>NC_065598.1:79325698-84248198 GCF_024542745.1 Macaca thibetana thibetana
GAGAAGAAAACCTCAGATGGGCTTGCATACAGCTTCCTAAACGCACTGCATGTGCTAACCTCCCAAGGGTAAGCAGGGCACTGCGCATGCAGACAGCCCACCTTAAGGGAAGAATCATGAAAAAGAGGTCAGCCTATAATGTCCTAGGATCAAGGTTAAATACCGCATTTGACCTTCATGTACCTACTGGGTTTTTTCTAAGTGTACTTTCCTTTCTTTCCTGTTCTAAAGCCTTTTTAAAGAAACTTCCACTCCTTCTCTGAAACTTGGCTTAGTCTTTTTTAATGCCTTATACCCCTCAGTCAAATTCTTTTTTCTGAGTAGGCAAAAATTGAGGTTGCTGAAGATCCAAAGAGATTTGCTGCCAGTAACCTGGGTACCTTCCACTGGTAACAAGAGGACAACAATTTTTGCTGCTTTCCAGCTCCTTCCTCAACTGACCTGAAGTCCAGGAGTGCCAAGCTGAGATCTGCAGCCAGCACTAAAGTAGTAGAGGAGTCCACACAGAACACTAAGAGGGAACACAGGTGCAAATGTGAGAAAACATAGAAGAGCCATGTGGCTAAGCAAAAGTCTACATACAGGCCATTAAGTGTAAGTGCCATCTACTGAATTACAGGATAAACTGAACCACCAAAAATACTTTGCTAATAAACCTCCCTGTGAAACAAAGATAAGAATTAAGCTACAAATAAAGACCCAGCATAAATCCTCGTGCTTTTGAAAACATCCAGATATGAATATCTGAAAACATTCAGATACAAAGTTAACTGACTGTACGCAAATTCCACCACAGTTAAAGGAACATCAGCCCACACAGATGAGAAAGAACCAGTAAAAGAACTCTGGTAACTCAAATAGCCAGAGTGTTTTCCTTCCTCCAAATGGCCACGTTAGTTGCCCAGCAATGGTTCCTAACTAGGCTGAAAAGGCTAGAATGCCAAAAATATAATTCAGAATATGGATAGGAACAATGATTATTGAGATTGATGAAAAAAATTGAAACCCAATCCAAGAAATGTAAGGACTACAATAAAACAATATAAGAGCAGAAAGACAAAATAGCCATTTTAAGAAAGAACCAAACTTATCTAACAGAGCTGAAAACCATACTACAAGAACTTCATAATATAATCACAGGCATTAACAGCAGAACAGACTAAGATGAGGAAAGAATTTCAGAGCTCAAAGACTTGTGCTCCAGACTAAATCTGTCAGACAAAAATAAAGAAGAAATAATAAAAAAGAATAAATAACACCTCTGAGAAATACAGGACCGTATAAAAAGACCAAATCTAAGATGCACTGGTGTCCCAGAAAAAAAAAAAAGAGAGAGAGAAAAAGCAACTTGGAAAACATATTTGAGAATATTGTTCACTAAAATTACCCCACCCTCAATAGAGGGAACAGCATTCAAATGCACAAAATACAGAGAATTCCTGCACGATACTATGCAAGACAACCATCCCCAAGACATGTAGTCATCAGATTCTCCAAGGTCAACATAAAAAAGAAAACGTCAAAGGTAGTTAGACAGAGGAGGCAGCTCAACTATAAAAGGAACCCCATAAGACTCACAGTGGGTGTTTCAGCAGAAACACTACAAGCCAAAATAGATTAAGGACCTATATTAAGAATTCTTAAAGAAAAGAGTTTTTAGCCAAGAATCTCATATCCAACAAAACTAAGCATAAAAAGTGAAGGAGAAATAAAATCATTTTCAGACAAGTAAATGCTAATGGAATTTGTTACCACCAGGCACAACTTACAAGAAGTCCTTAAGGGAGTGCTAAACATGGAAAGGAATGACTGTTTCCAGTGACTAGGAAAAAAAAATTATGTATATAGACCATTGACACTATAAAGCAATTAAACAATCAGGTCTGCAAAACAATAAGCTAACTATACGATTACAAGAACTAATCTGCACATATCAACACTTACCTTGAATGTAAACATGCTAATTATCTCACTTAGAAGTCACAGAGTGCCAAGTTGGATGAAGAATCAAGACTCAACTGTATGCTGTCCTGAAGAGACCCATTTCACATGCAATGACAGTGATAGTCTCAAAGTAAAGGGATGGAGAAAAATGAACCCAGAAAACAAAAAGCAGAAAAAAATCAGGATTGCAATTCTAACTTCACATAAAGCAGACTTTAAAACAATAATGATCAAAAAAGACAAAGAAGGACATTACATAATGGTAACAGGTTCAATTCAACAAGAAGACCTAATTATACTAAATATATATGCACCCAAACACAGGAGCACCCATATTCATAAAGCAAGTTCTTAGAGTTATTTAAAGAGAGGTAGACTCCCAACAATTATGGTGGGAGACTTCAACCCCTCACTGATAGCGTTAGACAGATCATCAAGTCAGAAAATTAACAAAGATATTCAGGACTTGAACTAGACATTGGACCAAATGGACCTAATAGATATCTATGGAAATCTCCACTCAAAATAACAAAATGTGCATTCTCCTCAATTGTACATGGTACATACTCTAAAAGCAACACACAATCAGGTGTAAAACATCCTCAGCAAATGCAAAACAACTGAAGTCATACTAACAAGTCCCTCGCACCACAGTGCAATAAAAATAGAAAGTGGTACTAAGAAGATTGCTGAAAATTACACAATTACATAGAAATGAAACAACTTTCTCCTGAATTACTTCTGGTAAGCAATAAAATTAAAGCAGAAATAAAAAAACTATGAAATTAATGAAAATAAAAACACAACGTTCCAGAATCACTAGGACATAGTTAAAGCCATGCTAAGAGATAAGTTTATAGTGATAAATGCCCAGATCAAAAAGTTGGAAGAAGAACTTTACATTATACCTTAAGGACACAGGTATAACATTATACCTTAAGGACACAGATAAACAATAGCAAACTAACCCCAAAGCTAGCAGAGACAGTAAGTAACCAAAATCAGAGCTGAACTGAATAAAAGTGAGATCCAAAAAAAAAAAGACATCAAAACCAGAAGTTGGTTTTTTGAAGAAATGAAAAAGTGGACATTACCACCAATCTCACAGAAAGACAGAAACCCAACAGAGACTAATATGAATATTTACATGCACACAAAATAGAAAATAGAAAATCTAAAATAAAGGATACATTTCTGGAAACATACCTCCTCCCAAAACTAAACCAAGAAGAAATTCAAAATGTGAACAGACCAATAAGGAGTTCTGAAATTGCACCAATAATAGAAAATCTACCAACCAAAAAGGCCCAGGTCCAGATGAATTCACAGTTGAATTTCACCAGACACATAAAGAAGAGCTGGCACCATTACTACTGAAAGTATTCCAAAACACTGAGGAGAAGGGAATACATCCTAATTCATTCTATGAGGCCAGCATCATCCTTATACCAAAACCTGGCAAAGATACAACTAAAAGGAAAACTTGAGGCCAATATCCTTAATGAACATAAATGAAAAAATCCTCCACAAAATACCAGCAAACCAAATCCAGTAGCACATCAAAAAACTGAACCACCACAATCAAGTTGGCTTTATCCCTGGAATGCAAGGTTGGTTTAATATATGCAAATCAATAAATGTGATTAATCACATAAACAGAACTAAAAACAAAAAAACCATAATGTAGTCAATATATACTGAACATTATTTAAATAAAATTCAACATTCCTTTTTGTTGAAAACCTTCAACAATCTATGCAGGCATTGAAGAGACATACCTCAAAATAATAACAGCCATCTAGGACGAACCTACAGCAAAGTTTATGTTAAATGGACAAAAGTTAGAAACATGCCTATTGAGAACCAGAACAAGCCAAGGTTGCCCACTCATACCATTCCTATTGAAGATACTAGTGGAAGACCTAGCCAGAGAAATCTGGCAAGAGACAAAAATGAAATGCATCCAAATAGGAATAGAGTAAGTCAAACTATCAATGTTTGCAGATGATATGATTTTATACCTAGAAAACCCCATAGTGTATGCCCAAAAGATCTGAGATCTGATAAGCAACTTAGGCAAAAGTATCTATCCAAAATATTCCTGCAGCCCTATCTCTTCAGAATTTATATTTTTCTTATCTAAACCCACATATAATAATAAACTATATTTTAATAGTCTCAAGTAGATTAATCAGTTCATCCTAGCTAGAATATAAACATTCTATGAATTAGAATATTTACTTACTGTTTTTTTTCTATCCACCATACCACTTCGTAAACTAATATTCATTGACTGCATAGTGCCTGCCGGATACTGTTTTCTTCTTCTTCTTCTTTTTTTTTTTTTTGAGAAGGAATCTTGCTTTGTTTCCAAGGCTGTAGTGCAGTGGCATGATCTTGGCTCACTGCCACCTCCACCTCCCGGTTTCAAGCTATTCTTTTGCCTCAGCCTCCCGAGTAGCTGGGATTACAGACATGTGCCACCATGTCCAGGTAATTTTTGTATATTTAGTGGAGATGGGGTTTCACCATGTTGGCCAGGCTGGTCTTGAACTCCTGACCTCGTGATTCACCCACCTGGGCCTCCCAAAGTGCTGGGATTACAGGTGTGAGCCACTGCCCCTGGCCTATGTTTTCTTATTTCATTTAATCCAGGAGAAAATCTGTAAGATAAACATTTTCTTTCATTTAGTAATGAGGATTCTGTGGCTTAGAGGATTTAAATAGGCTCACCCAAATATATGTATATAGGCTGTCTAAACTAGTGATCTTTCAAACTAAAATGTTAGCTAAGGTTTAAACAAATACCCATGCTTGCCTGCTCTTTCCACAATACCAGTAATTTTCAACCATTTCCTTAGTGGTGGATCTTTTTTAAAAAAGATCTCTCTAACACAGGATATCAATGAATAAAATAGGTAAAAATAGGTCTGCCTTTATTCAACAGAGTTGATGACACAGATTCCATCCACTTGGCCGTACTTTTCCTCCTTCTGCTGAACTCCTCTACTGAACTCCTACAACCTACTTCCGAGATGGTTCTGACACAGTATCACGGAATCTTTTCAAAGTCTGAGAAGCACAATCCAAAAATGACACCCTGCTGCTCAACATTACTGGGCACACAGTAATTGCTCAGAAAAAAATTACTGACTATATTTAGACCACCAATGCCCTAAGGAATAGTTTCAATACAGGGACCAAAAAGTAAATATTTTTTCCTTAAAAGGTTAGGGTAAAAAGAAAGAAACAAATAAATAAAAAAGGAGTAAAATACATCATCTTAGGTTGGGCATGGTGGCTCATGCCTGTAATCTCAGCACTATGGGAGGCCCAGGTGGGAGGATTGCTGGAGCCCAGAACTTTGACAGCAGATTGGGCAACATAGTGAGACCTCATCTCTTCTTAAAAGAAAAAAAAAAAAATAGCTTGATATGATCCTGTGCACCTGTGATCCCAGCTACTAGGGAGGCTGTGGTAGGAGAATTGCTTGATCCTGGAGGTCAAGGTTGCAATGAGTCGTAATCACACCAATACACTCCATGCTGGGTGATGGAATGAGATCTGGTCTCAAAAAAAGAAGACATTATGTTTAAAAAAAAAAGTAAGAGGAAGAAGTAGAGAAATAGAGGGGAAGAGAGAATGAGAGAAAATGTAAACCCCTTAGTGTCAATAATAAATGGTCTAGGTCCTAGAAACCTTTGGGATTAAACTCAGCCCTTGGGAAACTAAGTCATTCCAAGCATAAATTATTGGCTTGGTCAGGTAGGTCAACAAACTGCAGCCATCACATATTCTAGAATAATGTGGGGAAGCTCACTCAAGGAGATTCTTGGGATATTAAAGAAGAAAATATCTAGAAGTAGCAGTCATCTGCTTCCTTTATGACAGCTACTGGGTCCTGCCTGGACAGATGTACATACTTTGCTATTTGCCAGTTAAAATAACTAACCATTTTGACCATGTCAAACAAATGCCAAGTCTAAGTCACCATTTGAGCACATCCTTAGTAATATGTAACAGGATAAACTGATCCAACTTAAACTTTTACCTCTGCAAAATAAATCAATATGCTGAAGAAAATCCAGTAAAGTCCCAAAAAACTAGTATCAGCAGCAAAGAATATGACTTTAGGCTGAACTTTCTCTGCCGATAGCCTTTGATTTTACATGACCAGACCAGATTAGGAATACCCAATTCTTCATCTGATGGTCAGGAGTTATTAGGTAATTCTCCATTTTCATTCAGTCCAATTTCTTTAAACAATATATTTAATTATATGTTTTTATAGAGAGATGATTTTCAAAACATAAACATCAGGACATTATACAGATTTCGGAGATCCAAAAGTAAAGTAGACTTAGTTTGTAGGTTAAGAGATTGTTGTTACAACAGGTGCTGGCAAGGATGTGGAGAAATAGGAACACTTTTACACTGTTGGTGGGATTGTAAAATAGTTCAACCATTGTGGAAAACAGTGTGGCGATTCCTCAAGGATCTAGAACTGAGAATACCATTTGACCCAGCAATCCCATTAGTGGGTATATACCCAAAGGATTATAAATCATGCTGCTATAAAGACACATGCACACGTATGTTTATTGTGGCACTATTCACAATAGCAAAGACTTGGAATCAACCCAAATGTCCATCAGTGACAGACTGGATTAAGAAAATGTGGCACATATACACCATGGAATACTCTGCAGCCATAAAAAAGGATGAGTTCATGTCCTTTGTAGGGACACGGATGCAGCTGGAAAGCATCATTCTCAGCAAACTCGCAAGAACAGAAAACCAAACACCGCATGTTCTCACTCATAGGTAGGAATTGAACAATGGGATCACTTGGACACAGGAAGGGGAACATGACACACCGGGGCCTATTGTGGGGAGGGGGGAGGGGGGAGGGATAGCATTAGGAGATATACCTAACGTAAATGATGAGTTAATGGGTGCAGCACACCAACATGGCACATGTATACATACGTAACAAACCTGCATGTTGTGCACATGTACCCTAGAATTTAAAGTATAATAATTAAAAAAAGAGACTGTTGTTACAATTAAAGTTTTTGGATGTCACAGTTTTGGCTTAAGGTTTCCATTAAGTCACTGTCAGTGTTGTGAATTGTACATTTTGGCGTAACCAGAGATACGTTTTTGGTTTGAATTGTAAATGATATTAAGTTTCCCCCTACCTAATATTAGCAATGGGTTTATGTTTCCTTGAGTTATTCAAAAGATAATGACTTATCTATAGTCATGCATTCAACACTGTTTTTTGAGTGACTACTATGTGCTTAGCACTGTTCCAGTACTAGCGATGCAGCAGAAAATGGAACAAACAAAGTGCCTGCTCACAAAAAATCTTTCATTTTAACATGGCAACAAAGGAAATGCAATACAAGTCAGCTCTCCATATCCGAGAGTTTCACATCCATGGCTTCAATCAAATACAGATAAAAAATTGAAAAAATTGCAACTGTAGTAATTATGTATAGGCTTTTTTTCCTTTGTCATTATGCCCTCAACTATATACATAGCATTTACTTTGTATTAGTTATTATAAGTAATCTAGAGATGATTAGAGTACTTTAAACTATGGGAGAATGTGAACAGATCATGTGCAAATACTACACCATTTTATTTCAGAAACCTGAGCATTCATGGATTATAGTATCTGCAGGATATCCTGAAACTAATCCCTCATGGATATCAAGGAATGACTGTCTAGACAAATTTTGGATGGTTACAAATGTCAAGAAGAAAATTTTAAAAGGTAATAAGATAGAGAGTTGAACACTGCTATAAATGGTTACGGGATGTAACTCCACGTAAATGACATTTGCAAAAACAAAGAACTATCCAACTAAAGATGTTGGTGAAGACCAGTCTAGACAGAGGAAACAAAAACTGAAAAGGTCACAAGTCAAGAATGAACTTTTTGCGTTTGAGGAAAAACAAGAAGCATTTGTGGCAGGAATATTGTAAGTTAGGGAGAAAGTGGGATAAGATGAGTGAGTAGAGGTAGGCAAAGGTCAAATTATGTAGGACTATGATATGCTGTTTACATTTAATTATAAATGCAATGTTTTTAAAGGTCAGTGTTTTAAACAGAGGAGTGAAAAACACTATTTACAATTTTAAAATATTGGATTGAATTCTTTGTGGGTAGGAGACTGCAGGGAGAAGAATAGAAGGAGGAATACCAGCTAAGAGGCTTTACAGCCATTCTGGAAGGGATAGTGCTAGTCATAAAGATGATAACAAGTTTTGAAGTTAATGCAAATTAGCTTTGTCTTAGTCCACTAGACTTAGGCTTTTGTAACAAAATACCTTACACTGGGCTGATTTTAAACAACAGAAATTTGTTTCTCATGATTCTGGTAACTGTGAAGTCCAAGATCAAGGTGCTGGCTGATTCAGTCTCTGGTGAGGGTCCAATATCTGGTTCAGAGATGGTGCTTTCTAGCTGTGTCCTCACATGGTAAAAGAGGAGAAGGGTCTCTCTCAGGCCTTCCTTAAAATTTTTAGTTTTTTGATTGACAAATATTATTTTTTTATATTTAAGAGGTATAATGTGATGTTATGATACATTTATACATTGTAGAATAATTAAATCAAGCTAATTAATGTATTCATCACCTTGCATACCTATTATTCCTATTATTTATTTGTGGAGAAAACATTTAAAATCTATTCTTTTAGCAATTTTGAAATATATAAGAGCTTATTATTAGCTATAATAACTATGCTATGCAATAGATCATTAGAACTTATTCCTGCTATCTAATAGAAAGTGTTTCTTACCTTTGACTAACATCACTCCATTCCCTGTCCACTACACCCAATATCTTCTGATAACTTCCATTCTACTCTTTCTATCTACATGAGTTTGATTTTTTAGATTCCACATATAAGTGAGAATATTTCGTATTTGTCTTTCCATGCCTTCTTTTTGTTCATATATGCAATATTTTTATCCATTCATTCATTATGGCATTTAGCTTTAAGTTTCCATATATTGGATATTGTGAATAATGCTGCAATGAGCATAGAGTATACACACAGTGAAATCCCACTCAACTTTTAAAAAGAAGGAAATTTTGTCATGTGCAACAACATGGATAAATCTAGAAGACGTTATGCTAAGTGAAATAAGTCGTTCTTCTGTGAACATCTGAGTCATGTGGTACTGTGTACTCTGCATTCCTTAACACTGTGTTCTTTCTGTTTTCATGAATTATGATAAGTTTTTGTTTGCCTGGGACAGTCACAGTTTCTGCCTATTGTTCCAGTGTAAGTATTAATAGCATCCCCTTTCAATCTCAAAAGTGTTCATGTAATAAATTACCTGGCCGTCTAGCTTTCACCCATAGCAATAAAAGTGGTTACTGAAAATTATACAACCTTTTCCCATTTGAGTTTTCTCCTGTTTGCATAAGAATGACATTGCCAGAACATTTGACATCAATTTACATCTTTTATTCTTTAACAAATGTTTCTCAAATATTTCAGAAGATGGGACAGAGGATAGAAAGAACAAATGGGCAAGGCGAGGTGGAGGTTGATGCAGATACACCTTGCTGACCCAATTTTGCTGAAGGCAAGAGTTCTAATTACTTCTCTTACAATTTATCCATTTCTTGAGTTAATATTTTTTTGTATGTTTCACCTGCATGTTGAAGTAAGAGCAATGTTTTCTCTTGTTAATAAACCTTATGTTATCAATTTAAATACCAATTTGGAATTTTGCTTCTTAAGCCAACGCAAATATTATTATGTTCATAGAGAGTTTCATTAATTCACGTCTAGATAGTAAACAAAGGATATTGTTAAACAACAGGATTCTAATGAAAAAATTCATTACTTGTCAGTATAAGTTATAGTAAATGACATTCAGTAGGAGGCATAGAGTTGGTCTGTGCAGTAGAAGGCAGGCTGCTCTGGAATGTGCTAGATCTGGGATCCAGGTCTACTCTACCCCAATTCTGTACATCCTTTAATAAGTCACATTCTTGCTCTGAGCCTTAGTTTCTCCATATGCAAAATGAGTTTCAGGATTAATAATCTGTAAGCTCCCTTCCAGTTCAGACTTACTTTGGCTCTATTAACAAAAATTTGCTACATATTCATTCTCTAAGTGGAAATTATAATTTCCAGAGCTTTGCAAATTAACTTGAAATAATTTTACCAGAAGTACAAGCTGGACTGTCTAGCTGATGGAAGGATGGGGGAGATTGTGAGTAAAATCATGCAAACATGATTACCAGGGGCATATTTATACCCCTTAGAAGAACAAACTGTTTTCAAGCACTTATGGAGCATCCATTTACATACAAATCCATTTACATACAAATTCCTGATGACAAATAATTCTCAATTCATTACACTAGCTCCCAGAGGCCCTCTACTTGGCAACACTTTGTTGGACTGGTTCGGGTTGCTGTAGCTCCTTGACTATAATAAAATTGCCTTTCAAATATTCTATCATTTTTAATTGAAAAAAGTTAATTAAAAAAATCATTCAGGCCCCAATTAGACTGCATTAGCAAGATTTTGTGTTACTATATTTTTGTTCATTAAGCTCTGTTAAGGATCACGCTCCTGAATACCCAATTTCAGCTGCACCCTGCCTCTTCTCCAACTCAGTGAGTGTGAGAAGCACTGTTGCTCTTTGAATGCCTGCTGTGCCAGAAGCAGCCCCATGGACCTAATTGGAAAAGGCTTACTTCTGCCCTCCTTAAATCTTATCTTCCCTTGGTATCTATTAGTCCTTCCTCTCTATCCTGGCTGACTTTATGGAATCTTTCCCAGCCTTTTCTTCTCATGGGTGTGACAGTTGATTTGGGAGGAATTTGGATAGACATAGAAAAACAATCCAGAAAATCACCATATTCCCAAAAGACAACTGGAGAATTTCCAGGCCAGACTATCTCAAAATGCAGTCCAAAAATCATCTCCATCAGTACTCACATGATACCTGTTTAAAATTCAGATTCTTGAAAGTGACTTCTAGAACTAGTAAATCAGAATCTTTGGACAATGTGCCAGGAAGCATATTTTTCGCATGTTCCTCAGGTAATTCTGTTACATACTAAAGTATAAGAATCACTGTGAGTCTATGTCACCAGAAGCAGAATGGCCCACAATGGAATGAGAAATGAAGAACCTTGGGAAATTTTCTGTAATAGCTAATGCTAATATTCATAATGTAATCTGAAGTAGTCATCTCAGGACTCACAAAAGCTACAACCATCATGTATGTCAGTAATAATTGCTTATAACAGATCATAATTGCTGAGTACTTACTTTGCACCAGGCATTTTGCTAAGTGCTTCATCATTGTAATTATCCATAATAACTCACTTCATCTTTTACCACACCAGCTTTATCCCACTGAATTCTATTAACAGCCCTGTGAAGTAGGCACTATTATTATTCTTTTCCAGATGAGAAAACTGAAGTTTAGAGAGGTTAAGTGACCTACCCAATGTTAAGTTCTTAGTAAAGTGGAAAAGCCTGTGAGTTATCTCCCTTACCAGACCATGAGCTCCAGAAAGGAAATAATATAGCCTGCTTTGACTTCGAGCCCCACTGCTCAATCTGGAGCTTGTACAGAACAGGGGCCTAGTTAGATTTGAAATGAGATGAGGCTAAGGTTGTCTTTGAATGCAAAGGAGGGAGGAGGAACCTCTAGATTGGGGGCCTATGAAGGACCCAAAGGCTCTAAGATCTACACCCCACTATGAGTATCCTCCAGGTTTCAGGCTTAAGCACTTTGATGCTTAAAATGTCTCTTCTACGCTCTCTCTCATTACTTTTGTGACCTCCAAAATCAGTGCTTTTCACATTTTCTTAATATTTCTATATGCTAAGAGGCTGAAAACTCCATTCTGGCTACCAAGAAACCCCTATTTGTCTCAACTGAGCAAGGTGTTACCGCATACCCATATTATCAGTCTCCATTCTATATCATCATTTCCCCTCTGAGAATGTGGAACTAATGTACTAAACTAATCTATAATAACTAAAAGTGTTATGGCTAATGAAGACATAATATGTTAACCTCTTTATATGTTTACAGAAGATTTTGAAACCCTTAGTCCAAAGAGTAACTAAGGTGGGAATTCTGGATATTCTGCAGCCAGTAACATAGATAATTGTATTCCCAGATGTATGAGAAAGAGGCGTAAACTACACTAACCTCAATAGAGACATAAACTACACTATTAAAATATTAACACCTGATTTACATTCAAAGTTGAAAGGTTGTCTACATATAAGTTTTAAAAGAGTAAAAATTACGATTTTTCTATGCTTCACCATGTTCATCATTTTCTTAGTTTTTTTTCCATAATTTGATAAAAAGAAGAAGTTGTCTGGAATAGTTTGCTCATTTGTTTACATTCATTGAAGGGCTCTCACAGTGTCAGTAACTCACAAGTGATGTATTTCACCTTCTGAAGCTTAAATCACCTAATGAACTCACACAATAAATCAACAACACGAAGAGAGTGCATGTTGTTGCAAGAAAACAATTCTCATCAGTTAAAGATCAATTAAGTAGACTAATTACATACACTCTTTAGGTACAATAAAAGCAGAATAAAGAAAGAATAAGCAGAAAATTCTGTCCTAGCTGTGGACTGAAAAAGCCATGTCCTCACTGACTCCTCCACACAACTTCTGAGAGATGCATAGATCGTGAAGTTACAAGGTTGTAATGTGAGGACAAGGTGAGAGATTAGGGATCATTTCTCTTGTTGTCATGCTTTGGTGTTTTCCCCAACCTAAGATCCTTTGTAAGGAAACTCTAATGTTAGAAAGTGGAAAGTGCTGATTACTGTCTAAGCTTTCTGGCTTCCTCATTATTAAGAAACAAAACTTTACATGACTCAAAATAAAAATAAATTTTATTTTCTTCTGAACTACTATAGCACTTTAACTTGCTTCAGAGTTTCTTTGTTAAATATTACATTATGTTAATTTTATTTCAACTTATTGAATAACTGCATCAGAAAAGTTTAAGTAGATTTCAAAATAACACAGGGCACAATTGTTATCAGGTTGGAAAAACTTTTCTTCTGTTCCAATTCTGTAAGAATTTTTATCAGAAATGAACGTTCCATTTTGTTAATTGTATATTCTGAGTCTATTAAAATGACTGCATTGCTTCTGCACTTCATTATATTAATATGATGTATTATATTAATTTATTTTTTGATATTAAACCAACCTTGCATTCCTAGGACAAATCTCACATGATGATCATCTGTAATCTTTCTTACATGTTTTGGATTTGTTAAGCTAATATTTTTCAGGATTGTTTTATATCTACATTTATAGGAGCTATTGGTCTGTAGTTATCTTTGCCTGGTTTTGGTGTGATGCTGATACTCGTCTCATAGAGTGAGTTGAAGAATGTTTCAACTTCCTAAATTTTTTAAAGAGTTAATAAAATATTAGGATTATTGCTTGTTTAAATATTTAATAAAATTCACATCTGGGTGTAAGTCTGTCTTTGTGAAAAGATTTTTAACTACTAACTTAATTTTTTCATTTGTTACATTTTTATTCTAGATTCTTATTTCATCTTCAGTGGGTCTTGTTAATTTGTGACTTACTAAGGATTTGTCTATTTCATCTTAGTTGTGAAATGTGTTGACATAACGTTTTTCATTGCATTCTCTTATAATCATTTTAAATCCTCAGGGGTCAGTGGTAATGTCCCTTCTCACATTCCTAGCTCCCAGCATCTGTGTCTTTCCTCTTTTTCTCATAGTTTATCTATTTAAAGGTGTGCCAGTTTTCCTTATCTTTTCAAACATTTAACTTTGATTTTATTAATCTGTCTGTATTATTCTTTTTTTAATTTAACTATTTTCTGTCCTAATCTTTATTACTTTCTTCCCATGAGCTTTACCATTAGTTTTGTTAGCCCTTCTTTTTCTAGATTTTTAAGATGATACATGAGATTATTAATTTGATATCATTCTTCTCTTTTAATTTAGGCATTTAAATGTATAAAATTTCTTCTAAACGTTTCAGCTGCACTCCATAAATTTTGATATGTTGTGTTTTTATTTTCAAGCGGCTCAAAATTTGAACTTCCCTTCTAATTTATTACTTGACCAAGGAACTATTTAGAAATGCATTGCTCAATTTCAATAAATGTAATACATCATATTAACTATATGAAACACAAAAACCATAATATAATTTCAATAGGTAAAGAAAAAAACATTTGATAAAATTCAATATTTTTATGATTAAAAACACTTGGCAGGGCGCAGTGGCTCAAGCCTGTAATCCCAGCACTTTGGGGGGCCGAGACGGGCGGATCACGAGGTCAGGAGATCAAGACCATCCTGGCTAACATGGTGAAACCCCGTCTCTACTAAAAAATACAAAAAACTAGCCAGGCGTGGTGGCGGGCACCTGTAGTCCCAGCTACTCACCTGAGACAGGAGAATGGTGTAAACTCGGGAGGCGGAGCTTGCAGTGAGCTGAGATCCAGACACTGCACTCCAGCCTGGGCGACAGAGCGAGACTCCGTCTCAAAAAAAAAAAAAAAAAAACTCAACAAAGTAGATATAGAAAGAATGTACCTCAACACAATAAAGACCATATATGACAAACACATAGCTAACATCACAACAAGGAAAAACTTTCTCTGTAAGATTCAGAACAAGACAAAGATGCCCACTTTCACCATTTATATTCAACATTGCAGTGGAAGTCCTAATCAGAGCAATTAGGTAAGAGAAAGAAACAAAAGGCATTCAAATTGGAAAGAAGAAGTTAAATTGTCCCTGTTTAGAGACATAATCATATATATAGAAACCCCTTAAACCTCCACGAAATAATTTTAGAACTAATAAACGAATTCAGTAAAGTTGCAGGATACAAAAGCAACATACACTTCTTTTTCTCATTGACTGCTTCTGTAAAAAAGAACGTGTGAGGAAGAGGCAGAGAAAGATGGCAGAATAGAAGGCTCCATTGATCATCCACCCATGAGGACACCAAGAACTATCTACACAGAAAACAAACAAACAAACAAACAAAAAAAACCTTCATAAGAACCAAAAATCAGGTGAGCACTCACAATACTTTGTTTCAACTTTGTATCACTGAAAGAGGCACTCACGAGTTAGACAAAAAGAGTCTTTAATCACTGATGCCACCCCTTCCCCATCCTCCAGGCAGTGGCAGCATCATGCTAAGACCATTTCTGTGCACTGGGAGAAGAACAGAGTAGGAACTGTGAGGCATTGAACTCAGTGCTGCACTTGTTATAGCAGAATGCAAAACTGAAAAAAACTCAACAAACTCAGATAATGCCTTCCCACACAGGGAGCATTTAAACTAGCCTTAGCCAGAGGAGAATCACCAATCTCAGAGGTCCAAACTTGAGGTCCCACAAGCCTTGGTACCATAGGCCAAAATTCTCTGAGGCTCTAAATAAACTTGAAAGGCAGTCTAGGCCACAGATACTGCAACTTTTGGGCAAGTCCTATTGCCGAACTGGGACCAGAGCCAGTAGACTGGGCTATAGGGTGGGGTGGCACAATATAAAAAGACACAAGCTGGGGTGGCTAAGGGAGTGTTGGCATCACCCCTCCTCTAACTCCAGACAGCACAACTTGTGGCTCCAACAGAGACGCCTTCTTTTTGCTTAAGGAGAGGAGAAGAAAGGTGGGGAGGACTTTATCTTGCATCTTGGATAGCAGCTCAGCCACAGCAGGATAGGGCATTTATCAGAAGCATGAAACCCTTTTTCCAGGGATTAGCTCCAAGATGATATTTCTAAACACACCCTGGGCCAGAAGAGAACCCAGTTCTTTGAAGCGAAGGACCCAGTCCTGGTAGCATTCATCACCTACTACCTGAAGAGACATTGGGCCCTGAAAAACCAGCAGTAATACCCAGGTACTATATCAAGGGATTTGGACAAGATTCTGAGACTTGCTGGCTTCAAGTGAGACTCAGCACATTTCTAGCTGTGACAGCTATGGGGAAGACTTCTTTTGCATGAGAAAAGCAGAGAGAAAAGTAAAGGGAACTTTGTCTTGTGTATAGGTGCCATCTTGACCAGAGTTGGGTACAGCACAAAGTGGGCTCTTGGGGTCCCCAATTCTAGGATTTGGCTCTTGGACAGCATTTTTGGACCTGCCTTGGGTCAGATGGGAGCTGACTGCCTTGAAGTGTAAGACCCAGACTGGGCATCACTCATCACAAGCTAACTAAAGAGTTCTTGGGCCTTAATGGAACACTGGCTGTAGTCTAGTCATACTCCCCATGGTTCTGTGGAAATGGTGGCCACCAGGTGAGACTCCTCTGTCTTTTAAAAGGGATGGGAAGAGTGGAAAAGACTGCATTTTGTGGGTGAACTGCCAGCTCAGCTGCAGTACAAGAGAACAACGTAGAATTCTAAGGTTTTTGACTCTAGTCCATGGCTCCAGGACATCACCTTGGTACTGCCTGGGGCCTGAGGGAGCTTGCTGCTCTTAAGGGAAGAACATAGGCCTAGATGGCTTTGCCACCTGCTGACATAGAGCCCCAGAACCTTGAGCAAACATGGGCAGTAGCCAGGGAGTAGTTACAGCAGGCCTTGGGTGAGATTCAGTGCTCTGCTGACTTCAGGTATGATCCAGTGCAATCATAGTGGTGGTGGCCACAGAGGTTCTTGTGTCACTCCAACCCCAGCTTCAGGTGGCTCAGAACAGAGAGAGAGAGAGGGAAAGAGAGAGAGAGAGAGAGAGAGAGCCCACATGTTTCAGAGAAGCTAAGAAAAGAAAACAGGAGTCTCTGCCTAGTAATCCAGAGAATTCACATGGATTTTGTCCAAGACCATCAAGGTATATCTCCATGAGTCTGTAGGAACCACAGCATTACTGGGCTTCGAGTACTTCCTAAATCAGATGCAGCTCAGATTACAACATGCAAGTCCTTTTGAATATCTTGAATATCTTCCAAAGAAGAAGAGATATAAACCAGCCCAGACTGAGGAGACTAAAATAAATATCACACTCTTCAGCGTAGAGACCCAGACAAACATCTACAAGTATAAAGACAATTCAGCAAAACTTGAGCTAAGCAAATGAACTAAATGAGGCACCAGGGACTAGTCCTGAAAAACATGGAGATATATGACTTTTCAAAGGTGAATTCAAAATAGACTTTTTGAAGATACTGAAAGAAATTTAAGATAACACAAAGAAGGAATTCGGAATTCTATCACATAAATTTAATGAAGAAAATTAGAAAATTAAAAAGAATGAAGCAGAAATTCTAAAGTTCAAAAAATGCAAGTGGCATACTGAAGAATACATCATAGTCTTTTAACAGCAGAATTGGTCAAGCAGAAGAAATAATTAGTGAGCTTGAAGGCAGACTATTTAAAAATACGCAGTCAGAATATACAAAAGAGAAAAAGAATAAAAAAATAGTGAAGCACACGTACAGCATCTAGAAAATAGTCCCAAAAGGGAAATTCTAAGAGTTTTTGGTGTTAAGGTGAAAGTAGAGAAGGAGATAGGGGCAGAAAATGTATTCAAAGGGATAATAACAGAGAACTTCCAAAACCCAGAAAAAGAGACCAATACACAAGTACAAGAAGATTATATAACACGAAGCAGATTTAACCCAAGGAAGCCTTCCTTAAGGCATTTAGTAATCAAAATCCAAAAGAAAAAGGATAAAGAAAGGATCCTAAAAGCAGCAAGAGAAAATAAACAAATAACATACAATGGAGCTTTAATATGTCTGGCAGCAGTCATTCAGTAGTAACTTTACAGGCCAGTAGAGAGTGGCATGATGTAATTTAAGTGCAGAAAGAAAAAAAAAAAAAAAACTTTTACCCTAGAATAGTATATCTTGTGAAAAATATTCTTCAAATTATTCTTGAAAATATTTTTCAAGTGTAAGAGAAATAAAGATTTTTCCCAGACAAACAAAAGCTGTGGAATTACATGAATACCAGGCAAGAGCTAAAAAAGAAAAAAAAAAAAAAGCTAAAAGGAGTACTTCAATAAGAAAGTAAAGGACATTAATGAGCAACAAATATTCACCTGAAAGTACAAAACTCACTGGAAATAGAAAATGCCCAGGAAAACACAGAGCATTATAACACTGTAGATGTGGTGTCTAAACTACTTTTATCCTAAGAATGGATGATGAACCAATGGAAAATAATGACTTCAACAACTTTGTAAGACATAGTCAGGACAATAAGGTATAAATAGAAACAACAAAAAGTTAAAAAGTGGGGGAACGAAGCAGTAGGATTTTTATTAGTTTTCTTTATGCTTGTTTGTTTATGCAAACTTAAATCTAAGACCTCAAACTATGAAACTACTATGAGACAACATTGGGGAAAATCTGCAGGACATTGTTTGGGTAAAAATTTCTTGAGCAATACCATACAAGCACAGGCAACAAAAGCAAAAATGAACAAATAGAATAACCTCAAGTTAAAAAGCTTCTGCACAGCAACGGAAACAATCAACAAAGTAATGAGACAACCCACAGAATGGGAGATAGTATTTGCAAACTACCCATTCTATAAGGAATTAATGATTGGAATATATAAGGATTCAAACAACTTTGAAGGAAAAAAATATAATTATACAGCAAAAAAATAGGCAAATGACTTGAACAGACATTTCTAAAAAGAAGACATACAAATGGAGAATAGAGATATATAAAGGTGGTTGCCATCACTCATCATCAGAGAAATGCAAATAAAAGCTACAATGAGATATCATCTCGCCCCAGTTAAAAACGTTTATATCCTTCTGAAACTATTCCAATCAATAGAAAAACAGGGAATCCTCCCTAGCTCATTTTATGAGGCCAACATCATCCTGATACCAAAGCCTAGCGGAGACACAACAAAAAAAAGAGAATTTTAGACCAATATCACTGATGAACATCGATGCAAAAATCCTCAATAAAATACTGGCAAACCAAATCCAGCAGCACATCAAAAAGCTTATCCACCATGATCAAGTGGGCTTCATCCCCGAGATGCAAGGCTAGTTCAACATATGCAAATCAATAAATGTAATCCATCATATAAACAGAACCAAAGACCAAAACCACATGATTATCTCGATAGATGCAGAAAAGACCTTTGACAAAGTTCAACAGCCCTTCATGATAAAAACTCTCAATAAATTCGGTATTGATAGAATGTATCTCAAAATAATAAGAACTATTTATGACAAACCCATAGCCAATATCATACTGAATGGGCAAAAACTGGAAGCATTCTCTTTGAAAACTGGCACAAGACAGGGATGCCCTCTCTCACCACTCCTATTTAACATAGTGTTGGAAGTTCTGGCTAGGGCAATCAGGCAGGAGAAAGAAATAAAGGGTATTCAATTAGGAAAAGAGGAAGTCAAATTGTCCCTGTTTGCAGATAACATGATTGTATATTTAGAAAACCCCATCATCACACCCCAAAATCTCCTTAAGCTGATAAGCAACTTCAGCAAAGTCTCAGGATACAAAATCAATGTGCAAAAATCACAAGCATTTTTATACACTAATTTCAGACAAACCGAGAGCCAAATCATGAGTGAACTCCCATTCACAATTGCTTCAAAGAGAATAAAATACCTAGGAATCCAACTTACAAGGGATGTGAAGGACCTCTTCAAGGAGAACTACAAACCACTGCTTAATGAAATAAAAGAGGACACAAACAAATGGAAGAACATTCCATGCTCATGGAGAGAAAGAATCAATATTGTGAAAATGGTCATACTGCCCAAAGTAATTTATAGATTCAATGCCATCCCCATTAACCTACCAATGACTTTCTTCACAGAATTGGAAAAAAAAAATACTTTAAAATTCATATGGAACCAAAAAAGAGCCTGCATTGCCAAGACAATCCTAAGCCAAAAGAACAAAGCTGGAGGCATCACACTACCTGACTTCAAACTATACTACAAGGCTACAGTAACCAAAACAGCATGGTACTGGTACCAAAACAGAGATATAGACCAATGGAACAGAACAGAACCCTCAGAAATAATGCCACACATCTATAACCATCTTATCTTTGACAAACCTGACAAAAATTGTTAAAATATCCACAACAACGAAAGTGATCTACAGATTCAAAGCAATCCCTATCAAAACACCAATAACATTCCTCACAGAAATAGAAAAAAAAATTCTAAAATTCTTATGGAATAAAAAAAGACCCTAAATAGCCAAAGCAGTCTTTAACAACAATAAAACTGGATGCAAGATAATACCTGACCTTCATTATACTACAATGCTACAATTACCAAAACCAGGATAGAACTTGCATAAAAAAAAAAAAATATCCAGACCAATGGAAGAGAATAGACTTCCCACAAATAAATCCATGCATTTGCAGTTGGTTGATTTGGGACAAAGGTGCCAAGAATATACAAGAGGGAAACGGTCTTTTCAATAAATGGTTTTTGGAAAATCGGATATCCACATGCAGAAGAAGGAAAATAAACCCCTTTCTCACACCCTATAAAATCAACTTAAAATAAATTAAAAAGACCTAAGTTTAAGACCTCAAACTACAAAACTATTAGCAAAAAATATAGGACAAAGCTCTATGACATCAGTCTGGGTAATTATTTTTTTGAAATGACCCTAAAAGTATGAGCAACAAAATGAAAAGTTGATAAATGGAATTACATCAAACTAAAAAACTTCTGCACAGCTTTTTAGTTTGAAACAATTAACAGAATGAAGAGACAACCTTCAGAATGAGATAAAATATTTGCATACTATACATCTGATAAGGGGTTAAAATCTAAAATATATAAGGAACTCAGGCCACTGGATAGAAAGAAAATAAGTAACCACGTTTAAAAATGGACAAAAGCCAAAATTGACAAATGGTATCTAATTAAACTAAAGAGGTTCTGCACAGCAAAATAAACTATCATCAGAGTGAACAGGCAATTTACAGAATGGGAGAAAATTTTTGCAATCTACTCATCTGACAAAGGGCTAATATCCAGAATCTGCAAAGAACTTAAACAAATTTACAAGAAAAAAAACAAACAACTCCGTCAAAAAGTTGGTGAAGGATATGAACAGACACTTCTTAAAAGAAGGCATTATATTCAGCCAACAAAATTATGGAAAAATGCTCATCATTACTGGTCATTAGAGAAATGCAAATCAAAACCACCATGAGATACCATCTCACACCAGTTAGAATGGTGATCATCAAAAGGTCAGGAAACAACAGATGCTGGAGAGGATGTGGAGAAATAGGAATGCTTTTACACTGTTGGTGGTAGTATAAATTAGCTCAACTATTGTGGAAGACAGTGTGACGATTCCTCAAGGATCTAGAACTAGAAATACCATTTGACTCAGCAGTGTTTTGTAATTATAATTGTAGAGATCATTCACCTCCCTGGTTAGCTGGATTCCCAAGTATTATATTTTTGTGTGAGTGGCTATTGTGAATTGGAATTTGTTCTTGATTTAGCACTGAGTCCTGACTTTGTTAGCATCTAGAAATGTTACTGATTTTTGTACCTTGATTTTGTATCTTGAAATTTTACTGATGTTGTCTGTAAGATCTAAGAGCTTTTTGGCAGAGACTATGGTGTTTCTTAGCATTATATTTTCTGCAAACAGGAATAGTTTGACTTCTTCTCCTTCTATTTCAATGCCTTTAATTTCTTTCTCCTGCCTGATTACTTTAGCTACAACTTCCAGTGCTATGTTGAACAGAATTAGTGAGAGTGGGCATCCTTGTCTTGTTCCAATACTCAAGGGAAATGCTTCAAGCTTTTCCCCATTCAATATAATTTTGGCTGTGGGTTTGTCATAGATTGTTTTTATGATTGTGAGGTATGTTATTTCAATGCCTAGTTTGTTAAGGGTTTTTTAACATGAAGAGATTACGAAAACCATTGAAAAAACCTAAAAAATATCAATCTGGATACAGGCCCTGGAAAAGATTTTATGATGAAGACATCAAAAACAATTGCAATAAAACAAAAAATTGACAGATAGGATCTAATTAAATGAAAGAGCTTTTGCAAAGCAAAAGAGACTGTCAATAGAGTGAACAGACAACACACAGAATGAGATAAACTAGTTGCAAACTATGCATCTGGCAAATGTCTAATATTCAGAATCTATAAGGAACTTAAGCAAATTAACAAGCAAAAAACAAGCAACCCCATTAAAAATGAACAAAGGCCACGAACAGATACTTCTCAAAGAAGACATATACATGGCAAACAAATGAAGAAATATTCAGCATTACTAACCATTAGAGAAATACAAAGCAGAATCACAATGAGATATCATCTCACTCCAGTCATAATGGCTATTAATACAAAGTTGAAAAATAAAAGATGCTAGTTAGGTTGTAGAGAAAAGGGAATGCGTATACATTGTTGGTCCAAATATAAATTAACTCAGTCATTGTGGAAAGCAGTTTGGCGATATATCCACAAAATCCACAAACTTAAAGCAGAGCTACCATTCAACCCAGCAATGTCATTATTGGGTACGTACCAAAAGGACTATAAATCGTTCTAACATAAAGACACATGCACTTGTATGTTCACACAGCACTATTCAGAATAACAAATATATGGAATCAACCTAAATGTCCATCAATGGTAAACTGGAGAAAGAAAACGTGATACATATACACCATGGAATCCTATGCAGACATAAAAATTAATGAGATCATATATTTTGCAGTAACACGGATGAAGCTGGAGGCCATTATCCTAAGTAAACTAACACAGGAACAGAAACCAAATATCACATGTTCTCACAAGTGGAAGCTAAACATTGAGTACACATGGACACCAAGAAGGGAACTAGACACCGGGGTCTACTTGTGAGTGGAGGTTGGGAGGAGGCTGAGGATTGAAAAACTACCTCTCAGGTACTATGCTTATTACCTGAGTGATGAAATACTCTATAACAAGGACCCTGGGACATTTAATTCATCTACATAACAAACCTGTCCATTTACCCCTAAAACTAAAATAAATGCTAAAAAAAACTAAAGTGCTGAGAGAGCAGATAACTGTTCTCACCAGAAAAATTATAACTATGTGAGCTAATGCATATGTTAATTAGCGAATTTTAGTAATTCCACACTGTATATAAGCTTAAAAATACCATGTTATATGTGATACATACACAAAATTTTCTTTCAACTTGAAATAAAATAATAAAAAAGAAATATGTTGCATAATTTCCAAATAGTTGTGGGTTTTCTAAATTGTGTTTTGCTTTTTGAGTTTTTATTTTACTCCATTGTGGTTATAGAGTTACTTTGTATGATTTTGATCATTTTAATTTATTGATACTTATTTCATGACACAGTGTTTGGTCTATCCTGAAGAACATTCCATATTTGCTTGAGAAAAAATCTATCTATTCCTGTGTTGTTGGATGGAGTGGTTATTCAAAATACAACTCTGTCCTAATTTTCTGTTTAGTTTTTCTACCAATTATTGAGATAATGTATTGAAGTCTCCAAATATTATTGTTGATTTATGTTTCTCTTTTCAGTTTAGCTTCTGTTTCTATTTGGGGAATCTATTATTATATGATATGATGTATATATGTTCCTGCTGAGATGATCCTTCTATTATTATAAAGTAACCCATTCCTTCTGTGGAATTCCCATTATGTATATGTTAGTACACTTCATAGTATCTCACAGGTGTTTTAGACTTTGCTCATTTTTGTTCATTGTTTTCTTTTGTTGTTCCGCAAAAAAAAAAAAAAAAAAAAAAAAAAAAAAGATAAACTCAATCAACTTATTTTTAGGTCTGCTGATTCTTATTTTTACGAGTACAAATCTGCTCTTGAACCTATCTAGCGGGTTTTTAAAAATTAATTTATTTATTTCAGTAATTGTACTTTGCAACTCTAGAATTTCTCTTTCATTCTTTTTTAAAGTTTTTGTCTGTTTATTGATCACTAGTAGGTGTGATTTTATCCTCATACTTTTCTTTAATTCAATGAAAATGGCTTCCTTTACTTCCTTAATCACATTGTAATATCTGATTTAATGTCCTTGTTTATTAAGTTCAAAATCTGAGCTTCCGAAGGGACAGTTTTTTATTGACTATTAGTTATTTTTCTGTGTATGGGCTATATCATTTCTTGTTTTTTGTTCTGACTCATAGGGTTTTCTTTCTTGAAAACTTTAAAACATGATGTGGCAATATAATACAGCAACTAAAAAAATTGTAACACAGTCGTCAAATTAATTGTTGTTGCTGTTTCTTATTCTTTTTGTTATTGTTGCTGTTTGTTTAGTGACTTCTTGGAATAATTCTATAAAGCTTGTATTCTTTATTGTATGTGTCCACTGAAGTCTCTTCTTGGTTAGTTCAGTGATCAGATAATGACTGTACATTTTCTTTAGGGAAAAAGGTACTCATTCCCCGGTTTCTGCATCATACATTTACATGTTTTTTTTTCTTTTTCTTTTTTTTTTTTTTTTTTTAGCCTCATTCATGCTGAATGTTTTGTACCTTTTGTCCGAAAGATACCTAATGACATTTACAACAAGTCAATTTACCATTTTATTATCTTTTAAGTGTTTGTTGAGAAAGATTCTTTATGATTTATGTTCCTCTGGCAGAAAAGACTGCCAAGTGCAAATTGACCCTTTTAGAAGAATAAAAACATTCGAAGATGGAATCAAGACACACATATCGAGCTGTTTGTTAAGTGAATGATGAGCTTTATTTAGCCACTTGCGGGGAATTGCCAATTAGTCATTGTACTGATGTTACCCATCTGTAAGTCATGGAAGAAGCTGAACTACTCCTTTAAAATGTACAGAAGTCTATGTACTATTTCAATGAAGATAACAATGGCACTGAATCTTGCAAAGTTTGTTGGCATAAAGAAGTGAATTTGCTCCTTTGCCACTAAGCAACTTGACAAAACATGTATATTCTTTGAAAAGCTGAGGAATTATGGGAATCACAATCTGATAGGATTCACTTACCTCGAATATACAAACTCTAGGATGGGATTCATAGTTTAGGCTTATTATTAACACTGTAATTTGCGTATGAATTTCTAGCATTAACTACCTTTGGAGTTTTTGTTAACATGTCTACATTCCTCATTTTGAAACTTTTCTTTAAAAAATGAATGTGCTGTCTTTTTTATCCACAATGCATAGCAAAATATACATTACACAGAACTAACCAATTAATAGTTTTAAAAAGTAAACAGAATCGTTATTTGATATGGTTTTGCTCTATGTCCCCACACAAATCTCATCTCAGATTGTAATCCCCGTGTTTCTAAGGAAGAACTGTAATCACCATGTGTCAAGGGAAAGAAGGGATTGGATTATGGGAGCAGTTTCCCCCATGCTGTTCTTGTGATAGTAAGTGAATTCTCATTAGTTATGATGGTTTTATAAATTTTAGTTTTTCCTGCACTCACATATGCTCTCTCTTACCTGCTGCCATGTAAGATGTGCCTACTTCCCCTTCCACCATGATTGTAAATTTCCTGAGGCCTCCTCAGCCATGAGGAACTGTCAGTCAATTTAACCTCTTTTATTTATAAATTACCCCATCTCAGGCAGTTCTTTATAGCAGTGTGAAAAGGAACTAATAGAGTAAATTGCTATTGAGGGTGGGGTACTGCTATAAAGATACCAGAGAATGTGGAAATGACTTTGGAAATGGGTATCAGGAAAAGATTGGAAGAGTTTGGAAAATTTTCAGCCTGGTGATAAGATATAAAATAAAAACCAATTTTCTGGAGAGAAATTCAAGCTGGCTGCAGAAATTTGTATAAGTAATGAGGAGCCAAATGTTAATCACAAGGGGGAAAATGTCTCCGGGGCATGTCACAGACCTTCACAGCAGCCCCTCCCATCACAGACCCAGAGGCCTGAGAAGGAAAATGGTTTTGTGGGCCAGGAGCTGTAACTAAAAGGGGCCAAGGGACAGCCTGTGCTGTTGCTTCACAAGGTGCAAACCCCAAGCCTTGGCAGCTTCCACATGGTGTTGAGGCTGTGGGTGCACAGAAGACAGGAATTGAAGTTTGAGAACCTCGGTCTAGATTTCGGAAGATGTGTGGAAATGCCTAGATATCCACCCCAAAGTCTGCTGCAGGAGTGAAGTCCTCATGGAGAACCTCTGCTAGGACAGTGCAAAAGGGAAATGTGGGGTTGGAGCCCCCACACAGAATCCCCACTGGGGCATAGTTTAGCGGAGCTGTTAGAAGAAAGTCACCATCCTCTAGCCCCTAGAATGATAAATCCACCAACTTGCACAGTGTGCCTGGAAAAGCCACAGACACTCAACACCGGCTGTGAAAGCAGCTGGGGTGAGGGGGTAGGGGATTTGTACCCGCAAAGTCACAGGGGAAGAGCTGCCCAAGGCCATGGGAGCCCACCCTTTGCATCAGTGTGACTTGAATGTGAGACATGGAGTCAAAGGAGATTATTTTGGAGCTTTAATATTTAATGACTGCCCCACTGGATTTGGGACTTGCATAAGACCTGTGACTCCTTTGTTTTGGCTAATTTCTCCTATGCAGAATGGGAGCTTTTATCCATTACCTGTATCCCCACTGTATCTTGAAAATAACTAACTTGTTTTTAATTTTTCAGGCTTCTAGGGGGAAGGGCCTTGCCTTGTCTCAGATGAGACTTTTAACTTGGACTTTTGAGTTGGTGTTGGAAAGAGTTTAGACTTTGGAAGACTGTTGGGAAGGCATAATTGGTTTTAAAATGTGAACAGACATGAGATTTGTGGATGGGCAGGGGCAGAACAGTATTGTTTGACTCTCTGTTCCTACCCACATTTCATCTCAGATTGTAATCCCCATGTGTAAAGGAAGGGACTGGAATCCCCATGTATTGAGGGAGGTAAGTGTTAGGATTATGAGGGCAGTTTGCCCCATGCTGTTCTCATTATAGTGAGTAAATTCTCATGAAATCTGATTGTTTTATAAATGATAGTTTTTCCTGCACTCACATACACTCTCTCTCCTGTTGCTATGTAAGATTTGACTGTTTCCTCATCCATCGTGATTGTAAGTTTCCTAAGGCCTCCCCAGCCATGAGGAACTGTGAGTCAATTAAACCTCTTTTATTTATATTTTTACCGAGTTCCGGGCAGTTCTTTATAGTAGTGTAAAAGGGAAATAATACAGTTTCCATTAATGAAATGTTAAACAAAAGCTAAACAACAGGATACTGTATGAAGAAGAAAGACTTATTGAGTGCTTACTAAGTACCAGACACTGTTCTATGCACTTTACATAGAGTTATTTATTTAATCCTTTTAGAAAGCAAACAAACAAATGACTAGGAAATAGACAATTTACATTTCAAAGTACTGAATAAGGGAGAAGCTAAATATCTTGCTCAAAGTTCCCACAGTAGGTGATGTGTAAAGGAGTAAATAAAAAGCAATTACATTAAGTACAGCAGTGGATAATTCACTTAAAAAGGTAAAATTCTATGGTAAACTTCTTTACTGATTGAGGCCCAGACCAATAATTTATAAATAGCCCTTTCTGTAGCCCTGGACACCCTTCAAATTTATGCTGTGGAGGCTGCAGAGAAGTATAATCTAGCAACTATTTGCCTGGTTCAGGTGATGGTATCTTAGAAAAAAAATTAACAACAATGGTAATTCATATATGATCCTAGAAAAAAATTAATTGTTTCTAATATTCACTTGAATAAAATATCTCCCACACCATCTGGGAAAAGGCTCATGAATCTCAATTACTGGCTTTACTGGATAGTTTGATAACTTTATTAATTCTTTTGAATTTGACATAGAGTACTTCTAAGTGGAATAAAAATTTTGCCATGATTACATAAGGAAAAGAAGAAAGGGAAGTAATTACTGTAATAGCTGCCTGACTATCATCCCTGTTGCCACTCTGTTCCCATATAATCCATTCTCAACAGAATTCTTAGTTGTTTCTCTCTCTCTCACCTTCCTACCACACCCTACCTTGCTCACTGCACTCCTTCTACTCTGACATCATTGTTGTTCTTTAAGCACATTAGTACATAACCTGAAAGGAGTACATCAAGTTTTACTGCTGGAAACAGAAGAACCATTTACAAAGAGAAAATATGGTCAGTTTCAAGACAGCTTTGATCCATTATTGGATAGCAGTAGGTGTCAAAAAATAATGAGAAAGGGGAAAGCCTGATTGATACTGATTCAAGAAAAGCAGCACATTACCTGAGTTTCCCTTCTGGTTTTGCAATTTGCCAGCTGTGTGATGCTCAAAATTTCACTTAATCTCATTGTACCTCAGTGGCCTTTTTAAGTTGATGCGTTGAAATTAATGGCAAAAACCACAATTACTTTTGCACCAACCTATAGTAAAATAGAAATAATAATACTGTCTGTCTCGTGTTCTGATGATTACAAGAGATAATCATGAAAAGTGCTCAATTCAAAGACTAATAGTAAACCAACAGTAAATACCAAGTACTATTATAATCATTGTTATTTTAAAATATTAAATGTAATAACATATTTTATCTGGCACAAATCATATTGTCTGGTATATATCATATTACCTGATACTAATTAAATTATTTCATTTGATTATTAAAACAATCCTGTAAGGTAGTTACACATTTTCTGAATTTTAGGTAAGGAAACAGGTACAAAGATTATGATTGACCTAGAAAGCTGGATCTGAAACCAAGAAAAGTTGGATGTGGCAAACCTGTGCTAAAGTCACATCTAAAACAATAATAAATGGTAGATATCTAGGTAATATCCAGTCAAAATATTTCTTATTGCTCTGGAATACCAGTTGAGCATTTGGGTTCTAAAGTAAAATTACCTGATTCACATATGGTCTTAACCACTTACAATTGTTATAAGCATAGACAACTTTCTTAATCTCTTTGAGCCCTAGTCTTCTCATTTGTAAAATGATGAAGTGTGAGTATTTGCTTTATCAGGTTAAGATTGTAATTATATTATCATTAAAATGTCCATACCATCCAAAGCAATGTATAGATTCAATGCTAATCCGATCAAAGTACCAATGACATGCTTCACAGAACTAGGAAAAAACTATTTTTAAATTCACATGGAACCAAAAAGAGCATGAATAGCAAGGACAATATTAAACAAAAAAGAACAAAGCTGGATGTATAACATTATCCGACTTCAAATGATACTACAGGGATACAGTAATTAAAACAGCATGATGCTAGTACAAAAACAGACACAGAAACCAATGGAACAGAAGAGAGAGCACGCAAATAAAGCCACACACTTACAGCCATCTGATCTTTGACAAAGCTGACAAAAACAAGAAATGGGAAATGAACTCCCTATACAAGAAATTGTGCTGGGGTAACAGGCTAGCTGTATGCAGAATATTGAAACTGAGCACCTTCTTTACACCATACACAAAAATCAACTCACGATGGATTAAAGACTTAAATGTAAAACCCCAAACTGAAAACCCTGAAAGACAACCTAAGCAATACCATCCTGGAAATAGGACCTGGCAAAGATTTCATAAAGAAGATGCCAAAAGCAGTTGCAACAAAAGCAAACATTGGCAAATGGGATCTAATTAAAGAGTTTCTGCACAGCAACAGTAACTATTAAAAGTAAACAACCTACAGAATAGGAGAAAATTTTCGCAAACTATGCATCTGACAAAGGTCTAATATCCAGCATCTATTAAGAACTTAAACAATCTACAATAAAATAAATAAAACATACACCCTATAAAAAAGTGGGCAAAGGACATGAACAGACACTTTTCAAAAGAAGACATACGTGTGGCCAAAAAGCATATGTAAAGAAGTCCACCATCACTGATCGTTACAGGAATTTAAATCAAAACAACAATGTGATATTTTCTCACATCAGTCAAAACAACTGTTACTTAAAGGTCAAAAAAACTAATAGGTGCCGGCAAGGTTGCAGAGAAAAGAGAACACTTATGCACTGTTGGCAGGAGTGTAAATTAGTTCAATCATTGTGCAAAACAGTTTAGGCAATACATCAAAGACCTAAGGAAAGAACTACCATTATCACAATCTTATTGCTGGGTATATACCCAAAGGAATATAAATCATTCTATCATAAAGACACATGGTGCATATGTGCATTCCATCACTGTTCACAATAGCAAAGGCATGGACTCAACCTAAATGCTCATTAGTTGTGGAACAGATAAAGGAAATGTGGTACATCCACACCATGAATACTATGTAGCCATAAAAAAAATTATATTATATTCTTTGCAGGAACATGAATGAAAGTGGAGGCCATTATCCTTAGCAAACTAATGCAAACACAGGAAACCAAATACCATATACTGTCACTTATAAGTGGGAGCTAAATGATGAGAACACATAGACACATAGAGGAAAACAACAGACACTGTGGCCTACCAGAGACAGAAAAGTGGAAGGAGGGAGAGGATCAGGAAAAATATCTAAGCAGTACTAGGCTTAATACATAGGTGACAAAATAATCTATACAACAAACACCTATGATATGAGTTTACTACATAACAAACCTGCACGTGTAACTTTGAACTTAAAAGTTGAAAAAAGATTGTAATTATATATGAAAAAAAGCCTAGTATAGAGCCAGGCACATAGAAAGTGTTCTGGGAAGGTTAAATATTAAACATTATAAACGAGAAATACACAAATCCCATGTACTATGACTTTAAAAGCAGTTATCTTTCCAGGCATATTTTCTAGGTTAGAATCATAACAGGTTGACTTTGCACACAAAGCTGACACGCTTGATCCACCCAAAGTAAAACATGTGCTTTGAATATTTTTTCTCCAATAGTAGCAATGAGTTTGCAGGAAACCACCTTCATTGCCATATCTAGTCTTCTAAATAAGGTCTTACTTTATCACATGACCAGCCAGGATCAAGAGGATCTACCTGCATCTTTAAACCCTTGACCTCCTGAATAAAATATTTGTGTATTATCTTAAAGAGCCATGAGTACAAATAAACAAAAATCTAGCCTGTCAAATTGACTTAGCCTGTCTGTTTTCAGAGTCATTCCAAAACTTGGGCTGAGAAATTGCAAAAGGAGAGGGCACAAACTGGCAAGAGGCTGACAAGTAACATGTCTGTATAGAAGTTTTGTTACTGACTAAAGCATTTCTGTGCCTTAACGGAATAAAAGGAATGGAAATTAGATTGAGAACATACTATATGTCAAATACTTTGCTATGTGCTTTCACATGTACAATCTCATCATACTCATACATCGCAATTGTATAGGTATTATCACTCACCTCCACTTTAATTTTAGACTATGAAAACAGTATTGATCCCAATAGGTTAGATGACTGTTCTAAAGCTACAGAGTTAATATATGGTAGAGCCTATATTTGAAACCTCTGAAACTCTTACTCTTTCTGCTGCCAAGGGGGACTGGGGCCTGGGAAAATTAACATTCATAGTATGGGTTATATTTATCTAATGTGTAGATTGTTTTTTTGATCCCAACACTTGGAATAGGACATCAAAAGTGGTATAATACATTTCAAGAAACAAAGTTGTGTTCTACCCTTTCAATCTCCTCTCTCACAATTTCCCTATATATGTTGTATGTACAAACAAAACCATCCTCTTTTCCAATTTTGAAGTTTTCTGACCTCTGAGAATGTTTGATTTTTAAAAGAGGTTGCTAAGAAAATGAAAAGGCAAGTCATAGACAGGAAGAAAATATTTTTATCACATATATTAGACAAAGGACTTCTATCTAGAATATAAAAAGAGCTCCCATAAATCAATAATAAAAAGAGAAACAACATAAAACCATCGGTGCCAAAATTCTAAGGTAGGAGCATGCCTCGTATGTTCAAAGAGACTACTGTGGCAAGAGTAAAGTGACTGAGGGATAGAATAACAGAATAGAAAGTAGGAAAAAAAGAGTAGATCATGTAATGGCTTATAAATCCTATTAAAGATGTTAGCTTTTACTCTGAGATGGGAAGACACTAGAGCAGAGGTTCTTCACCTTGATAATATTTTTTGAGGGACAATTTAATCTTTTAAACTGTATTAGGAATTTTTACATTTAAAAGTATATATTCACAGAAACAAACTTAAAGGGAGTACTTATGACCTTCTTTTGGAATAACATAAAAGCTCAGAAGACATGAGGAATATTCTCACCACTGGACTGCCAGTAAACAGCCAAGCAGGATCAGAATTCAGAGCTGCTGTGGGATTTCCATCACCACTCTCTCGATCCATCACATTGCAGGATTTCCTCCCTGAGAGTATTTGAATAAAATTCAGGAGGCCTGTGAACCTTGGCCAAAAAACATTACATCTTTATTTTCACTAACTCCTAACTCAAATTTTGCATCTTCTTCTATTACAAATGTAGCAATAAATCACAGTATTATTAACAGTACCTGCAATTTTGTCACTAAGAGAAATCAGAAGAAGTTTCATATCATATTTTTGCACAGCTTTTATAGGCATCTCCAAATATTATTCAAACTTATTACTACTTAAAAATTATGGTAGTTATTAGACCTGCCTCTAAATCTTGTGATTTAATGTATTCATTAAGAAACACGCATATTAACTAAAAAATCTATTTAGTTATTTATTACCTCCAGTATGTTGTTTGTTCTAACCCAAATCACCCTTTCCAACCCATTTCCGAACCCATGAAATTTCTCCAGCCCAGAGTGGGGGGATCTTGACATCCTACACCCATCATGCTTTCTCAACTCATTCTTGTATACACACCTGTTCCCTTTTCTTCTTTGTTTCCCCTCTCAACTCTCTTTCAGCACACCCTATATTATTAACATTCTTTCACTTCTAAGGAGAAAAGATAAAATTATAAATTTGTTTTTAAAAATAAATTGGCTACTGTACTTCAAAATCATTGGTTAATTTGAATTTTCAATTTTATGCATTTTAAAATATCTTGAGAAGGGATCAAGGAGTTTCACCAGAAACCAAAGGGCTTCATGATATATAAAAGGTTAAGAACCCTTGAACTAGAAAGTTCAAAGAGGAGCAATAATATAATTTATATTTTTGAAGTATCACTCTGGCCACTGTGTTGAGAATAAACTACTCAGGGGGTAAGGGGGTGAGGAGAAAAATGTAGACAACTTTGTGCTTTATTGAAGTGATCCAGAGAGTAGATTATAGTGGCTCCTACTAGAATTGCATCTGAGTAAGAAATGAAAGTGGTAAGATTCCTGATACATTTTGACGGTATAGCCAACAGGCTTAGCGGATGGATTGCGATGTGGGCTATGAGAGAAACCAAAAGAATATGTCAAAAATAACTTCAAAATATTTCTGCAAACCTTACCATCTCCCACAGATTTAGTATCTTAAAAACAAAGCTGGAAATTCTCAGGCAACTCCATGCCACATACTTCTCCAGAGACAGGGAAATTAAATATGAGGACAGCAAAGGCGATTACATTAATATACCAAAACAATATCCAGCCATGCCTGTTTTGGCATTTTATTCCCTTTAGAAATTGTTATTTTAAGGTAAAGAACAACAAGCTACTGTGACAATAGAAAATAATTTACAAATCTGCTCCTCAGAGATACAAAATATCTGTGGTCTGCCTGAAATCAATTAGGGAATCAAAATTTGAAGGAGAAACAAGTACTGGGAAGAAATTGTTTTAATCAACAAATATAGTGCACTTAAAATGTGGTCTACTTAGATGTTGGATCAGTTCAAATTCAGGTTTAAAGCAGTAAGATCATCCAGATTTTTCTATAAAATGACACTGAGATAAATGCTCTTGTCAGAAAAATAATTCTGACCTTGATAAATCATTGTAGTAACAATTTCCATATCTAACATATCTATTATTAACAAGGGATAAGAAAGGTTTTGTTGTTGTGGTTGTGTTACTTTTCTAATGGGGAAGGGAAGGTACAGGAAGGAGACAGAAATATTATTTAATCAAAAAAATTAAATCTAATGAAATTCAAAACAATTTCAAATGGTGAGTTTGTTTTCTAACCAACTACTGAAAAAAATAGGATTCATCTCAAAGAAGTATTTAATGATAAATAAGCCATTTAATTTCTAACCTCTCTACATTATAAATACAGAATATTTGACATTTATAAGAAGCTTTGGGATAATCAAGAATATATATTTAAATAATTATTTCATTCTGAAGAATATTAAATCAGAGAATGATTCATTCTTCTGTTATTTTTACCATCATCCTTTCCTGGGCTAATTTTTATCAACAATATTATATTTTCTGAAAGACAATACCCAAATGAGATAAACTGAGATAGAGTGGCCTGGAGATATTTATTGTTAGATTTGGATACTTTCATATGACCATGATTCCCAGGAAGGGCAAGTGGGTGAGTGTTTGCTGAGACTTTGACAATTTGGGTATTATTTGCTTTTTATTATTGTTATTATTATTATTATACTTTAAGATCTAGGGTACATGTGCATAACATGGAGGTTTATTACATATGCATACTTGTGCCATGTTGGTGTGCTGCACCCATCAACTCGTCAGCACCCATCAACTCGTCATTTACATCAGGTATAACTCCCAATGCAATCCCTCCCCCCTCCCCCTCCCCCCTCCCCATGATAGTCCCCGGTGTGTGATGTTCCCCTTCCTGTGTCCAAGTGATCTCATTGTTCAGTTCCCACCTATGAGTGAGAAAATGTGGTGTTTGGTTTTCTGTTCTTGCGATAGTTTGCTGAGAATGATGGTTTCCAGCTGCATCCATGTCCCTACAAAGGATACAAACTCATCCTTTTTTATGGCTGCATAGTATTCCAAGGTGTATATGTGCCACATTTTCTTAATCCAGTCTGTCACTGATGGACATTTGGGTTGATTCCAAGTCTTTGCTATTGTGAATAGTGCCGCAATAAACATACATGTGCATGTGTCTTTATAGCAGCATGATTTATAATCCTTTGGATATATACCCAGTAATGGGATGGCTGGGTCACATGGTACTTCTAGTTCTAGATCCTTGAGGAATCGCCATACTGTTTTCCATAATGGTTGAACTAGTTTACAATCCCAACAACAGTGTAAAAGTGTTCCTATTTCTCCACATCCTCTCCAGCACCTGTTGTTTCCTGTCTTTTTAATGATTACCATTCTAACTGGTGTGAGATGATATCTCATTGTGGTTTTGATTTGCATTTCTCTGATGGCCAGTGATGATGAGCATTTTTTCATGTGTCTGTTGGCTGTATGAATGTCTTCTTTTGAGAAATGTCTGCTCATATCCTTTGCCCACTTTTTGATGGGGTTGTTTATTTTTTTCTTGTAAATTTGTTTGAGTTCTTTGTAGGTTCTGGATATTAGCCCTTTGTCAGATGAGTAGATTGCAAAAATTTTCTCCCATTCTGTAGGTTGCCTGTTCACTCTGATGGTAGTTTCTTTTGCTGTGCAGAAGCTCTTTAGTTTAATTAGATCCCATTTGTCAATTTTGGCTTTTGTTGCCATTGCTTTTGGTGTTTTAGACGTGAAGTCCTTGCCCATGCCTATGTCCTGAATGGTATTCCCTAGGTTTTCTTCTAGGGTTTTTATGGTATTAGGTCTAACATTTAAGTCTCTAATCCATCTTGAATTAATTTTCTTATAAGGACTAAGGAAAGGATCCAGTTTCAGCTTTCTACTTATGGCTAGCCAATTTTCCCAGCACCTTTATTAAATAGGGAATCCTTTCCCCATTTCTTGTTGTTCTCAGGTTTGTCAAAGATCAGATGGCTGTAGATGTGTGGTATTATTTCTGAGGACTCTGTTCTGTTCTATTGGTCTATATCTCTGTTTTGGTACCAGGACCATGCTGTTTTGGTTACTGTAGACTTGTAGTATAGTTTGAAGTTAGGTAGCGTGATGCCTCCAGCTTTGTTCTTTTGACTTAGGATTGCATTGGCAATGCGGGCTCTTTTTTGGTTCCATATGAACTTTAAAGCAGTTTTTTCCAATTCTGTGAAGAAACTCATTGGTAGCTTGATGGGGATGGCATTGAATCTATAAATAACCTTGGGCAGTATGGCCATTTTCACGATATTGATTCTTCCTATCCATGAGCATGGTATGTTCTTCCATTTGTTTGTGTCCTCTTTTATTTCACTAAGCAGTGGTTTGTATGTAGTTCTCCTTGAAGAGGTCCTTTACATCCCTTGTAAGTTGGATTCCTAGGTATTTTATTCTCTTTGAAGCAATTGTGACTGGAAGTTCATTCATGATTTGGCTCTAGTTTGTTACTGGTGTATAAGAATGCTTGTGATTTTTGCATATTAATTTTGTATCCTGAGACTTTGCTGAAGTTTCTTTATCAGCTTAAGGAGATTTTGGGCTGAGACAGTGGGGTTTTCTAAATATACAATCATGTCATCTGCAAACAGGGACAATTTGACTTCTTCTTTTCCTAACTGAATACCCTTGATTTCTTTCTCTTGCCTGACTGCCCTAGCCAGAACTTCCTTCGCTATGTTGAATAGGAGTGGTGACAGAGGGCATCCCTGCTTGTGCCAATTTTCAAAGGGAATGTCACCAGTTTTTGCCCATTCAGTATGATATTGGCTGTGGGTTTGTCATAAATAGCTCTCATTATTTTGAGATACGTTCCATCAATACCAAATTTATTGAGCGTTTTTAACATGAAGTGCTGTTAAATTTTGTCAAAGGCCTTTTCTGCATCAATTGAGATAATCATGTGGTTTTTGTCTTTGGTTCTGTTTATATGCTGGATTACGTTTATTGATTTGCATATATTGAACCAGCCTTGCATCCCAGGGATGAAGCCCACTTGATCATGGTTGATAAGCTTTTTGATATGTTGCTGGATGCGGTTTGCCAGTATTTTATTGAGGATTTTTGCATCGATGTTCATCTGGGATATTGGTCTAAAATTCTCTTTTTTTGTTGCGTCTCTGCCAGGCTTTGGTATCAGGATGATGTTGGCCTCATAAAATGAGTTAGGGAGGATTCCCTCTTTTTGTATTGATTGGAATAGTTTCAGAAGGAATGGTACCAGCTCCTCCTTGTACCTCTGGTAGAATTCAGCTGTGAATCCATCTGGTCCTGGTCTTTTTTTGGTTGGTAGGCTATTAATTATTGCCTCAATTTCAGAGCCTGCTATTGGTCTATTCAGGGATTCAACTTCTTCCCGGTTTAGTCTTAGAAGAGTGTAAGTGTCCAGGAAATTATCCATTTCTTCTAGATTTTCTAGTTTATTTGCATAGAGGTGTTTATAGTATTCTCTGATGGTAGTTGGTATTTTTGTGGGGTCAGTGGTAATACCTCCTTTATCATTTTTTATTGCATCTATTTGCCTCTTCTCTCTTTTCTTCTGTATTATTCTTCCTAGCAGTCTATCAATTTTGTTGATCTTTTCCAAAAACCAACTCCTGGATTCATCGATTTTTTGGAGGGTTTTTTATGTCTCTATCTCCTTCAGTTTTGCTCTGATCTTAGTTATTTCTTGCCTTCTGCTAGCTTTTGAATGTGTTTGCTCTTGCTTCTCTAGTTCTTTTAATTGTGATGTTAGAGTGTCAATTTTAGATCTTTCCAGCTTTCTCTTGTGGGCATTTAGTGCTATAAATTTCCCTCTACACACTGCTTTTAATGTGTCCCAGAGATTCTGGTATGCTGTATCTTTGTTCTCAGTGGTTTCAAAGAACACCTTTATTTCTGCCTTCATTGCGTTATGTACCCAGTAGTCATTAAGGAGCAGGTTGTTCAGTTTCCATATAGTTGAGCGGTTTTGATTGAGTTTCATAGTCCTGAGTTCTAGTTTGATTGCACTGTGGTATGAGAGACAGTTTGTTATAATTTCTGTTCTTGTACATTTGCTGAGGAGTGCTTTACTTCCAATTATGTGGTCAATTTTGGAGTAAGTGTGATGTGGTGCTGAGAAGAATGTATATTCTGTTGATTTGGGGTGGAGAGTTCTGTAGATGTCTATTAGGTCTGCTTGGTGCAGAGATGAGTTCAATTCCTGGATATCCTTGTTAACTTTCTATATCGTTGATCTGTCTAATGTTTACAGTGGAGTGTTGAAGTCTCCCATTAATATTGTATGGGAGTCTAAGTCTCTTTGTAAGTCTCTAAGGACTTGCTTTATGAATCTGGGTGCTCCTGTATTGGGTGCATATATATTTAGGATAGTTAGCTCTTCCTGTTGAATTGATCCCTTTACCATTATGTAATGGCCTTCTTTGTCTCTTTTGATCTTTGATGGTTTAAACTCTGTTTTATCAGAGACTAGTATTGAAAACCCTGCTTTTTTTTTGTTCTCCATTTGCTTGGTAGATCTTCCTCCATCCCTTTATTTTGAGCCTATGTATGTCTCTGCATGTGAGATGGGTCACCTGAATACAGCAAACTGATGGGTCTGGACTCTTTATCCAGTTTGCCAGTCTGTGTCTTTTAATTGGAGCATTTAGTCCATTTACATTTAAGGTTAATATTGTTATGTGTGAACTTGATCCTGCCATTATGATATTAACTGGTTATTTTACTCATTAGTTGATGCAGTTTCTTCCTAGCTTCGATAGTCTTTACATTTTGGCATATTTTTACAATGGCTGGTACCAGTTGTTCCTTTCCATGTTGAGTGCTTCCTTCAGGGTCTCTTGTAAGGCAGGCCTAGTGGTGACAAAATCTCTAAGCATTTGCTTATCTGTAAAGGATTTTATTTCTCCTTCACTTATGAAACTTTGTTTGGCTGGATATGGAATTCTGGATTGAAAATTCTTTTCTTTAAGAATGTTGAATATTGGCCCCACTCTCTTCTGGCTTGGAAAGTTTCTGCCGAAAGATCTGCTGTGAGTCTGATGGGCTTCCCTTTGTGGGTAGTCCGACCTTTCTCTTTCACTGGCCTTAAGATTTTTTCCTTCATTTCAACTTTGGTGAATATGGCAATTATGTGTCTTGGAGTTGCTCTTCTCGAGGAGTATCTTTGTGGCGTTCTCTGTATTTCCGGAATTTGAATGTTGGCCTGCCCTACTAGGTTGGGGAAGTTCTCCTGGATGATATCCTGAAGAGTGTTTTCCAATTTGGTTCCATTTTCCCCCTCACTTTCAGGCACCCCAATCAGAGCTAGATTTGGTCTTTTTACATAATCCCATACTTCTTGCAGGCTTTGTTCATTTCTTTTTCTTCTTTTTTCTTTAGATTTCTCTTCTCGCTTCATTTCATTCATTTGATCTTCAATCGCTGATACTCTTTCTTCCTGTGATTGAGTTGGTTACTTAAGCTTGTGCATTTGTCACGTATTTCTCATGTCATGGTTTTCATCTCTGTCAGTTCATTTATGACCTTCTCTGCATTAATTATTCTAGTTATCAATTCTTCCACTCTTTTTTCAAGATTTTTAGTTTCTTTGTACTGGGTACGTAATTCTTCCTTTAGCTCTGAAAAGTTTGATGGACTGAAGACTTCTCTCATCTCTTCAAAGTCATTTTCCATCCAGCTTTGATCCGTTGCTGGCATTGAACTGCATTCCTTTGGAGGGGGAGATGTGCTCTTATTTTTTGAATTTCCAGGTTTTCTGCCCCACTTTTTCCCCATCTTTGTGGTTTTATCTACCTCTGGTCTTTGGTGATGGTGACGTACTGATGGGGTTTTGGTGTGGGTGTCCTTCCTGTTTTTTAGTTTTCCTTCAACAGTCAGGACCCTCAGCTGTAAGTCTGTTGGAGATTGCTTGAGGTCCACTCCAGACCCTGTTTGCCTGGGTATCAGCAGCAGAGGCTGCCGAAGATAGAATATTGCTGAACAGCGAGTGTACCTGTCTGATTCTTGCTTTGGAAGCTTCCTCTCAGGGGTGTACTCCACCGTGTGAGATGTGGGGTGTCGGTCTGCCCTAGTGGAGGATGTCTCCCAGTTAGGCTTCTCAGGGGTCAGGGACCAACTTGAGCAGGCAGTCTGTCCATTCTCAGATCTCAACCTCCATGTTGGGAGATCCACTGCTCTCTTCAAAGCTGTCAGACAGAGTCGTTTGCGTCTGCAGAGGTTTCTGCTGCTTTTTTGTTGTTGTTGTTGTTATTGTTGTTGTTTAGCTGTGCCCTGTCCCCAGAGGTGGAGTCTACAGAGACAGGCAGGCCTCCTTGAGCTGCTGTGAGCTCCACTCAGTTCGAGCTTCCCAGCGGCTTTGTTTACCTTCTTAAGCATCAGCAATGGTGGGCGCCCCTCCCCCAGCCTCGCTGCTGCCTTGCCATTAGATCACAGACTGATGTGCTAGCAATGAGGGAGGCTCCATGGGCATGAGACCCTCCAGGCCAGGTGTGGGATATAATCTTCTGGTGTGCCCGTTTGCTAAGACCCTTGGTAAAGTGCAGTATTGGGGTGGGAGTTACCCAATTTTCCAAGTGTTGTGTGTCTCAGTTTCCCTGGCTAGGAAAAGGGATTCCCTTCCCCCTTGTGCTTCCCAGGTGAGGGGATGCACCCTGCTTCAGCTCTCGCTGGTCAGGCTGCAGCAGCTGACCAGCACCGATTGTCCGGCACTCCCTAGTGAGATGAACCCAGTACCTCAGTTGAAAATGCAGAAATCACCTGTCTTCTGTGTCGCTCGTGCTGGGAGCTGGAGAGTGGAGCTGTTCCTCTTTGGCCATCTTGCTCCTATTCTATTATTTGCTTTTTAACTTAGTCTGACTACTACTTCCAGGACTCTTGAAACTTGCTAGCAGAAAATAACTTCAAATTTACGAGTGATAAGTTTCAAGAGTTCAGTCAATATAATTGGCCTTAAACCATCCACTTCTGTCAATCCCACTATTTTAATATTACAGCCTTCAATAGCTAGCATGGGAGAACTGAGTTCACTTCAGTGATAGGTGGATTCTTATCTTTTTTTGGATTCCATTTGTGGGTTCTATCAACTTGTAAAATAAACTTATCACACCACCAGTATTGTCAAGCCTGAATCCATGTACTCATGGAAGGGACAATAGACATTTCTCTCTTCTCCCAACGCTTCCAGGGCAATTAAAGGCTAAACCACCTACAAGCAAGTATCATTATGGACTGTTGTTATTTGTACTCTAATGGTTTTACTGTATGTCTTACCTTTCCCAAGGGCACTGTAAGTAATTAAAAGGCAAATATATTATGAAATACAAGTTATTCTTACCCACCTCCTCCACGAGAGAAACATTCCATCTTTTCCAGTATAATCCATTTCAAAAACCACCTTTGTAGTTTTAAAAGCTTAAACTTTGCCTCCTAAATATCTCTCTAATGTGTGTACTTCTTTCCTCTACTGCCAGCACATTAAAACTACCATCATCTCTCACATGGACTACTGCAGTAGTATGTTTTATTTTCCTGCTTTCATTTTGGCACCCACCTGTCAACTCTCTACACATAAACCAAAGTTATATTTTTAAAACACAGATTTGATTACATCACCTCACCAATTCCTATTTAAAACCTCTTAAAGGGTTACCTTTGTACCGTATCTACCTCTTACCTCATTTCCCATGTCTTCCTCACAGCTTCTGCACTCCCTTCACAGTAGATTTTCACTTTCTCAAAACTGCCATTTCTCATCTTGATACAGCCCCTTTCTCTGCTTACCACATTCTTAACCTTTCCTCTTCAACTCTATCATCTACTCATCCCTCAGTTCTCATATGAAAGAAGACAGACTTTACTTCCCAGACCAGATAAAATTATCCTCTTAAATGTTTTCATGGTACTGTTGACCTCTCTACCAGTTGAAATATAATAGTTATTTGTGTGATTATTTGATTAATGTATGTTTCCTTGCTGCTACCAACAATGTTTAAGCTCTGTGAGAGAAAATCAAGAACTGGTTTTGCTAACACATTGCCTTGCATATAATAAGTGCTCAATAAATATGTGTCAAACGAAAGAACAAATAAATGGTTTTATCTTTATTTTCTTAGTTTTCAGCATTGCCTAGCACAATGCTGAAAACACATTAAAGACATTATAAATTCTTTTTGCTTCATGGGTTGATATTGGACATCAGGTTTAACAACAACAAAAAAAATTGACCAGAGTCTCCACATAGAAAAATAGAAACATTATATCAAATGCAGTAAATGTTATTTTACTCAAAGGAATTCAAATGTAGAATAGTCTGGTTTAGTATAATTTTGGTTAGCAGCGAGCCTATGTTTTTATCATACCAGATCTCCCAATTTTCAAAGCATTGACAAAAGAAAGGTATTTTGAGAAAGAAAATGTGTTTCAGCAAACATGTATGAAAACCCTATTATACAAACAGTTTTCAACAAATGGGGCCAGTGTTTTAGCAACTCAACTATGACTACTTGATGAAATGTTCAGATTCAAATGAGTTGAGAAGTTCATTTTGTTCCATTACACAATTGGTCCTTAAAGAGTTAATGAGTTCATCAAATAGTCACAGTGATCTATTTACCTGATTTTTCTTTTTGACTCTTCCTGACCATGTGCCACCAAATCTTAGCAAGTCCACATTTTTTATTTTTATTTTTTGAGATGGAGTCTCATTCTGTTGCTCAGGCTGGAGTGCAGCTCACTGCAACCTCCACTTCCTAGTTCAAGTGATTCTCCTACCTCAGCTGGGACTACAGGCACACATCACCGTGCCTGGTTAATTTTTGTATTTTTAGTAGAGACGGGAGTCTCACCATGTTGGCCAAGGTGGTCTTGAACTCCTGACCTCAAATGATTCACCTGCCTCAGCCTCCCAAAGTGCTGGGATTACAGGCATAAGCCACCGTGACTGACCCAGAAAGTCCATATTTTGAGCTAAGCCCATATCATGTGTTGTGGTCACAAATCCCAGAACCCCAAAAATATTTCACCATTGTGCCAATATCTCCCAATGCATTCTCTCATCTGACCAAATGGTGGCCCCAAAAAGAACAGTGATTAGGTACGGGATTGATATTGGGCTATCAGAGTGGAGAGAGGCATAAAGGAGTTAGATTACAGCCAGAGAGTGAGAGTAGTATTGACAATGAATGGTAACAAGGGTAGCTATCTTTATTTCTAGGGAAGTAACGCTTCCAAGATTTCCACATAAAATGCACTGAATCATTTGGCTAATAACCTCCTCTCTCTCTGTCTCTGTCTCTCTGTCTCTCTCTCTCTCTCTCTCTCTCACACACACACACACACAGAGAGAGAGAGAGAGAGAGAAAGAGAAAGAGGCTGCTGAAGTAAACTATTAGGTTTTTGTGACCCTGTAGGTTCATGAATAATCTATATTCATTTTTCTGTAGTGGTTACAATAGCTTCTGATATATTGGGTTTGATAATATCAGAATTAAGATCTTTGAATTCCCAAACGGGAATTATCATTTTGTTCTTTAGAGCATGTTAAAAGCTGTGAGAAAGATTTTGGGCCTTATTCATAATGCCACTATTTTTTAAAGTGTAGTAAAAGGAAGTCATACATTAGAGACACCTAGAAGCTTGTTAAAATTCAGATTAGTGAGCTCTACTCCATGTTATGAATCAATTTTGAGGGGGGCGGGGCCTAGGCATCTACATATTATAAATCTATTTAGGTGACACTGATGTATAATAAAACGTAAGTACCTCTTCTTGACAATGGGAAGAAAGGAATTAGAAGGTTTCCACCCAGATTTTGGCTTTAACATGAATAATAAATTAGAATGAAGTGAAACTGGAATCACAGAGTCTAGTTAATATGCTATTTCAATAATCTAAGTAGGAGATAATAAGGGTATGACTATTTCAGGCACAAAATTAGCAAAATTTTATAATGCAATTTGACCATTATTCAAGTTTCTATGTATATAAGATATTGTGTTATCTGAATATATGTATTACTATCTCTATAAAGCAGATTTGGGAAAATATTTTTAATTAAATCCTCCTTAATCCACGCATCATTTAGATATAATAACAATTGCACTTAAAGTACAATAACAGATCCAGTTCAAAATACTTAAAGTAGAAGATCTTAAATCTCACCCTTCTACAGTCTAGTATATTAATTATAAGACTGGGTCCACAGATGACCAGTAAAATGAGAGCAGGACATAATTAAAATGTCCACAATCTCCATTACTACTACCAGTCTTGAGTTATACAGATCACCAGAGACATTTTAAATAGACTGTGGTTAAAATCTACCCTTAAAATATCTTACAGATGACACTATGTTTCTATTCATTTTAAAAACAGTTTTTAGAAATAGATTACTACCTTGCTGGACTTGCTAAAATCTCCTTAAGTTATAATACCTGATTGATAAAATAATCTGTACAACAAACCCTTGTGTCACAAGTTTTCCTGTAACAAACCTCTAAATGTACCTCGAGCCTAAAATAAAAGTTTAAAAAATTACTCACATTAATTTTTAGTTATATAAAGTAAAAAATACAAACATTATTTTAAGAAATATAGACTTTCTTAGAGAAAAACTCATGGATTATTACAGATATGTAAATCCCTTCTATTAATCCTAGTCTCTTATATTTTACATACTTTGTAGAAAGAGGGGCAGTAAAGTAGAAAATAACTGCTGCTTATGGTAAAACCACTGTAGTACTAGATTTCAAGTGTTAGTACCCAAATCCTTTAAAGAATATTATTTATTTCTCTCCAGTCCCATTTCTCTGAAAAAAAATGGCCTTCCTGCGAACTCACTGTGGCAGTGATAAACTTTGCCACTTCCCCTCCAAGACTGGGAATCTCTCTTCCAAATCCTAGTCTTTGATGACAGCTTTGGTACCTACTGATTGCCATCCTTGATGCCATATTTCTGCCTGCTTATTTGGTTCTCCAAATGTCACCTGTTCCTGACTTTACCACTGCTATGGTCAGATAACCTGTCAAAATAAGTTGTTCTTCCATGTTGGGTCTTCTTGTTACCAATTGTTATAGTAGACTCTTCCTCCTTAAATGAGTTGTGCCAGGAAACTGGACCTTCTCTGAATAATTATTTCTCATAAATTATAAAATAATGGAAATTAAATCAGGGAAGCCTGTACTAACTGAATAAACATTATGCTGATTTAAAATCAGTAAGCAAAAAAAAGATTTTTTTTTCTAAATTGGAATTGCAAGTTTGAGACTCTAATAACAATCATTATTATTAAAGTTCTGATTAATTTCCCTATTCAACTCATAAAGAATCCTATGATGTAGGTACTCTTATTCAAAAATTATAGAAGAGAAAGTAAGACATAGCGTTTAGTTATTATAAGGTGACAGAACTAGGAAATAGTCTGATTTTAGCTTCCATTTTCTTCTAGTCAACCCCATTCCATTGTGGTAACTAAAGCATCACAATCATTGTCAAAGATGTGATGGACAGTTAGTTGTTAAATCTAAAGCGTACATTTTAATATCAACAGGCATTCCTAACCTGAATTACACACATATAGGCACAAACACATGCACATGCACACACTCCTCTGAGTTCTTCAGCTTAAAGGACTAATCAGAGCATTCAGCTTTTGTTCCATCATGGAAACTGAGACCTCACTGCTTTTTAGCTGCGGATTTTACATGACGAGTTCAATCTAAGTCTCCATTTCTGGAGAAACAATAAATGACCTGGATAAATAGCAAATGTGTCTCAAGAATAAATGTTCATTACTCTACAGGAAATTCAACTGTATAATTGCCACAAATTAAAAAGATGCCCAAACGGATCGAACCTATATACAAACAAGTATATAGGTCTCCAAATTTAAAATACACGCATATACCAATAATACATAAATGTGTATTTGGGTGAGTCCAAGAAAAGAGGATTTAAGTTGGTATGCATGCACATATGGGAAGGAGGGCTCTGTTTCTAAAAAATAAACTGAATTCAAAGGCCCACTGAAATTGAAAAAGTCACATTTTAGAGTGGGCCTTCAAGTCTTACATTCTTCTAAATTGTGCTTTGTTCACAGCTACATCCTAGTACTCCAATCCTGCCATTTATTTGGCCTAGTTATTTTGCATGACTTTTGTTTTTAACGTGAAAAACACCAATTACTGTCATTTTTCCAGCAATGCCTGACAAGTGTATGGTACTTCTAGACCAAGATTTTCGACAGTGTCAGTATTGACATATGGGGCTGGGTAATTTTTTGTTTTAAGAAGTTGTTTTGTTCATTGTAGAATGCACAGCACCCCTGGCTTCTACTCACTAGATGCCAAGGTGCCAAGTAGCACCTTGTCTTCCCAGTTAAAACTAAAATGTCTCCAGACTTTGCCAAATGTCACCTAGAGGACAAAGTCATCCTCACTTGGGTACTACTTCTCTAGACAGAAATTAGTTACCTACATGTCTTAAATTATTCTCTGAACAAATAAATTCTGTTACCTCTAATAAAATAATTGGTTACATAGAGTTTGGAAATTTTTGAATGTAGTCAAAGAATGGAAGCTTTGCCATTCTGTGGAGCTGATCTTAGCCATTAATTTAACTTGAGTTATGAAGAAAGCCATAGATGTTTATTTGAGTATTTATTCTGTGTTCCCATACATGAACACACACACACACACACACACACAAACACACACAGATACACAGATGAGTCAGTAAATATGCAGTTTATGTATTCTATCTGTACAACCACATCTCCATTCATGTCTGCATATGTGTGATTCAAAAATAATTGCTTAATAAACTAAAGCATATAGAATAGTTTTCTTTGATTCATTTATTTCTCTTCTTATTATTTTCTCTGACAAAACTTCCCTAAGGTTCAACTGTGGCAGGGAATGGATAAGGGAGTCCCTCATGGAGAACTCATTCAGCTGCCTAACCCAACAGCATAAATTTGATCTTGTAATTAGTATTCAACTCAGCATCTTGGACAGAAACCAGTGTTACAGCCAAGAGGTGGTTTAAATCACATAAATCATAGATCAATGACAGAACTCGAAGCACTGGATAGATTATAAAAGTAGAGCTTTAGTTAAACACAGATTAACTGTTTCCCTGCAGGAACTCTTTAATCCCCCTGAAATATATAAAACAAAATTATATCTGGTCATTTTTGTAGCATAAGCATATGATGTTGAAATTTAGTTTCCCTCCACAGTCACATTGATGTCTTGAAAATGTAGAAATGTATAAGTAATCCTTCCCATGAAAATCTTCCATCCTTCCCATACTTTATTTTTGGATGAGGTTATAAGAACCATAAAATAAATTTGTTATAAGTAGCAACTGTACATTAGTGATGTGAAAGCTGTTTTAAATGTATGAACATCAGATTTTTAACTTAAAATGCAAACTGAAAAATATGTTCCTCTTTCTAAAACCATGAGTATTTTTCAGTCCAAAGTTTGTAATTATTACAGTGCATGTGGATTTTAAGGTTATAGTAAATAAAATGCCTAAAAATGAAGATTGCATGAGTTTTATAATGAGAAATTACCCCATTATCAAATAACAATCATCTCATTGGCCTTCTACCCTTATTCTTCTTTTCAAATCTAGAATTGTTCAAAACTCTACAAATATGATTTGTAATTATTTAAATATGTATATATATCTTCAAATGTGGTATATTATAATGTTCTCAATAAAACTGACAATTCAATTTTAAGTGCCACTAAGCACTACTTTCTTTTTTCTTTTGAAATCCAAGCCTTTCGACTTTAAACTGGAAATAGTTTTCATTCCTGACACTGAGGAACATATCAACAGTAAAAAAAAAAAAAAAAAGAAAAAGAAAAAAAGAAAGTTTTTCTAATACAATTTCAGACAGCTAAAAAAACATCAGGCAAAACGTAGACATAGTTTAGACACATAATCCTTTCACTTTAGATGCTCCTTCTTGGAGTAGTTTAATAAATTTACAAATTAAATTTAGTAGGAAGATGATCAAATATAATGAAATAAACAGAAACTATACCACTGAATTTTACAAGTGTTACTCTAAAAGAAAGAAGATTAATTTAAAATCTTCTGCTATGTACCTACCACCTACAGAATTAATACCAATATATTAAAAATGTCTTTGTGTTAAAATAAAGACAACATGAAAGTAAAAAAAAAATTGGCTGTTCTCTCAAGATTTATATTTATGAAATATTTGTGTGGCTCCTTTTTATGAGAAAAATACAAATACCTAGAGATCATAATTACATTACTAAACAAGAAGGTAAAAAAATCCCACCATTTTTAGCAAAATAGCTTTTTTGGGTGTATTTTTAAAATAGGGCTACTCGAAGGAGGAAATTCAACTTTAAAGCGTTGCTGCTAATGACTACATAAAAATAACATGTCTATAAATCAAGATTGATGAAGATAGTATGCAGCTATCTATTACTTCGACATATACTGTTGTCTATATAATCAAGTTAGATTTTATTAAGTTATATTTTTATAAGTTTTGGAACAAATTATGTAAAATTCAAAGTTGATTTCTGATGTTGAGGTTGAATTATCTAAATCTACCATTAATAAATATGAACCTAATGCTTATTTTAACATAAACTTGAGTGTTTTTTTGAACCGAAAATCCCTGAGCCTTCCTGTTAACTTGCTCCAAATAATATCAGTTTCTATTCTATGTCTACTATAACCAGAACCTTAACATATGTCTAAGAGTACAATACATGTAAATAGATTAATTATATTAGAAAAACATTGGTCACATTACTAGAAATCTATTTAAGGAATATCAAAAAATTCACAAGGTGCTCAATCATGCTCCACCAATAGGTTACCATTCAAAAAGACTTCTTTTAATAATTTTAAATGATAATTTCTCAAAGTCTTAACTGTTTAAATATATTTAATGGACAATGTAAATAACAGGCATACTCAATTTCAAAAAAATTAATTTTCCAAAAATACAAGTCACACCTAAGATAAGAAAAAAAAAGTTTGCAGTAGAATAGAACCTATTTCAAGTAGTTCCAAACTGACATTTGACATATTTCTTTTCAACTATTAGGAGTGAATAGTGTGAAGTAAGATAGGTTTATAGCAGTTAAGTTGACTTTTTATAAGTAGTAAAAAGATGCCACACTGCCTTCAGTATTCACCTGGTAAAACATGTGAGACATTAAATGGATGAAGCAGTAAATACAGCGATAAAAGTTTATTATTTTATTTGGTGATGCCATTATGTCAGTTTCTATGTCAAATTTTTCATCCAAAATAAAAATAGCTAATATATAATTGAGAAAATATTTTAGAGGGATTCAGACACAAATATGTATGTATTTTAATGAGTCCAGATATCAAATGTTTTATAAGGAAAAAAATAAAAGTGAGAAGAGTTTGGGAAGCTCTACCAGATCTGTTGCAAACTAATGGAATTTTTAAATACAACCAATTGCAAAGTGCACTCTATAGCTAGTCATACAATTAAAAGCTTTTCAAGTTGCTATCTTGGGAAATTTCTTTCAAGGAAATTACACAAAGCCTTGTTTTAGTAAGTTCCCCTACTGTGCTTCCCACTGTGTTTTTTTAATAAGGAAATCTATCCATCCATAAAGGTGTATCCTGTTCTCCATGCTTCAGTGTCTAGCAGCAGGCAGATACAGTAGATATTCGGATGTTTGACTCTTTAATTTTCACTCCATAATGTAGGTGCCTGCTTTTACTGACTGATGCATGTAGTTTCATTGTTGTTTAATTATAAGTGTGCCCAAATTTCCCCCACTCTATAGCCTCCCCATTTTACAATCATCCTCAGCCAAAGCAATATACAATCTGAGGTGTCTTTATGTAAATAAGGTGAAAGATGTTTGGTGTAATCATAACAAAAAAACAACCTATCTGGTTCAAATTATTAAAAAAACAGGAGACAAATTTAATTATATAAGATCAAAATATTTTATTACTAATATATCAAAAGTTAATATCCAAAGCTACTTTTGAAATTTTTATTTTTCATTTTTTATTTCAAAGAATGCAGAAAAGCAACCATCAAATAAAAAATTATTGAAAAATATTATGAAGGCTTCGTAAAGTACCTTTTCAAAATTTGCTCTCACACCATATAAATACAAACTATCAGAATTAAAACACAGATAAGGAAAAAAATTGTTTTTAACAGATAAAGGATCTCTTTAATTGCAATTTTAAAATTAAAATGCCAATCATCTCTTTTTGTAAAAAAAGAAAAGTATGTAAAAGGACGAAGACTTTTTTATGAACGAACATCACAAAGTGGTATTTTATTGACAAAAAGAACAAATAAATACATACCCACAAATAAAGAGAGGACGTATTGGATATTATACTTTCTAGGCAATCAGCTATAAATTTGGCTATTTTCTTATGCATTTCCTTTGTCCTTACATATACTTCAGGTTATTCGATAATGAAAAGTAAATTTCTTACAAACCCTAAAATTCCTGCCTTCTATAGAGTTGCATATTGTTTTTCTAGGTCCAGTTATGGCCATCAGCTCTGGGACAAACATTCTTGAGACCAATGTTTTTTCCACTACCATGATTAGTTATCAAGCAAATGTGTACTTCTTTTGACAAAATATGTTCTTTAGAAACAATGGTATAGCTTTTGTAAAAAAAAAAAAAAAATACGTTTTGAAAATGGTACAATTCTCCACGAATTAAAAAAGTACATGTTATTTCTATAATTTATTTATAGAATACTACTACTTCTCCTCAAATAACATACACACAAAAAGAGTATATACTGAATCACTGACTCACTTAAAAAATACTCTCTTCCTTATATGATGTTGTTTTTCTTGATTCTTGTTTCTGATTTTTCATAACTGACAGTGACATACATGGCTTTAAAAAACATTTTTAAAGAATCTTATATTCAAAAATAACCAATAGATTCTAACATTTTAATGCCTCAAATATGAAATAAATCACAACTTTTTTTGTATAGTGATTTAATTTTACATGTAATGAAATTAAAATTAGTAGATAAAATGAGATTGTACAAAGGCTAGTGGTATAGTGTCACCAGTATTGGGCTGTGCTGCATCCATGACAACAGAATGGAAGTTGCTTTTAATACTATTATCTTACATACTCACAGCTGAATGCTAATGCTGTTATACTGAGAAAAATCAAGTTTCAGACCTGAAGCCGCTGAACTTACATACACTATGCACAAAGTTTCAAATTCAGAAAAGAATATAAATATTAATATTAGAATATAAGAATATTTCAAAAGGTCATTACTTCAAAGTGTACATAGATGGGCTAATTGTGAAACATTTAAAGAATATATATTGACGTAAAAACAAATTCAGTAAAAAGAAACATTTTGCTGCTAATTTTAATAGCATAATCAGCAAACTAAGAGATTATTCCATTTTCCACTGCAGTGAAACTGAAAAATGATTATTTCATTCAATTAAACTTTTATTCAATAGAGTAGTGTCTGATCTACCTTTGAAATAGAGACAGAAAAAAGGAAGCAAAACACAAATATGAAACTTACTGATTTGATGAAATAAAGCCTAGCATTTTAAAAATAAAGCCAGAGGAATTCAGTACACAAATTTCAGACTCCCGTTTTCTTGTTTTAAAGATAAAAACATATTACCAAATATAGATACGTGATTAGATAGATAGATAGATAGATACACAGATACACAGATAAATGGATAGATGTCAATGAATCTCTTGTATGAGGCATTCCCATATTGAACTCAAAGTATCTAGGTGGCAGTAACTTCGTAAAGTTCATGACTATACTTCGCTGCGTCATAAAAGAAACTCTAATTACATTCCTTGAGCTTCCTCATTATGTCAGAAATGAAGAGAGAGCTTTTGGAAATTCCTCTCCAACACGGTAACTTCTTTTTCTTCTTGCAAATTGAATGATCCCTGTGTCTACACATAGGCAGTGTGAAATAGAAATTGTGGCTAATTCTATCTGTTATGAAATAAAAGGGAGTCTTGGAAATTAGCTAGCTCACCAGAATAATGTCCATTGTCAAACTAGAAAACTCAGTAGCGATAGACATAGAGAAACACACACAAATAGTATGAGGTAAAACTTGAATTATGCAGAATAGAGCAATCCTTCTAAACAATAATCTCATGGATTAGTCCAGGAAAGTCAAATGTTTAGTTCCTAGATTCCTTTCCACCCCATCTGCTTTGACAGTGGTTATATTATGACTTTCTTAATTTTTTTCTCTTTTCCATGTCTGTTGGCATCTTTAGTAATAAATTTAGATTATACTGGTCTGTGGAATAATTTGAAATGTGAAATATTGGTCTTGAGTTAGACATCAAATGTATCTGATATTATACCTTCTTCCTTTTGCTTTGTTTTAGGAAATTCTCAGTGTATGGTTTAGGTAATTATAATAGCTGGTCAAAAAAAGAAGATAATATTGAGTCATAAATGAGTGTTTGACCTGGCCTGGTCATTAACATGGATTAAGTATAGTGAATAATTACCTAGTTTTCTTCCTTATAACAATACTAGCATAGTGAGATTGTACTACAAGTTTAACTAATATCAACATTAATTCATTCATTCTCTCTCATTCATTCAATAAATGTTTATAATGAATTTATTATTTGTTAGGCAATATTATCAGTCATTGAACTTTCTAATAGGCAGCAGTGTGATGTAGTAAAATAGAATCAAGTGCCAAACTGTCTAAGTTCAAAATCCAACTATTACCACTTAGCTATGTGTCCTTCAATAAGTTACTTGTCCATTCTGAGCCTTCATTTCTTCATCTGTAAAATAAGGATGATAATAAGATTACCTTATGAGGTATGTAATGAGGTAATTGATCTAAGGTACTAAGTCCAGGAATTATTGCATAATAAATGCTATTAAGAAATTGTTATCATAAGTATTCTTCACCCAGATATCACCAATCAACCATGTAAAAACTCAAAATACAGACCACAGATGTCAAAGATCACAATTCTAAGCAAAAGTTTGATAAAGGACAGAAATTGTAAAAAAATTACAGAGACTGATATGAGGTACCCCATAAAAGAGTGACCCTAGTAACAGTAGGTTCAGGTGGCTGATTAGTTCAACTTTTTGAATTCAACTATTGTAACTAGATGTGGCTTTAAAAAGACTACCTGAGGCCAGGTTCCGTGGCTCCTGCCTGTAATCCCAGCACTTTGGGAGGCCAAGATGGGCGGATCATGAGGTCAGGAGATGGAGACCATCCTGCTAACACGGTGAAACCCCGTCTTTATTAAAAATACAAAAAAATTAGCCAGGCGTGGTGGCACGCATCTGTAGTCCCAGCTACTGGGGAAGCTGAGGCAGGAGAATCGCTAAAGCCTGGGAGGCAGAGGTTGCAGTGAGCCAAGATCGTGCCACTGCACTCCAGCCTGGGCGACAGAGTGAGACTCTGTCTCAAAAAAACAAAACAAAACAAAACAAAACAAAAACTACCTGAAATAATGACAAACTAAATTTATGACATTTGATTGGCAATGCACTAGATTAGTACATGGAATATTTTGTTTATTACAATAAATCAGGTTTTAGTGTTCACGTAACAGTCAAGTGTGTCTTTTTGCATGTGTTGCCCCTTGTTTTCCTATCTATCCATGTAATCTATATTTTCCTTTCTTTAATTCATTGTTCAAGATCTATTTCCTCTAGGGTTTTTTTCTTGTTATCAGTTTTGCCTGTTCTCTTAACTATAAGATCAACTCCAAACCCTCCTTTTGCCTGAATGTATTATACAATCCTTACATTGAATTACTAAAAAAAAATATGTTTCTTGGTTATAATGATAATAGTAACTAATATTCATGGTGTACTTCCTTTGTAGCAGGATCACTAAACAATTTAAAATTATTTTACTTAATTTTTATAACACCTCAGTGGGATAGGTGCTGTTATTTATTGTCATTCTCATTTCATAGAAAAGGAAACAGAGGCTCAGAGGTGATGAGTGACTGCTCCTTGCGTGTAGAGAACATGTTCAATAATTAATAATTTTATGTGCCTCAGTATGGTGATCTGCCTTGTGGAGCGTTAAGAAACATTAGAAGAGTGATTGTGTCTCTGCCATTGTCTTTTGAATTACATTTTAAAATATTCTTATCTACATCGTGTTTTTTATAATAATGAACCCAATAAGCTTTAGTGCTGCCAAGATTAATTGTTTTAGTTTTTGGTTTGCTTATGAGTTCTCAAACCATGTGTTAGGTGAAGGAGAGAGACATGAATAGAAAGAGCAACGTATCCAACATATCATATTGTAATGACATCGAGGGTTCATCTACAGAACACCAAAATATCTGGCCCATGTAAATAATTCAATCTTTAAAATATTTTATCGATAAAGTAAGCAGATAAACTTTTTCCCCCCTCCTCAAAATAGGACACATGTTCCTACAGATATAAGCGTAATTATGGGGGCAATGAGACAAACTATTTGAAATTAAAATCATCTTTTTAAACTCAAGGCACATGGCCACTATATCTATATAACAACAACAACAACAACAGCGACAATAAAACAATAAGTAAGACGGAACTGAGCAGATATTTTAGCACCATGTAGACATAGGCTTAATTTGTAAATATTGTATGCATGTTTGAGGAAAACAGTGTGTAGTTATGTTTTTAAATGGTTCTGTTCTGTCTGCTCAAAGGAGTTTAAAATATTACAAACAACAAAAGGGCAGAGCCCCCTGTGAGAAGTAGAATTCTGAGAGGAAGCCACATTGGAAAAGTTTTGTTAAAAAAGTTTTTGTTAAAAAGTTTTGTTGAAGTGATCCTTTATGATGCAAATGACCCGTAAAGATAAGAAAACACTCCTTGAGGTTACTAGAAAAGTCCTCAAGTAGGTAGTTTGAAGAGACGACTTCATATGTTTTTGGAAAGAACACAGAATAACTGTGTCTTAAGTTCCAAGACATTAAGCTTGCCAAACTGACTTACCCTAGCATAAATTATCAAATATCCAACAAGTGATTCTTTTGACAGAAAAGTACAGCTAAGGATTTATACTTTGTGACTGAAGTGGAAACAATCACCAAGATTTAGAATTGATTTACCAATAGGCAATCCCCAAATTAAGTAAACCTCCCTTTTTGGAGTTTCCTTAGATTGATAAACATTCTTTTTCTCTTCATAAATTGGAAACAATTCCTCTTCCCTTTGACCATCAAAGCATATTATTTGTATCTCTGTTTTTAAACAGATTAAGGTCCATTAGAGTTAATTGTATTACAGTCTTCATTTTTTTTAAGACAAGGTCTCACTCTGTCACACAGGCTGGAGTGCAATGGCACTATTTCAGTTTACTGCAGCTTCAACCTCTTGGGTTCAAATAATCCTCCCACCTCAGCCTCCTGAATAGCTGGGAATATAGGCAAGCACCAATACACCCAGCTAATTTTTGTATTTTTATGTAGACAAAGGGTTTCACCAAGTTGCTAAGGCTGGCCTCGAACTCCTGGACTCAAGTGATCTGCCTGTCTTAACTTCTCAAAGTGCTGGGATTACAGTCATAAACCACAGCATCCAGCCTATTTTACAGTCTTCTTTTCTTTACAAGACAATGAGTGCTTTAAGGTCAGTAGTTATCTTTTCATCCCATTCTTGTGTAGTAGATGTTAAATAAATAATTATTGAATTAATTGGAGGATGCTATAACCACAAGGTAGCTTTATTTTAGCAAGGTACTTGACAGTTTCCTGTAATATCCTTGTGAATGACATGGAAAACATAAGCTATATGACAGTACTATAAGGTGATGTTGCACCTGATTGGATATTCATACACAATATGAGGTAATAAATTTATATCAACCTGAAAGGCTTTCCCTGTTCTGTCCAATATTTATAGATAATTTAATTAAAGATGTTAATGGTTTGTTAGTCGACACGATAAATGACAAATCTAAGAGATGAAGTAGTATTCAAAAATTTAGATGGTTAGAGCAATACTTGCAGGATGAAAAACGGAAAAGAAAAAATATAATTGTCTACTAGCAATTGATTATAAGCCCGGTGTACAAGTACAAACTAAATTTAATTGTTATTTGTGTGAAATAGAATAATTTAAGATTATGTACTATATATATATATTTAGAGAGAGGGAGAGAGAGAGAGAGACAGAGTCTCGCTCTGTCACCCAGGCTAGAGTGCAGTAGCACAATCTTGGCTCACTGCAACTCTGCTTCCCTGGTTCAAGCGATTCTCCTGCCTCAGTCTCCGGAGTAGCTGGGATTACAGGTGCACAACCACGCCCAGCTAACTTTTGCATTTTGAGTAGAGATGGCATTTCACCATGTTAGCCAGCCTGGTCTTGAACTCCTGACCTCAGATGATCCACCCGCCTCGGCCTCCCAAAGTGCTGGGATTACAGGTGTGACCCACCCTGCCTGGCCAGATTATGTACAATATTAAAATGAACCAACAGTAGGAGGGTAGGCAAATAAGTCACTCAGTTGGTATAGGAGGCAGCATAAGGTAGCAGTCCACACTCCAATTTTGAAAGTTAAGAAATCTTGGGTTCATGCCTACCATTTATTAACTATGAGCCGTTGAATAACTAACTCAATGTCTCTGGTCCTCGGTGTTGTCATGTATGATATAGAAATAATTAAAGTACCTAGCTCATGGGGTAATGTTGAAGATTAAATTCAATAATTCATGTAAAGTACATAGCAGTTTCTGACTCATAGTAAACACTCAAAATACTAATTGCCCATGATAGAAAATATATATATATATCTCTGGATCAAAGTTGTCCTTCTGCATTCTGCACTCCTCAAAATAAATCTGTAAATTGTCATCCATTTCGAAGAGGAATATTGACCCACTGGACACCATGCAGAAAAAAGTCCATGGGATCTTGAAAGATCTGGAAATGCTCTCACATAAGGAATTGGGAGATGTTAGAAGGCAAGAAGGGCATGATTAAATTTGCTCAACTGTAGAAATGCTGTCACATGAAACAAAAATAAAAGTGGCTCTATATGGTCCTATGTAGAAGAAAAGTAAAGAACTATAGATGCAAATCACAAAGAGACAAAGGTTAGTATAATACTTTAAAACTTTCTAACAATGTTATCAGATAATAAAATAGCCTTCCTTGTAAAAAAAAGAAAAAATGAGCTCCCATTCTGAAGCGTCCAAGCAAAAACAAAATAACTTCTCAACAAGGATACTGAGAAACGGATTTCTATACTCAGCACAGTCTTTTCCAACTCTAACATTCTCTGATTCTTATAGAACAGAGATTGTCTTCATATGATACGAATAAACTATTATTTCGACCTACAAATTTTTCAAGTTGCATATTGTCTATAAACAAAGCAAACAAGCAAACTAACAAATAAGAGATCAAGAAGAGGAGTGGCTGAAGATAAGACAGGGTAAACCTATAGAATTTGCATAATGTAGTGGAAGGAATCATAGGTCTGGGAAACTACATACTAATAATCTTTCTGTGTTTAATGAGATTACTACTTTTATTGAGTTTCTATTTTATTTCCGTTGAACAAGCGGTTGGACTAGATGGTCTCTAAAAGCTCTTTTGTGTTTTATAGCGTACTGCTATTTACTTCTTTGAGTGTCATTTACCTATATATCATTAACAGAAACCAAAACTATAAAAAATGACAAAAATTGGTCACTCTCCTTTCATACCAACACAGTCATACAATATTACCTGCTGATTAAATATTTGTCTGGGCTATACTCTTCATTAGTGCTGAAACCATTTGTTTCAAACCAACATTGTGACAAAGAGACAAAGAGTTTTTCATCATGAGTGATGATTCCAAATATTCACAGTCACACATATTTGCCAAAACTTTGGTTTGCGTTAATGATATATCACGTACCATTATGTATGTGTGGGGGGGTGGGGAGGGGGAGGGAATGAGTCGGGAGTAACTTCTTCTCAGTCACAACACATCTCTGAGGGAGTTCAAAAAGCAAATATGAAAAACATAAATGCTTCCAGTATTTGTAATATGAATCAACAAACAACATGATGATAAACATAAGAAATCTTATTATTTTGTACTTAAAAAAACCCCATAAACTTGAAGACACATTCGATTGGATATTCTATACATATTTGTTTTCCTTAATTCTCTCTCATGTTTGTTAAAACATATATTTAATTGCAATCAGTTCTGCCCCACTGTTCTTTTCTTCTTTTGGAAAAAAAAAATGACAGCTTTTCTTGTCTCTCACCCACATTTAGTGCAAATTAATCAACTACAGGGAGTCAAGAGGGATTTTCATTTTCCATTTTAAAGGCCTTCAACCTATGGAATTAGCACTTTGAATTGTTGCCAAGGGAAAACCAGTCTCCAGGAAATAAAAGAAGGCCTAAAGGTTGGAAAGAAAGCTTTAGTTTCTGCTAAATGGCCCAAGGTGACACAATATCTGACCTTTTGATGACCCCATTGAGGACAGATGGGTTTTAAGTGAAGGCATCTTCTATGTACACACTCTTGTTACACTCATATTTCTAAATGAGCACCATGAAGAAATGTCATTATTGTTAATGTTCTTTTTTCAGATCTACATTTCAGATAATACCCATCCTTCCGCTTGATCGGTTCTACAAAGAGAAATTTGAAGCAGGAAGCTGGTGAGCTCATTTTCCAGTTCAGAAATTCTTAAAAGGAATTAGCCTCTAGTTAGGTAGATATTTTACTGTAAATTAATTTTAGATACTGTAAGAAATGACCTCAGAAACTGCCCCATCTGTTTCTTTTGACAACAGTGTTGCTGCTTGAAGTTGTTCTTCAAATTTCACCGACTCAAAGAGGAGAATAGTATTTTTCCTCAAGGGCTCCCGAAAGAATCCTCCCTTCAACAAATATTGTTATTAGCTCTCCAAGAGGCATAAAAATTCATCAGGGTTTCCTCCTTCCAGCTGGGTAAAACTTGGGAGGTGCATATATTAAAACACTGCCAAGTCTCTCAAGCTATACATTTTTATTAAGTTTCAAGCACATTTGCAAACAACTTTCTGTATGATAAAGTTTCACTGTCAGACTTTTTAGAATCCGAAAAATCTTTAGGGGCATAAATATACTTTTTTTGTGAATATAGTAAAAAATGTAAATGTGAGAAAGCTGAGAGTGTGGGAAAATAATGCAATGGGAAGTTAGTAGCTCCATCATTGAGTTCGTTGCTGCTTAGCTCTGTTGGCTAAATCATGGCATTAATGAGACCAAGGCGACAAGACTTATCTCCACATGGGCCAATTAGCATCACTTATTTTCAATAACACAAATTGCAGCCATCACCCTAGTGAGCCAAATGGCAAACGCCTAATTTTATCACAAGGGAAACCAGGTAAGTGTGACTGGCTCATTGCAAACCCAGGCTCATGACAAGAAAACTTCCTTGGAAGAAGTTCTCCTGAAAATATCTCTCAATGTACAAGAGCCAGCATAAATAAGAGAAAAACATAATTAAAATTTGTATAAAATCTTTTTTTTCTGTAAAGCATATTTACGCATATTATAGGAGCTGATCCTTACTACAATCCTGTTACCTTCATTTTATACAGACAGAAACAGTTGCTATACTTTTTTTCAGGTTGTGATGCGCCCTATTAAGTTCTACAAGGAATAAGAGGTTTAAATGCTAAAAGGAATAAAGAAGCATTTTGCAGCTTTTGAAATTTTTTATGAGAGTAAAAAATGTATTTTTATAGAATTTGCATAAAAACAAAGGCTCAAATATAAAGTTGGCTCAAATCACAAATATTTCCTTTAAAAATATCAAATAAAGAAGACTAAAGAGAGTTTTCTACCCAGATTCTCTGGACAATTACTTCATTTTACCCCTTTGTTTTAGATCTATACAAACGCTTCCAATCAGATACAACTTAAAATTCTTTCTTCCCATTCGAACATTCACAATAACCATATTGTAGATATTATTTTCTCTATCTGTATAGGTAAAGGAACAAATAGTGAGATTGTGTGACTTGTTCATTTTCTTTAGGCACAATATTCATCTGCATTTATGAGTTAATTAAAAATTCAAGAATAATAAAAACTCCCCCTCAAACCACATTAACTTATCGGCCATTAAATAAGTCCTTTCTGTCTGATTGTTAGCTCCAATTTGAGTCACTCATAATTTCATAAACCTGGCCTAAATGATAAATACCATAAAATAAGTAAAAACCATGCTCAGATTTTTTTCTTAACTCTCTTTTGATTAGCCTTCCCTTCTGTAAAACTTAGTTCTAAGTACACAGCTATACTAATATATTTTCCCATTGTCTAAAAGTAGGAGAACATTTTCTTCTTCATCTCCAAATAAAAGAGAAATGAGTAACAGTTATTCTGGGAGCAATACTAAGGGCTGGACAGATTTTCCTAGGTTGTTGGTTTGATTTCTTTTTTCTTTTGTTTTCTTTTCTTTTTTTTTTCTTTCTTTCTTTTTTTTTTTTTTACAAAATAGATAGGTTTTTTAACCAAGTTAACAAATACTGAGTTATTTTGGTGTTCCAAAATTTAAAACAAAAAAAGCACATCATTTTCTCATAATACTACTTTTGACAGCATCTTCCAGATAAGACACTAAAGGCTTTTATATGGTAAAAATGCAGATCCTAGAAATATTAAAGTATTCTAGATTCTGGACATATTAGTTGTCTCTATTCTGCAAATCTATCTCACTAGCTTTATTTTGTGCCACAAAGGGGAAATTTGAAAAAGAGAAAAACAGATTTTTTGAGGAGGAAGAAACTCGGCAAAGTTATAACAGCACACCACTATTTTTTTCCTTTCCATAATTTTGCAAACCAACACGGTGCAAAATTCATCAGTTTTGTTTCACATAAAAGGCTTTTTGCTCAGTACAATTTCTTTAAATCCATTTTTATTAAGTCTGCAAAGGTTTGCCAGTGTATCCTCAGATAAATTGCATTGCAGTTATCACTGTTGGTGTAAGAAGGAATTCTTCAGAAGATTTTATTAGAAAATTAATATAATAACTGCTGGTGATCTAATAATTTTAGAGAGTTTAAAATACTTTTTCCAGATTTTCATGTTAATAATAATGAAGTGAAACTTTAGTCTCTTCATCCTCACTGCCTTCTTCTTCAGCAACATAGTTGGTGGAAGTAGAAAAAGGAAGAAATCCCTGTCTTACATCCACAAAATCTCTAAACAACATTAATTGTATATAGTCAAATGAAAAGAAATAAAGATTGTCTTACCATGAGGCAATTGTCTCAGGGAGTAATAAAGTTACTAAAGGTTGACCCCATCTTATTAAAGTATCCAAGAGATTGTTGCAAAAATTAAGTATACGTAACAGAAAATTTTTTAAAGAAAGCTCATCAATCTTAAAGCAACATCTTTTTAAGATTTGTTTATTAATTTAATTTTGCTTTTAATCTAGAAAAAGTAGAGTAAAAATCAGCAAAAAATGGGATGAATTAATATTTAATCAGGCGTTTTTACTACTAAAATATTGTCTGAGAACATACAACCCATTTGAAGTATTTCTTCATAAGAAACTGTCCTATGTTGAGAATAAAACATTCTTGTTTATAATCAACTGCTTCATAATAAAAGGAATTTCTGCTTACATCCTCAATTTCCAGCTAAGTGTGCATAGAAACTAGTCACTATTTCTACTTTTTTTATGGACTAGAACATTTGATTATAGAAATTCTGCATATTCCTCCTCATTAATGTCCCCTACAAATTCTAAATACATAAAGCCTTCTTTCAATGTTCTACTAAAATTAATCCTCATTCTAAGCCAAAATAATAACTTGAATATCTTAATACCCCATAGTTGTTTTAACATTCCCTATCTTTCAAATTTCAAAATTCTATTATGAAGTGAAATACACTCAGAAAGCCAAATCATAAGAATAAAATGAAACATTCATCTAATTTTATAAAATCATATTTACAGAGCCTACCTATCAATGCTCTGATGCTAAGTGTGTATGTGTGTGCAATGATTAAACATTTTCCAAAGCCATGAATGCCATTTAATTCCCCCTTCCTTTGACTAACCTTCACTTGACCTCACTCCCTAAGGCAATTTTAGATTCTTTTGTTTCTACATTCAAATCTTCAGTCAAGTAGATGAGTTTATTAAAAATCAGTAATTAAAAAAATTCCTCAGAAGCAATTTTTGTGTAATTTTTTTCACAGAGGCTTGTTACAATAATTATTTCCCATTAAGCATACCTGCTTATGACCCTCCAATTGATAGGGCAACTCAATTCATTGAAGACAAACCTGAACTAGGCCGTTCTGCAGTTTTAGCAGTCCTTCCTAGGCCAGTAAAATTAACATATACAATATATAAATACACAGAGAAAAGGGACATTTATGTAATCAGGTGAGGTACTCTGCGGCAAATGAGCTGAAAAAAATATATGTAAGCATACATAAATCTCAATACTACACTGCGAAAGAAAAAAAAGGTTAACTTTAAAAAAAAAAAAACTTGTTTTAAGAGAATTTTGCAAAATAAATTCTGTTCCTATATATGGTCTTGAAAACCATTGTTTACTATTAAAATTGTTCCTTTAAAAATTAATTTCTAGGTAATTTCTTGTTATTTATTATCATCATTAAAATCAAATATTTGGATTTTTTTTACAAGGACATTTCTTAAAATAATATATCACCAGTTACTTGCCAATGTTTCATAGAGAAAGTAAAAGTATAATAGAAGAGAAAGGACAATCTCAAACACCAAAAGTTAATTTAAAAGGATTTGTGGAAAGAATTAGAAAACGTAATAAACCACATTTTGGGATATTTTTAATAAAGTTTTTATCCTTACTATTTCAGACTTCAAAAATGTCATGGCCACAAGCACTTGCTAGTTTTAAGGGGAAATTAAAAGTTTACGTTGTAGGTACAAAGTTCTTACCACCCTAAACAACAATTACTTATGATCACTAATAGTGGATAAGCAGTCAGTATGAGCCTCTTGATAAAATGCAGTATAATGTGTGAAGCAGCACCTATGCAACGTACTTGGCAAAAATCTCATACAGCTTTTAAACCTGACTTTCACGTCACAGGAAATTCAGGGATGTGAGCAATGAATTACATACTACAAGAAAGGAAGTCATTAAATCTAGAAGATCAAATATTCTGTAGAATCATGGTTCCCATCTCTTCAAAAACTCATTTATAAAGAACAAAATGGTGTGGGTCTATTACATTAGAAAAAAAAATTCATGATATTTGATTGAATCCTGATTTGAATAAGCAAGGAGAGTCACTAATTCTAACCTAACTTCCTCCTTTTAATCCTTTTAAAGACAGAAAAATGGGAGCAATGAGAGAGGAATTGTCCAAAGCCTCACAGCTGGTCAGGGACTAGAGTTTAAGTCTCCTGACTCCTAATTCTCTGTTCAATTTCTGAAGTTGATTCTAAAGCCCATTTTAGAGTATTGTCCTGTCACTGTATTATTTTAGGCCTTGGCATCTTGAGGAGCTGTCTGACTCCACATGGTTTCGAATACTTTCAATGTCTTCCAGCCAAGCTGCAGTCTAAAATGAAAAGCCTCCTTGCCTTTGCCGTAGTGAATCATATTCTACTGGTCTTTGACAACAAAGATGTTGTCCTTTTCTACATTGTACAAAAACTCTTAGCAACAGTGAGGTTAACTTTATTTTAGAATTTCTGTGAAAGGGCCATAATCACCGAAGGGAGGTAAGTAGAGTATGATGATTTGACATAGGAGTCTGAAGGTCTAGGTTTCTTCTTCATTCAGACACTAAATTATAGGACAGAATCACTGAGCTGGGTAATTATCTTGAAGCAGTTATTGAAACACTTTGTGACTCAGTTTCTTTCTCTGGAAAAAGCAATATTGATTCCAGAATCATCTACTTATGACCCTAAGACCCACTACAATTACTCGATCTATAGAAATTTTCAAGATTTTCAGACAAAGGCACTTTATCAGTGATAAAACAATAGAAAGGCCATGTAATCTAATGCGATGTCTCTGAAAAGCAACATCTCTGCTATTTATTCTTTTCTTTGACCTCATAATCCAAAATTTCTCTTGGGAATTTTCTTCCCTGGGTCTACTTTCAACTTTATCTCCCAATAATGTCAAGGGAAATTAAAACAAGTTCTACAAACAAATCTACAAACTAAGATGTTATTTTTCCCCCTTTTTCTATAATGAAAAGGGTCTTCTATTAGGAGTTACAATAATGAAATACGGCAGTAGATCTTAAAGTTTTCCCTTCCTCAGCCTGCAGTTATGTAAAAGGTTATATAGTACAACAGTTATTAATCCTTCTTCACTTTGACAATTGATTTGAATACAACGTCTGTTGTAGACTCTATAATACAAGATCATAGAAGTTCAAAACTAATTTATTGCTCTTTGTTCCACCCTGCAAAAAGTGCACCTTATCAAAACTGTTACTGTCAGATCGATATTATGCTGAAGCAAAAAAATGCAGATTAGCTGTTAAACGCTTCTCTTTTTAGCTGCATTCATGAATTACTTTGCAAAATGCAGGCACTGTGGTGGAGGAAGGAAAACTCCAGTAGAGAATTTTAAAATGGAGTGGAGAAGCAAGTCGGAAAAGAGGTCCCATAAAGGCTCCATTCCTAAAATTCACTGGTGTAAATTTAATACATTTACATATTTAAATAAAACACTGATTGTACTTGGTATGTGCAGATATTGAACTTGAAACTGGAAACTGGTAGTGGAGAAGACATCTGTTCCCATTTGGACTTGCTTCCCGTTTCCAGTTCAATATTACCTGCACGTAGGGAACACACATCCCAACAAAGTTCTTCTCAGATGCCAAAATCAAAAGTATTTGAGCAGACTGTAGTGGTTTGATTCACATTAGTGATGCAAACTTATTGAATGTAGAGGCTAATAAATTCCCAGTTAAAGTACAAAGTGCTCATTGATTTTACAAGGAAAAATCTGTAATTCCACTCTGTTCAAAGAATGTTTACAACAAATGATAAAATGTAACTAGCTTGGTTTTTCAATTAAGCCTATTCGAAAATTCATCAATCATTCTCCCTGCTCCCCACAAGGATCTCTCCATTATCACCTCATCTCCGGGGTCAGAAGGGTGTACAAACACAAACCGGGTTAGAGGTAACAAAAGGGAGGAAAAAGAAGGCATCTGAATGCAAGCATATTTGGGTAAAACTGCACAATTTCTGAAAATAGATGCTGAAATAGATGGTGGGTTTATGTGCTGCCCTCAGGCATTGATACATTCAACTTCCATGCTTATTTATATTCGCATATTCTGCTATTAGGTGGGAAACAGTTACCACAGCAACCTCTAAATCACCTAGCAGCTTAGCTGTTTCAATAAAGCTATAAGATTCTTTCTAACACTTAAAAAAAATAGTTGTATATAACAATAAAAACAATGTCTTGTACGTAATGTTTTTAAAGTGGAGGGCATTCATCTTCACATCGTCCTTGTTCCATCCATCCAGCTAGCTAGTAGTGGAACTTGAGAACGTTTATTAGGTGTTCCAAATCTGAATTTCTTCTCTTTTTTCCACTCTGTTCCACTGAGTTTAAAAGATTTTCAGTGAATTAATATTGGTTAAAATTTTTCTGATTCTCAGTACACGTTCGAGTAGAAGGCTTATACACGTGCATTCTATTTTTCACTTGGGCTTTTTACTTTTACTTTACCATTATGGAGCTGCTTCCTTTAAATATTACATATGAGTGAACAACGGTGCATTCAGCATTAAAGTTTACACAGGAGGGAGAAAGAAAAAAACAGGTTGTTAGAAGAATAATCCAGTTTAGTGCATTTATTACTATGTATAGGTTTCAGGTAACCTTAAAAAGTGAAGCCTTTTTTTTTTTTTTTTTCTTTTTTGAGACTGAGTTTCGCCCTTGTTGACCAAGCTGGAGTGCAACGGCGCAATCTCAGCTCACTGAAAGCTCTGCCTCCCAGTTCAAGCGATTCTCCTGTCTCAGCCTCCCGAGTAGCTGGAATTACAGGCGTGCCACCATGCCTAGCTAATTTTTTGTATTTTTAGTAGAAACTGGGTTTCACCACGTTAGTCAGGCTGGTCTCAAACTCCTGACCTCAGGTGATGCGCCCGGCTTGGCTTCCCACAGTGCTGGGATTACAGGCATGAGCCACCGTGCCCGGTCAAAAACTGAAGACTTTCAAATGTAAAATATATCCACTAGCAGTTTTCCGTTAGCTCCAAGTACATAATTTCATCCTACTGGTGCACAAATACGACTGCAATGGCAAGTAAAAATTTCTCATTTCCTGAGAATTTTGTTTTCTGTTTTTATAAAATTGCTTTTAATTTTTGATGGTGAAAGTTTGTTTCTTTGTGCTTTTATTATGCAAGATATAATCTTGTAACGGTATTTGCATTTCCAGTCTGCAGTGCTAAAATCTAAGCATCTCCTTACTGACTTCCTTTTGACATCTAATTTAGAGTGTACACCAATTAACTGGAAGGTGCAAATAATTCGAAAGGAGATTCCAATTTCCAACTAATTTTTGGAAAGGGGATTAATCCTTACTGTTAAATATCTTTCTAATACATATTGAAATATGAATGGGTAAAAGTATATATTTTTTTCAAGAATATACTTAAAATACTCCAGGAAAAAAAAAAAAAAAGAGGAGAATGAGAATGGTAAAATGTTGATAATTTTTGAGTCTAGGTACTAAACACATGGCATTTTATTGTTGTTATTTTCTCTACCTTTGTGTATATTTGAAATTTTTATAATAAAAATTAAAAGCAGTCTAAAATGTAATAGCTTCAAGATTTTGCCCCTATAGAATTTAGTAAATATAATCTAATCTTCTTTTACTTGATTGAAGAAAATGACAGATAACTACATGTAAAACACTTTCCACATATTATCTCATTTAATTTTTATATCAATCAACTTAGGTAGGTATTATCTTAATTTTAAAGACAAGAAATTGAAAGTTGAGAATTAGCGGCAGACAGATCAGTCAGACAATACGATCAACTGCTCTGAATGTCTCCACTTAAATAAGGATCTGCTTCTCAACGTTTAGGACTGGAGGACTGTAAGTATGGTAGAGTAGGCTAGATGTGTGTTAAGGTCTGGAATATAATTGCTTGTTTTGTGTTTTACTTATTCTATAATAAGAATTTGTTTTGCTCTTTTTTGTTATTTTTAATTTTTCACCTTTTATTCTAAGGCAAATAATAATATTAAAGTTCAGGCTATGAAGTTGCAAATTAAAATACAAGATGATATTTGAGGCATACATATACTGAAAATTAAAGAATTTAGCTGGGCATCCTGTATTTTTATTTTATAAATCTGGCAACCCTACATTAGTAAAACGTTTTGCTTAGTTGACTTATAGTGAATTGAGGTTTCAGTAGGCACAAACATGTATATGTAAACGTTGTCTTCATTGCAATGGAGAGACACTTGCAAATCTGCAGTATTGCAGAAAAGCATGACTTTCTTCCAATATTAGGTTGAAAATACTGAGTATGTTATTATTTAAGATTTACGTAATGAATAGGTACTGCTTTTGTGATTTAAAAAAGTCATTTTTAAATTTTAAAATAAATAGATTTCCACTTTAAAAGAGTTGGCTGAATACCTCTGAATAAATGCAGATTTGTCTTATTGTTTTATTTGTTTTGGGAGTGACATTTATTTTCCTCAGTGTTGAGGGGTCACAGAGATACTTACAAAGAATTTTTTTTCTTCTCCTTCTCCTTCTTCTTCTTCTTCTTCTTCTTCTTCTTCTTCTTCTTCTTCTTCTTCTTCTTCTTCTTCTTCTTCTTCTTCTTCTTCTTCTTCCTCTTCTTCTTTTTTTTTTTTTTTTTTTTTTTTTTTTTGACAGTGTCTCACCCTGTTGCCCAAGATGGAGTGCAGTGGTACAATCACAGCTAACTGCAGCTTCGTACACCACCACACCTGGCTTTTAAAAAAAATGTTTTGTAGAAACAAGGTCTTACTATGTTGCTCAGGCTGATCTCTAACTCCTGGGCTCAAGTGATTCACCCACCCTCAAGTGATCCCCCCTCCATGGCCTCCCACAGTGCTGGGATTACAAGCATGAATCAATCACCACCCCGGTCCCTTTATCTTCTATTAAATAATAGTAGAGATTTCGCCAAACACTGAACCTATTGGTAATTTAAACTAAATCAATAAGGAAAACTCTAAATATTAAACAAGACCTTAAGTTTTTTGGGGTTATTTTTCTGCTGTAAAATGTTTAGGTGGGTTTCTTGTATAATGAAAAGGAAAAAAGGAAGAAGAGCAATAATAATCACCAATGAACCAAAACAACCAATTTATTAAATTCCATCAACCTGTTAATTTAGTTGGGAGTGGGAGTGGGGTTAGTCTAATTTGTTGTTTGACTGACTTAATAAAATAAAGCAACTATACTTCACATGCAGTTTGTTTGCAAATGTTGGTTGCTTTTAAAACTATAAGTAAAACAAAGTCTATTAAGAAAAATGCATGCAGCATTCTTCACTCAGGCCAGATAAATCACCAAAATTCTTGTTTGCATCCAAACATGATTAGTATATTCCAGTGCTTTCTAGTGCCTTCTAGCATTCTGTTTTTTCCCAAATCAGTATTAATTTTGAGCAATGCTGATGTGTATGGTTGTCTTCATAGCATTCCATCTGCAAGCCATGCTGAGAGAAAGCACTGATCCTTTCATTGGACTATACAGAGTGTGTAAACCATCAACACAAAAGAAACCCTCCCACAGGAAGAAGAAAAAATATGTCAGCAATTGTCTCAGAAAATTTTCTTTACAAACATGACTCTCAGAAGATTGAGGAATGAATGAATTAAATTAAATAAGAGCAAATCCACTAATTAAAACTACTAAAGCAATGTTTGCTTGTGAAGGTGTTTACTGGTTTGTCACCTCTCTGAAACTATGGGAGTGGGAGTGGGGTTAGCAAAATCATGTTTGTGTTTTCAACTAATTTATATAATAAGATACTTGAAAATTGCTAATTAATAATTCTGATAAACAATGAAGGGCCCACATTTTGCTGAGCATTTTATTTCCTCTTATTGCTAATATTTCACTTCACATTCAAAAGTTCTCACCTGTTTATCTTCATGCCACTCATTATCAGAGTGCCTGATTTTATACTCATATCTCATCCTAACCAGGTAGTTTATTTCCATCTTTCTTTTATTCTGTAATCTTTCACCAGACCCATGGTTGTTTCTCCTATATATCACAACAGTTACATTCATGCAGAGGGAACCACTGGGAATGCTTTTCCTTCCCATGGTTGCCTGTCCAAATGTCAATCTTTATGATTCCAACTCAAGTTACACTTTCTCTGTAAAATCGTTATTTAATTACACATATTTCTCACATATTTCCTTTTTTTCTAAGCCCCTAAATATGGTTCTCAAATAGTGGTGCAAGTGCCCTTGTGATTACTGATACTCTTCCCTAAAGTCTGTGACATCAAAATTATTTCCATATAAATGCCAAAATATGATCTGCCTTTTTTATTGTGTAGATATTGGCATATGGCAGAAAATCGATAGGGATTAAAAATGCTGGCACCCTAGAAAAAATCAGGGTAGTGGTACCAAACTGCTAATAGTCATTACGTTATTTACTGTCACACATATGCAAGTAGAAACAAGCCAGTTATACCTAAAAACATTCTTGATGAAGCGGTAAAGACTATCAAGGCTATTAAATCTAAATCCTTGAATATACAACTTTTTAATAATTTTTATGATAAAATGGGACGTGGACATAAAGCAATTTGTTGTATACTAAAGTATGATGGTTGTCTCCAGAAAAAGCAATTGTATGATTGTTTGAGGTAAAAGATGTTAGCCATTTTAAAACTTAAACAACACGTTGTTTTATTTGAAACAATGAGAGAAAAATCATGGTTATTTAGACTGGTATTTGGTAGATTTTTTTCTCAAAAATAAAGGAAGCAAAACATCAGTGAAAAAAGATGACAATATTTGTCAAAAATATTTGTTATTTGGTGTCACTCTGTAGCCCAGGCTGGAGTGCAGTGGCATGATCACTCCTCACTTCAACCTCAACTTGCTAGGCTCAAGTAATCCTTCTACTCAGCCTCCCAAGTAGCTGGGACCACAGGCAAGTGCTACCATGTCTGGCTTATTTTATTTTATTTTATTTTATTTTATTTTATTTTATTTTTTACTTTATTTTATTTTATTTTATTTTGAGAGACAACATTTCTTCATGTTGCCTAGGCTAGTCTCAGACTCCTGGACTCAAGAGATCCACCCTCTCGGGTCTCCCAAAGTGCTAGGATTACAGCCATGAGACACCACGCCTAGCAGCAAACATTTTCTAAATGTCAAATTCATTAACATGGTATAAAATTTCACACTGAAACTACCTTATCTATTGCAACTAACACTTACCAAGTTTTGGTAAAGTATTAAAGGGGAATATCCACAATTCTCTACAAAAGTTAGTAGAATAATGCTTTTTCCATCTATATATCTGTGTGACGCTGAAGTTTCTTTATATATTTAAAGTAAAACAACATATGGAAAAGATTGAATGAAGAAGCATATAAAAGAATCCAGCTGTGTTGTGGTCACACCAAAGAGTTGGGATGGACACTCCACCCAAATGTGGTTTGAATGTTGAGACTAACCATGCCACACATGCACCAAAAAGGTTTGCAAAAATTTATGACATGTATAATGAGGCTCTCTGGAGAGAGCAAGAGTGGCTCCCAAGCAGGTCCAAAAATGAACTGAGAAACAAAGGAGGAGTGAATGGCCATGGCTATTATTTTATTTAGGAAATTGGGGCTGTACCAGCGATTATGTGCTTTGAACTTCCCACTGGTGCCAAAGGGTGAGTGCACATGCTTTCTTATCAGCTTTCCCAGATGTGAGACAAGAGAAGGAAAGAGAAAGATGAAGCTTGAAAGCTGTGAATAGTCAAACATTAAAAATAGAATGAGATTGTTCCTTTAAAGCTGTTTTCCATTGTACCAGATATTCCAAAGATTTGCAAAAATAGTAAAACAATGCCACTCTTATCACAATTTTTTTTGGTTAGAAAAATATAGATTTTATAAAATGTCAGTTATTTATGTTAACATGTAATGGATTTATTATAATCATTTTTAAACAACAATTTTAAAAATAAATTTTAATTAAATTGATATAAAATTAAATTATTAAAATAAATATTATCCTGATATAAAAACTAGACAAAGACACCACAAAGCAGAAAACTACAGCCCAATATCCCTGATAAACGCAGATACAAAAATCCTCAGCAAAAATTAGCAAACCAATTTTAACATTTCATTAAAAGTATCATTCCCCATGATCAAGTAGGATTTACCCCTGTGATACAAGGATAGTTCAAAATACAGAAAACTAAAAATGAGATAAACCACAGTAGTAGAATAAAGAATAACAACTATATGATCATTTCAATAGATGCAGAAAAATCATCTGACAAAATGCAACATATTTTCATGATAAAAACTCTCACCAAATTAGGTATAGAAGGAATGCACCTAAACACATTAAAGGCTGTATGTTACAAACAAACAGCCATTATCATACTCAATAAGGAGTACTAAAAGCTTTCTTTCTAAGATCATAAACAAGACAAAGATGTTCACTTTCAGCACTTTTATTCAACATAAAAATGAAGTCCTGGCTAGAGCAATTAGGCAACAGAAAGAAATAAAAGGCATCCAAATTTGCAAGGAAGAAGTCAAACTGGACTGGTTTACAGTTTACAGACAACATCTTTTTTTTTTTTTTTTTGAAACTGAGTCTCACTTTATCTCTCAGACTGGAACGCAGTAGCGTGGTCTCAGCTCACTGCAATCTCTGTCTACCAGGTTCAAACAGTTCTCCTGCCTCAGCCTGCCATGTAGCTGGTACCACAGGCACAAACCACAATGCCCAGCTAATTTTTCTATTTTTAGTAGATACGGGGTTTCGCCATGTTGGACAGGCTGGTCTTGAACTCATGACCTCAGGTGATCTGCCTGCCTCGGCCTCCCAAAGTGCTGGGATTGCAGGCATGAACCACTGCACCCAGCCCAGACAACATAATCTTATACCTAGAAAACCTAAAGATTTCACCAAAACACTGGTAGAAATAATTAAATTCAGTAACGTTGCGAGATATAAAATCAGCATACAAATATAAGTAACTTTTTATATACAAACAATGAATTATGTGATAAAGGAATCAAGAAAATCCTGTTGACAATAACTACAAAAATAAAATACTTAGGAATAAATTTAACCAAGGAGATGAAAGATTTCTAAACTGAAAACTATACAACATGATGAAAGAAATTTCAGAAGACACAAGTAAATGGAAAGATGTCCATGTTCATGGATTGGAAGAATAAACATTGATAACATGTTCATTATAGCTAAAGTGATCTACAGATTAAACACAATTCCTATCAAAACACCAATGGCGCCTTTTACAGAAATAGAAAAAAATTTAATAGTAATATAGAACCACAAAATACCCCGAATAGCCAAGGAAACTTGACCAAAATGAATAAAACTGGAAAAATCACACTACGTGACTTTAAAATGTCTTGCAAAACTATAGTAACAAAAATAACACGGTACTAGCATAAAAACAGAAATAAATACCAATGGAACAGAATAGAGAGACAAGGTATAAATCCACACATTTGTGGCCAAGCGAATTTTGACGAAGGTGTCAAAAACACACAATGGGGGAAAGGACAGTTTCTTCAATAAGTGGTGTTAGGAAAACTGTATATTCACAGGCAGAAGAATGAAAATAAACCCTTATCTCGCACCTTATACAAAAACCAAAAATAATGAAATTATTAGACAAAATCATAGCGGGTATGCTCCATTACATTGGTCTGGGCAAAAATTTTTTTATATGACCCTAAAAGCACAAGAAACAAAAGTAAAATTAGATAAATGAGATTACATAAAACTAAAAAGCTTCTGCACTGCAAGGGAAGACATCAAAGAAATGAAGATAAAATCTAGAGAATGAGAAAAATATTTGTAAATCATACATTTATAAGAGGTTAATATCCAAAAGATGTAAAGAACTCAAACAACCCAATAGCAAGAAAACAAATAACCCATTTTTAAAAAATGGTCAAAAGTCCTGAGGAAACATTTATCCAAAGAAGACAAACAAATGGTCAATAGATATATGAAAAGGTGCTAAACATCACTAATCACCAGGGAAATGCAAATTAAAACCACAATGAAATATCACCTCACACCTGTTAGAATGAATATTATCAAAAAGACAAAAAATAACAAAGGTTGATGAAGATGCAGAAAAAAAGGAAACTTACACTCTGTTGGTGGAAACGTAAATTAGTATGGACATTATGGAAAACAGTATGAAGTTTCCTCAAAAAATTTAAAAGCAGAACTACTATATGATACAGCAATCCCACTACTGAGTTTATATCCAAAGGAAATGAAATCAGTATGTCAATAGTCCTATACTTTTTAAAGTGTTTTAGCAATAGCCAGGATATGAAATCAACTTAAGTATTCATCAATGGATGAATGGATAGATAAAATATATAAAAATACAAGTTTTATATTTATAATACATAGAAAATAAAATATTATTCAGCCATAAAGAAGAAAATCCTGTCATTTGTTACATGGATGGACCTGGGAAATATTAAGTGATATAAGTCAGACACAGAAAGACAAACACTGTGTGATCTCATTAACGTGGGGAATCTAAAAATGTTGATCTTACAGAAATAGAGAGTAAAATGGTGGTTACCAAGAGGTTGGGCAGTGATGGGAAAGGTGGTTGGGGAGATCAGGTGGTTGGCCAAAGTTTACAAAATTTCAGTCATATAAGAGGAATTCGTTTAAGAAATCTGTTGTACAACATAGTGATTAAAGTTAAAAACAAAATATTGAATTCATGAAAAATGCTGAGAGTAAATTTTAAGTGTTCTCCCCATAATAATGACAACTATGTGAAGTAATGTATATGTTAACTAGCTTGATACACAATGGGTGTGTATATACATACATATCAAAACATTATTTTGTACATGATTAATATATACAATTTTATCTGTCAAATGAAACATATTTGTTAAAACAGAAAAAACATTTTTCAACTCAGAATTTTAATTTTAATATGGGAAATATTAATAAATAGGACTTACAAAATGAAAGATTTTTATAAACTCATTTTTTAGATTAAAAAAATTCTTGAGATCAAAGCATTTGAATATAATCCTAGATATATTTAGTGTAATACACTTCCTATAGAATTATGTATCTTTTTCTTTGCTTATCAGCGATATATACCTATCTGTGAAATGAAATCTCATGTTGAGCCCCAATATATAAAATAAATCTAATATGAAATGTTTTGATGGAAGCTGAGCTGGGGACTGTCCTCCCTCTCCGCTTTTGGTAATCTTATGGTTTTATGAAACACTATTTAAAAACAACTGTTTTAGGGTTTCAGAAAATAAGAGTGTTATATGAGCTTGATTGCTTTTTGACAAACTATCTTATCATTTGACTTTATTTTCGACTGAAAACATCCATATATTTGGATTAAGTTAAATTCATCATCATTCACTCTTTTTTCTATTTTATTCATTTTTTTATTATACTTTAAGTTCTAGGGTACATGTGCACAACGGGTAGGTTTGTTACATATATATACATGTGCCATGTTGGTGTGCTGCACCGGTTAACTCATCATTTACATTAGGTATATCTCCTAATGCTATCCCTCCCTCAGAACCCCATCCCACAACAGGCTCCGGTATGCATTGCTCCCCACCCTGTGTCCAACTGCTCTCATTGTTCAATTCCTACCTCTGAGTGAGAGTATGCGGTGTTTGGTTTTCTGTCCTTGTGATAGTTTACTGAGAATGATGGTTTCCAGCTTCACCCAGGTACCCACAAAGGACATGAACTCATCCTTCTTTATGGCTGCATAGTATTCCATGGTGTATATGTGCCACATTTTCTCAATCCAGCCTCTGATTGATGGACATTTGGGTTGATTCCAAGTTTTTGCTAGTGTGAATAGTGCTGCAATAAACATGCGTGTGCCTGTGTCTTTATAGCAGCACTATTTAAAATCCTCTGGGTATATACCCAGTAATAGAATAGCTGGGTCAAATGGTATTTCTAGTTCTAGATCCTTGAAGAATCGCCACACTGTCTTCCACAATGGTTGAACTAGTTTATACTCCCATCAAGAGTGTAAAGTGTTTCTATTTCTCCACATCCTCTCCAGCACCTGTTGTTTCCTGATTTTTTAATGATCACCATTCTAACTGGTGTGGGATGGTATCTCATTGTGGTTTTGATTTGCATTTCTCTGATGACCAGTGATGATGAGCATTTTTTCATGTGTCTGTTGGCTGCATAAATGTCTTCTTTTGAGAAGTATCTGTTCTTTTGAGAAGTATCATATCCTTTGCCCAGTTTTTGATGGGGTTGTTTGATTTTTTTTTCTTGTAAATTTGTTTAAGTGCTTTGTGGATTCTGAATATTAGCTCTTTGTCAGATGGGTAGAAGGTAAAAGTTTTCTCCCATTCTGTAGGTTGCCTGTTCACTCTGATGGTAATTTCTTTTGCTGTGCAGAAGCTCTTTAGTTTAATTAGATCCCATATGTCAATTTTGGCTTTTATTGCCATTGCTTTTGGTGTTTTAGTCATGAAATCCTTGCCCATGCTTATGTCCTGAATGGTATTGCCTAGGTTTTCTTCTAGGGTTTTTATGGTTTTAGGTCTAACATTTAAGTCTTTAATCCATCTTGAATTAATTTTTCTATAAGTGTAAGGAAGGGATCCAGTTTCAGCTTTCTACATATGGCTAGCCTGTTTTCTCAGCACCATTTATTAAATACGGAATCCTTTCCTCATTTCTTGTTTTTGTCAGGTTTGTCAAAGATCAGATGGTTGTAGATGTGTGGTATTATTTCTGAGAGTTTTGTTCTGTTCCATTGGTCTGTATCTCCGTTTTGGTACTAGTACCATGCTGTTTTGGTTACTATAGCCTTGTAGTATAGTTTGAAGTCAGGTAGCGTGATGTCTCCAGCTTTGTTCTTTTGGCTTAGGATTGTCTTGGCAATGCAGGCTCATTTTTTGTTTCAAATGAACTTTAAAGTAGTTTTTTCCAATTCTGTGAGGAAAGCCATCGGTAGCTTGATGGGGATGGCATTGGATAATAAATTCAATATAATATTAATAATATTACAATAAATTCAATATATAAATTACCTTGGGCTGTATGGCCATTTTCATGATATTGATTCTTCCTATCCATGAGCATGGAATGTTCTTCCATTTGTTTGTGTCCTCTTTTATTTCATTAAGCAGTGGTTTGTAGTTCTCCTTGAAGTGGTCCTTCACATCCCTTGTAAGTTGGATTCCTAGGTATTTTATTCTCTTTGAAGCAATTGTGAATGGGAGTTCACTCATGATTTGGCTCTCTGTTTGTCTGATATTGGTGTATAAAAATGTTTGTGATTTTTGCACATTGATTTTGTATCCTGAGACTTTGCTGAAGTTGCTTATCAGCTGGAGGAGATTTTGGTCTGAGACAGTGGGGTTTTCTAAATATACAATCATGTTATCTGCAAACAGGGACAATTTGACTTCCTCTTTTCCTAATTGAATACCCTTTATTTCTTTCTCCTGCCTGATTGCTCTGGCCAGAACTTCCAACATTATGTTGAATAGGAGTGGTGAGAGAGGGCATCCCTGTCTTGTGCCAGTTTTCAAAGGGAATTTTTCCAGTTTTTGCCCATTCAGTATGACATTGACTGTGGGTTTGTCATAAATAGCTCTTATTATTTTGAGATACATCCCATCAATACCTAGCTTATTGAGAGTTTTTAGCATGAAGTGCTGTTGAATTTTGTCAAAGGCCTTTTCTGCATCTATTGAGATAATCATGTGGTTTTTGTCTTTGGTTCTGTTTATATGATGGATTACATTTATTGATTTGCATATGTCAAATCAGCCTTGCATCCCAGGGATGAAGTCAACTTGATGGTGTTGCATAAGCTTTTTGATGTGTTGCTGAATTTGGTTTGCCAGTATTTTATTGAGGATTTTTGCATCGATGTTCTTCAGGGGTATTGATCTAAAATTCTCTTTTATTGTTGTATCTCTGCCAGGCTTTGGTTGTAGGATGATGTTGGCCTCATAAAATGAGTTAGGGAGGATTCCCTCTTTTTCTGTTGATTGAAATGGTTTCAGAAGGAATGGTTCCAGCTCCTCTTTGAAACTCAGGTAGAAGTCAGCTGTCAATCCATCTGGTCCTGGACGTTTTTTAGTTGCTAGGCTATTAATTATTGCTTCAATTTCAGAGCCTGTTTTTGGTCTATTCAGGGATTCAACTTCTTCCTGGTTTAGTCTTGGGAAAGTGTATGTGTCCAGGAATTTATCCATTTCTTCTAGGTTTTCTGCTTTATTTGTGTAGAGGTGCTTATAGTATTCTCTGATGGTAGTTTGTATTTCTGTGGGGTCGGTGGTGATATCCCCTTTATCATTTTTTATTGCATCTATTTGATTCTTCTCTCTTTTCTTCTTTATTAGTCTTGCCAGCAGTCTATCAATTTTGTTGATCTTTTCAAAAAAAATCAGCTCCTGGATTCATTGATTTATCGAAGGGGTTTTTTTTTTGTCTCTGTCTCCTTCAGTTCTGCTCTGATCTTAGTTATTTCTTGCCTTCTGCTAGCTTTTGAATGTGTTTGCTCTTGCTTCTCTAGTTCTTTTAATTGTGATGTTAGAGTGTCAATTTTAGATCTTTCCTGCTTTCTCTTGTGGACATTTGGAGATGAGTGGGGAACTCCATGTCTTAATATATTCCTTCCCTTCTTCTTGTAATATCTTTACTCCTAACTGCTCAAATCTCAATCAGTCTCCAACAGTGAGAACCCATTCCTTCCTACAATTTGGTAGTCTCTTATAATATTTAGTTTACCTACACTTAGAACGCAACAATTCCACTGCTATTTCACTTTGTCCTGTGAATATATCTAACCATTTACAAAGAAAGATGAAGGTACAGGAAAGTTCATTGACACAACAATTTCAGTCACAAAAGCCAGAAAAAATATCCTAAACGTATAGTTAAAAAAGGATTGGTTAAATAAAATATGGCAGATCTATATGGTGGGAAGCTATGTAGAACTTAACCAATAAGACAGATATATAGACATTTTATACATTATATTAAGTGGGTAAATAACATTCTAGAAGAATTTGTACAATATAATTCTTTCTTTACATATTAAAAACTTACATGAGAAGAATTAACCTGTAATCAAAGTTAAAAGACCAGTGAAAAACTGCTTTTAAAAATCTGTACTATGTGTGATAAAGGGCAAATATCCAAAACATATAAAGAGTCTTTTTTTAAAAATTAAATTTAAGAGGTAGTAAAAGGAGAAGGATATGGGTTGAAAACTATCTATACTATGTTCACTATCTGGATGATGGAATCATCCATTCCACAAACCTCCATATAGAGTTTTTGTGCCTATACCCGTGACTTGCACCTATAATACCAGTACTTTGAGAGACCAAAGTGGGAGGATCGCTTGATCCCGAGAGTTTGAGACCAGCCTGGGAAACATGGGACAATAAATACATAAATGAATAAGTAAATACATACATACATACATACATATTAGCTTGTTGTGGTGGTACATGCCTGTAGTCCCAGCTACTCGGGTGGCTGAAGGGTGAAGATCTCTTGAGTTCTAGAGGTTGAGGCACAGTGAATCATGATCACGCCACTGCACTCTAGCCTGAGTGACAGAGGAGACTGGAGAGCAATGGTGCAAACTCAGGTCACTGCAGCATCTGCCTCTTGGGCTCAAATAATTCCCCCACCTCAGTCTTCTGAGTAGCTGGGACCATGGATGCCAGTCACCACGCCTAGCTATTTTTTTAAAAAAGTAGTAGAGATAGGGTTTCACCATGTTGCCCAGGCTTGTCTTAAATTCCTGGGCTCAAGTGATCTGCCTGCCTTGGCATCCCAAAATGCAGAGCTTAGAGGTCTGAGCCACCATTTCCAGACTAAAAATGTAATTTTAATAAATGGTGTTGGAAAAACTGGCTAGCCATATGCAGAAAACTGAAACTGGACCCCTTCCTTACACCTTATACAAAAATTAATTCAAGATGAACTGAAAATTTAAACGTAAGGACTAAAACCATAAAAACTTTAGAAGAAAACCTAGGCAATACTATTCAGGACATAGGCATGGGGAAAGACTTCATGGCTAAAACACCAAAAACAATTGCAACAAAAGCCAAAATTGACAAATGGGATCTAATTAAACTAAAGAGATTCTGCACAGCAAGAGAAACTATCATCAGAGTGAACAGGTAACCTACAGAAGGGGATAAAATTTTTGCAATCTGTCCATCTGACAAATGGCTAATATCTAGAATCTATAAGGAACTTAAACAAATTTACAAGAGAAAAACAAACAACCCCATCAAAAAGTGGGTGAAGGATATGAAAAGACACTTTTCAAAGAAGACGTTTATGAGGTCAACAAACATATGAAAACAAGGTCATCATCACTGGTCATTAGAAAAATGCAAATCAAAACCACAATGAGATACTATCTCATGCCAGTAAGAATAGTGATCATTAAAAAGTCAGGAAACAACAGGTTCTGGAGAGGATGTGGAGAAATAGGAATGCTTTTACACTGTTAGTGACAGTGTAAATTAGTTCAACCATTGTGGAAGACAGTGTGGTGATTCCTCAAGGATCTAGAACTAGAAATACCATTTGACCCAGCCATCCCATTACTGGGTATATACCCAAAGGATTATAAATTATTCTACTATAAAGTCACATGTATGTATGTTTATTGTGGCATTATTCACAATAGCAAAGACTTGGAACCAACTCAAATGCCCATCAATGATAGACTGGGTAAAGAAAAGGTGACATAGATACACCATAGAATACTATGCTGCCTTAAAAAGGGATGAGTTCATGTCCTTTGTAGGGACATGGATGAAACTGGAAACCATAATTCTCAGAAAACTAACACAGGAACAGAAAACCAAACATCACATATTTTCACTCATAAGTGGGAGTTGAATAATGAGAATATATGGGCACAGGGAAGGGAACATCACACACTGGGACCTGTCAGGAGATGAGGTTTTCTTCTAGGGCTTTTATGGTTTTGCGTTTTATATTTAAGTATTTAATCCATCTTGAGTTAATTTTTGTATAAGGTGTAAGGAAGGGGCCAGTTCATTTTTCTGCATATCTCTAGCCAGTTTTCTCAGGACCATTTACTGAGTAGGAAATCCTGTCCCCATTGCTTGTTTTTATCAGGTTTGTAGAAGATCAGATGGTTGTAGATAAGTGATGTTTTTTCTCAGGTCTCTGTTCTTCTCTATTGCTCTATATGTCTGTTTTAGTACCAATATTATGCTGTTTTGGTTACTGTAGCCTTGTAGTATAGTTTGAAGTCAGGTAGTGTGATGTTTCCAGCTTTGTTCTTTTTGCTTAGGATTGTCTTGGCTTTATGGGCTCTTATTTTGGTTCCAGATGAAATTTAAAGTAGTTTTTCTCATTCTATGAAGAATGTCAATGGTAGTTGAATGGGAATAGCACTGAATCTTTAAATTACTTTGGGCGTTATGACCATTTTCACAATATTAATTCTTCATATCCATGAGGAAGACATGTTTTTCTATTTGTTTGTGTCCTCTCTTATTTCCTTGATCAGTGGTTTGTAGTTCTCCTTGAAGAGGTCTTTCACGTTCCTTGTTTGCTGTATTCCTAGGTATTTTATTCTTCTTTTAGCAACTGTGAATGGGATTTCATTTGTGATTTGGCTTTCTGCTTGCCTTTTTTTGGTGTATAGGAATACCTGTGGTTTTTGAACATTGATTTTGTATCCTGAGAATATGCTGAAGTTGCATATCAGTTCCAGAAGATTTGGGCTGAGATGATGAAGTTTTCTAAATGTAAAATCATGTTATGTGCAAACAGAGACAACTTTCATTACATAATGGTAAAGGGAACAACTCAAGAAGAAGAGCTAACTATTCTAAATATATATGCACCAAATACAGGAGAACTCAGATTCATAAAACATGTTCTTAGAGACCTACAAAGAGACTTAAACTTCCAGGCAATAATAGTGGAAGATGTTAACACCCCACTGTCAGTGTTAGATGGATCAATGAGACATAAAATTAACAAGGATATTCAGGACTTGAACTCAGCTCTGGATCAAGTGGACCTAGTAGACCTCTACAGAGCTCTCTACCTCAAGTCAACTAATATTCATCTTTCTCAGTGCCACATGGCACTTATTCTAAAATTGACCACATAATTGGAAGTAAAACACTCCTCAGCAAAGGCAGAAGAACTTATATCATAACAAACAGTCTCTCAGACCACAGTGCAATCAAATTAGAACTCAGGATTAAGAACCTCACTCAAAAGCATACGATTTCATGGAAATTGAACAAACTGCTCCTGAATGACTCCTGGCTAAATAATGAAATTAAGGCAGAAATCAAGAAGTTCTTTGAAACCAATGAGAAGAAAGACACAATGTACCAGAATCTCTGGGATACAGCTAAAGCACTGTTAAGAGGGAAATTTACAGTACTAAATGCCCACATCAGGAAGTTAGAAAGATCTAAAATTGACAGCCAAACATCACAATTACAAGAGCTAGAGAGGCAAGGGCTAACTGATCCAAAAGTTAGCAGAAGGCAAGAAATAACTAAGATTAAAGAAAAATTGAAGCAGATAGAGACATGAAAAACCCTCGAAAAAGTCAGCAAATCCAGGAGCTGGTTTTTTAAAAAATTAACAAAATAGATAGACTGCTAGTTAGACTAATAAAGAAGAAGAGAAAGAAGTATCAAGTATACACAATAAAAAATGATAAAGAGAATATCACCACCGACCCAGCAGAAATACAAACTACTATCAGAGAATACTACAAACACCTCTATGCATATAAACTAGAAAATCTAGAAGAAATGAATGAATTCCTGGACCCATACAACCTACCAAGACTTAAACAGGAAGAAGTTCAATCCCTGAATAGACCAATAACAAGCTCTGAAATTGTGGCAGTAATTAATACCTACCAAGCAAAAAAAGACCAAGACCAGACAGATTCACAGCTGAATTCTACCATAAATACATATAGGAGCTGGTATCATCCTGATACCAAAACTGATTACCATGGGGAGAACACCAAAACATTCATGAGGGATCCAGCCCAGTGACCCAAGCAACTCTGTCTGAACTCCACCTTCAACACTAAGGATTACATTTCAACATGAGGTTGAAATGAAGATTATTCTATGTTCATGGAATAAGAGACTTAATACCATAAAGATGTCAATACTACCCAAAACAATCTACAGATTTAAGGTAATTGCTATCAAAATACCAACATTGTTTTTTCAGAAATAGAAAAATCCCCATCCTAAAATTCACATGGAATCTCAATGGGCTCTAAATAAACAAAGAAATATTGGAGAACAAAACTGAAGGTCTCACACTTCCTGATATCAAAACTTGTTACAAAACTACAGTATGCAATATATTGTGGTACTAGCGTAAAGACAGACATATAGACCAATGGAAAGTAACAGATATCCCAGAAATGCATCTTTGCATACATGCTCAAATGATTTCTGACAAGGGTGCTGAGATCATTCAATGGGGAAAGGAGACTGTTGAGAAAACTGGATGTATAAATGCAAAAGAATAAAGTTCCATCCTTATCTTACAATACACAAAAATTAAGTAAAAAAAAAAAAAAAAAAAAAAAAAAAAAAAAAAAAAAAAAAAAAAACCTTAAATGTAAGAGCTAAAACTATAAAACTCAGATTTAAACAAGGGGGGGGAAATTTACATAACTGAATTTGGCAATGATTTCTCAGATATGACACCAAAAGCACAAGCAACAAGAGAAAAAAATAGCCTAACTGAAATACAACGAAATTGAAAATGTGTTTACATCAAAGGACACAATCAATACAGTGAAAAGGCCACCCACAAAATGAGAGTCATTGTTTGCAAGTCGTATATCTGTTAAGGGATAATACTCAAAACATATAGAATGCTCCTACAACTCAAGCATAACACCATAACAATCTATTTTAAAACTGGGCAATATATTTTAATCAATATATATCTGAAGACAATATACAAATAACCACAATGAAAAAATGCTCAACATTACTCATTTAAGATGGCAAAAATAATAAAAATTAATAGTAATAATAATAATAACGGAGGGATTACGGAGTCCTGTGGTAGGTCTATTTTTACTTTCTTCAGGAATCTTTATACTGCTTTCCACAATGGCTACACGAATCTACATTTCCACCAACATTCCCACTGTACGAGGGTTCTTTTTTCACCAGACCCCTGTCAACACTTGTTATCTTATCTTTTTGATAATAGCCATCTTAACAGCAGTGAGGTATTATATCATTGTGGTTTTGGTTTGCATTCCCCTTATTATTAATGATGTTAAGTATATTTTTATTTACCTGTCAGCCGTTTTTATGTATTCTTTGGAGAAATGTATAGTCTGGATCTTTGCTTATTTTCTTTATCTTTGCCTTTGTTCAATTGTGCTGTTGTAACAAAATATGTGAGACTGAGTAATTTATGAGTATCAGAAATTTATTTCTCACAATTCTGGAGGATGAAAGGTCTAAAATCAAGTTGCCGGAAGTTTTTGACTCTGTTCAAGACCTACTTTTTATATATGACACCATCTAAGTGTCCTCACATGACAGAAAGGATGGAAGAGCATAAAGGAATGAAATGTGTGTCCTTACATGGCAGAAAAACAAAACAGTGAACTTACTTATTCAAATCTTTTTGTAAGGGCCCAAATTCCATCCATGAGGGCTTTGCTTTCCTAACTTAATTAAATTTTAAAGATTATATCTCTTAATACTATCATAAGGGCCATTAAGTTTCAACTCATGATTTTAGGGAGACATGTTCAGACCATAGCAGGCAGTATGGACATTTTAACAATATTGAATCTTAGAGTACATGAATATAGGACACATTTATATTTATTCATGATTGTTTCAATGTCATTCATCAATGTTTTATAATTTTCAATGTACAGATTTTCTACTTCCTTGGCTAAATTTATTCCTCAGTATTTTATTCTTTTCAATGCTATTGTAAATGATATTATTTTCTTGATTTCTTTTTTGGATAGGTCATTATTGATGTAAATAAATGCAACTGATTTTTGTATGCTGATTTTCTATCCTGACACTTTACTGAATTCATTTATTCTAATTGTACTCACTTTTGGAAGCTTAGGGTTTTCTACATATAGAATCATATCATCTGCAAATATAAATACTTTTTACTCTTCCTTTTTGATTTCAAGGCCTTATTTTTTTTTCCTTTCTTGATTGTTCTTGCTAGAACTTCTAGTACTATTTTGAATAGAAGTGGCAAGAATGGGCATCCTTGCCTTGTTCCAGATATTAGTTTATTCCCATTGATTACGATGTTAGCTCTGGGTTTCTCACAAATGACTTTTATTATGTTGAGAAACTTCCTTTTTGTTGAGTATTTTTATCATAAAAGGTTGTTGATTTTTTGTTAATTCCTTTTTCTGTACCTATTGAGATATTATGATCTATACTTTTTATTACATTAATGAGATATATTTCATTCCCTCTTTTGCTTATATGCCCAAAGGAAATGAAATCACCACCTTAGAAATATATCTGCACTCTCATGTTCATTGCATTATTATTCACAACAGCCAAATTATGGAGACAATATATGTCCACTGATGGGTGAATAGATTTTAAAAGTCATGGTATATATATAAAATGGAATATTATTCAGCCCTAAGGAGGAACAATATTCTGCTTTTGTGACAACATGGATGAACCTAGAGAAGATTGTGTTAAGTGAAATAAACCAGATAAATAAAAATATTGCATGATCTCACCTCTATGTAGAATCTAAATCTATATATCTGTATTTATATCTATATCTATATATATTTAATATATAGAAACAGAGTAGAATGTGGTTAACAGGGGCAAGGCGGGGTAGGTAATAGGGAAATGTAGGACAAAGGGTAAAAAGTTTTCTTATAGAATGAATAAGTCTAGAGATCTAATATATAGCATTAGAATTATAGTTAATATCATTGTGTTATATATTATTATATTATATTGTATTATATACTAATTATATGATATAATTACTGTATTATATACTAATAATATAATATAATTATTGTATTATATACTATTATAAAGAGTAGATTGTAGGTACTCTTACCACAAAGAAAGAAAGAAAATTATGTGAGATGATGGATATGTTAATTTTCTGGACTGTAGTAAGCAGTTCACTGTGTGTATATACCTATATCTACATATATCAAAACATTATGGTGTACATCTTAAATGTATACAGTAATTAAATAAAATAACAATTGCTGATGAGGATGTAGAGAAATTGGTACATTTTTACTTTTGTTAGTGGAAATGTAGAATGGTGCAGTCACTTGATGGGTGCAGTAAACCACCATGGCACATGTATACCTATGTAATAAATTTGCATGTTCTGCACATGTATCCCAGAACTTAAAGTATAATAATTAAAAAAAAAAAAAACAGTATGGTGGTACCTAAAATAATTAAAGCAGAAATGTAGAATGACCGTATGATTCAGCAATTCAATTTCTTGATATATATTAAAAATAATTTAAATCACAGTCTGAAAGAGAAAACATTATGGTAAAATGCATGCAACATAAAATTTCTCATCTTAATCATTTTAAGTGTATATTTCAGTAATATTAAGTATATTAACAGTATTGTACAACCAATCTCCAGAACTCTTTTAATGTTGCAAAACTGAAACTTTTTACCTTTTAAACAACAATGCTTCAAACCTCCCTCTCCAGCCCCTGGCATCACCACTCTACCTCCTGTCTCTGAGAATCTGACTACTTTAGGTAGCTCATAAAAAAGGAATTATATAGTCTATGTGTTTCTCCAGAACATGAGAAATTGCATACTTTGACCATCCTACTCTAGTGTGGGGATGTGAGGAATCTAATTTAAAAAAATGGAGATGTACAAACATATCAACACCCATTTGTTTAAAGCAAAAATTTTTGTGCAAGAAAAACAAGCAGTGGTCATATTAATTTGTATTAAGTATTATTAATAATGCCTCTTACAATCTGTCCAAATCCCCCAATAAGAGTGTATCCCAAATTCATACCACCTAGCTTAAGTGAGTTCCAGAAAATTCAATAAAAGTCTGGCATTTATATGTAAGCTTCTGACTTTGAATCTAAGTTTTGTTGTTATTTGATGGTTTTTGTCAGTTTGTTTGCATACTAACACATATCTCTTGAATTCTGGAGGTGTGAGAAATGCTGGAGATACACAACACCATGAGAGAATGATGAAAATACAAACTGAAGGCTTATGGATAGAACAGGAAATATGCTTATGGATTGGGGATGTAAAACTATAGAGAAGCAGCTAAAAGTATGATTGCGCATTTAATTTATTTGGGAGTGTCTGGTCATGAAATATGCTGAGGTCACTCTCGAAAAAAATAGCGATGGACAAGTTGGGCATGGAACACATTAAGGCAAGAATGCAGGCTGGGCTTTAAATAGGACCAATAGTGGGTGCAGTAAATGGGGAGAGAATCAAATGAGGTGAAGGGCAAGGAACTAAAAGTCTACTAAAAAAAAAACAAATAAAAAAAAAACCAAAACGACGTTCAAGAAATAGCCTATGGTCAGGATAGAAGAGGAGACCAAAAGACAACCTGGATAGTGAAGATCAGATCTTAAATTTTACTCAGGAATTGAGTTAACTATGTCCCTAGAGCCAAGACCAACCTGTGACACCTAATTAAGGGAAAGGAGCTCTATCCACAATGAGAAGAAACGAAGAATTTGTTAGGCAACTTCCATGTGCCAGACAATGTGTGGAGTGATTTACATGTATTATCTCATTTAACCCTAAGAAAATCCTACGAGATAAATATTACCATGAAAACATATTTTTCACAATTTCAAAATCGATGTTTTTACTTGTTTTCTGAGCTACCTCTCTAATTCCTACAGATGAAAAATGTATGATTGAAAGAAATAGATAAGGGGGTGAATAACAGCATCCTCTCAGAAATGTAAAAAATCCATTATAAATTGTCCAAAATCATTAACTGCTTGATGGTCCACAAGTTCTAAATTTGTATTTTATGCACTGGATTATGCCCCCTAAAATTTATTTGTATAGCTCTAACCCCCAGTACCTCAGAATGTGATTGTATTTGAATATACAGTCTTTTCTTTTTTTACATTGGTAGAAGATGATTATTTTTATCTCACGATTGCAGGCAAGATAAAGCCTTGCACCGGTTAAAAACACAAATTTCTGGGCTTAAAACCAGATGCACGGTTATCAGAATATCCAGAGAGCCTTGGAAAGCTGCATGTTTAGCAAGCATCCCAGGTGATTCACATCAGCAGAGAAGTTAGGAGAATATTCTGAGGGACAGTGTTTCTCAATGTTGGCTGCACAGTAGAATGCCCTAGGAAGAACCCATTCATTAAGATCCTAGTTTATTGGTCTGGGGCCAGTTCTTATTCTTTGTTTGATTGGTTGATTGCTTGGTTGCTTGGTTAGTATTTCAGTTGCTTTTTAAATTTTTTTTGTAAGTTATTGGGGTACAGGTGGTGCTTGGTTACATGAGTAAGTTCTTTAGTGGTTATTTGTGAGATTAGGTGCGCCCGTCACCCGAGCAGTATACGCTGCACCCTATTTGTAGTCTTTTATCCCTCATTCCTGTCCCACCCTTCCCCCGAAGTCCCCAAACTCCATTGTATCATTCTTATGCCTTTGCATCCTCATAGCTTAGCTCCCACATATTAGTGAGAACATACAATGTTTGGTTTTCCATTCCTGACTTACTTCACTTAGAATAATAGTCTTTCACTTAGAATAATAGTCTTCAATCTCATCCAGGTCAATGCAAAGGCCGTTAATTCATTCCTTCTTATGGCTGTGTAGCATATATAATAGAATACTAATCAGCCATAAGAAGGAATGAATTATATATAAATCATTGTGAGATACATATATATGTGTATATATATGTGTGTGTGTGTGTGTGTGTGTGTGTATACTGTTTACTCTGTTGACTGCTTCTTTTGCCATGAAAAAGCTCTTTCGTTTAATTACATCCCAATTATTTATATTTGTTCCTAATGCATTTGCTTTTGGCTTCTTGGTCATAAAATCCTTGCCTAAGCCAATGTCTACAAGGGTTTTTCCATTGTTATATACGAGTACCATGCTGTTTTTGTGACTATGGCTTATAGTATACTTTGAAATCAGGTAGTGTGATGCCTCCAGATTGGTTATTTTTGCTTAGTCTTGCCTTGGCTATGAGGGCTTTTTTTTAGTTTTATATGAATTTTAGAATTGATTTTTCTAATTCTGTGAAGAATGGTGGTAATATTTTGATGGAGATTGCATTGAATTTGTAGATTGCTTTTGGCAGTATGGTCATTTTCACAATATTGATTTTACCCATCAATGAGTATGGGATGTATGTCCATTTGTTTGTATCATCTACGATTTCTTTCAGCAGTGTTTTGTAGTTTTCCTTGTAAAGGTCTTTCACCTCCTTGGTTAAGCATATTTCTAAGTATTTTATTTTATTTTACTTTTTGCGGCTACTGAAAAAAAGGAGTTGAATTCTTGATTTGATTCTCTGGTTGGTCACTACTGTTGTATAGAAGAGCTGTTGATTCGTGTACATTAATCTTGTATCTGGAAACTTTGCTGAATTCTTTTATCAGTTCTAGGAGCTTTCTGGAGGAGTCTTTAGGGTTTTTGAGGTAAATAGTCACACCGTCAGCAGTGACAGTTTGACTTTCTCTTTATCGGTTTGGATGACTTTTATTTCTTTCTCTTTTCTGATTGTTCTGGCCAGGACTTCCCATACTACATTGAAGAGGAACAGTGAGAGTGGGCATCCTTGTCTTGTTCCAGTTCTCAAAGGCAATGCTTTCAACTTTTCCCTATTATTATTATGTTGGCTGTGTGTTTGTCATAGATGGCTTTTATTACATTGAGGTATGTCCCTTATATGTTGATTTTGCTGAGAGTTTTAATCATAAGTGAATGATGGATTTTGTTGAATACTTTTTCTGCATTTATTGAGATGGTCATGTGATTTTTGTTTTTAATTCTGTTTCTGTGGTGTGTCACATTTATTGACTTGTGTATGTTAAACCATCCCTGCATCCCTGGTATGAAACCCATTTGATCATGGTGGATTAGCTTTTTGATATGTTGTTGATTTTAGTGAGCTAGTATTTTGTTAAGGATTTTAGCATCTATATTCATCAAGGATATTGGTCTATAGTTTTCTTTTTTGTCTATGTCTTTTCCTGGTTTTGATATTAGGGTGATGCTAGTTTCATAGTATGAATTAGGGAGTGTTCTCTCTTTCTCTATCATGTGGAATAGTGTCACAAGGATTGGTACCAATTCTTCCTTGAATGTCTGTTAGAATTCTATTGTGAATCCTTCTGGTCTTGGACTTTCTTTGGTGGTAATTCTTAAATTTCCATTTCAATCTCACTGCTTGTTATTGGTCTGTTCAGGGTATCTCTTTTTTTCCTGATTTAAGCTAGGAGGGTGGTATTTTCCCAGGAATTTATTCATCTCTTCTAGGTTTTTCAGTTTATGCATAGAAAGGTGTTTATAGTAGCTTTGAATTATCTTTTGTATTTCAGTGGTGTCATTTGTGATATCTCCCATTTTGTTTCTTAATGAGGTTATTTGGATTTTCTCTCTTCTTTTCTTGGTTAATCTTGCTAATGATCTATCAATTTTATTTATCTTTTTCAAGAACCAGCTTTTTGTTTCATTTATCTTTTGCTTTTTTGGTTGTTGTTTAAATTTTATTTAGTTCTGTTCTGATCTTGGTTATTTCATTTCTTCTGCTGGTCTTGGGTTTAATTTGTTCTTGTTTCCCTAGTTCCTTTAGGAGTGATCTTAGATTATGAGTTTATGCTCTTTCAGTTTTTTTGATGTGAAGGTCTAGGGCTATGAACTTTCCTCTTAACATCGCCTTTGTTGTAGCCCAGAGATTTTGATAGGTTGTGTCATTATTGCCATTCAGTTCGAAGAATTTTTAAATTTTCATCTTGATATCATTTTTGACCCATGCTCATTCGGTAGCAGTTTATTTAATTTCCATGCATTTGCATGGTTTTAAAGGCTCCTTTTGGAGTTGATTTCCAGTTTTATTCCACTGTGGTCTGAGACAGTGATTAATATTATTTCAGTTTTCTTAAATTTATTGAGGCTCATTTTATGGCATATCATATGGTCTATCTTGGAGAAAGTTCCATGCACTGTCGAATAGAATGTGTATTCTGCAGTTGTTGGATGGAATGTTCCTTATATATCCGTTAAGTCCATTTGTTCCAAAGTATAATTTAAAACTATTAGTTGTTTGATGACTTTCTGTCTTGAAGACCCGTCCATTGCTGTCAGTGGAGTATTGTAGTCCTGCACTATTATTGTGTTGCTGTCTATCTCATTTCTTAGTTCTGGTAGTAGAAGTTTTATAAATCTGGGAGCTCCAGTGTTAGGTGCATATATGTTTAGGATTATGATAGTTTCCTGTTGGACAAGGCCTTTTACCATTATATAATGTTTCTCTTCATGTCTTTTAACTGCTGTTGTTTTAAAGTTTGATATAAGAATAGCTACCCGTACTCAGTTTTGGTGTCCATTTGCATGAAATGCCTTTTCCACCCCTTTACTTTAAGTTTATGTGAGTCTTTATGTTTTATGTGAGTCTCCTCAAAGTAGCAGATAGTGGGTTGGTCAGTTCTTATTCATTCTGCAGTTCTGAAGAAGATACAGTCTTTAAAAATGTGATTAAGTTACATAGGTTATTAGGGTGGACCCTAATCCAAAGTAACTGATGTCCCCGTAGAAGAGGAAATTAGGGCACTGACAGTTACAGAAGAAAGACCATGTAATCACACAGAAAGAAGACAGCCTTCTACAAACAAAGGAGATAGGCCTCAAACCAACTCTGCTGATACCCAGATATTAGATTGCCAAACTCCACAACCCTGTGAGCCAACTAATTAAAATAAATTTATGTTTTTTAGGCCACCCCATCTGTGAAACTTTGTCAAAGCCACTCTAGTGAATTAACCAACAAAAGCTATTTAAGCTCATGGCTATTCTTGCAATAAAGGAGCTGATAAGACATATTTTTAAACATCTCTAAGATTTTTATTTTTTAAGTCCTCACAAAACATGTTGTTTTTCTTGTATTAAGGCAAGATTAGTAAGCAAGGAAGTAACCATGTCCTCAGGATGCAGCAACCTGCGTGATCCACTGTCAACACAACAAGCCTCAGCTTTGGCATTTTAGTCAAGCTCATTCAAGAAAAGCGCTCTCTAGTAGGGAAGTTCTCCTATGGAGAGCAGGCACATTTTGATTTTACTTGCCCTCAGACTGATGCTTTGTCTCTTACAATAGTAAAAGTTACAGCCCTGGATGGAGATCTAAGATGCTAATGAGACATGTGATGTATAAACAAGCATGACAGCTACTGTGTACGTGAAACCAAAGGTCGTCCATAACATGCTTACTAGAAATGCCCTTTTCTACCCCTTTTGAACAATCATGTTAGACTTCCATAAAGGGAATGTCCACAGTGCCAGTCTTTGTTACCTCATCCTCAGAGCAGCCCACTCTGAATCATCTCTCAGTTTTTCTGACTATTCTGTGACTAAATTTCAGAATATTATTTTTCTTTTGCAATACATTTTTCTATACTGCATCTCCTTTGCTGTATGTATCTTGCTTAAGTTCTTTTAAACTAAGACGACCAGAACAAAGGTTTCACAATAACCATCAACATTTCTGGTGCTGCCATGAAAAAGCTTATCCACCATGATCTAGTCAGCTTCATCCCTGGGATGTAAGACTGGTTCAACATACGCAAATCAATAAACATAATCCATCACATAAAAAGAACCAATGACAAAAACCACATGATTATCTCAATAGATGAAGAAAAGGCCTTTGACAAAATTCAACAGCGCTTCATGATTAAAAACTCTCAATAAACTAGGTATTGATGGAATGTATCCCAAAATAATAAGATCTATTTATGACAAACCCACAGTCAATATCATACTGAATGGGCAAAAACTGGAAGCATTCCCTTTAACAACCGGCACAAGACAAGGATGCCCTTTCTCACCACTCCTAGTCAATGTAGTGTTGGAAGTTCTGGCCAGGGCAATCAGGCAAGAGAAAGAAATAAAGGGTATTCTATTAGGAAAAGAGGAAGTCAAATGGTCCCTGTTTGCAGATAACGTGATTACATATTTAGAAAACCCCATAATCTCAGCCCAAAATCTCCTTAAGCTGATAAGTAACGTCAGCAAAGTCTCAGGATACAAAATCAGTGTGCAAAAATCATTAGCATTCTTATACACCAATAACAGACAAATAGAGAGCCAAATCATGAGTGAACTCCCATTCACAATAGCTACAAAGATAATAAAACACCTAGGAATCCAACTTACAAGGGATGTGAAGGACCTCTTGAAGGAGAACTATAAACCACTGCTCAACACAATAAAAGAGGACACAAACAAATGGAAAAACATTGGAAGAATCAGTATAGTGAAAATGGTCATATTGCCCAAGATAATGTATAGATTCAATGCTATCTCCATCAAGCTACCAATGACTTTCTTCACAGAATTGGAAAAAAACTTTAAAGTAAAGTTCATATGGAACCAAAAAAGAGCCCGCATTGCCAAGACAATCCTAAGCCAAAAGAACAAAGCTGGAGACATCACGCTACCTGACTTCAAACTATACTACAAGACTACAGTAACCAAAACAGCATGGTACTAGTACCAAAACAGATATATAGACCAATGGAACAGAATAGAGCCCTCAGAAATAATACCACACATCTACAACCATCTGATCTTTGACAAATCTGATAAAAACAAGAAATGGGGAAAGGATTCCCTATTTAATAAATGGTGCTGGGAAAACTGGCCAGCCATATGTAGAAAGCTGAAAGTGGACCCCTTCCTTACACCTTATACAAAAGTTAATTCAAGATGGATTAAAGACTTAAATGCTAGACCTAAAATCATAAAAACCCCAGAAGAAAACCTAGGCAATACCATTCAGGACATAGGCATGGACAAGGACTTCATGACTAAAACACCAAAAACAATAGCAACAAAAGCCAAAATTGACAAATGGGATCTAATTAAATGAAAGAGCCTTGGCATGGCAAAAGAAACGACCATCAGAGTGAACAGGCAACCTACAGAATGGGAGAAAATTTTTACAATCTACCCATCTGACAAAGGGCTAATATCCAGAATCTACAAAGAACTCAAACAAATTTACAAGAAAAAAACAAACGATCCCATCACAAAGTGGGCAGAAGATATGAACAGACACTTCTCAAAAGAAGACATTTCTGTAGCCACCAGACACATAAAAAAAATGCTCACCATCACTGGCCATCAGAGAAATGCAAATCAAAACCACAATGAGATACCATCTCACACCAGTTAGAATGGCGATCATTAAAAAGCCAGAAAACAACAGCCGCTGGGGAGGATGTGGAGAAATAGGAACGCTTTTACATTGTTGGTGGGAGTGTAAATTAGTTCAACCATTGTGGAAGACAGTGTGGCGATTCCTCAAGGATCTAGAACTAGAAATAGCACTTAACCCAGCAACTCCATTAGTGGATATATAACCTAAAGGATTATGAATCATGCTACTGTAAAGACACATACACACATATGTTTATTGCAGCACTATACACAATAGGAAAGACTTGGAACCAACCCAGATGTCCATCAATGATAGACAGGATTAAGACAATGTGGCACATATACACTATGGGATACTATGCAGTCATAAAAAAAAAAAAAGGATGAGTTCATGTCCTTTGCATGGTCATAGATGAAGCTGAAAACCATAATTCTCAGCAAACTATCACAAGGACAGAAAACCAAACACTGCATGTTCTCACTCCTAGGTGCGAATTGAACAATGAGGACACTTAGACACAAGGCGGGGAACATCACACACTGGGGCCTCCCGTGGGGAGGGGGCCTGGGGGAGGGATAGCATTAGGAGAAATACGTAATGTAAATGACAAGTTGATAGTTGCAGCAAACCAACATGGCACACGTATACCTATGTATCAAACCTGCATATTGTGCACATGTACCCTAGAACTTAAAGTATAATAATAATTTTTAAAAATTTTCTAGTGCTGCAAATTGGAGAGAGGTTTGTCTGCTTCATTTAGCTCAGTTTCCTTTCAGCCACGTTGAGAAATATGGCAGTCCCAGCCTACCTAGTTAACTATAATTGCTTTGCCAAGTGCTGTTTTATTATGGCTCTGGGAGGGGTGAGACATTTTTAAATCACTCATATTCTGTGAGCAAAGAATTGTGATTGTCTCCCATTTGGCTGATACTTTTGCTACGTTAATAATTACCCTTTTTTTGGATGGAATGCCCTGATTACTCAGCCTTTGGACTCTTAAGCTGTTTTTGTCTCACTTTTTGTTTTGCGGTCCTTCCAAGGTTCTCAACTGACTAGTACTTATTAGGTATTATAAGTTGTTTGTTATTTAAGCAATCTCCTCAAAGATTTTTGTTTACCTTGAGGGACACATTAAACCTAATTTGCCAAAAATGTCTCATCCTTGCAGAATCTATGTGCTTTTAGACTTTTTCAGGAGACTTTTCAAGTGGCCATTCATGTTGAGTACAAGATGCATGGCCACATTGATACCCATCATGGAGACTACACCCAATCATTATAACTGGGCATCAAAAATGGCACATCAGGTGGAAAATGGTGGATAGAAGGCAGGGCTAACTTGCAGCTTTCACTCATATGGACAGAACAGTGTGCGGATACTCACATTATTAACTTTTGCTCTAAGAACTACCACAGGAACATACCTAAATAACAAAAATATTTCCCAGACCCTTTGAAAGAAGCAACTTGCTGCTGCAAACATTGAGAGACAGCCAAAAATCTGTGAGTGCCCAAAGTGTGAGAGAGGATAAGTCCACCTCCAAACACACATTCTCACTAGGGAGCCTGAAAATTCAGATCGTGGAAGAAGGATTTAACCTTACCTAGAGCTGAAACAAATTTAAAGATCCAAATGAAATATAAACGTAGAAATGGGAAGAGCCCTGTAGGCACTCCCGTCCCCCAAAAAAGCCCAGGGAACCCATTTTTTACTTTATCTCACAGGGTTCCTTGGGGAGGGCTGCCAGTGGAATTGGGGAAAGACTACAAGGAGTAGAAAATTTCCAGCTAAACTTTGTAGTAATTTTGACTGAGCATGAATTTTCTAGGGTAGAGTCCATGGGTGGGAGGAGAACAGGAAGTGCAGGTATGAGCACAGAAACTGGTGGGGAGGGGCAAAGCCTGAAAGCCCTACTTGCTTTCTCAGAGGGGAGGCTTGTAACCTGGGGCAAGTTCCCACCCCTGTTCACCAGCTGCCCAGACACAGGCTTGGTGTCGTTGGAGGAGTATGATGGAAATGAGACTGGCTTTTCTGGCTGAATGAGAGCTATGTGAGGCCTGTCACTGCTGGCTTTTTCCTACTTTCCTGGTAACCTGTATGTTGCAGCAGAGGCTGCCATAATCCCCCTGGGAACATAACTCCATTGGTCTGAGAAACCCCCATCTCCCACAGTGGATGCTGCAAGCCCCACCCAAGAAGAGTCTGAGCTCAGAAACACCTAAGCCTGCCCCCAACCTGACTGTCTTTCTCTACCTACGCTAGTAGCTGGCATAATCTCTGGAAAGCTCTATGGCCCCACCTACTACCTGAGAAACCTGAGTACTTATCCAGGTGACCCTACGGCAAGCTTGTATCTTCCCTATGCTACCACAGCTGATGCTCTCTTGAAAGTGACACACCCTGGATGGAGGCCAACCAACATAAAACATTACGGAAACCCATAAAAGAATAACCCTGCCCTAAGAAATGAGAAAATAACAGCAAACTTCACTACCTGTAACATCCTGCAACCAGAGGTCCTAAGTCCATCCAAATGACAATTTCACTGCCAGCACACAACCAACATTTGAGAAAACCAGTGCACTAAACAACACTACAACCTAGGTCCCAAACAGAGTCCACCTCACTCCCTTGCTACCTCCACTGGACCAGGTGCTGGAATCTATAGTTTAGAGACCTGAAGATAGATGACATCACAGGACTCTGCAGACACTCACCCATACCAGTCTGGTGCCCAGTAGCTCTGCTGGGCAGCTAGACTGAGAAAAGAAATAAGAATCACTGCAGTTCAGCTCTTAGGAAGCTACATCTCTAGGGGAAGGGGAAAAGCAACACATCAAGGGAGCACCCCATGGGACAAAATGATTCTAAATGGCAGTGCTTGAGCAGCAGATCTTTCCGCTGACATAGTCTACCCAAATGAGAAGGAATCAGAAAAACAATTTTGGTAATATGACAAAACAACTTTCTTTCATATCCCCAGAAGATCACACTAGCTCACCAGCAATAGATATGCACCAAGAAATCTCTGAATTTCCAGAAAAGAATTCAGAAATTTGATTATTAAGCTACTCAATGAGGCACCAGAGAAAGGTGAATACCAATGTAAAGAAATCAAAAACATGATACAGGATATGAAAACAGTATTCTTCCATGAAATAAATGACATAAATAAAAAACAATCACAACTTCTAGAAATGAAGGACACACTTTGAAAAATGCAAAATACACTGAAAAGTCTCCACAGTAGAATCACACGGGCAGAACAAAGAACTTCAGGGCTTGAAGACAACCCTTTCAAATGAATCCAATCTGACAAAGACAAAAAAGAAAAAAAAAAAAAGAATAAAAAGTAAACCAACTTCTCAACTTCTCCAAGAATATTGGGGTTATGTTAAATGACAAAACCTAAGAATAATTGGTGTTCCCAAGGAAGAAGAGAAATCTAAAAGTTTGGAAACATATTTGAGGAAATAGTCTAGGAAAACTTTCCTGGCCTTGCTAGAAATTCAGACATCCAAAAACAAGAAGCTTTAAGAAAACCTGGGAAATTCATCACAAAAAAGATAATCGCCTAGGCACCTAGCCATTATGTTATCTAAAGTCAAAATAAAGGAAAGAATCTTAAGAACTGTGAGGCAAAAACCTCAGGTAACCTATAAAGGAAAATCTATCAGATTAATAGCAAATTTCTCTGCAGAACCCCTACAAGCTAGAAGAAATTCAAGTCCTTTTTTAGCTTCCTTAAGCAAAACAATTATCAGCAATGAATTTTGTATCCATTGAAACTAACCTTCATAAAAATGAAAGATACAGTCTTTTTCAGACAAATAAGTGTTGAAAGAATTCACCACTACAAAGTCAGCACTACAAGAACTGGTACTGGTATAAAAACAGGCATATGAACCAATGGAACAGAATAGACAACTGGATCATGAAAAAAATTGTGAACGGGAGGCAGGAATAAATTGTAGCTCCCATTCAGATGGACAGAGCAGCATGTGGAGACTTGCACTGTAAACTTCCACTCAAAGAACTACTGCAAGAAAATACCACAAAGGCCGAGATAATTCACAGACCCTTTTAAGGAAGCAGATTTCTCCTGCAGGACCTGAGAGACAGCCCAAATACTGTGTTGGTATACACAGCTGAAAGACCTCAACAGTTCACAGCACAGGACAATGTGCAGACACCCCACAGTACCAGCTCAGAGTCTGGTAGCTCTGCTGGGTGGCTAGATACAGAAGAGAAATAATAATCACTTCAGTTTGGCTCTCAGGAAACTCCATCCATAGGGAAAAGAAGAGAACATCACATCAAGCAATCACCTTGTGGGAAAAAAAAGATCTGAACAGCAGCCCTTGAGTCCCAGATCTTCTCTCTGACATAGTCTACCCAGATGAGAAAGAATCAGAAAAACAGCTCTGGTTATATGACAAAACAAGGTTCTTTAACACCCTCAAATGATTACACTAGCTCACCAGCAATGGATGCAAACCAAGACAAAATCTCTGAATTGTTTTGTTTAGGGAGGCTGAAGATGGGGCCCCAATCCCTTCTAGCTTGGAGGGTTTCTGCTGCTGAGAAATCTGCTGTTAATCTGATAGTTTTTCCTTGATGAGTTACCTTGTGCTTTTGCCTCACAGCCCTATTTTCAGACTTCTTAAACAAAACAATTATCACCCAAGAATTTTGTATTCAGTGAAACTAAGCTTCATAAATGAAGGAAAGACACATTTTTGTTTTCAGACAAACATATGCTGGGAGAATTCACCAATACCAAGCTGGCACTGTAAGAACTGCTAAAAGGAGCTTTAAATCTTGAAACAAATCCTGAAAAGAAACATGAAAACAGAACCTCTTTAAATCATGAATCTCACAGGACCTATAAAACAAAAATACAATAAATAAATAAAGGTATTCAGGCAGCAGATAACACAATGAATGGAATAGTAACTCATATCTCAATGTGAATATTGAATGTAAATATCCTAAATGCTCCATTCTAAAGATAAAGAATTCATAAGAATTCACCACCCAAGTATCTGCTGCCTTGAAGAGACTCACCTAACACATAAGAACTCACTGAAACTTAAGGTAAAAGGGGTGGGAAAAGAAATTCCATGCAAATGGGCACCAAAAGTAAGCAGGGATAGCTATTCTTATATCAGACAAGACAAACTTTAAAGCAACAGCAGTTTAAAAAGGCAAAGAGGAACATTATACAATGATAAAAGGCCTTGTCCAACAGCAAAATAAAACACATAATCCTGGAGCTCCAAAATTTAGAAAACAATTACTACTAAAACTAAGAAATTAGATAGAGAGCAACACAATAATAGCTGGGAACTTCAATACTCCACTGACAGCACTAGACAGGTCATCAAGACATAAAGTCAACAAAGAAACAATGGACTTAAACTATACCCTAAAACAAGTGGACTTAACAGATATTTACAGAAATTTCCATCAAAATACCATCATCATTCTTCACAGAACTAGGAAAGACAATCCTAAGATTCATATGGAACCAAAGAAGAGCCTGCATAGCCAAAGCAAGACTAAGCAGAAAGAACGAATCTGGAGACATCACATTACTTGACTTAAAACTATACTATAAGGCCATAGTCACCAAAACAGCATGGTACTGGCAAACAAATAGGCATATAGACCAATACAACAGAATAGAGAATCTAGAAATAAACCCTAAAACTTACAGCCAATGGATCTTTGACAAAGCAAATAAAAACATAAAGTAGGAAGAGTACACCCTATTTAACACATGGTGCAGAGATAATCAGCAAGCCACCTGTAGCAGAATAAATCTGGATCCTCATCTCTCACCTTATACAAAAATCAACTCAAGGTGGACTAAGGACTTAAATCTACAATCTGAAAATATATAAGTTCTAGGAGATAATATCAAAAAAACCTTCTAGATATTGGCTTAGGGAAAGATTTCATGACCAAGAAACCAAAAGCAAATGCAATAAAAACAAAGATAAAAAGGTGGGGCTTAATTAAACTGAAGACCTTCTGCACAGTAAAAGGAACAGTGAGCAGGGAAAACAGACAACCTACAGAGTGGGAGAAAATTTTCAAAATCTATACATCTGACAAAGGACTAATATCCAGAATCTACAAGGAACTCAAAGAAATTAGCAAGAAAAAAAGATCCCATCAAAAAGTGGGCTAAGAAAATGAATAGACAATTCTCAACAGAAGATATCAAAATGCCCAACAAACATATTAAAAATGCTCAACATCACTAAAGATCAGGGAAATGCAAATCAAAACGACAATACGATACCACCTGACTCCTGCAAAAATGACCATATTAAAAAAAATAGATATTGGCATGGATGTTGTGAAATAGGAACACTTCTATACTATTGGTGGTAATGTAAACTACTACAACCACTATGAAAAACAGTGTGGAGATTCCGTAAAGAGCTAAAAATAGAACTACCATTTGATTCACCAATCCCACTAGTGAGTATATACCCAGAGGAAAGGAAGTCATTATATGAAAAAGATCCTCTCACATGGATGTTTATAGCCAGTACAACTTGTAATTGCAAAAATATGGAACCAGCCCAAATGCCCAACAATCAATGAGTGGATAAAGAAAATGTGGTATATATACATCGTGGAATACTACTCAGTCATAAATGTAAATGAAATAATGTCATTCACAGCAACCTGGATGGAATTGGAGAAAATTATTCTAAGTAACATAAATCAAGAATTGAAAACCAAACATTGTATGTTCTCACCCATAAGTGGGATCTAAGTTATGATGATACAAAGGCATAAGAATAATATAATGGGCTTTGGGAACTTGGGAACTGTGGGAGGGTGGTGAGGGATAAAAGACAACACATTGGGTACAGTGTACATTGCTCAAGTAATGGGTGCACCAAAATCTCAGAAATCATCACTAAATAACTTATCCATGTATCCCAAAACTGCCTGTTCCCCAAAAACCTATTGACATTTTTTTAATGGCAAATCAAGTAGGAGAAGATTTGTCAGCAAGACATCTGGGCCCCCCAGCTGGCATTGGGGGCGAATTCAGTATGGCCTGGTGATTACCAGGGCTGGTGAGACCTAGGGTGGTGCATGGCAAACGTCCATGATCTCCTAGGGCTTCAGTTTTATGGAAATGCAAGGGGACACCTTGGACCCCATCATGGTCTAACTTTGCTTATGTGGATGCCCATGACCTCCTCAACTTTGATCTATGTATCTATCATTTGGTTATCTTGGCACCTGGAGAGCTACTTCTCTACTCTCACTGAAACATCTCTAGGTTTTATACTAAATAAAATTGGAATATTTTTAAGCTGTATGAATTAAGAGATTTTAAAGTGACCAAAGCTAAAACTCTTGGTCACATCCTCACCACTTTAAGGCTTAGGGTTTTCTTTTTCATCGCTTAGTCTCTCCCTTTCCTCTCATTCTTCCACTTGTAAATCTCCAGAACATTTCCCCTCAACCACTGTGACTTTGTTCCCTCTGTCTGATTTCTCAGTTCATGCTGATGGGTGATGGTGGAAGTGGGAGGATTTCAAAGTCCACACTGGGTAGATCTAGGTCATTCTGGTCCTCCTGGACAGGAGGATTGTGAAGGTTGCGGGGCTTAAGCACAGGCCTCAAAATGTCTAAAGAGCTTCATTTTATCTTACTAGTAACAAATATCCTGTTATGTTTGCACTTTGTTGCATTTCATCATTTTTGGGTTCTCTGTTTTCATGAAAACTTATTTTGCTTTTCGATCCATCTGTACTTAAAGACTTTCATCTCCTTTATTTTTATCTCTCACCTGTAAGGCTAATATGATGTGTCCTAAAGCCCATTTCTTCTGTGTGTGTCAAGGCTCCTCCACCTTTGGCCAGGGTGAATGGAGTTTTGTCTTTACACAGAAGAATACTTAAATTGCTGGGTAAGACACATTTTCTCCCAAATTCCCTTTATGGAACCTAAGAATCCTAAGAGGTATGACCACTTACACCTGCTAAACCATGATTTTAAGAGCAAAATTAAAGCATTAAGGGCACATATATAAGGTTTGCCATTAATAAAGTGAAAAATGTATGAATAAATGCTCAATGATTAGGTTTATTCAACACAGCATGGCCCCAAACAATACTGTTGTATAATTACACCTTTTTATAAAAATAAAGGAGGTTGATAAGAAATTTTCCAGGGGCTAAGGGGACCCTGGCATTATTCTTCCACCTAACTAAACTTGTCTATACTAAGAAAAGCTTCTTAAACACCAATACCAAATATATTTCCATGTTTTTCAAAAGAGTTCGAAGAAACCCAATGTAATTAATGACTCTATATTAGGAAATGTGCTTCCCATTAACAGCTTCCTTTCCTTATAATCTAGTTCAGATTTACTCCTCAAACCTCTTGAGCTTCTACTCCTTCTACTAGTCCTTCCTTACCAGAAACACAGTCTTCTGCATCCCTTCCATATCAACGTATTTACCAGACACTCCCTGAAGAGCCCAGTCCCATTGGAACAACTTGTAACAGGGTATCCTATTGCCAGCATAAAATGAAAAACAGACTACTCACTCTCTTTCTCTCAGGAAGGTAACAAATAGAGAAACGTACCAAATCCTCTTAGAGACCTACCCCCTTAACCAGTCTACCCCAGATATTAGAAAACCTAACAAAAACTAGCTATGGGTCTCCAAATCCCCAATAAATAAGTGACTACATATAGCTTTTTTGTTCTGCAAAACCCAAGGCAGAGTGAAAAAGGCACATAGAAATCAAAGAAAGGAGAGACAAAAGACAGGACCAATTGTTGGCCCTCGCTATGGGAAAACTTCCACCTCCTGATCATTCTGGATGGAACCCAAAGGGCTATTGCAGCATTTCAAAGAAGTCTTGGCACTGGAGCCAAATCAGTAACAAGGGCTAAGGGCCTTCAGGCTTATAGACCCCCTGGATCCTATCATCAACGTGGTAAAGAATGGCATTGGAAGAAGAAGTGTCCCAACTCTGAAGGGCGGAGGGGACTCCTAATTCCTTATTGACCCAGGCCAAAGACTAAAAAGACCCAAAGCTAACAATGACTCTCCCGTGTAGCAATCAGTCCCAATCACAGCAATGGAGTCTTGGGTGACTCTGGGTGTGAAAGGTAGAAATACCAATTTCCTTTTAAACGTAGGGGCCAACCTGTCAACCCTCACTTTCTGCCCTGGACCTCTGTCTGCTAAATACCATACTGTCATTGGTGTTAATAGCAAACACCAAACTAGGATTTTCACTCTATCCTACAGCTGACCAACTTCAATTGCAGTAAAACTTAGGGGTATGGGGACTTGGGTGCATTTATCACAAATAAAAATTATTTCTTTTAAGTCATCACAAAAACACACAATGCAGACTCCAAGTTATTCTTGTGAAGCACTGGAGGGTCTAAAGCTCCTGTCCAATAAATAATGAAAACCCAAAACATCAAACAATGAATATTTTCTCAGCATAAGTTTCTATTCAAGAAAACAGCTCAAAATGAGATCACCTTAAAAGATAAGTATTTTTTTTAATTTTTCTCTTATTTACTCACTCTTAGTAAAATGACTTTATCTGCTAAAGAAATAATAAATCATACTCCCAGCTTATTAAAATTAACTTAGCCTTGTTGGCTTTGCATGACTTCCAAAAGTAGAAAATATGTCATATTTTGCCTTAAGAAGACTGGAACACCTCCTGGAACAAACCCATTGGCCCATAAAATGGGAATATCTGGCTAAACAAGCAATACAAAGAAACTTCCTTGAACCTGGCTATGGTCAGTTCAAACTTCCTTTCTAATTATATCAATAATAGTTCCTCTTTGACAAAGGGAAAAATGCTTTCTTATCTTATCTTTTACCCAAAACAATTTCCCTTCTGCCTTTAAAACAATTGTACCAACTATACTATTTTCATAGAAGAACTCCAAGAGAGTCAATATAACCAAGCTTTTATTACTGGGTCATCTACACATTTTTTGATGGGACTCTAAAAAAGGAAACTTATTTTTAAAGCTTATTAATACCACCTAACTCTACCATTCTCTGATAATCACAGTGACCACTGAACTTTCATTACTTTTACCACCTTCATGCAAAATATTTCTGCAGCACAAATTTCACCATCACAAGAAATTTGGCAGAGGTGGGGCGTTTTGAATCTTTATCATATCTACAACTCCCTCCACTATGGAGGAGATGATCCTCCATTGCTTTCATTTCTCCTTATTTAACTTTCAAATGGGCTCATGCATCTCTTCCTTTTCCCATGTACCAACATCACAAGATCCACCTACATGTAAGACCCCTTATTCCCTTAGGTTTGATGCTATCCTCTCTGTTGGGATTAGCAGGGTCAGCCACAGAAGGTGGAGCCTTGGGAATCAAGCATAAACTCTCAGGAGACCACAGTGACCCTCCAAAAAGAGCAGAGGGCCTCACTAGACTTCAAGGACAGCTGGACTCCCTGGCTGCTGTAGTCCTACAAGACTGAAGAGCCGTAGATGTCAGAACTGGACAAGGAGGAACATGTTTGTACCTAAAAGAGGAATGCTGTTTTTACATTAATTAGTCTACTTTGTTCCAAGAAAACATTAAGAATATTAATACCCAGGCAAAGAAAACTGAGTCTTTGGGAACTATAACAGGAACTAGGAAACAATGGATATTATCAGCCTTGCTTCCTTTAATAGTGCCAATTATTACCATACTTTTAGCTGTAACTTTCAGTCCAACTTTGTTTAAAGTGCTAACCAGTTTCTTGCTCTCTCTCCTACAGCAATTCCAGGCCCACGTGATGGTTTCGCAAGGCCTCCAACATTTGGCTGCTAATAAGCTATCTCACATCTCACCCACCATTCCCACAAACAACATGACTTAAAACTCCTTAGACCAGACAGGAAGACACTTTAGGGCCCAGGCTAAGCAGGGATCATGACCCACTCAGCAGGAAGCAACTCTGGATTAAGTAACCTAGCCCCTCCACCTTCCGTATGACTGTGAGCCTGAAATCACTTAAGGGAAAATTGACAGAAGATAGATAGTCAAGGTGGTAACCATGTCCTCAGGATGTGGCAACCATGGTGACCACACCATCAACAAAATGAATCCCTGCATTTGTATTGCAGTTAAGCTCATTGAAGAAAAGCTATCTCCATAAGGGAAGTTGCCCTGTAGAAAGCAGGCATATTTTGATTTTACCTGTCCTCAGACTGATGATTTGCTCTAACAATAGTAAAAAACAGACCACTGGGTGGAGATTTAAGATGCTAATGGGACACGTGATGTATGGACAAGCATGTACAGCTACTGTGCATGTGCAGCCAAAGGATCACCCATAATATGCTTACTAGCAACATTATTTCCCACACCCTTATGAATAATCATGTAAGACTTCCATAAAAGGAGTCCCCCTAATGCCAGTCTTTGCTTTCTCATCCTCATGGGTAGCTCGCTGTGAATTGCCCCTCAGGGTGTACTGTCTATTCTGCATCTAACTTTCAGAGTATTCTTTCTCCTTTGAAATGCATTGCTCTATACTGTGTTTCCTTTGCAGTGTGTCTCATGTTTAAATTCTTTTAAACTCAAAATACAAGAATCAAGTTTTCACAACAACCATCAGCATTATAAATATTTTTATATTATACTACAGTTAACTTTCTAAGCATCTCAAATATTTTAAAAGGTAGGTAAGATTTTTCAATTTTTCATTTTTAATTTCTGTTGGTACATCATAGCGGCATACACTTATGGGGTACATGAGATGTTTTGATATAAGCAATATTTTTTTTTGAGTAAAGAAGCAAGTTACCTTGTAGCATAATACATGTAGGCTATACTTTTTAGAAAATGATTTAAAAGATTTTACATGTGTTCATATTGATTACCTAGTAGGCAATCATATAAAGGGTGCAAATTTTCCAAAGAATGTGTTTTAAATTTAGCAATACAAAAGAAATTTTGTCATACCAGTGTTTTTAAAGTAGACATGGTATGCATCAAAGGTCAAGGCAACAGAATCATTCAAAAATACCTTTGTGTTTAGTGGACACACTGTGGCCCAGAAGCTTTTGCAGAGGCTTAGTAGAAAATAGAAAATCAGATCCTGGGAGAAGATGGCCGAATAGAAGCAGCTCCAGCCTCCAGGTCCCAGTGTGAGTGACACAGAGGATGTGTGATTTCTGCATTTTCAACTGAGGCACCAATTTCATCTCACTGGGGAGTGCCAGACAATTGGTGGGCTGGTCAGCAGGTGCAGCCCCACCAATGAGAGCTGAAGCAGGGTGAGCCATCACCTCACCTGGGAAGTGCAAGGGGGAAGGGAATCCCTTTTACTAGCCAAGGGAAACTGAGACACACAGCACCTGGAAAATCGGGTAACTCCCACCCTAATACTGTGCTTTACCAAGGGTCTTAGCAAATGGCACACCAGGAGATTATATCCCACACCTGGCCTGGAGGGTCACACGCCAACGGAGCCTCCCTCATTGCGAGCACAGTAGTCTGAGATCTAACTGCAAGGCAGCAGCAAGCCTGGAGGAGGGGCATCTGCCATTGCTGAGGCTTAAGTAGGTAAACAAAGCCGCTGGGAAGCTGAAACTGGGTGGAGCCCACCACAGCTCAAAGGGGCCTGCCTTCTCTGTAGACTCCACCTCTGGGGACAGGGCATAGCTAAACAGAGATAAAAACCATGACACAAGAAATACGTGACAAATGCACAAGCTTCAGTAACCGACTCTATCAACTGGAAGAAAGAGTATCAATGATTGAAGATCAAATGAATGAAAAGAAGCGAGAAGAAAAGTCTAGAGAAAAAAAACGAAAAAGAAATGAACAAAGCCTCCAAGAAATACGGGATTATGTGAAAAGACCAAATCTACATCTGATTGGGGTGCCTGAAAGTGAGTGGGAAAACAGAGACAAGTTGGAAAACACTCTTCAGGATATCATCCAGGAGAACTTCCCCAACCTAGTAGGGCAGGCCAACATTCAAATTCAGAAAATACAGAGAATGCCACAAAGATACTCCTCGAGAAGAGCAACTCCAAGATACATAATTGTCAGATTCACTAAAGTTGAAATAAAGGAAAAAATGTTTAGGGCAGCCAGAGAGAAAGGTCGGGTTACCCACAAAGGGAAGTCCATCAGACTAACAGCTGATCTCTCAGCAGAAACTCTACAAGCCAGAATAGAGTGGGGGCCAATATTCAACATTCTTAAAGAAAGGAATTTTCAACGCAGAATTTCATATCCAGCCAAATTAAGTTTCATAAGTGAAGGAAAAATAAAATCTTTACAGACAAGAAAATGCTTAAAGATTTTATCACCAACAGGCCTGCCTACAAGAGACCCCTAAGGAAGCACTAAACATGGAAAGGAACAACCAGTACCAGTCATTGCAAAAACATGCCAAAATGTAAAGACCATCGATACTAGGAAAAAAATGCATCAACTAATGAGCAAAATAACCAGTTAATATCATAATGACAGGATCAAGTTCACACATAACAATATTAACCTTAAATGTAAATGGACTAAATGCTCCAATTAAAAGACACAGACTGGCAAATTGGATAAAGAGTCAAGACCCATCACTTTGCTGTATTCACGAAATCCATCTCACATGCAGAGACACACATACGCTCAAAATAAAGGGATAGAGGAAGATCTAACAAACAAATGGAGAGCAGTAAAAAGCAGGGGTTGCAATCCTAGTCTCTGATAAACCAGACTTTAAACCATCAAAGATCAAAACAGACAAAGAAGGCCATTACATAATGGTAAAGGGATCAATTCAACAGGAAGAGCTAACTATCCTAAATATATATGCACCCAATACAGGAGCACCCAGATTCATAAAGCAAGTCCTTAGAGACTTATAAAGAGACTTAGACTCCCATACAATAATAGTGGGAGACTTCAACACCCCACTGTCAACATTAGACAGATCAATGAGACAGAAAGTTAACAAGGATATCCAGGAATTGAACTCAACTCTGCACCAAGCAGACCTAATAGACATCTACAGTACTCTCCACCCCAAATCAACAGAATACACATTCTTCTCAGCACCACATCACACTTACTCCAAAATTGACCACATAATTGGAAGTAAAGCACTCCTCAGCAAATGTACAAGAACAGAAATTATAGCAAACTGTCTCTCAGACCACAGTGCAATCAAACTAGAACTCAGGACTAAGAAACTCAATCAAAACCACTCAACTACACGGAAACTGAACAACCTGCTCCTGAATGACTACTAGGTACATAATGAAATGAAGGCAGAAATAAAGATGTTCTTGGAAACCAATGAGAACAAAGATACAACATACCAGAATCTCTGGGACACATTTAAATCAGTGTGTAGAGGGAAATTTATAGCACTAAATGCCCACAAGAGAAAGCTGGAAAGATCTAAATTTGACACCCTAACATCACAATTAAAAGAACTAGAAAAGCAAGAGCAAACACATTCAAAAGCTAGCAGAAGGCAAGAAATAACTAAGATCAGAGCAGAACTGAAGGAGATAGAGACACGAAGAGCCCTCCAAAAAAATCAATGAATCCAGGAGTTGGTTTTTTGAAAAGATCAACAAAATTGATAGACTGCTAGCAAGACTAATGAAGAAGAAAAGAGAGAAGAATCAAATAGACTTCTCAATGCCATTCCCATCAAGCTACCAATGAGTTTCTTCACAGAATTGGAAAAAACTGCTTTAAAGTTCATATGGAACCAAAAAAGAGCCCGCATTGCCAAGACAATCCTAAGTCAAAGGAACAAAGCTGGAGGCATCACGCTACCTGAGTTCAAACTATATTACAAGGCTACAGTAACCAAAAGAGCATGGTACTGGTACCAAAACAGAGATATAGACCAATGGAACAGAATAGAGCCCTCAGAAATAATACCACACATCTGCAACCATCTGATTTTGACAAACCTGAGAAAAACAAGAAATGGGGAAAGGATTCCCTATTTAATAAATGATGCTGGGAAAATGGGCTAGCCATAAGTAGAAAGCTGAAACTGGATCATTTCCTTACTCCTTATACGAAAATTAATTCAAGACTGATTAGAGACTTAAATGTTAGACCTAATACCATAAAAACCCTAGAAGAAAGCCTAGGTAATACCATTCAGGACATAGGCATGGGCAGGTACTTCCTGTCTAAAACACCAAAAGCAATGGCAACAAAAGCCAAAACTGACAAATGGGATCTAATTAAACTAAAGAGCTTCTGCACAGCAAAAGAAACTACCATCAGAGTGAAAAGGCAACCTACAAAATGGGAGAAAATTTTTGCAATCTACTCATCTGACAAAGGGCTAATATCCAGAACCTACAAAGGTTTGAGAACCTACAAAGAACCCAAACAAATTTACAGGAAAAAAACAAACAACCCCATCAAAAAGTGGGCAAAGGATATGAACAGACATTTCTCAAAAGAAGACATTCATACAGCCAACAGACACATGAAAAAATGCTTGTCATCACTGACCACCAGAGAAATGCAAATCAAAACCACAATAAGATACCATCTCACACCAGTTAGAATGGCAATCATTAAAAAGTCAGGAAACAACAGGTGCTGGAGAGGATGTAGAGAAATAGGAATACTTTTACACTGTTGGTGGGACTGTAAACTAGTTCAACCATTGTGGAAAACAGTATGGCGATTACTTAAGGATCTAGAACTAGAAATAACATATGACCCAGCCATTGCATTACTGGGTATATACCCAAAGGATTATAAATCATGCTGCTATAAAGACACATGCACACTTATGTTCATTGTGGCACTATTCACAATAGCAAAGACTTGGAATCAACCCAAATGTCCATCAGTGACAGACTGGATTAAGAAAATGTGACACATATACACCATGGAATACTATGCAGCCATAAAAAATGATGAGTTCGTGTCCTTTGTAGGGACATGGATGCAGCTGGAAACCATCATTCTCAGCAAACTTTCGCAAGAACAGAAAACCAAACACGCATGTTCTCACTCATAGGTGGGAATTGAACAATGAGATCACTTGGATACAGGAAGGGGAACATCACACACCGGGGTCTATTATGGGGAGGCGGGAGGGGGGAGGGATGGCATTGGGAGTTATAACTGATGTAAATGACGAGTTAATGGGTGCTGACGATTTGATGGATGCAGCACACCAACATGGCATATGTATACATATGTAACAAACCTGCACATTTTGCACATGTACTCTAGAACTTAAAATATTGTTTAAAAAAATTTTTAAAAAATAGAAAATCAGCTAAAACTGGGATTGTAGTTTATTTAAAAATTGTATTTAAAAAGGTCTTAAAGTCCGGCATTTATTACTGTTTTACAGTGGCATAAAATTGGAGTATAGAAAGTATGTTCTTATAATAACTGAAACTTCCAAAACCATATCAGAAAATCTGTTGAGCAGTGTCTTGTAAAGTTAGGCACATACTAACTGTGTTAACCAACAATCACTCTCCTAATTGCACTAGCTAGGACTACCAGTACTATACTAACTATAAGTTGTGGGAAGGGGCATCTTTGTCTTGTTCCTAATCTTAAAGAAAAAGCTTTCAGCTTTTCATCACTGAGTATGATGTTACCTGTGTGTTTGCCATATATGGCCTTTATTATCTTGTGATACATTACTTTAATACCCAATTTACTGAGAGATTTTATCACAAAATGATGTTGCATTTTATCTAATTCTTTTGCTGTGTCTATTGATATGATATATAATTTTTTTTTATTTTTCTTTCTGTTAGTGTGACATATGACATTTATTGAATTGCATAAATCAAATCATTCTTGCATCCCAGGGATAAATCTCACTTGCACATGGTGTATGATCCTTTTTATGTGTTGTTGAATATTGTTTGCTCGTATTTTGTTTAGGATTGTTTGTTCATCAATATTAACTGGGGTTATTGGTCCCAGTTTTCTGTTTGGCTTCTTGGAACATGGTGAAAGACTGGAAACATTTTCTCTAAAATCAGAAATAAGAACAGGATACCTGCTTTTGCCATTTATATTTAATATAGTACTAAAAGTCCTAGCCACAATTATATAATAAGATAAAGAAATAAAAGTCATCCAAGTTGAAAATTACTAAGTGAAATTTGTTTTAAGGAGATATGATATTTTATATAGAAAACCATTAATTTTCCACAAAAAAGCTGTTGTAACTAATAAATTAATCAAATTTGCACAATACAAAATCAACACACAAATATAAGTTTCATTTCTATACACTAACAATAAACATTTAAAAAATTATAAAGCAATTTCATAAACAATAGCACCAAAAGAATAAAATATTTAGGAATAAACTTAATCAAGGAGGTAAAAGACGTGTATATTTAAAACTACAAAAATTTGTTACAAAAATTTAATAAAGACATGAGTAAATTAAATAATGTCCCATGTTCATTCAGTGGAAGATTTAATATTTTTAAGATGTTAATACTTATTTTATCCTGACATAGTGGGTTACGGGCTCTAAGTGTGCTTCAGTCACTTAGAAATAGAGAAACAGTGTGTAAAGATAAACTCTGTGAGCTTTAATTCAAGAAGAAAAATGGGAATTCACCAGAATAGCAAAGAACATCCCAGAACCTGGAGAGAAGACCGGGAAGCACCTCCTTTGATGGTGACTTACTGATATAAACCAGCACAAGGCCTGAGGCAACAGAGAACTTCCCACAGTAAACCAGTATCAAATACACAGCCATCCACATTGGCTGAAATCAGCTCTTACCCATAAGCACAAACTAGTTGCCTGGAGGCTAAATGGTAAAATAAAATAAGAAATCTGCTGACTGAACTGCACAGCACTGGGGAATAATGTCAGATACCCTAAGAGTTCTGACATCCAAGCTTCACAGGAGTCAGTGGGCTTGCTGACATGCCCAGCACAACACTACTACAGCAAATATTTGAGAAAGCCACTATATATAGGCTACCTATAACCAAGGAACTTACACAGACTCTTTGCCACTTAAAACATTCAGAGCCAAAGTCAAAGGACTCTACACAACATCATATACTTCAGACACCTCCTTAAGAGTAAAAGTATTTCCACCTAAAGAAAAGAAAAATCAAAATATAAGTAGGAGAAATAGCCTATCAAAATGAGAAATAACCAGGGAAACAATTCTGAAAGTATAAAATAGGAGTGTTACTACACCATCAAGGGAGAAGATTAACTCTTTATCAACAAATTCTAACCAAAATGAAATCTTTAAAATACTAGGTATTCTATGTATTGATTTTAAAGAAGCTCAACGTGATGCAAGAAAAAGCTAAAACCAACAAAAGAAATCAGGAAAACAATTCAGGACATGAAAGAAGAGAAAAGTATTATGGAAAAAAAAACAAAAACAAAACAGAATATCTGGAAATAAAAAAAAAAATGTAGGAGTTACAAAAGACAGTTAAAAATTTTAACAATAGGCTAAACCAAATAGAAAAAAGTATTACAGAACTGAAAGGTCATCTGAATTAGCTCAGTTAGACAGAAATAAAGAACAATGAATTTAAAAAGATGAACAAAGCCTTTGAGAAATATGGAATTATGTAAAACTTCCAAATCTACAATCTACAAATCTACAAGTTGTAAGTATTCCAGAGAGAGAGAAAGGAAAAACAAAAAGTATGGAAAACTTATTTCAGAAAATAATTCAAGAAAACTTTGAGATTTAGACATTCAGACAAGAAGTCAGAGAAATCCTGGAAGATACATTGCAAGAAGAACTTCACCAAAAAATATAGTCATCCAATCGCTTGAAATTGGAAGGCAGAGGTTGCAATGAGCCGAGATCACATCATTGCACTCCAGCCTGGGCAACAAGAGTGAAACTGTTTCAAATATGTGTGTGTGTGTGTGTGTGTGTGTACATATATATATATGTGTGTGTGTGTGTGTGTGTGTGTATATATATGTATATATGTGTGTGTGTGTGTGTGTGTGTATAGTCATCAAGTTATGCAAAGTCAGCTTGAAAAAATACAATCCTAAGAGTGGCAAGGGAGAAGTGTGTAATCATCTATAAAGGAAATCTCATCAGACTAATAGCAAACTTTTCAGCAGAAATCCTACAGTCTAGAAAAGATTTGGGCTATTTTTTGCCTCCTTAAAGAAAAGGAATACCAGATGAAAATAACATATCCTGTCAAACTAAGCTTCAAAAATGAAGGGGAAATAGTATTTCCCAGAAAAACAATCACTAATGGAATTTATTACCACTAGACTGTTCCTCCAAGAAAAGCTCAAAGGAGTTCTAAACATGGAGATGAACCAACAACAATCACCATTATAAAAGGGCATATAAGTACAAAGTTTGTATATCCTATGAAACAATTGCACAATTGAAACCCTAAGGCAACTAGGTAATGACAATATGACAAGATCAAAACCTGACATATTAATATTATTCACCTTGAATATAAATGGCCTAAATACTCCACTTAAAAGATACTGATAGACAAACTTGATTAAAACACACACACACACACAAACACACACACACAAAACAATCTGTTGCCTAAAAGAGATACATCTACTGGCTAAATACATCTACAGACTTAAATTAAATGGGTGAATAAAGATTCGTCATGCAAATGGAAAACAAAAGTGAGCAGGAGCAGCCATCCCCATATCTGATAAAACAGACCTTAAACCAACAGCAGTTTAAAGAAAAAAAAGAAGGGCCTTATATAATGATAAAAGCTTCAGTACATCAAGAAGATTTAACCATCTTAAATATATATACATCCAACACTGGAGCACCCAGATTCATAAAACAAATACTACTTGACCTAAAAAAAATATGGATGGCAATAGAGTAATAATGAGGGAACCACTGAAACCAGTAGACAGATCACTAAAGTGGTAAAGCAACAAAGAAACTCAAACTTACACTGAACTGTAGACCAAAGGAACATAATAGACATTTACAGAGCATTCTATACAATGACAATAGAATATATTCTCTTCTCACCTTCACATAGAATATTCTCCAAAATCGACCATATAGTGGCCATAAAAGAAGATTTATTAAATATTTTGAAGTCAAAATCATAATAAATATCTTCTTCAAACACAGTGAAACAAAATTTAAAAGCAACACCAAAAGGAACTCTAAAAGCTACACAGGTACATGGAAGCTAAACAACTTGTTTCTGAATGACCTTTGAGTAAACGACAAAATTAAGGCATAAATAAAGAGAAATCAAAACGATGAAAATAGAGATAAAACATATCAAAAACTATGTGATACAGCAAAAATAGAGTTAAGAGAAAAATTTATACCGTTAAATGTCCACATTACAACTATCCCAAATTAACAACCAAACATGAAACTTCAAGGAAACGGAAGAACAAGAACAATGCAAACCCAAAGCTAACAGAAGAAAAGAAATCACAAAGGTCAGAGCAGAACTAAATGAGAGGGAGACAAAAAAAATGAAACAAGAAACTAACAAAAGAAAAAGTTGTCGTTTCTTTTTAAGGATAAGCAAAATTGACAGACAGCTAACTAGATTAACCAAGATATAATGAGGCAAGATGCAAACAAATACAATCAGAAATAAGAAAGAGGACATTACAACTGATAGACACAAATACAAAAGATTATCAGGGATTACTATGAATGCTACTATGTGCTAAAACTAGAAAACCTGTAAAAAGTTGATAATTTCCTGGAAACATACCAATTCCCAAGATAGAACCAGGAGGAAATAAAAATCGTACACACGCCAATAACGAGTAAAGAAGCTGAATCAGTAATAAAATTTTTTCAACAAAACAAAAAAAGCCTGGTATTAGACAGATTCACAGCCATATTTTACCAGACACAAAAAGAAGAGCTGGTAACAATCTTATTGAAACTATTTCCAGAAATTGAGGAGAAGAGATTTCTTTCTAACTCATTCTATGAAACTGTATTACCAGTGTCATTCTGATGCCAAAATCAGGCTAGGACAAAACAAAAAAGAAAACTACAAGCCATTATCTCTGATGACATAGATGCGAAAGTCCTCAACAAAGTACTAGCAAACAGATTCCAACAGCACATCAAAAAAGTTAATTCATCACAATCAAGTGAGTTTTATTACAGGGATGTAAGGATGATTCAACATCTGCAAATCAATAAGTGTGATTCACCATCTCAACAGATGCAGAACAAGCAATCGAGAAAATATACCCCTTCATCATAAAAACCCTGAACACACTAGACATCAAAAGAACGTACCTCAAAATAATAAGAGCCATCTCTTGCTAAACCACAGCCAACATTATACTGAATGGGGAAAAGTTAAAATCATTCTAACTAAGAACTGCAAGAAGACAAGGATGTCCAATCTCACCACTCCTACTCGACCTAATACTGGAAGTCCTAATCACAGTAATTGGGCAAGAGAAATAAATTAAAAGTACTCAAATTGAGAAAGAGTAAATCAAATTATCTCTTTGCTGGTGATGATTATATTCCTAGAAAACACTAAATATTCCCCCAAAAGACTCCTAGACTTGATAAGCAAATTCACTAAAGTTTTAAAATACAAAGTCAATGTGCAAAACAGTAGCATTTCTGTACACCAATAAAGTACATACTGAAAACCAAATAAATAACTCAATTCCATTTATAATAACCAAAAATAAATAAAATGCCTAGGAATACATTTAGCCATGAGGTAAAAGATATCTGCAAAGAGAACTTTAAAACACTGATGAAATAAATTGTAGATGATTCAAACATAGAAAATATCCCATGCTCATGGATTGAAAGAATCAATATTGTTAAAATGAGCATACTGCCCAAAGCAATCTACAGATTCAAAGTAATCCCTATCAAATTACCAACATCATTTTTAACAGAATTAGAAAAATGCAATCCTGAAATTCATATGGAGCAGCAACCAAAAAAAAAAAAAAAATTAGTCAAGGCAATTCTGGGTGAAAAGAACAAATCCGAAGGTATCACACTGTATGACTTCAAGTTAAACTACAAGGCTATAGTAATTAAAACAGCATGGTACTGGAGCATAAATAGACACATAGGTAAAGAGAACAAAATAGGGAACCCAGAAATAAAGCCACATACTACAACCAATTGATCTTCAACAAAGTTGCCAGAAATAAAAAATGGAGAAAGGACACCTTATTCAATAAATGCTGCCGGGAAAATTGGCTAGCTATGTGCGAAAGAATGAAACTGGACCCCAATCTCTCACCATATACAGAAATCAACTCAAGATCTCAAGATGGATTAAAGACTTAAATGAAAAACATGGAACTACAAAAATCCTGGAAGAAAATCTAGAGAAAACTTTCCTGGTCATTGGCCGAGGCAAACCATTTATGATGAAGAGCTCAAAGGCAAGTGCAACCAAAACAAAGTTAGACAAATGGGACTTAATTAAACCAAAATGCCTTTGCACAGCAAAATAAACAATCAACAGAGTAAACAGACAACCTACAGAATGGGAGAAAATATTTGCAAATTATTTATGTGACAAAGGACTAATATCCAGAATCTACAAGAAAATCAACAACTCAAAGAGAAAAAAACAAACAAACATCTCCATTAAAAGCTCGGCAAAGAACATGAACAGACATTTCTTAAAGGAAAAAAATACAAGTGGTCAATAAACACTTGTATTTTAACACATTAATCATGTTGAGAAAATGCTCAACATTATTAATCATCAGAGAAACGCAAATTAAAACCCTAATAATAATATAATAGTAATTAAAAAAAACACAATGTGATATCATCTCACACTGGTCAGAATTGCTATTATTAAAAAGTAAAACAAGGAAAAGAAAACATCAGATGTTGGCATATTTGTGGAGAAAGTGGAATGCTTACACATTTTTGTTGGGAATGTAAGTTTATTCAACCTCCATGTAAAACGGTATGGAGATTTCTCAAAGAACTAAAAATAGAACTATTTTTTAACGCAGCAATCCCTTTACTGGATATATACCCAAAGAAAAACAAATGGTTATATAAAACAGGCACCTGTATTCATATGTTCATTGCAGCACTATTCATAATAGCAAAGTCATGAAACCAAATTAACTGTCCATCAGTGGTTGACTGGATAAAGAAAATACACCATGGTCTACCATACAGCCATAAAAATAATGAATTTATTCCCTTGACAGCAACGTGGATGGAGCTGGGGACGATTATCTTAAGTGAACTGACTCAGAAAAAGACAATCAAATATCACAATGTTCTCACTTAAAAGTCATAGCTAAGCAACAGGTTCATATGATTATAAAGATGGAAATAATAGACACTGCTAACTCCAAAAGAGTAGAAGATGGGAATGAAGAGACAGTTGAAAAATCAGGCACAATGTTTGCTATTTAGGTATTGGGTACACTAGAAGCCCAGTCTTCACTAGTATGCAAAAGCAAGCACTTATACCTCTCTGAATCTAAAATAAAATAAAAATAAAAATATGTCAATATTTCCCAAAACAATTTACAAATTCAGTGTGATTCCTGTAAGATCCTATTAATTTTTTTTTTTTTTTGCAAAAATAGTAAAATCTATCCAAAAATTTGTATGGTATTTCAAAGGACTCAAAATTACCAAAATGGTCTTGAGAAAAGAGAGCAAAATTGGAGTTCTCACATTTCCTGATTTCAAAACTTACTGTATAACTATGGTAATCAAACTAGCATGTTAATGACATAATGACAGACCTACAGTCCACTGTAATAGAATTGAATTGAGAACCCAGAAATATATACGCACATATATGGTCAAATCATTTTTGACAAAGGTGCCAAGGCCATTCAAATGAGGGAAGGAAAATCTTTTCAGTAAATTGTGTTAAGAGTACTGAATATCCACATGGAAAAGAATGAAGTTGGACCCTTAACTTACACGACTTACAAAAAATGAACTCAAATGGTGAAAGACTTAATGTAAAAGCTAAAATTATACACCTTTTAGAAAGAAATGTAGAGGAAAAACTTTATCACATTGAATTTTCAATGATTTCTTGGACATGACACCTAAAGCACAAACAACAAAAGTAAACAAACTGGGTTACCCTAGGTTGGTAAGGGTACGGTGGGGAGTGGGGATGGTTATTAGGTACAAAAAATATAGTTAGATAGAACAAATGAGAACTAGTATTTTATAGCACAACAGAGTAATTACAGTGAATAATAATTTATTATACATTTAAAAATAACCAAAAGTGTATGTTAGAATGTTTGCAACATTGCAAAATGATAAATGCTTGAGGTAATGGACACCTCATTTACATTGATGTGTTTATTGTGCATTTTATGCCAGTATCAAAGTATCTCATGTACCTCACGAATATTTACACCTTCTATGTACACATAAAATTTTAAAAAGTTTAAAAGTAAAAAGAGGTTAATAGGGACACTTCAAAATTTAAAAACTTCTGTGCATCAAAAGACACAACCAACAGAGTAAAAAGGCAACCTATAGAATGTCAGAAAATATTTGTAAATAATACATTTTTAATGGATTTTACAGAATATATAAAGAACTCCTCCAATTCAACAAGAAAAATGCAAACAACCAAATTTAAAAATGATCAAATGAATGAGTAGATATTTCTCCAAAGAATATATATGTGTGTTCAATGATCACATGAGGAGATGCTCAAAATCACTAATCCTTGAGGGAAATGCAAATCAAGAGCACAATAAGATATCAACTTACAGTCATGATGGCAATTGTAAGAGCAAATAATATAATAACAACTCATGGTGAAGATGTGGAAAATTTGTGGGGTTTTTTGTTTGTTTGTTTATTTGTTTTCCACTGTTTGTTGGAATACAAAATTGTGCAGTCAGTATGGGAACCAGTGTGGATGTTCCTCAAAAAATTTAATATACAATTTCCTTATTACTCTGCAATCGACTTCAGAGCATATATATACAATAGAATTGAATGCAGAATCTCAAGTAGATGCTTGCACACCCCTTTTCATTTATTGAACAATAATTAAGATTGTACAGAGGTTCACATCATTTGCCCAAGGGGTAAACCCACAGTAGGAGAGATACAAAATTTCATTATAGTTAATAACCTGAGATAGGGAGTTACAAAGACCTATGTCCAAGTTGCAAACTTTGATGTATGTGCTATCTTGCCTAGTGCAATTTATCTAAGTCCCAGGTATTTATTCTTTAATACGTAAAAAATAATATTATCTACTTTATAGATTATAGTGGGAATTTTATGAGATAATGCACATAAAATATTTAGGGCAGTAGCTGGAACAAAGTATTTGTTCAAAAAATACATACTGTAATATTTGTAATGGTTTTTATTTGAAACACAGTCCTTTTTTCAATATCAGACGTGACCTCATAGCATAAGCTAAGGAAACAGGAAAGTGGGAGAGAAAGTGATGTTACCCATTTATGAAAACCAAAATCATCAAATTTTGATCAAGTGATTAAAACTACTAAAAATCATTAATCCAGAAATTACTCTCCCAGAGATAAGGTAAAATTGTCTTAAAGAATGTGGGCATGGGCAGGCAGTTCAGCAAGTCCCCTCAAGGGTTACTTTTATATTCCTATTATTTGAGTTACTTGTAAAAGTTAAAAATTGATTGTCTTCTTTCAAAGAATAACACTTGAGCAAAGTCAATTTTGGGTTGCATTACATAGTACAAAATAATTACTTCAATGTGGAAGGGCATGGGCAGGGTAAAGCAATTTATTTTATATCATATCCTCTGCTATGTTTTGGATACAGGTTTATTTGTGCCCACCAAAATTTATGTGGAAATTTGCCCCCCAGTGTAGCAGTGTTGAGAGGTGAAGCCTGTTGGGAGGTATTTGGGTAATGGAAGTGGATTCCCTGTGAATGACTTGGTGCTGTTCTAGTATCAGTGAGTGAGCTGTTACACTCAAGAGACTAGATTCATTCTTACGGAAATGGATTAGTTCCCAGGAGAGTGGGTTGCTATAAAGTCAGGATGCCCCTCAGTGTTTCCACTCTTCACATGTGTCTGCATCTTTTTCTACCTTCTCTGCCATATTGTGATGCAGCACAAAAGCCCTCAGCAGAAACCAGAGCTAGCCCCTTCAACTTCTCAGCCTGCAGAACCATGAACTAATTAAACCTCTTTTCTTGATAAATTACCCAGTGTCAAGTATTTCTTTATAGCAACCCAAAACAGAATAAGACGTTTCATAGAGCTATTTAATTTTAACATAATACACTGAATTTTTTAAAATTTTGCTAAATCAGTTTTGCATTCTTTACCCAAATAAATAAAGAATGCAATTATATTTTGTTATCCTGCCTCAAGATTTTTTGTTTCTAGAGTAATAGCTGCCAGTGCCATATATACATGAGAAAAAATAACATCAGGGGTAGACAAAATTACCTAGAAAAAAATTAATTTCTTTTTCCTCTGACTCTTCCAACTAAGTTTTTATTCTGACTGCAATTATGAGTTTTGGCCAAATGAAGATAAACACAGATTTTAGCAAGCTAAATGAACGAAGCTCATACTATGGATAGCAATATTGCTATGTGTTCATTAAAATCTGTTTCTCTTTCTCCTAGGCAAGTAGAATATATTTCCCAAACCCCGTTTCAGTTAGGAGAGACTATTAACTCTATTTCTCATCCATAGAATGTAGGCAGAATTTGAAGCACACCATTTTGAGACCTGACTCATAAAAACTTCATTCACATTTTCTTATACAACTAAACAAATAACTACCATTTGACCCAGCAATTGCAATTCTACACACTTTTTTCCAGGGGAATGAAAATTTATGTTTATACAAAAAGATAGACTCTCCTGCACAGTCTCCCTCCCTTTTCCCACTTGCTTGCTGAATGGAGAAGACTTAAAAACATGTTTTGAAAGTGGCTAAGCCACAAAATGGAAAGAGCCTATGTCCCTAAATCACCATGTTTGTAGTTTACCTCCCAATTTGGTATTTCTGCAAGTGAGAAATAAATTTCTATTGTGTTTTGTTCAGAGTTTGTTATGAAAGCTAGTAATGCCTTAACTTGTATAGTACATACCACAAAATAGATAACTTAGTATGTGAAACACTTCTTAGGTATATTGCCTAAAGTATCATTATATGTCATTTTGATAGTTGAAAATACAAAGAAAGTCATATGATTTATTAAGTTAAATATGTTGATAGGATATTAAGCACTCATATAGTTAAGTAAATATTGTTTGAAAAAATGCACAATGACAAATCTTAATGCAGGCTAACCAGGAAAATAAATTTAAAAAAGGACTAAAATAAATAAAATCTGAGATGAAAAAGGAGACATTGCAACCAGTACTGCGGGAATTCAAAAAAATCATTAGAGGGTAATCTGAACGAATATACAGCAATAAATTGAAAAACCTAGGAGCAATGGATAAGCTGCTAGACACATAAAACCTACCAAGATTGATCCATGAAGAAATCCAAGACCTGGTCAGACCAAAAACAAGTACCTAGATCAAAGTCATAATAGAAAGTATCCCAGTAAAGAAAAACCCCAGGACCCAATGGCTTCACTAAAGAATTTTACCAAATATTTAAAAGGAAGTAATACCAATCTTACTTAAACTACCCCAAAAACTGGAGGAGGAGGAAATATTTTCAAACTAATTTTGTGAATCTAGAATTACCCTGATATAAAAACCAAAGACCCATTTTAAAAAGAAAACTGTAGGTCAATATCACTGAAAAATATTAATGCAAATATCCTCAACAAAACCCTAGCAAACCAATTTCAACAATACATTAAAAATATCATTCATCATGACTACATGGGATTTGTCCCAGGGATGCAAGTATAGTTTAACATATGCAGATGAATCAATGTGATGCATCATATCAACAGAATGAAGGAAGAAATTATATGGTCATTTCAACTGATGCTGCAAAAGCATTTGATAAAATTCAAAATCCTTTTATGACAAAAACCCTCAAAACACATGGATGGAAGAAACAAACCTCAACACAACAAAAGCCACATACAACAAACCCACAACTAGTATCATACTCAGTGAGGAAAAACTGAAAGCCTATTCTGTAAGATATGTAATATGACCAAAACAAAAAACATATGCAGATCAATCAATGCTATACATCTTATCAACAGAATGGAGGATAAATCATATGATGAAAAAGCCCACTTTCATCACTGTTATTAAACATTTTGGAAGTTCTAGCTAGAACAATCAAATAAGAGAAAGAAAAGAAGGAAGGAAGGAAGGAAGGAAGGAAGAGGAAAATGGCATTCAAATTGGAGAGGAAGAAATCAAATTATCTTTGTTTGCAGATGATATAATATTATATTTGGAAAAACCTAAAGACTCCACCCAAAAACTATTATAACTGATAAACAAATTCAATTTAGTTGCAGGATACAAAATCAACACACAAATTAATACCATTGTATTTGCCAACAGCAAGAAATCTGAAAATGAAATTTTAAAAATCCTACTTACAATAGCTACTAATAAAATTAAATATTTAAGAATTTGCCTTTTAATTGGAGCATTTAGTCCATTTACATTTAAGGTTAAGATTGTGATGTGTGAACTTGATCCTGCCATTATGATATTAACTGGTTATTTTGCTCGTTAGTTGATGCAGTTTCTTCCTAGCCTAAATGGTCTTTACATTTTGGCATGTTTTTGCAACAGCTGGTACCTGTTGTTCCTTTCCATGTTTAGTGCTTCCTTCAGGGTCTCTTGTAAGGCAGGCCTAGTGGTGACAAAATCTCTAAGCATTTGCTTATCTGTAAAGGATTTTATTTCTCCTTCACTTATGAAACTTAGTTTGGCTGGATATGAAATTCTGGGTTTAAAATTCTTTTCTTTAAGAATGTTGAATATTGGCCCTCACTCTCTTCTGGCTTGTAGAGTTTCTGCTGAGAGATCTGCTGTTAGTCTGATGGGCTTCCCTTTGTGGGTAACCCGACCTTTCTCTCTGGCTGCCCTTAAGATTTTTTCCTTCATTTCAACTTTGGTGAATCTGGCAATTATGTGTCTTGGAGTTGCTCTTCTCAAGGAGTATCTTTGTGGCGTTCTCTGTATTTCCTGGATTTGAATGTTGGCCTGCCCTACTAGGTTGGGGAAGTTCTCCTGGATGATATCCTGAAGAGTGTTTTCCAACTTGGTTCCATTTTCCCCCTCACTTTCAGGCACCCCAATCAGACGTAGATTTGGTCTTTTTACATAATCCCATACTTCTTGCAGGCTTTGTTCATTTCTTTTTCTTCTTTTTTCTTTTGGTATCTCTTCTCGCTTCATTTCATTCATTTGATCCTCAATCGCCGATACTCTTTCTTCCAGTTGATCGAGTCGGTTACTGAAGCTTGTGCATTTGTCACGTATTTCTCGTGTCATGGTTTTCATCTCTTTCATTTTGTTTATGACATTCTCTGCAATAATTACTCTAGCCATCAATTCTTCCACTTTTTTTTCGAGATTTTTAGTTTCTTTGCCCTGGGTACGTAATTCCTCCTTTAGCTCTGAGAAGTTTGATGGATTGAAGCCTTCTTCTCTCATCTCGTCAAAGTCATTCTCCGTCCAGCTTTGATCCGTTGCTGGCGATGAGCTGCGCTCCTTTGCCGGGGGAGATGTGCTCTTATTTTTGGAATTTCCAGCTTTTCTGCCCTGCTTTTTCCCCATCTTTGTGGTTTTATCTGCCTCTGGTCTTTGATGATGGTGATGTACTGATGGGGTTTTGGTGTAGGTGTCCTTCCTGTTTGATAGTTTTCCTTCTAACAGTCAGGACCCTCAGCTGTAGGTCTGTTGGAGATTGCTTGAGGTCCACTCCAGACCCTGTTTGCCTGGGTGTCAGCAGCAGAGGCTGCAGAAGATAGAATATTGCTGAACAGCAAGTGTACCTGTCTGATTCTTGCTTTGGAGGCTTCCTCTCAGGGGTGTACTCCACCCTGTGAGGTGTGGGGTGTCAGACTGCCCCTAGTGGGGGATATCTCCCAGTTAGGCTACTCAGGGGTCAGGGACCCACTTGAGCAGGCAGTCTGTCCCTTCTCAGATCTCAACCTCCGTGTTGGGAGATCCACTGCTCTCTTCAAAGCTGTCAGACAGAGTCTGAAGAGGTTTCTGCTGCTTTTGGCTTTTGTTGTTGTTTACTGTGCCCTGTCCCCAGAGGTGGAGTCTACAGAGACAGGCAGGTTTCCTTGAGCTGCTGTGAGCTCCACTCAGTTTGAGCTTCCCAGCCGCTTTGTTTACCTACTTAAGCCTCAGCAATGGTGGGCGCCCCTCTCCCAGCCTAGCTGCTGCCTTGCCGCGAGATCGCAGACTGCTGTGCTAGCAATAAGGGAGGCTCCCTGGGCGTGGGACCCTCCCGGCCAGGTGTGGGATATAATCTCCTGGTGTGCCTGTTTGCTTAAAGCGCAGTATTGGGGTGGGAGTTACCCGATTTTCCAGGTGTTGTGTGTCTCAGTTCCCCTGGCTAGGAAAAGGGATTCTCTTCCCCCTTGCACTTCCCAGGTGAGGCGATGCCTCGCCCTGCTTCAGCTCTCACTGGTCGGGTTGCAGCAACCGACCAGCACTGATTGTCCGGCACTCCCTAGTGAGATAAACCCAGTACCTCAGTTGAAAATGCAGAAATCATTTGTCTTCTGTGTCACTCGCGCTGGGAGTTGGAGACTGGAGCTGTTCCTATTCGGCCATATTGCACCGCCCCCCCAATATTATATATTTTTAAAATTTTCTTACTGAAGCCTCACTTTGTGGTTCTGCAAAACAAACAAAAGAGAACTCTTTATCCTTTCTAAGAGAAAAAGAAATAGGAAGTTTCAATGCCTCTTTCCATTTTGTTATTCCTAAAGTAATATGAGAATTCTATGATTACTCATAGAAAAGAAAATTATCTGAAATTTTTACCCAATCTTTCATTTAAAACTAGTTGCCTACCATAATGTATATTTTTAAAGTGCAGGGGAGGCACAAAGAAGAAAATGAAAATGAAGATATAAGTCTAAGAATTTAGACGAAATTTCTCCTGGTTTCCTTAGACCATGCGAAATAGAATCTGTGAATCAGAAAAGCTATGACAAATTGGAATGTCAGCCTTTTGTAAACTTGATCTTTTTTTTTTCTTTTTTTTTTTTAATTATTACTATACTTTAAGTTCTAGGGTACATGTGCATAACGTGCAGGCTTGTTACATATGTATACTTGTGCCATGTTGCTGTGCTGCACCCATCAACTCGTCAGCACCCATCAACTCGTCATTTACATCAGGTATAACTCCCAATGCAATCCCTCCCACCTCCCCCCTCCCCCCTCCCCATGATAGGCCCCGGTGTGTGATGTTCCCCTTCCCGAATCCAAGTGATCTCATTGTTCAGTTCCCACCTATGAGTGAGAACATGCGGTGTTTGGTTTTCTGTTCTTGTGATAGTTTGCTAAGAATGATGGTTTCCAGCTGCATCCATGTCCCTACAAAGGACACAAACTCATCCGGACCAGATGGATTCACAGCTGAATTCTACCAGAGGTTCAAGGAGGAGCTGGTACCATTCCTTCTGAAACTATTCCAATCAATAGAAAAGGAGGGAATCCCCCCTAACTCATTTTATGAGGCCAACATCATCCTGATACCAAAGCCTGGCAGAGACACAACAAAAAAAGAGAATTTAAGACCAATATCCCTGATGAACATTGATGCAAAAATCCTCAATAAAATACTGGCAAACCGGATTCAGCAGCACATCAAAAAGCTCATCCACCATGATCAAGTGGGCTTCATCCCTGAGATGCAAGGCGGGTTCAACATTCACAAATCAGTAAACATAATCCAGCATATAAACAGAACCAAAGACAAGAACCACATGATTATCTCTAGATGCAGAAAAGGCTTTTGACAAAATTCAACAGCCCTTCATGCTAAAAACGCTCAATAAATTCGGTATTGAAGGAACATACGTCAAAATAATAAGAGCTATTTATGGCAAACCCACAGCCAATATCATACTGAATGGGCAAAAACTGAAAAAATTCCCTTTGAAAACTGGCACAAGACAGGGATGCCCTCTCTCACCACTCCTATTCAACATAGTGTTGGAAGTTCTGGCTAGGGCAATCAGGCAAGAGAAAGAAATCAAGGGTATTCAGTTAGGAAAAGAAGTCAACTTGTCCCTCTTTGCAGATGACATGATTGTATATTTAGAAAATCCCATTGTCTCAGTCCAAAATCTCCTTAAGCTGATAAGAAACTTCAGCAAAGTGTCAGGATACAAAATTAATGTGCAAAAATCACAAGCATTCTTATACACCAGTAACAGACAAACAGAGAGCCAAATCATGAATGAACTTCCATTCACAATTGCTTCAAAGAGAATAAAATACCTAGGAATCCAACTGACAAGAGATGTAAAGGACCTCTTCAAGGAGAACTACAAACCACTGCTCAGTGAAATAAAAGAGGACACAAACAAATGGAAGAACATACCATGCTCATGGATAGGAAGAATCAATATCGTGAAAATGGCCATACTGCCCAAGGTTATTTATAGATTCAATGCCATCCCCATCAAGCTACCAATGAGGTTCTTCACAGAATTGGAAAAAACTGCTTTAAAGTTCATATGGAACCAAAAAAGAGCCCGCATCTCCAAGACAATCCTAAGTCAAAAGAACAAAGCTGGAGGCATCACGCTACCTGACTTCAAACTATACTACAAGGCTACAGTAACCAAAACAGCATGGTACTGGTACCAAAACAGAGATATAGACCAATGGAACAGAACAGAGTCCTCAGAAATAATATCACACATCTATAGCCATCTGATCTTTGACAAACCTGAGAGAAACAAGAAATGGGGAAAGGATTCCCTATTTAATAAATGGTGCTGGGAAAATTGGCTAGCCATAAGTAGAAAGCTGAAACTGGATCCTTTCCTTACTCCTTATACGAAAATTAATTCAAGATGGATTAGAGACTTAAATGTTAGACCTAATACCATAAAAAACCCTGGAGGAAAACCTAGGTAGTACCATTCAGGACATAGGCATGGGCAAAGACTTCATGTCTAAAACACCAAAAGCAATGGCAGCAAAAGCCAAAATTGACAAATGGGATCTCATTAAACTAAAGAGCTTCTGCACAGCAAAAGAAACTACCATTAGAGTGAACAGGCAACCTACAGAATGGGAGAAAATTTTTGCAATCTACTCATCTGACAAAGGGCTAATATCCAGAACCTACAAAGAACTCAAACAAATTTACAAGAAAAAAACAAACATCCCCATCAAAAAGTGGGCAAAGGATATGAACAGACATTTCTCAAAAGAAGACATTCATACAGCCAACAGACACATGAAAAAATGCTCATCATCACTGGCCATCAGAGAAATGCAAATCAAAACCACAATGAGATACCATCTCACACCAGTTAGAATGGCGATCATTAAAAAGTCAGGAAACAACAGGTGCTGGAGAGGATGTGGAGAAATAGGAACACTTTTACACTGTTGGTGGGATTGTAAACTAGTTCAACCATTATGGAAAACAGTATGGCGATTCCTCAAGGATCTAGAACTAGAAGTACCATATGACCCAGCCATCCCATTACTGGGTATATACCCAAAGGATTATAAATCATGCTGCTATAAAGACACATGCACACGTATGTTTATTGCAGCACTATTCACAATAGCAAAGACTTGGAATCAACCCAAATGTCCATCAGTGACAGACTGGATTACAAAAATGTGGCACATATACACAATGGAATACTATGCAGCCATCAAAAAGGATGAGTTTGTGTCCTTTGTAGGGACATGGATGCAGCTGGAAACCATCATTCTTAGCAAACTATCATAAGAACAGAAAACCAAACACCGCATGTTCTCACTCATAGGTGGGAACAGAACAATGAGATCACTTGGAGTCGGGAAGGGGAACATCACACACCCGGGCCTATCATGGGGAGGGGGGACAGGGGAGGGATTGCATTGGGAGTTATACCTGATGTAAATGACGAGTTGATGGGTGCTGACGAGTTGATGGGTGCAGCACAGCAACATGGCACAAGTATACATATGTAACAAACCTGCACGTTATGCACATGTACCCTAGAAATTAAAGTATAATAAGAATAAAAAATAAATTTTTTTAAAAAAAGAATTTGCTTAAGTGAAAGATCTTTAGAACAAAATCTGTAAAACTTTGCTAAAAGAAATTAAAGAGGACACCTAAAAATGAAAAGGCATTTCACATTCATGTATTAGAAAAATCAATATTATTAAAATGTTCACACTACAAAAAGCAATCTACAGATTCAATGTAATATTAAAATACTGTTATTCTTCACAGAAACAGAAAAAAAAATCCTAAAATTTATACAGGACTACAAAAGACCCAGAATAGCCAAAGCTATTTTGGACAATAACAACAGAACTGAAGAATCACATTGCCTGACTTCAAATTATATGACACAGCTATAATAACCAAAACAGCAGGGTACTGGCATAAGAACAGACACACAGAGCAATGTAACTGAATAGAGAACCTCAAAACAAACTCATACATCCACAGTGAACTCATTTTCAATAAACATTCCAAGAACATACATCGGGAAAACAACAATTTATTCAATAAATAGTGCTGGGACAACAAAATATCCATATGCAGAAGAATAAAACTAGACCAATATCTCTTTCCTTATACGGAGATCAAATCAAACTGCGTTAAAGACTTAATGAAAACTATGAAACAACTGTAATAAAACTTTAGAAAACTCTCCAGGACATTAGACTGGGCCAGGATTTCTTGGCTAGTACCCCCACAAGCACAGATATCCAAAGCAAAAATGGACAAAGGGGATCGCATTAAGTTAAGAAGCTTCTCCACAACAAAGGAAATGGTAAAAAAAAAAAAAAAAAAAAAAAAAAAAAAAGGAAGACACAACTCACAGAATAGGCAAAATTATCTGTAAACTATCCATCTGACAAGGGATTAATAGCCAGAAAATATAAAATGCTTAAACAATTCAATAGGAAAGCTAGGAAAGCATCTAATAATCCAATTAACAAATGGGCCAAAAATCTGCATAGGCATTTCTCAAAAGAAGATATACAAATGACAAACAGGTAAATGGAAAGGTGTTAAAAATCATTGATCATCGGAGTAATGCAAATCAAAACTACAATGAGATATCATTTCTCCCAGTTAAAATGGCTTTTTCCTTTTCTTTTCTTTTTTGAGACAGAGTTTCACTCTTGTTGCCCAGGCTGGAGTGCAAGGGCACGATCTCGGTTCACTGCAACCTCCACCTCCCGGGTTCAAGTGAATCTCCTGCCTCAGACTCCCTAGTAGCTGGGATTAAAGGCATGTACCACCATGCCCGGCTAATTTTGTACTTTTAGTAGCTACAGGGTTTCTCCATGTTGGTCAGGTGGTCTCGAACTCCTGACCTCGGGTGATCCACCCACCTTGGCCTCCCAAAGTGCTGGGATTGCAGGGGTGAGCCACCGCGCCTGGCCTAAAATGGCTTTTTTCCAAAATACTGGAAATAACAAATGCTTGTGAGGATGTGGATAAAAGAGAAAACTGTATGCTATTGATGAGAATGTACATTAATACAACCACTATGAAGAACAGCTTGGAGATTCCTCATAAAACCTAAAAATACACATGCTATATGATGCAGCAATCCCACTGCTAAATATATTCCCCCAAAAAGGGAAGTCGATATTTCAAAGGTATATCTGCACTCCTATGTTTTTTACAACACTATTTACAATAGCCAACATTTGAAAGCAACCTAAGTGTTTATCAACAGATGAATGAATGAAGAAAATGTGGTACATATACACAACGGAGTGATAATCAGCCATAAAAAAAAATTAAATTCTGACATTTACAATAGCATAAATGGAACTGAAGGTCATTTTGTTTAGTGAAATACGACAGGCACAGAAGGATAAACTTTTCATGTTCTCACTTATTTGTTAGAGCTAAAAATTAAAACAATTGAACTCATGGACATAGAGAGTAGAAGGATGGTTACCAGAGGCTGGGAGGGGTGGTGAAAGTGTAGATAGTTACTGGAGCAAAATACATATAGTTAGTTAGTTAGTTAGTTAGTTAGTTAGTTAGTTAGTTAGAAAAAAAAGAATGAGCTCCTGCATTTTATAGCACAACAGGGTGACTATAGTCAATAATACCTTGTACATTTTAAAATAACTAAAAGAGTATAATTGGACTATTTGTAACACAAAGAATAAATGTTTTTGGCTGTGGATTTTCTATCTACACCAATATGATTATTATGCATTGTATGTATTCAAATATCTCATGTACTCAAGAAATACATACACCTACTATGTACTCCCCAAAATTAAAAATAAAACATTAAGAAAATAATAGTAGCATTTATTTTTGAATAAGTATAATTATATTTTCTTCTTTTTTTTGCATTTGTAAATTTTATACAAGTTATAAAAAGCAATACAACTATTTTTAATTTGGAAAACAAAAACTAGTAAGTAAACATATACTGGACATTGGCGACTCACTTTCTGTTTTAAATAATATATGTTTACCTTAGTGAACTAAAGAGCAAAGACATTTTATATTTACCAAAAACATATTGTGCCATATTCATTTGGTTCAGTCAAACCTGAAATCAATCATGAACTGTTTGTTCTGTTGCTTTGGTCTGATCTTCACCAGTTGGTACTATCTTTGGGTATAAACACTATTTTAGTACTATCTTTGGGCATAATATATCTTTGGGTATAATATTATCTTTGGGTGTAGTCCTAGTTGGAATTATCTTTGCAGTATAATTATATACCAAAATCCATAAAACCAAATGTAATCTTTCCAAAATAAATGGAATATTGTGTTGTCATTATTCTTCAAGACTAATATATAGAGTCTTTAGTACTTAGCATATTAGTTATGCATTGTAAAGACTGAGAAGACAAAATATTTCGTAAACATAATGAGTCCTCAAAATTTTAAATGGAAACAATAACAAGAAAAATACTGGCATTCTAGATGCAGAAGTGCACATACAAACATTCCTTCCTTTCTTCTTTCTGAGACATCACAGAGAATTTTCTTTGTGGAGAAATTGGAGACACCACTCAATGGCATACACACAGAAAAAAATCTTACTGAAAACAAAAAGAGACATAATTTGTTTTAGAAAGGAACATGCCTCCATAGTAATTTTTTCATGAAGTGAAAGAAAACATTTAAGTCACAGGTTAACTCTATGATTTATATATCCATATTATTACGGACATCTGTAGAGGTCTAGCTCTTCTAGTATTTCATCATTTACTATTGTGTGCTCCCTCTGCTGGATTGTTCACCATACAACAAGAGAACATTGTACATGGGTAAAGAATTTCACTCTTCTTGGTCATTTTCTATGTTTAGTGGCATATTAAAATACCAAATTTTAAAATCTGAATGAATATAAGTAAATGTCACAAATTTTTCGAAGTCATTTTTTGGCTTGGCCTGTCTACTGTTAACTCAAGGATCATGACATGTGTGTTTAGTAATCCAGGGTGCCTTTTAAACTGAACGTGTAAGTTTGGTATTCTCATTACAGATCTATTTACCATCATCTTTCTTTGAGGCTGATATCTTACTTTCATTTTTACCTGTAATTCAAACATGTTTTGAAATTTACTTCACACTTGGACATTGGTTTTCACACTCTTCTATTTCTAAGCAGCTATAGCCCTGGTTTTCCTGGACAGTTACAGTTTATAATTATTGCTTTTGTAATAGTATTAATAGAAGTAATAACACTTTTTTTCTGAAAAAAAAATCTTATTTGGATGAGAAATGATGGCCTTGAACGTCTTACTAATACCCAGCCTGTGACGACTACATACCTGACTAAAAGCTTCATATGTTTGCTTCTTAGAAAAAATATGAAGTAGTGAATTTTACCTAACCTACTTAGAGTCATGTCTCTTCTCTTTGAAGAAAATTAATCAGTGAACAAAATGGTAGACAAGCTAAGGGATTTGGTGAGTACGATAATAGGCAGAAGCAATTTTCCACTGTTAAGAAATGCTACTATAGGGCCGGGCGCGGTAGCTCAAGCCTGTAATCTCAGCACTTTGGGAGGCCGAGACAGGTGGATCACGAGGTCAGGAGATCGAGACCATCCTGGCTAACACCTGTACTAGGTGAAACCCCGTCTCTACTAAAAATACAAAAAACTAGCTGGGCAAGGTGGCGGGCGCCTGTAGTCCCAGCTACTCCGGAGGCTGAGGCAGGAGAATGGCGTGAACCCGGGAGGCGGAGCTTGCAGTGAGCTGAGATCCGGCCACTGCACTCCAGCCCGGGCTACAGAGCAAGACTCCGTCTCAAAAAAAAAAGAAAAAAAAAAATTGCTACTATAATAGGGCAACTGATTGTGGCAAAAAGATGTGCACCTTGCCTGCTCACAAATTCTCAGATCTCTCAAGGAATGACACTCTGCTTTAACCAAGAGCTATTCCTAGGCTTCCGTTCTTTGATGCTGTTCTTTGTCCCTTGTGTGAGTTGAAAAGACTGCTTTGTTAATGATTATTTTTTCTTTATTATGATGACTATGGAAATGAGGAATACTAATGAATAAATTAAAAACTTACCCATAAATAAAATAAAAATTACTGCATTAAAAACAAAGTGCACCTTCCACCTGTGAATTCTATCTCTCTGATGAAATAAATCAACTAATAAAAGAAACATAACTGAAGATGGACAAAGATGATACCTGTTAAAAATTATTTGAGCTCTAGTGCTTGTAACTTAAAACAGTTTGCGTTCAGTTTGCTCTGGGTGTCCAAGCCCTATTAGTAAACAAAAATGATTGTTTAATTAATTCAGGTATGTGGATTAATGTGATATATTAGTAAACAGAAAACCTGAATCCCCAAAAGACTACAGCTAGACTGCTAAGAAACCATCTAGAATTTTATCTAAAGTTATATAAAATTTCAATCTCTATTTTAAAACAAATTAAAATGTACAAATGAAATGAAAAAGTGAGAAACAATTTGCCAATATCTAACTTGCATGTAGAAAGTGGAAATAGATTCCATGGCCTTCATTAACAATTTATGACTAAATAAAATTCAAGAACTTCATTTTATGGATGTCTACACAGAGGAATCATTAGTAGTTAGAATATTATGACATGCATTAGCTGTTCATTTACTCTGAACCTGAAATTTACTCTTTTTTATATGAATGTTTGACTCCCAAAGTATACTTATGTGGTTCTTACAATATTTGCTAAGCCAGCTTCCCCCAAAGACTTTGCCATAATCCAGACTTAAAAACAAACATCATTTTTACATGTGAAAGCTTGAGAGAAGCAATAGAAAGAACAAAGAAGCCATGAAGCTCTCTGAAAATTGAGCTTTTTGGTGGAATAAGAAGAATTATGAGTCTGCAGGAGTAAAATGAGTAATTAAGTCAACAGCGTGCCTTTATCTTATGGCTGATGGAGTGAAACTACAACTTAGCTCTGGGCAAAAAATAACTGAATTTAGTGTTCTTATGTTGTTACTGAAAGCAAAATGAGAAGGACTAAATTAACAATTTATTAAGAGAGAGTTCAGTTGGTTTGAGAAACCAGTTATTCCCAGTCCTGTAAAATTAAAGGACAAGGTCAACAATAAGAAAAAATACATTTCAGACACGGCTGGGGAGGGAGGGCAAGATGGCTTACTACACGCAGCCAGGTGGAACAGCTGCCACCGAGGGACCGAGATGATGACTGGTGCATTCCTAACAGATCTTCAGAAGGAAAGCACCTAGAGTACATGGAGGGAAGACACAGAAGCTAGGCTGAAGGGGGAGAATGCTGGGAACTCTCCAGGGCATGATCGCACACCAGGACTCATTCCTGGCCCCCAATGACTTGGGGGAATGGATGAGTTTTACTGGCAAAAAGCAACCTGCTCTCGCCATGGGCCTCTGGAATCCCAGCAGAAGGAAATCCCTCGGCCACCTGACACTAGAGGTGGCGGGCAGAGGTGCTTAGAGAAGTGGTAGGGGGCAGCAAACCAGCTGATGTGGAGCCTAGAGAATCTGATGCGGGAGCATGTGTAGCTGAACAGGGACACGGTCAGCTATCCTCCTAGGCTCCACTTGCTCGCATAGAGGACTTTAGCCCCAGGGGAATTGTTGGGGCTGAATTCTGCAGGGTGGTCTTGCCCATCAGACGGAGCTGGTCCAATCTCAGCACCCCTTGGTCTGTTGGCTTCTCCTGGGGCCCCAGCCTGGCTGCTAGACTTGCAGGACAGCCTCAAGTGCCGTGGGAACTCAAGTAATGCCTCCTGTGCTGGCGGACCATGACTTACCGGCAGAGAGCTCAAGTGCGGTGGCCCCCACTGCCGCACGCCAGCCTACCTACTCGTCACCCATACTGCAACTGCAGCCAGCCCCCAGTAATGCCCATATTGCTTTGCTGGCATGTGCGTGCCTTTCTTGCCCTGCCAATGCACGTGTGTGCATGCACCCTGCCCTGCCACTGCTGCAGCGAGAGCGCAGTTCACCCCTTCCTCTCCTTGCCAACCATCATCGCAGGCAGAGCCTTGATGGGCACAGTCCCAGCCAGCCCCACACCCACCAGTACTTCACCCTTGCATCAACAGTGCCGCAAAAGTGAAACTAGGTAGGAAGAGCGGACCCTCCCCTGCCCTCAGTAACCACCCCTGACTGCAACACACAGAGAGCGCACACAAACCGGGGCCCACCAGTGCCCCGCCCCGTGCAAACACCACTACCACTGTGACTGCACACACAGTCACCAGCAGAGGCCCCGCGTAACCGCCCCCCAGCTACATTTTCCCCAACATTGTGGTGAACTCCCACAAGACAGGCAGCCCAGCAGGCGCTACCACCCTCCCGCAGCCAATGAGTACGCAACCAGTTGCACTGCCACTGCTGGGGGCTGCTGGCATGCGCAAATGAGGAGAAATCCTGCTGTCACAGCACTATGAAATGCTTCGGCTGACACCACATGTTAAAGGGTAGTGCATAGTGGTCTGGGAGCAACCTCTGCCCCCGCCCCATTCCCACCCCCAGCACAGTGGATTCCTAACCTGGAGGAGCCAAATCAAAAAGTCAGAGCCTCATAAAAGTCCCCCATAGTTACAGTACTGAGTCCAGGAGTTGGGAGCTGAGTGCTGGCCCCCTAAAATCTACCATTAATAAAGCCAGTTGTCTGAATCCACCTTTTACCAAGATCAAATCCTCAAGGTCATCAAATAAGATAAAAGAAATAAAATCCATCCAAAGGTCAGAAACATCAAGCACTGAAGAAACATAAGCCCACAAACATGAGAAAACAGCTAATGCAAGAACTCTGAAAATGTAAAAAACCAGAGCCAGAGTGCTTTCTTTCCTTCAAGCAACAGCACTACCTCTCCACCAAGTCTTCCAAACCAGACTGAGAGGGCTAAAATGACAGAAATAAAATTCAGAATATGGATAGCATCGTTGAGATGCAGGAGTATGTTCGAAGCTAATCCAAGGAAACTAAAAATCATAAAATGATGCAGGAGCTGACAGACAAAATATCCAGTGTAAAAAATGACATAACTGACCTGAAAAAGCTAAAAAACACACTGTAATAATTTCATAATGCAAACATAAGTATTAATAGCAGAACAGACACAGCAGAAGAAAGAATCTCACAGCCTGATGACTGGCTCTGAGATAAGACACTGAGGCAATAATGGAGAAAAAATAATTCAAAGAAACAAGCAAAAACTCTGAAAAATATGAGATTATGTAAAGAGACCAAATCTATGATGCATTGGTTTCCTTGAAAGAGATGGAGAGAGTGTAAGCAACTTGGAATACATATTTCAGGATATCATCCATGAGAACTTATACAACCTAGCTAGAGAGGCCAACATTCATATTCAGGAAATGTGGAGAATTCCAGTAAGATACCTCACCAAAAGATCATTCCCAAGACACACAATCGTCAGATCCTCTAAGGTCAAAATGAAAGAAAACTGTTAGAAGCAGTTAAAGAGAAAATTCAGGTCACCTACAAAGGAAAGCTCATCAGACTAACAGTGGACCTCTCAGCAGAAACTCTATAAGCCAGAAGAGATTGGCGGCCAATATTCAACATTCTTAAAAAAAAAAAAAAAAAGAAATTCGAGCCCAGGATTTCATATTCAACCAAACTAAGCTTCATAAGCAGAGGAGAAATATGATTTTTGCACAAGCAAATGCAGTGGGAATTTGTTACCAACAGAACTACCTTACAAAATCTCATAAAGGAAACATTAAATATGGAAAAAGACCATTACCAGCCATTACAAAAAGACATTTAAGTATACAGATCAATGACACTAAAAAATAACCACACAAACAAGTCTGCATAATAATTAACAAACATCATGATGACAGGATCAGATTCACACATACCAATGCTAACCTTAAATGTAAATAGGTTAACCGTCCCAGTTAAAAGGCACAGAGTACCAAGGTGGATAAAACAGCAAGAACCAATGGAATTCTTTCTTCAAAAGACTCATTTCACATACAATGACACTCATAGTCTGAAAATAAAGGGATGGAGGAAAATCTACCAAGCAAATGGAAATTAGGAACAAGCAGGGGTTACAGCTCTTATTTCAGAAAAAACAGACTTTCAACTAAAAAGATAAAAAATGACAAAGAAGGGCATTCCGTAATGGTTGATATGGTTTGGATCTGTATCCCCACCTAAATCTCATGTGGAATTGTAATCCCTAATGTTGAAAAGGAGCCTGGCAGGAGGTTATTGGATCATGGGGGTGGAGTTCTCATAAATGGTTTAGCACCATCCCCATTTGGTACTGTATAGTAAGTGAATTGTCACAAGATACGCTTCTTTAAAAGTGTATAGCAACTCCCCTTTCTCTCTCCTCCTCCTGCTCTGGCCATGTGAAGATGCCTTCTCCTGTTTTTAATGCTGCCATGAGTAATGTCTACCTGAGGTCTCCCCAAAAGCAGTTGCTGCAATATTTCCTGTACAGCCTGTGGAGCTGTGAGCCACTTAGACCTCTTTTTCTAGTAAATTACCCAGGCTCAGGTATTTCTTTATAGCAATGTGAGAATGAACTAATACAGAAAATTGGTACTGAGGAGTGGAGCATTGCTATAAAGATGCCTCAAAATGTGGAAGCAGCTTTGAAATTAGGCAATCAGTTGATACGGTTTGGATTTGTGTCCCTGCCCAAATCTCATGTCAAATTGTAATTCACAATGTTGGAAGAGGGGCCTGGTGGGAGGTGATTGGATCATGGAAGTGCATTTCTTTCCTGCTGTTCTTATAATAGTGAGTGAGTTCTCACAAGATCTGGTTGCTTAAAAGTGTGTAGCACCTGCCCCTTCTCTCTCTCCTTCTCCAACCATGTGAAGACATACCTGCTTCCCCTTTGCCTTCTGCCATGATTAAAAATTTCCTAAGGCCTTCCTAGACATGATACCTATACAGCCCATGGAAGTGTGAGATAAGTAAACCTCTTTTCTTTGTAAATTACACAGTCACGGATTTTTTTTTTTTATAGCAATGTGAGGATGGATCATTATACTGGCTACGTTTGGAAGAGTGTGGAGGGTTCAGAAGAAGAGAGGAAGATGAGGGAAAATTCAGAACTTCCTAGAGACTGACTGAATGGTTGTGACCAAAATGCTGATGGTGATATGGACAATGAAGTCTAGGTTAAGGAAGTCTTAGGTGGAGACGAGGAACTTATTGGGAACTAAAGCAAAAGTCACATTTGTTACGAGTTAGCAAAGAGATTGGCTGCATTGTGCCCCAGCCCTAGGGAGCTGTGGAACTTTGAACTTGAGAATGATGATTTAGGGTATCTGGTGTAAAAACATTTCTAAGCAGCAAACCATTCAAGATGTGGCCTGGCTTCTTCTAATCACCTATGTTCATATGCATAAGCAAAGAAATGATGTAAAACTGAAAGTTATATTTAAAAGGGAATCAGAGCATAAAAGTTTGAAAAATTTGCAGTTGGGCCATGTGGTAAAAATGAAGAGCCTATTTTTAGGGGGAAGAATTCAAGCAGGCTGCAGAAATTTGCACAAGTAAAAAGGAGTCAACTGTTACTATTCAAGACAATGGGGGGAAGGCTTGAAAGGCATTTCAAAGACCTTTGTGGCATCCCCTTTGATCACAGGCCTGGGGGCCTAGGAGGGAAGAATGGTTTCATGAATCAAGCCAAGGGACCCACTGCCCTGCACAACCTCAGGACACTGGTGCCTGCATCTCAGCTGCTCCAGTTCCAGCTATTCCTGAAAGGGTCCCAGATACAATTTGGGTCACTGCTTCAGAAAGCGCAAACTATAAGTCTTGGCAGCTTCCGTGTGGTGTTAAGCCTGCAAGTATACAAAATGCAAGAATTAAGTCTTGGGAGCCTCTGCCTAGATTTCAGAGGATGTATGAAAAGGCCTGGATCTCCATGCAGAAGCCTGCTGCAGGAGCATAGCCCTCATGGAGAACCTCTACTAAGGAAGTGAGGAAGAAAAAATGAGGTTGGAGCCCCTAAACAGAGTCCCCACTGGGGCATTGCCTAGTGGATCTGTGAGAAGAGGGCCACCATCCTCCAGACACCAGAATGGTAGATCGACTAGCATCTTGCAATTTCATTTTAGAGCTGCAGACACTCAATGCCAGCTCATGAGAGCAGCCAAAGGGACTAAACCCTGAAAAGTCACAGGGGCAAAGCAGACCAAAGATTGGGAATCCACCCATTGCATCAGTATGACCTGGATGTGAGATATAGAGTGAAATGAGATTATTTTGGAGCTTTAAGATTTAAAGCTTAAATCTTGACTCTCTTGCTGGATTTCAGACTTACATTGGGCCTGTAGGCCCTTTGTTTTGACTGATTACTCCCTTTTAAAGTGGGGAAATTTACCCAGTGTCTGTACCTTCATTGGATCTTGGACAGAACTAACTCATTTTGATTTTGCAGACTCATAATCCAAAGCAACACTGCTAGTCTCGCATAAGAGTTTGGACTGTGGGCTTTTGAGTTAATGTTGGAATGAGTTAAGACTTTTGGTAACTTTTGGGACGGCATGATTGTATTTTGAAACATTAGAAAGACAGGAGATTTGGGAGAGGCCAGGAGCAGAATGAAGAAAATCTAACAAGCAAATGGAAATCAGAAAAAAAGCAGGGATTGCAATACTAATTTCAGACAAAACAGACTTTAAACCAACATGGATCAAAAACAACAAAGGAAGGCATTACATAATAGTTGCTATGGTTTGTGTTTGTGTCCCTGCCCAAAACTCATGTGGAATTGTAATCTCCAGTGTTAGAGGAGAGGCCTGGCAGGAGGTGATTGGATCATGGGGGTAGAGTTCTCCTAAATGGTTTAGCGCCATTACCCCTTGGTACCATATAGTGAGTGAGTTCTCATGATATCTGGTTGTTTTAAAGTGTATAGCACATCCCAGCTTCTTGGCTTTTTTGCTGCTCTGGCCATGTTAAAATATCTGTTCCTGCTTTACCTTCTGCCATGGGTAAAATGTTCCAGAGGCCTTCCCAGAAGCTGATGCTGCCATGTTTTCTGTACAGTCTGTGGAAGCACAAGCCAATTAAACCTTTCTTTAAATAAATTACCCAGTCTCAAATATTTCTTTATAGCAATGAGAGAATGAACTAATACAATGGTAAAGGGTCCAAGTCAACAAGAAGGATAAACTATTCTAAATATATATGCACTCAACACAGGAGCCCTCAGATTCATAATGCAAGTTCTTAGAGACCTTCAAAGAGACTTAGACTCCCAAACAGCAATAATGGAGGACTTCAATGTCACACTGGCAGTATTAGACAGATTATAAAGACAGAAAATTGATAAAGATATTCAGAACCTTAACTCAGCACTGGATCAGATGGATTTGATAGACACCTACAGAGCTCTCCACCTCAAAACAGCAGCATATACATTCTTCTCATTGCCACATGCCACAACTTTAAAATCGATCACATAATTGACCATAAAACACTGCTCAGTAAATGCAAAATAACTGACATAACAGCAACTCTCTCAGACCACAGCACAATCAAATTAGAAATCAAGCAAAAGAAATTTGCTCAAAACAATACAATTACATGTAAATTGAATAACCTGCTCCTGAATGACTTCTGGTTAAATAATAAAATTAAGGCAGAAATGAGGAAGTTATTTGAAAGTAATAAAAGATAAAACATACCAGAATCTCTGAGAAATAGGTAAGGCAATGTTAAGAGAGAAATATATAACACTAAATTCCCACAGCAAAATGTTAAAGAGATCTCAATTTAACAACCTAACCTCATAACTAAAAGAATTAGAGAACCAAGGGAAACTCAGTGCCAAGGCCAGAAGACAAGAAATAACCCAAATCTGTACTGAACTGAAAGAGATTGAAACATAAAAAAAAATATTTAATAGATCAATGAATCTAAGAGTTGGTATTTATAAAATAGTTAATAAAATATACTGATAGCTAGACTAATAAAGAATAAAAGATAGAAGATCCAAATAACCACAATTAGAAATGACAAAGAGAATATTACCACTGAACCCACAGAAATACAAATAATCATCAGAGAATATTATGAACACTTCTATGAACACAAACTAGAAAATCTCAAAGACACGAATAAATTCCTATTCACATATACTTTTCTGAGACTAAGCCAGGAAGAAATTAATTCCCTGAACATATCAATAACAAGCTTCAAAACTGAATCAGTAATAAATAGACTAGCGACCAAAAAAAAGGCCAGGACCAGATGAATTTTTAGCTGCATTCCACACATGTACAAAGAAGAGATGGTAACATTCCTACTAAAACTGTTTCAAAAATATTAAGAAGGAGGGACTCTTCCCTAACTTATTCTATGAGTCCAGCATCATTCTCATAGTAAACCAGGCAGAGACTGATTCCACCCCCATGCCCCAAAGGAAAAAATAAATAAAAGCAAAATTTAGTCTAATATCCTTGTTTAACATGATGCAAAAATTCTCAAAATAAAAAAATATATATATTGGCTAATCAAATTCAGCAACACATAAAAAAGCTAATCCATCACAATCAAGTGGGCTTTTTTTCCCCAAGATGCAAGGTTGGTTAAACATACACAAATCAATAAATGGGATTCATCACATAATCAGAACTAAAGACAAAAACCACTTGATTATCTAAATTGATGCAGACAAGACTTGATGAAATTCAACACCCCTTCATGTTAAAAACTCTCAATGAACTAGGTATTGATGGAATGCACTTCAAAATAATAAAAACCATCTATGACAAATGCACAGCTAACATTATGGGCAAAAGCTGGAGGCACTCGTCTGGAAAGCCAGCACAAGACAAGGATGTCCTCTGTCACCACTCCTATTCACCATAGTATTGGAAGTCCTGGCCAGAACAATAAGGAAAAAAGAAAGAAAGAAAGAAAGAAAGAAAGAAAGAAAGAAAAGAAAGAAAGAAAGAAAGAAAGAAAGAAAGAAAGAAAGAAAGAAAGAAAGAAAGAAAGAAAGAGAAAGGAGGGAGGGAGGGAGGGAGTGAGGGAGGGAGGGAAGGAAGAAAGGAAGGAAAGAAGGAAGGAAGGAAGGAAGGAAGGAAGGAAGGAAGGAAGGAAGGAAGGAAGGAAGGAAGGAAGGAAGGAAAGAAGGAAGGAAGGGAGGGAGGGTATCCAAATAGTAAGAGAGGAAGTGAAAGTATATCATTTGGCAGATGTCATGGTCCCATATCTAGAAAAAAAAACTCATTGTTTTGGCTCAAAAACTTCTTAAGCTGATAAACAACTCCAGCAAATCTCAAAATATTTAACGAACATACAATAACCAGTAGACTTCCTATACACCAATAACAGTCAAACTGAGAATCAAATCAAAAATGCAATGCCATTCATAATTGCATCAAAAAACTAAAATATCTATAAATACAGCTAACTAGGAAGGTAAAAGATCTCTACAAGGAGAACTATAAAAAATTACTCAAAAATAACAGAGATGACATAAACAAATAAAAAAATCCATACTCATAGATAATAAAAATCTGTTTCACTGAAATGGTCATATGGCCCAAAGTAATTTACAGATTCAATGGTATTCCTATTAAGCTGCCATTGATATTTTTTCACAAAACTAGAAAACAAAATTTACAAATTCATAAGGAACCTAAAAACAGCCTGAATTGCCAGGGCAATCCTAATCAAAAAGAACAAAGTTTGAGGCATCACACTACCACTTTTCAAACTATACTACACGTCTACAGTAATCAAAACAGCATGGTACTGCTACAAAAACAGACATGTAGACCAATGGAACAGGATAGAGAGCCCACAGGTAAAGCCACACACTTACAACTAACTGGTCTTTGACAAAAGTGACAAAAACAAGCAATGGGAAAAGGATGCTGGGAAAACTGGCTAGCCACATACAGAAGATTAAAACTGGACCTCTTTCTTACACCATATACAATAGTCAAATAAATATAAATGAAAGACTTAAATGTAAAATCCAATACTATAAAAAGCCAGGAAAACAACTTAGGCAATACCATTCTAGACATAGGAATGAGCAAAGATTTTAGGATGAAGATGCCAAAATCAACTGCAACAAAAACAAAAATTGGCAAATGATATCTAATTAAAAGAAAGAACTTCTGAACAAAACAAGAAACTATCTACAGAGTAAACAGAAAATGCTTTACAATAAATGTCTTCAAAACACAGGGTATATAAGGAGCATACTTCAACATATTGAAAGCCATATAAATCAGAATCACAGCTAGTATAATACTCAATGGGAAAAAACAGAAAGTGAGGATGCCCTGGTTGTGTATGGAACACAAACAGGATGCCCACTTTGACCATGGTTATTCAACATAGTACTGGAAGTTCCAGCTCAAACAATCAGATAAGGTAAAGAAAAAAAGTGCATTCAAATTGGAAAGAAAGAAATCAAATAATTTTTCCAAATATCAAATTACCCTTGTTTGCAGAAAAAACAGAACACTTTACAAAATAACTATTAGAAATGATAAACAAATTCAGTAAAGTTGCAGGATACAAAATCAACATACAAAAATCAGTAGCATTTTTATATGTGAAAAGCAAAAACTCTGAAACATAAACAAATTCCATTTGTAATAGCTACAAATAAAATTAAATACCTAAGGATTAATTTTGTCAAAGAAGTGAAAGATCTCTACAACACAAACTATAAAACTTTGATGAAAGTAATTGAAGAGGACACCAAAATTTGGAAAGATATTCCAAGTTTGTGGATTGGAAGAATCAATATTGCTAAAATGTTTACACTACACAAAGCAATTTACAAATTCAATGCAATACCTTTCAAAATATCAATGACATTCTCTACAGATATAGACAAAAAAATCTTAAAATTTATATAGAACCACAAAAGACCAAGAATAGCCAACGCAATCCTCAGGAAAAAGAACAAAACTGGAGGGATCACATTACCTGTTTTCATATTATACTACAGAGCTATAGTAATCAAAACAGCAGGGTACTGGCATGGAAACAAGCATGTAGAACAGTGGAACAAAATAGGAACCCCCCAAAATTCATACATTTACAGTGATTTCATTTGCAACAAATATGCCAAGAACATACATTTGGGAAAGGATATTTCCTTCAATAAATGGTGCTGGAACAACTGGGTATTCATATGCAGATGAATGAAACTAGATGCTTATTTCTCATCATATACAAAAATCAGATCAAAATGAATTAAAATTTTAAATATAGGTTCTCAAGCTATGAAACTACTAAAATAAAACTTTTGGGAAACTCTCCAGGGCACTGGACTGGGCAAATATTTCTTGAGCAATACCCCACAAACGCAAGCAACCAAAAAAGAAATGGACAAATGGGATCAAGTCAAAAAGCTTTTGCTCAGGAAAAAAAAAAAAAGAGCCAACAAAGTGAAGAGACAACCCACAGAATGGTGAAAAAAAATGGAAACCACTCATCTTATAAGGGAGAAATAACCAGAATATATAAAGATCACAAACTAAACTATAGAAAAAATCTAATAATCTGATCAAAAAGTGAGCCAACAAATGATCTGCATAGACGTTTCTCAAAAGAAGACATACGGATGGCAAACAGGCATATGAAAAGGTGCTCAACATCATTAGCCATCAGAAAAATGCAAAACAAAACTACAAGAAGCTATTATCTTACCCCAGTTAAAATGGCTTATATCAAAATGACAGGCAATAACAAATGCAGGGGAGGATGTGAAGAAAATGGAACTTTTGTGCACTGTTGGTGGGAAGGTAAATTAGTACAACCACTATGGAGAACAGTTTGGAGGTTTCTTAAAAAACTGAATGGATGCAGCTGGAAACCATCATTCTCAGCAAACTATTGCAAGAACAGAAAACCAAATACCGCATGTTCTCACTCCAGGAAGGGGAACATCACACACTGGATCCTATTGCTGGGGGAGGGATAGCATTCGGAGATATACCTAATGTAAATGACGAGTTAATGGGTGCAGCACACCAACATGGCACATGTATACATACGTAACAAACCTGCACATTGTGCACATGTACCCTAGAACTTAAAGTATAATTTAAAAAAAAAAGAAATATCAAAAAAAAAAAAAAAAAAACCTGAGAGCTAACATATAATTCAGGAATTTCACTGTTAGGTATGTACCTAAAAGAAGGAAAATCAGTACGTCAGACATATTTCTGCACTCCTATATTTGTTGCAACATTGTTTATAATAGGTAACATTTGGAAGCAGCCTAAGTGTTCATCAAAAGATGAATGGATAGAGAAAATTGGGTATATATACACAATGGAGTACTCTTTGGCCATAAAAATAATGAGATGCAGTCATTTGCAATAACATGGATGGAATTGGATATTATTGTGTTTAATAAAATAAGCCAGGCACAGAAATACAAACATCACATGTTCTCACATGTTTGTGGGATCTAAAAGTGCAATTAATTCAACTCATGAACATAAAGAGTGGAAGGATAGTTACCAAAGTCTGGGAATGGCAGTGGGACCTGGAGGGAGGTGGGGATGATTAACCGGTGCAATAAAAGTAGAAAGAATGAATAAGACCTACTATTTGATAGCACAGTAGGGTGACTATAGTCAATAATAACTGAATTGTATATTTTAAATTAACTTAAGAAGTGTAATTGGATTGTTTGCAACTCAAATGATAAATGCTTGAGGGGATATGTACCCCATTCTCCATATGTGTTTATTTTACATTGCATGAATGTATCAAGACATCTCATGTACTCCATAAATATATACAACTACTAAATACCAACAAAAATTTTAATAAATTAAAATTTAAAAAATTTTTAAAAATTTGAAAGACAGGTAATAACAAATGCTGGCGAAGATTTGGAGCAAAGAAAAGACTTGCACAGTGTTGGTGGGAATGTAGCTTAGCACAAGCACTATGGAGAGTTTGGGGACTCCTCAAAAAACTAAAATTAGAGCTACCATTTGATATAGCAATGCTACTGCTAAGTATATACCCTCCAAAAGGAAATCAGTATATCAAAGTTATATCTGCACTCCCTTGTTTATTGTTACACTATTCACAACAGCCAAGATTTGGAAACAACCTAAGTGTCCATCAGCCGAAAAATAGATAAAGAAATTACGGTACATATACACAATGGAATACTATTTGAGCATGAAAAAGAATGAGATCCTGACTTTTACAACAACATGATTGCAACTGGAGGTCATCATGTTAAGTGAAATAAGCCAGGCACAGAAAGACAAACTTCTCATGTTCTCACTTATATGTTGAAGCTAAAAATTAATACAATTGTACTCATTGAGATAGAGAGTAGGATGATTGTTACTAGAAGCCTCAAATATTATTGGGAGGGTGAGGGGGAAGTGGGGATAGTTAATGGGTATAAAAAGTAGAAAGAATTAAAAAATTAGTATTTGATAGCACAACAGGGTGATTATAGGCAATAATTATTTAATTGTAAATTTAAAGATAATTAAAATTGTGTAAATGGATTGTCTGTAACACAAAAGATAAATACTTGAAGTGATGAATATCTCATTTACCCTGATATGATTACTATATATTGCATGCCTGTATCAAAATATCTCATATATCCATAAATATATACACCTACAGTATATCCACAGAAATGTTAAAAAGTTCTTTTAAATGAAAACATACCCTAATCAAATCAATTATTATATCTTAGTGATCAATTATATATTCATCTATCATTTGCTAAATGCCTTTTATGAGCTAAGCACAGGGCTGAGCAGTATTGATATAATCAGAGGCAAAACAAATATATCTCCTTCTCTCATGGAGCTCAAGCACATGGCAAAAACTTCTCTCTTCATTAGCCCAAAGGAGCCCATAGTAGACAGGGCTATTGTAACAGTCTACTCTTGTTTCCCCAGTATTGGCCATCGGTTACTGAAAAACAGGAGTTGTGGAAACCTAGAAAAAATGATTGCCCTTTAATTGAACTATATTTCCAATGGTTGATTCTGGTTGATTACAATTTTTAGAACACTAACGAAGAGTTGCTGAATAAAGAAGGGATTACACATACAGTAACTATTTATTTCTCAATGTGTCTCCAATCCTACCATCAAACTACAAGCTCCCTGAGGAAAGGGGTCATTTTCTACTCATCTCTTTTTTTCCTAGTACATAGAACAGTGCCTGACACAGCTGTATGTTAAATAATTATTGAAAGAATATTGAATTCTCCACAATAAAATAGATGCAGTTTCTACTACATCTGGTCATAGCAAGAGCTGAATGCATAGTTATGTAAGAAAGACATCTCATTAGACTTAACTGCATTAATTAAAAAATGAATTATGTGCTTAGAAAAGCAGCAGTGTAACTGGATTGATTCTTAATTCTCAGTTGATCAGCTTTTCTTCTTTATCTTTTTTTTAGACTACGTTTGGCTTTTTTATTATACTTGAAGTTCTGGGGTACATGTGCAGAACGTGCAGGTTTGTTACATAGGTATACATGTGCCATGGTGGTTTGCTGCACCCATCAGCCCGTCATCTACATTAGGTACTTCCTGTAATGCTATCCCTCTCCCAGTCCCACACCCCCCAACAGGTCTTTCAAGGGTACATATGCAAATTTGTTATATAGGTGAATTGTGTGCCACAGCGGTTTGGTGTACATATTATTTTGTCACGCAGTTAATGAACATAGTACCTAATAGGGGTTTTTCAATTCTCACCCTCTTTCCACCTTTAACCCTTAAGTAGGCCCCAGTGTCTGTTGTTTCCTTCTTCGGGTCTATATATGCTCAAAGTTTAACTCCCACTTATAAGTGAAAATATGTGGTGTTTGGTTTTCCGTTTCTGTGTTAGTTTACTTAAGATAATGACCTAAGCTCAATCCATGTTGCTGCAAAAGACATGATTTCATTCTTATTTATAACTGTTTAGTATTCTATGGTGTATATGTACCATATTTTCTTTAGGCCATCAACCATTGATGAGCATTTAGGTTGATTCCATGTCTTCGCTCTTGTGAGTAGTGATGTAAAGAATGTACAGCTGCCTGTGTCTTTATGTTAGAATTATTTATATTCTTTTGAGTATATATCCAGAAATGGGATTGCTGGGTCAAATTGTAATTCTGTTTTAAGTACATTGAGAAATCACCAAACTGCTTTCCATAGTGCCTAAATTAACTTACATCCCAGCCAGCGATGTAAAAGCATGGTCTTTTCTCTGCAATCTCAGCTTCATCTGTTATTTTTTGACTATAAAATAAAATTATTTTAAATCCCAGGACACAAGTGGAGGACGTGCAGGTTTGTTATATGGGTAAACATGTGTCATCGTGGTTTGCTGCACCTGTCAACCCATCACCTACATATTAAGCCTAGCATGCGTTAGTTATCTATCCTGATGCTCTACCTCCTCCCGCCCCCATCACAGGGTGGGTGTTGTTCCCCTCCCTGTGTCCATGTTTTCTCATTGTTCAGCTCCCACTTATAAGTGAGAACATGTGGTGTTTGGTTTCCTGTTCCTGTCTTAGTTTGCTGAGGATAATGGCTTCTAACTCCATCCATGTCTCTGCAAAGGACATGATCTCCTTCCTTTTTATGGCTGCATAGTAATCCATGGTGTATATGTACCACATTTTTTTTATCCAGTTTGTCAATGATGTGCATTTCTGTTGATTCCATGCCTTTTCTATTGTGAATAATGCTACAGAGAACATACACATGCATGTATCTTTATGATAGAAAAATTTATATTCCTTTGGGTATAATGGGATTGTATTGGGACTACTGGGTAAAATATTTCTGGTTCCAGGTCTGAGCAACCACCACACTGTCTTCCACAATGGTTGAACTAATTCACCTTCCCACCAACAGTGTAAAATCATTCCAATTTCTTCATGGCCTTGCCAGCATCTGTCGTTTCTTGACATTTTAATAATCGCCATTGTGACAGGCATGAGATACTTCATTGTGGTTTTTATTTGCATTTCTGTAACGATCAGTGATGTTGAGTGTTTTCTCTTGTATTTGTTGACCACATAAATGTCTTCTTTTGAGAAATGTCTCTTCATGTCCTTCACTCACATTTTAATGAGGTTTATCTTTTCTTATAAATTTGTTTAAGTTCCTTGTAAATTCTGGTTATTAGACTTTTGTCCGGTGGATGGATTGTAAAAATTTTCTCTCATTCTGTAGGTTGTCAGTTCACTCTGATGATAGTTTCTTTTGCTATGCAGAAGCTCTTTAGTTTAATTAGATGATATATGTCAATTTTTTCTTTTGTTACAATTGTTTTTGATGTTTTTGTCATGAAATCTTTGCCCTTGCCTATGTCCTGAATGGTATTGCCTAGATTTTCTTCTATGGTTTTTATAGTTTTGGGGTTTACATTTACATCTTTAATTCATCTTGAGTTAATGATTGTATAAGGTGTAATGAAGGAGTCCAGTTTCAATTTTCTGCATATGGTTAGCCAGTTTTCTCAGCACCTTTTATTAAATAGGGAATTCTTTTCCTATTGTTTGTTTTGGTCAGGTTTGTCAAAGATCAGATGGTTGTAGATGTGTGATCTTATTTCTGAGATCTCTACTCAGTTCAATTGGTCTATATGTCTGTTTTGGTAACAGTACCATTCTGATTTTGTTACTGTAGACTTGTAGTATAGTTTGAAGTTGGGTAGCGTGATGCCTCCAGCTTTTTCTTTTTGCTTAGGATTGTCTTGGCAATGAGGGCTCATTTTGGTTCCTTATGAAATTTAAAGTAGTTTTTTCTAATTCAGTGAAGGAAGTCAATGGTAGCTTGATGGGGATAACATTGAATCTATAAATTACTTTGGACAATATGGCCATTTTCATGATATTCATTCTTCCTATCCATGAGCATGGAATGTTTTTCCATTTGTTTGTGTCCTCTCTTATTTCCTTGAGCAGTGGTTCGTAGTTCTCCTTGAAAAGGTCCTTCACATCCCTTGTAAGTTGGATTCCTGGGTATTTTACTCTCTTTGTAGTAATTGTGAATGGGAGTTCACTCATGATTTGGCTCTCTGTTTTCTATTATTGTTGTATAGGAATGATTGTGATTTTTGCACATTGATTTTGTATCCTGAGACTGCAGAAGGTGCATATCAGCTTAAGGAGATTTTGGGCTGAGATGATAGGGTTTTCTAAATATACAATCATGTCATCTTCAGAGACAATTTGACTTCTTCTCTTCCTATTTGAATACCCTTTATTTCTTTCTCTCGCCTGATTGCTCTGCCCAGAACTTCAAATACTATGTTGAATAGGAGTGGTGAGAGAGGGCATCCTTGTCTTGTGCCAGTTTTCAAAGGGGATGCTTCCAGTTTTTGCCCGTTCAGTATGATATTGGCTGTGGGTTTGTCATAAACAGCTCTTATTATTTTGAGACATGTTCCACCAATGCCTAGTTTATTGAGAGTTTTTAGCATGAAAGACTGTTGAATTTTGTCAAAGGCCTTTTCTGCATCTATTGAGATAATCTTGTGGTTTTTGTCATTGGTTCTGTTTATGTGATGCATTTCATTTGTTGATTTGTGTACGTTGAACCAGTCTTGCATCCCAGGGATGAAGCTGACTTGATCGTGGAGGATAAGCTTTTTGACAATAATATCTATGTTCATCAGGGATATTGGCCTGAAATTTTCTTTTTTTGTTGTGTCTCTGTCAGATATTGGTATCAGGATGATGCTGACCTCATAAAATGAGTTAGGGAAGATTCCTTCTTTTTCTGTTGTTTGAAATAGTTTCAGAAGAAAGGTACCAGCTCTTCCTTGTAACTCAGGTATAATTCGGCTGTGAATCCGTCTGGTCCTGGCAATTTGTTGTTGTTGTTGTTCATAGGCTATTAATTACTGCCCTAATTTCAGAACTTGTTAGTTGTCTATTCGGGGATTCGACTTCCTGGTTTTGACTTTGGAGGGTGTGTGTATCCAGGAATTTATCCATTCCTTCTAGATTTTCTAATTTCTTTGTGTAGAGTTGTTTACAATGTTCTCTGACGGTAGGTTGTATTTCTGTGGGATTGGTGGTGATATCCCCTTTATCATTTTTTATAGTGTCTGATTCTTCTCTCTTTTCTTCTTTATTAGTCTGACTAGCGGTCTAGCTATTTTGTTGATCTTTTCAAAAAACCAGCTACTGGATTCATTGATTTTTTCAGGGTTTTTCGTGTTTCTATCTCCTTCAGTTCTGCTCCGATCTTAGTTATTTCTTGTCTTCTGCTAGGTTTTGAATTTGTTTGCTCTTGCTTTTAATTTGTGATTTTGAATTTGTTTGCTCTTGCTTTTAATTTGTGATTTTGAATTTGTTTGCTCTTGCTTTTAATTGTGATGTTAGGGTGTCAATTTTAGATCTTTCCTGCTTTCTCTTGTGGGCATTTAGTGCTGTAAATTTCCCTATAAACGTTGCTTTAGCTGTGTCCCAAAGACTCTGGTACATTGTGTCTTTGTTCTTATTGGTTTGAAATAACTTATTTATTTCTGCCTTGATTTCATTATTTACCCAGTAGTCATTCGGGGGTAGGTTGATTAGTTTCCATGTAGTTGTGCGGTTTTGAGTGAGTTTCTTAATCCTCAGTTCTAATTTCATTGCATTGTGGTCTGAGAGATGGTTTGTTATGATTTCCATTCTTTTGCATTTGCTGAGGAGTATTTTAATTCCAATTATGTGTTCACATTTAGAATAAGTGCAATATGGTGCTGAGAAGCATGTATATTTTGTTGATTTGGGGTGGAGAGTTCTGTAGATGTCTATTAGGTCTACTTGGTCCAGAGTTGAATTTAAGTCCTGAATATCCTTGTTAATTGTCTGTCTCATTGATATGTCTAATATTGACAGTGAGGTGTTAAAGTCCCCCACTGTTATTGTGTGGGAGTCTAAGTCTATTTGTAGGTCTCTAAGAACTTGCTTTATGAATCTGGGTGCTCCTATATTGGGTGCATATATATTTAGGATAGTTACCTCTTCTTGTTGCATTGATCCCTTTAACATTATGTAATGTCCTTCTTGGACTCCTTTGGTTTTTGTTGGTTTAAAGCCTGTTTTATCAGAGACTAGGATTGCAACTCCGTTTTTTGTTTGTTTGTTTGTTTCCATTTGCTTAGTAAATATAAATATTCCTCAATCAGTTTATTTTGAGCCCATGTGTGCCTTTGCATGTGAGATAGGTCTCCTGAATATAGCACACCGACGGGTCTTGACTCTATCCAATTTGCCAGTCTGTGTCTTTTAATTGGGGCATTTAGTCCATTTACATTTAAGGTTAATATTGTTATGTGTGAATTTGATCTTGTCATTATGATGCTGGCTGGTCATTTTGCCCATTAGTTGACGTGGTTTCTTCATAGTGTCGATGGTCTTTACAATTTGTACTTCTTGGCTAGTACCAGTTGTTCCTTTCTATATTTAATTCTTCCTTCAGGGGCTGTCTGTAAAGGATTTTATTTCTCCTTCGCTTATGAAGCTTAGACTGGATATTAAATTCTGGATTGAAAATTCTTTTCTTTAAGAATGTTGAATTTTGGCCCCCACTCTCTTCTGGCTTGTACGGTTTCTGCAGAGAGATCCACTGTTAGTCTGATGGGCTTTCCTTTGTGGATAACCCAACCTTTCTGTCTGGCTGCCCTTAACATTTTTTCCTTCATTTCAACCTTGGTGAATCTGATGATTACATGTCTTGGGAATTGCTCTTTTCAAGGAGTATCTTCGTGGTGTTCTCTGTATTTGCTGAATTTGAATATTGGCCTGCCTTGCTATGTTGGGGACGTTCTCCTGAATAATATCCTGAAGAGTGTTTTCCAACTTGGTTCTGTTCTCCCTGTAACTTTCAGGTACACCAATCGAACTTAGGTTTGGCCTTTTCACATAGTCCCATATTTCTTGGAGGTTTGTTCATTTCTTTTCATTCTTTTTCCTGTAATTTTATCTTTGAACTTTATTTCACTAAGTTGATCTTCAATATCTGATATCCTTTCTTCTGCTTTATCGATTTGGCTATTGATACTCGTGCATGCTTCACGAAGTTCTTGTGCTGTGTTTTTTGGCTCCATCAGGCCATTTATGTTCTTCTCTAAAGTGGTTATTCTAGTTAGCAATTCTTCTAACCTTTTTTCAAAGTTCTTAGCTTCTTTGCATTGGGTTAGAACATGCTCCTTTAGCTCAGAGGAGTTTGTTATTACCCACCTTCTGAAGCCTACTTCAGTCAATTTGTCATACTCATTCTCCGTCCAGTTTTGTTTCCTTGGTGGCGAGGAGTTGCGATCCCTTGGAGGAGAAGAGGTGTTCTGTTTTTTGGAATGTTCAACCTTTTTGTGCTGGTTTCTCCCCATCTTTGTGGATTTATCTGCCTTTGGTCTTTGATGTTGGTGGCCTTCAGATAGGGTTTCTGAGTGGACGTCTTTTTTGTTGATGTTGATGTTGATGCCATTCTTTTCTGTTTTTAGTTGTTTTTCTAACAGTCAGGCCCTTCTGCTGCAGGTCTGCTGGAGTTTGCTGGAGTTCCACTCCAGACCCTGTTTGCCTGGGTATCACCAGTGGAGGCTGCAGAACAGCAAAGATTGCTGCCTGTTCCTTCCTCTGGAAGCTTTGTCCCATAAGGGGACCTGCCAGATGCCAGCCAGAGATCTCCTGTGGCCCCTGCTAAAGGAAGGGTCTCCCAGTCAGGAGACACGGAGGTCAGGGACCTGCTTGAGGAGGCAGTCTGACCATTAGCAGAGCTTGAATGCTGTGCTGGGTGATCCACTGCTCTCTTCAAAGCCATCAGGCAGGTACATTTAAATCTGCTGCAGCTGTGCCCACAGCCGCTCTTTCCCCCACGTGCTCTGTCCCAGGGAGATGGGGGTTTTATCTATAAGCCCCTGACTGGGGCTTTTTTCCAAGGATGCCCTTCCCAGAGAGGAGGAATCTAGAGAGGCAGTCTGGCTACAGACGAGAATTTTTAACATGAAGATATGTTGAATTTTATTGAAGACCTTTTCTGCCTCTATTGAGATAATCATGTAGTTTGTGCCTTTAGTTCTATTTATGTAATGAATTATGTTTATTGATTTGTGTATGTTGAATCAGGTTTACATGCCAGGACTAAAGCCAAATTTATCATGGTGGAAAAGCTTTTTGAGGTACTGCTGAATTCCATTTGCCAGTATTTTTTTGAGAATTTTTGCATCGATGTTCATCAAAGATATTGGCCTGAAGTTTTCTTTTTGTGTTGTATCTCTGCCAGGTTTTGCTATCAGGATGAAGTTGGCCTCATAGAAAGAGTTAGGGAGGAGTTCCTCTTTTTCAATTGTTTGGAATAGTTTCTGAAGAAATAGTGCCAGCTCTTCTTTGTACCTGTGGTAGAATTTAGCTGCAAATCCATCTGGTTCTGGGCTTTTTTTGGTTGGTAGACTATTTATTACTTTCTCAATTTCAAAACTTTTTGTTGGTGTCTTTAGGGATTCAATTTCTTCCTGGATGAGTCTTGGGAGAGTGTATGTGTCCAGAAATTTATTCATTTCTTCTGTATTTTCTAGTTTATTTGCATAGGGGGTTTTATAGTATTTGCTGATGGTTGTTTGTATTTTTGTGGGATCAGTGGTGATATCCTTTTTATCTTTTTTTACTGTGTCAGTTTGATTATTATATTTTTTCTTTTTTATTAGTCTATCCAGTGGTCTATTTTATCAATTTTTTAAAAAATAACCAGCTCCTGGATTTATTGGTTTTTTGAAAGTTTTTTTGTGTCTCTATCTCCTTCAGTTCTTCCCTGATCTTAATAATTTCTTGTCTTCTGCTAGCTTTTGGATTTCTTTGCTATTGGTCCTCTAGTTCTTTTTTTGTGATGTTAGGGTGTTGATTTGATATCTTTTTGGCTTTTCAATGTGGGTATTAATCCTATAAATTTACCTCTTAACACTACTTTAGCTGTGTCTCAGAGATTCTGGTACATTGCCTCTTTGATCTCATTGATTTCAAATAACTTCTTCATTTCTGACTTAATTTTATTATTTACCCCTGGAGTCATTCAGGAGCAGGTTGTTCAATTTCCAGGTATTTGTGTGGCTTTGTGTGAGTTTTTTTAATCTTTAGTACTAATTTGATTGCACTGTGGTCTGAGAGACTGTTTGTTATTATTTCAGTTCTTTTGCATTTGCTGAAGAGTGTTTTACTTCCAATTCTGTGATAGATTTTAAAGTAAGTGCCATATGGTGCTAAGAAAAATGTATGTTCTATTGGTTTTGGGTGGAGAGTTCTATAGATGTTTACCAGGTCTACTTGATCCAGAGCTGAGATCAAGTCCTGAATATCTTTGTTACTTTCTGTCTCAATGATATGTCTCATATTGACAGTGAGGTGTTACAGTCTCCCACTATAATTGTGTGAAAGTCTAAGTCTCTTTGGAGATCTCTGAGCACTTGTTTTGTGAATTTGGATGCTCCTGTATTGGTTGCATATATATTTGGGATAGTTAGCTCTTCTTGTTGAATTGATACCTTTACCATTATGTCATACCCTTCTTTGTGCTTTTTCTTATCTCTTTTGGTTTAAAATCTGTTTTGTCATAAACTAGGATTGCAACCACTGCTTTTTTTCTGCTTTCTAATTATTTGGTAAATTTTCCTCCTTCCCTTTATTTTTAGCCTATGTGTGCCTTTGCATATGAGATGGGTCTCTTGAACATGGCACAACAATGGGTCTTGACTCTTTATCCAGCTTGCCATTCCGTGTCTTTTAATTGGGGCATTTTGCGCATTTACATTCAAGTTTAATATTGCTATGTGTGAATTTGGTCCTGTCATCATGATGCTAGCTGGTTATTTTGTAGACTTGTTGATGCAGTTGCTTCATAGTGTCATTTGTCCTCATATTTCAGTGTGTTTTTGCAGTGGCTGGTAATGGTGTTTCCTTTCTAGATTTAGTGCTTCTTTCAGGAACTCTTTGTAAGGCAGGCCTGGTGGTGATGAATTCCCCCAGCATTTGCTTGTCTGAAAAATATTTTATCTCCACTTTGGTTATAAAGCTTAATAAGGCTGGGTATGAAATTATAGGTTGTAAATTATTCTCTTTAAGAATTTTGAATATTGGACTTCAATCTCTTCTGGCTTGTAGGGTTTCTGCTAAGAGGTCTGCTGTTAGTCTAAAGGGCTTTTCTCTGTGAGTAACGTAGTCTTTCTTTCTGGCTGCCCCTAATATTATTTCCTTCATTTCGACCTTGGATAATCTAATGATTGTGTCTTGGGGTCGATCTTCTCATAGAGTTTCTTACTTGGGTTCTCCAGATTTTCTGAATGTGAATGTTGGCCTATCTTGTTAGGTTGAGGAGGTTCTTTTGGATGATATCCTGAAGTATATTTTCCAACTTGGTTCCATTCTCCCCATCTCTTTCAGGTACCCCAATCTGTCACAGGTTCAGTTTTTTTACATAATCCCATAGTTCTTGAAGGTTTTGTTCGTTCCTTTTCTTTTTTCTTTCTTTTTTTCCTCCAATCTTGCCTGCCTGTCTTATTTAAGCAAGATAGTCTCCAAGCTCTGAAATTATTTTCTCTGCTTGGTCTATTCTCCTATTGATACTTGTGGTTTTATTGTGAAGTTCTCATGTTGTGTTTTGCAGCTCCATCAAGTCATTTATGTTCTTCTCTACACTGGGTATTCTGGTTAACAGCTCCTGTAATTCTGGTTAACAGCTCCTGTAATGTTTTATCATGGTTCTTAGCTTCTTTGCATTGGGTAAAAACATTCTCCTTTAGCTCAGTTAATTTCATTATTACCTACCTTTTGAGGCTTACTTCTGTCAATTCATCCATTTCACCTTCTGCCCAGTTCTGTGCCTTTGTTGGAGAGGTGTTGCTATCATTTGGAGGAGAAGAGACACTTGGACTTTTGGAATTTTCAGTGATTTTACTTTTACTCTTTTTCATCTTCATGAGTTTGTCTAATTTTGATCTTTGAGGCTGTTAACTTTGGATGTGTTTTTTTGTGGGGACTTTTGGTGAATGTTGTTGTTGCTTTCTGTTTGTTTTTCTTTTAACAACCAACTTCCTCTTCTGTAAGGCTGTTGCAGTTTTCTGGGGGTCCACTTCAGACAATATTCACCTGGGTCCCTCCTGCACCTAGACATGTCACCTGAGGAGGCTGTGAACAGCAAAGATGGCTGCCTTCTCCTTCCTCTGGGATCTCTGTCCCTGAGGGACACGGACCTGTTGCCAGCAGGAATGTTCCTGTATAAGGTGTCTGGCAAACTCTGTTGGGGGAGTCTCACCTAGTCAAGGGGCACAGGATCTGCGACCCAGTTAACTAGCACTCTGGTTGCCCCTTGGGGGAGAGGGTATGCCACACTCTGGGGAGTCCCACTCATCTGGGCTGTCCAGATTTTGTAGAGCCAGCAGGGGGAAAGACTAAATCTGCTGATACACAGAGACCATAGCTACACGGGGGCTCAGGTCCAGGGGGATCAGAATTCCTATACCCCATGGCTGGGGTTGCTGAAATTCCTGCAGGGAGGCCCCACCCGGTGAGAAAGAATTCGTCAAGGCCCAGTGTAAAGAGGCAGTCTGGACATGATCTGCCACTGCTGGTGTGCTGCAGCTCTGGGGAATTCCTGCTGGATTCAAACCATCCTGTCTCCCTACCACCAGCAGGGGAAAAATTGCAGACTAGAGCTTCAGTGATGGCTGCTGCCCCTTCTCCAGGGAGCTCAGTTGTCTTAGGCAGCAAGCAGACACAGTGATAATGGCTGTCCCTCCCCTTGGGAACATGGTAATCTTAGGCAGTCTCCAGCCAAATGGCCACAGAGAATCTGCCCAGCTCTGTACTTGAGACCCAAGGCCCTGTTGACATGGGCCCACGAGTGGAATCTCCTTATCTGTGGGTTGCACAGATCTATGAAAAAAGCACCATTTCCCATGCAAGGTAGCACAATCACTCACTGCTTCCCTTGGCTGGAGGTGGGAGCTTCCCTTGCCCCATGTAGCTCTCAGGTGGGCTGTCACACTACCCTGCTTTCCCTAGCTCTCTGTGGGTCACACCAACTACCTAGTTAGTTCCAGTGAGAGATGCTGGATACCTTAGTTGCTAGTGCAGGATTCATTCGCCCTTTTGGTTTTGCTTTTTTTTTTTTTTTTGTAAACTAAGTTTGTTTGTTTGTTTGTTTGTTTTAAATACTTTAAGTTCAAGGGTACATGTGCACAATGTGCAGGTTTGTTACATATGTATACTTGTGCCATGTTGGTGTGCTGCACCCATCAACTCGTCAGCACCCATCAACTCGTCATTTACTTCAGGTATAACTCCCGGTGCCATCCCTCCCCTCTCCCCCCTCCCCATAATAGGCCCTGGTGTGTGATGTTCCCCTTCCCGAGTCCAAGTGATCTCATTGTTCAATTCCCACCTATGAGTGAGAACATGAGGTGTTTGGTTTTCTGTTCTTGCGATAGTTTGCTGAGAATGATGGTTTCCAGCTGCATCCATGTCCCTACAAAGGACACAAACTCATCCTTTTTTATGGCTGCATAGTATTCCATGGTGTATATGTGCCACATTTTCTTAATCCAGTCTGTCACTGATGGACATTTGGGTTGATTCCAAGTCTTTGCTATTGTGAATAGTGCTTCAATAAACATACGTGTGCATGTGTCTTTATAGCAGCATGATTTATAATCCTTTTTTGATGGGAGCCTCTGACCACAGCTGTTTCTAGTCAACCACCTTGGCCAGAATATCTAACTTTCTAGTAATAGTCACTGTGACTGGTGTGAGATGATATCTCCTTCTGATTTTGATTTGTATTTCTCTAATGATTACTGATATTGAGCAATTGAGCAGCTTTTTATATGCTTGTTGGCAGCATGCATGTCTTATTTGGGAAAGTGTCTGTTCATGTTGTTTGCACACTTTTTAATGGAGTTGTTTGTTTCTTGCTTGTTAGTTGTTTGCATTCCTTGCAGATTCTGGATATTAGATATTTGTTGGATGCATAGTTTGCAAATGGATTCTCCCATTTTCTATGTTGTCTGTTTACTCTGATGATAGTTTATTTTGTTGTACAGAAGCTCTTCAGTTTAATTACATCCCATTTGTCAATATTTATTTTTGGCCGGGTGTGGTGCCTTATGCCTATAATCCCAGCACTTTGGGAGGTTGAGGTGGGCAGATCACAAGGCCAGGAGATCAAGACCATTTGGCAAACACGGTAAAACCCCATCTGTACTAAAATACAAAAAATTAGCCAGGCATGGTGGTGTGCACCTGTAGTCCCAGCTACTTACTCGGGAGGCTGAGCCAGGGGAATCGCTTGAACCTGGGCAGCAGAGGTTGCAGTGAGCCAAGATGGTGCCACTGCCACAGTCTGGCGATATGTGTGTGTGTATGTGTGTGTGTGTGTGTGTGTGTGTGTGTGTGTATATATATATATATATATGTGTGTGTGTGTGTGTGTGTGCGCGCGCATATATATATATAGAGAGAGAGAGGGGGAGAGAGAGAGAAAGAACATATATATATATATGGAGAAAAAGAGAGAGAGCATATATATATATGGAGAGAGAGAGAGAGAACATATATATATATATATGGAGAAAGAGAGAGAGAGAGAGAGATGCTGCAATTTGCTTTTGGCCTCTTCTCTATAAAATATTTGCCATGGCCTATGATGAGAATGGTATTTCCTAGGTTATCTTTCAGGATTTTTATAGGTTTAAGTTGTACATTTAAGTTTTTAATTCATCTTTGTGTATGGTGTAAGGAAGGGGTCTAGTTTTAGTCTTTTGCATATGACTAGCCAGTTATCCCACGTTGCTCAGCTTTTCTACTACTTTGTAATAACATCAGCCGCTGGAACATCATTTCAATTAAAAACCTTGAATGGATCAGATTTTGACACATAGGATAATTGGGGTATTTTAGTAAGTGAAACAAATACTCTGCATTAACTTTTAAACACATTCATTAGCCTTTTTGCAAAGAGAAAGGAAATGAGCAGCTTTGAAGTATTTGGAATGGTATTGTTTTCGAAAAACATACAAAGAGAGAGTTTTAATTCTGAAATTTTTACATATCTAGACTCTCCAGCTTTGCGTACCAAGTTTCTTCTCTTTTATTTCTGGGAAGCTCAACACATAAGACTTTTAGTGATGTGGTCACATTTATATCTGTAAAAATAATGGCATTAAATAAATTGTATTACATTAAACAGAAGTTGCTTTATGTCTACTATTTAAAACAATGATAAGTATGGTGAGATGATGTGCATCTTAATTAGTTTGAATGAATCTTTCTGTAATGTATGTGTAGATCAAAACATCACATTGTACTCCATAAATATACACAATTATTGGCAATTAAAAATACATAAAAATAAATATGAAAAACAAAACAATATTTTCTAAAGGTAGCCATGAAACCCAGTTTTACTGTGAGTGAAGAGAATTTTCATACTTGAAGCACTTGAGATATATTACATAATTATTCCTTATAAATTGTCTTTAGAATAATATTTTAATACACATAAATGTCAAGCAATTTTGCTTCATCTATTAGTGAGGAAAAATGAACTGAACTTATAAATAGATTTTTCTATCATAAATATATAATATTAGATTCAAAATTGTACACATTATGATTAAGAAGTTTGGCTAAGAAGTAGTATTTACTTAAAATTTAAGCACCACAGGCAGTAAAAACTTGTAATGTCTTCATATCTTTAATCAAATGTTTGCACATAAGGAGTACATACATTTATGAGATTTTTAAAACCTCAATCTGTTCTATATAAAAAACTAACCATTTAATGAAAGTATATTTCCAGTTGTGAAGTTTTCAACCCTTTTACATGCAGACAAATGCAGGAAGGTGCTAATCTGAGAAATTCCTATTAAATGATCAGTACTGAAATATGTTCAGTACAGTGCACTGTCAAACAAGAACATAAGATTTTAAGAAGTGAATAAAACAACACCTCTGAGACTCTAATATTGGAAATGACACTTTCCAAAATGACTCCTTTAAGTGCATGGAATATTTTACTTAGCAGCAATATTGACCTATTTTTTAATGATATATTCTAATTGAATAATTATTTAAATCAATAGAGATTTTAAGGCAGAGCTCTACAGAGAAGTTCAAAGGGAAATAACAAGACAATAGAGAAGAACGCAAAATAAAGTTACCAAGAGCAAAATGTTAAAGCAGTTTGTGTTTGGATTAGACATCCTCTGCATCTTTTGCCTTTCTTTCCAGTACCTTCTTTCCATGCCAGAGTTATAGAGCTCTTACGTTGGCCAGGCCTACCTTTTTTAAAAAAATTATTATTATACTTTAAGTTCTAAGGTACATGTGCACAACGTGCAGGTTTGTTACTTATGTATACATGTGCCATGTTGGTGTGCTGCACCCGTTAACATTTACATTACATTAGGTATATCTCCTAATGCTATCCCTCCCCACTCCCCCCATCCCACGACAGGCCCCAGTGTGTGATGTTCCTCACCCTGTGTCCAAGTGTTCTCATTGTTCAATTCCCACCTATGAGTGAGAACATGCGGTGTTTGGTTTTCTGTCCTTGCAATAGTTTGCTCAGAGTGATAGTTTCCAGCTTCATCCAGGTCCCTACAAAGGACATGAACTCATCCTTTTTATAGATGCATAGTATTCCATGCTGTATATGTGCCACATTTCTTAATCCAGTCTATCATTGATGGACATTTGCGTTGGTTCCAAGTCTTTGTTATTGTGAATAATGACCAGGCCTACCTTTAAGGGGAAAGGCAATCTGATGAAGCCATTCACAGCAAATAATTAATAACTGCAAGGAGACTTCAACACTTTACCATTTACCATCCCCAGTATCTCAATTAGATACACAACATGGAAAAGAATCTTGAGAATCATTTTATTCAGTGTTTCAAAAAACTTTGATTCCACTGACCAGCAATTTATACTTTAGTCTTCAAATGTTTATAAGAAGACTAACATTAAGTTGCCATATTTTTAGCTAAATAAAAACATTTTTAAAGTTTTTCATCTAACACCATTTTTAAGACATTACATAATCAAAAAAGTAAATACATTTATCTCCATTAAATTTTATACATTTTACTTGTTTTTCTAATTATGCCAATATCTGATTTTTCCCTCCAACATCCCTACCTACAGTTATCTTGAGATGTTTGAACATCGCAAGAGACATAGGCCATTTAATTTAGGATCAGCAGTTGCTGTTAGAAATTTCCTGGTTTAAATTAGACAACATTTGCCTCCCTTTAACTTCCATTTATTGATGTAACTCTGCCTGTCAGAGTCATAAAAATCAACATGAGTCCTTCTTCTATATAATAGTTCTTTGAATGTTTGAAGACCTCTATTCTGCTTTAATCTCCCAACCCCCAGCCTGCATTAAACAAACAGAATTGTCTTTTCTAAAACTAAATATCCTCCAATTATTTCTCATGTGATGTGGGATTTCTTCATTTTTATCATCTTAGTCACTCTCCTACTATTTCAAGTATTTTTTATAATGGCTGACTTGACTTATTGAATGAATACAATTATGCCCCCCTGAATAGACTTCAGTTTTTCAATAATTCTTTTCAAATGTGGCACTAATATCTGGATTAAGACTTTTAGAGGTCTTACATATCAAAAAGATTATAATGCCTTTCCTTTGCACCTCCATGTGAAGACCAGATTAAATATATTACTTTTTCTGAATGATACAATATTACAGGATTGCTGATAATGGAGGCAACTAATTTTAAGAACAGAACTCGAGATGTACATTGATGTACATGGAGCAAAATAAAGCTCTCATTATCTCCATTACAAACAATGCTTTGACTACAAGAAACAGCTAAAACGTGTTGCCTTAACCAGTATATCAACAGAGTAGTCAACTCTGCCAAATAATTGAGTAAATTTTTACTGACTAAAAGAGTTGTTTGAATCAGTAGACTCTGCCAGTTGTAACATATGAAGACTCAATAGGATTATTCTCCAAGATTTTATTTTTTGAACATGCAGAATAACGCATCTTCAATCACTTCATAAAGTTAGCAATAAAAAAGTAACATATTCTTTTTGATTTTAACTTTTTCATTTTAATAGTTTTGGGGGTACAGGTGGTTTTTGGTTACATGGGCAAGTGTGTTCATGGTGATTTCAGATATTTGGTGCGCTCGTTATCTGAGAAGTGTATGCTGTACCCAGTATGCAGTTTTTTATCCCTCACCCCCCTCTCAACCTTTGCCCCAAGTCTCCAAAGTCCATTATATAATTCCTATGCCTTTACATCCTCCAAGCTTAGCTCTCAGTTACAAGTGAGAACATACGATATTTGGTTTTCCACTCCTGAGCTACTTTTCTTAGATTTATGGGCTCCAGCTCCATCCATGTTGTTGCAAATGCCATTATTTTGTTCCTTTTTTATGGCTGAGTAGTATTCCTTGGGGTGTGTGTGTGTGTGTGTGTGTGTGTGTGTGTGTGTGTATCACATATTCTTAATCTGCTTGTTGGTTGGTGTGCGTTTAGTTTGGTTCCATACTTTTGCAATTGTGGTTGTGCTGCTATAAACGTGTGTGTGCATGTGTCTTTATCATATAACATTTTTCTTTGGGTAGATGCCCAGTAGTAGGATTGCTGGATCAAATGGTAGTTCTATTTTTAGTCCTTCAAGGAATAGCCATACTGTTTTCCATAGTGGTTGAACTAGTTTACATTCCCACCAGCATTGTAAAAGTGTTCCCTTTTCACCACATCCACACCCACATCTATTTTTTTTTTATTTTTAAATTATGAATAAAAGATGCCTGTCAGATTTAAATAGCTGAAATGCTGGGTCAGGAGCAAGGCTGTAAGGTGAATAACTTTCCTTTCTGGCCTGACAGGGAAGCTGAGGTACCTTTCACTCTTTACCCTGATTAAACCTCAGTGCATGTAATAAAGACCTCACCCCAACCAACCTCATTAAGGCCAAGACCTCAGCACACCATTGGGTATTACATCTACCAACCTGCCTTAGCTACAACTGATGTCTACCCAAGAATATCCCCGCTATTGGTCTGAAGCCTGAATTGTCAACTCAGTAAATAAAGTACTGGGTAGGTAAAGGTTAAATAAATAAAGTGTACACCACTAGAGAACAAGGTACACTTCAAGAAGACCGTGTCATTTCAACCCCATAAGAAACAGTGAACTCACCCCACACCAAGAACGTAACTACTACAACCAGCATCTGGGAAAGCCAGTGCACAGACTCTCTATAACTAAAGAATTCATACAAAGTTTTAACCCCTAAAGGCACCAGGAATCAAATTAGGCTCAAATAAATATTAAGTCAACTCTTTAGAGAGAACAAAAAAACTTTAAAAACACAGTCCAATTAAAAATAAATTCGAGAAAAATTTAAAGAAATAGTCTAACCAAATGAGAAGGAACCATAAAAAGTAACTCAGGTAATAAGACAAAACAGGTTTCCATGACTTTAATTTTTATTCAACATAGTATTTGTTTAACTTACCTCTGGGCTTGCTGCTGATTTTTTTAATCGCTATAAACCCATTGCTGTGGGAAAAACTATTGTTACATTGCCTAGGTTTTCCTGTTTTTTTTTTTTTTTTTAACTTTTCAACAAATGTTTCAGTGAATAAGAAATAGAAAAGAGTCTTTTCACTTTTGCTTATGTCATCTTCTGTCTTCTACAACTTTAAACTCTTAGACAAAGTACCCTATACCTTTGAGTTTGTTTGTTTCTTTTTCTGTTTGTTTTGTTTTCTATTTCTTTATCTTTTTGAAATGACACAAAAGACGTGCTTTTTTGTTTTGGGGATTTTTTGCACATACTACTTTTAAGAAAGTTATGTTTGGAGAGTACATATTACACTTAAAGAAAAGCAAAAAAACAGGAAGAAAAAGTTTTACTATATTTATGCAAATGCTATAAAAATTTTCAAATGAAGGGATGCTGAATATTATCAACTGCTTTTTCAGCATTAATTGACATGATCATATGGTTTTTATCATTCATTCTGTTGATACGGTTTATCACATGGATGGATTGGTGTATGATGAACCATCCTTGCATACCTGGAATAAATTCTTCTTGGTAATGATGAATGATCTTTCTAATTTTTATTGTTGGATTCCTTTTGTCAGTATTTTCTGAGAACTTTTTATCTATATTCATCAACACTGTTGGCCTGTATTTTTCTTTTTCTGATGTATCTTTGGGTGGCTTTGGTTTCAAGGCAATATAGGTCTCATAGAATGAGTTTGGAAGTATTTTCTCCTCCTCTATTTTTTAGAATAGTTAGAATAGGGTTGGTGTTAGTTATTTTTTAAGTGTTTGGTTGAATTCAGCAGTGAAGTTATTGGGTCTTGGGATTTTTATTTTACTGAGAAACTTTTTATTAGGACTTTGATCTCTTTACTTGTTATTGATTTGTTTAGGTTTTGGATTTCTTCTTTGTTCAGTCTTGGTATGTTGTTATGTGTCTAGGCATTTCTCAATTTCTTCTAGATTTGTGAATTTATTGGCATAGAGCTGCTGACAGTAGCCAGTAATGATCCTTGAATTTCTGCAGTATCAGTTGTAAGGTCTTCTTTTTCATTTCTCATTTTATTTATTTGTATTTTCTCTCTTTTTTTTTTTATTTTTTTAGTCAGGCTAGAGGTTTGTCGGTTTTGTTTAACTTTTCAAACATCCAACTTTTTGTTTCTTTGATCTTATGTATTGTTTTTTTCATTTTAATTTTATTTACTTCTGCTTTGATCTTTATTTCTTTTCTTCTACTAATTTTGAGTTTGGTTTGCTCTTGGTTTTCTAGTTCTTTAAGATGCACTGAAGTTTTTTTTTTTTTTTCTATTTTTGATATAGGCACTTATAGCTATAAACTTCCGTGTTAGTACTGCTTTTTATATACCCCATAGGTTTTAGTATGTTGTGTTTCCATTATCATTTGTTTTAAAAAATCAATTTCTTTCTCATGATCTACTTGTCATTCAGGAGCATACTGTTTAATTTCTATGTATTTGCATAGTTTCCAAAATTCTCTTGTTATTAATTTCTAGTTTTATTTCATTGTGGTCAGGAAAGAAATCTGATTTTTTTTCAAGTTTTTTTTTTTTTTAATGTTTTAAGACTTCTTTTCTAACCTAACATACGGCATATCCTTGAGAATCATTTATGTGCTGTGGTCAATCGTGTGTATTCTACAGCCATTGGATAAAATGTTATGTAAATATTTATTAGATCTATTTTGTCTGCAGTGCAGATTAAGTCTGATATTTTTATTTCTTTTCTGGAATATATGTCAAATGTCAAAAGGGGGGTGTTGAATTCTTCAGCTATTATTGTTTTGGGGCCTCTCTCTCTTTAGCTTTAGTAATATTTGCTTTATATATCTGGGTGCTCCAGTGTTGGGTGCATATATATTAATATTTTTAATTGTCATATCCTCTTGCTGAATTGACCACTTTATCTCATATAGTGACCTTTTAGTCTCTTCTTATAGCTTTCATCTTGAAATCTATTTTTTCTGATATAAGTATAGTGATTCCTGCTCTTTTTTGGTTTCTATTCAGATGGAACATATTTTTATACCCCTGTATTTTTAGTCTATGTGTGTCTTTATAGCCAAAGTGTATTTCTTGTAAAGAACAGATAAATGGGTCCTGGTTTTTCATCCATTCAACCATTGTGTGAGTTTTGTTTGGAGAGTTTGGTCCATTTACTTCCAATGTTATTATTGATAAGTAAAGAATTACTGTTGCCATTTTGTTATTTGTTTTCTGGTTGTTTTGTGGTCTTCTCTTCCCTCTTTCTTTCCTTCCTGTGTTCATTTAGTGATAGTGATTTTCTCTGTTGATATGATTTAGTTTCTTGCTTTTTGTTTTATGTGTATCCATTATATGTTTTCTGCTTTGAGGTCACCGTTAGGCTTTCAAATACTATTTCATAACCCATTATTTTATCCCGATAACAAATTAACACTGTTTTTATAAACAAACCACCATCAAGCAAAAAAAAAAAAAAAAGAAAAAAAAAACTAATAAAAACTCTAAGCCTTAACTGCATCCCCCTACTTATTAACATTTTGTTGTTCCTATTTATATCTTATGGTATGGCCTACATCTTGCAAAGTTGTTTGTGGTTATTATTTTTGATTTGCTAATTGTTTAGTCTTTCTACTTAGGATAAGAGTAGCTTACACAGCACAGTCATAGTGTTACAGTAATCTGTTTTTGTGTTCTTACTATTACTAATGAGCTTTGTATGTTCAGGTGATTACTTATTTCTTATTAACATCATTTTCTTTCTGACAGAGGAACTCCCTTTAGCATTTATTGCAGGAAAAGGCTTGTGTTGATGAAATCCCTCAGCTTTTGTTTGTCTTGGAAAGTCTTTATTTATCCTTCATGTTTGAAGGATATTTTCACCACATACATCATTCAAGGATAATTTTTTTTCCAACAATATAAACATGTCATGCCACTTTCTCCTGGTCTGTAAGGTTTCCACTGAAAAATCTATTGCCAGATGCATTGGAGTTCCATTGTATGGTACTTGTTTCTTTACTTTTGCTGCTTTCAGGATCCTTTCTTTATTCTTAATTTTTGAGAGTTCGATTATTGAATACCTTGAGGTAGTCTTCTTTGGGTTGAATCTGCTTGGTATTCTGGAACCTTCTTGTACTTTAAAATTGATATCATTTCTTAGGTTTGGGAAGTTCTCTGTTGTTATCTTATTGAATACACTTTCTACCCCCATCTCTCTCTCTACCTCCTCATTAAGTCCAATAACCATTAGAATTGTCCTTTTGAGGCAATTTGCTAGTTCCAGTAGGAATGTTTCATTGTTTTTTATTTCTTTTACTTTTGTCTCCTCTGACTGTGTATTTTCAAATAGTTTCTCTTCAAGCTGATTTTTTTTTCTGCTTGATCAATTCTGCTATTGAAAGGCTATGATGCATTCTTTAGTATGCCAATTGCATCTGTCAGCTCCAGAATTTTTTCTTGATTCTTTTTAAATCTCTTTGTTAAACTTACCTGATAGAATTCTGAATGTGTCTTTTCTGCATTATTTTGAATTTCTTCGAGTTTCTTCAACACAACTATTTTGAATTCTCCCTCTGAAAGGTCATATAACTCTTTATCTCCAGGATTGATCCCTGCTGCTTTACTTAATTCATTTGGTAAGGTCATGTTTTCCTGGATGGTGTTGATGTTAGTGAATGTCTTTCAGTGCCTGGTCATTGAAGAGGTAGGTATTTATTGTAATCTTCACTCTCTGGGCTTATCTGTACCTGTCCTTCTTGGAAAGGCTCTCCAGACATTTAAAAGGACATGGGTGTTATAATTTAAGCTGCATCAGCTTTGAGGGCAGCCAAAGCCCAGTATCATTGTAGTTATTTTAGACATGTAGAGGCACTGCCTTTATGGTCATGGACATGATCATGGAGAATTCTCTGCATTACCAGTCTGAGATTCTTTTTCTCTTCCTTTACTTTCTTCCACACAAAGGAAGTCTTGCTCTCTCTATTCTGAGCCACCTCAACTTGAAGGTCAAGTGACACAAGCACCCCTGGGGCCACCAACACCGACTGCACTGGGTCAGACCTGAAGCTAGCACAACTGTGGGTCTCACTCAAGGCCTGCTGTAAACACTCCCTGTCTACTGCCTTTTTTGTTAAGGTTCTAGGGCCCTACAATCAGCAGGTAGCAAATCCAACCAGGCTTGTGTCCTTCCCTTCAGGTCGATGAGTTCTCTCAGGCCCCAGGTGTGTCCAGAGTTACCATACGGAGGTCAGGCACTAGAATCAACAACCTTAAAATTCTACCTTGTGTTTTATTGTACTGCAGCTGAGTTGGCACTCAAGGGACAAGATACAGACCTTCCCACTCTCCCCTCCCCTCTCCAAAAGTACTTTACCACATAGTCACTGCCACCACAGGCCACAGGGTACTACCGGACTATCATCATTGTTTCCTTAAGGCCCAAGGGCTCTTAAGCCACCTTGTGGTGAGTGTTACCTCACCTGGGATTCATGCTTCAGGGCAGTGGGCTCCATTTTGGCCCAGAGCAGGTCTCAAAATGCCATCCAAGAGTCAAGTCTTAGAGTCAGGGACCCCAAGAGCCCACTTGGTGCTCTATCTCCCTGTATCCATGCTGGTACCTGAAGCCAGCAAGTCTCAGAAACTCACTCAAAGCCCTTGACATAGTACCTGGGTATTCTTGCTGGTTATTCAGGGCCCAAGGGCTCTTCACTTAGCAGGCGACAAATTCTTCCAGGACTGGGTCCTTCCCTTCAAGGCAGCAGGTTTCCTTCTGTCCAAGGGTGTGTCTAGAAATGTCATCCAGGAGCTAGGACCTGGAATGAGGGCCTCATGACTCTGACCAGTGCCCTATCCTGCTGTGAGTGAGGTGGTATCCAAGATTCAAGACAAAGTACTCTCAATTCTTTCCTCTTCTCTCCTCAAGTGGAAGGAAGGAGTCTCTTTTGGAGGTGCAAGCTGTGCAACCTAGGGTTAGAGGAAGAGTAATGCCAACACTCCCTTATCTGCCCCAGCTGGTGTCTTAGTAGGTAGGATGCTGCCCCCCATCCACTGTCTCTGGGCCCAGTTCAGTCCTAAGACTCATCTAATAGTTTAAGTCCTTATAGCCCAGACTGCCTTTCAAGTTCACTTAGAGATTCAGAGCAGTTTATACCTCAGTGACAAGGTTTGCAGGAACTCAAGTTTAGAACACCAGGAACAGTAATTTCCTTATGGCTAGGGTTGGTTTAAATGCTCCCTCTGAGGACAGGTGTCAATTGAGTTTTGTCGGATTTTCTTTTCTGCTCTAACAGGACAGTACTGAATTTGCTGCCTCACGATTGCTATGCTCTCCCTCTCCCAGTGCCCAGAGATGCTCTTGGCATCATGCAGCCACTGCCAGGGGATGGGGGAGGGGTGGCACCAGCAATTCAAGACTGATTATTATATCTCTTCTGTGCCTCTTTCAGCGATATGTGATTAAAATCAGGTACTATGAGGGCCCACCTGATTTTTGCACCCTACTCCCATACCGGCCAGAAGGATCTCAACCACCAAAAATGTTACAAAATCACTGTCTCTGTTTACCTAGTGATTTGTTGAGTATTATATTATTGTAGTGTATGTTTGCATAATGTGCACCATTAACTTCGTGCAATAATGTAAAATATCTCTCACCTTTTTCAGAGATTTACTGTCTCTGGAAGCTGTTAGAAGATCATTAGTTATTTTAATTAGTATAGACGGAAAGGTCTCCTGTAGTTTAATCTGCATAGAAAGTCACAATAATCTCTCGTAACCAGTTTAGCTGCTTAAAAATGTTTTTTAATTGTTACTTTTGACCTGGAAATACATATAGTCATAAGCCATATTCAACTAGGAAATGTGTGAGGAATTCCTCTATGATATAAAAAGAGGAAATGTAACTTCCTGACTTAATATTAAATCTGATGAAATTAGTAGCCATGTTATTAAAGACAAGATAAATGTACAGAATTCATTATTTTGTTTCAAACTTAGTTTATCGTAGATCTGCCTTATGACATATAATAACTTGTACTTTTTTTCAGATTATTTGATAGCAAGTTCAACAATGTAGGTGAATGACAATGTGAGCAGCATGATAATGACTCTTCAGGGAAATCAGCCTTTAGGACACAAGGTTAGAACTACATGGGCTTTTATTCAAATTATATATATATATATATATATATTCAAAAATTTATTATTGCTCTCGTAAGACCATCAGCTAATATACTGTGTAGTTAAAGGCACAAGTTGATTATATATAACAAAATTTATGTTATGTGGTCTTGTTATGTTACAAAACTGTGTATTAAAAGAAATGGCAGTCCAATTTGATTTGGTATAAAAAGATAGAAAAAATAGCACAGAAACTAGTATGAATTTTTCCCTATACAAAAGAAATATCACATCATGAATATGAATGGCACTAGTTCAAAGGTTTGCTGAAGGTAAATCAGTTGAGATATATTAATTTTTCCATATACTTTATCAATGGACATTATTATATAGTATTGTTTTTCTACAAGAAGATACATCAGGCTGAAATTGAAAATTTGGTAGATAACTGATTATTTCCCACTACATAAAAAATGTTTATGCTGGAAATGTGTAGACAGAAATTTTTATTTAAACATGCATATTCTTCTCAAATGCCAGAGACAGCCTTTCCAAGTCTTTAACTAGGGAGATGCTGACAAACTGCCACCCACCCCTGCATAATAATATAACAACTCCCACAACATGACTCTTCCCCTTGAGTTGTTGCTGTGCATTGGAACATTGAGTATGTTAATTTAGTCTCTCTTTTCCCTAGGGTTTGCAGATTTACAACTTTAATATTTCCATTTGTTGCAAGCACATACATGTTTTACCTGAAAAATTTGTGTGAGGAAAGATAATGCATTTTTGAGGGGGTTAAAACGATTATATTAAAGAACAGAGCCAAAATTCGTCTAAAAAAACCCCTGAGATTTGTAGAGATAATAATATATGATTTGAGCAATTAGGTACGTTGTTATGCTTGTCAAACACTCTATTTTGCTTCTAATAATACATTCACATATCCCTTTCTGTACATTGAAAGGCTCATTCAGAACACATCCCTGGTCATTGAAATAAAAACTAGACTTTACTTTCAAATCATCTTCTTGTGTTTTAAACAATACCATCCATATTTCTCACATTTCATTACATACTCTAACATATGTCTTCAGGGCAAAGAAGCAGAAATTTCTTGGTAGATTTTATCATACATATAAAGAGAGTCATGTGACTAAAAAAGACCATAGAAGTCACCAATAAAAGAAAAGAATGGTGTTTTTATACATGTATTGGCAAGTTACACATTTCCAACATTTTCAGTTACCAATTTGACTATGTTCTTTTCATTTCCTTAACAGGGAGGGTTAGCCATTAAAAGAATAGAAACGGGAATTAATGCAAGTGCCATACAATACATGTAGTATAAATACAGCACAACACGAATCTTAAAATAAACAACACTCATTTAATAGCTTAGCATGAGACAAGCAGTGTAAGAATAAAACTATAATATTACTACCACTTAAGCCCTCTATTCTTAGCCAGTATTAAATAAATTGTTATTTAAAAATTATTCAAAGAAAATTTAAATTTGAATGAAAACTGTGTAATAAACATGTAAAACATTACTGATACTACCATAATACTAAACTACAACTAAAAGATTTGTGAACCATTATTTGCATACATTAAATTTTACCTTACAACTTTCTGATAAGAATAAACAGATTGTGATGAATTGTAAATCAATAGATTAGTAAAAATTGTTCTTGAATGTTCAAATATTAAAAATAAATTAATAACTCTTTTCAATAGTGATAATGGGTTCTCATTATTGATGAAGTTTATTATTTATACTTAAATAATTGGTTTAAAATGTGAATTTGTGGTATCTGCTAAATTATGTAATATGAAAACATTTATAAATCATTATGTAAGAATCCTAGTAAGCATGAAGCTTCTGAAAGCTAGTTTAACAAAAGTATTCACAGATACACAGACAGAAGATCTATTCTTGGTTCTTCCTGTATGGTCTTTTAGAAATGTCATTATCAGTTTTCTGTTTATTATTGTGCTTGGTTTAAAGGAAATTTACCAAGTGATCCCTGGACTCCAATCTTTAGCCCTATTGTCAAGACAAATTAATTTCTGTGGAAACCCACTATGGCTCAGATACTATCTAGGAAATGCAGGATTAATGGAGTGTGTATACAAATATCTCTGTTTAGCTTCTTGGGGTTGGAGGAACAGGAAGGGATACCTGGAAGAAGTAGAAAAATTACCATATAAGAAAGCCAATATGTTTTAGATTTCATACATTACATTCAAATTAATAAAATATTATATACAGTAAATTAGTATGGAGCAATAGATGGAAATACTTCTATCTACTTAGTTACATTGCTCTGAACATGAATATAAGACACTTGTTTAATTATCCGCTGATGCCATTTCTTCAGTGGACTAAAACGTATGTTATTTTTAAAAGAATTGGATTTTTTACTTTGCCATGAAAAATTCATTTAATTAATTCATTTTTAAGTCAAATTAAGACAACATCTGCCCTTATTTTAGTTATTTATTGTGGGCAATTGGGCATTGTTTACAATTAGAAATTTTAGGCATTAAAATCCCTCCTACAGATATACTTAAATAAGTAGAGGCTAGACTTATGCAAAATTACCTGAACACTTCTAGGTTAATCCTTAAATTTTTTTAATGTTTTCATAAATTTGTGGAATCAGGGCTGGTAGGTTGTTTGGGATCCTGAAATACCCAGATGGATGTTATGAGCAAATTGAATTTATCAGATTTATCTGAAGTGAATTTATGAATTCCCATCTCCGTTCACTGACTTTGATAGAAAAGCAAATTGATATAGAAGGCTCACCTGATCAGTCTGTCATAAACACACTGTTTAAGCTTGATTAAATCAGTAATCAGTTATTTGTACCTTTATTAACTCACCGTTAATAAAGGCGTGCCAATGCTCACCCTTTCTGCCTCAGAAAAAAATTCGAGAGAATCAAATCAAGTAACATAGCTAAAAGGGGAAAAAAAGCGTTGGAGTAAATAAAGGTCATTTTTATCTTATTTCTTGGATCCAGGAAACTGCAATATTTTCTTAGTTTCTCATATTTTGAACTATAAAAGCATAGTATATTCAGAGGCAATATGCAACAACACTCTTCCCAGAAGTTCTTGGACTAGATTTACATGCATAGGAACCACTGGGGAAAATTTGTTAATATTAAGTTTCTGAGCAGTCGGCCTTTGATGCACTTGGAATACTGCATTTATAACAAGTGATGGATGACTTCTCATCCAAGAAACACACTTCAAAGAGCAAGGACATATATACTCATCCCTTGGTATAGGCAAGGATTGGTTCCAGGAACCCTGTGTGTACCCAAATCCATGCATACTCAAGTACTGCAGTTGGACCTGTAAGGTGGCCCTTCTCTATATAGCAGTTATGCCTCACGCATAATTCTGTAACTGTTGATACCTGCTTGGTTGAAAAAAGTCCACATAGAAGTTGCACCATGTGTAAGTGGGCATGAGCAGTTCAAACATGTGCTGTTCAAAGGTCAACTAAACATATATATGTAACTACACACACACACACACACACACACGCATGCATATTTAACCATCATGGGTCTCAGTTTTCTAATTGGTCCAATTGAGCTAACAACTTCTGCCCTATGTCCTTAAAAGTTTCTTGGGGGCAAGATGGCCGAATAGGAACAGCTCCAGTCTCCAACTCCCAGCGCGAGCGACACAGAAGACCGGTGATTTCTGCATTTTCAACTGAGGTACTGGTTCATCTCACTGGGGAGTGCCGGACAATCAGTGCTGGTCAGCTGCTGCAGCCCGACCAGCGAGAGCTGAAGCAGGGTGAGGCATTGCCTCACCTGGGAAGCGCAAGGGGGAAGGGAATCCCTTTTCCTAGCCAGGGGAACTGAGACACACAACACCTGGAAAATCGGGTAACTCCCACCCCAATACTGTGCTTTAAGCCAACAGACACACCAGGAGATCATATCCCACACCTGGCAGGGAGGGTCCCACACCCACGGAGCCTCCCTCATTGCTAGCACAGCAGTCTGTGATCTACCGGCAAGGCAGCAGCGAGGCTGGGGGAGGGGCGCCCGCCATTGCTGAGGCTTAAGTAGGTAAACAAAGCTGCTGGGAAGCTCGAACTGGGTGGAGCTCACAGCAGCTCAAGGAAACCTGCCTGTCTCTGTAGACTCCACTTCTGGAGACAGGGCAATAACAATCGCAGCAGAAACCTCTGCAGACGCAAATGACTCTGTCTGACAGCTTTGAAGAGAGCAGTGGATCTCCCAACACGGAGATTGAGATCTGAGAAGGGACAGACTCCCTGCTCAAGTGGGTCCCTGACCCCTGAGTAGCCTAACTGGGAGACATACCCCACTAGGGGCAGTCTGACACCCCACACCTCACAGGGTGGAGTACACCCCTGAGAGGAAGCTTCCAAAGCAAGAATCAGACAGGTACACTCGCTGTTCAGCAATATTCTATCTTCTGCAGCCTCTGCTGCTGATACCCAGGCAAACAGGGTCTGCAGTGGACCTCAAGCAATCTCCAACAGACCTACAGCTGAGGGTCCTGACTGTTAGAAGGAAAACTATCAAACAGGAAGGACACCTAAACCAAAACCCCATCAGTACATCACCATAATCAAAGACCAGAGGCAGATAAAACCACAAAGATGGGGAAAAAGCAGGGCAGAAAAGCTGGAAATTCAAAAAATAAGAGCGCATCTCCCCCGGCAAAGGAACGCAGCTCATCGCCAGCAACGGATCAAAGCTGGACGGAGAATGACTTTGACGAGATGAGAGAAGAAGGCTTCAGTCCATCAAATTTCTCAGAGCTAAAGGAGGAATTAAGTACCCAGCGCAAAGAAACTAAAAATCTTGAAAAAAAAGTGAAAGAATTGATGGCTAGAGTAATTAATGCAGAGAAGGTCATAAACGAAATGAAAGAGATGAAAACCATGACACGAGAAATACGTGACAAATGCACAAGCTTCAGTAACCGACTCGATCAACTGGAAGAAAGAGTATCAGCGATTGAGGATCAAATGAATGAAATGAAGCGAGAAGAGAAACCAAAAGAAAAAAGAAGAAAAAGAAATGAACAAAGCCTGCAAGAAGTATGGGATTATGTAAAAAGACCAAATCTACATCTGATTGGGGTGCCTGAAAGTGAGGGGGAAAATGGAACCAAGTTGGAAAACACTCCTAAGGATATCATCCAGGAGAATTTCCCCAACCTAGTAGGGCAGGCCAACATTCAAATCCAGGAAATACAGAGAACGCCACAAAGATACTCCTCGAGAAGAGCAACATCAAGACACATAATTGCCAGATTCACCAAAGTTGAAATGAAGGAAAAAATCTTAAGGGCAGCCAGAGAGAAAGGTCGGGTTACCCACAAAGGGAAGCCCATCAGACTAACAGCAGATCTCTCGGCAGAAACTCTCCAAGCCAGAAGAGAGTGGAGGCCAATATTCAACATTCTTAAAGAAAAGAATTTTAAACCCAGAATTTAATATCCAGCCAAAGTAAGTTTCATAAGTGAAGGAGAAATAAAATCCTTTACAGATAAGCAAATGCTTAGAGATTTTGTCACCACTAGGCCTGCCTTACAAGAGACCCTGAAGGAAGCACTAAACATGGAAAGGAACAACCGGTACCAGCCATTGCAAAAACATGCCAAAATGTAAAGACCATCAAGGCTAGGAAGAAACTGCATCAACTAACGAGCAAAATAACCAGTTAATATCATAATGGCAGGATCAAGTTCACACATAACAATATTAACCTTAAATGTAAATGGACTAAATGCTCCAATTAAAAGACACAAACTGGCAAACTGGATAAAGAGTCAAGACCCATCAGTCTGCTGTATTCAGGAGACCCATCTCACACGCAGAGACATACATAGGCTCAAAATAAAGGGATGGAGGAAGATTTACCAAGCAAATGGAGAACAAAAAAAAAGCGGGGGTTGCAATACTAGTCTCTGATAAAACAGACTTTAAACCATCAAAGATCAAAAGAGACAAAGAAGGCCATTACATAATGGTAAAGGGATCAATTCAACAGGAAGAGCTAAGTATCCTAAATATATATGCACCCAATACAGGAGCACCCAGATTCATAAAGCAAGTCCTTAGAGACTTACAAAGAGACTTAGACTCCCATACAATAATAATGGGAGACTTCAACACTCCACTGTCAACATTAGACAGATCAACGAGACAGAAAGTTAACAAGGATATCCAGGAATTGAACTCATCTCTGCAGCAAGCAGACCTAAGAGACATCTATAGAACTCTCCACCCCAAATCAACAGAATATACATTCTTCTCAGCACCACATCGTACTTACTCCAAAATCGACCACGTAATTGGAAGTAAAGCACTCCTCAGCAAATGTACAAGAACAGAAATTATAACAAACTGTCTCTCAGACCACAGTGCAATCAAACTAGAACTCAGGAGTAAGAAACTCAATCAAAACCGCTCAACTACATGGAAACTGAACAACCTGCTCCTGAATGACTACTGGGTACATAACGAAATGAAGGCAAAAATAAAGATGTTCTTTGAAACCAATGAGAACAAAGATACAACATACCAGAATCTCTGGGACACATTAAAAGCAGTGTGTAGAGGGAAATTTATAGCACTAAATGCCCACAAGAGAAAGCAGGAAAGATCTAAAATTGACACTCTAACATCGCAATTAAAAGAACTAGAGAAGCAAGAGCAAACAGTTTCGAAAGCTAGCAGAAGGCAAGAAATAACTAAGATCAGAGCAGAACTGAAGGAGATAGAGACACAAAAAACTCTACAAAAAATCAATGAATCCAGGAGTTGGTTTTTTGAAAAGGTCAACAAAATTGACAGACCACTAGCAAGACTAATAAAGAAGGAAAGAGAGAAGAATCAAATAGACGCAATAAAAAATGATAAAGGGGATATCACCACCGACCCCACAGAAATACAAACTACCATCAGAGAATACTATAAACACCTCTATGCAAATCAACTGGAAAATCTAGAAGAAATGGATAATTTCCTGGACACTTACACTCTTCCAAGACTAAACCAGGAAGAAGTTGAATCCCCGAATAGACCAATAGTAGGCTCTGAAATTGAGGCAATAATTAACAGCCTACCAACCAAAAAAAGTCCAGGACCAGATGGATTCACAGCTGAATTCTACCAGAGGTACAAGGAGGAGTTGGTACCATTCCTTCTGAAACTATTCCAATCAATAGAAAAAGAGGGAAACCTCCCTAACTCATTTTATGAGGCCAACATCATCCTGATACCAAAGCCTGGCAGAGACACAACAAAAAAAAAAGAGAATTTTAGACCAATATCCCTGATGAACATCGATGCAAAAATCCTCAATAAAATACTGGCAAACCGGATTCAGCAACACATCAAAAAGCTTATCCACCATGATCAAGTGGGCTTCATCCCTGGGATGCAAGGCTGGTTCAACATTCGCAAATCAATAAACATAATCCAGCATATAAACAGAACCAAAGACAAGAACCACATGATTATCTCAATAGATGCAGAAAAGGCTTTTGACAAAATTCAACAGCCCTTCATGCAAAAAACACTCAATAAATTCGGTATTGATGGAACGTACCTCAAAATAATAAGAGCTATTTATGACAAACCCACAGCCAATATCATACTGAATGGGCAAAAACTGGAAAAATTCCCTTTGAAAACTGGCAAAAGACAGGGATGCCCTCTCTCACCACTCCTATTCAACATAGTGTTGGAAGTTCTGGCTAGGGCAATCAGGCAAGAGAAAGAAATCAAGGGTATTCAGTTAGGAAAAGAAGAAGTCAAATTGTCCCTGTTTGCAGATGACATGATTGTATATTTAGAAAACCCCATTATCTCAGCCCAAAATCTCCTTAAGCTGATAAGCAACTTCAGCAAAGTCTCAGGATACAAAATTAATGTGCAAAAATCACAAGCATTCTTATACACCAGTAACAGACAAACACAGAGCCAAATCAGGAATGAACTTCCATTCACAATTGCTTCAAAGAGAATAAAATACCTAGGAATCCAACTTACAAGGGATGTAAAGGACCTCTTCAAGGAAAACTACAAACCACTGCTCAGTGAAATAAAAGAGGACACAAACAAATGGAAGAACATACCATGCTCATGGATAGGAAGAATCAATATCGTGAAAATGGCCATACTGCCCAAGGTTATTTATAGATTCAATGCCATCCCCATCAAGCTACCAATGAGTTTCTTCACAGAATTGGAAAAAACTGCTTTAAAGTTCATATGGAACCAAAAAAGAGCCCGCATCTCCAAAACAATCCTAAGTCAAAAGAACAAAGCTGGAGACATCACGCTACCTGACTTCAAACTATACTACAAGGCTACAGTAACCAAAACAGCATGGTACTGGTACCAAAACAGAGATATAGACCAATGGAACAGAACAGAGTCCTCAGAAATAATACCACACATCTACAGCCATCTGATCTTTCACAAACCTGAGAGAAACAAGAAATGGGGAAAGATTCCCTATTTAATAGATGGTGCTGGGAAAATTGGCTAGCCATAAGTAGAAAGCTGAAACTGGATCCTTTCCTTACTCCTTATACGAAAATTAATTCAAGATGGATTAGAGACTTAAATGTTAGACCTAATACCATAAAAAACCCTGGAGGAAAACCTAGGTAGTACCATTCAGGACATAGGCATGGGCAAAGACTTCATGTCTAAAACACCAAAAGCAACGGCAGCAAAAGCCAAAATTGACAAATGGGATCTCATTAAACTAAAGAGCTTCTGCACAGCAAAAGAAACTACCATTAGAGTGAACAGGCAACCTACAGAATGGGAGAAAATTTTTGCAATCTACTCATCTGACAAAGGGCTAATATCCAGAACCTACAAAGAACTCAAACAAATTTACAAGAAAAAAACAAACATCCCCATCAAAAAGTGGGCAAAGGATATGAACAGACATTTCTCAAAAGAAGACATTCATACAGCCAACAGACACATGAAAAAATGCTCATCATCACTGGCCATCAGAGAAATGCAAATCAAAACCACAATGAGATACCATCTCACACCAGTTAGAATGGCGATCATTAAAAAGTCAGGAAACAACAGGTGCTGGAGAGGATGTGGAGAAATAGGAACACTTTTACACTGTTGGTGGGATTGTAAACTAGTTCAACCATTATGGAAAACAGTATGGCGATTCCTCAAGGATCTAGAACTAGAAGTACCATATGACCCAGCCATCCCATTACTGGGGATATACCCAAAGGATTATAAATTATGCTGCTATAAAGACACATGCACATGTATGTTTATTGCAACACTATTCACAATAGCAAAGACTTGGAATCAACCCAAATGTCCATCAGTGACAGATTGGATTAAGAAAATGTGGCACATATACACCATGGAATACTATGCAGCCATAAAAAAGGATGAGTTTGTGTCCTTTGTAGGGACATGGATGCAGCTGGAAACCATCATTCTTAGCAAACTATCACAAGAACAGAAAACCAAACACCGCATGTTCTCACTCATAGGTGGGAACTGAACAATGAGATCACTTGTACTCAGGAAGGGGAACATCACACACCGGGGCCTATCATGGGGAGGGGGGAGGGGGGAGGGATTGCATTGGGAGTTATACCTGATGTAAATGACGAGTTGATGGGTGCAGCACAGCAACATGGCACAAGTATACATATGTAACAAACCTGCACGTTATGCACATGTACCCTACAACTTAAAGTATAACAATAATAAATAAATTTTAAAAAAAAAGTTTCTTGGGAAGGTCAAAATAAATATTTGGGAATTCGTTTTATACTAATATAAAGCAAAGGTCTCTTTTTAAGCAAGAACCATTATTTATTTTTGAAAGGTATTAGCTGAGTGGCCACTATGTGTTCAGCACTGTGCTAGATGCTTTAAGACCAAAGAAATAAATGATTTCTATCCTAAGATTTTATCATCCAACTATATTTAAAACTAGTCCAAATAAGTTCAGTAGTATTTTGTACTTCATTTACATTTTTTTTCTTACTACATCCAATATGTAGTAACTATTCTATTATACTATGTCATGTTGGTGAATATTTATCAACCAGTTCTCTTTAAAATGTATGAATGTATTAATGATATATATGTGAATTATAGATTTTTTCTGACATAAAGGACTTGAGGCACATAATTTGCAAACAATAATAAAATATACAATATGCTTTATGTAAATTCCACATAATTGGTTGCGTCTCAGAAAACACTTTGGTGGATTTTTTGCAACTTTTTTTAACCATAGACAAATTATGTTTGAAAGTGATGAACAAGTGTAATTCAAGCATGAATCTTGGATGATATTTTTATTTATGTTAATGAGAAAGATGAAAGTTAAACAACAAAGTCATGTGAAAGAACTTCACTCATTTATCATTACTTGAATGACTTACTTTCTGAGTTAGATGATAGCTTTCAAACATTAAAACAATAATACTTTCAATTTTGGGGGCTACTCAACAATATTGCAGCTACAAACATGCTTTACTTGTGAATTTAATCTGAATTATTAACATTTTCTCCAACATTTTCTCTAATTTAAACCAAGAGTTGGCAATCTTTTTAGAGGGATAGGTGGGAAATATTTGGGGCTTTACAATCCATATAGTCTCTGCTTCAACTACTCAACTCTACTGTTGCAGCACTGCAACTGGAACTGGTTATGCTCCAGTCAAATTTTATTTACTAAATCAGATGTCAGGCTAGATTTGGCCCATTAACTGAGGTTTGCTGACCCTTAGGTTAAAGAATCAAGAAAACAATAAATCAAACCCTGATTTATAGCTCTTGACTATTTCCTTAGTGCAAATACTTGGAAAGAGTTGTACAGTGGCATATCATTATAAAGCATTCCCATTATAAAGTTCTCTCATTGTAAAATATTCCTGTTATATAAATACAATTACCATTATGTGACTATGATAGGTGTAAATAACTTCAAGAGCATACATAATGGTAAAATGTAGTAAAATAGTTAAGAAGTGATAAGTACTTGTTATCTTTGTTTTTATCATAATTTATTTAATTGTAAATTTACATAATTTACCTTTAATGATGGCTCTGTTTAACATCTGGCTCAAAAATTTCTTGAAAATTTAACTCAGCTCTTGCTAGCCAATAACAGCCAACTCCAGGATGCCATTAATTAACAGAAATTGATTTAATTGCACATCTTCACCTCTCAAGCACTTGAGTTGATACCATATGGATAAGGGCTTGAAGTGGAGAAAAGAAATTGGGTTTTCCTACTTCTACACCACTCTCCTCACCTCATCACCAACTTCCTGCTTCATTGAACTAAAAAGAGAAAATAAATATTGAAGAAGGGGAAATGGAGAAAAAGAAAGAAGCATAGACGACGGGGAAAGTAGTGAAAGCTGGCACAAGTAGTGAAAAGCTTACACACCACATTTTCTATTCTATCACTAGCATTAAAATAAAATAATGGACTTAGTATGGTGGCTCACACCTGTCATCCCAGCACTTTGGGAGGCTGAAGCAGGAGAATTACTTGAGGCCAGGAGTTTGAGACTAGAGTGGGCAACATAATGAGACTCCATAGAAGGACACCTTACTCAACAAATGGTGCTGGGATAATTGACAAGCCACATGTAGAAGAATGAAACTGGATCCTCATCTCTCACCTTATACAAAACTCAACTCAAGATGAATCAAATACTTAAATCTAAGACCTGAAACCATAAAAATGCTAGAAGGTAACATCAAAAAAAAAAAAAAAAAAAAAAAAAAAAAAAAAAAAAAAACTCTTCTAGGCATTGGTTTAGCAAAGAATTAATGATCAAGAATGCAAAAGCAAATCCAATAAAAACAAAATAAATGGGACCTAATTAAACTAAAAAGCTTTTGAAAAACAAAATAATAATAATAATCAGCAGAGTAAATAGACAACCCACAGTACAAGCCTTGCATGTGAAAAAGACTAACATCCAGAATCTACAGGGAATTCAAACAAATCAGTAAGAGAAAACATACAACCTCATCAAAAAGTGGGCAAAGGACATGAATAGACAATTCTCAAAAGAAAATATACAAATGGCCAACAAACATAGGAAACAATGCTCAATATCACTATCAGGAAAATTCAAATTTAAACTACAATGAGATACCACATTGCTCCTGCAAGAATGGCTGCAATAAAAAATAAATAAATAATAGATTTTGCTGTGGATGTGGTGAAAAGGGAACACTTTCACACTGCTGGCGGGAATGTAAGCTAGTACTACCACTATGGAAAATGGTATGGAGTTTCCTTAAAGAACTAAATGTAGAAATACCATTTGATTCAGCAATCCCACTACTGGGTATCGACCCAAAGGAAAATAAATCATTATATGAAAAAGTCACGCATTCATGTTCACAGCAGTACAACTCACAAGTGCAAAATTATGGAACCAACCTAATTGCCCATCAACCAACGAGTGGATAAAGAAAATATAGTGTACACACACACACACAAACACACACACACAAACACACACACACACACACTATGGAATACTACTCAACCATATAAAGAAAGGAAATACTGACATTTGCAGCAACATGGATGGTGTTGGAAACCATTCTATTCTATTATTTCTATTCTCAGGAATAGAAAACCAAATATTGTATGATCTCATTTATAAGTGGGAGCTAAGCTATGAGGACGCAAAGGACTAAGAATGATATAATGAACTTTGGGGACTTGGAAGAAAGGTTGGGAGAGGGTTGAGAGATAGAAGACTACACAGTGGGTACAGTGCACACTGTTCAGGTGATGAATGCAACAAAATGTCAGAAATCACCACTAAAGAACTTATCCATGTAACCAAAAACTACCTGCTCCCCCCAAACTATTGAAATAAATTTTAGAAAATGTTAGCTGGGTATAGTCCCTAGCTACTTGGGAAAGTGAGACAGGGAAATTACTTGAGCCCAGGAGTTCAAGGTTGCAGTGAGTTATGATCACACCACTGCACTCCAGCCTGGGTGACAGAGTCAGACCCTGTTTCTAAATAAATAAATAAATAACATAATTAACTGATACCATAAGTATATAAGTGAGGCATGAAAAACACTATCCCTCCCCCAAAAATGGTCTTCAAAATGGAGGTATTTTGCATTAAATGGGAAAATTGAAGAAGTAAGAAATGATAACTAAATAGGTTGGTGCACACCCAAGTAGATCATAATGAGCTGTGGAAAGGTGAAGAGGAAAGAAATAGCACCATTATCTTCAGATCAAAGGCTGCAGGTAAGTCAGACTTTACACCACAAGATGGAAAGAGCACATTCCTAAACTTAAGAGTTTTTTGTTAGAACCTTCTTTTGCTTCCACATATAGTACTGTTGTATGTTTCAGTCACATAACACTACCTTGGACAGATGAACTTATAAGTGGAATGATCCTCACCAAATCAGTCCTACTGGAAAAATACTTAAATTTCTTCTGTGTTCTTTACAACTCAACTTGAAGGAAAGGAACAGCCCATGAGTTTGCACCAGAAGTTTGTCTGGTACAGACATCTCTGTGACTGAATATTTTTAAACCACATTCATCATCTAAAGAAGAAAATGTTCACGCATGGGATATGTAATAAAGTGAAATAGCAGTAGTTAAAATGGAGTTAAAAGAAAATAATATATATAATATATAGCATATATAATACATAAATTACACTTGATCTTAGCCAAAAAGCCAAGAAATAATGTGTAATATACAAAATAGACTATTTTATTTATGTAATTAAATAATATGTTTTAATGCATTTTCTCACTATCCTTCAGATTACATCCCCTGCTCTAAGGGAAACAAACGAGTCTAAAGAGTGCTTTGGCACACCAAAAGCTAAGCATGTTGTATCCAGTCACAACTTGGAACATTCACTTAAAGTATACAAAGGGTGTGGGTCATAGACTCCTGTATAATTTTGCTGAATTTTTGTTTCTGAGAAGCCAATTTCAAAGCTAAGGAAAATATCATAAAACTGTTAGGAGTCTTTTAAAGTTTATGAATAGCATTTACAAAGGCAATGAGGAATGGAAGGCCAAATTATCAAACAACATATGAAAGAAAGGTTAATTTTACCTTGCAATAAACCCCATCAGGTGATTTATTTTGCTTATAATTAAAATATCCATACATGAACACTGAATAATCAGATAACAATGAATCATTTCCATTACCTCCCCACAATTCAGAAGGGAGAGTCATCTTCTCCTAAGGGGCATTAAGTTAAGACTCACCTCATCTCTTGGTGAAGCAGTTTCCCCCTAGATGACTTACATTCATCTGGCCTTCCTGATCCTTCATGACATTCTGCACACTGCTGTCAGAAATATTTTTTCAAAAGGCAATTTTTTTTGCAGCACTCTCCTGATGAAAATCTTTCAACAACTCCCTATTGCTTATAGGTTAATGCCCAAGTTAGTTAGGGAAAAGCAGGCCAAAACTACTCTTCTAGAGTCATAATTTCCTTCCTCCATCCCTTTTGTGGTCTCACTCCTCTCTTCTTTGGTTGGTGAATGTCTGTTTCTCTCACATTCAAGGCCCAGGTCGAATGATACCTCCATTATGAATCTTCTTCTGACTTCTGCCAAATGAATTAGCCACTCTCTCCTGGGTTCCCATAAATCTTTACCCATGCAATATGCAGGATGGGGAGAGAGATGGAGGGAAGAAGAGTGCAGATAGAGCAATGGATTTCACCAGAGATGTAATTAGGGGGCTGCCAAATATAGGCCCTACTTCAAACAAAGCATATTAAATCTTAAAAGTTTATATACATTCTGAATAAGATTTTATTTGAAAAAGTGTTCTCCCTCAACAAAAGAACCATAATAAAATAGAAGTATAGGGCCGAGCGCGGTGGCTCACGCCTGTAATTCCAGCACTTTGGGAGGCTGAAGCGGGCGGATCACAAGGTCAAGAGATCGAGACCGTCCTGGCTAACAAGGTGAAACACCGTCTCTAGTAAATACAAAAAAGTAACCGGTCGTGGTGGCTGGCCCCTGTAGTCCCAGCTACTCGGGAGGCTGAGGCAGAAGAATGGCATGAACCCAGGAGGCGGAGCTCACAGTGAGCCGAGATCGCGCCACTGCGCTCCAGCCTGGGCGACAGAGCTAGACTCCGTCTCAAAAAAAAAAAAAAGAAAAAGAAAAAGAAAAAAAAGTGCAAGTGTAGTGGAAAAAGTATTATATTTGCAGCTGGACAGAGACAGGTTTTAAATAATCACTCTTCTATTTTACTGAATATGTGACTATGAGCAAATCAATTATCCTACCTACTTCCCTAGCACCGTTATCTGTCACCTACTTTCTTTCAACTGACATGTCAATTGAGCAGAGTAATTAGAGGATGATCTTACTCCGCTACCTTCATGTCTAACTCTTACTGATACTTCAAGACTCAGACTCAGTTAGTGTTGCTTCCACTGTGAAGTCTAACACTAGATGGAGCTCAATACTTTATACAAGCCTCTATTATGTTTTGTCATTATTTGCATGTCTTGAACCCAGAGCTTTTTAAGCCCTAATATAATCCTAGTAGTTGTTATAATATTAAGATATGGCTGAGTGTGGTGACTCATGCCTGTAATCTCAGTACATTGGGAGGCAGAGGCAGGCAAATTGCTTCATCCCAGGAGTTTGAGACCAGCCTGGGCGACATGGCAAAACCCCATTTATAAAAAAAAAAAAAAAAATACAAAAATTGGCCGGGTACGGTTGTGCATGCCTGTAGCCCCAGCTACTTGGGAGGCTAAGGTAAGAGAATCTCCTGAGCCTAGGAAGTTGAAGCTGCAGTGAGTTGTGATCATGTCACTGAACTTCAGCCTAGGGGACAGAGTGAGGCCCTGTCTCAAAAAAATAAGTAAATATAATAAAATACTTCTAGCTGGGTGAGGTGGTGCATGTCTATTGTCCCAGTTACTTGGGAGGTGGAGGCAAGAGAATTTCTTGAGCCCAAGAGTTTGACCCAGCCTGGGCAACACAGCAAGATCCTGTCTCTAAATAAATAAAATAAAAATAAAAATAAAATAATGCTGTACAGGTTGGTAAATATCCAGTGTCCTAAATCTCACCTCATATGCCTCCTAGCACTTTTAGGACACCCCTCCAAAAAACCTTCCAATGACCAAGCAACTAAATGATTAATATCTCAAACAGCAAGGGGCCTCCAGTACTCTGCCATAGCTAAGGCTTGTGTTCATTTCAATTCATCAGTTCCTGTGCTTGAAAATAGTTCTTGTTCATCTCCCTAGTAGAAGATAAATGGCCTGAGAGCAGAAATCGGGATATTTGCCCTTGTATTTTTGAAGATAAGCCTTCTACTGTTCCAGGTGTTAATTATTTAGTTAATTTTTATTTTAATTACTCCTCTCCTCTCTGATATTAACTACTTTATAGCTTCAAGAGGTCCTCAATGACCTCATATTGTCCTTTTAAGTTGTCACAGGGTCTTTACTTGGGCCTAACATACTTGGACCTATAATTGGATCTTATTCTTCCTCTATCCCCACATGCGAACACTACTCCCTTTACCCAGAAGCACACAAAAAGAAGCATAAAATTTATTGTATTTTAAGAAGAAAAGATGCAATTGAGTATGTAGAGTTAATTGTAAACTATACTATTAACATGGTTTACAAATGCATATCACATGACACAGATGCTCTTCAATTATTAATCAGTAGGTGCTGTTTTATTCATCTGTCCTTTTGAATAACTTATTTCAAAAATGTTATAATAGTAAATAAATATATTTAGACATTTTAGGAGCCCTTACCACTCTTACTTTCACCCAAATATGTTATGCAAAACATTACCACAATTACTATACATAGCACCTGCTGTATTTTCTGAAACGATTATTCCAGTTTTTGTATTAAACACAGTTAAATATAATTCTTAAAATTCTGCAACAACAAAAATCACCTTGGAAAGAGAGCTGCCATGAATGAAAAAATGATAATTCCTTTCATTTAATGTCCAGATATATGATATAGTATGAAAGAAGTGTGTTTCTAAACAAAACTTCTATTACTAATCTAGAAACTTGAAGTAGAATTTTATTTATGTCCAAAAGATATTATTATTACAGTCTCAGAAGATTCTAGGGGATGCTAGTTTCCACTACAGAATCACTCTAATATTTTTTATATCATTATTAGTCATGACTACCTAGAGTTGTATCAGAACAAATGCAAACTAAAATATGATGGGATAATAGTAGCAAGATGTTCATTATTTGGAATATACTTGCTATATTGTTTTTAGTTAATTGATTCATTCATTTATCAAATATTCATTGAATGTCAGTGCCACATGCTAAGAATAAGAAGTATGGTGCCTAATATTAAAGTGTTCACATTAGCAAGGAAAAACTTGTTATTTTTTAAAAACATCTTTCTGAAAGTCAATTTATTACTAAGACTCACATTCTGTAGCACAGTCAAGAAGCAGGAAAAAGATAAAAATAAAATCCTCTGAAGATGTGTGCTTTTTATACGGGCAGACAAGTTGATTTAACTTAATTCTCTCTGGCTTTTGATTTTCACAATGGGAAAAGCTAGCAAAAAATGTTGTCAGTGTTCTTAAAATCATAAAAAATATCAGATGATAATGAGAAATTTCTGGTTTGAGATATGGCAAGGGAAAAGAATCAAAGCTACTTTTACCCTTCAGGTATTTTCAGATCTAGAATAAGCAGCTGAAAAACTGAACTGAGTATTATTTGTCTCTAAACATCAGTCAGAAAAAAATTCAAAGTGCAGAGTCTGCAAAAGATGGAGGCCCAACATATTTTCCTTTAATTTGGACTAAAAATGTAAGGAGTTAAACACTAGGTGCAAGGGCAAGACAGAAGGAAACTAACCTTCATAAAATTGCAGCCTGAATTTGAGGCCCAGAAAACAATAAACCGTGAACTTGCTGATTTGCTAGTGTCCCCAGGAACCTAACAAAACAAACTGACATCATCTTTGCAGAAAGATAGAATCATCCCAGGCTTCAAATTATTTGTACAAAATGCAATTAATGTGCAGAACACATATAGAGACAGCTAGACACACAAAAAGACCTCATGTGCTAGAAACAGAAGAAAACAAAACAGAAAAAAAAGACACATAAGGATTTCAGATAATCGTATTATGAACACAGACTGTAAAACAACTATGCGTATTTTATACAAGGAGATAACCAACAAGCTTGAAACTTTTAGCAGGAAAGTGAAACAGAAGAAATATAAACAAATACAAACTAAAATTCTGGACTTGAAAAATACTATGACAAATTAAGGACTGAATGATTGGGCTGCACAATAAATTATACACAGCTGAATATAAGTTTAGTGAACTGGAGAAAAAGTCAGAAGAAATTATGCAAAATGAATTCTTATGAGACATTACTACAAAAAGAAAATGAAAGAGATGATGGTACATAAAAAATACAATCTGATACAGTTAATTGGAGTCCCAGAAGGAGGGAAGGGAAAAAATATACATAGTCAATGCTTGAAAAAACTATTTCTGGTAGTTCATAATTTCAATACCTCCAAAAAATTCAAAGCAGAAAAATTAAAAGAAATCCACACACCATAGAGAATCTATGAAAAACCAAAAATAAATATATTTTAATATTTGTCAGAATATAAAACAGTTTACCTTCAAAGAAACAGAAATTAAGAAGACATCTGATTTCTCGATAGCTTCAGCGGAAGACAAAAGACAAGGGAGCATTATCTTCAATCCACTATTAGGAAATAACTGCCACCCTACTCAATGAAAATATCTTTCAAGAATAAAGACAAGACAAGCCAGGCACGGTGGCTCACGCCTGTAATCCTAGCACTTTGGAAGGCTGAGGGGGTCGGATCACGAGGTTAGGAGATCGAGACCATCCTGGCTAGCACAGTGAAACCCCATCTCTACTAAAAATACAAAAAAAAAAATATATATATATATATCCAGGCATGGTGGCAGGGCGCCTGTAGTCCCAGCTACTGGGGAGGCTGGGGCAGGAGAATGGTGCGAACCTGGAAGGTGGAGCTTGCAGTGAGCCAAGATCGTACCACTGCACTCCAGCTTGGGTGACAGAGCAACACTGTCTCTAAATAAATAAATAAATAAATAAATAAATAAATAAATAAACAAGAGAATAAAGACAAGATAATGACAATTTCAGGCAAACAACTGAGAATGTTCACCACAAGAAACCATACACTAAAGGGAATACTAAAGTATTCATCAGTTAGAAGTAAAAAAAAAAAAAAAAAAAGTCACAGTTACGGGAAAAAATGAAAGTCTTAAATATACAGGAAGATCTATGTTAATATTCAATATATAAGAATATGATATCTTGTGCTAATACAAGTATATGTGGAGAGAGGGAGAGAGAGAAAGTAAAAACGAGAGAAGAGAAAGATGAAAAGGAGAAGAAGGATTAAAATATAGTACACAGCATAAGAGTCAGGAACAGAGAAAAAAATAGAGTCGTGGATAAGGGTAAAGTAAGTATTATCATTCAGTTTTCATAATTTAAAGACATATATATTGTTTCCTTTATTTCTTTTTTTAAAAAAACGGGATACATGCACAGAACATGCAGGTTTGTTACATAGGTATACGTGTGCCATGGTGGTTTGCTGCACCTATTGACCCATCTTCTAAGTACCTGCCCCTCACCCTGCCTCAACCCCCTCACCCCCACACCCAAACAGGCCCTGGTGTGTGTCGTTTCCCTCTCCGTGCTCATGTGTTTTCAATGTTCAACTCCCACCTATGAGTGAGAAGATGAGGTGTTTGGTTTTCTCTTCCTGTGTTAGTTTGTTGAGGATGATGGCTTCCAGCTTCATCTATATCCCTGCAAAGGAAATTATCTCATTTTTTTATGACTGCATAGTATTCTATGGTGTACATATACCACATTTTCTTTATCCAGTTTCTCATTGATGGGCATTTAGGTAGATTCCATGTCTTTGCTATTGTTAATAGTACTGCAATGAACATACACGTGCATGTATCATTATAATAGAATGATGTATATTCCTTTGGGTATATATCCAGTAATGGAATTGCTGGGTCAAATGGTATTTCTGGTTCTAGATCCTTGAGGAATCGCTATACTGTCTTCCACAATGGTTGAACTAATTTACATTCCCACGGACAGTGTAAAAGCATTCTTATTTCTTCCCACCCTCTCCAGCATCTATTGTTTCCTGACTTTTTAATAATCACCATTCTGACTGGCATGAGATGATATCTCAATGTGGTTTTGATTTGCATTTTTACGATGAATAGTGATGTTGACCTTTTTAATATGTTTGTTGGCCATATAAATGTCTTCTTTTGAGAAGTGTCTGTTCATATCTTTTGCTCACCTTTTTATGGGGTAGTTTGTTTTTTTCTTGTAAAAACAAATTTAATACATTTTAAAGTAACTAAATGAAGTGTTTATGACTCCAAACTAAAAGAATGGGGAAGGTAAATAATAATAAAAATTACTTACTACATTAAAAATGAAGCATTTAAAGAGAGAAAGAGAAAGTAGAAAAGATAAGACATTAAAAGCACAACATAAGATTGTAGATTTAAATCACAAACGTATCATTAATTACATTAAGTGTAAACGGACAACATGCTATCATTTAAAAAAATTGTCAAACTGGAAAACAAACTCAATTTAATGTTAACTACAAATAACAGATTTAAAATATAAAGATACAAAAGTGTTAAAATAAAAAGACCATTAAAGCAGGAAATAAAATAAAGCAGGTTTGGCTGTAAAAATATCAGCCAAACAAAGCAAGTAATGTGGGCAATGAATTCCAACACTCAGATCTCTAAAGTACACACACGTACCCCAAACACCCCCTACACGCTATGCAGGGGACCGAGGCCCTGCGTTTTGGGTTAAATGAAGATTGCTGGTTGGAGGCCGTTAGAGGGAGTATGTTAAGTGAAAATGCTGTATAACCTGCATGCTATTGGCAAGCAGTTGCGGTTCTCCTGTCCAGTGCGTGCCACCGGACTCTCTCCCTTGTGTGTAAGCCCCCAATAAAACCCCGTGTCTTTAAAAAAAAATCAGCCAAATATAAATGGTAGGACAAAAAGATGACTAGAAGCAGAGATCAAAATATTATGATAAAATATTTATTTCATCAGGATGAAATAAAAGTTATCTATGAGTATACACCTAATAGCATAAAGCAAAACTTGATAGTGCAAATTCACAATCATAATAGATTTTAACAAACTTCTCTGTTACAGAGACAGAGAAACAAAAAGATCATTAAGAATATAGATTTAAGTAACACAATTAGCAAACTTAATGCAGATATATTTCTATCTATGCATACAAAACTGCAGAGTGCTCATTTTTTTCAAGAACATATTAAATACTTGGAAATAGAAGGACCACATTTGTGGCCCAAAAGCTAACATTAACACATATAAAAGAACTAAAATAATACAAAATACATTCTCATGTCACAATGCAAGTGTGCTTGAAATGAATTTAAAAAATCTCCATATGTGTGGAAATTAAGAGTATACCTTTAAATACTCAAATAGCAGAAGATAGATAATGAAAAAAAGTTTTAACTGAATGGTAATAAAATTAACAAATATCAGAACTTGTGGAATGCAGCTGATGTAGAACATGATAAAAATAAAGAGACTTAAAAGTTTATGTTATAAAAACTATGGAAATTAATTAGCTAATAATATTTCTAAGAAAATTAGTTATTGATATTAAAATAAACCCAAATATATAGAAAGGAAAATAAGATAAATGCAGAAATTAGTGAAAAAACAATGTTACAATAGGGAAAATCAATGAAGGTAAAAATCAGTTTGCTCTAAGGTTAATAATAAGCACACTTCTGACAAATGAGCAAGGATAAAAGAAAACAAGAACAATTAACCAGCATCTGGAATAAAACAGTGGCAAAAATCACAATTTCTGCAATAATTATAAAGATAAGAGATCATAAATGATACATGTATGACACACCAAATTGAAAATCTAGTAGAACATATTTCTAGAAACATACATTACCAAAACTACCCAAAAGAGGAATAGAAAGACCGAATTTTTCTATAACTAATCGAAAATTGAATTCATAAGCAAAACCTATCCACTACAGAAATGGAAATTCACAAGCAGGTACTTCACTGATGAATTCTACTGAACATTCAAAGAAGAAACTTTAATCGTACATAAGTTCTCCCAAAGAATAGAGAAAGCAGAAATGTTTCACAATTCATTTTATGAGATTCGCGTATTCTTAATATCAAAACCACACAAAAGCAGATGGTGACATCAGAAAGACAGCAGAATAGGAAGTCCCACAGAAACAACAATTGAACAATTATAATAGACCAAAATACTTTTATGATATTTCCAAACTCCAGATAGGAATTTGCTGTACTCCTGGGAAGCATAGAGCTGAAAACAGTCACATTGAAATGGGAAAGAAGAACAATTAAAATTTACCAACATTAGCCACTTCCCAAGACAGCACAGGTTGTTCCAGAGAAAAAATGTCTCAACTCATTATTTCTCCCTAGAGGAAGGGAGAGGGAGAAAAAAGTGGAAAATGTGTCCAATTTTTGGCTTTTCTTCAGCCTTCCTGAAATAATGACTTTTCATTTCACTCAGAGTGCTGGTGGGCTTGGCATAGTTTGGATGCCTGGGGGCCACTAAAAGCAAAGAAGAGCAGGAGGGGCAGCTTACTGAGGCCAGCACAGATTAGCAAAATCAGGAGAAGGTGCACAATCTGAGGCTCCTCCCATGAAGGAAAGGAGAAGACTGGAATTTTTATCCACTGTTTCATAGTTTTAAAGGGTTGCCTAAGGGATTAGCATTGTCTCATTTTACTTCAGACACTGATAAAGAGCTGACATAATTTGGATGCCTAGTGGATGATAAGAACAAAAGAGTGGTATGTAATGACATTACAGAAGCATACAACTTGGAGTGCCACAAACAGACACCAGAGGGAGCAAGAAATTACCAGCTATGAGCCCAAGAAATTCAGAAATTGCATGCCCAGACCCAGATAAGTGACATCTCCCCAAAACCGGTTTCAGAGGCCCACAGAATCTAAAGATAGGCTAATCAGTGAGGGTCTCTCCTGGTATGAAGCCAGTCCATAAGTACTTGGAAAGGTGACTTTTTTTTTTCAAATGTGCAGATCCCAGTACAAAGTTACGAGACACACAAAAAAGCAGGGAAACATGGCTTTACAAAAATGATGCACAATACTTGATAGGTAGTTTTTCTGCCCTCACCCACCTCCCACCCTTCTGCTTCCAGTAGTTGCCAGTGTTTACGGTTTCCATTTTTATGTCAATTTAGACACAAGGTTTAGCTTGCACTTACAGGTGAGAACATGGTTTTCTGTTTCTGTGCTATTTGCTTCAGATAATGGCCTCCAGCTGCATCCGTATTGCTGCAAAGGACATAATTTTATCTTTTTATGGCTGCATAGTATTCCATGCTATATACGTACCACATTTTCTTTAACCAGTCTGCCCTTGATGGTAATCATTGAGGTTGATTCCATGTTGTTGCTATTGTCAATAGTGCTGTGATGAACATACTAGTGCATATATCTTCTTGGTAGAATGATTTATATTCCTTTGAGCACATACCCAATAATGAGATTGTAAGGTAAAAGGGTAGTTCTGTTTTACATTCTTTGACACATCACCAAACTGCTTTCTACAGTGGCTGAACTAATTTACATTCCCACGAACAGGGAGAAAGAATTCCCTTTTCTCTGCAACCTCGCCAACGTCTGTTATTTTTTGTGTTTTTAATAATGACCATTCTAACTGGTATGAAATGGTATCTTATTGCAGTTTTGATTTGCATTTCTCTAATGATTAATGATATTGAGCATTTTGTCATCTATTTCTTGGCCACTTGCATCTCTTCTTTTGAGAAGTGTCTATTCATGTCACTATATGGGTGAGAGGATTATGTGTAAACTAAACCTCAATGACACACAATTTACTGACATAGCAAACCTGCATATGTACTCTCTGAAAATAAAATAAAAGTTGAAAAAAATTTTTTTAAGTGGCTTAAAAAATCAACACTGAATGAAAATTATAGCCATCTCTGAAATTATGTTAAAATTGTATTTATTTATTTATTTATTTATTTATTTATTTATTTTTTATTGTTATTATACTTTAAGTTCTAGGGTACATGTGCATAACGTGCAGGTTTGTTACATATGTGTACTTGTGCCATGTTGCTGTGCTGCACCCATCAACTCGTCAGCACCCATCAACTCGTCATTTACATCAGGTATAACTCCCAATGCAATCCCTCCCCCCTCCCCCCTCCCCATGATAGGCCCCGGTGTGTGATGTTCCCCTTCCCGAGTCCAAGTGATCTCATTGTTCAGTTCCCACCTATGAGTGAGAACATGCGGTGTTTGGTTTTCTGTTCTTGTGATAGTTTGCTAAGAATGATGGTTTCCAGCTGCATCCATGTCCCTACAAAGGACACAAACTCATCCTTTTTTTATGGCTGCATAGTATTCCATGGTGTATATGTGCCACATTTTCTTAATCCAATCTGTCACTGATGGACAACTGGGTTGATTCCAAGTCTTTGCTATTGTGAATAGTGCTGCAATAAACATACGTGTGCATGTGTCTTTATAGCAGCATAATTTATAATCCTTTGGGTATATACTCAGCAATGGGATGGCTGGGTCATATGGTACATCTAGTTCTAGATCCTTGAGGAATCGCCATACTGTTTTCCATAATGGTTGAACTAGTTTACAATCCCACCAACAGTGTAAAAGTGTTCCTATTTCTCCACATCCTCTCCAGCACCTGTTGTTTCCTGACTTTTTAATGATCGCCATTCTAACTGGTGTGAGATGGTATCTCATTGTGGTTTTGATTTGCATTTCTCTGATGGCCAGTGATGATGAGCATTTTTTCATGTGTCTGTTGGCTGTATGAATGTCTTCTTTGAGAAATGTCTGTTCATATCCTTTGCCCACTTTTTGATGGGGTTGTTTGTTTTTTTCTTGTAAATTTGTTTGAGTTCTTTGTAGGTTCTGGATATTAGCCCTTTGTCAGATGAGTAGATTGCAAAAATTTTCTCCCATTCTGTAGGTTTCCTGTTCACTCTGATGGTAGTTTCTTTTGCTGTGCAGAAGCTCTTTAGTTTAATGAGATCCCATTTGTCAATTTTGGCTTTTGCTGCCGTTGCTTTTGGTGTTTTAGACATGAAGTCTTTGCCCATGCCTATGTCCTGAATGGTACTACCTAGGTTTTCCTCTAGGGTTTTTATGGTATTAGGTCTAACATTTAAGTCTCTAATCCATCTTGAATTAATTTTCGTATAAGGAGTAAGGAAAGGATCCAGTTTCAGCTTTCTACTTATGGCTAGCCCATTTTCCCAGCACCATTTGTTAAATAGGGAATCATTTCCCTATTTCTTCTCTCAGGTTTGTGAAAGATCAGATGGCTGTAGATGTGTGGTATTATTTCTGAGGACTCTGTTCTGTTCCATTGGTCTATATCTCTGTTTTGGTACCAGTACCATGGTGTTTTGGTTACTGTAGCCTTGTAGTATCGTTTGAAGTCAGGTAGCGTGATGTCTCCAGCTTTGTTCTTTTGACTTAGGATTGTCTTGGCAATGCGGGCTCTTTTTTGGTTCCATAAGAACTTTAAAGCAGTTTTTTTCCAATTCTGTGAAGAAACTCATTGGTAGCTTGATGAGGATGGCATTGAATCTATAAATAACCTTGGGCAGTATGTCCATTTTCACGATATTGATTCTTCCTATCCATGAGCATGGTATGTAGAATTAACAACAAATATAAATAATTATTAATTCTTGCCTAAGAATCTGTGTCTCCAGTCCAAAATTCTTTAGGAATCACAAATATTAAATGAATGTACTATACAAAAATACAAAAGTAGAAGAGCATAAATAATCATGAAGTCATATTTAGAATTAGCCATGAGAAATACGTAGGCAGTAAATTGGTTAATGGAACATGCAATGAAATACAACTAATATTTTTAAACTTTGAAAAAAATGGAAGAAAATAAATCTCTAGAAATTGATCTCTAGAAAATGGAGACATACAACTTACCTGAAACAAGTTCAAAAAAATCATAATAAAGATGCTCAATGAGCTCGAGAAAGCCATTCATGAAGAAAATAAGAACATAAACAAAAGATAGAACATATTGTTTTTAAAGCAAACAAATTTTAGAGTTAAAGAATTCAAAAAACTGAACTGGACCATTCACAAGAAGAACCCAACAGCAGGCAAGATCAAACAGAAGTAAGAATTAGCAAAATCAAAAATCAGTTATATGAAATTATGTAGTCATAGGAATGAAAATAAAATGAAATATAGGGGAAAAATCCTGAGGAACTTATGGAAGGCAATCAAGAGGAGCAAATTAAGAATTAAGAAAGTTCTAGAAAGGAAAACGAGAGAAAAGAAGGAAAAAGCTTATTCCAAGAAATAGTTGTCCTAAACTTCCCAAATCTGGGAAAGAAAATGAACATACATATTAAAGAAGTCCAATAAACTTTAACTAGAGTGAATCCAAAGAAATCCACACCAAGACAATCAAACTGTGAAAAGTAAGACAGTTTTTATTTAATAAGGAAGAGAAAAGTGTCTTGTCATATACAAAATTACTACAATAAGACTGTAAGTGGATTTCTCAGCAGGGACATTTCAGAACAGAAGACAGTGGGATAATATATTCAAAGTACTGAAAGTTAAAAACAAACTGCCCACAAAAAAATACTGTATTAGGCAAATTATCCTTTAACAATGATGGAGAAATACTTGCTAGAACAAAGAAAAACTGAAGGAGTTCACCAACACTACACTTGCCTTACAAGAAATTCCAAGAGGAATCATTCAAGGTGAAATAAAAATATTCTAAACAGCAACTCAAAAACATATAAAAGTATAAAACTCATTGGTAAAAGTAAATATATAGAAAAATGAAGAATGCTCTAATACTATCATGGTGATAAAGAAATCCTGTTTTAATTCTGCTTTAGAAGATAAAAGACAAAAGTTCAAAAATAAATGTTACTGTAAAAATATGTCACTGGAAACAAAATATAAAAATGCAATTTGTGACATCAATAGTATTAAGTGTGGGGAAGAAGTAAAAGTGTAGACTATCTGCATGCAATTGAAGTTAAGTAACTATCTGTTTAAGATACATTGTTATAACTATAAGGTATTTTACGTATGTCCCACGGTAAGCACTAAGGACAGATCAATAGAATATACACAAGAGAAAATGAGGAAGGAACCAAAACACGTAATCACAAAAAAACAACATTGTACAAAAGAATACAACAGGAGAGGAAAAGAGAGAAAAACAGTTACAACAGAGACAAGGAAAAATTAATAAAAATGTTAATAGCAAGTGCCTCATTATCAAGAATTACTGTAACAAAATGGATTAAAATCCCCAATTAAATAATAAAGTGGCTGAATGGATTTTTTTCCAAAGTTATAACTATATACCAAGCATCTCTAATGCAAAAACTCAATATTTTAAATGCTACAGATACCAACACTTTTTGAATGCCAATATGATGCTCAAAGAAAATGCTCCTTGCATCATTCTGGATTCTGAATTTTTGGATTTTGGATGTCTAACCAGTAGCAGCAGTGCAAATATTTCAATATCCCAAAACATCCAAAATCTAAAAACACTTCTTGTCCCAAACATTTTTAATAAAAGATACACGACCTCTACATTCTGTTTATAAGAGATTTGTGTTAGATTTAATAACACACATAGGCTGAAAGTGAAAAGATGAGAAAATATATTCCATGCAAGTACTAACAAAAGAGAACAGGTTGGGCATAATTATATCAGAAAAAAATAGATTTTAAGTCAAAAATTGTCAAAAGAGATAAAGATGCCATTATACATTGATGAAAGTGTCAGTTAACCAGGAATATATAACAATTTTAAAATCATAGGTATCAGGTGTCCTGCCCCAGCAGATGTTCTAGCACCCCACGACACTGTCATATCTGCTGGCATGTGCAGGTGAGCATGGTTCCCACTGCTACTGCCATGACACAGTGCTTTGGCTGTCACCACCTATTAAAGTGTTGTCAGCAGATGAGAAACACCTCAGCTGCTCCAGCACAACAGGTTCCTAACCTTGAGGGGTCAGAGGAAAAAAGTCAAGGGCCTCGTTTAAGTCCCCCAAAGTTAGGGAACACAACTCAGGAGTGCAGAATTGAGCCTTGGTTCCTTAAAATCTCCCAGATTTTACTGAACCATTTTACTGAACTCAACTTATACCACAATTAAACCCCAAAAGGCATCAAAGAAGATAAAAGCAAAAAGTTCCATCCAAAGGAGAGTAATTTCAAATATTGAAGGCACATTAGCCTATACAAATGATAAAGAATCTTCACAAGAACTCCAGCAACTCAGAAAGCCAGATTCCCTTCTTACCTCAGAACAACCATAATACTTTGCCATCAATGGATCTTAATCAGACTGAAATGGCTGAAATGACAGAAATAGAATTTAGAATATGGTTAGAAATGAAGATCACTGAGATTCAGGAGAAAATGAAAGCCTAATTCAAGGAATCTAAGGAATACAATAAAATTTTAGAGGAGCTAAAAGAGGAAATAGCCATTTTAAGATAAAATCCAACTGATCTGATAGAGCTGAAAAAACTAATTTTAAGAATTTCATAATATAATTGCCATTATTAACAGCAGAATCAATCAAGCTGAGGAAAGAATCCCAGAGCTCAAAGACTAGCTTTCTGAAATAAGTCATTCAGACAAAAATAAAGAAAAAGCAATAAAGAAAAATTAACACAACTTTTGAGCAATATGAATTTATGTAAAGATGACAAATCTATGACTCGTTGACATCCTTGAAAGAGAGGGAGAGAAAGCAAGCAACTCGGAAAACGTATATGAAGATATTACCCATAAAGATTTCCCCAACCTCACTAGAAAGACCAAGATGCAAATTCAGGAAATACAGAAAACCCCAGGGAGAGATGACCATCCCCAAGACACATAATAATCAAATTCTCCAAGGTTGAAATAAAAGAAAAAAAAAGTAAAGGCCGCTAGAGAGAAGGGTTCAGATGCCTACACTGGTAACCCCAGCAGACTAAGAGTGCACCTTTCAGCACAAGCCCTACAAGCCAGAATAGATTGGAGGCCTAGGTTCAGCATTCTTAAAGAAATTCCAACCAAGAATTTCATATCCAGCCAAACCAAGTTTTCATAAGCAAAGGAGAACTAAGATCCTTTCCAGACAAGCAAATCCTATGGAAATTTATTATCACTAGCCCTCTCTTTAAGTGAATGCTAAATATGAACAGAAAAGATCATTACTGGATGCCGCAAAACTACACTTAAGACCTTAACTACATACACAGTTGATAATATAAAGCAACTTCACAATGAAGTCTGCATAATAACCAGCTAAAAACACACTGACAGGATCAAATCTGCAAATACTGATATTGAATTTGAACGTAAACAGGACAAATGCCCAAATTAAAGGGCACAGAGTAGCAAGCTGGCTAAAGATGCAAGACTGAACTGTATGTGATTTTCAAGAGACCCATCTCACATGCAATTGCATTCAAAGTCTCAAAATATAGAAATGGAGAGAAATGAACCAAGCAAAGAGAAAACGGAAAAAGAAAACAGGGTTGTGGTGTTAATTTCAGACAAAATAGAGTTTAAACAAACAAATATCAAAAAGACAAATAAGGATTTTACATAATTGTAAAGGGTTCAATTCAACAGAAAAATCTAAGTATCTTAAATATGTGTGCACTCAACCCAGGAACATCCAGATTCATAAAGCAAGCCTTAGAGACCTATGAAGAGACTTAGATAACTACACAAAAATAGTGGGAAACATAAACATCATTGACAGTATAAGACAGATCATTGAGGCAGAAAACTAACAAAAATATTTGGGAACCGAACTTTACGCTTGACCAAATGGGCCTGACAGACATCTATAGAACAGAAAACCATACGACTACATGGAAATTAAACAACCTGTTCCAGAATGACTTTGGGGTGAACAACAAAATTAAATTAAAAAAAAAATTGAATGAAGATACATCATACAAGAATCTCTAGAACATGGTTAAAGCAGTTTTAGGAGAAAAGTTTATAGTACTAAATACCCACATTTAGAAAGATTTCAAGTTAACAACGTAACATTACACCTAGAGGAAATAGAAAAACAAGAGTAAACCAACCCTGAAGCTAGCAGAAGACAACAAACAACCAAAATCAGAACTGAACTATATAAAAAAAATGAATCCAGGAGCTGATTCTTAGAAAGAATAAGTAAGATTGATAGATCACGGGCTGATCCAAATTAACACAATCAGAAATGGCAAAGGGGACTTTACTACTGACGCCACAGAAATACCAAAAACCCTCAAAGATTACTACAAACACCTCTATGAACACAACCTGGAAAACCTAGAAAAATTGACAAATGCCTGGAAATCTATAACTTTCCAAGATTGAATCAGAAAGAAACCGAATCCTTGAAAAGACCAATAATGAATTCCAAAGTTGAATTAGTAAGAAAATGCCTACCAACCAAAGCACCAGACAGGTTCATAGATGAATTCTACTAAGTGTATAAGGAAGAGTTGGTACAGTTTTTACTGAAAATATTCCCCCAAAAAATGAGAAAGAGGGACTCCCTAATTTATTATATGAGGGCAGCATCATTCTGATAAACCTGGCAGAAACACAACAACAACAAAAAGAAAACTTTAGGCCAAAATCCTTGATTAATATAGATTTAAAACATCAGAAAAATACAAGCAAACTGAATCCAACAGCCGGACCAAAAAGCTAATCCACCATGATCAAGTAGGCTTTATCTCTGTGACATAAGGTTGGTTCAATATACACAAATCAGTAAATGAGATTCATCACATAAGCAGAACTAAAAACAAAAAAAAAAAAGATCACCTCGATAGAGGCAGAAACAGCTTTCTGTAATATTCAACATTCCTTCATATTAAAAACTTGCAACAATCTAGGCATTGAAGGAACGTTCCTCAAAATAATAAAAGCCATCTCTGACAAACCCACAGCCAATATTATACTGAATAAGCAGAAGCTGATGCATTCCTGTTGAGAACCAGAACAAGACAAGAATTTCCACTCACCACTCCTCTTCAAGGTAGTATTGGAAGACCAAAATAGAGCAATCAGACAAGAGAAAGAAATAAAACCTATCTAAATAAGATGTCAAACTATTTGTTTGAAGACAACATGACTCTTCACCTAGAAAATCCCATAGTCTCTGCCAAAAGCTCCTAGATCTGATAAACCACTTCAGCAAAGTTTCAGTACACAAAACCAATGCACAAAAGTAATATTTCTATAAATACACCACATCAAAACTGAGAGCCAAATCAAGAAAACAATCCTATTCACAATACACACAAAAAGCGTAAAATACCTATGTATATAGCCAACCAGGGAGGGAAAAGATATCTACAATGAGAATTACAAAACATTGCTGAAAGAAATCAAAGAATTCACGAACAAATGGAAAAACATTCCGTGCTTATGAATATAAAGTATCAATATTGTTAAAAAGGATATACTGCCAAAAGCAATTTACAAATTCAAAGCTATATCTATCAAACTATCAATGGTACTTTTTAAAAAGAAAAAAAAAAATGTTTTTATATACACAGGGAACCAAAAAAGAGCCTGAGTAGCCAAATCAGTCCTAAGCAAAAAGAGCAAAGCTGCAAACATCACATTACCTAACTTCAAACTATATTACATTACCTAACTTCAAACTATATTACAAGGGTATAGTAATCAAAACTGCCTGGTACTAGTACAAAAACAGACACATAGGCCAATGGAACGGAAAAGAGTCCGGAAATAAAGCTAGACACCTACAACCATATGACCTTTGACAAAGTCAATAAAATAAGCAATGAGGAAAGAACTCCCTGTTCCATAAATGGTACTGGAATAACTGGCTAGCCATTTGCAGAAGATTGAAGGGAGCAGACCACTTACTTACATCACATTAAAAAACCAACTCCAGATGGATTAAAGACTTAAATGTAAAACCTATAACTATAAAAATCCTTGAAGAAAACCTATGAAATACAATTCTGGACATAAACTCTGGAAAAGATTTCATGGAGAAAAAGCCAAAAACAATTACAGTGAAAACAAAAATTAGCAAATGGGACCTGTTTAAACTAAAGAGATTCTGTACAGCAAAAGAAACTATCAACAGAGTAAACAGAAAAATTAGAGAATGTGAGAAAATGTTTGGAAACCACGCATCTGACAAAGGTCTAATATCCAGAATCTACAAGAAATTTAAATTAGCGGACAAAATAATAAACAATGCCACTGAACAGTGGGCAATGGATATGAACAGATAATCTTCAAAAGAAGACATACAGTAATCAATAAGCATGTGAACAAAAATGTTCAAAATCACTAATCATTAGAGAAATGCAAACCAAAACCACAATGAGATACCATTCTATACCAGTCAGAATGGCTATTACTAAATGTTAAAAGATAACAGATGCTGACAAGGTTGCAGAGAAAGTGGAATGATTATAGATTGTTAGTGGGAATATAAATTATTTCAGCCACTGTGGAACACAGTCTGGTGATTTCTCAAAGCTTAAAACAGAACTACCATTTGACCCAGCAATCTAATTATTGGGTATATACACAAAGGAATATAAATCATTCTATCATAAATACACATGCACACACATGTTCATCACAGCACTATTCACAACAGTAAAGACATGAAATCAACCAAAACGTCCATCAATGAGAGACTGGATAAAGACAACATGGTACACATATACCATGGAATACTCTTCAGCCATAAAGAAGGATGAGATAATGCCCTTTTTAGCAACATGGATGGAGATGGAGACAACTATGCTTAGCAAACTAGCACAGGAACAGAAAACCAAATACCACATGTTCTCACTTACAAGTGGGCACTAAACACTGAGTATACATGAACACAAAGAAGTCAACAACAGACACTGGAGTCTATTTGAGGGTGGACGATGGGAGGAGGATGAGGACTGAAAAACTACCTACCATGTTATCATAACCTATGCTTATTACCTGAATGATGAAATAATCTGTATTCCCAACCCCTGTGATACGTAATCTACCTATATAATAAAACTACACATGTACCCTTGAACCTAAAATAAACACACACACACAGACACACACACACACACACACCCCAGATGTCAGGAGACCCCAAAATATAAAGCAAATATTGAAAGAACTGATGGGAGAAATAGACAACAGAATAACAGTAGGAATAATAGTAGGGGATTTCAATATTCCATTTTCGATCCTAGGTTGAACATCTAGACAGAAGATGAATACAAAAACAGAGTATGGGGCCGGGTGCAGGGGCTCACTTCTGTAATCCCAGCACTTTGGGAGGCTGAGGTGGGCAGATTGCTTAAGGTTAGGAGTTTGAGACCAACCTGGGCAACATGGCAAACCTTGTCTCTACAAAAAATACAAAAATTATCTAGTTGTGGTGGCTTGTGCCTGTATTCCCAGTCACTTGGGAGGCTGAGGTGGAAGGATCACTTGAGCTCAGGAGGTAGAGGTTGGAAAGGGCTGAGAACACGCCACTGCATTCCAGCTTGGGCAACAGAAGGACACCCTGTCTCAAAAACAAACAAGCAAACAAACAAAAAAGGGGATGTAAACAACAGTATGGATCAAATAGATAAAAAAGACATATAGAGAACATTCCACCCAAAAGCAACATCCTCAACATTCTTGTCAAGTACGTAAGAAACATTCTCCAAGATAAGACACATTTTATGCCACAAAGCAAATTTAAGAAGATTGACATCGTACAAAGTATATTTTTTAACCATGTTGGAATAAAAGTGGCTGAAGAAAAACAGCAAAATTTACAAATATGTGGAAATTATGCAATGTATTTATGAATAGCCAAAGAACTAAAAACAAAAAGTAAAATAAACAAATAGAAAATATATTGAGACAAATTGAAAACAAAACACTGTCATTTGCCAAAACTTATGGGATATTTGCCAAAACTTATACGATATTACTATAGCAGTAATAACATAAAAGTTTATTTTGATAAGTGCCTATATTAGAAAGAAGAAACATCTCCAGTTAACAATCTAACTTTACGTCTATAGGAACTAGAAAATGAAAAACAAACTCTGCTCAGAGTTAGCAAAAGAAAGAAAATGAAATTACAGCAGAAATAAATGAAACAGAGAAGAGAAAATAACCAATGAAACTAGGGATTGATTTTTTTATAAGACCAACAAGGTTGAAAAACATGTAGTTAGATTAACAGAGAAAAAGAGGAGAAAGTGAAATTAAATAAAATTAGAAATTAAAGATACATTGCAACTGATGCCAAAAAAATAAACAGGATTACAAAGACCACTATAAACAAAGTACACACCAACAAAATGGATAAGCTAGAAAAAAAATGGATCAACTCCTATAAACATACTTGCTTTACTTTTTTTTTTCTGACCTTAGAGGAAAATATTTCAGCTTTTCGTCATTAAATATGATGTTATCTGTGGGTGTATTAGTCAGTTTTCATGCTGCTGATAAAGACATGCCCCAAACTGAGTAATTTATAAAGAAAAAGAGGTTTAAGGGATTCACAGTTCCACGTAGTTAGGGAGGCCTCACAATCATGACAGAAAGTGAAAGGCGTATCTTACATGGCAGCAGGCAAGAGAGAACGAGAACCAAGCAAAAAAGGGTTTCCCCTTATAAAACCATCAGATATCACAAGACTTATTCACTACCAAGAGAACAGTATGGGGGAAATCGCCCCCATGATTCAATTATCTCTCACTGAGTCCCTCTCATAACACGTGGGAATTATGGGAGCTACAATTCAAGATGAGATTTGGGTGGGAACACAGCCAAACCATATCAGTGGGCATTTAATATGTGACCTCTATTATGAGCAAGTAATTTTCTATTTCTCTATTTGTAAAAGTAGACTGCACTATGAGTAGAAAACATAAACAGACCTATAAATAATGAACTTGAATCAGTAATGAAAATCTCACAATGAAGAAAAGCCCAAGTCCAGGTGGTTTCACTCATGAATTTTACCATTTGAAGAATAATTAATGCCAATTATTCTCAAACTCTTTCAAAAGACTGAAGAGCAGGAATATTTTCAAGCTCATTACATGAGGTTAGTCAGAAAAAGACACTACAAAGGAAGAACACAACAGGTCAATATTCCTGATGTATATACATGCAAAAATCATCAATAAAATACTAGCGAACTAAATATAACAGCATATCAAAATAATCATTCACCATCAAGAATTTGAATTTATCCCTGTTGAACCATGCAATGTAAAAAAAATAATAATATATTGTTTGTTAGGGACTGTAGAAAAAAAGAAATGAGGAGTGGCCGTTTAAAGAATATAGAGTTTTAGACATGCAACATGTAAAAGTGCTGGAGATCATCTGTACAACATTGTCCTTACAGTTAACAATATTGTGCTGTATATTAAAAAGGTATTAACAGTATAGATATCATGTTATATGCTTTTTACCACAAAAACAAGGAAGAAAGAAAAAACACCAGCCAATCTCACATATAAAAGTATATGAAAATATCCTAAACAAGAACTTAAACGGTTTTAAAATGTCAGCTTATAAGCAAGCTGGCTTCACTCTTCACCACCAACAGAAGACAAAAAACAATACAGCACCAAGTTTTTCAACAGAAACAACCCGGAACTCAAATATAGGGATGAGACAGATCCCAGGGCTGCAGAGAAGTGGAAAAATCCTGAGAATTAGACTTCCACATTAGGAGAATTTGACTTCCACATCTGCAGTACTCTTACTCTTGTATTCTGTTTGGCAAAAAGTATATGAAAAATATTTCCCCAATTCGCAATTTCTACAGTGGAGAAAATGAGATTGAGGTGGTAAACAATCTCTGCCACCATTCTGGGTTCCCTGGCAGGAGATCTGTTCTTGCCTTAACCTACAGGAAGCATTGTAACTGTCTGAAGGAAGAAATATCCCTGAGGACAGGCAGAAACAAAATGGGGAGTGGGACTACCATCCCCAGTCCTGGAAACACATCTGTGTAACTCAGCCAAAGGATACATCAAATTAGAGTGACTGTTCAACAGCACCAAGCTGTATAAGGTGCATTTCACTAGTCTCTTGGGCACAAACCCTTCTTTAGCCTGCCTTCCCACACTGCTTGTATAATCCCATTAGATCTTTCCTATTCTGGACAGGCAGCACTTATATCATTTACTAGAGCCAAAGTGAAACTGGGCTTAAGGTGTGACCTAGAGGTGAAAAGGACAAAGCAACTGAGAGTAAATACTTACTAAGCAAATATTGCCATTTTTTTGGTAAAATCTGTACAGAGAAAACTGACATAAATAATCAATTAATCATTTAATGACAAGATATAGACATATACCTACAAGAAACAAGCATGAACAGAAAACCTGACTGCCACAAAGCGACAAAGCAAAAATCCAGTTACTTACCCTAACTAAACAGCAATTTATGAGCACTCTGACCAATAATTCAAAATAGTTTTTTGTTTGTTTGTTTGCAGCTGTTGTAAAAGGGGTTGAGTTATTGACTTGATTCTCAGTTTGGTCGTTGTTGATGTATAGCAGTACTATTGATTTGTGTACATTGATATTGTATCCTGAAACTTTACTGAATTCACTTATCAGATTGAGGAGTTTTTTAGACAAGTCTTTAGGGTTTTCTAGGTATACAATAATATCATTGGGAACAGTGACAGTTTGACTTCTTTTTTTACCAATTTGGATGTCCGTTACATCTTTCTCTTGTCTGATTCCTCTGGCTAGGATTTTGACAGAAGTGTTGAAAATTGGCATCCTTGTCTTTTTCCAGTGCTCAGGGAAAATGCTTACAACTTTTCCCTGATTCAGTATAATGTTGCCTGTGGATTTGTCGTAGATGGCTTTTATTATCTCCAGGTATGTTCCTTCGATGCCAATTTTGCTGCGAGGTTTAATCATAAAGGGATGTTGGAACTTGTCAAATGTTTTTTCTGTGTCTACTAACATGATCATATGATTTTGTTTTTAATTCTGGTTATGTGGTGTATCACATTTATTGACTTGTGTGTGTTAAACAATCCCTGCATCCCTGGTATGAAACTCACTTGATCATGGTGGATAAATGTTTTTGATATGCTTTTGAATTTGGTTAATTAATGTTTTGTTGAGGATTTTTGCATCTATGTTCTTCAGAGATATTGGTCTGTAGTTTTCTTTTTTTGTTATGTCCTTTCCTGGTTTTGGTATTAGGGTGATACTGGCTTCATAGAATGATTTAAGGAGGATTCCTTCTTTCTCTAGCTTTTGGAATACTTTAAACAGGATTGATACCAATTCTCCTTTGAATGTTTGGCACAATTCAGCTGTGAATCTGTCTGGTCCTGGATTTTTTGGGCAATTTTTAAAATAGCATTTCAATCTCGCTTTTTGTTATTGTTCTGTTCAGAGTTTCTATTTTTTCCTGGTTTAATCTGGAAAGGTGTATTTCAAGGAATTTTTCTGTCTCCTAGTTTGTGTATGTAAAGGTGTTCATAGTAGTCTTTTTTAAATTAATTAATTTGTTTATTATTATTATTATACTTTAAGTTCTAGGGTACATGTGTATAATGTGCAGGTTTGTTACATATGTATACTTGTGCCATATTGCTGTGCTGCACCCATCAACTCGTCAGCACCCATCAACTCGTCATTTACATCAGGTATAACTCCCAATGCAGTCCCTCCCCCCTCCCCCCTCCCCATGATAGGCCCCGGTGTGTGATGTTCCCCTTCCCGAGTCCAAGTGATCTCATTGTTCAGTTCCCACCTATGAGTGAGAACATGCGGTGTTTGGTTTTCTGTTCTTGTGATAGTTTGCTAAGAATGATGGTTTCCAGCTGCATCCATGTCCCTACAAAGGACACAAACTCATCCTTTTTTATGGCTGCATAGTATTCCATGGTGTATATGTGCCACATTTTCTTAATCCAATCTGTCACTGATGGACATTTGGGTTGATTCCAAGTCTTTGCTATTGTGAATAGTGCTGCAATAAACATACGTGTGCATGTGTCTTTATAGCAGCATGATTTATAATCCTTTGGGTATATACCCAGTAATGGGATGGCTGGGTCATATGGTACATCTAATAATCTTTTTCATTTATGTGGTATCAGTTGTAATGTCTCCCATTTCATTTCTAATTGAGCTTATTTGGATCTTCCTCCTTCTTTTCTTGGTTAATTTCACTAATGGTCTATCAATAGTTTATCTTTTCAAAGGACCAGTTATTGTTTTATTCATCTTTCGTACTTTTTGTCTCAATTGCATTTAGTTCTGCTCTTATTTTAGTTATTTCTTTTCTTCTGCTGGGTTTGGGTTTGGTTTGTTCTTGTTTCTCTATTTCCTTGAGGTGTGAACTTAGATTGCCTATTTGTGCTCTTTCAGACTTTTGGATGTAGGGGTTGAATGCTATGAACTTTCCTCTTAGCACAGCTTTTGCTGTATCCCAGAAGTTTTCACAGGTTGTGTCACTACTATTATTCACTTCAAATAATTTTTTAAATTTACATTTTTATTTCATTGCTGACCCAAAGATCATTCAGGAGGAGATTATTTAATTTCCATATATTTGTAGCAGTCTGAGGGTTTTCTGGGGTTTCAGCAAACAGCAACAGTTTAACTTTCTTTTTATCAATTTGGATGCCTTTACTGTTGCGTGAAGGATAATATAATGGACCCTGGGGATTCATGGGGAGGGGCTGAAGATGGTGAGAGATAAGAGACTACACACTGAGTACAGTGTACACTGCTTAGGTGATAGGTGCACCAAAATCTCAGAAGCCACCAATAAAGAACTTATCCATGTAAACAAAACTGCTTGTTCCCAAAAACTATTTAAATAAAAAATGAATTAAAAAATAAAAAAATAGGATTTTTAAGGAAACTCAGTGGTCTTCAACACAGAAAACCAATCCAGAAACTTATTAGATAAATGTACCAAAAAGGATTGAAATCATTTAAAAAATCAAATGTATAAATCTTGGAGCTGAGAAATATATTTGCTAAACTGAAAAACAAGTTAGAAGCTACATACAGGAGTATATATCAAGCAGAATAAAAAATTCAGGGACCTCAAAGGTCATCTATTTGACAATGCACTGTGAGAGGGGAAAAAAGGACCAAAAATATGAAGATGCCTACAAGATATATTAATAGAAAATAATTCAAAAGACCATATCTAAGAATTGGTGTTAAAGAGGAAGCTGAGCAAGATGAAGGGATAGAAAGCTTAATAAAAGAAATAATAACAGAAAACTATTCAAAACTTGAAAAAATATAAACATTCAGACATAGGAAAGTCTGAGAGCACCAAATGGATTCAACCTAAATAAGACAACCCCAAGGTATATAATAATCAAACTTTCAAGGGGCAAGAACAAGTAGAGGATCCTAAAAGCAGCAAGAGAAAACAAGCAAATAACAAGAAAACAAGCAATTGGAACTCATGTTAAGGAGTTCCAATTCATCTGGCAACAGCCTTCTCAAGGAAAATCATACAGGACAGTAGGGAGTTGTATGAACTTTCATTTTTAAGGTGCTCAAAGAAAAAAAAACACTATTCAAGAATAATGTACTAAACAAAATTACCCTTCAAATATGAAGAAGAGATAAAGTCTTTCACAGAAAACAATATCTAAGTACCTGAGATATTTCACCACCACCAGACTCATCTTACATGAAATGCTAAAGGGAGTTCTTCAATCTAACAAAAAATAAAACTACTAATGTGAAAATAAAGAAAGACAGAAAAAACATTTGAAGGCATAAAACCCACTAGTAAAATTAAGTGCTTGGACAAATCAAGTATACTCTATTACTGTAGAGTATTGTGCAGTCCACTTGTAACGTTATTATGAAGTCCAAAAGAGAAATGTACCAAAAAAATCATAGCTATGAAAACCTGTTAAGATATAATATGTAAATTGAGACACCTAAAAGTCAAAATATGGATGATATGGAAATAAAGTGTAGAATTTGTTGTGTGTGTTTTGCCTTCATTTCTATTTCTATACTTGTGATCTAAGATAAGCTTTCATCTCTTTAAAAATAACTTGTTAAATCCATAAACCGTATTTGTAAACCTCATAGAAACACAGCACTAAAAGCCATGATAGATTCACTACAAATAAGAGCAACAAATTAAAACGTATTACCAGAGAAAATTACTTAACTAAAAAAGAACATAGTAAGAAAGGAAAAAAAGAGAGGAATCCCAAATAACTGGAAAACAGGCAACAAAATGACAGAAGTAAGTTCTTCCTTAGCAATAATAATGCTGAATGTAAACAGTCTCAATTATCCAATTAAAAAGCTGACTGGATAAAGAATGACCTGACTATATGCTGCCTTAAAGAAACATAATTCACCTACAAAGGCAAACACAGACTGGAAGTGAAAGGGTAGAAAAATATATTCCATGCAAGTGGAAACTGATAAAGAGCCGAAGTGGCTATATTTATATCAGATAAACAGGCTACAAATCCAAGACTGTAGAAAAAGACGAAGAAGTTCACTGTGTAGTAATAAAGGGGTCAATTCAGCAAGAGGATATAACAAACATAAATAGCTATGAACCCAATACTGGAGCTCCCCCAAGTATATAAAGCAAACATCAATATATCTAAAGGAAGAGATAAGTTGCAGTACAATAATAGTAGGCAACTTTAACACTCCAATCTCAGTAATGAACAGATCCTCCAGATAGAAAATCAACAAAGAAACATAACATTTAAACTACACACACTAGATCTAATAAGACTCAATGATATTTACAGAGTTTTCACCCAGCTGCTGCAGAAAACACATTCTTTTCATCAGTACATGAACGTTCTCCAGAACACACCACATCTTAGGCCACAAAACAAGTCTGAACAATTTTTTTAAAAAAATAGAAGTCATATAGGGAATCTTTTCTGACAACAATGAAATAAAACTAGAAATAAATTCCAAGAGAAACAAGGGGAACCTCAGAAAATACACAAACACATGTGAATGATACAACATGCTCCTGAATGATGAATGAATCAATGAAGAAAATAAAAAAATTAACATTTTTCAAAACAAATGAAAATGGAAATACCAAAATTTGTGGGATACAACAAAAGCAGTACTAAGAAGGAAGTTTACAGCAATAAACACCTGTGTAAAAAGGAAAATAGCAAGACTTCAAATATACAACCTAATGATGTACCTCAAAAACGAGAAAAGCAAGAACAAAATGACCCCATAATTAGAAGAAGGAAAGGCATGATAAAGACGAGATAATAAATCAATAAAATGGTGACTAAAACAAAAATATAGATCAATAAAATGAAAAGTTTGTTTTTTGAAAAGATCAACAAAATAAACAAACCTCTAGCTAGACTATCCAAGCAAAAAGAGAGACTACCCAAATAAATAAAATCACAAACAAGAAAAAGGGAGGCACAACAACTGAAATCTTAGAAATACAAAGAATCATTACAGAATATTTTGAACAGCCATATGACAACAAATTGGAAACCCTAGGAAAAAAATGGATAAAGTTCTGGACACATAAAACCTATTAAGACTGAACCAGGAAGAAAGAGAAAACCTTGACAAACAAATAACAAGTAATGAAATCGAAGCCATAATAAAAAGTCTCCTATCAAAGAAAAGCTCAGGCCTTGATGTCTTCACTGTTGAAATCTACCAAATGTTTAAAGAACTTATGCCAATTCTACTTAAATTCTTTTTTTAAGAAAAACTGGAGTAGAGGGAATACTTACAGACTCATTCTATAAGGTCAGCATTACCCTGATACTGAAACCAGACAAAGACACAACAACAACAAAAACAATAGGCCAATGTCACTAATGTTGGGAAAGCTGGATAACTATATATGGAAGAATGAAAATGGGGCCCTGTCTCTCAGCAAACGCAGAAATGAAATCATAATTGATTACAGATTTAAATCTAAGCTGTGAAACTATGAAACTACTAGAAAAAACCTTTGGGGAATTTCTATAGACAAAACCTTTGGGGGAATTGCTATAGGACATTAGTCAGAGAAAAAAATTTTGTGTGTGTGTGTATGTTAAGACCTCAAAAACACAGGCAACTGAAGTAAAAAACAGGATTACATTGACCTAAGAGGCTTCCATGCAGCAAAGAAAACAATCAGCAAAGAAAACAATCAACAAAGTAAAGAGACAACACAGAGAGTGGTAGAAAATATTTGCAAACTATTCATTTGACAAGGGATTAATAGCTAGAATATATGAGGAGCTCAAATAACTCAATAGCAAAAATCAAATAATCTAGTATAAAATGAGCAAAAGATCTGAAGAGACATTTCTCACAAAAAGACACACAAATGACAAACAGGTATATGAAAAAATGTTCAACATCACTAATTACCAGAGGAATGCAAACCATAACCACAATGAGCTATCATCTCACTTCTGTTAAAATGGCTTATATCAAAAATACAGGCAATAACAGATGCTGGTGAGGATGTGGAGAAAGGGAAACTCTTACATACTGTTTGTGGAAATGTAATTTAGCACACCCACTATGGAGAACAGTATGGAAGTTCCTCAAAAAGTGAAAAATAATCCAATCTGTCACTGATGGACATTTGGGTTGATTCCAAGTCTTTGCTATTGTGAATAGTGCTGCAATAAACATACGTGTGCATGTGTCTTTATAGCAGCATAATTTATAATCCTTTGGGTATATACCCAGTAATGGGATGGCTGGGTCATATGGTACATCTAGTTCTAGATCCTTGAGGAATCGCCATACTGTTTTCCATAATGGTTGAACTAGTTTACAATCCCACCAACAGTGTAAAAGTGTTCCTATTTCTCCACATCCTCTCCAGCACCTGTTGTTTCCTGACTTTTTAAAGAAAATGTGGCACATATACACCATGGAATACTATGCAGCCATAAAAAAGGATGAGTTTGTGTCCTTTGTAGGGACATGGATGCAGCTGGAAACCATCATTCTTAGCAAACTATCACAAGAACAGAAAACCAAACACCGCATGTTCTCACTCATAGGTGGGAACTGAACAATGAGATCACTTGGACTCAGGAAGGGGAACATCACACACAGGGGCCTATCATGGGGAGGGGGGGGGGGGGGGAGGGATTGCATTGGGAGTTATACCTGATGTAAATGACGAGTTGATGGGTGCAGCACACCAACATGGCACAAGTATACATATGTAACAAACCTGCACGTTATGCACATGTACCCTACAACTTAAAGTATAATAATAATAAATAAATAAATTAAAAAAAAAAAGTGAAAAATAGTACTACTGTATGATCTGGCAATTCTGGTACCGGATATATACCCAAAGGAAATCGATATAATGAAGAGATATCTGCATTTCCATGTTTATTGCAGCACTATTCACCTAGCCAAAATATGAAATCAATCTAAGTACCCATAAATGGATGAATGGATAAATAAAATTTGGAATATATACACAATGTAATATTATTCATCCATTAAAAAATGAAATTCTTTTATTTGCAACAGCATGAATTAAACTGGAAGTCATTATGTTAAATGAAATAGGCCAAACACAAAGCTAAATATCACATGTTCTCACTCATTTGTGGGAGCGAAAAATGGATATCATGAAGACAGAGAGTAGGTTGGTGGTTACCCAAGACTGGTAAGGGTGGGGAGAGGAGAGATGAAGAAGAAGAAGAAAAAAAGAATGTAAATGTAATTATTACCACTGAACTGTATGCTTAAAATTTTAAGATAATAAATTTTATATATATATTTTACCTCAATAAAAAATTAAATTTTAAAAACCCAAACAAAATATTTGCAAAATAATTTTCACAATATGTAAAAGTAATAATATATCAGGGCCAAGTTGGTTTTATCCAAGGAATTCCGTGGTGATTTAATACTCAGAAACTCACAATATCAGACTAAAGAAGAAAATTCATAGGATTATTTAAATTATATGGAAATTTTTTGTAAAATCAACTTTCGTTAATGATAAAGCTTTCTGGAAAGCAAGGAATAAAAAGGAACCTCCTTGATTTTTATAAATGTAAAGCAGAAAAATTTACTGCAAAAATCATACTTAATGATGACATGTTGAAAAATACTTTCAATTTGAGATAGGGAACAAAACAAAAACACATTGTTCTACAGGTCTTAGCCAGTGCAGTAACTCAAGAAAATGGTCCATTTAACAGAGATAAGTTAATAATGTGAGTTATGTAAATAGGTGTCAGAAGACTGGAAAGGCTGTTGCAAACACTGGTAATAAGAGAGTAACTGCAGAAACAGATACCACCCCTAGACCTAGAGAGACAAAGGAAAGAGATTAGGGTTATCAGAACCTAGAAACTTGGAGAAAAAGACTTGAGAAGTTGGGACCCAATCCTCTATGAGAGGATGCTGCCTGACTAGCGATGGTATTCAGGAGTTTGGAAAGGGATCTCACGGATCAGGGACTCAGACCTCTGAAAATAGGCCACAGATAATACCTCTAGTTTGTGTTAATACCTTCAAGTATTTATGATGGGGTTGGATCTGGGAGTGTCGGGAAATGTTGGACATTGGAACCAACTGCTATTGAAACCAAATGTCACTACTGGGGTGAAGAGTCATTGCTGGAATGAAACAGGAAGCAAGGAAGAAAGAACAAGTTCCTTCCCCCACTTCTCCAACTGGAAAATCTCTTCCTAAGGTCCACTGTTGAAGAAATATAATGCAGAACCAAGTCGCAAAGAAAAAATATGCTATGCTGAGCTTCACCCCAGTCCCACAGAGCAGAGAATAGAAGGGTAAATTTAGAGCAGAAAGACAATAGTTTAATAACTGCTGCAAAAGTGAAAGCTAAAATGATTGTATTTTATTTTGACTTTTACTATAATAACAGTTCCAGTAATTTCAGCAACACTTATTTCTTGCTTACATGACATGAAGGTTGCGGGTTGATTGCAGTTCTACACAGCTGTGCTTAGCTTCACATGTCTTCTTATTCTTAGACCCAGGTTAAGCACCAGCCCCATTAGAGTTATGTTCTTCCTCAGACAGAGCACATACGGGTGCAAGAGAGTCTAAGCCAATCTACAAGATGGCAGTTTAAATCTTGTGTTCAAACATGGCACACACCATATTCATTCACATGGTATCACACAAACCATGTTCCATTTCCAGTTATCAAGTCATTGATGCAGAAAGTATAGCCCTCCCACAGGTACTGGTGGGTGGAAAGGGATGCACAAGCAAGTCGCATGACAATGCTCTGGGTTGTATGATCCTATTGCACAGGAGTAGTGAATAGATGAAAAAATCTCATATTTCACAGCTATGAAGCAAATAGATAAAACTTATTATTTTAAGTTATATGTTTGTGTTCCTAGAAAATCTAACAAAATCTATATATAAAATATTAAAATTAATTAAAGAGTTTAGCAAGGTTTAGGGAAACTAAACAACCAATTGCAAAATCGATCATATCTCTATACAATAGCAACAAATGTTTATAAAGTGACATTTATAAAAGGTGCCCAATACAAAACATGACACAATAATGAACAAGATTTCTATGGAAAGATATAAAACTTTATTAACAGAGAGAGAGAGAGGGAGAGAGAGAGATGTCATGTTTATGGATTGGAAGACCTCATATGGTCAAAAAAATGTATAAATTCAATGAAATCTCCATTAATATCTCAATGGGCTTTTTTTCTAAATTGACAAGATTATTTTAACATTCATATGGAAACATAAAAGTCTAAAAGTAGAAAAGACATTCTTGGAGAAAAAAGCAAACTTTAGCAAGTTTATTTAGGAAATTATAAAATTGTAGTAATAAAAAGTATGGTCTGGGCACAGTGGCTCATGCCTGTAATCTTAGAACTTTGGGAAGAGGAGGCTGGAGGACAGCTTGAGTTTAAGAGTTTAACATCAGCCTGGGCAATATGGCAAAAACCTCATCTTTATAAAAAAATACAATTAGCCAGGCACAGTGGTATGCGCCCGTAGTCCCAGCCACTTAGGAGTCTGAGGTGGGGGGCATCTCTTGAGCTCGGGGGGCTGAGGTTACAGTGAGCCATGATTGCACCACTGCACTCCAGCCTGGGTAACACAGCAAGACTGTTTCTCAGGAAAATAAAATAAAATAAAAAGAATATGGCAATTGCACAGATTTATATATAGACCAAATGAGAGATAATTGAAAACCTTGAAACAGACAAATGTATGTAGGATCTCTTGATTTATATAACATTAACAATGTAAATCAGTCTTTTCAATAAATAATGGTGAAACAAGTTGCCCATATAGGTAAAAATAAAAACTGGAGCCCCACATCATATGGTCACAAAAATTAATCCATGTAGACTATAGACCTGTGTTTGAAACACAAAACAATAAAGCTTTCAGATAATAAAATAATATCTTATCAGCCAGGCACGGTAGTTTATTCCTGTAATCCCAGCACTATAAGAGGCCAAAGTGCTTTAGCCTGGGAGGTTGAGGCTGCAGTGAACCTAGTCATGCCCCTGCATTCCAGCCTGGGTGACAAAGCAAAGCTCTGTCTCAAAAAACGAATACATTTATGCTCCCAGGACAAGAAAATATTTCTTAATTTCATAAGAAGCACTAACTATAAGGGGAAATATGAATAAATTTGACTTTTTAAATTAAGAATTTATATTCATTAAAAGAGCTATTAAGAAATTTAAAAGGTAAGTCACAGGATGGGAGAAGATAGTTGAAAAATACAACCAACAAAGGGATCCTTCTAAGGACACAGAAAGCATTATTACAAAGATAGAATATGAAAAAGTAAGACAACCCAATATGTGCAAATGACAACAGGAATGTCACAAAAAAGGAAAGATTAAATGAAACAATGAGAAATCTCATAATCTGAATGGGTGTAAGGCTGTTAATTGATATGATCAATCCTTTTGGAAAATAATTTGGAGTAATCTAGCAATTGGAGATAACTTACAACACAACATTCCAATGTTAGATATATGTGCCTTATAGAAATATAAGTTACATGTAAAAGATCCATGTGCAAAAATGCTCATAGTAGCATTCCTTAGAGCAAAAACTAGAAGTAACACAAATATCCAACAACAATACAAAGGGATAAATAAATTATAGTGTATTCACACAATGAAATACTATGCAGAAGTGTTAATGAACTACAACTAATGCCACAATGCGGGTGACACACACTCATATTATATTGATCAAAAGCAGCCACATATAAAATAGCATATACTGTATGATTTCATTTAAATAACATTCAAAAATAGGCAAAATTGAACTGTTATTTCAGAACACGGGTAGAAAAATTACAAAGCAAACCATGGAAGTCAGAAGAGGGTTACTCTTAATGGGGGAGAGGGCTGTATTTAAGAAAATGTACACAGGTGTTGAGAGTGTTTTATTTCTTTCCCTAAGGAATTACATGGGGGTTGCTTTAGAATCATTTCCAAGTTGTACTTTTATGTTTTTATATATGGTATGTGAGTTATAATAAGCAATACGAATGTAAAGATAAGTTCTCTGATTAGTCAAAATACATTTTATGAAGTCTTTAGTCAAAAGGATTGGTTTGAATCTGAGTTGTAAAACCTTGAGCACATCTCTTACCGTTTCTGTGCCTTTATTTTCCCACCTGTAAACTGAGGATAATTATATCTATTCACTCCAAAGTGTCAAATGCTCAGTCCAAAGTGTTAAATATGAATGCACACTGTAGACTGTAAAGCACAATGTAGATATGCTGCTGTTATTGTTTTCTGAGCCTACAGCAGGTTAGAAAAAAAGGGGAAAGAAAACGAGATGGAGGTTACTACAAGCAGGTATATTCACAGCATCTTTTATCTATGAAAGTTGAACTTAAAAAGGAAAAAAACCTGGAAAAATCAGATAAAGATCTGAGAATGCACAGCTTAGAACAATTTAAGAAATGGGACAAACACAGCTCTTAATAAATTAGCAGGCCAAGGTCATTGCCACATGAAAGAAGAGCAAAGACATGAGAATTCCTTGTGATTACCCAGGACCACTAAGAAATATGTCAGTTATGTTCACTATAGCTCACTGAAAGAACGAGAGAATGCAATATAAATGTTTAAATCCAAATTGATAAATTTTTAAAGGCCTTTTTGGGCCATTTAGAGGTAAAATTTTTATCTGTCAAATACACATTTACACAGAAAATGCTGTAGCAACAAAAATAACTCCCTTTTGCTGAAATCTCTGCCATGTGTCATGCACAGATCTAAAAACTATTCAGATTTTAAAAATTTAATTCTTAAGATAAACCAGCAAACTATATTATTTTGTTATCTCCATTTCACAAATATTTCAAAAAACCTGAGGTTTAGAGAGTTTTAATGATTTTCTCATACATCTAAAGAGGAGTAGAGATGAGATTTGAACCCAAATATGATTCATTCCAAATCTTAGATTTCTTCTATCACAAAAGCTCTCGTTTACTACTTAAAAATAATAGACAACATAGTGGAGCAGGTATTTATATGGTCAGTCACATATCAATTCCTTTTACTTTATACAACAATTTAGTCACATAAGCTTTTTATTAATCATTTTAAAACCTTCACTTCTTAAACCATTGATTCTTTCGCTACTTGTAGATAATGTCATGTCATTTTAGCTCATCCACACAAGGCATTTTTTTCTGGGTAATTTAGAATCTCAGTTCATCATCTCCATCAGTATCTCAATTAGCACTTATATATACTTGTATATATAAGTATACAAGTTTTTGCTAAAACTATTTAAAATTCTATTGGGGTAAAATTTAAATTGCTTTTAAAAATACATTTGAGATATTTGGACTATATAATTATCTCACAGTTTGAACTTCATATAATAAATACTACTACTTTAAAATAGTGAATAAAAAAATTATTTTTTGATGAAACCTAAATTCGTCATTTAAAGCATCTCTAAAGACAAAACCTTGAAATTCAGTTTCAACAATTTATAATAGGTTAATTAGCATATCTTAGTCTTAGAATAATTTTAGTAAATGTCTTTTAGAGCATCTGAGTACTGAATATCTTAAAAGTCATCTAGTCTAATCATGGTTCACCCACTTCTATTTCTATACATGCTTTATATACCTCCTGCTATAGTACCTTGACTGGAGGAGATAATGATTCTTGTATATTTAATTTTTATTGCTATCTCTATAATATTTTTACCTCACAACATCGTTGCTGATTAGCAATAAAAAATTATAGTTCTGCAATTTTGGCATATTATTGCTTTAAGTAAGAGCTAGCCAATTGGCAGAGAACAACTAAATCTCAACAAGGGGAAAATGATAGATTCTAGAAAATATAGACAAATAAGCTTAACAGTAATGCCCCTCAAAATTCTCAAATTTATTATTAAAAACTTTGTAAGAACCTAAAAATATCCAAGGATGTTCATTGGGAGCCATTATAGAATCATTAAAAACAAGTCACGTTGAACCAACCCCATTTCTTTGTCTTATAAAATTCAAGTGGAACTGGTACAGATGTGGTGGGCTTTTAACAGTCATTCAAAATTTTATGTTAAGGTCCTGGACTGTATAATCATCTAAAGCAGGGGTACCCAGCCACTGGGTTGAGGACCAGTACTGGTCTGTGGCCTGTTAGGAACCAGGTGGCACAGCAGGAGATGAGCAGCGGGCAAGCGAGGATGCCCGCCTGAGCTCCACCTCCTGTCAGATCAGCAGGGGCATTAGATTCTCATGGAAGTGCAAACTCCATTGTGAACTGTACATGCAAGAGAATCTAGGTTGTGCACTCCTTATGAGAATACAACTAATGCCTGATGATTTGAGGTGGAACTGTTTCATCCTGAAACTCTCCCCAACACCTGTCTGTGGAAAAATTGTCTTCCTTGAAACCGGTCCCTGGTGCCGAAAAGGTTGGGGATCACTGATCTAAAGTGTATTTTGACTTTAAGAATCCCATGGGTTTCATGTGGTACAAATAAAGATACATTTTTGCTGGATGCTAAGGGATTTATAATTTGATATGCAAGTTTGTAAACCTGACCAAAATCTCAAGTGGTAAAACTTTGACTCTCTCTTTTGCCTTATCGTTTTCAACATTATTTTCAATGTGGACCAAGATGTAGAAGGATCTTTAATTTGCACATGACACAATCCTAAGGATAGCTAACGTGTGAGATAAAGAAAATAAGGTGTGTGTGTGTGTGTGTGTGTGTGTGTGTGTGTCCATAGACTGAAACTAAGTACCAAAACAGGTCATAAAATATTTTACAAATAAATTTGTGTTCAAATATAAATTACACTGTACTCGTAATATTGGAAAAGTCAACAAAAAAGGAATGTTTATGTAAAGTATGTACACTTTGAATATGAAATAACATGATACCTTTAAAAAATATTAATAGTAAGAGTTTACAATGACATAGGGAAATCGTGTAATGTCATGTTGAAAAAGAAAAGCACATGAAACTGCATATAAAGCAGTATCACAATCATATTTACAGATATTTAAAACCAAAGAAACTAATACAGGGAAAATTATCAAAATAATAAAGGTGAATGGTGGGATTGCTATTTTCTACATCGGTATAGGAACCACATTCCCAATCTTGGCACAGGTAACAAGACCCCTCCCCCAATCCCACCAGCTTAAGAAGACTGTGGTTCCAGAGGGAACTCAACAGGTCAAAGACAAAAGTTGAAATGTTTGGAAAAACTCCACAGGGGCTCCTATATTAGGGAGAAAGATTTGCACCAGAGATGGTTAGATTCCAGAAGAACTGCCAGAAAACAAAACAAGAAAACAGGATTTTGGGGTGAAGAAGCGGGCGATTATGATGGCAACTGAATGGTAATAGGGGCACTAGTAAAAATAACTTAGAAGTAGGACAGCAGGGGCTGCGCTCATACACGGTTGTTCAAAAACCCCACGTTGGGAAGAACATGAAGCGTGGAACTGACATTTATTCATTTATTTTGGAGAGGAACTGATATTTAAATAAGAAAAAGAAAAACTCTCAAATCCTCATAAAATAATGGAATAAGTATTTTTTACAACTATTAACACTAACTGAGCATTTCTATATGTCAGGCACTATGATGAACTATTTTCTGCATTATGTCATTTAATTCTCATAACAATTCCATGAGGTAGGGTCTAATGCTACCCTCATTTTCCTAAAGGGAAGTCAGAGTCTCAGAGACGATATGAGATTTAAGGTCATTTAGTCAATAGCAGCGCTCAGCTCACTCAGTTAACCTTTATACCACTCTGTAAAGGCTTTCACATTTAGGCCCGAAGGTTTGTCACGAATAGCATAATAGTTTAGTACACATCAAAATGTTTGCTGGTAAGAAAGGAGTTTCTTTAAATTTTTTTGAAATAAACCAAAAATAAGAAGATTTATCTTTTTAAAAATCATTTTGTGTTTATTGATTTGTTGGACATTCCTGCTTTCAGCAGCACCTACCACTATAAGTCTCATTGATTATACATACGTATTATCCAAGGATGGAATCTAGTTCACTTTACAAGCTCTGCAGTTGCTCGCACTGAGAACTAAGGAATTATTTGGCTTTCTCCCATGATTGTTATCTCCCAGTATGAGGAAACTACAGTCAGTCAATTGGTAGAATATTAAAAAGAGCCTTTCTACACTCAATACTCTCTAAAAATCATTTTATTCCTTCTATGTCCTTCAATTTTTCACAAAATATTTTACTGTAAACAAATTTGGGAGCCATTCTGTGATTATTCCCACTTGGAAAATATACTGTTTTCTCTTCAGGAAACTAGAACAGAAGGTCTAAGAGAAAGAAAATTATTAAGCATTCTACTGAGTTCCCCCCCCCCCAACAAAAACTAAGATAGAGGTCAATGAATAAGTATGTGCAGACTGGAACTTGAATCCTCTAGGGTGACTGTAGGCTAATTAATAATTAATGCCAGAGCCACGGTGTTTGAAATGCAGATGTGATAACTAGAGGCCTGGCAGAGCTGTTCAGAGGAAGCAGATTTAGATGCTATAGGGAATAGGCACTCCCTTGCCGGCTGGCTCAGAGAGCCAGCCTGGGTGCAAAGCAGGGCCTATGGTTTAGATTATATTCCCCTCAGCTGTTAATTACCTGAACCTACTTTGAAGTTCTTCTCTTTTTATCCTTGCATGAAAAGAGATTGGTTCAGCCAAGGGACTTGAAGAGATGATCAAATACATGGGGTGGAGGGAAGAGGGGTGGGAATAGAACTTCAGATATAAGAAGATAACGAAGAAAAACACATAGTAGAACATGCAAGAACATACATTATTAGGAAATATCGAATTGCGGCTCATTGTCTCAAGCACACTATTTCTCTCAGTTATTCTAGTTAAATTGATTTTAAGTAAATTGTAAACTTTCTCTGAATAGTTATAACAACAAATTTTCTTCATTGTTACTATACAGAGATTTGATAAGAGACTACCACAGGTGCTTTGTAATGCTATTTTTAACTTAACAAAGTCATTTAACATTCTTTATATTTAAAGCCAAGCAATGATAAGGATAAAAATTAATAGAATCAGTCACAAAATTCTTCTGTATACCTTGTTTGTGTTCAAATAATTCATTCTCAGAACACAAATAGTAAGTACCATTATACAATGGGGGAAGCTATAGGATATTAGAAAATTGTGGAAATAAAATGCAGTGGAAAAAATATGAAAATAAATTGTGGGGGGTAGCTACATTAAAAAGCACCCTAATTTTTTTCAGAATGTGTGTGTGGGTATGCACAAAATTTAAAGAAGCGTGGCTATTAACTGCCTTGCAAATGGATTACAGCATACATGGATTAAATGTAAATGCTGACTTTTTTTTGTCTCTTTGTGTTTTATTTTTTTTTAAATGCTATTTTTAGCTATTTCAGGTAGGGATTATCTCTGAGACACATGCTACTCACACATGAACACTGTTCGCTCTTTTAGTGGGAGAGCATGCAGTCATGAAATAGCTAACTTTCAATTGTATCTCTGTATCTTTTTGATAGGATAATAGTACTAATATTGCCATCAAGGAAAAAATGTGTACCTATATTGAAACTGACACCTGTAGGTGCAATATCATCTGACTAATGTGATATCAAACGCACACAAGCAAATGAGTGACACAACACATAGACCTCCTGTGTTCAGCATAGACACAACACATAGACCTCCATGCAGTGATTTTGTTTGGGGGGGGTCCTAATTTATTTACAGTTCATTTCTATTTAAAAGGATACATTTATGAGCAGAGTTCTTACATTTTTTTCAGAATGAAAAGCTAGAAACTTGCTCATTTGAATCTATTATTCAAAATGCCAAATTCCAAATAAATAAATAAATAAAAATGTAGGACTATATCATTGCACAATTTAAATTTCCTTAGGCAGGACATCAACAATATGACTAAGTCTTCTGTCAAAGACAAAACACATTGAAAATTTGTACAATTTATGTGTAACACAGCTCTTCCAGTTGTGGTTTTCATTCTAAGAACACATACGCATTAACAATAAGATTGCGCAAAACTAAAACAAAAAAAAATTCTCCAAGCAATTTCATTTGTAACTTTTACTGACATAAAGCAGGAGGGCAAAATCACAGAAAACAGAGTCTAATTCCACGCTGATTTTATCATCAGTCAGGTATTTCTGCAGTATTATATTGCTAGAGTCCAGAGTGCTAATGAAAATGTAGCATTTTCTCGAAGCTTTACATATAAACTTTGTATGTTGAGTCCCCTCTAAGAAAATGAGGGAAAGAGAAGTATTTGAAAACTGTGAGCAGTAAGTCAGAGGTAAAATATGAACATCAACCATTTATATCAGCACCTAAGATGTTCATGGCCATAGCCCTTTCCTCAATGGGCATTCATAGTTGTTCACGTGTTATGGGTAACTATTTTAACACACAAACACAGAACAAAACACATTTCTTACAATGCAGCAGCAGTAATCTTTCAAAAAGTTGAGGTCTGTACCTTTGAATTACAGTTCCTCAATACCAAATTAAACTACATTGGAGAATGATTACATTCCAATTTCATTTATATGTGCTTTTATTTTTGTTTTTGTTATATTAACAATATGCTAACAAATAAATGTATTCATATATATTTTTCCACTTCTATATTTTTCACATTCTATGCTTGTGACTAGAGGCTCCTACATATCTGTACAATATTTTGCCTCTCTCAACTGCAATCTAAAATGTGGCTATACTATCTAGTTTGTTTTGTGTCCTTTTCACCTGCGGCTACAGAGAAACTGAAATGAAGTTCTCAGCTCTTTATTAGTAAAAGCATCAGAAAAGTAAATAGATCATAACAGAAATGTTTTTCTGCCTCCAGTATGAGTGATGTATGTTGCATGAGCTATGCACTGCAAAGCGGGGGAAGAGTCCTTTACCCTGCAAAAGGAAAAGTAAAGCATTGAAAAAGGATTTTAATGAAATCATAACATTAGAATACTTTATATTAAGTCTCACTAATTTTCTAGGTGAAGGCGGTGAAGTGAATGTGAGGAAACATTAAAAGGGAATTGAATTTGCATTCCTTATGCTACAGGCACATGTTTACATGACCTTTAAAACAGAATTAAAGCTGTATCATCAGCAGCTGTAGGCAATTCACATTACTAAGGCAATCAAATCAGAATACTAAACTAACTATAAAACATAAATTAAACTGATAGAGAATCATCTTAATTCACTAGGTTTACTTGCAATCTACTTATACTCTACTAGTCATTTCAAAGCAGTTTGTGGATCCACCAAATGAGAAATACTGCAACATATCTAAAAATAGAGTGTCCAACTATACGAATGTAAGCTAAAACACTTTAACATATCTTTTTAACGTACTTCTATGAATCATCTGAGTTAGCTTAGTTCATGAACATAATTTACATTCAATAATCACCTACAAAACTAAGCATTATTCCATAAAGACATAATACTCTTGATATGCTATACATAGCAGAGATAATTTTTATTTCCAAACGACTACTTGGAAGAGTTAATAATGAATGTGTAAAGGCTACTACAAATTAACTGAACATATTTTTATTCCAAACTTCATTGTATTATTCCTCAATATCCTTCATACCTTAACAATAAATATATTCTGGTTTCTTTTCATAGCATGGTACAGATAGTCCTCCTTTTAAAATGTGGTAGGATGGAATATTAAATAGAATTTAAAATTCAATTGTGTGGGATGAGACTTATTCTAATGACATAAAATGAGAAGTGTAAATATATTTATAATGCAAGTTATCATCTCACAAAAACTGGTTTAAGAAAGCTTGACTTTTTTCCATTTGTAGTAAATTTTAGGAAAATAAACATATTCTATGTTTCCCAAAGTGTTTCTATTTGTATGTTGTAACTTAATGCCCTCTTCTGTAAAAAAAATTTCTAAGACCCCTTGATGCTACTGAAAACATAGAGAAAATGTTTGAAAATGCAGTTCTTCTACTCTAGGGGATGAATAAAAGTAGGGGGGACTCAAAGGCACCTTTCCTACACTAATGTGGGTGTCTGTATAGGACAATCTCAGTTCTTTACAAAACTGTCAACTAACTGTTAAAAGAAAACCAATCCTCCACAACTCTAAGATTCTGCTTCAGCTGAGCTGAGATCCATACTCAAGAGTTGAGATCATTATTGAATGCAATTTATATTCAAATAGGTTTGTTCTCCAATATGCAAAGGTCCAACTCTGTAAATTCACACCCACTGCCCCTTGCCACATGCGCAAAGATGGGAGTGATCCATTTGTTTAAGAGAGGTGGTAACATACGTAATGTTTACATCAAGCACCTGGAAGAAAATATTGTGTTTAAAGGTTAAGATGAGAGCAGATGTGATTGAACTATTGTTTATTGGCAAATAAGAATTCCAATGTCTCCCCAAAAGTAGAAATATTAAGAAGAGGATAAGTGAGGAAAAGCAAAAGCCTCATTCTCACTATTATTTGAATAAGTTAAAATAAATATTTAGGATGTACCAAAGACATTTGAGTATTGATATTTAGATTGCCCTACATGTCTTTCCTTAGAAGCCTAAGATTTTCTTTCCCCTTCAATTGTTAAACACATGAAATTTCTTATTTTTGAAGAGGAATAAGCAACTTTAAATTCTTCCCTTAATGTTATCTGAGTTAACATCTTATTGCCGGAACAAAATATTTTAGGGCAACTGTCACTTTAACACACCAGGGGAATAATAGGGGTGCTGGTCCTCGAGCATATCCCCCAAAGGGGGGCGTCCCTGCGGCAGAGCTGTGGTGACACACATCATTTCTTGGGGAAGGAGATGGGCCTTGTCTCCTGAGAAAGCACTACCTTGAGCCCTTTACATAGGTGCAGGTTTAGAGAGCAGGACAATTGTCTTAGTAGTGTTCAAGAGGCAAAAGGGGCCTTGGACCTAGGAGGGGCTCCCCTGACGGAGCAGTAGAGGCTGTCCAGGGACTAGGATATTCCCTTGGCCAGGCCGAAAAGGCCCAGGGCTTTCCCAAAAGAACAGCAGGTGACCACTATTGTCGGGTTGGGAGGCCGGGAGCTCTAGGCTAATACAGACACTTTGGTGTCTTGCTTCTAGATCCCTGCCCCCTCCTTCCACCTCCAACAGAGGGAAAATGACCTTGCCACCATCCTTCAGATGCTGCTTCAAATAGAAGAGAGGCTGGGGAGTTTGAGGGGGCAATGAAGTCCTGAAGGCTGTCAAAATAAGCCCCTCTAGCCAGCTGCCCCGTGTCGCAATAGAACCCATTTGGCCTAAAGAATTGCCACCCGCGGAGTTATCTTTAAACAATATCTCTCCGTAGAATGTTCCCGACCCCCACCACACCACCTCTATTCAGTATATGTCCAGGAGGCTAAAGTCAGGTCCACCGTTCCGAAACATCTGGACATTTTAGCCAGGCTCTCCAGAAGGTGAGGGATCCTGTTGCTGCCCAAATCGCGCCCCCTCCTGCCGATGCCTTGTCTGATGTGTTGGGGAAGCTCCTTGATTCTTTATGGCTTTGCACTTTGGTAGAATGGAGCTAGCTGACGTGGGTTCGCAGCAACACCAGAATGGGAGCGAGCTGGCTGGGGGAGTCACAACCACCTGAGCCAGGAGCAGAATTACCAAGGGCAAAAAGCACTGGTCAGGGGATAGGTTCTGCTGGCTACCTGAGCTCTTGTGCTTGGAAAAGAGACTCCAAAAAGTTATTGGGTATTAAATGTGTGTGTGCACGCACAACACCCACGATGGCCTGACTGATGTATTCACAGGCAGCGGGAAACCGAAATACCCGACCGAATGGAACTCTTCTCGGGGCAGGGGAGCCAGATAGATTCTTCAAATCCATAGTGAGGCAAAGTGCAAGAGATGTCGGCCCAAAGAAAAGTTACAGGAAAGGGAAATTTTAAGAACACTCAGGAAACTCACACCCCTCCCCCAGAAGAACTAACACAACAGCAATCACAACAGAGGAAACATTAATGTTCTTGTTAAAAATGGGTTCCCCAAATGCCCTTGCAAATTGGACTTTTCCCCAAACACACACACTCTCTCTCTTCCCCCCCCCCCCGCCCCTGTGTGTGTGTGTGTGTGTGTGTGTGTGTGTGTGTGTACATTTTGTTGGGTGGGGGGCCACAATCCCCCCATACACACACACGCACACCACATTATTTTCACAATCATCAGCAGCCCCTTCTCTACTCTTTCCTCCTGGAAAATAATGATAATAGTAACTGAAATTTCTGAAAAATGACAGCAGGTTAAATCTGGTCGCTTGCTCATTTTCAAAGTGATAAACTTACATTCTTGTTCTTTGTGGGGACCTGAAATGGTAATGTGAGCCCAAGACACTGAGCAGATTACTTACTAAAAGTCATTTCCAGAAGGATCCCATATATCAATCTATAATCAAGCTTCCTGTAGTCCCATGACCGCACAGGGACGTGGAACGCTCGCCATTTCAGACAAATAAATACCATTTACTAAGGGGCGGGGAGACAGGGTGGCAGGGAACACAGGACCTCAGTTAGGAATGAAGCCTAAGCATTCTTACAATTTTGCACATTAAAACCTTAATCCATCCATGAAGAAGGAAGTGATTTACAATTTGGGGAGGCTCTATTAACTACTATAGTGACTTAAGAAAAGCGTCTAATGTTCAGCCAGAAGACTTATTGATGACTCGAATACCGATGCGCGCAGGGTTTAAAGTAAGAGATTTCTACCCGCCCTCTGATCATTCATGCAGCTATAACTATTTTTTTCTCGTTTTTAAATACCTCTACCAAGTCTTACTTTAAAAAAATAATTAAAATAAAAATCAAAACTATCATTGCATTTTAAATTTGGAAGCATTCTGCGGCTTTTTTTTTTTTTTTTTTTTTTAGATAGAAGTGTAATTCCTCGTGTGTTATATATTTTGTAAAACCATCCGCTGGATTCCTTGACTCTAGGCTTGGTCTGCAGTGCAAAACTGCACAATGATTCCTAACCACCCCAAATCCTGGTGCCAGGAAAACGATGCTGAGTACGACACAATAGCTCTGTCTCTGCAAAGCTCTTTTCTCTGGGATACTGTAAAATTAGGGTTCACCCACCGACACTGCAACAGCAAAAATGTGACCCCAAAGAGAAACTGAGACTGAATGGACACAATCTGGCCAACGCAGTTATAGGAGCAAGCATCCTTTCCCTTGGTAGTGAGGGTCTCTATTGTCCCAGCCTGTCCTCTAACCATCCCGTCAGAGGCTCCAGCCACACAATGCCTCAGCACTTCTCCCCAGCATTCAATTTTGATAGCAAACGACTAGTGGTTCTCACAGATTGGGGTATTTGTATTAGATTTTACATGAGGAGTATTTTAAGTTTCCCTGTTTCTGCTGCAGCATTCACTGTGTGTACTCACTCCCTCCCCTCTTCCTCTTTCCTTTTTCTCTGAAGATTCTTTTTCTTACGTTCAGGAAAGCCAATAGAGACCTGAAAAAAAATGAACTAATTGAGCTTGAGCTCAATTAGTCCTAATGTCATCTAAATTCTTTTTTAAAAAAATTTCCGCAGAATATTAGGAGCCCTTACCGTGCCCCCCGCCCCCAGCCCATGCAGCTTTTGAAAAAGAAAAAAGGAGAAGAAAGAAGGCGACTATAAGAGGAGCTGCAGTGGGCTAGTGCTCTGAAGGACAGCTGTGTCTCACACCGAGAAGAGCCTTATGAGCTCAATATGCAGAAACCAGGAAAACAGCTTTTTTTCTCTGCTGCTTTGAGAAGTCTGTTCAATTGTTTCCTTCCCTTATGAGCTCCTGGTGTTAAAAAGAAAATGTACATTTGTCCCTACCAAACCCAATCTAACTTGCTCTGTTTCCAAAGTGAACTTGGGTTGAAGGTGAAGTTTTCATCTTGAGATAATGCCTGCGTTCCACGTCCTGCCATTTGGAGCTTCATGCTATACTGCACACAATCAAATCTGGCCTTTTGAACTTATTTCCTGAACCCTTCCTCCCCCCTCCCCCGCCGCTACTCGCCGTCCTTACCCCCTGCCAGTTTCAGCCCCAAACCACCTTCTTCTCCCCATCCTCAATTTGTACACATAATGAGAATGCTTCATAATCTACACTCACATATGAAATCTGCAAGAGACACAATCCCTATGGCTGGGGTACTTTCCAAAGGAGCCAGGACGCAGGCTACCCAGCTGCGGCCATGCTCAGATGTTTCCACAGGAGCACAACCTGAACCACATTAATCTGCTTAATTTCTTTTGTGAGTCTTTCCTTGCTTAGAAAGAAAGGGGCGTGGGTATCTGTGAAGACATTCAGGAGCTGGTATCCCTAAATCTTGTGAGGAAGGAAATCCACTGCAAACTCTGAAGTTACAAATAAATGAACATATATAAATAAAGCCAGTCTGACTTTCTTTTAGAAATGATCTGAATTGCGCTCTTAGAAACAAAGCAAGGGGAAAGGATAAGGTGGGGTGTGTAATTGGAGTGTGAGGGCAACTTAACAAGGAATAAAAATTGTGCCAGGTTCTTGCCTGGCACAGGAATTGAAACCTGTGCTGCTTTGCTGAAGATAGGTGGGGATTCGCTACAATTACAGTTTGTCTACTTCAAAGCCCGGCTCCTCTCTAGGGCGACTTTTAACTGCCCCTACCCGGTAGGTTCCACAGCTATTGTTATATTATTCAAACAAAAGCTCTAGAGGGGGTGGGGAGAAGCAGATCTGAGGACCGGGTTTGGACTTCAAGATCAGGATGTGGAGCACATCAAGTGTGTATGTAGCCCAGCTGCCTGAGAGAGCAAGCTTGCCAGTGGTAACTTAGAGTTTAAGGCAAAATGCAGTCTATGAAAAATAAGTTACCAGCTCTTTGCAACAGTAGCTGCGTATCAACTTATTTTTCTCCCATGTCCAGACGGGTCGTCTATTGAATGTGGCTCTTTTATTTTGCATGGGGCAGGGGATTTGTGACCATGGTCCCCCCTTTTATTCCTCTCTCTATGGAAACCCAGATCATGGGGAGAAATATGTGAAGCTGAATAAAGAGAAGCTGCAGAAAGGAGCGCTTGAGAGCGGCATCTGTTACACTTGGGAAGTAAAACTGACAGGAGAGGGCGAAGGAAACCTCTCCAGCAGATTAGTTAGAACAGCAAGAAGATTTGACTATATGCAGATATTTTATTCAAAAAACAAAACACCTTACATGGTAGAGAAGATTATATCACAGTTGCTAGAGGATGTAATTGGACCTGAATTCAATAGGCAGTATCTATATTCGTGGAAACATTTTTTTTTTAAATAAAAGAAAGAAGGAAAGAGAAAGACAGAAGGGAAGAAAGGAAGAAAGGAAAGAAAGAAAGAAAGAAAGAAAGAAAGAAAGAAAGAAAGAAAGAAAGAAAGAAAGAAAGAAAGAAAGAAAGAAAGAAAGAAAGAAAGAAAGAAAGAAAGAAAGAAAGAAAGAGAAAAGAAAAATAAAGGCAATGACAGTTTGTGCTCCTGACGAAAGCTATTATTTCCATTAAAAAGCGAGTTTTTACATTAAAAAACTGCAAAATAAGGGTGTAAAAAACCTGTCCCTGGGATCAGATCTCCCCTCTTACCTCTCCCCCCTCCAAGCCTCTGGCAAAGGGTCTGAACCACTTGATGCGGCTGGCAAAATAGGGTACCAGGAGCAGAGGCCATGGGCAAGAGGAAGGTTGATTGTAAGAACTCAGGCAAGTCAAGATTGAAAAAAAATCTCCTTCTTCATGCAAAAGCCTTATCATTTGATAATTACCTTAACTCCCTGAATGGCCTAAGATTAGCAACTCTCACCCAAAGGCAGCTGCAAGGTGGGGGTGGGGAACATACAACAACAAAAACAGCGTGGCAATGATCATGATCGTTTAGCACGTAAGGTTTCTTCAACGCGTTTCCCTCTCACCTCTAAATTGAGCCGACGCAGACTCACAAATGGATCTTCGAAAGGCCAGCTTAACAGAGCACCTAAAAACTTTACTTTTGTTTGATTTTGACAAGTTCTTGTTTCTTCCAGAAGTGGAATTTCAGGCACAAATGAGATTGCATTCTTACAAAGGAAGATGCAAACAGTTAGCAGTAAAGAAATGAGTTCCTCAGCAGAAAAGGTGGGGAGTTGGGGGCAGAGAGAGAGAGAGAGAGAGAGAGAGAGAGAGAGAGAGGAGAAAGGAAAACCCAATTTCTAAAAGCAGATAAGCCTCTACAATAGAACATGGGCAAATGAAGCTACAGTTTCAATGAGAGAGCAGGAGGAGGGGGTAAGATGGCAAATGATCTTCTCTGCCAATAATTACTAAGTGTTTATCTTTAAAAAAAAAAAAAAAAGAGTGGAAAAAAGAAATAGATCTGAATCAGATGCCAGGTTTTCATGCCTAATAGACACGTTTACACTTACCAATATCAGCTCCTATTGCTCTGTGCTCTCATAAGAAATTACTCATTTCACAGGAAATAGATGCTCTTTAGCTATATAAAGGAATGGCGGAATAAGCTCACCTTGTTTTTATTTTTTTTCTCATTTTCTTGCACATTCTTCAGATCTGTCTTCTTAGAGAAACTAATGCCTTAATGACTTTCTGGTAGCAGCAAGCCTTCTTTTATTTCTGCTAAATATATGAAAATGTATGCAAATTTAAATCAAGCTTAACCTAGGCGTTCTTGCAATATATTTAATGGAATTTCAAACCAATAAGGGAACTCTGATGCTGTCTTCTGTAAGTGCAAATATAATTAGGCAGCTAGGTTACCTCCAAAATTATTCAATGAAAGGTCATTTTTTTTTTAACTTCAAAGACCATGTTGGGTATCTGGTGTTGTCTTTTCTCAGCTAGAAAAAATCTTAAATCTTTGCCTTTCTCCCAACTCTGCTTCCAAGCAATGCCTTTGCGCAAGACTGTGGAGCACACGGGCTTGTCCTTTCCTAACTTATAAAAGCTTAGGAGGAGCACAAGTGTTTCATCTCTTTTCTTCTATCCAAAATGAAAAAGCAGTCCTGTCTTTTCAAGCTGAAAGCAAATTCAAGCTTGATGGGGATTGGGGAAGTGGGGGCGGTACTTGATGCCAAACATCCCGCCATTTCTCTCTCTGAATTTCCTGGGCACATTAAATGCGGGGCCGGTGAGGAGGGTGGGGGAGCGGTGAATGTTAAAAACAATTTTCCTAGGGGACAGCATCGGACACAGGGTCACGAACGTTTTCCTGTATACCTATTGGTAGTGGGTCTGCATAGTGTTTGGGGGAAGTGTGAAGGCTGCCCGCTTCAGCAAGCAGAACCTTTGACAGAAGTTGTGGGATCTGTGATGGGAGCTGATATGAAGCAGTAAGAAAGCAAGGTTTCCAATTGACCAGCTAGATTGGGAAGTAAACTTCGAAATAACTGAATATTGTCAGTATCACATTAGATTTTACTTTCCCAGAATAATTCAGTTCTTCGTGACCTAAAAAAATTTTCAGAAAAATTGAAAGAACAGGACATCTTTTAGAAGCTTTCAGATCTTGATATCGAGGTCCTTAATACAATGAAATAAACTGAAATGTTCTTACTGGAATCACTGATTTCAACTTTATTGGTTTTGGGTTCAATCAAAGACGTTACTTTGCTCAAAGTTTGTAGCGACGTTTTGTTTTGCAGTCCTAGGCACACAACTAGCCGGCCCAGACCGCCGAGTGAGTCTGAAAAATCCCTGTTCACTGCGATCAAAATGACATTTAAACTTGTTTTACTTTTTCTTTATTTAATCTAAATAATCAAAAAGGAGTTCTACAACCTTATTTTTCCACCTCACTCCCTAACTGCCCCCCACCCCCACCCCCACAGTACATCCCTCACATCTTTTCCCCATCAACATAAACCCCGGGGTGGGGGAGTGGTAATCAAATGTACGGCCGCCACTCTGCGCTAGGCAGCCAATGGGGCTGAAAGATTGATTCACTTCCTGCTTGGGTCTCATTGAAACTCCGGAGCTTCACCAGCCTAATTTGGAAAGCTAGCCCGACCTCCCGCACCGCTATTGGCCGGGCTTACTCCTGGCCAGGCCGAGACGCGCTGCGATTGGCCGTAGTGGGTGCCGGTAACCCGTGCTAGCGTCTTTGGCTCCCCCGCACCGTAGATGTCAAAGGCTGAAGCTGCTCCCTTTGCCACATTATAACTAGTAGGGGATCCTCACCGACCATGGCCACAGCTGCCTCGAATCCCTACAGCATTCTCAGTTCCACCTCCCTAGTCCATGCGGACTCTGCGGGCATGCAGCAGGGGAGTCCTTTCCGCAACCCTCAGAAACTTCTCCAAAGTGATTACTTGCAGGGAGTTCCCAGCAATGGGCATCCCCTGGGGCATCACTGGGTGACCAGTCTGAGCGACGGGGGCCCATGGTCCTCTACCTTGGCCGCCAGCCCCCTGGACCAGCAGGACGTGAAGCCCGGGCGCGAAGACCTGCAACTGGGTGCGATCATCCATCACCGCTCGCCACACGTAGCCCACCACTCACCGCACACTAACCACCCCAACGCCTGGGGGGCAAGCCCGGCACCGAACCCGTCTATCACGTCGAGCGGCCAACCCCTCAACGTGTACTCGCAGCCTGGCTTCACCGTGAGTGGCATGCTGGAACACGGGGGACTCACCCCACCTCCAGCTGCCGCCTCTGCACAGAGCCTGCACCCGGTGCTCCGAGAGCCCCCGGACCACGGCGAACTGGGCTCGCACCATTGCCAGGATCACTCCGACGAAGAGACGCCAACCTCTGATGAGTTGGAACAGTTCGCCAAACAATTCAAACAAAGAAGAATCAAGTTGGGCTTCACGCAGGCCGACGTGGGGTTGGCGCTGGGCACACTGTATGGTAACGTGTTCTCGCAGACCACCATCTGCAGGTTCGAGGCCTTGCAGTTGAGCTTCAAAAATATGTGCAAGCTGAAGCCCCTGCTGAACAAGTGGCTGGAGGAGGCTGATTCGTCCACAGGGAGCCCGACCAGCATTGACAAGATCGCTGCACAGGGCCGCAAGCGCAAGAAGAGGACCTCCATCGAGGTGAGTGTCAAGGGCGTACTGGAGACGCATTTCCTCAAGTGTCCCAAGCCTGCCGCGCAGGAGATCTCCTCGCTGGCAGACAGCCTCCAGTTGGAGAAAGAAGTGGTGCGTGTCTGGTTCTGTAATCGAAGACAAAAAGAGAAAAGAATGACTCCGCCAGGGGATCAGCAGCCACATGAGGTTTATTCGCACACCGTGAAAACAGACACGTCTTGCCATGATCTCTGACTGGAGGAAGCGAGGAGGCGGCCGGCCGCACTGGGAGCAGCGCGGATTTCTCTTTCTCTCTCACTCTCTTCCTTTCATTCTAGCATTCTTTATTATTTCTCTCTCTCTCTCTCTCTCGTTCACTTGTTCTCTCGTACTCTCTCTTTCCCCTCCTTTCCTTTTTCTTACCTTTCCCCTTTCTTTTTCTTTCCCTTCTTCTTCCCTTTCCTTTCCTTTCCTCTTCTTTCATTTCATTTTCTTTCCTTTCCCCATTCTCTTCCCTTTCATCCCTTTCCTTTCCTTTCCTTTCCTTTCCTTTCCTTTCCTTTCCTTTCCTTTCCTTTCCTTTCCTCTCCTTTCTTTTCCTCTCCTCTCCTCTCCTCTCCTCTCCTCTCCTCTCCTCTCCTCTCCTCTCCTTTTCCTAAGAGGTTCTAACTTCTGTTGACAAAGGAAACACATACTCTCGCTTTCAGGCTTCTCAATGCTGATACACATTTATATTAAGCAGTCCAAGCTGGGATCTCATATTCCTGGCTCCCCGGGCAACAGTTCCCTTTAGCCTTTTCTGCTGATCAATATATATTGTTTACTCAGAGTAAGGTTTGTTTGGTCGCTCCTCTCTAGGAAGAACAAGGAGTGGGATAATGTGGGGGCGGGGTGGGGCGGGGGAGGGATTGGGAAGACAGATGTGTGCCTCTGAATAACCTTTCAGCGCCTTGGTTATAGCAGCTGTATTTCAGGTGAAATTTGTTTTACAATAGACTAGTTTTGCATTTTTAAAAACTTCTATAGCGTTTCTAAATGTCTGAGGTGTTTTACTACAATCTGTACACAATATTTGTGAGATAATTTGTATCTAATCGACCACTCCATGTTATTATTGCTATTATTATTACTACTTCGTTGAGCTGATGGCTTTTTAATTGCTTAGAAAAGGGAGGAGATGAATGGGAATAGGCGGGGAGAGAGATGCCTATCTACTCACCCCCCTTTCCAAATCTGTATGAGGAGGAGAATACAACGAAGAAAGTTGTTGATGATGATATTGGTTATATATTTTTTTCCGGGGTGGAGTGCCTGGGAAGGGCAGAATAGAGAAGCCTATTAGGTTTGTAAACTAGTGCGAAGTAGCAGCGGCGATTTCGCAGCTTTCTGCCCTCCCTCCTGGAAGTGTGGAGTCCCCGCAGGCTACCACAGCACAGATCCAGGTATCTGAGAAGGATTCCACCGCAACGCTGGGCCAAAGAGGTGGCCTGACAGTCTGGGAGGGCTCCGCACCCACCGGAGTCCTGGATTCCTGCGCGAAGAAATCCAGGCCCCCAGCTTCGCTAGGGCGACCTCCCGCGCGACCTCACTTCGGCCCTACTAGAGGAAAGACTGCCTTCACACGCGATTACTTTCACTGGAGATCACGACCCGGAGACGCTGGCGACTGGGCCAGCGCCTCCCATTTCGGTTCACCTCTAGTTCACCACCCCTTCTGAGTGAGAAACCCTCAGGGAGGGGTGGTGAGGGAGTGGGAGATAGGCATTCTCTGCTCAGTGCAGAACGACAATGAAATGATTGGCAAAGGTCACAGGGATTCTGGTCCATCCGCGTACCACCTCTCCCCCCATGTATATACCGCTGTCTGTGAGTGGGCTCGTGGGGAGCTGTCTCGGCGTTTCTGATAAGCACAGCTGGTGGAAGCCCACAGTGACGATCCAGCGAGCTAGCGAGCGCCCGGGAGGCTGGGTTCCTGCTTTTTAAAAAATATATATATATATATATATTTTTAAATCTCTGAGTGTATGTGTCTCTGTGCGTGTGTGTGTGCGCGTGCAAACGTGTGTGTGTAGATAGCTGTGTGTATCGTGTTACTATGTACAAAAACAAAAAGTACAAAAAAAAAAAAAATCTCGCTAGGCTGTGTAGAGATCCCAAAAATATGCAGTTGCTGTGGCTTTATTGCTAGCTAGTATCCACACGCCAGGTCCACAGGCGAACCTCATTCCCAAGGAGCACACACGTGTGAGGCCGGCCAAGCACCCAACACCCAGCCGCCGCCGGCCAGACCTGGCTGGGGGCGCTGCACGCCACTGCTGGCCGCCTAGTCCGGCCTTTAGGCGCAGCTGCTGTAGACAAAGCTTCAAACTACCTAAGGACCAGAAAGCCCGGGTCCGTTGTCGAGGATGTGTTAGTATGAGTTGTCAGGCCTCTGGTCCACCACACTGTGTCTCCCTCAGCTGCAGGTCTAAGAGCATGTGTTAATTCAAATCCCGGACCCTTTTACTTTTTTTGTCAAGTCTCTGCATTCTGGTGGTAATTATGTTTAGTTTTGGGATTTTTTCCCCCCCACATTGAGTTCATGTTTTACAACTGTTGGGAGTTTTTTGTTTGTTTCGATTTTTTTTCATTGCAGTTAATTGCTATGGTTCGAACCTGAGTTAACCCAAATACTTCTGCCGACTTTATAACTGTACAGTTTTGTATATTAAACGTTTTTGAAGTTATTAATTTAAAGAAGATCGTTTAGTTTATTCATTTAGTAACTGATGTATAATAAACGCTATTTTCATTAAGAGTTGCTTTTTCAACTATTTTATTCAAATTGCCTATTGCAGTTGCCAACAATTATTTATTTTCAATAAATTCTTCATTGTGTTTAAAAGGAAATTCTTTCACAGATAAGTTGGATGTCAAAAAGAAAACAATTTGCTGTAATGTTTGATGTGAAGTTTTAGTCAAGGGGTTTATATTGACGCAATATTTTATTGTTGTAAAAGATTAAAAAGGTTTAAATAAAACATTTTTCCAAAAAAAAAAGTTTTCTTCTCCTGTCCTTATTGTGTGCTGTGTGAGGTGGAGCATTTAAACAGAGGCACATTCCCGGTAAACAGCGCTTCTGCTTTGCTTCAGCTTATAAATCATTAGTCATTGTTTTGATTCTTGATTCCCTTCCTCTGACTTTCAGCCTTTCAGCTCAGCTCTGAAATACACCGGCACACACTGGCATGGCCTATTCTGGAGCCCAGGCTCACGCAAAGCACAGCACAAATTGTGGGAACCCGCATAGGGAAGGCTCGAGGTGGGTTTTATTTTAGGAAGTGCAACCTTACTAATGTTCTCCGAAAAGGGAATCTCTCTCTCTCTCTCTCTCTCTCTCTCTCTCTCTCTCTCTCTCTCTCTCTCTCTCGCACGCTGGCTCGCTCTCTCTCGCTCTCTCTCTCTCTCTCTCTCTCTCTGCCAGTGGACAGACCTTTCTTCAAACCTGCCCCTCCTGAAACTGTACTCAGATCTTCTATAAGGCTTTCATTTCGCCTCACTGCATCCATCCTTCTTCTTCCTCTGTATTCTGCTAGGTTCCCTTTTGCTACCTGATCCCTCACTCCCCTGAGGAGGGATGGGATGATGATTAGGAGAAACACTTTCCCTCTTAAGGTTCTTCCTGGGCCCAGGAACCCAGGTAAACTGTTTTTCCCAGTAATGCTGAACTCTGTCCATTCTTATCTGAGTATGGGGGAAAGGAAAACATAGTACAAGGAGACATTTTGGGGGTGGAAGTTTGATTGCACTCTTCTTCCCACTCCCATACACAATTTCATTTGTCTTATTTTATTTCACAAGACCCTCCATCAACTAAGTGACTGTTACCTGTAGTGATAGTTGAGGAGTAAATTACCAAATCTGAACCAGTTCTGTTTTAAGGTTTTGTATGTACAGGCATGCCTTATTCAACTTTTTTTTGGTAGATGCATACGAAGCAATGAGCAGGACATTTAATGATAATTTCCCAGCAGTAAACCCCCCTCAATTCATAGTCTGAAGTAGATGTTTTTGTTAGACAACCCAAAATGATTTAATCATTTGAATAGGTAATGATTACAGCATATGATGTCTTGTATTTTTCAAATTGCCTAATAATTTACAGCTCCATGGTGCACCACATACAAGATTGTTGTGTATGAAATATGCCGCATGCTGTGTATATAGTCATGGGTATGTCACTCTTTATAAATAATATTTATTCTATACAGGTATATATACAAGCACAAAACCCATAGTTTTAAGCCTTTTGGTTCTCTTTCAAAAGTTCATACCAACTAACGTCCTTCTCTTTCTGTATCCTATAAAAATTAGAATTGATTAAAAAGTTATAGATTTTCTCACAAAACTACACAAATATCAACTTTCAGTGTATCCTGAACTCTTTAATGGAGGCCTATGTAGATATTTCAGGAGGTACAAAAATATATATACACATTTATCATGATCATCAGTGCTTTTACTAATATACATTACTCATATATTTTATATGTGTTATCAGATTTATTTTCTTTACTGTTCCTTTTCTTTCTCCTGAAATATAATTAAGTCCTAATTGGTTTTTCTGATCAACATTTTTGCAACATGAACATATTTTCATTAAAAATCAGGAGGTGTTGGTGTTTCTGCCTGGGGCTTCCTTTATTTTGAGTTGCTGCTAATCCTGCTTCAAACCAAGGCCTTTGTAAAAAAAAAATTAAAAAAGAAAAAATAAGTGGTTTTATCTTCAGTTTTTCTCAGGCCTTCACAACAGTAGCTCTCTTTCTCATGAAATAAGAATTGGTAGGTTCCAAAGAACAACAACAGTAAATCATATCTAATGGGGTAAAAGCAAGAAAGTTCCATCTCCTTCACCAGATCCGAACAATAGAAACTGCAGAGGTTGTGGAGGGAGGTAGGATGTGAAAAGAGTGAATATACAGGTGTTACAGATGTGTAAACAAAGTCAAATATGCAAATCAACTATATATATGCATATAAACATACCTTGGTTGTCTAAATGGCTGTGGCTGTCTGCATGCGTAACAAAAGGGAAATAGATTACTAAAATCAAGCATTTATATTTCCAACAATAAAATAAGAAAATGAATATTATCCCTGGAAATTGGTTTCTTACCTTTAAAAGAAAAGGGTAAGGGAAAATATTGCTTAAATTAGTATATGAGCTGTGCTTCTCTTTAATAAAATCAAAGACTATTCCCTTGGAAGTATCTAGCATTCAAATATTTCTCTTGCTCCCAAATCAGGCTGCTGTTGTTGTATTATTTGCCTGTAGGCTAAAAGTAGAAACATACATTTCTGGTTTTATTTAAAAAAATTTTTTTGGCAGGGGCAGGGAATTGGGGAGGAGAAGAAAGAGGAGAATGGAGAAGTAGAAAATGGTTACAGGTTAAACAGTTCAGTTTTCCAAAGAGAATAACGTATTTTCCCACCTGTCAGATCTTTTTAAAGACACATATGCAACCTCAGAATTGTGGAATTTTTTTCTGTGACTAAGTACTTAAAACTCCAAACATGTGACCCTTTCAAAAAAAAAAAGTCTTGAAAGGAATAAAAAGTAACAATGCAGCACAGTGCCATTAGAATTGAGTGTCAGTCACACTCTTCCATTCTGTAAAATAAAAGAGTAGACATTCTTTATACATGCCCCTGATAGTAGTTTTAAAATAGTAATCCCCCAGCTTATTCAATTACTGATATTGGTTTTTAAAGCATTAAGAAGAGTGAATATAAAATATATTTGAAACCAATTAAGACTTTTTTCTAATAAGATGAAATATAAAAGCACCTTTTCTTAAGAGCACTGCTGGTGCAGCATTTCCCAAATTAGGGGATTAGGTTAAAAGAATATAGTCTTGAAAACAAAATTTAGTTAACTTCTGCAATCTCTAAGAAGGGAGAGAGACAAGAATTTAGACTCTGTTCCCGTAAACCAAATCCACAAAATTAAACACTTGTGCATTCCAGTAAAAAATGCATTGCCTCACTATGCTTTCTTTCATCAACATGAGAATAGAACTACACCTATTCACACTTCACACATTATTTAATTAACTAGATAGAATACTGGATTCTCTTTACAACACTATTTGTTATCAGGAGGATTTGGTATAAGGTTCATCTTATATGGCTTCCAAGGAGGGTGTTTATTCAACTACCAAAAGGGCCTTATTATGAAGTGCACTCATCCTTGAAGGGAGGGAATCTAGGGACAGCTTGCTTTCGGCTGAAATTCTACAGTATTTAATACAAGTATATTGTGCAGACGCAGCCACAAATGCATTCCTTCTCCTTCCCCTCAAACCCTACTTCCTCACCCCTGCACTTGCACACAGACACAATGTTTTAACAGAAAGCAGACTGTCCCTCAAAGACCAAAAAGGAAGAGATCAACTCATTGACCAATTTATTAAGTTTGTCTTTTCATCTGTCTTCCTAGTCAAGCTGTGTCCACACAATTCTGGTGCAGTCAATTGAAAAGAGAAAAAAAAAAATCACTCTGTCAAACTCTGTTTTATCTATGTAATGCCTCAAACCTAGTTTGAGTGATCCTTTCCCCAACTCTGATATATACAGAATTGACTGCTTGTGTTGGTATTTTGTAAGCAATTTCTATTATATCAGCATTGCTTCTTGGGAGAAAGAGGACCATCTAAACATTTTTAATATTGATTACTTCTCATCTTCCTTTTCACATACTATAGAATCCCATTGTAATGTAGCTGATTAACTCTCAAATTTGGCCAGACTGGAGACCAGCCCTTACCCTGACCCCTTTTTACAGACATGGAAAAGCCTGCTATAAACGTAAAGTGTAAAGCTTGTAAAGTGGATGTTAGCAATCCCCCACCAGCAGACCAATATTAAAAAGAGGTTTTTACACATAATTTATATTTGGTAAGATATTTCCCTGTACCATAATTCTTGCAATTTGAGCAGAGAAAACCACACACATACCCATACCACTTGCAAAGATCACTACTAGACATCATATTTTTAAAGCACAAAAAATAGGGGGCTATGGACCAGGGGCAGTAGCTCATTGGTCTTCACATGGCATGTAATTCCAAGTTGCAGAAATGGATATCTGAGTGGACTTCTTGCACAGAGGGATAGTATTTTTCTTCATGATTTACTATTCACACTCTACTTGTCATGGTACTGGTAGTATTCATGTTTAATTAACATAATTTTTTTTTGTATACATGCATATAGAAAAGATCTGAATCAAAGACAGAAGTCTCTCTCAAACCTCTAGTGATGTAGAAATTAAACAGAAGAAAATCATATTTTTGTAGTATATTGGCATAATCAGGGACTATGTCTGTTCAGAACAGTGTATAGTAGCCACTTTTAAGCAATAGGGTTTGACTTGCTCCTCAGTGGACAGCAGTTCTCTACAAATGAATTTCTTTCACCATAAGAGAGGATTTGAGTGTGTTTAACCTGAAATTCTGAATTCTGAGCCTTTCATTGGAGTAAGAGTGTTTAAAATTCTAGATAAACATACTTGTACTAATCACCTTCATTTTCCATGTTATTTCCTGTGTGACAATACTTTAACTCCTCCAGATTTTATACTAAAAGTGAAAATAAAGTAATTTTTCAGGTAGTTATTTCATGTGCCCTGAGTCTTCCCACCATCACCATCCATGGAAAAGTGGGCAATGTTGGCTCTATAGATGCTCCCCAGCAGCCTCCTCAGAGCAGGTAAAGGAAGTTGGTGTAGAAAGGATTGCAAGACAAAGGGTCTGCTGCCTACACTGAGAGCTCCAGCTTCTCACCTACAGTGAAAAATCAACTGATAAGATCAAGTCCTATAGTCTCTTCTACTCCTTGATGATCTGCTTCTGCATGTCCTAGTTTGATGTTTTCAATTGAATTTGAAAACTAACTGGCTTTCTTTTCAGTGGATTAAAGTTATGTGTAAACAAGTAATTTCAAAATTGCTAACTTGAAATATTTTTATTTTCTAGAGCTTTCTCTGCAAAATTATTTGCACTTTGTATTACTGTGTTCCTTTATGCATGATTTTGAGAACTCACAATAGAAAAATTTAAGTTAAAGGCAATAATAATCTTTTAAATGTACGTACTATCTTTCCTCCCTAAAGATTCCTAAGCAATTTGGAAATGATGTGCACACTATACTCTGCAACAACCAATATGCAAAGCACAACAGAATGACCACTTCAGGCCACACAAAATGATCACACTAAGTCCAGGCAAAAAGCTCATTAATATCAATAGGCATCTTGTGCACAATTAAAGGGCAGTATATGCCATGGGTCTCATTCATTGCTGTGTGAGAGAATGAAAGCGCTTGTACTCACATCTCAAACAAATCAAGTCCAACATTTAAAACTCGTATCATATAAGAGATAATAGGCAAATAAAGTGAACACAAAAACATTTGAAAATTATTGATTAAATTTGTCTTTGAATATTCTGGAGAAAAACAAGTATTTTGGTAACTGAAAGACCAAAAATACTCAAAGGTAATTGTGCCTTTAAGATATGTGATACTGTAAATTAACGTTGTAAACATTTGTGAAAAACGTAATGACTAGCCAATTTGAAAATCGCAGACTCTCATTTGCGTGTGTGTGTGTGTGTGTGTGTGTGTGTGTGTGTGTATGCTACCACCTATCTATATTTTGGTCTGTGTTTTGTAAAAATGATCAAGCTGTTCATATTGTGGGGGAAGGTGATATGTCTTAAGTAAATTAAGTTAAAACAGGACTCTCATGTCAGAGACCCTTAGGAGTTTAATGGAGATCAACTTATCTTTTGGCTTATTTTTAACCCCTATGACAATGAGACATGTGATACAAATGGTGACTCCTCTATAGCAAAAGAAGTTCAAATTATATTGCCATTACTCCCTGATAGTATGCAACTATTTAAAAAAATGTTTTGAAAAACCTATCAAGAATCAACCTAGCTGTTATGATATTGAATATTTGCCAGAATATATGTGTGGCTCTAAAATTCTTTGCATGTCCTAACCCTGTTTCATGCCTCTCTCTGGCTGTCAGAATTTTGCAGCACCCACTCAAAGTTCAGTGTCAAATTAAAAAGTGACAAGAATGGAGCAGCATAAATAATAGCTTAAAGCTTTTCTCTACTTTCCCACATACAAACATATGAATTTCAAAAACCAGCACGTTCTGCTGAATAAATATGTTCAGATTTCATATATAAGTTGCAGAATAAAAATGACAACAATATTCAATTCAACAAAAATGTATTGAGTACCTACTTTGTTAAAGTGGCATGAGAAGCATGGGGAGTAAGGAAAGGAGCTTGCTTCAAAGGGCTAACAATCGCTGTGGTAAGATAAGAATAAGATATAAATGTATATAACTGTTAAATAAAGGACTGCTAGAGATATGTACTACTGTCAACGTGGATGCCACTGCTCTCTATTTTTATTGTTCCTTTTTTATAATACACATTCATACTCAAATATAGCATTTCTTTGTACTATTTTAACAATATTGTGCATCCTTGTTGAAACCCAAGTAGATGCAATTATTAGTTGATTTCTATGTCTAGACAATAAAACTGTTTATTTGAAAATTCCTATAACTGAATTTAGCTCTGATGAGCTTGAATAATTTTTGTAAGGTATTTTTTGTTTGTTTGTTTTGAGACAAGCTCTAACTTTGTCGTCCAGACTGAAGTGCAGTGGGGTGATCATGGATCACTACACCCTCAACCTCCTGGGCTCAAGTGATTCTTCCCACTTTAGCCTCCTGAGTGGCTGGGACTACAGGCCTCAAATGATTCTCTCCTCTCGGCATCCCAAAGTGTTGGGATTATAGGAATAAACTATCCAGCCTGGACTCTAAGAAAATGCTTTTTAAAGGGATAAAATGTAGAATAATAAACACATTGCAAGCTTCTAAAAATCACCTTCTATTCCTCTGCTTCCCATTTGGAAAACTGGGAATTATTGGCAAGTAACCTGAGCAATGTGAAACATTCACCTCCCCTAATTTTTTAGTCCTTTTCTAATTAGAGAATGTGTCTGTCTCACAATTCTGTAACTAGTTACATGAGTTAAGTTAGTGCTTGGGTTAAGGAGGAGAGAAAGACTCAGCAGCAAGTGCTAGAAATCAGACTGCAAGGCAAGGAGGTTCTGTATGATGGTTCTGCTCCAGTATGGACTTCATTCCATCAGATTTATGAAATGGTAAGAACATTAGGCAAAGATAAGCATGAAAAATACATTTCTAGACTAGAAATTTCTGTTTGAAAAATTACAGGTATTGTGTTTTAAAACAGGGAAGGAAACTAAAAACATCCACCAGATTGGTAACAGCTTTTTGTAATCAAATTGTCCCCAGCTAAAAGTCGGCCTCATTGAGATATTTAGTAGTACCTTTCTCCATTGACTAGCAATGTATGGATTCATTTCTATGAATTCAGCAACCTATGGGGAAATGGCATTGATGTTTAAAGTGTGACTATTTAGTCGACTTGTTAGGATGATATTCAGAGCTTGAAGAAACCTAAATCTCTAACAAAAACTCATTAAGCATGGAATGCATTCTGTCTTTGTTTTCTTTTCTTTATGTATTTTTCTCTTTTTGAAATGCATTCTACAAAGCAAAGCTTGCAGCGCTATTTCAAAATTTCCAATTATTTGGTGGAAAATATGCTCAGCGTGAAATATGTTCCCTAACACTGATAAAAGACATAATCAGGGAGGAATAAGAAAATCTTTCTGAATGGGCCTGCATTTGCACTCTCAACACAGAGTAATGAGAGACAGGAGCATGCTTATCCTAGGGGAAAGGACGAGAAATACAGTAGACAATCTCATGAAAACCCTGTCTGCCTCCCTAAGCTTTTCAGGACAGACTGCTACTGTATCAGTCATGCTCTTCAGGGAACAGAGATGAACTCCGGTAGAGTTGCATCAGTGAAATAGTGAACAATGCTCCAATAAGATCCTAAAAGACTGAACAAATGCATTTTGAGTTTGTCAGGCTTAACCCAGATGTATTCATGTCCATCAATATTATGGTTGTGATATTGTACTATAGTTTTGCAATATGTTACTACTGGGAAATACTAGGTAAGGGGCACATGGGTGTTTCTATACTAGACTTAAAACTTTCTGTAGATCTACAATTATCTCTAAAAAATTTTCAATTAAAAACCTCAAAGCACAGGTTTAACAATTAGATAAAAGCTAACTCAAATTATTTTTCTAACATTCAGTAATTTTCATGACTCTAAATGTTGACCTTTCATTTTCTGTTTTTGTTCTTCTTTTTTGTTGTGAGGGAAAGTTTTGGGTGAAGCAGCATCTGAATAAAACCAGGCTCTTCTGAGTTTTTCTTGAACTTGCAATAAGCTCCTGTCTCTGGCACCTACAGAGCCCTCAATCCCACACTGGGACACTGGAAATCCTGATCATACACCTGGAATGCTTTCTGATTGATTTCTTGTCCTAGCTAAGGTAACTGCTTACAATATCAGCCACAATACCAACCCAGGAAATGGCACCCCAATTAAACGAGTACCTGAGGAATAACCCCTCAAAAACTAGGTATGGAATCCCTTGTGGAAATATGAGTTTAATAATTTCAGAACCATTCATTAATTCAACAAACATTTATTGAGCACCTACCACATACCAGATTTTTGAAATCGGTATTGCTTTTGGGGATTTATTTTTATAGTTTGGATTTCAATTTGAGTTTGAATTCTAGGTTTGCAGCCTATCTAGCTGTGGGAGAATGAGAAAGTCTTTTAACATCTGTATCTCAGTTTTTCTGCCTATAAAATGGGAATAATAACTGCACCTATCTAATAAAGTTGCTGTAAAATATAATAATATAATCATACAACACGCTTACCTTGGTGCCTGACGTAAAGCGCTGACTTGATATTAGCTCTTATTGCTCTGTTTGTTTCTCCTCCTATTCTATGTTCTGTATTATGCAGAAAATTGCAATATGGTTGAAATTCATTTAAAAAGAGTGGAGAGGAATTTTCCTCTTCATTATTGACTACTGTAGTGCTTCACAACATCTTTTTTCCCCATTTTAACATACATGACAATTGACACTTATATGAGCAACATACTTTTTTTCCCCCAGCATTATGTACAATGCCTTGGACATTAACTGTAATGTAGGACTTTACGAGTGCTATATCATCAAGAAAAACCTTGAATCTGTTCTGATTCTTTTTTCCTTTTCTTTAGAGACAGAGTCTCGCTCTGTCACTCTATCTGGAGTGCAGTGGTGAGAACTCTGCTCACTACAACCTCCACTTCCCATACTCAAGCCTCCTGGGTAGCTGGGATTATAGGCACACACTGCCACACCTGGTTAATTTTTTCTATTTTTGGTAGAGATGGGTTTTCTCCATGTTAACCAGGACGGTCTCGAACTCCTAGCCTCAAGTGATCGACCCGCTTCGGCCTCCCAAAGTGCTGGGATTACAGGTGTGAGCCTGTAAAATTTTATTTATTTTTATTTTATTTATATTTATTATTTATTATTATTATTATTTTTTAACAAGGCATACAAGTCTCACACTTTAGTACTGCAACTACCATTAGCAAGACACATTCTTTTTGATGCACCCCACAACATATTGAAACACAATAGTTTGCTGTCACACCAAGATTGAAAATTGCTGGTGTACAGGGATATCTATGGGTTTTCCAACCTAAAGCATAAGCAAGTAACACTGTTATCCCAGCTTAAGCTTTATAAACCACTATGTCTTATTCCCATTAATGAAGAAAATTGAAAAGTGACTCCACTATAATAACATAGGAATTCCTAGAAAATGAAATATCTCCTTCGTGTTCATCACTTATTTTAAAAGATTCATATTTCTTATTTCTATACCTATTTCTAACTTAAATCCAAGAAGGCTTCCCTGAAAGTTGTGCAGTTGCTTATTCCCTTTCCTAGAATATTTGAAATATATTGAATATTTGAAATTGTGAAATATTCTAGGTAAGAAAATAAGCAACTGCACAACTTTGACCTTTTCAGGGCTTGTGCAATATGATTCACTATCCATTCCTTCCTGTTTACACTCTCAGTAACCTGTAGAGATAAAGCAGTATGGGCAGCCAATCAAAATGCAGAATATTGAAAAGGTTAAAGTCTATGTTTATGAGTCTATTAAATGTTTATAGTCTTTCACAGACTGTACTGGGCATTAAAACTATTGTATCTTGCTCTGGTTATAAACATTGCAACAAGAAAGAATTGGGTAAAAACGATTTCATTTGCAAGACAAAACTTGTAATGAGAATAAAAGATGTCATAATATGTATTAATTTGTTCCCATGACAATAACGGCAAGAAAAACAGAAAATAGTGTTAACCTAAACCACTCATTATGGTGGAAACAGGAGTTATTAAATAATTGTAAGAAACTCAGTTTAAAAATCTAGTACTTAGCGTGATAACTTACCATTCATGCTTTGGAAAAAGATGAGGGACATTTGAATTCCATAAATCCATAACTATAAATCAGCTGAGTCCTTTCTAACTTTTCTAGCCAGAGACCAATAATTGATGTGACTTTATTTTTAGGTAACCAATGATGCTGCATGTACTATTATTTCTACATCTGTTTTATATTTGAAATGTATTATTATTTTCCTGGATAATGCCTTGAAATATCTAGAGCTTCATAGCATAATTATATGTTATATAAAAACATATTGTTTTGGTCTTATCATTAGGTCAAATGTTAGGCCTTATTACAACCAAAGAAAAATGGCCTTTTATATACTATGCTTATCCAAATTAACTGTACTTAGAATGTCTCCTATAAAAAAAGCTAAGATATCTTGGTATAAATCACACAGACCGCTAGAAGTTAGCTGCAGGCATAGGAGCCTTGATTCAAATATGTAAATCCTTTGGGAGGCCAAGGCGGGTGGATCACTTGAGGTCAGGAGTTCGAGACCAGCCTTGCCAACATGGCGAAACCCCATCTCTACAAATACTACAAAAATTAGCCAGGCATGGTGACGCATGCCTGTAGTACCAGCTACTCGAGGTTCTTAGTCATGAGAATCTCTTGAACCCAGGATGCTGAGAATGCAGTGAGCCAAGATTGCCCCACTGCACTCCAGCCTGAGCGACAGACTGAGACTTTGTCTCAAACTAAATAAATAAATAAATACAATATATTAATCTATTTTTTGTTTTAAATATAAAATTATTAAAATTTCCCAGTAGTACTACAAATCCTAGCAAAAACAATTGAATACCTTTATTGTAATTGGACTTTTTTCTACCAGAGATGAATAAACAGGTATTTTAGGGTATTTGGAACAGTGATCTATATAATGTAAAGCTAATGAAAAATATGTTAGCAATTTGACGACACCCACATTTAAATTACATAATTTTGAGAATCTTTTTTTGCTGTACTCTTTCAGTTGTGAAAAAATTTAAGACTGAACACCTAACACAATTAAAAACCTAGTGGTTAAAACATAATTTCATTTGAAAGATAACATTCTAAGCTGATTTAAAATTATATGAATTATTCTTTCCTATTTTCAACAGATTTGGAGAAGGCAGCCACTAAACTTGGAAAGAAAGTAAAAATGAATCCATGACAATCATAATGACCTAATTTTAACACATAGTGGTTTTCTGAAGTCCTTCCAAGTCTAGACACTTCATTCTAATACAACAATATTCAGTATGTGGAATGAATAAATAACAACATTTTCATACTAAAGGCCTCTATGTTCCTCTGAGAAACATTTTGGAGAGGGTAAAATTAATCTTGGCTACTTACCTCTGGGTTTGTTGCAGTTACTCTTGGCTCCCCTAGTCCTATAAAACCCTACCAAAGCCTGACGATCACGTAAAGAGTTCTCCCTCTCTCCTGCCTTCTCCAGTGAAAGACCCATTCCCTCATTGGATTTACTCATCTTTGCTGGATCAAATATACTCTTAGTATTGTTCCCACTGAAAAAAAGAATACCAATCTTTTTCTTCCCCTGTCACACAAGCCCACTTGCCCTCCAATTAAGAGTAATTGCAACAAAGATTCTTATATTCTCCATTTTGATATCAGATATTTATCAGAAAGGTGTGGCTTTTGTCACTCTTACCTTATATTTCTGACATAATCAACAATAATAGCTAGCACTTATATAGTACTTGTTATGCACCATTGTCCCAAGTACTTTATATATATATCAACTAATTGAATCCTCATAATAACTCTGAAATATGGGAATTATTTCCATCCTCATTTTGCAGATGGGGAAATTTAGATCAGAGATGTTGTGTTACATTTATAAGATTTTACAACTAATAAATACTAGAGTGAGTTTTCAAGTTAGACATCTGGCTCTAGAATCTGTGCTCTTCACCACTGTACTACAATGATTCCCTACAGCAAGTGTGCCTCCACAAGCAGGTATATCACCCCTCTGTGTGTGTATGTCTGTCTCTGTGTGTGTGTGGTCACATAATAGGGTATCCTAAGTTTCGAGGATCTAGAAAGGAAGTAATGAATTAAAAATTAGAAAGTACCACGATCTGGGACCTATGATGATAATCAAACCCTAAAAAGATGAGGATTTCCAAAGTCTATTGGTGTTACATCTACAATTTAAGAAAATTAAATATTCTACATGAAATTGTTCATTGGAAAGCACAAACATTAAAAAATTTAGTAAATTATAAAAATTAAGTAAATACAATCTACTTTTATTTTTTACATAATTATTTTCATCTTATGATCAAGTACTAAAACGATGATTTCAGTTATCTGTCTTGGAATACAGTCACTACTAGAGTCCCAATCTCTGAAGTCAGGGATTGGGCAGTATTTCCTCAGAACCTAGAGACATGCCTGACATAAAATAAGTACTCAATATACTGAAAGAATGAATAACAAGAGCTATTAATAATGATTACCTACTAAGTGTTAGGTACTGTGTAACATGCTTTGCATATATCATGTATATCTTCTTGAATCCTTTAACAATCCAAATCTAAGACAGGTTCCATTATCCTCAGTTTACAAATTAGAAAACTGAGTTTTAGAAAGTTTAAGTCATTTATATAAATTATTCACTGACAGCATAATAATTCATACCTATATTGTATTCCAAATTCTAGGTGCTTTTCATTATGTTATTTGGCAAGGATGAATAAATGTCTAGATGGTTTATTTTCTCCCTTTCTGAATGAGCAGAAATTATGACCCAACTTATCTCAGTCCTGTGTTCAAAATAGTTCTTAGTTCCAAAGAAATAAGAAAGAAAAAAGGGGAAAGAAAAGAAATGGTTAAAGAGGAAAATGAAACAGATAAAGTTAATGAGTAGCTATACATTCTTATAGAACGCTAGTCATTATTCTAATCAAGGTGTGTCATAAGAGTTTATTTACTTGTCAGTCTGCCCAACTGTACTGTGAGCTCTCCCAGGACAGAGAATGTGTCTTTTATCTATTACAGTAGTACCTACCACAGGATCTAGTTTGTAGTATGTCATCAAATAACTTTTTTAAAATAAATGAGAGGAGAAAATTGATGTGGAGGGAATGGAGAGAAGAGGAGGCAAGACAGATAACAACAATTCTAGAGCAAAGAACTGAGGTGGGAACAAAAGTATATTTTACAGGATCACAATTTCAAATGCCTTTAGGCCAGAAAAAGTAATTTCAGGGAGTGACATAGACTGGGCATTAGATAGTAGGGAGGAGCAATGACTGAGGCGAACTGGACAGTTCATGCTCCTTCTCAAGTCACCTATGGAAAAGAGACAATTAAAACTAGATATTGCTTGGACAAGTTGTGTTATGAGCTTAAATTTGCCTAATGTGGGAACAGTTTAAGACTATGGCCGGACACAGTGGCTCACCCCTGTAATCCCAGCACTTTGGGAGACCGAGGTGGGTGGATCACAAGGTCAGGAGATCTAGACCATCCTGGCTAACATGGTGAAACCCCATCTCTACTAAAAATACAAAAAAATTAGCCAGGTGTGGTGGCACATGCCTGTAGTCCCAACTACTCAGGAGGCTAAGGCAGGAGAATAGCTTGAACCTGGGAGCCGGAGGTTACAGTGAGCTTAGATTGCACCACTGCACTCCTACTTCGGAGACAGTGCGAGACTCTATCAAAAAAAGAAAAAAAAAAAAAAAAGTCCCCCACTGACTTAAATATAAGTAGAAATAGATAGCAGCAGTTATTCTTATTTTGAACAGATGCCTTCATTTTTTTTTTCCATTCAACAAATGTTTCTTGAATGTCTGATGTGTACCAGATACTGGGATAGGCCTTACAGGTAAAATGGTCATCTCCGCCCTCACAATTTATTTGAAGAGATAGAAACATGATAAACAGATCTATTCTCATGCCCTTTATTGTCTAGGAGAAACAGAAGCCATGCTAAAATAGTATTCAAAAGTCTGTTTTTGCCATCTTCCTTTCTTTCTCTTTCACTCTTTTCCAACTCCCCATTCAAGACCATCATGCTCCTGTCATTTTCCATATTCACTCTCTGGCTATACCAAATGTCTTCAAAGGCCTTCCCTCCTCAGAAATGCTTCAACATAATCTTCCACTCTAGCCCCCAATAATCAAAATTTTGTAAAGACTCTGAGAATAAAAATGTCTTACCATATCAATAAAGTAATTCAGGCTAAATATATGGATGACAGCAGTGTGCTAAGTTTACTGAGAGCATAAGCTTTGCATTACATTTCCTCTTTTCCACAACAATGACTTTTAAATAGTAGCAACTCAATAAATACTTGTCTAAGCTTTAAGGTCTTTAAAAACATCTATCTCCCCTGGCCTATTTACATTTTAAAAGAAAAGCAAATAAATTGGAAGAATGGTGGGAAGTAGTCAGTTGCTAGGACAGTCTCCTGGTGTTGTCATCCTAATACTTGGATACTAGGGGTTATGGACAGAATTACAGGGACAATTCAGAATTGCACTATAGACTGGCCTGGCATAGTGGCTCATGTCTGTAATCCCAGCACTCTGGGAGGCTGAGGTAGGCACATCACTTGAGGGCAGGAATTTGCCAGCCTGGCCAACATGATAAAACCCCATCTCTACTAAAAAAATACAAACATTAGTCCGGGCGTTGTGGTGGGTACCTGTAACTGCAGCTACTTGGGAGGCTGAGGCAGGAGAATCACATGAACCCGGGAGGCAGAGGTTGCACTGAGCCGAGATCCCGCCACTGCAATCCAGCCTGGAAGACAGAGCAAGACTTTGTCTCAAAAAAAAAAAAAAAAAAAAAAAAAAAAATTGTATGATGGACTATCCTCTAATAACTCCGAAGCTTTAGAAGAATTGTTTGCAATTATGAGTTGATTGTCACATTGATTAATATTTTAGATTAAATCAGTGAGGGGACAAGTAGTAAAGATGCATTTATTCCTGACTTTTTTTTTAAAAGTGAGAAGTAGCCCATGGCTTCTCAAGTGGTTGTGTTTTTGTTCTGTGCTAGATTTGACATGTTAAATATATTGAAACCCTCTGAACAGCAATGAAAATAGACTGTATTTAATGTCAAAAGGGGAGATACAAATAAATAAAATAAGAATGTTGTTTTATCCTTCATGGTCTCCCTATAGTTTTATAAAACCATAAATTCTGGAGCATTAAAAATAGTAGAAAACGTGACAATAAAAATAAACATTAAATAATAAACATTAAATAAAGAGGCCACTCCATCTTCCTCTCTCTCCTGTGAAACTCTCTTGATCTTTCCAATTTTATGTTATATTGTATACTCAAGAAACCTACACATGAGTTTGGGCAATGTACGATTCTTACTAATAACGGACATTGAAAGCTGCTGATTTAGGACACTGCAGTTTATTTTATTTTAAACATATTTCGTAAAGAGTAAATGTCTAATATACTGCCTTTATTGTCTTTGTTCCATGTGTACACACCTTATCTCAGCAAAATTCTAAGTTACTTCAGGGCAAAAACAGTTTATCTCTGTATCTCCGTAGCACAATGATTAATTGAAAATAGTCATAAATACCTAAACATATAAATACATACATAAACAAATGTTTGTTAATATCTGGTCACGATTGTTGCTTCCTTCATTAAATGACAAACACACAGTATGTGTAAGTTACCCTAAGACTCAACATGTTAAAGAAGTCTTCCTGTTTTGGGGTGTACATTTTTGCTTCTGCACTTGGCTCCTGGTGTGCATAATTAGCCACTTGCCAACATAATTGGCCACTTGCTTTTTTTTTAAGGATATTCAGTGGCAAAGTGCAGGTGCACTTTTGGGACCCATAACTAGTTGCAGCTGAAAAATAAATGAAAAAAAAAAAAAAACAAAAAAACAAAAAAGAAGACTAATTTTGATCCTCTGACAATTTGGCTCTTTAGGGTTATAACCCCCACAGCCATCAAACCTTCTTTAAAAATTTTTCCTCAGTACCATTGTTAAGAATTTTATAGATGTTTGGAAAATATAATTTGTTCTAAAATACAATTACAGCATGTAAGTAAAAAAAAAAAAAAAAAAAAGAAGAAGAAGAATAAAAAATCTTGAAACCTATTTCTACAGAAACTCTCTCAAGGAGCATTTGCAAGATTCAGTGTAGATTTGAGGAAAGTCTCCATGGTATAAACCACCTTTCTCTTCTGCAGAAAATTTCCATTTGAGCAACTTGTCATTTTGTCCAGTATTAGAACAAGTTATGCAAGTCAGGAGCTCAGTGGAGGATCCTTTCAGCTCACTTAAAGTTTCACATAATGATGATTTATCAAAAGGAAAAACGTAAAACTAAAGTTTGTCACACATCGAGAGTGATTTCCATAAAAGAAAAATAAAAAAGCTTTCAATAAAAAGAATGAAGAAACCTACTGGTTAGTCTATACTATATCTAGATTCTGAGAAATTCTATGGCTATTGTCAGTAGTCAACCATTGAAGGTCTTGGTGGGTGTATTAATTGGCTATTGTTGAAATGATACTATGTAATAATTCATTGCAGAAACACAGTGAATTATAACAAAAAATTGTATTTCTTATTATAGATCTGTGAATCATTTCGTAAACCTCTGACTAGGACTTTGAGTTCATTAGTCTTGGATGTACCATGACGTGTATTTAAGTATGTTCCTCATATTCCTTCTTCTTGGACTAGCAGAACTAATCAGAGTGTACCTGACAAGCCAAATCATGCACATACATTTTAAACATCTATTGGCATTATTTTCACTAATGGTTTATTGGGCAAATCAAGTCAAAAGGCTAAGAATACACTGCACATTGAGAGGACACTACAAATGTATCTGGCAAAATGTGTGGATGTACAATTTTATTATCAAGAGAGGGGAAAATCAGGACGAATAATCCAATTTATCATAATTAGGTACAACAGTGTTGACTCTGCTAAATTACAGAGCATTTAAAAGTTTCAGAAAATAATTTCATACAAAGAATTGTTGAAAGAACAGAGGATTTTTAGCCTTCAGAATGTAGAACTTGTGGGTTAGCGATGCTAGACAAGGAATTCCTGCCTTTGGGAAAATGGTTGGATAAAAGTGTCATTTAGCTCTAGGAGAGTGTGTGATTATTTCAGACATTTCCTTGTAGGAACACTGGTTAACAGACTGGAGAAAAGTTGGTATGGGTTGGGGGAGTTGCAGGGGCAGCAATAGGTGAGTCTTTGTTCAAAGGGTGGGATTTCTATAAGTTGTCGTATTGGCTGCTTTTGTTTGCTTTGCTGTTGAAGGAGAGGAAGCTCATTATTTGTGCTGTTTTATATCCCAAGCTCTCCTCTCAGGGTTCATCAGTTTATTTCAAAATGAAGAACATCCTCTGAGTCTTCTGAGATATTTTGTAGACATTCTAATTACTGTTCAACCAGAAAAATAAACCTGCATAACCTTGACAAGTCACTCTCTCTCATTTCTTCATTTGAAAATTGAGAGGTTGGACTATATACAATCTCACTGGAAGAGGACAAATATACTCGCATTCGAGTACCTCCTATGTGCCTAATTATGGTGTTGTGTGCTTTCAGAGGCTCTGGAAGACCTCATATTCTGTGCTTCTGTGATTTTATACTGTCATTCAGCACCTGTAGGTAACGATGTTAAATAGCAGAACAACTTTGTGAACTACTGTTGCCATCTAATGGATTTTTAATAAAACTGTCCATAAAATTCACATCTGTGACCTTTCTCATAATATTCCTTTCTTCACTTTTTCCCCAAAAGGTAATAGCTACTGATTTATTCGGCCATAAAATGCATCATCATAATGAATGATCTGAAATCCTTTAAAAGAGCTTTAGTTTCAATCACTCCCAAGTGGTCAGAGGACTGAATTGCATCCTAGCCACTGAGGTTTCAAAAGATTTCAATATTAATACTAATAGCTATCATTTATTGAGCATTTATTTATGTCAGGAACTATGCTAGTAGTTACATGTGTAATTTTATTTGGGCAATAATGTCTTCTGTGTGAATTTATAATTACAACCTGTTAGGCTGCAAGACTAAATACATTCAATTACAAAATCCTCATGTGTTGAACTTGCTACTGAAGTTCAACTTAATTTCAAATGTTTTCCTTGGGGTCAAAATACTTTTCAAAATTAAATGTGCTATGCACAGTACCTCATCTATATTTCTTGTGGAATGAAACTTTATTACCTTGAACCATTTACTTCATAATTTAGTAAGCATTGGAAACATAGTTTCTGGACCACTTACACTGTTAGTAAGCTTGTAGATATATTTAAAGTTCAGGGCAGAGGTCAATAGTAGTCTTTTGGATACAAACTCTGTGATCACCTTCTTTAATCATGCTATAGTGTCATCCTCATATGCTGGGTCCATAGACCCAGAATAAAGACATTTCCTAAGTATGTATTAAGTATCAGGCAATATTCAAAGCATCTTACATATATCAATTTATTTCATCCTCATAACAATTCTATAAAATAGGTATTGTTGTTATTATCATCACACTTCTTTTACAGATAAGGAAATTAAGACACAGAGATGCTAACTGACTTGCTCAACGATACACATTAAAGAAGGTTAGGTTGTGAACTGAACCATTTGGTTCTAGAATTTGCACTCAAAGTCACTATGCTGTGATACTTCAGGATAGTTAGGTAATGGGGCCCAACATACCTGCCTTAATAGTATCTGATATTGTTAGGTATTTTTTCTTGGATAGTGATCTGACATGGCTAGAATATAGGCAGTATTTTTTCCCTAACAGGCAGTTATTTGGGGATCACAGAAACTCTATTTGGAAATAAAATCACATTTCTAACAACTGTTCAGGGTTTGCTACATAATTTTCAGGGCTTAGTGCAAAACAAAAATGCAGGACTCTTTGTTAAAAAGCAAGGTGATGGGGTGCTGTCAAAGATACTAAAATATAACAGCTTTGTTTCTTTATTCCATAGTCTCTCTTACAACTTGTCATAGGTACTTTTTATTTGCCATTGAATGTCACACACCCCCAGGAACAGGGATATTCAGAGGAAGGCAGGGAGGTAGAAGGTTGAGATTCACATGAACCAAGATTCTAAGCCTTTGGCTCACACTTCATTGTCACATCTGACTTCCCTTACAAAATACAAATTCAAATATAAAAATATTAAGAATTTCAGCCAGGGACCACAGAGCGTTAAATCCCAAGTATGAGGCCTTTCTAAGCATGTGGCCATATGTGATTGTACTCATTACACGACCATGAAGCTGACCATACAACTATTTCACAAAAATATTTGAAGCAGTATTGTGTTACCATTGAGTCATAGTATCTGTGTTTGAATCATGGCTCTCTACTTTATCAAATGTATATATTACCTTGATCAAATTATTTTTATATCTTATAAACTAGGTTTGCTCATCTATAAGATTTCTAGTAATAGTGGTACATTTTGCATAGGACTCTTGGAATTTAGGTGAGACTCTCTGGCATATATCACTCTATAAATGTAAGAAATGTCATTTAATTTTAAAGATGATTGGATAAGATTATGGGAATAACGTAGAAACATCTATGTCTAGTGGACACCTTTCATCCAGTATACTCCATTATTCCTGCAAAATATACCCTTTCTGGAAATTGCCACCCCACTTCAACTCTATCTATATAGCAGCTGAGAGTGCCGAGTTGTGAGTACATGTATCTCCACCTCTTGCCAGAGTCGATTGATCTGGGGTGGGCACCAAACCCAAGTAAGGCCCATTTTTGAGATTCACAGGAAATGCATCTAGGTATCAGAAATCACTGGAATCGGAGTCTGGAACTCAATCAGGACTCTTCTCTTCTAGTCTCTGTTTTACTCTGTGCACATGCTCATTTTTCTATCTTTCCTTATTTCCTTGGTTTTCATGAGATACCTCAAGATCCTTAAGATAAACTCTCTTTTTAGCCTTAATTTGTTTGAGTTGGGCTTCTGATACTTCTAATAACAAAGTCCTCTCTCTATACCATTTAATTACAGAAATCTGATTCTAAGAATGTATTTGCATTTTTTACCTTCTTCAGCTGGATATTGCCATTCCCTTCACAATATGGCAGATAAGGCACTATCTGAATTCTGCCTCATGAATAAAATCCAGATCAATAATCACCAGTATCACAAAGACTTCCTGATCATGTCAGTCAGAAACAACCTCTTTATCTTCCTTGAACACCTAAATAATTCTTTCTCTTTTGTTTTACAACCTGTGACACTTACTCCATACTTTCTTCATAGCTATCTCATTATTAGCTATGTATTTGCTTTAGTGATTTTGTATCTCACTGCAATTATTAGACCACAAGTAAGGATTTATGTAGATTTTTAAAACTATTACTAATAACTATATTCTCTGAAAGAATAGAAAATGGTAAGATTTTAATTAAAACTTATTGAATACATGAATGTATTAATGAGTTAGTGAATAAATAATTATTAGAGTTAGTCAGTAGCATCCTCCTTACTCATCCCAATGTTACTAGTGATAGTAATGACTAACCTTGTTAGAACAGTCTATTTATTGTGTAAAAATACTGTGGCTGCAAAGAAATTATCACCTTTAACTTTTCCCCAATACAATGAAGTATACCAGTGGCAAAATTGCTTAATCCTTAGCCCAAGACAGCAGTTCTCTCAATGATTCTCCATACATTATGTGTGAGATACTTTTATAACAATACTTCATCACTCTCTTTCTATCTTGACAAACAAAACACTACAGGAGACATATGTTCCCATTTCCAGATGCCAGAATTCAATAACAATGTTAGTCAACATCTTTCATGTTTTGATTTTGTCACATGGCCTTGATCCTAACATTATGAAGCCTCAATCCATTGTTAGAGGAAAAATTGGATTTTCCATATGAATTCAAAGAGATAGTATGCTTTTCACAGGCCAGAGGTTGTTAGCCTTGGCACTTGACACCTTGGATTGGATTATTCTTTGTTGTAGGGGGCTGTACTGTTCATTGTAAGATGTTTAGCAGTATCTTTGTTCCCTATACACCAGAATTCAATAGCATTCCCTCTTCCCCTGAAGTGCAGCCATCATAAATATCTCCAGATATTTCCAAACATTCTCTTGGGGACAAAATTCCCTCAATTGAACACCAGTGATATAGAGAGAATAGAATTGCTGTACTGTATCCTACTTGCTAAAACAAAAATCATTTGTAATAAAACTTGTACAGAAAGGCAGAATTCTAACATTTGGATGGCTTTGAAAAACACACAAAATATAACCCTTTTATTTCACTAATGAAAAAATTGAACATCAGAGAGTGAGGAAACTCCTTCCTGATCCCAGAGTGAGGTAGATTGCAGAGTTGTTTTAAATCCAGATTTCTGACCCCCTAGTTAGGGTTTTGGCCATCACACCATGCTCAAATTAAGAATGCTATTAATATGGTCTTAGCTTGCCAATAGGCCACTTGGATAGGCACCTAAAATTGATTGGTTGACTACCTCAATAGCAGGACTGGCTGCATAACCTGTGGGACACAGTGCAAATGTAAAATGCTGAGCTCCTTGTTCAAAAAGTGGGCAGAAGTGTCATTAAAGCTTTTTTTCTTCCTTTTATGATTCATTTCTCTTGACCTGTCATAGCTTTTAAAAATTTGCTATCTAATGTTGCAATCCTTCACGAATAGTGATACTCATGAGGTGAATTCATGCCCCTTGCCTTCGTGTGTGCCCATTTGCTGCTGGGTTCTCCCATTTGGCAGCCACCGGGCCAAAATGCCATGTCCTTCCAGGGAAAGGGAAGAAATAAAGAAAGGCATATCTCTTTCCCACACCAGTACTCACTCCTGGATTGGGGGAGATGGCTGGATGAAAGGCTCACTCTTACGGAGGCACGTGACAAATTCACTGTAGTGACTGCCAGCTCAGGGCAGGAATGGCAGTCAACAAGCCCCAGCCCAAGACTCACAGGAGCTTCAACCCTTTCTTCTGGGGTGAAGGCAAAAGATGTTGCTGGGCAACCTTGAGTGCCAAGAACTCGTCCTGGGCAGGAAGAGAGGCAGTGGGAAGAGGAATTGCAGGTAAGGCCAGGCTCCAAGCTCCTGTCACATGCTCCATTGTCTTATTGAACACTATGTACAAAACACAATTCAAAAATAAAATTACTAAGATTTTCAAGACAGTGACTGTTGAGCATTAAACCTCGAGCACAAGCACAGCACACACGTTTAAGTGTGCAGTTCTTGTGACTACAAAGGTAACATGCCCACGAAGTTAGCCCTGCTCTCATGGGCCAGAGTGCAAAATTTTACAGCTACCTAAAGTGACAATTCTAAAAATAAAATTTATTTTATTAAAAGATAATGATTATTGCCACTTTCTGATCATGATCCACTCTGCACTCATATTGATCTTTTAAAGCATTGAGGAGAAGTTTTGAAAAGCAATTTTACTATGCCATTGATGATTCCTTGCAAGATTTTGAGCTCTGAGCAAATATACCAAATATCAGTATAAATCATGCATAATTATGGATGTCTTCATTGTATCCAGTAGAAAAGAAACACATTTTTAAGTACCATGAATTTGTAATAAGAAAAATATTTAAAATTTTTCTCACAGTGAGACTATCGTGCGAGAAATAAGGAAAGCTACATTTTTGCCTTTTCTAATTGGGTACTTAAGCTCTGCACTTCAATTTGCCTAGAGAAAATGTAAACAAAACAAGAAATTTGGGAAATGTGATCACATATTCAACAATCTGTTCAGACAGGATCATGAAAATTTTGAACATAGTCTAGGGATGCCCTTTTAATTTTCCCTTCATATTCAAATAATGCAAAAATAGTTAAAAGATAGTACCTACAGATATGGCTGTCAACTCAGTTTGGGAAATTCTACCAATGTGATTATAGCTCATCGGCAAGTTCATTAACGTTATCTGGACAAGCTAAACCTAGGGAGGCAGAATAGGTTTGATGACAACCTTTCCAGGGAAAGGGTGAACAATTTACCATTACTGTCTTCTATTTGCAAGTGAAACCTAGCACAGCTTTCGATTAGGCTTGGCTCCATAAGAAGAGCTACATAAGCAGTTGAGAGTGTTTACATGGGAGGATAACAGCAGGCTACTGTAGAAACTTGGACTCCAAGTAATTGGCATGGAAAATGAATTCAACTCATTAACAGGTCTCTGAAACACAGCCCTTTGAAAATCAGCTTGACAGTTTCGTTTAATAAGTATTCGGCACCTCCAGGCAACTCCACTAGACTCTCACCTTTCACTTTCTTTTTGTGTTCCTTGCAGCCAGTTTCTGCTGCCTGTTAACAGTCACTCCTTTGGAGAGAAAATGTTTTGCATGAATAGCAACAGCAGACACTCAAATGTATGTATGCACAAACACATGGAATATTTTTCTTCTGAAAATGATGGTGCTCTCCTAGCCAAATGTTCAGAGCAAGGCAGAAGCCAGAAAGTCTCTGTATCAAGGAATAGATTGTTCCTGGGACTGCAGTTCTGGATATGAGGCTCAGCCACAGATCGTCGGTATCTGGCATCCTCGGCATGGATATAAGTTGCACAGATAGATGGGGCCTGACACTAAGCATCACTGTTTTTTCTAAGTCTAGTCTGATGAGACAAAATCATTCATAAAATGTCAGAGCTGGGATGGTTCTGAGATTATTAAATTTTGCATAGAGCCCTGAGAGGTACCACTAACTGCCCAAGGTCACATTGGAATTCAACTCTCCAAGTCTGAAATTATCTGGAATTCCCCGCAGGGACTAAATTTTTAAAAGGCCAGGCTGGTGTAAAAATCAGTAAATGGAAGTGGGGAAAGAAGTAGATTTGGGGAGATATACTTATCAGTTAAACACTGCAGCAAATTGTGGGCACCCCAGACAAAGTGAAGTGGAAAATTGAAGCAATTAGGTGGATAATTCAGTTCAAAACACAGTCATCTGAAATAGTCAGATAATTAAAGCAAGAAGCATTTTTTGCCTTGAATTATCTTGATAGTTGTCTCAATTATCCACTTCAGTGTGTGTGTAGACTCAGCCAGCCAGAGAGTTCATAATTATCACTACTTGACCTTAATCTGATCTCTTTCCTTGTAAAACAGTTACCAGTAAATGTGAACCTAAAGGTAACTTGGGAGAGATGTGATAAAGAGGTGAGAGTACCCTTTAAGTATCTCTAGCAAGAATAGAAAATGGTAAAATAGAGTGTGTGAATTGTGTGTGTATAAAACCACTGTGAATTAAGCAATTTTACCTGTCATCAAAATCAGCCATCAGGAATTGGGCATTACCTAAGTACAAAAGAGCAAGAGGGCTTTGTGTGTTCTTTGATTGAAGGGATTTAATTTAGTTGCAAATACAGTTTTTTTCTGTTATGAAAAATTAAGGACAATAGCTTTTAAAAAGAGGTTAAACCTATGAGGCTTTTGAACATTACCCATGTTACATTATAGCCTATTTTCAGATAAGAGCTCAGTTGCAAATAGGCAGATCAGAGTAATTCTGTTCTTACCACAAGGAGTGTGTGAAAAACACATCCATCCATATTTACAAATAGATGAATGAGTCTGACCTGGCACAATCCATTCCCTTATGACTTTTTACTGTGTTCTCATTAAGATAGATTTGAAAATGTAAAACTAACTAACAAAAAGTTCAATAATGTCCACGTGTATTCAACTTTGGGGAAAGGAAAGCAATGCAGAAATAGATGGGCATTTGTATATAACCTTTGGAATCCTGTGAACAGAAAGGGCTTTGTAAATATTTGCTAATTTTATCTTTTTTCAATTAATATTTGCACCCTTTTCAATTAATATTCATTATTTTTTCAATTACTATTCATTATTTTTTCAATTACTATTAGAAAACACAGCTAATGTATGATAGTTGGGTGCATGGTTGCTGGAGCCAGTTTGGCTGAGTTCAAATTGTAACTCTGCCACTTACTAGTTGTATGAATTGGCCTAAGTGTTTTTAGCCTCACTTGTGGGTACGGGTGTCCTCAGCTGTAAAATGAAGGAAATGGTAGTGTCTATATGCTAGGATTGTTGTGCAGACTGAATAGCTTGGAATTAATTTAAAGGGTGGCTGCCATGTAGTGAACACCACTCTAAGTATTAGATATTATTATGACTTAATTCTCCTTGGTAATATATATTGAGACATGGATTGACATTAGAAGATTAAAGTCAGTACAAATTAGAGATGCTCATGGATAATTCCTTGCTAGAGTTTAATTTTGTACTAAAGAAGTTGTTTCATTGGCCACTCTAATTTATTAATGAGAAAATGGGCCCAGAGAAGAGGATTCTATTTGCTCAAAGTCATACAGTTATGAACCAACAAAGCTGAACCAAATGGCTGAGACCTAGAAAAACTAACATCAAGCTACCAGCTTCAGTTTTATAAAAGACGTATGCTTTCATTTCTGTCACCCAGCTTATATATGTGGTCTTTTTTATTTAAAATTTTATAATTTTTTTTCTTTTTTCTTTTTTTCTTGTAGGAGGACTGGAAAAGAAAGGGTTTGGACATTTAAGGAGCAAGCTCAAATGGGCCATCCTCAGGAACAATCTTATAGAAACCTGAAGGCTTGTCAGAAATATTGTAATATCTTGAGAAGTGATGGGGAATTAGATGAGAAAAACAGATTTTTTTAAAAAAAATGATAAATAACAGTGGATTAGAAAACAAAAACAACAGTACTAATGAAGACAAAGCCCATTGACTGAACTAGAGTAAGCTAGGGGAATGGGTTCCTTCTATGGCCCGGTGCCATTTTTTAAGTCAGACTTGCATAGCTAATTTCATCTCCTCTGGCTTTGGGGCTTCCAAGATAGCCCTGACCAGGAACACTTGTTCAATTTTTACCACCATCCCTCTCCCTAATCCCTACATCCCCAGCAATAGAAAGACATTTTTAGAGTGAGTCTGAAACATGAGCATCTCAGTTTTCTCAGGTACTCTCACATTCCTTTGAACCAACAAATTTTAAAGCCATTGAATGTAACAGCATACTTTGAATAAAATGAAACTCTGCGATGAAAGCAAGTCAACATGTACAGCCCTCTTCTCTGTTTTTCTTCCAGAGTTTAAATTCACCTAATCAAAGTTTTTCCTCATATCAGAGGGTCTGTCATGAAAAGGTAGTATAGAATGGTGATTAAGAGTTCAGGCAGACTCTGAAGCCAGACTGCCTGGGTTAAAATCCTAGCTCTGTTATTTAACTGTTAAATGACTTTAGACAAGTTAGACTGTCCTAAAATTGCCTAAGATGAATATTTGGAAATACAGGAACTTGGAAAAGTAGAGATCAGTGAAGGTTAGGTAGTCAGGAGAGGCTTTTCAAAGATGGCGAGGCTAAAGGATAACCAGTGTTTGTTCAGACGTGTATCTCTTTGGGAAAAAAAATGATCAAACTACATCTACCTTGTTTTTAAATCTTTTTTCCAGTTTCACTAGTGGGGACACTGCCAAAACTATCATGGCAGGTCCTTTTGGTTCATTTACAAAAAACAACTTTTCCAAAAGCAAGAGATCATATTTCCATATAAAAATGGATGAAAAGCATACATATGGAAAGACTTTAAGACACCTTTTAGTATTTAAGAAAAATATTTTTTTTTCCTCAAAGCAAAAGATCTGGTAAGAGATTGGCAGCTGCAACCATGGCATTCAAAACGGCATCAAGGAAAAGGATGTATTACACATGTCTCTTAAAACTAAGCCATCTGATAGCCAAGAGAGAAACAAATAACAGAGAAGGAAGCCCTGTTTCCCTTCCTTGTTCTGTTTTTAAATCATTGTAACAGAAATAAAATCAACACGGAGGAGCAAAAAATGAAATAGGAAGATCGATATCAAAAAGAGAAACTGGAAATTCTGTTTAAAATGATACACCACAGTCACAAATATATCTGAATCTTTCTTCTTGCTAAGTAAAAGAGACGATTGCAGATGTCTTTCCCCCAGATTGTAAATCCGAACATGTTTTTCAGCATCAATTTTTATCCCTAGCCTGTCCCTAATGATCAGCACCAAGTTCTTTCTTCACTGTGTTGGGAGTTCAACTGCATATTGTAGATAACTCTTTTATATCAAAAAATACCAACATTTTTTTCAAAAAATGAAAAAATGTCTTAGAAATGGTGATCTCATAGAAAAACAGACATCATGTTTGAGAGAAACTCTTTCAGTGTGAAGCCAGTTTCCATTTCTTGCTTATTTTCCTTTGTGATCGTCATCTGGTGATGGCACTTAGATACGCCTCCAGGAAAAGAAAAAAAAAAAGAATGAGAGCGAGCAAGTGAGTGTGAGAAAGAGAAATGAAGATAGGAAGAAAAAATGTGTATGTCCTGCTCAATGGCCTAATTACTGCACTTTATAATAAAATCAATTTCTCATGACTCTTAAAAAGGAATACAAGATAAAAATATCATTTTCATCTTGTCATTCAATAATTTTTTTAAAATTTCTAAGGCTTTACGACAGATAGACCAGAAAGGAGTCCAGCAGCAAGGATAAAGTAGCCAAATGATTAAGTATTTGTAAAGATTCCAGAATAGTGCCATGCATCAGTAAGTTAGGTCTCATTTTCTTTCCTTTTCTGTATCCAGAAAAGGGGTGTGGGGGAATGAGGACCAGTCCGAATAAGGACACATAGCTGAAGCCAACATTAGCATCATTGTCTTCTACCACACCTCTATGTCTGCATATGAGATACAAATATACTATGACTTTACAGGACTGCCAGCCCTTCATCTTCAAATCTTTAAAATTAATTAAAAACTGTTGTGTTCATATTACTACCAAATATTTCAAAGTTCTTCAGGTTTCTAAACTAAATCTTTCAGAAAAACAACAAAAATTATTTCAAGAAATCAAAAGCTCCTTTCAATGGCTACATTAATGCAAAGTTCTTTTAAAAAAGAATGCATTTGGCATATTTAACTTTATTTTATTTTATTTATTTTTGTTTTTATATTTTGAGACGGAGTCTCGCTCTGTCGCCCAGGCTGAAGTGCAGTGGCACCATCTATGCTCACTGCAAGCTCCGATTCCCGGGTTCACGCCGTTTTCCTGCCTCAACTTCCCAAGTAGCTGGGACCACAGGCGCCTGCCACCACGCCCAGCTAACTTTTTGTAGTTTTAGTAGAGACGGGGTTTCATTCTGTTAGCCAGGATGGTCTTGATCTCCTGACCTCCTGAGCCGCCAACCTCGGCCTCCCAAAGTGCTGGGATTACAGGCGTGAGCCGCCGCGCCCCGCAGGCATATTTAACTTTAAAATTTGCTTTGAAGGAAATGTTTCTTAGTCTGAGACCATGCCCACCCGTTTATAAAAAAGGGCATTTTTTCCTGGTCACTTTAAAGAGCCTCTCAATTAGAAAGTTGGACGATGATTAGCTTCAGTGATTCTGAGTTCTTTCCCTAAGTATATTAGCATAATGACCTACTCTCCTGCAATATTTTAAATGAGAAGGCTTATAATTAGATTACGAGAGAGAAAATATATGTTTACAAAGTCGTTAGCATAACACAACACATGCAGACTAGGCAATATCCAAATACTGGCTGTCTTTTATATATATGACCCATCCATCTAGTTTTTGGGATAGAAGTGTATCAGAGGAAAACACCCAGTACATAATCTTATTGAACATCCACACAGGGAATGTGCAGTCGCATACAAGGAAAAAAAAAATCCCATCGATTTCTACTTGTTTGAGATGCTGATCTATTGATTTTTGAGTGGCTCTAGTTACCTCACCATAGGAGTGTAGCTTCAGGAAAGGTGAACTAACTGGGAAATCTGCAAAGCAGCAAGCAGAGCAGGACAAATTGGTAAAATTATTTAATACTGAAACCCAACCTCACCGACCTCCTGACAAGACTTACAATTAGAAAGTAGGGAATAAATGTTAATTATCAATAAGGAACTATTTGGGGTCATAACCATGAAGGTGGAAATATTAGAGTGCAGGAACGGGCACAGTTAGGTCCTCTATATGTTCTTATAATGTTCTTAATTAGTGCAGCAATCTAGGTAGCAGTAAGCCATAGAAGGAGGGCTAAGAGGAGCACTCTCAGACTTTCTGTTGCAAGTACATTTGCTGAAATTGCAATGGTACGTTCTCACTTAACTTTTTGTACCCCTGTCTCACCTCAGATCTTCTCAGGTTTTTCTCTGGCTGTCTGAATCCAGTTCCCCATTCCTCAGCCAACTTACCCTGATGTCTTGTTTACCCCAACATGCAACTCACCTCTTTTCAAAAGTCTTCTTCATTCCTTTCCTGACTCCCCAAAGCCTCTTCTGTGATTGTAAGGCTAGATTTTTCAGGGAAATAAAAATTTGATTAATTATTATTAAGGCATGTGTTTTTATCCATTTTAAATTGTAACTGACAGATCAAATGGATTGTACATCGATAGTTTCTAACTGCCTATATCAATCAATCTTCTGTATTTTATACATATTCATAGTAATTCCACTAACCTTATATGGAAGAATAGGGCCCAATATATTGCCAGTATATCAGCAACTATTTTTGGAAGGATGCCTTCCTTAGGTCACATGTCAATATACAACTTGTTTTGGTAGTTCCATGTACCAGAACTCTGAAGTGTTACTTTCTACCAAGGGAAAATCTATAACCTCATAATGATATCACATTTTGCTTGTTATTTGGATCAGGTTAAGAAAGACTTGCTTCGTCCTGAATACCATGTTGTTGAGGATCATGTCTTAATGAGGAATTTGGCCCTTTTTATAGGAAATAGAAAAGACCTCATTCTAAAGCATATACACAGCAAGGACCTGAGGAGCTTGTATACTTCATAGAATCATGAACTCATAGGATAAGAAGGCAAATTAAAAATTATCTTATACAGGAAATCCCAAGTAGCAGTAGGCATACTATCTACATATAAGTCACTTAGGCAATTGATTACAAAGTCAGAGTGCCTCAGAATCTGTGAGGGTGGAGCTTGGCAAACTCATTTAAAGAGGATAGGTAACTTGCTCAAGATGACCCTGCAAATAGAGAGTGGAGTCAGAATTCACGTTCAGATCCAGCTGAGTAAAAAGCTTACTCTTTTAACCTGATTAGGTGGTCTGTAAAAAGGATTTCCATAAGCTAACTCAAATGGAGTAAACCTGAGTTAAAAGGAAAAGAACATCTGATCTAGCTTCAAACATCACTTCACCTCTGGAGGAAGTTGGAAAATATTCTAGCAGAAATACAGAATTGGTTTATTGGATTTTTTTTGAGAAAAGAAAAATTGAGGAGCCTGCAAATATAAGGGGCAGATTAACCAAATAGCAGTTGCAGCCATGTAGCCAAAAAACAAGGGCATTTTCTCTGGCTATATAATTTGCAGAGCCCAGTGCAAAATGAAAATGTGATTCTCCTTGTTCAAAATGCAGGGGAAAAGTACTGTTAAAATAATTAAAACATAAAATTGTTTTTCTTTCTTTTGCAATCTCTCTCTCTAGATGTGTAGTTGTGTTTATTATTTGCTTTTTATTGTGGTTACAAGTAAATAGAAATTAAAAGTTAAAATATTAGCATGAAGTTTACAATTAATATTTGTATTTTTCAGTCAGATTTAAATGCAAATATAAACATTTAAATTCAAATATAGCTCATATGTGAAATCACCTATATTACACAATTCTTATTTTATAGCTTGTACATGCACATATGCTTTGTTTTTACCAAAGCAGTGGAAATGCTGCACAAAACCAACTAACTGTTTTTATTACACCACCTGACAAAGCATACATTCTACCAACATTCTCTACTTTTGGCTCCCTATTGAGTAAGAAAGGACTGAAACTAATACATATACATATACATATACATATACATATGTGTGTGTGTGTATGTGTATATATATGTATATCTTGCTCTATCTTTCCCTTTAATTCTATGTCATCATTTCTAGGAAAAGTGGTTGGCTAATAAAAGAAAGTAACATGAATAAGAAACAATCTGATAGTTTTTTTTTTTGTTTTTTTTTTGGTTATTCTTGTTTCTTAGAACACCATTGCCTTCTTTCTGCATTTGAAGCAAGTTCTGGTGCAAAAGAAAATATGGTCCGTAAGGCCTCTCAGAGACCAGGTTTACTCAGTCATAGTAATGTTAATGCACGTACCTCATATTTGTTTTGAGTCTTACTGACCTACTACATATCATGTGTCCATCAACCTCACAAGTTCTGTATGCAAATTGGTAGCAAGAAATGGTAGACATTCACATTGTGCACATTTTCTCTCCTCACACACATGCCCCTTTGTGCTATTGGTCTTCACTTCCAAAACTTTGAATATAATTCACAGATAAAGTTGTTAAGAATTCCAAAATGCTGATAGCAGTGCTTTAAACCAACCCTAGGGTCCGTCTGTGTATGGCTGTCTTATGCAACTACACCGGATGGATACTCATGACACCAACCTGTATGTGTATATATAGCCATGAATAGGAGTCTTTCCTCAGAAAGGGATCAGGGTTTGAGTTCTTTGGGGCTTTCTCATTGAGGATCATAACTTCTATATTTGAAAAAGGAGACAAAGGTAAACAATGTATACAGTCAAATTATATTAAACTCCAAATTCAGGGAAGAAAGGGTCTAGTCCATTCTACATTTATATCTACCTTTTGTAAGTATGCTCTATGCTAAAAGTCATAAGGAAACACAGGAACAAAACATTCTGCCTTCAAGGTATTTAGAGTTTAATGGGGCTGTTAGACTTCTTTAAAACATCTTGGATATATTATAAAGCAGTATATATTGAGTGTTATTCTAGAAAAATGAAGAATTAAAGGAATTTCAAGAATAAAATAATTAATTATTATTTTAAAGACTGAAAAAGCTTCATAGAGGAGGTGGCAATATTTGAGGTAGGATTAAAGGTTGTTGCCATGGCTTGAATGTGCCTTACAAAACTCATACTGAAGTTTGTTATTCTGATGGTATTAAGAGGTGGGACTGTTAAGAAGCAATTAAATCATGAGGGCTCTGCCCTCATGAATGTATTAATGTTGATATCATGTTTCTCTCTCTCTCTCTCTCTCTCTCTCTCTCTCTCTCTCCACACACACACACACACACACACACACACACACACACACACCCCCCCTATGGGATAATGCAGCAAGAAGGCCCTCAGAAGATGCTGGCACCTTGACCTTGGTTTCCCCAGCATCCAGAACTCTAAGCTAATAAATTTCTACTTTTTATAAATTACCCCGTCTATGGTATTTTATCATAACAGCACAAAATGAACTTATAGATATATAGCATTGGAATAAATTGAGTAAGTGGAGGACATTTGACACACAAAAAGTATACGTAGGAATACATTTAATCACGGAGGTGAAAGATATCTAGAAGTAGAATTAATTACAAAATTCTTCTGAAGGAAATCAGAGATGACATAAACAAACAGAAAAACATTCCATAATCATAGATTGGAAGATTTGATATCATTAAAATGGCCATACTGCCCAAAGCACTCTAAAGATTTAATACTATTCATACCAAACCTCCAATGCCATTGTTCACAGAATTAGAAAAAAATAAAAATAAAACTATTGCAAAATTCACATGAATGCAAAAAAGAGCCCAAATAGCCAAAGCAATTCTATGCAAAGAGAACAAAGCTTAGTAGTATCACCTTATCTGAGTTCAAACTACACTATAAGGCTGCTGTAATGAGTACAGCATGGTACTGGTACAAAAACAGACACATAGATCAAGGGAACAGAATAAAGAACCCAGAAATAAAACTGAACATCTACAACCATCGAATCTTCCACGACGTTGAAAAAAAATAAACAATGGAGAAAACATTCCCTATTCAATAAATGGTGCTATGATAACTGGCTAGACATATGCAGAAGAATTAAATTAGAACCCCATCTTTCACAAAAATATACAAATGTATACAAAATATACAAATATTATACCATATGCTTATGCTACTACTATACACTATTATAGTTTTATTATAATATATACTACTGCTAATACACTATATAATACTACTATGTACTACTGTAGTGTTATACTATATACTACTAAATATTATTTGTATACAAATATATTTATAAAATATAAATATACAAATAATATACAAAAATAAGTCAAGATGAATTAAAAACATCAATGTAAGACCTAAAACTGTAAAAATCCTAAAAGAAAACCTAGGAAATATCATTCTAGACATCAGCCTTGGCAAATAATTTATGACTAAGTTCCCAAAAGCAATGGTGACAAAATCAAAAACTGAGAAATGGGACTTGATTAAACTAAAGATCTTCTGCACAACGAAATAAACAATAAACTATCAACATAGTAAGGAGATAACCTAATAATGGGAGAAAATATAATATTCACAAACCATGAGGAACTTAAACAACTCAGCAGCCTATATATATATATATATATATATATATATATATATATATATATATATACACACACACACACACATATAGGTAAAGGGCATGAACAGGCTCTTCTCACTTTTTTTTCTTTTTTTTTTTTTCTTTTTGAGACAGAATTTCGCTCTGTTGCCTAGGCTGGAGTGCAATGGCACGATCTTGGCTCACTGCAACCTCCGTCTCCCAGGTTCAAGTGATTCTCCTGCCTCAGCCTCCCGAGTAGCTAGGATTACAGGCATGTGCCACCACGCCCAGCTAATTTTTGTATTTTTAGTAGAGACGGGGTTTCTTCATGTTGGTCAGGCTGGTCTCGAATTCCCGACCTCAGGTGATCCACCCGCCTCGGCCTCCCAAAGTTCTGGGATTACAGACGTGAGCCGCTGCGCCCGCTATAAACAGGTACTTCTCAAAAGAAGACATATACATTGTGGCCAACAGATATGACAAAATTCTCAACATCACTACTCATCAAAAAATGCAAATCAAAACCACAGTGTGATACCATCTCATGCCAGTTACAATGGCTATTATTAAGAAGACAATAAATAACAGATGCTGATGAGGCTGTGGGAAAAAGAGAACACTTATACACTGTTGATGGTAATATAAATTCGTTTAGTCATTGTGGAAAGCAGTTTGGAGATTTCTCAAAGAACTAAGAACAGACCTACCATTTGACTCAACAATTGCATTACTGGGTATATACCCAAAGGAAAACAAATCCTTCAAACAAAAAGACACGTGCACTTATATGTTAATTGCAGCACTATTCACAAAGCAAAGACAGGGAATCAACCATGGGTGGACTGGATAAAGTAAATGTGGTACATATACAGCACGGAATACTACACAGACATAAAAAGTAACAAAATCATGTATTTTGCAGCAACATGGATGCAGATAGAGGCCATTATACCAAGCAAATTAATGCAGAAACAAAAACCAAATACCACGTGTTCCCACTTACAAGTTGGAGCTAAACACTGAGTAACCAGGAATATAAAGATGGGAACAATAGACTCCGAAGACTACTAGAGCAGGAAGGAAGGGGAGAGGGCTGAAAAAACTACCTATTGGATACTGTGCTCACTACCTCAGTGACGATATCATTTGTATTTTAAGCCTCAGCAACATGCAAAATTCCCATTTAACAAATCTGCACGTGTACACCTAATTCTGAAATAAAAGTTGAAATTACTTTTTAAAAAGTCCAATCACAAAAAAGATAAAAATAGAGGAGTGCATTTAAGGCTGACAGAGGAGCATAAATAAAGGAACAGCATATGTTAGAGGTTGGGACATCAACACATGTGATTAGAAGTATATGGAGTAAGGGAGTAATTTGCGGACTGTATTAGATTGGCTGCCATAACAAAATACTATAGACTGGATGGTTTAAATATTTATTTTTCTCACAGTTGTGGAGACTGAAAAGTTTAATATCAAGGTGCCAGCTGATTCAGTATTTAGTTCCTCATAAGTGTTCTCTTCTTGGCACATAGACAGTTGCCTTCTTGCTATGACTTCACATGATAGAGAGAGAGAGAGAGAGAGAGAAAGGAGAGAGGAGAGAGAGAGAGAGAGAGAGAGGGAGAGAGGGGGAAGAGAGAGAGAGAGAGAGAGCAAGCACACAAACTCTCTGGTATCTTTTCATATAAGAGCACTAATCCCATCATGAGGGCACCATTCTCATAACCTTATCTAACTCTAATTACCTCCCAAACACCTCTTTTCCAAATATCATCACATTAGGGATTTAGGGATTCAGGCTTCAATTAACAAATTTGCTGGCAGGGGGGCACACAAACATTCAGTCAATAACAAAGAAATGTCACCAGAGATGTAAAGAGAGTCCAGACTGGTGAGAGCTTTGAATACTACGCAAAGCATCTGGGTAACTGCTGCTGATTTTTGAGCAGCAGAGCAACAAGTTCAGACTAATGATTTGTGAAGACAATTTTGATTTCGGTGGGAAAGATGGGTTGTAAGGAGAGGAACCAGAGCTGTTGTGATAGTCTAGGAAAGAGGAAATGAAGATCTGAGCTAAAGGCAATGGCAGTAGGAATGAAACAAGAAACAGATATAAGAAATCTGAAGGGACTAGCTAACTAATTCAATGTGAGAGCTGAGAAAGAGGTAGAAGATGTCTTTGCGATTAATTGAATTTGCAGGAAACAAGATTAACAAAAGATCCATTTATCCTAATAGTTATCGAAAATCTTTCCAGAATGTATGAATCCCTTTTTCAGCCTTAGTGGCAGAGTCTAATGAAAATAATCCAATCATTTTTGTGGTTGAAAACTCACAGGTTTTGGGGGGCATTTTTCAGAAAAAGTAGTTCACATCATAGAAGTCTATAAATGTAAATATGAGCAGAAAAACTTTGAACATACTTTTAGTATACTGAGTCCAAGACATCTTGGAGGTTTGTGTTTCATTTTCTCTACTTATTGCTATTAGCTTGTTTTGCTGCTATTCACCTTTCTCCAAAATTTGATATAGCAAAAATTCCAATTTAATCGATGATTTGAAGTCATGAATTTTCTGCTCCTTTTGCTATAAACTGAATTTAATTAACTTTAAGTTTATAACAGATCATAGGACATTAAAGCTATTTGAGTATAAATATATTTTGATAAAAACTTTCATTTCTCTTAAAAGGATGAATTTCATTAAAATATTTTCCGTATCTTATGAGTGATTTTATATCCATCCTAACTCTAAATATATTGACAACATAAATTTATCTGATTTGATATTTAAAGTGAAATGAAGTTTTCATTTAGCAGAATTTTAATAAGTAGAAAATTCAGTTAAAATGTTTCAATTATGAAATTAACCCTGCCGATAGGATTCTTCTTCTTTTTTTAAAACTAATCAACCAAATACCACGTATTCTCACTCGTAAGTGGGAGCTAAGCATGGAGCACACGTGGACATAAATATGGTAACAATAGACACTGTGAACTACTAGGTGGCTGTGGGGATGGGCTGGGTTAAAAAACTACCTATTAGGTACTATGCTCAGTACCTGTGTGACAGGATCTGTACTCCAAATCTCAAAATCACGCAGTATTCCTACGTAACAAATCTACACATGTTCCCCCTTTATCATCTAAAATAAAAGTTGAAAGAAAAAATGATTAGCTGGGAAAAGAAAATACTGAACAATAACATCTGGGTACAATACAATTTTTGAAAGGTTCTTGCAGTCAAACATATGTAACATAAAATTGACCATTTTAACCATATTTAAGTATACAATTCAGTGGCATTAATCATATTCACAATCTTGTGAAATAATCACCATCATCTATTTCCAAAACTTTCATCACTCCAAACAGAAGTACTCTACCATTAAGCAATGACTTCTCATTCATGTCTGCCTCTAGTTTCTGTTAATCTCTAATCTTTCTAGTCTATAAATTTGCATATTTTAGATATTTTATGTAAATGAAATTACACAATATTTGTTTTTTAGTGTCTGGCTTATTTCACTTAGTGTAAAACTTTCAAGGTTCATTCATGTCATATCATGTTACAAAACTTTATTACTTTTTATAGCTGAATATTACTCAATTGAATTTATATGCCATATTTGTTTATGCATTCATCTGCTGATGGAGACTTGGACTGCTTCTGACTTTTGGCTATTAGGAATAAGGCTACAATGAACATTGGCATACAATTACTTGTTTGAGTCTCTGCTTTCACTTCCTTTGGATATATACTTAGGAGTGGAATTGCTGGTTCATATGACAATTCTATGTTTAAATTTTGGAGGAACTATCAAACTGTTTCCATAGCAGCTGCAGCATTTTACATTTCCGTCAACAATGTACAAGGGTTCCAATTTTAGTGCATCCTCAACAACACTTGTGGTTTTCTTTTTTTTTTTATTACAACCACCCTAATTGATGTAAAGTGGTTTTGATTTGCATTTATCTAATGACTAATGATGTTGAACATCTTATTTATGCTTATTGCCTACCTTTATATCTTTGGAGAAATATCTATTCAAGTCTTTTGCCCATTTTTTAATTGGGTTGTTTGATTTTTGCTGTTGTTGAATTGTAGGAATTCTTTATTCTCTGTAATAATCTCTTAGGTATGTAATTTGCAAATATTTTCTTACACTATGTAAGTTGTCTTTTTACTTTTTTTCTACATTTTTTCTTTTTCTTTTTTATTGAGACGGAATCTCACTGTGTCACAAAGGCTGGAGTGCAATGGCACAATCTCAGCTCACTGCAACTTTCGTCTACCAGGTTCAAGCAATTCTCCTGCCTCAGCCTCCCAAGTAGCTGGGACTACAGGGACATGCCACCACGCCAGCTAATTTTTTGTATTTTTAGTAGAGACAAGGTTTCACCTTGTTAGCCAAGATGGTTTCAATCTCCTGACCTCGTGATCCACCCGTCTTGGCCTCCAAAAGTGTTGGGATTATAGGCGTGAGCCACTGCTCCTGGCCGTCTTTTTAATTTCTTAATAATGTCCTTTGATACATGAAAGTTTTCAATTTTGACGAAGTCTATTATATATACAGTTTTTTCTTTTGTTGTTCATGTTTTTAGTGCCATATCTAAGAACCCATTAGCATATTTAAGGCCATGACAGTTTATCCCCGTGCTTTCTTGTAAGAGATTTTAGGTTTTGGCTCTTATATTTGGGTAATTTATCCATTGCGAGATTATTTTTGTGTACAGTTTAACGTAGGGATACAACTTCACTCTTTTGCATTTGGAAATTTAGTTATTCCACCACAATTCATTGAAGAAACTATTCTTTCTCAATTGAATAAACTTGACACCCTTGTCAAAAATCAATTTGTTACACCAGGGCACAAAATGACAAATATCACTTTTTTTTTTCACTCATGTGTGAGGACTAAAAAAAAAAAAAAAAAAAAAAAAAAAAAAAGACATTGATCCCATGGAGATGGTGAATAAAATAGTGCTTACCAGAAGCTGGGAAATGTAGTGGAGAGTAGGGGATAAAGATGGGTTGGCTAGTGGGTACAAAAATACAGTTAGGTAGAAGGAATATGTTCTAGTCTTCTAGAGCACTATAGGGTGACTATAGTTAACAAAAAAATGTTGTACATTTCACAACAGCTAAAAGAGAAGACTTAGAATGTTTCCAACACAATCAAATTATAAATGTTTGAGGTGATGGATATCTCAATTACCCAGATTTTATCATTATGTATTGTTTGATTGTATCAAAGTATCACATATACCCCATAAATATATACAACTATTATGTACCTATAAAATAAAAAGTTAATTGGCCATAAATATACAGATTGATTTCTGAACTCTCAACTATATTCCATTTGTTTATATGACTACTCATATTGTTTTTATTCCTATAGCTGTGTACTCAATTTTGAAATTAGGAAGTGTGAGTCCTCCAACTTTGTTGTCCTTCGTCATGATTGTTTTGGCTATTCAGGGCTTTTTGAAATTTCATATACATTTGAGAATCAGCTTTTTGACTTCTCAAAAGAAAGGCTGTTGAAATCTGTAGATTGCTTTAAATAGTATTGGTATTTTAGCAATGTTAAATTTCTCAATCCATGAACATTAATGTCTTTCTATTTATTTAGGTATTCTTTCAGAAATATTTTATAGTTTTCCATTGACAAGATTTTCACCTTTTTGGTTAAAGTTATTCCTAGATATTTTATTATTTGTATGTTATTTCAATGAAATTGTGTTTTTAGTTTTTTTTTTTTTATTGTTCATTGCCGATCTGCAACTTTGCTGAATTAATTTATTAAGCCCAGTAGATTTTTTTTTTTTTTGAGGATTCTTTGGTATTTCCTATTTACAGGATCATGTCATCTGTGAATATAGTTTTCCTTCTCTTATAATTTGGATTTTTAAAATTTCTTTCTCTTATATATTTCCCTGGTTATGACTTTTAATATGATGTTGGATAGCAGTGATAATTTGAACATTCTAGTCTTGTACCTGATCTTAGGGGAAAATATTTCAGTCTTTCAGTATTAAGTGTGTTATGTCCTGTGAGTTTTTCCTATATACCCTTTATCATGTTGTGGACATTTCCTTCTACCCCTAGTTTTCTGAGTTTCCTTATCATGAAAGTGTGTTGGATTTTGTAAAATGCCTTTTCTGCCTCAATTGAGAGGCTCACGTGGAGTGTTTAAATGCTCTTTACGTGTTGCATTCTGTTGATTGATTTTTTTTTTAGGTTAAACCATTTTTGTATTCTTGGGACAAATCTCATTTGGTTATGGTATACAACCCTTTTTTTTTAACCTACATTTGCTGGTTGCTTTATTTAATTTTTCACTTGAAACACAAGACGAAACCCAAAACCTCTGAACTTGTACTTTTCAAATTGAAAGAGAATAGCTACAATTCTAAAATAGCATCAATACAGTAAGTATCTCATTCTTAATAGTATTAATGGACTATACTGAAATATGTATAAATATGTATAAATATATTGTACTCAATTTGCCACTGAAATCAATTACAAATATTTATTTTGAAAGGTGCTACTATAAAGTTTATAGACTCAAATGTTTACAATGGTTATTCAGATTTATGGAATACTTAGACAACAGGTTCATCTTCAACTTGTGGGCTATTTTATAATATTTATGAGCAGTAATTTTAAAGACATAGAAAGCCATTTTTTAATATAAATTAGAAACATTAAAATCATCTGTCTTTAGTGCCTTCAGTTGTCACATGGCCATAAACCAAACACTCCCAAAATTTCAAATGACCACTGAGGCTACTTGTGCAAAAATTCCCATGTGTCAGTACTTTCAATGTTGTGTGCATCAAATTATAGTACAGAAGTGACTATAAACAAGATGCAGCCCCTCTATTTCCATGAATAGCATATTGTATTATAGTAAATTGAGTTTATATTCCACCAAGTGTCATTCTCCCATTACTTCACTTTGTGACAGATAAGCATAGCTTCAAATCTGGTAGTCTCTTCATTACCCCTCAAAATATCCAATGAAAGGTTTGAGCTCAAAAGAAATGGAAGACATCAAATCTGCTGCACTGCCTTAAATTTCGATTTATAATTTTAGTGGAGCAAATAACCACTGAATGTTTCTCAGTGGGGAAATATTCATTTTATCTTGGTTAAGCTGGAAATTCTCTTCCGAAAATTCAAGAGGGTGACTAGGTAAAAGTTCATTTTTCATACACACACACAAAATTGTCAGAAGATTATGACTTGCAAGAGATCCTCTTGCTGCAAGTTCAGTAGCTGGAATACTGCCCTTTAGATGAGATCCAAGTCCTCTGGTATCCATCTTCTGCCACTCTCTACAATCCTTTTAATATGCTGTTGGATTTGTTTTCCTCATTTTTTTTTAGGGATTTTTGTATGTATGTTCCGAAAGAATATAGCTCTGTTAATTTCTTCTCTTGCAATGTCTTTTCTGACTGGTATCAGAGTAATGCAGACCTTACAAAATAATTTAGAAAGTGTTTTCTTCTCTTAAATTTTTTGAAAAGTCTCAGAAAAATTGATGTTAATTTTTCATTAAATGTTTAATGAAACTCACCAATGAAGTAATCTGGGCCTGGACTTTTCTTCATTGGGACATTTTTTATTACTGATTCAATCTCATTCTGTGTTATAATTTTGTTCAGATTTTTTATTTCTTTTTTAATCAATTTTGGTAATGACTATGTTCCTGGGAATTTGCTTATTTGATCTATATTATCTGACTTGCTGGTGTACAACTGTTCATAATATTTTCTTACAATTATTTTTATTTCTGTAAGTTTTTTTAAATATGTATTTTACAAAAGCTTATGTTAAAATACGTTTATTAGTATTGATGTACAATATTTTTTCTCCCTTTATAACTTTTCTTGATTTCTCAGTTTGTAATTCCTCCTGAAACTGACTTTTACTTCTGTGTGTGTGTGTGTGTGTGTGTGTGTGTGTGTGTGTGTGTGTGTGTGTTGCATTGCCATTTCTACTGTGGCGAAACTCAAGACAATATTCTTACTTAATTGAGAGTGCAAGAATACATAGATTAGACCAGAAAAGCAGGACTTATTCCACTGACTTAAAATTTTTCTGACATTACCAGAGACGAGGTATTTCTCAGAAATATATTCTGCACCTAAACAGGAACTTCTATAAGCATCAATTTTATATTATTGTACCTATCTTTTGGGGATTGTTGGCACTGGACACGAGATGCTCTTAGGTTGCATATACAGACACAGAATTAACCATTGAATCTCTTAAACAGAAAAGTGTGCCCTTTTCAATTTAATTTAAGCTTTCCATCAAGTTCGAGAGTTTGGAGTAAACACATCTTTAACATGCCTCTGATGGCTAATTTTTCTTTTCTTTTTTTTTTCTTTCTTTCTTTTCTTTGTTTTGTAAGCTGCAGACAAACCTTCATTTATTTATTTATTCATTCTTTTGTTTGTTCCACAGAGTTTTGCTGAGCACCGACTCCAAGCAAGGCATGTGCTAGGTGCCTGGGATAAAATACTGACTCACAAAGAGGAGGACCCTGTCTTATGATGTTCTTATTATCAAAATTCAGGCAAGACTTAGAATAAATATTTAAGTTAGACTTGATTTCAAAAAGCTAAAACTGGTTATGTAGTCCATTTCAACAGCTTTTTTAAAAAAATGAGACATGCAGCTAATCAGTAATGGAGCCTATATTCAAGCCATATTCCACAATCAATATTTATTTATTTATTTATTTATTTATTTGGTTTTTTGTTTGTTTTTAATTTTACTTTAAGTTCTGGGATACAAGTACAGAATGTGTAGGTTTGCTACATAGGTATACATGTGCCAGGGTGGTTTACCGAAACTATCAACTTGTCCTCTAGGTTTCAAGCCCCACATGCATTAACTATTTGTCCTAATGCTCTCCCTCCCATCACCCTCCACTCCCTGACTGGCTCAGGTGTGTGTTGTTCTGCTCCCTGTGTCCATGTGTTCTCATTGTTTACCTCCCACTTATGAGTGAGAACATGTAGTGTTTGGTTTTCTGTTCCTGTGTTACTTTTCTGAGGATAATGGCTTCCAGCTTCATCCACGTCCCTGCAAAGAACATGATCTCATTACTTTTTATGGCTGAATAGTATTCCATGGTGTATATGTACCACATTTTATTTATTCAGTCTTATCATTGGTGGGCTTGGTTCCATGTCTTTGATATTGTAAATAGGGGCCTGCAATAAACATACATGTGCATGTGTCTTTTTTTTTTTTTTTTTTTTTTTTTTTTTTTTGAGATGGAGTCTTGCTCTGCCACCCAGGCTGGAGTGCAGTGGCCGGATCTCAGCTCACTGTGAGCTCCACCTCCCGGGTTTACGCCATTCTCCTGCCTCAGCCTCCCAAGTAGCCGGGACTACAGGCGCCCGCCACCACGCCCGGCTAGTTTTTTGTATTTTTTTTAGTAGAGACGGGTTTTCACTGTGTTAGCCAGGATAGTCTCGATCTCCTGACCTCGTGATCCACCCATCTCGGCCTCCCAAAGTGCTGGGATTACAGGCTTGAGCCACCGCGCCCGGCCAATGCATGTGTCTTGATAGTAGAATGATTTATACTCCTTTAGATATGTACCCTTTAACGGAATTGTTGGGTAAAAAAGTATTTCTGGTTCTAGATCCTTGAGGAATCACCACACTGTCTTCCACAATGGTTGAATTAATTTACATACCCACAAACTGTGTAAAAGCATTCCTATTTATCCACAGCCTCACCAGCATCTATTTTTTATTGACATTTTAATAATCAACATTCTGACTGGCATGAGATGGTATCACATTGTGGTTTTGATTTGCATTTCTCTAATGATCAGTGATGTTGAGCTTTCTTTCTTAGGTTTTTTTTGGCCACATAAATGTCTTCTTTTGAGAAGTGTCTGTTTATGTCCTTTCCCCACTGTTTGATTGGGCTGTTTTTTTTTTTTTTTCTTGTAAATTTGTTTAAGTTTCCTATAGATTCTGGATATTAAACCTTGTCAGATGGGAAGATTGCAAAAATTTTCTCCCATTCTATAGTTGTCTGTTCACTCTGATGAGTTTCTTTTGTTGTGTAGAAGCCTTTAGTTTAATTAGATTTCATTTGTCAAATTTGGTTTTTGTTGCAATTGTTTTTGGCATTTTTGTCAGGAAATCTTTGTACATGCCTGTGTCCTGAATGGTATTTCTTAGGTTTTCTTCTAGGGTTTTTATGGATTTGGGTTTTACATTTAACCCTTTAATCCATCTTGAGTTATTTTTTTTGTATAAGTTGTAAGGAAGGGGTCAGTTTCAGTATTCTGCATATGGCTAGTCAGTTTTCCTGGTACCATTTATTAAGTAGGAAATCTTTTCCCCATTGCTTGTTTTTGTCAGGTTTATCGAAGATCAGATGGTCATAGATGTGTGCTGTTCTTTCTTATGTCTCCATTCTGTTTCATTGGTCTATCTGTCTGTTTTAGTACCAGTACCATGCTGTTTTGGTTACTGTAGCCTTGTAGTATAGTTTGAAGTCAGGAAGCATGCCTTCAGCTTTGTTATCTTTGCTTAGGATTGTCTTGGGTGTATGGGCTCTTTTTTGATTCCATATAAAATTTAAAGTAGCTTTCTCTAATTCTGTGAAGAATATCAGTTACAGTTTGATGGGAATGGCATTAAATCTCTAAATTACTTTAGGCAGTATGGCCATTTTTATGATATTGATTCTTCCTATCCATGAACATGGAATATTTTTCCATTTGTTTGTATCCTCTTTTATTTCCTTGAGCAGGGGTTTGTAGTTCTCCTTAAAGAGGTCTTTCACATCCCTTGTTAGCTGTATTTCTAGGTATTTTATTGTCTTTGTAGCTATTGTGAATGGGAGTTCATTCATGATTCGGCTCTCTGGTTGTCTATTTTTGGTGTATAGGAATGCTTGTGATTTTTGCACATTGATTTTGTATCTTGAGACTTTGCTGAAGTTGCTTATAAGCTTAAGGAGTTTTGGGGCAGAGAAGATTTGGTTTTCTAAATATAGAATGATGTCATCTACAAACAGAGACAATTTGACTTCCTGTCTTCCTATTTGAATACCTTTTATTTCTTTCTCTTGCTTGATTGCTCTGGCCAGAACTTCCAATACTATGTTGAATAGGAGTGGTGAGAGAGGATTTCTTTGTCTTTTGTTGGTTTTCAAAGGGAATGCTTCCAACTTTTGCCCTTTCAGTATGATATTGGCTGTGGATTTGCCATAAATAGCTCTTATGTTGAGATATGTTCCATCAATATTTAGTTTATTTAGAGTTTTTAACATAAAGGGGTGTTGAATTATATTGAAGGCCTTTTCTGCATCTATTGAGATAATCCTGAAGTTTTTGTCATTGGTTCTGTTCATATGGCAGATTATGTTTATTGATTTGTTTCTGTTAAGCCAGCCTTGCATCCCAGGGATGAAACTGACTTGATCATGGTGGACAAATTTTTGATGTGCTGGTGGATTCGATTTACCAGTATTTTATTGAGGATTTTCTCATTGATGTTCATCAGGGATATTGGCATGAAGTTTTTTTGTTGTTGTTGTATCCCTGCCAAGTTTTGGTATCAGGATGATGCTTGCTTCATAAAATGAGATAGGGAAGAGTCCCTCCTTTTTGGTTGTTTGGAATAGTTTCAGAAGAAATTGAACTAGATCCTTTCTGTACCTCTGGTAGAATTCGGCTGTGAATCTGTCTGGTCCTGGGCTTTTTTTGCTTGGTAGGCTACTGCCTCAATTTCAGAACTTGCTATTGGTCTATTCAGGGATTCAACTTCTTCCTGGTTTAGTTTTAGGAGAGTGTATATGTCCAGCAATTTATCCATTTCTTCTAGATTTTCTAATTTATTTGTGGACAGGTGTTTATGGTATTCTCTGATGGTAGTTTGTATTTCTGTGGGGTCAGTGGGGATATCCCCTTTATCATTTTTTATTGTGTCTATTTGATTCTTCCCTTTTTTCTTCTTTATTAGTCTGGCTAGCGGTCTATCTACTTTGTTAATTTTTTCAAAAACCCAGCTCCTAGATTCATTGATTTTTGAAGGGTTTTTCATGTTTCTATCTCCTTCAATTCTGCTCTGATCTTAGTTATTTCTTGTCTTCTGCCAGCTTTTGGATTAGTTTGCCCTGCTTCTCTGGTCCTTTAATTGTGATGTTAAGGTCTTGGGTTGAGATTTTTCTAGCTTTCTGATGTGGTCACTTAGTACTATAAATTTCCCTCTTTACACTGCTTTAGCTGTGTCCCAGGAATTCTGGTATGTCGTTTCTTTGTTCTCTTTGGTTTCAAAGAACTTCTTGATTTATGCCTTGATTTTATTATTTGCCCAGGAGTCATTCAGGAGTAGGTTGTTCAATTTCCATGTAGTTGTGTAGTTTTGAGTAACTTTCTTAATCCTGAGTTCTAATTTGATTGCACTGTGGTCTGAGATTCTGTTTGTTATGATTTCAGTTGTTTTGCATTTGCTGAGGAGTGTTTTACTTCCAATTATGTGGTCAATTTTAGTATAAGTGCCATGCGGCACTGAGAAGAATATATATTCTGTTGTTTTGTTTTAGGAGAGTGTTGTAGATGTCTATTAGGACCACTTGATCCAGAGCCGAGTTCACGTCCTGACAATCCTTGTTAATTTTCTGTCTCATTGATCTGTCTAATATTGACAGGGGGGTGTTAAATATCGCACTGTTATGTGTGGGAGTCTAAGTCCTTCTGTATTTCTCTAAGAACTTATTTTATAAATCTGAGTACTCCTGTATTGGGTGCATATATATTTAGGATAGTTAGATTTTCTTGTTAAATTGATCTCTTTACCATTATGTAATGCCCTTCTTTGTCTTTTTTGATCTTTGCTGGTTTAAAGTCTGTTTTGTCAGAGACTAGCGTTGCAACCCCCACTTTTTTGTTTTCCATTTGCTTGGTAAATTTTCCTCTATTCCTTTATTTTCAGCCTATGTGTGTCTTTGCACATAAGATGGGTCTTCTGAATACAGCACAACAGTGGGTCCTGACTGTTTATCCAACTTGCCAGTCTATGTCTTTTAACTGGGGCATTTAGCCCATTTACATTGAAGGTTAATATCCTTGTGTGTGAATTTGATTCTGTCATCATGATGCTGTCTGGTTATTTTGTACACTAGTTAATGCAGTTTCTTCACAGTGTCATTGGTCCTTGTACTTCAGTGTGTTTTTGCAGGGGCTGGTATCGTTTTTTCCTTTCCGTATTTAGTTCTTCCTTCAGGAGCTCTTGCAAGGCAGGCCTGGTGGTGGTGAAATCCTTCAGCATTTACATGTCTGAAAGGATTTTACTTCTCCTTCACTTATGAAGCTTAGTTTGGCTGGCTATGAAATTCTGGGTTAAAAATTATTTTATTTCAGAATGTTGAATATTGGCCCCCACTTTCTTCTGGTTTGTAGGGTTTCTGCTGGGAGATCCACTGTTAGTCTGATGGGCTTCCTTTTGTAAGTGACCTGGCCTTTCTCTCTGGCTGCCCTTAACAGTTTCTTCTGTATTTCAACCTTGGAGATTCTTATGATTATGTGTCTTGAGGCTGATCTTCCTGTGGAGTATCTTAATGGTGTTCTCTCTATTTCCTGAATTTGAATGTTGTGTCTTGCTAGGTTGGGGAAGTTCTCCTGGATAATATCTTGAATTGTGTTTTCCAACGTGGTTCCATTCTCCCCATCTCTTTCAGATACTTTTATGAAGCACTTTGTCTCTTGATGGAGGTGGTGTGCTTTGCTGGGGGAAAAACCCACTCATCTGGGCTGCCTGGATTCCTCAGAAACAGCAAGAGATACTCCAATCAATCATAAGTTCAGTCTTTTTACACAGTCCCACATTTCTCAGAAGTTTTGTTTGTTCCTTTGTATTCTTTTTGCTCTAATCTTGTCTGGATGCCTTATTTCAGCAAGATGGTCTTCAAGGTCTTCAAACTCTGATATCCTTTCTTCCACTTGATTGATTTGGCTATTGATACTTATGTATACTTCATGGAGTTCTCGTTCTGTGTTTTTCAGCTCCATCAGGTCATTTACATCCTTTTCCATCCTTTTCTAAACTGGATATTCTGGTTAGCAGTTCCAGTAACCTTTTATCAAGGCTCCTTGCTTATTTGCATTAGGTTAGAACATGCTCTTTTAGCTCAGCAGAATTTGTTATTACCCACATTCTCAAACCTACTTCTGTCAATTCATCCATCTTATCCTTTGTCTAATGCTGGAGAGGGATTATTATCGTTTGGAGGTGAAGTGTTTTCAGCGTTTTTTTGTTGATTCTTCCTCAACTTCATGAGTTTGTCAAGTTTCAATATTTGAGGCTGCTGACCCTTGGATGTGGTTTGTGTGTGGACTTTTTCTGTTGTTGATTCTGTTGTTGTTGCTGTCTGTTTGTTTTTCTTTCTATAGGTCCCTCTTCTGTAGGGCAGTTGCAGTTTCCTGGGGGTTCACTTCAGGCCCTATTCATCTGGATCACTCCCGCTCCTGGAGATGTCATTCATGGAGACTGCAGAACAGCAAAGATGGGTGCCTAGTCCTTTCTCTGGGATCTCTGATCTCAAGAGGCATCAAGCTGATGCCAGTAGGAACTCTTTTGTATAGGGTGTCTGACAACCCTTGTTGGAAGGTTTCACCTAGTTGGGTGGCACAGGGAGCAAGACCTGTTTTATGAAGCACTTTGTCTCTTGATGGAGGTGGTGTGCTTTGCTGGGGGAAAAACCCACTCATCTGGGCTGCCTGGATTCCTCAGAAACAGCAAGAGAAAAGACTGTCTGCTGGTCCATGGAGACTGTGGCCACCCTTCCCTCTATGGGTTCAGGCCCAGGAAGATCAGCGTTCTGTACCTAAGGTCCTGGCTGGAGTTGGAGTTTTTGCAGGGAGGTCCCAAGTGCTGGGAGGGATGGGTCAAGGTTAGACCTGAAGATGCACTCTGGCCGCATTCTGCCACAGCCGGCGTGTTGGGCTGTGGGGGATATCTCTTGTGACCTAGCCGTTCTGTTTCCCTGGCTCCAGCAGAGGAAAAGCATGGCCCAGAGTTATAGAGATGGCTGTTGCCCTTCCCTCACCCTGAAAGTGTAGCGTGTTAGGCAGCTATCAGTCCCAGTGCTGGCTGCTGCCCCTCCCCCAAGAAGCTCAAAGACTTAGACAGCAGGCAGCTGCAGCTGTGGTGCTGGTCGTCCCTCCCCCGAGGAATTTGGCACCCTTAAGTAGATTTTAGGTGAGAGGCTGTGTAGAGCCTGTGTGACTTTGTGGTTGGAACTCTAGGCCCCGGAAGCATGGGTTCACGAGTGGGATCTTCCTATCCGTGAGTTGCACAGTTCCCTGGAAAAATCACGACTTCCCAGGCTGAGTAGCATGCTCACTGACCACCTCCCTTGGTTAGGGGATGGGGGCTCCCCTGCTTCGTGTGGATCTCAGGTGGGCCACCTCACCACACTGCTCTTCCTTGCTCTCCATGGGTCACAACAGCCACCTAGTCAGTTTTGATGACAGAACCTGGATACTTCGGTTGCCAGTGCAGGATTCACATGCTGTCATGGTTCTTTTCAATGGGAGTTTCTGATCACTTTTGCTTCTAGTTGGCCATGTTGGCCCTGCCCCAAGGCTGTTATTAATGTCCCCACTTTCATTTCTGATTTTAGTTTGGGTGTCTTATCTCTTTTCTTCTTTGTCTGGCTCTCTAAAGATTTGCTAGTTTTGTCAATCTATCCAAAGGACTAACTTTTTTTTTTTCAGTTTTGGTGTCTTATCTCTTTTCTTCTTTGTCTGGCTCTCCAAAGATTTGCTAGTTTTATCAGTCTATCCAAAGGACTAACTTTTTTTTTTTTCTCTATTGTTTCTCTATTATCATTCTTTTTTTAAAAAAACCTGTTCTAATCTTCATTATTTCATTTCTTTTGCTAGTATTCTGTTTAGTTTTCTCTTCTTTTTCTATTTCTTTTAAGGGTAAAGGTAGGTTACTGATTTAAAATTTTTATTGTTTTATGATATGGGTATTTAATCCTATAAATTTTCCTCTTAGCAATGCCTTTGATGCCTACCATAAGTTTTGGTATGTTGTATTTTCATTTTCAATCCTCTCAAACTGTTTTCTAATTCTCTAGTAATTTCTTATTTGATTCACTGGTTGTGTAAGTGTGTGTGGTTTAATTTTTACATATTTTGAATTTTACAGGTTTTGTTATTTTCTTCTAGTTTCATTCCATTGTGGTCACAGATGATACTTGTATGTTATTGTATTAGTCAGGGTTCTCCCTGACTTAGTTTTAGTCAGAGAGATTGAACTAATAGCATATATATATATATATATAGGAGTTTATTAGGGATAATTGGCTTACATGATCATAAGGTGAAGTCATGCAACAGACCATCTGCAAGCTGGGGAAGAAAGATGCCAGTAGTGGCTCAGTCCAAGTCTAAGAGCCTCAAAGGTAGGGAAACCAACAGTACAACCTTCAGCCTGTGGTCAAGACCTGAGATCCCCTGGAAAACCACTGATGTAAGTCCAAGAGTACAAATGCCAAAGAATCTGGAGTCTAATGTCCAAGGACAGGAGAAACAGAAGGAAGCATCTAGCACACTAGAAAGATGAAAGCCAGAAAACTCAGCAAGCCAGCTTATCCCACTTTCTTCCACTGCTTTATTCTGCTGGCAGCTGTTTGGATGGTGTCCACCAACACTGAGGGTGGGTCTTCATCTCTCAGTCCACTGACTCAAATGTCAGTCTCTTCTGGCAACACCCTCACAGACACACCCAGAAACAACACTTTACTAGCTATCTAGACATCCTTCAATCCAATCAAGTTGACATTTAATATTAACTATCACAGGTATCAATCTTTTAAAATTAACTGAAACTTGTTTTGTGTTCTAACATATGGACTATTCTGAAAAAAATCCTATGTGCACTTGAGAACATATATCCTCCTGTTGTTCAGCAGAGGGTTCTATATATGCTAGGACTACTTGTTTTATAATGTTGTATAAGTCTTTTAATTTTTATTGATCTTCTATCTAGAGATTTCACTCATTATTTAATTTGGTGTTTCAAAGTCTCTAGTTATTACTGTAGAATTGTCTATTTTTTCCTTCAGTGTTTTTCAGTGTTTAGATATTATGGGGCTCTGTTGTTTAGTGCAGATACGTTCATAATTGTTACATCTTCTTGATGAGTTGGGCAATTTTTATTTTTACAAATAATGCTCTTCCGGCCGGGCGCGGTGGCTCACGCCTGTAATCCCAGCACTTTGGGAGGCCGAGACGGGCGAATCACGAGGTCAGGAGATCGAGACCATCCTGGCTAACACGGTGAAACCCCGTCTCTACTAAAAAATACAAAAAACTAGCCGGGCGAGGTGGAGGGCGCCTGTAGTCCCAGCTACTTGGGAGGCTGAGGCAGGAGAATGGCGTAAACCCGGGAGGCGGAGCTTGCAGTGAGCTGAGATCCGGCCACTGCACTCTAGCCTGGGCGACAGAGCGAGACTCCATCTCAATAATAATAATAATAATAATAATCATAATGCTCTTCCATGTCTCTTGTAACAGTTTTTCACTTAAAAATCTATTTTGTTTGCTGTTAATATGGTCACTTCAGTTCTCTTTTGATTACTTTTTATGTGTTTAATTCTTTCACTTTTTAATTTTATTCTTTCAATCTCAATATATTTTTTCTTTTAATCTAAAGTGAGTCTCCTGTAGATAGTATATAGTTAGATCATTTTTTACAATCCATTCTTTCAATATCTGTCTTTTGATTGCAGACTTTAACCTATCAACATTAAATGTAAATCACTTTAAAAGTGATTACTGATAAAGTACTTACTCCTGCCATTTTACTATTTGTTTTCTGTTTGTCTTATATCCTTTTTGTCCTTCATTTTCTTTCGTATGGCCTTCTTTTGTATTTACTTGATTTTTTTCATAGTGAAGAATTTTGATTCTCTTCTCATTTTCTTTGCGTGTACTTTCTGACATTTTCTTCGTGCTTAACCTGGGGATTACATTTAACATCCTAAATTTATAACAATCTATTTTGAAATATTACTAACTTAAGTTCAATAGCATGCAAAAACTCTACTCTCATACAGCTCCATCCCCACCTTTTTTATGTTGGTGTTCTCACAAAATACATTTTATATATGGTACAATGCAATTACATAGAATAGAAGAGCAATACATTAGAATTCAAAGAGCCATAAGTAATTTTCCAGGGACATTCATTTTGCACACTTCCTATTACTGAAAATGTGACCACATGATTTCAGCCCCAGGGGTTTCTTTGTTCTGAACACAATCCTAGAAATTTAATAGGAATAAGAATAATATTAATAATAGCAATAAAAAGCACTGTTTAGGAGGGTCCAAAATGCAAACTGAGATAGGTCACCATGAAGCAGTATAGTAAAGTAATTAGTAAGGTGGACCCAGCACTCAGAATAAATCTAGCTTCATCAATAGCCACATGATTTTTTTAGGCTCATTAACCTATTTATACTTCATTTTTCTTATCCTAAAATAAAGATAATAATACCTGCTTCAAGAGTTGGCAGAATAACTTATATAAGTCATGTAAATTGTCTATAACAGTGCCTGGCACATGGTTAGAACTCAGTCAAACTAATTATTCTTATTATTAACCCCCAAACCTTGTAATAGAATGAATGCATAAAAGCTTTGTTCAGAGAACTTTTGTTTCTAAATTGTTATTTTATATCAAATTTTCACCTTGGAAAAAAATTGGACTTAGAATCTGAATTAATCTACATCACATACACAAAAGATTGTGAAAAGCAATATTTCTCAAACTAGGTCTTGAGATCACAGGTGTGATTTATAAGAAATGTTGACATTTTGTTCCAAAGATTATTTAAGTGAAAATTCTATTCTGGAGTGGTATCTCACTACTGAAGAACATTTTAATAAAATATGAGTTTTAGTGGTTTTAGTTATTAGTAAAATAAGACTTTAATGTCATAAAAATAAACTAGTGGAGTAATAACTAATTGTGGGAGATAATAAGATTAAGAACAGAGAGAATTTCACACATAACTGATGTACTCATGCCAAGTGAATATCAGTTAATGTATAGCAAGTGCTGGCTTTACTGTAGTTCAATTTTTAAAAAGTTATAAAAGGACTGAATAATATCACAGTACATAGTAATATAGTAATGCCAAACTTAAATGAACCTGAACAGTAGCATTCACTTACATATTCAAATTACACAGTCATCTTTGTATATATAAACCTCAATTATTCATTAGTAGTAATAAGTAGCAATTATTAATAAATTTTTGATACATACTATTTTTATACTTTGAGTACTGAATATTAAGATGCTAATAAATTAGTTCATCAAAATAATGTATTGTTAAAAACAATTTTATTATTTGGTTTAAGAAAGTAGCATCATCCATCACATTAAATTAATAGAACTGATTTTATCTAATCTATTTGTAGCTTTATTTGTAATTTGTGATTTTTTTTCATTTTTGCTGTATTTGTATAAAAGTTACATAAATAAGGAGTTTATATCTTGTTTATATTTGAATTCATTTAACAACTAAAATAATATAAAATATTTAAATCAACATATGGGAGTAGATAATTTTTTTTTGAAGGGTAATATTTCTCAAGTTTGAAAAACTTTGGGATACCAGTTAAGATCTTGGGTTCTACAGTCAAATAGACTGGAGTTCTAACCACTGTTTTTCACTTCTTAATTATTTTTATAAATAATTTCAACTTTTATTTTAGATTCAGAGGGTACATGTTCAGATTTTTTACATGGAAATACTGTGTAATGCTGAGGTTTGGGGTATGGATGATCCAATCAGCCAGGCAGTGAGCATAGTACCCAGTGAATAATTTTTAACCCTTTTCCTCCCTTCCCCTTCCCCGCTCTAGTAGTGCCCAGTGTCTGTTGTTCCCATCTTTATGTCCATGTGTATTCAGTTTAGCTCTCACTTAAAAGTGAGAACATATGATGTTGGTTCTCTGTTTCTGTACTAATTCACATAGGATTATGGCTTCTAGCTCCATTCATGTTGCTGCAAAGGACGTAATTACCTTCTTTTATATGGTTGTGTAGTATTCCATGGTGTATATGTACCAAATTTTCTTTATCCAATCCACCATTGATAGACACCTAGGTTGATTCCATGTCTTTGATATTGTGAATAAGACTGCATTGAACATATGAGTGCACGTGTTTTTTGGTAGGATGTTAATATTTGTTCTAACAGTAGCTAGTATTGAGACTTTGGACACGTTACTCTACCTTTCTAACCTTCAGTTTCTTCATGTGTTAAACAGAAATAATAATAGTACTCACCTCATAAGATTGTTGTGGGATTAAATATTATAATTATGTGAACACTTATCACAGTCACTAACACATTTTAAAAGCTCAAAAATGTTAGATATTGATAGCTGTTATTGTGAACAATCACAGTCTTTCTCACAGTGCACCTGGATTTGGCCTTAAAATCCTTGTCAACATAATGCTCAGGGAAGCTATTACAAATCAATTGGTGGTGGTTTTCAAATTGAAACATGTCTACCAATTGCTAGGTTAGCTATCATATCCATGCCATTAAATAAATAATACTCAATGCCAGTAATTATTAGAGAAAGTCCTACTACGTATAATTCTGGCAGTAATATATGCTAATCTTTATATGCCCTCTATAGGGCTGTAATTTGACACTTCCTTGGATTAAGATACCAGTACAATGTTGCTACAAACATTGTTTTGTATTTGGCAAGATTGTTTACCTTTAAATAACAAGCTTATGGTTAAGGATATCAAGTTTCAGTTAGGCGAAACAGGTTCAAGGCATCTCTTGTACAACATGACTGTAGTTAATAACGATGTATTGTAGACTTAAAAATTGCTAATAGAGTAGATTTTAAGTTTTCTCACCTCCCCAGAAATCATAAATATGTGAGATAATGCATATGGTAATTAGTTTAATATAGCTATTTCACAAAATGTACATATTTTAAAACATCATGTCGAATACCTAAAATATATAGAATTTTTATGTCGATTAATAATATTATAAGAATATGATTCCACTTCCAGCAATGTGGCAAACTAAATAACCTGAAAATCTTCCCTCTATCATACATTTAGAAATGTGAAATTATCTTATAATATATTCTGTGTGTGTGTGTGTGTATATATATATATAATTTAAAATATTTAGACATATGGTACTTAAATATACAGAAAATATACAATATTCTCTCTATATATATACTGAGAATATATTATGAGAATTATAAGAGAATATATTTAAGAGAATATATAAGAGAATTAAGAGCTCAATAAGAGTTCATAAAAGAATAAAGAAATGCCTACAAAGCCCAAATGGAAAGGACACTCAAAAATAGTGCAAAATGGTGCCATTGTAGCTGTAGCTGCCCTGGAGGAAGTTGACTGGTCTCAGTAATCAAAGAAATATGAGTTTTAATGGCCTTGGGTTCACACAAAATGGGAAATTGTAATTCCCTAATGATTCTACCTAATGCCAGGAATCATTATAGGGCCTCAACCTCAGTGAATACATAGACTATAAAAACTCCACTTGGGGGCCAGGAGCAATGGCTCACGCCTGTAACCTCAGCACTTTGGGAGGTTGAGGAAGGTAGATTACCTGAGGTCAGGAGGATCACCTGAGGTCAGGAGTTCAGGATTAGCCTGACCAACATGGTGAAACCCCATCTCTACTAAAAATACAAAAATTAGCTGGAAGTGGTGGCGGATGCCTCTAATCCCAGTTACTTGGGAGGCTGAGGTAGGAGAATCGCTAGAATCCAGGAAGCGGAGGTTGCAGTGAGCCGAGATCGCACCATTCCACTCCAACCTGGGGTACAGGGCAAGACTCCGTCAAAAAAAAAAGGAAGAAAAGAAAAGGAAAGAAAAGAGAAGAAAAGAAAAGAAAAGAAAAGAGAAGAAAAGAAAAGAGAAGAAAAGAAAAAGAAAGAAAGAAAAAGAAAGAAAGAAAGAAAGAAAGAAAGAAAAAGAAAGAAAGAAAGAAAGAAAGAAAGAAAGAAAGAAAGAAAGAAAGAAAGAAAGAGCAAGCAAGCAGGCAAGCAAGCTCCATTTATCATATAATAAAAAATACAACAAGGAAGTTTTCTGTTGTTGTTGTTTTTGTTGTTGTTGGTTCACTCTTTGCCTAAGTGACAAATAAAAAGTGTTCTCTAAAAATTCATAACAATAGGACATAGGCTGCGCCTGTGCATGCGCAGGGCGAGGAGACCTTGGCTAAAGCGGCGGAGGCGCCCAGTGGAGGTGAAAGCATTGGCGGAAGGAAAGCACAGCGGTAAAAATGCAGAGCTGGAGTCGTGTTCCCTTCTCGCTTGGGAACTCCCTTCTCGCCTCGGGTTGCAAGGACCCCAACTGCTCCTGAGCCGCTGGTTTCTCCTGTGCCTGCGCCGGCTCCTGCAAGTGGAAAGAGTGCAAATGCACCTCCTGCAAGAAGAGCTGTTGCTCCTGCTGCCTTGTGGGCTGTGCCAAGTGTGCCCAGGTCTACATCTGCAAAGGGGCTTTGGAGAAGTGCAGCGGCTGCACCTGATGTCGGTTCAGCCCTGCTCCCAAGTATAAATAGAGTGACCCGTAAAATCCAGGTTTTTTTGGTTTTTGATACAAGCTTAACCCATTTGCTACATTCCTTTTTCTGTGAAATATGTGAGTAACAATTAAACACTTAGACTTGAAAAAAAAAATCATAACAATAGGCCTGCCTTCACCTGGTTAGGGAACCTGAATTTAGATTATCTGCAGTGTACTGCCAATAAATTAGAATAAAAATGTCTTTAGTCTGGTCGCAGCGCTTCATTGTTTCACAGAAACAATGTACACCTCAATGAAACAACATGTTCTCAGCTAGGGAAAAGGATTCCTTAAAGACTAGTACTTCTCAACATATGTTCAGGGACCATGAACATCAGCATCACCTGGAACTTGTTACAAATGCCCATTCTTGAGCCTCAACCAAGACCTACTAAATCAGAAGCCTAACCCTAACCCTAAGGAAATGTTGACATTTAACAATCTGTGTTTCAATAAGTCCTTCAGATGATTCTAGTTCAAGCTGAAATTTGATAACCACTTTTCTAGATAAAGCCCTACTGAAGATGAACCTACGATTCTAAGTCACAAAGCTTTCTAGAAAACTACATATCATAAGCATCTAAACTTCATCTGACCTGTAACAGAGTTTGGGACAAACTTCACAATGTTGCACTGCATGGGTTAAGAAATAAGGGTTACAAAGAACACTTGTATAAACTAAGGAAACCTACATATACAAGAGAAGAAAAGGTATGAGACCCCTTTATTCTGGCATCACCAAGAAAGGTTTGCCAAGATCTGAAGGATGTTATTCCATAGTGTGGATCTATGACCCTGTAAAAGAAGATCACCCTCCTGTAATTCTACTGATTTTTAGGGCAACTGTGAGGATTCAGTCTTGTTAGTTGATTGCCACATAGATTGGTAGACATTAAGCTGTCTAGATTTCATGGGCCATATGTATAGAAAAATTTTATTGTGATACTAGCCACAAAGAATCTGGAAAACTTGGTGTACATGAGTACTTGTTTGGTAGAGGAAAACATAGGTCTAATAACAAACTGAATGGATGCAAACTCCCTTGCTGGTAAAAGGGAGAGCCTCCGGTTCCAGTGTGATCTTTGTCAAGTCAACTCAAAGTGAATTCCCAGGGCCATTTTCAGACAATCTTGTTCATTGCATCGCAACCACTAAAGACAAAATTAATAATCTTGGAGATAAATCTAAGAAAGGTATTCATAGTACAGCACAGAGAAATGAAGGGAAAATATGAGAGATTCAGATACATAGAAAACTGAATTAAAAGGTTCAACATACATGAATTTTGAATTACAGAGAAGAAAATACATAAAATAGAAAAGTGACAACAGTCAAAGAAAAGGAAGGCTTATATTTTACCCTGAATTATGAAAGACACAAATAATCAGAAGCAAAATCAGAGTTAAAACTGCAATGATAAATAAAACTAAATCCAAAGCTATACATATCAGGGTTAAACTGCACACTCAATATTAAAAAATCTTAAAATCAATAAGAGAGAAAAGGCATATTACCTACAAATAAAAAATAAACAGGAAACATCCCAGTAGTAATAGACATTAGAAGTGCATAAAACATCCTCAGTTTTGAAAGAAAGCTACTTAGAATTTTATATCTAGACAAATTATTTTTCAACAGTGATACCAATAAGTAACTATATAATAAAATCCAAAACAACTTAGTTGATGGTATAAGATCAAAGAATAGTGAAGTACTGGAAAATATGGTAAAACGGTAAGTGGTGGTTGAAGTTACAGCATTTTAATGTACTTATTCAGAAGGAGAATAAAAAAAGATATTGATTGACTTCACATATTGATTGACTTTAAACATAGAGAGTCAAGTAGGTATGCACATTTTAAAGGGAAATCACAAAACTAATAGAAATAGACTATCTTTCCACACAGTAGAGGGAAAATAAGAAAATATAAGGTAGAACAGGAGGGAAAAGAATGTATAGAAAAAGTAGGATAAGTAGAAAGCACATGGTAAGATAGTAGAAATAAATATATTCATATTTGTCATCACCACACATATAAATGGACTAAACTCACTAATTAAAAGGTAAGTATTGATGGATTGGGCAGAAAAAAAATTTATTTATAAATTATTCATGAGAGATACATCTAAAATACAAGTACATGCAAAGATTCAATGTGAAGAGATGGAAATGGACATGCAGGCAAATATACAAAAGAAGGCTGATAAGACTATCTTAATATTAGATAAAGCAAATTGTAAGGCAAAAAAAAAAAAAAAAAAACACTAGGAGTAAAGAGGGTCAATGCACAATGATATAGTGAACAATTTATCAAGACTATAGCAGTTTTAAAAGTTGAATGCATTTAATAGCATAGCCTGAAAATATTCAAAACAAAATTGAAATAATTATAAGAATTTGACAGTTCATAATCATAGTGGAGTATTTTCACACTTCTTTCTCAAGGACACATATTAAAGTATCTCTATGATATTCCATTAGTTTTTCTTATTTCATTCTATTAGCATGATAAATTTTTAAGGTTTAACAGAAAGAAAATTTAACTAAATGATACAGGAAGTTACTTCAGTATGATAAGATTGTGGTTTATTACTATTCTCCTTCATTTTAGGATTGTTCCAATATCCTATAATTCATACATATTATTTATATAAGTAAAATAAACTATTAAAATTTTACCTTAAAAATAAACAAAAAGTAAAAATAATTATTTCTCTAGCATATAGCATAATGCTTAGCACAGATTAGGCTTTCATTTAGAAATGGTTGAACTACACTCAAGATCATTTGAAAGACACTGTGGCAATATGTAGTAGAAAGAACACTCTTCTAGGAGACTTGGGTTTAGTAGAGCTCTGCCATTTACTATCTATATAGTCTTCAGAAATTCACAGTATATTTGCCTTACTTTAAAATGTATAGAATAAATTCTTTGCTGACAACCTCAAAAAACTATGATACTCAAATGAGATAATGTATGTAAACATGTTCTGGAAACAATAAAATTCAAAGAAATGCAGCCTACCGTTAAAACTACACCCAGCTGAATAGGAGTTAGTTCATCAGTTGTCATTACCCCCACTTTTATGCAGTAAAACCCTGGCCATGAAAACTGTGCTGTATTTTGACAGAGAAACCAGGTACAATACACAGTGTCGAGGAGTAATAAGCCATGGCGAGTACCATTATAGGTGGTTACTATAGTTTAGATGTTTGCTCCAAAAAGCTCATGTTGAAATTTAATTTCAATATTGGAGTTGCGGACTAATGGGAAGTGTTTGAATCATGGAGGCAGATGCCTCATGAAGAGATTAATTCCCTCCTTGGCAGAGGTGGGGAGTGGGTGGGCGGGTGGGTGACTGAGTTCTTACTCTTCCCAGTTCCCAAGACTGTTGGTTGTTGAAAAGAGTTTGGCACCTTTCTCCCCTCTGTCTTGCTTCTGCTGTCACCATGTGATCTCTGTAAATTCCAGCTCATCTTTGCCTTCTGTCTTGAGTGGAAGCAGCTAGATGTCCTCACCTGATGCCCAATTTTGAATCTTCCAGGCAGCAGAACTGAGCTGAATAAATCTCTTTGCTTTTTAAATTACCCAGCTTCAGATGTTCATTTACAGCAACACTAAACTAGCAAAGACAGTGGCTCATGTAGAAATGACAGTAAGGCAGGCATTGTTCTGATTTACTCAGATCTATCCAGGTGGTCTTGTTGCATCAGCAATGCAACAAATAGGGTTTCTGCAGAATTTTTCCCACAATATCAAGTAGAGCAGTTTGCTGGGAACTGAGCCCACTGTGCAGCTTTATCAAATAACATGATTTCAGTGACACTGGGAGGACAGTGGTAGTAATATTAACAAAGGTAAATTCTAATACAGTATTTGCTATGTGCTCCTCACCCTTCACAGAATACATCTGAATAAAATAAGAGTATTCCCCTTTCTGTTTTGAGTGGTGAATTTGGCTAAGCAAGCAGAGTTCCTCTGTGGGGTAGGGGGATAATGAGCAGAAATGGGAGGACAAGTAGGCTGAACTTAGCTCTGAAGCTCAAAAACTGTATGCCATGGAATGCTGACACTCAAGGGGTTGCATCCTCATCTTTTCTGATTTTGGGAAGGAGGTTGGAGGCAGTGGAACACTATCTGCCATCTTTTGAAGTAAACACAACACCATCACCACTATCACTATCACCTCCAATCCTACTAGTTCTGCTTGCAAAAACCATAAGCTCATGTCAAGACCTAATTTCCCAAATACTGTCCCCTTTTGATCATTGCACATTTTGTTGGCTTCTTTGACTTACTGGAAGACTGTTTTCTCAATCTAAATCTTTCCTAATACTACCTAAAGTGTTTGCTGAAGCCAAGAAATTCCAAATATAGTTTACATCAATCTAATTGGCTTAAAGATTTCTATCTGTGGTCTTGTTTCAATTTTATGACTAAACTTTAAACTGGTTTCTTAGAACTTTCAGGTGATCCTACTACAATTCTTAGTCTATCTTCATCCTCTTTTCCCCTGATTCAAACAACTATTTCGCACCTTTGCAAGCATCTAATATTGTCTCCCCTTTCCTCACTCTCAACTGATTAACATGATTATTTCATGGAGGAAATACAGGCTATCTTAAGAGACCTACTGCAAATCTTAACACCACATTTACCCATCTAACTAAATCTGTACCCACATAATCTGCTTTACTCCAATTATGGATTTTGTTCCTGCAAATAACTTTTCTCTCCTACGACTTCAATTTATTCCTATACACTAGGTCCTCAACCTACAAAGATGCTGAAATAGCTCACATCTTAAACAATATCATCATCAACAAATTCCCTAAACCCCAAATTTCATATAGGTTACCACTTCTTCACTTCTTATCTGTGATAACTTTCGTAGCAACCCCCACCTTTAAAAGTGTTGTCTCCACATAATTCTCTTTAGTTTTCCACATCTCACTGTTTTCCAAATACATTATAGTTAAGTTTTGTTCTCAGCACTTCATTGAAACCACATATTGTGATCCCCAGTGACCTCCACAGTTTTTTAAAACCTAGGGTCCATTCTCATCCTAATTTTATTTGTTTTTTCAGCAGCATTTGACACAATATATCACTTTTCTTGTTCATGAAGCACATTCTTCAACTGGTTTGATGTGGGTTGGAACTTTCAGCTGCCCAGTCTCTGGAGAGGGGAGGGGGACTGGGTTTTGAGCTCAACCATATGGCCAGTTAGTTAATCAATCATGCTTAAATAATGAAAAAAATATAAAACTTTGAACAATGAAATTCAGGGACGATTCCTGGTTGATGAGCATATCAATGTACTGGGAGGGTGGCACACTCTGGCTCCATTGGGACAGAAGCGCCTGTGATGGGAACCCTTCTAGATCTTGCCCTCTGTCCTTTTTCATATGGTTATTCATCTAAAATCTTCATAACAAAATGGTAAGCATTTTGTGTGTGGTGCTTCCTGAGCACTGTGAGTCATATAATTAATTTTTAAACTTCAATAATCTTCATCTAGTTTATAGGGACCTAGTGTATAGGGATACATTTGGTGGTGTGGAAGGCCCCAAATTTCTAGTCAGCTATGCAGAAAAGAGGGTAGGCTGGGGATTCCTCATATGGCTGGAATCTGAAGTAAAGGCAGTCTTCTTGAGGCCCTTGCCCTTTAACTTCTGGGTTTTGATGCTAACTCCAGGTAGATAATGTCAGGACTGAATTGGATTGTAGGACACTCAGTTCTTTCTGAGCGAAACTGAGGTGTCTGAAAATTGGTATCAAAATGCAATCACCTCCTCGCAACAAACAGTCTGACATCTGTTTATTTTGAAGTAGACATTTTGACTATTGAATTATTTCTGAGATGGAGTTTCACTCTTGGTCCCCAGGCTGGAGTACAATGGTGTGATCTCGGCTCACTGCAACCTCTGCCTACTGGGTTCAAGAGATTCTCCTGCCTCAGCTTCCCGAGTAGCTGGGATTACAGGCCTGCACCACCAAGCCTGGCTCATTTTGTAATTTTTTTAGTAGACGGGATTTCACCATGTTGGCCAGGCTGGTCTCGAACTCCTGACCTCAGGTGATCCACCTGCCTCAGCCTCCCAAAGTGCTGGGATTACAGATGTGAGCCACCATGCCTGGCTGACAATTGATTTTTGATATGTGAAGTCAACACCAATTTTCTGTTTTCTTATTTAATCTTCCAATCAATTAACTGTTAAATTTGATGCTGTGTGGGTTCCAGTGTGTATAGAACCTGGCACCATATTGGTGTTATATTAATGTTAAATAGCAGCAACGTTAAAACCACATAACCCTGCAAGTCATTACAGAGAATGAGTCATCATTCCTTGATATAAATGAACCTGTAAGTTATTACAAAGGATGAGTCATCACTCCTTGATATAAATGAACTTTAAACATTTTACGCATTTAAAAGTTTGAGAGATTTTCTATTAATACTTATGGGAATAAATGTTAAGCTTTTAGTTAAAAATCTGTTAAATTTCAAGCAGGGAAGAATAATGGATATCATAAAACACAAAGAAGGGAATACACTTTAAAATTGCTTTCAATTTTCTTGATGATTTAAATCTCAAGAGGGAATCAGCATGAAATGTCCACTACATGTTGTTTCAATTAGAATAAACTAAAAAAAGATTAGTTGTCTTCATTGGGCATCAAATACTGTATGCAGTTAGTATTTTACTTGCAAAATGTTTATTAATTATTTGGTCTTCCTTTAAAGTTATATATGAAGATCTACTCAGATAAGATGCTGCCATTACTCAGAATTTCAGCAAGGACACTGGCATTCAGTAGGTAGGTGTTTGTTATACATGCATAAAGGTATCCATATAATAAATGCCATACCAAAAAGAATGCACTAAAAACACATTTTCTTCATTGTGTTTATGTCACATTGTCAGAGATTTGCTTGCCTTAAATGACATCCATCTTCCGTGCCATTGCTTTTGCCCTTAGGAGCATAAAAAGCTTCTGGACTTGATTTGAAAATATGGCTACATTTGTTCTAATTCTATTTCTTCTCAAGATACATGTGCCTTGAGGGGGAAAAAAAAAAGAAAAAAAAAACAGATCTAGAAAGCAGAAAGAGAAAGTCTTTTCTTTTTTTCTCCATCCCATTGGTGCCATCCAGAAACGGAGTGTTGATATTTATTATTTGGATCAAAAGGGAACCAGACTTGAATCATAGATGTTTCAGCATTATAGAGTAGTGTATTTGTATTCTAGGGCTGCTGTAACAAACTGTGTGACTTAAATAACAGAAATTTATTGTTGCATAGTTCTGCAGGCTAGAGGTCTGAGATCAAGGTGCTGGCAGGTCCATTTTTCCTTTGAAGACACAAGGGAAAGATCTGTTCCAAGTCTGTCTCCTAGCTTTTGGCAGTGTAACTCCAGTCTTCATATGGCATTATCCCCGTGGGTTCAAATTTCCTTTTCTTATGAGGACAACAGTCACAACGGTTTAGGGGCTCAGACTACCCCAGTAAGACCTCATCATAACTTAACTAAAAGTGTGGTGCAGCAGCCACAATGTGGAAAGGAGTCCAATCCCTTTGCCCTGGGAGCCCCCACTCCCTCATTCTTCAATAGGCAGGACCCCTGGCGCATGACTACAGAACAACTGCCACACCTATGGCTTAACAAATATACTGGTCGTGGCTCTGAATTTCCTGGGGCAAGACTCCCAGAGGCAACTGACTGCCCCCACTGCCACTGCCACAGCAGTGGTCAAGACCCTATTGCTGATCGTCTGGGGGAAAATAACAAAAAGCCTGAAGTCTACACCTGAACTTACAGTATGCCACAGTCATCATATAGAGAGTAGACCTGTCTCTTCTCCCTCTGAGCTCCTGACCCCCAACTCCCCAACAAGCAGAGCCTCCAGCTCACACCAGCAGTGCAGCCACCCCACCCCCAGTAGCAGCTTCTCCATATTTCTGGGAGGTGGAGACCTCAGGAGCAATCAAAAGCTCCTCTGCCCCTGCCTCTGCGGTGGCATTAACCCTGTTACCTTAGGACTGGTGAAGGAGCAAAGACCCTAAGTGTCTTATCCACACCTCTAGCAAGCTACAGCAGACTCAAAGAAAGAAGGCCAGTCTGCACCCTATGGGTCCCTCCCCATGCCAATCCACGACTCCTCACCAGTCAGGGCCCCACTGGCTTGGGTTCACATCATGGACCCCCCTGTCCTGGGCAGATCACACTGAGCGATTGCTGCTGTACATCTATCTGGGGTCTAGTTCCAGGAAATAAGTGAAAGACCCTCGGCCACAACCTCTGCTGAAGTTCCTTCCTTTGCTGCCTTTAAGTTGGGAAGGGAACATAAACCCTGAGATTGTCCCAGAGCTGTGGTGGGCAGTCTTGGAAGGCCAAGTCATGATCTACAGCCAGTACGCAAGTGAGAGAGGAGCCCACAACTTCAGAGCATTGAGAGGGAGCACAGTTGCAACTGTGAGAAAATATAGGGGAGACGTGACTGAACAAGAGCCAACCTACTGACTGTTATGCCAAAGCACCATTTACTAAATCACACCCCAAAACTTCAACACCAAAAATACTTTGCTAACATATTCCCCTGTAAAACCAAAGACAAGAAGTCAGCTACAAATAAAGAGCCTGCATAAAGTCTTAGCCCTGTGAAAACACCCCAAAAAGCAGTCTGCTGACTGTACTCAATCTATATCACAGATAAAGGAACATCCACAAACAGAGATGAGAAAGAATTAACATAAGAACTCTGGCAACTCAAATGAACAGAGTGTCTTGTGTCTTCCAAACGACTGCACTAATCTTCCAACAGGGTTTCTTAACAGAGTCAAGGTGGCTGAAATGACAGAAATAGAATTCAGAATATGGATAGGAATGAAGATCATTGAGATTCTGAAGGAGGGCAAGGCCTGATCCAAGGAAAATAAGTATCACAATAAAGTGGTACAGGAGCTAAAAGATGAAATAATCAGTATAAACAAGAGCCCAACTGCCCTGATAGTGCTCAAAAGCATACTACAAGAATTTTATAATGCAATTGTGAGCATTAATACCAAAATAGAACAAGCCGAGGACAGAATCTCAGAGTTTGAAGAATGGCTCCCTGAAGTAAGAGAGCCAGACAAAAAATTTTAAAAAAAAGAAAAAGAACAAACAAAACTCCTGACAAATATGGAATTATATCAAGAGGTCAAATATATGAATCATTTGTGTCCCTGAAAGAAATGAAGAGAAAGGAAACAAATTGGAAAACATTTTAGGATTTCATCCACAAAAACTTCCCCAACCTCATTAGAGAGGGCGACATTCAAATTCAAGAAATACAGAGAACACCAGCAAGATACTACACAAGAAGATCATCCCCTAGATACCTAAATACCATCAGATTTTCCAAAGCCAAAATGAAAGAAAAAATGTTAAATGTAGCTAGAAGGAAAGGACAGGTCACCTAAAAAGGGAATCCCATGAGACTAACAGCAACCTTTTGGCAGAAACCCTACAAGCCAGAAGAGATTGGGAGACAATATGCAACATTCTTAAAGAAAAAATATCTCCACAAAAGAAAGTGATATCCAGTCAAACTAAGTTTCTTAAGTGAAGGAGAAATGAGATCCTTTTCTGACAAGCAAATGCTGAGGGAATTAATTGCCACAAGAGCTCTTAAAAGTAGTGCTAAATCTGGAAAAGAAAGAACATTACTAGCCTATACAAAAACACACTTAAGTACACAGACAAGTGACACTATAAAAATATCACACAATCAAGTCTTCAGGGTGAAATCCACACATAGCATTACTAAACTTGAATGTGAATTGGTTAAAGGCCACAATTAAAAGACACAAGGTGGCAAGCTGGATATAAAAGCAAGATCCAATGGTATATGCTGTTTTCAAGAAATGCATCTTCCATGCAAAGATACCCACAGGCTCAAAATAAAGGGATGGAGGAAAATCTACCAAGCAAATGAAAATTCAAAAAAAAGTAGGGGTTGTAAGTCTAGTTTCAGACAAAATAGACTTTAAACCAACAAAGATTTTTAAGAAGACAAAGAAGGACATTACATAATGGTACAGGATCAAATTCAACAAGAAGACCTAACTATACTAAATATACATGCACCCAACACAGGAGCACCCAGATTCATAAACCAAGTTCTTAGAGATGTACAAAGAGACTTAGAGTCTCACACAATAATAGTGAGAGGCTTCAACATCCCACTGACAGTATTACATAGATCATTGAGGCAGAAAATTAACAAAGGTATTCAGGACCTGAATTCAACATTGGACCAAATGAATCTGATAAACCTCTACAGAACTCACCACCCACAATAGAATATCTATTCTTCTGATTGCTACATAGCACATACTCTAAAATCTACCACACAATTGGACGTAAAACAATCCTCATCAAATGTAAAAAAGCCTGAAATCATATGAACCGCACTCTTGGTTCACAGTGGAATAAAGTAAAAATCAAGACTAAGAAAATCACTCAAAACCATTCAACTACATGGAAATTCAGCAATCTACTTCGAAATGACTTTGGGGTAAAAGAGAATTAAGGCAGAAATCAATGAATTATTTGAAACTAATGAGAACAAAGATACAACATACCAGAATCTCTGGAACACAGGTAAGGCAGTGTTAAGAGAAAATTTACAGCACAAAAAACCTACATCAAAAAGTTAGAAAGATTTCAAATTAGCAACCTAACATCACACCTAGAGAAAGTAAAGCAAGAGCAAACAGAATCTAAAGCTAGCAGAAGACAAGAAGTCAGCAAAATCAGACGCGAACTGATGGAGAGTGAGACACAAATAATAATAATAATAAACTTAAAAAATTAACAAATTGCAAAGTTTTAAAAAATTAATAAGATATGTAGACCATCAGCCAGACCAATAAAGAAGAAAAGAGAGAAGATCCAAGAAAAAAATTAGAAATTAAAAAAGGAATGTTACCATCTACCCCACAGAAATACAAAACACCATCAGAGACTGCCATGAACACCTCTATGTACACAAACTAGAAAATCTAGAAGAAATGGATAAATTTCTAGAGAAATAAACCCTCCCAAGACCTAACCAGAAACAAATTGAATCTATTGAATCTTGAAACAGACTTATAATGAGCTCCAAAACTGAATCAATAATAAATAGCCTACCAACCCCCCAAAAGCCCAGGAACAGATGTATTCACAGCTAAATTCTATCAGATGTATGCAGAAGAGCTGGTACCATTCCTACTAAAAATATTCAAAAAAAATGAGGAGGAGGGACTCCTCCCCACCTCATTTTATGAGGCCAACATCATTCTGATACCAAAACTTGACAAACACAACAATAACAACAAAAAATCTTCAGTCCAATATCCGTGACATATATAGATGCAATAATCCTCAACAAAATACTAGCAAACCAAGTCTAGCAGTACATCAAAAAGCTAATCCACCATGATCAAGTAGGCTTTATCACTGGGATGCAAGGTTGTCTCAACACACACAAATCAATAAATGGGATTCATCACATAAACAAAACTAAAGGAAAAAAACACATGATGTAAAATAGGCTTTTGATAAAATTCCACGTGATGCAAAAAGTTCCACATGATGCAAAAACCACATGATGCAAGAAAGGCTTTTGATAAAATTCTACATAATTCATGTTAAAAACTCTCAGTAAAGTAGGTATTGAAGAAACATACCTCAAGATAATAAATGCTACCTATGACAAACCCAAACCCTTCATCATACAAAATAGGCAAAAGCTGGAAGCCTTCTCCTTGAAAACCAGAACAAGAAAATCATATCTTTTCTCTACTCCTATTCAACATAGTATTTGAAGTACTGACGAGAGCAATCAGGAAAGTGAAAGAAATAAAGGACATCGAAAGAAGAAGAGAGGAAATCCAATTATGCCTGTTTGCAGATGACATGATTCTACATCTCAGCAACCCCATAGTCTTGGCTCAAAAGCTCCTTGAGCTGATAAAATACTTCAGCAAAGTATCAACACACCAAAATCAGTAGCATTCCTATACATTAACAACAGCCAAGCCAAAAGTCAAACCACAAATGCAATCACATTTAAAATTGCCACAAAAAGAATAAGATACCTAGGAATACACTTAATCATGGAAGTAAAAGATCTCTGCAAAAATAATTACAAAAACCCTGTTGAAAGATCAGGGACAGCACAAATAAATGAAAACAAACAAACAAAAAAAAACAAAACAAACATTCCATGCTTATGTTTAGGAAGAACCTGATATTGTTAAAATGGTCATACTGACCAAGCAATTTACAGATTTAATGCTATTTCTATCAAACTACTGAAATGGGAAATGTTCCTTTGGCCCTCTTACAGGGCGTGTGACAGAGAGAGTGGCTCGCTTCTTCAGTGCCCTGCTGCTCAGACTTCTAGGGGAGCATACAGGCAGGCAGGTTGTGGGGCTCTGGTCCCATGGCAGTGTCTAGAGGTGAATGTTTACAGCTCCTGAAGCCCCAGTAGGCATGTGTTACAGGGTGCTCTTTTAGTTTTATCATCTATAGGCTTGTGTTAACCACCTCAATTAGACTCTCCACCTTGTCGCAAGGACAAAGGGTTTTCTATATTCTGCATTCTTGCCTAGGTGTACCAAAATAATTCAATCACACTTGGGCTTGGAGAATGAGTGCAAGGTTTTATTGTGTGAAAGTAGCTCTCAGCAGATAGGGGAGCCAGATGGGAAATGGTTTTCCCTTGGAGTCCAGCTGTTCAGTGGCCTAGGCTCTCCTCAGACAGCCCTGGCCAAACTTCATCTAATTCTGTGGGTTGGTGGCCTGCTGGAAAGCTGGTGCCTGTCAGTGGGTTCCTCTGGAGGTCCAGCCGCCTGTGTGTTCCTCCACCGATGGGCTTTTCTCGACGATGTGTTCCTCACAATGTCCAACCGCTGGTGTGGCTGCCTGCTAGGGTCTCGGGGGTTTTTATAGGCACAGGATGGGGACGTGGTGGGCACAAAGGCAGGAGTGCCTGTTCTCACCTAGATCAGTGGGGGTGGAGCCCTAGCCAGGGACCACGCCTTCCTCTACCCAGTATTTCCCTTTCCCCCTTCTATATCATTTAAAGGGACCACACTCTTCCAATCCCAGCACTTCCGTATCACTACCAAAGACATTCTTTCCAGAACTAGAACAAATATTCATATTTAAAAACTCATTTGGAACCAAAAAGGATGCCTGAATAGTGAAGGCAATCCTAAGCAAAAATAACAAAGCTTGAGACATCATATTACTTGACTTCAAACTATACTACACTGCTACAATGCACAAAACAATATGGCCCTGGTACAAAAATAGATATAGAGACCAATGGAAGAGAACAGATAGTACAAAAATAAGGCTGCATGCCTACAGCCATCTGATTTTTGACAAACTTGACAAAAACAAGCAATGGGGGAAGGATAAGTAATGCTGGAATAACTGACTAGCCATATGCAGAAAATTAAAACAGGACCCCTTCTTTACACCATATAGAAAAATTAACTCAAGATGGATTAAAGACTTAAATGTAAATCCCAAAACTCTAAAAACCTTATAAGATAACCTAAGGACCAGCATTCTGGACCTAGGAGGTGAAAAAAATTTCATCACAAGGACGTCAAAAGCAATTGTGAACAAAGGAAAAATTGACAAATGAGATCTAATTAAACTAAAGAGCTTCAGCACAGCGAAATGAACTATTAATAGAGTAAAATGACCACCTACAAAATGGGATAAAATATTTGCAAACTATTTATCTCACAAAGGTCTAATACCCAGCATCTCTAGAGAACTAAACTGATTTAAAAGCAGAAAACAATCCAATTGAAAAGTGGGCAAAGGACATGAACAAACAGTTTTCAAAAGAAGATGTACATGCAACCAACAAGTACATGAGAAAAGCTCAATATTACTAATTACTAGAGAAATACAAATTAAAACGAGAGTGAACTACCATCTCATACCAGTCAGAATGGCAATGATAAAAAAGTCAAAAATTTCCAGATGCTAGCGAGATTGTAGAGAAAAGAAAATGCTTATACTCTGTTGGTGGGAGTGTGAGTTAATTCAACCAGTGAGGAAAGCAGTGTGACACCTCCTCAAAGAGCTAAACACAGAACCACCATTCCATCTAGCAATCCCATTACTGGGTATATACCCAAAGGAATATAAAACATTCTACCATAAAACACATGTACACGTATGTTCATTTGGAAACTATTCACAATAACAAAGGCATGGAATCAACCTAAATGCCAATCAATGGCAGATAGTACAAATAAAATCTGGTACATATACACTATGGAATATAGACAGCGATGAAAAAAAAAAAAGATCATGTCCTTTGCAACAACATGAATGGAGCTGGAAGCCATTATCCTAAGCAAACTAATACAGAAACAGCAATCCAAATGCCACCTGTTCTCAATTGTAAGTGGGAGCTAAATGATAAGAACACATGGACACACATATAGTAACAACAGACATTGGGGACTACTTGTGGGTAAAGGGTAGGAGGAGAGAGACAATCAGAAAAAAATATAATTATTGAATACTAAATTTAGTGACAAAATAATCTGTACACCAAGCTCCTGTGACATGAGTTTACCTATATAACAAACCTGCACATGTATCCCTGATCGTAAGATAAAAGGTAACAGGAAAGCCATTGATAAAACAACAAACAAACAAAAACTGCCTTATTTCCAAATAAAGTCACATTCTGAGATACTGTAGGTTAGGACTTAAAATGTATGAATTTGGCAGGGGGCACAATTCAAACTATAACAGGTAAAATTAATAATAGCAGTTATAAATTTGATCATATACAATTTTCCAGACCCTATGTTTAGATGTTTACATAGAGTATCTCATTTTATTAACTTTTATTTTAAGTTCAGAGGTACATGTGCAGGCTTGCTAGATAGGTAAACTTGTGTCATGGAGGTTTATTGTACGAAGTATTTCATCACCCAGGAATTAAGTCTAGTACTCATTAATTATTTTTCCTGATCTTCTCCCTTCTTACACCCTCCAACCTCTGATAGGCCCCAATGTGTGTTGTTCCCCTCTGTGTGTCCATGTGTTCTCAGCATTTAGTTCCCAATGGTAAATGAGAACATGCAGTATGTGGTTTTCTGTTTCTGTGTTAGTTTGCTAAAGATAATGGCCTCTAGCTTCATCCATGTCCCTGCAAAGGACATGATCTCTTTATGGTTGCATAGTATTCCATGGTCTACAACTTCCACATTGTCTTTATCCAGCCTATGATTGATGGGTGTTTAGGTTGATTCCATGTCTTTGTTATTGTGAATAGTGTTGCAATGAACATGCACGTACATGTGGCTTTATGATATAATGATTTATATTATTTGGATATATACTCATTAATAGGATTGCTGAGTTGAATGGTATTTCTGTCTTTAGGTCTTTGAGGAATTGCCACATTGTCTTCCACAATGATTGAACTAATTTACATGAAATGTCTCATTTAATTTCTACAACCACTATAGTATTTAGTTACTATTAATGCCCTCATTTTATAAATGATGAACTGAGGCTCTGAGAACCTGAGCTCAAGTTAGAAAGTGACTGTGCCAGGATTGAAACCCAAGTACTGTTACCATAGCCTCCACTATTAACCATTATAGATTTCTGGAAACCTAATAGTGTGTATTTCCTTTGAACTATGATGCATACACAGTCCAGTAATACTTCCTTTAGAAATCCACGCTACTTGGGGCACCATCCAGAGATTATGTTCCTTACTGCATATAGTCTAAAGAGTGGTAATTTACTGCTTTGTGGCATTTTATTTTGCACTCCTGGGGTTATCTAATTTTTCCAGCCAGAGCATACACTCATCTAGGTCAGAGTATGCCTTCTACTTCTTTTTTATATAACACAGAGGTTAGCACGTTGTTGACTGTCAATAACTAGTTGTTGGGAGAAAAGTATGCAAGAAAACAAGCTGTTTTGAATATGTTCTCATCAATGGGTAGAAGACTGATTTTTCAAAATGTCCATAAAAACGAAATCTGTAGCAACAACTACCATAAGGTTAGTGTTAATATGTAAATAGTTTTTTCAATGATGGTACCCTAGTGCAAAGCTTTGCAATTTACTGAATTTTTGGCCTTAAGTAATGGTTCCTCCACGGACCAATCGTGAGTTATTAAGTAGATCAAAATATTTATCCTTAACTCTTTAATTTGGATTTTCATAATGTACATTTCTTAAGGTAAAAATGTCATCCTTTTTTTGCAGTATTTGAAGTAAAATGTAGGTATCTATTTTTAATTATAGTATGACTTAGCAATTTTACCTTTCAATTTTTGTTCTTCACCTCACTAGATTGTTATCAGAGTAAGCTTTACCTGAATCCGACAAAAGAAAGGAAAGAAATTAAAAATACTTTGAAACTCATGTGGGTTTTATTGCTGGTAATTCTATTAGTTTGTTTGGAGTCCAGGTAGTTCTTCCCCCATGTTTTTAGAGTCTCAGTTTCTCCGCCTGTAAAGACAGAACTCTACCACCAGTTTTGCTTGACTCAAAGGGCTTTGTAAATGATGAAGCATAATGAAACACATAAAGATTAACAATATTACTGCTTCATTAAAACCCATCTCTAATATTTCATGTCTTTAGAGGAATAATCTAATTTTTAAAGTTCAGATTGATATCGAATAAAGAATAGTCATATTGGAATGGAAAGCACCTGCCACCTAACAAAAACAAAAAAAGAAATCGCGCCTAAGCTACACCTGAAAATAGCTGCTCATATTGAATGAACATTCACAAGTAATGAGTAGAGAAAAATAAATTGCTTATGCATTTCTTTTTGTTTCTTTTTTTTTTTTTTTTTTTTTTTTTTTTTAGACAGTCTCACTCTGTCGCCAGGTTGGGGTGCAGCGGCGCGATCTCAGCTCACTGTAACCTCTGCCTCCTGGGTTCAAGCAATTCTTCTGCCTCAGACTCCCGAGTAGCTAGGAATACAGGCCCCCGCCACCATGTCTGGCTAATTATTGTATTTTTAGTAGAGAAGGTGTTTCACCATGTTGGCCGAGATGGTCTCGATCTCTTGACCTCGTGATCTGCCCGCGTCAGCCTCCCAAAGTGCTGGGATTACAGGTGTGAGCCACAGCACCCGGCCACACTTCTTATAATTCTTTTTTCACATTGTATTTATTTATTTATTATTGTAAAGAACAAAAGAGCACTTACCCAGATCTTTAAAATATGTGTGGCTCATAAAGAGGGAGATATATACTCTAACCTCACTCTATGATGTTGGGGGCCAGACTGACTGACAATTTGAAGTAAAAAAAAATAAATAAATGAAGGATGTTCACACAGACTATACTTAGCATACTTTATGAGGAGAAAGATAAAAACAACAGTTATCACAGATACGAAGTTAAGGACGTAGCTCTAAGGTTAGCTCTAAAAAAACCTCAGGGAAACACATGTTAATTAAAAATAAGTATGTGATTTTAAAAATTTCATTTTTTTCAGTATTACCAAAGCCATTCTGTTGTTTGTTTTTCCCAGAATCTCTACTGGCAGTATACAGATTATTATCCCACATAACAAAATGAGGCAGCTGAAGCCCAGGGAGGGGAAATGGCTTTGCAATATCAACAGATATCTAATAAAAGAACAGCTCTGGAGCCCCATTCTTCTTAGCAGCAGAGTTATTTAATTCTCTATTCAGAAAAGAGATCTCAGAAAAAAAAGTTTCTTGTTGGTAAAGAGTACACGGACCTAAGAAGCCCAATCCCCTACTACAAGTGCTTCTCAAAGTCCTAGCAGTCTTCTGTTTATAATTTCTGAAGTTCTCAGGAGATTCTAAAATATCTTAACCGTTTTTCTACTCTTCCACACAGAACTGGTGATACAGGAGTGCTGAGAAGGGAAGAGCCTGATCCCTTTAAATGATATGGAAAGGGGAAGGGAAGTGCCGGGTAGAGGAGGATGTGGTCCCTGGCTAGGGCTCCACCCTCACGGACCTAGGTGAGGACAGGCATTCTTGCCGAAATCTTGCATTTCCCAAGACTCCCTGGCCCATAAAAAAATCCCTGAGACACGGCCGGGCGCGGTGGCTCTCGCCTGTAATCCCAGCACTTTGGGAGGCCGAGACGGGCGGATCACGAGGTCAGGAGATCGAGACCATCCTGGCTAACACGGTGAAACCCCGTCTCTACTAAAAAATACAAAAAAACTAGCCGGGCGAGGTGGCGGGCGCCTGTAGTCCCAGCTACTCCGGAGGCTGAGGCAGGAGAATGGCGTGAACCCGGGAGGCGGAGCTTGCAGTGAGCTGAGATCCGGCCACTGCACTCCAGCCTGGGTGACAGAGCGAGACTCCGTCTAAAAAAAAAAAAAAAAAAAAAAAAAAAAAAAAAAAAAAAAAAAAAAAAAATCCCTGAGACCCTAGCAGGCAGACACAGGTGGCCAGACATCAAAAGGCGCACGTCAGTGGAAGAAAACACAAACACGCTGTGAGGAGCACGCTGGGGGAAGACTACATGGACAGAAGCAGGCAGGCTGGCAGCCCTCCGGGAGGAGGCAGAGTTTGGCCCTGGCAGTCGGAGGAGAGCTGGGGCCACAGAACAGCCCAACTCCAGGGGAAGACCATCTGCCTTCTGGCTTTCCTATCGACTGAGAGATACTTCCACTCAATAAAACTGTACACTCATTCTCCAAGCCCACGTGTGGGCCAATTATTCTGGTACACCAAGGCAAGAACCTGGGATACAGAAAGCTCTCTGTCCTTGCGACAGGGTAGAGGGTTTAACTGAGCTGGTTAACACAAACTGCCTGTAGATGGCAAACTGAAAGAGAATCCTGTAACACATGCCCACTGGGGCTTCAGCTGTAAACATGTTCACCCCTAGACTCTGCCATAGGTTTGGAGCCCCATAGCCTGCCTGTTTGTATGCTCCTCTAGAGGTTTGAGCAGCGGGACACTGAAGAAGCGGGCCACACCCCCATCACACGCCCTGTGAGAGGGACGAGGGAACCTTTCCCGTTTCACTAGGAGACTAAAAAACAAATTTTGTGCTCGTGTTCCCAAAGAGGGCCATGCGTATGCTCCCCTTTATTACTGCCTCAGTACTATTTTTCTGACCTCAGTCCTTGTCTTTCTCTTTATTTTCCCCTCAATTCTTCTCAATGCAGAGGTAATTTAAACCTTCATTTGGTTCAGCAATATAGCCCTTCGTCTCTCATTCTTTAATCTGCCATTTTAAATTAAATAGAGAAAAAAAATAAAAAGGTACTTGTTTTTGGAATATCACTTACTTGGATAGTTAGTTTACATATTTTGAATAAATTTCAAGCTTTAGAAAATTCTCAGGACCTAAAAGAGACTACATTTATATGGCATATTAATACAGTAACCATATAGTTCTTAACTAAGAAACTTTTGAGAGTTAAAGAGGGTGTTAATCAGATAGGATCAGATAGGATGTGGAAGCAATAGGCATAAACTCAGACTGTCAATCTACATTGAAATGAAAATAAAACAGCAAGATATTTAGACAGACTCCTTATGGTACATGTTCATCATCTTACTTTGGGACCTGGACCGCTTCAAGTATCTGAGGAAAGCTATGGACATTCTTCCCAGAAGACTGCAGGCAGGCTTATACAGACAACATTTTAAAGTAGGGATAGACAAACTAAAGCACATAGGCCAAGTCCAGCTCACTGCTTATTTTGGTAAATGTAATTTTATTGGGACATAGTAACACCATTGGTTTATGAATTGTTTATGGATCACTTGCACTACAGTGGCAGAGTTGAGTAGTTGCAACAGAGACTCTATAGGTAACAAAGCTGAAAATATGTACTATCTGGCCCTATACAGAAAAAGTTTGCTGACTCTTATTTTAGAGAATTATTTTAGTTATTTATAATAAATACTGGACTAACACTAAAAATGTGAAGCCTAATTAATTAAATGAAAAGTCATAAAGTAAGATTAAAAAAACAATTTCCCAAGTACAAAAATGAGAAGACATCCTAAAAACCTGTGTAGTTCAGTTGACAAGAAGATCAGTGTGAATCAAACAGCATGTTATCTTCATCTACACAAATAACATATTACTGTTGCTTTTAAAATGTACTACAACATCATAGATTTGATCTGAGTTCGGATCTGACTTCAGATCAAATCTACAATGTCGTTGTACATTTTAAAAATAGCATTAATAAACAGAGGCAACCAGAGATATGTAGCTGGGTAGGTAAAATATCTGTTCCTATATTGCATGAGGAACTATGGGAATCGTCTTCAAATATTTCAGAGGGACAGTATGTGCAGAAAAGACTGGAATGGAAATGTGAACTAGACTAGATGATGAAGCATGTGCTGCCAATTTTTCAGCCTGACTTCTGACTCAAAAGTTCTGTGATCCTACATGTTAAGTAAATAGATAATGAGACTGACATCATGTTTCCTCTTGGAGTTTAGGATATCCGTTAACTACAAGCTATCTTTGTAAATATCCTAAAGCTATACACTCTTAGTTCTGTGACATGTACAATTATTTTTCGTTAAAAAAGTGCAAGTGAGCGAAGAGGAGAAGAAAAGAAAAGAGAGAGAGAAATACTTTTATTTTAAGTGTATTAGAAAGAAAGGGGCCTTAGATTAAGTCTTTTTCACTACAGATTTCTCGGCAGCAAATAAAAAATTGGTGGAACATGTTTTTCGTATTATAAGTCTATATTTCATCCATTTACCTAGATAGAACATTCTCCACTGTTTTTCATGTGAGAGATATAATAATGAGTGCAGATTAGTTACAGTATGATATTCCAACATAGTAACCAGTAACAGAAGGGCTGCTAAGTGACTAATGATAAAAATTCTGGCAATGTTATTTACAAATTTATAGACAAGAATCATAATCTTAAGATATCTATATTTTTTATTTTTAAAAATCTTTCAGTAACATGAAAAATCAAGGTTAATACCCTTAGATTCAAAGATCGTAGCAGAATCCCTATAGTCATCCCTTGATATCCATGGAGAACCAGTTTTAGGACCTTCTTCAGACACCAAAATCTGTGGATGCTCAAGTTCCTGATAAAATGGTGTAGTTTTTGCATATAATCTGTGCATATCCTCCAAAATACTTTAAATAAACTCTATATTACTTACAATATCCAATACAATGTATAGTTGCTATACTGTTATTTTTAGAAAATAATAAGGACAAAAAGTATGTGCAGTACAGATACAACTTTTTGAGAATATTTTTGATCAGTGTTGTTGGTTGGATCCACAAATGTGGGACCCATAGATATGGAAGGCTGACTATATTTCATATAGTCCCTAATATATGTATGAGTAACAGTTCAATTTTGAGCCGTCTGTATATGGATGCTATCTATAATGTGCTCATATATGTCCTATTGCTTGAAAATGATTCTATTTGGAATCAAACATTGCGGGAACCTCAGAATTTAATGCTCGAGCCAGCATGAAGGCAATGTTCCCTGCTACCATTTTTTCTGAAGATGTATGGCCTGGCCCAGCTCTGCCAGTTTACATTATCAGGTTTGTCACGCACTCAGTATTAAACAAGAGAGTTTACTAGTCTCAATTCCTGCCTAGTAAAAGAAAAATCAAACATTAAAAATTAAAAAATCTGACACTTAATTGATTAAAAAATAACTCTTTTTAAATAAAACTATAAAATCTGCAAATTCAAAAAACTGTGTTTATATATTATTTTAATAATATATGACTATTATATGCACCTTATTATATATTATGTATGTATTTTATATTATATATTGTATATTTATTTACACATAAAACACTTGCTTTAAAATGTGTGCAAGATTTAAATAAAGTTGTTGTGGTAAAATGTGCAGACACAAAAATGACTGTCATGAAGAAAGAAATTTTTATACTCACAAATTTCTCAGAGCAAGGGACATACCAAGCCACACTGAGGGGAAGCATCAGTGTAGTCAAGAGGCAGAAGAAGCAAGAGGTAAATGTGGCCAAGAGCCCTTATTGTGATTCTTATGTGAAGAACCAGGCAAGGCAGGATAAGCAGGGTTAGGATTGACTAGTTTGAATAATTTCAGAAGGCTCTGGGGCATAGGGGCTGTCTGTCTGGTATCTGGCCTTGAGGTGATTAGGGCAAGTGAATAGAGACCCAGAGTGTGAGAGCACTGTGAAAGCTCAGATAAAACTGATGGCTGGGGTATAGGCTCTAGATTGATTGGTTTGCATATGAAAGGCACACTCACAGGCAAGTTATTTACTATCTCTAGGATTTGGCTAACGCTGAGAGGGGCAGTCTTTCCTAAATCAACAAGGCTCCAGATGTCAAAGCATCAGAAACTCGTGGTTAATATACATTGTTGTAATTAAACAAGCTGAATTTACTTCTCATTGCAGCAAAGGATATCACATATACCATATAGAAAAATGGAGTGTCTCAGTAAGAGTGTATTATAATATATTATAGGATTTGGGCTTTGGTTGGGTGATTTGGGAAAGTGTCTAAGGAAGTGAGGATTTGCTTTATATTAGATGTCAGCAGAAAGCAGGACAGAGGGAATGATATGGTGGGTTATCCCAGTAAATCTCACCTGTTGGGAGGAGAGGGACCAATACAAATAAATAAAGCTGTAGTAAAAGAGTATCAGTCATCAATTTTTCTGAGAGAGAGGGTGCTTGGTATTTTGTGAGATGTACGGTGAATTTTACTTTGTCTGGGCTTAGACTAAATTATGAAGTCGTCTTGCTTTGTTTTATTTAACTGTGTCTGAGTTGGAATTCTGTTGAAATTGTTTGTGTCTAATAGAAGACATTCCAGAAAAGTATATACAGTGTGTGATGGGATTATAGATTATTTCTGTTTATTCGTCATACTTTAATACCTTCCTTAATTTTATTTCAATCCTTAAGAGTGAGCATGAATTACTTTTATAGTCAGAATGATTATTTTAAAGAACAAAATAAATGTAAAATTGAAGCAATTGTGAACACAGGGTGGTACTATGTAATAAGACTTTTTAGATAATTTTTCAATATGTTAATACTTCATTTGGTTTCTTGTATGGCAAGCTTGGATTAGGTAGAATGAAGTCAGAGCAAATATAGGCCATGTTTCACAAAATTATCTTTTGGAGCAAACACAGCATAATTGCTTATAAAGAAAATCACCTTGTAATGAGTCTTTTTTCTCCTAATGAAAGAAGATATATATAATATATATATATGTATATATATGTATGTGTATATGTATGTATGTAAACATACATATATGTTTATGTATATATGGGTGCGATTGTTATATATACATATATTAAATCTTATAAGATAAAATATTAAGATGTAATTATAAGATATTGCATCTTATTATAAGATACAGTAAGATTTATTTTTTCTAATGTAAAATATATGAATATATTTTTTCTAATGTAAAATATATGAATATATTTTTTCTAATGTAAAATATATGAATATACATGTATATGTATGTATAAAATACATATATGTATAAAATACATATATACATATATTTTACATGTATTTATATGTAGAGTATATATAAAATACATTTTATATAAATATATAAATCCTCACAGCAAATAGAGGAAATGAGTATTCTTATTATCCCCTTAATGCAGATAAAGAAACTTAAGTCTACAAAATTTAGGTAATTTGCCCTGATCATACAGCTAGTAAATGCTAGAGTTAGAATTCAAACTTGGATTCTATGTGGTGCCAAAGACAATGCTTTTTCCACCATACAATTTCAAATAAATGTAAGAACCTGTTTCTGCAAAGTGTGATTTTATTTTTCAAACCACTTTTGTATAAGCGATGTTATCCAAACAACTCCCTCAACTTTCCCAACAACTGTTCCCTAAAAATAGGCATGGGAGGCATTATCCTCAATTGGCAGATTAGGAATTTAAGACACAGGGAAGTACCCACCCAAGGTCTCACAGTAAAACAGTTGATAGGGCCAAGACTCTATAGCAGTGTTTTGTGCTTTAGGCATTTAAACTATGCTGCCTAACAAAGAAAGATGATCAATAAAATAAAATAAGGCAAATTATATGAAATGGAAAAAAGGAAAAATGATTTGAGATAGAAACCGTATGCATGAAATCATTGACAGAAATCAAAGAGGACAGTAATTTTTGAAGCTTTAACTTTGGATGAAATATTTTCAAAGAAAAAAATATTAGTTAAATTTTAAAAAAGCATCAGGTACTGCAAAACACTAAATTTCAATACACTTTCACATTGTGAAAAAAGATGGAGAAAGTAGGAAATGGTCTAGAAACAAGGCAGAGAAGAAAGAAATAACAAACATACAAGGTAAGGAGAGAAGAAAAGGGAGCAATGTTTGCCCATGGGGGAAAATGAAAACAAGAACCATTTGATTGAAGTTACTGGGTGAAGAGTGCCTTTTGTTCAAGAAAGAATGGATTAATTAATATTTGAATAACAAGAATTGTCCAACAGTAAACTCCTAATTGCTTAATTCAATGACCTCTTCTGAGTATTCATTAAGCTAAATTTCTCTTCAGGTCTTCTCACTATCTTTGCAATTAACTTTCTTTCCCCTAATTTCCTGTAATAAGGGACTTTTCTAGGTCTTCTTCAGTGGATCAGCGATCTAGCTTCAGCTTTGGCAATAACTTATGCTGTAACCTTGGGCAAACCATTTGCCTCTGGATTGAACATCTTCAAACTTAGAATGTTAGAGTGTATGATTTCTAAAGTTCTTCTCACTTCTACAGACCATGTTTCTATAATCATCTCCTTTAATGGTAACTTTCCCCAACCTTAAATGGGCATTTCCTACTAGATTTTCATATTTTACACTGCAAACTCTCATACAATATTGAGGAATGAGTTTCAAATCTCTTTCACCTTAACTTTTCTCTGAAGTACCAGACCACTTTATGCAAAACTTTCCACCTAATATCCCACAAACACTTCAACAAACTCATCTTCTTTACCAAATTGCAGTTTCCCCTGTATCCCCTTATGTCCCTTCTTCAAATTGCTTAAAATCAGTATCTCAGAGGCATCTTTCACTCTTCCTTGAACATCAAGTCAGTTAGCAATCTTATAAGATCTAACTATGAAAGTCTCTTGTTTTCAACCCATTATCTTTTTTTTGTCAGTTCCCTGATTTAGTTATTCATGCTTCCTAGAGTTCAAAACTACTCTAACCGTTTTCTAATTTGCACTTTCACCCTTGTCACTTGACCTTTCTTCCAAGTCATGCCTTATTGCTGCGACAGCTAACTACTAATGATGTTTGATGAATTATCACTCATAACGTCCTTAGAATGGTGCCTGTAATATAGTAAGTGTTATAAAAATACTAGCTATTATTATTATGATCTCCAGTCATAAAAATATTTGAAAACTTCTCCTGACCTGTAGAGAAAAGTCTATGTTTCTTAGATTAGTATTTAAGGACCACTACCATTTAATATCAATCTACCTTTCCAGTTGATTTTACCACTATATTTCACTTGACTGGCTAAACGTTCAGTTGCCTGATTTTCACAAATATCACTTTGAAGGAAAATTTCAAGCCTATAACCACTTCTTCATTTTGTGCAAGGTGACTCCACTTGCCTCTTCCTTTCCCCACTCTGCTGTAGCTATGTGTACAAGATTAGGCATCATATGATGAGATCCGTTCTGGCCATCAATACAAGACATATGATCAGTCAGGCTTATGGCTTAGATAAACTTAACCAAAACCTGATTTCGCAGTTAGCAGTAAGAAGAGGAAAAGCCACAATGAATAAGGAAATGGTAGTGGCCATGATGAGCCATAAACAAAATGAAGTTAAGTGTGGGCAGAAACTAAGTGAAAGCAAAATTAGTTGATTGGGCTCTGCACAGTGGCTTACGCCTGTAATTTTAGCACTTTGGGAGGTCAGGGTGGGAGAATCTGTTGAGCTCAGGAGTTTGAGGCCACAGTGAGCTATGATCGCACCACTGCACTTCAGCCTGAGTGACAGAGTGAGACACTGCCTTAAAAACAACAAAAAAAAATTAGTCTATTGGGATAGAAAACAAAGAAGAAATCAGTTATGCTGAGAGAAAACATCCCATAAGACACCAGGACAAACTGGCTCTGTAGAGAATTTTTAAAAAATAACTAGATCAGAGCTGTTTCTGTTCCAATGACATCTCTATTTCAGTCTGCATGCAAACACCACTCCCTTATTTATGAGATAATTTAAACAAGTCTCTTTTTCTTGTAGCAAACAAACACCCTCACACTTTAATCCTGCTTCTTCCAGAAAGCTCACAAAGATTTCCTGGGTTAGATTTGAATCTCTTTTTCTACAATGGTTCCGCAAGCACTTTGTGTTTAAAATGTCACTAATTATACTCACCTTTGCATGAAAGTGGCATATGTGCAAGTCTCCCTGATTAGATTGGGATGAGCCTTTACTCATGTGATGCTCTTCCAAGAGCTGATGCTCAGTAAACACAATTGGCTCTCCGTCTCCCTGGGTTCAGCGTGTGTAAGGTCAACCAATCACTGATCAAAAGTGTTTTGCAAAATGATGTACATCTGTACACAGCAGGTAAAGCCTTTTTTTCTTGTTATTATTCTTTGAGCAATACAGGGTAACAACTCTTAACATAGCATTTACATTGTAGTAGGTATTATAAGTAACCTACAGATGATATAAAGTATACAAGATAATGCACATAGGTTATATACAAATAGTACACAACATTTTATATTAAGGACTTGAGCATCCAAAAATTTTGATATCCAAGGGAGGTCCTGGAACCAATCAGCCACTGATAATGAGGAAAAATTGTGCTTAACTGACTAGAAGGTTGCAATGGACTGAGTAAGGAAATTACCAGTCACTGATGTGTTTAAGCACAAACCAGAAAGCTTTCTTTTAGAGTCAGTAGAGGGTATGCCTGCACGGAGAGAGTAGACATTGAAGCTTGCAACTCTTTTTCTACCTAAAAATATTAAGATATGTCCACTGAATTAGATTTGTCGGTGTAAGAGCAATTATAACAATTATTTATGAGGGAGCAAGGACCATATTACTACACTAAAAATCAGAATAATGCATCAGTTTAAGTTTGCACTGGAATAATCAGAGGTAAAAATCATTGGGCCATAGATTCCTGTCAAGGAACAACATCCTGTAGTGAAAGAATAATAGCCATGGGATGGAGATTCCAAGATGGCCAAAAAGGAACAGCTCCAGGCTACAGCTCCCAGCGTGAGGGACTCAGAAGACAGGTGACTTCTGCATTTCCAAATGAGGTAACGGGTTTATCTCACTGGGGCATGTCAGACAGTCGGTGCAGGACAGTGGGTGCAGCCCACCAAGTGAGAGCCGAAGTAGGGTGAGGCTGGGAATTCCCTTTCCTAGCCAAGGGAAACCGTGACACACAGCACCTGGAAAATCAGGTCACTCCCACCCTAATACTGCACTTTTCCAAGGATCTTAGCAAACGGCACACCAGGATATTACATCCCATGCCTGACTCAGACGGTCCCACACCCACGGGGCCTCCCTCATTGCTAGCACAGCAGTCTGAGATCTAACTGCAAGGTGGCAGCGAGGCTGGGGGAGGGATGTCCACCATTGCTGAGGCTTGAGTTGGTAAACAAAGTGGCCAGGAAGCTCGAACTGGGTGGAGCCCACTGCAGCTCAAGGAAGCCTGCCTGCTTCTGTAGACTCCTCCTCTGGGGACAGGGCATAGCCAAACAAAAGGCAGCAGAAACCTCTGCAGATTTAAATGTCCCTGTCTGACAGCTTTGAAAGGAGTAGTGGTTCTCCCAGCACGGAGTTTGAGATCTGAGAGCGGGCAGACTGCCTCCTCAAGTAGGTCCCTGACCACCAAGTACCCTAACTGGGAGGCACTCCCCAAGTAGGGGTAGATTGACACCTCACACGGCTGGGTACCCCTCTGAGACGAAGCTTCCAGAGGAATGGTCAGACAGCAACATTTGCTATTCAGCAATATTCACTCTTCTGCAGCCTCCACAGTTGATACCCAGGCAAACAGGGTCTGGAGTGGACCCCCAGAAAAAACTCCAACAGACCTGCAGCTGACTGTTAGAAGGAAAACTAACAAACAGAAAGGATATCCACACCAAAACCCCATCTCCACATCACCATGATCAAAGACCAAAGGTGGATAAAACCACAAATATGGTGAAAAAAACAGAGCAGAAAAGCTGAAAATTCTAAAAATCAGAGTACCCCTCCCCCTCCAGAGGAATGCAGCTCCTCACCAGCAACAGAATAAAGATGGATGGAGAATGACTTTGATGAGTTGAGAGAAGAAGGCTTCAGACAATCAAACTTCTCTGAGCAGAAGGAGGAAGTTTGAACCCATCGCAAAGAAATGAAAAAACTTGAAAAAATATTAGACAAATGGATAACTAGAATAACCAATGTAGAGAAGTCCTTAAATGACCTGAAAGAGCCGAAAACCATGACATGAGAACTATGTGACAAATGCACAAGCTTCAGTAACCAACTAGATCAACTGGAAGAAAGGGTATCAGTGACTGAAGATAAAATGAATGAAATGAAATGGCAAGAGAAGTTTAGAGAAAAAAAGAGTAAAAAGAAATGAACAAAGCCTCGAAGAAATATAGGACTGTGTGAAAAGACCAAATCTACATGTGATAGCTGTACCTGAAAATGACGGGGAGAATGGAACCAAGTTGGAACACACTCTGTGGGATATCATCCAGGAGAACTTCCCGAACTGAGCAAGGCAGGCAACATGCAAATTCAGGAAATATAGAGCACACCACAAAGATACTCCTCGAGAAGAGCAACTCCAAGACACATAATTGTCAGATTCACCAAAGTTGAAATGCAGGAAAAAAATGTTAAAGGCAGCCAGAGAGAAAGGTCGGGTTACTCACAAAGTGAAGACCATCAGACTAACAGTGGATCTATTGGCAGAAACTCTACTAGCCAGAAGAGAGTGGGGCTCAGTATTCAACATTCTTAAAGAAAAGAATTTTTAACTCAGAATTTCATATCCACGCAAACTAAGATTCATAAGTGAAAGAGAACTAAAATCCTTTGCAGACAAGCAAATGCTTAGAGATTTTGTAACCACCAGGCCTGCCCTACAAGAGATCCTGAAGGAAGCACTAAACATGGAAAGGAACAACCGGTACCTACCATTGCAAAAACATGCCAAAATGTAAAGACCATCAATGCTAGGAAGAAACTGCATCAACTAATGAGCAAAATAACCAGCTAACATCATAATGACAGAATCAAATGCACACATGACAATATTAATCTTAAATATAAATGGGGTAAATGCTCCAATTGAAAGACACCGACTGGCAAATTGGATAAAGAGTCAAGACCTATCAGTGTGCTGTATTCAGGAGACGTATCTCACGTGCAGAGACACACATAGGCTCAAAATAAAGGGATGGAGGAAGATCTATCAAGCAAATGAAAACAATAAAAGGCAGGGGTTGCAATTCTAGTCTCTGATAAAACAGACTTTAAACCAATAAAGATCAAAAGAGACAAAGGAGGCCATTACCGAATGTAAAGGGATCAATTCAACAGGAAGAGTTAACTATCCTAAATATATATAGACCCAATCTGGGAGCACCCAGATTCATAAAGCAAGTCCTTAGAGACATACAAAGAGACGTGGACCTCCACACAATAATAATGGGAGATTTTAACACCCCACTGTCAACATTAGACAGATCAATGAGACAGAAAGTTAATAAGGATATCCAGGAATTGAACTCAACTCTGCACCAAGTGGACCTAATAGACATCTACAGAACTCTCCACCCCAAATCAATAGAATATGCATTCTTCTCAGCACCACATCGCACTTACTCCAAAATTGACCACATAATTGGAAGTAAAGCTCTCCTCAGCAAATGTACAAGAACAGAAATTATAACAAACTGTCTCTCAGACCACAGTGCAAACAAACTAGAACTCAGGATTAAGAAACTCAATCAAAACTGCTCAACTACATGGAAACTGAATAACCTGCTCCTGAATGACTACCGGGTACATAACAAAATGAAGGCAGAAACAAAGATGTTCTTTGAAGCCAGTGAGAACAAAGATACAACATACCAGTATCTCTGGGACACATTTAAAGCAGTGTGTAGAGGGAAATTTATAGCACTAAATGCCCACAAGAGAAAGTAGGAAAGATCTAAAATTGACACCCTAACATCACAATTAAAAGAACTAGAGAAGCAAGAGCAAACACATTCAAAAGCTAGTGGAAGGCAAGAAATAACTAAGATCAGAGCAGAACTGAAGGAGATAGAGACACAAAAAACCCTTCAAAAAATCAATGAATCCAGGAGCTGTTTTTTTGAAAAGATCAACAAAATTGATACACTGCTAGCAAGATTAATAAAGAAGAAAAGAAAGAAGAATCAAATGGACACAATAAAAAATGATAAAGGGGATATCACCACCGACCCCACAGAAATACAAGCTACCATCAGAGAATACTATAAACACCTCTACGCAAATAAACTAGAAAACCTAGAAGAAATGGATAAATTCCTGAACACATACACTCTCCCAAGACTAAACCAGGAAGAGGATTCCTGAATAGACGAATAACAGGCTCTGAAATTGAGGCAATAATTAATAGCCTACCAACCAAAAAAATCCTCAAAAAATGAGAAAGATTCACGGCCGAATTCTACCAGAGGTACAAGGAGGAGCTGGTACTGTTCCTTCTGAAAATATTCCAATGAATAGAAAAAGAGGGAATCCTCCTTAACTCATTTTATGAGCCACCATCATCCTGATACCAAAGCCTGGCAGAGACACACACACACACACAAAGAGAATTTTAGAGCAATATCCCTGATGAACATCGATACAAAAATCCTCAATAAAATACTGGCAAACCGAATCCAGCAGCACATCAAAAAGCTTATCCACCATGATCAAGTGGGCTTCATCCCTGGGATGCAAGGCTGGTTCAACATATGCAAATCAATAAATGTAATCCAGCATATAAATAGAACCAAAGACAAAAACCACATGATTATCTCAATAGATGCAGGAAAGGCCTTTGACATAATTCAGCAGCCCTTCATGATAAAAACTGTCAATAAATTCAGTATTGATGGAATGTATCTCAAAATAATAAGAGCTATTTATGACAAACCCACAGCCAATATCATACTGAATGGGCAAAAACTGGAAGCATTCCCTTTGAAAACTGGCAGAAGACAGGGATGCACTCTCTCACCACACTTATTCAACACAGTGTTGGAAGTTCTGGCCAGGGCAATCAGGCAGGAGATAGAAATAAAAGGTATTCAATTAGGAAAAGAGGAAGTCAAATTGTCCCTGTTTGCCAATGGCATGATTTTATTTTTAGAAAACCCCATCGTCTCAGCCCAAAATCTCCTTAAGCTGCTAAGCAAATTCACTAAAGTCTCAGGATACAAAATCAATGTGCAAAAATCACAAGCATTCTTATACACCAATATTAGACAGAAAGCCAAATCATGAGTGAACTCTCATTCACAATTGCTTCAAATAGAATAAAATAACTAGGAATCCAACTTACAAGGGATGTGAAGGACTTCTTCAAGGAGAACGGCAAAGCACTGCTCAATGAAATAAAAGAGGACACAAACAAATGGAAGAGCATTCTATGCTCGTGGATAGGAAGAATCAATATCATGAAAATGGCTATATTGCCCAAGGTAATTTGTAGATTCAATGCCATCCCCATTAAGCTACCAATGAATTTCTTCACAGAATTGGAAAAACTACTTTAAAGTTCATAAGGAACCAAAAAAGAGCCTGCATTGCCAAGAAAATCCTAAGTCAAAGAACAAAGCTGGAGGCATCACATTACCTGACTTCAAACTATACTACAAGGCTACAGTAACCAAAACAGCCTGGTACTGGTACCAAAACAGAGATATAGACCAACGGAACAGAACAAAGCCCTCAGAAATGATACCACACATCTAGTACCATCTGATCTTTGACAAATCTGACAAAAACAAGAAATGGGGAAAGGATTCCTTATTTAATAAATGGTGCTGGAGAAACTGGCTGGCCATTAGCAGAAAGCTGTAACTGGATCCCTTCCCTACACCCTATACGAAAATTAATTCAAGATGGATTAGAGACTTAAATGTTAGACTTAAAACCATAAAAACCCTAGAAGAAAACCTAGGCAATACCATTCAGGACATAGGCATGGGCAAGGACTTCCTGTCTGAAACACCAAAAGCAATGGCAACAAAAGCCAAAATTGACAAATGGGATCTAATTAAACTAAAGAGCTTCTGGACAGCAAAAGAAACTACCATCAGAGTGAACAGGCAACCTACAGAATGGGAGAAAATTTTACAATCTACTCATCTGACAAAGGACTAATATCCAGAATCTACAAAGAACTCAAACAAATTTAAAACAACCCCATCAAAAAGTGGGCAAAGGATATGAACAGACACTTCTCAAAAGAAGACATTTAGGCAGCCAACAGACACATGAAAAAATGCTCATCATCACTGGCCATCAGAGAAATGCAAATCAAAACCACAATGTGATACCATCTCACACCAGTTAGAATCGCAATGATTAAAAAGTCAGGAAACAACAGGTGCTGGAGAAGATATGGAGAAGGAGGAACACTTTTACACTGTTGGTGGGACTGTAAACTAGTTCAACCATTGTGGAAGACAGTGTGGCAATTCCTCAAGGATCTAGATCTAGAAATACCATTTGACCCAGCCTTCCCATTACTGGGTATATAACCAAAGGATTATAAATCTTGCTGCTATAAAGACAAACGCACACATATGTTTATTGAGGCCCTATTCACAATTGCAAAGACTTGGAACCAACCCAAATGTCCATCAGTGACAGACTGGATTAAGAAAATGTGGCACATATACACCATGGAATACTATGCAGCCATAAAAATGGATGAGTTTATGTCCTTTGTAGGGACATGAATGCATCTGGAAATCATCATTCTCAGCAAAGTATCGCAAGAACAGAAAACCAAACTCCGCATGTTCTCACTCATAGGTGGGAATTGAATAATGAGAACACTTGGACACTGGAAGGGGAACATCACACACTGGGGCCTGTCATGCGGTGTGGTAGCGGGGAGGGATAGCATTAGGAGATATACCTAATATAAACGACGAGTTAATGGGTGCAGCATACCAACATGGCACATGTATACATATGTAACAAACCTACAGGTTGTGCACATGTACCCTAGAACTTAAAGTATATATAGAAGAAAGAAGAATAGCCATGGGTAATTTGTCATTGAAGGGAGAGGGATAGTTTGTGAAAAAAATATTAAAATTAGAGATTTTTCATATAATTTTGCAACATTCTGCATTGTATAATTAAAATGTCTGCAGGGATGGGAGGAGTCATTGAGCATTGTATTAACCATTATTAAATAAAAAGCTAGCTTCCTATAAGTAATAACCTTCTTTGATTAAACAAGTCTATAACCTAACACTTTTTGAATACAAACAAGATCACATTGTTTTGTAAATCCTCAAGAAAAAGGCTCATATTTTTCTTGTTAATTGTTTCCATTGCATCCAAAACATGTAAAAACTGTTTTCATTTTTACTTTTTCTTCGTTTGCCCAAATTGAATACTAGTGTTGTATCATCTGTGGTGCTGAATTTTTTTTATGATCTGTGAAAACCACTGATATAGGATACTGTTGAATTTTACTAAGATGTTAAAAAGGGAGTTAGATATATACAAATTAGGTTCGCAGGCACACTAGCCATGATACAATCACAAGCACTATTAATCTTTTTTGTTTTAGGGCATACACTGATCACCAGCTGAAGTCAGGAAGACACTTTCTTCTTTAATATAGTATTTCACAATTAGGTTCATTGGGTGTGGGGTGAGGTATGATTTTCAGTGAAGCTTCCAATTTTAGCCACTGTTGGACATGATGTCAAATTTGGTGTCTCATTGGCAGGATCTGTTATGGTTTTAATGCTAATTAGACTGTGCACTGTGGTATTTTCAAGGATGTAGAGGTTAAAACTGACAATTAAATGACCGTACTTTAGTAATAAATCATTGTCTTTGCAGTACATAATTATAGAAAGAGTCCATAACCATTAATATTAAAATGTCTGTGTGAGTAGTTGACGTTATTTTCCCCCAGTTCCTTAATGAGACTGCTATGCATTAACTGCCACAGCAAAAGTTTTTAAAAAGTACTTAAAAAATGAAAGCTGCTTAAAAGCATTTGTAGCTGTGAATTGCTATCATCAAATATCTACATTTAAGACTTCAAGGTTATTTTGTTTACAATACAGCTCCTAAACTATGCAAAGAGAGTCTAGAAATCTCAGGGTATATGAATCTTTATTTACAATAAATACTTATTAACAATGAATCCTTATTTACAATTTACAGGGTATATGAATCCTTACTTATTATAATTATTAAAAAATAATTTTGAATAAAATCAGTAAAACTGATAAGCCACATCATTTTATTCTTCAGCAACTATTTTGCCTTATTCAAACACAATTATTTTCAAACTTCATTTTCATTCCTATTTCCATCACTGTGATAGAAAAAGCACTGAATTTGGAGCCAACTTGGTCAGGTCTTGTCTCAATCTCACTGCCAATAAATTTAGGCAAGTTATTAACTTAACTGGGACTTAATTCCTAATTTGTAAAATGAAGTAATTGGTCTAATATTATATGAATGAGATTCAGCTCACTACCTCAAGTACCATTTGTGTTTTAGTGGTGTGAATTAGTTACCAGATAGATATCCTACTACCAACATGAATTTGGTACCCATCAGCATGTGCTAGTTTTCAAATAATAGTTTATATCAGAATCTTCTGTTACATTTGTTTAATTTGGAGCTTTATGGGCCAAACTCCAGACATGTTGGTTTCTTAAGGCTGAAGTGGGGCCAGGGAACTGCATTCTAAACAGGGATACCAAGTAATTCTAGACTTTAAAAATCTCTCCAGATGTATTCTAAAATTATAGCTCAAGCTTTTGATTGCGTTGGTTAAGATAAACTAAGTTAATTCCTATCAATAGCTGCTAACTTATTAAGTGCTATTGTAGTCAAAAGCTAGTTACTCAATGATAACCAATTCACAAAATCTCTTAAAGGTAAACTTTGTGCACAGCTCATACTAGGACATTTGAAAGACAAAAAATAAAAATAAAAAAATAAAAAATAAATAAATCCCCTGGCATGCTCACTTTGCCTCCAAAGAAATTCTCAATTTAATGATAAGACTTGTAAACTATTAAATCACTAGTCCCCACAATTGTTCTTATAGCTAATATCTAGATGTTCAGATCAAGTTTATAACAGACTCCTTCTTGTTCTGTGTGACAGTGCTAAAGTATAAAGAGAGAAATATAGATAATGCCAAATCAGAATAGCCCAAACTTAAAAGAAAATTTCACATTGTATTTCAACAAAGGTATACATTTCTTAGGAGACCGAATTTTGTGCTAATTCACTTGCTCTACCATCCTGAGCAAAGCTATCTTACCGATTATTTGCAAATTTTTATGGGGTTTTGTTGTGAAAGGTATCTGCCTACATATCTTGCTGATGAATACTTAATATTTAGTTGTATTCTCTCTAAACCAAAATGCTTTTTTTTTTGTTTTTTTTTTTTTTTTTTTTTTTTTTTTTTTTTTTTTGAGATGGAGTCTCTCTCTATCTCCCAGGCTGGAGCACAGTGGCGCGATCTCGGCTCACTGCAAGCTCCACCTCCCGGGTTCATGCCATTCTTCTGCCTCAGCCTCCCGAGTAGCTGAGGCTACAGGTGCCCGCCACCACACCCGGATAATTTTTTGTAGTTTTAATAGAGACAGGCTTTCACCGTGTTAGCCAGGATGGTCTTGATCTCCTGACCTCGAGATTCGCCCGCCTTGGCCTCCCAAAGTGCTGGGATTTCAGGCGTGAGCCTCCGCGCCGAGCCCCAAATGCATTTTTTTTTTTGACTCCAGTCTACCTCTGAAATTACTCTTCCCACCACTAGTGATATGTACAAATTTGCTGCATGACATTCTGTGAGCACTGCTGGCTCTTTCCTTTGATTGGTACATTGTTACTGAACCCCCCAAACCTTCTCCTTCTAGGCCTTTCAAGACATTAGAAATAGCCACTTGAAGCTCTAGTAAAACATAACTCATTTCTATTTGCACACAATGTCATCTGACCACTAGACAAGAAGGTTGGATATGGCTTCTTATGACACAATTTTACAATGACTACAAATAACTTTTATTTTTTTGAATACCATTGTTTAAACTCATTTTCTGGAAAATAAAGTAGCTTCCTCTCTGATATCTTTATTTTTTGAAGACCAGTCTCTTTCTACACTGTATGTTCCACATTAAGTCATTATCCATGCTGTTGACTCCACTAATTCTGTTACTTTTATTAGCAAAGTTTTTGAGTCCTGTAGTAGTGACAAGCATTTCTAGAAGCTAAACTGACAGATAATGACTCCATTAAGTGATGGATGCTAATTGGTTTACAGCAGAGGCCTGAAATTAATTTATGTAAATAAATTAGCACCTGAGCATGTTATCTCATCCCAGTTTGGATTTTCAAATTACCAGTGATTTTTAAAGCCTCCATTTTCAGTAAAATGCAATGCATAGAAACTTCATGAATAATTAAAATTTGGCAATAGGTCAGAATACCAAACAAGAAATACAAATTGTTTATACCCATTTCTAGGCAAGGTGGTGTCTGTGTATGAATTATGTCTTCATAATAAATGACTTATATAATAGTTAGATTTAAACTACCCTCCAAAGAGTATACTTCTTCATTGCAATTTTTCCTGGAATTACTAGCCACCACCAATATCAGTGTGGTATTGGTCCCAGGACCCCCTTTGGATACTGAAACCCATGGCTGCTCAACTTCCTTATATAAAATGTGTGTAGTATTTGCATATAACCTACCCACATCCTCCATCTTTAAATTACATATAATACCTAATACAATGCAAATGCTATGTAAATAGTGTTTTACTATATTTCAAAATTTGTATTATTTTTATTGTTGTATTTCATATTTCTTTTTTTTTTTTTTTTTTTTAGACTGAATCTCACCTATCACCCAGGCTAGAGTGCAGTGGCACAATTTCAGCTCACTGCAACCTCCGCCTCCTGGGTTCAAGTGATTCTCCTGCCTCAGCCTCCCCAGTAGCTGGGATTACAGGCGTGCACCACCATACCTGGCTTATTTTTGTATTTTTAGTAGAGACAGAGTTTCACCATGTTGGCCAAGCTGGTCTTAAACTCCTGACCTCAGGTGATCTGCCTGTCTCAGCCTCCAAAAGTGCTGGGATTACAGTCATGAGCCACCACACCCAGCCTCATATTGTATATTTTCAGTGCAAGTTTGGTTGAATCTTCAGATTCAGAACCTGTGGATCACCAGTCAGAATGACTATTATTAAAAAGTTAAAAAAAATATACACATTGATGAAGTTGTAGAAAAAATGGAATGCTTATACACTGTCTGTGGAAGTGTAAATTAGTTCAGTCACTGTGGAAAGCAATTTGGAGACTTCTTAAATAACTTAAAAGAGAACTACCATCCTGCTCAACAACCCCATTACTGGGTATATACCAAAAATAAAATAAATAATTCTATCAAAAAGACACATGCACTTTTATGTTCATAAGAGCACTGTTCACAACAGCAAATACACGAAATCAACCAAGATGCCCATTCACTGGTGGACTGGATAAAGAAAATGTGGTACATGCACACCATGGAATACTATGCAGCCATTTTAAAAAATGAGATCATGTCCTTTGCAGCAACATCGATGGAGCTGGAAGCCATTATGCTACATGCATTAACGCAGGGACAGAAAACTAAACACTGCATGTTTTCACTTATAAGTGGGAGCTGAACACTGGGTATAGGTGGACACAAAGTTATGAACAATAAACACTGAGGACTATTAAAGGGGGACAAATGAGGAAGGGGGCAAGGACTAAAAAACTACCTATTGGGTACTATGCTCACTACCTAGGTGACAGGATCATACCCCAAACCTCAGTGACACACAATTTGCACATGTAACAAACCTGCACTTATATCCCCTGAACATAAAAATAGAAAAAACAAAAATAATAAAAGCATATGTACACACACATACACACAAACACACACAAAACACAACATCTGGATACAGCGGGCTGACCGTATATCACAGTTTACATAATCATTTCTCTTCTTACTGTGTGTTTCACTTATCTCTAATATTTTTCTATTTCAAATAAGACTGTAAGTAATATCTATAGCTTCATCACATATGTTCTTAGAATATATTTCCAGATGTGGAATTACTGTTCAAAGAGTGTGTTCTTGTTATATACTGCCAACTTGTTCTCCAAAATGGTTATTAAAGATTTACATACAAAGGTGGTAGAATGAAATGAAACAATAAAATCTCCTTTCCAATATCTACCAAACTAGTAAAAATATGAAAAAGAAATGAAAATGACATAAATATTTTTTTAAATAACTAATAACAAAGTTGTATTTTTATGCCATAAATTTGAAAGCTAATGACAGTAGAAAGAAACTAAGTCCTGATTCACTCTCAAGTGTAACTTTATAAAAGTTAGGTGAAATTCACGTAAAATACACTTAAACGCTTTAAAGTGAATAATTCAGTGCATTTAGTATATTCACAATGTTGTGAAATCACCAACTCTTTGTGATTTCAAAATGTTTGCATTACTCCAGAACACTCAGCATTTATAAGTAATCATTCCCCATTTCTTATTTCCCCTATGCCCTAGCAACAACTCTGCTTTTCTGTCTGTATGGATTTTTCTATTTTGAGTATTTTATAGAAAATAATATCATACAATATGTGATTTTTTGTGTCTGTCATATTTCATTTAGCATAATGTTTCTGAAGTTCACCAAATTGTAGCTTATACCAGTACTCCATCACTTTGCATGACTGAATAATATTTCATTGTATGTATATATCAAAATTTATTTGTTCATTCATCCATTGATGAATATTTTGATTATTTACATCTTTGGCCATAATTAATAAACACTTATGTGTAAGTTTCTGTATTAACACATGTTTTTATTTCTCTTGGACCACCAAGGAGTTGAATCCCTGGTTTATATGGCAATTCTGTTTAACTTTTTGAAGCATAACTAAACAGTAGTCAGTAGCAGCTGTATCATTTTACATTCTCACCAGCAATATAGAAGGTTTCTTTCTTTTTTTTTTTTTTTACCACATCCTTACTAGTTAATTTATTTTTTTCTCTCGCTACAGCCATCCTAATGGCAGCAAAGTATTATTTCATTGTGCTTTTGATTTGAATCTCCTTAATGACCATTGATGTGAACATCTATACATGTGCTTGTTGACCATTTTAATATTATATTTAAAGAAATGTCTATGCAAATGCTTTGACAATTTCTAATTGGATTATTTGTCTTTTTATGTTGAGTTGTATGCTTCATATATTATGAATACCAATCTTTAAAAGATATATCATTTGCAAATATTTTCTCTCATTCTATAGATTGCCTTTTTACTTTCTTGATAATATACTTTGATGCACAGAAGATTTTAATTTGTATGAAGTCCAATTCGCCTTTTATTTCCTTTTGTTTTCTGTGTTTTGGGTATGGAATCTAAGAATCCATTGCCAAATCCAAAGTCATAATGATTTTCTTTCCTTCAACTTTTAAGTTGAAGAAAAACATGTGCAGGACGTGCAGGTTCATTATTAGGTAAACATATGTCATGGTGATTTGCTGCACAGATCAATCCATTGCCTAGATATTAAGCCCAGCACCGATTAGCTATTCTTTCTGATGCTCTCCCTCCTCCCAACACTGTGACAGGCCCAAATGTGTGTTGTTTCCCCACATGTGTCTATGTGTTCTCATCATGCAGCTCCCACTTATAAGTGAGAACATGCGGTGTTTCGTTTTCATTCCCTGCATTTGTTTGCTGAGGATAACGGCTTCCAATTCCATCCATGGCCCTGCAAAGGACATGATCTCATTCCTTTCTGTGGCTGCATAGTATTCCATGGTGTTTATGTTCCACTTTTTAAAAATTTTATCTATCTTTGATGGGCATTTGGGTCAAATCCATGTCTTTGCTATTGTGAATAGTGCTACAATGAACACACACATGCATGTATCTTTATAACAGGATAATTTATATTCCTTTGGATATATACCCAGTAATGGGATTGCTGGGTCAAATGGTATGTCTGTCTCTAGTTCTTGGAGGAATCACCACATTGTCTTTCAAAATGATTGAATTAATTTACACCCCCACCAACACTGTAAAAGCGTTCTTTTTTCTCTGCAACCTCTCCAACATCTATTGTTTTTTTGACTTTTTAGTAATTGCTATTCTGACTGGTATGAGATGGTATCTCATTGTGGTTTTGACTTGCATTTCTCTAATGATCAGTGATGTTGAGCTTGTTTTCTTTGTTTACTACCCACACGCATGTCTTCTTTTTAGAAGTGTTTGTTCATGTCCTTTGGCCAGTTTTTAATGGGGTTGCTCGTTTATTTTTTTTTTCCTTGTAGATTTGTTTGAGTTCCTTGTAGACTCTGGATATTAGACCTTTGTCAGATGGATATATTGAAAAAAATTTCTCCCAGTCTGTAGGCCGTCTGTTCACTCCGATGATAGTTTCTTTTGCTGTGCAGAAGCTCTTAAGCTTAATTAAATCCCATTTGTCAATTGTGGCTTTTGTTGCAGTTGCTTTTGGTGTTTTTGTCATGAAATCTTTGCCCCTGGCTATGTCCTGAATGGTATTGCCTAGATTTTCTTCTAAGGTTTTTATAGTTTTGGGTTTTACATTTAAGACTTTAATCCATCTTGACATAATTTGTGTATAAGGAGTAAAGAAGGGGTCCAGTTTCAATTTTCTGCATATGACTAGCCAGTTCTCCCAGCACCATTTATTAAATAGGGAATCCTTTCCCCATTGCTTGTTTTTGTCAGGTTTGTTGAAGATCAGATGATTGTAGGTGTGTGATCTTATTTCTGAGTTTTGTATTCTGTTCCATTGGTGTATATGTCTGTTCTTATATCAGTACCATGCTATTTTGGTTACTGTAACCTCATAATATAGATGGAAGTCAGGTAACGTGATGACTCCAGCTTTGTTCTTTCTTGCTTGGGATTGCCTTGGCTATTTGTGCTCTTTTTTGGTCCCATATAAATTTTAAAAGAGTTTTTTTTTTTTTTTTCAAAATCTGTGAAGAATGTCAATGGTAGATTAATAGGAATAGCACTGAATCTATAAATTATCAAAGTCATAATGATTTATCCTTACCTTTTCCCTAATAGTTTTATAGTTTAACCCTTATACTTAGGTTGTTGCTTTATTTTGAGTTAACCATTGTGTATAGAGTGAGGTGAGGAACTAACTTTATTATGTATGCAATTATCCAGTTGTTCTAGCATGAAAAGGTAAAAAATTATACTTTCCCCATTGAATTGTGTGTGCAAACCCTTTTTAGCATTGAATTGGTCATAAGAACAGTTTACTCAACAGGACATCCACATGCAAAATAAGGAAGTTGAACCCTTAACTTACAGCATACACAAAAATTAACTTAAAATATATTTAAGGCCTAAATATAAACCCTAAATATATGACAATTTCAAAAGAAAGCATTGGGAAAAGCTTAAAGACATTAGATTTGATGATGTTTTTTTTATTATAATACCGAAAGCATCAGCAACAAAATAAAAAACAAATGAAACTTTCTCAAATTTTAAAACTTCTTCATGCTTGAGATTAACAGAGCAAGAAGAAAAACTATAGAATGGGAGAAAGTTATTGCAAATCATATATTTAATACGAGATTAACATCCAAACATTTTAGAAACTTTCATGACTCAGCAACAACAAAAATAATCTAATTAAAAATGGACAAAAGAGATGGATAGACATTTCTCCAAAGAAGGTCTACAAATGGCAAACATTATTCTACTTTCTCTCAGTATACTGGGGAGGGAGAGGTAAAGATGGGTTCATAGATGGTTACAAAAATACAGTTAAATAGAAGGAATGAAATCTAATGTTTGGTTGCCCAATAAGGTGACTATAGTTAAAAATAAGTTATTATGTATGCAAAATAACTAGCAGAGTAAAATTTTATTTATTTATTTATTTATTTATTTACTTATTTATTTATTTATGATGAAGTCTCGTTGTGTCACCCAGGCTGGAGGCAAATGGCACGATTTCGGCTCACTGCAACCTCTGCCTCCTAGGTTTAAGTGATTCTCCTGCCTCAGCCTCCCCAGTAGCTTGCTTTACAGGTGTGTGCTACCACGCCCAGATAAGTATTTGTATTTTTACTAGAGATGGGGTTTCACCATGTTGGTCAAGCTGGTCTCAAGCTCCTGACCTCAAATGATCCACAGGCCTTGGTTTCCCAAATTGCTGGGATTACAGGCGTGAGTCACCATGCCTAGCCAAAGAGTGAAATTTAAATGTTCCTAACACAAGGAAATAAAAAATATCTAAGGCAATATATATTCAAATTACCTTGATCTCATCATTACACATTGTATGCTTATATTAAAACATCATATTTACCCCATAAATACGTACAACAATTACATATATATGTAAATTAGGAGTAAAAAATGAAAAAAAATTGGAGAAGCTGTATAAATAGCAGACAAAGTAGGATTCAGAACTTGAAATTTCCCAGAAATAGAGGATAACTTACATAATGGAAAAGTTTAATTCACCAAGATATAACTTTCTGAAATACATTTCAAAATGTATGAAGTAAAAAGTAATATATCTGAAATGAAAATTAGCCAAATCCACACATACAATGAAAGACTTCAAACCCCTTCTATAAGGAATTGATTGAACACGTACACAGAAAATCACTAAATATATAAAAGACCCAACAAATTATTATATAAATAAGTTGACCTAATTGACTCTATAGAACACTCCATTCACAAAACCAGAAAACATGTTCTTTCCATGTGTATATGAAACATGTAACAAGATAGACTATATTGTTTGTCGTAAAACAAGTCTCAAAATATAAGAGAATGAAAACCCTAAACACCATGTTATCTGACTACAATGAAATTAGACTAAAATCAATAACAGAAAATAAAAAAAGAGAAAATCATCAAATATTTGGAAATTAAATGACACTCTTTTTTTAAGTAAATTTTTTTTTTAACTTTTTCTTTAGGTTCAGGGATACATGCACAGGTTTGTTATATAAGTTAATTGCATGTCACAGCGGTTTGGTGTACAGATTATTTTGTCATTCACATAATAAACATAGTATACAACAGGTATTTTTTGATCTTTACCCTCCTCCCTCTCTCCACCTTCAAGTAGGTCCCAGTGTCTGTTGTTTCCTTCTTTGTGTCCATGTGTACTTGATGTTTAGCTCCCATTTATAAAGTGCAGTATTTGGTTTTCTGTTCCTGTGTTAGATTGCTTAGGATAATGGCCTGTAACCGCATTGATGTTGCTGCAAAAGACAGAATCTTGTTCTTTTTTATGGCTGCAGAGCAGTCCACGGTGCATGCATACCCCGTTTTCTTTATCCAGTCCACCATTGATTGGCATTTAGATCATTTCCATTTCTTTGCTATTGTGAGTAGTGCTGCAATGAACATTTTTGTGCATGTGTCTTTATGGTATCATTTCACATCTATCAGGATGGCCATTATCAAAAGAACAAAACAAAACAAGTGTTGGCAAGGATGCAGAGGAGTTGAAACCCTCCTTATAAACTGTTGGTGTAATGTGAAATATTGCAGCCATATGGAAAACAATATAAATATTTCTCAAAATACTGAAAATAGAACTACTGTATGACACAGTAATTCCATTTCTGGGTATATATTCAAAATAATTGAAAACAGGATATCAAAGGAATATTGCCACAGTCACGTTCCTCACAGTGCGTTATTCTTCACAGTTACATTATTCACAACAGCCAAGAAGTGAAGGTAACTCAAATGCCCATCAATAGATGAATGAATAAAGAAAATGTGGTATATACATAAATTGGAATATAATGCAATCTTAAAATAGGAATAAATCCCGTCATATGTCACAACATGGATGAACCTAAAGGACATTATGCTAAGTGAAATAAGCCAGTCACAAAAGGACAAATACTATATGACTTCATTCACATGAAATGTCTAAGGTAGTCAAAATCAGAAACAGAAAGTAGAAAGGTAGTTAGCGTCGGCGGGGTACAGAAGGATGTAAGAATTAGTATTTAATGGATAGAGTGTTTTAGTGTAACCAGGTGGAAATGTTATAATGAGAGATTTGTTGCAGAGAAATATGAATATAATGAATATTTTAAAATTGTTAAGATGGTAAATTAAAAGTCATGTGTGTTTTACCCTGATAAAAATCAATTGTTTATAAATATTTGGTTTATTTCTGGACTTCAGTCGATGCCATTGGCTTACATATGTATCCTTATTTTGGAACCACACTGTTTTGACCCCTACAACTTTTCAGTAAGCTTGGAAACAAGAAGTTCAAGTCCTTTCATTTGTTTTGCTTTTTCAATACTGTTTTATTGCTTCCGAAGATCTCATGCCCACCATCTGTGCTCAGGTTAGTAGGCTAAGAAAACAGTCGACTAAATTTAATATATCTGTCCCCAATATATAGGTGGAAAAAGAAAGGAGTGAAGATGGAAGGTGTAAGATATGAATAGGATCAAAGAAAGGACACCTACAACACAGAAAGGCAAATAGAGGAGTTCCAAAGATTTAACGCTATTCCTACCAAACTATTAATGTAATTTTTCACAGAATTAGAAAAGTATTCTAAAATTCTTATGGAACAGAAAATGACTGAAAATATCCAAAGCAATTCTGAGCTAAAAGTTAAGTAGATTAACACAGGAACAGAAAACCAAATAACACATGTTATCATAAGTGGCAGTTAAATATTTGGTACACATATACATAAATATGGGAACAACAGACACTGGGGACTACTAAAGTGGGAAGATTGACTGGGGGTGAGAGTTGAAAAACTACCTATTGAGTACTATGCTCACTACTCGGGTGGTGTATTCAATCCTACCCCATTCCTCAATGACTTGTAATTTTCCTATATAACATACCTGCATATGTACCCACTAGCCTAAAATAATAATTGGAAAAAAGAGAGTTCTAAAAGCTACCCCTTTTAGGCATAAACATAAGACAAAACTACATCACAACTATGCAAATATACTTGAGAAAAAGTAGAAGGTGAAAATTACAAAAACAAAAAACAAAAAAACAAAAAACAAAAAAATGTGAGCGTAAAATGTAAATGACAAATGAAGACCTTTTAGGAAGAATAAATAACTTGAAGGACAGAAACCAGTTCAAAATTTCTTAGTGTTAAGGGACATAAAATAACTTATTTAAAGCATGAACTAAATATAAAATGAGTTCAAAGACCAGATAAAAATCAGCAGCATAAGATAAAAGGGAAAGGTTTAGAGCTTAGGAAACAAATGGAGAACAAAAAGTCTCCACAATTTAGAAGCTATTAAACTAGAAAAGTAGGAAACTTAGTAGAATTGCTAAAAATCAAATTAATGAAATTGAGGGAAATTCTGAGATAATCATAGTGAATGCATGTGTATGTTCACTGCAACACAATTCACAATAGCAAAGACATGGAATCAATCTGAATGCCCATCAATGACAGATTGAATAAAGAAAATGTGGTACGTATACATCATGGAATGCTATGCAGCCATAAATAAGGGATGAGATAATGTCTTTTGCGGGAAGATGAATAAAGCTGGAGGCCATTATCCTCAGCAAATTAATTACAGGACCAGAAAACCAAATACTGCATGTTATCACTTTTAAGTGGGAGCTAAATGATGACAACTTATGAGCATAAAGAAGGAAACAACAGATACTGGGGTCTCTTTGAGGGTGGAGGGTAGGAGAAAGGAGAAGAGCAGAAAAGATAACTATTGGATACTGGGCTTAATACCTGGGTGATGAAATAATCTGTACAACAAACTCCTGTAACACAAGTTAACCTATGTAGCAAACCTTCACATGTACCCCCAAACCTAAAATAAAAGCTTAAGACAAAGAACTGGTAATTAATATTTATTCCATTTAATCATAAACTTAAGAATAAACAAGGTTTATGGTTACAGATCAGAATGTAAATGTAACATATTCTGATTAAGTTGTAAATGTTATATATTCTAATATCTATTATATATCATATGTGATACATAATATCCATATATCTTATATATATTTCACATATGTGTATCACAAAATCAATAAATGGTAAATGGAGTATAAAGAATGTCACAGTGCTTCTTTCAAGGCAAGGAGTCAGGAGTTACTGTCTAAGATTGAAACATAAAAGTTATCAATGACTTTAAAATCTCAGTTTTTTAATGTACGTGTGTTTTTATACTGGCAGTTCATCAACAATTCTATGTACAGTCACACTTTTATAACTTTGTATATATTGTCCTCATCTATAATCACTCCTTCTTGCCTATCAAAAAAATCTTCCCATCTTTAATGTCCCAAATCCTTTAAGAGTCTCTCTTTTCTGTGATTATCATATTGAATGTTTAGTACCAATTATGTAGCAAAAATATAGCGATAGCAAAAATGACTATTAACTAATATCTGCATATTCCATACTACACACTGTGACATACATAATACTTCATTTCTCTATATAACATTTGCAAGTAGGCATACTTCTCTCTTTTTTTAATTTGCAAACTTGGTCTCAGGGAACGTAAATGATCTGCTTAAGGTAGCTTGCCAAAAAAATAGCAGGTATGTGTTTGAGTACAGAATTGAAACCAGGTCTGTTTGCCCCTACAGGTCATTCTCTTTTTGCTAAATCCTCCTGCATTCTATAAACTTATTCACATACATTAATTTAACATTCCTCATTACCTTTTATAACTATCAGATAGCATGGCCTTTGACATTTTTGTCTTGCATAACCTCCCCACCACCTCTACTTCTAGGATGTAGCAGAATACTATGGTTATTAGGTGCTCCATAAATAAATTATGAATACGAGGCTGAGGAAAAGGCTTTGGTATTACTGTTTTTATTTTTTCAAACAAAACTAGAAACTATTCTAAGAGCATATTCCTGAAAATAATTCAGCTCAACAGATACCAATTGTTCTGTTGAGCAAGTACCTTTTACAGGTGTTCTCAAATTAGATAACAGAAATTGTATGCTAATAGATTTCTTTCTACAAGTAGACAAATCATTTTATACCCATTTTTTTGTTGTTGTCTGAGCAGAGAGGGCAGTTACAAAAATTTGTACAATAACCTGCAATAATTATTTTCTTAAGAATAAACATGGTAGAAAGAAATCTAGTAGATCTAGGAATGCAGATTCTCAGTGCAACAAACATTTTAGTTGTGATTATATGGTTAATGTGAAAACTTAATGGGTCAAATAAGATCTTATGTATGCTTTACCTCTAAGCATTTCATCCATGCTCCTTATAACTGCAAGTATTCTGATATCTCTCTACATATTTCCCCAAGTTGGCACAATTACAATCATGAAAGAAGCAAATTAGATGTGGTAAAAATCTATAAATAGTACAGTAAACATGCCTAGGGAATAATATTTCTAATTTGAGAAGTTAAAAATATGGAAAAATCTGGCAAGACAATTGAATCAGTGAATATATCCCAAAGTTTTCTTAGTGGCAAAGGAATATTTTTCTTTTTGAAAATAAATAAAAGGGACAAAAATTCTGAGAGAAAGGACTGATTCTAGGTCTCAGAAAAGAAAATATTCCTAGGGTTTCTTGTAGTGACAGAAAGAAAGGAAGTGCACAAAGGTAAAGGAGTGGAATCATGTCAAAGGGATACAATAAACAATGTGAAAAAGCTCCCAATGTCCAAAGATGAAAAAACTTGTGAAAAGAAATGAGTAACATAATATTGAATTGTAACACAAAGTACAAAATAAATATTCATGAATTTATAATGATAAAGATAAGTGATTGCATAAATAATTGAGAGGAGACAAACATTCTTTACAAATGAACTTTTAATAATATATACATATACTTACCTTTCTAGGATATGGAGATTAATCTCACTTATCTTCATGGTGGGCTGGATTTAGTGACTTGCTTCTTGTAAAACAGAATGTAAAAAGGAAAAAAAAAACCCAGTACCTTTACATGGAAAACCTGGAAAAAATACTATCTTAACCACAAGATCAAAGTTAACATTACTATTGACATCACGTGGGTATCGTGTACCCTTTGATGTGACGTAATGAGAATGTGTTTCATTTTATTGTCAATCTTCTAAAAAACCCATAACTCTGATCTAATCATGAGAAAAACACTAGAAAAAACCATATGGGGGAAAATTCTACATGAATCTATGGAAGAGCTATCTGAGGACTCTGAAAAGTAGTTGGTAACAGGTAGATGTGGAAAGGAAAACAAAACTTAAAATACAGCAGAATAAAAGTGAGTTTTTCATTTATTTTTCCTTAGTTTCTTCCAGCCCAGACTTCAGGGCAGCCTGGCAGTTAAAATTGTGTACCAGAGTTGACAGGAATAACTTCAAAAGAAATTTTCTATTTCTAGTCCAAGAAGCAGGAAAAGAATCAGAGAGAGTGGAGGACATTTCTCTGGGATTTTTGTTTGTTTCCATTCATTCCCTCTTGCTTCAGCCCCAGGGAGCTCCTGCAGTGATGTCAATTATGCCAGTGGTGGCCAGGCAAGTGCCTAAAACTCCAATGGATGATTAGTCTATATTATCAGAGGAAGCATGAATCTAAGAGGAAGGAGAGAATTTTCACTGTTTAATCCTGGATACAGAGAAATTCACAGGAAGTATGCAGAACAATGAAGCTAAAGATTCACTCAGAAGACCAGGAAGTAATGCCTCTGGAAACTGGAAAGAGTTGGGAAGGTTGTAAAAAAAGCTATCTCAAGAAAACAATACCATCATGTTGTATATGAACCCCTGAACTCATCCTTGAGCTACAAAAGTAGAGATCTGATCTTAAACAACATATCAAGGAAATTACCTTTTAAGGAAGACAATCACCTTCATGCTAGACTGCACATTAGGTGGTGCACACACAAGACAGATTCAAATAGCAGGGTCAAGGTGTCAAAAATTGAACAAACATTGAAACTACTGCCGACAAAAGACAAAGCAGAACTCATCTCAATCTACGAGTTGGTTGTCTGCTAAAGGGAAAATACCAATATTTGCCAAAGGATATAAACAGCAACAACAAAACAACTCAACATCTTGCAAGGCAAAGGACCATCAACACATGCAAACCCTGAGGTGATACAGATGTTGAAATTATCAGCTAACAATATAAAGGAATATTATAATCATACAACAAAAAATCAGGGTGAACATTCTTGAAAAGAAAGGAGATAGAACATCTCAACAAAGAGACAATATCAAAGCAAAAAAGTAAAATTTTAGAACAAAAAAATCAAAATCAAAACAAAAGTTTTACTGGATGGGCTCAGTAACAAAATGGAAACAATAGAAGAAAGATCAATTAAACTTAAGATCAACACAAATATCATAATGTGAACAACAAGAAGAAAATACATGAAAATATGATCAGAGACTCAATAGCCTGCAGAAAAATCCCAGAAAGTCTAACATTTGTGCCAGTAGAGACCCAGAAGGAGAGAAGAAAAAGCACGAAGATACATGCATATCTCCAAATAGTTTTCAAGAATATGGGTGAAATAAATCCTTAAAAATACAAGTATAAGCAAATGTAATTCAGCAGTATACACATGGCACCTAGAGTCAATGCCAGAATACAAAGTTGGTACAGTATTTAAAAATTTGATACATCCATCATAGTAATACATCATACTAGTAATTCATCATATTAATAGAAAAAAAAGAAGAAAAAAACACAAAATAATATCAATGCACACAGTAAAGTTTTGAAAAGATGCAACATCTCTACAGCTAACATCATAAAGGTGAGAGACTGAAAGCTTAGGTTATTACATTGTACCAACAGTTTTAAAAAGTTAAAGGTTGGAGGCGGAGGAAGATGGCCGAATAGTAACAGCTCCAGTCTCCAACTCCCAGCACGAGCGACACAGAAGACCGGTGATTTCTGCATTTTCAACTGAGGTACTGGGTTCATCTCACTAGGGAGTGCCGGTCAATCGGTGCTGGTCAGCTGCTGCAGCCCGACCAGCGAGAGCTGAAGCAGGGCGAGGCATTGCCTCACCTGGGAAGCGCAAGGGGAAAGGGAATCCCTTTTCCTAGCCAGGGGCACTGAGACACACAACACCTGGAAAATCGGGTAACTCCCACCCCAATACTGCGCTTTAAGCAAACAGGCACACCAGGAGATTATATCCCACACCTGGCCGGGAGGGTCCTATGCCCACGGAGCCTCCCTCATTGCTAGCACAGCAGTCTGCGATCTAACCGCAAGAAACCAGCAAGGCTGGGGGAGGGGCGCCCGCCATTGCTGAGGCTTAAGTAGGTAAACAAAGCCTCTGGGAAGCTCCAACTGGGTGGAGCTCACAGCAGCTCAAGGAAACCTGCCTGTCTCTGTAGACTCCACCTCTGGGGACAGGTCACAGTAAACAACCACAAAAGCAGCAGAAACCTCTGCAGACACAAACGACTCTGTCTGACAGCTTTGAAGAGACCAGTGGATCTCCCAACATGGAGGTTGAGGTCTCAGAAGGGACAGACTGCCTGTTCAAGTGGGTCCCTGACCCCTGAGTAGCCTAACTGGGAGACATTCCCCACTAGGGGCAGTCTGACACCCCACACCTCACACGGTGGAGTACACCCCTGAGAGGAAGCCTCCAAAGCAAGAATCAGACAGGTACACTCGCTGTTCAGCAATATTCTATCTTCTCCAGCCTCTGCTGCTGACACCCAGGCAAACAGGGTGTGGAGTGGACTTCAAGCAATCTCCAACAGACCTGCAGCTGAGGGCCCTGACTGTTAGAAGGAAAACTATCAAACAGGAAGGACACCTACACGCAAACCCCATCAGTATGTCACCATCATCATCAAAGAACAGAGGCAGATAAAACAACAAAGATGGGGAAAAAGCAGGGCAGAAAAGCTGGAAATTCAACAAATAAGAGTGCATCTCCCCCGGCAAAGGAACGCAGCTCATCGCCAGCAACGGATCAAAGCAGGACAGAGAATGACTTTGACGAGATGAGAAATGAAGGCTTCAGTCCATCAAACTTCTCAGAGCTAAAGGAGGAATTACGTACCCAGCGCAGAAAACTAAAAATCTTGAAAAAAGAGTGGAAGAATTGATAGCTAGAGTAATTAATGCAGAGAAGGTCATAAACGAAATGAAAGAGATGAAAACCATGACACGAGAAATACGTGAAAAATGCACAAGCTTCATAACCGACTCGATCAACTGGAAAAAAGAGTATCAGCGATTGAGGATGAAATGAAGGAAATGAAGCGAGAAGAGAAACCAAAAGAAAAAAGAAGAAAAAGAAATGAACAAAGCCTGCAAGAAGTATGGGATTATGTAAAAAGACCAAATCTACGTCTGATTGGGGTGCCTGAAAGTGAGGGGGAAAATGGAACCAAGTTGGAAAACACTCTTCAGGATATCATCCAGGAGAACTTCCCCAAACTAGTAGGGCAGGCCAACATTCAAATCCAGGAAATACAGAGAACGCCACAAAGATACTCCTCGAGAAGAGCAACTCCAAGGCACATAATTGCCAGATTCACCAAAGTTGAAATGAAGGAAAAAATCTTAAGGGCAGCCAGAGAGAAAGGTCGGTTTACCCACAAAGGGAAGCCCATCAGACTAACAGCAGATCTCTCAGCAGAAACTCTACAAGCCAGAAGAGAGTGAGGGCCAATATTCAACATTCTTAAAGGAAAGAATTTTCAACCCAGAATTTCATATCCAGCCAAACTAAGTTTCATAAGTGAAGGAGAAATAAAATCCTTTACAGATAAGCAAATGCTTAGAGATTTTGTCACCACTAGGCCTGCCTTACAAGTGACCCTGAAGGAAGCACTCAACATGGAAAGGAACAACCGGTACCAGCCCTTGCAAAAACATGCCAAAATGTAAAGACAATCAAGGCTAGAAAGAAAATGCATCAATTAACGAGCAAAATAACCAGTTAATATCATAATGGCAGGATCAAGTTCACATATAAGAATATTAACCTTAAATGTAAATGGACTAAATTCTCCAATTAAAAGACACAGACTGGCACACTGGATAAAGATTCAACACCCATCAGTTTGCTGTATTCAGGAGACTCACCGCACATGCAAAGACATACATAGGCTCAAAATAAAGGGATGGAGGAAGATTTACCAAGCAAATGGAGAACAAAAAAAATGAGGGGTTGCAATACTAGTCTCAGATAAAACAGACTTTAAACGATCAAAGATCAAAAGAGACAAAGAAGGCCATTACATAATGGTAAAATGATCAATTCAACAGGAAGAGCTAACTATCCTAAATATATATGCACCCAATACAGGAGCACCCAGATTCATAAAGCAAGTCCTTAGAGACTTACAAAGAGACTTAGACTCCCATACAATAATAATGGGAGACATCAACACTCCATTGTCAACATTAGACAGATCAATGAAACAGAAAGTTAAAAAGGATATCCAGGAATTGAACTCATCTCTGCAGCAAGCAGACCTAATAGACATCTATAGAACTCTCCACCCCAAATCAACAGAATATACATTCTTCTCAGCACCACATCGCACTTAATCCAAAATTGACCACATAATTGGAAGTAAAGCTCTCCTCAGCAAATGTACAAAAACAGAAATTATAACAAACTGTCTCTCTGACCACAGGGCAATCAAACAACAACTCAGGAATAAGAAACTCAATCAAAACTGTTGAACTACATGGAAAATGAACAACCTGCTCCTGAATGACTACTGGGTACATAATGAAATGAAGGCAGAAATAAAGATGTTCTTTGAAACCAAAGAGGACAAAGATACAACATACCAGAATCTCTGGGACACATTTAAAGCAGTGTGTAGAGGGAAATTTATAGCACTAAATGCCCACAAGAGAAAGCAGGAAAGATCTAAAATTGACACTCTAACATCACAATTAAAAGAACTAGAGAAGCAAGAGCAAACGCATTCAAAAGTTGGCAGAAGGCAAGAAATAACTAAGATCAGAGCAGAACTGAAGGAGATAGAGACACAAAAAACCCTCCCAAAAATCAATGAATCCAGGAGATGGTTTTTTGGAAAATCAAAAAATTGACAGACCGCTAGCAAGACTAATAAAGAAGAAAAGAGAGAAGAATCAACTAGATGCAATAAAAATGATAAAGGGGATATCACCACCGACCCCACAGAAATACAAACTACCATCAGATAATACTATAAACACCTCTACGCAAATAAACTGGAAAATCTAGAAGAAATGGATAATTTCCTGGACACTTACACTCTTCCAAGACTAAACCAGGAAGATGTTGAATCCTAGAATAGACCAAAAGCAGGCTATGAAATTGAGGCAATAATTAATAGCCTACCAACGAAAAAAAGTCCAGGACCAGATGGATTCACAGCTGAATTCTACCAGAGGTACAAGGAGGAGTTGGTACCATTCCTTCTGAAACTATTCCAATCAATAGAAAAAGGAGGAATCCTCCCTAACTCATTTTATGAGGCCAACATCATCCTGATACCAAAGCCTGGCAGAGACACAACAAAAAAAGAGAATTTTAGACCAATATCCCAGATGAACATCGATCCAAAAATCCTCAATAAAATACTGGCAAATCAGATTCAGCAGCACATCAAAAAGCTTATCCACCATGATCAAGTGGGCTTCATCCCTGGGATGCAAGGCTGGTTCAACATTCGCAAATCAATAAACATAATCCAGCATATAAACAGAACCAAAGACAAGAACCACATCATTATCTCAATAGATGCAGAAAAGGCTTTTGACAAAATTCAACAGCCCTTCATGCAAAAAACCCTCAATAAATTCGGTATTGATGGAACGTACCTCAAAATAATAACAGCTATTTATGACAAACCCACAGCCAATATCATACTGAATGAGCAAGAACTAGAAATATTCCCTTTGAAAACTGGCACAAGACAGGGATGCCCTCTCTCACCACTCCTATTCAACATAGTGTTGGAAGTTCTGGCTAGGGCAATCAAGCAAGAGAAAGAAATCAAGAGTATTCAGTTAGGAAAAGAAGAAGTCAAATTGTCCCTGTTTGCAGATGACATGATTGTATATTTAGAAAACCCCATTGTCTCAGCCCAAAATCTCCTTGAGCTGATAAACAACTTCAGCAAAGTCTCAGGATACAAAATTAATGTGCAAAAATCACAAGCATTCTTATACACCAGTAACAGACAAACAGAGAGCCAAATCATGAATGAACTTCCATTCCCAATTGCTTCAAAGAGAATAAAATACCTAGGAATCCAACATACAAGGGATGTCAAGGACCTCTTCAAGGAGAACTACAAACCACTGCTCAGTGAAATAAAAGAGGACACACAAAAATGGAAGAACATACCATGCTCATGGATAGGAAGAATCAATATCGTGAAAATGGCCATACTGCCCAAGGTTATTTATAGATTCAATGCCATCCCCATCAAGCTACCAATGAGTTTCTTCACAGAATTGGAAAAAACTGCTTTAAAGTTCATATGGAACCAAAAAAGAGCCCGCATCTCCAAGACAATCCTAAGTCAAAAGAACAAAGCTGGAGGCATCACGCTACCTGACTTCAAACTATACTACAAGGCTACAGTAACCAAAACAGCATAGTACTGGTACCAAAACAGAGATATAGACCAATGGAACAGAACAGAGTCCTCAGAAATAATACCACACATCTACAGCCATCTGTTCTTTGACAAAACTGAGAACAACAAGAAATGGGTAAAGGATTCCCTATTTAATAAATGGTGCTGGGAAAATTGGCTAGCCATAAGTAGAAAGCTGAAACTGGATCCTTTCCTTACTCCTTATACGAAAATTAATTCAAGATGGATTAGAGACTTAAATGTTAGACCTAATACCATAAAAACTCTAGAGGAAAACCTAGGTAGTACCATTCAGGACATAGGCATGGGCATAGACTTCATGTCTAAAACACCAAAAGCAATGGCAGCAAAAGCCAAAATTGACAAATGGAATCTAATTAAACTAAAGAGCTTCTGGACAGCAAAAGAAACTACCATCAGAGTGAACAGGCAACCTACAGAATGGAAGAACATTTTTGCAATCTACTCATCTCACAAAGGGCTAATATCCAGAACCTACAAAGAACTCAAACAAATTTACAAGAAAAAAACAAACAGCCCCATCCAAAAGTGGGCAAAGGATATGAACAGACATTCTCAGAAGAAGACATTCATACAGCCAACAGACACATGAAAAAATGCTCATCATCACTGGCCATCAGAGAAATGAAAATCAAAACCACAATAAGGTACCATCTCACACCAGTTAGAATGGTGATCATTAAAAAGTCAGGAAACAGCAGGTGCTGGAGAGGATGTGGAGAAATAGGAACACTTTTACACTGTTGGTGGGATTGTAAAGTAGTTCAACCATTATGGAAAGCAGTATGGCGAATCCTCAAGGATCTAGAACTAGATGTACCATATCACCCAGCAATCCCATTACTGGGTATATACGCAAAGGATTATAAATCATGCTGCTATAAAGACACATGCACACGTATGTTTATTGCGGCACTATTCACAATAGCAAAGACTTGGAATCAACCCAAATGTCCATCATTGACAGACTGGATTAAGAAAATGTGGCACATATACACCATGGAATACTATGCAGCCATAAAAAAGGATGAGTTTGTGTCTTTTGTAGGGACATGGATGCCGTTGGAAACCATCATTCTTAGCAAACTATCACAAGAACAGAAAAACAAACACCACATGTTCTTACTCATAGGTGGGAACTGAACAATGAGATCACTTGGACTCGGGAAGGGGAACATCACACACCGGGGCCTATCATGGGGAGGGGGGAGGGGGGAGGGATTGCATTGGGAGTTATACCTGATGTAAATGACGAGTTGATGGGTGCTGAAGAGTTGATGGGTGCAGCACAGCAACATGGCACAAGTATACATATGTAACAAACCTGCACGTTATGCACATGTACCCTAGAACTTAAAGTATAATAATAATAAAAAATAAATTAAAAAATACAAAAAAAAAGTTAAAGGTTATAAACTCTACATTAATTTACATTAAACTCAGAAAATTAGGAATGAAAGTGAACTTCTTAATCCTGATAAGTGGCATTTACATATAACCCATGGATAATATAAAAATTAATAGTAAGAGGGTTCGGGAGCAAGATGGCCGAATAGGAAGAGCTCCAGCCTCCAGCTCCCAGTGCCAGCGACACAGAAGACCAGTGATTTCTGCATTTTCAACTGAGGTACCGGGTTCATCTCACTGGGGAGTGCCAGACAGTTGGTGCTGGCCCACGGGTGCAGCCCGACCAGTGAGAGCTGAAGCAGGCCAAGGCATCGCCTTACCTGGGAAGTGCAAGGGAGATGGAAATCCCTTTTCCTAGCCAAAGGAAATTGAGGCACACAACACCTGGAAAATTGGGTAACTCCCACCCTAATACTGCACTTTACCAAGGGTCTTAGCAAATGGCACACCAGGAGATTATATCCCACACCTGGCCCGGAGGGTCCCATGCCCACGGAGCCTCCCTCACTGCTAGCACAGCAGTCTGATATCTAACTGCAAGGCCGCAGTCAGGCTGGGGGAGGGGTGCCTGCCTTTGCTGATGTTTAAGTAGGTAAACAAAGCCTCTGGGAAGCTCGAACTGGGTGGAGCCCACCACAACTCAAGGAGGCCTGCCTGTCTCTGTAGACTCCACCTTTGGGTGGAGTCTGACAGCTGTCTGACAGCTTTGAAGAGAGCAGTGGATCTCCCAGCATGGAGGTTGAGATCTGAGAACGGACAGACTGCCTGTTCAAGTCGGTCCCTGACCCCTGAGTAGCCTAACTGGGAGACATCGTCAACTAGGTGCAGACCGACACCTCACACCTCACACAGCTGGGTACTCCCCTGAGACGAAGCTTCCAGAGCAAGAATCAGACAGCAGCACTCGCTGTTCAGCAACATTCTATCTTCTGCAGCCTCTGCTGCTGATACCCAGGCAAACAGGGTCTGGAGTGGACCTCAAACAATCTCCAACAGACCTACAGCTTACGGTCCTGTTAGAAGGAAAACTAACAAACAGAAAGGACACCCACACCAAAACCCCATCAGTACGTCACCAGCATCAAAGACCAAAGGCAGATAAAACCACAAAGATGGGGAAAAAGCAGCGTAGAAAAGCTGGAAATTTAAAAAATCAGAGCGCATCTCCCCCTCCAAAGGAATGCAGCTCATCGCCAGCAACGGATCAAAGCTAGATGGAGAATGACTTTGACAAGTTGAGAGGAGAAGCCTTCAGTCGATCAAACTTCTCAGAGCTAAAGGAGGAACTACGTAGCCAGCACAAAGAAACTAAAAATCTTGAAAAAAGAATGGAAGAATGGATAACTAGAATAATCAATGCAGAGAAGGCCATAAATGAACTGACAGAGATAAAAACCATGACAGAGAGCTACGTGACAAATGCACAAGCTTCAGTAACCAACTCGATCAATTGGAAGAAAGAGTAACAATAATTGAAGATCAAATGAATGAAATGAAGAGAGAAAAGAAGTCTAGAGGAAAAAAAGGAAAAGAAATGAACAAAGCCTCCAAGAAATAAGGGATTATGTGAAAAGACCAAATGTACATCTGATTGGTGTGCCTGAAAGTGAGGGGGAAAATGGAAACAAGTTGGAAAACACTCCTCAGGATATCATCCAGGAGAACTTTCCCAACCTAGTAAGGAAGGCCAACATTCAAATTCAGGAAACACAAAGAACGCCACAAAGATACTCCTTGAGAACAGCAACTCCAATTGTCAGATTCACCAAAGTTGAAATGAAAGAAAAACTGTTAAGGGCAGCCAGAGAGAAAGGTCGAGTTACCCACAAAGGGAAGCCCATTAGACTAACAGCAGATCTCTTGGCATAAACTCTAGAAGCCAGAAGAGTGTGGGGGCCAATATTCAACATTCTTAAAGGAAAGAATTTTCAATCCAGAATTTCATATCCAGCCAAACTAAGTTTCATAAGTGAAGGAGAAATAAAATCCTTTACAGACAAGCAAATGTTTAGAGATTTTGTCACCACCAGGCCTGCACTACAAGAGATCCTGAAGGAAGCACTAAACATGGAAAGGAACAACCGGTACCAGCCATTGCAAAAACATGCCAAAATGTAAAGACCATAGAGGCTAGGAAGAAACTGCATCAACTAACGAGAAAAATAACCAGTTAATATCCCAATGACAGGATCAAGTTCACACATAACAATATTAACCTTAAATGTAAATGGACTAAGGGTCCAATTAAAAGATATAGACTGGCAAATTGGATAAAGAGTCAAGACCCATCAGTTTGCTGTATTCAGGAGACCCATCTCACATGCAGAGACACACATAGTCTCAAAATAAAGGGATGGAAGAAGATCTACCAAGCAAAGGGAGAGAAAGAAAAGCAGGGGTTGAAATCCTAGTCTCTGATAAACAGACCTCAAATCATCAAAGATGAAAAGAGACAAAGAAGGACACTACATAATGGTAAAGGGATCAATTCAACAGGAAGAGTTAACTATCCTAAATATGAATGTGCCCAATATAGGAGCAACCAGATTCATAAAGCAAGTCCTTAGAGACTTACAAAGAGACTTAGACTCCCATACAATAATAATGGGAAACTTCAACACCCCACTGTCAACATTAGATAGATCAACAAGACAGAAAGTTAACAAGGATATCCAAGAATTGAACTCAACTCTGCACCAAGTGGACCTAATAGATATCTACAGAACTCTCCACCCCAAATCAAGAGAATATACATTCTTCTCAGCACCACATCGCACTTATTCCAAAATTGACCACATAGTTGGAAGTAAAGAACTCCTCAGTAAATGTAAAATAACAGAAATTATAACAAACTGTCTCTCGGACCACAGTGCAATCAAACTAGAACTCAGGATTAAGAAACTCAATCAAAACTGCTCAACTACATGGAAACTGAATAACCTGCTCCTGAATGACTACTGGGTACATAACGAAATGAAGGCAAAAACAAAGATGTTCTTTGAAGCCAGTGAGAACAAAGATACAACATACCAGTATCTCTGGGACACATTTAAAGCAGTGTGTAGAGGGAAATTTATAGCACTAAATGCCCACAAGAGAAAGCAGGAAAGATCTAAAATTGACACTCTAACATCACAATTAAAAGAACTAGAGAAGCAAGAGCAAACACATTCGAAAGCTAGTGGAAGGCAAGAAATAACTAAGATCAGAGCAGAACTGAAGGAGATAGAGACACAAAAACCCTCCAAAAAAATCAATGAATCCAGAAGCTAGATTTTTGTAAAGATCAACAAAATTGATAGATCGCTAGCAAGACTAATAAAGAAGAAAAGAGAGAAGAATCAAATGGACACAATAAAAAATGATAAAGGGGATATCACCACCGACCCCACAGAAATACAAACTACCATCAGAGAATACTATAAACACCTCTACGCAAATAAACTAGAAAACCTAGAAGAAATGGATAATTTCCAGGACACTTACACTCTCCCAGGACTAAACCAGGAGGAAGTTGAATCCCTGAATGGACCAATAGCAGGCTCTGAAATTGAGGCAATGATTAATAGCCTATCAACCAGAAAAGGTCCAGGACCAGATGGATTCACTGCCTAATTCTACCGGAGGTACAAGAAGGAGCTGCTATCATTCCTTCTGAAACTATTCCAATCAATACAAAAAGAGGGAATCCTCCCTAACTCATTTTATGAGGCCAACATCATCCTGATACCAAAGCCTGGCAGAAACACAACAAAAAAAGAGAATTTTAGACAAATATCCCTGATGAACATCGATGCAACAATCCTCAATAAAATGCTGGCAAACTGAATTCAGCAGCACATCAAAAAGCTTATCCACCATGATCAAGTGGGCTTCATCCTTGGGATGCAAGGCTGTTTCAACATACACAAATCAATAAACGTAATCCAGCATATAAACAGAACCAAAGACAAAAACCACATGATTATCTCAATAGATGCAGAAAAGGCCTTTGACAAAATTCAACAGCCCTTCATGCCAAAAATTCTCAATAAATTCGGTATTGATGGAACATATCTCAAAATTATAAGACAAGCCCACAGCGAATATCATATTGAATGAGCAAAAACTGGAAGCATTCCCATTGAAAACAGGCATAAGACAGGGATGCCCTCTCTCACCACTCCTATTCGACATAGTGTTGGAAGTTCTGGCTAGGATAATCAAGCAAGAGAAAGAAATAAAGGGTTTTCTGTTAGGAAAAGAAGAAGTCAAATTATCCCTGTTTGCAGATGACATGATTGTATATTTAAAAAACCCCATCATCTCAGCCAAAAATCTCCTTAAGCTCATAAGCAACTTCAGTAAAGTCTCAGGATACAAAATTAATGTGTAAAAATCACAAGTATTCTTATACACCAGTAACAGACAAACAAAGAGCCAAATCATGAATGAACTTCCATTCACAATTGCTTCATAGAGAATAAAATACTTAGGAATCCAACTTACAAGGGATGTAAAGGACCTCTTCAAGGAGAACTACAAACCACTGCTCAGTGAAATAAAAGAGGACACACAAAAATGGAAGAACATACCATGCTCATGGATAGGAAGAATCAATATCGTGAAAATGGCCATACTGCCCACGGAAATTACAGATTTAATGCCATTCCCATCAAGCTACCAATGAGTTTCTTCACAGAATTGGAAAAAACTGCTTTAAAGTTCATATGGAACCAACAAAGAGCCCGCATCTCCAAGACAATCCTAAGTCAAAAGAACAAAGCTGGAGGCATCACGCTACCTGACTTCAAACTATACTACAAGGCTACAGTAACCAAAACAGCATGGTACTGGTACCAAAACAGAGATATAGACCAATGGAACAGAACAGAGTCCTCAGACATAATACCACACATCTACATCCATCTGATCTTTGACAAACCTGAGAGAAACAAGAAATGGGGAAAGGATTCCCTATTTAATAAATGGTGCTGGGAAAATTGGCTAGCCATAAGTAGAAAGTGGAAACTGGATCCTTTCCTTACTCCTTATACGAAAATTAATTCAAGATGGATTAGAGACTTAAATGTTAGACCTAGAACTATAAAAGCCCTAGAAGAAAACCTAGGTAATACCATTCAGGACATAGGCATGGGCAAGGTCTTCTTGTCTAAAACACCAAAAGAAATGGCAACAGAAGCCAAAAGAGACAAATTGGATCTAATTAAACTAAAGAGCTTCTGCACAGCAAAAGAAACAACCATCAGAGTGAACAGGCAACCTACAGAATGGGAGAACATTTTTGCAGTCTACTCATCTGACAAAGGGCTAATATCCAGAACCTACAAAGAACTCAAACAAATTTATGAGAAAAAAACAAACAACCCCATCAAAAAGTGGGCAAAGCATATGAACAGACATTTCTCAAAAGAAGACATTCATACAGCCAACAGACACATGAAAAAATGCTCATCATCACTGGCCATCAGAGAAATGCAAATCAAAACCACAATGAGATACCATCTCACACCAGTTAGAATAGCAATCATTAAAAAGTCAGGAAACAACAGGTGCTGGAGAGAATGTGGAGAAATAGGAACACTTTTACACAGTTCGTGGGATTGTAAACTGGTTCAACCATTGTGGAAAACAGTATGGCGATTCCTCAAGGATCTAGAACTAGAAATACCATATGACCCAGCCATCGCATTACTGGGTATATACCCAACGGATTATAAATCATGCTGCTATAAAGACACATGCACACGTATGTTTATTGTGGCACTATTCACAATAGCAAGGACTTGGAATCAACCCAAATGTCCATCAGTGACAGACTGGATTAAGAAAATGTGGCACATATACACCATGGAATACTATGCAGCCATAAAAAAGGATGAGTTCGTGTCCTTTGTAGGAACATGGGTGCAGCTGGAAACCATCATTCTCAGCAAACTTTCACAAGAACAGAAAACGAAACACTGTATGTTCTCACTCATAGGTGGGAATTGAACAATGAGATCACTTGGACATGGGAAGGGGAACATCACACACTGGGGCCTATTATGGGGAGTGGGGAGGGTGGAGGGATGGCAATAGGAGTTATAACTGATGTAAATGATGAGTTGATGGGTGCTGACTAGTTGATGGGTGCAGGACAACAACATGGCACATGTATACATATGTAACAAACCTGCACATTGTTCACATGTACCCTAGAACTTAAAGTATAAAAAAAAATAGTAAATTATTTCCTTCTATTTATTAATAGTAAATTATTTTCCTTCTATGATGAAAAACAAAATAAGAATATCCGCTCTCACCACTGCTATTTAACATTGTTCTGTATGTTCTATCCAATGCAATTGGAAAAAAATGAAGGAAATGACATAGAGATTGGAAAGGAATGTTAAAATTGTTCTTATTTGAAGATAACATGATTGTCTTCATAGATAATCAGAAGGAATTGTAAAATATGCTCTTTGAACTGAAAAGTGAGGTTAGCAAAGCACAGGACAAAAAGTCAACATGTTAAAATCAATCACATTTAATAATAGCAGTGATGAATCCGAAATCAAATTTTTAAGAATACCATGAACAAGAGCTCCATAAAAATGAAATACCTAAGTGTAAATCTAACTAAACCTTAGAAGAATCTGCATACTAAAAACAAATGCTTATAATAGTAACCAGAGAATGTTTAAACAAATAACATATTGCATTCATGGACTGAAAAACTCTATATAGCTAAGGGATCACTTCTGCCCATATTCATTCATAGATTTAATGCAATTTCAATCAAAATCCCAGATGTTCTAATAGATTCATACAAGTGCCTTCTAAAAATTTTATAGTAATTCCTAGGACGTAAAATAGTTAAAACATTTTGAAAAAGAAAAAAGTTGTAGAATTCAGACTATGTGATATATAATACTATCTTGAGAGCTGCAGTAACCAAGTTATTATGGTATTGGTAGAGGTCTAGAAACCTAGATCAATGGAACATAATGGAGAGTCCAGAAAGAGACCCGCAATTTATTTTTGACAGAAGTACCAAGGCAATTCAACAGAGTAAGTTTAGTCCTATCAACAGATAGTATTGAAATACTTGGACATCTATATACTAAGTAAATAAAAGCATGAATTTATTCTGATCCAAATAGTATAAGTCATACAGAAAATTGAGGTAAAATGGATAAGATATTTATATTTTTTTGAAAAAACATGGAAGGCAGTATTTCTATCTTTATATTGAGCAGAGACCTTGAATGTGAAACAGAAAGCATGATCCACGATACATAAAAAAATATTGGACTTTATCCAAATTTAAAATTTTTCCTTGGCAAAATAAATTTAAGTGAATTAAAACACTGAAAGAAGTATTTAAAATAACATATATTAAGGATTTTTAACCAGAATATATAAAGAACTCAAAATTTAACATAATAAAAGACATAAAATGGGCAAAGTGTTTTAAAATTAATTTTTATTTTTAATTTTTGTAGATGCAACGTAGTTGTATATATTTATTGTACATGAGATATTTTAATACAGGCATAAAATGCATAATAATCATATCAGGGTAAATGGGGTATGCATTATCTCAAGCATTTATCCTTTCTTTCTTACAAGTAATTCAACTATACACTTTTATTTATTTTAAAATCTACTGTAAATTAGTATTAAATATAGTCACCTTGTTGTGGTATCAAATACTAGATCTTATTTATTTCACCAAACTTTTTTTGGTATCCATTAACCATTCCCACTTCCTCACACTCTACTATCCTTCGCAGCTTCTGATAAACATCATTCTGCTCTCTATCTCCATGAGTTCAATTGTTTTAATTTCTAGATCCCACAAATAATTGAGACCATGTGAAGTTTGCCTTTCTGCGGTTAGCTTATTTCTCTTAACATAATGACCTCTATTTCCATTCATGTTGTTGCAAATGACAGGATCTGATTCCTTTTCATGGCTGAATAACACTCTATTGTGTATAAATGATATATAATACTATCTTGAGAGCCACAGTAACCAAGTTATTACAGTATTGGTAAAGGTCTGCTTTCTTTATCTATTTGTCTGTTAATGGTCAATTATGTTGCTTCCAATTTTGAGCCATTGTGAATAGTGCTGCAATAAGCATGGGAGTGCAGACATCTCTTCGATATACTGATTTCCTTTCTTTGGGGTATATATGTAGAAGCGAGATCGTCGGGTCGTATGGTAGTTCTATTTTTAGTTTTTTGAGAAGCCTGAAAACTGTCTGCATAGTGGTTGTACTAATTTACTTTCCCACTAATAGTATACATGCACATCAGAATTTTTTATTGCTTGACATTTGGATATAAACAATTTTAACTGGGATGAGATGATACCTCATTGTAGTTTTCATTCGCATTTCTCTGATGATCAGTGATGTTGACCACCTTTTCATAAACCTGTTTGTCTTTGTATGTCTTTATTTGAAAAATGTCTATTCAGATATTTTGCCCATTTTTAAATTGAATTATTAGAGTTTTTCCTAGAGTTGTTTGAGCTCCTTATATGTTCTGGTTATTAATCCTTTGTCAGATAGGTAGTTTGTAAATATTTTGTCCCATTCTGTGGGTTCTCTTTTCACTTTGTTGATTGTTTCCTTTGCTAGGCAGAAGCTTTTTATCTAGATGTGATCCCATTTGTCCATTTTTTGTTTTGTATCTCTCTGCTTGTGGGAAACTACCCGAAAAATCCTGGTTCAGTCTAATGTCCTGGAGAGTTTTCTAAAAGATTTCTCTTAGTAGTTTCATAGCTTGAGGTCTTAGATTTAAGTCTTTAATTCATTTTGATTTGATTTTTTGTATATGGCAAAAAATAGGAGTGTGGTTTCATTCTTCTGAGTATGGATATCCAATTTTTCCGGAGACTATCCTTTATTGACGGATAATTATTTAAGAGACTATCCTTTCCCCTTTGTATGTTTTTGGCACTTTTGTCAAAAATGAATTTGCTCTATATGAGTGGATTTGTTATTTCAAGTTCTCTATTCCGTTCCATTTGTATATGTGTCTGTTTTTATGCCAGTACCCTGCCATTTTTTTGTAGTATAATTTGAAGTCAGGTAATGTGATTCTTTGTATTTTGTTCTTTTACTCAAGAGAGTTTTATCTCTTCTCGGTCTTTTTTGGTATTATGTAAATGTTAGGATTTTTTTCTATTTCTGTGAAGAATGTCATTGGTATTTTAATCAGGATTGCATTAAATCAGTAGATTTCTTTGGGAAATATTGAAATTTTAGCAATACTGATTATTCCAATTCATGAACATAGAATATCTTTTGATTTTCTGTGTCCTCTTTAATTTCTGTCATCAAAGTTTTATAGTTTTCATTGTAGAGATGTTTCACTTCTTTGGTTAATTCTTAGATATTTTATTTTATTTGTAGCTATTGTAAATGTGATTACCCACTTGATTTCTTTTTCAGATCATTTGCTGTTGGAATATAGAAATGTTACTGATTTTTGTATGTTGACTCTGTATCCTTTAATTTTATTGAATTTCTTTATCAGTTCTACTACTTAGTTGGTGGAGTCTTTAGGTTTTTTCATATATAATATCAAAGATCAGATAAGATCATCTGCAAATAAGGATAACTTGACTTCTTTCTTTCCAATTAGAATGCCTTTTATTTCTTCCTCTTGTCTGACTGCTCTAGCTAGAAAGTTAGTAGTATGCAGAATAACAATGGTGAGAGTGGATATCCTTGTCATGTTCCAGATCTTAAAGGAAAGGTTTTCAGTTGTTATCCATTCAGTAGTATTAGCTGTAGATCTATCAAATATAGCCTTTATTGTGCTGAGGTATGTTTCTTCTATACCCAGTTTTTTTAAGTGTTTTCATCATGAAGGGATGCTGAAATCTATCAAATGTGTCTTTATAGCAGCATAATTTATAATCCTTTGGGTATATACCCAGTAATGGGATGGCTGGGTCATATGGTACATCTAGTTCTAGATCCTTGAGGAATCGCCATACTGTTTTCCATAATGGTTGAACTAGTTTACAATCCCACCAACAGTGTAAAAGTGTTCCTATTTCTCCACATCCTCTCCAGCACTATGTTTATTGCAGCACTATTCACAATAGCAAAGACTTGGAATCAACCCAAATGTCCATCAGTGACAGATTGGATTAAGAAAATGTGGCACATATACACCATGGAATACTATGCAGCCATAAAAAAGGATGAGTTTGCGTCCTTTGTAGGGACTTGGATGCAGCTGGAATCCATCATTCTTAGCAAACTATCACAAGAACAGAAAACCAAACACCGCATGTTCTCACTCATAGGTGGGAACTGAACAATGAGATCACTCGGACTCAGGAAGGGGAACATCACACACTAGGGCCTATCATGGGGAGGGGGGAGGGGGGAGGGATTGCATTGGGAGTTATACCTGATGTAAATGACGAGTTGATGGGTGCAGCACAGCAACATGGCACAAGTATACATATGTAACAAACCTGCACATTATGCACATGTACCCTACAACTTAAAGTATAATAATAATAAATAAATTTAAAAAAAAAAAAAAGAAATCTATCAAATGTTTTTTCATCCTCAAATGTGTAAATACATGGTTATTTCACTTCATTCTGCTGATACGATGTATCACATTGATTAACTTGCACATACTGGACCATGCTTGCATTCCAGGGATAACTCCCACTTGGTCATGATAAACAAGTTTGTAAAAGTATTGTTAAATTTAGTTTGCTAGTATTTAGTTGAAGAAGTTTGTATCATTGTTCATCAGATATATTGGCCTGTACATACTCTTTTACTGATGTGTGTTTGCCTGGTTTTGGTATCAGGGTATTACTGGCCTTGTAGAATGGATTTGGCAGTTTCTCTCCTCCCCTGTTTTTTTGGAATAGTTTGAATAGGCTTGGTATTAGTTCTTCAAATGTTTGGTAGAATTCAGCAGTGAAGCCGTGGGAATTTTTACTAAAGCTTCAATCCCATTATTTGTTATTAATCAGTTAAGATTTTGGATTTCTTCATGATTCAATCTTGGTAGTTTTATGTGTCTAGGAATTTATCCATTTCTTCTACGTTTTCCAATTTATTGGCCCTTAGTAGCCTCTACTGATCCTTTGAATTTCTGCAGTATCAGTTCTAATGTCTTCCTTTTCATTACTGATTCAATTTATTTGGGTCTTCTCTCTGTATTTCTTCGTCTGACTATAGGTTTGTCAATTTTGTTTATATTTTGAAAAAAACAACTTTTCTTTATTATTATTATACTTTAAGTTCTAGGGTACATGTGCATAACATGCAGGTTTGTTACATATGTATACTTGTGCCATATTGCTGTGCTGCACCCATCAACTCGTCAGCACCCATCAACTCGTCATTTACATCAAGTGTAACTTCCAATACAATTCCTTCCCCCTCCCCCCTCCCTATGATAGGCCCCAGTGTGTGATGTTCCCCTTCCCGAGTCCAAGTGATCTCATTGTTCAGTTCCCACCTATGAGTGAGAACATGCGGTGTTTGGTTTTCTGTTCTTGTGATAGTTTGCTAAGAATGATGGTTTCCAGCTGCATCCATGTCCCTACAAAGGACACAAACTCATCATTTTTGATGGCTGCATAGTATTCCATGGTGTATATGTGCCACATTTTGTTAATCCAATCTGTCACTGATGGACATTTGGGTTGATTCCAAGTCTTTGCTATTGTGAATAGTGCTGCAATAAACATACGTGTGCATGTGTCTTTATAGCAGCATAATTTATAATCCTTTGGGTATATACCCAGTAATGGGATGGCTGGGTCATATGGTACATCTAGTTCTAGATCTTTGAGGAATCTCCATACTGTTTTCCATAATGGTTGAACTAGTTTACAATCCCACCAACAGTGTAAAAGTGTTCCTATTTCTCCACATCCTCTCCAGCACCTGCTGTTTCCTGACTTTTTAATGATCGCCATTCTAACTGGTGTGAGATGGTATCTCATTGTGGTTTTGATTTGCATTTCTCTGATGGCCAGTGATGATGAGCATTTTTTCATGTGTCTGTTGGCTGTATGAATGTCTTCTTTGGAGAAATGTCTGTTCATATCCTTTGCCCACTTTTTGATGGGGTTGTTTGTTTTCTTCTTGTAAATTTGTTTGAGTTCTTTGTAGGTTCTGGATATTAGCCCTTTGTGAGATGAGTAGATTGCAAAAATTTTCTCCCACTCTGTAGGTTGCCTGTTCACTCTGATGGTAGTTTCTTTTGCTGTGCAGAAGCTCTTTAGTTTAATTAGATCCCATTTGTCAATTTTGGCTTTTGCTGCCATTGCTTTTGGTGCTTTAGACATGAAGTCTTTGCCCATGCCTATGTCCTAAATGGTACTACCTAGGTTTTCCTCTAGGATTTTTATGGTATTAGGTCTAACATTTAAGTCTCTAATCCATCTTGAATTAATTTTCGTATAAGGAGTAAGGAAAGGATCCAGTTTCAGCTTTCTACTTATGGCTAGCCAATTTTCCCAGCACCATTTATTAAACAGGGAATCCTTTCCCCATTTCTTGTTTCTCTCAGGTTTGTCAAAGATCAGATGGCTGTAGATGTGTGGTATTATTTCTGAGGACTCTGTTCTGTTCCATTGGTCTATATCTCTGTTTTGGTACCAGTACTATGCTGTTTTGGTTACTGTAGCCTTGTAGTATAGTTTGAAGTCAGGTAGCGTGATGCCTCCAGCTTTGTTCTTTTGACTTAGGATTGTCTTGGAGATGCGGGCTCTTTGTTGGTTCCATATGAACTTTAAAGCAGTTTTTTCCAATTCTGTGAAGAACCTCATTGGTAGCTTGATGGGGATGGCATTGAATCTATAAATAACCTTGGGCAGTATGTCCATTTTCACGATATTGATTCTTCCTATCCATGAGCATGGTATGTTCTTCCATTTTTGTGTGTCCTCTTTTATTTCACTGAGCAGTGGTTTGTAGTTCTCCTTGAAGAGGTCCTTGACATCCCTTGTATGTTGGATTCCTAGGTATTTTATTCTCTTTGAAGCAATTGTGAATGGAAGTTCATTCCTGATTTAGCTCTCTGTTTGTCTGTTACTGGTGTATAAGAATGCTTGTGATTTTTGCACATTAATTTTGTATCCTGACACTTTGCTGAAGTTGCTTATCAGCTTAAGGAGATTTTGGGCTGAGACAATGGGGTTTTCTAAATATACAATCATGTCATCTGCAAACAGGGACAATTTGACTTCTTCTTTTCCTAACTGAATACCCTTGATTTCTTTCTCTTGCCTGATTGCCCTAGCCAGAACTTCCAACACTATGTTGAATAGGAGTGGTGAGAGAGGGCATCCCTGTCTTGTGCCAATTTTCAAAGGGAATTTTTCCAGTTTTTGCCCATTCAGTATGATATTGGCTGTGGGTTTGTCATAGATAGCTCTTATTATTTTGTGGTACGTTCCATCAATACCGAATTTATTGAGAGTTTTTTGCATGAAGGGCTGTTGAATTTTGTCAAAAGCCTTTTCTGCATCTATTGAGAGAATCATGTGGTTCTTGTCTTTGGTTCTCTTTATATGCTGGATTAGGTTTATTGATTTGCGAATGTTGAACCATCCTTGCATCCCAGGGATGAAGCCCACTTGATCATGGTGGATAAGCTTTTTGATGTGTTGCTGAATCCGGTTTGCCAGTATTTTATTGAAGATTTTTGCATCGATGTTCATCAGGGATATTGGTCTAAAATTCTCTTTTTTTGTTGTGTCTCTGGCAGGCTTTGGTATCAGGATGATGTTGGCCTCATAAAATGAGTTAGGGAGGATTCCCTCTTTTTCTATTGATTGGAATAGTTTCAGACGGAATGGTACCAACTCCTCCTTGTACCTCTGGTAGAATTCAGAATCCATCTGGTCCTGGACTTTTTTTGGTTGGTAGGCTATTAATTATTGCCCCAATTTCAGAGCCTGCTATTGGTCTATTCAGGGATTCAACTTCTTCCTTGTTTAGTCTTGGAAGAGTGTAAGTGTCCAGGAAATTATCCATTTCTTCTAGATTTTCCAGTTTATTTGCGTAGAGGTGTTTATAGTATTCTCTGATGGTAGTTTGTATTTCTGTGGGGTCGGTGGTGATATCCCCTTTATCATTTTTAATTGCGTCGATTTGATTCTTCTCTCTTTTCTTCTTTATTAGTCTTGCTAGTGGTCTGTCAATTTTGTTGATCTTTTCAAAAAACCAACTCCTGGATTCATTGATTTTTTGGAGGGTTTTTTGTGTCTCTATCTCCTTCAGTTCTGCTCTGATCTTAGTTATTTCTTGCCTTCTGCTAGCTTTTGATAGTGTTTGCTCTTGCTTCTCTAGTTCTTTTAATTGCGATGTTAGAGTGTCAATTTTAGATCTTTCCTGCTTTCTCTTGTGGGCGTTTAGTGCTATAAATTTCCCTCTACACACTGCTTTAAATGTGTCCCAGAGATTCTGGTATGTTGTATCTTTGTTCTCATTGGTTTCAAAGAACATCTTTAATGGGAGACTTCAACACTCCACTGTCAACATTAGACAGATCAACGAGACAGGAAGTTAACAAGGATATCCAGGAATTGAACTCATCTCTGCAGCAAGCAGACCTAATAGACATCTATAGAACTCTCCACCCCAAATCAACAGAATATACATTCTTCTCAGCACCACATCATACTTACTTCAAAATTGACCACGTAATTGGAAGTAAAGCACTCCTCAGCAAATGTACAAGAACAGAAATTATAACAAACTGTCTCTCAGACCACAGTGCAATCAAACAACAACTCAGGACTAAGAAACTCAATCAAAACCGCTCAACTACATGGAAATTGAACAACCTGCTCCTGAATGACTACTTGGTACATAACGAAATGAAGGCAGAAAAACAACTTTTTATTTTGTTGATCTTTGTTTTGTTGTCTTCATTTCATTTTTATTTATTTCAGGTGTGATCTTCATTCTTTCTTTTCTTCTACTAATTTTGACTTTCGTGTGCCCTTTTCTACTTCTTTAAGATGCATCATTAAGTTTTTTGTTTGAAATTTCTTACTTGTTTGATGTAGGCATTTATAGTTATAAACTTTTTTCTTAGTATTGCTTTCACTGTATTCCAAAGGTTTAGGTATGCTGTCTCCATTGTCATTTGTTTTAGAAAATTTAAAAATTTTATTTTTAATTTCTTCATTGGCCTAGTGGGCATTCAGGAGCATATTATTTAATTCTCATGTTTTTGTATAGTTTTCCAAATTCCCTTTATTATTGATTTCTAGCTCTATTCCTTTGTGTCATAGAAGTAACTTGACATAACTTCAATGGTTTTGAATTCTCTGAGAATTGTTTTGTGGCCTAACATGTGGTCTATTTTTGAGAATAATTCACTTGCTAAGGAGAAGATTGTGTATTTTGCAGTCGCTGAATGAAATGTTCTTTAAATATTTATTAGGTGCATTCTGTCTATGGTGCAGATTAGACATTATGTTTCTTTGTTAGTTTTTTCTCTGGATGATCTGTCCAATGTTGAAAGTGCAGTATTTGTGTCTCCAGCTATTAGTATATTTGGATTGATCTCTCTCTTTACCTCTGATAATATTTGCTTTATAAATTTGGGTGCTCAAGTATTGGATGCATATATATTTACAATTGTTATATTTTGTTGCTAAATTAACCCATTTACCATTATTAATGACATTCTTTGTCACTTTTAATCTTTTTTGTCTTGAATATATGTTCTCTGATATAAGTATAGCTATGCCTGCTCTTTTTGTTTTCCATTTACATGGAATACATTTTTTTATACCTTTAGTTTCGGTCTACATGTGTCTTTATAGGAGAAGTGTGTTTCTTATAGGCAACAGATTGTTAGGGCTTGTTTTTTAGTCTCTTTAGCCACCCTGTATCTTTTGATTGGGGAGTTTATTCCATTTGCATTCAATATTAATATTGGTAGGGAATTGCTCTTGCCATTTTGTGATTTGTTTTCTGTTGGTTTTGCGGTCTTGTATTTCTTCTTTCCTTTTTAGCTTCTTTGTAGCGAAGGTGATTTTTTCTGGTGCTGTGTTGTAATTTCTGGCTTTTTATTTTTTGTGTGTCTGTTGTATGTTTTTAGATTTGAAGTTGCCATGAAGCTTGCAAAGAGTATGTTTTAACCAACTATTTTAAACTGATTACAACTTAACATGGACTGCATAAACAAAGAAATTAACAAAAAAGCAAAGAGAAAACTAAAACAAAAACCGCTACACTTCAACTTTGTTTCTGCGCTTCTAAACCTTTTGTTGTTTTTACTTTTATCTTATTGCACTATGTCTTGAGGAGATGTTGTAGTTGTTGCTTTTTATCAGCTAATCTTTTAGTCTTTCTACTCAAGATATGAGTAGTTTGCACATGACAATTATAATGTTTTAATACTCCATGTTTTTCTATGTACTTACTATTACTAGTAACTATTATACCTTCAGATGACTCCTTATTGCTCACCGACATCCTTTTTTTTCAGATTGAAAAAATCAAGGAGATTTTTTCAAACAAGTGATGACAAAATCCCTCAGCATCCCTCAGCTTTTGTTAGTCTGGGAGAGTCTTTATTTCTCCTCCATGTATTAAAGATATTTCCACCAGATATACTATAATAGAATATTTATTTTTCCTTCTGCACTTTAAATATGTCATACTCTTCTCTCCTGGCCTGTACGGTTACCACTGAAAAGTCTATTGCCAGATATTTTGGAGTTTCATTGTGTATTATTTGTTCATTTTTTTCTTGCTGCTTTTAGAATCCTTTATCTTTTTAGAGTTTGATCACTAAATATGTTGAGGTAGTCTTCTTTGGATTAAATCAACTTGATGTTCTATAACCTTCTTGTACTTGAATATTAATATCTTTCTCTAGGTTTGGGAATTTCATTGTTATTATCTTTTTGAATAAATTTTCTACACCATGTTCCTCTTTATCTCCTCTTTAAAGCCAATGACTCTTAGATTTGCTCCTTTGAGGTTATTTTCTAGTTCTTGTAGGTGTACTTTATTATTTATTGTTTTTAATTTTTTTTCTGCCTCCTCTGACTGTGTATTTTCAAGTGTCTATCTTCAGGCTCACTAATTCTTCTGCAAGATAAAGTCTTCTCTTAAGATATTGTGATGCATATTTCGGTATGTTAATTGCCATTTGAAACTCCAGCATTTCTGCTTGATTATTTTTAATTATTTCAGTATCTAAAAATTTATTTGATAGGATTCTGAATTCCTTTATGTGCTATCTTGAATTTTATTGAGTTTCTTGAAAACAGCTATTTTGAATCTTCTATCTGAAAGGTCACATATCACTGTTTCTCCAGTATTGGTCCCTGGTGCCTTATTAGGTTCTTTTGGTGAGTTGTTTTCTTGGATGGTCTTAATGCTTGTGGATGTTCACCCTAGTCTGGGTATTGAGGTGTTACATTTTTACTGTCGTTTTCCCAGTCTGGGCTTATTTGTACCTTCCCGGGAAGGCTTTTCAGGTATTCAATGGGACTTGGGTGCTGTGATCTAAGTTTACAGTCACTACAGCCATATCTGCATTAGGGGGCATTTAAAGTTCAGTAACACTGTGGCTCTTGCAAACTCATAGAGGTACCATCTTGGTGGTCTTGCCTAAGTTTCAGAAGAATTATCTGGATTACCACATAGAAACCCTTGTTTACTTCTCTTACTTTCTCCCCAAAAAATGGAGTACCTCTCTCTGTGCTCAATTGTCTGAAGTTGGGGGATGTGTGACCACCACCACTGAGATAACGCTGGGTCAGACCCGATCCCAGCATAGTACTGAGTCTTGCCCAAGTACCACTTTAACCACTACCTGAATGCTGCCTATACTCACTGTAGTCCCTGGCACTCTATAATCAGAAGATGGTGAAGCCAGTCTGGCTTTTGTTCTTCCTTTTAGGGTGGTGAGTTCCTCCTGGCCCTGGAGTTTATCCAGAGATGTCATATGGGAGGAAGGGCCTGGAGTAAGAAACATTAGCAATCTACCTGGTTTTCTATTATATTGTGGATGAGCTGACACTAAAGCCACAAGACAAAAGCCCTTTCTTCTCTTTCTTTCCCTTTCCACAAGGTTCCATAAGTTATGTTTTTATGACCACCACCACCCCAGGACCACAGTGATTTCTACCTGGCTACTGCTAATGTTCACTCAATGCCCAAGGCTCTTCATTCAAATTTTGGTGAATATTTCCAGGCCTTGAACTCTCCCTTCATGGTAGTGGTCTCCCCTCTGTCTCAGGGCAGGTCCAGGAATGGCATTCAGGAGCCAAGGCCTGAAATCAGGGACCCCAAGATTCCACTTGGTGTTCCACCCCACTGTGGCCAATCTGGTACCTAAGCTGCAAGACACAGTATCATTTACTCTTTACTCTTTTTGTTTTTTCAAGTAGATTGTGCCTCTCCCTGTAGCCCCACAGCTAGAAATGTGCTGGATCTCACCTAAAGCCAGCAAATCTTAGAATCTCATCAGAAGCCTATGGTGTATATGCTGATTATTCAGGGCCCAGGGCCTCTTTAGTCAGCAGATGTTGAAGCCAGACAGGACTGGGTCCTTCCCTTCAGGGCAGTGGTTTCCCTTCTGGCCCTGGGTATGTCTATAACTGTCATCTGGAAGCTATGGTCTGGAATGGAAGCCTCAGAACTCAGCCCAGTGCCCTATCTTACAGTTGCTGTGCTGGTATTAAAATCACAAGATAAAATTCTCTTTACTTTCTTATCTTCTCTCTTCAAGCAGAGTGGAGTTTCTCTCAGAGCTGCAAGCTGTGTTTCTAGGGTTGGGAGAGGGGTGTCACAAGCATTCAGTTGACCTCCCCAGCTCGTGTCCCAGTAGGTGACATGCTCCTCAAGTCCACTGCTTCCAAGCCCAGTGCAACACCAGCACTTGTCCAGACACTGCAGTCCTTGAGGTCTAGACTGCCTTTCAAGTTTATTTAGATCCTTAGGGCACTTTTAGCCCACAGTGGTGAGGCTTGCCTGAACTCAGGTTTTGACCATTTGGATGGGTTATTTTCCTCTGGCTAGGGTTCATCTATGTCCTTCCTTGATGGGTGCAAACTGTGTTCTGTCTGTACTACTTTCAGCTGTGACAGGGCAGCACTGAGTTCCAATGCAAAGTCCCATAATCACTGTGCACACTTTCTTCCACATGCACAAATTTCCTCTCTCCATGCCACATAGCCACTGCTGGATGATGGGGGAGGATGGCATTGGGAATTCAAGACTGTTTTTCCTACTCTCTATAATGCCTTATTTTAGTGATATGAAGTTAAAAGTAGGTACCGTCATTGCTCACCTGATTTTTTGTTCTTGTGATGTTTCTAAATAGTTGTTAAATTTGATGTTCTTGTTGTGGAGGATGATCAGCAGAGGTCTCTTTCCATCCATCTTGCTCCAATCCTCCTGAGTGAAAATTATAAGCAGATATATCAACAAAGAAAATATGTAAAAGTGAAATTAGTACAATACAAAATTCAAAACCATTTATTATTGGAGAAATGCAAATTAAAATCACAAAATATATCTTTATCCACCTATTAGAATAGCTAAGATAGTAAACATTAAAAAGAAATAGCTGACAATGCCAAGTACTTGTGAGAATGCAGAGCAAGTGCTAGTGGGAATGCCACTCCATAAAACAGTTTAGTAATTTACTGCCACTCCATAAAACAGTTTAGTAATCTCTTATAAAGTTAGACTACTCCTACCATATGACCCATAAACTCTATGCCTGGCTCTATACTCTAAAGAATGAAAATTTATGTTCACACAAAAACCTGTACATGAATGCTTACAGCAGCTCTAGTCATACTTGCCCAAAACACTAGAGAAAACTCCAGTGTCCCAGTGGGTGAACAGAAAACCAAATTAAAAGGCATGCACTAATGGGATGATTAGAAGCCAAAACCTTAGCCTCAAAAAATATACCCATGTAACAAACCTTCACAAGTACCCACTAAATCTAAAATTTTAAAAAAGCATGCACTATGGACACTAAAAAATATGGATAAATTTTGAAGACATTGGGAGAAATGAAAGAAAACAGACTCAAAAAGTTATATTCTCCACTTCCATATTCATGAATAGCCATTCCCAATAGCCAAGATGTGACAACAACCTAATTTTCCACTGGTGGATAAATAGAAAATATGGTATATACATGTGATGGAATATTAGTCTTGAAAAAGAATGATATGTTACAAATATATGACAACATGCATTGATGACCCTTCAGAACATCATGTTAAGTAAAATAGGCTAGGCACAGAAAGACAAATACTGGACGATTCCACTTATATGAAGTATCTAAAATAGTCAAACTCGTACAAGCAAAGAGCAGAATTAGAGAGTAAATATTTTAGGTTCTTTGGTCGACACTGTTTATTTTTTTATTATTTATTTATTTATTTACTATTAAAATTGGCCACTGTATCACAAAAGCAGACATAAACATGTAAACAAATAAGCATCGTTACGTTTCAGTAAAACTTTATTTATAAAAAGAGGCAGGGTGCTGCATTTGGCCCAAGGAGTATAGTTTGCCAACACCTGTTCCACATAATCAGTGTAATGGAGGTTATGTGACTGTATATATTTTTTAAAATACAGCAACTTACACACTCACAATTGGTGAATTGAGGCATGTAAATTAAACCCAATAAAGCTGATTTTAAATAAAGAATATTAAATCTGAGGGAACATCATGATCGTCCATTTTGCCTGCGCAATACTTTGGTAGTTTATAGAGCACTTTCATGTGCAAGATCTCACTTTGCACTAAGCAAACAAGCTCTGAGAAGCATAATATTTAGAAAAAAATGTGAAACTTGTTCAGGGCTTTTGAAATGTTTTGTCATTTTCTTTTTTCTTTTTATTTTTATTTTTATTTTATTTTATTTATTATTATTATTATTATTATACTTTAAGTTCTAGGGTACATGTGCATAACGTGCAGGTTTGTTACATATGTATACTTGTGCCATGTTGCTGTGCTGCACCCATCAACTCATCAGCATCCATCAACTCGTCATTTACATCAGGTATAACTCCCAATGCAATCTCTCCCCCTTCCCCCTTCCCCCCTCCCCATGATAGGCCCCAGTGTGTGATGTTCCCCTTCCCGAGTCCAAGTGATCTCATTGTTCAGTTCCCACCTATGAGTGAGAACATGCGGTGTTTGGTTTTCTGTTCTTGTGATAGTTTGCTAAGAATGATGGTTTCCAGCTGCATCCATGTCCCTACAAAGGACACAAACTCATACTTTTTATGGCTGCATAGTATTCCATGGTGTATATGTGCCACATTTTCATAATCCAGTCTGTCACTGATGGACATTTGGGTTGATTCCAAGTCTTTACTATTGTGAATAGTGCCACAATAAACATACGTGTGCATGTGTCTTTATAGCAGCATGATTTATAATCCTTTGGGTATATACCCAGTAATGGGATGGCTGGATCATATGGTACATCTAGTTCTAGATCCTTGAGGAATCGCCATACTGTTTTCCATAATGGTTGAACTAGTTTACAATCCCACCAACAGTGTAAAAGTGTTCCTATTTCTCCACATCCTCTCCAGCACCTGTTGTTTCCTGACTTTTTAATGATCGCCATTCTAACTGGTGTGAGATGGTATCTCATTGTGGTTTTGATTTGCATTTCTCTGATGGCCAGTGATGATGAGCATTTTTTCATGTGTCTGTTGGCTGTATGAATGTCTTCTTTTGAGAAATGTCTGTTCATATCCTTTGCCCACTTTTGGATGGGGTTGTTTGTTTTTTTCTTGTAAATTTGTTTGAGTTCTTTGTAGGTTCTGGATATTAGCCCTTTGTCAGATGAGTAGATTGCAAAAATTTTCTCCCATTCTGTAGGTTGCCTGTTCACTCTGATGGTACTTTCTTTTGCTGTGCAGAAGCTCTTTAGTTTAATGAGATCCCATTTGTCAATTTTGGCTTTTGCTGCCATTGCTTTTGGTGTTTTAGACATGAAATCTTTGCCCATGCCTATGTCCTGAATGTTACTACCTAGGTTTTCCTCTAGGGTTTTTATGGTATTAGGTCTAACATTTAAGTCTCTAATCCATCTTGAATTAATTTTCGTATAAGGAGTAAGGAAAGGATCCAGTTTCAGCTTTCTACTTATGGCTAGCCAATTTTCCCAGCACCATTTATTAAATAGGGAATCCTTTCCCCATTTCTTGTTTCTCTCAGGTTTGTCAAAGATCAGATGGCTGTAGATGTGCGGTATTATTTCTGAGGACTCTGTTCTGTTCCGTTGGTCTATATCTCTGTTTTGGTACCAGTACTATGCTGTTTTGGTTACTGTAGCCTTGTAGTATAGTTTGAAGTCAGGTAGCGTGATGCCTCCAGCTTTGTTCTTTTGACTTAGCATTGTCTTGGAGATGCGGGCTCTTTGTTGGTTCCATATGAACTTTAAAGCAGTTTTTTTCCAATTCTGTGAAGAAACTCATTGGTAGCTTGATGGGGATGGCATTGAATCTATAAATAACCTTGGGCAGTATGGCCATTTTCACGATGTTGATTCTTCCTATCCATGAGCATGATATGTTCTTCCATTTGTTTGTGTCCTCTTTTATTTCACTGATCAGTGGTTTGTAGTTCTCCTTGAAGAGGTCCTTTACATCCCTTGTAAGTTGGATTCCTAGGTATTTGATTCTCTTTGAAGCAATTGTGAATGGAAGTTCATTCATGATTTGGCTCTCTGTTTGTCTGTTACTGGTGTATAAGAATGCTTGTGATTTTTGCACATTAATTTTGTATCCTGAGACTTTGCTGAAGTTGCTTATCAGCTCAAGGACATTTTGGGCTGAGACAATGGGATTAATAATTTCAACTTTTCACAATAGCAAAGACTTGGAATCAACCCAAATGTCCATCAGTGACAGATTGGATGAAGAAAATGTGGCACATATACACCATGGAATACTATGCAGCCATAAAAAAAGGATGAGTTTGAGTCCTTTGTAGGGACTTGGATGCAGCTGGAATCCATCATTCTTAGCAAACTATCACAAGAACAGAAAACCAAACACCGCATGTTCTCACTCATAGGTGGGAACTGAACAATGAGATCACTCGGACTCAGGAAGGGGAACATCACACACCGGGGCCTATCATGGGGAGGGGGGAGGGGGAGGGATTGCATTGGGAGTTATACCTGATGTAAATGACGAGTTGATGGGTGCAGCACAGCAACATGGCACAAGTATACATATGTAACAAACCTGCACGTTATGCACATGTACCCTACAACTTAAAGTATAATAATAATAAGTAAATTAAAAAATAATAATAATAATAATTTCAACTTTTATTATAGATTCAGTGAGTACACGTGCAGGTTTGTTACATGGGTATATTGTGTGACACTGAGGTTTGGGGTACAAATAATCTCATCACCCATGTGGTGAGCATAGTACCCAAGAGGTAGTTTTTCAGCCCTTGTCCCCACTAGTAGTCCCTGGTGTCTGCTGTTCCCATCTGTACCACCATGTATACTCAGTGTTTAGCTCCCACTTATATGTGAGAACATACACTACTTTTTTTTTTTTTTTTGTTCCTGTGTTAATTTGCTTAGGATGATGGCCTACAGCTTCTTTTTTTTACTGCGTAGTATTCCATGATGTACAAGCACCACATTTTCTTTATCCAATCAACCATGGACGGGCATCTAGGTTGATGCCCTGTCTTTGCTATTGTGAATAGTGCAGCAATGAACAAACACGTGCATGTGTATTTTTTGAACAATGATTTATTTTTCTTTGAGCATATACCAGTGATGGAACCATTGGGTCAAATGGTAGTTCTGCTCTTAGTTCTTTGAGAAATCTCCAAGTTGCTTTCCAGGTAAGCAGAACTATTTATTTTCCCACCAACAGTGTATAATCATTCTCTTTTCTCTAAAGTCTCATCGACATCTCTTATTATTTTTTCCTTCTAACAATAGTCATTTTGATAGGCATGAGATGGTATCTCATTGTGATTTTGATTTTTCATTTCTCGGATTATTAGTGATGTTGAATATTTTCTCAGATGTTTGTGGGTCTCTTATATGTTTTCTTTTGAGAATTGTCTGTTCATGTACATTGCTCACTACTTAATGGAGTTGCTTGTTTACTGTTTGTTAATTTGTTTAAATTCCTTATAGATTCTGCATATTGTCAGATGCATAGTTTGCAAATACTTTCTTCAGTTCTGTAGGTTTTCTGTTTACTATGTTGATAGTTTCCTTTTCTATGCAGAAGCTCTTTAGTTTAATTAGTTCACACTTGTCAATTTTTGTTTTTGTTACAATTGTTTTGAGAACCTAGACATAAATTCTTTTCCACAACCTATGTCCAGAATGCTGTTTTCTAGGTTTCTTCCAGAATTTTAATAGTGTGAAGTCTTACATTTAAGGTTTTAACCTACCTTGGATTAATTTTTGTATATGGTAAAAGTAGGGATCCAATTTCATTCATCTGCATATAGTTAACCAGTTATCCCAAAACCATTTATTAAATATGGAGTCCTTTCCCCACTGCTTATTTTTTTCACTTTGTCGATGGTCAGATGATTGTAGATGTGTGGCTTTATCTCCAGGTTCTCTATTCTGTTCCATTGGCTTCTGGTCTGTTTTTGTACCAATACCATGCTGTTTTAGTTATTGCAGCATTATAGTATAGTTTGAAGTCAGATAATGTGATGCCTGTATCTTTATTTTCTTCATTTACGAATGCTTCGGCTATTTGGGCTTTTTTTTTTTTTTTTTTGGTCTTATATAAAATTCAGAATATATTTTTTTAATCCTGTGAAAATGACATTGGTAGTTTGACAGCAAGAGGGTTCAATCTGTAGATTGATTTGGGCAGTATGTCCATTTCATAAAAGATTTCATAAAAGAAAAAATCTACCAACCAAAGAAAGCCCTGAAACAGAAGAATTAACAGTCAAATTTTACCAGATGTACAGAAAAAAGCTGATAACAATTCTGTTGAAACTATTCCAAAAAATCAAGGAGGGGGGATTCTAACTCATTGTACAAAGCCAGTATCACCCTGATATCAAAACCTGGCAGAAACAGCACCGAAAAGAAAACTACTAGCCAATATGCATAGTAGAAGTAGATGCAAAATTCCACAACCAAACTAGCAAACCTAATCCAGCAGCACATCAAAAGGCATCTACACAATGATCAAGTAGACATTATCCCTGGCATGCAAGGTTTGCTCAACATATGCAAATCAATAATTGTGATTTACCACATAAACAGAATTAAAAACAAAACAAAAAACATTATGATGTCCTCCAGGAAAGGGAGAGATGTCTTGAAACAAGATGTAAGAGGATTAAAGAGATGAATTTTGCCTATAACCCACTGCTGCCAAGATCTGAAGCTAGTTGTCCATGAGTGCTGGCCCATGTCCATAAGGATAGGCTGGTTAAGTCCTAGTTAGTTTAATAAAAATACAGAATTTTGCTCATAACCCTCATGCTATTTATGATGCACAGCTTTTCTCTATGACATTTTGGAAGAACTGGTGAAATATTTGCATGCCAGATGGAAGGTATTGAAAGTCAAAATCTCACGTCAACGTTCTTGCCTGAAATTTGAAATAAAGATTCTGTAGTAGCAGTTTCTAACACACAAGATCCTTTGATTACAAAATAATAAGCAATTATTTGTTGCTCTCCAATGCTTAAGGTAGACTTAAGAACTCTTTCTTTGTGTCTGACACCTTATTACTAACTATCCTGGAGAAAACAGTTTATCCCTTAGCCTAGACTCTGAAGTTCAGTGTGTACTAAGAATGCAATTAATGTTAGGGTAGATGACAAATTATAAATAACTTATAAGACCTTATAAGAATTTATATATATAGTATTATCTTCTCTATCCCTTTAAGCCTATTCTGCAAGCAAATTAAAATACATATTATTCTGTAAATATACCTGATGTTTAGTAATGAACTAGTTGGAATTTTGATTTTGTTTATTTTATCTTGTTGCTTTTGTCTGTTTATTTCCTTATTTATTTAGAAATTACCAGCTGCCCAACGCCATATTGGGTGTTTCAATGGCATGATCAAATTCATTTATATAATGAACTTATAAACCAGCAATTGTTATGCTAATTTTAATTATGAGAAAAATAAAGTGTAAACAAGTTAAGTAAGTATCCACGGATTACGTAGCTAGTCACCGCCAAAACCAGGATGTTAATTTATGTTTAATCTGACTCAAGAGTTCCTGAGGGATTAGTTATTATACTATCCCACCTTCTTATTTTACAATTTTTGTAATTTTCCCAAGACTTTTCTTGTTACGTGGGTTGTCCATTCTTCAACATCTTACTGGAGGTCTGTCTCCAAAACCATGTACATCACCTGAAAACGTAACTCCCTTTTCTAAACAATGCTCAAGGTACACAAAATTGTATAAATTGCATAATTTCCCACAAAAGTGATTATGAACCTGCTTTCCAAGACCCCTTTTTTGTATGCATCCTCCCAAAGATGAACTAACCCACAGATATGTTTATCCTTGGTCTTGAGGAGTGGCCAAGATGCGAAATTTTGTAAGTTGTGGTGGGGTGAAGCTTGACTATATGAAGAGGGTGTACACACAGATCTCCAAGAGGCCTTTTTGGTGCAGGACAGAGGAGGAGGATGGAAAGTGAAGGATGATGAACCGTGTGCTTGAAGTTACCTCCATTTATACTTTCTCTGTACCTGTGATCTTGTTTGGATATTTGTTTCCTCAAAATCTCATGTTAAAATGTGATCCCCAAAATTTGGAAGTAGGGCCTGGTGGGAGGTGTTTGAGTCATGGGGGTAGATGCCTCATGAAATGCCCTCCCCATGGTAATGAGTTCTTGCTCTATTAATACATATGACAGCTGCTTGTTTAAAAGAGTCTGACATCGCACTTGCTCCCTCTCTCACCATGTGACAGACCTGCTTCCCCTTTGCCTTTCATCATGACTGTAAGTTTCCTGAGTTCTCACCAGAAGCAAATGCCAGCACCACGCTTCTTGTACAGTCTGCAGATGTATGAGCCCAAATAAACTTTATTTATTTATAAATTACCAGCCTCAGGTATTCTTTTATAGCAATGCAAAATGGACTAACACAGCCTGGAAAATGTTAAAGGTACACCTACATGAACCAGTGTAGCTCAGCTAGCCAATCACAGGACAGAAAATGAAACTGGTTTAACCGCAAAACATTTTTAACCTTGCCATCTTCTCAGGGTACCTTACCTGGGTTCTCTGTGCTCACCCTTGGCTGCCCAGTGCCCAGGGCTTTCTTCCAGGGCTGATGTATATAGGCATTTTCTGGATCTTCAAGTTATGCTCCCACCTTCCTTCACCTCTACAAGTCAAATTTTACATTCCCTATGGTTCTTCATTCTGTTAAGTAGGCAAAAAGGATTTAAGTTAGAACAGCATTTGAATCCAGATAAGTAGTCAGTTTTAACCTTGAATAGGACACTTTATCTCTAAATAATAAACTACTATTTGCAAAGTGTTTTCAGATATATTATATATGTCATCTGTCAAATGAAAATAATACTACTATCTTCCTTACAAGGATCTTATTAAGCAAAAAATAAAATAACAACATCAGAACTAATATTTATTGAGCCATATACTGTGCAAAATACCTTGGGTTCATAACTTTTTTTTATTCCTTTGAGAAAAATCAACACAATTGATATCATTAGTGTCCCATTTTACACATGAACAAACTAAGGTATAAAGAGATTTAGTGGAATCTGTCCCAAGTCAGTTAAGAAAGAGATAGTTCCCATACAAGAATTCAGTTTGTCTGATCCTAGAACTCAATCTCTTAGTCATATATGATAATGTATATGGGAAGACGTCAGTTAATGCAATCATTATATATGGATCTTTACTAAATGCTAATGACCACGTTGAGCTTGATTTGCTGATCCTCTTAAATGAGTCTATATTTTCAAAGAGAACTCCCTTATTTTATTCGGAAATAAAAAAAAAATCTTTGGCAGTTGAAATTCTGAATGTGAGACAGTAAATTAGAGAAGCTAGAACGTCTTATTCACACTATATAGATTAGTAGTTCTAAATCTGTAGTAATTTTGTCCTCTGAGGGAACATTTGGCAGGTCTGGAAACATTTTTGGTTGTTACAAATAAAGTGCTACAAGCCTCTAGTGGGAAGAGGCTAGGCAGATACTACTAAAGACACTACAGAGGACAGCCCCCTACAGTAATGAATTATGCAGCCCAAGATGTTTGTAGTCCTGCAGTTGAGAAACCCTGTTGTAGATGATCTCCTGCTCCTAGAACTGCCAGCTGGGAATAATCCATTTAGGCTTTCATCCCCATAATGTTTACTCATAGTTCATCCTTCTGTAGACATTTATCAATATTTATATTTGCATTTAAGTTGCAAATTCATGTGTATTTTTACCAGTGTGTTAGACTTAGGTCGATTTAGGTGACTAACTTAGAGAAGTTTTGTGTTTGTTTGTTTTATTTCTAAAGATTAGTATCATATTTGTTTCAGTAAAAAGCTAAGAAGCCTCACCAGGATTCCCAGACTTTTAAAAAATTTGCCTCTAAGAACTTCAGAACAGCATGAAGCTAGGAGAATTGGGGGCCTCATGATCTTAGTCTCATGACACATTACTGCAACCAAAGCTTCAGCCACACATAAGTTATAAGCTTGTTCAAGATAAAATGTTTGGGTTTCAAATACAATGTATCTGTGGCTTGGGTTCCTTCTATTAGCCCATTTAAAAATACTTCACACATAGAACATTCTTAACAATGTAGAGTTTCAGCGCACTTTATAAAAAATGTGCTAACATCCTCAAAATATTCCTGACAAAATAGGTGTATAACAATTATTGTCAATTTTGAGAAATAAGAAGCAAGGCTATAATTAAGAAGCAAACTTTGCTCCTACCAATAAGGGCTACAGATTTTAGTTTGAATTGGATTGCTCAGTGAATCCTCTAAGTGTTCAATTAACCTTTTTTGCTTAGCTGAAACTGGCTACTGATTTACAGAGAAATTGGTGTTAAAAAGACCAACATCTAAACCTACAAGCAGAAGTAGTTTAATTAATAGGCCTCGGGACTTTCAAAGGAGATAAATATTAAAGGCAAAATGTTGAGGAGGCTTACTGAGCAGATGGAGAAATAAAGAATCTCACTTTTATATTTCTTTCTCATTAAAATACAATGGTGACAAACCACAAATAACTGCCTTTTGAATTATACTAAACTCATTGCCTAACACATCACAATGCTGAGTGATGAATGAGATCATTAACAATACTAAGCTTTCAGACTACAGTTTAAAATATGTTATTACTTAAGTCTCTGGGAAGCAGCATGTTATTAATTGAATGTTTAAACAACCAACATTTCAGAAGAAGAGGAAGGCAGGGATGACAGCCCTTGCCACAAATTTCATCACACAAGGATGATTGTGGTTGAGGCCTAGGTATTTTTATATTACATTTTAAAAAACAGTAATTTATCTTAAAAAGGGTCCTGCTGTAAAACCTGGCCAGATCATATTAAATTTATCTAGCAACACTGAGCCATTCCAGAGTGCACAAACAGAAGTGTAAAGGCAATTGCTCCTGAGGGAAACAGTCATTACTTAAAAGCTAGGATTCCGTTATTCCCTGTTCGGGCTAAAAGTTTGCAGGCCAAGTAAGTATTCAAATTAAAAGCTAATTGCTTCTTCTTTAGAGGATTGAAAGTGCTGAGGAGATGAGTATAACTAAGACATGTTTAGGTTTGCTTTGCAACAAAAGATGAGTCCAGTAATCTTCCTTCCTTCTTCAAGGCTCAGGATGTAGACAAAAGGGAGTGGATTGAATGGGGTGTAGCTAGAGTAGACCAGTGCTCAGGTCACGCCAAAGGGCTAATTCCCTCCCCACTGTGGAGGGGGTGGTCTAGGCACAGTTTACATTTACAGAAATCTCAGAGCTTTTCAGGGATATTCACAATTTTTTTTCATTATCTTTTTCTTACAACCTGTTTTGCTGAAAGGGAGAATAGATGGTCCAAAACACGAACTGATGAAAAGAATTTGAACTGTTTCTGTCAATTAGAAAACAACAACAACAACAACAAAAGAATATGAGCTTTTTAAAAACTTTTATTTTAGGTTCAGTGGTACAAGGGCAGGTTTGCTACATAGGTTAATTACATATCATGGGGGTTTGGTGTACAGATTATTTTTTCACCCAGGTAATAAATACAGTACCCCACAGGTAGTTTTTCAGTCCTCATTCTCCTCCCACCCTCCACTCTCAAGTAGGACCTGGTGTCTGTTGTTCCTATTTTTCCTTATGTAATCCATGTTTTACTCCCACTTATAAGTGAGAACATGCAATATTTGGTTCTCTGTTCCTGTGTTTAATGGCCTCCAGCTCCATCCATGTTGCTGCAAATGACAACATCTCATTCACTTTTATGGCTACATAGTATTCCCTGATGTATAAGTACCACATTTTCTTTATCCAGCCTACCATTGATGGGCATTTAGGTTGATCTCATGTCTTTGCTATTATGAATAGTGCTACAATGAACATATGCATGCATGTGTCTTCATAGTAGGTCAATTTATATTCCTTTGGGTACACCCAATAATGGGATTGCTGAGTTAAACGGCAGTTCTGTTTTAAATTTCTTAAGAAATTCCCAAAATGCTTTTCATTAAGGCTGCATTAATTTACATTCCCACCAGCAATGTATAAGCATTTCCTTTTCTCCAAAACCTTGCCAACATCTGTTAGTTTTTGATTTTTTAACAATATCAATTTAAAGGTATGAGTTGTATCTCATTGTGGTCTTGATTTGCATGTCTCCAGTGATTACTCATGTTGAGCATTTTTTCATATGCTTACTGGCCATGTTACCAGTGGAAGGTATCTGAGTTACTGGACACAAATCCATATGGGTCTGCAGCAGCCTCAATTATTGCCTTCTGAGCAGAAAGAATTTGACTGAAGTGAATAAGGAAGAAAAGACCTAGGCAGATTTCAGAGCAGGAGTGTAAGTTGATTAAAAAGCTTTAGAGCATGAAAGAAAGGAAAGTACACTTGGAAGAGACCCAAGTGGGCACCGTGAAGGTCAAGTGCAGTGTTTAACCATGATCCTAGGGCTTTGGTGGCTGGCCCACCTCCGGCGACTTGTACCCTTTTCCCATGATTCTTTCCTTAGGGTGGGTTGCCCGCATGTGCAGTGCCCTCTTTACACATGGCAAGTGAGCACACGCAGTGTGCTTAGGAAGTTGTATTCATGCCCGTCTGAGGCTTTCTTCCCTTTTTCAGTGGACTGCTCCCAGAAGGTTATACATCACCATTTTGTCTCTTAATGAGCCTGCCCAGGCTTATTCGCCCAATACATGAGATTTTATTGGAAACCTCTTTTGCTTCTCCCTGGTGCCTGCTGCCAAATTATCATTTTTAAAGAGGCAATGTGATAACTAGTGAAACCATCACCCGATTCCCTGTCATTCCTGATGGGTGGGGAGAGAGCTCTCTCCTACCCTGCCCATTCCTGTCTAACTACCTGTAACAACCACTGTATGTCTCTTTTTGAAAAGTGTCTTTATAGCAGCATGATTTATAATCCTTTGGATATATACCCAGTAAGGGGATGGCTGGAATACTATGTAGCCATAAAAAAAGATGAGTTCATGTCCTTTGTAGGGACATGGATGCAGCTGGAAACCATCATTCTCAGCAAACTATTGCAAGAACAGAAAACCAAACACTGAGTGTTCTCACTCATAGGTGGGAATTAACAATGAGAACACTTGGACACAGGAAGGGAAACACCACACACCGGGGCCTGTTGTGGGGTGGGGGGAGGGGAGAGGGATAGCATTAGGAGATATACCTAATGTAAATGACGAGTTGATGGGTGCAGCACACCAACATGGCACATGTATACATATGTAACAAACCTGCAGGTTGTGCACATGTATCCTAGAACTTAAAGTATAATGAAAAAAAGAAAAGTTTCTATGTCTTTTGCCCAGTTTTTAATGGGGTTGTTTGCTTTTCCTTGTTAATTTATTTAAGTTTTTTTATGATTTTGGATATTTGATCTTTGTTAGAGAAATAGTTTGAAAATACTCTCTTCCATTCTGTAGGTTGTCTGTTTACTCTGTTAAAAGTTTCTTTCACTGTGAAGAAGTTTTTACATTTAATTATGTACCATTTGTCAATTTTTGTTTTTGTTACAATTGCTTTTGGTGTCTTCATCAGGAGACCTTTGTCATGTCCTGCATTGAGAATGGTATTTCCTAGGTTATCTTTAAGGGTATTTACAGTTTTAGGTTTTATATTTAAGTATTTATCCATCTTGAGTTGATTTTTCTGTATCATGTAAGAAAGGGGTGGAGTTTCTATTTTGTGTCAGGAAGAGGTTCAGTCTCAATCTTCCACACATGGCCTCGTCAGTTATCCTGGCACCATATGCTGAATACAGAGTCTTTTCCTCATTGCTTGTTTGATTTTTATCAATGAACAGATGGTTTCAAGTGTGTGGCTTTATTTCTGTGCTCTCTACTCTGTTTCACTGGCCTATGTGACGGTTTCTGTAGCAGCATCATCCTGTTGTTACTGTGTAGCCTTGTGGTAGTTTGAAGTCCAGTAACGTGATGCCTCCAGCTTTGTCCTTTTTGCCTAGGATTGTTTGGTTATTCGGGATCTTATATGGTTCCATATAAATTTTAAAATATTTTTTTTCTAATTCTGTGAAGAATGTCATTGGCAGTTTGTTAGTCATAGCATTGAATCTATAATTACTTTGGGCAGTATGGCCATTTTAACAATATCGATTCCTCCTATCCATGAGCATGAAATATTTTTCTATTTTTTGTATTATCTCTGATTTCTTTCAGCAGTGTTTTGTAATTTTCATTATAGAGAACTCTAATCTCCCTCGTTAGGTGTATTTCTTGGCACTTTATTTTTTTGGTGACTATTGTGAATGGGAGTGTATTGATGATTTCCTTCTCAGCTTGGATGTTGTTGGTATATGGAAATGCTACTGACTTTTGTACATTGATTTCGTATCCTGAAACTTTGTTGAAGTTCTTTATTAGATCAAAGAGCTCTTGGGCTGGGTCTATGGGGTTTTCTAGGTATAGAATCATATTGTCTGCAAGCAGTGAAAGTTTGACTTCTTCTTTTACTATGTGGATGTATTTTATGTCTTTCTCTTGCCTGATTGCTTTGACAAGGGCTTCCAGTACTATGTTAGATTGGAGTGGTGAGAGGGGTATTCTCATCTTGTTCTGATTTTCATAAGGAATGCTTTCAGCTTTTGCCCATTGAGTATGATGTTGGCTGTGAGTTTGTCATTGATAGTTCTTATTATTTTGAGGTATGTTCCTTCAGTGCCTAGTTTGTCGAGGGTTTTTCATGTGAAGAGACATCGAACTTTATCAATCAGTGCTTGACAAGATGACTGACTAGACACAGCCAAGTGGAATAGCTGCCATTGAGGGAGCTAGATGACTGGCGCATATATATATGTGTGTGTGTGTGTGTGTGTGTGTATATATGTGTGTGTGTATATATATGTGTGAGTATATATATATGTGTGTATATATATACACGCATATATATGTGTGTGTGTGTGTATATATATATACACAAACATACACACACACACACATATACTTTAAGTTCTAGGGTACAAGTGCACAACGTGCAGGTTTGTCACATATGTATACATGTGCCGTGTTGTTGTGCTGCACCCATTAACTCGTCATTTACATGAGGTATTTCTCCTAATGGTATCCCTCCCCCCTCCCTCAACCCCATGACAGACCCCAGTGTGTGATGTTCCCCACCCTGAGTCCAAGTGTTCTCAGTGTTAAATTCCCACCTATGAGTGAGAACAAGTAGTGTTTGGTTTTCTGTCCTTGCCATAGTTTACTGAGAATGATGGTTTCCAACTGCATCCATGTCCCCACAAAGGACATGAACTCATCCTTTTTTATGGCTGCATAGTATTCCATGGTGTATATGTGCCACATTTTCTTCATCCAGTCTATCATTGATGGACATTTGGGTTGGTTCCAAGTCTTTGCTATTGTGAATAATGCCACAGTAAACATATGTGTACATGTGTCTTTAGAGCAGCATGATTTGTAATGTTTGGGTATATACCCAGTAATGGGATGGCTGGGTCAAATGGCATTTTTACTTCTAGATCCTTGAGGAATCGCCACACTGTTTTCCACAATGGTTGTACTAGTTTACAGTCCCACCAACAATGTAAAAGTGTTCCTATTTCTCCACATCCTCTCCAGCACCTGTTGCTTCCTGACTTTTTAGGGATCGCCATTCTAACTGGTGTGGATGGTATCTCATTGTGATTTTGATTTACATTTCTCTGATGACCAGTGATGATGAGCATCTTTTCATGTGTCTGTTGGCTGTATAAATGTCTTCTTTTGAGAAGTGTCTGTTCATATCCTTTGCCCATTTTTTGATGGGGTTGTTTGATTTTGTTCTTGTAAGTTTGTTTAAATTCTTTGTAGGTTCTGGATATTAGCCCTTTGTCACATGGGTAGATTGCAAAAATTTTCTTCCATTATGTAGGTTGCCTGTCCACTCTGATAGTAGTTTCTTTTGCTGTGCAGAAGCTCTTTAGTTTAATTAGATCCCATTTGTCTATTTTGGCTTTTGATACCACTGCAGTCCTTTTCCATGCCTGTGTCTTGAATGATACTGCCTAGGTTTTCATCTAGGTTTTTTTGTTTGTTTGTTTTGTTTTGTTTTGTTTTGTTTTAGGTCTAACATTTAAGTCTTTAATTCATCTTGAATTAATTTTTGTTTAAGGTGTAAGGAAGGAATTCAGTTTCAGCTTTCTACATATGGCTAGCCAGTTTTCCCAGCACCATTTATTAAATAGGGAATCCTTTCCCCATTTCTTGTTTTTTTTCAGGTTTGTCAAAGATCAGATGGCTGTGGATGTGTGGAATCATTTCTGAGGGCTCTGTTCTGTTCCATTGGTCTATATCTCTGTTTTGGTACCAGCACCATGCTGTTTTGGTTACTGTAGCCTTGTAGTATAGTTTGAAGTCAGGTAGCGTGATGCCTCCAGCTTTGTTCTTTTTGCTTAGGATTGTCTTGGCAATGTGGGCTCTTTTTTGGTTCCATATGAACTTTAAAGTATCTTTTTCCAGTTCTCTGAAGAAAGTCATTGGCAGCTTGATGGGGATGGCATTAAATCTATAAATTACCTCTGGCAGTATGGCCATTTTCATGATATTGATTCTTCCTATCCACGAGCATGGAATATTCTTCCATTTGCTTGTGTCCTGTTTTGTTTTGTTGAGCAGTGCTTTGTAGTTCTCCTTGAAGAGGTCCTTCACATTCCTTGTAAGTTGGATTCCTATGTATTTTATTTTATTTGAAGCAATTGTGAACGGGAGTTCACTCATGATTTGGCTCTCTGTTTGTCTGTTATTGATGTATAGGAATGCTTATGATGTTTGCACATTGATTTTGTATCCTGAGACTTTGCTGAAGTTGCTTATCAGCTTAAGGAGATTTTGGGCTGAGACGATGGGGTTGTCTAAATATACAATTATGTCATTGGCAAACAGGGACAATTTGACTTCATCTTTCCTGAAATTGAATATCCTTTATTTCTTTCTCCTGCCTGATTGCCCTGGTCAGAACTTCCAACACTACTTTGAATAACAGTGGTGAGAGAGGGCATCCCTATCTTGTGCCAGTTTTCAAAGGGAATGCTTCCAGTTTTTGCCCATTCAGTATGATATTGGCTGTGGGTTTGTCACAAATAGCTCTTATTATTTTGAGACGTGTCCCATCAATATCTAGTTTATTGAGAGTTTTTAGCATGAAGGCTATTGAATTTTATCGAAGGCCTTTTCTGCATCTCTTGAGATAATCATGTGGCTTTTCTTTTTGGTTCTGTTTATACGATGGATTATGTTTATTGATTTGTGTGTGTTGAACCATCCTTGCATCCCAGGGATGAAGCCAACTTGATTATGGTGGATAAGCTTTTTGATGTGCTGCTGGATTCAGTTTGCCAATATTTTATTGAATATTTTTACAAAGATGTGCTTCATGGATATTGGTCTAAAATTATCTTTTTTTGGTGTGTCTCTGTCAGGCTTTGGTATCAAGATGATGTTGGCCCCATAAAATGAATTAGGGAGGATTCCCCCTTTTTCTATTGATTGGAATAGTTTCAGAAGAATGGTACCAGCTCCTCTCAGTACTCTGGTAGAATTCAGCTGTGAATCCCTCTGGTCCTGAACTTTTTGATCAGTAGGCTATTAATTATTGCCTCAATTTCATAGTTTGTTATTGGTCTATCCAGGATTCCACTTCTTCCTGGTTTGGTCTTGGGAGGGTGTATGTGTTCAGGAATTTATCTATTTCTTCTAGATTTTCTAGTTTATTTGTGTAGATTTGTTTATAGTATTCCCTGATGGTAGTTGTATTTTTGTGGGATCAGTGGTGATATCCCCTTTATCATATTTTATTGTGTCTATTTGATTCTTCTCTCTTTTCTTCTTTATTAGTCTTACTAGCTATCTATCAATTTTGTTGATCTTTTCAAAAAACCAGCTCCTGGATTCATTGATTTTTGAAGGGTTTTTTGTGTCTCTATCTCCTTCAGTTCTGCTCTGATCTTAGTTATTTCTTGCTTTCTGCTAGTTCTTGAATGTGTTTGCTCTTGCTTCTCTAGTTCTTTTTTTTTAATTATTTTTTATTATTATAATTTAAGTTCTAGGGTACATGTGCATAACGTGCAGGTTTGTTACATATGTATACTTGTGCCATGTTGCTGTGCTGCACCCATCAACTCATCAGCACCCATCTACTCGTCATTTACATCAGGTATAACTCCCAATGCAATCCTTCCCCCCTGCCCCCTCCCCATGATAGGCCCCATTGTGTGATGTTCCCCTTCCCGAGTCCAAGTGATCTCATTGTTCAGTTCCCACCTATGAGTGAGAACATGCGGTGTTTGGTTTTCTGTTCTTGTGATAGTTTGCTAAGAATGATGGTTTCCAGCTGCATCCATGTCCCTACAAAGGACACAAACTCATCCTTTTTTATGGCTGCATAGTATTCCATGGTGTATATGTGCCACATTTTCTTAATCCAGTCAGTCACTGATGGACATTTGGGTTGATGACATGATTGTATACTTAGAAAATCCCATTGTCTCAGCCCAAAATCTCCTTAAGCTGATAAGCAACTTCAGCAAAGTCTCAGGATACAAAATTAATGTGCAAAAATCACAAGCATTCTTATACACCAGTAACAGACAAACAGAGAGCCAAATCATGAATGAACTTCCATTCACAATTGCTTCAAAGAGAATAAAATACCTAGGAATCCAACATACAAGGGATGTCAAGGACCTCTTCAAGGAGAACTACAAACCACTGCTCAGTGAAATAAAAGAGGACACAAACAAATGGAAGAACATACCATGCTCATGGATAGGAAGAATCAATATTATGAAAATGGCCATACTGCCCAAGGTTATTTATAGATTCAATGTCGTCCCCATCAAGCTACCAATGAGTTTCTTCACAGAATTGGAAAAAACTGCTTCTCTAGTTCTTTTAGTTGTGATGTTAGGGTGTAGATTTTAGATCTTCCCTAATTTCTCTTTTGCTATAAATTTAGTGCTATAAATTTAGTTCTATAAACATAGCATTTAGTGCTATAAATTTCCCTCTACAAGCTGCTTTAAATGTACCCAGTATTGTTCAGTTCCCACCTATGAGTGAGAACATGTGGTGTTTGGTTTTCTGTTCTTGTGATAGTTTGCTAAGAATGATGGTTTCCAGCTGCATCCATGTCCCTACAAAGGACACCTATCATGGGGCGGGGGGAGGGGGGAGGGATTGCATTGGGAGTTATACCTGATGTAAATGATGAGTTGATGGGTGCAGCACACCAACATGGCACAAGTATACATATGTAACAAACCTGCACGTTATGCACATGTACCCTACAACTTAAAGTATAATAATAATAAAAAAAAATGTACCCAGTAGTCATTCAGGAGCAGGTAGCTCAGTTTCCATGTAGTTGTGAGGTTTTGAGTGAGTTTCTTAATTCTGAGTTGTAATTTGATTGCAGTATGGTCTGAGAGACAGTTTGTTATAATTTTTGTTCTTATACATTTGCTGAGGAGTGCTTTACTTCCAACTACGTGGTCAATTTTGGAATAAGTGTGATGTGGTGCTGAGAAGAATGCATATTCTGTTGATTTGGGGTGGAGAGTTCTGTAGATGTCTATTAGATCTGCTTGGTGCAGAGCTGATTTCAATTCCTGCATATCCTTGTTAACTTTCTGTCCTGTGGATCTGTCTAATGTTGACAGTGGGGTGTTAAAGTCTCCCATTATTATTGTGTTGGAGTTTAAGTCTCTTTGTAGGTCTCTAAGGACTTGCTTTATGAATCTGCGTGCACCCGTATTGGGTCCATATATATTTAAGATAATTAACTATTCTCGTTGAATTGATCCCTTTACCATTATGTAATGGCCTTCTTTGTATCTTTTGATCTTTGTTGGTTTAAAGTCTGCTTTATCAGAGATTAGGATTGCAACCACTGCTTTTTTCTTGTTTTGTTTTCCATTTGCTTGGTAGATCTTCCTCCATCCCTTTATTTTGAGCCTATGTTTGTCTCTGCACCTGAGATGGGTCTCCTGAATACAGCACACTGATGGTTGTTGACTCTTTATCCAATTTTCCAGTCTGTGTCTTTTAAACAGGACATTTAGCCCATTTACATTTAAGGTTAATATTATTATGTGTGAATCTGATCCTGTCGTTATGATGTTAGCTGGTTATTTTGCTCATTAGTTGATGCAGTTTCTTCCTAGCATCAATGGTCTTTACAATTTGACATGTTTTTGCAGTGGCTGGTACCAGTTGTTCCCTTTCATGTATAGCGCTTCCTTCAGGAGCTCTTGTAAGGCAGGCCTAGTGGTGACAAAATTTCTCAGCATTTGCTTGTCTGTAAAGGACTTTAGTTCTCCTTCACTTATGAAGCTCAGTTTGTCTGGATATGAAATTCTGGGTTGAAAATTCTTTTCTTTAATAATGTTGAATATTGGTCCCCACTCTCTTCTGGCTTGTAGAGTTTCTTCTGAGAGTTCGGCTGTTAGTCTGATGGGCTTCCCTTTGTGGGTAACCCAACCTTCCTCTATGGCTGCCCTTAACATTTTTTCCTTCATTTAAACTTTGGTGAATCTGACAATTATGTGTTTTGGGGTTGCCCTTCTCAAGGAGTATCTCTGTGGCATTCTCTGTATTTCCTGAATTTGAATGTTGGCTTGCCTTGCTATGTTGGGGAAGTTCTCCTGGATAATATCCTGCAGGGTGTTTTCCAACTTGGTTCCATTCTCCCTGTGACTTTCAGGTACACCAATCAGTCGTAGATTTGGTCTTTTCACATAGTCTCATATTTCTTGGAGGCTTTGTTCTTTCTTTTTACTCTTTTTTTCTCTAAACTTCTCTTCTTGCTTCATTTCATTCCTTTGATCTTCAATTGCTGATACCCTTTCTTCCACTTGATCGAGTCGGCTACTGAAGCTTGTCATGCATCACGTAGTTCTTGCACCATTGTTTTCAGCTTCATCAGTTCATTTAAGGTCTTCTCTATGCTGCTTATTCTAGTTAGCCATGTCTCTAATCATTTTTCAAGGTTTTTACCTTCTTTGTGATGGGTTCAAACATCCTCCTTTAGCTCAGCAAAGTTTGTTATTACCGATCTTCTGAAGCTTACTTCTGTCAACTTGTCAAAGTCATTCTCCATCCAGCTTTGTTCCATTGCTGGCAAGGAGCTGCATTCCTTTGGAGGAGAAGAGGAGCTCTGATTTTTAGAATGTTCAGCTTTTCTGCTCTGATTTCTCCCTGTCTTTGTGGTTTTATCTACCTTTGGTCTTTGATGATGGTGACCTACAGATGGGGTTTTGGTGTGGATGTCCTTTTTGTTGATGTTGATGCTACTCCTTTCTGTTTGTTAGTTTTCCTTCTAACAGTCAGGACCCTCACCTGCAGATCTGTTGGAGTTTGCTGGAGGTCCACTTCAGACCCTGTTTGCTTGGGTATCACCAATGGAGGCTACAGAACAGCAAATATTGCAGAACAGAAAATGTTGCTGCCTGCCCCTTCCTCTGGAAGCTTCATCTCAGAGGGGCATGGGTTGTATGAGGTTTCAGCCGACCCCTACTTGGAGAAGTCTCCCAGTTAGGCTAAACAGGGGTCAGGGGCCCTCTTGAGGAGGCAGTCTGTCCATTCTCAGAGCTCAAACATGGTGCTGGGAGAACCACTACTCTCTTCAAAGCTGTCAGATAGGGACGTTTAAGTCTATAGAAGTTTCTGCTGCCTTTTGTTCAGCTATGCCCTGGCCCCGGAGGTGGAGTCTATAGAGGCTGGCAGGCCTTGTTGAGTTGTAATGGGCTCCATCTAGTTCGAGCTTCCCAGCCATTTGTTTACCTACCTAAGCCTCAGCAATGGTGGACTCACCTCCCTGAGCCTCGCTGCTGCCTTGCAGTTCTATCTTGGACTGAGGTGCTAGCAGTGAGCAAGGCTCTGTGGGCATGGGACCTTCTGAGCCAGGTGTGGGATATAATTCCTGGTGTGCCATTTGCTAAGACCATTGGAAAAGCATAGTATTAGGGTGGGAGTGTCCCAATTTTCCATATACCATCTATCATGGCTTCCCTTGGCTAGGATAGGTAATTCCCCAACCCCTTATGCTTCCCAGGTGAGGTGATGCCCCACCCTGCCTTGGCTCACAGTCCATGGGCTGCACCCACTGTCCAACAAGTCCCAGTGAGATGTAGTTGGTACCTCAGTTGTAAATGCAGAAATCACTCGTCTTCTGTGCCACTCACACTGGGAGCTATAGACTGGAACTGTTCCTATTCTGCCATGTTGGAACCCCCTGACTGGTGCACTTCTAACAGATCCTCAGAGAGAAGGCACTGAGAGTGAAGACCGAGAAATGAGGCCAAAGGGGGAGGAAACTGGGAACCCTGCGCATGGCTACTGCACACTGGGACTAGTTCATGGCCCCCAACAACTCCAGGAGAATGGGTGAGTTGAACTGGTAAGGAACAGCCCATTCTCACCACAGGCCTCTGGAATCCTGGCAAGAGGAGACTCTTCAACCACCATGGCCAATAGAGTTGGCAGGGAGAACTGCTTAGAGAAGTGATGAGGCAGCAAGCCACCTGATGTGGCACCCAGAGGGTTTGGTGTGGAAGCGTCTGTAGTGGAGCATTGGTAGCAATGCCATGCCCTGAGGCTTGACTTACTCCCATAAAAGACTTGAGCCCTAGTGGAACTGTCAGACCTAAACTCTGCAAAGCAATCTTACCCATCAGGCTGAACCAGTCTGACTTTAGCACTCATTGGTCTGTTGGCCTCCCCAGGGACCCTAACCTTGCAATGCCTGCCTGCAGGGCAGCCTCAGGTGCCCTGGGGACCCAAATAATGGCTTCTGCTCTTGACCTGCAGGAAGCTCCAGTGTGGCAGCCCCCACAGACACACAGCAACCTGCCTGCTCCCTCCCCTCATTACAACTTCTCCTGGGAGAAGGACAACCCTCCACATTGCTTTGTCAGCACATATGTGTGCACATTGGTTTTGCCTTCACTGCCCCACCAGCATGTGTGTTGTGAGTACATTCTGCCCCCTCACTGCCTGGCCACTAAAGTGTTGTGAGTACACTCTGCCCCCTCAAACTGCCATACAACCATTGCATTTGGAACCTCGGTGGGCACAAAATCAGAAAGCCCCACCATGCTAGCACTTGGCCCCTGTGCCCACAATCCATGGGAGTGAAACTAGGCACAGAGAAGAGTTGACCCTCTGATACCCTGAGTGGCCACCCCTGTCTGCGGAGCACAGAGAGCACACACAGTCCTATGCCTACTAGTGATCAACCTCCGTTCTAACACTACCACCAGCACAACCACATGCACAGTCACCAGGAGTTAGCCCTTGCCTCCTAAGCTGTGCTACTTTTGCCACTGTTGTGAATGTCTGCATGGTAAAAGGCACCCTGGAACCCACTAGCACCCTGCCACTGCAGATGAGTGGGCACCTCACCATGCTGCTGCCACTACTGGCACATGCAAAGGAGAATAGATTCTGTTGTCACCACATTACAAAACACTTTGGCCTATACCACTTGTTAAAGGTTAGTGATCAGTGGCCCAGTAGCAACTTTGCTCAGTCCCCAGCACAATGGATTCCTAACCTTGAGGAGTCAAAGAACACAGTTGGAACCCAATACCAGTCCCCGAGTTAGGCCACATAATCCAGAAGTTGGGAGCTGTGTGTTGGCCCCATAAAATGTTCCAGAAATGAAGCCAGTTGGCAGAATACACCTTCCACCATAATCAAAACACCAAGGTCATCAAATAGGATAAAAACTCTCAATAAACTAAGTATCAATGGAATGTACCTCAAAATAATAAAAGCCATTGATGACAAACCCACAGTCAACATCATATCGGATGGCAAAATGCCACTTTGGACATAGGAATGAAGAAAGATTTCCTGACAAAGATGTCAAAGGCAATTGCAACAAAAGCAAAAATTGACAAAAGGGATCTAACTAAACTAAAGAACTTCTTCATAGGAAAATGAACTATCAACATGGTATAAAGACAACCTACAAAACTGAAGAAATATTCTTCATAAATCATGGATCTGACAAAGGTCTAATATGCAGCATCTATAAAGAACTTAAGCAAATATACGAAGAAAAAAACAACTACATTAAAAAGGGGGCAAAGGTCATGAACAGATACTTTTCAGAAGAAACACATGCGGCCAACAAGCATATGAGAAAAAGCTCAACATCACTGATCTTTACAGAAATACAAACCAAAACCATAGTGAGATACCATCTCACACCACTCAGAATGGCTATTATTAAAAAGACAAAAATAACAGATGCTGGCAAGGTTGAGGAGAAAAGAGAAGGCTTACACGGTATTGGTGAGAGTGTAAATTAGTTCAACCATAGTGAAAAACAGTGTGGTGATTCCTCAAAGTCCTAAAAACAAAACTACCATTTGACCCAGCAATTCCATTACTGAGTATGTATTTGAAACTGTTCTACCATAAAGACACATGCACCCATATGTTCATTGCAGCACTGTTCACAGTACTGAAGACATGGAATCAACCTATTATGTCCATCAGTTGTAGCATGGATAAAGAAAATGTGGTACCTACACACCATGGAATACTATGCATCCAAAAAAATAATGATATTATGTCCTTTGCAGGAACATGGATGGAGCTAGAAGCCATTATCTTTAGCAAAATAACACAAAAACAGAAAACCAAATTCCATATGTTCTCACTTATAAGTGGGAGCTAAATGGTGAGGACACATGGTCACATAGAGGAGAATGAAACACAGTGGGACTTATCAGAGAGTGGCAATTGGGAGAAGGGACAGGTGTCAGGAAAAATAACTAATGGGTATTAGGCTTAATACCTGGGTGATAACAATCTGTACAGCAAACACCCATGACACAAGTTTACCTACATAACCAACCTGCCTGTGTACCCCCGAACTTAAAATAAAGTTTAAAAAGATTATTTTTTTTTCATCAAAGGCCTTTTCTGCATCTATTGAGATGATGGTGTGATTTTTGTTTTTAGTTCTATTTATGTGATGAATCCCATTTATTGATTTGTGCATGTTGAACCAACCTTGCATCCTAGATATAAAGCCTCTTTGATCACAGTGGATAAGCTTTTGGTGTGCTGCTGGGTTCGGTTTGCTAGTATTTTGTTGAGCATTTTTGCATCGAGGTTCATCAAGGATATTGGCCTGAAGTTCATTTTTGTGTGTGACTCTGCCAGATTTTAGTATCAGTATGATTCTGGCCTCATATCATTAGTTAGAAAGGGATCCCTCCTCTTAAAGTTTTTGGAATAGTTTCTGTAGGAATGGTACTAGTTCTTCCTTATACATCTGGTTAAACTTAGCTGTAAATCCATCTGGTTCTGGGAAATCCCTGATTTGTAGGCTTTTTATTACTGATTCAATTTCAGAACTTGTTACTGGTCTAGAACATGAGCTTTGGAGTTAAATAGACCTAACTTTGAAACCTGGTTCTTACATTTTGCTAATTGATTGATAGTAAGCCAGATTTTTAGTTGTCTAACCTTTAAATTGGAATATTAGTTTTGCTTCTCTAAAGAAAATGTGCAAAAATTACCTGGCACTTAAAAAAAACTGCAAAAAGTACCTGGCATTTAGTGGGCCTTCAAAAAATACACCCTTCAGAAGCAAGGTTCTGCTGGACTTAGCCTTATTATCTACATTTTATAGATAAATACATTGATGTTTAAAGTGGCAGTACATTCCTATACAGTATTATTTTAAACTTGACAGAATCCTTGTGTCAGCTAATCATTCATCCGGGACAGAGAGGATATCTGAAATTTTCCAGATATTGCATCTGTAGACCATCCAGTATTTGATAGATTCTTCCTGAAAAAAGGAGGCCACAAAGCTTGCTAGGCTTCACTGTCACAAATAAAAGCCAAAGAAAAAATTCTCATCCAAGTATCACTTAACCTATCAGAAGAAGCAGGTGATTAAGATAATAGCCTCTGGAGTCAGAATTTCTGGGTTCAAATCTGAGTTCTGCCACTTACTAGCTGTGTGACCTAGGTTCCGGGTCACATTACTTGACTAATCTGGTTCTTGATTCCTTTATTTGTAAAATGAAAATATTGAAATCTACCTGATATTGTGCTAGAGCTGGATCATAGCAGCTCACAAAAAGCTTTTTACTAAATTAAAAAAAAAATTTTGGGGTACATAATAGATGTATGTTTTTTGGAGTACGTGAGATGTTTTGGTACAGGCAAGCAATGTGAAATAAGCACATCCTGAAGAATGGGGTGGGTATTCATTCACTCAAGCATTTATCCATTGAGTTGCAAAAAACCAAATTACAAATTTTAAGTTTTAATAAAAGTGAAGTTATTAACTATAGTCACCCTATTGTGTTATCAAATAGTAGGTCTTATTCACTCTTTCTAACTATTTTTATACCCATTAAGCATCTACCCTACCCCCAAATCTCTACTACCTTTTCCAGCCTCTGGTAATCATTCTTCTACTCGCTATGTCCATGAGTTCAATTATTTTGATTTTTAGATCCCACAGACAAGTGGAGAACATGCAATATTTGTCTTTCTGTGCCTGGCTTAATGCAATTAACATAGCAATCTCCAGTTCCATTTATGTTGTTTCAAATAATTGAATCTATTTTATGGCTGAATACTACTCATTTGTGTATATGAACCACACTTTCTTTATCCATTTGTCTGTTAATGGACAGTTAGGTTGCTTCCAAATATTAACTATTGTAAACAGTGCTGCAACAAACATAGGAGTGCTGATATCTCTGCAATATACTAATTTCCTTTCTTTTGGGTACATACCATGCAGTGGGATTGCTAGATAAATCCTATGGTATCTAAATTTTTAGTTTTTTTCTTTTCTTGAGGAACCTCTAAACTGTTATACATAGTGGTAGTACTAATTTACATTCCCACTAACAGTGTGCAAGGGTTCAGTTTTCTCCACATTCTTGCCAGCATTTGTTATTGCCTGTTATTTGGATACAAGCCATTTTAACTGAAGTGAGATGATATATCATTGTTGTTTTGATTTGCATTTCTCTGATGATCAATGACATTGAGCATATTTTTGTGTGATTGTTTGTCATTTCTATGTCTTCTTTTGAGAAATGTCTATGCAGACCGTTGGCTCATTTTTTGATCAGATTATTAGATTTTTTTCTATAGAGTTGTTTGAACTCTTTTTATATTGTGGTTATGAATCCTTTGTCAGATGTGTAGTTTGCAAATATTTTCTCCCATTTAGTGAATTGCCTCTTCACTTAGTTAATTGTATCCTTTGCTGTTAATAAGCTTTTTAACATTATGTGATACCATTTGTCCATCTTTGCTTGGGTTGCTTGCACTTGTGGGGTATTGGTCAACAATTTTTTGCCAAGACCAGTGTCCTGGAGATTTTCCCCAATGTTTCCTTATAGTAGTTTCATAGTATGAGGTCTTGGATTTAAGTCTTTTTATTCATTTTGTTTTTATTTTTGTATATTGTGAGAGATAGGGATTTAGTTATTCTTCTTCATATGGATATCTAGTTTTCCCAGGATCATTTATTTATTTATTTATTTATTTTATTATTTATTTTTAATTACAATTTCAATCTTTTTTTATTGTTATACTTTAAGTTCTAGGATACATGTGCACAACTTGAAGGTTTGTTACATAGGTATACATATACCATGTTGGTTTGCTGTACCCATCAACTCATCATTTACATTAAGTATTTCTCCTAATGCTACCCCTCCCCCAGCCCCCCACTCCATGACAGGTCCCAGCGTGTGATGTTCCCCACCCTGTGTCTGAGAGTTCTCATTGTTCAATTCCCACCTATGAGTGAGAACATGCAGTGTTTGGTTTTCTGTCCTTGTGATAGTTTGCTGAGAATGATGGTTTCGAGCTGCATCCATGTCCCTACAAAGGACATGAACTTATCCTTTTTTATGGCTGTGCAGTATTCCATGGTGTATATGTGCCACATTTTCTTAATCCAGTCTATCATTGATGAACATTTTGGTTGGTTCTAAGTCTTTGCTATTGTGAATAGTGCCACAATAAAATATGCGTGCATTTGTCTTTATAGCAGCATGATTTATAATCCTTTGGGCATATACACAGTAATGGGATGGCTGGGTCAAATGGCATTTCTAGTTCTAGATCCTTGAGGAATCACCACAATGTATTCCACAATGGTTGAACTAATTTACACTCCCATGAACAGTGTAAAAGTGTTCCTATTTCTCCACATCCTCTCCAGCACCTGTTGTTTCCTGACTTTTTAATGATCACCATTCTAACTGTTGTGGATGGCATCTCATCGTGGTTTTGATTTGCATTTATCTGAAGACCAGTGATGATGAGCATTTTTTCATGTGTCTGTTGGCTGCATAAATGTCTTCTTTTGAGATGTGTCTGTTCTTATCCTTTTCCCACTTTTTGATTCAGTTGTTTGTTTTTTTTCTTGTAAATTTGTTTAAGTTCTTTGTAGATTCTGGATATTAGCCCTTTGTCACATGGGTAGATTGCAAAAATTTTCTTCCATACTGTAGTTTGCCTGTTCACTCTGATGGTAGTTTCTTTTGCTGTGCAGAAGCTCTTTAGTTTAATGAGATCCCATTTGTCTATTTTGGCTTTTGTTACCATTGCTTTTGGTGTTTTAGACATGAAGTCCTTGCCCATGCCTATGTCCTGAATGGTATTGCCTAGGTTTTCTTTTTTCTTTTTTTTTTTTTTTTAATAGGGTTTTTATGGTTTTAGGTCTAACATTTAAGTCTTTAATCCATCTTGAATTAATTTTTGTATAAGGTGTAAGAAAGGGATCTAGTTTCAACTTTCTACATATGGCTAGCCAATTTTCCCAGCACCATTTATTAAATAGGGAATCCTTTCCCCATTTCTTGCTTTTGTCAAGTTTGTCAAAGATCAGATGGGTGCAGATGTGTGGTGTTATTTATGAGGCTTCTGTTCTGTTCCATTGATCTATATATCTGTTTTGGTACCAGTACCACCCAGCATCATGTATTGAGAAGACTGTTTTTTCCTCAACATATGTACTGGCCCCTTCATTGAAAATGAGTTCACTGTAGCTGTGTGGATTTGTTTCTGTGTCTTCTATTCTGTCCCATTTGTCTATGTTTCAGTTTTTGAGCCAGTACCATGCTGTTTTCATTATTATAGCTCTGTAGTGTAATTTGAAGTCAGGTAATGTGCTTCCTCCAGCTTTTTTCTGTTTGCTTAGGATAACTTTTGCTATTTTGAGTCTTTTCTGGTTTCATATAAAATTTAGAATAGATTTTTTCCTATTTATGTGAAGAATGCCATTGGTATTTTGATAGGTATTGCACTGAATTTGTAGATTGCTTTGGGGAGTATGGACATTTTAATAATATTGATTCTTTCAATACATGAATACAAAATATTTTTCATTTTTTGGTGTATTCCTCCATTTTTTTCCATAAGGATTCTATAGTTTTTATTACAGAGCTCTTCCACTTCTTTGGTCAAGTTAATTTCTAGGTATTTAACTTTATATGTGGCTTTTGTAAGTGGGATTACTTCTTTATTTCGTTTGCACATTCCTCACTGTTGCCATATAGAAATGCTACTATTTTTTTTTTCTGTGTTGATTTTGTATCCTGCAACATTACTGAATTTGTGTATCAGTTCTAATAGTTTTTTTTTTGTGGAATCTTCAGGTTTTTTTTAAATGTAAGATCATATCATCTTTATACAAGGATAACTTGACTTCTTCCTTTCTTATCTGGATGCCCTTTATTTCATTCTCTTGTCTAATTGCTCTAACTAGGACTTGCATTACTATGCTGAATAACAGTGGTGAAAGAGGACATCCTTGTAGTGTTCCAGATCTTAGAGGAAAGTCTTCCTGAATTTTTCCCCATTAAAGATGCTAGCTGTGGGTCTGTTACATATGGCCTTTATTTTGTTGAGGTTTATTTCTTTTATACCCAATTTTTTGACAGTTTTGTTTTTATCATAAAGGAATGTCAAATTTTATTAAATGCTTTTCCAACATCAATCGAAATGATCATACGGTCTTTGTCGTTCATTCTCTTGATGAATGTATCACAGTGATTGATTTGTGTATGTAGAACCATTGTTGCATCCCAAGGATAAATCCCATTTCGTCACGATGAAAAAATTTTTTAATATATTGCTGAATAAGATTTGCTAGTACTTTGTTGAAGATTTTTATGTCACTATTCATCAGAGATACTGGCCTGTAGTTTTCTTTTCTTTCTTTTTTTTTTTTTTTTTTTTTTTTTGGTGGTGTGTCTTTTTATTATTTGGGCATCAGGGTAATAGTGGCCTTGCAGATTGAGTTTGGAAGTATTCCCTCCTCCTCTATTTTTCAGAATAGTTTGAGTAGAATCAGGAGTAGTTCTTCTTTAAATGTTTGGTAGTATTCAGCAGTGATTCCAATGGATCCCAAGCTTTGATTTACAGACTTTTTCTTATGGCTTTGATCTCGTTACTTGTTATTAGTCTGTTCAGATTTTCAATTTCTTTCTGATTCAATGTTGGTAGGTTGTATGTGTCTAGGAATTTGCCCAATTTCTTGTAGATTTTCCAATTTATTGGTAGTTTGATAGGAATAGCATTTAATCTATAAATTGCTTTGGGCAGTACGGCAATTTAAAAAATATTAAAAATATTTATTCTTTCTATTAATGAGCAAGACATATTTTCCCATTTGTGTCATCTCTGATTTCTTTGAGCAGAGTTTGATAATTCCCATTTTACAGTTATTTCACCTTCCTGGTTAATTGTACTCCTAGGTATTTTATGTTTTGTTGTTGTTGTTTTGGTTGGGGGGTGCAGTTGAGAATGGGATTGCATTCTTGATTTGGCTCTCAGCTTGCCTGTTGTTTGTGTATAGAAATGCTAGCAACTTTTGTACATTGATTTTGTGTCCTGAGACTTTGCTAAAGTTATCACCTCAAGGAGATTTTGGGTAGGGACCATGGGGCTTTCTAAATATAGATTCATGTTGTCTGCAAACAGGGATAAATTGACTTTCTTTCTTCCTATTTGGATGCCCTTTATTTCTTTCTCTTGCCTAATGATTCTTGCCAGGACTTCCAGTAATGTATTAAATAGGTGTAGTGACAGAGGATATACCTGTCTTGTGCCAGTTTTCAAGGGCAGTGCTTCCAGCTTTTGCCCATTCAGTATGGTGTTGGCTGTGGGCTTGTCATTGATGATTGTTATTATTTTCAGGTATATTCCTTCAATTCCTATTTTATTGAGAGTTTTTAACATGGGGGAGTGTTGAATTTTATCCAAAGTCTTTCTGCATTTATTAAGATAATCATGTAGTTTTTGTCTTTAGTTCTGTTTATATGATGAATCAGATTTACTGATTTGTGTATGTTGAACCAATCTTGCATTACACGATAAAGTCAGCTTGATTGTGCTAGATAAGTTTTTGAAGTGCTGCTGGATTCAGTTTATTGGTATTTTGTTGAGAATTTTTGCATCATTGTTTATTAAGGATATTGGAGTGAAGTTTTTGTTGCTGGGTATCTCTCAGGTTTTGTTAACAGGATGATGCTGGCCTCATATATTAGGGAGGAGTTCCCCCTCCTCAACTGTCTGGTCCTGGGATTTTCTTGGTTAGTAGGCTATTTATTACTGACTCAATTTTAGAGCTCATTATTAGTCTCTTCAGAGATTCAATTTCTTCCTTGTTCAGTCTTGAGAGGGTTTGTGTGTTCAGGAATTCATCCATTTCTTCTAGACTTTTTATTATATGTGCATAGGTTTTTTTTCATAATATTTTCTGATGGTAGTGGTCTATTTATCATATTAACTTTTTCAAAATACCATCTACTGAAATTGCTGATCTTTGGAATAGTTTTTCATGTCTCAATCTCCTTCAATTCAGGTTTGATTTTGGTCCTTTCTTGTCTTCTGCTAGCTTTTGGGTTAGTTTTCTTTTGGTTCTCTAGATCTTTTAATTATGATGTCAGGTTGTTAAATCACAATCTTTCTAACTTTTTGATGAGGGCATTTAGTGCTATGAATTTTCCTCTTAACACTGACTTAGCTGTGTCCCCCAAATTTTGATAAGTTGTGTTTTTCTTCTTATTAATTTAAAAGAATTCTTAATTTCTGCTTCAATTTCATTATTTACCCTAAAGTCATTCAGGAGCAGGTTATTCAATTTCCATGTAATTTTATGGTTTTGAACTTTTTTTTTTTTTTACTTTTTTTATTATTATACTTTAGGTTCTAGGATACATGTGCACAACGTGCAGTTTTGTTTCATAGGTATACATGTGCCATGTTGGTTTGCTGCACTCATCAACTTGTCATTTACATTAGATATTTCTCCTAACTCTATCCCTCCCCCAGGTCCCCACCCCCAAACAGGCCCAGTGTGTGATGTTCCCCTCCCTGTGTCCATGTGTTCTCATTGGGTTTTGAACTATTTTCTTAGTCTTGAATTCTTTTTTAATTGTGCTGTGGTTCAAGACAGCGGTTTGTATTATTTCAATTCTTTTGCAATTGCTGAGTTGTGCTTTATGTCCGAGTATGTGATTGATTTCACATTACATACCACGACGCCGTGAGAAGAATGTATATTCTGTTGTTTTGGGGGGCAGAGTTCTGTAGATGTCTATCAGGACCATTTGATCCCTTGCTGAGCTTAGGTACTGAATATCATTGTTAACTTTTTGCCTCAGTGATCTGTCTAATACTGTCAGTGTGGTGTTGAATTCTCTCTCTATTATTGTGTGGGAGTCTCAAATCTCTTCTATGGTCTCTAATAACTTGCTATATGAATCTGGGTGCTTCCGTGTTGGGTGCACATATATTTAAGATAGTTAGGTTTTCTTGTTGAATTAAACCCTTTATCAATATGTAATGCCCTTCTTTGTCTTTTTCATCTTTGTTGATGTAAGTCTGTTTTGTCTGAAATTAGGATTGCAACTCCTTCTTTTTTCTGTTTTCCATTGCTTGGTAGATTCCCCCCCCCCCTTATTTTTTTTTTTTAAATTTTGAGTTTATGTGTGTCACTGCATACGAGATGGGTCTCTTGAAGATAGTGTACCATTGGGTCTTGGTTGTTTACCCAACTTGACACTCTATGCCTTTTAATTGAGTCTTTTATTCCATTCACATTCAAGGTTAATGTTGAAATGTGTGGACTTGATTCTGTCATCAGGATGTTACTGGTTACTATGCAGACTCGTTTGTGTGTTTTCTTTATTGTGTGTTTTCTTTATAGAATCTGCGTAGTAACCTAAATGTGTACCTAAATGTGTTATTGTATTGGCCAGTCATGGTCTTTTCTTTCCATGTTTAGTGCTTCTCTCAGGAACTCTCATAAGGCAGGTCTGCTGGTAATAAATTCCCTCAGCATTTGCTTGTCTTAAAAGGATCTTATTTTTCTTATTTCTTCCCTTGTGAAGCTTACTTTGGCCATATACGAAATCCTGGGTTGGAATTTCTTTTCTCTAAGAATGCTGAATATTGGTCCCCAATCTCTTCTGGCTTGTAGGGTTTCTGCTGGGATGTCCACTCTTAGTCTGACGGGCTTCCCTTTGTAGGTGATAGGACATTCCTTTTTAGTTGCCTTTAACATTTTTTCTTTCATTTCAACCTTGGAGAATCTTATGATTATGTGCATTAGGGATGATCTTTGGTGAAATACCTTGATGAGGTTCTCTGCATTTTCTGAATATTTAGCAGGCCTCTCCTTTTTATCTTGGTTGGGGAAATTCTCATAAATGATATCCAGAAATATAATTTTTAAGTTATTTACACTCTCCCCACCTGTTTCAGGAACACTAATGAGTCATAGATTTTACGTCTTTACATAATCCCTTATTTCTCAGAGGTATTGCTTGTTCCTTTTCATTGTTTTTCTCTATTCTTATCTGCCTGTCTTATTTCAGAAAGTCAGTCTTCAAACTCAGAGATTCTTCTTTAAGCTTGGTTTATTCTGCTATAACACTTGAGATTGCATTATAAAATTTGCGCAGTATGTTTAGCAGCTCTATCAGGTTTGTTATGTTCTTTTCTATACTGGCTATTTTTGTCTGTCAGCTCCTGTATTATTTCAACATGATTCTTCTTATTATTATTATTATTATACTTTAAGTTCTAGGGTACATGCGCATAACGTGCAGGATTGTTACATATGTATACTTGTGCCATGTTGCTGTGCTGCACCCATCAACTCGTCAGCACCCATCAACTCGTCATTTACATCAGGTATAACTCCCAATGCATTCCCTCCCCCCTGCTCCCTCCCCATGAAAGGCCCCAGTGTGTGATGTTCCTCTTCCCGAGTCCAAGAGATGTCATTGTTCAGTTCCCACTTATGAGTGAGAACATGCGGTGTTTGGTTTTGTGTTCTTGCAATAGTTTGCTGAGAATGATGGTTTCCAGCTGCAACCATGTCCCTACAAAGGACACAAACTCATCCTTTTTATGGCTGCATAGTATTCCATGGTATATATGTACCACATTCTCTTAATCCAGTCTGTCACTGATGGACATTTGGGTTGATTCCAAGTCTTTGCTATTGTGAATAGTGCCGCAATAAACATACGTGTACATGTGTCTTTATAGCAGCATGATTTATAATCCTTTGGGTATATACCCAGTAATGGGATGGCTGGGTCATATGGTACATCTAGTTCTAGATCCTTGAGGAATCGCCATACTGTTTTCCATAATGGCTGAACTACTTTACAATCCCACCAACAGTGTAAAAGTGTTCCTATTTCTCCACATCCTCTCCAGCACCTGTTGTTTCCTGACTTTTTAATGATCGCCATTCTAACTGGTGTGAGATGGTATCTCATTGTGGTTTTGATTTGCATTTCTCTGATGGCCAGTGATGTTGAGCACTTTTCATGTGTCTGTTGGCTGCATGAATGTCTTCTTTTGAGAAATGTCTGTTCATATCCTTTGCCCACTTTTTGATGGGGTTGTTTGTTTTTTTCTTGTAAATTTGTTTGAGTTCTTTGTAGGTTCTGGATATTAGCCCTTTGTCAGATGAGTAGATTGCAAAAATTTTCTCCCATTCTGTACGTTGCCTGTTCACTCTGATGGTAGTTTCTTTTGCTGTGCAGAAGCTCTTTAGGTTAATGAGATCCCATTTGTCAATTTTGGCTTTTGCTGCCGTTGCTTTTGGTGTTTTAGACATGAAGTCTTTGCCCATGCCTATGTCCTGAATGGTAATACCTAGGTTTTCCTCTAGGATTTTTATGGTATTAGGTCTAACACTTAAGTCTCTAATCCATCTTGAATTAATTTTCGTATAAGGAGTAAGGAAAGGATCCAGTTTCAACTTTCTACTTATGGCTAGCCAATTTTCCAAGCACCATTTATTAAATAGGGAATCCTTTCCCCATTTTTTGTTTTTCTCAGGGTTGTCAAAGATCAGATGGCTATAGATGTGTGGTATTATTTCTGAGGACTCTGTTCTATTCCATTGGTCTATATCTCTGTTTTGGTACCAGTACCATGCTGTTTTGGTTACTGTGGCCTTGTAGTATAGTTTGAAGTCAGATAGCGTGATGCCTCCAGCTTTGTTCTTTTGACTTAGGATTGTCTTGGAGATGCGGGCTCTTTTTTGGTTCCATATGAACTTTAAAGCACTTTTTTCCAATTCTGTGAAGAAACTCATTGGTAGCTTGATGGGGATGGCATTGAATCTATAAATAACCTTGGGCAGTATGGCCATTTTCACGATATTGATTCTTCCTATCCATGAGCATGGTATGTTCTTCCATTTGTTTGTGTCCTCTTTTATTTCACTGAGCAGTGGTTTGTAGTTCTCCTTGAAGAGGTCCTTTACATCCCTTGTAAGTTGGATTCCTAGATATTTTATTCTCTTTGAAACGATTGTGAATGGAAGTTCATTCCTGATTTGGCTCTCTGTTTGTCTGTTACTGGTGTATAAGAATGCTTGTGATTTTTGCACATTAATTTTGTATCCGGAGACTTTGCTGAAGTTGCTTATCAGCTTAAGGAGATTTTGGGCTGAGACTATGGGGTTTTCTAAATATACAATCATGTCATCTGCAAACAGGGACAATTTGACTTCTTCTTTTCCTAACTGAATACCCTTGATTTCTTTCTCTTGCCTGATTGCCCTAGCCAGAACTTCCAACACTATGTTGAATAGGAGTGGTGAGAGAGGGCATCCCTGTCTTGTGCCAGTTTTCAAAGGGAATTTTTCCAGGTTTGCCCATTCAGTATGATATTGGCTGTGGGTTTGTCATAAATAGCTCTTATTATTTTGAAGTACGTTCCATCAATACCGAATTTATTGAGCGTTTTTAGCATGAAGGGCTGTTGAATTTTGTCAAAAGCCTTTTCTGCATCTATTGAGATAATCAGTGGTTCTTGTCTTTGGTTCTGTTTATATGCTGGATTATGTTTATTGATTTGCAAATGTTGAAACAATCTTGCATACTAGGGATGAAGCCCACTTGATCATGGTGGATAAGCTTTTTGATGTGCTGCTGAACCTGGTTTGCCAGTATTTTATTGAGGATTGTTGCATCGATGTTCATCAGGGTATTGGTCTAAAATTCTCTTTTTTTTTGTTGTGTCTCTCCCAGGCATTGGTATCAGGATGATGTTGGCCTCATAAAATGAGTTAGGGAGGATTCCCTCTTTTTCTATTGATTGGAATAGTTTCAGAAGGAATGGTACCAGCTCCTCCTTGTACCTCTGGTAGAATTCAGCTGTGAATCCATTAGGTCCTGGACTTTTTTTGGTTGGTAGGCTATTAATTATTGCCTCAATTTCAGAGCCTGCTATTGGTCTATTCAGGGATTCAACTTCTTCCTGGTTTAGTCTTAGAAGAGTGTAAGTGTCCAGGAAATTATCCATTTCTTCTAGATTTTCTAGTTTATTTGCGTAGAGGTGTTTATAGTATTCTCTGATGGTAGTTTGTATTTCGGTGGGGTCGGTGGTGATATCCCCTTTATCATTTTTTATTGTGTCTATTTGATTCTTCTCTCTTTTCTTCTTTATTAGTCTTGCTAGCGGTCTATCAATTTTGTTGATCTTTTCGAAAAATCAACTTCTGGATTCATTGATTTTTTGTAGGGTTTTTTGTGTCTCCATCTCCTTCAGTTCTGCTCTGATCTTAGTTATTTCTTGCCTTCTGCTAGCTTTTGAATGTGTTTGCTCTTGCTTCTCTAGTTCTTTTAATTGTGATGTTAGAGTGTCAATTTTAGATCTTTCCTGCTTTCTCTTGTGGGCATTTAGTGCTATAAATTTCCCTCTACACACTGCTTTAAATGTGTCCCAGAGATTCTGGTATGTTGTATCTTTGTTCTCATTGGTTTCAAAGAACATCTTTATTTCTGCCTTCATTTCATTATGTACCTAGTAGTCATTCAGGAGCAGGTTATTCAGTTTCCATGTAGTTGAGCAGTTTAGATTGAGTTTCTTAGTCCTGAATTCTAGTTTGATTGCACTGTGGTCTGAGAGACAGTTTGCTATACTTTCTGTTCTTGTACATTTGCTGAGGAGTGGTTTACTTCCAATTACGTGGTCAATTTTGGAATAAGTGCGATGTGGTGCTGAGAAGAATGTATAATCTGTTGATTTGGGGTGGAGAGTTCTATAGATGTCTATTAGGTCTGCTTGCTGCAGAGATGAGTTCAATTCCTGGATATCCTTGTTAACTTTCTGTCTCGTTGATCTGTCTAATGTTGACAATGGAGTGTTGAAGTCTCCCATTATTATTGTATGGGAGTCTAAATCTCTTTGTAAGTCTCTAAGGACTTGCTTGATGAATCTGGGTGCTCCTGTATTGAGTGCATATATATTTAGGATAGTTAGCTCTTCCTGTTGAATTGATCCCTTTACCATTATGTAGTGTCCTTCTTTGTCTCTTTTGATCTTTGATGGTTTAAAGTCTATTTTATCAGAGACTAGTATTGCAACCCCTGCCTTTTTTTGTTCCCCATTTGCTTGGTAAATCTTCCTCCATCCCTTTATTTTGAGCCTATATATGTCTCTGCATGTGAGATGGGTCTCCTGATTACAGCAGAATGATGGGTCTTGACTCTTTATCCAGTTTGCCAGTCTGTGTCTTTTAATTGGAGCATTTAGTCTATTTACATTTAAGGTTAATATTGTTATGTGTGAACTTGATCCTGCCAGTATGATATTAACTGGTTATTTTGCTTGTTAGTTGATGCATTTTCTTTTTTTCTTTTTTTTTTTTTTTTTTTTTTTTTTTGAGACGGAGTCTCGCTCTGTCTCCCGGGCTGGAGTTGCAGTGGCCGGATCTCAGCTCACTGCAAGCTCCGCCTCCCGGGTTCACGCCATTTTCCTGCCTCAGCCTCCCGAGTAGCTGGGACTACAGGCGCCGCCACCTCGCCTGGCTAGTTTTTTTTTTTTTTTGTATTTTTTAGTAGAGACGGGGTTTCACCATGTTCACCAGGTTGGTCTCGATCTCCCGACCTCGTGATCCACCCTTCTCGGCCTCCTAAAGTGCTGGGATTACAGGCTTGAGCCACCGCTCCCGGCCAGTTGATGCATTTTCTTTCTAGCCTTGATTGTCTTTACATTTTGGCATGTTTTTGCAATGGCTGGTACCGGTTGTTCCTTTCCATGTTTAGTGCTTCCTTCAGGGTCACTTGTAAGGCAGGCCTAGTGGTGACAGAATCTCTAAGCATTTGCTTATCTGTAAAGGATTTTATTTCTCCTTCACATATGAAACTTACTTTGGCTGGATATGAAATTCTGGGTTGAAAATTCTTTTCTTTAAGAATATTGAATACTGGCCCCCACTCTCTTCTGGCTTGTAGAGTTTCTGCCGAGAGATCTGCTGTTAGTCTGATGGACTTCCCTTTGTGGGTAACCCGACCTTTCTCTCTGGCTGCCCTTAAGATTTTTTCCTTCGGAGGGGCGGAGCAAGATGGCCGAATAGGAGCAGCTCCAGTCTCCAACTCCCAGCGCGAGCGACACAGAAGACCGGTGATTTCTGCATTTTCAACTGAGGTACTGGGTTCATCTCACTGGGGAGTGCCGGACGATCGGAGCTGGTCAGCTGCTGCAGCCCGACCAGCGAGAGCTGAAGCAGGGCGAGGCATTGCCTCACCTGGGAAGCGCAAGGGGGAAGGGAATCCCTTTTCCTAGCCAGGGGAACTGAGACACACAACACCTGGAAAATCGGGAAACTCCCACCCCAATACTGCGCTTTAGGAAACAGGCACACCAGGAGATCATATCCCACACCTGGCCGGGAGGGTCCCACACCCACGGAGCCTCCCTCCTTGCTAGCGCAGCAGTCTGTGATCTACCGGCAAGGCAGCAGCGAGGCTGGGGGAGGGGCGCCCGCCATTGCTGAGGCTTAAGTAGGTAAACAAAGCTGCTGGGAAGCTCGAACTGGGTGGAGCTCACAGCAGCTCAAGGAAACCTGCCTGTCTCTGTAGACTCCACCTCTGGGGACAGGGCACAGTAAACTAAGACACACAGACACCTCTGCACAGACGCAAACGACTCTGTCTGACAGTTTTGAAGAGAGCAGTGGATCTCCCAACACGGAGGCTGAGATCTGAGAAGGGACAGACTCCCTGCTCAAGCGGGTCCCTGACCCCTGAGTAGCCTAACTGGGAGACATCCCCCACTAGGGGCCGTCTGACACCCCACACCTCACAGGGAGGAGTACACCCCTGAGAGGAAGCTTCCAAAGCAAGAATCAGACAGGTACACTCGCTGTTCAGAAATATTCTATCTTCTGCAGCCTCTGCTGCTGATACTCAGGCAAACAGGGTCTGGAGTGGACCTCAAGCAATCTCCAACAGACCTACAGCTGAGGGTCCTGACTGTTAGAAGGAAAACTATCAAACAGGAAGGACACCTACACCAAAACCCCATCAGTACATCACCATCATCAAAGACCAGAGGCAGATAAAACCACAAAGATGGGGAAAAAGCAGGGCAGAAAAGCTGGAAATTCAAAAAATAAGAGTGCATCTCCCCCGGCAAAGGAGCGCAGCTCATCGCCAGCAACGGATCAAAGCTGGACGGAGAATGACTTTGACGAGATGAGAGAAGAAGGCTTCAGTCCATCAAATTTCTCAGAGCTAAAGGAGGAATTACGTACCCAGCGCAAAGAAACTAAAAATCTTGAGAAAAAAGTGGAAGAATTGATGGCTAGAGTAATTAATGCAGAGAAGGTCCTAAACGAAATGAAAGAGATGAAAACCATGACACGAGAAATACGTGACAAATGCACAAGCTTCAGTAACCGACTCGATCAACTGGAAGAAAGAGTATCAGCGATTGAGGATCAAATGAATGAAATGAAGCGAGAAGAGAAACCAAAAGAAAAAAGAAGAAAAAGAAATGAACAAAGCCTGCAAGAAGTATGGGATTATGTAAAAAGACCAAATCTACGTCTGATTGGGGTGCCTGAAAGTGAGGGGGAAAATGGAACCAAGTTGGAAAACACTCTTCAGGATATCATCCAGGAGAACTTCCCCAACCTAGTAGGGCAGGCCAACATTCAAATCCAGGAAATACAGAGAACGCCACAAAGATACTCCTCGAGAAGAGCAACTCCAAGACACATAATTGCCAGATTCACCAAAGTTGAAATGAAGGAAAAAATCTTAAGGGCAGCCAGAGAGAAAGGTCGGGTTACCCACAAAGGGAAGCCCATCAGACTAACAGCAGATCTCTCAGCAGAAACTCTACAAGCCAGAAGAGAGTGGGGGCCAATATTCAACATTCTTAAAGAAAAGAATTTTAAACCCAGAATTTCATATCCAGCCAAACTAAGTTTCATAAGTGAAGGAGAAATAAAATCCTTTACAGATAAGCAAATGCTTAGAGATTTTGTCACCACTAGGCCTGCCTTACAAGAGATCCTGAAGGAAGCACTAAACATGGAAAGGAACAACCGGTACCAGCCATTGCAAAAACATGCCAAAATGTAAAGACCATTGAGGCTAGGAAGAAACTGCATCAACTAATGAGCAAAATAACCAGTTAATATCATAATGGCAGGATCAAGTTCACACATAACAATATTAACCTTAAATGTAAATGGACTAAATGCTCCAATTAAAAGACACAGACTGGCAAACTGGATAAAGAGTCAAGACCCATCAGTCTGCTGTATTCAGGAGACCCATCTCACACGCAGAGACATACATAGGCTCAAAATAAAGGGATGGAGGAAGATTTACCAAGCAAATGGAGAACAAAAAAAAGCAGGGGTTGCAATACTAGTCTCTGATAAAACAGACTTTAAACCATCAAAGATCAAAAGAGACAAAGAAGGCCATTACATAATGGTAAAGGGATCAATTCAACAGGAAGAGCTAACTATCCTAAATATATATGCACCCAATACAGGAGCACCCAGATTCATAAAGCAAGTCCTTAGAGACTTACAAAGAGACTTAGACTCCCATACAATAATAATGGGAGACTTCAACACTCCACTGTCAACATTAGACAGATCAACGAGACAGAAAGTTAACAAGGATATCCAGGAATTGAACTCATCTCTGCAGCAAGCAGACCTAATAGACATCTATAGAACTCTCCACCCCAAATCAACAGAATATACATTCTTCTCAGCACCACATCACACTTACTCCAAAATTGACCACGTAATTGGAAGTAAAGCACTCCTCAGCAAATGTACAAGAACAGAAATTATAACAAACTGTCTCTCAGACCACAGTGCAATCAAACTAGAACTCAGGACTAAGAAACTCACTCAAAACCGCTCAACTACATGGAAACTGAACAACCTGCTCCTGAATGACTACTGGGTACATAACGAAATGAAGGCAGAAATAAAGATGTTCTTTGAAACCAATGAGAACAAAGATACAACATACCGGAATCTCTGGGACACATTTAAAGCAGTGTGTAGAGGGAAATTTATAGCACTGAATGCCCACAAGAGAAAGCAGGAAAGATGTAAAATTGCCACTCTAACATCGCAATTAAAAGAACTAGAGAAGCAAGAGCAAACACATTCGAAAGCTAGCAGAAGGCAAGAAATAACTAAGATCAGAGCAGAACTGAAGGAGATAGAGACACAAAAAACCCTCCAAAAAATCAATGAATCCAGGAGTTGGTTTTTTGAAAAGATCAACAAAATTGACAGACCACTAGCCAGACTAATAAAGAAGAAAAGAGAGAAGAATCAAATCGACGCAATTAAAAATGATCAAGGGGATATCACCACTGACCCCACCGAAATACAAACTACCATCAGAGAATACTATAAACACCTCTACGCAAATAAACTGGAAAATCTAGAAGAAATGGATAATTTCCTGGACACTTACACTCTTCCAAGACTAAACCAGGAAGAAGTTGAATCCCTGAATAGACCAATAGCAGGCTCTGAAATTGAGGCAACAATTAATAGCCTACCAACCAAAAAAAGTCCAGGACCAGATGGATTCACAGCTGAATTCTACCAGAGGTACAAAGAGGAGTTGGTACCATTCCTTCTGAAACTATTCCAATCAATAGAAAAAGAGGGAATCCTCCCTAACTCATTTTATGAGGCCAACATCATCCTGATACCAAAGCCTGCCAGAGACACAACAAAAAAAGAAAATTTTAGACCAATATCCCTGATGAACATCGATGCAAAAATCCTCAATAAAATACTGGCAAACCGGATTCAGCAACACATCAAAAAGCTTATCCACCATGATCAAGTGGGCTTCATCCCTGGGATGCAAGGCTGGTTCAACATTCGCAAATCAATAAACATAATCCAGCATATAAACAGAACCAAAGACAAGAACCACATGATTATCTCAATTGATGCAGAAAAGGCTTTTGACAAAATTCAACAGCCCTTCATGCTAAAAACGCTCAATAAATTCGGTATTGATGGAACGTACCTCAAAATAATAAGAGCTATTTATGACAAACCCACAGCCAATATCATACTGAATGGGCAAAAACTGGAAAAATTCCCTTTGAAAACTGGCACAAGACAGGGATGCCCTCTCTCACCACTCCTATTCAACATAGTGTTGGAAGTTCTGGCTAGGGCAATCAGGCAAGAGAAAGAAATCAAGGGTATTCAGTTAGGAAAAGAAGAAGTCAAATTGTCCCTGTTTGCAGATGACATGATTGTATATTTAGAAAACCCCATTGTCTCAGCCCAAAATCTCCTTAAGCTGATAAGCAACTTCAGCAAAGTCTCCGGATACAAAATTAATGTGCAAAAATCACAAGCATTCTTATACACCAGTAACAGACAAACAGAGAGCCAAATCAGGAATGAACTTCCATTCACAATTGCTTCAAAGAGAATAAAATACCTAGGAATCCAACTTACAAGGGATGTAAAGGACCTCTTCAAGGAGAACTACAAACCACTGCTCAGTGAAATCAAAGAGGACACAAACAAATGGAAGAACATACCATGCTCATGGATAGGAAGAATCAATATTGTGAAAATGGCCATACTGCCCAAGGTAATTTATAGATTCAATGCCATCCCCATCAAGCTACCAATGAGTTTCTTCACAGAATTGGAAAAAACGGCTTTAAAGTTCATATGGAACCAAAAAAGAGCCCGCATCTCCAAGACAATCCTAAGTCAAAAGAACAAAGCTGGAGGCATCACGCTACCTGACTTCAAACCATACTACAAGGCTACAGTAACCAAAACAGCATGGTACTGGTACCAAAACAGAGATATAGACCAATGGAACAGAACAGAGTCCTCAGAAATAATACCACACATCTACAGCCATCTGATCTTTGACAAACCTGAGAGAAACAAGAAATGGGGAAAGGATTCCTTATTTAATAAATGGTGCTGGGAAAATTGGCTAGCCATAAGTAGAAAGCTGAAACTGGATCCTTTCCTTACTCCTTATACGAAAATTAATTCAAGATGGATTAGAGACTTAAATGTTAGACCTAATACCATAAAAATCCTAGAGGAAAACCTAGGTAGTACCACTCAGGACATAGGCATGGGCAAAGATTTCATGTCTAAAACACCAAAAGCAACGGCAGCAAAAGCCAAAATTGACAAATGGGATCTCATTAAACTAAAGAGCTTCTGCACAGCAAAAGACACTACCATCAGAGTGAACAGGCAACCTACAGAATGGGAGAAAATTTTTGCAATCTACTCATCTGACAAAGGGCTAATATCCAGAACCTACAAAGAACTCAAACAAATTTACAAAAAAAAACAAACAACCCCATCAAAAAGTGGGCAAAGGACATGAACAGACATTTCTCAAAAGAAGACATTCATACAGCCAACAGACACATGAAAAAATGCTCATCATCACTGGCCATCAGAGAAATGCAAATCAAAACCACAATGAGATACCATCTCACACCAGTTAGAATGGCAATCATTAAAAAGTCAGGAAACAACAGGTGCTGGAGAGGATGTGGAGAAATAGGAACACTTTTACATTGTTGGTGGGATTGTAAACTAGTTCAACCATTATGGAAAACAGTATGGCGATTCCTCAAGGATCTAGAACTAGATGTACCATATGACCCAGCCATCCCATTACTGGGTATATACCCAAAGGATTATAAATTATGCTGCTATAAAGACACATGCACACGTATGTTTATTGCAGCACTATTCACAATAGCAAAGACTTGGAATCAACCCAAATGTCCATCAGTGACAGATTGGATTAAGAAAATGTGGCACATATACACCATGGAATACTATGCAGCCATCAAAAAGGATGAGTTTGAGTCCTTTGTAGGGACTTGGATGCAGCTGGAATCCATCATTCTTAGCAAACTATCACAAGAACAGAAAACCAAACACCGCATGTTCTCACTCATAGGTGGGAACTGAACAATGAGATCACTCGGACTCAGGAAGGGGAACATCACACACCGGGGCCTATCATGGGGAGGGGGGAGGGGGGAGGGATTGCATTGGGAGTTATACCTGATGTAAATGACGAGTTGATGGGTTCAGCACAGCAACATGCACAAGTATACATATGTAACAAACCTGCACGTTATGCACATGTACCCTACAACTTAAAGTATAATAATAATAAATAAATTAAAAAAAAAAAAAAAAAAAAAAGATTTTTTCCTTCATTTCAACTTTGGTGAATCTGGCAATTATGTGTCTTGGAGTTGCTCTTCCCGAGGAGTATCTTTGTGGCATTCTCTGTATTTCCTGGATTTGAATGTTGGCCTGCCCTACTAGGTTGGGGAAGTTCTCCTGGATGATATCCTGAAGAGTGTTTTCCAACTTGGTTCCATTTTCCCCCTCACTTTCAGGCACCCCAATCAGATGTAGATTTGGTCTTTTTACATAATCCCATACTTCTTGCAGGCTTTGTTCATTTCTTTTTCTTCTTTTTTCTTTTGGTTTCTCTTCTCGCTTCATTTCGTTCATTTGATCCTCAATCGCTGATACTCTTTCTTCCAGTTGATCGAGTCGGTTACTTAAGCTTGTGCATTTGTCACGTATTTCTCGTGTCATGGTTTTCATCTCTTTCATTTCGTTTATGACCTTCTCTGCATTAATTACTCTAGCTATCAATTCTTCCACTTTTTTTTCAAGATTTTTAGTTTCTTTGCGCTGGGTATGTAATTCCTCCTTTAGCTCTGAGAAGTTTGATGGACTGAAGCCTTCTTCTCTCATCTCGTCAAAGTCATTCTCCGTCCAGCTTTGATCCGTTGCTGGCGATGAGCTGCACTCCTTTGCCGAGGAGATGTGCTCTTATTTTTTGAATTTCCAGCTTTTCTGCCCTGCTTTTTCCCCATCTTTGTGGTTTTATCTGCCTCTGGTCTTTGATGATGGTGATGTACTGATGGGGTTTTGGTATCGGTGTCCTTCCTGTTTGATAGTTTTCCTTCTAACAGTCAGGACCCTCAGCTGTAGGTCTGTTGGAGATTGCTTGAGGTCCACTCCAGACCCTGTTTGCCTGGGTGTCAGCAGCAGAGGCTGCAGAAGATAGAATATTGCTGAACAGCGAGTGTACCTGTCTGATTCTTGCTTTGGAAGCTTCCTCTCAGGGGTGTACTCCACCGTGTGAGGTGTGGGGTGTCAGACTGCCCCTAGTGGGGGATGTCTCCCAGTTAGGCTACTCAGGGGTCAGGGACCCACTTGAACATGCAGTCTGTCCCTTCTCAGATCTCAACCTCCGTGTTGGGAGATCCACTGCTCTCTTCAAAGCTGTCAGACTGAGTCGTTTGTGTCTGCAGAGTTTTCTGCTGCTTTTGTTGTTGTTTAGTTGTGCCTTGTCCCCAGAGGTTGAGTCTACAGAGACAGGCAGGTTTCCTTGAGCTGCTGTGAGCTCCACCCAGTTCGAGCTTCCCAGAGGCTTTATTTACCTACTTAAGCCTCAGCAATGGCGGGCGCCCCTCCCCCAGCTTCACTGCTGCCTTGTGGTTAGATCGCAGACTGCTGTGCTAGCAGAGGGAGGCTCCGTGGGCATGGGACCCTCCCGGTCAGGTGTGGGTTACAATCTCCTGGTGTGCCCGTTTGCTTAAAGTGCAGTATTGGGGTGGGAGTTACCCGATTTTCCAGGTGTTATGTGTCTCAGTTCTCCTGGCTAGGAAAAGGGATTCCCTTCTCCCTTGCACTTCCCAGGTGAGGTGATGCCTTGCCCTGCTTCAGCTCTCGCTGGTCGGGCTGCAGCAGCTGACCAGCACCGATTGTCCGGCACTCCCTGGTGAGATGAACCCAGTACCTCAGTTGAAAATGCAGAAATCACCGGTCTTCTGTGTCGCTCGCGCTGGGAGTTGGAGACTGGAGCTGTTCCTATTCAGCCATCTTGCTCCGCCCCTCGTAGAAGTCTCAACATGATTCTTAGCTTCCTGAAATTCCTACATCTCAATTATCTTTGTGACTATTCATATTTGTGAGTTCTATTTCTGTCATTTCTGCCATCTCAGCCCTGTTCAGAACTCTCACTAGAAAGGTAGTGCAGTAGTTTGGAGGAAAGTATGCACTCTGGCTTTTTGAGTTGTCAGAGTTTTCATGCTGTATATATATATTTTTGTCTCATCTTTGTGGGTTGATGTCACTTCAGCCTTTGAAGTTGCTGACCTTTGGATGGTTGTTTCTTTCTTTTATTCTATTCGATGATCTTGATATGTTGACTTTGGTATAAACTGTATTCAGCCGACTGGCTTCATTTCTGAATTGTTTTATGGGGCTAACACTAAGCTCCTAACTCCTGGATTGTGTGCTCTAACTCTCAGGGACTTGTATTAGGCCTGACTTTTTTCTCCTGGCTCCTTGTGGTTAGAAACCCACTGTGCTGAGTTAAGGGAAACCAAGTTGCTCCCAGATGCCCTGGCCACTGCCCTTTGATGAGTCATGTCAGCCAAAGCATTTCATAGTGCTGTGAACAGTGGGATATATCCTCATTCACATGTGCCAGCAGTATGGTGTGGTGCACACTCACTAATTGCTGCAGGGTGCTAGTGGGTGTTTGGGTGCTTGCTTCCATGCAGACATTCGCCACAGTCGTGGAGGCAATGCATCTCATGGGTGGGAGTATGGGGGAGGGTCCCTGCTGATGACTGTGCAGTCCTGCTGGTGGTGGCCTTTTCTCAGGGGCTCGGTGTTAGCAGGTCCAGGTCTGTGTGCCTTCTCTGTGTGTCACAAAATGGAGTAGTCACTCAGGACAGGGGAGTATCTGCTGTTTTCTGCACCTTATCTCACTTCCAAGGCAGTGTTAGTGCAAGGATGTGGTGCTGGTGTAGGTGGCGCTGGCTGGCTCTTTTCCTGCCAAGTCTCCATTTGCAATGGCAGTTAGCAGGGGTACAAGGGGTGTCTGAACTCCCTCCACAGTAGTAGCAGGGAAGGGTGCATGCACCCTAGTACACTGGTGGGCCAAAAAAGCAAAATCCACCTATGCAGACATGGACCTGAAAAGTAATGTGAGTAGTTGCCGTGGGTCTAGGGGAAGCTGTAGTGTGTGGAAGGGAGCATGCAGGCTGGTGCATGACCATGGAGGCCACCTTGCTGGAGCTCTTCACTGGATAAGCACAGTCCACCAGCACAGAAGCTATGATGTGACTCCCCAGGGCACCCAAGGCTGCCCCACAAGCAGGTGTAGCCAGCCAGCAACCCCTGTAGAGGCCAGCAGACCAAGTGGTGCTCAGGTCTGATTGGCCATGTCTGATGGGTAAGACCACCCTGCAGAATTCAGGATTGACAGTTCCCCTAGGGCTAAAGTCTCCTATAGGGACAAGTCAAACCTAAAAGGATGGCCGTCTCTGGATGTGCTATGCTACAAATGCTCTCACACTAATCTCTCTGCGCTCCACATCAGCTGGCATGCTGCCCCTACCGTTTCTCTAAGCAGCAGTCTCTGCCACCCGAGTGTCCATAGTGGTCGAAGTATCTCCTCCTGCTGGAGTTCCAGAGGCCCATGGTGAGAATACATTGCTCCTTGTTAACTCACCTATTTCCCTGAATCCATTGTGGGGGCAGGAAATGAATCCAGGTGCACAATAGTTCCAGGTAGAGTTCCCAGATTCCTGCCCATTCAGCCCAGCTTCTGTGACTTCCCTCCATCCATCTTGGTGCCTTCTCTCTGAAGATTTGTTAGAAGTACGCTAGTAGTCTGCATCCCTTGGTGGCAGCTGTTCCACCTTGCTGAGTCTAGTTAGCCATCTTGGCAAAATCTGAGGCAAGTAGTTTAAGACCCACCGGGGAACCATAGTGAGACTCCATCTCTACAAAAATAAAATAAAATAAAATAAAATAAAATAAAATAAAATAAAATAATAAATAGCCAGGGATGGTGACATGCAACTGTAGTTTTAGTTACTCAGGATGCTGAGGTGGTAGTATGACATGAGCCCAGGTGTTTGAAGTTTTAGTGAGCTATGGTTACACTGCCCTCCAGTCTGGGTGAGAGAGTGAGACCTTCAGGAAAAGAGATCGAGAAAGAAAAAAGAAAGAAAAATAAATGAAGAAAGAAAGAAAGAAAGAAAGAAAGAAAGAAAGAAAGAAAGAAAGAAAGAAAGAAAGAAAGAAAGAAAGAAAGAAAGAAAGAAGAGAGAGAGAAAGAAAGAGAAAGAAAGAAAGAAAAAAGAAAGAAGAAAGAAAGAAAGAAAGAAAGAAAGAAAGAAAGAAAGAAAGAAAGAGAGAGAGAGAGAGAGAAAGAAAGAAAGAAAGAAAAGAAAGAAAGAAAGAAAGAAAGAAAGAAAGAAAGAAAGAAAGAAAGAAAGAAAGAAAGGAAGGAAGGAAGGAAGGAAGGAAGGAAGGAAGGAAGGAAGGAAGGAAGGAAGGAAGGAAGGAAGGAAGGAAGGAAGGGAAGGAAGGAAGAGAAAGGTCAGGTTCTAACACAGAATAACTTGGCATGTATTGCTGCTCACCACTTTCAAAATCTAATTTGAGAAAGCTTGTATTTATAGTGAAGTCCCTGAAGGAGACTTCCCCTTGGATGCTTTACAATCTATTTCTAGCTTAATCCAGGTCACCAGAGAATTGTTAATCTGGACTGCTGGGCTACTTTATTTTGACATAGTATAGATCAATAAAATCTTTTATGGAAGATCATTTTGGTATTAAGGCATTGAAGTAAAATAAGGGAAATTGTTAGAAACAGCCCTTAAACAAGTTGCTGTGTTTATTGTCAAGGTCCTGTTGATACTGCTCACAATGTCTTCTTGAAAAGGTCTCATGAGAGACTAGTTATCTGACATTAGTAACAATATTTGTTGTTAAGATATTACAGCTCATACAGTTGATAGGTTTTCCCTCTGCACTGACAGCTCAAAAGTTCAGAATCAAATGTGTGGCTCAGGTTTAGCAAATGTGAAAAAAGCATTGGCATACATTTTACCTCCTAACTTCATTCAGATGCTCTTCATCCAAGCACTGCTGTCTCTTCATTTCTAAATCCATAAACACTTTTCTAGTTTTGTAGAGACAGTATGTGTAGTGGTTATGATCATGGCCTCTACATTTAAATTGGCTATATTTAAATCTACTTTTTGTCACTTGCTATGTAACCTTGACCTAGTTACTTATATTCTCCATACCTCAGCTCTTTCATCAGTCCAGTGGATATAATAATGGTACATACCTCCTAGGGTTGTTATAAGTATTATATTGGGGTAGTATATGTAAAGTGTTTAGAACAGTGCCTCACATCCAGTACTACTAATTACCCAATTTCAGGGGATGCCATTTACATAGAATATAGCGTGAATTATGCTTTTTAGATTTGGACAATGTGATGACTCTGCTGATACATAGTGAGTACTCTATAGATGTTAGCCAATGTTATTGCTGTCACATGTTCATAAAGTGTGCAGTTTTAATGGAAGAAATAAATCTATTTCCCTGTCTGTCTCCACAAAAGACGGTAGGCCCATAAAAACCCAGGTTTTAAGATAACTTTCTAACACTTACTTCTAAGGCTACTTCATCTCTAAATTCAGCCAGCTTCAATCCCATTTCGTTACACTTTGTTTTCTACCACGCCATTGATTTGGGAACAGTGACACCAAGTATTATATTTAAACATAATGCTAAGTAGATCATCCTGTTGAGCATACGTGTTCATGTGTTGTTATGGTAGAATGATTTATATTCCTTTAGGTGTATATTCAATAATGGCATTGCCGGGTTGAATGGTAGTTCTGTTTTAGGTTCTTTGAGAAATTGCCAAATTGCTTTTCCCAATGACTGGACTAATTTACATTCCCATCAGCAGTGTATAAATGTTCTCTTTTCTCCAAAACCATGCCAGCATCTGTTATTTTTGACTCTTTAATAATAGCCATTCTTACTGGTGTGAAATGGTGTCTCATTGTGGTTTTGATTTGCATTTCTCTAGTAATTAGTGATGTTGGGCATTTTTTCATATGCTTGTTGGCTGTGTGTGTGTGCCTTCTTTTGGGAAATGTCTGTTAATTTCCTTTGTCCTGTTTTTAATGGGTTTGCGTGGTTTTTGCTTGCTAATCTGTTTAAGTTCCTTATAGATTCTGCATATTAGACTTTTGTCAGAGGAATAGTATGCAAGTATTTTCTTCCATTCTGCATGTTGTCTGTTTACTCTGTTGATGATTTTTTTTTTTTTTTCTGTATAGAAGCCGTTTAGTTTAATTATGTCCCATTTGTCAATTTTTTTTTGCAATTGCTTTTAGCATCTTCATCATGAAATCTTTACCAGGTCCTATGTCCAGAATAGTAAACCATAGGTTTTTTTCAAGGGTTTTTATAATTTTAGATTTTGCATTAAAGTCTTTCATACATCTTGAGTTAAATTCTTAAATGGTGTAAGAAAGTAGTCCTGTTTCAGTCTTCTGCATATGGCTAGCCAGTTATCCCAGCATTATTTATTTAATAGGGATGCCTTTCTCCATTGCTTGTTTTTGTTGACTTTGTTGAACATCTGATGATTGCAGTTGTGTGGCTTTATTTCTGGCCTCTCTTTTCTGTTCCATTGGTTTATGTGTTTGTTTGTGTATGAGTATCATGCTATTTTCATTACTGTAGCCTTGTAACATGGTTTGAAGTCAGGTAATGTAATGTTTCAGGTCTGTTCTTTTTTCTTAGGAATGCTTTGGCTTTTCAAGCTCTTTTTGGGTTCTGTACGAATTTTAGCATAGGTTTCTCTAGTTCTGTGAAGAAAGTCATTGGGAGTTTGATAGGAATAGCATTGAATCTGTAAATTTCTTTGGGCAGTATGGCAATTTTAACAATATTAATTCTTCCTATCCATGAAGATGGACTATTTTTCCACTTCTTTGTGTCATCTTCAATTTCTTTCAACAGTATTCTGTAATTATTTTCATGGAGATCTTTCATCTCCCTGGTTAACTGTATTGAGTAGCAGTGGCTAGAGTGGGTATCCTTGTCTTCTTCCATAAATTCTCAATGTTTTTGTAAAATGAAAATAATAACACCTATCTCATAAAGGTGTTTTGAAGGTTAAATATAAAGTCCCTACAATAGTACCTAATACACAATATATGACCATTGTTAATGTTACCGGGAGAGGAAATGTTTAACAGTTTACAGCAACCAGGCAAGATACAAATGATTCCATATTCAGATAAACACATCCATAATTATTAAATAAAGTTTCTGGTCTAGAGTAGAGTTTATATGTTGGAAATCTTCTCAGGGGCATTATTACAATGAGGATCTGAAGAATACATTCCAGAAAATTCTAAAAAACTCTAAACCACTTCAACTCTTTACGATTCTCCCAACCCCAGGGATCGAGGCAAACCAACTCCTGGCGACCCAATGTTCATATTATACTTTCTGCAGGAAGTAACTGAACAGAAGTAAAAAATGTCAGTGTGTTGCAAGATTACCTGGGGCACACCAAGTTGCTTAGTATTCTCTCACCTATATTATCTCTTTCAGGAATGTTCTTAGATAAAGATGTAACCAATTTTTTCCTATCTTTGTAGTCTGTCTTCAACCTACTCCCAAATGTTGCCTCCCTCATCCCTTCAGCTGAAAGATGCACTACTAATTTGGGTAGTTGCTAATTAAGATCTTAAACTATGATCCCCTCTCCTGGAGTATGTGAGTTTTCACAGTGTGCAAAAGAAGATATATACATACATACACACGTACCCATACACACACCACTCAAAACTTTTAACATGTAACAGAACGACATGATGAAATGCATACAATATTGCAATAAGCATATATAAGTAAATGTAATTCTGCAAATATGTCTGCTTGTACTGCTGTTATATAAATGTGTCTGACTTTGAACAGAAATAAAATAATTTCTAATTGAATGCTATCTGGAAGAATCTCCCACTGAATAATTGAGAAGTCATTTAATCTACAGTTACTTCAATGTTTCACTGTCAAATGAATCCCCCTCTTTAGGTGAATGCAAAAGTAATTGTGTTTTTTTTTTTTTTTTTTTTTTTTTTTTTGCCATTAAAACCACATATGTTCTGTATCAGGTACTATTACAGGCACTTTATATTTAACCTTCAGAACTTATTTATGAGATAGTTGTTATTAAAAGTAATGACAAGAACTGCGATCACTTTTGTACCAACCTAATACATGTTCCTAAGAAGCTTCTGGAGCTCAAATTGCACACTTGCTGGCACACTGGAATTTTGCTGTCAACATATTTTATGCCTTCATGCATGGATTACATATGAGCCAAGTAAGAATGCCTAAATGTGTTAGGCTATTTCATTGCTCTGCAAACATCACAGAGTGTTACTTCTACAAGCCTAGATGGTATAGCTTAATACATACCTAGGCTAATATGGTATAGCTTGTTGCTCCTAGGCTACACACCTGTATAACTTAAAGAGCATGTTACTATACTGAATACTGGAGGCAATTTTAACACAAAGGTATGTATTTGTGTATCTAAATATAAACAAACAAAAAGTACTGTAAATATGTGGTATAGAAGATTAAAAATGGCACACCTGTCTAGGGCACTTACCATGAATGGAGCTTACAGGACTGGATGTTGCTATGGGTGAGTCAGTGAGTGAGTGATGAATGAATGTGAAGTTGTAGGACAATACTGTTCACTAATGTAGACTTTATAAACACTGTACACTTGGGCTACACTACACTTACGTTAACAACTTTCTTTATTAATAAATTATCTTTGCTTACTGCAACTTTTTAACTTTATAAACTTTTTTAACTTTCTGACTCTTTTGCAATAGCATTTACCATAAAACACACATTGTGCAACTGCATAAAAATATTTTCTTTGTTTATAACTTTATTCTATAAGCTTTTTTCTATTTTTAATTTTTAAAATTTTTAATTTTTTTTTAAATGTTAATACACAAACACACACATGAACCTAGGCCTGCACAATATCAAGATCATGAATAACCAATATCACTGTCCCCTATCTCCACATCTCATCCCACTGGAAGGTCTTTAGGGGTAATAACGCACATGGAGCTATCATCTACTATGATAACAATGACTTTTTCTGGAATATCTCCTGCACGCCATGCCTGAGGCTGCTTTACAGTTAACTTTTCATAATAAATAGAAAAAGTACACTCTAAAATAACAATATTATGTGTAGTATAATAAATACAAAACCAGTAACAGTTGTTTATCATTATCAAGTATTACAACTGTACATAATTGTATGTTCTATATTGTACTTTTATAATGCCTGTCAGTGCAGTAGGTTTCTTTTATGCCAGCATCACTACAAACACATGAGTAATGTGCTACACTGTGGTGTTACAATTGCTACCATGTCACTAGGTGACAAAAATTTATCAGCTCCATTATAACCTTCTGAAACCACTGTTGTATATGTGGTCCGTCATTGAGTGAAATATCGTTGTGCAGAACATAACTGTAATTATGAAATGTTAAATTTATTGTATTAGTTTTCTAGAGTAATCATAATGAAGTATCACAAACTGGATGGCTTAAACAACAGAAATTTATTGTCTCACAGTTTTCTGTCTCACAGGCCAGAAGTCTGAATTCTAAGCGTCTGCAGGTTATTTTGAATTTAGGATGGATTTTTTTTTTAGTTATTTCTGTTTGCTTTTAAAAATTTAAATATTTTCCTTTTATCAGTCTGTATTACAGCAGACTTCACTAACAGTTTTCTTTCAGGTTTTTAAAATAAAGTACAGGAAATGTCAACATAAGTTAGTGTCATTTATTTTGAAAACTCAAGCCTCAGTGGTATTTTTTTTTCCCTTATCAGCTGTGCAGAGACCCCCTTAGGATTAGCTTTCAACAGAGCTCCCATTCCAGGCCCAGAAGAAACCTTTGATATTAATGTCAGCCCACTGGAAAAGGCTATCAGCATTCCACTAAAAGTTACAAAGCTGAGTAATTCAGGAGAATAACGGGTCAAATCTGTTTGCAAATAGACTACTAAGTCTTCCTTAGTGACAGCTTTGGAGAAGTGCTGGGACAACGTGGTCACCTCTGTTTTTAGGTACCAGTCACTGGAAAAGCACATCCGTGCATGACTTCTATTTTATCCAACAGCCAGATATCAGCCAGAAGAACAGATGGCCCACCTGGTTGCAGGAGATAAAAGTCAGTGTCAGGTCTGCCCCTGGAGGGGTCCTTCAGTGGCAAATTAGTCTAACGTTAGGGAAGAATCAAAGAAAATTGGATCAACTAACTCTCCTTTCTCCATGGTAAAATTCCGAAGGACTCAAGTTTCCTTACAGGCAGGCCTTCCTAGCACTCTTCCTTCTATAGTCAGGAGGACCTCCAGGGTTTCTGGGAGAGAAGTTGTCACCTCATATTTTTATGGCAAACTTGGAGCTTGTGACTGATGCCACTCAAAGGCAAGGGACTTGCTTTGCTGAAAGCTTTACTTTCCCCAACATACTCCTTATGCCACAGACAAATAGAAGTCCAATGTACCAAGGCTCCAATGGGCCCAGCAAAACAAACTGACCAGCATTTCCAACCTAGGCCCCAGCCATATTCACATATTCACCTAACCTGGCTCTTTCTGCACAAACTGAGCTTCCCAACTCAACTGGTTTTCTGCCTAATACTCACTTATATGCTTACCTGATGTCATTCATCAAGAGTGCCCTTCTCAAGAATCAATGTGAGAAAACAGTTGAAACATTCATCAACTTGAGTGAAAAGTACTGTTATATAAATTGTCTAACACTTATAACTTTATGTTATCCTAACTTAGAGATCTATCATTCTTCTTAGGAGGACACAAGAAAATTTTCTCACTCCCAATGAGTAGTATGCTTTTTCTTATTGGATTATGACCTAATACAGTTTATTATTTCCTTTTTTGTCTTGGTTGCCAGAAATCTCAGAACTATATCTGATTCTCAATTGCCAAAACTCCCCTTTCTTTTTTATATTTTGCAAGTTTTTAATTTTAATTTTAAATATTTAGTATCCATCATTAATGTAAATCCTTTCAAATCTTTTATGAAATATAAAAGTAGATAAGGATGTTAATTACAAATATACAAATATTTATGAAAGAGGCAATGAAATCTTCCTTGAGTATAGACTAATAATGGTTTGTAACTTGTGCTGACACTATCTCTTCCCCATGCATTTTAAAAATTGAGATATGATTCACATAGCATAAAACCAACCCCTTTACAGTGTACAACTTACAAAGCTGTGCAACAATCACCACTATCTAATTCCAGAACATTTTAATCACTCTTGTACCCATTAGCATTACTGCCAATTTCCCTTTTCCAATCCACTGGCACCCACTAATATTTCTGTGTCAATGAATTTGCCTGTTCTGGACATTTTATATAAATGGAATCATAAAATATGTGGCCTTTTGTGTCTGACTTCTTAGCATGATATTTTCAAATTTTATCTATGTTGTAACATGCATCAATACAGAATTTGATACAAATAACTTGATTTGTTAGCGCTGAATAAAATTCCATTGTATGAATATATCACAATTTATTTATCCATTTCATCTGTTGATGTACATCTGGGTTGTTTCATTGTTAGCTAATAGAAATAATGACGCTACAAGCATTCATGAACAAGTTTTTGTGTGGATGTATGTTTTCAATTCTTCCATACATATTCCTAAAAGTAAAATTACTGAGTAATTTGGTAACTATGTTTAACTATTTGAGGAACCACTAAACTGTTTTACACAGTGACTATATCACTTTATATTCCACCAATGTATGAAGGTTCCTATCTCTCTGTATCCTTTCTGACATTTGTTACTTTCTGTGATATTTCTGTTGTTGTTGTTACAGACATTCTGGTGGGTTTGAAGTAGTTTTTATTGCAGTTTTACTTTGTATTTCTCTAATGACTACTGATGTTGAGCGTTTTTTCATGTGCCTATTGATCATTTGTACATTTTATTTGAAAAAATGTTTATTCTGACCCTTCATTTTTAAGTTATATTATTTGTCTTTTGTTTAGCTTGTTACATATTCCGTATACTAGACCCTTATCAGATATGTGATTTGCAAATATGTTCTTCTGCACTGAAGTTTGTCCTTTCACTTTCGTCCTAATGTCTATTTAATGAACACATATTTAAACTTTATTCAGTCCTATTTATCTTTTTCTTTCGTTGCTTGAACTGTTGCTGTCATATCTAAGAAACCATGGCCTAATCCAATGCCACAAATAATTTTGCCACTTTTTTCCTAAGAATTTTATAGTTTTAGCTCTTACCTTTTGGTCTGTACTCAATTTTGAGCTAATTTTTAAAATATGATATGTGGTAAGAGTTTAATTTTATTATTTTGCATATGGATATCTAGTTAACACAGAGCTATTTCTTGAATAAACTATCCTTCCTCCATTAAATTATCTTGATACACTTGATGAAAATTAAGTGACTATAAATATGACAACTTACTTCTGGACTTTGATCTATGTTTTTCCATTGATCTATGTTTTTCCTTATGCCGGCACCACACTGTCTCGACTACTGTTATTTGTACTAAGTTTTAAAATCTGGAAATGTAAGTCCTCCAAATTTGTTCTTAATATTCAGAATTTTTTTGGCTTTTCTGGGTCCCTTGAACTTACATACGAATTTTAGAGTCAGTTTGTAAATTTCTATGAAAACGGTGAGCTGGAATTTGTTTAAGAATTGCTTTGATTTTGTAGATCATTTAGTTGAGAATTACTTTTTAAATGGTAATTAGTCTTTCAATGCATAAACACAGAATGTTTTCCCACTTACTCAGGTTTTCTTTAATTTCTTTCAAAGATGTTTTGGAGTTTCCTTGTGCACATCTCACATTTATTTTGATAAGTTTATTCTAAGTATTTTATTATTTCTGATACTATTGAAAATGAAATTGTTCCTTTAATTTCATTTTCAAATTGTTTATCGCAAGTGTACAGAAATATGATTGTTTTTTCATATTGCTCTTGTATCCTGCAACCTTACTATAATACTTTATTAGCTCTAATAGACTTGTGTGTGTGTGTGTGTGTGTGTGTGTGTGTGTGTCTATTCCTTAGGATTTTCTATGTACAGGATCATGTTATCTGCAAATAAAGGTAGTTTTAATTCTTAAATTTCAATCTAGATGTCTTTTATTTCTTTCGCTTGCCTAATTTCCCTGGCTAGAGTCTTCAGTACAATATTGAATAAAGTTGACAAGAGGGAACATACTTGCCTTTTCCCAATCTTGGGAGAAAGCTTTAAGCCTTTCACATTAAATATTATATTAGTTGTAGCTTTTTCTGAGATGCCCTTTATCAGGTTGACGAAGTTCCTTTTGTTTCTAATGTGTTGAGTGCTTATGAAAAATGATGTTGATTTTTTTCAAATAATTTTACGTCTCTATTGAGATAATTATGAGGCTTTTGCCTGTTTTTCAATTAATGTTGTGTATTACATTGTTGATTTTCATATGATTAATAAACCTTGAATCTCTTTGTAAATCTTGCTTGATTATGTTGTATGATTTTTCTTATACATTGTTTTTCTGTTAGCATTTTATTGAAGATTTTTGCATTTACGTTCATGAGATATTCATCATAATTTTCTTTTTATATGATGTCTTTGGTTTTGAAACCAGGGTAAAATTATTCTTATAAAATGAATTGGGAAATATATCTTCCTCTTCCATTTTTTTGGTAAAGTTTGGTAAGGATGGTTACTAATTATTTAAATTTTCAGAATTCACCAGTGAGCCATATACTCCTCGACTCTACTTCATTTTTAATTACTTGTTTAATCCCTTAATTTCTTATAGATGTATTCAGATTTTTATTTCGTTTTTAGTCAGTAACTATAGTTTGTGTTTTCCTGGGAATTGTTTCATTTAATCTTGTTTATCTAAGTTGTTGACATGTAATTGTCACAGTATTTCATTATGATCGTTTTTATTTCTATAGTTGGTAGTAAAGTTCTCTATTTTATTTCTGATTTACAAAATTTTTGTCTTCTGTCTTTTTTTCTTGGTTAGTTCATTAAACTTTTGTTAACTTTATTGGTGTGAGCAAAGAACCAACTTTTGGTTTCACTAATTTTATCCATTTTTTTATGATCTATTCCACTTAATGCCACCCTAATATTATTTTTTCCTTCTGCTACCATTGGTTTTAGCTTGCTTTATGTTTTAATTCCTGAAGGTACAAAGTTAGAATTTTTATTAGTGATCCTTCATTTTCTTAATGTATGTATTTAAAGCTATAAATTTTCTCCTGAAATCTGTTTTAAAAGTATCTCATAGGTCTTGACTTGTTGTGTTTTCATTATTTTTTTATTTTTTTATTATTATTATATTTTAAGTTCTAGGGTACATATGCATAATGTGCAGGTTTGTTACATATGTATACTTGTGCCATGTTGCTGTGCTGCACCCATCAACTCATCAACACCCATCAACTCGTCATTTACATCAGGTATAACTCCCAATGCAATCCCTCCCCCTGCCCCGTCCCCATGATAGGCCCCGGTGTGTGATGTTCCCCTTCCCGAGTCCAAGTGGTCTCATTGTTCAGTTCCCACCTATGAGTGAGAACATACGGTGTTTGGTTTTCTGTTCTTGTGATAGTTTGCTGAGAATGATGGTTTCCAGCTGCACCCATGTCCCTACAAAGGACACAAACTCATCCTTTTTTATGGCTGTGTGGTATTCCATGGTGTGTATGTGCCATATTTTCTTAATCCAGTCTGTCACTGATGGATATTTGGGTTGATTCCAAGTCTTTGCTATTGTGAATAGTGCCACAATAAACATACGTGTGCATCTGTCTTTATAGCAGCATGACTTAAAATCCTTTATGTATATATACCCAGTAATGGGATGGCTAGGTCGAATGGTATTTCTAGTTCTATATCCTTGAGGAATCGCCATACTGTTTTCCATAATGGTTGAACTAGTTTACAATCCCACCAACAGTGTAAAAGTGTTCCTATTTCTCCACATCCTCTCCAGCACCTGTTGTTTCCTGACTTTTTAATGATTACTATTCTAACTGGTGTGAGATGGTATCTCATTGTGGTTTTGATTTGCATTTCTCTGATGGCCAGTGATGATGAGCATTTTTTCATGTGTCTGTTGGCTGTATGAAAGTCTTCTTTTGAGAAATGTCTGTTCATATCATTTGCCCACTTTTCGATGGGGTTGTTTGTTTTTTTCTTGTTAATTAGTTTGAGTTCTTTGTAGGTTCTCGATATTAGCCCTTTGTCAGATGAGTAGATTGCAAAAATTTTCTCCCATTCTGTAGGTTGCATGTTCACTTTGATGGTAGTTTCTTTTACTGTGCAGAAACTCTTTAGTTTAATTAGATCCCATTTGTCAATTTTGGCTTTTGCTGCCGTTGCTTTTGGTGTTTTAGACATGAAGTCCTTGCCCATGCCTATGTCCTGAATGGTTTTACCTAGGTTTTCTTCTAGAGGTTTTATGGTATTAGGTCTAACATTTAAGTCTCTAATCCATCTTGAATTAATTTTCGTATAAGGAGTAAGGAAAGGATCCAGTTTCAGCTTTCTACTTATGGCTAGCCAATTTTCCCAGCACCGTTTATTAAATAAGGAATCCTTTCCCTATTTCTTGTTTTTCTCAGGTTTGTCAAAGATCAGATGACTGTAGATGTGTGGTATTATTTCTGAGGACTCTGTTCTGTTCCGTTGGTCTATATCTCTGTTTTGGTACCAGTACCATGCTGTTTTCGTTACTGTAGCCTCGTTGTGTAGTTTGAAGTCAGATAGCATGATGCCTCCAACTTTGTTCTTTTGACATAGGATTGTCTTGGAGATGCGGGCTCTTTTTTTGGTTCCATATGAACTTTAAAGCAGTTTTTTCCAATTCTGTGAAGAAACTCATTGGTAGCTTGATGGGGATGGCATTGAATCTATAAATAACCTTGGGCAGTATGGCCATTTTCACGATATTGATTCTTCCTATCCATGAGCATGGTATGTTCTTCCATTTGTTTGTGTCCTCTTTTATTTCACTGAGCAGTGGTTTGTAGTTCTCCTTGAAGAGGTCCTTTACATCCCTTGTAAGTTGGATTCCTAGATATTTTATTCTCTTTGAAGCAATTGTGAATGGAATTTCATTCCTGATTTGGCTCTCTGTTTGTCTGTTACTGGTGTATAAGAATGCTTGTGATTTTTGCACATTAATTTTGTATCCTGAGACTTTGCTGAAGTTGTTTATCAGCTCAAGGAGATTTTGGGCTGAGACAATAGGGTTTTCTAAATATACAATCATGTCATCTGCAAACAGGGACAATTTGACTTCTTCTTAACTGAATACCCTTGATTTCTTTCTTTTGCCTGATTGCCCTAGCCAGAACTTCCAACACTATGTTGAATAGGAGTGGTGAGAGAGGGCATCCCTGTCTTGTGCCAGTTTTCAAAGGGAATTGTTCCAGGTTTGCCCATGGATGATTTATGAACATGTATGATGTTGGCTGTGGGTTTGTCATAAGTAGCTCTATGATTTTGAGATACGTTCCATCAATACCGAATTTATTGAGCGTTTTTAGCATGAAGGGCTGTAAAATTTTGTCAAAGGCCTTTTCTGCATCTTGAGATAATCATGTGGTTTTTGTCTTTGGTTCTGTTTCTATGCTGGATTATGTTTATTGATTTGTGTACGTTGAATCAGCCTTGCATCCCAGGGATGAAGCCCACTTGATCATGGTGGATAATCTTTCTGATGTGCTGCTGGATCCGGTTTGCCAGTATTTTATTGAGGATTTTTGCATTGATGTTCATCAGGGATATTGGTCTAAAATTCTCTTTTTTGTTGTTGTGTCTCTGGCAGGCTTTGGTATCAGGATGATATTGGCCTCATAAAATGAGTTAGGGAGGATTCCCTCTTTTTCTATTGATTGGAATAGTTTCAGAAGGAATGGTTCCAGCTCCTCCTTGTACCTCTGGTAGAATTCAGCTGTGAATCCATCTGCTCCTGGTCTTTGTTTGGTTGCTAGGCTATTAATTATTGCCTCAATTTCAGAGCCTGCTATTGGACTATTCAGGTATTCAACTTCTTCCTGGTTTAGTCTTGGGAGAGTGTAAGTGTCCAGGAAATTATCCATTTCTTCTAGATTTTCTAGTTTATTTGCATAGAAGTGTTTATAGTATTCTCTGATGGTAGTTTGAATTACTGTGGGGTCGGTGGTGATATCCCCTTTATCATTTTTTCTTGCATCTATTTGATTCTTCTCTCTTTTCTTCTTTATTAGTCTTGCTAGCGGTCTATCAATTTTGTTGATCTTTTCGAAAAACCAACTTCTGGATTCATTGATTTTTTGGAGGGTTTTTTGTGTCTCTATCTCCTTCGGTTCTGCTCTGATCTTAGTTATTTCTTGCCTTCTGCTAGCTTTCGAATGTGTTTGCTCTTGCTTCTTTACTTCTTTTAATTGTGATGTTAGAGTGTCCATTTTAGATCTTTCCAGCTTTCTCTTGTGGGCCTTTAGTGTTATAAATTTCCCTCTATACACTGTTATAAATGTGTCCCAGAGATTCTGGTATGTTGTATCTTTGTTCTCATTGGTTTCAAAGAACATCTTTATTTCTGCCTTCATTTCGTTATGTACCCAGTAGTCATTCTGGAGCAGGTTATTCAGTTTCCATGTAGTTGAGCAGTTTTGATTGAGTTTCTTAGTCCTGAGTTCTATTTTGATTGCACTGTGGTCTGAGAGACAGTTTGTTAAAATTTCTGTTCTTGTACATTTGCTGAGGAGTGCTTTAATTCCAACTATGTTGTCAATTTTGGAATAAGTGTGATGCGTTGCTGAGAAGAATGTATATTCTGTTGATTTGGGGTAGAGAGTTCTGTAGATGTCTCTTAGGTCTGCTTGCTGCAGAGATGAGTTCAATTCCTGGATATCCTTGTTAACTTTCTGTCTCGTTGATCTGTCTAATGTTGACAGTGGAGTGTTGAAGTCTCCCATGATTATTGTATGGGAGTCTAAGTGTCTTTGTAAGTCTCTAAGGACTTGCTTTATGAATCTGGGTGCTCCTGTATTGAGTGCATATATATTTAGGATAGTTAGCTCTTCCTGTTGAATTGATCCCTTTACCATTATGTTATGGCCTTCTTTGTCTCTTTTCATCTTTGGTGGTTTAAAGTCTGTTTTATCAGAGACTAGTATTGCAACCACTGCTTTTTTTTTGTTCTCTGGGTCTTGACTCTTTATCCGGTTTGCCAGTCTGTGTCTTTTAATTGGACCATTTAGTCCATTTACATTTAAGGTTAATATTGTTATGTGTGCACATGATCCTGCCATTATGATATTAACTGGTTATTTTGCTTGTTAGTTGATGCAGTTTCTTCCTAGCCTCGATGGTCTTTACATTTTGGCATGTTTTTGCAAGGGCTGGTACCAGTTGTTCCTTTCCATGTTTAGTGCTTCCTTCAGGGTCTCTTGTAAGGCTGGCCTGATGGAGACAAAATCTCTAAGCATTTGCTTATCTGTAAAGGATTTTTTTTCTCCTTCACTTGTGAAACTTAGTTTGGCTGGATATGAAATTCTGGGTTGAAAATTCTTTTCTTTAAGAATGTTGAATATTGGCCCCCACTGTCTTCTGGCTTCTAGAGTTTCTGCCGAGAGATCTGCTGTTAGTCTGATGGGCTTCCATTTGTGGTAACCCGACCTTTCTCTCCGGCTACCCTTAACATTTTTTTCCTTCATTTCAACTTTGGTGAATCTGGCAATTATGTGTCTTGGAGTTGCTCTTCTTGAGGAATATCTTTGTGGCGTTCTCTGTATTTCCTGAATTTGAACGTTGGCCTGCCCTACTAGGTTGGGGAAGTTCTCCTGGATGATATCCTGAAGAGTGTTTTCCAACTTGGTTCCATTTCCCCCTCACTTTCAGGCACCCCAATCAGACGTAGATTTGGTCTTTTTACATAATCCCATACTTCTTGCAGGCTTTGTTCATTTCTTTTTCTTCTTTTTTCTTTTGGTTTCTCTTCTCACTTCATTTCATTCATTTGATCCTCGATCGCTGATACTCTTTCTTCCAGTTTATCAAGTCAGTTACTGAAGCTTGTGCATTTGTCACATATTTCTCGTGTCATGGTTTTCATCTCTGTCAATTCGTTTATGGCATTCTCTGCATTAATTATTCTAGTTTTCAATCCTTCCACTCTTTTTTCAAGATTTTTAGTTTCTTTGTGCTGGGTACGTAATTCCTCCTTTAGCTCTGAGAAGTTTGATGGACTGAAGCCTTCTTCTCTCATCTCGTCAAAGTCATTCTCCGTTCAGCTTTGATCCATTGCTGGCGATGAGCTGCGTTCCTTTGCAGGGGAGATGCACTCTTATTTTTTGAATTTCCAGCTTTTCTGCCCTGCTTTTTCCCCATCTTTGTGGTTTTATCTGCCTCTGGTCTTTGATGATGGTGACATACTGATGGGGTTTTGGTGTGGGTGTCCTTCCTGTTTGTTAGTTTTCCTTCTAACAGTCAGGACCCTCAGCTGTAGGTCTGTTGGAGATTGCTTGAGGTCCACTCCAGACCCTGTTTGCCTGGGTATCAGCAGCAGAGGCTGCAGAAGATAGAATATTGCTGAACAGCGAGTGTACCTGTCTGATTCTTGCTTTGGAAGCTTCCTCTCATGGGTGTACTCCACCGTGTGAGGTGTGAGATGTCGGTCTGCCCCTAGTGGGGGATGTCTCCCAGGTAGTCTACTCAGGGGTCAGGGACCCACTTGAGCAGGCAGTCTGTCCATTCTCAGATCTCAACCTCCATGTTTGGTGATCCACTGCTCTCTTCAAAGCTGTCAGACAGAGTCGTTTGTGTCTGCCGAGGTTTCTGCTGCTTTTTGTTTTTGTTGTTGTTTTTTAGCTGTGCCCTGTCCCCAGAGGTGGAGTCTACAGAGACAGGCAGGCCTCCTTGAGCTGCTGTGAGCTCCACCCAGTTCAAGCTTCCCAGGGGCTTTGTTTTCCTACTTAAGCCTCAGCAATGGCAGGTGCCCCTCCCCCAGCCTCGCTGCTGCATTGCTGTTAGATCGCATACTGCTGTGTTAGCAATGAGGAAGGCTCCATTGGCATGGAACCCTCCCAGCCAGGTGTGAGATATAATCTCTTCATGGGCCCATTTGCTAAGACCCTTGGTAAAGCGCAGTATTGGGGTGGGAGTTACCCGATTTTCCCTGTGTTGTGTGTCTCAGTTCCCCTGGCTAGGAAAAGGGATTCCCTTCCCCCTTGTGCTTCTCAGGTGAGGTGATGCCTCTCCCTGCTTCAGCTCTGGCTGGTCAGGCTGCAGCAGCTGACCAGCAGCAATTGTCCAGCACTCCCTAGTGAAATGAACCAAGTACCTCAGTTGAAAATGCAGAAATCACCTGTCTTCTGTGTCCCTCGCGCTGGGAGCTGGAGACTGGAGCTGTTCCTCTTTGGCCATCTTGCTCCATCCCTCGTGTTTTCATTTTTATTTATCTCAGAGTATTTTCTAATTTCTTTTGAGTTTTTTCTTAGATATGTTGGTTATTTTGAGCTTGGCATTTAATGTCTGCATATTTTTAATTATCACTCCAACCTCACCCTGGTGTCCACACTTCTTTATCACCTTGGATGTGAGACAAAGGACTCTGGGTATTTTCTCAGAACACCAGAGCCTGCTACATCTTGGTGCATTGGTGAGACGACAACAATAGTACCCAATGGGTAGTTAGTTTTTAAGCCCTTGATCCCCTCCTTCTCTCACCTCTCTAGTAGTCCCAGCATCTATGGTTTTCATTTTTATGTTCATATGTACCTAATATTTAGCACCCACTTATAAGTGAAAATATTTTAAACAGAATGAAATATTCGAAATATCAGAGCAAAATTAAAATATTGATCAGATGGCTGTAGATGTGTGGTATTATTTCTGAGGACTCTGTTCTGTTCCATTGGTCTATATCTCTGTTTAAAATATTTTCTAAAAATCTTATGTGATCCATTGTTGGTGTTGCAACACTCTGTGTATTTTTACTTCCAGAATTGTTTCTGGAGTTCCTTCTCATCAGTCTGATTATTATTTTTGAATTACTTTCATTTTGATGGTAGTTTTTTCCACAAGCATGTAAGTTTAATGCATCTCGTGTAGGTCCTTTTGTTTTTGGTTCTGGGTGCTTTCATTGACAAGGGTCTGCATGAGTTTCTTGGTTATAGATAGCTTTTGGGTGGTTTACTTAATAAATGTTGGTTATAGTAGTAATGTACTGGATGTGGGAGCAGGCCCTCTGCCTCTGGTGGAGCTAGTACAGTGGAGATTTCAGGAAGCTTATCTCATTCCCTAGTGAATCCACCATTGCACTTATATCAGGAGTTTGCATTGAATTATGCATTTCAACTTCCATACCAGTAGGTGGTGCTTGTGTGTAAGAACTAGCCAAACACTGCACTAGTGTCAGCAGATGTTGTAATGGGCTTTGCAGCTGGACTTCCTGGCCAGTAAATGACATTTTCTGGAAAGAAGCAGCTGCGGTGGTGGCAGTGAGGTTTTTGGAACTTTTCTAGTTGGGAGAACTCCTCTGGTTTACGAGGTGATGTACAGGACTGTGGAACTCTTCGGGGTCTCTGTCCTAGGTTTTGCCATTGAGACAGGTTGGGGAAGAAAAGGCTGGGTAGGGCTGGGCTGGGCAAGCCTGTGCCCAGGCTCCTTAACAGCAGCTGCAAGCACAGACCCTAATGGGTTTCAAGAGCATTTATCAAGCCACTGTAACAAATTTCCAGGGAGGGGTGGAAGCATCTTTTACGTGCCAAAGAACCCACACAGGGACAGATGGGTTGCCCAGTTTCTACTGTCCCAGGAAGTGATATTGAGACTCTCCTAACTCTCATGCTTCTGACCAAGTGAGTTTCCAACCAGTGTCTGGCTACTGGTAGCTGGCCAAAACTTTTCACACAGACCCACGTGGTCTGCATTAGAGATTATTAAAGGACCCCAGGCTGCAATACTCTTGCCCTGGGCAGAAATTGCAGCTCCCAGGCCATATCCTTCCTGGTCCAGTTTAGTGAAGAGCATGGTCCTCAGCTCCTATGCCACAGCATAAACCCATGCTATACTCTCCTCTCAGTTCTGACTATGGAGGGTCCTCCTCCACTAGAGATCGGGTAACAAATCTTATTCCTAGGACCCTGGATGGCATGCTCAATTATCGGAAGGATGGGATCATGTTAGTGAAGTTGTCCACAGGTCTACTGGGTTCAGGAGTTGGCTGTGACAGAAAGGGGCAGAATGGTCCTAGGCCACCTATGGAATATTCAGGTAGGGCAATAATGGTTGCACTCTGGACCTTCCATAAGGAAGAGCAGGCCCCTCTCAGAAGGAACATCTAGGCAAACAACTTTGAGGGAGGTAGATAGGTGTAAGGCATGTGGTTTGTTTGCACGTTGGTCTCTCAGTAGCCTGCAGTGGCAGTATCAGTAATTATCCTTGGGGTGTGTGAAAGTGCTCACTCTCATGTTTCCCTCCCTGGCACCAGTTGCTGTAGCTGGTGGCGGCCGCAGCATCCCCAGGGCAGGATGCAGAGCTTTTGGAGATGGGCTGTCAGAATGATGCCAGGCTGCAGCTACCCAGTGCTTGGAAGCCTGTAGAACTCCATGTAAGTTTGAGAAATGCCCCCGCACAATCTCTGGACAGCTTTCTACACCAGTCTGGGAACCTAATGGTCAAGTACCTCTTCTATACCTAGGATTATAAAGGTCTGTAAGGCAATGTGGAGCCCCAGAAATCTCTCACTTACTCCTTCCTCAAGTCTGGAAGTTATTCCTGTCTCCCAGCAATTCTGATCAAGCAGGCAGCCTTGCTTCCTTTTCTTTTATCCTCAGATTGTAACTCCTAGCTGTTGAATTCCATTGTTTTATTGTAGACTATTTATTTGAAGTTTCAATATCTACTTGCTATTTCGGTTCTTCCCCATGGAAGAGGTGCACCCTAGCTTCATCTAATTATCCATCTTGAACCTATATTTGTATATACATATTTTTTAAGTATAAGGTGATCATGAAAAACTCTTAATATTTTGATAGTAACACTTTGATAGTAAAATTTCCAAAAATGCAGATGTGACAATTATTTCTAGTCTGTTGCATTGGGATCCTTTAAAAGAGCTGACATGCTGAAAGCATTTCTCCCACAAATTGTAAGGAGCTTATCTGCTAAGGTCTTCCATATTCTATCCTTCTCATAGGGGTTTAATTCCAGTTTCTCTAGAAAAAAACATGGGAGGCCTCTCCTTAGAGAAGCGTATGAATGATGAGCATAATATTTCTACTGTAGTTAATAGATCTCCATGTTATGTTTATTTAAATATTATATTATTGAGTCTGGCAGACCCCACTGGATAAAGCCCTGCATGAAGAGTTAGGCAAAATTCTGAAAGAGGAAGAAAAAGCTATTGTTAGTGACCCCCCACCTTTCTTTCAGCCATTTTTAAAAATAGTTTTTTCTCCTAGCTCTGGTCAATTATTCTGTCGGCTGTCATCCAGTGTACATGCAATAAATATTATATGGATTGAACTAAAGTTGAGGATGAAGTGTTACTCATTTTTGATGAAATAGCACACATTGGTCTAAAAAAATCCAGAAATATCTAACTTTTTATAAACTACGTATTTTCAATTTTTGTAGAAAATTTTACTATGAATAGTCATTTAATACACAATATTTGTTAAAAACCAAATACAAAATTGTAATTTTGAATAAAAAATGTATAGATTGAGACTTTTGTGACTGTACTTTTGAAGTTACCTCGAAAGCCTCTTATAGAGTGAGTGCAGATTACTCCATGATCTAGGGCATGTCTGCTATTTAGTAGGAAAACAAGCACACTGGGATGTGAAATATTATGCAAGTTATAGAATGGCAAGTGTACAGTAGTGCAGAAAAACTTATAAAGTCAATAATTTCAAGAAGATAAAGTATTATACTATATTACCTAGTGAAGCAAAAAACACTAATTGTTTAAAAAAAATTATTGTGTATACATAAGGTATATGATAAGATTTTACTGGATACATATATACATACAGATAGTTTAAAAGATTACTCTTGTAAAGCAAATTAACATATCCAGCAACTCACTTAGTTACCCATTTTCAAATATTTTTGTGGCAAGGTCAGCTAAAATCTACTAATTTAGTATGAATCTAAAATAAACTATAATTTTGTTAACTATAGTGCTTATATTATGCATTAGATATTTAGACTTGTTTATCCTACGTATCTGCTACTTTGTATCTTCTGACAATCTTCCCATTTCCTCCCCCTCCTTTGCCCTTGGTAGCTACAGAATTATTCTCTATTTTTGTATCTTTTTTTAAAATTTCACAAATAAGTGAAATATTGCAATATTTTTTGCTTCTTTTTCTGGCTTGTTTCACTTAGCACAAAGTCCTCCAAGGTTCATCCATGTTTTTATGGACTGAATTATATTCCATTGTGTATATACACCACATTTTATTTATCTATTTATCCATAAATGGGATGGTTTTCTTAAATTCATTATCAGTTTATTTGCATATAAAATGCTACTAATTGTTTTGTTGATTTTTGTTTCCTACAACTTTACTGATTTTATTAGTTCTAACAGGTTTGTGTGTGTATGTGGAATCTTAGTTTTTGGTGTGTTTCTTTTTTGTATAAAAGTTAGGTTCATTAGCAAGAATGTGTCAAAGAGTACATTATCAGAGAAAATCAAATTACCAGAGCCCAAGTAAGTATAACTTCTTTAATATCTGAAAAGTTCCTACTCAAATATATTCATTCTTTGAAGCTTTTAGCTATTATTGTGAAGCTAAAAGATTGCTTTATTATAAGTAGAAGTTTTCCAATGGTAAGGATGATACATTTTTGGAGGAGAGTTGCAGTTTAAATAGCAAATAAAGAGAGCTCATATGTCAAGGGAAAAATAATAGCCTTGTGTCAGATAAATCTATGGTTGAATCATTGCTTTATTATTAATTTTGCCAATGCAAGTTATTTAATCTCACTGCCTCTGTTTTATCAAGTGTAAAATGATAATATATAATAAGTATCAATTTATTATTAGAATTTGAGATGATATATAGAAAATGCCTATCAGGGTGTATGTCACATACTGAGTACTCTATAAACAGTAGCAGCATACTGTTTGAAATAACGGAATCCAATAAGTCATGGAATCAAAGAATCTCAATAGTTTGAGATACTTTAGCTGCCATCTGGCATAGAAGTTCTAGTATTCCAGTGTCACAATAAGTAAGACTAAAACATTAACATTTTGGGAACAAACACATGTATACTTTGGAGATAATTTGGGTTTAGTTCCAACACATTGCAGTAAAGTGACTATTGCAATAAAAGTAGTCACACAATTATTTCAGCTTTCCAGTACATACAAAAGTTATATTTACTCCACATCATAGTCTATTAAGTATAAAGTAGCACTATGTCTAAAAAGTACATATATTAATTTTTAAAATACTGCTGAAAAAACTAATGATCATCTGAGACTTTAGTGAGTGGTAATCTTTTACTGGAGCTTTGCCTTAATGTTGATGACTGCTGACTGATGAGCCTGGTGATTCCTAAAGATTGAGGTGCCTGTGGCAATTCCTGAAAGTAAGACAATTAAGTTTATCACGTGAATTGAGTCTTACTTGCATTAAATATTTCATTTTTTATGTTTTATAATTTAACATTTTAGTTCATAAATACATGTGCAGATTTTTTATATACATAAACTTAAGTCATGAGCGTTTGTTGTACAGATTATTTTGTCACCCAGGTATTAAGCCAAGTAGCCATTACTTATTTTTCCTGATCTTCTCCCTCCTCCCAGTCTCCACTTTCCAGTATGCCCCAGTGTCTGTTGTTTGTCTCTATATCTCCACGTGTCCTTGTCATTTAGCTCCCACTTATAAGTGAAAACATGTAGTATTTGGTTTTCTATTCATGCATTATTTTGCTGAGGATAATGACCTCCAGCTCCATCCATGTTCATGCAGAAGACATGATGTCATTCTTTTTTATGGCTGCATAGTATTCTATGGTGTATATGTACCACATTTTCATTATCCAGTCAACAATTGATGGGCATATAGGTTGATTCCATGTCTTTGCTATTGTAAATACTGCTGCAACAAACATACTCATGTATGTGCCTTTATGATGAAAGAATTTATATTCCTTTGGGTACATACCCAGTAATGCAATTGATGGGTCAAATGGTATTTCTGTTTTTAGGTCTTTGAGGAATCACCACACTGTCTTCCACAATAGTTGAACTAATTTATACTCCCACTAACAGTGTATAAGAATATCTTTTTCTCTGCAACCTCTTCAGCATCTGTTTTTGTTTTTTGTTTTGTTTTGTTTTGTTTTGTTTTTTTGGAGTTTTTAATAGTAGCCATTCGGATAGGTATGAGATGGTATCTCACTGTGGTTTTGGTTTGCATTTCTCTAATGATCAGTCACGTTGAGCTCTTTGTTGTGCTTGTTGGATGCATATATGTCTTGTTTTGAAAACTATTTGTTTATATCTTTGCTCACTTTTTAATGGGGTTGTATTTTTTTTTTTTTTTTTTTTTTTTTTTGTAAACTGGTTTACGTTCCTTATAGATGCTGGATATTAGACTTTTGTCAGATGCATACTTTGCAAACATTTTCTCCCATTCTGTAGGCTGTCTGTTCACTCTGTTGATAGCTTCCTTTGCTATGCAGGAGTTCTTTTGTTTAATTAGTTCACATTTGTCAATTTTTGCTTTTGTTGCAATTGTTTTTAGTGACTTTATCTTTCAATCTTTGCCTGTTTCTATGTCCAGAATGGTATTGCCTAGGCGGTCTTCTAGGGATTTTATAGTTTTGGGTTCTACATGTAAGTCTTTAATCCATCTTGAGCAAATTTTTGTATAATGGTGTAAGGAAGGGGTCCAGTTTCAATCTTCTGCATATAGTTAGCCAGTTATCACAGCCGCATTTATAGAACAGACTCCCATTTCTTGTTTTTGTCAGGTTTGCCAAAGTTCAGACAGCTGAAGATGTGTGGCCTTATTTCTTGGCTCTCTATTCTGTTCCATTAGTCTATGTTTCTGTTTTTGTACCAGTACCACGCTGTTTTGGTTGGTGTAGACCTGTGGAATAGTTTAAAGTTGGGGAGCATGATTCCTCTGGCATGGTTCTTTTTGTTTATGATTGCCTTGGCTATTTGGGTTATTTTTTAGTTCTATATGAATTTTAAAAGTTTTTTTTCTAGTTCTGTGAAGAAAGTCAGTGGTTGTTTCATAGGAATAGTATTTAATCTATAAATTGCTTTGGGCAGTATGGCCCTTTGAAGGATATTGATTCTTCCTATACATGAACATGTTATGTTTTTCCACTTGTTTGTGTCATGTCTGGTTATTTTGAGCAGTGTTTTGTAGTTCTCCTTGTAGAGACCTTTTACCTCTCTGGTTAGCTGTATTCCTAGGCATTTTGTTCTTTTGGTGGCAATTGTGAATGGGATTGCCTTTCTGATTTGGCTGTCAGCTTGACTATTGTTGATGTATAGAAATGTTAGTGATTTTTGCAAGTTTATTTTGAATCTTGATTCTTTGCTGAAGTTGTTTATCAGCTTAAGAAGGTTTTGGGCTAAGACTATGGTGTTTTCTAGATGTAGGATTATGTCATCTGCAAACAGGGATAGGTTGACTTTTTGTCTTCCTACTTGGATGCCATTAATTAATGTATTTATTCATTTATTTTTCTGTTTCCTGATTGCTCTGGCCAAGACTTCCAATATTATGTTGATTAAGAGTGGTGAGAGAGGGTATCGTTGTCTTGTGCAGGTTTTGAAGGGGAATGCTTTTAGTTTTAACCATTCATGATGATGTTGGCTGTGAGTTTGTCATCCATGGCTCTTATTATTTTGGGATATGTTCCTTCAATACTTAGTTTGTTCAATGTTTCTAACATGAAACCTGTTGAGTTTTATTGAAAGGCTTTTCTGCATCCATTGAGACAATCATGTGATTTTTACCTTTAGTTTTGTTTATATGATGAATCACATTTGTTGATTTGTATATGTTGAATCACCCGTGTGTCCCAGGGATAAAGCCTATGTTTTTATAGAGGATGAACTTTTTTGTATGCTACTGAATTCAGTTTGCTAGTATTTGTTGAACATTTTTGCATTGATGTTCATCAAGGACACTGGCCTAAAAGTTTCTCTTTTTTTGTTGTGTCTCTACCAGGTTTTTGTATCAGGATGATGCTGCCTTTATAGAACGAGTTAGGGAGGAGTTCCTTTTCCTCATTTTTTTGGAATCGTTTCAGCATGAATTGTACCAGCTCTTTTTGGTACAGCTGGTAGAATTTATCTTTGAATACGTTTGGCCCTGGGCCTTTTTTGATTGGTAGGCTGTTTGTTACTGACTCAGCTTTACAACTTGTTATTGGTCTGTTCAGGGATTTCTTTATTTTTTAGTCTTGGGAGACTCTGTCAAGGAATTTATCCATTTCTTCTAGATTTTCTGGTTTATGTGCATGGAGGTTTTCATAATATTCTCTGATGATAATTTTTCATTCTATGGCTATGTTTCTGTGATATCAGTCCTCACATTTGCCTTGTCATTTTTGACTGTGTTTATTTACATTTACTTTTTATTAATTCAATTAGTGGTATATCTATTTAATTATTTTTTAGGCTACTGATTTTGTTGATATTTGAATTGATTTTCATGTCGCAATCTCCTTTAGTTCAGCTCTAATTTTTTTTTTCTTTTTTTCTTTGAGATGGAGTCCTGCTCTGTTACCCAGGCTGGAGTGCAGTGGCATGATCTTGGCTCATTGCAACCTCCACCTCCCAGGTTCAAGGAATTCTACCTCAGCCTCCCAAGTAGCTGGAATTACAGGCACCTGTCACCATGCCTGTTTATTTTTTTGTATTTTTGTATCTTTAGTAGAGACGGGGTTTTACCATGTTGGCCAGGCTGGTCTCTAACTCCTCACCTGAAATGATCACCCAACTTAACCTCCCAAAATGCTGGGATTACAGGCATAAGACACCACGCCCAGAGCCTAAGCTCTAATTCTGATTATTTCTAGTCTTCTTCTAGATTTAGTATTGATTTTCTCTTGGTTCTCTAGTTCTTTTAGTTGTGATGTTAGGTTGTTAAATTGAAATTTTCCTAACTCTTTGATGTGGGCATTTAGTGCTATAATTTCTCTCCTAGCACTGCCTTAGCTGTGTCTCAGAGGTCCTGACGTGTGTCCTTGTTGTCATTGTTTATATAACTTTTTGATTTCTGCCTTAATTTTATTATTTATCCAAAAGTGACTCAGGAACCGATTATTTAATTATCATATAATTGTATAATTTTGAGTGAATTTCCTAGTCTTGATGTCTAATTTAATTGTGCTGATTTCTGAGAGTTTGTTATGATTTTAGTTATTTTGCATTTTCTGCAGTTTTTTTACTTCCAATTATGTGATGGATTTTAGGTAATGTGCCATGTGTCAATGAGAAGAATGTATATCATGTTGATTTTAGGTACAGAGTTCTGTGGATGTCTATAAATTTCATTTGATGCAGTGCTGAGTTCACAACATCAATATGTTAACTTTCTTTATCAATGATCTAATACTTTCAGAAGGGTGGTAAAGTCTCCCAATGTTATTATTATTATTATTATTATTTTTGGAGTCTAAATCTCTTTGAAAGTCTCTAAGAACTTGCTTTATAAATCTGGGTGTTTCTGTGTTTAGTGCATATATATTTAGGATAATTAGACCTTCTTGTTGAATCAAATGCTTTACCATTATGTAATGTCATTCTTTCTTTTATTTTTGTTGGTTTAAAGTCTCTTTTGTATGAAACTAGGATTGCAATCCCTGCTTTTCTCTGTTTTCCATTTGTTTGATATGTTTTTCTTCACCTCTTTATTTTAAGCACATGTGTGTCATTGCCTTTTAGACTGGTCTTCTGAAGACAGCAAACCAATGGTTCTTGGTTCTTGATCAAGCTTGCCACTCTGTTTCTTTCAACTGGGGCATTTAGCCCATTTATATTCAGGGTTAGTATAGATATGTGTGGATTTCATACTTTCATTATGATGGTAGATGGTTATTTTGCCAACTTGTTTATGTGGATGCTTTATAGGGTCACTGGTATGTGTACTTCAGTGTGTATTTGTAGTTATTGGTAACAGCCTTTTCTTTCCATATTTAATGCTTCCTTCAAGAGTGCTTATAATGCAGGACTGCTGGTAAAGAATTCCCTCAACATTTACTTTTCCAAAAAAGATCTTATTTCTCTTTTTCATAGGAAACTTAGTTGTACTGAATGTATTTGGGGTTGGAATTTCTTTACTTAAAAATGTTCTGTATTGGCCCTTAATCTCTTCTGGTTTGTAGGGTTTCCGGTGAGAGGTCTGCTGTTAGTCTGGTGAGCTTCCCTTTGTAGATTACCTGACCATTTTCTCTTTCTGCCTTTAATGTAATTTCTTACATTTCAACCTTGAAGAATCTGATGATTATGTATCTTGTGAATGATCTTCTTATAAAGCATCTATCGGGGTCCTCTGCATTTTCTGAATTTGATTGTTGGATTCTCTTGCTGAGTTTGAGAACTTCCCGTGGATGATTTTATGAAATATGTTTTCTAAGTTGATTCCATTCTCCCCTTTGGTTTCAGGGATACCAGTGAGTCATAGATTTGATTTCTTTGTATAATCCCACATATCTTGGAGGTTTTGTTCATTCCTCTTTATTCTCTTTTTCTCTATTCTAGTCTGCTTTATTTCAGAAAGACAATTGTCTTCAAGCTCTGAGATTCTTTCCTCCACTTGGTATATTCTGCTATTCACATTGATTCTTGTGATTTTATTACGGTATTCTTGCAGTTTTGTTGTTGTTGTTGTTCTATTAGGTAGGCTGTTTCCTTTTCTATACTGGCTATTTTGTCTGTTAGCTCCTGCATTGTTTTATCATAATTGTTAGCTTAATTGGATTGGGTTTTAATATAATCCCATAGCACAATGATCTTTGTTCCTATCTATATTTTAATTCTATTTCTGTCATTTCAGCTATCTCAGCCTGGTTTAGAACCCTTGCTGGAGAGATGACGCAGTCATTTGGAGGAATGAAGACACTCTGACTTTTTGGGTTGTTAGCATTCTTGCACTGATTCTTTCACATCTTTGTGTGCTTATCTTCCTTTCATGTTTCAGGTTGCTGAACTTTGGATGGGATTTTTTTCTTTTATTTCATTTTATTACCTTGAGGGTTTGATTACAGTATAAGGTGGATTCAGCTGACTGGATGCATTTCTGGGAGATTTTAGGCATCCAAAGTTATCTCCCCACTCCTGGACTACATGTTCTAACTCTTGATTATTTTTACTGGACCCTGATTTTGTTCCCTTGATCCTTGAGGTTAGAAATCTACTGCTCTGGGGAGGCTGAGGTCATCCTGGACTGTGGTAACTGCACACTCATAGATGGTATTAACCAAAGTGTTTTGTAGTGCAGTGACAATGGATTCTGTTCTCATTTACACATGCTAGAAGCAGCAGTATTGGCAGATGCCTCAGAGTGCTAGTGGGTGCTGGGGTGCCTGCCTTCCTGTGAGTGTTCACCACAGTGGCAGAGGCAATGCAGCTGGGTGGGGTGGGAGTTCCCTGCTTTGGACTGTGTGCATGGTTGCACTGGAGGTCGTGTTGGCTTGGGGGCAGGATGCTGGCAGGTGCAGATCTAAGTGGCTTATTTGTGTCCTATAAGCAGGAGTGGTTGTCCAGGGGTGGGGAGGATTTGCTGTTAGTGCCACGGTCAGGGACTGGTGGGGTGGGGCTGGCTGGCTCTATGCCCACGAAGGTTCTCTCTGTACTCCCCCATGCTGGCAGGGCATGGATGGCAAAGCCTTCCTATGCAATTATACACCAGCAAAACTATATAGGGGGTTGCCATGGGCAGGACAGAAGCTGCAGTGTGTCGGGGAAGCCTGTGGGCTGGTTAGTAGCCATAGAGGTTGCCCTACTGGAGCTGTTTACCATTCAGGAATGGTCCACCAGTACAGAAGCCATGGTGTGGGCCCATAGGGAACCTGAGGCTGCCCTGCAAGCAGGCATGGCCATGCTGCGGCTCTGGGAGAGGCCAGCAGACCAAGGGGTGCTCAAATCAAATTGGTTCAGTCTGATGGGTAATAGTGCCTTGCAGAATTGAGGACTGGCAATTTCCCTATGACTAAAGTCTCCTAGGGGTATAACCATCCCTAGCCATGCTCTATTACAGGTGTTCCTGCACCAAACCTTTTGGGCTCTACATCAGCTAGCTTGCTGCTCCTATCACTTATCTAAGCAGCTCTCCCTCCCAACTTGATTGTCCATGGTGGTCAAGTTGTCCCTCCTGCTGGGCTTCCACAGGATCATAGTAAGAGTGGCTTGCTCTTTGCCAGTTCACCTCACACATTTCCCCAGAGTCTTTGGGTGCCAGGAATGAATCTGGATGCACTGTAACCATTTGTAGGTTCTTGGCCTTCTCTCCATTTAGTTCAGCTTGTTTTTCTTCCCTTGTTCGACTCTTAGTGCCTTCCCCTTGAGGGTCTTGTAGGAGCATGACAGTCATTTCAATTCCTTGATGGGAGCTGTGCCACCTGGCTACATCTAGTCCCTAAATATTTCTATATCACATGTGATGCTATTTCATAGCAGTTTACACACAGTAGAACTTATTTCAAAACTGCAATCACAGAAGGCTAAGATGGCCAACTAGATGCAGCCAGGAAGAGCTTCTCCCAGTGAAAGTCATCAGAGCATCAAGTAGACCAGCATGCTCCAAACAGATCTTTGGAAACAAGGCATTGAGAGTGGATGCAGGGTGGATGCAGAACCTAGGCTGAAAGAGCTAGAAGATGGGAAAGCTGCACAGAGTTGACAGACACCAGGAATTTTTCCTGGCACTGAGAAACTTCTAGGGAATGAATGAGTTATATAGGCCTGGAATGGCCATTCTCACCATAGGCGTCCGGAATCCTAGCTGTGGAGACCCTATGGACCCCACAGATATCTGAACTGGCAAAGAAATCTTCCCAGACAGTTGGCAAAGAACTACAGAGAATTTGCATGGGAATGGCTGTGGTGGAGCCATTCTGTGAATCCTTACCATAATCCTTTACGATGCTCTAACCTTTGTCAGCTTAAACCTGAGTTTTCAGAAAAGAAAGCTGCAAGCCTGGTCCCAGACTCCCAAGGTTAGAATACATAGACTAGGAGTGCTGAGCTGAGTCTTGGCTCCCTGAAAGCATCCATAAATGAAGCCAATCAACTAAACCCAACTTTTACAAAAGTTAAATCTTCAAGGACATAAAATAATATTAATATAATAACAAAAACCTCCACCAAAAAGACAGTAACTTCAAAAATTTAATGTCAGCCAACACAGATGTGAAAGAACCAGTGCAAGAACTCTGGTAACTAAAAGCCAGTGTCTTCCCACATTCAAATGACCACACTAGCTTCTCAGCAATTGACTTTACCAGAATGAAATTGCTGGGGTGACAGACCTAGAATTCAGGATCTGGATGAAAAGAAATTTCATAGACATACAGGACAAGGTTGTAACTCAATCCAAGGAATACAGTAAATTTGTCCAAGGGTTGAAAGACTATATAGCTATTTTAAGAAAGAACCAAAATGAATTTCTGAAAATAAAAAGAAATCACTGCAGGAAAATTAGAATATGATTAGAAATATTAATAATAGAAATGACCAATCTCAGGAAATAATTTGAGCATGGAGATCACTCCCTCAACTCAACAAAGTGAGAGAAAATTTACAAAAATTAAAACACGAAGAAAAACTCTGAAAAATATGTTATTATGTAAATGGACCAAAGCTACAAATCACTGGCATTCCTGAAAGAGATGGAGACAGAGCAAGAAAATTGGGAAATATATTTGAGGATACCATAAAAATTTTCTCAGCTTCACTAGAGAGGTTGAGATGCAAATATAGAAAATTCAGAGAACTGCTGAGAGATACTACAAAAGAGGACAATCCCAAAGACACACTGCCATCACATTATCTAAAGTCAACATAAAAGAAAAAATCTCAAAGACAGCTAGAGAGAAGGGACATCAATACAAAGGCAATCCTATCAGGCTGACAGCAAACTTTCAGTAGAAATCCTAAAAGCCAGAAGAAGAGATGAGGGGCTTAATATCAGCATCATTAAGGAAAATAAATCCAACCATGAATTTCATATCCAGCCAAAGGAAACTTCATAATAGAGGAAATAAAATACTTTTCAGACAAGCAAATGCTAACAGCATTCACTGCCACCAGTCCTGCTTTACAAGAGGCCCCAAAAGAAGAGCTAAACATGGAAATGAAATACTGCTACCAGCCACTACAAAAACAGATTTAAGTACGTAGCCCACTGACACTATAAAGCAACTATACAATCAAGTCTACATAACAACCAGCTAATAACATGATGGCAGGATCAAATTGTCACATATCAATATTAACTATGTATATAAATGGGCTCAATGACTCACTTAAAAGACAGTGAGTGGCAAGTTGGAAAAAAAAAAGCAAGACACGATTGTATGCTGTCTTTCAGGGACCCATTTCACATGAAATGGCATCCATAGGCTCAAAGCGAAGGGATGGAGAATGTTTTATCAAGCAAGTCAAAAACAAAACAAAAAAATAGCAGCAGTTGCTATTCTTAATTTAGACAAAACAGACTTTAAACTAACAATGATTAAAAGGGACAAGAAAGGGCATTACATAAGGATAAAGGGTGCAATTAAACAAGACGACTTAACTATCCTAAATATATATGCACCCAATACTGGAGCACCGAGATTAATGAAACAAGTTCTTAGAGACATACAAAGGGACTTAACTAACCACACAATAATAGTGGGAGACTTCAATACTCCACTGACAGTATTAGACAGATCATCATGGCAGGCAACTAGCAAAAATGTTCAAGAACTAAAGTTGATGCTTGACCAAATGGACCTAAAAGACATCCACACAATACTCCATGCAACAACAATAGAATAAAATACATTTTTCTCATCTGCACATAGTATATATTCTAAGATCGCGTTCAACCATAAAGCAATTTTTTAAAAATGCAACCCCAAAAATAATACCAACCACACTACCATCTCAGAGCGCAGTGCAATAAAAATAGAAATAGATACCAATAACATCTCCCAAAATCATAAAATTACATGGAAAGTAAACAACCTGCTTCCAAATGACATTTGGATACACAATGAAATTAAGGAGAATATGAAAAAAAATTCTTTGAAACTAATGAAACAAAGATACAATATACCAGAATCTCTGGGACACAGGTGTTAAGAGAAAAGTTTGTAGTGCTAAGCACCTACATCAAGGAGTTGGAAATATCTCAAATTAACAACCTAGCATCACAACTAGAAGATCAAGAAAAAAAAAAGAGAAAATTAACTGATATGGTTTTGTCGTGTCCCCACTCAAATCTCAACTTGAATTTTATCTCCTAGAATTCCCACATGTTGTGGGAGGGACCCAGGTGTAGGCAATTGAATCATGGGACCAGTCATTCCCATGCTATTCTTGTGATAGTGAATAAATCTCACGAGGTATGATGGGTTTATCAGGAGTTTCTGCTTTTGCCTCTTTCTCATTTTCTCTTGCCACCACCATGTAAGAAGTGCCTTTCACCTCCCACCATGATTCTGACGCTTCTCCAGCCATGTGGAACTATAAGTCAAATAAAACTCTTTTTCTTCCCAGTCTCAGTATGTCTTCATCAGCATCATGTAAACAGACTAACATAGTAAATTGGTACCAGTGGAGTAAGGCACTGCTGAAAAGATACCTGAAAATGTGGAAGCTACTTTGGAACTGGGTAACAGGCACAGGTTGGAACAGTCTGGAGGATTCAGAAGAAGACAAGAAAATATGGGAAAGTTTGGAACTTCCTAGAGACTTGTTGAATGGCTTTGACAAAAATGCTGATAGTGAAATAAACAATAAGGCGCAGGCTGAGGTGGTCTCAGATGGACATAAGGAACTTGTTGGGAACTGGAGCAAAGGTGAGTCTCATTAGGTTTTAGCAAAGAGACTGGCAGCATTTTGCTCCTGCCCCAGAGATTTGTGGAACTTTGAACTTGAGAGAGATGATTTAAGGTATCTGGTGGAAGAAATTTCTAAGCAGCAAAGCATTCTAAAGGTGACTTGGTTGCTGTGAAAAGCATTCCATTTTAAAAGGGAAACACAGTATAAAAGTTCAGAAAATTTGCAGCCTGACACTGCAGTAGAAAAGAAAAATCCATTTTTTGAGGAGAAATTCAAGCTGGCTGCAGAAGTTTGCATAAGTGGCAAGGAGACTAAAGTTAATCTCCAAGACTGTGGGGAAAATGTCTCCAGGCCATGTCAGAGACCTTCACAGCAGCCCTCCCATCCCAGGCCCAGAGCCCCAGGAGAAAAAAGTGGTTTTCTGGGCTAGTCCCGGAGTGCCCGTGCCATTGGTAGCTTAGGGACTTGATGCCCTGCATCCCAGCTGATTCAGCCATGGCTGAAAAGGGACAACCTAGAGTTCAGGCTGTGGCTTCAGAGGGTGATGCCCCTCGCCTTGGTAGCTTCCATGTGGTGTTGAGCCTGTGGGTGCACAGAAGTCAAGAATTGAAGTTTGTGAACCTCCACCTAGATTTCAGAAGATGTCTGAAAATGCCTGGATGCCCAGGCAAAAGTTTGCTTCAGGCGCAGGGCTCTCATAGAGAACCTCTGCTAGGGCAGTTTGAAAGGGAAATGTGGGATCAGAGCCACCACACAGAATCTCTACTGGGGCACTGCCTAGTGGAGTTGTGAGAAGACAGCCACCGTCCTCCAGACACCAGAATGGTGAATCCACAGACAGCTTGTGCTGTGTGCCTTGAAAAGCTGCAGAGTCTCAATGCCAGACCATGCAAACAGCCAGGAGGGAGGCTGTATCCTACAAAGACACAGGAGCAGAGTTGCCCAAGACCGTGGAAATCTACCTCTTGCATCAGCATGACCTGGATGTGGGAACTGTAGTCAAAGGAGATCATTTTGGAACTTTAAAATTTGACAGCCTTGCTGGATTTTGGACTTGCATGGACCCCTTATCCCCTTTGTTTTGGCCAATTTCTCCCTTTTGGAATGCCTGTATTTACCCCATACCTGTACCCCCATTGTATCTAGGAAGTAACTAACTTGCTTTTGAAATATAGGCTTATAGGCAGAAGAGACTTGCCTTGTCTCAAATGAGACTTTGGACTATGGATTTTGGGTTTAGGCTGAAACGAGTTAAGATTTTGGGTACTATTGGGGAGAAATGATTAGTTTTGAAATGTAAAAACATGAGGTTTGGAGGGGTCAGGGGTGGAATAATATTGTTTGGCTGTGTTCCCACCCAAATCTCAACTTGAATTATATCTGCCAGAATTCCCACATGTTGTGGGAGGGAGGTAATTGAATTGTGGGGCCAATCTTCCCCATGTTACTCTTGTGGTAGTAAATAAGTCTCATGAGATCTGATGGGTTTATCAGGGGGTTCTGCTTTTGCTTCTTTCTCATTTTCACTTGCCACCGCCACGTAAAAAGTGCTGTTCAGCTCCTGCCATGATTCTGAGGCCTCTTCAGCCATGTGGAACTGTAAGTCCAATTAAACCTATTTTTCTTTCCTGTCTCAGGTATGTCTTTATCAGCAGCATGAAAACAGAGTAATACACTAACCTAAAAGATGGCAGAAGAAAAAAAAAAAAAAGCAAAACCAGAGCTGTATTAAACAAAATTCAGACAGAAAAACAGATTCAAAATATCAACAAAAGCAAAAGTTTGTTATTTGAAAGAATAAATAAGAATTATAGACAGCTAGCTAAATTAATAAAGAATAAGATAGAAGATCCAAATAAATGCAGTCAGAAACAACAAAGGTGATGTTATCAGGAACCTCAAAGAAATACAAAAAACTCTCAGAGACTATTATGAACACCTCTGTGCATACGAAATAGAAAATCTGAAAGCAATTGATAAATTCCTGGAGACATAAAACCTCACAAGTTTGAACCAGAAATAAATTAAAATCCTGAACAAATCAATAAGGAGTTCTGAATTGAGTCAATAATAAAACCTTTCAAGACAGGAAAAGTTCTGGAACAGTTAAATTCACAACAAAATACAACCAGATGTATAAAGAAGAACTGATATAAATCATACTGAAACTTTTTCAAAAAAACAAGGAGAATGGAATCCTCCCTAACTCATTCTATGAAGCCAACATAACAGCAATACAAAAGCCTGGCAAAGACACAACAAATAAATAAAGCTACTGGTCAACATCCCTGATGAATTTAGGCAAAAAGTCCTTAGCAAAGTACTAGCAAATCAGACTCAGCAGCACATCAAAAAGATAATCTACCATAATGAAGTAGGCTTTACTCTAGGGATGCAAGATTGGTTGAATCAATACATGACAATTATTACATAAACATAAGTAAATATAAAAATCTCATGATCATCTCAATAGACATAAAGAAGGTTTTCAATAAAATTCAACATCTCTTTATATTAAAAACCCTCAACAAACTAGGCATTAAAGGAATATACTTTAAAATAATGAGAGCCACCTATGATAAACCCACAGCCAACGTCACACTGAATTAGCAAAGGCTGGACACATTCCTTCTGCCAACTGGCCAAATGCAAAGATGCCCACTCTTACTGCTACTATTCAACATGGTGCTAGAAGACTTAGCCAGAGCAGCTGGGCAAGAGAAATAAAGAAAAGTCATCCAAACAGGATTAGAGAAATTCAAACGATCTCTCTTCTCAGATGACATGATTGTATACCTAGAAAACCTCATAATCTCTGTGCAAAGGCTTCTAGATCACAAAAAAACAACTTTAGTAAAGTTTCAGGATACAAAATCAATATACAAAAATCAGTAGCACTTTTATATACATATAATGTCAAAGCTGAGAGCCAAATCAAGAATTCAATTCCAGTCACCATGGCCACATTAATAATAAAATATTTAGTGAAACATCTAACCAGGGAGTCGAAAGTTCTCTGCGAAAAGGACTACAAAACACTTCTGAAAGAAATCATGCATGACACAAACAAATGGAAAAACAATCCATAACCATAGATTGGAATAATCAGTATTGTAAAAACGGCCATACTTCCCAAAACAATTTACAAGTTCAATGCTATTTCTGTAAAACTACCAATGTCATGTTTCACATGATTAGAAAAAACTATTCTAAAATTCATATCAAGCCAACAAAGAACCCAAATAGGTAAGGTAATCCTAAGCAAAAGGAATAAAGCTCGTGGCCCCAATCTATCTGTCTTCAAACCATAATATAAGGTTACTGTAATCAAAACAGCATGGCACTGATAGAAATCTAGACATGTAGACCAATGAAACAGATTAGAGAACCCAGAAGTAAAGCTGAGCACCCACAACTATCTGATCTTTGACAAAGCTGGCAATAACAAGCAATGGAGAGAGAACTCTCTATTCAGTAAGTGGTGCTGGGATAATTGGCTAGCCATGTGCAGAAGATTGAAACTGGACCCCCGTTTTTCAAAATATACGAAAATCAACTTAAGAGCAATTAAAGACTTGACCAGACACAGTGGTTCATGCCTGTAATCCGAGCACTTTGGGAGACTGAGGCAGGAGGATCACTTGAGGTCAGGAGTTCAAGACCAGCCTGGCTAACATGGTGAAACCCCATCTCTACTAAAAATAGAAAAATTATCCAGGCATCATGAGGCATTCTTGTAATCCCAGTTACTCGAGAGGCCGAGGCAGGAGAATTGCTTGAACCTGGGAGGTGGAGGTTGCAGTGAGCTGAGATGGCACCAGTGCACTTCCAGCCTGGGTGACAGAATGAGACCCCCTTTCCAAAAAAAAAAAAAAAATAGATCAAAGAATTAAAAATTAAATGTAAAACCCGATAGCATTAATTCCCTAGAAGAAAACCTAAGATATACCATTCTGGACATAAGTCTTGGCAAAGATTTCATGACAAAGTCTCCAAAAGCAGTTGCAAAATAATAATAATTAATAATAAAACTAGATAAATGAGAGCTAATTAAACTAAAGAGCTTCTGCACAGCAAAACATACTATCAAGAGAGTAAGCCAACAACCTACAGGGTGGGAATAAATATTTGCAAACTGTGCATCTAACAAAGGTCTAATATTCAGAATATATTTAAAAAGTAAATAAACAAGCAAAAAGCAAACAATCCCATTAAAAAGTGGGCAAAAACATGAACAGATACTTCTTAAAAGAAGGTATACTATGTGGCCAACATATGAAGAATACTCAACATTACTAATCATTAGAGAAATACAAATCAAAACCACAGTGAGATACTATCTCATACCATTCAGAATAGCTATTTTTAAAAAGTAACATAATATCAGATTGGTATGGTTTGGATTTGTGTCCCTCTCAAATCTCATGTTGAATTGTAATCTTCAGTGTTGGAGGAGGGAGTGGTGGGAGGTGATTGGATCATGGGGGTGGCCTTCCTGCATGCCCTTTTAGTAATAGTAAGTGAGTTCTCACCAGATCTGGTTGTTTAAAAATGTGTAGCACCTCCCCCTGCTCTCTCTTCTTCCTGCTCCAGACATGTAATACATGCCTGCTTCCCTTTCACCTCTGTTATGACTATATGTCTCCTGAGGCCTCCCCAGCCATGCTACCCATACAGCCTGTGGAATCATGAGCCAATTTAACTTCTTTTCTTTATAAATTACCCAGTTTCCCATAGTTCTTTTAGCAATACAAAAATGAACTAATACACACATGCTGGAGAGGTTGTAGAGAAAAGGCAATACTTATACACTGCTTGTGGAAATTTAATTAGTCTAGCCACTGTGGAAAGCAGTTTGAAGATTTCTCAAACAACTTAGAACAGAACTGTCATTCAACTCCACAATCCTATTACTTGTTATATATACAAAGTGATATAAATTGTCCTACCAAAAAGACACATGCACTAGTATGTTTATCATAACACTATTCACAGGATCAAAGACATGGAACAAAACTCGATGTCCATCATTGGTGAACTGGATAAAGAATATGTGGTACATATACACCGTGGAATACTATGCAGCCAAAAAAAAATGAAATCATGTTTTTTTGTAGCAACATGAATAGAGCTCTAGGCCATTATCCTAGCAAATTAACACAGGAACGGAAAACCAAATACTACACGTTCTCACTTCTAAGAGGGAGCTAAACAGTGAGTACACAGGCCTGCGATGAATGGTACAAAAGACACCACTATCTACTTGAGGGTGGAGGTTAGAATAAAGAGAGAAGTAAAAGGAATTAGAGTGTATACTGTCAAACCCTGTCACTGTTTGAACAACTAAGTATATTTAACGTTCTAAATCCTGTGTTGTTATTTTGTAAATATTCACAGTATCTTCACCAGGAGTAGATTCCAGCTCAAGAAATCACTTTGCTCATCTATAAGAAGTAACTCTTAATTTATTCAGGTTTCAATATGAGATTGCTGCAATTCAGTCAGATATTTGTACTTCACTTCTGATTCTAGTTCTCTTGCTATCTCCACCACATTTATGGTGACTTCCTCCACTTACGTCTGAATCCCTCCAAGTTATCCATGAGCCTTGTCATCAACTTTTTCCAAACTCCTGCTAATGCTGATAATTTACCCTCTTCTCATGAATCAAAAATATTCTTATGGATATCTAAAATGTTAAATATTTTCAAAAAGATTTTCAATTTACTTTGTCCCGATCCATCAGATGAATCACTATTTACGACATCTATAGCCTATAAAATATATTTCTTAAATAAGACTTGAAAGTCAAATTTTCTCCTTGTTTCATGAGCGGCAAGATTTATATTGAGTTAGAAGGCATGAAAGCAACATGAATCTCTTTGTATATCCCCAGCGGAGATTTTGGTCGACCAGGTGCATTGTGAGCAGTAATATTTTGAAAGGAATCTTTTTTCTTCTTGAGCAGTAGGTTTCAACAGTGGGCTTAAAATATTCAGTATACCAATGTTTAAAACTGCTGTATTGTCATTGAGATTTTTTTGTGCCACTCATAGAGCACAAACATAGTAGATTTATCATATCTCTTAAGGGTCCTATGATTTTCAGAATAGTAAATGAGCATTGTCTTCAACTTAAAGTCACCAAGATTACTAATGCCTAATGTGAGAATCAGCTTGTCCTTTGAAGTTTTGAAGCCACACATTGATTTCTCCTCTCTGTTTATGAAAGTCTTCGATGACATCTTCTTCCGGTACAAAGATATTTTGTCTAAACTTAAAATCGGTTACTTAGTGTAGCTACATTCATCAATAATCTTAGCTATTTGCTCTGGACAACATGCTGTAGCTTTTGCATCAGCACTTGCTTTTTCTCTTCGCACATTTATGTTGAAGAGGTAGCCTTTTGCCTTAAACCTCATGGACTAATATCTATTAGCTATAAACTTTCCATCTGTAGCTTCCTCACCTTTCCCAGTCTTCACAGAATTGAAGAGAATTGGGTCCTTACTCTGAATTAGACTTTGGCTTAACGGGATATTGTTTCTGGTTTGATCTTCTATTCAGACCACTATAACTTTCCCCATATTAGCAATAAGACTATTTCACTTTCTTATCATTTATGTGTTCACTAGAGTAATACATCTAATTTCCTTCAAGAAATTTTTTTTTGCATTCAAAATGTGGCTGTTTGGGGGTTAAAAGCCTATAATTTGGCCTATCTTGTATTTCAATTTGACTTCCTCACTCTCACTATGCTTAATCATTCCTAACTTTTGATATACAGCGAAAGATATGCTACTCTTCCTTATACTTGAACACATGAAGTCCATTTTAAGTTTATTATTGGTCTAATTTAAATACTATTATGTGTCATGAAATAAAGTATCCCAAGAAGAGGAAAAGACATAGTGGAAAAGCTAGTCAGCTGCTCACTCAGAACACATACATTTGTTGATTAAGTTCTCCATGTTATATGGGCACAATTGAGCTCCAAAACAATTACCATAGTAACATTAAAAATCACTGATCAGCCGGGCGCGGTGGCTCACGCCTGTAATCCCAGCACTTTGGGAGGCCGAGGCGGGCGGATCACAAGGTCAGGAGATCGAGACCATGGTGAAACCCTGTCTCTACTAAAAATACAAAAAATTAGCCGGGCGCTGTGGCGGGCGCCTGTAGTCCCAGCTACACAGGAGGCTGATGCGAGAGAATGGCGTGAACCCGGGAGGCGGAGCTTGCAGTGAGCTGAGATCGCGCCACTACACTCCAGCGTGGGGGACAGAGAGAGACTCTGTCTCAAAAAAAAAAAAAAAAAAAAAAAAAAAAAATCACTGATCACAGATCACTATAACAGATGTAATAACTGTGAACAGCTTTGATATATTGCAGGAATTACCAAAATGTGACAGAGACAGAAAATGAACACATGCTGTTTTAAAATTTATCAATAGACCTACTTGACACAGAATTGCCACAAATCTTCAATTTGTAATTATCACAATATCTGCAAAGTGCAATAATGCAAAGTACAATAAAGAGAGGTGTTCCTGTTATGGTTTCTAATATTTTAGTTGTCATGTATAGTCACAGCAACCACAATTATTATAATATATTATAATCATTTCATAAAATAAAGGTCATTTTATTTCTAAAATTAAAGAAAACATAATATCTAAATAAGATATTTAGATACAAAGAGCTTTACATTTGGTTAATGTATTTTTATGATAAGACCATAAAATTTTCTTTTCTTTTTTTAAGAAGTTTAAGTTCTAGGGTACATGTGCACAACGTGCAGGTTTGATACATAGGTATACATGTGCCATGTTGGTTTGCTGCACCCATCAACCCATCATTTACATTAGGTATCTCTCCCAATGCTATCCCTCTCCCAGCCCCCTATGCCTCGATAGGCCCGGTATGTGTAAAGTTTTTTATTTTAATATATTCTAATTAAAAATTTCTCACAGTTTGAGATCCACTGATCTCTGAATTAAGTATGCTTATCTAATACATTGGTTATTCAGGTTCTTCGAAAACTATTCTAATCATTGAAAAGTCACTTTCTTCTGAAGGAAATGACTCTTATTACTAGGCAGTATATCCTTGGGTTAAAGTGTACTTCTCTATAATTTCACTTATTACTACTGTGTTTGTCCACAGGAGCTACACAACTTAATTTACATTTCTATTCCACATATACTGTACTTTTGCAAAAATAAAACCATGCCTACTACAATTTTCTGAGAAATTTGGTTTTTCTTTCCTCAGGGTCTATCAATTTATTTCTCAAAAGAGATTAGTAAAAGAAGAAAATGTCATTGTGGTTAGTATCTATGGAGTTTTAAATGCAGCTTAAAGTTTCATATGTTTATATAGTCTAGATTAATGGCTGTTACATATTATTTCAAGAGCACAAAGACACCTTTAAAAATCTATCAATAGACACCCGCTGTCTTTCACTGTTCTGTCTTGCATTTTGCAAACCATGTGGTAGTCTAAATAAAGATTTTATATCCTAATCCCTGAAACCTACGAGTATATAATTTTACATGGTAAAGGAGTATTTGCATATGTGATTAAGCTAAATAATTTGAGATGAGGAGATCATCTGGGCTTATATGGATAGGCCCAATGTAGTGACGTTCCTCATGAGAGGGTGGCTGGAGGATCAGAGTTAATAGTAGAAAACAGGATGATGGAAGCAAGAGTTCGGAGTAATGTGAAGAAGGGGTACAAGCCAAGGAATGCAGGTAGCCTCTAGAAGATGGAAAAAAGAATAACATTCTCCTCTGGTGTCTACAGAGGTAATGCAGCCCTACCAATACCTTGAATTTAAGACTTCGTTCCTTCAGAACTGTAAAATATTACATTTTTATTTCATGCTACTAATTTTGTGGGTTTTTTTTTTTTTTACAGCAGCGTTAAAAAACTAATATGCTTCCGCAACTTCCACATGATGTTTTCCTCATAAGATGTACTTCAAAATCATTATACCTTCTGTAATACTTTGTCAAAACTGAAGTAGCAAACATCAGGCTTTCTGTACTAATATGTACAATGCAAGAAGCTCAATATTCTAGTTAAATAAATAGAAAGATAAGGTTAACTTAAAGCAGATAAAAAGATATTATTGAAAAAACAGAATATTTAGGTTGTAGAATATCTATCGCAGCTGCTTTATGTATCACTTTACTTTGTAACCAAATTGCCCATTCTCAGATTTTAAAAGAGGTACATTTAATTTAAAATGGATCCTTCCTTTGACAAAAATTCAGATTAGACCCTAGTCCTGACCAGTATCTTGACTGCAGTCTTATGAGAGACCATGATGTAGAGAACCTAGATATGCCGTGCCCATATTCTTGACCAGCACAAACTCTGAGATAACAAATGTGGATTCTAAGCTGTTAAGTTTTGGGGGATACATTTTATGCAGCAATGGACAGCTAATATACACTCACTTCTAAGAAGGACATACTGGATTGATATGAATTGCCAAGTATTGTTCTGAGTGTTTTCATGCTCTATTCTGTAAGCAAAAGCCATTGTGCTTCTCCTCTTACAGAATTTAGAGTCCTTGAGTACAGTGTCAAAGCTAGCATCAGCATTAAAATTCAAATCTTTATCTCTGGGACTTTGAAGGGTATACTCTCTTCATCGTATCACCACTCCTCTCAGCCTTCATTAATTACTAAAACAAAACTGATCACTTGCTATGAATCCCCACAGCAACCTGTGCATATGTGCATCATAACACTGTCTCATAGATGGTTCTGTATTTGTGTTAATTTCATGTGTTTATAGTCATCTTATCTTAGTCAAGAGAGAGACCATCAAATATTTACTTTTCTGTTTCCAGTCTCTGTCATGATGTTTTATATGCATTTATTTAATAAAAAATAATGATTGAGATCCTACTATATGGGCAGTAAATATGTATTGAATGAGTAAATGAATAACACGGTACAAATAATAAACCTGCAACTACTAGGACAAGGAGTAAAATAATGTGTGTATAACAGTTTCTCATATGTAATATATATAATTTGCAAATAGTAATATATAATTTTGTATAATGTGTAAATACATACAATAAAACAGTTTTAGATATTATATATAGTACTATATATTGTTACACATATACTTACTAATATTGTAAATATTATATTATAAACAGAGTAAGAGAATTTTGCTTCTGGTTTGATCTTCTAGTCAGATCACTAAAATTTTCTCCATGTAAGCAATAAGGCTGTTTCATTAATTTTTTTACGTTTATTTTAAGTTCAGAAATACCTGTGCAGGTTTGTTATATAGGTAAACTTGAGTCATGGGAGTTTGTCATACAGATTATGTTATCAACCAGGCATTAAGCCTAGTATCGATTAGTTTTTTTTTTTTTTTCTGATCCTCTCCCTCCTCCCACCCTCTGCCCTCTGATAGGCCCCAGTGTGTGGCGTTCCCCTCTATGTGTCCATGTGTTCTCATAATTTAGCTCCTTAAGTGAGAACATGTGGTATTTGGATTACTCTGTTCCTACATTGATTTGCTAAGAATAAGTGCCTCTAACTCCATCCTTGTTGTTGCAAAGGACAGGATATGATTCTTTTTCTTGGCTTCATAGTATTCCATGGTGTATATGTACCACACTTTTTTATTATACTTTAAGTTCTGAGATACATGTGCGGAATGTGCAGGTTTGTTACATAGGTATACATATGACATAGTGGTTTGCTGCACCCATCAATCCGTCATCTACATTAAGTATTTCTCCTAATGTTATACCTCCCAAACCCTCCCCAACCTCCCAAGAGGCCCCAGTGTGTGATGTTCCCCTCCCTGTCTCCATGTGCTCTCATTGTTCAAATCCCACTTATGAATAGGAATATATGGTGTTTGGTTTTCTCCTCCTGTGTTAGTTTGCTAAGAATGATGGTTTCCAGCTTCATCCATGTCCCTGCAAAAGACATGAACTCATCTTTTTATATAGCTGCATAGTATTCCATGGTGTCTATGTGCCACATTTTCTTTACCCAGTCTATTTTTGATGGACATTTGGGTTGGTTCCGAGTCTTTGTTATTGTGAATAGTGTTGCAATAAACACATGGGTGCATGTGTCTTTATAGTAGAAAGATTTATAATCCTTTGAGTATATACCCAGTAATGGGATTGCTGGGTCAAATGGTATTTCTGGTTCTAGATCCTTGAGGAATCACAACGTTGTCTTTCACAATGGTTGAACTAATTTACATTCCCACCAACTGTGTAAAAGTGTTCCTATTTATCCAAATCCTCTCTAGTTTTTGTTTCCTGACTTTTTAATGATCACCAGTCTAATTGGTGTGAGATTATGTCTCATTGTGGTTTTGATTTGCATTTCTCTAATGACCAGTGATGGTGAGCTTTTTTTCATGTTTGTTGGCTGCATAAATCTCTTCTTTTGAGAAGTGTCTTTTCATATCTTTCACCCACTTTTTGATGGGGTTGTTTGTTTTTATCTTGTAAATTTGTTAATTTCTTTGTAGTTTCTGAATATTAGCCCTTTGTCATATGCATCAATTGCAAAATTTTCTCCCATTCTATAGGATGCCTCTTCAGTCTGATGACAGTTTCTTATGTTGTGCAGAAGAGCTTTAGTTAAATTAGATCCCATTTGTCATTTTGGTATTGCCTAGGTTTTTTTCTAGGGATTTTTATAGTTTTAGGTCTCAAGTTTAAGTCTTTAATCCATCTCGAGTTAATTTTTGTATAAGGTGTAAGGAAGGGATCCAGTTTCAGTTTTCTGCATACGGCTAGCCAGTTTCCCCAACACCATTTATTAAATAGGGAATCCTTTACCCATTGCTTGTTTTTGTCAGATTTTTTGAAGATCAGATGATTGTAGATATTTGGTGTTATTTCTGAGGTCTCTGTTCTGATCTATTGGTCTATATGTCTGCTTTGGTACAAGTACCATGCTGTTTTGGTTACTGTAGCCTTGTAGTATAGTTTGAAGTCAGTTAGCATGATGCCTCCAGCTTTGTTTTGTTGTTGTTGTTGTTGTTTGTTTTGTTTTGTTTTTGCTTAGGATTGTCTTGGATATACAGCTTTTTTTGGTTCCATATGAAATTTGAAGTAGTTTTTTCTAATTCTGTGAAGAAAGTCAGTGGTAGCTTGATGGGGATAGCATTGAATCTATAAATTACTTTGGGCAGTATGGCCATTTTCACGATATTTATTCTTCTAATCCATGAGCATAGAATGTTTTTCCATTTGTGTCCTCTCTTATTTCCTTGAGCAGTAATTTTTAGTTCTCCTTGGAGAGGTCCTTCACATCCCTTGTAAGTTGGATTCTTAGGTATTTTATTCTCTTTGTAGTAATGTGATTGGGAGCTCACTCATGATTTGGCTCTCTGTTTGTCTGATATTGGTGTATAAGAATGTTTGTGATTTTTGCACAATGATTTTGTATCCTTGGACTTTGCTGAAGTTGCTTATCAAATTAAGGAGATTTGGGGCTGAGACGATGGGATTTTCTAAATATACAATCATGTCGTCTGCAAACAGGGACAATTTGACTTCCTCCTTTCCTAATTGAATACTCTTTATTTCTTTCTCCTACCTGATTTCCCTGGCCAGAACTTCCAACACTATGTTGAATAGGAGTGGTGAGAGAGGACATCCCTGTCTTGTGCCAGTTTTCAAAGGGAATGCTTCCAGTTTTTGCCAATCCAGTATGATATTGGCTGTGGGTTTGTCATAAATAGCTCTTATTATTTTAAAATTTGTCCCATCAATACCTAGTTTATTGAGAGTTTGTAGCATGAAAGGCTGTTGAATTTTGTTGAAGGCCTATTCTGCCCCTGTTGAGATAATCATGTGGTTTTTGTCATTGGTTCTGCTCATGTGATGTGTTACGTTTATTCAATTGCATGTGTTTAACCAGACTTGCATCACAGAGATGAAGCCTATGTGATCATGGTGGATAAGCTTTTTGATGTGCTGCTGGATTCAGTTTGCCAACATTTCATTGAGGATTTTCGCATCAATGTTCATCAGGGATATTGGCCTGAAATTCTCTTTTTTTGTTGTGTCTCTGCCAGGTTTTGGTATCAGCATGATGCTGGCCTCGTAAAATGAGTTAGGAAGGAATCTCTTTTTTACTATTGTTTGGAATAGTTTCAGAAGGTATGGCACCAGTTCCTCTTTGTACCTCTGGTAGAATTTGGCTGTGAGTCCTTCTGGTTCTGGATTTTTTTGGGTGGTAGGCTATTAATTACTGTCTCAATTTCAGAACATATTATTGGTCTATTCAGGGATTTGACTTCTTCCTGGTTTAGCCTTGGGAGGGTGTATGTATCCAGGAAATCATCTGCTTCTTCTAGATATTCTACTTTATTTGTGTAGAGGTGTTTATAGTACTCTCTGGTGGTAGTTTGTATTTCTGTGGGATCAGTGGTGATATCCCCTTTATCATTTTTTATTGTGTCTATTTGATTCTTCGCTCTTTTCTTCTTTATTAGTCTGGCTAGTGGTTTATCTATTTTGTTAATATTTTCAAAAAAGCAGCTCCTAGACTCATTGATTTTTGGAAGTGTTTTTCATGTCTCTGTCTCCTTCCGTTCTACTCTGATCTTAGTTATTTCTTGTCTTCTGGTAGCTTTGGAATTTGTTTGCTCTTGCTTCTCTAGTTATTTTAATTGTGATGTTATGGTGTTGATGTTAGAGCTTTCCTGCTTTCTCCTGTGGGCATTGAGTGATATAAATTTCCCTCTAAACACTACTTTAGCTGTGTCCCAGAGATTCTGGTACATTGTGCATTTGTTCTCATTGGTTTGAAATAATTATGTATTTCTGCCTTAATTTTGTTATTTTTTTTTTTGCCTTAATTTTGTTAGTCATTCAGGATAAGGTTGTTCAGTTTCCATGTAGTTGTGCAGTTTTGAATACATTTCTAAATCTTGAGTTCTAATTTGATTACACTGTGATCTGAGAGACTATTTGTTATAATTTCGGTTCCTTTGCATTTGCTGAGGAGTGTTTTACTTCCAAGTATGTGGTCAATTTTAGAATAAGTGCAATGTGGTGCTGAGAAGTATGCACATTCTGTTCATTTGGGGTGGAGAGTTCTGTAGATATCTATTAGGTCCTTTTGGTCCAGAGCTGAGTTCAACGCCTGAATACCCTTGTTAATTTTCCATCTCGTCGATCTGTCTAATATTGAAGTGGGATGTTAAAGTCTCCCACTATTATTGTGTGGGTGTCTAAGTCTTTTTGTAGGTCTCTGAGAACTTGCTTTATGAATCTTGGTGCTCCTGTATTGGGTGTATATATGTTTAGGATAGTTAGCTCTTCTTGTTGCATTGACTGCTTTACCAGTATGTAATGCTTTTCTTTGGCTTTTTAACTCTTTATTGGTTTAAAGTCTGTTTTATCAGAGACTAGGATTGCAACCCCTGTTTTTTTTTCTTTTCATTTGCTTGGTAAGCATTCCTCCATCCCTTTAATTTGAGTCAATGTACATCTTTGCACATGAGATGGGTCTTCTGAATACAGCACCCAGATAGGTCTTGACTCTTTAATCAATTTTCCAGACTGTCTTTTAATTGGGGAATTTAATCCATTTACACTTAAAGTTAATATTGTTATGTGTGAATCTGATCCTGTCATTATCATGCTAGCTGGTTATTTTGCCCATGAGTTGATGCAGTTTTTTTCATGGTGTCGATGCGCTTTACAATTTGGTATGTTTTTGCAGTGGCTGGAACCAGTTTTCCCTTTCTATATTTAGTGTTTCCTTCAGGAGCTCTTGTAAGGCAGGCCTGGTGGTGAAAAAATCTCTCAGCATTTGCTTGTCTGTAAAGAATTTTCTTTCTTCTTTGCTTATGAAACTTAGTTTGGCTGGATATGAAATTCTGGGTTAAAAATTCTTTCCTTTAAGAATGTTGAGTATTGGCCCCCACTATCTTCTGGCTTGTAGGGTTTCTGCAGAGTGATTCGCTGTTAGTCTGATGGACTTCCCTTTGTGGGTAACCCGACTTTTCTCTTTGGCTGCCCTTAACATTTCTTCCTTAATTTCTACCTTGGTGAATCTGATGATTATATGTCTTAGGGTTGCTCTTCTTGAGGAGTATCTCTGTGGTGTTGTCTGTATTTCCTGAATTTGAATGTTGACCTGTCTTGCTAGGTTGGGGAAATTCTCCTGGATAATATGCTGAAAAGAGTTCTCCAACTTGGTTCCATTCTCCCCGTCACTTTCAGGTACACCAACCAAGTGTAGGTTTGGGCTTTTCACATACTCCTATGTTTCTTGAAGTCTTTATTTGTTCCTTTTTCTTTCTTTCTTTTTTTCTCTAATCAAGTCTTCACCATTTATTTCATTAAGTTATCTTCAATCTCTGATATCCTTTCTTTTGCTTGATCTATTCAGCTATTGATACTTGTGTATGCTTCACAAAGTTCTCGTGCTGTGTTTTATAGCTCAATCGGGTCATTTATCTTCTTCTCAAAGCTGGTTATTCTAGTTAGCAATTCTTATAACCTCTTTTCAAGGTTCTTAGCTTTTTTGCATTGAGTTAGAATATGCTCCTTTAGCTCAGAGGAGTTTGTTATTACCCACTTTCTGAAACCAACTTCTGTCAATTCGTCAAACTCATTCTTCATCCAGTTTTATTCCCTTGCTGGTGAGGAGTTGTGATCCTTTGGAAGAGAAGAGGCATTCTGTGTTTTGGATTTTTTAGCCTTTAGGTTTTTCCTCATCTTCATGGATTTATCTACCTTTGGTCTTAGATGTTGGTGAACTTTGGATGGGGTTTTTGTGTGGATGTCCTTTTTGTTGATGTTGATGCTATTCCTCTCTGTTTGTTAGTTTTTCTTCTAACAGGCTCCACTGCTGCAGGTTTGCTGGAGTTTGCTGGAGGTCTAATCCAGACCCTGTTTGCCTGGGTATCACCAGTAGATGCTACAGAACAGCAAATATTGCTGATTGTTCCTTCCTCTGGAAGTTTCATCTCAGAGGGACACCTGCCAGACACCAGCTGGAGCTCTCCTGTATAAGGTGTCTTTTGACACATGCTGGGAGGTGTCTCCCTGTCAGGAGGCATGGGGTTCAGGGACCCGCTTGAGGAGGCAGTCTGTTTCTTAGCAGAACTCGAGCGCTGTGCTGTGAGATCTGCTGCTCTCTTCAGAGCCGGCAGGCAGGAACTTTTAAATCTCCTGTAACTGCACCTACAGCTGCCCCTTTTCCAAGTTTTTCTGTCCCAGGGAAACAGGAGCTTTATTTATAGGCCCCTGACTGGTGCTGCTGCCTTGCTTTCAGAGATGCCCTGTCCAGAAAGGAGGAATCTAGAGATGCAGTCTGGTCACAGCGCCTTTGCTGTGGTGGGTTTCCCCCAGTTAGAACTTCCCGGTGGCTTTATTCACACTGTGAGAAGAAAACTGCCTACTCAAGCCTCAGTAATGGCAGACACCCCTCCCCCTACCAAGCTGGAGTTTCCCAGGTGGACTTCAGACTGCTGTGCTGGCAGCAAGAATTTCAAGCCAGTGAATCTTAGCTTGCTGGGCTCTCTGAGGATGTGATCTGCTGAGCTAGACCACTTGGATCCGTGGCTTCAGCTCTCTTTCCAGGGTAGTTAATGGTTCTGTCTCACCGGCATTCCAGGAGCCACAGGGTATGAAAAAAATAACTCCTGCAGCTAGCTTGGTGTCCACCCAAATGGCTGCCCAGTTTTGTGCTTGAAACCCAGGGCCCTGGTGGTGGAAGCACCCGAGGGAATCTCCTGGTCTGCAGGTTGCAAAGACCATGGGAAAAGCATAGTATCTGGGTGGGAATGCAGCATTCCTCAGGGCACAGCCCCTCATGGCTTCCTTTGGCTAGGGGAGGGAGTTCCCCGACCCTTTGCACTTCTGGGGTGAGGCAATGCCCAACCCTGCTTTGGCTTTCCCCTTGGGCTGCACCCACTGCCTAACCAGTCCCAGTGAGATGAGCCAGGTACCTCAGTTTGAAATGCAGAAATCACCCGCCTTCTGCGTTGATCTTGCTGGGAGCTGCAGACCAGAACTGTTCCTATTTGGGCATCTTGCCAGCACTTCCCACATTTTCTTTATCTAATCTACCATTGATGGGCACTTAGGTTGATACCATGTGTTTACTATTGTGCACAGTGCTGCAATGAACTTAACATTTATGTGTTCCCTGGAGTATTATGTTTAATTTTCCTTAAGAACTTTTTTTGCATTTAAAGCTGGCATCATTTATGTGTACAAAAGTTTCTTTTTATGTGCTGAATGTTTTGAAAACAATTCTTTGGAAATTATAATTCTCTGACTTGTGTTATTTCTGTTATTATTTCCTAGGACAGGTTTGTGTACATATAGGCATTTAAGGTGATATAGCTCTTCTTCACTCATGAATTATAAAATCCTACTTTCAAAATGCCATCTTATCTATGTGATTTTGGTAAGATGGGTTTTAGAGGATTTCTTGATTTGGTTGCTTAATTTTCTAAGTAATGTGGTCCCATGGCACACTGCCAATTGCCCAACCATTGCCACACTTACCAGAATTACAAATGGACTGGTTTCTGTTTAACAGTGTATGTACCCTTTAATTATGGATGTGGGTATAATAATAACTGTCTTCTAAGAGGTCCAATAGCTTGCCGATGTAGTCAAGCCAGATACGTCTCTGGGAGAGTCTTTCCTTCCATATTTAATACTCTCATAATAATCAAGGATATAAACAGCAAAAAAGGTAATGAGCAGCTTTCTTAGGTTACAAAAATACTCTCAGCTGTTCAATCCCTCTGCCGTTGCTATGTTACTGTTCAAGTTTCCTCTCTTACTAATTTTAAACAATTGTATTTTTCCAGGATAAAGTGGTTTTTTTTTCTGAATATAGATTGTAAATTTTAAAATAAAATATGATTTATGGAATTTATTTTAATTTTGTTATTTTTGTGAAGTTCATGGCATGTTGAATGCTTGTGTTTGATCAAAAGTGAAGGAATTAAATACCACCAGATATTCTACTCTGAAGAATTTTTTTCACTTCTTTCCATGGTTTTAAAATCATATAATGTGGTGATTAAAAAGAACACATTAGACTCTACACTGATATGTACGGACAGAAAAAGACTCCCCAAGGCCTTTACTTTCATTTTAAATTGAATAGTTTTATACAGGACAAAGAGAATTCTAGATGTAAGTTTTAACAAGACTGAGCAAATGAAACCAGAAATTATCAAAGGTACTGCATAAAATGGCAGAAAACTGGAGTATAGTTCTTTTAAATGGTATTCATACATTTTGTGTTGAAATAAAAATCATCTTTTCAAAATAAATCATATTTAACACTTGTTAGAGGTAGACATAGATTTTCAAAAAAAAAATTATTTCTTAGAACAGGTAGAAATAAGAAATAAAGAAACAGAGAAGTTGACTAGTTGACCAAACAAACAAGGGTGAAGGGACAGGTAGTAAGTTGTTTCTTCTGCAGAGCAGCTTTAATTATGACAAGTGACAATTAATCCAGACTCTCTCCACTTATGAGGTATCTTGAAAATGGCCCATCTTAACGCTCATCACGGATTTCCAAATGGAAACTTAGAAACCCACTCATTAATTCTTCTCCTTTATTTATATAGTATGGCCTATTAATTCTACCACTGAACTCTAGAATTCCTTCATCTTGGAGATCCAAAGCACCATTGTATTATATTTCCTCTGGTAACCTGAACTAAATAAAAACAAAAACATGACATAGCAAAATGTATAAGATATGGATAAAGCAGTTGTTAAAAAAAATGTAGTAAACACTTACAGTAGAAAATAAGAGAAGTCTTAAATCAATGACTAGAACTTATACAAACTAGAAAAAACATAAAATAAAAGGCAAAAAATATTGTAAAGATATAACTAAAAATTAATTAAATGGAAAAAAGAGAAGTGAAACCACGAGCTGGTTTACTGAAAAGATGATAGATAAATAGGTGATTAATAGATAGGTAGACAAATAATAAAAATTACCAATATTAGGAATATGACAAGAGATATTACTATAAACTAGGCTGACATAAAGATAATAAATTGAAAACTTAATGATAATACATTTGGCAACATATACAAAATAAACAATTTTTTTGAAAGAAAGGAAATGCCAAAACTTACACAAGAAAAAAAAAATACATGATGTGAATAGCTCTGTAATATTTCTTTTAAATGGCAATTTAGCAAAAATTTTTCTCACAAAGAAAATTGTAAGCTCAAATATTTTTCAAACACTTAGGGAAGAAACAATAATTCCACAAAATTTTTTTCCAGAAAATATAAGGTGAGTAGAAACTCCCTAACTCATTCTATTAGCCCAACATTATCCTCATAACAAAACTAGGGAAATACATTACAAGAAATTAAAACTATAGACAAATATCCATAATGAATGTGGACATAATCATTCTTAACAAAATTTTAGCAAATTAAGACCATCTACATACAACAATGATAACACACCATGACTATGCAGGGTTTATTTCATGAAAGAAAATGAACTTAACAGTTTTTAAAAATAAAAAATACAGTTTTTAATATTAAGAGACTAAAAGAGAAAAATCATATGACAGATAAAAAATGACAAAATTAAACATCCATTTATTATAAAATTTCTGAAGAAACTAGGAATAAAAGTGAGCTTCTTGAGCATGAAAATGAGAAAATATGAGAACTTTACAGACAACAGTGTATTTTTCTCCCAAAATTAGAGAAAAAGCACAAAAGTCCAGTGTATTTACTTTTATTCTTATTGTACTTGAGGTTATCGGCTGATACAAGAAGGCAAGAAAAATGTAAGGTGTACAAATTAGAACACAGTACAAATGTGATTATTTATATGTGACATATTTGTTTATGTAGGAACTCCTAAAGAGTCTTCAGAAAATCTATTAGAGCTAAGATGTGAGTTTTTGCAGTTTTGCAGGGTACATGCTAATTGTTCAAAAATTTAATTGAGTGTATATCTATGTACCAGCAACAAACAAAAGACCGAAACAAAAATACGTCTCTTAATACTCTAAAAATATAAAATCTTCAGGGGTAAAATTTGGTGAGAGACATGCATGATAAATATAATATCTAGAAAATCTTGCTCAGAAAAATTAAAGAAAACCTAATTAATGGAAATATAGCCTGTGGATATGAATCAAAGTTGTTTTTTAGGATGTTATTTTTTTCCAAATTAATGTATAGAGTCAATGCAGTCTCAACATACATCCCAGAAGGCCTTTGTTTGGTAGAAATAAAGAAGCTAACTTTACATTTTGTATGGAGTACATGAGATATTTTGATACAGGCATGCAATGTATAATATATACACCTACTATGTACCCACAAAAATTAAAATTAAAAATTAAAAATTAATTACTTGAAAATGCTAAAATAACCTAAAGAAATTTTAAAAAGAAATAAATTTAGAGCTTTAGACTAAGTACCTATATCAAGACTTACTATAAAGCTACAGTAACCAGGGATGGTGCTTAATGATGTAAAGATAGACATATAGATACATGAAACTGAATAGAGTTCATTCACCGACCAACATAGATATTTGATGAAACACTTTTTAATAATAGTGCTAAGGCAATTCAAGGGGTAAAGTGTAATCTGTTAAAGAAATTATGCTGGAAGAATTGGATTTTCATATGAAAATAAAAAACAAAACTAAAATAAATAAATATTAAACCTTACCTCAGACCATATGCAAAAATCAAAAGGAATAGTAGATCTAATGTAAGCACCAAAATTACAAAATTTCTGGAAGAAAACCTAGGAAACATAGGAGTATATCTTAATTACATTGAATTAGGCAATTTTTTTTAAAAAAATAATTTTTGCGGACATATAGTATATGTATATATTTACGGGGTATATGAGATGATTTGATACAGGCATGCAATGTGTAATAATCACATCATGGAGAATGGGCTGTCCATTCCCACAGGCATTTATCCTATGTGTTACAAACAATCCAAGTATAATCTTTTAGTTATTTTAAAATGTACAATTAATTTATTATTGACTGCAGTCACGACGTTGTGCTATCAAATAGTAGGTCTTACTCATTCTTTCTAACTATTTTTTTGTACCCATTAACCATCCTCACCTCCCTCACACCCTGCCCCTACTACCCTTCTCAGTCTCTGGTAACCATCCTTCTACTCTCTATTCTCATAAGTTCAATTGTTTTGATTTTTAGATCCCACAAATAAGTGAAAACATGCAATGTTTATGTTTCTGTGCCTGGCTTTGAGATCATTATGTTAAGTGAAATAAAACAGGCACAGAAAGATTTCTTAAATAGGCCACAAAAAGATTATGTTACATAAAATTTTTTTATTGGGGTTTTCAAATTAATAATTTTGAATATTCAAGACGGTACTGCTAAGAAAATGAAAGCCTGGCCCCAGACTGGGAGGGAATACTTACAAAGCATGTATCCAACCAAGGACTTATATCTAGAATTTACAAAGAGCACAGAATTCAATAATAAGTACATAAATCAGGTTTTTTGTTTGTTTGTTTTGTTTTGTTTTGTTTTGTTTGAGACGGAGTCTCGCTCTGTCGCCCAGGCTGGAGCGCAGTGGCCAGATCTCAGCTCACTGCAAGCTCCGCCTCCCGGGTTTACGCCATTCTCCTGCCTCAGCCTCCGGAGTAGCTGGGACTACAGGCGCCCGCCCCCTCGCCCGGCTAAATTTTTGTATTTTTAGTAGAGACGGGGTTTCATCGTGTTAGCCAGGTTGGTCTCGATTTCTTGACCTCGTGATCCGCCCGTCTCGGCCTCCCAAAGGGCTGAGATTACAGGCTTGAGCCACCGCGCCCGGCCAATAACTCAGTTTTTTTAAATGGAAAAAAATATTGTAAAAGACACATTACCATAGAGGTATATGGAAGGCAAAGAACTGAATGAAAAGATGCTCAATATCATTAAACATTAGGGAAATGTAAATTAAAACCATGACAAGATACCACTGTACACCCACAACAATAGCTAAAATTAAAAAGTATGACCAGGCCAGTGTGTGAAGCAACTGGATCTCTCATACACGGATAGTGGAAATTTAAAGTGATAAAGCCACCTTGAAAAATATTTTGACACTTTCTTACAAAGTTAGATATGCTCTGCCATATGATTCAGTCATTTCATTTCTGGGTATTTACCCAAGAAAAATACAAGATGTTCATAAAATGACATGTATAAAAATGTTCATAGAAGCTTTATTTGTAATAATCAAAACTGGATATAATGCAAATGTCTAACAAGTGAATGGATAAACAAATTGTGGTGTATCTATGCAACAAAATGTTACTCAGCAGTAGAAAGAGATGGAATATTGATAGCATAACAATATGGATGAATCTTTAAAAATCATTCTGAATTGAGACAAAGTGTTGTACATAATGTATGAAGATCTCTTTTTTTCCTAGCTTTATTGGGGTAAAATTAACAAATAAAAATTATAAAGTGCTGGATATGTTAATTATCTTGATTGTGCTAATCATGTTGTGCATCTTAAGTATATAAAAAATTATATATACTTAAGTATATATACTTATATATATACTTATATATACTTATATATACTTAAGTATATAAAAAATTATATATACTTAAGATGCACAACATGATGTTTTGGTATATGTATACATTTTGAAATGATTAGCACAATCAAGATAATTAACATATCCAGCACTTTATATAGTTACCTTTTTAATGTGTGTGTATGTGTTTGTATACTTAAGATCTACTGTTTCAGCAAATTTCAAGTTTACTATACATTATTACCTTTTAAAATTTATTACTTTTTTACAGATCATAATCATGTATAATTGTGGGTTATAAAGTGATGTTATGACATATGTATATAGCATGGAATTATTGAATTAAGCCTTTGTATCCTTTAATCAGCATCTCCCCATTCTTCCTTTCCACCAGCCTCTGGTAACCACCGTCCTATTCTCTGTCTCTAAAGTTTGATTTTTGTTTGTTTGTTTGTTTGTTTGTTTGTTTGTTTGTTTCCACATATAGGTGAGCCTATGTGGTATTTGTCTGTCTGTGCCTGGCTTATTTTACTTAGGATAGTGTCCTCCAGTTTCATCTATGTAGTCACAAGTGGTAGCATCTTCTTCATTTTTAGGGAGTAATAGTATTTCATTCTGTATATATATCATATTTTTAAAATTCATTCATCCATCAATGAACATTCAGGTTGATTGCATAACTTGGCTATTACAAATAGTTCAGTAACTAACATGGGAGTACAGATATATCTTTGACCTATTGATTTCAAAGCCTTAGAATGTATACACAGAGGTGGAATTCTGGGATCATATGGTAATGATCCTATGATAAAACTGTTTTTAGTTTTTTAAGAAACCATTGTACAGCTTTTTTATAATGGCTATGCTAACGTAAACTCCCACCAACAGGGTACAAGTGTTCTCTTTTCTCCATATCTTTGCCAACAATTATTATCTTTTGTATTTTTTATATGGTGGACACTCAGACAAGTGTGTGGTGATATCTCATTGCAGTTTTAATTTGCATTTTTCTAATGATTAGTGATGTTGAGAAATCTGTTGGACATTTGTACATTTTCTTTTGAGAAATGTCTATTCAGGTTCTCTGCTCATAATTTATTTGGTTTACTTGGCTTTTTGTTACTTTTTTGGATTCCTTATAGATTTTTGATATTAACTCTATCAGATGTTTTGCTTATGAATATTTTTCCCCAATCTGTAGGTTTTCTCATCACCATGTAAAGTGTTTTTTTGTTGTTGGTTTTTTTTTTTTTTTTTTTTTTTTTGGCTGCACAGAAACTTTTTGGTTTGATATAATATCATTTGATTATTTTCATTTTTGTTAACTGTGCTTATGTGGTCAAATAAAAGAAAAAAAGTCATTGCCTAGACCAATGTCATGTAGTTTGTCCTACTAGATTTTTTTCTAGTATTTTCATGGTTTAAGACCTTATGTTTAAGTTCTTAATTTATTTTCAGTTCATTTTTGTATATGGTGTGGTAAAAGAAAAATTTTGTATATGGTATGGTAAAAAAAAAAAAAAGACTGCTCAAAGCAGTCTGAGCTATGAGAGGTATACAATATTTAACAGGTCCATAAAAACATGGGAATTCAGCCACAGCGCTGCATTTATGCTTAAGGACAATTGTTTAAAGGCATTTGGTTCCAGACTATCAACCTCACCTATTATCTATTATCTTTATGCTCCTAAAACGTGTGACACAATGTATAGCCAATCAATAGCTTATGTTATCATAATAACATAAACAGCATAGAAACAACCACTTATTTTCTTTTAAAAATCTGCTTGGAACTGTCACTAATTGAAGTGTATATTCAGAGCAACTTGAATCTGTGCTCCTGGGATGCAGTCCTCAAACTTGGCCCAAACTCTCTATTTATATTAAGTTTGCAACAGTTTCTTTTTTTCTTTAGACAAAGAGATGTGAAGTAAGGATCCAGCTTCATTCTTCTGAATGTAGATATCTTGTTTTTTCAACATCACTTATTGAAGATCCTGTCATTTTCGTATTGTGTATTCTTGGCATCTTTATCAAATACCAATTGATCATAAATGTGTGAGTTCACTTCTAGGCTCTCTATTCTTTTCCATTGGCCAATGTTTCTATTTTTGTGCCACAACCATGCTGTTTCAAACCCTATGGTACTTCTCCTTTCTCCACTATTTCCCTTTCTGCAGTTTCAGTTAACTGTGGTCAACTATGGTCCAAAATTATTAAATAAAATTTAAGAAATAAACAATTCATATGTTTAAATTCTATGCCATACTACCCAGTAGCATGATGAAATCTTGTGCTATTCTGTTCTCTCCTACCTGGGACATGAATCATCCCTTTGTCCAGCATATCTATGCTGTATATACTACCTGTACATTAGTCACTTAGTAATTATCTTGGTTATGAGATTGACTGTCTCAGTATTGCAGCGCTTGTTTTCAGGTAATCCTTATTTTAACTTAACCATGCCACCAAAGTGCAAGAGTGGTAATGCTCACAATTTGGATATACCCAAAACAAGACATAAAGTGCTTTCTTTATTTTTATTTTATTTATTTATTTATTTATTTATTTATTTATTTATTATTATTATAGTTTAAGTTCTAGGGTACATGTGCATAACGTGCAGGTTTGTTACATATGTATACATGTGCCATGTTGGTGTGCTGCACCCAACAACTCGTCAACACACATCAACTCGTCATTTACATCAGGAATAACTCCCAATGCAATCCCTCCCCACTCCCCCCTCCCCCCTCCCCATGATAGTCCCCGGTGTGTGATGTTACCCTTCCCGAGTCCAAGTGATCTCATTGTTCAGTTCCCACCTATGAGTGAGAACATGCAGTGTTTGGTTTTCTGTTCTTGGGATAGTTTGCTAAGAATGATGGTTTCCAGCTGCATCCATGTGCCTACAAAGGACACAAACTCATCCTTTTTGATGGCTGCATAGTAATCCATGGTGTATATGTGCCACATTTTCTTAATCCACTCTGTCACTGATGGACATTTGGGTTGATTCCAAGTCTTTGCTATTGTGAATAGTGCCGCAATAAACATACATGTGCATGTGTCTTTATAGCAGCATGATTTATAATCCCTTGGGTATATACCCAGTAATGGGATGGCTGGGTCATATGGTACATCTAGTTCTAGATCTTTGAGGAATCGCCATACTGTTTTCCATAATGGTTGAACTAGTTTACAATCCCACCAACAGTGTAAAAGTGTTCCTATTTCTCCACATCCTCTCCAGCAACTGTTGTTTCCTGACTTTTTAATGATCGCCATTCTAACTGGTGTGAGATGGTATCTCATTGTGGTTTTGATTTGCATTTCTCTGATGGCCAGTGATGATGAGCATTTTTTCATGTGTCTGTTGGCTGTATGAATGTCTTCTTTGGAGAAATGTCTGTTCATATCCTTTGCCCACTTTTTGATGGGGTTGTTTGTTTTTTTCTTGTAAATTTGTTTGAGTTCTTTGTAGGTTCTGGATATTAGCCCTTTGTCAGATGAGTAGATTGCAAAATTTTTCTCCCATTCTGTAGGTTGCCTGTTCACTCTGATGGCAGTTTCTTTTGCTGTGCAGAAGCTCTTTAGTTTAATTAGATCCCATTTGTCAATTTTGGCTTTTGCTGCTGTTGCTTTTGGTGTTTTAGACATGAAGTCTTTGCCATTGCCTATGTCCTGAATGGTACTACCTAGGTTTTCTTCTAGGATTTTTATGGTATTAGGTCTAACATTTAAGTCTCTAATCCATCTTGAATTAATTTTCGTATAAGGAGTAAGGAAAGGATCAACTTTCAGCTTTCTACTTAAGGCTACTCAATTTTCCCAGCACCATTTATCAAATAGGGAATCCTTTCCCCATTTCTTGTTTCTCTCAGGTTTGTCAAAGATCAGATGGCTGTAGATGTGTGGTATTATTTCTGAGGACTCTGTTCTGTTCCATTGGTCTATATCTCTGTTTTGGTACCAGTACCATGCTGTTTTGGTTACTGTAGCTTCGTAGTATAGTTTGAAGTCAGGTAGCGTGATGTCTCCAGCTTTGTTCTTTTGACTTACGATTGTCTTGGCAATGCAGGCTCTTTTTTGGTTCCATATGAACTTTAAAGCAGTTTTTTCCAATTCTGTGAAGAAACTCATTGGTAGCCTGATGGGGATGGCATTGAATCTATAAATAACCTTGGGCAGTATGGCCATTTTCACGATATTGATTCTTCCTATCCATGAGCATGGTATGTTCTTCCATTTGTTTGTGTCCTCTTTTATTTCACTGAGCAGTGGTTTGTAGTTCTCCTTGAAGAGGTCCTTTACATCCCTTGTAAGTTGGATTCCTAGATATTTTATTCTCTTTGAAACGATTGTGAATGGAAGTTCATTCATGATTTGGCTCTCTGTTTTTCTGTTATTGGTGTATAAGAATGCTTGTGATTTTTGCACATTAATTTTGTATCCTGAGACTTTGCTGAAGTTGCTTATCAGCTTAAGGAGATTTTGGGCTGAGACAATGGGGTTTTCTAAATATACAATCATGTCATCTGCAAACAGGGACAATTTGACTTCTTCTTTTCCTAACTGAATACCCTTGATTTCTTTCTCTTGCCTGATTGCCCTAGCCAGAACTTCCAACACTATGTTGAATAGGAGTGGTGAGAGAGGGCATCCCTGTCTTGTGCCAGTTTTCAAAGGAAATTGTTCCAGGTTTGCCCATTCAGTATGATATTGGCTGTGGGTTTGTCATAAATAGCTCTTATTATTTTGAGATACGTTCCTTCAATATCGAATTTATTGAGGGATTTTAGCATGAAGGGCTGTTGAATTTTGTCAAAAGCCTTTTCTGCATCTATTGAGATAATCATGTGGTTGTTGTCTTTGGTTCTGTTTATATGCTGGATTAGGTTTATTGATTTGCGAATGTTGAACCAGCCTTGCATCCCAGGGATGAAGCCCACTTGATCATGGTGGATAAGCTTTTTGACGTGCTGCTGAATCCGGTTTGCCAGTATTTTATTGAGGATTTTTGCATCGATGTTCATCAGGGATATTGGTCTAAAATTCTCTTTTTTTGTTGTGTCTCTGCCAGGCTTTGGTATCAGGATGATGTTGGCCTCATAAAATGACTTAGGGAGGATTCCCTCTTTTTCTATTGTTGGAATAATTTCAGAAGGAATGGTACCAGCTCCTCCTTGTACCTCTGGTAGAATTCATCTGTGAATCCATCTGGTCCTGGACTTTTTTTGGTTGGTAGGCTATTAATTATTGCCCCAATTTCAGAGCCTGCTATTGGTCTATTCAGGGATTCAACTTCTTCCTGGTTTACACCTCGAAGAGTGTAAGTGTCCAGGAAATTATTCATTTCTTCTAGATTTTCTAGTTTATTTGCGTAGAGGTGTTTATAGTATTCTCTGATGGTAGTTTGTATTTCTGTGGGGTCGGTGGTGATATCCCCTTTATCATTTTTTATTGCGTCTATTTGATTCTTCTCTCTTTTCTTCTTTATTAGTCTTGCTAGCGGTCTGTCAATTTTGTTGATCTTTTCAAAAACCAACTCTTGGATTCATTGATTTTTTGGAGGGTTTTTTGTGTCTCTATCTCCTTCAGTTCTGCTCTGATCTTAGTTATTTCTTGCCTTCTGCTAGCTTTCGAATGTGTTTGCTCTTGCTTCTCTAGTTCTTTTAATTGTGATGTTAGAGTGTCAATTTTAGATCTTTCCTGCTTTCTCTTGTGGGCATTTAGTGCTATAAATATCCCTCTACACACTGCTTTAAATGTGTCCCAGAGATTCTGGTATGTTTTATCTTTGTTCTCATTGGTTTCAAAGAACATCTTTATTTCTGCCTTCATTTCGTTATGTACCCAGTAGTCTTTCAGGAGCAGGTTGTACACTTTCCATGTAGTTGAGCAGTTTTGATTGAGTTTCTTAGTCCTGAGTTCTAGTTTGATTGCACTGTGGTCTGAGAGACAGTTTGTTATAATTTCTGTTCTTGTACATTTGCTGAGGAGTGCTTTACATCCAATTATGTGGTCAATTTTGGAATAAGTGCGATGTGGTGCTGAGAAGAATGTATATTCAGTTGATTTGGGGTGGAGAGTTCTATAGATGTCTATTAGGTCTGCTTGCTGCAGAGATGAGTTCAATTCCTGGATATCCTTGTTAACTTTCTGTCTCGTTGATCTGTCCAATGTTGACAGTGGAGGGTTGAAGTCTCCCATTATTATTGTATGGGAGTCTGAGTCTCTTTGTAAGTCTCTAAGGACTTGCTTTATGAATCTGGGTGCTCCTGTATTGGGTGCATATATATTTAGGATAGTTAGCTCTTCCTGTTGAATGGATCCCTTTACCATTACGTAATAGCCTTCTTTGTCTCTTTTGATCTTTGATGGTTTGAAGTCTGTTTTATCAGAGACTAGTATTGCAACACCTGCTTTTTTTTGTTCTTCATTTTCTTGGTAGATCTTCCTCCATCCCTTTATTTTGAGCCTATGTATGTCTCTGCATGTGAGATGGGTCTTCTGAATACAGCAGACTGATGGGTCTTGACTCTTTATCCAGTTTGCCAGTCTGTGTCTTTTAATTGGAGCATTTAGTCCATTTACATTTAAGGTTAATATTGTTATGTGTGATCTTGATCCTGCCATTATGATATTAACTGGTTATTTTGCTCGTTAGTTGATGCATTTTCTTCCTAGCCTCGATGGTCTTTACACTTTGGCATGTTTTTGCAATGGCTGGTGCCAGTTGTTCCTTTCCATGTTGAGTGCTTCCTTCAGGGTCTCTTGTAAGGCAGGCCTAGTGGTGACAAAATCTCTAAGCATTTGCTTATCTGTAAAGGATTTTATTTCTCCTTCACTTATGAAACTTAGTTTGGCTGGATATGAAATTCTGGGTTTAAAATTATTTTCTTTAAGAATGTTGAATATTGGCCCCCACTCTCTTCTGGCTTGTAGAGTTTCTGCCGAGAGATCTGCTGTTAGTCTGATGGGCTTCCTTTTGTGCGTACCCCGACCTTTCTCTCTGACTGCCCTTAAGATTTTTTCCTTCATTTCAACTTTGGTGAATCTGGCAATTATGTGTCTTGGAGTTGCTCTTCTCGAGGAGTATCTTTGTGGCGTTCTCTGTATTTCCTGGATTTGAATGTTGGCCTGCCCTACTAGGTTGGGGAAGTTCTCCTGGATGATATCCTGAAAAGTATTTTCCAGCTTGGTTCCATTTTCCCCCTCACTTTCAGGCACCCCAATCAGACGTAGATTTGGTCTTTTTACATAATCCCATACTTCTTGCAGGCTTTGTTCATTTCCTTTTCTTCTTTTCTCTTTTGGTTTCTCTTGTTGCTTCATTTCATTCATTTGATCCTCAATCGCTGATACTCTTTCTTCCAGTTGATCGAGTCAGTCACTGAAGCTTGAGCATTTGTCACGTATTTCTCCTGTCATGGTTTTCATCTCTGTCCATTCGTTTATGGGCTTCTCTGCATTAATTATTCTAGTTATCAATTCTTCCACTCTTTTTCAAGATTTTTAGTTTCTTTGTGCTGGGTACGTAATTCCTCCTTTAGCTCTGAGAAGTTTGATGGACTGAAGCCTTCTTCTCTCATCTCGTCAAAGTCATTCTCTGTCCAGCTTTGATCCATTGCTGGCGATGAGCTGCGTTCCTTTGCAGGGGAGATGCACTCCTATTTTTTGAATTTCCAGCTTTTCTGCCCTGCTTTTTCCCCATCTTTGTGGTTTTATCTGCCTCTGGTCTTTGATGATGGTGACGTACTGATGGGGTTTTGGTGTCGGTGTCCTTCCTGTTTGTTAGTTTTCCTTCTAACAGTCAGGACCTTCAGCTGTAGGTCTGTTGGAGATTGCTTGAGGTCCACTGCAGACCCTGTTTGCCTAGGTATCAGCAGCAGAGGCTGCAGAAGATAGAATATTGCTGAACAGCGAGTGTACCTGTCCGATTCTTGCTTTGGAAGCTTCCTCTCATGGGTGTACTCCACCGTGTGAGGTGTGGGGTGTCAGTCTGCCCCTAGTGGGGTATGTCTCCCAGTTAGGCTACTCAGGGGTCAGGGACCCACTTGAGCAGGAAGTCTGTCCGTTCTCAGATCTCAGTCTCCATGTTGGGAGATCCACTGCTCTCTTCAAAGCTGTCAGAGAGAGTCGTTTGCGTCTGCAGAGGTTTGTGTTGCTTTTTGTTGTTGTTGTTGTTGTTGTTTAGCTGTGCCCTGCCCCCAGAGGTGGAGTCTACAGAGACAGGCAGGCCTCCTTGAGTTGCTGTGAGCTCCACTCAGTTGGAGCTTCCCAGAGGCTTTTTTTACCTACTTAAGCCTCAGCAATGGAGGCGCCCCTCCCCCAGCCTCGCTGCTGCCTTGCCAGTAGATTGCAGACTGCTGTGCTAGCAATGAGGGAGGCTCCTCGGGCGTGGGACCCTCCCGGCCAAGTGTGGGGTATAATATCCTGGTGTGCCCGTTTGCTAAGACCCTTGATAAAGCATAATATTGGGGTGGGAGTTACCTGATTTTCCAGGTGTTGTGTGTCTCAGTTCCCCTGGCTCGGAAAAGGGATTCCCTTCCTGCTTGTGCTTCCCAGGTGAGGCGATGCCTTGCCCTGCTTCAGCTCTAGCTGGTGGGGATGCAGCAGCTGACCAGCACAGATTGTCCAGCACTCCCTGGTGGGATGAACACAGTACTTCAGTTTAAAATGTGGAAATCACCTGTCTTCTGTGTTGCTTGCGCTGGGAGCTAGAGACTGGAGCTGTTCCTCTTCGGCCATCTTGCTCCGCCCCCCCAATTTCTGTCTTAATCTATTTGTGCTCCTATTACAAAATACCTAAAAAAACATAATTTATAATGAACAGAAATTTATTTTCCCACATAACTGGAGACTAGCAAGTCCAATATCAAGGTGTTGGCATCTTTTCCAGGCTTTCTTGCTGCATTATCACACAGTGAACATTGGAAAGACAAAAAGGGAAAAGGGGGCTCAACTCCTCCTCATGATATTGCTTATCCCATCCGTTAAGGTAGAGCCCTTATGGCCTTATCACCTCCCAAAATCTAACCTCTTAACACCACTACATTACAATTAAATGTCGACAAGAGTTTTGGAAAGGACGAACATTTAAACCATAGGGGTCTACTAGTCCTCTCATGGCTTCATATGCTTTCCTATCTTTCCCTGATATCAAGATCTTCTCTTTCAAATATGCATTCTTCACTCACTAGTACTCCAGGTAACCTCATTTCAATGACTTTCTAGCATGTTTATTGCATTGCTAGTTCCCAGTACCTTGTATTTTCAACCAAGTTTCATTTTATGACCTTATTCCTGAATTGCAAAGCAATACAAAGGAAATTACATAGTCATGAATATGGACTATACCACAAAATTTAAAGTACCCCCTCTCAACTGAGGTCTGAGTGTACTTTACGGGTACTTTGCTAAATATGTAACTCTCTACTTCATTCCCCACAATAGTTGTACTGCTCACCTTCTTTTCTCAGTACTCTAATTCTACATCATTTCCTCTTCTCAGATGATATCACTGAGAAGATTAAGATGATCAGATGTGTATCACAACTTCTCATCTCTGACAGACTGGTAGAATATTGGCAAAATTCTTATGAATAATTATGTATTACACTTTTTCTTCTGCGTCTAAAGCAAAAATTGCTTTCTCTCTTGACAAAGTCAATTATTCTACCAGTAACTTATGCATCTGGGCCCTTGCTAAATACAAATTCTGATTTAAAAGGTATGGTGTAGGCTCACGACCCTGTATTTCTAACAAATTGCTTGGTGAAGTGAAAGTGCTATTTGTCCACAGAGCAGTTTAAATAGGAAGGCTTTATAATACCTTGCTTTGTCAGTTAACCTCATTTTTCGAATACATCTTCAATTTATTCCGCTTCATTGAAGTTTCCTTGTAAACATTCTAAAATTGTCTCATTTCTCTTTTTCACTTGAAAAATTTTGTGATAGTGTAGTCTACAACATTTAATCTACATATTTACCAATCCAACCTTGAATCCCATGTTATCTGAGTGCTTTTCCCACCACATATTTATATTTACTTTCAAAAATTATACCAACTGACTATGAAGAGCCAAATATAATAACTATTTCTAAATTCTTAGCCTAATTTCTTTCACAGATACATAGGCTGGAAAGCTAGCTACTGAGAAGTTACACGGGATGACACTGCTCTGGTAAAGTCAACATGATTCATATGAACCAAGACTTCAGCTTTGTCAATCCAGAATCTGGATTTACTAAACATCAGAACAGAAAAAAAAAAGAAAAGAAAAGTGTGTCAATAATTGATATATATGTAATAAGTTCCAGTATTTCCTTTTAAATGCATGATCACCCATTTCAGGCTTAGAAATTTTTGAGAGGGTACACTTATTTCCCATATTAAGGTAATTAGAAAGCCAAATTAGTAATCAGAAGGCTGCTTTATGAAAACAGAGTTAAAGTAAAGAAGATGATATCTATCAATATTTTATTCACATCATGATAATGTCAAGTGTAATGTCCCGGCTATGACCCATAATACTTTAGTGAATACAATGCTAAGTATACCATATGCCATACTTGGATAATACAGCAGGCAGCATGCAAATTTTTGATTCTCTAATCACTCTTTTCAATGCCATTTACTTCTTTTTTATTCATAAAGTCTCACTCTAGATATTATTGGCCAAGTGGCAAGATTTGAAGAAGGCAGTGGATCATATAAGCAATCCAAGAGACGGTGTAATCTCCAGCAAGAAAAGTCAAGGAATCAACAGTCCTTTCCTAGGCCAAGTTATTTTTCTCTCCACACATACACATACACCAAAGGTAATTCTATAATATTTTTATGCCTTTGATTACTGTTTACATACTAAATATCCCAAATTTGCATTTCAACCTCAAATATTTTTCCTCATATTTATGCCCATTTTTTCAACTGCTTTCTTTACGTCTTTACTAACCTCTCATATACACTACAATCTTAATAGTTCAAAAATTAAATTTATCACCTCCTTCATCTCTCTTATTCCAAAAAAATAAACAAAAACTCAAATGATGATTGATACAAGGTGTGGGAAAGGGAAGACTCAATAATCTTAATAATGATCCTTGAGTTTCTTTATTTTTTTTTGAGACAGAGTCACGCTCTGTCACCCCAGCTGGAGTGCAGTGGCGTGATCTCGGTCCACTGCAACCTCCACCTCCCAGGTTCAAGCTATTCTCTGGCCCTAGTCTCCCAAGTAGCTGGTATTACAGGCATGCACACCACACCCATCTAATTTTTGTTATTTTCGGTAGATATGGGGTTTCACCATGTTGGCCAGGCTGGCCTCGAACTCCTGACCTCAGGTCTTCCACCAGCCTCGGCCTCCCAAAATTCTTGAGTTACAGGAGTGAGATGCCACGCCCAGCCAGGTTGTTTTGATTGAAACATTGTACATATTTATAGGGTAAAATTTGATGTTTTAATGCCTGTATATATTGTACAAGTATCAAATCAAGACAGTTAGCATATGCATCATTTCATGCGTTTATCATTTGTTTGTGTTGAGAACATTTAAAAAAAAAAACTTTTCTTCTAGCCATATATTTATTTATGTTTATTTTAAGTTCCGGGATACATGTGCAGAATGTGCAGGTTTTTCGCATAGTAAACGTGTGCCATGGTGGTTCGCTACACCTATAAACCCATCACTGAGGTATTAAGCCCAGCTTGCATTAGCTGTTTTTGCTGATGTTCTCCCTTCCCTTACCCCCCTGAAAGGACCCAGTATGTGTTGCTCCCCTCCCTGTGTCCATGTGTCCTCTTTCTTCAGCTTCCCCTTATAAGTGGGAACATGCAATGTTTGGTTTTCTGTTCCTGCATTAGTCATTTTTAATATACAATGCCTTACTATTAACCATAGTCACTTTGCTGTGAAACATGGCTTATTCCTTTTATATAATTGTAATTATAATTACAATTCCTCTTATAATCCTTCTTGTATCATTCCTCTTTTTTTTTCTTATTTATTTTTTATTATTATTATACTTTAAGTTCTAGGGTACATGTGCATAACGTGCAGGTTTGTTACATATGTATACTTGTGTCATGTTGCTGTGCTGCACCCATCAACTCATCAGCACCCATCAACTCGTCATTTACATCAGGTATAACTCCCAATGCAATCCCACTGGCCATCAGAGAAATGTATCATTCCTCTTATATAATTTCCTGTGCATATAACTTATTCTTTTTATATAATTGTAACTTTGTACCCTTCATTCAACCTCTCCCAATGCTTCCCTTCTTTATCTTTTTCTCAGTCTCTGGTAACCACTATTCTACTCTCTATTTCCATTATGTCAACTTTTTCTCTAGATATAACATATCAGTGAGACTATGTGGTATTTTTCCTTCTGCATATGTTTTATTTCACGTAATATTATGTTCTTCAGTTGCATCCATGTTGCCACAAATAACAGAATTTTATTCCTGTTTATGATGGGGTAGTATTTCATTGTGTACATATACCACATTTTCTTTACCCATTCATCCATTTTTTGACACTTAGCTGGATTCCATATATTGGTTGTTGTTAATAGTGCTGCAATAAACATAGGGTAGCAGATATCTCTTCTACATACTCATTTAATATTTTTTGGATATAAACTCAATAATAACATTATATCTTATGGTATAATTAGATGTTATGGGTAATTCTACTTTCAATTATTAGGAAACCTCTATACAATTCTTCATAATAGCTGTACTAATTTACAGTCCCACAAATAGTGCATAGGTGTTCTTTCTGTCCACATTCTTCCCAGCACGTTTTTTTTTTCTTTTAGATAATAGCCATTATAAATGGAGTGAGATAGTAGCTTGATTTGCATTTCCCTGATAATTAGTGATATTGAATATTTATTTCTATAACTGTTAGCCATTTATATGTCTTTTTTTTTCAGAAACTGTAATTTATTTGATTGGTTTTACAAAAGTTACCAATATCTTGGAATTTTATTGTTTCTTTTATAAAAATTAAAAATGTTCTATTGATACATAATAATTGTAGATATTTATGGGATATATGTGATTTGTTTTCCTTGGATAGGCAATAGATTATCATGTTATTATCTGACACAAATAAATAATAGGAAGTAGGGTGTGGGAAATGGAGTGAATTGACTTCATTGCTTTCTGGAAATCTGATTTTAGGACTTTTATAATAACCAAAAATAATGCTGTTACCACACGGTACACTCAGACTGGTAAACTCTTCTGTCAGATGTATGAGCAAGTCTGTGTGTTCAGATCTAATTAGATACCACTTGATACTTTTAACACTATGCAGAGGTTCTAAAAAATAAAAATAACATAGAAATCCTATGTTAATCATTAGATCATTTTTTAAATATTTAATTTAATTCAATTTTAAGTTCCAGGATACATGTGCAGGACCTGCAGTTTTGTTACATAGTAAACATGTGCCATGGTGGTTTGCTGCACTTATCAACCCATCACCCAGGTATTAAGACCAGCATGTATTAGCTACTTTTTTTCTGATGCTCTACTTCTCCTAACCCCTAGAGAAGCCCCAGTGTGTGTTGTTCCCCTCACTGTGTCCATGTGTTCTCATTGTTCAGCTTCCACATATAAGTGAGAACATGCTGTGTTTGGTTTTCTGTTCCTGTGTTAGTTTGCTGAAGATAATGGCTTCCGGCTCCATCCATGTCCCTGCAAATGACATGATCTTATTCCTTTTTATGGCTGCATTGTATTTGATGGCATATATGTACCATATTTTCTTTATCCAGTCTATAATTGATGGACACTTGGGTTGATTACACATCTCTACTATTATGAATAGTGCTGCACTAAACATATGTGTGCATGCATCTCTATAATAGAATGATTTATATTCTTTGGGGTACATACCCACATATAAGATTGTTGGGTCAAATGCTATTTCTGATTCTAGGTCTTTGAGGAATCATCACACTGTCTTCTACAGTGGTTGAACTAATTTAATTGCCCGACTTCAAACTATACTACAGAGCTAAAGTAACCAAAACATCAGAGTGCTGCTGGTACAAAAACAGACACATAGACCAATGGAAAAGACAACCCTGACAAAAACAAGTAATGGGGAAATTATTCCTTATTTAATAAATGGTGCTGGGAGAACTGGCTAGTCATATGCAGAAAATGGAAATGACCCCTTCATTACACCTTATACAAAAATTAACTAAAGAAGGATTAAAGACTTAAATGTAAAACCCAAAACTATAAAAACCATAGAAGAAAATCTAGGCAATACCATTCACACCATAGCCAAGATTTTATGTTGAAAACATCAAAAGCAATTGCAACAGAAGCAAAAATTGAAAAACGGGACCTAATTAAACTAACCAGCTTCTGCACAATGAAAGATACTATAATCAGAGTGAACAGAAAACCTACAAAATGAGGTAAAAGTTTTTGCAATCTGTCTGATAAAGGTCTAATATCTAGAATCTACAAGGAACTTAAACAATTTTACAAGAAAAAGAAAACCCATTAAAAAGTAGGCAAAAAACATGAACAGACATTTCTCAAAATAAGACATTTATGTGACCAGCAAACATATGAAAAAATGCTTAATATCACTGATCATTAGAGAAATGCAAATCAAAACCATAATTAAATATCATCTTACACCAGTCAGATGGCAATTAGTAAAAAGTCAAGAAATAGTAGTTGTTGGCAAGGCTGTGGCTAAATACGAACACTTTTACACTGTTGATAGGAATATACATATTTTGATACATGCAGAAATGTGTAATGATCACATCAGGGTATTTAAGATATGAGTCATCTCAATCATTTATTATTTCTTTGTGTAGTGAATATTTTAATTCTCGTGCAGTAATTTTTAAATATATGATAAATAATTATCATAATCAAACTACTGTCGTATCAAACACAAAATGTCCTTCTATCTAACTGCATGTTTATACCTGTTAACCAGTCTCTTTATTCTCACTACCCTCCAAATCTTCTCATTCTGTTAATAACCATTATTATCTCTACTACCATAAAATCAAATTTCTAAGTTCCCACATATCAATGCAAACATGCAATATTTTTCTTTCTGTGTCTGATTTACTTCACTTAACATAATGACCTACAATTTACATCTATGTTGCTGTAGGGTTTCGTACTTTTTAATGTCATATAGTATTCCATTGTGTATACATATCGTACTTTCATTATCAGTTCATCCTTCAATAGACAGCTTGATTCCAGATCTTGGCTATTGGGAATAGTGTTGCACTAAAATAGGGATAAAGGCGTCGTTTTGATATGCTGATTTCCTTTTCTTTGGATAAAAACCCAATAATGGGATTACCAGTTCATATGGTAGTGGTAGTTCTATTTTTAGTTATTTTGTGAGACCTGCATACTGTTTTTCACAATGGCTGTACTAACTAAATCCCTACTAACAGTGTGTAAGAGTTCCCCTTTCTCCACATCTTGCCAACATTCGTTATTTTTTGTCTTTTTGATAAGAGCCATTTTAATGAGGATGAGATGATTCATTTTGGTTTTGATTTGCATTTCCCTAATGATAAATGATGTTGAGTATTTTTTTAATATACCTGTTGGCCATTTGTATGTCTTCTTCTGAGAAATGTCTATTCAAATATTTTGTGCACTTTTTAATAGGAATTATTTTATTTATTATGTATTTATGTATTTATTTGCTGTTGAGTTGTGTCAGTTCCTTGTATATTCTAGATAATGTTCCATTGTTAGAACAGTAAGTTGCAAATATTTCCCCCCATTATGTAGTTTGTCTTTCACTCTTAATTATTTACTCTGTTCTAATTTCTTCTAAAACTAGAAGATTTTTAGTTTAATGTCATCACATTTGTCTATTTTTTGGTTGCCTGTGCTTTGGAAGACTCAGTCACAAAATCTTTGTCTAGACCAATGTCCTGAAGGTTTCACCTATTTTCTTTCAGTAGTTTTAGAGGTTCAAGCCTTAGATTTAAGTTTTAATTCATTTTGTGTTAATTTCTGTATAGGATGAAAGAAAGGGTCTAGTTTACCTTTTCTGCATGTAAATAGGTAGTTTTTTCAGAACCACTAATAGAAAGGGATGTCCTATTTCCAATGTATATTTTTGGTACTTTTGTCAAAAATCGGTTGGCTATAAATATGTGGATTTATTTCTGGGTATTTTATTCTGTTACATTGGTCTATGTGTCTGTATTTATATCAATACCATGCTGTTTTGATTTCTATACTTTCTATATAGCTATAGCATACATACCACAATAGCTTTGTAATATATTTTAAAGTCAGGTAATCTGATGTTCAGTTTTATTTTTGTTTTTTCTCTAGATTTCATTTGTTATTTGGGGTTTTCGGTGGTTTCACATAAATCTTAGAATTCTTTTCACATTACTGTAAATAATTTCATTCATATTTTTGAAAGTGATTGCATTCAATCTGTATATTGCTTGTGTAGTATGGTTATTTTTATAATATTAATTCTGACCTGTGAACATGGAATACCTTTCAATTTGTTTGTATCTTCTTCACTGTCTTTTATCAATGTTTTGTAGTTTTCATTTTATGTGTCTTTCATCTCCTTTATTAAATGTATTAATAGGTATAATTATTTTTGTAGATTTTGTAAATGGAATTTTCTTGATTTTTCAGTTAGTTCGTTTTCAGTTAGTTCATTAATAATGTATAAAAAAGACAGATTTTTGTTACTGGTGTGTAGAAATGGTACCAATTTTATACATTGATTTAGTATGCTTGTTGTATAGGAATGCTACTGATTTTGTTTATTAATGTTGTATACTGCAACATTGCTGATTTTTTTTATCAGTTATACAAGGTATTTTTGGTGGAGTCTTTAGGTTTTACTTAATATTTAATATCTTTTTTTTTTTTGCAAAAAGAGACAATTTGTTTTTATTTCCAATATAAATGCCTTTGATTTCTTTCTCTTCCCTCATTACTTTGCATAAGACTTCCAGTATTATGTTGTATAAAAGTGGTGAAAGTAGTCATTCCTTTCTTGCTTCAGCTCTTAGAGCAAAGACTTTCAGTTTGTCTCTATTCCATATGATGTTACCAGTGAGTTTATTATTTGTGGACTTTATTATGTTGAGTTTTGCTTTTTCTATGCCTAATTTGTTAGGAGTTTTTTTTTTTTTTCTTATCATGAAGTGATGTTGAATTGTATCAAATGCTTTCTTCGCATCTACTGAGATAATCATATGTTTATCTCCTTTATTCTGTTCATATGAGTATCACATTTATTTGTCTATGTTGAACTCTCCTTGAATCACTAAGATAAATCCCACTTGATAATGGTGTATTATCTTTTTGATGTGTTACTGTACTTGATTCATGAGTATTTTTGAGAATTTTTTCATCTGCAATCATTAGATGTATGAAACTGTAGTTTTGTTGTTGTTGTTGTGTGTACGATTTTGGTTTCAGAATAGTGCTGGCCGCATAGAATGAGTTAAGAAGAATTCTCTTCTTTTTAATGTATTGAAACGATTTGGGAAGAATTGGTATTATATCTTGTTTGTAACTTTTATGGATTTCATCAGTAAAGCCATCTAATTCTGGGATTTTCTTTGTTGGGAAAATTTTTATAGCTAATTCAATTTTTTATTCACTATTGGTCTGTTTAGGTTTTCTATTTCTTCTTAGTAGAATCTTGCTAGGTTTTACGTGGTCAGGAATTCATTTTTTCTAGGTGTTCTACTTTGTTAGCGTATATTTCTCTTTTATGTAATTTCAGTTTTTATTACAGATTAAAGGGTACCTGTGGCAGGTTTGGTAAATGGGTATATTACATGATGCTGAGGTTTTGAGTCTCAATTATTCCCTAACTCAGGCAGTAAGCATAGTATCCAATAGATCGTTCTTCAACCCATGACCACCTTTCTCTCTTCTTCATATAGTTTTCCTCAGTGTCTCTTGTTCTTAACTTTACATTCATGTGCATTCAGTGTTAACTCCCACTTATAAGTTAGAACATTCTGTATTTGCTTTTCTGGTGTTGTTTAGTTTGCTTAGAGTATTGATCTCCAGCTCTACCCATGTTATGGCAAAAAATATGTTTTTGTTCTATTTTATGGTTACATAGTATTCTGTGATATATATGCAAGTTATTTTATTTATCGAATCCACTATTCATGGGCTCTTAAGTTGGTTCAATGTATTTGCTATTGTGAATAGCATTGTGATGAACATATGGTGCATGTGTCTTCTTGATAGAATGAATTACTTTACTTCGGGTATATACCCAGTTGAGGGAGCTGGGTCAAATGGTAGTTCTAATTTAAGTTCTTTGAGAAATCTCCAAATAGCTTTCCACAGTGCCTGAACTAGTTTGAAATAACAGTTTCTGATCTTTCCTTAGGTTTCTGTGGTATTAGTTGTATGTTTTCTTTTCCATTTCTGATTTTATTTATTTGGTTCTTTCCTATTTTTTTTCTTGGTTAGGCCAGGTAGAAGTTTATTAATTTTATTTATCTTCTCTAATAACCAACTTTCAATTTGATTATTCTGCTGTATTGTGTTAGTTTTTGTTTAGTTTTGGTCTGATCTTTTTTTTTTTTTCTACTAATTTGGGGTTTCATTTGGTGTTACATTTCTATTTCCTTGAGATATGTTATTAGGTTATTTAAAATCTTTTTGCTACTCCATGTAGAAAAAGTTTTTGACATAAACTTTACTCTTAGCATTGATTATTCTGTATCTCATAGTTTTGGTATTTTGTGTCTTCATTTTTATTTATTTCAAAAATTTTTTAATTTCCTTCTTAACTTTTTAATTGACTCAATAATTATTTAGGAGTGCATTTAATTTCCATGTATTTGTATGCTTTCCTAATTTTCATCCGGTTATTTATTTTTAGTTTTATTCTACTGTGGACTAAAAATATAGTTGATATAATTTTCACTTAAAAATTGTTGAAAATTGTTTTGTGGCATACGATATGGTTTATTTTGGAGAATGATTCACATGCTGATAAGACAAATGTGTATTCTGTGGCTGTTGGGTGAAATATTCTGTTAATGTCTGTTAAGACAACTTGGTCCATAGTAGAGATCAAGTCTAATGTTTCTCTGTTGAATATTTGTCTACATATTCTGTTCAATACTGAGAGTGGGGTGTTGAAGTTCCCAACTATTATTGGGTTGGAATCTTTCATTCTCTCATTTTATTTTATTTTAAAACTTTAAGTAAAAAGAAACTTCATTGAAAAGGTTTATTTTAAAAAGGGGAGACAGGCTATTGCATTACAGTGATGCGTAACTAAAGGTAGGTGTACATTCTGAGAAATGCATCATTAGGTGATCTTTTCAGGCAAACATCACAGAATATACTTACATAACCCTAGATGGTATAGACTACTACATACCTAGGCTGTATGATATAGCCTATGGCTCCTAGGTTGCTAACCTGTACAGAGTGTTATGGTACTGAATACTGTGGGCAATTTTAACACAATGTTATGTCTGCGTCTAAACATATAGAAACACAAAAATTGATATCGTAGTTAGAAAAAAATATGGAAGATAAGAGGCAGGACTAACTTGCAGCTCCAACTTGGATGAACAGAGCAGCATGGGGTGACTCACACCATGAACTTTTGCTCCAATAACCACTGCAGGAACATAACAGAAAAGCCAAGAGAATCCACAGACACTTTGAAGGAAGTGGATTGCTGCTGCAGGCTCTGGGAGATAGCCAAAAATCTGTGAGTGCCCAAAGTGTGAAAATGTGAAAGAAGCATTGTTCACCCCCAAATAAACACCCTCACTGGGGAACCTGAAGGTCCAGATTACAGGAAAAGGATGTGTCCTTACCTGGATATGAGATAAATTTAGAGATCTTAGCAAAATATAGGGGTAGAAGAAGCAGTGGGAAGAGCCCTGTGGGCACTCTCAGTCCCTAGGAAAGTTATTTCTGACTTTGTCTCACAGAGGTCCTTGGGGAGGGCTGCCAGAGAAATTGGAAAAACACAATGGAAAAAAAATAAAGCAATGTATTCAGGCAACAAATAGTGCAGTGAATAGAACAGTACTTCACATCTCAGTGCTAACATTGAATGTAAATTGCCTAAATGCTCCACTAAGAAGATACAAGATGGCAGAATGAATAAGAATTCACCAACCAAGTATCTGTTGTCCTCAAGAGACTAACCTAGCACATAAGGACTCACATAAACTTAAGGTAAGGGGGTGGAAAAATATATTCTATACAAATGGACACCAAAAGCAAGCAGGAGTAGCTATTCTTATATCAGACAAAACTAAAGGCCATAGTTACCAAAACAGCCTGGTACTGGTATAAAAATAAGCACATAAACCAACGGAACAGGATAGAGAACTCAGAAATAAAGCAAATTACTTACAGCCAACATATCTTAGACAAAATGAACAAAAACATAAAGTGGGGAAAGGACATCCTATTCAACAAATGGTACTGAGATAATTGGGAAGACACATCCACGAGCATGAAGCTGGACCCTTGTCTCTCACTTTATACAAAAATCAACTCAAGATAGATGAAAGACTTAAATCTAGGACCTGAAACCATAAAAATTCTAGACAATAACATTGGAAAAATTTCTTCTAAATACTGGCTTAGGCAAAGACTTCGTGACCAAGAACGTGAAAGCAAATGCAACAAAAACAAACATAAATAGATGGGACTTAATTTAAAAAACTTCCTCACTGCAAAATAAACAATCAACAGAGTAAACAGACAACACACAGAGTGGGAGAAAATGGCAATGTATACATCCAAAAAAGGACTAATATCCATAATCTATAAGGAGCCCAAACAAATCAGCAAGAAAAAAATAAAACAATCCCATCAAAAAGTGAGCTAACACTGTACACTGCTTGGGTGATGGGTGCACCAAAATTTCAGAAATCACCACTAAAGAACATATTCATGTAACCAAACACAATCTGTTCCCCCAAAACTTATTGAAATAAATAAAAGAAAAAAATGATAGAGTAAATTTTGTTATATTATAGAATCACATTGTATACATGGTCTGTTTTTCACTAAAAGGTCATACATAATTGTTGATACTTAACTGATAATCAATTAACATGTGTTTTGTTTTGTTTTTTACTTTCCTTGTTTTAAACTTTTTTTTTTTTTAGGTTCAGGGATACATGTGCAGATTTGTTATGTAGGTAAATTGCTTGTCATAGGAGTATGGTTTACAGATCATTTCATCATCCAGATAATAAGCATAGTACATGATAGGTAGTTTTTCATCCTTTTCTTATCCTCCACCCTCAAGTAGGGTCCATTGTCTATTGTTCTCCTCTTGGTGGCCACATGTACTCAAAGTTTATCTTCCACTTGTAAGTGAGAACATGTGGTATTTTGTTTTCTGCTGCTGCATTAGTTCACTTAGAATATTGCTGCAAATGACATGATCTTGTTTTTTTTTTTTATGGTTGCATATTATTTCATTGTGTATGTGTACCACATTTCCTTTATCCAGTCTACCTTTGATAAGCATTTAGGGAGATTCCATGTCTTTGGTATTGCGAATAGTGCTGCAGTGAACATAGGTTTGCATGTGTCTATATAGTAGAATAATTTATATTCTTTTGGGTATATATACAATAATGGTATTGCTAGGTTGAATGGTAGTTCTGTTTTATGTTCTTTGAAAAATCACCAAACTGCTTTCTACAGTGGCTGAACCAACTTACATTTCCAGAAACACTGTATTAGCAATCTCTTTTCTCTGCAGTTTACCAGCATCTGTCTTTTTCTTTTTTTTTTTTGTTACTTTTTAATAATAGTCATTCAGATTTTTGTTAGATGGTATTTATTGTGGTTTAGATTTGTATTTCTCCGAAGATTAGTGATGTTGAGTATTTTTTTCACATGCTCATTGGCCATGCGTATGAATTTTTTTGAGAAGTATCTCCTCATCTTTTTCCCACATTTTAATGGAGTTGTTGTTTTTTTTGCCTGTTAATTTGTTTAAATGTCTTATGCTTAGTGAACATTAGATCTATATCAGAGGCATAGTTTGCAAACATTTTCTTCCTTTCTGTAGGTTGTCTGTTTACTATGTTGACAGCTTCTTTAGTTTAATCAGGTCCCATTTGTCCATTTTTAGTTTTGGTTTACTTGCTTTTGTCATCTTCAACACGAAATATTTGCCAGGGAGTCTGTTCAGAATATCTACTAGTTTTTCACATATACATTTTATACTTTCAGATTTTATATTCAAGTATTTAATCCATCTTGAGTTGACTTTTGTATATGGTGAAAAGAAGAGTTCTAGTTTTAGTCTTCTGCATATGGTTTCTATATGGCTTTTGTTTCCTATTTTAAATATAATAATTTTTGCTTTGAATATCTGAGTGCTGTTGTATTGGGATCATAAAAATTTACTATTGTTATATCTGCTTGCTGAATCGATTGTTTGTCATTATATAATATTCTTGTCTCCTTTTACATCATTATATACATTCTTGTCTCTTTGTACAGTGTTTGACTTGTAGTCAATTTTTTTTTCTGGTATAACTACTCTTGCACACTTTTTGTTTCCATTTGCAAGGAATACTTTTTCTATTGCTTCAGAACTTTCATTCTATGTGTGTCTTTACAGGCAAATAAAGTAAATTTCCTGTAGGCAGCATAAAGGTGGATCATATTTGTTTAATCCAGTCAGTCAATATATTTTAATGGGGAAATTCAAACTGTTTACATTCAAGATTATTATTGATAGGTGAGAATTTCTGTCATCTTCTTAATTATTTGCTGATTGATTCTTTTGCTTATCCTTTGTTCCTTAATTCCACTTTATTGTTTACATTTACAATTTTGTGCTATTTATTGATAATGTTTGACTTCTTTCCCTTTTTTCATTGTGAATGTGCTCTACTAATGAATTTTATACTTTTGCATATTTTCATTATGCTATATATTATACTTTGATTTTCAGTTATATGACTCCCTTAAGTATTTCTTGCAGGGCCAGTCAAGTGTTAATGAATTCCCTGTTTTCCTTATCTGGGAAGACTTTATTTCTTCTTCATTTTTAAATAATAAGATTTGCATGGTATAGTATTTTAGGTTGACCATTTTTGTGTTTTCTTTCAGCACTTCTAATCTATCATCTCATTCTCTTTTGGCCCATACAATTTCTGCTGAGAAAAATTTATTAGTCTGATTGGCGTTTCCTTCTTTATAACTAGATATTTTACTTTTGTTATTTTTAAGTTTTTTCTTTGTCTTTGACTTTTCACAATTAGGTTATAATATGCCTTGAAGAAGACCTTTTTGGGTTGAATCCAATTAATAATCTTTGATTTTTTTTTTTTTGGTATCTGAATGTCTATATCTCTTGCAAGATGATTTTTCTTATCTCTTCTGGAACTGTAAAAAATTTAAAATTTTGTTGCTTTTTGATATCCCATATGCCATGTATGCTTTCTTCTTTATTTGTTGGTTTATTTATTTATTTATTTATTTATTTTCTGTCTGGGTTATTTCAAAGAACTTGTCTTCACCTTCAGAAATTCTTTCTTTCTTTTGCTCTATTTAGTCCCTTATTTAAGCTCTTACTTGCATTTTTTATTTTATTAGTGGAATTGCTGAGTTTTAAGATTTCTGTCTGGGTTTTATAATAATATCTATATATATTTTTTAAAAATCATTCAGGTCATGAATTGTTTTCCTGATTTTTTTGTATGGACATCTTTGTATGTCACTGAGTTTCTTCAATATCATTATTTTGAATGCTTTTAAGGGAATTTATGATTTTTTTCTTTGACATCTGTTACTAGAGAATTATTGTGTTTCCTTTAAAGTGACATGGCTTTTTTGCTTTTTCGTGTTTCTTGTGTCTTTACCTTGATATCTGCACATATGGTGCAACAGTTGCTTCTTCAATTTTTATGAATTTGCTTTTGTAGAGGATGACACTTTCCTATAGATGTATCTGTAGTGTTGTTTGGGTAAGGTGCTTTGGCTTTGATTCTAAGTGGGCATAGTAATGTAGTCTCTTTATGATGTCTTCCTGTGTGGTCAACATCTCTGGTGTCTAAGAGTTCTGAGTAGCTTAGGCTATGCTTGCTTATTAGTGGAGGCTGTGTGAAGGTTTAGGTGAGTATGAGACCACCAATTTGGCCAGTTCTCAGGCAACAGTAGTGATGGCAGTGTTCCAAGTATGTCAACCCTTTGGGCTTGACTATTGTGCATGGCATAAGTGGTCACAGTAGTAGTTCCAGGCCAACCTTCAAGCCTCTTAGTGGCACATACAGACACTAGCAGACACGGTGGACTGACCTCTAGGCCCTGTTGAGATACACAGTGAAGGTGGCTTCAGTCAAGGTGAGCTTGTCATTTTGTCCTTGAATGATGAGCACATGAACTGGTGGTGGTTGAGTGAGTGAGGTCATTTAATGGAGAAAGGACTTCACTAGATAGCACGCATAGGAAGCAGCAGTGGGTAGAGTGGGCACATCCTCAATCTCCCAGAGGCTTTAATGGGTGCCAGCAGTTGTAGGTGGGATGAGTCAATCACTAAGCCTCAGGAAACGTGCACAGGTTTGTCAGTGGTGGCAGTGGGTGGGATAGGCCTGTGTTAAAGCCCCTGGATGTTGTGCATGGCTTAAAAGTAGGTTAGGTAGGGTAAGTCAATCCCCAGTATCCTGGACAAGGTGTCCACGTTGTTGTTTTTTTCTAGGAGAAGTAGAAGTATGTGGCCTAAAATGTAGATTTAAGGATGACCATATTTATGTATTAAACACACAAATGTCTCATCCACTTTATTTTACTTTCTTAAATAAGTACCCTTTTAACATTGTTTATCATTACCTGATTTTAGGCTATTTAAAGCTCTCCACACCTGTATCAATATATCTACCTTTCATCATATATGTGTATATTTTCTGACCCCTAGACAATACAGTATTTTAATTCTGAAAGAGCAACTCTGTTTTACACGTGATAAAGATAGCACAACTTTTCAACTTATTTCACTATTGCAGAATTCAAACACACACACGTGCACACACACACACACACACAGTAAGTTGCTAAATTTCTGTATGCCCAAAACAGCATTTTGCAAGATCTGGGACTTCCATTTCAATCTGTAGTGAAACAAGAAATGATAAAAGAATACACTTGATGAACATTGGCCACCAGATAACACAGTCCCAACTGGAAACCTGTTTGACTCTCCTCCTCAGATAGTCATATAACTCATTCCTATTAGAATCTTAAATAGCATCAGCTAACACTGTTTAGTGTCGAGAAAAGGTAAAAATTTTAATGCACTTAACATATAGGTAGTGAGAAATAAGGTAGCACAAATAGAGGGTTGAAAAGTATACAGAAGTTATATTATGAAAAACCTTATTGAATAGTTAGGAAGTTGGTATTACAGCTTATTGGCAGAAGAAGAGTCTGAAGATATTCAAACATACTTTTATATAAAAAAGAGGGCAATGACTGTATCCTTATGTCCAATGTTTTATATTCAATATTTAGTATAGTGCCTGGTATGTGGTAGAGTCTCATAAATGCTTGCTGAATAAATGAAAATATGAATGAATGAGTTTAAAAGTGAGTGAGGTAAGAGATTTATGGCTGTTAGCCATGGTAAGATAAGATAATTTTTTTCTTCAGAGACAGAAAGAAACACAGAGGGAGACATTAAGTCAAGATATAAATATAATTTAGGGCAAGAGGAATTTGAATGGTGATATTTTTAGTAAGGTAAGACACAAAAGGCACCAATAACTAAAGAATATTCAAATATTTTTTTTGTCATGAAAATTGGCTAGACTCTGTATTAAGAACAGCACTAAGTCTTATGAAGCTTTATAATTATTTAAGAGTAAATGTTTTCCCAGAACCATTTATTGATGAGACTGTATTACCACAGTTTATGTTCTTGGCAACTTTGTCACAAATGAGTTCACTGTAGGTGTGTGGATTTGTTTCTGGGTAGTCTGTGCTGTTTCATTGGTCTATGTGTCTGATTTTTGCCAGTACCATGCTGTTTTGGTTACTATAGCCCTGTAGTGTAATTTGAAGTTAGGTAATGTTATTCTTACATTTTTTGTTTGTTTCTTTTTTCCTTAGGATAGCTTTGGGTATTCAGGGTCTTTTGTGGTTCCACATAAATTTTAGGATAGTTATTTTTTTCTTACTTCTGTGAACAATGTCATTGGTATTTTGAAAAATATTGGGTTGAATTTGTAGATTGCATTAGGAGGTATGGACATTTAAACAATATTGATTCTTCCAATCCATGAACACAAGATATCTTTCCATTTTTTGGTATCCTCTTTAATTTCTTTCATCAGTGTTTTATAGTTTTCATTATATAGCTATTTTACTTCTTTGGTTAATTCTTAGGTATTTAATTTTATTTGTACCTATTTTAAATAGGATTACTTTAAAAATTTCTTTATCAAATTGTACACTATTTGCATATAGAAATGTTAGTGATCTTTATAATTTGATTTTGGATTCTGCAACTTTACTGAATTTATCAATTCTAATAGTTTTTTTTGTGTGTGGAATCTTTAGGTTTTTCCAAATATAAGATCGCATTATATGTAAACAAGGAAAATTTGGCTTCCTTTTTTTCACTTTGGATGCCCTTTGTCTCTTTCTCTTGTCTGATTGTTCTAGCTGAGGCTTCCAGTATTATGTTGAATAACAGTGATGAAAGTGGTCATCCTTGTGTTTTAGATCTTAGGGAAAAGGCTTTCAAATTTTCCCCATTCAGTATATGATAATAGCTGTGAGCCTGTCATATATGGATTTTATTATGTTGATATATGTTCTTTCTATCCCCAGTATTTTGAGAGCTTTTATCCTGAAGAGGTGTTGAATTTTATTGAATGCTTTTTCAATATCAATTGAAATAATCATATGCTTTTTTATCCTTCATTATATTAATATAATACATCACATTGATTGATTTGCACATGGTGAGTCATCCTTACATAGTACCTAGTGTTAACTTCATATCACTGAAAGAGGCACTGAAGAGATAAAAAATACCGTCTAGAATTGCCAATGCCACTCCTGCCTCAACCCATAGCCATGTGGTGATGCAGAGAGATTCTCTAGGCACTGGAGGAAGAACACAGAAATTATGAGATATTGAATTCAGTGATGTAGTGTTATAGCAGAAAGAAAAACCAGACCAAACTTATATGACACCCTCTCACAAAGGGAGAATTTAAACCAGCCCTAACCAGAGGGGAATCCCCGATCTCAGCATCAGAAATTGAGAGCCTGCAAACCTTGACACGAAGAGATACAACATTCTGTGTCTCCAAGTAAACTTGAAAGGCAGTCTAGGCCATAAGAATTGCAACTCTTAGGCTAGTCCTAGAGTTGAACTAGGCCCAGAGATAGTGGACTGTGTGGGCATGTGACACACAGAGACATCAGCTGGGTCAGCCAGGGGAATGCTGGCATCAGCCCTCACCTAATCCCAGACTGCACAGCTCACTGCTCCCAAAGGGACTCCTTTTGATATGGTTTGGATCTGTGTCCCCATCCAAATTTCACATTGATTTGTAATTTTCAGTGCTGGAGGTGGGGCCTGGTGGGAGGGGATAGGAGCATGGGGGTGTTTTCTCATGGTTTAGCACCGTCTCCGTAGTGCTGTTCTCATGATGGAGTTCTCACAATATCTAGTTGTTTAAAAGTGTGTGACACCTTCCTCCTCTCTCTCTCAGTTGGTCCTGATCTTGCCATGTAAGACACCTGCTTTCACTTTGCTTTTCACCATGAGTAATAGCTCCCTAAGGACTCCCCAGAAGCAGATGCTGCCATGTCTTCTGTATAGCCTATGGAAACATAAGCCAATTAAAACTTTTCTAAAAAAATAAATCACCCAGTGTCTGTTATTTCTTTATAGTAACACAAGAACTGACTAACATGCCTTCCTTCTGTTTGAAGAGAAGAGAAGGAATAATGGGGAGGGCCTTTTCTTGCATGCTGAATACCAGCTCATCTACAGCAGAATAAGGCACCAGTCAGAGTCCTGAGGCCCTTGTTCCAGGACCTAGCTCCAAGACCATATTTCTAGACACACCCTGGGTTAGAAAGGCATCTACTGCCTCAAAAGAAATGGTCCAGTTTTTCTGGCATCCATCACCTGCTAATTGAAGAGTCCCTGGGCCTTTAATAATCATCAGTGATACTCAGGTACTACATGAAAGGCCTTGCTGAGCCTCTGAGACTTGCTGACTTTAGGTATCAACACTGCCACAGAGGGATAGAGCACCAAGTGGCCTCTTGGGGCTCCTGATTCCAAAACTTCACCCTTAGCATTTCTGGACCTGTGCTGGGCCAGAGCTATTCTAAGGGATGAGTCCCAGTCCATGTATCATTTAACACAAGCTGACTTAAGAGACCTTGGACTTTAAGGGAACATTGGTGGTAGCCTGAAAGTACTCCTCATGGCCAGACATGGCAGTGGCTATGGGATGAGGTTCCTCTGCCTTTAGAAAGAAGGGGAAAATGTGAAAATAATTACATCTTGTTGTTTCAGTGCCACTTAGCCACAATACAATAGAATACCAAACAGACTTTTAAGGGTTTTGACTCTAGTACCTGACTCCTGGATGGTATTTCTGGAGCCAACCAGGGCCTGGGGGTCCTTGTCACCCTGAAAAAAAAAAAAGGGCTAGGACTTTGAGCAAACATAGGCAGTAGCTAGGTAGTGGCTATAGCAGACTTTGGAAGAGACCCAGTGCTGTGCTTGCCTCAGGTCTAACCCAGTACAATCGTAACAGTCATATCCTCATGGTTGCTTATGTAACTCTATCCCCAGATTTAGGTGGGGAGAGAGAGAGAGAGACAGAGAGAGAGAGAGAGAGAGAGAGAGAGAGAGACACTCTGTATGTTTGAGATAAAGTAAAAGATGAGAACAATAGTCTGCCTGGTAATCCAAAGAATATTCACAGATCTTGATCAAGACCATTAAGATAGTACCTCTATGAGACTGCAAGAACCATAGTGTTACTGAGCTTGGGGTGGCGCCTAAAGCAGATACAGCTTAGATAACAACATCCCAAGTTCATTCAAAATCTGGAAAACCTTCCAAAGAAGGATGACTACAAAGAAGCCCAGCCAGTGAAGACAACAATAAATATCGAATTCTTCAATGTGCAGACACCAAAGAACATCTGCTAGCATCACCACCATCATGGAAAACATTACTTCAACAAATGAAATAAATAAGGCATCAGAGACCAATGCTGGAGAAACAGAGATATGTGACCTTTTGGACACAGAAGTCTACACAGCTGCTTAGGAAACTCAAAGAGATCAAGATAACACATAGAGGAATTTCAGAATCCTATCAGATAAATTTAACAAAGAGACTGAAATAATTAAAAAGAATCAGGCAGAAATTGTGGACCTGGAAAATGCATTTAGCATATGGAAGAATGCATCAGAGCCATTTAATAGGAGAATAAATCAAGCAGAAGAAAGAGTTAGTGAGCTTGAAGACAGGCTATTTGAAAATACACAGTCAGAGGAGACAAATTAAAAAAATATACAAATAATAAAGCATGTGCATAGAATCTAAAAAAATAGTTTCAAAAGGGCAAATCTCAGAGTTATTGGCCTCTAAAAAGGAGACAGAGAAAGAGATAGGGGTGGGAAGTGTATTCAAAGGGATAATAACAGAAAACTTTCAAAATCTAGAGAAAGATCTCAGTATCTAAGTACATGAAGATTATATAACACCAAGCAGATTTAACCCGAAGGAAATTAACTCAAGGCATTTAATAATCAAACTCCCAAAGGTATAAAATAAGGAATTATAAAAGCATCAAAAAGGAATAAACAAAGAACATACAATGGAGCTCCAATATTTCTGGCAACAGACTTTTCAGTAGAAACTTTACAGGCCAGGAGAGAAAGACATGAAATATTTAAAGTGCTGAAAGAAAACCTTTTACCCTAGCATAGTATATCTGGTGAAAATATCTGAAAATATCTTTCAAATGTGAAGGATAAAGACTTCACAGACAAATAAAAGTTAAGAGATTTCATTAGTACCAGACCCATTCTACAAGAAATGCTAAAGAAAATACTTCAATCATAAAAAAGAACATTAATGAGCAAAAAATGATCACGTGAATATACAAAACTTACTGGTAATAGTACAAACACAGAAAACCACAGAATATTATAACACCATAACTGTAGTGTGTAAACTATCCTTATTTTAAATAAAAAACTAAATGATGAACCAATCAAAGATAATAAGTACAACACATTTTGGAAACACAGTAGGTACAATAAAATATAAACAGAACCAGCCAAATGTTTAAAAAAGCAGGAAGACAAAGTTAAGGCGAGTTTTTAAAATAGATTTTTGTTTGCTTATGTAAATAACATTAGTTTGTTATCAGGTTATATCAGGTTAAGACAAAAGGTTATATTTGCCAGCCTCATGGTAACCACAAATTAAAAAGCATACATCGGTTACACAAAAAATAAGAAGCAAGAAACTAAATCATACCACAAGAGAGAATTAACTTTAGTAGAGGAAGACAGGAACAAAGAGAGAAGGAAAAGAAGACCACAAAACATCCCCCAAACAAATAACACAATAACAGGAGTAAATCCTTACCTATCAATAATAATGTAGAATGTAAATGTACTACAAACTCCATCAAGAGATATAGACTGGCTGGATGAAGAAAGAAGACCCATTTATCTGTCACCTATGAGAAACACACTTCACATATAGAGAGACACATAGACTGAAAATAAAGAGACGGAAAAAGTTATTTCATGCAAATAGAAACCAAAAAAGAGCAGAAGTCGCTATACTTATATCAGATAAAATGGATTTCAAGATAAAAACTGTAAGAGACAAAGAAGGTCACTACATAATGATAAAGAGGTCAATTCAGCAAGAGGATATAACAATTTTAAACATCCATGTACCCAACACTGGAGCACCCAGATATATAAAGCAAATATTATTAGAGCTAAAGAGAGAGACAGGCCCCAATAAACAATAGCTGAAGATTTCAACACATCACTTTCAGTATTGGACAGATCTTTCAGACAGAAAATCAACAAAGAAACAGTAAACTTAATCTGTATCATAAACCAAATAAATCTAACAAATATTAACAGATCATTTCATCCAAGAACTGCAGAATACACATTCTTTTCCTCAGCGCATGGATCATTCTCAAACATAGACACTATGTTAAGTCACAAAAGAAGTCTTAAAACATTACAAACATGGAAATAATATCAAGCATCTTCTTGGAATAAAATAAAATTTAAAAATATGGAATCAAACTAGAAATGAATACCAAGAGGCATTTTTGGAAACTATAAAAATACATGAAAAATAAATATTATACTCCAGAATGACCAGTGGGTCAATGAAGAAATTAAGGAAAAAATTGAAAAAATTCTTGAAACAAATGATGATGAAACACAGCATACCACAACCAATGGAATACAGCAAAAGCAGCACTAACAAGGAAGTTTACAGATGTGAGGACATACATCACATAAGATGAAAATCTTCAAATAAAGAATCACGCATCTTAAAGAACTAGAAAAGCAAGAGCAAACCCAAAATTAGTAGAAGAAAATAAATATTAAAGAATAGAGCATAAATAAATAAAGTTAAAACAAAGAGAACAATACAAAGGATCAGCAAAATGAAAAGTTGGTTTGTAAAATAGTTAAACAAAATTGACAAACCTTTTGCCAGACTAAGAAAACTAGAGAAGATCCAAATAAATAAAGTCAGAAATGAAAATGGTGACATTGCAACTGATACCACAGAAATTCAAAGAATCATTAGTTTCTACAATGAGCAACTACACACCAAAGTATTGGAAAATCTAGAGGAAATGGAAAAATTCCTAGATGCATACAACTTACCAAGATTGAACCATGTAGAAATATAAAACCTGAACAGATCAATAACAAGTAGCAAGATCAAAGCTGCAGTAAAAATTCTCTCACTAAAGGGAAGCCCAGGACCTGACGGTTTCACCGTTGAAGTCTACCAAACATTTAAAGAAAAACTAATACCAGTCCTACTCAAACTACTCCAAAAAAATAGAAGAGGAAGTAATACTTCCAAACTCATTCTATTAGGCCTATATTATCCTGATACTCATGGCAGAGAAGGATACATTAAAAAAAAAATGCAGGCCAATATCTCTGATGAATATTGATACAAAAATTTCAACAAAACACTAGCAAACCGAATTTGAAAATACATTGGAAAGATTACTCATTATGACCAAGTGGAATTTATCTTTGTGATGTAAAAATGATTTAACATATGCAAATCAATCAATGTGATACATCATATCAAGAGAACAAAGGATAAAAAAGAAATAATCATTTCAATTGATGCTGAAAAAGCACTTGATAAAATTCAACATCCTTTCAAGATAAAAGCCTTCAAAAAACTGGATATAGAAGAAATAATACCTTAGCCTAATAAAAGCCATATAAGACAGACCCACAGCTGGTATTTACCGAATGGAAAAAACTTGAAACCCTTTTCTCTAAGATCTGGAACACCACAAGGATGCCCAGTTTCACCACTGTTATTCAACATAGTACTGGAAGTCCTAGCTAGAGCAATTAGACAAGAGAAATATATAAATGACATCCAAATTGGAAAGGAAGAAGTCAGATTATCCTTGTTTACAGATAATATAATCTTATATTTGGAAAAACCTGAAGATTCTACAAGAAAACTATTAGAACTGATAAATGAAGTTTCAGGATACAAAATCAATAAGCCAATATCGACATACAAAAATCAGTAGAATTTCTATATGCCAACAGTGTACAAAGTGGAACATAAATTTTTTTTAAAATTTATTTATAATAGCCACACATAAAACTACATAGGAGTTAACCTAACCAAAGAAGTAAAGATCTCTATAATGAATACTATAAAACACAGAAGAGAACACTGAAAAATGAAAAGATGTTTCATGTTCATGAAGTGGAAAAAAATCAATATTGTTAAAATGTCCACAATACCCAAAGAAATCTATAAACTCAAAGCAATCCCTATCAATATACCAATGACATTCTTCACAGAAATAGAAAAAACAATTCTAAATTTATATGGAACCACAAAAAACAGACTAGACAAAGCTATCCTAAGCAAAAAGAACAAAATTGGAGGAATTACATTGCCTGACTTCAAATTATACTATGAAGGTATAGTAACCAAAACAGCAAGGTACTGGCATGGAAACAGACACATAAACAAATGGACCAGAATAGAGAACACATAAACAAATCCACACACCTGCAGAAAACCTATTTGTGACAAAGATTCTAAGAAAGTACCTGGGGAAAAGACAGTCTCTTCAAGAAATGGTGCTGAAAAAACTGGATATCCATATGCTTAAGAATAAAACTAGACCCCTATCTCTCACCATATACAAAAATCAAATCAAAATTAATTAAAAACTGAAATCCAAGACTTCAAACTCTAAAACTGCTACAAGAAAACTTTGGGGAAAATCTCAAGGACATTGATTTGGGCAAAAATTTCTTGAGCAATATCTCACAAGCACAGGCAACAAAAGCAAAAATGGAAAAAATGGGATCACATCAAGTTAAAAACCTTCTGCACAGCAAAGAATACAATCAACAATGTGAAGCTGCAACTTACAAAATGGGAGAAAATATTTTCAAACTACTCGTCTGACAAGGGATTAATAGCCAAGATATATAAGGTGCTTACACAACTCTACAGAAAAACATCTAATAATCCTATAAAAAGAGGGTTAAAAAATCTGAATAGACATTTCTCAAAAGGAAGTATACAAATGGCAGACAATATGAAAAGGTGCTCAACACCAATGATCATCAGAGAAAAGCAAATCAAAACTACAATGAGATACCTTCTTACCTCATTTAATTGGTTTGTAGTGCTGTTCAAGTGCTCTGTTTTCTTATTGAACTTCCGGTTAATTATCTCATCCATTATTGAAGGTAGAATAATGACGTATCTACCATGACTGTAGAGCAACCTATTTTTTCCTTCATTTATGTCAGTGCATGCTTCATATATTTGGGAGTTCTTATGTTTGATGCACATCTGCTTAGACTGTTATATATTCTTGGAAAGTTGACATTTTTATTAATATATAATGCCCTTTTCTCTTGTAATATATTGTTACTTAAAGTCCATTATTTTCTGTTATGAGTATCTACATTTCACCTCTTTTTTCTTTAATATTTGCATGGAATATCTACTTCCTTCCTTTTACTTTCAACTTATTTGTGCCCTTAAATCTAAAGTGAGTCACTTGTGGATAGCACACATTTGAATTCCATACAATCAATTTATGTATTTTGTTTGGGAAGTTTAATCTATTTACATAGAGAGTAATTAATGATAAAAAATGACTTATTTTTGTCATTTCAAAATTTGTTTGCTGTGAGTTCATAGCTTATTCATTTATCATTTCCTGAATTACTACCTTCTTTCTTGTTTTGTTAATTTAAAAAATATTTCTTTTAGTGTTTGTTTTCATGTGTTTTTCCACCTTTATTGAGGTATATTTAGAAACAAAAAATTTATATATCTAAGATGTACACCTGATGTTTTGATATACATATCCGTGGTAAAATAATAATTACAATTAAGTTGATTAACACATCAATCAACTCATATAGTTACCTTTTTAAAAGATTGTTATCTTCAAATGGAGATAATTTTTTACTCCTTCATTTCTAATATAAATGCCTTTCATTTATTTTTTTCTTGCCTTACTGCTCTAGATAGGACCTCAAGAACTCTGTTGAAAAAAGAAGTGGAGACAGTGAGAGTTCTTATTTTGCTCCTAGTCTTAGAGAAAAATGTTTAAAGCTTTTCAACATTAAGCATAATGTTAGCTGTGAGCTTGTCATATTTGGTCTTTGTTATGGTAAAGTGCATTACTTCTATATCTAATTTGTTGAGAGGTTCCTTTTTAATCATAAAAAAGGTGAATTTCATCAAATGCTTTTTCTACATCTATTGATATGGACATATAATTTTCCCTTCATTCTGTTAATGTAGTACATCACATTTGTTGATTTATTTAGATTGAACCATCCTTGTATCATAGGGATAAATCCCACTTGGTCATGGTTGTGATCTTTTTAATGTGTCACAACCTTTAGTTTGCTAGTATTTTGTCTAAAGTTTTTGCAACTATGTTAATCAGGGGTATTGAACAATAATTTTTTTTTTCTTGTAGTTAGTTACAACATTTTTCTCTCTTCACCTCTGAGTTATGTAAAACAGATGTCAGTTCTTTAGGCAGCCCCAGGCAGGGTTAGAACTTTGAAAATAAGTTCTTCTGTGAGCTTTCAGGATCATGTGAGTAAATGTGGAACTGGTCTCCTGCCTCCTCCAAACCAAGACTATGCTGTAGTGGTGGGGGATAGGGCAAGTGCAAATAAAACTACAATGAAAATTTTACAGTTTTGAATGTTACTGTTTCATGACTGAGCATTCATTTGTTAGCGCTAGATGTGTGACTTTCTTTCTGACATTCTATAATACTATTTTAACAAGTCTCTAGTTGCTTTTTGGTGTTTCTGTCGAGAGTTAAGGACCTGGAACTTTTAGATATTTTTCTGATGTCCTACCTAATTTTTAAAGAGGTTTATCTTTTGCTCAAACATTGAGGACAGCTAAGTCTTAAGTCTTATAGTAATTTCTTTAAAAATCTCACACCAGTTTTCATAATAATATAAGACTAAATTTTAAAAACTACTGTCTCACACAAGAAATGTGTGCCTTCTCTCAGATGAGACTTTGGACTGTAGACTTTTGAGTTAATGCTGAAATGAGTTAAGTCTTTGAGGGACTGTTGGGAAGACATAACTAATTGTGAAATATGGGGACATGAGATTTGGGAAGGGCCAGACGTGGAATGATATGGGTTTTTTGGCTGTGTTCCCACCCAAATCTCATCTTGAATTGTAGCTCCCACAATTCCCATGTGTCAATCAAAGGACCGGGTGGGAAGGAACTGAATCATAGGGGTGAGTCTTCCCCATGCTGTTCTCATGATAGTGAATAAATCTCAAGATATTGTTTTATAAAAAAGGAGTTCCCCTGCATACAGTCTTTTTTACCTGCCACCATGTAAGATGTAGCTTTGCTTTTCTTTTGACTTCCACCATGATTGTGAGGCCTCCCCAGCCATGTGGGACTGTGAATTCATTAAACCTCTTTGCTTTATCCATTACCCAGTCTCAGGTATATCTTTATGAGCAGCATGAACACAAACAAATAACACAGACTAACCTTGCTTGTGTCCTGGCACTCTCTTACTAGAAAGTGACTTGACGATTACTTAACATCATTTTTGGCACCTAAATTCCTCATATGCAAAATGATATAATAATAATTTAGTTCTCACTCCATAGAATTTATAGAGGGATTAAATTAGATAATATATTTTAAAATGCTGAGCACACAGCCTGGTACATAATGACTGCATAAACCATCACTAATGTTTCTAAAAATCAGGTTGTATTTGTCACTGGTCAATCTATTATTACCTTATTTTTGGAACAAATGTATGGGTCAAATTGTACAACCTCAAAATAGTTTAGAGGCTATTCCTCTTCAGAACTGTTTTTACAATACTGTGACTATAGTATGCTTAGATAGGAGGAGAATTCCAGTGTTAACCAAGGTTGCATCTTAGCATACTTTATTTTCATTCTTTACCTCAACAACTTTGTACAGAAAACAGGTTATTTTCCTCTATTAGAAACAGTCTTAGATATTCTTGAAACTGTTGACCAGTTAATACTAGAAAGAGGAATCTACTTAAAATAATTTTTTTAAAACTTGGTAGGTGTTTATTACCATTTATGTAATCATTCTTAAATAACTCAATCCATTATTTCAAAACATTTAACTACTTGAGCTATATTTTGAAATTTTCTTTTCTTTTTGAAATATAACAAACATGTATTATAGAAAAGTGTGCAGTTATAAGCATATATTTGAATAAATTATCATCAAACATAGCCATGCACTTCTCTCCTCCCCAAAGGTACCACTATTCTAACTTCTTTTTTTTTCTTTTTTTTTTTTTTAATTATACTTTAAGTTCTAGGGTACATGTGCACAACATGCAGATTTGTCACATATGTATACATGTGCCATGTTGGTGTGCTGCACCTGTTAACTCATCATTTACATTAAGTATATCTCCTAATGCTATCCTTCCCCACTCCCTCCACTCCATGGCAGGCCCTGGTGTGTGATGTTCTCCACCCTATGGTAACCCTATGGTAGGTAGTCTTCTCATAGAAATCTTTGCATTTCTTATAAAATACTCTAACAAGAATTATCTCTTCAGAGAACTTTTTTTTTTTTTTTTTTTTTTTTTGCTGGGATGGTTTAAATGTATACCCCAAAATCATGTGTTGACAATTTAACTCCCAAAGCCACAGTATCGAGAGGTGAAAGCTTTAAGAGGTGATTAAGTCATGAGGGCTCTATGCTCATATATACATTGATGCTATTATTGATGGAGCAGGCTCCTGATTAAAAACATGTGTTTGTACCACTTTTCTCCTCTTTTGTGTGTGTGTGCTCCCCTGCCCTTCTTCCTTCTATCACAGAATGAATTAGCAAGAAGGCCCTCACACAATACGGGCCACCCAGCATTCAGAACCATAAGAAATAGATCTCTGTTCTTTATAAATTACTCAGTCTCAGGTATTCTGCTATAGCAACTCAAAATGGACTAAGACACTTGCTTACTGAAGATCTAATTGAAAGTAGTCTCCACTATGCTATGGAATGTCTCATATATGTGTCCTATAATTAGTCATATAATTTAACACAATGTAATTGAACACGTTTTCTTTTTGCTTCGGAGTTTTGGAGACTGACCTACTACCAGAGTTAGTTTTCAGATGAAGAAATTAGTTCATCTTATGCAAGAAAAGAGAGTGAAGGCTTGCTAAAGATATAGACTACCAGTATAGTTATAAGTAATAACAGATCAGCCACACTATTATGTCAAGCATTTTCTTAAGATTTATCTTAAAGTTAATAATTATTCACTCATTTATCATTTTTTGTATCACATGCTCAGTGTTTTAAGAATTATTTTTCTTTCTCTCAAATGTTCACTTATAATATGAAGTTATGTCCACAGAAATTTTCAGAAGCAGAAAATTATTGTGGAACTCTGGGATCGTGAGAATTTCGCTAAAATCAACATTTCTAAATTCAGTTCTAGCTCCCTAAGGGGAACAAGTCAGTAATCCAGTCAATTCTGGGAGAAACAGGGGATTTTGCTTGACTAGCTATATTCCTTCTATGCCAGTGAGATATTATTATTGATGAATTGTGAAGAGTTCTGACCAGTGTACTTACTTTAGTAGGTAAGACAATCTTTTGAACACCATGAGGAAAGAAATACGAGTAAATAACTTAGACAGTAGAAGAAGATCCATGTTTCTCTTTACTTTTTGCTCTGAATAGAAATTTTTAAAACCCACTTTTCCACTACAAGCTATACATTCATGTTTAAATTAAGCTTCTTTAGAAAAGTGAAGCTCATCCCCCAACCATTCAAAATCTATTAATGAGAACTTTTCAAGTTATAAATGGAAGATAATCATTTCAATTACTTCACTTAAAATAGGATGGACGAGAAAAACGGTTTTGTTTTTCCCTTTTCCCAAGACATTAAATTGTTTGCCTAATAAAAATAACAAGTTTAAACTTACAAATGAGAATCTCAATGAAAAGGACATTGTGAATGCTTGTTATTTGGAGGTTAGGAGTAAGCATGCCCCCTTCTTTGTGAACACTAGCCAATATTTTAAAAATTACATGTTGGGAATAATCTCTAAGACACGGTTTCACAATGTTTTGCATTCATTTAAAAGTGAAGTGTATTTTATTTGTCTCCTTGCCAACTTTTTGAAGTCTTCCTCCCAGGCTCCTGTCCTTTTTTAAAGAAACCCTTAGGACTGCTTTGATGCTCCTCAAATGAAAAAATCTACACCCAAGAACACATGAGATTGTCATAATTGGACTCTTTCCCAGAATAAAGAAGACTGTTGGAGGGAGAGTAATTTAAATAGAAATGTGTCTATCTTATCCTGAGCTGGCATTTCCTATTGTCAATATTTTAAAAAAGTGCTGGCAAGGGCAATATTTGAAGTACCAAGGTTCAATTACTAAAGTAAGCATCATAACTTCCAACAATAAAAATATCATTCTTTCTTAACAACTTTTATTTCATAGTGACACATTTTGTTACAATAATTTGTGGGTAAATGTGCAGTTTTCTATATGAACCAGGGCTACAACTAAAATGTCATCTTTATTTATCCAGCCCATTAGTTCTATTAATACCAATAACAAAAATACTTATGGCCCTTTATTCATGTATAATTTTCTCCCTAATTTCGGGAGAACACTCAGATCAGTGACCAAAACTATCAAAACATAATTTATGTTTTTGTTTTTCATTGAATGTGACTTGCTGTCTCTCTCTCAGTGAGGGTTTGTACAGTGACAAATACTTGTAAGCTATTTTTTAGGACTATCTCAAACTGCTGAAAAGTGTTAAATTTCATGAAACTAAGGTAGGCAGTAGGTATAGTACATATAGTAATGGACTAGACAGTGACAATATTAGGTTCTAATTTAGTCCTGGTTTTGTTACTTACTGGTTTCATAATTTTAGACAGACAACTAATCCATTTGAGTTTCAGTTAGCAGTCTTTAAAATAAGAATACTAATATGCTCAGTGTCTATTATATGAGTTTTTATGAAGATTAAGCAAGGTAATATATGTGAAAGCACTTATGTGTGCAAGTATTCTCATTTATAGCCAAACAAATTGCATTATTTACAAGAGTTTTTTGTTGTGTTTAAATGCAATGGCAAAAGCACCTGAAATGGGAGAAGTGTATTCAGTCTCCTTGAAACTAATGATAGTTTTCTCCAAAGTTAGTTGTTTCAGCGTCCTCCTTTGACTTACTATATAAATATTATTGATCTATTGTCTCACTCTATATTTATTTATTCACCTATAAAATAGGACTGATATTTATCACCCTAGTCACTATAAAACAGTTTTTACAATGAGATCTCAGTAAAGAGAATATTATATCTCTTTAGATACTATCTTTAGACAATATCTCTTTTAGATACTAAAGGATTTGCCTGAAAAGTGAAAATTTTAAGTCAACCAACTATAGTTTTTGTCAATATGACACCAGTAACAACAAGTTTTGTTAATGATTTGACAAAATTGATTAGTTGTTTTGGTTATCTGTAGAAAAACCCCATTAATATCTACAAAGGGTTAATAATATTGAGAAGGAAAAAATTTGTTTTTTAGCTTCTAATCCTTAGTAGGAAGTGCCAGACTGCCCTCTAGAGTTCTGAGAGCAGAATCACATTTACTTAGGTTGAAGCAAGTGGAAGCGCTACTGTTTTTAAAAAACTAATTACGAATTGGGATACTGGGAACTTGCCTTTTAATTCACACTTTTAGCCTTATTTCTCACTAATATTCCCCTAACACTCTTGACACTCCCTGTTATTTCCAAGCCTTTTCTATTGTATGTTCATTGTATTCTCTCTGCCTTGCCTGCACTTCATTTCTCACTGACTGATCCTAACCCTACCCCAAGACAGAGCCGATCAAATTTCCATCCATTCTTCAAGAACCAGTTCAAATTTCACAGTCTCAGCCATGCCTCCTCCCAGATCTTTCTAGTCATTAGTCTTTTTTTTTTTCTTATAACCCCATAGAACTTTTCAATTCTCGCTTACCCTTATTCTAGTACGACTTGCATTATTAATATGCATAAATGTCTGCCTGCTCCAACTAACCCGTAAGTACCTAGATTGAAAGGATAATGAAATATTCCTTTCTGAAACTTGCACAGTACCTCACATAAAAGTGGTTTAATAAATATGTGTCGAATTAAACTAGGTTGATTCGATAGGCTAAGAGGGTAGGTTTCCTTATTATAATATTTTTATTTAAATGAGTCTAGGTTTATTTTATATAATCTAGCATGAAATATTTATTATGGCCTCGATATTATTTTCCTTCTTTCCACTTCTTAGCCCATATAATGACCAGAAGCTTTGATGAGATTCCTCCTGCTAGTGCTTAAATTCATCAGGTTGCTTTCTTTGCTTAATTGATATTATTTTAAACTGATATTTTGACAGTATTCTTTACAGTCTGATATCAATGTCCCATTAGCAACAATTACTTAGAATAATTACTCTTCCAAATGGAATAAAATTTGAAAGTCTAATTCATTCTAGTCTCTGCCCTCAAGGATACAAGATTTTATTATCTTAGTTTAACAGAAAAGGCAATTGACGCCCAGAGATGTTAAGTTACTATAAATGACACCGCTAGTCAATAGCAGATATAATCTCAAAATTCACAATCAAAAGTTCTTTTCCTTATAACCCTTTGTGTCCTTGTTGGATTACCTCTTTTGGGACAACAGAAAAACCTTATTAACATTTACATTTCAGCATACCAAATGGGTAGATTGGTGATCTGATAGAATGATTGAGGTGCATTAAATAGTACAATGACTCATTGGAACAAAGAGTTACTCAGGTTTAGGGTATACTTTCCAAAAAAAATAATATTTACCACACAGTTGAATACTAAAAAGGAAACTTAGTTGTTAGGTTTCTATAATTTTATTATAAAGGCAAAGTAAAATACAATAAATCCTTAAAGTGTCATGTTATGGATGTTAAGCAATAAGTAAAAGGAATAAATATATTTAATTTATCCAATATTCAACATATATCCTCAACAAGCCACAAAATTGAATAAGGCAGTATGAGGAAGTGTGACCAAAGGGACTCATACATCACATGCAATTGGACTAGATTACATGTTAAGGTATTTTTTAAACCCTGAAATTCATGCATTTATAGATCTATGAATTCACATAAGCCTTTCTTCTGTCTCTCTCCTTTGATCTCTCTTGCTTAATTTTACCTGTTCAAATCTAGATTCTTGCATTTGTTAGCTTACCATTTTCTATAATATTCATAAACTCCTGATTATTCAGGTTTTGACATTTATATAACAAGCGCAGTTAAGTCCAGCTTCATGGAGTCTCAGATAATAACTCATACATGCTGAGCTATTATCCTGACTCAAATGTCCCAAGTTATTTCGAAAGGACATTATCTCTTCTCTCAAAAAGTATGTAATTTAAATGGATGGGATTCAATATATAGATAAATAATTATGGGTGACTATTAGATATCACTTAAAGTGTGTGAGCTAAATGTTAAAGGAATTTAGAGAATATAATGGATGCCTTAGAGTTGAAGATCTCAAAGGTGACATTAGACTGGTCATTAAAATCAGTGTAAGGAGTATTCTGGCCACAGGTGTAGTGATGAAAATGTGCGTGTGATATGTCTTTTAGGAAAGGAATATAGGAAACATTTAGAAGATAAGTAAGAGAGAAAGCTATGTAAAGGTAGGCTGAGGTCTGAATGTGAATACTTTTAAATGACTGGCAAGAATTTTGACTGAATTTTGTAGGGGGCAGGAAACCACTAAAGATTATTGAAAAGAGAAATTATTTAGTCAAAGTTGTATTTTACCAAGGATATCATGTTGCTGTTGAGGATAGATTGTAGAAAAGGAGAATACTGCATGAATTTTGGAAGTGAATGAAGTGATTTAGGGGAGAGGGATTGAATCTCTAGTCTAAGATGATGGCAGTGGAAATGAAAAGGAAGAAATTGACTTGATGGATATAGACTATCTCCACAAATAATTTACCAATTCTAAGAATGTTGCCTTGGTGAGGAGCAGTTAAAGAAAATATGTCCTTCTTGCAAATTAAGAAATAATTTTGAGCATTTGTATGCCTAAATGGCAAACTTGAACAGTAGGTGGAACAGAAACTCATTAGAGGTGACCATTAACTGTGGTGTCTTAGAAAGACTCCTCACTGAAAGTTTCTCCCCCATTTAAGTCCCACAATATAAGCAGTTCTACCATTAGAGATTGAACTCTTTTAGTTAAACCTTGTTATTTCCATACCTCCTTTTGAAAATAAAATTAAATTGTATGACATCTATTTTATAGCACTTTAATTGAAATGAATGTATTGGATGCTTTCTCTCTGCTTGGAGAGACAGGTCTGGCTGATAAAAAGTTGAAAACTGTCTATGGGCCGTGAGCTCTGCTCTATACATTACACACATTACACACATATTTTACATAATTCTTATACAACATTATGAGGTAGATATTATTATATACACATTTACAGATGAGAAAACTGAAGTACAGAGAAATTAAGTAACTGCTCAAGGTACTTCAGCCAGTAAATGGTAAAGCCAGAGTTTTGAACTGTGTTTAAAATTCTGCTAACCAACTAATTATACTGTGCAGTAGTTTAATTTTGAAATTATGCTGGATTTGATCCTTGTTGGTAGGTAATAGAGGGTAACCAGCAAATGGGGAAAATGTGGGGCAAATTTTAAAATCAAATTATTCACTTGAGAAGTTGACCATACAGACCTCATTAAGAATAGCAGGCACCCACATGTCATTGGAAATCTGCAGTATCTCTTGTCCTATTTACTCTAGGTTAAGACAGTTCCTTCTTACTCTAGCATGGATAGCGTTCAAGGTTAGCCCACAGTGAAACAAAATCCCAGCATGTGAAAGACAGAATAATGGACCCCAAAAAATGTCTACATTCCAATCCTTGAAACCTGTGAATATGCTGCTTTACATGGCAAAATGAAAAAATGGACTTTTGCGGGTGTGATTAAAGCCCTTGAGATTCGATACTTATTCTGAATTATCCAGGTGAACTTCATCTAATTTCATAAATCCATAAAGGTTGAGAGCTTTTCCCTGCTGTAGTCAGTCAGAGATATGACTGTGGAAGAATGATTGCAGAGGTGCAAAATTACTTGGTTTGATGGTGAAGGAAGGGGCCATAAGCCACATAATATGAGCAGACTCTAAAAGTTGAAAATGGCAAGGACATGGATTATCTCCTAGAGCATCCAGAAAAGAATGCACCCCGGCTGACACGTTAATTATAGCTCAGTAAGACAGATTCTAGACTTCTGATCTGCAGGACTGTAAGATAATAAACATGTGTTGCTTTAAACTACTGAGTTTTTGGTAATTGGTTACAGCAGCAATGGAAAACTAATATATTACTTGAAGAGCTGGTGGCTACTGTCAGCTGAGGGGATGGGAATGAACTATACATTCTTCATAAAAATAATAATTTATAGAGATGAAATTAATATACGATAAAATTAACCATTTTAAAGTAAACAATTCAGTGGCATTTAGTACATTCACAATGTTGCTCAACCACTACCTCTATCTAGTTCAAAATATTTCCATCACTCCAAAGTAAAACCCCTTACCAATTAAGCAGTTTCTCCCCACTTTTTTTCCCTCCTATCTGCCCCTGGCAATAATCACTTTGCATTCTGTCTCTATGTATTTATCTATTATGAATATTTTATATAAATGGAATCATGTAATATATCACTATTTTTGTCTGTCTTTTTCCCCTTAATATTATGTTTTGGAGGTTCCTCAACGTTGTAACATGTATCAGTATTCAATTATATTTTATAGCTGAATGTACAATTTGTTATACATTCATCTATTGATGAGTATTTGATCTGTTTCCACCTTTTGGCTATTCTGAATAGTGAACACATAAACACATATATTTTTGAGTACCTGTTTTCAAACCGTTTGGGCATGTACTGAGAATTAGGATTATGGAGTCATACAGAAAATCTATTAAATCTAAAATTTAAGTAATTTTTGAGGAACTGACAACCTGTTTCCAATAATTTGAAATATTTAGCATTCCTACCAGCAATACACAAGGGTTTCAATTTCTCCACATCCTTGCAAACAGTTTTAATTTTCAATTATTTTTTCTTTTATTATAGCCATCATAGTAGGTACAAAGTAAAACCACATTGTGGTTTATATTGGTATTTCCTTACTGCCTAATGATGTTGAGCATCCTTTCCTGTATTTGGTGGCCATTTGACTGTCTTCTTTGGAGAAATGTCTATGGAGATTTTTTTATTGTTTTGTACAAAACAATAAAAAAGACAAAAAACCCAATTAAAAAGTTGCTATGTTGTAAAAGTTCTTTGTATATTTTATATACTACACCTTTATTAAACATGTGATTTGAAAATATTTTCTAGCATGCTTTAAATTGCCTTTTTACTCTCTTAATAATGTGCTTTTAAAACAAATTGCTTGAGGTATAATTAATATACAAAAATGCATTTATTTATTCTTTCCAACTTTTAGTTTAGGTTTAGTGGGTACATGTGCAGGTTTGTTATATAGGTAAACTGCATGTCATAGGGGTTTGGTGTACAGATTATTTTATAACACAGGTAATGAGCATAGTGGCTAACAGGTAGTTTTTTTTTAAGTAATCTTTTTTTTTTTATACTTTAAGTTCTAGGGTACATGTGCACAACGTGGAGGTTTGTTACATACGTATGCATGTGCCATGTTGGTGTGCTGCATCCATTAACTCGTCATTTACATTAGGTATATCTCCTAATGCTATCCCTCCCCTCTACCTGCTCCCCACAATAGGACCCAGTGTGTGATGCTCCCCTTCCTGTGTCCAAGTGATCTCATTGCTCAGTTCCCACCTATGAGTGAGAACATGCAGTATTTGGTTTTCTGTTCTTGCGATAATTTGCTGAGAATGATCGTTTCCAGCTGCATCCATGTCCCTACAAAGGACATGAACTCATCCTTTTTTATGGCTGCATAGTATTCCATGTTGTGTATGTGCCACATTTTCTTAATCCAGTCTGTCACTGATGGACATTTGGGTTGATTCCAAGTCTTTGCTATTGTGAATAGTGCCACAATAAACATACGTATGCATGTGTCTTTATAGCAGCATGACTTATAATCCTTTGGGTATATACCCACTAATGGGATGACTGGGTCGAATGGTATTTCTAGTTCTAGATCCTTGAGGAATCGCCACACTGTTTTCCACAATGGTTGAACTAGTTTACAATCCCACCAACAGTGTAAAAGTGTTCCTATTTCTCCACATCCTCTCCAGCACCTGTTGTTTCCTGATTTTTTAATGATTGCCATTGTAACTGCTGTGAGATGGTATCTCATTGTGGTCTGATGGCCAGTGATGATGAGCATTTTTTCATGTGTGTTGGTTGTATGAATGTGTTCTTTTGAGAAGTGTCTGTTCATATCCTTTGTCCATTTTTTGATGGGGTTGTTTGTTTTTTTCTTGTAAATTTGAGTTCTTTATAGGTTCTGGATATTAGCCCTTTGTCAGATGAGTATATTGCAAAAATTTTCTCCCATAACAGGTAGTTTTTTGATCCTCACCTTCCTTGCACCCTCCCCCCCAGTAAGTACCAGTGTCTATTGTTCTCTTTTCTGTCTATGTGTATTCAGTGTTTCGATTCCACTTATAAGTGAGAACATGTGACATTTGGTTTTCTGTGCCTGTGAACTCACTTAGGATAATGGCCTCCAGTTCCATCCATGTTGCTGCAAAGAACATGACCTCATTCTTTTTATGGGTGCATAGTATTCCATAGTGTATATGTAACATATTTTCTTTATCCAGTTCACCACTGATGGGCACCTGGGTTGAGTCCATGTCTTTGCTATTGAGAATAGTACTGCCATGAACATACACATTATACACATGCATGTGTCCTTATGATAGAATAATTTATATTCTTTTGAATATATACCCAGTAATGGAATTGCTGGGTTGAAAGGTAGTTCTAAGTTGTTTGGGAAGTCTACAAATTGGTTTCAACATTGGTTGAACTAATTTATATTCTCACCATCAGTGTATCAGTGTTCCTTTTTCTCTGTAACCTCATCAGCACCTGTTATTTTTTGATTCTTTAATAACAGCCATTCTGACTGATGTGAAATGGTATCTCATTGTGCTTTTGATTTGGATTTCTCTAATCATTAGTGATGTTGAGTATTTTTTCATATACTTATTGGCCACGTGTATGTCTTCTTTTGAGACGTATCTGTTCATGTCCTTTGTCCGTTTTTTAATGGGGTTGGCTGTATATGCATGGGTTTATTTTTAGCCTCCATTATGTTCCATTAGCCTGTATGTCAGTTTTCCTGCCAGTACCATACTCTTTTGATTACAATAGCATTGTAATATGTTTTGAAACCAAAAAGAATGTGATACTACCAAGTTTGCTCTTGGTAGAAATTGCTTTGGCTATTTGGAAACATTTTCTTTATTTAAATACATTTTATACTTTTTTTTCTAATTCTGTAAAAACTGCCATTGGGATTTTGGTAGAGATTGCATTGAATCTGTAGATTAATTAAGAAGTGTAGACATTTTAACAATGTTAATTCTTCCGGTCTATGAACAAAGGATGTCCTTCTACTTTTGTCTTTAAAATTTATTTCTGTCAATGTTCAGTTTTCAATGTACAATACTTTCACCTTTTTCATTGTTTACTCCTAAGTATTTTATTAATTTTTATGTTGTTGTAAATAAAATTGTTTCCTTAGTTTACTTTTTGGATACTTTGTTGTTGGTATTTAGAAACACAATTGATTTTGTATGTTGATTTTGTATTCTTCAAAGTTACTGAATTCACTCATATATCTAACTGTTATTTTATGGAGTCTTTAGGGTTTTTTAACATATAAAATCATGTCGTCTTTAAACAGAGATAATTTTACTTCTTTCTTTCTGATTTATACACCTTTTATTAATTTTTCTTGCCTAATTGCTCTGGATATGACATTCAATATTATGTTTAATAGGAGAGGTGAAAGTGGGCATTCTTACCTTATTCTGGATTTAGAGGGAAACCTTTCAGCTTTGAAATTATTGAGTATGATGTTAGCTGTGGGCTAGTCATATGTGGCTTTTATTGTGTTGAGATACATTCTTTGTAGATCTAATTTGTTGAGAGTTTTTGTGAAACAGTATTAATATTTTTCAAAAGCTTTTTCTGTATCTAAGGAGATAATCATATAATTTTATTCTTCTTTCTTTTGATGTTGTATATAACATTTATAGATTTGTGTATATTGAACCATCCTTGAATCCCTGAAATGAATCCAACTTGGTCGTGTTGTTTGGTTCTTTTAAAATGTTGCTGCTTTTGGTTTGCTAGTATTTTATTGGGGATTTTGGGCTCTAACTTCATTAAAAAATTCTGACCTATAGTTTTTTATTATGGTGTCTTTATCTGGCTTTGAAATCACGCTAATGCTGGGCTCATAAAAAAAGTTTGAAAGTGTTATCTCATTTTTTGGAAGAGTTTAAAAGAATTGGTATTCATTTTTTTCTTTTAATATTTGGTAAAATTCACCCATAATGCCATCTGGCCCTGTATTTTCATTTGCTAAGAGGTATTTTTACTACTCCTTTAGTCTCCTTTTTGTTATTGGTCTGCTCAGGCTTTGTATCTCTTCTTGATCCAGTCTTGATAGGTTGTATTTTTCTAAGAATTTCTTAACTTCTTCTAAGTTGTCCAGTTTGTTGTTATGCAATTGTTCACAATAGTCCTTTATGATCGTTTTTATCATCATCAGTTTTCCTGTCTTCTCTTTCATTTCTGATTTTATTTGTTTGAATCCCTCCTTTTATTTATTAGTTTAGATAAGAGATTGTTGAGTAAGTTTACCTTCTCAAAAAACAAACTTCGAGTTTTCTTTCTTTCCTTTCGTTTATTTTTGCTTTAATTTCATTTTTTTCTTTATTTTGTTAATTTTGTACTCAGTTTTTTTTAGTTTCTTCAGATGCAACGTTAAGTTGTTTACTTGACACATTTAGTTTTTAAATGTAGTTGTTTATTGCTATGAACTTTTCTCTTAGTTCTGTTTTAATCATGTTCCATACATTTTATGTTGTATTTTCATTTTTATTTGTCTCAAAGTATTTTCTAATTTTCTTTTACAAGTCTTCTTTAACCCAATAGTTGTTTAACAGTGTATGATTTAATTTCCATGTATTTGTGAATGTTCCCATTTTTTTATGTGTTATTTTGTTTTGACAAATAATAACTATACGTATTTATGGGGTACAGTGGTATACATACACACATTGTGTAAATGATCAATTCAGGATAATTACCATATTGATCACCTCAAACACTTGACATTTCTTTGTGGTTAAAACATCCAAAATCTTCTCATGTAGCTATTTTGAATTATATAATATCTTATTGTCATCCATAATCACTGCATTGTGCAATAGAGTACCAAGACTTATTTCTTCTATTTAACTATAACTTTGTACCTGTTGACCAACCACTCTCATTTTCCCCACTGCCTACTCTTCCCAGCTTCTGGTAACCATTATTCTAATCTCTACTTCTATGATAGCAGCTTTATTAGATTCTACATATGAGTGACATCATGTGGTATTTATATTTATGTCACTTGTTACAAGATCATATCATCTGCAAACAAGGACAGTTTGACTCCTTTTTCTATTTGGATGTCCTTTATTTCTTTCTCTTGTCTAATCACTCTGGCTATGACTTTTCATACTATAATAAATGGAAATTGGGTAAGTTGGCATTCTTGTCTTCTAGATTTTTGAGAAAAACTTTTAAACTATGGATTCATCATTTATTCCTTTATTGCGTTAAGGTATATTTTTTCTGTACATATTTTTAGGGTTTTTATTATAATACAATTTTCAGTTTTATTGAATGCTTTCTCTGCATCTATTGAAATTATCATATAATTGTTTTCTTTTATTCTGATAAGTGGTGTATTACATTTATTGATTTGCATATGCTGAATCATATTTACATTCCTGTGATGAATCCCATTTGATCATGTTAAATTACATTTTTGATATGCTGTTGAATTCAGTTTGCTAGTATTTTGTTAAGAGTATTTTCACCTACATTTGTCGGAGATATTACCTTCTAGCTTTTTCTTTTTCTGTTGTGTTTTTGTCTGGTGTTTGTATTAAGGTAATGCTGGCCTTGTAGAATAAGTTTGGAAGAGTTCTCTGAACTTCAAATTTTTAAACTAGTTTAAGAATAATTGGTATTAATTCTTTTTTAAATATTTGATATAACTCAGTGGTAAAACCATCAGGTACTGGGCTTTTCTTTAATGGCAGACTTTTCATTAGTGATTCAATCGCACTGATAGCTGTTGGTCTGTTCAGGTTTCCTATTGCTTCAAGATTCAATGTTGGTAAGTTGGATGTGTCCAGAAATTTATCATTTATTCTAAGTTTTCTAATTTTTTTAACTTATACTTGTTCATAGTAGGCTGTCATAATCCTTTGCATTTGTGGGAAATAAATTCTGATATCTCCTTTTTCATCGCTGCTTTTATTTGAGTCATCTGTCTTTTTTCCTCAGTCTAGCTTAAAGTTTGTCAATTTTCTTTATCTTTTCAAACAATCAAGTCTTCGTTTTATGTTTTTTAGTCCCTGTTTCTGTACTGATCTTTATTTTTTATTTCTTTCTATTTATTTTGTGTTTAGTTTGTGTGTGTTTTTTTTTTTATTTCCTCCAAGTGTGATGTTAGATTGTTTATTTGAAGTTTCTCTACTTCTTTGATGTAAGCATTTATTGCTATGAACTTCCCTTGTAGTACTGCTTTTGCTGATTTCCATAGGTTTTGGTATGGTCTGTTTCTATTTTCATTTGTCTCAAAAATGTTTAATTTTCTTTTTAATGTCTTCATTGACCCACTGGTCATTCAGAAAAATGTCTAATTTTCCTGTATTTGTGCGTTTTCCAGTGTTGCTTTTTTTGTTGATATCTAGCCTTATTCCATTGTTTTCAAAAAATAATTCATACAATTACAATGTAAAAATATGCAAAACTTTTTTTTTTGGCTTAACATATAATCTAACCTGCAGAATGTTTCATGTGCTGCTGAGAAGAATGTGTGTTCTGTGGCTATGTATGAAATCTTCTATAAATGCTGTTAGGTGCATTTTGTCTAGAGTGCAGTTTAATTTTGGTATTTCTGTATTGAGTTTTTGTCTGGATATGTCCATTGCTGAAATTCGGATGCTGAAGTCTCCTACTAATATTGTATTGCAGTCTATCTCTCACTTTATGTCTGTTAGTATTTGTTTATAAATTTAGGTGCTCCTATGTTGAGTGCATATGTATTTATAATTGTGTCTGCTTGCTGTATTGACCCCTTTGTCATTATGTAATTGTCTTCTTTCTCTTTACATTGTTTGATTAACATCTGTTTTATTTGATGTAAGTAGTTACTCCTGTTCTCTTTTGGCTTTCATTTGCATGTAATGTCTTTTTCCATTTTTTTCATTTTCATTATATGCATGTTCTAACTGTGGAAGGCTCTTGTAGGATAGAAATAGTTAGGTCTAGTTTTTTAATCCATTCAGCAACTCTATGTCTTTTAATTAGGCAATTAAATCTCTTTATATTCAAGGTAGCTATTAGTGGGTAAGGGTTTAGTGCTGCCATGTTGTAACTTGCTTTCTATTTGATTTATAGATCTTTTCCTTCTTTCTTCTTCTCCTACAGTCTTCCTTTGTGGTTAACTTATTTTCTCTAGTTGTATGTTTTGATTCACTGCTATTCATTTTTAGTGTATCTATTGGAGGAATTTGCTTTTGGTTACTGTGAAGCTTACAAAAAAATACAACTTTAATAAAAAAGTTATTTTCTCCTTATAGCAACTTAATTTGATTGCAAATAAAAAAGAAACAAAAAACAACTGTGTGTTTTACATTCTCTCTTCACATTTTGAATTTTTGGTGTCACAATTTACATTTGCTATATTGATTATCTCTTAACAAATTACTGTAGTTATTATTTTTAATATTTTTGTGTTTTAGTGTCCATACTAAATATATAAGTAGTTTACATATCGTGAATACAGTATTAGAATAACAGTCATGTTGATGTCCTTTTCTATTGATCTGTAGAACTTTTAACATTTCTTGTAGAATAGATCTGGTAAGGATTAATTATCTCAGCTTTCATTTTTCTGGGAGTGTTTTATCTCTCCACAATTTCTGAAGTGTAGCTTTGTGGGGTACAGTCCTCTTGTGTGGCAATATTTTAGCGCACTGAATTTATCATTTTATTCCCTCCTGGCATGTAAGGTTTCTGCTGAGGAGTTAAATATCAGGTATATTCAATCTCCCTTATATGTTATTTGCTTCCTTTTTCTCACTGATTTCAAACTCTTGTCTTTGTTGAACTTTGAGAGTTGGATTATAATGTATCTTTAGGTATTCATATTTAGGTTTAATCTGACTTGTGACATTCGATCTTCTACTGGGATATTTGTATCTTTCTCTAAGTTTAGAAAGTTATCTTATTTCTTTAAATAGCCTCTCTACCACATTTGTCTTTCTCAATTCCCTTTTCAGTTCCAATAACCAAAATTTCTGATCCTTTTGTGTTGTCCTATAGATCCTGTAAACTTTCTTTATTTTGTTTTATTTTTTTTCTCCTCTATTTTCAAATAGCCTGTCTTCAAATTTACTAATTATTTTATCTACTTGATGAAGTCTGTTGTTGATGCTCTCTATTGCATTTTGATTTCATTTGTTATATTTCTCAGCTTAGAGATAGAGAGTAAAAGGATGGTTACCAGAGGCTAGGAAAGGTAGTGAGGAAGTGGGAGACAGGTGGAGATGATTAATGGGTATGAAATTAGCTCTCGATTGTTTTTAATTGTTATTTCAACTTCTCTGTCAACTTTCTTTCATAAATTTTTAAATTATTTGCTTTTCCTTGCATTTTATTAAGCTTTCATAAAACAGCTACTTTGGGGCCAGGCGCGGGGGCTCACGCCTGTAATCGCAGCACTTTGGGAGACCGAGGCGGGTGGATCACGAGGGCAGGAGATCCAGACCATCCTGGCTAAGAAGGTGAAACTCTGTCTCTACCACAAATACAAAAAAAAAAAAAAATTAGCCGGGAATGGTGGCGGGATTCTGCAGTCCCAGCTGCTCGGGAAGCTGAGGCAGGAGAATGGCGTGCACCTGGGAGTCGGAGCTTGCAGTGAGCCGAGATTGCACCACTGCACTCCAGCCTGGGCAACAGAGCCAGACTCAGTCTCAAAAAAAAAAAAAAAAAAAAAAAAAAAAAAAAAAAAAAAAGCTAATTTGAATCCTCTGTCTGAGAGTTCACACATCTCTAACACTTTAACGTTTAAGGTTAGTATCTGTTATATTTTCTTCATTTTGTGAAGCTTTGTTTCCCTGAGTGTTCTTGATGCTTGTAGAAGTGCAATGATAGCTCTGTTTTGAGAAATCGGATATTTATTCCGGTTTATGCAGTCTGGCTTTGTTTGTGTTTCCCTATTTTAAGAAGGTCTTCCAGAGATTCTCAGCAGACCGTTGCGTTTTCTGAGCCAGTCATCACAGCAACTGTCCCAGCACTAGAAGGCAATCTAAGCTCAGATCAGCCATGAGTGTCACAAGGGCTCCAAGTTTGATGTAACTCTACAATCCAGATGGACCTGGGAAAGACTCAAGGAGGCTACTGAGGCTGTGTGGTAAAGCTGACCCGGGGCTCAAGCTCAGAAGACTCCCACTGGCCCAGATGGATATGCCTTCCAGCAGGTCCCTGCACAGATGGAATACTTATCCAACTGTAATACAAGGGGCTTGAGACCACTCCCCGCTCAGGATATGCTGTGTCAGGTGAAGGCTAGTGAGTCCATCTTATTGGATCAGATGGTTGTCCAATACAATTAGGATTGCTCCTTGACTGCTACAGAAGGGGCCAGAACCGAGACTGGGTCCCCTTAGTATCTGCTGTGGGATAGAGGCTGGAGAACTTTGCCTTGTTGGTTCAAAGGGGTGCACAAACCCAAGCAGGTTTCCCCCGCGAGACAGAGTCTTGCTCTATTGCTCAGGCTGGAGTGCGATGACTCCATCTCGGCTCACTGTAACCTCTGCCTTCCGGGTACCAGCAATTCTCCTGGCTCAGCCTCCCGAGTAGGTGGGATTACAGGCGCATGTCACCACGCCTGGCTAATTTTCTGTATTTTTAGTAGAGACAGGGTTTCACCATGTTGGTCAGGCTGGTCTCGAACTCCTGTCTGCCTCAGCCTCCCAAAGTGCTGGAATTACAGGTATAAGCCACTGCAACCGGCCCCAAGCAGATCTTTAAACAGCCAGGATAAGTTTCCCACTGTAGCAGGAAAGGCTGGAGCAGAGACGGAACCTGCTTATGATCTGCTGTGTAATAGAGGCTAGCAGACAAGTTTTGTTGGCTTGGATAGGCCTGCATTTTCCAGCAGGTTTCCACACAAATGAGATAGTTCATGAATGACAGCAAGAGGGCCAAGAGCTGAGACTGGGCACCTTCAAGATTTTCTGTGTGATGGGTGTTGACAAACCTATCACAGAGGCTCAGACATGCTAACCGAATATGAGTGAGTCTACCTCTGAGTCCTTGTGTGAGCAGTTTTGCACTGGGATGTCACCTGAGAGGAGCTGAAATTGAGCCATGGGGCAACTTTTAGATGAACTTCCAGATTTACATCAGCAAGCAGACAAAATTGCCAAGGCACTAGTGTGTATGATTCTTCTTGGATCCTTTAGCAAATAGTTTCGGTTGTAGGTTCAAGAACAAACAGGGCTGTAACCAAGCTCCTTGGGGAATGGGGCAATTTCTAGGCTTTAATCCAGAAGCATGATAGGTGGATTAACCACCTGGTTGCTGGTCTCCAATTTCAAAACCACCCTCCTAGGTCTTGTGCTTCATTAGGATTTCACAACCTCCTACCTGAATTCCTTGGCTCCCATACACACAAACCAAACGTTAGTCTTGGGATGAGCACAGAGTTCTTGTTCTTGTAAGATATGTATAAGTTTCCCTCTATTCGGTCATGTTTGCTAATATCACTCTCTCTTTCTATTTATGATTTTTTGTCTCATGACATTGTGATCAAAAAAGATACTTGCAATGATTTAATCTTCTTAAATTTGTTGAGACTTGTAATGTGGCATATAATCTATCCTTGAGAATGTTTCATGTGCATGTGAGAATAAATATTCCACTGTTGTTAGATGGAATGTTCTTTTTATGCTTGTTAGGTGCATTTGATCTATAATGTTGTTCAGAGTTGACGTTTCCTAATTGATTTTCTACGTGGATGAACTTTTCATTATAAAAAGTGGGGTATTGAAATATAAATAGTATTATTGTATTGCTATCTATTTCTGCCATCACATCTGTGAATGTTTTCTTTATATATTTCGATGCTTCATTGTTGGTTGTTTATATATTTATAATTTTTATATCTTCTCTTTGAAACAATCTGTTTATCATTATGTAAAGACCTTCTTTGTCTCTTCTGATGGTTTTTTGACTTAAAGTCTCTTCAGTTGGATATAACTATAGCAACCCCTTTTTAAAAATTTCTCTTGTCTCTCTTAGTGACTTTATAATTTTTTGACGGTAGTATGCTTTGATCCTTTTCTCTCTTTTTTTTTTATCCAGTGTATGCTTTTTATGATTATCATGGTATCCAACCTGTTGTACCAAATAATTTATAGTTGCAGAAATCCGTTTCTAGCTGTTAGCAACTTAACTTCAATCACAGTGTAGAAACTCTACACTTTGCTTTCCACTTCACATTTTATGAATTTATGTCATAGGGATTTTTCTACATTTTGGTTCCTTTAACAAATTTCTGTGGTTGTTATCACTATTACTATTTTTTAGCTATTTGTATAAAAGTATTAAAAGTGATTTATGTGCCACCATTAAGTATTACATTTTGTATGTGTCTTTCATATTTACCTTAAAGCAGTGAGATTTAGACTTTCACATGCTCTTGTGTTTCTGTTTAGATTCTTTTAGTTTTTATATGCAGATTTCTTATTTGTTACTTCTTGTAGCAGGCCTAGTTTTGAGCTACTACCTCAGATTTTGTCTTGGAAAGTTTTCGTTTTGTCTGTGTTCTTAAACACCAATTTTGCCAAGTAAAGTAATTTTAGTTGACAGGCATTTTTTTTTTCAGTATTTTGAGTATATAATTTCACTCTTTCTTGGCCTGTTATCATGGTCACAGGCAGGTGTAGTTCCTACAGGTTCTGTGAGTCACTGGATCTGGTGGCAGAAACACAGATGAGTGAGGCTGGAGCCAAGTCCGCTGTTGGTGGGCCTGCTATTAAGGCATGAGCTTTCCTTCCCCAAATGGCTTTACTCTATCTTGGGCTCCACTGGGGTGTTGCAATCTCCTACCAGGTTCTCTAATCTTCAATAAAGGCACTTTTGTGCATAGATAATTGCCAAATTGGTGTTTCTCTGGGGATGCTAAAGGTCTGGGGACATACTATTAAACCATCTTACATCACTCTCTGTTAATTCTTCTTTAAATATTTAGTAAAATTCAGTAATTAAGCCATCTGGTAGTGGCACTTTTGTTGTTAGTTTTTTAATACACTGATTTAATTCCTTTACTTTTTAAAGGTCTTTTTAGAATTTGTATTTATCCTTGAGCTAGATGTTGTTATTTGTGTGTTTTCAGAACTTTGTCAGTTTTATCTAGGTTATCTAATTTGTTGGCTTCCAATTGTTTTAGTTTACTCTTACAATTATTTATTTCTGTACATTTGGTAATAATGTACTGTATTTTATTTATACATATTCTTTAAATATAAGGTAGGAAAAGAGAAGAGACTAGCACTTATGCCTACATGGAGTGCTTTTGCATGAATAGGTGTCTAGTCATAGAAGCCATTTGACATTATTTGGATTTCCAAGGGAGAAAAAATACTTGTTTACCCAACTCCCATCTTCTAAAAGACACTTCACTGCAAATGCATACACTATGTAGATATGGTCTCATTTGGTGAAAAATCATGAATTAGAAAGGGAAAAATAACCTTGTGGGACTTTTTTCTTTACCTCTTATTCCTTGGATCATTTTCATATATCAGTATTGAATCTGAGTAATAAATAAACTTTTATAAATCTAAAAAATCATTATTACAATATACTGAAATTGTGGCTTTTTACCTTTTTAAAATGTATATTAACATTTAATATCTAAATATCAGAAAACTCTGAACAGTCATGTGTCTATTTCATAGGCAAATGACACTTCAATCTATGTTTTATATATTTTTGTTTTATTGAACTTTGAATCCTCTAGATGAAGAGGATAAGGATAAATTAAGTATACTTTTAAAAGATACAAACGAAAAATATCCAGGATACTACATAGACATGTATTATGAAACCAAGAAGACAATATTACTTCACCTCAGAAAGGATGGTTAGTTGTACAATCCAATAAAATTAAAAGAAATATTATTTCAAAATTTGAAGAATTCTAACAACAATATTTTTGCTGCTCACCATATTGTTACACTCTTTTTCATAAATGGACATTCTTTTTCTTGTTGATAAGCATACATGTGTCAAGGTTACTTAGTGCAAGGTGGGGAAAATTCTGTAAGTTGTCTTTTCTGTTCTAAGTTTGTAGTGCTCTATTAAATTTAGCTGGCAAACATTCCATGGTTATATTTGATGAAAGGTATATTAGTTTTGTTGACTTCTCCTCCAATGGATCAATTTTCATTGTAGGACGACTAATCAATTTAATTTGGGGGGAAAATTTAAAAAGTGAGGTTTCTCTGAGCTCTTTACTATGTAGTAACAAATTATACCAGAAATATGTCCTCTAGTGAACCTACAGGATCACAGGAGAAAACATCCCTGTATGCCAGACCTAACACTATGGATATATTTAAATCATCATATAATGAAGTTTACATGAACTTCAAGTAAATTTTTATCTATTGTTTAATAGTTGTTCTTTGAAAATAGTATAGAACTCTATCATGTCATTTCTAGTTGCATGAAATAAATTATACCATTAAAATCTTAAGGTTACTTCTGGTTTCAGGTACAGCATGTAAAAAGTTTAAAGTCACTAATGCATTCTAACAAAAAGTAAAAAAAAAAAAGTGAACAATTGAACAATAAACAACTCATAAGATTTATACAAAAATAAGTCAAACTGCTCTCCCAAAAATAGAGACACAGACAGGCAAATACAGGGAATCACAACTTGCCAGAACAGGAACCCATAAGCAGGAACTTCCATGGAAACCAGTGCCAGATAAATAAATATGAACTGTAATTGACAAATTGATGGAGACACTGTGGATAAATCTGAAAGATAAAAGCTTTAATGGTACCTAGTTATACATTGACCATCAAATGTTTGTGAATGCTGGGTTCTCAGAGTAGATATCAAAGAAAATTCCCCTTGTGCTTCCAGCATAAGGAAGGAAAAAGAAACTATTTAAAAAATAAATCATATAATTCAGTTATTCTTAATAAGGCCTGCCTTTAAGAGAAACTATTTAACCAGTGCCTAAACTACTGGAAATTTATCAGAGTCTAACTGACTTATGGGAAGAGAAATACCCAACTTGAGCTTCTTCTAGCTTTTCACATGAGAGAAGACAAATATCTAACTCCAGCTCACCCTAGCCATCCAGTCCCACTTCAGGGGAAAAGACCAAGAAACACTTTTAAAATGTACAGTACAGAGCCACAGGCTTACTAAAAGACTGAGACCTAATTATAGGACTATAGAAGATGTCCCTTCCCATTACAACTTACAACCACATCATTAAATTCCTTCATATAGAAATTTCTTTTATCCAGAATATTATATCCAGCTATCAAGAAAAGCGTTACTAGGCACATTAAAGACAAAAACCACAGTTTGAAAAGAAAGAACAAACATCACAGCCAGATGCACATTTGGCAAGGATGTTAGAATTATCACTAGGAATTCAAAGCAACTATGATTAATATGCCCAAAATTCTAACGGATAAAGTAAAAGCACACAAGAACAGATAGGCAATATGAGCAGAGAGATGGAAATTATAATAAAATAACAAAAATTAAAGATAGAAATTAAAATATATACCAAAAATGAAGAATGCCTTTCATGGGCTTACTAGTAGACTGGATATGATTTAGAAGAGAATCGATGAGCTTGATGATATCTCCATAAAACATCCCAAACTGAAAAGCAAAGAGAATAAAGACTCTAAAAAAGGAGAACAAAATATTTAAGAGCTATGAGGCAACTACAAAGGGTTTATCATTTGTGTAATGACAATACAAAAAGAATCAGGAAGAAAGAAAGGAACAGAAGAAATATTTGAAACAGTCATGACTGAAAATTTCCATGTTAATGTGAAACACCAAAGATACAGAAAGCTTAAAGAACAGTAAGCAGAATGAATGCCCCAAAACTACACTTAGAAATATTATATTCACTTTAAGTCAGAGGAACAATCTGATTGTCATTTCCAGATTGAACTCACCCTTGAGCCAGCCAAACCACTGCATACCCTCCCATATGCGAGAGAGACCCTTGAGCCACCAAGCAGATAAAATGCTTGCAGACCAGGGGAGTGGATATGTGCCTGTGCTTAGGGCAAGATTAATAGTCTTATGGTACCCACTCCACACCCTTTGGATATTCCTATGGCCTGCCCAAAGGCCTTACACATGCAATTAGGGCCTAAGAAACAGCCACCTTTGGCTGTCATGACTCCAGGACAAGCAAGCAGCTATGTACTATGTTCCAGGCTTGAGAAAGAGTCATATAAACCACCAGTGGCACACAAACGCAGGCCAGCTGAGAACTGTGCCCATCTCCCAGACCTGAGAACAAACCCTTTGGGTTTCCTCAAGCTGACACAACCCCAGGCCAGGTGAGAAGCCTTATGACAATATCCCAGTCCTGAGAAACAGTTTCACAGGCTTTTCCTGGAAGACATACTCCCAACCAAGCTGAGCAGTTGTGTGCCTGCATCAGTCTGGGCCTGATAAAAAGCTCCATGGGCTACCCCTGGCAAGTATGACCCAAGGCAGGCCAAGCAACTGTGCACCTATGCCCAAGCCAGATTAACAACCTCTTGGCTCCAAGCCCAGCAAGTCAGACCCCAAATTGACTGATTCATGTTCATGCATGCACTCCTGACCAGAGAAGCAGCCTGGTGAGCCCACCCACAAAATATCTGCACCATCACTGCCACATCTCTACCAGTGTAGGCCACTGAGACACACACAAATGTCACTAGCATGGATGAGAGCTAAAGAATGTACATAAATATTATACTGTTGCATTAATGTAGAACGAAGCCAATGCACCCCACTATACCAAGACCCCCAAACTCATAAAATAATAAATCTTTCCCTACAAAACCTTTTTCATAAAATTGGAAGAGTCAATTGTTTCATCAGAGGCTTAAAAATCAACATACAGAAATAACAAACACAAAAAAGCAAGGAAGCATGAAGCCTTCTACATAACACAATAATTATTCAAAAACAGACACCAATCATAAAAAATACACAACATTTAAGAAAAAATGAAAATATTAATCTTAAGCAAAATCAGTATGATTCAAGAGAATAAGGAGAGGTGATTTAATGAAATCAGACAAGTACTTATGATTCAAATAAAAAAAACAAAGAAATAGATATCATAAAAAAGAATGAAACAGAAAATCTACAGCTGAAGATCTCAATTAATTAAAAAAAATACAATCAAGAGTTTCAAGAACAAACTAGATAAAGTTCAAAAAGTATCTCTGACTTTAAAGACAGGTATTTCGAAAGCACATAGGCATACAAAAAAGAATGAAGAATCAAAAAGAGACCAGGTGTGGTGGCTCATCCCTGTAATCCCAGCATTTTGGGAGGCTGAGGCAAGCTGATCACATGAGGTCAGGAGTTGGAGACCAACCTGGCCAACATGGTGAAAACCCATCTCTACTAAAAATAGAAAAATTAGCCAGACATGATGGTGCATACCTGTAGTGCAGCTACTCAGGAGGCTGAGGCAGGAGAATAGCTTAAACTTAGGAGGCAGAGGTTGCAGTGAGCCGAGATTGTGCCACTACACTCCCGCCTGAGACTCCATCTCAAAAAAATAAAAATAAAAAATAAAAAAGAATGAAGAAAGCCTACAGGATTTATGGAACATCATCAAGCAAAGAAAGATCTACAAGATACGTGTTCCTGAAAGAGAAAAGAAGAAAGAAAAGAAAAAAGATGTATAAAACATACTTGATGAAATAATAGCTAAAAACTTCTCGAGACTTCATTGAGAAATGGACATTCAGATCCAGGAAGCTCAAAGAACAACAAATAGACTCCGAATAAATCTTTTCTGAGGCATGTTAGAATCAGTGTCAAAAGTCAAAGAAATAAGAAAAATTATAAAAGCATCAAGAGTGACAAGTCACATCAAGTGTAAGGGAATCCCCATCAGACTAATAGCAGGTTTCTCAGCAGAAATCTTACAGACCCAGAAAGAATGGGATGATATTTTGAAGCCACTGAAAGAATAAAAATTCTAGCCAAGAATATTATATACAGCTAACCTAGCCTTCATAAATGGAAAAGAAATAAAACCTTTCACAGACAAACAAAAACTTGTCTGTGAAAGGGATTCATTACCACCAGACTGGCCTTACAAGAAATGTTCAAAAGAGTCTTACATCTCGAAGTGAAAAGATGATAACAACCATCATGAAAACACGTGAATCTATGCAACTCACTGGAAATTATAAAATATACAAAGGAGAAAGAGAATCAAATCAATACATAAAAAACCCAATCGGCCCGGCACGGTGGCTCATGCCTGTAGTCCCAGCACTTTGGGAGGCCGAGGCGGGCAGATCACGAGGTCAGGAGATGTAGACCATCCTGGCTAACATGGTGAAATTCCGTCTCCACTAAAAATAAAAAATATTAGCTGGGCGCAGTGGTGGGTGCCTGTAGTTCCAGCTACTCGGGAGGCTGAGGCAGGAGGATGGCATGAACCCGGGAGGTGGAGCTTGCAGTGAGCTGAGATAGCACCACTGCAATCCAGCCTGGGCGAAAGAACAAGATTCTGTCAACAAACAAACAAAAAACAAACAAAAACAAAACAAAAAAACACACCCAATCACAAAATTAAACTATAACAAGGAAGTTAAGATACAAAAGATATACAACAAAATGAGAAAACAATCGAAATGACAGTAGCAAGTTCTCACCTATCAATAATAACCTTTAACGTAAGGCTGGGCACAGTGGCTCACGCCTGTAATCCCAGCACTTTGGGAGACCAAGGCAGGTGAATCTCTTGATGTCAGGAGTTCGAGACCAGCCTGGTCAACATGGTGAAACCCCATCTTTGCTAAAACTACAAAAATTATCTGGGCATGGTGGCAGGAAACTGTAATCCCAGCTACTCAAGAGGCTGAGGCAGGAGAATCGCTTGAACCTGGGAGGCAGAGGTTGTAGTGAGCCAAGACTGCACCATTGCACTCCAGCCTGGGCAATAAGAGTGAAACTCCATCTCAAAAAAAAAAATAATAATAATCATTAATGTAAACAAATTAAATTTCTTTTAAAAGACAAACTTGCTAAATAAATGAAAATTATGAACCAACTATATATTGCCTACAAGAAATTCACCCTACATATAAGGAAACAGACTGAAAGTGAAGGGATGGAAAAAATACTCCATGTAAATGGAAACCAAAAGAAAGCAAGTGTAGCTATATTTATATCAGACAAAACAGACTTTGAGTAAAAAGGTGTTGAAAGGGATCACAAAGGACACTATATGGTAATAAAAGTATCAATTCAGCAAGAGAATATAACATATATATACACATATACATATACACATATATACATATACATATATACATATATATGTGTATATATATGCACCCAACATGGGGACACTCAGATATATAAAGCAAGTAATATATACCAAAAGATTGAGATAAAGCCCAATACAATGATAGTTAGGGACATCAACCTCACCTGTGTACTTGTATAGTTCATCTGTACATAAAATCAACAAACATTAGACTAAAACTGCCTCATAGAAAAAAAAAAAGTGTACCTAACAGACTTACATGGAACATTTCAACAAACAGCTGCAGAACACACATTCTTTCCATCAGCACACTGAATATTCTCCAGTGTTCAACATTTATTAACACAAAAAAACTCAGACACTTTTTAAAATTGAAATTGTATCAAGTGCCTTATCTGACCACAGTGGAAGAAAACTAGAAATATAAAACAAGACTATTTGAAACTATACAAATACATGGAAATTAGACAACATGTTTGTGAACATCTAATGGGTAAATGAACAAGTTAAAAATGAAATTTTAAAAAATTCTTGAAACAAATGAAAATTTAAAAAAAAATAAGAAAACCTATGGAACAGAGCAAAAGCAATATTAAGAGGTAAGTTTATAGCGATAAATGCCTACATCAGAAACTAAAAGATTTCAAATAAACAACTTTATGATGCATCTTAAAGAACTATAAAAGCAAAAGCAAAACTAACCCAAAATTAGTAGAGAAAATAAATAATAAAAATCAGGCTAAAATAAACAAAATTGCTACAAAAAGTATAAAATATTAGCAAGACAAGTTGGTTTTCTGAAACAATAAACAAAATTGACAAGTCATTAGTTACCATAACTAAAAACAGAGAACAAATCCAAATATAAAAAGAAATGAGAAAGGGGATGCTACAATGGATATCACAGAAATACAAAGGATCATTGGGACTACTATGAATAAATGAATATTAATAAATAAATTCAAATCCTTTAGAAAATGGATGAACTTCTGCACACAAACAACTTATCAGATTGAACGAAGAAATAGAAAATCTGAACAAACCAATAACAAGTATTGAGATTGAATCCGTAACAAAACGTCTCCCACCAAAAAAAGTCCAGAATCAGATGTCTTCACCACTCAATTCTATTAAACATTTAAAGAGGAATTAATGCCAATTGTTCTGTAAGTATTCCAAAGAATTGAAAAAGAGGTGACTCCTCCTAACATATTTTACAAGGCTAGAATTATCCTGATACCAAAACTGGACAAGGACACAGCAAAATGAATAAACCAGATGCTAACATTTCTGACAAACAGAGATAATTTTTTGTTCAACAAAATACTAGTGAACTAAATCTAACAATACATACAAAACATAACATACTATGACCAAATAGGATTTGCACTATGGATTCAAGAATAGTTCAACATAAACAAATAAATGTGAGACATCACATCAACAGAATGAAGTGCAAAAATTATATGATCTACACAATACATGCAGAAAAAGCATTTGACAAAATTAAACATCTCTTCATGATATAAATTTTCAATAAAATAAATATAGGAGAAAATTCCCTCAACACATTAAAGACTGTATATGACAATCCCACAGCTAATATCATACTGAACTGGAAAACATAAAACCTTTTTTCAAAGAACTAGAACAAGACAAGGATGCCTACTGTCACCACTCTTATTCAATATAATACAGGAAGACCTAGCCAGAGCAATTAGGCAAGAAACAAAAATAAAGTACATCTAAATTGGAAAAGAAGAAGTAAATTGTCTCTGTTTGGAGATGACATGGTTTTATATGTAAAAAAACCTAAAGAGTCTACCAAAAACAGTATAGAACTAATAAACTAACTCAGTAAAGTTACAGGATACAAAATCAACATACTAAAATCAGACGTGTTTTTATAGATGAAAACTGAAATGGCTGATAAAACAAAATAGCAATTTCATTTATAATAGCTTCAAAAATCACCTCTAGGAATAATTATAACCAAGGAGGTGAAAGACTTCTCCAAGGAAAACTACAAAACCCTGATTAAAGACGTTGAAAATGATACAAATTGAAAGACATCTCATCTTCATATGTTGGAATAATTATTATTGTTAAAATGACCATGCTACCCAAAGCAGTCTACAGATTCAATGCAATCTCTATTAAAAATATCAATTACAATTACCTTCTTCACTTAAATAGAAAAACATTTTAAAATTTCTGTGTAAAACAGAAGATTTCAATATCCAAAGCAATCCTCAGCAATAAAAGCAAACCTGGAGGTGTCACACGACCAGATTTCAAAATATAATGCAAAGCTATAGTGAACAAAACAGTGTGTTACTAATATAAAAACAGACACATAGACCAATAGAATAGGACAGACAATCCAGAAATTATTACTTTATGTACAGGCAACTGATTTTTGACAGAAGCACCAAGAACATTTATTAGGGAAGTGATACCCTCTTCAATAAACTATTCTGGGAAAACTGAACATTCATATGCAGAAGAATGAAACTAGAACCCAACATTTCACCCTATATAAAAATCAACTAAAAATGGAGCAAAGGCCAAAATGTAGGACCAAAAACTGTAAAACTACTAGAATAAAGCATAGGGGAAACACTTAACTACATTGGTTTTGGAATCAACTTTATGAATAAGATCTCAAAAGCACAGGAAACAAAAGAAAAAACACACTGGATTATATCCAACCAAAAAGCTACTGCACAGCAATGGAAATAAAATAGTAAAAAGGTTTCATAAAGAATGGGAGAAAAATATTTATAAACTATTCATTCAACAGGGGATTGATATCTAGAATCTATAAGGAACTTAAATACCTCAACAGCAAAAAAAATCTGATTTTAAAATGGGCAAGTGATCTGAACAGGCATTCTCAAAGGAAGACATACAAATATATTTTTTAGATGTTCACCATCAGTAATCATGAGGGAAATGCAAATCAAAACCACAATGAAGTGTCATCTCACAATTAGGATAGCTTTTATCGAAAAGATGAAAAATAACAAATGCTGATAAGGATGTGGAGAAAATGCAACACATAAACTGCTGGTGGGAATGGAAACTAGTATAAACACTATAGACAACAGCATGAAGATTTCTCAAAAAGCTAAAAATAGAACTACCATATAATGTAGCAATTCCACTACTGAGCATTTATCCAAAGGGAAGAAAATTATTATATCAAAAAATGATCTCCACCCTAATATTTTTTGCAGCACTATTTACACTAGCCAAGATATGGAATCAACCTAGGTGTTCAATAATAGATGAATGGATAAATAAAATGTGGTATTATACATGCCACATATACAATGAAATACTATAGAGTCACAAAAGAGAGTGAAATCCTGTCATTCTTGGCAGCATGAATAGAACTGTATGACATTATTTAAGTAAAATAAGCCAGGAATGGAAAATTAAATACCTCATATTCTCCTGATATTTGGAAACCAAAAATTGTTGATTTCATAGAAGTAAAAACTAGAACAGAGGATACTAGATGCTGAAAAGGTTAAGGGGAGAGAAACTTGAGGAGAAATTTGTTAAAGGATAAAATAATTACAGCTAAATGGCAGAATTAAGTTCAAGCATTCCAAAGCACTGTAGGGTGACTATAGTTAGCAATAATATATAGTTTTAAATAGCTAGAAAAAGAATACTGGATATTCCTAACACAAAGAAATAATAAATGTTTGAGATGATGGAGATGCTATTTACCTTGATATGCTCACTATACATTATATATATCAAAAATCACTATGTATCCCATATATGTTAATTATTACATGTCTGTTAAAAATAAACCAGAAATAAATGAAATGCTATTATTTGCAGAAATTAGGATGAAACTGGAGGTCATTATATTAAGTTAAATAAGCCAAGCACAGAAAGACAAATATTATACGTTCTCACTCATATAAGAGAACTACAATAGTGAATCTTATGAAAATAAAGAGTAGATTAATGCTTACCAGGGGCTGGGAGAAGTCGGGGGCCATGAAGAGAGGTTGATTAATGAGTACAAATACACAGTTAGATAGAAGAAATGAAAGTTAGTGTTTGATAGATCAATAGGGTGACTATAGTTAACAATAATCTATTGTAACTTTCAAAATAGCTAGAGAGGAATAATTAAAATTCTACTATCATAAAGAAAAAATAAATATTTAAAACTAATGGATATCTAAAATACTCTCATTTGATCTTTACACATTATAAAAATGTATCAAATTATCACATGTTCCCTCAAAATATGTATATCCATTTATGTATCAACAAAAATTAACAAGCCAAAGTGTAGAGGACTACGTGCTAAAGTCCTGCTCTTGCAAACGAAGCAGGGCGTTCCTGATAAGTCCTGCTCTTGCAAAGGAAGCAGGGCGTTGGGGGCTTGTTTATGTGTAAACATCTTGAAAATCCAGAAAGTCAGGGAAAGGTCAGAAAAACAACAATGTGTCTTATGACTTGGCAACATTCCACAAATGACTGTATAAAATAAAGCAGAGTGCACCATTCGAGGCGGCTGCCATGTTTGTCTTGTCTTGTGTTGTTTTGTGTGTTCATTCCTTTGTTTAGGAAACACGTGGACCCCAACATCTGGCGCAGCGAGCAGAGTCCGTGGCTCCACGCAGAGCAAGGAACCGGAGGGGGAACACCCCGGGCAGGTAAATAAAGAAAGGGGGACCCACGGGAAAATTATGGGGAATTCCACCTCTCTGGCCTCTGAATATTTGCGGTTACTCCAGGGACTGTTGATGTCTATAGGAGTAGAAGTTAGTTAAGGAGCATAAGACTTTGAAGCGATTGTTTGCCCATGTTGAACAACATTGTTATTCGTTTCAATATCAAACCAAAGTGCAGTTAAATTGAAAGGAATGGTTACAAGTGGTTAAAGTCCTGCATCGAGCTTATCAGCGAGGGCAAACAATGCCTCTGACTTCGTGGACTTTGTGTAGTTCCATTACTCAGGCATTAGAGTTACTTGAAACTGACTCAGAGCATGGCGATACTGCCACAGGAGGTGAGGCATCTGAAGCTTTAGAGAGGAATGATCCTAGAGAGGAACATATTTACGCCCCGATTGTTGAGGACAAGGAATTGGAAAAAGAGCTAATGCCTCCTTCATCTGAAGGAAATTCTGATTTGCAGCACATTTTAGAGATGTTACAACAGTTGTTAAAATTGCAAGGTACTGCTGCTCCTGTTTCTCCTATCTCTCCGCCACGAGCCTTCCCTGTTACCTTCCCTTCTGCTCCTTTGGAAAAGGATTTCCCTTTGCCTCCACCTCCAACCTCTTTGCCTATGTCAAGTCAGGTTTTCTCTGTGCCTCTTCCTCCTGTAGGAGAAAAGAAGGAATCGAAGGAAAAGGATGATTTAGAGGAATTAGATTTATTCCCAATAACACAGGCTGCTTTCGGCTCCAATGCTCAGTTCCCAAACGGTGGCCAGAATGTGACTTTTACAGCCCTACAATTTAAATTTTTGAAGAAATGCTAATTATGGAACTCAGTCACCGTTTGTTGTTGGCCTTCTCGATTCCTTCTCTTTAGAACATATGCTGTATTAAAGACTGTAGGCTCAGGCCCTGCTGCTAAAATTATTTTGGATACTCTGGCTTTTGAGAATGCTAATCCTGAGTGCCAAAAATTGCTGCGTCTTCTAAAAGCTAGTGGAGCTGATTTAGCTGAATACATTCGGGCTTGTGCAGGTGTTGGAGGAGCTATTTACAATGCTCAATTGTTTGCTGGGGCACTTTCTAGGCTTTAAAAGGCAATTCTAAACAAGGTATATGCTATCAATGTGGGAACCCTGGTCATTTTAAAAAGGAATGCTGGAAAAAATTAGGCTCTTCTGCTCTAAAAGACAAAAGGTTACCATCTGATATGTGTAAACGATGTGGCAAGGGTCGACATTGGACCAATGAATGCCGTTCAAAAACTGATAAAAGTGAGAACGTATTGTCACCCCTCATGGGAAACGGGAGCCGGGGCCGGCAGGCTTGGGGCCCCAACAACTACAATGCAGGCCTACCCCAGTACCCAGTGAGCAGTGGCTTACAACATCAAGGAATGACCTCAAGTCCTCCTTAAAGACATCTTACCCTACCCCAGTTTCTCAGCTTTATGCTGCCACTAAGCAGAGTGCTGCTGCTGACCTAGCTATTGCCCAACCTTATACTTTATCTCCTAATGGAGGAATATATAAGTTGGCTACCGGAGTGTGTGGTCCTTTGCCAAAAGGACATGTAGGACTTTTACTAGGTTGAAGCAGCAGCATTATGTGGGGGTTAATGGTGGTCCCAGGAATTATTGATCCTGATTTTACTGATGAAATCCTTATTATGGTACAAGTCTCACAATTTATGTGCCTAGAGGCAGGGGAACCTATTGCACAATTGCTTTTATTGCTTTTTTTTTCCTTTCTTATCTAGAGATGTGTCACGTCAAGGAGGTTTCGGTAGTACTGGGAAAACTGTTCTCTGGGAAACTTTAGTTTCTGATAAAAAACCTTTATGCTCATTGCAAATTAATGGGATACTTTTTGAGGGATTAGTCGACACAGGAGCGGATGTATCTATTATATGTTTGACTCAAAGGCCAGATCATTGGAAAAAGAAACAAGTATCGGTTATTCTATCCAGCCTAGGTACTGCTTCTATAGTCTACCAAAGTGTCAAGCCCCTGAGCTGTGTAGGACCTGAAGGACAGCAAGGAAAAGTGTTCTTTTATATTGTTCCCATTAATATTAACCTTTGGGGCCATGATCTTTTACAACAATTTGGTGCCTTTTAAAGCATTCCTCATATTTCTTCAGCCACCAAAAATATGATGTTCAAAATGGGCTACAATCCTTTAAACTCTTAGCCACTGTCCACAGCCCTCAAACTTTACAATTGAAGTGGAAAACTACAACTCCTGTTCGGGTGGAACAGTGGCCATTATCTAAAAAAAAACTTAAGGCTTTAAAGAATTTAGTTAAGGAACAATTGGCTGAGGGGCCTATTGAACAAAGTACTTCTGCATGGAATTCCCCTGTGTTTGTCTTGTCAAAAAAAAAAAAGGAAAATGGCACTTATTAACTGATCTTAGAGCTGTAAATACTTGTATTCAACCTATGGGGTCTTTATCCCCTGTAGCAGAAGAAGAATTGTCATTTGTAGAAAATAGAATTAGTGAAGCTCACCTTGATTATATTGCACCCAATCTTCCACTTTCGTTGTGTCTTTTTCATACTCCCCATTCACCAATGGCCGTTTTCAACAAAATCACATTTGGCAAATGGATGTAACTATGTTCCTTCCTTTGGTCGTTTAAAATATGTTCATCATACTATTGATATGTGGTCACATTTCCAGTGGGCTACGCCATTACCCTCTAAAAAGGCTACTTACTTGCTTTGCAGTTATGGGAGTCCCTGCTGAATTAAAAACTGATAATGCCCCTGCTTATTGCTCTCGTAAATTGGCTGCCTTCCTTTCTTTATACCATATTCGTCATTCCACTGGTATTCCATTTAACAGTCAAAGCCAAACAATTATTGAAAGAGCCAATGCTACCTTAAAATTACAACTTTTAAAACAAAAAGGGGGAGATGGGCGAGATTCCCCAAAACATCAAATTCTGAAAGCCCTTTTTACTTTAAATTTTCTCAACCATTGGCGCCAATTACAGCAGTCTGCAGCGGTGAAACATTTTCAACAACCTTTAGAAAAGCCGCAAAACAGTAATCTGTGGGTGTATTATCCTTCATTACAAGGGAAATATTTTAAAGGAAAAGTTTTACAATGGGGCCGAGGCTATGCTCTTGTCCGTACAGGTGCCGGAGACGAGTGGTTTCCATCTCGACAGTTGAAACAGTGCCATGGCGAAGAGGAGCTGATCCGAAGAGTTCCTGAAGGAATTCCAGGAGCTAAATCTGAGCGCTCAGAGAACATTCACCTTCGGAACTCGACGTGCGGAGCCCCTGACATGGGGACAACTGAAAAGGTTAAGAAGCTGAAGGGGTTGTTCAACAAGCTGGGCAGCCCAAAACCCCACTGACTTTATTCCTGGCTATACTGGCCATAGTAAATTGTCAGGTAACAGCTGGAGAATTTACATACTGGGCTTATATTCCTTTTCCACCCTTATATCAAGGTGTGGCATGTGGAGACAGAGAAATCCCAGTATTTACTAATGATACTGCTTGGATGCCATCACCTTTTTTAAAACAGGATCCTGAATTAAACACTGACACAGTAAATAGTTCATATCAATTTGGGGTTGAAGGGTTACCTATATGTCTTGGGGGTAGTCCACATTGTCTGCATCTTTCTCATGAGGCTTGGGCTGTTCGCTATAACCATAGTCATATCTCTGCCTTTACTATGATTATTATGGCTCAAAGTTTTAAGTATAATCATACTGCAGTACTTAATGAAACTCTGCCGAGTACATTATCTTTATGCCCTATCCCTGATGTGTCCAGAGGTGTTTCCCAACTAGAGTGGACTAGATGTAGAAGTAGTGGGCCACGATTGTTGTTAGAAGTAAAAGGGAAGATTCATAATTACCTTGTTACATATTGGAGTGTACATGGAGATTTTCAGACTAAATTCAACCATGTCAACCTGCGTTGGCATAAAGATAATCACAGCATTTCTGCAGATGGCAATGAAACTATTATTTGGCATGATGGTGGTCTATCACCTCCTATGCCACATTTGGCTAATACCTCACAAATACAAGGTCATATTTGGAAGTTGCTAGCTGCTGGTAAACCAACATTCACTTTCACAGGAAACATGTCCTTAAATCTTACTAATATTGCTAACCCTTTCCATATATCTTTGCATCAAAATAGTTCTAGATATGTTATTGCATGTGTAAGAAACCTTTACTTGTTGTTGACAGGAATTTTTAAATGGGATAATAATACAGGGGTAGTTAACTGTACAAACAATTGTACATTCTTAAGTTGTATAAGTACTACTTGGTGGAATAATAATTGGAATGAGTCTCATTCCAATTTATATAACACGTACTTGGAGTGAATCTGCTGGGGTTACTCAAATTTACAAGGTTATGCAAGATCTTGTCCACCGCAGTCGGAGGATGGTTGGAATCGTCGTGACCATGGTGATAGGACTTGTAGCAATTGCTTCCACTGCCGCTGTTGCTGGATTAGCTAATGAGTGGATAATCTGGAGCAAGTGGTTTCTTGATTGGGAGATCAGCTAACAGTGTTGAATACCCGAGCTTTGTTGAAATGTGATTGGAACACTACCCAACTTTGTATTACTCCTGTTCCTTTTAACAGCACTGTACATAATTGGACTGAGATAAAGAGACTTTTAATTGGTCATAATAATCTTTCCCTAGAAATACAAGAATTAACATAGAACATTTCTGAAACATTTCACAATCAAGTTACCATTGGTGACTGGTGCAGATTTGATGACTGGTATTGCACAATGTTTGACGTCTTTGAACCCTATGAGCCCTGTAAAAACTTTGCTGACCTCTGTTTCTGGTAATGTATTGATTATTGTTCTTGCCTTTGTCATTTTCACAGTCTGCTGGAGACGGTGCTAAAGGGCAAACACCAAATCCCAGCGAGCCCAACATGTAATGATGGTTTTAAAAGAAATTCAAACTTGTAAATAAGGAAAGGAGAAATGTAGAGGACTACGTGCTCACAAACAAGACCTTCCGATAAGTCCTGCTCTTGCAAATGAAGCAGGGCATTCCTGATAAGTCCTGCTCTTGCAAACGAAGCAGGGCGTTGGGGGCTTGTTTATGTGTAAACATCTTGAAAATCCAGAAAGTCAGGGAAAGATCAGAAAAACAACAATGTGTCTTATGACTTGGCAACATTCCACAAATGACTGTATAAAATAAAGCAGAGCACGCCATTCGAGGCAGCCGCCGTGTTTGTCTTGTCTTGTGTTGTCTTGTGTGTTCATTCCTTTGTTTAGGAAACATGCGGATCCCAACACAAAGGCTGTCAAATGTGGCTTAACAATTCAAATTGAAAAAAATGTGTCCTCTCTTCAAGACCCAGTTGGGGAGGCAATATGTTATAATATGTCTACTTAGTATATTTCTTAGGAGTTGCCCCACTGCAACTTTTATATAGCTATTGAATTGGTAACATCGAAGTCACAATTAAGTTTTCTTGTCATATTAATAACCTTTAGAATTCAATGAGACTAATAGTACTATATTTTAACAATTTGTCTACATCACAATAAAATTTGTTAGGGTATTAACATTATTAACTATAAAAGTTGTTAGGCAACATTAATGTTACAAGGCATTAATGTAATTATTATAGCAGCAAAAAATCAGTATTGACCATAAGTACTCAGCTACTAACTCTGCATATCATCTTTGAGCACTAAAAAAAATAGCATTGAATCTGCCAAAAGAATATGAATAGCCAACACCAGGGATCAATCTTCCTGGGATGATGCATTTTTGATATCATATACTTTTCCCTCTCTTGTTCCTGTTTTGAACTCAGTATCTATCCTTGTTATAACCTTCTAATATCCTGTCACAACCACTAATTTTTGTTGTTTTGTACTATCTCCACTATAAAGTATGTGCTAGGTATTCAATTATTTATAATTATAAACTTAAGTAACATTTATTTTAAAATAATAGGATGACTATAGTTAACAATAATCCATTGAACCTTTCTAAAATAAATTGTTTAATTTAGTTTATAATACATTTTAATAAATTTTAAAATAAAATCCATTGTAATAATTATTAAAAAAAACTATTTAACTCAAAAATCTAGCCAAAGTAAAACTTTCAAATGTTTCTGTTCTGTCCCTTTAAATATTTTAAAATATCTGTAATTTACATATTATATGGCTTATAAAAACCTAGAAATAAAATCTCAAAATTCACAACCCTTCCAACTGGAGTTCACTTTCCATAGTAGTAAAAATTGTGACATATTTATCCTTTGCAATACAGAATGAGACAAACAAGCCAGAGGTTTATTAGTAGGATTTACATTCCCACCAGCAGCAAACAAGTATCCTCATTCTCACCAACATGTATCTTTGAATCTTTTGATAATAGCCATCCTAACAGGTGTGACAGAATATCTCATTGAGGTTTTGATTTGCATTTCCTGGTTGATTAGCATTGTTGAGTATCTTTTAAAATATATGTTGACCACTTGTATGTCTTCTTTGGAATAATGTCTATTCAGATACTTTGCCTATTTTTAATTAGTTTCTTTGTCATGTTTTGTTTTTGTTTGTTATTTAGCTATTAAATTATAGGAATTTCTTCTGTATTTTGGATATTAAACCCTTATCAGATACATGGTGCTAAGGTTTGAACATATCCCCCCCAAAAAATTCAAGTGTTAGAAGTTTAATTCCCAATGCAACATTGCTGGAAGGTGGGGCCTAATGGAAGCTGAATAGAGTAGGAGGGCTCTGCCTTTTGATTTCTCATTGGATCCACTGGTTTGTGTGTGATTTAATTTTCACACAGTGTAAAATGCTGCAGTTTTTCTTGTTATTATTTTCTAGTGTCATAGCATGATGGTTGGAAATGATTATTGACATGATTTTAATCTTCTTGAATTTGTTGAGATTTGTTTTGTGCCCTAACTTATGTTCTATCCTGGAAGTAGTTCTGTGTGTGCTTGACAAGTACATGTATTCAGTTGATGCTGTAAGGAATATGTATGTTAGATCCATTTGTCTAAAGTGAAGGTCAAGTCCATTGTATCTTCATTGATTTTCTGACTGGATGATCTATCCATTGCTGAATGCAGGGTATTGAATCTCCCTACTATTACTGGATTACTCTGTATTTCTCTCTTCAATTCTGTTAATGTTTGCTTAATAGATTAGGTGCTCTGATATTGAGTTTGTATATATTTAACATTTCTATAGCCTCTTGATCTCTTTGGGTTATCATTTGTGTGGAATATATTTTCTCATCCTTTCACTTTGAGCCTATGTGTGTCCTTAAACCTAAACCGAGTCTCTTGTAAACAACATATAGTTGGATCTTGTTTTGTATTCATTAAACCCCTCTGTTTTTTGATTGCAGAATTTATTTACATTCAAGATAATTATTGATATGTAAGGACTTAGCGTTACCATTTTGTTAAATGTTTTCTGATTGTTTTGTAGTTTCTTTGTTCTCTTCTTCTCTTGTTTTCCTTTATGATTTAATCATTTTGCGTACTGGTATGCTTTGATTCCTTTCTGTTTCTCCTGTGTATCTACTGCAGGATTTTTCGTGACATTGCAATGAGGCTTACATACAGCATCCTATAGTGATATCAGCTTATTTTAAGATGATAACAACTTAATTTTGACATGTCTTTATTTTCTGTTAGTACTGTTATAATACATATATTGCAAGTATTTTTGTCTTTCCTTCTAAATTGTGACCTCCACAAAGTCAATGTAAAATGTAACTCTTTAGACTCAGTACCTAAACCAGTGCCTAAATGCTCAATAAATATTTAGCAATTAAACATGTGAATCAATCAAAGTGTTGTGTGGCTGCAAATATGATCAAATGAACATAGATAGGAGAATTAATGCTAAAACTCAGAACTTCTGATATTTAATCTAATACTATTTTTACTTACTCAATATGGTTCAGGTGTTCATGTCAAGGTTGGATAATAGCTTGGAGAATGTGAGGTCTGAGGGTTCCCAAATCAGGAATTTCCCCATTGAAACAAATACAAAATTGAAAAATATTCAACACTTGCTCTATGCCAGGCATTATTCTAGGTTCCAGAATTACAGCAATGATGTCCTTGGCATGAGCAGTCTTACGTTCCACTGGAGGAGATATACCATAAACAAGTTAGTAAATATATGATAAGTCAGGAATAAAAGGAATTTGGTAGGAGCTACATCATGTAGGGCCTTGTAGGTCATTGTAAAGATTCAAGTGGGTGAGTAATAACATCTTTGTTGTATTTTTAAGATTGCTCTATTTACTGTGCAATTATGTGGGGAGCAAAAATAAAAGCAGATAAACCAGTACAGTAATTCAAATGAGAGATAATGTTGTCTTGAACTAAAGTGCAATGGAGATGATGAAGAATAATGGCATGATAAGAAATCATTATACTCTGAATATATTTAAATGGTAGAAATGACAGCATTGGTTGCAGAATTGAATGTAAGGTTGAGAGAAAGAGTAGTCAGTAATTAGCCCTCTCAAAGCCTGAGAAAATTGGAGGATTCAGTTTACATTTACTGAGATGAGAAATGAGACCACATATTTTGTTTTCTGTATTATGATGATCTGATATCTGGGGTCTCGCTGACCACAGAAGGACTGCTCCTCTAGGGCTCACCAATGTCTAGAAATAATAAACTAGTTACCTGCAAGACTGCTTTTTAAATGCAAAACAAACAATCCAGAGACCACAACCTCAAATATCTCCTGTATTTGGCTCACTCAGGTCCACTATTAACCTACCATAATCACCGTAAGGGCAGGTACCAAACAACTAGGGGCATCACATTCCTCATGTTGTCTTGACATTATTCAAACTAATCAATAGTAAGCCCGTTTACTTTGCCTCACCCATTCCTTCCCTTGGAAACCTCAATAAAGGCTCTTGTCTGCACTTTCCCCCTCCCTCTACCTGCTTACCAAGTGAAGATCCCTTGTCCTCTCAACCCCCTGTCCATGGCATGTCATGCCTCCTCCTTTTAGAATCTTTCAAGATAACATACTATATTTTCAATGATATTCATCTCTTTACCTTTTGATCTTTTTTACCTGAATAATATTAAAACCCAGACTTTAAAGCCATGACATGAAGAATGTCATTTTGGGCATAATTAAAATATGTCATAATTATGGAGAAATTGGAACCCTTATACCTAGTTGGTGGGAATGCAAAATGTTGTAGCCACAATGGAATACAGTATGGAGGTTTCTCAAAAATTAAAATAGAACTACCATATGACCCAGCAACCCCATTTCCAGATATTTATCCAAAACAGTTGAAATCAGGACGTCAAAAAGATGTTAGCACACCCATGCTAACTGCAGTACTATTTACAATAGCAAAGATGTAAAATCAACCTGATGGCCATCCTCAGATAAATGGGTAAAGAAAATGTGGTATATATTCACACTAGAATACTAGTCAGCCTTTAAGAGAAGAAACTCCTGTCATATTTGACAACATTGATAAACCTGGAGGCCATTACGCTAGGTAAAATAAGCAGGAACATACAGATAAATACAACATAATCTTATATGTGTAATCTAAAAAAGTTTAGCACACAGAAGCAGACAATAAAATAGTAGTTGTGAGACATGTGTCTGTTGGGGCATAGTAGTCAAAACAGCAAAGTTTCTGTTAGATAGAAGGAATAAGTTCAACAGGCCTATTGTAGAACATGGAGACTATAGTTAAAGGATAGCATTAGGAGATATACCTAATGTAAATGACGAGTTAATGGGTGCAGCACACCAACATGGCACATGTATACATTTGTAACAAACCTGCACATTGTGCACATATACCCTAGAACTTAAAGTATAATAAAAAAAGAAAAAAATAACAATGCATTGCATTCTTGAAAGTAACTCTAAGAGAGTAGATTTGAGAGTCTGCATTACAAATAACGGACAAGCATATGAATTAATGCATATATTAAATATTTTGATTTAGCTATTCCACAATTTATACGTTTTCTTTTTTTTTCAACTTTTATTTTAGATACAGGGGTGTGTGTGCAGTTTTGTTGCATGGGTATATCGTACCTAGGTAGTGATTATAGTACCCAATATATAGATTTTTGCCCCTTCCTTTCCTCTTCTCTCTAGTAGTCTGCAATGCCTATTGTTTCTATGTTAATGTCAATAGGTGCTCAATATTTAGCTTCCACATGTAAGTGGAAATATGTGGTATTTTGTTCTCTGTTCCTGCATTAATTTCCTTAGGATTATGGCCTCTAGCTCCTTCCACGTTGCTCCAAAAGGTTATGATTGTATTCTTTTTTGTGGTTGCATAGTATGCCATGATGTATATGTACAACACTTTTTTTTTTTTTTAATTCCATCCACCACTAATGGATACCTAGACTGATTCCATGCCTTTGCTATTGTGAATAGTGCAGCAATGTGAGTGCATGCGTCTTTTTGGTATAATTATTTATTTTCATTTGGGTATATACTCAGTAATGGAATTGCTGTGTTGAAGGAATGTTCTGTGTTTAATGTTCTAAGTTCTTTGAGAAATCACTGAATTTCTTTCTAGTGTGGCTGACAAATTTACATTCCCACCAACAGTATATGTGCATTTCCTTGCCTCTGAAATCTTGCCAGATTCTAATATATATATATATATTTTTACTTTTAGTAATAGCCATTCAGCCTAGTGTGAGATTGTATATCATTTGGGTTTTTATTAGCATCTCTCTGATGACTGGTGATGATGGTATTTTTTCATATGTTTGTTGACTGCTTGTATGTATTCTTTTGAGAAGTATCCATTCATATCTTTTGCCCATTTTTAAAGGTGTTAATTGTATTTTGCTTGTTGACTTCTTTAAGTTTACTACATATTCTGAATATTCAACGTTTATTCGATGCATAGTCTGTAAATATTTTCTCCCATTCTGTAGTTTGTCTGTTTTCTCTCTTGGTAGTTTTTTTTTTTTTTTTTTTTTTTTTTTTTCCTGTGGGAAAACTCTTTATTTTAATTAGGTCTCACTTGTCAATTTCTGTTTTTGTTGCAATTCCTTTGGGGGACTTAGCAAAAATTTCTTTTGACAAGGTCAATGTTGAGAAGGATATTGCCTAGGTAGTCTTTTATGATTTTATAATTTGAGTTTTTACATTTAAATATTTAATCCAACCTGAGTTAATTTTTGTATGTGGCGAAACGTAGATGTCCAGTTACATTATTGTACATATGACTGTCTGGTTATCTCAGCACCATTTATTGAAGAGAGGGTTGTTTCCCCATGCTTTTCTTTTGTCACCTTTGCAAAAGATCAGATGGTTGTAATTATGTGGCTTTATTTGTGAGTTTTCTATTCAGTTCCATTGGTCTCTGTATCTGATTTTGTACCAGCATCTTGCTGTTTCTTTTACTATAGCATTATAGTATAGTGTGAAGTGGAGTAGTGTGATGTCTATGGCTTTATTATTTTTTCTTATAATTGCTTTGGCTATTTGGCCTCTTTTTAGGTTCCAGATGAATTTTAGAATAGTATTATCTAAATCTGTGAAAAAATGGCATTAGTAGTTTAATAGGAATAGCATTGAATCTGTAAGTTGCTTTAAGCAGTATGGCCATTTTAATGATACTGATTCTTCAAATCCATTAGCATGAGATATTTTTTCCATTTATTTATGTTGTCTCTGATTTCCTCCAACAGTTTTTTGTAGTTATCCTTGTAGAGGTTTTTTTTTTTTTTCCTCTTTGGTTAGCTATATTGTTAGGTATTTTATTTTCTTTGTGGCAGTTTTAAGTTGGATTGTGTTCTTAATTTGAACACTCAGCCTGTACCTTATTGTTGTATAGAAATGCTACTGATTTTGTATCCTAAAACTTCACCAAAATTATCAGTTCTCCTAGCTTTTTGGTTGAGTCTTTAGGGTTTTTCAGGTATGGTATCATATTGTCAGTGAATAGAGAGAGTTTAACTTCTTCTTTTCCTATCCAGATGCCTGATATTTCTTTCTTTTGCCTGATTGCTCTGGCTAGGACTTTCAGTATTATATTGAATAGAAGTGGTGAGAGTGGATATCCTCGTGTTCTTCCAATTCTTAAGGAGAACGGTTTTAGCTTTTGCCTTTTCAGGATGATGTTGGCTGTAAGTGTGTCGTAGATGGCTCTTATTATTTTGATGTATCAAAATGCCTAGTTTGTTGAAGGTTTTTATTATGAAGTGATGTTGGATTTTATTAGAAGCTTTTTTCTGTATCTATTGAAATGATCATAAGGTTTTTTTGTCTTAATTCTGCTCATGTGGTGAATTACATTTATTGATTTGTGTATGTTGAACTGACTTCACATACCAGGAATAAATCTTATTGATTGTGGCAAATTAACTTTTTGATGTGATGCTGGATTCAGATTGCTGGTATTTCATTGAGGATTTTTGCATCTGTGTTCATCAGGAATATTGACCTGAAATTTTCCTCTTCCTTTGTATCTTTGCCAGATTTTAGTATTAGGCTGACATTGGCTTTATAGGATGAGTTATAGAGAGCTCCTCCTCCTCATTTTTTTTTAAATAGTTTTAGTAGGATTGGCACCAGCTCTTCTTTGTATGCTTGGTAGGATTCAGCTGTGAATCCATTTGGTCCAGAACTTTCTTTGGTTGGTAGGTTTCTTTTTTGTTACTGATTCCATTTCAGAGCTCAGTATTGTTCTATTCATGTTTTCAATATCTTCCTGATTCAATCCTGGAAGATTGTGTTTCCAGAAACTTATGCATTTCCTCTAGATTTTCTAATTTGTGTGCATATAGGTTTTTATAGCATCCTCTGATGAGTTTTTTTGTGTGTTTCTTTCTGTGGAATCAGTTGTAATGTAATCTTTATCATTTCTAATTTTACTCATTTGGATCTTTACTCATTTGGATCTGTGATTTGGTGAAGTGTTCTGTAGATTTCTGTTGGGTCAGGTTGGTCAAGTGTCAAGTTGAAGTCCATAGTTAGTTTTTTTGTTAGATTTTTTGCCCCAATGATCTCCTATCTTTTCACCCAGCTTACCACTCTATTTTTTTAAGTGGAGTGTTATTTCCATTTACATTCACAATTATTATTGATATATGAGATTTCAATCCTGTCATTGTCTTGTTTGCTATTTTTTATGTAGACTTACTTGATTACTAATTTTTCTTCATTCTGGACCCAACACTTTAATCAAGGTACTGAATGTTAAGTGACTTTGGGTAAATACCTTACCTCTCCATACATGTGTATACATTTTTGAAACCATTATATTGGGCATGATAAATGCATACAATGTTTATTACTCAACTAAAAATAATTTATTTTCAATAGAGAAAAAGAAACATTCATAATTCAGTAGCTGAACAAGTGGAATTACAAACCAACAATTAAGCCAATAGTTAATCAAAACTTTACACAAAGCCTATTGGCTGACCGCCTAATAAAATATGGTGTAAGGAAATTAAATCTAAAAATATATAAACCAGTTAATGCTGGTAATAACCCTGTATTTGGGTAAAACCATTTAAATGACACAAGTAAACAATTTGTTTTTTTTTTTTTTTATACAAAGCCTAAATTTGACTGTCTCACTTTAGTCAAGCTCTAAAGTCAAGTTCAATTTTCCAGTTTTGACTAAGATGTTTCTTAGATATATTGCTGAATCCCTAGTGAAGGAAATAAGTAACAGGTTCAACTTTAAATATTGAGTGTATCTAACATTTTTGAATGATTTCTGAATATGTAAAATAATAATCTTTTTTCTTTGTGGAACTGATTTAGATATGATGTTTTTATGAACTTGAGAGATCTAAATTTGTATGCAAATGCAAAAAACAGTATTTGAACAGAATGTGTGTAGCATTACAGGGTAAGATGGATGAGACACAAGAGAACTGTATTCATTAAATATAAGAGTGATGGCCCATAAAGTAATGTAAAAACAAAACAGTAAAATTCAATTTGGCTCTCAGAGTGTTTGTGTCATTACAATTCCTGGTAAAGAGTTTTCCGTATAACAAGTGCTTCTGTTATTTGTCCTTGATCAAGTCACTTATCCCCTCCAGGCCTCAGTCTCCTTTATCAAAAATTATTGATCTTTTAATATCTCAACTATTTGCTCTCTAGAAACACTTCAAAAATGAATAAATCAGAGCTATGTACAATTGAGGGGTGTTCATGTGCTGAAAAAATGAGAAACTAAGGTTTAAGTATCCATATTTCAGAGTTCAAGTTTATTAGTTAATCCAAATTTATCAATTATGCAAACCTCTAACACAGATATACTTTATACTTTGTATTTTATACCTTGTTTATTCAGATTTTTGAGTGAATCTCAGATTAGCAAAGCTAAAAGATGCATACATAAAAGACAGATTGGATAAGGACTTGGCAACTGTGGAAAGTTTTATTTATAAGTGGAGTTCCAAGGTCAGCCTGCAAGCATTATTAGGTAAGTCAAACATTTTTGTGTCATAATCTGTGATATTGTGTCACTGTAAATAAAACGGACCCCAAGTTATTTGTCCTGCAGATCTTTCAGAAATACAAGATTTAATGATTGAGATGGAACTCCAGATGAAAGTCATAATGTCTATAGCAGTCATTAAATCAACTAATTTTTCTTCATTCTGGGCCCAACACTTTAATCAAGGCACTGAGTATTAAGTTAGGTAAGTGACTTTGGGCAAATACATTATATCTCCATAATCTTTTCATAAAATAAATATGATAAGAGAATCATATTTATCATCAAAAGTACATCATAAAACCTTCCCAACTTACCTTACACAACAGTTGAATAAGTGGATGAGAAGCAGTCTAAAAAATGTAAAATACAATTTACATGTAGCTTTGAAGGTCAGTTTATCTACACCCTATCAACTTCTAAAGGCCTAGGTCAAGTTCAACATTTTTCAAAAAATCTACTCAAGGAGCACCAACTCACAGTATGTCTTCATCTATTTATTATATTGCTTACTATTTATCTTCTTAATCATACTGTAACTTGGTAACAGAAATGAACATATCTGATAATACTTTGATATTTTTGACTTTACCTAGCACAGGGCTAAGAAGGTAATAGACATTCAGTAATTATTTTTCAACGGTAATTAAAACACAGAACATGAAATCTACTCAATTAAAAATTCTGTAAGTGTACACTGCAGTATCGTTAACCATATATGTATTTTGTACAACAGATTTCTACACGTTTTTCAACTTACATGATTAAAATTCTGACTCAATGCACAGTAGCACCCCATTTTTACCTTACCTTACACCCTGGCAGCTAGCATTATACTTTAATAATTATTTTCTACATACTAAATAATTTATTATTAAAATATCTGAAATATTCTTAACAAATCTAAAGACTTTGGGTCTGTGATTAGTTGATACTCTCGAAGACTCTGTCAACATAGATTATGTACCAAACACTTACCATAGGCCTCCCTCCAGATTTGTCTTAGATTTTCTGGGAGGGTCTTTTTGCCTCCTTGCCACTCCCTGGCTGGTCATGCTCCTTGCCTGCTCTTAAATTTTCTGTTTTCCATGAAAAAAATGTGACACATTTTTGTTTACAGGGTCAATGCTGAAGACAATGCTCTTGAATGTAAACCTTACTGAATAATTGATGGGCATAAAAACACATAGTTTATCTCTATCTCCTATTCTCCATTCTGCTTGCCTCCTAACCCACTTCATTCAATGCTCATTTCCTGAGACAAGACTTTTTGTAAGTCTCCCAACAGATCTATGATTCTGATGTAACCTATTTATTTTCAACAAAAAAAACGGTCTCTCTAAAGCATTTTATTTGATCCATCACCAACCTATTTGAAACAATGCAACATATCCCAATTGTTGACAGAATCAAGTACAAACTCCCTCATATAAAATCCAAAGTAATCCATTATAAGGCCTCAACATATCCTTCTCCCAGTGTTATTATCTATTAAGTACTGCATTTCCACCTTACATTTTAGTCAAGTCATATCATTTGCCATCTTGCAGCACATCCTCTTCTGATTTACTAGGTTTACGTTGTTCATGATATTCCATTTTTTTCTGAAATCTTTCTACCTCTCAGCTTGTTGAAATCTCACTTATTTTTATGGATTTAAACAACACATTCTCAAATGATGTCAAATGATGTTTATATCACTCTTACATGATTACATTCTGCTCTGTGCTGCACTTATTTGTACATATTTTGTATGTGTTTTGTCACCTCTACTTGAGAGCAGAGATTATCTTCTGTTCACCCGTGTATCCATCTACAATGCCTAATATATAGGAAATACTCAGCAAACGTGTTATTATATATTGAAATTCAACTGAAAAAAATAGTTTGTCTTGTCAAAGGAGCTTTCATAAATATTATAAATAAAGACTTTCTGGATCATAAATTGAGACACGTATTAAAAAATGATGCTAGAAGCAACATTTGTGGCTGCATATTAGAAATAGGGGGTAGATAAAACCTTAATTTATGGCTCACTAAAGTATGCTATTCTAATAACCATGAAAAAGTATAATGCAATAAGAAACAGCACATATGAAAAAATATGTAGAGAGGTTGAGTTCCATGTATTACATAATGAAAAAAGAAATCTCAAATAAATGCCATGAATAAAGGAAAATAAATTCTCAAAAGTACATATTTATTGGAAGTCTAAATTCCCTTAATATGAATAAAACAGGAGTAATCCAGGAGGGATGTTGTCGAGGGCAATAGGGAAAATGTGTCTGAGTAGAGAAGAACCTGAAAAAATTATAAAGTAAAAATTGAAAAAGCCAAAACAATACAATACAAAGGAAAAAAAAGTGACAACAGACATAGTAGAAACAAAATAAGACTTTCACATGTTTTAATGGGATATGCTGATTACTTGAGAACTGCCGGAATTACGATGCTGAAATATTTTTATGCTAGCACATATTGGCTTTCATATGATATAAATAATTAATTTCAAAGGGTAGTAGCCCCTCCTCCCCACCTCCAGCTTAAAATCAAACTGTCAGACTGTCACTCCAGGTGAGCACCATCTCATGGATTCCCTAAGTATGACTTTTCGAAATGTATCCAGTCCTTGCTTACTCAGCCCACCAGGCAACCTTTTTCATGCCCTTTTAGTATCATGGGGTGACCAACGACACAGCTTTAGGTCACCATGTCAACCCTGGTCACACTCACCTTTTCTAGCATGCTAGCTTGTATTGTTTACAGGCTGACAGAGTTAGTGCAGGAGGACGGAGTGGCATAATTGTCAATTTATTGATGTCCTGACTCCTGTGATGAAGAGTTTGCCTTAAATTGTGGAGCACAGAAGCTGTCTTCTTTATTCCATGACAGTATCAAAATTCACTCTTCGTATCTCAATAAAAGCTAACTTAGATGGGCAGGATGGGATATTGGGAAAGAGCACTGGACTGTATGTGAGAAGTACTGAATTCTAGTTTCTGTAGAGCCTGAGTGAGAATTCCTGAATGAGGAGCTGAAATGGCTTTGAGGGCTTTAATACAGTGGAAATAGCATGACATTTGGAAACAACAGATATGTGTTTATATATATGGTCAAACCTTCTTCAGTTCAGTGGTTTTCAAGTCTTCAAACCTCAGTTTCCTCACCTCTAAAGTAAGGTCAATAGTTACTGATATGGTTTGGCTCCATGTCCTCATAATCTCATTTCATGTTGTAGCTCCCATAATTCCCACATGTTGTGAGAGGGACCCAGTGGGAGATGATGGTATCATGGAGGCAGATCTTTCCCATGCTGTTCTCGTGATAGTGAATGGATCTCCCAAGGTTTGGTGGTTTTTAAAAACAGGAATTTCTTGGCACAAGCTCTCTCTTTGCCTGCTGCCATCCATGTAAGATGTGGCTCCCTCCTCCTTGCCTTCTTCCATGATTGTGAGACCTCCCCAGCCATGTGAAACTATAAGTTCCATAAGCCTATTTCTTTTGTAAATTACCGAGGCTTGGGTATGTCTTTACCAGCAGCATGAAAACGAACTAATACGGCTACTAAACTGTAACTGTTGTGGTTAGAGTCAAGGTAGATTAAGGAATGAGAATGTTCTTTCTAAGTTTAAATAATTACAGAAATGCTATTATTAACTCACTGTGTAACTTCAATAAAAACATTGTTGATCTGTAAAATAAGGGAAATTAAAAGCAGTTATATCTGGGACAAATATATACAATTTGTAAATACTGTGTGTATATAAGCCAAACAAAAAATAAATGACAATGATTTAGAAGGAAGGAAGAGAATTATGACAACTTTAATTGCTCTTAAAAGTCCTATTTTCAATTCCTCAAAGACCTAAACACAGAAATATCATTTGACCCAGCAATTCCATTACTGGATATGTACTCAAAGGAATATAAATCATTCTAATATAAAGATACATGCATGTGTATGTTCATTAAAGCACTATTCACAATAAGAAAGACATGAAATCAATCTAAATGCCCATCAATGGTAGTCTGGATAAAGAAAATGTGGTACATATACACTATGGAACACTATGCAGACATAAAAAAGAATGAGATCATGTATTTGCAGGAACACGGATGGAGCTGGAAACGAGTACCCTTAGCAAACTAATGCAGGAACAGAAAACCAAATACTAAATGTCCTCACTTATAAGTGGCAGTTAAATGATGAAAACACATGGACACAGAGATGGGAGCAACACACACTGGGGTCTACTGGAGTATGGAGGGTGGAAGAAGAGAGAGAATGAGGAAAAATAATGAATGGGTACCAGGCTTAATACTTGGGTGACAAAATAATCTGTACAACAAACCCTCATGACACAAGTTTACCTATATAACAAATCTGCATGTGTATCCCTAAACTTGAAATAAAAATTAAATAAAAATATAAGTCCTGCCTTCTTCAGGTCTTAAAAAACACTACTGCTTAATCACTGCCCCTAAAACAGTATTCTCTCAAGCAGAGCACATGAGGGAAAATTGGCTGGACATGAAAAAATATTTAATGTATTATTCATGTTTATTTGTAAATGTCCTTTTCTGACAGTTTTTATACATGTTGTATCATGCATAAAATATTCTTTAACCTCGGTAATACTGTTGTTTTTATTAAAATGGATCAAGTAGTACATGCATCAAACCAAAATATATGTGATTAAAAATTATTAATTGGTAAATTTATGCCTTCTTTCCAACTTTTATTTTAAGTCAGTGTTACATGTGCAAGATGTGTAGGTATGTTACATAGGTAAACGTCTGATGTGGTAGTTTGCTGCACAGATCATCTGATCACCTAGGTATTAAGCCCACTATCCATTAGCTCTTCTTTCTGATGCTCTCCCTTCTCCCACCCCTCACTCTCCAGCAGGCCCTAGTGTGGGTTTTCCCCTCCCATGTGTCCATATGTTCTTATTGTTCAACTCCTACTTACAAATGAGAACATGCAGTATTTCATTTTCTGTTCCTGTGATACTTGGCTGAGGATAACGGCATCCAGCTACATCCACATTCCTGCAAAGGATATTATCTTGTTCCTTTTTATGGCTGTGTAGTATTCCATGGTGTATATGTACCACATTTTCTTTATCCAGTCTATGATTGAGGGGCATTTAGGTTGATTCCATGTCTTTGCTATTGTGAGTAGTGCTGCAATGAATATACACGTGCATGTATCTTTATAATAGAATGGTTTACATTCTTTTGGGCATATACTCAGTAATGGAATTACTAAGTCAAATGATATTTCTGCATCTAGGTCTTTGAAGAATCCTCACACTGACTTCCATAATGGCTGAACTAATTTACACTCCCACCAACACTGTAAAAGCATTCCTTTTTCTCCACAACCTCGCCAGCATCTGTTGTTTTTTGACTTCTTAATAATAGTCATTTTTATGGGTGCGAGATGATGTCTCATGGTGGTTTTGATTTGCATTTCTTTAATGATCGGTGATGTTGAGCTTTGTTTCATATGTTTGCTGGCTGCATAAATGTCTGCTTTTGAGAAGTGTCTGTTCATGTCCTTTCCCTGCTGTTTGATGGGGTTATTTTTTTCTTGTAAATTTGTTTAAGTTTCCTTTAGATGCTGGATATTAGACTTTAGTCTATTAAATATATTGCAAAAATTTTCTATTATTCTATAGGTGGTCTATTCACTCTGATGATAGTTTTCTTTTTGCTGCGCAGAAGCTCTTTAAGTAGATCCCATTTGTTCATATTTGCTTTTGTTGCAATTACTCTTGACTTCTTCATCACAAAATCATTGCCCATGCTTATATCCTGAATGGTATTGCATATATTTTCTTCTAGGGTTTTTATAGTTTTGGGTTTTGAGTTTATGTCTTTAATCCATCTTGAGTTGATTTTGTATATGGTGTAAGGAAGGGATGCCATTTCAATTTTCTGCATATGACTAGCCAGTACTCCCAGCACCATTTATTAAATAGGGAATCCTTCCCCATTGCTCCTTTTGTTCAGGTTTGTTGAATATCTGATGGTTACAGGTGTGTAGCCTTATTTCCTAGGTTCTCCTTTCTGTTCCATTGCTCTATGTGTCTGTTATTGTACCAGTACCATATTCTTTTGATTACTGTAGCTTTGTAGTATAATCTTTTTGCTTAAGATTGTATTGGCTATTTGGGATCTTTTTTGTTTCCATATGAATTTTAAAAATAGTTTTTTTTCTTATTATGTGAAGAATGACAATGTTACTTTAATGATAAAAGCATTTATCTATAAATTTCACAATATTGATTCCTCCTATGCATGAGCATGGAAGTTTTTTCAATGGTTTGTGTCATCTCTGATTTCCTTGAGAAGTAGTTTATAGTTCTCCTTGAAGAGGTCCTTCACTTCCCTTGTTAGCTGTATCCATAGGCATTTTATTCTTTCTGTGGCAATTGTGAATCAGAGTTCATTCATAATTTGACTTTTGGCTTACCTGTTGTTTGTGTATAGAAATTCTAGTGATTTTTTCACATTGATTTTGTACCCAGAGACTTTGCTGAAGTTGCTTATCAGCTTAAGAAGCTTTCTGGCTGAGACAATAAGGTTTTCTAGATATGGAATCATGTCATCTGCAAAAAAAGATAGTTTGACTTCCTCTTTTCCTATTTGAATACCTTTATTTCTTTCTCTTGCCTGATTGCCCTGGACAGAACTTCCAATACTATGTTGAATGGAAGTTGTGTCTTGTTCCAGGTTTCAAGTTAAATGCTTCCCGCTTTTGCCCATTCAGTATGATACTGGCTGTGAGTTTACTACATATGAGATGCGCTTCTTCAATACCTAGTTTTTTGAGAGTTTTAAACATGAAAGGATGTTGAATTCTATCAAAACTCTTTTCTGCATCTATTGAGATATTCTTGTGGTTTTTGCCTTTAGTTCTGCTTATATGATGATTGCATTTATTGATTGGCATATGTTGAATCAACCTTGAATCCTGGAGATAAAGCCAATATGATCATCATGGATAAGCTTTTTGATGTGCTGTTAAATTTGGTTTGCCATTATTTTATTGAGGACTTTTGTATTGATATTCATCAAGGATATGGACCTGAAGTTTTTGTTGTTGTTGTTGTGTCTCTGCCAGGTTGTGTTATCAGGATGATACTGGCCTCATATAATGAATTAGGGAGGAGTCCCTCCTCTTCAATTGTTTGTAATAGTTTCAGTAGAAATGATACTAGATCTTCTTTGTAACTCTGGTAGAATTCAGCTGTGAATCTGTCTGGACCTGGGCTTTTTTGGGTTGGTAGGCTATTTATTACTGCCTCGATTTCAGAACACATTATTGGTCTATTCGGGGATTCCATTTCTTCCAGGTTCAGTTTTAGGAGGCTGTATTTGTACAGGAAATTATCCATTTCTTCTAGATTTTCTAGATTATGTGCATAGAGTTGTTTATAGTATTCTCTGATGGTTGCTTGAATTTCTGTCGTGTCAGTGGTAATATCCCTCTTATTATTTCTTACTTTGTTTATTTGATTATTCTCTTTTCTTATGAGTCTACTGTACTAATTTTTAAAAAAAGAAAAAAACAGCTCCTGGATTTGTTGATTTTTTTTGAAGGGATTTTCATGTCTATCTCCTTCACTTCAGCTCTGATCTTAATTTTTTTCATCTCTGTTAGCTTCTCGGTTTGTTTGCTCTTGGTTCTCTAGTTTTTTTAGTTGCGATGTTAGGTTGCCAATTTGAGATATTTCTAGCTTTTTCATGTGGGCATTTAGTGCTATAAATTTCCCTTTTAACCCTGCTTTAGCTGTGTTTCAGAGATTCTGGTGTGTTGTCTCTTAGTTCTCATTATTTTTCCAGAAGTTCTTAATTTCTGCCTTCATTTCATTATTTGCTCAAGAGTCATTTATGAGCAGGTTGTTCAATTCCCACGTAGTTGTGTGGGATTGCGTGAATTTCTTAACATTTAGTTCTAATTTGTGCTATTGTTTGAGAGACTTTGTTATGATTTCAGTTCCTTTGTATTAGTTGAGGATTGTTTTACTTCAGATTATGTCATCAATTTTAGAGTAAATGTCCTGTGGTGATAAGAAGAATGTATATTCTGTTGTTTTGGGGTGGAGAGTTCTGTAGATATCTATCAGGAGGAATGGGTTCCGGGACCTGCTTAAATAAGCAGTCTGGCTGTTTTTTGGCAGAAGAGGTATGCTGCATTGTGGGTAACCTTACTAATCTGGACCATTAGTTTTCTTAAAATCTGGTGGGCTGGCCAGGCGCGGTGGCTCATGCCTGTAATCCCAGCACTTTGGGAGGCGGAGGCGAGCAGATCATGAGGTCAGGAGATCGAGATCATTCTGGCTAACATGGTGAAACTCCGTCTCTACTAAAAATAGAAAAAAATTAGGCGGGCATGGCGGCGTGCGCCTGTAGTCGCAGCTGCTGGGGAGGCTGAGACAGCAGAATGGTGTGGCATGAACCCGGGAGGTGGAGCTTGCAGTGAGCCCAGATAGCGCCACTGCACTCCAACCTGGGTGATAGAGTAAGACTCCGTCTCAAAAATAAAATAAAATAAAATAAAATAACAAAACAAAACAAATAAAATAAAATAAAAAGCTGGTGGGCTGGAATAGCTTAGTCGACCAAACTGCAGAGGTGGCGGCCACCCTTCTCCCTAGGAGCTCTGTCCCAGGAAGAGATCTGAGCTTTATCCATAGAACCCTGGCTGGAGTGGCTGAAGCCCACACAGGGAGGTCCCACCTATTGAGGAAGACTGGATTGGGGTCCTGCTTAAAGAAGCACTCTGGCCACTATCTGAAAAGGCCACTAAACTGGGCCGTGAGGGGCCCCTCTTTGTCTGTACCATCCGCACTCTCCACAGCTGGCAAACTAGAATGGCTGAGTCTCCAGATCCTCAGAGATGGCGACTGCCCCTCCCACTGGAAATTTGGTTCTGTCTCTAATGGACTTCAGCCCTCTGCCGGTGGCTGGTTGGGATTCCAAGCTAGTGGGTCTTAACTCATGAAGTACTATGGAAGTGAGGCTTACAGAACAATGCTGCTTGGCTCCCTGTATTCATTCCCCTTCCTAAGGTTATGTATGGATGTATTTTCCACCTTGGCAGGGATCCTGGGGCCAGAGCATGCAAAGCTTCTGGGTCTCTGTGTGTTCCTGAGCAGCTACATTGCCAAGAGTTCACACAGCTCTGTGTATCAGACCCAAGAGATAGTGGTGTGGCATCTCGAGGGGATCTCCTGGTCCACATGTTGCAAAGATTTGCGGGAGAAGCATGGCTTCCTGGGTAGGTCATACAATTACTCACCACCTCCCCTGGCTGGAGGTGGGGGTTCCTTTGGCTCCACGCTGCTCCCAGGTGAGCTGTCACCCCCACCCCTGCTTGTCCTTGCTCTCCCTGAGTCCGAGTTGCTTGCCTATTCAGTCCCAGTGCAAGAACCTGGATATGTCTGTTGAAGGTGTTGAATTCATTTGCCCCTTTTCATTCCACTCCATAAGTACCATGGACCACAGCTGCTTCTAATAGGTTATCTTCTCTGTCTTCTTTAGCATTTCTTGCAGTGCTGGTTTGGTGGTGGGAAATTTTCTCAACATGTGTTTGTCTTAAAGAGACTTTATTTCTCTTTAGTTTATGAAGCTTAGTTTCACTGAATACAAAATTTTGGGCTAACAATTATTTTCTTTAAGGAGGCTACAGATAAGACCCCAATCCCTTCTGGCTTGTAATGTTTCTGCTGAGAAAACTGCTTAGTCTGGTAAATTTTCCTTTGTAGGTTACGTAATGCTTTTGCCTGACAACTCTTAAGATTCTTTTCTTCCTATTGACTTTAAGTAGCCTGATGACTACGTGACTTGATGGTGATTTTTTTTGCAATAAATTTCCCAAGAGTTATTGGAGCTTCTTATTTTTGGATGTCTATATATCTAGCAAGACCAGAGAAGTTTTCCCCAATTACTTCCTCAAATATATTTTTTAAAAAACTTTTAGACTTCTCTTCTCTTTCAGAAACACCAAATTATTCTTAAGTTTGGCCATTTTACATAGTCCCATATTTCTTAAAGACTTTGTTTATTTCTTAATTCTTTTTACTTTGTCATTGTCCAATTGAGTGAATTTGAAAGCCTTGTCTTTGAGCACTGAAATTCTTTCTTCTACTTGTTCTAGTCTATGGTGAAAAAATTCCACTGAATTTTGCATTTTCCAAAGTGTGTCTTTCTTTTTCAGGAGTTCTGATTTGTTTAAATAATATCGATTTCTCTGGAAAGTGTTTCATTCATAGGCTGGATTAAAAAAAAAACTTCCTTAAGTTGGTTTGAACCTTTCTCTGATATCTCCTTGAGTATCTCAATAATCAACCTTATGAATTTTTTGTCTGGCATTTCAGAGATTTCTTCATGGTTGGATCCATTGCTGGGGAGATGCTGTGATTTGGGGGGTGGGTGTTGAAAAACCCTGTTTTATCATATTACCAGAATTGCTTTTCTGTTTTCTTCTTATTTGGGTAGACTATTTTTTTTAATTGTTCTAGAATTTATTTTTGATTGAACTGTTTTTTGTTTTAGTTTTTTTTTTTCTTTCCTTATAAGGATCTGACTTTAATGTTTATAGTTTATTTTAGCCTCATTTGATTCTTGGTGCTTTTAGGGGTGATGACTCTGTATAAATTCCTTAGTTATAGAGAATCTTTGTGTGCTGTTTTTCCCAGATGCTGGCTGTAGCAGTTATGTACTTTGTGTGTAGGCAAGTTTACTGTCTCCTGTGGGATTAGAATGACAGGAATATCTTGAATCTTATATTATTATCTTATGGTGTATGCTTTATTTATTTAATATTTTCCCAATATTTTATTTACTGAGTTGATAAGTCAGGCTTCAGCAATCATATAAACAAGTCTGCATAATAACCAGCTAACACCATGATGACAAAATCCAATTGAAATATATCAATACAAACTTCGAAAACAAATGGGCTAGGTGGTCAATTAAAAGGCACAGAGTGGAAAGCTGAATAAGGAACCAAGATGAATTGGTATGCTGTCTTCAAAAGAACAATCTCACATGCAATGACACATATAGGCTCAAAATAAAGAGGTGAAGAAAAATCTACCAACAAAATAAAAAATGGAAAACAGCAGGGGTTGCAATCCAAGTTTCAGATAAAACAATTTTTCTTTTTTTTTCTCTTTTTTTTTTCATTATACTTTAAGTTCTAGGGTACATGTGGATAACATGCAGGTTTGTTACATATGTATACTTGTGCCATGTTGGCGTGCTGCACCCATCAACTCGTCAGCACCCATCAACTCGTCATTTACATCAGGTATAACTCCCAAAGCAATCCCTCCCCCCTCCCCCCTCCCAGTGATAGGCCCCGGTGTGTGATGTTCCCCTTCCCGAGTCCAAGTGATCTCATTGTTCAGTTCCCACCTATGAGTGAGAACATGTGGTGTTTGGTTTTCTGTTCTTGTGATAGTTTGCTGAGAATGATGGTTTCCAGCTGCATCCATGTCCCTACAAAGGACACAAACTCATCCTTTTTATGGCTGCATAGTATTCCATGATGTATATGCACCACATTTTCATAATCCAGTCTGTCACTGATGGACATTTGGGTTGATTCCAAGTCTTTGCTATTGTGAATAGTGCCGCAATAAACTTACGTGTGCATGTGTCTTTACAGCAGCATGATTTATAATCCTTTGGGTATATACCCAGTAATGGGATGGCTGGGTCATATGGTACTTCTAGTTCTAGACCCTTGAGGAATCTCCATACTGTTTTCCATAATGGTTGAACTAGTTTAGAATCCCACCAACAGTGTAAAAGTGTTCCTATTTCTCCACATCCTCTCCAGCACCTGCTGTTTCGTGACTTTTTAATGATTGCCATTCTAACTGGTGTGAGATGGTATCTCATTGTGGTTTAGATTTGCATTTCTCTGATGGCCAGTGATGATGAGCATTTTTTCATGTGTCTGTTGGCTGTATGAATGTCTTCTTTTGAGAAATGTCTGTTCATATCCTTTGCCCACTTTTTGATGGGGTTGTTTGCTTTTTTCTTGTAAATTTGTTTGAGTTCTTTGTAGGTTCTGGATATTAGCCCTTTGTCAGATGAGTAGATTGCAAAATTTGTCTCCCATTCTGTAGGTTGCCTGTTCACTCTGATGGTAGTTTCTTTTGCTGTGCAGAATAAAACAATTTTTCAACCAAAAAAGATCAAGAAAGACAAAGAAGAGCATGATGTATTGGTAAAGGATTCAATTCAGTTAGATTTAACTATTCTAAATATATATGCACCAAACACAAATGCACTCAGACTCATAAAGCATGTTTTTGGAGACCATCAAAAAACCTTAGACTCCCACACAAGAATAGTGTGAGATTCTACCATCCCACTGACAATATTAGATAGATCATCAAGATAGAATATTAACAAAGATATTTAGAACCTGAACTCAGCACTAGAACAAATGGACCGGATAACATAGCTAGAGAACTCTCTCTCTTAAAACAAGTGAATGTGCATTCTTCTCATCACCATATGGCATATACTCTAAAATCAATAGAAAATGGGAAGTAAAACACCTCTTGGCAAACTCAGAAAAGCTAAAATCATAACATCCAATCTCTCAGACCACAGCACAATCAAATTAGAAGTCAAGACTAAGAAATCCACTTAAAACCATACAATTACATGGAAATTGAATAACTTGCTGCCAAATGGCTTTTAGGTAAATAATGAAATTAAAGCAGAAACCAAGAAGTTATTTGAAACTAATCAGAACAAACATACAACATATCAGAATCTTTAAGACACAGCTAAGGCAGGGTTAAAAAGAAATTTGTAGCACCAAATGCCCACATCAAAAAGTTAGAAAGATCTCAATTTAACAATCTAACATCACAACTGAAATAACTCAAGAACAAAGAGAAAACCTACCCCAGAGCTAGCATAAGAAATCAAATAACAAAATCAGAGCCGAACTGAAGGGGACTGAGAAACACACACACACACACACACACACACACACACACACACACACAATTCAAAAGATCAACAAATCCAGGAGCTGTTTATTTTTTGAAAATACAATAAAATGGGTAAACTCCTAGCTAAATTAATAAAGAAGAAATGAGAGAAGATCCAAATAAACACAATCAGAAATGACAAGAGGGTCATTACCACTGACCCCACAGAAATACAAAAACCATCAAAGAATATTATGAACACCACTAGACATAAAGTAGAAAATAAAAAAGAAGTGGATACATTTCTGGACTCATACATCCTCACAGTATTGAACCAGGAAGAAACTGAATGACTGAATAGACCAATAACGAGGTCTGAATTTGAATCAGGAATAAATAGCCTCCCAACCAGAGAAACCAAGAATGAGACAAATTTAAAGCTGAATTCTACCAGATGTACGAAAAAGAGCTGGAAACTCTTCCTACTGAAACTATTCCAAAATATTGAGGAGGAGGACTTCCTCTGTAACTCATTCCATGAGACAAACATCATCCTCATACCAAAAACTTGGGAGAGACCAAACAACAACAAAAAAATCTTCAGGCCAATACCCTTAATAAACATCAAAGCAAAAATCCTCAAAAAAATACTTGCTAACTGAATCCAGGAGTATATCAAATATTTATTTTCTACAATCAAATAGGCTTTATCCTTGGGATGCAAAATGAGTTAAACATATGCAAATCAATAAATGTGATTCATCACATAAATAGAACTCAACACACACACACAAAAACACGTAATTACCTCAATAGATACAGAAAAAACTTTCAATAAAATTCAGCACTGCTTCATGTTAAATACTCTAAGAAAACTAGATATTAAAGGAACATACCTCAAAAGAATAAGAGCCATCTAGGACAAAACCACAGATAATATCCTATTCAATGAGCAAAAGCTGGAAGGATTCTTCTTGAAAATTGGCACAAGAAAAGAATGTGCTCTCACACCACCCTTATTCAACACAGAATTAGAAGTTCTGGCCAGAGCAATTAGGCAAGAGAGAGAAATAAAGGGCATCAAATAAGAAAAGAGGGAGTCAAACCATTCCTGTTTGCAGATGACATAAACCTATATCTAGAAAACCCCATAGTCTCAACCCAAAAGCTTCTTAAGCTAATAAACAACTTCAGCAAAGTCTCAGAATTCAAAATCATGTACAAAAATTACTAGCCTCCCTATAGATCAATAACAGTTAAGCCAAGAGCCAAATTAGAAATGCAATCTCGTTCATGACTGCCACACACAAAAGATTACCTGGAAATACAGCTAACGAGGGAGGCAAAAAATATCTACAGGAAGAACTACAAAACACTGCTCAAAGAAATCAGAGATGACATAAACAAATAAAAATATTCCATGCTCAGGGATAGGAAGAATCAATACCATTAAAAAGGCCAGATTGTCCAAAGAAATTTATAGATTTGACCCTATTCCAACTAAACTACCAATGGCATTTTTTAGAGAACTAGAAAAACCTACTTTAAAATTTTTAAATATGAAACCAAAATGGAGCATGAATAGACAAGAAAATTCTAAGCAAAAAGAACAAAGCTGAAGGCATCACCCTACCTGACTTCAAACTATGCTACACAATTACAGTAACAAAAAAGACATGGTACTGGTACAAAAACGGACACATATACACAAAGAACTGAATAGAGATCACAGAGATAAGGATGCACACTTACAACTATCTGATCTTCAACAAAGCTGACAAATATAAGCAATAAAGAAAAGATTTTCTATTCAATAAATGGTGCTGGAATAACTGGCTACCCATATGCAGAAGATGAAACTGGTCCCATTTCTTACACCATAGACAAAAATCAATTCAAGATGGATTAAAGATTTAAATGTAAAACCCAAAACTATAAAACCCTGTAAGACAACCTAGGCGATATCCTCATGGTCATAGAAATGAAAAAATATTCCATGACAAAGATGCCAAAAGCAATTGCAACAAAAGCAAAAATCGACAAATGGGATCTAATTAAACTAAAGACATTCTGCACAGCAAAGGAAACAAGCAACAGACTGAACAATCTACTACAGAATAGGAGAATTTTTTTTTTTTTTTTACTGTCAATAATTATTTATTATTATTATACTTTAAGTTGTAGGGTACATGTGCATAACGTGCAGGTTTGTTACATATGTATACTTGTGCCATGTTGGTGTGCTGCACCCATCAACTCATCATTTACATCAGGTATAACTCCCAATGCAATCCCTCCCCCCTCCCCCCTCCCCATGATAGGCCCCTGTGTGTGCTGTTCCCCTTCCTGAGTCCAAGTGATCTTATTGTTCAGTTCCCACCTATGAGTGAGAACATACGGTGTTTGGTTTTCGGTTCTTGTGATAGTTTGCTAAGAATGATGGATTCCAGCTGCATCCATGTCCCTACAAAGGACACAAACTCATCCTTTTTGATGGCTGCATAGTATTCCATGGTGTATATGTGCCACATTTTCTTAATCCAATCTGTCACTGATGGACATTTGGGTTGATTCCAAGTCTTTGCTATTGTGAATAGTGCCGCAATAAACATACGTGTGCATGTGTCTTTATAGCAGCATAATTTATAATCCTTTGGGTATATACCCAGTAATGGGATGGCTGGGTCATATGGTACATCTAGTTCTAGATCCTTGAGGAATCGCCATACTGTTTTCCATAATGGTTGAACTAGTTTACAATCCCACCATCAGTGTAAAAGTGTTCCTATTTCTCCACATCCTATCCAGCACCTGTTGTTTCCTGACTTTTTAATGATCGCCATTCTAACTGGTGTGAGATGGTATCTCATTGTGGTTTTGATTTGCATTTCTCTGATGGCCAGTGATGATGAGCATTTTTTCATGTGTCTGTTGGCTGTATGAATGTCTTCTTTTGAGAAATGTCTGTTCATATCCTTTGCCCACTTTTTGATGGGGTTGTTTGTTTTTTTCTTGTAAATTTGTTTGAGTTCCTTGTAGGTTCTGGATATTAGCCCTTTGTCAGATGAGTAGATTGCAAAAATGTTCTCCCATTCTGTAGGTCGCCTGTTCACTCTGATGGTAGTTTCTTTTGCTGTGCAGAAGCTCTTTAATTTAATGAGATCCCATTTGTCAATTTTGGCTTTTGCTGCCGTTGCTTTTGGTGTTTTAGACATGAAGTCTTTGCCCATGCCTATGTCCTGAATGGTACTACCTAGGTTTTCCTCTAGGATTTTTATGGTATTAGGTCTAACATTTAAGTCTCTAATCCATCTTGAATTAATTTTCCTATAAGGAGTAAGGAAAGGATCCAGTTTCAGCTTTCTACTTATGGCTAGCCAATTTTTCCCAGCACCATTTATTAAATAGGGAATCATTTCCCCATTTCTTGTTTCTCTCAGGTTTGTCAAAGATCAGATGGCTGTAGATGTGTGGTATTATTTCTGAGGACTCTGTTCTGTTCCATTGGTCTATATCTCTGTTTTGGTACCAGTACCATGCTGTTTTGGTTACTGTAGCCTTGTAGTATAGTTTGAAGTCAGGTAGCGTGATGCCTCCAGCTTTGTTCTTTTGACTTAGGATTGTCTTGGAGATGCGGGCTCTTTTTTGGTTCCATATGAACTTTAAAGCAGTTTTTTTTTTCCAATTCTGTGAAGAAACTCATTGGTAGCTTGATGGGGATGGCATTGAATCTATAAATTACCTTGGGCAGTATGGCCATTTTCACGATATTGATTCTTCCTATCCATGAGCATGGTATGTTCTTCCATTTGTTTGTGTCCTCTTTGATTTCACTGAGCAGTGGTTTGTAGTTCTCCTTGAAGACGTCCTTTACATCCCTTGTAAGTTGGATTCCTAGGTATTATATTCTCTTTGAAGCAACTGTGAATGGAAGTTCATTCCTGATTTGGCTCTCTGTTTGTCTGTTACTCGTGTATAAGAATGTTTGTGATTTTTGCACATTAATTTTGTATCCTGAGACTTTGCTGAAGTTGCTTATCAGCTTAAGGAGATTTTGGGCTGAGACAATGGGGTTTTCTAAATATACAATCATGTCATCTGCAAACAGGGACAGTTTGACTTCTTCTTTTCCTAACTGAATACCCTTGATTTCTTTCTCTTGCCTAATTGCCCTAGCCAGAACTTCCAACACTATGTTGAATAGGAGTGGTGAGAGAGGGCATCCCTGTCTTGCGCCAGTTTTCAAAGGGAATTTTTCCAGTTTTTGCCCATTCAGTATGATATTGGCTGTGGGTTTGTCATAAATAGCTCTTATTATTTTGAGGTACGTTCCACCAATACCGAATTTATTGAGCGTTTTTAGCATGAAGGGCTGTTGAATTTTGTCAAAAGCCTTTTCTGCATCTATTGAGATAATCATGTGGTTCTTGTCTTTGGTTCTGTTTATATGCTGGATTATGTTTATTGATTTGCAAATGTTGAACCAGCCTTGCATCCCAGGGATGAAGCCCACTTGATCATAGTGGATAAGCTTTTTGATGTGTTGCTGAATCCGGTTTGCCAGTATTTTATTGAGGATTTTTGCATCGATGTTCATCAGGGATATTGGTCTAAAATTCTCTTTTTTGGTTGTGTCTCTGCCAGGCTTTGGTATCAGGATGATGTTGGCCTCATAAAATGAGTTAGGGAGGATTCCCTCTTTTTCTATTGATTGGAATAGTTTCAGAAGGAATGGTACCAACTCCTCCTTGTACCTCTGGTAGAATTCAGCTGTGAATCCATCTGGTCCTGGACTTTTTTTGGTTGGTAGGCTATTAATTATTGCCTCAATTTCAGAGCCTGCTATTGGTCTATTCAGGGATTCAACTTCTTCCTGGTTTAGTCTTGGAAGAGTGTAAGTGTCCAGGAAATTATCCATTTCTTCTAGATTTTCCAGTTTATTTGCGTAGAGGTGTTTATAGTATTCTCTGATGGTAGTTTGTATTTCTGTGGGGTCGGTGGTGATATCCCCTTTATCATTTTTAATTGCGTCGATTTGATTCTTCTCTCTTTTCTTCTTTATTACTCTTGCTAGTGGTCTGTCAATTTTGTTGATCTTTTCAAAAAACCAACTCCTGTATCCATTGATTTTTTGGAGAGTTTTTTGTGTCTCTATCTCCTTCAGTTCTGCTCTGATCTTAGTTATTTCTAGCCTTCTGCTAGCTTTCGAATGTGTTTGCTCTTGCTTCTTTACTTCTTTTAATTGTGATGTTAGAGTGTCCATTTTAGATCTTTCCTGCTTTCTCTTGTGGGCATTTAGTGCTATAAATTTCCCTCTACACACTGCTTTAAATGTGTCCCAGAGATTCTGGTATGTTGTATCTTTGTTCTCATTGGTTTCAAAGAACATCTTTATTTCTGCCTTCATTTTGTTATGTACCCAGTAGTCATTCAGGAGCAGGTTGATCAGTTTCCATGCAGTTGAGCGGTTTTGATTGAGTTTCTTAGTCCTGAGTTTTAGTTTGATTACACTGTGGTCTGAGAGACCGTTTGTTATAATTTCTGTTCTTGTACATTTGCTGAGGAGTGCTTTACTTCCAATTACGTGGTCGATTTTGGAGTAAGTACGATGTGCTGCTGAGAAGAATGTATATTCTGTTGATTTGGGGTGGAGAGTTCTATAGATGTCTATTAGGTCTGCTTGCTGCAGAGATGAGTTCAATTCTTGGATATCCTTGTTAACTTTCTGTCTCGTTGATCTGTCCAATGTTGACAGTGGAGGGTTGAAGTCTCCCATTATTATTGTATGGGAGTCTGAGTCTCTTTGTAAGTCTCTAAGGACTTGCTTTATGAATCTGGGTGCTCCTGTATTGGGTGCATATATATTTAGGATAGTTAGCTCTTCCTATTGAATTGATCTCTTTACCATTATGTAATGGCCTTCTTTGTCTCTTTTGATCTTTGATGGTTTAAAGTCTGTTTTATCAGAGACTAGTATTGCAACCCCCGCTTTTTTTTGTTCTCCATTTGCTTGGTAAATCTTCCTCCATCCCTTTATTTTGAGCCTATGTATCTCTCTGCATGTGAGATGGGTCTCCTGAATACAGCAGACTGATGGGTCTTGACTCTTTATCCAGTTTGCCAGTCTGTGTCTTTTAATTGGAGCATTTAGTCCATTTACATTTAAGGTTAAGATGGTTATGTGTGAACTTGATCCTGCCATTATGATATTAACTGGTTATTTTGCTCGTTAGTTGATGCAGTTTCTTCCTAGCCTCGATAGTCTTTACATTTTGGCATGTTTTTGCAATGGCTGGTACCGGTTGTTCCTTTCCATGTTTAGTGCTTCCTTCAGGGTCTCTAGTAAGGCAGGCCTAGTGGTGACAAAATCTCTAAGCATTTGCTTATCTGTAAAGGATTTTATTTCTCCTTCACTTCTGAAACTTAGTTTGGCTGGATATGAAATTCTGGGTTTAAAATTCTTTTCTTTAAGAATGTTGAATATTGGCCCCCACTCTCTTCTGGCTTGTAGAGTTTCTGCCGAGACATCTGCTGTTAGTCTGATGGGCTTCCCTTTGTAGGTAACCCGACCTTTCTCTCTGGCTGCCCTTAAGATTTTTTCCCTCATTTCAACTTTGGTGAATCTGGCAATTATGTGTCTTGGAGTTGCTCTTCTCGAGGAGTATCTTTGTGGCGTTCTCTGTATTTCCAGGATTTGAATGTTGGCCTGCCCTACTAGGGTGGGGAAGTTCTCCTGGATGATATCCTGAAGAGTGTTTTCCAACTTGGTTCCATTTTCCCCCTCACTTTCAGGCACCCCAATCAGACGTAGATTTGGTCTTTTTACATAATCCCATACTTCTTGCAAGCTTTGTTCATTTCTTTTTCTTCTTTTTTCTTTTGGTTTCTCTTCTCGCTTCATTTCATTCATTTGATCCTCAATCGCAGATACTCTTGCTTCCAGTTGATCGAGTCGGTTACTGAAGCTTGTGCATTTGTCACGTATTTCTCGTGTCATGGTTTTCATCTCTTTCATTTCGTTTATGACCTTCTCTGCATTAATTACTCTAGCCATCAATTCTTCCACTTTTATTTCAAGATTTTTAGTTTCTTTGCACTGGGTATGTAATTCCTCCTTTAGCTCTGAGAAATTTGATGGACTGAAGCCTTCTTCTCTCATCTCGTCAAAGTCATTCTCCATCCAGCTTTGATCCGTTGCTGGCGATGAGCTGCGCTCCTTTGCCGGGGGAGATGTGCTCTTAATTTTTGAATTTCCAGCTTTTCTGCCCTGCTTTTTCCCCATCTTTGTGGTTTTATCTGCCTCTGGTCTTTGATGATGGTGATGTACTGATGGGGTTTTGGTATAGGTGTCCTTCCTGTTTGATAGTTTTCCTTCTAACAGTCAGGACCCTCAGCTGTAGGTCTGTTGGAGATTGCTTGAGGTCCACTCCAGACCCTGTTTGCCTGGGTATCAGCAGCAGAGGCTGCAGAAGATAGAATATTTCTGAACAGCGAGTGTACCTGTCTGATTCTTGCTTTGGAAGCTTCCTCTCAGGGGTGTACTCCACCCTGTGAGGTGTGGGGTGTCAGACTGCCCCTAGTGGGGGATGTCTCCCAGTTAGGCTACTCAGGGGTCAGGGACCCATTTGAGCAGGGAGTCTGTCCCTTCTCAGATCTCAACCTCCGTGTTGGGAGATCCACTGCTCTCTTCAAAGCTGTCAGACAGAGTCGTTTGCGTCTGCAGAGGTTTCGGCTGTGTTTGTTATTGCCCTGTCCCCAGAGGTGGAGTCTACAGAGGCAGGCAGGTTTCCTTGAGCAGCTGTGAGCTCCACCCAGTTCGAGCTTCCCAGCAGCTTTGTTTACCTACTTAAGCCTCAGCAATGGCGGGCGCCCTTCCCCCAGCCTTGTTGCTGCCTTGCCGGTAGATCACAGACTGCTGTGCTACCAATGAGGGAGGCTCTGTCGGTGTGGGACCCTCCCGGCCAGGTGTGGGATATGATCTCCTGGTGTGCCTGTTTGCTTAAAGCGCAGTATTGGGGTGGGAGTTACCCGATTTTACAGGTGTTGTGTGTCTGAGTTCCCCTGGCTAGGAAAAGGGATTCCCTTCCCCCTTGCGCTTCCCAGGTGAGGCAATGCCTCGCCCTGCTTCAGCTCTCGCTGGTCGGGCTGCAACAGCTGACCAGCACCGATCATCCGGCACTCCCCAGTGAGATGAACCCAGTACCTCAGTTGAAAATGCAGAAATCACCGGTCTTCTGTGTCGCTCGTGCTAGGAGTTGGAGACTGGAGCTGTTCCTATTCGGCCATCTTGCTCCGCCCTAGGAGAAAATTTTTGCAAACTATGCTTCTGACAATGGTCTAATAGCCAACATCTATAAGGAATGTAAACAAATTTACAAGGAAAAAAAACCATTAAAGAGTGGATAAGGAATATGAACAAACACTTTTCTTTTCTTTTCTTTTCTTTTTATTATTATACTGTAAGTTCTAGGGTACATGTGCATAACGTGCAGGTTTGTTATATATGTATACTTGTGCCATGTTGGTGTGCTGCACCCATCAACTCGTCGGCACCCATCAACTCGTCGTTTACATCAGGTGTAACTCCCAGTGCAATCCCTCCCCCTTCCCCCTCCCCATGATAGGCCCCGGTGTGTGATGTTCCCCTTCCCGAGTCCAAGTGATCTCATTGTTCAGTTCCCACCTATGAGTGAGAACATGCGGTGTTTGGTTTTCTATTCTTGCGATCGTTTGCTGAGAATGATGGTTTCCAGCTTCATCCATGTCCCTACAAAGGACATAAACTTATCCTTTTTTATGGCGGCATAGTATTCCATGGTGTATATGTGCCACATTTTCCTAATCCAGTCTGTCACTGATGGACATTTGGATTGATTCCAAGTCTTTGCTATTGTGAATAGTGCTGCAATAAACATATGTGTGCATGTGTCTTTATAGCAGCATGATTTATAATCCTTTGGGTATATAACCAGTAATGGGATAGCTGGGTTATGTGGTACTTCTAGCTCTAGATCCTTGAGGAATCACCATACTGTTTTCCATAATGGTTGAACTAGTTTACAGTCCCACCAACAGTGAAAAAGTGTTCCTTTTTCTCCATATCCTCTCCAGCACCTGTTGTTTCCTGACTTTTTAATGATCGCCATTCTAACTGGTGTGAGATGGTATCTCATTGTGGTTTAGATATGCATTTATCTGATTGCCAGGGATGATGATCATTTTTTCATGTGTCTGTTGGCTGTATGAATGTCTTCTTTGGAGAAATGTCTGTTCATATCCTTTGCCCACTTTTTGATGGGGTTGTTTGTTTTTTCTTGTAAATTTGTTTGAGTTCTTTGTAGGTTCTGGATATAAGCCCTTTGACAGATCAGTAGTCTGCAAAAATTTTCTCCCATTCTGTAGGTTGCCTGTTCACTCTGATGGTAGTTTCTTTTGCTGTGCAGAAACTCTTTAGTTTAATTAGATCCCATTTGTCAATTGTTGCTTTTGTTGCCATTGCTTTTGGTGTTTTAGACATGAAGTCCTTGCCCATGCCTATGTCCTGAATGGTATTGCCTAGGTTTTTATGGTATTAGGTCTAACATTTAAGTCTCTAATCCATCTTGAATTAATGTTCATATAAGGAGTAAGGAAAGGATCTAGATCCAGCTTTCTACTTATGGCTGGCCCATTTTCCCAGCTCCATTTATTAAGTAGGGAATCTTTTCCCCATTTCTTGTTTTTCTCAGGTTTGTCAAAGATGAGATGGCTGTAGATGTGTGGTATTATTTCTGAGGACTCTGTTCTGTTCCATTGGTCTATATCTCTGTTTTCGTACCAGTCCAGTACCATGCTGTTTTGGTTACTGTAGCCTTGTGGTATAGTTTGAAGTCAGGTAGCATGATGCCTCCAGCTTTGTTCTTTTGACTTAGGATTGTCTTGGAGATGCGGGCTCTTTTTTGGTTCCATATGAACTTTAAAGCAGTTTTTTCCAATTCTGTGAAGAAACTCATTGGTAGCTTGATGGGGATGGCATTTAATCTATAAATTTCCTTGGGCACTATTGCCATTTTCATGATATTGATTCTTCCTATCCATGAGCATGGAATGTTCTTCCATTTGTTTGTGTCCTCTTTGATTTCACTGAGCAGTGGTTTGTAGTTCTCCTTGAAGGGGTCCTTTACATCCCTTGTAAGTTGGATTCCTAGGTATTTTATTCTCTTTGATGCAATTGTGAATGGAAGTTCATTCATGATTTGGCTCTCTGTTTGTCTGTTACTGGTGTATAAGAATGCTTGTGATTTTTGCACATTAATTTTGTATCCTGACACTTTGCTGAAGTTTCTTATCAGCTTAAGGAGATTTTGGGCTGAGACAATGGGGTTTTCTAAATATACAATCATGTCATCTGCAAACAGGGACAATTTGACTTCTTCTTTTCCTAACTGAATACTCTTCATTTCTTTCTCTTGCCTGATTGCCCTAGCCAGAACTTCCAACACTATGTTGAATAAGAGTGGTGAGAGAGGGCATCCCTGTCTTGTGCCAGTTTTCAAAGGGAATATTTCCAGTTTTTGCCCATTCAGTATGATATTGGCTGTGGGTTTGTCATAAATAGCTCTTCTGATTTTGAGATACGTTCCATCAATACCAAATTTATTGAGCGTTTTTAGCATGAAGGGCTGTTGAATTTTGTCAAAGGCCTTTTCTGCATCTATTGAGATAATCATGTGGTTCTTGTCTTTGGTTCTGTTTATATGCTGGATTATGTTTATTGATTTGCGAATGTTGAACCAGCCTTGCATCCCAGGGATGAAGCCCACTTGATCATGGTGGATATGCTTTTTGATGTGCTGCTGGATTCGGTTTGCCAGTATTTTATTGAGGATTTTTGCATTGATATTCATCAGGGATTTTGGTCTAAAATTCTCTTTTCTTGTGTGTGTCTCTGCCAGGCTTTGGTATCAGGATGATGTTGGCCTCATAAAATGAGTTAGGGAGGATTCCCTCTTTTTCTTTTGATTGGAACAGTTTCGGAAGGAATGGTAGCAGCTCCTCCTTGTGCCTCTGGTAGAATTCAGCTGTGATTCCATCTGGTCCTGGACTGTTTTTGGTTGGTAGGCTATTAATTATTGCCCCAATTTCAGAGCCTGCTATTTGTCTATTCAGAGATTCAACTTCTTCCTGGTTTAGTCTTGGAAGAGTGTAAGTGTCCAGGAAATTATCCATTTCTTCTAGATTTTCTTCTCAAAAAAAAAAAAAAAAAAAAAAAAAAGACACACTTGTGTCCTATATCATATAAAAAAGCATAACATCACTATTCATTAGATTAATGAAAATTGAAATTATGAGATATGATCTCACACCAGTCAGAATGACTACTATTAAAAAGTTAAAAAACAAAACAAAAGAAAACAGAACTTCATGAGGCTTTAGAGAATGAGAAATACTTATACACTCTTGGTGAAAGTGTAAATTTAGTTCAATTGTTGTGGAAGACAGCATGGCAATCCCCCAAAAATCTAAAAACAGAAATACCATTTGTGCCAGCAACCACTTTACTTGCTATAAACCCTAAGGAATATAAATCATTCTTTCATAAAGACACATGCATATGTATGATCACTGCAGGACTATTTACAATATCAAATACGTGGAATCAACCTAAATGACCATCGGTGGTAGAATGGATAAAAAATTTTCAGTACATATACACGATAGAGGAGTATGCAGCTATAAAAACTGAGATCATGTCCTTTGCGAAAACGTGGTTGGAGCTGGAGGCCATTATCCTTAGCAAACTAATGCGGAAAAAGAAAACCAAATACAGCTTGTTCTCACTTATAAGTAGGAGCTAAATGAAGAGAACACGTGGAAACATGGAGAGAAGCAACCCACACTGGGGCCTATCAGAAAGTAAAGGGTGGAAGGGAGAGAGGATCAGAAAAAAATAATTAATGGATACTAGGCTTAATACCTGGGTGATGAAATAGTCTGTACAACAAACTTCCATGACACAAGTTTACCTATATAACAAACATGCACATGCACCTCTGCAATGAAAGAAAAAAGTTAAATAAAAACAAAAAGTACAAAAGAAAAACTTTTGAAACAATTGTTAATGGAAATCAAACATACCAAAATCTATGGTATACCACAAAAGTAGTACAAACAGGGAAGTTTACAGGTGTAAGTGCCTACATTTAAAAAGGAGGAAAAACCTCAAAATAAACAATCTGACAATGTATCTTAAAGTACTAGAAAAGCAAGGGCCAACCAAACCCAAAATTAGTAGAAAAGAAATAATAAAATCAGAGCAGAAGTAAATGAAATTGAAATAAAATAAATACAAAAGATCAATGAAACAAAATGTTGTTTTTTGAAAAGTTTAAAAAAGTTGACAAACTAGCCAGACTAAACAAGAAAAAAAGAGAGAAGATCCAAATAAATAAAATCAGAAATGAAAAATTAGGCATTACAACTGATACTGCAGAAATTCAAAGGACCATTAGTGACTACTGCGTGAAACTATATGACAATAAACTAGAAAATCTAGAAAACATGGACAAATTCCTAGATATATAAAACCTGCCAATATTGAACCAGAAAGAAATCCAAAACCTGAACAGACCCAATAACAAGTAATGAGATCAAAGCCATAACAAAAATATTCAAGTAAATAAAAGCCCAGGACCTGATGGCTTCATTGCTAAATTTTACTAAACATTTAAAAAAATAACTAATACGAACCCTTCAAATGCTATTCTAAAAAATAAAGAAGGGAATACTTTCAAACTAATTCTCTGAGTCTAGTGTTACTATGATACAAAAGCCAGAAAAATACACCAAGAAGAAAATGCTGCAGGTCAAAATCTCATGAATATTCATGGAAAAATACTCAAGAAAATACCAGAAAACTGAATTAAACAATACACTAGAAAGATTCTTGATCATAATCAAGTGGGATTTATCCCTTGGATGCAAGGATTGTTTAATATACACAGATCAAATAGTGTGATAGAGAATATCAACAGAATACATGATAAGAACGATATGATCATTTCAATTGATGCTGGAGAAGCATTCAATAAATTTCAACATCCTTTCATAATAAAAACCATAAAAGAACTGGGTATAGAAGGAACATACTTCAATACAAAATCCATATAAGACAGACCCACTTCTAGTATCATACTGAATGGTGAAAAACTAGAAGCCTTTGCTCTAAGATCCTGAACCCAAAAAGGATGTCAACTGTTACTATTGTTATTTTAATATAGTATTGAAAATCTTAGCTAGAACAATCAAAAAACAGATACTACATCCATCAAAATTGAAATGGAAGAAGTCAAATTATCATTGTTTGCAAATTATATAATCTATATTAGAAAAAAACCTAAAGTCTACACACACACACAAAAAAAAACTGTTAGAAATGACAAACTAAGTAAAGTTGAAGAATAAATTAGCATACAAAAATCAGTAGCATTTCTATATGCCAACAGTGAAAAATGTGAAAAAAAATGTTTAAAAAGTAATTCTATTTATAATGGCCACACATAAAAATAAGTGTCAGTAATTAATCAAGTAAGTGAAATATCTCTATAATAAAAAACATAACCCAGTGATAAAAACATTGAATAGGACACCTAAAAATGGAAAATTATGTTACGATTGTGAATTGGAAGAATAAATACTGTTAAAATGTTTATATTACCCAAAACAATCTACAGATTCAATGCAATCCTTATAAAAATACCAATGACAAAAATCCCATTGTAAGGGGTGCCCAAGATGGCTGAATAGGAAGAGCTGCAGCCTCCAGCTCCCAGTACGAGCGACACAGAAGATGGGTGATTTCTGCATTTTCAACTGAGGTACTGGGTTCATCTCACTGGCCTGTGTCAGACAGTCCGTGCTGGTCAGTGGGTGCAGCCCAACCAGCAAGAGCTGAAGCAGAGCAAGGCGTTGCCTCACCTGAGAAGCACAAGGGGGAAGGGAATTGCTTTTCCTAGCCAGGGAAACTGAGACACACAACACCTGGAAAATCGGTAACTCCCACCCTTTACCAAGGGTCTTAGCAAATGGAACACTAGGAGATTATATCCCATACCTGGCCTGGAGGGTCCCATGCCCACAGATCCTCCCTCATTGCTAGCACAGTAGGCTGAGATCTAACTGCAAGGTGGCAGCAAGGCTGAGGTGGGGGCGCCTGCCATTGCTCAGACTTAAGTAGGTAAACAAAGCCACCGGGAAGCTTGAACTGGGTAGAGCCCACCGCAGTTCAAGGAGGCCTGCCTGCCTCTGTAGACTCCACCTCTGGGGACAGGGAATAGCTAAACAAAAAGCAGCAGAAACCTCGGCGGATGTAAATGTCCCTGTATGACAGCTTTGAAGAGAGCAGTGGTTCTCCCAGCATGGAGGTTGAGATCTCAGAACAGACAGACTGCGTGCTCAAGTGGGTCCCTGACCCTTGAGTAGCCTAACTGGGAGACTTCCCCCACTAGGTGCAGACTGACACCTTACACCTCACATGGCTGGGTACACCTCTGAAATGAAGCTTCCAGAGCAAGAATCAGACAGCAACACTTTCTGTTCAGCAATATTCTATCTTCTGCAGCCTCCACTGCTCATCCCCAGGCAAACAGGGTCTGGATTGGACCTCAAGCAAACTCCAACAGACCAGCAACTGAGTGTCCTGACTGTTAGAAGGAAAACTAACAAACAGAAAGGACACCCACACCAAAACCCCATCAGTACATCACCATCACCAAAATCCAAAGGCAGATGAAACCACAAAGATGGGGGAAAAGCAGGGCAGAAAAGCTGGAAATTCAAAAAATCAGAGTGCATCTACCCATCCAAAGGAACACAGCTCATTGCCAGCAATGGAACAAAGCTGGATGGAGAATGACTTTGATGAGTTGAGAGAAGAAGTCTTCAGTTGATCAAACTTCTCAGAGCTAAAGGGGGAATTATGTACCCAGTGAAAAGAAACTAAAAACTTTGAAAAAAGAATGGAAGAATGAATAACTAGAATAACCAATGCAGACAAGTACATAAACGAACTGACAGAGATGAAAACTATGACATGAGAACTGCATGACAAATGCACAAGCTTCAGTAACCGACTCAATCAACTGGAAGAAAGAGTATCAGTGATTGAAGATCAAATGATTGAAATGAAGCGAGAAGAGAAGTTTAGAGAAAAAAGAGTAAAAAGAAATGAAGAAAGCCTCCAAGAAATATGGGATTATGTGAAAAGACCAAATCTACATCTGATTGGTGTGCATGAAAGTGATGGGGAAAATGGAACCAAGTTGGAAAACACTCTTCAGGATATCATCCAGGAGAACTTCCCCAACCTAGTAAGGCAGGTCAACATTCAAATTCAGGAAATACAGAGAACACCACGAAGATACTCCTCGAGAAGAGCAACTCCAGGGCACATAATTGTCAGATTCACCAGACTTGAAATGAAGGAAAAACTGTTAAGGGCAGCCAGAAAGAAAGGTTAGGTTACCCACAAAGGGAAGCCCATCAGACTAACAGCAGATCTCTAGGCAGAAACCCTAAAAGCCAGAAGAGAGTGGGGGCCAATATTCAACATTCCTAAAGAAAAGGGAACATCACACACTGGGGCCTATCATGGGGAGGGGGGAGGAGGGAGGGGGGAGGGATTGCATTGGGAGTTATACCTGATGTAAATGACGAGTTGATGGGTGCTGACGAGTTGATGGGTGCAGCACAGCAACGTGGCATAAGTGTACATATGTAACAAACCTGCATGTTATGCACATGTACCCTAGAACTTAAAGTATAATAATAATAATAATAATAAAAGAAAAGAATTTTCAACCCAGAATTTCATATCCAGCCAAACTAAGTTTCATAAGTGAAGGAGAAATAAAATTCTTTACAGAGAAGCAAATGCTTAGAGATTTTGTCACCACCAAGCCTGCCTTACAAGAGATCCTGAAGAAAGCACTAAACATAGAAACTTTAACACCCCACTGTCAACATTAGACAGATCAACAAGACAGAAAGTTGACAAGGATATCCAGGAATTGAACTCAACTCTGCACCAAACAGACCTAATAGACATTTACAGAATTCTCCACCCCAAATCAACAGAATATACATTCCTCTCAGCACCACATCGCACTTATTCCAAAATTGACCACATAGTTGGAAGTAAAGCACTCCTCAGCAAATGTAAAAGAACAGAAATTATAACAAACTATCTCTCAGACCACAGTGCAATCAAACTAGAACTCAGGACTAAGAAACTCAATCAAAACCGCTCAACTACATGGAAACTGAATAACCTGCTCCTGAATGACTACTGGGTACACAACGAAATGAAGGCAGAAATAAAGATGTTCTTTGAAACCAATGAGAACAAAGATACAACATACCAGAATCTCTGGAACACAGTTAAAGTAGTGTGTAGAGGGAAATTTATAGCACTAAATGCCCACAAGAGAAAGCAGGAAAGATCTAAAATTGACACCCTAACATCACAATTAAAAGAACTAGAGAAGCAAGAACAAACACATTCAAAAGCTAGCAGAAGGCAAGAAATAACTAAGATCAGAGCAGAACTGAAGGAGATAGAGACACAAGAAACCCTCCAAAAAATCAATGAATCCAGGAGTTGGTTTTTTGAAAAGATCAACAAAATTGATAGACAGCTAGCAAGACTAATAAAGAAGAAAAGAGAGAAAAATCAAATAGACGCCAAAAAATATGATAAAGGGGATATCACCACTGACCCCACAGAAATACAAACTACCATCAGAGAATACTATAAACACCTCTACGCAAATAAACTAGAAAATCTAGAAGAAATGGATAATTTCCTGGACACATACACTCTCCCAAGAATAAACCAGGAAGAAGCTGAATTCCTGAATAGACCAATAGCAGGCTCTGAAATTGAGGCAATAATTAATAGCCTACCAACCAAAAAAAGTCCAGGACCAGATGGATTCACAGCTGAATTCTACCAGAGTTTCAAGGAGGTTCTGGTACCATTTCTTCTGAAATCATTCCAATCAATAGAAAAAGAGGGAATCCTCCCTAACTCATTTTATGAGGCCAACATCATCCTGATACCAAAGCCTCGCAGAGACACAACAAAAAAAGAGAACTTTAGACCAATATCCCTGATGAACATCGATGTAAAAATCCTCAATAAAATACTGGCAAACTGAATCCAGCAGCACATCAAAATGCTTATCGATTGTGATCAAGTGGGCTTCATCCCTGGGATGCAAGGCTGGTTGAACATACACAAATCAATAAACACAATCCAGCATATAAACAGAACCAAAGACAAAAACTACATGATTATCTCAATAGATGCAGAAAAGGCCTTTGACAAGATTCAACAGTCCTTCATGCTAAAAACTCTCAATAAATTCGGTATTGATGGAACATATCTCAAAATCAGAAGAGCTATTTATGACAAACCCACAGCCAATATCATACTGAATGGGCAAAAACTGGAAATATTCCCTTTGAAAACTGGCACAAGACAGGGATGCCCTCTCCTACCACTCCTATTCAACATAGTGTTGGAAGTTCTTGGCTAGCACAATCAGGCAAGAGGAAGAAATAAAGGGTATTCAATTAAGAAAAGAAGAAGTCAAATTTTCCTTGTTTGCAGATGACATGATTGTATATTTAGAAAACCCCATTGTCTCAGCCCAAAATCTCCTTAAGCTGATAAGCAACTTCAGCAAAGTCTCAGGATACAAAATCAATGTGCAAAAATCTCAAACATTCTTATACACCAATAACAGACAGAGAGCCAAATCATGAATGAACTTCCTTTCACAATTGCTTCAAAGAGAATAAAATACCTAGGAATCCAACTTACAAGGGATGTGAAGGAACTCTTCAAGGAGAACTACAAACCAGTGTTCAACGAAATAAAAGAGGACACAAACAAATGGAAGAACATTCCATGCTCATGGATAGGAAGAATCGATATTGTGAAAATGGCCTTAATGCCCAAGGTAATTTATAGATTCAATGCCATCCCCATGAAGCTACCAATGATTTTCTTCACAGAATTGGAAAAAACTGCTTTAAAGTTCATATGGAACCAAAAAAGAGCCCGTGTTGCCAAGAAAATCCTAAATCAAAAGAACAAAGCTGGAGACATCACGCTACCTGACTTCAAACTATACAACAAGGCTACAGTAACCAAAACAGCATGGTCCTGGTACCAAAACAGAGATATAGACCAACGGAACAGAACAGAGTCCTCAGAAATAATACCACACATCTACAGCCATCTGATCTTTGACAAACCTGAGAGAAACAAGAAATGGGGAAAGGATTCCCTATTTAATAAATGGTGCTGGGAAAATTGGCTAGCCATAAGTAGAAAGCTGAAACTGGATCCTTTCCTTACTCCTTATATGAGCATTAATTCAAGATGGATTAGAGACTTAAATGTTAGACCTAATACCATAAAAAACCTAGAAGAAAACCTAGGTGATACCATTCAGGACATAGGCATGGGCAAGGACTTCATGTCTAAAACACCAAAAGCAACGGCAGCAAAAGCCAAAGTTGACAAATGGGATCTAATTAAACTAAAGAGTTTCTGCACAGCAAAAGAAACTACCATTAGGGTGAACAGGCAACCTACAGAATGGGAGAAAATTTTTGCAGACTACTGATCTGACAAAGGGCTAATATCCATAACCTATAAAGAACTCAATCAAATTTACAAGAAAAAAACAAATGATCCCATGAAAAAGTGGGCAAAAGATATGAACAGACAGTTCTCAAAAGAAGACATTTATACAGCCAACAGACACATGACAAAATGCTCATCATCACTGGCCATCAGAGAAATGCAAATCAAAACCACAATGAGATACCATCTCACACCAGTTAGAATAGCAATCATTAAAAAGTCAGGAAACAACAGGTGCTGGATAGGATGTGGAGAAATAGGAACACTTTTACACTGTTGGTGGGATTGTAAACTAGTTCAACCATTGTGGAAAACAATGTGGTGATTCCTCAAGGATCTAGAACTAGAAATACCATATGACCCAGCCATCCCATTATTGGGTATATACCCAAAGGATTATAAATCATGCTGCTATAAAGACACATGCACACATATGTTTATTGCGGCACTATTCACAATAGCAAAGACTTGGAATCAACCCAAATGTCCATCAGTGACAGACTTGATTAAGAAAATGTGGCACATATACACCATGGAATACTATGCAGCCATTAAAAAGGATGAGTTTGTGTCCTTTGTAGGGACATGGATGCAGGTGGAAACTATCATTCTCAGCAAACTATTGCAAGAACCGAAAACCAAACACTGCATGTTCTCACTCATAGGTGGGAATTGAACAATGAGATCACTTGGACACAGGCAGGGGAACATCACACATTGGGGTGTATTGTGAGGAGCGGGGATGGGGGAGGGATAGCATTAGGAGAAATACCTAATGTAAATGACGAGTTATTGGGTGCAGCACACCAACATGGCACATGTATACATATGTAACAAACCTGCATGTTGTGCACATGTACCTTAGAACTTAAAGTTTAGTAATAATAAAAAATACCAATGACAATTTTCACAAAAACAAAAAAAGCTATCCTAAAATTTATAGGGAAACACAAAAGACCTAGATCAGACAGAGTTATCTGATGCAAAAATAACAAAACTGGAAAAATCAAATTACCCGTTTCAAATTATACTACAGAGATATAGTAACCAAAACAGCATCGTTCTGGCATTAAAAAAAAAAAGAAAAAAAAAGACACATAGACTAATGGAACAGAATAGAGAACCGAGAAAGGGATCCACATACCAAGGACATACAGTGCAGAAAGGAGGGTCTCTTCAATATAGGGTGCTAGAAAAAACTGTATATCCTCTTACAGAAGAAGAATAAAACTATTCCTCCATCTCTCACTATACACAAAAATAAAATCAAAATAGACTGAAAACTTAAATATGAGACCTCAAATCATGAAACTACTACAGGGAAACTTAGGGAAAAATCTTAAGGACATTGGTTGGGTCAAAAATTTCTTGAGCCATAACCCACAAGCTCAGGCACCCAAAGCAAAAAAGGAAAGGTGGGATCACATTAAGTTAAAAAGCTTGTGTACAGCAAAGGATACAATCAACAAAGTGAAGAAACAACCCATGGAATCGGAGAAAATATTTGCACACTATTCATTTGGCAAAGGATTAATGACCAGAATATATGAAGAACTCCCACAACTATATAGGAAGAAAAGTCAAATAATATGATCAAAATTGGGCAAATAATTTGCACAGACATTTCTCCAAAGAAGACATACAAACAGCATCCAGGCATATGAAAATGTGCTTAACATTATTGATCATCAAAGAAATGCAAATAAAAACTATAAAGAGATATCATCTTACCCCAATTCAAATGGTTTTTATACAAAAGGCAGGCTATAACAACTGCTGGCAAGGATGTGGAGAAATGGGTACTCTTGTACGCTGTTGGTGGGAATGTAAATTAGTACAACTACTATGCAGAACATCTTGGAAGTTCCACAGAAAACTAAAAATCCGTATAATCTGGGTACCAATGGACTACCATATAATCAAGCATAGTGCTACCCAGCACTCCCACTGCTGGGTATATACCCCCCAAAATGGAAATCAGTATATTGAAAAGATATCTGACCTTCTGTGTTTGTTGCAACACTGTTTACAATAGCTAATATTTGGAAACAATCTAGGTGCCCATCAACAGATGAATGGATAAAGAAAATATGGTACATATGTACAACGGAGTACTATTCAGTCATAAAAATCATAAAATCCAGTTATTTACAATAACATGGATGAAATTGGAAATTATAATGTTAAGTAAAATAAGACAGGCACAGAAAGACAAACATTGCATGCTCTCAATTATTTGTGGAATTTAAAAATTGAAACAATTAAACACTTGGACATAGTTGAAGGATGGTTACTAGAGACTGGGAAAGGTAGTGTGGTTCTGAGGGAAAGGTGGGGGTGGTTAATTAGTACAAAAAAATAGAAAGAATGTACAAGACCTGCTATTTGATAACACAACTGGATGATAATAGTCAATAATAACAGTACACTTTGAAATAATGTAAAGAGTGTAATTGGATTGTTTGTAATTCAAAAAATAAATACTTGAGGAGATGGATATCACATTCTCCATAATGTGCTTATTTCACATTGCATACCTGTATCAAAACATCTCACGTACTACATAAACACATACACCTACTATGTACCCATAACAACTGAAAATGAAAATAAAGAATAAAATAAAAAGAATATGAAGACACACCATAGACACCTCTGTTTCTCCATGCACACTCAAAAGAAAAGACATGTGAGGACACAGTAAGGAGGCAGCCATTCACAAGCCAGGAATAGAAGCCACAGCAGAAACCAATACTGCTGACACCTTAATCTTGAACTTGTAGCCTCCATAACTCTGAGAAAATAAATTTCTGTTGTTTATGTCACACAATCTGTGGTATGTTGTTATAGCATGGCCAAGCTCATTAATACACAATCTCAAGTTGTTTTTATGCAGATGACTTGGACTATACTTTAAGAAACACTTCACTAGATAAAGGGATTATAGCTGATTACTAATTTCAGACTCCATAAAGAGCTTTCTAAATATAGTTCTGAGATTATTGAAGGTTGTTTCAACATGAAATAAATCCAAACCTACAATTAGAAGTTATTAATTCTCTGCTTCTAAATAGGGCTGATGTGCTGGATGCTGGTGATACAACTAAGAATGAAATTCATAACATTTAATAAGCATTGTATACCAACAACTCATAACAGATTTCTGACCAGTCAGAAGATATCTTAGATACCATGTTGAACTGGTGCATTTAAACCTAATGTTAGGGCATGAAACATACAGGTACAATACCTGTTCTCCAAGAATTTAACTCTAGAGAGGCATATAGAAAAGAAAGTAAGGAAATAGGTGATAACTATAGAAAGTAATGAGTACTATCACAAGTAAAGACAGAATGCTATGGTAACACATAAGAATGCCCTATGAAAAATTAGGGGGGAGATATGAAGGACATTCTGGGTTAAGTAACTTCTAAATTAAGAGCTATAAATCCACAAGTAAGATTTAGGTAACAACATATGTATGAGTATGTTGAACATAGAGATTGAGGAGTGTTTCTACAAAGAAAGGGAAACAGATGTGCAAAAGTCAGGAGGTAAAAGGTTCAGGAAATATTTGGGCTTTTGAAAACAGCTAAATATGCCTGAAGTATTCAGTATGAGTAGATTAGTGGAAGAAGTTGAGGCTGGATTTTTTAAAGGGATCATTCATTGTCTTAGTCCGTTTTTACACTGCTATAAAGAACTTCCCTGGGACTGGGCCATTTATAAAGGAAAGATGTTTAGTTAGTTGACTCACAGTTCCACATGGCTGGGGAGGCCTCAGGAAACTGACAATCATGGCAGAAGGCAAAGCAGGCACTTTCTTCACAAGTTGACAGGAAAGAGAAGAGTGAAGAAGGAATTTTCGAACACTTAAAAAATTATCAGAGATCATGAGAACTCACCCACTATTATGAGAAAAGCATGGGCAAAACACCCACCCTGATCCAATCACCTCCCTCTTTGGACACATGGGAATTGTAGGTCCCTCCCTTGACATACAGGGAGAACAATTCGAGATGAGACTTGACTGAGGACACAGGGCCAAACCATATCAATCATGTAAGGTCATATTGTAGGTCATATTGAGTAGTTTTGTTTGTATTATAAGTGCAACAGGAAATAACCAGTGAATGAGTGACATAATCAAATTTTGTTTTGGGCAGATAATTTTGCTGCAGTGTGGATTAGAGTGGATCAGGACAAGGAAAATCTAGAGACTACATTATCAGTTAGGAAACTGTTAAAAATCTAAGGATTTTATATTAGTCTGAACTAGAATAGTGGCAGTAAGGATAGAGAAAATTGATAGGTTCAGAAGATATTTAAGAAGGATAAGCTTTAGGAAGTAATTATTGGTATCAGAGTGGGTTGATAAGAGATAAGAAATTAGCGAGTGCCTGGTTTTCTGACTTGAACAACAGAATGGGTGATACAGCCATTGTCTAAGACAGAAACCCCAAGATAAAAAGATGTGAACAAGAGCAAAAGGGAAAGATAATGAACTTAGTTTGAGATATATGAGCTTTAAGTGACTGTGATTTATAAAAATAAATATATTCATCAGAAAGTTAAATACAGGAGCCTGGAACTTAAGAGAAAGGATCGAACTGAAAATACAGACATAGATAGCATCAGTATAATGGGTAAATAAAACCTGTGGAAGTGGCAGAAATTACCATCCTAAAACAATATTTAGAGAAGTGGTTCTTAATAATATGGGGGTTATGAATCCTTTTTATGAAAACAATGGAATTCTCTCCCCGAAAATACATCTATGCAAATACATATATTTCAACTTGCTAACACCTGTATGGAATTTCTAAAACTCTGTATGTGTTGGGAATTTGTGGAACCAATCTTAAGACCTCCTGATGTCAAGAGAAAAGAGAAGTCCTAGAATACGATTACAAAGCACAACATTTGGTGTTTAGAATTTTTTATAAAAATGTTAAGAATTAGCTAGTAATATTCAGTGTGTAATGTATGGGATCTTACATTTGAGAAAAATGCTACTATTATCCTATTTAAACATTTTTAATTTATTTGACTGTCACAATCAAAGTTCAGAGAAAAACAATGGATTTATGTTTATGTCCAGTTTATTTTAAGACCAAAATATAAATATTATTTTTAACAGGTATAGTAGAATTAAAATGTTTATTTCAATTTCCATGAGAACTACCTACTTGTTAATCTCTGACCTCAATCTGCTCTGTTCCAGCCTGTTGGATATTTTCTTTGAGATGTTTCCTTCTATCCAACCAACTCCCCAAATTCAGGTGTATGCTTCATAAACTTGGAAATATGCAGGTGGCCTTTGAATTTTTGGCCCAAGAATACTAAATAAACTAAAAGTCTCAGACAGTACCCATTATCAAATTAATTAAGCCAACTTATATGCAATGGCCTTGACCTTTGGATGAACATGAAAAATGAAAATTCTGAATACAAAAAATATAATCTGTGAGAAAAAGCATACATTATAAATATGTCTTGGTGGATATAACTTTCTAAATTATAACTCTGATCGTTTGCATGTGCAGTTAAATTTTTATGTGAAAATATTTTACTAGTATTACCAGGATGATTAAAAATGGCAAATTTTTGCATAAAGTTAATACCAATTGCCAAAAGACTAGAAAAGCTTAGATGGCACAAAAGTATAATAGGAATGGAAACCCCACGCATTTAAAACCTAGTGTTAATTTTGTAACATATATTGACTATTCCAGTATATTAAGTGGGCTGGGAAGTCCATAGCAAGTTAACTCAGCCTATTAGAGGTCAATACAAATAAGGTAATAGTCCAGGACTCCCTTATCACATAATTAGCTATCTTTCAACCCATGTTCACAGAAATGTCTCCAATAGTGGCTAGCTAACATATAGACACTCACAAAGGAAAATGGAATAATGATCTGAGTCAAACTTGCCACTGGTACTCCAAAAACTACAATGCTCTAATGAAAATTGGTTAGTAGTGAGATAATTTATATACAAGTAGTCAGCAAGAATGACTTTCTGTGGTCTATTTATGTGCTCTTAAATGAGCAATCTAGTTATTACAGGACTGTAAGTTTTTTATCAATAGATCCAAAAGCCTTTTCCTCTAGAGTTTGTCATTTACCATATTTCCCTTGTATTTTCTCAGACTGGATGTTAGTTATAATATCATCACCTTCAAGTATCTGAAAATCTTGACTCAAATAGCCTCATTCAATAAGGGAATTTGTTATGCTACACAACAAAGGGTTTTGAGGTAAAGTATGTTTTAGAGTTAGTTAATTGAGCAGATCACCAATTTCATCAAAAACCTAGTTTCTGCCTCTATATTCTGTTACTTTACTTGTTTTTCTTTGCCTTTAGTCTGGTTTTATTTATGGTTGCAAGATGGTCACTGCGTGAATGTCAAGGATTGTAAACAGATATAAAGATTTCTACTAGATGAAAATAAACTGCCTTTTCTGAAATGAGAAAAATTTTCCTGGAAACCATCCCTCACATTTTATTTATATTAACTGAATGATATGCTTACCCCTAAATTAATTAACAGCAAAATAACCTGAACAAGGACTTAATGAAACAATGATTTAGACTTAGAGCTCCAGATACAGTTTGATTCTCCTATCTTATATGGAGGAAAGATGGGTGATAAAGTTTGAATGTTTGTCCCTTCTCAAACCTCATGTTGGATTGTAATTCCCAATATTGGGTGTGTGGGGCCTGGTGGGAGATGTTTTAGTCATGGTTGCAGATCCCTCAGGAAAGGCAGATCCTTCTCCTTGGTGATAAGTGAGCTCTTGCTCTGAGTTTTCACAGGATGTCATCATTTAAAAGTGTGTGGCACCTTGTTCCACACTCTCTCTCTTGGTTTTGCTTTTTCCATATGAAGTTCCTGCTCCCGCTTCACCTTCTGCCCTGGTTGTAAGTTTCCTGAAGCCTCACTCAGAAGGAGATTCTGTTACGACTTCTGTGTGCCTACAGAACCATGAACCAATTAAATCTATTTTCTTATAAATTACTTAGTCTCAGATATTTCTTTATAGCAATGCAAGAATCCTATAAATATGGAAATATGGAAAATTTGGAAATATTATATGGAAAATTGGAATATGGAAAATTGATACCAAATAGTGGGTCATTGCTATAAACATACATGAGAATGTGGGTGTGACATTAGAACTGGGTAACAAGCAGAAGTTAGAAGAATTTGGAGGGCTCAGAAGAAGACAGGAAGATGAGGGAAGATGGAATTTCTTATAGACTGGTTAAACAGTTGTAACAAAAATGCTCATAGTCATATGAACAACAAAGTCCAGGCCCTGAGGTCTCAGGTGGAAATGAGGAACTTATTGGGAACTAGAGCAAAGGTCACATGTGTTATGCCTTATAGAATAACTTAGTTGTATTGTTTCCATGCCCTAGAGATCTGTGCAAGTTTATACTTGAGATGGATGACCCAGGGTATCTGGTGGAAAAAAATTCTAAGCAGCAAAGCATTCAAGATGTGGTTTGGCTGCTTCTAACAACCTATTCTCAGATGTGAGAGTAAAGAAATGTCTTAAAGCTGGAACTTATATTTAAAATAGAAGTACAGCATGTAAGTTTTGTTTGTTGGTTTTTGAAACAGAGTTTCATTCTTGTTGCCCAGACTGGAGTGAAATGGCACCATCGTGGCTCACTGTAACCTCCACTTCCTGGGTTCAAATAGTTCTCCTGCCTCAGCCTACCGAGTAGCTTGGATTACAGGTATGTGCCACCATGCCCAGCTAATTTTGTATTTTTAGTAGAGACGGGGTTTCTCCATGTTGGTCAGGTTGGCCTCAAACTCCGGACCTCAGGTGATACACTCACCTCAGTCTCCCAAAGTACTGAGATTACAGACATGAGCCACACCTGGCCCAGCATATAAGCTTGAAAAATATGCACCATGGCCCCTGGCCATGTGGGAAAAGAAATCTCATTTTCAGGAAAAGAGTCCAAACAGGCTGTGCAGCAACCACTTGCTAGAAAAATTTGTGTGATTAAAAGGGAGTCAAGTGTTGATAGCCAACACAATGGGGAAAGGGTCTAGAAAGCATCTCAGAGACCTTCAGGGCAGCCCCTCTCATCACTGGCACAGAGACCTATGGGGAAAGAATGGTTTTGTTGAACAGGTCCAGGCTCCTACTCATTTGTGCAGCCTCATAACACTGCTTCCCACATCTCAGCTGCTCTAGCCATAGCTCAAAAGGGCCCATGTACAGCTCAGGCTGCCACTTTAAATAATGCTTGTTTGTGGTGTTAAGTCTGTACATGTGCAGAATGCAAAAGTGAAGAATGCATGCTAGCCTCTATCTAGATTTCACAGGAGTTTTAGAAAATCCTGGGTGCCCATGCAGAAGCTTGCTGCAGGGGTGGAGCCCCCAGAGAGAACCTCTATTAGGGCAGTGTGAAAAGGAAATGTTTTGTTGGAGCCCCTGCACAAAGTCCCCACTGGGACAGTGCCTTGTGGAGCTGTGAGAAGGGGGCCACTGCTCTCCAGACCCAAGAATGATAGAGTCATTGGCAGCTTGCATTGTGTCTGGAAAACCTGTAGGCACTCAACAATTGCAAAGCCACAGGGGGGGAGTTGCCCAAGGCCTTGGGAGCCTACCTCTCAATTGTGTGGGGCCTGTAGTACCTTTCCTTTGGCTGATTTCTCCCTTTTGGATGACAATGTTTTTCCAATGCCTATACCACCATTGTATCTCAGAAGTAACTAAATTGTTTTTGGTTTTACAGGATCATAGATAGAAGGTATTTTCTTTGTCTCAGATGAGACTTAGTACTTTTGAGTTAATGCTTGAAGGAGTTAAGACTATCAAGGACTGTTGGAAATGTAAAATTTTATTTTGCAATATGAGAAAGACATGATATTTTGGAGGAACCAGAAGCAGAATGATATAATTTGGATATCTGTCCCCACTCAAATCTCATGTGGAATTGTAATCCTTATTGTTGAAGATAGGGTCTTTTAGGAGGTGTTTGGATCATGGAGGTGGATCTCTCAGGAATGGCTTGGGCCATCTCTTTGGTGATAAGTGAGCTCTCACTTTGAGTTCAAACGTGATCTGGTCATTTAACAGTGTGTGACACCTCTCTCTCTCTCTCTCTCTCTCACACACACACACACACGCACACGTGCACGCGCGCACACACACTCACACACACACACACACACTCTTGCTTTTGCCATGGAAAGTGCCTGTTCCTGCTTTGCTTTCCACCATGATTGGCAGCTTCATGAAACCTTTCCAAAAGCAGATGCCACTATGCTTGCTGTACAGCCTGCAGATCCAGGAGCCAATTAACTATTTTTTCTTATAAATTATGTAGTTTCAGGTATTTATTTATAGCAATGTACAAATGGCCTAATACAATGGACAACAGAACAAAATGATGGCCCTTCCAGTAGAAATAAATAGAGAAATGGATACTAGTAAGAAAAAAATTATATCTACTATGAACTTTAAGCTCCATAAAGGTAATTTTTAATGTTAAATTATTAGCATATAGTATAATGTCTGTCATAAAGTGGGTTCTCAATAAGTACTTTTGAATCAATGACCAAATATACCTGAGGAGCAACTAACTCTGAATGATGAAGAAAGAAAAGCCTTAAAAAAGAAAGACATCTTGATGTAGTTCTGATAAAAAAAAAAAAAAAGTATAAAAATGGAAAGAGAAGAAGGTTATTTTATATGAAATGAAAGACACTGGAAAAAAAAAACAGTCATAAGCTGGCTTAGACAGTTGAAACAGTTACTGCTACTTTCTTTAAAATGTAACAGAAAACCCCATTAACAATGGCTTAAATTATAGGAACATTATTGTTTTATTAATGAGATTTCTAGAAGGAAAATTTTATGATTGATTCAGTGGATTAGCAATACCATCCAGTTCTTTTAGTTTTTCTGAGGGGGTTGTCTTAACATTGGCAATAGACGCCCTGATTTGGCCACAATGGCTGCTGCACTTTCAAGTATCATGTCTTCATATTAAAACACACACTGCAGAAAGCAAGCCCATTTTCTTTGTGGTAAAAGCCCATTCATGGACTTTCGATGTCCATTTAAAGAAAAACACTAGACACCACCCAGAAGTATTGTTCTTATTATCATTTGCCCAAACTAGGTTGAGTGGCCACACTTAGCTTTTCAAGGAGGACTTAGAAAGTATGTACATGGCATTCTTAGCTTCTACAGTGATGACAGGCAAGGAATCAACAGGCAGAAAAAAAATGTTGAGTAGATAATTGTATTAGTCTATTTGGTGCTGCTATAAAGGAATACCCGAGGCTGGGTAATTTACAGAGAAAATAAATTTATTTGGTTCATGGTTCTGCAGGCTGTTCAAAAAGAATGGCACCAGCATCTGCTTTTGGTGAGGGCTTCTGGAAGCTTGCAATTACACTGGAAAGCATGTATGCATGTCACATGATGAGACGGGGAGCAAGAGGGAAGAGGAAGGGTGCCAGACTCTTCTTAAGAACCAACTCCTATATTAACTAATGTAGTGAGAACTCACTGATTATGATGCAGAAGGCACCAGAGCATTCATGAAAGATATGTTTACATGACCTAAATATCTCCCACTAGACCACACCTCTAACATCGAGGGGAAATTCAATCTTAAAACTCCAAAATAATTCTTGACACTGTTTCCTATATGCTGGGCACACTGTTGTGAGGAGTGTTCTCCAAAGACCCTGGGCAGCCTTGCCCTCATGGCTCTGTTGGGTGCAGCCCACGTGGTTGCTCTCAAGCATTGGACTACAATGCTTGCAGCTTTTCCTGGCTGAGGGTGCATGCTGCCGATTGCTCTACAATTCTGGGAATTGAAAGGTGGTATAGCCCCATTCCCTCATCTCTACTAGGCAGTGCTTTATTGGGAACTCTGTGTTGGGGCTCAAATCCCACATTTTTCCTTAGCACCGTCCTAGTAGAGCTTCTCTCTAAAGGCTTTTTTGTCGTGCGGCAGGCTTCTGCCTGGGCACCCAGGCTTTCCAATACATCCTCTAAAATCTAAGTGGAAGCCACCAAACCTTCTTTACAATCACATTCTGTGTGCCTGCAAACTTAACACCAAGTGAGTCACAAAGCCTACAGTTTGCACTCTCAGGAGTGGCAGCCCAGGATATACCTGCAGTCCTTCAAGCCTTGGCTGGAGCTGGAGTAGCTGGGATGCAGAGAGCAGAATCCTGAGGTGGCATAGGTTAACAGCATCCTGTTTATGATCCCCCAAAATGAATCTGTCCTTTTAGGCCTCTGAGCCTTCATGGGAGGAAAATCCTGGAAGGTTTTGGAAAAGATTTCAAGGCCTTCTCCCTATTGTATTCAATATTAGCACCTGGCTCACTTTTAGTCATGCTAATCTCTCTCATAAGAGGTTACCCTGCCTCCCCCTTGTATTTGAAAAGACTATTTTCTTCCCTACTACACAGCCAGACTGGAAAATTTTTGAACTTTTATGTCCTGCTTTACTTTTAAATATAAGTTCCACCTTTAAGTCATTCTTTTGCTCACCTTTCTATTCCTAGGCCGTCAAAAGCAGCCAAACCACTTCTTGAATGCTTTGTTGCTTAGAAATTTGTTCCTCCATATACCCACATCATCCTTCTTAAGTTCAGCCATCCAAAAAGTCTAGGACATGCACACAATTCAGCTAAATTTCTGCTAAGACCTAACAAAGGTAATCTTCACTCTAGTTCCCAACAAGTTTCTTTTTTTCCACCTGATACATCACCAACCTGATTTTTACCACCCATATTTTTATCAGCATTTCTGTCAAAACCACTTAAATAGTCTCTAATAAGTACAAACCTTTCTCTAAACTTTATATCTTCTACTTCTCCAAATTTTGCTAACTTCTGTACATTACCCAGATTTGAATCTGCTTCCACAGGTTCAAGTGTCTTTTTAGCAACAGCCCATTCCTGGTACAAATTTCCTGTATTACTCCATTTTGTACTTCTATAAAGGAATGCCTGATGCTGAGTAATTTGTATATAAAACAAACCTACAGTTCTACAAGTTTTTCAAGAAGCATGGCACTAGCATGTGCATCTGGTGAGAACCTCAGAGAATTTAAAATTATAGCAGAAGGTATAGAGGGAGCAGATATGTCACATGATGAGAGAAGGAATAAGAGAGAGAGGAAGTAATGCCAGATTCTTTTTAATAACCAGCTCTCATATGAACTAATAGAGCAAGAACTCACATATTACCATGGAGATGTTACCAAGCAATTCATGAAGGATCTGCTTCCGTGACAAAGTCACCTTCCGGCAGAACCCAACTCCAACATTGTGGGACACATTTAAAATGAGATTTGGAGGAGACAGATATTCAAACAACATTAGCAACCAAGAGGACCTAGCAAGACATGTTTCAGTTGTCAAGAGGAATAAGGACCTGGGGAAAATGGCAAAGAGTGCAAGAGTGGTCAAAATTTTTTTTTGGATTCACATGCTTACCTACTAAAATATGGGAGTTTAATGTGTAGTATTGATCTTCAGAGAGATAAATAAAAGAAGCCAACACTGCCTCTCTAGAACTCTGATTTATTTAGCTTTTTAAATATCTCCATTTGAGTCATTAAAACATATATCTAATTAACTTTGTCACTGATCTTCAGTTATTTCCTCAAATTTTAGGCACTATTTACTTGTTATGGGTTTTACATATAAACACAAAAGTTAGTAAAGTCTTAGAGTTCTCTGATAAGCCTGAGAAAGTTGGTCTTGTTTTTAAATTACAAGATCTTATGATTCTCTGATTTACAATTATATCTGTGCATGTGCCCATAGCACATATTTTACCATAACAAGTTCTGAGAACATGTTTTAAATAAAAGATTCTAAGAAATACTACACAAAATCAAACTAATTGCAGCACAGTAACTACTACCTCTAGGCAGACATGCCCAGTGTGCTCCCAACCACATTGGTCCCCAGACCACCAGGGTTAATCAGGGAGCACAGACTAGTGTGCAATTCACAGATCAGCCTATTGTCTAAACAACGATCAAGAACACATTCAGCCATGTTTGGTGCAGCAGCCTCTTACCTATTAGCACCATCTACTGGTTGGTAGGTCAAATGGCATAACCCAATATAAAACGCACTGACAGAAGTGCACAGGAAGCAAAGCCGATGGGAACCCTAGTCAGCATTCTATAAAGTCATATCTCCTAGGTACAGGAGGAAAAGGAAAAGGAAAGAAAAAAAAAAACTAATTATATTACAAGAAAAGAAAGAAAAAGAAAAATTCTACTTGCACAAAAATAATTACAAAAATTAGAAGTTTTAGAATGTCCAGATAAAAAGAAAACAGCACAAGAACTAAGGAATCATGAAAAAGCTGAGTATATTGACACCACCAAAGGATTGCACTAGCTCTCTAGAAACAGCCCTGAACTGAAATAAATATGTCATTCTTTGTACTTTTTTTTACTGTTGTTGGTTTACAGTCAATGCTAAATAAAAAAAAATCTCACGAAGAAGCTAGAGAAAAAGGTTATATCATGTACAAAGAGAACCCAATCAGCCTAACAGCAGACTTTTCAGCAGAAATTTTATGAGCCAGGAGAGATTAAGGGCTTATTTTAAGCATTTTTAAAGGAAAGATATTCAAAACAATACTTTTATAGCAGGCCAGAGTAAGCTTTATAAGCAAAGGGGAGATAAAATGTTTTCCAGACAAACAAGTGCTAAGGGAATTTGTTAGCACTAGACAATCATCTGGAGATATTTTTCAGGGAGTTCTAAACATGAAAACAAATGAATAATACCTGCTCTCACAAAAAAAGCTCATATAAGTACATATAGCCCCACAGACTATATAAAGCAATGACACAAAAGAAATGACAAACAACGAGCTAGCCACCTCATGATAGAATTAAAATCTCACAAATTAAAATTAAACTTGAATGTAAATGGTCTAAACACCACACATAAGAAACACACAGTGGAAAGCTGAATAAAGACAACAACAACAACAATTAAAAAATCTGCCTGCTGTCTTGAAGAGACCATCTTACATGTAAAGACACCCATAAACTGAACAGAAAGGGATGGAGAAAGATTTATCAAACAAATGAAAAACCAAAAGAAGCAGGAATTATTACTCTTATATAAGATAAAACAAATTTTAAGCCAACAACAGCAAAAAAGAGACAAAGAATGGCATTACATAATTACATAGGGTTCAATTAAACAAGAAGACATAACTATCTTAAATAAATATGCAGTCATCATTGGAAAATCCAGATTAATAAAAAGTACTTCTAGATCTACAGAAACATTTGTACAGACACACAATAGTGGGAGACTTCAACACCCCACTGACAACAATAAACAGATCATCAAGGGAGAAAACTAACGAAGAAATTCTGAAATTGAATTTGACACTTGAACAATTATACCTCATAGGCATCTACAAAATGCTCTACCCGTCAACCACAAAATATGCATTTTTCTTATCTATATGGAGTATATATTCCAAGACGGATCACATACTCAGGTATAAAGCAAGTCTTAATAAATATAATACAAATCAAAATTAAAACAACCATACTCTTTGACGGCAATTAAATAAAAATAAAAATAAATACAAAAAAGATCTGTCAAAACTGCAGAAATAAGTAAAAATTAAACAATTTGATACTGAATGACTTCAGGGTAACCCATAAAATTAAGGAAGAAATTAAAAACACTGGGCTGGGCATGGTGGCTCACACCTGTAATCCCAGCACTTTGATTGGCCAAGGTGCGCAGATCACTTGAGTTCAGGAGTTCGAAACCAGCGTGGCCAATATGGTGAAACCCCATCTCTACTAAAAACATGAAAATTAGCCCGGCATGGTGGGAAGTGCTTTTAATTTCAGCTACTCGAGAGGCTGAGGCAGGAGAATCACTTGAACCTGGGAGGTGGATGTTGCAGTAAGCCGAGATTGTGCCACTGCACTTCAACCTGAGCAACAGAGCAAGATTCCATCTCTAAATAAATAAATAAATAATTGGGATTGAATGAAAAGAGATGGGACCCACAAAATCTCTGAGCTGCAGCAAAAGCAGTGTTAAAAATAAAATTTATAGTGCTAAATTATGACCTAAAAAAATCAGAATTATTTCAAATTAATGAGCTAACATCATACCTAGAGGAACTAGAAAAAGAGCAACAAAATAAGCCCAACGTTAGCAGAAAAAAATGAATAAAATCAGAGCAGACATGAATAAAATTGACATCCCCAAATCCATACAGTCTCAGTCAAATCAAAAGGTGATTTGTTGAAAGAATAAAAAATATTGATAGATTGGTAGTTAGATTAGCAGAGAAAAGACAGAAGTCACAAAAATCATAATCAGAAATTACAAAGGTGACATTACAATTAATACCACATAAAAGAAAAAAGATCCTCTGAGACTATTATGAGTCATCTCTATGCCCATAAACTAGAAAAGCTAGAGGTAATGGAAAAATTTCCAGAAAAACACTATCTCCCAAGATTGAATAAAGAGCAAATTGAAACCCTGAAATGACCAATATTTAGTTCCAAAGTTGAATAAGTAATATGCAACTTACCCATCAAAAGAAAGCCCCAGACCAGATAAATTCACAGGTGAAATCTAACAGATGTATGAAAAACTTGCACTAGTTCTACTGACATTATACCAAAAATTTGAGGAAAGACTTCTTTCTAACTCATTCTATGAAGCACCACTCTTATAGAAAAAAAACCTAGAAAAGGCACAACAATAAAATAAAATTACAGTCAAATATGCCAGATAAACATAGACACAAAAATGCTCAACAGTGAACTACCAAGCCAAATTCAAAAGAATATCAAAAAGTTAATTCACCCCAAGGTTGTTTTAACATATGTAAATCAATATATGAAATTCATCACATAAACTGAATTATATATTTCAATATATATTTCTATATAGAGAATAATTTCTATATAGAGAATATATATTCAACATATATAAAAGGTATATATTTATATATAAATATAAATATGTGTAAAATCTCAATAGATGAAGAAAGAGCCTTCAATAAAATACAACACGACTTTATGATAAAATCATCAAAAAAATAGGCATCAAATGGACATACCTCCAAATAAGAGCCATCTATGATAAACATGCAGCCAACACTATATTGAATGGACAATTACCGAAAGAATTCATTCCCTTTGAGAGCTATGACAAAACAAGGGTGCTCACTCTCATCATTCTTCTTCAACATAGTACTAGATGTACTAGCTGCAGCAATCAGGTAAGATAAAAAAAAATAAAATGCATACAAATAGGAGAAAAAGAAGTTAAACTGTCTCTTCTCCCTGATGATATAAATCTGTATCTAGAAAACCTTAAGATTTCATCAAAAGTCTATTGTAGTTGATAAACTATTTCAGTAAAGTTTCAAGATACAAAATTTATATAAAAGTAAGGAGCATCATTATACAGCAATAAGATACAAGCTGAGAGCCAAATCAAGAATACAATCTTATTCACAATTGCCACAAAAAGAATAAAATACGTGGGAATGCCGCTACCCAGTGAGGTGAAAGTTAACTACAAGAAGAACTAAAAGACGCTGCTGAAAAAAAAATACATATTACACAAACGAATGGAAAAACATTCGTGCTAATGGATTGGAAGAATCAATATTAGTAAAGTGACCACACTTCTCAAAGCAAATTGCAGATTCAACACTATTCCTATCAAACAACCAATGTCATTTTTTCACAGACCTAGAAAAGGCTATTCTAAGGTTAGAATGGAATTTAAAAGAATCCCAATTTTTCAAAGCAATTATAAGCAAAAGGAACACAGACAGAAAGATTACATTACCAGATTTTAAACCATGCTATAAGGCTACAATAAGCAAAACAGCATGGTACTGGTACAAGAACAAAGAGATAGACAAATAGAATGAAGTAGAGAATCCAGAAATAAGGCCATGCACCTACAGCCATTTGATCTTACACAAAGTCAACAAAAATAAGCAATGAGGCAAAGATCCCCTATTCAACAAATGTCACTGGAATCCTGGCCATCCATATGCAGAAGAATAAAACTGTACCACTACATTTCACTGTAAACAAAAATTAACTCAAGATAGATTAAAAATTTAGATGTAAGACCCCAAACTATAAGAATGCTAGAAGAAAACCTAGAAAGCACAATTTTGGACACCGGCTTTGAGAAACAATTCATTACTAAGTCTTCAACAAAAAATAAAATTGACTGATGGAACCTAATTAAAGACCTCCTGAAGAGCAAAAGAAACTATCAATAAAGAGACAACCTACAGAATAATAGAATATATTTGTAATCTACACACCTGACAAGTGTCTAATATCCAAAATCTCTAAGAAACTTCACTGAGGCAGCCAAAGCAGAGTTTACAGTAATAGACAAATACATCTAAAAAATTGAAAGATATAAATTTAAAAAAACATAAACTCACTAGGAACTACAAAAAAATAACAAACTAATCCCAAAGTTCACAGAAGAAAAGTATAATAAAGATTAAACTGATCAGATTCAAGATGGCCATTTAGAAGCAGCTGCAGTCTGTGGCCCTCACCGGAGAGGAATGAAAAGGGGTGAGTAATTTCAGCACCTTCGACTGAAATATCCAGGTTCTCACATTGGGACTGACTAGGTGAAAATTTCGGCCCAATTAGAATGTAGAAACATAGGAGGGGGAGCAACGGCTCACTCAAGAGCATCATGGAACCAAAGGAACCCCCATCCCAAACCAAGGGCACCAATGAGTGATTATGCAACTCCACCCAGAAAAACCACATTTCTTCCATGGATTTTTGCAACCCATGGATCAGGAGATTCCCTAGTGAGGCAACACCACCAGGCTTTGGGTCTGATACACAGAGCTGTGTCAATTCTTGGCAGAACAGACACTCAGGACACACAGAGACCCAGGAGTTTTACATACTCCAGCCCCCGGATCCCTGGCTAGGAGGGAAACCCATTCCTATATATCTGTAGGAAGGGGACTGAATCCAGTGAGAGAAAAAATAGAAAATGGACCCTTTCTTATAATGTAGACAAAAATTTACTCAAATTGGATCAAAAACTTAAATGTAAACCCTAAAACTATAAAAGCCCTGGAAGAAAATCTAGGCAATACCATTCAGAACATAGGCATGAGCAAAGATTTTATGACAAAAACCCAAAAGCAATTGCAACAAAAGCAATAATAGACTGATGATATCTGATTAAACTAAAAAAACCTCTGCACAACAAAAGAAACTATCATCAGAGTGAACAGATAACCTACAGAAAGGGAGAAAATTTCTTCAATTTATCAATTTGACAAAGGTCTAATATCCAGAGTCTACAGGGCACTTACAGGAATTTACAATAAATAAACTAACAACCCTATTAAAAAGTGGGCAAAAAACATGAATAGACACTTCCCAAAAGAAGACATACATGTGCCAGCAAACATGAAAAAAAGATCAACATCACTGATCATTAGAAAAATGCAAGTCAAAACCATGATGAGATACCGTCTCATGCCAGTCAGAATGGCAATTATTAAAAAGTCAAAACACAACAGATGCTGGCAGGGTTGCCGAGAAAAAAAAAATAGAAAAACTTTTTTAGTTTGTTCGTGAAAGTGTAAATTAGTTCATCCATTGTAGAAGTCAGTGTGATGACTCCTCAAAGACCTAGAGGCAGAAATACCATTTGACCCAGCAATCCCATTACTGAGTATATCCCCAAAGGAATATAATTCATTCTATTACAAAGATACATGCATTTGTATATTAATTGCAGCAGTATTCACAATAGCAAAGATATGGAAACAATCTAAATATCCATGTAGTCTATCATTGGATAGACTACATGTAGAAAATTTAGTACATGTACATATATACGGAATACTCTGCAGCCATAAAAGAAATTATATTATGTCTTTTGCAGGGCCAAGGGTGGAGTTAGAAGCCATTGCCTTCAGCAAACTAATGCATGAATAGAAAATTAAAAACTATGTGTTCTTACTTGTAAGTAGGAGCTGAATGATGAGAATACGTAGACACATGGAGAGGCACAACACACACTGGGGCCTGTCGAAAGGGATAGTGGTGTGAGGGAGAACATCAGGAAGAATAGCTAATGGATGCTGCTCTTAATATATAGGTGATGGAATGGTCTATGCAGCAAACCACCATGGCACATGTTTAGCTATGTAACAAACCTGTGCATCCCACACATGTATTACTGAACTAAAAATAAAAATTGGAAACAAATGAAAAAAGCAAAAATAAATAAAATTCAAAATAGAAAAACAACAGGAAATAGCAAAAAAAAAAAAACAGTTGTTGTTTTTAAAAGATTAAATTTACAAAGTTTCAGCTAGACTAAAAATTGAAGGGAGAAGAGTGAAAAAGGAGACATTACAACTAAAACCGCATAAATTCAAAAAATTATGAGAAAACTACAAACAATTATATGCCAACAAATGGATAATCTAGAAGAAGTAGATAAAATTCTAGAAACCCAGAGTGTAACAAGACTGAGTCATTAAAACATAGAAAATTTGAACAGGATAATAATGATTAAGGAGATGTGATTACTAATCATAAACCCCTCAGCAATGAAAAGCTCAACACCAGATGGCTTCATTGGTGAATTCTACCAAACATTTAAAGAGAAGTTAACAACAAACTTTCATAAACTCTTCTAAAAAATTGAAGGGGACATATTTTCAAACCCATTTTATTAAGTCAGAGTTACCATTATGCGAAAGTCAGACAAAGACAGTACAAGAAAACATAATTACAAGTCAATATTTCTGATGAATATTGATCCAAAAATCTTAATCAAAATACTAGCAAACTAATGCAACAGCATATTAGAAGAGCAATACATCATGAGCAAGTGCTATTTATCCTTAGGCTGCAAGGATGCTTTAACATATGTAAGTCAATAAGGGTAATACACCACATTAACAGAAAGAAGGATAAAGATTACAAGATTATTTCAAAACATTCAGAAAAGAACATTTCAAAAATTTAATGCACTTTCATAATAAAATCTCTCAACAGTCTAAGTTTTGAAAGAATTTACCTCAACACAATAAAAGCAATATATGAAAAACCTGCAGTTTTCACATTATATTCGGTGAAAACCTCAAAGCTTTTCCTCCAAGAAAAAGAACAAGGCAATAAAACCTACTCCCTCCACTTCTACTGAACATAGTTTTGGAAGTCTCAGCCAGAGAAATTAGGCAATAAAAAAAAATTACAAGCCATCCAAATTAGAAAGAAAAAAGTGCAACTGTCTCAATTTGCAAATGACATGGTATTATTAATATATATACATAGAAAACCCTAAATGCTCCACCAAAATCATCTGTTAGAATTCGTAAACACATTCAGTAATATTGTAGGATACAAAATCAACGTTCAAAAATCAGTTGCTTTTTTCTGCATTAATAATGAGCTATACAAAAATAAAATGATGAAAAAATCACAATCACTATAGCATCAAATTAGTTATTTCAGCAAGATGGTGGAGTAGAAAGTTTCAGGTTCTATTTCATGCCGCAGAAAGTTCACCTAGCAAATACCCACAGATCAGAATAAGAATATCTTTTTGTAAACCCCAATACTTGAAAACAAACCTGAGGCTCTGTATGGTCCATAGAAATAAATGAAAACCAAATTATGAGGGTTAGAGTAGCCTCATTTTTATTATGCCTCCTCTCCCCCTCCCCCAAATTGAGACAATTCAAGATAAAGAGGATTCTCCTAAGGCTATCTACCCAGAGAAAGAAGTAGAAGTACATACACGCCTTCCCTAGAATTCCAGCACACTTCCCTGGAAGCCCACTCTGGCTTCACTTCACTAGGGACACTGGGGTTAATGACACTGCTAAGTCACACAACGTTGGATAAAATCTAAGATGGTGGAGCTCACAGTAACCGGTATGCAGATCTTGGTGGTATTTTCGTGTTCCTGCCCATTGTGGTGCCCGATTGGCTACACCAACCAACTGCAAAGCTCACCCATAAAGCTGAGCTGTTTCCCGAAGCACAGTGGGAAGTTCAATTTTGTTCCGCAGGTGACTAGGCTCCACAGGTGACTAGGTGACTAGTTCCGCAGGTGACTAGGCTCCACATCCAGCCTCAGAGCCCACCACAATGACCCTGTTAAGGCAGAAAAATGCTCATGTCCATGCATTTTGGAGAAACACGGTAGGTGTACATGCTTTCCCAGGAGTCTAAAAATGTCTCAAATCAACTAAAAACTTATCTCAATAACCCAACCCAGGCAGGAAGATCCTCACCTCTTTGCATTTTGGAGAAGCATAGAAGCTACACTAGCTCAACAAAAGAGATCAAATAGCAGCTCAACTCAGCCAAAATCACACCCCAAACTCTGGGGTGCCCACTTAGGGAGGCAATCTTCAATTGTGAATTTCTGAGGAGCATAGGCCAGGTCTCACTTGTTCTGAGTGGTGACTCTGACTAACCTCGGAGCCCAGCCTGAAGCCCAGTCCAACTGGAGATCCCAAATAGCAGAGTTACTTAGGCAGGTATACTAGTCAGGGTTCTCTAGAGGGACAGAACTAATTCATTCTCTCTGTCTCTCTCTCTCTGTCTCTCTCTCTCTCTCTCTCAGAGGGACAGAACTCATACTCTCTCTATCTATATATATACACACACACTATATATATATTATATGTATATATATTAATTCTTTATCAGATGCATGGCTTGCAAGTATTTGCTTCCAATCTGTAGGTGTTATATTTCAATCTGTTCATTGTCCCTTTTGTTGTGCAGAAGCTTTTAATTTGATGTAATCCCATTTGTTTATTTTTCCTTTTGCTATTGCCCTATTGAGGTCAAATCTAAAAACAAAAAAAACGGTGCCCAGACCAATATCATGTAGCTTGCCTCCCTCTCTGTTTTCTTCTAGTGGTTTTAAAGATTCAGTTATTATGTTTACATCCTTAATCCATTTTGAATTGATTTTTGAATATGTTGTGAAACAAGAGTTCAATTTAATTATCTTGCATATGGATATCCAGTTTTCTCAATGCCATTTATTGAAAAGATCGTTTTTTAACATTGCATATTCTCGACATGTTTGTTAAATATCAATTGATCATACATGAGGGAGTTTATTTACAGGATCTCTATTCTGTTTCCTTGTTTGATGTATCTGTTTATGACAGTACCATGCTGTTTTAATTGCTGTTACTGTGCAGCATAGTTGGAAATCAGGAATGTGAAGCCCACAGCTTTTGTATTTTGCTCATAATTGCCTTGGCTATTCTGGGGTTTTTGTAGTTTTATACGCATTTTAGAATATTTTAATATGTCTGTGAAAATAGTATTGTAATTTAATAAGGATTGCATTGAATCTGTAGATAGCTTTGCGTAGCATGGACATTTAAACAATATTAATCCTTCAAATTCATGTACACAGAATAACTTTACATTCATTTGCATCCTTTATCATTTTGATTAATGTTCTATAGTTTTTAGTGTACAGGTCATTCACTTCCTTTGTTAAATTTATTTATAAGTGTTTTGCTTTTTTTCTGTAACTATTATAAATGTAATTGTTCTCCATATTTCTTTTTTATTAATAAAAAGTTTATGGTTAATGTAAAGAAATGCTACTGATTTTTGCATATTGATTTTGATTTTGTATCCTGAAACTGTACTGAATGTGTTCATTGGTTTTAACAGTATTTTTGGTAGAATCTTCAGAGTTTTCCACATGTAAGACCATGTCATCAGTGAATAGCAATATTTTTATTTCTTTGTCAATTTGGATGCCTTTTACTTCTTTCTCTTACCTTATTGCTCTGTCAAGGATTTCCAATTCTATATTGAGCAGATACAGTAAGTGAGCATACTTGTCTCGCTCTAGGTCTTAGGGTGAAAAATTCCAATGGTTAACCAGTAAGTAAAATATTAGCTTTGGCATTATTAATTATGAACTTTATTGTGTTGAAGTACATTTGATCTATATCTAATTTTTAAGTCACTTTACACAAAAAATAAATTTCATCAAATGCTTTCTCTTTCTGTCTTGGGATGATCATATGATTTTTGTTTTTCATTCTCTTAATGTGGTGTAGCACATTTATTGATTTGTGAATGTTGAGTCATCCGTGCATTCCAGGGATAAATCCTACTAGATCATTGTAAATGATCATTTTAGTGCACTGTTGAATTCAGTTTGCTAGTATTTTGTTGAGGATTTTTCCATTTGTGTACATTAAAAGTATTTATCTGTAGTTTTCTTTCCATTTGGCTTTGGTATTACAGTAATGTTGGCCTTATAAAAACAGTTTGAAAGGATTCCCTTTTCTTTATATTTTTATCTGGATAATATGATTACAATCTGTGTATTACTTCTTCTTCAATGTTTGGTAGAATTCAACAATAAAGCCATTCATTGTTGGACTTTTCTTTGATGGGAGACTTTTTATTATATATTTGATCTCATTACTAGTTTTTGGTGTGTTCTGGCTTTATATTTCTGTGGTATCAGTTTTAATGTCTCCTTCTCCATTTTTGCATTTACTTATTCGCATCTTTCATATTTGTTCTTTGTTAGTCTACCTGAAGGTTTGTTTATTTGGTTTATCTTTTCAGCAAACTAACTCACAGTTTTCTTGACATTTTGCATTGTTTTTCAAGTCTTTATATCTTCTGTGTCTGCTGTGATCATTATTACATATTTTATTCTGCTAACAGTGAGCTCAATTTATTTTCCTTCTTTCTCTATAACTTTGAGAAATGACATTGTTTATATATTTCTCCTTTTTGATGTAGGCATTTTTTACTATAAACTTTTCTCTTAAAACTGCATTCGTGACATTCGTAAGTTTTATTGTGTTGTGTTACCATTTTTGTTTGTCTCAAGACTTTTTTAGTTTACCTTTTAATTTGTTCATTGACCTATTGGCTAATTGAAAGTATATTGTTTAATTTTCATGTATTTGTGAATACTCCAAAATTCCACCTGTTACTTGTTTCTGGATTCATACAATTGTTGTTCAAAGAGATTAACTTGCTAAGACTTGGCTTGTAGGCTAACATAAGATCTATTCTGGTAAATGTTCTCTATGTGCTTGAGAAGAATGTGTATTCTATGATGTTAGCTGAAATATTCTGTATATGTCTGTTAAGCTCATTTGGTCTAGAGTGTTGTTCAAATCCAGTGTTTCCTTACTAATTTTCTGTTTGGATGATAGTTCCATAATTGAAAATGGTGTATTGAAGTCCCCTATTATTATTGTTTCACAATATGTATGTCCCTTCATATCCTTTAATATTCACTTTATATATGTAGATGTTCCACTGTTGGATGTTTTATATATATATAAAACATATCTATATATACACATATATACATACACACATGTATATATACACACACACACATATATAATTTGTATTATGTTGATGAATTGACCTTTTTATCATGATGTAATGCCTTTCTTTGTCATACTTTTTGACTTAAATTTTATTTTGTCTGATATAAGTATTACTATCTCTACTCTCTTTTGGTTCCCATTTGTGTGGAATATCTATTTACACCCTTCACTTCCAGTTTTTTGGTGTCTTTAAAAGCAAAGTAAGTCTCTTGTAGACAAAATATAATTTATTCTTGTTATTGTTTATTCATTCAATAACTCTACATATTTTATTGGATAATTTAATCTATTTACACTCAAGGAAATTATTAATAGGTAAAAACAACAACCATTTGTTGTTTTCTGGTTATTTTTAAATGCTTGCTTTCTTCCTCTTTTGTGGTCTTTTGTGGCTTGACACTTTCCTGTAGTAGGAATATAATCCTTTCTATTTTTCTTTTGTACATCTAGTATATACTTTTGGGTTTTGGTCACCATGAAGTATACATAGAATATTTTACACTAATATTGGTTTATTTCAAGCTGATAGCCACTTAATTTTAATGTATACAACTCTACACTTTAACTTTCCTTCTCATTTTATGTGTTTAATGCTAGAATTAACATTATTTGCATCATTTACATCATTTTGTAGTATGTTTTGACAAATTATTTTAACTATAGTTTTTATTAATAATTTTGTTCTTTAATAACCATACAAGGAATTATTCTATAAATATCCATTACAGTCCTAGAATATTAGAAATATGGTGCTGTATTACTTACACCATTGAGTTTTGTGCTTTTGTAAGTTTTATGTTATTAGTTAGCAGCCTTTTCTTTCCATTTCAAAAATTTTTTTAGCAATTTCTGTATGGCAGGCATAGTGGTGATTAATTCTCTGACATTTTGTTTGCCTGGGAAATATTTTATTTCTCTCTCATTTCTGCAATATAGATTTGCTAGGTAGTGTATACTTGGCTGACGTTTTTTTTTTCTTTAGCATTTTAAATACATAATCCCACTCATTCATTATTTTAAAACATATTTTTTCTGACACTTTTTTCTCTTTTTTTTAACTTCTTAAATGCTTACTAGGCATAGGTTTGTCTTTTGATGGTGTCCAATAATTTCCATAATCGTTCTCCATACTTTTTTATTGTTTTTTGTTTTTTGCTCTTTTGACTAATTTCAAATCATCTTTATGATGATTGATTATTTATTCAGCTTATTTGAGGTGGGTTTTGAAGCTTTCTCTTTAAATTTTCAATTTTGTCATTTTATATTTTCCCTCTAGGGTTTTTTATTTGTTCTTTATTGTTTCCAATTTTTCTCAAATTTTTTATTTTTATGTATTATTTCTGATTTTTTTTAAAAAAATTTATATATTCTGAAGCTCAATGAACCTTTTTAAAACTAGACTATTCTGAATTTTTTCTGATATTTCATAGACTTTCCTTTTTGTTGTTTATTTTTGTCACTTTGCTAGTTTCCTTTGGAGGTGTCATGATCTCCTGAGGCTTTGTAATCCTCATGTCCCTCTGTCGTTGTTGTTTGTGTATTTGTGGAGACAACCACCTCTTCTGACTTTTGCAGGTGTTATTTGGCAAGGATAGGCCTTCACTATTTAGCTAGCTTATGATTCTGAATGGGACAGCTAGTAATTACCCTGAAAAGACAGAGTTTTCTTTTGGGTTTTCTAGATTTTTAGGCTGCTGCCTTTGGTCTGAATTCTGATAGTGTAGGTGGCTAGGCTCCACTATCCAGCAAAACCACTGGTTAAACTCTGCAATTAGCTTAACCTGCTGGATGGGCGATGTAATTACTTCTGATTTGCCTGGGCCACTGGATATATTCTCTGGCTAGAAAGCACTGCTTTTTTAGTTCAGCAGTTGATCAGGGTTGCAGAAATGGACCTGAGGTTAAGTAGATAAAAACAAATAGAATAGCTATTAAGCTCAGTAGAAATGCATGCTTGACATTTTCTTCCATTTCTGGGTAACATTTGTGGGTGTGCTTTGAGGCCACTTGGAGCACGAATTAAATCTTCAGCTATGGCACAACTAGTGCATCACTTTTGTAAAAATTTGCTGTGGTGATTGTCTGCCTTTCTGGGTGGGGCCCCAGGAGAGGGTTTGAGGATGGACCTAAAGGCTGGCCATCTAGGGATTCAAGCCAGGTAGCACTTTTCACTTCTTTAGTGGGTGGGGTATGTTGCTAGCTGGTACCGTTATTTAAAAAAGAATCCTTTCTGACACTTTTTTTTTTTTTTTTTTTTTTTTTTTTTTTTTTTTTTTACTTCTTAAATTCCTACAAGGCACCGACTGTGTCTTAATGGTGTCCCATAATTCCCATAGACTTTCTCCATTTTTTTAAATTCTTTTTTCTTTTTGTTCTTCTGATTTAGTAATTTCAAATGTTGTCATTGTGCTGATTAATTCTTACTTCAGCTCGATTGAGCACCACTGCTAGCTGGTACACTGAGCTACCACCCAAATCTGTTCACTGGCTTCCTTGGGCTCTGTCTCCTTTCTTGATTTCTACCTGACCCCAAGTGGTCTACTTACGCATTTTCCCTCTATATTCCCTGTTTCCCATAAGGTGAAAACTGAGTAGGCCTCCTGAGAAGTGTCTCACAATGCCAGGGAAGCTGGATGTCAACCTCCCTGGTCATCTTTTCCCACTGTAGAAACCATAAACCCTGTGGAATCCTCTCTGTGTGGTGCTGTGCCAACCTGGAGCTGTTTGAGGAGTGATATGCTCAGAGTTAAACTGTTTCTGCTACCATTTCAATGCAGATTTTTATTCTGTTTCATTGAGCATGCAGTTGACTCAGGATAATTCCCACATTTTGAGGTTTTAACTAAGTTATTCTTTTAAATTTCATTTTCTTTAGTTGCTAATTGATATTTCTGTGGTGGAGTGAAGCCTACGACCACCTATTTTGGCATCTTGCTGATGTCACTCTACTTGTAGAAATTTTTAAATGCAAAACCTTATATGTGGAAAATTACCTATAATCTAATTATTACCATTTTTATGTGTTTACATCAATGTTTACAACAAGTTTATTTGCTTTATATGATATATATCAAACTGTACGAATAGTTTCACGTTCCATTTTTTCAAGTAAATGTTAAGTATATGATGATGAGCAAAATGAACATGATTCCTACTGTCATGAAAATGTAGTGATTTACTGAAACCATTCCCTAGTTTCGAACATTTACAGTATTTCTAGATTTTAATATTTATGTAGCACTGTAATGAATGACTTTGTGCTAAATATTAATTTACTTAGGAATGAATTTACTCTGCCAGAGGAGTGAAATTACATTTTTATGGCCTTTAACTCATAGTTAATATTGCTTTCAAATACATAATAGTGGTGCATTTTTACTTATAAATTAAATGGCTTTATATTACTTTCCTTAAGACAATGCTATTTCACTAGCTTGTGAAATTAGTTTGGTCAATGAAAAAGTTATGAGATATACTGCTTTGTACTGCTCAGGTAAAAATTATCTTGGTGTCTTGGATCACATTTTTCATTAAAAAATAAAATATCATTATTATATAAGATATATAAACTTTCAAAAATGAAATAAAGATTCAATGACAAAAAGTGGTGAAAAATAAGGACTAGTGAATTGTTTTTTCTCCTGTGGCTAGAAATATGGTCACTGTTAACTAAAACACATATGGACGATTTTACCTGTATACAATTCCTACCTGCCTTGAAATGTTTCTTATCTATAATGAATCATTCACGTTTATGAGTTTTATATACCAAATAGCTGTTTATAACTTGTTCTAACACATCTCTGTACATAATAAGAGTTGTTTTAAGCTTTGGGTGAAAAGTGTTTTTCAGATTTGTCAATAGTAGTTTAATAGAGAGTTTACTTTTGCTGAATTTACAAGCCTGTAATCCCAGCACTTTGGGAGGCCGAGACGGGAGGATCACGAGGTCAGGAGATCGAGACCATCCTGGCTGACACGGTGAAACCCCGTCTCTACTAAAAAATACAAAAAATCTAGCCGGGCGAGGTGGCGGGCGCCTGTAGTCCCAGCTACTCGGGAGGCTGAGGCAGGAGAATGGCGTGAACCCGGGAGGCGGAGCTTGCAGTGAGCCAAGATCACGCCACTGCACTCCAGCCTGGGCGGCAGAGCGAGACTCTGTCTCAAAAAAAAAAAAAAAAAAAAAAAGTAATAAAAAAATAAAATAAAATAAAATAAAAAAGATATCTTCAAGTTCTTTTGTGGAAATACCACTACAAATGTACGAAAATGTTGTAGGGGAGAAAAGCCTAAAAGTGAAGAAAATGTAGTAAGCTACCACTGCTCTTTTTAGAGGAAAATTTACATTCTTCTATTTTCCTTTCAGCACATATATCTCTTTTCCACACACAAATACACACACATAAACACATCTTTATGCACCCATGCACATTCAAACCTAGTGTTAAAATAGGCTGATAAGAAATAATTATTCAATAAGCCAAACAGGTAGATTCAATTAATGAATACTGACTAATTCAGTTCAAGCTTTAAAAAGTTGAGTGTGAACACTCCCACAATTTAAGAATAGGTTTCAAAAGCACCTGTGCACTTTAAAATATGACTGCTCTGTCCCCTTTAAATTTATTTTATTCACAATCCCTTTATGATGTCATCACTCAACATCACCAGTTTCAACTTACTATGCTCAAGTCCAGGCAACATACAGGCAGGGGAAATGTCTCTTCCAAGGTTGTAAGTCCTCTTTTTAATTCTTTTTAGTATTTCAAATAATCAATATGTCAATTTGGTTACAAATGTATATGTTTAACTGTAAAGAATGTTTCTTTCGTAGTCGTTTTATTTATAAATTAGAAATTGTATTTTAAACAGAGATATGAAATTTTCAATAATATCTTAGATGTTTTGCTTTGAAATTTCACGTGTGCAGTCTTTTTTACAAAATACCTGTGAATCTTGACTGTTTTATCTCTCTGAGTCTCAGTTTCTTATTACTACATCTTGTTTTAGGAATCATGGAAAGAATAAACTAATGTGAAAGCACTTTAAAATGTAAAGCAGGATACAATGTAGTAAGACTATGTATGCTAGTTTGGTAAACTTAAATGTATGTGTAGGTAAAATTAGACCATTCTATTTTTCTGATAAATACAGTATTATGTCCAAGAAAGTATAGAGTTTATTTTTTAAAGACATCATTAAGTAGAAGATAAAGTATTATTCATATGGAATTAAACAGTTTTTCTGAAGCCTTTAGTTGCTGTAGTGTTGTTTTTTATTTTAAAAGTCAATCTCCTCTTAAAGAATATTTCTGAAAGTAATTTAAAAATTAAGATAATGTAAGCCATGCTAACTTACAACTACCAGATAATATCCCATGTATATTAAATTGAAATATATGAGATTGCTTGTATTAAACTATTTTGACCTAAAAAATGGAAATTTCTTATGGTACAACCTAATATAAAACACTTGTAAAGTCTATGAAAAAAAATACAATTAATGTGGAATAAAAATATGGGGTATATGACCAGGCAATTTATAGGAAAAAATCTTAATTGCCAGTAAACATTAAAAAGTGCACAAATTCAATAGCAAAAAGCTAATTCAGAAAATATTTCACTCAGAAATTCAAACTTTGGAGAATTATTCCATAGAAAGGAATTGCAGACATTTTCCCTCTTTAAATGATATATATCTGTAATGTTTATATTTTTTTCTATTAGCGTGTATTACTTTTAGAAAATGAAAATTCAGTAAGTTTGAAAGAAAGAAAAAGAGTGGGCCAGGCGCGGTGGCTCTCTCCTGTAATCCCAGCACTTTGCGGACCACGATGTCAGGAGATCGAGACTATCCTGGCTAACATGGTGAAACCCCGTCTCTACTAAAAATACAAAAAAATTAGCCAGGTGTGGTGGCGGGCGCTTGTAGTACCAGCTACTCGGGAGGCTGAAGCAGGAGAATGGCATGAACCCAGGGGGCGGAGCTTGCAGAGAATGGAGATCGCGCCACTGCACTCCAGCCTGGGCGACAGAGAGAGAGAGAGAGAGACAGACAGACAGACAGACAGACAGAAAGAAAGAAAGAAAGAAAGAAAGAAAGAAAGAAAGAAAGAAAGAAAGAAAGAAAGAAAGAGAAATGAAGGAGATTTGATCCAGAGATTAAAATTGAGCTCCCCAAAGTGAACTTCTCAAATCACTAGCACTTTTACAAAGACATTTCTAGCTTGATGCTGCCTACGTATGATCTTCCCTCTTAGATCACAAAGACCTCAGGTTTATGTCACCATTAGGCATTATCTCTTTGAAACTCACTGTCATCAGCAACACCCTGTATGTCCTCCTCTGCCTCCTATCTGAATGATAACTCTGTCCTCTTGCTGTATCTGAAACCCAACTCTCTCTCAAATTCATTGCTTTTCCTGCAGCCTTCAAGAGCGGTTGATGTTTTCCTTCCTACATCCTCTCCTACCACTGAACCCAAAAACGCAATAGATGTCGGCTTTATTCCTCAATGCTATTTCCAGGTCATTCTCCTTTCTTACTTCCAAAAATAGCCAACTTTGAATCTCATGTCATCAACTTATATCACCTGTGACCTTTCCTTGTGGTATTCACGACCTAACTCCTAGTACTCTGCTTCATTTTGTGATGATTTTCAGTCTGGCTATCACTTTCTCCAAAAGTACCTTTGTCTTAATTTCTAGTAATTTTACTGTTAGATGATCAATCTCATATCTAACATTTTAATTATTTAACTTTCTCTTCTCCAGTTATTTTGTCTTACATCCTAATTTAGTGGTTTACTACTGCACATATCCATCCAAAATCTCAAATTCAAACATTCCACTCTCCAACTGATACGTCAGGTACCTCTAATAATCTCATTTCAGCAATTCTACCTCTAAGACTGATCATTGATTCTACTGCCTTTTCCCTGTTCCTTGCTAATGACCCTTCTGTGGCTTTTCTTCTGTTGCCTGTCATAAATCTTTTCCTATCTTAGATTTTTACAGGCTCATGGTGAATTAGCACAAATATTTCCTTGAGTATATCCTCAGCTCCCTTTACCCCACTCTCTTTTTGGACATCTTTGCTGAAAAAAGCTTAATTTTTAACAAATTTAAACCTCTAATTATGCCCCACACCTCTGCAAGATAAATGTGCATGAGAAAAAAAAACTGTGTAACCATAATCATTATCTTCAATTTAAATATAAAATGACAAATTTCAAGTGGTCCATTAATGCTACCTGGCAGTATTCTGCGTTCATCTTTACCCCAGCACCCCACCTTCAGTCCTATTAGAGCAGATGCTTTCTTCTTGTTACATTTAACTCCTCTAACTAGGCATACTAGTTTCCGAAGGCTACTGTAAGAAACTACCAGAAACTGATTGGCTTAAACCATTATATATTGTCTCACAGTTCTGGAGACTACAAGTCCAAAATCAAGGTATCAGCAGGATTGGTTTACTCTAGAGGTTCTAAGGGAGACTCTGTTCCGTGCCTCTCTCTCCTAGTTTCTGGCAGTTCCTGGTATTGTGTGGCTTGTAGATGCATTGCACCAATATCTGCCTTCATCATCACATGGCATCCACTTTTTGTCTATGTCTCTTTCTCCCTTTGTTCTGATAAGAAAAAGATTTTCTTTTCTTGTAAGAACACTAGTCACTAGATTAGGGCACAACTTAATTCAGTATGATCTCATCTTTATTTGATTACTCCTGCAAAGATCCAATTCCAAATAAAGTAATATTCACAAGTACCAGATGTTAGAACTTGAATATAAATTTGGGGGACGTAAGTCAACTCATAACACAGGATTGAATTTTCTTCACTATTTATGCGTATAGCTTTTTTGTTAACTCATATTCTTCTATAACATCATTTTTTCTTAACTCTTTGTAGATTTTGTCCCATCAGTGTTCAAAAAAAAAATTAGCAACTCCTACCATTTAAAAAATCCCATTTCCACTTAAAAAATCCCTTTTCCTTCACAGCCTCTTCCAGCCCCCACCCCATTTTCCATCATCTTTGTATAGAAAATCTCTTGGAAAGAATTATTCATATTAGTTATCTTCACTTCCTTTTCTCCAACTAACAATCTCTTTTTAAACTATATTTTAATTGAAAAATTGAATGCATATATATGGTGGATAATTCAAAAAGAACAAAAGGAGAGTTGGCAAAATTCACTCTCCTATACTAGATTCCTAGATCCATTAACGGAGATAATCACTATTACTACTTTCTTTTCTCTCCCAGACTTATTTCAGATTTTGTCCTTACCATTCCATGGAATGGCTTTCATATCTACAGTTCCACTAGCAGCACTTGATACAACTGACCCCTTTCATGAAATATTCTTCTCTTGGTTATCATGTCACTCTGCTTTCTTGGTTTCCCTTCTATTATATTACTATTCCTTATCAGCCTCTGTTGCTGGTTTCTCTTCACCTCTTCAATCTATAAATGTTGAATAGCCCAAAAACTTAGACCTCGGACTTCTTTTTTTCTTATCTACAAGCATTTAGTATACAATATCATCCAGTCCAATGATTTTATATCCCATCTAAACGCTGATGAATTCTAAATTTATATCTCAGTTCCAGACCACACCTCTAATTTTCAGATTTATATGTACAACCAATTTATTGACAATTCCACTTAGATGTCTAATATGTATCTCAAACTTAATATGAGCAAAACGAAAATATTATTTTGTACCCCTTTTAAACCTGCTCATCCATAAGTATTCTGCATCTCAGAAATTGGCACTACTATTCACTCAGTTGTTTAAGCAAACAAACACATGCATACACACACACACACACACACACACACACACCCCAACATACCTTCGGCGTCATCCTCAATTGCCTTCTTTCTCTAGCAGTGAACATCCAGTACATCACCAAATCCTATAGGGATTACCTTTAAAATATATCTAGAATTTAGTCCCAACATCATTTCTGCCATCAACTCTAAACCATTTTGATCTCTTATTTAGATTATTGCTAAAACCTCTGTGCATGTTACCTTGATTAGTTTCATATTGTCTCTGTAACAAATTACCATATACTTTGTGGATTAAAATGATAGAAATTTAATCCCTTACATTTCTGGAAGACGTAAGTACAAAATGAATCATTCAGAGCTAAAATCAAGTTATTGGAAGGGCTGATTCTTTCTGAAGGCATCAGAAGTGATTTTATTCCTTGCCTTTTTTTGCTTCTCGTGGCTGCTAGCATTTCTTGGTTTTTGACTGCATCATTCTGATCTCTGCAATGTCATCATATTGCATTTCTTCTGTAATCAAATCTTCTTTTACCTATTTCTTATATACACAATTGTAATAATACTTAGGACCCACCGGGATAATCTAAGATTTTAATCGCACCTGCAAATTGTCATTTGCCATGTAAGATAACTTTCACAACTTCCAGGATTGTTGCGGGAAGTCAGGGACCCTGAAGGAAGGAATCGGCTGAAAGCACTACAGAAGAACATAAATTGTGAAGATTCATGGACATTTATTAGTTCCCCAAATTAATACTTTTATAATTTCTTACGCCTGTCTTAACTTTAATCTCTTAATCCCGTCATCTTTGTAAGTGGAGGATGAATGTCGCTTCAGGACCCTGTGATGACTGTGTTAACTGCACAAATTGTTTGTAGAGCATGTGTATTTGAATATGAAATCTAGCAATTTAAGCACATGATAACAGTGATTTTCAGGGAACAAAGGAGATAACTTTAAAGTCTGACTGTCTGTGGGCCTGGCGGAACAGAGCCATATTTCTCTTATTACCAAAAACGGGTAAGATAAATATCGCTGTATATTAATAATTAACAGCCCTGGGAAAAGAATGTATTCCCAGGGCAGGGCCTCTAAAATGGCCGGCCTGGCAGTGTCTGCCTTATGCAGATGTAAATAGGGTTGAAACACACCCTAGTCTCCTGCAGCACCCCCAGGCTTGCTAGGATTAGGAAATTCCAGCCTGACAAATTGTAGTCAGACCAGTTCTCTGCACTTGAACCTTGTTTATCAGTGACAATGCGTGCACAGCTGGACATGGAAGTTCATTAGTGATTCTAGTTTCGCCCTGACCTTGTGATCTCGCCCTGACCTCCTGCCTTGTGATCTTTTGTCACCCCTGAAGCATAAGATCTCTGTGACCCACACCCTATTCATACACTGCCTCCCTTTTGAAAATTGCTAATAAAAACTTGCTGGTTTTACAGCTCAGGGGGCATCATGGAACCTGCCGACATGTGATGTCTCCCCTGGACACCCAGCTTTAAAATTTCTCTCTTTTGTACTCTTTCCCTTTATTTCTCAGACCAGTCAACACTTAGGGAAAATAGAAAAGGACCTACGTTGAATATTGGGGGTGGGTTTCCCCGATAAGGGATTAGAAAATTGATATCTTTAGAGTATATTATTCAGCCTACTACAGTCTGTCCTGAACCCCAAATATTCATTTCTATCCCACATGCAAATACAGTCACTCAAAGCTAAACTAACATCTACAAAACTATCACCTCATTTCAGTATTAACTCAAGTCCAATATCATATGCAAATATCATCAGCTCTAAAGTCCCAGTTGCTATAGTGTAAATCATCTAAATCAGGTATAGTGAGATTCTGTATGTGTTCCATCCTGGGGTGAAATTACCCTATATCTGTAGAACTGTAAAATTAAAAAACACATTTTCTGCTCCAAAAATACAATGATTGAACATGGACAGAAGAATAATCATAGACATTTTAACTCCATAAAACGGGAAAATAAAACAAACCAAAAAAAAATGGAATCATTGGCCTCAAGCAATTTCTAAGTCAAACTGAGTAAACTCTGTTAGATATCAATGTCTGTGAATAATCTACTGCGGCTTGAGATTCCACTACCTTGGCCCATGGCTCCACCCCTGGGCTTTTAGCTCTATCCTCAGAGTTAGCCATCGTTTTTTTTTAAAGGATAGCACATGTTTGCAACTGAGTCGCTCTGCCTGCCTGATTCCTGCCTGTATAGATTTATCAGTTTAATTCTTTCATCCTTCCTCTCTCGTCCCTTTTCATCCCAAACTCTCAGTGTTGCTGGTATAACATTCTCAGAAACTTGTGCTTCTCTTGTGTATATTATGAGCATACCAGCCATTAAAAAAAAGTTTCCTCCACAGATGTTTATAAAGAAAATATTTTTATACATTTAGTCTATATACCTGACTTTTGCTGAGATGGTTGATCAGACCCTTAAGTAACATGCTTTATCTTCCAGCACTAGCAAAATATTGTCCAGCCCCACTCAGCACTCTCTCTGGAGAACACTTCCCTGACAGTGAACCTTAATTTATCATCTTTTAAAATCTGTGTAAAGTGAGAATTTCCCAAATAATTAAGTCCTGGTGATTGTTTGCATAGCAATACTTTCCTTAATTATATTTATTTTCCTTCTCATTTTACTATAGGCAGCAAGAAGAAACTGCGTTATACATTCAATGCTTTCCTTGAAAATCTCCTCAACTGAATATCCTAGTTCATTACTTATGTTCTTCACATAACTGTAGAACATAGTTCAGCTGTTTCTGCCACTATACAGATGGAATTATCTTTCCCCAGTCTTCAATAACATGTTTTTCACTACCTCCTGAGTTCTCACCAGCAACATCTTTAAAATCCATATTTCATCAAGTCTTTTTATGATGATTTATGTATTCTCAAAGATGATGTAGGCTTTCTTCTACAATGTTCCTCACTTTCTCTGAGTTTTCACCAACAAAGTCTTCAACATCCATATTTTCTAGCAGTTTTATTCAAGGCAATCAAGGCTTTTTCCATCACACTCCTTAAAATTATTTTAACCTCTTTCCAATGCCCAGTTCCAAAACTACTTCTACATCTTTGAATATATATTACAGCAACAACCACTCCTGGTACCAACATTTGCATTAATTTTCTATTGTTGTTGTGGAAAATTGTCACAAACATAGTAGCTGAAACAACATAGTTTTACAGTTGTGGAGGTCTGAAATCTAAAATCTATTTCACTGGGCTAAAATCAAGGTGTTAGCAAGGCTGATTTCTTCTAAACTCTGAGGGCAAAATCTATTTCCTTGCTTTTTTTACCTTTTAGTGGCTACTCAGAATTTTTGGCTAGTCCCCATTCTTCCTCCTTCAAAGTGCACCACTCCAATCTCTGCTTTCATAATCACTTGGCTTTCTCCTGCTCTGACCCTCTTTTCTTCCTCTTATAATAGTTTTGGTGATTATATTTTGTGCCCTCTTGAACAATCCAGATAACCTCCCAGTCTCAAGACTCTCAATTTAACCGCTTATGCAAAGTCCTGTTTGCCACATACAATAACATGCACAGGTCCTAGAAATTAAAGTTTGGATTTTTTTTATTGTTCAGCCTCAACAATACTTAATATTCAATTGTTAAATGAATAATTTAGTGAAAACTACAGCATAATTTCTTGTCTAAGTTTGAGGATTAAATTCATTTGATTATCAGGAAATTAAAGAAAAGTGATGAATTAAACATAAATGGTGCAAAAACAATAGGACAAGAAGAAAGTTATCTTTATAAAGAGTAAATTTGAAATAGAGAGTGCATAAACTGAAAAGGAATACAAGATTTTAAGAGCAGGATTTCACCCCAGATCAAATCAAGCAAATATAATTATTCAACTACATTAAAACATTACATATTTGAAAGTTTATTATGAACACTGAAATTCTATAAAAGCACAATGAAAATATTACCTATTATTCATATTGTTGTCATAACCATACTATTTCTCTAAAGAATCTTTGTCATGATGTTCAAAGAAATGTGTATTTTATTTATTTATTTATTTATCTATTTTCTCTTTCTTCTACAATTATTAGAGAAGGAAAAACTTGTACAGTTTGTAATAACTGGATAATGGGAGTTCAATATATCACTATATTTCATTATGGTTATAGATTTTATGCCCAGTTTAATAAATATTTGTCTACTATCATTAAGATATCCTCCTTTGTTACCTCATAGAACTTTTATTATTTTACAGTTCAGCTTTAGGTCTTCAGTCTATCTGAGATTGATTCTGGTACTTATTGTGAAATGGTGGTCAAGAATCACACTTTTCCCCTTGTAGATACTTAATTGATTAAAATCATTATTGAAAACCCCATTTTTCTCCAGTGCATGAAAACTTTGGTATAATTTGTGTGACTGTATCTATATAGGTCTCTTATTTTGCTTTCCATTCAACTTCATTAGTTATTTGTCTCTGTATCTATGTTCCATTATCTTAATTACTGTCACTTTAAAATAACTTGGTATATTAATATGTGGCATTATATATCTTTCATGTTATTTTACTTCCAAATTGTCTTGTATATTCTTGAATCTTTTATTTCCATATAAATGGTAGAATCACTAGACAGTAATCACAAAAACATTTTAAAAATTATTGGGATTACACTGAATTAATACTTGAATTTGAAAATAATTGCTATATTTTGTATTACTGAGTCTTTCATACTCTAACATGTTATATATTTCTATTTGTGTATTTTTTAAAAATGTATCTTAATATTAGTTTCTACTATTCAGTATAAAGCTATTGTACGTATATATTTTTATATTTATTTCTAGGTATTTGCTATTTTTTATTTGATTGCATAAATGGTACTACTAGAATATTTTCTAAATGTTTTTTCATGGTATATAGAAAGGTAATTATAGTTTATCTTTTTGTTAACTTTTAAAGCTCAGGAGTACATGTTCACATTTGGTATATAGGTAAACTTGTGTCATGGGGGTTCACTGTACAGATTATTTAATCACTCAGGTATTAAGTCTGGTACCAATTAGTTATTTTTTATGATCCTCTCCTTCCTCCTACCCTCCATCTTCTGATGGACGCTAGTGTGTGTTGCTCCACTCTATGTGTCCATGTGTTCTCATCATTCAGCTCCCATTTATAAGTAAGAACATGTGGTGTTTGGTTTTCTGTTCCTGCTCTAGTATGCTTAGGATAATAGCTCCCAACTCCATCCATAGCCCTGCAAAGAACATGATCTCATTCATTTTTATAGCTACATAGTATTCCATAGTGGATATGTACCACAGTTTTTAAATCCAGTCTACCGTTGATGGGCATTTGTGTTCATTTCATGTCTTTGCTATTGTGAGTAGTGTTGCAATGAACATAAGCATGCATTTATCTTTATAATAGAATGATTTCTATTCCTTTAGGTATATACCCAGTAATGGGATTGCTGGGTCAATTTGTATTTCTTCCTCTAAGTCTTTAAGGAATTGTCACATTTCTTTCACAATGGTTGAACTAATTTATACTCCTGCCAACAGTGTATAAGCATTCCTTTTTCTCCACAACCTTGCCAACTTCTATTTTCTGAATTTTTAAAAATAGCTAAAAGCTCAACATCACTGATCAATACAGAAATGCAAATCAAAACCACAATGAGATACAGTCTCACACCAGTCAGAATGACTATTATTACATTTTATCTTTGTCTCTAACAATCTTACTAAATTCACTCATTAATTTTAATAGTGTCCCTATAGATATTTTGAATGTTCTATGTAAACAGTCATGCTCCCTTTAAATAGTGACAGTTTTATTTCTTCTTTTTTCTCTTCTTATGATTTTTAACTTATTTTTACTTGCCTCATCTTTCTTCTGATCGCACTAAAATTTCCATCACCATGTTAAATTAAAATTATACTAGTGAACATCTTTTTCTTGTTTCTGAGGTCAGAGAAAACTTTCCAACTTTTCACTATAGAGTAATACATTTGTTGTAGGTTTTCTATAGGTTCCCATTATTAGATTAAGGTAGTTCTTGTCTATTCCTTGTTTGTTAAAGATTTACATAAATAAGTGTAAGATATTATCAAATATTTTTTCTCAATGTTGAGATGATAATATAATTTTTTTCTTCTTTATGCTAAAAATTTATTATAAATAGTGTTAGATATTATCATCAAATTTTGTTTCCTACATGATGAAATGATCATATAGTTTTTTTCTTCTTTACTGTCTTAATGTAGTCAATTTCATATGTTAAACCAACCTGAAATAATCTCCATTTGGTCGTGATATAATATCCTTTCTATGTATTAAATTTTCCAAAAATGTTTCATGATTTTGGCATCAGCTTGACACGGTGTCTCATGGTAGTAATTCCAGTGCCATGGGAGGACAAAGTAGGAGGATTGCTTGAGGCCAAGAATTTGAGACCAGTCTAGACAACATAATCAGATCCTGTCTCTACAAAAAAATAAAAAATAAACAAAAATCAGCCAGGTATCGAAGTGTGCACCTGTACTCCTAGCTACTTGGGAGAGTAAAGCAGGAGGATCACTTGAGCCCACGAGTTAAAAGAGTTGCAATGAGCAATGATCATGCCACTGTACTCCAGTCTGGGTGACAGAAAGATATCCTGTATCAAAAAAAAAATAAGAAAAAAGAATTTTGGCATAAACGTTTATAAAAGATGTAGGCCTATAATTCTACTTTGTGTTAAAGAATTTATCAGGTGTTGGTATCTAGGTTATGCTCCCTTCATAAAAAAATTTATAAATATTTCCTCCTTTTCTATTCTCTGAATGAGTATGTAAACAATCTTTTTTTAGGAATTTGGAAGAAAGGATCAATGAAGACATTTGGACCTGGCATTCACTGTGTCGGTAAGTTATTAATTACTAAGACTTTTAATTATTAAGACTAAGCCTGGCACTGAGCAGGTCTTAAGCCTGGGTATTGGGGCCAACCTGGAGGTTGGGTCCATGGGTGCCCACCAGGGGCCTGAGGGCATGGGGGTTGGTGTGGAGCCTGGATTTGCAAGTGCCAGCCCATATTTTAGGACTGTGGGGGCCAATCATAGGGCTGTGGCAGGCTTGAAATTTTGGTCTATGTTGGTAGTCTCCTGTGGACAGTCTGATGCTTAAGGCTTTGGTGGCTGCCTGGACTTGGGATTTTCAAGTGCCAGCCTGGTGACTAGAGCTGTGGCAGCCAGCCTGGCAGTAGGGCAGGACTGGAGCTTTGAGCAGGCCTGAAATCTGAGTCTATAGAACAAGCCAGAGCTCTGGGGGCTAGTCTGGCACTGAGATAGGCCTGGATGCCTCTATGGGTGTTGGCCTTGAGTCTGCAGGTTTCAGCCTCATCTGCAGTGGGGGCAAACCTGGAGACTGAGTCTGCCAGGCAGTCTGGAGCCTACGGCCATGAGGTCCTGCATGGTGCCCGGTTTTACTGGGGCAGGTCTGCAATTACATTCCATATAAACTCAATACATTGATACTTGTTGTGACTTGCTTCATGGCCCAGTATGTGGTCACTCTTGTTAAATGTTCTATGTGAATTTGAAAAAAATATATATAATGCAATTGTTTGATGTAGTGTTTTTATAGGATGTCAAACTTCGTTATTCAAGTTTTCTATATCTCCTTTGATATACATTTTATTTTTGTTTGATTAGTTATTAAGATAGGTATGCTAAAGCTCCAACTAATTGTGAGTTTATACAGTACTACTTTTAGTTTTATATTTTTTCATTACATTTTCCTCTGTATTATCATTTATACATTATTTTATTATTAATTTGTTGTTATTCCAGGGATTAGATTAATCTTTGACATCTTATAGTTTAGTATGAATTAATATTTCCATTAGTTCTCAAAAAATGTAAGCACCTTGCACTTTAATTCAATTTATTCCACCCACATTGTTACACTATTATTATTATACACTTATGTATTCCAAACTTAGTAGATTATAATTACTATTATTTGTAAATAATATTTATATTCTATACTTACTCTTTTGATGGTCTTTATTTTATCTTGTGTTAAATGAGGATCATCTCAGGTCATATTTTCCTGCCTAGAGAAATCTCATTAATATTTCCTTTAGTGCTTTCTGCTTGCAATGAAATTATCATGGTTTTTATTTGTTTAAAAATACCTTTTTTTAAGAATGTTAAAGATAGCTAGAGAGAAAGGGCAGGTAACCTACTAAGAAAGCCCCATCAGGCTAACAGTGGAACTCTCAATATAAACCCTAAAACCCAGAAGAGATTGTGACACTATATTTGACATTTTTAAAAAAAAAAAAAAAAAAAAAACTTCAACCAAGAATTTCACATCCAGCCAAATGAAGCTTCTGAAGCAAAGGAGAAATAAGATCCTTCTCAGATAAGCAAATGCTGATGAAGTACATTACCGCCTGACATGCCTTACAAGAGATCTTGAAAACAACTCTAAATGTGAAAAGAAGAAAACATTACCAATGAACACAAAAACACACTTAAATACATATATCAGTGACACCATAAAATAACCACATAAGCAAGTCAACATAATGACCAGCTAACAACACCATGTCAGGATCAAATCCACATATATCAATATTAACTTTAAATGTAAATGACTAAATGCCCAATTTAAAAGACAGAGACTAGAAAGCTATATAAAAAAGCAAGACCCTTGGCCGGGCGCGGTGGCTCAAGCCTGTAATCCCAGCACTTTGGGAGGCCGAGACGGGCGGATCACGAGGTCAGGAGATCGAGACCATCCTGGCTAACACGGTGAAACCTCGTCTCTACTAAAAATACAAAAAACTAGCTGGGCAAGGTGGCGGGCGCCTGTAGTCCCAGCTACTCAAGAGGCTAAGGCAGGAGAATAACTTAAACCTGGGAGGCGGAGCTTGCAGTGAGCTGAGATCCGGCCACTGCACTCCAGCCTGGGCGACAGAGCGAGACTCTGTCTCAAAAAAAAAAAAAAAGACCCAATGGTATGATGTTTTTAAGAGATGCTTCTTACATGCAATGACATCCATAGGCTCAAAATTAGGGATGAAAGAAAAGAAACTAAGCAAATGGAAATCAGACAAAAAGCTGGGGTTGTAACCCTAATTTCAGATAAAACAGACTTTAAACTAACAAAGATAAAAAATAAGAGCATTACATCAGGGAGGGGCTAAGTAGCCACCTAGAAATAGCTACGGTTGAAGGGTCCCACCAAGAACAAAAATGGAGACTGAATCCTGCACCAGCAACTAAGGTATCCAGGTTCTCTCTCACTGGGACTGATTAGGCAGTTGGCAGGACCCATGGAGAGTGTATAAAAGCAGGGTGGAGTGATAGCCTACCTGGGAGCTGCATGAGGCAAGGGGAGTTCCCACCCACCCAAGGGAAGTAGTGAGTGTGCAACCCCACTAAGGAAACCACACTTCTTCCACAGATCTATGCAACCCAAATATCAGGAGATTCCCTCATGATCCCATGCCACCAGGGCCTTGGATCCCAAGCACAGAACTGTGCAGATTCTCAGAGGCCACATGGCTGCAGACTGCCTAAGATGACTGAGCTCCTGGAAGGGTGGGTGACAGCCATCGCTGTGGCTACCTGCTGCCTAAGATGACTGAGCTCCTTGCCAGAGGGGTGGCAGCCATCACTGCAGCTCCAGTCCCCTGGTTGGTGCCAGGGAGACTGAGTGGTTTAGACAAAGAGAAATTTCCCACAGCACAGCACAGTGGCTGTGACAGATCACGGCCAGACTGCCTCTTTTGGCTGGACGCAGACCCACTCTTCCTCACTGGGTAAGCCCTCCCTGCAGGAATTTCAGCAACTCCAGACAGGGGGTTATGGACAAAACTCTGATCCCCCTGGGGCAGATCCCCTGAGGGGAGCAGTGGCCACAGTCTCTACGGATCAGTGGACTTAGTTTTTCCCCTGCTGGCTCTGAGAAATTCAGACAGTCCAGAAGAGTGGGATTCTCCCCAATACAGGGCACCCTCTCTGCCAAGTGGCAGTCAGAGTGCTGTGTTAAGTGGATCTGTGATCCCATGCTTCCTGACTGTGTGAGACTCCCACAATGGGTCGTTAGACACCTTTTCAGGAGCATTCCCTCTGGTGTCAGGCTGGTTACCCTGTGGGATGCAGCTCCCAGAAGAAGTAGCAGACCAGCCATCTTTGCTGTTCTACTGCCTCCAGTGGTGACACCTCCAGGGGCGGGAGAGGCCCAGACCAATAGGACCTGGAGTGGACCCCCAGCAAACCACAGCAGCCCTACAGAAAAGAGGCCTGACTGTTAAAAGAAAAATAACAGTAATTAACAACAACAGAATGAACAAAAACGTCCCTACAAAAACCCTATCCAAATATCAGCATCCTCGAAGATTGAAACTAGATAAACTCAAGAAGATAAGAAAAGAATAAATAAAAAACTGAAACCTCAAAAATCCAGAGTGCCTTTTCTCCTCCAAATGATGACAACACCTTGTCAGCAAAGTCATAGAACTGGACTGAGGCTGAGATGGATTAACTAACAGAAATAGGCTTCAGAATGTGGATAACAGCAAACTTCACTGAGCTGAAGGAGCATGTTCTATCTCAATGCAAAGAAGCTAAGAACCATTATAAAACATTACAAGAGCTGTTAACCAGAATAACTGTTTAGAGAGAAATATAAATGACCTAATAAATCTGAAAAACACAACATAAGAACTTCACAATGCAACCACAAGTATCAGTAGCCAGACAGACAAAATGGAGGAAAGAATTTTAGAAATTCAAGGCTATCTTGCTGAAATGAGAAAGACAGACAAGATTAAAGAAAAAAGAATGAAAGGAACAAACAAAACCTCTGGGAATTGTGGGATTATGTAAAAAGATGAAACCTGAGACTGATTGGGGTACCTAAAGAAGACAGGGAGATTGAAACCAAGCTGGATAAAATACTTCAGGATCTCATCCAGGAAAACTTCCCCAGCTTAACAAAGCATGCCAACATTCAAATTCGGGAAATCCAGAGAACCCCAGTAAGATACTCTATGAAAGATCAACCTCAAGACACAATCATCAGATTCTCCAAGGTTAAAATAAAGAAAAAAATAATGTTAAGGGCAGCCAGAGAGAAAGGTCAGGTCACCTACAAAGGGAAGCCCATCAGAATCACAGCAGAGCTCTCAGCAGAAATGCCACAAGCCAGAAAAGATTGGGGCCAATATTCACCATTCTTAAAGAAAAAATTTTAAACCCTGAATACCATATCTGGCCAAATGAAGCTTCATGAGCAAAAGAGAAATAAAATCTTTTACAGACAAGCAAATACTGAGGGAATTCATCACCACCAGGCCTGCCTTGCAAGAGCTCCTGAGGGAAGCACTAAATATGGGAAGGAAAAATTGTTACCAGCCACTACAAAAACACACTGAAGTACACAGACCAATAACACTATGAAGCGACTACCACAACAAGTCTGCAAAGTAACCAGCTAGCATTATGGTGATAGGATATAATACACACATGACAATATTAACCTTAAATGTAAATGGGCTAAATGTCCCAATGAAGAAACACAAAATAGCAAGTTGGATAAAGTCAAGAATCATTGGTGTTCTGTTTTCAAGAGAACCAGCTCCTGTGCAAAGACACACATATGCTCAACAAAAGGGATGGAGGAAAATCTACCAAGCAAATGGAAAGCAGAAAAATAGTAGATGTTGCTGTCTTAGTTTCTGACATAATAGACTTTAACTCAACAAAGATCAAAAAAGACAAACAGGACATTACATAATGACAAAGGATCCAAAAAGAGCTAACTATTCTAAATATATGTATATACCCAATACAGGAGCACCCAAATTAAAAAAAAAAAGTGTTTAGAGACCTAAAAAGAAACTTAGACTCCCAAACAATAAAAGTGGGAGACATTAACAGTCACTGTTAATATTAGACAGATCATCAAGACAGAAAATTAACAAAGCTATTCAGGACTTGAACTCAGCTCTGGATCAAGTTGACCTGGTAGATACCTACAGAACTCTGCATGCAAAACCAACAGAATATGCATTTATCTCTGTTCCACATGGCACTTACTCTAAAATCTATCACATATTTGGAAATGAAATACTCCTCAGCAAATTCAAAATAACTGAAAACATAACAAACAGTCTCTCAGACCACAGCGTAATCAAATTAGAACTAAAAGACTCACCAAAACCACACAACTACATGGAAATTGAACCTGCTCCTGAATGAATACTGGGTAAATAATAAAATTAAGGCAGAAAGCAAGAAGTTCTTTGAAACCAATGAGATCAGAGACAATGTACTAGAATCTCTGGTACACAGGTAAAGCAGGGTTAAGAGAGAAACTTATAGCACTTAATGCCCACATCAAAAGCTGGAAAGATCTCAAATAAACACCCTAACATCACAACTAAAATAACTAGAGAACCAAGAGCAAACAAACCCCAAAGCTAGCAGAAGACGAGAAATAACTAAGATCAGAGTAGAACTGAAGGAGATAGAGACACAAAAAAAAGCCCTTCAAAAAATCAAGGAATCCAGAGCTCTTTATTTATTTATTTATTTAATAATAAAATAATATTAATAATAATAATTTTAAAAAGATACTTTAATAATATAATAAAATAGATCAACTGCCAACTAGACTAATAAAGAAGAATATAGAGAAGAATCAAATAGACACAATCAGAAATGATAAGGGGCATATCACCACTGACAAAAAAGCTCAGGACCCGATGTATTCACAGCCATATTTGACCAGATATACAAAGAAGAGCTGGAACCATTCCTACTGAAAGTATTCTAAAAAAATTGAGGAGGAGGGACTTTTTCTCAACCCATTCTATAAGGCCAGGATCATCCTGATACCAAAACCTGGAAAAGACACAACAGAAAGAGAAAACTTCAGGCCAATGTTCTTGATGAGCATTGATGCAAACATTCAAAAAAAAAAAAAAAAAACTTGCAAACTAAATCCAGCAGCATGTCAAAAAATCTAGTCCATCATGATTAAGTAGACTTCATCCCTGGTATATAAGGTTGGTTCATTATATGCAAATTAACAAATGTGACTCATCATATAAACAGAACTAAAGACAAAAACCACATGATTATCTCAATAGATGAACAAAAGGCTATCAATAAAATTTAACACCCCTTCATGTTAAAAACTCTCAATAAATTAGGTATTGAAGGAACACACCTCAAAATAATAAGAGTCGTCTATGACAAAAACATAGCCAACATCATACTGAATAGGGAATAGCTGGAAGCTTTCTCCTTGAAAGCCAGCATAAGACAAGGATTCCTTCTCTCAACGCTCATATTCAACATAGTATTGGATGTCCTGGCCAGGGAAATCAGACAAGAGAAATAAATGAAAGCAATAAATTGAAATAGAGGAAGTAAACTATTCCTATTTGCAGCTGACATGATTCTATACCTAGAAAACTCTGTAGTCTCAGCCCAAAAGATCCTTAAGCTGATAAACAACTTCAGAAAAATTTCAGGACACAAAATCAATATGCAAAAATGACTAGCATTTCTATCAACCAATAACAGTCAAGCTAAGAGCCAAATCAGAAAAGTAATACAATTCACAATTGCCAGAAAAAGAATAAAATACATAGGCCTACAACTAATCAGGGAGGTTAAAAAGCTCTACCATGAGAATTACAAACACTGATCAAAGAAATCAGAGATAACACAAACAAGTGGAAAACACTCTATACTCATGAATAGGAAGAATCAATATTATTAAAATGGCCATACTGTCCATAGCAATTTACAAATTCAATGCTATTTCTATCAAACTACCAATGACATTCTTCATAAAACCAGAAAAAAACTATTTAAATTTTATATAAAACCAAATATAAAGCCCAAATACCCAAGGCAATCCTAAGCAAAAAACACAAACAAAAAACTCTCCCCCCCCCACACACACACGTGCATACACATACACACACACCCACACACACAAACCCAAAGCTGGAGACATAATGTTAGCCAACTTTAAACTATACTACAGGACTACAGTAACCAAAATACAAAACAGCATGGTACTAATACAAAACAGATACATAGATATACGGAACAGATAGAGTCCAGAAATAAGGCCACACACATGCAACCATCTGAACTTCCGTAAAGCTAACAAAAACCAGCAATTGAGAAAGGACGCCCTATTCAATAAATGGTTCTGAGATAACTGACTAGACATATACAGAAAATTGGAACTGCACCTCTTTCTTACACCATATAAAAAATCAACTCAAGATGAATTAAAGCTTTTAATGTGAAACTCAAAATTATAAAAACCCTGAAAGGCAACCTAGGCGATATCATTTTGGTTGTAGTAACTGGCAAAGATTTCATGACAAACACGCCAAAAGCAATCACAACAAAAGCAAAAACTGATGAATGAGACCTATTAGGTAGCTGCAGAAGTAATTGTGGTTTTTGCCCTTTAAAGTAATGACAAAAATCACAATTACTTTTGTAATAATTAAACTAAATAGCTTCTGCATAGCAAAATAGACTACCAACAGAGTAAACAGACAACCTTAAGAATAGGAGAAAATGTTTGCAATGTATGGACAAAAGTCTAATATACGGCATCTAAAAGGAACTTCAACAAATGTACAAGAAAAAAAAACTAATAACCCCACTTAAAATTGGGCAAAGGACATAAACAGACAGTTCTTAAAAGAAGACATACAGATGGCCAACAAGCATATGAAAAACTCAACATCATTGATCATTAGAGAAAGGCAAACCAAAATCAAAGTAAGATACCATCTCACACTGGTGAGAATGGTTATTATTTAAAAGCCAAAAAATAACAGATGCTGATGAGGTTGTGAAGAAAAGGAAAAGGTTATATACACTGTTGGTGGGAGTGTAAATTACTTCAACCATTGTGGAAAGCAGTGTGGCAATTCCTCAAAAAGCTAAAAACAGAACTAGCATTCAACCCAGCAATGGTTTTATACCCATTACTGGATATATAAATCATTCTATCACAGGAATATAAATCATTCTATCACAAATACATGTGCAGCACTATTCACATTAGCAAAAACATGGAATCAATCTAGATGTCCATCAATGGTAGACTGCATAAAGAAAATATTGTACATATACCGCATGGAATACTACGCAACAATAAAAATGGAATCAGATCATGTCTTTTGTGGGAACATGAATGGAGCTGCAAGCCATTATCCTTAGCAAAGTAACAAAGAAACAGAAAACCAAATACTGCATGTTATCTCTTATAAGTGGGAACTAAATGATAACATGAAAACAGAGGGGATTAAAGACTCTGGGGCCTATTAGCGTGTGGAGGGTGGGAAGAGAGAGAGGACAAAAAAAAAATAACTCTTGGGTACTACACTTAGTATCTGGGTGATAAAATAATCTGTATAACATACTCCTGTGACAAGAGATTACCTGTGTAGCAAACTTGTATGTATACCCATGAACCTAAGATGAAAGTAAACAAACAAACAAACATGTGATTATTTTATCTTAATTTTTAAAGGATATTTGTGTTGTGCTAAAATCTTGAGTTGGGAGTTATTTTCTTTTATAACTTTAACTATGTAGTTACACTATTGGCTTATATCACTAATTTTCTCCTTTATATCAAGAGATAGGTTACCATCACCTACATATATAAGGAGCATGTACATATCCACTTATAAAAGAAATCATAACTAAGACTACACTTAGAAAATGAAGAAAACTGTTCAGAAATTTAACTATGTTTCAATTTCCAATAATTTGAGACTGAAATATTTTCTATATAAAGCAGGCATTTCATAATATTTGGCTAAACTATCCCTTTTCTGACTGGTTCTTTGTTGCCTTTTCTAGTGATATCCCAACTGAGATGTATGTGCAAGACAACTGAAGTGTAGAAATAATATATTAACCATTTCTTCTAGATTTTCCAGTTTATTTGCGTAGAGGTGTTTATAGTATTCTCTGATGGTAGTTTGTATTTCTGTGGGGTCGGTGGTGATATCCCCTTTATCATTTTTAATTGCGTCGATTTGATTCTTCTCTCTTTTCTTCTTTATTAGTCTTGCTAGTGGTCTGTCAATTTTGTTGATCTTTTCAAAAAACCAACTCCTGGATTCATTGATTTTTTGGAGGGTTTTTTTGTGTCTCTATCTCCTTCAGTTCTGCTCTGATCTTAGTTATTTCTTGCCTTCTGCTAGCTTTCGAATGTGTTTGCTCTTGCTTCTCTAGTTCTTTTAATTGCGAAGTTAGAGTGTCAATTTTAGATCTTTCCTGCTTTCTCTTGTGGGCATTTAGTGCTATAAATTTCCCTCTACACACTGCTATAAATGTGTCCCAGAGATTCTGGTATGTTGTATCTTTGTTCTCATTGGTTTCAAAGAACATCTTTATTTCTGCCTTCATTTCGTTATGTACCCAGTAGTCATTCAGGAGCAGGTTGTTCAGTTTCCATGTAGTTGAGCGGTTTTGATTGAGTTTCTTAGTCCTGAGTTCTAGTTTGATTGCACTGTGGTCTGAGAGACAGTTTGTTATAATTTCTGTTCTTGTACATTTGCTGAGGAGTGCTTTACTTCCAATTACGTGGTCAATTTTGGAGTAAGTACGATGTGGTGCTGAGAAGAATGTATATTCTGTTGATTTGGGGTGGAGAGTTCTATGGATGTCTATTAGGTCTGCTTGCTGCAGAGATGAGTTCAATTCCTGGATATCCTTGTTAACTTTCTGTCTCGTTGATCTGTCTAATGTTGACAGTGGAGTGTTGAAGTCTCTCATTATTATTGTATGGGAGTCTAAGTGTCTTTGTAAGTCTCTAAGGACTTGCTTTATGAATCTGGGTGCTCCTGTATTGGGTGCATATATATTTAGGATAGTTAGCTCTTCCTGTTGAATTGATCCCTTTACCATTATGTAATGGCCTTCTTTGTCTCTTTTGATCTTTGATGGTTTAAAGTCTGTTTTATCAGAGACTAGTATTGCAACCCCCGCTTTTTTTTGTTCTCCATTTGCTTGGTAAATCTTCCTCCATCCCGTTATTTTGAGCCTATGTATGTCTCTGCGTGTGAGATGGGTCTCCTGAATACGGCAGACTGATGGGTCTTGACTCTTTATCCAGTTTGCCAGTCTATGTCTTTTAATTGGAGCATTTAGTCCATTTACATTTAAGGTTAAGATTGTTATGTGTGAACTTGATCCTGCCATTTTGATATTAACTGGTTATTTTGCTCGTTAGTTGATGCAGTTTCTTCCTAGCCTCGATGGTCTTTACATTTTAGCATGTTTTTGCAATGGCTGGTACCGGTTATTCCTTTCCATGTTGAGTGCTTCCTTCAGGGTCTCTTGTAAGGCTGGCCTAGTGGTGACAAAATCTCTAAGCATTTGCTTATCTGTAAAGGATTTTATTTCTCCTTCACTTATGAAACTTAGTTTGGCTGGATATGAAATTCTGGGTTTAAAATTCTTTTCTTTAAGAATGTTGAATATTGGCCCCCACTCTCTTCTGGCTTGGAGAGTTTCTGCCGAGAGATCTGCTGTTAGTCTGATGGGCTTCCCTTTGTGGGTAACCCAACCTTTCTCTCTGGCTGCCCTTAAGATTTTTTCCTTCATTTCAACTTTGGTGAATCTGGCAATTATGTGTCTTGGAGTTGCTCTTCTCGAGGAGTATCTTTGTGGCGTTCTCTGTATTTCCTGAATTTGAATGTTGGCCTGCCCTACTAGGTTGGGGAAGTTCTCCTGGATGATATCCTGAAGAGTGTTTTCCAACTTGGTTCCATCTTAGACGTCACTTTCAGGCACCCCAATCAGACGTAGATTTGGTCTTTTTACATAATCCCATACTTCATGCAGGCTTTGTTCATTTCTTTTTCTTCTTTTTTCTTTCGGTTTCTCTTCTCGCTTCATTTCATTCATTTGATCCTCAATCGCTGATACTCTTTCTTCCAGTGGATCGAGTCAGTTACTGAAGCTTGTGCATTTGTCACGTATTTCTCGTGTCATGGTTTTCATCTCTTTCATTTCGTTTATGACCTTCTCTGCATTAATTACTCTAGCCATCAATTCTTCCACTTTTTTTTTCAAGATTTTTAGTTTCTTTGTGCTGGGTACGTAATTCCTCCTTTAGCTCTGAGAAATTTGAAGGACTGAAGCCTTCTTCTCTCATCTCGTCAAAGTCATTCTCCGTCCAGCTTTGATCCGTTGCTGGCGATGAGCTGCGCTCCTTTGCCAGGGGAGATGCGCTCTTATTTTTTGAATTTCCAGCTTTTCTGCCCTGCTTTTTCCCCATCTTTGTGGTTTTATCTGCCTCTGGTCTTTGATGATGGTGATGTACTGATGGGGTTTTGGTGTAGGTGTCCTTCCTGTTTGATAGTTTTCCTTCTAACAGTCAGGACCCTCAGCTGTAGGTCTGTTGGAGATTGCTTGAGGTCCACTCCAGACCCTGTTTGCCTGGGTATCAGAAGCAGAGGCTGCAGAAGATAGAATATTTCTGAACAGCGAGTGTACCTGTCTGATTCTTGCTTTGGAACTTCCTCTCAGGGGTGTACTCCACCCTGTGAGGTGTGGGGTGTCAGACTGCCCCTAGTGGGGGATGTCTCCCAGTTAGGCTACTCAGGGGTCAGGGACCCACTTGAGAAGGGAGTCTGTCCCTTCTCAGATCTCAACCTCCGTGTTGGGAGATCCACTGCTCTCTTCAAAGCTGTCAGACAGAGTCGTTTGCGTCTGCAGAGGTTTCTGCTGTTTTTGTTATTTTTATTGTGCCCTGTCCCCAGAGATGGAGTCTACAGAGACAGGCAGGTTTCCTTGAGCTGCTGTGAGCTCCACCCAGTTCGAGATTCCCAGCAGCTTTGTTTACCTACTTAAGCCTCAGCAATGGCGGGCGCCACTCCCCCAGCCTCGTTGCTGCCTTGCCTCGATATCGCAGACTGCTGTGCTAGCAATGAGGGAGGCTCCGTGGGCGTGGGACCCTCCCGGCCAGGTGTGGGATATGATCTCCTGGTGTGACTGTTTGCTTAAAGCGCAGTATTGGGGTGGGAGTTACCCGAGTTTCCAGGTGTTGTGTGTCTCAGTTCCCCTGGCTAGGAAAAGGGACAGCCTTCCCCCTTGTGCTACCCAGGTGAGGCAATGCCTCGCCCTGCTTCAGCTCTCGCTGGTCGGGCTGCAGCAGCTGACCAGCACCGATCATCTGGCACTCCCTAGTGAGATGAACCCAGTACCTCAGTTGAAAATGCAGAAATCATCGGTCTTCTGTGTCGCTCACGCTGGGAGTTGGAGACTGGAGCTGTTCATATTTGGCCATCTTGCTCCGCCCCTGCATAATTTCTTAAGAAGAAATGGATAATTTCCTGGACACTTACACTCTTCCAAGACTAAACCAGGAAGAAGTTGAATCCCTGAATAGACTAATAGCAGGCTCTGAAATTGAGGCAATAATTAATAGCCTACCAACCAAAAAAAGTCCAGGACCAGATGGATTCACAGCTGAATTCTTCCAGAGGTACAAGGAGGAGTTGGTACCATTCCTTCTGAAACTATTCCAATCAATAGAAAAAGAGGGAATCCTCCCTAACTCATTTTATGAGGCCAACATCATCCTGATACCAAAGCCTGGCAGAGACACAACAAAAAAAGAGAATTTTAGACCAATATCCCTGATGAACATCGATGCAAAAATCCTCAATAAAATACTGGCAAACCGGATTCAGCAACACATCAAAAAGCTTATCCACCATGATCAAGTGGGCTTCATCCCTGGGATGCAAGGCTGGTTCAACATTCGCAAATCAATAAACATAATCCAGCAGATAAACAGAACCAAAGACAAGAACCACATGATTATCTCAATAGATGCAGAAAAGGCTTTTGACAAAATTCAACAGCCCTTCATGCTAAAAACGCTCAATAAATTCGGTATTGATGGAACGTACCTCAAAATAATAAGAGCTATTTATGACAAACCCACAGCCAATATCATACTGAATGGGCAAAAACTGGAAAAATTCCCTTTGAAAACCGGCACAAGACAGGGATGCCCTCTCTCACCACTCCTATTCAACATAGTGTTGGAAGTTCTGGCTAGGGCAATTAGGCAAGAGAAAGAAATCAAGGGTATTCAGTTAGGAAAAGAAGAAGTCAAACTGTCCCTGTTTGCAGATGACATGATTGTATATTTAGAAAACCCCATTGTCTCAGCCCAAAATCTCCTTAAGCTGATAAGCAACTTCAGCAAAGTCTCAGGATACAAAATTAATGTGCAAAAATCACAAGCATTCTTATACACCAGTAACAGACAAACAGAGAGCCAAATCAGGAATGAACTTCCATTCACAATTGCTTCAAAGAGAATAAAATACCTAGGAATCCAACTTACAAGGGATGTAAAGGACCTCTTCAAGGAGAACTACAAACCACTGCTCAGTGAAATCAAAGAGGACACAAACAAATGGAAGAACATACCATGCTCATGGATAGGAAGAATCAATATCGTGAAAATGGCCATACTGCCCAAGGTAATTTATAGATTCAATGCCATCCCATCAAGCTACCAATGAGTTTCTTCACAGAATTAGAAAAAAACTGCTTTAAAGTTCATATGGAACCAAAAAAGAGCCTGCATCTCCAAGACAATCCTAAGTCAAAAGAACAAAGCTGGAGGCATCACGCTACCTGACTTCAAACTATACTACAAGGCTACAGTAACCAAAACAGCATGGTCCTGGTACCAAAACAGAGATATAGACCAATGGAACAGAACAGAGTCCTCAGAAATAATACCACACATCTACAGCCATCTGATCTTTGACAAACCTGAGAGAAACAAGAAATGGGGAAAGGATTCCCTATTTAATAAATGGTGCTGGGAAAATTGGCTAGCCATAAGTAGAAAGCTGAAACTGGATCCTTTCCTTACTCCTTATATGAAAGAGACTTAAATGTTAGACCTAATACCATAAAAATCCTAGAGGAAAACCTAGGTAGTACCATTCAGGACATAGGCATGGGAAAAGACTTCATGTCTAAAACACAAAAAGCAACGGCAGCAAAAGCCAAAATTGACAAATGGGATCTAATTAAACTAAAGAGCTTCTGCACAGCAAAAGAAACTACCATCAGAGTGAACAGGCAACCTACAGAATGGGAGAAAATTTTTGCAATCTACTCATCTGACAAAGGGCTAATATCCAGAACCTACAAAGAACTCAAACAAATTTACAAGAAAAAAACAAACAACCCCATCAAAAAGTGGGCAAAGGATATGAACAGACATTTGTCAAAAGAAGACATTCATATAGCCAACAGACACATGAAAAAATGCTCATCATCACTGACCATCAGAGAAATGCAAATCAAAACCACAATGAGATACCATCTCACACCAGTTAGGATGGCAATCATTAAAAAGTCAGGAAACAACAGGTGCTGGAGAGGATGTGGAAAAATAGGAACACTTTTACACTGATGGTGGGATTGTAAACTAGTTCAACCATTGTGGAAAACAGTATGGCGATTCCTCAAGGATCTAGAACTAGAAATACCATATGACCCAGCCATCGCGTTAGTGGGTATATACCAAAAGGATTATAAATCATGCTGCTATAAAGACACATGCACACGTATGTCTATTGTGACACTATTCACAATAGCAAAGACTTGGAATCAACCCAAATGTCCATCATTGACAGACTGGATTAAGAAAATGTGGCACATATACACCATGGAATACTATGCAGCCATAAAAAAGGATGAGTTCGTGTCCTTTTTAGGGACATGGATGCAGCTGGAAACCATCATTCTCAGCAAACTATTGCAAGAACAGAAAACCAAACACTGCGTGTTCTCACTCATAGGTGGGAATTGAACAATGAGATCACTTGGACATGGGAAGGGGAACATCATACACTGGGGCCTATTATGGGGAGCGGGGAGGGGGAAGGGATGGCATTGGGAGTTATACCTGATGTAAATGACGAGTTGATGGGTGCTGATGAGTTGGTGGGTGCAGCACACCAACATGGCACATGTATACGTATGTAACAAACCTGCACGTTGTGCACATGTACCCTAGAACTTAAAGTATAATAATGAAAAAATAAATAAATAAAAATATAGAACACTAAAAAGAAAATAAATAAAATAAAAAATACATTTTATCATTTTGACTTATTTTTGTTTTGTGTTTTAATACCTGATGACTTAGGTAAGTCAAAAAAGTGAAGCCCTAAGGCAGGGGTGTGTAATCATTCAGCTTCCCTGGACCATATTAGAAGAAGAATTCTCTTGGGCCACACATATAATACACTAACACTAATGATAGCTGATCAACTAAAAAAACAAATAGCAAAAAAAAAAAAAAAAAAAAAACTCATAATGTTTTAAGAAAGTTTACAAATTTGTGCTGAGTTTCATTCAAACCCCTTCTGGGCCACATGTGGCCTGCAGGCCACGGGTTGGACAAGCTTACTGGGACATGCGTTTATATAAGCACAACCTTAGCTGTAGCAATGGTTGAATTTACCATTCTAGCTAATAAGGAAGTAACACTTTCAAAACACATTATGCCATGTTTATTTTTGGTAGACAATACTGATTAGTACCAAATCAAATGGGCACCTTCCAAATGGAGAATATCGTGGATCAATTATCCCTGTGTGGAGAGACAATTCAAAATCCAGATCAACACTTATATGTGCCCCCATAAGACATGATTAGTGATTTGATGTAATTTGTGAAAACATTAAAATGTGAGTTTACTTCAGAACTTTTTCAGTGAACTAAGAAAATTCTGACTTAGAATTTTGCACTAGAGAATATTTTGAGGCTGAACTCGTTCAATTTACTTATTTGTTATTAAGTAACAGATTACTTAATTAAGTTAGTATTTTTATTTCAGGTTTTTAAATGTCTGGTAAAAATACAATTGATTTTGAATAGGGAGACTAATATGGATTAAAGATAGACATTCTTAAATAATGGAGATAAGAGAATGAATACAAGTTTTTGAAGTGTTATGATTGAAAAATTTGTTATAATAATGAATGACAATAAGACAGTTCCAAATAACTGCTTAAACATAGCATTGGGCTTTGTTTCTTAGAAATAAAGGATAGTTTACTTAAAAATGTATTATTTATTGTCCATAATACAAATTTAATTAAAGCATTTTCTTCTTTTAATAGACTAGAAGTAAACATCAGAACATGTGACAATTCCATTCCAAGTAAGAATTTAGTTAATGAAGTTTAATTTTTCTTAGATTGGAAAATAATTTTAGGAACTAATGACTAGTGTATTCCAGTAAATGTGATAAAGCAGAAACTGCTATGAATTTTTGTAAAAATTTTATAAAAGCATGTATGCGTGATATTTGTATGTGTATGTTGGTTGGTGTATATGTGTGTGTATATTTCTGGCCTTGATGTAGATTTGCACTCACTGGTTTTGAAGAAAGATTTAGTTTGCTCTCCTTCACAATACAAACCAATTTTACTTGTGTAAGATTCCCTTGTTTTTAGAATTCATAATTACAGTAAAGAGGGCAAATATAGTCAGAGAGATGAAAATAGTTAATGAACAACCCATTTGTTAAACAGCTGCAACTTTAGGAACGTTTACTTTAATATACTGAGCTGAAATCTGCCTGCACTGCTATAACTATTACCTATTGGTTCTAGCCCACTCCTCAGGATACGTATAAAAGAAGTCTATAACATTGTGATTAAGAGCATGGGCTCTGGGCCCAAAGCACCTAGGTTCAAATCAACTCTGCTACTTACTAGCTTTATGATTTGGAGCAATTAATTTAACCTCTCCCCATCTCTGTGCTTTATTTTTCCACATCTGTAAAATGGAGACAATTATATTACCTAATTCAAAGCATTGTTATAGAGATTAAACAAGTTTACTAAAATGCTTAGAACACAGTCTGGCACATAGTAAACACTACACGAGTGTTAGTGGTTGCAGTTATGCTATTATTACTATGACTACTTTTCACCAATATAGCAGCTCTTTAAAAATCTAAAGATAGTAACCATATCTCTGATTAGTCTCTCCGTCCCCAAGAGAGCTATGTTGAGTTTCGTTACCAGTTCCACTTTTGACATAGTTTTCAGATAGTTTGATCTTCCTGATCACACTATTCTGGTTGTCCTCAAGTGTGTATGTCCTTCTTTAAATAGAATCTCCAGAATGGAATGCAGTATTTCCACCTAGGGCCCTAATTCCTGCAGTTTGGGATGCCACTGAGGTCAAAGACGTGCTAAAAGAAACACTCAGATGTAACCAATCAAGACTTTTACTGACTGTTGTCAACATCGTGCTAGTTATTATGAAGACTATAGAAGAAATTTTATTGTCTGCAATCTAACTAAAGTGACATAAAGAAAAAAAAGCCAGGATAGAGGAGATGATGTAGATATTTTCAAGGAAACAGTAAATCTCTATTTTCTATTCCTACTGTCTGATTCTATTATTTTACCATCATGATTTAAGTATCTGTGAAAATTAGTTTAATGTAGAAAATAAAATTACAAATTTATTTTTAATAAAATTCAATGATAAATAAAAATAGTTTTTATTTTCTCTGATTGCTATGCAAATAAAGTAGGAACTCTGAGAAAAAATCTATATGTTAATTTATAACTTAGTTTAATTTAAATAATATGTTTCTTTTTCAAGAATATTTCAGGTCTGTGGAACATCTGACATTAACTCCAAGTTGTTTATTATCCTTTCTCATTTAGTCAGTGAATCAAGCAGAAAATCATGGAATCAAAAACACTTTGCTTTGACATTTCCCAAACCACCCCAGAGAGGTACAAATGATAAATCAAGACCTTTGAAATCACAAATAACAGTTACTGTAAGTATAGAAAAAGTCATTTTTAAAAACAAAATCTAAGTTGGTAAAGCATATATAAATATAAGACCTTTGTAACTTGACTTTTACTACCTGTTGGAAGATTTTTTTTTAATTTGTAATTTTCTGTACAACAGACTGCCCCTATTGCTTTAGATTAAGCTCATATTTCTACATAATTATCCACATCAAAGACATTATCTAAGCAAGCTGGAGAACCTAATACTGCACCTGGCAAGTTCTATCAGGCATGTTTACCAACTGCAAAAAGCAGTTAAAATTTATATATTAGAGCAGAAACTGATCTTGATGAGGTTTCAAGGTCTCCTTATTTTACAAAATATGAAATTCAGGAGACTCGATATTAAGAGATTCAAGTTTTCTACTGTTTCTCTAAAGTGGAGTTATCCTATCAATTAGCAAAAGGAAAAACAAGCATGTATAGATCACCTATTATGATATCAAGCAATTTTAAAGCATCTCCCAGAGCGAAGTTAGAGTCAATGCATTTATTCGAGGGTAATTTATTACATCTGTAGTGATCCAGCTTTCATGCTTCTCTTCAGGTTATCTTTTAATTCCATATTACCATTTGCTTGTTGGCACCTCTACTGAATAGTTGAGGGAAAATAAGAAGCAATTCTAAAATCAGTCTTTACGGTTATTTATGACAACTAACTAGATTTGGCAAATATTTGGGTGAGAGTTGAAAATAAATTACACCACTGCTGCACAAGTTAATGTGAATCAAGCGTCTGTTTATTTCATTCAGTTTATGTCTTTGTTTCTTTTTGTGCGGTGCAGTTGGGGTCACAGAATCTCAATTTTACAAGGCACTTTAAAAGCAGGAGTAGAAATTAAGCTAGGGTTTTACAACTATTACAGGAACTGTCATGACAAACTTCAAGTGGATCAGTTTATTTCTGATTTAACTTGGGAATAGACAGTGTTCAGTTTTTTCCAAAAGATTCTCCCCATATAGAATTCCCAAAAGTCTACTGTTGGTTTTTGAGGACAAGTCCTGGAATGTCATAGATCACTGTGGTCCTGCTCTAATATCAATAAGAATCATTAATGGAATCATAAAGTTCCCACTAAAGTCATTTTATTTCCAAAGTGGAGTTATCTCTCTCTTTCTGTCTCTCTCTTTCACACACACACACACACACACACACACACACACACAACCTTGAAAGAGAGAAAAAAAACCTAAGTTTAAACAGATGGTTAGTAAAAATATAAACTTTTTATGTTTCAATATAGTAAGATATAACTCATTCACAAATGTGTATTATTATTCTAACCAGTCTTTTCAGAGGCATGACCAAAGAAAACTAGAGGAAGGCCAGAAACCAGCTCATGTATGGATAAGGCATTCTTTAAGAAAAATTTTGCAACGACCACCTATTTACACAGCTGCCAGGGAACAGACTCCATTCAGACATCTTTATACTTCCAAAACCCATCTTAAAAAAGCAGAATATAAGAACTCCAAAGATGAAAAAAGAGGAACACCTTTGAAGAAAGATTCCAAGAAAAAAGGAGGCTCATATGCAACAAATCCAGAATCCAAGCAAACAGTAGAAGATGAGAAAACTAAAAGACAAAATGAGGCAGATAAAACTCCCTTAAAATCATCACATGAAAATGAACCATCTAAGAAGTCAAAACCCAATTCAGAAACAAATCCAGAATCCCAAAATTCTAAGACAGTCTCAAAAAATTATTCACAAAAAGATAAGAAAGATTCAAAGAATTCCAAGAAGACGAACACTAAATTCATATATACAAAGAACAATCCAAAGAAAGATTTGAAGAGGTCAAGGACTAGTAATGATGCCATATCAGAGATTTGCTCAGAAAATAGTTTAAATGCTGATTTCCTCATGTTAGTGGGAGAGTCTGATGATGAATCCATAAATTTTGATACATGCTTAAGGAATTATTCACAGAATAATTCAAAGAAGCCTGCAAAGAAGGACACAAAAAAGAGTGCAAAGAAAAGCTCTGATGCTGAATCTGAAGACTCAAAGGATGTTAAGAAAGATTCAAAGAAAGATAAGAAAAATGCCAAGAAAGATGACAAGAAAAAGGATGTAAAGAAGGACACAGATTCTACTGATGCTGAATCTGGAGACTCAAAGGATGCAAGGAAAGATACAAAGAAGGATAAGAAAAATTTAAAGAAAGATGACAAGAAAAAGGACACAAAGAATTACCCAGAGTCTACTGATACTGAATCAGGAGACGCAAAGGATGCAAACGAAGATTCAAGAAAGTCAAAAAAGGCTTCAAAGAAAGATGACAAGAAAAAGGATGCGAAGAAAAGTACAGTCTCTACTGATTCTGAATCTGAATTGGAGTCAAAGAAAAGTCAGAAAGATGAAAAAAAGGATAAAAAAGGTTCAAAGACAGATAATAAAAAGTCTGTCAAGAGTGATGAAGAATCTACTGATGCTGACTCTGAACCAAAAGGAGATTCAAAAAAGGGTAAAAAGGATGAAAAGAAGGGAAGGAAAGATTCAAAGAAAGATGACAGAAAGAAGGATGCAAAGAAAAATGCGGAATCTACTGAAACTGAATCTGATTTGGAGTTAAAGAAAGAAAAGAAAGACTCAAAGAAGGAAAGGAAAGGTTCAAAGAAAGATGTCAAGAAGGATGCAAGGAAGGACACAGAATCTACTGATGCTGAATTTGATGAATCTTCCAAGACAGGCTTTAAAACATCTACACAAATCAAAAGTTCAGATACTGAATCTGAAGAGGCACTATATAAACCTGGGGCTAAGAAGAAAATTGATGAATCGTATGGCATATCTGCAAATTCAAAGCTGGAAGGACTGGAATTAAGGAGAGGATTCAGAATGTCACCCAAAAAGACTACATTCAAGGAAAAAGGGGAAAAGGCAAGTATAGGTAGAGTTCCTCCATCAAGAGAAAGACCACCACTCCCTGCTTGTGAGCCTTCTCTACCATCACCAAAAGTCAAACGTCTTTGTCGGTGCAAGATGCCTCCTCCACCTCCAAAACCGAGATATGCTCCTTTGGTAAGTTTACTATTGTTTTATGTTTAGACTAAAATGGATATAAAATGAAAGACATTTTTAGAGTCTGAATTTCTGTTTTCTCCAAATAATAGTTATCTTTTACTAGAATATTGACAACTTTTTAACTCAAAGGTAAGAAAAATAAAGAATACCTCACAAGGATGCAGAATATCGCAAAAAAGTTATAAATTTAAGAGAATAGAAATTATTTTGACTAGAAAAGAGAGAAATGACTTGTGATTTAAGAAAACATGTGAAGTTATGTATAAAGAAGGTCATTTTGCAAAAAAAAGAAAGTGGTTAAGTTTTATGCTTGGAAAAGAACAAAAATTAAAATTGACTAAAACTTCTACAGGGGCAGATTTAAGCGAGATATAAAGACATTTCCTGAGAAGTTGATGAATACAGTAAAAGCTAGATTAACCAAAATGCATACGTAGCAGGTGGAATACATGCCAAGATTCAGCTGTGCAAAAAAAATAATAAATTATTTAATCCATATCTCAAGTGCAGTTTTTATGAGCCCTCATTATAACTGATATCAGGAAACAAAAGTTAACTTTTCAGAAATAAATATATCTTCTCTAATTTATAAGTCTCATGTTAACTTTGTCTATTTGGAGGTAAATACTCTGCCAACTTAAAGCTAATACTTCTCTCATCCAGGAGACTTTCCCTTCAATCCCTTCCCCAAATAGTCTGATTGTAAGGGAAAGCTTAAATAGACATCTTACATTAGACAGAGGAGTTCTGGATTAGTGCTTACACTGCTGATAAAGATATACCTGAGACTGAGCAATTTACAAAAGAAAGAGGTTTAATTGGACTCACAGTTCCATGTGTCTGGGGAGGCCTCACAATCATGGCAGAAGGCAAGGAGGAGCAAGTCACATCTTACTTGGATGACAGCAGGCAAAGAGAGCTTGTGCAGAGAAGCTCATGTTTTTAAAACCATCAGATCTTTTGAGAATCTTCACTATCACAAGAACAGTGTAGGAAAGACCCGCCTCCATAATTCAATCACTTTCCACTGGGCTCCTCCCACAACATGTGTGAATTATGGAGGTTACAATTCAAGATGAGATTTGGGTGGAGACACAGCCAAACCATATCAAGTCCCTATTCCACATGTTTCCTCCCTTTCTGTCTCTACAATTTTTGGTTGGGAGTAACTAATTTACATGATTTCTGGGCATCAACCTTTGTTTCCTATGCTTTCATGGTATTCATTGTTTATTCTAAGCATGGTAAGGCTGCTGCCCTCTGACCTTTTAAACTCAGGGCATCTGTAGATATGGCTAGTTCTTGACCCTAAGCTTCTCATTTTCATTAATTTCCTCCTCCCTTTCTTCTCCTCATTTCTCCTCCTTGTCACCTTCTTGTTCTTCTAACTCAGGAAATTTATATTTCCTCTTTTAGGCTCAGAGAGATCTATTTTATCTTATATTCCAAATATTTTCTATCTTTGGTTTATAATAAAACTTTACATACATACATCAATTTACTCCTTATATATTAATATTTTTTGGAAGATAAAAACACCTTGTATCACTCTCAGAAAGCCTGGGTTTCAAGTCTAGCTTTCTCCTAGAAGACCCCAAAACTCTGCTTTGAGACTCAGAGTTGATTAATGACCCCCTTGCTCTAGGTGATATCTTCTCTCTCCACCAGATTGAGTTAATGAATGGCTAGCCACTAATGTGACAATACTTATAAGAAATAAAAGTACACTGGAGAATAATTTTTAAGATAAATAAGAAGAAAGACTCTCAAATAGCTAGGCTCTTTTCCACAGGCAGTTTTTAGGAAAAGTAAGTAACATATAAGAAAAAAAAATTGAGTACAAGGATTAATTTTAATTTTAAAAAACATCTTTCAGGATATGTTCTAGGCTTGTACAATTCATGCCAAGTCTCTTTAATAAACTTCCATATGCATTCTCACCATTCAGTTAGGCTTTTCTATCTCTACTACTCCACTGAAACTTTTCCTTTAAAGATTACCAAATACCTTCTTGTGGCCATATCAACAGGCTTTTCCTCCCTCTTCAGGTTATTTCATAATTCAACAGCATTTAAACTAACCTCTCTGTCTGGAAATACTTGCATTACTTCACTTCTATGACTCTGTGCTCTCCTGTTTTTATTTCTACATGTGGTAGCTTTTAACCGCCTTTATTGTATCCTTCTCTGCCTCATTATTAAAAATTGGAATGATCCTTTCTTTGTTCTGGACACTCTCTATTTACAATACTCTCTTTGTGAGTTTATAGTGTTGAATGGTTTTAAATATTATCTATGTATTGATGATTACAAAATTAATATCTCCAGTTATGACCTTCCCATTGAGCTCCAAAATCTCTCCAGCCACTTACTTGAAATCTCCACTATAGTATCTACTGGGCATCTCAAACTTAAAATGTTTAAATAATACTTTTAATCCCACACTAAGTTCTATTCCTCCCTTAGCCTTCTTCATCTTATCAGATGGCACCACCATCCAGCCAGTTGATTTTTTTAAGCCTGGACATAATATCTTTCTCACTTCTTTTTCTCACTCTCCACAGGTAATCAATCAGCAAGACTTGTTTACTCTACCTCCAAAATATATCCTGAATGAGTCCACTTTCCTTATCTCCATTACTACCACCTTCATTGCTCCAATCATCACCATCATTAGCATCTAGCTATCCATTAACTCATTATGTTGCCCAGGTTGGTCTTGAACTCCTGTGCTCAAGCAATCTTCCAGCCTTGTCTTCCCAAAGTGCTGAGATTGTAGGTGTAAGCCACCATGTCTGGCAGAATAAAATTTCTTAGTCTAGCTTTCAGTGTCTACAATCTTTAGCCTGTACCCATTTTTCTCCATAATCATGTAGCACTTTTTGTTTTTTCTCTTGTCATCTAACCAAACTGGAATTCTTTTTGTTTCTCATAAACACCAAGATTGTTTTCTTGCTAAGCCTTTTCATGTGCTGTTTCCATTGATTGGAATGTTCCTCCCACAGATCTTTGCATGTCTATTCTTTTTCATTATTTAATTTTTCAGCTTAAGTGTTCTCTTTAGAGAAGCCTTCCCTGACTACATTACTTTATGTTACCCTCTCCTCCACCACTATCCAGTCACCCTCCAAACACTGCGTCATACATTTTTTGGCTTCATTGAATTTATCTTTATATAAAATTATATTTTATTCTTTTGTTTGTTAATTATGTTGGTCATCAGAATTCAGGTTCTATGCAGGCAGTGAATCTTGCCTGTTTTTTCATATATATATATGAAAAATATATATATAATATATATTTGGTATATATGTAAATATACTATATATAATAATTATAATAATTATTATAATACAATAAAAATATATATATATCTCCACGGATTCAAAAACAGCACCTATGTTATATTTAGTTGGTTGAGAATTTAGTCCCTCTAAAGAGCTACATATCACAGTAGTCGAGATTCGGATATCCCTTTTTCCAAGCATTTTTGCTCTAGATATGTCATTAAAACAAGTATTTTTTTAAGTTGGGGGAGTCACAAAAATGCACTTTACATTCTAATTGGATGTCTGGAAGAGAATACCTATGTATCCTGCTCAATTGTGTATGGGGAACTTATGAACAAACTTTGTTATTGAATCTTATGGAGTTTTCTCCTTTGTTTGTTTGTTTGTTTGTTTGTTTGTTAATATGGGCTTGAAGAATGATGGCTTTTCTCCTTTTCTCCTCCCCTGGAGTCCTAGTGATTCTCACAGCAGCACATAAGAACCACATAAGTAGTGCTGTGTTTCAGGGTCAGCACTGTTTACACTCCTGGATTAAGATTATTTACATTTTATATTATGTTTATAAATCTTAGCAATATTCTCAAACATAAGTGAAGAATTCTTTATATTCCAGCTGCTAAGGTAGAAAAGTAGGGTGTTATGTTTAGGGTGTTTTGATTTCCATTCTGTATGTGTATATATAATCTTCAACAAAAATACAAATACAAAAACAGAAACAATATAAAATATGTAAAGAAAAGCTAATCATTTAGATCCTTATGTCCACTTTCTGATGCCATATCTCCCTACTTTCTTATCTTCTTGAGGTAAACAATGTTAGCAGCCTGGGATCCATTTTTCTCTCTTACACCATTTCCTTGTATAAGCAAATGTAAGGAGGGGGAGAGAGAGAGAGAGAGAGAGAGAGAGAGAGAGAGAGAGAGAGAGAGAGAGAGAGAGAGACAATTACATAATTTGTTTTGACCAAAATACAATCATGCACATGTAGTAAAGTACAACTTATTTTCTCACTTGACAATACCATGGTCATCCATATAAGTCATTAGACATACATTTAATGTTATTGTTCTTATTTCCAACTTGCTTATGAAAACACACACAGAATTTTATCTGTCAATTCCACACATTCTGAATTTGTTTTCTTTACATCTTTTAAGTTTTTTATTTTTGCTTATCTCTCTACTCATTCCCACTTTCACCCCTCACTTTTTTCTCCTTTCTAGGTACCACTTACCAACAACTTACTATGTTTCATTCCATACTTCTCTCTAAGGTTCACTTTACCATATCAAACATTCAAATACACACAGACACATACACACACACAAACACACACAGACACATACACACACACACACACAAACAAACACACACACACAGTGGTGGCATCTGGGAGCAGGAGAGAAAGTGTCTGGCAGCTGGGAGAGGAGGAAGTGAGGTTTTCTTATTGTTTTATTTAAAAATAAAGAAATAATACATATTTCTTTGCATCTTGGTCAGCAATAGTTGTTACAGCTCCTCCTAACTTTTGCCATTTTAATGGATGTATAATGATATCTCCTTGGTACTTTAATTTGGATTATCCTGAATGCTAGTTAGTTTAAATATCTTTTGAATGTTTGTTGTACCATAAGTTTGATGTTTTGAGAATTATTTCTTTGTATTCTTTGACCATTTTTCACATGGGTTATTTATGTTTCCTGCATTTATTAAAGTATCTTTGCATATTATAGGTATTACTCCTTCATCTGTCTTCCTTGTTGTATTTTCCCTAACTTTCATGCCTAGTAATTATTTTGCAGTGTATTTTGCTGTGCACAAATGCTAAATTTTTACATAGTCAAATACATCTATAATTTCTTTGGTTGTTTCTTGGCTGTCTGTATTAGTGAAAATTATCTTCTCCACAGAGTAGTTTTAACAGGGACTAAAACAAACAAAAACTAGTCCTTAGTAAATAATAAACTGTCATCAGTGTCCAAATTGAGCATTGTGACAATCAAGGTTTTATTGTACTGAAATGAGTTAACAAAGGAGATGTCCTAATGTCTTTCCCAAAAGAATTAAATACATTATTTGAAAAATCGAAAGTCCCATGCAGGTTGTATAATCTAGTGGCTACTGCATACAGCTTTGGAGTCAAACAGTTTGGATTTAAATCCTTGCTCTATCACTTACTAGCAGGATACTTTTCCCCAAAAGTATCTTTCTTAATCACTTGGAATATTATTTTTTCTCAAGTATAAAATGGGATATTAATAAGACCTTACCTATAGGACAATGAAACATGTAATGTGTTTAGTATATCATCTGCTATTTTATTATGCATATTCAGGGAGCACCACTCCTATCAACATCCCTCAAATAACAATGCATGTGGCTTTTAATTTCATCCAGGTTATATGAGCACAATGTAAAAGAAACCAATGTATTAGAACATGTTTAATTCAACAAATAAACCAATCAATATTTTTAACTGCCACTCTCTCCTCAATAAAATTAATTAATTGATAGCATATTTCATTTTCCAGGAGGAATTATCATTTTCTGAGCATGCAGAGGTTACATGATATTATGCTCCATACTTGGCAATTGATTAAAAACTTATCTTTCAGTTTCTATAGTTAATTAGGAGTCAAAAGAAGACAGACTAAATAATCAGAAAACCTAAACTAAGGAGGCTGCAAGTTGATTCATTGTTCTTATTCAAGGAAAGTGGGTGTTGTTGTTGTTGTTGTTGTTGTTTTGTATTAAACTGGAAAGCACTTCAAGGAAGTAGTTATTTCAGGTGAAATCAGTCAAAACGCAAATTGAAGCAAAACACATAAGAACTGTCGAACTTGCTTTTTTTTATGCTTTTTTTTTTTTTTTCTGGGATACATGTTGCTTCATAATAAAATAAAGCAAGTAAATCCCTCTCTTATTCTGAGCCTGATTTCTCATCTCTAAAATGAAAAATTGAACTAGATGAGCTGTAATTTCAAATTGTATGGCTAGCATAGTGGGATGAATTTGTCATTTCTTAGTTGTGCCTGCCTGAAAGATATAGGTCATATGTCTCCCCGTAACACTGATGGACTACGGATAGGATATGAGGCTAACCAGATAGTAGAAGTGACTGACACACTAGAGCACAAAAATATAATGGTAACATTGAATGGAAATTATTACCACAAGAAATTATTCTTAGAAGGATTCATGAATTATTGGCTACCAATGATTTCTAAAGGTTTTTGAAACATGTTAGAGATCTTTGCACAATACATAATCATGACTGGGGAGGTCATTTCTTTATGAAACTGTCATTACCTGATTTTTTTTTTTTTTTTTTTTTTTTTTTTTTTTTTTTTTTTGAGATGGAGTCTCGCGCGATCTTGGCTCACTGCAACCTCCACTTTCCGGGTTCAAGCGATTTTCCTGCCTCAGTCTCCCGTGTAGCTGGGACTATAGGTGCCCGCCACCACGCGCAGCTAATTTTTTTGTATTTTTAGTAGAGATGGGATTTCACCGTGTTAGCCAGGATGGTTTCAATCTCTTGACTTTGTGATCTGACCACCTCGGCCTCCCAAAGTGCTGGGATTACAGATGTCAGCCACCTCGCCCGGCCACCTGATTTTATCTATTAAAAAGAATACTGGCATTGTTTTAATTTGAAGCAATCTCACTGTATTTGATAAAGTGACAGTCAAGTACCAGTGTAACTGAATGTCCCGGATAGACAGAAAGACATAAGTGCCTACTAATATGTTTCTGTTTTTATTTCCTTTGCTGGTTATTTCCATATCTCTGAATAATATATTTATGTGACTACTTCTCAATTTTACACATTTTCCTTTGGTTTTCTTCCACAACAGATAAAGATATAGGTTGTGTACATCATTCTCTCTTATTCTCTCTTTCAAATTGGGTCCTATATTTGGTTTTTAATATATTTGCCAATTACCTTTGTAACATTAAATATTATATTTGTAGCCTTTTTCCTACTCTTTTTCCTTACTTTTCTCTTCAGTTCTTCATTTCTGTACCTTTTCTTTAGTTCTTTTTTAAAAAGTGCTCTTTTAATAGTTCCCTGCAATGACCTCTCACTGAATATTACAGTCTTGTCTGTACCTACATTAACTTGTGATCTCTTGCCTTTGTAAAATCTATGTCCCTTCCCTTAACTTCCCTGAGTTTCTACTATTGTGGTTTTCTTTCTTGCTCCTACTTTTCTTTTTCCTCTCCTACTACTGTTTCTTTATGTTCAATTCTTGAACTTCTTCCTCTTCCTACATCCAACTCAAAGTTGTTTTCTATGACTCAGTTATTAGACCTCGACTCTTCTCTATATACTCTGGAAGCATTAATCTATTACTGTGGCTTAAATTTTCACTTCTTTGTAGACATTTCAAACTGTATATCCCCAGACTATTTTCTCATCCTAACTCTTGTCTATTATCTCCTATATTCAAATAATTTCTAAGCTCCATGAGATCAGAAAAAATGAAAATTTTTAAATTCATTATTAATTTAAATTTAATCCACCATTGGAGCCTTTTCTGTTATTCTGGTAGAGTCATCTGCAAATGAGAAATATAGTACCTAACCTACCCAGTATAACAAATTGTTCTTAGATTCAAATACTAAAAAACGGTGTGAAAGGGTTTTATAAATGGCAAATCATTATACAAATGTAAGACTTTATTACTACTATTACTGCCTTATGCCTTCATTTATATTACTCCTCTTTTTTCTTGCAGTGGGTTTCTCCTTCTTCTCCAGTTGTCTTCTTCAAAGCTCAGTTTTCCCTCAAAACGCTGTAACACTTACTTTGCTCTCTATTTGTTGGGTTGATATTAATACTGTGTTCTAATTCTTTCTAACCACTGTAACACTTAGAATATTGTTATGCCTGTAGAAGATGATTAACAACTAATTTGTTGACTGATTAACTTAAAAGTTTGGTAATAAGTTGAGAGTTTATGTTTGGAATTTTATCATATTTAGGAGAATTATCAATCTTTATTTCTATGTTTCATGTATCAATAAATATTCCTTGAGCAAATATTCTGTCAGGCACTGTTAAAATCAATGAAGATATAAAAAGCTTGCCTGTTACTTTCAAAGAAGTTAAAATTTTCACCTAGGGAATAAAAATTCTAGCAGCTTTTGTTTTAGTTGTCCTCTCTAAAGAAAGTAGCCTTCTCTGAAAATAGGAACACTCAAAATATTATACAAAACCAAGAAGATTTACATTCTTTTCTCATCTATGTAATTTGCTCAGTTATTATTATGATTGTACATTGTATCTATCTTCTGCTAAAAAGTAAACTGCATGATGATAAAACTCTTTAATTTGTTTACTAATGTATTTGAAATTCCCAAGAAAGTGGGCATTCAATATTTATTGAAAAAGTGAATGTGGCATTTGTTAGAGGACTACCAAAAAATGAATGAAAGAATTTCTCGGCAGTTGTATGAACACAGTTGGAGCTAGATAATATCAAATTTAAGTATGTTCGGTTCATAAATTTTTCATACCACAAAGGTGAAGTAATATTGCAGCTTGGTTATAAAAGATAAGCAAGATTTTGACAGAGACAATGGAGAAGTTTATATTCAAAAATTAGCAACTAGTTAAAAGCAGAACCAGGCTGTGAAATTATATTATGAGATGCAATATTACAGCATGATGCCTAAGGATGAAACTAACTGAAGGAGAAAAGAGTTTACAGCCAAGAAGCCAGTCAAAGTGGATGGTGGGAGAAAGAGTTGGCAAGTGGCATGATAAGCATGATGACAGGCTAAGGGAAATAAAAGCAACATAAAATATTGTGATGCCTCTTCACAACAAGTTTTTTTTTAGAGAAATATTATTGATGTTCTTAGCCCACTTTTTAATGAGATTGTTTGTTTTTTTCCTTGTTGATTTGTTTGAATTTGTTGTAGATTCTGGATATTGTTCCTTTGTCAGATATATAGATTATCAAGAATCTTTCCCACTCTGTGGATCGTTTGCTTACTCTGCTAACTGTTCCTTTTGTCATGCAAAAGCTCTGTAGTTTAATTAAGTCCCAGCTATTTGTCTTTGTTTTTATTTCTTTTTTTTTTTTTTAATTTATTTATTATTATTATACTTTAAGTTGTAGGGTACATGTGCATAACGTGCAGGTTTGTTACATATGTATACTTGTGCCATGTTACTGTGCTGCACCCATCAACTCCTCATTTACATCAGGTATAACTCCCAATGCAATCCCTCCCCCCTCCCCTCTCCCCATGATAGGCCCCGGTGTGTGATGTTCCCCTTCCTGAGTCCGAGTGATCTCATTGTTCAGTTCCCACCTATGAGTGAGAACATGCGGTGTTTGGTTTTCTGTTCTTGTGATAGTTTGCTAAGAATGATGGATTCCAGCTGCATCCAAGTCCCTACAAAGGACACAAACTCATCCTTTTTTATGGCTGCATAGTATTCCATGGTGTATATGTGCCACATTTTCTTAATCCAATCTGTCACTGATGGACATTTGGGTTGATTCCAAGTCTTTGCTATTGTGAATAGTGCTGCAATAAACATACGTGTGCATGTGTCTTTATAGCAGCATAATTTATAATCCTTTGGGTATATACCCAGTAATGGGATGGCTGGGTCATATGGTACATCTAGTTCTAGATCCTTGAGGAATCGCCATACTGTTTTCCATAATGGTTGAACTAGTTTACAATCCCACCAACAGTGTAAAAGTGTTCCTATTTCTCCACATCCTCTCCAGCACCTGTTGTTTCCTGACTTTTTAATGATCGCCATTCTAACTGGTGTGAGATGGTATCTCATTGTGGTTTGGATTTGCATTTCTCTGATGGCCAGTGATGATGAGCATTTTTTCATGTGTCTGTTGGCTGTATGAATGTCTTCTTTTGAGAAATGTCTGTTCATATCCTTTGCCCACTTTTTGATGGGGTTGTTTGTTTTTTTCTTGTAAATTTGTTTGAGTTCTTTGTAGGTTCTGGATATTAGCCCTTTGTCAGATGAGTAGATTGCAAAAATTTTCTCCCATTCTGTACGTTGCCTGTTCACTCTGATGGTAGTGTCTTTTGCTGTGCAGAAGCTCTTTAGTTTAATGAGATCCCATTTGTCAATTTTGGCTTTTGCTGCCGTTGCTTTTGGTGTTTTAGACATGAAATCTTTGCCCATGCCTATGTCCTGAATGGTACTACCTAGGTTTTCCTCTAGGATTTTTATGGTATTAGGTCTAACATTTAAGTCTCTAATCCATCTTGAATTAATTTTCGTATAAGGAGTAAGGAAAGGATCCAGTTTCAGCTTTCTACTTATGGCTAGCCAATTTTCCCAGCACCATTTATTAAATAGGGAATCCTTTCCCCATTTCTTGTTTCTCTCAGGTTTGTCAAAGATCAAATGGCTGTAGATGTGTGGTCTTATTTCTGAGGACTCTGTTCTGTTCCATTGGTCTATATCTCTGTTTTGGTACCAGTACCATGCTGTTTTGGTTACTGTAGCCTTGTAGTATAGTTTGAAGTCAGGTAGCGTGATGCCTCCAGCTTTGTTCTTTTGACTTAGGATTGTCTTGGAGATGCGGGCTCTTTTTTGGTTCCATATGAACTTTAAAGCAGTTTTTTCCAATTCTGTGAAGAAACTCATTGGTAGCTTGATGGGGATGGCATTGAATCTATAAATTACCTTGGGCAGTATGGCCATTTTCACAATATTGATTCTTCCTATCCATGAGCATGGTATGTTCTTCCATTTGTTTGTGTCCTCTTTGATTTCACTGAGCAGTGGTTTGTAGTTCTCCTTGAAGAGGTCCTTTACATCCCTTGTAAGTTGGATTCCTAGGTATTTGATTCTCTTTGAAGCAATTGTGAATGGAAGTTCATTCCTGATTTGGCTCTCTGTTTGTCTGTTACTGGTGTATAAGAATGCTTGTGATTTTTGCACATTAATTTTGTATCCTGAGACTTTGCTGAAGTTGCTTATCAGCTTAAGGAGATTTTGGGCTGAGACAATGGGGTTTTCTAAATATACAATCATGTCATCTGCAAACAGGGACAATTTGACTTCTTCTTTTCCTAACTGAATACCCTTGATTTCTTTCTCTTGCCTGATTGCCCTAGCCAGAACTTCCAACACTATGTTGAATAGGAGTGGTGAGAGAGGGCATCCCTGTCTTGTGCCAGTTTTCAAAGGGAATTTTTCCAGTTTTTGACCATTCAGTATGATATTGGCTGTGGGTTTGTCATAAATAGCTCTTATTATTTTGAGGTACGTTCCATCAATACCGAATTTATTGAGCGTTTTTAGCATGAAGGGCTGTTGAATTTTGTCAAAAGCCTTTTCTGCATCAATTGAGATAATCATGTGGTTCTTGTCTTTGGTTCTGTTTATATGCTGGATTATGTTTATTGATTTGCGAATGTTGAACCAGCCTTGCATCCCAGGGATGAAGCCCACTTGATCATGGTGGATAAGCTTTTTGATGTGTTGCTGAATCCGGTTTGCCAGTATTTTATTGAGGATTTTTGCATCGATGTTCATCAGGGATATTGGTCTAAAATTCTCTTTTTTTGTTGTGTCTCTGCCAGGCTTTGGTATCAGGATGATGTTGGCCTCATAAAATGAGTTAGGGAGGATTCCCTCTTTTTCTATTGATTGGAATAGTTTCAGAAGGAATGGTACCAACTCCTCTTTGTACCTCTGGTAGAATTCAGCTGTGAATCCATCTGGTCCTGGACTTTTTTTGGTTGGTAGGCTATTAATTGTTGCCTCAATTTCAGAGCCTGCTATTGGTCTATTCAGGGATTCAACTTCTTCCTGGTTTAGTCTTGGAAGAGTGTAAGTGTCCAGGAAATTATCCATTTCTTCTAGATTTTCCAGTTTATTTGCGTAGAGGTGTTTATAGTATTCTCTGATGGTAGTTTGTATTTCTGTGGGGTCGGTGGTGATATCCCCTTGATCATTTTTAATTGCGTCGATTTGATTCTTCTCTCTTTTCTTCTTTATTAGTCTGGCTAGTGGTCTGTCAATTTTGTTGATCTTTTCAAAAAACCAACTCCTGGATTCATTGATTTTTTGGAGGGTTTTTTGTGTCTCTATCTCCTTCAGTTCTGCTCTGATCTTAGTTATTTCTTGCCTTCTGCTAGCTTTCGAATGTGTTTGCTCTTGCTTCTCTAGTTCTTTTAATTGCGATGTTAGAGTGGCAATTTTACATCTTTCCTGCTTTCTCTTGTGGGCATTTAGTGCTATAAATTTCCCTCTACACACTGCTTTAAATGTGTCCCAGAGATTCTGGTATGTTGTATCTTTGTTCTCATTGGTTTCAAAGAACATCTTTATTTCTGCCTTCATTTCGTTATGTACCCAGTAGTCATTCAGGAGCAGGTTGTTCAGTTTCCATGTAGTTGAGCGGTTTTGATTGAGTTTCTTAGTCCTGAGTTCTAGTTTGATTGCACTGTGGTCTGAGAGACAGTTTGTTATAATTTCTGTTCTTGTACATTTGCTGAGGAGTGCTTTACTTCCAATTACGTGGTCAATTTTGGAGTAAGTACGATGTGGTGCTGAGAAGAATGTATATTCTGTTGATTTGGGGTGGAGAGTTCTATAGATGTCTATTAGGTCTGCTTGCTGCAGAGATGAGTTCAATTCCTGGATATCCTTGTTAACTTTCTGTCTCGTTGATCTGTCTAATGTTGACAGTGGAGTGTTGAAGTCTCCCATTATTATTGTATGGGAGTCTAAGTCTCTTTGTAAGTCTCTAAGGACTTGCTTTATGAATCTGGGTGCTCCTGTATTGGGTGCATATATATTTAGGATAGTTAGCTCTTCCTGTTGAATTGATCCCTTTACCATTATGTAATGGCCTTCTTTGTCTCTTTTGATCTTTGATGGTTTAAAGTCTGTTTTACCAGATACTAGTATTGCAACCCCTGCTTTTTTTTGTTCTCCATTTGCTTGGTAAATCTTCCTCCATCCCTTTATTTTGAGCCTATGTATGTCTCTGCATGTGAGATGGGTCTCCTGAATACAGCAGACTGATGGGTCTTGACTCTTTATCCAGTTTGCCAGTCTGTGTCTTTTAATTGGAGCATTTAGTCCATTTACATTTAAGGTTAATATTGTTATGTGTGAACTTGATCCTGCCATTATGATATTAACTGGTTATTTTGCTCATTAGTTGATGCAGTTTCTTCCTAGCCTCAATGGTCTTTACATTTTGGCATGTTTTTGCAATGGCTGGTACCGGTTGTTCCTTTCCATGTTTAGTGCTTCCTTCAGGATCTCTTGTAAGGCAGGCCTAGTGGTGACAAAATCTCTAAGCATTTGCTTATCTGTAAAGGATTTTATTTCTCCTTCACTTATGAAACTTAGTTTGGCTGGATATGAAATTCTGGGTTTAAAATTCTTTTCTTTAAGAATGTTGAATATTGGCCCCCACTCTCTTCTGGCTTGTAGAGTTTCTGCTGAGAGATCTGCTGTTAGTCTGATGGGCTTCCCTTTGTGGGTAACCCGACCTTTCTCTCTGGCTGCCCTTAAGATTTTTTCCTTCATTTCAACTTTGGTGAATCTGGCAATTATGTGTCTTGGAGTTGCTCTTCTCGAGGAGTATCTTTGTGGCGTTCTCTGTATTTCCTGGATTTGAATGTTGGCCTGCCCTACTAGGTTGGGGAAGTTCTCCTGGATGATATCCTGAAGATTGTTTTCCAACTTGGTTCCATTTTCCCCCTCACTTTCAGGCACCCCAATCAGACGTAGATTTGGTCTTTTTACATAATCCCATACTTCTTGCAGGCTTTGTTCGTTTCTTTTTCTTCTTTTTTCTTTTGGTTTCTCTTCTCGCTTCATTTCATTCATTTGATCCTCAATTGCTGATACTCTTTCTTCCAGTTGATCGAGTCGGTTACTGAAGCTTGTGCAATTGTCACGTATTTCTCGTGTCATGGTTTTCATCTCTTTCATTTCGTTTAGGACCTTCTCTGCATTAATTACTCTAGCCATCAATTCTTCCACTTTTTTTTCAAGATTTTTAGTTTCTTTGCGCTGGGTACGTAATTCCTCCTTTAGCTCTGAGAAATTTGATGGACTGAAGCCTTCTTCTCTCATCTCGTCAAAGTCATTCTCCGTCCAGCTTTGATCCGTTGCTGGCGATGAGCTGCGCTCCTTTGCCGGGGGAGATGTGCTCTTATTTTTTGAATTTCCAGCTTTTCTGCCCTGCTTTTTCCCCATCTTTGTGGTTTTATCTGCCTCTGGTCTTTGATGATGGTGATGTACTGATGGGGTTTTGGTGTAGGTGTCCTTCCTGTTTGATAGTTTTCCTTCTAACAGTCAGGACCCTCAGCTGTAGGTCTGTTGGAGATTGCTTGAGGTCCACTCCAGACCCTGTTTGCCTGGGTATCAGCAGCAGAGGCTGCAGAAGATAGAATATTTCTGAACAGCGAGTGTACCTGTCTGATTCTTGCTTTGGAAGCTTCCTCTCAGGGGTGTACTCCTCCCTGTGAGGTGTGGGGTGTCAGACTGCCCCTAGTGGGGGATGTCTCCCAGTTAGGCTACTCAGGGGTCAGGGACCCGCTTGAGCAGGGAGTCTGTCCCTTCTCAGATCTCAACCTCCGTGTTGGGAGATCCACTGCTCTCTTCAAAGCTGTCAGACAGAGTCGTTTGCGTCTGTGCAGAGGTGTCTGTGTGTCTTAGTTTACTGTGCCCTGTCCCCAGAGGTGGAGTCTACAGAGACAGGCAGGTTTCCTTGAGCTGCTGTGAGCTCCACCCAGTTCGAGCTTCCCAGCAGCTTTGTTTACCTACTTAAGCCTCAGCAATGGCGGGCGCCCCTCCCCCAGCCTCGCTGCTGCCTTGCCGGTAGATCACAGACTGCTGCGCTAGCAAGGAGGGAGGCTCCGTGGGTGTGGGACCCTCCCGGCCAGGTGTGGGATATGATCTCCTGGTGTGCCTGTTTCCTAAAGCGCAGTATTGGGGTGGGAGTTACCCGATTTTCCAGGTGTTGTTTGTCTCAGTTCCCCTGGCTAGGAAAAGGGACTCCCTTCCCCCTTGTGCTTCCCAGGTGAGGCAATGCCTCGCCCTGCTTCAGCTCTCGCTGGTCGGGCTGCAGCAGCTGACCAGCTCCGATCGTCCGGCACTCCCCAGTGAGATGAACCCAGTACCTCAGTTGAAAATGCAGAAATCACCGGTCTTCTGTGTCGCTGGCGCTGGGAGTTGGAGACTGGAGCTGCTCCTATTCGGCCATCTTGCTCCGCCCCTGTTTTTATTTCATTTGCTTTTGGGATCTTGTTCATGAAATCCTTGCCTAAGCCCAATGTCTAGAAGGGTATTTCCAATGTTGTCTTCTGGAATGTTTATACTCTCACAAATAACCACTAAAAAACTTACGCATGTAACCAAACATCACCTGCTCCCCAATAACAGACGGAAATAAAAAATAAAATAAAATAAAATAAAAAACAAACACTAAATTATAAAATAGGTGGGAGGAAGTTCTGGTTTGTCCTATGATATGATAACTTTTTGATGCGTTTTTAAATTGTATGCACTTTGCAAATAATTTTTTTCCTATTTTTTGACTGTGTTACTGTGTTGCTACTTTGCTGTGGCCAAGCATAGAAACTCTTTCATCACCAACTGTGAGATTTGGTGTTTTCTGTTGACCTCAAACTGTCAATAATAAATTCTAATTCCAAACTCTGTCTTTCATAGAAAACGTCTTATTTTCTAGACGTTACTCAAACTCTTTCCTATATGGAAAAAAATTCTACCACCCACTACCATTCTCTGAGCTATCAATCTGATTCCTCGCTAAGGCGTTAAGTTTAATTTTGGTTACTCTTTCCATAATAACTATGGTTTAATCAAGGCTTCTAAAGATCTTGAACTCAAAATCTAAATGAATGAATTTTTAATGTTTGAATTTGGGGTAATGTGAAATGCTCTAGAATGTGACATTTCTAGTGCCTTTCCAAAATCGTAATATACAGTTAGAAGTTATTCCACATATATTTAAGGATAAAACAAGCCAACATTTTCTTTCAATTGTTTGGGATTCATAATGATACAGAAAAAATGACTGAACTGTGAATCAAGAGTGCTTTGAAAAGACATATTTCTGAGAGTGAAAACAAGATCTGTCTAATAAAAAAATCAAGAAATAGAAATAGATAATTTATACAGGAGTAAATAAATATGAGAGGCAAAATCATGAAAAAATATTGACCATGGTTAGTAATCAGAGCAACCCCAAGATATCATTTTGCACCTAGTAATGTGACTATATATATATATATATAAATCTTATGTATATTAACTATATCAATACATAAAATACAATTTTTATATGTATTGTATATTTAAGATATATCTTACAACTGTTGAAACTTCAGTGACAGCAATACATTTATTCACTGCTGACTTCAGAAGGGGACCAATATAAACCAGCTTGACATTCCCCTGGGCCTATATGGGAATATGTAGGAAGAGTCATAAATGGTAAAATAACATTTGACTCAACAATCCCACTCCTATAAATATAATAAAAAATTTTCAGAAGAAAATAAAAAGAAAAAACAAACTCTATGCATAAAGAACATGATTGCAATACTGTCTATAAGAGAAAATCTTTGGTATAAATGTATAATGTATAAAATTATGTATACTTATAAATTAATGTATATATTTGTATAATGTATAAAATTAGAGGGGGGTTAGTAAGATCTGAAACAGATTAGTATGCATTCATTGAAATAATAATGATGGAGCCTAGGAAACTAGAGGGAAAGGTTTATACTATAAGGCTAAGAAGAATAAACAAGAAAAAATACTACAAGATTGCAACTAAACAGAAATCTTCATGTTTGTGGATAAAGAGTATGCGTTAAAATGCAAATTCAAAAATAATTGTGTTAGTGGGTGGAATTTGGGGTGACTACAAGATATTTTAAATGTATTTTCATTTTGTACATTGTATTTTTATTTTTAAAAGTTTTAATCCATTAATGTAGTTGTGAAAGTTTAGACTAATGGTGTAACATTGAGGGGCCTTGGCTCTTGTACAAACATTGATGATTGGACTACCATTCGGTACTTCTCACCCTTCAATGTCCATTAAGATTATTCAGGGAGCTCGTTGAATGTGCATATGGCTAGATTATATCTTCAGACATTTTGATTTGGTAGGTCTGGGGTGGAGACCAGGGATCTGCATTTTTAATAAGAAATAATAAAATTATATCCAAGTTCCCTTTCAACTATGACATTCTGTGCTTTCATGTGATTCTTAACACACCATAGATGTCTTGATTAATAGACAAATAAAGCCTTCCTTTTTATTTGCATTTTTCTACTTTGTTCCTCAGCCTGAAGCACCGTGGATTCATAAGCTGCTTTAAAGAACAACTGAGCACTTGGTTTCACAGAATGGCCTTACCACAGTAAGCACCAGCTACTCTCAAATGAGCATTTCTACCTCTGTGGAATTGAAATAAAAACAAGTCTTCCATGAGTATCAAGAGCTGCTTTTTTTGCATATAATTTACAGAAGTGATTTATAGACATGTTTTTTTTTATTATTTATCAAATGTCTCAATTATTCAGATCAAAATAATTGAGTGTTTTCCCCCATGTTCTGAAGCTTCAGTCTGGACACTATTTCTGAGTCTGAGTTCAAATGTACTCCCCTTCAAAACTCTTACCATATTTCATTAAATTTCTCCTTTACTTAGCATTCAAAATAAAAGTAAATAAAGAATGAAAGGGAGGAAGTACATCTTCCACACCCTTAAGAGAAACAGAGAACTATACGTAGATATTAACCCCTGACAAAAATTGTTTGTTTGGCCAAACTTTCATCATACCCCTGAACCATCTCCTAGGCTTATCTAGGCATTCCCTCTTGTAAAATCAGTTTTAGCAAAAAAGGTGCTAAATCAGTTTAGCAAGAGTCTTACACCCTTAATAACTGATCCTTCAATATATGATCAGGTTTCTTATCCTCCACCATCTTCCAGGTGATTTCTCATCACCCTGGAATCCTGTTAAGTCAGTATAGCCAGAATCCCCCCTTATCCCCGATGTCACTTCTCAGTAATTTTCCATCCACTGACTGGCACCCTCCTCTTTGGCTATAAATTACTATTTGCTCATGCTATATACAGAGTTGAGCCCAATCTCTCTCCTCCAGTGAAATACCCCATTCCCATGGCCCCTATACCTATCATGATAGCTCCCCTTTGAAGAAAGTCTGCTTACCATCTTCAATGAGTGTCAGTGAATATTTTTTCTTTAATACCTTACCTCCTCTACACACATACACATATAGAATTCTAAACTTAATTATTTACTTTTATTTCTTTTCTCCTTATTTTATTTACTTATTTACTGATAAACTGAAAATGTTCATGAGATAATAACACACATATCTCAATCATTTTACATATTTCTGTGAATATACTTGTCATATTATTTCCTGAGAGCAGGATACCAGTATGGAAGGAAAGAGAGAGAGAAATAGACAGAGAAAAGTATGGAGGTCTCCTTCACTTCACCCAGTCTGCTTTCTGCCTTTTGGTTATAATCTTGACTTGAGTTTTCTCTCAGAAATGACAACATTTCAGAACCAATTCTCAAAGAGGTGTTATTTTTCTAAGCCATTTAATAACTTTACATATGTCTATATGACATATACTTTAAAAAGTTATAAGAAAAGTTTAGAAACCATCTAATTAGTACTCAATACATGATTAAATGATTTGCTGAATATATGACAGTTCTTCAACACAGTGGAATGCCTTGTGAATGTGAAAAAGAATAAGAAATCTATGTAGTGACCTGGAAAGTGCTTCAATATAAATTTAAGAGAAAAAAAAATCAATGTGCAAAAGAGAGGATATCCTACGTTATTTATAGTGTTTTTAAAAGAAGGGAAGAGATGACATATAATTGCATTTGCCTATATTTGCATAAAGAGACTCTGGTAGGATAAAAAATAAAAAATTAAAAGTGGTTACCCATAACGGAGGTGTGGTATTTGGAGCAATGACAGGTTAGAGAAACAGATGAAGTTTAGGACTAATACTAATATTCAGCCAGTACACATTAAATGAGCCATAATGGTTGATAAAATACTACAATATTTCTAAATCAGTTGATAAACGGCAGCTACACTGTTCACCACCCCTTCCCCTTGACACCTTGAATGCTGCCCAGTCTTCTCTCTTGGAACATCAGGAATCCTCCAGGAATCAAAAGCAAGGACATAATTACAAGTATAAAAGACTTATTCAGTGAAGCACTTGTGAAAGGTAAAAGGAGAGAGAGCCGAACTAGGTAAGAAGAGACTGTAGACTGCCATGCAAGCTGGCATCCATGAAAGGAGAAAGGAAACAAAAGAGCCTCAGCTGTATTGCAGCTTGGGGAAAATCTCAGCCAAGCCAATGGGGAGCCCAGAGCAAAGACTGCTCTTTAGAGGAATCTGTGTTGGGCAGAAATACCCAGACCTTGGTACTCTCACAGTGTTTATCATTGTCTGGGAGAAGTCCAGTGGGAGTGTAGCTGCAGCTTGAATATTGGTGAATCTCAAATGAGCAGAGGTTGTCAGCTGATGCTACTCCTCAGAAAACAATCTCCCCTGAAGTGAGATCTGAGCGGCAATTTCCCTTGACCATCACAGCACAAATCTGTTTCCTTATCCATATTCACTCCTCAAAAGTTCTATGGGCTTCTCCTTATTAGGGAAAACTTAAAAGAGGAAGGGTAGAGGAAAAACTACAGTCCTTATCCTTCCAGTTGATGTTAGGGCCACAGCTGGTCCCGTCTGGTCTCCTACATTGTTCATCTTAAGTTCCTCTCATTCTCCTATGTGTCTTATCTGGTGTTATAATCTGAAACTTCATTTCTGAAGGGTCTGAACCCTTAGTAATTGTAATCTTCTCAGGCTCCATTCACAGTTAAAATTGGGCAAGGGATTCAAAGAGAAGCCCAAATGGATCATGTAGCTTCCACCAATATCTTTTCCTTTCCACATTGCAAAAAGCAACTCTACCTCCCCTCTGCTTATCAGATTGAATTACCCTTCTCAAAATGGTGATTCTTTTCAACATCTGATTTCTAGGTATAAGGAGTCCAAAGGTCCCTAGCAACAGCTATAACTTGTCCTTCAATGGGACGCTTGTATGTCCCTTGGCAAGCTTTATGTCCCCCTTTTGGGATAAGGACTTATAACTCTGTGGAGCCCAGAGCTGCTGTGACAAGAAGCACATGGGCTCCCAGTGAGTCATTTTGAGAGTCATGGCAAGTGGAGCCACTCTTGATTCTATCCCTGTTGGCATATGTGTTTTTCCTATTGAGGATAAAACACCATATGGAAATATCTGTTTTAATTCTTATACTGCATCTTACGAACAGCACTCCATCTTGCAGAGCATTGCATCTGACCTAATACTTCACCACTGTGACTTCAGTAGGCCATTCAAGCTCTTGGTGAAGTCGGCTGCTTCTGAATGGTGTAGTATGTAGTATGACCATGTACTTCATGGTCATGGGCCCACTGCCATACCTCCTCTACAGTTTAATACCCTGGTCAGATGCTATGCTTCCTCAAGGCTACCCCTGAGTTTGGCTGTAATGCAAGTGCTGTTCATTTTCAGCTAGAACCCACATACTCAGCTGAAATATTTATAAACCAAGCTCAGGCATTTTTTCCTCCTTCAGATGGCCATAGGTGCAAGCTGAAGAAAGATGCTGGAGCCAGCACAGTAGATGATATGGAGGTCTGTGGTACCTTCTCATGAAGCTTACTTATACCCTCTGGTCCTACTCAGACATGATCCCAGAGTGACCGTATTCCACTTTTGGGTATTTTTACAGCAGCACTGCACTCCTGGTACCAATTTACTGTATTAGTCTGTTCTCACATTGCTAATAAAGACATATCTGAGACTGGGTAATTTATATTAAGGAAAGAGGTTTAATGGACTCACAGTTTCACATGTCCAGGGAAACCTCACAATCATGGCCAAAGACTAAGGAAGAACAAATACAGGTCTTACATGGTGACAAGCAAGAGAGCTTGTGCAGGGGAACTCCCATTTATAAAACCAGCAGATCTCATGAGACTTATTCACTATCACAAGAACAGCATGAGAAGGACCTGCCCCATAATTCAATCACCTTCCACCGGGTCCTTCCCATGACATGTGGGAATTATGGGAGCTACAATTCAAGATGAGATTTGGGTGGGGACACAACCAAACCATATCAACAAATAATGAGCACAGTGTCTGATAGGTAGTTTTTCAATCCTCATTCTCCCCCCACCCTCCACTCTCAAGTAGTCCCCAATGTCTGTTGTTGCCTTCTTTGGGTCCAAATATACTTGATGTTTATCTCCCACTCATAAGTGAGAACATGCAGGATTTAGTTTTCCATTTTCGTTTAACTCACTTATAATAATGGCCTCCAGCACCACCATCTTGCTGCAAAGAACATGATCTCTTTCTTTTGTATGGCTGTGTAGTGTTCCATGGTGTATATTACCACATATTTTATATCCAACCTACAGCTGATGGACATTTAGGTTGATTTCATATCTTTGCTAGTGTGAATAGTGCTGTGATTAATATAGGCATGCATGTGTATTTATGGTAGAATGTTTTATATTCCTATGGGTATATACCCAATAATTGGAATGCTGATTTGAAAGGTAGTTCTGTTTTGAGTTCTTTGAGAAATCACAATACTTTCCACAAAGGCTGAACAAATTTACACTCCCACAAGTAGTATAAAATCATTCCTTTTCTCTGCAACCTCACCAGCATCTGTTATTTATTGACTTTTTAATGATGGCTATTCTGGCTGGTGTGAGATGTTATCTCTTTGTGGTTGTAATTTGCATTACTCTAATGATTAGTGCTATCGATCATTTATTCATATTTTTGTCAGCTGCATGTATGTCTTCTTTAAAGAAATGTCTGCTCAAGTCTTTTGCCCACTTTTTAATGGGGCTGTTTGTTTTTGCTTGTAAATTTAAGTTCCTTATAGATTCTGGATGTTAGACTTTTGTTGGATGCATAGTTTGCAAATATTTTTTCCGGTTCTGCAGGTTGTCTGTTTACTCTGTTGACAGTGTCTTTTGCTGTGCAAAAGCTCCTTAATTAGGTTACATCTGTCAATTTCTGTTTTGGTTGCAATTGCTCTGATATCTTCATTGGTGAAATCTTTGACCGTTCCTATATTCAAAATTGCATTTACTAGGTTTTCTTTCAGAATTTTTGTACTTTTACATTTTACATGTAAATCTTTAATACATCTTGACTTGATTTTTGTATATGGTGTAGGAAGGAGTTCAGTTTCAATCTTCTACTTGTGGCTAGCCAGTTATCTGAGAACAATTTATTGAATAGGGAGTCCTTTTCCCACTGCTTGTTCTCGTCAACTTTGACAAAGATCAAATGATTGTGGGTGTGTAGGATTATTTCTGGACTCTCAGTTCTGTTCATTGGTCTATTCTTCTGTTTTTATACCAGTACCATGCTGTTTTGGTTACTTAGCCTTGCATGATAGTTTCAAGTCAGGTAATATGATACCTCCAGATTTGTTCTTTTTGTTCAGGATTCCCTTGGCTATTTGAGCTGTTTTTTGGTTCCACATGAATTTTAAAATAGTTTTTTTTTTTTTAATTCTCTGAAGAATGTAATAGGTACTTTGATAGGAATAGCATTAAATCTGTAAATGGCTTTGAGCAGTATGGACATTTTAACAATATTGATTCTTCTTATTCATGAATATGAAAAGTTTCTCCATTTGTTTGTGTAATCTCTGATTTCTTTGAGTTGTATTTTGTAATTCTCATTTTACAGATCTTTTCCCTACCTGGTCAGTTGTATTCCTAGGTGTTTTATTCTTTTTATGCCTATTGTGAATGAGAATGCATTCTTGATTTGGCTCTTAGTTTGGATGTTGTTTGCATGTAGGAATGCTACCGATGTTTCTACGCTGATTTTTTTCTCTTCAAATATCTTCTTTTTAATGACTTAAACACCAGCTTGGAGACTTACTATTTAAACAGTCTCGTTTCTTTTCTCTGTACTTTGGAAGGGGTAGGGACTACATTTCCCACCTTGTCTGAGTGAAGTTAAAACCTTGTCTTGTAAATAAATAAATAATTCCCTAACTAACACCACAAAATCCAAACGAGACCTAATTTCCCTCAAGGGGCAGGACGTTTCCAGGTACCCACTGTGGCTGCTCCTCTTGAGGGCCTGGCCATGCCTGCCGTGAAGAGGATGCCGCTAGAATGGCTTCCCTTCTCCTATTTGCTGCTCTCCAGAGGGGCCGAGAATCTGCTTCCGCCTGGCGGGGCTGATAGCGTCTCGCTCTTAAGAAAAATCTTGCTGGGGCAGGTCCTCCGGCAGCGCCAGTACTTTACCCTGAGTGATGGGAAACTGAGACTTTGTACAAAACTGCGCTGGCACTCACCGTCTTAGGTAGCGGATTTATAGAGTGAATACTGTGCCTGGGCCTTTTTCATGAAGACTTGGGTCCCAGTTCTTGGATAAGCTGAAAAAAACGGCTCGGGCCGCCAGTGGATATGCTCACAATGAAATGAGAGGCCGTGTAAGGTTTGCAAGGCGGTGTGGCCTGTAGTTTTAACTCGGAAACTGTGGCGATGCAAACCCAAACCAACTGTGCTACTTCTTGCTGGGTGGCAAACTGTTGTCAGGCTTTATTGTCACTCCTTTGGTGCTTGACCTGATTATTTTGAATCCTGAAACGTTGCTGAGTTATTTATCCAATCAAAAAGCCTTTGGACAGAGACTATAGGGATTTCTAGTTATAGAATCATATCTTCTGCAAACATAAATAATTTATTCTTCTTTTTCTTTTTGGATGCCTTTTATTTATTGTCCTTGGCTGGCTGCTCTTACCAGGACTTCTAGTATTATGTTGAGCTTCTTATATATTCTGGTTATTAATCCCTTGTCAGATGAGTAGTTTGCAAGTATTTTCTCCCATTCTGTAAGTTTTCCCATTACTATGTTGTTTGCTTCCTTTGCTGTGTAGGAGCTTTTTAATATGATGTGATTCTCCTCAATTTCCTTCATCAGTGTCCTAGAGTTTTCATTATAGAGATCTTTTACTTTTTGGTTAATTCCTAGGTATTTAATTTTATGTGTGGCTATTGCAAGTGGGGTTACATTTTTATTTCTTTTTCAGCTTGTTGTTTGTTGGCATATAGAACTGCTAGTGATTTATGTATGTTGATTTTGTATCCTGCAATTTTAGTGAATTTATCACTTCTAGTAATTTTTTTTTTTTGGTGGAGTCTTTTTAGGTTTCTCCACATTAAAAAAATATATCATCTGCAAACAAGGATGATTTGACTTTTTCCTTTCCAATTTGGATGTCCTTTATTTCTTACTCGTGTCTACTTGTTCTGGCAATGACTTACAGTACTATGTTAAATAACAGTAGTAAAAGTGGGTGTCCTTGTGATTTTCCAGATCTTAGAGGAAATCCTTCCACTTGTTTTCCATTCATGACACTAGACGTGGGTCTGTCATACATGACCTTTATTATGTTGAGATATATTCCTTCTATATCCAGTTTTTTGATGGTTTTTGTCATGAAGGGATGTTGAATTTGATTAAATGCTTTATTCAATATCCATTTAAATGATCATATGTTTTTGTTCTTTATTCTCCTGGTGTGATTTATCACATTGATTGATTTGCATATGTGAAACCATCCTTGCATCCCAGTGATAAATCCTATTTCTTCATGATGAATGAAGTTGTTAACGTATTATTGAATTTGGTGTGCTGGTATTGTGTTCAAGATATTTACAACAGTATTCGTTAGACATATTGCCCTCTAGATTTGTGCGTGTGCGTGCGTGTCTTTGTATGGCTTTGGTTTCAGATTAATTGTGGCCTCATAGAATGAGTTTGGGAGTATCCCTTTGTCCTCTGTTTTTTTGTAATAGGTTGAGTAGGGTCAGTATTAATTATTTCTTTGGTAGAATTCAGCAGTGAAGCCATTGGGCCCCAGGCTTTTCTTTACAGAGAGACTTTTTGTTATGGTTTCTATTTCATTACTTGTTATTGGTATATTCAGGTTTTGAATTTCTTTCCGGTTCAATCTTGGTAGGTTGTATGTGTCTAGGAATTTTTCCAATTTCTTCAGATTTTCCAATTTATTGGCATATTGTTGCACATAGTGGCCACTAATGCTTCATTGAATTTCTGCAGTGGCAGTTGAAATGTCTCCTTTTTCATCTCTGGTTTTATTTCTTTGACTCTTCTCTCTTTTTTCTTAGTTAGCTTAAAGTTTTTTAAATTTTGTTTAACTTTTCAAAAAAAACCATTTAGTTTCATTGATGTTTTGTATTTTTTTCATTTCAAATTCATTTTTTTCTCTAATGTTTTTTATTTCTTTTCTTCTATCTATTTTAGCTTTGATTTGCTCTTGCTTTCCTAGTTCTTTAAGATGCACCATTAAATATTTTTATTTGAAAATTTTCTTCTTTTTTCATGTAGGCAATTATAGCTATACCCTTATGTCTTAGTACTGCTTTTGCAGTATCCCCTAGGTTTTGGTATGTGGTGCTTCCATTATCATTTTTTTTTTTCAAGCAATTTTTCTTCTTAAGTTTTTTCTTGTCTTCTTAAGTTTTTTCATTGACCTACTAGTCTTTCAGGATCATATTGTTTAATTTTTATATGTTTGTTTACTTTCCAAAATTCCTCTTGTAATTGATTTTTAGCTTTATTCCACTGTGGTCAGCAAAGATCAGAGAAGATGCTTGATGTTATTGTAATGTGTTTTAATATTTTAAGACTTGCTCTGTAGCTTAACATATTGTATACCTTTGATAATAATCTATATGCTAAGAAAAAAATGTGTATTCTGCAGCTGTTGCTTAAAATGCTCTTTAAATATTTATTTGATCCATTTGGTCAAGAGGACAGATCAACTCTGATGTTTCTTGTTGATTTTCTGTCTGGAATATGTGTCCAGTGCTAAAAGTGGGGTGTTGAAGTCTCCAGTTATTATTGTATTGGGGCCTATCTCTATCTTTAGCTTTAATAATATTTGCTCCATATTTCTGGTTGCTGTAGTGTTGGGTGCATATATATTTAAAATTGTTATACCCTCTTCCTGAATTGACCCCTTTATCATTAGTGACATTTTTGTCTATCCTTATAGTTTCTGTCTTGAAATCTATTTTCTCTGATATTAATATAGCTATTCCTGTTCTTTTCTGTTTTCCATTGGCATAAAATAGCTTTTTCAATTCCTTTATTTTTAGTTTATGTGTGTCTTTATAGGTAAAGTGTGCTTCTTGTGGGCAACAGATTAATGAGTTTTGTATTTTTATCCATTCAGCACTCTATATCTTTTGATTGGAGAGTTCAGACAATTACATTAAATGTTATTGACAAGTAAGGACTTACTGTTGACTTTTTTTTCTTTGTTTTCTGGTTGCTTTGTGGTCCTGTCTTCCATCTTTTTATTCCTTTTTTTATTTCCTTTAGTGAAGGTGATTTTCTCTGGTGATATGATTTAGTTTCTTGCTTTTTATTATTTCTGTATTTATTGTATGTTTTCTGGTTTTAGGGTACCTTGAAGTTTGTAAATACTATCTTAAAATCCATTATTTTAGCCTGATAACAGCTTAACACTGTTTGCATAAACAAACCAACAAAAAACCACAAAGAAAACGAATTAAAACACTACACCTTAAAATCATCCTCCTGCTTTTCATCTTTTTGTTGTTTCTATTTGTATCTTATTGTACTATGTCTTGAAAAGTTGTAGTTATTATTTTTGATTGGTTAATTATTTAGTGTTTCTACTTTGGACAAAAGTAATTAACACACCACAATTACAGTGTTATAATGTCCTGTGATTTTCTGTGTACTTACTATTACCAGTGAGTTTTGTATCTTCCGGTAATTACTTATTGCTCATTAATGTCCTGTTCTTTCTAATTAAAGTTCTCACATTACAAGTAGGACAGCTCTGGTGTTTAAGAAATCTCTCAGCGGCCGGGCGCGGTGGCTCAAGCCTGTAATCCCAGCACTTTGGGAGGCCGAGGCGGGCGGATCACAAGGTCAGGAGATCGAGACCACAGTGAAACCCCGTCTCTACTAAAAATACAAAAAAAAAAAAAAAAATTAGCCGGGCGCGGTGGCGGGCGCCTGTAGTCCCAGCTACTCAGGAGGCTGAGGCAGGAGAATGGCGGGAACCCGGGAGGCGGAGCTTGCAGTGAGCCGAGATCGCACCACTGCACTCCAGCCTGGGCAACAGCGTGAGACTCCGTCTCAAAAAAAAAAAAAAAAAAAAAAAAAAAAGAAATCTCTCAGCTTTTGTTTGCCTGAAAAAGTCTTTATTTCACCTTCAGGTTTGAAGAATAGTTTTGCCAGATGTACTATTCTAGGGTCTTTATTTTTTCTTCAGCAATTTAAATACGTCATGCCACTCTCTCCTGACCTGTAAGGCTTCCACTGAAAAGTCTTCCACTAGACATTTTTGGAGATCCATTGAATGCTATTTGTCTCTTTTCTCTTGCTGATTTTATGATTTTTTTCTTCATTCCTGATCTCTGTAAGTTTGATTATTAAATGCCTTGAGGTAGTCTTTGGTTAAATTGGGTTAGTGTTCTATAACCTTCTTGTAGTTGGATATCAATATTTTCCTCTAGATTTTGGAAGTTCTGTGTTCTTATCTCTTGGAATACACTTTCTACACCTATCTTTTTCTCTACCTCCCCTTCAAAGCCAATAATTTTTAACTTTGCTCTTTCAATGATGTTTCCTAGATTCTATATGTGTGCCTCATTTTTTTTTTTTTTTCTCTTTTGTCTCCTCTGGCTGTGTATTTTCAAATAGCCTTTCTTCCAGCTCACTGTTTCTTTCTTCTACTTGATCAATTATGTTATTACGAGACTCTGATGCATTTTTCATTATGTCGATTTCAATTTTCAGCTCCAGCATTTCTGCTTGATTCTCTTTAATTATTTTAATCTTTGTTAAATTCATCTGATAGAATTATTAATTCTTTTGTTATCTTGAATTTCTTTGCATTTCCTTAAAACAGCTATTTTAAATTCCCTTCATAAGTGAAGGAGAAATAAAATCCTTTACAGACAAGCAAATGCTGAGAGATTTTGCTACCACTAAACTTTTTGTTTCATTGATTTCTTGTATTCTTTTTCAGTCTCTGTTTCATTTAGTTCTGCTCTGATTTGGTTATTTCTCATCTTCTACTAATTTGGGGTTTGGTTTCTTCTCACTTCTCTAGTTCTTTGAGGTGTGCCATTAGATTGGTAATTTGTAATCTTTCTGCTTTTTTGATGTAGGCATTTAATGCTATAAACTTCCCTTTTAGCACTGCATCTGCTTTATCCAAAAGGTTTTGGTATGTTGTGTTTTCATTTTTATATTTTACCTTTTTTTACTTTTCTTCTTATTTTCTTGAATGACTCAGTGGTCATTCAGGAGCTTGTTGTTTACTTTTCATGTATTTGTATATTTTCCAATGTTTCTCTTGATACTAACTTCTGGTTTTATTCGACTTTGATCTGAGAAGACACATGATTTGATTTCATGTTTTAAAACATTGTTGATGCTCTTTTGTGCCCTAGCTTATAGTCTATCTTGGAGAATGTTCCAAGCATGGGTCTTCATAAAAGGCCAATAACACAATAAACTATAAGCATAAGACATGAAAAGATCACCTACAAAAATAAAATGTCAACATCCCTATAATGAGTAAACATGTTACCTATGGGAAGAACAAATTAAAATAACAGCAAGACGCAATTTTAAAAAATTATTATTTTAATAAAAATCTGAAGTTTGGCAACAGAACCCATTGGTAAGGCTGTGGAAAAGTAGGCACTCTCATACATTGCTGGTGGGCATATAAATTGGCATAACCCCCAAAAAGGGCAATTTGTCACCATACGTTCAAATTACGCATGCATTTTTTTTTTCTTTGGTCCAGCAAAGCTACTTCTGAGATTTTTTCTACAGATATATTCACAGGCAAAATAATAATAGGGACCATTTATTCATTAAAACGTTATCAGAAGAGGTCATAAGCAATTCAAATAACCACAAATAGCCTATTGGCTTAATATTATGGTACACCAAAGTCAATGGAATGCAATGCACTTATAAATAAGAATGAGAAAACTGCTAACATGAAAAAATTAAAGTGCAAGCAATGTGTATAATTTGATAGTGTTATATCATAAATATAAGGGATCTAGGAATTTGTATTTACAGGTACCTCTATTTGTAAACCAAACTCTAGAAAGAATATACAGGAATCTAATTAGTGTGATTCTATTAATAGAAGTTCTTCAGTGAAACATAAACAATAGGCTGAATATATCATATGTATGTGTGCATTATTTATATGAATATAATATATGTGATTTATTATATTAATTTATATTTATGATTGCTATATATGATATATGAGATTTATATAGAGAGAAACAGAGAGATATGCAGAGAAATTATGATGAGAAATTGGTACACCTGATTATGGAGGCTAAAAATTCCATGATCTGCCGTTTACAAACTACAGACCAAGTCTAAAATCCTCAGAACTAGGGAAGCTAATGATGAAAATCTCGGTTCAAAGTCAGGAGAAGATGAGATGTCCCAGCTCAAGAGGTAAGGCAGAAAGCAAATGGACCAATTCCTTTTTCCTTTGCGCTTTGTACTATTTAATTTCTAAACTGATTGGTTGATGCCCATCCACATTCGGGAGAAAACATTACTGAATTCACCCATTTAAATGCTAATCTCATCCAGAAAAACCCTCAGAAGCACACTCAGAACCACACCCTGGAACCCACTCAAGTTGATACATATAACTATCACAAGTCTACTTTTTGTCATCTTGGCACCCCTACCCATATTCATAAACCATAATCTCCAAATAAATGTCGTAATTCTTCCTAATATCAAACAACCATCTTGTGTACAACCAAAAATACGCTAACTCGTTCTCCAGAAAGGCGATTTTTACTCTTCCTCTTCATGTAAAATTAATAATACTTGAACCATTTGATATAAAATGAATACCTCTTAATGTTACATGGTGAGACAATAAGAGTGTAAGGAAATAAGAATACATAGATATATACACATGCAAATGTATTCATAGTAAAATAAGCAGGAAAGATTTCTTACAATTAAAGTTTCCTTTTAAGTAACTGGTTGTGTGGTCATTGTTGATATTCATAATTTTTTAAACTACCCATTCTGTATTTGCTTTGCCTTCATCAAACACCTCAGATGATTAATCAAGTAGCACATCAAAAAGCTTATCCACCACGATCAAGTTGGCTTCATCCCTGGGATGCAAGGCTGGATCAACATATGCAAATCAATAAACATAATCCAGCATATAAACAGAACCAAAGTCAAAAACCACATGATTATCTCAATAGATGCAGAAAAGGCCTTTGACAAAACTCAACAGCCCTTCATGCGAAAAACGCTCAATAAATTCAGTATTGATGGAATGTATCTCAAAATAATAAGAGCTATTTATGACAAATCCACAGCCAATATCATACGGAATGGGCAAAAACTGGAAGCATTCCCTTTGAAAACTGGCACAAGAGAGAGATGCCCTCTCTACCACGTCTATTCGACATAGTGTTGGAAGTTCTGGCCAGGGCAATCAGGCAAGAGAAAGAAATAAAGGGTATTCAATTAGGAAAAGAGGAAGTCAAATTGTCCCTGTTTGCAGATGACATGATTGTATATTTAGAAAACCCCATCTTCTCAGCCCAAAATCTCCTTAAGCTGATAAGCAACTTCAGCAAAGTCTCAGGATACAAAATTAATGTGCAAAAATCACAAGCATTCTTATACACCAGTAACAGACAGAAAGCCAAATCATGAGTGAACACCCATTCACAATTGCTTCAAAGAGAATAAAATACCTAGGAATCCAACTTACAAGGGATGTAAAGGACCTCTTCAAGGAGAACTACAAACCACTGCTCAGTGAAATCAAAGAGGACACAAACAAATGGAAGAACATACCATGCTCATGGATAGGAAGAATCAATATCGTGAAAATGACCATACTGCCCAAGGTAATTTATAGATTCAATGCCATCCCCATTAAGTTACCAATGACTTTCTTCACAGAATTGGATAAAAACTGCTTTAAAGTTCATATGGAACCAAAAAAGAGCCCGCATTGCCAAGACAATCCTAAGCCAAAAGAACAAAGCTGGAGGCATCACGCTACCTGACTTCAAACTATACTACAAGGCTACAGTAACCAAAAGAGCATGGTACTGGTACCAAAACAGAGATATAGACCAATGGAACAGAACAGAGTCCTCAGAAATAAGACCACACATCTACAGCCATCTGATCTTTGACAAACCTGAGAGAAACAAGAAATGGGGAAAGGATTCCCTATTTAATAAATGGTGTTGGGAAAATTGGGTAGCCATAAATAGAAAGCTGAAACTGGATCCCTTCCTTACTCCTTATATGAAAATTAATTCAAAATGGATTAGAGACTTAAATGTTAGACCTAATACCATAAAAATCCTAGAAGAAAACCTAGGTAATACCATTCAGGACATAGGCATGTACAAGGACTTCATGTCTAAAACACCAAAAGCAATGGCAACAAAAGCCAAAATTGACAAATGGGATCTAATTAAACTAAAGAGTTTCTGCACAGCAAATGAACCTACCATCAAAGTGAACAGGCAACTTACAGAATGGGAGAAAATTTTTGCAATCTACTCATCTGACAAAGGACTAATATCCAGAACCTACAAAGAACTCAAACCAATTTACAAGAAAAAAACAACCCCATCAAAAAGTGGGCCAAGGATATGAACAGACACTTCTCAAAAGAAGACATTTGAAACAGAGACATGAAAATATGAAAAAATGAAACAACAGACACATGAAAAAATGCTCATTATCACTCGTCATCAGAGAAATGCAAATCAAAACCACAATGAGATACCATCTCACACCAGTTAGGATGGCAATCATTAAAAAGGTGGGAAACAACAGGTGCTGGAGAGGATGTGGAGAAATAGGAACACTTTTACACTGTTGGTGGGATTGTAAACTAGTTCAACCATTGTGGAAAGAAGTTTGGCGATTCCTCAAGGATCTGGAACTAGAAATACCATTTGACCCAGCCATCCCATTACTGGGGATATACCCAAGGGATTATAAGTCATGCTACTGTAAAGACACATACACACGTATGTTTACTGCAGCACTATTCACAATAGCAAAGACTTGGAATCAGCCCAAATGTTCATCAGTGACAGACTGGATTAAGAAAATGTGTCACATATACAACCATGAAATAGTATACAGCCATAAAAAAGGATGAGTTCATGTCCTTTGCAGAGACATGGATGCAGCTGGAAACCATCATTCTCAGCAAATTATTGCAAGAACAGAAAACCAAACACCACATGTTCTCACTCATAGGTGGGAATTGAACAATGAGATCACTTGGACACAGGAAGGAGAACATCACACACCAGGTCCTATTGTGGGGAGGGGATAGTGGGGAGGAATAGCATTAGGATACGTACCTAATGTAAATGACGAGTTAATGGGTGCAGCACAGCAACGTGGCACATGTATACATATGTAACAAACCTGCATGTTTTCACATGTACTCTAGAACTTAAAGTATAACAAAAAAAAAAAAAAGAAAAAAATTGACAAATGGGATCTAATTAAACTAAAGAGCTTCTGCACAGCAAAAGAAACTACCATCAGAGTGAACAGGCAACCTATAGAATGGGAGAAAATTTTTACAATCTACTCATCTGACAAAGGGCTAATATCCAGAACCTACAAAGAACTCAGACTAATTAACAAGAAAAAAACAAACAACCCTATCAAAAAGTGGGCAAAGGATATGAACAGACACTTCTCAAAAGAAGACATTCATACAGCCAACAGGCACATGAAAAAATGCTCATCATCACTAGCCATCAGAGAAATGCAAATCAAAACCACAATGTGATACCATCTCACACCAGTTAGAATGGCAATCATTAAAAAGTCAGGAAACAACAGGTGCTGGAGAGGATGTGGAGAAATAGGAACACTTTTACACTGTTGGTGGGACTGTAAACTAGTTCAACCATTGTGGAAGACAGTGTGGCAACTCCTCAAGGATCTAGAACTAGAAATGCCATTTGACCCAGCCATCCCATTACTGGGTATATACCCAAAGGATTATAAATTGTGTTGCTATTAAGACCCATGCACATGTATGTTAATTGTGGCACTATTCACAATAACAAAGACTTGGAACCAACCCAAATGTCAATCAATGATAGACTGGATTAAGAAAATGTGGCATATATACACCATGGAATACCATGCAGCCATAAAAAGGATGAGTTCATGTCCTTTGTAGGGACATGGATGCAGCTGGAAACCATCATTCTCAGCAAACTATCACAAGAACAGAAAGCAAAACACCGCATGTTCTCACTCATAGGTGGGAATTGAACAATGAGATCACTTGGACACAGGAAGGGGAATATGACACATTGGTGCCTGTCGTGGGGTGGGGGGAGCGGGGAGGGATAGCATTAGGAGATATACCTAATATAAATGATGAGTTAATGGGTGCAGCACACCAACATGGCACATGTATACATATGTAGCAAAGAACACATGTATCCTAGAACTTAAAGTATATATTTTTAAAAAGCACATTCGAATAGGAAGAGAGGTAGTTAAACTATCCCTCTTGGCAGATGACATGATTCTGTATCTAGAAAACATTGTAGTCTCAGCCCAAAAGCTCCTTAAGTTGACAAATAACTTCAGTGTTGTCTTAGGATACAAAATCAACAAACAAATATTAGTAACATTTATATACAACAACACCAGTGAAGCTGAGAACAAAATCAGGAACACAATTCCTTTCACAATTGCCACCAAAAGTTTAAAAAACAAACAAACAAACAAAAAAAAACTAGGAATACTGCTAAGCAAAGAAATGAATGATCTCTTCCATAAGAACAACAAAACTTTGTTCAAAGAAATCAGACATGACACAAATAAATGGAATAACATTCCATGCTTGTGGATAGGAAGCATCAATATTATTAAAATGGAAGAATCAATATTATTAAAATGGCTACACTTTCCAAAGCAATTTATAGATTCAATGCTATTCCTATCAAATTACCAATGACATCCTTCATGGAACTAGAAAAATCTATTATAAAATTGTTATAAAACCAAAAAAAAATCCTGATTTGCCAAGGCAATTCTCTGCAAACAGAACAAAGCTGGAGGTATCATGCTACTGATCTTCAAACTATACTACAGAGATACAGTAACCAAAACAGTATCGTCCTGGGACAAAAACAGACATATAGACCAATGAAATAGAATACAGAATCCAGAAATAAGGCTGCACCCCTACAACCAGCTGATCTTCAACAAAGCTGATGAAAACAAGCAGTGGTTAAAGGACTCCCTATTCAATAAATGGTGCTGAGACAACTGGCTAGCTGTGCAAAAGATTGAAACTGGGCCTCCACTTTACACCATATAAAAAATTAACTTAGGATGAATTAAAGACTTAAAAATAAAACCCAAAACTATAAAAACCCTAGAAGACAACATAGGAAATACCATTGTGGAAATATGAATGGGCAAAGATTTCATGACAAAGACACTAAAAACTATTTCAACAAAAGCAGAAATGGACAAATGAGATCTAATTAAACTAAAAAGTTTCTGCACAACAAAAGAAAGTATCAACAGAGTAATCAGATAATCTAAATAATGTGGGAAAATTTTTGCAAAGTATGCATCTAACAAAGGTCTAAGAGTCAGTATCTATAATGAACTTAAATTCTCACATCTCTCAGAATGGCTATCACTAAAAAATCAAAAAATAACAGATGCTGGTTAGGTTACGAAGGAAAAGCAACACTTACGCAATGTTGGTGGGAGGGTAAATTATTTCAACCAGCTTGGAAATCAGTGCGGTGATTCCTTCAAGATCTAAAAACAGAAATACCATTTGACCCAGGAATCCCATTACTAGGTATATACCCAAAGGAATACAAACCAGTCTATGAAAAAGACACATGCACAAATATGTTTATTGCAACACAATTCACAATAGCAAAAACATGGAGCCAACCTAAATGCCCATCTACGTTTGATTAGATAAAGAAAATTTGGTACATATACACCATGGAATACTATGCAGCCATAAGAAAGAACAGGATTACGTCCCCTGCAGGAACATGGATAGAGCTGAAGGCCATTATTCTTACCAAACTTATGTAGGAGCAGAAAACAAAATACTGCATGTTCTTACTTATTAGTGGGAGATAAATGATGAGAATATATGGACACATAGAGGGAACAATAGACACTGGGTCCTACTGGAGAGTGGAGGTTGGGAAGAGGGAGTGGATCAGGAAAAATTAAAAAATGGATACTAGGCTTAAAACCTGGGTATCAAAATAATCTGTACAACAAACCCCCTTGACATGAGATTACCTATATAGCAACCCTGCACATGTACTCCAGAACCTAAAATAAAAGTTAAAAAAAGAAATTTAAGTAATACAAAGGTGATTAACTTTAACCATATATTTATTACTTCCAGTGCTCTCATCTTCTGATGTAGATTAGAATTTCCACATATTAGCTGAGGCCAATGGTCTTCTGCTTGAAACACTATCTTTAATATGTTTTGTACTCAAAGTTTCTTTGTGATACATTCTTTCAGCTCTTGTGTGTTTTTTTTTAAAAAATTATTCTTTCTTCATCTTTAAAATATACTTTTATGGAGTAAAAAGAATACCCGAGACTGGGCAATTTATAGACAAAACAGGTTTATTAGGTTCATGTTTCTACAGGCTGTAGAAGAAGCATGGCACTGGCATCTGCTCAGTTTCTGGTGAGAGTCTCAGGAAGCTTTTATTCATGTTGGAAGGCAAATGGAGCTGGCATGTCACATGGCAAAAGAGGAAGCCAGACAGAGGGTAGGAGCTAGGCTCTTTTAAACAATCAGCTCTCATGTGAATTAATAGAGCAAGAACTCACTGATTGCCATGGGCAGGGCACCAAGTTGTTCATGTGGGATCTACCCCCATGAACCAAGCACCTTCCACTAGGCTCCACCTCAAAGTTGGAAATCATATTTCAACATGAGATTTGGAGAGACAAATATCCAAACTATATCAGGTTTTCCAATTATATCCTCCCACAGCAACAATAAAATGGCAAACATCATGTGCAAACGTGCTTTTGTAGGAGCTTTCAGGTCCTGGCAAAATATTGTGAAACCCTGGTGGAGTACAAGACCAAAAAGAATTCTTCTAAGAAGGTAGTTCTAGGTCCTGGTGGCAGGCTTGTTGGCCATGGTCCTAGCCACAAATTCAGAAATAACTCTTTCTACCTGCGTATTCACCTATAGCCTTGTTTTGCCTTAGTTTTGCCACAAGTAACCTCCTTGTAGAGACCCAGGAGGCACCGTGTCTTCCCATGCCTTAGGTAATAGGCCTGCCAACTTCAGTCCCAGGTGTGAAATCTGAAGCAGCCCATGATCTAGCTTCAGCCTCTCTCAGCAATGGTCTAAGAATAGTCCTGCCCATCCAGACACCAAGTAGAAGATGCATCTGTTCATGCTCCTACAGGCAGGCTGGTAAATTCCAGTTTAACTACAGATTCAAAGGAGTCCATTTAACGAAGCTCTAGCTCTTTCTCATTGTGATCTGGAAGAAGTGCTGCCTACTCAGGAATCTGCCAGGAGAAATGCTTGTTTGTATACCTAGAGGCAGGGCCACTGACCTCAGAAGATTCTGAAGCAACCCTGCGACTCAGCTCGTCTCACTCGGCCATGGTACAGGGGCAGTTCTGTACACCCAGGAACCTGGCAGAAGGCGAACCCATCCATTCCTCCAAAGATGGACTTAAAAACCTTGAAATGGGATAACATATTTGCAAATCATATATCCAATAAGGATTTAATATTGAAAATATGTAAGGAACACAATAGCAAACAACTCAATACCAAAAAGACCACTAATGTGATTAAACAATGAGCAAAGGGACCTAAATAGACTTTTTTTTCCCCAAAGAAGACATACAAACAGACAGAAAGTGTATGAAAAGGTGTTCAACATTACTAATTATCATAAAATGCAAATCAAAACCACAGTGACCTATCAACTCACAACTTAGGATGACTATAATGAAAAAGACAAAAGGTATCAGATGTTGGCAAGGATATAGAGAAAAGGGGACTCTTGTATACTGTCCGTGAGTATGTAAAACAATGCAGCCACTATGAAAAACAATATAAAGTTTCCTGAAAAAATTAAAATCATAACTACTATATGATCCAGCAATCCCAATTCTGGGTAGATAACAAAAGAATATAAAATTAATATCTAGAAGAGATTGGATTCCTAATATTGTTTCACCTATACTTCCATGTTTATTGCAGCATTTTTCACAATAGCCAGGACATGCAACAACTTAATTGTCCATCAATTAATGAATGGAATTAATTAATATATTAAATACTTACAAAATTAAAATTGAATTATTTACAGGCTAAAATTGATATATAAGTATTTATACATTCATATAACATATTACATTAGCATAATTATATATGTACACATCATATATAGGAGATTATGTCATTTGTGACAAAATAGGTGAAACTGAAATATATTTTGCTAAATAAGTCAGACAAATAAATACAAATACTGCATGATCTCAAATATATGTAGAATCCCAAAATATCAATCTTATAGAAGCACAATAGAAAGATAATTACCAGGAGCTATACAGGAGTGCAGGAGAAATGGGGAGATGTTGATCCAAGTGTACAAGTTTTCAGTTATAAGATGAATGAGCTATGGTGATGTAATTTACAGCATGTTGAGTATAGTTAATACAGTATTGTACCCTTGAAGTTTCCTTAAAGAATTGATCCTAAGAGTCTTTACCACACACATACACACAGGCACACACACACATAAATAGTAACTATGAGGTAGTGGATGTGTTATTAATTGGCTTGATTTTGGTAATCATTTCACAATGTATACATATGTATAACCATCAATTCATAAACTTTAAATATATGAATTTTTTTGTCAATAATACCTCAATAAAGCTTGGGGGAACATAATTCTAAGGGAACAATATCTTTTCTTTCAAAACTTTAAGTATGTTGCTCCAATGTACTCTAGCTTGCATTGTTTATGATAAGAAATCTGCTCTTATGTTTAGCTTTTGTCCCCTGTATGTAACATGCCTTTTTATCTGGTAACTTTTAAGATTTTCTCTACCTATATTTTTAAACAGTTATATTATTGTGTATCTTGAAGTAGTTTTTGCATGTTTTCTTTCTTTGGGTTTGTTGTTATTATTTGATCTGTAAATTTATAGTTTTTAACAATTTGGGAAAATTTTGGCTACAATTTCTTTAATGTTTTTTTTGTCTTTCTTTCCATAACACTACTTAATGTGCTATATCTTTCTTTTCTTTCTTTTAGTTTGTTTAACATGTGGAATATAGTTATAATGATGGTTTTAATGGCCTTGTCAACTAATTCTATCATCTGTATCAATACTGGGTCAGGTTCTATTGATTGACTCCTCCCCACCTCCCATTATGGGTAGTCTTTTACTGCTTTTCTGCATGCTGATCATTTTTAATTGGACTCCTAATATTGTAAGTTTCACCTTGTTGGGTGCTGGACATTTTTGTATTCCTATAACAGTCTTGAGCTTTGTTCTGGAAGGTAAGGAGGTTGACTGAAGCAGTTTCCTTTTTTGAATTGTGCTTTTCAGGTTTTTCAGTCATAATCAGAGCAGAATTTAAGCTAGGCATCATTTTTTCTTATCATACAAAACCCTTCTAAGTATTCTCTCACGTCCAATAAATTATGAGGTTTTCCATTCTGGCTAGTGAGAATAGGCACTATTTCCAATCCTATATGAGCTCCAAGTATTCTGCCCTCTAATACTTGTTAATACTCTTTACTCAACCTTAGAAAGTATGCTCACATATTCTACTCAGTATGAAACTGAATATTAAAGGAAAACTCTCTGTCATTCTTTGGAGTCCTCTCTCAAGTATTTCTCTCTTCTTTGGTATTTTGTTCTCTTAATTACGGTTGCTTTTGCATGCCTAGACTCTCAGAAACATCTCTGCAAATCAGAGAATCTGCCAGACTTCATCTAAGCTTCTCACCCTAGAACTAAAGCCTGAAAACTCTCTCAAAGAAGCAAGCTGCAGCATAGTGCTCACCTCATTTGTTTCTCATCTTTTATGAATTATTGTCCTTTGTTGCCTGGTATCTAATGTTGGAGTAATTCCAGTACCTATTACTTCATTTTAGCCAAAAGCTGAAGTTCTTAATTTTTAACACAGATTATTAAATTTACAGTTTAAATAAACATGTAAAATTATGTGTTAAAATATGGAAGAGAAGATGTGTGTATTAGTATGCCTTAATAAAATAAGGTCAAAATTATCACAGAGAAGTAGCCAAGGTCCTTAATTTGTCATCAAACATTTTGAATTTGATATACCTTTCTGAACTCATATTCGAGAGATGGGAGACAAGAAGAAGGAGAAGGAGAAGGAGAAGGAGAAGGAGGAGGAGGAGAAGGAGAAGGAGAAGTAGAGGAAAAGGAGGAGGAGGAGAAGGAGGAGGAGGAGGAGGAAAAAACAGAGGAAGGGAAGGAGGGAGGGAGGGAGAAAGAAGAAAGAAGGAAAGAGGAAGGAAGGAAGGAAGGAAGGAAGGAAGGAAGGAAGGAAGGAAGGAAGGAAGGAAGGAAGGAATTAAATAAAGTCATGAACCCATTAATGATTTAATAAGATTTAATAAAAGTTTTAGCTAAGGCATGTTGTTATTACATCCAAAACGATTTAGAACCATGTTTTTAACAAGAGAGCAAAAAAAAAAAAAAAAAAAAAAAAAAAAACCCTATATATTTAGAAAATAAATCACTAATGGCACTTATTGGTTATGCATTTCTGCCTAAAACACATTTTATAATTCATTAATGTGCTTTATTAGTTTATCTCCTTAAACAATACAATGTGTGTCTGTTAGAAAACTAATCTTAGTACTAAATGTTAAAGTATCAGGAAACTTCCATTTGGCCTATAGCAGCAAATATATTTGTTTGCATTCATTAATTGGAGGAAGAATTGATCATGCTTTTGATATCTTATTATAATAATTTCAACTACAAATCATATTTATATTTTCCACCAGTGGACACGATTTTGAGGTGTTTACAATGTACTCTATGGCTTAAAAAATAAACATGTTCATGAAAACAAAACTTGCAATGAGGCTTCCAAAAAAGATTTTGGTGTTCAACATGGAAAAGCTACTATATTCAGTTTCTGGTGAAACTGACAGGAAGGGAGCTCTGGTGACTGTGTGAGAAATAAATTGTAGAAACAACATATAAGAGACAAAGTAGTTCAGTTTATGATGACCTGGACTAGGGCAATGAGAGTGGAAATGGAAAGAAAGCAAAACATTAATCACCTAAACAGGTCTCTCCAACCTGGAAATAATAAAAACAAAAGACTGTGCATACAATGGAAAACAGTAATGGAAATAGTATGTAGTCAAAGACCCAATTGGTATTAACGCTGTAACCCAAGGCACACAAGAATGTCACTTTTAGGGTATAATTTTGAGAAAATTACCTGTTTTCCTTGCAGCATAAGCAATAAATTATATACTCTGTATCAATTCAAAATACTTTCAATTTTTCATCGAACAATTCTTTTTTTACATTATTTCAATAACATCTATGTTGATGTTACTGCTTCCATCTCCTGTGGAGCTTGGCACTTTCTCTTCAAACTGATGTCCTTTATTATAAGAGTATTTTATTTAGTGTCATTATTTCAACTCCTTTCTTTAATTTAATTTAATATGGCTATGTTTTATGAGCCCCAGGGTATCAGCACAGGTTAACAATAAATTTAACTTTCTTTCTTTATATCAGCTTTTTATATAAATAATTGAACTTTATTTCTAATTCAAATTCCTCTCGTTCTTGTTGGCAAAAATTTAATCTCAGTTAATTCTGTGTGTTTTTCTTAATTTAGGAGTCCACCCATCCCATTGCTTCCTTCACCCTAGAATTATATTTTTTTTCTGGGAAAGGGGATACATTAAGTCACAGCATCACAGGAAGAATGGCAGTATCTGGTCTTCTGTCACCATTGAAACACACTAATGTGTTATAATGTGCACTCACCCATCGGGTTCTCTGTCTATCCTCATAGGTCACAGCTACATCATCCCTCGCTTCATCAGGGCCTCTTTAAATCTACCCCTGTTTCAGTTACTCTGTACTACCCCCAGAGAAAATCTTTGGCTACTCACCCATTCTACTCTGAGGCTACTGATAAATTTCTGAGGCCATCTCAAGCACTGTCTATCTAGATGTGAAATTCAAGGTAGTTCTCATCTTGTATTATTTCTATGATAATGCTCCATTTAAAAAAAAATCCACAATCTAAGTAGCATATACCAAGTAATGGCTATTTTTCCTTCTCACAGATCTGTGGATAAGCTTTAGGTATCTCTTGTTTAGGGTTCCCAGTCAGGTTTAAGTATTTCCTCAGATATAATCTACTTGCATAGGAAGGTATACTGCATCTACTCTACTTGGAGTCTATATGAGGTCACATGACAAATGGTATGGGAGATATTTTTTAAAGGGGAGATAATATTTAAAGTAGTAAGAACAACCAATCTACCATGATTTGCACTATTGGGTGTTATCATTTATTTTCCTCTCACATGCAAATTATACTCATTTTCTTCCCAACACATCATAGACATCTAATTTAATCATAGCCTTGGCTAAACTCAGGATCTCTTGATCTGTGTTAGGTGGCTACTCTGTTTTTTGTTTTGTTTTGTTTTGTTTTTTACTTTATACACCTTTTTATATGATTATAAACTGTTTCTTTTTCTTAGTTAACATATTCTAATTGTACAATTTTATGGGATACAATTTGGTGTTTCAATACATGCATATGTTGTAATATGATCAAAACAGAATTATTAACACCAGCACCTTATGCATTTATCATTTTTTATGGTGAGAACATTCAAAGACCTCTCATCTGGCTATTATGTAACATATAATACCTTACTGTTAACTATAATCACCCTCCTGTGCAAAAAAATAAGAAAGTTGATATTATAGAAATGGAGAATGGAATAGGAAACTGTTTTTAAACAATAAAATTTAAAGGTCAATTTTCAAAAGAAAAAAGCAGGGTAAAACATTTGCAAAGTGAATATAAATGTATATTTAAAGATTTGCTAAGAGGGTAGATCTTACGTTTAGAGTTTTTAACACACAGTCATGTGCGTGAGTGCACATGCACATGCACACACATACACACACACACACAGAGAAAATAAAAAAAAAAGTACAAAAAGCTGTAGGAGACTTTGCTTTCTTTTACATGTTCTGTGCTAAGAATATAATACTTTCATAATAAGAAAATAAAACCAAACAATTTTTTAAAAACATTAAACATCATACAAATAATGAAGAAAGTAAATATTTACTATTAGCAGTTAGCAGGATTTTTTGATTCTTTTGTTTTTAAATTTTTACTTCCATAGATTATTGGGAAACAGGTGGTATTTGGTTACATGAATAAGTGCTTTGGTGGTGATTTGTAAGATTTCAGTTCACCCATCACTCGAGTAGTATACACTGCTTCCAATTGGTAGTTTTTTACTCCTCACCCCCTTCCAATCCTTTTCCCTGAGTCCCCAAAGTCCATTGTCATTCTTATACCTATGCATTCTCATAGCTTAGCTCCCACTTACGAGTGAGAACATTCAATATTTGGTTTTTCATTGCTGAGTTACTTGGCTTAGAATAATCGTCTCCAATGTCATCCAAGTCGCTGTGAATACCATTAATTCATTCATGTTTATGACTGAGTAGTATTCCATAGTGTGTGTAGATATATATATATATCACAGTTTCTTCATCCACTCATTGATTAATGGGCATTTGGGTTGGTTCCACATTTTTGTAATTGTGAATCGTGTTGCTATAAACATTTGTGTGCAATTAACATTTTGTATAATGACTTCTTTTCCTCTGGATAGATACCCAGTAGTGGGATTGCTGGATCAAATGGTACTTCTACTTTCAGTTCTTTAAGCAATCTCCACACTGTTTTCCATAGTGATTGTACTAGTTTACAGTCCCACTGGCAGTGAAGAAGTGATCCCTGTTCAGCACATCCACACCAACATCTATTATTTTTTGATTTTTTGATTATGGCCATTCTTGCAAGAGTAAAGTGGTATCGCATTGTGGTGTTGATTTGCATTTCCCTGGTCATTAGTGAGGTTGAGCATTTTTTCATGTTTGTTGGCCATTTGTGTATCTTCTTTAGAGAATAGTCTATTCATATCCTTAGCCCACGTTTTGATGGGATTGTTTTTTCCTTGCTAATTTGTTTGAGTTTGTTGTAGATTCTGGATGTTTGTCCTTTGTCAGATGTATAGATTTTGAAGAATTTCTCTCACTCTGTAGGTTGTCTGTTTACTCTGCTGACTGTTCCTTTTGCTGTGCAAAAGCTTTTCAGTTCAATTAAGTTCCAGCTGTTTATCTTTGTTTTTATTGCTTATTTTTCATCTTCATTTCCTCTATATTGAAGTATCTATTTAATTATTTGATTCATTTACACTGGGTTGTTCGTTTTATCATTATTGAACTCTGAGAACTTGTTTTTCATATTCTGGATGCAGATCCTTTATAATCCATGAGTTCACAAATACTTTATCTCCATATGTGGCTTCTCTTTTTATTCTATCAACAATGTCTTTCAAAGAGAAGTCATTTTTAATTTTGATAATGCCTAATTTGTCATTGTATCTTCTAACAGATAACGCTATTGATTTCACATCCGAAAATCCTTTACATAATTCAAGGTAAGAAAAACTTTTTCTAATGTCGTATTTTAGAAGTTTTATGGTTTAAGTTTACATTTAGAACTATGATTTATTTCAAGTTAACTTTTGTACATGCTATAAGGTGATGGTCGAGGTTTATATTTTTCATACAAATATTCCAGAATCACTGTTTATATATATAAAATGTATTCATCTGAGGTTCCTTTGCGCCATTGTCAAAAAATCAGTTGTCTGATTAGCAAGATGACAGACTAAGTAGCTCCAGGTCTTTATTTCCCCCACAGAGGCACCAGGATAACAACTAAACATAGACAAGAATACCTTTTTGAGAATTCTAGAAAACAGCTGAAAAGCTAAGGCACACAAGTCAACACAAAATCAACAAGAAATTTTAGTGAAAGGGGTAGAAAACTTTACAACTGGAAGGAAACCCCCCATACTAGGGTCCATCTTTCAGGATGAAAACAAGAGTGGACCATGTATCCAGTGTTCTGGTTTGTCTAGAGATTACTAGAGTGATAATTTTTTATTTTGCCTGACATAGAGTACTGAATAGATTGGAGACCTAGTTTGGGAGTCATTGAAAACAGTTGAGCACCCAGCAGGTTAGAACTGCAGCTCCCCAGGCAAACACCAGAGGGAGCAAGAGATTACACCAGAAGAAGCAAGGGCAGACAGTTTAGGAAATTTGAGACTGGTAAAAGCACATGCACAAGCCCCAAAATGACACATTTTCAGAAAATATTTGAGAGTTCATAGAACCCCTAACAGGCTGATTAGTGAATGGTGTCCCCTGTACAAAGCTATACTTTAAATACTGGGAGAGATGGTGGTTTTCTAATGCCCAAATCTCAAGAAAAGATTATAAGGTATACAAAGAAACAGGAAAACATGGCTCAATGAAAGGAGCAAAATAAAACCCAAGAAACCAACCTAAAGGAATGCAGCTCTATGAGCTACCTCACAATAAATGTAAAATAACTGTGTTAAAGATGTTTGACAAGGTAAAAGAAAATATTGAGATAAATCTAAATAAAATCATATAAAGAATGCAAAAGCCAAAAATACAATAACGAACAAAGAGATGGAAACTATAAGTGCATGATGGTGGAGTATGAGATAGTCTTTATTTCCTCAACAAAGATAAACAATTTGGCAACTATTCATGAACAAAAATAAATCTGAAAGTGCATAGGACCCACTTAAAAATTGTTTTAAAGAAACTCAGCAAGTTACAAGAGAACATGTATAAAAAAATTAATAAAATCAGGAAACCAACACAAAAACAAAATGAGAAACTAATCAAAGAGATTACAAATATTACTATTTTTTAAAAAGCAGTAATTTTTGGGCTGAAGGAGAAAATGGCTGAATTAAAATTGCAATAGAAAGCTTTAACAGAAGACTAGATTTAGCAGAAGAAAGAATAAATAAACTCAAGGAAATGTCATTTGAAATCATTTAGTCAGAGGATAAAATAAAAAGAATTGAAAGTCTACAGGATTTATGGCACACCTTCAAGAAAGCAAACATCCCAATAATAATATGTTTTCCCCTTGATATCCTTGTGAAATTGGCTTTGGAATGCCTCAGAGATACTGAACTCTATGGATGCTTAAGTCTCTTACATAAAATATTATAGTATTTGCCTATAACCTGAGAACATTGTTCCATATACTTTAAATCATCTTTAGATTACTTATAATACCTAACACTATGTAAATGTCATGCAAACACTTGTTATACTGTATTTTTTTATTGATGTTTTGTTATTTTTCCTTTTCTTAAATATTTTTTATCCATGATTGGTTGAATATGTTGATGCAGCACCTGCAAATATAGAGAGCTAACTGTATTTATATGAGGAGAAGAGAGAGAATTTATACCAGAAAGCTTATTTAAAGGAGTAATAGTTGAAAACTTCCCAAATCTGGGACATGATGTAAATATCTAGGTATAGGAAGCTCAGAATTCTCCAATAAAATTTAACCCAAAGAAGAGTTCACTAAGACATATTAAAATGAAGCTATCAAAACCCAGAGACAAATAAAGAATTCTGAAAGCACCAATAGAATATAAGCATATCACATATAAGGGAGGACCAATATGACTATTGGAGGATTTCTCTACAGAAACCTTGTAGGCCAAGAAATTGTAAGAACGTGCTAAAAGCAAAACAAGACTGTAAACCAAGAATACTTTGCCCAGAAAAGCTGTTTTTCAGAAACGAGGGAGAAATAAAGAATTTCTCAGACAAAAACAAAACAAAAAACAAACAAAACAAACAGCTAAGGCATTTTATCACCACTAGTCCTGCCTTATAGGAAATGACAAAAGAGGCTATTTTCCTAGAAGAAAATAATTACTAATTAGTTCCATGAAAACATAGGAAAGTTTGTTCTCAGATGCATAATTAGCAAATATTCTCTTTCATTCTGTAGGGTGACTCTTTATTTGGTTGATTATTTATTTTGCTGTGCAGAAGCTTTTCAGTTATAATTAAGTCTCATTTCTCTACTTTTGTTTTCAATGCACTTGCTTTTGAGATCTCAGTCATAAATTCTTTGCCTAGGCCAGTGTTGGGAAGAGTTTTTTCTAGGTTTTCTTCAAGAAATTTTAGTTTCAGATCTTACATTTAAGTCACTAATCCATTTTGAGTTGAATTTTGTATATGATGAGAGATAGAGATCCACTTTTATTCTTCTGCCTATGACTATCCAACTTTTCAAACACCGTATATTAAACAGGGTATCCTTTCTCCATTGTTTTTGCCTACTTTATCAAAGATACATTAGTGGAAGGTGTGAGGCATTTTTTCTGCGGTCTCTATTCTGTTCCGGTGATCTATGTACCTATTTTTATACCAGTAGCATGCTTTTATTTTTTATTTTTTTATTTTTATTTTTTGAGACAGAGTCTTGTTCTGTAGCCCAGGCTGGAGTGCAGTGGCACAATCTCGGCTCACTGCAAGCTCCGCCTCCGAGGTTCACACCATTCTCCTGCCTCAGCCTCCCGAGTAACTGGGACTACAGGCACCCACCACCATGCCTGGCTAATTTTTTTGTATTTTTAGTAGAGACGGGGTTTCACTGCCACCCCACCTGGCTGCATGCTGTTTTGATTACTACATGCTTGTGATATAATTTGAAGTCAAATAATGTGATGCCTCTAGCTTTGTTCTTTTTGCTTAATACTGATTTGGCTATATCGGGTCTTTTTTGGTTCCATATAAATTTGAGAATAATTCTTTTCTGATTTTGTAAAAAATGACACTGGCATTTTGATAGGAATTGCATTGAATCTGTACATTACTTTTGGCAGTTTGGTCATTTTAACCATATTGATTCTTCTAATCCATGAGCATGGGATGTTTTCCTCTCTGTTTATATGATGTATTATTTCTTTATTTGGTGTTTTATAGTTTTTCTTTTAGAGACATTTTACCTCTTACATTAATTGTACTGTGTGGTGCTTTGGATATTTTGCAGCTGTTGTAAATGGGACAGATTCCTTGATTTGGATCTCATCCTGGTAGTTATTGGTGTATAGAAGTGCTACTAATTTTGTATGTTGATTTTGTATCCTGAGACTTTACTTAATTCATTTATCAAATTCAGGAGTCTTGTGAGGATTCTTTCGCGTTTTCTAAGGTCATATCTACCAAAACAAATCATTTCATTTTTTCTCTCTCAATTTAGATGCATTTTTTTTTTCTTTCTCTTGCTGAATAGTTCTGTCTGTGACTTCCAGTACTATGTTGCACAGGGGTGGTGAAAGTGGATAGACTTTTCTTGTTCCAGTTCTTAATGGAAATGCTTTCAAGTATTCTCCATTCAGTATAATGTTGGCTATGAGTTTTCATATATGGATTTTATCCTTATCAGGTATGTTCATTCTATGTTGACTTTGTTTTGGGTATTTATTATGAAAGAATGTTAAATTATATCTGATGCTTTTCTGCATCAAATGAGATGACCACACCTTTTTTTTTTTTTTCAGTGCTGCTTATGTGGTAAATTATTTATTGACTTATGTGTGTTGAACTATCCTCGCATGCCTGGAATAAAATCCATGAGATCATGGTGTTTTACGTTTTCAACAGGTTTTTGGATTTGGTTTGCTAGACTTTGTTGATAATTTTTGCAACTATCCTCATCAGGGATATTGATCTTTAATTTTCTTTTTAGTTGTGTCCTTTACTGGTTTTCCTCCTTCTCAGTTATTTAGAAAAGTTTCAGTAGGATTGGTACAAGTTCTTTGCATGTCTGGAAGAATTCATATACTCCCAAGTACATGAAAACATGTGAATACGTGTACTCATGAGTAGTGGGATTGAATCAGTAATAACAAAACTCCCAACAAAGAAAAGCTTGGGAGTATGTTGTTGAGTGATTTTTTATTACTTATTAAATCTCACTAGTCATTATTCATTATTGGTCCTTTCAGCATTTCTATGTATTCCTAATTTAATCTGAACAGGTTGTATGTTTTCAGGAATTTATCCATTTTCTCTGTTTTCTTGTTTGTGAGTGCAGAGAATTTCATAGTAGTCTCTAGTGATCTTTTGTATTTCTGTGTAATCAGTTGTCGTGTCTCCTTTTTATGCTTATTTGGATATTCTCTCTTCCACATTTTTATTAATCTAGCTAGTGTTTTATCAATTTTGTATTTTTAATGAAACTAATTTTTGTCTATTTATATCATGTATTGTATTTTTATATCAATTTTTCTTCACTTCATTTCTGCTATTTGTTATTTCTTTTCTTTTACTAGCTTTGGGTTTAGTTTGATTTTCTTTGTCCAGTTCTTTGGAGTGCAATGTTAGATTTATAATTTCTGGTTTTTCTCTCCTTTTAATGTAGGAATTTAATGCTATAAACTCTCCCTGTTAGCACTGTTTTTGGTGTATTTCAGAGATTTTGGTATGTTGTGTCTATGTTTATGCTTTTCAAAACACTTTTTAATTTGCATCTTGATTTCATCATGGACACAATGATCAATCATGAGAAGGTTTATTGTCATGTATTTTATAGTTTTAAGACTTTATCTTGGGGGCGGAGCAAGATGGCCGAATAGGAACAGCTCCAGTCTCCAACTCCCAGCGTGAGCGACACAGAAGACCGGTGATTTCTGCATTTTCAACTGAGGTACTGGGTTCATCTCACTGGGGAGTGCCGGACGATCGGTGCTGGTCAGCTGCTGCAGCCCGACCAGCGAGAGCTGAAGCAGGGCGAGGCATTGCCTCCCCTGCGAAGCGCAAGGGGGAAGGGAATCCCTTTTCCTAGTCAGGGGAACTGAGACACACAACACCTGGAAAATCGGGTAATTCCCACCCCAATACTGCGCTTTAAGCAAACAGGCACACCAGGAGATCATATCCCACACCTGGCCGGGAGGGTCCCACACCCACGGAGCCTCCCTCATTGCTAGCACAGCAGTCTGTGATCTACCAGCAAGGCAACAGCGAGGCTGGGGGAGGGGCGCCCGCCATTGCTGAGGCTTAAGTAGGTAAACAAAGCTGCTGGGAAGCTCGAACTGGGTGGAGCTCACAGCAGCTCAAGGAAACCTGCCTGTCTCTGTAGACTCCACCTCTGGGGACAGGGCAATAACAAACACAGCCGAAACCTCTGCAGACGCAAACGACTCTGTCTGACAGCTTTGAAGAGAGCAGTGGATCTCCCAACACGGAGGTTGAGATATGAGAAGGGACAGACTCTCTGCTCAAGTGGGTCCCTGACCCCTGAGTAGCCTAACTGGGAGACATCCCCCACTAGGGGCAGTCTGACACCCCACACCTCACAGGGTGGAGTACACCCCTGAGAGGAAGCTTCCAAAGCAAGAATCAGACAGGTACACTCGCTGTTCAGAAATATTCTATCTTCTGCAGCCTCTGCTGCTGATACCCAGGCAAACAGGGTCTGGAGTGGACCTCAAGCAATCTCCAACAGACCTACAGCTGAGGGTCCTGACTGTTAGAAGGAAAACTATCAAACAGGAAGGACACCTACACCAAAACCCCATCAGTACATCACCATCATCAAAGACCAGAGGCAGATAAAACCACAAAGATGGGGAAAAAGCAGGGCAGAAAAGCTGGAAATTCAAAAAATAAGAGCGCATCTCCCCCGGCAAAGGAGCGCAGCTCATCGCCAGCAACGGATCAAAGCTGGACGGAGAATGACTTGACAAGATGAGAGAAGAAGTCTTCAGTCCATCAAACTTCTCAGAGCTAAAGGAGGAATTACGTACCCAGCACAAAGAAATTAAAAATCTTGAAAAAAAAGTGGAAGAATTGATGGCTAGAGTAACTAATGCAGAGAAGGTCATAAACGAAATGAAAGAGATGAAAACCATGACACGAGAAATACGTGACAAATGCACAAGCTTCAGTAACCGACTCGATCCACTGGAAGAAAGAGTATCAGCGATTGAGGATCAAATGAATGAAATGAAGCGAGAAGAGAAACCAAAAGAAAAAAGAAGAAAAAGAAATGAACAAAGCCTGCAAGAAGTATGGGATTATGTAAAAAGACAAAATCTACGTCTGATTCGGGTGCCTGAAAGTGAGGTCTAAGATGGAACCAAGTTGGAAAACACTCTTCAGGATATCATCCAGGAGAACTTCCCCAACCTAGTAGGTCAGGCAAACATTCAAATCCAGGAAATACAGAGAACGCCACAAAGATACTCCTCGAGAAGAGCAACTCCAAGACACATAATTGCCAGATTCACCAAAGTTGAAATGAAGGAAAAAATCTTAAGGGCAGCCAGAGAGAAAGGTCGGGTTACCCACAAAGGGAAGCCCAGCAGACTAACAGCAGATCTCTCGGCAGAAACTCTAGAAGCCAGAAGCAAGTGGGGGCCATTATTCAACATTCTTAAAGAAAGGAATTTTAAACCCAGAATTTCATATCCAGCCAAACTAAGTTTCATAAGTGAAGGAGAAATAAAATCCTTTACAGATAAGTAAATGCTTAGAGATTTTGTCACCACTAGGCCTGCCTTACAAGAGACCCTGAAGGAAGCACTACACATGGAAAAGAACAACCGGTACCAGCCATTGCAAAAACATGCCAAAATGTAAAGACCATCGAGGCTAGGAAGAAACTGCATCAACTAACGAGCAAAATAACCAGTTAATATCATAATGGCAGGATCAAGTTCACACATAACAATCTTAACCTTAAATGTAAATGGACTAAATGCTCCAATTAAAAGACACAGACTGGCAAACTGGATAAAGAGTCAAGACCCATCAGTCTGCTGTATTCAGGAGACCCATCTCACACGCAGAGACATACATAGGCTCAAAATAAAGGGATGGAGGAAGATTTACCAAGCAAATGGAGAACAAAAAAAAGCGGGGGTTGCAATACTAGTCTCTGATAAAACAGACTTTAAACCATCAAAGATCAAAAGAGACAAAGAAGGCCATTACATAATGGTAAAGGGATCAATTCAACAGGAAGAGCTAACTATCCTAAATATATATGCACCCAATACAGGAGCACCCAGATTCATAAAGCAAGTCCTTAGAGACTTACAAAGAGACTTAGACTCCCATACAATAATAATGGGAGACTTCAACACTCCACTGTCAACATTAGACAGATCAACGAGACAGAAAGTTAACAAGGATATCCAGGAATTGAACTCATCTCTGCAGCAAGCAGACCTAATAGACATCAATAGAACTCTCCACCCCAAATCAACAGAATATACATTCTTCTCAGCACCACATCGTACTTACTCCAAAATTGACCACGTAATTGGAAGTAAAGCACTCCTCAGCAAATGTACAAGAACAGAAATTATAACAAACTGTGTCTCAGACCACAGTGCAATCAAACTAGAACTCAGCACTCAGAAACTCAATCAAAAGCGCTCAACTACATGGAAACTGAACAAACTGCTCCTGAATGACTACTGGGTACATAACGAAATGAAGGCAGAAATAAAGATGTTCTTTGAAACCAATGAGAACAAAGATACAACATACCAGAATCTCTGGGACACATTTAAAGCAGTGTGTAGAGGGAAATTTATAGCACTAAATGCCCACAAGAGAAAGCAGGAAAGATCTAAAATTGACACTCTAACATCGCAATTAAAAGAACTAGAGAAGCAAGAGCAAACACATTCAAAAGCTAGTGGAAGGCAAGAAATAACTAAGATCAGAGCAGAACTGAAGGAGATGGAGACACAAAAAACTCTCCAAAAAATCAATGAATCCAGGAGATGGTTTTTTGAAAAGATCAACAAAATTGACACACCACTAGCAAGACTAATAAAGAAGAAAATAGAGAAGAATCAAATCGACGCAATTAAAAATGATAAAGGGGATATCACCACCGACCCCACAGAAATACAAACTACCATCAGAGAATACTATAAACACCTCTACGCAAATAAACTGGAAAATCTAGAAGAAATGGATAATTTCCTGGACACTTTCACTCTTCCAAGACTAAACCAGGAAGAAGTTGAATGCCTGAATAGACCAATAGCAGGCTCTGAAATTGAGGCAATAATTAATAGCCTACCAACCAAAAAAAGTCCAGGACCAGATGGATTCACAGCTGAATTCTACCAGAGGTACATGGAGGAGTTGGTACCATTCCTTCTGAAACTATTCCAATCAATAGAAAAAGAGGGAATCCTCCCTAACTCATTTTATGAGGCCAACATCATCCTGATACCAAAGCCTGGCAGAGACACAACAAAAAAAGAGAATTTTAGACCAATATCCCTGATGAACATCGATGCAAAAATCCTCAATAAAATACTGGCAAACCGGATTCAGCAACACATCAAAACCACTTATCCACCATGATCAAGTGGGCTTCATCCCTGGGATGCAAGGCTGGTTCAACATTCGCAAATCAATAAACATAATCCAGCATATAAACACAACCAAAAAAAGAACCACATGATTATCTCAATAGATGCAGAAAAGGCTTTTGACAAAATTCAACAGCCCTTCATGCTAAAAACGCTCAATAAATTCGGTATTGATGGAACGTACCTCAAAATCATAAGAGCTATTTATGACAAACCCACAACCAATATCATACTGAATGAGCAAAAACTGGAAAAATTCCCTTTGAAAACTGGCACAAGACAGGGGTGCCCTCTCTCACCACTCCTATTCAACATAGTGTTGGAAGTTCTGGCTAGGGCAATTAGGCAAGAGAAAGAAATCAAGGGTATTCAGTTAGGAAAAGAAGAAGTCAAACTGTCCCTGTTTGCAGATGACATGATTGTATATTTAGAAAACCCCATTGTCTCAGCCCAAAATCTCCTTAAGCTGATAAGCAACTTCAGCAAAGTCTCAGGATACAAAATTAATGTGCAAAAATCACAAGCATTCTTATACACCAGTAACAGACAAACAGAGAGCCAAATCAGGAATGAACTTCCATTCACAATTGCTTCAAAGAGAATAAAATACCTAGGAATCCAACTTCCAAGGGATGTAAAGGACCTCTTCAAGGAGAACTACAAACCACTGCTCAGTGAAATCAAAGAGGACACAAACAAATGGAAGAACATACCATGCTCATGGATAGGAAGAATCAATATCGTGAAAATGGCCATACTGCCCAAGGTAATTTATAGATTCAATGCCATCCCCATCAAGCTACCAATGAGTTTCTTCACAGAATTGGAAAAAACTGCTTTAAAGTTCATATGGAACCAAAAAAGAGCCCGCATCTCCAAGACAATCTTAAGTCAAAAGAAAAAGCTGGAGGCATCATGCTACCTGACTTCAAACTATACTACAAGGCTACAGTAACCAAAACAGCATGGTACTGGTACCAAAACAGAGATATAGACCAATGGAACAGAACAGAGTCCTCAGAAATAAGACCACACATCTACAGCCATCTGATCTTTGACAAACCTGAGAGAAACAAGAAATGGGGAAAGGATTCCCTATTTAATAAATGGTGCTGGGAAAATTGGCTAGCCATAAGTAGAAAGCTGAAACTGGATCTTTTCCTTACTCCTTATACGAAAATTAATTCAAGATGGATTAGAGACTTAAATGTTAGACCTAATACCATAAAAATCCTAGAGGAAAACCTAGGTAGTACCATTCAGGACATAGGCATGGGCAAAGACTTCATGTCTAAAACACCAAAAGCAATGGCAGCAAAAGCCAAAATTGACAAATGGGATCTCATTAAACTAAAGAGCTTCGGCACAGCAAAAGAAACTACCATCAGAGAGTGAACAGGCAACCTACAGAATGGGAGAAAATTTTTGCAATCTACTCATCTGACAAAGGGCTAATATCCAGAACCTACAAAGAACTCAAACAAATTTACAAGAAAAAAACAAACAACCCCATCAAAAAGTGGGCAAAGGATATGAACAGACATTTCTCCAAAGAAGACATTCATACAGCCAACAGACACATGAAAAAATGCTCATCATCACTGGCCATCAGAGAAATGCAAATCAAAACCACAATGAGATACCATCTCACACCAGTTAGAATGGCGATCATTAAAAAGTCAGGAAACAACAGGTGCTGGAGAGGATGTGGAGAAATAGGAACACTTTTACACTGTTGGTGGGATTGTAAACTAGTTCAACCATTGTTGAAAACAGTGTGGCGATTCCTCAAGGATCTGGAACTAGATGTACCATATGACCCAGCCATCCCATTACTGGGTATATACCCAAAGGATTATAAATTATGCTGCTATAAAGACACATGCCCTCGTATGTTTATTGCAGCACTATTCACAATAGCAAAGACTGGAATCAACCCAAATGTCCATCAGTGACATATTGGATTGAGAAAATGTGGCACATATACACCATGGAATACTATGCAGCCATCAAAAAGGATGAGTTTGTGTCCTTTGTAGGGACATGGATGCAGCTGGAAACCATCATTCTTAGCAATCTATCACAAGAACAGAAAACCAAACACCGCCTGTTCTCACTCATAGGTGGGAACTGAACAATGAGATCACTTGGACTCAGGAAGGGGAACATCACACACAGGGGCCTGTCATGGGGAGGGGGGAGGGGGGAGGGATTGCATTGGGAGTTATACTTGATGTAAATGACAAGTTGATGGGTGCAGCACACCAACATGGCGCAAGTATACATATGTAACAAACCTGCACGTTATGCACTTGTACCCTACAACTTAAAGTATAATAATAATAAATAAATTTTTAAAAAAAGACTTTATCTTGGTATTTACTTCTAGTTTTATTCCACCATAGTATAAGAAGACACTCTATGTGATTCTGATTTTTTGGAATTTATTGTCACTATTTTTCTTTGAGTATCATATGGTTTATTTTGCAAAATGTTCCATGCACTAATGAGAATTATATTCTGCATTTGTTGAATAGGTTTTTCTGTAAATTTGTTAGATTCATTTGACTTGGAGTTCAATTTAATCTAGTATTTCTTTGTTGATATTCTGCCTCTGTTTTTCTAGTGTGTCAGTGGGCTGTTGAAGTCCCCCACTATTAGTGTATTGCTGTCTATATCTTTTCCTAGGTCCACTAGTACTTTTATGAATCTGAGTGCTCCAGTTTTGGGTACACATATATTTAGGTTTTTTATATTTTCTTGTTGAATGAATTAATTTATAATTATATAATAACCTTGTCCTTTTATACTATTGTTGATATAAAGTCTGTTTTATCTGATGAAAACACAGCTACTCCTGCTCTCTTTTGCTTTGGTATTTTTTTCACCACTTTTCCACGCATCAATAAGCATCTTTACCAGTTAGATGTATTTTTTTGTAAAGAGAATATGGTTTAATCCTATTTTTTGTCCATTCTGTTAGTCTATATCTTTTAAGTTGGGTATTGATTTAATTTGTGTTCTAAGTTCACATTGACATGTAAGGTTTGGTTCCTGTCATGATGTTAACTGTTACCTAGTTACTTTGTAGCCTTAATTGTATAATTGTTTTATAAGATCTGTGAGTTTTATACTTTTATGTGTTTTGATTATGGTTAATATAGACTTTTCAGTTCCTTGTTTAGAAGTCCCTTGAGCATTTCTTGTCAGATCAGTGTAGTGCTTTTAAATTCCCTTAGCATTTGTGTGTCTGGAAAATATTTCATTTTATTTTATTTTTTCATTTGGAAGGTTATAGTAAGATACAGAATTCATGTTTGGCTTTATAAAAAGTCTAAAAAGGTACCTCAATCTTTCCTGAATTGTAAGTTTTATGATGCAAAATGTGCTGTTAATCTAGTGGGATTTCCTTTATTGGTAATTAGACAATTTTCTCTTGCAGTTTTTATGGTTTTTTCCTTCATATTAACTTTAGATTCTTTGATGACTATAGTTCTTTATGAAGTCCATCTTGCAATGTATCTTACTTGAGTTCTCTGAAGTTCCTGATTTTTTTCCCTTCATTTTTGTTTCAGTTAATTTCAAAAATCTGTCTTCAAGCCCTCCAAGATTCTTTCACTTGATCTATTGTTAAGACTTGCACCTGTATTTTGTAATTCCTTTAATCTTTTTTATTTCCAGAAGTGTTATTTTTTAGATAAATATCTATCTCCTTAGTACATTTTCCATTTATATTCTGATTTTTATTTGTTTGTGTTGGTTTGGGGCTTCTTAAAATTCAGTGTCTCGAATTCTTTATTTGGTGTTTCAAAGATTGTATTATGGCTAGAATCCATTGAATGATCTCTGTGCTTTTGGAGTTTATAGCCATAAATGCTAAATGTAGTCATTGTGTGTCATTTTCTGACAGATCTTGGAATTATGACTTGGCAGGAGAATGGTGCCTATTTCTGGCAGAGTAAAAGGATAGTTGTAATTGGTATACCCTTTTCACTTAGATGGGTTTATTTAAAATGCCCCCAAAAGAATTTATGAATCATGAAATGAAATCAAAAATGTATGGATTTGAAATTTTGTTTATAAGTCAGGATTGAGGAAATATTAATTGACAGAATGTGGTGATTAAGGAAAGGGAGATACCAAGATGATATCTAGATTTTTGCTTGATCAAGAACATAAATGGTGATGGCACTCCTCTGTTGATCTTAACTTCATGATATCTCTGATATACATTCTATCCTCTCTATTCTTAGCATCACTGCCCTAGTATAGGTCTTCAGATTCTCCTTCATAAGCTATTCCAACAGTTTCCTGCATCCCAGTATTGCTTTCCTCTAATTCATATACTGTACTGCTGCCAAAGCTATCTTTATAAAAGAGAAACTAAACGACATCACTCTTTTTTTCAGAAAAAATTTCAATGCTCCCATATTAGTTTGTTTTCACACTGCTATAAATATACTACCTGAGACTGGTTAGTTTATAAACAAAAGAAGTTTAATTGACTCACAGTTCCACATGGCTGGGGAGACCTCAGGGAGCTTACAATCATGGGGGAAGGTGAAGGGGAGGCAAGCACCTTCTTCACAAGGTGGCAGGAGAGAGAGCGATAATGCAGAGGAAACTCCCACTTTTAAACCATTGGATCTTGTGAGAATTGACTCATTTTCATAAGAACAGCATGGGGAAAACTTCCCCCAAGAACCTATCACTTTCTCCCTGGACGTGTGGGGATTACAGGTCCCCCCCTAAACACTTGAGGATTACAATTGAAAATGATATTTGGGTGGGGACACAGAAACAAACCATATCAGCTCCTATGATAACATCCAGTGGTAACAGGAAAACATAGTATCTTGTCTAGAGCTACTGGGTTGCTGAGAAGACAGACCTACCATTTTCCTCAACTGGACAAAAAATATACTTTCTCAAGCCACTTGGCAAATGGAAATAAACCTGATTGTCTATAAAGAATTGCAGCTGCACTTACACAAATAGTTCTTGTTTATTTACTCCCAAGCTTCTCGTAAATAGCACAGAAGAGTAGGGCAAAGTTTACTTCTAGGTAATGGTGATAAGTTTCACCATTATTTACACTAATTAGGCAGAAATGCATACATCCCTTTATGGTATGTTCTCCTTTCTCCTCTGCTTTTCACAGGGACTCTTACAATTATTGGTTTACCAGAATGTCTAACTTTCTCTTTCATAATATGCTATGGCTATCATGACCAAGGTATTAGCCAAGTAAGAGAATAAATATTAAGATTCTAAGGTAGCTGATTGGATCAGGGCCTCACCTACCTAGGGAGGTCCAGAGTGGGAAGAGCAAGAGGCCTGAAGAATGCTAACATAATTTAGCGAAACTAGAGTCAAACACTGAAGAGACTGATATGGTTTGGATTTTTGTCCCTGCCCAAATCTCATGTGGAATTGTAATCCTCATTGTTGGAGAAGGGGTCTGGTGGAAGGTGATTGGATCATGGAGGCAGATTTTCTCCTTGCTGTTCTTGTGATAATGAGTGAGTTCTCATGAGATGTGATTGTCTAAAAGTTCATGGTACTTCACCCTGTTCTCTGTTTTCCTCCTGCTCTGGCCACGTAGGATATGCCAGCTTCCCCTTTGCCTTCCGCCATGATTGAAAGTTTCCTGAGGCCTCCCCAGCCATGCTACCTGTACAGCCTGTGGAACCATGAGCCAATTATGTCTTTTTTATTTATAAATTACCCAGTCTCAAATATTTTTATAGCATTGAGAGAATGGACTAATATAAAGACCGAAAGCAAAAGACAGTAGTAAATAATTGTAAAGATTAGATTAATGCTGGGATGAGGACCTGAAAATTTAGTAAGCTAGGTATATGTACTTTTTCTCATTACATGTTCAGTAATACACTATTTAGCTATAATTAAGACACAAATAAATAATATTTCACTTTATAAATAAAACTGTAATTTGCAAAAGTATATATTCTATATACAAACAGATATACTGTATATAGGCACATGATAGGGTATGTGATTTTAAACTTTTAAAGAACAAATCTACATGTATAGTTTTATTGCTCAGGCTACATGCCAAATATTAATAGTGAATATGTCTGGAGAATGAGATTTGAGAAAAGAAGGTTTACATTTTCTCTTTTATACATTGTCTGTTTCTATTTGTCATAAGCATACACTATTATTTTATTTAACTTTTAAATTCAGGGTACATGTGCAGATGTTTTAGATAGGTAAGTTTGTGTCATGAGGGATTGTTGTACAGATTATTTTGTCACTGATGTATTAAGCCTGGTAGCCATTAGTTATTTTTCCTAATCTTCCTGCTTCTCCCAACCTCCACCCTCTGATAGGTCCCAGTGTGTTGTCTTCCTCTATGTGTGCATGTTTTCTCATCATTTAACTCCCACTTATAAGTGAGAACTGCAGTATTTGGTGTTCTGCTCCTGTGTTAGTTAGCTAAGAATAATGGCCTCCAGCTCCATCCATGTTCCTGCAAATAATATAATCTCCTTTTATGTGGCTGTATAGTATTCCATGGTGTATATGTACCATATTTTCTTTATCCAGTTTATCATTAATGTGCATTTAGGTTGACTCCATGTCTTTGCTATTGTTAATACTGCTGCAATGAGCAGGCACATGCATGTGTCTCTATAGTAGAACAATTTATATTCTATATGATTTTTCACAAACCTGACAAAAGCAAACAATGGGGAAATTACTCCCTATTCAATAATTGGTGCTGGGATAACTGGCTAGCCATACACAGAAGATTGAACTGGAGTCCTTATACCGTATACAAAAATTAACTCAAGATAGATTAAATACATAAATATGAAATCCAAATTTATGAAAACTTTGGATGACAACCTAGGCAATATCATTCTGGACATAGGAATAAGCAAAGATTTCATAATGAAGATGCCAAAAGCAATTACAATAAAAGCAGCAATTGATAAATGGAATATAATAAAACTAAAGAGTTTCTGAATAGCAAATAAAACTGTCAACAAAGTGACCAAGCAACCTACAGAATGAGATAAAACTTTTGCAAACTATTCATCTGGCAAAGGTCTAATATCCAGCATCTCTGAGGAATGTAAGCAAGTTTACAAGAAAATAAAAAAGAACCATAAAAAAGTTGGCAAAGAACAGAAACAGACACATTTCAAAAGAAGAAACACATACCGCCAACAATCATATAAGAGAAAGCTCAACATCACCGATCATTAGAAAAATGCAAATCAATACATTATTTTAGTGTAAGTACATTACCATAATGAATATAAATATTGTGACCCCTGAAATAAAGAAATTATTTTTGAATAAGGAGTAGATTCTAAACAAATACTGGATGATTAATAAACTATATTTATCCATGGCACTGCATGCCTCCCCTGGAAATGAGAGAAGTTAATATATATGTTTAATGACTTTTTATTATTTTTAGTATATTTGTAAAAAGGTACATTATCTGCTCTCATCCCTATCTTGGAACTAGACATTAACTCACTTTTGTGAAAAAATAGATTATCTGCTCTCATTCCAATCTTGGAACTAGACATTAACTCACTTAGGATCATTGATCAAATTAAACACACGCAATCAATCACTAGTTTAGCTTATATCTTACAAAACAGGACTGAATCCTAATATAAACACATTTAATTATCTCTATTAGGGAGCAGTTTGGAGCGGGGAGGGAATGAGTCTTTTCTTCAAGGGAAAACTCAGACTTTAATGTTTAAATTGGAATTGTGAGTGGTTTCAGAAAATGTTCTACTTTAAATAGATCCAGAATCTTCAAACTTTCCTGATTTAATAAAGTAAGGGCTAAGAAACATCTTGAGCAATCAGTTGCTGCTTATTATTATTTTTTATTTGCGATTTAACTGTAGATGACAACAGTGGAATTATACTGCACTGTAATATGTTAGGGAATACTACCATCTTATGGTCAAGTTGGGGAAGTCCAGCAAAAACAAATGCTTTGAGAACAATCTAGGTGGAAGGAAAGATAATTCAATTTTTAAAAAGGGGGTACAGCATATAAGAGACATCAGTTCAAACTGAAGTGTACCAATTTGGCAAGTTTCACGGGAAAATGAAGTAGGTACAAATATGTAAAAAAAATGGTTACATACAAATTAAGAATGGGTCACAGCTACTCAATGACCTATTAAGTAGGCAACAGATGTTCATTTATAACTTCATGACTCAGAACCTGCTCAAAGTGAATGTTCCTCAGATGGCTACTGACTAACTTATGAACTCTTATTTTATTTTAATTTATTATTTTATTCGTGTTTTAATTTTTACTATTTTTTTCTTTCAACTTGTATTATAAGTTCAGGGGATATATGTGCAAGTATGTTACATGGGTCAACTGCTTGTCCCTGGGGTTTGGTGTTAAAATGATTCCATCACCCAGTAATGAACATAGTAGTCAATATGAAGTTTCTTGACCCACACTCTTTGCCAACTCTTCACCCTCAAGTAGGCCATGGTGTCTATTGTTCCTCTCTTGGTGTCCATGTGTACTCAATATTTAGCTCACACAGTGAGCATGCAGTATTTGGTTTTCTGTTCCTGCATTAATTTGCTTAAGATAATGGCCTCCAGTTCCATGTTTGAGAAAGGAATACGATTTCATTCTATTTTGTGGCTCTGTAGCATTCCATGGTGTATGTATACCACATATCATTTATCCAGTATACCATTGGTGGGCAAACTAGGCTGATTCCATGTCTTCACCATTGTGAATACTGGTGTGAATACTATTGTGAATGGAACATATGAGTGCATATACCTTTTAGGTAGAATGACTTATATTACTTTGGGTATCTACCAAATAAAGAGAATGCTGGATTAAATGATGGTTCTGTTTTAAGTTGTTGTTGTTGTTGTTTTTAATCTCCAAGCTGCTTTTTGTAGTGGCTAAACTAATTTGCATTCCCACTAATAGTGTATAAGTGTTCCTTTTTCTCTACAGCTTCACAAACATCTTTTTTTTTTATCCTTCAATAGTAGCCATTCTAATTGATGTGAGATGATACCTCATTGCAGTTTTTATTTCCATTTCTTTAATAATTAGTGATGTTGTACATTTTTTCATATACTTGCTGACTGTGTGTAAGTCTTCCTTTGAGAAGTATCTGTTCATATCCATTGCTCATTTTTAATGCAGTTGTTTTTTGCTTGAAGGTTTGTTAAAGTTTCTTGTAAATTCTGGACATTAGGCTTTGTAAGACGCATGGTTTGCAAGTATTTTATTTTATTCTGTAGGTTGTCTGTGTACTTTGCTAATAATTTCTTCTTTTGTGCCAAACTTCTTTGGTTTAATTAGATCCCACTTGTAAATTTTTGTTTCTGTTGCAATTGCTCTTGGTGAATTGATCATGGAATCTTTACGAAGGCTTATGTTCACAATGATATTTCCTAGGTTTTGTTCTAGGGTTTTGAAAATTTTAGATCTTACATTTAGGTCTTTCATTAATTTTGAGTTGTTTTCTGTATAGTGAAAAGAAGGGATTCAGTTTTGATCTTCTGCTTTATGGCTAGCTATTTCAGCACCATTGACTGAATAGGGTTTCCTTCCTTATTCCTTCTTTTCGTCAACTTACTAAAAGATCAGATGGTTGTAGGTGTGCAGCTTTATTTACGTGCTCTCTATTCTGATCGATTGGCCTATGTGTCTGTTTTTGTACCAGTACCTTGCTGTTTGGTTACTGTAGCCTTCTACTACAGTTTGAAGTCAGGTAGTGTAAAGCCTCTGCCTTTGTTCTTTTTGCTTGGAATTTCTTTGGCTATTTGGGCTCTTTTTTGAATTGATATGAATTGTAGAACAATTTTTTCCCAATTCTGTAAATAATTACCTTGGCAGTTTACTAATCATACTATTGAATCTGTAAGTTGCTTTGGGAAATATAGGTATTTTAACAATGTTAATTCTTTCTATCCATGAGTATGGCATGTTTTCCATTTGTTTGTAAAATGTATTGTTTTTTTCAGCAGTGTTTTGTAATTCTCATTGTTGTGATGTTTCACCTCCCTGGTTAGCTGTATTCCTAGATATTTTATTCTTTTTGTGGCTATAGTGAATGAGATTGCATTCTGATTTGGCTCTCAGTTTAGACATAATTTGTGTATACAAATTCTAGTGGTTTTCTGTGAACTGATATTTTAGTGTCAAACTTTATGGAAGTTGCTTATTAGTTCTAGGGGCCTTTGAATAGAGACTATGGGGTTTTCTAGGTATTTAATCATATTATCTGTGAAAAGAGATAGTTTGGCTTTCATTATGCTTATTTGAATGCATTTTATTTATTTATTTTTTTCTGTTACCAAATTGATTTGGCTGAAGACTTCCAGTAGTATGTTGAATGAGACTGGTGAGAATGAGAATCCATGTCTTGTTCCAGTTCTCAAATAAAATGCTTCCAGCTTTTTCCTATTTATTGATGTTTACTGTGAGGTTTTCATAGATGACTCTTACTATGTTTAGGTGTGTTTCTTCAATGTCTAATTTGTTGAGGGTTTTTCACATGAAGGGATGTTGAATTTTATCAAAAGTCTTTCCTGCGTATATTGAGATGAACATGTGGTTTTGGTTTTTAGTTATGTTTAGGTGTTAAATCACATGTATTGATTGAACCAACCTCGCATTCAAGGAATATAAGCCTACTTGATCATGGTGTATTAGCTTTTTGTTGCCCTTCTGGATTCATGCTAGTAATTTGTTGAGGTTTTTGTGTCTATGTTCATCAAGAATGTTGGCCTGATGTTTTCCTTTTCATTGTGTCTCTGCCACATTTTGGTATCAGGATGATGCCTCATAAAATGAGTTAGGGAGGAGTAGCTTCTTGTCAGTTTTTTTGAATAGTTGTAGTAGAATTGGTACTAGCTCTTCTTAATATATCTTATAGAATTAATCTGTGAATCTCTCCGATCCAAGGCTTTTCTGGTTGTTAAATATTTAATTACTGATTCAATTACAGAACTCATCATTGGTCTATTCAGAATTTTAATTTCTTCCTGGTTCAATATTAGGAGGTTGTATGCTTTTAGGAGTTTATCTATTTGTTCTAGGTTTTCTAGTTTGTGCGTATAGAGTTGTTTTTGACAGTCTCTAAGAGATTTTTGTATATCTGTGGGGTCGGCAAAATATCACATTTCTCATTTATGATCATGTTTACTTGGACTTTATTAATGAAGTCAGCTGTCTATTGATTTTATTTATTCTTTTAAATAAACAAACTTTGTTTTTCTTTTTAATTGTTGATGTGGATTTTCACATCTCAGTTTCATTCTGTGAAGCTCTGATTCTGGTTATTTCTCCTCTTCTGCTACCTTTGGGGTTGGTTTGCTCTTCTTTCTCTACTTTCCACAGGTGTGCTGTTATGTTGATTTATTTAACCTTTATTTTAGGTTCAGGTGTACATGTGCAGATTTGTTGTACAGATTATTCTGTTACACAGGTGTTAAACCTGATACCTTATAATTTGTTTCTGCTCTTCTCTTTCCTCGTAACCTCCACCCTCAGATGAGTCTTAGTGTCTGTTTTTTGTTTTTGTTTTGCTTATTGGTGTCTATGAGTTTTCATTATTAATCTCTGACTTATAAGTGTAAACATGTGGTATTTGATTTTCTGTTCCTGCATTAGTTTGCTAAGAATAATGGCAATCAGCTCCATCTATGTTTCTGCAAAGGGCATGATCTCTTTTATGGTTGCATAATATTCCATGGTATATATGTACCACATTTTCTTTAGTCAGTCTAAAATTGATGCACATTTAAGTTGATTCCATGTCTTTACTATTGTGAATAATGCTACAATAAACATATGCACACATGTGTTTTTATAACAGAATGATTATATTCTTTGGGGAATATACCCAGCAATGGGGTTGCCGAGTTGAATGGTAGTTCTGTTTTCAGTTCTTTCAGGAATCACCACACTGCTTTCCTTTTTTTTTTTTTTTTTTGAGACGGAGTCTCGCTCTGTCCCCCAGGCTTTCCACAATGGATGAACAAATTTACACTCCCAATAGTGTGTAAATGTTACTTTTATCTGCAACCTTATCAGGATCTCTTGTTTTTTATCTTCTAAATATTAGCCATTTTGACTGATGTGAGATAGTATCTCATTGGGGTTTCGATTTGCATTTCTCTAATGATTAGTAATATTGATCTTTTTTATATGCTTGCTGGCCACAAGCATATCTTACTTTGAAAATTGACTGTTCATGTTTTTTTCTTCACTTTTTAGTGGGGTAGTTTGTCTTTTTTGTAAATTTGTTTAAGTTCCCTATAGATGCTGGATAACAGTCCTTTGTCAGATGCACAGTTTGCAAATAGATTCTCCCATTGTGTGTCTGTTTACTCTGTTTCTTTTGCTGTGTAGAAGCTCTTAAGTTTAATTAGATCACATCTGTCAATTTTTTCTTTTGTTGCAATTGCTTTTAATGTCTTCATCATGAAATCTTTGCCAGTTCTTATGTTCATAATGATATTGCCAAGTTGTCTTCTAGTGTTTTTATAGCTTTGGGTTGTACATGTAAGTCTTTAATTTATTTTGAGTTGATTTGTGTATTTCATGGTGTAATAAAGGGGTCCAGTTTCAATATTTTGCATATGGCGAGCCAGTTATCTCAGAACCATTTATTGAGTAAAGAGTCTTTTCCCCATTGATTGTTTTTGTCAGCTTTATTGAAGTTCAGATGGTTGTATGTGTGTGGCCTTATTTCTGGACATTCTGTTGCACAGGTCTATGTATCTGTTTTTGTACCGATACCAGGCTGGATTTTGCTGTTGTTACTGTAGCCCCATAGTATAGTTTGAAGTCAGATAGCATGATGTCTTCTAATTAATTCTTTTTGCCTAGGATTGCCTTGCCTATTTGTGCCTTTTTTGTTTTTGTTTTTGGTACTATATGCCTTTTTAAAATAGTTTCTTTTTCTTATTATGCAAATAATGTCATTAATAGTTTAATAGCAATAGCATTGAATCTGTAAATTGCTTTGGGCTGTTTGGCCATTTTATCAAGATTAATATTTTCTATTCATGAGCATGGAATGTTTTTCTATTTGTTTGTGTCATCTCTGATTTCTTTGATTAGTGTTTTGTATTTCTCATTATAGAGATCTTTTACCACCCTCATTAGATGTATTTCTAGGTATTTTATTCTTTTCTTGGCAATTTTGAATGACATTGTGTTCCTTATTTTGCTACATGCTTGGCTGTTTTTGGTGTATAGGAATTCCATTAATTTCTGTACACTGATTTTGTATTCTGAAACTTTACTGAAGTTGTTTACTAGCTAAAGGAGCTTTGGGACCAGGACTATGGTGTTTTCTAGATATAGAATTATGTCATCTGCAAACAGGGATAGTTAGACTTTCCCTCTTCCTGTTTGGATGGCTTTATTTATTTCTCTTGCCTAATTCCTCTGGCCAGGTCTTCCAATAATATGTGAAATAGGAGTGATGAGACAGGGCATCCCTGTCATGTGCCAGTTTTCAAGATGAATGCTTCCAGCTTTTGTTCGTTCAAGATGATGTTGACTGAGAGTTTATCATAGATGGCTTCTATTATTTCAAGGCGCATTCTTTCAATACCTAGTTTATTGAGAATTTTTAACATAAAGGGATGTTGAATTTTATTAAAAACTTTTTCTGAAAACTATATGAGATGATCAGGTAATTTTCTTCTTTAGTTCTTTTTATGTAATGAACCACATTTATTGATTTGTGTATGTTGAACCAAACTAGCAACTCAGGAAAAAGCTCTACTTTAGTTTGGTAAATAAGGTTTTCAATGTGCTTCTAGATTTGATTTGCTAGAAGTCTGTTGAGGATTTTTGCATCAATGTTTATCAAAGTTACTGACCTAAAGTTTTATTTTGTGTGTGTGTGCCTGCCAGATTTTGGCATCAGGAGGATGCTGGCCTCATAGAATGAGTTAGAAAGAAGTCGTTTTTCCTCGAATTTTTGGAATAGTATCCATAGAAATAGTACCAGCTCGTTTTTGTAAATATGGTGGAATTTGACATGAATCCACCGTGTCCTGGGCTTTGTTTGGTTGGTAGGCTACATATTACAGATGGAATTTCAGAGCTCATTATTTGTCTATTCGGGGATTCAATTCTTTCTGGTTCCATCTTCAAAGGGAGTATATGTCCAGGAATTTATTCATTTCTTCTAAATTTTCAAGTTTATGTGCATAAAAATTTTCATAATAGTATCTGATTGTTATTAGTATTTCTGTAGGGTCACTGGTAATATCCCTTTGTCATTTCTAATTTTGTTTATTTGGAACTTCACTCTTTTATTCTGTATTAATCTAGCTAGCAGTCTATCTACCTTATTAACATCTAAAACAACAGCTTCTGGCTTCATTAATATTTGCGTGAATGTTGTGCATCAATCGATTTCAGCTCAGCAATGATTTTGTTTATTTCTCATCTTCTGTTAGTTTCCAGTTTGGTATTCTCTTGCTACTCTAGGTTTTCAGTGATAATGTTAGGCTGTTAATTTGTGATCTTTTAAACTTTTCGATGACAGTATTTACTGTGATAACTTTCTCTCTAAACAATGCCTTTGCCTTTCCAGGAGATTCTGATATGTTGTGCTTTTGTTCTCACTAGTTTCAAAAAACTTCTGATTTCTGTCTGCCTTAGTTTCACTATTTACTCAGAAGTCATTTAGGGGCAGGTTGTCTAATATACATATAATTCTATGGATTTTTTAGTCTTGAATTCTATTTTTATTGCTCTGTAGTCTGAGAGAGTGGTTGGTATGATTTCAGTTATTTTGAATTTGCTGAGGGTTTTTTGTTGTTGTTGTTGTTAGATATATGGTCAATTTTAGAGTATGTGCCATATGGCAATGAGAAGAATGTGTATTCTGTTGGTTTTGGCTGGAGAATTCTGTAGAGCTCTATCAGATCCATTTAATTCAATGTTGATTTTACATCCTGAACATTATTTTCAAACTTGATGATCTGTCTAATACTGTTGGTGGAGTGTTGAAATCTCCTAGTATTGTGTTGGACGCTAAACTCTTTGTAGGTCTCTAAGAACTTGTTTTATGAATCTTGGTGCGCCTATGTTAAGTGCATATATATTTAGAAAAGTTATGACTTCTTGCTGAATTGAGTACTTTACCATTTTGTAATGACTTTCTTTGTCTATTTTTATCTTTGTTTATTTAAAGACTGTTTTTTTCTGAAATTGGGATTGCAATCCCTGCATTTTTTTTTGATATCCATTTGTTTGTTAGATTTTTCTCCATCCGTCTATTTTGAGCCTATGAGTGTCATTGAATGTGAGATTGGTCTCTTGATGACAGCATACCTTTGGGATTTTCTTATTTATTCAGCTTGCCACTCTGTGCCTTTCAGTTGGTGCATTTAGCCCATTTAAATTCAATGATGGTATTGATATGTGCAGACTTGATTCTGCCATTTTGCCATTAGTTGGTGCTTATGCAGACTTGATTGTGTGGTTGTTTTATGGTGTCACTGGTTTGTGTATTGAAGTATGCTTTTGTAATGACTGCTAGTGTTGTTTTCCTTCCATATTTTGTGCTTTTTTTATGAGCTCCTGTAAGGAAGGTCTGGTGGTAACAAATTCCCTCAACATATGGTTGTCTGAAAAATATCTTATTTCTCCTTTGTTTATGAGCATTAGTTTGGTCAGATATAAAATTCTCATTTGGAATTTATTTTCTTTAAGAATGTTGAATATAGGCCCCCGGTTTTTTCTGGCTTGTAGGGTTTCTACTGAGAAGGCTGCTGTTAGTTTAATGGATTTCCATTTGTAGGTGACCCGCCCTTTGTCCCTAGCTGCCCTTAACATTTTTTCTTTCATTTTGACTTTGGGCAGCCTGATGATTATGTGCTCTGGGGATGATATTTTTGTGAAGTATTTTGCTGAGTTTCTCTACATTTCCTAAATTTTAATGTTGGCCTCTCTCAGTAGCTTGGGGAAGTTCTCATGGATAATAGTCTGAAATATGTTTTCCAAGTTGCTTCCATTCTCCTCATCTCTTTAAGAGATGCCAACATTTTATAGATTTTGTCTTTTTACACAAGCCCATATTTCCTGGAAGTGTTGTTATTTTCTATTCATTTTTTTTAAAAAAAAATTATCTATTTTATTTTAGAAAGCCAGCCTTAAGCACTGAGGTTCTTTTGTCTGCTTGGTCTATTCTACTATTAATACTTGCAATTGCATTATGAAATTTTTGTAGTGTGTTTTCAAACTCTATCAGTTTGGTTGCTCTTTTTTCTATACTGCCTCTTTTGTCTGTCAGTTCCTTTATCATTTTCTTGTGATTCTTATCATTTTTACATTGGGTTTCAATGTTCTCCTAATCTCAATGATCTTCATTCCTACCCACATTGTGAATTATACTTCTGTCATTTAAGCCATCTTGACCTGGTTAAAAGAACTACTCTGGTTGTTTGGAGGAAAGAAGACACTCTGGATTTTTGAGCTGTTAAAGTTTTTGCACTGGTTCTTTACATTTTTCTGGGCTGACATTCCTTTAATCTTTGAAGTTGCTGTCCTTTGGATGAGTTTTTTTTTTTTTTAATTTTGTCCTATTTGATGACCTTGGGGGTTTCATTGTAGTATGATTTGGGTCCATTCAACTGGCTTAATTGCTGGAAGATTTTATGAGGTTATATGTCAGCTCAGGACTACTGTGCTGCATGTTGTAACTCTGGGAGATTGGTACTGGGCCCCGGCTTTGTTCTCTGGCTCCTCAAGGTTGGCAACCTGCTGTTCTGGAGGGACTAAGCAGCTCCTAGATCTCTAGTCAGAACACTTAAATGTGTGGTGCCATGCAATGCACTTCATAGGGCAGTGGCAGTGGGATCCATCATTGTTCACATGTGCCAGGAGTAGTGGCAATGTCAGCTGCACCAGGGTGTTATTGGGTGCTGAGGTACCAATCTCTTTGTGGGTGTTCATGGCAGTGACAGTGACAACTCAGCTAGGGGAGACAAGGGGCCTCCACAAGTGACTGTCTGTGTTCACATCAGTTGTAGTGTTAGCATTGGGGTAACACACTTGTGAGCACAGAAGTGTGTGTGTCTTCTGTGCTTGTTCACACAGACAGCAGTGGCAGGTTAATGCAGGGGCAGGTTAGCTCTCTTCCATGCATAGTTTTGTGCTGGCGACAGTGTACATGCAAAGGTGGGTGCTGGTGGGCTCCATGGTGGTACAGGAATGGTGTTACAGCAGTGGGAGAGAGGTAGGATGCACTCATGCCAGCAGCAGTGGTACAGCAGGGTGCATGTGCACACCCTCACTGGCAGAAAAGAGAAGACAAGGTCCACTCGCACACATATGTGCCCATATGTGCCAGCAAAGTGATGTTGGGGGTGGCCTTGGGTGAGTGCATTCAGACAAAGCAGCAAATAGAAGGCTGCTGTCAGGAAAGGGTGCAAGAAGGCTGATGTGTGTTTGTGTGTGCCACTCTGTTGGAGCACTCTGCCAGTCAGGTGGTCAACCTGTGCAAGAGCTATGATACAAGGATCCAAGGTACCTAGGGAGTACACTGTGAGCAGATGCAGCAAGGTTGGGGCCCCAGGACAGGCCAACATACCAAATGGTTCTCAGCTTGGACTAGCCCTGTCTCATGGGCAAGACTACCATGCAGAGTTCAGGTCTGCCAGTTGCTCTAGGGCTAAACTCTCCTATGGAGGCCAGTTAAGCCTGGGTTTATGGGTTTCCCTGGCCATACTCCACTATAGATGCTCCACCATCAAACCCTCTGAGCTTCACATGGACTGAAGTTTGCTGCCACAACTTCTCTAAGTAGCTCTGCCTGTCAACTCAATTATCCATAGTGGTCAACAGGTGTCCTTTTACTGGGATTCTAGAGGCCCATGAGAGTGGGCTGCTCCTTGCCTGTTCAGCTCATTCCTTCCATAAGAGTCACTGGGGGAAAGAACAAGTCCGATTGTGCAGTAGCACTGTGCTGGGTTCCTAGCTTTCCCCCCTTCAGTTCTGCATCTGTTTTTTCTCTGTCTGCTCCCTATGCATTTCCTCTGAAGAACTGCTAGGATTGTGCCAGTCTTCATGATGTCCTGGTCTCTCAGTAAGAAATGTTATCCCTGGTTTTGTCTAGTCAGCCATCTTGTGAAAAGAAGTTTGCTATGTTGTAGATTTGATATCTTTCAAGCTTCTTTAAGTAGATCTTTAGCATTATAATCTTTCCTCTTAACATTGCTTTAGCTGGGTCATAAAAATTCTGGTATATTGTATCTTTATTTTAATTTGTTTCAAAGACTTTTTGATGTCTGCTTAATATATATATATATTTTTTTTCTAGACGGAGTCTCACTTTATTGCCCAGGCTGGAGTGCAATAACGTGATCTCGGCTCACTGCAACCTGCACCTCCTGGGTTCAAGCCATTCTCCTGCCTTAGCTGCCTGAGTAGCTGGGATTACAAGCATGCACCACCATACCCGGCTAATATTTTTGTATTTTTAGTAGAGATGGAATTTCACCATGTTGGCCAGGCTGGTCTCAATCTCCTGACCTTATGATCTGCCCACCTCGGCCTCTCAAAGTGCTGGAATTACAGGCATGAGCCACTGCATCCAGCTAATTTTCTTCTTTACCTAAGAGTCATTCAGGAGGAGATTGTTCACTTTCAATTTAATTGTATGCTTTTGAGAGATCTCCTTTGTATCAACTTCTTTTTTATTGTGCTCTGGTCCTTCAGTATGGCTGGCACAATTTTAGTGGTTTTGTTGTTGTTGTTGTTGTTGTTGTTGAGAATTGCATTATGGCCAGGCATGTGGTTGATCTTAGAGTGCATCATGTGCACATTAGAAAACTGTATATTCTGTTGTTGTTGGATGGAGTATCCTGTAGACATTTATTAGGCCCATTTAGTCAAATGTCACGTTTAGGTCCTGAATATCTTTGTTAGGTTTCTGTGCAGATAGTCTGTCTAGCACTGGCAATGGAGTGTTGAGGTCTCCCACTCCTATTGTGTGATTACCTAAATCTCTTCATAGGTCTCTAAGAACTTGTTTTGTGAATCTGGCTACTCCTGTGTTGGGTGCAAATATATTTAGAATAGTTAAGTCTTGTTATTGAATTTAACCCTTTACCATTAGGTAATGCAATGCCCTTTTTTGTTTTGTTTTGTTTTGTTTTGCTTTGAGATGGAGTTTCACTCTTGTTGCCCAGGCTGGAGTGCAATTGTGTGATCTTGGCTCACTGCAACCTCTGACTCCCAGGTTCAAGCGATTCTCTTGCCTCAGCCTCCTGGGTAGCTGAGATGACAGGCACCCGCCACCATGCCCAACTAATTTTTGTATTTTTAGTAGAGACGAGGTTTCACCATGTAGGCCAGGCTGGTCTCAAACTCCTGACCTCAGGTTATCTGCCCACCTCAGCCTCTCAAAGTGTTGGGATTACAGGTGTGAGCCACCGCACCCAGCCCACTTTTTGTCTTTTTGATCATTGCAGGTTAAAGTTTGTTCTGCATGAAAATAGAATAGCAACCCCACTTTTTTGTTTTCTGTTTTCTTGGTAGATTTTTCTCCACTCCTTTGCTTTAAGCCTGTGGGTGTCATTGCATTTGAGACAGGTCTCTTGAAGACAGTATACAGTTGAATCCAGCTTGCCATTCTCTGCCTCTTATTTTGGGCACATAGCCCTCTGATATTGGAAATTAATATTGATAAGTGCAGATTTGATCTTCTCATTGTGTTGCTAGCTGTTTATTATGCAGACTTATTTGTGTCTTTTTTTTTTTTTTTTTTTTTTTGACAGAGTTTCACTCTTGTTGCTCAGGCTGAAGTGCAATGGCACAATCTCGGCTCACTGCAACCTCCACCTCCCGGGTTCAAGCGATTCTCCTGTCTCAGCCTCCTGAGTAGCTGGGATCACAGGTACATACAACCACGCCCGGCTAATTTTGCACTTTTAGTAGAGATGGGGTTTCATCATATTGGTCAGGCTGGTCGCAAACTTCTGACCTCAGGTGACTTGCCTGCCCCAGCCTCCCAAACTGCTGGGATTACAGGCGTGAGCCACCGTGCCCGGCCTGTGTGGTTTCTTGATAGTGTCAATGGTCTATGTATTTAAGTGTGCTTTTGTGGCGGCTGGTGACAGTGTTTCATTTCTGTATTTAGCACTCCCTTGAGAATCTATTGTAAGGTATGTCTGGTGGTTAAAAAAAAAAAAAAATTCTTAGCATTTGTTTGTCTGAAAATAATCTTATTTCTCCTTCCCTCCTGGAGTTAAGTTTGGCTAGATATAAAATTATTAGTTGAGGGTTATTGTCTTTAAGAATGCTGAATATAGGCCTTAATCTCTTTTGGCTTCTAAACTTTCTGCTGAAAGGTCCACTGTTAACCTGATGAGTTTCCCTTTGTAAGTGACTTACCCTTCCGTCTAGCCATCTCTAAGGTTTTTTTCACGTTAACTTTGGAGTATCTAATGCCTGCTTGCCTTGGGTATAGCCATATTGTATATTATCTCTCAGGTGTTCTCTGAATTTCCTAAATTTGTATGTCATATCTCTGAAAACATTGGAAAAATTTTCATGAACCGTACCCTCAAATATGTTTTCCAAGTTGCTTGTTCTCTATCCCTCTCTTTCTTGAATGCCAATGAGTCATAGATTTGGTTTATTTACACAATCCCATATTTCTCAAACATGTTATTCATTTAAAAAGTTTCCTTTTCTTTATTTTTGTCTGTCTGTGTTGATTCAAAGAAGACATCTTTGAGCTCTGAGATTCTTTTCTCAGCTTGGTCTATTCTGTTATTAATCCTTCCTGTTGCATTCTAAAATTCATGTAGTAGTCTATTTATTCTAAAAGTTTAGTTTTATTGTTTCTTAAATTGGCTATGTCGCCTTTAAACTCTTAGACCATTTTACTGTTTTCCTTGGATTAGCTTTCAACCTCTTCCTATATCTCAATGGGCTACCTTGCCATTCAGATTTTGCATTCTATGTCTTCTTTTTAGATATTTTAGTCTGATTAAGAACCATTGCTGGGGAATTAGTGTGGTAATTTGGAGGTAAATAGACACTCTGGCCTTTAGAGTTGCCAGAGTTCTTGCACTGGTTCCTTCTCATCTGTGAGCTGATATTCCTCTCATCTTTGAGGTAGCTGTCTTTGGAATTTGGCTTTTTGCTTTGATACTCTTTGATGCCTTTGAGGGTTTCCCTGTGGTACAAGTTGAGTTAGCTGATTGGCTTTATTTCTACATGCTTTCACAGGATCAAGGCTCAACTCAGCATTTCACAACTTCATACTCTAACCCTGGTGGACTGAGATCAAGCCCGTGGCTTTGTTCTCTGGTTCCTCAAGGTTAAGCACCAATTGCACTTGAGGAGTCAAAAATCTTTTAGTCTGCTGTAAACAGCACTCCAACAGTGGCTGTTGGCAAAAGTGCTCCAGTTTTGCAGTAGCAGGTACTGCTTTGAGTGTGTGCCAGTGGGACAGAAGGGTATCCACATGCATGTGCACACCATTAAGGCAGAAGCGGAGGTTGCAAGCAAGTGCATGGAGGTAGGGGAAGGCTGTGGGCAGGTGCCGCTGTTGGGAGTCTGTCCGCTAATGTGCTTCAACCTGTATGTGAGGTCTGTTGGTGAAAGAGCTATGGAATTGGCCACTGGAAAGCACTTTGTCTGGCCAGCTGAGGCTGTGCTGCAAGTGAATGTTGCCAGGTAGGATCCCTGGGATTATCCAATAGACATGGTGGTGCTCGGGTCAGAATTGCACTATTCCATGGGCAAGACAATTCTGCTCTGTCCAGTTCCCAAAGCTAACAAAGTCTAAAGCCACCTAGAAGAGTATGAAGAACCTTGGAGGGTTCACACTCTAGGTCTTGCTCCACTGCAGCCATTTATGTGCCAAATATTCTGGGATGCATGCAAGCTGAAGTTCTGTGTCTGCCAACTCTCTGAGCAGTTCTCTTTTCCAGTTCAGATTTCCATGGGTGTCATGGGGTCTCCCACAGCTGGGATCGCAGAGGTCCATGGTGAGAGTGGGTCACTTCACTTCTATTTAACTCAACCCTTCCGCAGGAGCTGTTCAGGGCCAGGAACAGCTCACATGCCCTTGACCTGGCAAGTCTTCCACTGGGAGCCAGCCTCTGTGAACAAGGCAAACAAATGAGTACTCTGAATCCCAAGAAGTCTGTTTTTATTTCACAAAATTGTTCCAGATCATGAGATCCCCTTACCAGGATAAAATCTGTAGGTCCCAGGACACATACTTCCTGGCACAGTTTCATGAAGGGCAGGGTTCCCAACTCCTATACCATAGCATGAACCCACGTCAGTTTCCTCTCATTTCTGGCTGTGGGAACTTCTCCTTCACTTGAAATTAGACTGCAAATCTCAACCCCAGGCTCCAGGATGGTGTATGACTCCTGGGGTGCAGAATCAGGCCACTGGAATTGTCCTCAGACCCACTGGGTTCAGGCACTGATTGTGATAGGGAAAGCTTGGCTGGCCCCAAGCTGCCAGCATAATTTTTTGGCATGGGCAACAGCAGCTGCCCACTGGGCCTGGCACCAAGAATATCTCATGCTCACTGATTGTAAGTAACAATATTATCAAAATGATCAAACTACCCAAACAAATGTACAGATTGAATCCAATTCCTATCAAAATATACCAATGTTATTTTTCTCTGAACTAGACACAACAATAGTAAAATTCATATGGAACCACAAGGAGACAAAATAGTAAAGGAATTCTAACCCACAAGAACTAACTAATTTGGAGGCATCAAATTACCTTCATGATATACCAAGGGCTCCAGCAACTAAAACAACAGGTTATTGATATAAAAATACACACATATTTTACTTGAAAAGAATAGAAAACTCAGAAATGAATTCACATATTTTTAGTTAGCTGATCTTTGATAAAGTAGATCAAAACCTACACTGAGGAAAGAACACTTGTTTCAATAAATGGTGCTAAGAGAATTGGATAGCTATAGACAGAAGAATAAAACTGGACCCATATCTCTGACCATATACAAAAATTAACTCAAGCTAAAGTTTTAAATGTAACACCTGAAGCTATTACCATTAGACATTAAAATTTAGGAAAAAACATTTTTGATTCAGTAAAGGCAAATTATTTACAATTCATGCATAAAAAACAAAAGTATCAAAAACAAAAATGGACAAATGAGAGTTAATTAACAAAAAGTGCTGAAAAAAGAAGTAATCAACAGAGTGATAAACAATCTACAGAATTAGAGACAATTTTTTTGAAGATTTTTAACATTTCTTTTAATGATTCATAATATGTTATGTATTTATGGGGTACATGTAAGTATGTTTACATACATGAAATGTGTAATGATCAAGTCAGGATATTTATGGTATCATCACCTTGATGATTTATCATTTCTATGTGTTGGTAATATTTTAAGTCCCCTCTTCTAGCAGTTTTGAAATATATGATAATACTGTTGTTAACTGTAGTCACTCTAGTCTAATATCTAGTGTTAGCACTTATTTCTTCTATGTAGTTGTAGGTTGGTACCCATTCACTGACCTCTCTTCATTTTCGCCTCCCACCATCACACTCTTCCTTGCCCCTGGTACCTCATTCTATTCTCAATTTCTGTGAGGTCAATATTTGTAAACTATGCATCTGCAAGTACCGATTCAAAGAATCTTCAAATAACTTAAACAATTCAACAATGGCAACAACAAAAAACAAGTAATCCCTTTAAAAAGGAGGCAAACACCTGACTTGGAGACACCCACCATCAGGGGTCAACAGACACCTCATACAGGAGCGCTCCAGCTCACATCAGGTGGGTGCCCCATGAGATGCAGCTTCTAGAGGAAAGAGCAGGCAGCAATCTTTGCAGTTCTGCAGTCTCCGCTGGTGATACCCAGGAAAACAGGGTTTGGAGTGGACTTCCAACAAACTCCAGCAGACCTGCAGAAGAGGGGCCTGACTATTAGAAGGAAAAGTAACAAACATAAAGGAGTAACATCAACATCAACAAAAAGGATGCCCACAAAAAAACCCCATCCAAAGGCCATCAGCATCAAAGATCAATGGTAGATAAATCCATGAAGAAAAAGAAAAATCCGTGCAAAAATGCTGAAAATTCCAAAAACCAGAATGCCTCTTCTCTTCCAAATGATCATAAATCCTCTCCAGAAAGGGCAGAAAACTGGTTGGATAATGAGTTTGATGAATTGAGAGAAGTAGTCTTCAGAAGGTGGGTAATAACAAACTCCTCTGAGCTAAAGGAGCATGTTCTAATCCAATGCAAGGAAGCTAAGAATCCTCATAAAAGGTTACAGGAATTGCTAATCAGAATAACCAGTTTAGAGAAGAACATAAATGACGTGATGGAGCTGAAAAACACAGCACAAGAACTTCACGAAGCATACGCAAGTATCAATAGCCAAATCAATCAAGCAGAAAGAGGATATCAGAGATTGAAGATCAACTTAATGAAATAAAGCATGAAGACAAGATTACAGAAAAAAGAATGAAAATGAATAAACAATGTCTCCAAGAAATAGGGAACTATGTGGAAAAAACAACCCTACAATTGATTGGTATATGTGAAAATGACAGGGTGGATGCAATCAATTTGGAAAAACCACTTTAGGATATTATGAAGGAGAACTTCCCCAACCTAGCAAGACAGTCCAAGATTCAAATTCAGGAAATACAAAGAATGCCACAAAGACACTCCACAAGAAGAAAAATCCCAATATACATAATCATCAGAAACTCCAAGGTTGAAATGAAGGAAAAAAGTTAACGGCAGCCACAGAGAAAGGTCAGATTAACTACAAAGGGAAGCTCACCAGACTAACAGTGAATCTCTCAGCAGAAACCCTACAAGCCAGAAGAGAGTGGGGGACAATATTCAACATTCTTAAAGAAAAGAATATTCAACCCAGAATTTCATACCCAGCAAAACTAAGCTTCTTAAGTGAAGGAGAAATAAAATCCATTACAGACAACAAATGCTGAGGAATTTTGTCACCACCAGGCCTGCCTTACAAGAGTTCCTGAAGGAAGCACTAAATACATTTATATATATATACACATTTTTAATATATATAATATATATTCACATTATATATATAAATACATTTAAATATATATATATATATATATATATATATATAAATAAAAGGGTACCAGCTACTGCAAAAACACGTCAAAATATAAAGACCAATGACACCATAAAGGAACTGCATCGATGGAGACCCGGAGCAAGATGGCCAAATAGGAACAGCTGCAGTCTCTAGTGTCCAGTGCGAGCGACACAGAAGATGGGTGATTTCTGCATTTTCAACTGAGGTACCGGGTTCATCTCACTGGGGAGTGCCTGAAAATCAGTGCTGGTCAGCTGCTGCAGCCCGACCAGTGAGAGCTGAAGCAGGGCGAGACATCACCTCACCTGGGAAGTGCAAGGGGAAAGGGAATCCCTTTTCCTAGCCAGGGGAACTGAGACACACAACACCTGAAAAATCTGGTAACTCCCAGCCTCATACTGTGCTTTACCAAGGGTCTTAGCAAATGGCACACCAGGAGATTATATCCCACACGTGGCCGGGAGGGTCCCACGCCCACGGAGCCTCCCTCATTGCTAGCACAGCAGTCTGCAATCTAACTGCAAGGCAGCAGCAAGGCTGCAGGAGGGGCGCCTGCCATTGCTGAGGCTTAAGTAGGTAAACAAAGCCGCTAGGAAGCTCGAACTGGGTGGAGCCCACTGCAACTCAAGGAGGCCTGCCTGTCTCTGTAGACTCCACCTCTGGGGACAGGGCATAGCTAAACAAAAAGCAGCAGAAACCTCTTCAGATGCAAATGACCCTGTCTGACAGCTTTGAAGAGAGCAGTGGATCTCCCAACACAGAGGTTGAGATCTGAGAATGGACAGACTGCCTGCTCAAGTGGGTCCCTGATCCCTGAGTGGCCTAACTGGAAGACATCCCCCACTAGGTGCAGACTGATATCCCACAGCTCACACGGCAGGGTACAGCCCTGAGATGAAGTTTCCAGAGCAAGAATCAGACAGGAACACTCGCTGTTCAGCAATATTCTATCTTCTGCAGCCTCCGCTGCTGATACCCAGGCAAACAGGGTCTGGAGTGGACCTCAAGCAATCTCCAACAGACCTACAGCTGAGGGTCCTGACTGCTAGAAGGAAAACTAACAAACAGAAAGGACACCCACACCAAAACCCCATCAGTATGTCACCATCATCAAAGATCAAAGGCAGATAAAACACAAAGATAGGAAAAAGCAGGGCAGGAAAGCTGGAAACTCAAAAAATAAGAGCGCATCTCCCCCCAAAAGGAACGCAGCACATCACCAGCAACGGACCAAAGTTGGATGGAGAATGGCTTTGATGAGTTGAGAGAAGAAGGCTTCAGTCAATCAAACTTCTCACAGCTAAAGGAGGAATTACATACCCAGCGCAAAGAAACTAAAAATCTTGAAAAAGGAATGGAAGAATGGATAACTAGAATAATCAATGGAGAGAAGGCCATAAACGAAATGACAGAGATAAAATCCATGACACGAGGAATACGTGACAAATGCACAAGCTTCAGTAACCGACTCGATCAACTGGAAGAAAGAGTATCAACGATTGAGGATCAAATCAATGAAATGAAGCAAGAAGAGAAGTCTAGAGGAAAAAGAAATGAACAAAGCCTTCAAGAAGTATGGGATTATCTGAAAAGGCCAAATCTACATCTGATTGGGGTGCCTGAAAGTGAGGGGGAAAATGGAACCGAGTTGGAAAACACTCTCCAGAATATCATTGAGGAGAACTTCCCCAACCTAGTAAGGCAGGCCAACATTCAAATTCAGGAAAACAGAGAATGCCACAAAGATACTCCTCGAGAAGAGCAACTCCAAGACACATAATTGTCAGATTCACCAAAGATGAAATGAAGGAAAAACTGTTAAGGGCGGCCAGAGAGAAAGGTCAGGTTAACCACAGAGGGAAGCCCATCAGACTAACAGCAGACCTCTCGGCAGAAACTCTACAAGCCAGAAGAGAGTGGGAGCCAATATTCAACATACTTAAAGAAAAGAATTTTCAACACAGAATTTCATATCCAGCCAAACTAAGTGTCATCAGTGAAGGAGAAATAAAATCCTTTACAGACAAGCAAATGCTTAGAGATTTTGTCACCACCAGACCTGCCCTACAAGAGACCCTGAAGGAAGCACTAAACATGGAAAGGAACAATCAGTACCAGCCCTTGCAAAAACATGTGAAAATGTAAAGACCATCGAGGCTAGGAAGAAACTGCATCAACTAATGAGCAAAATAACCAGCTAATATCACAATGACAGGATCAAGTTCACACATAACAATATTAACCTTAAACGAAAATGGACTAAATGCTCCAATTAAAAGACACAGACTGGCAAATTGGATAAAGAGTCAAGACCCATGAGTTTGCTGTGTTCAGGAGACCAATCTCACATGCAGAGACATACATAGACTCAAAATAAAGGGATGGAGGAAGACCTACCAAGCAAATGGAGAACAAAAAAAAGCAGAGGTTGCAATCCTAATCAAAGATAAAACAGACTTCAAACCATCAAAGATCAATAGAGACAAAGAAGGCCATTACATAATGGTAAAGGGATCAATTCAACAGGAAGAGCTACCTATCCTAAATATATATGCACCCAATACAGGAGCACCCAGATTCATAAAGCAAGTCCTTAGAGACTTACAAAGAGACTTAGACACCCATACAATAATAATGGGAGACTTCAACACCCCACTGTCAACATTAGACAGATCAACGAGACAGAAAGTTAACAAGGATATCCAGGAATTGAACTCATCTCTGCACCAAGCAGATCTAATAGACATCTACAAAACTCTCCACCCCAAACCAACAGAATATACATTCCTCTCAGCACCACATCACGCTTATTCCAAAATTGACCACATAATTGGAAGTAAAGCACTCCTCAGCAAATGTGCAAGAACAGAATTATAATAAACTGTCTCTCAGACCACAGTGCAATCAAACTAGAACTCAGGACTAAGAAACTCAATCAAAACCACTCAACTACATGGAAACTGATCAACCTGCTCCTGAATGACTACTGGGTACATAACAAAATGAAGGCAGAAATAAAGATGTTCTTTGAAACAAACAAAAACAAAGATACAACATACCAGAATCTCTGGGACACATTTAAAGCAGTGTGTAGAGGGAAATTTATAGCACTAAATGCCCACAAGAGAAAGCAGGAAAGATCTAAAATTGACACTCTAACATCACAATTAAAAGAACTAGAGAAGCAAGAGCAAACACATTCAAAAGCTAGCAGAAGGCAAGAAATAACTAAGATCAGAGCAGAACTGAAGGAGATAGAGACACAAAAGTCCCTCCAAAAAATCAATGAATCCAGGAGTTGGTTTTTTGAAAAGATCAACAAAATTGACAGACCACTAGCAAAACTGATAAAGAAGAAAAGAGAGAAGAATCAAATAGATGCAATAAAAAATGATAAAGGGGATATCATCACCAACCCCACAGAAATACAAACTACCTTCAGAGAATACTATAAACACCTCTACGCAAATAAACTAGAAAACCTAGAAGAAATGGATAATTTCCTGGACACTTACACTCTCCCAAGACTAAACCAGGAAGAAGTTGAATCCCTGAATAGACCAATAGCAGGCTCTGAAATTGAGGCAATAATTAATAGCATACCAACCAAAAAACTCCAGGACCAGACGGATTCTCAGCTGAATTCTACCCGAGGTACAAGGAGGAGCTGGTACCATTCCTTCTGAAGCTATTCCAACCAATAGAAAAAGATGAAATCCTCCCTAATTCATTTTATGAGGCCAACATCATCTTGATACCAAAGCCTGGCAGAGGCACACACACAAAAAGAGAATTTTAGACCAATATCCCTGATGAACATCAATGCAAAAATCCTCAATAAAATACCGGCAAACCTAATCCAGCAGCACATCAAAAAGCTTATCCACCATGATCAAGTGGGCTTCATCCCTGGGATGCAAGACTGATTCAACATATGCAAATCAATGAATGTAATCCAGCATATAAACAGAACCAAAGACAAAAACCACATGATTATCTCAATAGAAGCAGAAAAGGCCTTTGACAAAATTCATCAGCGCTTCATGCTAAAAAGTCTCAATAAATTCAGTATTGATGGAACATATCTCAAAATAATAAGAGCTATTTATGACAAACCCACAGCCAATATCATACTGAATGGGCAAAAATTGGAAGCATTCCCGCTGAAAACTGGCACAAGAAATAAAGGGTATTCAGTTAGGAAAAGAAGAAATCAAATTGTCCCTGTATGTAGATGACATGATTGTGTATTTGGAAAACCCCATCATCTCAGCCCAAAATCTGCTTAAGCTGATAAACAACTTCAGCAAAGTCTCAAGATACAAAATCAATGTGCAAAAATCACAAGCATTCTTATACACCAGTAACAGACAAACAGAGAGCCAAATCATGAGTGAACTTCTATTCACAATGGCTTCAAAGAGAATAAAATACCTAGGAATCCAACTTACAAGGGATGTAAAGGACCTCTTCAAGGAGAACAACAAACCACTGCTCAGTGAAATAAAAGAGGACACAAACAAATGGAAGAACATACCATGCTCATGGATAGGAAGAATCAATATCGTGAAAATGGCCATACTGCCCAAGGTAATTTATAGATTCAATGCCATCCCCATGAAGCTACCAATGATTTTCTTCACAGAATTGGAAAAAACTGCTTTAAAGTTCATATGGAACCAAAAAAGAGCCCGCGTTGCCATGACAATCCTAAATCAAAAGAACAAAGCTGGAGGCATCACGCTACCTGACTTCAAACTATTCTACAAGGCTACAGTAACCAAAACAGCATGGTACTGGTACCACAACAGAGATATAGACCAATGGAACAGAACAGAGTCCTCAGAAATAATACCACACATCTATAGCCATCTGATCTTTGACAAACCTGAGAAAAACAGGAAACGGGGAAAGGATTCCCTATTTAATAAATGATGCTGGGAAAATTGGCTAGCCATCTAGATCCTTTTCTTACTCCTTATACGAAAATTAATTCAAGATGAACTAGATATTTAAATGTTAGACCTAATATCATAAAAACCGTAGAAGAAAACCTAGGGAATACCATTCAGGACATAGGCATGGGCAAGGACTTCATATCTAAAACACCAAAAGCAATGGTAACAAAAGCCAAAATTGACAAATGGGACCTAATTAAACTAAAGAACTTCTGCACAGCAAAAGAAACTACCATCAGAGTGAACAGGCAACCTACAGAATGGGAGAAAATTTTTGCAATCTACTCATCTGACAAAGGGCTAATATCCAGAACCTACAAAGTACTCAAACAAATTTACAAGAAAAAAACAAACAATCCCATCAAAAATTGGGCAAAGGATATGAACAAACATTTCTCAAAAGAAGACATGCATACAACCAACAGACACATGAAAAAATGCCCATCATCACTGGCCATCAGAGAAATGCAAATCTAAACCACAATGAGATACCATCTCACACCAGTTAGAATGGCAATCATTAAAAAGTCAGGAAACAACAGGTGCTGGAGAAATAGGAACACTTTTACACTGTTGGTGGGATTGTAAACTAGTTCAATCATTATGGAAAACAGTATGGCGATTCCTCAAGGATCTAGAACTAGAAATACCATTTGACTCAGCCATCCCATTATTGGGTATATACCCAAAGGATTATAAATCATGCTGCTATAAAGACACATGCACATGTATGTTCATTGCAGTACTATTCACAATAGCAAAGACTTGGAATCAACCCAAATATCCATCAGTGACAGACTGGATTAAGAAAATGTGGCACATATACACCACGGGATACTATGCAGCCATAAAAAAAGGATGAATTTGTGTCCTTTGTAGGGACATGGATGCAGCTGGCAACCATCATTCTCAGCAAACGATCACAAGAACAGAAAACCAAATACCGCATGTTCTCACTCATAGGTGTGAATTGAACAATGACATCACTTGGACACAGGAAGGGGAACATCACACCCTGGGGCCTATTATGGGGAGGGGGAGGGGGGAGGGATTGCATTGGGAGTTATACCTGATGTAAATGACGAGTTGATGGGTGCTGATGAGTTGATGGGTGCAGCACACCAACATGGCACAAGTATACATATGCAACAAACAAACCTACACGTTGTGCACATGTACCCTAGAACTTAAAGTACATTAAAAAAAAATGCAACTGCATCAACTAATGTGCAAAATAACCAGCTAGCATCATGATGACAGGATCAAATTCACTCAAAAAACATTAATCTTAAACGTAAATGGGCTAAATACTCTAGTTAGAAGACACAAACTGGCAAATTTGATAAAGAGTCAAGACCCATCAGTGTGCTGTACTCAAAAGACACACCTCATGGGCAAAGAGAAAAACCAACAAAGATCAAAAGAGACAAAGAAGGGTATTACATAATGGTAAGGGGATCAATGCAACAAGAAGAGCTAACTATCCTAAATATATAAGCACCCAATACAGGAGCACCAAGATTTATGAAGCAAGTTCTTAGAGACCTACAAAGAGACCTAGACTCCCACAAGATAATAGTGGGAGAGTTTAACACCCCACTTTCAATATTAGACAGATCAATGAGACAGAAAATTAACAAGGATATGCAGGACTTAAACTGAGCTATGGACCAAGCAGACGTAATAGACATCTACAGAACTCTCCACCCCAAATCAACAGAATATACATTCTTCCCAGCACCACATAGCTCTTATTCTAAAACCGACCACATAATTAGAGGTAAAACACTCCTCAGCAAAATGCAAAAGAGTGGAAATCATAACAAACAGTCTCTCTGACCACAGTGTGATCGAATTAGAACTCAAGGTTAAGAAACTCACTCAGAACTGCACAACTACATGGAAACTAAACAACCTGCTCCAGATTGACTCTGGGTAAATAAGGAAATTAAGGCAGAAATAAAGAAGTTCTTTGAAACCAATTAGAACTAAGAGACAGAATCTCTGGGACAGAACAGTGTTAAGAGGAAAATTTATAGCACTAAATACCCACATCAGAAAGTAGGAAGATCTAAAGTTGATACCCTAACATCACAATTAAAAGAGCTAGAGAAGCAAGATCAAATATGTTCAAAAGCTGACTGAAGAAAATAAATAACTAAGATCAGAGCAGAACTGAAAGAGATATAGACACAAAAAACCCTCCAAAAAATCAGTGAATCCAGGAGCTGGTTTTTTGAAAAGATTAACAAAATAGATAGATTGCTAGCCAGACTACAAAAAAGAAGAAAACAGAGAGAACAATCAAATAGACACAATAAAAAATGATAAAGGGTATATTACCACTGATTCCACAGAAATACAAACTACCTCCAGAGAATATGATAAACACCTCTACGCAAATAAATTAGAAAACCTAAAAGAAATGGATAAACTCCTGGACACATACACTCTCCCAAGACTAAACCAGGATGAAATCGAATCCCTGAATAGAACAATCACAAGTTCTGAAATTGAGGCAGTAATTAATAGCCTACCAACCAAAAAAGGCCCAGGACCAGATAGATTCACAGTTGAATTCTACCAGAGGTACAAAGAGGAGCTGGTACTATTCTTTCTGAAAGTATTCCAAAAAATAGCAAAAGAGGAACTCCTCCCTATCTCATTTAATGAGGCCAGCATCATATAGAAAGCAACAACAACAACAACAAAAATTTCAGGCCAATATCCCAGATGAAAATCAATGCAATAACCCTCAATAAAATACTTGCAAACTGAATACAGCAGCACATCAAAAAGTTTATCCACTACGAACAAGTCGGCTTCATCCCTGGGATGCAAGGCTGGTTGAACATATGCAAATAAATAAACGTAATACATCACAAAAACAGAACCAATGGCAAAAACCACATGATTATCTCAATAAATGCTGAAAAGGCCTTCGATAAAATTCAACACCACTTCATGCTAAAAACACTCAATAAACTGGTATTGATGGAACATATCTTAAAATAATAAGAGCTATTTATGACAAACCCATAGCCAATATCATACTGAATGGGAAAAAGCTGGAAGCACTTCCTTAGACAACCCGCACAAGACAAGGATGTCCTCTCTAACCACTCCTATTCAACAAAGTATTGGAAGTTCTGTCAGGGCAATCAGGCAAGAAAAAGAAATAAAGGTATTCAAATAGGAAGAGTGGAAGTCGAATTGTCTCCGTTTGCAGATGACATGATTGTATATTTAGAAAACTCCATCATCTCAACCCAAAATCTCCTTAAGCTGATAAGCAACTTCAGCAAAATCTCAGGATAAAAAATCAATGTGCAAAAATCACAAGCATTCCTATAAACCAGCAATAGACAAGCCGAGAGCCAAATCATGAGTGAACTCCCATTCACAATTGCTCCAAAGAAAATAAAATACTTAGTAATACAACTTACAGGGGACGTGAAGGACCTCTTCAAAGAGAACTACAAACCACTGCTCAGGAAATAAGAGAGGACACAAACAAATGGAAAATCATTCCATGCTCATGGATAGGAAGAATCAATATTATGAAAATGGCCGTACTGCTCAAAGTAATTTATAGATTCAATGCTATTCCACATCAAGCTACCTTTGACTTTATTCACAGAATTAGAAAAAATTCTTCACATTTCATGTGGGACCAAAAAGGAGCTTGCATAGCCAAGACAATATGAAGCAAAAAGGACAAAGCTGGAGGCATCACGTTACCTGACTTCAAACTATGCTACAAGGCTACAGTAACAAAAATAGCATGTTACTGGTACAAAGTAGATATATAGACCAATGGAACAGAATAGAGGCCACCGAAATAACATCACACATCCACAACCATCTGATATTTGAGAAACATGGCAAAAACAAGCAACAGGGACTGGATTCCCTATTTAGTAAATGGTACCTGGAAAACTGGCTAGCCATATGCAGAAAACTGAATCTGAACCCCTTCCTTCATCTTATACAAAAATTAACTCAAGATGGATTAAAGACTTAAACATAAAACCTAAAACCATAAAAACCCTAGTAGAAAACCTAGGCAATACCATTCAGGACATAGGCATGGGCAAGGACTTTATGACTAAAACACCAAAAGCAATTGCAGCAGAAGCCAAAATTGACAAATGGGATCTAATCAAACTGAAGAATTTCTGCACAGCAAAATAAACTATCATCAGAGTGAACAGGCAACCTACAGAATGGAAGAAAACTTTTGCAATCTATCCATCTGACAAAGGTCTGTATACCCAGAAAAGCTTAAAGACTCATCCAAATTCTCCTAGAACTGATAAATAAAGTGAAGTCTCAAGATACAAAATCAGTATACACAAATTAGTAGCACTGTTATACACCAGCAAGAAAGAAGCTGAGAGTTAAATAAAAAATAACCCCTTTTAAAACATCTGCAAAAATAAAATAAAATAAAATACTTGGAAATATACCTAACCAAAGAGGTGAAAGATTTCTACAAGGGAAACTACAAAACAATGCTTAAAAAGATCACAGAAGGCACAAACCATAGGAAACACATCCCATGCTCATAGATGGGTAGAATCAATATTCTGAAAATGTCCGCCCTCCCAAATTCAATCTACAAATTCAATGCAATTTCCATCAAAGCACTATCATCATTCTTCACAGGACTAGAAAAAAAAAAAAAAAAACAATTCTAAAATTGAAATGGAACAAATAAAGAGCCTCCATATTTAAAGCAATTCTAAGCTAAGAAAACAAATCTACAAGTATCACAAAACCCAACTTCAGACTATACTGCAAGGCTATAGTTACCAAGACAGCATGGTACTGGTATAGAAATAAGCACGTAGACAAATGGAACAGAATAGAGGAGAGAAACAAAAAATAAAACCAAATACTTACAGCCAACTGACCTTCAACAAAGCAAACAAAAATATAAAGTGGAAAAAGGACATCCTATACAATAAATGGTGCTGAGAAAATTGGCAAGCCAAATGTAGAAGAATGAGCCAAATGTAGAAGAATGAAGCTGGATACTCATCTCTCACCTTATACAAAAATCAACTCAAAATGGATCAAATAATTAAATCTAAGACAAAAACCATAAAAATTCTAGAAGTTAACACTGTAAAAAACTCTTCTAGACATCGGCTTAGGTAAAGAGTTTATGACAAAAACCCCAAAGCAAATGCAACAAAAACAAAAATAAAGAGATGGGACCTAATTAAACTAAAAAGCTTCAGCACAGAAAAATAAATAATCAGCAGGGTAAACAGACAACCCACAGAGTGGGAAAAAATCTTTGCAAACTATGAATTCTACAAAGGATTAATATGCAGAATCTATGCAGAACTCAAGCAAATCAGCAAGAAAAAAAATTCCATCAAAAAGTGGGCAAAGGACATGAATAAACATTTCTCCAAGCAGACAAACAAATGGCAAACAAACATAGGAATAAATGCTCTACATCACTAATTATCAGGGAAATGCACATTAAAACCACAATGAGATATTACCATACTCCTGCAAAAAATGGCCATAATTTTAAAAATAAAAAAATTACAGATGTTCATATGAATGTGGTGAAAAGGGAATACTTTTGCACTGCTGGTGGAAATGTAAACTAGTACAATCACTGTGGAAAACATTATGGAGATTCCTTAAAGTACTAAAGGTAGAACTACTGTTTGATCCAGCAATTTTATTACTAGTAGTCAACCCAGAGGTAAAGAAGTCATTATATGAAAAAGACACTTGCACATGGATGTGTATAGCAGCATAATTCACAATTCAAAAATGTGGAACCAGCCTAAATGCCCATCAACCAACAAGTGGATAAAGAAATGTGGTATGTATATAGATAGATAGATAGATATTTTATATATATATAAAATATATATATTTTATATATATATATATGCACACACACACACCATGGGATACTACTCATTTATATAAAGAAATAAAATAATTGTATTTGCAGCAACCTAGATGGAGTTGGAGACCATTATTCTAAGTGAAGTAACTCAGAAATGGCAAATCAAACGTATATTCTCACTTGTGAGCAGGACCTAAGCTATGAGACTGCAAAGGCACAAGAATGATACAACTGACTCTGGGAACTCAGTGGGAAGGATGGGAGGAGGGTGCTGGATAAAAGACTACACATTGAATACAGTGTACACTACTTGTGTGACGGATGCATCAAAATCTCAGAAATCACCACTAAAGAACTTCTCCATGCAACCAAACACCACCTGTTTCCCCAAAACTATTGAAATAAAAATAAATATAAAAAATAAATTAAGAAAATAAAATAAAAGGATGGAAATGATTAAAAATGGGCAGTGGGGAAAGTCAAGGCAGCAGTGCACACCATTTTTTCAGCTAGATAAGAACTGATATTCTGCCAAACTTGTATGTTTTACAGCAACATGTACAATAGTGGAGATCATTATCTTAAGTGAAATAACCCATAAACAGAAAGTCAAATATCACAAGTTCTCAATTCTAGACAGGAGCTAAATAATGTGTACACATTAATACAGAAAATGGAATAAAAGACACTGGGGACTCAGAAGGGCAGGAAAGTTGGAAGTGGGTGAGAGATTATAAATTAATTAATAAAATGTACCCTTTCAGAGACTTTTCTGCTATGCAATATATACATGCAACAAATCTGCACTTGTATCTGCTGCATCTATAAAAAATTTAAAAACACTTGACTGTAAGTTCCAAAACCTTAAAATGCCTTTAAAAAAATAGGAAAACATGTCTTTGGCATTGGTCTTGGTAATAAAGTATTTGATAGGACACCAAAAACACACGCCACAAAATCTACAATAAATAAGTGGTACTAAGGTTTGACATCAACAAGACGGTGGAGAAGCTGATATTGGCCCTTATCCCCTCCACTAAATATATATACACACATTTATTTTATCAATAAAATAAATGAGAGACATAAATGAGAAATTTTCCAGTGAGTTAGATATCTTTTTAAAAAATGAAACTTCTGGGAAGTAAAAAATTATAGTGGAATTACAAAATACATGAAAAACATCAATAATAGACTGTACCAAGAAGAAGGAGAATATAAGAACTGGAAGAAAGGTTTAGCTTAATTAATTGAATTAATTCTGTCAGACAAAAATAAAGAAAAAAGAATTAAAAGAAATTAACAAAGCTTTCAAGAAGTATGGGACTACATAAAATGACCAAATATATAAATCATCAGTATTCCTGAGGGAGAAGAAAAATAAATTTTAGAAAACCTATTTAAAGAAATAATTAATGAAAATTCTATTATTCTAGCAAGAGACTTAGATACCCAGAAACAAGAGGCCCAACAAAAATCAAAAAAAAATATACAATGTAAGATGAAATTCACCATGACATTACACAGTCATCAAACTGTGTAATGTCAATGTGCAATTAAAAAAAAAAAAAAACCCTAAAATTTGTGAGGCAAAAGTGCTTAGTCACTTATAAAGCAAATCTCATCAGACTAACAGTGGACTTCTCAGCAGAAGCCGTATAAGGCAGAAAAGGTTGAGACCCTATTTTAAAGTAGTAAATAAAAAATAGTGCCAAGCAAGAATTCTGTTCCATGACAGAAAAAAAATACTTTAGAAATAAAAGAGAAATAAAGTATCTCCCAGACAAATAAATGCTGAGAAAATTTATCACCACTAATTCAGCCCTATAAGAAATGCTCAATGGAATTGTAAGCATGGAAATGAAAGATCAATATTCACCAATACTAAAACACACGGAGTATAAAACTCAAGGATCTCATAAAACAATTATAAGGAGAAAGAGAAAGAAATTAAATGGCACCATGACAGAACTCCACCAAACCACAAAGACACACAGAGAGAAAGCAAAAGAAGAAACAAACAAACAAAAAGTACATAAAACAACTAAATAATACTAACAACATGACTGGAACAAAACTCCACATATCAATATTAACCATGAACACAGATAAATTAAATGCCCACTTAAAAATATATACAGGTGGAATGAATTTTAATAATTATCCAATTATATACTTATTACAAGAAATTCATATTACATGTAAAGACAAATATAAATGAAAGAGTTGAAAATGATAATTCATACAAGTGCAAATCATAAGTGAGTGGGAGTAGTTAAACTTATGTAAAATAAAAGACACTTTAAATAAAAAATGGTGAAAAAAAAAGCAGGTCATTACATAATAAGGTGGTCAATTCAGCAAGACAATATAACAATCCAATATGTATATACATATTCACTTAACAATGGGGCATGCAGATTCATAAAACAAATGTTACTAGACCTAATGAAAGAGATAGACAGAAATGTAATAAGAGTAAGGTAGGTAAGGACCTCACTCACAGCAGTAGAAAGATCAAGTCAGAAAACCAAAAAAGAATCCTTGGACTTAACTTGAACTTTAGGCCCAATGGACCTAAGAGACATAGACAGAACCTTCTACCCAACAGTTGCAGAATACACATTATTCTTATCAGCACATGAAAGATATTCCAAGATAGACTACAAGTTAGGTCACAAAACAAATCTTAATAAATTTTTGAAAAATCAAGTAATATTAAGTATTTTCTCAGATGATAGATGAATAAAAGTAGAAATCAATTCCAAGCAAAACTCTGAAAAATATACAAATGCACACAAATAGAAAAACATACTTCAGGATCTTTTGGAAAAAAATAAAATTAAAATGGAAATTTAAAACTTTTTAGAAATGAATAAAGATGAAAACACTGGTGAGTTTGGGCCAAGATGGCTGCTTCAGTCCGTGGTTCTCACTGAGAAGAATGAAAACTGAGTGAATTTTGCACTTTCAACTGAGGTATTCGGATTCTTGCATTGGAATTGACTAGATGGGCAGCTCAATCCACAGAGTTAGGAAAAGCGGGGGTATGTAATGATCCCACCCACCCCCACCCTGCCAGGAGCAGCATGGAGCCAGGGAAGCTTCCATTTTCAGCCAAGGGAGACAGTGAGTGGTTATGCGACTCTGCCTAAAAAACCACACTTTTCTCACAGATCTTTGTAACCCACAGATCAGGAGATACCCTCATGAGTCCCTGCCACCAGGGCTTTGGGTTAGGAGCACAGAGTTGTGTGGAGTCTCAGTGGGGTGGCCACTTAGGATTGCATGAAGACCCAGGAGTTGTTTTGCATACTCCGGCCCTGGAAATTTGTAGCAAAAAGGAAGATCCATCCATGTATTCCCCTTGGAAGGGGTCTGAATCCAGGAAGTCAAGCAACGTCATTCTGCAAGTCGCACCCCCATGGCATCTCACAAGTTAAGACTCACTGGCTTGGAATTCTAGGTGACCAGTGGTAGCAGTCAGGAGACTGCCTGAGACAGACTCAGTTCCCACTGGGAGGTACAGTGGCCATCTCTGCAGTTTGAGTCAGCCGTTCTAGCCTGCTGGCTCCAAGAAGCCCAGTGGTTCCGGAGCAATTCCCCACCACACAGCATGGCTGATGTGCCAAATGTTGGCCAGACTGCTCCTTTATGTGGAATCCCAATTCACCCTACTCACTGGGTAGTGCCTTCCTGTGGGAATTTCAGCAACACCAGCCAAGATTATACAAACAGATCTCTGATATCTCCCTGAAACAGAGCCCCCAGGGGGAGGAGCACCCACAATTTCTGCAGTTCAGCAGATTTAGTCTTTGGAGCCTGCTGGCTCTGGAGTGTCCAGGTACTCTGGACAATGAGGGTTCTCCACAGCACAGTGCACCTGCTCTGCCAAGGGGCACCCAGACTGCTTCTTTAAGCAGGTCCTTGATCCTGTTCCTCCTGACTGGATGAGACCTCCCAACAGGGGTCTCCAGACACCTCCTACAGGAGCATTTGGGCCATCATCAGGTTGGCAACCTCCTGGGATGGAGTTCCCAAAGGAAAGAGCAGGCTGCCTTATATGCTGTTTTGCAGCCTTCACTGGTGATATCTCCAGGTGCGAAAGGGTCTGAGTCAACTAGGGTCTGGAGTGGACACCCCAGTGAACCACAGCAGCCCTACAAAAGAGTGGCCTGTTAAAAGAAAAACAACAACAACATCAAAAAAAGACCCCACAAAAACCCCATTCAAAGGTTAGCAATCTTGAAGAATGAAGGTAGATAAGCCCACAAAGATGAGAAAGAATCAAGGCAAAAACATTGAAAACTCAGCAAGCCCGCTGTCTCTTCTCCAAATTACTGCAACACCTCTCCAGAAAGGGCATGGAACTGGGATGTCTAAGATGACTGAAGTGACAGAAGTAAGCTTCAGAAGGTGTGTAATAATGGACTTTGCTGGGCTAAAAGATCATGTTCTAACCCAATGCAAAGAAGGTAAGAATCCTAATAAAACAATACATGAGCTGATAACTAGAATAACCAGATTAGAGAGGATCATACTGACCTGATGGAGTTAAAAAACACAACATGAGGACTTCACAATGCAATTATAAATATCAATAGCAGTATCGACAAAGAAAGGAAAAATTTCAGAGCTTGAAGACTATCTTACTGAAATAAGACAGACAGACAAGAATGGAAACATAGACTAAAAAAGAATGAACAAATCCTCTGAGAAACATGAGATTATGTAATAAGACCAAACCCACAACTGATTGGTGTACCTGAAAGAGACAAGATGAATAAAACCAAGTTGGAAAACATACTTCAGAATATCATCAAAGATAACTTTCCCAACTTAGCAAAACAGGCCAAAATTCAAATTCATAAAATATAGAGAATCCCTGTAAGATACTCCAGGAGAATATCAACCATAAGACATATATATAATCATCAGATTCTCCAAGTTTGAAATTAAAAAATATATATATTAAGGGCAGCCAAAGAAAAAGGCCAGGTCACCTGCAAAGCGAAGTCCATTAGACTAACAGCAGACCTCTCAGTAGAAACCCTAGAAGCCAGAAGAGATTAGAGGGCAAAATTCAACATTTTTAAAGAAAGGAATTTTCAACCCAGAATTTCATATTTGGCCAAACTAAACCTCATAAACAGAGAAATAAGATCTTTTTCAGATATACAAATTCTGAGGGAATTCATCACCACCAGGCCTGCCTTGTAAGAGCTCCTGGAGGAAGCACGGACTATAGAAAAGAAAAATTGTTAATAGCTACTACAAAAACACATTGAAATACACAGACCAGTGACAGTATGAAGCAACTACATAAAGAATTCTGAAAAATAACAAGCTAAGATCAGGATGACAAAATCAAATTCACATATAATAACACTAACCTTAAATGTAAATGGGCTAAATGTCCCAAATAAAAGACACAGAATGGCAAGCTGGTTAAAGACTCAAGACCCATTGGTATGTTGTCTTGAAGAAACACATCTCACATGCAAAGACACACATAGGCTCAAAATAAAATAATGGAGGAAAAGGTACCAAGCAAATGGAAAACAGAAAAAAAAGTTGCAATCCTAGTTTCTTATAAAACAGATTTTAAACCAACAAAGATCAAAAAACACAAAGATGGTCATTACATAATGGTAAAGGATTCAATTCAACAAGAAAAACTGACTATCCTAAATACACATGTGCCCAATACAGGAGCACCCAGATTCATAAAGCAAGTTCTTAGATGCCTACAAAAAGACCTAGATTTCCACACAATAACAGTGGGAGGCTTTAACACCCCACAGAAAATATTACATGGGTCATAGAGACAGAAAATTTAAAAAGATTCAGGACCTGAACTTAGCTCTGAATCAAGGGAACCTGATAGACATCTACAAAACTTTTCACCAAAAAACAACAGAATATACATTCTTTTTATCACCACATGGCACTTACTCTAAAATTGATCACGTAATTGGAAGTAAAACACTCCTAAGAAAATGCAAATTAAAAACCCAAAATCATAAGAAAATATCTCTCAGACCACAGCAAAATCAAATGAGAACTCAAAGTAAACAAACTCACTCAAAACCACACAACTACATGGATATTGAAAAATATGCTTCTGAATGACTCCTGAGTTCATAATAAAATTAAGGCAGAAATCAAGAAGTTCTTTGAAATTAATGAGAACAAAGAGACAACATACCAGAATCTCTGGTACACAGCTAAGCAGTGCTAAAATATATATAAAGCACTAAATGTCCACATCAAAAAGCTAGAAATATCTCAAATCGACAACCTGACATCACGCATAAAAGAACTAGGCAACCAAGAGCAAACAAACTAAAAATTAGCAGAAGACAAGACAAGAAATAACCAAGATCAGAGTGGAACTTAAAAAGATAGAATCACAAGAATACTTTCAAAAAATCAAATAATCCAAGAGCCGTTTTTGTTTGTTGGTTGGTTTTTTTGAAAAAGTTAATAAAATAGACCACTAACTATGCTCATAAGAAAACAGAGAAGAATCAAATAGGCACAATCAGAAATGATAAAGGGGATATTACCACTGACCCCACAGAAATAAAAACAACCATCAGAGAATACTGTAAACACCTCTGTGCCCATGAACTAGAAAATCCTGATGAAATGGATAAATCTCTGAACATATATAGCCTCCCAAGACTGAACCAGGAAGAAATTCAGTCTCTGAATAGACCAATAATGTGTTCTAAAATTGAGGCAGTAATAAATAGCTTACCAACAAAAAAGAGCCCAAGACCAGTCAGATTCACCAATGAATTGTACCAGAGGTACAAAGAAGAGTTTGTGTCATTTCTGTTGAAACCATTCCAAACAATTAAAAAGAAGAGATTCCTCCCCAACTAATTTTATGAAGCCAGCATCATCCTGATACCAAAACGTGGCAGAGATACAAGAAAAAAGAAAACTTCAGTTCATTATTTCTGATAAACATCAATATAAAAATCCTCAGCAAAATACTGGCAAACCAAATCCAGCAGCACATCAAAAAGCTTATCCACAATGATCAAGTTGTATCCTCAGGATGTGAGGTTGGTTCAACATACACAAATCAATAAGTAAAATTGATCACATTTACAGAACTAAAGACAAAAACCACATGATTATCTCAGTAGATGCAGAAATGGCCATTGATAAAATTAAACATCCCTTCATGTTAAAATCTCTCAATAAATTAGGTATTGAAGAAACTTACCTCAAAATAATAAGAGCAATATATGACAAATCCGCAGCCAATATCATACTAAATGGGCAAAAACTGGAAGCATTAGGGGAATGAAAACCAGCAAAAAACAAGGATGCCTTGTACCATCACTCCTATTCAACATAATATTGGAAGTTCTGGCTGGGTGAATCAGGCAAGAGTAAGAAATAAATGTTATTCAGATAGGAAGAGAGGAAGTCGAATTATCTTTGTTTGCAGGTGCAACAACCTTGTATCTAGCAAACCCCACATTCTCAACCCAAAAGATTCTTAACCTGATAAGCAACTTCAGCAAAGTCTCAGTATACAAAATTGATGTGCAAAAATTGCTAACATTCCTACACACCAACAACAGGCAAGCAGAGAGCCAAATCATGAAAGAACTCCCATTCACAACTGCTACTAAGAGAACAAAATACCTAGGAATATAGCTAACAAAGGAAGCAAAGAGCCTCTTCAAAGAAAACTACAGACCACTGCTCAAGGAAATCAAAGTGGACACAAATAAATACAAAAAAAAAATCTATGCTCATAGATAGAAAGAATCAATATTGTGAAAATGGCCATATGCCCAAAGTAATTTATAGATTCAATGCTTTCTCCATTAAACTACCATTGACATTCTTCACAGAATTAGTAAAAAATTATTCTAATATTCATATGTAACCAAAAATGTGCCCAAATAGCCAAGACAAGCAAAAAGAACAAAGCTGGAAACATCATGCTACCAGACTTCAAACTATACTACAAGTCTACGTAACCAAAATAGCATAGGACGGGTACAAAAACAGACACATAGACCAATGGAACAGAATAGGGAAAGCAGAAATAAGACCACACACCTACAATTATATGATATTTGACAAACTCAACAAAAACAACGAATGAGGAAGAGATTTTCTACTTAATAAATTGTGCTGGAAAAACTGGTTAGCCATATGCAGATAATTGAAACTGGACTCCTTTCTTACACCGTATACAATAATTAACTTAAGACAGAGAAAAGACTTAAATGTATAATGCCAAATATAAAAAACCCTAGAAGAAAATCTAGGCAATACTTTTCAGGACATAGGCATGGGCAAAGATTTCATAATGAAAATGCCAAATGCAATTACAACAAAAGCTAAAATTGACAAATGGGATCTAATTGAACTAAAGAGCTGCTGCATAGCAAAACAAACAAAAAAAACCTATTATCAGAGTGAACAGGCAACCTACATAATGGGAGAAAATTGTAGCAATCTATTTGTTTGGCAAAGGTCTAATATCCAGAGTCTACAAGGAATTGAATATACAAAACAAAAACAAATCTATTAACAAGGGGGCAAGGGACATGAACGAACACTTCTCAAAAACAGACATTGATGTTGTTAACAAACATATGAAAAAAAGCTCAATGTCACTGATCATTACATATATGTAAATCAAAACCACAATGAGATACTATCTCATGCCAGTCAGAATGGCAATTATTAAAATTTCAAGAAACAACAGATGCAGGTGAGATTGCAGAGAAAGAGGAACACTTTTACACTCTCAGTGGAAATGTAAATTAGTTCAACCATTGTGGAAGAGAGTGTGGTGAATTTTCAAAAATCTAGAACAAAAAATACCATTTGACCTAGTATCCCATTATGGAGTATATACCCAAGGGAATATAAATCATTCTATTGTAAAGATACATGCACACATATGTTTATTGCAGCACTATTGACAATAGTAAAGACATGGAATCTGCCCAAATTCCCATCAATGATAGACTACATAAAGAAAATGTAGTACATACACACCATGGAATACCATGCAGCCATAAAAAGGAGATGATGTCGTCTGTAGGGACATGGATAAAGCTGGAAGCTCTTATCCTCAGCAAACTAACATAGGGAAAGAAAACCAAACACCACAAGTTCTGACTTATAAGTGGGAGCTGAATGATGAGAAAACATGGGCACATGATAGGTGAACAACACACACTGGAGCCTGTCAGAAGGGTGGTGGGAGAGAGAGCCTCAGGAAGAATAGCAAACAGATGATGGGCTTAATACCTAGGTGATAAGCTGATCGGTGCAGCAAACTACCATGGCACACGTTTACTTATGTAACAAACCTACCCATCCAGCACATGTACCCCAGAACTTAAAATATAAGTTGAAGAAAAAAATGAAATCATTATATAACAAGACCTTTGGGTTTTTTTCACTACAGTAGTGCTAAAAGGAAATTATATAGTCTTGAATGCCTACATCAAACACATTGAGAAAAACCAAATTGACAACCTAACATGACACCTCAAAGAACTGAATCAACAAAGACAAACCCAAAGCTAGAATAGGAAAATAATAATAAAGATAAGAGCAGAACTAACTAATACTGAGTCCAATAAAGTGATACAAAACATACATGAAGACAAATGAGAAAGAGGTGGAGCAAGATAGCAGAATTGAATGCCCCACAGGTCATCCCCTCCACAAGGACACCAAGTTAACAACCTACACAGGAAAAAAAACAAACAAACAAACAAACAAAAAAAACACCTTTATAATAAGCAAGTCAGGTGAGTACTCATAGTACCTAGATTTAAGGTTGTTTTCCTGAAAGGGGCATTGCAGCGTATTAAAAGAAAAAGTTTAGACAAATTAAGTTTAATTGAATTTAATTGAACAAGAAAAAATGAATTTGCAAATCAGCCAGCCTCCAGAATCACAGCAGATTCAGAAAGACACCAGGGATGCCTCATGAACAGAGCAAATTTATAGAAGGAAAAAGAAAAGTGACATACAGGAAATGGAGGTGAGTTTCAGAAACAGCTGGATTGCCTACAGCTTGGTGTTTGACTTATTTGAACACAGTTTGAACAGTCAGTGACCTATGAGTGGTTGAACTATAGCTGCTAGGATTGGCTGAGACTCAGCTATCGCCACAAAAGCATACTCCTAAGTTAAGTTACAGTTTGTCCAAAAAGACTCAAGTACGGATGTCTCAGGCCATATTTAGTTCAATTTAACAATACCCCATTTGGTCAACCTCTCAATTTACAGAGATTGAACAAAACTTTAGTCATTGATGCCACTCCCTGTCACCATCCTAAAATACTTAGTTGGTCTCAGTATGGAATTCGCAAGTCTTCTTTAGCTGCAGTATGTAGTTTACAAGTCTTGTGTTGTGTCATTATGGAATCACAAATCACAACTTTGTACCAACTGAATGAGTCTTTATATTTTTGCTGACCTAAAGAATTGAGTAGAATGGAGTGAGACCATTCAATTTGCAATGGATGGCTGCATGCAAAACACTTAAGACTTGAAAGAATACAGTGCATCAGGAGGACTATTATGATTATCAAAAGGAGAATATAAAAACACCAAGGTGTATTTCACACCAAGAGTTATGAAAATTAACTGAACAAAATTAAACAAGTCAAGATTCAGACAATATAGACAACTCAACAATACTAGGGTCTAATTGGTCATAGTTCTTGTTTGGAGTGTAATAGTGATTAAGGACCATAGTTTACTGTAAAGTGACCTGATTTAAAGAAGTACTCACCTTCATCGTTACTCTGGTAACACAAGTCGTAATAACTGGAAACCTACTAAAAGAAATATAATGATTAGAAACACTTGAAAAACCCAAGCTTACCATGTACCACTCAGAATGCCTGTCAACCAACTGTTAGTTGCTCCTGTAAACATATCATGTGTTCCTTTCTCCTGAGCAATTTCTTTAATGCATTTTGTGGCAATGTCTAAGAAAACAGCAGTATTAACCACCTTTTTAATTAAGCTTTTTGCAGTAACAAAATCAGAAGAGAGATAAGTACAACATTTAGTTTTATTCAACACCAAACATGGGCCCCCAGCTTGGGCTAAAATAAGATCTACAGCTTCATGATGTTCTATTATGTGTTTTTGTTAAATATATTTGTTATCATCTACATTTTGGAGAGTAGTTTCTACCAGTCTGAAACCCTGGGCGGTCTGATTTGCTACCAAATCCAAAATTTTTCCCAATTTATAAATCAGCTTTAAATTCCATATGGCTGGCCCCACACTACCACCAAAAGTGAGCTCCGAAGGAACCCACTCAGGAAATATTTCCTCACTGAAAACAAGCTTATCCTCATCTATTTCAAGGCTAGTGCTAATTTCAGTTATTGATCATTTTGACTTCTAATTATAAGGGCTATTATGAGAATATTCAGGGGAAGCTATACAAAAGATGGGAGTGAGCCAGGCCAAATAACAAGATCCAAACCAACGAAAAGGCAGAATAAAATAAACAGATTCTCCACAGACTCAGTATAGACCCTCAGGGGTTGAAAAAGAGGGCCACCTAGTTACATTTGAGCAAGAGTCAGTCAGGTTTGTTCATCCATAAATCTGTAGCTCCTGAACAAGGTCAAGTGGGAAATTGACTTTTTTTGTGGCCCTTCTATAGCATATTGTAAGCATGTATAACAATATCTATTTTAAAAAAAAAGACCAATGTATCTAATCTGGTGACAATATACAAGCAATTACTTGTACCAACATAGGTAATACCCAAATCTTGAGTGCATGATGCCTGAAAGCACAATGTATCTTTTGCAGGCATCACTTGAATTGGTATTTCATATTTGGTAATAATTGAGTTATCAATTGCAAAAGAGTATTGTTCTTAGAGAGTATAGGAAAGCAAGTAGCAGTGATGTTTAGAATATCAAGAATAGCTTCCTATTCTTTCCTTGGAGTTTAGGGCGACTTTTACTGGGAACACGGAGAGGCGTTTACATCAGTGGAATTGTTTCCTGATTTTTTTGACATTAACCCATAAACCCAACAATTACTCTGGTTTTGTGCTACAGCATAAGCTTGGGCTAAAGCCATCCACTGATTATGGTCCCATTGATTTTCCTGAAAGGAAAAGGAAAGAATTGGGGTGATAAAAAAATGAGGAGAGAAAAATAAAGCTTTCATGATGATCTTGGGAAAGCTGTCTACCACTAAGATGCCATCTCCTTCTGGGGAGAGATTTCCCTAGTCATCTTTACCTTAAAGTACCTAACAGTTGTACAGATCCAGGAGTCTGAAGGGGCCCTACTGAGTTGTGAAATGTGTATCCAAGGTTCAAGGACCTAAGAAATGCTGTGTTTGGTTGGAATTTAATAGGTTTTTCACAGTATTTGGGGCTTGCAAATTAAGTTCATTTTCTAAGACCTGATCTGATGAAGGTTCTAACAGCTTGGCTCATGCTGCTACTGCTTTTAAACAATTGATATGCTTTAGCTACGGAGTCTAATTTCATGGTGTAGTATGCATTGGGTCTATGATTACTATCATGATCTTGGGTAAGGACTCCTTATGTCTAATTGTTACATTAATGAGCCAACAAAGTAAAAGGTTTCATGTAATTTTGAAGTCCTAAAGCTGGGGGCTGTTGTAATGTCAATTTCATTTGGCTAAAAGCCTGATCATGACTATCTTCCCTAGGTAAAGTCTCTGGTACAATATTTTTAGTGAGCTCATACAATGATGAAGTAATTAAGCAAAAAATTTGGAACCAAAGATTTGCAATATCCTGCAAGACCAAAGAAGCCTCTTAATTGTCATCTGGTTGTGGGCTAAGGAAAACTTTGAACAGTTTTTATTCTCTCATTTGAGAGGGAAACTCCTTCAGTAGTCAAGTCATATTTCGAATACTGGACTTTTTCTCTTGAAAACTGAAGTTTTTCCAGTGAAGCCTTGTGACTTTTATATGTGAGTTGCTGTGAAAAGTAAACTGAGTCAATTTCGGAGTGCTCTTTAGTGGGAGAACATAACAATAAGTCATCTACATACTAAATGATAGTAGAATTTTGAGAAAACTGTAGGGTAATTAAGTCCTGATTCAATGCCTGGGAAAAATATAAAAGGGCTTCAGTAAACCCGTATGCCATCACAGTCCAGGTGTACCGCTGATATTTCCAAGTAAAGGCAAACAACTATTTATTCTCTTTATAAACTGGAATGCTAAAGGAGGCTGAGCAGAGATATATTACAGTACAAGTACGCTTGAAATTAGTGAGTACATTAAACAATAAAGTATTAGAATTTGGGACTACAGGAAACCTTGGTATTACAATTATATTAATTTTACATAAATCTTGGACAAATATCTAACCTTGTCTATTTGGTTTTTTAACTGATAGGTTTTTTAACTGGTAGGGAGTGCTATAAGGCTATTGTATAAAATTATAAGTCCCTGTTCAATTAAATTATTTTACAATTAGTGAGAACCTTTGAATTCCTTTGGGTGTTAGTGAGTATTGGGGTAATTTATGCAAAGGTTTAGAATAATCTATTTGGACTCTCACAGGTTCCACACTTTTAATTTTTCCTACACCAGTTGAGGAAGAGGCTCATAAACTTTTAGGTATTTTTGAATGATTAGGGGTATTACAGACCTGAGTTTCAATCTTATCAATGTCTGCCTGTAGACAGCATAAAAAATTTTCATTCAAATGTATCAGGAAATTCTAAGATTATTTGTCCCTTTGAGGAAATTTGTATAAGCCCTTTTAGTTTTGAAGTAAATCTCACCCTAGAAAATTAACTGGAGCACTATTACATTGGGGAAAAAAAAAGGGTATTTTTCTGAAAAGATCCCCAAAGTTAACTGGATGGTTTCAGATATGGGAACCTTTGAAATTGATTTAAAATCCCCATTACAGAAATGACCTCTTTACTCTGAGGGATTTGCTAGCTCATTAAAGTGGAGTTTATGGTAGATAGGGTAGAGCTGGTATCCAACAGGACTGTACATGACTCCACACTTAAATCTGTTTCTTCATGTTAATGTAAAAGTATTACAGAGAGCAATTTACCAGAGAATCCCTCAGAGCCTCCTCAATGTTGATTGTTATCAGGATTGCTAAGTTCTCTTGGGTTCTCTCTAGTGGTAAAACAGCTCAGCCTGAAGGGAGGCTTATTAAAGTGGACAATTCTAAATATATATGCTTTTATCACTGGAGCTCCAAAATTTATAAAACAATTACTACTAGACCTAAGAAATGAGATAGACAGCAACAGAATAATAGTAGGGGACTTTAGTACTCTACTGATAGCACTAGACACATAATCAAGACAGAAATCAAAAAAGAAGCAATGGACTTAAACCATAAATTAGAATAAATGTACTTAACAGATATTTATAGAACGTTCTTCTCAAATACTGCAAAATATACACTCATTTCACTAGCACATAGAATATTATCCAAGATAGACCATACAATAGGGCACAAAACAATTATTAATAACTTTTTAAAATATTATATTTAGTATTATCTAAGATGACAGTGGAATAAAACTAGCAATTAACTCCCAAAGGGACCCTCAAAACTGTACAAATACATGGAAATTAAATAACCTACTCTTGAATGATCTTTGGGCCAACAACAATGAAATCAAAATGAAAATTTAAAAATTGTGTGAACTGAATGAAAATCATGACACAACTCATCAAAACCTCTGATACAGCAGAAGTGGTGCTAAGAGAAAAGTTCATAGCTTTAAATTCCTACATCAAAAAGTCTGAAAAAGCACAAAGAGACAACCCAGTGTCACACCTCAAGGAACTAGAGAAACAAGAAAAAGAAAAAACCTAGCAAAAAAAAAAAAACAATAATAATAATAATAATAATAATAACAAAGATCAGAGCAGAATTAAATAAAATCGAAGCAAAACAAAAAATAAATAAATAAATAAAAGCCGGTTCTTTGAAAAGATAAACAAGATTAATAGATTATTAGTGAGATTAACCAAGAAAAAGAAAAAGAAAAATAAGCTCAGTAAAAAAGGAGATATTACAACTGATACCACAGAAATATGAGAGATTATTCAAGTCTTTGCTATTGTCAGCAAACTATCGCAAGAACAGAAAACCAAACACCGCATGTTCTCACTCATAGGTGGGAATTGAACAATGAGAGCACTTGGACACAGTAAGGGGAACATCACACACCTGGGCCTGTTACGGGGTGGGGGAGGGGGGAGTGATAGCACTGGGAGATATACCTAATGTAAATGATGAGTTAATGGGTGCAGCACACCAACATGGCACATGTATACATATGTAACAAACCTGCACATTGTGCACATGTACCCTAGAACATAAAGTATAATAAAAAATAAATAAATAAATAAATTTTTTAGAAAAAGATTATTCAAGACAACTATGGGCACCTTCATGCACACAAACTGGAAGATCTAGAGATGTATAAATTCCTAGAAATATATGACTTTCCTAGATTAAATAAGAAATAAAAACTCTGAGCAAACCAATAACAAGTAGTGACATTGCAACAGTAATAAATAATAATAAAGTAATAAAATTATTGCCAAAAAGTACAAGAATGGATGGATTTACAGCTAAATTCCGTTAGATATTTAAAGAATTGGTACCAATCCTACCGAAATTATTCCAATAAACAGAGAAAGAAGGAATCCTCCCTAAATTATTCTCTGAAGCCAGCATTACCCTAATACCAAAACCAGGAAAACACATTAAAAAGTGAACTACGGACCAATATTTCTGATGCAAAAATTCTCAACAAAATACACGCTAGCTGAATCAAACAGCATATAAAAAAGATAATATACATAATGAGCAAGTGGGTTTCATACCAGGGGTGCAATGATGTTTTAACATACACAAGTCAATAAATGAGATACATTATAAAAACATAATTGAAAACAAAAATTACATAATCATCTTAATAGATGCAGAAAAGGAATTTGACAAAATCCAACATCCTTTTATTGTTAAAACCATCAGGACAATAGGCATAAACGGGACATACTTCAAAGTAGTAAAAGCCATGTATGACAAACCCACAGGAACTACCATACTGAATGGGAAAAAGTTGAAAGCTTTCCTCCTGAGAACTGGAAAAAGACAAGGATGCCCACTTTCACTATTTCTCTTCAACATAGTACTGGAAGTCCTACCCAGAGAAATCAGACAAGAAAAAGAAATACAAGCATTCAAATTGGAAAAAGAAGAAGAAGAAGAAAGAAGAAGAAGAAGAAGAAGAAGAAGAAGAAGAAGAAGAAGAAGAAGAAGAAGAAGAAGAAGAAGAGGAAGAAGAAGAAGAAGAAGAAGAAGAAGTAAAACTATCGCTAATCACCAATGATACAATTGAATACCTAGAAAATCCTACAGATTCATTCAAAAAGCTCCTAGATCTGATAAATAATTTTAGTGAAGTCTCAGGGTACAAAATCAATGTACACAAATCAGTAGCATAGATATACACCAACAACAACCAAGTTGAGATTAAAATCAAGAATTCAATCCCTTTTACTACAGTGACAAGAAAATTAAAATAATTAGATATATACCTAACCCAAAAGGTGAAAAATATCTACAAGGAAACCTACACAACACTACTGAAATAAATCAGAAATGACACAAACAAATGGAAACACATACCATGCTCAAGGATGAATAGAGTCAATATTGTTAAAATAATCACACTGCCAAAAGCAATCCACAAATTCAGTGCAATTTCAGGAAAAAACCATCATCATTCTTTACGGAACTAGAAAAAAAAATTCTTATGAAACTGTCCCCCTCCCAAAAAAAAAATCAGGCATAACCAGAGCAATACTAAGTTAAAGTAACAAATCTGGAGGCATCACATTACCCAACTTCAAGCTATACTACAAGGATATAGTCACCAAAATGGTTTGGTACTGTTATAAAGACAAGCATGTAGACCGATGGAACACAATAGAGAACCCAGAGGTAAAGCCAAATACATATACCACCATCTGATCTTTGGCAACGCATATAAAAACATAAAGTGAGGAAAAGACACCTTATTCAACAAATGGTGCTGGGATAATTGGCAAATCATATGTAGAAGAATGAAGCTAGATTTTCATCTCTCCTCTTATACAACAATCAACTCAAGATGGAACGAACTCAAATCTAAGACCTGAGACCATAAAAATTCTTGAAGATAGCATTAAGAAAAACTCTTCCAGACATTGGCTTAGGCAAAGAATTTATTACTTGGGACCCAAAAGCAAATACAATAAAAATAAAAATAAATAAATGGGACTTAATTGAACTAAAAAGCTTCTGCACAGCCAAAGAAATATTTAGGAGAGTAAATAGAAAACCCACAGAACAGAAGAAAATAATCACAAACTATCCATTTGACAAAGGACTAACATCCAGAATCTATAAGGAGCACAAACAAATCAGAAAAAAAAAAAAAAAAAACCCAATCAAGAAGTAGGCAGTGGATATGAAAAGACAGTTCGCAGAAGAAGATATTCAAGCAGCCCAAAAACATATTTAAAAAGTACTCAACATCACTAATTATCAGAGAAATGCAAATTGAAACCACAATGAGATACCACCTTACTCCTGCAAGAACGGCCATAATTAAAATGTCAAAAAACAATAGATGTTGGCATGGATGTGGTGAAAAGAGAACACTTTTACACCGCTGGTTGAAATGCAAACTAGTACAACCACTGTGGAAAACAGTATGGAGAGTCCATAAAGAACTAAAAGTAGAACTACCATTCAATCCAGCAATTTATGTACTGGGTAATTACGCAAAGGAAAATAATTTATTATATGAAAAGGACATATGCACATGCACGTGTATAGCAGCACAATCTGCAATTACAGAGATATGGAATCAGCCTAAGTGCCCATCAACCATCAAGTGGATAAAGAAAATGTATCTATACACCATGGAATACTACTCAGGCATAAAAAAGAACAAAATAATGGCATTTACCGCAATCCGGATGGAGTTGGAGATAATTATTCTAAGTGAAGTAATGCAGGAATGGAAAATCAAATATCATATGTTCTCACTTATAAGTGAGAGCTAAGCTATGAAGATACAAAGGCATAAGAATAATATAATAGACTTTGGGGACCCCGGGGAACATGTAGGAGAGGAGAGAGGAATAAAAAACTACCCATTGGACACAGTGTACACTGCTTGGGTGACGGGTGCACCAAAATCTCAGAAATAACCACTACAGAACATATCTGTGTAATGAAAATCCACCTATTCCCCAAAAACTATTGAAGTTAAAATTTAAACAAAAAGAAAAAACCTGTGGAAAACTCTTCTGGAGTTGTCGTTAGCCTACACAAGGAAATCATGATTAAGACCTCAAAAGCACAAGCACCAAAACCAAAACACAGATAAATGAGATTTAATTAAAATAAAATGCTTCAGCATAGCAAAGGAGATAATCAATAGAGTGAATGGACAACCTGCATAATGAGAGAAAATATTTGTAAACTATGCATTCAACAGGAGACTAATATCCAGAATTTATAAGGAATTCAAACAACAACCATAGCAACAACAAAACAATTAACTCCAAATAAATGGTTGAAAGACATGAACAGATATTTTTAAAAAGACATAAAAATAGCCAACAAGCAGCTGAAAAATGCTCAACATCACTACATCGGAGAAATGGAAATCAAAACTACAATAGGATATTGTCTTAAACCTGTCAAAATTGTATTATTAAATAGTCAAAAAGTAGCAGATGTTGGAAAGGATGTGAAGAAAAGGAAATGTGTATACACTGTTGATGGGAATGTAAACTACCACAACTTCTATGGAAAACAGTATGGAGATTTCTCAAAGAACTAAAAATATAATTATCATTCAATTTAGCAATCCCACTATGGGGTATCCACCCTTCAAAAAATAAAATGTTGGCCGGGCGCGGTGGCTCAAGCCTGTAGTCCCAGCTACTCAGGAGGCTGAGGCGGGAGAATGGCGGGAACCCGGGAGGCGGAGCTTGCAGTGAGCCGAGATCGCGCCACTGCACTCCAGCCTGGGCAACAGCGTGAGACTCCGTCTCAAAAAATAAATAAATAAATAAATAAATAAATAAATAAATAAATAAATAAAATAAAATGTTGTATCAAAAAGATACCTTGGCTAGAAACAGTGTCTTGCACCTCTAATTCCAGAAATTTGGGAGAGGCTTGGTGAGGGAATATTGTCTGAGCCAGGATTTTGAGACCGGTCTTGGCAACTTGTATGGTTTGGACGTTTGTCTCCTCCCAATTCCATGTTGAAATGTAATTCCCAGTGTTGAAGTTGGGGCCTGGTGGGAGGTGATTGGATTATGGGGGCGGATTCCTCAAGAATGGTTTAGCACCATCCCTTTAGTGATAAGTGTGTTCTCACTCAGTTAGTTTACATAAGATTTGGTTGTTTAAAATGCTTTGACGTTCCCTCTTCCCTCTCCTACTTCCACTCTCACTATGTGATACAACTAGTCTCCCTTTATCTTTCACCATGACTGTAAGCTTCCTGAGGCTCTCAACAGAAATCGAGCATATGTTGGTGCCATGCTTCCTCTACAGCCTGCAAAATCGTGAACCAATTAAACCTCTTTTTTTAATATAAATTACTAGTCTCAAGTATTTCTTTATATCAATGAAAACAAACACAGAACGGTAGCAAGACTTCATCTCTACATGCTGGGCATGTTATTTCACTCCTGTAGTCTTAGTTACTTGGGACTCTGAGGTGGGAAGATTGATTGAGTGCAGTTGTTTGAGGTTAACAATGAACTATAATCACACTACTGTCCTGCAGCCTGGGTGACAGAGAAAGATCCTGATAGAGAGAGAGAGAAAAAGAGAGAAAGAGAGAAAGAGAGAAAGAGAGAAAGAGAAAGAAAGAAAGAAAGAAAGAAAGAAAGAAAGAAAGAAAGAAAGAAAGAAAGGAAGGAAGGAAGGAAGGAAGGAAGGAAGGAAGGAAGGAAGGAAGGAAGGAAGGAAGGAAGGAAGGAAGGAAGGAAGGAAGGAAGGAAGGAAGGAAGGAAGGAAGGAAGGAAGGAAAAGGAAAGGAAGAAAGAAAGGAAGAAAGAAAGAAAGAAAGAAAGAGAAAGAAAGAAAGAAAGAAAGAAAGAAAATCTGCACTTGTATGTTTATCACAGTACTATTAACAATAGCACAGATATGGAGCCAACCTAAATTTCCATCAATGCTTAATTGGATAAAAAAAGTGATCAATATTTCTGTCTATCAATCTATCTATCTAAACACACACACATGCACACATACACACACACACAGACATCTATGTATCTATCCAAACACACACACACACACACACACACACACACACACACACACGAATACTATTCAGTCACAAAAAATAAAATCATTTATTTTGCAGAAACATGAATGGAACTGGAGGCCATTATCTTAGGTAAACAACTTAGAACAAAATGTCAAATATATATTCCTACTTATAAGTAGTAAGTAAATAACATGCACATATGGACATAGAGTGTGGAATAATAGACATTGGAGACTCAAAAATGTGCAGGAGTGGAAGAGAGTAAAGAATGACCAATATGGCACGTGTATACATATGTAACAAACCTGCACGTTGTGCATATGTACCCTAGAACATAAAGTATAATTTTTTAAAAAGTGGAAAATAAATGAGAAATTTCTTAGTGGGTACAATATACATTATTTGAGTGATGATTACACAAAAAGCCCAGAATGTACCACTGTGCAATGAATCCATGTGACAAAACTATACTTGTACTCCTTAAATTTCTACACAAAAAAACTTTTTAAAAGCCAATTTGTTTTCAGTCTTTTATTTTTTATTCAAAAGTAGGTCACCATGTAAATAGTCTTGATCTCATCCTTGACAATTTAAGTCAAATAAAGTCACCCAAGTACCTTACAACATGTGGTACATAAAAGAAAGTTACAAATACCAAGTAACTCATGCAATTTGTTCAGTCCCATTTCTACCTTTAAAAAGAGTCCTAGCACCCTGGTAGTGACTAGTGTGAGAAATCCACGCAATTCAATAACAGAATCATCTCCCACTTAACTCTCAGCAATGGAGACACTACCGATAGTTCTCTACTGGAGCAGTAAAAGTTACTTTGTGCACAAACTTTCTAAAAGTGGGAGATCCAGCCAACACCCATTCTCTACCATCATTGCTCTGGAACTCCCAACTACAGGATATTTTCATCCAGACATCCTGAATCCAAAAATGACTAAATGTAACTAATATCTGTATTAAAATTTAAATTTTGATAGATTTAAGAGCATTGGTTCATTTTATGGACTGGGTTTTGGTCCAGTATTGCCACAAATTTATCCATGGTGTATTCATTCCCACTTAAAATGTATTCTTCACGAAGTGGTACATTTGTCTTTTTCTATTATTTAATCCATGTCATTTAGAAGAGTGCCTAAAGTACTCAATAGCCTCTATTTAGTGGGAATGGTAAAATGTAATGATCAGCTAAATAGCTCCAGCTGAGCTGGGCATGACTGTCTACTTCTCTCCAACCTGTAGATCATATAGTTCCTCTATGATCTTCCACCCCGTTTCCTGGAAACTCACACTTTACACTTTACCTGGAAGTACTACCATTAGCACTGTGTGCAAGCCCAAACAAGCCTCCACTTTATTTTACTTCCTTCTTGTCCCTTTTCATTATTTAAATTATAAACAAACCTGTACCTATTCAATAATTTTTAAACCAGAAAACAGAGGCCATTACCTCAAGCAGTGAGTGCGAATATACAGTGAGCCCTACATCTGGAACATTTGAAACTACCAAAAGGTGCATATTGCAAGTTCAAAGCCAAAGCTTTCAAGGCTCTGTAAATATAAACAGGTAATACAAGCTAATTTACTACCCTGCTCATCTTGTGCCCTCCATTACCCCTCAACAATCCTGGGTATCTACATTGGTACTACTGTAGATTAAATGCAGTCACTTTTTAAGGCATTAGGAATCACTACCTCTCCGGTTGATCCCCAATTAATTCTGTAGATCCCAATATTCTGAAAACAAAACTGGAGACATTTACAAGTTTGCATTCAAATAAAGTAGGGTAGAACAAAGCAGATGCCCTTGCCAACACATCTTGCAGATTTTAAGTACAAAAATAACAATGTTACTACATATTATAATTGTACTAGTTCATTCTCACACTGCTATGAAGTAATATCCAAGACTGGGTAATTCATAAAGGAAAGAAGTTTAATTGACTCACAGTTCCACATTGCTAGGGAGGCTTCAGGAAACTTACAATCATGGCAGAAAGCAAAAGAGAAGCAGGCACCTCTTCACAGGGTGGCAGGATAGAGTGAATACAAGCAGTAGAAATGCCAGATGCTTGCAAAACCATTAGATCATGTGAGATTCACTTATTATCATGAGAACAGCATGAGGCAAACTGCCCCCATGATCCAATTACCTCCACCTGGTTCTGTCCTTGACATGTGTAGATTATGGAGATTACAATTCAAAATGAGATTTTTAGTGGGGACACAGCTAAACCATATCAATCATTATTATATGTAAATAGTTAAAATTTATTAAACCTTGACTATATGCTAGGAACACTTTTGAGCACTTAATAAATTATTTTTTTAATTTTTAATTGTGCCAAAATCATACTATAAAATTGATCATTTTAACCATGTGGATAATTTTAAAGACGTAAGTCAGAAGGTATGAAATTGTAGTTATGTAGGATAAATAAGTCCAGAAATCTAATGTGAAGCATATAAATTATAGTTAGTATTATATTTTATACTGATTTGCTAAGGGAGTAAATTTTATGTACTCTTACTCCCCTCACACACACAAAAATAACTTTTTGAGATGATGAATTTATTAATTGACTTGACTTTAGTAATCATTTTACTATGTATATGTATATCAAAATATCATATTATACACTTTAAATTTATACAGTTACAAATAAAAATGGGGAGGGCACAGCAAAATGGTAGACTAGATGCAGCCAAGAAGAATATCTGCCACCAAGAGACTGGGAAATTGTGAAGACTGCATGGCAAGCAGATCTTGAGAAGAAAGGCACTGAGAGTGGGCAGAAGGAGTAAACAGATACTGGGCTAAAGATGGAAGAAGCTGGAAACTTTGCCAAGACTACAACACACTGGCCCCCAATGATTCCTGGGAAAGCAATTAGTGGTACAGGCGTTGAGTGGTCCACTCTTGGCATGGACTTCTGGTATCCTAGCAACAGAAGCAGCCATGATCTCCATGAACCCTTGGGCTGGCAGGGAGAGCTCCTTAGAGACATGGTACTGCAGGACTTCAGCCTGTGAAGAGCAGACAGGGTTTGGTGTAGGAATATCTGCAGTGGAACGCAGGCTGGAATACCCATTCCCCAAAGCTTGCCATGCTCTCCTAGAAAATTTTAGCCTTAGGGGAACTGTTGGACCTCAACAGAGCAGGGCCGTCTTGCTCATGAAATGGGTCCATTCAGATCTAAGCACCCCTCTACCTGAGGACCCTCCTGTGGCCCCAGTGTGGCCATGCCCACTTGAAATGGAGCACTGGATGCTCAACTGGGGTGTCTCCCACAGCGTGCATTAAAGTTTCTTCACCAGCAGATTGTACCTGACTATAAGGGAGCAACAGCAAAGTGTCCCTCGTCAACATGCACAAGCCTACCAACACATATTTCCCACCACAGGCTGCCCCACACCACTTTGCCCGCATGCATTCATCCATAGCCACCTCCTTCACCACTGTCCCCTTGCATGGGCACATAGAGAGACCTTTCCTCTCCTTCCACACTGGCATGCATGTGTACTGCACCACTGATGTTGGCATGAGCACAAATCTCCTCAGTGCACAAACATTGCCAAACAAATGTTCACAGAGAGGCCAGCAGCCCTGCTCTCTGCCCACCAAGCCCCTCCCTGTTGCCACCAACAGCACAAATGCATGTGCAGAGGCTGACGGCCCTGAGCTCACCAGTTCTCCATCCCCATGCCAATGCCACCACTGGTATGAACACAACATGGAGATTGCCAGCCCTGCCCCACATTCCATGCCACTAAGGTTACTGATATTAATTTGTACATGGAAGACAGCAGCCCTGCACCCACTGGTGGCTCACCACAGCTGGTGGATGTGCATCCTGCCACACTGCTGCCACAGCTGGCACATACCAACAAGCATAGATTCCATTGCCACTGCCTGACAAAGCATTTTGGCTAGCGCCACCCTTTGGAGTATTGTGGCTACCTTTCTGGGAAACATTGGCTCATCCAGTGCAGCAAGTTGCTAACCTTAAAGGGCCAGATAACAAACATGGGAGCCCAACACCAGTGCCACAGAGTTAGAGTTCAAAGCCAGAAGTGCTGCCCTGAGCCTTGCCCTCTAAAATCTTTAAGAAATGAAGCCAGTTAACTGAACTAACCCTGTACTGCAATTAAAATCCCAAGGGAATCAAAGAAGATAAAAGCAAAATAACCCATCCAAAGTACAGCTTCTTCAAGATTGAAGGAACATCAGCTCATACAGGTGAGAAAAAAATAGTACAAGAACTCTGGCAACTAAAAAAGCTGGGGTGTCCTCTTACCTCCAAACAACCACACTAATTCCCCAGCAAGAGTTTTTGACAAGGTTGAGATGGCTGAAATGACAGAAATAGAATTCAGAATATAGATAGGAACAAAGATCATTGAGATTCAGGAAAAGGTCAAAATCTAATCAAATAATTCTAAGGAATATAATAAAAAATACAGAAGATGAAAGATGAAATGACCATTTTAGAAAGGACCAAAATGATCTGATAAAGCTAAAAAACTTACTTCAAGAATTTCAGAATACAATCACAGGTATTAACAGTAGAATCAACCAAGCTTAGGAAAAAAATCAGAGTTTCGAAGACCAGTTCTACAAAATAACACTGTCAGAAAAAAATAAGAATAAAAAATTAAAGAAGAATGAACAGGCCGGACGTGGTGGCTCAAGCCTGTAATCCCAGCACTTTGGGAGGCTGAGACAGGCGGATCACGAGATCAGGAGATCAAGACCATCCTGGCTAACACAGTGAAACCCCGTCTCTACTAAAAATACAAAAAACTAGCCGGGCGAGGTGGCAGGCGCCTGTAGTCCCAGCTACTAGGGAGGCTGAGGCAGGAGAATGGCGTAAACCCGGGAGGCAGAGCTTGCAGTAAGCTGGGATCCGGCCACTGCACTCCAGCCCCAGCGGCAGAGCGAGACTCTGTCTCAAAAAAAAAAAAAAAAAAAAGAATGAACAAACCCTCTGAGAAATATTAAATTATGTAGAGATACCAAATCTATATCATATTGATCTGAAGGAGAGAGAAAGCAAGCAACTTGGAAAACATTTGAGACTATTGTACATGAAAATTTATTCAACCTTGCTAAAGAAGCCAACAATTTAAAAATTCAGAAAATGCAGAAAACTCCTCCAAGATACTACATAAGGTGACCATTCCCAAGGAACATAGCTATTAGATTCTCCGAAATTGAAATAAAAGAAAAAAAATGTTAAAGGCAGCTATAGAGAAGGGAAAGATCAGCTACAAAGGGACTCCACCAGACTAACAGGGAATCTTTTAACAGAAACCCTCCAAGCCAGAAGATATTGAGGGATTATATTCAGTATTCTTAAAGAAAACAAATTCCAACCAAATAATTAATATCCACCCAAACTAAGCTTTCTTATTAAAGAAGAAAAAAAAGATCCTTTTCAGCAAGCAAATGCTAAGAGATTTTGCTACCATGAGACCTGCATTACAAGAGGTTCTGAAGAAAATTCTAAATATGAAAAGAAAAGATTATTCCCAGCCATCTCAAAACACAATTAAATACAAAGACCATTGACACTACAAGGAAACCATATAAACAAGTCTGCATAATGAGCAGCTAACAAGATGATGACAGGTTGAAATCCATATATATCAATACTAACCTTGAGTGTAAATGGGCTAAGCACCTCAATTAAAAGGCACGGAGTTGCAAGTTGGATAATGAAGCAAGACCCAGTGGTATGCTGTCTTCAAGAGACCCATGTTACATGCAATGACATACATAAACTCAAAGTAATGATATGGAGAAAAATCTACCAAGTAAACAGAAAACAAACAAACAAAAAAGGCAGGCATTGCTCTTCTAATTTTAGACAAAACAAACTTTAAATGATCAATGGTAAAAAAAAAAAAAAAAACAAAGAGGGGCATTACATAATTGTAAATGGTTTAATTCAACATAAGATCTAAGTATCCTAAATGTATGTGTACCCAATATTCATAAGAGCACCCAGATTCATAAAGTGAGTTCTTATAAATCTACAAAAATACTTATATAACCAAATAATAACAGTGAAGAGCTTCAACACACCACAGAGAGTAGTAGACAGATCATCAAGGCAAAACGCTAACATAAAGAAATTCAGGATCTGAACCAAATTGACCTAATAGACATCTCCACAATTCATTACCCAAAATCAACAGAATGCATATTCTTCTCATCTGTATATGGCACATACTCTAGAATCAATACCACAATCACCCATAAAACACTCATGAGAAAATTCAAAGAAACCAAAATCAAACCAACCAAATTATCAGACCACAGCACAATAAAAATAGAATTCAATGCTTACAATACTGCTTGAAACCACAGAATTACTTACAAATTAAGCAACTTGCTCCTGAATTATTCTGGGGTAAACAATAAAATTAAAGCAGAAATCAAGGAATTCATTAAAGTTAATTAAAACAGAGATAAAATGTTTCAGAATCTCTTGGACACAGCTAAAGCAGTGTTAAAAAGGAAGTTTATAGGACTAAGCACCCAAATCAAAAGGTAGAAAGATCTCAGATTAACAACCTAATATCATAGCTGAAGTAACTATAGAAACAAGAGCCAATCAACCTCATAGATAGCAGAAGACAAATAATAACCATAATCAGAATTGAACTGAAGAAAAGTGAGACACAGAAAACTGTAGAAAATATTAAAGAATCTAGGATTTGGTTATTTCAAAAAATAAATAAGACAGATAGACCACTAATTATACTAATTTAAAAAGAGAGAAAATTCTAATAACACAATCAGAAATTACAAAGGAGACAATAACACCAAAGCCACAAGAATACAAAAAGACCCTCAGATACTACCATAAACACCTCTAGGTTTATTTGCTAGAAAACCCAGAAGAAATTAGTAAATTCATGAAAACATTACCTCCCAAGATTCAACCAGGAAGAAATTGAATCCCCAAACAAAGTAATAATGAGTTGCAAAATTAAATCAGTAATAAAAAGCCCACCAACAGGCAAAATCCCAGGACCAGACAAATTTACAGCCCAATTCTACAAGGTGTGTAAAGAAGAGCTGCTACCATTCCCACTGCAACTATTCCAAAAAATTAGAAAATAAATTGTAATAGTTTCAAAAGGAGTTAGACTCCTACCTAATGCATTCTATGAGGTCAGCATCATCCTAGTACCAAAACCTGGCAGGGATACAACAAAAAAAAAAAGACAACCTCATGCCAATATCCTTCATAATCATAGATGCAAAACACTCAACATACACAACATATGCAAATCAGTAAACGTGATCCATCACATAAACAGAAACAATGACATAAACCACATGATTATCTCAATAGATGCAGAAAAGACATTCAATAAAATTCAACACCACTCCATGCTAAAAACTCCCAATAAACTAAGTATTGATGAAACATGTCTCAAAATAGTAAGAACTATTTATGACAAACCCATAGCCAATATCATACTGAAAAGGAAAAGGCTGGAAACATTCCCTTTGAATACTGGCACAAGACAAGGATGCCCTGTCTCACCACTCCTAGTCAACACAGCATTGGAAATTCCAGCCAGGGCAATCAGGCAAGAGGAAGAAATAAAGGTATTCAAATAGGAAGAGAGGAAGTCAAATTGTCTCTGCTCGCAAATGACATAATTGTATATTTAGAAAACCCCATCATCTCAGCCTAAAAACACCTTAAGCTGATAAGCAACTTCAAAAATGTCTCGGTATACAAAATCAATGTGCAAAAATCACAAGAATTCCTTTATACCAACAATAGACAAGCAGAGAGATAAATCATGAATGAACTCCCATTCATAATTGCTACAAAAAGAATAAGATACCAAGGAATACAACTTAACAAAGGTCGTGAAGGATCTCTTCAAGGAAAACTACAAACCACTGCTCAAGGAAATAAGAGAAGACACAAACAAATGGAAAAACACTCCATGATCATGGATAGGAAGAATCAATATTGTAAAAATGGCAATACTGACCAAAGTAATTTATAGATTCAATGTTATTCCCATCAAGCTACCCAGTGACTTTCTTTGCAGAATTAGAAAAATCTACTTTACATCTCATATGGAACCAAAAAGAGCCCGTATAGCCAAGACAATGTTAAGCAAAGAGAACAAAGCTGGAGACATCATGCTACATGACTTCAAACTATACTACAAGGCTACAGTAACAAAAACAGCATGGTACTGGTACCAAAACAGATATATAGACTAAAAGAATAGATCAGATGTCTCAGAAATAACACCACACATCTACAACCATCTGATCTTTGACAAACCTGACAAAAACAAGCAATGGGGTAACTATCCCCTATTTAATAAATGGTGTTGGGAAAATTGACTAGCTGTATGCAGAAAACTGGAACTGGACAATTTCCTTACACTTTATACAAAAATTAACTCAAGATGGATTAAAGACTTAAATGTAAGACCTAAAACCATGAAAACCCTAGAAGAAAACCTAGGCAATACCATTCAGGACATAGGCATGGGCAAATATGTCATGACTAAAACACCAAAAGCAATGGCAACAAAAGCCAAAATTGACAAATGGGATCTAATTAAACTAAAGAGCTTCTGCACAGCAAAATAAACTATCATCAGAGTGAACAGGCAATGTACAGAATGGGAGAAAAAAATTGCAATCTATCCATCTGACAAAGGGCTAATATCCAGAATCTACAAGAACCTTAAACAAATTTATAAGAAAAAACAAACAACTCCATGAAAAAGTGGATGAAGCATATGAACAGACACTTCTCAAAGGAAGGCATTTATGCAGCCAACAAATGTATGAAAAATAGCTCATCATCACTGGTGATTAGAGAAATACAAATCAAAACCACATTGAGATACCATCTCACGCCAGTTAGAATGGCAATCATTAAAATATCAGGAAACAACAGATCCTGGAGAGGATGTGGAGAAATAGGAATGATTTTACACTGTTGGTGGGAGTGTAAATTAGTTCAACCACTGTGGAAGACAGTTTGGCAATTCCTCAAGGATCTAGAACCAGAAATGCCATTTGACCCAGCAATCCCATTACTGGGTATATACCCAAAGGATTATAAATCATTCTACTCTAAAGACATATGCACAAGTATGTTTATTGCAGCACTATTCACAATAGCAAAGGCTTGAAACCAACCCAAATGCCCTTCAATGACAGACTGGATAAAGAAAATGTGGCACATATACAACATGGAATACTATGCAGCTATAAAAAAGGATGAGTTCATGTCCTTTGCAGGGACATGGATAAAGATGGAAACCATCATTCTCAGCAAACTAACACAGGAACTAAAAACCAAGCACCGCATGCTCTCATTCATAAGTGGGAGTTGAACAATGAGAACACATGGACCCAGGGAGGGGAACATCACACCCTAGCGTCTGTCAGGGAGTTGGGGGCTAGGGGAGAGATAGCATTAGGAGAAATACCTAATATAGATGACAGGTTGATGGGTGCAGCAAACCACCATGGCACATGTGTACCTATGTAACAAAACTGTCTGTTCTGCACATGTATCCCAGAACTTAAAGTATAATAATAATTTAAAAAACACACAGTGAGATACCATATCACAACAGTCAGAATAGCTGTTATTAAAATTTTAAAAAAATAGCATATGCTAATGAGTTTGCATAGAAAAGGGAACACTTATACCTTGCTGGTGGGAATAAAAATGAGTTCAGTCATTGCAGAAAGCAGTTTGACAATTTTTTGAGTAATTTAAAACAGATTCCCCTTTCAACCCAGTAACCTCATTATTGAGTATTTACCCAAAGGAATATAAATTTTTCTATATAAATACACATGCAATCATAGATTTACTGCAGCACTATTCACAAGAGCAAAGACATAGAATCAAATTAAAGGCCCATCAATGGTAGACTGGATAAACAGAATGTGGTACATATACACCATGGAATACTACACAGTCATAAGAAAGAACAAGATCAATTCTTTTGCAGCAACATAGATGGAGCTGGAGGCAATTATCCCATGTGAAATAACACAGGAACAGAAAACTAAATACCACATGTTCTCACATATAAGTTGGAGTTAAACCCAAAGAAGAGAAAACAGATGCCAGGGCCTACTCGAGGCCAAAGGTGGGACAAGGGTGTGGATTGAAAAACTACCCACTAGATTCTATGTTTATTATCTGTGTGACAAAATAATCTGTTTACCAATTCCCCATGGCATACACATTACTAGCGTGATGAACCTGCCCATGTACCTCTGAACCTAAAAGTTAAAATAATAATAATAATAAATAAGCATAAAAACCAACCTTCACAGCAACTTCCAGACATGTTTAAACAAATATCTGGATGCTGTTTCCTAGCCAAGGTGATACATGACGTCAAAAATCACAAGTTCATCTCTTGCCTACCTGGAACTTATATACATCATATTAAATTATATTTAACATAGAATAATGATAATTGCAAGATCATGCTACCACCTAATGTTATACAACCATTATATACACAACTGAACATACACTAGCCTCTACTCTAGGAAAGGATGAAAAGTCCTTTAGTTACATTCATTCTTCTACTTCATGGTCTATAAATTATATACTGTGATGTAAAGTTAACAATACTTACATACTATATATAAATTCAAAAATCTTCTAATATGCATGCACATGTATTCACAACAAATTAAGGAAAGAAATATTCATAACAATTACAGTTCTTTCTGTAACTAATGACATAGCCATAACTGATGTTTATAATTTCCTTCTTCCACTAAACAATCCATATTCCCTTTTTAACTCAGCAAGCATCTCAGCTGGCCATGGCTCTTTACCTGATGGGGTGCCACAAAACTTCACTTCTGAAAAACCTTCATTCCTGAAAGAAATGTTTGACAAAATTACAAATCACCATGCCCTTCGACAAACCCAACTTATAAAAATATATTCTACAGATATACTGTCATGGTATTAATTATAAATTTATAAGATTATTTACTATAGTATTTTTATAGTAAAGACAACCTAAATTACCATGAATGGTGAACTAGTTAATATGGTGGTACCACATGCCAATAAAATTAATGGAGTAAAGACCTCTAAAAAGTCTCCACTCAGTAAAAGCTATAAGAAACTGGCAAAATTTGTCAGAATAAACTTTTTCCAAATTCTAAAAATTAATCAGAGACTTGCAGCAATTTTGGGAGGGTTTATTCAAGAAATACCTTTAAATTAGCCATTGTAAATATTTCTAAAGGACTAAAGAAAACTGTGTCTACAAATCTAGTTAAAATGGCATCAGTCCCCAAATTAATCTGTATATTCAAGGCAATCCCTATCTAAATTCCAATGACAGAGATGTGGAGAAACAGAAACCTTCACACATTGCAGATAGGGACATAAAACAGCACAGTTACTTTGGGAAAAAATGTTGGCAGCTCCTCAAAGTATTCAACATAGAGTTACCATATTCCACACCTAGTTATATACCCACAATAATTTAACACACATGTCTACACAGAAATATTTACACATTGATGCTTATTATAGCATTATTCATAATAGCCAGAAAAAGAAAACAACCTAAATGTTGAAACACTAATAAGCGGGTAAGCAAAAAGTATCCATACAAAGGAATAATATTCAGCAATAAAAATAAATGAGTTATAATATGCATTAATTGCAACATGGATAAACCTCAAAAATATTACACTAAGGGAAAAATAAAAATAGCCATTTATGTGTGAATTCATTTACACAAAATGTTCAAAATAGGTAACATCATAAATACAAAAAGTAGATTGGTGGTTTCAAGGGACTGCAGGGGCAGGGGAATGGAAAAAAAAATACTGAGTATGAAGTTTCTATCTGGGGTGATAAAATGTTCTCAAATTAATGGTAATGCTTGGATAATTTTATAAATGCACTAAAACCACAGAATAATACCATTCTAAAGGTTTTTTTTTGATGTATGAATTATATCACAATTAAAATATTCAGAGGAAAAAATAATAAATTATTGTACAGCCATACAGTGAAATACTAAGCATCCATAAAAATGAATGAGAAATTATTTTTATATTGACATCATGTCCAAAATGCATTAAGTGTAAAACTTAAAGTGCAGAGAATTTTGACAGAAAAAGTGGGCTGGGAAACATGTACATACATGTATTTATAATATGGATGCATGTATATGTACAATGTATGTAAAAGGAATTATGAGAAACTTAACACTGGATGCCTGTGGCAAGGGGAACTGAATAATTTGAGACACATTTGCCATGGAGACTTTTCAATAGACACACTTTTGTTCTTTTTGAAATTTAAATATATTAATACTTTTAGCCTATGCATTAGCAATTAAAATTCAATATACCAATTTTATTGTCAAAATATATACAGTTAAAAGCCAATTATAAAACAGAAAAATATTTGAGCAGTTTTTACAAACCAGTAGTAATAACATTAAGATACCCAATAGGGAGCGGAGCAAGATGGCCGAATAGGAACAGCTCCAGTCTCCAACTCCCAGCGCGAGCGACACAGAAGACCGGTGATTTCTGCATTTTCAACTGAGGTACTGGGTTCATCTCACTGGGGAGTGCCGGACGATCCGTGCTGGTCAGCTGCTGCAGCCCGACCAGCGAGAGCTGAAGCAGGGCGAGGCATTGCCTCACCTGGGAAGCGCAAGGCGGAAGGGAATCCCTTTTCCTAGCCAGGGGAACTAAGACACACAACACCTGGAAAATCGGGTAACTCCCACCCCAATACTGCGCTTTAAGCAAACAGGCACACCAGGAGATCATATCCCACACCTGGCCGGGAGGGTCCCACGCCCACCGAGCCTCCCTCATTGCTAGCACAGCAGTCTGTGATCTACCGGCAAGGCAGCAGCGAGGCTGGGGGAGGGGCGCCCGCCACTGCTGAGGCTTAAGTAGGTAAACAAAGCTGCTGGGAAGCTCGAACTGGGTGGAGCTCACAGCAGCTCAAGGAAACCTGCCTGACTCTGTAGACTCCACCTCTGGGGACAGGGCACAGATAACAACAAAAGCAGCCGAAAACTCTGCAGATGCAAAGGACTCTGTCTGAGAGCTTTGAAGAGAGCAGTGGATCTCCCAACACGGAGGTTGAGATCTGAGAAGGGACAGCCTGCTTGCTCAAGTGGATCCCTGACCCCTGAGTAGCCTAACTGGGAGACATCCCCCACTAGGGGCAGTCTGACACCCCACACCTCACAGGGTGGAGTACACCCCTGAGAGGAAGCTTCCAAAGCAAGAATCAGACAGGTACACTCGCTGTTCAGAAATATTCTATCTTCTGCAGCCTCTGCTGCTGATACCCAGGCAAACAGGGTCTGGAGTGGACCTCAATCAATCTCCAACAGACCTACAGCTGAGGGTCCTGACTGTTAGAAGGAAAACTATCAAACAGGAAGGACACCTACACCAAAACCCCATCGGTACATCACCATCATAAAAGACCAGAGGCAGATAAAACCACAAAGATGGGGAAAAAGCAGGGCAGAAAAGCTGGAAATTCAAAAAATAAGAGCGCATCTCCCCCGGCAAAGGAGCGCAGCTCATCGCCAGCAACGGATCAAAGCTGGACGGAGAATGACTTTGACGAGATGAGAGAAGAAGGCTTCAGTCCATCAAATTTCTCAGAGCTAAAGGAGGAATTACATACCCAGCACAAAGAAACTAAAAATCTTGAAAATAAAGTGGAAGAATTGATGGCTAGAGTAATTAATGCAGAGAACGTCATAAACGAAATGAAAGAGATGAAAACCATGACACGAGAAATACGTGACAAATGCACAAGCTTCAGTAACCGACTCGATCAACTGGAAGAAAGAGTATCTGCGATTGAGGATCAAATGAATGAAATGAAGGAAGAAGAGAAACCAAAAGAAAAAAGAAGAAAGAGAAATGAACAAAGCCTGCAAGAAGTATGGGATTATGTAAAAAGACCAAATCTACATCTGATTGGGGTGCCTGAAAGTGAGGTCTAAGATGGAACCAAGTTGGAAGACACTCTTCAGGATATCATCCAGGAGAACTTCCCCAACCTAGTAGGTCAGGCCAACATTCAAATCCAGGAAATACAGAGAACGCCACAAAGATACTCCTCGAGAAGAGCAACTCCAAGACACATAATTGCCAGATTCACCAAAGTTGAAATGAGGGAAAAACTGTTAAGGGCAGCCAGAGAGAAAGGTCGGGTTACCTACAAAGGGAAGCCCATCAGACTAACAGCAGATCTCTCGGCAGAAACTCTCCAAGCCAGAAGAGAGTGGGGGCCAATATTCAACATTCTTAAAGAAAAGAATTTTAAACCCAGAATTTCATATCCAGCCAAACTAAGTTTCATCAGTGAAGGAGAAATAAAATCCTTTACAGATAAGCAAATGCTTAGAGATTTTGCCACCACTAGGCCTGCCTTACAAGAGACCCTGAAGGAAGCACTACACATGGAAAGGAACAACTGGTACCAGCCTTTGCAAAAACATGCCAAAATGTAAAGACCATCGAGGCTAGGAAGAAACTGCATCAACTAACGAGCAAAATAACCAGTTAATATCATAATGGCAGGATCAAGTTCACACATAACAATCTTAACCTTAAATGTAAATGGACTAAATGCTCCAATTAAAAGACACAGACTGGCAAACTGGATAAAGAGTCAAGACCCATCAGTCTGCTGTATTCAGGAGACCCATCTCACACGCAGAGACATACATAGGCTCAAAATAAAGGGATGGAGGAAGATTTACCAAGCAAATGGAGAACAAAAAAAAGCAGGGGTTGCAATACTAGTCTCTGATAAAACAGACTTTAAACCATCAAAGATCAAAAGAGACAAAGAGGGCCTTAACATAATGGTAAAGGGATCAATTCAACAGGAAGAGCTAACTATCCTAAATAGATATGCACCCAATACAGGAGCACCCAGATTCATAAAGCAAGTCCTTAGAGACTTACAAAGAGACTTAGACTCCCATACAATAATAATGGGAGACTTCAACACTCCACTGTCAACATTAGACAGATCAACGAGACAGAAAGTTAACAAGGATATCCAGGAATTGAACTCATCTCTGCAGCAAGCAGACCTAATAGACATCTATAGAACTCTCCACCCCAAATCAACAGAATATACATTCTTCTCAGCACCACATCGTACTTACTCCAAAATCGACCACGTAATTGGAAGTAAAGCACTCCTCAGCAAATGTACAAGAACAGAAATTATAACAAACTGTCTCTCAGACCACAGTGCAATCAAACTAGAACTCAGGACTAAGAAACTCAATCAAAACTGCTCAACTACATGGAAACTGAACAACCTGCTCCTGAATGACAACTGGGTACATAACGAAATGAAGGCAGAAATAAAGATGTTCTTTGAAACCAATGAGAACAAAGATACAACATACCAGAATCTCTGGGACACATTTAAAGCAGTGTGTAGAGGGAAATTTATAGCACTAAATGCCCACAAGAGAAAGCTGGAAAGATCTAAAATTGACACTCTAACATTGCAATTAAAAGAACTAGAGAAGCAAGAGCAAACACATTCGAAAGCTAGCAGAAGGCTAGAAATAACTAAGATCAGAGCAGAACTGAAGGAGATAGAGACACAAAAAGCTCTCCAAAAAATCAATGAATCCAGGAGTTGGTTTTTTGAAAAGATCAACAAAATTGACAGACCACTAGCAAGACTAATAAAGAAGAAAAGAGAGAGGAATCAAATCGACGCAATTAAAAATGATAAAGGGGATATCACCACCGACCCCACAGAAATACAAACTACCATCAGAGAATACTATAAACACCTCTACGCAAATAAACTGGAAAATCTAGAAGAAATGGATAATTTCTTGGACACTTACACTCTTCCAAGACTAAACCAGGAAGAAGTAGAATCCCTGAATAGACCAATAGCAGGCTCTGAAATTGAGGCAATAATTAATAGCCTACCAACCAAAAAAAGTCCAGGACCAGATGGATTCACAGCTGAATTCTACCAGAGGTACAAGGAGGAATTGGTACCATTCCTTCTGAAACTATTCCAATCAATAGAAAAAGAGGGAATCCTCCCTAACTCATTTTATGAGGCCAACATCATCCTGATACCAAAGCCTGGCAGAGACACAACAAAAAAAGAGAATTTTAGACCAATATCCCTGATGAACATCGATGCAAAAATCCTCAATAAAATACTGGCAAACCGGATTCAGCAACACATCAAAAAGCTTATCCACTATGATCAAGTGGGCTTCATCCCTGGGATGCAAGGCTGGTTCAACATTTGCAAATCAATAAACATAATCCAGCATATAAACAGAACCAAAGACAAGAACCACATGATTATCTCAATAGATGCAGAAAAGGCTTTTGACAAAATTCAACAGCCCTTCATGCTAAAAACGCTCAATAAATTCGGTATTGATGGAACGTACCTCAAAATAATAAGAGCTATTTATGACAAACCCACAGCCAATATCATACTGAATTGGCAAAAACTGGAAACATTCCCTTTGAAAACTGGCACAAGACAGGGATGCCCTCTCTCACCACTCGTATTCAACATAGTGTTGGAAGTTCCTGCTAGGGCAATTAGGCAAGAGAAAGAAATCAAGGGTATTCAGTTAGGAAAAGAAGAAGTCAAATTGTCCCTGTTTGCAGATGACATGATTGTATATTTAGAAAACCCCATTGTCTCAGCCCAAAATCTCCTTAAGCTGATAAGCAACTTCAGCAAAGTCTCAGGATACAAAATTAATGTGCAAAAATCACAAGCATTCTTATACATCAGTAAAAGACAAACAGAGAGCCAAATAATGAATGAACTTCCATTCACAATTGCTTCAAAGAGAATAAAATTCCTAGGAATCCAACTTCCAAGGGATGTAAAGGACCTCTTCAAGGAGAACTACAAACCACTGCTCAGTGAAATCAAAGAGGACACAAACAAATGGAAGAACATACCATGCTCATGGATAGGAAGAATCAATATCGTGAAAATGGCCATACTGCCCAAGGTAATTTATAGATTCAATGCCATCCCCATCGAGCTACCAATGAGTTTCTTCACAGAATTGGAAAAAAACTGCTTTAAAGTTCATATGGAACCAAAAAAGAGCCCGCATCTCCAAGACAATCCTAAGTCAAAAGAACAAAGCTGGAGGCATCACGCTACCTGACTTCAAACTATACTACAAGGCTACAGTAACCAAAACAGCATGGTCCTGATACCAAAACAGAGATATAGACCAATGGAACAGAACAGAGTCCTCAGAAATAAGACCACACATCTACAGCCATCTGATCTTTGACAAACCTGAGAGAAACAAGAAATGGGGAAAGGATTCCCTATTTAATAAATGGTGCTGGGAAAATTGGCTAGCCATAAGTAGAAAGCTGAAACTGGATCTTTTCCTTACTCCTTATACGAAAATTAATTCAAGATGGATTAGAGACTTAAATGTTAGACGTAATACCATAAAAATCCTAGAGGAAAACCTAGGTAGTACCATTCAGGACATAGGCATGGGCAAAGACTTCATGTCTAAAACACCAAAAGCAATGGCAGCAAAAGCCAAAATTGACAAATGGGATCTCATTAAACTAAAGAGCTTCTGCACAGCAAAAGAAACTACCATCAGAGTGAACAGGAAACCTACAGAATGGGAGAAAATTTTTGCAATCTACTCATCTGACAAAGGGCTAATATCCAGAACCTACAAAGAACTCAAACAAATTTACAAGAAAAAAACAAACAACCCCATCAAAAAGTGGGCAAAGGATATGAACAGACATTTCTCAAAAGAAGACATTCATACAGCCAACAGACACATGAAAAAATGCTCATCATCACTGGCCATCAGAGAAATGCAAATCAAAACCACAATGAGATACCATCTCACACCAGTTAGAATGGCGATCATTAAAAAGTCAGGAAACAACACGTGCTGGAGAGGATGTGGAGAAATAGGAACACTTTTACACTGTTGGTGAGATTGTAAACTAGTTCAACCATTATGGAAAACAGTATGGCGATTCCTCAACGATCTAGAACTAGATGTACCATATGACCCAGCCATCCCATTACTGGGTATATACCCAAAGGATTATAAATTATGCTGCTATAAAGACACATGCACACGTATGTTTATTGCGGCACTATTCACAATAGCAAAGACTTGGAATCAACCCAAATGTCCATCAGTGACAGACTTGATTAAGAAAATGTGGCACATATACACCATGGAATACTATGCAGCCATCAAAAAGGATGAGTTTGTGTCCTTTGTAGGGACATGGATGCAGCTGGAAACCATCATTCTTAGCAATCTATCACAAGAACAGAAAACCAAACACCGCATGTTCTCACTCATAGGTGGGAACTGAACAATGAGATCACTTGGACTCGGGAAGGGGAACATCACACACCGGGGCCTATCACTGGGAGGGGGGAGGGGGGAGGGATTGCATTGGGAGTTATTCCTGATGTAAATGACGAGTTGATGGGTGCAGCACACCAACATGGCACAAGTATACATATGTAACAAACCTGCACATTATGCACATGTACCCTACAACTTAAAGTATAATAATAATAAATAAATTTTAAAAAAATAAAAATAAAATAAAAAAGAAAAAAAAAAGATACCCAATAAAAATATATAAAAGATCACAGATAATTTTTAGAAGAGAAAATACAAAAGAGATATAAATACATTAAAAACTCTTAAACATCATTAGTTATCCAAAAATCAATAAAACAACTTATTTTTATCATTCATGTTTGAAAAGTTTTTAAAAATATCACCAATACTACCAATATCAATACCACAAATGTATTTACCAATACAGTAAGGAATATGAAATCTCACATACTACTTGATATGGTTTGGATCTGTGTCCCCACCAAAATCTCATGTTGAATTGTAATATTCAATGTTGGAGCTGATGCCTGGTGAGAGGTGATTGGATCATGGAAATGGTTTCTCATAGTTAAGCACAATCCCACTTGGTGCTGTTATCATGATAGTGAGTTTTTGTAAGATCTGTTTATTTGTTTTGTTTGCTTGTTTGTTTTTGAAGTGAGTTCTTTCTCTGTCGCCCAGGCTGGAGTGCAGTGCCTTGATCTTGGCTCATTGCAACCTCTGCCTCCTGGGTTCCAGCGATTTTCCTGCCTCAGCCTCCTGAGTAGCTGGGATAACAGACGTGCACCACCATGCCCGGCTAATTTTTGTATTTTTAGTAGAGACATGGTTTCTCCATGTTTCTCCATGTTGACCAGGCTGGTCTGGAACTCCTGACCTCAGGTGATCCACCTGCCTTGGCCTCCCAAAGTGTAGTGCTGGGATTACAGGTGGGAACCACCATGTCTGACTTTTTTTTTTTTTTTTTTTAATACAGAGTCTTGCTCCGTCACCCAGCCTGGAGTGCCATGGCGTGATCTCAGATCACTGCAACCTCCATCTCCCGGGTTCAAGCAATTCTCGTGCCTCAGCTTCCTGAGTAGTTGGGATTACAGGTGCATGCCAGTTTGTAACATTTTTTTACATTTTTTTTTAGAGTTTTCATCTTTCTGCTCACATTACCTATCTGTTTTTTCATGTTGTCTACTTTTTCTATTAGAGATCTTAGCATGTTGATCACAGTTATTTGAAATTTCCAATGTAATGTTTTCAAAATTTCAGCCATATCTGAGTCTTATTTTGATGCTTACTTTCTCTCTTCAAACGATTTTTTTCTGGTAAAACACAGTTTGTAATTTCATTGTTGTTGAAAGCTAGACATAATGCATTGGGTAAAAGGAACTGAGTTAAATAATATTTAAGTGTGGGGTTTTATGTTCATCTGTCTAAGAGTAAAGCTGTGTTTAACGTTTTCTTTACCTGGAAGGGTCAGATGCTAAAATTTCCTCTGGTATTCTAGTTTTTGCACCCCCCCCTTTTTTGTATTTGGATTTATCTAAAGATTCCTTCTTAAATAGCATCTGAGCCTTACAGTTCTTTCGTTTATAATTCCCTATTATTATATGAGAGGCTTATTGGTATGATGGTAAAGTGTAGGGGAGAGAAAGTAGTCTATAATCCTATGATTAGGTCTCCATCTTTCCATCTTTTAGTAAGCCTGTGCTTCTGGACTGTTTCCTTCACAAGTTCTTCTTGACTGTTCCCCAACATCCAGCCTCAAGTTAAGTAAGACGAAAGGCTAGAAGGAATTAGAGTTGAGTATTTTCTTTCTCCCATGTTGGCTATACTCTGGCAAAACCCACCTTGGTTAGGCGCTGATAAAATACCTTTTTTGAGGACAGCCTTTTTGAAGAAAAACAGATTGCATTTTAAAAAATGGTTACTTTTCCCCTTCTTCTGACCAAAGCATAAGAAGCTTTTAGTCTAATCATAATGCTGAACACCAGGTGGGGTTCCTGGTGGTAAAACTCACAAAAGTGTGGGGACCTCCTAAGACCCATTACCTAGAAGTTTTTATCTCTCGAGGTGGTCCATGTTCAATTTCCAGCAATTAGTCAATTGTGCCTTAAAAGCTCCTACCAGGATCCAGCAGCAGCTTTTTATTCAAGGAAGCCAGTATAGTCTGTATAAACCAGCTTCTCCAGTTTTGGAGGTTATAACTTACTCTATAACTTCAATTCTCTGACAAATCTAAGAAGAGTTGCTGACATCTGGTTTTTTCAGCTGTTTGCTTGTTGTGAGAAGAGGAGTGACAACTTTCAAGCCCTTTGCATTTCACACCTTACCCATTGTACATTTTAACAGTTTTTTCTATTTTAAAAACAATGTTTATTTTCAAAAAAATTGGAAAAAACTGGGCTCAAACACCCAACACAAAATAACTGTAAACCTTTCCTTATTTGGTAAATGTTTCAAGCACGCTTTATCTATGTATTTATTTATTTACTTATTTATTTATTTATTTACTTACTTACTTACTTATTAGAGATGAGATGTGTGTTGCCCCGGATGGAGTCCAGTGACTACTCATAGTGTGATCATAGTGCACTAGAGCCTCAAACTTCTGGGCTCAAGTGATGCTCCTACCTCAGCCTCCTGAATGGCTGGGACTACAGGGATCCATCACTATTCCTGGTCAGAAACTTTATTTTTTAAGTACAAAAAAATACGCTCATAGAAAAATTTCAAGTGGTACAGAAAATGAAATGTGAAAAGTTAATATCTTCCTCAATTTTCTTTTGTCAGAGATAATTACTATGAGCATTGTATTGTTTGTCCCTCAAAAATTGGTCTGTGCATACATAAGCATATTTATCATGTTTTATATCAAATGGATTATTCTATATTTAGTCTTCTACAATTTGCTTTTTTAAAAAAAAATTATAGTTGAGATTATAACATACATACAGATTTATATTTTGCTTTTTAAATTTTGTATTATAAATATTCCTCTTCATATTTTAACCCTTAATAGGTATCATAATAGTTGTCTTCATTATATAAATATACCACAATATACTTAATTAAGCTGTCTTGTTGAGCATTCAGTTTTCTCGTAATATTTGCTCTTCAATCATTCATTTAACAAATATTTATTATTTATCAAGTGCCAGTTCCTGTACATGTCACTGCAAATACAACAGATATATATATATATATATATATATATATATATACACACACATGTACATGTGTGTTTGTGTGTGTATTCATGCATGTATATGGACTTCATGAAGCTTAAATTCAAGCTATTATAAATAACGCTGCAACAAACAACTTTGGGAATAAATATGCCTCTGCCATGTCTCAGTATTTCTTTTGCATAGCTACTTAAAAGTGGAATTCCAAAGTTAGAGGATATGAGTATTTTAAGGTTTGAATATAAATTGCCAAATATCTCATTACAAAAGCTGCATCTTTTTATGAGCTTGTACAAGTTACACAGGGAGATATCATGTCATTCTTATTATATCACTACATTTCCACCACCTGAGATACTGCCTGTCCCATATGAGGTTGTTAATACTTGTTTGTTTAATAAATGAACAAAATCTCATTAGCAGTCCATAAGAAAATGGCTATCTCATTTTTCTTTCCAATGATGTGGTTGAATAGTTGGAGGTGTATTTTGGAGACAGTCTACATGGATGGTATTTCTCCTCTGCTTGATATTAGCTGATAACTTTAGGCAAGTTACTTGACCTTTCTCTGTCTTAGTTTTCTTATCTATAAAGTGGAGCTAATATTAATAATATAACCTTATGGGGTTGTTGTAAGGATTAATAGGTTAGAATTTGTATCAATCTATTAATACATATTAATACATGTGTGTATGTATACGTTCACCAATGTATATTTCCAATATATATTTTGTGAATAATCTATTTATGCCTATATCTTTTTTTCCTGTAGAAAACAAAACATTATCTTAGGGTTTCTCTTAGTGATTTGTATAAATTCTTCATTTTAAATAATCAAGCAAACAAAACTTGGGCTCTCATGTCAGAGAATCTGAGTCTGAATTCTGACTGTACCACTGACTTTGTGAGTTTGAGAGAGTTAACTAAACACTCTGTGTCTTCATTATGTCATCTCTATTAAGATGATTATAAGAATGTCTACCTCAAAAGGTTTTTGTAATTGTTAAATTATTCATACTTACAAAGCACTGTTAGAAGTTCCAAACATGTATTAATGGCTTAATCAATTCTAGTTATTCTCACCTCTCACCAAGATAACTGTGATCTTCCTTCTGTTTCCAAATCACTCTCCGTCCCTACTTCGTCTTCTATACTGCTTTGAGACTCATCTTCCGAATGATAGATTTGCTCATTCTCTTTCTCCATCTCTACTAAATAATCTTCTGTATTTCCCCATCACTACAAAATTAAGTCCAAATTCAGCATAGCATTTTAAGGCTTTCAACTCTCTTATTACAAATTACCCTTTCAGCCTTGTCTACATGAATGCCTACTCCTACAGCTTGGGCTCCTTGCTGTTTTGTGAATGTGTTTGTCACTTTCCCTTTTGTACACACTTACTTAAACTATTCTTTCTTGCTTGAAATACTTCTCATTTTATCTCTACCTAGCAAAATTTATGCAAGTCTGGCTCAAATGCCATCTGTTTCAAGCAAAGTTTCTTGGTTTCCCCAAATGGATGGATGTGCTTAGTGCCTCCCCTAAAGTAAAATTGCAGTATTTGCATATGTGTGCTATCCTTTATGAGACAATAAGCTGCTTAAGGCAGGAACATTGTCTTTTTTTCTCTACAGTGCTAAGCCCTTAATAGGTGATCAATATCAACTTGTTAAATTGAAGCCCTGATATTTACAACTAGAATACTAGACTAATTCCTAAGCTTATTTCTTAGAATTTTATTGTTAAGGTACTTTGATTGGAGGCAGGGGACTGTTGAATGTGTCCTAGAACAAAGAAGATGGAAAGCTTGTTGAAAATATTTTGAGATATGTATTTCTTTGATCAAAAATGTTTATGGAGAACCTACCATGTATGTATAAGGTGGTTCTTTCATAAGCATAGTCTTTTGTCCTAGGAGCTTAAAGGTTTCCAGTCTAATATGTTTCTTTTCATTCAACAGACAAGAGAGAAGGAACAAGTAAGCAGACAAGAAAGAATTAAAAATTGCCAAAAGTTTTACAAAAATGCAATAGAGTTGGAGTAAAACAAGCACAAAACAAAAATGTTACTGAGATGCCCAGATACAGAGAAAACCATAAACTTCCCCCTTTTTTTTTCCACTGTGGAAGCCTAGCCTGAATCACTCATTCAACTATTATTTATTCATTTGTGCTATTCAACAAACCTTTCCTGGGTGACTATTATGTGGAGAGCTGTGCTTAGTGGGTAGGAAAGACAGGGAGCTCATGGTCTGGGAGCTTAGATAGCTACATTAATAACGATCATACAAGGTAGAGAGCATAAAGAGTGTGTTTTCTGGGAGGTCAAGAGAAGCAGGAGTCACTGAGCTATAGCAAAATCACAGGGAAAAGTAAATCATAAAGGTCCTTTTTGCTACCACACTGCTCACCGTGGGAGTTCTAGAATTTATTAGAGGCACCTCCAATTGGCATTTCTGCAGTTTCTGAACCTTTTGGCCATCTATTGTCCTGTTAATTGTTCTCCAAAGTGGTGTAAAAAGCATTGGAGATAGCATTTTAGTTTTGTTGTTGCTTTCATTCCTAAATTTGAATTCATTATATTTTTTGGCCATGTTTTTCCTGCTTCTCTGATTTTCCCAATTATAAAATGGTAGTCAGTCAGAAAAATATATTTTTATACACTGCACAGCTTTTTTTGCTTCATTGTTGGTGTTTTTGTCATTTATTAGCTCTGTGACCTTGGATAATTTACTTTCCCAATCTGCAAAATGGAGAGAATAATAACACCTGCTTCATAAGATTGTTTTGAAAGTTTAATGACATGAATATAAAGTGCATGGAAGAGTGTGTACCCAACAAGCATGAGTTATCTTCCTTCTGACTCTTTTCATAAGATTCAAAGAAGACAGCGTTTAGGAGTCAGAAGATGTCAACTACTTACCTTAAAATGTTGGGAAGGCTCCAGGGCAAAATGGATGAGAGAATTAAAAAGCACTCTGCAAAACCATAGTGCGCATGGAAATGTAAGATGTTATTATTTGAATGCTGAACAGTGCTTCTAGAATTACAAGGAAGCTATCTGGTAATTGCGATTCTGAAAGTGCCCTTAGTCAGGCTTCTCCCCTACTAAATTTATTTCCTAATAGAATGAGTCAAACCTGCTGTCATTGCTGATGAAAATGCTTTTACAGCTTAATGAAGATATCAGCTGCCCTGTGTATGTGCTGGGGAGGATAATTGAGGGGTATGCGTAAGTGTCTGGAATGTCAATCACTGTTTTAAACACTTCATTTATTGGAAAAGTTTGAATTTCAGGCCATTTTTTCCTCTAAGTTATGAACCCAAAATTCTCAATCAATTTAGAAAGTTTATTATGCCAAGGTTAAGGACATGCCCATGACACAGCATCAGGAGGTCCTGATGACATGTGCCCAATGTGGTCGGGGTACAGCTTGCTCTTACACATTTTAGGGAGACATGAGACATTAATCAATACATGACGTACATTGGTTCAGTTTAGAAAGACAGGACAGCTTGAGGTGGGGGCTTCCAGGTCATATGTAGATAAGAGTAAAAAGCTGCATTCTTTTCAGCCCTTGATCAGCCTTTCACTGAATACACAACTTAGTCTAGCTCAAAGAATCTGTATTTTTACATAAACAATAGGGCAGAGGAAGCAATCAGATATGCATTTGTCTCAGGTGAGCAGAGTGATGACTTTCTGTCTCACACCTGGGAAGATAAGTTATCAGGTTACATTGCCAGAGTAAAATTCAACAGAATTGCTTTAGGGTAAAGATTTTGAGGTCCACAAGATATTTCCTTGTGGGAAAATTGTGAAAGAGGCATGTAGCTTTTTAAAATATTTGTAGCTATCTTATTAGGAATAGAGTGGGAGGCAGGTTGGCCCAACCTCACAGTTCCCAGTCTGACATTTCCTTTTGCTTAGTAATTTATTTTCCTTCCATACCCTAAAATTAACAGCCATTCAGGAAACTTTCAGTGTTCTGTCATTCTGTCCCTTGCTCCTGGGGCAAAGTTTCTCATATGTTCTGTGCATTTCTGACAAAATTGCCTCTCAAAATGTAGTCTTAACATTACCTGTATCAAAATTACCTAAGAGCGTGTTAAAATGACAATGCACAGACCCCACCCCAGACCTACTGAATGAAACCCCCTAGCAGTAGTGCTGTCAAAACTGCATTTTAAAGCCTGCCAATTTGATTCCATATATGATAGCACTGATGACCGCCTTAAACTAATGTAATAGAAATAATTTCTTAAAATACACAAACATGGTAAAAAATATTAAGCAGTTCAAAAGAGTTTATCCTGAAAGATAAACCTCCCATATTTTCCCTGTTCCTCTGTCCAGATATAGCTGTGAACCCTGAATATCTGAGACAGGTTAATTGAGAAAGTTTATTTTGCCAAGGTTGAGGACACACACCCATGAAAGCCTCAGAGATTCTAATGACATGTGCCCAAGGTCGTCAGGGCACACCCTGGTTTTATACATTTTAGAGAGAAATGAGACACCAATAAATATATGTAAGATGTACATTGGTTGCCCCCAGAAAGGCGAGAAAAGCAGAAAGGAGGCTTTCATGTCACAGGTTCGTGAGAGACAAATGGTTGCATTCTTTTGAGTTTCTGATTAGCCTTTCCAAAGGAGGCAATTAGATATACATTTGTCTCAGTGAGCAGAGGGATGACTTTGAATGGAATGGGAGACAGGTATTCCCTAAGCAGTTCCCAGCTTAACTTTACCCTTTAGCTTAGTGATTTGGGGGACCCAAGATTTATTTTCCTTTCATATTTTCCCCATTAAAAAAAATCTTTTGGAAAAAGCATTTAAAAAGAAAATGAGTCACTGGTCTCAGGTTTTGTCTGATCTCTCAAGTCTAGAAAGGTTTATTCCTAGACGGTGTTAAAGAAAATTAACTTTTAGGACCCCAGCTCATTTAGCCAAAGGGAAAAGTCAAGCTGGGAACTGGGTCACACAGACATGCCTCCACCTTTTGGTTCCTAAATAAGATGGCTACAAGATAAAAAGCTACCCATCTCCCCCATATTTTGCCCACAAGGAAATTCCTGGTGAGCTGTTGAAACTTCACTAGGGCAATGCAAATTGATAGCTTATCTTTACAGACACCCTGGCCTGTTAGACACAAATGCATATCTAATTGTTCCGCTGCCCCATTTTGTCTGTGTTATCTTACATAAAATGCAGATTTTGCACATTTTTCCTTTGCCCCTTTTGTTTATATGAAAACTCTTTGCTTCCCAATATCCCGCTCTTTCCCCTTTAAATTTGGAGCCCTCAAAATCATCTTCAAAGAAAGGCATAGATCTGTCTCCCAGGTATGTCCTTAACCTTGGCAAATAAACCTTCAAAGATGACTGAGACTTGGCTCGTCATTTTCTTTGATTGACATCTGGTAACCACGGAGGGATCCTGAGTGAAACTGACCTGGCCTGCAGCAATTACCCTATTGGCGCTTGGTACTGGCTTGGACACCTTGAACCAACAGGATGAATTTCCTGAAGTTTGGGACCTATTTCCTCCAGGGATTCCTGATCTTCCAACGTTTTTCGGTTGGGGGTCTGAAGTTTATTGGCTGTTTAAAAAAAAATCATTTTTTTTTGTGGGAGTTTTCCCACCCACTTCCACCAAGAAAGGCAAACTCATCTGCTTCTGCATCGGCAGACAGTGGTCTCCAGCTTGGAACCCATCACTAGGTAAGAAACTGGTTTGAGATTCTGTCTTGCAAATTCCCTAAATGACTAAAATTAGCATTAACAACCAGCTGGTATTAATTTCCTGCTTACACTTAGAGTGCTCAGAAATTATACATTTTGTGTGGTTATTATAAGTTTTGCTTAACAGTTTTGTTGTTTGTTTCTGTTTTTGTGTATGTGTATATTTGTATGTTTCGGTCCCTTCCCCTATCAAATTTCACCAACTCAGAACCCTCTAGCTCATGAGTGTGGAATCATCTACTCCAAAGAAGTAGAGCACCTTACTCCATTCAGCCTTTCGGGGCATTCTCAGGTAACTGAGAATCTCATGAGGGTGTCTAGGAGAAATGCTCCCTAAGACATGCAGCAGTTCTAAATAAGTTTCCCCTTTCAGAAGAACATATTTAGGGTCTAATCTCAGCCAGCAGGTGCATATAAGGAGCCAGCCCCTCTCACACCTTGAGCTCCTGGCACAATGGTGCCAGGTAGCCATGACACGGGTGGACCAAACCTGTTCAGCGGGGAATGACCTTGAAAAGCTAAGTTCTCAAGCAGCACATTTTGGGTTCGACATATGTCCTGCCTTGGTCAAATCCAAAGAGGGCCTCTAAATTACGGGGAACAAGGCCTCTAAGACCCCAACAGCTGTGGAACATAAGGTTTCCGCTTTAGAACCTCTGGCCAGGTATATGCAAAATACTTAGGCGAATTGTCATGCAAATGTTTAACCAAGTGGACCACTATAACTAAAGCAGATTCTAAGTTACAATGGCCTAAATGGGGATCTTTTGAGATGCCCAAATTAATGTACCTGTGAACCAGTATGGATAACAACGCAGGCACAAAAACTAAGCAATCAGAATGGGAGAGTTATTTTCAGTGGTATTTGGAGAGTAGTATAGGCAAAGGCCGCGTCATCTCCCTACAGGAGGCAAACAAGCAACTTAGAAATGCTAATCAAGAACTCCCTAATTTTTCATCTCTCTTAAACAAATCCTCAGAGTCCCTTACTTCCCCCTTGGCACCTCTTCCGCCTCCACCTATACCCGCACTCTATCATGACCTCTCTGAACTTCTGGGGCAAGATTTGTTTTCCCCTTCTCCTCCATGTTTAACACTTGCTCAACAGGAGGCAGTTGGGAATCTAACTTCAAAGACCCCATCTGCTGACGATTCCCTGACAGCCCCAGTGGCCAGTTTTATCCAGGAGATATGGAAAAGGGGGATTCCACAGGGATTTCTCTCATGATTGCCCCTTTTTGAGAACAACTGGTAACAGATAGGGGAACCCCAGCGATTGTTTACCAACCCTGGCCAAAGGCTGAATTACACGGCATAGTTAAAGCATCTCCTGACCGCCATAAAGATCCAATTGGGTTTGCCCGAGAATTTGAGCTGATTAGAACCTATGACTCAGGTCATTCTGACCTTTATCAGCTAGTCCATATGTTGGTCTTAGAAGTTAAAGCTAAGGAATGGCTGGAGAAAGCACAATGGTCAGACCCTATAGCAGATTTGACTCCTGAAGGTCCAATAGGGCCCCAATAACCAGTCCCCGCCAAAATCCAGGAGACAGGCACAAAGATGTGCAGGAACGAGCGGCCACTCTGTTAAATATTATTCCTTCAGTGTTCCAAAGAGTTGTGGATTGGAATAAAATCCAAAAATGCCACCAGAACACAAACGAATCAATTTTAGATTATTTCACATGTTTTGATAAAACTTTAAGACAGTATTGCGGGATGTCAGCTGATTGCTTTGAAAACAAGAAAAACGATACGTTATTAAATGCGAATTTCTTACATGGACTAGATGAATGTAAAATGAAAACCCTTATAAAATGAAACATGACAAATTGGGCCACAGCCAGAACTAATTAGCAAGTTAACTTAGCTGACCAATTATCCTGCACTATAATAAAAAAGAAAAAACGGAAGATTGCCCAGGTTATGCATTTATAACTAAAGCAATTAACTTCTCAAACCGCTGAGCCTCAGATAGATTTTAGGCTCCCTCAGTCTGAGAACCCTTCCCTCCCAGTCTGCTACTACTGTAAAAGACCAGGACACCTTAAAACAGATGGTCTTAGGTTGAAACAAAAGAAAAGGCAGGAGAATGAAACTCAGGAAGACTAGGTGTGCTCCGAGGAAGTACAGGGGTTTCACTTCTCCAAATATTCTACCCTGAAAAACAAATTGGGAGAGATTAATATAATAATAACCCATGAGCTTACAAATGCCTTTATTGACACAGGCACGACTATATCTCTGATAAATTCCACCTTATTAAGAAACCCCATTCCTTGGAGTAATGAAAGAATTAACATGGTTGGTGTGTCTAATAAAACAATCTCATGTTTTAAGTCAAAACCTATACCTTACCATTTCATCAGGTTCAGCCAACCCCCGCCCCCGGGTTCTAAGTGTGACAGGCTCAGTAGGTCCCATATCTTTTTTTTTTTTTTTTTTTTGAGACTGAGTTTCACTCTTGTTGCCCAGGCTGGAGTGCAATGGCACAGTCTTGGCTCACCACAATCTCCACCTCCCAGGTGCAAGCAATACTCCTGCCTCAGCCTCCCAAGTAGCTGGGATTACAGGCATCCGCCACTGTGCCTGCCTAATTTTTGTATTTTTAGAAGAGATAGGGTGTCACCATGTTGACCAGACTGGTCTTGAACTCCTGACCTCAGATGATCTGCCCGACTTGGCCTCCCAAAGTACTGGGATTACAGGTGTCAACCACCACGCCTGGCCTCCATATCTTTCTTATATGCCCTGCGGCCCCTGTCAATATTTTGGGCCATGATCTCAAATCCATAATGCCCGTGTCTCTTTTTCATCAAAAGGTGAACTTTTATTAGAATTTGAGCCAAGAGACCAAAAATACCAAATTCAAAAATGTCCTGACATTGTTCCACAGTTTAATACTACTAATGTTAAAACATCATCTTGGGGCCAGGAAAATAAAATGGAGACAGAGAAGGAAATTTTAGGAGAGAATAAGAAACAATGGAATAAACATAGGAAAACAAAACTTCTTTTAGCTTCCCAATTTTCCTATTAACACCAGAAGTGGAATACTTGCTCAAGGATGTCCCCTCCCACTTACGGTCTCAGTCAAATACAGATATAGGAAAAATATTCTCACCCACTCTAGTAAAGGTAGAGATAAACCCAAAGAAACCCCTGCCCAACCTTAAACAATATCTTCTATGAAGAACACCATAAATGGAATTGCCCCTATCATACAAGATTATCTGAAAAATGGGCTGGCTCATTATTCCCTGCACAAGCCCCTGCAACTGTCCTATATTCCCTGCAAAGAAACCAAGAGGGAGAGGATGGAGGTTTTTGCAGGACTTGAGTGCAATAAGCTATATCGTGATACCCAGGCTCCCAGTAGTCCCCAACCCACACACCCTTCTATCAGCTATACCTACTACCAGCCAGTATTTCTCAGTTGTGGATCTCTGCTGTGCCCTTTTTAACATTCCTGTAGATTCAGACAGTCAGTATTTGTTTGCTTTTACTTGGAAAGAATGGCAAAATGTGTGGACTGTAATTCCCCAAGGGTATACAGAAAGTCCCACTTATTTTTCCAAATATTATTGTTATTAATATTATTATTATTATTTATTATTAGTATACTTTAAGTTCTAGGGTACATGTGCATAATGTGCAGGTTTGTTACATATGTGTACTTGAGCCATGTTGGTGTGCTACACCCATCAACTCGTCAGCAGCCATCAACTCGTCATTTACATCAGGTATAACTTCCAATTCAATCCCTCCCCCATCCCTTCCCCATAATAGGCCCCGGTGTATGATGTTCCCCTTCCCGAGTCCAAGTGATCTCAATGTTCAGTTCCCACCTATGAGTGAGAACATACAGTGTTTGGTTTTCTGTTCTTGCGATAGTTTGCTGAGAATGATGGTTTCCAGCTGCATCCATGTCCCTACAAAGGACACAAATTCATCCTTTTTTATGGCTGCATAGTATTCCATGGTGTATATCTGCCACATTTTCTTAATCCAGTCTGTCACTGATGGACATTTGGGTTGATTCCAAGTCTTTGCTATTGTGAATAGTGCCACAATGAACATACGTGTACATGTGTCTTTATAGCAGCATGATTTATAATCCTTTGGGTATACACCCAGTAATGGGATGGCTGGGTCATATGGTACTTCTAGTTCTAGATCCTTGAGGAATCGCCATACTGTTTTCCATAATGGTTGAACTAGTTTACAATCCCACCAACAGTGTAAAAGTGTTCCTGTTTCTCCACATCCTCTCCAGCACGTGTTGTTTCCTGACTTTTTAATGATTGCAATTCTAACTGGTGTGAGATGGTATCTCATTGTGGTTTTGATTTGCATTTCTCTGATGGCCAGTGATGATGAGCATTTCTTCATGTTTCTGTTGGCTGTATGCATGTCTTCTTTTGAGAAATGTCTGTACATATCCTTTGCCCAATTTTGGATAGGGTTGTTTGTTTTTTTCTTGTAAATTTGTTTGAGTTCTTTGTAGGTTCTGGATATTAGCCCTTTGTCAGATGAGTAGATTGCAAAAATTTTCTCCCATTCTATAGGTCGCCTGCTCACTCTGATGGCAGTTTCTTTTACCGTGCAGAAGCTCTTCAGTTTAATGAGATCCCATTTGTCAATTTTGGCTTTTGTTGCCGTTGCTTTTGGTGTTTTAGACATGAAGTTCTTGCCCATGCCTATGTCCTGAATGGTATTACCTAGGTTTTCTTCTAGAGTTTTTCTTGTTTTAGGTCTAACATTTAAGTCTCTAATCCATTTGAATTAATTTTCATATAAGGAGAAAGGAAAGGATCCAGTTTCAGCTTTCTACTTATGGCTAGCCAATTTTCCCAGCACCATTTATTAAATAGGGAATCCTTTCCCCATTTCTTGTTTTTCTCAGGTTTGTCAAAGATCAGATGGCTGTAGATGTGTGGTATTATTTCTGAGGGCTCGGTTCTGTTCCATTTGTCTATATATCTGTTTTGGTACCAGTACCATGCTGTTTTGGTTACTTTAGCCTTGTAGTATAGTTTGAAGTCAGGTAGCGTGATGCCTCCAGCTTTGTTCTTTTGACTTAGGATTGTCTTGGCAATGTGGGCTTTTTTTTGGCTCCATATGAACTTTAAAGCAGTTTTTTCCAATTCTGTGAAGAAACTCATTGGTAGCTTGATGGGGATGGCATTCAATCTATAAATTACCTTGGGGAGCATGGTATGTTCTTCCATTTGTTTGTGTCCTCTTTGATTTCACTGAGCAGTGGTTTGTAGTTCTCCTTGAAGAGGTCCTTTACATCCCTTGTAAGTTGGATTCCTAGGTATTTTATTCTCTTTGAAGCAATTGTGAATAGAAGTTCATTCATGATTTGGCTCTCTGTTTGTCTGTTACTGGTGTATAAGAATGCTTGTGATTTTTGCACATTAATTTTGTATCTTGACACTTTGCTGAAGTTGTTAATCAGCTTAACGAGATTTGGGGCTGAGATGATGAGGTTTTCTAAATATACAATCATGTCATCTGCAAACAGGGACAATTTGACTTCTTCTTTTCCTAACTGAATACCCTTGTTTTCTTCCTCTTGCCTAATTGCCCTAGCCAGAACTTCCAACACTATGTTGAATAGAATTGGTGAGAGAGGGCATCCCTGTCTTGTGCCAGTTTTCAAAGGGAATACTTCCAGTTTTTGCCCATTCAGTATGATATTGGCTGTGGGTTTGTCATAAATAGCTCTTATTATTTTGAGATACATTCCATCAATACCGAATTTATTGAGCGTTTTTAGCATGAAGGGCTGTTGAATTTTGTCAAAGGCCTTTTGTGCATCTATTGAGATAATCATGTGGTTTTTGTCTTTGGTTCTGTTTATATGCTGGATTACATTCATTGCTTTGCATATGTTGAACCAGCCTTGCATCCCAGGGATGAAGCCCACTTGATCATGGTGGATAAGCTTTTTGATGTGCTGCTGGATTAGGTTTGCCGGTATTTTATTGAGGATTTTTGCATCGATGTTCATCAGGGATATTGGTCTAAAATTCTCTTTTTGTGTGTGTGCCTCTGCCAGGCTTTGGTATCAAGATGATGTTGGCCTCATAAAATGAATTAGGGAGGACTTCCTCTTTTTCTATTGGTTTGAATAGCTTCAGAAGGAATGGTACCAGCTCCTACTTGTACCTCTGGTAGAATTCAGCTGTGAATCCATCTGGTCCTGGACTTTTTTTGGTTGGTAGGCTATTAATTATTGCCTCAATTTCAGAGCCTGCTATTGGTCTATTCAGGGATTCAACTTCTTCCTGGTTTAGTCTTGGGAGAGTGTAAGTGTCCAGGAAATTATCCATTTCTTCTAGGTTTTCTAGTTTATTTGCGTAGAGGTGTTTATAGTATTCTCTGATGGCAGTTTGTATTTCTGTGGGGTCGGTGATGATATCCCCTTTATCATTTTTTATTGCATCTATTTGATTCTTCTCTCTTTTCTTCTTTATTAGTCTTGCTAAGGGTCTATCATTTTTGTTGATGTTTTCAAAAAACCAACTCCTGGATTCATTGATTTTTTGGAGGGTTTTTGTTTCTCTATCTCTTTCAATTCTGCTCTGATCTTAGTTATTTCTTGCCTTCTGCTAGCTTTCGAATGTGTTTGCTCTTGCTTCTCTAGTTCTTTTAATTGTGATGTTAGAGTGTCAATTTTAGATCTTTCCAGCTTTCTCTTGTGGGCATTTAGTGCTATAAATTTCCCTCTACACACTGCTTAAATGTGCCCCAGAGATTCTGGTATGTTGTATCTTTGTTCTCATTGGTTTCAAAGAACATCTTTATTTCTGCCTTCATTTCGTTATGTACACAGTAGTCATTCAGGAGCAGGTTGATCAGTTTCCATGTAGTTGAGTGGTTTTGATTGAGTTTCTTAGTCCTGAGTTCTAGTTTGATTGCACTGTGGTCTGAGAGACAGTTTGTTATAATTTCTGTTCTTGCACATTTGCTGAGGAGTGCTTTACTTCCAATTATGTGGTCAATTTTGGAATAAGTGTGATGTGGTGCTGAGAGGAATGTATATTCTGTTGGTTTGGGGTGGAGAGTTTTGTAGATGTCTATTAGATCTGCTTGGTGCAGAGATGAGTTCAATTCCTGGATATCCTTATTTACTTTCTGTCTTGTTGATCTGTCTAATGTTGACAGTGGGGTGTTGAAGTCTCCCATTACTATTGTATGGGAGTCTAAGTCTCTTTGTAAGTCTAAGGACTTGCTTTATGAATCTGGGTGCTCCTGTATTGGTTGCATATATATTTAAGGTAGTTAGTTCTTCCTGTTGAATTGATCCCTTTCCCATTATGTAATGGCCTTCTTTGTCTCTTTTGATCTTTGATGGTTTGAAGTCTGTTTTATCAGAGACCAGGATTGCAACCCCTGCTTTTTTTTGTTCTCCATTTTCTTGGTAGATCTTCCTCTATCCCTTTATTTTGATCCTATGTGTGTCTCTGCATGTCAGATGGGTCTCCTGAATACAACAAACTGATGGGTCTTGACTCTTTATCCAGTTTGCCAGTCTGTGTCTTTTAATTGGAGCATTTAGTCCATTTACATTTAAGGTTAATATTGCTATGTGTGAACTTGATCCTGTCATTATGATATTAACTGGTTATTTTGCTCCTTTTCTTCGGAGCATCAATGGTCTTTACATTTTGGCATGTTTTTGCAACGGCTGGTACTGGTTGTTCCTTTCCATGCTTAGTGCTTCCTTCAGGGTCTCTTGTAAGGCAGGCCTGGTGGTGACAAAATCTCTAAGCATTTGCTTGTCTGTAAAGGATTTTATTTCTCCTTCACTGATGAAACTTAGTTTGGCTGGATATGAAATTCTGGGTTTAAAATTATTTTCTTTAAGAATGTTGATTATTGGCCCCCACTCCCTTCTGGCTTGTAGAGCTTCTGCCAAGAGATCCGCTGTTAGTCTGATGGGCTTCCCTTTGTGGCTAACCCGACCTTTCTCTCTGGCTGCCCTTAACAGTTTTTCCTTCATTTCAACTTTGGTGAATCTGGAAATTATGTGTCTTGGAGTTGCTCTTCTCGAGGAGTATCTTTGTGGCATTCTCTGTATTTCCTGAATTTGAATGTTGGCCTGCCTTACTAGGTTGGGGAAGTTCTCCTGGATGATATCCTGAAGAGTGTTTTCCAACTTGGTTCCATTTTCCCCCTCACTTTCAGGCACCCCAATCAGACCCAGATTTAGTCTTTTCACATAATCCCATACTTCTTGAAGGCTTTGTTCATTTCTTTTTCCTCTTTTTTCTTTAGACTTCTCTTCTCACTTCATTTCATTCATTTGATCTTCAATCGCTGATACTCTTTCTTCCAGTTGATCAAGTTGGTTACTGAAGCTTGTGCATTTGTCACGTATTTCTCGTGTCATGGTTTTTATCTCTGTCAGTTCATTTATGTCCTTCTCTCCATTGATTATTCTAGTTATCCATTCTTCCATTCCCTTTTCAAGATTTTTAGTTTCTTTGCGCTGGGTACATAATTCTTCCTTTAGCTCTGAGAAGTTTGATGGACTGAAGCCTTCTTCTCTCAACTCATCAAAGTCATTCTCCGTCCAGCTTTGATCCGTTGCTGGCGATGAGCTGTGTTCCTTTGGAGGGGGAGATGCTCTCTTATTTTTTGGATTTCCAGCTTTTCTGCCCTGCTTTTTCCCCATCTTTGTGGTTTTTTCTGCCTTTGGTCTTTGATGATGGTGTCGTACTGATGGGATTTTGGTGTGGGTGTCGTTCCTGTTTGTTACTTCTCCTTCTAGCTGTCAGGACCCTCAGCTGTAGGTCTGTTGGAGATTGCTTGAGGTCCACTCCAGACCCTGTTTGCCTGGGTATCAGCAGCAGAGGCTGCAGAAGATAGTATATTGCTGAACAACGAATGTTCCTGTCTGATTCTTGCTTTGGAAGCTTCGTCTCAGGGGTGTACCCCACCATGTGAGGTGTGGGGTGTCAGTCTGCCCCTAGTGGGGGATGTCTCCCAGTTTGGCTACTCAGGGATCAGCGATCCACTTGAGCAGGCAGTCTGTCTGTTCTCAGATCTCAACCTCCACGTTGGGAGATCCACTGCTCTCTTCAAAGCTGTCAGACAGGGTCTTTTGAGTCTGCAGAGGTTTCTGCTGCTTTTTTGTTTGTTTGTTTAGCTATGCTCTGTCCCCAGAGGTGGAGTCTACAGAGACAGGCAGGCCTCCTTGAGCTGCTTTGGGCTCCACCCATTTAGAGCTTCCCAGTGGCTTTGTTTACCTACTTAAGCCTCAGCAATGATGGACCCCCCTCCCCCCACCTTGCTGCTGCCTTGCCCTTAGATCACAGACTGCTGTGCTAGCAATGAGGGAGGCTCCGTGGGCATGGGACCCTCCTGGCCACGTGTGGGATATAATCTCCTGATGTGCCATTTGCTAAGACCCTTGGTAAAGCACAGTATTGGGGTGGGAGTTACCCGATTTTCCAGATGCTGTGTGTCTCTGTTCCCCTGGATAGGAAAAGGGATTCCCTTCCCCTTTGCACTTCCCAGGTGCGGTGATGCCTCACCCTGCTTCAGCTCTGGCTGGTCGGGCTGCAGCAGCTGACCAGCACCGATTGTCTGGCACTCCCTAGTGAGATGAACTCGGTACCTCAGGTGAAAATGCAGAAATCACCTGTCTTCTGTGTCGCTTGCGCTGGGAGCTAGAGACTGGAGGTGTTCCTATTCGGCCATCTTGCTCCACCCCCTCTTTTCCAAATATTAAAAGCTGATTTAGGTAATATAATTTTTCCCCAGGGCTCAACAATCATTTAGTACATGAATGACCTTCTTATTTGTTCAGACACACTATCTTCCTCCCAGGAAGATAGTCTATATTTACTCAGTTAGCCACCAAGTGACACAAGGTGTTAAAAGACAAACTTCAGCTATGCTTACCACAATTTAAATATTTGGGTTATATTATCTCAGTCAAAGGACTGAGTATTAACCCTGACAGAGGGAGAGAAATTGTAGCTCCGCCAGTGCCCATCACTGGAAAATAACTTAGAGAAATTTGGGGCCTGGCAGGCTATTGTAGAATCTGGATACCAAATTTCTCCCTTATGGCTCAACCTCTGTCTGCATACCTAAAATATGAACCATCTGGTCCCATCATGTGGACTCCAGAGAGACAATCAGCTGTACAACAAATAAAGGAAATTCTAACTAATGCCTCAGCCTTAGGGCACCCAAACTACAAATTGCCTTTCTCCTTTTTTATATACAAAATTGGAGGTACTGCACCTGTGGTACCAACCCAGAAGCATGGTGATCATCAGAGACCTATAGGCTATTGTAGCCAATGGCTGGACCCTGTGGCTTGAGGGCTGTCTCCTTGTGTGGGAGCAATAGCAGCCACAGGCCTTCTGTACAAGTCTGTTGAAGAAATAATTATGGGTTTCCCCTTCACCATTTTTGTGCTACATTCTCTTGAGACCCTTTGAACTCTCATTATAGTAACATCTGTCTGTTGAACAGTTAGCCTCTTGTGAAATTTTGCTTTTATCATCTCCCAATATTACTATTTGCTATTGTAATATTAACCTGGACACTGTCTTTCTGGGTCCTGCCAACAAAATCCCTCATGACTGTGTTGTGATGACTGACAGAGTTCCCACCCCCAGGACAGACCTACAAGAGACACCACTGGATAATGCTAAGATAGAATGGTATACAGATGGGTCTTATATAAGAGGAGAGGATGGAAATTTTACAGCAGGATATGCTGTGATTTTATTACTAGAGGTAATTGAAGTCAGTCCTCTTCCCCAAACCAGATCAGCTCAAGTGGCTGAATTGATTGCCCTGACCCGAGTTTGTCAACTGGCAAAAGACAAGACTGCAAACATTTATACTGACAGCCACTATGGGGTTGCTCATGACTTTGGGATGTTATGAAAAGAGAGAGTATATTTAACCTCCTCAAGGCAACCCATAAAAATGGACAACAGTATCGCAGCTGTTAGAAGCTATTCTAAAACCAAAATGTTTGGCAATTAAAAAAATTCCAGGTCACTCAAAATTAGACACCACAGAAAGTCATGGTAACAAATTGGGTGATGGCACTGCTAAAAGAGCAGCATCCAAGCCACCAGACCCAATCCAAGAAATGGCCATAAAACCTGAGACACTTAGAAACACATTGAAAGAAACCAAGAACATAGCTCCTACAAAAGAGAAATCTACTTGGAAACAGGCAGCTGGATACTTGTCTCCTGAAACAAATATGGTGTGGACCAAATAATAAACCCATTATTTCAATGGGATTTCAGGTGCCCCTTACGGAATATGTCCATAATCTAAACCATTGGAATCCAGATAAAATGATATGCTGGTGTAAACAAAATTACTTGGAAATCATCCTTCACAGTGGCACAAAAAGTTTACTTTCAATGTGTTATTTGTCCCAAATATAACCCAGGAAATCCCCTCCATGTGGCCCAGGATCATTTTTCCCTCCTGGCTGAACTTTCTGAGGTATGGAAGCTTGATTTTATCCAGTTGCCATCATCTCAAGTTTACAAGTATGTTTTAGTAATGGTCTACGTGTTTTCCCATTGGGTTGAACCTTTTCCCTGCAGGTAAACAATGGCCATGGCAGTTGAAAAAAATCCTACTAGAAAAAAAAGTATCCCATTGTGGGGAGTCCCCTGTGAACTGTGTCATACCTGTCACAGTGACAGGAGAACTCACTTTACTAGCCAGGTTTTTCAAAATACTTGTAAAATTTGAGCCATATTTCAACATTTCCATTGTGCCTACCATCCGCAATCCTCAGACCTGCTGGAGAGGAACAATGGAATAATTAAGACACAATTGGCTAAGTTCACAGAGAGATTTTATCTCTCCTGGCCCAAAGCTCTTCCCCTAGTGCTACTTACACTCCAATCCACCCCTTTCAGAAAACATCAGCTGTCCCCTTTTGAAATTATAACGGGAAGGCCCATGTGTGTGAGAACAAACATAACCAATCCAACTTTTCTCAAGAGAGATATATTGCAATATTGTGAAGGACTTGTTTATCACCTTAAAAAAAAGCCAAGGTTTGGTAAAGAATTTATTTCACAGTGTGCTTCCTGAAAATAAGGTACCTGGTCACAAGCTGCAAAGCAGAAATTTTGTCTATTGGAAAAGACATCTAATAAAGGATTCCCTTCAGCCTCAATGGAAGGACCCATACCAGGTACTATTGACTAATCCCTGTGCTGCAAAATTAGAGGGTATATACTCATGGATTCACATCTCTCATCTTATAAAGGCACACCCTCTTGAATGGACTGTAACTTCCACCAAAGACCTTTGCCTCCAGTCCACTAAACATCGACCTTCAGCCCAGAATTAGAAGCAAATGACAGCTGATGTGGACTAATTAAACCCAAGACACAGGACCAGGCCTGTATACAAGTAAATGCTTATGTTTATTGTACAATAACTATGATAAGTATTGTTCTAGATATACTGTCTACTACTTTCTCATAAGGAACAGGGCACTCCACTTGTCTGATTTAACATCCTTTAGTAACTAAGATGAAGTTCACAACCTTGCTATTCTTAATCATGTATTTCTACACCTTCTTGCCAGTGTCACCCACTGATGCCCATGAAACACACCTGTTTCTACAATGGGCTCAGGATTATGCAGACAGATTACAAAAGGACACCTGCTAAATACACAGAATCATGCCTCATTTCCAACTGAGGTACCTGGTTCATCTTATTGGGTCTGATTGGAAAGTAGGTGCAGCCCACAGAGGGCAAGCTGAAGCAGGGCAGGGCATCACCTCACTCGGGAAGCACAAGGTATCAGGGGATTTCCCTTCACTAGCCAAGGGAAGCCGTGAAAGACTTTAGCTGGAAAAATGGGATGCTCCTACCCAAATACTGTGCTTTTCTCAAGGTCTTAGCAACCAGCAGACAAGGAGATTTGTGCCTGGCTCAGTGGGTCCCATGCCCACGGAGCCTTGCTCAGTACTAGCACAGCAGTCTGAGATTGAACTGTGAGGTGGTAGCCTGGCTGGGGGAGGGACGTCCACCATTGCTAAGGCCTGATAGGTAAACAAAGCACCTGGGAAACTCAAACTGTGTGGAGACCACAGCAGCTCAGCAAGGCCTACTGCCTCTATACACTCCACCTCTGTGGGCAGGGCATAGTTGAATAAAAGGCAGCAGACAACTTCTGCAGACTTAAACGTCCCTGTCTGACAGCTCTGAAGAGAGCTGTGGTTCTCCCAGCATGGCGTTTGAGCTCTGAGAACAGACAGACTGCCTCCTCAAGTAGGTCCCTGATGCCCATGTAACCTAACTGGAACACACCTCCCAGTAGGGGTCAACAGACACCTAATACAGGCAGATGCGCCTCTGGGAAGAAGCTCCCAGAGGAAGGATCAGGCAGCAATATTTGCTGTTCTGCAATATTTGCTGTTCTGCAACCTCTGCTGGTGACACCCAGGCAAACAGGGTCTGGAGTGCACCTCCAGCAAACTCCAACAGACCTGCAGATGAGGGACCTGACTGTTAGAAAGAAAACTAACAAACAGAAAGGAATAGCATCAACATCAACAAAAAGGACATCCACACCAAAACCCCATCTGTAGGTCACCAACATGAAAGGTCAAAGGTAGATAAAACCACAAAGATGGGGAGAAACCAGAGCAGAAAAGCTGAAAATTCTAAAACCCAGAGCATCTCTTCTCCTCCAAAGGAAAGCAGCTCCTTGCCAACAATGGAACAAAGCTGGATAGTGAATGACTTTGATGAGATGACAGAAGTAGGCGTCAGAAGATTGGTAATAACAAACTTATCTGAGCAAAAGGAGAATGTTCGAACCCATCGCAAGGAAGCTAAAAACCTTGAAAAAAGATTAGATGAATGGCTAACTAGAAAAAACATTGTAGAGAATACCTTAAATGGCCTGAGGGAGCTGCAAACCATTGCACGAGAACTACATGACACATGCATAACCTTCAATAGCCGATTTCATCAAGTGGAAGAAAGGGTATCACTGATTGAAGATCAAATTAATGAAATAAAGTGAGAAAACAAGGTTAGAGAAAAAAGAGTAAAAAGAAACAAACAAAGCTGCCAAGAAATATGGGACTATGTGAAAAGACCAAATCTACGTTTGATTGGTGTACCTGAAAGTCATGGGGGGAATGGAAACAAGTTGGAAAACACTCTTCAGAATATTATCCAGGAGAGCTTCCCTAACCTAGCAAGACAGGTCAACATTCGAATTCAGGAAATGCAGAGGACACCACAAAGATACTCCTCAAGAAGAGCAATTCTAAGACAAATAATTGTCAGATTCACCAAGGTTGAAATGAAGGAAAAAATGTTAAGGGCAGTCAGAGATAAAGTTCAGGTTACCCAAAAAGGGCAGCCCATTAGACTAACAGCAGATCTCTCAGCAGAAACCCTATAAGCCAGAAGAGAGTGGGAGCCAATATTCAACATGCTTAAAGAAAAGAATCTTCAACCCAGAATTTCATATCCAGCCAAACTAAGTTTCATAAGTGAAGGAGAAATAAAATGATTTACAGACAAGCAAATGATGAGAGATTTTGTTACCAGTCTTGCCTTACAAGAGTTCCTGAAGGAAGCACTAAACACGGAAAGGAACAACCAGTAGCAGCCACTGCAAAAACATGCCAAATTGTAAAGACCATCAGTGCTATGAAGAAACTGCATCAATTAATGGGCAAAATAATCAGCTAACATCATAATGACAGGATCAAATTCACACATAACAATATTAACCTTAAATGTATATGGGCTAAATGCCCCAATTAAAAGACACAGACTGGCAAAATGGATTAGGAGTCAAGATCCATCAGTGTGCCGTATTCAGGAGACCATCTCATGTGTAGAGACACACATGGGATCAAAATAAGGGGATGGAGGAAGATCTACCAAGCAAATGGAAAGCAAAAAAAATAAATAAATAAATAAAAATAAAATAAAATAAAATAAAATAAAATAAAAAAAGCAGGGGTTGCAATCCTACTCTCTGATTAAACAAACTTTAAACCAACAAAGATCAAAAGAGGCAAAGAAGGCCATTACAGAATGATAAAGGGATAAATTCAACAAGAAGAGCGAACTATTCTAAATATATATGCACCCAATACAGGAGCACCCAGATTCATAAAGTAAGTCCTTAGAGACTTGCAAAGAGACTTAGACTCCCACAAAATAATAATGGGAGACTTTAACACCCCACTGTCAATATTAGACAGATCAATGAGACAGAAGGTTAACAAGGATTTACAGGACTTGAACTCAGCTCTGCACCAAGCAGACCTAAGGGACATCTACAGAACTCTCCACCCCAAATCAAGAGAACGTACATTCTTCTCACCACCACATTGCAATTATTTTAAAATTGACCACATAATTGGAAGTAAAGTACTCCTCAGCAAATGTAAAAGAACAGAACTCACAACAAACTGTCTCAGACCAGAGTGCCATCAAATTAGAACTCAGGATTAAGATACTCACTCAAAACTGCACAAGTACATGGAAACTGAACAACATGCTCCTGAAGGACTAGTGGGTACAAAACTAAATGAAGGCAGAAATAAAGATCTTCTTTGAAACCAATGAGAACAAAGACACAATGTACTAGAGTCTCTGGGACACATTTAAAGCAGTATGTAGAGGGAAATTTATAGCAATAAATGCCCACAAGACAAAGCAGGAAAATTCTAAAATCGGCACCCTAACATCACAATTAAAAGAACTGGAGAAGCAAGACCAAACACATTCAAAAGCTAGCAGAAGGCAAGAAATAACTAAGATCAGAGCAGAACTGAAAGAGACAGAGACACAATAAACCCTCCAAAAAATCAAAGAATCCAGGAGCTGTTTTTTTAAAAAGATCAACAAAATTTATGGACTGCTAGCAAGACTAATAAAGAATAAAAGAGAAAAGAATCAAGTAGATGCAATGAAAAATGATAAAGGGAATATAACCACCAATCCCACAGAAATACAAAATAGCATCAGAGAATACTATAAACACCTCTACACAAATAAACTAGTAAATCTAGAAGAAATGGATAAATTTCTGGACCCATACACCCTCCCAAGACTAAACCAGGAAGAAGCTGAATCTCTGAATAGACCAATAACAGGTTCTGAAATTGAGGTAATAATTAATAGCCTACCAACCAAAAACTAGTCAAGGACCAGACAGATTCACAGCCAAATTCTACCAGAGGTACAAAGAGGAGCTGCTAACATTCCTTCTGAAACTATTCCAATCAATAGAAAAAGAGTGAATCCCCCCAATTCATTTTATGAGGCCAGCATCATCCTGATACAAAAGCCTGGCAGAAACACAACAAAAAGAGAATTTTAGACCAATATCCCTGATGAACATCAATAAAAAAATCCTCAGTAAAATACTGGCAAACCGGATCCAGCAGCACATCAAAAAACTTATCCACCACGAACAAGTTGGCTTCATCCCTGGGATGCAAGGCTGGTTCGACATACAAGTCAATAAATGTAATCCATCACATAAACAGAACCAAAGACAAAAACTACATGATTATCTCAATAGATGCAGAAAAGGCCTTCAACAAAATTCAACAGCTCTTCATGCTAAAAACTCTCAATAAACTAGGTATTGATAGAACATATCTCAAAATAATAAGAGCTGTTTATGACAAACCCATAGCCAATATCATACTGAATGGGCAAAACTGCACACATTCTCTTTGAAAACCAGCACAAGACAATAATGCCCTCTCTTACCACACCTCTTCAACATAGTGTTGGAAGTTCTGGCCAGGGCACTCAGGCAAGAGAAAGAAATAAAGGGCATTCAATTGGGAAAAGAGGAAGTCAAATTTTCCTTGTTTGTGGATGACATGGTTGTATGTTTAGAAAAACCCATCATCTCAGCCCAAAATCTCCTTAAGCTGATAAGCAACTTCAGCAAACTCTCAGGATACAAAATCAATGTGCAAAAGTCACAAGCATTCCTATATACCAATAACAGACAGAGAGTCAAATCATGAATGAACTCCCATTCACAATTGCTACAAAGAGAATAAAATACCTAGGAATCCAACTTACAAGGGATGTGAAGGACCTCTTCAAGGAGAAGTACAAACCACTGCTCACCAAAATAAAGAGGACACAACATTGGAAGAACACTCCAATGGAAGAACATTCCATGCTCATGGATAGAAAGAATCAACATAGTGCAAGCAACCATACTGCCCAAGGTAATTGATTGATTCAATGCCATCCCCATCAAGCTTCCAATGACTTTCTTCACAGAATTGGAAAAAAACTACTTCAAAGTTCATATGGAACCAAAAAAGAGCCCACATTGCCAAGACAATCCTAAGTAAAAGGAACAAAGTTGGAGGCATCATGCTGCCTGACTTCAAGCTATACTACAAGGCTATACTAACCAAAACAGAATGGTACTGGTACCAAAACAGATATATAGACCAATGGAACAGAACAGAGGCCTCAGAAATAATTCCACACATCTACAACCCTCTGATCTTTGACAAACCTGACAAAAACAAGAAATGGGGAAGGATTCCCTATTTAATAAATGGTGCTGGGAAAACTGGCTAGCCATAAGTAGAAAGCTGAAACTGGATCCTTTCCTTACTCCTTATATGAAAATTAATTCAAGATGGATTAGAGACTTAAATGTTAGACCTAATACCATAAAAATCCTAGAAGAAAACCTAGGTAATACCATTCAGGACATAGGCATGGGCAAGGACTTCATGTCTAAAACACCAAAAGCAATGGCAACAAAAGCCAAACTTCACAAATGGGATCTAATTAAACTAAAGAGCTTCTGCACAGTAAAAGAAACTACCATCAGAGTGAACAGGCAACCCACAGAATAAGAGAAAATTTCTGCAATCTACCCATCTGACAAAGGGCTAATATCCAGAATCTACAAAGAACTCAAATAAATTTACAAGAAAAAACAATCCCATCAAAAATTGGGCAAAGGATATGAACAGACACTTCTCAAAAGAAGACATCTATGCAGCCAATAGACATATGAAAAATGCTCATCATCATTGGTCATCAGAACAATGCAAATCAAAGCCACAAGGAGATACCATTTCACACCAGTTAGAATGGCAATCATTAAAAAGTCAGGAAACAACAGATGCTGGAGAGGATGTGAAGAAATAGAAACACTTTCATACTGTTGGTGGGAGTGTAAATTAGTCCAACCATTGTGCAAAACAGTTTGGTGATTCCTCAAGGATCTAGAACTAGAAATACCATTTGACCCAGCCATCCCATTACTGTGTATATACCCAAAGGATTATAAATCATGCTACTATAAAGACACATGCACATGTATATTTATTGCAGCACTATTCACAATAGCAAAGACTTGGAACCAACTCAAATGTCCATCAGTGGTAGACTGGATTAAGAAAATGTTGCACATATACACCATGGAATACTATGCAGCCATAAAAAAGGATGAGTTCATGTCCTTTACAGGGACATGGATGAAGCTGGAAACCATCATTCTCAGCAAACTATCACAAGGACAGAAAACCAGAGCCCACATGTTCTCACTCATAGGTGGGAATTGAGCAATGCAAACACTTGGACACAGTGTGGGGAGCATCACACACTAGGGCCGGTTGGGCGGTGGGAGCCTGGAGGAGGGATAGCATTAGGACAAATACCTAATTCATATAGGACTTGGAACCTAGATGACGGGTTGATTGGTACAGCAAACCACCATGGCACATGTATACCTATGTATCAAACCTTCACGTTGTGCACATGTACCCCAAAACTTAAAGTATATATATATATATAAAATGGTCTGGTATTCTTAGTGCTGGCATAACAAAAGACAATATTTATAGTTGGCTCATAAAAAATATTCTTAAGGAGAAGGGACATGGGAAAAGATTTTCAGTGTAAAGGACCATCTCATTAGCTCTCACTTTAGCATTCTCCCAACTAAAACAGAAGGTGGTAACCACGCCCCAAACAATGGCCCATTTTCAAAATGGAATAATGCAAATGTGAGATGGATTTATCTGGCTCACCCCTTTGTTTGGCCAACTCAGCCAAAATGCTCTTTTGTGCTGGGATCAAAGAAATCACACCAAGGACCTATGCCCAAACACTACGTGAGATATGAGGTGGATATCTAAAAGACATTGTGACCACATTATCATATCACAAGACACTGACTGGCATGCCATCAATTTGGTGCAGTGACCAAGTATTTATTGGCTAGCTCCAAACGAAATATGTTGGTTTTGTGGCACTAATTTATGGCTGTGGTTACCTCCAGGGTGGCTAGGATAATGTTCCCTAGGTTATGCTTGGGTATGAGAATGAATAATTCAAACCCTGCCAAAACCAGCAAACCGTTTTCATTTAAAAATCTTGTTGGACATGTTTGGTATTCCAACGGTATAATCATTTTGTTTCAATCTTTATACCACAGATAGGTATTTAAGATGTTATATGGCATATAGAGGCCTTAAAGAATTATACTCAAAAGGCCCTGAATGATAGTTGCATGAGTATCTATCTCTTTGCTAAATGATGAGGTTATGCTTATGAGGAAAGCTGAGCTACAAAACTGTGTGGCTTTAGATATACTAATGGCAACACAAGGGGGGAATTGTGCCATTATAAAAACTGAATGTTGTGTGTATATTCCAGATGAATCAAAGAATATAACCCAACTTACGACTGATATGAAAACCTAGAAAACCAAACTGCCAGATCAAAAACCATTACTAATTGATTGGTTGAGCAGTTGGTTTGAACCCTGGGGAATTCAGTGACAGAAACTCTTGCTTATAATATGAATAATAATAATGATTTGTGTTCTGTCCTGTTTTTACTTACAATGTTGTTATTGTATGTGCTTGCAAATAAGTCGATGTGCAACTGGAAGGGCGAGGGTAATAATTGCCCAGAAAATTGCTCTGAGGAGGCAGTGATATAGCCTAACCCAACTTCTAGGTTTGCTTTCCTTTCATTGCCATAAATCTGACCTAGGTTCCTATATAATAATTTTTCTTTCTTTCTTCTTTCCTTCCTTTTTTCCTTTTTTCTCCCCCCCCTTTTTTTTTTTTTTTTTTTGTTTGTTTGTTTGTTTGTTGTTTTACCTTCATGGGACAAGACTTCCTAGAAACGAGCCCTCATAGTGATGTGGGACCTGAACATCTAGGAACGAGCCTTCCTAGTTACATGAGAACTGAACTTATAGGAATAAGCCTTCCTAGCAATGTGGGACTTGAACTTCTAGGAATGAGCCTTCCTAGTGACATGGGACCTAAACTTCTAGGAATAAGCCATCCTAGCAATGAGAAACTAGCAAAAAAGGAGAAAAAAAAAAAAAAACCTGAGGCGAATAACCCATATTCATTTTAAAATGCTTTTCTCCAAAAGATTCTAAAGAAAACGGTTGGGGGGCGGAATGTGAAAGGAAAATACATTTTGGGACCCCAAACTCATTTCTCAAAAGGGAAAAGTCAAGCTGAGAACTGGGTCACGCAAACTTGCCTCCACCTTTTGGTTCCTAAATAAGATGACTACAAGATGAAAAGTGACCTGCCTCTCCCATATTTTGCCCACAAGGAAATTCCTGGTGAGCTGTTCAAAACTTCACCAGGACAATGCAAACCGATAGCTTATCTTTACAGGTACAGTCATCCTGGCCTGCCAGACAAAAATGCATATCTGATTGCTCCCTACCCCATTTTGTCTGTGTCATCTTATGTAAAATGCAGATTCCACACATTTTTCCTTTGCCCCTTTTGTTTATGTGAAAACTCTGTGCTTCCCAATATCCTTCCCTTTCCCCTTTAAATTTGGAGCCCTCAAAATCATCTTCAAAGAAAGGCCATAGACTTGTCTCCCAGATGCATCCTTAACTTTTGCAAATAAATCTCCAAAAATGATTGAGACTTGTCATGTTATTTTCTTGATTGACATGGGTATGTAGCAAGTTATTAGAAAAGCTCATTTTAGCAGGATGTGAAGTCTTACGTCCTATGAAGAGAAATTAGGGGAAGAGAGAAAAACAACAACAAACAAAAGAACAACCCTGGAAAATTGGTATCGGCCACATTACTCTGGGGTCCGTACACAAGTAGGCAGGTATAAAAGTGGCTTATATATGTAAATAGGTTGCTGTTATTTTCTTCTGAAGTTTAATTTGTCTGGCTTCAGTTTGCAGGGCTTTAAGAAAGCACAGCTTAGTTTTCAGTGGTTTAATATTAGAATAAATGAGGGAAAAAAATGAAAGAAGAAAAAAATAAAAACATTATTTTGGATACTTTTGCATTTAAAGTTAGAATGAAGTCCAAATTGTAGAAAATAATAACAATTGAAAAACATTAGAAAAGACTAGAATCTAACAACAGATATACTATAATTTTTGAAACATTTTTTCTCTCTCCAGTTTTTTATTTTTATGGAAGACAAGTCATAGTAGGACTGATTTGCTTTATTATACTTGGCCAAATTATTTGTATACATTGCAGCAAGAATAATTATTATTCACATGGGCTTTTTAAATTGGCTTTGATGGAACTTTGTTCCATAGAAAGAATTTCAGATAAGACTTTTTAAAGTTGAGCCCAGCCATGGATTTGTACCATTGAGTATCTATGAGTTGGGTAAATTCCTCTTCTCTTGGGGTCCCAGGAAAACTTGGGGCTCCTGGGCCTATCAGAAAGTGATGATTTTTACTAACCACAGATCAGGAACCCTGTACAGGAACTGTGTAGACAAGGTGTGAGGTCAGTTTTCCCAATGGGCTTTTATTGGCTCTGTAAATCAAATTTGATTCCTTAAAGGAAAGAACACCATTCCAGTCAAAACCTTAGTAAAATAACCAGTTCTTCCAATTGTGTCCTGTTACAAAGAAAAACAGATTCTTATTGCACTTGTGCAAATAACTTTATTGCCATAAGTTAAGAATACTCAGATAGTTTCCAAATTCTGGAGACATCAGGTAGAGAGAAATATGCTCCAAATGTTGTTCATAGGAGTATACTTTACTTCATTGTTAAAAACTGTCAACAACTCGAAAGTTTTCTTGGCCCTGAAAAACAAAACAAGGGATGAGCAATGTTTTAAGACAAAAGTAAAAAAGATTACTTCAGTCTTATATTAGTTCAATCCATGAAGTTAATTCCTGTTCTCCTTGATATTCATGAACATTTTAACTCTCCATGAGTCCTGAAAGTTTCTCCTCTATTCTGTTGTCACAATCTCCAAAATTATCAGAAACCTGCATTCAAGAACACTTGTTAGAGTTTTATAGCTAATTATAAAACCAATTTCTAAAGAGGACCAAAATAAGACAACTGTCTGTGGATGACAAATGTTTTAGGGCAGCCATAGTCAAAGACACAATTTGCAAGTGAATTTGTTACTTCTGTGGCACACAATAATTTAATGTAATGATTATAATTATTACTGATATCATACACTAAGTTATACTAGAATTATAGGAGTTTCTCATGATTGTGGAACACATAGCAATAACATATTTATGCAAATATAGCCCAAAGGAAACAAAACACCATTTCATATTTGACAATGTTTCCTGTAAGATTTTTAAACCAAATAAGCCAAATATGTCATTTTTGGACTTTAGGAATCCTAATAAAGGATTAATTAGGTCAGAAAAATACATAATTTATAATTTGATTTTGGAAAGTTTGTCAAATATCAAAGATTTAAAACACTTGATATCACAAAATAGAATCACAAGTCATTGTAAAATAAGTCATTTATTTAACCAAAGAGATAGCTCAAAGATCTCAATGAAAAGGCAAAAAACTTCATTCTTTAGAGAGCAGACATACTTTTCCAAACAATAAGCCCTAATAAAAACAGCATGAAGCAAATTAAATTTTGTTTTTCAAAATTTTATAATCTATAAAATTTTAATCTTGACTATAAGATATAACTCTCATAAGCCTTTTATAACCTTTATAATCCTTATTAAGGAGTCAGTTAATGCTTCAAGAAAACCTTTTTAATCTGACACTGGGGATCAAATACTGATCTTGCATCAGTGTGCCTTTGACATTAATAGTTAATTTATAGAAAAACTGAACTTATTGTATTCCTATAGATCAGCCCTTACAGCCTCACATGCTGACCTTTTCCACAATAGTCTCTTGGTCTCAAGGTGTTGAATAGCTTTAATTTCTGGCCCTATGTCTCAGTTTATCTTGATTGTCATCTCCTACTGGGCCTGATGATGAGACTTTAATTGCTGTCAGTGTTTAAGATTTAGCAGTACTTAATGTCCTTTTGATACTCATGAGCCAAATCTCTGTAATTCAATGTCACAAAGATTTAAAAGCACATACAGAAAGATATACTGATGTAATAACCTTAATTAATTATTGTTTAATCTAGTGATTTTCTAAGCAAACAAAAATGTAATAATAATGGCATATGAATTATTTTGATAACACATGTAATCTGTTAGGCCAATTACCAAAAGGCAAAAGAAAAGACCTTCTGCAGTGCACAGAGTATGATGTTGCACCTTCAGACCTTTAAAAAAAACATTGTTAGCATCAGGCAACAAAAAAACAGAACCTGAGGAAAAACAAAACAAAACAAAACCTTATACGAACTGAAAATGAGGTGAAAGAGAGTGTTAGTGTTTTATACCTTTAAAAGGGGAGAGAAAACAAAAAACAGTGAGATTCAATGAAACTTGAACTTTAGGTTAAAAAAATTAAACTCTCTTATAATTAATTAAGAGTAAAGAAATCCCTTAAGAAAATTTTATTGTTCTAACCAATTCTTTAGTATATAAGTGCTTTGTTACATCAAACTCAGTCTCTAGAAAGACCATTATAATTTCCCTTTAATTATAGACAACTTGATCATATAAATGATGGAGGTGGAGTTTCACTCTTGTCACCCAGGCTAGAGTGCAATGGCATGATTTCTACTCGCTGCAACCTTCGCCTCCTGGGTTCAAGTGATTCTCCTGCCTCAGCCTCCTGAGTAGCTGGGATTATAGGTGCACAACACCACACCCAGGTACTTTTTTTTTTTTTTTTTGTATTTTTTAGTAGAGATGGGGTTTTGCCATGTTGGCCAAGCTGGTCTCAAACTCCTGACCTCAGGTCATCCACCTACCTCGGCCTCTCAAAGTGATTGGATTATAGGCGTGAGCTACCACGCCCAGCCCCATACAAGATTCTGTCTAATATAAAATTATTTTTCTTCAAGCTTTTTTATTAAAACATACCTCTTTATTTTTATAACTTTATTTATATCTCCCTTATTTCCTGGTTCCTTTTACATTGTTTTATACATAACCTTTAAATACGCTTTGAATTATACAAAAATAATTCACCTTTTTAAAAAGGACACATTTTATTTTAGAAAAAAAAATTTCCTGCTGGGCGCCGTGGCTCATGCCTGTAATCCCAGCACTTTGGGAGGCTGAGGCGGGCGGATGACGAGGTCAGGAGATCAAGACCATCCTGGCTAATACGGTGAAATCATGTCTCTACTAAAAAAAAAAAAATACAAAAAATTAGCTGGGCATTGTGGCAGGCGCCTGTAGTCTCAGCTACTCGGGAGGCTGAGGCAGGAGAATCACTTGAACTCGGGAGGTGGAGGTTGCAGTGAGCCGAGATCGTGCCACAGCACTCCAGCCTGAGTGACAGAGCAAGACTCCATCTCAAAAAACAAAAAACAAAACAAAACAAAACAAAATCCATAATATATGCTTTATCAGAAAATACCCCCAAAATAAAGTCTCTTTTATTTTATTTAAATTACTTTAGATTCTAAATTATGACATTTATCTACAAGTATTTATCCCATTACATTTTCCTAATTATTTCATTTTAATCATTTACCTAGATTATTTATGAAAACTGTGATAGTCATAATTTAAATTTATAAAAGCACCATTGCAAAATTATAACTCAGACAGTAAAAAACATCTCACCTGACTCCATCTTGTTGCTAACCTCCAAGCTGTCTTTATTCATTCTTGGGCATAGGCTGAATCAACTTTGGGAGGAACTTAGTTTATAGTTTAGTTTTGAAACAAAGACAATAACAGTCCTTTCTCAAAACAAACCTCCTTTCTTCCTGTGGACTAGACTGCCTAAAGCCAAAAGATTAGAAGTTATAGTAATTTATTAAATAATTCAAGATGTAGCTATTTCCATTAAACCAATATCAATGTCTTATTTATTAAAAATTACACAAGCAGAGATCATTCTGTTATGGGCTGAGTTTATAGTTTTGTAACCCTTATGCCAAATTTTGACACCTCATAGTATTTGGCAAGTATAAGAATAAAATTGCTTGATCAATAAATGCAAGCAAAAATATATGCTGACAATTTTTAAGACATTTCTAATATTACTTTACCAATAATTTTAAAGACAGCTCATTTATTAAAGATTTTACTTAAGTTACATAAACTTGAAAAAGCATTTGACTAGTCTTTCCTTTTTTCTGATAAAGCATTTGACTTAAGAGCTTTTTTTTTTCTTAAGCAAATTAGAGCTCTTTTATATATTTTGGGTAGTGAAACATTCTGTACACAACACATAAATACATAGACATACTAGGCATACCGATAGAAGTACATCGTATGGGTTCGTAAGACCTCCTATTTTATTTTATTTTATTTTATTTTATTTTATTTTATTTTATTTTACTGAGACAGTCTTGCTCTTTCACCCAGGCTGGATTGCAATGGTATGATCTAGGCTCACTGCAACCTCTGCCTCCAAGGTTCAAGCAATTCTCCTGCCTCAGCCTCCCAAGTAGCTGGAATTACAGGCATTTGCCACCAAGCCCAGCTAATGTTTTTTTAATTTTAGTTGAGATGGGGTTTTGCCATGTTGGCCAGGCTGGTCTCAAACTCCTGACCTCAGGTGATCCACCTACCTTGGCCTCCCAAAGTGCTGGGATTACAGGCATGAGCCACTGTGTCCAGCCTTTTGTTTTTTTCTATCATAGGCTTGCAAACTCCTGATAACCTGTTTCATTACCCTAGCAGTTGTTAGCTAAATAACCTTAAATCTTCATATTGAAGGAAACAACTCTTAGGTGAAAAATCAGATAGCAAAAGTTGCATCTCAAGGTACAGAGAAAAGTCTGGTAGTGCTGGAGAGATTAATGGTGGATACCAAATCAAATATACAATTATAGAAATCTATCATAGGATTGTATAAGGAGACCAATTTTATTTAGATAGGAACTACCTATCTTACAACTGAATGTCTGAGATCTGGGAAAAGCCCACACTGAAACCATCGGTCTTCAAAATGGGAGAATTAATATGAGCCTAGACCACGTGTGCTAGCAAAAAGGTGCACTTCTTATGTAAGTAAAACCCTTGAAGTAGTCAAAATAAAATAACTTTCTTATTTTTTCTTTTGCTAGCTGTTTTTCTCCCCCTTACCACATCACCTTTGTGTGAGGGGGAAGGTGGAATTTAGCCACTTCAGAGGCCTTCTTCCCCATAATTTGGAACTTTCCTTTGGATTTGATTAAGTCAAATAGAGTTGGTCAAAACCAATGGAAAAAAAGACTGAAACAACATCAAAAACAGAAACAAACAAAGCAGTTAAGCAAAACAATCACACAACTTATATGATTACTGAGTGTTGTTAACGGTAAAGTGAAATTAAGACTAGCAGATTTTTAATCTGAACTTTAGCCAAGAAAAATCCCAATTCAGTTACTTACCTAGGGATAAGTCTCAGGCTGAAGACTTCTCCCTACCATCCTAGAAGAAGGAAAAAACACAAACTCATCTTCTTTATTGGAAGTGAGCTCAAATTCCATAAAGGAGTTATCTGCCTTCCATTATCATGGAAGCTGGAAAACTTGCCTTCCTTGTATTGAAAGCAAGAAACATTGCAAAAAAAAAAAAAAAAAAAAAAAAAAGGAGTTGTACAGCAAAATAAACTTTAGATCTCAACCAAATTTGGAGAGGTCATGGATTCTCTGAAGGCGAAACCTTCAGGCCTTAGCAAATTGTCCTGTTGATTTGAGCCATAAAGATAGCTCAACCTCATGCCAAGCACTGATAGGAGATTTGTGAAAGGTCAGGGGCACCTCCATTCAGAACCCCTTTATGGTTACCAAAATGTGAACCCCAAATGTCTGAGACCCTTCTCAGCCAATCATGCTAGACTAAGTTTAGTACAATGTTTGTCATAAAGTAGATGCCCAAAATGCTTTTTTTTCATTGACATATGATTCCCATATTATATAATTTGCCCATTTGAACTGTAAAATTCAGTGGTTTTTAGTATATTCACAATATACAATCACATTATGTAATTCCCATTACGTAATCATAACCATTATCTAATTTGAAAACATTTTTTATTATTCCCAAAAGAAACCCCATACCATTAGCAGCACATTCCATTCTTTCCGACCCCCATTCTCTGGCAAACATCGATCTACATTCTGTTTCTATGGAGTTATCTATTTTGAACATTTCACAAAAATAAAACCAAATAATGTGTTGCCTTTTGTGTTTGCCTGTGTTCACTTAGTGTGTTTCTAGGGTTCATCTTTATTGTACCATGTATTAGTACTTCATATCCACTTGCTGCAGCACCATTTATTGAAAGACTATTCTTTCCTCCATTGAATTGAGCATCCTTGTTTCAAATTTATTACAAATATATGAGTTAAATTTTGGGCTCTCAGTTCTATTGCATTCATCTGTATGTCTATTCTTATGCCAGTGCCACACTGTCTTCATTACTATAGCTTTGTATTAAGTTTTGAAACTAGAAAGTATGAATGCTATAATTTTATTCTCACTTTTCAAGTTTGCTTTGGCTATTCTGGCTTTCATTCATTTTTATATAAATTTTAGAATCAGATTTCAGTTTATGAATAAAAGTCAGCTGGGGATTTAATAGGTCTTGTGTTGAATTTGCAGATGAATTTGGGGGAAGATTGCCATCTTAACAATATTAAGTCTTTCAATACATGAGCATGGGCTGCTTTTCCATTTTTGTAGGTCTTATTTAATTTATTTCAACAAAATCTGTACTATTCAGTGTACCTGTCTTTCACTTCTTTTCTTAAATTTATGATTAAGTATGTTGTTCTTTTAAAATTTTTATTTTAGGTTTGGGGTATGTGTGAGGGTTTCTTACATAGGTAAACTCATGTCACAAAGGTTTTTTGCATACATTTTTTCACACAGATATTAAGCCTAGTACAGAATAGTCATCTTTTCTGCTCCTCTGTTTTCTCTCACACTTCACCCTTAAGTAGACCCAAGTGTCTGTTGTTCCCTTCTTTGTGCTCATGAGTTCTCATTATTTAGCTCCCACTTATAAGTTAAAATATGTGGTATTTGGATTTCTTGTCCTACATTAGTTTATTAAGGATAATAGCCTTCAGTTCCATTCATGTTGATACATAATACACAACATCATTCTTTTTTATGACTGCAAAGTATTCCCTGGTGATTAAGTACCACATTTCCCTCATTTTATCTGTGATATACAGGCATTTAGGTTGATTCATATCTTTGCAATTGTGAATAGTGCTGCAATGAACATTCACATGCATATGTCTTTTTGGTAGAATGATTTATATTCCTCTGGGTATATACTTCGAGATTGCTGGGCCAAATGTTTGTTCTGTCTTTAGGTCTTTGAGAAATCACCATACTGTTTTCCACAATGGTTGAACTAATTTATACACTCACCAAGAGCATATGAGTGTTCCCTCATCTCTATAATCTCACCAGCATCTGTTTTCTTTTGTTTGTTTGTTTTTACTTTTAGTAATAGCCATTCTGACTGGTGTGAGACTGTATCTCATTGTGGTTTTGATTTGCAATTCTCTAATAATCAGTGATATTAAGCTTTTTTCATATGCTGTTGCTTGCATGTATGTCTTCTTTTGAAAAGTGTCTGTTCATGTCCTTTGCCCACTTTGATGGGGTTGTTTATTTTTCTCTTGTAAATTTAAGTAGCTTATAGATACTAGATACTAGACCTTTTTCAGATGCATAGTTTGCAAATATTTCCTCTCAATATGTAGATTGTCTGTTTAATCTGTTCATAGTTTCTTTTGCTGTGCAGAAACTTTTAAGTTTACTTAGATCCCATTTGTCATTTTTTGGTTTTAGTTGTGATTGCTTATGCTGTCTTTGTCAAGAAATCTTTGCCCATTCCTATATAAAGGATGGTAGTTCCTAAGTTGTCTCCCAGGGATTTTATAATTTTGTGTTTTACATTTAAGTCTTTAATCCATATTGAGTTGATTTTTTTTACATCATGTAAGAAAGGAGTCCAGTTTAATCTTCTGCATATGGCTAGCCAGTTATTTTACCACCATTTATTGAATAGGAACTCTTTTACTCTTTTTCCCACTGCCTTTTTTTTTTTTTTTTTTTTTTTTGGTCAAATTTGTCAAAGATCAGATGATCATAGGTTGGTAGCATTATTTTCGGGCTCTCTATTGTGTTTCACAGGTCTATGTGCCTGTTTTTGTACCAGTAGCATGCTGTTTTGGTTACTAAAGCACTGTAGTATAGTTTGAAGTTGGGTAACATAATGGCTTCAGCTTTGATGTTTTTGCTTAGGGTAGCCTTGGCTATTCAGGTTCTTTTTTTTGGTTGCATAAGAATTTTGAAATAGTTATTTTCTAGTCCTGTGAATAATGTTGTTGGTAGTTTGAGAGGAATAGCATAAAATCTGTAAATTGCTTTAGGCAGTATGACTGTTTTAATAATATCGATTCTTTTTTATCTGTGAGCATCATTGTTTTTATTGGTTTGTGCCTTCTCTAATTTCTTTAAGCAGTGTTTTGTAATTCTCATTGTAGAGATTGCTTACCTCCCTGGTTAGCTGTGTTCCTAGGTATTTTATTCCTTTGTGGCAACTGTGAATGGGATTGCCTTCCTGATTTGGCTCTTGGCTTGGCTGTTGTTGATATATAAGAATGCTAGTAATTTTTCTACATTGGTTTTGTGTCTTTGCATCCTGAAATTGCTGAAGTTGTTTATCAGCTGAAGAATATTTGGGCCAAGACTATGAGGTTTTCTCAATATAGAATCATGTTGTCTGCAAACAGGGATATCTTGACTTCCTCTTTTTTTATTTGGATACCTTTTTTTTTTCTTTCTCTTGCCTAATTGCTCTGGCCAGGACTTCCAATATGAACTGAAAAGAAGTAGTGAGAGAGGACATCATTGTCTTCTCTCAGTTTTCAAATGGAATGCTTCTAGCATTTGCACTTTCAGTATGTTGGCTGTGGGTTTGTCATAGATGGTTCTTATTTTTCAAGGCATGTTTCTTCAATACCTAGTTTACTGAGAGTTTTTAACTCAAAGGGTGTTAGATTTTATCAAAAGCATTTTCTGCATTTATTGAGATAATCATTTGGTTTTGTCTTTAGTTCTATGTAATAAATCACATTATTATAATTGATTTATGTGTGCTGAATCTACCTTTTATCACAGGGATGAAGTCTTCTTGGTCATGGTGGATTAGATTTTTGATGTACTGCTGAATTTAGTTTGCAAGTTTTCTGTTGAGGACTTTTTATTAATGATTCAATTTTGGAGATTGTTATTGGTTATTGGTCTGTTTGGGAAATCAGTTTCTTTATGGTTCAGTCTTGGGAGAGTGTATGTGTCCAGGAATTTTTCCATCTGTTCTAGGTTTCCCAGTTTGTGTGCATAGAGGTGTTCATAGTAGTTTCTGGTGGTTATTTTTATTTCTGTGGGGTCATTGGTAACATTCCTTCCTAATTTCTAATTGTGTTTATTTGGATCTTCTCTCTTTTCTTCTTTATTACTCTAGCTAACAGCCTATCTTGTTATTTTTTTCAAAAAACCAACTCTTGGATTGATTGATCTTTTGAATCTGTGTGTGTGTGTGTGTGTGTGTGTGTGTGTGTGTGTGTGTGTGTGTGTGTGTCTTGAATTCCCTAAATCCAGCTCTGATATTAGTTATTTCTTGTTTTCTGACAGGTTTAGTAGCTATGACTTTCACTTCTTAACATTGTCTTAGCTGCATCCCAGAAATCCTCATTTGTTATATCTTTGTTCTCAATAGTTTCAAAGAACTTCTTGATTTCTGCCTTAATTTCTTTATTTTCCTGAAAGTTATTCAAGAGCAGATTGTTTAATTTTCATGTAATTGCATGGCTTTGAGTGATTGTCTTAGTATTAATGTCATTTTTATTTTGCTGTGGTCCAAGAGTATGTTTGGTATGATTTTGGTTCTTTTGCATTTGCTGAGTATTGTTGTATGTCTAATTATGTAGACAATTTTTTAGAGTATGTGCCATGTGGTGATGAGAAGAATGCACATTTTATTGTTTTGGGGATGAGAGTTCCATACAAGTCTATCAGATCCATTTGTCCAGTATTGAGTTGAGGTTCTGAATATCTTTGTTAATTTTCTGCCACAATGACTTGTCTAATGCTGTCAGTGGATCATTGAAGTCTCCCACTATTATTTTGTGGAAGTCTGTGTCTCTGTGTAAATCTCTAAGAACTTGCATTATAAATCTGGGTGCTCTTGTGTTGGGTACATATAAATTTAGGAAAGTTACATTTTCTTGTTGAATTGAACCCTTTACCCTTTCTTGTTGAATTATATAATACCCTTCTTTGTCTTTTTTCAAAATTTTTCTTCATTTAAAGTCTGTTTTGTCTGCCATTAGGATTGCAACCACAGCTTTTTCCTGTTTTCCATTTGCTTGATAGATGTTCTTCATTCCTTAATTTTGAGCATATGGGCGTCATTATGTGGGAGATGAGTCTCCTGAAGACAACATGCCATTGGTTCTTGCTTTTTTATCCAGCTTACCACTCTGTGTCTTTTAAGTGGGACATTTGGCCCATTTACATTCAACGTTATTATTCATATGTGTGGATTTGATCCTGTCATTGTGTTGTTGGCTTGTTATTGGGCAGACTTGTTTGTGTGGTTGTTTTATAGTGTCACTGGTCTGTGTATTTAAGTGTGTTTTTGTATTAGCTGGTAATGGTCTTTCTATATTTATTACTGCTTTCAAGATCTCTTGTAAGGCAGGTCTGATGGTAACAAATTTCCTCAGCATTTAGTTATATGAAAAGAATCTTATTTCTCCTTCACTGAGAAAGCTTAGTGTGGCTGGATATAAAATTCTTGGTTGAAGATTTTTTTTTTCTTTAAGAATGTTGAATATAGCCCCTCAATCTCTTCTGGTTCATATGATTTCAGTTGATGTTATTGTAAATAAAATTGTTTTTAAAAAATTTTTTGGAGTGTTCATTGCTAATATATAGAAATAAAATTAACTTTTGTATCTTGATCTATTGAGGAATGTTGGTGAACTCACTTGTTAGCACTAAGAGTTTCTTAGTTGATCCTATAATCTTTTCTACATACAAGATCACATGATCTGCAAATAGAGGTAGTTTTTCTTCATTACTGATCTTAAATTATTTTTATTTCATTTTACTTTATAATTGGTCTAGCCAGAATCTCCAGTACAATGTTTAATAAACATTATTTTTTCATTTTTTAAATTTCATTTTACTTTATAATTGGTCTAGCCAGAATCTCCAGTACAATGTTTATTAAATATGGTGAAAGTGTACATCCTGTCTTGTTCTGGAAATTATTTTTAAAGCATTCAGACTTTCATTGTTAAATATAATGTTAGCTTTGGGTTTTTTGTACATGCTATTAATATCAGATTGATAAAGTTTCTTTCTATTCCTAGTGTGTTGAGGTTTATGTTTTTTTTTTTCTTTTACCATTAAAGCATGTTGGATTATGCCAAATGCTTTTTCTGTGCCTAATGAGATGATCATAATATGTTATGTAACATTAATTGATTTGCATATGTTTCACCAACCTTGCAATCCACTAACAAATACTGCATGGTAATAGTGTACAATCTTTTATATATATGCTTTTGGATTTGTTTGCTATAATTTTGTTTATGATTTTTATGTGTGTATACATGAGGGATATTGGTTTGCAGCTTTTTTTTTCTTATCTGGCTCTAGCATCTGGATAATACTAAATGAATTAAGTAGTGCTCCTTTCTCTTCTATTATTTGGAAGAGTGTGTAAAGAATTTATATGAAGTATCATTAAAATGTTTGGTAGAATTCACTAGTGAAGTCAATTTCACAAGAGGTTATAAAAAATTTTAATATCTATGCACCTAACATTGGATCATCCATATATGTAAGGCAAATATTGGTAGAACTAAAGAGAGAGAAGGACTCCAATGTGATAATAGCTGGAGACTTTGGCATCCCACTTTTAGAGTTGGACAGAACTCCCAGACAGGAAGTCAACAACAAAAATTTGGCCTTAATCTATACTATGGAACAAACGAACTCAATAGATATTTACAGAACATTATATTCAAAAGCTGAATAATACACATTTTTTCCTCAGTACATGGATCATTCTGAAGGATAGAGCATATGTTAGGTAACAAAGTAAGTCTTAAAACACTCAAAAAAAAAATGAGATAATATCAAGCATCTTCTCTGACCACGATGGAATAAAAATAGAAATTAAAGAAGAACAATACTTTTGGAAACTATGCAAATACATGGAAATTTAAAAATATGCTTCTGAATGACCAGTGTGTCAATGAAGAAATTAAGAAGGAAAGTGAAAATTTTTTTGAAATAAATGAGAAAGAAAACCCAACATCCCAAAACCTATGTCATACAGCAAAAAGAGTACTAAGAGATAAGTTAAAAGCTATGGAGCCTACATCAAAAAAAGAAAAGCATCACAGAAACAACCTAACAATGCATCTTAGAGAAGTAGAAAAGCAAGAAAAAGTAAATGCAAAATTAGTAGAAACAACAAAAGAATAAATATCAGAGCAGAAATTAATGAAATTAAAATGAAGAAACTCATACAAAAGATTAATGAAATAAAAAGTTGGTTTTATGAAAAGTTAAACAACATTGACAAACCTTTATCCAGACCAAGAATAATGCAGAGAAGATCCCAATAAATAAAATCAGAGATGAAAAACAAGACATTTCAACTGATACTGAAAAAATTTAATAGATCATTTGTGGCTAATGTGAACAATATGCCAATAAATTGGAAAATCTAGAAGAAATGTACAAACTCCTAGACACATAAAACCTACGAAGATTAAACCATGAAGAAATCCAAAACCTGAACACACAAGTAACAAGTGGTGAGATAAAAACTGCAATAAAATACCTTCAGGTAAAGAAAAGCCTGGAACCCGATAGCTTCACTGCTGAATTCTACCAAACATTTAAAGAAGAACTCATATAAACACTACTCAAAGTATTCCCAAAATGGCAGAAGAGGGAATACATCCAAACTTGTTGTACAACCAAGTATTACGTGATACCAAAATCAAAAACTCATAAAAACAAACAAACAAAACAACAACAACAACAAAAACCCAGAAAACTACAGGCCTGTATCTCCAAATAATATTGTTGCAAAAATTCGCAACAAAATACTTGGAAGCTGAATTCAACAATACATTAAACAATTATTATCACGTCCCAGTGTGATTTGTCACTGGGATGCATGGATGGTTCAACATATACAAATCAATTAATATGTACATCATATCAACAGAAAGAAGGACAAAAGCCATATGAGTATTTCAATTGATGCTGAAAAAGCAATTGATAAAATTCAACTTCCTTCACGATAAAAGCAATAAAAAAAACTGGGTAGAGAAAGAACATATCTCAACATCATAAAAGCTGTATACCACAGACTCACAGCTAGTATTATACTGAATAGGGAAAATCTGAAAGGCTTTTTTCTAAGTTCTGAAACATAACAAGAAGGCCCACTTTCATCATTGTAATTCAACATAGTATTGAAAGTCCTAGCTAGATCAATGAGACAAGAGTAAGAAATAAAGGACATACAAATTGGAAAGGAATAAGTCAAATTATCCTTGCTTGCAGCTGGTATAATGGTACTTTATTTTTCAATACCACACTTTATTTTTAAATATTTTTTATTTGTATAATTTTTAACATTCAATTTTTCTGGGTACATGGTAGGTATATGTATTTATGGGGTACAAGAGATGTTTTGATACAGGCATGCGGTGTGGAATAAGCCATAATGAAAAATGGACTATCCATCCTCTCAATTTATCTGTTGTGTTAAAAACAATCCAACTATATTATTGTAGATAGTTTAAAATGTACAATTAAATTATTATTGACTATAGCTACCCTGTTGTGCTAGTAAATTCTATATCTTATTTGGTCTTTCTATTTTTTTATACCCATTAACCTTTCTCACCATCACCCCCTCACCCCTGCCCCACTGCTCTTCCCTGCCACTGATAACCATCCTTCTACTATGTCCATGAGTTTAATTGTTTTGATTTTTAGATTCCATGGTATCTCACATTTTTATATAAAAAGCACTTACTAATGGTCAGCATTATTGTTACCCATTTCAAGTTATAGGTTTATAGGTTTTTTTTTGAAGGTTTCTACTCATTCAGGCCTCCTATTTACGAGTTTTTCAATACAATTTATTTTATATTTTCTGTCTTGCATCATCTTCTATGTCCTGTGTTAATATAATCTTTCAAAAATTTTTGTCTAAATGAAGTTGTAATAGGGCTTTTACTTCTGACACATCCAAGAAGGTACAAATTGGTCACATAAGCCAATATTTAATGACAAAATTTGGATATGTTTTCCTTACGTGTCATCTATCTTTTAATGTGAAATCTTCTAAGGAAAACACTATCAATTAATAACTAATGTGTCTTTTCTGGCCTGGCAGCAATCCAGTGGCTGTAAGGTCTTAACCAAGGAATATCTGAGAAGAAACTCACAGACTATGAACAAACATATTCATATAATTTTGCCAGGGTAATGGCTACAGGGAAGGTAAGTACTGTTTTCATTTGTATACCTGGCCTTGAAATTACAAGAATGCATTTACCTGCTAGATATCCTTACTTCGTTAAGGCTCCAAAAGCTTGAACTTTGCAAATATCTTGGGGAAAGGAGAATCAGGAGCAAAGTACCTGGAGAAGAACAATTTAGTACACAGAGTCTTAAAGTTTGCTGAATGCATATGGGTCATCAGGGTCAGGTAAACATTTTTGCTACATTTGATGATACCTGGAAGCCCTAGATAATGATTTTCAGATAGCTTTATTTGCACAAAATGACTATGTAAGTGGTGTGATGGAATGACAGAGGGAAAAGGAAAGACCACACCCTAATGAAAAAATTAATTCCTTCACTGGCCAAACCAGGTGCTTGAAATACAAATGGTTATTAAGATTGAAGTAAGAGTGATTGCTGGGGAGAAACAAATTGCAGTGGCGCATTTATCAGATTAATCTGTTGTTTAATAAGACTAGAACCTGAAACTCATGGTTTAGTTAGAAGAATAGATAGAGATAAGTCTAGGCCTAATTTGAGGAACTGGGTAAATAGAATGGAGTTTCTAGGAAGATGGTCCTACTAGCTGAGGGCACTGGGATTAAAGGGATGGGAACCGCTCAAGGTGAGGCACAGATTAGAAAGGACATTGAAAACAAAGGTGTTTCACAGTTTTACAAAGGGTTGGCCCTTATGATGTTTTCCAGAACTTGTGCCTCTGAAAAATAATCCATAGCTCACTTGCTTAGTAAAACCACTAGAATGAGTATCATAAAAATCTCAAGTCAGAATCTTGAGTTAAACCAATATCTTTTCACATTGTGAAGAAATTTGAAGCATTCACATCACACCTCCAAGATATCCAACTTGTTATTTTCACACTCAATCCACTCCCTCCTGTCTCTCTTTCTTAACCACCCTCACTCCCACTCCACCCTCACATTTACATCTAGTGCCTTGCACATTCCTTATTTTCCCACCAGATTATTCTGCTTCTGGCCTTGTTTTTCCCTCCTGTTCAGTCTATATATCAAGGTTTACAATTTCATCAATGTACTCAACACCTTTCTAGATTCCCTTTTTTACCCCGGGCCAATCTAAGTAACCTCATTTGTCACTTTGGTCCCCTAGGTTATGGAGCACCCTAGAAGTCCCAAGCAAGTGTCAAACGTCTCCTTTAGAAAAAAAAGGACAATCAAACCACCTCCCTTCTTCACGAGAGAATAGACTAAGGCAAGGTTTTGGGGACAGAGACCTGAAGGAGTGGAGAGAAAAATATTAAAAGTATAGGATTGTTAAAAGAGAGGGTGAAGGGGCACTGGGGATGCCAAACATTCTGCTGTTTAGGATTGGGGAGCTAAAGGATATATGTTGGAAATAATTGGTAGAACTCACTTCTCTGGTATGGAGAGCTTCCATGCACATGGTTGCACTTCCCCCGAACCTTACCCTAGCCTAAGTTTCAGAGCCAGGGAAAGCTAAAACAAGCAGGAAGAGGTAAGTGGGGTTTCATTCTTCTTAAATTACCACTGAAATTATTTATTTCTCAAATATAGTAAGCAAGTTAAAGGGAATTGTTTCTAAAATGCAACCTTTTCTCCAAAAGCAAAAACACACCCAGAAGATGTAGTAAAGGGCACTAACTACTGAAGGGGAAACTCTGATTACTGGTTTATTCCTCAGAAAAAAAAATACAGATAATTTTCCCTTCCCTCTCCCATAAAAGCTACTGTTTTGCTTATTAGATTAATGAGGGATAACTTACGCTTCCAAGTTCAGTGTCCTGAGCCAATGCCTACTTTGCAGTGACTTTCACTGGTGCCTAAGAATGAAGAATTTTGCTTCTCAAACAGAGCTGAGTATACTTCCCCCAATCCTCAAATTTAAAGAAAGTTTTATTTGCTCAAAAAGATGCTCAATTTTTTTCTCATGTTCATTTCTTCTCTCTTTTTCTAATTTCTTTAATTTTTGTACAGTTTTTATTTTCCTGTGATGAGGAGGAAAGAAGAATGCATTCAAGAAAACGTGATTATAACCATGAATCTTTCTTCCACACTGACCATTGTCTGTTCTAGTAAACTGTAGGGGTGTTATTTAGGAAGGAGAAATATCAGGGTATTTTGTCATTAACAATTATGTTAAACCAATCTCTCTGTGGCCACAACACCATGCACACAGAGTCGGTACTCTGGCACATAGTCTTACACGATTTTACTAGCAGTTTTTAATCTGCTTTGTTTATTGCTACCAACTAGTTCAGTAAACTTTGATGAGAAAGTTCTCAATGGAAAGTTTCTCCAGTATGAACTCTCCAAAAATTATGTCACTTCTTAAAGTAATTTTTGATTCTGATTTTATAACATGTACAGCTCTATAGCACTTATAAGGCAAATTTTTAATTAAACTTTTTATTTTGAGATTATTGTAGATTCACACGCAGTTGTACAAAATAATATGGATAAATTGTATGTATCCTTTACCATTTTCCCTGAATAGTAACATCTTGTAAAATTATGGTACATCACAGCCAAGAAATTGATATTGATAAAGTCAAGATAGAGAACACTTAAAGTACCATACCAGTTGCTTTTTTGTTTGTGTGAGATGAAGTGTCACTCTGTCCCCCAGGTCAGAGTGCAGTGGTGTTATCTTGGCTCACTGCAACCTCTGCCTCCTGGTTCAAGTGATTCTTGTGTCACAGCCTCCCTAGGAGCTAAGATTACAGGTACACGCCACCATACCCAGCTAATTTTTGTATTTTTAGTAGAGACAGAGTTTCATCATGTTGGCCAGGCTGGTCTTGACTCCTGATTTCAAGTGATCCGCCTGCATCGGCCTCTCAAAGTGCTTGGATTACAGGCATGAGTCGCTGCACTTGGCCTCCCATGTTGGTCTTTTATAGCCACAGTCACATCTCTCCTGCCTACTGCCAGTACCATCTCTAATCCCTGGAAACAATTGATATATTTCCCATCTCTATAATTTTCTTATTTCAAGAATGTTATATAAATGGGCCAGGCTTGGTGGCTTCTGCCTGTAATTCCAGCACTTTGAGAGGCTGAGGCAAGTGGATCACCTGAGGTCAGGAGTTCTAGAACAGCCTGGCCAACATGGTGAAACTTTGTCTCTCCTAAAAATACAAAAATTAGCCAGGCATAGTGCACGCCTGTAGTCCCAGCTACTAGGGAGGCTGAGGCCGGAGAATTGCTTGAATCTGGGAGGTGGAGGTAGCAGTTAGCCAAGATAGCACCACTGCACTCCAGCCCGGGCGACAGAGCGAGACTCCATCTCAAAATAAATAAATAAATAAATAAATAAAAATGTTATATAAATGGAATTAAATTATAGACTATGCAACATTTTAGAATTGGTTTTATTGACTCAACATAATTATATGGAAGTTCATCAAAGTTGTACATATCATTTCATTTCCTTTTTAAAATTGCTGGATAGTATTCCGTGGTATGGATGTTTGTTTACAAAAATGTATGCACTGAAGAACATCTGGATTGTCTCCAGTTTGGGGCCATTACGAATAAAGCTGCTACTAACATTTGCATACAAATTGTTATGTAAATATAAGTTTTCTGGGATAAATCCCCAGGAGTGAAATTGCTGGGTCACATGGTAGTTGCATATTTAGTTGTTTTAAGAAACTGTGGAGGATCCTGGCGGAGCAAGATGGCGGAATAGGAAGAGTTCCAGTCTCCAACTCCCAGCACGAGCAAGACAGTAGACAGGTGATTTCTGCATTTTCAACTGAGGTACTGGGTTTATCTCACTAGGGAGTGCCTGACAATCAGTGCTGGTCAGCTGCTGCAGCCTGACCAGTGAGAGCTGAAGCAGGGCGAGGCATCGCCTCACCTGGGAAGCGCAAGCAGGAAGGGAATCCCTTTTCCTAGCCAGGGGAACTGAGACACAAAACACCAGGAAAATCTGGTAACTCCCACCCCAATACTGCGCTCTACCAAGGATCTTAGCAAACGGGCATGCCAGGAGACTATATCCCACACGTGGCCAGGAGGGTCCCATGCCCACGGAGCATCCCTCATTGCTAGCACAGCAGTCTGCCATCTCGCGGCAAGGCAGCAGCGAGGCTGGGGGTGGGGCCCGCCATTGCTGAAGCTTAAGTAGATAAACAAAGCCCTGGGAAGCTCGAACTGGGTGGAGCTCACAGCAGCTTAAAAAGTCCTGCCTGTATCTGTAGACTCCACCTCTGGGGTCAGGGCACAGCTAAACAACAACAACAACAACAACAAAAAGCAGCTGAAACCTCTGCAGACGCAAACGACTCTGTCTGACAGCTTTGAAGAGAGCAGTGGATCTCCCAACACGGAGGTTGAGATATGAGAACGGACAGAATGTCTGCTCAAGAGAGTCCCTGACCCCTGAGTAGCCTAACTGGGAGACATCCCCCACTAGAGGCAGACTGACACCCCCCACCTCACACGGTGGGGTACACCCCTGAGACAAAGCTTCCAAAGCAAGAATCAGACAGGTACACTCGCTGTTCAGCAATATTCTATCTTCTACAGCCTCTGCTGCTGACAACCAGGCAAACAGGGTCTGGAGTGGACCTCAAGCAATCTCCAACAGACCTACAGCTGAGGGTCCTGACTGTTAGAAGGAAAACTAACAAACAGGAAGGACACCTACACCAAAAACCCATCAGTACGTCACCATCATCAAAGACCAGAGGCAGATAAAACCACAAAGATGGGGAAAAAGCAGGGCAGAAAAGATGGAAATTCAAAAAATAAGAGCGCATCACCCCCTGCAAAGGAAAGCAGCCTCATCGCCAGCAACGGATCAAAGCTTGACGGAGAATGACTTTGACGAGATAAGAGAAGAAGGCTTCAGTCCATCAAACTTCTCAGAGCTAAAAGGAAGAATTACGTACCCAGCACAAAGAAACTAAAAATCTTGAAAAAAGAGTGGAAGAATTGATAACTAGAATAATTAGTGCAGAGAAGGCCAAAAATGAATGGGCAGAGATGAAAACCATGACACAAGAAATACGTGACAAATGCACAAGCTTCAGTAACCGACTCGATCAACTGGAAGAAAGAGTATCAGCAATTGAGGAACAAATGAATGAAATGAAGCAAGAAGAGAAACCTAAAGAAAAAAGAAGGAAAAGAAATGAACAAAGCCTGCAAGAAGTATGGGATTATGTAAAAAGACGAAATCTACGTCTGATTGGGGTGCCTGAAAGTGAGGGGGAAAATGGAACCAAGTTGGAAAACACTCTTCAGGATATCATCCAGGAGAACTTCCCCAACCTAGTAGGGCAGGCCAACATTCAAATTCAGGAAATACAGAGCACGCCACAAAGATACTCCTCGAGAAGAGCAATTCCAAGACACATAATTGCCAGATTCACCAAAGTTGAAATGAAGGAAAAACTGTTAAGGGCAGCCAGAGAGAAAGGTCAGGTTATCCACAAAGGGAAGCCCATCAGACTAACAGCAGACCTCTCGGCAGAAACTCTCCAAGCCAGAAGAGAGTGGGGGCCAATATTCAACATTCTTAAAGAAAAGAATTTTAAACCCAGAATTTCATATCCAGCCAAACTAAGTTTCATCAGTGAAGGAGAAATAAAAACCTTTACAGACAAGCAAATGCTTAGAGATTTTGTCACCACCAGGCCTGCCTTACAAGAGACACTGAACGGAGCACTAAACATGGAAAGGAACAACCAGTACCAGCCATTGCAAAACATGCCAAAATGTAAAGACCATCGAGGCTAGGAAGAAAATGCATCAACTAATGAGCAAAATTACCAGTTAATATGATAATGGCAAGATCAAGTTCACACATAACAATATTAACCTTAAATGTAAATGGACTAAATGCTCCAATTAAAAGACACAGACTGGCAAATTGGATAAAGAGTCAAGATCCATCAGTTTGCTGTATTCAGGAGACCCATCTCACATGCAGAAGCATATATAGACTCAAAATAAAGGGATGGAGGAAAATCTACCAAGCAAATGGAGAACAAAAAAAAGCAGGGGTTGCAATACTAGTCTCTGATAAAACAGTCTTTAAACCATCAAAGATCAAAAGAGACAAAGAAGGCCATTAAATAATGGTAAAGGGATCAATTCAACAGGAAGAGCTAACTAGCCTAAATATATATGCACCCAATACAGGAGCACCCAGATTCATAAAGCAAGTCCTTAAAGACTTACAAAGAGACTTAGACACCCATACAATAATAATGGGAGACTTCAACACCCCACTGTCAACATTAGACAGATCAACGAGATAGAAAGTTAACAAGGATATCCAGGAATTGAACTCATCTCTGCAGCAAGCAGACCTAATAGACATCTACAGAACTCTCTACCCCAGATCAACAGAATATACATTCTACTCAGCACCATATCACACTTATTCCAAAATTGACCACATAATTGGAAGTAAAGCACTCCTCAGCAAATGTGCAAGAACAGAAATTATAACAAACTGTCTCTCAGACCACAGTGCAATCAAACTAGAACTCAGGACTAAGAAACTCAATCAAAACCGCTCAACTACATGGAAACTGATCAACCTGCTCCTGAATGACTACTGGGTACATAACGAAATGAAGGCAGAAATAAAGATGTTCTTTGAAACCAATGAGAACAAAGATACAACATACCAGAATCTCTGGGACACATTTAAAGCAGTGTGTAGAGGGAAATTTATAGCACTAAATGCCCACAAGAGAAAGCAGGAAAGATCTAAAATTGACACTCTAACATCACAATTAAAAGAATTAGAGAAGCAAGAACAAACACATTCAAAAGCTAGCAGAAGGCAAGAAATAACTAAGATCAGAGCAGAACTGAAGGAGATAGAGACACAAAAAACCCTCCAAAAAAATCAATGAATCCAGGAGTTGGTTTTTTGAAAAGATCAACAAAATTGATAGAGTGCTAGCAAGACTAATAAAGAAGAAAAGAGAGAAGAATCAAATAGACGCACAAAAAAAAAAAAAATGATAAAGGGGATATCACCACTGACCCCACAGAAATACAAACTACCATCAGAGAATACTATAAACACCTCTACGCAAATAAACTAGAAAATCTAGAAGAAATGGATAATTTCCTGGACGCTTACACTCTCCCAAGAATAAACCAGGAGAAGCTGAATTCCAGAATAGACCAATAGCAGGCTCTGAAATTGAGGCAATAATTAATAGCCTATGAACCAAAAAAAGTCCAGACCAGATGGATTCATAGCTGAATTCTACGAGAGGTACAAGGAGGAGCTGGTACCATTCCTTCTGAAACTGTTCCAATCAATAGAAAAATGGAATCGCCCCTAACTCATTTTATGAGGCGAACATCATCCTGATACCAAAGCCTGGCAGAGACACAACAAAAGAAGAGAATTTTAGACCAATATCCCTGATGAACATCGATGCAAAAATCCTCAATAAAATACTGGCAAACCGGATTCAGCAGCATATCAAAAAGCTTATCCACCATGATCAAGTGGGCTTCATCCCTGGGATGCAAGGCTGGTTCAACATATGCAAATCAATGAATGTAATCCAGCTTATAAACAGAACCAAAGACAAGAACCACATGATTATCTCAATAGATGCAGAAAAGGCTTTTGACAAAATTCAACAGCCCTTCGTGCTAAAAACGCTCAATAAATTCGATATTGATGGAACATACCTCAAAATAATAAGAGCTATTTATGACAGACTCACAGCCAATATCATACTGAATGGGCAAAAACTGGAAAAATTCCCTTTGAAAACTGGCACAAGGCAGGGATGCCCTCTCTCACCACTCCTATTCAACATAGTGTTGGAAGTTCTGTCTCGGGCAATCAGGCAAGAGAAAGAAATCAAGGGTATTCAGTTAGGAAAAGAAGAAGTCACATTGTCCCTGTTTGCAGATGAAATGACTGTATATTTAGAAAACCCCATTGTCTCAGCCCAAAATCTCCTTAAGCTGATAAGAAACTTCAGCACAGTGTCAGGATACAAAATTAAGGTGCAAAAATCACAAGCATTCTTATACACCAGTAACAGACAAACAGAGAGCCAAATCAGGAATGAACTTCCATTCACAATTGCTTCAAAGAGAATGAAATACCTAGGAATCCAACTTACAAGGGATGTAAAGGACCTCTTCAAGGAGAACTACAAACCACTGCTCAGTGAAATAAAAGAGGACACAAACAAATGGAAGAACATACCATGCTCATGGATAGGAAGAATCAATATTGTGAAAGTGGCCATACTGCCCAAGGTAATTTATGGATTCAATGCCATAAACAGCATGGTACCAAAACAGCATGGTACTGGTACCAAAACAGATATATAGACCAATGGAACAGAACAGAGTTCTCAGAAAAAATACCACACATCTACAGCCATCTGATCTTTGACAAACCTGAGAGAAACAAGAAATGGGGAGAGGATTCCCTATTTAATAAATGGTGCTGGGAAAATTGGCTAGCGATAAGTAGAAAGCTGAAAGTGGATCCTTTCCTTACTCCTTATACGAAAATTAATTCAAGATGGATTAGAGACTTAAATGTTAGACCTAATACCACAAAAACCCTAGAAGAAAACCTAGGTAATACCATTCAGGACATAGGCATGGCCAAGGTCTTCATGTCTAAAACACCAAAAGCAATGGCAACAAAAGCCAAAATTGACAAACAGGATCTAATTAAACTAAAGAGCTTCTGCACAGAAAAAGAAACTACCATCAGAGTGAACAGGCAACCTACAGAATGGGAGAAAATTTTTGCAATCTACTCATCTGACAAAGGGCTAATATCCAGAACCTACAAAGAACTCAAACAAATTTACAAGAAAAAAACAAACAACCCCATCGAAAAGTGGGCAAAGGATATGAACAAACAGTTCTCCAAGGAAGACATTCATACAGCCAACAGACACATGAAAAAATGCTCATCATCACTGGCCATCAGAGAAATGCAAATCAAAACCACAATGAGATACCATCTCACACCAGTTAGAATGGCAATCATTAAAAAGTCAGGAAACAACAGGTGCTGGAGAGGATGTGGAGAAATAGGAACAATTTTACACTGTTGGTGGGATTGTAAACTAGTTCAACCATTATGGAAAACAGTATGACGATTCCTCAAGGATCTAGAACTAGAAGTACCATATGACCCAGCCATCCCATTACTGGGTGTATACCCAAAGAATTATAAATCATGCTGCTATGAAGACACATGCACACGTATGTTTATTGCGGCACTATTCACAATAACAAAGACTTGGAATCAACCCAAATGTCCATCAGTGACAGACTGGATTAAGAAAATGTGGCATATATACACCATGGAATACTATGCAGCCATAAAAAAGGATGAATTTGTGTCCTTTGTAGGGACATGGATGCAGCTGGAAACCATCATTCTCAGCAAACTATCGCAAGAACAGAAAACCAAACACTGTATGTTCTCACTCATAGGTGGGAACTGAACAATGAGATCACTTGGACTCAGGAAGGGGAACATCACACACCAGGGCCTATCGAGGGGAGGTGGGAGGGGGAAGGGATTGCATTGGGAGTTATACCTGATGTAAATGACGAGTTGATGGGTGCTGACGAGTTGATGGGTGCAGCACAGCAACATGGCACAAGTATACATATGTAACAAACCTGCACGTTATCCACATGTACCCTAGAACTTAAAGTATAATCAAAAAAAAAAAAAAATTAGGCATCTTTACAAAAAAAAAAAAAAAGAAGATCGTCTAATGTTTTTCCTTTAACCTCAATGTGGTGAATTGCATTGATTGTTAAATATTAAATATTACCCTCATGAAATAAAAAAAAAAAACTGTCAAATTGTTCTTAAGAGTTTCTGTATCTTTTTACATTATTACCAGCAATATATGACAGTTCCAGCTTCTCTGCATAACACCTTCTTATTGTACCTGTTCTCATAGGTATGTGTAGTAATATGTCATTGGGATTTTTAAAAACAGATTTAAGGGTAAAAATGCAGTTGTGTTACATGGCTATATTGTATAGTGGTTAAGTCTGGGCTTTTAGTGTACCCACCATCTGAGCAGTATACATTGTACCCAATAGGTAATATTTCATCCCTCACCCCCTTTCCACATTACCACCTTTTGGAATCTGCAATGGTTAATGGTCCACTCTGCATGTTCATATGTACCCATTGTTTAGCTCCCGCTAATAAGTGAGAACACATGGTTTTTGAATTTCCATTTCTAATCTGTTTCACTTAGAATAATGGCCTTCAGCTCTATCCATGTTGCTGCAAAATACGTGATTTAATTATTTTTTATGACTGAGTAGTATTCCATTGTGTATATGTACCACATTTTCTTTATCCAATTATCCATTGATGGACACTTAGATTGATTCCATGACTTTTCTATTATAAATAGTGCTGCAATAAACATTTAAATGCAGGGGTCTTTTTGATATAATTTATTTCCCTCTGGGTAGTTACCCAGTAGTGGCATTGCTGAATTGAATGGTAGTTATATTTTTAGTTATTTGAGAAATCACTGTACTGATTTTCAAAAAAGTTGTAGTAATTTAAATTCCCACTAACAAGTGTTTAAGTGTTCCTTTCTCTTTGCACCCTCACAAATGTGTTTTTTGACTTTTTAATAATGGCCATACTAACTGGTGTAAAATGGTATGTCATTGTGGGTTTAATTTGCATTTCTCTGATGATTAGTGATGATTAGCATTTTTTATATGTTTGTTGGCCAGTTGTATTTGTTCTTTTGAAAAATATCTGTTTGTGTCTTTTGCCCACTTTGTAATAAAATATTTGTTCATTTGCTTGTTGACTTGTTTTTGTTCCTTATTGATTCTGGAGATTAGCCCTTCGTTGATGAATTGTTTGCATTTTTTTTTTTTCATTCTGCAAGATATTATTTCTTGTGCAGTGCAGAAGATTTGTAGTTTAAGTCTTATTTGTCTATTTTTTGTTTTGTTGCATTTCATTGTAAAGACTTAGTCATAAATTATTTGCTTACTTCTTTTTCTGTGCAGAAAGTTTTAGTTTAATTAAGTCCCATTATTAGCCTATTTTTGGTTTTGTTGCATTTCCTTTTGAGGACATAAATTTCCCTTTTAGTCATGAATTATTTGCATAGGCCAATGTTCAGAAGAGTTTTCCCAAGATTTTCTTCCAGTATTTTTATAGTGTTAGGTCATGCATGTAAGTTTAATAAATGTTTAGTTAATTTTTTTTTTTTTTTTTTTTTTTTTTTTGAGACGGAGTCTTGCTCTGTCACCCAGGCTGGAGTGCAGTGGCCGGATCTCAGCTCACTGCAAGCTCTGCCTCCTGGGTTTACGCCATTCTCCTGCCTCAGCCTCCCGAGTAGCTGGGACTACAGGCGCCCGCCACCGCGCCCGGCTAGTTTTTTTGTATTTTTAGTAGAGACGGGGTTTCACCGTATTAGCCAGGATGGTCTCGATCTCCTGACCTCGTGATCCGCCCGCCTCGGCCTCCCAAAGTGCTGGGATTACAGGCTTGAGCCACCGCGCCCGGCCTGTTTAGTTAATTTTTATATGGTGAGAGACGGGGGTCCAGTTTTATTATTTTAATTTTTCCAGCACCATTAACTGAATAGGATATCATTTCCCCAGTGTATATTTTTGTTTACTTCATCAAACGTGAGTTGGCTGTAAGTATGTAGCTTTATTTCTGGGTTCTCTATTCTGTTCCATGGGTCTACATGTCTACTTTTATACCAGTACCATAATGTTTTAGTTATTATGTAGCCTTATACTATAATTTGAATTCAGCTAATGTGATGCCTCCAGCTTTGTTCTTTTGGCTTAGGATTTTCTTTGGCTATTCAGGCTCTTATATGGTTCCATATAAATTTAAGAATCATTTTATAATTCTGAGAAAAATCACATGGTAGTTTGACAGGAATTACATTGAATTTGTAGAATACTTTGGGCAGTATGGATATATCAGTGATATTGATTCTTCCAGTCCATGAGCATTTGATGTTTTTTCATTTGTTTGTGCCATCTATTGTTTAGACCATCCTTGCACTGCTATAAGGAAATACCTGAGACTGGGTAATTTATAAAGAGAAGAGGCTTAATGGGTGCATGGCTTCACAGGCTGTACAGGAAGCTTGGCTGGAGAGGCCTTAGGAGTCTTTCAATAATGGCAGAGGATGAAGGGAAAACAGGCATGCCTTACATGACCAGAACAGGGGGAAAATTGAGTGGGAAAGGTGCCACACTTTTTAAACAACCAGATCTCTTGAGGACTCACTATCATGAGAGCAGCACTAAGGGGGAAATCCACTTCCATTATCCAATTACCTCCCACCAGGCCCTACCTCCAACATTGGGGATTGTAATTTGACATGAGATTTGTGTGGGGACACAGATACAAGCCATATCATTGTGTTCCTCTCCTCTCCTAAACCTCATGTCCTTCTTACATTGCAAAATAAAATCATCCCTTCTCAACAATCCCCCAAAGTCTTAACTCATTCCAATACTAACTCAAAAGTCCTTAGTCCAAAATCTCATCTGAGATAAGGCTAATCCCCTACATCTATGAACCTATAAAATCAAAAACAGTTTGTTACTCTCAAGATACAATGGGTGTATAGCCATTGTGTAAATACTACCATTCCAAAGGGGAAAAATGGCCAAAAGAAGGGTGCAACAAGCTCCATGCAAGTCTGAAAACCAGCAGTTCAGTTATTAAACCTCACAGCTCCAGAACTCCTTTGACTCCATGTCTGTCACCCAGAGCACACTGATGCAAGGAGTGGGCTCCCAAAGTCTTGGGTAGTTCTGCTCCTGTGACTTCATAAGGTTCAGCCCCCACAGCTGCTATCATGGGCAGGCATTTAGTGTCTATGGCTCCTCCAAGTGCAGAGTTCAAACTGCTGGTGTATTTACCATTCTGGGGTCTGGAGTATGGTGGCCCTTTTCTCACACCCTCATTAGGAAGTGCCTCAGTGGGGACTGTGTGGAGACTTCAATACCACATTTTCCCTCTGCATTGCCATAGAGGAAGTTCTCCTTGAGGGCTCCACCCCTGCATCAGGCTTCTGCTTGGACATCCAGGCTTTTCCATACATCCTCTGAAATCTAGACAGAGGCTTCCAAGCCTCCACTCTGGCACTCTGTGCACCTGCAGGCTTAACACTACATGGAAGCTGCCAAGGCTTATGACTTTCACCCTCCAAAGCAGTGGCTTGAGCTGTACTTGGCCCCTTTCAGCCACAGCTAGAGCTGAATTGCTTGGGATGTGGGTCCCAAGGCTGCACAGGGCAGTGGGGCCCTGGTCCCAGAACATGAAACCATACTGTTCTCCTAGGCCTCTGGGCCTGTGATGCAAGGGGCTCCCACGCTGGTCTCTGAAATGACTTCAAGGTCTTTTCTCCATTGTCTTGGCTATCAACATTTGCCTTCCATTTAGTTACACAAATTTCCACGGCCTGCTTGAATTCCTCCCTGAAAATGAGTTTTTCTTTCTACAACATGACTGGGCTGTAAAGTTTTCAAACTTTTGCACTGCACTTCCCTTTTAAATATAAGTTTTAGTTCTATGTCACTTATTTGTTCATGAATATGAGCATAGTTTGCTAAAAACAGGCAGACCACATCTTGAGTGTTGCTGCTTAGAAATTTCTTCTGCCAGATGATCTCAATCATCACTCTCAACTTCAAATTTCCAGAGATCCCTAGATCAGGGGCACAATGAAGCCAACTTATTTGCTAACCTACAACAAAAGTAGCCTTTTCTCTGGGTCCCAATAAGTTCCTCTTTTCCATCTCAGACCTCATCAGTCTGGCCTTTACTGTCCATATCACTATCAGCATTTTGGTCATAACAAGTCTCTAGGAAGTTCCAAACTTTTCCTCATCATCCTGTCTTTTTCTGAGCCTTCCAAACTGTTCCAACCTCTGCTCATTACCCAGTTCCAAAGCTGCTTCCACATTTCCAGGTATCTTTACAGCAATGCCCCACTCCTGGTACCAATTTTCTGTATTAGTCTGTTCTTGCACTGCTATAAAGAAACACCTGAGACTGGGTAATTTATGAAGAAAAGAGGTTTAATTGGGTCACAGTTCCACAAGCAGTACAGGAAGCATGGCTGGGGAGGATTCAGGAAACTTTCAATTATGACAGAAGGTGAAGGGAAAGCATGTCTTACATTGCTGTAGCAGGAGAAAAAGAGAGAACAGACAGGTGCCACACACTTTTTATACAACCAGATCTCATGAGCACTCGTTCAATATTATGAGAACCAATCACCTCCCACCAGGTCCTACCACCAACATTGGGGATTACAATTTGACATGAGATTTGGGTGGGAACACAGACCCAAACCATGCCATCTATGATTTCTTTTATCAGTATTTTGTAGTTATCCTTATAGACACCTTTTATATTTTTTGCTATATTCCTAGGTATTTTTTTTTTTTGGTAGCTATTACAAATGGGACTGAGTTCTTAATTTTGTTATTTGCTTGAATGTTATTGGTGTATAGAAATGCTACCAATTTTTGTACATTTATTTTGTATCCTGAGACTTTACTGAAGTTGCTAATCAAATCTCAGAGTCTTCTATAGGAGTCTTTATCGTTTTTGAAGAATACAATTATGTTTTCAGTGAGCAGAGATAATTTGACTTCTTCGATCTGAATGCCCTTTATTTCTTTCTCTTGCCTAATTGCTCTAGCTAGGACTTCTGGTACTATGTCGAATAGGAGAGCTGAAGGTAGGCATCTTTGTCTTGTTCTAGTTCTTAGAGGGAAAGATTTCACAGTTTCCCCAATCAGTATGATGCTAGCTTTCGTTTATCATATATGGCTTTTATTATTTTGAGGTATGTTCCTTTCATTCCTAGTTTGTGGAGGGTTTCATTCATGATGGGATGTTTCGCTTAATCAAATGTTTTTTTCTGCATCTATTGAGTTGATTATATGCTTTTTAAATTTAATTATATTTATGTGGTGAATCACATTTATTGGGTTGTGTATGTTGAACCCTTCTCCCATCCCTGAGATAAAACCCACTTGATCCATATTGCATTATTTTAATGTGCTATTGAATTTGGTTTGCTAATATTTTGCATCTGTGTTCGTCAAAGAGGTTGGCCTATAGTTTTCCTATTTTTCTTGTCCTGGCATGCCTTTGTTATATGGATGATGCCAATTTCATAGACTGAGTTTGAAAGCATTACCTCTTTCTTGGTTTGTTAGAACAGTTTCAGAATTGGTATCAGTTCTTCCTTGTACATTTGGTAGAAAGCAGCTGTCAATGTGTCTGGTCCTGGACATTTTTTTCTTGAGAGGTTTTTTTTAAATTACTGATTCAATTTTACTACTCATTATTGGTCTGTTCATTATTTATATTTCTGGTTCAATCTTGGGAGGTCGTATGCTTCCAGGAATCTATTCTTTCACTCTAGTTTTTCCAGTTTATGAATGTATAGTTTTTCATAGTAGCCTCTGATGATCTTTAGTATTTCTGTGTTGTCAGCTCTAATGTCACCTTATCATTTCTGATTCTGCTTATTTGAATCTTCTCTTTTTTAGGTAATCTAGCTAGCAGTCTATTTTTAAAAAAATTTTTTTCACAGAACCAACTTTTCATTTTATTGACCCTTTTTTTTTGGTCTTAATTTCATTTAGTTCCACTCTAGTCTTTGTTTCTTGTTTTCTTCTGCTAGATGGGGTATAGTTTGTTCTTCTTTTTCTATTTTCTCGAGTTGCAACATTAGGTTGTTAATTTGAGTCCTTTCTATCTTTTAAATGCATACATTTATTGTTATATTCTTTCCTCTTAGCACTGCTTTGGTTGTATCCCAGAGGTTTTGGCATGTTGTATTCTTATTTTTATTCCTTTCTAAAAAAATTATATCTGCCTTAATTTTATTTTTGACTCAATGATTATTCATGAGAAGGCTGTTTAATTTTCATGTATTTGTGTATTTTTGAGAGTTCCTCTTGGAATTATAGTTATATCTATAAAATCTAGTTATATTCCATTATGGTCCAAGAGGATTCACAATATCATTTCAATTTTTAAAATAAAATTTATTGAGACACATTGTGGCTAGGCCCATATCTTCTAGAGTCCAATTAAAGTCTGGCATTTCTTTGTTGGTATTCTGCCTTAATTGTCTGTCTATTGCTGTCAGTGTGGTCAGTGCGGTTTGAAGTCTCCCACTATTTTTGTATTAATATCAATCTGTTTTCTGAGGTCTAGCAGAATTTTTTTTAATGAATCTGGGTGCTCTGGTTTTTTAGTAGCTTGCTATATAGTCTTGTTATATAAGAAGAATTGAATCAATCTCTTTACATAATGACCTGTGTCTTAGTTCATTTTACATTGCTGTAAAAGAATACCAGTGGTTGGAAATTTATAAAGGAGTATCCTGAATTTTTAATTGTTTTTTATTTAAGCTATCTATTTTGTTGAATAATTTTTTCCTTTATTTCTTGTATCCTTTTTTTGGATTTCCTTGCATTGGGCTTCACCTTTTTCTGGTCCCTCCCTTATTAGCTTAATAACTAACTTCCTGAATACTTTTTCAGGTGAGTCAGGGTTTTCTTCTTGGTTTGGATCCATTGTTGGTGAACTAGTGTGATTTTTGGTGAGTGTTGTTGAGCCTTGTTTTGTCATATTACCAGGGATGCTTTTCTGGTTCCTTCCCATTTGGGTAGGCTATGTCAAAAGGAAAGTCTAGGGCTGAAGGCTGCTGTTCAGGTTTTTTTTTTTTTTTGTCACACAAGGTGTTCCCTTGATGTAGTACTTGCCCCCTTCTCCTGTGGTTGTGGCTTTCTGTGAGCTGAACTGCAGTGATTGTTGTCTCCCTTCTGGATCTAGCCACCCAGTGAGTCTACCCAGCTCCTGGCTGGTGCTGGGGATTTCTGTACAAAGTCCTGTGATGTGAACCATGTGTGGGTCTCTCAGTCACGGATACCAGTGCCTGTTCTGGTGGAGGTGGCAGAGGGTGCAATGGACTCCATGAGGGTTTTTAGCTTTGGTGGTTTGATGCTCTATTTTTGTGCTGGTTGACTTCCTGCCAGGAGGTGGCACTTTCCAGAAAGCATCAGCTGTAGTAGTGTGGAGAGGGACTGGCAGTGGGTGGGCCCTGAATATCCCAAGATTATATGTCATTTGTCTTGCACTACCAGGGTGGGTAGGAAAGGACCATCAGGTGGCGGTGGGGCTATGTGTGTCTGAGCTCAGATTCTTTGGGCAGGTCTTGCTGCAGCTGCTTTTGGGGATGGGGTGAGATTCCCAGTTACTATAGTTGGGTACCTAGGAAGATTATGGCTGCCTCTGCTGAGTCATGCAGGTTGTCAGGGAAGTGGGGAAAGCCAGCAGTCACAGGCCTCGCCCAGCTCCCACACAAACTGAAGGGCTGGTCTTACTAACACCATGTCACCCAAAACAGCCCTGAGTGTGTTTCCAGGCGGAAGGTGGGCTTGAAAACCCTCTGGAGGCTTTCTTCCCCCAGCTGTGAAGGAAAAGGACTTTAGTTCTTACCCAGCCGAATTCGCACCCTTTCCCAAGGTCTGGCCAGGAGGCTTCTCACCCCGCCCAAACTGTTACAAAGTTCAGCTAAGGAAGTCCTTCTCACTGGTGGGGTTTTACCGCCTGCTCCTCTGGCCTCCCTCCTGATGGATCCCTGTGGTGCCAGGCAGGAATGGGCTGCCTGGATTCAGTGAGCTCCCAGGGCCTCACTGCTGCCTCCTCCACCCCTGTATTTCGCTTGGCTGGGCTCTCTAACTTGACTTAGCTCCAGGTAATGTTGAGAACTTCTCCTCCAAACAGACCTTCAGCTTCTCTAGTGGGGGTGTATGTTTGAAAAACGGGGGTCTCCCATTCCCACTTCCACAGTTGGGGCACTCGCAGTATTTGAGATCTCTCCTGGGTTTTGCAGGAGCAATCTGCTGCCTTCAGAGGGTCTGTGGGTACTCTCAGGATTACTGATTTGTTCTTGCAGTCGTTCTGGAGCTAAAATTCACAGTGCAAGCCTTTGCAATGCTGCTGTATCTGGAGCTGCAATCTAGTCCTACCTCCTGTCTGCCATTATCTGCAGAAGCTCCAGGAATACATTTCAATGTGACATTTGGAGGGGACAAATATCCAAATGATAAAAACCATTTTTTTTTCTTTTTTACTGTTGTTGATTTAAAGTCTGTTTTATCCAATATAAGCATAGCTACTTCTTCTTGCTTTTTGTTTCTATTTGTGTGGAATATGTTTTTGACCCTTTAAATTTGTGTCTGCAGTGTCTTTACCAGTTAACCAGGTTTTTTTTATAAGCAGGATATACTCTGATTCTGTTTTTTTTTTTTTGTTCATTTGTTTGTTTTAATCCATTTCATCAACCTATGTTTTTTAGTGGAGCATTTAACCCACTTATGTTCAAAGTTAATATTGAAATGTGAGGTTTTGTTCCTGTCTTAATGTTAATTTTTACCTTCTTCCTTTGTAGTCTCAATTGTGTAATTGTTTTATAATATGTTAGTTTTAAACTTTTGTATGTTTTGATGATTGTGGGTAGTGACCTTTCACTACCATGTTTAGAAGTCCCTTGAGCATTTCTTGTAAGACTGGTCTAGTTGTAATGAACTCCTTTAGTGTTTGCTTAACTGGAAAAGGTTTTATTTCTCTTTTATTTATAAAGTTTAGTTTCGCTGAATACAATATTCTTGGCTGGAAGTTTTTCTTTTAGAATGCTGGAAATAGAAACCCAGTGTCTTCTGCTTTTCTTTTAGGTTTTTGCTGAGAAGTCCACTATCAGTCTGATAAGACTTCCTTCATTGGTGATAGACTACTTCTCTCTTGCTGCTTTTGGATTTTTTCCCCTTCACATTGATTTGGGGTATTATGAAGACAATATACCTTGATGAGGTTCTTCTTGCAATATATCTTCCAGGAGTTCAGATGTTCTGTGAGCTTCTTGCATCTGGAATTCTGAAACTCTAGCAAGACCAGGGAAATTTTCTTGAATTATTTCTTTAAATAGGTTTTTTATACTTTTTATTTTTTTCTTCCTCTAGAATACCTGTAAATCATACTTTGGATACTTTACATAATCCTCTATTTCACAAAGGCTTTGTTCAGTTTTTAAAAATTGTTTCTCTTTATTTTTATCTGACTGGGTTAATTCAAAACACCTGTCTTCCAGCTCTGAAATTCCTTCATCTGTTTAGTCTAACATATTGTTAAAGCTTTAAAATGTGTTTTATAATTTCTTCAAACATTTTTTATTTCTATAAAAATAATAATCCAATTGCCTATCTGTTTTGTCAGATAATCCAAATGCCTATCTGTTTTCATTTAAAAATATTTATGCCTTCTTTCATATTATGAATTGTTTTTCTGATTTATTTGTGTTGGTTTTTAACTTTCCCTTGGATCTCATTGAGTTTCCTTCCAATCGATATTTTGAATTCTTTATCTCTATTTTGGAATTCTCTTTTTGATTAGATCTATTGCTAGAGAGGTGGTGATGCTTTGTGGGGATCATAACACTATGTTTTTTTCATACTGCCAGAGTTCTTACATTGGTTCCTTCTCACTGTAAAAACTGTCTCTTCTTATTTTTGAATTCACTTTCATTTGGATGGGACTATTTTTCCCTCAAATATCTGACTAATATATTTTGTGTATGGTAATTTGGCTTCACTTCTATGTTGCTTTCAGGTGGCCAAGGCTCTGCATGAGTTCCTTCACTATAGATAGGTGTTGTCGAGTGGCTTTCTCAAACGCTTCTTGTACTAGTGATTTACTGGGCATATGAGCAGGCTCGCTGACTTCTGAAGTACCAGGATTGTGGAGGTCTCAGAAAGCTTATCTCTTTCCTCAGTACTGTGTGCTTGTGTTAGCAGGTTTTGTATTGGGTTGTGCAGTTTAATTTGTAGGCCAGTAGGTGGCGTTTATGGCAAAAACCACCTGCAGCTGAAACAGATGGATATGTGTTTGATCTTTGTTTACTGGGAGGTGCCCTGTTGTTTCAGGTGATGGGTGCTGGGCGGGTCTGTGGAATGCTCAGGTGGCCTGAGTTCTTGTCCCCTCCCACGTCAGTGTGGGCTTGAGAGACAAAGATAGACAGAGCTGGACTACCATGCTTGCCCACAAATACCCCCAATGACAAGCAGCATAGGCACCAACTCTGATGGGGGTGGCAGTGGAAGTTCCTTTTGAAATGTACCAAGGTCTCCACACAGTGGGAGGGTGTGCACCAGCTTAACATCCAAGGGAAGCAGGGATAAGATCTGTTTTTCTATCCTACCTCTGTCCCAGGAATCATGACTCTTAATTCAGTTAGACACCATAGTCTATCTCCAGGCCACAATGCAGCTAGTAGTCACAGAAAATGATTGTATCACAGTTCTTCATGGAAATGGTTTCAGGGAGAATCCTCTTTCCTAAGCCTAATACAAATATCTTTGTGGGTCACCTTTTCTCCAGTGCAAGAACACTGCTGCTTTGTGTAGAGACAGAAAGAGGCTGTACCTTTTGGCACATGTGGGTTGGTGCCATATGTGATGGTGTTGGCTGTTTGGGTCAGTCTGACCTCAGATGTTTGGGGGAGTGATCAGGTACCAGTAGTGATAAAGTGTTCTAGGCAATCCCTCAATCTCCAGGCCCTTAGAGAGGCCCCCCAACAGTATGTTCTGTCCTAGAGGGACTAGATCAGGGACTGGACCAGAAGACTTTTCTTCACGTGCTGATTGTAATAGGGACAGGTGGACTGGTTGCCAGGATACCAGTAGAATGCTCAGGCAGGAGAAGAGTAGCTGCACTGCAGGCTCACCACCAGGGAAGGCAGACCCCTCTCACTCGGAGATGTACAGGCAGGCAGCTGTGCAGGGGCATGACTTGCTCACACCTCTGTCTGGCCACAGTGGTTATAGTATCTGTCCCTGGTTGGTGTAAAGGTGTCTGGTCTCCCCACTCCCCTCCCAGCCCACTGGTGGCAGGAGAGGCAGTGTCAGCCGCAGCCCCAGGGCAGAACACAGGCAGATGGGACTGTCAGGGTGGTGCTGGGCAGCAGCTGTTCAGGGGTCAAGAGCTATAAGACTCTATGTGAATTCAAACAATTACTGTAGGCAGCTTCCCGTGTTTATCTGGAGGCCCGTGGGAGTCAAAAAGCTCTCCTGTAATCATGAATGATAAAACTCCCTGGCAAAAGTGTGGAGCATTGAGGGTTCCACATTCACCCCTTCTCAATGTCAGGGAACCTCGCCTGACTCCATATCAATCCCAGCTCAGCAGCTTGCCTGGTTTCACTCTCCTTTGCTTTCTATAATTCCCATTGCTTTCCCTGGTGAATTCCAGTGTTCTCCCTTAGATAATCAATTCTAAGTGTGAATATTTACTCACTATATTGATTCCTCTCCATGCAAGAGGTGCCCACTAGCTGCATGTAGTCATTTATCTGGAATCAAAACACTATTGTGATTTTAATTTGCATTTTCCTAATGGCTAATGATGTTGATTCCTTTTTTTCATGCTTTTATCTGCCATCTGTATATCTTCTTCAATTGAAATGTTTCTTCATGTCATTTGCCCATTCTTTTATTAAATTGTTTTGGTTAAGTTTTTAGAGATTTTTAAAAAACATATTCTACTTATTAGACCTTTGTGAAATATGAGGTTTGCAAAATATTAGTTCCCAAAATATAGCTTGTCATTTCATCCTATGATCAGAGTCTTTTGTAGACTAAAGTTTTATTTTTTATTTTGATGAAGTTCAATTTATGTATATTTTTTTCTCTTAAGGACAATGCTTTTGGTGAAAAGACTAAGAAATCTTTACTTAGTCTTAGATTCTAAAAATTCTCTATTTTTTTCAAAAAGTTTTATATTTGTATATTTTTTATTTGAATCTACTATGTATTTTGATTTAATTTTGTATAATGTGTGAGATGTCGGTTGAGGTTCTTTTTATTTCTTTTCTCTTCTCTTCTTTATTTCTTATTTTTACATTTTTTTTGGGGGGGCCTATACATGTCTAGTTGTTCTGGCTCCATTTGTTGAAAAGTCTATCATGCCCCCATTTAATTGTTTTTACATCTTTGTCAAAATCAGTTGAACAAATACGTGTGGCTCTATTTCCAGGTTCTCTATTCTATTCCATTGATCTGCGTGTCTATCCCTCCACCAATACCAACAGTCTTTGGTACTGTAGCTACATAAGTCTTGAAATCAGGTGAGTGGGTCCTTCTTACTTTATTCTTTCTTTTCAAATTGTTCTTGCTATTCTAGTTCCTTTGATTTTCCACATAAATATTAGAATAATTTCATCTATACTGTGAAGATTTTGCTGGAATTTTGATAGGCATGTCATTAGACTTGTAAATAAACTTGGGATGAACTAAAGTCTTTATTATTTTAGTTTTTAAATCCATAAACACCATATTTCTCTTAATTTATTTGACCATTTTATTTCTTTTATTGTTCTTTTGTAGTTTTCAGCGTACACACTTGTACATGTTGTTAGATTTCCAACTCAGTATTTCAACTTTTGAGAGATTATAAGTGGTATTATACTTTTAATTTTGATGTGCATATGTTTATTAGTAGTATATAGAAATGCAATGGATTTTTATATGTTGATATTGTATCTGCCATAGTGCTACTCATTTACTATTTCCAAGAGGAGTACTTTCTTTTGCAGACTCCTTAGGATTTTCCATGAAAACAATAATGTCATCTTCAAATTGACAGTTTTATGTTCTTTTTCTTGTTTTATTTCACTGATTAAAACTTCCTTCATTATGTTGAATAACAACAGTGAGAGTGAACACATAAAAATCCTTGTCTTAATCCCAATCTTAAGGAGTATGTTATAGTTTTTGTACATACTCTTTATCAGATTAAGAAAGTTCTCCTCCATTACTATTTTTCTGATAATTTTATTCATAAAAATGTATTAAATTTTGTCAAATTTTTCTTTGCATCAATTTATATTATCATGTGATTTTTCTTCTTTTGCTTGTTAAAACGGTTAATTACATTGATTGATTTTTGAACATTGAACCAACCTGGCACTCACAAAATAATCCTCACTTGGTCATGGTGTATAATTATTTGCATACGTTGCCAAATTTTGTTAATATTTTGGTAAGGAATTTTCTTCAATCTTCATGTAGTTTTGGTATTTTGGACTTATTTTCAACTATAAATTTTGTAGTTTTCTCTTTTTTTGTATTACCCTTGTCTGCTTTTGGTAACAAAGTAATTCTACCTTCATAAAAGGAACTGAGTTGTGTGATTTAAATTATGTGGTTAATTCACTGAATAGTTATAAAACCGTTGAGATTATCTATTACATATTGAGTGGGTTGTGGTAGTTTGTGTTCTTCAAGGACTTCATCCATTTCATCAAAATTGTCAAGTTTATGTGTGTGGAGTTGTTTTTAGTAGTCCTTATTATTCTGATGCCTGCAGGGTATGTATTTATGTTCCCTCTATCACTGTTAATGTTGATAATTTGTGTTTTCACTCTTTTCTCTGGTAGCCTTGCTAGAGGTGAATCAATTTTATTCATCATTTCAAAAAATACACTATTCATTTCACTGATTTTATCTATTGTTTCCCTGATCCAATTTTACTGACTTCTACTCTTATTTTTATTATTTTTCTGTCTGCTTGGTTTTATCTTATTAGGCTCTTCTTTCTACAGGTTATTTGGGTACAAGCTTAAGGATTTGAGACTTTCTCTATTTTAAGGTATGCATTCAATGCTATTCATTCTTCTCTAAGTAATGCTTTATTTGTGTCCCACAAATTTTATGTCACATTTTAAAAAATTAAGTTTACCGAATTTTTGTATTACATTTGAGACTTTTGTTGGGCCCATAAACTGCTTAGAAATGTGCTGTTTTCTTTGCAAGTGTTTGTATATTTTTCTGTTATATTGGTCTTGTTGAACTCTAGTTTGATTTCATTGTGGTCAGAGAACACTCTCTGTATGACTTAATTTTTAAAAATGTGTTGAAGTTTGTTTCATAGATCAATATATAATCTATTTATGTTCTGTGAACACTTGAAAAGAATGCTGTATAAATGTAGATTAGATCATGTTGGTTGATGGTATTTGTGAGTTCTTTTATAATGCTGCAAATTTTGTTTTTAGTTGTTTTCTTAATTATCGAGAGATATATGTTGAAATATCCAACTAAAACTGTACTATAATTATAAATTTTTCTATTTCACTGTTAAATTCTATTAATTTTTGCTCCACATATTTTTTATCTCTGTTACTAGGTGCATACACATTTAGGATTGCTATGTCTTCTTGGTGGATTTCTTAATTGTGGTGTAATGTCCATTCTATTTCTTTGCTCTGGAGTCTATTTTACCTCATATTAATATAGCCATTCCTACTTTCATTACTTTATACGTAATATATCTTTTTTCAATCATTTTACTTTCAATCAGTCTACATTATTCCCATTTGGAATGGCTGTATTTACCCGATGCCTGTACTCTCATTGTATCTAGGAAGTAACTAACTTGCTTTTGATTTTACAGGCTCATAGGTGGAAGGGACTTGCCTTGTCTCAGGTGAGACTTTGGATTGTGGACTTTTGAGTTAATGCTGAAATGAGTTAAGATTTTGTGGGACTATTGGGAACTTGTGATTGGTTTTGAAATGTGAGGACATGAGATTTGGGAGGAACCAGAGGTGGAATGATATGGTGTGGCTATGTCCCCACTTAAATCTCATCTTGAATTGTAACTCCCACAATTCCCATGTTCCATGGAAGGAACCCAGTTGGAGGTAATTGAATCATGGGGGCGGTTCTTTCCTATGCTATTCTCCTGATAGTGAATAAGTCTCATGAGATCTGATGGTTTTAAAAATGGGAGTTTCCCTGCACAAGCTTCTCTCTTTGCCTGCTGCCATCCATGTAAGATATGACTTGTTTCTCCTTGCCTTCTGCCACCCCAGCCACATGGAACTGTAAGTCCATTAAAGCTTTTTCTTTTGTAAATTGCCCAGTCGAGTGTGTCTTTATCAGCAGCATGAAAATAGACTAATACAATGACTTAACAAACTATCTTGGTTGGGTTACTAATTCATGGTGTCTGTCAAATACAAATAAGAAAAGTAAGGTGGAACTTTTAAAGCTGCTATATTATCAGAGAATTCTCAGACTTGGTAAGTAACATGTACTTATTCAATCCCTAAACCAGTAAATTTCAGATTTGAGCATGCATCAAAATTACCTTGTTAAACTACGGATCCCTAGGTACCAGAGTTTCTTGATTCAGTAGATGTGAAGTAGGCTCAAAAATCGGCATTTCTAACAAGTTCCCAGATGATATTGGTGCTGTTTGTCCAGGGGCCACACTTCGAGAACCACTGACCTAAGTCAATCTCTAGTTCCTAGAGGCACCGAGAGAAAGCACGCTGCTAATGAGAGCAGCTTTATTAAGATAATCCAAATGCCTATCTCAGATGTGCCCATGGAGGAAAACGAACATACTCCAAGGAAGCAAAACCAGAGGCTCACAGGTCAGGTGATTGAGGGTCTCATTCTTATTGCTAGGGCAATATATCCTATTCCAGTCCAGAAGTGTGACATGTTTTATGGACTGAGGACCACGGAGTGTTGTTTCCCATTGTCTCATAATCCAAATGATAAATTTTATTGCAATACTTTTGTTCTCTCTCCACCACTGCATGTTGAGGTAGTTAAAATTTTGCTCCTTTTCTATGAGGCATAGACAAGTTGATTCTAAAGTTCATATAGAAAAATAAACACAGAAGAATGGCTAAGAAAACACTGAAAAGGATGGTCTTGAGGCAGGAGAGAACTAGCCCCGTCAGATATTTAAGCACACTACCAGAAAGCCTCCATAAGTCAAACAGAATAGCATTGGAACATTATACAGATAAATCAATGTGATAGAATAATAAGTTCAAGGGAAATAAAGCCAGTTACATATAAAAATGTAGTGTATAAGAAGGGTAGTATTTCTCAAATCACTTTGGAAAAGTTAGTGTTTTTACAACTGGTGCTGGAAAAACTAGATAGCCATTTGGAAAAGGATACAATTAGATACATTCCTAACACCACACAAGAATAAAACCAAAACATGATAGAGCTAAATGTAAAGTATAAAACTATACAAATAGTAGAAGAAAGCATATTATTATATAATTTACATATTGAGAAAAGCTTTCTAACTATGAGTAAAAATCCGGATAGAATAAAATAAAAATATGGTTTTGATTACATAAAACAAGTTTGAAAAATTTGCATGTAAAAGTACCATAAGTAAAAAAAAATGACAAATCTGTGAGAACAAATTTGCAACATATATCAGAGATAAATGGTTAACAGCCCTAATTTACAGAAAAGACTTCTCAAAGTTGAGGAAAAGAGACCAAAATCTTTTTTTTTATTTATACTTTAAGTTCTGGGTTACATGTGCAGAACGTGAAGTTTTGTTACATAGGTATACACGTGCCATGGTGGTTCACTTCACCCACCAACCCGTCACCTACATTAGGTATTTCTCCTAATGTTATCGCTCCCCTAGCCCCCATCCCCCCAACAGGCTCCCTGTGTCCATGTGTTCTCACTGTTCAACTCCCACTCAGGAGTGAGAACATGTGGTGTTTGGTTTTCTGATCCTGTGATAGTTTGCTGAGAATCATGGTTTCCAGCTTCATCCACGTCCCTGCAAAGGACACGAACTCATTTCCTCTCATGGCTGCATAGTATTCCATGGTGAACATGAGCCATACCCTCTTATTCCATTCTATCATTGATGGACATTTGGGCTGGCTCCAACTCCTTGCTACTGTGAACAGTGCCACATCTTATAGACACAAAAATATGAAAACATACTCAATCTCACTCATAATAAGAAAAATACAAACTAAAACTACAATGAGGTGCCATTTCTTACTCTGCAAGTTGGCAAAAATATCAAAGTCTGTCTATGCACTCTGTTGGTGAGGCTAGGGAAAATCAGGTGCTCTCATATACTGTTGGGAAAGATATAAAATGGCATAATATTTATGGAGGGGATTTTGGCAATAGCTAACAAAATTACATATGTACTTATTCTCCAATAGAGCAATCTCAATTTCAGAAATTTCTTAAAATGATACATCAGCAGTATGAAAATGTATACACATAAGGTTATTTATTGCAGCATTATTTGTAATTGTGAAATACTGGAAATTACCTGTCAAAGCACAGGAGTTTGGTTGGATAAACTATAGCACATATACACAATGAAGTACTATGCAGCTTTTAAAATGTATAAGGAAGTATACATATACATTTGCTTATCTTTGGATTAACACATAAAGCATGAACCCCAAAACAATGAAGTTGGTTACCTACAAGGAGTGTGGGAAAATGGGGTGGGGAAGACAAAGAAGAAAGTGACAGGAGTATACCTTTCTGTATGGTTTTTACTTTTGAAAATATGTTAATATCTTCTACATATTCAAAAAAACAAATCAGTAAGAATAGAAAAATGGGGCTAAAACTGAAATTAAATGTAAACAAATAAACCCAACTAAATTTCAAATGGAAAACACAATGATACTGAAGAGAAACTACAACAAAACTTATCTATAAGTCAGCCATCATCCCTCCCTGAGGGAACTATAAATCACCTAGTTCTTTGTTCTGAAGTTACATTACAGAGATGGATCATAATTCAGGTATTCTTTTTGGGTAATGGTGGTATATGCATTATATGTAGGCATAGGCATTTAAAAATTGTACATATGGGAAGGACACTGAGTAGCCAAAAAGAGAATCGGAAATTTAGTTTGCTATCCACCACCTATTTGCCCTTATTCTGGTTACAATGCATTACTTTCCTTCAGAGGGATCACCCCTTTCCCCCCTTTCAGTTCAATTATTTCTTCAGTGTTGACTCAACCCCGAGGAGCTACACATGAGAGGGGAGGTAAAGTTTTGACCTGCTATTTCCATCTTGCCATTGTAATGCCTGAGAATGGGCCAGCCAAATTGAAAACAGATCTGAGAGATGGAGAAGAAAATGTCCCCATGATTTTGACTAAGATATGAATCCGCCAGTAATCCCCTATGCTTTTTAAACCAGTTCAGCTATGGAACTAGTACTTGCAACCAAAAAAGTCCTAATGGATTTGTTGCAAAATCATGGTTAAAGACATTATCCAGTTCCATGCCCCTTGTATAAGGTTCTTCTTTGTTAAATGCTTTAAAAATCTTAATATCAGCAAAAAGTATCTGTTGAAGAATTAGCATTCTTCCTCTCACATAATTATGTAACCTGCTAAATTTCTCTTCTTGCCTTTCCTGTCAGGAAGCTCAGAGTTAAATTAATGTTCAAGTAAATTCCTTATTATCCCTGGCTCTTGGCATACTTTTTGTTTTTCCTTTAATTTTCATGATTTTATGTTTCACTTTAGCATCCTTATTGTATATAAGGCTGTTACCATAAACAACCTTAAATCTCTTTTAGAAAGAGAATAAAATCAGTGTCTGGCACAGAAACAGAATACACATTTGTTCAGTAAAAAAAAAAAAAAAAAAAAAAAAAAAATGCATCTATTAGCAAAGTATTTCTGTCAGAAATGGAACAATCAGAGATGTCACATATGGTGGTGTACTTTACAATACTTTCTTTAAAAAAAAAAAAAAAAAAGTGGAGATCACCGTACCTACATTCGGAAAATATACCAAATGTATCTGAGAGTCTTAAAGCAAAAGGAAAGAAAAAGGCAAAACCTGGGTTCTAACCTATGCTTAGGCATGGAGGTGGGCCAGAGGGATGAGGAAATAACAGACCTACAAATAGGTTGTTTTGTGCTTGGGTAGAGTAGGTTCTAGTTCTAGAAGAAGCCAATAGTAAAAGAATGTAAACTCCATCTTCAGAAATATGTTCCCAGCAGTTTCAATCTGTTTGTTCAAGAGGACACGTGGGGAATCATGGGAGAAGCAAATTGTGGTCTGATACTTCTATCTCTCACTTTGAGGTACTTTGAGGGTACCTCAAAGTTAACCATCCTGGCTAACGTGGTGAAAACCTGTCTCCACTAAAAAATATAAATAAATAAATAAATAAATAAATAGCCGGGCGTGGTGGCGGGTGCCTGTAGTCCCAGCTACTCGGGAGGCTGAAGCAGGATGATGTGAACCCGGGAGGCAGAGCTTGCAGTGAGCCAAGATCGCGCCACTGCACTCCAGCCTGGGCGGCAGACGGAGACTCCGTCTCAAAAACAAAACAAAACAAAAAAAAAAAAAAAAAAAAAAAACAAAAACAAACAAACAAACAAACAAACAAAAACCCTGTATCATGCTTAGTTTGGTAAACCTAAATTATTTAAGGGTCTCATTGACCAAAAAATTGCATTACCTATTTTGGTAGCTAATGCTTAAAATAAAACTGCAGAATGTAGTCATACTTTTGTAAGAATAAGTTTCTTAAACTATTAGGTATAAATGGTGATCAGATATTTTATTAAGGGGTTGTGAGATGGAAGACATAGCAAAAGCAGAAAAGAGATTAAAAAGAGGTGGCCAGTAGGAAAGCAATTTTTGCACTTACCAAAGTTGGCCTAGTGTCAGTCCTGTTTACCTTAAGAAGTTGATTGAGAGAAGCAGAAGTACATGGCACTCTCAATCACCAGGCTCCAAACGCATTTTTGACCCGCATATGAAATAAAATTTCTGTGTATATGTACAGCTGTTATAAATTAACATGGCATACACATGTGACTTTTTTCATAAATTTCTGTTACTCTACTTGATTCTGAGCTTTAAAAATTTTTGCCAATCTTTAGGCTATTTTTTTTTTTTTGCTGTAGAAAAGGTTGTCACCTTATTTAACTTGCAAACAAATGCATTTTCCTGATAAGTCCTAAAAATACTGTAAGCTTTAATGTTCATTTTATTGAATTTCCTTGCCATATGAGAATATTAGAAAAGTGGGAAAAATACTAGAGTTTAGGACATATCAGCGTATAGGCATAAAAAACCAATATCCTGAAACACCTGTTACATCTGGCCCCTGAACAAGGTATATCATTTCCAATGAATTCTGCAATTAGATGTTATGTGTTTAATAAAAGCAGACACAAAATTTTATATCCAAAAATGATCAAGCAAGGTCAATGGTAAAAATGTTAGAAAGTTGCAGCCTTTTTATTTAGTACCCAGAGAATGCCAGTAATTTAACACATCTTGATAATTGTTGCTCACAGAGTTTTGACAAGAACAAAAATAAATATAACTTCTATGCCTTCTTCGGCATGTTGTAAATTCAGAATGATAGCCATTTCTTTAGCAGCATTGTGAGAAAAAAAACATTGTAAAATGCACTACTGGATTTGGTCTTACATGATAAAAAATGTAGTATAATAAATGAAAACTTTAATGTCAAAAAACCCAATGGTTTAAAGAAAACATTAATAAAATAAATGGTAACATAAAATTCATAATATAGTCAGAAAAATAAAATAGTTTTTGAACATTGGGGATTGTTTAACTGCAGCTTTTAAGTACATGTAAATCAAATTTACACACAACTTTTATTTAATGCCATTTCAGTCTTCAGAAATGCAATGAAATGTCAGTGTGTGTATATATAGTGTGTATATATATATACTATATATAGTATATATATACACTATATATAGTGTATATATATATATACACTATATTTAATATCAGAAATAAGTTTAGGAATTCAAAAGCGCTTGGGACGTGTTGGCAAACTAATTTTTTAAAAATGTGGCTACGGCAAACTGTGGTCGCTTCATAAAGCCTATGTAACTCTCCACTACCAACAGTACTTCCTGTTTTTTTTTTTTTTTTTTTTTTTTTTTTTTTTTAATCAAACAGAAAAATCACCTTCTCCCTTTTTTGTACTACGGAATTTAATGCAAGATAAATTCTAACTTACAAACCATGCTGGCATTTGGATATTTAAGGTTTCATGTGTAACTTTTTAAATCGCTTTTTCTTTTTTTTTTTTTTTTTTTTTTTTTGAGACGGAGTTTCACTCTTGTTGCCCAGGCTGGAGTGAAATTGGCGCAATCTTGGCTCACTGCAACCTCTGCCTCCTGGGTTCAAATGATTCTCCTGTCTCAGCCTCCCGAGTAGCTGGGATTACAGGCATGCACCACTACCCCCAGCTAATTTTGTATTTTTAGTAGAGACGGGGTTTCTACATGTTGGTCAGGCTAGTCTCAAATTCCCCTGACCTCAGGTGATCCACCGCCTCAGCCTCCCAAAGTGCTGGGATTACAGGCATGAGCCACTGTGCCCGGCCGGCTGTTTCTTGATAGACTGCTTTCCTGCTGCTAAAAATAATTTTATCATACTAAAAAGCAAACCTACATATTTGTTATAAATGGTAGCAACTTCAGAGAGAATGAATTTGGAAAGAGAAAGAAAAAGTGACCTGAGCAATATTAGTTCATAGGAAACATAAAAGTAAATAACCTAATTGGTAACATTTTGACAATTTTTAAGAAACGAATGCAGTTAGTACATTCTCTATAATTGTCCACCTAAAATTAGATGCTTAATATCTTTTGAAGAATAAGTTAGTTCCCATAACTAGACAGTTGGAATTACAGCAAAACAGTCATCCACAGAAGCTCTATTGCCCAGCGTTTAGAAATGTGAATACAAAGCAAACCCTAACTTGGCAATTACATATATATATATATATTTATAAGCATTTAGCTAAAATTTATTTAGTGAATAATTGAAACATACATAATTTGCCAGTATAATGTAAGCTTGGATTTCCATATTCTAAAAGTACTTTTATGTTTTTCTAAATATTTCAAAGAAACTTATGTCTATAATTTAATATCTTCAAGTATAGTTCCTTTCTCTCTTATGTATTAGCAACCAAACTGAATTTTAGGTGATCAAGCATAACATTTTATTCAAAGTATATGATGGAATTCACTATACTGTAAGACTAAAACCAGGAACAGTGCATCCATTAGTATATGTTGTGAATAATCACTATCAATGCCACTATATTCCCACATAAAAAGGCAAATAGCCCACTATTGATTTATTCTGCTAATTTCAACAATCATTGATCTTGAGGTACATGCCAAAAATGCCTGAATAAGCTTTGAAATGTAAAACAAAAATGTTTTGAAGAAGTTTAATTGCAGTTGGCCAATATATATTTAATATGGTTTGCATTTTTATTTTGAAATAGTATTGTGACTTAAAGGATTTCTAGGTCCTAAAATCTGGAAAAGGGATCTAGAAAAATTTGGACTCCATGATTAATTTGGATTCAATCTTTCTGTGCTTTTTTTTTCTTTATAACAGGAATGGGGTGGCAGTTGGGGGGAATAAAACTTCTTATGCTATATAGGTCATGTACTGTGAGAAATAACACAAAACTATGGATTTAAAAACAACATATGCAGAAATAACCACCAATCTCTGTCTACCTCCACATCACTTTATCATAGAAGTTCATTGTGATTAAAAAGCTTAAAAGATTTTAAGAGAAAAGGTAGTTTGAGAAGTAGAAAGGAAGTAGGAAGGAAATTGTGCAAAAAAAACAAAAAAAAAAGAAACAGTTTATTAGATACTCTGACCCTGGGACACACTGTTCCTTTCCCCAAAAATATCTTCCCTGATAAGAACTGAATTTAAAATTATTCTCACCTTGTTAGATTGCCTGAAGATCCAGCAACTAGAAACTTGATTAATGCACAACTTCCTTAAAAATGCCAATTAACTATTAGCCACTGACAGAAAAATGTAAATTAATTTAATAGGATAGTTTTCCTTTCAACTTTTTAGCTGGAAATATCTGTTCTGAGAGAATGGATATCCTGATTTGGGGAAGAGGAAGAGGAAGGAACAAGGAGTAGTGACTACAACCACACAGAATCTTTCTGGGGATAGGGTATACTTCGTTGATGGAGTATTGCCGTGAGGTGCTCAGGGAGGATAGATAGCATGAAGGGGCTGGAAAGCCAGCAGAAAGAGAATGTACAGAATACCACAAATATGCTTTGCCTACTTTAAAGCCTAAGTTTTCTCGTGGGCCTTCGGGTCAATATAAATGGTTGTTTTCCTTCTTCATATATGAAAGACTTCTATCTAGAAAATACTAGTCAATCTGTATGCAAGTTTCTCTGGGCACTACTATTTTAACATGTTGTTCCAATGGGCAGACATTATAAATACCAAGCATCTGTTCTTAAGGTTGTGGGTTGCCTAAACATATGGAATCCCTTTGAGCCAAACACAGGTGCTATCAAAACTGCTTTATTGTGTTGAATTACCAATGACAATAAATTACAAAAAACAATGTTTAGACATTGCTGAGTCTAACAAAATAGGCTAAAGTTTGATCTTTGTGAAAGGACTTGAAACCATTTTTTTTCCCCCCACAAAAATCCCCATCACCAGCACTGCATTCTAATTTTCTTGAAAATTGTTTCCTGAGTTTATTCCTGGTAGTATGTGCTTAAGGACAACAGGTTGTTAGTCTATTTGAGCAAACCTGATGTTTTCTCTAAGAAAAACAAATTCAATATCCTCCCGCTTCAAGAACAATAAAACCCCAAACTGTGCTATCATTAAATACTACCAAAAACCATTAACTAGAAAAACACAACGCAAAATAATTATTCAAGAACCCATTAGAAACCACAGTATTCTAAAGTCTTATAGAAAAGATGTGTTTTTACTAGTTAAGCATTGATAGAAGGCCCATCAAAAAATGTTCAAATCTGCATTTTTGGCTATAGAATTCTAGCCAAACTGGACAGGATTAGGCATCCTTACCTGGGCTCCTTCTACAAAATTGCAGTATATTTTGAAGCTTTCCCATATAATAAGGTTTCCCCCTACTACTGTTGTTAAGCTAGCATATTTGAGTTTTTCAGTAGAAAACCCTCAAACAATTATCGGGTACATCCAGTAGCATATCTGTGTCTTTTATACACTGTCGGTCCTCACTGGGTGATCAGAAATCATGCTGTTCATTGTTTAATTCTTATAGTGTTCCTTTTATGATAGGACTGTATGGCATGATCTTTCTGAGCAAGCTAATTTAAAATTAATTAAGACTGTCTACTTTTTAAAGCCATTGATTATAGAAAACTTGGAAGTTATTTTGTAATCATTTTTCATTTTCCAATTTCACTTCCCCTAATTTTATTACTTAAAATACATCGATGGAAATAGTAGCTCTGTCCTGAAAACTTCAACACCAAATTCACACCTCTGAGTTTGACGTATCAATTCTGATAGGAAGAAGGTATAACAGCACAAGATAATGACAGAAGGAAAATAAGTCAGAATATATACATACAAACTGTTACATGCAAGTACATATAGTAATAAAGCAAATGAGAAAAAAAAAGCCAAATGGAACATAAAAAGCCATAAGACATGATACCTACTTCTAAGTAATTATTTTTCATGTGGCATAAATTGTTCTTTAATCTCTTTCAATTATTTCCAAAAGATACCTCAAAATAAGAATACATACTTTTATATATCACTCCCAGGAAAAAGATCTTTGTGCATGGGGTATAGATTATTTACATTACAAAGAGAATATGTATAGTTTCTTTTATTAAATACCAAAGTTACAAGTTTCCTAGTCTAAATTGTATAATTCAGCACTCAGTAATCAACTTTCTCTCTGAATGAAGCAAAGTAAAATACATAGCAAATAGTACACCTAACGCACACAAGTAGTTCACTTATATTCACTAAAGAAAACTGTGATATCCTCCAGTTTACATTCATGAATTCTTTCTGTCAGCAGTAGTAGTAGTAGTAGTAGTAGTAGTAGTAGTTGCTGCTGCTGTTGTTGTAGTAATGGTATTTTCTTCAACAACGTGAAATTATTCTTTAGCATTTCATCATTTAGAGAAAAGAATACATACTACACAGTGGTTCTGAATTATACATTAAATAAGACCAATTTGGCCAGTTTTTTTTATAAATATGATTTTGAAATGTGCTCAAATTTTATGTAGACCATTATTATTATTCATATTTAAAATGTTAGTTTATCTTTATGAAGTAAAATGATTAAGTAGCATTGTCTAAAATTTACTGTAATACAATATACTATATCATGTGTGCTATATGCACAAGTCCACTACAGTAAGATGTCAACTGTATTATCATAGGATTCAAGGTAGAATAATATGCTACACTGTACTTCAAAGCACATCGAAGTCAGAAAAACAACAGTGTAGTTCATTTATAAAGGGGATAGATGGTGATTAAATCCAATTGGTTAACTTGAAAGTCGGTTTATATAACACCAGGATAGTGTCAACACCACATACTTCATTTTCAAAGGCTTAACTATGACCTATTTATAAGATTACACCAACAGTATAAAGCCTTTGGAAAAAAAAAAAAGCTTCACTTGTACTAAATTTCCATGTGATGTAAAATTTACAGAAGCCTTATAAAAACCTTTATTTCTAAATGAGGCCACTTATGGATAATATACAGATCTGCCTACACACATTATCTGAGATGTAATTCTTCTATAAAAACTTTGGCACCAACTATATCAAGAATTCATATATTAGCACAAATGTATTTTGCTCTGGCACCAAACCACTATGTTTACATTTTAGTACAGTGAGTCAAATGAAGGGAGTCCTTTGGTTTTACAGAATAACTAGCTTTTATAATATGTTTTTATTGTTTTTCTTTTTTTAAAAAAGTCTATCATTCAGGATCTGATGTTAAAAAATACTAACATTGCTTGTCATTATACTACTATATATATATATACTGATTGTTGGTAATGACGCCCCAAACCATAATTGTATGAAACAAGAAAAAAATATTAAAGTAACTTTATTTGAAAGGAATTTTAGAAGCTAGTGTGCAGAGAAGTTGTGAGGACCTGGTGGACACCAATTATATGCTTAAATAAACACTTGAACACTACTGCAAACACAGAGTATAAATATTGTGGACCTGTGCATGGTTTTTTAAATCTCACTTCCCCTAAAAATGGGGATTTAATATTACTTAATATTCAAGTAATTAAGCAGAAAACGATGCCTTTGATAAGATTAGGAAAAAAGCCACACATTTAATTTCATCTTCATCCAGTTTGGCCTAGGAACACCACAAATCTTACAGGCCAGTTGATGTTCGCTTTTTCATGCTCCGTCGCTGGGCTAAGCTTGAAGCAGCCACAGGCTCTAGGACTGGTTGAAAGGTCTTGTGAGTCAGGGCAGAGTATGTTGCAACCATTGCTCCCTAAAGTAATGAGAAAATGTCACAAACTAAGTACAAATTCTGGAGTTAAAAAAAAACCATTCACATGATATTATGAGACATACATCTAGAACAAAATGTCTTTTCCTAGGAAAATAATTGAATATATTAGATCTGTGCACTGATGAATCAATATTACTTGTATGTTTTTCATTTCAATAACTATGCATTTTACAAAAAATTGTTAAAACACTAATATTTAAAACCTTGGTTCAATGTATATAGATATAGGAATGGTTTCATGAACAGTTATAAATTAAGAACAGCAATCTTTTGTTTCAATATGAAACTTGCATTTAGCCCAATCCTAATTCCAGCATCTCTCAAAAGCAAGGCGGGTACAATCAAGAAATTTTTATTGTTTCATCTGAAAGGCAGTGGTAAAGTAAGCTAAGAAAAGCACATGGTTGTTAATATAAAAAAATCTATCTTTAAAAAATAAAGATATTTTAAGGAATTATTTAAGTATCATTAGCAAGTGGCACACAATGGGTTTATTACGTATCGGATATTTTGAAGGCACATAAAAGTATGTTTGTTTTACCTTAACAACATGTGACACATCATTTCTCTTTGGCTGATCATTTGGCAACTGGTCTCTGTGAGTTATCCATGGGTGCTTTAATATTTGTTCAGTAGTATACCGCTGACGTGGGTCCATATGAAGCATATGGGAAAGCAAATCCTAAATTAAAATTTAAAAAAGCGTGTGTGTATATATATATACACACACATATACATACATACATATAATTTTACATTTACTGAAAATGTGACAGCATCGATAGCCTTGCGATCTATTTATTTTACCTACATTTATGCAAAGTAAAATCTATACTCTACACAGTTAACTCTCAAGAGAATCTTGAGAGAGATTTTTCAATATATATTAAATCCCTATACAACACTTTTAAATCGGAAGATGCCAAATCTGTGGAATTAGATGTGTGATTAATGAGGGAGGAGGAAAACGTAAAATGGCAGAAGTTATCCTGGAATATGCTAAATGTTCAGCAGGATACAGCAGCTACTGAACTTTGCTGTTAAGCTGGGCCCCAAGGTGTAAGGGTACGTGTACACAGATAAAACACAGAAGGGAGGGCCCCATGTAGTTAATCCATTCAATAAATGGTGGCTTACTATATAACATATTAAGAAAGCAAACCATAAATCCAATGTTAGCAACTGGCTTCTATCATAGCAGTGCTCAGAGCATTGTAAGTTCTTCATCAGAGTAAGTGTGAGTTTGCTTGTTATCTCTGTTGTAACAAAAAAAGTTGTAAATTTAATACAACCACACAGGAAGTTTTCAGTATATTAAGAGATGTAATACTTTTAAATAAACTGTCTCTCCAAAGTGTCTTTTAGAGAAATGAGAAGGAAACTCCTTAAGAAGCATTTTCGGAGAATCTGGCAAGATGGCCAAATAACAGCTCTGGTCTGCAGCTCCCAGCGAGACTAACACAGAAGGTGGGTGATTTTTCCATTTACAACTGAGGTACCCAGTTCATCTCATTGGGACTGGTTAGCCAGTGGGTCCAACCCACAGAGGGTGAGCAGAAGTAGGGTGGGAGCATTGCCCCACACGAGAAATGCAAGGAGCCAGGGGACCTCTCTCCCTTAGCCAAGCAAAGCCTTGAAGGACTGTGCTACCCAGCCCAGATACTATGCTTTTCCCACGGTTTTTGCAATCCACAAATCAGGAGATTTCCTGGTGTGCCTACACCACCAGGGCCCTGGGTTTCAAGGACAATACGGGGCAACTGTTTGGGCAAACACTGAGCTAGCTGCATTTTTTTTTTTTTCATACCCCAGTAGTGCCTGGAATCCCAGCGAGACAGAACCATTCACTCCTCTGGAAATGGGGCCGAAGCCAGGGAGCCAAGTGGTCTCGCTCAGTGGGTCCCACTCCCACGGAGCCCAGCAAGCTAAGAACCACTGGCTTGACATTCTTACTGCCAGCACAGCAGTCTGAAGTCAAACTGGGACAACTGAATTTGGTGGGGGGAGAGGTGTCCACCGTTACCGAGGCTTGAGTAGGCGGTTTTCCCCTGACAATACTAAGGGGGCCAGGAGGTTTGGACTGGGCAGAATTCACCACAGCGCAGCAAAGCGGCTGTGACCAGATTGCCTCTCTAAATTCCTCCTCTCTGGGCAGGGCATCTCTGAAAGGCAGCAGCCCCAGTCAGGGGCTTATAGATAAAACCCCCTTTTCCCTGGGACAGAGCACCTGGGGGAAGGGGCAACTGTGGGCGCAGCTTCAGCAGACTTAAACTTTCCTGCCCCCCGGCTCTGAAGAGAGCAGCTGATCCTGACAAGGAGGATTCTCCCAGCACAGCGCTCTAGCTCTGCTAAGGGACAGACTGCCTCCTAAAGTGGGTCCCTGACCCCTGTGCCTCCTGACTGGGAGAGACCTCCCAACAGGGGATCAACAGACACATCATACAGGAGAGCACCAGCTGGCATCAGGCTGGTGCCACTCTGGGACGAAGCTTCCAGAGGAAGGAGTAGGAAGCAATCTTTGCTGTTCTGCAGCCTCCACTGGTGATACCCAGGTGAACAGGGGCTGGAGTGGACCTCCAGAAAGCTGCAGCAGACTTGCAGAAGAGGGGCCAGACTGTTAGAAGAAAAACTAACAAACAGAAAGCAACAACATCAACATCAACAAAAAGAACCCCCACACAAAAACTCTATTCAAAAGTCATTAGCCTCAAACATCAAAGACAGAAAAATCCACAAAAATGAGGAAAAACCAGCACAAAAACGCTGAAAATTCCAAAAAACAGAATTCCTATTTTCCTCCAAATGACCGCAACTCCTCTCCAGCAAGGGCATAAAACTGGACAGAGAATGATACTGATGAATTGACAGAAGTAGGCTTCAGAAGGTGGGTGGTAATAAAGTCCTCTGAGCTAAAGGAGCATGTTCTAACCCAATCCCAGGAAGGTAAGAAACTTGATAAAAGGTTACAGGAACTGCTAACTAGAATAATCAGTCTAGAGAGGAACATAAATGACCTGATGGAGCTGAAAAACAGCATGAGAACTTCGTGAAGCATTCACAAGTATGGATAGTTGAATGGATCTAGTTGAATCGATCAAGTGGAAGAAATGATATCAGAGATTGAAAATCAAATTAATGAAACAAAACATGAAGATTAGAGAAAAAATAATTAAAAGGAATGAACAAAGCCTCCAACAAATATGAGACTATGTGAAAAGACCAAATCTACGATTGACTGATGTACCTGAAAGTAATGGTGGGGAGAATGGAACCAAGTTGGAAAACACAATTCAGGATATCATCAAGGAGAACTTCCCCAACCTAGCGAGACAGGCCAACATTCAAATTCAGGAAATACAGAGAACACCACTAAGATACTCCTTGAGAAGAGCAATCCCAGGACACATAATCATCAGCTACTCCAAGTTTGAAACAAAGGAAAAAATGTTAAGGGTAGCCCGAGAGAAAGGTCGGGTTAACCTACAAAGGGAAGCTCATCAGACTAACAGTAGATCTCTCTGCAGAAACCCTACAAGCCTGAAGACAGTGAGGGCCAATATTCAACATTCTTAAAGAAAAGAATTTTCAAACCAAAATTTCATATACAGTCAAACTAAGCTTCATAAGCAAAGGAGAAATAAAATCCTTTCCAGACAAGCAAATGCTATGAGATTTTGTCACCACCAGGTCTGCTTAAAAGAGTTCCTGAAGGAAGCATTAAATATGGAAAGGAAAAACTGGTACCAGCCACTGTAAAAACACACCAAAATATAAAGACCAATGACAATATGAGGAAACTGCAACAACTAATGTATAAAATAACCAGCTGGCATCATGATGACAGGATCAAATTCACACATAACAATATTAATCTTTAATGTAAATGGGCTAAATGCTTTCCATAAACAGAACCAATGACAAAAACCACGATTATCTCAATAGATGCAAAAAAGGCCTTCAATAAAATTCAACACCACTTCATGCTAAAAACTCTCAATAAACTAAGTATTGATGAAACATACCTAGAAATAGTAAGAGCTATTTATGACAAACGCATAGCCAATATCATATTGAATGGGAAAAAGCTCGAAGCATTCCCACTGAATACCGACACAAGACAAGGATGCCCTCTCTCATCATTCCTATTCAACATAGTATTGGAAGTTCTGGCCAGGGAAATCAGGCAAGAAAAAGAAATAAAGGTATTCAAATAGGAAGAGAGGAAGTCAAATTGTCTCTGTTTACAAATCACATAATTGTATATTTAGAAAACCCCATTGTCTCTGCCTAAAAACTCTTTAAGCTGATAAGCAACTTCAGCAAAGTCTCAGGATACAAAATCAATGTGCAAAACCCACAAACATTCCTATACACCAATAATAGACAAGCAGAGAGCCAAATCGTAAGTAAACTCCCATTCACAATTGCTATAAAGTGAATAAAGGAATACAACTTACAAGGGATATGAAGGACCTCTTCAAGGAGAACCACAAACCACTGCTCAAAGAAATAAGAGGACACAAACAAATGGAAAAACATTCCATGCTCATGGATAGGAAGAATCAATATCGTGAAAATGGCCATAGTGCCCAAAGTAATTTATACATTCAATGCTATCCCCATCAAGCTACCACTGACTTTCTTTGCAGAATTAGAAAATACTAATTTAAGTTTCATATGGAACCAAAAAAGAGACCCTATAGCCAAAACAATCCTAAGCAAAAAGAATAAATCTGGAGGCATCAGGCTACCTGATTTCAAACTATACTACAAGGCTACAGTAACCAAAACAGCATGGTGCTGGTACCAAAACAGATATATAGACCAATGGAACAGAACAGAGACCTCAGAAATAACACCAAACATCTACAACCATTTGATTTTTGACAAACCTACAAAAATAAGCAATGGGAAAAGGAGTCCCTATTTAACAAATGGTGCTGGGAAAACTGGCTAGCCATATTTAGAAAACAGAAATTGGACCCCTTCCTTATACCTTATATAAAAATTAACTCAAGATGGATTAAAGACTTAAATATAAAACCTAAAACCATAAAAGCCCTACAAGAAAACCTGGGTTATACCATTAAGGACACAGGCATGGGCAAAGACTTTATGACTAAAACACCAAAAGTACTTGCAACAGAAGCCAAATTTGAAAAATGGGATGTAATTAAAGAGCTTTTGCACAGCAAAAGAAACTATCATCGGCATGAACAGGCAACCTACAGAAGGGGCTAAAATTTTTGCCATCTATCCATCTGACAAAGGTCTAATATCCACAATCTACAAGAAACTTAAACAAATTTAGAAGAAGAAAACCACCCCATCAAAAAGTGGGCAAAGGATATGAACAGACACTTCTCAAAAGAAGACATTTATGTGGCCAAAAACATATGAAAAAAAGCTCACCATCACTGGTCATTAGAGAAATGCAAATTGAAACCACAATGAGATACCATCTCATGCCAGTTAGAGTGGCAGTCATTAAAAAGTCAGGAAACAACAGATGCTGGCGAGGATGTGGAGAAACAGGAATGCTTTTACACTGTTGGTGGGAGTGTAAATTAGTTCAACCATTGTGGAAGACAGTGTGGCAATTCCTCAAGGATCTAGAACCAGAAATACCATTTGACCAAGCAATCCCATTACTGGGTATAGACCCAAAGATTATAAATCATTCTTGTATAAAGACACATGCACATGTATGTTTATTGCAGCACTATTTACAATAGTACAAACTTGGAACCAACCCAAATGCCCATCGATGACAGACTGGATAAAGAATAGATGGCATATATACAACATGGAATATTATGCAGCCATCATGTCCTTTGCAGGCACATGGATGAAGATGGAAACCATCATTCTCAGCAAGCTAACGCAGGAACAGAAAACCAAACAGTGGGTATTCTCACTCATAAGTGGGAGTTGAACAATGAGAACATATGGACACGGGGAGGGGAACATCACAAACTGCAGCCTATCAGGGGTTAGAGGCAAGGGGAGGGAGACGGGTGGGGGAGAGCATTAGGACAAATACCTAATGCTTGCGGGGCTTAAAGCCTAGATGACGGGTTGCTAGGTGCAACAAACCACCATGGCACATGTATACCTACATAACAAATCTGCACATTCTGCACATGTATCCCAGAACTTAAAGTAAAATTAAAAAAAAAAAAACTGTTCTAATATAGAAACAAAATCATTGTATGCAAATGTTTCATCAATCGCAGAAGCAGTGAAACTAAAGACTCTAAGTAGTACTATCAGATTGTGAAGAATAATGTAATTGGTTGAAACCATGTAAGGGACTAGGGCAACCAATCAAAAGCCATACTGGGGAAAAATGTGCAAAAATAAATGGACAATTAATACTAAAAAGAAGATAACCAAGATTTCAATGAAACAAACCTAAATGGTTATTGGAAAAATGATAAAATTTCAATAGTCCGAGGATTTCTTCTTCTGGGCAAGATGAAATGCCAAGGACTGGATGTACCTATCTGCCCAAAACAACCAATTAAAAAAAGAACATAAAATATAGAATATGTCAATAGTTTTCAGGTTATCAGATGTTAGGTAATAAAAGAAAGTGATTCCTAGTGGGAAACAATCCGGTTAGCATTGTGATTGCTTCTGCTTACCAACCTGAGAGAGTTTTCTAGCTGCTGTGCAGGTAAGGGAAACTCAGGTGAAGCCTGGTTGGTTTGAGCTGAGGAGATAGAACTGAGACTCAGGGGAGACCAAGGCAGACATAGTTAGCAGGACAGGGTATGAAAGGGATGAGAGGAGCAGAGAGAGAGAATTACAAGGCTCTATAAAAGGTCTCACTAAAGTATCTAGCAGATTACTACTAATAAAGACATGTGAGGAAACAACCCAAGACCTTGGAAAGAACTATCTGAAAGGATTGGATGAAAATCAGGACTCACAGAGGTGGGGTGTATTGCCTGTTTCCACTCGCCAAAATGGAAAACATCATAATTCATGAAGTATATTACAGAGTATTTCGAAGCATTTTGCCTAAATAGTGAGTAGCCCTAAACACTAGTCTGGCCCTGCCTAAAAAAATTTAAAAGGAGGACTCAAAAGTATGAAACTGTTTCCAATAACTTAACTGCTGCCCAGAATAAAGTTCAAGCATACTCACAGGAAAATGAAGAGCAACCTAAACCAAAAATTAGAGGAAAATAAATAATAAACATCACAGAAGAAATAAACAAAATAGAGAAAAAAACAAATGATAAATGAAAAAGAGTTGGTTTTATGAAAAGATAAACACAATTGACCAACCTTTAATGGGACTAAGAAAAAAGAGAGATGATTGAAATAAATAAAATCCAATGGAAAAGAAGACATTACAATGATATCACAGAAATAGAATTATGAGACTATTACAAACAACTATATGCCAACAAATTGGAACACCTAGAAGAAATTGATACATTTCTGGATAAATAAAATCTATCAAAATCGAATCGATAAAATAGAAAATATGAACAGACCAATAACAAGTAGCAGGATTAAATCAGTTACAAAAAGTCTCCCATCAATGCAAATTCCGTTATCTGATGCCTTCACTGATGAATACTTAAGAACAAATACCAATCCTTTTCAAACGATTCTAAAGAATTAAAGAGGAGAGAATCCTTCCAAACTCATTGTATGAAGCCAGATTAACCCTACTGTTCTAACCAGACAGAAAGAACATAACAACAACAAAAACTATAGGCCGATAGCCTTTAAGAACATAGATGCAAAAATCCCCAACAAAATACGAGCAAACTAAGTTTAACAGCACATTAAAAACATCATTCAACATTATCACGAATAATTTATCTCAGGAATAAAAGGATGGCTCAACATATGCAAATGAATACACATAATACATCACATCAACAGAATCAAGGACAAACGCCATAGGATAAATTTAAAATGCAGAAAAAGCATTTGATAAAATTCAACATCCATTCATGATAAAAAAAATTAAACAAATTAGGTATAGAAGAAACATACCTCAACATAATAAAGGTCACATATGACAAACCCACAAGTAACATCATACTGAATCGGGGGAGGTTGAAAGCTTTTCCTGTATGATCTGGAATAAGACAAATATGCCCACTTTTACCACTTTTATTCAGCATAGTACTGGAAGTCCTAGCCAGAATATTGGGCAAAAGAAGTAAGGGGCATGCAAATTGGAAAGAAGGAAGTAATACTGTTACTGTTTACAGATGACATTATCTTATTTATAGAAAACCCTAAAGATGCGACCAAAAATTGTTAGAATAAACAAAGTGCAGTAAAGTTGCAGGATACAAAAGCAACATACATAAATCATTAGCATTTCTATATGACAATAGTGAACTGTCTGAAAAAGAAATCGAGAGAGCAATTCCATTTAGGAGCTGCAAAAAAATAAAGTAGACAGGAATAAATTTAACTAAGGATGTGAATGATCTCTACAATGAAAACTATAAAACACTGATGGAAGAAACAGAAGAGGATACAAATAAATGGAAAAATATTCCATTTTCATGGATAGCAATAATTAATATTGTTGATATATCTATACTACCCAAATCAATCTATAGATTCAGTGCAATCTCTATCAAGGTATCAATGGAATTCTTCACAGACACAGAAAACAATTACAAAATTCGTATGGAAGCACAAAAGACTCCAAACAGCCAAAGCCATTTTGAGCAAAAAGAACAAAGCTGGAGGCATAACACTGACTTCAAAGTATTCTATAAAGCTACAGTAACGAAAACAGGATGGTGTTGGCATAAAAATAAACATATAGACCAATGGAACAGAACAAACAACACAGAAATGTATTGATGCTCTTACAACCAACTGATTTTCAATAAAGGCACCAGGAACACACAATGGGTAAAGGACAGTCTCTTCAATAGACAGTGCCAAGAAAACTGGACATCTATATGTGGAAGAATAAAACTAGACCACCATCTTTTACCATATATAAAAATCAACACAAAATGGATTGAACACTTAAATGTAAGACCTGAAACTATAAAACTACTAGAAGAAAACATGGGGGAAATGCTTTATGACATTGGTCTGGATAAGAATTTTTGGGTAAGAATTCAAAAATACAGGCAAGAAAAGCAAAAACAGACAAATGGGATTACCTCAAACGAAAAAGTTACTGCCCAACAAAGGAAATAATCAACAGAGGAAAGAAACAATCTATAGAATAGTAGAAAATATTTGCAAAGTATATATCTGAAAAGGGATTAATATCCAGAATATATGAAACATTCAAACAACTTAATAGCAAAAAAATACATAATTTGATTAAAAAATGGTCAAAAAATCTAAATAGACATTTTTCAAAAGAATAAATACAAATATCCAATAGGTATATGGAAAAATGCTCAATATCACTAATTATCACAGAAATACAAATCAAAACCATAATGGGATATTATCTCACCCCAATTAGAATGGCTAGTACAAAAATGACAAATGCTGCCATGGATGTGAAGAACTGGGAAATGTGCTATACTATTGGTGGGAACATAAACTAGTACAGCCACTATGGAAAACTGTATGGAGTTCCCTCAAAAAATTAAAAACAGTACTAACATATGATCCAGCAGTCCCACTACTGGCTGTTTACTCAAGCGAAATGAGAACAGTATATTGAAAAGATATCTGCACTCCTATATTTACTGCAGCACGATTCACAATAGACAAGATATAAAAGCAACCTATGTGTTCACCAACAGATAGTGGATTATAAAATGTGGTACATACAAACAATGAAATACTATTGGCCAAAAGAAATGCTGTCATTTGTGGCACTATAGATAAACCTGGAAGACATTATGTTAAATAAAATAAGCCAGGTACAGAAATACAAATACCACATGATCCACTCATTTGTGGAATTTACAAAAGCTGATCTCATAGAGGTACAGAGTAGAACAGTGGTTACTAGGGATTGAGGAGGTTAGGGCTGAGGGAGGGATGGGGAGAGATTACTGAATGGGTACAAAATTACAGACAGGAGAAGTTCTGGTGTTCTATTGCAGAGTAGAGTAAATATAATTAACAATACTGTATTATATATTTCAAAACAGCTAAAAAAGAGGATTTCTGAATGTTCTCATCACAAAGAAATGCTAAATGTTTAAGGTGATGGATAAGTTAATTACCCTGATTTGATCATCATTTAATGTACACATGTATTGAAACATCACACTATACCTCATAAATATGTACAATTTTTATGTGTTAATTAAAAATAAATCTTAAGAAAAACACATTTGACATTAAGAAAATAGAGCTGGGCGTGGTGGCTCACGCCTGTAATCCCAGCACTTTGGGAGGCCGAGGCGGGAGGATCACAAGGTCAGGAGATCTAGACCACCCTGGCTAACATGGTGAAACCCCATCTCTACTAAAAATACAAAAAATTAGCCAGGCATGGTGGCAGGCGCCTGTAGTCCCAGCTACTCGGGAGGCTGAGGCAGGAGAATGGCGTGAACCGGGGAGGCAGAGCTTGCAGTGAGCCGAGATCCAGCCATTGCACTCCAGCCTGGGCGACACAGCGAGACTCCGTCTCAAAAATAAAAAAAAATAAAATAAAATAAAAAATAAAGAAAATAGAATACTTATAGGAATATAAAAGTATCTAGCACCCACCAAGGTAAAATTCTCCACATTTGGTGTCTTCTCAAAAATTAGTGGGCAGGCAAAAAGCACAAAAATGAGGAGAAAGAAAACAATCAATCAAAACTGACCCAGAACTGACACAGATGCCAGAATTAGCAGACAAGGATATTCAATAGTTATTACAACTGTATTCCTGATGTTCAAAAATTAAGTAGAGATAGAGAAGATATATATATATAAAAAAAAAAAAGACTGAAAGCCGGGCATGGTGGCTCACGCCTGTAATCACAGCACTTTGGGAGGCCAAGGCTGGCAGATCATGAGGTCAGGAGTTCGAGACCAGCCTGGCCAACATGGTGAAACCCCATCTCTACTAAGTAAATATACACAAATTAGCTGGGCATGGTGGTATACCCCTGAATCCTAGCTGCTCAGGAAGTTGAGGCAGGAGAATTGCTTGAACCCGGGAGGCAGAGGCTGCAGTGAGCCAAGACTGTGCCACTGCACCCCAGTCTGGGAGACAGAGCAAGACTCCATCTCAGAAAAAAAAAAAAAAAAAGAGAGAGAGACTCAAACTTCTAGAGATAAAAACTAAAATGTGAGATAATAAATAATGAAACTAAATCAAATAGACACAACAGACACTTTCCAAAAAGAAACAAGAGTATAAAACAACAAAAGAGCTATTTGAGTGAGCTGTGAGACAACTTCACATGGTCTAATATATACATGCAGTTGAAGTCCCAGAAGAAAATTGGGATTAGAAAAGAATATTTAAATAAATAATTGCCCCCAAATGTCCAAATTTGATGAAAACCATAAATTCACAGATACAATAAAGTCAATAAAATCCAAGTACAAGAAAAATCAAGAACACTACATCAAGGCACATCAAAACCAAATCACTCAAAACCCAAGACACACAGAAAACATTAAAAGTAGCTAGAGAAAAAAAGGACATGTTAGATGTGAAACAAAGATAAGGATAACAACAGATTTCCTGTCAGAAAAAAATAAATTTGAATGGGAAGACTATGGAGCAATATATTTAACATACTGAAAAAAAAGTAAACCAAGAATTTTATATTGTATGAACATATCTTTCAAAAATAATGGCAAATATTACAAGGTATAAAGAAGGTCATTTCATAACATAGATGGGATAAGTAATCAAGAGAAGAAAATTATAAACGTTTATTCATGTAAAAACAAAGCTTCAAAACACATGAAGCAAAAACCATTATAACTGCAAAGAGAAATACACAAATCCATAATGATAGCTGAAATGAGAAAGCAGACATCAGTATAGATTACAGTGGTTAACAGCAGATATTAACCAGTTAGTAAAAAAATATTATAAGAAAAACTTCATGCCAATGTGTTTGACAATGGACAAATCCTTTGAAATAAAAAAAATGCCAGTGCTCACTCAAGAAGAAACAACCTAAATAGCCTTATACGTTTTTAAGAAATTGAATTTATAGTTAAATATTTCCAACAAAGAGAACTGTAGGTCCAGACGGCTTTACTGATTAATTCCAATAAACATTTAAAAATAAGAAATTCTAATTCTAAATAATTTTTTCAGAAATTTGAAGAGGAGGCAATGTTTCTCAACTCATTTAAGGCCAGTATTACACTGAAATCAAAATCAGACAAAGATACTTATAATAGTACATTCATATCCCTCATGAACACAGATGCAAAAATTGTCAAGAAAATTTTAGCAAATAAAATTTAGCTATATACAGTCTATTACAATCAAGTGGTACTCATCCTGGGAATAGAAGGTTGGCTTAGCATTTGAAAATAAAGGTAATTCAAATGTATATCAATGTAACAACAACAATATAGAAAATTATGTGATTATCACAGCAGACATAGGAAAAGCCTTTGACAAAATCCAACATTCATCTCCAATACAAATTTTCATCAAACCAGAAACAAAATGGAACTGCCTCTATGTAATTAGAAGCATCCATGGAAAACCTACAGCTAACATCATCCTTAATGGTGAAAAATAAATGCTTATACTCAAGATCAGGAACAAAACAAGAATATCCATTCCTTCCACTTCTACAACACTATACTGGAAGTTCTAGTCATTGAAAATTAAGAAAAAAGACATCCATATTAGAAATCAAGCACTAAAACTTCCTTATGAAAATATTACCATCTATGTAGAAAAACTGATGAAATCTAGAAAAAAGCTACTAGAATTCATAAGTGAGTTTAGCAAGCTTATAACATATAAGATCAATATAATAAAAATATTTATGCATGCTAGCAACAATAAATAGAAAATAAAATTTTAATGCCATTAATATGATTAAAAACAAAATATTTGGGGAAAATATATGATAAAAGATGTTTAAGACCTATATATTTAAACATATAAAACATTGTTGAGAGAAAGTAAAGACCTAATTGGAAAGAGATACTGTGTTTATAGATAAGAAATGTCAATGCTGTTAAAATGTCAATTCTTCCCAAATTGATCTATAGCTCCATCATCATCTCATTCAAAATACTAGAGGACTTTTTTTCTGATAGAAATTGAGAAGCTGATTATAAAATTCATATGGCAAAGGACCCCAAATAGCAAAACAACAACAAAAAAACCTCAAAAAACTCTGAATAAGAAAAAAGCTGAAACACTCATGGTACCTGATTTCAAAATTTAATTATAAAGCAACAGTAATTAAGATAGTATGGTAAAAGTGTAAAGATAGACAAGTAGATCAGTGAAACAGAATAAAAGTGTAGAAAGAGAACCATGGATATTTGAACAACTGATATAAATACAAATGCAATTTGGTGAAGAAAGGATATTATTTTCAAAAAGTGGTACTGGAACAACTGCATATTCACATGTAAAAATGAACTTTGACCATATGTTGTACCATATACATATGTTAAATCAAAAAAGAACATTGACCTAAACATAAAACCTAAAATGATACAACAAAAAGAAAACACAGGGGAAAATACACATGCTCTAATTTATTAAGGGGTTACGGCCTTGAAAAATACAGACTATTGATTGTTAATCCTCATAATCACATAGCTGACTGGGAGCTGTGGCTGGCTGCAACTACCTAGCATTGCCAAAGAGTATTTTTACTGCACATTGCTAGCCCAGGAAAAGATAACAATTCAAAGTCCAAAGTAAAGTTTCTATTGAATGCATATTGGTTTCGCTCTATCATAAGTCAAAAAATCATCAAACGATCCTAAGTTGGGAAACTTCTGTATTTGAAATCTTTGGTAAAGCAAAAGTTTATTAGCTCTAATATCAAAAACATGATATACGAAAGAAAAAGAATAATCTCTATCACATTAGAAAGGACTGTTCTTTGAAAGACAAGAGAATTAAGAGACAATCCATAAAAAGAAAATAATTGCAAAGCATAGATCTGACAGAGAACTTGCATTTAAAATATTTTAGGAACACTCAAAAACCCAGTGAAAAAGAGAAAGGTAAAAGATAAATGGATGGCAAATAAACACATGAAAAATGCTGAACATCTAGGGAAACGAGAATTAAAACTACTTTCAAATAGTATTACACACCTTTCAAAATAGCTATTTTTTTTTAAAGGACCATATCCAGTGTTGCTGAAGATGTGGAAACTAAAATTTTCATATGCTAATAGTGAAAATGTAAAATAGTTCAGGTAATTTGTAAAACAATTGAGTGGTTTCTTAAAATGTTAAACACATGACTCAATCATTCTGCTCCTAGGTATTTATACAAAAAAATAAAAAGATATACACACATAAAACCACTGGCACATATTCATAGCAGCTTTATTGGTAACAACACAAAACAAATGTCCATCAACAGGTGAATAGATGAACAATGATGTATCCATAAAAAGAAATACTATTCAGCAATAAAAAATAATTAACCGTCACTGTACTTCAACATAGATAAATCTCAAAATAATTATCATATATAAAAGAGATCAAAAGACTGCAGACTTATGATTTAATTTATAAGCATTTCAAAAAATATATAAACCTGTAGTGGCAGACAGCACAACTATGTGCCAGAGAATGAGGGGCGTGGAAGATTATAAATGGAAGATATAGGGCAGGAGGAAGGGAATTACAAAACAGCATGAGGAAATGTTTATGGTAATAGATATGTTCATTATCTTGATTTTCATGGTGGTTTCATGGGTGTGTATATATGTCCTAACATTATATACTCTACATGCATTTCATTTGGTATCAATTCTACCCCACTATAGTTGCTTAAAAACAAAACAAAACAAAAAAACTCAACAGTCTAGCATGTAAGAATAAGTTCTTGAGGGCTGGTAAGATGGCCGAATGGGAACAGCTCAAGTCTGCAGCTCCCAGCTAGATCAATACAAAAGGTAGGTGATTTCTGCATTTCCAACTGAGGTACCCGTAGTTGATCTCATTGGGACTGATTAGACAGTGGGTGCAGCCCACAGAGGGCGAGCTGAAGCAGGATGGGGCATCACCTCACTCAAGAAGGGCAAGGGGTCAGGGAACTCCCTCCCCTATCCAAGGGAAGCCATGAGGGACTGAGCCAGGAGAAACGAAGCATTACGGCCCAGATACTACAGTTTTCTCACCGTCTTTGCAACCTATAGACCAGGAGATTCCCTTGGGTGCCTAAACCACCAGGGCCCTATGTTTCAAGCATAAAACTGGGCAGTCGTTTTTTGGCTGACACTGAGCTAGTTGCAGTTTTTTTTTTTTTTTTCTTTTTCATACCTCAGTGGTGCCTGGAACGCCACCGATACAGAACTATTCACTCCTCCGGAAAGGGGGCTGAAGCCAGGGAGCCAAGTGGTCTAGCTCAGCAGATGCTAACCCCCACAGAACCCAGCAAGCTAAGATCCATTGGCTTGAAATTCTCTCTGCCAGCACAGCAGTCTGAAGTTAAACTGGGACACTTGGTGGAGGGAGGGGCATCCACCATTATTGAGGCTTGAGTAGGCAGTTTTCCCCTGACAGTGTAAACAAAGCCACCAGGAAGTTCAAACCGGGCAGAGCCCACTGCAGCTTGGCAAAGCAGCTGTAGCCAGACTGCCTCTCTAGATTCCTCCTCTCTAAGCAGAGCATCTCTGAAAGAAAGGCAGCAGCCCCAGTCAGGGGCTTATATATAAAACTCACATCTCCCTGGGACATAGCACCTAGGGGAAGGGGCAGCTGTGGGTGCAGCTTCAGCAGACTTAAACGTTCCTACCTGCCTGCTCCGAAGAGAGCAGCGGATCTCCTAGCACAGTTCTCGAGCTCTACTAAGGGACAGATTGCCTCCTCAAGTAGCTCCCTGGCCCCCATGCCTCCAGAGTGGGAGACACCTCTCAGCAGGGGTCGACAAACACCTCATACAAGAGAGCTCTGGCTGGCATTTGGCAAGTGCCCCTAACACCTCATACAGGAGAGCTCTGGCGTCTGGCAGATGCCCCTCTGGGAGGAAGCTTCCAGAGGAAGGAACAAGCAGCAATATTTGCTATTCTGCAGCCTCCACTGGTGATACCCAGGCAAACAAGGTATGGAGTGGACCTCCAGCAAACTCCAGCAGACCTGCAGCAGAGGGGCCTGACTGTCAGAAGGAAAACTAATAAACAGAAAAGAATAGCATCAACATCAACAAACAGGACGTCCAGACAAAAACCCCATCCAAAGGTCACTGACATCAAAGGTCAAAGGTAGATAAATCCATGAAGCTGAGGAAAAACCAGTGCAAAAAGGCTGAAAATTCCAAAAACCAGAATGCCTTTTCTCCTCCAAAAGATCACAACTACTCGCCAGCAAGGGAGTAAAACTGGATGGAGAATGAGCCTGACAAATAGATAGAAGTAGGCTTCAGGAGGTGGGTAATAACAAACTCCTCTGAGCTAAAGGATCATGTTCCAACCCAATGCAAGGAACCTAAGAACCTTGAAAAATGTTAGAGGAACTGCTAACTAGAATAACTAGTTTAGAGAAGAACATAAGTGACCTGAAGGAGCTGAAAAACACAGTGTGAGAACCTTGTGAAGCGTACACAAATATCAATAGCCGAATTGATCAAGTGGAAGAAAGGATATCAGAGATGGAAGATCAACTTAATGAAATAAAGTGTGAAGACAAGTTTGGAGAAAAAAGAATGAAAAGTAACCAACAAAGCCTCCAAGAAATATGGGACTATGTGAAAAGACCAAACCTACGTTTGATTGGTATACCTGAAAGAGATGAAGAGAATGGAACCAAGATGGAAAACACTCTTCAGGATATTATCCAGGAGAAATTCCCCAACCTAGCAAGAAAGACCAACACTCAAGTTCAGGAAATACAGAGAACACCAAAAAGATACTCCTTGAGAAGAGCAACCCCAAGACACATAATCGTCAGATTCACCAAGGTTGAAATGAAAGAAAAAATGTTAAGGGCAGCCACAGAGAAAGGTTGGGTTACCCAAAAAGGGAAGCACATCAGACTAACAGCAAATCTCTCTGCAGAAACCCTACAAGGCAGAAGAGAGTGGGGGCCAATATTCAACATTCTTAAAGGAAAGAATTTTCAACCTAGAATTTCATATTTAGCCAAACTAAGCTTCATAAGTGAAGGAGAAATAAAATTCTTTACAGATAAACAAATGCTGAGAGATTTTGTCACCACCAGGCCTGCCTTACAAGAGCTCCTGAAGTAAGCACTAAATATGGAAAGAAAAATCCAGTAACTGCCACTGCAAATACATACCAAATTGTGAAGACCACCAACACTATGAAGCAACTGCATGAACTAATGGGCAAAAGTACCAGCTAGAATCATAATGACAGGATCAAATTCACACATAACAATGGGAATGCTTCCACCTTTTGCCCATTCAGTATGATATTGGCTATGGGTTCGTCATAAATAGCTCTTGCTATTTTGAGATATGTTCCATCAATACCTAGTTTATTGAGAGTTTTTAGCATGAAGGGGTGTTGAATTTTGTTGAAGGTCTTTTCTGGATCTATTGAGATAATCATGTGTTTTTTGTCATTGGTTCTGTTCATGTGATGGATCATGTTTATTGATTGGCATATGTTGAACCAACCTTACATCCCAGAGATGAAGCTGTCTTGATCGTGGTGGATAAGCTTTTTGATGTGCAGCTGGACTTGTTTTGCCAGTATTTATTAAGGATTTTTGCATCGATGTTCATCTGGGATGTGTTGTTACAAGAACTTATAAGTGATGTCCATTGGCTCTGTGTTCATTGAGAGTTTGAGCATGAAGGGCTGTTGAATTTTCTCTGATGGTTTTTTGAAAAGATTAAGAAAATAGACTGCTAGCCACACTATTAAACAGGAAAAGAGAGAAGAATCAAATAGACACAATAAAAAATGATAAAGGGGATATAACCATTGATCTCACAGAAATACAAACTACCATCAGAGAATACTATAAACACCTCTATGCAAATAAACTAGAAAATCTAGAAGAAATAGAGAAATTCCTGGAAACATACACCCTCCCAAGACTAAACCATGAGGAAGTCGAATGCCTGAATACACCAACAACAAGTTTTAAAATTGAGGCAGTAATAGCCTACCAACCAAAAAAAGTCCAGGACAAGAAAAATTCACAGCCAAGTTCTACCAAAGACACAAAGAGGAGCTGCTGCCATTCCTTCTGAAACTGTTCCAAATCATAGAAAAAGAGGGACTCCTCCCTAACTCTTTTTATGAGGCCAGCATCATCCTGATAGCAAACCTGGCAGAGAAACAACATATCCATATCTACAAACATCTGATCTTTGACAATCCTGACAAAAACAAGCAATGAGGAAAGGATTCCCTATTTAATAAATGGTGTTAAAAAAGTTGGCTAGCCATATGCAGAAAACTGAAACCGGATCCTTTCATCACACCTTATACAAAAATTAACTCAAGATGGATTAAAGGCCGGGCGCGGTGGCTCACGCCTGTAATCCCAGCACTTTGGGAGGCCAAGGCGGGCGGATCACAAGGTCAGGAGATCGAGACCACGGTGAAACCCCGTCTCTACTAAAAATACAAAAAATTAGCCGGGCGCGGTGGCGGGCGCCTGTAGTCCCAGCTACTCAGGAGGCTGAGGTAGGAGAATGGCGTAAACCCAGGAGGCGGAGCTTGCAGTGAGCCGAGATCGTGCCACTGCACTCCAGCCTGGGCGACAGAGCGAGACTCCATCTCAAAAAACAAAAAACAAAACAAAACAAAAAAAGATGGATTAAAGACTTAAACATAAAACTGAAAACCATAAAAACGCTAGAAGAAAACCTAGGCAATATCATTCAGGACATAGGCATGGGCAAAGACTTCATGACAAAAACACGAAAAGCAATAGCAACCAAAGCCAAAATTGACGAATGGGATCTAATTAAACTAAAGAGCTTTTGCAGAGCAAAATAAACTATCATCATAGTGAACAGGCAACCTACAGAATGGGAGAAAACGTTTGCAATCTATCCATCTGACAAAGGGCTAATATCCAGAATTTACAAGGAACTTAAACAAATTTAGAAGAAAAAACAACCCCATCAAAAAATGGGTGTAAGATATGAACAGACACTTCTCAAAAGAAGACATTTATGTGACCAACAAACATATGAAAGAAAGCTCATTATCACTGGTCATTAGAGAAATGCAAATCAAAACAACAATGACGTATCATCTAACGCCAGTTAGAATGCCAATCATTAAAATGTCAGGAAACAAAAGATGCTGGATAAGATGTGAAATAGGAACGTTTCTACACTGTTGGTGGGAGTGTAAATTAGTTCAACCACTGTGGAAGACAGTGTGGCAATTCCTCAAGGATCTAGAACCAGAAATACCATTGACCTAGCAATCCCACTACTGGGTTTATAGGGATTATAAATCATTCTGCTATAAAGACACATGCACATGTATGTTTATTGCAGCCTTATTCACAAGAGCAAAGACTTGGAACCAACCCAAATGCCCATCAATGATAGACTGGATAAAGAAAATGTGGCACATAAACACTATGGAATACTATGCAACCATAAAAAAGAATGAGTTCATGGCTTTTGCGGGGACATGGATGAAGCTGGAAACCATCACTCCCCACAAACTAATACAGGAACAGAAATCCAAACACCACATGTTCTCACTCATAAGTATGAGAACACATAGACATAGGGAGGGAACCATCACTCACCGGGGCCGGTTGGGGGTGGGGGACTAGGGGAGGGATAGCATTAGGAGAAATACTTAATGTAGATGACGGGCTGATGGGTGCAGGGAACTACTATAACATGTGTATAACTATGAAACAAATCTGCATGTTCTGCACATGTATACCAGAACTTACAGTATAATAATAAAAAACGAATGAATTATAGGAGGTCCTCACCAAAAGGAAAAAAAAAAAAAAAGAATAAGTGTAAGTTCCTACACTTCCACTCATCAAAAATATGTTTCAACATATATCACCTATACATACTAAAATTTAGTAAGGAAAAAAGTCGTACTCTGCTCATCATTAAACCTTATCTGACTTTTTCTATGTATTTGCCTGAGTATTCTGAGGGATTCTTGAAAAGTATAGTTAGTGATAGAAGTGAGATAATAAATAAGAGTTTTATGAGATGGGCCTCTTCAAATATTAAAATGTACTTCTATGTCTTAAATTTTACTCCTGGAGGTGTCTATTGGTAATGAGAATTTGAAAAAGTAACATTTGATTGTCTATCAGAGTGCTTTTATACATTTTTAACAATATCACCTAACAGTTACTGAACACTTACTATGCATCACATATATAATCTATTTTTATACACATACACATTTATATACTACAGACAAGCTGTTTAATCTTTCTAATAACACTGAGGTAGGTAGTATACTATCTTCAGTTTACAGATGTGGAAACCGAGGTACAAAAGCTTAATCAACATTCCCAAGGTCACACAGCTTACATGGCTCATAAGTAACAGGGTCAGGCTATAAATCCAGGCAGTCCGACTCCTGAGTCATAATCTTAATTGGTAAACTATACCAGCTCTCATTCTTCCCCCATTAAACTCAAATATGATGCCTGAACTTTATATAATTATTACTTTCTTTTTAAAGTAACCACTATCACACAGACACAGCAAGTGCTCAATGTTTGTAGCATTAAGACAGCATTCTTGGAAAATATAAAAATCCCTGTTCCAGAAAAAAATCAATGATGATGAAGTATAAAATGTTAAATTTTATTATATATCCACTAAATGCACTTAAAATAAATTAGGTACAGTTAATGCTAGGATGGCCATAAAATTTGTCATTTAAATAGTGAAAGGCATAAACCAGGACTCTCCCAGGCAAATTGTGATACATGGTCATTTTTGTTAAAAAAAAAAAAAAAAAGGGATATAATTACTCTTGGAGTAAAATTCAGCTAAGTTATATATGACTAAGTTACATTTACAGATGTTCTACAGGTACGTTAACTTACAAGATGGTCAATTTAGACTGGTCAAAAAAGACTGACTTACAAAAGCAAAGTAGATTATCCTGATGTGTAGCTCAAAATAATAATGTAGTAAATGTCACCCTGTCATAAATACAAAACAAAATTTTATAATCACTGTTTCCTAAGATATTAACAGAATGCTGATTAGTTCAAAGATATTATTAAAGAATGTTGAACTCATCAAATGACTTCATAGCAAAAGTATCAATATTTTGTTACTTTCTTTAATGGAGGCTAAAGTAGTTTTAAGAGTACATAATATATTTCTTTTTAACCTCCCTCAATATTATATAACAAACTCTCCTTCACTGAATGAAAAGCAGAGGATGAATGACAAATGAAAGAGAAAGTGCCATTATCTGAGGTATTAAATAATACTCCCTAAATTTTCTTGGTAAATAAGAGAAAAATAAGCTCATCTATATTTTAAAAAAATTTGTCATTTTCATATGAATAACTTTTTTTTTTGAAGTAGATATGTTAGTGCTGGCCAGTTAAAAAAGAAATATACTGAGCTATGACAAAAATAATCACTTATACATAATCAGACATTTAGTTAGATGACCTAATTGGAAGAAAACCATTATTACCCAAAATTACTAATTTAATCTAACTTGGACCTCAAATATTTTAAGTTGGTCCATATCTTGACTTTATTTTTGTTCCATTGATTTATTTCTTTTTCTTCAGATTTTAAGTTCTGGGGTACATGTGCACGATGTGCAGGTTTGTTACATAGGTAAATGGCTGCCATGGTGGTTTGCTGCACAGATTAACCCATTACTTAGGTATCAAGCCCAGCATGCATTAGCTATTTATCCTGAGGCTCTGCCTCCCCTGATCCCTGTAACAGGCCCCAGTGTGTATTGTTCCCCGATATGTGTCCATGGGTTCTCATTGTTCAGCTCCCTGATAAGTGAGAATACTCAGTGTCTGGCTTTATGTTCCTGAGTTAGTTTGCCAAAAATAATGGCTTCCAGCTACATCCATGTCCCTGCAAAGAACATCCATTTATGGCTGCAGAGTATTCCATGGTATATATGTACCACATTTTCTTTAACCAGTCTATCACTGATGGGCATGTGGGTTGATTCCATGATCTTGCTATCATAAATAGTGCTGCAGTGAACATATGCATGCATGTATCTTTATAAGAAAATTATTTATATTCTCTTGGGTATATACCCAGTAATAGATTGTTGGGTCAAGTGGTATTTCTGGTTCTAGTTCATTGAGAAATCACCACACTGTCTTCCACAATGGTTGAACTAATTTACATTCCAACCAACAACGTAAAAGTGTTCCTATTTCTGCACAGCCTTGCCAGCATTTGTTGTTTCTTGACCTTTTAATAATTGCTATTCTAACTGCTGTGAAATGGTATCTCATTGTGGTTTTGATTTGCATTTCTCTAATGTTCAGTGATGTTGAGCTTTTTTATCTATATTTCTGGCTACATAAATACCTTCTTTTGAGAAGTGTCTGTTCTTGTCCTTTGCCCACTTTTGAATGTTTTCTTTTCTTGTAAATTTGTTTAAGTTCCTTGTAGATTGTAAATACTAGGCCTTTGTCAGATGGATAGATTGAAAAATTTTTCTCCCACTCTGTAGTCTCTCTGTTCACTCTGATGATAGTTTATTTTGTTGTGCAGAAGCTCTTTAGTTTAATTAGATCCCATTTGTCAATTGTTTGCTTTTGTTGCAATTGCTTTTGTCATTTTTGTCATTGAAATATTTGCCTGTTTCTATGTCCTGAATGGTATTGCCTAGATTTTCTTCTAGGGTGTTTATAGTTTTGGGGTTAACATTCAAGTCCTTAATCCATCTAGAGTTAATTTTTGTATAAGGTGTAAGGAAGGGGTCCAGTTTCAATTTTCTGCATATGGCTAGGCAGTTCCCCAGCACTCTTTATTAAAGAAGGAATCGTTTCTCCATTGCTTGTTTTTGTCAGTTTTGTCAAAGATCAGATGGTTGTAGATGTGGTCTTATTTCTGAGTTCTCTATTTTGTTCCACTGGTCTACACATCTGTTTTTGTACAAGTATCATGCTGTACTGGTTACCAGAGCCTTGTAGTATTGTTTGAAGTCAAGTAGTGTGATGCCTCCAGCTTTGTTCTTTTTGCTTAGGATTGTCTTAGATATTTGGGCTATTTTTTGGTTCCATATAAGTTTTAAAATGGTTTCTTCTAATTCTGTGAAGAACATCAATGGCAGTTTAGTGGGAATACCCTTTAATCTATATATTGCTTTGGTCAGTATGGCCATTTTCTTGATTTTGATTCTTCCTAACAATGAGCATGGAACGTTTTTCCACTCGTTTGTGTCCTAATTTCCATGAGCAGTGGTTTGTACTTCTCCTTGAAGAGGTCCTTCACTTCCCTTGTTAGCTGTATTCCTAGATATTTTATTGTTTTTGTAGCAATTGTGAATGGGAGTTCATTCATGATTTGCCCCTCTGCTTGCCTCTTGTTGGGGTATAGAAATGCTAGCAATTTTTGCAGATTGATTTTGTATCCTGAGATTTGCTGAAGTTGCATCAGTTTAAGAAGCTTTTGGGCTGAGATGATGCGGTTTTCTAGATATAAGATCAAGTTATCTGCAAAGAAAGAAAATTTGACTTCTCTTTCTATTTGAATACCCTTTGTTTTGTTCTCTTGCCTGACTGCCCTGGCCAGAACTTCCAATTATATGCTGAATAGGAGTGGTGAGAGAGGGCATCTTTGTCTTGTGCCTGTTTTCAAGGGGAATTCTTCCAGCTTTTGCCCATTCAGTATGCTATTGGCTGTTGGTTTCTCATATTATTCTCTTAATATTTTGAGACATGCTCCTTCAGTACCCAGTTTATTGAGCAATTTTTTTTTAACATGAAGTGATGTTGAATTTTATCAAAGGCCTTTTCTGCATCTATTGAGATAATTGTGGTTTTGTCTTTAGTTCTGTTTATGTGATGAATCACAATTATTGATTTGCATATGTTGAACCAACCTTACATCCTACGGATGAAACCAACTAGATTGTGGTGGATAAGCTTTTTGATGTGCTGCTGAATTCAATCTGCCAGTTTTTACTGATGATTTTTGTGTTGATGTTCACCAGGGATACTGAACTGGAGTTATTTGTTGTTGTTATATCTCTGCCAGGTTTGGTATCAGGATGAATCTAGCCTCATAAAATGAGTTGGGGAGGAGTCCCTCCTGTTTGATTTTTTGGAATAGTTTCAGAAGGAATGGTACCAGCTCCTCTTTGTACCTCTGGTAGAATTCAGCTGTGAATCCATCTGGTCCTGGGCTTTTCTTGGTTGGTAGGCTATTACTGCCTCAATTTCAGAACTCATTATTGGTCTATTCAGGGATTCAATTTCTTCCTGGTTGTCACAGGAGGGTGCATGTTCCAGGAATTTATCCATTTTTCTAGACATTCTAGTTTATGTGCATAGAGGTGTTTATAGTATTCTCTGATGGTTGTTTTTATTTTTGTGGGATCACTGGTGATATCCCCCTTATCATTTCTGATTGTGTCTACTGTCTATTTGATTCTTCTCTCTTTTCTTCTGTCTAGCTAGTGGTCTATTTTATTAATTTTGTTTTTTTAAAAATCAGCCCCTGGTTTTGTTGACAAAAGGGTTTGTGTTTCTATATCGTTCAGTTCAGCTCTGATTTTGGTGATTTCCTGTATTCTCATAGCTTTGTGTGTCTTTGCCCTTGGTTCTCTAGTTCTTTCTGATGTGATGTTAGTTGTTAATCTGAGATCTCTCTAGCTTTTTGATGTGGACATTTAGTGCTATAAATTTCCCTCAACACAGTTTTAGCTGAGTCTCAGAGATTCTAGTACATTGTCTCTTTGTTCTCATTAGTTTCAAAGAACTTCTTGATTTCTGTCTTAATTTCATTATTTATCCAGGAGTCATGCAGGAATAGTTTGTTCCATTTCTGTGTAGTTATGTGGTTTTGAGTAAACATCTTAATCTTGAGTTCTAATTTGATTGTGTTGTAGTCAGAGGACTGTTATGATTTTAGTTTTTCTCTTTTTTTTTCTGCATTTGCTGAGGAATGTTTTACTTCCATTTGTGTGATCAATTTTAAAGGAAATGCCACCTGACAATAAGAAGAATGCATATTCTGTTGTTTTTTGGTGGAGAGTTCCAAAGATACCTATCAGGTTCTCTTGATATAGAGCTGAGTTCAAGTCCTGAAGGTTGTTGTTAATTGTCTATCTTGATAATCTGTATAATATTGTCACAGGAGTTCTAAAGTCACCCACTATTATTGTGTGGGAGTCTAAGTCTCTTCATAGGTCTCTAATAACTTGATGAATCTGGATGCTCCTGTATTGGGTGCATATATATTTAGGATAGTTAGCTCTCCTTGTTGACATGAACCCTTTAACATTACATAATGCCCTTCTTTGTCTTTTATCTTTGTTTTGTTAAAGTGTATTTTGCCAGAAACTAGGATTGCGACCCCTGCTTTTTTCTGTTTTCTATTTGCTTGGTAAATTTTCCTCCATCCTTTTACTTTGAGTCTATGTGTGTCTTTGCAGGTGAGATGCGTCTCTTAAAGACTGCATACCAATGGGTCTTGACTGTTTATCCAGCTTGGCATTTTGTGTCTTTTAATCGAGGAATTTAGCCTATTTACATTTAAGGTTAATATTGTTATGTGTGAATTTGATCTTGTCATTATGATGCTAGTTGTTTCTTTTGCATACTTGTTTATGTGGTTGTTTCATAGCGTAACTGGTCTGCGTAATTCAATGTGTTTTTATAGTGACTGGTACCAGTTTTTTCTTTTCATATTTAGTGCTTCCTTCAGGAGCTCTTGCAAGGCAGGCCTGGTGGTGACGAACTCCCTTACCATTTACTCATCTGAAAGAGACCTTATTTCTCCTTCGCTTGTGAAGTTTATTTTCCTCAGGTATGAAATTCTGGGTTGGAAATTCTTTTAAGAATGTTAAATATTGGCCCCCAAGCTCTTTTGGCTTGTAGGGTTTCCACAGAGAGATCAGCTGTTAGTCTGATGAGTTTCCTTTTGTAGGTGACCTGGCCTTTTCTCTCTGGTTACTCTTAATGTTTTTTCTTTCATTTTAACCTTGGAGAATCTGATGATTATGTGCCTTGCAGCTGATCTTCTGGTGGAGTATCTTACTGGGGTTCTCTGGATTTCCTGAATTTGAATGTTGGTCTTTCTTGCTAGGTTGGAGAAGTTCTCCTGGATAATATCCTGAAGTGTGTTTTCCAACTTGGTTCCAATCTCCCCATCTCCTTCTGGTACCCCAATTAGTTGGAGGCTTGGTCTTTTTACATAGTCCCATATTTCTCTGAAGTATTTTTCATTTGTTTTCATTCTTTTTTTCTCTATTTTTCTTTGCCTGTCTTATTTCAGAAAGATAGTCTTGAAGCTCTGAGTTTTCTTTCCTCTGCTTAATCTATTCTGCTATTGATACTTGTGATTGCATTGTGAAGTTATTTTTCAGCTCCATCAGGTCACTTATGCTCCTCTTTAAACTGGCTATTCTAGTTATCAGCTCCTGTTACCAGCTATTATGTTATCATGATTCATAGCTTCTTTGCATCGGGTTACAACATGCTCCTGTAGCTCAACAAGGCTTGTTATTACCCACCTTCTGAAGCCCACTTCTGTCAATTCAGCCATCTCAGTCATTTGAAGGGGAAGAGGTCCTCTGGCTTTTTGAGTTTTCAGCATTTTTGCCTTATTTCTCATCTTTGTGGGCTTATCTACCTTTCATCTTTGAGGTTGCTGACTTTCAAGTGAGGTTTTTGTGGTAGTGTTTTTTTTTTTGTTTTTTTTGTTTTTTTTTTTTTTATGCTGTTGTTTTGTGTTGCTTTCTGTTTGTTGTTCTTTTAAAAGTCAAGCCACTTTTCCATAGAGCTGCTGCAGTTTGCTGGGGTACTGCTCCACACCCTAGCTTTCATTGATTTTCCCTTACCTGGAAATATCACTGGTGAAGGCTGTGAAATAGCAAAGATGACAATCTGCTCCTTACTCTGGGAGTTCTGTCCCATGGGGATACTGACCTGTTGCTGACCTGTATGCTCCTGTAGGAGGTGTCTGGAGATCCCTGTTGAGAGGTCTCAGTCAGTCAGGAGGGATGGGATCAGGATCCCACTTTAAGAAGCAGTCTGGCTGCTTTTTGGTAGAGCAGGTGTGCTGCATCGGGGGAACCCTTCCTTGTCCTGACTGCTTGGCCTCCCCAGAGACAGCAGGCTAGAAAGACTGAGTCCAACGACCTGCAGAGATGTTGCCTACCCCTCCCCCTGGGGACTGATCTCAGGGAGAAATCAAGAGTTCTGTCCCAATAACCTTGGCTGGAGTGGCTGAAATTCCCATAGGGAGGCCCCACCCAGTGAAGAGGGATAGATAGGGGTCCCAGGTACAGAAGCAGTCTGGCTATGATCTGGCACAGCAGCTGTGCTGGATTGTGGGGAACTCCTCCTCCTCTGGACTGTCTGGACTTCCCAAAGCAGGCAGGCTAGAATGGCTGTTGACTGAACTGCAGTAACTGGCGCCACCCCTCCCCCAAGGGGCTCCATCCTAGGGAAACATCAAATTTCTTCCTCTATAACCCTGGCTGGAAGTGCTGAAGTCCTCCAGGGAGGACCTGCCCAGTGAGGAGAGATGGATTGGGGTCCCACTCAAAGAAGCAGTGTGGCCACAATCTGTCACAGCTGCTGTGCTGCTTCATCAGGGACTCCTCCTCGTCTGGACTGCCTCGACTCCCTGGAGCTGGCAGGTTAGAATGACTGACCCAACCAAACCAGAGAGTTGGTAGCCACCCCTCCCCCCAGAACTTGGTCCACCTCAGGCCACTTCCAGCCTGTTGCTCCTGGTTGGCTGGAATTCCAAGCCAGTGGGTCTTAACTTGTGAGGTGCCATGGAAGTGGGTCCCACAGAATGATGCTCCCTGGCTCCCTGGATTCAATTACCTTTCTAGGATGGAAGTATGGATGGGTCTTCTGCCTTGCTAGAATTCCAGGAGCCAGAGTATGCAAAACTCTTGGGTCTTGGGTCTCTGTGTGTGCCTGAGCAGCTGCCCCACTGAGACTCCTGAAAGCTCTATATATCGAACCAAAGGCCCTGGTGGCATAGGCTCATGAGGGGATCTACTGATCCATGGGTTGCCAAGATCCATGGGAGAAGCACGGTTCTCTAGGTGGGGTCACACAATTGCTCACCACTTGCCTTGGCTGGGGGTGGGGGTTCCTTTGTCTCCGTGCCACTCTGAGCGTGGGTCATCATCCCACCCTGCTATTCTTTGTCCTCCATGGGTCGAGTTGTCTGCCTAATCAGTCTCAATACAAGAAACTATATATTTCAGCTGAAGGTGCTGAATTTACACACCACGTTCATTCCTGTCCATGAAAGCTGTGGACTGCACCTACTTCTAGTTGGCCATCTTGGCCCCTCTCAATGTACTCAGGTTTCTTATTTTTAATGTTCATTTTAAGTGGATAAAAGCCAGCAAAACTCCAAATACTTTGAACACACATGAATATAGGAGCATAGCAATTTTCCTATTCTCACAGTATTCAAATTTAATTCCAAATCGAAGTTTGGAAAATACTGATTAATAATTAATCACTTCTATTTTCAATGTAATCATGTGTCTGAGGTAAAACTTCTTTATTATTATTACTGTAAGCATGTTTATTTGGTCAAATGTGTAACAATTCATATATCCTCAGTATAAATGAATAACTTCCATACCTACTTAAGCAATGCCTGCTTTGATCATGAATAATAATAAATAATTATCTCTCAGAAAAAAACAAGGGTAGATTTCTAATTATTGTATTTGCTAATGTACCTTCCTAGCTTGGTTTAGATAGTGTAGTCTTTCAAGAGTATAATTTGGCATGAGGCATTTGAAAACTATGGTACTACTATAAGTTCTAGATGAACTTCAATGTATTATTTTAACTGGAAAACTGCTCTGTAGTACAGATCATGTAAAGGATAATGTATTAGTCCATTCTCACACTGCTATGAAGACAGACCCAAAACTGGGAAATGTATAAAGAGGTTTAATTGACTCACAGTTTTGCATGGCTGGGATAGCCTCAGGAAACTTACAATCAGGGCAGAAGGAGAAGAACAAGAAAGGCTCCTTCTTCCCAAGGCATCAGGAAGGGGAATGGATGCAGGGGGAACTACCAAACACTTACAAAACTATCAGATCTCATGATAACTCATTCACTATCATGAGAACAACATGGGGGAAATTGCCCCCATGATTCACTTACCTCCACCTGGTGTTTCCCTTTACACATGGGGATTATGGGGATTACAATTCAAGATGAGATTTTGAGTTTGGACACAGCCAAAATGTATCAGGTAATAAGGTTCTGTATACTTCATGTCCATTACTACAGAAACAAAGTGAGTCAACAATAATACCTTTCTTTCGAGCCTTCAATTGTTAAAGGGTTACAGACCTCTCATTCCTCCATTTAATCTGCATGAAAAAAGCTAACAAATCCTTTTTTCCTCTAGGAAGTTTTCCCTAATGTGAGTGGATTGAAAAGAGTACTAAACTGAAAATCAGTTCCAACTCTGCCACTCATTAATGTGTAAGTTAAATTCTATATGCCTTGGTTTATCTGCAAAATGATGAGGTGATGGACTATTTGCCTTCTAGCTCTATAAATCTATAACCTGTAAATACACGAAAAAAGCATCTTCTATTAAAAGCAACTTCAAGCCAAAATGAAAAATAAGTATTTATGTAAAACCTCACTGCTTACTGCAAATTATAGTCACTCATAATAGGATAACGGCTGTATAAAATGTATCAAAAACACTTGCTGTGTAAATTAACAATGCAAAATATACCAGAAGAAATGATTAGCTTATGAAAGTGTATCCAATTGAGTACTCATTATGCTAGATGTGATAGAAAATGCAAAAATAAATATGTTATTTAAGGCTCCCTAAGTATGAAGAACAAAAATGTACCCAAGTGAATATATGACCAGGAAGAATGTGGTAAGTGCTGTTATAAAGTACATACCAAATAGTAATGGGAAAACAGTAGAGGAAAAGTAGAAGAAACAACAGATGCTGGTGAGGCTGTGGAGAAACAGGAATGCTTTTACACTGTTGATGGGAACATAAATTAGTTCAACCATTGTGGAAGACAGTGTGGTGATTCCTAAAGGATCTAGAACCATAAATACCATTTGATCCATCAATCCCATTACTGGGTATATACCCAAAGGAATACAAATTATTCTATTATAAAGATACATACACGTGTATGTTCACTGCAGCACTATTATTAGCAAAGACATGGAATCAACCCATATGCCCACCAATGGTAGACTAAAGAAAATGAGGTAAATATACACCATGGAATACTATGCAGCCATAAAAAAAAAAAAAAAAAAAAAAACTATCATGTCCATTGCAGGGACGTGGATGGAGTTGGAAGCTATTATCCTCAGCAAACTAACGCAGGTGAACAGAAAACCAAATACTCCACGTTCTCACTCATAAGTGGGAGCTGAACAATGAGAACACATGGGCACAGGGAAGGCAACCACACACACCAGGACCTGGGACTGTTGGGGGAGGGGCGGGAGGAGAGACAGCATCAGGATAAATAGCTAATGCATGCAGGGCTTATTACCTAGGTGATGGGTTGACAGGTGCAGCAAACCACCACGGCACACGTTTACCTATGCAACAAATCTTCACATCCTGCACATGTATCCCAGAACTTAAAATTTATAAAAACATTATACTTTTCAAAAAAAAAAATATTCAGGGAACCATGACCTCACCAAATAGACAAAATAAAGCATCAGGTGCTACATGAACAGGTGCTCAAAATCACTAATCATCTGGAAAATGGAAATCAAAACTGCAATGGGGGCTGGGCACGGTGACTCAAGCGTGTAATCCCAGCACTTTGGGAGGCCGAGGTGGGCGGATCACGAAGTCAGGAGATCGAGACCACCCTGGCCAACATGGTGAAAGCTCATCTCTACTAAATATACAAAAATTAGCTGGGTGTGGTGGCACCTGCCTGTAATGCCATCTACTTGGGAGCCTGAGGTGGGAGAATTGCTTGAACCTGGGAGGCAGAGGTTGCAGTGAGCCAAGATCGCGCCACTGCACTGCAGCCTGGAGAAAGAGTGAGACTCGGTCTCAAAAAAAAAAAAAAAAAAAAAAAATGCAATGAGACATCACCTCACTCCAATCAGAGTGGTTACTATCAAAAAAATCAAACGATAAGTGTTGACAAAGATGTGGAGAAATGGGAACCCTTACACACTGCTGGTGAGAATGCAAATTAGTACAGTTATTATGGAAAACGGTAGAGCGGTTCCTCAAAAAATTCTACCATATTATCCAGTAATCCCACTGTTGGATATATATTCAAAGGAAATGGAATCGGTATGTAGAAGAGCTATCTGTATGCTCATGTTCACTGCAGCATTATTCACAATAGCCAAGATATGGAATCAACCTAAGTGTCTATCAACACATGGACTGATAAAGAAAATATGGTGTGTATATACACAATGAAATATCGTTCAGCCATAAAAAAGAATGAAATCCTGTCATTTGTGGCAACATGGATTAACCTGGAGGACACTGTGTTAAGTGAAATAGTCAGGCACAGAAAGACAAATACCACATGATGTCACTTATATGGAGAATCTAAAACATTGTTCTCATAGAAATAGAGAGTAGAATAGTGGTTACCAGAGGATGGGGAGTGGTGGGTGAGGAGATGGTGAGAGATTGTTCAATGGGTAGAAGTTAATCTTTTTAAAAGAGACAAACGAAGAGGCAATAAATAATTTATGTCTGATGGACAGCAAATGTCACAGTTCTCACAACTAAAGGGTACTAGTTTAAGAGGTTATGGGAAACTGAACAACAGTTTACTTTCATGGCTAGTTTAAAACAAAGGTAAGCAGTAGAACTGTTAAAATGTACATGAGATAGTTTCTTAAAAGGTCCTCATAGCTCCTAGAAAAGTTTCAAAGACAGAACTAAAGTCACCGGATCCATAAAAAGGGATTATCTAAGAGACCTTATGAGATATGTAAACAATATCCCTAATATCTTTTTCTATGAGAAGTTTTCCAGATTACCAGGCTAAAAGAGGACATAAGAATAAAACTAAGTTTTAATATGTATTATTATTTAAACACCAGACAGGCCTAAACTTAAAATTCATGGAACATAGAAAATTGAAAATTTGAGCACAATTGGCATTTAAGTCCCCATCTATTTCAGCAGATTGTTTTTGCATTTTTAAAATAGATCAGTTTTATTCTGCTAGTTCCATAAAAAACAATGTAAACACAAGCATTCTGTACATCTTGCTAGTGAATTCACATAACGCTTAGTTCCCTAATCCTTTGACCTGCTCAATTTCTCCAGTTATTTTCTGTTGGGACCACTGGCCACAGGAGTGGAGTGAGGTTGGGGCTTAGGAGAGAACAATGTGGCTTTTTGGTATGACTTGTTTTATTGCTTGCCCTTTCAGCACACTCCCATTACTCCTAACCCAAAGTTTGAGATTTAAGCCCTTAAACCTGTAGGAATCACCATCAGCTTTTTCTTTTTCTGATTGTTTGTTTGTTTTGCATAGGCATAACTAGGTTAGTAATGGGAGACTGGTATAGAAAGTGGTGAGGAGCCGAGGCAAACAAATTGCTTTAAACACAAGATGAAAATGCTCTATTCTATCCAAACAAAGAATCACCTAATACTGGTGTGAGGCAGTCTCACCTAGCTGTGGAGAAGTCCTTGGAACTAGATCTTAGAAAGACATTTCCAGCTTTAAGTCAGTAAACCTTTTGGCAATGGGCTAACTCCCTTAAAGAAAAATAAAAAATAAAAAAAGAGTTCTACTTTAAAGACCTTGCAAGTGGAGACCGGACGCAGTGGTTCACGCCTGTAATCCTAGCACTTTGGAAGCCGAGGTGGGCAGATCACGAGGTCACGAGATCGAGACCATCCTGGCAAACACAGTGAAACCACATCTCTACTAAAAAAAATACAAAAAATTATCCAGGCGTGGTGGTGGGTACCTGTAGTCCCAACTACTCGGGAGGCTGAGGCAGGAGAATGGCGTGAATCTGGGAGGCGGAGCTTGCAGTGAGCCAAGATCGCGCCACTGCACTCCAACCTGGGCGACAGAGTGAGACTCTGTCTCAAAAAAAATATATATATATATAAATATATGTAAATATATAATATATAGTAAATATATGTGTATATATAAAAATATATAATAAATAAATAAATGAATAGATAGATAGATAAATAAAAGACCTTGCAAGTGCAGAAGTTGTCCGACAAAGATTCTTGGAAATGTTAACGGAGGGTAACTGACATGGGTAACTGTGGGCCAACCAGGAACTGTCAACAGCCTGATCTCAGCAGACGTTTTTAAAAGGAACACAGGAGAATCATATGCATGGCTTTAAACATTAAAATTGATCCTTGGTAAACTGTATTTGCTGAAGCATAAACTGGATGACTAGAAAATACATATTTAATGAATAATACTAATAGTTCTAATCACATTACATGGGGAAATTTTGCAAATTACAAATAAACCAAATTGAATAGAAATGAATTTTGGAGTTATAAGGAACCAAAGAAAGATTACCACTCAGTTTTCCTGGCTTCTATTCAAGTGTTCCTTCTACTATACCACACGGCATACTTGTACTAAGGTTAAGATCCAAACAGAATCCCTTGTTTGTTTTTCTAATGTTTACAATTTAGTGACAAATCCCCAGTTTATTTATCCTGACAATGATCAGGATGCTGGAGTTACTTTGCAATATATTCTACAAATTGGCTAGTGTTCTTGAGATAATTAGCACATATTAACTATAAGCAATTACTTTTGTCATAAAATGTGTTCTACTTCAAATTGTAGCTTAAAAGCTTCCGGGACCTAAAAGCCACATGGTGACAAGCGATGAGTTTTCATTTAAAACTTAAAATTTAAAAATTACAAATGTAAGAAATTAGTTTTCAAGCCTTGATTGACTATTTTTTCCCCAAAATAAATAAGGCCAGTTATGTTGAACCTTCACTACCATGACAGCCACTGGCCATATGTGGCTATTAAGTACTTAAAATGTGGGTAGTCCATATTCACACGGCTATAAGTATAAAATATATAGTACATTTTGAAGACTCAGTATGAAGAAATATAGAATACCTAAATTTTTATATTGATTAGATGTTGAAGTAATAGTATTTTGGATATATTAGATTAAACAACATATATTATTAAATTTAATTTCACTTAAAAAAATTTTAATGTGGCTACTAGAAATTTTTAAAGTATGTATTTGACCTGCATTATATTTCTATTGGACCACTCTAAGCCATCAGGAATGAATATCCAGATGCTACAGATACATAGTCCATTCGTTCTCTAAGAAGTTGTTAGCATTATAAAAATTGTCTACATAAGTCAATTTCTGAGTGAAAAGAAAATGATATGGAAATACATGGTAAATTGAGAAATAAATTTTAGTTGGCTTTAAATATATCCTGTTTCCAAAATTTATATTTTTGGTTTTGGTTAATACAGGAACTAGTTAATATTCCCTGCACATATGTAAACTGATCAGAAAGGAAGGTGGCCCAGAAACATGGTAAAACCAAAAGTTATCCTTTGTACATTGTTCAATTCATTCATAGATGTGTTAATTAAAAACACATATGATACCATTAGATACCCTGCAAACACACACAAGCTGTAACTTAGGGATTTTAGCAATTTAACATGAGTGCAAGAAAACAAAACGTTATAATTTATACCTTTGCTCCACCTGAAATATTGTCCCAGTTTCCACCACTCAAAGAGAACTTTCCATTGCCTATACGCAGCAGTATCTCTTCAGGAGTATCATTGGGGCCATTAGCAAATGGAGTGTAGCTATTAATAAAACAGATTTTAATAGACACTAGAGGGTAACATACCCCAAAAATGAAAGAGATACAAATATTTACTACATGCAAATATTTACTTCAGTGAGTAAGAATATCATCTCACATTTTCTTTCACTGTTAAGGTCAAATTTTATATTTCAAACCATAAATCTAACCTTAATAAAATTTTTAATAAAATGGAGAATATTGCTTACATCAATTCTTTCTTTTGTCATTGATCAGCTAATCAATGTAAAATAAAATAAAGGTGGCTTTTCATGTAAAGCTTCAGTCTTAAAACTAGACAATACTAAAACACACATATTCCAGCATAGGTTAGCAAACAAATATACCTAGTACAAAGAAAATATTAATTTCACATATTCATAATGTATTTATTGTTTTGTTTCAATGTAGTCATTAACATTTCATCATTATCATCAGTGGAAATGGTTATCATTACTTTTTATTAATATCTATGAAAACTTGGTTGCGTAAATATTTATATCGACACAAAACTCCATAGCCATTACATTTATTATGTAGATGAATCATGTAGATTAATTGTATTTGATATGCAAACTTTAGCTACCCTTAAATTTACTGTGGTCTAAAACTAAATATTCTGCATAAATTTGTAATACCTAAAAGTATATTAAATGTACTGAGATGTGTAATTATCACCAAGCCATTAAACAATTTAGAGTCACCATTTTTATAACATATTCATAGAGTTCTTGGTATGTCAAGCATATTTAAATTACACTAAATGCACTCTTTAAAATATTATGTCTAAGTACATTATAATTACTTGCTAAACTTGGCCATTTTTTCTATCACAACCCTCACAGAATAATTTCTACAGTCATAAGTTTTCACTTCTAAATAAAAGTGCTGCTCATTATTGAGAGTAAAATAGTACTCGTATTATTCGTAAAGTATCAACATTAACATAGTCCAATTGTTATTACATTTGTTGTGAGCTTTTCTTTATGATTTCAAGGGAAGGTAGTTGTGTGTGTTTCTGCAGTTTATTATTGTTACTATATAGATTTGCACAATCTTACTAAACCTGTAGTGCCAGAATAGTTAGAATTCAAGTGCTTAGAAAAAAATCAACACAGTATCAACAAGTTCAGGGGGCAAGTTGTTGGTGAAACATGAAATTATTTTATGATTAAGTAAATATTTTCAAGATCAAAATAGAAATGCACTTTATTTTTAAAAGTTTTAGTTCCGGGTGACAATTGCCTTTTAAAATTATTATGTCATAAATTAGTAGTGCCTCATTCTACACCTTGCTTTATGTTTTTTTAATTTTATAAGTAACAATCAATATAGATATTTTGAAATGTAAATGGCATTTTCCTTAAAGTTATTTTAATCTATTCTCTTTCTAGATGAAGATATACAGATGAAATTCAAATAACAATGTTAATGCTTTTGAATATATGTTTCTTACCCAGCCAACATTGTGTAAAAAAGGACTCCTAAACTCCAGATATCACAAGCAGCATCATATCCCTGTTGCATAAGAACCTAAGAAAGAAATACTCATTATATGGTGTTAGTATAAACTCAATTTTCTCCTAAAGAAGTTGTTTTACTTCTAATAATCTCACAAAAGTTCATTATATAAAAACTTCAACCATTTTATGCACTTGTAGTAAAGACATAATCCCTGACACCTCAATGAGTTTTCTCTCCTCCTCTTAGGAAACCAGATATAGAGAAATCTAAACTTAAGATTAATATGCACAGTGATTTTAATGTATACTATATACAGTACTGAGGCTTTTAATTCTGTCACTGATTCTATGAGGTAGATAATATTCCAGTTTTGAAGATGAGGAAACTGAAGTGAATGTTAAGTAACTTACCCAACATTACAAAACTAGTAAGTAGCAGAACACGAAGTCTTACTTAAGCCTGTGTTTTTAACATCTATAACTGCCTCTTTACTACACAAGATATGGCAAGATAATATATGATCTCACAAAAGCAGAATGAATTTATATTTTACCATACAAGGCCAATGTCTTGAAAAGAGCAGTATATTTCTGGACCACAAGTACACATTCGATAAATACTGAATGGCTTCATTAATTTTTCATACAACAATTTAGGAAGCTGTTTTTTGGTGCCAGTGTTAATAAAAATCAAACAATATGTTTGTTATGTATTCATGTGAGATTTAGCTACAAAATTATTGAGTTCATTAGAAAAATAAAGAGATGAAATAAGGCCATTTTCTTTTCATTTAGAAAAACAAGCCCACTGCTACAGCCTCTAGGCATAGGAACAAAATAGAAACATTATTAATGCATTAACACTGGGGATTATATAACCACCAGCACGAATTTCTCATCTATAAAAGGCTAAAAATGTTAGTGTTTGGCTTTGACAACTGCCAAACATGAATAAAGAGTATGTAACAAACTTAAAATTTGAAATACGCTTTTTTCTAGTCTTAGTGTATTTATAAAAACACACATCTGTGCAAAATTAAGAGGGTAAAGAGGATATAAAAATATAATTGGCTTATATAAATAATACAAGTAGGGAACTATGAAGTACTTAACAAATAAGGTATAGCTAAACCACTCACATCATGGTAAATATTAAGTTGGCATACTCTAGTAAAACACAGACTTCTACTGATTTTATTCCCTCATCTGTTTATTTTTCTCATCACATCTTACAGTTCCAGACATCACCATGTTTTCCCTGATTCCCTTAGGAAGCTTTTTAAAGTTTCTCAAGTGATCCAATGCATAGCTAAGGTTGAGGGTCACTGCGTAGAAACCACGTGGACAGGTGAGAGTTAATCAATTCGGCTGTAGGTACCGTATACTCCTATAACCTTCCTAGTTATGAGGACAGCCTTGCGCAGGAGGTGTCATATTGCTTAATTAGGGCCAAACACGAAAAACTTGTTTTAGGTAAAGAAGAAATGGTCCACTTTTTTTCTAGCGCTAGTTTCAATGCCCTTATAAAAGTGAGCATATAATCATAAAAGAAACAAGGCAGAGTGGTAGGATGAATGAAAGAGTACAGAGGGTATGTTTCACACCTTTTTACTTGTATCAAGTTAAATACAAAGATAGAAGTCACAATTAAAGTAGTCAGTGGCATAAGTCTCTCTCTCACTTGGCTTCCCAAGTCAGCAGAAAGTAACATACACAGAGCTCCTCATTCCTGTTGCTCAAATCAATTAACGTTTGGGGCAAACTATTTGACAGCCCAGAGAAAAGAGCAAAGGAGAGTTAACTTCAAAATTAGTTTAAAAAAAGCTGCACACACAGTATCCCTCAACTTTTTTGTAAGCCCCATTAATTCAGGAGCATTCTTTAACCTCAGTAGGCTTATAATATCAGTTGAATAATATAACATAGTGGATTTGCCTTTATCAAAGAATAAAATATTTTAGAGATATATTCACTTTTCGCAACACAGGTATAGTAGAAAAGCACATCTACCTAATAAACCCTAAGATGTTGATCAAACTGATGCATAATCTAAAAACTAAAAGAATATTCTCTCCTTATTAAGCTAAAATTGCAATAATCAGTGTACCTCTTAGCAAACAAAAACTGTTTATGCATTGTGAAATAATGAATGTATACCCCCATAAATGCCATTTTTTATTGAAATGTCTGTACTAACACTTGAATCTTTCTGATTCTAGTTTAAAAAAGAATGCATTTTTATATTTTACCTTTTGAAAGCGTCTGAAATTTTAGAAACAAACTGCACTAAAAGTACTCTCTGTGGTTCATTAATAACAATGTACAAATATATTATTGATTCCTAGCATGGGCTTCATCACTCAAAAATAAAACTTTCAAAGTATTTTGAAAATACAAATACTAGTCAAAGGTAGTTCAAGCACTAGAGAGAAGTGGTCTCCAGATGCCCACCTGAAAACCCTCACTACTACAATGGTAATAGTGTCTTACTACAGTGTACGTCTGTTGGGAAAAAAAAAAAACATCAATGAGCTGTATTCTACTCTCTGGATTTGCTTACCTAACCATTAATCTATAACTGTTTACCTAACCATTAATCTAAACACGGACATATTATATATTTTTCATTTTAATGTCCATTTTTGATATTTTCATATGGTACATATTCATCTCTAACCCTTTTCCAGTGAGAAGTTGCCATAATACTAAGTAGTTTAGGTCCACAAGATTAAGTCAACATTAAATATTTGGCTATTAAAATGGTTATTCTATACTCTGCTCTTATGTCTATTGTATAAATCTGTTACAATATTTATGATGACCTTTATGATGACCATATATGCTATACATAAAAGAAGAGCACTATCTCAAATATTCTGTCCTCCTATCCTGTAAAACCACTGAAATGTCCTAAAAAGGCTAATATTTTGTATGTTCAGGCTATTATCTCATACACCTTAGGGCAGTACAATATCTTGTAAGAGATAAAAACTTGCATATTATTTTATGAATTTTATTAAAATATAGATTAAATCACATTCTCTGGATATATACATAATTTCTTATTAGTCAAATCTCTTATCATAAAAAGCTTATAAAACAGATGTTCTGCCTGTTCTTCAATATCAGTACAGTATTTTCTATATTTCTACTTTCATTATGAAAGTTATTTTTATAGTAGCTACTTTAAAATAGACTGATTTACATTAAAATACAAATACCTTATTGTTAATATATCTGATGTGCAATATTTCCCTGAAAAAGCTAGCATTTGATATAAAAGTAAAATTATAAAATATATAGAAGAGAGGAATTCTTCTCAAATTATTTTACTCTGCTTCTCCTTTGATTAGACACATTTTATTTTTTCAAACCTAAAGAGTTTTAGGTATTTTGATTTTTGTTGAATATGTAATTACATGTCAGTTGGTATTATCCATAACATATAAGAACAGCTATTGACTTAACAAAGAAAGCTTATCTAGAACTTATATGGCCAATGCCATCTGTTGATTCATTTTTCCCCAACTTTACTTTCACTGCTATGGAAATTGCTACTGTCAAAACTCCCATCCCCAGGGTTAGAATGAATGTTACAGTTTCCCAAATGTGAAATCTGTACCAGAGCCTCCCCTTTCCTTACTCTTCTCCCTAAGAGCATCACCTTTCCTGACTCTTCACCCTAAGATTTAGATACAAATATTATTTTCTGAGAAAAATCCACACGGCTTACAAAAACCCCTGTGTGGCTATTTTCTCCGGGAGTTAGAAGATCCTAAAGACAATCAAGGATGGCACTGCCCTTATATGTTATTTATAATGCTAATCGATAAATTACCTAATGTTCAGTACAATTTAACATACCTGATGAATCTATCCTAGTTTTGTTATTAAGTGAATGCTGGGTCTTGAATAAGTCATTGAAGTACCTCGAGCCACAGTTTCCTCATTTAGAATACACAATACCTTGAAGCTGTGGCTATCTTTACCCTACCACCCAACTCTAAAATGGTATGATTCTGAAATTAGTATATAACCCAAGAGAACAGAATAGCCTGATTATTACATTCTGGTTGATTTTAGATGCTAGTTACCAGTGTAAATATTTATATTAGGGGCTATGAGAATTCATGGATTTAAAGAACTTTAAAACTGAAAAGGGCAAGATAATAGCTTTTATCTGCCTACCATAACATACACATGGCATCATATAGATTCAACTAAAGGAAAAGAATGAAAGGCAAATGGTGAAGTTTTTAAGGAATACCTCAGGTGCAACAAAGTTTGCAGTGTAGCATGGAGTTAAGAGAAGTCCATTTTCTCCTCGAAGTTGTTTTGCAAACCCAAAATCACATATCCTGATTGAATCTGCACTGGCTGATTCATCCATGTATAAAATATTACTAGGTTTAAGATCACGATGAACAACCTTGAATATAAAGGAAAAAAGCATTATATCTATATAATTAACTAAATATCTGAGAAATAAAACATTATATCTACATAATTAACTAAATATCTGATAAAAAGAAACTTTCTGAATTACAAAATTTTGAAAATGACATTTTGCTCAAGCTTAAGAGCCTAAAATATACACAGGAAATTATCTCTGTCAGATAGATGTTCCAGTTTCTATTCAAGCCACTAGTTTTGTTAACCATTTCTAATCTCAATATATCTAAGCTCAATTCTCAGATCCACTTTTGGACATGCCATAATTTATATCACTTAGCATTATGCTTAACATATAAGAACAGTTCCTGACTTACAAACTAAACTAAGTTTGGACTTAGTCCATAATGGACTAAGACCCTACTCAACACCCTCCTCCTTGTAGCAAACAACCATAAAACCTGGATATAATACAAAAATCAACTATCTGGAGGCACTGGATAATGAACAGAAGGAGATATGCTCTGATGAGGAGTACGCACTTTGTTGAAGGAGGGAACACAGGAACCTATACAAGGACGTATCCATATCTGTGGCTTTTAGCCTGGGTTTAATTGCAATCCCTATGGTACACAGTGGTGGTAAAGACATGTGGAAAAACCCACAGTCCTTCTGGTTTAGAGGACCAGAAAGGAGATGCTGGAAAACTCTGAATGCTGAGTGGAGAAACATTATAAAGGAAAGAGCCAGAACTGATCCTTGAATCAAAAATGTATGGAACAGGATCAAAATAGTTTGTATAAAGACAAATAATATGAACAAAAACCAGAGCTGCTGGCCCCAAAACTAGTTTTCAGTTCAAGCTCAGCCAAGAAAATTACTCACTTAAACAAATGAAACAATAATAACTATTGGAGAAAAATAACAAAATATGAAAATCTCTATAACTGATTATCATAATGCTTAGGATACAATCCCAAATTATGTAATATACAAAGAACCAAGAAAATGGAACACAGTCTTAAGAAAATCAATGAATTCTGATTCCAAGATGAATCATGCTAAAATAGATAAGGATTTTAAAGTGACTATTATAATGATCTTCAACAAAGAAAACAAAACATACTTTCAATGCATTAAACTCTCAGCAAAAAAAGGGAAGTCTCAGCAGAAAAATAGAAACAATAAAGAAGAAACAAATAAAATGTAGGACTGGTAAAAAAAAAAAAAAAATGCTGAAATTCCCCCATGTGATAAGTTTCCTACTAGTACTATCTACTTCATGTAAGTTACTCTTACCTTTAATCAGAGTTTACTATGCTAAAGTTCTTTAAGGGCAAGGACCAAGTCTCACTCATGTTTGAATCCACAACACTTTTTACAATGCCTGGCATGTAGAAATGCTTGATATGTGTCTTATTAATTTAGTTAATTGATGTAAGAACCGGAAGGTTCATACAATAATAAAGAAGAGATGCCTATGATTCTCTTCTCAAAAATTCTCTTCATGCTTTACTTTAGAGAGTGCTGGCAAAGACAATCAAATAATTAAATTATCAAAAAGCTACTGCTTTAGCATCATATATTTCAAAATACTGAAAATATACTTTATTAAACCACACACAAAATGGAGTACTAGTTTATTTTTATTAATTATAAGGGCCTCATGCAGAGTTTTCATTACGTCAATTCTCAATTGCCATTTTTAATTTATTAAATTGGTACATATCTACTATCACAACTGATTCAAACTTAAATTTTTAAATTACTTCCTACTTTGTTTTATACAGTTATATATATTAAAAGTTGCCTTTTTTGGTAACTCAGTTCATTTGCTTTCTTTATGAAAGGACAGGAAGCAAAATAACAAGCCTGCCCCTTCACCACAAAATTTAATATAGTAATACTTCAAATGTTTAGAATACACATTTCTTACTGTAGTTAGGGGAGGAGCTGGCAAGGTTCAAGATACATGTTAGGTAACCTGAACTCTCTATGTTAGGTAACTTGAATAATAGTCACTGTATGTCTTTGGTTAATTCTTTTATGTTTGACTTTTAAGTCTAATTAAGTTTCATAATTTCCAGGTCAAAGTTAGGTACCTTTATGTAATTCAAACCACTTTTTAAATGAATATGCTATTCAATCAGGGCCAATTGGCAGAGAGAAAATAATTATTTCCTAAATCCATAAACTTCACTACATTGTGAGTTCTATTAGGATATTCTCTATAGACATATATGTGAATAAAAGCAGTTTATTTTAGGGGGCATCATCTCCTATATTTTTATGAAGATATAGGTCCCAGAATAGAAAGAAAAAAGTTAACTACAACTTACTCCTTGACAATGAAGATAGTCAACTGTCTTACTTATTACATATAGTATATCACTAGCCTCCCGTTCCGAGAAACATTTTTGTTTGAGAATACGGTCAAGTAACTCTCCTCCTTTCATTAAATCCGTAACAAGGTAAACATATCTACCATCATCAAAGACCTAGGAAAGAACGCAGTTTTAAAATGTTATTATTTATAATTACAATTCTATAATTCTTAAATTATATTTTAGTTATATTTACCTTTCTACTAAACCTGTCTCTAGTATTAAAAACAAAAAAGACATTATTCCTTTACTGTTAATGCAGTACAGGCTGTACTAAAGGTTGACCTGGCTAAACAATCACCTACACAGTCCCATGAAACCATGTTAAACATATAATTGTATTACCTTTTGAAGTTACAGGTTGCAGTTCATCAAAGAATATAAATTAAAAAAATAGAACTCTGTGCCTCTCAAATGACCTCTATCTCATTTTTTTACTGTATTATAGCTACTTCTCTTCCCCAAACGTATGCTTCTTTCTGAAAGTAAATGTATTATTTAATTTTATATCCTTCCCTCAGGCCATTATCTGATGTGGTATCTTAAATATTGGTTGAATTCCAATAGTATACCAAAGAAAACAAATAAGAAAAGTATTTATACACTTTTCACTCAGGGCATGTATGATACACACACACACACACACACACACACACACACACACACACACACACCACACAGTAGTTTAAAGATTACAAATCAAAGTGCATATCATTTTCTGACACAAAGTGATCAAGGTGATAGTTTTTTCTGTCTTGTATAAAGAGAAAAGAACATTATCTCCTTATGTGAAAAGTGAGCATTCGGTAACATATTAATGAGTTATATATTCATTTTACAAAACTGTAGACTAACACTATTTCACTCCAGAAACAATCCATAACGCTATAGCCAATTACCATACAATAAAGAAAGTAAAATATTCAAGAATTTGGCAGATCCCCAATGTCCTGTATCTTCTATATTGATAGCACTATAGAATAATAAATGGTGTTAGTTACAATGTTAGTTAACCAGCCAGAATATATTCAAGTAATCCAGAAATTCTCATTTACCAATCATCACAGTTATTTTTGATATTCTATAAGACCAGGAGTATAGAATCATGGGGAAAAAAAAAATTAAAGTGGCAATTTAAGAGTCTTGAGATTTTTGAGGCATGAAATTAAATATGCTAAAGACATTAAAAGTTTCAATAAGAAAAATAAAGTTCCAATTCATAACTTCATTAGCTTAGCTGATACCTAGATTTAGAAATACCTACATCCTTCAAAGTAATAATGTTGGGATGTTGTCCATAGCGCATCAGTATTTCAATCTCTTCTGAAGGGTCTCGCTTACTTTTGTCAATGATCTAAGAAATAAGAACAAAAAATATCTGAGGCAAACAAATTATTTTGTCTAAAAATGAATATTTTCAATTTGGTTATATTTTTGAAGAAATGCTTAAAACCTCAAGAACAATGCTTACCTCATATTATTTTAACATTTAAAAACATCTTATAAGTTAAAAACTTAACAAAAGAAAAGAACATTTTAACATTATATCCTATTTCACTGAAACTGTACCAATGATGACGTAATTATAATTGTCACAATTGCTCAATCTTAACATAATACATGTATAACAAAATTTTTCAAATGCAAAAATTCATGAAATATACTGTTCCTACATAATAAAGGCTTGAAAAGAAATTCAAAAATGAAAATATTAAGTCTCAGAGTTCTTTCTCATCATCTTATATTTCCTATCTTCATTTACTCAACTGAAAATGTTTGTCAGTTGACTCATAATTTAAATTACATGCATAAAACAAACAAGAAACCTAGGCTCAGAGACAATACCTTCACTGCAAATTCCACGTTGGTAGTTGCATGTACGCATCGCTTGCAAACAGAATAGGAGCCAACACCAATATCCTCTTTCAATTCATATACTTCACCAAATTGTGCAGCATTTCCATTTATCTGTTTATTTTTTAAAAGTAAAATACTAAGGAGAATGAAATATTTTCACATTTTCTGTCTTTTGTCCTAAATATACATTTATCTTAAATCTTTAACTAGAATAATTCATTCTACAAAAGTTTTATCAACATTTATAAATGGCGTGAACCAATCCTTTCTTGATACCCACAGGCAATATAATAAATCAGCTAGCTTATACATCACCTTTCTATTTTATTCAAAAGAGGCCACATAAATATAATTTAAAAGTTACCACTGTCTGCTCTTTTCCAAAACATACAGGGACATATTTAATTCATGATTTATACCAAGAGATAAACAAAGTAGTTAAAAATCACTGAAAAAAACTATTAAAAATACATCAGCAATAACAGAGAAATAATTATCCCAAAACTGAATAATGTGATTAAGTGGAATTTACCTGAACAATTGGTAATACATTTGCACTTGTGATAGGAGTGATTTTATATTCTTCTGCAATAGAAGTTGCAACAAAGCTGAATCCTTTGAAGAGCTGATGAGCGTTTGCACTGGCTGGCAAACCAGGAGAATCTAATGTCCAAATAATTACATTTAATTATAACTACACGCAGAATTCTATGATATAAAGTGTCAGAATTTCTTTAACTATAAAGGAAACCATTCAGTGCTGCTATCTAACATATTACATATTTGATTTATTATATATTATCTGTCTCCTCCCATCTGTATACATGCTCCATTTTAGTCAGTAATTTTTGTTTGTTCTTTTCATTGCTGCATACTCATTGCTTAGTACATGGTAGGTATTCAATATTTCTTGAATGTATATATGAAACTGTAAAAGACCGAGTAAAATATCTGATGTCTTACCTCCTACCCCATCCTGTAAATCATTAGCATACCAAAGGACTTATAATGCAAAGAAAGGAAGAAACTTGCCACCCTTTGACCAAGTTCCTGCCTTCCTAATAAATATTTCCCATTTAAAACATCTACTTGACAGCTGCCCAAGCAATGTTTTGTATAGGATCCATATTTCCCATGGACAAACCAACTCTCTGCAAATTTACCATTCTTTTAGTTTTTACTTCAGAAGACAGTTTATTTTTAAACTATCTACTTAAAATCTCTGATTTTACAGATAAACATGCATTACCTTTAGGTGTTTTTGCAGTAAATTCAGGATCAAAACAAAAAGTATCATCTGGTTTTCCAGAAGCAGGTTTGAAAGGAGGTTGAACTTCTCTTTTATATAACTTCTAGAAGGGGCAACCAGATAACACAAAACATATTAAGACTTTAAAAATTATTATACTTTGTAAAAGAAAGCAGAACATAATATTCACAGTACATAATAGAAGACTAACGATTTCATAAAATAAATTTCAACAGGTTTCAGATACCTGTTAACCAAATTCTAAAATTTTGAGAGCTAATGTTCAAAATGTAATGAGGCCAAGAAACATAGCAATGATGCCACAAGCTGAATTCACAAGGAAAGGTCAATTTTGGATATCAGAAGTTTTTGAATGCTCACTGATAATATAGCCATGCAAATACAGCACAATAACAACTAAAATGCTCAAGGCTTTCAAAATCAATAGATTATTTTTAAGAAGTACATATTTCATCTAAAATATTGTTTTCACATAAAAACATACATTAAATGTACTGTTTAGGCTTGTATCAGATAATTGAAAAGTTTAGTCTTGTTTAACAATCTACCTTGCTAAAATCTACGCTTTTGAAAGGCATAGAAAGTTTCTAAACATAAAAAGCCACTTTTTTTGAAATCTATTTTTTAAAAAGCTTACAGTCCCACAGTGGGGAAAAATAAATAGGGAATTACTTTTGAGTAATTTTCATTTATTTAAATATGTAAACACGACTTCTGGTTCAATATGGCTTACTAGAAACAGCTAGTGGGTGCCTCTCTCATGATGAGTAATCAAAATAGCAAGTAAATATTGACACTTCAAGTATATTTTCTAAGAGGCCACACTGGAATTCATCAGAGAAGCGATGGAATTGGGAATCACAAAAAGAAGAGAACAAAGCCATGCCATCAGGTGAACTGAGACTGGTGTGGAGCCAGGAGATCTTTGATGCAGGGAAGGGAAGATTGAGTGAGAGACCTCCAGGATTCCACAATTCACGATTCTGTCACAGACTTTCAATACTAACTATAGGTAAGCCCCTTGAATCCCCTAGGCCTCCAGTTTAATACATGGAGCTGCCTGGAATCTGTGCAAAGGTACTGCTCAAGCCCATGTGGAATCCCATGAACTTTTGATCCCTGAGCAGCTTGGCACCGTCTGCTGCCACCCCACTAGGCAGGGAGCAGGTAGGTCGGCACTTGTGCACACCTCAAAGACAGATACTGCAGCTGCAGTACAGAAGAGTGAGCAGAATGCACGCTGCAAAGACTGCTGACCTCAGCTGTTCCCTTCTAAATGAGGCTTCCCTTCTTCAGTGTTGGGTCTACAGCACAGCTGCCCTGCCCCTACGTGTATATACTGGCTACAGCCTGGCGTTCTTCTTACAGCTCAGCTCCCAGAGGCTGGTGACCCACTCTTAAGCTCCCTCAATAGTTGTGCCCGACACCACCATCACATTTGTCACTCCTGGGCCAAGGAGACAGTGGGGAAACTGGGCACCTCTGTGTGCCCCCCAAAGTGAAATCCACTGCCGCTCCATCAGGAGGGAAGTGCAGGTGGGCCAAGCACCCCATAGCTGCCAACCTTCATTGCTTCAGCTGAAGGGGTCTGCCTTCCCCAGTGAAAGGCCAGCAGCCCTGCTCCCAACTGACTATTTCACTTGTTACCTGGAGGCCTTCTGAGAGCCTAGCCCCCATAGGCCTGTGACGGGCCTTGGGACTTTGACCACATAAGCATTCTACAGGCTGTTCTGAGAGCCCAGACCCCAAAGCATGTGATCAGCCATGGGAATCCCACCACCAGAGCATTCTGCCGTAATCTGAGAATCCCGTGGGCCCTTTTAAGAGAACAGCTCCCACAGGCCTGTGATCAGCCACAGGGACCCAATCACCTGAGTGTTTTGCTATATTCTGAGCATTCTGTGGGCGCTTCTGAGAGCCCAGTCACCACAGGTCTGCAATATGCATTGATGCACCAACTGCCTGAGCATTCTGCAACTGCCTAAGCGTTTTGTAGGCCCTTCTGAGATCCCAGCCCCCACAGGCACATGATGTACTCTAGGACTCCCACTTCCAGAGTACTTTCCCTGCCTCTGCTTGAGAGTTCTGCCTGTGACTCCGAGAACCAGCCCATCACTCCCTATCATAGCCAGCAGCAGGATTCTAGAGACTTAACAAGTCCACTGTCCTGGTCCTGGTCCACTTCTTACAGGACTCATACATGCTGTCCGTTGGGCAATCTGGGGGATAAGGAATTGGAAGTTTGCCTAGTCCTATCCACCACTGCTAGTACATGACCATGCCCCAACCTGGGGTCTGAGCTCAGATGGACCCAACCAGACGATACTCCCACAGCTAATACCCAACTGTGTGTGCTAGAAAGTGGAGCCCCTCTGTGATATCTACAGAAAGCAGCAGCATTACCCACTGGCAAACAGGTGAGTCACAAAGCTGTGTGTATTGGACTGATTCAAGAGGTTCCACCCAGAAACCACTCCCATAGACAACTGCAAGACAAGTGTCTTCTGTGGCTATCAGCTATACTGTGGTCTAGAGATACACGGCAGTTGTGCATCTGAACTGAGAGCCATGAACTCTGAGTTAGGGGTGTGACAGGTAAATAGAACATATTGCTACCCGTCTAGGATGTGAAGCTAGTCCCCCTACTCTCTGCTGAGACCTTGGCACTGTTTACCAGGTACTCTTCCAACCATGCCTGTCAGGGCTGGTTCCCCAGTTCATCATTGGGGTATTTGTGTGCAAGCCAGGCAGTCAAGCTCTGCCTAGCTCTCTTTCCCCTCACCCCTCATGGGACAAGAAGGTCAAGGAACCTGGCATTCCACTGTCCAGCCCATCATCTGAAACAACAGAGATCACCACACAATAAACAAATATCAACTGCATACTGATCTGCTTTTGCCACAGCTGGCTTCTACTGGTAAATGCCACCTACTGCCCTATAGATTGAACTGTAAAACCCAACGTAAAAACCTGATAAGAAGTGCACGGGCCTACAGAAACAAAGCCAAGAGACTTTTGGCTACTTCCCAACCTACTCTACAGTCACATCCCCCAAGAGGGATGGCAGCAGGGGGTGAACCACATCTAAATGAAACAAATTCAAAAGCAATATGTGACAGCTTCTACAGATAAGAAGGAACTAACATAAGAACTTCAGGACTATGAAGAAAAAGAATGTAATGACATCCCCAAAGGGTCATAGTAGCTACCTACCAATGAATCTTAATCAAATGAAAACTCCGAAATGGCAGATAAAACATTCAAAATATGGATTGTAAGGAAGCTCAATGAAATCCAAAAGAAAGTCAAAAACATACAAACAAACAAAAAAATCAGAAAACAATTCAGGAGATAAAAGATAAATATATATATATTTTAAAATTCTGGAAGTGAAAAAAAAGATGAAAGGAATTTCAAAACAGAGTTGAAAACTTTAATAACATGCTAGACCACGCATAAGAAATAATTTTGAGCATGAGGCCTGGTCTTTTGAATTAAATCAGATAAAATTAAATAACAAATAATTTTTTTAAAAATGAACAAAGTCTTTGAGAAATATGGGATAATGTAAAGTGACCAAACTTACAACTTATAGACAGAAAGAAAAAAAGAAAAGAAGTTTGGAAAGCATAATTGAGGAACTAATTCAGGAAAATATCCCCAATCTTGTTAGAGATGCAGATATCTAGATATAAGCAATTCAGAGAACACCTAGGAGACACTATAGAATACAAATGTGACCTAGGGATATAGTCGCCAGACTATCCAAGTTCAATGTGAAAGAATAAATCATAAAAGAAGCTAGAGAAAAGCATCAAATCACGAATAAAGGAAACCTCATCAAACTGACAGTGAACCTCTCAGCAGAAATTTTAACAAGCCAGAAGAGAATGGGGACCTAATTTTAGCTTCCTTTAAAAAATGGCATCCAAGAATTTCATATCCAGCCAAAATCAGCTTCATAAAATGAAGACATAAAGTCATGAACAGAAAACACTAGAGGAACTTATCACCATTAAATAGACCCCGTAAGAAATGCTCAAAGAAGTTCTAAAAATGAAAACAAAAGTATGTCACTCACCATCATAAAGGCACACATAAGTAGAAAGCTCAAAGATCCTATAAAACAATCATACAATTGAGAATCCAAGGCAACTAGCTAGCAACATTATGACAGGATTAAAACCTCATATATCAATATAACCTTCAACATAAATGGCATAAATGTCCCATCCACAATATGTAGACCAGCAAGTTGGGTAACAGACAAAAACCAACCATTTGCTACCAAAAAGAGACCCATAGAATAGTAAGCACATCTACAGACTTAAAGTAAATGGGAGGAAAAACATATAGCATGCAAATAAAAAACACAGCAGAGCTGAAGTAGCCATTCTTATATCAGATAAAACAGACTTTAAACCAGCAACAGTAACAAAAGGCAAAGAAGGGCATTATACAATGAAATGATAAGGGCTCAATTAAACCAAAAGATTTAATTATCCTAAATATATATGCATCCAACACCAGAGTGCTCAGATTCAAAAACAAATACTACTAGACCTAAGAAAAGAGATTGACGGCAATACAATAATAGTGTGGGACTTCAATACCAAATGACAATACTAGACAGGTCATCAAGGCAAATGCCAACAAAGAAACTCTGGACTTAAACTGGACACTAGACCAAATGGACTTTTACAGAATATTCTAATCAACAACTACAGCATATACATTTTTCTCATCTGCACATGTAACACTCTCCAAAATTGAACATATGCTTAACCATAAAGCAAATTTCAATAAATTCAAGAAAATCAAAATCACATCAAGTATCCCATTGGACCACAGTAGAATAAAATTAGAAATGAATACCAAGGGGAACTCTCAAAGCTACACAAGTACATGGAAATGAAACAAGTTGCTCATGAATGACTTTTGGGTGAACAACAAAATCAAGGCAGGAATAAAAAAAAACTGCAATGAATGAAAATAGAGACACAACATAGCGAAACGTCGGAGATACAGCCAATGCAGTGCCAAGAGGAAAGTTTTTAGTGTTAAATGCCTAAATCAAAAACACAGAAAGATCTCAAATCAATGACCTATTGTTACACTACATGAAACTAGAATAACAAGAAAAACCAGACCCAAAGCTAGCAGAAAACAAAAAATAACTAAGTCTCATTTAGCTGAACTAAATGAGATTGCGATCAAAAAAAGACACAAAGGATCAACAAAATGAGAAGCTGGTTCTTTGAAATAATAAAGTTGATAGATCACTAGATGGCTTAACTAAGAAGAAAAAACAGAAGACTGTAACAAGTACAATCAGAAACTGAAAAGGGCACACATTGCAATGGATACCACAGAAATATATATAAGATGATCAGTGATAACTATGAACATGTATATACATACAAACTAGAAAAGCTAGATGTTGGACAAATTCCTGGAAACATACAGTCTCCCAAGACTGAACCAGGATGAAACAGAAAATACAAACAGACCAAAGGAATAGTGAAACTGAGCCAGCAATAAAAAATGTTCCATCAAAAAAAGCCAGGATCACATAAGTCTACAAACAAGTTTTTCCAGACATGCAAAGAAGAGCTGGTGCCAATCTTACTAAAACTGTTCCCAAAAATTGAGGAGTTGGGAATCCTTCCTAATTAATTATACAAAACCAGTATCATCCTGAAAGCAAAATCAAGTAAGGACACAACCAAAAAAGAAAACTGCCAGCCAATATTCCAGATGAACATAGATGCAAAAATCCTCAACGAAATACTAGCAAACCAAATCCAACAGCACGTGCAAAAAAAATAGTTAATCATGATCAAGTGGATTTTATTCTAGGGATGAAAAGATGGATCGACATTTACTAATCAATAAATGCAAATCACCACATAAAATTATAAACACAAATCATGTGATCATCTCAATAGATGCAGAAAAAGCATTAGAGACAATTCAACATCACTTGATGATAAAAACCCTCCATATAATAGGCATAGAAAGAACATACTCCAACATCATACCAAATGTGGGAAAGTTGAAAGCATTCCCTTCAGGAACTGAAACAGGTCAAGGATGTCTACTTTTACCACTCCTAGTCAACATAGTACTGGAAAGTCCTAGCCAGAGCAATCAAGCAAGAGAAAGAAACGAAAGACATCCAAATTGGAAAAGAGGAAGTCAAAGTACCTCTGTTCATTGATGATATAAGATACTGAGAAAAACCAAGACTCCTCCAACAGACTCCTAGACTTGATAAACAAATTCAGTAATGTTTCAAAAAATAAAATCAACATACAAAAATCAGTAGCTTTTCTATACAACAATGATGTTCTAACTGAAAACCAAATGAAGTTTATCATTAACGATCTCATTAACAACAGCCGCAAAAAGTAAAATACCTACAAATACATTTAACCAAGAATGTGAAAGAGTTCTACAAGGAGAACTATAAAACACAGATGAAAGAAACTAGATCAAATGGACGAATGGAGAAAAATCTCATGCTCATGAATTGGAAGAATCAATATCATTAAAATGACCATACCAGTCCGGGCACAGTGGTTCACGCCTATAATCCCAGTACTTTGGGAGGCTGAGGCAGGAGACTCACTTGAACCCAGAAATTCCAAACCATCCTAGTTAACATAGCGAGACCTCATCTTTACCAAAAAAATTTACATTAGCCAGGCATGGTGGCATACACCTGTATCCCCAGCTACTCAGGAGGCTGAAGTGGGAGGATTGCTTAAGCCTAGGAGGTCAAAGCTGCAGTGAGCAGTGATTGTGCCACTGCATTCCAGCCTGGGCAATAGAGAGAGATGCTGTCAAAAAAACAAACAAAAACAAAAACAAAAAAACCAAAACCAAACAAACAAAAAAACATACTGACCAAAGCAATATCCACATTCAGTACAATTCCTATCAAACTATGAACATCAGTCATCCTTCAGAGAATTAGAAATAACAATCCTAATGTTTACACGGAATCAAAAAAATAGCCTGAATAGCCAAAGCAACCTTAAGTAAAATTAACAAATCCAGAGGCATCACATTTCCTAATTTCAAATTATACTACAAGGCCATAGTAACTTAAACAGCACAGTACTTGTACAAAAATAGGCACATAGATCAATGGAACAAAACAGAGATCCCAGCAATAAAGCTGCATACCTATAGCCATCTGATTTTCTACAAAATCAACAACAATAAACAATGAGGAGAGAACACTCTATTCAATAAATGGTGTTGGGAAAATTGCCTAGCCACATGAAGAAGAATAAAACTGGACCCCTATCTCTCACTATTCACAATAATTAACTCAAGATGGTTTGAAGACTTAAACATAAGACGTGAAACTACAAAGGTACTAGAAGAAAACCTAGGCAAAACTCTTCTGGACATTGATCTATACAAAGAATTTATGACTAAGATCCCAAAAGCAAATGCAACAAAAACAAAAGTAGACAAATTGGACTTAATTAATTTCCTGCACAGCCAAAGAAATAATCAGTAGAGTAAAAAGATGACCTACAGAATGGGATAAAATATTTGCAAACTATGTCTCTGACAAAAGACTAATATCCAGAATCTACAAGGAACTCAAACAACTCAACAGGTAAACAAACAAACAGACCTATTAAAAGGTAGGCAAAGGATATGAACACACATTTTACAAAAGAAGACATAAAGCAGCCAACAAACATGGAAAAATGTTCAATATTACTAATCATCAGAAAAATGCAAATTAAAACCACAATGAAATATGATTTTATATCAGTCAGGAGGGCTATTATTAAAAAGTTAGAAAATAACAGATGTTGGCATGGATGTGGGAAAAAAAATGGGTACACTTATACACTGTTGATGGGAATGTAAATTAGTACAACCTCTATGAAAAACCATATGAAAATTTCTCAAAGGTATAAGAAGCAAAAAAATTTGACCCAGCAATCCCACTAACAGGAATGTACCCAAAGGAAAATCAATCATTATATAAAAAGGACACCTGCACTTGTATGTCTATCACAGCACTGTTCACAATAGCAAAGTCATGGAATCAACCTAAGTGTCCATCAATGGTTAATTCGATAAAGAGAATATGGTATATAGACACCATGGAATACTACACATCTGTAAGAAAGAACAAAATCATTATCTTTGCAGCAACATGGATGGAGGTGGAGATCATTATCCTATGTGAAATAACTCAGAAAATCAAATATCCCATGTTCTCACTTATAAGTGGGAGCTACACAATGGAAACACATGGACATACAGATGGAAATAACAGACACCAAGGACTCCAAAAGGGAGAAGTTAAAAGGGGATTGAGGGTTGAAAAATTACCTAATGGTCACTGTTTTGTTGATGGATACATTAGAAATCCAAACCTACCATTATGCAATATCCATGTAAAAAACCCACAAATGCACCCCCAGATCTAAATTTTTTTTAAGAAAAAGAAAAATAAATACATATGTAAACATTCCACTGATTTGTTATTTAAATTAAAAGCAATAAACGTTTACTCTCCTGTGTTGGTCATATGAAGTTATTCAATAACAAGCTTTCTACTTAACTTACATCCCAGTCAATATTTGCAAAAAACAGATGTCTTTTGATTTCTTCAACTCCTTCTGAACCTATAAAAAAAAGAAATGATATTTTAATTTTATGATTTTTTTTAAATCTTGCTCACTGGCTTCCAGACTGCTATCTGTAAACAGGAACACACATATTTCATACGTTCCTTGAAAAGAAAATTATTTGATTTCTTATCTGGCATTTTATTAGCTGGTCCTTTCATTTTATTGCGATAAAAAATAACTAATGTTCATACTGAACTACAAAGAGTATCATGAAATATTAAACTGTCTCTCAAATCAAAATAGTATTAAACATAATACTTAAATACATATTTTTTCACTTCCAATTTATCTTATGACCTTATATTTATATGCCAAATTAAAAGGTACAAAGGAGGCCGGGCGCGGTGGCTCAAGCCTGTAATCCCAGGACTTTGGGAGGCTGAGATAGGTGGATCACGAGGTCAGGAGATCAAGACCATCCTGGCTAACACGGTGAAACCCCGTCTTCTACTAAAAAATATAAAAAAATAGCCGGGCGAGGTGGCGGGTGCCTGTAGGCCCAGCTACTCGGGAGGCTGAGGCAGGAGAATGGCATGAACCCGGGAGGCGGAGCTTAGAGTGAGCTGAGATCTGGCCACTGCACTCCAGCCTGGGCGACAGAGCAAGACTCCGTCTCAAAAAAAAAAAAAAAAAAAAAAAAAAAAGGTACAAAGGAATAAACGGACACCGAAATTTTCACACGAGGGCATAAATAATAGGATCGCATCTGGATACAGGGAAAGGCTACCAGAAAGGGGTCAAAAAAACTAGTTACAGAAACATAATGCTTACTTCGAAGAATATTGGGAGGGGCAAAATATCTATCTTCAAATATATAAAAGACTACCTGTATAAGGGAAAATCTGTGTATTATTTCAAAAGAAGTAACCCATAATATATACCTAATAATAGGTTGAACAGAAGCTTTCATTAACTAGACTACTTCAGTTTTAAATCATGGACATAACAGAGTTTACTTCATCTGAAATGCATACACAAAATGAAGAATTCTATGTATAGAAGTAATGTGCTCAAATCAAACAAGAAAACATAAAGATTTAATTATCCTCCCAAAACATGCAGTTACTTCTATAAAAGCTAAGAAAATAAGCAATACCCAATCTATTTGCTGGATTCCTTTTGAATAACATCCTTAGAAGACTTTGTGCTTCAGCACTAAGAAATTGAGGCATTCCAAGTTTTGCTCTGAAACAGAGGATTTTAGAAAGTTTCACTTCAATTTAGCCACACATTTGATTTGAAAAATCTCAAAAAGAATTTTTAAAGTGCTTTTACAAGGGTAAATAAAGTCCTGTATATGGTAGAAAGGAACAAGACAGTGAGAAAAATGTTCTCGTGTTATTTTAAAACCGCAATAATTTTCTCAAAACTGAAAGCAAGAGATTTTTTTTCCCAAAAGAAAAACATACTGTTTACACTTACTTTAATATCATATTCATGGTCTCATTTCTGTCTTTACCTTGAAATGGCAGAGTACCAGTAAGCATTTCAAACTAAAACAAACAAACAAAACATCACCACACAATTAGAACACCTTAGAATATATAGTAAGATTCTTTAGAAAAAAATTGAGACTTCTACTATATAATCATCAAACTGTAAGATCTACATGATAGTAGATCAAAATGGGACCAGAAAATTCGGTTACTTAAAGAAATATACTTCTGGTATCCCACTCTCTCTCTCTCTCTATATATATATAGCTCAACTGATGGTGACTTGTAGCAGATGAAACCAACCAATTCTTCCTCAGTTCTAATTTGGCTATGTTCTCAAAGCCAAAGCAATTTGAAAATACACACAATGCATTTTCTGTTAAAACAAAGATATTCTTTTGAAGCAAATGTTTAATAATAAAGGAAAAGGAAAAATAAGCAGAAAAGCATTTCGAATTCATACATGCCCAACAAAGATTTAACCATTCTCATTCCCTCCACGGCCCCCAAAACAGGACCCAAAAAAGAGGTAGAAGCAGCAGAACACACCAGCACCACTACCCCACCCCCCGACACGCATGCCAATAGCTTTAAAAAAGAAACATACACCTTAGTTGTACACAGAAGAAGGAAAACATTTTCTCATAGAGAACTGACTGCAATGTGACTAACTAGAACATTAAATAATGGTATAAACAGACTACCTCTAAAAATCATTATAGTACATTAAAGAGAAGTTTTTGTATCTCCAGTATTTAAATCTCAAACTTAGATTCAATAATAGATTTGTCCTTTAGTCTTCTACTCATTTATCTGAACTCACAATCTAAGTGAGCTTATACGTTCAAGTCTTCCCTGTATCTTAATGTCTCCCAAAATCTGCTGTTCAAGCCTTAATCTTTCTCAAACTCCAGCTTTCCCTCCCAAATCTTAAGTAATGGTAGACCACCAAAGACTGGAGGAGTAGAGGTGACAACTTCAGGGAGAGAATGAAGGATCATATACAGGACTCACATCTTCCCTCAAAGAAACTATAGGTTGGGTAGTTAATATATACATATTAAGGTCTCCAAATGATTCTGATTCTCTCTCCACTACCCCTTCTAGTTTATCACCACCCAGTGGTGAGTCGTTAACCGACAGTAACCTATGCTACATGTTAGAAATTATTTTTTCCCACTTCCAAAATCAGCTGTCCTCCTCAGCTATCTCTTCTATTAACTTACCATTCTTTCATCCCCCTAAAACTCACAAATTTTATAGGCATTTTTATCTTTGACAATTCATCTCTTTTTCACCTGTGTCATCTAATTTGCTACCAAGGTTAGTAACAGATTACTTTGAAATCTCTATAATCTTACAATTGTCTTTTAAGATCTCTTTTGTCTTCCTATTTCTAGTTTCTTCCAATACAATCCACTTACATAATGCTGTCAAGGCTAATCTTCCTAAAATACAATCTTCTCTAATTTCCATCCTGTTTAAGAATCTAAAAGTTTCCTCCTACCCAAAGAATCATGTGTAAATGCTTATAGGTTTATAGCTTCACTTCCTCCACCTTTGCCCTCTTTCTCCACTTCTCTAGTCAAACTGGTTCTCCAAGTCTTTGCTAATATGATCACAATACTCTCCTTCTTGACACACAACTATTTAAATTTTATCCATCCTTCAGGGCTTAATTTAAGTTCCAACTCTTCCAGTTTGCCTACATCAGCTTACATTAAATCTTCCCTGAACTCCTAAGGTACTTCTTGAGAGTTTATTTAGCTACTCCAATTGAAAAAGACCAAATATTGTACTTAGAATCAGTCCTTACCCCACAGGCCTCCTAATATGTCAGGCTTATAATAGGCACTTAACATGCTGATGTGTCATTTGGTATGCTACTCAGTGATAAATGGACAAAATGGATCAGCCCTCAAAAGCAAATTATATCTAATTCAACAGCTATTTATCTATCATCCTACTGACTACTGCAAATTCTATGCTTAATCTCATACCAATGGTCATTAAGCATCTACTGTATTAAGCATCTACTGAAATGCTCACTATGCTTGGTACTATGGGAGACGAAAAGTAGTATAAGACATGATTCCTCTGTTCAACAGGTTTATAACCTTTCCAGGGAATGCACGGAACAATCTGACAATAGGACACTATATGGTAAGGTGCTAAGTTCTGTAACATTCAATTAAAATACCATGTAACTGATAAACTCATCATTCTGAAATATAGAATCTGACAGACCTTTTCATAAGTATCAAATATGAATAGTTTATAATAACAATGCTGCCATTTACCTTTTTACTAGCAACTTTAAAATAAATCAGAACACCAAAACCTTAATTTTTATTGTATAACAGCTAGCCAATCACAAGGTTTTTGGTGTTAATTATAAATTATCAGAACCCCTTTCTGACCTGCTAAGTCCCAAAATTTGAAATAAAATTATTTTTATATTTTGAAATAAAATAAAATAATTTATATATCAATCACAGGTTGGTATAATTAAAACAAATACTGCTACTTACCATAAGAACACCATATGACCACCAATCAGCACTCTGGGAATGGCCTCTCCTATTTACTACTTCAGGAGCCATATACTCTACTGTACCACAAAATGAGTAAGCCTTCTTTTCTTGATCTACTGACTCCTTGCTGAGTCCAAAATCTATAATAACAGTATTACCAAAAAATGTGTCTGAAAAACTTCAGAAAACAGAAAACATCAAAAGAAACAAAATAATGTATTAAACATTACAATTATTTATGGATGGCCTACAATTATTCTTAAGAAAGTTCCTGTGAGATCAATAAGAGAAAGTAGCTTGTATTTCATAACAATACTCTTTAAGGTCATTTAAAGATCCCTCCATTAAATCTCATCCTCAAAATACATGCTTTCAGGTCTGCACTAGAATACAATGCAAAAAATGTGAGGGAACAACAATTAAATCAAAGCTGCCATATTGATCTAAGTTTTAAAATAGACTAAGACAAAACAGAAATAGTAACTTATACTTTTTAAAATACTAAAAAAACAAATTTTGCTTTGGCTTTGGTGAGCTTCCATTTTTGTTCAAAGCCTTCAAAGAGCTAAAGATATCAATATATAAAAATCAATCTTATTTCCTGGTATTACTAATGAACAACTGGAAGACGAAATTTTAAAAATACCATTTATAATACCACCAAAAATATCAAACATGAAATCTACAGGTATAAATATACAACTACAGCTATAAAATATATATGCAAGAATCATATGCTGAAAACTGGAAACACTGATGAAACAAATCAAAGTAGACCTAAATAAATGGGAAGATATACCATGTTCATGAATTGGAAGATTTAATGTTGTTAAGGTATGAATTCTCCCCAAACTGATATACCAATTCAATGAAACTTTAATAAAATCCCAGCAAAATTTCTTTTGTAGAAATCAATAAGCTGATTCTACAAGTTGTATAAAAAAGTCAAGAAAATAAAATAGTCTAAACAATTTTGAAAAGTTAGAAGAAAGTTAAAGGACTTCTACTACACCTGACTTCAACACTTACTATAAAGCTACAGTAATCAAGACAGTGGGGTACCAGAAAAAGGTTGGACATATATATCAACGGAACAGAAGAGTGTACAATAATAGACTAACATATACAGTTAATTTTGCTATAATGCTTCTTTTGAAAATGCAAATTTGTTCTAATGCAACTGATATCTTAGCAAACAATCTAAGTATAACATGAATTTCACACTGGCTTATGGGTGATTTTGTCTGCAGGAAACATCATATGAGCACAGAAAACTGAACCAGCTGAGCTTAAGAAAGTAGAAATACATAAAATACACATATGCACACACCTCAAACATCTACCAGCTACTTCACTGTATTTGTTATGAGCCACTCCTGTCCACCTCTAGTGTTAAAACTTTCCTTCCAGTTCCAGATAATCTAACTTCCACTACATCACTATAATTTACAAACTGTAACTTTTCTGACACCCACTTCCACAAGCAAACTTCAGGTCTTTTTCAAGGTAAGGAACTGTATTTATTGCAGTCTTTATGTATTTCTTAATCATTTAGAACATATAAAACAATGCTACCCTTTTTACTTTCTTCTCTTTTGAGTATCACTGATTAAACATTTTAAAGTTATGCCCCTTGCCCCATTTTCCCCATAAGTTCTGTGGTTTATATACTATGGATTTATGCATACTGCAGTGATTTAGATCACATACATCACATTATAACTGGCTCTACAATGTCACTTAATTTATCACAAAGGTGCAAAAACAATTCTATGGAGAAAAAGCAGTCTTTTCAACAAATGGTACCAGAACAAGTAGGATAGAGATATAGAAAAGTTCATCCTCTTACCATAAATAATTAACTCAAAATGGATCGTAAACCATGTAAAACCTAATATAAAATTTACAAAAAGAATAGAAAATCTTTGTGATCTTGGGTTATACATGAAAAGTATAATCCATAAAAGAAAAATGATAAACTAGATATCATCGAAATAAACAAAACTGTTCTTCAGAAAATGGTATTAAGAAAATGAAAAAGAAGCTACAGGAGGAGAGGATGGAGCAAGATGGCGAAATAGAAGCCTATACCATTTGTAGCTTCTGCAGGAACACCAAAGTTCAACAATTCTCTGCACACAGAAAAGCACCATCACAAGAATCAAAAATCAGGTGAGTGATCACAGTACTTAGTTGTAACTTCATATTGCTGAAAGAGGCATTGGAGAGGGTAGAAGAGACAGTCATGAATCACTGATGACACCCCCTCCCCATGCCCCAGCAGCAGTCATGCAATGAGGAGAGTCTTTGCAGATAGGGGAGGGAAAACTCAGCAACTGGGGGGCTTTACATTGAATTCAGTGCTGCCCTGTTACAGCAGAGAGCAAAGTCATGCTCGCCTCAGCCAGCACCCACATATGGAGGAAGGTTTTGTTATTTTTTATTTTTTTTTTTTTTTTTTTTTTTTTTTTTTTTTTTTTTGAGACAAAGTCTTGCTCACTGCAACCTCTGCCTCTCGGGTTCAAGTGATTCTCCTGCCTCAGCCTCCTGAGTAGCTAGGATTACAGGCATCTGCCACCATGGGTGGCTAATTTATTTCGTGCTTTTAGTAGAGGCAGGGTTTCACCATGTTGGTCAGGCTGGTCTCGAACTCCTGACCTCAGATGATCCATTCACCTCAGCCTCCCAAAGTGCTGGGTTTATAGGCATGAGCCACTGCACCCGGCCGGAGGAAGTTTTTGGACAAGAACTAGACAGAAGGGAATTGCCCATCCCAGTGGTCTAAATTTGAACTCCTCAGCAAGCCTCACCATCTTGGGCCAAAGTGCTCTGGGGTCCTAGGTAAACTTAAAAGGCAGTCTAAGATGTAAACTCTGCAATTCCTAGGCAACTACTAGTGTTGAACTGGAATTAGAGCCAGTGGACTAGGGTGGCATGTGACCTAGGTAAATACCAGTCAGGGTGGCTAAGGGAGTACTTGTGCCACCATTCCCCCAAACCCAGATAGCACAGCAACAAAAGTGACTCCTTCCTTCCGCTTAAGGAGGAAGGAGCAAAGAGTAGAGAGGACTTTGTCTTGCATCTTGGATATCAGCTCAGCCATAGTAGGACAGGACACTGTGCAGAGTTGTGAGGTTCCCATTCCAGGCCCTAGCTCATGGATGATATTTCTAGACACACCTTGGGCCAAAAGGAAACCCACTGTCTTGAAAAGAAGAACCCAGTCCTGGCAGGATTAATTGCCTGCTGATTAAAGAGCTCTTGCACCACGAACAACCACCAGCAGCAATATACCCAGGTAGTACACCATGGACCTTGGGCTCTGAGACATGCTGGCTTCAGGTGTGACCCAAAAATTGAGAGCTGTGGTAGCTACAGAAAAAAAAATCCTTCCGTTTGAGAAAAGCAGACAGAAAGGTAATGCACCTTAGGCACCAGCTTGGCCACAGTGGGGTAGGCCAATAAGCAGGCTCTTGAGATCTCTGAGTCTAAGCCTAGGCTCTTGAATATCATTTCTAGATCTGCCCTGGGGCATAGGGGAGCCCAGTGCTCCGAAGAGTGAATTCCCAGCCTGGCAGCATTCACCAGTTGTTGACTGAAGAACCACTGGGCTTTAAGTGAACGTTGCCAGTGGCCTGGGAGAACCCCTGCTATGGGCTGCTGGTGCTGATGGCTACAGGGAGAGGTTCCTCTGCCTGTGGAAAGGGGAGGGAAGTGCAACAAAGATTCTGGGTTATGGTCTGAGTGCCACCTTAGTTGCAGTAGAATAGAACTTCAGGTAAATTTCTAAGGTATGTGACTCTAATCCTTGGCTCCCAGACAGCATATCTGGTCCTACCTGGGGCCAGGGGGAACTCACTGCCCTGAAAGGAAAGACACAAACCTGTTTGGCCTTAACATCTGCTGATTGTAGAGCACTATGGTCTTGAGTGAAAATAGGTTTTACCCAGGTAATAGTTATAGTGAGCCAAGGGCGAGACCCAGTGTTGTGCTGGCTTGCAGTTTGATTTAATACAGTCTGAGTGGTGGCAGCCATAGGAGTGATTGCATAACCACATCCCCATTCCAGGTGGCTCAGCACAGAGATAGACTCCATTTGTTTGGGAGAAAATAAGGGAAAAGAATGAGGTTCTCCAACTGGTAATACAGAGAATTCTTCCAGAATTTATCCAAGGCCACCAATGGGTTACCTCTAGGAGCCTATAAAACTGTAGCATTATTGGGCTTGGGGTTCAACTCCCAGCGAATACCTGTAAAGTCTTCCCAAGAAGGACAGGTACAAATAAGCCTGGAGTGCGAAGACCAAATTAAAAATCTAACTCATCAATGCCCATACACTCCCAAGCATCTACAAGCAGCAAGACCATCCAGAAAAACATGACCTCACCAAATGAACTAAATAAGGAACCAGGAATCAATTCTGGAGAAACAGAGATAGATATGCAGGCTTTCAGACAGATAATTCAAAATAGCTCTGTTGAGGAAACTCAACGAAACTAAAGATAACAAAGAGAAGGAATTTACAATTCTATCAGATAACTTTAATAAAGAGATTAAAATAATTAAAAAGAATCAAGTGGAAATTCTAGAGCTGAAAAATGCAACTTGATATACTGAAGAATGCATGACAGTCTCTTAATAGAAGAACTGATCAAGAAGTGAAAATAATTTGTGAGCTTCAAGACAGGCTATTTGAAAATACACAGAGGAGACAAAATTTAAAAAAAAGGAAAAGAATAAAGCATGCCTACAAGATCTAGAAAATAGCCTAAGAGGGGCAAGTCTAAGAGCTACTGGACTTGAATAGAAAGTAGAGAGAGAAAGAGGGGTAAGAAGTGTATTCAAAGGGATACTATCAGATAACTCCCGAAACCTAGAGAAAGAAATAAACATACAAGTACAAGAAAGTTATACAACACCCAACAGATTTAAACTAAAGAAGACCACCTCAAGGCATTTAATAATCAAACTCCAAAAGTTCAATGATAAATTATCCTAAAAACAGCAAGAGAAAATAAACAAATCACATAATGGAGCCCCAATACACCTGGCAGCATACTTTTCAGTGAAAACATTATAGGTTAGGATAGAGGGGCATAACATATTTAAAGCACTGAAAAAAAATTAGTCTACACTATTATAACTGGCAAAAAGTATTCTTCATGCATGATGGAGAAATAAAGACTTTCCCAGAAAAACAAAAACAGAGATTTCATCAACACCAGACCTGTCTTATAAGAAATGCTAAAGGGAGTTCTTCAATCTGAAAGAAAAGTATGTAATGAGCAAGAAGAAATCATCTGAAGGTACAAAACTCTCTATAATAGTAAGCACAAAGAAAAATGCAGGGAATATTATTTCATTGTCATTGTGGGGTGTAAATTCCTCTTAAGTAGAAAGACTAAATGACGAACCAATCAAACAATAACTACAAAAACTTTTCAAAACATAGTACAATAAGACATAAAGAGAAGCAATAAAAAGTTGAAAAGTGGGGAGACGAAGTCAAAGTGTAGTGTTTTTCAGCAGGTTTTTTTTGCATGTTTGTTTAGACAATCAGTGTTAAGTTTCCATCAGTTTAAAATAAGGGGTATTAGATCATATTGGCAAGCCTCATGGTAATCTCAAACCGAAAAACATACAATATGCAAAAAATAAAAAGAAAGAGGCCAGGTGCAGTGGCTCATGCCTGTAATCTCAGCACTTTGGGAGGTCGAGGCAGGCGGATCACAAGGTCAAGAGATCGAGACCATCCTGCCTAACACGGTGAAGCCCCATCTCTACTAAAAATACCAAAAAATTAGCCGGGTGTGGTGACAGGCACCTGGAGTCCCAGCTACTTGGGAGGCTGAGGAAGGAGAATGCCATGAACCTGGGAAGTGGAGCTTGCAGTGAGCCGAGATCGTGCCACTGCACTCCAGCTTGGGCGACAGAGTGAGACTCCATCTCTAAATAAATAAATAAATAAATAAATAAATAAATAAATAAATAGAAACTAAATCACAGCACCACAGAAAATCACCTTCAGTAAAAGGAGGGCAGGGAGGAAGAAAACAAGGAAGAGCGGACCAGAAAACAACTAAAAAAAATGGCAGGAGTAAGTCCCTATTCATTAATAACAACACTGAATATAAATGGACTAAACAATAAAAATACATAGACTGGATGAACCCATGAAAAAACAAGAAACAATGATCTGTTGCCTACAAGAAACACGCTTCACGCATAAAGACACATACAGACTGAAAATAAAGGAATGGGAAAAGATATTCCATGCCAATGGAAACCACAAAGGAGCAGGAGCAGTCATATCATACAAAATAGATTTGAAGGCAAAAATTGCAAGAAGGGAAATGGAGGTCATTATATAATGAATGATAAAGGGGTCAATCTTGCAAGAAGACAGAAAAATTATAAATATCTATGTACCCCAAACTGGAGCATCCATATATAGAGAGCAAATAATATTATAGATAAAGAGGGATATAGAACTCAATACAGTAACAGCCAGTGACTTCAACACCCCACTTTCAGCAGTGGACAGACCTCCCAGACAGAAAACTCAACAATGAAACATCAGACTTAATCTGCACCATAGAAGAAGTGGACCTAATAGATACTTACAGAACATTTCATCCAAAGGCTGCAGAATACACACTCTTCTCCTCAGCACATGGATCATTCTCAAGAACAGACCATATGTTACATCACAAAACAAGTCTTAATATATTCAAAAATCTGAAATAACATCAAGCATCTTCTGTGACCACATTGAATACAACTAGACATCAACAACAAGAGGAATTTTGGAAACTATATAAATACATAGAAATAAAACAATATGCTCCTGAATGACCAGAGAGTCAATAAAAACATTAAAAAAGAAATTTTAAAAATTCTTGAAACAAATGATAATAGAAATACAACATAAAAAATCCTATGGAATACAGTGAAAGCAGTACTAAGATGGAAATTTATAGCTGAAAGTGCTTATATCAAAAAAAAAAAAAAAAACTTCAAATAGCTTTATGATGTATCTTGAAGAACCAGAGAAGCAAGCAAATTGAACCCAAAATTAATAGGAGGAAAGAAGTTATAAATATCAGGGCAGAAATAAATGAATTTGAAATGAGGAAAATAATATAAAACATCAATGAAATAAAAACTTGCTTTTTGAAAAAATAAACAAAATTGACAAACCATTAGCCAGACTATCAAAAAAATACAGAGAGAAGACCCCAATAATTAAAATTAGAGATGAAAAAGGAAGCATTATGACTGATACCACAAAAATTCAAAGGGTCATTAGTGGCTACTATGAGCAACTATATGCCAATAAACGGGAAAATCTAAAGAAAATGGACAAATTCCTTGTCACATAAAACCTACCAAGAAATCCAAAACCTGAAGAGGTCAATAACAAGTAGTAAGATCAACACAATAATAAAAAGTCTCTCAGTAATGAACAGCCCAGGGCCTGATGGCTTCAGTGCTACATTCCTCCAAACATTTAAAGAAGAATTAATACCAATCCTGCTCATAATATTACAAAAAATAGAGCAGGAGGGAATACTCCCAAAGTCATTCTATGAGGCAAGTATTACCCTGATACCCAAACCAGACAAAGATACAACAACAACAAAAAACTACAGGCCAATATCTCTGATGAATAATAATGCAAAAATCCTCAACAAGATACTAGCAAATTGAATTCAATAATACATCAAAAAGACTGTTCATCAAGACCAAGTGGGATTTGTCCCAGGTATGCAAGGATGGTTCACCATATGCAAATCACGTAATATGATACATCATACCAACAAAATGAAGGACAAAAACCACATGATGATTTCAACTGATGTTGAAAAAGCACCTGATGAAATTCAACATCTCTTCATGATAAAAAAAAAAAAAACCTCAAAAAACTGGGTATAGAAGGAACATGCATCAACATAATCAAAGCCATATATGACAAACCCACTGTTAGTACCATAACGAATTGGGAAAAACTGACATCCTTTCCTCTGAGACCCGGAACACAACAAGGATGCCTGATTTCACTACTGTTAATCAACATAGTACTGCAAGTCCTAACCAGAGCAATCAGACAAGAGAAAGAAATAAAGGGTATCCAAGTGAGAAAGGAAGAAGTCAAATTATCCTTTTTTACAGATGGTATTATCTTACATTTGGAAAAACCAAAAGACTCCTCCAAGAAACTATTAGAACTGACAAACTCAACAAAGTTGCAGGATACAAAATGAACATACAAAAATCAGTAGCATTTCTACAGGCCGACAGAGAACAATCTGAAAATGAAATCCAGAAAGTGATCCCACTTATAATAGCTAAAAAGAAAATCAAATACCTAGTAATTAAACAAGAAGTAAAGTATCTATACAATGAAACTACAAAACATTGATAAAAAGAAATTAAAGAAGACATGTAAAAAGGAACATACTAAAATGATGCAAGAAATTGAGAAAGACACACAAAAAATGGAAAGGTATTCCAAGTTCATGAATTGAAAGAATCAGTATTGTTAAAATTGTCCATACTACCCAAAGCAATCTACAGATTAAACACAATACCTTTCAAAATAGAATACCTTTCAAAATAGAATGAGATTCTACACAAAAATAGAAAAAAAAGTCCTAAAATTTATATGGATCCACAAAATACCCAGTATAGATAAAGCTACCTATGAGAAAAGAACAAAACTGGAGGAATCACATTATTGACTTCAAATTATACTACAAAGCTATAGTAACATGGTACTGTCATGAAAACAGAAACATAGGACAGGGGAATGGAATCGAGAACCCAGAGATAAATCCATGTACCTATAGTAAATTCCTTTTTGACAAGGTGCCAAGAACATACAATGGGTAAAGGACGGCGTGTTCAATAAATGGTGCTAGGAAAACTGGATATGCATATATGCTAGGAAAACTGGATATGCATATACAGATGAATGAAACTATATCGCTAGCTCCTGCTATATACAAAAATAAAAACAAAATAGATTAAAAATTTACATCTAAGACCTTGAACAATATAACTACTACAAGAAAACATTGGATAAACTTGCCAGGACATTGGACTGGGCAAAGATTTCTTAAGTAATAGCCCACAAGCACAGGTGATCAAAGCAAATATGTACAAACTGGATCACATCAAGTTAAAAAGCTTCTGCATGGCAAAGGAAACAATCAATAACATGAGGAGACAATTCACGGAATAAGGGAAAATATTTGCAAACTGCCCATCTGACAAGGGATTAATAACAGGAATATACAAGGAGCTCAAACAACTCTACAGGAAAAAGTCTAATAATCCAATTAAAAAATGAGCACAAGATCTGAATAGACATTTCTCAAAAGAAAGCATACAAATGGCAAACAGGCATATGAAAAGGTGCTCAACATCACTGATCACCAGAGAAAAGCAAATCAAAACTACAGTAAGATATAATTTCTCCCTAAAATGAGGCCTCTATTCAAAAGTCAGGCAATAAAAAAATGCTGATGAGGATGCGGAGAAAAAGGAAATCTCATACGCTGTTGGTGGGAATGTAAATTTGCACAACCACTATGGAGAACAGTTTAGATGTTCCTCAAAAAAACTAAAAATAGAGCTACCATACGATCCATTAATCCCACTGCTGGGTACATATGTAAAAGAAAGGAAATCAGTACAATGAAGAGATATCTGTACTCCCATGTTTGCTGCAGCACTGTTTTTAATAACCATGATAAGAAAGCAATCTAAATGCCCACTGACAAATGGATAAAGAAAATGAGGCACTTAAACACAACAGAGTACTATTCATCCATAAAAAAGAGTAAGAACCTTTCATCTGCATTGTGAGTGGAACTGGAGATCATTGTGTTAACTGAAATAAGCCAGGCACAGAAAAATAAACTTATGTTCTCACTTATTTATGAAAGATGAAAATTAAAATAATTGAACTCATGGAAATAGAGAGTAGAAGGATGGTTACCAGTGGCTAGGAAGGGTACAAGGGGAAGGGACTTAGAGGATGGGGGATGGATAATGGGTGTGAAAAACAGTTGGAGAGAATAAATAAGACTTAATATTAGCTAGCACAACAGGGTGAGTATAGTCCAAAATAATATAATTATACATTTTAAAATAACTAAATGCATATGACTGGATTGCTTGTAACACAAAGGATAAATGCTTGAGATGATGTATATACCCCATTTACCCTGATGTGATTATTAGGCACTGCATGCCTGTATCAAAATATCTCATACAACACATAAATATATACAAGTATGTACCCACAAAATTAAAATTTAAATTTAAAAAATATAAAATATTATAGGTTGAAAATCAAACAATCCATTTTTTAATGGGCAAAAGATCTGAATAGACACTTCTTCAAAGAAATAAATACATGAAAATGTGCTTAGTGTCATTAGTTTTAGAAAAATACAAAATAAAACCATGATAATTCTACCTAATGCCTATTTGAATAGATAAAATAAAAAATACTAACAATACAAAATGCTAGTGAGGATACAGATCCACTAGACATTGCGGGTGGGTATATGAAATATTACAACCACTTTGGGAATCAGTTTGAAGTTTTCTCACTTAGTTAAATACACTCAACATATGATCAACTAATCTCACTCCTTATGTATTTACTTAAAGGAAATAAAAATTTATGGTCAAAAAACCTATACATGAAGGTTTACAGTGGCTTTATTCATCATTGCCCAAAAGAGGAAACAACTCAAATGCCTCCTCATTGAGGAATGGATAAACAAATTATGGTACCACCATAAAATGAAACACTACTTAGCAATTTAAAAAAATATTCATTGATACAGCCAACAATATGGATGAATCTCAAATGCCCTATGCTAATTAAATGAAGCCAGTCTCAAAAGGCTGTATACTGTATGCCTCTCTTCATAATTACATTGTGGGAAAAGCATATATACGGGAACAGAAAGTAGACTGGTAGTTGGCTTGGGGTAAAGGGAGGATTGACTTATAAGGGGAGAATTTGGAGGAGGAGGGTTATGGAACTGTTCCATATTTTTATTTTGGTGATAGTTACAAGGCTGTACGCATTTGTCGAAACTTGCAGAACTATACACAAAAAAGTGATTTTTAAAAATTAAACTTTATATTTTGAGATGATTGCAGATTCGTATGCTGTTACATGAAAAACTACAGGGATTCTGTTTATCCAGTGTCCCCCATGCTAAAATCTTGCAAAACTATAGTACTATAACCACAGCCAGGACACTGACATTGATGCAGTCAAGACACAGGATAGTTCCATCACCAAAAGACATCAGAAGGATGAGTTTTAACATATGTAAAGTATACTTTCATTTTAAAAATTAAAAATCTATAAGCCCTATATTGCTCGTTTACAACAAAACATCAACATTAACTCTTAATTTTAGGTCCCCTCAAAACTGATTTTCTAACTCTGCTCAATATTTTCATTTAAAAAATCACTTATCCTGAGATAATAGCTTAATGTATTTTAACTTTCAGTATAATCTTTAAAAATCTTTTCACTGTGCTACTATGTTCTTTCTCTGTATATTGAAACTTGTAAACTCTGCACATTCCATTTACAAAAGTAAATATAATTACATCTAGTCTTCCAGGTCAGTTCAGCTGAATATAACATAGCTTGTGGAGAAGAACACTGGTTTCTTTGGCCATTCCAGAGAGAAGTGGGGAGAGAAGAATTTTCTTATTCACCTGTTAACCTTTCAGAGATTTATGCCAATCCACAGAGTTCCTTTGCCATACTATTTCTGACTAAACTGTTATTTAACAAGTATAATTTGTTCAGCAATCAACTAACAAAAATTGTACAACTATAAAACTAGCTACAAGATTAGATAAGCCATATGTTATACAGTGGTTTTTCCAAATCACTAATTTGAAAATAAAAGAAAATGTACAATTCAACTATATAATGGAAGGGTTATTTTGGGGGGTAGGTTTGAGTGTCAGTGTTTCACATCTTTGTAATCTAAAAGACTCTTTTATAAGACTTTAAACTTTAAAAGCACACTCAGAATATAATAATTTGATGAATATTTACTATAAATAAAAGCAATCTCAGTGATTAGTTTGCAAGTAACTATAAAAACTACATAGAATTATTTTCTCAAGTATACATTCTTCTCTTAAATACTCAGCTTAAGTACTGTGTGATTTACATCTCTGACCACTGTATATTTTTCTTCCCTCTCTTTGTAGAAGTTGCTTCTGAATTACGTCTCTCAGAAAACACATTATAGGCTGGGCACAGTGGCTCACAACTGTTACCCCAACACTTTGGGGAGCCGTAGCAGGAGGATTGCTTGAGGCCAGGAGTTCAAGACCAGCCTGGGCAATATAGCAAGACTCTGTCTCTACAAAAAAAAAAAAAAAAAAAAAAATAGCTGGATGTGGTGGCACGTTCCTGAAATCCCAGCTACTCAGAAGGTTGGGGTGGGAGGATGGCTGGAGCCCAGGAGTTAAATAAAGGCTGTGATAAGATGTGATCATGCCACAGCCCTCCAGCCTGGGTGACAGAGTAAGACTCTGTCTCTTAAAAAAAAAAAAATTTAAAAAGTGCAACAGATTAATCACAGTTCAAATAGATTCTGTATTCAAGCTATACTTTTTAATGGGATATTATGATTTAAATAATTTTTCTAAAGAGGCAAGTCATATTATAAAGTTATTTTTATATAAACTATGGGAGGGATTTTGTACAGAGTATGAAAAGGATGCAGGATTTCAGAAAAAAAAAACTTAAATCTTATAATAATATATAATATAAATAATATATTAGCAAGGATGTAGATATTTGGGGATATCCACTCTCATCCACTCTCATTCTACTGATCCGCTATAAAAATCATAAACTCAGAATGAGGCCAATCAGACTCAAAGCACAGTTATAACACGAAACTTTCTATAGTCCATTGTAATTTCACAGTAGCCTGTCATTTCAGATATTAGGTCCATTCCTCATGTCTGGAGAATTTCTAAAGTGGACTGGTGGAAAAAAAAAAAAAAAAAAGTATTGTCATTCTCCTGCAATTATTCTTGGAAAACAGAATGCTAGCAAAGACCCTCCCTAGGTGAGACATTGCTAAATCATAACAACATGCACACAGCTCCCTGGTGTCAACAGCAAATAGCAATCAATCTGGTATTTTTTACTGTACTATTCAATATGGAAGGAAAGAAGGAGATAGGAAGAGACGTATAGCAGGGAGGAAAGATACACAGGAGGTTAAGAAAGAAAGAAAGTAAACAAGAAAAATTAAAGAGAAAGAGAGATAAAGAACATAAATTAAACATTATAAAAGAATTCTTAAACCAATTTATGCCTAGTGTTCCATTATTGGAACGCTAAGCATGTGGGAGTTATTTATATCCTACTGCTCAAGGTCATCATCAAAGTCTGACTGCAAAAATTCAAAAAATTGCAGCCTCCGGCATAAATGGGTTAAAATACTTGCTGTGAGTGGTCATACTTTAGCCAACCTCATTGGAATGCTGTCGGGGTAAATCCATAAATGTAGTCATTATAAAACCTTGACCTAGGTTATAATCACAAAACTGTAAATTATCTAATATTTATTATTGTACACAGTCTTTAACAGAAATGTTTGTGCCATTGCAAGGAAAATAAATTGAGTTGTCAAAAAAATTATGAATCACATTTCTTCCTGTTACATGCTTTGTGTCCCTTGCTTATAAATTAATATTGATTCTATCTATTCTTCCCTCCTCAGACAGTTTAAGTCTCTAAAATCTATCAAAAGCAGAATTAAAATGAGAATACTAAATACAAATCAACTTGGCATCATTATTTACGTAACTAACCTTAACGTAGAGAGAGAAAAATAGGGTTTTTTTCTACTCTTTCCCACCTCTCTTTCTCACCTCTGACAAAACAGGTATACTTTATTAAGCAAAAATGAAAAGAGGAATTAATTTTTAATTATCTTTTTAATTGCTGTAAAATACAAATTTATGTATTATATAAAAATCTCAAAACTCTACTGTTCCCGATTGTTATTTTCCTTTCCTTTTTCTCTTTAAATATCTTCGAACCCACATCATTTCTTTTGTACATGAAAAAGATAATCAGGCTGTGAATCAGTAAGAGTTACTAAACTTTATTTGAACTTTTTCATATTTATGTCCGCTTTTGAGGTAACTGATATTTTATTTTTGCATTGATGCAGTATGCACAGGAATTTAAAGCAACTTACCTTTAAACTGTACCTATTTAAAATTATCTGTAAAGACCACATCTTCATTTTACCTCTGTTCTAACATTCAAATAATAAAATACAGAATTTACTATCTATTGAAAACACATGTAACCTTTTGATACTGGCTCACTCAGCACAATGCCCTTGAGATCCATCCAAGTTGCTGGATGTCTCAACAGGTCTTTCCTTTTTACTGCTGAGTAGCATGCCATCACATGGACATATGACAATTTATATTTATTCATTCCCCTTTTGAAGAACATTTAGGTAACTTCCAGTCGGGCTATTACAAGTAGGGTTGTTATGACCATTCATATATAGGCTTTTATGTGAACATAGGTTTTTATTTTTCTAGGATAAATGCTCAGTAGTGTGACAACTGTATGATTCTATTTCTATATCATTCTCAAAATAACAAAATTATAGACATGTAGAACATATAAGTGGTTGCCAGGAGTCAGGGAAGGCAGAGGGAAGGTTGTCACTATATTTCAAATGTGATGACTACTTGTGATACATCATTCTGTCTAGACTGAAACTCAGATGACGTATTGTTACCTAAAAAACTATCATTATTTACAATAAGTGTATCTAATGTACAATTTTTTAATATTACAATTAGAACATATTGAGAGCAGTCTAACCATCAAATAACATTTAATTCACTAAAGAGACGAATAAATTGTAAATCAAATTCAGAAAGAGAAAAAAACAGGCTTAGACAAATTTATATTAAAATAATAAAAAATATGAATCAAGCAGCTAAGGGTATAATAAGAAAATCTGCATACCTGTTAATTTGATATGTCCTATTTCATCAAGCAAAATGCTGTAAATCAAAATTCACATTCAACAAGATGGAATAAAATATTTTACATAAAACATTTACATAAAAATCATAAAACTAAGATAGGTCAGTATCTATTTAATATATTTTAAAAATTTAAATGATTAACTTAAAGTCAATGTATGTCTTACAAAGATTACTTTTTACAAACAAGTTTCATGTAACTCATATAGAATTCCCTATAATATTTAAAAGACCTAATAGAGTTTGACAAAAAGTACTTCCAGAAACACAGACAACATGAATACAAAAGAAGAATACAACTTTACTTTTCTGGCTTCAGGTCTCTATAAACAATTCCTAATTGGTGCAGATGATCCAAAGCAAGGGCCAGTTCTGCGAGGTAGAATTTCACATCTTCCTCTGTAAACAGAACCTAGAACAAAATAATGAATTATCATTTGACCTTTCTTTCAGTATTCAGTATATTTAAAAATACTTCTTTCAAAATGAGTAGACAGACAAATCTAGGAAAATAATAAGATAATAAGCATAGTCAATTCTTATTTGACTGGCATAATTATTGGCAATACCAGAGAAATAAGATTTCTATATAAATGAAACGAAACTCTTTAAGAATGCGTCTCTTCAATATTAACCATTTTAATGTAAATCTTTCCAAAACATTATGTTGTTTGTATGTCTTCTCACACTAAATGCACAGCACAAGATTCACCTTTTTGAAAGTGACTTAGTCCCATAATACCAATATTAATTTTAGTACTCTGCTATAATACAGTTACCCTTAGGGTATTTGAAATATAGAAGGTATTTTGTTTTAGCTCTGGGAATTCCACTATTTCTACCATTCTCTCTTTTACTGTCTACTATCATTTCTCAGAAATTTCACTTTTAGGGGCTCTACAAACCCAAAGCTTTTACTACACTACCACAAGTTGTTAATTTAGTAACTCTTATCTTACACACAATTGTGAACTCATCTCTGACCTAAGGGGTGGATCCAAGCCTCTTCTGTTAGTAATGTATATGAGTGTAATGGCACTGTATTACTCAATCATTTTGTGCCTGGAAATACGGCTGCTATGATGAAGTGAAGAGTAATGAACTTGAATCAGAATTGGCAGTGTAATATCAGACATGTCACTTAGCCCTTTGGGCCTCAGTTTCTAAATCTGTAAAACAGAACAATAATATCTGCTGTATATACCTAACAAGGTTGTTGTAAGAATCAAATCAGTTTATGTGGAAAAAAAGCTTTGTAAACTTTAAAAAACTTTAATATAACCATATTAAACTTAAAACCATATTAAACATAAAAAACTTTAAATAACCATAAGGTATTATTATTATAGATTTATATCTAAATCCATTCACTAGTGAGTATTCATTTACACATAGAATTGGACACTAATCAGCCATGAGATGTAATTTTTAAGGTTTAGCAAGAACTCCAGATTGGTGAAATCAAATATTTTTCTCAAAATGGGTTATTTTCATAAAGAAACCTCTGGATTATTAAGAAGGCTCAAAACTGCATAAAGTACATGTCATAATAGCTTACAACCTGCTTGCCCATTTAGGGCCCCTGCATTTCACAATGCAGATCCAGGTTACTAGTAAAATTGCAGAGAATAAGCAGTTAATAACTTCTGATATGCTAACTACTTTTTAAAATGATCAACAGAAAAACAAAGATTGTTTATTATCTAAGTTTTGGGAGCATTAATTTGAATATTATAATGGTAAAAGTATAAAAACATCACTTTCACTTGACTTTTTATTAAGAATAAAAATAACTGTTGCCTATTCAACTTCTAACCAAGGATAATAAGAAAGTTCTCTGAAAGCTAATACATAAGAAAAGGCTAAATAAAAACTATTTAGAACTAAATTAGAAAAAACTTTGCCTAGTTATAGTTATGCAAGCCTATCACCTTGTCATGAAGTTGTCTTGGTGGAAAGCCTCATGATAGATGCAAATAAAACATTACTAAGTAGAAATTATGTGCCAGGCACTGTACAATCATTATGTTATTATAGCTTCCAAACTCTATGAGGTAGGTATTAGGAACATCTTGCAAATGGAGAAAGAAACTCAGAGTGATTAAGTAACTTGTCCAAAATAACACAGCTAGTAAGGAGGAGGCCCAAGATGTGAACTCAGGGATACTTGTCCATAAGAATGAACTCTTCCCTAGAAGCCACTTCTGCCACATGCTATGCTGCAATGTTTGCTTTTCTAAAAACAAATTTTAGGTTCACTGCCAATAATGCTTTCCAAACCACTAATCGTCCTACTCATAAATCGCCCTCCCCCCCAACAAAATGAAAATCATCCTAAACTCCAGTACTCTTGAGCTAAGCACTTTTAATATTTTGTCATCTGCTTTTCAATTTTTTGTGCATATCTGTGTTTGAATGTGTCTATGAATGTGTGTTTTAATAGAGTTGAAATCAGACTACCGTATAAGTACTATTTAGTGGCCTCCTTTATCCCCAGTTGATATTATATAATAAGCATTCTATGTCTTTAAAATTTATTTATAAATAGTTTCCAATAGCTGTACAATATAACCATACCAATTTACTGTAAGTTACCTAAACATTCCCCTTCTTGACATTTAGGTTATTTCCAGTTTTTCACTATTTGAAATAACTCTGCAATATGCATATGTACATATTACTGATATTTATGATTATTTTCTCAAAATGAATTAAGAATTTTTTTTAAAAAATGAAATGCTGGGTCAAGGAGCATAAATAGTCAAAGATTCCTGACATACACAACAAAATTATTTTCCAAAAAGGTTATAGTAATTTCCACTCCCATCAGCAGTTTATGAAAGCATTTGTCTTACCACATCCTTGATAGCATGGAATATACCCTGTAAAAGCCTTTTCAAATTTGGTGTGCGAAAATGGCATTATTTTTTAAATTTAAGTTTTGATTTTTAGGCTGAACACTGTTTTTCATGTTTAGTAGTCTTTCTACTTTTTTTGTGAATTATCAGTAATGTTTGTGCTTATTTTCTATTACTGACTTACTGTTTTGTCAATTGGCACGAGTCACTTAAATATTAAAAATGTCAGTTTTCTATCATATTAGCTGCAAATACTTATCCAATTTTGTGCTAGTTTTTTATGCTCAGTAATCCTTAATTTTTGCTAGTCAAATATATAGATGATTTAAGGAGACATTCACCATCCAATGGTCAACAAAATATTTAGCTGGGTTTTCAAGATTTAGCTCTTTTATGTAAGTAAGATTTATTTTTGTATATGGTAGAGATGGCATTTTAAAACGATTTTTTGAAATATTTAAGCGATTTCTCAAATACTATTTATTGAAAAATCTCTTTGCCGCAATTTGTGATTCTTCCTTTATCATAATGATATATGGTAAGTAATCTATAACAGGATATTTTGGGGATATACAGTATGTTTCTAATCTCGTGTTGATACTATAATGTTTTGCTTATGCACACTTTATAAAGTTTTAAACAAGAGAATTTGGGGAGGCCAATGCATGAGGATCACTGGAGCCCAGGAGTTTGAGAACAGCCTGGGCAACAAAGCAAGATCTCATCTCTACTGAAAAAAAAGGTAGCCGGGTATAGTGGCGCATGCTTCTGTAGTCCAAGCTACTCGGGAGGCTGAGGCATGAGGATTGCCTGAGCCTGGGAGGTTGAGGTTGCAATGAGCCAGGATAGTGCCACTGCACTCCAGCCTGGTGATAGAGCAAGACCCTGTCTCAAAAAACAAACAAACAAAAAATGTTATTTCTTTGCATTTGTTTATTTTTCCAAGGAAACTATAAAATAATTCTGTCAACATCAAACAAAAATCCCTATTGTGGCTTTATTTGGAATTTTGTTAAGCCAATAAATTAACATTAGAAGAACTGACAGCGTTACAATAATCAGCCATTCATTCTACTACATTTTCTTGATATAAGCAAAATAAAGCACAGCTTAAGAGTTCTCTTTGTTTACCTGTGTATTTGTCTGTGTGTGTGTGTGTGTGTGTGTGTGTACATTTTGAGGAAGGGAAATTTGGATAGGTATCTTTCCCTTTAAAATACAAATGACATACATTATAAAATTCTTTAAAACATACAAAAATATACTTAAAAAGTCTTTTTCTAAGGTATAAAAACATGTCCTCATTTTGGATTATTTAACAATTTTTTGTACACACAAGTGAAGTATAACCAACAAACATCTGATTATTAATAAGCTGTCTACAGAAGTAACCATTGAATCATTTTTTAAAAGGCTGCTCAATCAATGTACTAATTTATTATCTTTCGGGTAATGCATTTAAAATGCTTGCTCTTACCTAATATTCCAGACTTAGGAATCAAAACTTACTGACTGCATCTCTGTGCTAGTATGGGTTTAGATAGTCCCACATCGAGAATGGAGGTCTGAAGAGTTTAAAAGAAAATTAGAAATGACTACAAGAATTTCTCAAACATATTTGTGACACTTCTAAAATCTAACGCAAGAAATCATGAATAATGGAGCCTTATTACACTGTTGTCCTTCTATGCCTTGGTACCAGTTTTTAACAAGGTCCTTTAAAGACCCTCCTTAGAAGGGGGTCCTAGACAATCCCTTTCACATATTGATTTATGTTCTATAGTTAATAATATACCAATAACACACCCTATGCTCACGCATGGCACATTCTACACTGGAGGTAGACAGATATAAGCCAGAGACCTTAGCCACTTAAGCACTGGCTAGCATACCAGAAACACACTGTTCCTTTATCACAGCAAGTTCCAAAGCTCTGGGAATCAACAGTAGCTCTCCCACATTCTACACTGTAAATTCTGGAAGTAAGACATTGAACTATTATCACCCAATTAAAATGCTACTCCCAGACTACTACTTAAAGAAAAAATGAAGCAGACAAAGACAGGATTTAATCTCATGCCTGAAAAATCTAAAACACAGGACAAAACATATGAAATGATACTTTTCAGGACACTGGACATCAGGCAACAAAGGACACTGAATACTGAGAGACAGGGAACAAATGAAGTATGCCCCACAACTGCCTTAGCTTACTACCTGGAAAGAGTTTCCAAGTGGTAGTACAGGGAGGGCTAAGTCAGGTGGAGCCTGAAAGACTTCCTGAGTAGATAAGCCAGAACAGAGAGTCTTGGAGAAGGAGGACAAAATTCACAGGATCGAGTATTAGAGAAGAGTAAACTGCACAAAGAGAACTCTGTAGATATGCAGACAGTCTCCTTCAAGCATTCAGCAGAGAAATATTCAGCACATGTGAGTGAGGACATTACCCTAAACCAGGAAAGGAATGAAAGGTTAGAGGAACCAATCGATGAACTCACCATGGCCAGGAATAGTTCCTGTTGCCTTCGGCCAGAGCAGAAAATCTCATAATTCATAGGACATCAGACAAAGTAATCAGAAGGATTTTGCTTCAGTAGTGGAGCAAAATTAACCCCTGACTGAAAGCTGTGTTGGTCCAATCTAACAAACTTTAAAAGTAAGACCTATAGGGATCAAACTAGTTTTATGTCTCAGAACAGAGAACAATAATAGTTACAGAAATACAAAAATGTTCATCACCTTAACAAGCCAAATGTCACAATGCCTGCTATCCAATAAAAAAAAAATTGTCAATCATGGGCCGGGTACTGGGGCTCATGCCTGTCATCCCAGCATTTTCGGAGGCAAAGGCGGGCAGATCACTTGAGGTCAGGAGTTTGAGACCAGCCTGGCCAACATGGTGAAACCCCATCTCTACTAAAATTACAAGAATTAGCCAGGCTAATTGTGCACCTGTAGTCCCAACTATGCAGGAAGCTGAGGCAGGAGAATCACCTGAAGCCGGGAGGCAGAGGTTGCAGTGAGCTGAGACCACGCCACTGCACTCCAGCCGAGGCAACAGACTGAGACTCCATCTCAAAACACACACACACACACACACACACACACACACATATATATACATATACATAGTCAAACATGGATCCGAGGAAACTACCCAAGCCCAAGTCCAGGAAGAGAAAAACCTTAAAAGATTAAAAGAAAGAGCCCACTCAGCTCACAAACGACTGAGACAGCTCCTCTTCCCAAAAGGGAGAGTGAAAAGCCTCATAATTCAAAGAGTGTTTGTTAGAGTATAAGAAAGGACATGCTTCAATACTGAGGAAAAATTAATCTTAAACGAAATACTTTCCTAGTCCCACATGACTAAAGCTTAAATACAAGGCCCAAAATGATCAAAGTGTTTACAAGACAATGAACTGCATCCTAGAAAAAAGCTAAATGCTACTTATATGAAAATAAAGGTATCCAGTATGTAAGAAAATTAAATCCACCATGCCTGCTATCCAGTAAAAATGACTATGCAAGTATGATTCCATTGAAGTACAACATAAGGAACAGACAATACTTAAACAAATGAGTATGGTTATGTTCCAATGAAACATTATTTACAAAGAAAAGTGGCCAAATTTAGCCTGAAGACCATATTTTCCTGACCTCTGAGTTAAAACTTATACTACAAATCCTAAGGCAACTATTAAATTACACAATAAAGTGTTATGGATAATATTTATAAATCAACAGCAGAGATAATAATGAAATTGTAAAAAAAAAAAAAAAAAAGTAATTAAAAAGAAGCCAGGAGAAGAGGGAAAAAAGAACAAAGAACAAATGGGACAAAAATAATCCCGAATAGCAAGATGGTAGATTTAAATACAACTGCAAAAATAATCGTAAAATGTAACAGGTCTAATATCCCAATTAGAAGACACACTCTCAGACTGGATTTAAAAACAAGGAAATTATGCTTCCTTAAGTACCACACATTAAATATAAAGACACAAATAGGCTAAAGTTAAAATATGAAAAAAGATATACCAAACTAACAATACATTTTTAGAAAACAGTTGGAGTGACCATATAAGTATCAAATTAGATTTTGAAGAAAAGAACATTACCAGGGACAAAGTCAGTCATGTCATCTCATGATGATGAAGGGGTCAATTCATCAAGAGGGAATAATAACCCTAAAGGCTTATGTACCTAATAACAGAACTTTGAAACACATGAAACAAAAACTGACAGAAATTCAAGAAGATATATACAAATTCATAATTAAAGTAAAAGGTGTCAATCCTTGTCTCAAAAATTTGTAGAATAGGCATAAAATTAGAAAGAATATAGGCAATTTAATATCACTATCAAACAACTTGAAACAACTAAAAATCCACATTTACAGAACCTTCCACCACCCAAAAATAGCAGAATACACATTCTTCTCAAGTGGACATGCAACATTTACCAAGATACATGATATTCTGAAGCATAAAGCAAATAAAAGTAAGTTTAAGAGAATTAAAGTCATACAATGTATGTCTTATGACCACAACAACATTACGGTAGAAATCAACAATAGAAAGATATGTGGAAGAATGCCCAAATACTTGTAAATTAAGTGGACTTCTAAATATCCAATGGGTCAAAGAAATAGAAAGGAAATCATAAAGTACATTGAACTGAGAGAAAATAAAAGTGACACATATCAAAACTTGTGGGATGACCCTAAGGCAGTACTCAGAGGTGAATTTATAACACAAAACATCTACGTTATTAGAAAAGAAGAAAGGCCTCAAATTAATAACTTCAGCTCCCATCTTAAAAACCAGAAAAAGAAAAGCTAATGAAACACAAAATAAGCAGAAAAAAAGATTAAAGCAGAAAACAATGTAATAGAAAACAGAAATAGAATACAGAAAAATTAATGAAACCAAAAGTTGTTTCTTTGAGAGTAATAAAATTGATAAAATCTCTAGTGAGGCTAAGCAGAACAAAAACAGAGTAAACATGAATTACCAACATCAAAAGTGAGAGCAGTGACATCACTAACAATTCCACAACTACAAAAAGGACAATAAGGGAATATTATGAACATTTTTATGCCAATAAATTTAGTAATTTTGATGAAATAGACAAATTCCTTAAAAGACATAAGTTATCAAAGCTCACTCCAAAAGAAATAACGCAAGTCTATTATATAAATTGATTTTGTAGTTAAATACTTTCCTGTAAGAAAAACTTCAGGTTCAGATGCCTTCACTGGTGAATTCTATCAATCATTTAAGGGCAATTTATCATTGAATCTACACAAACTTTCCTAGAAAGTTAAAGAGGCAAAAACTATACCCAACTCATTCTTTGGAGTCAGAATTACTCTAACACCAAAAATAGACAAAATAATACAAGGAAATCACAAATATCCCTCATAAAAATAGATGCAAAACTTCTTAACAAATTTTCAGCAAATACCATCCAACTTTATAAAAAGGTTAATACATCAAGATGAAGTGGGGTTCATCCATAAATGCAAGGTTGGTTCAACATCTATCAATCAATGTAATTCATCAAAGTAAGACTAAAAAAATTATAATCTCAATAAATGAAGAAAAAGCATTTGAATAAATCTAAAATTGATTTCTGATTTTTTATAAAACTCTCAAAAAACAGTTACAGAAATCTTTCTCAACCTTTGAAATCTATTTCTAAAAGCTGCTAGAAGTATTAAGTTTGGCTAGACTGTGGGAAACAAGCTCAATACACAAAAAATTGACTGTGTTTCCACCCAATTTAAAACTGATATTAGGAAGTCAACTCTATTTACAATAACATTAAAAACAGGATTTACTTAGAGGTAAATCTGACAAAAGAAGTGCAAGAATTACACTGAAAACAATACTGCGAGAAATTAAAGATGACCTAAATAAACTGAGAAAGATATCATGTTCATGAATTAAAAGACTCAATATTACTAAAATGTAACTTATCTGCAAATTGACCTATACGTTCAATAAAATCCCAACCAATATCCCAGCAGGGCATTTTTGTACAAAGTGAAAAGCTGATTTTAAAATTGATATGGAAATGCAAAGGACCTAGAAGAGCTAAACTTTCAAAAAGAAAAGCAAAGCTCAAGGATTTGCACTACCTCACTTCAAGACATATTATAAAGATACAGTAATTCAGACAGTGTATAATTGTAATAAAGATAGACAAATGGACCAATGAACAGAATAGAATATCCAGAAATAGGCCTTCATATATATGATCAATTGGTTTTCAAGAAAAATGTAAGGTGATTCAGGGAAGAAAAGACAGACTTTTCCAACAATGATGCTAGAACAACTGGATATCTATGTGAACAAAAGAAAAGGACTTCTGCACATACCTATAACCATATACTAAAATGAACTCAAAACGGATCCTAAATCTAGATGTAAAATTCAAACTACAAAACCTCTAGAAAACATAACAGAAAATCTTTACCTGTAATTAGGCAGATATTCCTTATATAGAACACTAAAAACACAATTAATAAAAGGAAAAAAATCCTATAAATCAGACTTCATCAAAATTAAGAACTTCTGCTTGTCAATACAGTGTTAAGAGAATGAAAAGACATACTATAGACCAGAAGAAAATATTTCCAAATAACATATATGATCAAGGACTTACATCCAAAATATATGAAGAACTCTCAAAACTCAATAAGAAAACAAACATTCCAACTAAAAAAACAGGCTAAACATTTAAACAGACATTTTACCAAGAGGATAGATGGCAAATGAGCTCATGAAAAGATGCTCAATATCATTAGTCATTAGTGTGACGTAATTCAAAACCACAATGGGATACCACTAAAAACTAATCTAATGTTCAAAAATTTTAAAAGACTGACCATACCAAATGTTGGCAAGGATGTGGAGCAACTGAAACTCTCTTACGCTGCTGGTGGGAATGTAAAATTTATATAATCACTTTGGAAAACAGTTTGGCAGTGTCTTTAAAAGTTAAACATACACCTAGCACATGACCCAGTCATTATACTCTTAGGTATTTACCCATGAGAAATGAAAACATATGATACAATCACTTGTACATGAATGTTTACAGCAGTTTTATTAGTAATATCAAAAACTGCAATGGCCCAAAAATCCATCAACAGGTGAATGATAAACAAATCATGACGTATCCATACAATCAGTAATACCACCCATCAATAAAAATGAATACTTAGTACATACAACATAGATGAATCTCAAAATAATTATGTTAAGCCAGACAAAAAAAAATGAATATACTATATGATTCCATTTATATAAACTCCTAGAAAATACAAACCAAATAGTGACAGAAAGCAGATTCAGCAGGGTTAGGGCAGGAAGACGGTATCACAAAGGGACACAAGAAAACTTTAAGGAATGACAGATATGCTAATTATTCTTATGGTAATGATGGTTTCACAGTTATATACAAATGTAAAAACTTATAAAATTGTATACTTTAGTATGTACAGTTTATTGTATGTCAATTATACCTCCATAAAGCTATTTTAAAATGAATAAACACTACTCCCAGAGGTGTTTAGGTAGCTTGAGTAGCCAAAGTCCTAGGCTTGCCCGTATCTACTTTATCCAGTTATTCATATTGCTCTTCTGCCTAAGAAAATGAGTAGCACATTGAGATGATAGAAAATGCCATTATCAGGCACATTACCAAATACTATGCAATGAAACAAACAGAGTAGTTACCATTTAAAATTTCAATAGGAAAAATGTAATTAGTGGAAGAACAAAAGTGTATTTTTCTTAGTTTTGTTTCAAGAAAATACAGTAAAAATGTACAGCTACTTACCTCTTTGGATAATCTTGTGAAAACATCTCCTCCCCTGAGAAAATCCAGTATTAAGTACAGTTTCCCTTCAGTCTGAAAGGCTAATTAAAAATTAGAATGTAGTAACAGGATAATCTCAAAGGCTTAAAAAGCTTAGTATGTTTTTAAATTAATATATGTTTAGAATTTCACAGTATTTACTCACATGGTCCATTAATGGATAACATCTCAAAATTAAACCCAGTGTTTAATCCAGTGTTGAAATAGCTATAAACCCCTTCCCAGAACATAATCACCCCTGAATGTGGCTTTACACAGAACTTCTACCACCAAAAATTTCCTAATTTATGAAGCATGTTCTACTGCAATTGCCTAAACTTAGCCTATCAAACCTACTGAAAATTTACGAATTCTATAAAGCTGAAGAAAAATGCCACTTCCTCTATTAAACTTTCCAGGATGTCTCCCTTTTCACATTTTTCCACAGCTTCCTTAACCTCTTCTTCACTGAAATTACTTGCTGCTACTTTTGAAATCTTATTATATTTATACCTCTTTAATAGTACTTATTCAATTTTGATTTGTACAATTAATTTCTTTACATCTCTGTGCTCTCTGTAGGTTATAAATTTCTTGAGGTCAAAGAGTGTCCACTGAATTTAATACACTATTTTTGCACACAATAAGCGTTTACTGATTGACCTACTACAGATTCGGGAAGGTCTTTAGATGTTACTTTTTTTATTCTGTTAGTATAACAAGGAGTAAAAGAATAATGGGTGGAAATTTCTTATTGGTTTTTAATAGTGATAATTGGGTATATATTTTAATGCATCATTTGTCGAAATTACACTAAGAATAAAATCAACGACTGCTACTTTTTTTAAATATAGAAAAATGGAAGTGACAAAGTACACTATATCTGAGATAGATAGATAGATAGATAGATAGATAGATAGATAGATAGATAGATAGATAGACAGACAGACAGACAGACAGATAGATAAAGTTGATCTCATCCATATGTTAAATTAGCAATGGAGCCATGATTCAAATTGAGAAATGTCTAACTCCAAAGCTCATGTTCTTTCCATTACATCTACTGCTTCTTACTAGTAGTTCTTTTCCATTAAGTATAAAAAATAACTCAAGCAGACTAACATAACTACACGGTCCTCTAGAATATAACCAGGAAATAGGTAAGTGTGGTCATTATGAACAAGAAACTGAATGTTTTACGTAAATTATCACAATACTTTATAGTCTAAGACTATGAAGTTACAGCCTAGTAGAGTACATAAATACTACCAGACAAGTAAGTGGAAAACACTATCTTGTTACTTTAAACAAGTTAACCAACTTGGAAAAATGAAGGACATACAACAAATAACTAAATACTGGTATTTATTTCAGAAAAATACATTTTACATAGTTGAATATACTAAATAAGTCTAAAGTACTTATTTCCTGTTATAGTATTGTGTGAAAGGAAATCATAATTCTCCAATTCCATATTAATAAATAAGGATTAAAATAAATAAAAGAATAAAAGAAAGATTACATACCATAGTGCAATTTGACAATAAATGGATGATTTACTTCCACCAGTATATCCCTCTCCATCTTTGTCCGAACTCTGTCTCGAACTAAAAATTACATAAAGGTACAATTTTTACTCTCATATCATTTCAATTAAGAGTCCATCAATAATTTACCAAACAACAAATATAAATATATAAAATGTAACTTCATAAATGCCTAAATTTGCAGTTTTCATATTCCTAGATAATAATGACCATATTCTCAGAAAGCAAAAATATTCATTACATCTAGAGACAGGTTAAGGTGGCATAAATAGGTATGTAGCGCATATGCATTTATTATGTGTTCATCTTTTTTGGTTGTTGTTGGTGGTGAGACAGGGTATTGCTCTCTTGCCCAGGCTGGACTGCAGTGGCAAAATCTCAGCTCACTGCAACCTCCACCTCCCAAGCTGAAGCAATCCTCCCATCTCAGCTTCCCAAGCAGCTGGAACTACAGGTGCGTGCCACTACACCTGGCCCATTTTTGTATTTTTTGTAGAGACAGGGTTTCACCAGGTTACTCAGGCTGGTCTTGAACTCCTGGGCTGGGCTCACGGGTTCAGCCCGCCTCAGCCTCTCAAAGTGCTAGGATTATAGGTGTGAGCCACCATGCCTGGACTATTGATGTCTTTAATTGTTCAAATGAGTTTACTGATTAAAAGTGATCATAAGCAGTATTTTTATCAGACCCTAAAAGATAGTGCGTGCAAATGGTTGTGCTTTCTCAAAATACTGACACAGACAGAAAAGGAAAAGTCAAGAATCTTGAAAGAAAAGAGTATAGCCCAATTAAGTTAATAAGCTTAAATTAAATGAAATATGTCACTTTTTCTAGCATCAAATTTTTACTAGGGTGCACTCTCACTAAGTTAAGGCATATGCCAATATCAATATCTAGTAATATTACCTACTGGCTAGAAAAACTGTCACAAATACCAATGTTAAAAATAGCTACATCTATTCACCTTATGCAAGTAATACACAGCATATTTCTTAAAATACGCTTTGCCAAATTCTATTTTAATAAACTTTCTAATTTTCTACCTTTTAAAGAGGCTTTTTTTAACACCTTCATTGCATAGAGTTGCCCAGCATCAGGACCGGTCTTCTTTCTAACAAGAAAAACCTAATAGAAAATTGAACAAAAAAAAAAAAAAAAAAAAAAAAAAGGAAAATTCACATTTCTAGTCATTCTTGCTCTATACAAACACACCAGCATACACTTGTATCCTTGCATTTTCTCTAATTTTATAAACATATGCCTTCCCATAGAGGGAAAGGAGAGATAGTGAGAGATTTGTTGAAGGATGCAAAATTACCCTGATCTGATCACCATACATTATATGTATCGAAACTTCACTATGTACCCCATGAATATGTACAACTATTTGTCAATTAAAAAAAAAATGAAAAAAGTTATACTTTCTCCTGTAAATTATGCTGTAATTTACATTATTAATATTTTCTCACTTTCCTTAGATTTAATAAATCATAATGTATATAAGTACTACTATAGAAAGGAAAATTTTTAAAATAGATGACCTGGTCCTGAACTTGGAGAATTTAATGATGTAAGAGATAAATAACACAATGAAAGACAAACTTGAGCTATATACCTCCTTTTAAGACCCAGGCCCACTTTTTGTTACCTTAATAAAGAGCAAACAAATCTTATGACCCTATATACCTTAATTAAATATGCTTTATTGCTAAAAAATGCTAACGATCATCTGAGTCTTCAGTGAGCTATAATCTTATTGCTGGTGGAGGGTCTTGCCTCAATGTTGATGGCAGCTGAGTGATCAGGGTGGTGGATGCTGAAGGTTAGGGTGGCTGTGGCAATTTCCTAAAATAAGACAATGATGAAGTTTGTTCATCATTTGCAATCCTTCCCCCCTCCCCACTCCCCATGATAGGCCCCGGTGTGTGATGTTCCCCTTCCCGAGTCCAAGTGATCTCATTGTTCAGTTCCCACCTATGAGTGAGAACATGCGGTGTTTGGTTTTCTGTTCTTGCGATAGTTTGCTGAGAATGATGGTTTCCAGCTGCATTCATGTCCCTACAAAGGATACAAACTCATCCTTTTTTATGGCTGCATAGTATTCCATGGTGTATATCACTTCTAATTTTAGTTGTCTTGCTATTATTTCTACCACATCTGCAGTGATTTCCTCCAATGATGTCTTGAACCCCTCCAAGTCATCCATGAGGGTTGGAATCAACTTCTTCCAAACTCCTGTTAATGTTGATATTTTGACTCCCTCCCATGAATCACAAATGTTCTTAATGACATCTAGAATAGCAAGTCCCATCCAGAGGTTTTCAATTTGCTTTGCCCAGACTCATCAGAGCAATCACCATCTACAGCAACTATAGCCTTACAAAATGTATTTCTTAAACAATAGGACTTGAAAGTCAAAATTATTCTTTGTTCCATGAGCTGCAGAATGGATATTGTAATAGCAAGCATGAAAACAACATTAATCTCCTTGTACATCTCTATCAGGGCTCTTGGGTAACTAGGAGTATTGCCAATGAGCAGTAATATACTGAAAAATGTCTTTTTTTTTTCCTGAACAGTAGGTCTCAACAGTGGGTTTAAAATACTCAGCACACCATGCTATAAACAGATGTGCTGTCATTCAGGCTTTGTTGTTCTATTTATAGACAAAAGGCATAGTAGATTTAACATAATTTTTAAGGGCCCTAGAATTTTTGGAATGGCAAATGAGCACTGGCTTCAACTTAAAGGTTCCAGGATCACTAGCCTCTATCAAGAGAGGCAGCCTGTCCTTCGAAGCTATGAAGCTGGGCACTGACTTCGCTCTAGCTATGAAAGACTAGATGGCATCTTCTTCCAATAGAAGGCTGCTGCTTCTACAATTAAAACCTGTTGTTTAGTGTAACCACCTTTATCAATTATCTTAGCTAGATCTTCTGGCTAACCTGCTATAGCTTTTATATCAGCATCTGTAGCATTACCCTGAACTTTTATGTTACAAAAATGGCTTCTTTCCTTATCATGAGCCAACCCCTGCTAGCTTCAAACTTTTCTTGTGTAGCTTCCTCACCTCTCTCAGCCTTCACAGAATTGAAGAGAGCTAGGGAATTGCTCTAGACTAGGCTTTGGCTTGAGGGAGTGTTGTGGCTGGTTTGATCTTCTATTTAGACCACTAAAATTTTCTCCATATCAGTAATAAAGCTGTTTCATTTTCTTATTATTCATATGTTCGCTGGAGTAGCAATTTTAATTTCTTTCAAGAACATTCCCTTGCATTCACAACTTGGCTATCTGTTTGGCACAAGAACCTTAGCTTTTAGCCTATCTCAGATTTTGACATGCCTTCCTCACCAAGCTTAATAATTTGTAGCTGTTGATTTAAAGTAAGAAATGCAGAACACTTCCCTTCCCTTGAACACTCCAAGGCCACTGTAGAGTTACTATTTAGATCAATTTCAATATTCTTGTAGGTCAAGGAATAGAGGGGCCCAAGGAGACAGAGAGATGGGGAAACAGCTGGTCAGTAAAGCAGCCAGAACACACACACCCCCCCCCCCCCCCCCCCCCCCCCCCCCCCCCCCCCCCCCCCCCCCCCCCCCCCGGTTATCAATGAAGCTCACTGTCTTATGTGTGTGTGGTTCACGGCACCCTGAAACAATGATAACACTAACATCAAAGATCACAGATCACAAAGAACCATAACAGATGTAACAGTAAGGAAAACATTTAAAACACTGCAAGAATTACCAAAATATGAGACAGAGACAGAAAGTGAGCATATGCTGGAGGAAAAATGGCACCCAAAGTCTTACTCAACACAGGGTTACCACAAACCTTCTATACACACACACACACATATATATATACACACACACACATACACACACACACATATATATTCACACACATACATAATATCTGTGAAGCACAATGAAGTGAAGGACATCTGTGAAGTGCAATGAAGTGAAGCATAATAAAAAGAAGTATAGCTGCATTAAGAAGATAACAACGTCAATGTGGCAAATAAACATCTGCCTAAATTCAATTATTTGCTGGAAAGCTCAGTTTCTACCATTGACAAAAAGAGTATCAGTTGTTTTTCTATGAACAGGCTCACTCCATTCATTTTTGAGAAAACACCTACCAAATAAGCATATTTAGGTAACCACAGTTTATTGTCCTTTCAAGGAAAAGTGGTGATCCATGAAAACAATGGTTGGTTCAGCTCACAACTCAAAAAGTTTGCACAAGTCCTCTGCCTTGAGACAATCATTCTATTTTGTTATGTGGCTAAAGGGCTTAACATGTACTTCTTATTTCATCACAGATTATTCAAAAAAAGGGTATTCAAGGACTGAGATTTAATAAATGTAATAACTGTTAATGTCTCATCAAGGACATTCTTAAACTGTATATGTAAGAAAATGAAGAATACAATCACTACTGGTACCATTTGAAGTCACTGCCTTGATTGGCCAACATGCCAGCAGTTGTACAAATAGTATCTTAGGATGATTGTGAAGTAGCTTTGACTTGAGGACTCCCTGAAAAGGTCCTGGGATTGTGCAGGGGTATGCAGACTAAAATTTCAGAACCACTCTTACAAAACATAGCCCTCAGTGGGATTGTAAAGAATGGAGTATGAAGAGTGAGAAGAGGCAAGCAAGGAAGAAAGAAAGAGATAGTCTAGTTTTTCTGAAGACATTGCTGCATTAAGGAGCCACTTTTTCCCCCTACTTCTTCTAACATTCACTAGTATCCCAATATGGCATTTAACAGGATGCATCATTCACAGTCTAGAGAAGTAACCTGTTTATCATCTGATCTGTTTTTTTTTTTTTTTTTCAGGTCTTATGAGTGACTTTCCTAGCGTGAGAAAATATCATATCTCACTGCCCCCTTCCCAAAATCAACTACAAAAGTAGTTCTTTTTCCACCCCATTCTTATCTATTGCCTAACATTTCTCAACCTTCCCAAGGCTATGTTTATTGATCTTTACTATTATAATGTCTTTTTTGTCATCTGAAATTCTCCCTCCTCCTTCCACCTCACTTTCTTCAGGTTCTGCACCATTCCAAAAGCTTAACAGTAGTAACAATCTAATTTGAAATAAGGTGATATTATACTTATCAGTGATCTATTTCTTTTTTCCTAAGATAAATCATCCTTGAAAAATTTCCTTAACCTGGTATAATAAAGTTGTGCTATATCACCTTATCTTCCCATATATGTACTCATTAGTTATTCAATCAACAAATTAACACTCATTAAGCACATATTCTGTATCAGACACTGTGCTGCACACTGGGGGATACAGAAATAAACCGTGAACTTGGGGACAGAGAAATTTGTCAGAAACATCATGTCCTTTAAAGAAACAAATACAAGTATGCTACAGGCTAAATTATGTCCCCTCAAAGTTGATATGTTAAAGTCCTAACTCCCAGTACCTCAGAACATGACTGTATTTGGGGATACGGTGCTTAAAGAAATAATTAAAGTAAAAAAGTTGTTGCATGGCTTCAAACTACTGTACCTAAAACCGTATCTATATTGATAAAAGAGGCTTCTTTTCAGTCACCCTAATCCAATCATGGAATATTGTCCAGAAGAATGGGTGAGTTACTCCAATGTACTTTTCTCTCAATCACACGGACGTTTATATTTTCCTATAAGAATATTCAGTAATTGTAGTGAACTAGAAGATCACACATATTTAAATGCTGATTGAAGAGAAAGAACCAACTTCAGGAAATTTTAAGATGTAAGCAAATGTTTTTAAAAACTATCACTTGAGAGTCGATCACTTATTTAAGAGTACAAGTATTCAATATTTTCAAAAATTCATTTTTAAGTGTAGTTAAAGTCTTTACTATCACAAAAGCAAATTTTTTTTAATAATCCACAAATGTTAAAATGTATGTTTTGTATAAATATTATTTGGCACATGATATATAACGATGACTAATCAGACAATTTCAAAGGTATTTTCATGTGTTTGTGTTTTAAAATAATTAATGTAAGTTGTTTAGTATACCTTTCAACCCATACATTAATGATCATTAATAGCATTATACTTGGTGTGCTTAGGACGGAATATTACATGCACCTTTCATGGTAATAATGCATGCTTCCTTAAATTACAATTTTAAGTTGACTTTAGCAGGGTTCCCCCACTGTTAAATAGACAATAAAAGCATTTAATGTTTTAAGGCTTTATATGGCTAAAATCCCATTTACTGCATTTTAACAACAGAACTTTTGAAGAAAAACTTAAGACTCTGCAGCTCAGAGTCTCTTGGAATTGCTCCTACACTTATCTGATTCACGGTCTTGGCCAAATTCCTGAATAGGTTCAGCATATAACAAGTCACACCTACACAACGCCTACGCAAATGATGTAACACTGACAAGCAAGTATGTTCACATCCTAGGGAGAAAAAAAGCCACCTCCTTAATATTTCTTTGGTTGATTAACTACATAAAGATCACTATTTTGTATTTTAATATTAGGAATTAAAAGGTTTCAATGATACTCTTCTTAAAACTAAATCCCAGCACAGACACAGCTGAGATTTCCCTGAATTTAAGGACTACATTGACAACTTTTCAGCATGTTGCTATATTTAACATGAAGATGTTACTGAATATATTTCATTATGTTATACAGTATTTTCTTTACGAAAACCCATGAGAGAAATTTCTCTGGTCTGTTTAATCTGTTTCCACCTTTAAAATACTGTCAATTATAATACACTCAAATATATCAGCTTCTTTATAATGGCTGCTGGAAAACTTAAGTCTTAATTTTTGACCTACTAGAAAAAGACTTACAGACCCTTATGTCATGCTTTTGTGAACAGAGTGTACTCCTGGCTTCATCTAATCTTTCCTGCTCTGCGTTTTCTGTTTCCATCATCTTCACTACTTATTTTTAATTTTATTTAGTATTCATCTATGAAAGCCTTAAATCCTTTCTGGAACAAAGCTGGAGATAAACAAAAGCATGTATGAGTAAATACATACACCAAAAGACAACGTAGGTAATTTTAATAGCTTGAAATGTTTGCCTGGTAATATTTTATTTAAGTGAAATATTTAAGCATTTATACATCTGGAATATAAAACAACTTCATCTCTGTTCTTCTAAAATTAACACCATAAAAATAGCTATAAAGTGCAAAATAGTTAAAAGAATATTGCACTTTTAGAAACTCTAAAATAAAATTGTATATAATATACATGCCTACTCTAGAGATCAGTTCTACAAACACTCCCCACCGATATCATAATCACCACCACCACCACCACCACCAATCTATTAACAATTCCTTCTAGTTTTTCTCTCCTCAGAACACTGTTCAAGTCCCATCTCCTTGTCTTATATATCTCCTGTACCAATTCACTGCCAAGCCATAATTCATCTCAGTTTGTCCTTTTTGTGCCCTAAAAATGTTTCTTTATATTTCACTTTATATTCTATAATGCATAAATATTAGGTTTCTTTAAGACGACATCTATTTTATAGTCACTAATACTGCTTATACAACTGTTGGTGAACACACCGAGCATTCAATAAATGTCTTTCCTTGGGAGGCTAAAGTGGCAAGATCACTTAAGGCTAGGAGTTCAAGACCAGCCTGAGCAACACAGCAAAACCTTGTGTCCAGATTTTTTTTTTAATTAGCTGGGTGTGGTGGTGCATGCCTGTAGGAACAGCTCCTTGGGAAGCTGGGGATGGAGGATCACTTGAGCCCAGGAGTTCAAGGCTACCGTGAACTACAATCATGCCACTGCACTACAGCCTGGCTGACAGAGCAAGACCCCATCTCTAAAACCCAATAAAATAATAAAATAAAAATGTATTTATTTTAAAATGTTCCAGAGCACTATAAATAATCTATGTTCAACTGCCTTATTTTCCCCCTTAAAAACTAAATCTCAGCCACTTGAAATTAGTAGTTTCTCTTCATCTTTCTCCCCTTAAATTGTGGTTGGTGCTGTTTTTCTCAAGGCTGTTACTATGTGTATGTAATATTTTTCATGTATTAGATGTTAGGTATATAAAGGTTAGGAACCAGACCTATACACTTCTTTTCTAAAACCATGTTATTAAGTGATTAATAAACAACTTTAGTAATGACTATAATAGTTAATCTTACCCAATTTTGCTTTCTGCCTTGAAATGTAAGCTCTCTGAAGACTTAAATTTGACACAAACCACATATCACCCAGTAACTACCCTCGTTCTACTTTACACACCCTTGTTCTACTTTATTTTAACAGATGATAGACAAATTCATACATGAATTAAGATATAAATTCTGATTTCTGTGACACAGCTAAGAAATGTAGATTAAATTACCAGGAGAGAACAAGCTGTATTCATGCCAGCATGTGAGCAAGGAGAAAGGAATACCATTTTTTACAAAAATCAAGCTACTTTGATTTAGGCAGCTAATAGAGTATGCTATATTTTTCCCTAGAAAAATCAGTAAGCCTAGGGAATTGGAAAACCTTGATTGTTATAGAGAAGTACAAAGAAATGGTAATAAAAGTACAACAGAAATGGAAGGAATAAAATTAAAGAATTACCTTTGTGTGCATCCTTTCAGGAGTTTAGAAACAAATCATTAATCAGATTTCTACGTGTGTGTTCACTTTTTTTTCGCTAAATATTTAGAAGAGAAACAAATGGGGAAAAAAAAAGTATTCATTACCTTTCCAAATGACCCCTGACCAAGAACCTTGAGCAACTCAAACTGTGCAGGATCTGCTTTCTCATAGCCTTCTTTAACATGATGAGTAATAGGGATTTCTTTAACAACTCCTTCATCCTGTAAAAAGAAATCCAAACAATATTTGAATCCATTTTCAACATCTTCTGATTAGTTCCATTTAAAATCAGAAGTCATAATAGGAATAATATACCCAACTTCCTCAATGTAGCAGAGAGTTTTATGGGCTACCAGTATCCTTATTTCCTTGTTTTCTAACACATACAGCACATACAGATGCACTACCACCACCTTCCCTACTACATAATTTCATGTAAATAAAATGTAAAAAGAAATCTATGCTTCAGCTTTCCCTTCCAGCTTGGAAGCAATAAAATAAAATTATTAACAACAGTCTCAAGACCCTTCACTGGACTGTGACTAATGAGGTAGAGGCAGGAAAAGTCAAGAAAAAACCTTGTAAATTGTGGGGCATGACCAAAAAACGTGACCTCAAGAGCTCTTTTAAATAGTATTTCACTATACTATTTTAAATGTTTAAATGGTCAACTAACCACATCAATGAAAAAGAACCTGGCATAGACCAACAAAATCTGCACAGCCCAAACAAATGTTTCCAGGCTATGTCCCGTTTACTGAAATTTTATATATAAATTATATGCCAGATTTCGTACCACCTGGGTGAAGCAGAAAGGATGCCACCCAGTGAGTGGTTCTTCCCCTTCATGCAGGACTCCACTCAGCTGTGATGACTACATTCAAGTGAGCTGTAATTAATTCCAGTCCCTAGAGAAGCACAATAGCTAAGATGACAGATGTATATCACAAAATAACAGAGTTGGAAGGGATATCTTATCCAACTCTCTGACTGTATAAAGAAGAAAACTAAGACTCACAGAATTTAAGTTTACATGACCACTTAATCACAATGTCTATAAATCTTGGTAGCATTCCATTAGAGCATACTAATTTTAGCCTGGATGCCAACAATGTTCTCAATCTATTCACTCTTCAATTAACTGATTAGTCAATGGTGATTGTAGCCAAAGTGAACAAGAGCATGGTCCCAAATGAGCGAGACTTCATGGCAGCTAAAATAAGGTCCATGGAATATAGGTAGTCAGACATTCACTATCTCAAGAGGGGTACCTAGGCAAAGAAATTTTAATTGTAGGTGTCAGGAACCACTAGCAAATCAACAAGAAATGACGAATAACTGATTCTGAGAGTTTATCATGTGTTTCTGACACATCAAAACAGTATTCCACCAGACCCTTTTAAATAGTGATGGCAATTTATAAATGTTTTCTGAAAACAAAAATTAAATTAAAATCAATCTGCTATGGAAGTGAATTTCCCTGTTTGAAAGGGTCCCTGTTTTAAAAAGTCAACAACTTTTTTTAATGCAAATATATATGCTTTCTAGCTGACATCTGCGGACTATATTAAAGTATAATATACCTGTATGTGCCTATAAGCTAAGAAACCTTAGCTAAATCACAAACCACTCTCTCCTTCAGTTTTCTCACATGACAAAGGGGTTTTGTTACATGGGTCTCTAAGGTCCCCTCAATGTCTGTGACTCTATATTGAACACAATATAATATTTTTTATGTTCAAGAAGGTACTTCAGGTCCCTGCTTATGTTTAGATTATCACTATAAGCATGGATCATAATGGCATCAGTTTTTTTATAAGTGTTCAGAGTTAGGAAACGAATTGTACTCTAGTTAGTTTCACCAAACCTAAGCAGGTTTTCCAAATGAAAATGTTTGTCCAATGCCCTTTTACCTTTTATTAATAATCCACACATGCCCATTCTCTAAAATGCAACGTCTTTCAATTTTCAGCAGCAGTACCCTAAAAAGTTCCCAATATGAAAATGCAACTAGATGAGAAAAATCACTTTTCCCAGGAGACAGCCAACATAAAATGTTACACTGTATCCTAACAACTAATTACTGTGTCTTTCTTTCCCACTGGACTGTGGGCTTCTTAAATTCAGGTATTATACCACATTGATCTCTTTATTCCTAATGCTTAGCACAATACTTTTTTGATCTCATGAGAGCAGAGAAAGACAAAGAAATCTGCTCAATGTTATAAAAGAAACAGGAAAAAATACATACTTTTTAAAAGGAAGATAGTGTTTACCACCAACAAATAGGGCAACTGTGAGATGATGGATGTTAATTTGCTTAATAATAATTTTACAATGTATGTGAAAACACCCCATTGTACACCTTAAATATATACAATAGAAAAGAAAGATTTTAAAGTTAAAATTAATAAGAAATCTCAAAATTATTCTTAAATACAGTCTACAAAACAAAATATATATATACCCACAATTTCTTTTTTTAAATATATAAAAGAAACAAGGAAACAGGAGATTCTGGCTAATAAAATTGTGTCAGCTTTGAATATAACTAACTTTGTGATAACGATATTTCTAAATAAAATAAGCAAATCTTCCCATACACTGTGAAGAATATAAACTTTTTCCATATTATCCACTGTCAGTATTTTTATTACACTGTGCTGAGTATGTGTTGTACTCAACACAAATAAAGGATACAATAACCCCTGAATATTAACTTAATGCTTGGCCATTTGCCTTTTTAAATAAAGACATATGTTCCTAGGACAACAACTACTACATATTATATCCCTGAATTATGACTACTGTGCCTTCACACAGACAATTTGTAATGCCCTGGTTGCCCATAAGAATCACCTGTAGCAGAAATATTTATTTACTACACTTGTTTGGGTCCCACCCTCAGAGATTGTGGTTCAGTAGAACTATAGGAGGACGTAAGCATGTGTATTTTTTAAGCCTCCCAAGTTGATTCAGACACATGGCCAGGATTGAAAAACAATATTTGGGTGCTTCTAAGATTCGTAGTTATATAGATATATAATAGATATACACACAAATACATACACATATGTGCATACATGTGTGCACACACACATATACACATATGTGTATGTGTTTATATATAGTGACTTATTACTTTTATCATTTCTATGCCAATAGCTCTTTTTTACTCTCAAAGTATGTGATACCCTCCTGTGTCGCCATTTCCAATACTTATTCTGTCTTACTCCATCTGCTCCCTGCCCCATTCTTGTCTATTGCCTAAAATTTCTCAGCCATCCCGAGGCTATGTTTATTGATTTTTTACTATTATAATGTCCTTTTTTGTCAACTGAAACTCTCTTTCTTCTCTCCACCTCCCTTTCTTCAGGTTCTGCACCATTCCAAAAGCTTGACAGTAACAACAATCTAGCCTGAAATAGGTGGTAATGTACTTACAAGTTATTTATTTCTTTTTTCCTAAGAATAAATCATCCTTGAAAAATCTCCCTATCCTGATATGATAAAGTTGTGCTATATCACCTTATCTTCCCATATATACACTCTTATTATTCACCCAGCAAATCAACATTTGTTAAGCACATATCCTATTATCAGACACTGTGCTGCACACTGGGGATACAGAAATAAACTGTGAATTTGAGGATAGACAACTTTGTCAGAAACATCACATCCATCAAAGAAACAAAAAGCTACAAGTATGCTATGGGCTAAATTATGTCCCCTAAAAGTTAATATATTAAAGTCCTAACTCCCAATACCTCAGAACATGACTGTATTTAGGGATAGGACCCTTAAGGAAGTAATTAAGGTAAAATGAGGCCATATGGGTGGGTTCTAATCCAATATGACTGACATCCTTATAAGAGGAGGAAATCAGAATACCTACACCCACAGAGGAATGACCACGTAAAGGCACAAGGAGAAGACTCATCTATAAGCTAAGGAGAGACGATTCAGAAAAACCAACCCCGCCAACACCTTGATCTCAATCTTACAGAATGCAGCATCTTGGGAAAATAAATTTTTGCTGTTAAAGCCACCCATCTGTGGTTATTTGGTTAGGGTAGCCCTAGCAAACCTACACACGGTACATAATCTTAGTTGATCTTTGAAAACAATGTTGCTACTGTGAAATGAAGATTTAATAATCTCCAAATAAGGACCCCTAGTCTTTCTATATCAAATAACAAATCTGAATCTGAGGCCAGGAAGACTATGAATTAGGTTTTATTATTTTTTCGCAACCATAAAGTAATCAGTGATATATAGAAGAAGTATGAAGGCTCAACCACAATCAAAATAGTATGCTCTGACCTCTATAATCTGTGATCATCTTTTTAATCCAGAGGGCCAACAGTGCTGTAACACTGGGAAAACACACTGTTAAAGTACAAAATGAACTGTCAAATCTACTATTGCTCCATTCATTTGATAACTGATTTGTTTAGGAAGATGAAATCACCTGTTAATTGAAAAGAGAAAAAGCTGATGACAACCTAATAGCAATACACTATAGCTCAATTACAACAGTTTTCATATGACTGTGGAACTAACCTCCAGAAAATAAATCAAAACAAAAGAAGTATTTTTAAAGCCTGAACTTGTTCATTCTTATTTAATAATAAAACATTCATCTATTCAAACATCTGCTTTATTTGTAGGTACACAGGCCAGTTTGCTGAAAAGATCACCCTAAAAATCCAAGAATCATTTAGTTGTGGATTTGTTGAAACATATATGCAAAGACCCAGAAGAGCAGCTTGATATACCCTTCTCATTCACTGAATAATATCGGGTCAGTGAAAACCATGTCAAATATTAGCAAACTTTGAAAGAAAGCTAAGGGTAATATCAATATAAATGCCAAAATGCCACGAGGGTGAACTAAGCACATCAAAATTATGTACACAATGGAAGGTATCTGCAGAAGACTTAGGTTTGTAAAAGTTTGCATTGATGACTGAAAACCAAAGAATGCTGGCAAACTAGTTCCCACTTGGTTTGGTTTATTCTACTTACGAGGGTCAGCTCCTTAGTTCCCTCATCTACAAATTGGCAATAATACCTACTCTACTTCAGATCTCAGTCATACGGATCAACTGAGAACTCTGAAACCCACAAAACATCCATAAAAATTGAAGTTACTGAACTTATTTGTACAGATGTTCCTGGACTTATGACAGTGTTGTCCCAATAAACCTATTGTAAGTTGAAAATGCACTTTCAGCTTACAGTGAGTTTATCCAAACATAATGCTATTTTAAGTTGAGGAACATAATGAATATCACTTTTGCATCACTATAAAGTTGAAACTCATAAGTTGAACCATCCTGAGTCAGAGACCCTCTGTACCACTTATCTTTGCATACCTGATGGTGCAGCATAACTCCACTTTATAGTGGCTAACCAACATTTTTTAGTTGAACAATAATTATTCATCTGAGAGTTTTGCATACCTATAGGACAAAGGTTCCACTTTTTTAAGTAACTGAATAGAAATTAGAAGTAAACACCAGCATTGCAAGAGAAAAAATACTGAAGCATAGTAAGGCTAAATGTGCATCAGAATAGAAAGACAAATAGAGGAAAAAAATATACACCATACAGGAAGCAGGCAGTCTCAGCTTGAAATAGTTCCTACCCGTGGTTCCACTGAGTCTAAGTGAAACACACTTGTAAAAAAGTATTTTTGAAATAATTCTTAAGAGATATATGTCAAGAATAGTTTTTAAAATAAGAAATTCACGGCTTAAAACTATCAGGATATCAGATTTGTTTTTCAAAATATACATTTTCAGATAACTATGACACTTATATCTATGCATAATAAAAATATAAATCACTTTAGAGACTAAACATGTTGCTGACCTTGCACTAATGTAATCAACAAAGAATCTAATTGCTAACTGAATCTTCTTTGAAATTTTAAAGATATTGATAGCATTAAAAATATGTATTTTATTTCAGGAAAAACAGATACTGGGTAGAGTTTAAAAAAAAATACAAATGGATCATAAACTACCAAATATAAGACAGCTATGCTTATTTTGACAACAAATAAAAAATTAACTCATGTCAGCCAACTACTAAAGGACACAAATCATAACATACTTTTTCTAACCTTGACATTGAAAGAAGCAGGAGACTAGGTGGTGAAATGTGGTATTAGATATAGTTTACCAGCGGCCTGTTACCAAATACTTACCATCACAGAGCAGTCTCTACAATCCTACACTATTTTAAAATGGTTAAAAAAAAAAAAAAAAAAAAAAGGCCAACCACAAAAAAAAAAAAACACGGCAATCACGAAGAAAAAAAAAATCCTAGCTATATGTTTAAAAATTTTAAGGGATAAATATATATGGTGTTTTTAATCACTCATATAGTTTTATCAACACAAATTGAGTACTTTAATCATCACACACCCAAAGTACATGGTTTCAAGTCCAGATAACTCAGGCCACAAACTAAATCAAATCCTTGGAAGTGATTCTAGGTCCTTTACTCTCCAAAATTTCACACTCTACCTTTTAGCCACTGAAGTTGATTGCATAAGGTAGATCATATAAGTAACTAGCACTGTATACTTTTACTGCCTTTCCACTGAAAACTGAATTTCCTGACTTATCTTCTGTTAAAATTATAAAGGTAAATATTTGCCAATCATCCTGTGTATGTGTCCTTGAGTTTATGCACCACACACACTGTTCCCCTGTGGTGTGAGGCATGATGTCCTTGTGAATTTATTAATGCTAAAATATAATAAGCAGCCTTCTCCACTGTCTTTAATAGTTCCTTATACTCCTTTATCTTTTATAAACTGGCAACATTAATATTACTATGCCTATTAGTCCATATGATCTGTAGACAAATCTCTAGATAATGGTTTTGATAGTTTACATTTAATTATACTCAAAATTACAATATATTATTAATATTAAGTAAAATGCAAAAGCTACAAAGACAACATTGCATCTCTCATGTTGTCAATCAAAATTAAAAGTGTTGTTACATGGTTACTATCTGCAGAAATAGTTACATAGAACATTTCAAAGGATAGTTTTAGACAAACCCAATTTAAATCCTTCTGCTGGTTTCTACTGAGCTAATTCCAATTATGAACAAGTTTTGGTGGAGGGGTCATCAAAGTTGATTTCATCCACAACCAAACAAAAAAAGGATAATGTTCTCCTTATCTTCTACTTCTTCGGGTCTACACAACATATCTGACCGAAAAGGAAGCACACTGCCCTAAGTCTTGATTCCGCTACTAGCTAGTTTTTTTTTTTTTTTTTTTTTTTTTTGAGACGGAGTCTCGCTCTGTCACCCAGGCTGGAGTACAGTGGCCGGATCTCAGCTCACTGCAAGCTCTGTCTCCCAGGTTTATGCCATTCTCCTGCCTCAGCCTCCCGAGTAGCTGGGACTACAGGCGCCCGCCACCTCGCCCGGCTAGTTTTTTTGTATTTTGTAGTAGAGACGGGGTTTCACCGTGTTAGCCAGGATGGTCTCGATCTCCTGACCTCGTGATCCGCCCGTCTCGGCCTCCCAAAGTGCTGGGATTACAGGCTTGAGCCACCGCGCCCGGCCTACTAGCTAGTTTTATCACCTAGTATAAATCACAGACTCTCCAGGTTTCATACAATGAAGTATTACATAATATCTCTGAGGTTCTTCCCAGCTTAAAAAATCTGTAACTCTATGAAACTATCTATAGAAATAACAACCATGAAATAACAACACAAATGGAGATGCTGATTTAGTCAGACTCTCCCTAAAAGTCTTAAGAATACTCTCTGTAAAACTAGATCTTGTAAAATAAGACTCTAGTATATAGGCATTACATAGAATGGTCCAATGGCTAAGCAGTCTTTAAAACTAGTTAGAAACTTCTGAAATAATTTACATGTAATCCTTTCTAAAAGCCAGGAAATGGATTTTAAATGATTTCAAGTTACGCTTATATAGTTCAGTATTTCCAAGTCAGATATCCTTTCTACCCTGAGGTTGAAGATAATCTTCTCAAAGGATTCTATATTTAAGTATAATAATTCAGTTACTCATACACTGGCAAGTGAAAATTTTATCCATTACACTTAAAAATTCAATAGCATGTAAATTATGTCTCAATAAAGCTGTTTATTTTAAAAAATGCATGCATAAGTATTTCTGTCAGGAAAACCTGTCCTATATTTTAAACTGCAGTTGAGTTATTAATAATTCCATTTGCCTATTACCAACTTACCTGAATATGTTTGTTTGATAGGAGCTTTTCTCCTTTCCCTTTATTCTTTTTCCTTATATGCTAAAAATGAGGCTTAATAAATTAACATAAATACTTACATGACAAGAATCTGCTTCTCCTTCTTCCATTGGCTCATCAACCATTTTAAGACCATTTACCTGAAAAACATTGTTCAAAAATTGAGGTTCAAGAGTATTAAAACAAGAGTGATAACTACGAAAAATATAACCCTAGGCATTTCCTTCCACAATCTAACAAGATCCACACTTACTGAAAAACAAAAGGACAAAGGACACATAGAAGTACTTAGAAAAGGAACACTATTAACATGGTTCCCAGATTCTCCTTGAGAAACTTTGATTTTCAGAGCTTTATGCTTAATTTCATATTGTTTACAGATCTGCAATAACAGATAACTATACACTAAGTATATAACCTATGTACTTTCATTAAATTGTCCCCAACCAAGTATTTATGAAAGGAAAAAAAAGCCACAGAAATCTACCTACCATGGGGGTATATTCAAAGCAAATTATAATAAGAAGAGTTATATATAATTGCACTGTTGTGAATTCCTCTTTCATTCAGTTAATTAAACATCATAAGATACTATAAAGAAGAAAGAATAAACTATAGGAGAAAGATATAAGTAATCATGGAAACAAAATAATTCAACATGCAGAGCTCAGTAGGTAATACTACTCACTTTTTAACCACTAATTCAAGAAACAGTAGAGGACTTAGATCAAGGTTCTACAAACTATAACCCACGAGCTAAATCTGACCTCCTGTCCGTTTCTGTAAAACTTTTACTAGAACACAGCCAGACCCATTTTTTCCATCTTATCTATGGCTGCTTTTGCACTACAACAGCAGAGTTGACAAGTTGTGACAGAGACCCTATGCCTGCAAAGCTTAAAATATTTCCTATCTGCACCCTTACAATCTGCCAAACACTGACCTGAGATGTTTGAAAATTAGGTAACAGGAAGACGACCTAGATAAAAAGGATTTTTACCACTGCCTATTTGTAAGTCAACAGAAAAAAAAATTAAAAAGTAAATTAGAGTTTCTTGTGACAGTCAAAATGAAATAAGCTCATAAGCCTATCTCTCCCCTGATTATAAACTAAAATCCTTATATAGAATACAAAAAGAAACTACCTAAGAATTCCTAAAATGAAACAATAACAAATTAATTAGGGAAAATCAAAATTTGAAAACTAACTCTGATGAATTCCCTAGGTTTATTTTCCACCTTTATCTCCTGAATTTGACCCGAGGAGAGAATAAGTCACAAGATTACACAGTAGACATCAACAAAAATTCCAAGGAAAATCCCATTTTCTATACAAAGGACCAGGAAAAGACGTACTTTTGAGCCTGTAAACATAAGGAGAATCCAGGATTCTCCATGTACACACTTTCTCTTTTTTGATGCTGAGCCCAACTCCAAGGCAAGCCCTGATCAACAGAAAATCCATCTTTTTGGCCAGAGGAAGCAGGAAAAGAGGTCCCTATTATAAGAAAAATGTGAGGGTAATCCCTGTTAATTTTTTTTTTCACTCTCTTCTTTACTTCATCCAAAAGGCAGCTCCAATAGTGTAAAGTTATATTACAGCATAAAAGGCTAAGACTCTGAGAGAAACTCATATTTCTGGCCAGCAGAACAGAATAAAGGGCCCATGGGAATTGAAGAATCTGAAAGAAATCAGAGACGACAGAATGAAGACAGCAGATCCCTAATTCTGTGTATGAACCAACACAAGTCCTGGTCACAACAACAAACTGTATGTGTGCAGAAAAGCCTAAAGAAACATAACAAAGTCTTTGAGTACTGAACTACAATACCGATAATTGCTCGTCTCAGACTAACCACTGAATTAGCACATCCAATGAGTGGCACATGCAGAGTGCTGACCCAAACTCTCCGAAAACTGAATTAACATTGGAACCATTATCCAGAGAGGACAAGACATAACTTTGGAGTCAACCTAACTAGGTAGACTGCCTGCTGAAACAAACAAACAAATCATCAACAAGTATCAACTCCAAGATGGCTCCAAAGTTGAACTATCTGACAAGAATCTTAAAGCAGCTATTATAACTATGCTTTTCTGGATAAAAATAAACACACCTGAATGAAATGATAAAAGGTTCTCAGCAGAGAAATAAAAACTATAAAAAAAGTAATTCTAGAACTAAAAATCATAATATATGAAAAATTTTAAAAATAATGGATAGGCTCAATAAAAGAATGGAGGTGGCTGAGGAAATAAAGTTTAAGACAGATTAACAGATGTCATCCAATATGAAGACAGTGAAAATGATGAAAAATAAACAGAGCCTCAGAGACATATGAAACACTATCAGACATTCTAAAATCCATCTCATTAACATCCCATAAAATAACAGAGTAATACTGAAAAAAATCACTTAACAAAATAAAGCCAATCCCATTCATACGAAATAATGAAAACAGGGAAATGTATAGAGACAGAACGCAGACTAATGTTTGGTTAGGGGTGAGGTATGTGGAGACACAGGTCATAGCTAAAGGGTACAATGTTCCTTTTTGATGTGATGAACTTTTAAAATTCACTGTTGTGATAGTTGTATATATTTGTGAATATAATAAAAAGTATTGGACTGTATATTTTAAATGAGTGAATTATATGCTATGTGAATTTTATCTCACTAAAGCTGTATTTTCAAGATAAATAATGGCTGAACATTTTCCAAATTTGGAAAAAAAAAATACAGTTTCAAGAAGGTCAGTAAACCCCAAGCAGAATAAAATTAAAGAAATCCACCCCAAGACACGTCTTAAGTAAACTACTTTAAACCAAAGGAAAAATTGGTTAAAAATATTGAAAGGAGTGAGAGAAAAACCACACATTACACAAAGGGGAACACCAAACTGAAAGACTGCAGATTTCTCATAAGAAATCATGGAGACCAGAAAACAGAGAACATTAACCTGAAATCATTGGAAACATATTAAGACACAAATCTGTACATACATTTTTACAGCAGCTTTATCATTGTCATAAATCAGAAACAATCAAGATGGTCTTCAACTGATGAGTGGATAAATAGAATACTACTTTTTACTCATGAATAAAAAGAAGAGAACTGTTGATACTTGTAACAACATCGATGAATCTTAAAAGCATTTCTGCTAACTGAAAGAAGACAAATCCAAAAGGCTAAATATTATATGATTTCATGTATAAGATACTTTGAATAAAGCAAAACTGTAGGGAAAGAATTAAGATAATTGGTTCAACTGGTTGGGGGTAAAGGAAGATATCACTCAGCAATTAAAAAGAATAATATATTGATACATTCAACAACATGGATGAATCCCAAACACATTGTAAAGAAAAGGAGCAAGATTCAAAAGGCTACATTCTGTAGGATTCCATTTATATGTTATTCTGGAAAAGGTAAAACTAAAAGGAAAGGAGAAGAAATTAGTGGGTGCAAGGAGTTAGGGATAGGGGAGAGGCTGACTACAAAGAGGCATCACATGGGAAGAGTGTGTGTATGTGTGTGTGTGTGCTGGGGAGGGTGGGTTATCGAACTACTCTTTATCTGGATTGTGGTGATGGTTACACAACTCTATACGTTTTTTAATCTCAGAACTCTACATGAAAAAGAGCGAATTTTACTATATGAAAAATTAGAAACCAATTTATTAAAAAGTAAATTAGCATTATTTACTCAACTAGCATCTTTATTCTAAAAAAATCTCATTGAAAACCAGCAATGGTCAATAAAGTCAGTAATGGTGTCTACTTTGCTAACAGATCCATCAGTCATTATCTTATTTGATCTCTCTGCAGCATGTCACAGGTGACCACTCTCCTATTTGAGTCTTTAGCTTCTGTAACACCATACACTCATTTTATTTTACTCCAATTTCCTTTGCTGCTTTTTTTCAATACCCTGGAAACACTGTAATTCCTCAGGAAATGGACTAGGATCACCTTCGCATCCCACTCCACATTCTTTGCCCCGGCAGCTAATTTACTAACATGATTCACGTTTACTCAGTGACTAACTCTCAGTTCCTGATCCATATATCCAACTGCATATTTGACATTTCCACATGTTTATCTCAGATGTCTCTCAAAAATAACCAATACAAAAAGGAATTCTTGACCCCTGCTTCATATCTGCTCTTTCTTCAGGGTTTCCCATTTCATTAAATGATAACACCATCTACCACCTTAGCTCAACAAAACAGATTATGTGAGATTAAAAAAAAAAAAAAAAAACTGTGACAGATTCATCGTAAGCATATAGAAAGAAGAGCATTCAGAAAAACAGTGCAGAAATCAATATTAAGACAGAATTGTGATAATTAAATTTTTGCCATAAAATGACTTTCAGAATCATCCATAGAAAAAAGGATTATGCATAGAAAGAGGATTATCCATAAAAAAAGAAAAATATTGCTTTCCTCTGTTACCTTAGTTACTGGTTACTTCCTATTCATACCATCTTATGACTAATTTATCATGAAGCTGTGGGTCTGAAGGAACTAGAAATAAAATGAATGTGAATGAGTCAAGAAGATCACTCTATCCTGGAAATTATTTCAGTCAGAAATGGCCTTTAGAAACAGAACACTCCATTACTCCCATCTCATCTACCCTCAAGGTACCAGGTTTTCAGTATAAGAACATTCATCCTACGGAGAACCACACTGGATATTCATTGATATTTACTAAAATTTAAATCATTTTCATCCACATAAAAACAAAAATAATTTCTGAATTCTCTGGGACAATAAATCTTTATTTCAAAAATAAAATTTGTAATTTAAAAAGATAAGCAGACATGCTGCTTTCCCCTTTAGTGCCAAATGGTAAGAAAAAAAAATCTACATATGATTCTGGAATGTTTACCAGCAATAATAAAGGTAGTAATAGTTTACTCATATATTTCAAAATCCGAGTGAACAGACTCTCATACCAGGGCTTAGAGAATAATACTTTAAATATTATTTTCACATTTTATCAGAAAAGACTTAAATCACTTCCAAGTATGCTGGACAAACAGAAATACTAAACTGAGTTGCTGTACTCATCTGATCTCAGAAAATCGCATAGCAGTTCGAATCTATTGCTTTCTTACTACTATTGATCAAAGCAACTCATCAAGGAAAACTGAACTGAGAAATTAAAAAAAAAAAATCCCTTTCAGATCCTTGGAATTGGAGGTGGTATGGGATAGTGAACATATGCATACATATAGTTTAGTAAAAGAGTTTACTGTTATCTATGATACATAAACCTGTTCCTTAGTGTTACACAAAAGGAGGAATTTAACAGAGCTAATAGCTTGGTGCTGGAAGATATATTGAAACTTAGAAGTAGGTCCACATCTAACAAGAATAAAATCTACTTTTTCCTTATTTGTGTGCACCTCTGAAGAATAAAGTAGAGAGGTACACCTTTCTGAAGAAGATAGTAGAGAGATACACAAATAAGAACTAGACAGAAAGCGAGAATAAATATAGGTGATGTAAATGATTAACAAAACATACACAGGACAGCAGTTTCCACAATACATTTGACCGGATTATATATTTTCAGGTATTCTCCAGGATCTCCAAAATCAACCTATTAAAAAAAAATATTGGCCAGGCACAGTGGCTCATGCCTGTAATCCCAGCACTTTGGGAGACTAAGGCAGGTGGATCACCTGAAATGAGGAGTTCGAGATCAGCCCAGCCAACATGGTGAAACCCATCTCTACTAAAAATATAAAAATTTAGCTGTACGCAATGGCACACGCCTGTAATCCCAGCTACATGGGAGACTGAGGCACAACTGCTTGAACCCAGGAGGTGGAGGTTTCAGTGAGCCGAGATCGTGCCACAACACTCCAGCTTGGATGGCACAGTGAGAATCCTTCTAAAAAAAAAAAAACAAAAACAACAGCAACAAAAAAAACACCACTATAGTTATTTAGTACCTAATGTTAAAAAATATACTTAAGAAGGTGACATTCTAAAGAAAATGTATCTCTCAAATAAGCTTTACATTTACATATTAGTCACTGATAGCTTTTGTAAAGAAGAGTTCTTCTATTCAATTTTTTCACTTTATTTAAATAACATAAGTAAATTACAGCTAAACATAAAGGTGGGTCCATATCTACCTAAAATAAAGATCTGGCTGGGCATAGTGGCTCACGTCTGTAATCCCAACACTTTGGGGGGCCGAGGCAGGTGGATCACCTGAGGTCAGGAGTTCAAGACCAACCTGGCCAACATAGTGAAACCCCATCTCTACTAAAAATGCAAAAATTAGCCAGGTGTGGCAGTGTGCACTTGTAATCCCAGCTACTGGGGAGGCTAAGGCAGGAGAATAGGAGAATTGCTTGAACCCGGGAGGTGGAGGTTGCAGTGAGCCAAGATCACGCCACTGCATTCCAACCTGGGCAACAGAGTGAGACTCCAGCTCAAAGGCTTAAAAAAAAAAAAAAAACTATGCCTGTATATTAAGCCTAGGACAAAATAAAACACAGAAAGAAACCTACCAATTGAGCAATGTGCTGGACACTCTAAGATGGGTCCCCATGATCCTCACCTCTTGCTGTTTACGCCCTTCTATAATCCCCATCCCCTTGAATGTGAACATGGCCTATCACTGAATTCCAACCAATAGAATATGGCAAAGGCGATAAGATTTTACATATATGGTTACACTATGTCATATAAGACTCTAGAGGCTCTCCTTGCTGGCTTGATTGAAGTAATTAAGTGACCATGTTGAGACAGTCCACATAACAAGGGACTGTGGCCATCCTCTAGGAACTACAGGCAGCCTCTAGGAGTTGAAAGCAGCCTCCACTCAACACTCAGCAGGAAGCCAGGGACCTCAGTCCTGCAACCACAAGGAAAGGAACTCTACCAAGAATCTGAGGGAGTGTAAAAGTAGATTCTTCCCCCAGTCAAGCCTCTATATAACAATGCAGAACAGCTCAAACCTTGATTACATTTTTGTGGGAATCTAAGCAGAGGACCAAGCTGACCCATGTGTTGATCACAGCTTTGTGAGGCCCTAAGCAGAGGATCTAGTTGAGCCATGCCCAGATTCCTGATCCATAGAAACTGTGAGATAATAAATGTGTCTTGGTAAAGCTGCTAAATTTATGGTAATTTTTTGCAGCACTAGCTAATACAATCAAAAGTGTCAATGACAGAAAATTCTCCCCTGAAACAGACTTTCTAGAGACATATTTTACAGTTTAATTGTTTTAAAACAGATCTTTTCTAATTAAACTCACATATTTGTTCTCATCTGGTAGAAATAAAACTATAAACTATACACCAGTAAGTGACCTAGGACAAATGTTTAAGTGGGGCCAAATTTTTAATTTTAGTTTTAATAAACTTAAAATTGAACAGTTCTATTTTTGTCCTTTAATCCTGCTTTCTGAAAAAATCAATCACTAACTTAAGTACAGTATAGAGAACATAATTTCTTTTTTTTTTTTTTTAAGTTCTGGGATACATGTGATGAACGTGCAGGTTTGTTACACAGGTATACATGTGCCATGGTAGTTTGCTCCACCTATTAACTCACCATCTAGGTTTTAAGCCCCACATGCATTAGGTATTTGTACTAATGTTCTCCCCGCCCTTTTCCCGCCAACCCCTGACACACCCCAGTGCGTGATGTTCCCCTCCCTGTGTCCACGTGTTCTCATTGTTCAACTCCCACTTATGAGTGAGACCATGCGGTGTTTGGTTTTCTGTCCCTGTGTTAGTTTGCTAAGGATGATGGTTTCCACCTTCATCCATGTCCCTGCAAAGGAAATTAACTCATTCTTTTTATGTCTGCATAGTATTTCATGGCATGTATGTGCCATATTTTCTTTATCCAGTCTATCATTGATGGTCATTTAGGTTAGTTCCAAGTGTTTGCTGCAATAAATAGTGCTGCAACAAACATGTGTATTTATATATAGTGTTTACATATAATGCTGCAATAAATAGTGCTGCAATAAACATTCATGTGCATGTGTCTTTACAGAATGATTTATAATCCTTTGGGTATATACCCAGTAATGGGATTGCTAGGTCAAATGCTATTTCTGGTCCTAGATCCTTGAGGAATCACCACAAGAACATAACTTCATATTCCTTTAACAATCAGGGATATCTTAATATCTTAAGAACTAACCCTCTCAACATGAATTATCAACAGCATGGCTTTGTTGCCATGAAAGATGAAATGCAAACTAAATGCAGAATATATCTTGGAATTTACTTTTTCAAAACAATTCCACCATACATAAGGATGTGGAGAAATTGGAACTTCTGTGCACTGTTGGTGACAACGTAAAATGGTATAGCTGCTATGAAAACCAGTATAGCAATTCCTTAAAAATTTAAAATAGAATTACCATATGACCTAGTAATCCCACTTCTGGGTATAGAATCAAAACATCAAAAGCAGGGTCTCAAAAAGATATTTGTACACCTATGTTCATAGCAGCATTATTTACAAATAGCCAAAAGGTAAAAGCAACCCAAGTATTTATCGACAGATGACAAGTTAAACAAAATGTGATATATACATACAATGGAATATCATTCGACCTTAAAAAGAAAGGAAATTCTGACGCACACTGCAACATGAACCATGATGATATTATATGAACTGAAATAAGCCAGTCATAAAATGACAAATACTATATGATTCCATTTATATAAGGTATCTAGAATAGTCAAATTCATAGAGATGGAAAGTAGAAAGGTGGTTGCTAGGGCTGGCAGAAAGGGGAGAATGGAAAGCTTTTGTGTAACATGTAAAGAGTTCCAGTTTTGCAAGATAAAAAGAGTACTGTAGATTGGCTGCACAATAATGTGAATGTATTCAACACTTTTGAACTGTTTTCTTTAAAATGGTTAAGATGGTAAATTTTATGTTTCATATATATATATATTTACATATATGACAATTTAAAATTGTAATGCTAAAAATAAGATTAGTAATACACTGTATCAGGTAAATTTCTTGTCATGTGCATCTAGACTTAAAGCTCCTTGAGGAATGATGCTGTGTTTCATTCATTAGGCAGGCATAGTATGTCATGAAAACAACAATTCTTCAGTGTCAAGCAGACCAAGATTCAAACTCTAAAGCTCTACTTTTACTGCCTTTGAAAAGTTTATTAAGCTTTCTTAGTTGCGATTTCTTCATCTGTAAAATAAGCAACCTAGGATTGTCAGGATTCATACAATGTTCCTAAAGCAGCTGGCACAGTGTCTGACATGTGCTCAATAAATGCCTGATGGGGGAATATTTTTCTGACAAAAACACAACACAGAAAAAAACATATAAAAACATTTTAGCTAATAAGTCATCAGAGGTGAATAATGATCCCTGTATAGAGAATAATAAATCTGTGAATCAAAACTTACTGCCATATCATTATCATAATAGTATTGACTCAATAGTTTTAGTTTTTTATTTCATTTATTTATTTTTTGAGATAGGATGTCACTCTGTCGCCCTAGGCTGCAGTGCAGTGGCAGTGCGATCACAGTTCATTGTAACCTCGAACTCCTAGGCTCAAATAATCCTCCTGCCCCAGCTTCCCAAAGCACAGGGATTACAGTCATGAGCCACAGTGCCCAGCCCTAGTTTAGTTTTGATATGTCATACCGTTGTGGAAAGATCACTTTTAAAATTATGATAGAATCACTTTTGGTCAATGTGAAATGAATCTACCAAACCAACCCATAAAGGTACATACATATTCATGAACATACTCCTTGCTTTAAGAAATACAAATTGGAGAGAAATAAAAAAGTATCTTTGTATATTTTTACTATAACATACTTTATCAATTTATCTAACAGTCTTTTAAGCAAGACATTTCCAAAAATAAGATTTAGTTGGTTTGTTTTTTTGGATTCACCAGGCAAATTTTAATTTGTACTCTGTCTTTTATACTACCAAATATTTTCAAAGGTTTATTAATATCTATGGTCATTTCCCCAAAACACTTTAATCTTTTTGAACTTTTAAATTATATTATCAACATACTGCTTATGAGAAATCCGATGACAACTACAATAATCATTTTAAATTATCTACTTTGATCCTTTCTGGCTTTCTAATTATACAATATTCCTGTAGTTTGTACCTCAAAAGGTTTCAAATATACCCACCTAATTATTGTCACTGCTTCAGGGAGGACTTAAGGAAGGGCAATTCTGTTTCAAATCAATTTAAAAGAGATGTCTTTTTTTTAAAGAGTCTCAGAATGGGACAAGAGTATAGAGCCTCCAAGCGATTACTTTAGTCAGGTATTTAAATGCAATCATGAGGCTCTGTTGTAAAAGTATTAGCTGATAAAACATATCCATGTTCAAATTAAGGCATAAAACCAAGTCCAAAGTTAAATATGAATGATGTTTGGAGTATTTGTCATTCTGAATTACCTGTCCTTTTGAATGTCAACTCATCTTTATCTTTCCCTTTTTCCTTCCACCTTACCCTACGCAGACTTCTATCAATAAACACTGCGTTACTTGTTAAGTATCTGTTCCATCTCTCTATCAGACTGTAAACTCCTGGAGGAAAGGGATCACATCATATTACTCTTGGTTACCCCAGTACCTAGCATAATATCTGGAACATAATAGACACTGGAAAAATATTTACAAAATGGAATGACTAAAATCTGGGATCTAAATGAATAAAATTTATAAAATAACTTCAATAATAAGTAAAGGCCATTATTTTTCCTTAGATTTTTATTAGTTTTCTTACTAAAAATGTTTAAAACCAACTTTAAAACATAATTTCATGAAGAAGTTACAGTAAGTCATTTTACTTCTCATTTCTGACTCTTAAATGCTAACAGCAAAGAGGAATTCAGCTTTTTCAAAATCACATTAAAAGATATTGTTTGGGTTAGTCATAAAATTGTTTTCAAGAAAAAAATCTTAGAAATTCTTTGTATTTCATATCTTGCATGGCAATCACATTATGAACCTCAGTATCCATAGGACATTGGTTCCATGACCTCTCGTGGATGCCAAAATCCACAGATGCTCAAGTTTTGTATATAAAATGATATAGTATTTGCATATAACTATGCACATCCTCCTCTACACTTTAAATTCTATTATTTATCTGTTATATCTCTTCCTCTGTATTTTAAATTATCTCGACTAACAGTTATTTAAATGGCATTTATATTGCTAGATATTACATAGCAATAATATTATCTCTATTAACAGCTATTTACATAGCGTTTATATGCTAGCTATTACATAGCCAAGAGTAAGGGGAGCTATGCAAAGCAAGAATATGGCACAAACTGAACTGCCATACATATCGAGGCTCTACTTTCTTGACAGCTTATTTGAGTAGGAGGAAATCAGGTATTATATTTTAGAAAAGCAAAAGAATGGGAAATATCTATTAGTGAATCTGTGAATAATGCCACAGGAGTATGGAATTAAAACATTAACAACCAAAATATTTCTTAAAATCTTTCTATAAGGCTAAATTTGTTGGTATTTGTGACATAAAATTTTGTCCTTCAGTTCAGACATTTCTTTGTGCATTACGGAAAAATGGGTAGATACACAGTTAATTAGTTTTCAGTTATGAAGACAGAAATTGAGAGTAATAACCAAATGAACCCTATCTAGTAACACAACACTTTATACATATTTAATCATAATTTGGTGAGTGCATGCAAAATAATATTTAGAACCAATTAAAACAAATCCAATTATCATCATGCTTTTAAAAAGGACTATTTTTTAAAAATAGTAGTTGTACTACTACTATTACTACTGAGTTACTACTGAGTTACTACTGAGTCACTGAGTAACTACTGTTACTACTGAGTTAAACTAAGTACATCAATATTACATAAACATTAGAAGGTATTTCCAGAACATTTGAGTTTTTACAACCTTGTTTCAATGACAGAAAAGCAGCTCCCTAGTTTCTATTCAGGCAGGAATTTGTTTACTCTGCTTAGTTGAAATCAGAGCTAATGACTTTATTGGTTTTGAATAGCTCTAAAGTGTTCCCAATGCAAAGGCACTGGCTGTCTGGCCAGTCTCATATGGGCTACAACACATGAATTTGGGAAGTTTACTTTCCAAAAATATAAGTATTCATGTGGTATAAATGAAGTCCCATATATATACAACCTACATACACACATGACATTCTGAGGTAGTAATTCTCACTGTTGTAACCTCTTCAAGATATGAAGTCTATATAATCACATTAAAATACTGCCTTTGGGGTATGAATTAAGTTTAAATTGTCTACTGAGTTATATATCAGGGTTAAAGAAGTACTTTGTCTAGAAAACCTAAATCTTTAGTTATTTTTTGAAAGGAAAAATAACTTTATTATTCTTGACAAACATTATATATAAAGTACAATTGTGTTACTTCTCAAAACAATCATAAACATGTTAATTCACATTTTATATGTGAAGAACTGATTAATATTTACCTTAAAACATACAGCAAGCTAGTGACAAGATAAAGCAATTCGTTTGTCCCAGTGAGTCACAGTTCCTAAACATCCTACACCATATTACTCTATTCTTTCATCACTTCATAAACAATGGAGAATAAAGGAAAAAATTTAAAATCTAAAATGGGTTTCTATGTGGAAGAAGGTCAAAAATAGACAGCTATTACACAACCTTAGCTTGAGGTCAAATTCTACCTGATATGTGTGGGGGTTTTTCCATTAATAAATTTTTGCTCTCAAAAAACTGCTCAGAGAAAATTACAAGTCAATAGACTATAGAAAACAGAAGCTCAGTGAATACAGAAAATATAAGCTCAGTAAAAGCAGTACCATCCTCCTGAGAAATGAATACAAAAAAGAAAAAGCAGCCTTACTACAGCTAATCAAGGAAGAATAAAATGTTTCAAAACTCAAGCCACATGTAGAAGCAGATGGTCAAAAAGGAGAAATGTGTATTTGTATATAAATACCTTTAAATAAGATGAAATTCTAATAACTGCATAATTAGATATACTTAAATATTATACAATAGTTGATTTTTTTAACTTCCAAGCCTGTTAATCTTCAATAACTCAGGTTGCAGATGTGATATATTTAAAAATAATATTTACTGAGTACTTACAATGGAAAAGACACTCTTCTAAGTGCTTTATATATATTATATGCTACTGTTATCCCCATTTTACACATAGAGCGACCAAGTAAAGTACAGAGAAGTAACTTGTCCAAGGTCACGCAGTAAATAAATAAAGAGCCAGAATTTAAACTCCAGGCATTCTAGCTCTAGGGAACCAGCCCTTATCCTCTATGCTATTCCGAATTTCTAAAGAATCTGAGATGGCTAACCAACTGTTTATATTTCCTTAAGTTTAACAATCAACTTAATTAGCACAATATTCTCAATACAAACCCAACCTACGTTATTCTCATATTTCCTCTTTCACGTAGGAAGGCATGAGGCACTTAGTATCATTAACCAAGGTTAAAGAAAGTAGTTTAAAAATGTTTCTCAAAGAACGAATGTCATTCTCGTCTTAAAACCAAAAGGAATATGCAACTACTATTTGTCAAATTTAAAAACTAAAATAAATTGTTTTTGAGACAAGGTCTCACTCTGTAACCCAGGCTGGAGTGCAGTGGCCTAGTCATGGCTCACAGCAGCCTTGACTTCCCAGGCTCAAGTGATCCTCCCACCTCAGCTCCACAAGTAGCTGGGACCACAGGCATGCGCTACCACACTCAGCTAATTTTTTATTCTTTTCAGAGACAGGGTCTCACTATGTTGCCCAGGCTGGTCTCAAACTCCTGGGCTCAAGTATTCCTCTCATGCTGCCTCCCAAAGTGCTGGAATTACAGGCATAAGCCACCATGCCAAGCCAAAATAATTTGATTTAAAAAGAGCAAAATTAAATCTATGTTAACAATGGTTAACAAAGCTCCAACAATCCAGGCTCCCATTTTCTTGGCAAATAGATAGTTTCTAGAATATGAACTGAAGCTTATTCAGTCTTGTAGTTTTCATGTCTCGTACTAAGCAACTAACAGGTCACAAACTGCTACATAAAAATTGTTAGGGGTAATATACAGATATGGGGGAGGAGATAAACAGAGAAGTATCACTGTAGAATGAGAAAGTTCACACAAAACTTCTAGCACTATTAGGTTTGCTCATCTATAAAAGGGTCTAAGAATAGTCACTTAATGTTTTGAAAATTAATGACAGCAAAGAAAATATACCACAGAAATTATTTTGTTTTTTAATAAAGAATATTTCACTAAACCCGATACAGAAACAACCTCAAGAATTTATTAACTAATTTTGTTAATTAATTTTATTAACACCATATATCTATGCTCAGTAAGTGCAATTCTGAAGTTCCACAGGACTAATTCATTAAAATTATTATGAAAACTACACATATGTGACAAAATGAGTTTTGATATAGTACAAAGGCAATTCAATGGAGAACAGGTAGTCTTTTCAACAAATGGTGGCAGAGCAACTGGACATACCTGTGGGAAAAAGTAGACTTCTACCACACTACCCACCATATTCAAAAATTAACTAGAAATGGATCAAAGACCTAAATTAAGACATACAACTAAAAAACTTCTAGAAGAAAATTTAAGGGAAAATTTCTGTAACTTTGGATTAGGCTAGGATTTCTTAGATACAACACCAAAAACACAATTCATAAAAGAAAAAAAAAAACTGATAAACTGGACTTTGCTAAGATGAAAAACATCGACTCTTTGTTAAGAGAATGAAAAGACAGACCACAGAATGGGAAAAATATTTGGAAATCGATATCTAATAAAGGACTTGCATTTGGAATATAAAGAATTCTCAAAATTCAATAATAAGAAAACAACCCAATTTGAACAATTTCAAAAATTTTGAAAAGACAACTCATCAGAGAATATATACGGATGGCAAATAAGCATATGAAAATATGCTTAGCAACATGTGTCATTAGGGAAATGCAAGTTAAAATCACAATTAGATACCCCTACACTCCAATTAGAATAGCCAATTTTTTTCACTTAATCTGACAACACTAAGTGCTAACAAGTATTCAGAGCAGCTGGAATTCTCATACACCAACCTCACTCCTAAGTGTTTACCCAATATAAGTGAAAAGTTATGTCCAAACCGAAATTTTCACACAAATGTGTATAATGGCTTTATTCATAATCACCAAACACTGGTAACAACCCAAATCCAAATGTCCTTCAACTTATTAATGAACAAATCAACTGTGGTACATTCACATAACAGAATAGTGCACAGCAATAAAAAAGAAAGAACTAATGATATATACAACATCATGAATAAAGACCAAATAAAATCAAATTAATATTGTTTATAGATGTGAAGTTGCTGAATGACCATGTCTTTTTTGAAAATCCATATTGACTGACCTCCCTTAAGAGATTCTATAAGTATTCACTTATTCCAACATAATTTCTCTACACATGATAAACACAATAAATGTTTTGATTGTGCCAGGTCTAGAGTTACTCTTCTCCATCTGTAAAATAAAGTACAAAATCAAACACAAATTATTTTACATATGTTCTGTCATTCTTGTATATGTCTCTATAATCAACATATGGTTTTCTGTATATGCCCATGTAAGTTTGAAATGGAATTGTTTCCAACAGCATTCATTTATCACAGCATCTACTCCAGGTGAACAATCAGGAATGCAAAATATTTTTTATCAAATCAGACCTAATGGTTTATCTATTTCCCTTAATTTTGAATTTTGACTATTCTCAATTAGTACAATTTCTTTAACACATACACCAAACCCCTCTCATGATGCTGTATTTAAGAAAAACTAAAAGTCATTTGAAACCTAACATTCAGTCCACATTTCCCCTCATATGACATTTTTCTCCTTTGTTTTCTGAAGTTTTGTCCACTCTGATCCTTTGAGTAATAAATCCCTATACCTCAACTCTCATCAAGCTTATGATTTTTAGGATAATTCATGTTCCATTTTCACTTATGCCTTAATGACTAATTTCAACTGTAGTAATTGAAAATAGCAAAAATGTTTTATGTAATAATTTCCCCAGAATCTTCAGAAAGTGTAAATTTTAAGTTCTGCTTTTTTGAAAACGGTAGCAAATTTCCCCCTAAAATTTCCTTAGATTTTAGAAACTGATCTTCATCTTTATTTTTTTAGTTTTTGCATTTTTTCTCAAAATTCAGTTGAGTGTATTTGTGTGGCTCCATTTCTGTGTACTCTATTCTGGTCTACTGATCTATGCATCTATTCTTCCATTGATACCACATTGTCTTTATTATAGTTACATAGTAAAACTTAATATCCAATAGAGTAATTCCTTATTTTATTCTTCTTTTTCAAAACTGTTCCAGAGTTTCTAGGTCTTGTACTTTTACATACACATTTTAGAATATGCTTGTCTGTTTACAAAACAAAACAAAAAAAACAGATTTGCTGGGATTTTGTTGACATTTATTTAACTTAAATAGACAGGCATGGCTATTGAATCAGCACATCTGACTGCTGATCTAATATGGTTGCTAACAACTTATCTATATTCTCTCCTTATTTTCAATATTGTCCGTAGTGGGGAGATAGCAATGTATAGAGGAAAAAGCATGAATTTAAAATAATCTAGTTTCAAATTCCAGACATACTTCCCACTAACTTGCATGTATCTTTCTATTCTGTTAAAAAGACACAACTGTCTTACCAAAATGTTTCGAAGAGTGAATAAAACTGAGATAATCTATGATGCATCTAGTACTAGCTGGTACATAGTTCATGCTCAATAAATGCTATATCTCTTTCTCCCTTAAGATTCGATACTTTTAAATGGAATGGATTCCAACATTTTTTCAGGTTAAAAAAATTTGTATTGGGTGTTTAAATTGCTATATTTCCTCTTAAAGTTTGTCTTTAATCACTTTACAGGAGAGGCAGAGGGATCCATAGTAATAATTACCCATGGGTTTTGAAATTTTTTGTTAGAGATGTAATGGGATATTTGTCATTCAAAACAGTCACTATCTCCTTACTTAGCTATTAAAATGGGTGAACAAGTAATTTAACCTCTTAGTTTTATGGCCAAACTATATGCAAATTAGCTACGGTGCTAAAATTTTGTTTTTAATGCTACTGGAAAAGCAAATTCCTCAAAACTAAACAGCAAGAACATACACGACAGTTCAAACAACCCCATTTGGCTCCAGTCATATCTTAAAACAACAACAAAATAAAACACACAGAAAAATATCACAATTCACAGATAATTTACTGTAGAGCTAATTGCTAGCTTAAAAATTAATATTCTTTGTTTTCCTATTGAATAGTGACAACTATGTGACTATTTCTCTTTTTACTTTGGCCTAGAGCTGTGGTTTTTAACCCTGGCTGTGCATCATAAGCAACTGGGGAATCTAGATTAGTTAAATGTGAATCTCTGAGTGGAACACTGGCATGGATAATTTTTTTAAACCCCCGGGTAAACACATAATACACAGTCAGAGTTGAGAAAAACCAGCTAAGGAAACTCAGGGTCAAATTTATAATTCAACTGTATTTTAAACATGTCGTAGACCCTTACAGCCTGCTTATTTGTGTTCTATTTTATTCTTCACTCCCTACCCTCCAGCCTTTTCATATATCTCCTACTTTGTTTTCCCTTATCCTTAATATCAAAATAGTTATCAGATTATATTTCCCATATACTATCTCAAATACTTGGTGAAATGAAGCAAATGACAAGTAACACACATGCACTCTACTCCACCCTCCCTCTTTCTCTGTCTCTTCTCTTCCCCACTCTCTGTCTCTCTCTCTCTCTCTCTCTTTCTCTCTCTCACACACACACACACACACACACACGTGCACACAAAATTACAGCAGGACATGTTTCTAAAGTAGAGATACAGATTAAAATCTAGCAGTGAAATCAGTTACAGAATGTCTCCCAGGGCAATTTAGAAAACATCTCTTATCTGCAAAAGCCAGATTCAGCTCAGCTCTCTAAATCTCTCTCCCATTCAACTCCTTTCCCACCTAAAAACAAACAAAAATAAAGAAAATACACACACACAAAAAAAAATTATCGGCAGGAACAGTAAATAATCCTTGGAAATAACATAAATGAATAAACATTACATAGCAAAATCTGACAAAGTACTGAAAGGCTTATACCTCAAGATTCCCAGTGCTTACCAAATCTTAAGAAGTGTTGCTACATACAATGGTGGCACCAAGAAAGAAATTACAGGAAGGGAAAAAAATCTTGCATTTCCTCATCAAAATTCTAGACGAGAGAGTAGGTACTAAAACAATATGGCCCAGAAAAGCAACTACACTATCAGTAGGTCTTATTATGGAACACAGAGGTAATGATTAGCTCTCTTGATGAACTAATCAAGGTAGGGAAATACAGAGGCCCTGCCCCGAGGAACTGACCTAAATATTTCCAGATCAGACTGGTTTAAAGAAAGATTGATTTGAAGGAACTGAGAAGGCACCTGTGGCAGGGAGGGGCCACTGTCCTCTGACTCCTCCCTGCTTGTCTATTCCAAATAAACCTGGTGAAAGCATACAAAAAATACAGATGTCCCTGCTCTCTTTCTACATTCCAGAAATAAGTAATGGTCACTATTTTCAGAATAGGACTCTGTACTCACGGCTGCTGACTATTTAAGATGAACATTGGTGAAACAAGAATTACAGGCCTAAGGCCCATTTAAAAAGAATAAAAAAATGTTTTAGCTAGTAATAAGCGTATTCACCTTCGGTAGTAAAGAATTTAAGCATTCTAAGCACGATCAGAAATCTTCAGAGTGGAGTGCTATTATTCAATACAATATTAGAAAGGGGAGAGTTCATTTTAGCTTTCTATCTCCCTATACTACAAAGATCTATTGATTTTTGTATTAGTCTAGTGGCTAATATAGAGACTTATATTGGCAGGCATGCATTAAATACCTGTTACATTGAATTAATTCCTACCAGGACGCTTCTAATCTCAGTTGTTTGTTATTTCTTCTTACTCTCCAACATCCAATCATTTACCAAATTGTAACTATTCTACCTCTGCCAGGTCTCTCCCATCAGTCATCTCTTTTCTACCCTTTCTGTACTAGTTCAAAAATCTCACTACTACTTCTACTAACACAATAGCCTCCTAGCTGGAATTCCCCACCTTCCATATCTCCCCCATTCTTCACTACCATCAATTATTTTTCAAAGCACAAATCTAATGTCACTCATATTCTCAAAAACCTTCAGTGACTCCTATTTATGAGATAAAATTGAACCCTTAAACTTGCTTAAAAAGTCCCATTCAACCTGGGCCTAACCTACCTTCAATACATTCCTTATCTTATTTCTCACTATATCCCCCCTCCCATATCACAGACTTGTAACAGCATCAGACTCTTCCTTCTTTCAGAACATTTCCATGCCTTTTCTTATATTGTCCCCATCCATGTGAAATATGCTCCTTTCATCTGTGAAAATATTACCACTTTCTAATGCCCTGCTCAAATTCCACCTCCTTCACAAAGGTTTACCAGATCCATTCCTAAACCACCACCACCACATCACCACCACCACCACCCCATTGTTGATAATCTTGTGCCTTCTACAATAACAATTTCCATACATGCCTGTCTAACTACCTGAATGTAAACCTGTGGGGGTAACGTAAGCATTTCACATTACAGCACTATGTACAGCACTGCCTTGTACTCAATAAATGCTTCATGAATTGAACCAATTCCTACCATGACAAGAGTTCAGAATTTTTAAAAATATTAAAATTTTCAATGAAACACCTCATCAGCCAGATACAATAAATGAAATTATCTGTCTCTTCTTATCCTTCCAGTGTTTCTAAATATAACTTTGTATTTAATCCCTGGATCACCCTATCTGTGATTACAAACATTCACAGTGAGAACACCACTATACTTAGATGAAATGATCAAATTTAGGAAGGGTTCTTAAGAAAAACTGCTTACGAAACGGAAAGTCATGGCCATGGTTATCTGAATCCCAGGATTTTAACATAGATAACAATAGTTTAGAGTTTAGGGGCATGGAAAGAGGCATGATGGCTGTGGGAAAAGAGGAGGAACTATTGTGTACTAGAGACTATGTGCAAAACATCTTGCTAAGTTTATTAAACCCAGCACTGAATTTTCTTTACAAAACAACTCTTGAAGATGGTTTTTTCTCCAACTTATAGATAAAAAAAGTGAGGTTCAGAAAGGTTAGGTAACGTGGATTGTGTCACACCATGAGTATGGCATGGAGCTCAGACAAGAACTCAGATTTACCTGCCTTCAAAGCTGTTCTTTCCTCTATCACTATAGGGTCTCATGAGAATTAATTAAAACTAGAAGTTTTTCCCAAATTGGTTTTATCAGTAAACTACATACTCTCAAAACTAATTTGCTTAGACAGACATGGTTCTGAGCACCTGTAGTCCCAGCTACTCGAGAACCTGAGGCATGAGGATTGTTTGAGTCCAGGAGTTCGAGGCCAGCCTGGACAATGGGCAATGACATAGAAAGACCCTGACTCGAAAAATAAATAAATAAATAAAAACTAACTTGCTTAAACAAAAACAGCATTGCTAAAGAAATAATATAAAAGTACTAGATGTTTACTATGATATGAAATGTGAAAATTCTATAATCAACTCGATAAGGAAGCACTTAGTTCCTCACCAAAAAACTAAGCGAACAAACTGTAACATGCATGGCATTAAATCATGAAAAGTTCACATTAGTCAAATAGGTTGTTCTTTATGATCCTTGCCCAGGAATGACCCATCCCATCTCAAGTAAAATCTCTTTCTTGATCCTGACAGAATCCAGTCAAAAGCTAAAATTGTGACTGCATGAGGGGTGATGCCCTTTGAAGTTCCTATTCCCAGTAGACTTGATTGAGACAGTCCCTGCAAGAGCTCTCACAACCAGTTTCTTGCTTACCCTATTTCCCCTCTTCTAAGAACTCTCTTCCCAGAAACCAAAAGATTCCAGGTTTCCCCTTCTCAGGCCCATTCTCCCCCTCTCACTGGGATCAAGCTAATTATTGGTTGAAACCTGACACATTTCACCATAGAACAATTTTACAAACAGTGGTTAGGCTCGGCATCATTATACCTCGCTATTGTGTACTGATCTAAAAATGTAAGTAGCCTTGATAAGTTTTTCCTGTGGGAAAACATGTTAAGAGTCTCAAACAACCAATTTACACACTTCTGAATGGTAATTCAAAGGTTAACAACTGTCCATGCAAGCAAGACAGGTAAAAGATACAAAAAGACTCCAAAATATATGGTATTGTCTATAATCTTTAATCTTACCATATTCAACACACACAGAAATGGACGGAAATTATTTCTTTTGACATTAAAGTTAACAGATTCTTACCTACATTTTCTTTAAGGATTCTAACACATTTTAAAAATATATATTCTACAACAAAAACACTCAGTCCTAAAATTATCACGATTGAGGGTTGTAGACCTTGTACTCAAAATTAGCATTTCTAAAGCCAACATCAACAAATTTGTAATTAAAATAAATATAAATTATCAAAAGTAAACTTGTTTACTTCTTATCAAAAGAATATAATTAAAAACAAACAAACTCTTCTAAGTACTAAGTGGGTCTGTTCAAATGTAGCATTTAGTTTTCACCTAGAATATTTCTTATTAAGTAACTTGCAGGGTTAAATCTAACCAATCATAACTGTTTTAGAGAAAGAAGGCAGAAATACTATCTTCACCACATTACCTTCACCTTTCGTTTTACTTCATAGGGATTAACAATTTCCACTCGAGTATTTTTCCAAATTGCTGAGGTAGAGAGACCCATTGTTAAATCTCTACAATACCTAAAACATACTGCAAACAATAAAAAAACCATATGTGGTAATTACAATTTAAAACATACTACATTCAAAGTTAACAGAAATAATAAAATAGTAGGCATGCAAAAGGCTTCCCACCTCCCATCCCATCCTTATAGGGCAAAGCATTTAACTGTTTTTATAAACTAAATGCCTATAACTCTAAGTTCTGTAAGTTACATACATGAATAAAACAAAGTTCCTCTCCCCTTCAATAGACTTGCTAGACAATTGTGCAGTTAGCATTCCCACATTTCAACAAGAAAGGAACACCTATTCATTTATCTTGTTCTTACGAGATGTAAAATATTAAAATGTATATTGGAATTGCTTGGTTTACTAGTAAAATATTTCCTATAAGTATAGAGGGTTCAGATTTAGGGTATTTCTGAATTTATTTCCACTACATTCCTTACCACATGCTATTCTAGCATGTAATCTTTATCCCAGTTTAGTTGATAAACAACAAAAAAATTTAAAGAAAAAAAAAAGGTAATCATACAACAGCCAAATGTGTATTTTTTTTTTTTTTAATGGACCAAGTACTTGAAGAAAAGTTGCACCCTTTAGATGTCGAGGATTGAGAGTCTTACCTCAAAATATCCTACTGTGAATCAATTTCACCAACTATTTTTAGGAGGTGTATGGTGGCCTCTACTGGAGTAGTACGCAGTCGATTAAGTTATCAGAAAAGGATCCAACTTTCTATCACAAAAGACACGTTTTTGTGTTTAAATGCTGCCCGCTTTTATAACAATTAAAACAAAGCACCTGTGTACATCTAAGTTCTCACTGCACAGCTGACCAAAGCCCAACCAGAACAGTTTCAGAGGTAAGAAGAGTGGGAAGAGAGGTGAACCAAAATATTTTGGTTGAACCTCGCTAAGTCTTACCAAAGATTCGACTTATTTATGAGGGCTGGGGTTTACTTTGCGTCTTCTTTTACAGACCAACGGGGCGGGGACAGGGGTTGTGGAAAGGAGAAGGGGCGGAGCAAGAGTGCAGTAGAATCAAGGGGACCTGAGAGGAAGCAGTAGAACATCACCTGAAATCTGGCGACTGGAGATAGGTCGCCAGTGTATCTCGACATGGGTCATTACAAGGAACCATAACAAGCCACAGAGAAACGAGAAAGCTGTTACCAGGGAACACTCGTGCCTATGTGCAAATGTCCCCAGAGTTACTTAGTCACCTTGGTGTGTTTGTTGCACTGGGTTCGTAAAGCGCCCGGGGTTCAACAGCGAGCTGGAGTCCGCAGCTGTCCCCCAAAATGTTCCCAGCCAGCAAACTAGGCGCGGCGGAGAAAAAGGGACGCGCGGAGTCAGGCACAGCACCCCGCCAGTCCCCCAGTTCCCCTTCGGGTCGGAAAGTGAAGAAACTTAGTCACAACAACTCTGGCGTGGCCCGCCAGGCAGGCGCTCCGCCCAAGGCCGAGCCCGGGCCCAGGCTGCACTCACTCCGCATGCCCGAGCCCGCCGTCTCATCCCCGCCCGCTCCCCAGCGAAAGGGCAGTGGAGGCAGCATCTACGGGGCTTGCCCGGGAGCCCGCTTCCCGGCCCCACGCCTCTCCTCTCTCGGTCCCCAGCCAAGGTCTTGAGGGGAAGGAGGCGGGGGTTGGCTCCAGCCCGTCTCGGCCACCACACTAACCTCGCCGCTGCTCGCGCCGCCGCCGCTGAACACTTCCATTTCTCGGTCCCAGGGCTCGTCCTGAGGAGCGAATGGTAGCATCTCCCCTTCAGGAGCACTCGAACAGGAGCTGCCGCCTACCGCTGGCGCAGCCGCGCATCCTGTCTATTGAACTGGCCCGCCGCCGCCGCAGCGACCCCCAGCCCCGCCTTCAGCGACCGCTGCCCTCGCCGCCGGGTCTCTCAAAGGCTGGGAGCAGGGGGTCGCCGCCGCCGCCGCCCGGTGATTCCCATAGAGAAGACAACTCTGTGCTGCCTCTCCGAGAGCTGCCGCTCGGCTCGCGCTCACCACTGCCACCACCACGACGGCCGCTCGGTGGTGACTCCCCCCAACACCCCGCTTCCTCGGGTCCCCTCCCCGCTCCCTGCTCTGTCAATATGGCGGCAGCGGCGGCGTTACCTGTGCGGCGCCTGGACCCCCCCCACGGCGGCGGCAAAGCGGCGTCACCCAAACGTCAATGGAGATTCCCCAGCCTGGGGTGAAGGGGGCGGGATAGAGGGGCGGGGTGGATGCGGAGGACCGCGTGGTGGGTGGTGAGATAGAGCGGGGGGGGGTGCTGGGCTGGGGAGACTGCTGAAGAGTAGTAAAAGCCCCTGGTAGCGCCTCGGTAAACCGGCCCGCTCCACGGAGCATGCGCAGCACTCTTCACACATGCTCAGCAGGCCCTCTCAAGTCCACGGAGCAGCGCTGCTGGCGGGCGGTAGGATTCTCAAAAAGGATGCTGGAACTGGAGGACCCTCCCGAGCACTTGAGGAGTCAGGGGCAGGGTAGGACTCCAAGAGTATCTCTTTGCAGGGCTTACGAAAAGCAGGTGTCTTATATGCCAAACCACGCCCATTTCAATACCTAGTGACAAATACTAGGGCGGGGATTTTAGTACATCATACATTATCCTCCTAGGAGGTAAAGGCAGGATAACCCCCGTTTAAAAAAGAATAAATATGCCTGTCCTCCCTACCCCCCACCTCACTTGTCCCTCCCAGGATGCTCCCGCTGGTTACCCTCACACTATTGATGACACACAATGCTACTCTTCTTCACACATGCACACACACAGGCAAACATATGCCACTTAATGGACTCCACTTGTGGCAACAAAGGCATGATTCCGAAGCTTGCCCATCCTCCAGTCCCCTCTGAGAATATTGCGTCTGTAGTAACAATAATCATAATTTTTACTACTTTCTTCAAAGCGAGCTTTACTACTTGGCTACTCTAAGCCACACACTGTATTGGGAGCTGGCGATATAACAGAGATAAAGTACAATATTACACGGGGGATGATCAAGATGCCTCTCATCAAAACACTTCAGAGCTGAAAGTTTAAAAGTTATTCCGCATTTGACACTTCAAAGACTTAAAAGAGCAACTGTAACAGCGGCTAAACCAACTCAGGACCTTGGAGAGGTTTCTAACGTTCTTCGTAAAAGGCACACCACCCCCTTTCCCCTTCTACACCTAGGGCTATTGAACTACGCCCTCCGTTTATTTCATCATCTGGTCTCAAGAGCTAATGAAGCAAAGCTGGCCACAGAGATTGCACTGAATTACAAACAAGGATAACTGATAGTGTCCTCCCACTTACTCTGCTGAAAATCTCAAGGGGAAAGTGAGCTTAACGAACAGGGTTCTCTAAAAGTCAAAGCTTTGAAAGTAGTGGGTGCACGGGGCTATAAATCGTAAAAATGTGTGAGAGTGTGTGTGTGCACGCACACTCGCATAAACTCATATTTGGCTGAACTGACAGTATTAACTAGGTCCAACCAATGTTGGGTTTTTTTGTTGTTTTTTGTTTTTTTTTTTTGAAATGGAGTCTCTCTCTGTTGCCCAGGCTGGAGTGCAGTGACGCGATCTTGGCTCACTACAACCTCCACCTCCCGGGTTCAAGCGATTCTTCTGACTCAGCCTCCCGAGTAGCTGGGATTACAAGCGTGTGCCACCATGCCTGGCTAATTTTTGTATTTTTAGTAGAGAGGGACTTTCACCATGTTGGTCAGGCTGGTATCGAACTCCTGACCTTGTGATCCACCCACCTCAGCCTCTCAAAGTGCTGGGATTACAGGCGTGAGCCGCTGCGCCCGGCAGGGCCAACCTTTTGAGCGCTGGGTCTCCTCCAGCTCCTCTTGCCTACTCAAAGGCTTTGTTCTGCAACCCGTGCCCCCCACTAACATCATGCATTTTTTTTTCTCTCTACTGAATCTCTCCCGTCAGCAAAAACATGTTATTGACAGCTTGCTTGAACACTTGGTGGTATTTGATGGAAGTTCATGACTCACTCTTTCTTTAAACATTTTCTTTACTTGGCCTCTGGAACAAAATAATATTTGTTTTTCTCCTACATCATTGTTTCTCTTATACATCTTTCTGTCTCCTTTACTGGATCATCCCTCTTCTTCCCAATCGCTACCTGTTGGAACTTCAAGGTTCAGTCCCACCCTCTTTCTTTTTCAGCATTCTAGGTATTCCCGTATCCCATCCAGACCTGATATGGTTAGGTTTCGTGTCCCCACCCAAATCTCATTATGAATTGTAATCCCCATAATCCCCATAATCCCCATTTGTCAAGGGAGGGACCAAGTGGAGGTAAGTGAATCATGGGGATGGTTTCCACCATGCTGTTCTTGTGATAGTGCGTGAGTTCTAACAAGATCTGACAGTTTTATAAGGCGCTCTTCCTTTGTTGGGCACTTCTCCTTCCTGATGCCAGGTGAAGAAGGTACCTTGCTTCTCCTTTGCCTTAATTGTAAGTTTCCTGGGGCTCCCCAGCCATGATGAACTGTGAGTCAATTAAACCTCTATTTTTTAAATAAATTACCCAGTCTTGAGCAGTTCTTTGTAGCAGTATGAAAACAGACTAATACAATAAATTGGTACCAAGGTAGTGGGGTGCTGCTATAAACATACTTGAAAATGTGGAAGCGACTTTGAAACTGTGTAACAGGCAGAGGTTGGAACAGCTTGGAGGGCTCAGAAGAAGACAGGAAGACGTAGGAATGTTTGAAACTTTCTAGAGACTTGTTAGATGGCTTTGACCAAAATGCTGATAGTGATACAATGAAGTCCAGGCTGAGGTGGTCTCAGATGGAGATGAGTAATTGTTGGGAACTGGAATAAAGGTAACTCTTGCTATGCTTTAACAAAGAGACTGGTGGCATTTTGCCACTGCCCTAGAGATCTGTTGAACTTCGAACTTGAGAGAGATATGTTAGGGTACCTGGTGGAAAAAATTTCTAAAAAACAAAGAATTCAAGAGGTGACTTGGGTGCCCTTGGAAACATTTAATTTTATGCATTCACAAAGAGACGATTTGGATTTGGAACTTATGTTTAAAAGGGAAGCAGAGCATGAAAGTTTGGAAAATTTGCAACCTGACAATGTGATAGAATAGAAAAACCAATTTTCTAAGAAGAAATGCAAGCTGGCTGCAGAAATTTGCATAATTAACAAGAAGCCAAATGTTAATCGCCAAGATAGTGGGGAAAAGGTCCCTAGGGCATGTCACTTTAAAACCTCATTATATACAAAGAAAAGTTGGCATGCCAATAACAAATTACTAGTCTATATAGTTGAACATAATTAAAATGCCTTTTATTCTGATGCCCTGTTAAGGAATCAGACTATGAAAATGGGTAAATTTGGAGGTGTCGATAAGAGAATATATATATATATATACACACATATATATATATGTATATATATATATCTCACACGTACCATAGAGAGAAAGAGAGACAGAGAAAGGGAAACAGAGAGGCAGAGTATTCGTTTAGACCGAGAACACAAGCGGCAGGTGATAGACTTCTAGGTTACGTGTGGTCAATAAGTCAGATATAAGCAGGTTGAAATTAGGAAAATAGATAGACATTGAAATAGGCAGAGTTTTTGCCCAGGGTGTCATGACACCTTTGGTACACATGGTCTAGTACCCTGGATAGCTCCCTGGAAGATAAGATGATTTGAGTCTAAGCCTGGTTTCAAAAAGAGAGCCTTTTTTGGACTTAGAGTCCCACCCCTTGCTAGGGTTCTGAATATTAAGGGAGCCCACACATTTATGTAAATTTGAGTCTCTGAAAAATAGAAAATGGAGGGTTATTTCAATATCCCAAGTAACATTTGGACCTCCATTACATAAAAGGGGCACATATTTTGGCCTAGTTTGGAGCAATGTGGGAGTATACATATTCTCCAAGTAGGCCTACGATAGAGTCCTTATACAAAACGAGATGTTTAAAACCAAGTGTTGGTTTTCCATACTAAAACTCAGAATTACTTTCATTATTTTCATTCTGCATTTAGTAATTCAAAGTTCATTTGGATATTAAATTGTTTTGTGAGTCAACCTACTAGGTTTGAAAGGTTTTAAAAGTAAATGTTGTATAAAAAGTTTCAAAAGTAAATGTTGTTCAAAATAATCTTATAATCTCTTGACATTTTCAAAAACCTTGATCTTATATAACCATGAAAATTATCCAAAGGCAACACAGCTTCTACCTAACTTGCCTGCTATTTACATCTTTGAGTATGATCTAGTATACTCGAATGGAAATTTAATTAAAACAAAATTAAAACCTACCCTTATTTGAAGGTCCAACAAAGACATTACTTATCTTAAAAATGTTTTCTTGCTTTTATTGATACATAACAATTGTACATATTTATGCAGTACATACAATATTTTGATACATGCATAAAGTGTTTAATTATCAAATCAGCATATTTAGGATATCCATCACCTCAAAAACTCATCATTTCTCAGCACTGGGAACATTTCAAATCTTCTAGCTACTTTGAAGTATACAACAAATTACTAACTATTGTGCTATTGAACACTAGAACTTATACCCTTTATCTAGCTGCATATTTGTACCCATTAACCAACACCCCTTAACACCACCACCCCTCTTAGCTTCTGAAAACCATCACTGGACTCTCTACCCCCAAGAAATAAAAATTTTAGCTCCCATATATGAATGAGAATGTGCACTATTTGTCTTTCTGTCCTTTGCTTATTTCACTTAACATAATGGCTTCCAATTCCATCATGTTGCTGAAAATCACAGGATTTTGTCTTTTTATGGCTTAATAGTAGTACTCCTTTGTATATATGCACCGTATTTTCTTTATCTGTTAATCCATCGATGGACACTTTTGTTGGTTCTGTATTTTGGCTATTGTGAATAGCGCTACAATAAGAAATACAATAGGGGTGCATGTATCCCTTTGATATGCTAATTTCCTTTCAATTGGTAAGTACCCAGCAGTAAGATTGCTGGATCATAAGGTAGTTCTATTTTTATTTTTTGAGAAACCTCCATACTGTTTTCCATGACTGCACTAATTTATATTTCCACTAACAGTGAATAAGAGTTCCCTCTTCTCTCCATCCTCACCAGCATCTGTTAATTTTTTTATTTTTGTAATAGCCATTCTAACTGGGGTAAGATGACATCTCATTATGGTTTTCATTTACATTTCCCTGATGATTAGTGACGTTGAGCATTTTTTTTTTTTTCATATACCAGTTGGCCATTGGCATGTCTTCTCTTGCAAAATGTCCATTCAGATGCTTTGCCCATTTTTAAGTGGGACTGTTTGTCGGTTTGCTCTTGAGTTCCTTATACATTGCAAATATTCATTCCTTGTTGGATAAGTACCTTGAAAATGTTTTCTCTCATTCTAAAGCTTGTTTCTTCACTCTGTTAATTGTTTCCTTTGCTTTGCAGAGGCTTTATAGTCCTGTTTTTTATTTTTGTTTTTGTTGTCTGTGTTATTGAAGTCTTTGCCATAAAAATCTTTGCCTTGACCAAGGTCATGAAGTGTTTCCTCTATATTTTTTTCTAGTAGCTGTATAGTTTTTGGTCTTATTTTTAAGTCTCTAACACATTTTGAGTTGAATTTTGTATGTGGTGAAATATAAGGATCTAGTTTCACTCTTCTGTATGTGGATTATGGATATACAGTATTTCCAGCACCCTCTTTTGAAGAGAGTGTCCTTTTTTAAATGGATGGTCTTGGCACCTTTGTCAAAAATCAGTTGATTTTTAAAACGTGAGTTTATTTCTCCACTTGCTGATCTATTCCATTGGTCTACTGTTTGTTTTTATACCAATAACATGCTGTTTGGGTTACTATAGCTTTGCAGCATACTTTGAAGTCAGGTTTTGTGATACCTTCAGCTTTGTTCTTGTTGAGTATTGCTTTGGCTATTTGGGGTCTTTAGTGGTTCCATATAAATTTTAGAATTGTTTTTATTTTCTATGTCTGTGAATAATATCATTGGTATTTCGATAAGGATTACATTCAATCCGTAGCTTGCTTTGAATAGTATGGTCATTTTAATAATATTAATTCTTGCAATTTGTAAACATGAGATGTATTTTAATTTGTTTGTGTCCTCTTCAGTTTACTTTATCAGTGTTTTCTAGCTTTTGTTGTAGAGCTCCTTCTCCTCCTTGTTAAATTTATTGCTAGGTACTTTATTTTTTTGTAGATATTATAAATGGAATTGCTTTCTTGATTTCTTTTTCAGATAGTTCACAATTGGTGCATAGAAATGCTACTGATTTCTTAATATTGATTTTGTATTCTGCAACTTTACTGAAATTTTAATCATTTCTAAGACTTTATTGATGAAGCCTTTAGGCTTCCCCCCTTCCCAATTGAGATAGAGTCTCACTCTGTCCCCCAAGCTGGAGTCCAGTGGCATGATCTTGCCTCACTGCAACCTCTGCCTCCCAAGTTCATGCAATTCTCCTGCCTCAGCCTCCCGAGTAGCTGGGATTACAGGCATGCGCCACCATGCCTGGCTAATTTTTGTATTTTTAGTAGAGACGGGGTTTCGCCATGTTGGCCAGGCTGGTCTCAAACCCCCGACCTCAGGTGATCCGCCGCCTTGGCTTCCCAAAGTGCTAGGATTACAGGAGGGAGCCACTGCTCCCAGCCAGCCTTTAGGCTTTTCTATATATATGATCATATCAACTACAAATAGAGACAATTCGACTTCCTCATTTCCAATTTTGATGCCCCTTCTTTCTTTCTCTTGTCTGAATGCTCTGTCTAGGACTTATAATATTCTGTTAAATAAGACTGGTAAAAGTGGGCATCCTCGTTTTGTTACATTTCTTGGAGAAAAGGCTTTCATCTCTTCCACATTCAGTATAATATTAGCTGTGGGTTTGTCATATAGGGCCTTTGTTATGTTACGTTCCTTCTATGTCTAATTTGTTGGAAGGTTTTATCATGAATTAATATTGAATTTTGTTAAATACATTTTCTCCATCTAAAATGCAGATGATCATATAGTTTATGTCCTTTATTCAGCTAATGTGATGTATCTTTTTAAAAATTTACATATGTTGAAAAATCCTTGAATCCCTGAGATAAATCCCACTTTATAATGGTGTATTATTTTTTTCATGTGTTCTATGATATTCTACGATATCATTTGTATAACATCTTAGGAAAATGTAAACTGTAGGGCCAGAAAACAGATTAGTGGTTGTCAAGGGTTGCAGATAAAAGGCAAGGGTTTTGTTCAAAGGGCCACATGTTTTGGGGTTGATACAAATGTTCTGTGGTTGTGGTTACATGATTGTATGTGTTTATCAAAACATATAACTGTATCCTAAAAATGTGTTTTATTCTACAAAAAATATTCTTCAGTAAACCTCACTTATAAAATAGGACATCAAACAAGCAAAAAGTATGGAAAAACACACATAAATGCACAAATTATGAACAAAAGTGAAGGGTAATCGTAAAAGACTTGAAGGTAGAGAAGTACAAATAGTAGATTTTGCAAAAGGACATTTCGAGGTTCAAGGAGAATATTTAAAGGTGAGGAAACTTTGTGACCAAACCAGCCCTGGTTCCCTTTGTTATGGGTGGGAGTGTTTATGTGCCAATTATAGAATAGTATCTCATATCTTGTTTACCAATAGCCTATAATTTCACCTGATTTCTCCTCCCTTGAAAATACTGAGTACTGTCATTCTAGAGTATCTATGCAACATATTCCCTGCAATAGTGCAGAGCTTGTGAAAATGGGGAGTCCAGAGTGATTGTCTTGATATGCTATACCCTAAGGTCAATTGCTCCACCTAAACAGATTTTGATCAATACTCTCAGAAAGAAGCACATGCAAATTTGAAAATTTTAATATCTATATGTGTTATTTGGAGGTGGCCACAACATACCTTAGATTGTTTTAGTAAATGGCAGAAAAGTGACTTACATTTCTTAAATACATTTTACTCACATTCGGTTAACATATACAAGAGGAGTGGAAATCATTATTTGAGTGCTCTTAGATTCCTTTTATTTGGAATGTGTTTAAAATATATGTGATAAAAACGTATATTTGGGAAATGTAATATATTTAAAATGTAATATTCATGTTCAGTATCATAGAAATGAACATATGTGTAGATACAACAAATACTAATGTTGAGAACACTTGCTTAAAGTAAAAGGTTATACTGCTTCTCAAATGCTGCTATTTTGAGTTCCTTATGATCACTTGGGTCTGTGCTACTGAGTTTCTGATTACTACATTATTACATTTTCACATTATCACAATTTGCAGATGAACATGTTTCAGAAAAAGAGCAACATTTTAAACTTCTTCAAAGAGAAAAGATAGCCATAATACCAGTCTGTTCAGTAACGAACACCCCTACCAACCAGGTGGCTTTATGCCATTGCAAGTTATCCTGTTGCTTAATCTTAATTATACATCTTTTTTGGGGGGGGGAAAGTAAATTAATAGTGAAAGAGAATTATTTATTAATATATTTTTACATTTATAATTTATTTACCCTGCCTATACCCGAAAACAATTTGAGGCACCACATTGATTATATTCACTGGAGCAAAGAAATGGGCATTAAATAAATGACTTAAATTAATAGAAGTTAAATTATCCACAGATGCTATCCATTCCCTTTATTTGCAGTACATCTAATTGTAATATCCAGCTGGTTGCCTTCACAACATCCCACCTCCTTCAACCTCCCTTTATTCTTTTCCATATTCCCTCCCACTTCTGCCTTCCCACTTTCTTCTCTCCCCACTCTGGATTCAGACTCCATTAGCCCCTTTGCACTCCCTATTGACTCTTTTATCTCATTGTTGCCCCCTCAATAAAACTGCCCTTCTCCCTCCTTTGCACCCTCTCCTTAACACCCTCATTCCCTTCATACCAGGCCCAGCCCCCATCCCTTTGTCCCCTTCTCACTCATGCCTTATATCATCCCTGATCTCCTGTCTCCCAGCCCTTCTACTTTTAGTCTACCCTCGGTTTCAGGGAACACTCACCTACTACCTCCCTAATACTACTTGGATTACCACCTACTAGTTACCACTATGCCCTCTGGACAGTTTTACCTGCCTTCTAGTCTTTTATTATATGCAGCTAAGTTTGTTCCAAAGCGGCCATCTCACTTTACTGAGAATGTTAAACTCCAACTACTCACCTCTCATGGCATATGGTCCGTGGTGCTTTTGACTAAGTTCACATTCTTACATAAACAGTGATAATCATATGTGCTGATTGTCATTTCCCTTACAATAGAATATCATATAAACATGTGGTGCTAGAACAGCTGAGTATGTTTAATAAAAATGCTAAGGAATTATTTAGAACATATTGTATGGAGTCATTAGAATTTATTTATTCAATCCTTGCATCTCTGTTAACTTCTCAAATAATGATACTTATCACTCCTAATTGTCTTACTCTGATACGACTATCTGTCTACTCAGGCTTGATTAATATCACCCATTCATTGCATGTGTACTATGGAAAGGTAACAATGCACTGTTGATCTCACCTTAATCAGAAGCAACACTCAAACTTTTATCGGGAGCACAGGGCTCTGTTTAGATTAGATGATTTTCATCTAGCATAGATGCTAATATGCTTGCAATTTTAAAAACAATTTTACTTTTCTACTTGTACTTCGAAAATAATCTGCATTTTGATTTACACACCTAATGAACAGATGAGAGTTAGATACATTGTATATAGTGTGTCCCACTTACTTGAATAAAGATTCTGATTTAGAAATATTAATTCATCATGATAAATAATTCCACCTTGTTTTCAGAGATAAAAATCAAGCTGCCAGAAAACATTTACTTAAGCTGACTTTATAAGTCTTATATAAATGAACTCTGTATTATCACTGATGCGTGCTCTGGCACATCTTTTTTTTTTTTCAATCATTGGGAGGAAGAATTTGCTTATAGCTAACATATTTATGATTATTTCATGCTTTAGTCTGCTCTGGAGCTAACTAAATAAAATGAAAAGGTATAATTTATAGAAACAAAATTATGATTAAAATATCAGAATATAAAACTCAGTTTACATTGTCAGTACTTTTCCCCATTGAGCCTGAGTTGTTAGTGTCATGCTCAGATGTGATCCTGCAAGGAGTTTGACTTGACTCAAAAGGATAACAAAGTGACAACTTCCACCTGCTTTGACTCCTGTCCAGTTCCTGTTAGAATTTTCAGAATCTTTTTTCACTATGTCATATTTAAGGGTAGGGTCAAGGCAGGAACTACTGGACTAAGGAAGGCACGGACTCTTGTCCCCAAATGCTGGGACTCTTTATAACCAGAACAGCTCACTTGGTGCATAGTGTATAAAGGAAAGGATCTTAACCATCCTGTTGCCAGCAACATTTGGCTACGAAGTTCTTTCAGCATAACTCTTCTATTTGGGAAATACCCTTATTGCAACATTTGGTCCAGAATCATCTGCTCTTTTTGCAAAAACCTCAGTCGAGCAAAGATACCTCTGCCAAACCCCACCTTCTATCCCTTTACCTTCACTTCCAGCCCATTTCTCCTGAGAAAACCATATTGCCATGGGAATTTATTTACTATCTGTTGCCTCCAGACATAATCTCTATCAGACTTAATCAAGCCTACTACTTTTGATTATTCATTTAAATTATTCTCTTTCTTGACTATCCTAGTGCCAACTCCACCAGGAAAGATCCAAGTAACCATCCTGGTGCAAGCCCCTGTTATATCTATAGTTATTCGGTGTAACAACAGGTTAGCTGCTAACAGCCTTGTTTTAGCCCCATTGTTTATGAGATCTTTCTTTCACAATGTCCTCAGTGTGCATGAGTATAAGAATCCTTAAGAGCTTCATTTTGATTCTGCTGTGTTCACCTGAGCCTTTCCTGCATAATTGATACTCGTTAGCCCCTACTGCCCTACTGGGGGGTGCTGTGCTAGTCCGACAGGTGTAAATTTTATTAAATGTGTGTCACTACAGCACTCTTCTTGGAGATAATGCTTTAAAATATCGAGTATTGACACATTTCATTTCTCTAATAATCAATGATGCTGAGCTTTTTACATATATGATTGTTGGCCACATGTATATCTTCTTTTAAAAAGTGTCTGTTCATGTTCTTCGCTCACTTTTTAATGGGGTTGTTTGTTGTTGTTGTTGTTTCTATATTTGTTGAAGCTCCTTATAGATGCTGGATATTAGACCTTTGTCAGATGGATAGTTTGCAAATATTTTCTCCCACTCTGTGGGTTGTCTGTTCACTCTGTTGATAGTTTCTCTTGTGCAGAAGCTCTTTAGTTTACATGGATTCCGTTTGTCAATTTTTGCTTTTGTTTCAATTGCTTTTGGTATCATTGTCATGAAATATTTGCCTATTCCTATGTTCAGAATGGTATCACCTAGGTTGTCTTCCAGGGTTTTTATAGTTTTGGATTTTATATTTAAGTTTTTAATCCATTGATCATTAGAATAATGCAAATCAAAACTACAATGAGATACGATCTCACAACAGAGTAGCTATTACTAAAAAGTCAAAAAAATAACAAATAATGACGAGATTGAGGAGAAAAAGGAGCATGTATACAATGTTGGTGGGAATGTAAACTAGTTCAACTATTGTGGAAGACAGTGTGGCAATTCCTCAAAGACCTAAAAACAGAAATACCATTTGATCCAGCAATCCCGTTCTTGGGTATATACCCAAAGGAATATACACTGATGTTGGAGTAAAGATGCATGTCTGTACTTGAGAAAATCCCCTCTAATTACTCAGCCACCACTGTTTGTAGCTACTTTTTCATATGCTCTGTATTATTTGACTTGCTGACATTTCAAATGTTAACTTTAGAGTCCTTTTTTTTTCCTTATTACACATTTTTTGGTACCATTTTACATCAGTAACTACAAAAGCCAGCTTAGAATTTCTGTCACCTTTTCCCCTTTCCTAATAAGCTTGCTTTCACAAGGATATACTAAACTATCCCTGCCAATCGTCTTCAAACAATGCCTTTTATTTATTCAAAAATCTACAGTATACTATGTTTTTCATTAATTAGCACTATGGCTGTTAATGTTCAGACAATGTAGAAGTTGAGGATTTAGGCAGTTTTCTGAACAAACGTTACATTTGTAAATGTTTAACACCAATATTTTCCTAGTTTCAAGCAAAATTTGAATTTTGCTTAAAATATCCAGGTGCTATAATTGAGGCCAAAGAGGTCACCTTTTTGTTAAATCAGGTGGATAATTACTCTAATTCTACAGTTTACTTTGCATGAAGTAATTAACTGAGAGAAATTTCCACTGAAAATTTCAGTGAAAAGAAATAGTCAAAAATGAGTGCTGAGTATCTTCAAGCCCAAACAAGTAGGTAATTGCCTGAAGTCACTAGTTGTTTAGTTAACCAGTCTCGGTTATTGAAGTATAACCATGGTGAAATTGGAAGAAAGAAAAATAAACATCCCTTTAGCATGCCTACCACAGTGCTCAATCATATATACTCAGAGTTAGTAGCACATTCAAAATTATACCTTTCTTCAATTTCTCATTTTACTTCTTAAAGTAAGTTTATGTTGTCAACATTTATGTTAGTACAGAATAAAAAATGACTTGAGAGCAGCTTAGTAGTTCACTTTATTTGAGTCAATTTTCACAAACATCTGCTTTGGACATGAAGAAAGACTCTAGAGGTAGAAAACTTAGCAAGAACTAGAATAATCTAATAAATCTGAAATGTGATGATTAACTAGAAATATTTTCGCATATATCATTTCTATTTTGCTAGAACACAGCCTAGAAAGTCAGGATAAACAAATGACAAATGTATAGGCATACTGAAAACTGGAAAAAGGTTGGTGTTAAATAATGTCAAATGTAAAAGAGGGTCTCGGAAATCTTAACATCTATGAAACGGTTTAAAAACATCCCTGAGGGCAAATGATGTCGAAATTATGAGAAACAAAATGAACATTTAGGAGTCCAATTTTCCCCTTTGAACTGGTGAATGAACCTTATTTCACAACCTTCTATTACTCACAAGGTTTTGCAAAATTCAAATAGACCCACTTAGCCATATATATGGCCAATCTGTACTAAAGTCATTTCATAGTTAGCTATTTACATTATTCAGAGAAATCTCAAAGGGGAAAATTTTAAACCTATCTTTACTTTTAAATACATCTACTTTTTTAGTATTATAGAGTGAGGAGAAATGTTACATAAAAAATAAACTTCTGACTTGCCTCACTATAATTAAAGCTTATCTCATCTAGTCTGACTTGGGTGGAAATGTTGAACAGCTGTCTGATCCACCCCTTCTACCCCTAATACCTTTCCAACTATATGAAGACTTGTGGTTAAGCTAATCCTTCAGTTCTCCTAGGCTTCTTTTACAAGGGCAATTTTCTAAAACTTTCAAAGGAATCACTTTGGCTAGCTTACCCTGGCCCTTCTCTAAATGCCCCCTGAATGTAAAATAAAAGTTGAAATTATTAAAGTGAAAAGATAAATAAATACTCCACGTCTCAGTTAGACCATAGATGCTGAAAATGAATACATTATTCCACTTGGAAGACATGAAAAAATCCTAACACAGAATATACCAAGATTACATCTCAGCTCCTTCATGCTATTAATATATCTATATAAAAGATAATGTTCACATTTACAACCATAGGGCTTTCCATTACTGGCTTTTTTTTTTTTTTTAAACCTATGACTCCCACAGGCCTAATGCAGTTATTTGCTATACTTATATATAATGAATCCAGGACCATCTTGTACTCCTCTGAAATCTGGTATTCCTCCCTCAGTGGGCTTACTTTTAATTGACTTTGTCTTGATTATTTTTACCCGTTTCAACTTGTCAAACTTGTTTAGCATCCCAATCTTATCTCACTTCTCCTAACCCCTATACTCACAAAAGCAGAATTCTTTGAGTATGCATTCCTTAAAGAAAGTCTCAAAAATGATATACCTATTTGATGAGTCTGCATACAGTCGTGACACTAAGACATTCAACATTCCTGCCCCTTGTTCATTGCCTAATAAAACCCAAAGTCTTGTTTATTGATGCTCTTACCTGATTCCCAGGTCTTTGCTAATGTTCAAAGAATGGGATGCAACAGCACAGGCTTAAATTGGAGTCAGCCCTACAGCCAGATGCTCTACAATGTGTTCTTCTAGAACTTATTGCACCTCAAAATAGTTACTATCTGTAAGTGTTTTCCCCCTGGAGTACAACCTGGAAAAAAAAAAAAAAATGTGACTCCAGCCGGAACAGTGGTAAAGCTGGGAAACAAGGCAACTGAGTACATGAGGAAGGAGGGGACAGAATGGGGAAACAAGTTCCCAAAATAGGAGATATCACCTTAACTCTTGCTCTCTGGGGATTCAGAGATAGCTTTATGCTGTCTGTAATATACAAGAGGAAGAAAACGCAAAAGAAAGGGTGAATGAGAATTCACCCCTTACAAAGTGTAGGCCTTATATATCCCTCAGGCACAGAAGGGAAAATAGGCCAACTTATTCCCTCTTCCTCTATCTTCTCCTGGGATGTTCACTTATACTTTCTTACTTAAATTCCTGGTATTTCCATCTTGGAACTGTCTCTATCCCTGGGCAGTTATCAGCATAAATATACCCTTCCACCTCAGCCGGGATGTTCTGGGCCACCAGCCAATTGTGTATGTCCCCTCTATCAATAATTAGATTGTGCCTAATCATATAGCATTTAGATGCTACAAATATCAACATGAGTAATTAACTTGGACTGTGAACCCAATTTACAGCATTCAATACATATTAAGTCATAATAAACTAGTATATTATTATATCCATGTAAGTTTGTGATAAAATAAAAAAATAGATTATATCGAAGTATTTAGGGTTTGTGGAGATTAAAGTATTTATGTGTTGAGAAGATACTTGGAATTTTAATTTCCATAGTATAGATGTAAGCAAAATTAATTTGGAATCTTAAGCACTTGGATTTGTGTGGGACAGAGGACAGCTGAAGCCTGACACTTAATTTTTATTTTATTCATTTCTAATTTATACTTAATTCCAAAAAGTATTCAATGCAGCTGGCATTGAAGTGGAGGTATGCTATAATCAATCATATATTAAATAATTTCATTCAAATATTTTAAAAATGAATGACTCTAATATATTTGCACCATTTCTATTTTTATTTAAATGCCCCAAATAGCTAGGTTGAAAAACAGTTTTTATCTTTTTTAAGGAACATTTAATGATGAGAGGAATTGCAAGGCATATTTCTGAAATGGCAGGTCTTTGTTCTAAGGAATGGATATGTGACAGAACATTTTTCTCCATCAAAATAATGTATCCCTATCTCTTTCCTTTTTCAACTCTCTTCAATTTTGTAATGTAATTTAATGTAATAGAAGAATAGTGTTCTTCCTATTAGAGGTAAGTAATCATTACTACTGTATAATGATGTCCTTTTTTTCTCATTTTTTAAAGGTACTCTTTGAAAACATTTCTTCACATTAGCTGTTAGAATCAATTATCAAGACTCCAAACTCACGATTGTTAGTCACCCTTGACTGAGTTAATAGTTGACTATAAGCATTGTGATTGATATGAATCAAAACAATAAAAATAGCATCCAATTTTATAGATGAGAGTGGTTAATTTCGAAGAAAAATGAAATTCAGGAAGAAAAGGAAAAAATCTAGTCTAGGTAATATGCTAGATTCTTCATATGTTACCTAATTAAATCGTGAAAATTCTATAAAATAGGTATCATTATCCCCATTTTGCAGATAAGAAAACTGAAGTTCAAAAATGTGAATTGCCCACAACTATTTAGTGGCATAGCTCAAAGTGGAATTGAAATCTGTTTGAGTTCTAAGGTTGTGCCCTTAATCACTACTCACCACTGTGGTAAAGGGAGAGCATAATGAAGAATGAGGTACAAAAACAAACTAATTTCCAATAAAAGTGGCTACTCATTCCTTTCCTTGCTGCTCTTCTACTCTGCCCCAACAATAAAACAAAATAATATAGATTATCTATTAACTGCCAAAGTATATTTACATAGCTGAACTGCTTCTAAATGAATTGCGTTTATAAAAATTGATGAAGATTTTTGCATGTCCACATTCAGAAATAAGTGTTTGAAAAAATGAATTCTAAGTACTGAGGTTTAGAACTGTTAGTTAAAAGCATTAAATATCTTTACTATTTCAAGTCCCCAAACTAGCCTGTGTGTTTGTAATATAATCATTTATACTGCCATATAAACTCTTGGGAACCTATTCCCAAAAAATAAAATTAAAGAAAAACATTGTGAGGGTAAATTATAAATGATTAAACATGAGCTGACATGGATGTAGCATTAGTATCCTAACACCAATGCACAATGCACAATCGACTAAAGGTCTTTATTGGCTTTGTACATTGGTTGATGACTTGATGGATTTGGTGAATAACTAGAAAATTTTACAGCCAGAGCATGTATGTAATAATAATCAAATATTTGAATCTTTAGCAACTTCCTAGAGGCATAGGTCTTTCCAAACCTGAAAAACAACCATTATTTAATCTTACTACTCCCTCTAGCTATCACCTTATTTTATTTTCGTTTCATGGTCAAACTTCTCAAATAGTCTACATGAGCTTACTCCTCTTTCTATATAACCTCTCCCTCTAGATACCACTTCAGTTTTATTTCTGCTCCACCTCACTAGGGCAACTGCTTCCTCACAGTTTACCAATGACCTTCTTGTTAAGAAATCCACATTCTCGCTTCACAGCATGTTGCCCATCACCTCCACCTTGAATTTTTTTTCATTGACCTCCATACCACTATCTAATTTTATTCTTTCCCTTTCTCCCCATATACTTATTCTTTATTAACTTCACTGGTTACTCTTCCTTCTACACCTTTTTGTGGACTGATTTTCCAATGCTCCTGCTCTTTTTTCATTCTTTACCCTAGAAATTTCATTCATTTTAATGACTTCTATGACATCTGTGTTGATGACAGCTGAAATGTAGCAGGACGAGCCACAGACAAAACCCCTCAGACACCAGGTTAAAGAAGGAAGTGGCTTTATTTGGCCGGGAGCATCAGCAGACTTGCGTCTCAAGAACCAAGCTCCCCGAAGAAAGTGTTCCTGGCCCTTTTAAGGGCTTACAACTCTAAGGGTCCACGTGAAAGGGTCGTGATAGATTGAGCAAGCATGGAGTACGTGACTAGGTAAGGGTGGTGAGCAAGGCAAGTATTTCTCCATACCATTGTCTGTGATCTATAGATAGCACAAGCGGTTAGGGTGGGGGTTAATCTTTAACCTACAGGCCTGACCAGTGGTGCTGATCAGTCTGTTATTTTTCAGTTTTTACTTCCTCCTTTTCTTTGGAGACAGGAGACAGTAAGAGAAATGACCTCTCTCCTCAAAGCTAAATCTTCAGACTACCTCCAGCCTCATAATTCCTGCTGAATATGTTTACTTGATTATTAATTATTAGTATAGATTAGTCAAGTCCAAAATAGAACTTACCATATTTTCCAAGTAAATATCTTTTCCCTGTCACCTTCATCACTTGTAACATTCTCCCATCTATGATTTATCTCTTTTCTTCACTTGTTACATCAAGTCAGCCACAAAGTTCTACCAAATTCTCTCTTTCTCACTGTTCTTATGCCTCTAAGTCAATTGGACACACCTGTTCAAGTTAGAGCTGGACCAAAATACAAAGCTACTACTGGCACTTTGCATTATGGCTCCAGAATTTACCAAGTCTAGATTTCATGCTTTTGCTCTACCACTTGCTCTGTCATCCTAGATACTTGCATATTGGCCATTTTTCTCTCCCAGTTCTCTTCTACTAAAATATTAGTTTCAAGGATTTAGCATTTTATATTTAACATTTGTTCCTTTCCAGGACATGATTTCCAACTTTTCCCTTCTGGTAAGACTGTATAACATACCCAGTGGCCCTGCCATGTAATAAAAATTACTGATGTTTTGACATGTTTTAAGAACCTAGAAACTATGTAATCCTACTGCCTGCCTGCTTGCTTGAACTACAACCCTCTTGGAAACCCAATCAGGGGAAAAATGGAATAGACTGTTCCTGTCTTAACTTCTCTATTCAGCGTAAATCCCACTATCAAATATTTCAATTATTCTTTTGACCATTTCCTCACCTTTCTTATTCATTGTCCTTATGTAGCATCCATGTGATAAAATTCAAGCCATGTGTCAATCCAAATGTCCACCTCTCTGGCCCTACTATGCTGAGCTCCTGAATGTTGTTGGAGAAAATTACAAATTAGTCTATTGCAAGTTCTTGGTCTTTAATCTCAGCTTGCTTCCAATGCCACCCAGTAATCTTCCTATTGTTCTCTCTTAATAACAGCTCTTTCAAACCTTCTCTACTCTCCTACCACTACTACCCCTCTGCCCCACAGTCCCTTCAGATAATTTCACCTCTTACTATGTGGAAAAATTAAAAACTATCATAAGAGAACCCTTCAAATGTTCTGCCCCTCCACCTATAAACGTCCCTGCTCAGCACTCAGTCTCTGTTCCTTTTTCTGTCACAATAGAAAAGGTGATCTACTCTAATATAAGGCTAATACTTCCACATATACTCTTGATCCTATTGTTTCCTGATGTCTCAGATTGCCATCACTTCATCAAGTCCCCCACCCCAAGTATGCCTGCTCTCTTTCTCTCTCCTGAATCTTTGTCCTTTCCCTCCCTACTATATCTTCCCAACAGAACTGAAATATACTTAACTCTCTATCTTAAAAAAAAAAAAGAACATGACTCCCCTTGATCTGATGCCCACACTAATTACTGCACCAATCTTTGATTATGCATAATACCCAAGTTTCTTTAAAGAGTTGCCTCTCCTAATTGTTTCAATGTCCACTCATATCATTTATTATTTAATTTACTATAATTTTGTATCCACTCCATTGATTCATTGACATTGCCAAAATCAGTAATGACCAATGTAATATCCAGTGGTCACATGGACCTCTCCCTCTTACTGAAATTCTTTTGGTTTCTAAGACACTATCCTGCCTCTCCTCCTAGCTATGTAGCTGCTGCTTCCCTGTCTTTTTGAGGGGAGAATCTCTACTTCCTTCAACAGTCCTTATTTTTCCTTCTTTTTTTATTTTTTGAGGTGGAGTCTCACTCTATTGCCCAAGCTGGAGTGCAGTGGTGCCATGTGGCCTCACTGCAACCTCTGCCTCCTGGGCTCAAGCTATTCTCCTGCCTCAGCCTCACTGGGATTATAGGCACATGCCACAATGCCCAGCTATTTTCTGTATTCTTTGGTAGAGATGGGGTTTCACCATGTTGTCCGGGCTGGTCTCGAACTGCTGACCTCAAGTGATCCACCTGCCTCGGCCTCCCAAAGTGCTGAGATTACAGGCATAAGCCACTGCACCAGGCCCAAAAGTCCTTTAAATGTTGATGTTTCTTAGTGTTCTATCCTCAGTCCTTGACTTTTTTCATTTTACGTTGTCTTCCTTATGTAGTCCTATTCCCGTATGCTAATAAATCACAAATTTAAACTCCGACCCAAATCTCCCTTTTAAACTATGAGATATGTCCTACTTAAACTTCCCTCAGGCTACTCCATTCAACATATCCCAAACTGCATTTGTCAACCTCTATCTTTAACTTCAAATTTCCAGAACTGCTCCTCCCACTTTGTTTCTATTGCCAGTAAATGATCTCATCATCTACCTCTTTGTCCTAACCCAGAAACCTAGATGTCAACTTTGACTATTCTTCTTCACTGAACTTTTCAACATATCCTAGATGGTCAGCACTTTCACAACACAGTCCTTTTGCAAATAATGCCTCTCTGCCTGAAATACGCTAATTTCTTCCTCTTTACCTAGGACACCTCCTACTAATCTCACCCAGATTTCTTCTTGAAGACTTTACATTAAGAACCCCTCCAGGACTTTACTCTTCTGAGTTTCCATAACATCCTACTCAAAACTTTGCTGTGCTATGTACCCAATTTTCTTCACTTCTCTATGGTCCCCATAAGAGTGTAAGTAATGTGAAGGTAGAGGCTTGTGCTTTAGTCATGTTTATATCCATGCACTTAATATGGTAAAACATTGACACTTAAAATGGGCTATTGAATAACATTTTAAAGGTTTATCAGAATAAAATAGGCAGACAGAAAGAAAAACTAGAGAAAAGTATCAAAATGGTTTTGGTAAGAAGATGTAGAAGTGTCCAATCTGTGGAAAACAGAGATTTTTTCTTCATCTCTCAACATTAACACATTTTAATCACATTTTAGTCTAATTATTAAACTATAGTGCTAATTGTTGGATTATCAGAAAACACAGATAAATTTTTTTATTATTATACTTTAAGTTGTAGGGTGCATGTGCACAATGTGCAGGTTTGTTACATATGTATACATGTGCCATGTTGGTTTGCTGCACCCATTAACTCGTCATTTACATTAGGCATTTCTCCTAATGCTATCCCTCCCCAATTCCCCCACCCTATGACAGGCCCCAGTGTGTGATGTTCCCCGCCCTGTGTCCAAGTGTTCTCATTGTTCAATTCCCACCTATGAGTGAGAACACGAGGTGTTTGGTTTTCTGTCCTTGCGATGGTTTGCATAGAATGATGGTTTCCAGTTTCATCCATGTCACTACAGAGGACATGAACTCATCCGTTTTATGGCTGCATAGTATTCCATGGTGTATATGTGCCACATTTTCTTAATCCAGTCTATGACTGATGGACATTTGGGTTGGTTCCAAGTCTTTGCTATTGTGAGTAGTGCCACAATAAACATACGCGTACATGTGTCTTTATAGTAGCATGATTTATAATCCTTCGAGTATATACCCAGTAATGGGATGGCTGGGTCATATGGTATTTCTAATTCTAGATCCTTGAGGAATCGCCACACTGTCTTCCACAATGGCTGAACTAGTTTACACTCCCACCAACAGTGTAAAAGCATTCCTCTTTCTCCACATCCTCTCCAGCACCTGTTGTTTCCTGACTTTTTAATGATTGCCATTCTAACTGCTGTGAAATAGTATCTAATTGTGGTTTTGATGTGCATTTCTCGATGACCAGCAATGATGAGCATTTTTTCATGTGTCTGTTGGCTGCGCAAATGTCTTTTTTTGAAAAGTGTCTGTTCATATCCTTTGAGCACTTTTTGATGAGGTTGCTTGATTTTTTCTTGTAAATTTGTTTAAGTTCTTTGTAGATTCTGCATATTAGCCCTTTGTCAGATGGGTAGATTGCAAAAATTTTCTCCCATTCTGTAGGTTGCCTGTGCACTCTGATGGTAGTTTCTTTTGCTGTGCAGAAGCTCTTTAGTTTAATTAGATCCAATTTATCTATTTTGGCTTTTGCTGCCATTGCTTTTGGTGTTTTAGTCATGAAGTCCTTGCCCATGCCTATGTCCTGAATGGTATTGCCTAGGTTTTCTCCTAGTGTTTTTATGGTTTTAGGTGTAACATTTAAGTCTTTAATCCATCTTGAATTAATTTTTGTATAAGGTGTAAGGAAGGGATCCAGTTTCAGCTTTCTGCATATGGCTAGCCTGTTTTCCCAGCACCATTTATTAGATAGGGAATCCTTTTCCTATTTCTTGTTTTTGTCAGGTTGGTCAAAGACCAGATGGTTGTGATGCGTGTTGTTATTTCTGAGGTCTACGTTCTATTCCATTTGTCTATATCTCTGTTTTGGTGCCAGTACCATGCTGTTTTGGCTGCTGTAGCCTTGTAGTATAGTTTGAAGTCAGGTAGTGTGATGCCTCCAGCTTTGTTCTTTTAATTTAGGATTGTCTTGGCAATGCAGGCTCTGTTTTGGTTCCATATGAACTTTAAAGAAATTGTCCCACAATGGTATCATAACTCATTTCAGATTATTTTTAAATATCTTCATAACGAAAAATTATGATGAATATTATAACGAATTCCTGTATATCCCATGATTATTACTTCTCGAGAACTCTTAGAAAAGTGGAAGAGAAAGTCAGAAGCGGAGGTTAGAATGATGCAATGTGAGAAAGACTCAACCTGCTGTAACTGGCTTTAAAGATGGAAACGGACCATGAACCAAGGATTATGGAGGCCTCTATATGTTGGAAAAAACAAGGGAACTGTTTTTCCTCTAGAGCTTCTAGAATGAAAGACAGACCTGCTGCCATCTTGATATTAGCCCAACAACAACAACAGAAAAAATAATAACAAGGAAAAGTAAAATACTTGTGTTACTTGTGAAGGAAATCTTCCTGTACAGTTGGTCTGCCTGCTACCAGGGATCAGGAACAAAGGAGGTAGAACCTGAAGAAGAGGGTTACCAATTCATTTTTGACAAAAGCACCAAGAACATACTTTGAGGAAAAGGCACTCACTTCAATAAAAAGTGCTGGGAAAACTGGATATTCATATGCAGAAGAATGAAACTAGGCATCTATCTCACACCATATACAAAAATCAAATGAAAACGGGCTGAAGACTCAAATGTAAGACCTGAAACTATGAAGTTCCTAAATTAAAATTTGGGGAAATGTTTCATGACATTGGCCTAGGCAAAGACTTCTTGCGTAACACCTCAAAAGCACAAGCAGTCAAAGCAAAAATGAACAAATGAGATCCCATCAAGCTGAAAAAACTTCTCACAACAAAGAAACAATAAATAAAGAGACAACCTACAAAGTGGGAGAAAATATTTATAAACTATTCAACTGACAAAGGATTATGAACCAGAATATAAAAGGAACAAAAATTAATAATAAAAAACAAATAATCCGATTAAAAGTAGGCCAAAAATCTGAATAGACATTTCTCAAAGACAACATTCAAACAACCCATAGGTATACGAAAAAAGGTCAACATCACTAATCATCAGAATAATGTGCATCAAAGCCACAATGAGATATCATCTCACCCCAGTTAAAATGTTTTTTTTTCATAAAAATAAATAATAATGGATGCTGGTGAAGATGTGGAGAAAGAGGAACTCTCGTACACTGTTTGTGGGAATGTAAATTAGTACGGCCATGATGTGTAGTCACTTCATACAGTACAGTGTGAAGGTTCCTCGAAAAACTAAAAGTAGAACTACCATATAATTCAACAATCCCACTTCTAGACATGTATTCAAAAGAAGGGAAATCAGTATATTGAAGAGATATCTGCATTCCCATGTTTATTGGAGCACTATTCACAGTTGCCAAGATATGGAATCAATCTATGTGTATATCACCAGATAAATGGATAGAGAAAATATGGTATATACACTCAATGAAATATTATTCATCTATAAAAAATAATGAAATTCTATCATTTGCAACAACATGGATGGAACTGGAAGAAGCATAAGCCAAGTACAGAAAGATAAATATTGTATGTTCTCACTCATATGTGGAAGGTAAAATATTTGAATCATGGAGGTAAAGAAAGGCTAGGAAGGGTATTGAGGAGGAGGGATAAAGAGGCAGTGGTTAATGGGTACAAGAATACAGTTAAATAGGAGGAATATAATCTAGTGGTTTGGTAGCACAATAGGGCAACTAAAGTTAACAATAACTTATTGGATATTTCAAAATAACTGAGGAGTGGATTTGGAATGTTTCCAACACAAAGAAATAAGAAATGTTTGAGGTGATGAATGTTCATTACACATAGTATGCTTGTATCAAAATATCACATGTACCCCATAAATATGCACAACTCTTATGAATTTATTAAAATTTTAAATTTTTTTTTAAATGGAGGCTTCCCAGTTAAATTTGAATTTCAGATAAAAGGAGTAATTTTTAGTATAAGTATATCCAATGTCAACAGTAAATATTTTGGACATATTTATACTAAAATAATTTTTATATGAAATTTAAATTTAACTGAGAATCTTGTATTTTATCTGGCAAACTTTATTAACTGGGCATCCTGGTAAATTTTAGCTAAATCTGGTTCTCCTACTGAAGGATTTAACTTCATGGCGTTACCATGTTAACACCTCAAATACCTTTTTCATTTCTTCCCAAAAAGAAGTTTTGTCCCAGTGAAGTTGTGTCCCAGTGTCTCATACACGAGAAGCATTAGCATATGAAATTGTGGGGGAATCATATTGGGTGTCAAAGCCAACATTATAGTGGAATGTTGGCTTAGGCCCAGTGCTACAGTACAAATTCAGGCAAATCAGCTCCCCTCTTTGAATTCTAGTTTTCACGTATTCAAATGAAGGGATTTGGATAAGATCCTATAATTAGTGAATTAATTCTTGGAAGTAATGTGATGCAGTTCTATTGTAAAGGATAATAATTTTACACTTGAATGGGCAGAGCTGACACTGACACCTGCACAGGTGGCTCCCTGCCTGGAACATGGACACTGCTTCCATTACAGCAGGTGGTGCATGGCCACGCTCAGCAGCTCCAGGATTTCATCCTCTCATCTGCACTCTGCTATTGAGTTCATCCCGTGAATTAAAAAAAAAAAAAAATCACTTTTTAGTTGTGTAGCTTCTATGTGGTCATTTTAAAAATAACTTCTATTTTTTTACTGAGATTTTCTATTTTATAATTTGTTTCAAAGAATTTGTTGGCCGGGTGCGGTGGCTCAAGCCTGTAATCCCAGCACTTTGGGAGGCCGAGACGGGCGGATCACGAGGTCAGGAGTTCGAGACCATCCTGGCTAACACGGTGAAACCCCGTCTCTACTAAAAAATACAAAAAACTAGCCGGGCGAGGTGGCGAGCGCCTGTAGTCCCGGCTACTCGGGAGGCTGAGGCAGGAGAATGGCGTAAAAACCCGGGAGGCAGAGCTTGCAGTGAGCTGAGATCCGGCCACTGCACTCCAGCCTGGGCGACACAGCGAGACTCCGTCTCAAAAAAAAAAAAAAAAAAGAATTTGTTATTGATTTTTGGATCCAATTTATGATGGCTGCTTTAAAATTCTTGTCAGATAATTTCAACGTCTCAATTTTCCTGGTGTCAGCTTAAGTTGTTTGTGGTTACCTCATTCAAATTGCGGTTTTCCTGGCTCTTGGCATAAAAGGTGATATTCGTTTGTGAAAAAAAAGAACTCTTAGAGGCTCTACAGTCTTTCTCACATAGTTTTCATTCCCATGGGTGTCTTTTTTCTCAACATAATGTTTAAAAAGTTGTTTCTGGCCAACCGAGATCTGTCCTGCTATAAAACTAAGGATTTTTTTTCCCTTTGCAAATTTTCCATGGTCATAGAAGACAAGTGATGAGTATCTCCCTTTTCTTTACATAAACTGCCTTCATTTTCCTGTGGACAGAAATTCCTTATCCTTCTCTTCCTCAAACAGAATAGCCTTAATTATGTTAGGGCTAGTCTCCTTCTTGATGAGTATTTGGGTCCATTTTCAGGAAAGTTCCTCCAGTTTTTCCAAGTCTTAAACCAAATAGAATGCTATTTTCAAAAAGTAAATAAACTAAAGAGCCATTTCATAATAGTAAAAGACATATTCAGCTTAGAAGATGAGAACCTGCCTTTTAACAAAGCACCAGGAATGCTTTTTTCTTTTTCAATCCTCTGTTCAGGACCACACAGAAGCAATGTCCTTTTTTCCTTGTTAATTCATGCCTAAAATGAGGTGTTCAGGGGTTAAAAAACACCAGTGAATTACTCACTGTATACAATTTCCAGCTCTTTATCAATGTCAATCAATGTCACTCTTTTTCACAGCCAGATTTCATGCAAAGTCAACATTTTAAAGTTTAATAATAATAGATTTCTGCAAGTTAATCCTGCTGATTCACTGTACTTGGTTGAGGCTGATATTTTCCCCTCAATTTCCATAGCTACCTAGACCGTAAAGACAAAAGTTTCTCATCACTTTATAAACTCTCTTACACATGACTTTTCACTAAGCAGTCTGCTAACCCAAAAAGGTTGATAAAATTGTTTCCAATTAATTTATATTATATCATACGCCACTCATTCTCAAGACTTCTCCTTGAATTTATATTCAGCGCCCACAGGAGAGGACAAATATCTTTGCCTTCTGTAAGCCAGGCTGTTTTCTATCTTTTTTCCCTGTCTATAACCCTGAAAAGAAGTGAACTCAAAAGGGAGAGGAGGCGAATATGGTAGCTAAATGGCGTGTTTTACTATCATGACCATCTTCTGCTCAACAAGCGCTGAAAAAAATAGATACCATAAATAAGAGGACAGTGCATTAGAAATAGGCTAGTGTGCTCAGCTAAGCTATAAATGAAGAAGACAGGCTTTTTGGCCTTGTGTGTGTGTCTTCTTTCTCTCCCTCTTCTCATCTGGACCTTACCCTTGTGATGCCTGGGCCCAGATTGCCTTTGCATCATCCTCCCAAATGCCCAGGTTTCCCTCCCAAACCCATTTGGCTGAAAGAGCCATCTATAATCTGGACCTTTCTCCTCCTCTATCTCATTAGTAACACTCAATTATAGTGTTCTTTCCTCCCAAGGCCTTGCTAGGCGATTGAAACTGATCTGAGAAAATAACTCGGGCTAAGATATTAATAAATGATAATGACCTAATGAGTTTCTGTTCTGAGGTAGCAAATGAGGACCATTACAGGAGCCTTCCACATCTTCTTAACTCCAAAGTGTGACACTTTCAGGCACTATGGAAGATTTTGAGAGATAAATTTGGGGCTTGCTCCAGTACCCTTTAAATCACATGCCACAGGCAGCAGCAGCCGGAATCTCTTAAGCTTCTATTACAGGTTGATAGCAGTCACATACTCTCATTTTTCTCCCCTTTTAATTTTTACCTATCAAACCCTATCCCCTGTCAGATATGATCAATGACAGAAAAGGACCTTTAGAGTTTATAAAATATTACCCGAGGACTTCTCCTCCCTTTCTTCCCCTCCCTAATAATGTGATTCTCCCTGTTTGGACAAGTGCTTAAGTGCCTGAACAAAGAGGCTTGTGTTATTAATTATGTATGTATACTCAAGGGCCTCTGCAATGGGCTTAAAAAAAATAAACTGAAAGAATAAGTAAACCAGTAAAAGGATCATGTTGGTTAGCACTTAGGGGCAAATAGACACTCTGGGTTCAGTGCCCCTTTCAATCCCACACTCCTGGAAATACCCAATTAGTGCATGTGCATTGCAAAGAAAGACCAAATGGGAATGTGTTTTGTCAGGCCTCTGCACAACCCTTGCAGAGATCCACTCACAGTTACACTAATCAGATCATTAGGTTGCACTCCACAACTTACATACATGCTAGACACGGCATTTTAAAATGTTGATATCACTGATAAATCCAAAGCCATTTGAGAACTTCTCGAATGCACTATTAAAAGCACTAAAGTTTAAAGTATGTTTAATTATTTCCCATAAACATAATTCTGAAAGCTCTTTTTGTTTATTTCAAGGGAAGAAAATCAATTTTCCGTCTGCTGTTGCTAACTCTAATACTGGATGGGAAATTATATTTATAATTATTTTTATTGCTTCACCTTATATTTTTCTAGCTGTAGATCTCATTGACATAGCACTAATCATAGAAACTCTAAAATGAAAAGTCATACAGATCTTCCAAACAGGGTTTTTAAAGGAAAAATATTTGGTAGCATCAAGCACAACAATTTCTCAAGTGACGAGTTAAATGGAATTATTTATAGACTGCCACCCATTGCTTTAAAAATTACTTCTGTTTTTATACTTGCCATGAATCACTATTATCTCTCCATCTCCCTTTCTGTCTCTAGGTCTCTTTGCTCCTTCATATTCACACCTACACATTCATTCACAGTCCACATTGTCAGAGACTAAATGATTATTCTTTGCAGCTGCTGAGTCATCTGAGTCAGCTAGAAGTGCTAGAACCCTTCCTGCCCATCTGCCTAATTAGTGACCAAGCACTGAATCAGAAATTGCAGTAAGTAATCACATAGAAGACAGAAAATGTCAATTCTCTTAGGAGAGGGTGAATAAATAGGCAGAGATTGTGAAATATGTTGCCTTTGGATTTTAGCTGATATACATGTTTAATGAGCAGCTTCTTACAAGCCAGACATCGGATTTTTACCTGAAATCTGGGGTGCATTTTGCTGCAGCATTTCTTAGAATCCAGAAAAAAGAAACGATACACTGCTGCAGCAAAAATGAAAATGCTCATGCACACAGGAATAATGTTTTTCTCCTCCGAGTGGTATATACCAACTCAGGATATGTGGAATCATTTACTGATGGATGTACTGATTTAAACCGAAAACTCCTTTAAAGTTAATAATCTATCAACATTCCTGAGGAAGATTATGATATGGCCATGAAGCTATGTTATTATCTTCCTTGAAGAAATATTCCAACAATTGGCAAAATTTCTTAGATTTGCAATCAAATTAGAAATCTGGCTGGTCATGGTGGCTCACGCCTGTAATCCCAGCACTTTGGGAGGCAGAGGCAGGTGGATTGCTTGAGCTCAGGAGTTCAAGATCAGCCTGGGCAACATGGGGAAACCCTATCTCTACCAAAAATACAAAAATTAGCCAGATGTGGTGGCGCACACCTGTGTCCCAGCTACTGGTGAGGCTGAGGTGAGAGAATCGCTTGAGCCTGGGAGTTGGAGGTTGCAGTGAGCCAAGATCATACTACTGCACTCCAGCCTGGGTGACAGAGTGAGACTTCATCTCAAAAACAAAAACAAAACCAAACAAAAATAAATCTGGTGTCATCCCTGATTTGACAATTAAATTAGAAAACATACAAATTGCCTGGCTCAGTTTTTAATACCAATAAGCTCAGTGAGAACACAAACATGTGTTCCAAGGGCTTCTCTATTTGGTAACGGATGAAGTTCAGCTTTCATTTTAGTTGGAGGCTTTGGGTATCCAGCCTGGCAGAAACTGCTGTGGTTTTAGGAGCAACAGTTGTTTTGGAGATAAATGTAATGTTTAATTAGTCGCTAGATTTTATTGTTTCCATGACTATAGTCCCTGGACTGACTTAAATGGTGGACTCTGAAGTAAGAAGCAGAGAGGTTTCAGAGGAAATACTGGATTGAAAATAGAGACACCTAGTTCTTGCACAATCCCTACCTCCTACCTCCTTTCCCCTACTTGCAGACTGAGAGAAGACAATCACTTAACTACACTGTGCCTACTACTTCACACTCTATAAAAGTGGCCAAAGAAGTGCTCCACATCTTAATTAGATACTTTTACATATCCAATATGCATTATATAATCAATAAATACTTGTTGAAAAGAGTGTCAATTTTCAAAGGAAATGACAAACTCCAAGCTGAATCCTCATATAGCCATTTTGTTCCTCTGGCTTTGTCTTCTCAAGTTACAAATGGGGTCTATCCCCTAAAGCTGTAGGGAAAAATCAAAGGGATCATACTTGTAAAGCAGTAATAACAAAAGTATCTAAAGATAAAGCTGTCCACAAACCAGAAACCCTTGTTTCTGAATGTGCATAAATGCTCAATTCACTGTGTCCAGATATGAAGGTATAGAGGGAGGAAGATAAAGCAGTTCATTATTCATCACTTGAGGCAGTCTTAAAAAGGGACACATTTTCATTAACAGTGGTTTGAATCGTTAGAAAACCTAAACTACTCAATCCATATTCAGTGCTTGCTCTACTCTGCTGTACTAAATGAATGCTGGATTGGAGTGGGTGGTTGCTGTTAAATAAGATTGAGAGTTTATTTTTCTGTGAATTCAAACCAAGAGCTCAAAAACTTCAGCAGTAGTTAATTTTGATCAATCTTTTTTTGTAGTATAAAGTTTGAAATTCAGCCCAAAGATTTCAGATGTTTTAATAATCCATCTTACCTAACAGTAACTTCAAAGCTGTAACTTCTTCCTCACTCACTTTTACCCAGATGGTGTTGCCTAACGTACTGCTTTCCATCCACTCCATTCCGTGTCCCTTCATTTTCACATCTCCCCCCATCCCCATACTCTTTTTATTTTAATGTCTTCTCGTTCAAGTCCCTTTGCAATCTCCTCTGCAGTCCTTGAGCTTTTAGATGTTTCATTTCCTTTTTCCCCTCTTTATGAAGGTATTTTTTCTTTATTTTCTTCCAGAAAAAATTATTTTGGATAGTAAAGGTAGGTAGAGAGGAAGCATCAATATTTTATTTCTTTTCTATTCTTGGTTATCTGTCTATCTATCTATCTATGTGTCTATCTATCTATCTATGTATCTATCTATCTATCTATGTATCTATCTATCTATCTATCTATTATAAATTTCTAACTCTCCTGGTAATAAATTTTTATCTCCATTTCTTGTATAGACCATCATTTTCTTTTTTATTCTTGGAATTTATATTATTTAGTTTTACAATTTCTCCAACAATCCCTTCTATCTCTTATTATCCTTTTGTCCTACTCTTAAAACCATCCTATCATTTTAACCAATTTTGCAATCTATAACTTCAGGCTTTAATGGTTTACCAATCAAGAGTTTCATGTCTCCTTTGCTGACATGTTCAATCTAGGCAAACTGGTTTGGTTAAAATGAGAACCAATTTAAAAATAAGAAAACAAAGACAATCTTTCTAGTAATTTTTAATAGTATGCTTTTGTCCGTATAAGTTTTGACTGAACCCTTTTTTTAAAGGAAAATGATGGTAAAGATTTCTGGATATATTATCTTAGTCAACTTTTATGGTGGGGGGCTGATATATTATTCACCTTGCATCATCATTCACAATCCCTTATAGATAACAGCTGGTAGAATAGAACAGGAGGGGTCAGTGAGCTATTTTGTTTTCCTACAGCTTTTCCCCTTTTGCTTTTCCTTTCTTAATGGAGTTCTTACTCATTAATAAAGCTAATAATAACACTAATAATAACCATCCTCTCAAAATATGACATCCTGTAGTTCACTTGTCCTAGGTCAGCTCACCGCTCCCCCACAGTTAGATAATATCTACCATTAGATTTCAAAGCCTCACCTGGATGGTCTCCAAGCCACGTAGATCAAGGGTGAAGGACTGACATGTAGGGCAGTTTCCTCAATCACATGGTCCTCTCTAATGCTTACAGATAGGCTCAGTGGAGGGAGGCTGCAAGCAACAATCTGGTTGGAGGGAGGTACTCATTTAACATAGCAACTCATATTCCCCTGAACTCCTGCAATTATCACAAAACTTTAGTGAAATACTCATGGCTCTTCATCATAGAATGGTTGCCATTTTATTCCCTTTAAGATGATTTTACAATCCCCAAAGCAAGAAAATAAAATGAATGTGTTGGAAGTCTTGATTACTGTGACCAAAATAAGAAAAGGCAAAGCAAAAATTAAAATTGTTGCTTTAATCAAAAGTCAATCTGACATTGTTGACAGTGAAATAAGCATTACTATCCAGTCATTAGGCACCACAAAAAAATTCAAGTGCCACCACAACAATAGTCTCAAAGAGGTTTGGGAAATACAAGTCACCCAATCACCCAGTGACATTTCCCAGGATTCACATTAAATAGACAAGAGGAATGGAATTATGCTATTCTTATTAAGCCACTCAAGTAGAAAATGGCAAAATAAAAGATAAGCCAGCAAAGGATCCCCACAACTTCCCTCAATACCCTCTTTGCATCCCTATTAAGAAGAGAAAATTAGATAAAATGAACAAAATGCTGCAGTTGGCAGCAGGCCACTGAAGAAGGAAACTTGCTAACTACAGCGAAAAATCAATGCTATTAAACAGGCGGTTGCAGAAGAATGGGGATTTAACCAAACAGTAAATAAAGAAGCTCCTAAAGCTGATTAATCAGAAGATGGAGTTACTGCTTGGAATGATGGAAGAAAAGAGCCAGTAGTTCCTGTGAAAGAAAGAATATATAAATGTTTGACATAATGGAAAACCATATTAATCTTACCATGAACTTATTTAGGGATACTAAAGCTCCATTGGAAACAATTCCTGTGATATAAACCTCCAAAAGCTACATATGATAAAAATTTGTCAAGTATTAGAAGTATTCCAAGGCCAGGCACGGTGGCTCATGCCTGTAATCCCAGCATTTTGGGAGCCCAAGGAGGGAAGATCGTTTGAGGCCAGGAGTTCGAGACCAGCCTGGGAAACATACAGAGACCCTGTTTCCACTTAAAAAAAAAAATTAAAAAAGAAAAGACTTCCAAAGAGACCACAATGAATCTATTTTAAACTCTAGTTATTCTCTGTTTAAGTACTTATTTAAGGGTTATGTTCAGAAATTTGAAAGTACAGGTTAGCCTAAAGCCTACAAACAGAATGTTGTGTCCCATATTAGTAGAGATTATGGATATCACAGCACTATCCACAAGTGTTAATAAATAACCTTAAATAATTTTTTGAGACAGGGTCTTGGTCTGTTGCCTGGGCTTGATTGCAGTGGTGTGGTCATGGCTCACTGCAGCCTCAACCTCCCAGGCATAAGTGATTCTCTCACCTCAGCCTCCCAAGTAGCTGGGACCACAGACACATGCCACCATGACTGACTAGTTTCTTTATTTTTTGTAGAGATGGGGTCTGGCTGGTCTCAAACTCCTGGGCTCAAGCCATACTTCTGCCTCAGCCTCCCAAAGTGCTGGAATTAAAGGTATGGGTCACCACAGCCAGTATAAGGTATTTATATCTTATACTGCCTATATCTTGAAAAATTGCTGTCATTATTATTTTTGATTGGTTCAAATTTAGTTTTCCTGCTCAAGATATGAGTAGTTTACACACAATTACAACATTATGATATTCTGCACTTCTCTATCTACTTACTATTAGCAATGAGTTTTGTATCTTCTGATGATTTGTTATTGCTTGTTAAAGTTCATTTCTTTCAGATTGAAACATTTCTTGTAGGACAGGTCTGGTATTGATAAAATCACTCAGCTTTTGTTTGTCTGGGAAAGTTTTTATTTCTCCTTCATGTTTGAAAGATATTTTCACAGGATATTTTATTCTAGGGTAAAATTGTTTTTCCTTTAGCACTTTAAATATGTCATACCACTCTCTTCTGTCCTGTAAGGTTTACACTGAAAAGTCTGCTGCCGGGTGTATTGGAGCTCCATTGTATGTTAGTTGTTTCTTTTTACTTGATGCTTTTAGGATCCTTTCTTTATCCTTTACATTTTGGAGTTTGATTATTAAATGCCTTGAGGTAGTCTTCTTTGGGTTAAATCTGTTTGTTGTTGTATAACCTTCTTGTACTTGGATATTGGTATCTTTCTCTAGGGTATCTGCTACTATCCCTTTGAATTAACTTTATATCTCTGTCTCTCTATTTTCTCTTTAAAGCCTGTAACTCTTAGTTTGCTATTTTGAGGCTATTTTCCAGATCTTGTAGGTGTGCTTCGTTGTTTTTTATTCTCTTTTCTTTTGTCTCCTCTGCCTGTGTATTTTCGAATAGCTTATCTTCAAGCTTGCTAATTCTTTCTTCTGTTCTGATGCATTCTTCAGTATGCCAATTGCATGTTTCAACTCCAGCATTTCTGTTTGATTCTTTTAAATTCTTTCAATGTCTTTGTTAAATTTGTCTAATAGAATTCTGAATTCCTTCTTTGTGTTACCTTGTATTTTGTTGAATTTCCTCAACACAGCTATTTTAAATTATCTATCTGAAAGGTCATACATCTCTATTTCTCCGGGATTGGACCCTGGTGTCTTATTTAAATCATTTAGTGAGATAATGTTTTCCTGAATGGTTTCGATGCTTGTAGATGTTTGTTGATGTCTGAGCATTGAATAGTTGGGTATTTATTGTCATTTTCACAGTTTGGGTTTATTTGTACTCATCCTTTTTGAGAATACTTTCCAAGTATACAAAGGGAAATGAGTGCTATGATCTAAATTTTTGGTCACTGCAGCTGATACTGCATTAAGGAGCATCCCAAGCCTATTGATGACTCTATGACTCTTGCAGGTTCTTAGAGGTACGTTGGTGGTCTTGGGTAAAATCTGGGAGAATTCCCTGGATTACCAAGCAGTGTCTCTTGTATTCTTCCCTCACATTGTCCCAAACAAAGGAAGTCTCTCTCTTTATCTTGAGTCACCTAAATCTGGGGGTGATGCCAACACCCCTGTGGCCACCACCACTAGGATGGTGCTGGGTCAGACCTGAAGCCAGCACAATACTGGGTCTTGCCCAAGGCCCATGGTAATTATTACCTGGCTCCCACTGATGTTTATTCAAGGCTCAAGTGCTCTTTAGTCAGCAGGTGATGAATCTACCCAGGCTCATGTCGTTCCCTTCAGGACAGTGGGTTCACTTCTGGCCCGGAGTGGGTCTAGAAATGCTGCCTGGGAGCTAGGGTATGGAGTCAGGAACTTTAGGAACCTACTTGGTGTTTTATTTTACTGTGACTGAACTGGCACCCAGGTTGCAAGACAAAGTCATTTCTACTCTTCCCTCTTTTTTCCTTAAGCAAGAGTCTCTCTCCATGATCACCATGGCCAGGAACACACTGGGTCACACCTGAAGCCAGCATGGTACTGGATTTCACCCAAGGCCTGTGGAGAGTACTGCCTTCCTATCACTGACGTTTATTCAAGGCCCAAGGGCTCTTTAGACAGCAGGTGATGAATCCTACCAGAACTGGGTCCTTCCCTTCAGGGCAGCAGATTCCCTTCTGACCCAGGGTAGGTCTAGAAATGTTGTCCAGGAGTTAGGGACTGTCATGGGGGCTTCAGGACTCTGCTTTATGCTTTATTATATTGTGGCTAAGCTGGTATCCAAGTTGTAAGACCAAGTCCTCTTTACTCCTCCCTCTCCTGTCATCAAGGGAAAGGAGTTTCTCCCAGAGTTGTGAGCTAGGCTGCCTGGGGTAGGTGGATGGGTGACACAAGTACTCCTTTGGCCACTCCAGCTGGTGTCTCACTAGGTCACGTGTACCCCAAGTCCACTGGCTCTGAGCTAAGCACAGCACCAGGATTTGCCAAGGAATTGTAGTCTGTGACTTAGGCTGCCTTACAAATTTATTTAGGACTTCACAACTCTTTAGCTAGCGTTGGTGAGGCTAGTTGGAACCCAACTGCTGGGATAGATGACTTCCCTCTGGCTATCACTGTTCTAAATGCTCGCTCCATGGACACCAGCTGAATCCTGCCCTGTGTTGCTTTCCGCTGGACAGGGCAGCACTGAGTTCCAATGAGAAGTCCCACAAGTACCTAGATTCTCTCTCTGCACCAAGGAGCTGGCTGCTGTTGGAGGATGAGGGAGGGGTGGCATCAGCAACTCAAGACTGTCTTTCCTGCCCTCTTCAGTGCCTCTTTCCTTCATATGATGTTAAAACCAGGTACTGTGATCACTCACCTGATTTTTGGTTCTCATGAAGGTGCTTAGGTGCTTTCCCGTGTGGATAGATTTTTTTATTAGGTATTCCTGTCGGGGTAGAAGGGGAGGATGATCGCTGGTGGAGTCTATTGGCCATCTTGCTCTGCCTCCTGTCTCTATAAGAGTCTTGAATAGACTGTTTCTTTTAAGTTAATGTCCACAACATCTGAATGGTCTCAGATATAACTGATTCCTGGAAGCAGGTTCCCTCGGGTCTGAACAAAGGTTAATTGCTAACTAGAACACAGATTTTAGTTACCCTGATGTGAAAGCCCCAGGGAAAGGCAAGCAGCCACATGCAGAGCACACCGGCCTGTACTGCCCCACTCTTATAGGTTGGTGCAAAAATATTTGCGGTTTTTGCCATTAAAAGTATGGCAGAAACCGCAATTACTTTTGCACCAACCTAACACATCATTCTTTTAAATAAAAATTGGGATTTTACACAAGCTCCAGCCTCAAAGGGCAGGAGCTAAACTAGGAATAAGGGGAAAACAAACCATCTTTTTAAAATATTATTCACATGGAAATTCCAATAAGGATCTCTAGAAGACTCAAAATAAAAGCTATCCTGATTACGACAGTTCCAAGTTGAGTATTGGGGGGACATACACTTGATTATAAGATCTTGGAATTTAGGACAAGAATTTGGGAAACAGCAAAATAGTATAGTGCTGAAACAATGTGCTTTAAGCAAAATAGAAAGTTATTTAACAATTATTCAAACATTACCTACTAGAGAATGTGAACAAGAGTTTACTATCCAAACCCACTAGCCATCTGAAAGTATTGAGCTCTGAATTGCTGTATAATTTGTAATACAAGGTGCTTATGCCAATACCCAGAGTTACAGCAAAATATTTCTTGGTAATATTGTAAAAACCAGCGCTAGACAGCACTGCTTCAAATTTCACCATGTGTACACTTACCATCCAGCAAAGAATTCTAGAGAATACCCCCTCAAACTGTGACAAGACTAACATTATGAATGATAAACAAGGGACATTTTAAAGTAGCCAAAATAGGCACTTGCTTGTGTGTTATGATTTAAGAGACATTGGGAAAGGCACATGACCCAAACTACATCCTTCACTAATGGTTGAAGTCTCATCTTACCGATTCCTTAATTTAAGGATTTCAAAGCTGGTATGTTTCCAAACTTCCCTTAGCCCTAAATTAAAATATAATTGTTGCCATGGAGGGCCAAGGGCTGATCTTTTTGCAGTCATTAGTTATTAATATGTAGTACTTTACCAGAAATACTCACAAATATGACCACTAGTTAAGAGATCTTCACTCTATGTTGGAAAGTGCCCCTAGGGCAAGATTACAACTGGAAATGATATTAAAATGAAAAAGAGAGAAAGAAAACTTTGCTTACTTCCTTTGTCATTTTGCCCAAAGTTGGTCCTGCTTATAGATATGGACGACAGATAAAGCAAAATTCTTGTAAATGCAGAGTAAGAGTAGAACTAAGGATGTGGTATACGAATTAGCATTGTAATTAAAAAAAGAACACTTACTCCATAGAAGATAATGTAGAAATGGTACTTGGTGAAAAGATAGAGATTTGAGTGGAGAGAATAAATATTTGAAGTGTCTCATTTATACAAACGTCTACTTCTCAATGTCAATGTAAGCACTACTTAGAGGACACATGACAAGGATAAGATTGGAGTTTGGGACTTAACCCTTTTCCCATTTGACCTTAGAATATGCGCTGGCAGCACTTGAGGCTGCATCGTTTACCCTGAGATAACTTTGTCACAAAATATCTAACTTTTATTATTATTTTCGCATCTTTCTAGTATATGGACTTTGGAAACAAAAGACATAATTCTATTTATAGCATTCTGGTTTTAGTGGTGATATTTCCATTTACAAAATATAGTAATTCACAGTCACTGAAAATGTCAAATCCTAGAAAATGTAGCATTTTTAACACATGATGTTAACATCGTTCTCAAATATTTGTTGGCCGAAGATACATTTAATCAATCTGATTTTTCCGAAATGGATGATTCTGATGATTCAGACAATGCTGATGTTAGTTCTGTTTAGAAATAACTCCAAGAAGAGGTTTTATATTTTATTTTCACATTGAAAATTAGGCAGATTTGCTTCAGCCTCAAAGAGGGTGTTTATGTAAAATTAAATGAGCACTGGCACTGAGCTGCACTTACTTTTATAAACAGGAAAAGGATACTAGAAATTGTTTGGAAATGTGATAGAGGTTTACAAAGAATCTGAACTTCTTCTGGTGACCCTTGACTGCCTATATATAGGAATGGAGAAAACATACAAGAGAATCGGTCTACTAATGACAAAATGTATTATGTTTCACCCGAAAGCTGTAATTGAACCAATGGTTTTTCACATGAAGGCAGAAAAGAGATAATATTGAGAATTTAATTTTCCCCAAATTGTCACACTTGAAGCAAACCTTTTAAAGAAAGTGTGGTTATAATCTGTATGAGGATGTTAGGAAAATGATTAGTTCTACACGACTAAAACAAAGAGCAGGAGATGATGTATTAGTTCCTTGATTACACTATAACAAACTAATAGCAAAATCAGCCTTGAAAACTGAGTTTCACTGTTCTGAATTATATTGACTCAACCAAGATTTTAAATGTAAAACAACATCAAATTATCTTAAGGCTAAAAACAGATAGATTGCTAAGTGACACTGAAGGATTTGGTGAGTTAAAATAGTGATAGTCATTAAAAATTACACTAAGACCAAATTCTTTAGACATTCATGAAAAATATCTATACTCTTCAGAAAAACTAAAGGATTACATTTTACTTTCAAAAGGTAAAATAATTGAGGCACATATTTAACTGAAATATACATGTGAAAATTTCTAAATTATATTTGGCCAAAATAAGGGTAGTGGTCCTAAGATTCATCAGCAAATTAAGAAAGAATGACACATGAGAAACACAGGGTTGATTTAAAAAAAGAGGCAAGACCTCACGATATTTGGTTCACCAGCAATTAGCTTTCAAAGCTGACAAAAGAATTCTATGACTGTGTCTGATCATCACCATATGATTCACTGAGAAGAAACTATAACAACAAACCAATAAAGTTTGGTCAGGAGACAAAGGATTTTGCCATTAAGCACAATCTCTAACACAGTGAAATAATCAGATGTAGCTGCGTCACTTAGTATCTAAACTTTATACAGTACTTTCACAGTCTGCAAAGCACTTTCACAAACATCATCTCTGTTCATTGGTTTAAGATTGGTTTCCCATGAGTTAAGTAGTGTACACAAGGTCGCAGCAACAGAGCTAGAACATAAAACCTGACCTTCAGACTCCAAGTTCCTCTCACTCTGATGTTTTATACGTGTCTCTCAATAGATACATTAAAAAAAAACTTTTATAAAACAAATAATTAAGTATATAACTTTGGCAAAAAGATGGATACATTTCTAGACCTTACCTTGGTAACTAGAGAGGATTCACAAATCCTGGTAACAAATCATTGTCCTTACTGACAATCTAAAACGTGGCAATTATTGATATATTTTCATCTTATTAGGGTATTTCTAGTCCAAAAAAGAAATCACTGTAATAATATTGGGAAACCGATTTTATGTTATGAAAAATTTATACCAGGTTAATCTGAGGGGTTTTGATTATGTGTTGGTCACCATAACAACAATAACATAAATCAAAGAACACCAATTTTTTCCATTCTAGTTAAATAGAGAGCAATACTGCACCCTTTTGTGAGATAGCTTCTTCTTGGGTACTTCTATTTGGGTCCAGGTAAAGGTAAATTCTTCCATTTTCATCATTGATAATTCAAGAGGAGTAGGTGCTCTAATAACAAGTCTGCCCTTTACTAATTTGTGACCATAGATGAGTGACTTCATATCTGTAAACTTTACTTCTCTCACTTGTGAAATGGGGATTGTAGTGGGGATGAATGGTTATAGGTTATATGAAAATACCTTGCATGTAATATGTCATTTTTATAAAATTAATTCTTTTACTAGTGTGTGGATCAGAAAAGAGACACCATCTTGACTGTAAACAAGAGATAGAAGAGGGTAGAAGTAAGACATTTCCTCTCATTGTGAGCATAGCAGAATTGAATATAATTGGCCTTAAAATAACATGAAGTGTTAGTCCTCTTATATTTGGGACTCTGCTGTTAAGAACCCATACAGAAACCATGAGGCAGCCAGCAGGAAAATGTATCAATCAGAACGAATTTATGTACCTGCCTTTCATTAGGTTTTTGTTTTGTTTATTGTTTTCCAAAACCAGCCACAAAAGGTAGATCTATTCTCATAATATTTTGAGGTCTAAAATTTGGAATAAATTAACTTCACTCACTAGTTGTTCAAAGTTGTTTTTGTTTTTGTTGTTGTTGTTGTTGTTGTTTACTTTCTAATTCCTTCTCTATATACACAGGAAAATATCTAAAAAGCAACAAGTTCCTATTTCCAACATGCATAGAAGTTTGATAAAATCTCAGTAATGAAACCAAGATCCCATCTTACTACTATGAAGTTATTTGTGCTCTTCAAGGCCTAAAACTTCTTAACAAACACTACACTTGTAGAAATTTGTTCATCAATGGGAACACATGGACACAGAGAGGGGAACATCACACACTGGGGCCTGTCGGGGGTTGGGGGGCTGTGGGAGAGATAGCATTAGGAGAAATATGTAATGTAAATGACGAGTTGTTGGGTGCAGCAAACTACCATGGCACATATATAACTATGTAACAAACCGGTACATTGTGTACAGGTACCCAAGAACTTAAGGTATATATAAAAAAAGAAATTTGTTCATACATCTTTGTAAAAAAGCTAAGCTAATTCCGTGTTGAAGTACATTTGACTGAGTTAAAATTTAGGCAACCTGTTAAAATAATAAGCTTCAATAGAAAGTATGGAATGGTAATAACTATACAGACCATCACAACTCCAGAGAATACTTTACTCAACTGGCAATACAAAGCAGTAGAACAAAGGAAAATCTTAATTCCCATAAATTAGAAGCCGGTGAAAGAAGTGCCTCTGGAATTTTATCAGCTTGAAATGACCAAATGAACACATCCTTTTCAACAGTTAAGTATTGCCTGGAAATTTGCTACAGTAACTGCTCTGAGATTATTCACACCAAGTAACCTATATTAAGTAGCCCACACAGTGTGTTATAATTTCTGCACATATTAAATGACCGTCAAGGGAAAATGAACGTAGTTAGAATACATCATCTAATCACATGGGTGGGCACACTCATGCATTATACTCAAGTTCACTAATGATTTTTAAGATATCCTATTGATGTGGCAGCTTAGAAAGCAATTGTATCCTTGTAGCTTCAAGTTGCAGAAATCAATTTTGCACTGATTTAACAGATCGCTTTGGCATGAGAAAAACAGAGCAATCAATGATGATATCAGCAGCCTTTTTGTCATGCTGACCTAAAGGAGCTGGCTATAATCAGTCTGAAGCAAAAAAAAAAAAAAAAAAAAAAAAAAAAAAAAAAAAAGCATCCACTGCTGCCAATATATCAGCATTAGCTACTCAGCTCAGATTTTTTTTTTTTTTTTTTGGTGTTGAAATAATCTGATAAAAACAAAAGGAAGAAGCCTCAGGCCTTGAAACACACAGCTAGAAATAAAGACCATATATATTAAATACGTTAGTGAATTGGTTCTCAAAATGAAAACAAGAGAGGTTTATAGAATGAACATGGGTTTATATTCTAAATAATATACGGAAATGAATTGGAATTATTAAGAGAAACTCAAAGGGAAATGTTAGAGCTTGTGGCCAGTGAGGTGAAGGGATAATGTTCAATAAAGAATATTTCTGTAATAGGTATTTGGAAGAATTGTGAATGTAAGGGAGGTCCATATGCTCCCTTAAACTACAGGTGGGAAGGAAAATGGGAGAAGGAGAAAATTATTTTTATAGTAAGTACTTGGTAGAATTCACCAAGTGTACTTGTAATATAAATGGGAAAGAATATAAGAATTATTATTTATTTAATAAATTTTTTACATTGAGACCACTTGATATACACTATTTCTCAAAGTCATTGAACAAACTAACAACAAAAGTTCATAGTTATACAGGAATGAACCTGTTATATTTTATTTTCATTCTTTTTTTCTTCCCAAAATACAGCTTCATCACATTGCTCTGAATTTATAGTTTTTCTTCTGAGACTTCTGTCATGTCAGATGTAGAATCACATTTCTTCCATCCCTATTAACTAGCTAGAGGAAAGTGGGGAAGGATAAGAAGGAAGGAAAACCCAATTATTTCTGTATAAACACAGCAAGTTTATATAATTTGTAATAATTCAGCCAGGTAATCATAAGTTAGTAAGAAAGAATAGCCAAGAATTCAACTCTGACTCTCCAGATAAAGACAAAGAATGAGAGCAAATGCTCTCTATGGGCATGTATTAGGAGAGAGAAGTAGCATTTCATCCATAATACAATATTTTCTTTATAAAAATTTTTTTAGGTAAAGTGAGATTTGCAGAGTAACTAACAACAATAAATATCTGAATATGAATTTAGAAAACATTGCTTTTTGTTGACTGCTAGTCTAACTTTAACCTTTCTTGATTGTGTAAATTGAGAAGGATTATGTGAGTTTCAAACCCCAAGGCCATAATCCTCTCAATTCTAGACAGAAAATCAAATCCCAATATAATTTTATCCATTTAGACACATTTGCATGCCTACCATGTGCAAGGGCACTGTGGAGGAAGAGATAAAAGAAACTGCCCATGCCTGCTTGTTTTTAAGTAGCCCATACTCTAATAGAAGGGATAACACATAATGGATAGGTTAAACTGGGTCAAGAGACAGGAGGCAGTTAGAAGGCTGTTACAATATTGCAGTAACCCATGTTTTATTAAAAAAAAAAAACTAATTAAAACATGAACTAGAGTGGTGGCAATAGAATTTGAAAGGAAGAGGCACATATAAAAGATGTTTCAGAAATAGACTTGGCAACTAATTTTATGTGATATATGAGAAAGGAGGAGGAAAAGATGACTCCCAAGTTCCTAGTTTGGGTGACTAAGAGAATGATCAAATCACTGATAGAAATAGCTGGGTCAAGGGGAGGAACAGATTCATAGGGGAGACAAAGGCATTTGATTTTAGGCATGATGAATTTTTTTTTTTTTTTTTTTTTTTTTTTTTTTTCCGAGACAGTCTCGCTCTGTCGCCCAGGCTGGAGTGCAGTGGCCAGATCTCAGCTCACTGCAAGCTCCGCCTCCCGGGTTCACGCCATTCTCCGGCCTCAGCCTCCCGAGTAGCTGGGACTACAGGCGCCCGCCACCTCGCCTGGCTAGTTTTTTGTATTTTTTAGTAGAGACAGGATTTCACCATGTTGGCCAGGATGGTCTCGATCTCCTGACCTCGTGATCCATCCTTCTTGGCCTCCCAAAGTGCTGGGATTACAGGCTTGAGCCACCGCGCCCGGCCCTGGCATGATGAATTTCTAACAAAAGTTCTCTAATCTTGTTTCTGTCATCCTCAAACCAGTGATCTCTATATTTTGTGTACCCCATCAATACATGTTGGGTATTCACCCTCCAAATTTGTAGGTCAATTATATTAATCTATCTATCTATCTATCTATCTATCTATCTATCTATCTATCTATCTACAAAATTAGAAAATGTAAAACACAAGTTAAAACTAACAACAGTTTTATGCTATTTTTATATCCACACTCCAATAGCTTGTTTTGCATAGTTCACATAGATCACTAAACAATTTAGCTATACCTTTGCTTTTCAACTTGCAACACAGAAGAACAATATTGATTTGCCTAACCCAAGTTAGTGATAAGGAATCCACATTATAGGAAAAAGCGTATGTTGCATTTCTTAGGTTATATATATATATATGTGTGTGTGTGTGTGTGTGTGTGTGTGTGTATCTATCTATCTATCTATCTACAAAATTAGAAAATGTAAAACACAAGTTAAAACTAACAACAGTTTTATGCTATTTTTATATCCACACTCCAATAGCTTGTTTTGCATAGTTCACATAGATCACTAAACAATTTAGCTGTACCTTTGCTTTTCAACTTGCAACACAGAAGAACAATATTGATTTGCCTAACCCAAGTTAGTGATAAGGAATCCACATTATAGGAAAAAGCGTATGTTGCATTTCTTAGGTTATATATATATATATGTGTGTGTGTGTGTGTGTGTGTGTATCTATCTATCTATCTACAAAATTAGAAAATGTAAAACACAAGTTAAAACTAACAACAGTATGTAAAACACAAGTTAAAACTAACAACAGTTTTATGCTATTTTTATATCCACACTCCAATAGCTTGTTTTGCATAGTTCACATAGATCACTAAACAATTTAGCTGTACCTTTGCTTTTCAACTTGCAACACAGAAGAACAATATTGATTTGCCTAACCCAAGTTAGTGATAAGGAATCCACATTATAGGAAAAAGCGTATGTTGCATTTCTTAGGTTATATATATATATATGTGTGTGTGTGTGTGTGTGTATCTATCTATCTATCTACAAAATTAGAAAATGTAAAACACAAGTTAAAACTAACAACAGTATGTAAAACACAAGTTAAAACTAACAACAGTTTTATGCTATTTTTATATCCACACTCCAATAGCTTGTTTTGCATAGTTCACATAGATCACTAAACAATTTAGCTATACCTTTGCTTTTCAACTTGCAACACAGAAGAACAATATTGATTTGCCTAACCCAAGTTAGTGATAAGGAATCCACATTATAGGAAAAAGCGTATGTTGCATTTCTTAGGTTATATATATATATGTGTGTGTGTGTGTGTGTGTGTGTATCTATCTATCTATCTATCTATCTATCTATCTATCTATCTATCTCCATCATTAATAATGCTCAATCTTTCAAACTTTGGCATCAATTCAAAAGGCAGGGAGATTTCCACAAACTTGATTGGGTTCACATGGGCATCTTTTACTAATAAAACCTTACAAAATAGCAAGCTAAGACTCCCCCCAAAAGACAGGCTCCAAAAAAAGAACAGCAGGAAAGTGAGTCCCTGTTGAGCAATTTCTCTTGGCTTTTATATTTTGTGAAGGAAGCATTTGAGAGTGAGGCATATTCCCTTTTAACCTTCACAACAACTTTGTGAAGTATTATCCATCTGAAGAAAAGATGCAAAAACCTGGAAACCAAGGCTCGAAAGAATTAAATTACTTGCCCAAGGTCACTCAGCTAGTATGTGCTAGAGCTCGGATTTGAGCCCAAGTCTTGACCTAGAGTTATATTCTTTTAGCTAGACCACAGGTGCCTTAAATCCTTTTCACTCCTTTGGTTTTTAAGACTGTTTCAGTTATTCTATCAATGCACATTCTTTAAATTTCTGCATGGTCTCTAACTCAAACTTCAGAAAAGAAAGAAACAAGATAATTCTAAAGGAATAGGAAAAAATGACAGACTAATGTAATTCTTGTCCATCTCATTTTCTTTCCTGACAGACTAAGGTTATATTCTCTCAATTTTCCAGTTTTTATTTCTGTCTATCATACTGACTTCTATACTGACTTCTGGGTCAGTTCTGCGTTAAAAATGACTGTTTCTGAAACATGAGCTCTGCCCGTTGGAATTTGAGTTCCACTTCTGGGTATGGTCATGAAAGTACAAGCACTCTGAAGTCTGAGGACATGTAATTACTCCTGGTTAAATTCAAATAACTTAAACTGGCAACCCAGAGACTATTTCATCTTCAATACACTAGCATGGGTTCACAGACAACAAGTCAGGCCAAACTAACTTCATTTCCTTTTTTGATAGCATGAATAGCCTAAAAGAGCAGATGAATGCCTAATTGCTAGTATATCTGAATTGAACAAAATGTAATCTCCTTGTTGTTAGGATAGACAAAATGTGGCTTGAGGGAATAGGAGAATTTATAGTTAGGTGACTAACCATTCTCACCAAATATATTAATTAATTCTGTGTTGACAACAGTGGAAAATTATAAGCCTCTCCTATTTTATTCACATTGTTATTACAGTCTCAAATAAAAATAGAAAAAGAATCATTTTTTAAATTGGCAGATGACAAAACTGCAGGGGAGAGAAACTTCGTCTGATGCCAATCTCTAAAGATAGGTAAAATATAGCCACATGAACTCTAAGAAGTAATTAATGCAAAATACCTGAATTTAGTTTGAAAAACTAATTATAGAAAGATACCTGTCTTAGCAACAGTATGTATAAAGAGATCACTGGAGCTTTTCTTGTTGATCACGAGCACAGAACGTCAGTAGTGAAAGGTAGCTGCTGAAAAGCAAAACCCAAAAATGGAAAACACCACCACCAAAAAGCAAAGCCAATGAAATTTTAAAACCAGGATAATGCCATTTAAAACAGTACAGTGTCTAGATGAAATTGTTACACATTTTTCTTAATGTAACATATCATATTCAGAGTGCGAATATCTGGAAGTAGGGGCACATTTGAAGAAGGACGTTGACAAACTGGTATGTGAAGGAAGGCAGAAAACCATCCTTTTGGAAGAGACTGTTGGGTTACACAGGACCCAGTAGCAACTTTCAAAACTTTTAGTCTGCAAAATGAAGACTGGGTTCATTCTCATTTTGATAAGGCACGTATCTAAATCTCAATTAATAGCACTGAGTGTTTTCATTAACTAAACTAAGAAGCCCATGTTGGATAAAGTAATGTAATCAGTTTTCCTGGAGTGTAAGTCACTACCCGACTATACATGATACACTTTTTAAGAAATTTCACTTATTCTTTCAGGCACTATGATAATATGCTCTCATTTAGTTTTACACAATAGTGATATATCTCAGGAGCTAGAGGAAGTCCAAGTTAGGGCAACTGCCAAATTGCTTTCAGTCAGGCAGTTGCTTGATTCTGGAGAGAATCTGAGCTATTCCTGCAGTTGTGGGTAAATTGAAGGGCCACATTACAACTGTAAATGGGAAGAGTGGGTAGACGGAGTCTGTTCAGGTATGTATGTTCTCAGTAAGTTGCCTAAAGGCTGGGTCATCTCTAGGAGGTTGAAGACCTGAGAGAAATCACACTGTGTTCTCTCTTTCTCAACATTTGAATTATAGGGAATAACATGGAAAGTCTGAGAGTAGAAGAATCACTTAGAGGTCAGCTTGATGGTACATGCATGAAATAGAGAAAAGACAAGGCCACCCCTGGCTGTTTTGCTTTGGAACAGAGGATAGGCATGGCTGCAGAAGAAGAATGGGATGTTTATGTGTTTGCATATGTGTGTGTGTGTGTGTGTGTGCGTGTATGCAAAAGAGAAAAACTAAGGTCAAAGATCCAGATGTCATAGTAAAACAGAGAGAATGGGATAAGGACAGAGTTAAAATAAGCAGTGAGTTTAATTCATATAATATATATGAGCTTTGGGTCTTTTAATATTGGTTGATGAAATGTCTTCTTCACTCCCTATCCTCCCATAGAGGTGCCTGAAAGTTAGAACCCCAGGGAGATCGGTCCCACTTGCTATATTCTAGGAACAGCTCTGCCCATTGACTTGGAGAGAGAAAGTGCCCATTTTACAGCTCATCTTAACAACCAGAGCAGAGCTTAAAGATAATTATTTGAAGAGAGATTATTGGCTCAATCTGAGTCTCTGAGTTTCTGAGTGCCAATCCTTGTGTCCCCTAGAAATTGCAACCATGCTTCAAATGACTGGCTGTGATCAGAAACCAGCCTAGTGGCCCTGACAAGGGTGTGAGACTTCTGTTCACTGCCAAAACTCTGCAAGAAGAAAACTGTGTGAGTTTAGCAAGGTTATCAGCTCGAACAGCAGAAATGGGCATTTTCTAATTTAAGAAACCGATAACTAGTAGCTATCTGTTAGGAAAAAAAGGATAGATTTGTTGCTAAAGAAAGCAAAGTTTATAATCCTTTGGGTATATACCCAGTAATGGGATGGCTGGGTCATATGGTACATCTAGTTCTAGATCCTTGAGGAATCGCCATACTGTTTTCCATAATGGTCGAACTAGTTTACAATCCCACCAACAGTGTAAAAGTGTTCCTATTTCTCCACATCCTCTCCAGCACCTGTTGTTTCCTGACTTTTTAATGATCGCCATTCTAACTGGTGTGAGATGGTATCTCATTGTGGTTTTGATTTGCATTTCTCTGATGGCCAGTGATGATGAGCATTTTTTCATGTGTCTGTCCATCAGTGACAGACTGGATTAAGAAAATGTGGCACATATACACCATGGAATACTATGTAGCCATAAAAAAGGATGAGTTTGTGCCCTTTGTAGGAACAGGGATGCAGCTGGAAACCATCATTCTTAGCAAACTATCACAAGAACAGAAAACCAAACACCGCATGTTCTCACTCATAGGTGGGAACTGAACAATGCGATCACTTGGACTTGGGAAGGGGAGCCTCACACACCTGGGCCTATCATGGGGAGTGGGGAGGGGGGAGGGATTGCATTGGGAGTTATACCTGATATAAATGACGAGTTGATGGGTGCTGACGAGTTGATGGGTGCAACACAGCAACATAGCACAAGTATACATATGTAACAAACCTGCACGTTATGCACATGTACCCTAGAACTCAAAGTATAATAATAAATAAATAAATAAATAAATAAATAAAAAGAAAGCAAAGTTCAATTCTGGAAAGCTAATCAAGTGTACTGAGACAAAGTAGCCCGAGCCCCCAAGAATAACCAGTGACAAATTAGTTTTTCATTCTGCTGCTTTCATGCATGTTTTAAGAATATTCTTGAAAACCTACTCCACAGAGAAGCTGGCCCTTCACCTTCATCCAGAGGCAGTCAGCCTGCTGCAGTGGGAGGGCATAGGGCCAGAAATCAGGAGCCCTGCTTTTTAGTTACACCTCTGCCACTGACTTGTTTTGTGACGTTGCAAAAGTTCCTATACCTCTAACACCACATCTAACTACCTCACAAATGTGCTGCAAGAACTCAGTGAAATAATGAATGTAAAAACACTTTGCAAAGCATGGAGCACTGTAGAAGTATAAGGGATTATTATCCAAGTAGGTTTCTTGCCAACCTTCTTGGTGTCACCCTCAAGTCTTCTTCAGCTTTGGCACAAGGTTTTCAATTCTCTGGTTGCTCCTTCCTGACTTGGGAACAGAAGTTTTCACCCTCCCTTCTTTTGTCAGCTTTCTCCTTAATGGGGCCTGCTGAATGTGATTATTCTTTATCAGTTCTAATTTCTCCTAGAGAGACCCAGTCTTCCTCAGGAAAAGAATCCACCTTTCTATAAACACCAACTCTTCAGGCACAACATACTCATGTGGCAGGCGTGATGCATGGGGGAAAGGAAAAGGAAGCAATATACAGCTCCAGGAGAGAAATCTGTGATTTCAGTGAGACTTTCTTGATGAGCTTTCTGTGCCCAGAATTCTCTCTCTCTCTCTCCCTTCCTCCCTCCCACATTCTCTTAATGAAAGACTCAGGCCAGTCTATATACTACAGCAATCAGAAGTCTTACCTGATACTTGCTCTTTGCTCCTGAGCCTATGGTGGCCACTCTGTCTTCTCTCTACCACATGTGAAGGTTTTAATTCAGTGCTGCCCATTTATACCCTAATAAGAATGGCAGGACTCCAGGAATCTCTGTCCTCACCAATCATAAGTCAGAACTCCCAAATTCTTGGCCATTTCTGATTTAACCTTGTCTAAGATGTCAGCTTTCTAGCTGAGGGAAGGACTTAGCCTCAAAAATCAAGAAGCTGCTGTCTTGTGCCTGCTGTCCAGACCCTGGACCTGCCTTCCCCAATTCCAATAGACAACTCTGTGTGTCAGTAAGGCAGAAAGAATACCCTGGAGAGTAAATCTTACAGGCAACATGAGGAGAATGGAGAAAAAGAAATCAAGTCCTACAGAATGAGCTCAAGTGTATAATGGATCCAAAGGGAAAAACCAAGGTCAAAGACCCCGGTGTCATAGTAAAACAGAGGAAACGAGATATGGGCAGAGTTAAAATAAGCAGTGAGTTTAATTCAGGCTTGGCACAAGACTACATACCAAAGCAGGGTCCTAACATGCAAGCTTAATTTGTTAACTTGACATCCTAACTGTCATGGACAAAAGTGGGGTCTATAGATAAGACATGGGGCAAACGGAGGGTAGAAACTGAGCCTAAGAATAGTACCCTAAGCTCTGATGCACCCAGATAAGCCTCCACAGTAGGAGGATTTCATATGTCTGAAATTCTTAGACCAAGATTTCCAATTTTCAGCACCTCATCTGGTATGAAAAAACAAGAACCTTAGAGAAGAGAGTAAGACTATACAGGGATCAAAACTGAAGTTAAAGCAATGTACAGGATTCTGGGATACTTTTCTGGATCTAACTAAATCTTCAGGCAAATGCTCTATTGGAATAGAATATAGGGTGTGCCTTTCTGATTTGAAGATTGGGATATCTCATTTCATATTCTGTCTTTGAGACATGGCTGGTAGGCAAAATAGTTCTCTCTTTGTCCCTTCATGCTCTCTACTGCTTCTTGCTCATTTACCTTATTACTTACTCCAACTTCAGGTTTATTCGTCCCAAAATATAACTCAGGGCTTGGATTAGTATACCACGAAAGAGGTCTGCTACTGTTAGTCTACTCCCCACCACATGTAATTGGCCAAAGGGGACGAGAATTGCAGGATAAAAAGGCATTAACTTTTGGCAGAACTTCCCATACTAAGCCAGTCCCTACTGGAGGTGTCTTGGGACTACATCCACTGTAGAACATAATTCTCATTCATAAAAACAACAATAAGCATCCCTGGTTGTCCATAGAAACAGGAACAGATGAAAGACATTTCACAAAGTAGGACCCAGGTGGTAGCAAGACACTGTGCCAAAGGCAAAGGGTATGAAATGGTGACCAGATGTTGCAATAGATTGTGTAAAGAGGATCACAGGAAAAGAACTAAATCTTTCCTCAAGTAGCTCCATTTAAAATAATACCTACATACCACACAACCTAAATGCCCATCAACCAATGAGTGGATAAAGAAAATGTGGTATATATACAACAGGGAATACTACTCAGCCATAGAATGCAATGAAATAATGGCATTTGCAGCAACTTGCATAGACTTGGAGACCATTATTCTAAGTGAAGTAACTCAGGAATGGAAAACCAAATATCATATGTTCTCAATTATTAGTGGGAGACAAATTATGAGGATGCAAAGGCATAAGAATGTATAATGGAATCTGGGGACTCAGGGGAAGGATGGGAATGGGATAAAGGATAAAAGACTACATATTGGGTATAGTGTACACTGCTCAGGTGACAGGTGCACCAAAATCTCAGAAATCATCACTAAAGAACTTATCCATGTAACCAAAAGCCCCTTGTTCCCCAAAAGCTGTTGAAATAAATTCAATAATAATAATACCCACATGAAGTTTTCCTTGTATTAACTGGCACAGTGCCTACCTAGCACAGAGCCTGGCACATAGTAGGCAGTCAATAAATGGTGGTTGATTGAATGAATCACAAATTACACACTAAAACAGTCAGGCAAAACTTTTCAAGCTCTTTAATCATAGCTGTTAAAAGGATGTAAATTGTAGTAACATTCCCTGTGTATTGAATTAACTACTTTGATAAATACGTTTTCTTAGCTGAAGTTTTATTTTTCCTGTCAGGATTTTAAGGCCTCAGCTTTGTACAACTATTTCCTTAGGTGTAATCGGGAAAATTATCTAAGACCCAGTAAGATTAGAGGGAGGTGGAGGAAATTGGAAGGCAACCAGTGAAAGGTAGGAAGGAATCCAAGCATGTTAGAGTGGGAGAGAACTATCCCTCATCTCATTAATGTGACTATAAAATTTGTTCTTGAAAAAAGCAATAGCTAAAAAAATTTAAAATAAACATACTCATGGATTTATCCAGTCAACAATTATTTTTCTAAACCCCCTTGATATGATTCAATTTAAATTATAGAAAGATATAATACGGGCAGGAAAATTTTCAGTTTCCAGTCTATGGCATTTCAATTCTTTAATATACCCTGCTAGATGAAGTAAAAGATTGCTGGGTAAATGTACAGGCCTAAGTTAAAGTATAGCCTTGTTCTGGAGGCAAGCAGGGTCCAGAGACTTAGAGGCCTGAAGGTTATCAAGAGGATCACGGACGTACAGTTCTAATTAGTTTTAGTATGAAGGCAGCAGCTATTTGTTTCTGCTTGATTTTAACCTACTATCTGGGTGTGGTTGTACAGGTGTGGATCACAGTTAAAAGAAATTAAAAAGCCTATACGCGTATTCTGCCATTATCAGAGAGCCAGGGAGAGAGATGGTAGACTCACTCCTCTCTATTTTAATCTGGTCCCTGCTCTAAGTGTAAAATAATAGTCACTTAAAAGTCTCCTGTATATTAGTATCAACTTTTGGGGTCTATCTCTTTGCTGAATCCATTCTTTTTATTTTTCCAAGTTTGCTGCTTTTTCCATGCCCCAGTTCCTCTTCCACTGACTGTTTTACTGTGTTTCTGCCCTCTCTGCCCACCCTACCCCCACCCAATTTATTGCCCTTTTTTTTGGCTCCCTGAAATGTGTTGGACTTGCAGAGGTATGGACAGTTTCTTTAAAGCCATTTTAAACGTGGATCTTTCAGTGTCCTTGGCTCATAGCTCATTTGTAATCCCATAAATACCAATTTGACAGGAAAAACTAAGCAGAAAGAAAATCAAATCCAAATGTTGAGAAAAATTTTCCTGCTCATCTTATATTTTTCTAGTTTCTTAATGGTGTTTTTCTTTATTCTAATTGTGGACTATGGAGATGTGAAGGACATTTCTTCTTCTGTATTTTATGCACTATGTGGCAAGATAGATCTATTCAGAACGTTCTAAATAACAATATCAAACATAAAATACTATAATTCAGTTGTGTTGTGGAGGGCTTAGATATTTTTTCAATAAGTACTTCATGGAGAAGCAGCCTAGTGTAGAAGAAAGATTACTGAACTAGGAGTTGAGAAATACATTTGAATCCCAAATATTTCATTTAACTCTGGTGTAACTTTAGACAAGTTACTCTCCTTCCCCAGTAAAACAACAACAACAATAGTAAATGTGTATTATATATTTACTATGAACCGAGCGATTAAGGAGTACTTTATATAACATATAACCTTTAAAACATCCCTACATGGTAGAAACTATTATAATCAACACTTTATAGATTAGGTGTGCAGCTCAGAGCGGGCAAAAAAAAAATATGCCCAATGTTGTACATAGCCAAAGGGCTGTGCAGGCTTCAGAACTGAAGGCCAAGCAGTTAATAAGAGTCAAGACTGGTACTCAACCTCAGGTCTGTCTGACTCCAGAGATCACACTTTTAAACAATATGAAATGCTGTTGCTTTACCACATTCTATTGATCCTTAGTTCCCACATCTACAAAAATGAAGATGTTCTATTGATCTCCGAAGTACCTTTTAGCTCTAACAGATTGAGTCTAATGTCAAAGGAATATTGAGATCTCCAGTAGTAGCTGAAATGGCAAATAAGAGCCAAAAACCAGGCATCAATTGTTCCCCTCACATCACGTGGAAAGAGATCTATCATGCCATTGCTTTTTCTTAATGATGTTGGGAAGAAGCAGGAGTGTGTAGCATCAATAAGGTTTTGAGTTACTAAGTCAATGGGAGAGAAAAGCATAACACTTCCGTCAGGAAACTAAAGATCTGAGAGAAATCTCCAGCTTCTCGGTTCAGGAATCTATTAGGAAAAAATAATTGTTCTCTTCAAAGAGTAGAGAAGATGAGCCCCGCACAGACTGGCAACCAATAACAATGTAGGAAAAAACCTCTGAATCTTCTCAGGATAATTCAACAAGGCTTGAATTTCAAGTAAAGAAAGAATTGGTATATTAATTTCAGTGTCATAAATGATGAATTACCTCCAGGGAGTAACATTCCAGAAGGGAAATTCATTCCTTTGGTTAACATACCAAAAGACATGGAACACTGGTGAGGCAAGATTTAGTTTGTGTAAATATATAATAATCACAATTTATAACATTTACAACTTTATCAGAGTATGTGATATTCATACTCTATTATGTAATCATAATCTCCCCAGTTTATTCTTGAGGCTATGAATAAATGGGATAAATATTCACAACAGTTTTTCTACAATGTCTCCATTTTTCTTTTTGGGTAGTCAGTCATTCATCATTTACAGTTATTTATTTATTATTTTTTTTTTTTTTGAGACAGAGTCTCACTCTCGTGTCCCAGGCTGGAATGCAGTGGTGCGATCTAGACTCGCTGCAACCTCTGCCTCCCAGGTTCAAGTGATTCAGATGCCTCAGCCTCCCAAGTAGGTGGGACTACAGTCGTATGCCACCATGCTCAGTTAATTTTTTAATATTTTCTCCGCAGAGACAGAGTTTCGCCATGTTGCCCAGGCTGTTCTCAAACTCCTGAGCTCAAGTGATTCACCAGCCTCAGCCTCACAAAGTGCTGGGATTATAGGTGTGAGCCACCGCACCTGGCCCACAGTTTTTAAAAAATGTTAAATACTTTATTATTCAGTAGTTTTTTTTTCTCCCCCAAAGAAGACTCATGGTTGTTATATATTCTGAGTTCTTTAATGCTTTAGAATATCTGCCTGTCAATTTCATATTTGATCTAAAACTTGGCTAGTATTCTTGGATCACACTGTAAACTTGGCTAGTATTCTTGGATCACACTGTAAACTTGGCTAGTATTCTTGGATCACACTGTTTTTTAGAACATTATATTTTTCCATTGTCTTCTGACATCACATATATCTTAGAAGAAGTTTCACGTGAGCCAGTTATTTTTCCACATGTACATGACTTGCCTTCTTTATCCTTAAAGTTTAAGGATGTAATCAGGATACAACTTAATTTCAATCTTTATCAGATTCACCTGAAACACAAAGTATAGTCTTTAGATTTGCATATTTAATTCTATCATCAGTTCAAGGAATTTTCCTGCTATTATACCTTCTAATAATTCCTTTATTCTATTTGTAGAATAGAGGTTATTCTCTGTTAGCATTCTCCTTAGTAGATCATCTTTGTTATCCATCTTTACTATTTTCTCCTGAATCTAATTTGTCTTTATCCTCTGCATTTACTGTGATTATCTCAAAATTTTTATCTTTTATTAATTTGATTTTAAGCAATTCTCCTCTATTCCTTGATATTTCTAGTTTATTCATTTTTAAATAGTGAGGTTGTTGTTGTTCTCAGTTTGTTTCCTTCACTTTGTGCAAATCACATACCTGTTTTCAGTTCATTTAGGTATATATCTAGGGGAAGAATTACTAGGTCATATGTCACCAAAAATGCCACACCTGGAAAAGCCATCCTTCAAAAATGAAGCAGAAATTAAGAAAATCCCAGATAAACAAAAGCAAGGGAATTTGTCTCTGGATATCTCCTACAAGAAATGCTAAGGAGAGTCCTTTAGACTGAAATGAAAGGAAGCTATATGATAACTCAAAGTAATATACAAAAAAAAAGGTCTCTGGTAAAGGTAACTATGCAAGTAAATGTAAAGGCTAGTATTATTATATTTTGGTTTGTAACTCCTCTTTTTGTTTCTTATATAACATGAAAGACAAATGCATAAAGCAATAATCATAAATCTATGTTAATGGACACATAAAAGATAAATATTAAATTCGTGTCAATAAAAATATAATGTACATGAGTAATATAAATCTCATAAAAATCAGGAAGTGGTGGAAGACAGTATAGGGAGTATAAGAGTGCTGTTTTCCTCATCTTTCAAGACAGAGAATCAATACATATTATGTAAAATTAAAGCATAAAGCTCAACAATTTCTGAATCAAAAATCTCATTATTTTTAATTCTCTTATATTGGCTGTTCATAAAACATTCTATGCATAGTCCTACCTCCCCAACTGATGGTGTGATTATGACAGTCACCAATCCACAACCTGAAAAGCAAAGGAAGAATATGCACTGGAAGACAGAGGTAAGATATGTGGATTTCTGAGTCAAGGTCAGCTATTGATTCGTCAGCTTCCACTACTAAGTATTCCTAAAACTTGATAAGTTCACCAGGCCCTGGAAAGTAGGGACAAAAGTAAAAAATCTGACTCAATAGATGTTTCAGTGCACTAAAGCAATAAATAAAAGGGTTTTTAGTGGCACTACCACCTATCAGGGAGGTGATTTGAGAAGATGTTATTGAATGAAAGGGAATACTACTTTAAAAGAATTGCTGGCAGTAGAATGATTAAGAGGTAGTTACAAGGTAAACTCTAAGGCATAGGTGAAAACCAAAAGGTTGAGGGGCCAGGTTGACATGATCAAAGGCTCTAAGTACACAGACAAGGCATATCTTCACAGGGTAAAGTTCTTCCCATAGGGAGCTTCAAGAGCAGTGAACTAAGCGACAATTCTGGCACTTTGCTAGCTATATGATTCTAGACATGTCATTTCCTCTCAAGAGGCCTCAGTTTTCCTCACTCTAAGGATATTCTTCATACTTTTTATATTACTGAGTCTGATACCCATAGGCCTACTTTTTCAGGGTCAGCTGAATCTAGACAAAGTTTTCCAAGTAGTGACTACTAGACATCCATTTCCAGGCAAAGTCCCTGGCAAGAGTATGATTGGCAAAGTTTATCTCTGAAACCCTTCTACCTTTCTAGTTTGGTGGGCACTCCTCATCTTGCTGCTTGTTTCAATTCCTCCCTCAATCCTTCAACAGCTAATCTAAAGTCCTTCAAAGGTTAGTTGATAAAAGTTTAAATACTGATAGTGGGACAGTGGTCAGAGATTAGGGAAGTATTTATGGAGAAGACAGGATACCATTTGAAGTGGAAACATATAGGGCAAAGGGAATGGTTTAATTCATTGAACACACAGGGTAGATTTCTGGGAGAACTGGCCTAGAAAGTTTAGAATGGGATGAGATCGTGGGGGCCTTATTCCCTAGGATTGAAGCATTTGGAATTAACTTGATTAACAATGAAGAGCCTTTGAAGATTTTGCCCAGAGAGTGACATTAACAGTATAAAGCACAGTCCTCTAAAAAGCTCCAGTTAAAATGAAAATTACTTTCCCTGGGACGCTGATGCATTAGTTTGTTAGCATTTCTTAACACCTTAGAGAGATACATTATCAAAAAACAAAGTGCCCTAGGGGACTAGGTCACAGGCACAGGACAGAGCAATATTGATTAGGTAGGAAAAGGGAGCAAACAAAGTTTAGAGAACAAGCTGAACCAGAATGTATATTACAAGGGGCTCCTAAACAGATGGAAAACAACAGGAGAGCAGCGCTGAGTCTGAGGTGAGGACACATAGGTCACTGATAGTTAGGGTGTGAAGCTAGGTCTTGGGCCCAAGTATGGCAATCTAAAGACAGCTTCTGTCTCAGAACCTGTCTTTTCTGTTAACTGGAAATCACACCATTAAATATTAATTCTGTAGGATCTGGAAAGTTTTTTGTTTTGTTTTGTTTTTAGGATATCTTGAGACCTCTAAGAAACTCGAATATCCCTGGGAAACAAACATTTAATGCTATTGGACTCTAGTCTCATTTCTTCTCATAGCCTCCCTTTTTATATCTGTAAAATAAAGGCAAAACGTGTTTTGTTAAACTTAAAAGCTTGGGATAAGGGAGATCATCAGAGGGTCCGATGAGATAGTAGCTGTTACAGTACATTATAAATGATAAAATGCTATACCAGTGTAAATGAGGGTGAATATTTTATAGGTTGTCTTCCCCCCCAACAGTACCTAGCAGAGTGATGAGCATTTTGTTGTATACACTTACCAAAATTAAATTAAAATAAATAGGTGTAATTTAATATATTTTCACAGAGATTATGTTGAGCTGAACATCTCTAACAACAAAAACAGACAAAAAGTCTTTCTGATGGAAAGGTTGATCATGATCATAACTTAGACTCCAGAAGATATATGGAAGCTTGAGAGGCAGCAATTATTTATATTCACTTGTGTAGTCTCTGGAAGATTTATGGTTAGGCTGTTGAAAATCCAAATTTTGATTCAGATTATCACTATTTCCAATTAAATTCAATTACAGAGTACTGTTCTATGCTATTTTACTTTCAAGATGTGAGCCACTACAATTCGTTTATTGAAACAATTTTTTGCATTTATTTTTTTTTTAAAACTTTTAATTTTTAATTTTTATAGGTGGGTTTATAAGTTTATGGAGTACATAGGATATTTTCATACAGGCATGCAATGTGAAATAATCACATCATGGAAAAAGGGGTGTCCATCCACTCAAGCATTTTTCTTTTGTGTTACAAACAATCCAATTATACACTTTTAGTTAAAGTGTACAATTAAATTATTTTGACTGTAGTCACCCTGTTTTTCTATCAAAGGTAAAGTCTTATTCATTCCTTCTAATTGTTATTTTTCTGTTCATTAACCATCTTCACTTCCACCTACCCCTCCCTCCCCCACCAGAGTCCCTGCTGTCTATTCCAGCCTCTGGTAATCATCTTTCTACTTTCTATCTCCATGAGTTCAATTGTTTTGATTTTTAGATCCCACAAATAAGTAAGAACATATGATGTTTGTCTTTCTGTGCCTGGGTTATTTCATGTAACACAATGACTTCCAGTCCCATCCATGTTGCTGCAAATGACAGCATCTCATTGTTTTTTATGACTGAATAGTACTCCATTGTGTATAAGTGCCACATTTTCTTTATCCGTTCATCTGTTGATGGACACTTAGGTTGCTTCCAAATCTTAGCTACTGTGAATAGTGCTGCAATAAGCATAGGAGGGCAGATATTTCTTCAATATACTGATTTCCTTTATTTTGCATATATACCCAGCAGTGGGATTGCTGAACATATGGTAGCTCAATTTTTAGTTTTTTTGAGGAACCTCCAAACTGTTTTTCACAGTGGTTTTATTAGTTAACATTCCCATCAACAGTGTACAAGGGTTCCCTTTTTTTTTTGCATCCTGTCCAGTATTTATTACTGCTTATCTTTTGTATATAAGCCATTTTAATTGAGGTGAGAAGGTATCTCATTGTAGTTTTGACTTGTATTTTTCTTATGATCAGTGATGTTGAGCACCTTTTCATGTGCCTGTTTGCCATTTGTATGTCTTCTTTTGAGAAATGTCTATTCAAATTTTTTGCCAGTTTTTAATCAAATCAATATTTTCTTTCTTTCTTTTTTCTTCTTTTCTTTTTTTTTATTTTTTAAATTTTTAAATTTTTTTATTTTTTTGAGACAGAGTCTCAGTCTGTTGCCCAGGCTGGAGTGCAGCGGCATGGTCTCGGCTCACTGCAACCTCTGCCTCCCAGGTTCAAGCAATTCTTATGCCTCAGCATCCTGAGTAGCTGGGAATATGGACATGTGCTGTCACACCTGGCTAATTTTTTGTGTTTTTAGTAGAGACGTGATTTTGCTGTGTTGGCCAGGCTGGTCTCAAACTCCTGGCCTCAAGTGATCTGCCTGCCTCAGCCTTCCAAAGAGCTGGGATTACAGGCATGAGCCACCATAACTGACCAATAATTTTTTCCACAGAGTCCTTTGAGTTCCTTTTACATTCTGGTTATTAATTCCTTGTCAGCTGGGTAGTTTGCAAATATATTTTCCCACTCTGTGGATTGTCACTTCACTTTGTTTATATTTTCAATAACTCTTGGTATAATATCTCTGGTGCTAAGTTTTCTCATTGGTTAAGATATGGTGGATGGACTAGATAATATCAAAATTTATTCAGAGGCTAACATTCTAGCATTTTTGCTTCACAATATGACCTGAGGCCTTGAATTCCTGGTAAAGTTGAGTTCCTAGTACACTGACTGTTAGCAAGCACTCTGATTGGAAATGTGAGACAAGGGAAAAATTTAGATAATGACTTCTTAGCTGTTCTATCTGATGATAAATGTTCAATAAATCACCCATTGGTTCTGAAGTAGTAAAGGAATTTCATTCTCACAGGATCTAAATGCTTATGTATAGGGTTGAATAACTGAAAGAAAAGTATAAAGAATTTTTGCAGTTTCAACTTTCTTGCAGAGAATGGGATGGGTGAGCAATAATATTGATCCCTGTGTAGGCAGTCAAGAAAAGGTTCACTAAATTTCAGTCTGATGATGAGTCACCAAGTTCCACTAAACTCAAGAAATATCTTAGCCACTATATGAAAGAGGTATCATAGGACAGATAGCCCCATTTTCAATAAACTTTATATACATATACATATTTAGAACTTAATGTTCATTAAAACCCTCTCAGCCCTTATAGCTACTTATCTGAAAAAGGAACATATGTTCGTACCTAAATAGGATGCTCTTCACTAAGTTCATGAAAAATAAGCAGAAACTTAATAACTTTAAATCTTATGTTTCAACATGAAGGTCAAAGGTCTATTACAGTAGTCCCCTTCTCTATGGTTTTACCTCCCAAGGTTTCAGTTACCCGAGGTCAATCATGGCCCAAAAATATTAAATGGAAACTTCCTAAAATAAACAATTCTTAAGTTTTAAATTGTGCACCATTCTGAGTAGTGTAGTTAAAATCTCTCACTATCCCACACTGTCCTGCTCCATCCTGCCCTAGATATAAATCATGACTTTGTCCAGTGGGTCAACTAAAAGAGTCAAACTCTGTAAAATATTTTAAAAGATTTATTGTGAGTCAAATATGAGTGATTATGGTCTGTGACATAGCCCTCAGGAGGTCCTGAGAACATGTGCCCAAAGTGGTTGGGGCACAGCTTGGTTTTATACATTTTGAGAGGCATAAGACATCAATCAAATACATTTAAGAAATACATTGGTTTGGTCCAGAAAGGCATGACAACTCAAAGGTGTGGGGAGAAGTGGTGCTTCCAGGCTATAGGTAAATTTAAATATTTGCTAACTGACAATTCTGAAGTCTTATAGTGACTGCCCTTAGAGACAATATATGACAAATGTTTCCTATTCAGATCTTTAAATGGTGCTAGACCCTTAGTTAATCTCTTTAGAATTGGGAGGGCCTGGAAGAAAAAGATCTAGCTATGTTAATAGAGATTCTTTGCAGATGAAAATTTTCCCACACAAAGGACAACTTTCCAGGGCCATTTCAATATATGGCAAATAAACATGTTTTGGGGTAAAACATTTTGACTTTCTTCTTTGTCACATAATGTTATACCAGAGTCAGATTGGAAAGTAAGTCACAATATATAGAATTTATGGTTTGTAAGGCATGACTCTCCAGACCCCTTAGATAGGAATTTGGGTGAGGTAAAAAAATAGAACTCAGTCCTCAAGTATACCCACACTGTATACACTTACTACATTAGTCACTTACATTAGATTACATTAGTCACTTCTTAGCCATCTGGGGCAAATGTCTGATAACCAGTTAGTATAGCAGTGCTTGTGTCATAGTAAACCTTATTTTACCTAATAATGGCCTCAAATGCAAAAGTACTGTGCCTAATTTATAAATTAAATTTTATCATAGGCTTGAATATACAGCATAGGAAATAACATAGTATCTATAAGGTTCTGTACTATCCATGGTTTCAGGGGTCCATTGAGAGTCTTGGAACAAATCCCCTGAGGAAAAGTGGGGAGACTACTGTATCTACAAAGATGACCTGATGAATCCTATAGACTTTCAGAATTAGAAAATTATCAGAGATCATTCAGCCCAACCCTCTCATTCTAAAAGTGACAAAGTGACTTGAACAGGGTACCACAGTGTGTAGAAGCAAAGCCTAGATACAAAGCAGGTCTTCTGATTGCCAACAGGGACAGTGTGCCATCATGGTAAAAGTGTGGACTTTAGAACCGAAAATGTGTGATTGAAGACGAAAACTACCACCTCCTGACTGTGTGACCTCAAATTATTTACTAAATATCCCTGAGCCTTGGTTTTGTTTTTTCTCATCTATAAAATGAGAGTTTTAATACTTACCTGTGGAACTCTTGTGAGGATAATAAATATATAATCTCTAGTTCACATGGCAAGAAACAGCATAACACAGTGATTAAGGAAGATGTGTAGGGCATCTCCATGGGGCAGGGGTGGGGGTTAGTAAAACAAAGGGAGGGAATTAAGAAGGGTGGAGAGGTGGAGAGCAAATCCAGCCTTAGGCAAAGCTGTGGCTTGTCTAAAGCAACACTTGTACTCTTTCCCCCAAAGAATTCTTACTGCTTTTAATACCAACTCCCCTCTGAGCATTTAACAAACCAATCATCCCTAAGGTGTAGGTGGTTTAATGCGTTGCCCTTCCAAGGAGCATAACTGTACCTTATTTAGCAAATCCTCTGTCCTCTTCTTTCTTTCTTTTTCTTTGAGTTTTTTTGTTTGTTTGTTTTTGTTTGTTTTTGTTTTTTGTCATGGTCTCACTCTGTCTCCCAGGATGAGTGCAGTGGCGCGATCACAGCTCACTGCAGCCTTAACCTCCCAGACTCAAGCGATCCTCCCACCTCAGCCTCCTGAGTAGCTGGGAATGCAGGTGTGCATCACTGTGCCCAGCTAATTTTATATTTTTTGTAGAGATGGGGCTTCTCCATGTTGCCAAGGAGTTCAAGGCTGGTCTTGAACTCCTGGGTTCAAATGATCCACCCACACTGGCCTCCCAAAGTGCTGGGATTACAGGCTTGAGCCATCATGCCTGACCTCAAATACTCTTCTTTAAGTTTTTGTTTTGTTTTGTTTGCTTGTTTGTTTTAACAACCAGATGGACCTTGGTACAATCTTAAAATGAATCCCAATATGTAGAACTGGAATTCTCTGGAAAATCTAGGTAGGTATAACAGTAAAAGTAAGGGAGAGTTCTAACCTCCAGTTTCTCTAATTCTGATGTAGAGGTGGAAGCTGAGTACAAACATCACCAGCAGAGTGTAGAGTGTAGTGAAAACTACATGTGGAAAAGAGGGAAGCTCCTGTGGGCTTCCATCACATAATACAGTTAATTGGATTGGGAATCTTATATGGAGTACTGGGAGTCCTATGTCCTGTGAGACATCCTTTTACTTCCTTTGCATAAAGTTTCTGATTCCTCTTTAGGTTGATAGCATTCATTTTCATCATTTTTAGAGGTATCAAAGAGTCCCATTAAAAAGAAGGAACTTTCCTAGCACCTGTCAAATAATATCACTCAGGCATCTGCCTATGAATAAGCCTCACTCTGGGATTTGGTATTTGTTGTATGCAGAAGTAGAAGAGTGTTGAGTATATATTTTGTCACTGGATACTTCTGCCAGAGGACAGCCTGTCTGCCTGTTTCTCATTGCTTTAGTCATTCCAGCAAGGTGTGACTTTCCCTGAAAGTTGGAAATTGCAGTTCCTTCTATAACTGACATTTTTGTCAGGTGGATTTGTATAACCAAGTCTTTCACTGTCTTATTTCAGGCAGAGTGACAAAAAAACCCAGCCCAGTGGAATGGGCATACCAACAAATAGACTGAGAGACTATGAAGATGTATTATCTGTTACCATTTCACCATTTTTCCACAATGAGTTTAAATTTTGCACCTGAACCAAGAACCAAGAATAGCAATGTATCGTTTTCCTCTACAAAACTATATTTGGTCTAATCTATGTTCTGAAAGGAAGTAACCATTGGAAAATCAAAATAAAATTAAGGGACTTTAAATCCATTTAGGTTTCTCCTGATTTCAGGAGCTGTACAGCAAGTAAAAGGATAAGGATAATCCTATATAATGTCATTTCAGGGTGTGATTTCAAGTACCATTCTTCCAAAACATCTTCCTCTGCTAAACTGCTAATTCCCAAATATCTGTCATTCATTAATTCAAAAGACACCTGTGTCTACCATGTGCCAGGCACTAGTAGTGGAAGATGGTACAGGAGAAAGTACGGGAAAGGTGAATGAGAAAAAGGATACCACCAAGAGAAGAAAAGGTTCAGACAGCAGAAACAGATTTTTCTGGTTTCTCAAGTGCGATGCTAATGGCACTGTTAATATGTTTGATTTACAGCTCCAATTAGCTAGTTCAATATAGGTGATTGGAGCTTTTGACCAACTAGTACCCTTTTTAGTTGTGGAATAAAATTATCCTGCAAAGAGTAATATTTTATATTTAGGTTTTATTTCATTACTTAAAGCTTTGGCATGATTATGGAATAGGAATTGCATTCATTTAAGGTACATAAAATTTAATTCAGTAAGTCAATATCTACCCATATTGTTAGCATGTAACTGATTCAGCACTCTTGTTTTGAGCATAAGAGAGCAGAAAAATAGTTTGTCATTGCTTATAAGGGTTTTTTTCCAGGACTCATTTGTTTCTAATTCCTGAAAAGAATTACCTAGAGTGTATATATATATATATATATATATATATATTTTTTTTTTTTTTTTGAGAACCACATTGTATAAGTTCAAAGATCACTGATTATATGTTTTTGGCATCTACAGTTCCACAGGGACCTACATTGGTTTTGCCAGTATTTTATATAATATTCCTGAAACCAATAGGCAGTGATACCAATAATACTCCGGGGCTACTATTCAAACAGTAGTTAAACAGATTTCTTTCAAATGTTCACATAGGAAACCAAGCAAATGGCTTTGATTTTTATTGAAAGAGTGTTATTTCTTTAGAGAAACTAATTAATTAACATTGGTACAATACCATTGACTATTCTATAGACCTCATTCGAATTCCACCAGTTTTCTCAGGAATATCCTTTTTCCTCTCCATGATTCCAACTTTCCATTTAGTTGTCATGTCTTCTATGTCTCCTCTGATCTGTGACAGTTCCTTATTATATCCTTGTCTTTCATGACGTGGTCATGATTAGACTGAGATTATCAATTTGTTGCATGAATACCACAGAGATGGCATAGCCTTCACAGTGCACCATATATATATATATATAATGGTTATATATATAATATATATAATGGTTGGTCATGTTAATTTTAATCATTCGGTTAAGGTAACATCTGCTAGATTTTTACACTCTAAAGTTATAATTTCACCCCTGTAATTACCATATATATTGTTGGGAGATACTTTGGGGTTTTGCAAATATCATATTTCTTATCATATTTTGCCCAATAGTTTTAACATCCATCTATGATTTTTATCTGAAACAGTTATTACTCTACAACTGTCTAAAGGTGGTTTCCTGTTTTCCTCATTCTTTCTACTCATATTCATTGAAATTTTTTTATAAAAAAGAGTTATTTCTTCTCTCCCATATATTTATATATTCAGTCAATTATTTCTGTAAGTATGGACACAGAGATGTTTATTTTATTCTATGGATTATAATCCAGTACTATCATTATTTAATTTTTTTGTTCAAATTGTTCCAGCTTTGGTCATCGAGATCACCTTCAGGTTGACTCCTTCATCCCTCTAACATGTTCCCTCCTTTTTTGAGCACTTCATTACTCTCTGGGACAATAAGATGCCCCAGACTCATTTTTATATTATCTACCCTAGCCCTAGAATCAGACATTTTATCATGGAGTCTTGGTTCCTTTTATAAGGTAATGATAATTAGAAACTAACATCTGAATACTAGGTATACTCACTGTTACAAAGTTGTCACTGTTTCTAGGCTCTCTTGGTGAACTGAAATAAGAAGTACTGATGCTCTGAGACTTATGATGGGGCCACATTCCAGTTAACCCATCGTAAGTTGAAAATGCCTTCAATACCCTGATAAGCCCATTGTAAAGTTAAAAAATTGTAAGCTGAACCATCATAAGTCAGGTACCATCTGTATATGTATATATGCTAACAGATATATACACACATCCATGATTTCTGTATTTATTCATCTGCATATATATTACATTAAGCAAGAGTTCATACTGATGTTTTTGACTTTCATCTCTAATTCCAATTCAGCACAATGAGATTCATTTTAGCCCTCCCTCTTTTCCTATTTGTAACTTTTCTCTGACAGTATGAAGCCTGGTTCTTTTTATCTATAATCCTAGTTAGTACATACATAAAGCACTTTCAGCCTATTTGTGAACTTTCTATTATATTGTATAGATGATTTTTATGAGTACGATTGATAAGGAAAAGAATGATTTACTGATTTACTTTAAAATATAGTGTAGGAAAACAAGATTGGGAATGAGGTTTTCATCCTGACTGTATGAATTCACATAGACAAATGTCCCATGTGATATGAACTCTATTCTCTCCTTTACATCCAGTGGAGCAATTAGCAAGTCCCTTTCTGGTTTCGCAGGAAAACAATTTAGGGGAGTTCTTTGCTCTCTCAGTCATCAAATATAGTAATCAACCTACCAGCAATAATATCAATAACAACTAACAAGCCAACATAAGATTACCTATGTAAGGTACTCTGCTAAATGTTCTATATGCAATATCTCATTTAATTTTCACAGTAATCCCCCAAAATGTAAGACTATAATATTTTCTTTTCATTTTGCAGATAAGGAATGAAGTCTAAGAGAGTTAAATAATATGCTCAAGGTCACACAGCAGGAATGGGAGCATAGGTCACTTTGACACCATTGTTAGCACTCGACCACTATTTTACACTGTCTTACTATAGTAAAGCATACTGGGGAGAAAAAGAAGTTCTTCAGCTATAAAGAGGGTGCTACCCATGGCAAACAAACCCTCCATGGCACTCTATTGTTTGTTACAGTATTGTCTAAGGATCACTTGTATCAGAATCACCCAAGATGGTTTTAAAAAATGAAGCTTCCTGGGCCCAAGCCAACCTTACACACCAGAATCTTAGGATTGGGACCTGTAAATCAGTTGTTACACAAATGTTCTAAGTGATTCCTCAATTTGAGAAATATGTTGGCACTCCCTGGTTATCTAGTGGTTAGGTTTGTTCTCTCAATTTAAGAAATATGTGGACATAGTCTGGTCACCTATCTCAAGCCAGACTTCCCAATGTGAAACAGTGCTCCTTTTAGTTTCTTAAATATATGAAAATACCAGGTATCGCAGGTCTATCAGTCCTCATCCTTCAACCAGGAAGAATGTGATTCTATCAGAAATACTCATTTTTTCCCAGAAAGCCAAAGTCTATTCATTTCTTTTTCCCAAAGCTCTCTGTAGCCTTCAAATGAAGTAAAATAAAATGCTGTTGTTTTCAGTCATTTTATGAGGACTGTGAGTAACTGCTAAATGCTAACAATCTGTTAAAACCAGCAGAGTTCACACCCTAACTTTCAGCATTTTTCCTAAAACCTATAATAGATTTGTAATGGCAGTAGTTTCAGAAGAATGCAAAACTCAGGATTATGAAGACAGAGATACATGATTTAGGCAGGGTTAAGATTCAAAAATTGTGAGATGCAAACTTTCCCTGTTTAATCTTCAGGTAGCTAGTACCCTAAACACACCAACCACAAAGAATTGTATTTGTTAGTACACTTTTAAATATAATTAGTTTGTATCATTGACTTATATATCTTTTTCTCCCCCACCACTCCGTTGTCACAGAAAATCTGCAACATCATTGTTTTGCAGCAGCAGCTTCCACAGAGTAGTCAGCTTTTACCAAAGCCATCCAATGGTACTACAATCCCAACAGAAATAAGATAGCCTTCTCTCAGTATCTCTGGATACAGTTACAGCTCTATCAGTCAAGCTACAGGTTTTTAGCGGGCTAGAAAAGCTGTTGGAGCCCCATATCAGATTGTTCTTGGCGACCATGTTACGGATCCATCCAGAGGCAGATTTACTGTGAAATTAATAAAGTTAAAGCTTCAGGGCCCCTGATTTGCATAGGTGCCTTCCAAGGCTCTGAGAGTCACCCTAGCAATGTCTTCACATGGACACATACATGCTTGTGTAAAATGTGCAAAAGTAAAGTATTCATATTATTTTTATTAAAAATGGCATGCCATATTTTACAAATTTCAGGCCCTAAAAAACCTGGATTTAGTTCTAAGTCTGCTATATCATAAACATCTTTTAGTTCTTCGGTAATTAGGAACCTATGGACTAGGCTCTAAATAGACAAACTTTTTATACCATATTTGCTTAAATAACCTTAGTTACGTGAAGTGTGATTTTCAAGTCTGCAGCTTTGAGGTCAGGCCAGAATGCAAAGGAAAGAAACTATTTTCTTCCTCCTTGTTTAATCTTAAGAATGATTTTCTTCATTTTACTGTTTTGATGGGAATTGTTGGTTATTTTCTTCCTTTTGGAGTCACAGGGAGAGAACTGGCTCATGCAAATAGCACTCTATTTCACCAGTCTTCCAGTTTCTAAGTTCCGTCCCTACCATAAGGAACTGTCATGACCCATACCCAAATTCTGTTTTCTCTTCTGTCCTAGTTAACAGTATTTAATCAAGACCTAAGTTGAAATGAATGCATTAAGTAGCCTTCATGCAAGTCTCAATTTAGCACAATAACACACCAGTGTTCAAATCTCATCTTGTAGCAATGACGAAGTTATTTACCCTTAGTCCTGTGAGCAATGCCTCTAGACAATTTTAAATGAAAAAAAAAAAAAAACTCAATATCTAAAATTTCAAACAGAATAATGCATGAACATATGTTCCCAAAGAAAATTACTTGTAGTAAATGAAATTTGGGTTTTCTTTCTGTCACGGCTTCAGAGCTGCTTGATTCCATAACAAAAAGCACTTCTTCAGTTCTCACTGGGTTCATGGCATTATGCTAAATGTTTCTATGATTTGATGCTGTTTAGGGAAAATAGGCCGCCTGTTCTTTGAGTAGAGAACCTCCAATTAAGTGTTTGAGCTGCACATGGGTGCTCATAAATCAGAAAACACAGAACTGAATAAAACTAGAATTAAAAATTACTCTTTAAAATTTGGCTTAAACAAAATAAATAATGAAAATGTTGGATTATAACTCATTGTACATATAAAATAAGAATCCGTGAGCCCATATTGAAATGAAGAAATTATTGACTAGGTAGATACACGAGAGAAAAGAGAAAGTTTATATCTACCTGTAAATGTAAGGAAAAGTATACTACACAGGTAGTAAATGTAGAAAAAAAAATTGATGAAAATAGAAAATCACGATTTGACAAATACCACAGTAATAATTGTTTCAGATAAGAATCATTCACGTATGCTAAAATCAGTGGACAATAGTATTATGAAAATCAGGATATTTGCATAGTCTCAAAGTATTTACCCATTAGATAATTGTCAAGAGAAAAAATACTGACTTTAGAGTGTAGAATTCCTTAACGCAATGATCAAAGTTAATATCACTAGTAATGGGGAAAATGGACATTGTATGTTTTCTGAAATGATGCACTGAGAAGCACAGATTTTTATTTCCATGGTATTTCTACCAAAATAATCTTATAGCAATCCAAGTTGAGGAATATTCTACAAAATAGCTGCCAGTACTCTTTAAAGGCGTCAAGGTGACAAAGAAAGACTAAGATACTGTTCTAGTCTAAAGGAGAGTAAGGAGACATGACACTAAATGTAACATATGATCCTGCATTATTTTCCGGATCAGAAAAAGCCTATTAGTGGAACTATTGGTGAAATTTAAGGTCTGCAGTTTAGATACTACTATTATATCATTAATTTCCTCTTGTTGATAATCATACCATGGTTACATAAGCTAATAATGATTGGAGAATTTGATGAAAGGTACTTAAGAATTGGTTGTATAATTTTTGCAACTTTTTTATAAGCTTGAAACTGTAAGATACAAAGTCAAAAAAGTAAAAACAAATGTAAATACTGGCTTGTATTTTTCAACACAACAGATGTGTTTGCTCTTTTATTAACTTGCTCTCACACTGCTTCCTAATACTGGCTTGGGGAAATTCAGTACATTTTGTATTGAACCCATCTCACATGCTAGCTATGAAAAGATGTGGAAGACACTAAAATGAGTAAAGACCTCTACTCAGGTCTCTGTAACAGTGATAAAAGACGTACCCAACTAAGATGAACAGCTGTGATCAGTGTTGTAAGAGAGGGGCAGATAGTGTGTTACAGGCACTCAAAAAAAGTTTAGTTCCTGCTTTGAAGTGTTAGGGAAAATGCCATTGAAAAATTAATTTTCAGGCTAGGATTTGAAGGATGGTAGGATTTTCACAAGTACAATTTGAGGTAACAGGTATAGAAAGCTAAGAGAATAACATGAATAAATCTCGGAGGAGAAAAAATAATGAAAGACCACCCTCCCCAAATGTCCCAATAGAGCACATTTGTACATCTTGTTACAGGCCATATTATTGGGCTATAATTTGATTATTATAAATTATTATTGTTCATTAAACTGAAGACTCATTCCCACAAACCACTCAATTTGAAAGGTGCCCTAGAGATCTTACCCAACCACCTCATCTTGCTGCTGGAAAAAATGAAGAGGCTCTTCTAAGGTCTCACAAAGTTCACAGCAGCAGTAGGGCCAAAACACAGAGCTCTTATCTCCCAGTTTAGTGCTTTATCTACTCTAACATTGTAAAACTTTTAAATAAGCATTGTAATGTCAGTCAGGCACATTACTGCAGACACAGGAGTCTTCATACTGGCTTCTTCAGACTCCTATCTTCCTAGAATTTAGTTGTACTGCAATTCTGCTCTCCTTTCCCTGTGCCCCTCCTATATTCATTATAAAGTTTTACATTGAAGATGGGTAGAGGCACAGTTTCAAGGCACTCTGTGACAGCCAGCAAGTAGCCAGTTATTTATTAGCTAACTTTGATGGGACTAAAGTTCTATTCTAGTAAACCCACTCATAAGCTCCTTTCTTCTGCCTGTAATTGGCTGATGAATCATTCTTTAATCTGAAACAAAACCGTCAACAGAAAGCCAAATTATCTTGTCATTGTATCTCTTCAGGTAAAGTCTTCATAACCATCCTACATACCTTTCCCTCAGAATCAAATACTTTCCTTTTGGAACAAAGGACTTATAAATTCTAGAAATGCAGCAGCACACAGTGGCGTGCCTTTATTGCCAGCTACTCGGGAGGTTGACATGGGTGAAGAAATCACTTGAGTCCATGAGTTCGAGGCTGCAGTGGGCTATGATCATGCCTGTAAATATCCTCTACACTCTAGCCTGAGCAACATAGCAATACCTTGTCTCTTAAAAAAATTAAAAGATAATTTTAAAATGCATTTGCTGAAAGAATAATGTCCCCAGAAAGCATGAAGCCAGGCCAGGGCACTTATGAGGGAGAATGAGGGAGTCAGGTTGGAGGCTAGGGATGAATTCTTTCTACTCCTTACACAACTAACTGATTGTATCCATTCTGAAAGCATATATCTGACAATTTGTTCCTTGCTAAACAAATAAACAGGCAAACAAACAAAAACTTTATATTTTCTCAATATATCACTCTCTCATCTGTGTTGATGTAGAAAAGATTTATGCATGTAGCATAAGCAATTGTGAGAGGGAGGCAGGGGGAACTTAGAAGTCTTCTCACCTCACTGCTCCCTAGATCTGCAGGGTCAAAGGGAGATCTAGAGATCCCTTTGTAAATCTAAGCACTTTGCCGGTAAATCTTATGATTCCCATTGCAGCAGAAATAGCCCCTGTCATGCCCTAAACCAAGGTTAAATTCATTTAAATTTGAACCCAAGTAACCAGACTGGCCATGAATAACAATGATAAAAGCACAAAGCACAAAGAAATGATGAGGATGGAAGCAAGACTTTGTGGCTTTTCAGCAAAAGAAACACTGTCTTCCATTGTTAATAAGTCATTAAAAGAAAGCAGCTAGCTCTGTAACTCTCACATTTAGGAGCAGCTGCTGTTATGATTAGAATCACAAACAGAGTATCAGGAAGTCTTGACTTATAGAGTGATATGCTTATATGTATCCCCAAAATTATTGTGTCCAAATAAGATATAGTGAAAGAGGTCAAGATTATAGTTGCCTGTTACCTTTCTTATTTTTGACACGTTGTCTCCAAGTTTTCCATGTCCCGTATTTCAGTTCTTCCCCATTGGCAAAAAGGCTTAGGGAGTGATACTCTCGATTTCAATTACCTCTTCCTACTTCCTACTACTATCTGCTCCTTCCTCTCCTACCACCAACTGTTGCTTGTCCTCTGTCCCATTTTCTCAGGACCTCCTAGAGGAAGAACCAGATGACTTGGTTGAGACTGATGACTGTGTAATATATTCCCCTCTCAGATAACACCCTTTAATCCTTTATTAAAGGAAGTAGTAAACTAGGAAAGGTGTTACATTTTGGGGATGGAATGTGTCTGATTGCTCTTCACATCACCACATGAAACTGGCCATATATTTCACCCTATGGGTAAGGTTGGCCTGGTGTAATAGAGCACCACTTGAATAGTGGTAACAGCAAAGATGCTCTAAACAGCTTCCTACTATGTACTCCATAGATATAGTCTAATAAGTTAATAATGCAGAGCATAAACATCTAAAGCTGATTTGCTTTTGATGTGGTAGTTTCACTGAGAAGAAGGTTACTAATTTGAGTTTTTCTTGAATTACCCCCATCCTTCCAACACACATACCTCCCTGCTACTTCCTCTAGGATTGCTGAAATAGCCTCTCATGGATCATTTATTATCTATCTTGCTCATTCCCACCCCAATCTGGATGCTGCTAATTAGCTGTCTTTATGGATGGATACCATCTGATAATTAAATAGCAAGAGTACTAACAAGGTATGTGACTTTTAATCTTTATCTTATGTAGCTGCTTTGTAGACAGTTCTAGCCATTCTGAGCCAGGGAATGTCTTCATAATTCAACTGTTATCATAAGAATATAATTTCCTGCTTTATATCTTGGCTAAAAAACAGTATTTGAGATGGAAAATTAGAAACTGGAAGCCACTTCAAATAAACAGCACTATAGTCAATATGTTACTCATTCTTTTCTACAGTTCCTGTAATAGGTTCAAAGACAGCCTTGGGCTTCTTAGCCCTGGGGAGGCAAATTTTCTCCAGGGACGGTATGACATTCTGCAAAAGGAAATTATCTTTAATTATTAACTATAGGAAATAAATATAACCAAGACAAGCATTTTTAGGAAGCAGGGGGGTCAAAATCAAACTGATGACAAGGTTGTCCTGACTTTCCCCCAAATCAGAAATACATGCAGGAGTGTATATGTAAAGTATGTAGGTGTTTAGAAAGCCAAAGACAGAGTACTCTCAAATAAGTGTCTTAACTTACCAGGCTCAGGCAGAAGCTGAACTAAAAATATATTTCCTATACAGTTCTCTGAAGGTCAGACCCCAGGAAGAGTCCTTTTTGTAGTAGGGAATTCCAAAGGTAGATGTGCTATTTTGGCTCAAGAACAGAGCATTTTCACAATCTGAGTGATGACAGGTATACAATTTGGGTGACAACATGATTAGAAATACCCGCTGAGCAGCTGTGTGTGTTAAGGGAGGCAGAAAGAATGAGAGGTTCTTAATTCACCCACAGGGAGATGACAATTGGCTGAGAGTCCAAAGGGTTCCATTATGACATTTTACTTACGTGCCTGAATTTAAATTAACTGTTACAGGAGGAAGAGACAGGCATCTCAGAGCTGTGCAGTAGGAAAAAGTCAAATGTTAGCATTTTAAACATGCTTATGAACAAAGTTGACAACTTTACTTGCAAGGCAGCATAGGGTATCAGGAGAAAAAGCTAGTCTAGGTGAAAGAATGTTTGAGTTCTAGTTCTAGCATCTGCTATTGGTTAGTTATGTGTTCTTGGACAATTTACTTCCCCTTTCTGGGCTTCAGTTTCCTCAATTTTAAAATAATTGATTTCCTCTCTATTAGTATTTTTCAGACCAAATGAAAAGATGGGGGGCAATATGGGGTTTCCTGATTTTTATTTTAGCAATAACGATACTTTAAGAGATACCTTAAAAATCGCCTACCATCTACTATTACCATAATCTGTTAACTGAAGATAAAATGGTACTTACCTGACAGATTTGTTGTGAGGATTAAATGAGTTAATATATGTAAAGTGTCTGGAATACTTCCTGATACATAGTGAATATTTCATTTATGTTATTGATATTACTACCATTATTATTAATTCAGTACATAAATATATTTTAACAGATAATTTAAACATATTTAACTATAGGAAAAATAGGTATTGCAATTAATTAAATTCAGCTTTATGAACAATTCAATATATCCTTATTTTTTGGTGGAAAATTTGCATAGACCAGGACAAGTCTGGCATTTGGTAATTACTGGACTGGGTGACCTTAAAAACTCACTTCCAACACTAATGTTCTATTTAGAGGATTCATTTAAAACTTAAAAAATAACTAATTGATAAATAACACATTGAACTTTATGGGTCTTCATAACATTTACCAGTATTAATTTAAGTTAATTATGGCAAAACCGAGAAATTTGAAAACCTATTTTTGGTGCCCCCTTACTAACTTTAGAAGATCCTCTTTCTCTTTGTCCACTTATAGCTTATTCTGTCATGTATTTTCACTAATTCCTGTTAAAGACTTTATAACATTAAAACCTTAGCATTGCCACTAAGAAAGTCAACCACTGACATTAACCAGCGAATTGAATTGAAGCTCCTGAAAAGTGCAGCTCTTGGGGCAGAGGTGGAGGTGGAAAGTAATCTGTTAAAGGCTGGATTCACAAAGTTTGCTAGCTTGGTGAATGTTCATCTGAGGCTCGTTACATTGCTGCAAGTAAAGTCTGTAGTTAAGGCAAAGGAAAAAAATCCTGTGAAATTAAATATTATACTAAATATTCACTTCATTTGCTAACTTCTATCGCATTTTATCTCATGAAATATTTTCCATATAAAGTTGGTACTAACAATCCAGTCTTGCCTCCAACTTCTTCCTCACATCACTTCTATTTAGATAAAATTCATTTTTTATTATTATTATTATACTTTAAGTTCTAGGGTACATGTGCACAACGTGCAGGTTTGTTACACATGTATACATGTGCCATGTTGGTGTGCTGCACCCATTAACTCGTCATTTACATTAAGTATTCCTCCTAATGCTATCTCTCCTCCTTCCCTCAACCCCACAACAGGCCCCAGTGTGTGATGTTCCCCACCCTGTGTCCAAGCATTCTCATTGTTCAATTCTCACCTATAAGTGAGAACATGTAGTGATTGGATTTCTGTCCTTGTGATAGTTTGCTCAGAATTATGGTTTCCAGCTTCATCCATGTCCCTGCAAAGAGAACTCATCCTTTTTTATGGCTGCATAGTATTCCATGGTTTATATGTGCCACATTTTCTTAATCCAGTCTATCATTGATGGACATTTGGGTTGGTTCCAAGTCTTTGCTATTGTGAATGGTGACGCAATAAACATACATGTGCATGAGTCTTTATAGTAGCATGATTTATAATCTTTTGGGTATGTACCCAGTAATGGGATGGCTGGGTCAAATGGTATTTCTAGTTCTAGATCCTTGAGGAATTGCCACACTGTCTTCCACAATGGTTGAACTAGTTTACACTCCCACCAACAGTGTAAAAACCTTCCTATTTCTCCACATCCTCTCCAGCACCTGTTGTTTCCTGACTTTTTAATGATCGCCATTCTAACTTATGTGAAATGGTATGTCATTGTGGTTTTGATTTGCATTTCTCTGATGACCAGTAATGATGAGCATTTTGTCATGTGTCTGTTGGCTGCATAAATGTCTTCTTTTGAAAAGTGTCTCTTCATATCCTTTGCCGATGTTTCGATGGGGTTGATTTTTTCTTGTAAATTTGTTTAAGTTCTTGGTAGATTCTGGGTATTAGCCCTTCGTCAGATTGGTAGATTGCAAATATTTTCTCCCATTCTGTAGGTTGCGTGTTCACTCTGATGGTAGTTTCTTTTATAGTGCAGAAACTCTTTAGTTTAATTAGATCCAATTTGTCTATTTTGGCTTTTGTTGCCATTGCTTTTGGTGTTTTAGTCATAAAGTACTTGCACATGCCTATGTCCTGAATGGTATTGCCTAGGTTTTCTTCTAGGGTTTTTGTGGTTTTAGGTCTAACATTTAAATCTTTAACCCATATTGAATTAATTTTTGTATAAAGTGTAAGGAAGGCATGCAGTTTCAGCTTTCTACATGTGTCCAGCCAGTTTTTCCAGCACCATTTATTAAATAGGGAATCCTTTCTCCTTTTGTTTTTGCCAGGTTTGTCAAAGATCAGATAGTTGTAGATGTGTGGTGTTATTTCTGAGGTCTGTTTCTGTTCCATTGGTTTACATCTCTCTTTTGGTACCAGGACCATGCTGTTTTGGTTACTGTAGCCTTGTAGTATAGTTTGAAGTCAGGTAGCGTGATGCTTCCAGCTTTGTTCTTTTTGCTTAGGATTGTCTTGGCAATGTGGGCTCTTTTTTGGTTCCATATGAACTTTAAATTATTTTTTTCCAATTCTGTGAGGAAAGTCATTGGTAGCTTGATGGGGATGGCATTAAAATTATAAATTACCTTGGGCAGTGTGGCCATTTTCACAGTATTGATTCTTCCTATCCATGAGGATGGAATGTTCTTCCATATGTTTGTGTCCTCTTTTATCTCATTGAGCAGTGGTTTGCAGTTCTCCTTGAAGAGGTCCTTTACATCCCTTGTAAGTTGGAATCATAGGTATTTTATTCTCTTTAAAGCAGTTGTGAATGGGAGTTCACTCATGATTTGGCTCTCTGTTTGTTATTGGTGTATATAAATGCTTGTGATTTTTGCGCATTGATTTTGTATCCTGAGACTTTGCTGAAGTTACTTATCAGCTTAAGGAGATTTTGGGCTGAGATGATGGGATTTTCTAAATATACAATCATGTCATCTGCAAACAGGGACAACTTGACTTCCTCTTTTCCTAATTGAATACCCTTTATTTCTTTCTTCTACCTGATTGCCTGGCCAGAACTTCCAACACTATGTTGAATAGGAGTGGCAAGAGAGGGCATCCCTGTCTCGTGCCAGTTTTCAAAGGGAATGCTTCCAGTTTTTGCCCATTCAATATGATATTGGCTGTGGGTTTGTCATAAATAGCTCTTATTATTTTCAGATATGTTCCATCACTACCTAGTTTATTGAGAGTTTTTAGCATGAAGGGTTGTTGAATTTTGTCAAAGGCCTTTTTTGCATCTATCGAGATAATCATGTGATTTTTGTCTTTGGTTCTGTTTATATGCTGGATTACGTTTATTGATTTTTGTATGTTGAACCAGCCTTGTATCCCAGGCATGAAGCCAACTTGATTGTGGTGGATAACCTTTTTGATGTGCTGCTGGATTGGGTCTGCTGTTATTGGTCTATTCAGGGATTCAACTTCTTCGTGGTTTAGTCTTGGGAGGGTGTACGCTTCCAGGAATGTATCCATTTCTTCTAGATTTTCTAGTTTATTTGCATAGAGGTATTTGTAGCATTCTCTGATGGTAGTTTGTATTTCTGTGGGATCAGTGGTGATATCCCCTTTATCATTTTGTATTGTGTCTATTTGATTCTTCTCTCTTTTCTTCTTTATTAGTCTTGCTAGCAGTTTATCAATTTTGTTGATCTTTTCAAAAAACCAGCTCCTGAGTTCATTGATTTTTTTGAAGGGTTTTTTTTGTGTCTCTACCTCCTTCAATTCTGCTTAGTTATTTCTTGCTTTCTGCTAGCTTTTGAATTTTCTTGCTCTTGCTTCTCTAGTTCTTTTAATTATTATTTTACAGTTTTAATTTTAGATCATTCCTGCTTTCTCTTGTGGGCATTTCGTGCTATAAATTTCCCTCTACACACTGCTTTAGCTGTGCTGCAGAGATTCTGGTACATTGTGTGTTTGTTCTCATTGGTTTCAAAGAACATCTTTATTTCTGCCTTCATTTCATTATTTACCCAGTAGTCATTCTGGATCATGTTGTTCAGTTTTTATGTAGTTGTTCAGTTTTTATGTAGTTGTGCAGTTTTGAGTGAGTTTCTTAATCCTGAGTCCTAATTTAATTGCACTGTGGTCTGAGAAACAGTTTGTTGTGATTTCTGTTCTTTTACATTTGCTGAGGAGTGCTTTACTTCCCACTATGTGGTCAATTTCAGAATAAGTGCGATGTGGTGCTGAGAAGAATGCATATTCTGTTGATTTGGGATAGAGAGTTCTGTAGATGTCTATTAGGTCCGCTTGGTGCAGAGCTGAGTTCAAGTCCTGGATATCCTTGTTAACCTTCTGTTTCATTGATCTGTCTAATATTGACAGTGAGGTGATAAAGTCTCTCAATATTATTGTGTGGGAGTCTAAGTCTCTTTGTAGGTCCCTAAGGACTTGCTTTATGAATCTGGGTGCTCCTGTATTGGGTGCATATGTATTTGGGATAGTTAGGTCTTCTTGTTGAATTGATCCCTTTACCATAATGTAAAGGCCTTTTTGTCTCTTTTGATCTTTGTTGGTGTGAAGTCAGTTTTATCAGAGACTAGGATTGCAACCCCTGCTTTTTTTTGCTTTCTATTTGCTTGGTAGACCTTCCTCCATCACTGTATTTTGAGCGTCTTTGTGTCTCTGCACGTGAGATGGGTCTCCTGAATACAACACACTGATGGCTCTTGACTCTTTATCCAATTTTCTCAGTCTATATCTTTTAATTGGGGCATTTAGCCCAGCTACATTTAAGGTTAATATTGTTATGTGTGAATTTGATCCTGTCATTATGATGTTAGCTGGTTATTTAGTCCGTTTGTTGATGCAGTTTCTTCCTAGCCTTGATAGTCTTTACAATTTGTCATGTTTTTGCAATGGTTGGTACCAGTTGTTCCTTTCCATGTCTATTGCTTCCTTCAGGAGCTCTTGTAAGGCAGGCCTGGTGGTGACAAAATCTCTTAGCATTTGCTTGTCTGTAAAGGATTTTATTTTTCCTTCACTTGTGAAGCTTAGTTTGGATGAATATGAGATTCTGGGTTGAAAATTCTTTTCTTTAAGAATGTTGAATATTGGCCCCCACTCTCTTCTGGCTTGTAGAGTTTCTGCCGAGAGATCTGCTGTTAGTCTGATGGGCTTCCCTTTGTGGGTAAACTAACCTTTCTCTTTGGCTGCCCTTAACATTTTTTCCTTCATTTCAACCTTTGTGAATCTGACAATTATGTGTCTTGGAGTTGCTCTTCTCGAGGAGTATCTTTGTGGTGTTCTCTGTATTTCCGGAATTGAATGTTGGCCTTCCTTGCTAGGTTGGGGAAGTTCTCCTGGATAATATCCTGAAGAGAGTTTTCCAGCTTGGTTCTATTCTCCCCATCACTTTCAGGTACACCAAACATAGATTTGGTCTTTTCACCTAGTCCCATATTTCTTGGGGGCTTTGTTCGTTTATTTTACTCTTTTTTCTCTAAACTTCTCTTCTCGCTTCATTTCATTTATTTGATCTTCAATCACTTATACCCTTTCTTCCACTTGATTGAATCCACTACTGAAGCTGTACATGCATCATGTAGTTCTAATGCCATGATTTTCAGCTCCATCAGGTCATTTAAGGTCTTCTTTACACTGTTTATTCTAGTTAGCCATTTGTCTAATCTTTTTTTCAAGGTTTTTAGCTTCCTTGCAATGGGTTGGAACATTCTCTTTCAGCTCGGAGAAGTTTGTTATTACTGATCTTCTGAAGCCTACTTCTGTCAACCTGTCAAAGTCATTCTCCATCCAGCTTTGTTCCATTGCTGGCGAGGAGCTGCGATCCTTTGGAGGAGAAGGGGCACTCAGATTTTTAGAATTTTTGGCTTTTCTGTTCTGGTTTCTCCCCATCTTTGTGGTTTTATCTACGTTTGGTCTTTGATGTTGGTGACCTACAGATGGGGTTTTGGTGTGAATGTCCTTTTTGTTGATGTTGATGCTATTCCTTTCTGTTTGTTAGTTTTCCTTCTAACAGTCATGTCCCTCAGCTGCAGGTCTGTTGGAGTTTGCTGGAGGTCCACTCAGACCCTGTTTGCCTGAGTATCACCAGAGGAGGCTACAGAACAGCAAATATTGCAGAACAGCAAATATTGCTGCCTGATCCTTCCTCTGGAAGCTTTGTCTCAGAGGGGCACCCAGCTGTATGAGGTGTCAGTTGGCTCCTACTGGGAGATGTCTCCCAGTTAGGGTACATGGAGGTCAGGGACCCACTTGAGGAGGTAGTCTGTCCATTCTCAGAGCTCAAACCCCATGCTGGGAGAACCACGGCTCTCTTCAGAGCTGTCAGACAGGGACCTTTAAGTCTGCAGAAGTTTCTGCTGCCTTTTGTTCAGCTATGCCCTACCCCCAGAGGTGGAGTCTGCAGAGGCAAGCAGGCCTCATTGAGCTGTGGTGGGCTCCACCCAGTTCGAGCTTCCTGGCCACTTTGTCTACCTAGTCAAGCTTCAGCAATGGCAGACGTCCCTCCCTTAGCCTTGCTGCCACCTCGCAGTTGGATCTTGAGCTGCTGTGCTAGCAGTGAGCAAGGCTCTGTGGGCATGGGATCCGCCAAGCCAAGTGTGGGATATAATCTCCTGGTATGCCATTTGCTAAGACTGTTGGAAAAGTGCAGTATTAGGGTGGGAGTGTCCCGAGTTTCCAGGTACCATCGGTCATGGCTTCCCTTGGCTAGGAAAGGGAATTCCCCAATCCCTTGCACTTCCTGGGTGAGACAATGCCCCATCCTGCTTTGGCTTACACTCCATGGGCTGCACCCACTGTCCAACAAGTCCCAGTGAGATGAATGTGGTACCTAAGTTGGAAATGTAGAAATCACCTGTCTTCTGCATTGCTCACGCTGGGAGCTGTAGACTGGAGTTGTTCCTATTCGGCCATCTTGGAACGATCTCTCCGCTAAAATTCATTTCTTAATGTTGCTTATGCTTTCATTATTTGCCTGTGCCATTTCTTCTCTTTGGAAAACATCATTACCTTTACCTTCTCTCTCTGTCAATTAGAATTCTGTTAATCTTTCAGTTTGTCTTAATCACTATCTTTTCCATGAAGCCTCTCAATTCCTTTGGGTCTTCATGACACTTTTCCATGTTATTTCTCTTATTCTGCTTAATATTATAACTGTTGCTGTCTTCATCTTTATCTCCTGACATAATCAAAAGTACTCTAAAGTGAGAGATTATGTCCCATTTATGTATTTATTTCCCATAGCATCAGGCTGCACTGTACACAGAGAAGATGCTTTAGAAATTGCTGGTAGAGTTGAGTTCAAAAAAGAGGTAGGGAAGTTGTGACAATTTTTTTTTTTTTTTTTTTTTTGAGATGGAGTCTCACTCTGTTGCCCAGGCTGGAGTGCATTGGAGTGATCTAGGCTCACTGCAAGCTCTGTCTCCCGGATTCATGCTGTTCTCCTGCCTCAGCCTCCCAAGTAGCTGGGACTACAGGTGCCCACCACCATGCCTGGCTAATTTTTTGTGTTTTTAGTAGAGTTGGGGTTTCACAGTGTTAGTCAGGATGGTCTTGATCTCCTGACCTTGTGATCCACCCGCCTTGGCCTTCCAAAGTGCTGGGATTACTGGCATGAGCCACTGCGCCCAGCCGAGTTGTGGCAAATTTATATCTCATTAAATATAACCCAGTTTGGGGTCATGGAGTTGCTGGAGTCACAGAGGCAGCAACACCTTAATACAAATCAGTGTGCCCAACATCTCATATATAAATGTATACACCTACTATGTATCCATAAAATTAAAAAAAATATACTAAAAAGAAACAAAAAGATAAGTCAATGTGCCCCTCACAGTCTTAGGCTGTTTTATATTGTATATAATAGGGAGTGAAAGACATGTTTAAAAGCTCCCATGTGCCTTATGTGCCTCCCCATAGGTTGTGTGGCATGTAAGCTAACTCACCTTCTTAATATGCTCCTGGAAGTGAAAAGTTATAGCACAGCTTTGTGCCAAGCTCAGTTGTCTTTCTACATAGCAGTGGCTCCAACCTCTGCCTATTAAGGACTAGTATTGACTTCCTCAACTATTATGCCAGATGAATGGATTGAACAGGTTACTGATAGTGCAAATCCCTGAGAGCAATCCTCTCATTTCAGACAATTTATTTGCAGTAGGCAATGCTTGGTAAGGTATTCCCCATCATGGTACATATAGAAAATAATACTCTGTACAGCATACTAGAGTAAACAGACAAGGCTGTGAGGAATCAGAGGTAAATCTGCCCCAAGGCATCCAGTTGCTCCAGGCCACAACTGGCCACGCCATGGACTGAGGAAAAATCAATAGCTCAGCACATCTGAAACCCATTCCCACCAGTTGAGAAACTCTACTATACATCATAGAATAATGTCATAATGGCAGCAACAAGCTTGAATTTGATAAACAAGGTAGTGTGCCTGTTAGAGACACTAGTTCTAGAAGACAGTATATGTTGAAGGTGGGAGGTAAAAGGGGAAGCCAAGAAAATGATCAATCAATCAATAGAATTTTCAGTGAGTTCCTAAACCCAAAGAAATTTTATAAATTTCTGTTGCTGCCTCTTTCAAATGCATATAAGGTTAAAGAGCAATAAAATGGATTGATGATACTCACACTTCCTGTCCAGACCATTGCAAACAGTCCAGGTTGACAATGAAATTAGTAGTTAAATAAGCAAGAGGATAAAACCAGAGGAGGTGCAAGATATGAGGAAAAAAGCAAACTGAGCCACAGAGTAATCAAGGTGAGTTGCAGCCAATGGAAATCCAAACCAAGTTTTTCAGTTCAGCTCAATAATACAAACTTTATAAACCATACAGTCATCATGAGAGAACAGAAATAAAAATAGAGTCACAAGCTCTCTTCACAAAGAGAGTAGTCAGCAATGAGAGGGCTAGGGCTATGATGGGTGGTTGTGTTTTTCACCTTACCTTAGTAGTAGATTATTAGTTCAAACACTGGTATCAGAAGTCTAGGCATGTGGAATTGCCTTGTGCGGACTTTCTCTAAGCTTTTACACACCACTCATATCTCAACCTTATTTTCAAAGAAAATGCAATTTCCTAAGTTCGTCTCAGAAAGTGGGACTGACTTTGGACTGAAGGTCAGGCTGAAAGTCATCCTGGAAATGTGTCTAACTTTCACACCTACCTCAAGCGCAAGTAGAAATTTCACAAAACCATGAAGTGAAAACCCAGAGAGTGTTTTAAGAAGACCCTTTAAACGTTTATGAGCTCTCCAGAAGAAGCATGAATGCACCTGTATTGCTGTGGTGCTCCCATGTAGTGAATGTAGTTAGGAAAATTGATTATGGAGAAGGGCAGTTTGATCCCTTTTATTTCATAAATTGAACCTTGCCCAATGCTTGAGGTGAATGGGATTTAAGACTTTAGGCTTCCAAAGATGGAACAGTGATCAATCATCACCATCATCTTGCTGGCCCTTTTAATGGTGGCAGGTACATGGTTCTATCAGACTGGCTGCCTTGCCTAAGCTGGTAGATCAGTTAACTCACACAGCCAACAAGTTTGACAGATTCTTTTCAGTTTACTGACAATCGATTGGTTATTTTGGTATCAAGTAGATTCAGCTTCAGTATCTTCAGGGAATCTTTCTGGTGGGCACTTTGTAGAGAAAATATTTTGTTATAGTCAGAAAAGATATTTTAGGGGATTAATGGCTGCTGTTTATTTGAGAAGCTTGGCAACTTCAAATTGTCTTCAAAGCAGGGCTCCCCATTTTCAACATGATCTTGGGTGAGTACTATAACCTCTGGGTGCCCTTATTTTATGCATTTACAGAATATGAAATCAAATAAGCACCTTAATAAAATATCAAGTTGTAGTTTTTCAGTCTCTGCTTCACCTCTATATCAGTTCAAGCATCAAATACTCAGTATGATCATTTCTAAGTCAGGCAATAGTCCCCTGGGATAATACTACTAGTCATTAGTGGTTAGTATAAAAGGGATCTTATGATAATTCACACTAACAGGCTGAAAGCTAGCCTATTTGTGGGTACAGTCTTCTGACTTAAGATAGGTATATGTTGCCTCTTTATATTCTTTATGAAGACACAGAGTAGAATCATTAATAATTCCCTATGGTTTAAAAACTGGAAAGAAAGAATATTGGAATATTATGATCTAGTTCTCTGAAAAAGTAGGAGATCATATTTATTTCTCACTGCCTAAAATTTAATCAAATCTACCCCTCTTCTTTCAGACTATGTATCTGTGCTATGATTTAAATGTCCCTGCCAAAATGCATGTTGATGTTTACTTGCCAATGTAGTGGTACTGGGGGGGTGTTTTAAGAGGTGATTAAGTCGGTCAGGTGCGGTGGCTCATGCCTGTAATCCCAGCACTTTGGGAGGCCGAGGTGGGTGAATCACCTGAGATTGGGAGTTCGAGACCAGCCTGATCAACATGGAGAAACCCTGTCTCTACTAAAAATACAAAATTAGCTGGGTGTGGTGGTGCATGCCTGTAATTTCAACTACACGGGAGGCTGAGGCAGGAGAGTCACTTGAACCTGTGAGGCAGAGGTTGTGGTGAGCCGAGATCACACCATGGCACTCCAGCCTGGGCAATGAGCAAAACTCTGACTCAAAAAAAAAAAAAAAAAAAAAAAAAAAAAGAGGGGATTAAGTCATAAGGGTTTCACCCTAATGAATAGATTACTCAAGGGAGCAGATTAGTTATGGTGGAAGTTTGGCCCTCATTTTCTCTCTGACTCTCACATGCTCTCATTCTCTCTAGCCTGCCCTTCTGCCAAGGGATAATCCTTGTCAGATGCCTGTGCCCCACTCTTGAACTTCCCAGCCTCAAGAACTGTGAGAAACAAATTTATTTTACTTATAAATTACTTAGTCTCAGAAATTCTGTTATAGCAACAGAAAACAGATTAAAACAATCTGTGAAATGAAGAAAATAGCAAGTATAACAATATTTCATCTTACCAACAATGTACATCATTGATTTATTACTAAGTAATATAAACATCTTTAAAATAATATTTCACCCTATTCTACCCAAAGTGATCTACAGATTCAGTGCAATCCCTATCAAAATATCAATGACATTTTTTACAGAAAAAAAAAACTAAAATGTACATAGAATGTCAGGGGTCCCTGAATTGCCAAAACATTCTTGAAAAATAACAAATTTGGAGGTTTCACACTTCCTGATTTCAAAATATATTGCAAAGCGACAGTAATCAAAACAATGTGGTACTGGCATAAAGACAGACACATAGACTAATAGAACAGAATAGACAGCCAAGAAATAAACCCAGTCATATATGATCAATTAATCTTTGACAGAGGTGCCAAGACCACACAATGGGGAAAAGACAGTTTCTTCAACAAATGTTATTAAGAAAATGATATATACACATGAAAAAAATGAAGTCAAGCCCTTTACTTATACCACATACATAAACTAACTCAAAATGGATTAAAGACCTAAACATAAGTTCCAAAACTATAAAACTTAACAGAAGAAAACTTCATGACGTTGGATTTGGCAATAATTTATTGGACATGACACAAAATGCCCAGACAACAAAAGCAAAAATAAACAAATAAGATTACATCAAACTTTAAAATTTCTATACATCAAAACAAACAAACAAAAAATCCACAGGATGAAAAAGAAGGGAAAGAGGGAATCATCCCTAAATCATTCTATGAAGACAGTATCACCCTAATACCAAAACCAGGGAAGGCCATTAAAAAAAAACTACAGACCAATATCCATTATGAACATAGATGCAAAAATCTTCAACAAAATACTAGCTAACTGAATCCAACAGCATATCAAAAAGATAATCCACCATGATCAAGGGTGTTTCACACCAGCGATGCAGGGATGGTTTAAATAAATAAGTCAATAAGTCTGATGCACCACATAAACAGAATTAAAAACAGAAATCACATGATCATTTCAATAGACGGAGAAAAAGCATTTGACAAAATCCAATATCCCTTTACGATTCAAACGCTCAGCAAAATAGGCTTAGAAGGGACATACCTTAGATAATAAAAGCTATATACGACAAACCCACAGCCAACATTATACCGAATGGGGAAATGTGAAAGCATTCTCCCTGAAAACTGCAACAAGACAAGGATGCCCATTTTTACCACTTCTATTCAACCTAGTACTGGATGTCCTACCAGAGCAATCAGACAAGAGAAATAAATAAAGGGCATCCAAATCAGTAAAGAGGAAGTTGATCAATGTTCCACTGATATATATGCTGGTTTTTATACCAGTACCATGCTGCTTGGTGACTATGGCCTTATAGTATACTTTGAAGTCAGGTAATGTAATGCCTGCAGATCTGTTCCTTTTGCTTACTCTTGCTTTGGCTATGAGGGCTCTTTTTTGGTTCCATATGTATTTTGTGATTATTTTTTCTAGTTCTGTGAAGAATGATGGTGGTATTTTGGTGGGAATTGTACTGAATTTGTAAGTTGCTTTTGGCAGTATGGTCATTTTCACAATATTGATTCTACCCATCCATGAGCATGGGATATGTTTCTATTTGTTTGTGTCATCTATGATTTCTTTGAGCAGTATTTTGTAGTTTTTCTTGTAGAGGTCTTTCACTTCCTTTGTTAAGTATATTCCTAAGTATTTGAAATGTTTTGCAGCTGTTGTAAAGGGGGTTGAGTTCTTTATTTGATTCTCAGCTTGGTGGCTGTTGGTGTATAAGAGAGCTACTGATTTAGTCAAATCTTAAAGCTCCAAAATGATCTCCTTTGATTCCATGTATCACATCCAGGTCACATTGATGCAAGAGGTGGGTTCCCATGGTCTTAGACAGCTCTGGCCCTGTGGCTTTGCAGGGTACAGCCTCCCTCCCGGCTGCTTTCACAGGCTGGCATTGAGTGTCTATGGCTTTTCCAGGTGCATGGCGCAAGCTGTCAGTGGATCTACCATTCTGGGGTCTGGAGGATAGTGACCCTCTTCTCATGTCTCTACTAGGTGGCGCTCCAGTAGGGACCCTGTGTGGGGGCTCTGACCCCACATTTCCCTTCTGCACTGTGCTAGCAGAGGTTCTCCATGAGGGCCCCATCCCTGCAGCAAACTTCTGCCTGGGCATCAAGGCATTTCCATACGTGTTCTGAAATCTAGGCAGAGGCTCCCAAACCCCAATTCCTGGTTTCTGTGCACTTGCAAGCTCAATACCTTGTGGGAGTTGCCAAGGCTTGGGGCTTGCACCCTCTGAAGCAATGGTCCAAGATCTACATTGTCCCCTTTCAGCCATGATTAGATGGGCCTGGATGTAGGGCACCAAGTCTTTAGGCTGCACACAGCATGGAGACCCTGGGCCTGACCCATGAAACCATTTTTCCTCCTAGGTCTCTAAGCCTGTGATGGGAGGGGCTGCCGAGAAGACATCTGGCATGCCCTGGAGACATTTCCCCCATTGTCTTGTGGCTTAACATTTGGCTCCTCATTATTTATGCTAATTTCTGCAGGAAAAACCCTTCTAAATTGAATTTTGCCTCATAAAATGAGATTTTCTTTTCTGTCACATTGTCAGGCTGCAAATTTTTCAAACTTTTATGCTCTGCTTCCCTTATAAAACTGAATGCCTTTAACAACACCCAAGTCACCTCTTGAATGCTTTGCTGCTTAGAGATTTCTTCTGCCAGATACCCTAAATTATCTCTCTCAAGTTCAACACTCCACAAATCTCTAGGGCAGGGACAAAATGCCTGTTATGTCTTTTATAAATGTCTTTGCTAAAACATAACAAGAGTCACTTTTAGTCCAGTTCACAACAAACTCTTCATTTCCTTCTGAGACCATCTCAGCCTCGATTTCATTGTCCATATCATTATCGGCATTTTGATCAAAGCCATTCCGTAAGTCTCTAGGGAGCCCCACACTTTCCCACATTTTCCTATCTTCTTCTGAGCCCTCCAAACTGTTCCAACCCCTGCCTATTACCCAGTTCCAAAGTTGCTTCCACATTTTGGGGTATCTTTTTAGCACTACCCTACTCTAGTTGTACCAATTTTTTTTTTATTAGTCTGTTTTCATGCTGCTGATAAAGACATACCTGAGACTGAGCAATTTACAAAAGAAATGTTTAATGAACTTACAGTTCCACGTGGCTAGGGAGGCCTCACAATTATGGTGGAAGGCAAAAGGCACTTCTTACATGGTGGCAGCAAGGGAGAAAATGAAACGGGTTTTTCCTTATCAAACCATCAAATCTTGTAAGACTTATTCACTACCACCAGAACAGTGTGGGAGAAATTACACCCATGATTTAATTATCTCCCACCAGGTCCCTCCCACTACATGTAGAAATTATGAGAGTACAATTCAAGATGATACTTGAGTGGGTACAAGGAGCCAAACCATGTCAACACTCTATTCAACAAATGGTGCAGGGATAATTGGGAAGCCACATGTAGAAGAATAAAACTAGATCCTCATCTCTCACCTTATACAAAAATCAATGTAAAATGAATCAAAGACTTAAATCTAAGACCCAAAGCCATAAAAATTCTAGAAGATAACATTGGAAAAACCCGTCTAAACATTGGCTTAGGCAAATACTTCATTATGAAGAACCCCAAAGCAAATGCAACAAAACAAAGATAAATAGATGGGAAGTAATTAAACTAAAAAGCTTCTACACAGCAAAAGAAATAATCAACAGAGTAAACAGACAATCTATAGAGTAGGAGAAAATCTTCACATCTATACATCTGACAAAGGACTAATATCCAGCATCTACAAGAAACTCAAACAAATCAATAAGAAAAAAACAGACAATCTCATCAGAAACTGGGCTAAGGACATGAATAGACAGTTCTCAAAAGAAGATATATAAATGGCCAACAAACATATGAAAAAATGCTCAACATCACTAGTGATCAGGGAAATGCAAATCAAAACCATAATGCAATAATGCATTCTTGCAAGAATGGCCTTGATCAAAAAGTCAAAAAAGAATAGATGTTGGTTTGGATGTGGTGAAAAGGGAACACTTTTGCACTGTTAGTGGCAATGTAAACTAGTACAATCACTATGGAAAACAGAGTGGAGACTCCTTAAAGAACTAAAAGCACATCTATCTACCATTTGATCCAGCAATCTCACTCCTGCATATCTGCCCAGAGGAAAAGAGGTCATTATATGAAAAAGCTACTTGCACATGCATGTTTATAGCAGCACAATTTGTAATTGCAAAAATATAGAACCAGCCCAAATACTCATCAATCAACGAGTGGATAAAGAAAATGTGGTATGTATGTATATCGTGGAATACTACCCAGCCATAAAAAGGAATGAAATAATGGCATTTACAGCCACCTGGATGGAATTGGAGACTATTATTGTAAGTGAAGTAACTCAGGAATGGAAAACCAAACATCGTATGTTCTTATTCATAAGTGGGAGCTAAGCTATGAGGATGCAAAGGCATAAGAATAATACAAAGGACTTTGGAAACTTTGGGGGAAGGTTGAGGGGGAGGGTTAGGGATAAAATTCTACACACTGTGGACAGTGTACGTTGTTCAGGTGATGGCTGCACCAAAATCTCAGAAATCACTACTAAATAACTTATTCATGTAACCAGACATCACCTGTTCCCCAAAAACCTATTGAAATAAAAAAGAAACCTATCATAAGGTAAAATATTTGCAAATAATAAATCTGTTATGGGGTTAATATTCAGAATATATGAAGAACACTTACAACTCAACAACATAAAAACAAATAACCTGATTTTAATATGGGCAAAGAATCTAAGTAGACATTTTCCCAAGTAAGGTGTACAAATATCCAACAAGCATAGGAAAAGATGCTCAACCTCACTGATCATTAAGGAAATGCAAATACAAATCCCAAAGAGATATCCCCTCCCACCCGCTAGAATGGCCACTATCAAAAACGAAAATAGTAAGTGTGACAAGGATGTGCAAGAAATTGGAAACTTTGTGCAGTGGTGCTGAGAATGTAAAATAGTGCAGTCACTATGGAAAAATGAATGGAAGTTCCTCAAAAAACTAAAAATAGAATCACCATATGATCCACCAATTCCAGTTTTGTGTGTATATCAAAAAGAATTGAAAGCAGGCTCTCAAATAAATATTTGTACACTCATGTTCATTGCAGTGTTATTCACAATAGCCAAGAGATGGAGGCAGCCCAGGTGTTCACTGACAGATGAATGGATAAAGAAAATGAGGTATGCACATGCAATTGAATATTATTCAGCTTTAAAATGGGAGAAAATTCTGTCACATGCTACAACATGGATGACACTTGCCAACATTATGCTGAGTGAAATAAGCCAGTCACTTGGATTCCACTTATATGAGATAACTCGAGTAGTAAAAATCATGGAAACAGAAAGTAGAATAGTGACTGTCAGGAGCTGAGGGAGGGGGAAATTGAGATTTGTTTGATGGACATACAGTTTCAGTTTTGCAAGTTGAAGATGTACCATATGACCCAGCCATCCCATTACTGGGTATATACCCAAAGGATTATAAATTATGCTGCTATAAAGACACATGCACACGTATGTTTATTGCAGCACTATTCACAATAGCAAAGACTTGGAATCAACCCAAATGTCCATCAGTGACAGATTGGATTAAGAAAATGTGGCACATATACACCATGGAATACTATGCAGCCATAAAAAAGGATGAGTTTGAGTCCTTTGTAGGGACTTGGATGCAGCTGGAATCCATCATTCTTAGCAAACTATCAGAAGAACAGAAAACCAAACACCGCATGTTCTCACTCATAGGTGGGAACTGAACAATGAGATCACTCGGACTCAGGAAGGGGAACATCACACACCGGGGCCTATCATGGGGAGGGGGGAGGGGGGAGGGATTGCACTGGGAGTTATACCTGATGTAAATGACGAGTTGATGGGTGCAGCACAGCAACATGGCACAAGTATACATATGTAACAAACCTGCACGTTATGCACATGTACCCTACAACTTAAAGTATAATAATAATAAATAAATTAAAAAAAAAAAAAAAAAGAAAATGCTCTAGAGATCTGATACATAAAAATGTGAATATAGTTAACGCCACTGAACTGCACACTTAAGAATGATTAGGAGGGGAAATTTTTTTTCGGGGGGAGGACAATGTCTCACTCTGTTATGCAGGCTGGAGTGCAGTAACGTGATCACGACTCACTGCATCCTCAACTTCTTGGGCTCAAGCTTCGGCCTCCCAAGTAACTGGGACTAGAGTTGTGCACCATCACACCCAGCTAGTTTTTATTTATTTATTTAATTTTAGAGATGGGATCTCATTATTTGGGCAGGGCTGGTCTGAATTTCCTGTCCTCAAGTGATTCTTCCACCTTGCCCATCCCAAAATGCTGGAATTGCAGGTGTGAGCCACAGCACCTGGCATAAGAAGGTAAATTTTATATTGTGTTTTAATCACAATTTTTAAAATATTACAGAAAGAAAAATTAACTTATTTATAAATATACTTTATTGATGATTAAAGGAGAAGTCTTTTCCATTACATGTCATGCTATTTACTCCCAAAGTCATTTTTATCAGATATTTTAAAGGTTCACATCTTTGCATTTATTTCTAAGATATTTTATTTCAATCTGTAAAATATGACTTAATCGTGACATTTGGCTTAGTCATACAACCTCTGTAAAACTGTTTTATTCCTGTAGCTTAAACTACTTCAGTCCAAGAAGGAGGTGTAGCTCACTTAAAATTCTTCATCTTGTATTCTCACATTTATAGTTATGCAGTCTCACTGTAAATGTTATTTTATTGGCCACCTGTTTCTTTGAGACACAGGAGGTTTATCTTATTCAGGAAGTTCTCAAGAGATTCAAAGGCTCTTTGTCATAGTCGTTCAACTCACAATGCCCTTTACCTTTTTCTTTAAGGTGATTGGATAAAGAAGATTACATTACAGGCCTAGCATGCTATCATTGTATGCCCTCTCAGATCTTGGTACATGACCAAAGAGGGGGTAATACCCTCGTTAAACAAAAGTAATACTTATCTGAAAATGATGTGTCACTTATTATAACATATTCAGACTGTACAGTCAAATGAGTGGTGTTACTTTCAAAGTAACCACTTTGGAAGCTACACATTTTATTCTAATCTCCTGCTTTTGCTTTGAACAATGCAAGAGCTTCTCTTTTGGAATTGTCATCAGAGGCAGGTTAGAGCCACATGAGGAAATCAGTCCCACTACTTTATAGCCACATCTTGTATAATGTGTGAGACAAAATGGCAGGACCATTTCTCTCAGAGCTCTTCTGAGATTATCTCCACACTGTCATTATAAATGAGAGAAAATTCAGACCTGGCTTAAATGCCCAACTACTTCCTCCAATCTTATCTGATTTTCCCCAGTCAGGAAAACCCTTCTTCCTCTGAACTACAAGAGTGCTATGCTGATACTAGTCTTAGGACACTGAGGTCATATTGCTTTGGGTTATAGTTAGTTCTACACATTTCCCTTTTTAAATCATAAGCTCCTTAGAAACGTGTCTTATTCAGGTTTATAGTTCCCTCACACAGTACACTATCAGTAAATATTTACTGAATCAATAAATGACTAGGAGAAAACCATTTCTTTAAAAAAAACTTTTAAAAACCTTCAGAGGTAAATGTGCTGGTTTGTTATATGTAAACTTGTGTCATGAGTGTTTTCTGTACAGATCGTTTCATCTCCCAGGTTTTAAACCTAGTACCTATTAGTTATTTTTTCTGATCCTCTCCCCCTCCCACTCTCTAGCCTCAAGTAGGCCCCGTGACTGTTGTTCCACTTTTTGTGTTCATGTGTTCTCCTCATTTAGCTCCCATTTATCAGTGAGAACATGCAGTGTTTGACTTTTTTGTTCCTGCATTAGTTTACTAAGACTAATGGCCTCCAACTTCACCCTTGTTCCACAAAATACATGATCTCCTTTTTTTGTGGCTGCATAGTACTCTATGGTGTATACGTGTCACATTTTCTTTATCCAATCTGTCATTGATAGACATTTAAGTTGATTCCATGTCTTTGTTATTGTGAATAGTGCTGCAATGAGCATTTGCATGCATGTGTCTTTATGGTACAGTGCTTTATATTCCTTGGGTTATATACCCAGTAATGGGATTGCTGGGTCGAATGGTAGTTTGGTTTCTAACTCTTTGAGGAATTGCCACGCTGCTTTCCAAAATGGTTGAACTAATTCACACTCCCACCTACAGTGTATAAGCCACTCCCTTTCCCCACCATCTGTTATTTTTTGGTATTTTAATAATAGCCATTCTGATTGCTGTGAAATGGTATCTCATTGTGGTTTTGATTTGCATTTCTCTAATAGTGATATTGGGCTTTTCTTCATATGCTTGTTGGCAGCATGTATGTGTTCCTTCGAAAAGTGTGTGTTCACATCCTTAGCCCACTTTTAAATGGAGTTGTCTGTTTTGCCTTGTAAATTTGTTTAAATTCCTTATAAATGCTGGATAATAGACTTTTGTCAGATGCATAGTTTGCAAATATTTTCTCCCATTCTGTAAGTTGTCTGTTTATTCTGTTGATAGTTTCTTTTGCTGTGCAGAAGCTCTTAGGTTTAACTAGATTCCATTTTCAAGTTTTGCTTTTGTTGCAATTTCTTCTGGCTTCTTCATCATGAAATCTTTGCTCCTTCCTATGTCCAGAAAGGTATTACCTAGGTTGTTTTCCAGGGTTTTTATAGTTTTAGGTTTTCCATGTAAGTAATCCATCTTGAGTTGATGTTTGTATTTGTTTATGGTGTAAGAAAAGGGTCCAGTTTTCATCTTCTGCATATGGCTAGCCAGTTATCCCATCTGCATTTATTGAATAGGGAGTCCTTTCCCCATTGCTTGTTTTTGTCAGCTTTGTAGAAGATTAAATGGTTATAGGTGTGAGGCCTTATTTCTGGGCTCTCTATTCTGCTCCATTGGTCTTTTTGTCTGTTTTTGTACCAGTACCATGCTGTTTTTGTTACTATAGCCCTGTAGTAGTTTGAATTTCAGTAACATGATGCCTCCAGCTTTGTTCTTTTTCCTTAGGATTGCCTTGGATATTCAAGCTCTTTTTTGATTCTACATAAATTTAAAAGTACTTTTTTCTAGTTCTGTGAAGAATGTTTGATAAGAATAGCATTAAATCTGTAAACTGCTTTGGGCAGTGTGGCCATCTGAATGACATTGATTCTTCCTATCCATTTGTTTGTACCAACTCAGAATTCTTCTAGGTGTTTTGTAATTCTCATTATAGAAGGTTTTCACTTCCCTGGTTAGCTGTAGTCCTGGGTATTTTATTATTTTTGTGGCAATTGTAAATTGGATTGTGTTTCTGATTTGGCTCTCGGCTTGGCTATTGTTGGTATATAGGAATGCTAGTGATTTTTTTCTTTTCCTGAGATGGAGTCTCATTCTGTCACCCAGGCTGGAGTGCAATGGTGCGATCTAGGTTCGCTGCAACCTCCACCTCCTGGGTTCAAAGATTCTCCTGCCTCAGCATCCCAAGTAGCTAGGATTATAGGCATGCACCACCATGCCCAGGTAGTTTTTGTTTTTTTTGGTAGAGACTGGGTTTTGCCATGTTGGCCAGGCTGGTATCGAACTCCTGACCTCAGGTGATCCACCTGCTTCGGCCTCCCAAAGTGCTAGGATATGGGCGTGGGCCACCACGGGGATTTTGTCCATGGATTTTGTATCCTGAAACTGCTGAAATTATTTATCAGCTGATGGAGGTTTTGGGCCGAGACTATGGGATTTTCTAGATATAGATTTAGGTCTAGAAACAGGGATAGTTTGACTTCCTCTCTTCCTATTTGGATGCCTTTTATTTCTTTCTCTTGTCTGATTGCTCTCACCAAGACTTCCAATACTATGTTGAATAATAGTGTTGAGATAAGTCATCCTTGTCTTGTGCCAGTTTTCAAGGGGAATTCTTAAAGCTTTTCCCCATTCAGTATGATGTTGGCTCTGGGTTTGCCATAGATGGCTCTCATTACTTTGAAGTATGTTTCTTCAATACCCAGTTTGTTGAGAGTTTTTAACATGAAGGGATGTTGAATTTTACTTCTATTTTCATCTCTTCCAAGAGGATAAATCTTCAAAAAAGATACAAATATTGTCTTTCATGTTCAAAGCTCTATACTCACTAAATATTTTTTGAATGAATGAAGAATGAATGGTAATACCTAGTAAAATATGGAACATTTGACAGTATGCGACAAATATTTACTGAGCTCCTCCTCTCAGCAAGAATTTGGAGGATGCAAAGATAAATAGGAAATCCTCAAACACCTAACCTAGAAGCCAGAGTGAACAGAATTGGAAGTAATGTTCTGTGAGAATCTACAAGATTTCGTGGAGTTGGTGTTTGATATGGACTTTGAAATATGGGTAGAATTTTGACAGGTGGAGATGACATGAAAAGATTCTAAGCAAAATTAGCAGTATGAACAAAGACATAGAAGACAGGAAGGCACTTAGGAAATCCAGAAAGTCCAATATATCTGAATATATCTGTAGCATGAGCTCCAGAGGAGATCAAAATGGTTGAGTCCATACTGTGGAGGACTTTGAATTTCAGGATAATTCGGTCAAACCATATTCCTTTCTAAATAAATATAAGTTTTGTGTAATATTTCAGGGAAGCAGGGATAAGGCTTGTTGACTTAGACCTTCACCCTGGACCCATTATTTCCTGACCTTTAATGCTTTTATCAGTGTCAAGTTATTTTGGTTTAAAATCCAATTATAACAAAAGGTAAAATTCTATAGGTCAGTTTTATTCAAAGATCTTTCCTGACCGTGTAGAAAATAGTTTTGGCATATCTGGAGAATCTGCGTTTTTGCCAGCAATAGAAAATCTGAAGTAAAACAGAGAACAGCAGATATGATATTTCCTTTTGTTGTCTGCCCTCCATGCATCTGACTAGAGATTTGCTTGTTTTATCTTGTTTTAATTTCCATAGATCAGTACAAACAAAATAGTATCAACCTATAAATTTGAAAATATAAATGAGATTTTGAGTAAATGCTTTTCAGAAGACTATGATCAGAAGAAAGATATAAGAAAGACATCACCTGAATCAGTCTCAGCTGGTTGCCCAATTTCAAGGATAGACCTGATGCCTCCTAAACAGGGATAATATCTGTTAACACAAGAACTGTTCTTTTATTTACACACACACACACACACACACACTCACACACACCTGCTTGTAAAACCTTTGGGAATGGGGACTATTGCTTTATCTTATTCCCAGTGAAAATTTAAATAATGAAAATATCAACCAAATCAGTTGCTTTAAATCGTCTTTTCCTTGAACACTCGCCCAAATAGAACTAAGCGCTTGATGTCTGCCATCCTTATTCATCCATTTATTCATATGTCTATCTGTGCATCTATCTATCCCTTAAACAAGCATTTACTAAGTATGTACTCATTTTTATATACTATGTGAACTATTTTTGGTACTGTACTTTCTCTTGATGAGGTGTCTTACATTTATTTGCAGCAAATCCACATGCAAAAGTCTAAAATGGATCTAGAAAATAAACTTTTTAACCTATAGAGCCATTTCAATATTTTTAAACACTTAACAATATGCTTATTTATTTTTAATTGATACATAATATCAACTGTACATATTTGTGGGGTACAATGTGATGTTTCCATACTTATATACATTGTGTAGTGCTCACATCTAGGTAATTAATACATCCATCACTCGAACATTTATCGTTTACTTTTGGTAGAAACATTCAAAGTGCTTTCTTCCAGCTATTTTGAGACAAACAATATTTAATTCTCAGTAACTAGATGGATTATCTCAAGGCAAATATTCTTTTTCAAATCAGTTTGCTTGAAGAGCTACACTTAATCATTAAATTATTATTTATCTTTCACTTCTTTTGGAGAAAGTCCAAGAATCTTAGAATTGGAAGGAACCTTGCAATCTGACCATTAAAAGGCTAATTTTCCTATCATCATTGAGGAAAGTCCATTATATTTGTTCTTAAATATGAAGTGTAATATTTTTGTTTTTATATTTTTCAACTTTTATTTTAGGTCCAGGAGGTACATGTGCAGATTTTTTACATAGGTAAATTGTGTTTCACTGAGGTTTGGGGTATGAAGGATTATGTCACCCTGGTAGTGAGCATAGTACCAGATAGTTAGCTTTTCAAACCTTGCCCCTCTGGTACTTCCCCTCCTCTAAGAGTCCCCAGTGTCTATTGTTCCCACTATTGTGTCTGTGTGTACTCTATGCTGAGCTCCCAATTATAAGTGAGAACATATAATATTTGGTTTTCTGTTCCTGCATTAATTTGCTTGGGATAGTGGCCTTCAGCTGCATCCATGTTGCTGCAATGGGCATCATCTTTTTTTCATTTTTAGGGCTGCATAGCATTCCATGGTGTGCAGGTACCAGATTTTCTTTATCCAACTTGCTGTTGTTGGACATCTAGGTTAATTCCATGTCTTTCCTACTGTGAACAGTGCTATGATGAACAAAAGAGTGCATGTGTCTTTTTCGTAGCATACATTCAGTAATGGGACTGATGGGTAAAATGGTAGTTCTCTTTTAATTTTTTTGAGAAGCCTCTACACTGCTCTTCACAGTGGCTGAACTAATTACATTCCCATCAACAGTGTATAAGTGTTCCCTTTTACCTACAACTTTGTCAGCACCTACTGTTTTTAAATTTTTAATAATAGCCATTCTAACTGGTATGAGATGACTTCTCATTGTGGTTTTGATTTGCATTTCTCTAATGACAATGATTGATTCATTGATTGAATCATTGATTCTCTAACAAGAAGTGCAAATCAAAACCACAATGAGATACTTCCTCATTGTGGTGTTGAGCATTTTTTCATATATTTGTTGGCCACATGTATATCTTCATTTGAGAAGTGTCTGTTCATGGTCTTAGCATATTTTTAAATGGGGTTGTTTGTTTTTTCCTTGTTCATATGTTTAAGTTCCTTATAGATTCTGGATATTAGCCCTTTGTTGGATGCATACTTTTCAAATATTTTCTCCCTTTCTACCTGTCTGTTTACTCTGTTGATAGTTTCTTTTGCTGTACAGAAGTCATTTTGTTTAATTAGTTCCCACTTGTCAATTTTGTTTTTGTTGCACTTGCATTTGTATACTTAGTCATAAATAATTTGCCCAGGTCAATACCCAGAATGATATTTTTTAAGATTTTCTTCTATGATTTTTATAGTTTTATGTCTATCATGTATGTCTTTAATCCATCTTGAGTTAATTTTTGTGTATGATAAAATTTAGGGGTCCAGTTTTAATCTCCTGCATATGGCTGGCCAGTTATCCCAGTACCATTTATTTAATAGGGAGTCCTTTCCCCATTGCTTGTTTTTGTTGGAGATCAGATGGATGTAGGTGTGTGGCCCTATTTCTGCATTCTCTATTCTGTTCCATTTGTCTGTGTGTCTATTTTCGTAACAGTACTATTTTATTTTGGATACTGTGTAACCTTGTTGTGTAATCCGAAGTTTGGTACTGTTATGCATTTGGCTTTGTTCATTTTGCTTAGGATTGCTTTGGTGATGTGGGCTCTTTTTTGATTCCATATGAATTTTAGGAAACTTTTTTTTATAATGCTGTGAAAAATAATGTTGATTGTTTTATAGGAATGGCACTGAATCTGTAAATTGATTTAGGCAGTATGTCCATTTTAACAACATTGATTCTTCCTATCCATGAGCATGGAATATTTTTCCATTTGTTAGTGTCATTTCTGATTTCTTTGAGCAGTGTTTTGTAATTCTTATTGTAGATATCTTTCACCTCCTTAGCAAGCTGTATTCCTATTTTATTCTTTTTGTGACTATTTTGAATGAGATTGCATCCTTGATTTCATTCTCAGTTTGAATATTATTGGTGTATAGAAATGCTACTGAATTTGTACATGGATTTTTCATATTGAAACTTTACTAAAGTTATTTGTCAGTTCTAGATACCATTTCTCAGGGTCTTTAGAGTTTTCCAGTTATAGAGTCATATTGTTTGTGAAAAGAGATAATTTGACTTCCTCTTTTCCTATTTGGATACCTTTTATTTCTTTCTCTTGCCTGATAGTTCTGGCTAGGACTTCTAGTACTATGTTTAATAGCAGTGGTAAAAGTGAGCATTTTCGGTGGTTGCAGTTCTCAAGGGGCATGCTTCTAGCTTTTGCCTATTCAGTATAATGTTGGCTGTCGGTTTCTTACAGATGGCTCTTATCATTTTGAGCTATGTTCCTTCAATGCCTAACTTGTTGAGGGTTTTTAATATGAAGGAACGTAGAATTGTACTGAAAGAATTTTCTGCATCTATTGAGATGATTTCTTGTTTTTGTTTTTAATTATTTTAATATGGTGAATTACATTTATTGATTTACATATGCTGAACCAACCTTTCACCACAGGAATACAGCTTACTTGGTCATAGTGAACTAACTTTTTGATATGCTGCTGGATTTGATTTTCTAGTATTTTGTTGAGGATTTTTGCACCTATGTTCACTAAAGATATTACCCTGATATTCTCTTTTTTCATTGTGTCTCTGCAAGGTTTGGGTATCAGAATGATGCTGGCTTTGTAGAATGAGTTAGGAATACGAAGGAGTCTAGGTGCCTTGATTTTTTTGGAGTAATTTCACTAGAATTGAACTAGTTCTTCTTTGTATGTGTAGTAGTATTTGGCTGTGAATCTGTTCAAGGTTTTTTTTTTTTTTATTATCGATTCAGTTTTGTAACTTTTTATTTGTCTGCTCAGGATTTCAATTTCTTCCTGGTTCAATTTTGGGAAGTTGTGTATTTCCAAGTAGTTTGTCCATTTTTAATAGGTTTTCTAGTTTGTGTTCATACGAGTATTCATAATAGTTCTCTGAGAGATTTTTGTATTTCTGTTGGTTGGTTACAATGTCTTCCTTGTTATTTTTTATTGTACTTATTTGGACCTTCTCTCTTTTGTTCTTTATTTTACTAGCTAGTGGTCAATAAAATTTATTTATTCTTTCAAAAAACTAACTTTTGTTTTTTTATCTTCTACATGAATTTTTGCATCTCAATTTCACTCAGAGTTGCTCGGATTTTGGTTATTTTATTCTAATTTTGGGATTGGCTTGCTCTAGCTTTTCTAGTTCCTCTAGGTGTGATGTCAGGTTGTTAGTTTGACGTCTCTAACTTCTTAAAGTATGCAATTAGCTCTATAAACTTTCCTTTTAACACACTTTAGCTGTGTCCCAAAGATTCTGGTATTTTCTGTCTCTGTTTTCATCAGTTTCAAATAATCTTTTGATTTTTGCCTTAATTTCGTTCTTTACTAAAAGTCATTCAGGAACAAGTTGTTTAATTTCCATATAGTTGTACAGTTTTGAGCTATCTTCTTGGTATTGATTTCTATTTTTATTGTACTGTGGTCTAAGAATGTTGTTGATATGATTTCAATTTTTTTTTGACTTTGTTGAGACTTGCTTTGTGGCTGAGTACGTGGTTGATCTTAGATTACGTACTGTGTGCAGATGAGAAGAATGTGTACTCTGAGGTTGTCAGGTGGAGAACTCTGTAGATTTCCATGTAGGGTAAATGCATCTGAAAGCAATAATGTAAGAATACCTTAGAATGACCCTGTATGGCAGGTGCACCTGAATGTTTGTTCCAACCTAGGGAATCTGGGTGTGGCCAACCCAGAGAGTCATTCCTTATCTATGATAAATACGTGAGCCCTTGGCCCATCCTGTGAAACATGGACCATACAGGAGACTGAGTCTCTGAGTTTTGAGCTAAATGAAGGTTGCAGGTGGAGGTTATTGGGAGGGTGTGGTGGGTTGGGTATTAAGTGAAAATGCTACACAAACTAAAAACTGCATGATGCTTACAGGCAGTTGCAGGTTTCCTGCATAGCCCACCTCCACTGGGCCATGCAGTTATGTTGTCCAACTCACTGCCACTGGACTGTAGAATGTAGGATATGTTGTTCGGGCTGTTGTCACTGGACTGTAAGAAAAGAGATATGTTTTCCAGCCAGCTGCTGCTGGACTGTAAGGCAGATAGCTTGTCTAGCATGCCACTACTGGACCATTTCTGTACATAAGGTAGTTTTTCTGTCTAACCTACTACCCCTGGATTCTTGTCTTTGTATGTGAGCCCCTAATAAAACCCCATGTCTAGTTTGCTGGCTCTGGGTCTCCTCTGCAGCCTCTTGATCTTGATGCTTCATCTACTGACATTAAGAGGGGTTCAGCACAACAGTCTATTAGGTCCAATTGGTCATGTGGTGAGTTTAAGTCCAGAATATCTTCATTAGTTTTCAGCTTCAATGATCTATCTAACACTGTCAACAGGATGTTGAAATCTCCCACCGTTAATGTGTGATTATCTAAGCCTCTTTGTAGATCTCTAAGAACCTGTTTTACGAATCTGACTGCTCCAATCTTGGGTGCATATATATTTAGGACTGTTTTCTTATTGAATTGAACTTTTAGCATTATGTGATATCCTTCTTTGTTCTTTGATCATTGTTGGTTTAAGTTCTGCTTTATCTGAGGTAAGAATAGCAACCCCTGCTCTTTCATGTTTTCTGTTTTCTTTATAGATCTTTCTTCATTCCTTTACTTTAAACCTATGGATGTCATTACATATGAGATGGGTCTTGAAGACAGCGTACAGTTGGGTCTTGTTTCTTTCTCCAACTTACCACTCATTGCCTTTTAAGTGGGGGGGGGTTAGTTCGTTTACATTCAAGGTCAATATTGATAGGTGAGGATTTGATCGTGTCATCATGTTGTTAACTGGATGCTATGTAAAATTGATTATGTAGTTGCTTTATAGTACCAGTGGGCTATGTAAGTGTGTCTTTGTGGTAGCAGGTAACAGACCTTTGTTTCCATGTTTAGCACTCCCTTAAGGACCTCTTGTAATGCAGGTCTAGTGGTAACAAATTCAAATTTCCTTAGAATTTCCTTTTCTGAAAAGGACTTTCCTCATCTGAAAATATGAAAAATATGTTTGCCTTTCTACCTCAGGTAGCTATTGGGAAAATCAAAAGAATGGGTATACAGCTATATAAAAAAAGTCAGATAATGGCTTTAACAGCAAATGGCTGAAGGCTATTATACTAAGCAAATTAATGCAGGAACAGAAAACCAAATACATGTTCTCCCTTATAAGTGGGAGCTAAACTTTGAGTACACATGGACACAAAGAAGACACTGGGTCCTATGTTAGTGTGGAGGGTTGGAGGAGGGTGAGGGTTGAAAACTACCTATTAGGTAGTATGCTGATTACCTGAGTGACAAAATTATCTGCATAACAAACCCTCACAACATGCAATTTACCAATGTAACAAACCTGCACTTGAACCCATTGAACCTAAAATAAAATAAATTAATGTGAAAAAATAAATTTAAAAATAAAATGGTTTTGGCATTTAAAAAAAATGGATATAAACACCCTTGTTAAACTGCCAAATGCTCTCTGGGTATGAAAGGCAATGTTTATTTTTATTTTTCTTATCGAGTCTGCATATCCAGAGGGGTCAATCTGTATCGATTAAAGTTAAACTGCTGAAAATTTTCAAGGAATTATTGTATAAACCTAAGGAGAAGAAAGATATTTCATGTGAAAGACAAAAACAAGAAACCATAACAAAAACCTGCAAAACCTTCTCATTTATCTATGCATTAGGCAGGTCCAAAGTCAGTCACATTTGGTTTTGAATGGCCTTTTAATTCCTCTACTATCCAATCCATCAGTTTTGCTTTGAATTTAAAAGGTTCATAAGTAGCAGATCAGATCTGTCTCTAAGGGTTGAAGACAGGCCTCAGGATTTGTGTGTGTGTGTGTGTGTGTGTGTGTGTATGTGTGAGGGGTATCTCCTTCTAGGAACTGGGCAGTAACTTAGAGAGGCAGACTGTAGGGGATTAAGTGATGGCTCTCCTAGATGGTATTTAAAAGATACACATTAGAGTGAAAAGACTGCAATATCAATAATGGTAAAGATGATACTTGTCTTGTTCACAATTTTGTCTCAATGCCTAGCATGTTATAGATGCCTTATAGATATTGTTTAGCGATCTTCAAGAGATAGGGCTTTTTTGTCTTTTAGAGACAGGGTCTTGCTATGTTGTCTAGTGTGGACTTGAACTCCTAGGCTTACATGATTCTCCTGCCTCAGCCTCCAGAGTAGCTGGTACTACAGGTGTGTGCCACCACACATGGTGAACTATCTCTAACTAACCCTCCCACAAAGTCTTCCAAATGAATATATTGTTTTATGTTTTCTTTTCTGATTAAGGCCTGATTTCACCTATATATAATGTCAGAGGAAGGGCAAGAAAGTAAGATACAACTGGGGTTCCCAATCAAACTGTCTAAGCAAATTACAAAAGTGTTCCTCTGGCCAGATGGACTACAAAAGGGTACTCTTTTGGAACTGTCTTTCACCCACAGGTTGTAGGTCTTGGCAAAGAGTGCACAAGTTGGATTTCAGCACCCATTTAATCCTTTACCTTGGTGCTTAGGTGCAGTGTGCTAACTGAACAACAATACGCACCATCACTAATCCTACTATCATCACTATCCCTTAGGAATTGTCCATAACAAAATAGCAACAGCTGTTATAACTATAATTACTTCTTAGAGTTCACTTTTCTTCTGTATTAACTATTTTTTAGTCTTCTGTTTTGGTGTGCATAATTAAAGTGTTAGTAATTTAATCTTTAATATTCCCTTTCATAGAAATAACTCATTTTACATGGGTTTTTTAAACTCCATTTACGAAGGCAATTTGTAGCCTAAATGAGAAGGCCTATTTTATATTATCCTTTCTATAATTGTTCGGGAAATTTGAGTATAGCTGGAATCAATGGTAGGTTGCTTCCACTATGAAGCACACTCAAACTTCTTAAAGAAAGTAATACTGAGAAAGTAAATATAGAGAAAGTAATACCAAATGCCCCCTGAAAACACTGGCTTGTTCTAGTTATTTTTAAAAACTTGTTTTTAAGAATTTAAGGAGTGCGAAGCTTTTTCTTTTTTTGCCCAATTTAGTGATTCGTAAGAGGGGAAAACGACCATGTTTGGTCACTCCTGTACTGAGAATTAACTGCACAGACCTCAAAAACTCAATAAGATATCAATTAGAGCAAAGAAAAAGGTGTGGAATCCTCTATAGTATGGTATGAATGTTGTAGTATTTCTAACATGCAGTGCAGGCTTCTTTAATTGCATGGAAATCCAGAATAATGTCATAAATAGCTTTACTTAACTTCTTACTGGTTATACTGCATTGGGATACAATTTCTTTTCAGGTACAATAATCTCAGCTACGCTTCTAGTGGACAGTGACCAGGTTGATTTAAGGTCTGATTATAAAGTCAAATGTGGAATTCTCACAAAAACCTGGGGCTGTTTGACATGAAAAAAATGTTATTAGAGAAGGAAATTTGTGGATAGACAGACCTGCCATGTTTATTATGTTCAAGATTTCACATAAAAAGGCAGAATTGCCATGCATCATTTGGGTAAAGTTTGGAACAATAGGTAGAAGTTACAGAAAGTCATATTTTATTTTATTTGTATTTTAATATTTATGTATTAGTTTTTAAAATCATTCAAAAATTTTGTGTGGGTGCATAGTAGGTGTATATATTGATAAGGTACATGAGATGTATGGATATGGGCATGCAATGTGAAATAAGCACATCAATGGAGAATGGGGTATCAGTTTCCTCAAGCATTTATCCTTTGGCTTACAAACAATTCAAGTACATTCTTTTAATTATTTTAAAATATACAATTAAGTTGTTACTGACTATAGTCACCGTATTGTGCTATGAAATAGTAAGTCTTTTTCATTCTTTCCATTTTTTGGTACTCATTAACCATCCCAGCCTCTCCCCAACTCCCTGCTGCCCTTCACAATATCTAGTAACCATCCTTCTACTCTCTATGTTCATGAGTTTAATTGTTTTGATTTTTAGATCCCACAAATAAGTGAGAATATACAATATTTGTCTTTCTGTGCATGGCTTATTTCACTTAATATAATGATCTCTAATTCCATTTATGTTGTTGCAAATGACTAGATGTCATTCTTTTTGATGGCTGAATAGTAATCCATTGTGTATTTGTACCACATTTTCTTTACCCATTCATCTGTTGATGGACACTTAGGTTGCTTCCAAATCTCAGCTATTGTAGACAGTGCTGTAACACACTTAGGAATACAGACATCACTTTTGATATACTAATTTTCTATCTTTTGACTCTATGCCCAGCAGTGGGATTGCTGGATCATATGGGAGCTCAATTATTTTTTTGGAACCTCCATACTGTTCTCCATAGTGCTTGTACTAATTTGCATTCACACTAAGAGTATACAATGATTCACTTTTCTCCACATCCTCCACAACAGCATTTGTTATTGTCTGGATATGAGCCATTTTAACTGGGGTGAGATTATATCTCACTGTAGTTTTGATTTGCATTTATTTGATAATCAGTGATGTTGAGCAACTTTTTATATGCCTGTTTGCATTTGTATGTCTTCTTTTTTTTTTTGTATTTGTATGTCTTCTTTTGAGAAATGTCTATTCAAACCTTTTGCCCATTTTCTGATCAGATTATTAGATTTTTCCTATGGAGTTGTTTGTACTCCTTATATATTCTAGTGATTAATCTTTGTCAGAGGGATAGTCTGCATGTATTTTCTCCCATTCTGTGGGTTGTCTCTTCAATGTTTTAACTATATCCTTTGTAGTGTAGAAGCTTTTTAACTTGATGTAATCCCATTTGTCCATATTTGCTTTGGTTGTCTGCACTTGTGGAGTATTGCTTGGAAGGGGAACATCATACACCGGGGCCTATCATGGGGAGGGGGGAGGGAGGAGGGATTGCATTGGAAGTTATACCTGATGTAAATGACGAGTTGATGGGTGCTGACGAGTTGATGGGTGCAGCACGCCAACATGGCACAAGTATACATATGTAACAAACCTGCACGTTATCCACATGTACCCTAGAACTTAAAGTATAATAATAATAATAATAATAATAATAATAATAAAAAGAAATCTTTGCCTAGACCATGTCCTGGAGATTTTCCCCAATGTTTTCTTATAGTAGTTTTATATTTTGAGGTCTTATAGTTATGTCTTTAATCCATTTTGATTTGATTTTTGTGTATAGTGAAAGATAGGAGTCAAATTTCATTCTTTTGCATATGGATATCCAGTTTTTCCAGCATCATTTATTGAAGATACTGTCTTTTTTCCAATGTATTTGCATGGCACTTGTCAAAAATGAGTTCACTGTAGGTATGTGGACTTATTTCTGGGTTCTCTCTTCTGTTCCACTGGCCTATGTGTCTGTTTTCATGCCAGTACCATGAAGTTTTAGTAACTATAACTCTGTAATATAATTCGAAGTCAGGTAATGTGATTCTTCCAGTTTTGTTCTTTTTCCTTAGGATATCTTTGGTTATTCTGGGGATTCTTGGCTTCATATAAATTTTAGAGTAGTTTCTTGTATTTCTGTGAGGAATGCCATTGGTATTTTGGCAAGGACTGCATTGAATCTGTAGATGTCTTTGGGTAGTATGGACATTTTAACAATATTGATTTTCCAATCCATGAACATAGAAATTTTTCCATTTTTTGATGTTATCTTCAATTTTATTCATCAGTGCTTTATAGTTTTTATTATATAGATCTTTCACTTCTTTGGTAAGTTAACTCTTAGATATTTAAATTTTTCTGTGGCTAGTAAATGGGACTACTTTTTAATTTCTTTTTCAGATTGTTCATTGTTGGCATTCAGACATGCTACTAAATTTTCTATGTTGGTTTTGTATCCTGCAAATTTACTCAATTTATTACTTCTAATAGTTTTTTTGTCGAGTCTTTAGGTTTTTCCTAGTATCATATCATCAGCAAACAAGGAAAATTTGACTTCTTTCTTTCCAATTTAGATGCACTTTATATCTTTCTTTTGTCTGATTGCTCTTGCTAGTACTCCAGTATTGTATTGAATAGCAGTAGTGACAGTGGGCATCCTTGTTGTGTTCCAGGTCTTAGAGGAAAGGTTTTCAGTCTTTCTCCATTTAGTATGATGTTAACTGTAGGTCTGTCATATATGGTTTTTATCATGTTGAGGTACGTTCCTTCTATCCCCAGTTTGTTCAGGGTTTATATCATGAAGGGATGTTAAAGTCTATCAAATGCTTTTTCTGCGTCATTTGAAGTGATCCCATGATTTTTATCCTTCATTCTGTTTATATGATGTATCACATTGCTTGATTTCATATGTTGAACCATGTTTGCAACCCAGGGATAAAATTCACTTGGTCATGATGAATAATCTTTCTAATGTATTTTTGCATTTGATTTGCAAATATTTTGTTGAGGATTTAAGCATCAATATTTAACAGAAATATTGACCTTTAGTTTTCTTTTTTTGTTGTGTCTTTGTCTGGTTTTGCTATCAGGGTAATGCTTGCCTTGCAGAGTGACTTTGGAAGTATTCCTTCCCCCTCTGTTTTCTGGAATAGTTTGAGTAAGACTGGTATTAATTCTTTAAATGTTTGGTAGAATTCAGCAGTGAAGCTATCAGGTCCTGGGCTTTTGTTTTACTGGAAGATGTTTTATTATGGCTTGATCTTGTTACTTGTTCAGGTTTTAGATTTCTTCTTGGTTCGATCTTGGTATGTTGTGCCTATCTAGTAACTTTCCATTTCTTCTAGATTTTCTAATTTATTGGCATCTAATTGTTCAGAGTACCCAGTAATAATCCTCTGAATTTCTGCAATATTAGTTGTAATGCCTCATTTTTCACTTCTGATTTTATTTGGTTCTTCTCTCTTCTTTTCAACCACTTTTGTTTAAGTTTTCACCAAAACTACTTTTTGATTCATTGATCTTTTTTATTGTTTTTATTTCAATTTCATTTATTTCTGCTCTGATCTTTACTCTTTCTTTTCTTCTACTAATTTTGGATTGGTTTGTTCTTGCTTTTCTAGTAATTTAAGATACATCATTAGAATGTTTGTCTGAAGTTTTTTCTTCTTTTTTTGATGTAGGTACTTATAGCTGTAAACTTTTCTCTTACTACTGCTTTTGCTGTATCTCTTAGGTTTTAGTATGATGTTCTTTCATTATCAAGTATTTCAATAATTTTTTCAATGTCTTTCTTAATTTCTGATTGACCCATTGGTCATTCAGGAGCTTTACTTTCCATGTATTTGTATAGTTTCTAAAATTACACTGTTATTGATTTCTAGTTTTATTCCATGGTGGTCAGAAAAGATGTTTGATATTATTTCAATTTTTAAAAATGTTTTAAGACTTGTTTGTGACCTAACATATGTTCTATCTTTGAGAACAATCCATGTGCTTACGAAAAGAATGTGTGTTCTGCAGCTGTTGGATGAGATGTTCTGTAAATATTTATTAGATACTTTTGATCTATAGTGCAGATTAAGTCTGATGTTTCTTTGTTCATTTTCTGTCAGCATTAAACATTTGTTCAATGCTGAAAGTAGTGTGTTAAGCTCTCCAGCTATTATTTTATTGGGGACTATCTCTGTTTATAGCTCTAATAATATTTCCTTTATATATCTGGGTGCTCCCTTGTTGGATCCTCTTGCCGAATAACCTCTTGCCGAATAACCCCTTTTTCTTCACATAATGACCTTCTTTTCTGTTCTTATAGTTTTTGTTTTGAAATCTATTTTGTCTGATATAAGTATAGTGACTCCTGCTCTTTTTTGGTTTCCATTGGCATGGAATACCTTTTTCCAGCCCATTAGTTTCAACCTATGTGTGTTTTTATAGGTGATGTGTGTTTCTTGTGGGCAAAAGATCAGTGGGTCCTATTTTGTAATCCATTCAGCCAGTCTATATCTTTTGATTGGGTAGTTTAGACCGTTTTGTATTCAATGTTTTTAGTGATAACTAAGGATTCATTCCTACTAGTTTGTTATTTTTTATCTGATTGTTTTGTGGTCTTTCTTTCCTTCTGTCTTTCGTTCCTGTCTTGCTCTAGAAAAGATGATATGGTGATATAATTGAGTTTCTTGGTGTTTTTTTTTTTTTTTTTTTTTTTTGCATATCTGTTCTATGTTTTTTCATTTGTGGTTACCATGAGGCTTGCAAATACTGACTTATAACCCCGCATTTCAACCTGATAACAACATAACATTATTTGCATAAACAAACATGCAAACAGAAAACTAATAAAGACTTGCATTAACTTTGTCTTCTCGCATTTTAACTTTTTGTTGTTTCTATTTATATCTTATTGCACTGACATACACTGTACTGTACTATTAAGTCAGTAAAATAAGATATAAATAGAAACAACAAATGTTGTTGTAGTTATTATTTTTGATTGGTTCAACATTTAGTCTTTCTACTTAGGATAACAGTAATGTACCCACCACATTTACGGTATTATAATAGTCTCTGTTTTTGTATGTACTTACTATTGCCAGTGAATTTTGCATCTTCAGGTGATTATTTATTGCTCATTATTTAATGCATTTTTATTTCTGACTGGCGTACTCCCTTTAGCATTTCTTATAGGACAGTTCTTATATTGACAAAGTCCCTCAGCTTTTGTTTGTCTGGGAAAGTCTTTATTTCTCCTTTATATCTGAAGGGTATTTTCACCAGATATACAGTTCTAAGGTAATAGGTTTCTTCCTTTGGTATTTTAAACATGCCATGCCACTCTTGTGGCCTGTGAGTTTTATACTGAAGTCTGCTTCTAGACATATAGGAGCTCCATTGTATGTTATTTTTCTGTTTTCTATTGCTGCTTTTAGGATTCTTTCTTTATCGTTAACATCTGGGAGTGTGATTAGTAAACGCCTTGAAGTAGTCTTCTTTGGATTAAATCTGCTTGGTGTTCTATACCTTTCCTCTATTTTGAGACTGATACCTTTCTCTTGGTTTGGGACATTCTTTGTTATTTTCACTTTGAATAAACTTTCTACGCTTATCTCATTCTCTACCTCCTTTTTATGACCAATAACTCTTAGGTATATTATTTTATATAAGGGACTTTGCATTCATAAATTTTGGTATCATGGGGGGTCCTGAAACCCATCCCCCTCTAATACCAAGTAATGACCATATATCGTGATTCCATTTTGTTTCTGAAATATGTCAAAGCCCTACAATACTATTAACTTTGAGAATAGGCATCCCCAAATGGCTGTCTAGCATAGAATTATTTAGCGTAAATAGTATAGGACACGACCAAAATATTCTTGGGTTTTCTACTGATTTCTGAGTTATTGTCTAACTCTTGGACCTTGGATAAATCACTTTACTCCTGATAAAAGATTTAACAGTATTAGTTCTAAAATATTGATCTGCTATTGTTGGGGTTTGGAGTGCTATCGAGGCTCAAATATCCAAACCCCTCCATGTCATTCACCCTCTTTTCTACTTTGAGGCACTTAAGGAAGAAAGCACATGGGAAGCAATGTTAAATGTGAAAGTGAAGTGGGACTCTATTATCTGGGATGCTAAAACCTCAATGCTGATGTTACTGTAAAAGTGGTTGGAGAAAAGAACATGGCTTAAGCTAGAAAATTAGCAGATATCTTGTCCCTCTTCCTGAGCCCAAATCACCCATACCAGCCTCCAGCTGGCTGCGTAGTACAGGAAACTGAATAGATGTGCTTGAGAAGAGGCCAACAGGCAGCAGTGGATCATGTCTTTTGACCCATCTCGGTTCACGGGAGGAAGAAGTAAAAATGTACACATGCATGTATACACAAGAGAGAGAGCGCTCCACATCAGTAATATTTTATACGTAAGTTATTTTCCCCACTAGCAACAAGTAACCCAATTATTGTCCTAGAATCTGATCAATCAGTTAGTGACATTCGTATTTGTGGACTGTAGTTATATGTGCTATGTGTGTGTTTTTATGTGAGGGGTGTGTGTGTGTGTGTGTGTGTGTGTGTGTGTGTGTGTGCTGCTTTGTATAGAGTTTTAATGCACCTTTCCTTTGGAACCTACATTTATTGTCATCAAGACCTGGTTCTAAGCTCTGTGCTAGGCACCATGTGCTCTGCTCTAATACAAAATCCTTCTTAATTTTCTGAAAACTCCAGACAGGTATTCATTCATGAGCAATCAATTTAGCCTGGGGTCATTGTCATAGTAGTAAAGGTATGAGGTAGTCATTTTTGATAAAGAAATTAAAAATATCAACAACATAAAAGCCTTCAATGTAAAAAAATCTTAAAAATTAGTTTTTTTCCCATAGGCAAAGACAAAGGCTGCAAAGATTAATGAGGTCCTTAATATCATGGAGTATATTAAATAAGAGTAACATCAAATCTCAGGACAATGGAACTGTGTATTGTCATTATTTCAGATTTTAATACAAAGTTTCTCCGAGCATGATCAGAGGACCACTTAAGTCACAATCAAGTGGCAAAATTTTATTTTATTTTAAAAGGCAAAAATGACAAAATATCAGCCTATAGTTTAATGTGTTTTTTTTTTTTTTTCGGAGAGCAAGTTCTTTATTTATTCATTTGGAAGATGATTAACGTAAGTTATTATTTTTAAGTGTTATTTTTAATAGACATGACATAATCATACACATTTATGGGTTACCATGTGATTTTGTGATGCATGTATACATTGTGTAATGATGAAATCAGGGTATTTAGTATATCCATCACCTCATTTACTGTATCTTTATGGTGATAACATTTGAAATCCTCTCCTCTAGTTATTTTGAAATTTAAAATATAACATCGTTAACTGCAGGCACTCTACTGTTGTAATAGAACACCAGAAATTATTTCTCCTATATAACTGTAATTTTATATCCATTGATCCATTTCTCCCTATTACCCCACTCACCCCTCCCCTTCCCATCCTCTGGTAACCACTATTTTACTATGTAGTTTTTCAATTCCACAAATGAGTGAGATCATGCAATATTTGTATTTCTATGCCTGGTTTATTTCACTTTAAACACACCATCCCCCAGATTCATCCATGTTACTGCAAAGGACATTATTTCATTCTTTTGTGGCTAAATAATATTCCATTGTGTATATATACTACATTTTCTTTATCCATTCATCTGCTGATGAATATTTAGGTTGATTCCATATCTTGGTTATTATAAATAGTGCTACAATAAATATGGGAGTGCAGCTGTTTCTTCAACACATTGATTTAATTTCCTTTGGATAAAATAACCCAGTGGTAGGATTGCTGGATCATACGGTAGTTCAATTTTTAGTTTTTTTGAAGAAACTCCATAGGGTTTTCCATAATGTCTTTACTAGTTTACTTTCCCAACAACAGTGTGTAAGAGTTCCCATTTCTCCACATCCATGCGAGCATCTGCTGTTTTTTGTCTCTTTGATAATAGCCATTCCAACTAAAATAAGTGATATCTCATTGTGCTTTTGATTGAATATCCCTGATAATCAGTGATGTTGAGGATTTTTTCATATGCCTATTGATTATTTGTATGCCATCTTTTGAGAAATATCTATTTAGAACTATTGCCTTTTTTCAATTTTTATTTTAATTTCAGGGATACATGTGCTGGATGTGCAGGTTTGTTACATAGACAAATGTGTGTCATGTTGGTTTACTGCACAGATCATCCCTTCACCTAGGTATTAAGCCCAGCATCTATTAGCTATTCTTCCTGATGCTTTCCTTCCTCCAACACCCCCGCAACAGGTCACCATTGTGTGTTGTTCCCCTCAATGTGTCCATGTGTTCTCACCAATCAGCTCCCACTTATAAGTGAAAATATGCAGTATTTGGTTTTCTGTTCCTGTGTTAGCTTGCTGAGGATAATGGCTTCCAACTTCATCTATGGCCTGCAAAGGACATGATCTCATTCCTTTTCACAGCTGCATGGTATTCCATGGTATATATATACCACATTTTCTTTATCCAGTCTGTCATTGACAGTCATTTAGGTTGACTCCACAACTTTGCTATTGTAAATAGTGCTGCAATGAACATACGTGTGCATGTATCTTTATAATAGAATGATTTATATTCCTTTGGGTATATACTCAGTAATGGAATTGCTGGGTCAAATGGTATTTCTGCTTCTAGGTCTTTGAGGAATTGCTCCACTGTCTTCCACAGTGGTTGAACAATTTACACTCTCACCAACAGTGAAAAAGTGTTCCTTTTTCTCCACAATCTAGCCAGTATCTGTTGTTTTTTGACTTTTAACAGTAGCCATTCTGATTGGCATGAGATGATATCTCACTGGGGTTTTGATTTGCACGTCTCTAAAGATCAGTGATGTTCAGCTTTTTTTTCATGTTTTTTGGCCACATGTTTGTCGTCTTTTGAGAAGTTTCTGTTCATGTCTTTTGACAACTTTTTAATGTGGTTGATAGAAATAATTAATATTGTGAAAATGGCCATACTGCCCAAAGTAGTTTATAGATTCAAAGCTATTCTCATTAAACTACCATTGACATTCTTCACAGAATTAGAAGGAACTATTTAAAAATTCGTATGGAACCAAAAACAAAAAACAAAAAACAAAAAAGAGCCAGAGTAGCCAAGTCAATTCTAGGCAAAAAGAACAAAGCTGGAAGCATCGTGTGACCTGACTTCAAACTACTACAAGGCTATAGTAACCAAAACAGCATGGTACTGATACAAGAACAGACACATAGACCAACGGAACAGAATAGAGAACTCAAATAAGACCACACATCTATAGCCATTTGATCATCGACAAATCTGACAAAAGCAAGAAATGGAGGATTCCCTGTTTAACAAATAATGCTGGGAGAACTGTCTAGCCATGTGTATAAAATTGAAACTGGAACCCTTCCTTACACCATAAACAAAAATGAACTCAAGATGGATTAAAGACTTTAATGTAGGCCAGGCATGGTGGCACACACCTGTAATCCCAGCACTTTTCGAGGTCGAGGCAGGTGGATCACCTGAGATCAGGAGTTCAAGACCAGGGTGGCCAATATGGTAAAACCCCATCTCTACTAATAATACAAACATTACCTGGGCATGGTGGTGCATGCCTGTAATTCCAACCACTCCAGAGGCTAAGGCAAGAGAGTCGCTTGAACCTGGGAAGCGGAGATTGCAATAAGCCGAGAACACTCCATTGCACTCCAGCCTGGGCAACAAGAGAAAAACTCCGCCTCAAAAAAAAAAAAAAAAAAAAAAAAAAAATCTTTAATGTAAAACACAAAACTATAAAATCTGCAAAAGAAAATATAGGCAATGCCATTCAGAATATAGGCATAGGCAAAGATTTCATGACAAAAACACCAAAATCAATTGCAACAAAAGCAAAAATTGACAAATGGGATCTAATAAACTAGAAAACTAAAACGCTTCTGCACAGCAAAAGAAACTATTATCAGATTGGAGAAAGGACTAGCTGGATTTCCTAGGCCGACTAAGAATTCCTAAGCCTAGCTGGGGAAGGTGACCACACCCACCTTTAAACAGGGGGCTTGTAACTCAGCTCACCTGACCAATGAGGTACTAAAGAGGGCTCACTAAAATACCAATTAGGCTGAAAGCAGGAGGTAAAGAAATAGTCAAATAGTAGTTTGAAGTCCCCCTGAGAGCACAGGGGGAGGGACAATGATCGGGATAAAAACCCAGGCATTTGAGCCTTGAGCCGGATAGGCAACCCCCTTTGGGTCCCCTCCCATTGTATGGGAGCTCTGTTTTCACTCTATGAAATCTTGCAATTGCAAAAAAAAAAAAAAAAAAAAAAAAAAAAGATAAAAAAAAGAGAGAAACTATTATCAGAGTGAACAGACAACTTACAGAACATGAGAAAATTTTAGCAATCTATCCATCTGACAGAGGTCTACTATCCAGAATCTACAAAGGCTTTTTTTTGTTTTGTTTTGTTTTTTGTTTTGGCAAAGTCTTGTCTGTCACCCAGGCTGTAGGGCAGTGGAGCAATTAAAGCTCACTGCAGCCTCAATCTGCTGGGTTCACATGATCCTGCCATCTCAGCCTTCTGATTGACCATTAAAAACATCTGATTATTTATCTTTTGTTATGGATTTCCTTATATATTCTGAACATTACCCTGTTGAGAAATACATAGTTGCAAATATTTACTTCTATTCTACAGATTATCTCTTTCCTCTTTTGATTGTTTCCTTTGATGAGCAGAAGCTTTTTAGTCTGCTGAAATTTTGTCTATTTTTGCTTTCCTTGCCTATGCTTTTGAGTTTATTTTTTAAATCCTTGCCAAGATCAATGTAATAAAATGTTTCCCCTATGTTTTCTTCTAATAGTTTCATAGTTTCAGGTATTACATTTATTCTTTAATCCATTTTGAGTTGACTTTTGTATATGATGAGAGACAAGGATTTAGTTTTATTCTTCTGCAGGTAGAAATCCAGATTACCCAGCATGATTTATTGAAGAGACTGTCCTTTCCTCAATGTATACTCTTAGTGCCTTTGTAAAAAATCAGTTGCCTATAAGTATGTGAAATTGTTTCTGGATTGTCTATTCTGTTCTGTTGGTCTATGTGCCTACTTTTAGGCAAATACTATGCTGTTTTGAATACTATAACTTTGTAGTACATTTTGAAGTCAAGTAGTGTGATGCCTCTAGCACCTTTTCTTTCAAGATTGCATTGGCTATTCAGCGTCTTTTTTTGTTCCATATGAATGTTAGATAATCTTTTCTTTCTGTTAAGAATGGTGCTTTGGAAGGATTAAAACGAGATGGCAGAATAGAAGGCCACCAATGGTTTCCCTACCACCCCTTCATGGACACCCCTATTTAACAACTATCTACACAAAAAAGAAACTTTGTAAGAACCAAAAAATCAGGTAAACACTCACAGTACCTGGTTTTGCTTCATATCATTGAAAGAGGCACTGAAGTGGTAGAAAAAAACAACCTCAAATCATTGACATTACCTCTCCCCCACCCCCCGGCAGTGGTAGCATGGTGTGGAGAGTGTTTCTGTGCCCTGTAGAGAGAGAAAACCAGCAATTGTAGGGCATGAAACTCAGTGCTTCTTGTTATAGCAGAAAGGAAAACCAGACCAAATTCAGCTGGCACCCACACATAGAGGGAGCATTTAAACCAGCCCTAGTAAGAATGGAATTATGGATCTCAGCAGTCAGAGCTTGAGTTCCTGCAAACCTAGTCACCACAGGTTAAAGCACTCTGGGGCTCCAAATAAACTTAAAAGTCGGGCTAGCCCATGAAGACTGCAACAGCCAAGCAAGTCCTAGTGCTGAATTTGGCTCAGAGCCAATGGACTGGGGAAGGGGGCACGTGGCCTATTGAGACACCAACTGGGATGGCTGTGGGAGTGCTGGCATCTTCCTTCCCCTAACCCCAGGCTGCACAGTTCATGGATCCTAAAGATCCTTCTTCCTTCTACTTGAGAAGAGGAGAGGGAAGATTGGGGAGGACTTTGTCTTGCATCTTGGATACCAGCTCAGCCACAGCAAGATACAGCACTGGTTCTAGAGTCATGATGCCCTAGCTCACAGATATGTCTAAATATGTCAGTGATTTGAGATATTTTTTTCTACCTCTTCAGTGCCTCCTTAAGAAACATGAAGTTAAAACCAGGTACTGTGAGTGCTTACCTGATTTTGTGGACCAGAAGAGAACCCATTGACTTGAAAGGAAGGACCCAGTCCTGGCAGGTTTCATCAGCAGCTAACTGAGGTCCCTTGGGGCCTGAATAGCCATCAGTGATACCCAGGTACGAAGCTGAGGGTTTTTGATGAGACCCTGAGACTTGCTAGCTTCAGGTGAGACTCAGCATATCCTCAACTGGCTGGGGTGTCTACAGGGTGAGATTCCTTCTGCTTCAGAAATATGGAAGTAAAAGTAAAGGGGTCTTTGTCTTGCAACTTAGGCAACAGCTTAGCCACAGGGGAAAAGAGCACAAAAGGGCCTCTTGGGGTCCCCAATTCAAAGACTCAACTCTTTGAAGGTATTTCTGGACCTGCCCTGGGCAAGATGAGTGTCCACTGCCCTGAAGGGAGTTCAAGGCCAGGCATCACTTACACAAGCTGAATGAACAGCCCTAGGGCCTTAGGGAAACATTGGCAGAAGTCTGGCGGTAATCTCTGTGGGCCTGAAGTGACCATGGCCACAGGGTGAGGCTCCTCTGCCTTTGGAAAGGGGAGAGAAGCATGGGGAAGGACTGCATCTTGTGGTTTGAGTGGCAGATCAGCTACAGGACAGTAGAACACCATGTAAAATTGTAAGGCTTTTTACTCTAGGCCCTGGCTCCATTAGACCTGCCTGAGGCCTGGGGGACCTTGTCGCCCTGAAGGGACACAGTCCTGGCTGGCATTGCCACCTGCTGACTGTAGAGCCCCAGGGCTCTGAGCAAACATAGGCAATAGCCAGGGATTGGTTACAGAAGGCCTTGGACAAGACTAAGTGCTATGCTAGCTTCAGGTCTGACTCACAGAAGGCCTGGGGGTGTTGGCCACAAGGGTGCTTGTGTCACTGCATCCTCAGTTCCAGGTAGCTAAGAACAGAGAGAGACCGCATTTGTTTGTGAGAGAGTAAGGAAAGAGAACAAGAGTCTGTGCCTGGTAATCCATGTAATTGTTCTGGATTTTGTCCAAGACCGTGAAGGTGGTACCTTAAGAGTGTGCAAGAACCACAGCGTTACTGGCCTTGGCATCCTTTCTAAAGCAGATACAGCTGAGATCACAACACCCAAGTCCTTTCAAATATCTGGGTAGCCCTCCCAAGGACAGGTAAAAACAAGCCTAGACTGTGAACACTGCAATTAATACCTAACTCTTTAATGCCTAGAGACAGATGAATATCTACAAGCATCAAGATCATTCAGGAAAATATGACCTCACCAAATGAACTAAATAAGGCACCAGGGACCAATCATAGAGAAACAGATATGTGTATCTTTCTGCCAGAGAATTCAAAATAGCTGTGTTGAGGAAACTCAAACAAATTCAAGATGACTCAGAGAAAGAACTCAGAATTCTGTCAGAATTTAACAAAGATATTTAAAATTTAATAAAGAGATTGAAATTATTAAAAAGAATCAAGTAGAAATTCTAGAGTTGAAAAATGTAATTGGCATACTGAAGAATGCATGGGAGTCCTTTAATAGCAGAACTGATGAAGCAGAAGAAAAAAACAGTGAGCTTGAAGACAGGCTATTTGAAAATATACAGTTAGTAGAGACAAAAGAAAAAAAAATGAAGTACACCTACAGGATGCAATAAATAGCCTCAATGGGGCGAGTCTAAAAGTTATTGGCCTTAAAGAGAAAGTAGAGAATGAGTTAGGGACAGAAAGTTTATTCAAAAGGATAACGACATGGAACTTCCCAAACCTAGAGAAGGATATCAATAATGAAGTTCAAGAAGGTGATAGAACACCAGGCAGATTTAACCCAAAGTAGACTACCTCAAGGTATTTAATAATCAAACTCACAAAAGTCAAAGGCTAAGAAAGGATCCTAAAAACAGCAGCCAAAAAGAAAGAACATACAATGGAGCTCCAATAGGTCCAGCAGCACACTTTTCAGTGGAAACCTTACAGGCCAGGAGAGAGTAACATGATATATTTAAAATGCTGAGGGAAAAGAACTTTCATCCTAGAATGGCATATCTGGCAAAATCATCCTTCAGACATGAAGGAGAAAGAAAGGCTTTCTAGACAAACAAAAACTGAGGGGTTTCATCAGCACCAGAGTTGTCCTACAAGAAATGTGAAAGGGACTACTTAAATCAGAAAGAAAATTACTTTAATCAGCAATGAGAAATTATCTGAAGGTACAACACTAACTAGTAATAGTACACAGAAAAACACAGAATATTATAACACTGTAACTGCAAGGTGTAAACTATTCTTAAGTAGAAAGATGAAATAATAAGCCAATAAAAATAATGACAACAATTTTTCAAGATATAGACAGTACAAAAATACATAAGTAGTAACAACTAAATATTTAAAGGTAGGGGTACACAGTTAAGGCATATAATCTTTATTAGTTATTTTTTCACTTGTTTGGTTATGCAAACAGTGCTATCAGTATAAAATAATAGGTTACAAGACAGTATTTGCATGCCTCATGGTAACATCCAACCAAAAAAAAGCATGCAACTGATACACCTGAAAAGCAAAAAGACTATATCCTATCACCAGAGAAAGTCACCTTCACAAAAATGAATACAGGAAGGAAAGAAAGAAGGAAAAGCACATACTCACCAGAAAAAAATAATAACAAAATAGAAGGAGTAAGTCTTTACTTAACAATAACAAAATTGAATATAAATATAAACTCTCCAATCAAAAGACATAGAGTGACTGCACGGATAAAACAATGAGGTTGATTGATCTATTGCCTACAAGAAATGCATTTCACCTATAAAGATACACATAGACTGAAAGTAAAGGGATGGAAAAAAATTTCCATGCCAACGGAAACCTAAAAGGAGCAGGAGTCACTATACTTTATAAAAAGCAAATGTTATCAGAGATATAAAGAGATAGACTTCAATACAGTAATAGCTGGAGACCTCAGCACCAGACTTTCAGTGTTAGACAGATCTTCCAGATAAAAATTCAACAAAGAAACATCAGACTTAATCTGCACTACAGACCAAACTGATCAAAGTCTGAGACCCTATGATTTTACTGCTTTATTCTACCAATCATTTACAGAAGAGATATCAGTCATACTTCAACCATTCCAAAAAAGAGAGGAGATAATTCTTCCAAACTCATTCTATGAAGCCAGCATTACCCAGATACCAAAACAAGACAAAGACACATAAACAAACAAACCCAAAACAAAAAACTCCTGCAGACCAATAACTGATGAATATTGATGCAAAATTTCTCAACAAATTACTAATATAACAAACCAAATTCAACAATACAATTAAAAGATGATGCAGCATGACTAAATGGAATTTATCCCTGAAATGTAAAGATGTTTCAACATGTACAAACGAATGTGATACATCATATAAACAGAATGTATAACAAAAACCGTATGATCCTTTCAATTGATGCTGAAAATGCATTTGATAAAATCCAACATCTCCTCATGATAAAAACCCTCAGAAAACTGGGTATGGAAGGAACATACCTCAACACAATAAAAGCCATATACTTCAGATCCACAGCTAGTATCACACTGAATGCTGAAAAAATAACATCCTTTCCTCTAAGATCTGGAACACAGTGAGAATATTTGCTTTTACTCCTGTTATGAAGTCCTAGCTAGAGCAATCAGACTTGAGAAGGATAGAAAGGGCATCTAAATCTGAAAGGAAGAATTCAAATTATCCTCGCTTGCAGCTGATATGATCCTGTATTTGGAAAAGTTTAACCACTCCACAAAAACCTATTAGCACTGATTAACAAATTCGGTAAAGTTGCAGCATACAAAATCAACATACAAAAATCACTAGCATTTCTATATGCCAATAGTGAAAAATCCAAAAAATAAATAAAAAATGTAATTCCATTTGTAATAGCCACAAATAAAATTAAACACCTGGGAATTAACTGATGAAGTGAAATATCTCTATAATGAAAATTACTAAACATTGATGAAACTCATTGAAGAGGGCAGGAAAAATGGAAAGATATAGTATGTTCATGGATTAGAAAAATCAATATTGTTAAAATGTCCACACTACTCAAAGAAATCTACAGATTCAATGCAATCCCTGCCAAAACACCAACGATATTATTATTTACAGAAATAGAAAAAAAAATTCTAAAATTTATATTGAACCACGAAAGACCCAGAATAGCTAAAGCTACCTTTAGCAAAAAGATCAAAACTGGAGGACTCACATTACTTGACTTCAAATTATACTACAGAGATATAGTTGGCAAAACTGCATGGTACTGACATAAAAACAGACAGACCAATGTAACAGAACAGAGAACCCATAAACAAATCTACACATCTACAGTGAACTCATTTTCGACAAAAATGCCAATAATATGTACTGGGAAAACAAAGTTTCTTCAATAAATGATGCAGGGAAAGCTAGAGATCCATATGCCGAAGAATATAACTAGAACCCTATCTCTCATCATATCCAAAAATCAAACCAAAATGAATTAACAGCTAAAATCTAAGACCTCAAACTATGAAACTACTACAAGAATACATTGGGAAAACTCTCCAAGACCTTGGTCTGAGCAAAAATTTCTTAAGCACTATTCCACAAGCACAGGCAATCAAAGCAAAAATGGACAAATGGGATCACATCAAATTAAAATGCTTCTCCACAGCAAAGGATACAATCAACAAAGTGAAGCAAAAACCCACAGAATGGGAGAAAATATCTGCAAACTACCCATCTGACAATGAATTAATCACCAGAATATATAAGGTGTTCAAAGAACTCTATAGGAAAAAAATCTAATAATCTGATTTTAAAAATGGGTAAGATTTGAATAGACATTTCTAAAAAAAAAAGATATACAAATGCCAGACAGGCCATTTGAAAAAATGCTTAACATTATTGATTATCAGAGAAATGAAAATCAAAACTAAAATGAGATATAATCTCACCCTAGTTAAAATGGCTTATATTCAAAAGAGAGGCAATAACAAATGCTGGTGAGGAACTGGAGAAAAGGGAACCCTTGTACACTGTTGGTGGGAATGTAAATTAGTACAATCACTATGGAGAACAGTTTGAAGTTTCTTCAAAAAATCTAAAAATTAAGCTACCATATGATCCAGCAATCCCACTGCTGTGTATATACTCAAAAGAAAGAAAATCAGTATATGGAAGAGGTATTTGCACTCCTATGTTCGTTATAGCAGTGTTTGCAATAGCTAAGATTTGGAAGCAACCTAAGTGTCCATCAACAGATGAATAGATAAACAAAATGTGGTACTTATACACAATGGAGCACTATTCAGCCATGACACAAAATGGCATCCAGTCATTTGCAACAACGTGGATGGAACTGGAGATCATTGTGTCAAGTGAAATAAGCCAGGCATGGAAAGACAAACCTCACATGTTTTCACTCATTTATGGGATCTAAAAATCAAAACAATGAACTCATGAACACAGAGAGTAAAAGGATAGTTAGCAGACACTGGGATGGGTATTGGGGGTTGGCAGGGGGCGGTGGGAACGGTTAATGGGTACTCAAAAAGATGGAAATAATGAATAAGAACTACTATCTGATAGCACAGTAGGATTACATAGTCAATAATAAATTAGTTGTACGTTTTAAAATAATGTAAAGAGTGTAATTGGATTGTTCGCAACTCAAAGATAAATGCTTGAGGGGATGGATATCACATTCTCTATAATGTGCTTGTTTCACATTGCATGCCTGTATCAAAACATCTCATGTACCTCTTAAATATATACACCTACTATGTACCCTGAAACATAACAATAAATAAATAGATAAAATATAAACATTGAAAATAAAAAATTATAAAAAGAATGATACTTTGGAATCCAATTGTTTCAGAATCTCTAGGTATAAGGCCCAAGTCTTTACGTTTTAAACAAATCACCTAACTCCATGATTCTTATGAATTTTTAAGTTTGAGAACCATTGCCTTAAAGAAGTAGGAGTAGGGTAACTCAAATAAGGTACTATTAAATAATCTTTTTTGATGGAAAACACACTGCCCTGGCCAGGAAGAGACCTAGATTGTAGTTTTGGTTTTACCTTTTGTTTTCTGTGAGATCTTGAGTTAATGATGTCATCTCTTTCAGCACAATTTTACTTTTCTGTACATTTCTGAGAGATTTGATCCAGAGAAACTCTAATATCTTCTTCAGCCCTAATATTCTATGAATCTACACAGAGAATATTAAATCAATGAACTTGTTTTATGAGGTCAGAGTATCTAGCACCCAGTACAATGTCTGACACATAATATCAGTTAAATACATATTAATTATGTGAGTGCAGACACAAAATAAAAACTAGTTCAAGCAGGACTGAAATACATTCTCAGTTGTGAATATGTAATGGACAGTGCTTTGAGGAAAGCTAATAAAATATTTGGAAGCTCTCTTTAAACCTGTGAGAACAATCATATATTTTATTTATATTATATCTTGGTGGTCATCTGGGATGAACACTTGGCTGAATAGGCCTTAATTGGATCTGATTCAACTCACAACTATCCTTTTACACAAAGTTTCGTTTGACAGCTATACCTCATTGAGGTCTCCGCACAATAACTCCCCACCAATCCCCTAGCAATCATACCATAACATTTAACACATGTGTGATGTCTTTCACGTTACATTTCATCTGTTTAAGTCTAATTTTTCACAGTACATCAAGCTCCTGGGAGCCAGAAATCATAGCCCTTTCCATATATCCGGCAGTGCCCATATAGATTTGAATATCTAGGCAACCAGTAAATACTTGATTAATAGGTGTTAAATTTTTGCATTTCTGCAGTGCTTCGTAAATTGTAAAGAGTTTTTAAAAGTAGTTCATTTGATTTTCACAATCACTGTAAGAGACAGTCAGATAAGGAATTATTATTCCCATTTCACAGATGAAGAAACTGAGGCTTAAGGAATTTATATGGCAAACAAATAACACATACCAGCATTCTTTCTACTATACCACAATACACTGTATCTTATTGTTGAAAGGAGAGGCAAGGACATACATGTTAGGATCCAAGAACTTACTGTCTTAAAAATTTCAGCCCCTTCTAATAAAAATGTTTGTACTAGAGAAAGCCAATAAAAATTTTTTAAAGACTAATGCCTAGGACTTTATGAGTTTCTAATTAGGATAAGGAGAAACATTAATTATTGAATAGTAGTTTCATTGCATTTTGAACTTGATGTTGTCTTCATTATAGAGTTTTCTAAATTTCTGTACCTGAATTCCTTTTTATCTTCCTGATTTCCAGCAAACATTTGTATCCAAATGGGTCAATATTTCTTATCTAAGTGAACCTGAGGTCTCTTGCTTCTTATGTCTTAACCTTTTGTTATTGGCGTTTTGTTTTTTTTTTTTTTTTTTTTTTTTTTTTTTTAAAGTTAACATATTGGTGAATGCTTTAGAAGTGAAAAGTGAATACAATAATTTATGAGGCTATAAAAAAAAATTAATCAACACCACACTTTGGGAGGCTGAGGCGGGCGGATCACGAGGTCAGGAGATGGAGACCATCCTGGCTAACACGGTGAAACCCCGTCTCTACCAAAAGTACAAAAAAATTAGCTGGGCATGGTGGCGGGCTCCTGTAGTCCCAGCTACTCGGTAAGCTGAAGCAGGAGAACGGCTTGAACCCGGGAGGCGGAGCTTGCAGTGAGCCGAGATCGCGCCACTGGACACCAGCCTGGGCGACAGACAGAGACTCCGTCTCAAAAAAAAAAAAAAAAAAAAAAAAAAAAAAAAAAAAAGAAAAAGAAAAGAAAATAAAATCAATTGAAATATTCATTTAATTTTTCTAAGACCTATATTAGTAGATTTAGAAAAATAGCCTTATGTGTAATAAACAGGTTTAACAATGGTAAATCACCCTTTCCTCTGACCCAGGGTGCCAACGGAGATACAGATTGTGAAATCCTTAATGGAAGGGTAAACTAGGCATTTTAAAATGGCATAGGATTAGAAAGATAACCCTTAGAAAGCAAAATGTGTCCACATGATCCCATTACTTGGGTAGTTTTGCAAACCTTGTTCTGCTCCCTCCCTCCTCTCTCTAGTGGACCCCAGTATCTATTGTTCCTATCTTTGTGTCCATGTGTATTCGCTGTTTAGCTCCCACTTGAAAATGAAAACGTGTGGCATTTGGTCTTCTCTTCTTGCCTTAATTTGTCTAAACAATATACCCATGTAAGAAACCTACACATGTATCCTCTGAAACAAAAATAAAAGCTGATTAAAAAAAAAAAAAAAAGAAAGCAAAATGTGTGTTCATGAATAGACTGGAAGGAAGCTACATTTAAATATGTAATGTGCAGTTAGAAAAAAAAAATGGTAGAGATTCTCATGATAAATAAAATATGCTTGATAAAAATAGATTAGTTTATCTATTCTAGAACCAGCAATAAGTGGCTAGAATTCACTTGATTGGAAACTAATGACAAGCGAAAACAAAGTAAGTAAACTAAAATTTCTGCAAGCGATTTCAAAGATCTGTGTCAGATATTCATCTGCATGCATACACACATTGAACCAGAGACCAACATTTGATATATAAAGTTAAATGCATTTTTAAAGAAATAGCTATTTCTTTAAAATGTTGTATGGTATCAACATATATTTTTTAATTATATACTTTATGTTGTAGGGCACATGTGCACAACGTGCAGGTTTGTTACATATGTATACATGTGCCATGCTGGTGTGCTGCACCCATAAACTCGTCATTTACATTAGGTATATCTCCTAATGCTATCACTCCCCCCTCTCCCCACCCCACGACAGGCCCCAGTGTGTGATGTTCCCCTTCCTGTGTCCAAGTGTTCTCATTGTTCAGTTTCCACCTATGAGTGAGAACATCCAGTGTTGGGTTTTCTGTTCTTGCGATCGTTTGCTGAGAATGATGGTTTCCAGCTGCATCCATGTTCCTACAAAGGACATGAACTCATCCTTTTTTATGGCTGCATAGCATCGATATTTTATTGAATGAAAGATAGTGTACCAGATTTGCCCACTTCCCATAGCAGCTCTTTGATTGGTAGGCCTATTAACTCTCTAAGGCAGTGAGAAGACCACTGAGGGCATGAACAATAAAATCGTGCTGCCCTTTAAATATGAAAACTGTGCTAGTCATATACCATATTTAGGTGACATTGTTTTGAGTGCTGTTTTGATTCTCCCAAATGTTTGCCTTGGGCCATCTATGCCCAGGGCAAAATTGTTAGGTCGAAGTTGTCTTTGACTTCCTTCAATATCCTTTTCTAGAAGTAATAATAACAGTATTAGCTAACATTTACTGAGCACTTACTGTGTCCTAGGCACTACACGAAGCACTTTATGACAGTTTATTATATTTCTCACAACAACCCGATGAGATAGTTACTATCTATCATTATTCACATCTTGAAAAGAAACTGAAATACACAGAGGTCAAATAACTTGTCCTAAGACCACATTGCCAGTAAGTGTTAAAACTTGAGAATTGCCCCCACAACTTAACTCTTCTTTTTTTTTTTCTTCATTTCTTTAAAAATTTATTGTTCCTTGGCTAGGATGCTATATAAGCCCAAGTTCTTTTTTTTTTTTTTTTTTTTTTTTAATTATTAAAACATTTGATCCTAACTCCTTCATTTTACTGCTGTACACAACTTTAATCTTCTAGATTTTAGAATTTAGAATTTCCTCTCTCCTGCCCATCAGCCACTTAGTGGACTCAATTGTGATAATTCCCTCAAGACTTCTAGAAGTCCTATATTTATCCCTCTCAAGTTTTAGAATGGACGAGTTGGCTCATTCCTGTAATTCCAGTACTTTGAGAAGCCGAGGTGGGTGGATCACTTGAGGTAAGGAGTTTGAGACCAGCCTGGCCAACATAGTGAAACCCTGGCTCTACTAAAAATACAAAATAATAATAAAAATAATAATAATAATAATAATACTAAATTAGTCGGGCATAGTGCAGTCGCCTGTAGTCCCAAGGGTGTGGTGGTGGGCACCTGTAGTCCCTGTTACTCCAGAGCCTGAGGCACAAGAATTGCTTGAACAGGGACAGCAGAGGTTACAGTGAGCTGAGAAATTGTGCCACTGCACACCAGCCTGGGCAACAGAGTGAGACTCTGTCAAAAAAAAAAAAAAAAAAAAAAAAAAAAAAAAAACAGGCAGTCTAGGCCACAAAGACTGCAGTGCTTAGGCGAATCCTAGTGTTAAACTAGGTCCAGAGAGAGTGGGTGGGGGGGGCATGTGACATACTGAGACACCAGTTGGGGCAGCCCAAGGAGTGCTGGCATCACCCCTTCCCTTCCCCAGGCTGCACAGTTCCTGGCTCCAAAAGAGACTCCTTCCTTTCACTTGAGAAGAAAAGAGGGAAGAGTTGGGAGGACTTTGTCTTGTATCTTGGATGCAAGCTCAGCCACAGCAGTATAAGGCACCAGTCAGAGTTGTGAGGCCCCTGTTTCTGGCCCTAACCACCAGACCACATTTCTGGACACACCCTGGGCCAGAATTGAACCTGTTGTCTTGCAGGAAAGAATCTAGTCTTGGCGGTATTTATCTCCTGCTAACTGAAGAGCCCTTCAGCCCTGAATACCCTCTAGCAATACCCATATACTATATCGAGTGCCTTGGCAAGCCTCTGAGACTTGCTGGCTTCAGATGAGACTCAGTACATAACCAGATGTGGTGGTTATGGGGCAAAATTCCATCTGCTTAAGAAAAGCAGAGGGAAAAGTAAAGGTGACTGTCTTGTACCTTAGGTACCAGCACAGCCACAGATGGTAGAGAACCGAGCAGGCTTTTGTCATCCCTGATTATAGGACCTGACTCTTGGACAGCATTTCTGGACTTGCCCTGGGCTAAAGGAGTGTCCACTTCCCAGGATGGCGAGTCCTGGACCAGGAAGCATTCGCAGCAAGATGACTTAAGAGACCTTGGGGCTTAAGGAAACATGGGAGGTAGTCTGGCAGTACTCCTCATGGCCTGGGGTGGTGGTAGCTGCAGGGTGAGACTCCTCTGCCTTTGGAAAGAGGAGAGAAGAGTGGGTAAGGATTGTGTCTTGGGGTTTCTGTGCCAGCTCAGCCACAATACAATGGAACACCAGATACACTTCTAAGGCTTTTGACTCTAGTCCCTGACCCTCAGATGGCACTTCTGAACCCACCCAGGGCCTGGGAGACCTCATCAACCTGAAGGGAAGGAAACACACCTTGCTGGCTTTGTCACCTGCTGATTATAGAGCCTAGGGCCTTGAGTGACCATAGGCCGTAGCCACGGAGTGATTACAGCAGGTATTGGGTGAGACCCAGTGCTGTGCTGGCTTCAGGTCTGAACCAGTGCAATCATAATAGTGGTGATGTTTGTGTCACTCCACCACCAGCTCCAGGTGGCTCAGAACAGAAAGAGAGACTCCGTATGTTGGGAGAAAGTAGAGGAAGGGAAAAAGAGTCTGCCTGATAATCCAGAGAATTCTCCTGTATCGGTCCAAGGCCATCAAAGCAATACTTCTACGAGTCTGCAATAACTAGAGCATTACTGAGCTTGGGTTGCTTCCTAAAGCAGATACAGCTTAGATCACAACACCTAATTCCTTTCAAATATCTGAAAGGCCTCCTCAAGAAGGACAGCTACACATAAGCTCAGACAGTGAAGACTACAATAAATACCTAACTCCTCGATGTTCAGACACTGAAGAACATCTACTTGCATCAACACCATCCAGGAATACATGACCTCACTAAATGAACTAAATAAGGCACGAGGAACCAGTTCTGGAAAAATAGAGATACGTGACCTTCCAGACAGAGAATGCAAAATAGCTGTGTTGAAGAAACTATAAAAAATTCAAGATAACACAGAGAAGGAATGCAAAATTGTATCAGATAAATTTAACAAATAGATTGAAATAATTAAAAAGAATCAAGCAGAAATTCTGTAGCTGAAAAATACAATTGGGATACTGAAGAACGCATTTGAGTCCTTCGATAGTGGAATTGATCAAGAATAAGACAGAATTAGTGAGCTTGAAGACAGGCTATTTGAAAATGCACAGGCAGAGGACACAAAAGAAAAAAGAAAACCAATGAAGCATGCCTACAGAATCTAGAAAATAGCCTCAAAAGAGCAAATGTGTTAAATAAGGGTTATTGGCCTTAAAGAGGAGGTAGATAATAAGATAGGGGTAGAAAATTTATTCAAAAGGATAATAACAGAGAACTTCTAGAGAAACCTAAAAACCTAGAGAAAGATATCAATATCCAAGTACAAGAAGGTTATATGACACCAAGCAGATTTAACCCAAAGAAGACTACCTCAAGGCACTTAATAATCAAACTCCCAAAGGTCAAGGATAAAGAAAGGATCCTAAAAGCAGTAAGAGAAAATGAGTAAATAACATACAATGGAGATCCAATATACCTGGCAGCAGACTTTTCAATGGAAACCTTACAGGCCAGGAAAGAATGGCATGACATATTTAACACGCTGAAGGAAAATAACTTAACCCAGAATAGTACATCCAGTGAAAATATCCTTCAGACTTGAAGGAAAAATAGACTTTCTGAGACAAACAAATGCTGAATGATTTCATAAACGCCAGACCTGTCCTACAAGAAATACTAAAGGTGGTACTTCAACCAGAAAGAAAAGAACATTAATGAGCAATAATCGTCTGAAGGTACAGAACTCAATGGTAATAGTAAATATGCAGAAAAACACAGAATATTGTAACACCGTAGCTGTAGTGTGTAAACTCTTATTCTGAGCAGAAAGACTAAACGATGAACCAATCAAAAATAACTACAACTTTTCAAGACTTAGTACAATCAGATATATTAATAAATTGAAGCAACAAAAAGTTAAAAAGTTGTAAGAAGAAGTTAAGGCATACAGTTTTTAGTAGTTAATTTTTTGCTTGTTTGTTTGTTCATGCAAATAGTGTTTAGCAGTTATTAGGTTAAAATAATGGGTTATAAGATAGTATTGGCAAGCTTCATGGTAACTTCAAACCCAGAAACATACAATGAATATGCAAAAAATAAAAAGCAAAAAGCTAAATCATATCTCCAGAGAAAATCACCCTCACAAGAGGAAGACAGGAAGGTAAGAAAGAAGGAAGAGAAGACCATAAAACAACCATAAAACAAACAACAAAATGGCAAGAGTAAGTTCTCACTTATCAATAATAATATTTAATGTAAATAAATGAAACTCTACAATTAAAAGACACAGACTCCCTCAGTGGATGAAAAACAAGACTCATTGATCTTTTCCCTACAAGAAAAATACTTCACCTATAGAGACACACATAGACTGAAAATAAAGGGTTGGAAAAAGATCTTCCATGCCAATGGAAACTAAAAAAGAGTATGAGTCGCTATACTCATATCAGGCAAAACTATATGAGCTTTCCAAACAAAAACTATAAAAACAGATAAAGAAGGTCACTATATAATAATAAAGGGGTCGATTTAGAAATACGATATAACAATTTTAAATACATATGCACCTAACACTGCAGCACCCAGATATATAAAATTAATATTATTAGACCTAAAGAGAAAGATAGACTCCAATACAAAAATAGATGGAGATTTTAACACCCCGCTTTCATCACTAGACAGATATTCCAGACAGAAAATCAACAAAGAAACATCAGACTTAATCTGCACTATAGACAAAATGAATCTAATAGACATTTATATAACGTTTCACTCAAGAGCTGAATAATACACATTTTTTTCCTCAGCACATGGATTGTTTAAAAAATAGACCATATGTTTTGGATTAAGAAAATGTGGCACATATACACCATGGAATACTATGCAGCCATAAAAAAGGATGAGTTCATGTCCTTTGTAGGGACATGGATGCAACTGGAAACCATCATTCTCAGCAAAGTATCGCAAGAACAGAAAACCAAACTCTGCATGTTCTCACTCATAGGTGGGAACTGAACAACGAGAACACTTGGACACAGGAAGGGGAACATCACACACTGGGGCCTGTCGTGGGGTGGGGGGGGGGGGGGGAGTGATAGCATTAGGAGATATGCCTAATGTAAATGATGAATTGGTGGGTGCAGCACACCAACACGGCACATGTGTACATTTGTAACAAACCTGCACATTGTGCACATGTACCCTAGAACTTAAAGTATAATAAAAAATAAACAGACAATAAAAAATAGACCATATGTTAGGTCACAAAACAAGTCTTAAAAGATTTAAAAAACTGAAATAATATTAACCATCTTATCTGACCACAAAGGAATAAAACTAGAAATGAATAAAAAGAGGAATTTTGGAAGCTATACAAATACATGGAAAATAAACCAATATGCTCCTGAATGACCAGTGGGTCAACAAAGAAATTAAGAAGGAACTTTACAAACTTTTTGAAACAAATGGTAATGGAAACACAACATGCCAAAACCTATGGTATGCAGAAAAGCAGTACTATGAAGGAAGTTTATAGCTATAACTGCCTACATTAAAAAAAAAAAAAAGAAAGAAAGAAAAAGAAAAAGAAAAACTTCAAATGAACAATTTGCATCTTGAAAAACTAGAAAAGCAAGAGCAAATCAAACCCAAAATAAGAAGAATAAATAATGAAGAACAAAGCAGAAATAAATAAAACTGAAGTAATAAAAACACAATACCAAAGATCAATGAAGTAAAAATTTTTATTTGAAAAGTTAAACAAAATTGACAAAACTTTAGCCAGACAACTAAGAAAGAAAGAGAGAAGATATTAATAAATCAGAAATGGAAAAGCAGACTTTACAATTGATACTGAAGAAATTCAAAGAATCATTAATGGCTACTATGAGCAACTATATGCCAACAAATTAGAAAACCTAGAAGAAATACCTACAACCTACTATGATTGAGCCAGGAAGATCCAAAATGTGAACAGACAAATAAGTAACAAAATCAAAGCCATAATAAATGTCTCCCACTGAAGAAAAGCTCAGGACCTGATGATTTCATTGCTGAATTCTACCAAACATTTAAAGAAGAATCAATACCAGTCCTGCCCAAACTATTACAAAAAATAGAGGAGGAAGGAATACTTCCAACGTCATTCTACAAGTCAAGTATTACCCTGATACCAAAAGCAGACAAAGGCACATAAAATAAAGAAGGAAGGAAGGAAGGAAGGAAGGAAGGAAGGAAGGAAGGAAGGAAGGAAGGAAGGAAGGAAGGAAGGAAGGAAAGAAAGAAAGGAAGGAAGGAAGGAAGGAAGGAAGGAAGGAAGGAAGGAAGGAAGGAAGGAAGGAAGGAAGGAAGAAAACTGCAGGCCAATATTTCTGATGAATATTGATACAAAAATCCACAATAAAATACAAGCCAAGATACTTTAATGATACGTTAGAAAGATTATTTATCATGACAAAGTTAGATCCCTGGGATGCAACAATGGTTCAATATACACAAATCAACATCATATCAACATAATGAAGGATAAAAACCATATGAGCATTTTAATTGATGCTGAAAAATCATTTGAGAAAATTCAACATATTTTCTTAATAAAAACCCTGAAAAAATTGGGTATAGAAAGAACATACCTCAACATAATAAAAGCCATATATGACAGACCCACAGTTAATATCATATTGAACGAGAAAAAGCTGGAAGCCTTTTTTCTAAGATCTGGAACAAGACAAGGATGCCCACTCTAACCACTGTTCTTCAAAATAGTACTGGAAGCCTAAGATAGAACAGTCAGACAAGAGAAAGATATAAAGCATATGCAAATTGGAAGCAAAGAAGTTAAATTATAATTGGCTGATGATATGATCTTACATTTGGAAAAATCTAAAGACTCCACCAAAAAAACGATTAAAACTGATTAACAAATTCAGGAAAATTTCAGGATCAAAAATCAACATACAAAAATTAGTGCCATTTCTAAATGCCAACAGTGTAGTGTTAAAAAATAAAAATAAAAAATTGCTCCATTTACAATAACCACACAACAAATACCTAGGAATTAAGCAAAGAAGTGAAAGACCTCTATAATGAAAACTATAAAACACTGATAAAAGAAATTTAAGAGAACTCCCCAAAATGGAATATTACTCCATGTTCCTGTATTGGAAAAATCAAGATTGTTAAAATGTCCATACTCCCCAAAGCAATCTACAGATTGAATGCAATTCCTATCAAAATACTAATGGCATTCTTCACAGAAATATGAAAAACAATTCTAAAATTTATATACAACCACAAAAGACCTAGGCTAGCCAAAGCTATCCTAAGCAGAAAGAGCAATGTGGAAAAATCACATTATCTGACTTAAAATTATACTACAGAGCAATAGTTAACAAAATTTATGGTTCTGGCATAAAAACAGACCCATAGACCAGTGTAACAGAATAGAACAGAACACAGAAGCAAATTCTCGTACCTGCAGTGAACTCATTTTTGACAAAGGTGCCAAGAGCATAAGCTGGGGAGAGGGCAGTCTCTTCAACAAATTGTGCTAGCTAGGAAAACTGGATATCCATATGCAGAAGAATGAAATTAGATCCCAATCTCTTGCCATATACAAAAATTAAAGAAAAGTGGACAAAAGACTTAAATCTAAGACATGCAACTACTATGAGAAAACAATGGGGAAAATCTTCAGGAAATTGGTCTGGGCAAAGATTTCTTGAATGAGACCCCAAATACAGAGGCAACCAAAGCAAAGCTGGACAAATGGGATCACATCAAGTTAAAAAGCTTATGCACAGCAAAGGATAAAATCAACAAAAAGAAGAGAACGCCCTCAGAATGGGAGAAGATATTTGCAAAGTACCCATCTGATAAGAGATTAATCACCAGAAAATATAAGGAGCTTGAACAACTCTACAGAAAAAGTCTAATAATCTGATTAAAAATGGGAAAAAGATTTTAATAGACATTTCTCAAAAGAAGACATACAAGTGAAAAACAGGCATATGAAAAGATGCTCAATATCAATGATCATCAGAGAAACGCAAATCAAAGCTGAAATGAGATATCATCTCACCCTAGTTAAAATGGCGTGTATCCAAAAGGCAGGTAATAACAAATGCTGGTGAGACTGCGGATAAAAAGGAACCCTTGCACACTGTTGATAGAAATGTAAATTAGAACAACCTCTATGGAGAACAGTTTGGAGGTTCCTCAAAAATGTTAAAAATGAGCTACTTGTATGATCCAGCATTCCCACTGCTAGGTGTATACCCAAAAGAAAGGAAATAAGTACATCAAAGAAATATCTGCACTCTTATCTTTGTTACAACATTGTTTACAATAGCTAAGATTTGGAAGCAACCTTAGTGTCCATCAACAGATGAATGAATAAAGAAAATGTGATACATATACATAATGGAGTGCTATTCAGCCATCAAAAAGAATGAGATACAGTCATTTGCAACAACATGGATGGAATTGGAGATCATAATGTTAAGTAAAATAAGCCAAGCACAAAAAGACAAACATCACATGTTCTCACTTATTTGTGGGATCTAAAAATCAAAACAATTGGACTCATGGACATAGAGAGTAGGATGGTTACCAGAAGCTGGGAAGGGTAGTGGTGGGCTGGGAGGTGGGGTATAGTAGGTGGGAATGGTTAACCAGTACAGAAAATAAATAACTAGATATAACAAATAAGACCTACTATTTGATAGCACAATAGGGTGACATAGTTAATAATATCTTAATTGTATATTTTAAAATAACACAAAGAGTGTAATTGGATTGTTTGTAACTCAAAGGATAAATGCTTGAGGGGACAGATACATCATTTTCCATGATGTGCTTATTTCACACTGCAAGCCTGTATCATAACATGTCGTGTACCCCTTAAATATACACACCTACTGTGTACCAACAATAATTCAAAAAATAAAAAAAATGGGAAAAATAACCTCAGATGAATAAAATGCTTAAAAACAAGCAAACAAACAAAAACAAACAAACAAACAAAAAAATGTTTTCCCCCTCTGAGTCCAAATGTAATTGGGGGGAAACACCTTTGTGACATATTCACATGGGAAAATGCTCTCAATACATTTTTTAAGAGAAAAAGCAGAACACATCTTCATATTCAGCACAATTCCAGTTTTGTAAATATATATTTGAGAACATAATATGCAGAAGAAATGACTGGAATTAAATATTCTAAAATGTAATAATGATTCTTACTGGGTGATGGGATTACAAGTGGTTCTGTTTTATAATATATTTTCTACCTTTTCTAAAATTTCTGCAATGAACATTTATTACTTTGATAAAGAAATATAAATAAACAAGTGAAACTTCTTTAGCTTCATTTGATGTGAAAAATATTCAATCTTATGAACTACTCATCCATTGACTTGTCTTTTAAATAGATTTGCAATGATACTCATTCACTTATCTAAAATGAAATGATTTCACCATCTTAAGTCAATAATTTTGTAGATCTGAGAAAGACATCAGTCATTTGAGATGCATTTTTGTATGTGATTCACTCCTTGCAATGTTTTTGAAAATTTACCAACTGGGAAGAAAAACTGCTGTTTTGCTAATTAAAACATACCACTTGCCCTTCGCATTCCTTCCCCACTAGTTAGGTAACATGAAGAGTTTTAATTGGTAAAAGGCTTTGACAAGGCATGGGCATATTTCACACAAATTAAAAGCATGCTCAACCAGTTTCTAAGATAACCAGGAAAATTTAGATGCAAAATCGCCACATTAAAACAAAACAAACAAACAAACAAAAAAACTCTTGTAAAAATAACACTCTGTTACACTGTGGCAATTTACTTGCTGATGTTACCATTTAAATATAATATCCCGAACATATTTGTTGTCTATTACAAAATATTCACTTTATTCCACTGGTATTGGAGTTAAGTAAAGTCAGTTAAGGACAGTACACATGTCAGCTTGGAAATCAACTCAGTTTTCACATGAGCACTCCATTTTCTCCCTTCTTTGACCCCCAACACCTTATTATTCTCTTCATTTTTCATTTTATCAGAACCGTATTTCAGGGAGAAAATAATCCACTTTTAAAGGGGAAAGTGCTTACAACACAAAGGCTTATAAAAATAAATATTAAAATAAAGAAATAGATGTCTGTTAGTTGGAAATCATTTATTGCCTCTATAAAAGTTTAAATAAAAACTCTACAAAAATTCACATTACAGTCTGATGTGGTTTTAAGGTGACAGTATATTTCAGAGGTAGTACTAGTAAAATGGGATGCAGGATTGCTAAAATTAATTACTTAACAAGTTAATGCAAAATAAAATTTCAATGTGGAGCAATATACACTCAGTATATATTTTAATGAAATAATTTTAATTATATTTGCATGAAAATATCACTTTATTCTTTTTTCCCCCAGCAAATCTGCTCTTTATCAAAGTCTGTTTTCAGCAATGGTATGTAGACTGCAGGTTCACAAGTTAATAGCCTCCTCGATTATAGCATTACAGAACATAGCTTGGTGAAGAGCATGATACAGTGCTGTCTGCCAAGGAAAATACCAACTTCAAAGAGAAATCTACCCATTTACCTAACATTTAGATACAGTGGTACGGATAACTCCCTTAAAAAGCTAACTTATCACATGTTTGCATGTTTAAGATCTGAATGAAAATCTAATATATTTAAAAAGCAGACAAAATTTCTGGAATAACACAACTGTAATATGGAAGAAGGGCAGGAGTTAAAGTTTTCAGAATGTCTTTTAAAAATGATCACAAACTATTTGTCCGAGATGAGGAAACTATCCCCTGGAAATGGGCTGAATCCGATTCCCACCACCCCCACCAAAAAGGCAACAAAGTTAATTTTAGAGCCAAGAATTATTTTAAATTCACCACTTAGGTTTTCTTCTACAAACTTACAGACTGCTGAATATGAAAGTGCCTCACAATAGATGTTGCTGTCTTTGGAGAAATGGCTTCTTTGACATCTTTTGCGGTCTTGGTAGAATAAAGAGTACAGAGTATAATTGGGTCTCAGCCTTTTCTTCTCCAACAATAACAAACATTTCTATCACATGCTTGTAATGGCAATACAATAATCCTGCTGTTGATAACTGACCTTACAACAAAATATCCCCAGTTTCCGTGAAGAGGCCAATTTTCTTTTAAGGTTTTCTTTGCATGTGCTAATTTTCCTATTCTCCAGAGCAATTGCAATTCGCATTTTCTTGTGAATAAGTTTAGCTTGGCTGAAAAGAAGAAAATACCTTCCTTTTTGTTCTTATGTACACATTTTGGAAGGTAAGTGCTCTTACATACACATCTCTGGCTTAAAAACTGCTTGGCTATTCTAAGCTTAAAGCAGACATAGAAATGTAGTTGAAAGAAAAAAGAAGTGTTTTTGTTTTGTTTTGTTTTGTTTTTTTCCACATTGGCTTCTGTCTCCCTGAGAGAGCCTTCAGATAGTAAGATCTGTTTTAATACTCTCAAAGCCCTAAAGAAAGAAACACTAGTTAGTTAATTTTTATCCCCAACCATGAAGATGTTCACAAGAGTAATTATAAGCTGATAATTTTTCCTACTCTAACATATCTCAAAACCAACTCCTATCTACATATGCAAAAAATATACTTTCTTCATAACAACTTTTCAAAGCTTGACCTTGACATCTTTTTCAAAATCTACCATGCATAATTTCAATCTGGCAATTATGGTTCTTTTTCTATAGATACAGGTATTTCCTTTGGTTCTTGCTACAGAACAGCCACATTTCATTTTAGAAGTGTTTTAATTCCAGTGATGGTGAAGGAAAACATTCTGGTGCTGAAACACAAATTTCAAGTCAAAAGGAGTTCTAAATGTATTGTTACGATTTATATAGTTTCTGTTTTGATGAAACTTTAAACAGGCAAAAAGATCATCTATGCTTTCTCTAAAATTGTAGACTAGAAATCCTTCTAAGAATCACACCTAGCAGAACCTTAAATCTATTAAAAATTCTATTTAAATAAGGTTTATTAATATCATAGAAGATGTTAACAAGAAATAATTATTTGTGAAGTTTACAGTTTGCTGAGAAAACCAGTGTCCAGCACAGTGTCTTCTCTATAGCAGGAGCTCAACAAATATTTTTCGATTTAGTGACTAATGGCTGATGTGTGACAAATACAATCTATAGTGTTAAAAGTTATAGGAGAGAGTATACCTATACTTAATTTGCAATGAGAACCAAATAAGAAGGGGCTTAAATTGAAGCAGAAGTAATTATATTTGAAAGATAAACTCAATAACTATGAAGCAGACCCTCGGAGAGACTTGAAGACCTGGAATTTGTTCATGCTACTTAAGAAGTGGTTTCTAAATTTGCTGTATATGGGGGCGACTCTTTGTCTCATGGAGGAATTGGTGTGACTGGTACATTTAATCATAATATCTGAGGTTCTGTTACTCTGTGCTGCTTTCTCTGAATGGAATTTGGCTTGTCAGCAAGAAATACTAACCACTGTTTGCAAAACTCCATATGGCTCAAGGAAGCATATCCGAACACTGAAATATTCTTATTAACAAAGGAACCATATCAGTAGTATGGCAGCAATATAAACAAATAAGTGACAAAATGAGACTATCAGTGGGACTTTACCTATTTGTGTGTGGGGGAGGATGGGACACTTCAGAGTTAAAGACATTTATGACCGCCTTTCTGTGTTCATAAGTTGGTATTAGTAAATTTCAAGATCAAATCTGGCTCTAATTACAAATTTTAAAAATATCCGAATACCTACTATGTACCCACAAAAATTAAAAACAAATTGGAAACAGAAACTTGATGACCGAAACAGCCATCTAGCTACTTCATTAATCTTTTAGGTATAGATAGTAATTTAACCATGCAACACAATTGCACACTGCCAAGTCACAAATATATGACACTGTGAGCTTAGGGAGAAAGTGATATTTTTTCTTCTATGGGTCTTGGTAATACCATCTGGTACTCCGGAAAGGAAGAACTGCAAAGAACAGTCTACAGTATGTTGCCATCTGGTACCTACTAATAGAACAACTGGGTAGCTTGCCCATTTTAGGTGTGTACTCATAGAATAGTATTCAGGGAATTCAGAAGACTGTGATTTACAACCAAAGTAGTATAACTCTTTTTGAATACTATCCTTGGCTGATGGCTCTGTACAGGCCTCATATGGAAATGAGGTAAATTTTGTGGCAAAGCTGAATGACTAAATTTTTAAAAAATCTCAGCAGCTTACCTTGACTTCCTGTTTCATAACATGTAAGAACTAAAAAAGAATTATAAAGATGGTGATAAATTTAAAATATTTGCATAACACTTCATCTAACTCAGTTATACAAATTTACTACTAGAATGTCAATTGTATCAATATTTGTCATTTGTAGTAATGAAGAATCCCCATCAAGACTAATTTTGACAACATTTTGTTTCTGTACACTTCGTAATTTATTTGACGTTATGTTGATTAAATTACCTTTCCATTGTGCTTCCCCAACCCCACACAAATATTTGGGTTAGATAATAGAAGAACACCAGCAATTTACAATTACATACCTGTAATCATTTCAATTTTCAATCATTAGCTTAAGTCGAATTCTCATAGGGGTTAACAAATAAATCAGAGAACTCATTAAATAATGAGTTAAATACTTTTTTAAAGTTTTATTTTAAATGTTCAGTCCACTTTCCTGAGAAAAAGTGTATGTGGATGATAGGAAAAGCAGAGAAGAAGAAAGAAGATGTAATGGCTACAAAAACAAGACTAATCAAGCTGTAGCAACTTGATAAGCAATGCTGAAATGTCTTTAGTTATTTTGTCTCTGGTTAGAAATTAGACATAACAAATTTCAGGGTTAAACTGCTGAAACTTAAATATAAATTTTTTCCAGAGTTCCATCAGTTAAAAAAATACTCTCTCAAACAATGCTTTTAAATTTCACCTACATTTTTTGCACTGTAGCCATTATATCTTGTACATTCTTCACAGAATATGTCCGTTTCAACAATGTGTTTTCCCAACTAAAGAATACCAGGGCAACAGAATGCAGTTATCTTGAAATGCACACCTGTTACGAAGCCAAAGGGCTGTATCATACATTCCCTCCAACTGAAATCACAAACTTTCTGAGACATTTTTCTCTGATAAAGAAGATACACTGAATGAGGTATCATCAGGCTCCAGCGAGGCATGATTGAAATCCATTTCTTCTAATTCAGGAGGTAAATCTGACAGCAGTGCCTGAATAAAAAAAAATTGATATTTTTGAATTAGTATGTGGATAGATTGTTTTCCAATTTTATGTTAATAGTTGTAGTCCTCTCATGGTGAATTATCTTTTTGGATTTAAAGAATAATTTATACTTCGGGATCTTAGACAATACCTTACCTAAAAGAAAAATTCTTCATACATTATTAAGAAAGTAACAAAATTCTAGATGTTGAAAGTGTGAATTGTGTAGAGTGGAACCTTTACAAAGGGGATATTAAGAGGGAAATGAGCAACTCTTCTGAACCAAGTGCTTTGAAGTGTTTGAGGTTAGTGATTTTCATACTAGTTTGGAGTGTGCATTGATCACTGTTTAAGGGATTTAAAATTGCGTTCTTTGTTAAAATATTCATGCCAGTTATGCTGTCCTTCATAGGAGACTGCATTTAACAAAACACTATTTTGTACTTCAGTGGGAGAAAGAACTTAGCAGTATGGAAAAACGTTCAGCTATTTTACTTTAGATTAAATTTTAACAACTTGAAAAGACCAAGTAATTTTATTTTTTCTTTCCTAAGGCTATGTTCATACCTACAGATGGTCAGGCACCCACCAGAGCACAGCGGAATCAGTGGATCTATCTGTAGAAATGATGTATCTGGAGGGCTACTCATTTCTCTGTTTGAGTAATAAGGATAATCCAATAATGATAAACTAAGCTTTGTCATGGTCTAATTGTTTTATCTGAAGTTGGAGAACATGCACCCATACTAAAGAAATAAATGATTGATCAAGTTTTATGCGGCTGACAATGCTGATGTTCACTTGACCACGAGGAATTTTGAACTTAATGACTGATTTGCTGCTTCCAATACTAAGAATAATGTAGCATATCTGACAATTTTTAGACAGTATTACTTGTAATGTGGGCTTTGGGTGCAGTGGTAAATAAGGACCAAGGGAACAGGAACAGATAAAAGCTTGTCACTACCCAATTAAGGAACAGAAAGGGCATGTTGGAGAATATATGAAATCCACTGTTGAAATAAGACAGTATGCACTCATTCTCTTTATTAAAAGAAGTGGCAGCTGCAAATCCTATACTCCTTGCCTTGTAGCACAGAGGCAAGATAAAAACATTCTCATTTTTATCAGGCTATGTAAGGGAAGACTAACCCCTATCTGGCAGACAAGCTGTTATTATTTATTTTATAAAATTGAATTTCTCATAAATTTATTGCTGGAACTGAGAGTATATACACAGTACACTAACTTAAAGGTAACGCATGCTTTCTAAGTTGCTAGATTTCAGTAATACGACACAGAGTCATTTTCTCCTAGAAAAGTGTTTTACCACTAAACCAGTCCCAGCGCAATGGGGCCTTTTCTGACGTTGGCTGATCATTCTATGTGAAAGACATCACAGATTTAGCTCACTTTGCAATTTTGAAGATGCCATATTAAAGAGGAGAAAGTGTTCAAATTAACATCACTAAACATGTGCTTAGAGTCAGACAGTCAAGATAATGAGATTTAATGATATTCTAATTTTTAGTGGGGAGATTACAAATCAGAGAAGCATTGTTATTTATTTCTTTGTTACTGCATTATAAGTAGTTGACTGAGTAAAATGAGTGCAGTAAAAATATACAAAAATTTTAATATCTGAGGCAGCATGGGGCACTACTAATACATGTGGTCCACTTTAGAATTCTTCTTTCAGTATCTTACTAGATTTGCAACTGAAAAAAATCTTTGGATTATAACAGTTGTTGGAACTGCCATTTTCACAGATACTAAGGTGAATACAATTAACTTTCTTTATTACGAATGTTTCATAAATGACAACTATCCTCAGGTTCTGACCTACTGTCATTTTTCCCAAGAGATTAAAACATTTTCCATATGATCAGTTTCCATAACACTTATTCTAGACCCTATGGTATGAATATCAATTTCTGTAGTATTAATCATTCTTATCCCACTCGCAAAGTGGAGAAATTGAAGTTCAAGAAAGGCTATTGATCTGGCTAGGAACACACAGTGAATTAGCAGAAGCAAGACCACAGCAAATGACTAAGTATAATGCTGAAAATATTACTTTGATTTTAAAGTGGCTAATTGATTTAAACAACAACAACAACAAAATCTTTGGGTAATCTAGTGTTTCAGTCAAAGACTATCACATTTTGTAAACCCTGGACTACTTCAATGGTCCAAAATATTCTATGGACCACACGTCTCACTCAACTTACACAAATCAAGATTAATGAAAGAACACTGAAAATTTGTTTTAAAATTAAAAACCAGTGACACATGGTTGTCTTTTATAAGGTAGAATAAAATGAATTACAGAAAGAAACCCATAAATATTTCATGATGTAAAGATCAGTAGTTTAAGTAATTACCTAGATAACTTTTTTGGACTACTATTCGTGTCTTCTATATTTTGTGACCATATTCTGAGATTCATTATACTCATTCTTAGTTATACAAATTAGTAGTTTCTATTTGGTGCTGATTATACTGGCTATAAAGCTCTCTACAATTTTTGAATCATGTTCTCTTTCAGCCAACTTTTGTCCATATACTAATTTATTAGTCTTTAATCAGAGGGAAAGTAGAAGAGGAAGAGAAAAATAAAAATGCACATTAGTTACACTTCTTATTTGTTATTGGTATTGGGAAAAGAACCAAACCAGGAATGAGGTTAGAATTAGGAAATAAAATGGAGTCTGTGTACTATTCCTAGATGTCAAGAGACACAGAAACTTGCTAGTTACTTGGCCATATAACTCTGAATTCACAACCATGCTATGACTTTCAAAACAAGGGCCACACTTCAAGTTATTCCTCTGCTTGTACCTAATTTTGTTTATTCACAGTTATTTAAAATTTACAATACTCTTGGAACCGTGTTCAAAACTACCTCCCCTATTCATTTAAAATCTGCATTTTTAGGTTTCTAAAAAATAAACACATTTTCAGTATGTCACGGAATATACATAACTCACATAATAAACCAATATGCTTAAATTAAGCTGGCAAAGATAAATGAAAGCTACTGTCTTGGAATGTCTGTGTGTGTGTGTGATGGGGTGCACAGGGAGTAAAATTCATAAAACTTGACACATAATATACATGCTGGTTTGAGCATCATGAGTAAATTTATTAGTTTCAATTTTGTGGTTCAGCACTTCAATAAAATATATAAAGGCTATTTCATTTAAAAAAAAAAAAGGAGGCTTATATGATGCTATGGCTTTAATCTTTTTCCTTAGGGATATCTGGGGTGGGCTATATACATGCTGTCTTTCTTTGATGTAAAAGATGAATATTTGTACTCCTGACATTCCTTGATGAATAAAAAACCTCTGAGACTGTTTCCTAAATAAGATAAGGGTTACCTGTGTCTCACACCACTCCTATAGAACTGTGACAAGGAATCAGCATAATGACATATAGTTCAAATGAAAATTTGTTATAATTTAATATTAAATGGAATATTTATTATAATTCTATAGTTTTTAGCAGGCCTAACAAATTATTATACAGATTTCACATGAATATTTGAGACACGAAATGTAATTTGGGAGGAACTGGTAAACAAAAACCCACATCAACATGCAAAAGACAGTAAATTTCATCTTTGGAGTCAAAAATTCAAATGCTCAAATAAATTGGGAAAAGTAAGTGATGCACTGTGGAAACAAAGAATTTCACAAAGTAATTTTATATTTTCTTAGTGATGAGCAACACATTACAGAACAGAAGATGTCCAAACATCTGTGAACTGTAGTGAAGGTTAACAAGAAATTAAGATCCAGAAGAGAGGCAAAGAAATGCTTTAACTGTTTCATTCACAAAAGGTCCCAAAATATGTGCCTCTCTAGTTAGGGTAGCCCAGTCTCTATCAACATTTTCAGAAATTTCTTTGAAATTAATTTTAAAATTATTTTTCCCACCTAAAGACTAACCTGAAATTAAAAGCATGTTAATCAATTATTTTGATTTTCCACTGAAGCAGCATTCAAAACCTGAGCAGCTATTCTCAAGAAAACTGTTTTGCAAAGGTCATGAAATAACAAATATTTCCTCCATGCCAAACACAAATGAAGTATAAAAATGAAAATATATGAAGAACCCAAGTGTGACATACCATTTTTCGACTTGATACATTGCAGCTTACTACTCTCTCCTGGGACCTACCTGCTGTTGTTCCTTATCGTCAGCTTTCATGGCTAATATCAAGCTTCTGACAAAAGTCTGAAGTTTAAAGTATTTTTGCTTTTGAATCTCTAGCTCATTTTCAATGAATTTGACTTCTTCATTCTGAAAGAGAAAATATCAAATGATACAATTACCTTATGTAAACCTAGGAGTGTACATGTTTGATGCACAATAAAATTCTTAAAAACCATCAAATAAGAAGGACAATAAAGAAAACAAAATGTTAACATAAAGGAATACAAAGCATGGAAGAAAATGATCCTATTAGTCATAGGCTGCCTTTTAAGCAAATCACTATAGAAAACAATTTTTAAGATCAAAAACCAATCCAATCAGTTCCAGTAAGAGAAAAACCAAAAAACAGCTCCCTTCTTGGAAAGACCCCTCCTCTATCAAGCCTAATTGGCATTTAGATTAAGATTAAGAATAAAGGCTGGGCGCATGGCTCACACCTGTAATCCCAGCACTTTGGGAGGCAGAGGTGGGCGGATCACCTGAGGTCAGGAGTTTGAGACCAGCCTGGCCAACATGGTGAAACCCCATCTCTACTAAAAACACAAAAATTAGTCGTGCGTGGCGGCATGTGCCTGTAGTTCAAGCTACTCAGGAGGCTAAGGCAGAAGAATCACTTGAACCCGGGAGGCAGACAGAGGTTGCAGTGAGTGGAGATTGCACTGCTGGGCAGCAAGAGTGAGACTCGTCTCAAAAAAAAAAAAAAAAAAAATTGAGAATAGACGGAGTCCAATTAACCCAAAGAGCAATAGCAGACCCAGTAATGTTGAATTTGCCATTCAGAAAGCCAACTACTCAGAACTTAAATGGTTAATTTGCACAAAGAAGAGCCTGAAATTACTAAGACTGTCTTAAGTTGTTTGCTGAGCCTCCACAGATTAAGTAGGAGTCTGTTATTCCAAAAAATCTGAAAATGTACCACTGTGTACCATTGGTGTAAGAATCAGTTACTCTTTACTATTTTTGCTAGTTGCATAGGTAAAACAACTGGACTAATATTTGGGAGTATTCTAGTTCCAGGACTACTGATAACTGTAAACTTGGGTGGGTGACACTCTTTACGCATCAGTAAAATGGTTATTATACTGGTACTCCCTGACAGTTCTAGCTTTGAGGGCTCTAACACTCAAATAAGATAATGACCATGAAAGTGCTCTGAATAGGTTTACTATAAAAGCCACAGTAATCAGGAAAGGATGGTATTGCATAAGGGTAGACATATCAACCGATAGAAAAAAATAGAGATGAGAAATAAATCCCCACAAAAATGGTCGATTGATTTTCAACAAAGGCGCTGAGGTCACCCAATAGATAAAGTATTGTTTTTCAACAAACAGTGGTTAAACAAATGCAAATCCACATGCAAAAAAAAAAATTATCAACCCTTACCTCACATCATGGGCAAAATGTAACAAGACATGGATCATAGACCTAAAGCTAAAATGCATAATAAAACTGAAACTTTTAGAGGAAAAGAGAGGAGAAAATCTTTGTTACCTTGGGTTAGGCAAAAAGTTCCTTAAATAGAACACAAAACTTATGGAACTTAAAAAAAAGAAAACTTTTATTTTAATTTATTTAGTTAAATCAATTTTATTTATTTATTTTTTTATTTAAAGACAGGGACTTGCTCTGTTGCCCATACTGGAGTGCAGTGGTACAATCATAGCTCACTGCCACCTTGAACTACTGTGCTCAAGAGATCCTCTCACCTCATTAGCTAGACTACAGGTATGCACCACCATCCCTGGCTAATTGTTTTTTAATTTTTTTGTAGAAATGGGATCTCCCTATTTTGCCCAGGCCGGACTTGAACTCATGGTCTCAAGCGATCCTCCCACATCAGTCTCCCAAAGTGTTGGTATTACTGGGATACATTATTGTGCTTAGCCTCAAGAAAGACCTATTTTATAAAATGAGGTCAGGAGTTTTAAACCAGCCTGGGCAACATAGCAAGACCCTGTCTCTACCAAATATATATATATATATATATATATATATATATATATATATATAGCCTGACATGGTATGGTGTGGTGGCATGCAGCTATAGTCCCAGCTATTCAGGAGGCTGAAACAAGAGGACTGCTTGAGCCCAAGAGTTTGAGGTTGTGGTGAGCCATGATCACACCACCGCACTTCAGTCTCGGTGAGAGTGAGACCCTACGTCAACAAACAAAACAAAACAATACAAAAAGCAACTTTGCTCTTTAAAATATATTGTAAAGAAAATAAAAAATAAAGCCATATATAGGGAGAAAATATTTTCAAACCATACATCTGACAAAGCACTTGGATTCAGAATACATAAAGAACTTACAACTCAATTATGAGATGAGCAACAAAGTAAAAAGCAAAATATCTGAACACACTCTTCATCAAATAAAGTATCTGAATGACTAATAAGCACATGAAAATATGCTTAATGTCATTTGTCCTTAAAGAAATACAGATTAAAACTACTGATATATTACAATATGTCAGTACTACTGCTGACATATTACAAAGAGATACTACTACTGACATATTACAATAGTTAAAGTTAAAGAGATTGACAATACCAAGTGCTGACAAGAATGTGGAGCAATTAGAAGTCTCATACATGTTGACAAAAGTTGTCCACCTCTGCAAAATGCTTGAAGAGATTGATTCTGAGCCAAATATGAGTGACCAAAAGCCTGTAACACAACCCTCAGGAGATCTTGAGAAATGTGCCCAAAGTGGTTGGGCCACCACTTGATTTTATACATTTTAGAAAGACACAAGGCATAAATCTATATTTGTAAGTTATACATTGGTTTGGTTCAGAAAGGAGGGGCAACTGGAAGCAGAGACTTCCAGGTCAAACACAGATTCAAAGATTTTCTGAATGGCAATTTCTTGAAAGAGTTATCAATAGAAAGGAATGTCTGAGTTATGATTAGGGGCTGTGGAGACCAAGGTTTCATCTTGCAGATGAAGGCTCCAGATAGCAGGCTTCAGAGAGAATAGATTGTAAGTGTTTCTTATCAGACTTCAAGAATCTGTTTTATCAGTAATTCTAAACGGGAGGAAGATATGATGAGGCATGGCCAGCTTGCCATTCCCATCATGGCCTGAACTAATTTTTCAGATTAACTTTGGAATGCCCTTGGCCAAGAGGGAGGGTTCATTCAGATGGTTGAGGGACTTAGAATTTTATTTTTGGTTTATTAATACATACATTTTTGGTGAAAGTGTAAAATGGTACAGCTACTTTGGAAAATATTTTGGCAATTTCTTATGAAATTCAACATAATTTTTCTTAACATAACATCAAAAAGTGGGCAAAGGACATGAACAGACATTTCTCAAAAGAAGACATTCATACAGCCAACAGACACATGAAAAAATGCTCATCATCACTGGCCATCAGAGAAATGCAAATCAAAACCACAATGAGATACCATCTCACACCAGTTAGAATGGCAATCATTAAAAAGTCAGGAAACAACAGGTGCTGGAGAGGATGTGGAGAAATAGGAACACTTTTACACTGTTGGTGGAATTGTAAACTAGTTCAACCATTATGGAAAACAGTATGGCGATTCCTCAAGGATCTAGAACTAGATGTACCATATGACCCAGCCATCCCATTACTGGGTATATACCCAAAGGATTATAAATCATTCTGCTATAAAGACACATGCACACGTATGTTTATTGCAGCACTATTCACAATAGCAAAGACTTGGAATCAACCCAAATGTCCATCAGTGACAGATTGGATTAAGAAAATGTGGCACATATACACCATGGAATACTATGCAGCCATAAAAAAGGATGAGTTTGAGTCCTTTGTAGGGACTTGGATGCAGCTGGAATCCATCATTCTTAGCAAACTATCAGAAGAACAGAAAACCAAACACCGCATGTTCTCACTCATAGGTGGGAACTGAACAATGAGATCACTCGGACTCAGGAAGGGGAACATCACACACTGGGGCCTATCATGGGGAGGGGGGAGGGGGGAGGGGGGAGAGATTGCATTGGGAGTTATACCTGATGTAAATGAGGAGTTGATGGGTGCAGCACAGCAACATGGCACAAGTATACATATGTAACAAACCTGCACGTTATGCACATGTACCCTACAACTTAAAGTATAATAATAATAAATAAATTAAAAAAAAAAAAAAGACTCAGCAATCCTACTTTGAGGTATTTGCCCAAGATAAATGAAAGCACATGTCATAAAAAGACTTATCAATATTCATAGCAGGTTTATTTATAATAGTCCCAAACCAGAAGCAGTTCAAGACTTCATTAGCAGGTGAATAAACAAATTATGGTGGTGTTTACACAACTACGTCCACCTGTCAAAACTCATCTAACTGTATACTTAAGAAGAGGAATTTTATTGTATGAAAATTATGCATCAATTAACCTGGTTAAAAATAAAGTCTATCCCAAAGGGGCGAAACAAAATCTTTTCCTTCTGTCTAACTGACACTTTGTAACCTCTGACCATCATTCCCTTATTTCCCAATTTCCCGCAAGCCCTTGGTAACCACCATTCTACTCTCTGCTTGTTTGAATTTGATTGTTTTTTATTGCGCACATAAATGAGAACATGGTGGGAGTCTTTCTGTTCCTGGCTTATTTCATTTATCATAATATTCTCCAATTCTGTCCATGTTTTTTCAAACAACAAAATATTTTTATATGCTGAATTGTATGAATGATGAATATGGTAAATAATAATAATATATTGTACATTTCAAAATCACTATGAGAAAAGTTGAAATGTTTTCACCACAATATATGGTAATTTGTGGTGATGGATATGTTATGTAGCTTGATTTAATTAATCCACATGGTATTCATAAATCATAACAGCATTTTGTACCCTATAAATATACACAACTCTTGTCAGCTTAAAATTAAAAAGTAAAAATTATTGTAAATAAATAATCAGCCAGTTACCATTTCAAAAAACATGAAAGTAGGCTATGATTATTCTTTGCATCTAGCAAACTGGTCTCAAAATCATAGCAGGACTTTTAACAGCATTTGTTCAGAAAACCAAATTAAAGTATATTACAATTAATTGGTTCTAGGGGTATTTTTATTGTTTCAATTGAGAGGATGCTGTAGTATTTATCATATCCAGTCTATTAAGATGTTTACTATACCATCTATTTTATCAGCTTAGTTAAAAGCTTTTTTTTACCTGATAAAACTGCTTCTTCTCAGACCATTTAATATCAAGTGAATCATCTGTACAAGTGAAATTCCTTATCCAGAGGCACTCTATAAAAATCTAAATTATAAGTAAGCATTATAATAAAATTCAACATACTCCTGTCATGATATATTTTACTAATTTTAAGCCTTTGCTTTATTAGTATTCATTGTCGGAGCAGTAGTATTAGTAAAGTGCTGACCAGGAAGTCTTTTCTAAAACAGGAGATATACGTTATCATTATAGTAGTATGTGGTTTGAATGCACAGTCCTTCTTAGCTGCATTCACAGTGTATTGGGAAACATTAATTCACATTTACAAAAGTCATGAAGCATCTTTTGATATGCAGACTTCTAATTCTCCATGCAAATATTTCTCCTCCTTGGTATTTATGCAATGTTTGGAAAATATAAACAGCTTTAAGATAATTTAATATTGCAGACATTTTCTTCACAGAGCTGCTTTGCAAGCCTATTAAATGCTTCCTAGATAACAGGCAGTAATTTATGTGTACTTTCTAGATTTTCTAAGTAAATCAATGCTTGTGAGAAGAACTAGTATCATAACGTCAGTTACTGATTTTCATAAAACAAGATCTATCTTATTTTTATTGTTGTTAAAGTCCTCCCTACATTTTGAGTAAGCTTTGTTAATTCTTTTTCAAGATGATAGTAAGGAGAACTCCAGGTTCCACGTTGACCAGAGCTTTGATATCTGAGCAAGCTATTAATGTCTGCCAAGTCTGAGGTGCTATTTTATGATGCAGTTACTCCTGCCTCAGGTACTGAGCCCATCAACGTATCTCATAAACATTTTGTGTTAGTTAGAATTCCGAAGAACATGAATTTCTGGTGATGTATCTTAATCAAAAACTCCACTATGACCAAAATGAGTATTGATGGTTGCATAGTAATAAGTGTCAAATGCACCATTGGAAACATTCTTTCAGTTTGCTACATGAAATCCCAAGAATGACAGACTGAATAATTCAGTGTAGGGGAAAAAATACAATGATCCAGCTCCTGATTTTATGTAAATGAGTACTTGCATAATAGTTTTTAAATTATTTCCAAAGATGAATTAAGTCATTTGTTCACTCACTCAGCAATTACTATAACTATAGTTACAGTTGAACAGTTATGAGACAGGCTCTCCACCAGGTAACACATAGGTGAATAAAGTAAGTCTCTTCTCACAAGAAGTTTATGATGAATATATCATCATGTGCTGTATAACAACGTTTCAGTCAACAATGTGCCACATATAATGACAGTCATCCCATAAAATTATTATGGAGCTGAAAAATTTCTATCACTTAGTGACGCTGTAGCCATCATAACGTCATAGTACAATGATTAACTTCTCTATGGTAAGATACACAATCCTTACCTTTGTGTTCCAATTGCCTACAGTATTCAATACAGTGACATGCTGTACAGGTTTGTAGCCTAGAAGCAATAGGCTATATCATATACGCTAGGTATGTAGTAGGCTATATACATCTAGGTCTGTGTAAGTATACTCTATGATGTTTTGCACAATGACAAAATTGCCTAACAATGGGTTTCTCAGAATTTATCCCCATCATTAAGCGATGCATAATGGTACTTAAGATATCAACAATGTGGTTTTCATCCCCAAATAAGAAACACTAGTATGTGCATACCAAGGGGTACAACATTTTCTCTGAAGACAGATTAAATTACTAAACTGGCAGGGCTTTTTAAAACCAACATCTTGACATCAGTAACAAAAACTGCTATATGAGGTTTTGCTTACCTTTCCTTTAGAAGTAACAAAGTTCATGTGAGATGAGTTGAAAAATTTTAAAATCATGATTACAAAAATATATATTTTCCATATAGGTGCTGAATTTTGAAAATTAAAGAAAATAACTTTATGGAACTGCCAAGACAGAGGCAATTATATAAAACATATAAGAAAATTCCTAATGGGGCAGTAAATGACCCCTTGTTTCCACAGAATTTATTACAATGGAAAACACTGGATTGATACAATGTTCTTTAGAGTTCAATGAAAAATATTAGCAAACATTTCTGGACTAGACACTCTGCCCTGCCCTACTGTGGTTTTTAGCACCAAACCGTTTCAAGTAGACTGCCACCCAAGAGGCGAGAGGTCTTGGAAAGAATCCTCTGAGTCCTGGGCCCAACCCTCTTTGACATATTTGAGAATGCTAAGAGGAGTACACTTAACAGCTGTGCAATCCAGTCCTTTCATCTGTAGTTTCCACAACCTGTGCCAAGTTGTGGCATGCAGAGACATTGTAATCCTGAACTGGGCATTTAGAAATATTATATGGCCATGTAGGAGAGATTATCATAATCTCTTGTATTTCAGAACCAACAAATTTATAATTCTGTTAGTTGGAAATACAGTCGAAACATAGGATTTTATCAGTTCTTTGGCCATTTAGGAAGTACATTTCAAAAGATATTTCCCTTCTGTGTTTACAATATTCAATATTTTAAAGCTTGACATGTTATGAATATTTGGAAAACAGAATCTGTTGGATGGCATACATTTCAATTATAGTAAAACTGAAAAGATTTTAGAGGAAATGACAGCTGTTGTACTTTCTGATTAAATACTATTTTCTGTTAACATTTTAACATTACTAATCTCTGCTTTGAACACTGATGACATTTCATGACAAGAACTTTTGTGTATGAAAAGAGCTGTGTGGCCAAAATTTCAGAAGGCCCCAAAGTTACCTAGTAAGATAGAATAATCATTATCAAAGGGACAGCTTTTATAAATCTATGCAGAAAACATATTGACATACAGACTAATAGATTATGTTCAGATTTAATTAAAAAAATATGTATAGCACTCTTTCAAAGGCAGCTTTCCAATTTAGTAACAAATGACATTAAGAAAAGGTCATCTGTATTCTTATTCATTCTGTATTTGCTTTGGAAATTGTTTGTAAACTTCTCCTAGAACAGGTATATTATTATATTTTTAAAAATTATCTACAGAAGAAGTAAAAATTTAGGATAAAATTACTAAAGTCCACTGGAAAAAAATATCCCTTTTACCGTCATTTAAAAATGAACTTTGGCTTTAGAAAAGCTTTGTCATACATTTCATGTTGACCACTACTAAGTACTGCCTCCATCCTGCCATATACCATCAATACTTACTCCACTCAGCAACTCTTTGCCTAAGATCATAACCCCTAAACCAGACAGCAATAATTAAAATAATCAGCACTCTGACTGATATTCAAATTGCCAGAAAGAATTAATGCAGAGCCTCAGAATGCTTAACTTATTAAATAGGAGTAACATAGGTATTGTAAAATTCTGCCTCATTTAATACCCTCTCTTAATAAATTCATAATTTTAATTTGCCTACCTTATAATCCAAGAGAGAGTTTACTTGTTCTACTTCAGAATTACTTATCATGTCACTTTCTTCATCATCAATAATTTCTATTTTCTGTAACAGAAGTAGAGAAGTTACAAATATATATCACGTCATTCTTACTACACTCAGCAATATATAGAAAATACGCATTCAATGTTCAGGTTGTCTAGTCTAGATTATCTGGAATGAACTCTGATAACTGACTGGCTCCTCAGTGTTACACATAGTGTGTGTCTGAGCCACCTCCCTCTACCTTTAACTGATGACTGGTAAATAAAAACATTAATACTATTTAAAATAGAAAATGTCTTTTTACAATATCCCTAACAAAACAGGCAAACTGCTTAAACAGTACCCTCCAGTGACAGGAAATTCACTTCCTGTAATGGTGGTCTATTCTAATGGGGGTAAACACACAATTGATGAAATAGTTTTCTTTTGTAAGTTTCCACATGCCTCTTTGTGACTTCTAATGTAAAATGTCAGCATAAGATATTCCAAAATCAAATACCATTTTTAAAAATTCCAATATTTACTGCAGACTGCACAACTTTAGCTCGACAACTAATTAAAAGCAGGCATCTATGATGTAATGATAAAAATATCATGATGATTTGTTTCCTTCATTGAAGAGTAACATCCAGGATGAGGAGGTGGAGAGAGAGGAAAAGGGAGAAACAGAAAGGAGAGAGACAGATTAAATTATCTTTGGCTTTTTTTAAAAAAAGTCATAGCATAGCTTGTACAATATCTTGCCCACAGTAGGTACTAATACTAATTAAATATCTGTCGAAAGAATGAACAAAACTGTTCAGCGTTGATGAAAAAAAAAATGACCAATGAGCTCCAACCATGAGGGGGCAAGTTCTCTAATCATATGATTTTTTTTTAAAAAAAAAAAAAAAGGAAAAAAAGGTATAAATAAAACCAGCTCTATTTTTTTCTTTCACATGCAAAAATTACAGTTAAGAAAAAATGCCTTTAAATATTTAAACCCTGCCAACCCAAAGAAAAATTTTAAAAAAGGAAAAACTAAGCTATATTCAGTCACTAGACGGTCTTTTAAGAACAAGCACATAAATAGCAACATGTTGTAGGCAGAATTTGAAATCAGGCTTCCTACCCTGTCTGTGTGTGTGTGTGTGTGTGTGTGTGTGTCACACACACATACATATATGCACACACATACAAATACATTTATATATGGTGATTAAAGGTCACAAATTAACTTGGAATGATTATATTTAATATATTGCATATGAGGATACGATACTATTACAGGGTTTGTGACCTGCAGGCTTTTGAGTCAGGAAAACAGCTGCAGTGAAATTACTTTCTACTGCTGCCTGGAGATGAATCCAGTATTTTGTTTTCTATTCTAATCTCTATAAAATTGGAGCTCCATCATGTCAGCTCTTCCAAGACCTCATATTTGATATTTTTTGATGTGTTTTAGATTCTCTACATATTTGGATTGGCTCTGGGAAAAACGAGCTAGGCAATTCAGGGAGGTACGCACCAAAGACCACCGTATAGATGCGTGCATTTAAATAGGTCTCATATGCCTGTTTGATTTGTCATCCATGAATAATTGGGGGCACTCAAAAGTTATAGGCAGAGGAGATTACCCTTTGAAAGTTTGGAGTTTTGTTTCTAAAAAATCAATTGCTTTTTGAAAAATTAGGTGCCTAAATTACTGTGAGTCATCCCATGCCATGGCTTCATTCATTATCTTCAAATATTCGCTGCAAAGGAGATTCAACACAGAGAAATTCAGGCTCAAAATGAGCATGTCTTTAAAGGGAAAGATGTTTCAATTTGTAAACTGTATATGACTTGCATACTAAAACTCAAATATGTAGCAGAAGATTATTAGTTGGTGGAATTTAAGATGAGCACAATTCATAACCATGGAAAACAATTACTAGTAGCTATCTAATAAAAACACGACTTTGCCTCATAATCAAAGCTGTTTTCCTGTATGCTTGTTGAACTTAGTGTTAGAAGGGTCAAACATTGACTTCAACCAGGACTCAAATCAGTAAAACACAATCCTAAACTATATTCTGCTTATAGAAAACACTGTTATATATTATTGTTATTTAACAACAACAACAACAACAAAACAGCAAAACTATTTTATGCTCTCAACTTTTATTAAAGACATGTGACAGGACTACGCTGTGAAATAAATAATGCTTGTAATGAAAGTCAAGGTAGACCCTAAAGTCGCAGCCGTTTTGTAACCAAAAAAAAGGTCAATTATTTGGCTATTTTTTAATGGCTGCAATCAAACACAGAACGCTGATTCAAAAGTAAAAACAAAAGGACAATGACATTCCCCTTTATATCTGACTCTTAATACCATTTTGATTATAGGATTACTTGATAGGGCAGAATATAAACAGATGTTGCTAAAACAGCTGCATAGGGAGCATCACTATCTGTTTACATTTTCACAAAACCCACTTTACTCCACGCACAACCTGCTTCTATTTGCTATTCAAACATTTAATACTACCTTTCCTCCTATATTGTGATTTTTAAGATGACTAACCAGAGTACAATTTAACTATTAATAGGAGGAAAAAGAGTTCCAAACACACCATAGATAGGTATGTTCTGAACAGAGAACTCAGAGGCAGAAATTTTTGCATACACGTGCCACAACTAAAAAAGGTTTCCTTCAGGATCTCATGCCAAACTCTGTTTTAATTCTGCCATCTGTCAAATAGGTAGAAATCTGTTCTTTGCTAACCGTGTTAAAGAAAAATAACTTGTTAGCCAGGCGCGGTGGCTCACGCCTGTAATCCCAGCACTTTGGGAGGCCGAGGCGGGCGGATCATGAGGTCAGGAGATCGAGACCATCTTGGCTAACACGGTGAAACCCCGTCTCTACTAAAAATACAAAAAAAACTAGCCGGGCATGGTGGCGGGCACCTGTAGTCCCAACTACTCGGGAGGCTGAAGCAGAGAATGGCGTGAGCCCAGGAGGCGGAGGTTGCAGTGAGCCGAGATCGCGCCACTGCACTCCAGCCTGGGCGACAGAGCGAGACTCCGTCTCAAAAAAAAAAAAAAAAAAAAAAAAAAGAAAAAGAAAAAGAAAAATAAGAAAAATAACTTGTTATATGTAAAATGTCCTATATGTACCAAGTATTGGGTTTTTATATTTGCAAATTCCTCAATCAAAAAATTAGTGATACAAATGACAACATTTTAAATTTTATTTACTAAGCCCTCAAAGATATGTAATTTCACTGGAAATAGTTCTGTTTTGGTTTGTGAAGTGGAGCAAGACTTTATTCTGAAAATGAGAATATTTTCACCAACTGGATACTTGGACTTGAAATCAACCATGTAATGAGAAAAGAATTTCAAACTGTACATACCACATTATCTGTGGATACTGCATGGTGGTCCTCTTCCTTATGAGCCCTTGCCTCATTCGGAACAACTTCATTGGGCTCTTCTATAGAAAAAAAGAAGCCATAATTTCGTTTTTCATTTCGCAAAACTTTCTTGAGAATACTATTTTCAAGATCATTTAAATAATTTCTCTATTATAAAAAGACACAAATGGCAAATTCATTTCACACGTTTGATGAACAATTCTACTTCAAACGATGTATTCTAAAGAAATAAGTAGAGATGGGGGCAAATACAAGGATGGTCACCACTGTCCTATTTGTAATTGAAAAAATGGACAAAAACTGTATCCTTAACAATTGAGGAATAGAGAAATTTAGAATCTATCTCTATAATAAATATTATGAAGCCACCAAAATTGAAGTAGAAGAACGGTAGTGATAAGGAAAATATTCATGGTTTACTGGCAAGTGAAAAAATGAAGGTAACAAAACCTATTTTGTGGATACATATAATATTAATTTTATTTTAAAATATATAAACTTTACTATATAATTTAAATAAATTTATTATACAAATATGTAAATTTTCATGGAGAAACACTAGGACTGTTTCCACCAAGACATTGCCATTACTATTTCTAGATGGAATTATGGGTAATTTTTAATTTTTCTGTTTTCTTTTTGCTTATATGTGTTTAAATATTTTTCTACAATGAACATTTGTTTCTCATTCAAATAAGGAAAAAGTGATAACATAATTTTCAAATCTATGATATAAAACCATAAATCCAGAGCATTTCCAGTTTTGTGAATGTATGTGTGTACAAACACACTTCTGTATATATGCTAAGAGAAAAGAGTGGCAAAAATATCCCCTCATCCTTATTTTCAGAAAGGTTATCATTGAGGAATAGGGTTGTTTCTATTTTTTATTGTATTTCCCAGTACTTTCTAAAATGAACATGTATCTCTTTTCTGATCAAAATTCAATATTCTAGAAATGAGAAAATAAGTAAAAGAAATAAATTAATTCAGAGAAATCAGACTACTAAAAAACTCTCTAGGCTGAGCTAGGGGAACTGATTGGTTCAAGGCACAGGGTATCTGCATGTATAATCCCTTCTGTTTCAGATTACCCTCCACCAGCCCCTTAGAAAAACAAGGTAGCAATGTTCTTCTCTCTCTATCTTTTTTCTTTTGGCACAGACATGTTGTGGAGATTATTTGAATAAATACTAGTAGAATTTATTGATCTCATGGTAACGGACATTTTACTTCACCTTAGGTAGCAGAACAAAAATATTTATTAGCCCTCACAAATTTTTCTAAGTCTATTCCTTTTCATGGAAAGAAATATAAGGGTGCCTTGTATGAGCATGGGGGAATTATTAAGAGGAAAATGTGTTTGATCCAGGAACTCACATATGACTATATAGAGAATTCAAGTTTAAGATATTCAGAAAACTCTTACCAGAATTTTGATGCAAAGTCCACTACAAACACAATTTAAATGTTTTTGTCTCCTCTGCTATATTTTTTAAAAATTAATTTTTTGGGGGTATATTTGAGATATACAACATGATGTTATAAGATACACACATACACATATACATATAAATTGTTTCTGTAATGAAACAAGTTAACATATCCATTATCTCACATAGTTACCCATCCCCACCCACGAGCAGCTATAATATATTCCTTTAGCAAAAATCTTGAATAGATTACATTTATTAATAGTAACCCTCATGTTGCACATTAAATCTTTTGACTTGCTCATACTACATATTTGCTACTTTTTATCACTTGACCTGCATTTCCCTATTTCCTCTCCCTCATATTCTGATCCTGGTAACCTTTTTTTTTTTTTTTTTTCTGTATCTGTATATATTTGACTGTTTCCCCCCACCTCCCCCGCCATTTGCCACAACATGGACAGACCCTGATATGGTTTAGGTCTGTGTCTGCTCCCAAATCTCACGTCAAATTGCAATCCCCAATATTGCAGCTGGAGCCTGGTGGGAGGTGATTGGATCGTTGGGATAGATTTCCCCTTTGGTGCTGTTCTTGTAAGAGTGAGTGAGTTCTCAAGAGATCTGGTGTTGAAAGTGGGTAGCACCTCACCCCTCTTCCCTCTGTTCCAGCCACGTAAGACCTGCCTGCTTCCCTTTCACCTTCTGCCATGATTGTAAATTCCTGAGGCCTCCCTGAGAAGAAGCCAGCAACATGCTTCCTTTACAGTCTGCGGAACTGTGAGCCAATTAAACCTATTTTCTTTATAAATTACCCAGTCTCAGGTATTTCCTTATAGCAGTGCTAGAACAAACTAATACAGACCTGCAGGACATTATGCTAAGTGAAATAACTGAACACAGAAAGAAAATATTGCATGATCTCACTTATATGTGAAATCTTAAAAACAGGTCAATTTATTTTTTTTAAAAGAATGGTTCATAGACAGAGGAGCCTTTACCTACTCATTATTTAGACATTTCAAATCACAGACATTTCAATTCCTATGTAATCAGCAACAAAATGTAATGAAGGAAGGGAAAAAGTGTCATCAGACAGTATTAGCACTAGTGGCCTCAGAAGAGAGTTTATATTGCTCATCAACAACGTAACATTCTTTACAGGTTTGCCTTATATTCCTATTCTCCTTTTCTCATAACTTTGTACACAGTTCTGCTTTACTGGCAACATATTTTGTACATGGTTTGGTTATTTTGGAAGATTTAAATTAAAACTATATTGAGGATTTCTAAAATAAAAGGATGTGAAGTGATACAGTTGAATAAAAAACGTTTTCTTTCGCTTACAGAAGCTTCAATATTTGTGAATGTTTGAAATCTAAACACTATCTATGTGCCTGGTAATTCCCCAAGAAAAGCAACTTTGCTAATTGGATAATAAAGTGGAATTATTACCAGTTAAAGCTCTAGAGGGCGCTCTATGTGGTGGCTCTATATACTCGCACTAAGTAACTGCATGTAGAATTATCTTTCATGTGCATACCCATATAATAGATACAGCCGGAAAAAAAAGAGGCTTTGATGTAAAATTCAATGACATAGATGTTAATTGTTCTCATCTTTAAAAATTTTGCTTCTCGGGATAGTAAAAATCTTTAAAATTGTTCAAACACAAATTTATTTTTCACAGTCTATTAACTGTAGATACAGAAATTAAGGAGCTCAGTCATCTAGCTATTACTTTTGCTAGAGTTTGCAGTTGTGGGAGGGGTGAGCTCAGGCAGGGTTTTTTTGTTTTTGTTTTTGTTTTTAATCTTTCCTAACAACACTTCTTTTCTCTTCACCACTACACAGGGAAAGGGAAGGTGGGAGGTGGAAGGCGGAAGTTAGAGGTAAGTCAGAAGCTCTAATACGTATTAGGAAGTATCTACCCTCTCAGAAACAAATGAATGGAACTGAAACTGCTAAAAGACCAGCAGCACTTTTTTTGACTCTTACTAAAGCTGCCTTTTACTGCAATAAAAAAAAAAATCTTAATTTTTACTTATACAGATTTTTCTAGAATATTTTAATGGGATTTTCAATTGATTTTTAATACATAATACGTAACCCTAATTTAAAGAAATCTTTCCCTTCTTAGATATGCAGAAGACTCTAATGCTACTGAATCAATAGCCCTATTATAAGCAGTCTGAATTTCAGTTGTTAGGTTTTTGAAGTACTATGGGCACTTAATTTTATAATAATCTAAAAATTATTTTTTCTTTATATTTCTTAGATGTAATTAATGGAAATTTCAAAGTAGAAATATATTTAAATACATTTTCATAAACTGGAAGGAAAATGGTTAGCATAATTTAAAGGCATGATATTAGTTTAGGCCAGATGATATGATTCACTTAATCAAATGAATCGGATTAGTATTCCCCACTAGCAAAATGAGGAAAAGAATAGGACATAACTAGTAGGAAACTGTACCAAAAAGGGCTCTTTTCAGTATCTGAAAAAGATTTTTTGCTTTTCTCTTGCAATTTCTGTGAGAATGAAAAGGTTACCATGCAGCTGTGAAAAATAAACCACTGATAAAAAATTCTAGGCAGTCACACTTCTGATCAAGTGTTTTTTGATTCATATATTAAATTCTCTTTCTTCTTTTTATCGTTGTGTCTTGATTACTGTGCCAGCGATTTAAAGAACACACCATGACAAAGAATGTCAGTGTAGGAGCAGTGGTCCATTCAGAGGGGACCATTAAGTGGTCTTTAAAATTAACTTTCACTTTTTTTCTTCAACTACTTATTTTTTAAAATTATCTTTTAGGTGGAGAAGTGGGAGTTGGGAAATGAAATTTCACTTAGGGTCTTCTGTACTTTCTCTGAATATTTTCTCTCAGCTTACCCACTCAAGCACAGAAACACACAAATCTCTACTTCCCCACTCTCCTTCAACTAGCCACTATTCAGCAGGCTCTAAAACACCAGTCATGAGTCACTGGGAATATCCAAGTATCTCCAGGCACATGCAATTTAGTAAACACTAACAAATGACAGAAATGGTTTAAAGGACCAATTATATTAGAAATAAAGGGCTTGGAAATGGTGCAATGTTTCTTTTTTCTTGATAATTTTAAAATCTGCCTCACTATTTTCCTGTACACTCAATTCTCTTGTATCATCTTCAATATGAATAACAAATGTTAGGAGAGAGAGAGAAAGAGAAGAGAGAGTGAGAGAGAGAGAGAGAGAGAGAGAGAGAGAGAGAGAGAAACTTGAATATTCACATTGATAACCTTTCAAATACCTGATCTTTAAATACATGGCCCTCTTAATACTAGTAGATTTGCTTTCCCTTTCATTACTCAACCTACTGCAATCTGTTTGCCTCTCCTCTTCCCATGCAGTTAATTGCTTTTTTAAAAGAATTTCTAAAGCACCAAATTCAATGGCTTTCTCATCCCTTTTTCTACCTAACTTTTATGAGACCATGAGACTTTTTTCATTTTTTCACTTAACTACTGAAATAATGACACCTCTTCCTTCTGAAATCTCTTTATTTATTTATTTTTCTTAATTTTAGAGACAGAAGTCACTATGTTGCCCAGGCTGGAGTATAGTGGCTATTCACAGGTGCAATCAGAACACACGGAAGCGTCAAACTCCCAACCTCAAGGGATCTTTTTCGCCTCAGCTTTCCAAGTAGCTGAGACTACAGGCATGCCACTGCACCTGACTCTTTCCTTGGTTTTAGGAAAAGCATACTGTCCTGCTTCTTCTGTTTCTGGATGTTCTTTCAGTGGCTCCCTTTTCTCATCCAACACCCAAATCTGGACATTTATCAATACACAGTCTTTGTTCATTGTCCTTTCTTGTTTTTCATTTTTTCACTTAACTAAATCTTCAATTTTCATGGTTAGATATTTTTTGCCTCAATGTGGGTGACTTCCATATTTCTTCTTATGTCTTAAGCCCTCATCTGAGTTTCACACTCATATTATCCAAAGACCTGCTTGGACAGCTCTACATGGATGTCCAAACACTATATAAAATTCAATACATGCAAAGCTGAATTCATCTTCCTACAGTATTCTCTAAGTTTAATACAATGCCAAGAAAAATCTCGAATGAATTTTGGGGAAGGAGATTTGGAAAAGGCATGCTTAAACAGTTCAAATTGTATGACTAAACAATTCAATAATCAATCTACTACAAAGCAAAGAAGAATGATTGCCCTACCGGATATTAAGACATTTTATAAAGCCAGAGTTGTAAACCATCAGATCAGTGTAACAATAAGAAGTCTCACATTTGACCCACATGTGTATATGTGTATGCCTGCATGTGTGTGTATATGTGTGTGTGTGAGAGAGTGTGTGTGTGTGTATTTAATAAAAAGCTACATTCCAACTCACTGGTAAAAGATGAGTTATTCAACAGATGGTGTAGGGACTATTTGTTAACCATTTGGAAAAATAAAATTGGATGTATTCACACATCTTAAAGCAAAATTAATTCTAGGTGAAATAAATATCAAGTTGTACAAATTAAACTATAAGGATACTAGAGGCAAATGTAGGGGTATATTTACATGATTGTAGTACAAGGAAAGACTGTAATTATGACCCAAAGTCAGAAACCATAAAGGAAAGTATTGGTAGATTTGAAAACTTAAAAATTACAAAAGAAAATCTGACATCGGAAAACATCATAAGCAAAATTAAAAGGCAAAAAATAAACTGGAAAATATATTGTAAGTATTCTAAACAGAGCTCAATGAAACCAAAAGCAAAATGAGAAACGTCATGATCCTTTTTGTTTCTCAATCACGGATACAAAATCCTATATATTGTATGATTCAATTTATAGAAAATGCCCAGAAAAGACAAATTTATATCATCATAAAGCAGATCAGTGACTTCCTAAAGTTTAGAGTGGGGAGAGGGAGTGACTGCAAAGGGGCTAAAGGGAATTATTGGAGTGATGAAAGTGATATAAATTCAGATTTCAGTGATGATGATGGTTGTAGAATTGCATAAAATTTACTAAAAATCATTGAATTCTATATTTAAAATGAATGATTATATTTTGAGACAGGGTGTCACTCTGTCATCCAGGTTGGAGTACAGTGGCACAATCACTTGAGCTCCCTGCAGCCTCAAACTCCAGGGCTCAAGTGATCCTCTCACCTTAGACTCCTGAGTAGCTGGGACTGTAGCTAATTAAAACAACAACAACAACAACAAAAACAAACAAACGAACAAACCAAAAACCACTTTTTGTAGAGATGAGGTCTCATAATGTTGCCCTGGCTGATTTCGAACTCCTGAGTTCAAGCAATCATTCCATAACAGTCTTCCAAAGTTCTGGGATTAGAGGCATTAGTCACCTCACATGGCCTTACAATGGATGAATTTTATGATGTGTAAATTAAATCTCAATAAAAGTGTTAATAAAAATATGTCAGAAGAGAATCATATCTATGCTTGAGGACAAATGAAACATACTTCTCATGAACAGATAGTGCCATTACATGATATTATTTGAATTCTCTTTTAGAGAAACATTGAGAGGTATCATAAAGATAATCCAGACTAATTATCTTTAGCAGATGAGGAAACTAAAGCCCAATTAAATACTTTGCATGAAAGTCTCATGAAAAATCGCATGAAAAGCTAGGAGTTGCATCCAGATTTCCTGACTACTAGCCTGGTATTTGTTATATTATGCCATACTCTTTCATTACAGTGTGTTTATAATGCTCTGACCTAAACTGACTAGAATTCCAATAAAATAAAAATCATTTACTTAATTGTAATGTATGAATTGTAATAACATTTATAAATGTAAGAGATTATTATTGTTGTAGATGAATGTTCCTTGTGATGACGATGTGGGAGATTGTTTAGGTGGAGGTATTAAAAATAAATCTATTCTTTTCAAATACTTGGCCAAATGTTTTGAAGACTCTAGACTTGAAGTGCAGTAAGCTGAAAAGCAAGTAAAAAATGCATCAAATTTACAAAGGCTATTATTAGAAGATTCAGCATATAAAGTACCTTGAGAGCTTCCTTCAGACAAACAGATGGATACTTCATCATTTCTGTCATTATCCTCTCCTACTTCAGGCCCAGCTTCCTCTCCTGGTGTGAGTGCAGATAAAGAACCAGACTCAGGCTGCTCAGAGAAATCAGCAGGGCCTCCTCTTGGAGGTGGAACTTCAATCCCCATTAAACGATATTTCCTTCTTCGATTCCCAATCCAAGTCTTTATAAGAGAAATATAAGAGGAATTTTTGTAAGCATAGAGAACTTAGCAGTTCTGGCCAGTAAAATAATGAATGAATGCTGCATAAAATAGGATTTAAAGGAATAAATGGGTACATAGAAAGATAAAAACGTTATGTCAATATGCTAAAATAAAAATAATTATGTTTTATATTTTTATAACTTATTTATTTTATTTATAATTGACACATAATAATTGTACATGGTTATGGGGTACAGTGTGACAGTGTGAGGTTTCAATACATGTACAGATTTTATAATGATAGACTCATGATGGTCAGCATGTCAATCACCTCAAAATGTTAATAGTTATGACTTTTACTTTAAAATATTTATTAGCAGAAAGAAGGTATTTATATAAATATTCATACTTTTAAGCAACATGTAGTCTAATGAGGATGACTTTTTTCTGTTTTTGTTTTGTTTCTCAAGAAAACGATTCACCAAATCTTTCAAAAGAAAAATAAACTGGTTCTTTTTCAAACAGCTATAACTCTAATTCATATCCTATTTCTAATCTTGTTCTTCCTATGCAAAAATGTGCCCTCTGTTAATTTTGTTTGGCTCCATATTATTACCTTGGCATTTCAAGCACTCTGAAATTTCATTTTACTAAATTTACAACCAATTTTGAAGACATTTCGTAATGAAATAATTTTAGAGTCATGGGAAGTTTCAAAGATAAGTCTTGTTTATTCTTCACTCCATCTTCTCCAACTTCCATCTTACATAACTATAGCAAAATATCATAAAAAGGAAATTGATTCTGTACAATATGTGTGTATAGTTCTATGTCCCTTTATCACACCATTCCTCTTCCTCTCCTTCCCACTATCCCTAATCTGTTTTCTGTCTCCATAACTGTGGTTTTTCAAGAATATTATATAAATGGAATCATGCAGCATGTGACCTTTTGAAATCAACTTTTTCAATTCAGCACAATTCCCTGGAGATTCATTCAAGTTGTGTGTATCGAGCCCATTCATTTTTATTGCTAAGCAGTATTCCATGATATATGTTTACCCATGTTTGTTTAACCATTTACCTGTTGAAGGATGCTTGCATTGCTTCAAATTTTTTGCTTATTATATATAAAGCCATTGTGAACAGTAACTTGCAGGTTTTATGTAGACATGGTTTTTATTTTTCTAGGATATAGGCACAAGGATGCAAATTATGGATCATATGGCTATATGTTAAGTTTTATGAGAAACTGTCAAATTGTTTTCCAGAGAAACTGTTCCATTTTACATTCTTATCAGCCATATATGAGAGATCCAGTTTCTTAGCATTCTTGCTATCATTTAGTATTGTCAGTATTTTCTAAAAACTTTTAGCTGTTCTCATAGGTGTATGTAGCAACAGTTCAACAAGTTCTTAATGTTGACCATATTTCCACGTGCTTATTTGTCATCCATATATTTGCCATCCTTTTCAGTGAAATGTCTCTTAATTTTCTAATTGAAGTGCTTGTTTGTTTTCAGTGTTGAGTTTTGAGAAGTTCTTTATATATTCTAAATATGAGTTATATGCCATATATGTGGTTTGCAAATATTTGCTCCCAGTCTGTAGCTTGAATTTCTGTCCTGTTTAGTCTTTTGCAGCACAAACTTAACACTGCTCAAAAAAATAAAGGATATTAATTTAAAATAATAAACAATGGGTTCACTGAAAAGATTGGTAAACTTGGCAAACATCTAATTGTTAAACACAGTTTAACATGGGCCTGGTGACTGGTGAGCACCTGTAGTTGCATATATTCGGGAAGCTGAGGTGGGAGGATTGCTGGAACCCAGGAGTTCAAGGCTGCAGTGAACTATGATCACATTACATTATACATAGTTTAACATAATTTTTATCAAATTCCAGCAAGATTTTTGTAGATACATATGAGACAATTCTAAAATTCATATGAAAATAAAATGAGTGAGTATGGCTAAAACAGTATTGAATAAAAAAGAATAAAGTGGAAAGAATATATCTACCTAATTTCAAGACATTATATAATTACAGTAATCAACAGTGTGTACTATTAGCAGAGGGCTAGCCACAGATCACTGAAACAGAATAGAGAACCCAGAAATAGTCTTACACTAGTATGACCAGCTTAGCTGACTTTTGACAAAGGTACAAAAAGAATTTAATAGGGGAAGGGTATTTTTTTCAAGAAACAATGCTGAAGCGACTGGATATTCATAGGAAAACAAAAACAGACCCTGTCCTAAATCTCACACCTTATACAAAAATGAACTCAAAATGCTTCATAGATTTAAATATAAAAAATAAAACTTTAAAACTTTTGCAAGAGGGCATAGAGGAGAATCTTTGGGGCTTCAGGATTAGTGAAGAATTCTTAGAAATGGTAATAAAAACCACAATCCACAGAAGAAAAGTAACTTCTGGGGTTTTGATTGGGATTGCATTGAATCTATAGATCAAGTTGGAAAAGAACTGAAACCTTGATATAATTGAGTTGTTCTATCCATGTCCATGGAATATCTCTCCATTTATTTAGATGTTTGATTTCTTTTATCAGAGTTTTGTAGTTTTCTTCATGCAGACCTTGTGCCTAGTTCATTAAATTTATACCTAAGTGTTTAATTTTGCAGAAGCTAAAGTAAATGTTTTCTTTTTTTTTTCTGTTTCATTCATTTTTGTTCATACCTTAGTTATTTCCTTCCTTCTGTTTGCTTTGTGTTTATTTTGTCGTCTTTTTCTAGTTTCCATTTTTTTCACTATCTTCTTTTTTTAGAGATAGGATCTCACTCTGTCACAGTAATGTGATCATAGTTCACTATAGGCTTGAACTCCTGGGCTCAAGCAATTCTCCCATCTCAGCCTCCTGAGTAGCTAGAACTGCAAGTGCTCACCAGCCACCATGTCCAGCTTTTGTCTAGTTTCTTAAGGTGGGAGTTTAGATTATTTATTTGAGAGTTTCCTGTTTTCTAATGTACTCATTATGATACATTTTGCTGTCAACACTACTTTATCTGCATCCCACAAATTTGGCATTTTATTCCTTTTGTACTGTTCAATGTACTTTTACCTTCAATATTCTTTCTCTAATACTCTTCCTTTCTTTATGTAGCTCTGCATTTCTGACCTATATGATTTCCCTTGTATCTGAAGGACTTTTCAACATTTCCTGCAAGGCAGTTCTACTGGCAACACATCCCTTCAATTTTTGTCTGAAAAAGTCTATTTGTCCTTCACATTTGAAGGATAATTTCACTGAGTACAGAATTGTGGGTTGGTATTGTTTGTTTTTTCCTCTCAACACTTTAAATATTTCATTCTACTGCCTTCTTGCTTGCATGGTTTCTGAGGAAAAGTCAGATTTAATTCTTACTGCTGCTCCTCTGTAATTAAGGTATTTGTTTTTCCCCTCTGGCTTCTTTGAATTCTTTTTCTTTATCATTGATTTTTGCAGTTGAGTATGATATGCCTAGGTGTCGTTTTTTATTGTTTGTTTTGCATTTATCCTGCTTGGCATACTCCAAGCATTGTGGATCTGTGGTTTGATATATTACATTAATTTAGGGAAAATTCTCAGTTATTATGGTTTTGAATATTTCTTCTGTTCTATTTTCCTTTTTTTTCCTCTTTCTGGTGGTACTCCCATTGGACATATGTTGCATCTGTTATATTTATCCCACAGTTTTTGTATATTATGTTCCATTTTTAATCAGTATTTTTGTTTTATGCTCTCCAGTTTTGGAAGTTTCTATTGATATATCATTAAGTTCAGAAATTCTTTCCACAGTCATGTCCAGTCTGCTAATGAGACCATCAAAAGCATTCTTCATTTCAATTACTGTTTTTGGTCTCTAGCATTTGTTTTTGATCCTTTCTTAGAATGTTCATGCCTCTGTTTACATTACCATTCTGTTCTTGCATGTTGTCTACTTTTTCCATTAGTGCCCTTAGCATGTTAATCATAGTTCTTTCCAATTCCTGGTCTGACAATTCTAACATCCCTGTCATGTATGAATGTAGTTCTGATGCTTGCTCTGTCTCTTCAAATTCTTTTGTTGTTTTGTTTTTGTTTGTTTTTTGCCTTTTGGTATGCCTTGTCATTTTTTATTAAAAGTTAAACATGATGTACTGGGTTAAAAGAACTGAAAGAACTAGGCATTTGGTGATGTAGTGTTAAGGTTAGGAGGAAGGTAAAGCATCCTATAGTCCTATGATGAGATCTCAGTCTTTTAGTGAACCTTTGCCATGGCCTGTGAACTTTACAAGTGTTTATCAGTTTTTCCTCTACCTTAGGTGGGACAGAATGGCTAAAGGGGACTGTATTTGGTTATAATTGTTGTTTATTTTTGCCCTAGGATAGGTAGGTCATGGTAAAATCCCAATAGGCTAGGCTCTGGTAAAATATTTGTTCTTAAGAGCAGGCTTTCTTAACAGAATGTTCTAATGTTTCTTAAAAATGGTTATTTTTCCACTCTTCCTGTCAAGAGCGTGAGGGAGTTTTTCTCCAATATTCACAGTGAGAATCTGATACAGCCTCTGGGAGTAAAATTCAGAAAAGTATCACCCCCTCCATGATTGCTCATGCTAGAGTTTCGAACTTTCTGACTTGTCTACACTGAGCCTCCAGCAATTCATCAGTTACAATTTAGGTTTTCCTGCCTTGGTACTGGTTCCCATGGAGGTTTCTGCTCATGGAATTCTGCTCCAGTAAGTTGTGATTCTCTGTATCTGCCTATTTGTCTCACCAATTTTGGGGTCAGTGGTTTGCCCAGTAACTTCACTTATCTGTCATATCTAAGAAGAATTGTTGATTTTCAGTTTGTTCAACGTTTTATTTGTTAAGATGAATGACAACTTCTAGGCTCCTCACATGCCAGACCAGAAACTAGAGTCTAATTTCATTTTATTCCCTATGACTTCTTTAATAAAGTTTTATATACATATGTGTGTGTGTGTGTGTGTGTGCATGTGTGCACACATATGGTTAGGGTTAGGGGTTAAGGAGGTTAGGAGTTAGGGTTAGGGTTGTTCCATATATATATATATATATACACACACACACACACATATATATATAAACATAGATTATGTATGTGTGTATATATGTACATCTATATGTTTATATATACACACATATATACATTTATATGTTTACATACACATATATGCACACATATATAAACATATAGATGTAAAAACATAATTTACAAAATTAACATAATTTTTATCAAATAGATGTGTATATGTGTGTGTATATATGTACATCTATATGTTTATATGTGTGTGTGTATATATACACATATATATATAACAGCCCTAACCCCTAATATCCTTAACCCCTGACCTTAATCCTAACCCTAACCCTATGTATGCATGTGTACCATAGAATACTACTCAGCCATAAAAAAGAATAAAATCATGTCTTTTGTAGTAACATAAATGGAACTACAGGCCATTATTCTAAGTGAAATAACTCAAACAGAAAGTCAAATACCACATGATATAACTTGTAAGTGGGTGTTAAACAGTGGGCACCCATGGCAATAGAGAGTGGAATAATAGACAATGAAAACTCTAAAAGGTAGGAGGGTGGAAGACGGGTGAGGGTTGAAAAATCACCTGTTGGGTACAATGTTCACTATTTGAGTGACAGGTACACTCAAAGCCCAGACTTCACCACCACACAACATATGTGTGTAATGAAGCTGCACTTATACCCTGAAATCTGTAAAAACTGAAAAAGACTCCCTCTTTGACCCATGGATTATTAGAAGTGTCTTGCATAACCTCTAAGTGTGTGGAGATTTTTCTGGCATCTTTCTGTTATTGGTTTCTGCTTTGATGCAATAGTGGTCAGGAACATATTCTGTATGATTTAGATTTTTAGAATTTATTGAGGTTTGTCTTATGGTCCAGGATTTGCTCTATCTTTTCGTGTGTTCCATGAGCACTTGAAAAGTGTGTATTTTATTTTTGTTGGGTTGTGCCTTCTATTAGTCAATTAGACCTTATTGATTGAGGGTGTTTTGGGGTTCTTCTATATGACTAATATTCTTCTATGTAATAACTATAGGAGTTGTTGAGAGAAGGGTGATGAAATCTCCAAATATAATTTTGGATTTTCTTATTTTTCTTTTCAGAATTTTTAGTTGTTGCTTCTCATGTTTTGTAGTTCTGTGATACCTGATGTATACACATTCAGAATTGCAATGTCTACTTGATATAATTTACCTTGTTATTATTATATAGTGTCCCACTTTGTCCCCTGTAATTTCCTTTGCTCTGAAGTCTACTTTATCTCTTTTTTTTTTTTGAGATGGAGTTTCGCTCTGTCGCCCAGGCGGGAGTGCAGTGGCCGGATCTCAGCTCACTGCAAGCTCCGCCTCCCAAGTTTAGGCCATTCTCCTGCCTCAGCCTCCGAGTAGCTGGGATTACAGGCGCCCGCCACCTCGCCCGGCTAGTTTTTTTGTACTTTTTAGTAGAGACGGGGTTTCACCGTGTTTGCCAGGATGGTCTCGATCTCCTGACCTCGTGATCTGCCCGTCTCGGCCTCCCAAAGTGCTGGGATTACAGGCTTGAGCCACCGCGCCCGGCCTACTTTATCTTATATTATTGTATAAACTCCTGCTTTATTTTGATTCATATTTGCATTCTGTATGTTTTATAGTCTTTTATTTTCAAACTACACACATCATGATATTTTAACTTATTGTAGACAACATCAAGTTAGGTCATTTTTAAAAATCCAATTTGCAAGTCTCTATTTTTTAGTTTGTGAATTTAGATCATTTAAATTTAATGCAATTATTTCTATGTTAAAGCTTAAATATTTCATTTCATTTTCTGCCTTCATTTCTTTTAATGTCTTTAGTTGTATTTTTCCCCAGCATTCCTGTGGTGTATTTTTAAATATTTAGAATTCCATTTATATTTATGTATAGAACTTTTCTGTATCCCTTTGTATGACTTTTTAGTGATTGATCCAGGCTATCTATCTATCTGTCTGTCTATCTCTCTATCTATCTGTCTATCTATCTATCTATCTATCTATCTACCTATCTTATGACAGTCACAAGAGGGTAAAATTCCAGGTTGTCCATTGGATTTCCATTGACATCCACTGGGGAAGGAGACTCGTTTTACTCCTAGGTGGAGTTGGGAGTCCAGGAGCTCCAACAGGCATCTTCTGATACCACGCCAATGAGGAGGAGGAAGGGCTCATCATCACCTCTAAGTGCAGGAGGGAATAAAAGTCTTCTAGTGACATTGCAAGGGAATGGTGGAGAATGGATTTTTAATCCAGCTCTCCACTCTTTCTTATCTGACACCATTCCATCAGTGAGTGTTTTTTGTTTGTTTGTTTGTTTGTTTTGTTTTGTTTTGTTTTGTTTTGCTGGGGTGGGGGCATCTAGCTGTTCCACAACGTGGTGAGGCAGAAGTCTTGGTCCTCCACTTGGCCTTTTCTTGTAGGGCTGGGTGTGGCTGCAGTTTTTCCCCGTGGTATTTGGCTGAAGTAAAGAGGTCATTATCTAAACATTTTCTGTCATGTTAGACTGCCCTTTTCCTGGTTCTTTGCTGAGAGAGGCCAGGCTTTTCTTTTTCTTTCCTTTTTTCCATTTGTTTGCACCTACTGGTGTTTCTAGATTGTTGGCTTTTCCAGTATCTATTCTGGGGCATATGAAGCAAACGAAAACCCAGGAAACTCACCATTGTGTGAGTGTCATTCATGGGGTCCCATGGTCCCTAGCAGATGTGACTTCTTTCCACCCTTCAGATTCTTCTTATGTTTCCTAGTTATATAATGTCCAGGGATTTTAGTTCTACTTAATGAGAAGAACAGGGAAAATTATGTCTACTCCATTTTCTCAGAAGCAACAGTCTGAAACCAATTTTATTCCCATGTTTCTTATGCAATTTTCAGAAAGACCATTTTATGACTAGAACTTGTAACCTTTCTAGTTTTGTCATGTCAAAAAGGATTCTTAAAACCTAAAGCAGCGTAGAAAACCACTAAATAACAGTTTAGAGTTTCAGCTCTAAATTTGATTATGATGCCCTTTATATCAACTAGAATTTCTTCTACACAATAGGGCAACGTAAATACAAAGCCACCTTAGCTACTCTTTGTGTCAATAAAAAGCATGAATGAAGTTAACTTTGTACTTGGTAAGATTTCAAAAAATATGCAGGGCAAAACAGAAGAACTATTTAGTTAGTTCAAAAAGATGAATTATTCTTTATATTTGATGGGGGGAATTTTCCCTTCAAGTTTATAAAATGTAGTTCCTTGTATGTATTTAGGATTGACACTAAATGTGAAGTTTGAAACACATGAATAAAGTACACACAAAAGAGAAAATTGCCTAGTATGAAATAAAAATATGTACGGATATTAATTTTCTTAGCTTTGATAACCTCTTTCATAGGAGAAATACTAGTTTAAAAAGGAGAATTCCATTTATTTTTTCTTTTTAACACTTTTTTATTTTTAATTTTTGTGGGTATATGTTAGGTGTATATATTTACGAGGTGCATGAAACATTTTGGTACAGGCATGCAAAGCATAATAATCACATCATGGAACACTGAGTATCCATCCCTTCAAGCATTTATCTTTTGTGTTACAAACTGTCCAATTATGCTCTTTTAGTGAATTTATAATGTACAATTAAATTATTATTGACTCTAGCACCCAATTTGTCATTACATCATAACGTTGAAAATTGATTGCTATAATTCAGAAAAGATAAAGAATGGCAATTGCTTACTAAAGTTTCTTAAAATTGTCATGGAATCTCTCTATTTTCTACCTATGAACACTTAACAAATTGAAAATGCAGAAGCTTTTCTTTTACAATAATCTTAGCCACTAGTGTTTGTGAAAATGATGGTATGAGTAGAAGGAGGAAAACACCAGTCTCCGCAGGATGATTTCTGCTTCATTTGGGTCATAAAAGCTGGAGAAGAGTGAAGAAAAAAAAGGCAGAAACCAAGTTTCTATTTATCTTCAACTTCTTTTGCACCCTTTTTGAGAGAAATGAGTGATTACAAAATGTGCAAAGATAAAGGTAAAATAATATGTTATGTGAATATTGGAAGTATGTGAGATTTTATTGCAAACCAAAGCTAAACTATTTCCTCTTTGGATATTCCTCAAAAGTAGAAGGCACTGGAAAAATGATTCAATGTATAAATACAATGCTAATGGGTTTATTACATTTTTACAGAATCATAGATAATTGAATTAATCTTAGAGTCCGCTATGGTCTGAATATTTGTCTCCCCTACTCCAAATTAACATGTTAAATTCCCAACCCCCAAGGTAATAGTGTTAAGAGGTGGGGCCTTTTGGAGGTAAATAGATAATAAGAATGGATCTCTCATAAATAACATTAGTGCTTTTATAAAGGAGACCCCAGAGAGATTCCTTGCCCCTTCTGCCATGTGAGGTTACAGCAAAAAGATAGCTGTCTAGAAAGTGGGCTGTCCGGCCGGGCGCGGTGGCTCAAGCCTGTAATCCCAGCACTTTGGGAGGCCGAGATGGGCGGATCACGAGGTCAGGAGATCGAGACCATTCTGGCTAACACAGTGAAACCCCGTCTCTACTAAGAAATAAAAAAATAGCCGGGCGAGATGGCAGCGCCTGTAGTCCCAGCTACTTGGGAGGCTGAGGCCGGAGAATGGCGTGAACCCGGGAGGCGGAGCTTGCAGTGAGCTGAGATCCGGCCACTGCACTCCAGCCTGGGCTACAGAACGAGACTCCGTCTCAAAAAAAAAAAAAAAAAAAAAAAGAAAGTGGGCTGTCCATACTTTGGACCTTCCAGCACCTTGGTCCTTGATTCCTCAGACTCCAGAACAATTAAGAATAAATTTATGCTGTTTATAAGACAGCCAATCTAAAATATTTTACTATAGCAGGTTGTGATAGTTAATTTTATGTGTCAGTTTAACTGAGCTAAATGTTTCCCAGATAGCTGGCAAAACATTATTTCTAGGTGTGTCCCTGAGATTGTTACTGGCAGAAATCAGAAGTTGAGTGTATAGACTGTTAAGAAGATCACTTTTACCAGTGTGAGTGGGTATCATACAATCTGCTGAGCGCCTAAAGTGTCCATCCTCTTTTTGCATAAAAATATCAGGTATATGAACCATACCACTCTGCAAGTTTCCCAGTTGGTTTTGTAAGTGTTTTCATAATGGTCTTCCTTAAACTGCATCATATCAATTGTTTTATTTCATTGAGGTATTGTTTCCAGTTCTTTGCTTCAGATCTTCTTCACCCTGAACTCTCCCTTCTACATTCCAGCTATCAATTATGTGAAGGGTATTTTTTCACTGTTTCGGATTAAACACCCCTACTTTAAAATATTTAGCTTTTTCAACCATTTTATATGAACAATGGACAAGTTATTTTATCGCTCTAGGCCTCAGATTATTTATGTGCAAAATCAGGAAAATGATTTCCAAATTCTTTACTTTCCTGAATAATAAATTTCCCACCAGAATGGTCACAAATCTAAAAATAATAGTAGTATCTTTTCAACCAGAACGACTATGTATTAACAACACAAACATAATAGCTATTAAAAATGAGTACTCTAAAGCCCTGTACATTTCTAAGTATATTTCTATTAAACAATATGAAACTATATTCTAAACTTTTATTTTAAATGTATGGTATTATACATTTGTTAGTTCATGTATGCTATACATAGAGGGTACACTTTTCTGTTAGATATTCATTCATTCATTCCACATATATTACTGAAAATTTACTATGTACCAAACACTGTTTCTGGTGCTTGGGATGCAGTGGTAAATATAATAGATATAGCCTTTTCCTCAGGGAACTTAAATGTATAAATATAGATGATAAACAACAGAAATGTATATGTACAGGTGATAAACAAGTAGAAAACAAACATAAATTATAAAATTTGACCAAGTGTTATGGATAAAAAGTACATGCTAGAATATTTAGCTGCAATGACATAGTGTTGTAAAGGTTTTTCCAAATTTACCTGATCTTAAGAATAATTTGCGGAAGGGAAACATATAGATTCTCTGGGCCTTTCTTGCAAATTCTGATTCAGTAGGTCTAGAATAGGGTGATCTATATTTTTAAGAAGTATCCAAGTTATTTCTTACAGTAAAGCATACACTAGTAAGGTAGAACTGGAAATAATGTTAGATTGGGAATAAGAGACTTGGCCTCTACCTACTATGGGAAAGCTAATCTGGCTCCATTTTACAGATAGATAGATAGATAGATAGATAGATAGATAGATAGATAGGCATTGAACTCAACCCCAAGGTGCCTTCCAGCTCTAAATCAATGTATGTAATAGATAATAGGGTGTTTGCCATATACTGTATAAACACTGTTCCATTTAAAGGCACTTCAAATCTAGCCATGTTCCTTTGAAAATAAATATAATCTAAAATATAAAAACATAAAGTTGTTTTCTATGAACTGTATTTAAGTCCTGCAAAATGTATCTCAAACATTAAAATATGTTGTTTCTATCAATATTTGACCATGCAAAGGTACACTTTAATGTTTGTCCACTATAACCCTAATGCAGATGGAAAGGACAGGCATTAAACTGAATCGTACCAAGGCGGAGGAGGGGGGAACTAACTGTCCTCGAGGACTTAGCAGTGCTTCCAACTTAGAGTCCGCATGTAATGCCTCAAAATATTTCTCCAATGTATTATTCTCATTTAGGAATAATTGATCACAGTAAATTTCAATTTCCTCGAGAGAGATGCATTTTTCCCATGGCACTTAGAAAAGTTCTGGCACATAATAGGTGTTCAGTTTACCTTTGCTAAATGAGTAAGTCGGTAAATAGGCACTAACCTGGAAATGACATTTCAAGATGAAGAAAAACATGCACATAATTAACAATCATTGTTAAGGTCAAAGAAAAAATATACCAACTTTGCTTCCTATACTTCTTAGAAGTATAAGACAAAAAAAAATCTGAAACTTTCAAATCATACTGTAAGTAATGGTTAACTAGACACCCTAAGGTGGAGTTCATTTTGGTGATTAGTAATTAGAAGGTATATTAGACTTAAAAACTTAAAAATAGTTTTTCCTGAAATCTCAAGAACATATGTTGCAAACATATTCTCCTTTGGAATAATTTATCACATGTTACAGAAGAGGTCCTCTTACAACGTATCACCTCCAAATTTTCTTTCTGCCATGAGCATTCTAGTATGTGAAAATCATGAGAAATAAAAGGATAGTGAGCAGCTCCTTATTCTTTCATCTAATATGAGTTTAAACAAATATTAAGCAAGAAGAAAATGGTAAAATTCTTCTTCCTTTTTTGCATATTAAGATCTTTGTGTAGGAATAAGAAACTCAGCATATAGTAATGCCTAAGGGGGAGCTGATGTTAATAGTTTTGGCCATTTTTACAGTCAGTGTGCCTAAAATCCCTTGATATCAGAGATAACCCTAGCCAGGAATCCTGTGGATATCTTATCTTTATTTTAGGAGTGTATGTTTTTAAAGAGATTCTGTCCCTGTCTCCTCTCTTGTAGTATGGGTGTCTCAAGGAGACTCTATGGCTGTCCATAGAACCTGAACATTGTTGCCATGGCACAAGGTACTTATTAGTACCAGGGGCATATTTTTTAAAAAGTGAAAAACTCAGTAGAAAAGTTGGAGAATAAATTAAGGGATATCTTACTGAAAGTAGAGCAAGAGGAAAAACAGATTGGAAGTGGAAATCTTAGAGTAACAGTTATAGTCCAGGTGCATAAAATAACCAATTCAGTTGGAGCAGATCAGAAAATTCCAGGAGATATTTCTTTAAGATGATGGAATTATTATACTACCAAATGTGTATGAATGTGTTGAGTGGAGACTTATGCAACTGGGAAAGTGTTTATTTTTTTTTTATTTTTTATTTTTTTTTTGAGACGGAGTCTCGCTGTGTCTCCCAGGCTGGAGTGCAGTGGCGTGATCTCGGCTCACTGCAAGCTCCGCCTCCCGGGTTCACGCCATTCTCCCGCCTCAGCCTCCCAAGTAGCTGAGACTACAGGCGCCCGCCACCACGCCCGGCTAGTTTTTTGTATTTTTAGTAGAGACGGGGTTTCACCATGTTAGCCAGGATAGTCTCGATCTCCTGACCTTGTGATCCACCCGCCTCGGCCTCCCAAAGTGCTGGGATTACAGGCTTGAGCCACCGCGCCCGGCGGGAAAGGGTTTAAAGATAAATTAGTAGTAAGTACCTAGAAAATAACTCAAGCAAACATATGAATATCAAAAATATAAATTAAGTAAATTATGAACTACAGGGAAACAAAACAATGCTAAGTTATACAGAAAAGGAAAAAATGATGTTTCACTACATAATTCAAATGTGTAAAGCATTTACATAGTCATAATAATGAATACCCAGCTGACCAAAGTTATAGGAGGATGAGGAGAGAGGAATTATGCGTGTAAGTGAAAGAATCAATGAGGAAATCTTGAAATAGATTTTTTAAAAGCTTTGCATTTCACAGTGAAAAATCAATAGACAATGCCTAACATTGAACAAATCGGGAAGTTGCAATGTAAACATATGAGAGAGACTGCTGTCTATTCCCCATATTTGTCCTCACCTCCCAGAAGAATAGAAGGTTTAGCTGGACACATGATTGCTCACAGTAAAATCACATTTGCAGCTTCTCTTGTAGTTTTGTATGACCATGTGACTAATCTTTAGCCAATGGGATACAAATGAAAGGATCTCATGGTAGTTTCCAGAAATTCTTGTTAAAAGACAGCTGGTAAACACCCTTTGCCCTTTATTCTTCTCCCTCTCTGTCATGCTGCCTCGAGTATGTATGCTATCATTTTGTACCTTGATAAAAAGGGCCACATCATAGGGACAGTAGAATGGAAAGTGGAAGGCATCAGGGTTTCTGTGGACATTGTAGAGACAAACTACCATGCTAGCTGTAAATTGCATACTCATGGACTTATATATGGAATTGAAACATCTCATCTAAGCCATTGTTACTTTTAGATCTTTTAAATACTTAGAGCTAAACCTAATTCTAATTAATACAACACATCATTCATAGATGAAAGTAAATACTGAAGGAAATATCTAAAAGTGGAAAGTGCTTCGACTTAGGCTATTGCAAAATGGTAGGAAGGAAGGAGTGAGGAATGTTGGTTTTGTAGCAAATTCTACAGAACTTGACTTCCTAAGCTATATACATATATAAATTTGATTAAAAAATAAAAATGACAATGACAACAAGAACACATGCTCTTCATTTCCCTATTTTTGGCTGTTGCTTAGGCTCCTCATACTATGATCCTACTCCAATTCCTCTTCGGCCATTTTTTTTTCTTGTGTCATCCCTCTTGCTAGACTCTGAGCTCCTTAAAATAGAAATAATGTCTAATGCACTTCTCTCTCCTTGTTAGTATACTTTAACACATAGCAGCATGCTCAACAAACACAGTATTGAATTTAATTTTCCATCTGGACTCTAACAAGAAAAAGCAAGACTCTGAACAGGGCAGTACTTATTTTGAGAATAGTATTTATTTTCAGAAATCTATACTCTAAAAATTATCTCTATATTGCTCTTTTCTTCATATATATATGAGATAAGAGCTGGAGTCTCATTAGGTTGTCCTAATGAGAGAGACTGCTGTCTATTCCCCATATTTGTGCTCATCTTCCAGAATAATAGAAGGTTTAGCTGGGCACATGGTTTCTCACAGTAAAATCACATTTGCAGCTTCTCTTGTAGTTTGGTATGAACATGTGACTAATCTTTAGCCAATGGGATACTGACTTGAACTCTTGGGCTCAAGTGATCCTTCTGAGTGGCTGGGACTACAGATGTGTACTACAAAGCCTGGCTCTTTGTCACTTCTTCTTTAATGTAATTCCCTTTTGATCTACTGAGATGATCTTCCAGTGTGTGTACTGGTGTCAACCTACACTTGCTCACAAGCGTCAACTGTTAGCATCTCTTCCCAACTCTATGTTGAGTGAGACATGGAATCAGCTGTGGTAGGAATCTTTACACCACGGAAATCAGCAAATGCTATTAATTAAGGCTTTTTTTCTCTTAAAGAATTGATTGTTAAATACTTACCAGCACTACCACTTTCAAAATTTTATACCAACATCTTTTAAATGGAACATAAACTACTGTTCTGATGATTGATCATTATGATTTTAATATTTTATTTTATTTTATTTTAAGTTCCAGGATAAATGTGTAGGATGTGCAGGTTTGTTACAAAGGTAAATGTGTGCCGTGGTAGGGGTTTGCTGCACTTATCAACCCATGAACTAGATATTAAGCCTTGTATGCATTAGCTATTTATCCTGTTGCTCTCCCTTCCCCCACCCCCCAACAGGCCCCAGTGTGTGTTGCTCCCCTCCCTGTGTCCATGTGTTCTCATTGTTCAGCTCCCACTTATAAGTGAGAACACGTGGTGTTTGGTTTTCTGTTCCTGTGTTAGTTTGCCGAGGATAATGGCTTCCAGCTTCATCCATGGCCCTGCAAAGGACATGATCTCATTCCTTTTTATGGCTGCATAGTATTTCACGGTATATATGTATCACATTTTCTTTATCCAGTCTATCACTGATGGACATGTGGGCTGCTTCCATGTCCTTGCTATTGTGAATAGTGCTGCAATGAACATACGTGTGCATGTATCTTTATAATAGGATGATTTATAATCCATTGGGTATATGCCCAGTTATGGGATTGCTGGGTCAAATGGTATTTCTGGTTTTAAGTCTTTGAGGAATCACCATGCTGTTTTTCACAATGGTTGGATTAAAGACTTAAATGTAAAACCCAAAACTATAAAAACCTTAGAAAAAATCTAGGCAATACCATTCAGGACTTGGGCATGGGCAAAAGATTTTATGACAAAAATATCAAAAGTAATTGCAATAAAAGCAAAAATTGACAAATGGGATCTAATTAAACAAAAGAGTTTCTTCATAGCAAAAGAAACTATCATCAGAGTGAATAGAAAACTTACAAAAAGAGAAAATTTTTACAATCTACCCATCTGACTAAGGTCTAATATACACAATCTATAAGGAATTTAAACAATTTTACAAGTAAAAATCAAACAACCCCATTAAAAATTGGGCAAAGGACATGAACAGAGAGTTCTCAAGAGAAGAAATTTAAGCAGACAACAAACATGAGAAAAAGCTCAGCATCACTAATCTTTAGAGAAATGCAAATTAAAACCACAATGAAATACCATCTGACGCCAATCAGAATGGCAATTATTAAAAAGTCAAAAAACAACAGATGCTGGCAACGCTGTGCAAAATAGGAACACTTTTACACTGTAGGTGGGAATGTAAAATAATTTTTTATCTATCATTCATTATATGAGATATATTTCAATTCACCTCAGGCAATTTTTAAACAATGTTATTGAGATATTTTTAAAACACCACACAATTCATTTATTTAATGTGTACAATTAAAATGTTTTCAACATATTCACAGAGCTGTGCACCAGTCACCACTATCTAATCTGGAACATTTTGATCATGCCAAAAATAAACCCCATACATATTAGCAGTCATTTCCCATCCCTCCCTACCCCCAGCTCCTGGCATTACTAACCTACTTTCTGTCTCTAGAGTGTGCCTAACGTGGACACTTCATATAAATGAAATAATACAATATGTGGTCTTTTGCAATGGGTTTCCTTCATTTAGCATAATGTTTTTAAGGTTCATCCATTATATAGCATGTATTAATATTTCATTCCTTTATATGGCTCTATAAGAGTCCATTATATGCATATACTCAGATGTTGTCTATTCATTCACTTGGTGGATGTTTGGGCTGTTTCCGTTTGGATATTATGGAAAACTCTGTTATGAATATCAGTGTACAACTTTTTGAGTTGGACATACATTTTTTATTCTTTTGAGTGGAGTGAAATCCATTCCAGCAGTGGAATTTTTGGTCATATGAGAACTTAGTGTTAAACTTTTTGAGGATTGTTGTCAAACTTGCTAAAATATTTTACATTCTTACCAGCAACGTATAAGGGTAACAATTTATCCATATCCTGGCCAAAACTCATTATTATCTACCTTTTATGTTAATATTGTTAGAGTGGGTAAATGGCACCTTGTAATTTTTATTTCCATTTCCATAATGACTAATGCTGTTGAACATATTTTCAGGTAAATATTGGCAATATGTATATCTTTTTAAGAGAAATGTCTATTCAGTTCCTTTGCCTATTTTTAAAATTGGGTTATTTGCATTTTTATTATTGACTTGTAATTGTTCTTTACATACTTTAATACAAATTCCTTATCAGATATATAATTTCAAAATATTATCTCCTATTCTGTGGGTTATGTTTTCACTTTATTGCTAGTATTGCTTAGAGCACCTCATGTAAGATTTTAAAGCTTTCATTTATGCCACTCAGTAACCACAGCATGAAAATTATAGAAAATGTCTTACCCGAACTATTTCACAGTCAACATTTAATTCAGTTGCAACAGCTTCAATTTTCTCTCTACAAACAGAGCCCAGGCTAGTCATGCCATTGTCCCAATACTTCTTAAGGGTGGCTAAGTCTCGGTCACTGAACTGAGTGCGGTCCTGTAGCTGAAAAACACATTTTTAAATTGTTTTGAATTTTTAAGTTTAGAATAATCAAAGGTAATAATATTACAAAGAGAAACATCAGGGTGAGATGTGCTACAATAGTAGCAACATTTATTTCACACTTCTTATTCTGTCCTCCCGTTCTGAAAATAAGCATTTTTATTTTTTAAATTTCCATAACAATACAGTGTGCTAGGAGGAAATGCATAGAATTTTTGAACTGATAGCAATTAAACAATGGTGATTTAAAATAGTTTTAATAACACAAGTAATACATGTTCATTGTATAAAATACAGGTAAAAATAAGATACTTTAAATCACTTACAAATTAGAAATAATGCTTGTTAACATTGTAATGTATATTCTTTTAAACTTTTTTCTATAATACAGATATTTACATTCACATACTAAACACAAAAAAGCAAAGACAGGCTTACATTAATGTACTGTCTTTTGATAAGTTAATCTAGATTTGCCATACAAATCTAGGTGTTAGTTTCCTACTGATGTTATAATTAATTAAAAATGTAAATAAGAGAAAAGTAAGGAGATAACGTAGCCCTAAAATCATATTTATGGCCTCATCAAGTTTCATAATAAGCCTACCCTTTTTGTCCTTAGGTTTTCCTTATTCAATAAACTATCGGATTTACATGTTGTTTTATTTCAATGAATTCTCAGTATCCCTAGGAAGTAAATTAGAAATGTGATAGAATAATGACCTCTACTTTGGAAAAGCTAGGTCAAAGAACTCATTCAACAGGGCACAGAGAGTCCATGGCAGAGCTATAAATAGAAACATCTGAGTTTTTCTAGTTGTTGTTATCCCAGTGAAGTCTCAAATTATTTTCAGAGACGGTGGAAAAATCTAAACACGGGCTTTAATTAAAAATATATACAGCAAAGCCCTGTGTATGTGCTTCTGATGAAACAGAGAGACAAAAAATGAGAGAGACAGAGAGAGAGAGAGAGAGAGAGAAAGAGAGAGAGACTGTGAGAGTGAGTCTGGGACAGCTGTTGCAATTCACGGCTTGAGGTATGGAGTTCTGTTGTGTTCTTCTGCCTAAGATGATATGATCAAGTCCCACACAGAGGCTAGCCCTCAAATACCCCTCAGACATACAATACTTTCAACATTTCCTTTCTAACTGAAATTTAAAATGAAACTTCCTAAATTAGATTCTGGAAACAGTGGAAAATAATATACACAACATATAAAACATGACTTAATAAAAAGGGTTACTATCGTTAAAACTGATGTAATACTAAACAACAGTTGCAAATGTGCTTCTTTTAAAGCTACAAGCTTTTGAATAGTAAATTTAGCCTCCAAAAGGAAAAAAAAATATGAATTCTTGGTTTACTACCAAGGAAGTGAAGTTAAATTGAATATTTAAAGCATGCTTTTTCATAAGATATATCATATTTTGTGTGTGTGCTAATAAATTTCATTATCACCTAAATCTGTTCTCTCCTACTTAAAAAGTCCCTGACGAGTAACAGTTATTGTAAGTACTAATACTAAATTACATGTTTCCAATAAATGGATCAAAACAGGCCATCTAATTTCTTTTTTTTTTTTAATTAATAAGACTAATTCTCTAGTTATTTACAACATAAAAATCACATTTGGTGTTCAGCCAACATTGATTGCACAATAGTTGCAGAGCTAAAATTCTTAGAATAAAACAGAGAGCAAGATAAATTATAGTAAGATTCTATGTAGATTCAAATAATTCATCAAAATAGCCAGTATAAATATTCCCATTATTTTCCTTTACATCATGTTCTCCAGTGCAAGCTAACATACATTACTGTCACAATAGAAGTGATAATGAACACAACGCTGAACACACTCAGCTAATTAATTTGTAATTCATTTAGAGGACATTGAAACATGATTCATTCTTTAAACCGAACTAAATAAAACCTGATTTCATTTGTTGGAAATGTGCTGAGGTCTTAGCACTAGCAATGCTAAAGGCAACCTATTATGACAATGCCTATTTAGGAGAAGCATGTAGGGGAAGAGCAGTTATTTTTAAAGTTCCTAAGAGCATATTTTTACTAAGAAAATAAATAAGGTAATACAAGTCAATTCGCAGTAAAACTGTGAATACTCATTTAGAGAAGGAAAAAAAAGTGGACTTTTACAAAAGAAGATGAATTTTTCCCTAGGGAAGCTTGAAGTTGAAGTCAGTTTTGTTTTTCTATTGGACTCTCAAACCACTTTCACTGTACAAAGCATCATGAAACCTAAACCTGTGGCTGAGGTGAAGGAGACAGGCGATTATCTTGTTGATTTTGTGAAAAGAGTAGTATTCCAATAACCCAGGCAATCTAGGTGAAAGATGAGACTTTGGCCAAGTAACCAGATAACTGTACTTAACAACAAGTGACTTCACTTGGCTTATATTGCAATGTATAATAATAGACAGAAATCTTCTGTCATTTTATCAGCCTCAACGACACTTCTAAGAGTTTGGCTCTTTGTTTTTCTTTTATAAATAACATTAAATGACACCACTGATATAGGGGTGCAGAGTTTCCTGTTTTAAGTATGTATCTCGGTTAAATGAGGAGCTGAGTTATATATTTGTACTTAAATGAAACTGCTTTGAAATGACTATTAAAAATCTGTAATTCAACACTGCCCTTTTAAGTGCAGTGTTGAATTAGTGCCAAACAATTGGCATGATACTACAAATCTAAACTTTTCCAGTTAATACTGTGTGTTAGAGATTTTTCTAAATCATCAAAAACACATATGCCTCAGTCTTTTTTTAGTGACAAAAGCGCAATATGACATCAACCTTCCTAACAAAATTTTAAATGTACAATTCAGTATTGTTACTTATAGGCACAATGTTGTACAGCAGATCTCTAGAAGTTTTTTGTGTTTTTTTAATTTTTTAATTTTTTTTTATTATTTTTTTTTTTGAGACAGAGTCTCGCTCTGTCGCTCAGACTGGAGTGCAGTGGTCCGATCTTGGCTCACTGCCACCTCTGGATTCAAGCCGATTCTCCTGCCCCAGCCTCCCCCGTAGCCGGGACTACAGGCGCCTGCCACCAAGCCCGGCTAATTTTTTGGATTTTTAGTAGAGAAGGGGTTTCACTGGCTATTCATCTTTTATAACTGAAATTTTATACCCGTGGAACAGCAAACTCCCCATTTCCCCCTCCCCCCAGTTCCTAGAAACCACTTTTCTGCTCTCTGGTTCTGAGTTTGACTACTTTAGATTCCTCATATAAATGGGATCAAGAAGTATCAGTCTTTCTGTGCCTAGCTTACTTCACTTAACAAAATGACTTCCTGGTTCATCCATGTTGTCCTGTATGGCAGGATTTCCTTCCTTTTTAAGGTTAAATAAAATTCCATTGTATGTATAAGAAACATTTTCTCTGGTTTTTTGTTGTTGTTGTTGTTGTTGTTGTTGTTGTTTTCCTCTATGGACTTTTAGGTTTTTCCATATTTTGGCTATTGTGAATAACGCTACAGTAAACATTGGAGGGCAGATATTTTCTTGATATCCTGATTTCTTTTTTTTTTTTCAATACCAGATGTGAGATTGGTGGGTAATATGGTAATTCTATTTTTAATTTTTTGTGTACCTCAGTGTTTTTAACTGCTACATTGCGCTACATCATCTGGGCACTCCACACTTGAGTTACAGTTACCTATTGATGGACATTATATGTGATGTGAAATTCCTAGCAGTGTGTTTTGATCACCTCCTCTGCTTCCCATTGGTGAGGAAGGGATTTTTGACCTAAAGTCATTGGGATGGTCAAAACCATGACACCCAACACTAGATAGATGAGATCAACAGTAGTGTATTAGTCACATATACTCACAGGCTGAGGACATTTTATGACATGCAGAGCCACATGGGGCTACACTTAGGGATAGAGTAAACAAGCAGGGTCTGTGGGAGGCAAGCTTTGTAGTAACAAGAAGGTGGTGTAACTCCTTGTTCCCAAAGGAGGATGTGATTGGTCTGTTTGAATCATTCTGTGGACTAGCAGAGAACTGAGGGACTCAGAAATAAACAGGCATTGTGTTTGGTGCCTATGATATAAAGAGCTATTTGAATAGTGTATTTTATCTGCAGGAACACAATGGGGAGGTCCATTCGAGGGTCTCCCAGTTTTCCCTGGATGTCAATATGTGCAGAATATGAGGCCTTAATTTTAGACCTTAGACCACAAAGTGTGATTAGTGAGCCTAAAAGTATGTGCATTTAAATTAATAAGCTAGGTATTGATGGAATATATCTCAAAATAATTAGAGCTATTTATGACAAACCCACAGTCAATATCATACTGAATGGGCAAAAGCTGGAAGCATTCTCTTTGAAAACCAGCACAAGAAAGGATGCCCTCTCTCACCACTCCTATTCAACATAGTATTGGAAGTTCTGGACAGGACAATCAGGCAAGAGAAAGAAATATATTGTATTCAAATAGGAAGAGAGGGAGTCAAATTGTCTCTTTTTGCAGATGACATGATTGTATATTTAGAAAACCCCATTGTCTCAGCCCAAAATCTCCTTAAGCTGATAAGCAACTTCAGCAAAGTCTCAGGATACAAAATCAATGTGCAAAAATCACAAGCATTCCTATACACCAATAATAGACAGAGAGTCAAATCATGAGTGAACTCCCATTCACAATTGTTACAAAGAGAATAAAATACATAGGAATAGAACTTACAAGGGATGTGAAGGACCTGTTCAAGGAAAACTACAAACCACTGCTCAAGGAAATAAGAGAGGATGCAAACAAATGGAAAAATATTCCACACTCATGGATAGGAAGAATCAATATTGTGAAAATGGCCATAGCACCCAAAGTAATTTATAGACTCAATAGTATTCCCATCAAGCTGCCATTGACTTTCTTCACAGAATTAGTAAAAACTACTTTAAATTGTATATGGAAGCAAAAAAGAGCACATATAGCCAAGAAAATCCTAAGCAAAAAGAAAAAAACTGGAGGCATAATGCTACCTGACTTCAAACTATACTACAAGGCTACAGTAAGCAAAACGGCATGGTACTGGTACCAAAACAAACATATAGACCAATGGAACAGAAAAGAGGCCTCATAAATAATACCAAACATCTACAACCATCTGGTCTTTGACAAACCTGACAAAAACAAGTTATGGGGAAATGGTGCCCTTTTTTTTTTTTGAGATGGAGTCTCGCTCTGTCACCCAGGCTGGAGTGCAGTGGCCGAATCTCAGCTCACTGCAAGCTCCGCCTCCCGGGTTCACGCCATTCTCCTGCCTCAGCCTCCCGAGTAGCTGGGACTACAGGCGTCCACCACCTCGCCTGGTTAGTTTTTTTTTTTTTTTTTTTTGTATTTTTTTAGTAGAGACAGGGTTTCACCGTGTTAGCCAGGATGGTTTCAATCTCCTGACCTCATGATCCGCCTGTCTCAGCCTCCCAAAGTGCTGGGATTACAGGCTGGAGCCACCATGCCCAGCCGATGCCCTATATAATAGATGGTGTTGGGAAAACTTGCTAGCCATATGCAGAAAACTGAAACTGGAACCCTTCCTTACACCTTATACAAAAAATAACTCAAGATGGATTAAAGACTTAAACGTAAGACCTAAAACTATAAAAACCCTAGAAGAAAACCTAGGCAATACCATTCAGGACTTGAGCATGGGCAAAGACTTCATGACTAAAACACCAAAAGCAATGGCAACAAAAGCCAAAACTGACAAATGGAATCTAATTAAACTAAAGAGCTTCTGCACAGCAAAAGAAACTATCCTCAAAGTGAACAGGCAACCTACAGAATGGGCAGAAAATTTTTGCAATCTATCCATCTAACCAAAGGCTAATATCCAGAATCTACAAAGAACTTAAACAAATTTACAAGAAAAAATCAAACAACCCCATCAAAAAGTCGGTGAAGGATATAAATAAACACTTCTCAAAAGAAGACATTTATGCAGCCAACAAATATATTTTAAAAAGCTCATCATCTCTGGTCATTAGAGAAATGCAAATCAAAACCACAATGAGATACCATCTCACACCAGTTAGAATGGCGATCATTAAAAATTCAGGAAACAGTAGATGCTGCAAAGGATGTGGAGAAATAGGAACACTTTTACACTGGTGGTGGGAGTGTAAATTAGTTCAACCATTGTGGAAGACAGTGTGGCAGTTCCTCAAGGATCTAGAACTAGAAATAACATTTGACCCAGCAATCCCATTACTTGGTATATACCCAAAGGTTTTTAAAATCATTCTACTATAAAGACACATACACACTTATGTTTATTGCAGCACTGTTCACAGTAGCAAAGACTTGGAACCAACCCAAATGTCCATCAATGATAGACTGTTAAGAACATGTGGCACATATACTATAGAATACTATGCAGCCATAAAAAAGATGAGTTCATGTCCTTTGCGGGACATGGATGAAGCTGGAAACCATCATTCTCAGCAAAGTAACGCAGGAACAGAAAACCAAACACTGCATGTTCTCACTCATAAATGGGAGTTGAACAATGAGAACACATGGACACAGGGAGGGGAACATCACACACCAAGGCCTGTTGTGGGGTGGGAGGAGCAGGGAGGGATAGCATCAGGAAAAATACCCAATGTAGATGACGGGTTGATAGGTGCAGCAAACCACCATGGCATGCGTATACCTATGTAACAAATCTGCACATTCTGCACACATATCCCAGAACTTAAAGTATAATTTTAAAAATTAAATAAATATTGTCAAACTGCCTTTGAATGAAGGCAGAAATGCATGATGGTCCCTTTTTTCCTCTATCTTTTTAAATATTAAGTTTTATTCTACTGTGTAATTTTTGCCAATTTAGTGAAAACATAGCTTCTTATTTTGTTTTCTTGAAGCATAAGGAGGATTAATCATTTTGTATGCTTATTGAACATATGCATTTATTTTCATGTTAAATGCTCATTTAAAGAATCTTCGCTTTCTTTCTTCTTTATTTTTAAAATTTCTATACTCCTAGTGAGAAGAACTGTACTAAACATGTGTTCAAGTGTTATCTTTTTTACACAATGATATTTTAATCACATTGAGTACATTTTTATTATTAGCAAAGTTTTACAATTTTAAATTGTGTATGTGACTTTTAGAAAATCTTATGTTCCATATATTGTTTCATTCAATTTATTTATTAACACAGTTTCTATCTCCAGTGAAAATGGCTTGTTAACTATATGAGGTGCAATATGAGGTCCTCAAAAGTAATCCTCTTATGTGACTTTTTCTGGGAAGAAAATTAATTTGACTGATGTATTTTTCAAATTGTGGTAAATATACGTAACATTTGCCATTATAAACACTTTTCAATGTAAAGTTCAGTAGTGTTAAGTACAGTTACACTGTTGTGCCACCCATCTCTAGAACTTTTTCATATCCATTAAACCAGCAGTCCCCAACCTTTTTGGCACTAGGGACCAATTTCATGGAAGACAATATTTCCATGGATGAGGGAGGGTTGCCTAGGAGGATAGTTTCAGGATGAAACTGTTTTACCTCACATCAGCAGGCATTAATTAGATTCTCAGAAGGAGTGCACAACCTAGATCCTTTGCATGCACAGTTCACAATAGGGTTCCCGCTCCTACGATAATCGAGTGCCGCCACTGATCTGTCAGGAGGCAGAGCTCAGGCATTAATGATCGTTTGCTTGCTGCTCACCTCCTGCTGTGTGGACTCGTACCAGTCCGTGGCTCATGGAGTGGGAACCCCTGCAATAAACTACCCATTTTCCCTCCCCCAACCCCAAGCAATGACCATTCTATTAAACCTTCCTTAGTTTAACCAACGTCCCAGCTCAACAATCAGGCAAGAGGAATTCCCTCATAACCCGGGCTTTTTGTTCAGTTCCAGTCTTCAATTAAATAGATGAGGCCCATTCGCATTAGGAAGGGCAATCTACTTAACTCAATCTACCGATTTATATGTTAATCTAATTCAGAAACATCCTCACGGACACACCCAGAATCATGTTTGACTAGTACCCTGCAGCAAAGTTCTGGAATTGAACAGCAATCTGCTGCAAGCTCCTGCAATATGGCACCTGGTTGGCTGCCCACTTTCACCATATCTAATGTTAACTTCCTACAGCGATTAAGCACCAGTTATATGTCTCCATTGTTTAGTGATAGGAAAATTATGGAGAGTTTGGTTAAAAAATAAATCAAAATAGGAAACCCACAAGAAAATGTAATTTGAAAGAATTCTATTGTTGATACAATAGAATAAATTTGTAGATGTCTTCGAATGGCCAGATATAATAAGACAGCACAGCAGCTGTTGAGACAGAAAGAAGTGGGAGTCAAAGAATTTTACAAAAAGAGGGTAGTCATAGTAATAAACTAGGTAGTTCAGCACTAAGGAAAATTTGCATAATTTTCCTTGCATAGCTCTCACAATCTTAAGCCAACATCAGAAAGTGCTGTTACATTTTAAAATATTAAGTATTTTTTGGCATCATGTATAGTCATCAGGTTACCCATGTATATATTTTATATGCAATTTTAAGACATGATTAAAATAACTTTTGCATAACCTTAAATGAAAAGAAAAATCAGTGGTAAACCTTTCACTATATAGGATCATTTTGTCAGCTGGCCATTTAACATTATTTAGTATCTACTAGGCATGTGGTACATAAGTACATAGCAAGTTTACATTTGATTTCACTAAAAGTGATGTTTGACCAAGAATTCTGTAATATAAGTTTGAAACCTGGCAGAGTTTTGCATTTTGCATTTTAAATTCTTTCATTTAATCTCATAGCATTGTATAAGTTCTTTTTTGTTCCTACAGTTTAAAAAATATTTTAATCTTACAGATCTAAAGTACAACAAAGAACTAAAAAGGAAAATTGTTCTTGTAAAATGTAAACTCTCAAAGGTTTATCATAGGTATGCTTTAGTTGTGTTCTTATCTGTGAATGGGAAAGCTTCTGCAATGTGTATAGAACAATTATGATCACAAAAATTCAGAACTTGACTTATAGCAGGTGAGAGACAAGGCCGTTTAAATTAATAAAATGTTTATATAACAGAAAATTATCCTGCCATCTCCATCTCTACCCCTAAATCCCCCCAGGTGCTAAAAAGTTATAATTACTTTGAAAATGTATATAAAATACTCATAGTTTTAAACTGATAGTGTTAAGATAACCCATGTCATTAAATTGTCTAAATATAGAAATATTTTCTTTGTATTAAAATATGTCATTTTTAATAACTTGTGGGTTAATTCATAAAAGCTGATGTTTTGATAATAGATTAAAACAAAACAACAAAACACATAGTTATTTTCCGAAGAAGAAGACATAGTTTAGGGAAAAGTCATGACTTAGCAAACAGGATGTACCTAACTTACTCATGTTTGAAAGAATGAAGAACAGATCTGTTTTGAAGAGCAGCACTTTTGATAGGAAACGTTGCTCCAAATAGGCTTCTATACATGTTTGGAAACACAAGGATCTGGTAGGGAATGTGGGTAGGCAGACATTTAGTTCAGAGTCTTGACACATTGAAAATTGTGATAAAAGAATACAGGTATTTAAAAATACGAATTGAAAAGTACATTTGAATCACTTCGAACAAACTGTTTTTCTTAAGGAAGAAAAACAGTTTTTGGCTTAGGAAGCAGAACAAGATGGCAGAATAGAAGGCTCGACTGATCATCCCCCCAAAAGGACACTAATTTAACAACTGGAGATTATTATTTAACAACTGGAGATCACCTGCTAGGCCCTAGCTCCCAGACATTAGTAGACATGGCCTGTGCCAGAAGGGACCTGTTGCCTTGAAGAAAAGGACCTAGTGCTGCAAGGAATTAATCCTGGAGAAGCAGAGATATGTTACCTTTCAGACAGAGAATGGAAAGTAGCTGTGTTGAAGAAACTCAAAGAAATTCAAGCTAATACAGAGAAGAAATTCAGAATCCTATCAGATAAATTTAACGAATATACTGAAATAATTAAAATGACTCAAGCAGAAATTCCAGAGCTGAAAATGCAATTGATATACCAAAGAATGCATCAGAATTCTCTAACAACAGAATGGATCAAGCAGAACGAAGAAATAGTGAGCTTGAAGACATGTTATTTAATAATACACAGTTAGAGGGACAAAAGGGAAAAAAAAAAAAACAATGAAGCACAAACATAGGATCTAGAAAATAGACTCAAAAGGGCAAATCTAAGAGTTATTGGCCTTAAAGAGAGGGTAGATAAAGACATAGGGATATAAAGGTTATTCAAAGGGATAATATCAGAAAACTTCCTGATCCTAGAGAATGATATCAATATCCAAGCACAAAAAGATTATGAATCATCAACCAGATTTAACCCAAAGAAGACTACCTCAAGGCATTTGCTAATCAAACACCCAAACATAGATGATAAAGAAACAATCCTAAGAGCAGCAAGAGAAAAGAAACAAATGACAACAATGAAGCTCCCAGGCATCTGGCAGCAGACTTTTCAGTGGAAACCTTACAGACCAGGAGAGAGTGGCATGACACATTTAAAGGGCTGAAGAAAAAAAAAAAAATCACTTTTGACCTAGCATAGTATATCCAGCGAAAATTCCCTGCAAACATAAGGAAATAAAGACATTCCCAGACAAACAAAATCTGAGGGTTTCATTAATACCAGACCCATTCTGTAAGAAGTGTTAAAGGGAATACTTCAATCAGAAAGAAAATAATGTAAATAAGCAATAAGTAATCGCTTTAATCACTCACAGGTAATAGTAAGTACACAGAAACACACAGAATATTATAACACCATATATTTGGAGTACAAACTACCCTTACCCTAAGTAGAAAGACTACATGATAAACTGATTGAAAATAATAACTACAAAACCTTTTTAAGACATAGACAGTACAATAAAATACAATTAGAAACAAAAAGTTAAAAAGCAAGAGAACAAACTTAAGGTGTAGAATATATATTAGTTTTCTTTTGTTTGTTTGTTTATGCAAATAGTGTTACATTGTTATAAGGTAAAAATAATGGGTTACAAGATAGCACTTGCAAGCCTCATGGTAACCTCAAACAGAAAAGCACATAACAGATACACAAAAAATAAAAAGCAAGAAACTAAATCATCTTACCAGACAAAATCACTTTCTCTAGAGGAAGAAAGGTATGAAAGGAAGAAAGGAAGAGAAGACAGCAAAACAAACAGAAAACAAATAACAGAATGGCAGGAGTAAGTCCTTACTTATTGATAATAACAATGTAAATGGACTAAACTCTCCAACAAAAAGACATAGATGACTGAATGGATGAAAAATCAAGATGCATTTCATTAATCTGTTGTTTACAAGAAACACACTTCACCTATAAAGACACACATAGACTGAAAATAAAGAGATGGCAAAAGATGTTTAATACCAATGGAAACCAAAAGAGTAGGAGTTGCTATACTTATATCAGACAAAGTAGATTTCAAGACAAAAGCTGTATGAAGAAACAAAGAAGGTCACTATGTAATAATAAAGGGGTCAATTTAGCAAAAGGATGTAACAATTATATATATAATCAAATTATATATAATCAAATTTGGTTGTATATATATAATTAAACCCGGAACACCCATATAAATCTGAAATATTATTAGAGCTAAAGAGAGAGATAGGTCACAATAAAATAATAGCTGGAGACTTCAACACCCCACTTTCAGCATTGGACAGGTCTTTCAGACAGAAAATCAACAAAGAAACATTAGACTTGATCTGCCCTATACACCAAATGGATCTAATAGATATTTACAGAACATTTAATCAAAGAGCTGCAGAATACACAATCTTAAAACATTCAAAAAAATGAAATAATATCAAGCATCATCTCTGACCACAAAGGAATAAAACTAGATATCAATAGCAAGAGGAATTTTGTAAATTATACAAATACAAAGAAAATAAACAATATGCTTCTGAATAACCAGTAGGTCAATAAAGAAATTAAGAAGAAACTTTAAAATTTTTTGAAACAAATAATAGAAACAAAACATATCAAAATCTATGAGATACAGAACAGCGGTACCAAGAGGGAAGTTTTGGCGATAATTGCCTACCTCAGAAAAGGTAAAAACTGTCAAATACACAATCTACTAATGCATCTTAAAGAACTAGAAAAGCAAGAAAAATCCAGACCCCAAATTAGTAGAAGAAAATAAATAATAAAGATATAACCAAAAATGAAATTGAAATGAAGAAAACAATACGTCAATGAAACAAAGCGTTGTTTTTATTTTTTGAAAACTTAAGCAACAATGACCAACCTTTAGCGACACTAACAAAGAAAAAAAGAGATAAGATACAAATAAATAAATCAGAAATGAAAAAGAAGACAGTACAACTCATACAGCAGAAATTCAAAAGATCACTAGTGGCTACAATGAACAACTATAAGCCAACAAATTGAAAATTCTAGCAGAAATGTACAAATTCCTACACACATACAACCTACAAAGATTGAGCCACAAAGATATCCAAAACCCGAACAGACCAATAACAAGTAATGGGATCAAAGCCGTAATAAAAAGTCTCCCAACAAAAATAAACTCCAGGACCCAATGGTTTCACTACTGAATTCTAGCAAACATTTAATAAAGACCTAATAACAATCCTAGTTAAACTATTCCAATAAATAGAGGAAGAGAAAATACTTCCAAACTCATTTTATGAAGTCAGTATTATGATATCAAAACCAGATAAAGACACCTCAAAAAAAAAAAGAAAAAAAGAAAATTCCAAATCAGTATCTCTGTCTCTGATGAATATCGACGTAAACATCCTCAAAAAATACTAGCAAAGAGAATTCAACCAAATATTAGAAATATCATTCATCCTGACCATGTGAGATTTATTTCTGGTATGCAAGCATGGTTCAACATATGCAAGTCAATCTATGTGATGCATTACACCAACAGAATGAAAGGTAAAGACTTTATGATTATGCCAATTAATGCTAAAAAAGCACTGATAAAATTCAACATTGCTTCATGACAAAAAAAAAAAAATCACAAAACCAGGGATAAAAGAAACATACCTCAACATAATAAAAGGTATATATGACACTCAGCTAGTATCATATTGAATGGGAAGAAAAGACAGCCCTTTCTCAGAGATCTTGAAAACAATAAGGGTGCCACTTTCACCACAGTTATGCAATATACTACTGGAAGTTCTAGGAAGAGCAATGAGAAAAGAGAAAAAATAAAGGGCATGAATATAGGAAAGGGAGATGTCAAATTATCCTTCTTTGCAAATGATATGATCTTATATTTGGAAAAATTTAAAGACTACACACAAAACATTTAGAACTGATGAATTCAGTGAAGTTGCAGGATACAAAATCAACATACAAAAATCAGTGGCATTTCTATATGTCAACAGTGAGCAATCTGAATAAGAAATTAAAAAGGAATCCCATTTACAATAGCCACAAATAAAATTAAATACGTAAGAATTAACCAAAGAAGTTAAAGATCTCTATAATGAAAACCATAAAACACTGATGAAAGAAATTGAAGAGGACACCACAAAATGGAGAAGTATTCCATGTTCATGGGTTGAAAGAATTAATAATGTTAAAATTTCCATACTCAGCAAAGCAATCTACAGATTCAGTATAATCACTATCTAAATACCAGGGACATTCTTCACAGAGAAAATAACTATCATAACATTTATATAGACTCACAAAGACCCAGAATATCCAAAGCTATTTTAGGCAAAAATAACGAAACTGGAGGAATTATGTCATGTGCCTTCAAATTATACTACAGAGCTATAGTAACCAAAACAGCATGATCTGGCATAAGAAATAGACATGTAGAGCAATGGAATAAAATAGAGAACCCAGAAACAAATCCAATCCACACACCTACAGTAAACTCATTCCCACAAAGGTGCCAAAAACATACACTGGGGAGAAAAACAGTCTCTTCAATAACTGGATATTCATATGTGGAAGAATAAAACTAGACTCCCATTATTTGCCTTATACAAAAATCAAAGCAAAATGGCCTTAAACATTTAGTCTATAACCTCAGACTATTAAACTACTACAGTAAAACACTGGCAACAACCTTCAGGACATTGGACTGGGCAAAAATACCCCATAATACCCCACGAGCACAGACAATCGAAGCAAAACTGAGCAACTGGGATCATGTCAAGTTAAAAACCTTCTGTACAACAAAGAAAACAACAAAATGAAAAGACAACCCATAGAAGGAGCAAATATTTGCAAACTGCCCATCTGGCAAGGGATTAATAACCAGAACATATAAGAAGTTCAAACAACTTTATAGAAAAAAATCTAACAATCCAATTAAAAATGGGCAAAAGATTTGAATAGATATTTTTCAGAACACATACAAATGGCAAACAGACATACGAAAAGGTTCTCAACATCACTGATCCTCAGAGAAATGCAAATCAAAACTACAATGAGACATTATCTTACCTCAGCTAAAGTGGCTTGTATCCAAAGATAGGTAATAACAAATTCTGGCAAGGATATGGAGAAACGGGAACCATTGTGTTCCCCTTTCTGTTAGTGGAAATGCAAATTAGTGCAAACACTATGGAGAACAGTTTGGAGGACTGTTAGAAAACTAAAAATATAGGTACCATATGATCCAGCAATCCCTTTTGAGAATATACTTAATTCTCTTTTGAGAATATACTCAAAAGAAAGGAAATCGGTATATCTAAAAGATATCTGCACTCCCATGTTTGTTGCAGCAGTTTACAATAGCCAAAATTTGGAAGCAACCTAAGTGTCCATCAACAGATGAATGGATAAAGAAAATGTAGTACATACACACAATGCGGTACTAGTTAGCTATAAAAAGTATAAGATTCAGTGATTTGCAAGAACATGAATAGAACTGGAGGTCATTATGTCAAGTGAAATAAGCCAGGCACAGAAAGACAAATATCACATGTTATCACTTATTTGTGGGATCTAAAAATCAAAACAATTGAACTCATGGACCTAGAGAGTAGAACGATGGTTACCAGAGGCTGGGAAGCATAGTGGAGGGCATGGGGGGAGGTAGGGATATTTAATAGTTACAAAAAAAAGTCAGAAATAATGAAAAAGACATACTACTTGATAGCACAACAGGGTGAGTGTAGTCCGTAATACAGTAATTGTATATTTTAAAATAACTAGAAGAGTGTAATTGGACTGTTTGTAATACAAAGGATAAATGCTTGAGGAGATGGATATCCCATTCTCCATAATGTGTTTATTTCATGTTGCACGCCTGTATCAAAACATCTTGTGTGCCCCATAATATATATACCTACTATATACCCTTAAAAATTAAATATAAAAAAATTCTGGAGTTTTAAAAATGAAATTAGTTTGTGATCATCGTGAAAATCTGAACAATATATAAAATTAATGTGTAGCATATATAAAATAAAAAGGTAGCTTTCTTCTTAATCCTGGCCTTCCTAATCTACCTTTATAATAATGCCACCACCAATACAGGGTGAAAAACTTTTGGGAGGGCAGACACACCCTAGCAGATGTTTAGAATCAACAAGAATATTTAAGAATGATTACTCTTTCTCACCCAAAGAGAGAAAACACTATTCCTAGGTAATTTTGTAATACCTCACATGAATTTTGAAATGTTATTTCATAATTGGTCATTGAAATAGAAACTAGAAAAATATTTACCTAGTCCGGAACTTTATAAACAATTTCCAAAATAATGTGTAATATGTATAGCTTACTCCATAAGTAAAACTGAAAAAAACTCAGCCTAAGTCTATTGTCATTTTATATTAATGTGCATTTCATGGAATTTCCATGGTTATATTCAGTAATAAGTACTAAAAATGTTAAAAGTCATCAAGATCATATGTCTGGCTACATTTATTTGTAGTTGCTGTCGTTTCTTTTAAATATCAGCTTTCATTTTAGATATAGGACGTACATGTACAGGTTTGCTACATGGTATATTGCACCAAGTTAGTAAGCGCAATACTCAATCTGCACTTTTTCAGTCTTTGACCCCCTCTCTCCCCTCTAGTTGCTCAAAGTATCTATTGTTCCCATGTTTATGTCTATGCATGCTCAAAGTTTAATTCCCACTTATAAGTAAGAACATGTGGTATTTGGTTTTATGTTTCTACATTAATTAACTTAAGATTATGGCCTCCAGCTTCATTCATGTTACTGCAAAGGACATGACTTTATTCCCTTTTATGGCTCCATAGTATTTCATGGTGTATATGTATGAATTTTCTTTATCTAGTTCACTGTTGATAGACAGTTAGGTTGATTCTATGTCTTTACTATTGTGAATATTGCCGCGGTAAACATGAGAGCATACGTCTCTTCGGTAGAGAAATTTATTTTCTTTTGGGTATATAACCCATGATGTAACTGCTGGGTCAAATAGTAGTTCAACTCTTAGTTCTTTGAGAACTCTCCAAAGGGCTTTATACAGTGGCTGAACCAGTTTACATTTCCACCAACAGTGTATGAGCATTCCCTTTCTGGGCAACCTTGCCAGTATATTTTTGACTTTTTAATAAGAGCTGTTCTGAGCTATGTGAGATCATATCTCATTGTGGTTTTGCTTTGCATTTCACTGATGATTATTGATGAGCATTTTTTCATGTTTTTGTTGGCTGCTTGTATGCCGCCTTTCATGTCCTTGCCCATTTTGTATTGGAGTTGTTTTTTGTTTGTTGATTTGTTTAATTTTTTCATAGATTTTAGATATCAGGCCTTTGTAGTATGTACAGTTTGTGAATATTTTTTTTCCATTCTGTGGGTTGTCTGTTTATTCTGTTGATAGTTAACTTCACTGTGTAGAATCTTTTTTTTTTTTTTTTTTTTTTTTTTGAGAGAGGGAGTCTCGCTCTGTCCCCCAGGCTGGAGTGCAGTGGCTGGATCTCAGCTCACTGCAAGCTCTGCCTCCCGGGTTCACGCCATTCTCCTGCCTCAGCCTCCCGAGTAGCTGGGACTACAGGCGCCCACCACCTCGCCCGGCTAGGTTTTTTTTTTTTTTTTTTTTTTTTTTTTTGTATTTTTTAGTAGAGATGGGGTTTCACCGTGTTAGCCAGGATGGTTTCGATCTCCTGACCTCGTGATCCGCCCGTCTCGGCCTCCCAAAGTGCTGGGATTACAGGCTTGAGCCACCGCGCCCGGCCCACTGTGTAGAATCTATTTAGTATAATCAGGTCTCACTTGACAAGTTTTTTTTTTTTTTTTGGTTTTTTTGTTTGTTTGTTTGTTTGTTTTTCCCTGTAATTGCTTTTGTGGACTTAGCCAAAAATTCCTCACCAAAGCTAATGTGGAGAAGGGTATTTCTGAAGTTTTTCTGTAAGATTTTTGTAGTTTTCAGTCTTATATTTAAATTTTTAATACATCTTGAGTTAATTTTCATATGTGGTGAAAGATAAGGGTCTAATTTCATTATTTTGCAAATGACTAGCCAGTTACCTCAACACCATTTATTGAATAGAGAGTATTTTTCCCATTTTTTGTTTTTCTTGGTCTTGTTAAAGATCAAGTGATTATAAGTGTGTGACTTTATTTCTGAGTTTTCTATTCTATTTCATTGGTCTGTGTGTCTGTTTTTGTACCAGTACTTTGTTGTTTTGGTTCCTGTAGCCTTGTAGTATTGTTTGAAGTCACGTAGTGTAATGTCTCCAGCTTTGTTCTTTTTGCTTAGATTTGCCCTTGGCTATTTAGGCTTGTTTTGGTTCCAGGTGAAAGTTAGAATTTTTTTGTCTCATTCTTTGCAGAATGATGTTCAGAGTTCCACAGGAAAAGGACTGACTCTGTTAATTGCTTTGGGTGATGTGGCCATTTTAATGATATTGATTTTTCCAATTCATGAGCATGGAATTGTTTCCATATGTTTATGTCATCTCTGATTTCTTGCAGCAGTTTTTTTGTAGTTCTCTTTACAGACATCTTTCACTTTCTTGGTTAGCTGCATTTCTAGGTATTTTACTTTCTTTGTGGGATTTGTAAATGGGATTGTGCTCTTGATTTGATTTTCAGTCTGCATGTTATTGGTGTATAGAAATGCTACTAAATTTTGAACATGGATTTTGTATCCTGAAACCTTACTAAAATTGTTTATTAATTCTAGTTGCCTTTTTTACAGAGTCTTTAAGGTTTTCTAAGTATAAAATCATATCAACAACAGAGAGATAATTTGACTTGTTCTTTTCCTACTTGAATGTTTTCCCCCTCCCTGCCACACCCCCACCCACCCCAACAGATGGCTCTTGCTAGCACTTCCAGTATTATGTTACATAGGAGTGGTGGTTGTGGGCATCCTTGTCTTGTTCCAGTTCTCAAGGGGAATGGTTCTAGCTTTTGCCCATTCAATATTTTGTTGGCTGTGGGTTTGTCACAGATGGCTCTTATTATTTTGAGGGATATTCCTTCAATACCCGGTTTGTTGAAGGTTTTTATCATGAAGAATGTTGGATTTTATGAAAAAGTTTTTCTGTGTATGTTGAGATCGTTATATGTTTTTTTGCTTTTAATTCTCTTCATATGTTATATCACATTCATTGATTTATGTATGTTGAGCCAACTTTGCATCTCAGGAATAAAGCCTACTTGACTGTGCAAAATTACCTTTTGGATGTGCTGCTGTATTTGATTTACTAGTATTTTCTTGTGAACTTTTGCATCTACCTTCATGAGAATTAGTGGCTTTAATCTTTTTTTCTTCATTGTGTTTCTGTCAGATTTTCGTATTAGGGTAATGCTGGTTTCGTAGGCTGAGTTAGGGAGGAGACCCTACTCCTTGATTTTTGCAATAGTTTCATGATAATTGGTACCAGTTCTTCTTTCTACCTCTGGTAAAATTGAGCTGTGGATCCATCTGATGCAGGAATTTTTTTGGTTGGTAGGTTTGTTATTATTGATAAAACTTCAGAGTTTGATATTGGTATATTCAGGTTTCAATGCCTTCCTGATTCAATCATGGGAGATTGTGTGTTTACAGGAATTTATCGATTTCCTCTAGATTTTCTAATTTGTGTGCATGGAGTCATTCCTAGGAATCTTGGAGCATCTTATATTTCTGTGGGATCAGTTATAATGTCACTATTGTCATTTCTGATTGAAATTATTTGGATTTTTTTCTTTGTTAATCTCGAGAATAGTTTATTAATTTTATTTGTCTTTGCAAAGAAACAATCCTTCATTTCATAATCTTTTATATGGATATTTTCAGCTCAATTTTATTTAACTCTTTTCTAATTGTAGTTATTTATTTTCTTCTGCTAGCTTTGGGGTTGATTTGTTTCTTTTTTTTGCCCTAGTTCCTTTAGTTGCAAAGTTAGGTTGTTAATTTGAGATCTAACTTCTTGAAGGGATTTAGGGCTATAAACTTTCCTCTTAACACTGGTTTAGCTTCATTCCAGAGATTTTGGTAAGTTGTGTTCCTATTTTCATTAATTTCAAGGATTTTTTAAATTTTTGCCTTAATTTTGATGTTAACCTAGGTGTTATTAAGAAGCAAGTTGTCTAATTTCCACATATTTGTGTAGTTTTGAGAGATCATGATATTTATTTGTTTTTATTGCACTATGGACTGACAGTGTGCTTTGTATGATTTCACTGTTTCTTAAAAAATTTATTAAGACTTGCTTTATGCCTGAGCATGTGTTCAACCTTAGAATATGTTATGTGTGCAGGTGAGAAGAATGTATATTCTGTGGTTGCTGGATGGAGTGACCTGTAATGTCTCTTAGGTCCAACTGTTCAAGTGTCAAGTTTCTTTGTTAGTTTTCTGCCTCAGTGATCTAACACTGTCAGTGGGGTGTTGAAACCGCCTACTATTATTGTGTGGTTGTCTAAGTCTTTTTTTAGGCCAAGAAGAACTTGTTTTATAAATCTGAGTACTCCAATGTTTGATCTGCATATATTTAGTATAGCTAAGTCTTCTTCTTGGATGTACCCTTTATCAATATGTAATGCCCGTCATTGTCTTTCTTAATTTTTGTTGGTTTAAATCTGTGTTATCTGATATAAAAATAGCATCTCCTGCTCATTTTTTTTCTATTTTCATAGCATATCTTTATCCAATACATTATTTTGAGCCTGGATGTGCTGTTGCATGTGAGATGGATCTCTTGAAGACAATAGATGGTTGAGTCTTCTCTTTTATATCCAGCGTGCTACTCTGTATCTTTTAAGTGGGGGCATTTAGCCCATTTACATTCAGGGTTGGTATTAACATGTGAGATTTTGATTTTGTCATCATGTTGTTTGCTGATTGTTATGTAGACTTGATTGCGTAGTTGCTTTATAGAACCTGTGTGCTGTGTGCTTACGTGTGTTTTGTTAGCAGGTGTTGTTCTTTTGATTCCCTGTTTAGCACTAACTTAACCTCTTATAAGACTTGTGTAGTTGACATGAACTCCATCATCATTTGCTTGTCTCAGAAGGTTTTATTTCTTTTTTTGTTTATTATGTTTAGTTTGGTGAAACATGAAATACTTGGTTATAATTTCTTTCCTTTAAGGATGCTAAAAATAAGTCCTCAATGTCTTGTGGTTTATAAGGTTTCTACTGAGAGGTCTACTTTTAGCTTGATGGTGTTCCTTTTATATGTGACTTGACTCCTCTTTCTAGTTGCCTTTAAGGTTTTTTTTTTTTTTTTTTTAATTTTCCATCGACCTTGGTGACTCTGATGACTGTGTGTTTTAGGAATGGTCATTTTTTATAGTATCTAGCCATGGTTTTCTGTATTTCTGGGATTTGCATGTCAACATCCTTAGAGAGATTAGGGAAATTTTCATGCATGATGTCGTCCAATATATTTTTTTAAAACTTTTATGCTGCCTCCTCTTAGAAATGCTGATGAGCTATAGATTTGTTTTTTCTACATAATCCCATGTTTCTAAGAGGTTTTGTTCATTTTTCTTAATTCCTTTTTTCTTTATTTTTTGTCTGACTGAATTGATTCAAGGAACTTATCTTTGAGCTCTGGAATTCTTTTCTCAGCTTGGCCTATTCTGCTGTTAATGCTTCAGATTGTAATATGAAATTCTTGTAGTTTTTTTTAGCTTTTGAAGTTTAGTTTAGTTCTTTCTTAAAATGTCTATTTTATCCTTCAGCTCTTGGATCATTTTACTAGATTTCTTGGATTCCTTGGATAGGGTTTCAACTTTCTACTGAATCTCAGTACACTTCCTTGCCATCAAGATGCTGAATTCCATGTCTGTCATTTCAGTCACTTCAGACTGGTTAAGAACCATTGCTGGGGAGCTAGTGGGTAAGGGACACTCTGGCTTTTTTAATTGCCAGAGTTTTGTGCTTATTTCTCATCTGAGATGTGTGGTATACCTTTAACTGTGGTGGAAGCTGAGTATAGCCAGTTGGCTTTCATTCTGGACACTCAGAGGGCCAGGACTCTGTACAGGATCCTTTTGCATGGGTGAATTAGTGTGCTTGGTTTCACAGGTGTATATACTGGCAGAATATTTGGCGTTGCAGTTTTGATTTTTATCCAGTAGATGGTGCTAGGAAGTAATGGCCAGCAGGTAGCCACCTGACTCCTTTGTACTTTTTGCCATTTGCAGGCATGCTCTACTTTGGGAGTGGAGAGACGGCACCCTCACCAGGTTTGCCCTTCGGCTTTCTCGGAGCTCCCTTCAATCACCACTGCCACGCCTGGTTTTCTTTTGTTAGGTGTTGTGGGCCAAAGGGCCACCTCAGGCAGACACAGAGACAGGGAGATATGCCACACCCTTTCTGGACCAGCCCAGCAGAGGAAGGCACACCCTACTCCTCCCCTGATTCAGGGACTCACCCATCCTGTCCTCCTCAGTGCTCTGAGGTTGGGGGCTCTTTCCCTGCTTGAGTGCTGGCCGTAGATCTTGGCTACCTAATCCAGAGCTGCATGCCACAGCCCTGAGGCACTAAGATGTCCCAAGGCTTGGAGTTGGGTTCTGGCTCCACTGAGGGATCCAGTGTTTTCCCAGGTCACCGGGAAAATACTCAGGTGAAGCAATGCACTGAGGCTGGGCTGCGGAGGCTGTGCTGTGCAGAATTGACATGCGTCAGTCCCATGGGAAAGCGGGCTCCACTCCCTTCTGGATCAGAGGTCAGCTAAGGCCTGTGCCTCCCAGAGAAAACTGGGGAGTGCTGGGAGATGGCCATCTATTACTGCTCTCCACTGGAGCTGCCCAGTGCACAGAAACTCCTGGCCTTTAAGTGGTTTAAAGGCATATCTCTACTTGTTCCTTGGGGAGATTCCCCATGCCAGCTCACATGTCTGTCAGGGATGCGTGGTCCGCTGTATCTAGGATCCCATAGGTCAGTGGCAAGAGTGAGCTGTCCCGTCGTTCTCTCTCACCCTCTTTTCAGGAGCTCTCCAGGGCCTGAAGGTAGCTCTAGCACTCATGTCCCCTGTGCAGGGTTTCCAGCTTCCTCCCTCTTCAGCCTAGACGTCAGTGTAACCTTTCTATCCCGCCTCAGATTTTTCTCTCCAAAGTTCTTCTCACATTATGGTGGTTTACTTGGTAATTAGGTCTGTCTCCATGGGAGTAGTGCTTCTTGGTTGCATCTAGTTGACCATCTTGTCTCCTCTCCCACTATTGTTTTGTTAATATTACATTCAGTCTCTAGATATAACCACACTCTCTAATGACACCTGCCTCTAGTTTTAAAGTATATGGTTTTAAAAATTGTAAAATCATCTGCTATTAATAGGTGTGCTAAATTTATTTTTACTAGTAAATTTTTAAGAGTGAATTTCTGTTTTCAATATTGTAGCTTACTGTGATATAGCCTCTGTTGAACTTAACCAGTTAAAGTATAAACATTTTATCACATTCTGAAAATCTGCTTAGCTTTTAACTAGAAGCTTCTAGAGGGTGGGCAGGGATTGGAACAATTAACTTACCTTTCATTACCCCTAGAATGGATTTAAGAGCAATGTTGTAACACAAGTGGCTCATAGAATAGCTCCATTAATTCACTAGTCCAAGCTAGACAATTTCATAATTATCCAAGATAAATATCCAAGATAATGAGTATTAATATTCATCTATCGTTATCCAGCTTATCAAAGGAGAATCTATGCAAGCTGTCAAAAGATTTTAAGGTGTGACAGCTTTTGCAACCTCATGCCCTTAAATTGTTAGCAAAAAAATAAAGTAAGTGAAAATGATTACTTATATGTTCTGTGGTACAGTAAACTTGCTTAAAAAGCACATTTAAACAAATCTGTATCTTTTCTTATTGGGACGTAATATTTTGCATATTTATGGGGTACATGTATTTGTTGCATGCGTAGAATGTGTAATGATCAAGTGAGGGAATTTGGGATATCCAGCATCTGGAGTATTTATCGCTTCTCTGTGTTAGGAACATTTCAAGTCCCCTCTTCTAGCCTCTTTGAAATATACAATACATTGCTGCTAACTGTAGTCATCCCACTTTCCTATCAAACACTGGAAATTATTTCTTGTATGTAACTGTATGTTTGTACCCATTAATAAACCTTTTTAATCGCCCCTCCCATCCATGCTATTCCCAGCCTCTGGCATCTGTCCTTCTATTCTGTGAGATAAACCTTTTTAGCTGTCACATATGAATGAGAATGTGATTTTGAATTTTTGTGTGTGTGCCTGGCTTATCTCATTTAACATAATGATCCCCATTTCTGCCCATGTTGCTGCAAATGAAATGATTTCATTCTTTTTTATGGCTGAATAATATACCATTGTGTGTATATACCACATTCTTTATCCACTTCTCCATTGACTGACACTTTGGTTAGTTCCATATGTTTGCTATTATGAATACTGCTGTGATAAGCATGGTAGCGCAGGCATTCCTATATTTGATATAGTGATTTCTTTTCTCTTGGATAAATATTCAGTAGTAGGATTGCTGATTATGTGGGAGTGCTGCTTTTAGTTTTTGGACAAATTTCCTTACTGTTTTCCACAGTGGCTCTATGGCATTACATTCTCACCAAAACAATATAAGAGTTCCCATTTCTCTGCATCCTCACTAGCATTTGTTATTTTTTGTCTTTTGGATAAAAGCCATTTCAACTGGGGTGTGATGATATCTCATCATGGTTTTGTTTTGCATTTCTTTGTTAGTTAGGAATGTTGAGCATTTTTTTCATATACCTGTCAGTCATATGTATGTCTTTTTTTGAGAAATTCCTAGATCCTTTGCCCAATTTTTAATAGGATTTTTTTTAGATATTGGGTTATTAGAGTCCCTTGTGTATTCTGGATATTAGTCCCTTATCAAATGAATAGTTTGCAAATATTTTCTTCCATTCAACAGGTTGTCTCTTCATTCTCTTGATTGTTTCCTTTGTTGTACAGAAGCTTTTTAGTTTAATATAATTTCACTTGCCTATTTTTGTTTTGTTGTCTGTGCTTTTGAGGTCTTAAGCGTAAAATCTTTGCCTAGACTAAGGTCATGAAGATTTTTCTCTAGGTTTCCTTCCAGTAGTTTTATAGGTTTGAGTCTTACATTTAAGCCTTTGTATATGGTGAGACCCAAGGGTTCACTTTCATTCTTTTGCGTATGAATATTTGATTTTCCAAGCACGATTTAATAAAGAGACTATCATTTCCCAAATGTATGTACATAGCACCTATATTGAAAATCAGTTGGCTTTAAATATGCATATTGATCTCTGGGTCCTCTATTATGTCCCATTGTCCTATGTGCCTGTTTCTATATCAATACCTTGCTTTTTGGTCACTACAGCCTTGTAATATATTTTGAAGTTAGGTAGTGTGGTACCTCCAGCTTGGTTCTTTTCTCCCAGGATTGCTTTTGCTATTTGGGCTCCACATTTGTTCCATGCAAATTTTAGGATTCATTTTTTCTAATTATGTGAAAAATGACTCTGGTATCGTGGTAGGAATTGCATTGAATCTGTTGATTGCTTTGGGCAGTATAATAATTTTGACGATCTAAATGATTTCAATGTGTGTGCATGGGGTGTCTTTTCATTTTTTGTGTCCTCTTAAATTTATTTTATTATCATCTTGTAGTTTTCCTTGTAGAGATTTTTCACCTCCTTACTTACATTTATTCCTAGGTATTTTACTTTTTTAGTTATGGTAAATTGGATTGCCCTGTTTATTTCTTTCTTGGCTACTTTATTATTAGTGAATAGAAATTCTGCTGACTTTTGTATCCTGATTTTTGTAGCTACTGATTTTTTAATCACTAATTTTTGTATCTATGGATTTTTATATACTGATTTTTTTGGTCCACTGATTTTGTGTCCTGAAACTTTACTGAATTTATTTTTCAGATCAAAGAAGTTTTTGATTGAGTCCACAGACTTTCTATATATAAGATCATATAATCTGTAAACAGGGATAGTTGGACTTCTTGTTTCCCAATTCGGATGCTGTTTATTTCTCTTGCCTGATTGTTCTTGCTAAGACTTCCAGTACTATGTTGAATTACAGTAGAAATATTTTATAACTTTCTAAAAATTTGCTTAGCAAATGTGGCATCCTTGTACTGTTCCAGTTCTTAAAGAATTTCAGTTTTTCCCAATTCAGTATGATGTTACCTGTGGATTTGTCATATATGTCCTTTATTATGTTGAGATACATTCTTTCTATGCCTAGTTTGTTGAGTGTTTTTGTCATAAAAGGATGTTGAAATTTATCAAATTCATTTTCTGCACTTATTGAGATGATCATATGACTTTTGTTCTTCATTCTGTTGATGTGATATATTACCATCATGTTTATTCATTTTCATGTGTTAAACTATCCTTGCATCATTGAATTAAATCCCACTTGATCATGGTGTATTATTTTCTGGATGTGTTGTTGCATATGCTTTGCTAGTATTTTGTTGAGGATTTTTGTTTCTATGTTCATCAGAGAAATTGGCATGTAGTTTTCTTTTTTATTGTGTTCTTTTCTGGTTTTGGTATCATAGTAATGCTGGCATTATAAAATGAGTTAAAGAGAATTCATTCTTCTTCAATTTCTTGGCATATTTTGAGATAAATTGGTTTCTTTCTTGAAAGTTTGGTAGAATTCTTTATTGAAGTCATCCAGTTGTGGTCTTTTCTTTATTGGGAGACTCCTGATTACTGCTTTGATCTCATTACTTGTTATTGGTATGCTCAGGTTTTCCATATTTTCTAATTTGATCTTGCTAAGTTGTATGTGTCCAGGGATTTTTGCATTTCATCTGGGTTTTCCAGTTTGTTAGTGTACAGTTCTTCTTGATAGTCTCTGATAATCTTGTATTCCTGTGGTATTCACTGTGATATCTCATTTTTATCTCTGATATTGTTTATTTGGTTCTTCTTTGCTTTTTAATCCAGCAAATGGCTGATCAATTTTGTTCATCCTTTCAAAAAACCAACCCTTTATTTTGTTGATCTTTTGTATTTTTTTAGTCCCTATTTCATTGAATTCTACTCTTATCTTTATTCCCTTTTCCTAATTTGGGTTTTGGGTTTTTTCATGCTTTTCCCTGAGATGCATGATTGGATTATTTATTTGAAATACTTCTGCCTTTTTGATGAAAGTGCTTATGGCTATAAACTTACCTCTTAGAACTGCATTTTCCTATATGCCGTATATTTCAGTATGAGGTATTCTCATTTTCATTTGGTTCAAGAAAATTTTGATTTTCCTCATTAATTTCTTTATTGATCCAATAGTTCAAATTCAAGAGCATGTTGTTTAATTTCTATGTATTTGTACAGTTTCCAAATTTCTTTTTGTTATGAATGTCTAGCTTTGTTTCACTGTAGTCATAGAAGACTTGATATGACTTTGATTTTTAAAAATTTCTTGAGACTTGTTTTTTGTCCTATCGTGTGTTGTATCCTGGAGAAAGTTTTATGTTTTGATAAGAAGAATGTGTGTTCTGTAGCTCTTGGATGAAATTTTTATAAATATCTGTTAGGTCCGCTTGATCTAAAAGGCAGTTTCAGTCTAATGTTTCTTTTGCTAATTTTCTTATAGATGATCTGTTTAATGCTGAGAGTGATGTGTTGAAGTCCCCAATTATTTTTGTATTGGAGTCTATCTCTCCATTGAAGTGTAGTACAATTTACTTCATATGTCTAGGTGCTCCAGTGCTCAGTGCACATATATTTAGAATTATTACATTCTCTTGCTGAGTTGATCCCTTCATCATAATGTAATGATCTTCTTTGTCTCTTTTCACTGTTTCTTTTTAATTTAACATCTGTTTTATCTGATGTAAGTATAGCTACCTCTGCTTGCTTTTGGTTTCTATTTGCATGAAATATCTTTTTCCATCCCTTTATTTTCAGCCTATATGTATCTTTACAAGTCAGAAGTTTTGTGTAGGCAGCATATAACTGGGTCACTTTTTAAATTCAGCCTGTCTATATCTTTTAAGTGGATAGATAAATCCATTTACAATTAAGGTTATTATTGACATATCAGAGTTTATTCCTGTCATCCTATGAATTGATTTCTGGTTGTTTTGCATATAAATTATTGCTTTCTCTCATATCATCAATGTGGCTTGGTGTTTTTCTGTAGTGGTAAGAGTTGAGTCTTTTTTCTTTTTTGTTTGTGTGTTTGCTCTCCTAGTGGTTTTTATATGTTTGTATGTATTCATGATGATTGATATCATTCTTTTGTGTGTTGGTGTTGTACTTCCTTAAGTGTTTCTTGGTCTGGTCCAGTGGTGATAAATTCTATCAACTTTTATTTGTCTGGAAAATACTTTACTTTACCTACATTTATGAAGAATAACGTCACTGAGAATAGTATCCTTTATTGGCAAGTTTCCCGCCCCCTGCAACACTTTGATTATATCATCCCATTCTCTCACAGCCTGTATGGTTTCTGCTGTAAAATTTGCTATTAGTGAAATGGGGGTTCATTTATAGTTGTCTATATGCTTTTTCCTTAATATTTTTAGAATTCTCTCTCTTTCTTTGACTTTAGAAAGTTTCACTAAATTGTGCTACGGAAAAGACCTTTATGCATTGTGAGCGCTTAAGGCTTCCTGAGCTTCCTATATTTGGATATCTAAATCTTTTGCTAGACTTGGAAAGGTTTCATCTATTATTTCATCATCTATGTTTTCTAACCCACTCATTTTTTCTTTACCTCCTGGAACTCTACAAATTTGAATATTTGGTCCCTTTATGGCATTCCATATGTAATGTAGGATTTGTTCATCTTCTTTAATTCTCTTTATTTTTGTCTGACTGGGTTATTTCAAAAGATCTGTCTTCAAGTTCTGAAATTCTTTATTCTGCTTTATTTAGTCAATTATTAAAACTTTCCAATATATTTTGAATTTCATTCAATGAATTATTTAGTACCTGAATTTTTTTAATGATATCTATCTCTGTGGCAAATTTCTGATTCATATTCTGAATTTTCTGATTTCTGTATCTTGTTTTTCAGTATTCTTTTGTACTTCCCTGAGTTTTTAAAAATCAGTATTTCAAATTATTTTCCAATATTTTGTACATTTATTTCTGATTTGGATCTATTTCTGAAAAATTATTGTGCTCCTTTGTAGGTGTCATATTTCCTTGCTTTTTCACGTTCCCTATGGTGCTATGTTGATAGCTGCACATGTAGTAAAACAAATGCTTCTAATTTTTTTGAATTTGTTTTCATAGGGGAGGATATTTTCCTGAAGATGAATCTATGGTGTTGGTTGGGTAGGCCACTTTGGTTTTGATTCTGGGTGCATGCAGTAGCATAATTGCTGTATGATTTCTTTTTCTGTAAATAACATTATCGGTGTCTGTGATATCCTTGATGTCTTAGGGTGCAATTATTACTGGAGGTTGTGGTGAAGTTCTGCCTGAGACTGGACCTCAGTGGTGGCATTGGTAGGCTGAGTCTGTGTATCCTTGGACCCTAGGGCAGAGTACTATGGCACCTGTGTTAGTGTATCTGTGAGAGCTGATTCTTGGGCCTCTATGTTGTTTGCTTGGATTTCAGCTGTGGCAGTGGTGGTCAAATGGGTGAGAAAGTTCTCAGGCCACTATACAGCAGATGTGGCATGAGCAATTGCAATAGCAGTGGTGGGATATTTCTCTGGGTTTTGAGCAGTATATGCTAGTGTTGTTGGCGTCCCCAATGGGCTGGGAAGGCCAGTCTCCAGGTCATCAAGTAGTGTGTGCATGTAAGTGTCAGCCGTGGCAGTATCAGCAGGGTGGGTGTGCTCAACCTCAGTTCCCTGGGAGGAGTGCTCAAGGAGACAGGCTGGGTGATCCTTAGACCCTTGCACTTCATACTCTGGCATGAGGGGTGAAGTTGGACTAAGTGGGCATGTTCTTGGGCCTCACAGTGGTGCATACTGACATTGGTTGTGGTAGGTAGGGGAAGAGTAATCCTTAGGCCACAAGTGGAATGCTAAAGAGAGGCAGCAGCTGCACTGAAGCCTTGTCACTGGGGAGGGTGGGGTTGCTTTCAGTGGCAGCTGCCACATGCAGGTGTATGGGGAGCAGGTTCTTTACTCGCACTTTTTCTCCCACAATGCCAGTCAACACTTCACTCGAAATTCATTTTCAACAGCAGCATGCAGCAACTGAAGCTACAGGTAGGGAACGCTGCTGCTGCATGGTGGCTTCTCTCCTGGAGGCAGTGGAGTCACTGCCTGTTGCCCATGTTTTGACCCTGCTGATAGCTGTCAGTCAGTGTGGTGTTTGTGGGTAGGGGATGTCAGTGAAGCTCCAGGGATGTGGAGATGAAGGTACTGTTGAGACCAATGGCCATATCTAGTCTTGGGATCTGGGATCTCAAAATGGCACCTTGCAATAGTTGCCTAGAACTTGGAGCAGCAAGGAAGTCGGATCCAGCGCAAGCTCCCTCTTTGGGTAGTGCCATTGTGTGGTCTTCAGGCAGCTTGCTGTTAGTTGCAGGGTCTGCAAGGGTCAAGAGGCTCTTCCATGTTTAAGATTGCAGAAGTCCACGGTAGAAAGGTGGACTGCTGGGGATCCCTCACTTACCCTTAAACCACATCGAGGAGTCTCACCAGGCTCCCAGCAGATCCCAGCTGAGGAGGCTGCCTTTTTTCCCTCTCCTTCTGTGCTTTAGGTATTTCCTGTCACTTTTCTGTTGAACCACAGTGTTCTCTTTTGGATAATCTATTCAAAGTATGATTACCTACTGGCTATTTAGTTTCTTATTTGTGGTGAAGGTGAGTATGAGATGTCTCTATAAGCCATCTGGAAGTACCTCCAGTCCAATTTTCTATCTTTAACATGTTTAACAATAAGACATTCAAGTGAAGAATTGTCCTATAACAATACTTAAATCTAAAATGTGGATAAATGTTATTGATTGAAGCAGACAAATGTAGAACCTGTAAGATAGCCGACTAGACACAGCAGCAATCAGAGGCTCTCATTGAAAATAACCATAACAGCATGGGAATCCTGCCACGGCAACCAAGGTATCCAGGTTCTTTCATCCAGGAAATGACTAGGCAGCTGGTGTGACCCACAGAGAGGAACGAAGAGCAGTGTGGTGGGGTGGTCCACCGGAGAGCCACACGGGGCAGGGGATCCCCCACACCCCAACCAAGGGAGGTGGTGAGTGAGTGTGTTACCCAGCCTGGGAAACAATGCTTTTTCCATGGAACTGTGCAACCCATAGATCAGAAGATCCCACTCATGAACCCATGCCACTGGGGCCTAGGGTCCCAACCACAGAGCTGTGCAGATTCTTAAAAGCCTCTCAGCTACAATCTGCTTAAACCTGCCAAGCTCCCAGGGGAAGGGACGATCAGCACCACAGCTGCAGCTGCCTGCTGTCTAAGCCATTTGAGCTCCTTGGGGGTGGGATGTGGAAGCAAACACTGGGATTGATAGCTGCCTAACACACTAAGCTCCCAGGGTGGGGAAAGGGTAGTAACCCTCTCTATAGCTCCAGGCTGCTCTTTCCCCCCAACCCCACTCTGGCTGGAGCCAGGGAGGCTGGATGGCTTGGTTGCAAGAGGTATCCCACAGCCCAACACACCAGCTATGGCAGACTGCAGCCAGAGTGCCTCTTCAGGCCTGACCCTGACCCATCCCTCCTCACTGGGCAGGGCCTCCTTGAACGACCTCCAACCAATCTAGACGGGGGCTAAGGTACAGAACTCTGATCTCCCTGGTCTGAGCCCCTAGAGGGAGGGGTGGCCATAGTCTTCATGGACCAGCAGACATAGTCCTTCCATCTACTAGTTCTGAGGAATCAGGGCAGCCCATATGGGTGGGATTCCCCCCAGAAAAGCACATCCCCTCCAATAAGGGAGGATAAAAGTGCTCCATTAAATGGGTCCTGCTCCCTGTGCCACCCAACTGGGTGAGACCCTCCAACAGGGGTTGTCAGACACCCTATGCAGGAGAGTTCCTACTGACATCAGGTTGGTACCTCCCAAGTTCAGAGATCGCAGAGGAAGGAATAGGTACCCATCTTTGCTGTTCTCCAGCCTCCTCAAGTGACATCTCCAAGCTTGGGAGCAAACCAGATGAATAGGGCCTGAAGTGAACCCCCAGCAAAGTGCAGCAGAACTACAAAAGGGGGACCTGACCATTGACGAAACACAAAAACAAAAACAAAAACAAAGAGAAAGCAACAACAACAGCATCAACAACAACAACAAAAAAGTCCACACACAAACCCCATCCAAGGGTCAGCAGATCGAAACTAGACAACCTCATGAAGATGAGAAATAAACAACAAAAAAAAATTCTGAAAACCAAAAGGCCAGAGTGCCTCTTCTCCTTTAAATGATTGCAACGCCTCTCCAGCAAGGGTGCAGACGTAGATGGAGGATGAGATGGATGAATTTGCAGAAGCAGGCTTCAGAAGGTGCATAATAACAATCTCCACTGAGCTAAAGGGGCATGTTCTAACTCAATGCAAAGAAACTAAGAATGTTGATACAAGGTTAGAGGAACTGCTACCTAGAATAACCAGTTTAAAGAGGAACATAAATGACCTGATGGAGCTGAAAAACACAGCACACAAACTTCATAAAGCATACACAAGAATCAATAGCTGAATCAACCAAGCAGAAGAAAGGATAGCAGAATTTGAATACTACCTTGCTGAAATAAGACATGCAGACAAAATTAGAGAAAAAAAGAGTGAACAGGAGCAAAACCTCTGAGACATGTAGGACAATGTAAAAAGATTGAAGCTATTATTGATTGAAGTACCTGAAGGAGATGGGGAGAATGGAACCAATCTGGAAAACACTATTATCAGCACATTATCCAGGAGAACTTTGCCAACCTAGTAAGACAGTCCAAGATGCAAATTCAGGAAATACAGAGAACACCACTAGGATACTCTAAGAGAAGATTAACCCCAAGACACATAATCATCAGATTCTCGAAGGTAAAAATGAAGAAAAACATGTTAAGAGCAGCCAGTGAGAAAGGCCAGGTTACCTACAAAGGGAAGCCCATCAGACTATTAGTGGGCCTCTCAGCAGAAATGCTACAAGCCAGAAGAGAGTGAGGGCCAATATTCAACATTCTTAAAGAGAAGAATGTTCAACCCAGAATTTCATATGCAGCCAAACTAAGCATCATAAGTGAAGGAGGAATAAAGATTTTTACAGACAAGCATATGCTGAGGGATTTCATCACAACCAGGCTGGCCTTACAAGAGCTCCTGAAGGAAGCACACATATATATATATATATATATATATATATATTTTTTTTTTTTTTTAAGGCCAATGATACTATGAAGAAACTGCATTAACTAGTGTGCAAAATAACCAGATAGCATCATGATGACAGGATCAAATTTACACACAACAATATTAACCTTAAATGTAAATAGGCCAAATGCCCCAACTAACAGATGCAGACTGGCAAATTGGATAAAGAGTCAAGACTCATTGATGTGTTGTGTTCAGGAGACCCATCTCAAGTGCAAAGACACACATGGGCTCAAAATAAAGGGATGGAGGAAAATTTACCAAGCAAATGGAAAGCAAAAAAAAGCAGCAAGGATTCCAATCCTAGTCTCTGACAAAACAGACTTTAAACCAACAAAGATCAAAGAAGGCAAAGAAAGGCATTACATAATGGTAAAGACATCAACTCAACAAGAAGAACTAATCTAAATATATATGCACCAAATACAGGAGCACCCAGATTCACAAAACAAGTTCTTAGAGACCTACAAAGAGACTTAGACTCTCGCAGAACAATAGTGGGAGACTTTATCACCACACTGTCAATATTAGACAGATGGGGAGACAAAATTAACAAGGATATTTAGGACATGAACTCAGTTCTGGATCAAGTGGACCTAATGGACATCTACAGAATTCTCCACCCCAAATTAACAGAATATACATTCTTCTCAGTGCTATATGGCACTTATTCTAAAATTGATCACATAATTGGAAGCAAAACATTCCTCAGAAAATGCAAAATAACTGAAATCACAAAAAAAAAAACAGTCTCTCAGACCACAGTGCAACAAAATTAGAACTCAGGATTAAGGAACTCACTCAAAACCACACAATAACATGAAAATTGAACAATCTGCTCCTGCATGACTCCTCGGTAAATAATGAAATTAAGGCAGGCGGGCCGGGCGCGGTGGCTCAAGCCTGTAATCCCAGCACTTTGGGAGGCCTAGACGAGCGGATCACGAGGTCAGGAGATCGAGACCATCCTGGCTAACACGGTGAAACCCCGTCTCTACTAAAAAATACAAAAAACTAGCCAGGCGCGGTGGCGGGCGCCTGTAGTCCCAACTACTCCGGAGGCTGAGGCAGGAGAATGGCGTGAACCCGGGAGGCGGAGCTTGCAGTGAGCTGAGATCCGGCCACTGCACTCCAGCCTGGGCCGCAGAGCGAGACTCCGTCTCAAAAAAAAAAAAAAAAAAAAATTAAGGCAGGCTTCAAGAAATTCTTTGAAACCAATGAGAACAAAGAACAACATACCAGAATATCTAGGACACAGCTAAAGCAGTCTTAAGAGGGAAATTTATAGCACTAAATGCCACATCAGAAACCTGGAAACATCTCAAATTGACACCCTAACATCACAATTAAAAGATCTATGAAGCAAGAACAAAGAAATCCAAAAGCTAGCAGAAGAAAGAAATAACTAAGATTGGAACACAACTGAAGGAGATAGAGACACAAAAACCCCTCCGAAAAAACCCAGTAAATCCAGGAGCTGTTTTTCGAAAAAATTAACAAAATAGTCCACTAGCTAGACTAATAAAGAAGAAAAGAGAGAAGAATCAAATAGACAACAATAAAACATGATAAAGGGGATATCATCACTGGCCCCACAGAAATACAAACTACCATCAGAGAATATTACAAATACCTCTACACAAATAAACTCTAAAATCTAGAAGAAATGGATAAATTTCTGAACACATACATCCTCCCAAGACTAAGCCAGAAAGAAATCTATTCCCTGAATAGACCAATAACAAGTTCTGAAAATAAGGCAGTAATTAATAGCCTACTGACTAAAAAAAAAACCCAGGACCAGACAGATTCACAGCCAAATTCTACCAGAGGTCAAAGAGGAGCTGATACCATTCTTTCTGAAACTATTCCAAACAATCGAACTATTCCAAACAATTGAAAATGAGAGACTACTCCCTAACTCATTTTATGAGGCCAGCATCATCCTGATAGTAAAACCTGGCAGGAACGAAAATATAAATAAATAAATAAATAAATAAAATTAAATAAAATAAAAAAACTTCAGGCCAATATCCCTGATAATCATCCATGTGAAAGTCTTTTTTTTTTTTTTTGAGACGGAGTCTCACTCTGTCGCCCAGGCTGGAGTGCAGTGGCTGGATCTCAGCTCACTGCAAGCTCCGCCTCCCGGGTTTACGCCATTCTCCCGTCTCAGCCTCCCGAGTAGCTGGGACTACAGGCGCCCGCCACCTCGCCCGGCTAGTTTTTTTTGTATTTTTTAGTAGAGACGGGGTTTCACCATGTTAGCCAGGATGGTCTCGATCTCCTGACCTCGTGATCCGCCTATCTCGGCCTCCCAAAGTGCTGGGATTACAGGCTTGAGCCACCGCCCCCGGCCAAAAGTCTTCAATAAAATACTGGCAAACTGAATCCAGCAGCACATCAAAAAACTTATCCACCATGATCAAGTCGGCTTCATCCCTGGGATGCAAGGCTGGTTTAACATACACAAATCAATTAATGTTATCCACTACATAAACAGATTCAATGACAAAAATCATATTATTATATCAATACATGCAGAAAAGGCCTTTGATAAAATTCAACATCCCTTCATGTTAAAAACTCTCAATAAACTAGGTATTGATGGAATATATCTCAAAACAATAGGAGCTATTTTATATCAAATCCACAGCCAATATCATATTGAATAGGCAAAAGCTGGAACCTTTGAAAACTGGTACAGGACAAGGATGCCCTGTCTCACCACTCCTATTCAGCATAGTATTGGAAGGTGTGGCAAGGGCAATCAGGCAAGAGAAAAAATTAAAGGGTATTCAAATAGAAAGGAAGTCAAATTGTCTCTGTTTGCAGATGACATGATTCTATATTTAGAAAACCCCATCATCTCCACCCAAAAACTTCTTAAGCTGATAAGCAACATCAGCGAAGTCTCAAGATACAAAATCAATATGCAAAAATCACAAGCATTCATATACAACAACAAAAGTCAAGCAGAGAGACAAACCGTAACAAACTCCCATTCACAATTGCTACAAAGTGAATAAAATACCTAGGAATACAACTAACAAGGGATGTGAAGGACCTCTTTAAGGAGAACTACAGACCACAACTCAAGGAAATAAGAGAGGACACAAACAAATTGGAAAACATTCTATCCTCATGGATAGGAAGAATAAATATTGTGAAAATGACCATACTGCCCAAAATAAATTTATAGATAACAATGCTATTCCCATCAAACTACCATTGACATTCTTCACAGAAATAGAAAAACTACTTTAAATTTCATATGGACCCAAAAAAGAGCTCGTATAGCCAAGACAATCCTAAGCAAAAAGAACAAAGCTGGAGGCATCATGCTACCTGACTTCAAACTATATTACAAGGCTACAGTAGCCAAAACAACATGGTACTAGTACCAAAAGAGACATATACATCAATGGAACAGAACAGAGACTTCAAAAATAACACCACACATCTACATCCATCTGATCTTCCACAAACCTGACAAAAGCAAGCAATGGGGAAAGGATTCCCTATTTAATAAATGGTGCTGGGATAACTGGCTAGCCATATGCAGAAAACTGAAACTGGATCCCTTCCTTACACCTTATACAAAAATTAACTCAAGATATATTAAAGACTTTAATGTAAAACCGAAAATCATAAAAATCCAAGATGAAAACCTAGGCAATGCCATTCAAGAAATAGGCATGGGAAATGACTTTATGATGAAAACACCAAAAGCGATTGCAACAAAAGCCAAAATTGACAAATGGGATCTAATTAAACTAAAGAGTTTAATTAGAAGCACAGCAAACGAAGCTATCATCAGAGTGACCAAACAATCTACAGAATGGGAGAACATTTTTCCAATATACCCATCTGACAAAGGTCTAAATATCCAGAATCTACAAGGAACTTAATCAAATTTACAAGAAAAAGAAAAAAAAAATCAAAAAGTGGAAAAAGGATATCAACAAACAGTTCTCAAAAGAAGACATTTATGTGGCCAAGAAACACGAAAAAAAGCTCAACATCACTGATCATTAGAGAAATGCAGGTCAAAAACCACAATTAGATATTATCTCACACAAGTCTAATGGTGATTATACAAAAGTCAAGAAACAATAGATGCAGGCAAGGCTGTGGAGAAATAGGAAAGATTTTACACTGTTGGTGGGTTTGTAAATTAGTTCAACCATTGTGGAAACAGTGTGGCGATTCCTCAAAGATCTAGAACAAGAAATATCATTAGGCCCAGCAAACCCATTACTGGGTATATACCCAAAGCAATATAAATTATACTAGTATAAAGACATGCACTCATTATGTTTATTGCAGCACTATTTACAATAGCAAAGACATGGAACCCACCCAAATGCCCACCAATGATAGGCTGGAAAAATAAAATGTGGTACATATACACCATGGAATATATGCAGGCATAAATCATGTCCTTTGCAGAAACATGGATGAAGCTGGAAACCATCATCCTCAGCAAATTAAAACAGGAACGGAAAACCAAACACTGCATGTTGTCACTCCTAAGTGAGAGTTGAACAATGAGAACACATGGACACAGGGATGGGAACAACACACACTGGGGCCAGTTGGAGGGTGAGGGATGAGGAGACAGAGAGCATTAGGACAAATAGCTAATTCATGTGGGGCTTAAAACCGAGATGATGGGTTGATAGGTGCAGCAAACCACCATGGCACATGTATACCTATGTAACAAATCTGCATGTTCTGCGCTTGTATTCCGGAACTTAAAGTAAAATAAAAAAGAATATTAGAACCTGAGAACTACTCTATTGCCAAATTTGTTTTGAAAAGTTGAGTTTTTTTGCAATTCATTATAGCTCTTATGCATATTTTATAGCATTTGGCTGTAACATTCTATGTTTTGACAAACTTACAGTGTTATATATCAAATATTATAGTACCATATAGGATAGTTTGACTATCCAAACAAATACCTCATGTTTTACCTGTTGAACCAACCCTCTTCTATATCCCTGGCAACCACTGATCTATTTACCATTTCTATAGTTTGTCCTTTTCAGAATTTCATATAAATAGAATCATACAGTGTATAGTATTCTATTGTACTGATGTACCACCATTTGCTTGCCCATTTGCCTATTGAAAGACATCGTGGTTGTTTCCATCTCCTGTTTTTTTATAATTATGAGTAAATCTGCTGTAATCATTTGTTTGTGGGATTTGTGAGAATGTAAATTTTCAAATCAATTGGGTAACTACCTAAGAATGTAATTGCTGGACTCTTACCAGCTTACTCTTACAAGAATGTAATATGGTAAGACTGTTCAACTTTGTAAGAAACTTCCGACAGACTTCCAAAGTGGCTGTTCTATTTTGCATTCCCATGTGCAATAAATGTGAATTACTGTTGTTCCTCATCAATAATTGCAATTTTTAGTGTTTTGGATTTAGCCATTAGAGTAGGTTGATAGCCTTTTAGTCTAAAGCATGTACAATAAAAATCACATAGAATTTTCATACTAAGAACACTGTGGAAGATTACCCTTGCATGAAACTTTCAGGTTATATTTTCAGAATAATGCTAATAGCTTTAGTTATATTTTTTCACTTGAAAAATGTATTTATGGTAAAATTTATGCTTGCTTAGGAAATACACTTTAAACACTGAAGCTATTTACTCCAACAAAACTTTGGGGGAAAAAAGTCACCGTTAACTAACTCATTTATATCAATCATCTTAGAATATAGTATATACTACTGACATACAGAAAATGCTAGACTCTGGTCAAACTTTTCAGTAACCTTGACTAGGAAGCATTAAACAATCTAAATCTAAATAAGAAAATTCTGAAACACTGATAAATAAAAATAAAGGTTAAATGAAATGTCCTTTATATTTTTTTCTATGTAACAGTAAAGAAAGCTAAATTTTATTTTGCTGGAATTAAGACTCCTAATCTTTAAAATTTAATATACTGCAAAATTATTATTTGGGAGCTATCTTATCACAAAAAGCTAAAAATCTGTGTCTCCACTTCATAGTTTAACAAATTACAACAAGGAATCAGTGCCCAAATGAGATTTTAAGCTCTAAGTACACTGAAATCAGTGGACTAAATTAGTGCTGATCTTAGATTTTACTAATTTGAATATATTGTAATGGACTGGGTACCCAGCACCTTAATACAGAATTTTCAGTTGGCCAATAGTTCAAAACTAAACTACAAAGTATAGATTTGCTAACCAGCCTAAGTGACATTCTGCTAGTATATTCAGGCTAATAGTGAACATCCTTCCAAAATTATGTACAATGTCCTATAAACTAAGCTGTTTCAACTTATTTTAGATTTCTCAAAATTAGAAGACACATTTCAAAATGTTTATCACAAAAGCATGATATGTTCCCTTCACAGAAGTTTTATATGATAACCCACTGAAAAGAAGATAAACGTGTTCTACCAGGTACAACTGACTAGTCAGAACAAAAAGCATGTTAATTCTGGACAGGGAAAGACAGGGAGGAAAAAACAATGTGCTGCTTTAAAGCATCTTTAAATGAATCAGACTGGTAATCTCACTATTAAATTGACTTTATAATTCTTAATTTTGATCAACATTTTAAAAAGAGAGCTGATCTAAACTGACAAGGAACTGTTCTAGCCATCTGATTCCTGAGAAGAATGGATTGATTTAGTTTTTAGAGTGTAAAAAGCATCTACAGTATACAAATATATTTTAAAGCAAACTATTACATTGTGAAACATATAGACCTTCTGTGTCTTCTATTGCATGCATTCCCCACTGTTTTCCTAATATTATTAACATAACTGTGTCACATCTTTAGGATATTACAGTAATGGCATGATTCAACAAATTTAGAAATAACCAGTAGTTTTGAAAAATCACTAAGTTGTTTTTTGTCCAATAAGTGAATGAATTCATAACATCTGATCTAAGGTTAAGAATACCGTAGCACAATACAGTACCAATTCAATTCAATATGTTTATAGGTAAAGGCTCAGAAGTGTATTAAGTATTTTAGGTGATATAATAGAAGCTTCTTGAAGACACAGGACATACAAACAGAAAATGAAGGTTTATAGAAGTGAGACATAAATAGAGTTAATTGATTTCTATGAGTGAAAAGGAGAAAGCAGAGAGTGTCATACAAATATTTATACTTTTAACTACATTTATACTTCAAGTTTCTTAAGTACTTGGATATGGTTGAGAAATTTGAAAGGTGAGGTGTGTGAAGTAGACAGAATAGGGAGAATTAAATATTACTTCTTGGAAAACAATATCATGAGATTTTCCCCTTATGCAAAGTGCATACCATCACGTATTTTCTCAATACAGATGAGTAATTAAATAGAGAATGAAGCACACAGTTTTCCTACTGGGTTTTCTTTTGGAAAAAGGAAATCTAGATTTGCCTATATATTGTATGAAAAATTTAATATAAGAATATTCATTGAGTTGAAATTTTACCAGTACTGATTTTACATTAATATAATGGAAAAAAGCAAATTTGGTTGATAATTTTTGTGTATAGTGAATATTATTTTAAAAACCCTGCAAAACATTAAGAATTTCAAGATTTTAATTCAAACATCAATCTACCTAATTATCATCATCACTATCATCATCTATCCTTCATAGAGAAGTTCCAGTCTCATGAAATTTAGTCACACAACTTGTAAAATATTCGTAACTAAGTCCAACTTATTTTCTCTAAAGTCCTAACTAAGTATTCTGCATGTGATATATTGGAACATCCTACAAACCAGACCAATACTTTCACTTGTTACACAGTTTTAATATTTGAAATGTGTGTATATACTAGTTAATAACTATTTTAAAAGTCCACCCAAACAGAAAGGAGCAGACAAGAAGAAATGCTTTTCAAAACTAGCATTAAGTGAATTAAAACTATCTCTGAACAGTATTTTTATTTTTTAATGTTTAAAGAGTATTTTGTGCTTAGTTGTTGCAAATGATATTGTCATATCACTTCCTGAAACTCAGTTATATGACTGTAGCATTGACTACTTGATTTTTGGTTTTTTTTTTTTTTTTGCTTTTCTATTATATATCCAGACACAGGAATTTTTAAAACTTAACATGGCTTCAATTTAAATGTTCAAGATATGAGATTATTACATCAAAATTAATAACAAAGTAGACTAAAGACCACTAAGGAATTCTGTTGCACTATTGTGCTTTTATGAGAATTTTGCAATTTTATTTTAGTCTTTGGATTTATTTTCTTGACTCACAAGACTTCCTTACTATATGTCAGGTTAAACTACTCATCTAAACATTTTGTTTCATGTGAAATTAAGTAAAAATATAAACTCATATTAAAAATTAAATGTTAACTATTAATTTCCCAAAAGTATTTACATCATTGTTTTTATTTAACTTTTGAGTTGGTGAAAAAAAAAAACCACTTTTTTACTAAGCTGAAAGACAGCCAAACAGAACTTATCACTTGATTGAATTTATTTTTAAAAAATATTTCCAAATTGTTGGCTAGAGAATTAATCACATTATTCTTTTTGTAAACTTTTATTTTAGGTTTAAGAGTACCTGTGTAGGTTTGTTACATAGAGAAATTGCATGTCACAGGGGCACTGGTGTACAGATTATTTTGCCACAGAGATAATAAGCATAGTACCTGATAGGTAATTTTTCAATCCTCATCTTCCTTCTACTCTCCACCCTTAAGTAGGCCTTGGTGTGTGTTGTTCCCTTTCATGTGTCCGTGTGTATTTAATATTCAGCTCCATTTTATAACCGAGAACATGCAGTATTTATTTTTCTGTTTGCGGGTGAGTGTGCTTAGAATAATGACCTCTAACTCCATTCATATTGGGGCAAAGGACATTATCTTGCTCTTTTTTATAGCTGTGTAGTGCTACATGATATATATGTTCCACACTTACTTTAGTCTACTGTTGATGGGCATTTAGGATGATTCCTTATCTTTGCTTTTGTGAAGAGTGCTGCAATGAACATACACATGCATATTATTTTATGGTAGAATGATTTATACTCATTTGTGTTCATACTCAATAATGAGATTTCTGAGTAGAATGGTAGTTCTCCTTTAAGTTCTTTGAGAAATAATCTAATTGCTTTCCACGATGGCTGAGCTAATTTATATTCCCACCAATGTATAATGCAAATTCGGCAGCATCTGTTATCTTTTGACTTTTTAATAGTAGCCATCCTGACTGGTGCGAGAGTGTATCTCATTGTGGTTTTCATTTGCATTTCTCTGATGATTAGAAATGTTGAGCATTTTTTTCCTATGATTGTTGGCCGCGTGTATGTATTCTTTTGAAAAGTGTCTGTTTCACATCCTTTGCCCACTTTTTAATCAGATTGTTTTTTGTTTTGCTTATTAATTTAAGGCCATTAGAGAATCTGGATATTAGACGTTTGTCAGATGCATAGTTTGAAAATATCTTCCCCAATTCTGTAGACTGTCTGTTTACACTGTTGATAGTGACTTTTACGGTGCAGAAGCTCTTTAGTTTAATTAGGTCTCATTTATCAATTTTTTGTTTTTGTTACTATTGCTTTGGCCTTTTTGTCATAAAATCATTGCCTGGTTCTACATCCAGAATGACACTTTGTAGGATATCTTCCAGGGTTTTTAGAGTTTTAGGTTTTAAATTTAAGTCTTTAATGTATCTTTAGTTGATTTTTTATGTGGTGTAAGGAAGGAGTCTAGTTTCAGTCTTCCACATACGGCTAACCAGGTTTCCCAGTAGCATTTATTAAATAGAGAGTCCTTTCTCCATTGTTTATTTTTTGTTGACTATTGATTTTGTCGAAGATCAGATGGTTGTAGGTATGCAGCTTTATTTCTGGGATTTTTATTCTGTTCTATTTGTTTATATGTCTATTTTTGTACCAATAGCATGCTGTTTTTGGTTACTGTAGCCTGGTAGTATATTTTGAAGTTGCATAAAGTGATGCCTCCAGCTTTTTTTTTTTTTTTTTTCTTACAATTCCTGTGGCTATACTATATAGCCTCTATTTTGGCTCGATATAATTTTTAAATAATTTTCCTAATTCTGTGATGATGAATGCCATTGGTAGTTTGATCAGAATAGCATTCAGTCTGTGAATTTATTTAAACATCATACCCCTTTTAATGATATTGAGTCTCCCTATCCATGAGCGTGGAATATTTTTCCATTTGTTTGTGTCATCTCTGGTATCTTTCATCAGTGTTTTGTACCTCTCTGTGTAGCGATCTTATACCTCCTTGGTTAGATGTATTCCTAGGTATTTTAATCATTTCTGGCTATTGTGAATGGAGTTGCATTCTTGATTGGGCTCTCTGTTTGTATATTGTAGGTATATAGGAATGCTACTGATTTTTGCACATCAACTTTGTATCCTGAAACTTTACTGAAGTCATTTATCAGAGCTAGAAGCCTTCTGACAGAGTCTATGGAGTTTTGTATGTGTAGAATCATATCTGCAAAGAGAAACAGTTTCACTTCTTCTTTTCCTGTTTGGGTGCCCTTTATTTCTTTCTTTTGCCTGATTTCTCTGGCTAAGATTTCCAGGATTATGGTGAATAAGAGAGATGAGAGAGATCATTTTTGTCTTGTTCCACTGTTCAAAGGGAATGTCCAGCTTTTGCTTATTCAGTGTGATGTTGGCTTTGTGTTGGTTATAGATGACTCCTATTATTTTGAGGGATGTTCTTTGATTCCTAGTTTGTTGAGGATTTTTAACATGAAAGAATGAGGAATTTTATTGAAATCCTTTTCTTCATCTATTGAAATGGTTATATGGATGTGTGTGTGTGTGTGTGTGTGTTTATGTAATAAATCACATTTATTGATTTGAGTATGTTGAACAAATCTTGAATCCCAGGAGGAAAGCCTACTTGATCGGGGAAGATTAGCTTTTGATGTGCTTCTGGATTCAGTTGGCTAAGTTATTGTGTTGAAGATATTTGCATGTATGTTCATCAAGGATATTGGCTTGATGTTTTCTTTTTCTATTGTGTTTTGGCCACATTTTGTTATCAGGATAAAACTAGCTACGTAGAAGTAGTTAGAGAGAAGTCACACCTCCTCAAATTTTTTTGGAGTAGTTTCAGGAGAAATGATACCAGTTCTTCTTTACATGTCTGGTAGAATTTAGCTGTGAATCAGTCTGGTCTTGGGCATTTTCTTATATGTGGGCTTTCTATTACTGATTCAATTTTGGAACTCATTATTGGTTTGTTTAGGGTTTCATTTTCTTTCTGATTAAACCTTGGAAGGTTGTGTGTTTCTAGAAATTTACCTATTTTTTTCTAGGTTTTCTAGTTTGTGTGTATAGAGGTGTTCATAATAGTTTCTGAGGGTTTTTGTATTTCTGTGAAGTCAGTGGTAGTGTCTCCTTTGTCATTTCTCTTTGTGTTTATTTGGATATTCTTTTTATTCATAAGTCTAGCTAGTGGTCTGTTTATCTTATGTATTCTTTCAAAACTCCATTGACTAGATTTGTTAATATTTTCTATGGTTTTTCACATCTTATTTGCACTCAGCTTAGCTCTGATTTTGGTTATTTCGTGACTTCTGCTGGTTTTGGGTTTTATTTGCTCTTGTTTCTCTAGAACATCTGGGTGTGATGTTAGGTCATTAATTTGATATCTTTGTAATTTTTTCATGTGGGCATTTTGTGCTATAAACATTCTTCTTTACGCTGCTTTAGCTGTGACCCAGGAATTCTGGTATGTTGTATCTTTGTTCTCATTAGTTTCAAAGAATTTCTTAATTTCTGACTTAATTTTATTCTTTACCAAAAATTTATTAAGGACCAAGTTGTTTAATTTCTGTATAATTATATGATTTTTAGCATTATTCTTTGTATTGATTTCCAATGTTATTGCACTGTGATCCTAGAGTTTGACCCTGGAGTGTGATTTTGATATTTTTGAATTTGCTGGGGGTTAACTGTGTGGTCAGTTTTAAAGTATATGCCATGTGCAGATGAGAAGAATATATTTTCTGTTGTTTTTGAGTGGAAAGTTCTCTAGATTTCTACTAAGTCAATGTGATTAAGTGTTGAGTTCAGTTCCCAAATATCTTCGTTAGTTTTTGGCCTCAACAATTTGTATAATACTGTAAGTGGGGTGTTGACATCCCACACTATTATGGTGTGGTTATCCAAATTTCTTCCTAGGTCACTAATAACTTTTTTTTTTACAAATCTGCACCCTCCTGTGTTGGGTGCATTCACATTTGGGATAGGTGGTTTTTTTAAATTGCATTGACCCTTTACCATTATTTAATGTTCTCCTTTGTATTTTTTGATCATTTTTGGTATAAATTCTATTTTGTCTGATTTTGTCTGAAATTATACTATCAGCCCCTACTTTTTTCTGTTTTCCCTTTACTTGGTAGATTTTTCTCCATTCCATTTCTTTGAGCCTATGGGTGTCATTGAACATGAGATGAATTTTATCAAGACAGCATACAGTTGAGTCTTGCATCTTTGTCCAACTCACCACTCTGTGTGTTTTAATTGGGACATTTAGCCCATTTACATTGAAGATATAGATATGTGTAGATTAGATCCTGTTGTCATGCTGTTAGCTGGCTATCATGCAGACTTGATTGTGCAGTTGCTTTACAGTGTCAATGGTCTATGTACTTAAGTGTTTTTTTTTTTTTGTGATGGCCTGTAATGGTCTTTCTGTTGATATTTAGCTCTTCCTTAAGGACTTCTTACAAGGCAGGTCTGGTGGTAAACAAAATTCTTGTATTATTTGCTTGTCTGAAAATCATCTCATTTCCTCTTCAATTTTGAAGCTTAGTTTGGCTGGATATGAAATTCTTGGTTGGAATTTATTTTTTTAACAGTGGTTAATATAGGCTCTCAATCTTTTCTGGCTTGGAGAATTTTTCCTGAAGGTATGCTGTTAGTCTGGTTGAGTTCCCTCTGTAGGTAACCTGACCCTTCTGTCTAGCTGCCTTTAAAATATTTTCTTTCATTTCAGTCTTGGAGAATCTGATGACTGCGTGTCTTGGGGATAGTCGTCTTGTATAGTATCTCCAAGGGGCTTCTTGTATTTTCTGAATTTGAATGTTGGCCTCTCCAAAGAGGCTGGGGAATTTTTCATGGATGAGATCCTCAAATATATTTTGCATGTTTCTTGCTTTCTCTTCTTTTTTTGCAAGGATGTTAAAGAGTAATATGTCTCTTTATGTAATGCTATATTTCTCAAGAGCTTTTGCACATTCCATATATTTTATTTGAGATTATTTGGGGAACCTGTAATCAAGCTCTGAGATTCTTTCCTCAGCTTGGTCTATTCTGCCATGAATACTTGCATATTATTCCTCTTATTCTGAAGAGACTTCCTTGCATTTTTGTGGTTTTAAATATTATTCCATATTTAAAATAATTCAGTGCTCTTAACCCTTTACTGGGATTCCTAGAAATCTTGAAATAACATAAATCTGTTATTAGCAGAACTGAAAACAATGGGATTCACATAGGAGAGTAGACCACTAAGTACTACTTAAATTTTCTTAGCTTCATCATTTTGCTTTTATTTGCCTGATTTAAATGATGAAAAATACAATAAAGTAATATAATAAAAGCTTAGGGTATAGATAGAACTGACAGAAAATTAGAGAGGATGTAATTGAAACTGTGAAGAAATTAACTTATAGTCCTTTTGGAAAAAAGGTCACTTAAAAAGTCTGGTAACATTAAATTATATAATATGATTCAATTACTGCCAGCTAATGAAGTTCAATCAGTGTAATCCAACTTTAGAACCAAGATAGTGCTTTACAAACTTGATTTGTCATGATCACCTGAGATATTTATTAAGAGTACAATTTTCAGGTCTTCCCCTAGAGATTCTAATTCAGTAGGTCTCATGTAGAATACAGACATTTTCACAAGCACCACCCCTACCCCAACATGCACATTCCAATGATTCTTATGATCAAGCAAGGTTGGCAAACACTACTCCAACCAGCTGGATCTTCAAGTTACTGACTGCTTTCTCCAGGTTTGCCCCTAAATTCCAGGGATAGAGGGTAATAGAATTACCATTATTACCTATTTTCAATGACCTGCTTAAGAGGTTATACTTCCATATATTTCCAGAGCTAACTAAAATAGATACTTAACCAACTTTATCCTTTCATTTTTTCTTTTCTTTGTTCCAGGTATGTCGAGATTCCAAAGAAATTTTAAAGGTGTTCTTACTAAATAATGTCTTTAGACTTCTACTGAAAACACACCGTAACATTTTCCCTTTCCTGATGATAATACAATGTATAATACTACGATTTGAGTATCATAAACCAGAAAAGACTTGAGTTCTAATCCACATTCAATCATTTACTAAACATATCATTTAGTAAATGATAAAACATAGAGCAAATGACTCTGTTTGTCATCCATCTGTAAAGGTGAAGTAGAAATGCCTGCCCTACCTAACTCTCCACATTTTTACAACGACTAGAACTAACTATTCTAAATAAAATACATTTTAACTACAAAGTATAATAAATATGCTAGTATTATTTTTATTACTGAAGACTCATAGTCTTATGTGAGTATCATAAGGAAATATAGTTTGTTATAATAAAAACAATCAGAACCACCACCATTTTGTGGTTCAAAATAGGCGAAATCCAGATTTAACAAATTCTATTGAAATTTCTAGTTCATACAAGCTTATTTTCATTTCAAGAGTGGCAGCATATACTCATACAGCTTGGTTAATGTAAGAAATTAAGAGATTTGAAAACTTTCATTTCTTGTGTATTGATAATTAAGCTACATTTTCTGAATACCAAACACACCTCTTTTATACCACCTTTCTACTGCTAAGGCTGGGACTCTGCAAACCACATTTCTCCACTTGCCAAGTGGCTTCGCATGATATCCTGCCACTAGTGCACACCAGAGGGAGAATAGAAAGTTAGAAAAGGGAAGAAGACACTTGCCCTTTCCTGTTTTGCTTCCTATTTCTCTCGGTATCACCGCAGAAATAGCCCTTCATTCTGGCATTTGTTGTTGGTAATGGTAGCATTGGTTCCTGTTTTTCCACAATACCAGAACCAAACTCCTTGTGCTCCAAGAGGTACCATAATTAGGGGGTAGTGTACCTACTCAGAGATCTGAGTCCCAGCTCAGCAGATTACCTTCTCTATGTTATGTAGCTTCTGGAAATCTAAATGTCTTCCCTTTGTTTCCTTAGCCATAGAGACAATAGCTGCCTTCTGCATTTATACTCTTGTTGCTTCTGTGTTTTGTTTTGTTTTTCCTTTTAAAACCGTGTTTGCTTCCGTGTTTTGTTTTGTTTTTCCTAAAACCTGTCTAAACTATCTCTTATATTAAATTTCCTCTGGTGTGTTTTCTGTTTTCTTGCTTGGACCGTTACTGATACAGACTGTCCATTTGATAGTAAGTAATTTCCACACTTTCTTGCTTTTCCACAATTTCCACAAAGATAACCTTTTAGCATAACATGTGTGGAATGTAACCTTGAAATAAATAGAATGCTAAAAACAGTGTGCATTATGAAGCGAAGCAGCCACTGTTGTCCAAAGTTGATTTGATGTTCATAGCTAGGCCTCAATATTATTACCAGATGGCTTGATACTCATAGGGAGGTTACTTTGTCTTCTTGTTGGACATAAACAGTCTCACAGATGACAGTGTAAACCAATATTACTTTCAGATAATGACAAAACAAGTCTAATTCACAATTTTGTCTAAGCCCAGACAGGTTGTTAGGTCACACACAAAATAATAATAGAATTACCCTCACTTTCTCACAGCATCCAATCAGGAATAAATCCCTACTCCATTGTACCCTCCCCTAAATCACCCAATCAAGGCCCAAGTTTTCTACTAGATTATTTCTAACATCATCTGATCGAGATATGCCATGCTTCGCCATGGTTTGTGTTTTCCTCTGCTGTGATGAGTAATAAGCCAAACTTGATTAACTACTGGTGATTTATTGGTGGAATGTAGCTGAGGGGCATTGATACTGGTAAGATTTTATTTGGTTGTGAGGTGAAAAATTTTTCAGAGATGGTGATCATATTTCATTGTTTGTATAAAATGTGTTTCTAGAAGAACCTCGAAAGTGACCAACATGGTCACTTATCACAATTGACATTTTAAAATTTATTATATGATTATTTTATTAATATTTATCTTTCTACTAGACATAGTTCATTAGTTCCATGAGAGCAGGAATTATATCTTATTTTCCTTGCCATTGCATCCCTAGGATCATGGACAATGTGTGGCACATTGTGGACCAGTGTGATACAATATAAATATAATATGAACCACATATATAGGCTTAAATTTTCTAGCAGCAACAGTTAAAAAGTAAAAAGCTGTTGGTAAAATTAGTTTTAATAACCTATTTTATTTAACTTCATGTATCCAAAAGTCATATCATTTCAACATGTAATTAATATAAAAATTATTAATAAGCCCCCACCCTATGTCAGGAAGATGGCAGAATAGAAAGTTCCAGTCCTGGCTGGGCATGGTGGCTCATGCCTGTAATCCCAGCACTTTGGGAGGCTGAGGCAGACGGATCGCTTGAGGTCAGGAATTCGAGACCAGCCTGGTTAACGTGGTGAAACCCCATCTCTACTAAAAATACAAAAATTAGCCGGGCATGGTGGTGGGCGCCTGTATCCCAGCTACTAGGGAGCTTGAGGCAGAAGAACCACTTGAACCTGGGAGACAGAGTTTGCAGTGAGCCAAGATCATACCACTGCACTCCAGCCTGAGTAACAGAGTGAGACTCCAAAAAAGAAAGAAAGAAAGAAAGAAAGAAAGAAAGAGAGAGAGAAAGAGAGAGAAGAAACAGAAAGAAAGAAAGAAAAAAAGAAAGAAGGAAAGAAAGAAAGAAAGAAAGAAAGAAAGAAAGAAAGAAAGAGAGAAAGTCCCAGTCCTTGTTTCCTCACGTAAGCACAGATTAAAAATGCATAAGTAACAAAACACCTTTATAAGATGTCCAGAATTCAGATAAGAAGTTGCGGTACCCCTAGATGAGCACAAAACTGAGATCAGCAGCAGAGAAATGGGTAAGAAGAACAATTTATCTTTACCTGCATCTGCCTCTCCTTCATGCCTGCAAACCTCAGTGGCAAGGAAGACTGTGACTCCTCACTGGGAGAGGGAAAGAGAATGGGCATATATACAATATCTCTTGACTTTCAGTGCACTCCCTGAAGGGACGGCTTTTGTCTGGTTTCACACAGAATGCTGGAAAATCTAGTAAAGTCAAATTGCTGGGACAACAAAGAGGACAGGTACTTTCCTGGAGTTGGTACAGGTTTATATGGCTTGGAGAAGGTGCAGAACTGAAGTCTCTCCTCCAAGAGTAAGAGAGGAGTGAAACAAGGCTTCTATGTTTTTGGCCTTTCAGTGCACTTCCCAAGGAGCTGGATTCTGATTTGTCTCGCACAGAACATCGATGAAACTGGCATACTCTGGATGCTTGGGGCAGCTGTGGCCAACACCACATGCAAGGCCTGGAAAACACACAGAATTGATGCCCTTTCTCCAATGAGAGAGGAGGGAAGCATGGCTCCAATGTCCTCAGCTCTTCTCTGTACCCCTCAAGGGGCTGGTTTATATCCTTTGCAGTGTGGAGTGCTGATGGAATTAACACAGAGAACAGAGAAAGCACTATATTATGGGCTTCTGAAGAAAGAAAAAATATTGAATGGGTCAGTTAGAAACAAAAATTCTGAATCTTTAGCTGGATTGACCGATGAAGGTCTTTCCCATTCAAAGTCAATCCAAAGAGGAAAATGAGGGCTGTTATTTTTCAAATGCACATACTCCAATGAAAAGATATAAGAAACAAGAAGAATCAGAGAAAAGTTACACAATCAAATGAACAAAAAAATATCCAGTAAATTACCTCAAGGAAATGAAAATCTATGAATTGCTTAACAGCAAACTTAAAATAATTTTAAAGCAAATGAATGGGTTACAAAAGAAAACAGATAGACAACTGAATTAAATTGGGAAAATAATGCATGAACAAAATAAGTATATTAGCAAGGAGATATAAATGAAAAAGAACCAAACAGAAATTTGGAAACTGAGGTATGTATTAGGTTGGTGCAAAAGTAACTGTGGTCTTTGCTATTACTTTTAATGGTGAAAACTGCAGTTACTTTTGCACCAACCCAATAGTAAGAGAGCTAAAAATTTCACTAGTGGGATTCAGCAACAGATTTGATCAAGCAGAAAAAAGAACGAGCTTGAAGGCATTTGAAGTTATGTAATCAAAGATTCAAAAACAAAAAAAAAATAATAAAAAGAGGCCAATAAGCTTGAAAGGTAGTTCACACCATAAAGACTGCAACTCTTAGGCATGTTTTAGTGCAAAACTAGGCTAAGGCGCAAAGGACCCTTGGTTGGGCATGGGGGGAAGGCACGTGACATATTGAGACAAAAGCTGGCACAGTTAACAGAGTCCTGGCATCACTCCTTTCCAGACTCTAGACTGCACAGCTCATGGCTCCAAAACAGACCCCTTCCTTTCGCTTAAGGAGAGAAGAGGGAAGAGTGGGGAGGAGTTCATCTTGTATCTTGGATACTAGCTCAGCAACAGCAGGATAGGGCAGTGGTCAGAGTCATGATGCCCCTGTTCCAGGCCCTAGCTTCCAGATGACATTTCTAGATACAACATAGGCCAGAAAAGAATCTGTTGCCTTGAAGAAAAGAACACAGTCCTGGAAGCATTCATTATCTGCTAAATGAAGAGCCCTTGGGCCCTGAATAACAAGCAATGATACCCAGGTACCATGTCAAGTGTTTTGGGAAGTCTCAGAGACTTGCCGGCTTCAGGTACCAGCACGGCCACGGGCAGGTTGAGCACCAAGCAGGTTCTTGGGGTCCTTGATTCCAACTGGACACTTAGACAGCATTTCTGGACCTCTTCTGGGCCAGAGAAGAGCCTACTGCCCTAAAGTGTGAATCCCAGGCCAGGCAGCATTCACCACAAGCTGACTTAAGAGCCCTTGGTCCTTAAGGAACATTGGTGGTAGTCTGGTAGTATTCCTTGTGGTATGGGGTGGCAGTGGCTATGGGCTAAGGATTCTTTGTCTTTGGAAAGAAAATGGAAGAGTGGAAAGAACTGCATCTTGGTGTCTGAGTGCCAGTTCAGCTCCAGTATAAGGACACACGAGTATACTTCTAAGATATTGGACTCTAGTCCCTGGTGTCCAGTTGGCACCTTGGGACCCAGGAAACCTGGCCACTCTAAAGGGAAAGACACAGGCCTGACTGGCATTGCCACTGGCTGATTGTAGAACCCTGGAGCCTTTTAAAAACATGGGCATTAGCCAGGGAGTGGTTACAGCAGGACTTGGGTGATACCCAGTGCTGTGGTGGCTTTAGGTCGAATTTAGCACAGTAATACTCTTGATGGCCATAGGGTTGCTGATGTCACCCCATCCTCAGGTTTAGGTGGGTCAGAACAGAAAGAGAAACTCAGTTTGCTTGGGAGAAAGTAAGGCAAGAGAACAAAACTCTCTGCCTGGTAATCCAGAGGATTCTCCCAGACCTTGCTCAGGACTTAAAGGCAGCACCTATACCAGTCTGCAAGAACTACAGTGTTAAAGGGCTTCAGGTGCCACCTAAAGAAGATGCAGCTTAGATCACAACACCCAAGTCCTTTAAAATATCTGGAAAGCCTTCTCAAACGGACAGCTACTAATAAGCCCAGAGAGTGAAGACTACAATAAATGCCTAACTCATCAATTCCCAGACACTGAAAAACATCTTTCAGTACCACCCAAGAAAACATAACCTTAACAAATAAATTAAATAACGCACCAGGGACCAATCCTAGAGAAACAGAGATATGTGAATTTTTAGAAAGAAAAATTAAAACACATCTGTTAACTAAATTCAAGGAAATTCAATATAACACAGAAGGAATTCAGAATTCTATCATATATATTTATAAAAAGATTGAAATAATGAAAAAGAATCAAGCAAAAATTATTAAGCTGAAAAATGCAATGGGCATACTGAAGAATGCATCAGTGTCCTTTAATAGTAGAATTGATCAAACAGAAGAAATAATTAGTGAGTATGAAGACAAGCTATTTGAAAATACACAATCAGAGGAGTGAAAGGAAAAAAGAAAGGAAAAACAATAAAGCACATGGATGGGATCAAAAAATAGTCTCAAAAGGGTAAATCTAAGAGAAGGTAGAGTAAGAGACAGGAGTGCAAAGTTTATTCAATGGAACAATAACAGAGAACCTCCCAAACCTAGAGAAAGATATCAATATCCAACTACAAAAAGATTATACAATACCAAGCATATTTAACCCAAATAAAACTACCTCAAAGCATCTAAGAATCAAACTCCCAAAGGTCGATGATAGAGAAAGGATCCTAAGAGCAGCAAGAGAAAAGAAACAAATAACATACAATAGGGCTCCAATACATCTGTCAGCAGACTTTTCAGTGAAAACCTTACAGGCCAGGAGAGAATGGCATGCAATACCTACAGTGCTGAAGGAAAAAACAAAAACAAATAAACAACAACAACAAGAAAAACACTTTTAACCTGGAATAGTATCTCTAGTTAAAATGTCCTTCAAATATGAGGGAGAAATAAAGACATTCTCAGACAAACAAAAGCTAAAGGATTTTATCAACACTAGACATGTCCTAGAAGAAATGCTGACAAAAGTACTTCAATCAAAATAAAAGGTATATTGATGAAGAGTTAGTAAACATCTGAAGGTACATAATTCATTGGTAATTGTACGTACACACACAAAAATCAAAGAATATTATAACACTATAACAGTCATGTGTATATTACTCGTTTCTTAAGTAGAAAGAATAGATAATGAACCACTAAAAATTAATGACAACTTTTCAAGACATATTCAGTATGAGAAGATATAAATAAAAAGAAAAAAAAGTTAATAAGTTGGGGGATGAAGATATATATAGAGAGTATTAGTTTCCATTTTGCTTGTTTCTCATTTGTTTATGCAAGCAGGGTTAAGTTGTTATCAGGTTAAAATAATGGGTTATAAAATAGTGTTTGAATGCCTCATGGTAACCTCAAACAAGAAAAGATACATTGGATACAAGAACTAAATTGTATTACCAGACAAAATTAACTTCAGTAGAGGAAGACATGAAAAAAAGAAAGAAGGAAGAGAAAACGGTAAAATAACCAGAAAACAATAACAGAGTGGACAGAGTGAGTCCTAATTTGTCAATAACAGCATTGAATGTAAATTGACTAAACCCTACAATCAAAAGACATAGACTGGCTGAAAGGATTAAAAAAAAGACCCATTGATATGTTGCTTACAAGAAACATCTTTCATCTATAAAGGCATATAGGCTGAAAATAAAGGGATAGAACAAGATATTCCATGCCAATGGAAATCAAAAAAGAGCAAGAGTCCCTATACTTATATTAGACACAATAGATATCAAGACAAAAACTATAAAAAGAGACAAAGAAGGTCAATATATAATGATAATTCAACAAGAGGATATAAGAAATTAAAATACATATGAACCCAACACTGGAGCACCCACATATATAAAGCAAATATTACAGCTAAAGAGAGAGGTGGGTTCCAATACAGTAATAGTTGGAGACTTTAACAAACAGCTGTCAGCATTAGAAAGATCTTTGAGGCAGGGAACCAACAAAAAAAATCAGACATAATCTTCAGTGTAGACCAAATGGATGAATATTTCATCCAGCGGCTACAGAATACACACTCTTTTTCTCAGCACATGGATCGTTCTCAAGAACAGACCATATGAACAGTCACAAAACAAGTCTTAAAACATTCAAAAAATGAAAAACTAACAAGCATCTTATTTGACAATGAAATAAATAATAAAAGAAATTTTGGAAACTATACAAATACATGGAAATTAAACAATATGCTCCTGAATGACATGTTGGTCAATGAAGAAATTAAGAGGAAAAGTGAAAAATTCCTTGCAACAAATGAGAAAGGAACCACAACATGCCCAAACCTATGGGATACAGGAAAAGCAGTATTAAGAGGGAACTTTATAAGTGCCTATATCGAGAAAAGAGAAAATCTTCAAACAACCTAAAAATGCATCCAAGAACTAGAAAAGCAGAAGAGACCAAATGCAAAATTAGTATAAGAAATAATGATCTGAATAGAAAGTAATTAAATTAAATTGAAAAAATTAAGTTGGAAAGGAAGAGCAAACCAAACCCAAAATTAGTAGATGAAAATAAATAGTAAAGATCAGAGTAGAAATAAACGATTTTGAAATTAAAAAAGCAATACCAAAGACCAATGAAATAAAAGTTGTTTTTTTGAGAAGTTAAATAAAATTTACAAACCTTTAGCCAAGCTAAGAAATAAAAAAAAGAAAATACAAATAAAATCAGAAATGAAAAATAAGACATTACAAGTGATACTGCAGAAAGTTAAAGGATCATCAGTTGCTACTATGAGCAACTATATGCCAAAGTAATTGGAAAATCTGGAAGAAATGATCAAATTCCTAGAAACATATAATCTACCAACATTAAACCAGGGAGATATTAAAAACCTGAACAGACCAATAACAAGTAATAAGATCAAAGCCATAATAAAAAGCCTCCCATTAAGAAACAAAAAACAAACAACAACAACAAAAAGCTCTGGACCCAATGGCTTCAACGCTGAATTCTAACACTTAAAGAAGAACTAATACCAATCCTACTTAAACTATTCCAAGAAATATAGAAAGAGGGAATACTTCCAAACTCATTCTATGGGGGTAGTATTACCCTGATAACCAAAACTAGGCAGAAACATTAAAAAAAAAAGAGAGAGAGAGAGAGAAAAAAAACTACAGGCCAATATATCTGGTGAATATTGATGTAAAATAATTTCGGCAAAATGCTAGCAAACTAAATTCAATAATATAGTAGAGAGATCATTCATCATAACAGAGTGAGATTTATCCCTAAGGTGCAAGGGTGTTTCAACATACAAAATCAAGCACAGTGAAATATTATATCAACAGAATAAAGTATAAAACCTTACAATCGTTTCAGTTGACTTGCTGAAAGCATTTGATATAATTCAACATCGCTTCAGGATAAAACTGTTTAAAAAACTAGTGATAGAAGGAACACAGGAACGTATCTCAACATAATAAAAGCCATATACAACAGACCCACAGATAGTATCATATAGAATGGGGAAAAACTGAAAGATTTCCTCTAACATCTTCTATATGACAAGGATATCTAGTGTCACCATTGTTATTCAACATAGTCCTGGAAGTCCTGGCTAGAACAATCAGACAACAGAAAGATATAAAGGGCGTCTGAACTGAATTGGAAGAAGTCAAATTATGCTTGTGTGCAGATGATATGATCTTATATTTGGAACTATATAAAGACTCCACAAGAAAATATTAGAAGGAATAAAGAAATTCAGTAAAGTTACAGGATCCAACATCAACATACAAAAATTGGTAGCATTTCTAAATACCAACAGTAAACAATCTGAAAAGAAAAATAAAAGTGATCCAATTTATAATGGCCACAAATAAACTTAAATATCTAAGAATTAACCAAAGAACTGAAAGATCTTTATAATAACAACTATAACACACTGATGAAAGAAAATGAAAAGGACACCAAAACATGAAAAAAATACTCCATGTTCATGGATAGAATCAATATTTTTGATATGTACATACTCCCTAAAGCAATCTAAAGATTCAGTGCAATTCCATTTGAAATACCAATGACATTCTTCACAGAAATTTTTAAAAAGTTCTAAAGTTTACAGGGAACCACAAAAGACCCAGAACAGTCAAATTTATCCTAAGCAAAAAGATAAAAAATGGAGGAATCACATTACCTGACTTCAAATTATACTACAGTGTGATAGTGACTAAAAGAGCATGGTACTGGCATAAGAACAGACACATAAACCAATGAAATAGAATAGAGAACTCAGATCCAAATCCACACACCTACAGGGAACTCATTTTTGACAAAGCTTCCAAGAACATACACTGGCAAAAAGACAATATTTTGAATACATGATGCTGGGATAACTGGATATGCATATGCAGAAGAATGAAACCAGACCTCTATCTCTCGCCATAGATAAAAATCAAATCAAGGATTGAATACTTAAATTTAAGACTGGAAATTATGAAACTAGTACTACCAAAAAAAATTGGGAAAAATCTTCAGGAAATTTGTCTGGGCAAAAATTTCTGGAGCAATACCACACAAGGACAGGAAACCAAAGCAAAAATGGACAAGTGGAATCACATCAAGTTAAAAAGCTTCTGCATAGCAAAGGAAACAATCAACAAAGTGAAGAGACCAGTCACAGAATGGGAGAAAATATCTGCAAACTACCCATCTGGCAAGATATCAATAACCAGAATATATAAAGAGCCAAACAATTTTATAGAAAAAAAATCTAATAATCTGAACAAAAAAATGGCAAAAGATTTGGGTTGATGTTTCTCAAAAGAAGACATAAAAATGACAGAGGCATATGAAAATGTGCTCACCATTACTAACCATCAGAGAAATGCAAATCGAAATTACAATGAGACATCATCTTACTACAGTTAAAATGGGTTATACGCAAATGACAGTCAATAACAAATGCTGATGAGGATGTGGAGAAAAGGGAGCCCTTGTACAATGTTGGTAGAAATGTAAATTAGTACAACCACTATGGAAAACAGTTTGGAAGTTCCACAAGAAATTGAAAATTGAGCTACCACATGATCCAGCAGTCCCACTGCTGTGTATGTATCCAAAAAGAAGGCAATCAGTATATCAAAGAGATAACTGCACTCCTATGTTGCAGCGCTCTTTGCAATAGCTAAGATTTGGAAGCACCTGTCCATCAGAAAATGAATGAATCCTGCAAATGTGGTAAATATACACAATGAAATACTATTCAGTAGTGAAAAAAAATGAGATTCAGGGGTTTGCAACAACATGAATGGAATTGAAGAGCATTAAGTGAAATAAGCCAGGCACAGAAAGGCAAACATCACACGTTTTCACTTATTTATGGTATCTACAAATCAAAACAATTGAATGCATGAACATAGAGAGTAGAAGAATGGTTGCCAGAGGCTGGGAAGGGTAGTGGAGAGGTGCAGGGGATGGACGAGTAAGGATGGTTAATGTGTGAAAAAAAAAATAAAAAGAATGAATGAGACCTACTATTTGATAGCACCACAGGGTGACTGTAGTCAATAATAAATTAATGGTAATTCATTTTGAAATAACTTAAGGAGTATAATTATATTGTTTGTAACTCAAAGAACAAATGATTGAGAGTTATACCCCATTCTCTATGATGTGATTATTAAACATTACATGCCTATATCAAAACATCTCATGCACCCAATAAACATGTATACATATGTAACAAACCTGCACGTTATGCACAGGTACCCTAGAACTTAAAGTATTTATATATATATATAAATAAAATATACACACATACACACACACACACACACACTATATACCACAAAAATTAAAAATTAAAAAATTTTAAGAAAAACAGACTTTTAAAACTGTCAAGGGATCACAAGTGGCCTGTATGTGGAGAAAAGGAAACTCTCATACACTGTGAGTGAGAATGTATATTGGTACAGCTATTATGAACAACAGTATGAAGACTCCTCAGAAAATTAAAAATAGAACTACCATATAATTTGGTAATTCCGTTCCTAGTTATATACTTAAAGGAAATGAAATAAGTACCTCAAAGAGATATCTGCACTCTCATGTCATTAACTACAACCAAGATATGAAAATAACATAATTGCCTGTCAACTGATGAATGAATAAAGAAATCAAGGTATATATAATGAAATACTTTTCCGCCTTTAAAAAGAAAGAAACACTGCCATTTGTGACAACAAAAGTAAACCTGGAGGACATTATGCTAAGTAAAATAAGGGCTGACACAGAAAGAAAAATACTGCATGATTTTACTTATATTTGGAATCTCACCAAGTCAAACACATAAAAGTAGAAAGTAGAACAGAAAGTAGAGCAATGGTTATTAGGGGTGGGGAATATGGGGGAAATGGGAAGATGGTCAAAAGGCATAAAGTTGCAGTTATGTAGGATAAATCAATATAGAGATCTAATGTATAGCATAGCGACAACAGTTAATCAAACTGTGCTGTATATTTTCAGGTGATTTCAGAGAGTAGATTTTAGGTGCTCTCCCCAAAATAACAAATGGTAACTATGTGAAGAGATAAATATGCTAATTGCTTGAGTGTAGTAATCATTTCATTGAGTATATCTATATCAAATCATCACATTATACACCTTAAATATATACAATTTTATTTTAAAAATAAAAATATTAAAAATAGAAGCTGAGAAAAGGTGAGTATGTTCTGAAAATCTGCTGTACAACATCATGCCTATAATTAACAATACTGTATTTTGCCCCTTATAATTTTTAAGATGGTAGCTTTTATGTTAAGTGTCCTTACCAGAATTTATAAAAAATATTAATGGAATATTTTACATATTATTTTTATCATAGTAATTATTTGAAATACAATATGTATTTTGCACCTACAGTACTTGTTAATTTGAAGACTAATTATTCATCACACAAACTTGATCTATATTACATTTCACAAGATTTACAGATGAAGAAGTAGATTCAAATACCTGGGTTCTCCAATAATCGAATTTAGGAATAGTTTTTAAGAGCTTTATTTAGGTTTAATTAACATACAATAAATTGCATATATTTAATCTGTACAATTAGATGTTTTGATATGTGTATGCACTAAAGAAACTATCACTAAATCAAGATAATGAACATAAACATCACGCCCCAACATTTTCTAATGCCTTCAGTTAATCAACTTTCCCCTTCCTTTTCTTCTGTCTCATCAGTCAATGAATGATTATGGTTACTAGTTTGCATTTTCAATAGTTCTATAGAGATGAAGGCAAGCAAGTACGTGCTCTCTTTTTAATCTGGTTTCCTTCACGTGTCATGATTATGTTGAGATTCATTCATGTTGTTGGGCCTATCAACAGTTCATTTTTTAAATTGTTGTGTAGTTTTTTCGTATATAGAAATGCATGATTTGTTCATTTACCTGTTAATAAACAGTTGGTTTGTTTCCAGGTTTTGGTTATTATAAATAAAGTTGATATAAACATTTATGTGCAAGGCTTGGTATGGATATGTGCTATAAATTATCTTGGGTAAATACATATCAGTAAAATAGCTGGATGATAGGATGAGTGCATGTTTAACTCTTTTAGAAATTGTCAAACTGTTTTAAAGAGTGTTTTAACATTTCTGGCAGTCTCAGAGTTCCAATTCTTCCACATCCTTATCAACATTTGGTATGATCAGTCTTTAATTTTAGTCATTCTACTGTGTGTGCAGTTGCCTCAATGTGGTTTAAATTTACATTTCCCTTATGATTAATGGTATTAAGCACCCTTTCATCTGCTTATTTGCCATCTCTATATCTCCTTTGGTGAAGTGCCTTTCAGTTTTCAGGCCATTTTTTATCTGGTTTGTTCCCTTATCGAGTTTTTGAGTATTCTTTGTATATTCTAGAAACAGATCCTTTTATCAGATAGACCTTCTGTTATATGTTCTCTCTATCTGGGCTTGTCTTTTCATTTTCATAACCCTGTCTTTCTATAAAATAACTTCATTGCAGTACATTTGACATATAACACAATTTTCCCATTTCAAGGGTACAATTAAATTATTTTTAATAATTTTATTGAGTTGTACTAACATCACATATCAGTATTAGAACATTTTAATTTCCCCAATAATATCTCTCATGTTCATTTCCATTTACTTCACTTTCCCATCCCTAGCCCCAGAAACCTCTTGTCTACTTTCTGCCTCTATGAATTTGTATGTGTCTTTCAGGACATTTTACATAAATAGCATCATACAATATGTGATGTCTTGTATCTGGTTTCTGTCACATGATAGAAATCACATAGTATCTTTGAGGTTCATATATGACACAACATGTGTCAGTAGTTAACTGACAATAGGCTTTCCATAGACGTATTTTAACAGGTAAGGAAGTTCCACTCTATTCCAAGGAAACAGTGTCTTCAGAGAAGCAGGAGTTTTTTATTGTGATACATTCTAATTTATCAGTTTGCTATTTTATGAATCATGCTTTTAATGTGAAATCTAAGTAATCTTTGCCTAGCCAAAAGTCACAATTTTTTCTCTATATTTTATTTTAGGTCTGTAAAATAACTGTAGTTCCTATGACTATGTCTATGATCCATTTTGAGTTGACTTTTTTTTTTTTTTTTTGAGACGGAGTCTCACTCTGTCGCCCAGGCTGGAGTGCAGTGGCGCCATCTCTGCTCACTGCAAGTTCCGCCTCTGGGGTTCACGCCATTCTCCCGCCTCAGCCTCCCAAGTAGCTGGGACTACAGGTGCCCGCCACCACGCCTGGCTAATTTTTTGTATATATATATTTTTTTAGTAGATAAGGGGTTTCACTGTGTTAGCCAGGATGGTCTCCATCTCCTGACCTCATGATCCGCCCGCCTCGGCCTCCCAAAGTGCTGGGATTACAGGAGTGAGCCACCGCGCCCCGGTCCTAGTTAATTTTTATATATGGTGTGTGCTATGGACCAAAATTCATTTTTTACATGTGGATATTCAATCATTATAAAACCATTTGTTGAAAAGACTACCCTGTTTCCACTGAATTGAATTCACAACTTTTAAAAACATAAGTTGTCTAACTCCGTATCCTGTTTCATTGATTTATTCATCTAACTCCAATAATACACTGTTTTTATTCCTATAGCATTGTAATAAGTTTTTAAAACATGCAGTATTATCCTGTCAATTATATGTTTTTTCAAAGTTGTTTTGGCTATTTCCAAGTCATTTTAGTTACCATATAAGTTTTAAAAATCAGTTTGTAATTTTCTACAAAAAAGTGACCTGAAATTTTGATTAAAATTGTTCTAAATCTATAAATAATTGTGGGGAAAATGATAGTATATTAGAAATTTTGTCCCATGGAAAGAAAAGGCATATCTCTCCATTAAAATCCTTCTAATTTTTTTCACAAATATTTTATAGTTTTCAGGGCAGAGGTTTTGCATAGTTTTTGTCAGATTTATCCCTCAGTATTTCATATTTTATGTTATTTTCAAATGTGTTTTTAAAATTTCAATTTCTGATTATACGTTAGTAGTTTATAAACTCACAATTGGTTTTTGTGTATTGAACGTGTATCCTGTAATTTTGTTAATCTCACTTATTAGCCTTAGTAGCTTTTTAAGTTAAATAGCATGGGATTTTATACATAAATTATCATGTCTTCTGGAAATAAAGACACATTCATTTCTTCTCTTCTAGATTGGATACCTTAAATTTTTCTTGCATTGTCTAGAACCTCCAATAAAATGTTGAATATAAATTGTAAAAGGGGACATCCATGACTTTTACTTGACATTAATGGGGAGGTATTCACTCTTTCACCATTAAGTATAATGTTAAGTACGTGGTTTTTATACATACATTCTACAAAGTTGAGAAAGGTCCATGTCTTTTTGCAATGAAAAGGACAATTAAAAAAAAACTAGCTATATATTTAAATGGAAAAATAATAATTGCACATATTTGTGGGGTACATATCTATGTCTTGATACATTTCCTGTATAGTGATCAGATCAGTGTTATTATCATATCCATCCTTATTTGTTTTGTGAACATTCAGTATCCTTCTTTTAGCTATTTGATACTAATAACTAATAGTTAACCATAGTCATCGTACAGTAGTATAGAACACTAGAGCTTAGTCCTATTTACCTGTAATTTTGTCTCCTTTAACAAATCTCTTCATATCATCCCTTTCGTTTTACTATTTCCAGCCTCTAATATCTTCTGTACTACTTTGGCCTATATGAGATCACTTTTTTTTAGCTTTCAGATATGAGTGAGAATATGTGGTGTTTAACTTTCTGTTCCTGACATATTTACTTAAAATAATGTCTTATAGTTCCATCAATGTTGACATGAATGACAAAATTTAATTCTTTCTTATGGTTTAATAGTATTCAATTGTATCTATATACCACATTTTGCTTTAACCATTCATCTGTTGTTGTACACTTAAGTTGATTCCACATCTTGGCTATTGTGAATTAGTGCTGCAATAAACATATTGGTAGAGATGTCTCTTCTATGAAATGATTTCTTTTCTCTTGGATAAATACTCAGTAGTGGAATCGCTGGATCATATAGTAGTTTTACTTATATTTCTTTGAGAAACCTCCATGCTGTTCTCCATAGTGGTTGTACTAGTTTAAATTCCCACCAACAGTTTGTAAGAGAGCTCTTTTCTCTGCATCCTCACCAGCATTGGTGATTTTTTTTAATCTCTTTGATAATTGCCATCCTAATAAAGTAAGGTGTTAATACATTGTGGTTTTGATTAGTATTTTCCTCATACTTAGTAATGTTGAACATTTTTCATACACTTGTTGACAATTTCTTTCTCCCTCTTTCTGTCTTTCTTCTCGTTTTCTCTTTTCTTTTTCTAAATTTAACTTTACGTTTAAACCTTTATTTTTGGTTAAGAATACCTGTGCACATTTGCTATTTAGGAAAGTTACTTATCTTAGGGGTTTAGAGTACACATTATTTTGTCACTCAGGCAATAAGCATAGTACATGATAGGTAGATTGTTTATCCTCACCCTCCTCCCACCATCCACCCTCAAGTTGGTACTATTGTCTGTTATCCCTTCTTTTTGTCCATATATACTTCATGTTTAGTTTTCACTTATAAGGAGGCTGTGTGGTATTGTTTTCTGTTCCTACGTTAGTTCACATAAGATAATGGCCTCCACCTCCATCCATATTGCCTCTTTTTTATGACCACGTAGTATTTGATGGTGTATATGTACCACATTTTTAAAATTTAGTCAACCATTGATGGGCACTTATGGTTGATTTCATGTCTTTGCTATTGTGAATAGTGCTGTGATGAACATACACATGCATGTGTCCTTACAGTAAAATGATGTACATTCCTTTGGTTATATACTAAATAATGAGATTGCTGAGTCAAATGATAATTCTGTTTTAAGTTCATTTAGAAATCGCCAAACTGCTTTCCACAATGGCTGCACTAATAGACACTCCCACTAGCAGTGTATAAGTGTTCCCATTTCTACACAACCTCTCCAGCATCTGTTTTGTTTTGATTTTTAAATAATGGCTATTCTGACTGGTGTGAGATATCTTGTTGTGATTTTGATTTTCATTTCTCTAATGATTATGAGCATTTTCATATGCATGTTAGCTATTTGTATATATTCTTTGCGAAAGTTACTGTTCATATCCTTTGCCCACTTTTTAATGGGGTTGTTTTTTGCTTATAAACTTGTTTAAGTTCCTTATAGTCTCTTGACATTTAGATCTCTGTTGGATACATAGTTTGCAAATATTTTCTCCCATTCTGTAAGTTGTCTGTTTACTCTATTGAAAGTTCCTTTTGCTGTGCCGAAGCTCTTTAGTTTAATTTGGTCCCATTTGTTAATTTTTGGTTTTATTATTCTTGCTTTTGGAATTTTCATCATGAAGTCTTTGCTCAGTCTTACGTACAGAATGATATTTCCCGTGTTATCTTTCAAGGTTTTTATAGTTCTAGGTTTTATATGTAAGTGTTTAATCCATCTTGAGTTGATTTTTTTAATATTGTATAAGGAAGGGTTCCAGTTTTAATCTTCTACATGTGACTAGCCAGTTATTCCAGCATCATCTATTGAATGTGGAATCTGTTTCTCATGGCTTGTTTTTGCCAACTTTGTCGAAGATCAGATGGTTGTACGTATGCAGTCTTATTTCTGGGCTCTCTATTCTGTTCCATTGGTCTATGTGTCTGTTTTTGTACCAGTACCATGCTAGTTTGCTTACTATAGTCTTCTAGTATAGTTTGAAGTCGAGTAATGTGATGCCTCTGGCTTAGTTATTTTTGCTTAGGATTGCTTTGGCTACTTGGGATCATTTTTGATTCCATACAAATTTTTAAACAGATTTTTCTAATTTTGTGAAGAATGTCATAGGTTTGATCAGAATAGCATTGAATCTGTGGATTGCTTTGGGCAGATGGCCATTTTAACAATATTGATTCTTCCTATCCATGAACATGGAATGTTTTTCCATTTATTTCTGTCGTATTTGATTTCCTACAGCTGTGATTTGTAATTCTCATTGTAGAGATATTTCATCCCTCTTGTTAGCTGTATTCTTAGGTATTTTATATTTTGTGGCTAATGTGAATGGGATTGTGTTCCTGATTTGGCTCTCAGCTTGGATGGTGTTTTTGTGTAGAAATGTTATTGAATTTTGTACACTACTTTTGTATCCTGTATTCTGCTTACATTACTTATCAGATAAAGTAGCTTTTGGGCAGAGACTATGGGGTTCTTTAGGTATAGAACCACATCATCTGCAAACAGAGGTAGTTTGACTTTCTCTCTTCCTACTTGGATGCCTTTTATTTCTTTCTGTTTCCTGGTTGCTCTGGCCAGGACTTCTAGCACTATGTTGAATAGGAGTGGTGGGAGGTATTCTTGTGTTGCTCTGGTTTTCAAGGGGAATGCTTCCAGCTTTTGCCCAATCAGCATAATGTCAGCATAACTGTTGGCCATTTTTTTGTCTTCTTTGAGAAATGTCTTTTCAGATAATTTGTTCCTTTAAAAATTTGATTTTTTTTTTTTTGTTGAGATGTTGCAGCTTTTAAAAATATTCTGGATATTAATCTGCTGTTGGGTGAGAAGTTTGCAAATATTTTTCCCATTCTTTAGGTTGTCCTTTAACTCTGTTGTTTTCCTTGCTATGCAGAAACGTTTTAGTAAGCCGATTTGTTTATTTTGTCTTTTGTTGCCTGTGCCTTTGAGGTGTTATTGATAAAATGTTTTCCTACACCTGCTGTTTGTTCTATTTGTTGAGAAAATGCCCTGAAGCACATTACCTATGTTTCTTTCTAGTAACTTTGTAGTTTGAGGTCTCTCATTTAGGTATTTGATCCATTTTTAGTTGATTTTTATTTTTTTGTGTAAGAGGAGGTCTAATTTCATTCTTCTGCAGGTGGATATCCAGTTTTTCCATTACCATTTATAGAAGGCTTTCTTTTCCCAATGAGTGTTCTTGGCACCTTTGTCTAAAATCATCTGACTGTAAGTATGTGAATTAATTTGCATGTTCTCTCCTCTGTTTTAAGGTTCTATATGTTCGTTTTTATATCAGAACCATGCTGTTGTGGTGACTACAGCTTTGTAGCATATTTTGAAGTTTGGTAGTGTGATGCCTCCTGCATTGTTCTTTTTACTCAGTATTGCTTTGGCTATTCTGGCTCTTCCTTGGTTCCATATAAATTTTAGGATTATTTTCTCTATTTCCATAAAACATTTAATTGGTACTTTGATAAATATTTTATTGAATCTGTAGATTGCTGTGGGCAATATAGTCATTTTAATAATATTAATTCTTCCAGTCCATGGGCTTGGAATGTGCTTCTATTTATTTTTGTACACTTCAGTTCCTTCTATCAGTGTTTTATCTTTTTAAATGAAGGTCTTTCAACTCATTGATTAAATTTATTTCAAGGTATTTTATTTCTTTCAGTTATTGTAAATAGCATTGTCTTCTTCCTTCTCATCCTGTTTGTTATGTATAAAAATGCTACTGAATATGTATGTTGATGTTGTATCCTGCAACTTTACTGAATTTGCTTATCAGTTTTGAGAGTTTTGTGTTTGAGTCTTTAAGTTTTTCTATGTATGAGATCACATTGTCTATTAAAAACAGATAATTTTAATTTGTCCTTTCTAATTTGGATGCCCTTTTGTTTTTAATTTTACCTAGTCACTGTGGCCAAGACTTTTAGTACTACGCTGAATAGAATTGATAAAAGTGGGAATCCTTGTTTTGTTCCAATTCTTAGAAGAAAGGCTTTCACCTTTTTTCCATTCAGTATTATTTAGGCTGTGGATTTTTCATAAATGGCCTTAATTGTGTTGAAGCATTTTCTTCTATATTTAATTTATCAAGAATTCAAATAGGTAATGGATGTTGAATTTTATGAAATGCTTTTTCTTCGTCTGTTGAGATAATGTTTTCTTCTTCATTCTATTCATGTGATGTATCATGTTTACTGATTGTGTATGTTAAACCATTCTTGCTTTCCTGGAATAAATCTCATTTGATCATGGCATATTTTTTGATATATTATTGGATTAATTTTGCTAGTTTTTTATTGAGGATTTTTGCATCTATGTTCTTTAGTGATATTGGCCTGTTGTTTTCTTTTTCGGTTGTATCATTATATGCTTTTGATATCAGGGTTACGCAGGCCACATAGAATGTGATAGGAAGAGTTCTCTCCACTTTGATGTTTTGGTATAGTTTGAGGATAACTGGTAATAATTCTTCTTTAAAGGTGTTGTAGAATTCAGTGATGCAGCCATTCAATCCTGGAATTTTTTTTGTTGGAAAACTTTTTATTATTAACTGAATCTTGTTATTTTTATTTGTCCCTTCAGGTTTTCTATATCTTCTTTGTTCAATGTTAGTAAGTCATATGTGTCCAGGAATTTATTCATTTCTTTCAGGTTTTCTAATTTTTAGGCACGTTGCTGTTCATAGTAGTTTTAATGATCCTTTTTATTTCTGTGGTATCCAGTATGACATCCCCTTTTGCATTTCTGATTTTATTTCCTTGGGTCTTCACTATTTCTTTCTTAGTCTAGTTAAGGATTTGTCAATTTTGTTTATTTTTTCATAAAACTTTTTGTTTCATTGATATTTTATATATTTTTCACTTTCCATTTCATTTAGTTCTCTGATCTTTATTATTTCTTTCCTTCTACTAATTTTGGATTTGGCTTGTTCTTGATTTTCTACTTACTTAAGAAAAATGCATTTTAACGTGATTATTTGAATTTTTTCTAGTTTTTGATGTAGACATTTATTGCTATTACCTTGGCTTTAATACTGCTTTTGCTGTTACCCATAGGTTTTGGTATGTTGTGTTTCTATTTTCATTTGTTTCAAGAAATTTTAAAATTGTATTCTTATTTTCTCCCTTCACCCATTAGTCATTCAAGAGCATGTTGTTTATTTTCTATGTATCTGTATAGCTTCAAATGTTTCTCTATTATTGATGCCTAGTGTTAGTCCACTGTGGTCAGATAAGATATTTGATATGACTTTAACTTTTAAAAACGTGTTGAGACTTGTCTTGTGTCCTAACCTATAGTCAGTCCTGGCGAATGCACCATCTGCTGATTAATGTGTATTCTGCAGCTGTTGGATGAAAATGTTTTGTAAATGTTTTTTTTCTGTTTTTGTTTGTTTGTTTGTTTGTTTGTCTATGGTACAGTTTAAATGCACTGTGAGTTTTTGTTGTTGTTTTTGTTGTTGCTGTTGTTATTTATCTTTCTAGAAGATCTGTCCAATGCTGAGTGTGAGATATTGTAGTTCTCAACATTTATTGTATTACAGTGTATCTATCCTTTTAGATCTAGTAATAATTGCTCTATGTGGGTCCTCCAGTACTGGATGCATATATATTTATCCAACTATATGCTGTCTACATATATTCACCTCACCTGTAGAGACATGCATAGAATGAAAGTTAAAAGAAGGAAAATGATTTCCATGCAAATAGAAACCAGTAGCAATGGCCGGGCGCGGTGGCTCAAGCCTGTAATCCCAGCACTTTGGGAGGCCGAGACAGGCGGATCACGAGGTCAGGAGATCGAGACCATCCTGGCTAACACAGTGAAACCCCGTCTCTACTAAAAATACAAAAAATTAGCCGGGCGTGGTGGCGGCGCCTGTAGTCCCAGCTACGCGGGAGGCTGAGGCAGGAGAATGGCGGGAACCCGGGAGGCGGAGCTTGCAGTGAGCCGAGATGGCACCACTGCACTCCAGCCTGGGCGACAGAGCGAGATTCCGCCTCAAAAAAAAAAAAAAAAAAAGAAACCAGTAGCAAGTATGAGTACCTATATCTATATTGGGTAAAACAGACTTCAGTAAAAAGCTGTAAGAAGAGACAAAGGCAAACATTATGTAGTAAAGGTAACAATTTAATTCAATGAGCAATCTTCGATTGTTTCCTGTTTACTTTTGTCACTACCATAGGAGACTTTTTTCTTTTAAGAAACAGGACCTTGCTATGTTGCCCAGTCTGGACTTGAACTACTGGGATTAAGCAATCCTCCCATCTCAGCCTCCCAAGTAGCTGGGACTACAAGCACACACAATCATGCTTGGCTTTAAAAAAAAAATTTGCAGGCAGTCACCCACTTATGTTTAGCATGCAAGTCCTGGCCTACTTTTATCGGCTATGGTTCCAATAATAGTTCAACTTTCATAACTTTTGTGGTATTATTGTTATCTGCTTGATTTATCTAGTTCCACTGGAGCTTCCAGTAATCCCTACTGGTGCCACCTAAGAGGAGAGAAAGAGCTCATCTAGACCAGGAACTTGTGAGGAGATACCTACCCCCGTTGGTGTTGCCCAACAGACTAATGTCCTTCAGTGGAAAATGGAAACTCCATTCTTCAGGAATACATAGCACACTTTCTGGACTAGTTGCTCATTGTGGCTTGGTCCCTCTTCTTGTTGACAATAAGCCACTTGTATGTCTAGGTAGAAGAAGTAATTATCTTGCTTACAGGAGTCAAGAGACTAAGCTACTCTTTGTGTCAATATCTTCCTTGTTATTATTGCCTGGTGTCTCCTGATTAGGGAGAGAATATCCTGGTCTAGCGGGAAAGGAGTGTAATTCTCCTGGCTGCTTATTGTCAACAAAACTTCCAGTTAATCTTCTTTGTCAAAGTTGCCAGACTCACTTCATGTTGTTCCTGACATGCCTGCTCCAACTGGTGGCAGATGGGGATGGGGAATGAGCTTACCAAAGCTTTCTTGTGTTGCTAAGGTGGGGGACATGAGGTTCCTGGTTTGGATGGCCTTTTAGTGTTAAATGGGGGGACCAAAACACCCTATAGGTCCTGTAATTCCTGGAATCCCTAAAGGGGCACTTTATTTTTTCATCCCTTCAGAATTCTCCTTTGATAGCCTCTTACATTATTTTCATGGTTTATAGTTCTACTTTTTGGGGAAGAAAATGGATAAAGGAATATAGACAAACTTGGCCAATACTGAAGTCCTAGCTTCATTTTTATTTATCCTATCCATTATAAAATAACTTGAGTTATCCTGCTTTTTGTTTCTTATTTTTCTAATTTCAACTCTTATTATAGATTAAAGTGTATGTGTGCATGGGTAAACTGAATAATGGTGAGGCTTCAGGTCCCAGTGATCCCACATCCAGCTCATAAGCCCGGTACCTAACAGGTGGTTCTTAAGCCCACACCCCCTCTCTCCCTCCCATATCTAGTGAGTCCCAGTGTCTATTGTTCTTATCTTTATGATCATGTGTATTCAATGTTTAGTTCCCACTTAAATGTGAGACCATGCAGTATCTGGTTTTCTGTTCTGGCATTAGGTCATTTAGGAAAATAGCCTCCAGCTGCATGTATGTTGCTACAAAAGACATGATTTTATTCATTTTTATGACTGCACAGTATTCCATGGTGTATATGTACTATATATACTTCAATGCTGATGGGCACTTAGGTTGATTTTATGACCTTGTTATTGTGAATGGCACTGTGATGAATATATGGCTGCATGTGCCTTTATGATAGAGTGAATAATTTTCCTTCGGGTATATACCCAGTAGAGGCATTGCTGGGTCAAATGGTAGTTATATTTTAAGTTCTTTGAGAAATCTCCAAGTTGCTTTCCACAGTGGCTAAACTAGTTTGCATTCCCAGCAACAGTGTATTTGATTTTCTCCAATGACTGAGGAGAATCAGTTGTGTTTCTTTTTGTTTTGTTTTGTTTTGTTTTCTGTTTTGTCTTTTTAATTATTGCTATTCTGACTGGTGAGAGATGGTATCTCATTGTGGTTTTGGTTTGCATTTCTCTGATGACTGGTGACATTCAATGTTTTTTTCATGTTTGTTGACCTCTTGTATATCTTCTTTTGAAAAGTGCCTGTTCATTTTTAGTTTAGTCTTTTGCCCATTTTTAGTTAGATTGCTTTTTAGCTTCTTGATTTGTTTAAGTTCCATGTAGATTCTGGCTGTTAGACCTTTATCAGATGCATATTTTACAAATATTCTCTCCCATTCTGTAGGCTGTCTTTTTACTCTGTTGGTAATTTTTTTTGTTGTGCAGAAGCTCAAATTTAATTAGGACCCATTTATCTTTTTTGGTTTTGTTGTGATTGTTTTTGGTGAGTTAGCCATAAATTATTTGCCAAAGCCCATGTTGAGCAGGGTATTCCCTAGGTTTTCTTCTAGGATTTTTATAGTTTTCAGTCTTACATTTAAATATTTAATCCATCTTGAGTTAATTTTCATATGAGAGATAGGGGTTCAGTATCATTCTTCTGCACATGGCTAGCTAGTTATTCCAGCACCACGTATTGAACGAGGAGTCATTTCCCTATTTATTATTTCTGTTGATTTTGTCAAAGATCAGATGGTTGTAAGGTGTGCAGCTTTATTTCCAGGTGCTTTATTCTGTTCTACTGGTCTATGTGTCTCTTTTAGTATCAGTACCATGCTGTGTTCATTACTGTAGCCTCATAGTACAGTTTGAAGTCAGGCAATGTGATATCTCCTGTTTTGTTCTTTTTGCTTGGGATTGCTTTGGATCATTTGTCTTTCTAAAAGTCTATTCATGTATCTTTTATGATTAAAGCCTTTTAATGGTTTCCTATCTAGGGACCAGTCACATCAAAATCTCCTGGGATATTTGCCAAAATGCAGATTTATTGGTCTTACATACAAAAAATGAATGAGATTCTTCGAGAAAGCACAATTTTACTGAAGTTCTGTTATAATAAGATTTAAAAATTTATAGCAGTTGTATCAGAAAGCTAGAGTACAAAATAAGATTGGTAAACATTAATTACTCATCATTTCTAAATACTGACTTGCACTAAAAGGAAACAGTAAAGTAAATTATGCATTACTGATTGAGATATTTTATATTAATTATGATTCAATTGTCTGATCAAATTAATTGGGTTGATTAGATGTAGAAAAAATCATATTTTATTAATTATTTTGGAGTCACTTTTAAAACTGAGAAAACTGCCCATGGATTATATGGTGTGCTGATTATTACATTATAATTAAGATTACATTTGCAGTATATGTAAATATTACTATCTTGAAATATGTCCTTTGAGACAATGTAGTGCTATCAAGGTTCAGTTTTGCCAGCTTTACAAATATGATGGCAATTTTCTCAATGGCATTCTTACTAACAGCACAAGGGGAAACCCATTTGCTGCTTTAAATGAAAGATTACTTACTGCTCTTTTTCTAGAACACCCTGTAATCCAAGGCACAGTAAGGTTTCCTGAAATCTGTGAAAACAACAAATGGAATCTCAGTAAGCTATTTATTGACAGTACTTGGAATGTTGATCAATACCAAAGATTTCACACACTATTTCAAGATAAATCTGCATTCAGAACATATTCCCCATGTGTAAAATGTTGTTTCCTTATTGAACTCAACATATTTAAAGGGTCCTTCTTGGTGAAAAAAATTGAGAAGTGGTGCAGACTTCTGGGAATTCAAAAAAAAAAAAGGTTCTAAGGCATCGTTGGGGGGCCTACGATTGTTGGGACTCTGTTGCAAATTTTAAAATCTATAGATAATACAATTGTTATAATAAAAATTCAATGCTTTTAGAAGCGAAGAAGTTACAAGAAGTTTAGAATACAGTAGTCCCCCTGTATCCACAGATGGTATACTCCGAGACACCCAGTGGATGTCTGAAACTGCAGAGTGTATCGAACTCTATATATACTATATTTATTCTTATGTATACATGCTTATGAAAAAGTTGAATTATAAATTATATAAGAAATGAACAATAATAATAAAATAAAAGTATTGACAAAATACTGTAATAATAGTTACGTGAATGTGTCCTTTCTCGAAATATCTTATTGTACTTTTGCAAGATACTGAAACCATGAAAAACAAAACCATAGATAAGGGAGGACTACTGTAGTCACATCTTAAATAGGGCTTTACCACAAAGCAAGAGATGACTTCATAATGAATGACGTGCACTATAAACTACTTAAACACATTACCTGTATTTACTTTGTAAACTCAGCACTGACTAATGGATTTATTGCTACATGTGTTTTCTTAATACAAATCTTAGACCTACAGTATAAATGACTGAAACAATGTTTCTCCAATAGTGGCCTCAATAGAAGTCTATTCACTGTGCTCTACACTCTTTTTTGCAAAATGGTGAATTGTATATTTTAATAAGCCCATTTGTTTAATGAAATATTCTCTTTGCATAAATAATGTACTACTGTAAAAGGGAGAAAAAGCAAACCTTTCATCATTACTATCTATACAACAAATCTTTCTAGATAAAAATGTGTTTGATAAAATTTATTCTTTTTGAATTATGTTCCAGTGTCTAGTTTTGGTAGTGAAGTTTAGCAATGTTGCAATCTTGAGGAGGTATTTCTTGCATATTATGCAAGTATTTTATACTCGAGCAAATACTTTCTGATAATTTCCCAGAAATGGTGAAATATGTTGACCTTTACTAATGGGGCAGGGTATTGTGGTAGTTATGGATATATTCAAGTTCAATACATTCTTGTCTACCTAAGTAGTTGAGTACTCACACCCAAAATTGAAATAATGTTCCTACAAATCCTATTCAACAGTATGGTAGTCCCTTTTTAAGTAGAAACCACTAAGACAAATGGCCAGTAACACCTTATTACCTCAGCATTGCTACACAGGTAGACAGATGCTACTCTAGTGGGATTTTAGGGAGCATTTACAAAGACAAAGGTAGTCTGTTAGCTGTGGTTCAGGTTAGCCTGGACTTAACTATGCTTTATCACAGGACACACAAGAATTGGGGTGTACCTCTCACTTGCTCTTTCCTTCCCTTTGAAACAGATGCCTCCTGAGAGACTGACAAGGCAATTCAGCCTCAGTAGGTCATGGAAGTGAGAACAAGGCATTTGATAAAATATTTAATGTTTTTCATAAATTATAAGCAGTAATGACCTAAATAGTATTATGCCTATTGACAAAGAGTGATATCAATGTAAATAGTAAATTAATATTCTCAGTTATTCAAACTTCAGGTAAGCTGTTACTGCTCCTGGCCACTAGACCTGCCATTTTACTTTGAGTTACAAGTATACCAAAATGCAAGGAATAAGTTAAACATGATATAAGCTCCGAATAATACTTTTAAGGAAAAATAAAAATATTTTACTCAAGATAAAATACTATTACAGTAAAATGGCAATTAACTGGAATGCTAGGGGTTAATGAGAAGGTGTGAATAATTAATTTTTAATGATGAACTGAAGGTGATAAAAAATTTATTCTTAAAAATTATTCAAAATATATTTTTTCTTTTTATCCCACCAATGTGTACTAGGGTTTGAAAATTCATTGTTAGCCTCAGTAAGGGAAATAAATCTGCTTAAATAATACCATATAATCTAGAAAAAAATATAGATACCAAGTGTTTTGGATTATCTATTCACATATTATTTTCCATTGTAAAATAATTCAAAATTGACCATACAGAATTTCTAGAAAATATATGATAAAGCAAATGAATTACAAACAAAACAAAACTTTAAACCTAAAAAATTACATGTGAAATAATAAAGAGGATACAATAAACATTGTAATAGAATTTATATAAACACTGACTATACATTTGAGAAATGTAAAATGTGGTTTTCTGCTTAAGTCAATTGTGTGTAAGGAAGAAAATACAAAACTCCTATGAGCACATAGTATGCAAATATTATAAATTCCATGTGATTTTGGAAGAAGTTTCACTTTTTTTGTTTTATAATTCCGTGTCAGCAGTTACATGATACTCAAATGTTATATTTAATCTCTAATGTTTACTTCAAATCCATTGTTCAGTTCATTACATTTCTGGTAGAACTCGGGAACAGCTGGTCAAAGTAACTGAATTTGTAGGCTTTTTTGAATAAATATCTTTCTCCAAATTTGGGAAGCTTTATTTAGTGAAATATTGATGATCTATTTCTCACTCACCAAAAGCTATGAAATGCAATACTCAAATTAGAAGGGTAATATACATCTCATTTAAATGATATTTCAATTCCAAACTCACTTTATACAGACTGGTTTGGAAAATATGAAATAAATCTTCAAGGAGATGAGACTGATTTAACAAATATATCAGAACATACACATCCAAAAGAGTGCTGTACATTTCCAAGTAGAAAATCTGGAGTGTTATAAACTCATTACAATGATGTTGACATTATTCAAAGCATTTTGGAAACTTTCATTTTGGAATTGTCAGTTCATGCCTCATCCAGAGATTTTGTCTCATTACACTCCTTTTATTTTAACTGAAAATATAACAGCCCTAATTGAACATTCATATTAGTCACTAAACGTGGCTTAGAATAAATTCTATTTTTTAAAATCAAATGTTCCCCCAAGTGATAATTATTTGTCACTACTGAAGCATGTAAAAAAGTTCCACCAGCTCCTGAAGCAATTGTGAAAGAACTTCAAAAACTTTTGACAAAATTGAACATTAGTGAAATAAGTATAGATAACTTTCCAATCAGGTATTTCTTCTATATGTGGTGCTGTTTTAGAGTGCTACAGGAAATAAAAGATCAGTAAAAGATAATTTCCTGGGCGGCAAGAACTATTGCTTGAGAGTAAGAGATAAGACAGGTACATGAATGTCTGCACTACAAAGAAAACTTAAATGTCACAAGGGAGGTACAATAAATGAAGTGCAACAGGAGCTCAAAATATGACAAAATTACATCTACTTGTGAATTGATATCTTAGCTTAACCTTAAAAGATGGGTAGAATTCTAATAGAAATAAAAAAAAAGATCAGCATTTTAGGGGAAAAAATAGAATGGCATGAGCACAGTGGAATAAAAAGATAGGATGTATTTGGGAAATGGTCAGTTCAACCAGAACTAGAAAGGGGAGTTAAGGTCACTGTGTGGAGATCATGAATGGCAAAGTGCATTTATATCAAATTCTGTAGAAAATAGGTAGCCATTGAAGGCATTCAAACAGATGTATGGTATGATCAGACTGTATTTTTATGCAATACAAATCTTAGGTATCTATGTGCGTACAGTAAATTAAAGAAGCACAGAAACTATTATGATAGCTTGGAAGTGAAGTAATTCAGGCTTGGAACCAAGGTAGAGAGGTAGGAATTAAGAAGAGAAATATAAAGCATACTACTGAAGAAAGGCCTTGTGTATAAGATGGAAGAGAATGAAATAGTCTGGAGATAATAAAAATTGTCCTTTTATGGCCAACTGCTTCCCAGAGTGCCTGGTCTTCTGGAGCTAATGGAGAACTGCAACTTTAAAAGTAAATGAAAGAAAGTGTACTTACTGTTGGAAATCTGCATCTCATGGCTAAGAGTGGATACACAACGAAAATAATGCACTTATTTAGATGTATACTGGAATCACATCATATGTATACTTAAGGTTCATGAATTCAACTATAACACATTTGCCAGTCTCATGTAAAATCATACTTTTACTTTAAATAGACTCTACATATCAAGATATCAATTATATATGATATGTCTTCATTATTGTACATGGTTGTACATTCATAAGAAGGCATGCAGATAGTTAAGTTTCATAGATGATTTAGGTATTTTCAAAGGAATGTTTGCTGTTTTATTTTACACAATTTAGACCCCATATATGAATCTGCTTTAATGTTTCTGCTAGATAATTAGATTGCCAAGAGCAAATTACTAAGTTTTAAAAATTTATTCTAATTATTTTATATAGTCACACAGAGATTATATGTTAAAAACATTCATTTGATTTCAAAAATATGTTGTAAAGACAGTTGAACATATATGCTGTACTTCTTATTTTAAAAATCTGAGACCAACTTATGAGGTTAGTAAAGCTACTGTCTGATATATACTGCATTTTATGTGAGCCAGGAAAATTGAGTATTTGATTACTTAGCATTTTGTTAAATGGAATATGATTAAATGAAGCAATCAAGCAATAATCAGGCCTCTCAGAAGAATTCAGCAGTAAGAGACTCATAAATCAGTGTTTTAGCTTTCCATCAGTTGTTTTAGTATTAGCTGAGCATAGAAACCTATCAATCACTCTGCTTTAATAGGCAGAGTTTCCTAATTTTTTTTTTCCAATTATGAGGTGTACAGCACAGAGAACATTGCTGGGCATACGATAGCACTCAATAAATATTTACTGACTAATTGAATTCACTTGGGTGTTTATTATTCACTAGCTGTAATTTGCCGAAATTTAACAAAAAGCCAAGAGTGGCAATATATATGAGACTAATGCATGGGGTAAGGAGCTGTGGAGGAGGGGAGTAAATTATTTACGGTTGAGAACAATGTGTTCTGGAGCAAAGAAAAAAGATGTCTTCTTGTATATAAAAATATTTTCCTCTTTTCTCTCTACAAATTCTTCAGAAAAGTTTTCAGAAATTAGAATGCCTTTACAAATTGAAGTTTCAATGCTACAACTTTTGGATGAACAAGTAACATATTTTTACGCATATGAATTTTTCTTCTATTATGTGATAGAAATCTGGTGCTTAGAAAACTATTAGCCTGGAAAGTTCACCTAATTGAAAGCCAAAATGCTATTTGAAATTTGTTTTTATACATAGTAGTAAAATTTTACAAACCACAAGAAATTAAAATCAGGGAAGCTAGAATTCTAAGATGTTTCAGTGAAATTATAAAAGGTACTCAGATGGAACATTACAAAACAAATTAATCCTACTGATTCTTGAGATATTGTCTGTTAAAAATAATGGAAGTTTAAAAATAAAATAATGTAAGTTAATATGTGGAATGTTTATCTTCTTATCCAAAGGCACTAAGGAATAAACAATCACAAATCTAGAACCCCTAAAATTATGTGCTCTAGCATATTGTAAAATATTACATTAATTCTACTCATATAAAAAAGTAGAAATTTGGGAAATATAAAAGCTCTTTACTAATTTCAGAAAATAAATTGTAAGCATTAGCTTTAAATTCTAAATACATTTATATAGTTGAAATGAAGCAGTTCATTACATGCACATTCAGAGATCAGTTCATCAAACAACAACAAAAGATTTATTGCTTTTGCCAGGCTACCCATATTTGCTGGGCTGGAATAGGATGGTTACCATGAATCACAACTCTATATCTTTTCTTTGTGTATGACTACATGTTGAACCAAAATATAGATTTTTTAAATAAATCAAACACAATGTCTCTTTGTAGCATTAACACTATATGGATTGATACATTTATTCTGAAATTAAAAAAAAAAAAAACAGCAGAAAGAAGTAAGCAAGATGAAGGCCTAGGTAGCTCTAGATCCTTGTCCCCCCAGTAAACATTAAATAAACAACTAGTGACTAGTTGAAATAACTTTATAGTAGCTCTCGAAACCATATTCACAACCAATTGAGTATACAATCAAGAAAATGTCACATTCAAAATAGTAGGAGATTTCACAGTGTTTTTATTTGGCTTGTTGTACTCCTTCCTGATATGGCAGGGCACATTTTTGGGGAAGTGTGGTGGCCTGATCCCCAGTCTCTTCTGTGAGTAAGAGAGTGTGAGGTGGACTGAATTTGCAACATTTTAATCTGTCTGGGGTCTGCCTGAGGAATTTGTCTCTTTATCTCCTAATTTGGAGTTCAGACAACCAATAGTGGCACATCTCAGATCTTAGGCTAGTGGAATTGGTGAGAAGCAGTGAACAAGGCTCATGAAAACCTCAGAGAGACTGAAGACCCATGGACGCTTGGGGAAAGAGATTACTAATTGAGAAATATAATAGAGCAGCTAAGGGTTTTGGAAGATGCCAGAATGAGATTTTAAGAAAATCTAGATATTTAAAAGTAGCCACATAGAGCAGGGGCTTCAAGATGGCCTGCTAGAGGCATCTGGTATTCACCTCCTCCACAAAGAAGAAACAAAACAGCAAGTAGATAATCACATTTTGAATAGATCACCTAATAGAGAAGGCTGGCATTCAACAAAGAAGTGACAAAACACCTAAGGTAAGGAAGGAGAGGGGAGCAAAGAAGCCTACTGGGCCAGTGGGAGCTAAGAGCCTTGAGAGGTTCCCCAATACAAGGAAAGAATAAGCTAGTGACACCCAGTAGTACACATTTCTACCATGGATTCCTACAATCTTAGCCAATGGAAAGTGCCTCAACTCACTTAGGCCCTGAAACTAACAAAGGAAGCTGCTTGAAGATGAGTTGACAGCATTGCTCCAGAGAGGGAGCTCACACCAGGTCCCCCTCACACACCAAGTCCTAAACAGTTACAGCAAGATGCCACTTTGAGAGGCCAGTCCCTATCAGATTGCTTCCTGCCCTGCCTCTCCAACACCTCCTGCATCTCCAAATCCCTGAAGCCTAATTGCCATCACCCACATGAATCTGGACTGTGATGCTGATTGGTACCACCAGGGCTGAAGCACAAGCCATTGGCTGTAATCCTTCTGCCTCTAATATCAGAGCTGCCTCACATTTAATAGCACCTTGAAAAAAGGCTACCATACTTACAACTCCCACCTGCAACTGAGATGCCTATTACCCAGCCACCTGTTCAGGATGCTGCCACTGAAAACAATCTCACCCTCCCCACCAGCAGAGCTGCAGCACAGCCACTGCTATTCCCACCAAGTATTCTGTAAAAGCCTGGCAATCATCATGCTCCAGCCTACTGCAGCCAGTGCCTGCACACACCATTGAGGGCTAGAGGACAGGCCTTCCTGGCTCAGCTTCATCCATCCCAATGCCTGAGCACACTGTTAGTGCCTGTAGATTACCCCGCCCCATCCACCACATTTGGCACTACTCTTGGGTGCCTGAGGACAGGTCCACCCAGCCCATCACAGCCACTGCCAACAGCAGGATGAACTGTGTGGGAGACAGAGGGTTGTCCTGCCATGGCTGCTTCATCACTCAGGTCACATTGACTCCTCAGGGGCCCAAGGACTCACCCACCCATCCAGGACGTGGCCAGCACCTGAGGAAGTTGCCTGGAGGCCCAAGAATCACCACACCTGTACCTGCTAATACCAGTGCCAGAGTATACTACCCTAGGGCCCAAGGACAAGCAGACTCAGCTTGCCACAGCCACTGAGGCCCCAGGACTGGTCCATCTGAATGTCTCTGTTCCCAACAAAACTTCAACATAGCCTCCACTAAAAATCACAACCTAAGCATTAAGAAAATGACAGACACTGCTGATGCTGTTTACAGGTGAGGAAATCATGCAAGGACTATGCTAATGGACACACCCAGAATGAAAGCCAAAGTGCCCTACCCAACAAACCCCACAGATATATCTTCAGGAAAAAGTGCTCCCCTACAAAAGCAAATTAAAAATATTGGAAGAGGCAGCTGTTATACCAGATGCTCGGATGTCAATGAAAATACATAACACAAAAAGACTAGGAAATATGATACCTCTAAAGGAACACAATATTTATTCAGCAACAGATTATATTCAAGAAGAAATTAATGAAAACCAGAAAAAATAATTTAAAATATTGATTATAGAGAAGCTCAGGGAGATACAAGATCATTCAGAAAAATACAAAGAAATCAGAAAAACAATTCAGGATGTGAAAGAGAAATTTACTAAAAAGATAGATATCATTTAAAAAAGAAATTCTGGAGCTAAAAAGTTCATGGAATCAAATAAAAAATATATTCAAAACTTCAACAACAGACCACACCAAGCAGAAGAATGAATTTCAGAATGGGAATGTAGGTTTTTTGAAATAACCCAGTCAGACCAAAAAAAAAAAAAAAAAGGATAAAAAAGAATGAATAAAGCCTACAGAACACACGGAATACCATAAAGTGCCCAAATATTCAATTTTATCATGTCCAAGAAGGCAAAAAAAAAGAAAAAAGAAAAAAGAAAAAAGTCAAAGCAATAAAAAATCTATTTAGTGAAATAGTGGCTGAAAACTTCCGAAGTCTACAAAGAGATTTATGCATCCAAATGCAGGAAACTCAGATATCCCCCAGAGATACAATGCTAAAACGTCTTCTCTATGACATAATACAGTAAAACTGTCAAAAGTCAAAGGCAAAGAGAGATTCTGTAAACAGCAAGAGAAAAGTATCTAGTCACCTTTATAAAACCCACATCAGACTAGCACCACATTTCTCAGTAGAAACTTTACAGGCCAGGAGATAGTGGAATGATAATCTTCAAAGAGCTGAAAGAAAAACAACCCTGCAAGTGAAGGATACTATACTCAGTAAATTTACTCTTCACAAATGAATAAGAAATAAAGTCTTTCGCAGACAAACTAAAGCTACACTTCACCACCACTAGACTCACCCTGAAATTGTTTAAGGGAGTCTGACATGTTGAAGTGAAAGACAATACCAGCAATATGAAAACACATGAAGGATAAATCCCACTAGAAGAGCAAACACACTCATGAGAAAGGGAAAAAACCCCAATGTTGCCATTAAAGAAAGCTGTCAAATTACATTTGTAAACAATAAAAGTAAAAGGAAGGAACAAAGGTTATTATTTAAAACCACCAGAAATCAACTAGTAAAATGACAGGAATAAATATTCACATATCAATTATGATTTTGAATATAAATGAATTAAACTTTCCACTTAAAATATATAGACTGGCTAAATGGACAACAACAACAAAAAAATCACTCCACTATATACTGCCTACAAGAAAGCAATCTCACCTATAAAGGCACATATAGACTGACAGTAAAGGGATGGAAAAAAATATTCCATGAAAATGAAAACAAAACATGAGCAGGAGAAGCAATACTTAGATAAAACAGACTTTAAGTAAAAAAACAATAAAAAGAGAAAAAGAAAGTCGTTATATAATGATAAAGGGATCAATCCAGCAAAAGGATATAAAAATTCTAAGCATATATGGCCCCAACACCAGTGCACCAAGACATACAATGCAAATATTATTAGATTGAGCAAAAAGAAGAGACTCCAGCACAAGTATAGTTAGGAATTTCAACTCCCCACCTTCAGCATTAGACAGATGATCTAGACAGAAAATTAACAAAGAAATATTGTATTTAAACCATAAATTACATCAATTGGACTTAAAAGGCATTTGCATAATACTTCATCAAATGACTATAGAATACACATTCTTTGCAACAGCATATGGAATATTCTCCAGTACAGACCACGTGTTAGGACACAAAACAAATCTCAACATTTTTTAAAAATTACAACTATACAGAGTATCTTCTTAGACCACAGTGGAATTAAACTAGATATCAGTAACAGGAGGAACTCTGGAAAACTTACAAATACATGGATACTAAACAACATGCTTCTGAAAAAGAAGGAAGAAATTAAAGAGAAAATTTTAAAATGTATTAAAACAAATGAAAATTGAAACAAAGCATACCAAATATAGGTACAGCAAAAGCAATGCTAATGTAAAAGTTAAAAGCAATAAATGCCTAGATGAAAAATTTCAACAGAATTGTACTAAATGAATTCATTTCAAAAATGAACAAAACTCAAACAAACCAAACACAAAATTAATAGAAATAAAGGAATAATAAAGATCAGAGCAGAACTAAACAAAATAGACACTAAATATATATAAACTATCAACAAAATGAAAAGTTGCATTCTTAAAAGATCAACAAATTTGATAAACTGCAAGCTAGACTAACCAAGATAAAAAAAGAAGACATAAATAAATAAAGTCAGAAATGAAAAATAGACATTGTAACTGATATTACAGAAATACAAAAGATCATCAGAGACTATAAAGAACAACTACACACTAGCACACTAGAAAACCTAGAGGAAATGGATACATTTCTGGACACAAACAACCTATTAAGATTGAATTAAAAAAGAAATAGAAAACCTGAAGAGACCAATAACAGTTACTTAGATTGAATCAGTAATAATAAAAAAATTCTACAGGAAAAGAAAAGTTCAAGACTTAATGACTTCACTGCCAAATTCAATGAAACTTACAAGGAAGAAGTAAAACAATTTCTCCTGAAGCTATTCCAAAAAAATTGAAGAGGTGGGAATTTTCTCTAATTATATAAGGCCAGCATTACCCTGATACGAACACTAGACAAGGATGAAAAAAAAAAAAAAAAATTTCAAGCCAGTTACCCTGATTAATACAGATGCAAAAACCCTCAAGAAAGTTCTAGCAGAGGGAGCAAGATGGCCGAATAGGAACAGCTCCAGTCGCCAACTCCAAGCGCGAGCGACACAGAAGACCGGTGATTTCTGCATTTTCTTTTTTTTTTTCTTTTTTTTTTTTTTTTTTGGCCTGCAAAATTTTAATAGAAAAGGGGAGCATATAAATTGACATTTTATATATGTTCCATCCAGGAACAAGCTATGCAAAATGTAATTTATGACATTATGTTTATATATTTATTAAATTAATTATTTCGGCTACAATTTTCTTAAAATTTATCCCTAAAATTTAAAAAAAAGGATTTTTTGGCAAAATATAACAAAACTATTTTGTTGTAATGTAATAGTTCTTAGGATGCTCAAGTCTCTTGTATAAAATGGCATAGTATTTATATATAACCTACACAATCTCCCTTGCATAATTTAAATCATCCCTAAATTACTTAAAATAGATAATGTAATGTAAATTCTATGTAAGTAGTTATATTCGATTTCTGCATTTTCAACTGAGGTACTGGGTTCATCTCACTAGGGAGTGCCGGACAATCGGTGCTGGGCAGCTGCTGTAGCCCGACCAATGAGAGCTGAAGCAGGGTGAGGCATCGCCTCACCTGGGAAGCGCAAAGGGAAAGGGAATCCCTTTTCCTAGCCAGGGGAACTGAGACACACAACACCTGGAAAATTGGGTAACCCCCACCCAAATACTGTGCTTTAAGCAAACAGGCACACCAGGAGATTATATCCCACACCTAGCCAGGAGGGTCCCGCGCCCACGGAGCCTCCCTCATTGCTAGCACAGCAGGCTGCGATCTAACCGCAAGGCAGCAGTGAGGCTGGGGGAGGGGCGCCCGCCATTGCTGAGGCTTAAGTAGGTAAAAAAAGCCGCTGGGAAGCTCCAACTGGGTGGAGCTCACAGCAGCTCAAGGAAACCTGCCTGTCTCTGTAGACTCCACCTCTGGGGACAGGGCACAGATAACAATAAAAGCAGCAGAAACCTCTGCAGACGCAAACTACTCTGTCTGACAGCTTTGAAGAGAGCAGTGGATCTCCCAACACGTTGGTTGAGAGCTGAGAAGGGACAGACTGCCTGCTCAAGTGGGTCCCTGACCCCTGAGTAGCCTAACTGGGAGACATCCCCCACTAGGGACAGTCTGACACCCCACACCTCACAGGGTGGAGTACACCCCTGAGAGGAAGCCTCCAAAGCAAGAATCAGACAGGTACACTCGCTGTTCAACAATATTCTATCTTCTGCAGCCTCTGCTGCTGATACCCAGGCAAACAGGGTCTGGAGTGGACCTCAAGCAATCTCCAACAGACCTACAGCTGAGGGTCCTGACTGTTAGAAGGAAAACTATCAAACAGGAAGGACAACTACACCAAAACCCCATCAGTACATCACCATCATCAAAGACCAGAGGAAGATAAAACCACAAAGATGGGGAAAAAGCAGGGCAGAAAAGCTGGAAATTCAAAAAATAAGAGCGCATCTCCCCCGGCAAAGGAGCGCAGCTCATCGCCAGCAACGGATCAAAGCATGACGGAGAATGACTTTGATGAGATGAGATAAGAAGGCTTCAGTCCATCAAACTTCTCAGAGCTAAAGGAGGAATTATGTACCCAGCGCAAAGAAACTAAAAATCTTGAAAAAAAAAGTGGAAGAATTGATGGCTAGAGTAATTAATGCAGAATAGGTCATAAACGAAATGAAAGAGATGAAAACCATGACACGAGAAATACGTGACAAATGCACAAGCTTCAGTAACCGACTCGATCAACTGGAAGAAAGAGTATCAGCGATTGAGGATCAAATGAAGGAAATGAAGCGAGAAGAGAAACCAAAAGAAAAAAGAAGAAAAAGAAATGAACAAAGCCTGCAAGAAGTATGAGATTATGTAAAAAGACCAAATCTACGTCTGATTGGGGTGCCTGAAAGTGAGGGGGAAAATGGAACCAAATTGGAAAACACTCTTCAGGATATCATCCAGGAGAACTTCCCCAACCTAGTAGGGCAGGCCAACATTCAAATCCAGGAAATACAGAGAATGCCACAAAGATACTCCTCGAGAAGAGCAACTCCAAGACACATAATTGCCAGATTCACCAAAGTTGAAATGAAGGAAAAAATCTTAAGGGCAGCCAGAGAGAAAGGTCGGTCATCCACAAAGGGAAGCCCATCAGACTAACAGCAGATCTCTTGGCAGAAACTCTCCAAGCCAGAAGAGAGTGGGGGCCAATATTCAACATTCTTAAAGAAAAGAATTTTCAACCCAGAATTTCATATCCAGCCAAACTAAGTTTCATCAGTGAAGGAGAAATAAAATCCTTTACAGATAAGCAAATGCTTAGAGATTTTGTCACCACTAGGCCTGCCTTACAAGAGACCCTGAAGGAAGCACTCAACATGGAAAGGAACAACCGGTACCAACCATTGCAAAAACATACCAAAATGTAAAGACCATCGGGGCTAGGAAGAAACTGCATCAACTAACGAGCAAAATAACCAGTTAATATCATAATGGCAGGATCAAGTTCACACATAACAATCTTAACCTTAAATGTAAATGGACTAAATGCTCCAATTAAAAGACATAGACTGGCAAACTGGATAAAGAGTCAAGACCCATCAGTCTGCTGTATTCAGGAGACCCATCTCACACACAGAGACATACATAGGCTCAAAATAAAGGGATGGAGGAAGATTTACCAAGCAAATGGAGAACAAAAGAAAGCAGGGGTTGCAATACTAGTCTCTGATAAAACAGACTTTAAACCATCAAAGATCAAAAGAGACAAAGAAGGCCATTACATAATGGTAAAGGGATCAATTCAACAGGAAGAGCTAACTATCCTAAATATATATGCACCCAATACAGGAGCACCCACATTCATAAAGCAAGTCCTTAGAGACTTACAAAGAGACTTAGACTCCCATACCATAATAATGGGAGACTTCAACACTCCACTGTCAACATTAGACAGATCAACAAGACAGAAAGTTAACAAGGATATCCAGGAATAGAACTCATCTCTGCAGCAAGCAGACCTAATAGACATCTATAGAACTCTCCACCCCAAATCAACAGAATATACATTCTTCTCAGCACCACATCGCACTTATTCCAAAATTGACCACATAATTGGAAGTAAAGCACTCCTCAGCAAATGTAAAAGAACAGAAATTATAACAAACTGTCTCTCAGACCACAGTGCAATCAAACTAGAACTCAGCACTAAGAAACTCAATCAAAACCGCTCAACTACATGGAAACTGAACAACCTGCTCCTGAATGACTACTGGGTACATAATTAAATGAAGGCAGAAATAAAGATGTTCTTTGAAACCAATGAGAACAAAGATACAACATACCAGAATCTCTAGGACACATTTAAAGCAGTGTGTAGAGGGAAATTTATAGCACTAAATGCCCACAAGAGAAAGCAGAAAAGATCTAAAATTGACACTCTAAGATCACAATTAAAAGAACTAGAGAAGCAAGAGCGAACATATTCAAAAGCTAGCAGAAGGCAAGAAATCACTAAGATCAGAGCAGAATTGAAGGAGATAGAGACACAAAAAACCCTCCAAAAAATCAATGAATCCAGGAGATGGTTTTTTGAAAAGATCAACAAAATTGACCGACCACTAGCAAGACTAATAAAGAAGAGAGAAGAATCAAATAGACGCAATAAAAAATGATAAAGGGGATATCACCACCGACCCCACAGAAATACAAACTACCATCAGAGAATACTATAAACACTTCTACGCAAATAAACTAGAAAATCTAGAAGAAATGGATAATTTCCTGGACACTTACACTCTTCCAAGACTAAACCAGGAAGAAGTTGAATCCCTGAATAGACAAATAGCAGGCTCTGAAATTGAGGCAATAATTAATAGCCTACCAACCAAAAAAAGTCCAGGACCAGATGGATTCACAGCTGAATTCTACCAGAGGTACAAGGAGGAGCTGGTACCATTCCTTCTGAAACTATTCCAATCAATAGAAAAAGAGGGAATCCTCCCTAACTCATTTTATGAGGCCAACATCATCCTGATACCAAAGCCTGGCAGAGACACAACAAAAAAAGAGAATTTTAGACCAATATCCCTGATGAACATCGATGCAAAAATCCTCAATGAAATACTGGCAAACCGGATTCATCAGCACATCAAAAAGCTTATCCACCATGATCAAGTGGGCTTCATCCCTGGGATGCAAGGCTGGTTCAACATTCGCAAATCAATAAACATAATCCAGCATATAAACAGAACCAAAGACAAGAACCACATGATTATCTCAATAGATGCAGAAAAGGCTTTTGACAAAATTCAACAGCCCTTCATGCTAAAAACGCTCAATAAATTCGGTATTGATGGAACGTACCTCAAAATAATAAGAGCTATTTATGACAAACCCACAGCCAATATCATACTGAATGGGCAAAAATTGGAAAAATTCCCTTTGAAAACTGGCACAAGACAGGGATGCCCTCTCTCACCACTCCTATTCAACATAGTGTTGGAAGTTCTGGCTAGCGCAATCAGGCAAGAGAAAGAAATCAAGGGTATTCAGTTAGGAAAAGAAGAAGTCAAATTGTCCCTGTTTGCAGATGACATGATTGTATATTTAGAAAACCCCATTGTCTCAGTCTAAAATCTCCTTAAGCTGATAAGCAACTTCAGCAAAGTCTCAGGATACAAAATTAATGTGCAAAAATCACAAGCATTCTTATACACCAGTAACAGACAAACAGAGAGCCAAATCATGAATGAACTTCCATTCACAATTGCTTCAAAGAGAATAAAATACCTAGGAATCCAACTTACAAGGGATGTAAAGGACCTCTTCAAGGAGAACTACAAACCACTGCTCAGTGAAATCAAAGAGGACACAAACAAATGGAAGAACATACCATGCTCATGGATAGGAAGAATCAATATGAAAATGGCCATACTGCCCAAGGTTATTTATAGATTCAATGCCATCCCCATCAAGCTACCAATGAGTTTCTTCACAGAACTGGAAAAAACTGCTTTAAAGTTCATATGGAACCAAAAAAGAGCCTGCATCTCCAAGACAATCCCAAGTCAAAAGAACAAAGCTGGAGGCATCACGCTACCTGACTTCAAACTATACTACAAGGCTACAGTAACCAAAACAGCATGGTCCTGGTACCAAAACAGAGATATAGACCAATGGAACAGAACAGAGTCCTCAGAAATAATACCACACATCTACAGCCATCTGATCTTTGACAAACCTGAGAGAAACAAGAAATGGGGAAAGGATTCCCTATTTAATAAATGGTGCTGGGGAAATTGGCTAGCCATAACTAGAAAGCTGAAACTGGATCCTTTCCTTACTCCTTATACGAAAATTAATTCAAGATGGATTAGAGACTTAAATGTTAGACCTAATACCATAAAAACCCTAGAGGAAAACCTAGATAGTACCATTCAGGACATAGGCATGGGCAAAGACTTCATGTCTAAAACACCAAAAGCAACGGCAGCAAAAGCCAAAATTGACAAATGGGATCTCATTAAACTAAAAAGCTTCTGCACAGCTAGAGAAACTACCATCAGAGTGAACAGGCAACCTACAGAATGGGAGAAAATTTTTGCAATCTACTCATCTGACAAAGGGCTAATATCCAGAACCTACAAAGAACTCAAACAAATTTACAAGAAAAAAACAAACAACCCCATCAAAAAGTGGGCAAAGGATATGAACAGACATTTCTCAAAAGAAGACATTCATACAGCCAACAGACACATGAAAAAATGCTCATCATCACTGGCCATCAGAGAAATGCAAATCAAAACCACAATGAGATACCATCTCACACCAGTTAGAATGGCAATCATTCAAAAGTCAGGAAACAACAGGTGCTGGAGAGGATGTGGAGAAATAGGAACACTTTTACACTGTTGGTGGGATTGTAAACTAGTTCAACCATTATGGAAAACAGTATGGCGATTCCTCAAGGATCTAGAACTAGATGTACCATATGACCCAGCCATCCCATTACTGGGGATATACCCAAAGGACTATAAATCTTGCTGCTATAAAGACACATGCACATGTATGTTCATTGCGGCACTATTCACAATAGCAAAGACTTGGAATCAACCCAAATGTCCATCAGTGACAGACTGGATTAAGAAAATGTGGCACATATACACCATGGAATACTTATGCAGCCATCAAAAAGGATGAGTTTGTGTCCTTTGTAGGGACATGGATGCAGCTGGAAACCATCATTCTTAGCAAACTATCACAAGAACAGAAAACCAAACACTGCATGTTCTCACTCACAGGTGGGAACTGAACAATGAGATCACTTGGACTCGGGAAGGGGGTCATCACACACCGGGGCCTATCATGGGGAGGGGGGAGGGGGGAGGGATTGCATTGGGAGTTATACCTGATGTAAATGACGAGTTGTTGGGTGCTGACGAGTTGATGGGTGCAGCACAGCAACATGGCACAAGTATACATATGTAACAAACCTGCACATTATGCACATGTACCCTAGAACTTAAAGTATAATAATAATAATAAAAAGGAAAGTTCTAGCAGAATGAATTCAACCGTACATCAAAAAGATAATACAAAATGATCAAGTGGGATTCATCCCAGAGATGCAAAGATAGTTCACCACATACAAATCAATTAACATGGCACATCATATCAACAAAATGAAGGACAAAAGCCTTATTATTTCAATAGATGCAGAAAACCATTTGATAAAATTCAGTATCCCTTCATGAGAAAAACAACATAGTGGACCGAGAAGGAATGTACCTCAACATAACAAAGGACAAATATGAAAACCAACAGCTAACATCATACTGAATGATAAAAGCTGAAAGTCCCTTTCCTGGGAACTGGAAGAAGATAAGCATGCCTACATTCACCTCTCCTAATCAACACAGTACTGGAAGTCCCATCCAGAGTAATCAGGCAAAAGAAAAAATAAAAGGCAGCAACATTGGAAATGAAGTCAAATTTTCCCTCTTTGTAGATGATCTTCTATCTAGGAAAAACTGGAAACTCCACCAAAATAATTCTTAAATCAGATAAATAAATTCAGTAAAATTGGAGGATAAAATATCAACATATGATAATAAGTAGCATTTCAATAAGCCAATAATAAATTAGCTGAGAAAAAAATCAATAAGTCAATGCAATGTACAATAACTACAAAAAATAGCTAGGAATAAATTTAACCACAAAGGTGAAAGAATTCTACAAGGGAAACTACAAAACACTAATGAAAGAAATTTAAGAAGACACAAACAGAAGGATCTCCTAAGCTCATTACAAAAAAAAAAAAAAAAAAAAAAAAAAAAAGTCAGCTGAAAGCATCTCATTACCTGACTTCAAAATACATGACAAGAACAAATAGCATGGTAGTGGTATATAAACAAACATGTAGACAGACCAATGGATCAGAATAGAAAGTCCAGAAATAAATCCACAAAGGGAATAAGGCAATAGGACAAAGGCAGTAAGAATGTGTGTTAGAGAAACGATGCTCTCTTCAATAAATGCTACTAGGAAGATTGGATATCCATATGAAGAAGAAGAAACTAGACTCCTGTATATCACAATATACAAACATCAACTCCAGATAAAACCTGAAACATAAGACTCAAAAATTTAAAACTACTGGAAGGAAACATAGGGGAAATACTTCAAGCCATTACTGTAGACAAAGATTTTATGGGTAAGACCTCAAAAGAAAAGGCAACACAAACAAAAATAGATAAATGGGACTAAATTAAACAGCTTCCCCATAGAAATGGAAACAATAGAGTGGATAGAAAACCTGTTGAATGGGAAGAAATATTTGCAAACTCTTCATCTGATGAGGGACTATTCATTCAGCATATACGACAGACTCAAACAACAACTAAAAGACAATTTCATAAAAAATTGGCTAATAAGAGAAAGGCAGTGTAAGCTGGCCAATTAGAAGGAACAATTGTCCTCCGCTGAAGAATACCGAACTGAAGAATGATCCACACACACAAAAAAAACCAATCTTCATAAGAACTAAAAATCAGGTTATCAATCACAGTATTGGCTTTAACTTAATATCACTGAAAGAGGCAATGAAGAGGATTGGAAAGACAATCTTTAATAGCCGACACCACACCTCCCCCAACCCCAGCAGGATCCATGTGGTGCAGAGAGAAAGTCTGTGCACTTAGAGGAAGGAAAGTGCAGTGATTGTGGGACTTTGCATTGAAAATCAATGCTGACCTGTCACAGCAGAAATGAACAATGGGCAGAATTCATCTGGCATTCATGGAGGGAGTATTCAGACCAGCACTAGCCAGAGGGGAATCACTCATCCCAACCGTAGGAATTTGAGTTTTGGCAAGTCTCACCATTGAGGGCTAAAGTGCTTTGCGGTAATAAGTAAACTTGAAAGGCAGTCTAGGTCACAAAGATTGCAGTTCCTGGGCAAGTCCTGGTACTGTCCTGGGCTCACAGCCAGTAGACGTGGGCTGCATATAACCTAGTGAGACAACAGCCAGGGCAGCCAAGGGAGTGTTTGTACCACCTGTCCCCCAACTCTAGATAGTACAGATTGCAGCTGTGGGAGCAACACCTTCCCTTCACTTGAGTAGAGAAGAGGGAAGAGTAAAGAAGAGTTTGTCTTGCAACTTTGATAACAGCTTAGCCACAATAGGATAGGATCCAAGGAAGAGTCTTGAGGCTCCTATTCCAGGGCCTAGCTCCTGAACTACATATCTAGACACACTCTGGGCCAAAAGGGAACCTGCTGTCTCGAAGGAAAGGACACAGTCCTGGCAGGATTTATCAGCTGCTGACTGAAGTGCCCTTTGAACTTGAATAGTCAGCAGTGGCAGCAAGGAGGCACTTGCCATGGAATTTGGGTAAGATTTAGATGTCCTGGCTTCAGTTGTGAACGAGCACATTCCCAGCTGTTGTGGGCATGGAGAAAGACACCTTCTGCTTGAGAAAAGTAGAGGAAAAATAAAGGAGACTTTGTCTTGCAGCTTCGGTACCAGCTCTGCCACAGTGGAGGTAGAGCACCAAGCAGGCTCTTGGGGTCCCCGATTCCAGGGCTTGGCTCTGGGATAGAATTTCTAGATGTGATCTGTGCCAGAGGGGATCCCATTGCTTTGAAAGGAGAATCTCAAGTATGGTAATATTTACCACAATATAACTGAAAAGTACATTGACTTTGGTGAACACTGGTAGTAGCCAGGCCTGGTCCTGGGGTGGTGGTGGCCAAGAGGTGAGACACCTCTGCATGTGGATAAAGTAGGGAAGAGTTGATAGGACTTTGTCTTGTGGCTTGGGTGTCAGTTCATCCACAGTAGAATAGAACACCAAGAAGATTTCTAGCTTTTCCAACTCTGGGCCCTTTCTCTTGAATGTCATCTTTGGACCTGCCAGGGGCCAGAGAGATCTTGCCATCCTGAAGAAAAGGATACAAGCCTGGGTAGCCCTGATAATTGTAGAACGGTAAAACCTTGAGTAAACATAGGCAGTAACTAGGCTATAATTTCCATGGACCTGGGGTGAGATCCAGTACTATGCTGGTTTCAGGTCTCACCCAGCACACTCCCAGTTGTAGTGGCCACAGGGATGCTTGTGTCATCCCTTCCCCAGTTCCAGGTGACTCAGCACACAGAGAGACTTTCTTTGGGAAAAAGTAAAGGAAGAGAACAAGAGTCTCTGCTCGGTAATCCAGATAGTTCTTCTGGATCTTATCCAAGACCACTGAGGCAGTACCTATATGAGTCTTACTGGGCCTAGGGTGCTACTTATGCAGATATGGCTGCAGTGACCAAGAACTTGGATCACAACATCCAAGTTCCTTTGAATACCTGAAAAGCCTTCCCAAGGACAGGTACAAATAAGCCCAGACAGTGAAGACTACATTCAATATTTAAATATTCAATGCTCAGGCACAGACAAACATCCACAACCACCAAGGCCATCCAGGAAAACACAACATCACTGAACAAACTAACTAAAGCACCAGAAACTAATTGTGTACAGCATTCTTTCATACAAAGAATGCAAAATAGTTGTTTTGAGGAAACTCAAAGAAATTCAAGATAACACACAGAAGAAATTCACCAGCCTATCAGATATATTTAACAAAGAGATTGAAATAACTAAAGAAAATAAAGCAGAAATTCTGGAATTGAAAAATGCAACTGACATACAGAAGAATGCATCAGAGTATCTTGGGAGCAGAACTGATCATGCAGAAGAAAGAACTAGCGAGTTTGGAGACATGCTGTTTGAAAATAAACAGTCAGAGAAGACAAGATATAAAATAATACAAAATAATAAAGCATGCCTACACCATCAAGAACATAACCTCAAAATGGCGAATCTAAGAGATTTTGGCCTCAAGGAGGAAGTAGAGAGATAGTAGTATAAAGTTTATTCAAAGGGATAATAACAGAATTTCCCAAACCTAGAGAAAGATATTAATATCCGACTATCAGAAAGTTATAGAACAGAAAGTAGGCTTAAGCCAAATAAGACTACCACAAGACATTTAATAATTAATCTCCCAAAAGTCAAGGATAAAAAAGGATCCTAAAAGCAGCAAGAGAAAAGAAACAAATGACATACAATGGAGCTCCAATACATCTGGCAGAAGCCTTTTCAGTGGTAACCTTACATACCAGGAGAGAGTGGCATAACATATTTAAACTGCTGAAGAAAAAATAAATTGTCCTAGAATAATGTAGCCAGCAAAAATATCCTTCAAACATGAAGGATAAATAATGACTTTCTCAGACAAACAAAAGCTGAGGATTTCATCAATACCTTATCTGTCCTATGAGAAATGCTAAAGGGAGTTCTTGAATCTGAAAGAAGATTTTAATGAGCAATAAGAAATCATCTGAAGGTACAAATCTCCCCGGTAATTGTAAGTACAGAGAAAATCACAGAATTTTATAACACGATTATTGTGATATTTAAAGTACTCATATCTTGAGTAGAAAGACTAGAAGACAAACCAATTAAAAAACTATGATTTTTTATTAGATTTTTCTTTGCTTGTTTGTTTATGCAATCAGTGTCAAGTTGTCATCAGTTTCAAATAATGGGATATAAGATATTATTTGCAAGCATCATGGAACCCTCAAGTCAAAAAGCATACAATGGATACTCACAAAATAGAAATGAAAACATACCACCAGAGAAAATTGCCTTCAATAAAAGGAAGACAAGGAGAAAGGAGAAAAGAGAAGACCACAAAATAACCAGAAAACAAATAAAATGGCAGGAGTGAGTTCTTACTTATCAATAACAGTATTAAATGTAAATGGACTAAACTCTCTAATCAAAAGACATAGACAGGCTGAATGAATAAAAAAGTAAGACCCAATGATCTGTTGCCTACAAAAAACACATTCTACCTATAAAGACACATCTAGACTGAAAATAAAGACATGAAAAACAAATTCCTTGCTAATGGAAATCAAAGAAGAGCAAGAATAGCCATACTTATATCAGACAAAATAGATTTGAAGACAAAAAGTATAAAAAGAGATAAAGAAAGTCATTATATAATGAAAAGGGGTCAAAATATTAAGAGGCTATAACAGTTGTAAATACATATGCACCAAACACCGGGGCACACAGATATATAAAACATATATTATTCGAGGTAAAGAGACAGATAGACTCCTACATAATAACATCTAGAGACTTCGACATCCCACTTTCAGCACTGGATGGATAATCCATACAGAAAATCAACAAAGAAACACCAGAGTTAATCTGCACCATAGACCAAATAAATCCAAGATTTATTTACAAAACATTTCATCCAGTGGTGGCAGAATACGTATTCTTCCCCTCAGCATAAGGATCATTCTCAAGAATAGACCACATGTTAGGCCACAAAATCTTTTTATTTTTGGCTATTTTAAAAGGTAATTTTGACATAACTATGCTTACAGAAGTACACACAAATTATTTAATAGAATGCCTTTTACATTTAACTTCTCCTACACAATTTGGACCACAAAGTTGGTACATGGCTTAAGATTTTTTAAAAAAATCACAATGTGGTTTATCTATTACTAATGCATAAAAGACTCTCTATAAAATACTGCTAAAGAAGATTCAAGAACCTTGAGAAATGTACATTTGGTTCACCTCAGAAAAATAACACATATTGTACTCCATATGTTTATAATACGGTGCAACAAAACATTGTTGTAATGTCTTAATGCCAGCATAGAAACTTCAATAACTAATAGATATGGAAGGGAGTGAGAGGGAGCCTATGTACATATTTGAAACTGTAATAAGATACCTGATTTGCTTAATATTGCATGTAGATGGTAAGTATACTAAAATCAATATTTGAGCAATTTCTTCACTCTGAATTAATACCATCTGCTCTCTTCATCTCATGAGGTCAACAAGAAAATGGGGCATGCTAGCTGTAACTTTTTCTGATGCATGAAAAATCATAAATTATGTTTCTTTCTCAGCTTTATAGTCCAGAAGTGACAGTATACTACAGCAAGGTGTTTCTTCCACTGTCAACATTCATAGAGTGACATATAATGTATACTAGAATTTTAATTTGTGTCAACACTCATGTGCAAAATATAACATGCAAATGTTTTGTTTCTTGATCATAAGAAAAAATTCTAGCTTCAATTCTATCCAGTGTGGGGGAGGGGAAATTGGAAAATAAAAACATTCAAGCAATTGTGTGCAAATATCACGTTTTTCAAATGAAAGAATTTCCAACTGAACCAGAAGTTCATACTGCTAATTCACATTTCATTGAAACATTTTTTAATAAGTACAAATACATGGTATTAATGTTCAAAACCTAATACAGGCAAGACAATTAAGTTCTTATTTTTTGGAAGAAGGCCTCAAGTCCCAATTAATTTCTAGTAACAATGTTTTTGCAGATCAATTTAAAAATAAGTGGTTTTTTTATTTTTTATTTTTTTTATTTTATTTTTTTATTATTTATTTATTTATTTATTATTATTATACTTTAAGTTATAGGGTACATGTGCATAACGTGCAGGTTTGTTACATATGTATACTTGTGCCATGTTGGTGTGCTGCACACATCAACTCGTCATTTACGTTAGGTATAACTCCCAATGCAATCCCCTCCCCCCTCCCCCCTCCCCATGATAGGCCCCGGTGTGTGATGTTCCCCTTCCCGAGTCCAAGTGATCTCATTGTTCAGTTCCCACCTATGAGTGAGAACATGCGGTGTTTGGTTTTCTGTTCTTCTGATAGTTTGCTAAGAATGATGGTTTCCAGCTGCATCCATGTCCCTACAAAGGACACAAACTCATCCTTTTTGATGGCTGCATAGTATTCCATGGTGTATATGTGCCACATTTTCTTAATCTAATCTGTCACTGATGGACATTTGGGTTGATTCCAAGTCTTTGCTATTGTGAATAGTGCTGCAATAAACATACGTGTGCATGTGTCTTTATAGCAGCATAATTTATAATCCTTTGGGTATATACCCAGTAATGGGATGGCTGGGTCATATGGTACATCTAGTTCTAGATCCTTGAGGAATCGCCATACTGTTTTCCATAATGGTTGAACTAGTTTACAATCCCACCAACAGTGTAAAAGTGTTCCTATTTCTCCACATCCTCTCCAGCACCTGTTGTTTCCTGACTTTTTAATGATTGCCATTCTAACTGGTGTGAGATGGTATCTCAAAAAAAAAAAAAAAAAAAAAGAGAATAGTGAAAAAATAAGTGGTTTTTATTTCCTTCATATATTTTGTTTTGGTCTTAAAGATTAGATTAAAATTTAGTTCAATCCCCTAGAAGGCAACTGGTTTTACTTTTGCATTATCAAAAAAAAAAAAAAAAAAAAATTCCACAAAAAATCCTCTTCTCCAAACCAATTCCTAATACTGAATCTGTGCTCAAGATGGATCTTTTTCTGTACAATGTAAATGGTTACTTAGGTGAAATGTACCCATGAACATTAAAACGAGTTGTTAGAAAGATTTAGCTAGATTTATAATTTAAGTTTTAAAACATAAATATATGTAGCTTGATCTTCTGTTGACAGTGACTGCTAGACCCTAGATTTCAATATTTACAAATTCCCATTTCATGCACACAAAACATATACCATTATCACACAACTTACTCCTCATAGACTGGGAGATTCTTCTGTTGCTTTAAATCTTTGGCCTCCCAGTCAATTTCAAGGTCAAACAACTTTTAACTCAAACTTCACTTTCAGACTGTTAACAAATTTCCACCCACACATGATTAATGCTTATCATGTACCCACACATGATATTTCCTGTTCTACTGGCAAAATTGGAAACCTGCCTCAAAGAGGTCATTAGATTTAAGAAAAATGGACCATAAACTGGTTATTGCAAAATATACTATGAAAGATCAGAATTCATGATTCCCTATTGGTGTCATACTTCATTTTACTGCAATGACTAAGTGCTTTCAAAAAAAAAAAAAAAGAAAGAAGTCTTAAGTTGGATTATTTCATACTTTTTAGATACTAGCTAAAGAACCTACAAAAATGTTTTGGAGTATACACCCTACCAAAAAAATACACCTTTTAAAAACTCAGAAAATGGAATTATATCAAGTATCTTATCTGGCTACAATGGATTAAAACTAGAAATCAATAACAAGAGCAAGACTGGAAACTATACAAATGCATGGAAATTAAACAATATGTTCCTGAATGATCAGTGGGCTAATTAAGAAAATAAAAAGAATATTTAAAAATTTCTCAAAACAAATGATAATGATAAAACAACACACCCCAAACAATGGGATATAGCAAAAGCAGTACTAAGAGGAAAGTTTGAAGCTGTAAGTGCCTACACTCAAAAAGTAGAAAAAGTTTAGATAGACAACTAAAGATGCATTTCAGAGAACTAGAAAAGAAAGAGCAAACCAAACCCAAAGTTATTAGAAAATAAAAATAAAAATCAGAGCAAAAATCAGTGAAATTGAAATAAAAAATAGTACAAAAGATCAATGAATTTAAAAGTTGGTTTTTAAAAATTATAAGAAAATTGACAAACCTTTAGTGAGACTACCTGTGGGGAGAAAAGAGAGAATACTCAAATAAACAAAATCAGAGGTAAAAAAGGAGACATTACAACTGATAGTGCAGAAATTCAAAGGATCATTAGAAGCTATAATGAGCAACTATATGCCAGTAACTTGGAAAACCTGAAAGGAACTGAAAAATTTACAGATACATACAACCTACCAAAATTGAACCATTAAAGCATTCAAAACCTGAACAGATCAATAATAAGTAACAAGATTGAAGCAATAACAAAAAGTCTCCCAGCAAAAAAAAGCCAAGGACCTGATATCTTCACTGCTAAATTTTACCAAACACTTAAGAACTAATACCATTCCTACTCAAACTATTCCAAAAGATAGAGGATGAGAAGATACTTCCAAACTCATTCTATGAGGCCAGTATCACCCTAAGACCAAAACCAGACAACGATGTCTCAAAACAAAACAAAACAAAAACTACAGACAAATATCCCTGATGAACACTGATACAAAACTTAAGAACACATTAAAAAGATCATTCATTATGGCTAAGTTGGATTTATCGCAGAAACTTAAGGACGGTTAAACTTATGCAAATTAACCAATGTGGTACATCATATCAGCAAAATGAAGGAACAAAACCATATGATCATTTGAATTGATGCTGAAAATTATTTGATAAAAGTCAATATCCCTTCATGATAAAAAGAAAAATTCTTCTCAAAAACTGGGTATAGAAGAAGCATACCACAACACATTGAAAGCCATATATGGCAGATCCACAGCTAATATCATACTAAATGGGGACAAAATGAAAGCCTTTCCTCAAATATGTGGAAAACAACCAGAATGCCCTCTTTCACCACTGTTATTCAAAATAGTACTGGAAGCACTAGCTAGAGCAATCAACCAAGAGAAGGAAAGAAATAAGTTTGAAAGGGGAAGTCATATTATCTTTGTTTGCAGATGATATAATAATATATTTGGAAAAATCTAAATACTCTGCCAAAAAACTATTAGAACTAATAAACAAATTGAGTAAAGTTGCATGATATAAAATCAACATACAAAAATCTGTAGCATTTCTAAATGCTAACAGCAAACATTCTGGAAAGAAAGTAATCCCATTTACAATAGCTACAAAAAAAAAAAATAATACCTAGGAAATTTCTAAAAGAAAAGTGAAAGATTTCTATAATGAAAACTATAAAACATTGATGAAAGAAATTGAAGAGGACACAACAGAACTGATAGTCCATGCTAATGATTTAGAGGAATCAATATTTTTAAGGTGTCTATACTATGTAAAGCAATCTATAGATTCAATTCAATCCCTGTCGAAATACCAATGACATTCTTCACAGAAACAGAAAAAAAAAAAATCTAAAATCTATATGGAACCATAAAAGAACCAGAATATCCAAAGCTATTCTGAGCAAAAAGATCAAAACTGGAGAAATCACATTACCTGACTTCAAATTATGCTACAAAGCTGTAGTAACCAAAATAGCATGATACTGGCATAAGAACATACACATAGACAAATGAAACAGAATAGAGAACGCAGAAACAAATCCATACACCTACAATGAACTCATGCTTGACAATATTGCCAAGAGCATACACTGGGAAAAGGAGAGCCTCTTCAACAAATGGTGCTAGGAAAACTGGACATTCATATGGAGAAGAAGGAAACTAGACCCCTATCTCTCAACATATAAAATTTTTTTAAAAATATGTATTAAAAACAACTCTAAGACCAGAAACTATGAAATTACTAGAAGAAAACTTTGGCAAAAATCTCCAGGACACTGTACTTGACAAAGATTTCTTGAGCAATACTCCACAAGCACAGGAAACCAAAGCAAAAATGGACAAATGGGATCACATCAAGTTAAAAAGCTTCTGCACAGCAAAGGAAACAATCAACAAAGTGAAGAGACAACACACAGAATGGGAGAAAAATACCTAAAACTACCTGTCTGACAAGGGATTAATAATCAGAATATATAAGGAGCTCAAACAACTCTATAGGAAAAAAATCTAACAATCTGATTTAGTAATGGGCAAAACACCTGAACAGACATTTCTCAAAATACGACACACAAATTGCCAACAGGTATATGGAAAGGTTCTCCACAACATTAATCTTCAGACAACTGCAAATCAAAACTAAAATGAAATACCATCTCATCCCAGTTAAAATGGTTTTTATCCAAAAGACAGGCAATAACAAATTCTGGTGAAGATGTAGAGAAAAGGGTTTCCTCATAAACTGCTGGTGGGAATACAAATTAGTACATGCACTATGGAGAACAGTTGGCGGTTCCTCAGTAAACTAAAAATAGAGGTACCATAAAATGAGACAATAAAGGTATCAGTATTTATCAAAAATAAAGGAAATCAGTAAGTTGAAGAGATATCTGCACTCCCATCTTTATTGTAGCACTATTCACAATAGCCAAGATTTGGAAACAACCTGAGTGTCCATCAACAGGTGAATAAATAAAGAAAATGTGGTATGTATACACAACGGAGAACTACTCAGTCATAAATAACAATGAGATTCTGTCATTTGCAACAACAGGGATGGGATTGGAGGTCATTATGTTAAGACAAATAAGCCAGGCACAGACATCATGTATTCTCACTTATTTGCAGGAGCTAAAATTTAAAACAATTGAACTCATGGAGATAAAGAGTAAAGAGATGATTACCAGAGGCTAGAAAGAGTAGTGCATTTTTTACAATAAAAGCGCAATAAGCCAAAATACCAATGTGGTAAATAAGTATTGGGCTGTTCTTTTGATACTAAGGAAAACAAAACCCAGTAAAGGAGTAGTCAGAACATTTATCATCATAATTGAGTGATATTGTTCTATTAATTGAAAAGTTAAGAAATTTTTAAAAATTAGCATCAAAGAGAGTAATAAACTTAGAAAGAAATTAAGGAAACAGAAATTTTCTCTACCGAGAAGTATGTAACATTCTTGAAAGAAATCTGAACAGATGTAATGAGTGAAAAATCATAACACATTCATGGATCAGAAGCATAATATGAAGTACTAATGCATGCCATGACGTGAATGAACCTTAAAAACATCATACTAATTGAAAGAAGCCACTCTCAAATGGCCCATATTATATTATATATATTATATGTTATATATATCATATATTATATGACTCCATTTATATTAAAATGCAGAAAAGATAAATCCATAGAGATAGAAACATTAGTGGTTGCTTAGTGACAGGATAGGGGATGCCATGTGCTAATGCATATGGGGTTCATTTTTGAGGTGATTAAATGTTCAAAAATTAGATTGTGGCGCTGCTTGAACAACTCTGTGAATATATTAGAAACCACTCAATTCACACTTTTAATGTGTGAATTTTATATTATGTAACATATGTCTTAATCAAATTATTTAAAAGTGATCCCTGCTAACTCTACCCACTCAACACAGATTACAATTATTTTTTTAAAAACTTGAATATTTTCCTGAGAGTCATTTTGACCAAGCCACTCAATCTTACTGGCTCTCATTTTCCTCAGGCAAAATAGCATTTGTGTTTGTTTAAATGCCTTGATATTTAAAGTTTCTATTGTTATTAAACTTTTGTTTCTTTTTAACAAAAGCACTAAAGTCCACAAGTAATAAAGAAGGTTGGAAGACATTACCAAGGCACTTTTACTAATAGAAATGTATTGTGCTTACAAAGATTTTTAAAAGAAGTTCACCAAAGTGCTTTACTTCTATTAATTCCAAAGACCTTCTAAAATCCATGAGAGATGTGAATGCAATTAATTATCAAGGCACAATAATAATTGAAATGATACATGTTGTATTCATGGCGCCTTTCTTCCAAAGCACCCCAATATCTTCACAAAGATGATCGTTAATAAACTTTAATCACAACAGCACTCTTGTGATAAGCAGGCAGTCTGACATAGAGGTAATATGAAAAGTGAATAGCACTTTGGAGGGAGACCAATATGATTGTAATCTGACTCCGTGAGTGAGGTTAGCCTGGAGAGTTTTTGAAATGGAACTTGATTGTTCATAGTATCTTGCTATAGTCACATCCTGCCGGTTTCCTTAATACCACTTCAACCCTTAATATTATATTCCCAAGAGTCTCCTAAAGAGAGCTGATTTTAACTTCTTAGTATCCTTTAGGATTTCTTCAATTTGTACTCAATTTTCTAAATAGCTTAATACTATACTACCCTCCAGAAATAGCATCTCAGCTTGAAGATAAGTGCTGTAACACAGAAAAGAGGCAGCTATCTCTGCTGTATACTTTCAGGGTGAGAAACCCAAGAGAATTGTTTGTTTTCTTATAGTTTCATAGCAAGAATGTTGACAAAATGGAGAACTACAAACCACTGCTCAAGGAAATAAGACAGGACACAAATAAACAAAAAAACATTCCATGCTCATGGGAGGAAGAATCAATATTGTGAAAATGGCCATACTGCCCAAAGTAATTTATAGATTCAATGCTATCCCCATCAAGCCACTATCCACCTTCTTCACAGAATTAGAAAAAAAACTACTTTAAATTTCATAAGGAACCAAAAAAGAGCCCGCATAGCCAAGACAATCCTAAGCAAAAAGAATAAGGCTGGAGGCATCACACTATCTGACTTCAAACTACACTAAAAGGCTACAGTAACAAAAACAACATGGTACTGGTACCAAAACAGATATATAGACCAATGGAACAGAACAGAGGCCTCAGAAATAACACCTCACATCTGCAACCATCTGATCTTTGACAAACCTGACAAAAACAAGCAAAGGGGAATGCATTCCCTATTTAATAAATGGTGCTGGGAAAACTGGCTAGCCATATGTAGAAAACTGAAATTGAACTCCTTCCTTACACCTTATACAAAAATTAACTCAAGATGGATTAAAGACTTAAATGTAAGACCTAAAACCATAAAAATTCTAGAACAAAAACTAGGCAATACCATTCAGGACATAGGCATGGGCAAAGACTTCATGACTGAAACACTAAAAGCAATGGGAACAAAAGCCAAAATTGACAAATGTGATCTAATTAAACTAAAGAGCTTCTGCACAGCAAAAGAAACTATCATCAGATCGAACAGGCAACCTACAGTATGGGAGAAAATTTTTGCAATCTATTCATCTGACAAAGGTCTAATATCTAGAATCTATAAAGAACTTAAACATATTTACAAGAAAAAAAAATCTCATCAAAAAGTGGGCAAAGGATATGAACAGGCACTTCTCAAAAGAAGACATTTATGCAGCCAACAAAGATATGAAAAAAGGCTCATCATCACTGGTCATTGGAGAAATGCAAATCAAAACCACAATGAGATACCATCTCATGCCATTTGGAATGGTGATCATTAAAAAGTCAGGAAACAACAGATGCTAGAGAGGATGTGGAGAAATAGGAACGCTTTTATACTGTCGGTGGGAATGTAAATTAGTTCAACCATTGTGGAAGTCAGTGTGGCGATTCCTCAAGGATCTAGAACCAGAAATACCATTTGACCCAGCAATTCCATTACTGGGTATATACCCAAAGGATTATAAATCTTTCTACTATAAAGACACATGCACATGTATATTTATTGCAGCATTATTCACAATAGCTAAGACTTCAAACCAATCCAAATTCCCATCAATGATAGAATGGATAAAGAAAATGTGGCACATATACACCATGGAATACTATGCAGCCATAAAAAAGGATTAGTTCATGTCCTTTGCAGGAGCATGGGTGAAGCTGGAAACCATCATTCTCAGCAAACTAACACAAGAACAAAAAAACCAAACACTGCATGTTCTCACTCTTATGTGGGAGGTGTACAATGAGAACACATGGACGCAGGAAGGGGAACATCTCACACTGGGGCCCATTGAGGGGTGGGGGGCTAGAGGAGGGATAGCATTAGGAGAAATACCTAATGTACATGATGGGTTGATGGGTGAAGCAAAGCACCATGGCAAGTGTATACCTATGTAACAAACCTGCACATTCTGCACATGTACCCCAGAACTTAACGTATAATAATAATAATAGAAAGTTGACAAAAAGACCACGGATTCTATTCTAAGTTCTGATCCACGAGTGTTGGTGATAGAGCTTCAGCAACACCTTGGAGGCTAAAACTCCATGGATTCTACTTCTCCATGCTGCCTTGATTTTCCAAATATTAACTAACTGAACAAAGAGTTGGGGTTAAATGATTCCCCAGGGCTTCTCCACTATATTCTCTCAAGTCAGGTTGGCTTACACACGTCTGATATAGTATAACAATGGGCTTTTAATGGTTGTAATGAAAGTGATAGCTTACTGCCAGTCTTCTTTCAGCCAGTGTTACATGTTATTTATTTCTCAAATAACTTCTGATAATTGTGGTCTGTGCAAAATTTTACTTGAAATGGAACGTAAATGAGACATAGACTAGCAGAGTTTCATTAACTTTCCAACTATTAGTTCATATGTATAAGAAGTTTATGTGCCAGGAAAGGTACAAAGAGCCTGGCCTAGATTTTTTTTTTTTTTCGTTTCCTGTCACCAGATTCCTGTGAAGTAGGAATTAGTAACCACATTATACAAATAAAGAAACTGTTACACAAGAGGATAAGCCACTGCCTATACTATACCTTCTTATCTGTTCACAAGCAGAAAATGGCAGAGCTTGAATTTGAATCCAGGTCTGTCCATGCTCTAAGCTTATACTCTAAATTGTTATGTCAGGTTGCCTTTCTTTTAAGAAGATTACCATTCATACAACAGTTGCTAAATTTTGTTGCAATAAATAAAATAAAAGCAGGTTATTTTATTTTAAAAAATTGTTTCTTCAAAAACTCTGTCAGAAAAAAGTAGAGACTATGTAAAGGTAAAATCACAGGTTAAATTATCCTTTAGGGAGTGGTGGATTTTTAAAAAAATTAAAATTAAACCTTGCATTCTCAGACCTCCCAGTAAGTCAAATACACTTGAAATAGTTATGCTGTATGGTAAAGTAGAAAATACAATAAATAATACATTTCTGAGTTGGAATTCTGGTTTTGTCATTTACTAGCTATGTAATCCTAGGCAAGCAATTGAAATATGGATAAAATGCCTATCTGTCCAGATCATCATGAAGATTAAATGAATTTAGTTATATAAAGTGACCAAAGGTCCCAGCACATGGTCAGCCCTCAACAAATGGTAAGTGTTATTGTTATTACTATTATTAAGAACAACACTGAAGCAGTAAAGAAGTGCAAAAGAGTAGGTGGATGAAGGAGGGATGTGTAGAGGATATTAATGGTATGATTCAATGTTACTCTAAGCATGCTTCTTTAAAGAACAAGCACATAAAAATGAGTCAGTTATCAATAAAGAATGACTATTGATGATGATGGAGTTCTTGTGTTATGACCAGATGATAGAGAGATACTTCCTATACTGTGTTATTGCTTTTCATTTTCAAGCAGAGAGCTGTAAGATAGAGGGAGCTAAAAGAAGATGGTTCCTTAAACTGGTTCAGAACAGCCTGGAAGCATCTTAAATCCAGACAAATCTTAAGTATTGTGGTTGAAAAGATAGGAAGTGCTAGGCTGGGCCCAGTGGCTCACACCTGTAATCCCAGCACTTTGGGAGGCCGAGGGGGGCGGATCACCTGAGGTCAGGAGTTCAAGACCAGTCTGGTCAACATGGTGAAATCCCATCTCTAATAAAAATACAAAAATTATCTGGGCGTGGTGGCACACGCCTGTAGTCCCTGCTACTTGGGAGGTTAAGGCAGGAGAATTGCTTGAACCGGGGAGCAGAGGTTGCAGTGAGCCAAGATCACGTCACTGCACTCCAGCCTGGGTAACAGAGCGAGACTCCGTCTAAAAAAAAAAAAAAAAAAAAAAAAAGGAAAAGAAAAGAAAAGAGAAGTTCTAGCCAGTAGTAAGGAAAAATGGCAACCATTCAAGCTCTGCTATTCAAATTCTCTAAAGCAGATTTTTCAGAGGGAATTATCTATAGGTTAAGAGATGTTCTGAGGTAGGCTTATACCTCACTGTTAATGTGATTATTTGAAGCATACCTGAACAATTGAATATATGAAACAGTAAATAAATAACAACTATTTTGCACATAGGTCTAAAATTGCAATAATTCTTACTCTGAATATGTCTTTTCCCTATAAACTTTTTAAATGACTACTTGACTACTGTCTCACTTAATGTTTTAATAAAGCATTTACATTTATAAAAAGCAGTTGGCTGAGTTACCATAGCCTCTGACTTCTCAGCCATCAGCACCTAAAGAAATGATTGACTTGCCTGGGTATGTACCAGGGAAGCCACCACTCATCTAGTGACAGCTCCCCAAAATGCAACTGAAAACCATTATAGGAATAATCTATTTTCAAGAGCATGAGCCTGACCAATTTAACCCTATTTTAGTAGTGGGAAGTTTCATACTACCCATTAACCTCCCATTTCCTGAACAAAATCATTTTAAATGTCAGGAAAAAACTGTCATATTATAAAAATGACTATATTCCTGAAAAAAGACCTCATCATTTAAAAACATGAGAAACAAAGCACAAGATTCTTCAAGGAGTTAACCCCAAACCACCACTTTGAAGCAAAAATCTCACATTACTTCAATACACGAGTTAAGCCATCCAGGTCCCAAATCTAACTGGATACAAACACAGTTTTTAAAACCTTTATAAAATAAATTTACACATTACCTGGTAATTGTTTTGGTTTTGTGATAATCTCAATTGGTTTGATGATGCAAAATGAGGAGAAAAATTACTCCTTAACGGATTTGTATTACTGTATATTGTACTAGATGCTGTATGTAATGAGGTCCGTGGTGTCAAGTGGTAGTTTCTGTTTTGATACAGTACACTGTCTGACATATCTCTAATATTCACCATTTGTGAATTTGGCATATTTCTTCCTGGTCCAGGCAAGGTTGTACTTTGGTTCTCAGCTCGAAGGGAACTGCCACTTTCATAAAATCTCGAATAGCTTGGTATCTGTGCTCTCATCGATGCCAGCTCTTCCTCTCTGGCATATTCATCCTCAGCATCTCCAGTCTCCATTGCAATGGACAAACAATTTCCTTCTGCTGAGCTAGGCTTCTGTGGGGCATTTCCTCCCAGAATTCTCTGGGGGTAATCGCTAACTGCCAGTGAAAACACTTCACGGATTTCCAAGTTTTGTGTTCTACAGTAAGGGTCTCTAATAGTTGGCTTTTGCCCACATAAGTTATGTAATGCTGGACCTGTATGTTCAGGCTTATATGACCTTTGAATCCCAACTGGTTCAATTTTATAAGGTCGGTGGCACACAGAAGATTTTTGAGGTACTGTCATTTCAGAAGCTTGTACTGAAGAGTTTCCATAGTTTTTCTTTGTGTGATTGAATACTGAGTTTCCAGCATTTAGCACACTTGTCTGTCTTGACAAAATAATTGTTTTTTCACCTAGGAGCAGGGAAGCATTTTTACAGTGTGCTACTTGTCTTTGAACAGGAATGTGCAACTGAAACTCAGTATCATTTTTAGTGGCTGTTTTCTGCATAGGGATTTTATGTGCTTCTGTAATTTGTGTGTCTGTATGTTTGTTTGTTCCTTGCCTACTTGATGAATTGGCTGGACTGTATATACCAGTCACAATGACATCATTATTGGCAGATGTCCAAGAAGACTGCTGGCTTGAGGGTCGAGTAATATTAACCACATTTCTGACTGTAATGTCTGGAGCTGACAAAGAGGTTCCTGTTGTTGCTGTTCCAGATTCAGAGTTCTTACTACTCATCTTTCTTCTCTTATTGCCAACCCACGTCTGGAAGGATAAAACATGGTATTATAAAAAAAAAATTTAAAACAAACCAAGAAAAAACAAATTTTACATGATACATTATATTTTCATTTGTTTTGGAACCAAAGTGTGCATAAAAGTAAAAGAAAAAGATAAAATAACAGAAAAGCTAACTAAAGTATTAAGACAAAGATGATCAGGGACTCATACTTAATAAATACCTTCAAACTTTGAGAACAGAGTGTATTATTGTTTCTCTCCTCATAACACATCCAACTAATATGTATCAAGAAACTTAAAAATGTTTATACACTTTGACATAGTAAATATATTTATGGTAATTTATCCTAAAAATAACCTACAAATGTAGATAAAGTTTATATGCAATGATGTTCATCATATATTTATTTATAATACTGAAAAATTAAGAACATACTAAAGATAGGCTATTTAATGGCATTAAGAAATGCTCATAGTGTTGTTAAACAAATACACAATTGCAATCTTTAGGCTCATCAACTTCCATTTTATAAATATATTGTAACTTGCTTAATTTCATACTATCAGGTATTTATAGTAGTTTTTGAAATATTCTTTATTATAAATCATATTGCCATATACCTCGTCGTAGATGCATCTTTGTACTGCTGCTCCATTAGAATGTAATACTAAAAGAAAAATTGCTAGGCTCTAATATTTTCAAAGTGCCCTCCAATGTAAGAGTTCTGGTTTCCTCACACCCTCACCAAGAGTTTGCATTATCTTTTTATAGTCTTTACTAGTCCAGGAGTAAATAAAAAGTGTATAATTGCTGCTTTGATATGAATTTCTATGGTTACAATATTACTTTCATAGAATTCCCTATCCATTACCTTTACCTATTTTTATATTGAGGTGTTTACCTTTTTAAATTGATTTGTAAGAGTAATTTTCTACTAAAGACAGTAATAATTCTTTGTTACAAGTTGTAAATTTTGTTTTCAGTTTGTCATTAATTTATGGTAGTTATTGTCTTCTTTACATTTTTCTCTACTTACCAAATTTTGTACAATAAATAGATATTTTCTAAACAGAATAAGATTATTAATAAAAATACTAGTGGTTGACGTTTAGGATTTAATTACAAAATATGTATTTTAATGTAAGTAATTTATTATAATGATCTTAGTATTATTTTTCTGAGTCACGGATCTAAAATTATACAATAAGAAATATATTCTATAATGTGATTACTAAACTTTATAATGATTCCAAAATGCATACCATATTATAAACACCAAAGCACATTAATCTATTAAGAATTAAACAGGCCAGGCCCAGTGGCCCATGCCTGTAACCCCAGCACTTTGGGAAGCCAGGCAGGAGGATCTCTTGAGGCCAACATTTTGAGACCAGCCTGGGCAATATAGTGGGACTCGGTCTCCACCAAAAATTTTCCTAAAAAAGAATTAAAAGAACTGAATAAATGAAAACATGAAATGAACCAGCCTTGAACAAACATGGTTCAGAGTATATTTGTTTAACTTTTATATGGATGTGTTTTTGAAGACCACATAAACTGTCAAATTTTCAATGTTTACTGTACATCTTATACAATTTAAAATTATATACGACATTAGTGTTGCTGTAATACTGTAAACAAAAGCTAATATATATTGAATCCCCATTATGTGATCTCTCTATAGATAGACAGATGATTGATAGATAGATAGATAGATAGATAGATAGATAGATAGATAGATAGATTTTCATTTGCCTTGGAACCAAGTTGTACATACAGGTAAAAGAAAAAAATAAAATAAAAAATCTAAAGTATAAAGAATATATAATAATCTATAAAGGATCTATAATAAAGGATCTATAATAGATCTGTCTATATAGAGTGTTATATATATACATATGTATAAAAAACCTCCTTTGGTAGGTGTTATTTTTCTAATTGTGTAAATGAAGAAACTGAGGTTCAGAAATAATAAATAGCTTGTGGAAGGATATTCTACGCGCAAGTGAGAGAGCAAAGATTCCGTCAATTCTACCTTGCCTGAAAGCACATTAAACCTTCCACTACCCTACATGTAGTGGTTAGAAACTCCTGAAAATAGTCATCTCTATTGGCCATTTTATTTTTATAATTATTGTTTCTCCCATAAAGAAAATGTTCCACAAACCGTAGTGTTCCACTTTACTTCACATGAGGCAGTGGAAATTTTAAACTCACTCTGACTTTCATGAAACAGCAGGAGTGAGAATGATAAGCGGAAAGATGTACGAATATAAATGTCACAGGAGACGGGAGAAAAACTAAAAGGTTTTAAATTATATACTACAGAAATATTTAAAACTAAAATGTTAAAAGTTGAATTTTACAAATATTCAAAATAAGTTGCCACATTATGGCTTTTTAAGTAAAAATAATCTGTGAGAAGCATAACGTATTTGTACATAATCTTTACAAAAATATAAAAGCATTACATTAAAAAATTTAATGGGAAAGCACAGTAAAATTATAAAATTTGAATTCAAGAACTATGACATCTGGAGGACAGCTCTGGGCCACTTAAAAAAAGAAAAACACACGCACACAACATAACCTACTGTGTTCTCTTCACTCAATGTCTACTTTAACTCAGGAAGTTTAAGAGTGATTTTAGTGCATTGCAAATTTATGGCTTACTTATAAAGTTGTATAGTTTATACATGCATATGCATATTATATATAGTTTCTTATGTAGCTTAATAGATATTTATATAATGTACTCATCAAAAAGTAAAATGCAGTAGAATAATATCCATATACATAAGAAATAGCTATATAGCAACCTAGCAACCTCCCTTGTCCAGAACACAACCAACATAGATGTCACGAGATCCATGTACTTCACTACAACACCTAACCTTAAAACCAACTGTCAACAACAAATTAGAAATTGCAAAATAGAAGGGATATTAGTGATAGAGGTTGCTGTTGACAGGCACCGCGAGAGTACCAAAACTAAAATTGTTCACTAAACATTGCTCACTAAAGGGAAAAGAGAAGGAACACAAAACAGAAGCAATGGGAGAAATCACTAAATAGCAGTCTGGCGTCCTTTAAGGAAAAAGATAACTCCATATACCTTACCAAGTTGTGAGTATTATTATTTTATGGCACAGTATAATAATTGATTTCCATAGTGAAAACCCTGAGTCAAAAAGTAAGGGTTCAATTATTTTCCACATTCTCAATTGAAAAAAGTAGGAAAGTATATAAATAGGAAGGTATATAAGAAATATTTCCATTTAAAATGAAAATAAAGAAAATACATTGCCTGAGGTTTCCCAAAAGCTGAATTAAATTTTACTAAAATTTGTTCAGTTGTTATCAATTATTATCAAAATATACCAAAGCTTATAAGATGTAAATGAGTCTCATTTATGTTACATCTTAAAAGATGTGTCAAACAAAATTGATATGATGAGAAGTTGGGCTTAGGAACTAATAAAGTGATATTACACAGGAAAAAAAGAAAGAAAAGTCATTCGGTCATTAATCTTTAGTGTCCATAAATTTATGTTTCAGTTCTCTCTTTGAAATTCACTGTCTCTAAACTTCTTTCCCTTTTTTTTATATCTCTTTCTTTGTTTTCTTGTTTTTTTACCCCAGTATATTTATTTTTGCTTGATGTTTTAACTTTTTAAGTTTTCTTTACATTGAGATCAAGTTCTCAATACAGTGGGACTTAAAGATTTTTTAAAAGAAAAATGCAATGAATACTTTATTAATAATAATAAAGATCTCTTTCAAGGAGAACATGTAACCCTAGCAAAGTATCCGGGGAAGCGGGTGGGATATAGAGTGATGAGTCTACAAAAAAATTCCTTTTGCCCTTTAACTGGAAAAGCCATCAAAATTGTGTTGGGATTTAGATTAGGAAGACTGAATTTCTGTAAAATTTACATTGGAATGGAGGGAATGAATCCATTTTTTACACTTCTTTGTAACATGTTAACATTTTACTGATAATCTATATTCTAAGAAATTATATATTTCATTCCCATTGTTTGTTTTAGATTTTCACACCATTTTGAGCATAAATATAAATCTCTGTATTTCAACACTCTCAATATTCAATCACAATAAAGTAAGTTATGAGGGGAAGATTGCAATAACACATTGGAAATATGAAAGATTTCACAATATGGAAGATTTTCACAATGCAGCTGCCTGGCAAGGGTTTTCACTTTAAGGTAATGACAAGATAAAAGAAAAAAAAAAAGCAGAGAAAATTACTGCAGGAAAAAGAAAGTAGCACTTGTTAACTGCAATCTCATCAACTTAAAATCTAATACATTTTTATATTATATTTTCTAATACAGTTAGACATTTTGCTCTGTGGCTTAGTGAAGATATTTCAAATAAGCCATGTAGAGCTGTTAATAGGAGATATTTCTGGTTCTTAAACAAATCTGAGTATGATGACTGGTCTCAGAAAATAAGAAACAGATATCCTGGGCCGGGCGCGGTGGCTCATGCCTGTGATCCCAGCACTTTGGGAAGCCGAGGCGGGCAGTTCATCTGAGGTCAGGAGTTCGAGACCAACCTGTCCAACATGGCGAAACCCAGTCTTTACTAAAACTACAAAGAATTAGCCAGGCGTGGTGGTGGGCACCTGTAATTCCAGCTACTTGGGAGGCTGAGGCAGGAGAATCGCTTGAACCCGGGAGGTGGAGGCTGCAGAGAGCTGAGATCGCGCCACTGCGCTCCAGCCTGGGCAACAAGAGCAAAACTCCATTTCAAAAAAAAAAAAAAGAAAAAAAAGAAACAGATATCCTGGATATTTTTGTCTAGAATTGGTGGCATAATTCCCGATTTGAAGGCGAATAAATATTGTAGTCTTTAAGAAACACATATTCTGAATAATTATTAAGCTATACTTATCTTTAGGGTCTTTGAAGGTACATCAAAAGCAAAATAAACTTAAGAACAGACATCCTTTCTCTTTCCTAAATTAGCCTAATGAATGTGAAGTAGGAGAAAGTTGCTAATCTTTCAATCACTAAGATTTCACACCAAGAGGATTTGTAACATTTTCAAACAGACATAAAAGTTCCTATGCATTCAATAAAATCCGTGACCAGTTCTGTTAGATTTATTTCTTGTCTTTTCTCAATCACCTTCTCATTACCTTTCAAGAATGTAGCAGCTCTGATTTTTACACTGAATAACTATGACTGTGATAAAGCAAAATTTATTCCCTTAGGATTCCTTGTCCCTTACTTGCCTACCCATCAAAATGCACACATTTTGCTTAGAAAGAGAACGTATTTATAAAGCAGACCAAATGCCTGATGAAAAATTCAGATACAATGAAAAATACGTCACCTATAGTATTCACTTGATAAATGCCTGTTTTACTGATATCATTTTTGGGGATTACATCTACATTAATTTGGGGTTTAAAGAGCATAAGATCAACAATGAATCTTAAATGTATGTATTAGATTAAAAAGCTAAGATTTTAAAAAGATGTTTACACTGCAAGGGTTTTTGTGTTTTCAAGGTATTTATAGAAACAAATATAAACTGAAAGATTAGTCCTATTTATTTTTAAAACAGTATTGTTATACCAGGGAAGTGAAGTTGTTTATAAAATTAGTGACTTCATACCCTGAGTATGTTTCTCGTATTAAGCAAATATCACTTGTAATAAGAAGCTTTAAATTTGAGTGTAAGACCTCAATACTTACCCTGACTACACTGAAGTCCAGCTTAGTCTCCTGTGCACACTGTAATATGAGCTGAAAGCAATTTTTACTTTGATTTGTCATTCCATTTTCATAATAACGCTGTAAAATCCTTTGTTGTTCTACAGTAAATACAGAACGTAGATTCATCTAAAAATAAAAGAAGATACTCTGAAAATTGGAATAAAAATTTGGTATGTGTAGAATTTGTACTCCTATTTTTTTAATACAATTTCAGTGCTTCCAAGCTGTAAGACTTCTGCAAGTGAATTAATCCCCAGTAGTGGGCAATAATTTGTGTGCTAAAGGGAGACAGCTTCTCAATGAAAAATATGCATAGTGCAAACACTTATTGAATTTATTCAGATAATGTACCAACTTTAAAGAAAAAAAACACAAAACAAAAAAGATGAAAGTCTTTATCTGGTTAGTGTTAATATATGGGGGAAAAAAAGGTAATTTCACTGAAATAAATATTTATGGCTAGTAAAGTCAGAGATGGTGGTAGCCATACGTGATCAATTATCAACAGGGACACTCACTGTTCTTTGTCAAGCAAGGCATCTGGCATATGTCTTATAGCCAGAAGCTCTGCTCTGGAACAAAAGGGTGCTTTTGTTTTTCCTCTTGGATAAAGGGATTCTTCTTATATATTAAAACAAAACCTCTCTTTAGAGCTTAAATATAAAAAAGAAGGTTTAGTGACTGTGAACATTTCTGTGCTTTAGGGAATACTAACCAAAATAATTATTTTAATAAACATAGAATATACATAAAAATTTTAAATTATGTACATTTTAGTAAAAACAACCATGTTAAAACTATGTACCTTTTAATTAAATTGACATCATCACAATTTGACAAGATAAGTTAGAAAAATGTTTTATCTTTCCTGCCAATAGATAAAATGTTTAATACTAAGGGTATACAACTCTGTGAATTTAAAGAATAATAAGTCAGGTCAAACTCTTCTTTAAAAATGATAAATTCTAGTAGTGCATTTAATAAAGAATCCTTGTGATTAGATTAAGTCAATTTTGGGTTCTTGTTAAAAGCTGTCACACTAAACTTGTTAATCCCAAAAATTGACAGAAAAAAATACCACATCTTTTCCAAGAAAAGTGTCTCCTCAAAATTAAGAAAACAGCAACACATTAGTTGGGCATGGTGGTGTGAGCCTGTGGTCCCAGCTACTTGGGAGGCTGAGGTAGGAGGATTGCTTGAACCCCGGATGTGGAGGTTGCAGTGAGCTGAAATCACACCACTGTACTCCAGCCTGGGTGACAGAAACTGTCTCAAAACAGAAAAAAAGAGGAAAGAAAAGAAAAGAAAGGAAGAAAGGAAGGAAAGAAGGAAGGAAAGGAAGGAAGAAGGAAGGAAGGAAGGAAGGAAGGAAGGAAGGAAGGAAGGAAGGAAGGAAGGAAGGAAGGAAGGTAGGAAGGATAGAAGGAAGGAAGGAAGGAAGGAAGGGGAGAAGAAGAAAAGAAAAGAAGAAAAGAAAAAAGAAAGAAAAGAAAAGAAAAGAAAAAAGAAAAAAAGAGCAACAACAAAGCTCTTCAAGCCAAACCAGACAGGAATTTTTCTAGCATACTGTGTATGGAAATAATCAAGTACATTGACATGGAAATAACATCTTTCTCTGAATGCTTTGAACAATAAAGCTCTCTAATAAGGAAAGTAAGCAGTCACCCAGTCATCCAGTGCAGTCGGTACACCTGACTTTCTTTCTTGCCCACACAAGCATCTATCTCATCTATCTCCTATCTAATGTTAAGAGATCTGATGAGAGAAAATCAGATGTAGGCAAGCACCAGGAAAGATGAGAGTAAAGTTTCTCTCTGAAACATCAGAAGCAAAGACTTCTACGGACTTTCTGAAGGGGATCTCATTCAGTGCACTAATGTGTAAGTCTAAACTGAACGAAATTTTCAAGGATGCGTGGACAAGTGAGCAGGAACAATATCCATTAAAGCATTTTTTTTTTTTTCACTATCATGGCTGCCAGATTTCAGAGCAGTTTGGGGTTTCTTTTCCTAAATGATTCAGCCGCAGTCAAGAGAAGAGTCAGAAGATAGAGGTCAAATACCGGAAATATTTCTGGTATTTAGAAGCTGGTATGGATTTAGAAGCAAGGTACTTTGAAATGGGTTCTGAGGACAATGGTGAACTTCAAATCATTAATGTACAATCAGAGCTCTGATCCTCCTCTGCAAGGCTGTACCTACTGCAAAAAGCCTAAAGTACAAGATGTAAGTGATCACCAAGTATGATAAAATCTGCCCCATGTTTTCCCATTAGCTGGCTGCAACTCTTACATTTATCTAAGTGTGATATCAACCTACAAAACACACCAGGTCCTTCCCCATTGATACCAATAGCCAAATAAAGATGACTGAATACTAAACAGATTTCCGGATACTGCAACTCTGACAATAGACAATGCAGATGCAGGGACCTTTTAGTTTTCCCTTTAAATTCAGAAACAATAGCAGCAAGGCCACTTGGCTCAAAAGATCTACTATATTATAGGAAGTTAATTCTTTACAACAACTAGATAACCCCATTTGAGCAAGATAATTTATCATTACCTTCATCCACCCTAGTTATCTTGGCCTCTGAAGTGGCAAGATATTGAATGACTGCACAGCCAAATTTCTTAATCATTTGCAACAAAATAATAAAAATAAACAGAGTTTTAAAAACAATATCTTTTAAAGTTGGGTTTTTATTTATGTGGAAGATAAAATGACAAAGCATTGGTTCCCTGGAAATTGAAGTCTGTTGGGTTGTGGTGGGGATGGTGGCTGAATTAAGGGATTGAGTGTTGAAGTAACAATTCATTTAGTTTTACCCCCAATATTCTATATTGTGCTACCCATTCAACACATGCCCACCCATAGGAATAAGACAACCTCGGTTTTATGCTCAGCTTCATTGCTGACAATTTGGTAAATCATTTAATTTCCATGAATATCCATTACTAAGTCTGTAAAATGCTGGATTGTACAAGTCATCTTGTCTATCACTCTGGTTGCTACAAATAAGTTATGATATATGAACTCATTTGTCTTAAATTGTAAAGCATGTTATAGTTGTAATATACCTATATTTTTAGTATAACTAGGCTCTTAAGTTTATATATCATATTTAGATATGGAATTTTTCAGGTTCTACTCAGGTTTAAGATTCAGTATTTTGATGAAGATTCTAAGACATTGAGAAAATATTAAATCATGCTTAGTATGTTCTATTCAAACAAGCTGAACAATGAGTATAATTTTTTAGATTTGTTGCTTTGGAAGTACCTGAAACATACAGCTTCTAAGAATGACTGCTTCCTTAGGTATTTCAGATAGCTAAGGCTATATTTTCATATGGAAACATTTGAGATAAATTCCTATATGATGTAACACTGTTCCTACAGATTCGATGCCATACTTAAAAGCAGCTCAATGCCTTACTAATGCCGCCGCTAATTAAAACATTTGAAAAGTACTAAAAAATTAACTTATAAGTATTCATTACTGGAAAACAAGATATTCTAAATGGGATGACACATTTGGAGGCTGAGGCAGGAGGATTTTTTGAGACCAGGAGTTTGAAACCAGCCTGGGCAGCATGGTGAGACCCCCACCTCTACAATTTTTATTTTTTTAATTTTAATTAATGTGGCATGGTGGTATGTGCCAGTAGACCAGTAGACCTAGCTATTCAGGAGGTTCAGGTGGTAGGGTCTCTTGAACCCAGGAGTTTGAGGTTACAGTGAGTTATGATTGCACCACTGCACTCCAGCCTGGGTGACAGAACAAAATCCTGTCTCTAAATAAATAAGCAAATAAATAAAATGGGACAAGTCCATAAATCATCATCAATTCAAATATAACACATTCTTTCCAATATTAAAAATGTGCATTTTGGATAAGCCATTGATGTTTTTGTTTACAAAGTGTTGAGCCAAGTTAAACATAACACATTGAATATCTTATTTTGGTCAACATGTCTATATTAATATTGTACTTTTTATCTATTGTTATTCACTTCTAAACTTACATACAGTAAAATTCACTCTTTTTCATGTACAGTTTTATGAGTTAAGAGAAATGTATATAGTCATCAAACCATCACCAAAATCAAGACACAGAATAGTTTTTTCACTCCCAAAAGTTTCCCTATGCTGCTTGCTTAGCAAGCCCTCCAGCTACCCCAGCTCCTGGCAACCACTGTTTCTATAATTTTGACTTCTGTAGACTACCATATAAATGGAATCAACATGTAGACTTTTCAGCCAGCTTCTTTTACTTAGCATAGAGCATTTGAGATAAATATGTGTTGCTGTGTGTCATCAGTAGTTTGTCCCTTTTTCTTTTAAAGTCGTACTTCATTGTATTAATGTACCACAGTTAATTCATCCACTGAAGGACACTGAATCTGTTTTGAGTTCTTGGCTGTTATGAATAAAGCTGTTAAGAACATTTGCACACAGGTTTCTGTGTGCAGGTAAGTTTTCATTTCTCTTGAGTAAATACCTAGGAATGAAATTTCTGGGTGGTATGGTAAGTGTATGTTTAACTTCATAAGTTGTTAACCTGTTTTCAAAATTGGCTGTACAAATTTGCATTCTCAAATGCACTGAAAAACATTCAGTGAAAGATTCATTTCTTTCACTTCCTCATCAACATTTATTACAGTCATTTTTTAAAAATTTAGCCATTACCTAGGTGTGTAATTGAATATTATTGTTGTGGTTTTAATTTGCATTTCTCTAGTAACAAACGTTGTTGAACATCTTTTTGTATACTTATACACCACTTCTTTGTGGAAGTGTTTTACTCAAATATTTCCCATAAGTTTTAATTGTGTTGTTTGTTTACTTATTATTGAGTATTGAGGGTTCATTATATATTTTGGATACAAACTCTTCATCAGAAATATGATTTCCAATGTTTCTCCACCTGTGGCTTATCGTTTGCTAATTATTTACATCTTGTTTGATTTCTTTTACTAGAGATTTATAGTTTTCAGAAAACAGATCCAGCACATACTCTGTTAAATAAACACCTATATATTTTCTGGGTTTTTTTGGGGGGAGGGTATTACTGTAAATTGTATTTTTTTTAACATTTCCAATTGTTCAGTGCTAGTTTATTAACCTGCAATTGATTTTGGTATATTGAAGTTGTATTCTGCAACTTTGCTAAACTAACTTACTACTTCCAGGGGATTCAGTTGATTGTTTGGTATTTTCTACACAATCATGTCCACAAACAGGGACAAGTTTATTTCTTGTTTTCTGATATGCATTCCTTTCATTTTTCTATTTTGGCCTAAATGGACTGGCTAGGACATAAAGCATGATGTTTTAATAAGAGCTATAAGAGTAGACATTCTTGCCTCATTCTCAAGTTTGGAGGGAAAGCGTTAAATCTTTCACCATTAAGTATGATGTTCACTACGGGTTTTTCATACATGCCTCTCACCAGGCTAAAGAAGTTCCCTTTTATGTTTATTAAACTGAGTTTTTATTATTACTATTATTATTGTTACCACTAATGGATATTGAATTTTGTTAAATGCTTTTTCTTGCATCTATTGAAATGATTGTATAGTTTTTATTCCTTAATCTTTTGAAATGGTAAATTATGCTGATTGATTTTCAAATGTTAAACCAGCCTTCTCTTCCTGGAGGAAACCTCAGTTGGTAGTGATGTATTATTCTGTTTATATATAATTTGATTAAATTTTTAAATATTTGGTTAAGAATGTTTTAGTCTATTTTTGTGAGGGATATTTGTATGTGGTTTTCTTTTCTTGCACTGTACTTGGTTTTAGTACCAGGGTAATAAGTTAGGAAGTATTTCCTTCATTTATGTATTCTAGAAGAAATCACATGGAATTGCTAATAATTTTATTTAAATCTTTCTTAGAAATCACCAGCGAAACCATCTGAACATGGAGTTTTCTTTGTGGGAATGTTTTGAAGTACAAATTACATTTCAATATTATTCAGATAATCTATTTATTATCGAGTGAGTTTTGATACTTTGTGTCTTTCAAGGAATTGCTCCATTTCATGTAAGTTGTTGAATTCAAAGGTATAAAGTTGTTTATTAATAGTTTATTGTTTATTATTATTGTTTTACTGTCTGTAAGGTCTGGGGTGATGTACCTTTTTTCTTCTTGGTATTGGTAAATTGTTCTTCTTTATTTAGCATTTATTTACTGATCTTTTAAAAGATCACTGTTATTGATCATTTAAAAGAACTAGCTTTTAGTTTCATTAGTTTTGTCTATTGTTTTTCTGTCTTCATTTTCACTGATTTCTACTCTCTATTTTTTGTTCAACAAGTAATATTGAGTGCCTTCAATGTGCCAGATACAATGTACAAGGTACACAATATTTATCACAGGAGATATAGTGGATCCAGTGCTCATTGTTAGTCTTTTGATGCCACAGATTCCACATCACTGAGAGGTTATTTGGTTTGATTTTGTCCACCATTCTATTTACCGGACATATTTATTTTCCTACAACACTCTGCAACCCTTGTTTTCTGCCTTGTGTCATTTTATTAAACAAATTGGCATCTGTTTTCCCTCTCTACAGGTGACTTTTCTCACCTTTTTAAGTGCTTGTACAATTTTTTTTCTTAATTCCTAAATTTCAGTGACCATTAAATTCAATCTCAACCTTTATTTTTATTTTTTTTATTTTTTACTTTTAGATTCAGGATGTATATATGAAGGTTTCTTTATTTTTTATTTTTTATTATTATTATACTTTAAGTTCTAGGGTACATGTGCATAACGTGCAGGTTTGTTACATATGTATACTTGTGCCATGTTGCTGTGCTGCACCCATCAACTCGTCAGCACCCATCAACTCGTCATTTACATCAGGTATAACTCCCAATGCAATAAGGTTTCTTACTTGGGTATATTGGATGATTCTGGGGTTTGCACTTCTAGTGAACCCGTCACCCAAATAGTGAACATAGTACCCAATAGGTAGTTTTCCAAATCTTGACTGCCTCCCTCCCTCCCCACTTTTGGAGTAGTCAGTGTCTATTGTTTCCATCTTTATGTCCACATGTACCTATTGTTTAGCTTCCACTTATAAATGAAAGCATGTGTTATTTGACTTTCTGTTTTTGTATTAATTCACTTGGGATAATGGCCTCCAGCTGCATCCATGTTGTTGCAAAGAATATGATTTCATTCTTATTTATGGCTATGGAGTATTTCATGTTGTATATGTACCACATTTTCGTTGTCTAATCCACTGTTGATAGACACTTAGATTGATTCCATGTCTTTGTTATTATGAATAGAGCTGAAATATATATATGAGTCAAGGTATCTTTTAGATAAGACAATTTTTTTTTTTCCTTTGGGTAGATACCCAGTGGTGATACTACTGGGTCAAATAATAGTTCTAGTTTTAGTTCTTTGAGAAATCTCCATACTGCTTTTCACAGGGGTTGTATTAGTCCATTCTCATACTGCTATAAAGAACTTTCCAAGACTGGGTAACTTAAAGAGGAAAGAGGTTTAATTGACTAACAGTTCTGCATGGCTGGGGAGGCTTCAGGAAACTTACAATCATGGCAGAAGGGAAAGTAAACATGTTCATCTTCACATGGTGGCAGGAAAGAGAATAATGATGGCCAAGAAAAGTGGAAGCCCCTTATAAAACCATAACATCTCATGAGAACTTACTCATTATCATAAGAATAGCATGGGAGAAACTACCCCCATGAGTCAATTGTCTCCCATTGGTCCCTTCCACAACATGTGGGAATTCTGGGAGGTATATTTCAAGTTGAGATTTTGGTGGGGACACAGCCAAACCATATCATTCCATCTCTGGCCCCTCCTAAATCTCATGTCCTCACATTTCAAAACACAATCATACCCTTCCAAAAATCCCCCAAAGTCTTAACTCATTCCAGCATTAACCCAAAAGTCCAAGTCAAAAGTCTCATCTGAGACAAGGCAAGTCACTTCCACCTATGAGCCTGTAACATCAAAAGCAAGTTAGTTACTTCCTAGATACAGTGGGAGTACAGGCATTGGGTAAATACACCATTCTAAATGGGAGAAATTGGCCAAAATAAATGGGCTATAGGTCCCATGCAAGTTCAAAATCCAACAGGGTAGTCATTAAAACTTAAAGTTCCAAAATGATCTCCTTTGACTCCATGTCCCAAATTCAGTTTATGCTGATGCAAGGGATGGGCTTCAAGGGGCTTGGGCAGCTCCAATCTTGTGGCTTTGCAGGATACAGCCCCCATCCCAGCTGATTTCACAGACTGGTGTTAAATGTACATGTCTTTTCCAGGCTCATGGTGCAAGGTGTCGGTTGATTGGCCATTCTTGTGTCGAGGACAGTGGTCCTCTTCCCACAGCTCTACTCTCTGTGCAGGGGCTCCGACCCCACATGTCCCTTCCACATTGCCCTAGCAGAGGTTCTCCATGAGGGCTCCACCCATGAAGCAAATGTCTGTAGGGACATCCAGGTATTTTCATACATCCTCTGAAATCTAGGTGGAGGTTCCCAAACCTCAATTCTTGACTTATGTGCACCTGCAGGACCAACAACATGTGTAAGTCACCAAGGTTTAGGTGGCTTTGCACCCCCTGAAGCAATGGCCTGAGCTGTATGTTGGCTCTTTTTAGCCATGGCTGGAATGCAGGGCACCAAGTCCCGACTGCACAAAGTAGCAAGGCCCAGGGCCTGACCCATGAAACCATTTTTTCTTTGTAGGTCCCTGCACCTCTGATGGGCGGGCTGCCGTGAAGACCTCTGAAATGCCCTGGAGACGTTTTCTCCATTGTCTTGGTGATTAGCATTTGGCTCCTCATTACTTATGCAAATTTCTGCAGCTGGCTTGAATTTCTCACCAGAAAATGTAATTTTCTTCACTGCATCATCAGGCTGTACGTTTTCCAAACTTTTATGCTCTGCTTCCTCTTAAATGCTTTGTCACTTAGAAATGTCTTGCAGCAGATACCCTAAATCATCTCTCAAGTTCAAAGTTTCACAGATCTTTAGGTAAGGGGTAAAATACCACCAGTCTTTTTGTATAGCAAGAGCTACCTTTACCCCAGTTTCCAACTAGTTTCTCATCTTCATCTGAGACCACCTCAGCCTGGACTTCATTGTCCATATCACTATCAGCATTTTGGTCAAAGCCATTTGACAAGTCTCTAGGAAGTTCCAAACTTCCCTACATCTTTCTGTCTTCTGAGCCCTCCAAGTCTCTAGGAAGTTACAAATTTTCTCACATTTTCCCGTCTTCTTCGAGCCATGCAAACTGTTCCAACCTCTGCTTGTTACTCAGTTCCAAAGTTGCTTCCACATTTTTGGGTATCCTTATAGCAGTGCCCCACTTGTAGTACCAATTTACTGTATTAGTCTGTTCTCATGCTGCTATAAAGAATTGCTTGAGACTGGGTAATTTATTAATGAAAGAGTTTTAAGTGACTCAATTCCACATGACTGGGGAGGCCTCAAAACTTACAGTCATGACAGAGGGGAAGCAAACATGTCCTTCTTCACATGATGGCAAGAAATAAAAGAATGAGAACCAAGTGAAGAGGGAAGTTCCTTAGAAGACCATCAGATCTTGTGATAGTTTGCTCACTATCATGAAAATAGCATGGGGGATACCACCCCATGATTCAATTACCTCCCACAGGGTCCCTCCCACAACACATGGGGATTATGGGAACTGTAATTCAAGATGAGATTTTCATGGGGACACAGCCAAACTATATCAGAGGTTCAACTAATTTACTTACATTCCTACCAATAGCATGTAATTGTCTCATCTTCTCCACATTCTCACCAATATCTGTTATTTTTTGAATTTTTAAAAATAGCCATTTTGACTGGCGTGAAATGGTATCTCACTGCAGTTTTATTTGTATTTCTCTGATGATCAGTGAAGTTGATCTGATCTTATATTTACTAGCCTCTTCATTTGGCTTTGTTTGGATTTAATTTACGTTTCTTTTCCTAGTTCCTTGAGATGGAAGCTTATACTGTTTATCTGAGACCTTTCTTCTTTTCTAAATACAAGCAATTAATGTTAAATTTACTTCTAAGTATTGCTTTGGTTACATTCTAAAAATTCTGATAAAGTATATTTTAATTATCATTCAGTTCAAAATATTTTCCAATTTCTCTTTTTTATTGTTTAATTAAAATATTTAGGGCATTTCCAGATATCTTTCTATTATTAATTTTTAGTGTAATTTCATTATGATTAGAGAACATACTTTTTATCATGTCAATTCTTTAATTTTTTTTAAATTGTGTTTTATGTCTCAGAAAATGATTTCTCTTGGTGACTGTTCCATGAACACTTGAAAGGAATATATATTCTGCTGTTGGGTGGTCATTTCTAAAAATGTCAATTAGGTCATGTTGTTTGATAGTATTTTTCAGGTTTTCTACATCCTTACTGACTTCTTCACAACTTTTTCTATCAATTACTAAAAGAGAAATGGTGTAATCTCCATCTATAACTATGGATTTGTCTATTTTTATTTTCAGTTCTGGAAGTTTTTGCTTTAGGTGTTTGTTTGTTTGTTTGTTTGTTTGAAACATAGTCTCACTCCATCACGCAGGCTGGAGTGCAGTGGCACAAACTTGGCTCTCTGCAACTTCCATTTCCTGGGTTCAAGCAATTCTCATGCCTCCTGAGTAGCTGGGATTATAGGCATACATCAACACACCTAGCTAATTTTTGTATTTTTAGTAGAGACGGTGTTTCACCATGTTGGCCAGGCTGGTCTTGAACTCCTGGCCTCAAGTGATCTGCCCTCCTTGGCCTCCCAAAGTGCTAGGATTACTGGTGTTAGCCACCAGGCCTAGCCAACTTTTTGCTTTATGTGTTTTGAAGATCTGTTGTTAGGCACATATACATGTAGTATTGTTACATCTTTTTGGCAAATTGACTCTTTATTCTTTAGTTATGTAATGCCTCTCTTTATTCCTGGTACTAGTTTTTGCTCTGCATTCTACTTTGCCAGACACCAATATATATACTCCAGCTTTGTTTTGATTGCTGTACCATAGTATATCACTTTCTATATTGTATTTTACCCTATGTCTTTGTATATAAAATGTATTTCTTTTATAAAACATATAGTTTGGTTATTTGATCCAATATGACAATGTCTTTTAATTAGGTTCTTTATACCGCTACATTTAATGTAATTACTGATAAGGTAGGATATAGGTATACCTTTTTATTTGTTGTTTTCTGTTTGTCCCTCTGATATTGATCTCTTTTTTCCACTTCTTTTGGACTATCTGAATACTTTTTGGTATTCTGTTTTATTTTTTTTCTTTTTTGCTAATTTTTTTGCATATATTACATATATTAAGTGATTGTTTTAAGGATTACAACGTATATATCCATTTTTTCTTTTTACACAGTTAATATTTTACAACCTCAATGACAACTATCTAGGTCCCTTTTCCCTCCCCTCTTTGTGTTTTAGTCATCATACAAAGTACATCTCTATGTATTAGAAACCCTGATACACAATGTTATCGTTTTTACTTTCAACTGTCATACATATTTTAAGGAACTTAAGAAGACAAAAATAGAACAATATTTACCCAGAATTTACCATTTAGTTTGATCCTATTTTTGCTCCTGAAACTCAAATTTTCTCCTGCTATCATTTCCATTCAGCCTGAATAACTTACTTTAACATTTTTAAGAATAGATCTGTTTGTGAAAATTTTTCTTAGGATTTTAAAATCTGAGAATGTCTTTATGTCATCATTTCTGATACATATTTTCATGGACTATAGGAATCTGGGTTGACTTTTTTTTTTATTTAAAGATGTTTTGGCCGGGCGTGGTGGCTCACGCCTGTAATCCCAGCACTTTGGGAGGCCGAGGTGGGCGGATCACAAGGTCAGGAGATCGAGACCATGGTGAAACCCCGTCTCTACTAAAAATAGAAAAAATTAGCCGGGCGCAGGGGCGGGCGCCTGTAGTCCCAGCTACTCGGGAGGCTGAGGCAGGAGAATGGCGTGAACCCGGGAGGCGGAGCTTGCAGTGAGCCGAGATTGCGCCACTGCACTCCAGCCTGGGCGACAGAGCGAGACTCCATCTCAAAAAAAAAAAAAAAAAAAAAAAAAAAAGATGTTTTTCCACTGTTTTACATCTCCATGATTTCTCATGAGAAAAATTCAGTCATTCATATCCTTGTTTTCCTATGTATATGCTGTTTTTCTATGGCTATTTTCAACATTTTTTGTTACCTCTGGCTTTCAGCAGTTGGATTACTAAGTGCCTAGGCATAATTTTATTTGATTTTATATTATTCCAAGCTCCTTGATCTTGAATCTGTACATTTTCATCTTTTGTAAAATTTGGGAAGTTTTCAGCCATTATTTCTTCAAATATTTTTTTCTACGCCAATCTCTCTCCTGTCCTTCTGGGATTTCAGTGACAAGAATACTATTTTTATATCATCCCATAGGACTTGAGGTTCTGTTCACATTTCTACATATTTTTTTCCTCTCTGTTCATCAGATTAAATAATTTGTGTTGATTTATCTTAATGTTCACTGACTGTTTCCACTGTCTTCACCATTCTGCTACTGAGCACAGATGGTGCCTTTAAAAAATTTCAGATAATGAATTTTCAACTCTATAATTTCCATTTAGTATTATTTTGTAGGCTCTATTACTCTGCTGAGAACTTCTCACAGCTTACTCTTTTTCAAGATGTTTATTTTCATCTAAGGGAGCGTAGTTATAGTAGTTGTTTTAACACCTTTTGATACAATGCCAACATCTGGGTCATTATAGGTGTTGTCAACTCCTGTTGAGTAAGTTTAAACTCTATTTTGGGTATTTTGAATATTATTTGTTGGCAACCTCTTGAGAATGTTGTTTTGGCAAAATACAGTTAACAGGCAATCAACTATGTCAGATTCAACTGCAAATATATATATATTTTTAACTTCTGTCAGCAAGTCATTTCAGTTTTGAAATCCTTTGCTATGTTATTTTAGGTCTGTCCTCACACTAGTACCATTTGGGTGGTGGTTTCAATGTCAATTCTATTTCCAAAGCCTTTGCTATCTATTTTGAATCTGTCCCACCCATGAGCAACTCAAGGATGAGCTTAAGCTTTCTACAGGTTGATGCCCATTATTAAAGGATCGCCTTCCTCAACTCTTTCCTCTCCATGATTCTCCACTCACTGTACAGCCTGCAAGGGCCACTTTTCCTGGTCCTCTAGACAGAAATATAGGGTTTCCGTTAGAGTTTATTTTAGTTGTTCTATTGTCACTGCAGCATAGCTCTGCAACAGGAGCCACCATTGACAGAAAAGTGGAAGTGAGAGACAGAGACTGAAACTGACTCAGGATTTACTTTCACACTGTTGGGACTGCCGGCTGTTATTGCAGTTTTAGCCTGCAATGTACCACTCCATAGTTTCATGAGATGGATCCAGCCTTGGGTCAAAGACTTAAGAGAAATGGGGGAAGACTGGGAAACTCACCCATATATGGTCACTTCAAATACTGACTGCCATCCTCAATCTGCCTGCTTTTGTTTACTTTTAGGAATTCTGAGGGAGTTTCTTTTAAAATTTTGTCCAGTGATTGTAGCTGTAATAATCAGGAGAGAAGGTTATAGTGGGCTTACTTCATCTTGGTCAGAATTGGAAGTCTAGCAATGCATTTTTAAAATTTAGATCAAACTAAACTTTAAGGAACTTTAAGACAAATTAAAGCTATATTATAAAATTAAAGCTATATTTATTACTGAAGATCAATACTTTTGGGTTGATATTACTGGTTTAAAATCTAAAACACACACACACACAACCGGTTTTCTTTCTCAGAAGCTTTTATATATGAAAATACAAATAACTACACTTTTGAATAAATTAAATATTAGAAATGTTTTGAAGAAAATAAAAGACGAGGGGCAGAGCAAGATGGCCAAAGAGGAACAGCTCCAGTCTCCAACTCCCAGCGCGAGCGACACAGAAGACCGGTGATTTCTGCATTTTCAACTGAGGTACTGGGTTCATCTCACTGGGGAGTGCCGGACGATTGGTGCTGGTCAGCTGCTGCAGCCCGACCAGTGAGAGCTGAAGCAGGGCGAGGCATTGCCTCACCTGGGAAGTGCAAGGGGGAAGGGAATCCCTTTTCCTAGCCAGGGGAACTGAGACACACAACACCTGGAAAATCGGGTAACTCCCACCCCAATACTGCGCTTTAAGCAAACAGGCACACCAGGAGATTATATCCCACACCTGGCCAGGAGGGTCCCACACCCATGGAGCCTCCCTCATTGCTAGCACAGCAGTCTGTGATCTACCGGCAAGGCAGCAGCGAGGCTGGGGGAGGGGCGCCCGCCATTGCTGAGGCTTAAGTAGGTAAACAAAGCTGCTGGGAAGCTCGAACTGGGTGGAGCTCACAGCTGCTCAAGGAAACCTGCCTGTCTCTGTAGACTCCACCTCTGGGGACAGGGCAATAACAAACGCAGCCGAAACTTCTGCTGATGCAAACGACTCTGTCTGACAGCTTTGAAGAGAGCAGTGGATCTCCCAACACGGAGGTTGAGAGCTGAGAAGGGACAGACTCCCTGCTCAAGTGGGTCCCTGACCCCTGAGTAGCCTAACTGGGAGACATCCCCCACTAGGGGCAGTCTGACACCCCACACCTCACAGGGTGGAGTACACCCCTGAGAGGAAGCTTCCAAAGCAAGAATCAGACAGGTACACTCGCTGTTCAGAAATATTCTATCTTCTGCAGCCTCTGCTGCTGATACCCAGGCAAACAGGGTCTGGAGTGGACCTCAAGCAATCTCCAACAGACCTACAGCTGAGGGTCCTGACTGTTAGAAGGAAAACTATCAAACAGGAAGGACACCTACACCAAAACCCCATCAGTACATCACCATCATCAAAGACCAGAGGCAGATAAAACCACAAAGGTGGGGAAAAAAGCAGGGCAGAAAAGCTGGAAATTCAAAAAATAAGAGCGCATCTCCCCCGGCAAAGGAGCGCAGCTCATCGCCAGCAACGGATCAAAGCTGGACGGAGAATGACTTTGACGAGATGAGAGAAGAAGGCTTCAGTCCATCAAATTTCTCAGAGCTAAAGCAGGAATTACGTACCCAGCGCAAAGAAACTAAAAATCTTGAAAAAAAAGTGGAAGAATTGATGGCTAGAGTAATTAATGCAGAGAAGGTCATAAACGAAATGAAAGAGATGAAAACCATGACACGAGAAATACGTGACAAATGCACAAGCTTCAGTAACTGACTCGATCAACTGGAAGAAAGAGTATCTGCGATTGAGGATCAAATGAATGAAATGAAGTGAGAAGAGAAACCAAAAGAAAAAAGAAGAAAAAGAAATGAACAAAGCCTCCAAGAAGTATGGGATTATGTAAAAAGACCAAATCTACGTCTGATTAGGGTGCCTGAAAGTGAGGGGGAAAATGGAACCAAGTTGGAAAACACTCTTCAGGATATCATCCAGGAGAACTTCCCCAACCTAGTAGGGCAGGCCAACATTCAAATCCAGGAAATACAGAGAACGCCACAAAGATACTCCTCAAGAAGAGCAACTCCAAGACACATAATTGCCAGATTCACCAAAGTTGAAATGAAGGAAAAAATCTTAAGGGCAGCCAGAGAGAAAGGTCGGGTTACCCACAAAGGGAAGCCCATCAGACTAACAGCAGATCTCTCGGCAGAAACTCTCCAAGCCAGAAGAGAGTGGGGGCCAATATTCAACATTCTTAAAGAAAAGAATTTTAAACCCAGAATTTCATATCCAGCCAAACTAAGTTTCATCAGTGAAGGAGAAATAAAATCCTTTACAGATAAGCAAATGCTTAGAGATTTTGTCACCACTAGGCCTGCCTTACAAGAGACCCTGAAGGAAGCACTCAACATGGAAAGGAACAACCGGTACCAGCCATTGCAAAAACATGCCAAAATGTAAAGACCATCGGGGCTAGGAAGAAACTGCATCAACTAACGAGCAAAATAACCAGTTAATATCATAATGGCAGGATCAAGTTCACACATAACAATCTTAACCTTAAATGTAAATGGACTAAATGCTCCAATTAAAAGACATAGACTGGCAAACTGGATAAAGAGTCAAGACCCATCAGTCTGCTGTATTCAGGAGACCCATCTCACACGCAGAGACATACATAGGCTCAAAATAAAGGGATGGAGGAAGATTTACCAAGCAAATGGAGAACAAAAAAAAGCAGGGGTTGCAATACTAGTCTCTGATAAAACAGACTTTAAACCATCAAAGATCAAAAGAGACAAAGAAGGCCATTACATAATGGTAAAGGGATCAATTCAACAGGAAGAGCTAACTATCCTAAATATATATGCACCCAATACAGGAGCACCCAGATTCATCAAGCAAGTCCTTAGAGACTTACAAAGAGACTTAGACTCCCATACCATAATAATGGAAGACTTCAACACTCCACTGTCAACATTAGACAGATCAACGAGACAGAAAGTTAACAAGGATATCCAGGAATTGAACTCATCTCTGCAGCAAGCAGACCTAATAGACATCTATAGAACTCTCCACCCCAAATCAACAGAATATACATTTTTCTCAGCACCACATCGTACTTACTCCAAAATCGACCACGTAATTGGAAGTAAAGCACTCCTCAGCAAATGTACAAGAACAGAAATTATAACAAACTGTCTCTCAGACCACAGTGCAACCAAACTAGAACTCAGGACTAAGAAACTCAATCAAAACCGCTCAACTACATGGAAACTGAACAACCTGCTCCTGAATGACTACTGGGTACATAACGAAATGAAGGCAGAAATAAAGATGTTCTTTGAAACCAATGAGAACAAAGATACAACATACCAGAATCTCTGGGACACATTTAAAGCAGTGTGTAGAGGGAAATTTATAGCACTAAATGCCCGCAAGAGAAAGCAGGAAAGATCTAAAATGGACACTCTAACATCGCAATTAAAAGAACTAGAGAAGCAAGAGCAAACACATTCGAAAGCTAGCAGAAGGCAAGAAATAACTAAGATCAGAGCAGAACTGAAGGAGATAGAGACATAAAAAACTCTCCAAAAAATCAATGAATCCAGGAGTTGGTTTTTTGAAAAGATCAACAAAATTGACAGACCACTAGCAAGACTAATAAAGAAGAATATAGAGAAGAATCAAATCGACGCAATTAAAAATGATAAAGGGGATATCACCACCGACCCCACAGAAATACAAACTACCATCAGAGAATACTATAAACACCTCTACGCAAATCAACTGGAAAATCTAGAAGAAATGGATAATTTCCTGGACACTTACACTCTTCCAAGACTAAACCAGGAAGAAGTTGAATCCCTGAATAGACCAATAGCAGGCTCTGAAATTGAGGCAATAATTAATAGCCTACCAACCAAAAAAAGTCCAGGACCAGATGGATTCACAGCTGAATTCTACCAGAGGTACAAGGAGGAGTTGGTACCATTCCTTCTGAAACTATTCCAATCAATAGAAAAAGAGGGAATCCTCCCTAACTCATTTTATGAGGCCAACATCATCCTGATACCAAAGCCTGGCAGAGACACAACAAAAAAAGAGAATTTTAGACCAATATCCCTGATGAACATCGATGCAAAAATCCTCAATAAAATACTGGCAAACCGGATTCAGCAACACATCAAAAAGCTTATCCACCATGATCAAGTGGGCTTCATCCCTGTGATGCAAGACTGGTTCAACATTCGCAAATCAATAAACATAATCCAGCATATAAACAGAACCAAAGACAAGAACCACATGATTATCTCAATAGATGCAGAAAAGGCTTTTGACAAAATTCAACAGCCCTTCATGCTAAAAACGCTCAATAAATTCGGTATTGATGGAACGTACCTCAAAATAATAAGAGGTATTTATGACAAACCCACAGCCAATATCATACTGAATGGGCAAAAACTGGAAAAATTCCCTTTGAAAACTGGCACAAGACAGGAATGCCCTCTCTCACCACTCCTATTCAACATAGTGTTGGAAGTTCTGGCGAGGGCAATTAGGCAAGAGAAAGAAATCAAGGTTATTCAGTTAGGAAAAGAAGAAGTCAAACTGTCCCTGTTTGCAGATGACATGATTGTATATTTAGAAAACCCCATTGTCTCAGCCCAAAATCTCCTTAAGCTGATAAGCAACTTCAGCAAAGTCTCAGGATACAAAATTAATGTGCAAAAATCACAAGCATTCTTATACACCAGTAACAGACAAACAGAGAGCCAAATCAGGAATGAACTTCCATTCACAATTGCTTCAAAGAGAATAAAATACCTAGGAATCCAACTTACAAGGGATGTAAAGGACCTCTTCAAGGAGAACTATAAACCACTGCTCAGTGAAATCAAAGAGGACACAAACAAATGGAAGAACATACCATGCTCATGGATAGGAAGAATCAATATTGTGAAAATGGCCATACTGCCCAAGGTAATTTATAGATTCAATGCCATCCCCATCAAGCTACCAATGAGTTTCTTCACAGAATTGGAAAAAACTGCTTTAAAGTTCATATGGAACCAAAAAAGAGCCTGCATCTCCAAGACAATCCCAAGTCAAAAGAACAAAGCTGGAGGCATCACGCTACCTGACTTCAAACTATACTACAAGGCTACATTAACCAAAACAGCATGGTCCTGGTACCAAAACAGAGATATAGACCAATGGAACAGAACAGAGTCCTCAGAAATAATACCACACATCTACAGCCATCTGATCTTTGACAAACCTGAGAGAAACAAGAAATGGGGAAAGGATTCCCTATTTAATAAATGGTGCTGGGGAAATTGGCTAGCCATAACTAGAAAGCTGAAACTGGATCCTTTCCTTACTCCTTATACGAAAATTAATTCAAGATGGATTAGAGACTTAAATGTTAGACCTAATACCATAAAAATCCTAGAGGAAAACCTAGGTAGTACCATTCAGGACATAGGCATGGGCAAAGACTTCATGTCTAAAACACCAAAAGCAACGGCAGCAAAAGCCAAAATTGACAAATGAGATCTCATTAAACTAAAGAGCTTCTGCACAGCAAAAGAAACTACCATCAGAGTGAACAGGCAACCTACAGAATGGGAGAAAATTTTTGCAATCTACTCATCTGACAAAGGGCTAATATCCAGAACCTACAAAGAACTCAAACAAATTTACAAGAAAAAAACAAACAACCCCATCAAAAAGTGGGCAAAGGATATGAACAGACATTTCTCAAAAGAAGACATTCATACAGCCAACAGACACATGAAAAAATGCTCATCATCACTGGCCATCAGAGAAATGCAAATCAAAACCACAATGAGATACCATCTCACACCAGTTAGAATGGCAATCATTAAAAAGTCAGGAAACAACAGGTGCTGGAGAGGATGTGGAGAAATAGGAACACTTTTACACTGTTGGTGGGATTGTAAACTAGTTCAACCATTATGGAAAACAATATGGTGATTCCTCAAGGATCTAGAACTAGATGTACCATATGACCCAGCCATCCCATTACTGGGTATAACCCAAAGGATTATAAATTATGCTGCTATAAAAACACATGCACACGTATGTTTATTGCAGCACTATTCACAATAGCAAAGACTTGGAATCAACCCAAATGTCCATCAGTGACAGATTGGATTAAGAAAATGTGGCACATATACACCATGGAATACTATGCAGCCATCAAAAAGGATGAGTTTGTGTCCTTTGTAGGGACATGGATGCAGCTGGAAACCATCATTCTTAGCAAACTATCACAAGAACAGAAAACCAAACACCACATGTTCTCACTCATAGGTGGGAACTGAACAATGAGATCACTTGTACTCAGGAAGGGGAACATCACACACAGGGGCCTATCATGGGGAGGGGGGAGGGGGGAGGGATTGCATTGGGAGTTATACCTGATGTAAATGACGAGTTGATGGGTGCAGCACACCAACATGGCGCAAGTATACATATGTAACAAACCTGCACGTTATGCACACGTACCCTACAACTTAAAGTATAATAATAATAAATAAATTCAAAAAAAATAAATAAAATAAATAAAATAAAAGACAATAGCAATAATATATTTCTAGGCATTTTTTCTTGGCATTTTAATTTTCTTGGCCATAAAAATAAATGCTTAATGTTTAATTGTATAGTCCCTAGTTGTTCTGCATAATTTGGTATGAAGACGTATGAAGATTCTCCAGTTGCCACTATACTTCCACTTCTAAGATATTTTGGGAAATCAGTCATTCTGGAAAGCTAAAGTGTATACTCTTTTGAGCAATAAAACTTTACTTTTCATAAGTTTCCATCTTAGATGAAAATATTTCTGAGCTACCATATTCACTCTCTTGAGTTTTTAAACAGGGAGTAGAGAAATAAAGTCTTTTTTTTATAAGACTGGGTCATCATTATAAACATAATTTAATAAATGGTGTTCTAATAATTGCGATATGGTGTCTGTCTCTTCATTAAAACACATTAAACTCCTGCATATCCTTTTTATAGTTTCTCTTTTACTCTCCTTGTCTGTCATCGTTTGTCATGCTGTCATTGGGCTTCCCTTTAGCAATTCCCTCTCACCCCTAATTTGCCGGGTTTTGTTGTTTTTCATTAGTTTGTTTTTTCTAATCTGGTAGAAGACCAGAATTTTCTGGAAAGGCCTAAGAGGTTCACTCATGACTCTATCATTTGGACCTTACCTTGTAGATTTTGTGACACTTGTTTTCTTGAATTTGCTGGATGAATGATATATGTGAAGGATTACTACTGTGCCCTTTTACTCTAGTGATAATCTATAGTAGTTAAAATGGCTATTTTGTTTCACACATTATGAGCTGAGCAGTAGTGGAATAGAAAGTTGGATTAAAATCAACCCCCCTGACCATGTGGATATATGGTTGTGGTGAAGTAAAATTTATGGCACTAATTATTTAGTAAACAAAACAACTGCCATCTTGTGCTTAATACTTAGCAAATAAGGCAAATAAAAACATTAGATGAAATATTAAATTACTCTTAACAACACAGAGCAAGCGGGACTTCCGTTGGAAGAAAGAAAGGGTTGTTGTAGAGGTTGGGGACTCTTGGATCAAACAAACTTTGGTATTCCACTCCCAGGTCAATATGTCAATTTTTGTGTATCAGTGATAGACAAAGGGAAACCAGTGGGTCAAGTTCACCTCTGCTGATGTTACAGAGAAAGTTTTATCCTCAACTGTCTATACAATGCACGATAATCTGCTTTGCTCTGCCTTAACCAATCAGGCAGACCTAAGAGTATGGCAGAGAGAGAGAGTTCCTTCTCTTTGTCTCACATACTATAAGCTTCTGTATTACAGGAAGCAAATTTTCATCTTTTTTATTAACCAGCTTCCAAAACAATGCCTTGGACATAGTAAGTGCTCAAATGAGTTGCAAAGTATTATCTCCACTTCTATTTCCTAAAAAACTTTTGTGTAGATTTGATATTACGTCTTTCTTAAATGCTTTGTAGCATTAATGAGTAAAGCAACTTGGGTCTGAAGATTTCTTTAAAGGAAGATTTTAATTAAAAATTCAATTTATCTTATTAAATATAAAATATTAAATTACTGTTTTTCTTTTACAATTGATTTTAGTAATTTCCAACTTTTAAGAAATTGATACATTTCCTTTAAGTTATGGAATGTATAGTCATATAGGTTAACTTTGTGGGTATACTGTTTAATGTCTGTACAGTCTATTGCGATACATTCTCCCTCATTATGATATTGGCAATTTGCGTCCTCTCGCCTTTTTTCTTTTTCTCTAAGATGTAACATTTGGTTTCATTGCCTTTGTTCATTGCTTTTCTATTTTCTATATCAATTATTTATGCTCTTAGCATTATCATTTCCTCTTTATCCTTGTTTTGAGCTTAATTTGCTCTTCTACTAATATTTTGTTAAAGTGACCCTCAAGTAATAGATTTCAAGTTTTCTACGTATCCACTAAATTATCCTTTTATTTCTCCTCTACTGGCCTTTGTGCTATTATTGCTACACATTTTGCTTTTACAAATGCTACTAAATCCCAAATAAGTTGTTATTGTAAAAATTAGACAGTTATTGCTTAAAATGTTTTTTTAAATTTAAAGATCTTTCATTTGTCCCCACGTATTGACTATTTCCAGTACTCTCCTTTCCATTATGCACGATAAAATTTCAATTTGGTATTATTTTTCTTCTGTGTGATGATTTCCTTTAACAGTTTTGATAGTGTATATCTGCTAGTGATGTATTTTATACTTTGGTATGAGTGGATGAACTTTTATATTGCTTTTTTCATATATAAAATTCTAAGTTAACTCATTTTTTTCTTTCAGCACATTAAGAATGTTGCCCCATTGTTTTTTGTGTTGCATTGTTTCCGTGAGATATATCCTACCATTGTCATATTTGTTCTCCTATACTTAAAGTGCAGTTATTTTCTCTGGTTGCATTTAAGATTTTCTCTTTTCTATGAATTTCAATTATTAGATTATGAAATACCTTGGTGCCATTTTCTTCATCGTTCTTATTCATGGGATTTGTTGAGCTTCTTGGGTATGTAGGTTCGTAGATTTCATCAAATTTGTAAAATTTTCAACTGTTCGTTTTTAGATAATTTTCTTCTACTTCCCACCTTGTGTGACTCACAAAATATGGACGGTAGGTTGAATGACTTTGGCTCACAATTCACTGTTGCTCCATTCATTTATTTCTCCTATTTTTCTCTCTACTTTTCATTTTGAATACTTTTTATTTGTGTGTATTAAGGTTCACTATTGTTTTTCTTCTGCAGTAGCTAATCTGCTGTTAAAATTATCCAGTGCATTTGACATTTCATATACTATATTTTGTCTCTAGAATTTCAATCAATGTGGATCTTTTTAAAAAATCTATTTTGTTCTCATTTTGGTTGTGCTTTCTTCTACCTTATTGAGCATATGGAATGCAGAAATAGCTGGGGTTTTTAAAACATTCTTCTCTACTAATTTGGCACCCTTTTTTCATTCTGTTTTTCTTATTGCCTTCTCACTGGAATATGAGTTGTATATTTTCCTATTTCTTTGCATGCTTGGGGATTTTTCATTTAACATCAGATATTATGAATCTTGTCGTTGGGTATGGTCTGTTTTTGTAGTATTTCAATATGTTTGCCTTTGTTCGGGGATATATTTAAGTTACTAGGAATTGGTTTGGTTCTTTTGAGGTTTGCTCTCGTCAGGCAAATCTAGAATTGCCTTTATTCTAGATCTAATTTGCTCCATTACTCAGGCAATACCCTTGTGAGGACCTTCTTAAATGTCTCTTGAAATATGATGTTTTACAATCTAGCTAGTGGGAACATAACCATTCCTGGTCCTGCATGAGTTCTGAGGATTCATTTGCCTGTTCCTTTATTGTGGTTCTTTCTCTGTCCTCATCAGTTTCATCACACACTTGAACTGATCATTATTCAGAAATTTGAAGGGTCCCTCTACAGATCTATGAAGCTCTCTCCATATGCAGTTTTCTCCTTCACTGTGCAATGTTCTCTCCAGTACACTGTTCCTCAAATTGTAGGCACCTTTGTACTTTCTGAACTCTGAACTATGTCTTCTCAACTCAGAGAGACCTCTAGCCTTTTGGGGCTCCTTTTACCTGAGCTATTGTCTGGAAACTTTCCCAAAGCAGTAAATTGGGACATTCATAGGGCTCATCTTGTCTCCTTTCTCTAGAGAATCATGGTCTTGTGCTGCCTTTTGTCAAAGGTCTAAAACTCATTATTTTCTATTTTTTTCTGTTTTTTGTTTGTTTGTTGGTTTGTGTTTAAATAGTTAAGATAAAAGAGGAAATCCTGTTACTGTTACTTCATCATTGTTATAAGCAGAAATTCAGGTGACCTTTTGGAGTAGTGGAGTGGGAAGGCTTTATGAGTTTGGATACCTCCATCCTATTAAGCTCTTAAGCTTCATAACTTGCTAGTCTTGTGACTTTAGCAGAGATAAGTGACCTCTGGAACCTCAGTTCCTTCATCTGGAAAATGGGAATATAAAACCTGTCCTATTCTTCTTCAAATGATGTGTCATCTTCATTAAAATACTTAATAAACTGCAATGTGCCACGTCAAGTCTATTTTTGTTAATAGTTAACATATCATCAACTGGCCATCAGTACTGGGAATAACTCTTTTAATGTACATCAATCCACTCCTACACAACTTATATGTGAACCTCAAACGAAGGATATGTACATTATGATATTATGATGGCAAAAGGAAGACTGATTCTGAGACCCCTGCCTATGCAATAGGAGTTTAATCTTTCAAAACGTTTGAGAAGGTGAAAGTTAAGCACAACAAATAGCATGGTGTCCACATATGCATGGAAGCCACTCCAGAATTTTTTAGTGTAAATTTAATATTACAAAAAGCTTTTTTTTTTTTCTTTTTTCTGAGCTGGAGCTTCACTCTTGTTGCCCAGGCTGAGGTGCAATGGCACGATCTCGGTTCACTGCAGCCTCCACCTCCTGGGTTCAAGCAATTCTCCTGCCTTAGCCTCTAAGTAGCTAAGATTACGGGCAGTGGCCACCACGACTGGCTAATTTTTGTATTTTAGTAGAGATGGGGTTTCAGCTCTCTATTTACTTTATTTTATAATCATCTTGCCAACGTTTTTAGATATTGCAAAAAATAAATTCCAGCATTTTCAAAACATAAAGTCTAGTGACAGACATCTGTTTATTCTAATACTATGAAAGTATATTGTCTGTTTATTAAGCTATAATTTACTGAAATGTATTGCACACATCTCTTATCTTTCTTTTTAGAGATAAAATTGACCTATATTGCTTAGGTGAAAATAGAAACAAAAGGAATTTTAATAAAAACTTATCATACGACTTTCTCAGGACACAAAGAAATTGTTCACTGACCTCACTTTAAGACACACCTAAAATTATGTAATTAATATTCGGTTTTGTCAGCTACATAAAACATATTCATAGTGACGTGAACGCAAATTGCAAGAAAATTTTATGTACACATACTCCACATAAATATATGAAAGTACAAAGGGACGTATATGTCTATAGCTACATCCCTAATGACTAAATTCTAAAGAGAGCTTCTACCAAACAAATGCATTAGCAAGTAAATATACTGGATCTCAGAATGTTTAATCAATGATAAAAATGTATTAGCCTTTAATGACACTTGCTTTATTCACATGGTAATGTGTTCAAATAATATACACCTAAAACTATAAATACCTAATCATACCCTCAGATATCAGAAATAATAAATACCTAGTATTTGATAGCACAACGGGGTGGCTATAGTCAAAATAATTTAATGATATATTTAAAAATAACTAAAAGAGTATAACTGAATTGTTTGTAACACAAAGAATAAACGCTTAAAAATGGATAGGCCATTTTCCATGATGTGATTATTATACACTGCATGCTTGCATCAAAATATCTCATGTACCCCATAAATGTGTACACCTACTATGTACCCACAAAAGTTAAAAATAAAAAAATTAAAAATACTAAAAAAAGTAAAACGATCAATTTCAAATAGATAAACAAGCTGAATGACAAAAACAGAAATAGGGACTCAACTGAATGACTGATTTCCTTTAGCTCTGTTTTTATGCAATCCCACATGCATCCATCCATACAGAATATATGACAGTGATATATAGCACTGATAACCAGTGATATATAGCATCTCCTAATGAGCTAAGTAGTACCTGGATTCATTCATATTCATCGAGTAAATTTTGTTTCAATAAATTGTTTTTCTTTGTACATTTCTAGCCCTAAAAAAAAAGTGCAAGTAAATCACTTCTACCTTTCACTGGAGACTGTTTGTACTGCCACAACCATTGACGAGTAACATTTCACAATCTTGCAAATCACAGTCTTGTTAATACCTTTAAAATGTAGGTTGTATTTTAACTTACTAATGAGGGAAGTACACAAAGAAATAGACTATTAGTTATCTTATAACTCTCATTCCTGATTTTGCATCAACCTGCAGAAATTTAGGGGAAAAAGATTTAGGCACACATTAGAGTTTAGGGGGATATCCCTCAAAGTACACCATCAAGTGGTAAGTAGGTAACATTATATAAACACACACATATATAGTGTAGAAACAACATAGAAACACGCATGTATTTAGATAACGAAAATGTGAAAGCATAAATTTATCCCCACCAAGAAACGGAAACTCTTGTACAATTTTGGTGGGGATTTAAATTAGTACAGTAATTATGAAAACAGTATGAGGTCCCTAAAAAATTAAAAATAGAATTCCTACCATATACGATCCAGCTATCCCACTTCTCAATATATAGCCAAAGGAAATAAAATCAGTGTCTTGAAGATATATCTGCACTCCCATGTTCACTCACTGCAGTCTTATTCACAATAGCCAAGATATGGAGTCAACCTAAGTGTCTATCAACAGATGAATGGATTAAGAAAATGTGGCATATATACAAAATGGAATACCATTCAGCTTTGACAAAGAAAAAATAATGTTGTCATTTGCAACTACATGGGTGAACCTTGAGGACTTTATGTTAAGTGAAATAAGCCAGGCACAGAAAGACAAATACTGCATAATCTCACATATGTGGAATCTAAAAAAAGTCAAATTCATAGAAGCAGAGAGTAGAAAGGTAGTTATCAAGGGTAGGGAACAGTGGAAGATTGGGTAGATGTTGATCAAGGAATACAAAATTTTAGTTAGACAGGAAGAATAAGTTCAAGAGATCTATTGTACAACACGGTGACTACAGTTAATAACCATGTATTGGATACTTGAAAATTGCTAAGAGAGTGGATTTTACATGTTTTCACCACAAGGTAAGTATGTGAGGTAACTGGTATGTTATTAGCTTGATTTAGCTGTTCCACAATGTGTACATATATCCAATCATCATGTTACACACTATAAACATATACATTTTTGTCAATCAAATAATGAAGGATTATCCCCACAAATACTTTAAAGAATAAGAAAATGCATAGTGTAATCATGCTCAAGACTTCTTGGCAAAAAAATAAAGAAATTGCATAATGACTTAAAAGTGTCATAGAGCAGAACCCCAAATCTGATAGCCACAGGTAAAACTCCTCCTTTATTCTTCAAATGAAAAAAATAAAACAAAAACAAAAGATACTTAAGGCAGAATATCTCAAACAGAGACCCAAAGATAGATTTTGTCAGTGTAGCAAAAATTTTGCTTTTGTTTTTGTGGGTAGCCTCTAAAAGTTGGAAAAGCCAAGGAAACAAAACCTTCTCTAGAGGTGCTAAAAAGGAAAGAACTGCTGACACATTTATTTTAACCCAATGAGACTCATTCAGACTTGTGCCTTCCGGAACCATAAGATAACAAATTTGGGCTGTTCTAGGGCAATAATTTTGTCGTGATATGTTATGGAAGCAAAGAGACAACATACCATTCCCCTTGAGGAAGTTGGTGACAGTGAACCCAATACAACTATATTCTTCTGTAACACTCCGTTGAAAAGTCAAGTAATTAGGATAAACATCATTTCAATGGTAAAGTCATTGCTATCACCAATGTAAGTGGATATACTCAGAGGCTTATCGATTTTACCTATGACATTTGTGTAGTTTTTTTCTGTTAATGATGCAATGTATACTTCAGAATGGAACAAAGCTGATCTGTATTCATCATACAATATATAATGGAGAATGCTTAGATTGCATATTTCTTTACAAATGTGAAAACACACTAAAGAAAATTCAGGTTTTTGTTTCTATGATCACCAGCTCTTAAAAGTCTCTGTTGTACAGGACGTCAGATTTCACTTTACTTCAGTGCTTCCCAGACACTAATACACATATTAGTAACTGGGGGGGGGTCTTGTTAAAATGCAGATTCCGATTCTGCATATCTAGCTTGGGGCCAGAGATTTTGCAGTGTCTAAGCGTCTCCCAGGTGATGTTCATGCTACCACTCTATGGAACACACTTTGAATAGCAAGGGAGGGATTCACAAATCCCTACCTGAGGCTCCATATGACAAACAATCCTAAATTCAAAAATTTTTCTCTGCATTCAGTATTACTAGGTGGGAGAACAAAAATAATCTCAAACTGACTTCCCACATCTTTTAACCATTTATTAGTGATGAAAGTGAGCCTAGATAAAATGTCTGACTCATTACTTTAATAACTAACATATATATTCAAAAATAAATTCGTGTGACTATACTTTTGTCTTAGAATAATGAGGAGGAGTCAAGACTGAGCATTCTAATACCTAATGTAATACTTCCCACTAATACAGAATATATTTCTTCTTCCACATTTTACAATGCCTGGATCTCTTCCAGTTGTTGCTTTGTTGAGGGGTGATATGGTTTGACTCTGTGTCCCCACCCAAGTCTCACCTAGAATTGTAATCCTCACATGTGGAGGGAGTAACCTGGTGGAAGATGACTGGATCGTGGGAGTGGTTTCCCCCATGATGTTCTCATGATCATGAGTGAGATGCTGTAAAAGTGTTTGGCAGTTCCCACCTCACTCTTTCTCTTTCCTGCTGCCATGTAAGACGTGCCTTGCATTTCTTTCAACTTCCACCATGATTGTAAGTTTCCTGAGGCCTCCCCAGCCATTTGGAACTGTGAGTCAATTAAATATCTTTTCTTTATAAATTACCCATTCTGGAGAAGTTCTTTATAGCAGTGTGGAAACAGATTAATACAAGGGGATTTCAACACAACAAATTTTCGGTCTATGAAAGGGCAAAGCTATTTTGAAAATGTGTCTCAGATGATTACTTTCTTAAATGACACAGCTATTCCATCCATAAAACATACAATAGGTATACTAATCTAACCAAATAAGAAAATATTGAATCATTAAATTAGTGTATTAGAAAAGTTATATAATACTAGAATCTACTTTTTTAATAAAATCCACTCATGAAGTGCTTTCAACATTGGTTGGTTTGACAGTAAGAATGAATATGGGTCTATGTGCCTTCTGCCAGTGAGGCCATTGGAGGTCAGCACAATGAGCCCTTTCCCCTAAACTTCAGCCTTTATTTATTTAAAAAATGTCGTCTCCACTGAGGAAAAAAAAAAGGGAAATATTACTCAGAAGGAGTATATTATTATACTAGAGGCTCAGAAGGAGAAAAGAAACTAGGAGCTTAGAAGGAGAAAAGAAGCTAGGAGGAAAATACACATGTTGTATGTGTGTGTGTGTGTATATATGAATTTATGTATACAAATGTGTGTGTGTGTATAGATATATATATGAATACATAAATTTTTTGAAAAACAATGAAGATAGGCCTCACTCTAGCTCCTTAACCTATACCTAGTAGCTTAACAGTTGAGAATGCAGTGTCTAGAATAACACCTGCTCTCAAATCCTGGCTTTGCCACTCAGTGGTACATGACCCTGAATGAGCACCATACACCAATACTTGCCTAATTACAAAAGCGCTTAGTGGGAGTATATAAGCCACATGTTTGCATTACAGTTTTTAGAAGCTTGAAAGAAACTGTCCCTAACTCCAAGGGAAAAGGGGTTAAGGAGATAGTTTGCTAAATTTTGCCACCCTGACAAATAATAGGCTTAAAGATTCTAAGGATCAACCCAAATGCACATATGTCTACTTGTGAAACAACAGGAGAATTTTTGTGAAACAAAAGGTAAGACAGATATTGTTCTAGATTTCTTTACAGATGGAAGATGTAAGGTGAAGCATTTAATTGACTGACAGTATAATTTCATGTATCCAGTTGCCTTATACCTAGATCTCTGGTTTAACCCAGGCAATTTTGCTACTAGTTGGCATAAGAATGACCCCATTTGGACAGACAGGTTTCAACTTATTTCCTTAAAATTTCATGCAGACTGGAAAGGTATTACGATATCAGTGATAGCTTCTGAATATGCCAGCATCTCGAGCTCCCTTCTTATGCATAATATATCTCTAGAATTATCAATATTTGCTTCTAAACTAGTGTACCTAGATATAGTGTACTCAATGCAAGTATATTAAGAAACCACCAATTTCAGTTTTAGCTCACTGACTCCACAATAAAATAAAAATCAACAATTCAAATTTTATTTATTCTGTTGGAGATTGCACTATAAAAATATAATTCCCTCTGGAAGTATGATACAATTTTAAAAGCAGGAGGCAATAAATGTTTTTAAAATATATTTTATGCAAAGTTTCATGCCATATTTTTTCAATCAGGACTGAAAGAGTGTGTTTTAATAAAATATCTAAAACAAATGTAAATATACACCATTTATTTGGGTAATCTTACAAATCTCTAACTTCGTAGAAGTAATATGGTGTTTATGAAATGCAGTGCACACACACACACACACACGTCTCAGATTCCAGAGATTTAGATCCTAGCTAAAGCTCTGCCAAAAGTTCATTATATTGACCTTAGTCAAGCACAACTTGGTGATTACAAGTCAAACCCATGATTGGGTCTTGACTGTGACATGTAGTAGCTGTATGGACCTGGGCAAATCAACTGCTTTGAAATATGTTTTTTCATTTGTAAAATGGGAAATAATACTATACACTCTTTCATATAGATTTTGTGATGTTTAAACACAATAAGATATATAAAGTTTTTAGCACAATGTCTGGCACTAAGTGCTTAATAAATATTAGTGTTTATTAATGCTAGTAAAGTACCTCACTTCTTTGGCCTTCAGATTCTTTACTTGTAAAATAAGGGGATTGGCTTATCATTATAAAATCTCCCCCAACTCAAACTCTACAACTTAAAGAGAAAACCCAATGTCATCCTCCCAGATAGAAATTGTAAAACAAGCTTTAAAAATATATGTCACACTCATTTTTTTTCATATTTTATTTTGAGCTCTCTAAACTTAACAGCATATTTCTAAGCACCACATTCTATCCAGAGTTGCTTAAGTTTGATCAGTTTTCTCTACTGATCTATATGTAAATGTCTAGGAAAGTCTCAATTACTATGAAAGCTGGCTACAAGCTAAAACAGCTTTGAGGAGTTTCATATAATGTAGGTAATCAGAGAAAAGGTCAAAAGATTTTCCCTTATAATAAATAACATTCATGGTTCACTTGCAATTATCTATAATAATGATGTTCTAATTTACAGGTTACAACACCCTTCTGATTACTTTTAATCCATGTTTCTACGTCAAAAAATTTTATGTGATATTGAGATGGTACCTCAAAGTGAGGCAGGAGCCAAAGTGAAATATGTGAAAAACCTCTGTATTAAACCATAATCACACTGTCATTCAAGTAAAACTTGAGCTCTGCAGAACAGTGCAATTTGAAGCCTAAGGGATAGGAAAGTGACAACCAATATATAATAGCAATTATAACAATCATCACAGTGGTCATCTCTGATTCAAGAGATGTACACATGAAAACTATCAGGAATAGTCAATATAAGATAGCAATTGTAGATAAAATGTAATAAAAAAAATGAGGAATTTGTATATTTTTAAAGATACATGCAAAGAGAAGTATAGAACAATGGAATACCTCTTTATTTAGTTTTTTTTTTTTTTTTTTTTTTTTGAGACGGAGTCTTGCTCTGTTGCCCAGGCTGGATGGACTGCAGTGGCCGGATCTCAGCTCACTGCAAGCTCCGCCTCCCGGGTTTACGCCATTCTCCTGCCTCAGCCTCCCGAGCAGCTGGGACTACAGGCGCCCGCCACCTCGCCCGGCTAGATTTTTGTATTTTTTAGTAGAGACGGGGTTTCACCGTGTTAGCCAGGATGGTCTCGATCTCCTGACCTCGTGATCCACCCGTCTCGGCCTCCCAAAGTGCTGGGATTACAGGCTTGAGCCACCGCGCCCGGCCTATTTAGTATTTTTCAAACTGAGAAAATTACAGACAGAACCGCTTCTGGGATAGTGTTCCCTCCCTTGATCTTGTTTATGAGGACATTATATATTTGAAGGCCACCCAGTAAATAGAGATCTCTGTAATTCCTTTCCTCTGACTTACATTCAGGTTTATTTAGTCATTGGAGGGTCTCTTGCCTGACCAACGATGAATAAGCTTTCACATGTGTACAGTTCTCTCTATAAAAATACCGCTTCATTTCCAAGGAAATTGTTTTCTGGGGAAAAAAAGAACATAAACAGCTACAGCTATTTTGATTATTCAGTTAGGTGCTACGGACAGATAATAAAGAAATAGATGGCATGGTTCCAACCCTTAAGGAAGGGTTTAAAATCCGGCTGAGGATTCCAGTCTAACACACACACACACACACACACACACACACACAACAACAGCAACAACAACAACAACAACAAAAGAGACAATACAAAGCAACCCACAAGCAAGTGACAAAGACAAGAATTAATGTGGGAATTCTAGGAAAAGTGAGGTCAGTAACATCTGGGTTAGATTAATTTGGAAGGCACTTGTGGAGGGGTGCAATCTGAGTTGAGTTTCCAAAGCGAGTAAGATGTGAATTATGTAGAAGAGAGGGCATCCTAGGTGAAGGGGATAGTAATGGTATAAGGAGCAATGTTATACAGGTAGATTGTTCTCCCTAACTGAACATTAAAGAGAGTTGAGCACTGAAGAATAAAGGAAAATAAGACTCCTGCATTACAATGAGGCCAGATTATGAAGTTCTTTGAAATTTGAGTGGAATTAGGCTTGAAACAATAGAAAATAAGGAACCAAGAATATGTTGGTTAAAGAAAGTGACCTGTTGAAAGAAGTGTTCACAGACCACTAAGGATGTGGAGCACAGGTGAAGACTGCCTAGGAAGCTCCTACAGTGACTAGATAAGTGGTGATGAGAATTTAGATTGTAAAGGAGGAATGGTGAGAGAAGTCTTTCAAAGGAAAATTTACCAGTACTTGATAATCCCTTAACTATGAGAAACAGAGAAAAATCCAGATTCCTCTGTAAAATTGTCAGGAGTCTATGATCAGACTGTGAAGGGCAATTAATAACAATACTGTACAATCTATTCATCAGGAATAGACAGGCAGGTTGTTCTTCATTGTTCCTCACAACTGCTGAGTAATAAAAGCCTTAGTATAAGTAATGTAACAGCGTTCCCAATGAAGGAGTGAAGGAAAAGGTCTCTCAAAATAATGTTTGACTTCAGTAATTCTAGCAGAGACACAGAGGAAGAAGATGGACTTAGCACCAAACTTGAAATGGAGACTAAAGACTTATAAGAGATTGTCCCAAGAAGAGATAAAGACCAGAAAGGAAAATTTCTTACTCTGAGCCTCCACAATGGACTTCATTCTGAGTCTTTCCAAAGAATTTAGGGTTCAAAATCATTGTCACCCCAAATCAGAGCTCCTTTAAGATTAAAATTTAGATTCATTTGAATAATTAGTGTTTATTTTTCCAAACAGTTTCTTATCTGATAAACTTCTATTCCACAAATTCTTCTAGAATTCATTCTGTTATTCAACATCTAATACCTGGAAATTTAGAATTTGCCTTCTCAAATTTATAAGGCTCATTTTGAAGCTGGATTTACTCAGTAGGCCAGTTTAAACTAAATGGCAGATCCCTCCCCATCAACTGGTGCTTGAAACATCACAAGGTCTGGGATGTTCCCTGGGTCTCTACTTTCCAAATTCAGCCCAGAAATGGCTCAGCCCCACCTCTTCCAGTGAAACCGAAACAGCGCCTGTGCAAACTCCACGCCTATTCTCCTCACAGTGACCCACCCCGCCCCCACCAAGGTGCTAATGCGCAGGCGCAGCGCTCTCAGTGCCTTTGAGTAGGGCTGTGAGAAATCTACTGTCCAGTGAAATCTAGAAGTGGTAGAATTCAATCCCTCCTTTCTTCGGAGGCAGAGGTGCCACTTCCTTCTACTACCCAACCAGAAGCGCGTCCCAAACGTCGCCCTCTCTCGGAGCAAGCAAGGTCTTTCGCTCTCTGGCAATCCCCATTGTATCCCTATCCGCAGCTCGTTTCTAATCTCACTCAGCCGCCAGCTTTCGCTAGGAGGATAGAGGCACTTCGCTCCCTAGGATCCGCACCAGTTTTTTGGCTGCCTGTTTAGGCCACGAAACCTATGGACCCCTCCACCCCCAACCTCGCCCCAAACTAGGAAAAGCATTATCCCGGTGCCTTGCCCGCCCTCCTTCGCCCTTCACACCCACTCAGTGTTGAGTGCTTACCTCGGGTGTGGTGCGGTTACGAAAGCAATCAGCGGAACCCAGATCAGGCCACTGCTGGGGCAGGCGGATTCAGCGAGATTTTTCCTGGGTCTCCACTGCCGCTTCAGACAATGAAATCAGCGTGTCCGATCATCAATTCTCATCATGATCGTGACGTCACAAAAGACAGCGGCCAATGGGAGCCTGCGATCAGCTCAGGACAGTCCTTGGCCTCAGCCCAGAACCCAAGAGTTGGGAGGGGGGAAGAGAGATGGCTGCCTGCAACTGGGCTGCCTTTTCCTCGCACAAATCAGCTACATCCACGGCCAGGGCTCTCTATACCTTCCTGAATAGCTGTGAACACCGAGCATCCCTGTGACTATAGTAGTTAACATGCCAGCCATTTGAGCAGGTGCTGCCTGGCCTTCCAACTTGAAATTGGGTTTTAACAAAATTGTTACATGCTGCCAAAACCAAATGATAGCATAAAGAAATACAGTCCTTTGTGGTCGGTGTTCGATTGACAGGTAAATATTCAGTTTTACTAAAATCAATAAGGTGTCCATCGAGACTTTAAAATTTTACAGTAAAAGCAAGTGTACTGTTATACGTGACTGGTGGGCTCTGATGACTGAGGAAAGAAACTATGGTTTTTATTCATCCAACCTCAATTCCTAGTCTGCCAGAAGCTACTTGGGTGATCACCATTATACCATTACACAAAAAAAGTCAAGTCACACGTTACATCATTTAACAGTTACTTGATATACTTCCCAGATTTGCTGGATGCCATGAGAAATATAGAATTCATTGATTCTCTGCTATCATAGAACTTGCAACATCATTTGGAAGACAAGATTAGCACACAGTAAATATTCACAACAATAAAATAAAGTACATGATCATGTGCTCAGTCATTAACTACAAGCAAGAGCTACATTATTTAATGATTGGAGATATCAGTAAAGTGGAAAGTCAGGGAAGCATTTTATGTAATTAAGACTTGAGATGGTTCTTGAATGGTGAGTAAGAGAGGATGGAAGGCACCGTCTTAAAGGGGAAAGATAGGCAAAGGTAGAGACGCATAAATTCATATGATGTGAGGAAGCCCATGATGAAATCATCTTGACAAATAGAGGGCATATGCTAAGGACTAGTGGTAGATGGAATTGGCTAATAATAAAAGCCTTTGAAAATAGGCAGATACCTTTTATTTGATTAAATGTTACCAAAAGCCATAAAGCATGTGACCTCAATCCTCTATGGTCAATTAGTCACAGAGGAGTTGATGTGATTTTTTAAAACAAAAGTCAGATTATGCCCAACTTCAGATTGTCCAATGGTTTCCTTTCACACATACAATAAAATGCAAATTTCTTACTATGTCCTCAAAGCCCTAAATGATCTGGCCTTCACCATCTTTCTGACCTCCCCTCCTGTCACTCAGCCACTAACTCACAAATACATTAATATTCTCTCTATTTCTCAAACAAGTCAAGCTAATGTCCACGGCAGTTGACCTTGTACTGTTGCACTCTTTGATCTTTGTATGACTTACTCTATCACTTGATTGAAATATTTGCTCAAATGCAACCTCTTTAAAGAGGTTTTCCTATTCAAAATTGTGATCTTCTTAACACTCTCTATACCCTTTTTTCTGTTTCATTTTTCTTCATAGTATTTATTATTAAATGTATTTTATATATTTAGTTATTGCAAATGTAAGCTCTATCAAGGCAGAGTTTTGTTTGTTTTGTTTATTATTATATGCCTCGCATCCAGAAAGGCCCTAGATACAAAGTGGACAAATAAGTAAGTACTTATTGAATGAATGACTGAAAGCACATTTTTCAAGTCATTAATTTGCATTTTCAGGTACATTGGGATAGGCTGGAGTGAGAGAGACCATTTAGACAGTTGTAATGCTAACCCAACTTCTAGGTGACATAGCCCTAGATTAGGGTGTCAAAAATGATGAAATATGAGACTTTCAAAGAAGGAATTATAAGGGTAAAGTGGAGGATTCAGAAACAGCTTATTGATAATTGATTAACATATTCATAAAGTACTACATACCTGAAACTGAGGTGATATGAGAAAAAAAGATCAGAGTCCCTACTCTTGAAGGGTTTATAATGCAAAGGCACGAGAAGACATATATGAAACCATGGTACAAAAAGAGGCAATTAAATTAATCCAATTGTTTCTTCCTCTTTTGCCCTCTCACCCTGCATCTAAGCTGCTAGTACGTTTGAAGACTGTACCTTCAAAATATGCCCCAAATCTGAATACTCCGTACCTCCTCTACCACCATTACACCAAAGTCACTGTAACTTCTAGTTTGAAATACTGCAAAAGCATCTTACACGGTTTACTTTCTTCCACTCTTGTCCTTCTTCAAAAGTTTTTCTTAACATCAGTCGAAATATTATTTATAAAGTTTGAATCAGATCATATCACTACCTGGTTTAAAACCCTCCAAATGCGTCTCATTACATCAACAATAAAGTCCCAAGTCCTTGCTATGGTGTATTTCCCACCATTTGTTCCTGCCCTGGCTCACTATGCTGTAGCTACTCTGGTCTTTTGGTTATCTTTTTTCTCTCTGGAATGCCTATTTCCTCTTCAGAGACTTTGTGTTTGCTATGATTTCTTAGGAAACTCTTTCCCTAGATCTTCACATAGCATACTTCACATAATTCAGACTGTCTGCTAAAATGTTACCTTCTCAGATGGGACTTCATGGACCAATCCATTTAAAACAGCATTGCCCCCCGCCCCCCACCACCATTATCTATCTCCTGTATCTTCTTGTTGTGCTTATTTTTTCTCATATCACTATGGAAAAATACATTATTTGTTTTGTTGGTTAGTTATTTTGCCTTTCCCCAACAGAATGAAATGTTCAAGGGGGTAGGAACTTACCTCTCTTATTACTGTTATATCTCCAATACTTAGAGTTGTAGTAATACCTAGCATGAAGTAGGCACTCAATGGATCTTTGTTGAATGAATAGATAAGGGAGAGCATAGATTGTGTAGTGCGGTAATAGATATTCAGGGATGAGAGATGTTTTCAATACATGCCTAAGATATTAGTACCTGTCCTGTTCACAATATATCAATTAAAAGCATGTTTATTGAACTTGTAAGTAAAAAGCATCTAAGTAGAATAATTAAATCATGGATATTAACCAAGATTTCAAAGATCTCAAAAGACTCAACAAACAAATGCAATAAAATGAAGTTTGACAGGGATAAACAGTAAGTCTTGCTTTTAGGTTTACAAAAATCAGTTGCATAAGTACAGGAGGGGCAATAAACACCTAAGTTGAGAAGTGTATCTAAAAATTCTATAAATTCAGTATGAACTGGTATAACAAAGCTGCTAAACAAGATAATTCACACTTAAACTACATTAATAAAAAGTTATTATCTGAATCAAGAGAGTTAACAGCTCTACTAGTCCCTACCGTAGTCAGACCACACTTGGTCTCTTCTATTGATTATCCTTATTTTAAAATAAACATTCACAAATAGCTGCATTTAGAGAAGAAAAACCAGGATGATGAGGCATCTAAAAATTATATGATTTGAGGCAAGTATCCAGGAACTGAGGATGCTTAACTTAAAGAGGAGAAGACCTCAAGTATATAGAATATATAACTATCTTCAAATATTTGAAAGACTGCTGGGCAAAGACAACTGTGACTTATGTTGTGGTTTTCCAGAGGGCAGTACCAAGGCCAAAATGGATAACTGATGGGGAAAAAAGCCTCAGCTTAAAATTCAAGTGTTCAAAATTGATAGAGACTGTTTTGTAAAGTCAAAAGGCCTCAATCACTGGGAATGTTTCAGTGACCATCAGTCAGCAGTGTTGAAGTATTATCAATATTGAGTGACTACTAAAGTTGATTTCAACACAGAATTTACAGATTTTTGGATTATGTCAGAGGGAAGTTAGTCAGGAAAAGGCCTTAAAGAAAAAAAGTGAGTTTGGTCTTTTAAGATTTGGTTTAGTCTGGTGGAGCTGAATCTAGGTTGGGGTACCACTAATAAAAGACAACCAATTTACTGCTCTCGCATTCTTCATTGGGGGGAAAAACATGTTCACAGTGCATTTTGGGTGAACATAAAAATGCATACACCAAAGAAAGTTCTTCCAACTTTAATTTTTTTCTTAATTTTTCCATTAATAAGGAATTTATTCGTAAGTTCATTTTAACCAACACAATCATTTATTGATATATGTGAGACCTGCCTAAATGAGCCCAGAACACAGCTCTAACCATTGGATTGCTAGGTTTAAAAAACTAACTTTCAATCTACTTAAAGTTACATTAATTTTTCTAGTACAGCTGATTTTCATTAATCAGAGTCTCTATGCTTTGTTTGTAGGTTATTGGGACTTTTTAATTCACTTCTATTTTTCTTTTCTTTTTTTTCTAATTTTTAGAGACAGGGTGTTGCTCTGTCACTCAGGCTGGAGTGCAGTGGTGCGATCATAGCTCACTACAGCCTCAAACTCATGGCCTCAAGTGATCCTCCCGCCTTGCCCTCCTAAAGCATTCATTGTGATTACAGGCCTGAGCCACTGCACTTGGCCTATTTTTACTTTTATTTTGTCCACCTTTTAGGCCTTTGACAGCTTATTGACATCTCCATTCGAAGTTGTCCACCAAAAAATGATGAGAGAGCTGAAATCAAGTGTTGTCCTTTTAAATACTTCTGATTTGGAGCAGAAGAAAGTAATTTTTAAATAAAATGTTAAAACTTACGGTTTCTCCGTGGATTTCAATTATCCATTGTAGCCATGTAATTAGTATTTTAGTGGAGATGCCATTTGAAGGAACTTTTCTACTCTTACTGTGTCCAGATAAAAGTAAACCCTATGATAGAAAACCCTTCTGAATCATTAGTATACACTGTCCTACTCTAATTATTCCATAAATAGCCTCTACAGAACACTAAATTTCTATTTTGTATTTCAGTTATTAAGGTACCTTATTTTATAGACAATGTATACATGATTTGTTCACCTGGAAAATTTCTGAAATAAAACCAATTCCTGAGTGACACTGTGGTTTTTCAGAAGTAATATATTACTAATATTTCTGGGTTATTTTTCTACTTTAACTAAGACAGTAGTTATCAGCATGTTTTCCCTGGACCAGCAGCATCAAAATCACCTGAGAACTCTTTGGAAATGTAAAATCTTGATCCCTACCTACAGATTCAAAAATTGTAAAAGGAGGGCCAAGAAGTTTGTGTTTTAACAAGCTCTCTAGGAAATTCAGATGTATGATAAAGGTTGAGAACAACTGTATTTAGTTATAACTGTGGAGGCGCGAGGAATAGAGGCAATTTCATTCTACAATATTTATTTAGCTTGCATTACGTGCAAGCTACATAGAATTTATGAAAACATGATTTTGGTGTTCAAAATATGCGTAGTCTAGTAGAACAGCCACAGACTTAAAAACGTAAAATAATGTGATAGTCCTTAAATGTGGGGCGGGAATCTGAGTTGAGTGGATCTAGGAAAATTATAGCTATGAATATGAATGACTGGTTTTGCATAGTAGGGTTTTATTTCTGACATGTCTACTGTTATATTCCTGATATGGCTCGAAATGTTTCCCCCCCAGTCATGTCATTGATGTTAAGATAAAGTGAGAGACCAGAGAATCAAGTATTGTAATTTAGCAATTTTGCTATAACACACTTCCCCTCCCTCAAAAAAAAAAATTTTTGTATACATCCAGAAATAATTCCACTTATGTATTTCTCCCTTGATTGAATGGTGAAATTTATTCATGTTTCTCTAATTTCATACTGAAATTTATTTTAGCATGCTATCAGATATATAGGGGACCTATATATCTATATTGATTGACTTTTGAAAGCAGCTGGAATCCTATTGGTATCAGAAAGGAATTTTACTTTTTGGAAAGTTTAAATTGTTTGTATTTAAATTTTAAAGTGGTTCTCAACCATTTGGGAGATCGAGGATACTTTAGATAATATAACAAAGCCATGAATCCTTTCTCCAGAATCATACGCACATACAGATTTCATAATATTTATTACTGGGGGTGAATTCCATGGATTTTCTGTAGATTATCTGTTAACTTGCTGGGGTGGATAGATCCTAGGTAAATAGCTCTCCTGAAAAAATGATTTAAGATGATGTATAAAGTGAATTATAAGAGTGCCACTAGTCTGGATAACTTGTCTAGAATGTGGTTAGTTACCCATTTAGCTCTATGAAGTGTAGACTAGCCCCAAATGCTTCAAATCAGTATCCTCTTTAATACGTACAAATATATCAACCAAGCACTCATATGAACTTATAGTTCATTTATCCCTAGGGTAATTAAAACTTCTGAGGACTTGAGAAGGACAGTAGTCTTCAGTTCAAATCAAAAGAGATACTTTGAGAATACCTTGGCCAAAACAAGCAAAATATTTCTAAAGAAGCACCTAGATACATGCTTTATCATCCATGTGGTTATTTAAAAGACAGCAAAAAAGCTAATTATTATGCTATACCATGACTTGAGGTGCAGGATGGGTTGAGGAAGGAAAGGAAAAATTGGCTCCTAAAAATCTAGAGTCATTTGCAAAGCTTTTGGAAAACCATTCTGCATTAAAAATTGAAAGGATTGAAAATGCTATTTTTGAAGTACATTGAACAAGAAAAAAGCCTATCTCATTTTTACACCATTTTGCCTTCACTTTTTATTTTATTTTTTTTAGACAGAGTCAGTTACCCAGGCTGGAGTCCAGTGGCACTGGTGAAATCTCAGCTCACTGCCACCTCTGCCTCACATGTTCAAGTGATTCCCATGCCTCGGCCTCCTGAGTAGCTGGAATTACAGGTGTGCACCACCATGACCAGCTAATTTTTGTATTTTTAGTAGAGACGGGGTTTCTCCATGATGGCCAGGCTGGTCCCCAACTCCTGACCTCAAGTGATCCACCTGCCTCAGCCTCCCTAAGTGATGAGATTACTGGTATAAGCCACCATACCCAGCCTGCCTTCACTTTTTATGGATAAGGAAAATAAAGTACAAGGAAGAAAAGTGAGTTACTTGAGGTCCATAGATCAGTAATTTACTAAATGATATACTTTTGATAAAATAAAGTTGATGATCATTTGAAAGTAACTATGAACAGCCATGTCATTTTCAGTCCTAGGTAATGGAAGAAAGCTGAAGAGCCAAGATTTAACAAGGAAAGTTAGGGGCTCAAGGACCGGGTCTAAGTAAAAGTGGAACAAATAATCTGAAAGTATGTGAATAGACCAAAGTAGCTGTATATAGAACTGCCAGTAGTCAAAACTGGATAGTGATGCCCAAATTACTGGTAGTTGAAAAAAAATGTAAACACATAGCCACGTAGCAAAAGCCAGAGAAGGCAAGATTCTGGATTCAGAGGTCTTCAAACTGGGTAACAGAAATCAAGAACCAGTTACAAAGAGTAAGTATCAGAAATCATCAAAAATATTGGGAAAACATTAGGGTCTAAACTGGCAGGCCGAAAATATTGGACAGATGGAAATACAAAGGTCAAGTTAAAGAGGAGGTAACCAAGGACCAAACAAAATAAACTCAGGCCAGGTCAATTTATCAAACAAGTAAGTGAGTAGTAAGGAGTCAAGGCAAATCAAGAAACAAGGAAGTCACAGAAGCTTAAAGCACAGAGCATGGGTAAGTTAAACGACACATAGAAATGCCAAGGTGGACGTTGATAAATGAGAGAGTTCTTCAGCCTTGGGCTTGAGCTTTAATAATCCTAATGTGGCCAGGCCAGGCCCTCGAGGTGGGAGCAAGTAATTGAGAACAACTCCCTGCCATGAATTTCTTGCGGATAAAATAGTACTTTCCAGCAGTCAGATTCCGACAACAAAACCCAGAGGAAAATATGAAGTGTTTTGAGTATCTTAAGAGTTTTTAAGACAACAGTTTTCTTTCAAACTTAAACGAATATCATGTTTTCCAGTAGACAAAATTTTCTAAATGTCATAGCAAAATTATTTGGTAATAAAATTTCCATGATTCCTTTTCAGAGCTTTATACCATATTGTACTACTGACTTACATTATACAGAATGTGAACATGTTGTAATTTTATAAGCTTGCCTTATAAAAATTATTTTAATTCTGTTACTTTTTCTTCAATAAAAATCCCCAATGAACTTCAAAGTATTGATCCATGTTGTATTGTCTATATTCACATGCTTTTGTTGACCACTGTAATTGAGTTCCATTTCATGCTCACAAATTTAGTTGGTGATACAGTGCATAGGAAGGAAACCATAATGAGATTATTTGTGTTGCGTGGTAATATAATCCATTTTTTACCCCAATTGGTGTAATATGTTAGAGCCTTCTACAGGTTCAAAAAATCTAAAAATATAAATTGGCAGCGTCAGCAATATGGATTTCTAAGTAGGATTTAGCAATTAGTATGACGAGCCATTTTCTTAACACTTAACATATTCAGTTGGCAATATTGCCTATAGTTATACACAGCTGATGCTTATGGTAACCCACATTGGTTTCGTCCTTCATAACCAAGGGTTCAGTATTAAGATCTCTTATAGCAATATCAAAAGCACAGTTCTTGGCAGCTTTAATACCTGGAAAATCTGTTACGTTGACCTTCCATTTTAATTACTTTAATTTTTTAGTATTAGTGTAGAGACTTTATATCCTTCCCTACCTGCAGCCCTTCTTCCTGTTGCCAAAAGCACTATATATAAAGACATTCGATAATTTTAAAAGCAAGCACATCAAATATTAGTCTTCCTTGGAATAAATGGGGGAAAGAGAAATAGGTGAATATTGATAGTGGTGTGCTAGAGCCTGCCAGCACTTGCTTGGGAGAGCTAACTGTGCAAATCTCCTCCCAACTCCGCATTCACTGACCTAAAACTAGTGGCTTGAAGCCTGACGTCGTGGGGTAGTAACAACATGAAAATTAACAAATGGCACAAATCAGGGCTTCCACTTCACCAGAGAGCCAGTTGTTAAGCATTTACTAGCACACTACTGAAGGTATAGGAAAGCAGAATATGAGAACAGAGTATAGAGAAGTACTTTGAAATTAACTAGGAAGGAATGATTAACTTTAATTTGTTTACTACTAAAAGATGAGGTCTAGCTGAAAAAATGAGTTTGCATTTGAAAAGAGTGAAAAGATTTCACTATGTTTGTGCTGTAAAAATTCACTTTTTAAATTTAAATTTACTTAGCTAATATGTTGAATCCAATTCACTCTTGGAATATTGTTATTGGGTAGCTAAGCAATTTGGTGATAATAATAATTCACTTTATCCTAATTTTTACCTTTAACTTTATAAAAAGAATCAAAATCATGCTTAAATAATATGCCAGGGCTAGCAGGTGTGTCCTTTAAGAAAGTTTATTTGAGGTAGGTAATGGCAGAGGATGTTGGTCAATAGAGCTTTAAATATAAGCTAGGCCTGGTAAGGACTACATCAAATAGGTCAGTGTTCTGACTGAAATTTTCAAGCAAGACTTGGAACTAAGTTATCAGTTATGGAAGCAGGATCTGTAGAAAAAGAAGGTGCATGCTGAAATGATGTGTGAAATACTGCACAACTGAAAGTAATGCTTGGCAAAATGAGTGTTAATACTGCAACAGAAGTCAGTATACTGAAGAGATATCAGCACTCCCTTGTTTACTGCAGCATATTCACAATAGCCAAGATATGGAATCTACCTAAGTGTCCATGAACAGAAGAATGAAGAAAATTTGGTTCATATACACAATGGTGTACTATTCAGCCATCAAAAAGAATGAGTTCCAGTCATTTGCATCAATATGGATGGAACTGGGGATCATTCTATTAAGTGAAACAAGCCAGGCACAGAAAGACAAACATCATATGTTCTCACTTATTTGGGGGATCTAAAAATCAAAACAATTGAACTCATGGACACAGAGAGCAGAAGGATGGTACAAGAGGCTGAGAAGGGTAGAGGAAAGTTGAGGTGGAGGTGGGGATGGTTAATGGGTACAAACTTACGAAGAGTGAATAAGACCTACTATTTGATAGGACAGTAGGGTGATTATAGTCAATAAGAACTTAATAGTATATTTTAGAATAAATTATGTAATTGGATTGTTTATAACTCAAAGCATAAAGCTTCAAAGGATGGATACCCCATTTTACATGATGCGTTTATTTCACATTGCATGCCTGTATCAAAATATCTCATGTATGCCACAAATATATACACCTACTATGTACCCACAAAATATTTTAAATAACAAAAAAGGAAAAAAAGAAATTGTGGGCTACATATACAAAATGGCATATTATTCAGTCATAAAAAATAAAATTCTGTCATTTGCAACAATATAGATGGAACTAGAGGATATTATGTTAAATTAAATAAGCCAGGCACAGAAAGATAAATATCACATATTCTCACTCATATATGGAAGCTAAAAAATTGACCTCATGGAGATACAGTATAGTGATGGTTATCAGAGGCTTAGAAGAGTAGTAGGGTGGCGAGGGGGAGGGAGTTCGGTTAATGAGTGCAAAAATACAGTTAGATAATAGGAATAAGATTGAGTATTCAGTAACACAATAGGACAACTGTAGTTAAGGGTAATTATAGTTAATAATTTTATTTTATATCTCAAAATTACTAGAGGAGTAGATTTGGAACGTCCCAACACAAAAATGATAAATGTTTGAGGTAATGAATATCCCAATCACCCTGTTTTGATCTTTATCCATTTATGCTTGTATCAAAATATCATATGTACTTCATAAATATTTACAACTATTATGTATCCATTAAAATTAAAAATAGAAATAAAATATAATTTAAAAACTGAAAAAAAATAAGATTGCAACAGACCATACGAACTTCATTTTAAAGACTCATGGATTAGACCTATTTTTACATCAGTGCCTTCTTTTAGTGAATTACTCTGGATGTTCTGAACAAATTTACCTGGAAACAATGGCCAATAGCTTCAAATATTAAAGACAATCTCTATTTTATCTGGACAAAGGTCAGTAATGGCATTCTAAAACTGAGAGAAAAAGTATTCAATATAACTTAGAATTTTAGGGCTGCCAGAGACTACAAGAATTCATCTAGTCAACTTTCCTCTTTCTAAATAAACTTGTTCTTAAGTAACATCTTCTGTAATATTTTTAATCTGTGTATGTCATGAGCAATAAACTGTTAAGTCTCAGCATACATGAATAATTTAATGCTGTAATCAAATAAAACTTACAAAGTCAGAAATTTATAAACTCAGATCTAATCTACATTTACTAAGCTTCCATAATATTGAACAATGTAGTGGATATATTTACATATGGCATCTCATTTAATCTTCACAACCCAGATAGAAGGCCGTAAATTCTGTTATACAGATAAGAATACTGAATATGAATAACCATGACAATATAGCAGAAATTTATAAACATTCCATGTAAATGACCTTAATTAGCATGAGTTTTGTATAACCAAACAAATGTTTTAGAAATGTTTCCATAGCTAGTACTACGAAAAGGAAAACCCACGTTTTCCAGATTTAAGGTGTATTCTGTTTCCTTTTTCTCATACCACACCTATAATGGTAATATTTGTTATTTTATTGAATGATAACTTCATGCCAGATACTATAATAAATTATTTATATATACTCTCTCATTTAAGCTCTACAACAACGCTATGAGAGATTATTATCCCCATTTTCAGAGGAGGAGGAGACAGATCTTAGAGAGGTTTGTATGTGGAAGAACCAGGATTCAAACTTAGTTGTACTTAACTTCAAAGCCCGTTATTCTTAAGCACTTTGCTATACTGCTTTCTGTGGTGTTTACATTCTTTTCTAAAAAAAGGTCTTATCAGGAAAATTTGATTATGGACTATGTAGTAGATGGTACCAAGAAATCATTTTCATTTTGGTAAGTATAATATTAGCATTATGATTGTGTAAGAAAATGTTCATTTTTATAGATATACATACAAAAATATGTACAGATGATATCCAGGTTTCACTTTGAAATATTCAACTAAATAAGGAGTTTAGATAAAACAAAAGTGCAAAATATTGACAATTTTCAATCTGAGTTATGGATGTATGGGGTTTTATCACTTTTCTCTTTTTACTTTTGTGTATATTTAAAGTTTATGTAACTATTATTTTTAAAGAAGTCATGAGACTAACATCCAGCACACCCTCTGAGGACCTGCTTTTTCCTAGCTCTACCTGAATGGCCAAGGGGACTGCTTTCCATCTTTCCATATTCTTACCCACACCGTGCCTTCTATCTAAAGGGCCATGCACAGCAGAACCAACTGGTTCATATTCTGTATTTTCCTACCATGAATGAACTGCTTTATGTCTTGGATACCAAAAAGCCTTGAAGGTAATAGAAATTCATAGCTGCAGGAAGTTATAGTATGGTCATTATGTCTTGATCATCCTATTAAAAAAAAAAACAAAAACACACACACACTCTCTTCTGACACACATACCCAGCCTTATTTTTTTTTCTTCTACAAATTATCACAATATGACATGATATTATATATTGTTTATTTGTTAATTGTCTTCTTCTTTCCTTCATAGATGGTAAGTTACATGAGGGAAGGAATCTTGTCTGTGTTTTTAATTTTTAACTTTTTATTTCTGTATGTTACTGGGGAACAGATGGTGTTTGGTCACATGAGTAAGTTCTTTAGCGGTGACTTGTGAGATTTTGGTGCACCCATCGCTCAAGCAGTATACACTGCATCCAATTTGTAATCTTTTATCCCTCACCCCATTCCCACCCTTTCCCCTTGAGTACCCGAAGTCCATTATGTTATTCTCATGCTTTCGCATCCTCATAGTTTAGCTCCCACTTATGAGTGAGAAGATATGATGTTTCGTTTTCCATTCCTGAGTTACTTCACTTCAAATAATAGTATCCAATCTCATCCAGGTTGCTGCAAATGTCATTAACTCATTCCTTTTTATGGCTGAGTAGTATTCAATCATATATATACACATATATATGTGTATATATATATATATGTAGTATTCCATCATATATGTATACATATATCACAGTTTCTTTATCTACTCATTGACTGATGGACATTTGGGTTGGTTCCATATTTTTCAATTACAAATTGTGCTGCCATAAACATGTGTGTGCAAATATCTTTTTTTTTTTTTTTTTTTTTTTTTGTATAATGACTTCATTTCCTCTGGGTAGATACCCAGTAGTGGGATTGCTGGATTAAATGGTAGATGTACTTTTAGTTCTTTAAGGAATCTCCACACTGTTTTCCACAGTGGTTGTACTAGTTTACATTCCCACAAGCAGTGTAGAAGTGTTCCCGCATCTTCACCACATCCACGCCAACATATGTTCTTTTTTTATTATGGCCGTTCTTGTGGGAGTAAGGTGGTACTGCATTGTGGTTTTGATTTGCATGTCCATGATCATTAGTGATGTTGGGTATTTATTTATACGTTTGTTGCCATCTGTATATCTTCTTTGAGAATTGCCTATTCATGTCCTTAGGCCATGTTTTAATGGGATTGTTTGGTTTTTTCTTGCTAATTTGTTTTATTTCATTGTAGATTCTGGATAACAGTCTTTGTCAGATGCATAGCTTGTGAAGATTTTCTCCAACTCTGTGGGTTGTCTGTTTACTCCACTGACTCTTCTTTTTGCCATGTAAAAGCTCTTTAGTTTAATTAAGAACCAGCAATTAATTTTTGTTTTTGTTTTTGTTTTTTTTTTTTTGGATTTGCTTTTGGGTTCTTGGTCATGAAATCCTTGTGAATCTGTTGTGAATCTGATAGGTACTAGTTTACATTCCCACCAGCAGTGTAGAAGTGCTCCCTGTGAAACCTCCTGTGAATCTGATGGGTTTTCTTTTATAGATTACCTGATGCTTTTGCCTAACAGCTGAAAGATACTTTCTTTCATCTTAATTTTAGATAACCTGATGACAATGTGCCTCGGCAATAATATTTTTGTGATGAATTTCCCAGGTGTTCTTTGAGCTTCTTGCATTTGGATGTCTAGGTCTCTAGCAAGGCCAGGGAAGTTTTCCTCAATTGTTTTCCCAAATATATTTTCCAAACTTTTACATTTCTCTTCTTCCTCAGGAACTCTGATTATTTTCAGGTTTGGTCATTTAACATAATTCTAGACTTTTTGGAGACTTTGCTCATATTTCTTATTCTTTTTACTTTGTCTTTGTTGGATTGGGTTAATTCAAAAACTTTATCTTCAAGCTCTGAAATTCTTTCTTCTGCCATTTAATTTTATTGCCGAGACTTTCCAGAGCATTTGCATTTCTTTAAGTGTGTTCACTGTTTCCTGAAGTTTTGTTTTTTATTGACACTATCTTTTTCACTGAAGATTTCTCTCCTCATTCTTGTATCTTTTTAAAAAATTCCTTAAATTTGACTTTACCTTTCTTTGGTGCTTCCTTGATTAGCTCAATAACTTACTTTATGAATTCTTTCTCAGATAAATCAGGGATTTCTTCTTGGTTTGGATCTTTGCTGGTGAGCTAGTGTGATTTTGGGGGGGTATTAAATAACTTTGTCTTGTCATATTACCAGAGTTGGTTTTCTGGTTTCTTCTCATTTGAACAGGCTCTGTCAGAGGGAAGGTCTAGGGCTCAAGACTATTGTTCAGATTGTTTTGTACTGCTGTGTGTTCCCTTGATGTAGTACTGTCCCCTTTTTCCTAGGGATGTGGCTTCCTGATAGCCTAGCTGTAGTGATTGTTATGTCTTTTTTGGACCTAGGCACTCAGCAAGTCTACCAGACTTTGGGCTGGTACTGAAGATTGCCTTCACAGGGTCCTGTGATGTGAACTGTCTGTAGGTCTCTCAGCCATGGATACCAGCTCTTGTTTTGGTGGAGGTGGCAGAGGGGTGAAATGCATTCTGTGAGGGTCCTTAGTTTTGGTTGTTTAATGCACTATATTTGTTCTGGTTGGTCTCCTGCCAGGAGGTGGCACTTTCAAGAGAGCCTCTGTTGTGGTAGTATAGGGAGGATCAGGCAGTGGATGGGGCCCTAAAACTCCCAAGAGTATATGTCTTGTCTTCACTACCAGAGTGGGTAGGGTAGGACTACCTGGTGGGTCCAAGGCTTGGAGTGTCTGAGCTCAGACTCTCCTTGGGTGTGTCTTGCTGTGGCTGCTGTGGGGGATGAGGATGTGGTTTTCGGGTCAATGGAGTTATGTCCCTAGGAGGATTATGGCTGCCTCTGCTCTGTCATGCTGGTTATCAGGAAAGTCAGGGAAAGCCTGCAGTCATGGGCCTCACCCAACTCCCACGCAACTCAAAAGGCTGGTCTCACTCCCACCCTGCCCCCTCGTCCCAACAGCACCGAGTCTGTTTCCAAGCAGTGGATGAGCAGGGCTTAGAACTTGCCCCAGGCTACCAGCCTTCCAGCTGTGAAAGCAAGTAGGGCTTTTGTGCTTCCCCACCTGTGGAGTCTGTGCACCAGATTAACGCCCTCCCCCATGTTCTGGCCAGGAGACTTTCTCATTTCATTGGAACTGTTACAAAATTCAGCTGGAGGTTTTCTTCTCCCTGTGGCCTTTTCCAAGTACCTTTGGCAGTCCTCCCCAAGGACCCCTATGAAGCAAGTCAGAAATGGCGACCTGGGGGACCCAGAGAACCCATAGGCCTTTCTCCACTTCTTCCTTTACCCTTGTATTTTGCTTAACTCTCTAAATTGACTCAGCTCTAGGTAAGGTCAGAGTCTTCTCCCATGATCTAGACCTTCAAGTTCCCCAGTGCGGGTTTGTGTTTTGGGGTGGACAATCTCTCTTTCCCACTTCCACAGTTTGGGCGCTCACAGTATTTGGGGTGTCTCCCAGGTCCTGCAGGAGCAATCAGCTTCCTTCAGAGGGTCTGTGGTTTATCTTGGCTTTCCTGAATTATTCCTGCTGTAGTTCTGGAGCAAAAGTTTCCGATGTGAGTCTCCACAAACTGCTCTGTCCATCTGAGTGGGAGCTGCAATCTAGTCCTCTTGTCAGTTTTGTTGACAGCTATATTCCAAGAAGCTCAAACAGTACCTGTCACATAACAAAACACTTAATAAATATTTGTGGAATGAATGAACAAATTAATAAAAGGGCAGCTACAATAATTTGTGGATTTCTGGCACTGGGTAAGGTAAATTTTAATACATAAGGTTCATTTTATATGCTCAAGTAGGAAAAGGTAAACTGAGAGTTTAGAGAGAAGTAGTCTTTCTCTAGTGGCCTGGTGATTGTGGTGCAGATTCGTCCAGATATCAGGGTCCCATAGCTAGCTTGAAAAATACACCCTCACTACCATTCTGAGAAATCATTAGAATAATGAAGATCTCTTACCATTTTCATCCTGTATAGAGTCCTTCATGGAACACACCTAAGGGCAACGACAAACAAATTATAAGCTTTTGAATTTCAGAGCTTGAAGTCCCCAGAATTACTTGTGGTCAATGGTAAGAGTGTCCCAGGTCCCTTGCCCCTCAGGAAAATGGAGATTCTTACACAATGTTCATTGCTGTGCATTTGTTAGCTGGGTCTGGGCCATTTCTGACACCTTCTTTCAGCTTTGTTCATCTTGCCTTAGAGAAAGGAAGAAGAAAAAGAAACAATTTCTTGCATTACTACTTGATACTCTGGAAAATGTTAACACTAAAGTGTACTTTACCAGTAGAAGAGTAGGCTCTTTATTGGATTAAGAGTAGAGGAAAAAAACAAGTAGGCAATGAGACCATGAAAGGAAAAGAAGATGGACAAGAATGGATGCTACAGGGAAAAATTTGAAGTGAAGACCAGTTTTGCCTCCTTCTCAATTTGAGACATGAGAATTTCAGACCCTAAGTGACTTCACTCTTTAGGACATTTTGAAAATTGTACACTTTTCATCTCTATGTGAAATGTTAAATTTGCAGAAATAATTAAACTGTTAACAAAAAATAGACAAAGACCTTAAGAAAGATTATTTTACATTGGAAGAGCTAGAAGGGGAATAGATAGAGTTAATTATTTTAGAAGCATGAAGTGAGCATACTAGCACAATTGTGAAATTTCTTAAAAGTGTGGAAAAACTATTAAATCTTGTGCAACTAGAATTAAGCATACTTCTTTTTAAGTAACTAGATACACAAATTTAGGGAGTGACTGAAGTGTCAAAGTACGGAAATTATTCAGTTTTAAAGCCTATGTTCTATAAATGAAGACATTTTTCATCTGAATTGAGTCATCTATCAGATGGCAATACTAACTACCTTAAAGTACAACTTTATAAAAAGGAACGTCATACCTTGACAAATGAAGAAAGACAAGAATATTATTGGCACTTCAAACAGGTAGTCAAGGAATTTCTAGAAATAAGAACAATTTGTCTGATGTCATATCTGAAGGTAAACTTTTGATCCAGGAAAGTACTAAAAAGGAAAGAACTACTAGGGGGAAAATATAAACTTCTGTCAGCTTTGCCACTGCTGGACTACTACAAATGCCTCCAAGGACCATGAAAGTTGGCTACTATCTTAACAGTACTTAAGCCTAGTAATGTAAATTCCCCAAGCTACAACACAGGACAAATTTTGGTTACACACCCATCTTAGCGGTATTAAATGCTTACACATTTCCACCACCACCACACTACCACCCACTCATCCCTTGTATTATACTCTCCAAGAACAGAAATAATGATACTGATTAAGACAAAATGGAATCCTCAAAGATGCGATTAGGCAAACAAATTGTTTCATGAGGTGGAGCTTTTATCAAATTAGGTCAAGGGAATACAAATAGTGCTAGACTAGTACAATATCTCTCTTCTTTCCCAAGTGATTGATGTGGTAAGATAGGACTCGAAAACATTAGGCCAGGGTAAAGCTAATGTGGGCACCTTAAAAATTTCTGCTGTGAGACGGTAACTCAGGTAAAAGAAGGAACAGAATGGGCATCTCAGGCTTCTGTTTAATCTAGGCATTGGACATGAAGGTTATGCACAGTTTGGCCCAGCTCACTGGAATATTCTTTCTGCATATGTATTTGATAAATTCATTAAATATAAACCTGAGAGACTTTTATTTCTGGCATTATGGTCAGAAACATGAAGACTCTCTCACTACAGGTACACCTAGAAATGCGGGAAACATAACAACATCCTTTTAAATGCACAGCTAAGCCTGAAGAAAAGGAAGGAAAAGATTTCAGTTTCAGTAATAATGAGGAAAGAGAGAGACCCTCCCATATTGTTTTATATTGCTTTATACTCAGTACATGTTTTAAGAAAAAACAAGGAAGTGAAACCAAAGACAGGCAGCCCGGCGCCAGCCCCAAAACCGGGCCTGGACCTGCCTGGCCTAAACCTAGTAGTTAAAAATCAACTCCTGACTTAAAAACCGATGTTATCCATAGATTCCCGGCATTGTATAAAAGAACATTGTGAAACTCCCTGCCCTGTTCTCTTTCTATCAGTGCATGAAACCCCTGTCATGTGTCCTCTAGATTGCTCGATCAATCATGACCCTTTCATATGAAATCTTTAGTGTTGTGAGCCCTTAAAAGGGACAGAAATTGTACACTCGGGGAACCCGGATTTTAAGGCAGTAGCTTGCCAATGCTCCGAGCTGAATAAAGCCCTTCCTTCTACAACTCGGTGTCTGAGAGGTTTTGTCTGCGGCTCATCCTGCTACAATAAGAGGATTTGTTGTTCTAATCAACTCTTCTTGAATAACAAATTAAAATGGTGGACCAAATATTTGTTTTAAAACTCTCTTTAGAAGCAATGGCTAAATGATACAATAGCTAGGAATTATCAGGAAAAATTGAAGGGGGAGTGAAAATCCAGAGAGGTAAGAACAAAAAGTTCCTTTGGCTCTGAAAGCATATGGCAATCTGGAAAATTTTAAGCTTTGAAAGCTGAGTCTTTAAAGTATAGACTCTCAGCATAAAAGTAAACCAGAAGTAAGCTATTTTGTGTAATTTAAATATATATCACCTGTATAATCTAGAACCTATCAAGCTGTGAAATTAGTTTAACATGGTAACAGACATGTAGTGACACCCAAAAGTACCTGTGAATTCCTTCTGAATGAAGTTACCTTTATTCTACGTTTCAGATTATCCTCAAGAGCAATGTTATTTGTTCAAGGACAATGAATGACACACAAAAATAATCAAGTATATAAGAAAGCTGGGTCCCAGGAGGGAAAAATAGAAGATTCTCAGGGAAGATGTCAGATAATAGAATTATCAGAAATACATTTTAAAACAACTATGTTTAATCAGTTTAGAGAGCTAGAAGAGAGTACCAACAATTTTAAAGAAAACAAGAAACTATAAAAGTGGTAGAGGAGATTTGATAAAAGCATATTTGGTAGCACTTATAAAAGTAAATGCAGTAAGAAAACCTAAAAAGCACATAAAAAGAACATAAATTTCCTTTTAAAAGGAAATTAGATATAACTGAAGAGAGAATTTGTAAACTGAAGCATAGGTCAGAATATATTACCCATGATGCAAACACAGAGAGATAAAAGATTGAAGATAAGTAAGTGAGGTAAGAGGCAAAGAAAATAGAATTTAAAAATGCGGTTAATTATAGTCCCAGAAAGAGGAAAGAGACAAGACAAAGTGGAAGCAATATTTAAAGAGATACTGGTTATAAATGTTATAGTAATGATCAAAGACACAAAAGATTCAAGAAGCTTGATGAATTTTAAAAATAAAAGAAATTAACACCTAGAGACATAAGAAAACAGCCAAATGCTAGAGAGAGAGAGAAACACTTAATGACAATCTGAAAAAAAAAAAAAAATATATATATATATATTCAAATAAGTGGAAAGTAGATAAACATCTGGTATCTCAATGGAACAATGGCAGTCAAAAGACAGTGGAATAATATATTCATTATTCTGAAAAAAATAAAATCTGCCAATTTAGAATTCTACATCAAGTGAAATATCTTTCAAGGATAAGATAAGATGAAAATATTATCAGCCAAAAATAAACTGAAAGAGTCATCACAAGACAACCTTCACAAGGAAAAAATTGAAAGAATGTTCTAAAGGCAGAAAAAAGTAATCTTAGACAGAAGAAAATGATAAAAAAGTGGTCAATATGTGGATAAATCTAAATGAATATTTACTGTATAAAGTAATAATAGTGATGTCCATGGGATTCAATTTTTAAATAAATGTCATTTTTAGAGCAGTTTTAGGTTCATAAAAAGAAATTGAGCAGAAGGTACAGAGATTTCCCATGTTCCCTGTGGCCCCCACCCCAGACATACACTTAGCCTCCCCTACTCTCAACATCCTTTGCTCAAGTGGTACATTTGTGACAATTGATGAACTCACATTGACATGTCATTATCACCCAAAACCTATAGTTTACATTGGGGTTTACCCTTCGAGCTCAATTTTTTGAATCTTGGAATTTAAGTTTTTAAGAAAGTATGAATTAAAATACATGACATCAGTAACATAAGTTGAAAGCAGTTGAATGGAATTAAAGTGCTAGACAGCTACTGTATTGTCTGAGAGGTGACTAAAGAATCTCACTTACTTACAACTTTAATTTTCAAACTGTGGATGTTGTCCTATATGCAGGAACACTAAAGGATGAGAAATATATTCCAGAATTTCCAAACAACTATCAGGAAAAAACTTGAAATTTAAAAAATGGTTGAAAAGTGAAAAAAGAAAGAGAAAATGATAAAGAACAATCAGGACTAATACAAAATATGAAGTAACATGGGAAATATAAATCTATATGTATCAGTGATGACATTAAATGTAAATGTATTCATATTCTAGTTCAGAGACAGTTTTGCAAGGTTGTGGGAGAAAATCTAGCTGTAAGCTTTAAAACAGGGCCATATACAACCTAAGGCTAAGGAAAGATGAGAAGTAAAGAATGGAAAATTTTGTGCCATATAAATATTAATTTAAAAATCACAGTTTATCAATTGTAAAATTTTCATGGAACCACAAAAGATCCAGAATAGCCAAAAAATCTCAAAAATAAAAGACTCAAGCTGGAGGCATCATGCTACCACACTTCAAAATATACTTCAGAGCTACAATAATCAAAACAGCATATACTGGCATAAAAACAGACACATAGACCAATGGAACACAATAGATAACATAAATAAATCCATGAATTTATGGTAAGCTGATTTTTGACAAAAGTGCACAATGACACCTTTGTGACAAGGAACACACTATGTGGAAAGGACAGTCTTTTCAATAAATGGTGTTGGGAAAGCGGTATACTTACATGCAGAGAAAGGAAATTAGACACTTACATCATGTACAAAAGTCATCTCAAAATGGATTAAAGACTTAAACACATATTCTGAAGAAGTAAAATGACTAGAAGTAAGCATAGGGGAAATTTTTCTTAACATTAGTCTAGGCAGTGATTTTTTGGATGTGATCACAGAAGCACAGGCAACAATAGCAAAAATAGACAAATGGGATTACATCAAACTGAAAAGCTTTGGCACAGCAAAGGAAACAATAAAGAAAGTGAACAGACAAACTACAGAATGGGATAAAATATTTGCAAACCATATATCTGATAAGGGATTAATATCCAAAATATATAAGGAACTCAACCAACTCCATAATAAGAAAATAAACAGCCCAGTTAAAAATGGGCAAATGATTTGAATAGCCTTTTCTCAAAAGAACACACACACACAGCCAGTTACATGAAAAAAATGTTCAATATTATTAATCATCAGGGGGAAATGCAAATTAAAACCACAATGAAACATCACTTTACACCTGTTAGAATGGCTATTACCAAAAACACAAAAGATAAATGTTGGAGAGGAAGTGGAGAAAAAGGAATACTTGCACACTGTTGTGGTGGGGGGGATTCCAATTAGTTCAGCCATTATGGAAAACAGTATGGAAGTTCCTAAAAAAATTAAAAATAGAACTACCCGGAATCCCACTGGTAAAAGATATCTTGAAGAAATACTCCCATGTTCATTGCAGTATTATTCACAATTAACCAAGACACAGAATCAACATAAGTGTCCATCCACAAATGAATGAATAATAAAATGTAATATATTTTAAAGGAAAATAAATGTTAGAACCGCAAAATCAGTTAGCCAAAGGGATATGTCAAGCTGAGAACTGTGTCAGGCAAACTGGCCTCCCATTTTACTCCTAAATAAGATAGCTACAAAGATTTTTTAAAAAGCTACATAGTTCCCTCACAATTTGCCCACAGTTATCCCTCTGATTACCTGAGACAAATACATATCTGATTGCTTCCTCTGTCCTGTGGTTTATGTAAATATGCAAGTTCACTGAGCCAGACTAAGGCATAAGTGACTATTCCTCTACCCACCTCTCACAAGTAAATTTTGTATTCAGTGAATGTGTGATCAAACATTCAAAAGAATGCAGCTGTTTGTCTCCTATTTCCCTATGACGTGGAAGCTCCACCCTAACCCCACATCCCACTACATCCCCATTTCAAGTTGTCCCGCCTTTCTGGACTGAACCAACGTACATCTCACACATTAACTGACATTTCATGTTTCCCTAGAATGTATAAAACCAAGCTGTACCCTGACCACCTTGGGCACATGTCAGGACGTCCTGAGGCTGTGTCACGGGCCTGGGGAAAATAAACTTTCTAAATTAATTGAGAACTGTCTCAGATTATTTTGGGTTCACTTATATGTACACAATGGAGTATATTCAGGCTTTAAAAAGAAGGAAATACTGTCATTTGCAACAACATAGATAAACCTGAAGGACATTGTTAAGTGAAATAAGCCAGGTATAGCAAGACAAACATTGCATGATCTCACTTACATGTGGTATTTTAAAAATATGAACTAATAGAGAGTAGAATGGTGGTTACCAGGGTCTCGGGGCTGGGAGGTGTTGGCAAAGGATATAAAATTTTGGTTATACAGGAGGAATAAGTTTAAGATCTAATGTACAACATAGTGATTACAGTTAATAACAATGTACTGTATTCTTGAAAATGGCTGGGACTAGATTTAAGTGTTCTCACCACAGAAAAATGGTAAGTATGTGAAGTTATGCATTTGTCAATTTGCTTGATTTAGCTATTCCATAATGCATATACATTTTAAACAAACATGTTATGAACTATAAATATATACAATTATATTTGTCAATTAAAATACATACATACATTCCAGAAAGGAAATCCATACAGAAATAGCAATTAACTATTTCATTTACTATTTTTATCATCCTTTGTAAAAATATTTTATTTACTTATAAAAACTAGCATAACGATGTCACACAAGACAGACTTTAAAGTAGGAAAGCACCACTATTCATGAAACAAGTCACTTCAGGAGCCAATCATAATCCAAAAAAAAAAAAAAAAAAAGCTTGAATGCCATAATCCAGAAAATATAATTCTTAAAAAATAGTAATAAAGTTTTAAAAGATATTTGTTTACATTTTTAAAAGGAGATTTTTTTGAGAAACGTATAAAATCATGACAATACTTCATAGGCCACTTTACACAATAAAATAGGCAATAATTACATATAATTTTGTAGGCATAAAGACTTGGGTATACTAATGACAGTCACATGCATGTAATAGTTATGAGTAGATGAACCATATTCATAAAAAATAGTTCACAAAGGAAAATATAAAGATGCACATCACTACGTTGGTAATTGTGCGCACCCAGCTTTATAACTACAATCATATGAAATACCATGAGAAACAATGTAAGTCTTGACAAGATTGATGAAAAACCACGATGGGTCACTGTCACATATGCCAAGGACTCAAGAAATTTTATCTTTTACAAATACAGATGTATAACAAAGACATTTCTTCATTTGTGAAAGCTTCAACATTTTAATGTATACACACAATGTTTACACATAAAGTCAATGTTGTGATAATTCATATTTGTGAAGTCAAGTTTGCAAAAAATGCAAAACAAAATAAATTAGAATTCTCTAAAAGTCTTTACACAATCTATACCTCCAGTATTGGAAATAAGGGAAAATGAAATACGTAGCATAGTGAATTGCTGTACTAGGTTTCTAGGTATTCGTCAGTCCAGCCAAATTGACACCTAAAATTAAGTCCACAAATTCACACCTTGTCAATGTGGCACCCATACTCATTTCCTTAAACCATACTTAATTTCCAAATAAAGACAATAGCAAGGTAATAGTTCCTTCTAACATGATGCACCTATTCTGCAGTTGTGATTTTGGGGGTTTTAGATGTTAGGGACTTATATAGACTTTAGGGATTTTGATCTTTAGGAATTTTGATATTTGGCAATTTCAATATTTGGGATTATGTTTTTTTCAGGATTACGTCTTTCAGGATTATAATCCAAACCCACCACTTAATGGTGATAAAGTTTCAATTCACCAGAAATAATGTGACTTGTATGCTTCTAATAGCATAGACTTGAAATTTATAAAGCAAATATTGACAGAAACATAGGGGAAACAGAAAGCCAATCTCATTAATTCATAAAATAGGCAGAAATAAATCAGTAAACATATAGAAGATTTGAATAAGGGATCAATAAACTTGACAAAATGTTTTCAACAAATAAAATTCAATACCAAAACAGCTACAGAATATATACTCTTGCACACATGACATATTTATGTATAAAATACCAGAGCTGTGTCTTGAAGCTTATTCTAGCAAATGCAGAAATCTATAACTTGATGTGGAAGTATACCATAATAAACATATAAAATATGTGGCTTTGGTTAAGAGATTGGTATTGGATGGTAAGAAAACTGATACTAGAGCTTGGGAAGACAGTGATTTATGACATTATATCGCAAAGCATTTGGTAGAATAGTTTCTTGCAGTTACTTGAGAGGCAAATGATGTTATGTCCACAAGTTCAAAAGATTGAAATTACAAGGGCATGTTCTTTGACAATATTTATTAAGATAAAGAGAGAGTAGGGGATGGGGAATGGAGAGGAGGGAGGTAGGAAGAGAGAGTAATAATGAATGTGGGTGGGTAGAAGAACAGATAACTGATATCAGGAATTGTAAAAGAATTATCACAATATAACATGATGCACCTATTCTGTAATTGTGATTTGGGGGGTTTTAGATGTTAGGGACTTATTTAGACTTTAGGGATTTTGATCTTTGGGAATTTTGATATTTTGCAATTTCAACATTTGGGATTATGTTTTTTCAGGATTATGTCTCACACAATGTCATAACTATAACAAATATAAAAGGCTATCATTAATAATTTTATCCCAATAATTTTGAAAATATAAAAGAAATAGACAATTTTCCTAGGGGTAAAATTTTTCAAAATTGACTCAAAAACAAATAGAAAACCTGAGTGTACTACAACTGTTAAGAAAATTGGATAAGCTGTCTAATGATTTTTTCCACAAAGGAAACCCCAAGCTTCATTATCTTACATGATTTACACCAAATATTTAAAAATAATGTTATTGTTACACAAACTCTACAAGAGAATAAGAAAAAGAAGGAATATTACCCTATTCATTTAATGAGAATAGATTATTTATGTTACCAAAATCTATCAAGGATTATATAAGAAAAGATAAAGGCAGTATCACTCAGGAACACAGATTGAAATTTCCTAAACAAAATATAAACAGAATGAAGCAATGTGTAGAAAGAATAATATATCATGACCAATGGAGCTTATTCCTGGATATTAAAATACGTCCAGTTTTAAGAAATTGCATAATGTAATGACCACCCTAACAAATTGAGGGAAAATTGGCCGGGCGCGGTGGCTCACGCCTGTAATCCCAGCACTTTGGGAGGCCGAGGCGGGCGGATCACAAGGTCAGGAGATCGAGACCACGGTGAAACCCCGTCTCTACTAAAAATACAAAAAATGAGCCGGGCGCAGTGGCGGGCGCCTGTAGTCCCAGCTACTCGGGAGGCTGGGGCAGGAGAATGGCGTGAACCCAGGAGGCGGAGCTTGCAGTGAGCCAGGATCGCGCCACTGCACTCCAGCTTGGGCGACAGAGCAAGACTCCGTCTCAAAAAAAAAAAAAAAAAAAAAAAAAAAAAAAAAAAAAAAAAAAAAAAAAAAAAAACAAATTGAGGGAAAATTCATAAAATTAAATTGATAGGTTAAAAAGTTTAATAAAATTAAATATTAATTTATGATTTAAAAGTTTGACAAACTTAAACATTAATTCATGACTAAAGTCAAACAAAATTTTTAGCCAAGGAAAATGAGAGTAAATTTTCTTAATTTGATTCTGGGTATCTACCAAAACAAAAGCTACATAAGATTTTATATGTCATGATGAAATATTGAGAACATCTCCTTTGATAATAAGGCATAAAGAAAGGATGATGGGTATCACAATTATTATTCAATATTTTGCTGGAAGTTCTGTGATTTTTCACAAATGATATAATTATTTATGAAGAAATTTAAAATAATTGACAGATAAATTTTGGAATTAATAAATGAGCTTAGCATGTTCTCATTTCTTATATCAACTTCGAATCATTAAAAATAATATTAAAATGCCCATATCTATACATATATTTATATATCTAGGAATAAATCTAATGTAATGTATGTGACTTTTCCACAGGAGTAACTTTTTATACTTTATTTAGGTACATTAAAGAAGACCTAAAAAAATTAAAACATGTGCCATGTTTAAGGATTTGATCTATTGATACAATGTAATTACAGTAATAAAATCTCATTTTTAAGAAACTTGAAAAGCTGATTCTAAAATTTACATGAAAACAAAAATGCCTAGGAACAGCCAAGATACTCCTGAAGAAAAAAAAAAGAAAAATGAAGGAATTCATGTACCAGTAATCAAGACTTGTGTTAGAGCTATAGCAATTGACACAGTGTGGCAATGATGCTGGTATAGACACATAAACTGGCAGAAGGGAAAACAGGACAGAAACAGTTTCATAACTATGTGATCATGACATACATGGCAGAGATGACATTATGGATTATCATAGTGAGGAATTGATGCCTTTTCAACAAATGATCCTGAGATATGAAGTATCAATGTGGAAAAACAAAAGTCTAACTCTACCTCACATAATACTAAAAAATCTAACTGTAAAAGAAAGGTTTACAAGATACTACTATGAACATTTGTATGCCAACAAATTAGATGACTTGGATGAAATAGACACATTCCCAAAAAACATATAATCTACTAAAACTGACTGATGAAAAAAATAGAAAATCTAATTAAACCTAGAATTATTTTCCCCAGCACCATTCATTAAATAGAGAATCCTTCCCCCATTTCTTGTTTTTGTCAGGTTTGTCAAAGATCAGATGGTTGAAGATGTGTGGTATTATTTCTGAGGGCTCTGTTCTGTTCCATTGGTCCATATCTCTGTTTTGGTGCCAGTACCATGCTGTTTTGGTTAATGTAGCCTTGTATTATAGTTTGAAGTCAGGTAGAGTGATGCCTCCAGCTTTGTTCTTTTGACTTAGGATTGTCTTGGCAATGCGAGCTGTTTTTTGGTTCCATATGAACTTTAAAGTAGTTTTTTCCAATTCTGTGAAGAAAGTCATTGGTAGATTAATGGGGATGACATTGAATCTATAAATTACCTTGGGCAATATGGCCATTTTCACGATATTGTTCTTCCATTTGTTTGTGTCCTCTTTTATTTCTATGAGCAGTGGTTTGTAGTTCTCCTTGACTCCTTGAAGAGGTCCTTCACATCTCTTGTAAGTTGGATTCCTAGGTATTTTATTCTCTTTGAAGCAATTGTGAATGGGAGTTAATTCATAATTTGGCTTTCTGTTTGTCTGTTATTGGTGTATAAGAATGCTTGTGATTCCTTAAGGATCTAGAACTAGAAATACCATTTTACCCAGCCATCCCATTACTGGGGATATACCCAAAGGATTATAAATCATGCTGCTATAAAGACACATGCACACATGTTTATTGTGGCGCTATTCACAATAGCAAAGACTTGGAACCAACCCAAATGTCCATCGATGACAGATTGGATTAAGAAAATGTGGCACATATACACCATGGAATACTATGCAGCCATAAAAAAAGCATGAATCCGTGTCCTTTGTATGGACATGGATGCAACTGGAAATCATCATTCTCAGCAAATTATCGCAAGAACAAAAAACCAAACACCACATGTTCTCACTCACAGGTGGAAATTGAACAATGAGATCACTTGGACACAGGAAGGGGAACATCACACACTGGGGCCTGTTGTGGGGTGGCGGGAGGGGAGAGGGATAGCATTAGGAGATATACCTAATGTAAATGATTAGTTAATGGGTGCAGCACACCAACATGGCACATGTGTGCATATGTAACAAACCTGCATGTTGTGCACATGTACCCTAGAACATAAAGTATAAAAAAATAAAATAAAATTTTTAAGAAACCTAGAATTAGTAAGGACAGTACTTTGATCAGTAATCAAAAACCTCCCAACAAAGCAAAGTCCAGGACCAGATGGCATCATTGGTGAAATTTATGGGATATTTAAAGAATTAATATCAATTCTTCTCAAACACTTCCAAAAAGTTGAAGAGGAGGGAACACTAAGTCATTTGATAAAACTGGACAAAGCCAGATGACAACTCCATAAGAAAACAAAACTACAGACCAATATTTCTTATGAATGTTGATGCACAATGCTTCAACAAAATGCTAGCAAATTGAATTTTGCAGGTTATTAAAAAGACTATACACTATGACCAAGGGGATTCATTCCTGGAATGCAATGATGGTCCAACATATGAAAATCAATGTAGTGCACCACATTAATAAAATGAAATAAACAATTATGGTCATGCCAATTGATGGAAAAAAATTGACAAAATTCAACACTGTTTCTTGATTTAAAACACCCAAACTAAAAACTAAAAACTTTTCTTATAAGAATAGGAACAGGGCAAGGATGGCAAGGATGCCTGCTTTTGCCATTTATATTCAATACAGTATTGAAAGTTCCAGCCAAAGAAATAGGCAAGAAAAAAATATCCAAATTGGAAAGTCAGAAGTAAAGAGATTTCTATTTGAGGATAGCATATCTTTTTTTTTTTTTTTTGAGACAAGAAAATTGTTTAACTTTTACTCCAAATTATGGTAAGAATTTGGAGGCATTTCCTAGAGAAGTGACATGATACATGCATGTTTTGCAGATAACATCTGAATGTAATCATTATGTGTAGGAAACCCTAAAGATTCCAAACAAAAATGTTAGAGCTAATAAATGAGTTTTGCAGAATTTCAGGATACAACACCAATGCACAATCTGTTGAATCTCTCCTCACTAACACTAATCAATCCATAAGAAAAAAAATATTTAAAAATCTCCTTTAGAACAGTATACAAGAGAATAAAATACTTAGGAATAAATTTAAGCAAGGAGATCAAAGACTTGTGCACTGAAAATTACAATACATTGTTGAAAGAAAGTAAAGAAGATATAAATAAATTAAAAGACATGCCATGTTCATAAATTGGAAGCCAATATTAAGATGACTATACAACCCTAAGTGCTCTACAGATTCAAAGCAATTTCTATCAAAATGTCAGCAGCATTTTTTGCAGAAATAAAAAAAAAAACTCACCCTAAAATTAACATGGAATCTCAAGGAACTCTAGCCAAACCATCTTGAGATAGATGATCAAGATTAGATATTTCACACTTCCTGATTCTGAAATTCACTGGCCGCAAAGGTACAGTAATCAAATGAGTGCGTTATTGGTACTATATGTTTTATTACTTTATTTCTTTTGGTAGGTACATAGTAGGTGTACATATTTGTGGGGTACATCTGTCTTGATATAGCCATGCAATGTGCAATAAGCACATCATGGAGAATGCAGTATCTATTCCCTCAAGCATTTATCATTTGAGTTACAGACAATCCAATTGCATTTTTTATTTGAAAAAAAAACAATTAAGTAATTATCAACTATAGTCAAGCTGTTGTGGCACCAAATAGCAAGTTTTTTAAATTCTAACTAATTTTTTGTAACAATTAACCATTCCCACCACTTTCTTCCCTCCCACTACTCTTTCCAGCCTCTGGTAACTCTCTATGTCCGTGAGTTCACTTGTTTTGATTTTTAGATCTTACAAATAAGTGAGAACACATGATGCTTGCCTTTCTATGCCTGGCTATTTCCCTTAACATAATGATCACCAATTCCATCCATGTTCCTGCAAATGAGTGGATATCATTCTTTTATATGGCTGAATAGTACTACATTGTGTATATGGTATATGAACCACATTTTCTTCATCCATTCAACTATTGATGGACACAGGTTGTTTCTAAATCTTAGCTATAGTAACAGTCCTGAAACTATCTATTTGATATACTAATAGTCTTTGTTTTGGGCATATTCCCAGCAGTGGGATAGCTGGATTATATGGTAGCTAGGTTTTTAGTTTTTCAAGACACCTCCAAATTGTTCTCCATAGTGCTTGTAATAATCTACATTCCCATCAACAGTGTACAAGGGTTCTCTTTTTTTCCACATCTTTGTCAGCATGTGTAATTGCCTGTCTTTTGGATATAAGCCATTTTAACTGGGGTGAGATGATATCGCATTGTAGTTTCAATTTGCATTTCTCTGATTAATGATGTTGAGCATTTTTTCATAGGCCTGGTTGCCATTTGTATGTCTTTTTTTTTTTTTTTTTTGGACAAGTATCTATTCAAATTTATTGCCCATCTTTGATCAAATTATTAGATTGTTTTTCCTATAGAGTTGTTTGAGCTCCTTATATATTCTGGTAATTGATCCCTTGTCAGATGGGTAGATTGCAAATATCTTCTCCCGTTCTGTGTTTTTCCTCTTTACTTTATTGATTGTATCCTTTGCTCTGTAGAAGCTTTAAAGCTTGATGCAATCTCATTATCTGAAGTGAAAGATAATAGATATATATTCTCCAAAAACATTGCAACTCTCACAGATCTCATAGCAAATTCAGTCATTAAAAGTGAAGCCAGCAACCAGTTTCTGGATCCTGGAAATGTGTCTAACAATTTTTCAGGATAACTAATTTTCTCTTTCCCTGAGAGCTTTATACCTAGCACTTGGATAATTAAGAATATACCAAACCTGATATTAGGTGTGCAAACACTTGCTGTCCACAGATTCTTCAGGTATTAATGGACTAACCACTTGCCACATCCAATGGCAAATATTTTAGCTAAATAACTATTTGTGTGTGTGTGTGTGTGTGTGTGTGTGTGTGTGTTTGATTCTCAACTTTCTAGAAAAGCAACTATTACCCCTGCATTACTTTGAGCTCTCCAGGTTCTTGAATCTTAAACTCTGGTCATATTGTCCTGGAGCTTGACCTTTCATTTCCACCTGTAAACCTATGAAGTTTCAACTTCAGCAATAAAAGATGAGACCTCAGAGCTGGCATTTTGTTCTCCAACATTGCCATCCAGATAAAATAGGTTCTAAAATGTCCCCTTTTTTATAATTAACAGCTTGCCAAACTAAAAACAAAATGTTTTTAGCCAGGAACAGTGACTCACACCTGTCATCCTAGCTACTTGGAAGGCTGAGGTGGGAGGATCACTTGAGCCCAGGTGTTCAAGGTTGCAGTGAGCTGTGATTGCATCACTGCATTCCAGCCTTGGCAACAGAGTGAGACCCTGTCTCAACCAATTTTTTTTCATGATTTAGGCACCCAAATCTTTAAATACATTAAATATGCTGATATTTAAGCAAAATATAAGTTTGAAAAATTTTCAAAAGTTTGCTTTTGCAAGCCCAAGAACCTGAACACCAAATCAGGTACTAGGAGTGCCAAATTTACAAACACTACTCCCCCTAGAAAAAGCCCTCTTCTGTTCTGAGGTAGAAGGTCATGCCTATAGTTACATGCCCTACCATAGTGAGTATGGACTACATCCTCTATTACTAGAATCAGAAGCAGGGATAGAAAAGTACCAGCACATAATTCAGGGGGGAAACTCCAGTCATAATCAAATGTATAGAGATTAGGGGAAATAGGGAGATGCTGGTCAAACTGTAGAAACTCAGTTATAAGATGAATAAATATTAGAGATATAATGTACTTCATAGTGGCTATAGTTAATAATACTGTATTGTTTACTTGAAATCTGATAAGAGTGGATTTTAGGTGTCCTCAATACACACACACACACACACACACACGCACACACACACAAATGGTAACTATGGGTGATAATGGATATGTTAATTAATTAGAATGTGGTAGTCAGTACACAATGTATGTTTATGTCAAATCATCACATTGTATACCTTGAATATACACATTTTTGTCACATAACTGTTTTAATATAAAAATCAAATATATAGAGATATCAAATCTACTAGAGTTGGGTAAAGATAGCAGAGTATAACATTGTCTGAAAGTTTAGTAGAACCAGACGTTTGTTTCCTAAATTTTGTTCTAAATTGAACTAAAATCTTTCCATCCTGTACTGAAAGCTACATGGGAACAGAGATCATGTGCATCTTTTTCACAATTAATTCCCCAGTACCTCATACAATGCTTATTTTACCATATAAAATATACATTAATAAATATTCATTGTGTAAATCAATCAATGTTTCTCTGATGCTGAATAATTCATCAATCTTTCTTCATTATTTAGAATTATGACAAAAATTCTAGCCCTCAAATATCTGATACATTCTACATTATTCTGATGCTCTAGGGGGGCTGAGACATTGATATTTCATTATGTGATTTGAGGCCAAGTTTCTATAAATTTTAAAAATGGAAAACTTTTATGCCGTTGGTGTATGGTGGGTTTTCAGAGTCCCAGAACATGATAAGGGATCAGGGACATGTGCTGTTTTAATGACTCCTTCAGTGAGGTTTAAAACAATGTAATCCCAATATAGCAATGTGTATATGGATCTTAGGAAGAAGTTTGGGTTTGATCCCAGTTTTTCCATAAATTAACTGTAATCCCTTAAGTAAGCCAAATCAACACTATATAACCTTGCTGATAAAATGAGAGAGTTGAACTAGAATGTCTTTAAGTACACTCTCATTAAAAACAATGTATAAATCATTGAGGAAGTGGCATGTTTCAGGTACAAAAAAGGAACTTTAAATATTTCTGCTGAAAATCAGTGATGATGATAATAGTAATAAGTCATAACTAATATTTATACAGCACTTTCTATGAGCTAAATGTTTCATGTGGATTATTTAAGGCATATTTTACTAGTTTTCCTTTAAATATTTATATTTTGATACAGAATTATAAGTTTTAAAATAATACATACTGGTTTTTAGTAACACATGCTCATTTTACAAGACTTACAAAAGAAAGAACACTAGAAAACAAAAATTTGTACATTTTTGGTGTACACTTTTCAAAAACGTGTGTATACATGTGTATTTGTAAATAACCAAAGGGAAATCAGTATATTAAAGAGATATCTGTACCCCCTATGTTAATTGCAGCACTATTCACAATAGCCAAGATTTGGAATCAACCAAGGCGCCCAATAACAGATGAACAGATTAAGAAAGTTTGGTATATATACACAATGGAATATTATTCAGCCATAAAAAGTGATATCTAGTCATCACATCCGTGGCAACACAGATGGGCCTGGAGAATGTTATGCTAAGTGAAATGAATCAGGAACAGAATTCTAATTGATATGTGGGAGCTAAAAAAGGTAAATCCATAGACGTAGAGAGTAGAATAGTGGTTATTAGAGGGTAAGAAGGTAGGAGGGAGAAGATGATAGGGAGAGGTTCATTAATATATACAAAATTACAACTAGCTAGGAGAAATAAAAATCTAATGTCCTATAGCACTGAAGGGTGACTATAATTTACAGTAATTTATTTTATATTTCCAAACTGCTAGAGTAAATAATTTTGAATGTCCACAACACAAAAAAATGATAAATGTTCAAGGTGATGAATATGCTAACTACCCTGATTTGATAATTACATATTGTATACATGTGTTGAAATACCACTCTGTATCTCATAAATCCGTACAGTTATGGTGTGTCAACTAAAAAGTAAAAAGCAGCTTTTAATGACTGCATATTATTCAATTATGTAGCCTACTACAATTTAAACAATCCCCTATTGTTGAGAATGCTAGTTGTCTTAAATTTTGTGATATTTTAATTCTTCAATTAATATCTTTATGCATAATGTCTGTTCAAACTTTTGATTATTTAGAAAAATAAATTATATTTTAATAGCTTGATCAAATGTTACGTATATTTTTAAGGCTTAGAATACATATTTCCAAATTTATCTTCAAAAAGATGTCACCAGTTTACAATATCACCAGCAGAAGGCCTTTTCATCTCACCTTTTCTGACCTTGATTATTATTATTATAAATTGCCGAACCTATAAGAGAAATACATCCCATTTTAACTTGCATTTCTTAGGTTACTGTAACTTTTTAAAAACTATTTCTTTTGTGAATTGCTTGTTCATGACCTTAGCTCATTTCTTAAAAATCAAGTATTTATTTAATTGCCTTGTAAGAATTCTTCCTTATTTAATTGGCTTGTAAGAATTCTTCCTTATGGACACTAATTATTTGCCTATAATATGTGTTGCAAATATTTTCCAGTCTATTATTTGCCTTTGTTTATGGTGTTATTGAATCTATTAATTGTTTCCCTCATTTTTTTCTTCAACACTTAGAAATATCTTCACTGCTACAGAGCAGATCATTATTTATTTATATTTTCCTTGATATTTTACAGTTTTCAATTTTAGACTTAGTTCTTACATGTGTTTAAAGTTTATTTTGGCATATGGTATGAGATGGGAATTAAAGTTCTTTGTTAAAGTCCCAATAGTTATCATAACACTATTTCTTGAATAACTTTGTCTGTCTTTTTCCCACACATGATTTAAACAACACTCCTCAAAAATCTACTGTATTCAAGCCCAACCAGGGATGTCCGCTTCCCCCTCAAAGAAAACAAAATAAAACAAAATCTACTTTGTGTTGGGCTTCTCAGAATGTTTTTTGTTTCATAGCTTTTTTTTGTTCTTATAATCTGTGAAGTGTATATTACATTCATTTTTTACATAAGATAAGCATGAGTCTCAGAGATGTCAGTTGAGTTGCCTAAAGTCAAATACTTACTAACTGGCATAGCCCAGGCTGGATACCAAGTTGTTTGGCTCAAATTCAAATTATTTTTGCCTTATCACTACCAGAAATGTCTAGATATTTCAAACAGGTATTTGGAGTAGGCCTAGTTGTAGATCATTTACAGGTTTATAGTGTAGACATAGTCTCCACATTTTAATTTGATAATTTAAATAACTAAAATAACATTTAGTTCAAATTTACAGGACTCATTAAACATTTGTACACTAACAAGACTTATAGTGCACAATAAATCTTAACCTGGAGCTCTCAATTTTAAAGGTATTTTGACTTTAGAACGTTTTTCTGTCAATTTTGCCCTTGTCAGAGAGCGATATTTTACTGTATCCACAATAAAATGATATGCCATCTACTGACAAGTTTTCCAATATCTCATATGTACACATTTAAAAGTCCTTTGGTTTTGAGAAGCTGATGCTAGAAAAAAGTGTTGTTTAGTTTTACGTTATGCAGTCCGATGCCACTGGAAATTACTCTCGGCCTTTTTGTTATTCTGGGTTTTGATACGTAAAGCAGAGTTTATAAGAAATTGAGTCTTCAAACAAGATATTTTCATTCTGGGGAATGACACTTGTTTTTTGCATAAGATGCCTAGAACTGGGATCTGAGAATCGTATAGCTGTAATGATGTATCTGGACTGGCTCAAAATAAGGCTTATTGTAAGCGACATTGCAGAATAAAAGTCTGCAAAAGAAAATGCAATTTTCAATTCCCCCTTCCCCTCATAGTAGCATGATACCTTTTTTTAATGTTCTCAATTATACATGAAGTCAACAGATCCAAACTTAATTCTTCACTTCCTATGTAAAAAACTCTGAGGTTTTTCTCAGTTACTAACACATTCATTTACTAATTTTCTCCCCCTAATCACACTGGCAAAAGCCAAGAACGTGTGTTATAATGCACCCACCACCACCAGCATGTCTGCCAGCCATTTTATTTAACGTAAGCTCTCTCTAACCATTTACATTTCAATCCTGTGCACTTCTACAAGTTTGTCTTAGATGATTGACTCAAAAGTTAGAGGAAAGTCACTTTTAAGTAAAAAGTAAACTTACACATAACAACAGTTTGGAGTTAAGTGTCAATTCTTTGGTTCCATTGAGATCAGTAAAAGGCAATGCAATAAACTCTATCATAGAAATATCTTCCGTAAAAGATGTACATACCCACTTTTCATTACCTACGATATGTTTTTAAACTTTTAATCTAATATCTAGTTCATTATTGAGAAATTAAATTTTTAAGTCACTCGATTTCTTTCTCTCAAGTAAGAAATTGTGGTCATTTTCTAGTTCAAATATTATTGATAAATACTTGTTACAGATGGTGGTGGTTGTTTCTTAGTATTCATGTGCCAAAAGGATATTAATTGTGGTATAAATATATATCCTTACTATTTCTTCTACCTCAATGATGAACACCCCTGATTGAGTCTAGAATAAGATACTGCCTATAGCTTTACAAATACTTTTCTTTTTAAAATATCAATTTTTTAGATGAAAAGTATAAAACTCTACAGATATTCTAGAAATAGCATACTTTACTTCGGCAGCAGAAAGAGAAACATGTTGCCAAATAAAATTACCTCTACTCTCCTTTGGCCTCCTAAAAATATCCTAAAGAAACTGTCCAATGAGGGAAGTGTGTTTTTCCATTATTTCTGCTAATAATAACCATAGGTGTTTTTTTTCTTCTCTCATCACCTTGTTGCTTTCTATTTTTATACACAGATATATATTCCCAAATGCTTTCTGAATGCCTGCTGGTATTGCAATCTTACATCAAATATTGAATCTTTTCTTCACATTTTTGTGTCTTCCTGTATCCCCAACTCTGTTAATGACATTGCCATCTTCACAGGAATCGAGAGTCACTTTGTAGTCTTTATTCTCTTCCCTACAGCTAAATACTTGTCAAGCACTTTTAGTCTTATCTTTGCAATCATCCTTCTATGTGTTCCCTCCTATAAATGTGTACTAACATTATTGTAGTCTAGGCCCCCACTACTTCTCACCTGGACTATGACAATGCTCAAACGGTTTTCCATGCAGCTAATTTCCTTCCACTTCAATACAGTATTCATTCACACTGTCTGCAGAAAAAAAAAAAATATAAAAATGTGACTCCACTTTTGTTACTCTGATACTCAAATTTCACTATCCCCTACAGCATAAAGCACAATCTTCTTACAGCAGTATTGAAGACCCTCCATAATTGGTTCCTAGCTGATATGGTTTGGCTGTGCCACACCCAAATCTCTTTTGGAATTGTAGTTCCAATAATCCCCACCTGTCAAGGGCCGAACCAGGTGGAGATAATTGAATCATGTAAGTGGTTTCCCCCATGCTGTTCTCATGATAGTGAGTTAGTTCTCATGAGATCTGATGGTTTCATAAGGGGTTTCCCTTTTCTCTCAGCACTCACCTTATCCTTCTCTCAGCACTCACCTGTCCTGTGAAGAAGGTGCCTGCTTCTCCTTCCCCTTCTGCCTTGATTGTAAGTTTCCTGAGGCCTCCCCAGCAATGAGGAACAGTGAGTCAATTAAACCTCTTTCCTTTATAAATCACCGAGTCTTGGGCAGTGCTTTATAGCAGCATGAGAACAGACTAATACAGTAAATTGGCACCACAGAGAGTGGGGTGCTGCTATAAGGATACCTGAAAATGTAAAAGCAAATTTGGAACTGGGTAACAGGCAGAGGTTGGAACAGTTTGGAGGGCCCAGAAGAAGATAGGAAAATGTGGGAAAGTTTGGAACTTTCTAGAAACATGGAGAGCTCAGAAGACAGGAAGATGTGGGAAGGGTAAGAACTTCCTAGAGACTTGTTGAATGGCTTTGACCAAAATGCTGATAGTGATATGGACGATGAAGTCCAGGCTGAGGTGGTCCCAGATGAAGATGAAGAACTTGTTGGAAACTGGAGTAAAGGTCACTCTTGCTAGCAGAGACTGGTGGCATTTTGCCCTTACCCTAGAGATCTGTGAAACTTTCAACTTGGGAGAGATAATTTTGGGTATCTTGTGGAAAACATTTCTAAGTGCCAAAGCATTCAAGAAGAAGCAGAGCATAAAAGTTTGGGAAATTTACGGCCTGATGGTGCAGTGGAAAAGAAAAACTCATCTTCTGGGGAGAAATTCAAGCCTGCTGCAGAAATTTGCATTTGCATAAGTAATGAGTAGCCAAATGCTAATCACCAAGACAATGGGGAAAATGTCTCCAGGGCATGTCAGAGACCTTCACAACAGCCCCTCTCAACACAGGCCTGGAGGCCTAGGAGGTAAAAATGGTTCCTGGCCAGGCTCAGGGACCCCTGCTGTGTGCAGCCTCAGGGCTTGCTGCCCTGCATCCCAGCTGCTTTCAGCTTCAGCCATGGCTAAAGGGGCCAAGGTACAGCTCAGGCCATGGCAGAGGGTGTAAGCCCCAAGCCTTAGCAGCTTCCAACTGGTGTTGAGCTTGCAGGTTCACAGAAGTCAAGAATTGAGGTTCAGGAACCTCTGCCTAGATTTCAGAGGATGTACGGAAATGCCTGAATGTCCAAGCAGAAGTTTGCTGCAGAGGCAGAGTCCTCATGGAGAACCTCTGCTAGGGCAGTGCAGAAAGAAAATGTGCAGTCAGAGCCCCCACACAGAGTTCCCACTGGGACACTGACTAGTGAAGCTGTGAGAAAAGGGCCAATGTTCTCCAGACCCCAGGATGGTAGATCCACCAACAGCTTGCACCCCACACCTCGAAAAACTACAGACACTCAATGCCAGCCCATGAAAGGAACCAGGAGGGGGAATGTAGCCTGCAAGGCCACAGGAGTGGAGCTGCCCAAGACCTTGGGAGCCCATCTCCATCAGTGTGATCTGGATGTGAGACATGGAGTCAAAAGAGTTCATTTTGGAACTTTAAGGTGCAATGACTCCTCTATTGGATTTTGGACTTGCATGGGGCCTATAGCCCCTTTTCCTGGCAAATTTCTCCCATTTGGAACAGGTATATTTACCCAATGCCTGTATCCCCATTATATACAGCAGGTAACTCACATGATTTTGATTTTACAGATTTGCCTTGTCTCAGATGAGGCTTTGGACTTGGAATTTTGAGCTAATGCTGGAATGAGCTAAGACTAAGGCATGATTGTATTTTGAAATGTGAAGACATGAGATTTTGGAGGGGCCAGAGGCAGAATGATATGATTTAGCTGTGTCTCCACCCAAATCTCATCTTGAATTGTAGTTCCAATAGTTCTCTTATGTTAGGAGCAGGAACAGGTGGAGATAATTGAATTGTGGGGATGGTTTCCCCTGTACTGTTTTTGTGATAGTGAGTTAGTTCTCACAAGATCTGATGGTTTTATAAGGGGCTTCACTCTTCACTCAGCACTCTCTTTATCTTCCCCCTCTGTCAAAAAGGTGCCTGCTTCTCCTTTTCCTTCCACCACGATTGTAAGTTTCCTTGAGGCCTCTCCAGCAATGTGGAACTGTAAGTCAATTAAACCTATTTCCATTATAAATTGCTCAGCCTTGGACAGTTTTTTTGTAGTAACATGAGAATGGACTAATACACTAGCCTATCTTCTAGTTTCTCTTGTCTATATTATACTTTCTGAACTCTCATACATCTTACAATCAAGTTATATCACATGCCACACCAAAATTCAATAATACCAAACCCTCTGTGAAATCTTACCCAAACCCTTCACTACAGCTAAGTTTCTTCTTATTGTTTCTCTCCTATTAGGCTCTCATAGCACTTTGTACCTTTAATAATGTGCTTGGTAATTTAAGAGGTTCCTTTTGTAATCACCACAGTGAACTACATTATAGTCTATGGTCTGTCAAATCCTACTCGAGGCTTTGATATTTGAGACGGTCTAAGGGATACACCAAAGATTCAGTCCTTTAGGATTTTCTTAATTGTAATTTAGAGCACCAGAAAGCTACCTATCCAGAACAAAGTAGTTATTTTCCTCAAAGATGTCCTTATAGAGCTACATTTGAGTATTTTGTTATGGGATCTATATAAGAAAGCCATATGAAGAATGGTTTTGTATTCTCGGCTATTGCACTTACAGTCTGATTTCTATTGTGAGTTTCTATATATACATTTCTTTCTCACTAGCTTATAAACTCCTACGGTACAGGGACTATATATTGTTCATCATGTACCACATTGCTCTTCATATACAAATGTGTAATATATTTTTCTATTTGATTTATTAAATAAAAATTGTTTAGTTTATAAAATAGCTCATTTGAAAATTATTATCCTCGAATTATATCAGATGAGGTTTGTCACATTTGCATATGCATATATTCACATTCAACTTTCAATGAACCCATCTACTCACTAAAGAAATACCCATACAAAATACAGGATAAATTGGAATGGTCACTGGATTGCTCTTTGCTTTAGATTGCCTAGTCATCCATTTCCTTCCATTAACCCAGTTTATATAAAATGAAGGATTTGGAGCCTTTATCAGTTGCATCCGGTTATTATTACCCTCTAAAATATCTGTCCATCCACAGGAGGACTCATATTCTATTTTTCAAGAATAATTAATGAATATTTCCCAAATATAATCCTTTATTTCTATATTCTATAATTTTTTCAAGTCAGTAATTTTCTTATCTGTGCTAGAATAATGTACATTTTGGGGGTTTTTGTTTGTTCTTTTGATATCATTGAGAACCCTATAACACAGACTATTGACATATAACATGGGAAAGATGTTGCATATTCATAGTCTGGCAGGATAAATTTACAGGTAGTGTTATACTCATTTTTATCAAAGTTTGAAGCAATGATAATCTAAGCCTGCCCAAATCTTATACACATAAATACACACCCACCATACAATAAGAACGCTAGTTCTCTAAAATGTATATATTATTAAGACACCCATGCTTACTGTTTTCATTAAATTATACTGGTGAAAAACAGTTAAAAACAGTTAAAGTAGACAATTTATAAGAAACGGAAAAGTGAAAAGACTACAGAAATATAAAATAAGAATTGATTTAAAATAGAAGTCAACGTTAGTCTTTAAAATAAAACTTGAGGGGAACATCACACACCGGGGCTTGTCAGGGGGTGGGAGGCTAGGGGAGGGATAACATTGGGAGAAATACCTAGTGTAGGTGACGGGTTGATGCGTGCAGCAAACCACCATGGCACGTGTATACCTATGTAACAAAACTGCACATTCTGTGCATGTACCCCAGAACTTAAAGCATAATAAAAAATAATAAATAAAATAAAACTTGAAACTTGCTAGTGCAATTTAATATTTTTAATGTGCACTCCTTTTAATTGAAATAGTTCTATTATTGGAATTTGGTCTCTATCACAATCAAACAGTTACATGGCTACAAGTAAGGTCTTAAAATTTGTAATTAATATCACACTTCATAATATAATGTAATGGTGAATCACTTACATGGGGTTAATTTTATGATATATCATGCAAAACACTATTTTCTATGTTTGCATCATGAATTCGTGATGCTTTATAGCAGGCCTCATGTGAGGAAGCATTTTGTGTCAACTATGAGAAAAAATATTTTAGTTTAAGTATGTGTGGTATAAGTCAATGTCATTTTTCAGGTATAGAATTGGAAAGCAAAGAACAGTGGCACAATCAGGGTCTTAAAATTATTTCTCATTTTCTGCATTTCTCTCCCTAAGTCTGAAAAATCACATTTTTATTTGAAGCCTTAACTTAATAGCCTTTCTTGATATTCTGCAGCTCACATTGATTCCTCCCTTTCCTGGACTTCTGCTGCATTGAGAACCAGCACCACACAATTTTGCACTTAATTGCTATAATTGTTTCATGAGTCAGTCTTCTGAAATAGATTTTAAGCTCCTTAACTGCAGAAATCATGCCTTACATTTCTTTTGCCTGGCACACAATTGGATAATTGTTGATTAATAAATACAGCCAGCAGCTTTCTCCCTTTTGAATGTTTCCACTCCTCTCATTTGGGGCTCTCAAAAAATATCAGCCCCTTACAATAATTTTTTCCTGTGAGTTCAACAATATTTTATAGTGTTAGAAACAGGGTTAGTTAGCTGCTACAAAACATTAAAATGCACTGCATATACAGTCTAAATTTTTACATAATGTTTTAGTATACATCTTCAGAAATACTTCGTGTCTAAAAGTGGAGACATTCTTTATTGAAAATTTATTCAGCATGTATCTAATTAAAAATTGCACTTACTGAGAAGCGATGATGAATTATGCAGTTTAAGGAATAAAAATCGATGTGAAAGGCCTCTGATCAATAAAGAAGAGAGCTTATTCCCAATGCTGCAGTAGTTGCTTTACATAATATGATTTAATTCTAACCCACACTCTTAAGGAATTTATTGTTATTCCCATTTTACAGGTGAGAAATCTGCAGTTCAGAGAGGTTAAGTAATTTTCCCCAGGTTATAACATCCAAATGGAAGAAACAGGATTTGAATCCATGTCTGTCTAACTTCAAAGCCTGAGCTTACTGTTCTTTAAGAGATATAGGCACATGAAGAAGTTATTATGATGTAATGTGATAAATGATATAATAAAATATGTGTACCAAATACTACAGGATCATGAGAAGGTTAGGGGAACACAGAGAAAATAGTGGCTAATATTGCCCGAGAAGAAATGAGGCAATATTCTCAAGAGTAAAATAACACATTTGTAATCTCTCAGAGTACCATGCTAGTTTCTATTTTTCAATTTTTTTATTTTTATTCACTGTGGGTATATAGTAGGTATATGTATTTATGGGGTACCTAATGTGTTTTGATATAGACATGCAATATAAAATAAGCACATAATGAAGAATGGGGTATCCATCCCCTCAAGCATTTATCCATTGAACTGTGAATGATCCAATTAGACTATTTAAGTTATTTTAAAATCTACAGTTATTATTTACTATAGTCACCATATTGTGCCATCAAGTAGTAGGTCTTATTCATTCTTTCTATTTGTTGTATCCATTTACCATCCCTACCTTACCCCAAGCACCCCCTACCTTTCCAAGCCCATGGTAATCTTTCTTCTACCTTCTACCTCTATTTGTTCAATTGTTATGATTTTTATTTCTCACAAAAAATTGAGAATATGTGATGTTTGCCCTTCTGTGCCAGTATTATTTTACTTAACATGATTTCCAGTTCCATCCACGTTGTTGCAAATGACTGTATCTCATTTTTTTATGGCTGAATGGTACTGCATTGTGTGTATGTACCACATTTTCCTTATCCGTTATTGTGTTGATGCACACTTAGGTTGCTTCCAAATCTTAGCTATTGTAAACAGTGCTGCAAAATACATAACAGTGCAGATATCTCTTCCATATATTGATAGTCTTTCTTTTGAGTATATACCCAGCAGTGGGAATGCTAAAACATTTGGAAGCTCTATTTTTAGTTTTTTGAGACAGATCCAAACTGTTCTCCATAGTGCTTGTACTAATTTACATTCCCACCAACAGTGTAAAATCTTTTCCTTTTCTCCACATCTTTGCCAGAATTTGTTATTGTCTGAAATTTGGATACAAGCCATTTTAACTGGGGAGAGATGATATTTCATTGTTGTTTTGAATTGCATTTCTCTGATGACCAGTGGTTTTGAGCACATTTTCATATGCCTGTTCACTATTTGTATGTCTTCTTTTGATATATGTTTATTCAAATCTTTTGCCCATCTATTGATTGGATTATTAGATTTGTTTCTATAGAGTTGTTTGAGCTCCTAATATATCCTGGTGATTAATCTCTTGTCAGATGGACAGATTGCAAATATTTTCTTCCATTCTGTGGGTTGTTTCTTCACATTGTTGATTTTATCCTTTGCTGTGCAGACTTTTTAACTTGCTGTGGCCCTATTTGTCCATTTTTGCTTTGATTGATTGAGCTTGTGGGATATCACTCAAGAAATTTCTGCCCAGACCATGTCCTAAAGATATTTCCCAATGTTTTCTTGTAGTAGTTTCATGATTTTAGGTCCTAGATTTAATGCTTTAATTTATTTTGAGTTGACTTTTGTGTATGGTGACAGAAAATGGTCTAGTTTTATTCTTCTGCATATGGATATATAGTTTTCCCAGCACCATTTATTGAAGAGACTCTCTTTTCCCCAGTGTATATTTTTGGCACCTTTATGGAAATGGGTTTACTGTAGGTGTGTGAATTCGTTTCTGGGTTCTCTATTCTGATCCATTGGTCTATGTGTCTGTTTTTATGACAGTACCATGCTGTTCTGGTGACTATAGTTCTGTAGTAGAATTTTAGGTCAGCTAATGTAATTCCTCCAGTTTTGTTCTTTTTCTTAAGGTAGTTTTAGTTATTCTGAGTATTTTGTGGTGTCATATAAATTTTGGGAGAGCTTTTTATATTTCTGTGAAGAACATCACTGGTGTTTTAAGAATTGTATCTGTAGACTGCTTTGTGTAGTATAAACATTTTAACAATATTGATTCTTTCAATCCATGAACATGGAAAGTGTTTCATTTTTTGGTATCCTCTCCAATTTCTTTCATCTGTGTTCTATAGTTTTTATTATACAGATGTTTCACTTCTTTGGTTAAGTCAATTCCTAGGTATTTAATTTTATCTGTGGCTATTTTAAATGGGATTCCTTTTTATTTCTTTTTCACATTGTTCACTGTTGGCTTATAGAAATGCTACTGATTTTTGGACATAGATTTTGTATCCTGCAAGTTTATCCAATTTGTTTATCAGCTCCAATGGGTTTTTTGTGGAGTCCTTAGATTTTTCCAGATACAAAATTATATCATCTGCAAACAAAGATAATTTTACATCTTCCTTTTCAATTTGGATGCCATTTTGTATATTTCTTTTGTCTGATTGCTCCAGGTAGGACTTTCAGTATTACTTTGAATAACAGTGCTAATAGTGGGCATCTTTGTCATGTTCCAAATTGTAAAGGAAAGGCTTTCAGTTCTTTGCCATTCAGTATGATACTAGCTGTAGGCCTGTCATACATGACTTTTATTATGTTGAAGTATGTTCCTTCTATTCCCAGTTTGTTAAAGCTGTTTTATCATGAAGAGATGGTGAATTTTATTAAATGCTTTATTGGCATCAATTGAAAGGATCATATGGTTTTTATTCTTCATTCTTTTAATATGACGTTTGATTGATTGATTCTGTATGTTGAATCACCCTTGTATATCAGTGATATATCTCACTAGGTCATGATGTATAATCCTTCCATGTATTGTTGAATTGTGATTACTAGTATTTTATTGCACGTTTCTTCATCAATATTCATCAGAGACTTTGGCTTGCAGTTTTCTTTTTCTTTTTCTTTTTCTGTATTGATGTTTCTTTGTCTCGTTTTCATATCAGAGTAATACTTGTCTCATAGAATGAGTTTGGAAATATTCCCTCCTCTTCTATATTTTGGAATAGTTTAGGTATGATTGGTATTAGTTCCTCTTTAAATGTTTGGTAAAACTCAGCAGTGAAGCCCTCAGCTCCCAGGATTTTCTTTACTGGGAGACTTTTTATTGCAGTTTTGTTCTTGTTACTTGTTACTGTTCTGTTCAGGTTTTGGATTTCTTCCTAGTTCCATCTTAGTAGGTTGTGTGTATCTAGGAATTTGTCCATTTCTTCTAGATTTTCTAATTTATTGGCATATAGTTACTCATAGCAGCCACTAATGATCCTTTGAATTTCTGCAGTATCAATTGTAACATCCCCCTTTTCACTTCTGATTTTATTTAGTTGGCTCTTCTCTATTTTTTTCTCGGTTAGTCTGACTAAAAATTTGTCAATGTTGTTTAACATTTCAAAAAAAGCAAGATATTGTACTGATCTTTTGTTTTTTTTTTTTTTTTTTTTTTTTTTTTTTTTTTGAGACGGAGTCTCACTCTTCGCCCAGGCTGGAGTGCAGTGGCGCGATCTCGCTCACTGCAAGCTCCGCCTCCTGGGTTCACGCTATTCTCCTGCCTCAGCCTCCCGAGTAGCTGGGACCACAGGTGCCCGCCACCATGCCCGGCTAATTTTTGGTATTTTTTAGTAGAGACGGGATTTCATCGTGTTAACCAGGATGGTCTTGATCTCCTGACCTCGTGATCCGCCTGCCTTGGCCTCCCAAAGTGCTGGGATTACAGGCGATCTTTTGTATTTTTTATTTCACTTTCATTATTTCTGTTCTGCTCTGTTATTTATTATTCATTTTCTTCTACTAATTCTGGATTTGATTTGCTCCTGTTTTACTACTTCTTTTAGATTCATCATTAGATTGTTTGCTTGACGTTTTTGGTCTTTTTTGATGTAGGCACTTATAAGGTTTTCTCTGGGTACTGGTTTTGCTGTATCCCATAGGTTTTGGCATGTTGTGTTTTCATTGTCATTTGTTTCAAAAACATTTTAATTTTCTTATTAATATATTCAGTGACCCGCTGGTACTTCAGGATCATATTAATTTTCATGTATTCATATAGTTTCCAAAATTCCTCTTGTTACTAATATCTAGTTTTATTCTATTGTGGTCAGAAAAAAAACTTGATATTAATTGAATTTTTTGAATGGTTTAAGACTTATTTTGTGGCTATATATATGGTCTGTCCTTGAGAATGATTTATGTCCTGTGGAGAAGAATGTTTATTCTGCAACTCTTGAATAAAATGTTCTGCAAATATGTGTTATATTCATTTAGTTCATAGTGCAGATTAGGTCTGATGTTTCTTTGTTGATTTTCTGTGTAGAAGACCTGTCCAGTGCTGAAAGTGGGGTGTTGAAGTCTCCAGCTATTATTTTATTGTGATCTATCTCTCTGTTTAGCTCTAATAACATTTCCTTTATGTATCTGGGTGCTCCCATGTTGGGTGCGTATATATTTACAATTCTTATATCCTCTTGTTACATTGGCCTTTTTATCATTATATTATGATCTTCTCTGTCTCTTCTGATGGTTTTGTCTTGAAATCTATTTTTTTCTATTATAAGTATAGCAACTCTTGCTCTTTTGCGGTTTCCATTGGCATAGAATATCTTGTTCCAGCCCTTTATTTGCAGTCTATGTGTGTCTTGATCGTTGAAGTGTGTTTCTTCTGGGCAGAATTTCAATGACTCTTGTTTTTTCATATTTTCAGCCAGGCTATGTCTTCTGATTGGAGAGTTTAGTCCATTTTCATTCAACATTATTATTGATAAGTAAGAACTTAATCTTGCCATTTTGTTATTTGTTTTCTGGTTGAGTTGTGGTCTTCTTTCTTTCATTTCTGTCTTTCATTCGTGAAGATTATTTTCTCTGATAATATGATTAAGTTTCCTTCTTTATATTTTTTGTGCATCAGTTGTATATATATTTTGTTTGAGGTTACCAGAAAGCTTGTGAGTACTCTCTTAGAGCCCATTATTTTAACCTGATAAAAATGTAACACTATTTGCATAAACAAACACAGAAGTAAAAATAAAACTAATAAAACTTGCCTTAACTTTGTCCCCCACTTTTTAACTTTTTATTGTTTCTATTTATATTTAACTGTACTGACTCTGTCTTGAAAAGTTATTGTAATTATTATTTTTCACTGGTTCATCATTTAATCTTTCTACTTAGGATAAGAGTAGTTTATTCACCACAGTAAAAGTGTTATAATATTCTATGTTTTTCTGTGTACTTACTATTATCAGTACGTTTTGTACCTTTAGATAATTATTATTATTATTATTTGAGATGGAGTCTTGCTCTGTTGCCAGGCTGGAGTGCAGTGGTGCAATCTCAGCTCACTGCAACCTCCACCTCCTAGGTTCAAGCAATTCCCCTGCCTCAACCTCCCAAGTAGCTGGGACTACAAGCGCATGCCACTACTCCCAGCTAATTTTTTGTATTTTAGTAAAGACGAGGTATCACCATGTTGGCCAGGATGGTCTCGATCTCCTGACCTCATGATCCACCCTCCTCGGCCTCCCAAAAGGGCTGGAATTACAGGCATGAGCCACTGTGCCCGGCCCCTTCAGATAATTATTTATTGTTCATTAATGTAATTTTCTTTCTCATTAAAGTACTCCTTTTAGCATTTCTTGTAGGATGGGTCTGGTATTGATGAAATTTCTCTACATTTTTTGGGAAAGTCTTTATTTCTCCTTCGTGTTTAAAGTGTATTTTCACTGAATGTACTATCCTAGAGTAAATTTTTTTCCTCCTTCAGTACTTTAAATATGTCATGCCACTCTCTCCTGGCCTGTAAGGTTTCCACTGAAGAGTCTGCTGCCTGATATATTGGAGCTGCATTATATGTTATTTGTTTCTTTTCTTTTGCTTCTTTTGCTGCTTTTAGGATCCTTTCTTTAACCTTGACCTTTGGGAGTTTGATTACTAAATGTTTTGTGGTAATTTTCTTTGGGTTAAATCTACTTGGTGTTCTATACCCTTCTTGTAACTTTATATATTAGTCCGTTCTCACACTTCTAGTAAAGAAATACCCAAGACTGTGTAATTTATAAAGGAAAGAGGTTTAACTGACTTACTGCACTGCAAGGCTGGGGAGGCCTCAGGAAACTTATAATCATGGCAGAAGGAGAAGCAGGCACCTTCTTCACAAGGTGGCAGGAGAGAATGTGAGCATGTGAAGGAGAAACTGTCAAACACTTATAAAATCATCAGCTCTTGTGAGAACTCAATCACAATCACAAGAACAGTATGGGGAAAACTGGCCTTCTGATCCAATCACTTCCCACTGGGCCTCTCTCGATATGTGGGGATTATGCAGAATACAATTCAACATGAAATTTGAGTGGGGACGCAGCCAAACCATTTCACTTAGATATTGATATCTTTCTCTAGGTTCGGGAAGTTCTCTGTTATTACCTCTTTGAATAAACTTTCTACCCCTGTCTCTTTCTCTACTTCCTCTTTAAGGCCAGTAACTCTTAGATTTTCCCTTTTGAAGCTATTTTCTAGATCCCATAGATGTGATTCATTGTTTTTTATTCTTTGTTTATTTTTCCTCCTCTGTGTATTTTCAGATTGCCTGTCTTCAAGCTCACTAATTATTCTGCTTGATCAATTCTACTATTAAAGGACTCTGATCCATTTTTCAGTATACCAGTTGCATTTTTCAGCTTCAGAATTACTGCTTGATTATTTTTAATTATTTCAGTTTCTTTGTTAAATTTATCTGATAGAATTCTGAATTCCATCTTGGTGTTACCTTGAATTTCTGTGAGTTTCTTCAATACAACTATTTTGAATTATCAGTGTTGTTCTTGGAGACTTGTAGAGGTACCAGTCTGATAGTCTTGGTTAAGATCTGGGGGAATTGTCTGGATTATCAAAGACTCTTATTATTTTCCCTTACTTTCTCCCAAACACACAGAGTCTCTGTCTCTGTTATGAGCCACCTAAAGCTGGGAGTGGAAAACACAAGCATCCCTGTGGCCACCACCACTATGACTGCACTAGGTCAGACCTGAAGCCAGCACAGCACAAGGTCTTTCCCAAGGTCTACTGTAACCACTCCCTGGCTACTGCCAATGTTCGTTCAAGGCCCCAGTCCTCTATAATCAGCAGATGGCAAAGCCAGCTAGGTCTGTGTCCTTCCCTTCAAGTTGGCGAGGTCCCCAGGCCCCAGCTGGGTCCAGAGGTGTTGTTGGGAACTGAGGTACTACAGTCAAAAACCTTAGAAGCCTACATGGTATTCTATTGTATTGCGGCTAAACTAACACTCAAGCCATAAGATGCAGTCCTTCCCACTCCTCCCTCCCCTTTCCAAAGGCAGAGGAGCCTCACCCTGTAGCGACCATGACCCTTGGCCATGAGGAGTACTGCCAGACTACTGACAATGTTCCCTTAATATCCAAGGGCTCGTAAGTCAGCTTGTGGTGAATGCTACCTGGTCTGGAATGCACTGTTTAGGGTGGTGCGCTCCCCTCTGACCCAGAGCAGGTCCCAAAATGCCTTTCAAGAGTCTAGTCCTGGAATTGGGTGCCCCAAGTGCCTGCTTGGTGCTCTACCCTTCTGTGGTAGTGTTGGTACCTAAGATACAAGACAAAGCCCCTTTTACTTTTCCCTCTGATTTTCTGAAGCAGTTTTGTTTCATAGCCACCACAGCTGTAATATACTGAGTCTCACATAAAGCTGGCAAGCCTCAGACACTCACCAAAGCCCTCGGTGTAGTACCTAGGTACTGCTGCTGGTTACTCAGGGCCCAAGGGCTCTTCAGTTAGCAGGCAGATGATGAACGCTGGCAGGAATGGGTTATTTCCTTCAAGGCTGTTGCTTCTCTTCTGGCCCAAGGTGTGTCTAGGAATGTCATTTGGGAGCTAGGGGCTGGAATAGGGACCTCATGACCCTGACCACTGCCCTATCTTACTGTGGCTGAGCTGGTATTCAAAATGCAAAGCACAGTCTTCCCACTCTTCCTCACCTCTCCTCAAGCAGAAGGAAGGGGCCTCTTTTGGAGCCTCAAGCTGTATGATCTTGGCTTAGGGGAGGGGTGATGCCAGCATTCTCTTGGCTGTCCCAGCTGCTGTCTCTGTATGTTTAATGTTCTCCAAGTCTACTATCTCTGGGCCTTGTTCAATCGTAGGACTCGCCTATGAGTTGCAGTTCTTATGGCCTAGATACTTTTTTAAGTTTACTTTGAGACTGAAAGCATGTTGGCCCTTGGTGGAAAGTTTTGAGAGCACTCAAGTTTCAGACTGCTGGGATTGGTGATTCTTCTCTGGCTTGAGGTGGTTTAAATGGTTCCACTGTGGCTGTGCATCAACTGAGTTTGGTCTGATTTTCCTCTGTGCTCTAACAGGACAGCACTGAGTTCAATGCCTCACAATTGTTGTCTTCTCACTCCCTCAGTGTCCAGAGAGGCTCTCAGCACCGTTCTGCTGCACAGGGGCTGGGGGAGGTGTGGCGTCAGCGATTCAAGACTATTTTCTTTATCTCTTCTGTGCCTCTTTCAGGGATATGAAGTTGTTAAAACCAGGTATATGAGTGTTCACCTGGTTTTTTGACTCTTACGAAGGTGTTTTTTTCTGTGTAGATAGTTGTTAACTTGGTGTCCTTGCAGCAGGGGTGAATCAGAGGAGCTTTCCATTTCACCATCTTGCTCTACCTCCTTCCTCTGGTTAAGTTTGCATACCAATTTGATAGCAAGTGGAAATGTCAAGTGGACAATTGGATACAGCAGTTTGAAGACAAGAGGAGAGATAGCGGCTGGGTATATTAATCTGGTAGTCATCAAAGTATAAATGATGTTTAAAACCGTGACACTATATGAGATCACCCAGAAAGAGTATAGGCGGAAGAAGTTTATCAGGTATTATTTTATTATAACACTACAGCTGTTACTGCCCTACTTTTCACAAGCTCTCCAAACTCCTTGTTTCTGGCTCATCCTCTTCATAATTCCACTGACTGACATCTTGACACCAAATTTTTCCCCAACTTTGCCTTCCGAGCTCAGATAACTACTGTGAATTCTGTCTCAGTAAGACCTACCTAGTGAAGCACTGAGTTGTGGGCTGATTCTTTCTACCAATTGTCATTGATTTCTCCACTCTGAGCCACCTCTTTTGAATTTAGAGACAGCTGCATATGCTCTACAATGGAATTTCCAATTCAAACAGCAAAAAATAAAAAAAGGTACTATAGCAGTAGACATTCAATAACCATTTATCGAATGAAATATAAATGCATAAAATAGAAGGCTATAGCAATAGGCAGGCATATGTTTCACTCTCTTGATTTCTGGGCTTGCCTAGGATCAACGGCATTATTTTAATGATCAGGGCTTGATAATTACCAGAAACTTTAGAATATATTAAAAATTATCCCAATGCTTTATCATCTATGAATGCACTCTCAATTGGTTCATATAATATAAATTAAATGTTAAGATTGGCAATAAACTCTCCATTTGCACTGTGGAAGCAGATTGCAGGCATACTACCATCCATTTTTCCATATTATGGAGGCTTCTTAAAGGTACAAAATTGCCATGTGTCAATGCTTTTTTTCTCTTTTCTGTCTCAATGACACACTTTATCAAAGCAATTTAAAAGTGGCCATGTTGAGTCCATTAGCTGAAGTATGTAATATCAAAGAAAAAACAATCCTAAGTGCCAAAAATGTTTTGTCAATAAAGATTGTCTGGCTGCTGCATAACATTTTACTCCCATGTATAAATAGAAGACAGGTATGCAAAAGTCAGTGGGCTCTATTCTCACCTTATTTCTTTCTTATTAAATAGAATAACAAGTAATTGGATTAGTTGATCAACTTGGTAAAATTAAGCTAAGAACATTATATGTGTATGTACGAACAAAAATTAACAAGCCATAATAGCAATTATTAAAATCCACACTTGTGGGTATCCCACAAATGCTTTTTTTCTCAAATAGACAAACTCTCTGCAGTGAACTGAAAGTATTAGTCAGAGATAATTTTCATTAGATTGAAAAATGTTAGAACTGGAAAGGATCATAGAACTTGTCCCCTGGCTGAGAAAGTCTTCTCCAAAACAATATACTTTTAAAATAGCAGACCAAGGTATAGAGTTCAGACTTCTGGACCCTGTATCAGTACTCTTTCTACTACACTATATTGTCTCCTAAGAAATAAAGTAAAAAATTACTCTTTGTGATGAGTTCACAGCACTCTATTTTTACAAATACTAGAAAATTTAATTTCTTAATTATAGACAACAAATGCATGGGTGCTCAATTCTTATTAAAATAATGGCTCAACAGATGGCATTCTGCCTCATAGAGTATATGATATACTTTAGTTACTAAAATGTGTAAATGGTATAGTAGGCTATAATTTAAATTGTCAATTATGCTTTGAGCCATGACGTAGATGTGTTTAAAAAGAAAACATAAGATGTGAATGTCATGAGGATTATGGGCATTTTGTTATTTTGTTTTGTTTTATTTAAGCATCATTATGAACTCATGCATTTTAATATATTTGATGCATTTCTATTCATTGCTTGTTACTTTTCATAGTGATGCTCAAATTCCTTTAACATGGCCAGTAGGGAGTTTAAGTTGACTCAAAAAGGTTTTCGAACTTGACATAGTATGTTCTCTCTTTCTGTTTTTGTTTTGTTTTATTATTGTGAGAACATTGATTTCACTTATTCATGGTGTCTAAAATTGTCATTCTCAGAAACAGGACGTAGAGTGGTGGTTTCAAGGGACTGGAAGGAGGGTAAATGGGGAGTTGTAATTCAATGAGAGTAACATTTTAGCTATGCAAAATTGGTAAATTCTAGAGATCTGCTGTACAACATTGTGCCTATATAGTTAAGAATACTGTATTGTACTCTTAAAAATATGAAAGGTTAGATTCATGTTAAATGTTCTTACTCTTTGAATTATTGACCTAGAGCACAAGGTAAAGGGAGAGAAGGATTGTGGGTGTATGCATATGAACTACAGAATGATGCTATAGTTGCTTGCAGTTGAATCCTGATTAGACTAAGACTGAGGCAAGAGACCTATGCTCAACAATAACTGGTAACATTCTTTCCTGGAAGCATTATAGATGCTTAACAATGTTACTTTAGTATGTGATAATCACATTGGTAACTCTGATCTTTAGGAGCCCATGGCCTGAGCTAGGCATAGTGTCTCCATCTCTTTCAGTACTCCAGTATCACCTACTTGCCAGATATATGCATTGAGAAGATCCACTTACACTTCAGATATATTCCTAGAATCCATTTTTAATCTCCTCATACCATGCTTCTAAACTAGTACATATTCCCAAGGTGTCTCTTTTTATCTGTGACATTTTCTAGTCACCCAAACTTGAAAACTTGGAGACGCTGTTGACACTACCTATTCCTTCCCTGCCACTATCCCTCTTGCAGCATACAGAGTGACCAAGTCCTATCTATTGTTCTTTCAAAATGTACCTGAAATTCATTCTTTCTTTTTTTTCTTGACACTTATACCCTGGGTAACACTTTTAAATCAATTCATGATTGAATTATGGCAATAAAATTCTAAATTATCTCCTAATCACCTGTCTCTTTGCTCTATATATCGACCATACTGCATCAGATTTAATCTTCCCTGCTTTCATCACGTCACAGTGCCTTACACATAGTTGGCTCTCAAGAAGTAATTACTGAATAAATTACTATTCAAACCTGATTGAAAACCTACGTTGATTGCTCTCCCTATTGTCAGAAGAATTTTAAAGTCCTCCAAAATGTGGTTCCTTTCTGTTTCTCTCCAAGAAGATGAATCTGCTCTGGTCATGTTGGTTTTCTCATTGAACACACGTCAACTCTCACCACTCTTTTCTTCCTTTTTGGAGCACCTTCTCTTGCTATTACGATTATCCAAATTTTACACATTTCTCAATGCTCAACTCAGGTATAATTTCTCCTTTAAGCCTTTCCCAATTACTAAAGCTCATAAGGGTTTTCCATGTCTCCGAGTCCCTAAAACCAGAATTTTACACTTCCTCATATTATTATTTCATATTTGTAAACTGTTTATGTTTATGAGCTTTGTCCAACCACAACTGATGTCTTGAAGTCAGGAACCTTGGACACGTCTTAGAGGCAGAAACTTTGGACTTCCATGAGTCTCAGTTTTTTCATCAGAAAACTGAAGTTAACTGTACTTATATCACAGAGTTGTTAGGAAAATCCTCTAGCAGAGTGCCTAGCACATAATAGATGCTTAACAATGCTACTTTATTTTCTGTTTGTCACTTTATACAACCTAGCAAATGGCCCTGCACATAGTAGTTACTCAGCAAGTTCTGACTGAACTGAACTGAACATAGAGACCCATAGAATAGTACAAGTCATTTCCTTATTGTTTGTTATGCCACTGCTGGTGGTAGAGGGTATATTTGTGAGAATGTTTGCTAAAAGAGAGGAGGAGAAAGAAGTAGGAAAAAAGGTGAAACTGAGAACACACCTCTGAGTTACAATGCCCACTTAGAATCAAGTCATTCAAGATGGTTTTGGGAGGGGTAAGAAAACCAAAAAAGGGAAGTTGTCATATGGAATAATAAGGATTCATTGTGTTGAATTACTATTTGTTTAGGTAGAAAAAACCCAGCTGAATATGGCTCATTAAAATATGATACAATAATACCTCTCCAACTTTGTTCAAATACATAAACCGTTTTTATAACAGCAGTTTAAGAAGTAGCACAGAATATCCTTACATTTGCAAAGGGCCCAGGGCCCAGGGAAAGAGGTTGTCTCAAGTAAAACCAAGTGAGGAAGACTGGATTTTCATTCCTGAAGAATTCGTGGAGACTCCAGACACATGCACACACACACACTCACACACACACACATTCAAACAAATAGGAATTGACAAGGTCTTCCTAGATGTTAAATGTAGACATTTCTTGGCAATGATGTATGTAATTAGGGTTGAGTGACAGCCTTAAATATCTCAAAAGGCCACAATTATCTTTTCAGGTCATTTCATATGGTTCTTAGTATAACACTATATGGGTGTTCAAAAGTAATAGTAAAAATAATAATCAAAATTTGTGTATAACACTTTTTTAAAAATTCAAAGTGCTTTCACGTGCATTTAGACTCAACTGAGCACTTAATTCAATTATGAGCAACTTTTTTGTTGTTACAAAAAGGTAAAATGTATTAAAACGTACACACACACTTACAAACCATACATGGTGTTACTCCAAGTCAAGAGAAACGTAAAGACACAGCATTCAATCTTAGCTGCATAAAATTAACTGTAGAATATATTGTGTTATTGTAATAGTTTCACATCCACCTGCTGTTGCTACTGGAGTGAGTGCAAGTGTTGAAACTATCTGCTTAAAATGTCAAGTTACATTAATTATTTCCCTGTGGGCAGTTTGCCTCTCCAGGAAATTGTGCCCCAGTAAAAAGGGATCTCTTGGCGCTTCCCGTGTATTTCTCACTGTGTTTAGTGCAATACCATAAACATTGAATAACATCATGAGACCCATGTGAAGTGCCACTAGTGAGCTGGAAATGCAATTATGAGCAACTTTTACATCATCGTATATGTTCACATACATTTTTCTATGTTCCCCATAGTACTTTGTATGATATGCAGATTTATTATCTGTATGTGCAAATGAGAAAACTTGAGAGTCAGAGAAATTATAACTTTCCAGAACTGCATGGACAGTTAGTGGCAGAAATAGAACTAAAATGTTTGATTTGTAATCCCAACCAGTCCCTGTTCTCCAATTTACAAAGATAACTTCAGTCAAACTGTTAATAAATCCCTTTTTTATGAATTTCTGACACTTGAAATTTAACTTGTTAAAAAAGAAATTCACTTTACGTCCCCCCTCCCCCCACCCAGACAGCACTCTGGCTTTTAACACCATTGACACCATCATTCACCTGTTATATTAGATTGACAGCCTTAAAATTATTTTTCATTTCTCTTCTTCGTTGCTCTTGTCTGACATATCTAATCTAAATCCTGATGAATCTTCATTCACATATATATCAAAGTTACCATTTTTCCTTTATAAACCTCAAGATTTTAAAATCTATTTAATAATGGCAGTCATTTTTAGGTTCTCTGAATTTCCTGCTAGATTTAACACTCTTGGATTCAAAGAAATAAGTGAAGGTGTGAATAGTTATTATTTCCAGTTGTGTAATTACTTTCATTATTCCATAAGTTGGCAAATTCGTCCAGTTAGAATAATGTGGTCTCGGACACGAATCAGGTTTTCACTAGTTATTTCAGTATCAGGGAGGAAAATGAAGAGTATAAAGTAGATAACAGGTTTTGCTTATTTTTATATCTTTGTGCTCTATTTTTTCATTTTATTTTTCATTTATTCACACAAGCATGAATTACTGTTGTAATTTGATAAAATAAAAATATTTTTACAAAGAAATTCACTCATTCCTTCATGAGGTATTTTCAAGCACCTACAAAACCCTGTAAGATATAGTGGTGAACAAGACAGATATGGCCCTTTTTTATGTACCTTAAAATAGTAATACATTCTCTGAGGAAGTATAATAGGGACCCCTGACACAAGCAGTGTTTCCCACAGTATGGTCTGGAGACTACTCACATCAGAGCCACCTAGGCACTTGAATTTGGATTCCTTGGTTCCATCACAAACTTCCTGAATCAAAAAATCTGAGGAAGAAGCCTGAGATTCTCAAGTTTTAGCAAGTATCTCGGTGATTCTTCTGCACACTATAGTTTGAGGACTCTTCTTGTAGAGTGTGGACTACTCTTAAATTTTCTTATTTTTGCTTATCACTATTTCTTGCAGTGTTTTCAATGAATATGTAATACTTAAGAAAAGAACTATTAAAATAAGACAGTTATGGCAAGTCAACAGATATCAGTACAGTAATCTGGGTGTGAATGGATGTGCAGAGGCTAAAAGTGTTCATCTCATAGATGTAGAGAGTAGAATAACGGTTACTAGAGGCTGGGAAGGGTACATGGGATAGGGAAAGATTAGTTAAAGGATACAAAATTACATCTAGATAGGAGGTATAAGTTCTAGTGTTGTATAGCACTGTAGGGTGACTATAATAAAAATCATTTATTATATGTTTTTAAGTAGCTAGAGAAAAGGATTTTGAATGGTCACAACATAAACCAATGATAAATGACTGAGGTGATAGATATGTCAACTACCCTGATTTGATCACTGCACATTGTATGTATTGAAATTTACTATACACTCCATAAATATATACAATTATCATTTGTCAATTAAAACCACAAGAAACACTTCTTAAACATAAAGAGTTAAAAGCTAGGTTTTGAAGGACGTAATTCCAATGGATCAGCAGAGAAAGTATTCCAAAAATGAAGCACAGATTCTGTTAAGAAAAACATGGAGACACTAGTAAACAAAATATGATAATGAAGCAAATCTGGCCAGGACAGAGAGTTATGTTCAGAAGGAATATGATGAGGTTAACGCAAATATGGTAACATGTTAAGGAATGGTCATGTTTACTGAATGGAGGAACTTTGATTTGATTTACAAGTCAATTAATGGATATCCTTGACTAGTGGCGGATGGAATCATGCAAATAAAGCTTTGGGAAGATTTGTTTGGTAGTGTGATGCAGGATAGAGAAAAAAAGAATAAATAGCAAAATAAAGGATAGCAAGAAGACTGGTGGAATGATGTAAATATAATGAGATTAGGTTCTGAACTATGATGATGACTGAGGCATGTATTGAAAAAAGGTTTAGGAATAGTCAATGACAAACTTTTTAAAACAGGCTTTTTGTTGTCTTTATTTTCCATCCTTTCCTATTTTTTCTTAATAGACATGGAGTTTTGATTTTAGACTAGAGGACAGTGCCTTCAATTAGGGTACTTGGCTCTTTCAGATATGTAATGATCTGACTGGCCATGTTTAAGGATTGGTCCCTTTTGGGCATTTAGCCTATATATTGGAAATGGTTTAGTAAGAAGACATTTGTTCTCTTTAAATGTCAGACCAACAAAAGAGCCTTTATCCACCTAACTTGTTTTTTAGTTATGAGATCCCAAAACCAGCTCTTAGGTACCATTACCTCACAGGTTTGTGGTACAGTAAAAACACGAGAAGAAAACACTTTCATTGGATTTGGATAACTGTATAATGTCAGAGCTAAAGAGGTCCATGGTAATTATCCAATCCCGCTATTTCATTTTGCCAATAAAGAATTTTGAAGCTCGGCCGGACGCAGTGTCTCATGCCGGTAATCCCAGCACTTTGGGAGGCCGAGGCGGGTGGATCACGAGGTCAGGAAATCGAGACCATCCTGGCTAACATGGTGAAACCCCGTCTCTACTAAACACACACACACACATTAGCCGGGCGAGGTGGCGGGCGCCTGTAGCGCCAGCTACTCGGGAGGCTGAGGCAGGAGAATGGCGTGAACCTGGGAGGCAGAGTTTGCAGTGAGCGGAGATCGCGCCACTGCACTCAAGCCTGGGCGATAGACGAGACTACATCTCAAAAAAAAAAAAAAAAAAAAGTTTGAAGCTCAGAGAAGTAATTAAATCTGCATTATCTAATAGATCCGTGTCAGAATCTGAAATAGAACCCAGAGTTCTGACTCTCAGTCTCCATCCTCTTCTGCTACACCATCTTGCCCCCTGACATCACTGAATAATTTTATCACAGGCCAATCATCTTGATTATCACAATCTTTGCCCTTGAAAAAAATCCTGATCTGTTAACCTGGCAGGTGTTCTCCCATAAGCATAGTCAAGTGGTGTCACAATTGCTGTTTGCAGTAATCATAATGTACTATTCCCATGAGAAACTTATACGTAAAATGTGAAGTACTCTGTCTCCATATTCTCAGTTTTAACCTGACACACCCTCTTCCACCAATCAAATAGTACTCCCTAAGTTCCATTGGAACCTCTGGACTGTAGCTATAAAATACATGAGAAAAGATTCTGGATTTTATAAATCTGTGCATGTAACATCACACTAGACCCACCTGGGTGTCAACATTTTCCCCATATTTAGATGGCCAGAAATAAATGTACATGGGAAAAGACTATAGGTAGAATTTGAAACATTGTCAACCTAACTAAATCTACCCAGAAAACAAAAATGGCAACGGTTGTTATGGTACAGATTATGTGTTGCCAGAAACAGTGCCTCTCCCGTATCAAAAGAAGAAGCAATGCAGAGGGAATCTCAAAGAAATATTCCCTTCCTGCCATGGGGCATGGGTGTAAAAGTATAATTATAATCTCTGGCAGAAAGAGGGTTACTATAGCACATTTTTTAAAGTCTTGAGATCTAACAAAGACAGTCAAAGGCCCTGTATGGATTTATTCCTTGCCAAATCCAAGGCCAAATTACTAAATAGAGCATTCACCTTCAACAGCAAGCATCTCACTCTAATACTCAGACCAACTGCCTAGTTCCCTTTCCTACATATTCCCTCAAGATGATTGATTACCCCATGGCAGAGTAAGGGTGGGTCTATTTGCATATGCATTGTCTGGACTTATTTGAGAGGAAAAGGAGCCTCTGTCACTCTCTCACTGTAACTTTCTGTCTCCTCTTTGTCTCTCTCTCACAAACACAAACACATACACATGCATGCACATGCCCACTCCCCCCCCCGCCCCCCCCCCACCTCACACACACAAAACATCTCCAAACGAGACTTATCTCTTGGTGAGATATAGCTTGACAAGACCCTATGTATTTGGCAAATTGGAGCAATTAGTTCACAGCCTTTAATTTGCCTTGATCATCAGTGCTTTCTTCACTAGAGTCAGAAAGAAATTCAGAGATAGATACACCCAATAGAGAAAAATAAAGTATCTAGCGTGCTAGGAAACTCTACCTGAAGTCGCACATATGAAATCAGTTTATAAATGGACCCTTACCGAGACAAAGCTCCTTTTTAAAAAATATATATTTTTAATTTATATGGGTACAAAGTAAGTGTATATATTTATGGAGTACATGAGTTATTTTGATACATGCATAAAATGCGTAATAATCACAACAGGGTAAATAAGGTATCCATCACCTCAAGCATTTCTCATTTCACAAGACTCCTTCTTGATTCCACATTTGCCCTCCCTCCTTTCCCTTTTGACTTGCTAATTATTTTCCCTTCTAGACTGACCTTGAATGACGAAGTCCCAGCTTTCTTACTCTCCGCCAGCTTAGAGCAGGTCTTCTATACACTACTGATGTAACTGCTGAAATAGCAGTTTTAGTTCAATACATTAGATTGTTTTGGAAAAACTGATTCTGCTCTTGTCGATTCACCCATCTAAAAATTGTTATTCTCAGAACAGTTATTTCTGTATTGTATACCTTGTGGGACTGAGGGTATTGTATTAATACAATTGTATCAAATACCTTTAATATATTAAGCAATTTACTGCCATTGTGTGTGTGGAGAAAGGGAATGTGGGGGAGTGATTGTTCAAGAACAAAACAAATAAATTGCCTCTAAACTCAAAATACTTCCAATCTGGTGAGGAGAAAAACACATTACAATTCCCTAGAATTTAAATGATTTTTCACAAAAATCAAAGAAAGCAAGTAGCAGAAAAATGTCACCTCAGCTATACTTTAGATTCAGTAGATGGTAATATCAATTACAATTATTTAGCTACTTCACTTCAGTTCAAAGGAGATAAGACCCATGGCATAATAGCTTTCTCTGAACTTCATCAACCAATGCCTTTAAACAGTCTCTGGAAATTCTTATTCCTCTTTATGATATTAAAATATTGTCTCAATTTTGCAATGTATCAGAATATGTAAAGACCAAAAATACCAGAAGGCAGTGGTTTAAAGAAATGGATTCTAAAGTTCCTTGGTGTTTTTGATGTGTCTATAAAGGAGACAAGAAAACTTAACCTAAAAAATAATTATTTTCAAAGAAATGATAGGTGCAAGAAACAGAAAAACCTTATATCTGTATAAGGTCCATAGATATTTGGCTTTTCCTAATTCAATTAGGATTCAACCAAATTTTTGGTCTGGAAATTTGGGTTGTACATGTGTTACTTAGTTCCTTAAGGCAATTATTTGTGAGGAAACATGAACTTGGCAAGATGAAAAGTTTTACTATTCTCCTTGATCTCTTAAAATGTTAATCACTCCTGTTGCTTCTAAAATGGGGTTTACGCTCTCTCTTTCTGTGTGTGTGTGTGTTTCTCTCTCTCTAGTTAACTTTACCGTGTTTCACAGATATTGTGATTTTTTTTTACAAATTGAAAATCTGTGGCAACCATGAGTCAAGAAAGTCAATAGGCACCATTTTTTTTTCCAGCAGCATATGCTCATTTTGTGTCTCTGTGTCACATTTTGGTAATTCTTGCAATGTTTCACTTTTACATTGTTATTATATCTGTTTGTGATCTGTAATAAGTGATCTGTGATGTTACTATTGTCAATGTTTTAGGGCTCCATGTACCATGCTCTATAAGATAGTGAACTTAATTGATAAATGGTGTATGCATTCTGACTGCTCCACCAACTGGCTGCTCCTCCATCTCTCCCTCATGAGACCTCCACATTCTTTGAGACACAACAATATTAAAATTAGGGCAATTAATAACCCTACAATGGCCTCTACAGGTTCAAGTCAAAGGAAGAATCACATGCTTCTCGCTTTAAGTCAAAAGCTAGAAATTATTAAGTTTATTGTGGAAGGTATGTCTAAAGCCAAGATAGGCTGAAAGCTGGGCCTCTGGAGACAGACAGTTGGCCAAGTTGTGAAGGCACAGGAAAAGTTATTGTAAGACATTAAAAGTGCTATTTCAGTAAGCACGTGAATAACAAGAAAGTAAAACAGCCTTATTGCTGATATAGAAAAAGTTTGAGCAATCTGCATAGAAAAGGAAATTAGTTACAATATTTCCAAAGCCTAATCAAAAGCAAGGCCTTAACCCTCTTCAATTCTATGAAGGGCAAGAGAGGTGAGGAAGCTTCAGAAAAAAAGTTGAAAGCTAGTAGAGGCTGGTTCATGAGGTTTAAGAAAAGAATCCTCATCTATAACATAAAGGTGCAAGATGAAGCAGCAAGAGCTGATGTAAAAATGGCAGCAAGTTATCCACAATATCTATCTAAGATAATTGATGCAGATAGCTACACTAAAAAACATATTTTCCATGTAGAAGAAACAGTCTTTTATTGGAAGAAGATGCCAACTAGGGCTTTTATAGCTAGAGAGACGTCAATGCTTGGCTTCAAAGCTTCAAAGGACAGGCTGAGTCTCTTGTTAGGGAATAATGCAGCTGGTATATTTAAGTTGAAGCCAATGTTTATTTATCATTCTGAAAATCCTTTACATATCCTTTGATTGATATATATATATATATATATATATATCTCAGACACACACACACACACACATATCAAAATATTACCGTTCACTGATAATGCTCCAGGTCACCAAGAGCTCTGATGGAGGTGATGGAGGTGTACAAAGACTAATGTTGCTTAATGCCTGATAACACAACATCCATTCTGTAGCCCATGCATCAGTCAAGGAGTAATTTTGATTTTCAAGCCGTATTATTTAAGAAGTACATTTTGTAAGACTATAGTTGCCATAGATCATGATTCCTCTGATGGATCTGGGTAAAGTCCATTGATACCTGCTGAAAGAGATTCACCATTATACATACCATTAAGAACAATTATGAGGGTGGCTGGCAAGATGGCCTAATAGGAACAGCTCTGGTCTGCAGCTCCCAGAGAGATCAACGCAGAAGGTGGGTGATTTCGGCATTTCCAACTGAGTAACTGGCTTATCTCATTGGGACTGGTTAGACAGTGGGTGCAGCCCATGGATGGCAAGCTGAAGGAAGGTGGGGTGTTGCCTCACCTGGGAAGCACAGGGGTTCGGGAAACTCTTTCCCCTACCAGAGGGAAGCTGTGATGGACTGTGCTATGAGGAACAGTGCATTCCAGCCCAGATACTACACTTTTTCCATGGTCTTTGCAACCTGCAGACCAGGAGATTCCCTCAGGTGCGTACACCATCAGGGCCTTGGGTTTCAAGCACAAAACTGGGCCTCCATTTGGTAAGACACTGAACTAGGTGAAGGAGGATTTTTTTCATACACCAGTGGCACCTGGAATGCCAGTAAGACAGAATCATTCACACCCTTGGAAGGGTGGCTGAAACCAGGGAACCAAGTGGTCTACATCAGCAGATCCCACCCCCATGGAGCCCAGCAAGCTAAGATCCACTGGCTTGAAACTCTCACAGCCAGCACAGCAGTCTGAAGTCCACCTGGGATGCTCCAGCTTGGTGGGAGGAGGGGCATCCACCATTACTGAGGCTTGTGTAGGTGGTTTTCCCCTCACAGTGTAAACAAAGCCTCTGGGAAGTTCGAACTGGGTGGACACCACCACAGCTCCCCAAAGTCACTATAGGCAGACTGACTCTCTAGATTCCACATCTCTGGTCAGGGGATCTCTGAAAGAAAGGCAGCAACCCCAGTCAGGGGAGTATAGATCAAACTCCCATCTCCCTGGAACAGAGCACCTGGGGGAAGGAAGAGCTGTGAGTGCAGCTTCAGTGGACTTAAATGTTCCTGCCTGCCAGCTCTGAAGAGACCAGTGGATCTCCCAGTACAGTGCTCGAACTCTACTAAGGGACAGACTACCTCCTCAAGTGGTCTCTGACCCCCGTGCCTCCTGACTGGAAGGCACCTCCCAGCAGGGGTCAACAAATACCTCATACAGAAGAGTTCTGGCTGGCATCTGGCAAGTGCCCCTCTGGGACAAAGCTTCCAGAGGAAGGAACAGGCAGCAATCTTTGCTGTTCTGCAGCCTCCACTGGTGATACCCAGGCAAACAGGGTCTGGGGTGGACCTCCAGCAAACTCCAGCAGACCTGCAGCAGAGGGACCTGTTAGAAGGAAAACCAACAAACAGAAAGGAATAGCATCAACATCAACAAAAAAGACATCCACACAAAAACCCCATCTGAAGGTCACCAACATCAAAGACCAAAGGCAATTGAATCCATAAAGATGAGGGAAAAACAGCACAAAAAGGCTGAAAATTCCAAAATCCAGAATGCCTCTTCTCTTCCAAAAGATCACAACTCCTTGCCAACAATGGAACAAAACTAGATGGTGAATGAATTTGAGGAAGTGACAGAAGTAAGCTTCAGAAGGTGGGTAATAACAAACTCATGCCAGCTAAAGGAGCATGTTCTAACCTAAAGAAAGGAAGCTAAGAATCTTAAAAAACAAAAAGAGGTTAGAGGAATTGCTAATGAGAATAACCAGTTTAGAGAAGAACATACATGACCTGATGGAGCTGAAAAACACAACACGGGAACGTTGTGAAGCATACACAAGTATCAATAGCCAAATCAGTCAAGGGGAAGAAAGGATACTAGAGATTGAAGATCAACTTAGTGAAATAAAGTGTGAAGACAAGATTAGAGAAATAAGAATGAAAAGGAATGAACAAACCTTCCAGGAAATATGGGGCTATGTGAAAAGACAAAACCTACATTTGATTGGTGTGCCTGAAAGTGACAGGGAGAATGGAACCAAGTTGGTAAACGCTCTTCAGGATATTATCCAGGAGAACTTCCCCAACCTAGCAAGACAGGCCGACATTCAAATTCAGGATGTACAGAGAACACCACAAAGATACTCCTCAAGAAGAGCAACCCAAGACACATAATCATCAGATTAACCAAGGTTGAAATGAAGGAAAAAATGTTAAGGGCAGCCAGAGAGAAATGTTGGGTTACCCACAAAGAGAAACCCATCAGATTAACAATGGATCTCCCTGCAGAAACCCTACAGGCCAGAAGACAGTGGAGGCCAATATTCAACATACTGAAATAAAAGAATTTTCAACCCAGAATTTAATATCCAGCCAAATTAAGCTTCATAAGCTAAAGATAAAAAAATCCAACATGGCACAAGTATACATATGTAACAAACCTGCACGTTATGCACATGTACCCTACAACTTAAAGTATAATAATAATAAATAAATTTAAAAAAAAAAAAGAAAGTGAAAAGACAACCCACAAAAAAAAAAAAAAAAAAAAAAAATCCTTTATAGACAAGCAAGTGCTAAGAGATTTTGTCACGACCAGGCCTGCCTTATAAGAGTTCCTGAAGGAAGGAGTAAACATGAAAAGGAAAAACCAGCACCAGCCACTGCAAAAACATACTAAATTGTAAAGACCATCAACACTATGAAGAAACTGCATCAACTAATGAGCAAAATAACCAGCTAGAATCATAATAACAGGATCAAATTCACACATAACAACATTAACCCTAAATGTAAATGGATGAAATGCCCTAATTAAAAGACACAGACTGGCAAATTGAATAAAGAGCCAAGACCCATTAGTGTGCTATATTCAGGAGACCCATCTCATGTGCAAAGACACACAAAGGCTCAAAATAAAGTAATGAAGAAAGATTAACCAAGTAAATGGAAAAAAAAAAAAAAAAAAAAAAAAAAAAGAAAGAAAAGCAGGAGTTGCAATCTAGTCTCTAATAAAACAGATTTTAAACCAACAAAGATCAAAAAAGACAAAAAAGGGCATTACATAATGGTAAAGGGATCAAGGCAACAAAAAAAGCTGACTATCCTAAATACATATGCACTCAATAAAGGAGCACCCAGATTCATAAAGCAAGTTCTTAGAGACCTAAAAAGAGACTTAGACTCCCATACAATAATAGTGGAAGACTTTAACACCCCACTGCCAATATTAGACAGATCAACAAGACAGAAAATTAACAAGGATATCCAGAACTTGAACTCGGCTCTGCACCAAGTGGACCTAATAGACATCTACAGAACTCTCCAACCCAAATCATCAGAATATACATTCTTCTTAGCACCACATCACACTTATTCTAAAATTGACATGTAATTAGAAGTAAAACATTCCTCAGCAAATGCAAAAGAACAGAAATAATAACAAACGGTCTCTCAGACCACAGTGCAATCAAATTAGAACTCAGGATTAAGAAACTCACTAAAAACTGCACAACTACATGGAAATTGAAAAACCTGCTCCCAAATGACTACTGGGTATGAAATTAAGGCAGAAATAAAGAAGTTCTTCAAAACCAGTGAGAACAAAGACAAAATGTACCAGAATCTCTGGGACACACCTAAGGCACTGTTTAGAGGGAAATTTATAGCACTAAATGCCCACAGGAGAAAGAGAGAAAAATCTAAAATCAACACCCTAAAAACACAATTAATTTGAGGACTCTGTTCTGTTCCATTGATCTATATCTGTGTTTTGGTACCAGTACCATGCTGTTTTGGTTACTGTAGCCTTGTACTATAGTTTGAAGTCAGGTAGCGTGATGCCTCCAGCTTTGTTCTTTTGACTTAGGATTGTCTTGGCGATGTGGGCTCTTTTTTGGTTCCATATGAACATTAAAGCAGTTTTTTCCAGTTCTGTGAAGAAACTCATTGGTAGCTTGATGGGGATGGCATTGAATCTATAAATAACCTTGGGCAGTATGGCCGTTTTCACGATATTGATTCTTCCTATCCATGAGCATGGTATGTTCTTCCATTTGTTTGTGTCCTCTTTGATTTCACTGAGCAGTGGTTTGTAGTTCTCCTTGAAGAGGTCCTTTACATCCCTTGTAAGTTGGATTCCTAGGTATTTGATTCTCTTTGAAGCAATTGTGAATGGAAGTTCATTCCTGATTTGGCTCTCTGTTTGTCTGTTACTGGTGTATAAGAATGCTTGTGATTTTTGCACATTAATTTTGTATCCTGAGACTTTACTGAAGTTGCTTATCAGCTTAAGGAGATTTTGGGCTGAGATGATGGGGTATTCTAAATATACAATCATGTCATCTGCAAACAGGGACAATTTGACTTCTTCTTTTCCTAACTGAATACCCTTGATTTCTTTCTCTTGCCTGATTGCCCTAGCAAGAAATTCCAACACTATGTTGAATAGGAGTAGAGAGAGAGAGGGCAACCCTGTCTTGTGCCAGTTTTCAAAGGGAATGCTTATGGTTTTTGCCCATTCAGTATGATATTGTCTGTGGGTTTGTCATAAATAGCTCTTATTATTTTGAGATATGTTCCATCAATTCCGAATTTACTGAGAGTTTTTGCATGAAGGGCTGTTGAATTTTGTCAAAGACCTTTCCTGCATCTATTGAGATAGTCATGTGGTTTTTGTCTTTGGTTCTGTTTATATGCTGGATTACATTTATTGATTTGCGAATGTTGAACCAGCCTTGCATCCCAGGGATGAAGCCCACCTGACAGTCATCTAATCTTTGACAAACCTGAGAAAAACAAGAAATGGGGAAAGGATTCCCTATTTAATAAATGCTGCTGGGAAAATTGGCTAGCCATAAGTAGAAAGCTGAAACTGGATCATTTCTTTACTCCTTATACGAAAATTAATTCAAGATGGATTAGAGACTTAAATGTTAGACCTAATACCATAAAAACCCTAGAAGAAAACCTAAGTAATACCATTCAGGACATAGGCATGGGCAAGGACTTCATGTCTAAAACACCAAAAGCAACAGAAACAAAAGCCAAAATTGACAAATGGGATCTCATTAAACTAAAGAGCTTCTGCACAGCAAAAGAAACTACCATCAGAGTGAACAGGCAAATTACAGAATGGGAGAAAATTTTTGCAATGTACTCATCTGACAAAGGGCTAATATCCAGAACATACAAAGAACTAAAAAAATTTACAAGAAAGAAACAAACAACCCCATCAAAAAGTGGGCAAATGATATGAACAGGCATTTCTCAAAAGAAGACATGCATACAGCAAACAGACACATGAAAAAATGCTCATCATCACTGGCCATCAGAGAAATGGAAATCAAAACCACAATGAGATACCATCTCACACCAGTTAGAATGGCAATCATTAAAAAGTCAGGAAACAACAGGTGCTGGAGAGGATGTGGAGAAATAGGAACACTTTTACACTGTTGGTGGGATTGTAAACTAGTTCAACCATTGTGAAAAACAGTGTGGCGATTCCTCAAGTATCTAGAACTAGAGATACCACTTGACCCAGCCATCTCATTACTGGGCATATACTCAAAGTATTATAAATCATGCTGCTATAAAGACACATGCACACGTATGTTTATTGCGGCACTATTTACAATAGCAAAGACTTGGAATCAACCCAAATGTCTGTCAGTGACAGAATGGATTAAGAAAATGTGGCACATATACACCATGGAATACTATGCAGCCATCAAAAAGGATGAGTTTGTGTCCTTTGTAGGGACATAGATGCAGCTGGAAACCATCATTCTCAGCAAACTATCGCAAGAACAGAAAACCAAACACCGCATGTTCTCACTCATAGGTGGGAATTGAACAATGAGATCACTTGGACTCGGGAAGGGTAACATCACACACCAGGGTCTACTATGGGGTGGGGGAGGGATTGCATTGGGAGTTATACCTGATGTAAATGATGAGCTGATGGGTGTTGATGAGTTGATAGGTGTTGACGAGTTGATGGGTGCAGCACACCAACATGGCACAAGTATACATATGTAAAAAACCTGCACGTTATGCACATGTACCCTAGAACTTAAAGTATAATAATAATAAAAAAATAAATAAAAAATATATAAATAAAAACAAAATGTATTATTAACATGATGAGAATAAAAATGGCAATGTTAAGTATTTACAGCAAAAAAAAAAAACACAATTAAAAAAACTAGGCAAGCAAGAGCAAACAAATTCAAAAGCTAATAGAAGACAAGAAAAAAACTAAGATCAGAGCAGAATTGAAGGAGGTAGAGATGTAGAAAACCCTTAAAAAAAATCAATGAATCCAGAAGCTGGTTTTTTTGAAAAGATCAACAAAATAGAGTGACTGCTAGCCAGACTAATAGAGAAAATAAGAGAGAAGAATCACATAGACACAATAAAAAATGATAAAGAGGATATCACCACTGATCCCACAGAAGTACAAACTACCATCAGATAATACTATAAACAACTCTGTGTAAATAAGCTGGAAAATCTAGAAGAAATTGAAAAATTCCTGGATGCATACACCCTCCCAAGACTAAACCAGGAAGAAATCGAATCTCTGAATAGAACAATAACAAGTTCTGTAATTGAGGCAGTAATTAATAGCCTACCAAACAAAAAAAAAGTCCAAGACCAGATGGATTTACAGCCGAATTCTACCAGAGGTACAAAGACCAGCTAGTACCATTCCTTCTGAAATGATTCCAAACAAATGAAAAAGAGGGGATCCTCCCTAACTCATTTTCTGAGGCCAGCATCATCCTGATACCAAAACCTGGCAGAGACACAACAAACAAAGAAAATTTCAGGCCTATATGCTTGATGAACATCACTGTAAAAATTCTCAATAAAATACTAGCAAATGAAATCCAGCAGCACATCAAAAAGCTTACCACCACAATCAAGTCAGCTTCATCCCTGGGATGCAAGGCTGGTTCAACTTATGGAAATCAATACATGTAATACATCACATAAACAGAACAAACTACAAAAACCAGACAATTATCTCAATAGATGCAGAAAAGGCCTTTGATTAAATTCAACACCCTTCATGCTAAAAACTCTCAATAAGCCAGGTACTGATGGAATGTATCTCAAAATAATAAGAACTATTTTTGACAAACCACAGCCAATATCATGATGAATAGGCCAAAGCTGTAAGCATTTTCTTTGAAAACTGGCATGAGACAAGGGTGCCCTCTGTCATTACTCCTATTCAACTTAGTATTGGAAGTTCCGGCCAGGGTAATCAGGTAAGATAAAGAAATTAAGGGTGTATTCAAAGAGGAAAAGAGGAAGTCAAATTGTCTCTGTTTGCAGAAGACATGATGGTATACTTAGAAAACCCTATTGTCTCAGCCCAAAATCTCCTTAAGCTGATAAGCAACTTCTGCAAAGTCTCAGGGTACAAAATCAATGTGCAAAAATCACAAGCACTCCTATACATTAATAACAGACAAACAGAGAGGCAAATCATGAGTGAATTCCCATTCACAACTGCTACAAAGAGAATAAAATACCTAGGAATCCAACTTACAAGGGATATGAAGGGGCTCTTAAAGGAGAACTACAACCCACTGTTCAAGGGAATAAGAGAGGACACAAACAAATGGAAGAACATTCTATGCTCATGGATAGGAAGAATCAACATCATGAAAATGATCATACTGCCCAAAGTAATTGATAGATTCAATGCTATCTCTATCAAGCTACCATTGACTTTCTTCACAGAATTAGAAAAAACTACTTTAAATTTCATATGGAACCAAAAAAGAGCCAGTATAGCCAGGACAAACCTAAGCAAAAAGAACAAAGCTGGAGGCATCATGCCACCTGACCTCAAACTATACTACAAGGCTACAGTAACCAAAACAGCATGGCACTGGCATGAAAACAGAGATATAGACCAATGGAACAGAAGAGAGGCCTCAGAAATAACACCATACGTCTACAACCATCTGATCTTTGACAAACCTGACAAAAAAAGCAATAGGAAAAGGATTCCCTATTTAATAAATGCTGTTGGGAACACCGGCCAGTCACATGCAGAAAACTGAAACTGGACTCTTTCCTCACACCTTATAAAAAAATTAACTCAAGATGGATTAAAAACTTAAACGTAAGACCTAGGCATAGATCAGGACATAGGCAGGGACAAAGACTTCATGACTAAAACACCAAAACCCACGGCAACAAAAGCTAACATTGATAAATGAGATCTAATTAAACTAAAGAGCTTCTGCACAGCAAAAGAAACTATCATCAGAGTGAACAGGCAACCTACAGAATGGGAGAAAAATTTTGGAATCTATCCATATGACAAAGGGCTAGTATCAAGAATCTACAAAGAACTTAAACAAACTTACAAGAGAAAAACAAATAACCCAATCAAAAAGTGGATGAAGGATATGAACGGACACTTCTCAAAAGGAGACATTTATGTGGCCAACAAACATATGAAAAAAAGCTCATCATCACTGGTCATTAGAGAAATGCAAATCAAAACTACAATGAGATACCATCTCATGCCATTTAGAATGGCAATGATTAAAAAGGTCAGGAAACAGCAGATGCTGGAGAGGATGTGGAGAAATAGGAATGCTTTTACATTGTTGGTGGGATTGTAAATTAATTCAACCATTGTGGAATTTGGTGTGGCAATTCCTCAAGGATCAAGAACCAGAAATACCATTTGACCCAGCAATCCCATTACTGGGTATGTACCAAAAGGATTATAAATCATTCTACTATAAAAGCACATCACAAGTATGTTTACTGCAGCACTATTCACAATAGCAAAGACTTGCAACCAACCCAAATGTCCCTCAATGATAGAGTGGACAACAAAAATGTGGCACATATACAACATGGAATACTATGCATCCATAAAAAAGATGAGTTCATGTCCTTTTAAGGAACATGGATGAAGCTGGAAACCATCAGTCTCAGCAAACTAACACAGGAACAGAAAACCAAACACCACATGTTCTCACTCACAAGTGGGAGTTGAACAATGAGAACACATGGACACAGAGAGGGGAACATCACACATCGGGGTTTGTCAGGGAGTAGGGGGTTAGGGGAGCGATAGCATTAGGAGAAATACCTAATATAGATGATGGGTTGATGGGTGCAGCAAACCACCATGGCACGTGTGTACCTATGTAACAAACTTTCATGTTCTGCATGTGTATCTCAGAACTTAAAGCCTAATTTTAAAAAAAAAGAACAATTATGAAAAATGGGAGGAGATAAACATATCAACATTAACAGAAATTTGAATAAGTTTATCCCGTCCTTCACAGAGAAGTTTGAGGGATTAAAGACTCAGTGGAGGGAGTCACTGCAGATGTGATGGAAACCATCAAAGAAATAGAATTAGAAGCGGAGCCTGTAGATGTGGCTGAATTGCTGCAATCTTACAATAAAACTTGAATGAATGAGGAGTTGCTTATTATGAATGAACAAAGAAAGTGGTTTCTTGAGGTGGAATCTACTCCTGGTGATGATGGTGTGAACATTATTGAAATGAGAACAACAAATTTAGAATACTCCTTACACTTAGTTGATAAAGCAGAGGAGGATTTGAGACAAGTGGCTCAAATTTTGAAAGACGTTTTGCTGTTTGTACATTGCTATCAAATATTACCACATGCTATGGAAAAATCTTTTATAAGTGAAAGAGTAAATTGATGTGGCAAACTTCATTGCTGTCTCATTTTAAGAAATTGCCACAGCCACCTCAACCTTCAGCAACCACCACCATGATCAATCAGCAGCCATCAACACTAAAGCAAGACCCTCCACCAGTAGAAAGAGTATGACTTGCTGAAGGCTCAGATGCTGTTAATATTTTTTAGAAATAAAGCATTTTTAAATTAAGGTATATGCATAGTATTTTACACATAATTCTATTGTACACTAAACAGACTGCAATATAGTGTAAACATAACTTTTATATGCACTGGGCAATAAAACGCTAGTGTGACTTGCTATTTCATGCTATTTTCTTTTGTGTGGTGGTCTACCCACCTAACCTACAATATCTCCAAGGTATGCATGTATACACACACCTGTCTGAAACGTGAGAGTTAGCTGGGTAGTAGTTTTATTTTTAATTGTTTGAAGAGCCTACATACTGTTTTTTACAGTGGCTGCATCATCTTACATTTCCACCAACAGTGTACAGTGTTCCAATTTCTCAACATCCTCCCCAAAACGTAAAAGGTAGTGTTTTTTGGTAATGGCAATCCTAACAGGTAAGAGAATATCTTACTGTTGTTTTAATTTGCATTTTCTTGATTATTAATGATGTTGAGCAGTTTTTAATATATCTGATGGCCATTTGTATGTCTTATTTTTAAAAATGTCTATTCTAGTCCTTTGTCCATTTTTAAATTGGGTTATTCGGGTCTTTAAAACACTGAATTCTTAGATTTTCTTATATATTTTGTATATTAATGCTGATATGGTTTGACTGTGTCCCCACCTAAATTTCATCTTGAATTGTAGCTCTCATAATCCCCATGTGTAATGGGAAGAACCTGGTGGGAGGTAATCGAATCATGGGGTCAGGTTATCCAATGCTGTTCTGGTGATAGTGAATAAGTCTCAAAGATCTGATGGTTTTATAAAGGGCAGTTTCCCTACACATATTATCTTGCCTTCCACCATGTAAGACATGCCTTTGCTCCTCCTTCACCTTCCTCTATGACTGTAAGGCCTCCCCAGCAATGTGGAATTGTGAGTTCATTAAACCTCTTTTTCCTTATAAATTACCCAGTCTCAGGTATTTCTTCACAGCAGTGTGAAAATGGTCTCATACAGTAAATTGGTACTGGCAGAGTGGGGTACTGCTGTTTAGATACCTGAAAATGTGGAGGTGACTTTGGAACTGGGTAACAGGCAGAGGTTGGAACACTTCGGCACGCTCAGAAGACAGGAAGATGTGGGAAAGTTTAAAACTTCCTAGAGAGTTGTTCAATGGTGTTGACCAAAATGCTGATAGTGACATGGACAATGAAGTCCAGGTTGAGGTGGTCTCAGATGGAGATGAAGAACTTGTTAGGAATTGGAATAAAGGTGACTCTTGCTATGTTTTAGGAAAGAGATGGGTGGCATATCTTCCCTGCCGTAGAGATCTGTGGAATTTTGAACTTGAAAGAGATAATTTAGGGTTTCTGATAGAAGAAATTTTTAAGCAGCAAAGCATTCAAGAGATGACTTGGCTGCTAATAGCAGCCAGTTTTATTCATTCACAGGGATATGGTTTGTAATTAGAACTTATGATTACAAGGGAAGTAGGGCATAAAAGTTCAGAAAATTTGCAGCCTAATTATGTAATAGAAAAAGGAAAACCAATTTATGAGAAAAAATTCAAGTCAACTGCAGAAATTTGCATCAGTAACAAGAAGCCAAATGTTAATAATCAAGACAATGGGGGAAATGTCTTCAGGGCATGTCATGTCAGAAGTCTTTATGGCAACTTCTCCCATCAGAGACCTGGAGGCTTGTGAGGAAAAATTGGTCTTCTGGGCCAGGCCCAGGGCCTTGCTGCTTTATGCAGTCCTGGGACTTGGTTCCCTGTGTCCTAGCCATGGCTAAAACGGGCCAACATACAGCTAGCATCGTTGCTTCAGAGGCTGCAAGTCCCAAGCCTTGGTAGCTTATGCATGGTGTTGGGCCTATGGGTGCACAGAAGTCAAGAATTGAGGTTTGGGAATCTCCGACTAGATTTTGGAGGGCATATGGAAACATCTGGATGTCCAGGCAGAGGTGTGCTGCAGGGGAAGAGCCCTCATGGAGAATTTCTGCTAGGGCAGTGTGGAAGGGAAATATGAGGTGGGAGCCCCCACACAGGGTCCTCACTGGGGCACTGTCTAGTGGAGCTGTTAGAAGAGGGCCATCATTCTCCAGACATTGGAATGGTAAATCCACTGACAGCTTGCACTGTGCACCTGGAAAAGCCATAGACACTCAATGCCAGCCCATAAAAGCAGACAGGAAAGGGGCTGTACCCTGCAGAGTCACATGAATGGAGCTGCCCAAGACCATGGGAACCCACTGCTTGCATCAGCATGATCTGGATATGAGACATGGAGTCAAAGGAGGTAATTTTGACACTTTAAAATTTGACTGCCCTATTGTGTTTTGGACTTGCATGGGGCCCATCGACACTTTATTTTGACCAATTTCTCCCATTTGAAATGGGTGTATTTACTCAATGCCTGTACCCTCATTGTATTTATGAAGTACCTAACTTGCTTTTGATTTTACACCTCATAGGCACAAAGCACTTGCCTTGTCTCAGATGAGACTTTGAACTGTGGACTTTTTAGTTAATGCTGAAATGAGTTAGTTCGTGGAACTGTTGGGAAGGCATGATTGGTTTTGAAATGTGAGGACATGAGAGTTGAGAGAGGCCAGAGGTGGATTGATATGGTTTGGCTGTGTCCTCACCCAAATCACATCTTGAATTTCAGCTCCCATAATCCCCACATGTAATAGGAGGGACACGGTGGGAGGTAATTGAATCATGGGGGCAGATTTTCCTGTGCTGTTCTTGTGATAATGAATAAGTCTCAGGAGATCTGATGGTTTTATAAAGGGCAGTTCCCCTGCACAAACTCTCTTTCCTGCCATGATGTAAGACCTGCTTTTGCTACTCCATCACCTTGCATCATAATTGTGAGGCCTCCCCAGCCAGGTGGAACTGTGAGGCCATTAAACATCTTTTTCTCTATAAATTACCCAGTCTTGGGTATTTCTTCATAGCAGTGTGAAAATGGACTAATACAAATGCCTATGAGATAAATAGAGTTAAAACATTTTTTTGCATTCTGTGGCTTAACTTTTCAGTCTGTTGAATGTTGCCTTTGCTCTGTGAAAGCTTTTTAGTTTGATGTAGTCCCACTTGTCTGTTTTTGATTATGTTACCTACGCTTTTAATGTCATAACCAAAAAATTATTGCCAAGATCAATGCTGAGAAGGCTTTCTCTATATTTTATCCTAGAAGTTTTACAGTTTGGGGGCTATATTTAGGTTTTTCATCCATTTTGAGTTGATTTTTGTGCATAATGTACCATAATGGACCAATTTCATTATTTTGCATGTGAATATCTAGCTGTTCCTGTCCCATTTGTTGAAGAGATCATCCTTTCCCAGTTGTGCACTCTTGACAACCTCATAGAAGATCAATCGACTATATACATTTGAGTTTACTTGGGGGCTTTCTGTTCTGTTTCATTGGTTTGTATGTCTGTCTTTTTGCTGTCATCAGACAGTTTTAATTACTTTAAATTTGTAATACATTTATAAATCAAAAAGTGTGATGTTTCAAGTTTTGCTCTTTTTGCTCAAGATCACTTTGGCTTTTCTTGGTATGTCATGGTTTTATATCAATTTTTAAATTCTATTTTTCATTTCTGTTTTTTAAATTGTAGGTTCAGGGGGTATATGTGCAGGTTTGTTACATGGGTATATTGTGTGATGCTGAGGTTTGGGCTTTTATTGAGCATATCACCCAAATAGTGAACATAGTACCCTATAGGTAGCTTTTCAAGCCTTGCTTGCCTGTCTGACTTTCTCTTTTGGAGTCCCCAATGTCCATTATCCCCATCTTTGTGTCTGTGTGTACCCAATGTTTAGCTCCCACTTATAAGTGAGAATATGCAATATCTGGTTTTCTGTTGCTACATTAATTCACTTAGGATAATGGCTTCCACTTGCATCACTCTTGCTGCAAAGGACATGATTTTCATTCTTTTGTATGGTTGCATAGATTTTCTTTATACAACCTACTATTGATGGGCACCTGAGCTGGTTCTACATCTGTGCTATTATAATTAGTGTGATAAATATATAAGTACATGTGTCTTTTTGGTAGAAAAACTTACTTTCCTTTGGATATATACCTAGTATTGGGATTTTGGGGTCAAATGTTAATTCTATTTTCAGGTCTTTGAGAATTCTCCAAAGTGCTTTCTATGGGGGCTGAACTCACATACATTTCCCCCAATAGTATATAAGTGTTCCCTTTTCCCCAAAGCCTCACCAGCATCTGTTACTTTTTGACTTTTTAGTAATAGGTAATGATAATTTTTTAAAATTAAAATCAGGATTCACTTTCTAGGGTCTATGTAATAAAATATCACAAACTGGGTGTCTTAAAACAACAGACACTTATTATCTCACAATGTGAATGCTAGAAGTCTGAAATCAACATGTTGACAGCGCCACACTCCCTCTTAAACCTGTGGGGGAACCCTTCTTTGCCTCTTTCTACCTTTTGTGTTTTGCCAGTAATTATTGATATTTTTGGCTTGCAGTTACATAACTCCAATCTCTGCCTTCACTGTCATATGTCAGGCTTCCTATGTGCCTCTGTTTTCTTATATGGCCATCTTTTTATGAGGATGCCAGTCACATTGAAATAGGGGCCCACTCTACTCCAGTATGACCTTATCTTAAGGATTACATCTGCCATGACCCTCTTTTCAAATAAGATCACTTTCTGAGATACTGGAGGTTAGGACTTTAAAATGTATTTTTTTTTAGGGAGGGGGGCATAATTAGACCCAAAGCACCCACACATCTTAAATGTCTCATTAGCATTATTAAGTGTCAGGCCTTGTGTTTGCTATTTTGTATAAATTATGACAATCATTTAATCCTAACATGAAATATTATTCCCATTTTACAGAGGAGAGAATGGAAGCTTGATAAGGTTAACCCACTTGTTCAAGGTCATTTAGCTAATAAGTAGTGAGTCTGGGTATGTTTGGCTCCAAGATAGCATACTATCTTTCAGAAATCTGAAGACTTAATGACTTTTATTTTTTTCCAATTTCCTCCCTCTATGAGAAAATACATGAAAATCAAACTTTATTCAGTGTGTATGTAAAATTTTTTCTTCATTAGTGTAACACTGCTGGAAAATATGCTATAATGCACAATAGGTAATTTAAAATAATAATGACACTCATATTTGTATAGAACTTCTCACTTTTTCAAAGAATTTCCACATGAATTTTTGAAATTAATCTGACAATAAACTTATAGTTCACTAATGGTTTGAAACAAATAGTAGAAAGTGGATTAATCCACCAAGCAAAATAAAACAATTTGTTGATGACATCAGTGTAGAATATCACTTTCTAGTATAATTTCTGACTAAATAGAAAAGTTATTTTATTTTAGGAATGAATTATTGTTCTTGTTTCTAGTGAATTATTCCATTTCAAAATATCTTTTCTACTGGGCACATTGTTAAGTGGCTAGTGACTGTGCATTTTAAAACTCAAAACTGTCTGTGGGTGAGTTCAGGGCCACACTACTTAAACACTTAATGACTGACTTTGAGATATCTACAAATTCTGGGGGGGGTAAACACGTTTAGTATTTACTATAACAAATGAAGAAGCAGATGTTGACCCATGGAGGAAGACAAAAATCAATACTGAGAATAATCCCGGACAGATATGAGTACCAAGCCCTTTGGCTACTGTATAAAATTGCAACTCCCACTAATTTTTCTCCACCAAATATGCTATGGAAACTACTAGATCAAGGCAATCAGACTAAGGCTCATAGCCAAATGTACTAACAAAAATGTTTCATAACAATTTGGCCCCTGAACAAATTGTTAAGTGGCCTATATCTGTTTTCTATGCTGTTTCCCAGAAATAAAATATCTCCTTTCTTTGGTAGGTACCCAGTACTTTCATACTGTCTCCTAGCATACTTCCAGACCTGTTTCACCTAAAAGATGTTATGGGTATGTCCTTTCTCCCTATTATAAAAACTCTCTGTGGAACTTTCACATTGCAAATGATTGGTTAGAGTAGAGGTAACTGATATGTTATCTCACTTAGGAAGACTGTTGTGTGAATTAAGAATGTACTATGCTGAAAGTAACAGAAAACATTATTATAAAGTAATAAAGATATAAGTTTGGGAATAGGCAGCCTAGATATTACTACTGTAGCTCAATGATGCCATCAAAGATTTATATTCCTTTCAATGTCATCTTTTTCCATTCTTGCAATATAAACTTTTGTTCTCATGCTTGTTGCTTCATGATTGTAAGATAACTGTTGAGCTTCTGGGTCTTAAAACTGAGGTCCTGGAAGGAAAAAGAGGCGAGTAAGAAGGAATGAAATGGTGAAGGGGTTTCTTCTAGAAAGATCTCACCTTTTATATCAGAAAGAAATACACTGCCCAGAGACTTTCTCATATGTCTCATTGGCCAGAGCTGTGTCTCATGGCTACTCCTAATTATTTAACAGCACTACAGGAAAATTAGGAAATAGAGTTATTTTTAGCTGGCACATTACTATGATGAATTAAACAGGCTTCTGTTAGTCAGAAAAAAAAGAAGACATAAAACTAGCAATGTCTACCCCATAGGTATTTTGACAGAACATGAAAATAAATGGGAGGTAGGAAGGAAGAAGGAATGAAAGGAAAGAGAAAAGATAAGAAAAAAGATCTAACGATGGCATTCTGGGCATAAATGAAGGCATCACGGGGAGATATTTTGGAGAATAAGGAGCCTTTACTGAGACCTCTTAAAGTATCTATGCAGACAGAAGCCTACTTGATCAATATAAGGGATATTGGTTGGTGAATACCTACTTTTTGCCAATTACTGTATGTACTTTATTTCCTTTAATTTTCATAGCAATCCTACCAGACAGGAGCATAGAGTCTAATTACAGTATCATGTAAGAAGTGCTAAAATAAGACACAATGTGCCATGGGAATTCAGAGGAACAATGCTTGTAATTGAAATATGAACCATGTAAAACTTGAGATGGCATGTATTCATTTTCAAAATTATTTTATTGGTGGTATTGGAAAAATGGTATGGTAGAGCAAGTGACACAATTATATTTTTACTATAGCTCAAAAAGAAAAATATGTTTAACTTTATTGTAGGCCTGTATGCTACTGTTGTGTGTGAAAGTTTATGTCATGTCTGCCTCTTGTAGACAAATATATCCCTACTTTCCCAAGAGTGTCTTAAAAGTACACCAGTGGATAATACATCTTGGGAAGATTGCTCATTCTAGAATACCTGTCAACGGCAATCTCAGAACAACTAAATTTCTTTTCTTGAAATGTTTTATAATTTATTTATTTTACTATAGCTTTCTGTTTGTTTGGCTGGTTGGTTGAATGCTTGCAGGGTGGTTATCCCTGCTATTGGTTGCCTCTCAAAAGAAAGAACTATTTTTGCAAAGACTGCAAGAGAATGTTTTGTGTGCCTTTCTGAACAACTTGAAGCATATTGAGAAGTTCCATAATGTATTCAAAAATCTGCTTTTTTAAATGCCACCAGGTGTTCAGTGCCACACACAAGAACTACCATTGTTAATACCAAAAAAGCATGAATATATGAACATTCTTTTAATATGGCCTTAACAAAAAGAGACTTCTCCAGGTCTCAGAAAATATTTGCTAAGTATTGGCTGATTGGTTTTCATCAGAGAAAGTAGCCTTTCACTAATACCTAACTAACAGCTAACAAAATGCAAAGTATCCACCTTAAATGCAAAAAATATATAGAAGTCTGATATTATAGACAGAATATCTAGCAGAGTTGATTCATCTTAAAAGTATGTTTTCCTCTGTACACCAGACATGTCAGTTTTAGGTCTATTTTTGTTACAGTTGGCTTTTTAAAAATGATTTTGTAATTCAATTTATGAGAGACTGTTTCCTTAACAACGGAAGTTACCACAGCTGCAACGGTCACTTTAAAGTACAATTAATGCTTTTGATATATCTAAATCAATTATTTGATTAGTTATACCTGCTTGTACATCTCTTAAGTAAAAGTGAAGGGTATTTATTTTCTCATTTTTGTTTTTTTCATATTTTTCAAGTGAATGAGAGAGTAGAAGTTAGAGAAACAGGGAATGAGGAAGAAAAACTGAAGGCATCTCAAGAGTTAAGTGGCAAATTTAGCTCACCATTAAATAGAAAAAAAAGATGAGATGAGGTGTTTTAGGTAATATTAAGTTGAAAGTTCTAACTTTGTACAAAGCCTCAGGCAGTCTTTTTGAAGTGGCCTCGTTGCTTGGGGTGACACCTGAGGTATGTTGTTTCATGGCCATGGACATTAAGGACCCAGACACACAGAGAGTGAGATTAAGAGCAGAGGTTTAATAGGTGAAAGAAAGATAATAGGTCTCTGCTACAGAGAGGGGTCCCAGAAAAATGGGTTGCCGATCCATGGTGAAATGCAGGGGGTTTTATGGATGAGCTACTGGGGAGGCAGTTTCTGATTTACATAGGGCACAAAAAAACTGGTTAGAATCAGGTGTGCCATTTGTATAGGGCACGAATCTCTGGCAGCCTCCACCCCAGTTTTTTTAATATGCAGGCGGGTTTTCAGCCTGAGCTGGGCCATGTGCATTTTTTTATTTCGGTACAAGTGCTAACAAAAAAGGGAAGATGTAGCTTCCATAGTGAACATCCTGGCCCCCAGGTAGCCCTTTCCTATTGGCACAGCTGCCAGCATTCCCTCATGCAAGCTTGCAGCTTCCTTATTTATGTTTGCAGCCCGATTTTTCAGGCTGCTCTTTGTTAGAAAAATAAATGATATCCAGTGCTGCTGCTTTTTGTTAGAATGGAAGTTCTGTGGAGAACTCTTTTGCCCTTGCCATTTGACTAAATAATTTATTTCTATCTCCCGTATCATGCCAAGACCAGCTCGGTCAGGGAGACCCTAACCCAGCATTGCTAGAGGAATTAAATATACATACATAGAAATATAGAGGTGTGAAGTGGGAAATCAGGGGTCTCACAGCCTTCAGAGCTGAGAGCCCCGAACAGAGATTTACTCACATATTTATTAAAAGCAAACCAGTCATTAGCATTGTTTCTATAAATATTAAATTAACTCAAAGTATTCCTTATGGGAAACGAAGGAATGGGCCGAATTAAAGGAATAGGTTGGGCTAGTTAACTGCAGCAAAAACACGCCCTTAAGGAACAGATCGCTCATGCTATTGTTTGTGGCTTAAGAATGCCTTTAAGCGGTTTTCTGCCCAGGGCGGGCCACGTGTTCCTTGCCCTCATTCCCGTAAACCCACAACCTGCCAGCATGGGTGTTAGGGCCATTATGAACATGTTACAATGCAGCAGAGATTTTGTTTATGATCAGTCTTGAGGCCAGTTTATGGCCAGATTTTGGGGTACTTGCTCCCAACAGTATCAGTTTCAAGCTTGGTTATTATTCGTACATTCTGTTTTCTCTGCAAATGGTTTCTACATTGTTACTGGTGTCTTCTCAGGGTATTTTGACTTTTCCACAATGGAAATGGTCTGCAGGCTTTTCATCCAGAAAATATATATATGTTTAAAGTAGTTAATACATATCTGGTTCACTTGCGTTTTCTGGACCAATCTGGTGTGCACTGTTGAGAGAATTGCTGCAAGCCATTATTTTCTATGGATTTATTTAAGATTATAAAGCCTGAAAGCATGGACCTCATAATCTGTATGTTTTAAACCACATATACTGTGACACCAAAAGCCTCATCCTCTCTAGTGTTTAGGCAACATATATATGTAATCTTATTGTACTGGGGAAAACAGGCTTCTTCATAATTCAGTCCCTGAGCCCAGCTCTGGCTCTAATTTTAATCAGCTTCTGAGCTGATTCATCCTGCAGCCATGATTACACATCATCACTTTACCCTTTACCCTGGCAGCTATTATTAAGTCTCTAAGAGGTACAATATTAGGACATACAGGTGACTTTTAAATATTGTCTTATTTTCAGTGAAAATTTTTTTTAGAATTTCAACTTTTATTTTAGATTAATCAGCTACAAATAAAGACCCTACAAATAAAGGCACAAAGCCCTGGGCCAGTGAAAATATCTAGAAGTCTATTGACTGTACTAAATCTACACTGCAGTAAAAGGAGCACACAGATATAGAGCTGAGAAAGAACAATGCAGGAGCTCTGGTAACTGAAGTGACCAGTGTGTCTTATGTCCTCCAAATGACCACACTAGCTCTCCAACAAGTGTTCTTAGCCAGGCCAAGTTGGCTGAAATAATAGAAATAGAATTCAGAATATGAATTGGAATGAAGATCGTCGCGATTCAGGAAAATGGCAAAACTCAATCCAAGGAAACTTACTAATCACAATAAGTCGATGCAGGAGCTGACAGATGAAATGTTTATACATATATATATACACACACACATGCATATATACATATGTATGTATATACACACACACACATATATATAATATATACACATACATTAATGGATTTCTCAGCTGAAGAACACACTGCAAGAATTTTACAATGCAATTGCAAGAATTAACAGTATAATAGGCCAAGCTGAGGAAAGAATCCCAGAAATTGAAGGCTGGCTTTCTGAAATAAGATAGACAAAAATGAAGTAAAGAGAATGAATAAAATGAACAAAATCTCTGAGAAATATGGGGTTATGTAAAGAGGCCAAATCCATGAATTATTGACATCCCTGAAAAGAACCAAGAGAGAGCAAGCAACTTGGAAAACATACTTCTTGATATCATCCATGAAAACTTCCCCAACATTGCTAGAGAGGCCAGCTGCTAAATTCAGTAAATACAGAGGATGCTGCAAGATTATACACAAGAATATCATTCTCAAGACATGTAGACATCAGATTTTGCAAATTTGAAATGAAGGGAACTATGTTAAATACAGCCAGAGAGAAAGAGCACGTCACCATTAGGCTAACAGTAGACCTCTCAGGAGAAACCCTATAAGCCAGAAGAGATTGCTTCCTCATATTCAAGATTCTTAAATAAAAAATCTTCAACCAAGAATTTTATATTAAGCTGAACTTAGCTTCCTAAGCAAAGGAGAATAAAAATGATTTTCAGTAAACAAATGTTGAAGGAATGTATTAATACCAGTCATGCTTTACAAGAGATCTTGAAAGGAGCACTAACTATAAAAAGGAAAGCCCATTACCAGTAAATAGAAACACACGCTTAAATACACAGACCAGTGACATCATAAAGCAACCACACAAATAATCCAGCATAATAACCAGCTAACAACACGATGATAGAATCAAGTCCACACACATCAATATTATCCTCGAATGTTAATGTACTAAATGCCCCACTTAAAAGGCACAAAGTGGCAATCAAAATAAAAAAGAAAGACACAATGGTATGCTGTCTTCAAGAGACCCATCTCATATGTAATGACATCCATATGCTGAAAATAAAGGGATGATGGAAAATTTACCAAGCAGATGGAAATCAGAAAACAGCAGGGGTTGCAATTCTAATTTCAGACAAAACAGACTTTAAGCCAACGAAGATAAAAAAAAAAAAAAAAAAAGAAATACATAATGGTAAAAGGTTCAATTTAAAAAAAAGACCTCACTATTCTAAATATATATTTACCCAACACAGGAGCATCCAGATTCAGAAAGTAAGTTCATAGAGACCTACAGAAAGACTTAGACTCCCATGCAATAATAGTGGGAGATTTCAACACTCCACTGACAATACTAGACAGATTGTTGAGGCAGATAATTAACAAAGATATTCAGGACCTGAACTCAACATTTGATCAAATGGATCTTACAGACCTCTACAGGACTCTCCACCAAAAAATAACAGAATACACATTCTTCTCGTGGTGACACGGCACATGCCCTAAAATCAATCACATAATAGAATATATAGCAATCCTGAATGAATAGAAAATAACCAAAATCATATCAATCTCACTCTCACACCGTGGCACAATAAAATAGAAATAAAGACTTAAAAAATGTTCAAAACCATGCAATTACATGAAAATTAAACATCATGCTTTTTAATAGCTTCTGGGTAGATAACGAAAGTGAAGCAGAAATCAAGAAGTTATTGTAAACTAATGAGATAAAACATACCAGGATCTCTAGAGCACAGCTAAGGCTGTGTTAAGATGGAAACTTATAACATTAAATACCAATATCAAAAGTGTTAGAAAGGTCTCAAATAAACAATCCAGCACCACAACCAAACCAATTAGAAAAGCAAGAACAAACCAACCTCAAAGCTAGCAGAAAACAAGAGCTAAACTGAAAAAACAAATTGAGACACATTAAAAAAAAAAAATTTTCAAAGATCCACAAATCCAGGAGTTGTAGTGTTTTTTTTTCCCCAAAAAAACAGGCTGGTAGCTAAACTAATAAAGAAGAAAAGAGAGAATATTCAAATAAACACAATTAGAAGTGACAAAGGGGATGTTACTACTGACACCAAATAAATAAAAATAACCATCAGAAACTACTAGGAAAACCTCCATGCATACAAACTAAAAAACCTAGAAGAGATAGATAAATTTCTGGACAAATACATTCTCCAAAGATTGAAACAGAAAGAAATTGATTCCTCTGAATAGGTAAATAATGAACTTCAATATTGTGTCAGTAATAAATAGCCTACCAACAACAAAAAAATACAGGACCAGATGTATTCACAAATGAATTTTACCAGATGTATAAAGCATAGCTGACACCATTTCTACTGAAATTATTTCAAAAATTTCAGGAAGAGAGATACCTCCCCAACTCACTATCTGACACCAGCATCACCCTGATACCAAAACCTGGCAAAAACAAAATGAAAAAAATAATTCAGGCCAGTATCTTTGATGAACATTGATGCAAAAATCTTTAATAAAATACTGGCAAGCCAAATACAGCAGCACAAGTAGGATTGATTCCCAGGATGCAAGTTTGGTCCAGCATATGCAAATCAATAAGTATGATCATCACATAAACAGAAATAAAGGCAAAAAAATGCATAATTGTCTTCATGGACGCAGAAAAGTATATTTATAAAATTTAACCCCATAGTCTTTGTCGAAAAGCTCCTTTAGCTTATAAACAACTTCAACAAAGTTTCAGAAGACAAAATCAATGTGCAAAACTCAATAGCATTCCTATACACCAGCAACATCCGAGCTGAGAGCCAAATCAAGAATACAATCCCATTCAAAATAACCCCAGAACAATAAAACACCTAGGAATACAGTTAACTAGGGAGGTGAAATATCTCTATAATTACAAAATACTGCTCAGAGAAATCAGAGTTGACATAAATAAATAGAAAAACATTCAATAATCATGGATAGGAAGAATCAATATTATTAAAATGGTTATACTGCCCAAAGCAATTTGCAGGTTCAGTGCTATTCATATCCCACTACCAATGACATTTTGCACAGAACTAGAAAGAACTATGTGAAAATTCTTATAAAACCAAAAAATAACTCAAATAGCCAAGGTAGTTCTAAGCAAAAAGAACAAAACCGGAGACATTATGTTTTTTAACTTAAAACTACACTACAGGGGGAGGGTCTAAGATGGTCTGAGTAGAAGCAGCTGCCATCATCAGCTCCCACAAAGAATGAAAATATCAAGTGAATCCTGCACCTTCAGCTGAGGTATCTAGGTTCTTTCATTGGAACTGACTAGGCAGTAGGTCCACCCACGGAGAGCAAGAAAAAGCAGAGCGGAGCAACAGCCCACCAGGGAGCCACTTGGGGCAAGATGAGCTCTCACCCGCAGCCAAGGGAGGTGGTGAGTAATTGTGTGACCCTGGCCAAGAAACCATGCTTTTTCCATGGATCTGTGTAACCTGCAGATCAGGAAATCTCCTCGTGAGCCCACAACACCAGGGCCCAACACCAGGGCCTTGGATATCAAGCACAAAGCTTTGCAAATGCAGCCATTGTCAGCAAGCTGAATATTGCCTAAGACTGCTGAGTTTCCAGAGGTAGGTGCAGCTGCCATCACTGTGGGTTCAGTTGGCTGCTTTCCCCTGCTGGTGCCAAAGAGACTGGGTGGTTTGGACTGGGAAGAATTCCCCACAGCACAGGACAGTGACTGTGGCAGATTCTTGTCAGACTACTTCTTTAGGTGGGACCCAGATCCATTCCTTTTTACTGGTTGGGCCTCCCTGTGGGAATTTCAGCAACTCCAGCCAGGGTTTTACAGACAGAATTCTGATCTCTCAGGGACAAAGCCCCTGTGAGGAGGGGCAGCTGTCGTCTTCATGTTTCAGCAAACTTAGTCTTCCCTGCATGCTAGCTCTGAAGATTCCAGGCATTCTGGACAAAGGGGCCTCCCCCAAGTGCAGTACAGCTGCTCCACTGAGAGAAAGCCAGAGTGATTTATTAAGCAAGTCCCTGAACCCATGCCTCTTGACTGGGTGAGACCTCTCAACAGGGGTTTCCAGACACCTAATACAGGAGCATTCTAAGTGGCATAAGGTTGGTGCTTCTCTTGAATAGAGCTCCCAGGGGAAGGAGCAGGCTGTAGCAAATGGAAAGCAGTCTTTGCTGTTCTGCAGCAATCACTGGTGACACTTCCAGGTAAAGGAGGGACTGAGGCAAATAAGGTCTGCAGTGGTCCCCCAGAAAACTTCAACAGCCCAATGGAAGAGGGTCCTGACTGTTAAAAGAAAAACAAACAAAAAGAAAGAAACAGCATCATCAACAAAAGATGCCCAAAAATCCCATGCAAAGGTCAGCAGCCTCAAAGATCGAAGGTAGATAAGCTCAAGAAGATGAAAAAGAATCAATACAAAATGCCAATAACTCATAAAGCCAGAGTGCCTCTTCTCCTGCAAATTATTGCAAAACCTCTCCAGCAAGGGCACAGAACAGGGCTGAGCCTGAGACAGATGAACTGACAGAAGTAGGCTTCAGAAGGTGGGTAATAACAAGCTTCACTGAGCTAAAGGGGTATGTTCTATCCCAATGCCAAGAAGCTAAGAACTATGATAAAACATTACAGGAGCTGTTAACCAGAATAACCAGTTTAGAGAGGAACTTAAATGACCTGATGGAGCTGAAAAATACAAGACTGTCACAATTAAACCACAAGTATTAATGGCCAAATAAACCAAACAGAGAAAATAATCTCAGAGCTTGAAGACTATCTTGCTGAAATAAGTCAGGTGGACCATATTAGAGGAAAAAGAATAAAAAGAAATGAACAAAACCTCTGAGAACTATGGGATTATATGAAAAGGCAGAACCTATGACTGATTGGAGTACCTGAAAGAGATAGGGAGACTGGAAGCAAGTTGGAAAGCACACTTCAGGTTATCTTCCAGGAGAACTTCAACAACCTAGCAAGACAGGCCAACATTCAAATTCAGAAAATGCAGAAAACCCCAGTAAGATATTCCAAGAGAATATCAACTCCAAGAGACATAATTATCAGATCCTCCAATGTAATTAATGAAAACAAAATAAATTTTTATTTTATAAAATGAATTAATAGAAATGAAATTAAGGAAAAAATGTTAAGGGCAGTCAGAGAGAAAGAGCAAGTCACCTACAAAGAGAAGTCAATCAGACTAACAGCAGATCTCTTAGCAGAAACCTTAAAAGACAGAAAAGAATGGAGGCCAATATTTAACATTCCTAAAGAAAAGCATTTCCAACTCAGAATTTCATATTCAGCCAAACTAAGCTTTATTAAGTGAAGGAGAAGCAAAATCCATTTCAGACAAGCAAATGCTGAGGGAATGCATCATCACAAGGCCTGCCTTCCAAGAGCTCCTGAAGGAAGCACTAAATATGGAAAGGAAAAAAATGGTACCAGTCACTGCAAAAACACACTGAAGTACAAAGACCGATGGCACTGTGAAAAAACTGCATCAACTAGTGTGCAAAATAACCAACTAGCATCATTAAAACAGGACCAAATTCACACATAACAATATTAACCTTAAATGTAAATGTGTTAAATGCGCCAATTAAAAGACATAGTCTTGCGAATTTGATAGAGTCAAGACCCATTGGTGTGCTGTATTCAAGAGACCCATCTGATGTGCAAAGACACAAGTAGGCTCAAAATAAAAGGATGGAGGAAAATTTACCAAGCAAATGGAAAGCAGAAAAAAGCAGGAGTTTCAATCTTAGTTTCTGACAAAACAGACTTTAAACCAACAAAGATCAAAAAAGACAAAGAAAGGCATTACGTTAGGGTAAAGAGTTCAATTTAACAACAAGAGCTAACTATCCTAAATATATATGCACCCAGTGCAGGAGCACCCAATTTCCTAAAACAAGTTCTTAGAGACTTATGAAGAGACTTAGACTCCCACACAATTATAGTGCAAGACTTTGATACCTGATGTCAATATTAGACAGATCATTGAGACAGAAATTTAACAAGGATATTCAGGACTTGAACTCAGAACTGGATCAGGTGGACCTGATAAATATCTGCAAAACTCTCCACCCCAAAACAACAAAATATACATTCTTGGTGCCACATAGCACTTACTCTAAAATTGATCACATAATTAAAAGTCAACCACTTAGCAAATGCAAAAGAACTGAAATCATAACAGTCTCTTAGATCATAGTACAATCAAATTAGAATTCAACATTAAGAAACTCAAAACTATAAAACTGCATAGAAATTGAACAACCTGCTACCAAATGACTCCTAAGTAAATAATGAAATTAAGAAGGAAATCAAGAAGTTCTTTGAAAGTAATGAGAAAAAAGAGACCACGTACCAGAATCTCTAGGACGCAGCTAAAGCAGTGTTAAAAGGAAAAGTTATAGCAACAAATGCCAACATCAAAAAACTACAAAGATCTCAAATCAACACCAATAACATCACAACTAAAGGAAATAGAAAACTAAGAGCAAAAGACACCCCCAAAGCCCCAAAGATGGCAGAAGAAATAACCAAGATCAGAGTGGAACTGAAAGAGAAAGAAACACACACACACACACACACACACACACACACACACCCTTCAAAAAATTAATGAATTCAGGAGCTGGGTTTTTTTGTTTTTGGAAAAATTAATAAAATAGATACACCACTAGCTAAACTAATGAAAAAGAAAAAAGAGAAAAATCAAACAGACACAATAAAAAAGATAAATGAGATATCACCACTGACACCACAGAAATAAATTTAAAAAAAAAGATCAGATAATACAATAAACCCCTATATGCAAATTAACTAGAAAATACAGAAGAAATGAGTAAATTCCTGGAAATATACACCCTCCCAAGACTGAACCAAGAAGTTGAATCCCTGACTACACCAATAACACATTCTGAAATTGAGGCAGTAATAAATAGCCTACCAAACAAAAAAAACAGAAGCAGATGGATTTACAGCTGAATTCTACCACAGGTACAAAGGTGAACCGGTACTATCTCTTCTGAAACTATTCCATGCAATTGAAAAGGAGGGACTCCTCCATAAGTCATTTTATAAGGTTATAATCATTCTCATAACAAAACCTGGCACTGATACAGCAAAAAAAAAGAAAACTTCAGGCCAATATCCCTGAGAAATATTGATGTAAAAATCCTCACTAAAATACTGGCAAACCGAATCCAGCAGCACATCAAAAAGCTAATCCACCATGATTAAGTTTGCTGTATCTCCAGGATGCAGGGTGGTTCAACATAGGCAAATCAATAACTGTAATTTATCACATAAACAGAACTAAAGACAAAAAAAAAAAAAAGATAATCTCAATAGATGCAGAAAAGGTCTTTGATAAAATTTAACATCCCTTCATGTTAAAATCTTCCAATAAACTAGGTGTTGAAGGAACATACAACAAAATAATAAGAGCAATTTATGACAAATCTACAGCTAATATCACACTGAATGAGCAAAAGCTAAAAACATTCCCCTTGAAAACGAGCACAACACAAGGAAGCCCTCTCTCACTCTCACCAGTCTGATTAAACGTGGTATTAAATGTTCTGGTCAGGACAATAAGTCAAGAGAAAGAAATACACTGTATTCAAGTAGGAAGAGAGGAAGTCAATTTTTCTCTGTTTGCAGATGACATGATCCTATATCTAGAGAACCCCATAGTCTCAGCCCCAAAGCTTCTTAAGCTGATACGGAACTTCAGCAAAGTCTCAGGATAGAAAGTCAATGTGCAAAAATCACAAGCATTTATATACACCAACAACAGACAAGCAGAGAGCAAAATCATGAATGAACTCCCATTCACAATTGCTACAAATTGAATAAAATACCTAGGAATACAGCTAACAAGGGATGTGAAGGAACTCTTCAAGAAGAACTACAAACCACTGCTCAAGGAAATCAGAGAGGACACAAACAAATGGAAAAACGTTCCATGCTCATGGATAGGACGAATCAATATTGTGAAAATGGACACACTGCTCAAAGTAATTTATAGATTCAATGCTATCCCCATCAAGCTGCCATTGACTTTCTTCACAGAAGTAGAAAAACAACGATTTTATAATTCATATGGAATCCAAAAAGAGCACATATAGCCAATACAATCCTAAGCAAAACAACAAAGCTGTAGGGATCATGCTACCTAACTTCAAACTATACTACAAGACTACAGTAACCAAAACAGCATATGACTGTTACAAAAAATGACACATATACTGATGGAACAGAATTGAAGACTCAGAAATGAGAACGCACATATAAAAACATTTGATCTTTGACAAACCTGTCAAAAACAAAAGCAATGGTGAAATGATTTCCTATTTAATAAATGGTGCTGGGAGCACTGGCTAGAAATATGCAGAAAATTGAAACTGGGCCCCTTCCTTACACCTTATACAAAAATTAACTCAAGATGGGTTGGAGAATTAAATGTAAAACCCAAAACTGTAAAAACCCTAGAGGGAAATATAGACAATGCCTTTCAGGATATGAGCACAGGCAGAGATTTTATAATGAAAATGTCAAAAGCATTTGCAACAAAAGCAAAAAAATGACAAATGAAATCTAATTAAAGAGATTCAGCACAGCCGAAGAAACTGTCTTTAGATGCAAACAGACAACCTAGAGAATGGGAAAAAATTACAATCTATCTATCTGACAAAGGTCTAATATCCAGAACTTACAAGGAACTTAAAGCAATTTACAAGAAAAAAACAAACAACCTCATCAAAAGGTAAGCAAAGGACATGAACAGACACTTTTCTGAAAAAAAGACATTTCTGTGACCAAGAAACATATGAAAAAAATAAAAAACTCAGCATCACTGATCATTAGAGAAATGCAACTCAAAACCATAATGAGATACCATCACAATCACATGCCCGTCAGAATGGCGATTATTAAACAGTCAAGAAACAAGAGATGAACAGATGCGGGAGAGGCTGCAGATAAATAGGAACACCTTTACACTGTTGGTGGTAATGTAAATTAGTTCAACCATTGGGGAAGACAGGATGGTGACTCTTGAAAGTCCCAGAACTAGAAATATCATTTGATCCAGCAATTCCCTTACTGGTTATAATACCCTAAGGAATATAAATCATTGTATCATAAAGATACGTGAACATGTATGTTCATTACAGCACTCTTCACAATAGCAAAAAAAAAAAAAATGGAATCAAACCAAATGCCCATCAATAATAGACTAGATAAAGAAAATGTGGTACATATACACAATGGAGTATTTTGCAATCATAAAAATGAATGAGATCATGTCCTTTGCAGGGACATGGATGGAGCTGAAAGCCATTATTCTCAGCAAACTAGTGCAGGAATAGTAAATCAAACACTGCATGTTCCCACTTATAAGTAGGAGCTGAATAATATGAAGCCATAGACACAGGGAGGAAAGCAATGCACACTGGGGCCTGTTGCGGGTGTGGAGAGAGTGAGAGTATCAGGAAAAAGAGAGAATGTATGTTGGGCTTAATACCTAGGTGATGGGTTGATAGATGCATCAAATCATCATGGCACATGTTTACCTATGTAACAAACCTGTACATCCTGCATATGTATACTGAAACTCAAAATAAAATAAAATAATACACTACAGGGATAGTTTAACCAAAACAACATGATACTGATACAGAAACAAAAACATAGAAAAATGGAACAGAATAGAAAGCCCAGGAATAAGACTGCACACCTACAACCATCTGATCTTTGACAAAGCTGACAAAAAGAAGCAATGGGGAAAGGATTCACTATTCAACAAATGGTACTGGGATAACTGGTTACCCATATGCAGAAGATTTAAACTGGCCCCTTTCCTTACACCACATACAAAAATCAACTCAAGATGGATTAAAAACTTAAATGTAATACTCAAAACTATAAAAGATCTGGAAGACAATCTGGGCAATACCATTCTAAACACGAGCCCTGGCAAATATTTTATGACAGACTTTAAAAACAATTGCAACAAAAGCAAAAATTGACAAATAGAATCTAAATAAACTTAAAAGCTTCTGCACAGCAAAATAAACTATCAGAAGAATAAAAAGACAACCTACAGAATGGAAGAAAATATTTGCAAACTATGCATCTGAAAAGATGTCTAAAATATCGGATCTATAAAGAACTTAAACAAATTTACAAGAAAAAAAACCCTTTAAAAAGTGAGCAAAGAAAATGAACAGACACTTTTCAAAAGAAGATCTACAGGCAGTGAACAAGTATATTAAAATGCTCAATATCAATATGACTGATTATTAGAGAAATGTAAATCAAAACCACAATAAGATTCCATCTCACACCAATAAGAATGGCAATTTTTAAAAAGCCAAGAAATAACAGATTCTGGATAGGTTGTGGAGAAAAGGAACACTTATATACTGTTAGTTGGATTGTAAATTAGCTCAGCCATTGTAGAAAGCAGTGTGATGATTCCTCAAGAGCTAATAACAGAACTACCATTCAATCTAGCAACCCCATTACTGGGTGAATACCTAGAGGAATATAAATTATTCTACTGTAAAGACACATGGATGAGATTGTTCACTGCAACACTATTCAGAATTTTAGTAACATGGAATCAACCTACATGCCCACCAATGACAGACTGGATAAAGGAAATATGGTACATAGACAACATGGAATACTATGCAGTCATAAAAAGAATGAGATCATGTCTTTTGTGAGAACATGGATGGAGCTGGAGGCCATTATCCTTAGCAAACTAACACAGGAACAGAAAACCAAATACTATATGTTCTCACTCAGAAGTGAGAGCTAATGATGAAAACTCATGGATACAAAGAAGGAAACAACAGAAACTGAGGCCTACATGAGGGAGGAGGGTACTAAAAGGAAGAGGAGCAGAAAAAAAATACCTTCTGGGTACTAGAATTAGCACCTAGGTAATAAAATAATGTGTACACCAAACCCCCTTGACACAAGTTTACCTACATGGAAAACATTTACGTGTACTCCTGAACCTAAAATAAAAGTTAAAAAATTTCCAAATTGGAAAAGAAAAAGTTAGTTTATTTCTATTTTCAGATGGAATTTTTTTCTATAGAGAAAATCCCAAAGAACACACAGTGAAGGTACTAGAGCTAATAAATGAGTACAGCAAAGTTGCAGAATACAAGGTCAATAAACTGAAATGAATTGTGTTTTTAGAATACTACAATGAACAATATGAAAATAAAATTTAAAATTCCATTTACAATAATCTATTATAATAGAATAATCCTTACTTAGGATTTTTACCAAGGAGATAAAAGATGTATACACTGAAAACTACAAAACCTTGCTAAAATAAATTTCAAAAGGCTTAAATAAATGGAAAGGCATCCTGTAAATATGGATAGGGAGATGTAATATTTTCTATATGCCAACACTACTCAAAGTGACCTACAGATTCAATGCAATCCCTATAAAAAATTCCTACTTTTTTTTCAGAAATGGAAAAGCTGATCATCAAACTCATATGGAATTACAAAAGGCTCAAATGGACAAAAACAATCTTGAAAAAGAAGAACAAAGGCAGAAGACATACTATTCCATATTTCAAAATTTAATATGAATACCTACAGTAATCAAAACAGTGATTACTGGCATGAGGATAGAAATATAAACAAATATAATAAAATTGAGAGTACAAAAATAAAACAGTACATCAATGTGCAAATGAATTTTAACTGAATGACAAGTGCATTCGATAAGAAAACAATAGTCTTTTCAGCAAATGATGCTGGCATAACTATATTTTATACACAAAAGAATGATGTACTTCGACCTCACACTGCATAAAAAGACTCAAAATGGATAAATTCAGAACCTACGGGGAACTTAAACAAATTTACAAGAAAAAAACAAACAACCTCATCAAAAGTGGGTGAAGGATATGAACAGACACGTCTCAAAAGAAGACATTTATGCGTCCAACAAACATATGAAAAAAAGCTCATCATTGTTGGTCACTGGAGAAATGCAAATCAAAACCACAATGAGATACAATCTCATGCCAGTTAGAATGGCTGTCATTAAAAAGGTCAAGAAACAGCAGATGCTGGAGAGGATGTGGAGAAATAGGAATGCTTTTACACTGTTGGTGGGAGTGTAAATTAATTCAACCATTGTGGAATTTGGTGTGGCAATCCCTCAAGGATCTAGAACCAGAAATACCATTTGACCCAGCAATCCCATTACTAGGTATATAACCGAAGACTGTAAATCATTCTAATATAAAGACACATGCCACACGTATGCTTATTGCAGCACTATTCACAAAAGCAAAGACTTGGAACCAACCCAAATGTCCATCAACGATAGACTGGATAATGAAAATGTGGCACATATACACCATGGAATATTATGCAGCCACAAAAAAAGATGAGTTCATGTGCTTTTCAGAGACATGGATGAAGCTGGAAACCATCATTCTTAGCAAACTAACAAAGGAACAGAAAACCAAACACTGCATGTTCTCACTCATGACTGGGAGTTGAACAATGAGAACACATGGATGCAAGGAGAGGAACATAACACACCAGGGTTTGTCAGGCGGTGGGGGACTAGGGGAGGGATAACATTAGGAGAAATACCTAATGTAGATGACGGGTTGATGAGTGCAGCAAGCCACCATGGAACATGTATACCTATGTAACAAACCTGCATGTTCTGCACATGTATCCCAGAACTTTAAGTATAATTTTAAAAATGGATAAATTGCCTAAATATGAGTTACAAACAATTTTAGAAAAAAACAGTAAGGGTAAATATATATGCACTTGCATTTAGCAATAATTTTTTTTTAATTTTTAAATTTTTGTGAATACGTAGTAGGTATTCATACAATTAAAAGATACATTAGATATTTTTATCCAGTCATGTAATGTTTAATAATAATATCACTGAGAATGGGATATTCATCAATTCAGCACTGATCCTTTGTGTCACAAACAATCCAATTATATTCTTTTACTTGGCTTAAAATTTACAATTAAATTATTATTGAGCATAGTCACTCAGTTGTACTATTAAATATGAGGTCTTCCTCATTTGTTCCTATTAACCATCTCCAACTCACTCCTACATCCCCACTACCCTTCACAGCATCTAGTAATGACCCTTCTACTTTCCATATCTATGAGTTCAATTTTTAAATTTTCACATCCCACAGATAAGTGGGAAACATGAAATGTTTGTCTTTATTAGGCAGGCTTATTTTACTTAACACAATGACTTCCAATTATATCCATGTTGTTGAAAAAGACAGGATCTCAACTTTTTATGCCTGAATAGTACACCATTGTGTATAGATACCACATTTTCTTTATCCATTCATCTGTTGATGAACACTTAGGTTGCTTCCAAATTTTGGCTATTGTGAATAGCACTGCCACAAACAGAAGTGCAGCTATCTCTTTGATATACTGATTTCCTTTTTTTTTTTTTTCCCATTTGGTATATACCCTGCATTGGCATTGTGGATTGTATGATAGCTCTGCTTTTAGTTATCTGAGGAACCCACAAACTGTTCTTCATAGTGGTTGTACTAATTTACACTCCCACCCACAATGTGCAAGTGTTCCCTTTTCTCTACATCCTTGCAAACACTTGTTATTGCCTGTCATTTAAATATAAGCCATTTTAACTGGAATGAGATGATATCGCATTGTAATTTTGATTTGCATTACTCTGATGATCAATGATGTTGAGCACCATTACATATGCCTGTTTTCCATTTGTATGTCCTCTTTTGAGAAATATCTATTAAGGTCTTTTGCCCATTTTATAATCAAAGTTTTCAATCTTTTCCTATAGACTTGTTTGAGCTTTTTATATATTCTCATTATTAATCCCTTGTCAGATAGATAGTTTGCAAATATCTTCTTCCATTCTCTGTGTTGTCTCTTTTCTTTACTTATTGTTTCCTTTGTTGTGCAGAATCTTTTTAACTTGATGTGATTTCAGTTGACCATTTTCATTTTGATTGTCTGTGCTTGTGGGGTATTACTCAAGAAATTTTTGCCCAGACCAATGTCCTAGAGAGTTTATCCAAAAAATTTTAATAGTAGTTTCATAGTTTGAGGTGTTATATTTCATTATTTAATTGACTTTGATTTGACTTGTGTATATGACAATAAATGGAGTCTATATTCATTCTGCTTCATATGAATATCTAGTTTTTTCACCACCATTTATTGAAGAAATGATCTTTTACCTAGTGTATGTTCTTAGAACTTTTGTCAAAAATAAGTGTGTGTATTTATCTCTAGATCCTCTATTCTGTTTCATTTGTCTATGTATGTTTCCACGCCAGTACTATGCTGTTTTTGTTACTATAGGTCTAGAGTATAATGTGAAGTCAGATAATATGTTATTTTTGCTTAGGATAGCTATGGCTATTTTTGGATCTTTGTTATTCCATATACATTTTAGAATTTTTTATATTTCTGTGAAGAATGTCATTGGTATCTTTGTAGAGATTGCATTGAATCTTTATATTGCTTTGTGTAGTATGGATATTTAACAATATTGACTTTTCCAACCCATAAACATAGAATATTTTTCCACTTTGTGGTGTCCCCTTCAATTTCTTTTATCAATGTTTTATAACTTTTCATTGTAGAGATCTTTCACTTACTTGATTAAGTTAATTTTTAGGTATTTAATTTTATTTTTGGCTATTTTAAATGTGTTTACTTTTTAATTTCTTTTTCGTATTGTCCACTGTTGGTATGTAGAAATGCTACTGATTGTTGTATGTTTACGTAGTATGCTGAAATTTTATCAAATTTGTTTAACAGTTTTATAGTTTTTGGTAAAGTCTTTAGGTTTTTCCAAATATCCAAATATACTATTATATTGTGTTCAAGTAAAGATAATTTTACCTCTTTTTTTCCAATTTGGATCTCACTTTTATCTTTCACTTTTTTGATTGCTCCATCTAGGGCTCCCAGTAATATGTTGAATAATATTGGTGAAAGTTGGCATTCTTGTTGTGTTCCAAACCTTAGACTAAGTTATTTCAGTTTCTCTGAATGCAGTATGATACTGGCTGTGAGTTTGTCTTGTATGGTTTGTACTATGTTCAATGTGTTCCTTCTATACCTAGTTTCTTGAGGATCTTTATCGTGAAGTGATGTTGAATTTTATCAAATGATTTTTCAGCATCCATTGAAATGATCACATGGTTTTTATCCTTCATTTAGTTGATAGGATGTATCACATTGATTGATTTTCATATGTTGAACCATCCTTGCATTCTAGGGATGAATTCCACTTGGTCAAGATGAATAATCTTTTTACTGTATTGTTAAATTCCATTTGACAATGTTTTGTTCAGAATTTTTGTATCAAAATTAATCAGAGATACTGGTTGGTTGTTTTCTTTATTTGATGTGTCTTTGTCTGGTTTTGGTATCAGGGTATCACTGGCCTTGTAGAATGAGTTTATAATATTGTCTTCTCCTCTACTTTTCAGAATAGTTTGAGAAGGACTGGTGCTATTATTTCTTAAATGTTTGGTAGCATTCAGCAGTGAAGCCATCAGGTCCCAGGCTTTTCTTTGCTGGAAAACTTTTTATTATGGCTTTGAATCCATTACTTACTATTAGTCTGTTCAGGTTTTGGATTTCTTCCTGGTTCAACATTGGTAGGTTGTGTTTGTCTAGAAACTTGCCCATTTCTTATAGATTTTCCAATTTGTTGGCATATAGTTGTTCATTGCACCCACTAATACTTCTTTCATTTTCTAAAATATCAGTTGTAATGTTATCTGTTTCATCTGTGATTGGTTTTTATTTGGGTCTTTTCTCCCTTTTATGGCTAAAGGTGTGTTTATTTTGTTTAACTTTGCAAACAATAAGGTTTTTGTTTTATTGAGTTATTTTATTCTATCATTTCATTTTCATTTATTTTGTCTCTGGTCTTTATTATTTTTTTCTTTTAGTAATTTAGAGTTTGGTTTTCTCTTTTTTATTTCTTTAAAATGTATCATTTGTTTTTTAGTTGAAGTTTCTTTTATGTAGGTACTCATAGTTATAAACTTCCCTCTGACTACTGCTTTTGCTGTATTCCACAGGTTTTGACATGTTGTGTTTTCATCATCATTTGTTGTGAGAATTTTTAAAATTTCCTTCTTAACGTTTTTTGATGCCCTGGCCACTCAGGAGCATTTTTTTTTTTTTTTTTTTTTTTTTTGATGCTCTGGTCATTCAGGAGCATATTTTTTACTTTACACATGTCTGCATACTTTCCAAAATTCCTCTTGTTATTGGTTTCTAGTTTTATTTCATTGTGGTCAGAAAAAAAAATGTTCAATATTATTCTAAAAGATATTCTAAATATTTAAAATATTTTCTACTTGCTTTGTCACCTAATAAATGGTCTGTCTTTGAAAATGATCCACATGCTGAGGTAAAGAATGTGTATTCTTCAGTTGTTGGATAAAATGTTCTGTAAATATCTATTAGATCCATTTGGTCTATAGTACAGATTAAATTTATTGTTTCTTTATGGATTTTCTGTCAGGAATATTTGTCCAATGCTGAAAATGGGGTTTTGAAGTCTCCAGCTATTACTGTATTGGGGTTGGTATTCAATTTTAGTGCTAAAAATGTTTACTCTACATATCTGGGTGCTCCAGTGTTGGGTGGATATATATTTACAGTTGTTGTATCCTCTTGATGAATTGACCCCTTTGTTAGATCTTGATCTTTGTGAGCTTGATTGTTAAATGCCTTGGGGACAGTCTTCTTTGAATTATATCTGTTTTGTATTTTATAACCCTCTTGTATTTGGATATTGATATACTCCTCTAGGTTTGGGAATTTTTTTGTTGTTATCCCTTTCTATAAACTTTCCACCTCAACTCTTCCTCTACCTCATCTTTAAGGCCAAAGTTAATACAGTTATTTGTTTTTGCTTGTGGAATTTTTTAAGTTCTTTATAGATTCTGGATATTAGATCTTTGTCAGATGAATAGTTTGTGATTATTTTTTCACATTCTGTATGTGGTCTGTTTTCTCTTTTGATAGTTTGTCTTTCTGTGAAGAAACTCCTTAGTACAATTAGGTCCCAGTTTTCAATTTTTGTTCTTGTTGCAATTGCTTTTGAGGACTCAGCCAAAAATTATTTGCCAAGGCCAGTATCAAGAAGGATATTTTCTACGTTGTCTTCTAGAATTTCTATAATTTGAAGCCTAATATTTATGTGTCTAATTTATCCTAACTTATTGTTTGCATATGATGAAAGGTAGGGATCGAGTTTTATTATTCTACATTTGCCTAGCCAATTATCCCTGAATCATTTATTGAATAGGAAGTTTTTTTCTCCATTGTTCATTTTTGACAATTTCGTTGAAGATCAGATGGTTGTAGGTGTGCAGCTTTATGTCTGGGACCTCTATTTTGCTTCCTTGATCTACATGTTTGTTTCTGTACCAGTACTATGCTGTTTTGGTTACAGTAGCTTTGTAGTGTAGTTTGAAGTCATGTAATATGATTCCTCTGGCTTTGTTCTTTTTGCATAGAATTTTTTGGTTATTTGGACTTTTTGTTGGTTCCACATTAATTTTAGAATAGTTTTTTAAAACTCTGTGAAACTTGATATTGGTAGTTTGATAGGAATAGGGCTGAATATGTAGATTCCTTTGCGTAGTATGACCCTTTTAGCCATATTGATTCGTCCTATCCATGAATATAAAATATTTTTCCATTTGTTTGTGTCATCTCTGATCTCTTTCAGCAGTATTTCGTAATTTTCATTGTAGAGATCTTTAACCTGCCTTTATTTCTGTATTCCTAGACATTTTCTTCTTTTTGTGGCTGTTGTAAATGGTATTGTGTTCTCAATTTGGCTCTCAGCTTGAATACTACTGGTGTATAGAAATGCTACCTTTTAAACATTGGTTTTGTATCATTTAATCTTTACTAAAGTTGTTTGTCAGTTCTAGGAGCCTTTTGTTGCAGTCTTTTGGGTTTTTTTGTGTATGGAATCGTATTATCAGTAAAGACAGATACTTTTTTTTTTTTTTCTTTTTCTATTTGAATGTCTTTTAATTATCTTGCCTGTTATCTTTGGCTTGGATTTCCTGTACTATGTAGAATAGAAGTTGTGAAAGTGAGCATCTTTGTCTTGTTCTCGTTCTAAAGGGGAAGACTTTTAGCTGTTGACTATTCAGTATGATTTTGGCTGTAGGTTTCTCATAGATGATCTTATTATTTTGAGGTATGTTCTTTCAGTGCCTACTTTGCATGAGAAGATGTTAAATTGTATGGACTATTTTCTGCATCTATTAAGATGGTCATATGGTTTTTGTTGTTCTACCAAAAAGTCATATGCACCAATATATTCATTATAGCTCTATTCACAACATCAAACATATAGAATCAACCCAGGTGCCCATCAACTCTGGATTGGATAAATACAATGTGGTACCTGTACACCATGGACTACTATGCAATCATATAAAAGAATGAAATGATATTTTTTTGCAGCAACATGGATGCCACTGGCAGGCATAATCATAAGCAAATTAATCAAGAACAAAAAAATAAATACTGCATATTCCCACTTACAAGTCAGAGCTAAACATCGAGTATACATGGACATAAAGATGAGATTAATAGACAAGGGGGAATACAGGAGGGTGAGATAAAAGGAAAAAGGTTGAAAAACTACCTATAAGGAACTATGTTCACTACCTGGAAGTGAGATTCATTTGTACCTCAAAACTCAGCATTATGCCATACACCTTTGTATCAAAGTTGCACATGTAATCCCTGAACGTATAATAAAAGTTGAATTAAACCCTAACTGAACACTGAGTCCTGTAAATAGAAAAAAAGTAACTTGATTTAAAAGGAAAAAATAAAGTAATAATTAAAATGGCAATTTCCAAAAAGATGAATAGCATTATGAACTTGAAAAGAAAACACCACCATTGGATATCAAAGTAAAACACCTTAATGCAAATAATAAATAAACCATCTTAAAATATTTCAGAAATTTTACTATTGAGAGTACTAAAAAAAAAATCACCAGTCTAGAGTTCCATGCTCAGGAAAGGTTATAAATTACACCTTAAGGTTGCAAACAACTTAGGTTTATAAACATCTTAGACAAAAAGGTCTAACAGACTTCACTATCAGACCAGAAAGAAACACTAATTTGAGTTATTTATGCAGAAAGATGTTGATCCTTGATGGAAGAAGCACAGAGATGTAAGAAACAACAGGAATGGAGGGGATAAATATGTGGTAAAAATCTCAAAAAAGCAAATGTAAAAAAAGAAAAATAAATAGATGGGATGTAATTAAATTAAAAAGTTTCTGCACAACAAAAGAACTAATCAGCCAACAGACAACCCACAGAATGGGAGAAAATATTCACAAAATAAACATCTGACAAAGGATTAATATCCAGAATATACAAAAAAACTCATACAAATGAGCTAGAAAGAAAAACAATTTTATCAAATGTGGGCAAATGGCATGAATATACAGTTCTCAAAAGAAGATGTTCAAATATCCAACAAACATAAAAATATGCTCAGCATCACTAATCATCAGGGAAATGCAAATAAAAACCACCATGTAATACCACCCTACTCCTGCAAGAATGGTCATAATTTAAAGATAAAAAAAAATACAGTTTGTCATGGATGTGATGAAAAGGGAACACTTTCACATTGCTGGGGGTAATGCAAACTAGTAAAACCATTATGGAAAACAGTATGGAGATTTCTTAAAGAACTAAAAGTAGAATGACAGTTTGATTCAGCAATCCCACTACTAGGTATCTACCCAGAGAAAAAGAAGTCATTATATGAAAAAGACACTTGTACACACATGTTTATAGCAGTGCCATTTGCAATTGCAAAAATATAGAACCAGCCTAAATGTCCATCAACCCACGAGTGGACAAAGAAAATATGATATATACACACAATAGAATACTACTCAGCCATAAACAAAAAAGAAATTTGCAGCAACCTGGATGGAATTGGAGACCATTCTTTATTATTATTATTATTATTATTATTATTATTATTATTATACTTTAAGTTCTAGGGTACATGTGTACAACGCGCAGGTTTGTTACATATGTATACATGTGCCATGTTGGTGTGCTGCATCCATTAACTCATCATTTGCATTAGGTATATCTCCTAATGCTATCCCTCCCCCCTCCCCCCTCCCCCCTCCCCACAATAGGACCCTGTGTGTGATGTCCCCCTTCCTGTGTCCAAGTGATCTCATTGTTCAATTCCCACCTATAAGTGAGAACATGTGGTGTTTGGTTTTCTGTTCTTGCAATAGTTTGCTGAGAATGATGGTTTCCAGCTGCATCTATGTCCCTACAAAGGACACGAGTTCATCCTTTTTTATGGCTGCATAGTATTCCATGGTGTATATGTGCCACATTTTCTTAATCCAGTCTGTCACTGATGGACATTTGGGTTGATTCCAAGTCTTTGCTATTGTGAATAGTGCTGCAATAAACACACGTGTGCATGTGTCTTTATAGCAGCATGACTTATAATCCTTTGGGTATATCCCCAGTAATGGGATGGTTGCATCAAATGGTATTTCTAGTTCTGGATCCTTGAGGAATCACCACACTGTCTTCCACAATGGTTGAACTAGTTTACAATCCCACCAACAGTGTAAAAGTGTTCCTATTTCTCCACATCCTTTCCAACACTTGTTGTTTCCTGATTTTCTAATGATTGCCATTCTAACTGGTGTGAGATGGTATCTCATTATGGTTTTGATTTGCATTTCTCTGATGGTGAGTGATGATGAGCATTTTTTCATGTGGCTGTTGGCTATATGAATGTCTTCTTTTGAGTAGTGTCTGTTCATATCATTTGCCCACTTTTTGATGGAGTTGTTTGTTTTTTTCTTGTAAATTTGAGTCCTTTATAGGTTCTGGATATTAGCCCTTTGTCAGATGAGTACATTGCAAAAATTTTCTTCCATTCTGTAGGTTGCCTGTTCACTCTGATGGTAGTTTCTTTTTCTGTGCAGAAGCTCTTTAGTTTAATTAGATTCCATTTGTCAATTTTAGCTTTTGTTACCATTGCTTTTGGTGTTTTAGACATGAAGTCCTTGCTCATGCCTATGTCCTGAATGGTGTTACCTATGTTTTCTTCTAGGGTTTTTATGGTTTTAGGTATAACATTTAAGTCTCTAATCCATCTTGAATTAATTTTCGTATAAGGAGTAAGGAAAGGATCCAGTTTCAGCTTTCTACTTATGGCTAGTCAATTTTCCCAGCACCATTTATTAAATAAGTTTCTTTCCCCATTTCTTGTTTTTGTCAGGTTTGTCAAAGATCAGATGGCTGTAGATGTGTGGTGTTATTTCTGAGGGCTCTGTTCTGTTCCATTGATCTATATCTCTGTTTTGGTACCAGTACCATGCTGTTTTGGTTACTGTAGCCTTGTAGTATAGCTTGAAGTCAGGTAGCATGATGCCTCCAGCTTTGTTCTTTTGGTTTAGGATTGTCTTGGCAATGCGAGGTCTTTTTTGGTTCCATATGAACTTTAAAGCAGTTTTTTCCAATTCTGTGAAGAAACTCATTGGTAGCTTGATGGGGATGGCATTGAATCTATAAATTACCTTGGACAGTATGGTCATTTTCACGATAATTGATTCTTCCTATTCATGAGCATGGTATATTCTTCCATTTGTTTGTGCCCTCTTTTATTTCACTGAGCAGTGGTTTGTAGTTCTCCTTGAAGAGGTCCTTTACATCCCTTGTAAGTTGGATTCCTAGGTATTTTGTTCTCTTTGAAGCTCTTGTGAATGGGAGTTCATTCATGATTTGGCTCTCTGTTTGTCTGTTACTGGTGTATAAGAATGCTTGTGATTTTTGCACATTGATTTTGTATCCTGAGACTTTGCTGAAGTTGCTTATCAGCTTGAGGAGATTTTGGGCTGAGACAATGATGTTTTCTAAATAGGCAATCATGTCATCTGCAAAGAGGGACAATTTGAGTTCCTCTTTTCCTAATTGAATACCCTTTATTTCCTTCTCTTGCCTGATTGCCCTAGCCAGAACTAGGCAAAAACTACATGATTATCTCAATAGATGCAGAAAAGGCCTTTGACAAAATTCAACAGCCTTCATGCTAAAAACTCTCAATAAATTCGGTATTGATGGAACATATCTCAAAATAATAAGAGCTATTTATGACAAACCCACAGCCAATATCATACTGAATGGGCAAAAACTGGAAGCATTCCCTTTGAAAACTGGCACAAGACAGGGATGCCCTCTCTTACCACTGCTATTCAACAAAGTAGTGGAGACCATTCTTCTAAGTGAAGTAACTGAGGAATGGAAAACCAAATATCATATGATCTTGCTGTTAAGTGGAAGCTAACAGGATGCAACGGCATAAGAATGATGTAATGGACTTTGGGGACTTGTGAGGAATGGTGAGAGTAGGTTGAAAAATAAGAGACTACACATTGGGTACAGCATACACTGCTCAGGTGATAAGTGCACGGAAATCCCAGATATCACTACTAAGGAACTTATCCATTTAACCAAAAACCACCTGTTCCCCAAAAACTATTGAAATATAATATAATTAAATTGTAAAAATCCAGTGACTAAAAAAGAGAGAATCAACAGGAATGTAGGTGATAAATATGTGGGAAAAATCTCAATGAACATTTACTGTATCAATCAATAATATGCTGGGACTTCAAATACATTTTAAGGTAAAACACATGGCCCAGTACCAAAAGAGAGAAGAAGGGGATGAATAGAATCGAAGTGTTTTTCACATCTTTGCATTTTTGAAAATCAAAGTCACATGTTTTAATATCTAGGGCATAACTCCTAGAACACTAGTAAAATGACTTGTAATTAAAAAGATAACAGAAGGAGAAAAATGGAATAATAAAAATGCTTAATCTGAAAGAAGGCAACAAAGGAAAAGAAGATAAATACGTATAGTATGTGGAGCAAATAGAAAGCTAATGGCAATATGGTATGTGTAAGCACCAATATATTAGTAACTACATTAAATATAAATACACTAAAATTTTAATTAGAACACAAAAATAGATAAGATTTTAAAGTAACTTTTTTGTGGATTGGATTACAAGATATTATGGATTGGATTACAAGATACGGTGCCACCAAAGGAATGGAAGCAAAAGGATGAAAGAAGATATGTCATACAAGTCGAATTTTTCAAACTTCATGTAATTATACATATATATATATACACACACAAATATATGATGTATATTTTAAAACAAGAAACATTATAATAAGGCAGAAAAAAGAAATCACCATGAGAATTTGAAAATATTTCTTTCTGAATGATAAAAATATGATGTAGTAAACATATGTCAGGCAGTTTTATTTGTACATAGAGGGGATTCACAGCTATTAATGTATTCAGTGGAAAAGAAGAGTTGAAAATTAATGATCTAAGCAATCATCTCAATTTGTTTGTATAATAATGAGAAGAAAATGCAGATTAAATGCAGCAAGAAAAACATAACTAAGATAAATTCAGAAATTAATGAAATAGTAATGAAATAGAAAACTATGAAAAGGATTAAAAAGACAAATTTTATTTTTTAAAAAAGTAATAATAGTAGCCAGGCGTGGTGGTTCAAGACTATAATCCCAGTACTTTGGGAGGCCGAGGCAGGTAGATCACCTGAGGTCAGGAGTTTGAGACCAGCCTGCCCAACATGGTAAAACCCCGTCTCTGCTAAAAATGCAAAAATTGGCCGGGCGTGGTGGTGGGCGCCTATAATCCCAGCTACTCAGGAGGCTGAAGCAGGAGAATTGTTTGAACTTGGGAGGCAGAGGTTATAGTAAGCCGGGATCACGCTGTTGCACTCCAGCCTGGGTGACAAGACCAAAACTGCATCTCAAAAAAACAAAAACAAAAACAAAAACAAAACACAACAACAACAAAAACTAATAATAGTAATAATGCTAAACACTGACTAAATTTTTTTGACATAGAAAACACACAAATACATTGTCAAAAATAAAAAGGAAGACACTGCTAGAGATCTTGCATTCGTAAAGTTGTTCATAATATTCTTTTATCCCTTTTATGCCAAAAATTGGCAATGTACATGAAATAAAAAACTTCCAAAAAACTCATGAAAATTGGCATACACAATAAAAGAAAATTTGAATTGCCATGTGTATTAATGTCTTCCTCCTTGAGTGTCCTGTCTGCACCAATAAACATTGACATCACCTGGGGTCTTGTTAGAAGGGCAGATGCTTAGGTCCCACACCAATCTACTAAATCACCATCTAAATTTTAACAAGCATAAAAACACTTCTCTAAGGGCTCCTACTTTACAGAGCATGACTGACAGCCCCAGTTACTACACTCCGAAAGCAATCACCCTTTTAAAAGTTGAAGTCATGTTTCTCAGGAGCTTCTCCCAGTCAATGACTGAAAAGAACAGTGTTACTAACGCAAGTCCATTAGTAACACTGTTGATCCATATACACATCAATCTTAAGGAAATATTATGTTAAATAAATTTAATTCATTAATTATATATCCCCACAGAAAGATACGTTTGCCAAGATAACTTTATTTATGAATCATTTAAAACACTGAAGAAATAGATAGTGCTAACCCTCTACAAACTCTGCCAGATCATAGAAAATGGGAGAACACTTTGCAGCTAGTATTATGAAACCAGTGTAACTTTGAGGAATGGACTTGCATTAGTAACACTGTTATTTTGTCATTGGCTGGTAGAAGCTCCTGAGAAACATGATCTCAACTTTTAAAGGGTGATTGCTTTCGGAGTGTAGCAACTGGGGCTGATTGTCAGTCATGCTCTCTAAAGTAGTAACTCTTAGAGAAGTGTTTTGATGTTTGCCATATAGTGGCTATACCCAAAGACAATATTGTCCTCAGAGACTAAGGACTTCACTTTGCATCTACTGCAGTGAACCATTAATGTTAAAACGTTGTCATATAAAGATTGAATATTAACTTTATTTCTTGATAACAGATATGTCCTATGAAGTGGTCCATTAATCTTCTCTAGAACTCTGATTTTTCAGAAATCCTTGGCTTTAGCAATTCTATTTAACTGATAGGATCAGGAGCTAGAAATCAGTGCCATTTCCTCTCCTCTCATACACATTCAATAGCGTGGCTCTGCTGAATCAGCCTTGGGCAGGAAAAGGGAAGCAGGAGTAGAATAAACCTCTTTGTTGAAATAAAATACAATATTTCTCAGGTCCATTAGTGTCATTGACTGTCAGACAAAGAGGTTCCCAGAATGTAAATAACCTACATTATAGCTACCTATTCCTGCCATAACTTGGTTGTTCTCTACACATGCCTTGTGGAATTTGTGTTCAATCTAATGCCTTCTTTTCGTCTTCCAATTCTGGGTTTACCTTGGATTGGTTCTTTGGATAGTGTCTTTGGATAAAGATAAAGCATTTTATCTTTACTCTTGGTCAAAAAATATTAAGGAAATAAACTGAATGGAACATGTTCCAGTTGGACATATGGTACAATTTTTTTTCTTATGTGTCTAGTAATGATTTTTCTCCATACAAGATATACCTGAATATGTAAGCACCATAATAAAAAATATACCCAATAAATCAGAAAAAAACAGAATTATAAAAATACCTATTAAGTGTGGAAATTGTCAGTTCCTCTCATTTTGAGAGAAACACATGACATCATTTTTCAATAACATCTGAAAGGTATGAATCAGACTCTAGATATTTTCTGAACATTATAAAACTAATAGATTGTAAAGACAGCGTCAATCAGTAATAATAGCAGCAGTATACCCTAGATTTGTTGGCAATAGAAACTTACCAACCCATTTTATTATTGTCTACAGTACTGTGTGTCAAAAAGTTGGAAATGGATAAACAATTCAGTAATATTTGGGAATATGACTTAACCTGGTAAGACTTCATGTCTGCATTGGATAAAATACTTCATTGGGAAGAAAAAAGCCAGAGTCTAGAAATATTTCCATTTTGGGTTTTACATACCTAATTAATTCTCAATACATTATGCCCTCTCAGTCTTCTTACTTATAAATGAAAATATCACTATCAACAGGGGAGGCTTTAGGGAAAGCTATGAAGTAGAAGTATGTCATTTTGGCTAGAAGGGACCTAAGAAATTAGTGGTCACTTATCAGATGAAGAAACTAAATTTCAGAAGTAAGGTGATGTGTTCAAGGTCTGAAAAGTTGTAAATTGCAAAACAAGTAGTAGAGGCCAGGTCTTTTGACTACAACTTACAATACAGTGCTCTTCCCTACCACCAGGTAAGTAATTTGTCATCATTTTCTTCCTTTTTATTATTATTATTATACTTTAAGTTCTAGGGTACATGTGCATAACGTGCAGGTTTGTTACATATGTATACTTGTGCCATGTTGCTGTGCTGCACCCATCAACTCGTCAGCACCCATCAACTCGTCATTTACATCAGGTATAACTCCCAATGCAATCCCTCCCCCCTCCCCCCACCATGATAGGCCCCGGTGTGTGATGTTCCCCTTCCCGGGTCCAAGTGATCTCATTGTTCAGTTCCCACCTATGAGTAAGAACATGCGGTGTTTGGTTTTCTGTTCTTGCAATAGTTTGCTGAGAATGATGGTTTCCAGCTGCATCCATGTCCCTACAAAGGACACGAGTTCATCCTTTTTTATGGCTGCATAGTATTCCATGGTGTATATGTGCCACATTTTCTTAATCCAGTCTGTCACTGATGGACATTTGGGTTGATTCCAAGTCTTTGCTATTGTGAATAGTGCTGCAATAAACATACGTGTGCATGTGTCTTTATAGCAGCATGATTTATAATCCTTTGGGTATATACCCAGTAATGAGATGGCTGGGTCATATGGTACTTGTAGTTCTAGATCCTTGAGGAATCGCCATACTGTTTTCCATAATGGTTGAACTAGTTTACAATCCCACCAACAGTGTAACAACAGGTGCTGGAGAGGATGTGGAGAAATAGGAACATTTTCTTCCTTTTGAAACACTCTATGCAATTGTCAACTTTTCCCTTATGTACCACCCTAGCTGCACAGAGCTTCCCAAGGAAGCACATCACCTAAACATGCTCCGATTATGCAGAAAGCAAGACACAATAATTTTCTTTTGTAATCTGTCCTTGTACTTATCTCTTCTCACTTCAATTAAAATTTTCTGGTGCCCCATCAACTTTGGGCTCTTCAATTCCAAAATAATAATTGGTAATCTGAAACAATCTAATACTGTTCTAAAAAATGGAATCTAATCCAAAGGAATGACTCCAAGGAAATAAATTTTGAGGCAAGTCACTAAGAAAGACATCTTAGAGTTGGTGGGTTTTGTGAAATTCCAATAATGACTATATGCAGTATCTCCTTTCTCATTTCCCTTGACATATTCAATCCATATTGTTCTGCCTAGCTCAATCAAAATTATTTTTTTTAATTTCTTATTCTTAATCCTTTTCTCTAAAAGGCATTTTCTTTTGAGAAATCCATTAATAATTTATATAGCAGCTCTGGGTGGCCTATTTAAGTGTTTTAACAACATGAATGTCTTCTATATGATGAGAGATGGCTTATGTTTTTCTCACAATGATGGATATTACCATAGGGAGAGTTGGTTTTGTTTTCAATGATTATTTGAATGCAAGTTTTGTATATAGTGAGTTACCACAAACTTGATGGCTATTTATTCAATAAAATAAAAGTCCTATCATCAAATACATACTTATACAAATATTTAAGTAGATTTTATTTGGATTTGTTTTTAAATGTTATTTCAAATTATCTTCCGAATCCTTTCTAGAGATTGAATAACATTATGTAGAAAAAGCTTTGCACAGCCTCCATACAATCTGTTCAGTTTGGTTTATTTGGGAGTAAAATATTTCCCATGAACATCTTGAAATAGTTTTAATCTCTTCACTCTTCCCAATTCATAAGGTTACATAGCTTTAGCTCCAACTTTGTTTATCATGAGTAGCAAATAATTTCACTCCATTCTTCCTCCATTTCCGACATAGTAAACAATACCAAAACTCAGATGTTCTTTGATTTCTGTTTTACTTTTTTCTCTCCCAAGGGTTTTGTTTTTAAGTGAAGAAAGGCTAAATTACAAAGTCTTTATTTCTCTCAAGGCTAAATTCTTTTAATAAAATAATAAAAAGCTACTCTTATTGCGCCATTATATTACCTCCTTTTTTTACTTCTCCTCTCTGAAGCCTTGCTCCTTCTCTCTCCCCTTTCTCATTTATCCTAACACTCACCAATATTACCACAATAGTTCTGAAAACATTTACAGAATATTTAGATACTTAAAAAATTTAGAGATACTTAACTCTCCATTCAGTCAGTCATTACAAACACAAATTCAGAGCAGCCTTGAAATAAGAATAATAATATCTGGTGAATTATTTGAAGAACACATAGCTTCACTTATCTTTCCATAGCAATAAATCAGTATGATATCTTCAAAGAGCTATAATTTAGGATTAAAAATTATGGAAATATGTAGAGTTTAGAAGAAGAGTAAATTATAAAATTTCTTTTTTTCTTTTTCACGTCTATAAATATAAAAAATAACTTATTGGGACCTGCTCCTGACAAAGACTTTGCACTCTATACTGGAAAGTGTTGACACCATACTCTCCCATTCTACTTCTAATTTCCCATTTCCATAACCATTAGTTTTTTTTTATTGTCTACTTCAACTATAGCTTTAACATGTCAGTAAAATAGCCAGAGACCACTTTCTTCTAGGTATCAATTTGTTTGTTAGTTTAATCCATGCAAAGGTTAGAAAAAAAGTCTCAGTTTCAAAAATCTAGCACACAGGGGAAACAACAAGTAAGTAATAAACAATCCTGGAATCTGCAAGGTAAAAAAAAAAAAAAAAAAAAAAAAAAGACTGGAAGGAAATGTATTTATCAAAGCAAAAGGAAGAGCTAGGTCAATGGGTTTTGGTGACAGTCATTTCAAAAATGTCAACAGAACCAAGTTTCTGGCTGTGCAGATAAGCACAATCATCATACAGCCTAAAGAGGAAATTCTAAGTCTGTAGGAAGAAAGTGTAAGAAGTGAAAAAAGCTAATCAGAAGCCATAGTTCTTGAACAATCAATCTTCACGTTGGCCTTGAAGAACTAAGAGAGCTTGATCAAAAATATTCTCTCATGTGATTTCCTGGAAAGTAGATCTGCAACTAAAAGACTTCAAACTTCCTCGGTATCTCTGTTGAGCAAGAAAAATTAAAAACAGGTTAATAGTTGGATCAGTCAGTCATCTGTGAAGGGCAATGCACTCTTCACAAAAAGAGGTCAAGACCTCCATAGCAGTAGTCCTGAAATCATAAGGTGCTAATACAGCTGGAGAGCTAATACAGCCTACTTCCTATGTCCCACCCCAAAGGACCTGAATCACTACCACTGGTTTTCAACCCTCACTGCAAAATAAATATCTGAGGAGTTTTTAAAAAAAAAAATACTGATACTCATCCTGACCCCCCCATATTTAATATTTAATTGTTAAGGGATGGAATTTGGCTATTGTTATTTTCCCAAAGCTCCCCAAGTCATTATAGCATACATTCAGGGATGAGAATCAGACTCTTAGGTGGGACATAAACATCTCCTTTTAAGATAAGTATACTTCAGGTGAATCTGATGCATTTGCTATACTTTGTATATATAATTAGGTAAATTTAGATACCCATCATATCACAAATCTGACATTCTAAGCAGCACATATTTGAAGTGCTCTGTGGTTCGTGGCTTCCAAACAAGCTTTTACTATTCATTATAACTCCTAGTTGTTACGACGATTAGAAGTAGCAGAGATGATCCAAATCAGCCATCAATCTAGAAATATTTTTATTTTTAGAAGTCATGCTTTCTTTTTAAATTTCACATTATTACACCAATATAATATATGTAACATGCATAGTGGTTGAAATAACTACATAAACTGAAGACTTATTTAATATTATAAATGGAATTTGTACTGAAGAAGAGCACAACTGTTTGTGACCTCTTAATACTGGGCAATGGAAAAGTGACTATTGACTTAACACCTGCTTTGCAAGTGGACATAGTTTCTCATTTTTGGACAAGGAAAACATGTCTGCAGATTCCAAGATTTGTTTTGAGGTGTTGCCTCTTAAAATTGTACATAGTTAATTTTGCAAACTCCCATAGTAGCAGAAATGTTCTAGAAAGGAGTTTAACTCATAAAATAATTAACTTGTAAATGTAATAGTCTTTATTGTGCCAAGTTCTTCCTTGCTTCTCTGAATATACACATTTTTGCTTGGGGAATTCTTTTCTTCTCCTTATAGAGGGCTTTAATTTCCTTCAAAATTACAGCCTTACAGGAGAGAAAATGAAATTAGATAGCTTAATTAGCTAATCTTCATTAAAAGTTAGAATTTATCTTGATGTAAAACATAGAAATATGCTAATATTTTAGAAGTTTCCTTTTGATATTGAAGTAGAACTTGAGATTCTTTCACTATTGGCTGTACATTTTAGAATTTGAATTCACAATAAGTATTCCACAGTATAAAAGTGGAATTTAAGATTGTAAGATCTCTGATATAAATATTTCATACTATTTACATTTTGGTTTCCTAAAGCCAAATATGTATCTCTACTCTTTCACATTTGCAATTCTAAGATGTTGGTTGTCATCTTTATATCTGGAAAAAAAATCTTAGAATATCATATCATGCTTAACATCTACTAATTTAGCTTCCTGACAGGCTTTCCCTTTAGCTATACAAGATGAATGACTACAGATACTTTTTATGCTTGTTTCCTTTTATGAACCATGCTATGTTTGGTGGAAATCATTTATATTTGCATTTATTGATGTCAGAAAGCCTTTTATTTATTCCCATTGAGTAAGCTGTATATGAGAATGCAGTGCTGATACCTAGAAGTCAGTTCCAGCTTTTAGTGAAGCATTAGAGTGCTGATAATACCACCATCACTACCTCCTTTTCCCTCTCCAATTCTTAAATCTCAGTTATTGCTTTGTTTTATTAAATCTGAATTGCTGTGTTGTTCTATATAATCTATATTCTATTATGATGCTAATCATCGACTAGTATCATAAAATGGTTAATATACAGAGAAGGTGAAATGGGAATTCTAATTCAAATGTATGTGTCAGTCAATCCTGTTCCAGGAAAACGTTACTATAGAAATCTATTTAATATATGCTACTTGCATAATGCCTAGATAACTGTAAAATCCTAGGATTCAGACATGTGGAGTAACAAAATATACATTTGAAAAAATAGCCTTTTTCCTGAAATATAGAAGGTTAATACATTTTAGAGTAATTAAAAGAATATTAGTAAATGTTATGTGTAATATGGAATTGACCGCTTTTCCAGAAGAGTGAAAAGTGTTTAATTGTAGTAGACATGTGGTATGTAGAGGAAATACTGCTCTTTATTTTAGGAATGCACATTTTTTACAATTTAAGTCATTACCGAAAATAATGCTTGATATGTCTGACTTAGCATGGAGGATTATTTAGAATAATTCTTCACGGGAGACCACTTTTTTGAGTAACAACATCAGTGAATTTGTTTATTCAATGTCAAAGTAGTTAAGAGAGCAGTTCGAGCAAATGTATAAGTGCAATAAATTTAGTGACTCCAATCTTCTCATTAGTAATGCGTGAAAGCATAATACAAAGCAGGTATAATTTTACCATAAATGATATGCCTGTTTTCATAACATGGTCTCAATTGTGAAATTTTGACAAATATATCCTAAGGCACTGTTTCTCATCATGGTCACCTGGGAACTTGTTAGAAATGCAAATTGTCTGGCCTTGACTGTGACCAAACATATAAAAAACTCTAGGGAGGGTCCCAGAAAACACTTCTGATGAGTGTAATAGATTAGATGGTTGAGATAAAATTTTCAGTAAGCAGTATAGTCAGTTTACAATGTTAGCAATAGGTAATTTTTAAAATTCATTGTCTAAAGCTAGTTAAACGCAAGGTTTATATTTAAGTCATCAATTCATTTGTTGATGAAGAACTCAATATTCAAAGAATATACAAATCTTTTTTCTCTGTTATAGAATATATGTAATATATAATACATAAAATTTGAAACTTTTTTTATGCATTGGAAGATAGAAGTCATTAAATCATATAATAGCTCATTCAACAGTATCAGAATTTTGGCTTGATAAAATAATAATTACATGCCATGTACTTTGCTAATTACTTTCCATGCTTAATTAAAATCTTCAGTAAACTGGGCAAAGTAGGAATTACAATCCTAGATCATTAAATTAAGTTTAAACATAAATTTGTCTGATCCCCATGCTTTTGCTCAAAAAAGGATTATCTTCTAGATTCCAGCAGCTCACTTCTTTGGACTTTAACATATTTGTGTTGGTCTAAACATATTGGCTATCAAGTAGTTTATGAAAACTTGCTTTTAAACAGGCTAGTTGAAGATACCTCACCTAAAGAGAGTACCTTTTTTCCTTTTTTAATTGAATAAAAATTTTATAAAAAGTGATCATTTTGAAATATATAATACAGTGTAATATAATACATTTAAAATGTTATGCAAACTTCAGTTCTATCTAGTTCCAAAACATTTCCATCACCCCCGAAAGAATACCCTATACACCTCAAATGATGGCTTCCCCTTTTCCCTTCCCCTGAGCCTTAGGCAGCCGCTAATCTGCTTTTACTCTCTGTGCATTTTCTTATTCTGGATATTTCATATAAACAGATTCACACAATATGTGACTTCATATCTGGCTTCTTTCAATTAGCAAATGGTTTTGAGGCTCATTTATGTTGTAGCATATATCAGTACTTCATTCTTTTTATGGCTGAATAATATTTTATTGTATGGATATGGCACATCTTGTTTATCTGTTTATCCATTGATGAATATGTCTATTGTTTCTACATTTTTGCTATTGTTAACAGTGTTACTATGAACATTCACGTGCAAGGTTTCGTTGGAATACCTGTTTTGAATTCTTTGGGCTTTATATCTAGGAGTAGAATTGCTGGGTCATATCATAATACTGTATTTTATTTTTAAGGAACCACCAAACTGCTTTTCACAGTGGCAGTACCATTTTGTCTCTTTATACTAATAGTTTATTTCTTAGAGTTTACAAAAAAAATCTAACAGATAGTAAAGAGAATTTCCATATACTCCCCCACACAGTTCCTCTGATTATTAATATTAATAACTGATATTATTGTAGTATATTTGTTATGATTGATAAGCCAATATTGACACAATATTATTAACTAAAACCCATAGTTTATACCAATGTTTACTGTTTGTGTTGTACAGTGCTGAGTTTTTCCAAATGCGTAAGGCCATGTATCTGCCATTACAGATTCACACGGAATAGTTCCATTTCTCTAAAACTCTCCTGTACTTCACCGATTCATTATTTCCTCATACCCTCCCCTTGCCTGTAACCCCTGCAACAGCTAAATTTTTACTGTCTGTACACATTTGCCTTTAGCAGAATGTCATATAGTTGAATTTATACAATATGTGGCCTTTTGAGACTGGCTTCTTTCAATTAGCAACAAAATGCATTTAAGGTTTCTCCATGTCTATTCATGACTTGATAGCTGAAATTTTTAACACTCAATAATATGTTGTTTTATGAATGTACCCCCGTTTATCCCGTTCACCTATTGAAGGACACCTTGGTTTCTTAGAATTTCTGGCAAACGTGAATAAAGCTCCAATAAGTATCTGGGTGCTGGTTTTGTGGAGATACGTTTTCAAATTATTTGGGTGAATGCCTAGATGTGTGATTGCTGAATCATACGTTAAGGTGTTTAGCTTTGTTAGAAACTTCCAGTCTGTCTTCAAAAGTGAGTGTACCCTTTTTCAATTCCACCAGCAATCAATGATGCTCAGTATTCTCATCAGCATTTTATGGTGTCAGTTTTATGTACTTTAGCCATTCTAAGAGCTGTTCAGTTGTATTTTATTATTGTTTTAGTTTGCAATTTCCCAATTATGTATAATATTGAGCATCTCATAAGTTCATTTGCCATTTATTTATGGTTTTACTGAGGTATCTACACCAATCTTTTGTTCATTTTAAAATTGGGTTGTTTGTTCTCTTATTGTTGATGTTTGAGAGTTCTTTGTATCAGATTCATTTTGGAAATATTTTCTTCCAGTGTGTGTCTTGTCTTTTTATTACCTTAACAATATATTTCTCAGAAAAGAAGTTTTTATTTTAATAAATGGAAAATTTATCAATTCTTCTTTCAGTGATTATATATTTGGTGTTGTATCTAAAAAACTTATGATTAAACTCAAAGTCAGCTAGATATTGCTCTGTTATCTTCTAAAGGTTTTATAATTTTGATTATATTTATAATTTTGATTTATAAATTTGATTTACAAATTTAGGTCTCTGATCAGTTTTAAGTTAATTTTTATGAAAAATTTAAGGTCAGGGTCTATATTAATTTTTACATGTGGATGTCCAGTTATTCCAGCACCATTTGTTGAAAAGACTATCAATTCTTCTCTGAATTGCCTTTGCTCTTTTTTCAAAAATGTGTTTATTGATTTTGTGTGTGTGTATATTCTGATCTTTCTATTCTGTTCCATTGATAGTCTGATTTATTCTTTCACCTATACCACACTTTCTTGACTACTGTGGATTTATAGTAAATATTTTGCTAATTATTTATCTTTATTTGACTAATAATTACTCAGGTGCATGGCTCCTCTGTATTGACTCACATTTGTAGCCATGTTCTGTGATGCAGAGTAGGAGAGGTGAACCCTCACCAGGTCCACTTGTGGACCTTGGGGTTGCCCCCTTCAATCACCGGCATTGTGCCCATGTTTCTTTTGTTAGGTGTTCTGGGCCACAGAGTTCTCTGTGCAGAGACTTTGTTGGAGAGATAGGTCACATCTTTTCTGGGCAGGTCCTTTGGAGGGAGGCATGCCCCGCTCCAGCCATAGTTCATAAGCCTTTGTATCACTTGTCTCAGTGCTCACAAAGTGTGGGCTCCTTACCTGCTCAATTGTTGGTGAAATATTTCAACTTTACACTACCGAGCAGCACACTGCAGCCCTGCAGCACTAGGATCAGCTCACATTTCCATTCTCTAAACCCTTGGAGTCACTTCTGGGTGTGCTGGGGGACCTGATGTGCTCCCAGGCTACCAGAAAAGTGACTAGTTGGAGTAAAGCACCCAGGTTGGCATGAAGGAGGGCCTTCAAAACAGATGTGCCCCAGTACTATGGGAAACGTGGCTCTGCTTTTTCTTGGCCTGGTGGTCAACTGGTTCTAGAGTTTCTTGGAGGGAGTTGGGGGATGGGCACCTATGGCCACACTCTATTAGAGCTGCAGTGGTCACAAAGGCCCTCAGTTCCGTGCTAGCTGAAGCCCTTTTTCTGTCTGCTTTCCAGGCAGATCCCCCTGCCAGCTCAAATGTCCATGGGGAACATGCGCTCCCCTGTAGCTAGGATCCCATAGCTCAGCAACGAAAGTGAGTATTCCCACAGCACCTTCACTCATCTGTTTTTCAAGAGCCATTCAGGCATGGAAAATAGCCCCAGCATTTGGGTACCCCATGCAGGGTTCCCAGCCTCCTTGTCAGCCTCAGCCTGAGGGTCTGTGTCACATCTACATCCACTCTCTGAAATTTCTCTCCAAATATCTGTGCAAATTATGATGGTTCACTCAAAACCTTGGTCTTTCTCAGTTGAAATGGCACATCCTGGCTGTGTCTAGTTTGCCATCTTCAACTTTATTCTTTTTAAATGTATGGAAATGTGTTTTGTGGTGTAATATACTGTCTTCCTGGAGAATGTTCTATGTGCACCTGAGAACAATATATATTTTGCTTTTTTGTTGGATTGAAGTATTCTTTTTAGTATGACTTGTTATATATGTCTTTTTAGTATAATTTGTTTATACAGTTGTTCAAGTCCTCTATTTATTTATTGATCTTGTATCTAGATGTTACGTACATTACTGAAAGTATGGTGTTGCCAAGGGTCATGATTAATGCCTTTAATACCAGCACTTTGGGAGGCCAAGGTGAGCATGTCACTTGAGCCCAAAAGTTCAAGACCAGCCTGGGAAAAATGGCAAAACAACATCTCTACAAATACACACACACACACACACACACACACACACACACATTTGTACCTCTCTCTCTATATATATAAATATATACATATGTGTGTGTATACACATAGTTATATATATATCTATTTATATATATTTTTATATATATGTAGAGGTACAAATATACATATATATTGGTAGAGGTACAAATATACATATATATTTGTAGAGGCATGGTGGCACGCAAGTGTAGTCCCATCTACTCAGGTGGCTGAGGTGAGAGGATCACTTGAGGCTTGGAGATCCGTGATCACACCACTGCACTCTAGCCTGGATTACAGAGTGAGAAATCGGATCAAAAAAAAATTATGTTGTAGAAGTCTACAGTTATTGGGGAACTTTCCATTTCTCCATTCAATTCTCTCAATGTTTGCTTCATATATTTTGGGAATTTACTGATTGGTAGATAGATGTTTAGAGTTTCTATATCTTCTTGATAATTTTACCATTTTATCTATATCTATATAGTTATTATTTGTCTCTTGTAACATTTTTTGACTTAAAGTTTATTTTGAATAATATTAGTATAGCCATCCTAGGTCTCTCTATTTTCTTTAAAGTTAATGGATTTTTTTTAAGAGCAGTTTTTATGTTTGCAAAAACATGGAAGATAAAGTACAAAGAGTTTTCATTTGCTCCTTACTCCACCTCAATTTCCCCAATTCTTTTTATACTTCTTTTTAAATTTTAGTAGTTTTTAAGAAACAGGTGGTTTTGGTTATATGAATAAGTTCTTTAGTGATGATTTCTGAGATTCTGATGCACCCATAACCAGAGCAGTATAGACTGCCAGCATGTAGTCTCTTATCCCTCAATGCCCTCTGAACTTTCCCTCCGAGTCCCCAGAGTCCATTAAATCATTCTTATGCTTTTGTGTCCTCATAGTTAAGCTCCCACTTATAAGTGAGAACATATGATATTTGTTTTTCCATTTCTGAGTTACATCATTTAGAATAATGGCCTTCAACTCCACCCAAGTTGCTGCAAAGGCCATTTTTCCTTTCTTTTTATGGCTGAGTAGTATTCCACGGTATCTATATAACAAATTTTCTTTATCCACTCATTGTTTGATGGGCATTTAGATTGATTCCATGTCTTTGCAATTGTGAATTGTACTGTAATTAACATACTAGTGCAGATGTCTTTTTGATATAGTGCTTCTTTTTCTTTGGGTAGATACCCAATAGTGGGATTGCTGGGTTGAATGGTAGTTTTACTTTTATTTCTTTAAGGTATCTCCATATTTTTTTTCATAATGGCTGTACTAGTTTACTTTCCCACCAGCAGTGTAAAAGTGTTCCCTTTTCACCACATCCTTGCCAACATTTATTATTATTTTTATTTTTAAATTATGGCCATTCTTGCAGGAGTAAGGTGGTATCTCATTGTGGTTTTAATTTACATTTCCCTGATAATTAGTGATGTTGAGCATTTTTTTGTTTGTTTGCCATTTGCATATCTTCTTTTGAGAATTATCCCTTCATGTCCTTTGCCCACTTATGATGAGATTATTTTTTGTTGTTGTTTTCTAGCTGATTTTTTTTGTGTGTTCCTTTTAGATTCTAAATATTTGGCCTTTGTTGGATGTACAATTTTTTAATATTTTCATGCACTCAGTAGGTTGTCTGTGTACTCTGTTGATTATTTCTTTTGCCATGCAGAAGTTTTTTATTTTAATTAGGCCCTATTTGTTTATTTTTATTTTTGTTGCATGTGCTTTTGGGTACTTGGTCATGAATTCTTTGGTAAACCAATGGCCAGAAGAGTTTTTTCAATATTATTTGTAGAATTTTTATGGCTTGGGGTCTTAGATTTAAGTCTTTGATTCACCTTGAGTTTATTTTTATGTAAGGTGAGAGATAACGAACCAGTTTCATTCTACTCTATGTGGCTTGCCAATTATTTCAGCACCATTTGTTGAATAAGGTGTCCTTTCCCCACTTTATGTTTTTGTATGCCTTGTTGAAGACCAGTTGGCTCTATTTGGCTTTATTTCTGTGTTTTCTATTCGTTTCCATTGGTCTAAGGCCTATTTTTATATCAGTACCATGCAGCTTTGGTAACTGTAGCCTTGTAGTATGGTTTGAAGTTAGGTAATGTGATGCCTCCAGATTTATTCTTTTTGCTTAATATTGCTTTTGCTATGCAGGCTTTTCTTTGGTTCCATATGAATTTTAGAATTGGTTTTTCCAGTTCTGTGAAGAATGATAATGGTATTTTGATGGGAATTGTATTGATGGGAATTGAATTGAATGGTATTTTGATGGGAATTGTATTGATGGGAATTGAATTGAATGGTATTTTGATGGGAGTTGTATTGATGGGAATTGAATTGAATGGTATTTTGATGAGAATTGTATTGATGGGAATTGAATTGAATGGTATTTTGATGGGAATTGTATTGAATTGAATTGTATTGAATTGTATAGATTGCTTCAGGCAATGTGATCATTTTCACAGTATTGAGTCTACCCGTCAATGAGCATGCAATGTATTTTCATTTGTTTGTGTCATCTATGATTTGTTTTAGCAGTGTTTTGTAATTTTTCTTGTAGAGCTCTTTTACCTCCTTGGTTAAGTATATTTGTAATTATTTCATTTTATTTTTGCAGCTGTTGTAAAAGGGATTGTGTCCTTAAATTGATTCTCAGTTTGGTCGTTGTTGGTGTATAGAAGTACTACTGATTTGTTTACATTGGTTTTTGTATCCTGAAACTTTTCTGAATGCATTTATCAGATCTGGGAGGTTTTTAGATGAGTCTTTAGGGTTCTCTAGGTATTAGTTCATATCTGGGTGAACAGCAGCAGTTTAACTTTCTCTTTTCTAATTTGGATGTCCTTTATTTCCTTCTCTTATCTGATTGCTCTGGCTAGAATTTCCAGTACTATGTTGAATATGAGTGGTAAAAGTGGGCATCCTTGTCTTGATCCAGTCCTCAGGGGGATTGCTTTCAACTTCTTTCTATTTGGCTTCAGGTTTGTCATAGGTGACTTTTATTCCTTTGAGATATATGTCCTTTATGCCAAATTTGTTAAGGATTTTTATGATAAAGGAATACTGGATTTTGTCAAATGATTTTTCTGCATCGTTTGAGATGATTATATGGTTTTTATTTTTAATTCTCTTTATGTGATGTATCACGTTTGTTGAATTGCATATGTTAAACCATCCCTGCATCCCTGATATGAAACCCACTTGATCATGATGTTATATCTTTTAGATATGCTGTTGGATTCAGTTACATAGTATTTTGTTGAGGACTTTTGCATCTGTGTTCATCAGGGATAATGGTTAGTAGTTTTCTTTTTTTGTTACATCCTTTTCTGGTTTGGGTACTAGGGTAACATTGGCTTCATAGAATGATTTAGTAAGAACTCCTTCTTTCTCTATGCTTTGGAATTGTTTCAATAGGATTGGTACCAATTATTTGAATGTCTTGTGGAATTCAGCTGTGACTCCATCTGGTCCTGGCCCTTTTTTGTTGGTAAATTTAAAATTACTGTATCGGTCCTGCTACTTGTTGTTGGTCTGCCCTGAGTTTATATTTCTTCCTAATTTAATCTAGGAGAGTTGAATATTTCCAGGAATTTATTCATCTCCTCTAGATTTTCTAATTTGTGCATGTAAAGGTGATCATAGTAGCTTTGAATAATCTCTTGTATTTCTGTTGTATCAGTTGTAATATGTTCTTTTTCATTTCTAATTGAGATTATTTGGATTTTCTCTCCTTTTTATTGTTTTATCTCACTAATGTTCTATCAATTTTGTTTATCATTTCAAAGAACTAGCTTTTGTTTCATTTATTTTTTTCTATTTTTTTGTTTCAATTTCATTTAGTTCTTCTCTGGTTTTTGAATTTCTTTTTTTCTGCTGGATTTGGGTTTAATTTGTTCTTGTTTCTTTAATTCCGGGAAGTGTAATATTAGGTTGTCTATTTGTGTTCCTTCAGACTTTCTGAAGTAGGAATTTAATGCTATGAACTTTCCTCTTAACACTGCTTTTACTGTATCCAACAGGTTTCTAAAAAAATTTGTACCACTATTGTCATTCTGCTCAAAGAATTTTTTAATTTCCACCTTGATTTCATTGTTAACCCAAATAATATTAAATAGATTATTTAATTTCCATGTATTTGTATAGTTTTGAGGGTTCCTTTCTGGGTTAATTTCCAGTTTTTATTTTTTTTCATTTTTTGGGGACCAGATCCCAATTTGTTTTTATTTTTAAATTTTTCAATTTATTTAGTTATTTATTTATTTATTTATTTAATTATACTTTAAGTTCTAGGGTACATGTGCACAATGTGCAGGCTTCTTACATATTTATACATGTGTGATGTAGGTGTGCTGCACCCATTAACTCACCATTTACATAAGGTATATCTCCTAATGCTATCCCTCCCCACTACCCCTCCACACAATAGGACCCGGTGTGTGATGTTCCCCTTCCTGTGTCAAAGTGATCTCGTTGTTCAATTCCCACCTATGAGTGAGAACATGTGGTATTTGGTTTTCTGTTCTTGTGATAGTTTGCTGAGAATGATGGTTTCCAGCTACATCCATGTCCCTACAAAGAACATGAACTTGTCCTTTTTTATGGCTGCACACTATTACATGGTGTATATGTGCCACATTTTCTTAATCCAGTCTGTCACTGATGGACATTCGGGTTGATTCTAAGTCTTTGCTATTGTGAATAGTGCCACAATAAACATACATGTGCATGTGTCTTTATAGCAGCATGACTTATAATCCTTTGGGTATATCCCCAGTAAGGGGATGGCTGGGTCAAATAGTATCTCTAGTTCTAGATGCTTCAGGAATCGCCACACTGTTTTCCACAATGATTGACGTAGTTTACAGTCCCACCAACACCGTAAAAATGTTCCTATTTCTCCACATCCTCTCCAAAACCTGTTGTTTCCTGATTTTTTAATGATTGCCATTCTAACTGGTGTGAGATGGTATCTCATTGTGGTTTTGATTTGCATTTCTCTGATGGTGAGTGATGATGAGCATTTTTTCATGTGTCTGTTGGCTGTATGAATGTCTTCTTTTGAGAAGTGTCTGTTCATATCCTTTGCCCATTTTTTGATGGGGTTGTTTTTTTCTTGTAAATTTGATTGAGTTCTTTATAAGTTCTGGATTTTAGCCCTTTGTCAGATGAGTACATTGCAAAATTTTTCTCCCATTCTGTAGGTTGCCTGTTCACTCTGATTGTAGTTTCTTTTGCTGTGCAGAAGCTCTTTAGTTTAATGAGATCCCATTTGTCAATTTTGGCTTTTGTTACCATTGCTTTTGGTGTTTTAGACATGAAGTCCTTGCCCATGCCTATGTCCTGAATGGTATTACCTAGGGTTTCTTCTAGGGTTTTTATGGTTTTAGGTCTAACATTTAAGTCTCTAATCCATCTTGAATTAATATTCATATAAGGCGTAAGGAAAGGACCCAGTTTCAACTTTCTACTTATGGCTAGCCAATTTTCCCAGCACCATTTATTAAATAGAGAATCCTTTCCCCATTTCTTGTTTTGGTCAGGTTTGTCAAAGATCAGATGGCTGTAGATGTGTGGTATTATTTCTGAGGACTCTGTTCTGTTCCATTGGTCTATATCTCTGTTTTGGTACCAGTACCATGCTGTTTTGGTTACTGTAGCCTTGTAGTATAGTTTGAAGTCAGGGAGCATGATGCCTCCAGCTTTGCTCTTTTAGCTTAGGATTGTCTTGACAATGTGGGCTCTTTTTTGGTTCCATATGAACTTTAAAGTAGTTTTTTCCAATTCTGTGAAGAAACTCATTGGTAGCTTGATGGGGATGGCATTGAATCTATAAATTACCTTGGGCAGTATGGCCATTTTCACAATATTGATTCTTCCTTTCCATGAGCATGGTATGTTCTTCCATTTGTTTGTGTCCTCTTTGATTTCACTGAGCAGTGGTTTGTAGTTCTCCTTGAAGAGGTCCTTTACATCCCTTGTAAGTTGGATTCCTAGGTACTTTATTCTCTTTGAAGCAATTGTGAATGGAAGTTCATTCCTGATTTGGCTCTCTGTTTGTCTGTTTCTGGTGTATAATAATGCTTGTGATCTTTACTCATTAATTTTGTATCCTGAGACTTTGCTGAAGTTGCTTATCAGCTTAAGGGGATTTTGGGCTGAGAAGATGGGGTTTTCTAAATATACAATCATGTCATCTGCAAAGAGGGACAATTTGACTTCTTCTTTTCCTAACTGAATACCCTTGATTTCTTTCTCTTGCCTGATTGCCCTAGCCAGAACTTCCAACACTATGTTGAATAGGAGTGGTGAGAGAGGGCATCCCTGTCTTGTGCCAGTTTTCAAAGGGAAGTTTTCCAGTTTTTGCCCATTCAGTATGATATTGGCTGTGGGTTTGTCATAAATAGCTCTTATTATTTTGAGATATGTTCTATCAATACCGAATTTTTTGAGAGTTTTTAGCATGAGGGGCTGTTGAATTTTGTCAAAAGCCTTTTCTGCATCTATCGAGATAATCATGTGATTTTTGTCTTTAGTTCCATTTATATGCTGGATTACATTTATTGATTTGCATATGTTGAACCAGCCTTGCATCCCAGGGAAGAAACCCACTTGATCATGGTGGATAAGCTTTTTGATGTCCTGCTGGATTTGGTTTGCTGGTATTTTATTGAGGATTTTTGCATTGATGTTCATCAGGGATATTGATCTAAAATTCTCTTTTTTTGTTGTATCTCTGCCAGGCTTTGGTATCAGGATGATGATGGCCTCCTAAAATGAGTTAGGGAGGATTCCCTCTTTTTCTATTGATTCGAATAGTTTCAGAAGGAATGCTACCAACACCTCCTTGTAGCTCTGGTAGAATTCGGCTGTGAATCCATCTGGTCCTGGACTTTTTTTGGTTGGTAGGCTATTAATGATTGCCTCAATTTCAGAGCCTGCTCTTGGTCTATTCAGGGATTCAACTTCTTCCTGGTTTAGTCTTGGGAGAGTGTAAGTGTCCAGGAAACTATCCATTTCTTCTAGGTTTTCTAGTTTATTTGCGTAGCAGTGTTTATAGTATTCTCTGATGGTAGTTTGTATTTCTGTGGGGTCGGTGGTGATATACCCTTTATCATTTTTTATTTGATTCTTCTCTCTTTTCTTCTTTATTAGTCTTGCTAACGGTCTATCAATTTTTTCAAAAAACCCTCTCCTGGATTAATTGATTTTTGGAGGGTTTTTTGTGTCTCTATCTGCTTCAGTTTTGCTCTGCTCTTAGTTATTTCTTGCCTTCTGCTAGTTTTTGAATGTGTTTGCTCTTGCTTCTCTAGTTCTTTTAATTGTGATGTTACGGTGTCAATTTTAGATCTTTTCAGCTTTCTCTTGTGGGTATTTAGTGCTATAAATTTCCGTCTACACATGGCCTTAAATGTTTCCCGGAGATTCTGGTATGTTGTATCTTTGTTCTCATTGGTTTCAAAGAACATCTTTATTTCTGCCTTCATTTCGTTATGTACCCAGTAGTCATTCAGGAGCAGGTTGTTCAGTTTCCATGTAGTTGAGCGGTTTTGATTGAGTTTCTTAGTCTTGAGTTCTAGTTTGATTGCACTGTGGTCTGAGAGACAGTTTGTTATAATTTCTGTTCTTTTACATTTGCTGAGGAGTGCTTTACTTCCAACTATGTTGTCAATTTTGGAATAAGTGTGATATGGTGCTGAGAATAATGTAAATTCTGTTGATTTGGGGTGGAGAGTTCTGTAGATGTCTCTTAGGTCCGCTTGGTGCAGAGTTGAGTTCAATTCCTGAATATCCTTGTTAACTTTCTGTCTCATTGATCTGTCTAATGTTGACAATGGGGTGTTAAAATCTCCCATTATTATTGTATGGGAGTCTAAGTCTCTTTGTAAGTCTCTAAGGACAAGCTTTATGAATCTGGGTGCTCCTGTATTGGGTGCATATATATTTAGGATAGTTAGCTCTTCCTGATGAATTGATCCCTTTACCATTATGTAAATGCCTTCTTTTTCTCTTTTGATCTTTGATGTTTTTTTTTTTTTTTTTTTTTTTTTTCCATTTTCTTGGTAGATATTCCTCCATCCCTTTATTTTGAGCCTATGTGCGTCTACATGTGAGATGGGTCTCTGAATACAGCAGACTGATGGGTCTTGACTCTTTATACAACTTGCCAGTCTGTGTCTTTTAATTGGACCATTTAGTCCATTTATATTTAAGGTTAATATTGTTATGTGTGAACTTGATCCTGTCATTATGATATTAACTGGTTATTTTGCTCGTTAGTTGATGCAATTTCTTCCTAGCATCAATGGACTTTACATTTTTGCATGTTTTTGGAATGGCTGCTACCTGTTGTTCCTTTCCATGTTTAGTGCTTCCTTCAGGATATCTTGTAGGGCAGGCCTGGTGGTGACAACATCTCTAAGCATTTGCTTGTCTGTAAAGGATTTTATTTCTCCTTCACTGATGAAACTTAGTTTGGCTGGATATGAAATTCTGGGTTGATAATTCTTTTCTTTAAGAATGTTGAATATTGGCCCCCACTCTCTTCTGGCTTGGAGAGTTTCTGCTGAGAGATCTGCTATTTGTCTGATGGGCTTCCCTTTGTGTGTAACCTGACCTTCCTCTCTGGCTGCCCTTAACATTTTTTCCTTCATTTCAACTTTGGTGAATCTGACAATTATGTGCCCTGGAGTTGCTCTTCTCAAGGAATATGTTTGTGGTGTTCTCTGTATTTCCTGAATTTGAATGTTGGCTTGCCTTACTAAGTTGGGGAAGTTCTCCTGGATGATATTGTGCAGAGGGTTTTCCAACTTGGTTCCATTTTCCCCGTCACTTTCAGGCACCCCAATCAGATGTAGATTTGGTCTTTTCACATAATCCCATATTTTTTGGAGGCTTTGTTCATTTCTTTTTACTCTTTTTTCTCTATACTTTTCTTCTGACTTCATTTCATTCATTTGATCTTCAATTGCTGATACTCTTTCTTCCAGTTGATCAAGTCGGTTACTGTAACTTGTGCATTTGTCACTTAGTTCTCTTGTTATGGTTTTCATCTCTATCAGTTCTTTTAAGGACTTCTCTACATTGGTTTTTCTAGTTAACCATTCCTGAAATCTTTTTTCAAGGTTTTTAGTTTCTTTGCACTGGTGACGTAGTTCCTCTTTTAGCTCTGAGAAGTTTGATCGACTGAAGCCTTCTTCTCTCAACTCTTTAAAGTCATTCTCCATCCAACTTTTTTCTGTTGCTGACAATGAGCTGCATTCCTTTGGAGGGGGAGATGCGCTCTGATTTTTTGAATTTCCAGCTTTTCTGCACTGCTTTTTCCCCATCTTTGTGGTTTTATCTGCCTTTGGTCTTTGATGATGGTGATGTACTGATGGGGTTTTGATGTGGGCGACCTTTCTGTGTCTTAGTTTTCCTTCTAACAGTCAGGACCCTCAGCTACAGGTCTGTTGGAGTTTGCTTGACGTCCACTCCAGACCCTGTTTGCCTGGGTATCAGCAGCAGAGGCTGCAGAAGATAGAATATTGCTGAACAGTGAGTGTTGCTGTCTGATTCTTGCTCTGGAAGCTTCGTCTCAGGGGAGTACCCAGCTGTGTGAGGTGTGAGGTGTTGGTCTGCCCCTAGTGGGGGATGTCTCACAGTTAGGCTACTCAGGGCCAGGGACCCACTCGAGCAGGCAGTCTGTCCGTTCTCAGATCTCAACCTCCATGCTGAGAGATCCACTGCTCTCTTTGAAGCTGTCAGACAGGGACATTTACCTCTGCTGAGGTTTCTGTTGCTTTTTGTTTAGCTATGCCCTGTCACCAGAGGTGTAGTCTACAGAGACAGGCAGGCCTCCTTGAGCTGTGGTGGACTCCATCCAATTCGAGCTTCCAGGCGGCTTTGTTTACCTACTTAAGCCTCAGCAATGGCAGGCGCCCCTCCCCCAGCCTCACTGCTGCCTTGCAGTTAGATCTCAGACTGCTGTGCTAGCAATGAGGGAAGTTCCATGGGCATGGGACCCTCCTGGCCAGGTGTGGGATATAATCTCCTGGTGTGCCATTTGCTAAGACCCTTGGTAAAGTGCAGTATTAGGGTGGGAGTTACCCAATTTTCCAGGTGTTGTGTGTCTCAATTTCCTTTGGCTAGGAAAAGGAATTCCCTTCCCCCTTGCACTTCCCAGATGAGGTAATGCCTCGTCTTGCTTCAGCTCTCGCTGGTCAGGCTGCACCCACGGACCAGCGCCAACTGTTCAACATACCCCAGTGAGATGAACCTGGTACCTCAGTTGAAAATGCAGAAATCACCCGTCTTCTCTGTCACTCATGCTGGGAGCTGGAGGCTGGAGCTGTTCCTATTTGGCCACTTTGGGCACGCCCTTCTAATTTCCAGTTTTATTCTACTGTGGTCTGAGAACATACTTGATATGATGTCATTTTTTAAAAAAGTATTGAGACTTGCTTTGTGGCCTATCATGTATGTGGTCTATCTTGGAGAATGTTCCATGTACTGATTAGAAGAATGTATATTTTGCAGTTGTTGTGTAGAATGTTCTGTAAATATGTGTTAAGTTCATTTGTTCTAGGGTATAGTTTAAGTACGTTTCTTCTTTGTTGACTTTCTCTCTTGGTGAACTGTTTAGCACTCAGTGAAGTATTGAAGTCCCCTACTATTATTGTGTTTCTGTGTATACAATTTCTTAGGTCTAGTAGTAACAGTTTTATGAGTTTGGGAGCTCCAGTGTTAGGTGCATGTATATTTAGGATTACAAGTATAATATCTTCCTGTTAAACTAGTCTTTCAATTATTATGTAATTTTTTTTTTTTACTTTTTTTTAAGAACTGCTACTCCTGCTCACTTTCGGTTTTCATTTGAATTAAATATTTTTTCACCCTTTTGTCTTTTACCTATATGTTAAGTAAGTCTCTTGAAGACAGCAGTTACTCAGTTAGTGGGTTTTTATCCATTCTGCCATTCTGTATCTTTTTAGAGAAGCATCAAGTAATTTACATTCAATATTAGTATTGAGATGTGAGGTACTGTTTAATTCATCATGTTAGTTATTCCCTAATACTTTGCTCTTTTACTATGTTATTGTTTTATAGGCCCTATAAAATTTGTGTTTTAAGAAGATTCTATTTTGGTGTATTTTGAGGTTTAATTTTACAATTTAGGGCTCCTTTAGCATTTCTTGTAGTGCTGATTTGGTAGTGGCAAATTCTCTCACCATTTGTTTGTCTAAGAAAGAGTTTATCTCTCCTTCATTTATGAAGCTTAGTTTTTCTGGATACAAAATTTTTGGCTTAAAAGTATTTTGTTTAAGGAAGCTAAAGATAGTACCCCAATTCCTTCTGGCCTGTAAGGTTACTGCTGAGAAATCTGCTGTTAGTCTGGTAGGTTTTCCTCAATATGTTACCTGATGCTTTTGTCTCATAACTCCTATTCTTTCAGGAATGAGTTCGTTCTACTTATTATGTTCATTCAAATGTGCTATACTTTATATGTTTCTTTTTATGTCTTATAATATTTTTTGATAGAAAGATGGACATTTCCTAGGCACAGTGACTCATACCTACAATCCAAGCTACTCAAAATGCTGAGGGAGGAGGATTGTTTGAGGCCACAGTTCAAGGCCAGTCTTAACAACATAGCAAGTTGCCTATATCTTTAAAAAAATTAAATTAGTTGGGCACAGTGGCTTACACATCTAGTACAAGCCACTTATGAGGTTGAAGTGGGAAGATCTCTTAAACCTAGGAGCTTAAGACTGAAGTGAGCTCTGATCATGAGACTATATTCCAGCATGGGCAACAGAGTGAGACCCTCATCTCTAAAATTTTATAAAAATGAAAAAAAATGTACCTTTGAATATTATAACATGGTAATTCTGGAGTCAGATTCTTCTTTCACAGGATTTGCTGGGATTTTTTAAAAAACGTTTAAGGATCTAGTTGTTTATTATTTTTAGTGACTTTTTCAAACCATTTTTCAAAAACTGTACTTCTTTTTATATGGGGTCATGATGTCCTTGTTTGTTTAGCTTGTGTGCAGCTGGTGTTTTCACAGGTTTCCTGAACGCCAGGAGCTACAAATAGAAAACAAAATCATCTACAAGATTTTGCTTATTATTGCTCTACTGGGGCTCTCCTTCAACATATAGCCAAGTTTAAGTTTACACTGAAACTAGGAATCAGCTTGATGTGAAAGCTTAGGGTGTTCTCAGATTTTTTCTGAGCATGTGTCTTGCCCTAGGCCTGCATGTGACTTTATAATTTATCAGGTATGGGTGGTCTGTATACTCTAATGTAAAAAAGAAACCCCCCCCAAATTTTTTTTTTACCAGATTATAGGTAGTCTATTGTATGTCTTAGATGTATTCTTTTGTCCCAGGCATCAAGTTGTTTACCCTACAATATTTTTGAGCAATGCCTGCCTCTTCTTTAGCTGTAGTAAGTTACAAATTTCTGCTCATAAGAAATTAAGAAACATAAGAGATCCATGGAGACTTGTCTTCAAACAGTTGACATCCCCACAATAGAAAATAATAGAAGATCATGAATGCTATTACAAACAAAGTATGCTTGCAATGGTTAAATAGAAGAAAGAAGTTATGTAAAAATATAATAAGTAAGTAGAGGGTAATATAAAAAAAGTACAAGGGGTGTTGAAAAGAACAAATATTATTTTGAGAAAAGGAAATTTTAGTAATTGATATTTTAGCATTTACAAGATAATTTAAATTCATATTTAAAGCATCTGAGGAGGAATGAATCCAGAGTGTATTATATAGAAATAAGGTCAAGAATATGAAAAAGAGTTTAAAACTTGCAGAGTTTAATGAGAAGATTCAACATACTTGTAACTAAGAGTTCCCAAAGAGGTCGGGTGCAGTGGCTCACGCCTGTAATCCCAGCACTTTGGGAGGCCGAGGTGGGCAGATCACGAGGTCAGAAGTTCAAGACCAACCTGACCAACACGGTGAAATCCATCTCTACTAAAAATACAAAAATTAGCCAGGCATGGTGGCGTGCACCTGTAATCCCAGCTACTCTGGAGGTTGAGGCAGAATCACTTGAATCTAGGAGGTGGAGGTTGCAGTGAGCCGAGATCTTGCCACTGCACTCTAGCCTGGGCGACAGAGCAAGATTCCGTCGAAAAAAAAAACAAAACAAAAAAAGACTTTCCAAAGAACAGAATGGACATAATGGAAAAGAACTGATCCTTCAAAATATGCTGGAAAGTGTTATCTAGAACTGATGAAATATGTAAATTCTTAGATTCAGAGAATTAAACTTATTCCAAATTAAATAAAGCAAAACAAAAACACCCCCACGCCCATATAATTAATAGTGAAATAGAGTATATAAAAAATAAAGAAAATAATCTTAATATCTTCCTCAGATAAAAGATGGATCAACCATAATAAATGGAAATTAGAGTAATAGCAGTTTCCTCATCAGCAAAACTATCTACCAAAACATAATCAGAGTTTTTCAATTCTGACTAAAAAATAAATTTTAAGTTAAAATTATTTAACTTGAGAGAGTGTGTTTTTGTTTGTATTCATGTAGCTAATAAAGACATACCCAAGGTTGGGTAATTTATAAATAAGAGGCTTAATTGACTCACAATTGCACATGGTTGAGGAGGCTTCACAATCATGGCAGAAGGCAAAGGAGGAGCAAAGTCACTTCTTACATGGCAGCAGTCAAGAGAGAGGGGAAAGCACGGAGAAAAACCCCTTACAAAGCCATCAGATCTCGTAAGAACTCACTCACTATCATGAGAACAGCAGCATGGGGGTAACCACCCATGATTGAATTACTTAACACCAGGTCCCTCCCACAACTTGTGGGGATTATGGGAACTACAATTCAGATGAGATTTGGGTAGCAACACAGCCAAACCATATCACAGGGCAAAAATAAAGATATTTGTTGCAGAATAGTAGTAAACTGCAGAAGTTGACTACTATTTGCATGCTCTCACTAACGAGAAATTTAAGAAATATTTAAGGAAGGAATGAGATATAAGAAGCTATGGTGAGTGATAGCTTGTATCAGAATTATCCTTCTACCATAAACAACTATAAAATCTGGAAAATATATATAACACAATCGATTTGCAAAAATTGCAAGACAAGTAAGGCTACAACCTTTGAGAGAAGAAAACTGCATGAGGTAAATCCCAAAGACTCCCTGAGGGTATTTTCTAATTCACAGTACAGAGCAATAGGGCAAGAGCATAGAAAAACAGGTTTTCTGTGCAAATAATTTCAGAGACAGCATGGCAACTGGGCCTTGTGACTGGTTGGTGATCCCCAAAGAGGCCACAGAGAATCTTGGTTCACTGCAACCTTTGCCTCCCGGCTCAAGCAATTTTCCTGCTTCAGCCTCCCAAGTAGCTGGGACTACAAGCACATGATGCCGTGCCCGGCTAATGTTTGCATTTTGCTGGAGAGCATGTGCCCAGCTCATGTTTGTATTTTACTAGAGATGGGGTTTCACCATGTTACCCAAGCTGGTTTCGAACTCCTGAGCTCAGCAATCTGCCCACCCCGGCCTCCCAAAGTGCTAGAATTACATGTATGAGCCACCACACCTGACCTTATTTATTTCTAAGCTATGCATTTATATGATATGATAGAAGTCTGGGAGTTCTATCAGAGGACAGCTGCTGAGAGGCTGAAATGCTAGGTAGATATTACAGAGACTGCCCAGATATTGGGAGATGGAGGTTTAATTTTGAAAAGAAAAAAAAGGGCAAAAAGACCTCAAAAAGACCCTACCATGTGGTTATGGAGTATGGAATACACTCTAACACAGCCATTTTAATAACAGACTAAACAAATCTCAACAGAATCAAGGTGGTCTACTGGTAATTTAACTATCTGCCACACTATTATTCTACATAATCTAGAGGAAAATAACATAATACAGAGTCACTGCGGTGTATTGTTCACAATATTTGAAATATAATAAAAATTACTAGATAGGCAAAGACACAAGAAAAATGATTAACAAGCAAGAAAAGTAATAGTAAATACCAGTATACCCGAGATTAGATAAGATATATTGGGGTTAGCAGAGAAGGGCTTCAAAAATTGTTATTATTATATTAAATAAAATAGAGAAAAGATACTGGTAAAATAGACGAAAAGATGCATATTTCCAAAATGTAATTAGAATGTACAAATATATGTAAGTCTATATTCTAGAACTGCAAAATATTATATATGAAATTAAGAGCTGTTTCAATAAATGGGTTGTTTACAGCAGACGGTAAACTTGATGTCCATTGAAAGTATTCCAACCAAAACACATAGGAAAAAAAAAAGAAAACTGATAAAAGAGCACATATTAAATACACAAAATGTGTAACATACGTGTGAGACATCAACCCACAGATTAAAGAATTTCAACAAACCACATGCAGGTTATAAATAAACAAATCTCACCTACACGCACCTTTGTCAAATTATTAAAAAATTGAAGAGGGAAAAAAAAACCTTAAAATCAATCAGAGAAAAGAGATATTCTTCAAAGGAACCACAATAAGACTGATAGATGACTTTTTAGCAGAAGCAATGGAAGTCAGAAGTAGGATGACAAACGCTTCTCATTTTCTTTTTTTTTTTTTTCTAGTTTTTTTTAATTTTTTTATATTATTATTATACTTTAAGTTATAGGGTACATGTGCATAACGTGCAGGTTTGTTACATATGTATACTTGTGCCATGTTGCTGTGCTGCACCCATCAACACGTCAGCACCCATCAACTCGTCATTTACATCAGGTATAACTCCCAATGCAATCCCTCCCCCGTCGCCCCTCCCCATGATAGGCCCCCAGTGTGTGATGTTCCCCTTCCCGAGTCCAAGTATTCTCATTGTTCACTTCCCACCTATGAGTGAGAACATGCGGTGTTTGGTTTTCTGTTCTTGTGATAGTTTGCTAAGAATGATGGTTTCCAGCTGCATCCATGTCCCTACAAAGGACACAAGTTCATCCTTTTTTATGGCTGCATAGTATTCCATGGTGTATATGTGCCACATTTTCTTAATCCAATCTGTCACTGATGGACATTTGGGTTGATTCCAAGTCTTTGCTATTGTGAATAGTGCCGCAATAAACATACGTGTGCATGTGTCTTTATAGCAGCATGATTTATAATCCTTTGGGTATATAACCAGTAATGGAATGGCTGGGTCATATGGTACTTCTAGTTCTAGATCCTTGAGGAATCGCCATACTGTTTTCCATAATGGTTGAACTAGTTTACAATCCCACCAACAGTGTAAAAGTGTTCCTATTTCTCCACATCCTCTCCAGTACCTGTTGTTTCCTGACTTTTTAATGATCGCCATTCTAACTGGTGTGAGATGGTATCTCATTGTGGTTTTGATTTGCATTTCTCTGATGGCCAGTGATGATGAGCATTTTTTCATGTGCCTGTTGGCTGTATGAATGTCTTCTTTTGAGAAATGTCTGTTCATATCCTTTGCCCACTTTTTGATGGAGTTGTTTTTTTCTTGTAAATTTGTTTGAGTTCTTTATAGGTTCTGGATATTAGCCCTTTGTCAGATGAGTAGATTGCAAAAATTTTCTCCCATTCTGTAGGTTGCCTGTTCACTCTGATGGTAGTTTCTTTTGCTGTGCAGAAGCTCTTTAGTTTAATGAGATCCCATTTGTCAATTTAGGCTTTTGCTGCCGTTGCTTTTGGTGTTTTAGACATGAAGTCTTTGCCCATGCCTATGTCCTGAATGGTACTACCTAGGTTTTCCTCTAGGGTTTTTATGGTATTAGGTCTAACATTTAAGTCGCTAATCCATCTTGAATTAATTTTCATATAAGGAGTAAGGAAAGGATCCAGTTTCAGCTTTCTACTTATGGCTAGCCAATTTTCCCAGCACCATTTATTAAATAGGGAATCCTTTCCCCATTTCTTGTTTCTCTCAGATTTGTCAAAGATCAGATGGCTGTAGATGTGTGGTATTATTTCTGAGGACTCTGTTCTGCTTCATTGGTCTATATCTCTGTTTTGGTACCAGTACCATGCTGTTTTGGTTACTGTAGCCTTGTAGTATAGTTTGAAGTCAGGTAGCGTGATGCCTCCAGCTTTGTTCTTTTGACTTAGGATTGTCTTGGCGATGCGGGCTCTTTTTTGGTTCCATATGAACATTAAAGCAGTTTTTTCCAGTTCTGTGAAGAAACTCATTGGTAGCTTGATGGGGATGGCATTGAATCTATAAATAACCTTGGGCAGTATGGCCATTTTCACGATATTGATTCTTCCTATCCATGAGCATGGTATGTTCTTCCATTTGTTTGTGTCCTCTTTTATTTCACTGAGCAGTGGTTTGTAGTTCTCCTTGAAGAGGTCCTTTACATCCCTTGTAAGTTGGATTCCTAGGTATTTTATTCTCTTTGAAGCAATTGTGAATGGAAGTTCATTCCTGATTTGGCTCTCTGTTTGTCTGTTACTGGTGTATATGAATGCTTGTGATTTTTGCACATTAATTTTGTATCCTGAGACTTTGCTGAAGTTGCTTATCAGCTTAAGGGGATTTTGGGCTGACACAATGGGATTTTCTAAATATACAATCATGTCATCTGCAAAGAGGGACAATTTGACTTCTTCTTTTCCTACCTGAATACCCTTGATTTCTTTCTCTTGCCTGATTGCCCTAGCCAGAACTTCCAACACTATGTTGAATAGGAGTGGTGAGAGAGGGCATCCCTGTCTTGTGCCAGTTTTCAAAGGGAATTTTTCCAGTTTTTGCCCATTCAGTATGATATTGGCTGTGGGTTTGTCATAAATAGCTCTTATTATTTTGAGGTACGTTCCATCAATACCGAATTTATTGAGCGTTTTTAGCATGAGGGGCTGTTGAATTTTGTCAAAAGCCTTTTCTGCATCAATTGAGATAATCATGTGGTTCTTGTCTTTGGTTCTGTTTATATGCTGGATTATGTTTATTGATTTGCGAATGTTGAACCAGCCTTGCATCCCAGGGATGAAGCCCACTTGATCATGGTGGATAAGCTTTTTGATGTGCTGCTGAATGCGGTTTGCCAGTATTTTATTGAGGATTTTTGCATCGATGTTCATCAGGGATATTGGTCTAAAATTCTCTTTTTTTGTTGTGTCTCTGCCAGGCTTTGGTATCAGGATGATGTTGGCCTCATAAAATGAGTTAGGGAGGATTCCCTCTTTTTCTATTGATTGGAATAGTTTCAGAAGGAATGGTACCAGCTCCTCCTTGTACCTCTGGTAGAATTCAGCTGTGAATCCATCTGGTCCTGGACTTTTTTTCGTTGGTAGGCTATTAATTATTGCTTCAATTTCAGAGCCTGCTCTTGGTCTATTCAGGGATTCAACTTCTTCCTGGTTTAGTCTTGGAAGAGTGTAAGTGTCCAGGAAATTATCCATTTCTTCTAGATTTTCCAGTTTATTTGCGTAGAGGTGTTTATAGTATTCTCTGATGGTAGTTTGTATTTCTGTGGGGTCGGTGGTGATATCCCCTTTATCATTTTTTATTGTGTCTATTTGATTCTTCTCTCTTTTCTTCTTTATTAGTCTTGCTAGCGGTCTGTCAATTTTGTTGATCTTTTCAAAAAACCAACTCCTGGATTCATTGATTTTTTGGAGGGCTTTTTGTGTCTCTATCTCCTTCAGTTCTGCTCTGATCTTAGTGATTTCTTGCCTTCTGCTACCTTTTGAATGCGTTTGCTCTTGCTTCTCTAGTTCTTTTAATTGTGATGTTAGAGTGTCAATTTTAGATCTTTCCTGCTTTCTCTTGTGGGCATTTAGTGCTATAAATTTCCCTCTACACAATGCTTTAAATGTGTCCCAGAGATTCTGCTATGTTGTATCTTTGTTCTCATTGGTTTCAAAGAACATCTTTATTTCTGCCTTCATTTCGTTATGTACCCAGTAGTCATTGAGGAGCAGGTTGTTCAGTTTCCATGTAGTTGAGCGGTTTTGATTGAGTTTCTTAGTCCTGAGTTCTAGTTTGATTGCACTGTGGTCTGAGAGACAGTTTGTTATAATTTCTGTTCTTGTACATTTGCTGAGGAGTGCTTTACTTCCAATTATGTGGTCAATTTTGGAATAAGTGTGATGTGGTGCTGAGAAGAATGTATATTCTGTTGATTTGGGTTGGAGAGTTCTATAGATGTCTATTAGGTCTGCTTGCTGCAGAGATGAGTTCAATTCCTGAATATCCTTGTTAACTTTCTGTCTCATTGATCTGTCTAATGTTGACTGTGGAGTGTTGAAGTCTCCCATTATTATTGTATGGGAGTCTAAGTCTCTTTGTAAGTCTCTAAGGACTTGCTTTATGAATCTGGGTGCTCCTGTATTGGGTGCATATATATTTAGGATAGTTAGCTCTTCCTGTTGAATTGATCCTTTTACCATTATGTAATGGCCTTCTTTGTCTCTTTTGATCTTTGATGGTTTAAAGTCTGTTTTATCAGAGACTAGTATTGCAACCCCTGCTTTTTTTCTTCTCCATTTGCTTGGTAAATCTTCCTCCATCACTTTATTTTGAGCCTATGTATGTCTCTGTGTGTGAGATGGGTCTCCTGAATACAGCAGACTGATGGGTCTTGACTCTTTATCCAGTTTGCCAGTCTGTGTCTTTTAATTGGAGCATTTAGTCCACTTACATTTAAGGTTAATATTGTTATGCGTGAACTTGATCCTGCCATTATGATATTAACTGGTTATTTTGCTCGTTAGTTGATGCAGTTTCTTCCTAGCCTCCATGGTCTTTACATTTTGGCATGTTTTTGCAATGGCTGGTACCGGTTGTTCCTTTCCATGTTGAGTGCTTCCTTCAGGGTCTCTTGTAAGGCAGGCCTAGTGGTGACAAAATCTCTAAGCATTTGCTTATCTGTAAAGGATTTTATTTCTCCTTCTCTTATGAAACTTTGTTTGGCTGGATATGAAATTCTGGGTTGAAAATTCTTTTCTTTAAGAATGTTGAATATTGGCCCCCACTCTCTTCTGGCTTGGAGAGTTTCTGCCGAGAGATCTGCTGTTAGTCTGATGGGCTTCCCTTTGTGGATAACCCGACCTTTCTCTCTGGCTGCCCTTAACAGTTTTTCCTTCATGTCAACTTTGGTGAATCTGGCAATTATGTGTCTTGGAGTTGCTCTTCTCGAGGAGTATCTTTGTGATGTTCTCTGTATTTCCTGGATTTGAATGTTGGCCTGCCCTACTAGGTTGGGGAAGTTCTCCTGGATGATATCCTGAAGAGTGTTTTCCAACTTGGTTCCATTTTCCCCCTCACTTTCAGGCACCCCAATCATATGTAGATTTGGTCTTTTTACATAATCCCATACTTCTTGCAGGCTTTGTTCATTCCTTTTTCTTCTTTTTTCTTTTGGTTTCTCTTCTCGCTTCATTTCATTCATTTCATCCTCATTCACTGATACTCTTTCTTCCAGTTGATCGAGTCGGTTACTGAAGCTTGTGCATTTGTCACGTATTTCTCATGTCATGGTTTTCATCTCTTTCATTTTGTTTATGACCTTCTCTGCATTAATTACTCTAGCCATGAATTCTTCCACTTTTTTTTTCAAGATTTTTAGTTTCTTTGCGCTGGGTACGTAATTCCTCCTTTAGCTCTGAGAAGTTTGATGGACTGAAGCCTTCTTCTCTCATCTCGTCAAAGTCATTCTCCGTCAAGCTTTGATCCGTTGCTGGCGATGAGCTGCGCTCCTTTGCTGGAGGAGATGCGCTCTTATTTTTTGAATTTCCAGTTTTTCTGCCCTGCTTTTTCCCCATCTTTGTGGTTTTATCTGCCTCTGGTCTTTGATGATGATGTTGACGTACTGATGGGGTTTTGGTGTAGGTGTCCTTCCTGTTTGATAGTTTTCCTTCTAACAGTCAGGACCCTCAGCTGTAGGTCTGTTGGAGATTGCTTGAGGTCCTGTTTGCCTGGGCATCAGCAGCAGAGGCTGCAGAAGATAGAATATTGCTGAACAGCAGGTGTACCTGTCTGATTCTTGCTTTGGAAGCTTCCTCTCAGGGGTGTACTCCACCCTGTGAGGTGTGGGGTGTCAGACTGCCCCTAGTGGGGGATGTCTCCCAGTTAGGCTACTCAGGGGTCAGGGACCCACTTGAGCAGGCAGTCTGTCCCTTCTCAGATCTCAACCTCCATGTTGGGAGATCCACTGCTCTCTTCAAAGCTGTCAGACAGAGTCGTTTGCGTCTGCAGAGGTTTCTGCTGCTTTTGTTGTTTACTGTGCCCTGTCCCCAGAGGTGGAGTCTACAGAGACAGGCAGGTTTCCTTGAGCTGCTGTGAGCTTCATCCAATTCAAGCTTCCCAGCAGCTTTGTTTACCTACTTAAGCCTCAGCAATGGTGGGCGCCCCTCCCCCAGCCTGGCTGCTGCCTTGCTGGGAGATCACAGACTGCTGTGCTAGCAATGAGGGAGGCTCCGTGGGCATGGGACCCTCCCGGCCAGGTGTGGGATATAATCTCCTGGTGTGCCTGTTTGCTTAAAGCGCAGTATTGGGGTGGGAGTTACCCAATTTTCCAGGTGTTGTGTGTCTCAGTTCCCCTGGCTAGGAAAAGGGATTCCCTTTCCCCTTGTGCTTCCCAGGTGAGGCGATGCCTCGCCCTGCTTCAGCTCTCGCTGGTCGGGCTGCAGCAGCTGCCCAGCACCGATTTTCCGGCACTCCCTAGTGTGATGAACCCAGTACCTCAGTTGAAAATGCAGAAATCACTGGTCTTCTGTGTCGCTCACGCTGGGAGTTGGAGATTGGAGCTGTTCCTATTCGGCCATCTTGCCCCACCCTCCTCATTTTCATATTAAATAGAATAAAGAAATTATTACATTAAATAAACTGCAACAGTCCTAAGCAAATCAAGATGGTTGGCCACCCTAGCCACAAGATAATTGTGTAATATCTTTAACATAGTGAAAAATAAAAAGACTGCTAACATGTATTCTGTTCTTTACAATTGAAGGCAAAATTGAATATATTTAAGTAACCTTCAAAAATGAAGGAAGAATTCAGATGTTTTAACAAAAATAAAAGCTGAAAGGATTTCCCACAGGAGACTTGAACTACAGTAAAGGGAATTCTTCTGCCTGATGGAAAAAAAATCAGATGAAAATAAGAAACCAAAAAAAGTCACAAAAAGCACTACAAAGGAAAAACATGCACCTAAAATAGAAAAGGATACTGCCTGTTTAAAATAAAAACACTATTCAAGTTTTTTAAAATGTATAACATATATAAAAGTAAAAAACATGACAACAATGGCACGGCTTTTTTGGTAAATTTCTGGTCATTGGTTTGAAGTGGTGGAATTACCAATTTAATGTGAACTTAAAAAATTTAGACACATATTTTAATCTGTAGTGCAAAAGATACCAAACCTTTTGGACTGAGGGGCTGTTTAAACTCTTAAATATTATTTCAAACTATAAAGGACCTTTGTTGGACATTGGAAATGATTAATGATTTCAGTAAAATGCTAGGATACAAAATCAGTATATAAAAATTATTAGCATTTTTTTATGGGTCTCACTTTGTCACACAGACTGGAGTGCAGTGGCATGATCTCAGCTCACTTCAGCCTCCAATTCCTGGACTCAAATAATTCTCCAGCCTCAGCCTCCTGAGTAGCTGGGACTACCAGAACAAGCCACCAATGCCTAACTATTTTTTGTATTTTTTGTAGAGATTGGCTCTCACCATATTGTTGCCCAGGCTAAAATCAGTAGCATTTCTATACACCAATAACATTCAAGCTGAGAGCCAAATTAAGAACACAATTCCATTTACAATAGCTACCCAAAAAATATACCTAGAAGAAAATCAAACCAAAGAGGTAAAATAACTTTACAAGGAGAACCAAAAAAAACATTGTTGAAAGAAATCAGAGATGACACCAACAAATCTGAAAATATTCCATACTCATGGACTAGAAGAATCCATATTGTTAAAATGGCCAGACTGGTCTTTTGAGAAAAATGGCAGCTAGTTAGCAGGCAGGACTAACTTGCAGCTCCCACTCAGACAGATGGAACAGCATGTGGAGATTCACATTATAAACTTTTGCTTCAAGGACTACCACAGGAACATAGCAGGAAAACCAAAAGAATTCACAGACCCTTTAAAGGAAGCAGCTTGCCACTGTAAGCTTCCTGTGACAGCCAAAAAACTGTGAGTACCCAAGGTGTGAGAGAAGGTCCACTTCTGAACACAAATCATCACTGGGAAACCTGAAAATCCGGATCATGGGAGAAGGATTTAATCTTCCCTAGAGCTAAAACAAATTTAGATTGTTGAGCAAAATATAAAGGTAGAAGAAGCAGCAGAAAGAGTCCTGTGGGTACTCTCAGTTCCCAATGAAGCCATTTTTGACTTTGTCTCACGGGGGTCCTTGGGTAGGGCTGCCAGTGAAATTTGGGGCAGGATCTCAGGAAGAAGGAAACTTCCAGCTGAACTTTGTAATAATTTAAAATGATCATAAACTTTCCTGGGCAGAATCCAGGAGGACAGCAAATGGGAAATGCAAATATGAGCACAGAAGCCAAGGAAGGCAGGGCAAGGTGGAGCCTGAAAACCCTGCCCGTGTTCTCAGCAAAGAGGCTGGTTGCCTGAGGCAAGATCTAAGTCCTGCACCAGAGGCCTGAATATAAACTCCCATGCAGGTGGTGGGAATGAGACTGTCCTTGTTGGCTGCATGGTAAGTGGGTGATGCCTGTCGCTGCCAGCTTTCCCTGATTTCCCTGGTGACCTGTATATTGCAGCAGACGCAGCCATAATCCTCCTGGGAACATAACTCCATTTGCCTAAGAACCACATCCCTATCCCCAACAGAGGCTGCAGCAACCCCCGCCCAAGGAGAGTCTGAGCTCTGAAATGCCTAACCCTGCGCCCACCTGATGATCTATCTCTACCTGCCCTGGTAGCCAAAAACAAGAGACATAATCTCTTGGGAGCTCTAAGGCACTGGCCATTGCCTGAGAAACCTTAATATTCATCCAGGTGACCTTAGGGCAAGCTTGTATCAGCTGATGCTGTCTTGCATCTGCCACCTCCTGGCTGGAAGCCAACCAACCATTAACAAAACTAGCATTTGAGAAAACCAGTGAACTAAACAAAACTACAACCAAAGATCTTCACAGATTCCACTTCATGCCCCTGCAATCTCCAGTGAAGTAGGAGCTGGTATCCATGGCTGAGAGACATGAAGACAGATCATATCACAGGACTCTTTGCAGACAGTCCCTATTATCAGCCTGGAGCCCGGTAGCACTGCTGGGTGGCTAGACCCAGAAGAGCAATAACAATGACTGCAGTCCAGCTCTCAAGAAGCCCTATTTTTAGGGAAAAAGAGAGAGCATTACATCAAGGGACCACATTATGGGACAAAAATATTAGAACAGCAACCTGTAAACCCCATATTTGTTCTTTGACATAGGCTATCCAAATTAAAACGAACCTGAAAAACAATTCTGGTGATACAGAAAAGCAAGGTTCTTTAACAACCTCAAAACATCACGCTAGGTCATGAGCAATGGACCTAAACCAAAAAGAAATCTCTGAAATGCCAGAAAAAAATTCAGAAGGTTGATTATTAAGCTACTCAATGAGGCACAAAAAGGTAAAAAACAATTTTTAAGAAATTTAAAAAATAATACAGGGTAAGGATGTAAAAAAATCCCAGAGAAATAGATAGCATTGATAAAAAGCAATCACAACTTCCAGAAATAAAAGTCACATTTAGAAAAATGCAAAATATACTGGAAAGTTACAAAAATAGAATCCAACAAGGAGAAGAAAAAACTTCAGAGCTTAAAGACAAGGCTTTCAAATTAATTCAATCCAACAAAGACAAGAAAAAAAAGAAAAGAAAAAATTATGAACAAAGCGTCCGAAAAGTTTGGGATTATGATAAATGACCAAACATAAGAATAATTGGTGTTCCTGGACTGGGCACAGTGGCTCACACCTGTAATCCCATCACTTTGGGAGGCCGAGATAGGTGGATCATTTGAAGTCAGGAGTTCAAGACCAGCCTGGATAACATGGTGAAACACCTTCTCTACTAAAACCACAAAATTAGCCAGATGGTAGTGGTGTGTGCCTGTAATCTCAGCTACTTGGGAAGCTGAAGCAGGAAAATTCTTTGAGCGTGGGAGGCAGAGGTTGTGGAGCTGAGATTGCACCACTGCACTCCAGTCTAGGCAATAGAGTGAGACTCTGTCTCAAAAAAAAAAAAAAAAAAAAAGTTTTGAAAACTTATCTAAGGAAATAATCAAGGAAAAACTTCCCTGCCCTTGTTAGATATATAGACATCCAAACAGGAAAAGCTCAAGGAACACCCAGAAAATTCATCCCAAAAAGATCATAACCTGGACAGAGAGTTATCAGGTTATCTAAAGTCAAGATGAAGGAAAGAATTGTAAAGGCTGTGAGGCAAAAGCATAAAATAAGAATAAAGAAAAATTAACCAAATTAACAGCAGATTTCTCATCAGAAACCCTACAAGCTAGAAGGAAATGAAGCCTATCTCTAGCCTCCTTAAACAAAACAATTATCAGCCAATAATCTTGCATCCAAGGAAATTAAGCTTCATAAGTAAAGAAAAATTAAAGCATTTTTTAGACAAATAAATGCTGAGAGAATTCACCATTACCAAGATAACACTACAAGCATGCTAAAAGAAGTTCTATATCTTGAAACAATACCTCGACATACACCAAAACAGGACCTAAATAAAGCATAAATCCCACAGGGCCTATAAAACAATAACACAATGAAAAACATAGCAAGGTATTCAAACAACAACTAGCATAATAAACAGAATAGCACCTCATATCTCAACACTAACAGTGAATGTAAATGGCCTAAATGCTCCACTCAAAAGATACAGAATGGCAGAATGGATAAGAGTTCACCAACCAAGTATCTGTTGTCTTCAAGAAACTCACCTAACACATAAGGTCTCACATAAACTTAAAGTAAAGGGACGGAAAGAGATATTTTATGCAAATGGACACCAAAAGCAAGCAAGAACAGCTATATTCTTATATCAGACAAAACACACTTTAAAGCAGCAACAGTTAAAAAAGACCAAAAGGGACCTTATATAATGATAAGAGGACTAATCCAACAGGAAAATATTATAATCCTAAATATATATTCACCTAACACTGGAGCTCCCAAACTCATAAAACAATTACTAGTAGACATAAGAAATGAGACACACAGAAACACAATAATAGTAGTTGTATTAGTGAGTTCTCACACTGCTAATTAAGACATACCCAAGACTAGGTAATTTATAAAAGAAAGACTCACAGTTCCACATGGCTGCAGAGGCCTCACAATCATGGCAAAAGGCAAAGGAAGAGTAAAGTCATGTCTTACATGGTGGCAAGCAAAAAAAGCATGTGTAGAGAATCTCCCCTTTATAAACCCATCAGATCTCATAAGACTTATTTACCACCATGAGATAAGTATGGGGGAAACCACCACCATAATTCAAGTATCTCCATCTGGCCCCACCCAAGACATGTGAGGATCATTACAATTTAAGGTGAGATTTGGGTGAGGACACAGTCAAACCACACCAGTAGTGGACTTCAGTACTCCACTGACAGCACTAAATGGGTCATCAAGACAAAAAGTAAACAAAGAAAAAAATGGACTTAAACTATTCCCTAGAACAAATTAACTTAACACATATTTACAGAATATTCTACACAATAACTGCAGAATATACATTCTTCTCATCAGCACATGGAACATTCTCCAAGATAGGCCATATAAAAGAACCACAAAACAAGTGTCAATACATTTAAGAAAATTGAAATCATATCAAGTACCTTCTCAGACCATAGTGAAATAAAACTGGAAATTAATCCCAAAAGGAATCCTCATAGCTATGCAAATACATGTAAATTAAATAATGTATTTAATAATCTTTGTTGTTAACAATAAAATCAAGAGGAAAATTTAAAAATTATTTTAACAGAATGACAACAGTGATAAAACTTATTTTAAAAAACTCTGGATATGGCAAAAGCAGTGCTAAGAGAAAAGTTCATATCATTAATTTTCTACATCGAAAAGTCTGAGATAGCACAAATAGACAACCTAACATCACACCGCAAGGAACTACAGAAACAAGAACAAACTAAACCCAAATCCAGCAGAAGAAAAGAAATAATAACAAAGATCAGAAAAGAACTCAATGAAATTGAAACAAAAGACAATCAAAAAATAGATAAAACCAAAAAGCTGGTTCTTTGAAATGAAAAACAAAATCTATGGATCATTAGTGAGATTAACCAAGGAAATAAGAGAGAAGAGCCAAATAAACTCAATTAGAAACGAAATGGGAGATATTACAACTGATGTCACAGAAACACAAAAAATCATTGAAGGCAACTATGAACACCTTTATGCACACAAACTAGAAAACCTAGAGAAGATGGATAAATTCCTGGAAATATACGATCCTCCTAGATTAAACCAGGAAAAAATAGAAACTCCAAGCAGATCAATAGCAAGCAGCAAGATCGAAATAGTACTTGGGAAAAAAAAAATTGCTCACCAGAAAAAATCCCAGGACCAGATAGAGTCACATATCAATTTATCAGATATTCAAAGAAGAATTGATACTAATCCTATTGACACTATGCCAAAAGGCAGAAAAAGAGAGAATTCTCATTAAATCATTCTGTGAAGCCAGTGTCACCCTAATACCAAAACCAGGAAAAGACATAACAAAAAAAAAAAAAAAAGAAAGAAAACTACAGACCAATACACCAGATTAACATAGATGCAAAAATTCTCAACAAAATACCAGCTTACCAAATTCAACAGCATATCAAAAAGATAATCCACCACTATCACGTGGTTTTCATACCAAGGATGAGGGGATAGTTTAACATACACAAGTCAATAAATGATCTACACCACATAAATAGAAGTAAAAAAATTATATGATCATATCAATAGACACAGAATAAAAATTTGACAAAATTCTGTACCCCTATATATTAAAACCATCAGCAAAATCAGCATAGAAGAGACATATCTTAAGGTAATAAAAGCCATATATGATACTGAATAGGAAAAAGTTGAAAGGGTTTTCTGTGCGAACTGGAACAAGACAAGGATGTCCACTTTCACCACTTTTATTCAACAAAGTTCTGTATGTCCTATACAGAGCAATCAAGAAAGAGAAAGGAAATAAAGTGCATTTCAGTAGGTAAGGAGGAAGTCAAACTATCATTGTCCACTGATGATATGATTGTGTATCTTGAAAACCCTAAGGACTCATTCAAAAAGCTTCTAGATCTGATAAATGAATTCAGTAAAGTTTCATGATAAAAAATCAATGTACAAAAATTAATTACACTGCTTTACACCAAAAACAACCAAGCTGAGAATCAAATAAAAAAACCCCTTTTACAATAGTTGCACAAAAAAAGTAAAATACTTAGGAATGTACTTAATCAAAGAGATGAAAGACTTCTACAAGGAAAACCATAAAACACTGCTGAAAGAAATCATAGATGGCACAAAAAAGTGAAAACACACCTCATACTCATGAATAGGTAGAACCAATATTGTGAAAATGACCATACTGACAAAAGCAATCTACAAATTCAATACAATCTCCATCAAAATATCATCATCATCATTCTTCACAGAACTAGAAAAAAGAATCCTAAAATTCATATGGAACTGAAAAGGAGCCTGCATAGCCAAAGCAAGACTAAGCAAAAATAACAAATCTGTAGGCATCATATTACCTGATTTCAAACTATACTACAAGGCTATAGTCACCAAAACATCGCGGTACTGGTATAATAATAGGCACATAGACCAACTGAACAGAATAGAGAACCCAGAAATAACGTCAAATACTTACAGCCAACTGATCTTTGACAAGGCAAACAAAAACATAAAATGAAATAAAAGACTATTATTCAGCAAATGGCGCTCGGATAATTGGCAAACCACATGTAGAAGAATGAAACTGTATCCTGATCTCTCGTATTATATAAAAATCAATTCAAAATGGATCAAAGACTTAAATATAAAACCTCAAACCATAAAGATTCTAGAAGGCAACATCAGAAAAACTCTTCTAGACATTGGCTTAGGCAAAGACTTCATGACCAAGAACCCAAAAGCAAATGCAACAAAAACAAAGATAAATACAGGGGGCTTAATTAAAAACCTTCTGCAATGCAAAAGAAATAATTAGCAGAGTAAACAGGAAACCCACATAGAGTGAGAAAATCTTCACAAACTACACATTTGACAAAGAACTAATATCCAGAATCTACAAAGAACTCAAAGAAATCAGCAAGAAAAAAAATAATGTCATCAAAAAGCAGGGAAAGGACATGAATAGACAATTTTGATAAGAAGATATACAAAGGGCCAACAAACATAAAAAAATGCTAAACATCACTAATTATCAGAAAAATGTAAATCAAAACTGCAATGCAATACCACCTTACTCCTGCAAGAATGGCTATAATTTAAAAATTAAAAAATAATAGATGTGGGCATGGATGTGGTGAAAAGGGAGCAATTTTACACTGCTGATGAGAATGTAAACTAGTATAACCATAATGGAAAACAGTATGGATACTCCTTGGTGAACTTAAAGTACATCTATTATTTGATCCAGCCATCCCACTGCTGGGAATCTACCCAGAGAGAAAGAAGTCATTAAATGAAAAAGGCTCTTGCATATGCCCGTCTATAGCAGTACAATTCACAATTACAAAAATATGGAATGAGTCCAAATGCCCATCAATCAATGAGTGAATTAAGAAAATCTGGTATATAGATACCATGGAATACCACTGAGCCATAAAATGGAATAAAATAACAGCATTTGCAGCAACCTGGATAGAGTTGGAGACCATTATTTTAAGTGAAATAACTCAGGAATTGAAAATCAAAGATCATATTTTCTCACTTGTAAGTGGGAGGTAAGTTATGAAGATGCAAAGGCACAAGAATAATACAATAAATGTTGGGGGATCAGGGGTAAGGGTGCGAGGGGGTGAGGGATAAAAGACTGCACATTGGTTACAGTGTACACTGCTCAGGTGATGAGTACACCAAAATCTTGGAAATCACCACCAAAGAACTTATGTATGTAACCACACATCACCTGTTCTCCAATAACCTGTAGAAATAAAAATAAAATAAAATAAAATTTGATGCAAATGAAAAAAAAATGGCCAGACAATCCAAAGCAATCTACAGATTTAATGCAATTCCTATTAAATTATGAACGTCATTTTACAGAATTAGAACAAAGTATTCTAAAATTCATATGGAACCAAAAAAGAGCCCACATATTCAAAGCAATTTTAAGCAAAAAGAACAAAGCCAAGAGGCATCACAATACCTGACTTCAAATTATACTATAAGACTATAGTAACCAAAACAGCACAGTACTGATTCAAATACAGATAAATAGACCAATGGAACAGAATAGAGAACCCAGAAATAAAGCCACAAATCTACACAGATCTTTGACAAAGTTGACAAAAATAAGCAATGAGGAAAGAACTCTCTATTCAATAAGTGGTGTTGGGATAGCTGGCTAAGCCATATGCAGAAGAATGAAACTGGACTCCTACATTTCACCGTATACAAAAATTAACTCAAGATAGATTAAAGATTTAAATTTAAGACCTCAAACTATAAGAAACTTAAAAGAAAACCTAGGAAATACCTTCCACAACATTGGTCTTGGCAAATAATTTTTGGCTATTTCCCTGATATGGTTTGGCTCTGTGTCTTCACTCAAATCTCATATCAAATTGTAATTTTCATAATCTCCACGTGTCGAGAGCATAACCTGGAGGGAGGTGATTTAATCATGGGAGTGGCTTCCTCCATACTGTTGTTGTGTGGTAAGTTCTCACGAAATCTGATGGCTTTATAAGTGTTTGACAGTTCCTCCTACACCCTCTCTTTCTCCTGCTGCCTGGTAAAGAAGTTGCCTGCTTCCCCTTCTGCTATAATTGTAAGTTTCTTGAGGCCTCCCCAGCCATGTGGAACTGTGAGTCAATAAAACCTTTTTCCTTTATAAATTGCCCAATCTTCGATATGTCTTTATAGCAGTATGAAAATGGACTAATACAGTCCCCAAAAGCAATGGCAACAAAAACAAAAATAGACAAATGGGACCTAAGCAAACTAAAGAGCTTCTAAATGGTGAAATAAACTATCAACAGAATAAACAGGCCACATACAAAATGGAAGAACATATTCATAAACTACGCATCTGACAAAAACCTAATATTCAGAATCTATAAGGAACTTAAACAGTTCAACAAGTAACACAACAAATAAATAGCCCCATTAAAGAGCGGGCCAAAGGCGCTGGGTGCGGTGGCTTACACCTGTAATTTTAGCATTTTGGGAGCTGAAGCTTGTGGATCACTTGAGGCTGGAGTTTCAGACCAGCCTGGCCAACATGAAGAAACCTGTCTCTACTGAAAGTACAAACATTACCTGGGCATTGTGGTGCATGTTTGTAATCCCAGTTACTCCAGAGGCTGAGGCACGAGAATCACTTCAACTCAGGAAACAGAGGTTGCAGTGAGTTGAGATCACGCCCCTATACCCCAGCCTGGGTGACAGAGTAAGACTGTTTCAAAAAATAAAATAAAAAGTGGACAAAAGACATGAACAGACATTTCTCAAAAGAAGACATAAAAGTGGCCAACAAACGTATGAAAAAAGACTTCACATTACTAATCATCAGAGAAATGCAAATTTAAACTACAATGTGATACCATCTTACACCAGTCAGAGTGGGCATTATTAAAATGTCAGAAAACAACAGATGCTGGTATGGTTGCAGAGAAAAGGGAATGCTTATACAATGTTGGAAATGTAAAGTAGTTCAGCCTCTGTGGAAAGCAGTTTGGGAATTTCTCTAAGAACCTAAAACATAAGTACCATTCCATCCAGCAATCCCATTATTCTATATATATACCAAAGAAAATAAATTCTTCTACCAAAAAGACATATGCATTTGTATGTTCTTCACAGCACTATTCACAATAGCCAAAACATGGAATCATCCTAGGTGCCCATCAATTGTGAATTGGATAAAAAAAGTGGCATGTATACACCATAGAATACTATACAGCAATAAAAATATAATGAAATAATGTTCTTTGCAGCAACATGTATGCAGCCAGAGGCCATTATTCTAAGCAAATTAACACAAGAACAGAAAACTAAATATGGCATATTTTCACCTATAAGTGGAGCTAAACACAGGGTACACATGGATATAAAGGTGGCAACAACAGACAGTTGAAACTACTAGAGGCAGTAAGGAGGGAATGGAGCAAGGTTTGAAAAACTACCTATTGGATGCTATGCTCATTACCTGGTAATGAGATGCATACCCCAAACCTCAGCATCATGCAATATACCAATGTAACCAACGTGCACATGTACCCCAGAATCTAAAATAAAAAACAACTAAAGATGCTTTGCTTATGTGAGTTAAATCTTTTGATAGCTTCCATATGTTTTCAAATAATTTATTAATTCATTTAGATGTAACAATAATAAATCCATTACATGTTAACATAAATAGCATATTTTTATGAAAAATAACTATTTTATGAAACTGAACAAAAATTAAAGAGAAAAGTTGCATTTTTAAATAATTTGCAAATGCCTTTAATTCTGCTTTAATAGAATACAGCTGGATATTCATATTTGCTTTTACATTTAATAAATTGTGATATAGCGTGTTGTGGCACTGTAATATTCCACCATATATACATAAAAATAAGAATTTAAAAGCAAAACACTCTTTTAATATTATTATGAAAGTAATTTTGACCTCATGAAACTCCTGAAAATATCCTGGGACACACAGAGTTTTCCAAAACATACTTTAAAAATCTGCTTTATATTATTTATGGGAAGAATAATAAAACCCAATAGATGAGAAAAAATGGAATAATAAAAATATGTAATCAAAAATAAAACAGGGAAGAGAAAAAAAGAACAAAGAAAAGATGGAGCAAGAAATGGATATTATAAAAATAATAGATGAAAATTCAACTACATCAGCAATTACCTTAAATTTAAATAGCTTAACACTTTATTTAAAACACAAAGATTGGTAATGCTGTATTAAAAATTGATCTAAATAATTTTATAAGAGATATATTCTAAATATAAGGACACAGAAGTATTGCAAACTGAAAACAATTTTAAAGGATATATCATGTCAAACTGAGTATAGGTAGTGTTCAGCAACCTGAATGACTTTTACAGAAAGTATGGTGAGTGGAGGAAGCCAGAGACAAAGACATACTGCATATAGTCATTTATATAAATTTCAAAACAGAAAAATATAATTATGGGATAATTTAGAATTTTGTTTACCAACTGGGTTATAGACAAGGAAGGAGAATGAGAGAATCTTATGTGGTGCTGGTAAGGTTCTATATTCTTACTTCTGTTCTGGTCATGCAGTTACATACATATGTATAAATACCATCTAGTTGTATATTTGTGAGTGGTGCACTTGTAAGTTATTTATTATAAAATAAATGAAGTTATTTTAAAAGAAGCTATGGTGATCAGGAAAATCATTAAAATGTTGTTTATAAGCTTTGGCAGTTAAAGAAGACTAACTTTGGCAGGTGAGGAAAAGATGGAACTATAATATTGGACAATGGCAATAAAAAAGGTGGAAGAGAAGAGATTGGATTATAAGTGGTTTAAGTCATTGTATTGATCAGAGAATTATACATGTGTTGATTAACCAGATTATGTCTGTTGTGTAGTTAAAATTTTCAGGTTAAAGGTACATAAATAGAATATGTAACGTCTTAACCAATAGATGGGAAAATAAAGAGAATGAAGAAAATATGATTTAATCGAATGCAGGGAAGGGGAGGAAAGCAGGACAAGAATAACAACATAGTACATAGAAGACATGCAGTCAGATGGTAGAATAAATCCAAATGTATCAGAATGACAATAAATAAATGGATAAAAGCCATCTGTTAAAAGACAGAGATTGTTAGATTGGCTGTTCCCTTCAATTCTGAAGAATGCCTTTCTGCAATTTATAAATAATAGATTATTTGAAACACACTTGTATTAACATTAAATATTTTGTTTGTAACCTTAAATAAAGAAACAGCAGATTTTGTGTCAACAGACAATAACTCCTTTTTCCTTTTTCTTGTAGTCTGATCTCAGTCTTGAAATGGAATCTGATATGATAGATGTGGTGAGTGGCCTTTTAAGATTTTGTTTTATCCAATGAAATATTTTACAACCACTACATTCTTCTTGATATTAGAATACTAAATAATTATATCTCCCTTAGTACTCATAGTAAAACTAAAGAGATGCACATATGTAGCTAACGATTAAAACAAATTTTAGTTTATTCTTTTGCGACAAAGAAACAAATTGTATGAAACAAGAAAAACAATTAAATATGTCTTACAGAAGATAATATTTTACAGTATGAGATAAAGAATAAACCATGAACCCAGTGAAGAAGGTATACTATAATGGGAAAATGTGAGCAGTAGTTTTTTTTTTTTTTTTAAACATATTCTAAAAGAAAAAGAAAACAAATCCCTTTATTTACATTTCTAATTTGGAACACTCTTCCCCTAAGAAATAATTTTCTGTGTAAAGCTTGTGTTTGGCAGAGGCTATAACTGCTCTTTGGGGTTATTTATTACCTAAGACAACAGGCCTTAATACACTTTATAAGTCAAAATTCTCTGAAATGATTTGTTGGCACAGAGAAATTTATCTGTATAAAAATGCTGCTGTTGGGAAAATCGTTTTTTCCCACCAACAGACCTTGAGCTTATACCCATTGCCTTGGGTATGCATGTGCACTCTTTGTTTAGAAAAATAATTTGATAATGCTCTATAGACTTACAAGATTTCCTGACATATTTTAGATGTGGATGATACAGTTAGAAATTTAATTTATTATATGCATCCCTTTCTAGATCAAGCTAGTATTCATTTGAAGGAAGTTTAAGAGGCTGAAACACTCATATAATTGTAGAAGGCTTAAGAGTGTTTTGTTTTGTTTTGTTTCTTTATTGTTTTGTCCATTGCTCACCAAGTGTTTCATGCCAAAAGAAAATATCTTATATCAATTTCATTTTTAACATAGTATTGTATAAGGGAGAGAAGGCCTCTTTGCCTTAGAAACTACCTCATTTTTCAGTTTACTGATGCTTGAAAGTAATTGCTTTGGCTTTAAGCCTTGTTTCTCATCAAAATGAAAGTTTTCCTGCGAGATGTTCAACGTTAAGTAACTCATGTTTTCCTTTTAACTGAAAGAAAGTTTCTTGGGTTCTTTGTGAAAGACAGATTTTGTTAAGGACAAGTTGAAATAAAGCATAAGACATTGAGTTCATAGAAAGGGAGATTGAAGTATAAAAAGAGAAAAGAAGAAAAACAGGCCATTTGACAGATTTTCTAGCAGCAGGCAACTTTGCTCTTGAAGTATTTGTTTTAGTTACATATGAGCTGAATCTGACTTTAATAAAAATCTAGTAGCCACAAAAGTTACAGTTGAAAATGAAGTGGCTCCACATTATGTATCTGCCATAAATCATCATTGCAGTTTTCTTGTCAATTCAGAGGAGATGTTGTGTTTGAAATTATTCTATTTTAAAAATCATGAAAAGACTTTACTTATTTCATTTCATTGTTTATGCTTGTACAGACAGCAAAGTTATAGTACTTATATGTTATACAAGTTGAACAAATGTTAAGATTTTTAGAAGGCTTTACTTACTAAATATTGAGAGGTATATTTTAAAATGTTCTCTCTTAATGGTGTTTAATAAGCATACATTAATGATTACATAATGTTTTCTATATATTTTACCCTGTTTTATACTAGCACCTTTTGCCCTTCCTTCCCATTTCATTTTTGTTTATCCTTCAGATTTTTTCTTCATAATCATTTCTATTTTTTCTTGCTCCGTTTTTCTCTCTCACTGCTTCATATAGGACCTGAAAGTAAAATGTTGATGTGAAGTACAGGAAATGTTCATTGACATAGAGAATATGTATTTTATTCAAACATGTCAGCCTTCAAAAACTAATAAAAACAACTAAATTCTAGAGGGAGTTGTACATGTCTCTGGCTACATTAACATTACTCAGGTTTTACAATTATAACCGTGCCTTCTCTCTAAGACATAATTCTTCAGAAATGTTAGTGAAATTATGTGATGGATGGACATGAGGAAGAAAGGAAAGTCTGTTTGTCTTTCTCTACAGAGTAATGTTCTGTTTCAAATTTCTGCATGCCTATTATTGGATGCTAATATTTGCTTCTCCTTAGAAAAACACAAATTGTTTACATACTATCTCAGATGTCAGTTCTGGAACCCAATTTTCAGTATGCCTCAATTAACATGAATAGTATTATGAAATCGCAAATTCTTAGACTTGGAAGGCACTTTAGTTTTAGTCCAACCATAAATTCGAGGGTTTGAATCACCTCTCACATATTAGAGAGGGCCTAATGTGTGCCAAATATAGTGTTTGGTTCTTAACATTCATTTCATTCCATTTTATTCTCATAATGCCTATGATGTCGAAATACATTTTTCAGATGAAGACACTGAGGCTTAGAGTTTAAGTCAATTGCTCAAAGTCATACAAGTAAGTTGCACATATGGAATTTGGATTTAGGTTATTGTGACAGTAAAAGCTCATGTTCTTTCCTTTATACCACACATTTGCATAGTCAATGCTTTAATACTTGTAGTTGAGGACATTCTATCCACCTGGAAACCAGATCATATACTTAGATAGTTCTTACTCTAAGAAAATCCTTTCTTGATATAAAATCTGTTATTTCACAGTGTTCACCCATTGTTCTTATTTCAGCTGCTAGGGGTCAAGAGAACTATAATGTAATCATTATTCCACATGACTATTCTTCAGATGTTTCAATACAGCAGTATTCTCTTCCTCAGATAAATACTATTAGTTCCCATTATCATTGTATTTCTTCTGCTGTAAATATAGTACATGGTATCCATGCTCATTTTTAATTAGGTACTCAGAACTTTATTGATTCTCAGAAATGTGGTGGCCAGCAGGGACTTTGTAACATCCCTTATTCTAAATGCTACACTCTTTTAAAGGTGGCCTAAGATGGAATTTATGTTTTCTTTTGTTTTGTTTTAGAAATCCCCATCACACTGCTAATGCAAGATTATACTTTCTACCCAAATAATAAAAGGAATCACAATTACTAGTATTTACTACATGCAGATACTTTTCTATGTGTTTTATATATGCTAACTAATTTAACTAAAATTCCTTTGTCATTTTTTTTGCAGCCATTGTTATTTCCCCCTGCCTGTACTTAAGTATTTGTTTTTGAAAGTTATGCAGCTGGGCCTATTCAATTTCATCGTTACCACTTACTCAGATCATTTACAAGTCTAATCCATTCCCTTAACAAATATTTACTGAACACACATTATGTGCCAGGTATTGTTCAACATTCCAGAAAGAAAATAGACACAAATTTCTGCCCTCACTGCGTTTGAATCAACAAATAAATACATGAAATATGCAGAATGTCAAATGGTAATAAGTACTGCAGAGATAAACAAAGTGAGGAACCAGGATCAGGTGCTCACAGACAAGTTTGAATGTTAGAGAAAGGCCTCGATGCAAAGGTAAATTAAGCAAAGAGCTAAGGAAGGTGAGTGATCAGGCTTTGAACAATGTGGTTATCTATTATGTGTTCTAAGTAGAGGATGTAAAAGTCGAAGACTGTAAGAGAGATTCATGCTTGATGTGTTTCAAGAATAACAAGAAGGCCAATGTGACTGAGGAAAGGTGTAGGAGGAGGAAAGGGGCATGGAACAGAGTAATAAAAGGCGAGATCTAAGAAGAAATAGTGGCGGGACAGATTGAATAGATAGTGGGCCACTGTAAAGACTTAATTTTTTTCCCCTCAATGTTTGATTATGTAAATTTTTGAACATCTCAAAAAGTTGAAAGAATTGTAGACATCCATATAAATACCACCTGCATTCTACAAATAATATATTATTATATTTGCTTTTGTACACATCCACCTATCTATCCATTTCTTTATCTACCTAATAATCTATTTTATTTATTATGATGCACTTCAAAGTTGCAGAAAACAGTATAATTTACTCCAAACACTTCAACAAACATGTCGTTAATGAAACAATACTAGTTGTGATTCAATTTTGTAGATAAATTTACAAAAATGAAATGCGCCAAACTTAAGTGTCTTATAGTGTATCATTCTGTGAGTTTTGACAAGTAGACACAGCTGTTTAACTAAAATCCATATGAAGATATAGAATATTGCTCTCACTTGAGAATGTCCCTCATGCTCATGCTGAGGAAACCCTGATGATTCTTCCACTATGTTCCTGCCTCTTACCAGGAGGCAACCACAGTTCTGATAATTTTCCACCTCACATTAGTTTTACCAATTTTGGAAGTGGAATTTGACATAGTATGCTGTTTTGTATGAGGGCTTTTTTACTCAACATAATGTTTTATATCAATTTTTAATATTAGTTTTTAATATGATTTTTTTTGTTTTATAGTGTTATGTGGCATCCCACTGTATGAATACACTACAGTTTATCAATTCTTTTTTATGGACCTTTTTGTTGTTTCTAGTATAAGGCCATGGATAAGATTTCTATGAACATTTTTATAATGTCTTTTTGTGGACATATGTTTTCATTTCTCTTTGGGTATATCTAGGAAAGAGATTACTGAGAAGGATGCATGTTTAGATTTAGAAGAAATTTCCAAAGTAATCGTATTATATCGTACTCCAGTAGAAAATATAATATGTGAAAATTCTTGTTACTCTATGTTCTCACCAATATTTGGTATTGTCAGACTAAAATTTTAGTTATCCTGGTGAGTATGTAGTGGAATTTGCACAGAGAGAGGGATCCAAAAGCCTGACTGATAAAAAATAAAATAAAATAAAATAAAATAAACACCTTTTACTGTCATGTCAGACTTCTGGGTTCCCATCCCCTTGGTTCAATCCTAAGCCAACCAGTTTAAGGTTTGGGGAATTAAACTTTCCCAGTATGGAGGATGCACTTGAGTGGAGTGTTCCATAGTAGGGAGACACAATTACGTATTAGTGAAGAGAGGACAGAGGAGGAAAAAGGAAAAAGAAATGATTTTTTTTTCAAAGGAGTCACAGAGATTCAGGATGCATTCAAAAGGGGTACAGACTGAACATGGATGGCTACTCATCTGGAAAGAGGGGAGCAGGCATCCCTCATTCCCTTCTCTTCCTAGCAAATATCTGGGGTACATAAGGGAGGGTAAGTGAGGTATTACTCTTTCTTTCCTTTATTCTTATATCCCCAAGTCCTGGCAACCATGACAGAGCACCACCTATAAGTGCCAAAGTGGCGTGCACCCATGAAACAGGGAGGGCTTAGAGAACAGGAATTATCTGCTCTCACCTATGCCTCTATTCCCTCTGCTGTCAGTATCTTGGACGTCCCTAGACTTCATTTAGGCCATGGATACTAATATGACCTTTATCCATGAAATGGGAGGCTTGGCTTAATCAGCAAGAATCAGTCATGCTCACCTGCACTGTGCTTTTTAACCTCTGTTATCATCTACCTCTGGATCCCATAGATCTAGTTTTCTTTCCTGAACTTTCACCCGAAGCTTGGAATTTAGTTTGGGACAAAAATGTGTCTCAGGGTGTGTTGCATGGACTCCTTATCATAAACCAAATGCTTAGGTGAAGCTGCGGAATTGAGTCCACCTCCAAAAATGGAGAGAAAAGGATGTTTTGTGACATGCCCAACTAACTGGTTGCTATAGTTATGCTTGCTAAAATTTGGATGCATGGTACTTGGCTTTGGTTACTTCCCTTAGTCTTGCTTTTCCGAAAAGAAAATCTCTGATGACGGGCATCCTATTTATGCCCAACACCTGGCAGGATTTCAGAATAATTGCTCAGAACTAGAATATTGATCCAGATTTTTACATTACCCATTCCTCTTGTTCTTTTGTTCTTTCGTTCTTTCTGAGCTGCAGCCAGAGATTGCTGGTGGGTTCACAGGAACAAGCAGGGTTAGTCTAAAAATGTAGGCAAAAACCTAAAAACAACTAATGAGTTTAGAATTTGATGACAAATGTATTATAAGTTTTGGAACATAAGTTCTCTCTCTCTCTCTAGTTCTCATTTTTGTTAAAAAAAAAATCATAATAGGACTAAGTTGTTTGAAAATTAGACTTTACCCTTATACATGGCCTGATTATTTGCATGAAGTGCAGCAAGAATAACTATTTTTACACACGCCTTTTACATTGGCTTTAGTGGAACTCTGTTCCATAAGGAATCTCAGATAAGAACTCTTAAAGCTGAACCCAGCTATGGGTTTGTATCCTCAAATGACTGTGATTTGGGTGATCCTCTCCTCTTAAGATCCCAAGATAAGCTTGAAACTCCTCTGACTGTTAGAAAGTTACGCTCTTTACTGACCACAGGTCAGAAACCCTATATAGGGACAGCATAGACAAGGGTATGAGGCCAGTCTCCCCAAGGGGTTTTATCAGCTCTGCAAATCCGGCTTGAGTCCTTAAAGGGAAGCATACCCTTCCAGGCAAAGCCTTGGTAAAATAACCACTTTCTCCAATTGCATCCTGTTGCAAAAGAAAATGGATTTTTATTGCACTGATGCAAACAATTATATTGCCATAAGTTAAGAATACTCACAGGTAGTTTCCAAATTTTAGAGGAACCAGGCAGAGAGAAACAAATGGTGCTGCAAATGTTGTTCACAGGAGTATACCTTACTCAATCATTCAAGGCCATAAATAGTTCAAAATAAGTTTAGCTTGTTATAAACCATCTTTATAAAATCTTACAAAATAAGGTTAGCTTGTTATAAACCATCTTTTGAAAAGGATTAAACCAAGACAAATATTGTCTGTGAATTACAATATGTCCAGGATAGTTACAGTTAGAAATACAATTGACAAAGAAGTTTGGTTATTTCCATGGTTTATAATAACTTAGCATAATAACCTTAATTATGATTAATAGAATATATGTAAATGTTAGAATTTCAGAAATCCTATACAATTTTGGAATATATTAGTATTATTCACCAAAATATAACGTAAAGTAGCTTGTACACCATTTTGGTAATCTCATATAATTAAATATGTCAAATAATCTTATTTTTCTCTCTTCTAGAGGCTCCAGGGACCGTCTAAAGCCTTCAAAAAGACAGATGTCAAGAAAGATAATTTTGAGTCTGAAGTTTTATTTTGGGAATCGTGTTAAATATGTTGGAGATTTAAAACACTTGATGTTATGAAGTAGAATTCCAGATTACCACAAATTATTTATTTTGCCAAAATTATGGCTCAGGAACTTAAAAAGCAAAAATCCCTTTTATAACCCTTTAAAAATTTTGCCAAAGTGCAGATTAATTCCTTAAGAGCACTTTGTTGTGCTTTTATTTTAATGCTCAATTTACAGAAAAGCCATATAATACCTTTTCTGAATTTAGTCAATATGTTCACACACAGAAATTTTGCAAGATTAAATTTTACAATCCTTCCACCACTTGTTTTAACTTTTAGCTTTATTTTATCTAATTTAAAACAATTATTTAACCCTAGGCAATTATTTGTATTTTTATGTCTTTCTATAATTTTTTACTAAAAACATATTTTACTGTTCTTACACATATTGCATGTAAATCTATTTCCAGTAATTTCAATTACATGTTATAATGGTAACTATTAACAATTTTTAATTTGAATGTAAAACCTGGTAAGTTGTTTTGATTATGTGCCAACTTCATCCAAGGTTTGACTCCTCCCAGCACAATTAGGGGCATGGTTAATTCCATATGTCCCCAGGCCTTAGCAGGTTGAACAGTTCTCAAAAATGGAGTAGCAGTTTATAACCTCAAAAGACTTAGCAAACCTTGGATCTGAACATAATTTAGTCCACCTATTTATATTTTGATGACATCTGCATTTTACCAATAGTCTTTAAGGCTGTTTTTATTTCTCAAAGATTAAAGTCATGTGAACTGAAAGGTACCACAGCTGTTATCTTCCCTCTAAAAAACATTTGATTCAAGCATCTAAGCACTTATCTTCCTTTAGACCAATTAATTAGAGCTCTCTTTATAGACACCACACACACGACACATATACAATTACACAGACAGGCGGAACAAAACCCAGTACCACAAGATCCTTCATTTACCAATCTCCTATTAGGACCATTGGCCTCTTGGTGCTTTTAATTCCTGGGATCCCATGTGAAAAACAGAGGTCTCTCCACTCTCATGTGTTCATTAAAAGTGCCAAGGAAAAATGGAGAAAAATAATTCAGTTGACTGAAAAAACCCTCTTTTTTTCCACCAAAACAAAGTCCAAGAAAGAGAAAACATAAAGGCCTTTTAACTGTAACTATAACTTGCATACTCACATTTAATTAGTCTGAGCACTCCTTAAGATCATCCTTCTAACTCCCTTATCACCTGACAAATGACCACTATTTCTGGCTTTCAAACTTTACTAAATGTTCAGAGAAAAGAAAATCCAATGCAGTTTGTGGAGGGGAAGGGAATCAACAAACAGCAAACGGTCATGCAGATATAAAACCAGAAAGGACACATTTCTGAAGCCAGGACTAAATCCCTGGCTCTGCAGAGGCTAAACACAGCCTTGACATAGGATTACAGTCCACTCCCCAGGACATAAAACAAGATGGAGCCCTGAGGCAAAGTTTGCTACAGATGGTACAGAAAGACATGCAAAGCACACCAGATTGGCTACAGCTTAAAACCAGCCCCACAAATCCTTTTTCACAATTAAAACTCTACAGATAATATAAATAGTAATACTCCCCATCATTTCTAGCCCAGAAAAATGTCTTCCAAAAGAAAAAATAATCATTTAAAAGTTACCTGCTGAGAGGGTAAAGGATTTCTGAGGGAAGAACATCTTATTCTTATGCAAGTGGTTCCTCTACCAGGGACAAAAGCTTAATTGCTGTACAATGGAGCAGAACTCTTTGGCTGGAAGAGGGGGAGACTCCATGAGGGCCTGTTGGGGAACTCCAGGGCCCTTGGGCCATTTGTCCCAACCTGGTCAGGAAGAGGAGAGTGGCTGCTCACCCGTCCGTCCCAAAACAGGAAGGAAAAGGCCATGGAAAGGCTGGGTTGGACTGAAGCCAATATTTCTGACACCCAGGAGCAACAGAGGATGGGGCACAGTTGCCTCTACCCTCTGAAGAAATCCTAGGGACACGAAGCTTAGAAGCAAAAGAGGTAAAGGTTTTTTTGGTTTGCATCTCACTCACCCTTCTCCCAGCCCCACATTGCACACCAAAATGTAGGAAAATCTAGGTTCTTGTCACACAAACATGAAAGATTACATTTGCAGATGCTTTTAAGGGCAAGGGAAAACAGAATTTATTGGATGAGAAGAAAAAAGTGAAAAAGTTTCAGCAGAGTGAGGAGGAAGTCTGTTAACTGGCTCCTGCTCCACCATACAGGAGCTCAAGAGACCAACTCCTCCCCTCTGCAAATTTAAGGCACGCATTTCCATGGTTCTGCTTTGTTCTCCCAGTGCACAGGACCTGCAGGGATCCTGTGGGGACCCCTTTATAATTCACTCTCTCACAAGCATCTGATCTTCAATAAACCTGACAAAAACAAGCAATGGGGAAATGATTCCCTACGTAATAAATAGTTCTGGGAGAACTGGCTAGCCATATGCAGAAAATTGAAACTGTTACACCTTATACAAAAATCAACTGAAGATTGATTAAAGGCTGAAATGTAAAACCCAAAACTATAAAAACCCAGGAGGAAAATCTAGGCAATACCATTCAAGACATATGCACAGGCAAAGATTTTAAGACAAAAACACCAAAAGCAATTGCAACAAAAGAAACAATTGACAAATGGGATCTAATTAAACTAAAGAGCTTCTGCACAGCAAGAGAAACTATCATCAGAGACAATTTACAGAATGGGAGAAAATGTTTTTAATCTATCCATCTGACAAAGGTCTAATGTCCAGGATCTATAAGAAACCCAAACAAATTTACAAGAACAACAACAAAACCATCAAAAAGTGGGCAAACGACATTAGCAGATATTTCTCAAAAGAAGACATACATATGGCCAATAAACCTGTGAAAGAAAGCTCAGCATCACAGATCATTAGAGAAATACAAATCAAAACCACAATGAGATACCATCTCACACCAGGCATAATAGCTATTATTAAAAGTCAAAAAACAACACATGCTGACAAGGTTGTGGATAAAAGGAGCTCTTTTACACTGTTGATGAGAGTATAAATTAGTTTACCATTGTGGAGGACAGTGTGGTGATTCCTCAAAGACCTAGATGCAGAAATACCATTTGACCCAGCAATTTCATTACTGGATATATACCCAAAGGAGTATAAATCATTCTATTATAAAGATACATGCACATGTATGTTCATTGCAGCACTATTCACAATAGCAAAGATACAGAATCAACCTAAATGCCCATCAATTATAGACTGGATGGAGAAAATGTCATACATATACACCAGAGAATACTATAGAGCCATAAAAAGGAATGAGATCATGTCCTTTGCAGGGACATGGATGAAGTTGGAAGTCATTATTCTCAGCAAACTAACACAGGAACAGAGAATCAAACATTGCATGTTCTCACTTATAAGTGGGAGCTGAATGATGAGAACAAATGGACAAGTAAGGCAGAACAACACACACTGGACACATCAGATGAGGGTTTTGAGGGGAAGGAGAGCATGAGGAAGAATAGGTAATGGATGTTGTGCTTAACACCTAGGTGATGTGATGTTCTGTGTGGTGAACCACCATGGCACATGTTTAACTATATAACAAACCTGCACATCCTGTATGTGTACCTTTGAATTTAAAATAAAATTTTAAGAAAAGTAAGTAAGTTTGAAAAAAATCAAAAAAGAATTACTGATTTGGAATAAAATATTAGGCCTTTAGACAGACTCCATCGATACACATTTTAACTCATTGTACAATATGTAGTAATACATTGAGTCATTATTTTCTGATAACATATTAGCACAATTTAGTCAAGGATTTTGTTTATTTCTAATTGTTTGGAGTTAGGGTAGAATGGAGCAGAGGAAGCCGCAGTAGGCAGGTGTAGCCTGAAAATAATCCTGGGAATGTAATCAAGTATATAATAGTTACCAGTCTGATCCCAATATGGAAGCAACTATGAAGTAAGGTTTCTACCACAATTGGAAAGTCATTTTCTCTCCTTGTCTCTTGCTTTCCCTAGTGCTTTGTTCTGAGGTGCATGAAAGAATTTTGTAGAGGAGGAAGGAGTGCATTGCTCTTTAATTACCATTGAATAATACCACTGTATTAATTCTAGAGTAAAATGCACTGTCAATTCCCAAAGAATTTACTATGCATGTGACAGTGGCATTTTGCGGGTGGTGCCTGGTATTTTAAATATTTATGTAATCCATTCTATTCAATCTCTGTCATCCTATATTTCCCAACTAAATATTACTTTTTGATTATTGTTAATTCATAAAATGTATCTTCTTTCCAAAGTCTTGCTCTTAGGAGTAAATGAATAATCCATCTTTTGAATTGGAAGAAATAGTAGTCACAGCTGCATCATAAACTTGATTTAAAAATGCAGTTGGATTGTAACCCACCTGAAAGTTTTTGTGACAGAGAACAAGTAAGTAAGAGCAAAAAATAATAATAATAATAACAAACTTCATCTTTTATTTGATAATAAGTAATTTCAAGTAATTGTCAGATTCCAGTAAAAAACAACAGCAGCACAAATGCCTATTAGGTCTCAAAAGCTTTGTTGGTGGTGCCTTACCTAAAGATAACATCAGCTATTACCTATAGAGCTCCTACCACAAGCCAGCCACTATTCTAATTACTGTTCATACTCATTTAATTTTCATAATTCTATGTCATAGTTGCTTATAATTATTTCCGTTTCACAGATGAGGTTTCTGAGGCACAAAGAGATAAATTAACTTGTCCAAGTTCACACTGCTAGTTATTGATGGAACTGAGACAGGCTTCAGAATCTGCTTTTAGCTGCTGTACTCCACTTCCTCTCTTTTTATAGCAATCAGCTATCATTTTAAAGATTAGTCTGATTTGTAGTTGGGCATTTGCCTTACCTCTTAACCCAAATTAATGTGATATTGTCTCTAAATTAGAATTCCCTTGATTTAAGAGAATTTATATGAAGATGGAGAAACAATTAGAGTGGGAAGACCAAAGGAAAAGATAAAATTTTTTACAGAGGGTAGAAATTTAATAATATCAGGAAATGAAAGCAAAATATGACTTTGCAGGGTTTTGTAAAATTTAGACTTCAGCAGGTACTGAGTTATTATTATAGTTGATTAATAAAAATCTTATAAGACTAAAAGACTGGAAAAATTGATTTTTATGTGTGCTATTACAGGAATCTTTGAAACAAATGCTTGTTCTTACAGGTTATGTTTTTAGTTTAAACTTTACTTATCTTTTTTGATTAGAAAGTATGTGTGCTAAAATTGCACCTTCAGGATTACATTTAGAATGTCAAAAGGCAGTTTAGTATTTTGAATATTCAACAGGCTCTATTTTACCTAATGTTACTCAGTAATTTTTCAGATGTATGTGGGAAGATTAAAATAATAAAATAGATCCTTCTTGCATTGAATTGATGATAAGTTTCTTTTTGAACCACTTAAGATCTTGATGACTGTAATGTGGCAAGATTGTGGCACATAATAAGTTGTGATAGCTTTAGAAATTAAGATGTCATTTGAGTGACGTGAATGATAAATTAGGATCACCATAGAAGGAAATATAATTGTGCCCAAGAACATCCATTATTGGAAAAACTACTTTTAATATAGAATGGGGAAATTAAATATCTTTGCAAAACAATTTCAAGGTTTTTGTTCATAGAAAGGTAATATATAACTTTAATTTCCTTCATATTTTTAATATATTTTTAATAAGTAAAATTATATTTTGTTACTTTGTATGTTTTGACATTTTGATTAAGATGGAAATCACATATGATAAAACTCATTAATACAAAGTACTCAGTTCAGTGGGTTTTAGTATATTCACACAGCTGTACAACCATCACCACAACATAATTTTAAAACAATTTGTTTACCCTAAAGTGAAATGCCATATCTAATATGTAGCCATATAACATTAATATTATGTTTCCTAAGTGTCCATTAATGGATAATTTGATTAAAGAATGTGGTATATATTCACAATGGAATATATTCATCCATAAAATAAATGAAATAATGTTTCTTACAGCAATAAGGGTGCAAATGTAGCTATGAAATGAAGTCAGACAGAAAGAAAAATGGCACATTTCTCACTTATAAATGAGACCTAAATAATGCATACACATGGACATAGAGTGTGGAACGATAGACAATGGATATTCAGAAGGGTGATCAGATGGAGGTAACAAATTATAACAAATGATAACAAATTACTTAATGGGTACAATATACATGATTTGGGTAATGGATATACTGAATACTCTGACTTCACCACTATGCAATCTATGCATGTAATAAAATTGCACTTGTATTCCATAAATTTATTTAAAAATTATGTTACCTTTTGTGACTGGCTTCTTTCACTTAGTATAATGTTTTTAATATTCATTTATTTTGTTGTATAGATTAATACTTTTAGTCCTTTAATTGCTGAATAATATTCCATTGTATTAAGCATGGATATACAACATTTTGTTTTTCCATTCATCTGTTGGTGGATATTTGCATTGTTCCATTTTTAAGTTATTTTTAATAATACTGTTATTAACATTTATGTACAAGATTTTGTGTGTCTATACATTTTTATTTCATTGTGCTATAGAGCTATTATATTAGCTGAATTGTGAATTCAGCTATATTAGTGAATTGCTGGATTATATGGAAAATCTGTTTCACATTTTGAGGAACTGCAAAACTGGTTTTTTTTAAGTGGCTGCATCATTTTACATTTTCATAAGCAACGTATGAGGGTTCCAACTTCTCTACATTATTGCTAACACTGGCTATTATTATTATTTTATTTAGTAGTCATGCTAATATTGTGGAGTTGTATCTCACTGTCATTTTGATTTGCATTTCCTTAGTGATTAATAATTTTAAGCATCTTTTCATGTGCTTATTTGCCATTTGTATGTCCATTCAATCTCCTGCACAATTTTAAATTGTGCTATATGTCTTTTGGTTATTGTGTTATAGGAGTCCTTTACCTATCTTAGATACAAGTTATATACTTTGGATATGATTTGAAAATATTTTTTCTTGTAGTATGTGGCTTGTCTTTTCACTTTTTAATGTGTGCTTTCAAACACAAATTTTTAATTTGATGTAGTCCAATTTTTCTCTTGTTACCGTTATCACTTGTCTTTCTGGTATTATACTTAAGAAAGAAGGCCAACCCAGAGTCGCAAATATTTTATGTTTTCTTCTAGAAATTTATAGTTTTAGCTCTTACATTTAGCTCTACCATTTATTTTGAGTTAATTTTTGAATAGTGAGAGACAATTTTTCAAATTTATGCTTTTGCATGTTGATATTAATTGTCCCAGCACCATTTACTGAAAAAACATTATTTCCTTTTTGAAATGTATTAGCACCCTTGTTGAAAACCTATTAATGATATATTTTCAAAGGGTTTATTTCTGGACGCTCAATTCTTCCATTGATCCATTTGTCTTTTCTCATTACAGTGATATGTTGACTTGATTATCCTAGCTTTGCAATAAATTTTTAAACCATGGAGTATGATTCCCCTGAGGCCTTCAAATTTGTTATTTTAAAATATCATTTTAGACTATTTCAAGCCTCTTACATTTCCTTATGAGTTTGGGTTTTGTAAAAGTTTTATTTTCAATTGACACATAATAAATGTACATAATTATGGGGTACAGTGTGATATTTTGATGCATATATACATTATGTAATGAGCATATACTTCACCTCAAAGATTTATTATATTTTTGTAATAAGAACATTCAAAATCATTTATTTGACTTATTTTGCAATATATGTTATTGTTAACTATAATCACTCTAATTTCTGATAGAATATTAGAACTTACCCTTCTGTCTACCTGTAACTTTATACCCGTTGATTAACGTCTTTCCTCCCCAGACTTTGGTAATCACTATTTTTAATTCTATGAGATCAACTTTTTTAGAGTCCACATAGGAGTGAGATCAGGTGATATTTGTCATTCTTTGTTTTCCTTATTTTATTTAACATAATGCCCTTTATGTTCATCCATGTTGTCAGAAATGACAGGATTTTTTTTTTTTAGCTGTATAATATTTTATTATTTAAATATAGCACATTTGTTTTTTTATTTATCTTTTGAGTAGCATGCAGGTTAATTCCATATCTTGAATATTGCAAATAGTCCTGCAATAAACCTGGGAGTGCAGATATCACTGCAATATATTAATTTCTTTTTTTTTTTTTTTTTTTTTTTTTTTTGAGACGGAGTCTCGCTCTGTTGCCCGGGCTGGAGTGCAGTGGCCGGATCTCAGCTCACTGCAAGCTCCGCCTCCCGGGTTTACGCCATTCTCCTGCCTCAGCCTCCCGAGTAGCTGGGACTACAGGCGCCCGCCACCTCGCCCGGCTAGTTTATTATTATTATTATTATTATTTTTTAGTAGAGATGGGGTTTCACCGTGTTAGCCAGGATGGTCTCGATCTCCTGACCTCGTGATCCGCCCGTCTCGGCCTCCCAAAGTGCTGGGATTACAGGCTTGAGCCACCGCGCCCGGCCACAATATATTAATTTCATTTCCTTTGGATATGTACCTAGGCGTGAGATTGTTGGATCATACAGTACTTCTATTTTTAATATTTTTAGGAATGTTAACACTATTTTCCATAACGGCTATATTAATTTACATTTCCACCAACAGTTTCTAAGGGTTCGCTTTTCTCCACATTCTTCCCCAAACAAATCTTTTTATTTTACTCTTTGAAAATAGCCATTCTAAATGGAGTAAGATGATATCTCATTGTGGTTAAATTTCCATTTTTTGTGATAATTAGTGACATAAAGCATGTTTTCATGCACCTGATGGTCATTTTCATATCTTCCTTTGAAAAACATCTTCAGAATTTGTTCCCATTTTTAATAGGGTTATTTGTTTTTTGCTATTGTGTTCTTGGAGTTCCTCATGTATTCTGGATATTAACATCTTGTCAGATGTATAGCTTCCAAATATTTTCTCCCATTATGTCGGTGTCTCTTTTCTCATTGTTTCCTTTGCTGTGGATTAGTATTCAATTTGATGCCATTCCATTTGTCTCATGTTTGCCTTTGTTGCCTGTGCTTTTGATATCTTATCCAAAATATCCTTGACCACACTAATATCATGAAGAATTTGCCCTCAGTTTGCTTCTAGTAAGTACACAGTTCTGGGTCTTTCATTTAAATCTTTAATCCATTTGGGGTTGCTTTTTGTTTGTCATTCAAGATAATGTTCCAGTTTCATTCGTGTGTGTGTGAGTATTCAGTTTTCCCAGCACCGTTTACTGAAGAAACTGCCCTTTCCCCAGTGTGTGTTTCTGGCATCTTTACTGAGAATCGGTTGGATGTAGATGCATGGAATTATTTGGTTCAGTTTATCCATGTGTTTGGCTTTATGCCTATGGATTGCTGCTTTGGTTACTTTGTAGTATATTTTGAAGTTAGGTATAGCCTAATAATAGCCTCATAATTTTTGCTTAATTGCTTTGGCTATTCGAAGTATTTTGTGGTTCTAAATGAATTGTAGAATTTTTTTGCTATTTCTTTGATGAATGTTATTGATATTTTGATAGAGATTGCATTGAGTCTGTACATCACTTTGGGTCATAGGTACATTTTAACGATAATATTTATCTCAATTCAGGGGCATAGGATATCTTTTTATTTATTTGTGCCTTCAAATTTTTGTCAGTGATTTATGCATTTTAGTGTAGAGACCTCTCACCTTCTTGGTTAAATTTATTTCTAAGTATCTTATGTTTTTATAGCTATTATTTTTTCTCTGCTTATTTTATGTTTAAATGTTAAACAACTTTATTGAGGTATAGTTGATGTACAATAAACTGCATATATTAAAGTGTACAATTTGTTAAGTTTTGACATCTGTCACTACAATTAAGGAAATGAACAAATATAGCACCGCCAAAAGTTTCCTCATGTCGCTTGTATTTTCTAGAGTTTTATATAAATGGAATCATAGGTTATATACTCGTTTTTGCTCTAGTATCATCTACTTAATTTAATCATTTTGAGATTCATCTATGGTATTTTGTGTATAAATAGTTCATTCTTAAGTTCAAAATGAACTTAAGTTCAAAATAGTTCTTCTTAAGTTCAAAAGTTTACATTTAAAGTTCAATAACATTTACCTTTATAAATAAATTTAGAGTCTAGGTTCAATGCAGAAAGGTACTTCCTGCTCCTGCTAAAGATTGTGGGTACAGAGCAGGGTTTTCTTGAGCTCCTACTTGTGCCTATTTTAAAAATACAATAACAGGGCTGGAGGTAGAGCAAGATGGCAGATAAGAAAACTCCACTGATTGTCCCCCATGAAAGGACACTAATTTAACAACTATCTGCATAAAAGAAAGCATCTTAATAAGATCCATAAACCAGGCGAGCACTCACAGGACCTGGTTTTAACTTTATATCACTGTAAGACACACAGAAGAGGTAGGAAAAACTGTCTTGAATCACCAACACTACCCCTACCCCATGCCCCAGCAGTTGCAGCATTGTGTAGAGAGCAATTCTGAGCACTGCAGGAAGGAAAGCACAGCAATTCTTAGTCATTGAACTCACTGCTGTCTTGTTAGAATAGAAAGGAAAACTGAACAAAATTCAGCTAATGCCTGCCCATGGGGAGGTGAGAATTTAAACCAGCCCTAGCCAGAGGGGAATCACCAATCACAGCAGGTGGAACTTGGGTTTTTGCAAGCCTCACCACCATGGGTTAAAGTGCTCTGGTGCTCTAAATAAACTTGAAAGTCCATCTAGGCCACAAGGCCTGCAACTCCTAGGAGAGTCCTAGTGCTGAACTAGGCCCAGAGCAGTAGACTTAGGGGACGAGATGGGGCATCTGACCTACTGAGACACCAGCTGAGGTGGCTAAAAAAGTGCTGTCATCACCACTCACCTAACCCCAGGTGGCATGGCTCACAGATCCAAAAGAGACCCCTTCCTTCACTTGAGGAGAAGAGAGGGAATAGTGGAGAGAAATTTGTCTTGTATTTTGGATACCAACTCAGCCACAGCAAAATAAGTCACCAGAGTTACAAGGCCCCATTTCCAGGCCCTAGTTCTCAGATGAAATTTCTAGAAACACTCAGGGCCAGAAGGTAACATGTTGCCTTGAATGGAAGGACCCAGTCCTGGCAGGATGCATCACCTGCTAACCGAAGAGCCCTTGGGCCCTGAAAAACCAGCAGAGATACCCATGTATTATGTTGAGGGCTTTGGGTGCGACTCTGAGATGTGGTGCCATCAGGTGAGACTCAGCACATTTCAAGCTATGGTAGATATGGAATAAGACTCTTTCTTCCTGAGAAAAGCAGAGAAAAAAGTAAAGGGGACTTTGTCTGCACCCAGGTGCCTACTTAGTCACAGAGGGATAAAACACCCAGCAGGATCTTGTGTTCCCTAATTCCAAAGGAGGGCTGTTGGATGACATTTCTGGAAATTCCCTAGGCCAAAGTGAAGCCCACTGCACTGAAGGGTAAGTCCCAGACCAGGCAACAGTTACCACAAGCTAACTAAAGAGCCTTTGGGCCTTAAGGGAACATTGGCAATAGTCTGGCAGTACTCACCATTGGCCTGTGGTAGTAGTAGCCATGAGTTGAGGCTTTTCTACCTTTGGGGGAAAAAAAAGAGAGAGAGAGAGAAAGGAAAAGACTGTGTCTTGTGGTTTGAGTGCCAGTTCAGCCACAGTACAACAGAGTACCAAGTACACTTCTAAAGATTTTGACTCTAGCCCCTGGTTTGTGGATGGCACATCTGAGCCTACCCAGGACCAGGAGGAACTCAACACACTGGAGAGAAGGACACAGGCCTGGCTGTCATTGACACTAATTGTGGTGCTAATTGTGGAGCCCCAGGATCTTAAGAAAACATAAGCAGTAGCCAGGGAGTGGTTTCAGCAGACCTTGGGCGAGACCGGGTGCTGTGCTTGCTGGCTTTACATCTGACCCAGTACAGTAAATGTGGTAGTGGCCATAGGGGTGTTTTTGTCACTCCAGCCCCAGTTTCATATGGCTCAGAACAGAGACAGAGAGAAACTGCTTGTTTTAAAGAAAGTAAGTGAAGAGAATGAACGTCTCTGCCTGATAATTAAAAGATTTCTCTTGGATCTTGCCCAAGTCCATCAAGATGATACCTCTATAAAGTCTACACTGTTATTGGACTTTGAGTGCCCCTAAAGCAGTTACATCTTAGGTCACAACACCCAAGTCCTTTTGAATATCTGGAAAGCCTTCCCAAGAAGAAATAGTTCAAACAAGCCAAGGCTGTGAGGATGATAATAAATAATTAACTCTACAATGCCGGGCACAAATAAACATATACAGGTATCAATACAATCCAAGAAAGCAGAACCTCACTGAATGAACTAAATAAGTCACCAGGGAAAAATTCTGAACAACTAAATATATTTGATCTTTTAAACAAATAATTCAAAATAGCTATCTTGAAGAAATTCCAATTCAAAATAACACAGAAAAAAATCCAGAATTTTATCAGATAAATTTAACAAAGACATCAAAATAATTAAAAATAATTGAGCAGAAGTTTTGGAGCTAAAAATTGAAATTGACATGCTGAAGAATGCATGAGAGCCCTATATATAATAGCAGAATTTATCAAGCAGAAGAAATAGTGAACTTTAAGACAGAATATTTGAACATATACATAAGAGATGAAAAAAGAATACATCAAAGAACCATGCCTACAGGATCTAGAAAATATGCTCAAAAGGGCAAATCTAAGAGTTATTGGCCTTAAAGAGGAGGCAGAGAAAGAGATCAGGATAGGAAGCTTATTCAAAGGAATAATAACAGAGAACTTTTCAAATCTAAAGAAAGATAACAATGCCCAATTATAAGAAGGTATGGAACACCAAGCAGATTTAACCCAAAGAAGTCTACCCTAAGGCATTTAGTAATCAAACTCCCAATGGTCAAGTATAAATAAAGAATCCTAAAAGCAGCAAGAGAAAAGAAACAAATAACACACAATGGAGCTCCAATACATTTGGCAACAGACTTTTCAGTGGAAATTTTACAGGTCTGAAAAGAAAGGCATGAAATATCTGAAGTGCTGAAGAAAAAAAACTTTTGCACTAGAATAATCTATCTTGAGAAAATAGGCCAGACGTGGTGGCTCACGCCTGTAACCCCAGCACTTTGGGAGGCTGAGGTGGGTGGGTCACGAGGTCAGGAGATCAAGACCATCCTGGCTAACATGGTGAAACTCCGTCTCTACTAAAAATACAAAAAAAAAAAAAATTAGCCAGGCGTGGTGGTGGGTGCCTGTAGTCCCAGCTACTCAGGAGGCTGAGGCAGGAGAATGGTGTGAGCTTGCAGTGAGCCAAGATCGTGCCACTGCACTCCAGCCTGGGCAACAGAGTGAGACTCCTTCTCAAAGTAATGAAAAAAAAAGAGAAAATATTCTTCAAACATGAAGAAGAAATAAAGACTTCTCTAGACAAATGAAAACAGTGATTTTATCAATATCTCACCTCTCCTACAAGAAATGTTAAAGGGAGTACTTTAATCAGAAATTAAAATATGTAAATGAACAATAAGTAATCACCTGATGGTACAAAACTCACTAGTAATAATAAGTAAACAGAAAAACACAGAATATTGTAACACTTTAAGTGTGGTACGTAAATTACTCTTAACTTAATTAGAAATAAATCATGAACCAATAAAAAATAATAACTACAACAAGTTTTCAAGACATACACAGTACAAGAAGACATGAACACAAATAACAGTTAAAAAGCAGAAGACAAAGTTAAGGCATAGATTTTTTGATGGTTTTCTTTTTGCTTGTTGGTTTCTTTTGCAAACAGTGTTAGGATGTTATAAGCTTAAAACAATGGCTTATTTAGCATTTGCAAACTCACGGTAACCCCGGATTGTAAAAACATACCATGAGTACACAAAAAATGAAAAACAAGACACCAAATCATATCACCAAAGAAAATCTTCTTCACTAAAAGAAAACAGAAAAGAAAGAAAGAAGGAGGTGAAAAGCACAATACAACCAGAAAAAAAAAAAAAATGACAATGGAAAGAGTAAATCCTTACTTATCAACAACAACATTGAATATAAATGGACTAAATTCTCCAGTCAAAAGACATAGAGCAGCTCAATGGGACTAAATTTTCCAGTCAAAAGACATAGAGCAGCTCAAAAACAAACAAACACAAATCTCAATGTTCTGTTGCTTACAAGAAACATTTCACCTATAAAGACACACATAGATTGAAAATAAAAGAATAGAAAAAGATATTCCATGCCAATGGAAACCAAAAAAGAGCAAGACTCACAATACATATCTCAGACAAAATAAATATCAAGACAAAAACTATAATAAGAGACAAGGAAGGAAACTATATCATAATAAATGGTCAATACAACAAGAGGATATAAAATCTTAAATATATATATATACACACACATACACACACACATCTAGCACTGGAGCACCCAGATATATAAATTACATATTATTAGAGCTAAAAAGAGAGACTGACTCCAATAGAATAACACCTGGAGACTTCAACACCACATTTTCAGCATTAGAGAGGTCTTCCAGGCAGAAAATCAATAAAGAAACATTGAACTTAATCTGTACTATATACCAAATGGATCTAATAGATACTTACAGAAAATTTAATTCAATGACTTCAAAATACAAATTGTTTTTCCTCAGCATGTGGATGTTTCTTAAGAATTGAGCATATATTAGATCACAAAACAAGTCTTAAACCATTCAAAAAGTTGAAGTAATATCAGCCATCTTCTCTGACCAGAATGAAATAAAACTAAAAAGCAATAACAAGAGAAATTTTGAAAAATATATACCTGGAAATTAAACAACATGCTCTGAATAACCAATAAGTCAATGAAGAAATTAAGAAAAAAAATGGAAATATTTATTGAAACAAATGATAATGGAAATACAACATACTAAATCGTATGGGATACATCAAAACCTGTACTAAGAGGGAATATCTTAGTTATAACTTCCTACTTTTAAAAAGAATAAAAACTTCAAATAACATTACAATACATCTGAAAGAACTAGAAAAACAAGAGCAAACCAAACCCAGAACAAGCAAAACAGAAATAATAAAAATTAGAGCAGAAATAAATGAATTTCAAATGAAGAAAACAAAAACAGAGATCAATGAAACAAAAAGATGGTTTTTTGAAAAACCAAAAAATTAACAAAACTATAGCTAGACTAAGAAAAAAATAGAAAAGGCCCAAATAAATAATATCAGAGATAAATAAGAAGATATTACAACTGATACTTTAGAAATTGATGATGCTATTAGTGCCTACTATGGACCACTATATGCAAATAAATTTGAAAATCTAGAAGAAATGGACAAATTCCTGGACACATAAATTCTACCAAGATTAAACCATGAATAAATCTAAAACATAAACAGACCAATAACAAATAATGAGATTGAAGCTATAATGAAAGGTCTCCCAGTAAAGGAAAGTGAGGGACTTGATGGCTTCACTGCTGAATTCTACCAAACATTTAAAGAAGAAAGAGTACCAATGCTACTCAAACTATTCTAAAAAATTGAGGAGCAGGGAATATTTCCAAACTAATTCTGCAAGGCAAGTATTACCCTGATACAAAAACCAGACAAACACCAAAAAAATAAAACTACAGACCAATTTCTCTGATGAATATCAATGCAATAATCCTCAACAAAATACTAGCAAACGGAAGTCAACAATACATTAGATGATCATTCATTATGACCAAGTGGTATATATCCCTGGGATGCAAAGACGGTTTAACATATACAAATCAATTAGTATTATGCATTATATCAACAGAATGATGGACAAAATCAACATGATCTTTCAACTGATGCTGAAAGAGCATTTGATTAAACTCAGCATCTCTTTATGATAAAAAATAAACTTTAAAAAACTGGGTGCAGAAGAAACATACCTCAACATAATGAAAGACATATATGACAGCTCCACAGCTACTATCATGCTTAATGGAGAGAAAGTGAAAGCCTTTACTCTAAGATTTGGAACACGACAAGAATGTCTACTTTTCAGCACTGTTATTCAACATAGTACTGGCACTTCTAGCTAGAACTATCAGACAAGAGAAAGAAATAAACAGCATCCAAATTGGAAAGAAAATCAAATTATCCTTGTTTGCAGATGATATCATCTTATGTTTGGAAAAACCTTAATACACCACAGAAAAACTTTTAGAACTGACAAACAAATTCTGTAAACTTGCAGGATGCAATATAAATATACAAAAATCAATAGCATTTCTATATGCTAATAGTAAAAATCCTGCAAAATACATTAAAAAGTAATTCAATATACAATAACCACACATAAAATTAGATACGTAGGAATTAACCAAAGAAGCAAAAGATCTCTATTATGAAAACTAAAATCCTCTGATAAAAGAAATTGAAGAGGACACCAAAAAACAAAACAAAACAAAATTCAATCTTTATGAATTAGAAAAATCAATATTGTTAAAATATCCATACTATCCATAGCAATCTACAGATTCAATTCAATTCATATCAAAATACCAATAACATTCTTTAAAGAAATAGAAAAAAAAATCCTAAAATTTACATGGAACCACAAAACACCCAGAATAGCTAAAGTTAGATTAAGCAAGAAGAACAAAAACAGAAGAATCACATTACCTGACTTCAAATTACACCACAGAGCTGTAGTAATCAAAACAGCATAGTACGGGTGTAAAAACAGACACACAAATCAATGAAATGGAATATAAAACCCAGAAACAAATCCACACATCTACAGAGAGCTCATTTTTGACAAAGGTGCCAAGAACATATTCTGGGAAAAAAGATAGTCTTTTCAATAAATGGTTTCAGGAAAACTGGATATCCATGTGCAGAAGAAAAACTAGATTTGTATCTCTTGCTATATACAAAAAATCAAATCAAAATGGATTGAAGACATAAATATAAAAATCAAGCTGTGAAACTATTACATGAAAACATTGGGGAAAATTTCCAGGACATTGGTCTGGGCAAAAATTTCTTAAGTAATACCTCACAAGCACAACCAACCAAAGCGAAAAAAGACAAATGGGATTACAATAAGTTAAAAACCTTCTTCATATCAAGAGAAACAATCAACGAAGTAAAGAGACTGCCCACAGAATGGGAGAAAATATTTGCAAACTATCCATTTGGGAAGGGATTAATAATCAGAAAATATAGAGCTCAAACAATTCTATAAGAAAAAAATATAATAATCCTATAAAAAATGGGCAAAATATTTGAGTATACATTTATCAAAGAAGACATACAAATGGCAAACAGTCATATTAAAAGGTGTTCAACATCACTGATCATCTGAGAAATTCAAATCAAAAGTACGATGAGATATCGTCTCACCCTACTTAAAATAGCTTATATCCAAAAGACATGCAATAACAAATGCTGGCAAGGATGTGGAGAAAACGGAACCCTTGTAACACCGTTGGTGGACATGTAAATTAGTACAAAAACTATGGAGAACAGTTTGGAGGTTTCAAAAAAAGAAAAAAAAAACACTGAAAAATATAACTACTCATATGATTCAGCAATCCCACTGCTGGGTATGTACCCCAAATAAAGGAAACCAGTATGTCAAAGAGGTTTGTGTACTTCCATGTTTGTTGCAGCACTTTTTACAATAGCCAAGATTTGGAAGTAACCTAAGTGTCCATCAGTATAAGAATGGATAAAGACAATGTCATACTTATACACAGTGCAGTACTATTCAGCCATAAAAAAGAATGACATTCTATCATTTGCTACAGCATGGGTGGTACTGGAGATCATAATGTTAAATGCAATAAGCCATGCACAGAAAGTGAAATGTTGTATTTTCTCACTTATTTGTGGGATCTAAAAATCAAAACAATTGAATTCATGGGTATAGAGAGTAGAAAGATGTTTACTAGAGGCTGGGAAGGGTAGTGGAAGGGGTTGGGGAAGGAGATGGGGATGATTAGTGAGTAAAAAGAAGTAGTTAAGAAGAATGAATAAGACTATTTTGTAGCACAAGTTCTCTATAGTCAATAATAATTGTACATTTGATAATAACTAAAAGAGTTAGTTATTATATAACTATATCTGGTAATATAATATATAATGAATTATATTTGATAATAACTAAAAGAGTTAGTTATTATCAAATGTACAAATGGATTGTTTGTAACACAAAGGATAAATGCTTGAGGGGATGGATATCTCATTTATCATGATGTGATTATTACACATTACATGTCTGTACCAAAATATCTCATATACCCCATACATATATACACCTATTACTTACCTACAAAAGTTAATTTTTAAAAAAATACAGTAGCAGATAATTTCTCAATGTCATATAGTAAAACGTATCTGACATACGCAGTGACTAAATCCATTGAAGGGGCGAAGATAAAAAAAAAAAACATTTTCCTGTTTGTTTTCATTTATAATAGCACATGCATACTTCTGCTCACATCTATTCCCTAAGGTTTAGATATATCTATAAGGTATAACCAGTTCCTAATGCTGGGATTGTTTTCTTGATTTCCTTTTTAGATGGTTCACTATTATTTTATAGAAATACAACGGAGTTTTGTAAGTTAAGTTTGTATCCTGCAACTTTACTGAATTTGCTTAATAGTTCTAGCTATTAAGTCTTGAGCATTTTCTATACATACAATCATGCCACCTATAAACAGAGCAGGTTGACTTATTTTCCAGTTTGAATTCCTTTTATTTCTTTCTTTTGCCTTATAGCTCTGGCTAGAACTTCCAGAACTATATTGAATAGAAGTGGTGAAACTGGGCATTCCTGTGTATTCCATAACTTAGAAGATAAGCTTTGAACTTTTCCCTGTTATTATCTGTGATATTATCTGTGTGTATGTTTTATGTTTGTGTGTGTGTGTGTGTGTGTGTGTGTGTTGAGGTACATGCCTTCTATGCCCAATTTGTTGAGAGGTTTTTTAATAACAAAAGGATGTTGAATTTTGTCAAATGCTTTTTCTGTGTCTATTTTACTATCATACAGATTTTGTCTTTCACTGCGTTAATGCAATAAATCACATTTATTTATTGTATATATTCAAGCATCCTTGCATCCCTGGGATGAATCCCACTTGATCATCGTGGATAATCACGTGCTGTTGAATTTTGTTTGCTAGTATTTTCTGGTGGATTTTTGCGTCTATGCCCATCAGAGATATTGGCCAGTAGTTTTTGTTTTTTGTTAGGTTCTTGTTTTGTTTTGTTATCAGAGTAACGCTGGCCTTGTAGAAAAAGTTTGAAATAATTCCCTCCTCTTCAATTTTTTGAGAATTATTTTGAGAATTCGTTTGAGAATTATTGGTATTAGCAATTTAAAAATTTGGTATATATCAGCAGTGAAGCCACCAGTTCCTGGGCTTTTCTTTGAAGATATACTTTTTATTATTGATTCAATTTTGTCACATTATTGATCTGTTTAGATTTTTGTTCCCTCATGATTCAATTTTGGTAGGTTTTATATGTCTAGAAATTCATCCATTTCTTCTCAGTTTTTTTAGTTTGTTCACATATGGTTTTTATTAATAGTCTCTTATACTCTTGTATTTCTGTGGTACCAGTTGTAATGCTTCTTTTCTATCTTTGATTTTTCAAAATAAACAGCTCTTAATTTAATTGATATTGTGTATGAGTCTTAGTGTGTTTGTTGGGAAGTATGTGGTGAATCTGGTTCTGAGTAGATGCAGTGGTATAGCTTCTATGCAGCTTCTTCATCAGTGATCAATGTCAGCAATGACTGTGAGTGCCTCAGCAGCCTATGCTGTAGGAGTTTTAGCAGCAGTGGCAGCAGTGGCAGCAGCATAAGTTGTTAGTGTCCTCAGTGACAAGAGCTTTGCGGGGGGCAGGGTGGGGGACTCTTTTTGCTGTTTTTCCCACAGTGGGGAGACTTACACAACAGGATTCTTCTTGGTGTCAGGTCTGACACAGCCTACAACAAGCTACCATGGTGCTGGGTTCAAGTGCACATGTGCTCAGAAAGGCTGTGGAGCTATGGTCCTAGGCTCATGATCTCATAAAGCTATTGTGGTCCTTTAGTGTTCAGGTGCAAGTTCACCCTCTAAGGTTGAGTTGAACGTAGATTGTCCACGGAGCAAGGACCTACAATTCAGAGGCTCTCCCAGCAGCTCAAGATCCAGGGTCGAGATTGTAGGTTTGGTTTAGCTCCAGGAATTTCTGGTTTAGCTCCAGGAATGAAGGGGTGCTCTGGAGGTTTTGACTAGGGTAGCAGTGTATAGCTGCACTTTATAAACCAGAGCCAATATGGCACAGTGATAATGTAGGTCATGGCATATGAGGCATCATGTAGTGATTATTTTGATTCCTGGGATGCTGGAACTTGATAGTACTCCCAGATGCTTGGTGACCAGGCCACTTTCTGTGGTAAAAAGGACCCCAGAATGGCAGAGCACAGCTGTCATTTGGACCCTGGGGGGCAGGGAGCAGCATAGCAATGAGTCCACTCTCTGGGGAGGGTAGTGTCTCAGCAGTTAAGATTCTGAGAGGCAATTCCAGCTTTGGGGAAGCTGGATACTATTGTGGTTTGGCCTGTAGTGTGGAGTGTTTCAGCTCAGCCAATATTCTGTTTCTCTGTGATGTGGGATACCATGTCAGCTCAGCCCTGGGATACATGGTTGCTTAGCATGGCCAAAGCACTGATTCCTTGGGAAGCAATGCACCACTTTGGCTTGGATTCATGGAGTGTGACTGCTTTGAGTGGCCAGGGCACTGTTTCTCTGGGATGTAAGGTGTTGCTTCAGCTTAGGCACAGAGGAGTATGACCGCACTGGGAAGCCAAGGCACTTTTTCCCAGGTCACAGGGTACTGCTTCAGTTCAGGCCCTGGGGGATCATAACTGCTTTGAGTGGCCAAGACGCAATTTCCCAGGATGCAGGGAACTGCTTCAATTCAGGCACCAGGAGGGCATGACTGCTTTGAGTGGCCAAGGTACTGTCTTTCCTGCTTGCTGGGTGCCTCTTCGGCTCAGTCACAGTGGGACTAATTATATTAGTGACTGGGAGGAGTAGATTAAGTTGCTCTACCAATGTACCATTGTATTGGCAGAGAGTGCTCAGCTACAGCTTGGACCCCTAGGGGATATGAGTGACAGAGAAGGGTAAATAGAGTGACTTCAATAAAGCACTCTTTCCCTGAAGGGCAGTGCACAACTTAAGCTCAAGGTTTGAGGGACAGGGAACAGCAATATCTTCGTGGGTTAGATGGATTGACTCCCCCAAGGTGTCATTTTCTCAATAGATAACGTGCACCTTCAGCTCAAGCTCTGAAGGCAGAAGGCACAAAAATGACTGGGATGGGAAAATTTAGCTCCATGGACAGTTGACCCCATGGGGTAAGGTGTAGCAGCAGCTCAGCTTGGTGATAGCAGGCCACTGGGCATGAGTGGTTCAGTGGTTGCTAAGCCTCAAAGAAAGACGTATGTCGTGGTCATTCACTCCCAAAACAGGGCAAACTCTAACCATAGTTCTAGTTATAAGATAGCATAGCACAGTAGTTGTGCAGGCCACAGGGGGCAGGCCACAGAGTGTCAGCTCTTTCTCTGAGGGGAGCACAGATGTGTGGACTCCTGACAAGTATCTCAGTTGGATTAGTTTCTGTGAGAATTGCAAGGTGAGGACTGTAGGTGTCCAAGGTGTTGATGAGGGTTGTTGGGGTCCTATTGTTTACTTTTTTCCCACAGGGCGAAGTCTGTTCTAATTCCAAGCTGAGCCCAGCTAGGGAATGTAGTGGTAGAGACTACATGTTTTCTTGCTTTCTCTACACAACTATCCTAAGTTTCTGTGATCTACAAGGTTTCTCCTACTCCTTTGATTTACTCCAGTGCTCTACTCTTGTTATTTTCATCAAAATGTGGTTGTTAATCTATTGTTTTATCTATCTTTCTGGAAGGTGGTGATTGCTCAGGGATTCCAGGTGGCCACCTTGTTGAAGTCACTCCTTCCATAAAACAAGCTACCTGGGATGTTAATAGATACTGTGTTGATAAAGTTTGGAGACTATTGCCATCTTAATAACAGTAAATCTTCCTACCAATGAGTATGGGTTGTCTTTCCAATTTTCTATCTGTCTATCTATCTATGCTTCTTTTCTTTAAATGTATTTATTTTTTTGACTGGGCGCGGTGGCTCACGCTTGTAATCCCAGCATTTTGGGAGAACGAGGCAGGCGGATCATGAGGTCAGGAGTTCAAGATGAGCCTGGCCAACACAGTGAAACCTCGTCTCTACTAAAAATACAAAATAATAAATAAATAAATAACTGGGCATGGTGTCAGGCGCCTGTAATCCCAGCTGCTCCAGAGGCTGAGGCAGGAGAATTGCTTGAACCTGGGAGTCGGAGGTTGCAGTGAGCCGAGATTGCACCACTACACTCCAGTCTGGGTGACAGAGCTAGACTCTGTCTCAAAGAAAAATAAATAAATAAACAAATAAATAAATAAATAAATAAATAAACTTATTTGATAATATTAATTGTCTAATAAAATAGATCGCAAATGTCCTTCAATATTTAAATTGCTTTAAATTTTATTTATAACTGATAATAATATTTGTATATATTTATGGGGTACAATGTGATGTTTTGCTATATGTATATTTTATGGGATGATTGAATCAAGCTAATTAACACATCTATTACGTCACATTTTGTGTGTGTGGCACGAACATTTAAAATCTACTTTCTTCAAAAATTCATAGACGGAAGAGATCTAGAATGGTGGTTACCAGAGGCTTGGGGCCAGAAGGAAAAGAGTCAAAGATACTGGTCAAAGCATATAAAACTTGAGATACATAGAATAAATAAGATTTTGAGATCTATTTTATAGCATTGCGCCTATAGTTCATAATAATGTAATGGAGATTTCAAAATTGCTAAGATAAATTGGTTTTTGAGCAATTAAATTGATTTATTTGAAAGCCTTGTATTAGGCATATGATATTCCACACAAAATTGAAATGCTTTCTGTCCTCCAGGGGTTACATATTTATATATTTGGTTACTTAACATTTTTTTTCTGAAAAGGTAGCACTTCCTTAAATTTCTTCAGTTTTCATTGCCAAAAACGGTAGTAGGTACTCTTGTTTTAATGTTGTATATGTTAGTATCTGAGAGTTACATCCTATGTTTCAAAAGTGTTGCATTTTCTACTATATATATGTATATATATACACACACACACACACACATACATATTTCTATTTTTACACATTCTCACCAAAACTTGACAATATTCAAGCTTTCTAATTTCAGTAACTCTGATTAACATAACATTTTTTTTTCTCTGATAACTAATAAATTAAGCTTTTCTTCAAATGTTGGTTAGCCTTTCTAGGTTTCCTCTGATAGGAGTTACCTGATTATATATGGCCATTTTTCTTTAATATTGTTACCTTTTTTCTTTGATTTTGAGGAGTATCTTGTATACTCTAGGTAATCAAGCTTTTGTATTTTTGTCTTCTATTGCACTGATTTCTACCCTTTTATTTATTTATTTGTCTTTTGGTGTTTACTGTGTTGCATTTTTCAACTTCTGGAATTGAATGCTCAGCTTATTTTCTTAATCTTTCTTTTCTCACTGTTGAAACACGTTTGATGCAATAAATTTTCAATACCTTTATCATGTTATACAACTTTAGTCATGCAGTGCTTTCTATTATCATTGAATTCTCAATAAATGTCTTTTTTCTTCATGATTTCCTTTAACTCAAGTGTCAGCTAACAATATGCTGTTTAGTCTCTGACCATATGGTTAGAGGATATAGTCTCTATGATTTTTCAATCCTTTGAAATTTGTTGAGGATCCCTTTGTGATAAATTTGTCTGTTTCTATGAACTTTTGTGAGTATTCTAAAAGAATGTGTATTCTCCATTGTTGAGTAAGAGAAATATGTTTAATATCTCAGGCTTATGCATGATATTGTTTAAGTTCTTAAAATGTATGCTTATTTATGTCTGATTAATGTGTCATTTTCTGTAAGAGGTTTCCTAAAAATATGCACCATTTTGATTTGCAACTTTTGTTGCCTAATAAACTTTGTCAGATATTTATTCTTATTATATTTGTCCTTTGAAACATATATAGCATATTATTCCTTATGATGTTTTGCCTTAATTCTAGCTTTTTAAAGAAAATATTGTTAAACTGACATCATTTTGTTCATTTTTGAATGAACGAACATGAATAACAACATGTGTATCATTTTCCATCCTTTTGTTTTAAATATTTGTATGTCTTTCTTAAAGTATGACTCTTGTGAACATCACTTTGGGAAATCTCATTTTATAGCTTGTATTTAATTTTGTGTCTATAATGATAAGTTTAACCAATTTATATTCATTGTATTAATATTAAATTGGGCTTGTTTTTAATAAGTATCTACTTATCCAATTATTCTTAATTTCCACTTTCCATTGTAAGAATCTAGGGGGTTTTTTTTTGTTTGTTTGTTTTCTTTCTAGTATACAAATTATACATTAATACACAGTTCTCAAAAGAAGATACACATGGCCAATGAACATATGGAAAAATGCTTAACATCACTAATGATCAGGGAAATGCAAATCAAAACCACAATGTAATACCACCTTACTCCTGCAAGAATGGCCATAATCAAAAAATAAAAAAAACAGGAGATGTTGGTGCAGATGCAATGATCAGGGAACACTTCTACACTGCTGGTGGGAATGTAAACTAGTACAGCCACTATGGAAAACAGTATAGAGATTTTTTTAAAAAACTAAAAGTAGAACTACCGTTTGATCCAGCAATCCCACTACTGGGTATCCACCCAGAGGAAAAGAAGTCATTATACAAAAAAGATACTTGCACACACGTGTTTATAGCAGCACAATTCACAATTGCAAAATCGTGGAACCAACCCAAATGCCCATCAACCAACGAGTGGACAAAGAAACTGTCATATATATATGTGTGTGTGTGTGTGTGTGTGTGTGTGTATACATATATATATATATGATGGAGTACTACCCAGCCATAAAAGGAATGCATTGATAGCATTTGCAGCAACCTGGATGAGATTGGAGACTATTATTTTAAGTGAAGTAACTCAGGAATGGAAAACCAAACATCATATGTTCTTACTGATATGTGGGTGCTAAGCTATGAGGACACAAAGGCATAAGAATGAAAAAATGGACTTTGGCATCTTGGTGGGAAGGGTGGAGGGGAGTGAAAGGTAAAAGACTACAAATACAGGGCAATGTATACTGCTTAAGTGATGGATGCACCAAAATCTCACATATCACCACTGAAAAACTTACTCATGTAACCAAATACCACCTGTACCCCAATAACCTATGGAAAAAAAAGTTATACATTCTAATGTTTTTTCTCATAGTATTTGCTCTTCACATAGCATCAATACCACATACATTTATCACTTACTGATTTTTTTAAATATCAATATCTATATTTCCCTCATAACAAAACAAGTAGTGTAGCATGCTTTTATGCCCTCAAAGGAGATATCTCAATATTTTAACAATTGATAGACAACAATAAAAGGTATTTTTTTAAACTTGTGAGAAAATAAAATTGTTTACCAAATACATTTTCTGCCATTATAGCTATGAGGTAGTTTGGCAGAAGTATCTGGGAACCTAACTATATATCTTTTACCTTGAGCGTAATTCAGTAAAAGAGATACAACTTAAAGCATCTGCAAAGGGTTTTAGTATTGGACACAAAAGACTTTGCTACAAGGAAAAGCCATTTATTATTATGATTATAATTATAAATTTTCCATTATACTTTGTTCCAAATAAGCCCTTTTCTCTAACTGTGAAGCATAGACAAATAAATTGATGTGTTCATATTACACAGCTAATCAGCATATAGGACAACACAGCTGGCCCTTGAACAACAGGAGTTTGAACTGCACAGGTCCACTTATATGTGGATATTTTCTCAGTAAATATAGTCAGCCCTTCTTATAGGTAATTTGCACCTCCATAACCAAATGCAGATTGAAAGTACAGTATTTGTGGTATCTGAAACCTGTGTATATGGTAGACTGACTTTTCACATCTGCAGATTCCACAGAATTGACTGTGGGATTTGAATATGAGTGAATTTTGGTACGTGCTGGGAACATGGAACCACTGCCCTGCAAATACCAAAGGATGCCTATACTTTTAGAAGTCTCTGGAATACCATTCCAGATATTTGTTGTATTTTTTTTTACCATAGTAGAATGAATTTTAAGAGGCCAAAAAGAGATTCCTCAAAGTCTACTTTTTAAAAAAACATCCTGGATATTTATAAAATAAATTTCAGAAAAGCATAAAACGTAAAGGAACACATTTTATGGGAAAATTTGTTTTAGAAACTGTGTTTAAGTGAATGAAATTTTTTGTTTTTGCACAATTAATAATTGTTTATCACTTTTTAAAATAAGAAGTGTTCTGCATTTGATATATTTGAACTGTACATTTAAGCTGGAATTATGTCATATGTTTTAAGTTGGTAAACTCATGAAAACCAAATGAGGATGGTTTACATGTAATATGTTACATATTCTGTAACATCAGCATTACAAATGCTTTTCAGTTTCTGGGTACTATATTCTGTGCTCTGACCTGACTATACTTATGTCTATATAAAGAATATATACTATATGGAATATATATTCTATATAAAGAATGTTAAGAAAGGTTACTTTTCTAAGAAACATTTATTCCAGACACCTGTTTGGGTGCCTAAAATATTTCCCACGATTGCTTCCTGCAGCCACTTCTTTGGGTGATGGTAGCTGTCAAAATGTGATTTTTATCCCAGAAAGAGTGAATTTGCTCAAATCATTTATCAGTACTTAGTTCAAATCATTTCTCAGTACTGAGATTTGCAGGGCTCTGATGCAGTGTTGAAAGGAGAAGAAAAGGTTGAGAATAAGGCATATTTTCATATCTTTGTGATAGCATGAGGGTACTTTGTTTTTTCCCACATACAGTTAGCCCTGAAGAAACATGTGTAAGCTAATCTTGATATTTGAAGCTAAAACAAGTCTTAAGTGTGCAGTCCTGGTATTATCCACTCAGAAACTTATTTATTAGTAACGCTGCCGCTTCCAAACAGTCCTAATATGCAAACCACTATAAACAAAAAGTTAGCTGCTTATGCCCCTATGAATAACAACACATTTTATGAGAACAGAAAAAAAGAAGAAATTAGTATATTTATTTTTCTAAAGAGTTATATTGAAGTGAGTTCATGTAGAGAAGTTCAGAGGGAAAAAGTGGCCAAGAATATACAATATTGACTAGTTAAGGTAGGTTGAGGAGATTAAATTATCAGCTCAAGGAAGAAAGGAGATAGTGTTAAGGAAAAGGAGAGACTCCCTTTTGGAAGATGCTATGCTATTCATATTAAGACTGGAAGACTTGGAAGTATTTGGATTAAAACAAAGGATAGGATGTTAGGAACTCTCAGTGGAGTGGAGGTCGGCAGTGAGGCTAGACTAATACCTCAAGATTTCCTGACTTACGTGACAGACCTTCATATGTAACTTCAGAGTCTCTAGAAGCATTCCCTTCACTGTATTAAGGGGCTGGGTAGAATCCTTTCAGTTATAGTTATTCGTTTTTATCTTCAGGACAGAATTTATGCTGCTAAATTCTTAGGAATGTTGCAATAAAACTCTTGTTTATTGGCAATTTTGTTATAGAAATAACATAACACAGCATGTTACTTTTGCAGGTGCTGTCTGTCTGGCATTCTCTCAAAGATATTTCTGAAAGCTATATAATTTATGTTTTCAGAAGAAATAAAGGGAACAGAAAAATATGACCTGGGAAAGATAAAACAAAAGACAATGTTTTAACAATGGAAATATTTTAATAGTTCCAGAAGACTTTTGCTTGTGTTCTTTGTGCAAATGTTTGCATATATCATGAGAATAAAATGAGTGGGAAGAAAACAATGGTATAATGTCTGTGTTTTCTGTAGTTTCTACTTAAGATTTTCATTTACATTATTATGCACTTGATTAGACAAAGTAAATAGATGATGTGAACAACCAGTCTGACATAGACCTGTGTTACTTTTTCTTCTATTTTATTGCATATTCAAAAAAGTGCTTTTTGCCAAAATACATTCTTTTCAAAAATACTTATCCTAACTCTTTGAAAATTGGATGTACTTCCTCTCTTTGCAAACCCTGCTCTCTCTTACTAATTACTAATTCTGTCAGGAGAAAGAATCTGGTGTTCATAATGACATGTCTAAGATAAATAGCTCTCTCTGTAAGTTATTCTGACATTCTAATCATAATGTAAGGTTATTTCTACTGCCTTTAAATTACATATTCTTTGGGTAAAATGTGTTTCAAAATATTATGGCTTCTCAAGAAGAAAATTCAAGAACTACCACAAATCATGTTTTTCCTCAATAAAATTTTGGAAACCAAAAACCGGCTTTTAAAGCAATTTCACACAATTTCTGAATTGGGGTGACACTTTCTGAAAATGAACACTACATTTAACAATATTTAGTAATTGTGCACTGAAATATGCTAAGAATCCCAAGCCAAGGGTGCCTAATCTCCCTTGGCTTGCAAACCACTATAAACAAAAAGTTGGCTCTTTATGCCCCTATGAATAACAACACATTTTATGAGAACAGAAAAAAAAAGAAGAAATTAGTATATTTATTTTTCTAAAGAGTTATATTGAAGTGAGTTCTTGTAGAGAAGTTCAGAGGGGAAAAGTGGCCAAGAATATACCAATGTTGACTAGTTAAGGTAGGTTGAGGAGATTAAATTATCAGCTCCACCCAAATCTCATATTGAATTGTAATTCCCAGTGTTGGAGGAGGGGCCTGGTGGGAAGTGTTTGAATCATGAGGGCAGATTTTAGCCTTGCTGTTCTCCCGATAAATAGTCAGTGAGTTCTCAGGGGATCTGGTTGTTTGAAAGTGTGTAGCACTTCCCCCTTTGCTCTCTCTTTCCTGCTCTTACATGGTAAGACGTGCTTGCTTCCCCTTTGCCTTCTGCCATGATTGTAAGTTTCGTAAGGCCTCCTAGCCATGCTTCCTGTACAGCCTGTGGAACTGTGAGTCAATTAAATCTCTTTACTTCATGAATTGCCCAGTCTCAAGTAGTTCTTTATAGCAGTGTGAGAATAAACAAATACAGAACAGGTTAGGAAGATATTGTATTTTATAAGGGATTTACTATATGAACTATCTTGTTTGCAGTTAAAATAGAATAACTTTTCATTACTGTTGATTTGAATTTGGTTAAAATTACATAATACATGCAAATTACATATGCAAAGCAGTTTTATTTTTCAAAGTACTTTTCTTAAATTTTTTTTAGTTTTGTTTGTAAAATAAAGAATTTTGATTCTGCATGTTTACTTATAAGAAAAGAACACAATACTGCATATGGGGAAAGTGCACATGTTGCATATTGTCTCATGATATCCCACTAGATACATTCAACAATCTATTTTAAATATATAGCTGAGTTATTCTGTATTTTATAGTTAATTTTTTAAAATAAATTTCTGCATATAATGGGAGGATAGATCCGACGATTTCTCAATCCTTTACTAAAATTTGGAATTCTGTGCTAAGATTCTGAAAATTTACTATTATGAATAGAGTGAACCAATATTGACTCCTCTGGGGTTTGATCCAGATAGCATTACAGAAGGCCATATGCTGTGTGTCATAGAGGAGACAAGTAAAGTACGTGGACTTTGCCCTCATTCCTTGATAAAAAACCAGGAAGATAAATGGCTTAAGGAAATCATTCTTTTTACATTATAATAATAAAATCAAATAAACAGATTATTGAATACATCTAGTGGGATATCATGAGACAGCATGCAATATCATCCAGTCCAGTGTCCCTTCCTCATCCTCTGTGGAGAGGCTAGAAAAACAACACTTTTATTTATACGAGGTTTAAATATAATAATGATGATACTGCCCTAATGTAGGTATAGGTTTTTACAGTTTTAAAGGAACTTTTTTTTTTTGTACACTGAGAGAATATTGTATAACAATCAACGCATAACCTTTGAAGTCTAACAGATACAAAGTCAAATTCTGCCTCTACCTCTTATCAGATACATGGTTTGGGTAAATCATTTAATATCAGTTGATTTCCTCTTATGGTAGTTGAGATGAATAATTATAGTTTGTAAAGTCACTGTTAATTTAAATTAGAATATGCATTTGCACACACACATATACATACACATGCACACATACACATTGCCTAACATGAAGTAGGTACTCAATGAGTAGTCTGTAAGGTAAAAAATAGCTATTGTGTTTTTCTGTTTTATAGATGATAAAGCCAAGTGTCAGAATGACAAGTTTTTGCCTAAGATATGAATTTACTGTGCTTTTACTGGGTTGCAAATTTTCTATTTCTTCATACAGTGTTCTATTTAATTAATGGTCAGCTGGTGTTTGAATTAATGTCTGTGGTACTTCATTCTTATAATTCTTATTATTTACAAATGTGTTCAGTGGTCATTTTAGGGCCAATATCTATGGCTCACTTAGCTCCTCGGTCGTCCATAAAGAGTTTTCTCATGAACATTCTTCAGTATAATCAAGTTTTCTGTCCTTTTATGTTATGACAGAGGATAATAATTTTTGGCTTAGAAATTATTCGGAACTTCCAAATATGTGTCTCTAAGTTGATAACTGCATTTTAAATTTTAAACTGAAGCAGATTTTTCATATTCCATAGTGAGTACTTGGGAAATTTTCTGATCTACACTTCATAGAATTGTGGATATGTTCACTGTCCTATGGTAAGTGGAATTTTCAACTCTAACACGGGAAGGGTAAAGAGAGAAAATAATATCATCAAGATGAATGAAAAATTGGCTCAGATGATATTTTGCTTTTCAATGTTGATCTACATCATTCGTCTTGGACTTGGGGAATATATTTTCCTTTGGTTTCAATTAGATAAACAAGTTATGTGGTATGAGAAAATTTGGCTCAGTCTTTTTTATTATTATTACACTTTAAGTTCTAGGGTACATGTGCACGACGTGCAGATTTGTTACATAGGTATACATATGCCATGTTGGTTTGCTGCACCCATCAACTCGTCATTTACATTAGGTATTTCTCCCAATGCTATCCTTCCCCTAGAACCCCACCCCTGATAGGCCCTGGTGTGTGATGTTCCCCAGCCTGTGTCCATGTGTTCTCATTGTTCAACTCCCACCTATGAGTGAGAACATGTGGTGTTTGGTTTTCTGTCCTTGCGATAGTTTGCTTAGAATGATGGTCTCCAGCTTCATCCATGTCCCTGCAAAGGACATGAACTCATCCTTTTTTATGGCTGCATAGTATTCCATAGTATATATGTGCCACATTTTCTTTATCCAGTCTCTCATTGATGGGCATTTGGGTTGGTTCCAAGTCTTTGCTATTGGGAATAGTGCCGCAAGAAACACACTTGTGCATGTGTCTTTTTTTTTTTATTATTATACTTTAAGTTCTAGGGTACATGTGCATAACGTGCAGGTTTGTTACATATGTATACTTGTGCCATGTTGCTGTGCTGCACCCATCAACTCGTCAGCACCCAACTACTTGTCATTTACATCAGGTATAACTCCCAATGCAATCCCTCCCCCCCCCCCCCCTCCCCATAATAGGCCCCAGTGTGTGTGATGTCCCCCTTCCCGAGTCCAAGTGATCTCATTGTTCAGTTCCCACCTATGAGTGAGAACATGTGGTGTTTGGTTTTCTGTTCTTGTGATAGTTTGCTAAGAATGATGGCTTCCAGCTGCATCCATGTCCCTACAAAGGGCACAAACTCATCCTTTTTTATGGCTGCATAGTATTCCATGGTGTATATGTGCCACATTTTCTTAATCCAGTCTGTCACTGATGGACATTTGGGTGGATTCCAAGTCTTTGCTATTGTGAATAGTGCCGCAATGAACATATGTGTGCATGTGTCTTTATAGCAAGACAGTGTGGTGATTCCTCCAGGATCCATAGGTCGGTTGGCTGCATAAATGTCTTCTTTTGAGAAATGTCTGTTCATATTCTTTGCCCACTTTTTGGTGGAGTTGTTTGTTTTTTTCTTGTAAATTTGTTCGAGTTCTTTGTAGATTCTGGATATTAGCCATTTGTCAGATGAGTAGATTGCAAAGATTTTCTCCCATTCTGTAGGTTTCCTGTTCACTCTGATGATAGTCTCTTTTGCTGTGCAGAAGCTCTTTAGTTTAATTAGTTCCCATTTGTCTATTTGGGCTTTTGTTGCCATTGCTTTTGGTGTTTTAGTCACAAAGTCTTTACCATGCCTATGTCCTGAATGGTATTACCTAGGTTTTCTTCTAGGGTTTTTATGGTGTTAAGTCTTACACTTAAGTCTTTAATCCATCTTGAGTTAATTTTTTTATATGGCATAAGGAAGGGATCCAGTTTCAGCTTTCTACATATGGCTAGCCAGTTTTCCCAGCACCATTTATTAAATAGGGAATCCTTCCCCTATTTTTTGTTTTTGTCAGGTTTGTCGACAATCATATGGTTGTAGATGTGTAGTGTTATTTCTGAGGCCTCTGTTCTGTTCCTTTGGTCTATATATGTGTTTTGATATCAGTACCACACCGTTTTGGTTACTGTAGCCTTGTAGTATAGTTTGAAGTCAGGTAGCGTGATGCCTCCAGCTTTGTTCTTTTTGCTTAGGATTGTCTTGGCTATGCAGGCCCTTTTTCGGTTCCATATGAACTTTAAAGTAGTTTTTTTTTTTTTTTTCTTCAATTCTGTGAAGAAAGTCAGTGATAGCTTGATGGGGATAGACATTATATCTATTAATTACCTTGGGCAGTATGGTCATTTTCTCGATATTGAGTCTTCCTATCCATGAGCATGGAATGTTCTTTTATTTGTTTGTGTCTTCTTTTATTTCATTGAGCAGTGGTTTGTAGTTCTCCTTGAAGAGATCCTTCACTTCCCTTGTAAGTTGTATTCCTAGGTATTTTATTCTCTTTGTAATAATTGTGAATGGGAGTTCACTCATGATTTGGCTCTCTGTTTGTCTATTATTGCTGTATAGGAATGCTTGTGATTTTTGCACATTTATTTTGTCTTAAGATTTATTTTTAAAAATCTAATATTTGACTTCAACTCAGGATTTAGCAAATGAGCTCTGTACATTCTTGTCATTGGCTTTTTATTAATTATGTTCATATCTTTGAGGTAATACAACTTTCTTATATTTTGAAAGCTTACAGTATGATACTGGTATTTTACTGAATCTTGATATCGTACATTTCCTTGATTATAAAGTTACATACCTATATCATTGCCCATAAAATGAACATCATTACTTTTAAGACTAACATGATCAATTTATTATCATTAACTATAGTCACCATGTTGTAAAATAGATCTCTTGGACTTATTTGTCCTGTCTAAATAAAATGTTGTGTCCTTTGATCAACATCTCTCCAATCCTCTGACCCCTGCTTCTATCCTCTGTTAACCACCATTCTGCTCTGTGCTTCTATAGGTTTTACTTTTTCAGATTCCATATATAAGTGAGATCATGCAGCATGTGTCTTTCTGAGACTGGATTATTTCACTTAACATATATCCTCTAGGTTTTTCCATGTTTTCACATATGACACGATTTTCTTCTTTTCAAAGGCCGAATAGTATTCCACTGTGTATATATACTGTATTTTCTTTATCTATTTATTTGTGGATGGACACGTAGGTCAATTCCATATCTTAGTTATTGTGAATAACAATAATGAACATAAGAGTGCAGGTATCTCTTTGATAGACTAATTCTTACAAGAGTACATTTTAAATTTCTCATCAAAAATAGTATGTGAGACAACACGTATGTTGCTTGATTCAGCCATTCCACAATGTATACATATTTCAAAACATCATGTTTTATACCATAAATATATATAATTTTACATGTCAATTTAAACTAATAGTAAGAAAAATAAAAGAGTAACATAATCAAAATATCTTGAAAATTTTTCTGAATTTAGGTAATTCTATGCCAAAAGGTAGATATGACTAATGAAACCATAAAATATATCATCTGAAAACCGTTGACAACATACATCTTCTCCCTTCCCTACAATTCCTGTAAAAGTTAGTGATTTGAGATTTAATGAGCTCCTGCCACAGATATTATATCCACAACTCATTTGTTAAAGGAACATCATTGAAATAATAAATTTTGCTCTCATTCTACAGGAAGTTTGCATTATTATTAAAAATCCATGAGATCTGTGGAGGCAAAAAGAGTGCTTTATTTTCTGGAATCAATCTATGGATTAGGGAAATACAGCCTTTGCAACAAAGCAAAAATGCACTCAGAGGAGGGTTTGAAGAGTTAGATATTATAAAGGCAAAAGCTGCAAGACTAGGGAATGGGATAAGGGGAGTGAGGAACAGAGAATGGACTGGATGCCTTGTAAGCATAAAACTACAAGTCTCTCTTTTTTGGCTGATTCTAGATGGTCAACTGGGGAATTTGCAGCTACAGTCTATTTTGGTTTTGCTTCTCTTAGAAAGGGAAGTCTTGTGACATTTTTGCAACGTTTTTTAAAAACACACAATGTGTAACTGCCTCTCATCCTACTATGACTGCCTGGTTCTTCTTTAACTTGAACATCTCATTTAGCCATAGACAGTACATTTTGTCTATAGGTTGGGGCATAATTTGACAGTATTAATTCTCTCATTTTGTTTCTTAGTTCTGTCTGTAGGAATTTAGTCTTAAGTGTGGGAAATGTTTTGTGTGCTTCTTGCCATACATTTCTCTTTGCATGTTTGCATGCTTCTTGCCACAACTTCCTCTCTGTGATCCCTATCCTCATCTCCTCTATTCTTGTCTCTTTATTCTTATATTTTCTGCATCAGTCAGGCATTGATGGTTCTAATTTTTGTTATCTCTGAGTTTTAACGCTTTGTGTAACCAACATAATAACATACACTCCTCTCAGTTCTGCCAGGATGTAATGTGATTTATGTATTAAATCATTTTATTGGACTCTTCTTAGTTCCTACCTTTAAGGTATGGCTAGATATAGGTTATGGGAATTAAACTGTGGCTGAGTTGGTATTCCTTAGCTGCAATAAATATTGTTGCTGAAATTTTTGTTAACTTAAAGGAAGCATGAATTATACATTCAGAAAAAGAGAGAAAACTTTATTTCTTTTAAGAGTCTACCACCTGCAAGGTGGCCATCCTGCAAGGTACCAAGATGTCAGGCTAAGAAACATGCCTCCGGCCAAGACCAGTCACAGGCACTTCAAAGGAGGAGGGGATGGGGTGGGAGCTTTAGGCTAAGCAGGTTGGCTAAACATACATATTCAACAGGTTATAAAAGGAGATATGAATATTCATAAAGGCGATCCTTATACATGTGTATTGAACAAGCATACATGTGACATACAACCGATGTTCACTTTGTGGTGGAGACTTAACATTTAGATATATTACATATATCTGTACATCAAAGGTCTTTTTAGGATACAAAGTACACAATCTCTGTAAACTGTTCAGAATCAGGTCATGGTCAGTGGACTTCTTATCAGAAGAAAGTTTCTGAAATCAGTCTCTTCCCCAATTAAAGCCATAGGTACAGCTAACTCAACATTTGCAAACTGGATGCATTGTAATTGTTTTAATATTGCTCACCTTGGGGCCAGTGATTGTTTAACTGCTAGAGAAAAAAAAATCTTATGGCAGTTAGAGTGAAATTAATTTTTTAAGTGTAGGGGTGGATGGATTTTTCCATGCCTGGCATGGCCTCAGGTCCTGTTCATAATTTGGTGTCTTATTGCCACAGAAAGTTTGTTCTGTCAGTCTTATGATTTCTATGTTAACATTAATGCTGGTCAGTTGTATCTAAACCACCAAAGAGAGAGAGTATAATGAGGCTTGTCTGACTGCCCATCTCTTCATGGCCAGGAACTAAGTTTTTAAGGTGTTTCTGGGGTCCCCTTGGCCGGCCGAGAGAGGATATGTTCAGTCGATGGGAAACAAGATTTTATTTATAGTTTACACTTCTTATGCCTGTCACTTTTTCCTAAATATTATATGTAATATAAATTCCCCAAAGAGAAAGATAACAGGCCCAGAGAAGCAGGAGTAGGGGACCTTAATACTGTGGATGCATTATAAAATTCCTGTGCTCTGGTGCACATAGAAAGGAGTGGAATAGTTTAAGATAACATTTTCTGTTTCACAATTTTTCCTGATGCTTACATTGTATCACTGTGTAGAATCACAAGTCTCCTAGGGCATTGGAATACATTTTTAGAGGAAATGATGCCTTGTTTTCAAAGTGGCAGTTGCAAGATTTTCCACTCTATTTTAGGTGATAGAACTCTGTAGTCACTTGATATGTACAATTCTATGTAGAAATCAGTGCTTTATTTATAGTTGCAGCTGATCCCTCCCTCCTAGCTGTGAGAAGAACACGTAGTTTGGTAAGGGAGATTAGTATTTTTTTATTTCAATACTTTTTGGGAAACAGGTGGTATGTGAATGGATGGAAAAGTTATTTAGTGGTAATTTCTGAGATTTTGGTGCATCCATCATGGGAGCAGTGTATACTATACCCAATGTGTAGTCTTTTATGCCTTCTTTATTTCCCGACTCCTTGTCCCTCAGCTTGTTGGTTGGTTTTCATCCTTCCAGAGTCAAAGTGCAGGTAGGAAAGTGAGGCATCAGGGATGAGGGGAAAAAAGGGGGTCAGGAAAGTTTTTTTTTTAAATTAATACTATTGTCAGTTGTCTTCATGTGTTCTGGGCCTGCCTGTTACTTTTCAAATTCATTTTTAATTTATTATTCATTACAACAGTTTTGGGGGAACAGGTTTTTCTGCTACATGGATAAGATCTTTATTTGTAAGTTCTAAGATTTTGGTGCAACCATCACCCAAGCAGTGTACACTGTACCTGATGTGTAGTCTTTTCTCCCTCACCACTCTCCCACCCTTTCCTCCAAACCTCCAAAGTCCATTATGTTATTATTATGCCTTGTTACTGGCTTTTTATTAAAGTCATTCAATACACACTGCATTAGGGGCATTTCAAATTGTAAAATATGTTATGTGCTCTTAAAGAGTTTATAACCTAATGGGAAAAATAAGGCTTATTGCCTAATTGGTAAAAATAAGGTTATCCAAAAAAATGAAAGGATAAAATGAGACTTTGTTGTGTGGTATCTACAAATACTACCCAACTATAGGTTTGTAGAATGTTGAAGCAACTCCATATTATCTTACTACTGCTCCTTGCCCTACTCCTAATATAATCATGAAAGCTCTGTTATATTATTTTTATTTTATTTTATTTCACTTTAAGTTCATCATTTTCTTTTGTCACTTTGTCCAGTGAACTTAGGAGCAACCAAACAATTTCATTATATTCCTTAGTTCTCCAGCGATGGTCAAAGGTATTATGTATAAAGTCACTAAACTCCTTGGGTCTCAAGAGCGATGAATCAGGAGTATCAAATACATTTATTTTGCATAACTCTCTAAACAGGCCTGAGAATGCTAAGGATTCTACTTCTAATAGTATGGAGAACACTGATAGTCCTTGGCCTGAGGACTCTCAGTGTTCCTGGAATTAGCTGCTTAATATGATTAGACCCAAGAATGCTAAGGATAGTTCTATCAGTGTTCTCCATACTATCGGTAGTAGAGTCCTTAGCATTCTTGGATCTAATCATATTAAGCAGCTAGCTCCAGAAACCCCAAAACTAATGAAAGAACTCCATCCTTAATAATCTGTTCCTCTAGAACCACTCCTGGTACCAAAATCTATATTAGTCAGGGTTCTCTAGAGGGACAGTACTAACAAGATAGATGTATATATAAAGCAGAGTTTATTAAGGAGTACTGACTCAGACTATCACAAGGTGAGGTCTCAAAACAGGCCGTCTGCAAGCTGAGGAGAAAGGAAACCAGTCTGAGTCCCAAAGCTGAACAATTTGGAGTTGGATGTTCAAGAGTCCCAAAGCTGAACAATTTGGAGTTGGATGTTCAAGGGCAGGAAGCATTTAGCACAGGAGAATAATGTAGGCCAGAAGACTAAACCAGTCTTTTCTTTTTATGTTCTGACTGTTTTCATTCTGGCAGCACTAACAGCTGATTAAATTGTGCCCACCCAGATTAAGGGTAGGTTTGGATGTAGATTTATATAGAGAAACATAGCAACTCTTAGGTATGGCACTTTTATAGTTACTGTGGGGTATTTTAAAAATTGTGGCTTTCCAGACTTTAAAATAATATTAGCAAAACAAGATGATTATAAAGACTTTTGGATGTTTATTTATACTTTTAAGGTAGTTTGAATAGAGAGATCAAATGTATCATGGTTTGAAACATAAAGATTTGATTTTTTTCTGTAATAATCATATACTAGCAAATGCTATTGTTTTTAATTTAACAGATTAAATTATCACAATGACTGACTATGCTTAAAAATAAAAACTTCCCAAAAATTTAAAAGAGGCTTTAAAAAATGTCTGCACAGCAGCTTTTATATTTGATAAATAAATGGATTCATGAAAACAGAAACAATTATTATTATGGTTTTTATTTTGTAAATTTGCCATACTAAATATTTTATTAAATTTGTGTCTACTTTAAAAAGTCTTGAGGGCGGAGCAAGATGGCCGAATAGGAGCAGCTCCAGTCTCCAACTCCCAGCGCCAGCGACACAGAAGACCGGTGATTTCTGCATTTTCAACTGAGGTACTGGGTTCATCTCACTGGGGAGTGCCGGACGATCAGTGCTGGTCAGCTGCTGCAGCCCGACCAGCGAGAGCTGAAGCAGGGTGAGGCATTGCCTCACCTGGGAAGCGCAAGGGGGAAGGGAGTCCCTTTTCCTAGCCAGGGGAACTGAGACACACAACACCTGGAAAATCGGGTAACTCCCACCCCAATACTGCGCTTTAAGCAAACAGGCACACCAGGAGATCATATCCCACACCTGGCCGGGAGGGTCCCATGCCCACGGAGCCTCCCTCATTGCTAGCGCAGCAGTCTGTGATCTACCCGCAAGGCAGCAGGGAGGCTGGGGGAGGGGCGCCCGCCATTGCTGAGGATTAAGTAGGTAAACAAAGCTGCTGGGAAGCTCGAACTGGGTGGAGCTCACAGCAGATCAAGGAAACCTGCCTGTCTCTGTAGACTCCACCTCTGGGGACAGGGCACAGTAAACTAAACAAACGCAGCAGACACCTCTGCAGACGCAAACGACTCTGTCTGACAGCTTTGAAGAGAGCAGTGGATCTCCCAACACAGAGGTTGAGATCTGAGAAGGGACAGGCTCCCTGCTCAAGTGGGTCCCTGACCCCTGAGTAGCCTAACTGGGAGACATCCCCCACTAGGGGCAGTCTGACACCCCACACCTCACAGGGAGGAGTACACCCCTGAGAGGAAGCTTCCAAAGCAAGAATCAGACAGGTACACTCGCTGTTCAGAAATATTCTATCTTCTGCAGCCTCTGCTGCTGATACCCAGGCAAACAGGGTCTGGAGTGGACCTCAAGCAATCTCCAACAGACCTACAGCTGAGGGTCCTGACTGTTAGAAGGAAAACTATCAAACAGGAAGGACACCTACACCAAAACCCCATCAGTACATCACCATCATCAAAGACCAGAGGCAGATAAAATGACAAAGATGGGGAAAAAGCAGGGCAGAAAAGCTGGAAATTCAAAAAATAAGAGCGCATCTCCTCTGGCAAAGGAGCGCAGCTCATCACCAGCAACGGATCAAAGCTGGACGGAGAATGACTTTGACGAGATGAGAGAAGAAGGCTTCAGTCCATCAAATTTCTCAGAGCTAAAGGAGGAATTACGTACCCAGCGCAAAGAAACTAAAAATCTTGAAAAAAAAGTGGAAGAATTGATGGCTAGAGTAATTAATGCAGAGAAGGTCCTAAACGAAATGAAAGAGATGAAAACCATGACACGAGAAATACGTGACAAATGCACAAGCTTCAGTAACCGACTCGATCAACTGGAAGAAAGAGTATCAGCGATTGAGGATCAAATGAATGAAATGAAGCGAGAAGAGAAACCAAAAGAAAAAAGAAGAAAAAGAAATGAACAAAGCCTGCAAGAAGTATGGGATTATGTAAAAAGACCAAATCTACATCTGATTGGGGTGCCTGAAAGTCAGGGGGAAAATGGAACCAAGTTGGAAAACACTCTTCAGGATATCATCCAGGAGAACTTCCCCAATCTAGTAGGGCAGGCCAACATTCAAATCCAGGAAATACAGAGAACGCCACAAAGATACTCCTCGAGAAGAGCAACTCCAAGACACATAATTGCCAGATTCACCAAAGTTGAAATGAAGGAAAAAATCTTAAGGGCAGCCAGAGAGAAAGGTCGGGTTACCCACAAAGGGTAGCCCATCAGACTAACAGCAGATCTCTCGGCAGAAACTCTCCAAGCCAGAAGAGAGTGGGGGCCAATATTCAACATTCTTAAAGAAAAGAATTTTAAACCCAGAATTTCATATCCAGCCAAACTAAGTTTCATAAGTGAAGGAGAAATAAAATCCTTTACAGATAAGCAAATGCTTAGAGATTTTGTCACCACTAGGCCTGCCTTACAAGAGACCCTGAAGGAAGCACTCAACATGGAAAGGAACAACCAGTACCAGCCATTGCAAAAGCATGCCAAAATGTAAAGACCATTGAGGCTAGGAAGAAACTGCATCAACTAACGAGCAAAATAACCAGTTAATATCATAATGGCAGGATCAAGTTCACACATAACAATATTAACCTTAAATGTAAAAGGACTAAATGCTCCAATTAAAAGACACAGATTGGCAAACTGGATAAAGAGTCAAGACCCATCAGTCTGCTGTATTCAGGAGACCCATCTCACACGCAGAGACATACATAGGCTCAAAATAAAGGGATGGAGGAAGATTTACCAAGCAAATGGAGAAAAAAAAAAAAGCGGGGGTTGCAATACTAGTCTCTGATAAAACAGACTTTAAACCATCAAAGATCAAAAGAGACAAAGAAGGCCATTACATAATGGTAAAGGGATCAATTCAACAGGAAGAGCTAACTATCCTAAATATATATGCACCCAATACAGGAGCACCCAGATTCATAAAGCAAGTCCTTAGAGACTTACAAAGAGACTTAGACTCCCATACAATAATAATGGGAGACTTCAACACTCCACTGTCAACATTAGACAGATCAACGAGACAGAAAGTTAACAAGGATATCCAGGAATTGAACTCATCTCTGCAGCAAGCAGACCTAATAGACATCTATAGAACTCTCCACCCCAAATCAACAGAATATACATTCTTCTCAGCACCACATCATACTTACTCCAAAATTGACCACGTAATTGGAAGTAAAGCACTCCTCAGCAAATGTACAAGAACAGAAATTATAACAAACTGTCTCTCAGACCACAGTGCAATCAAACTAGAACTCAGGACTAAGAAACTCAATCAAAACCGCTCAACTACATGGAAACTGAACAACCTGCTCCTGAATGACTACTGGGTACATAACGAAATGAAGGCAGAAATAAAGATGTTCTTTGAAACCAATGAGAACAAAGATACAACATAGCAGAATCTCTGGGACACATTTAAAGCAGTGTGTAGAGGGAAATTTATAGCACTAAATGCCCACAAGAGAAAGCAGGAAAGATCTAAAATTGACACTCTAACATCGCAATTAAAAGAACTAGAGAAGCAAGAGCAAACACATTCGAAAGCTAGCAGAAGGCAAGAAATAACTAAGATCAGAGCAGAACTGAAGGAGATAGAGACACAAAAAACCCTCCAAAAAATCAATGAATCCAGGAGTTGGTTTTTTGAAAAGATCAACAAAATTGACAGACCACTAGCAAGACTAATAAAGAAGAAAAGAGAGAAGAATCAAATCAACGCAATTAAAAATGATAAAGGGGATATCACCACCGACCCCACAGAAATACAAACTACCATCAGAGAATACTATAAACACCTCTACGCAGATAAACTGGAAAATCTAGAAGAAATGGATAATTTCCTGGACACTTACACTCTTCCAAGACTAAACCAGGAAGAAGTTGAATCCCTGAATAGACCAATAGCAGGCTCTGAAATTGAGGCAATAATTAATAGCCTACCAACCAAAAAAAGTCCAGGACCAGATGGATTCACAGCTGAATTCTACCAGAGGTACAAGGAGGAGCTGGTACCATTCCTTCTGAAACTATTCCAATCAATAGAAAAAGAGGGAATCCTCCCTAACTCATTTTATGAGGCCAACATCATCCTGATACCAAAGCCTGGCAGAGACACAACAAAAAAAGAGAATTTTAGACCAATATCCCTGATGAACATCGATGCAAAAATCCTCAATAAAATACTGGCAAACCGGATTCAGCAACACATCAAAAAGCTTGTCCACCATGATCAAGTGGGCTTCATCCCTGGGATGCAAGGCTGGTTCAACATTCACAAATCAATAAACATAATCCAGCATATAAACAGAACCAAAGACAAGAACCACATGATTATCTCAATTGATGCAGAAAAGGCTTTTGACAAAATTCAACAGCCCTTCATGCTAAAAACGCTCAATAAATTCGGTATTGATGGAATGTACCTCAAAATAATAAGAGCTATTTATGACAAACCCACAGCCAATATCATACTGAATGGGCAAAACCTGGAAAAATTCCCTTTGAAAACTGGCACAAGACAGGGATGCCCTCTCTCACCACTCCTATTCAACATAGTGTTGGAAGTTCTGGCTAGGGCAATCAGGCAAGAGAAAGAAATCAAGGGTATTCAGTTAGGAAAAGAAGAAGTCAAATTGTCCCTGTTTGCAGATGACATGATTGTATATTTAGAAAACCCCATTGTCTCAGCCCAAAATCTCCTTAAGCTGATAAGCAACTTCAGCAAAGTCTCAGGATACAAAATTAATGTGCAAAAATCACAAGCATTCATATACACCAGTAACAGACAAACAGAGAGCCAAATCAGGAGTGAACTTCCATTCACAATTGCTTCAAAGAGAATAAAATACCTAGGAATCCAACTGACAAGGGATGTAAAGGACCTCTTCAAGGAGAACTACAAACCACTGCTCAGTGAAATCAAAGAGGACACAAACAAATGGAAGAACATACCATGCTCATGGATAGGAAGAATCAATATCGTGAAAATGGCCATACTGCCCAAGGTAATTTATGGATTCAATGCCATCCCCATCAAGCTACCAATGAGTTTCCTCACAGAATTGGAAAAAACTGCTTTAAAGTTCATATGGAACCAAAAAAGAGCCCGCATCTCCAAGACAATCCTAAGTCAAAAGAACAAAGCTGGAGGCATCACACTACCTGACTTCAAACTATACTACAAGGCTACAGTAACCAAAAACAGCATGGTACTGGTACCAAAACAGAGATATAGACCAATGGAACAGAACAGAGTCCTCAGAAATAATACCACACATCTACAGCCATTTGATCTTTGACAAACCTGAGAGAAACAAGAAATGGGGAAAGGATTCCCTATTTAATAAATGGTGCTGGGAAAATTGGCTAGCCATAAGTAGAAAGCTGAAACTGGATCCTTTCCTTACTGCTTATACGAAAATTAATTCAAGATGGATTAGAGACTTAAATGTTAGACCTAATACCATAAAAATCCTAGAGGAAAACCTAGGTAGTACCATTCAGGACATAGGCATGGGCAAAGACTTCATGTCTAAAACACCAAAAGCAATGGCAGCAAAAGCCAAAATTGACATATGGGATCTCATTAAACTAAAGAGCTTCTGCACAGCAAAAGAAACTACCATCAGAGTGAACAGGCAACCTACAGAATGGGAGAAAATTTTTGCAATCTACTCATCTGACAAAGGGCTAATATCCAGAACCTACAAAGAACTCAAACAAATTTACAAGAAAAAAACAAACAACCCCATCAAAAATTGGGCCAAGGATATGAACAGACATTTCTCAAAAGAAGACATTCATACAGCCAACAGACACATGAAAAAATGCTCATCATCACTGGCCATCAGGGAAATGCAAATCAAAACCACAATGAGATACCATCTCACACCAGTTAGAATGGCAATCATTCAAAAGTCAGGAAACAACAGGTGCTGGAGAGGATGTGGAGAAATAGGAACACTTTTACACTGTTGGTGGGATTGTAAACTAGTTCAACCATTATGGAAAACAGTATGGCGATTCCTCAAGGATCTAGAACTAGATGTACCATATGACCCAGCCATCCCATGACTGGGTATATACCCAAAGGATTATAAATTATGCTGCTATAAAGACACATGCACACGTATGTTTATTGCAGCACTATTCACAATAGCAAAGACTTGGAATCAACCCAAATGTCCATCAGTGACAGATTGGATTAAGAAAATGTGGCACATATACACCATGGAATACTATGCAGCCATCAAAAAGGATGAGTTTGAGTCCTTTGTAGGGACTTGGATGCAGCTGGAATCCATCATTCTTAGCAAACTATCACAAGAACAGAAAACCAAACACCGCATGTTCTCACTCATAGGTGGGAACTGAACAATGAGATCACTTGGACTCAGGAAGGGGAACATCACACACCGGGGCCTATCATGGGGAGGGGGGAGGGGGGAGGGATTGCTTTGGGAGTTATACCTAATGTAAATGACGAGTTGATGGGTGCAGCACACCAACATGGCACAAGTATACATATGTAACAAACCTGCACGTTATGCACATGTACCCTACAACTTAAAGTATAATAATAATAAATAAATTAAAAAATAAAAAATAAAAAATAAAAATAAATAAAAAAAAGTCTTACTGCTCAAACACTTATATAAATAAAAACTGTATCATTGTCTAATTTCATCATGCCGCTTTATTTTATATTTTTATTTTCTGATTTATTGTTATTATTATTATGTCAATAGTTTTGGGGGAACAGGTGGTGTTTGGTTACATGGATAAGTTCTTTAGGTGTGATTTCTGAGATTTTCATGCACCTATCACCGGAACAGTGCATGCTGCACCCAATTTGTAGTCTTTTATCCCTCACCTGCCTCCCCATTTCCCCTCAAGTCCCCAGAGTTCATTCTGTCATTCTTTTTTAAATTATTTTTATTTTACATTAAGTTCTGGGACACATGTGCTGAACATGCAGGTTTGTTACATAGGTATACCTGTGCCACGGTGGTTTGCTGCACCTATCAACCCAGCATCTAGATTTTGAGCCCTGCATGCATTAGGTATTTATCCTGATGCTCTCCCTCCTCTTTCTCCCACCCCCAGACAGGCCCCAGTGTGTGATGCTCTTCTCCCTGTGTCCATGGGTTCTCATTGTTCAACTCCCACTTATGAATGAGAACATGCAGTGACTGGTTTGCTGTTCCTGTGTTAGTTTGCTGAGGGTGATGGTTTGCAGCTTCATCCCTGTCCCTGCAAAGGACGTGAACTCATTCTTTTTTTTGGGGGGGGTGGGTGGGATGGAGTCTCACTCTGTTGCCCAGGCTGGAGAGCAGTGGCGCGATCTCGGCTCACTGCAAGCTCTGCCTTCCGGGTTCACGCCATTCTCCTGCCTCAGCCTCCGAGTAGCTGGGACTATAGGCGCCTACCACCATGCCCAGCAATTTTTTTAGTAGAGACGGGGTTTCACCGTGTTAGCCAGGATGGTCTCAATCCTGACCTCGTAATCTGCCCACCTCAGCCTCCCAATGTGCTGAGATTACAGGCATGAGCCACCTTGCCCAGCCAGAACTCATTCTTTTTATGGCTGCACAGTATTCCATGGCGTATATGTGCCACATTTTTTTAATTCAGTCTATCATTGATGGACATTTGGGTTGGTTCCAAGTCTTTGCTATTGTAAATAGCGCTACAATAAACATATGTGTGCATGTTTCTTTATAGTGGAATGATTTATAGTCTTTTGGGTATACACCCAGTAATGGGATTGCTGGGTCAAATGGTATTTCTAGTTCTAGATCTTTGAGGAATCTCCACACTGTCTTCCACAATGGTTGAACTAATTTACACTCCCACCAACAGTATAAAAGCGTTCCTATTTCTCCACATTTTCACTAGCAACCGTTGTTTCCTGACTTTTTAATGATCACTATTCTAACTGGCGTGAGATGGTATCTCACTGTGGTTTTGATTTGCATTTCTCTAATGACCAGTGATGATGAGCTTTTTTTCATATATTTGTTGGCTGCATAAATGTCTTCTTTTGAGAAGTGACTGTTCATACCTTTGCCCACTTTTGTGGTATCTGTTCTTATCAGTCACTGTATCGTTCTTCTGCTCTTGTGTCTTCATAACTTAGCTCCCACTTATAAGTAAGAATATACAATGTTTGGTTTTTCATTCCTGAGTTACATTCCTTAGAATAATTGTCTCCAACTCCATCCAGGTTTCTGTGAATGCCATTATTTCATTTATTTGTATTTTTGACTAGTATTCCATGGTATGTATATACCACATTTTTTTTTTTATTCATTCATTTGTTGTTGAACATTTAGGCTGGTTTCTTATTTTGCAATTGCAAATTGTGCTGCTATAAACAAGCATGTGCAAGTGTCTTTTTCATATAAGACTTCTTTTCCTCTAGGTAGATACCCAGTAGTGTGGTTGCTGGATCAAATGGTAGTTCTACTTTTAGTTCTTTAAGGAATCTCCATACTGTTTCCCATAGTGGTTGTACTAGTTTGCATTCTCACCAGTAGTGTAAAAGTGTTTCCTTTTTTGCCACATCTATGACAACATCTATTATTTTTTGATTTTTTAATTATGGCCATTCTTGCAGGAGCACAGTGGTATTGCATGGTAGTTTTAAGTTGCATTTCCGTAATAATTAGTGATGTTGAGCTTTTTTTATATGGTTGTTGGCCATTTCTATATCTTCTTTTCAGAATTGTCTATTAATATTTTTTTGTTACTGATTTGAGTTCCTTGTAGATTCTGGATATTAGTCTTTTGTTTGATGCATTGTTTTCAAATATTTTCTCCCACTCTGTGGGATATCTGTTTACTCTGCTGATTAATTCTTTTGCTGTTTAGAAGCTTTTTAGTTTAATTAAGTCCCATCTATTTATCTTTGTTTTTGTTGCATTTGCTTTTGGGTTCTTGGTCATTATTCTTTGCCTAAGCCAATGTCTAGAAGAACTTTTCCAGTGTTATTTTCTAGAGTTTTTATGGTTTCAGGTCTTAGATCTAAGTCTGAGCCATTGTGAGCTGACATTTGTAAAAGGTGAAAGATGAAGATCCAGTGTTTTACTTCTGCATGTGGCTTGCCAATTTTCCCAGCAACATTTGTTGAATAAGGTGTAATTTCCACACTTTATGTTTCTATTGCTTTGTCAAATATCAGTTGTCTGTAAGTATTTGGCTGTATTTCTGAGTTCTCTATTCTCTATTCTGTTCCATTGATCTACATGCCTGTTGTTACTCCAGTACCATGCTGCTTTGGTAACTATAGCTTTGTATTGTTCGAAGTCAGATAATGTGATGCCTCCAGCTTTGCTTGTTTTGCTTAGTCTTGCTTGGGCTCTGTGGACTCTTTGTTCTTTTGTTTTATATGAATTTTAGGATGTTTTTCTAGTTCTGTAAAGAATTGTGATGTATTTTGATGAGGATTCCACTGAATCTGTAGATTGCTTTTGATCATTTTCACAATATTGATTTTACCCATCCATGAACATGGGACCTGTTGCCATTTGTGTGTGTAGTCTATGATATTCTTCCGCAGTGTTTTGCCATTTTTCTTGTAGAGATCTTTCACCTCTTTGGTTAGGTATACTCCTAAGTTTGTTTTTTTTTTTTTTTTTTTTTTTTTTTTTTTTTGCAGCTGTTGTAAAAGTGGTTGTGTTCTTGAGTTAATTCTCACCTTGCTCACTGTTTGTGTAAGTCAGTGCTACTGATTTGTGTACATTTATTTTGTATCATGAAACTTTACTGAATTCATTTATCAGATCTATGAGCTCTTTGGATGAGTCTTTAGGGTTTTCTATGTACAGGATCATATCACTGGTGAATAGCAACAGTTTGCCTTCCTCATTAATGATTTGGATGCCCTTTCTTTATTTTTTTCTGATTTCTCTAGCTAGCACTTTCATTGCTATGTTGATTAGGAGTGGTGAAAGTGGGCATCTTATATTTTCTGCATCAGTCAGGCATTGATGGTTCTAATTTTTGTTATCTCTGAGTTCTAACGCTTTGTGTAACCAACATAATAACATACACTCCTCTCAGTTCTGCCAGGATGTAATGTGATTTATGTATTAAATCATTTTATTGGACTCTTGTTTATTATTTTATTTCTGTCTTGTTTGTCTTTGTTATATTGTGTTAATTCAAAAGTCTTGTCTTCTAGCTATGAATTTCTTGTCTTGTTCCAGTTCTCAGGGGAAATGTTTTCAACATTTTTTCATTCATTGTAATGTTGGCTGTGGGTATGTCATAGATGACATTTATTCCTTAAGATATGTCTATTCTATGCCAGTTTTGCTGAGGGTTTTAACAATAAAGTGGTGTTGGATTTTGTCAGATGCCTTTTCTATAGCTATTGATATGATTTTTGTTTTTACTTATGTTTATGTAGTGTATCACATTTATTGACTTACATATGTTAAACCAACCCTGAATCTCCGGTATGAAACTCATTTGATCATAATGTATTATCTTTCAGATATGTTTTTGGATTGAGTTAGATAGTATTTTATTGAGGATTTTTTTATTAATGTTCATCATGAACAATGGTCTGCAGTTTTCTTCTTTTGTTACGTCCTTTCCTGGTTTTGGTATTAGGGTGATATTGGGTTCATAAAATAATTTAAGGAGGATCCCTTCTTTCTATATCTTTCAGAATAGTTTCAGTAGGATTGGTACCAATTGTTCTTTGAAATTCTGATAGAATTCAGTTGTAATTTCATCTGGCCCTGGACTGGCCCTGGACTTTTTTTGTCAATGTTTTTTAAATTACTACTTCATTCTCACTACTTGTTATTGGTCTGTTCAGAGTTTCTATTTATTCCTGGTTCAATTTAGGAGGGTTGTATATTTTCAGGAATTTATCCATCATCTCTAGTTTTTCTAGTTTGTGTGCATAGAGGTGTTCATAGTAGCTTTGAATAATCTTTTGTATTTCTGTGGTATCGGTTGTAATATCTCCTGTTTCATTTGTTTATTATTTTATTTCTGTCTTGTTTGTCTTTGTTATATTGTGTTAATTCAAAAGTCTTGTCTTCTAGCTATGAATTTCTTTCTTCTGCTTCTTTCATTCTAGAGTTAACAATTTCCAGTGTATTTTTAATTTTTCTAAGCATGTCTTTTATTTCTCAAAGTTGTGATTTATTTTCTATATGATATCTATTTCCTGGAGACTTTTTAATCCATATCTTGTATTTTTTGTTTGTTTGTTTGTTTAATTTTTTTAAATGGGTTTTCACCTTTCTCTGGCATGTCCTTAAGTAGCTTAGTAGAGCACCTGGGGGAAGGGGTGGCTGTGGGCACAGCTTCAGCAGACTTAAACGTCCCTGCCTGACAGGACTGAAGAGAGCAGCAGATCTCCCAGCACAAAGTACATGCTCTGCTAAGGGTCAGACTGCCTCCTCAAGTGGGTCCCTGACCCCCATGTATCCTGATTAGGAGACACCTCCCAGTAGGGACTGACAGACACCTCATACAGGAGAGCTCTGGCTGGAATCTAGCTGGTGTCCCTCTGAGATGCAGCTTCTAGAGGAAGGAACAGACAGCAACCTTTGCTGTTCTGTAGCCTCCACTGGTGATACCCAGGCAAACAGGGTCTGGAGTGGACCTCCAGAAAACCCCAGCAGACTTGCAGCTCAGGGGCCTGACTGTTAGACAGAAAACTAACAAACAAAAAGGGATCACATCAACATCAACAAAAGGGATGTCCATTCAGAGACCCCATCCGAAGGTCAACAACATCAAAGGCTAAAGGTAAATCTATCCATGAAGATGAGGAAAAAACAGTGTAAAAATGCTGAAAATTCCAAAAACCAGTACAACTCTTCACCTCCAAAAGATCACAACTCCTCTCCAGCAAGGGGACAAAACTGGACAGAGAATGAGTTGCCAAATTGACAGAAGTAGGCTTCAGAAGGTGGGTAATAACAAATTCCTCCTAGCTAAGGGAATATGTTCTAACCCAAGGTAAGGAAGCTAAGAACCTTGAAAGAAGGTTAGATGAATTGATAACTAGAATAACCAGTTTAGAGAAGAACATAAATGACCTGATGGAGCTGAAAAACACAGCACAAGAACTTCGTGAAGCATGCACAAGTATCAATAGCCAAATCTATCAAGCGGAAGAAAACATATCAGAGATTGAAGATCAACTTAATGAAATAAAGTGAGGAGACAAGATTAGAGAAAAGAGAATGAAAAGGAATGAACAAAGATTCCAAGAAATATGGGATTATGTGAAAAGACCAAATCTACGTTTGATTGGTGTATGTGAAAGTGACGGGGAAAATGGAATCAAGTTGGAAAACACTCTTCAGGATATTATCCAGGAGAACTTCTGCAACCTAGAAAGACAGGCCAACATTCAAATTCAGGAAATACAGAGAATACCACAAAGATACTCCTTGACAAGAGCAGCCCCAAGACACATAATCACCAGATTCACCAAGGTTAAAATGAAATAAAAAATGTTAAGGGAAGCCAGAGAGAAAGGTCGGGTTACCCTCAAAGGGAAGCCCATCAGACTAACAGTAGATCTATCTTCAGAAGCCCTACAAGCAAGAAGAGAGTGGGAGTCAATATTCAACATGCTTAAAGAAAAGAATTTTCAACCCAGAATTTCATATCCACCCAAACTAAGCTTCACAAGTGAAAGAAAAATAAATCCTTTATAGACAACCAAATGCTGAGAGATTTTTGTCACCACCAGGCCTGCCTTACAAGAACTCCTGAAGGAAGCACTAAACATGAAAAGGAACAACCGGTACCAGCCACTGTAAAAACATATCAAATTGTAAACACCATCAACATGATGAAGAAACTGCATCAATTAATGGGCAAAATAATCAGCTAGCATCATAATGACACGATCAAATTCACACAAAACAATGTTAACCTTAAATGTAAATGGGCTAAATGCCACAATTAAAAGACACTGTTAAATTGGATAAAGAGTCAAGACCCATCGGTGTGCTGTATTCAGGAGACCCATCTCACATGCAAAGACACATAGGCTCAAAATAAAGGGATGGAGGAATACTTACCAAGCAAATGTAAGGAAAGAAAAAAAAAAAAAGCAGGGGGTACAATACTAATCTCTGATTAAACAGACTTTAAGCCAACAAAGATCAAAAGAGACAAAGAAGGGCATTACATAATGGTAAAGGAATCACTGCAACAAGAAGAGCTAATATCCTAAATATATATGCACCAAATACAAGAGCACCTAGATTCATAAAGCAAGTTCTCAGAGACCTACTAAGAGACTTAGACTCCCACACAATAATAGTGAGAGACTTTAACATCTCACTGTCAATATTAGACAGATCAATGAGACAGAAAATTAATAAGGATATTCAGGACGTGCACTCAGCTCTAAACCAAGAAGACCTAATAGACATCTACAGAACTCTCCACCTCAAATCAAAAGAATATACATTCTCCTCAGCACCTCATTGCACTAATTCTGAAATTGACCACATAAGTGGAAGTAAAACACGCCTCAGCAAATGCAAAAGAACGGAAATCATAACAGTCTCTCAGACCACAGTGCAATCAAATTAAAACTCAGGATTAAGAAACTCACTCAAAACTGCACAACTAAATGGAAACTGAACAACCTGCTCCTGGATGAATACTGGGTAAATAATGAAATGAAGACAGAAATAAAGATGTTCTTTGAAACCAATGAGAACAAAGACACAACGTACCAGAATCTCTGGGACACATTTAAAGCATTGTATAGAGGGAAATTTATAGCACTAAAGGCCCACAAGAGAAAGCAGCAAAGATCTAAAATCGACACCCTAATATCACAATTAAAAGAACGAGAGAAGCAAGAGCAAACACATTTAAAAGCTAGCAGAAGACAAGAAATAACTAAGATCAGAGCAGAACTGAAGGAGATAGAGACACAAAAAACTTTCAAAAAATCGATGAATCCATGAGATTTTTTTTTAAAAGACCAACAAAATTGATAGACCACTAGCAAGACTAATGAATAAGAAAATAGAGAAGAATCTAATAGATGCAATAAAAAATGATAAAGGGGATATCACCACTGATCCCAGAGAAATACAAAATATCATCAGAGAATACTATAAACACCTCTATGCAAATAAACTAGAAAATACAGAAGACATAGATAAATTCCTAGACACATACACCCTGCGAAGACTAAACCAGGAAGTAGTTGAATCTTTGAATAGACCAACAACAGGTTCTGAAATTGAGGCAGTAATTAGTAGTCTACCAACCAAAAAAGTCCAGGACCAGATGGATTCGCAGCTGAATTCTACCAGAGGTACAAAGAGGAACTGGCACCATTCCTTCTGAAACTATTCCAATCAATGGAAAAAAAAAAAAAAAGGGAATCCTCCCTAACTCATTTTATGATGCCAGCATCATCCTGACACCAAAGCCTGGTAGAGACACAACAAAAAAAGAAAATTTCAGGCCAATATCCCTGATGAACATCGATGCGAAAATCCTCAGTAAAATACTAGCAAACTGAATCCAGCAGCACATCAAAAAGCTTATACACCACGATCAAGTAAGCGTCATCCTTGGGATGCAAGTTTGGCTCAACATATGCAAATCAATAAACGTAATCCATCACATAAACAAAACCAATGACAAAAACCACATGATTATCTCAATAGATGCAGAAAAGGCCTTCTAAAAAATTCAACACCCCTTCATGCTATAAACTCTCAATAAACTAGGTATTAATAAAACGTATCTCATAATAATAAGAGCTATTTATGACAAACCCACAACCAATATCATACTGAATGGGCAAAAACTGGAAGCATTCCTTTTGAAAAACAGCACAAGACAAGGATGCCCTCTCTCACCATTCCTATTCAACATAGAGTTGGAAGTTCTGGCTAGGGCAATCAGGCAAGAGAAAGAAATAAAGGGTATTCAATTAGGAAAAGAGGAAGTCACATTGTCTCTGTTTGCAGATGACATGATTGTATATTTAGAAAACCCCATCATCTCAGCCCAAAATCTCCTTAAGTTGATAAGAAACTTCAGCAAAGTCTCAGTATAAAAAATCAATGTGCAAAAATCACAAGCATTCCTATACACCAATAATAGAGAGCAAAAGCATGAGTGAACTCTCATTCACAATTACTACAAAGAGAATAAAATACCTAGGAATACAATTCACAAGAAATCTGAAGGGCCTCTTCAGGCAGAACTAGAAACCACTGCTCATTGAAATAAAAGAGGACAGAAATAAACAGAAGAACATTCCATGCTCATGGATAGGAAGAATCAATATTGTGAAAATGGCCATACTGCCCAAGGTAATTTACAGATTTAATGCTATCCCTATCAAGCTACCACTGGCTTTCTTCACAGAATGGGAAAAAAAAAAAAAAAAAAAAAAAACTACTTTAAAATCCATACGGAACCAAAAACAGGCCTGCATAGCCAAGACAATCCTAAGCAAAAAGAACAAAGTTGGAGGCATCACGCTACCTGACTTCAAACTATACTACAAGGCTACAGTAATCAAAACTGCATGGTACTGGTACCAAAACAGATATATAGACCAATGGAACAGATCAAAGGCCTCAGAAATAACACTACACATCTACAGCCATCTGATTGTTGACAAACCTGACAAAAACAAGAAATGGGGAAAGGATGGTGCTGGGAAAACTGGCTAGTCATATGTAGAAAACTGAAACTGGACCCCTTCCTTACACCATATACAAAAATTAACTCAAAATGGATTAAAGACTTAAGTGTAAGACCTAACACCATAAAAACCCTGGAAGAACACACCAGCTCCTATTGTGGGGAGTGGAGCTGGGGGAGGGATAGCATTAGGAGATATACCTAATGTAAATGACGAGTCAATGGGTGCAGCACACAAACATGGCACATGTATACATATGTAACAAACCTGCACGTTGTTCACATGTACCCTAGAACTTAAAGTATAATTAAAAAATAAATAAATAATAAAAGGCAAATTACCTAAAAAAAAAAAAAAAAAAAAAAAAAAAAGAACCAAACTCTGTAATAAATAATCTTAATTTAAAAAAAAAAAAAATGAAAAAAAAAAAAAACCCTGGAAGAAAACCTAGGCAATACCATTCAGAACACAGGCATGGGCAAAGATTCCTCAAGGATCTAAAACTAGAAATACCATTTGACCCAGCAATCCCATTACTGGATATATGCCCAAAGGATTATAAATTATGCTACTATAAAAACACATGAACACATATGTTTATTGTGGCACTATTCCCAATAGCAAAGACTTAGAACCAACCCAAATGCCCATCAATGAGAGACTAGATAAAGAAAATGTGGCACATATACACCATGGAATACTATGCAGCCGTAGAAAGGATGAGCTCATGTCCTCTGCAGGGACATGGATGAAGCTGGAAACCATCATTCTAAGTAAACTATCACAAGGATAGAAAACCAAACACTGCATGTTCTCACTCATAGGTGGGAGTTGAACAATGAGAACACATGGACACAGGGCAGGGAACATCACACACCGGGGTCTGTCAGTGGGTAGGGTACTGGGGGAGGGATAGCATTGGGAGAAATACCTAATGTAAATGATGAGTTGATGGGTGCAGCACTCCAACATGGCATAGGTATACCTATGTAACAAACCTGCATGTTGTGCACATGTACCCTAGAACCTAAAGTACAATAAAAATAAATATAAATAAATAAATAAACAAATGTAATAAGCTTTTGATTTCAATTGAAATCATATATGAACATTTATAATCCTACTTGGACCTTCCTAGCACCTTATGTGGTTCTGGAGCTCATCATCCCAGCTAAGATGCACCTTATTAAAAACATTTTCTCTTACAATTTATGAACATCTTAAATATTCTCATAAAATTTTGAGGCAAACTGCATACATCATTTTTCAGCTATCAGAAACTTTAAGCAAATAAGTGTTTCATGTAATACTATGGATGATGCTAAAGGGCCAGGCTAGGTTACCATGGGGAAGTATCAGAAATGATAAATCACCAGACTTATTACTGGCAGCATAGTTTATTATTAAATTATTTGGGACTTTACTTTTGTTGTATATACTTGAAATTTTCAGAACAAATCTTTGTCAGGTGCAAGGGTTTTAACTGAAATTCTCGTCAGTATTTACTGGAAATACCAATGATTCCAAAGATAACGATAATGTAAATGCATTCTTGAAGTACCATTCAGAATATCAAATTTGGAAACAAGATGTTCAGCTACATTTTTTCAAGAAAATTGTTATGGTGTTCAAGCCAAACACTGGGTAAATACGGTAGAAAGATCTTTTACTCAGTAATTATTATTGAAAAACAGGGGATACCTCAGTGTAACCTGAGCTTCACTCTGGCGAAAGAAAAAGCAGGAGACTTTTAAAATACAGGGATGTCCATTTTAAAAAAGATACTAAAGGGATAAAGACTTTAAGTGGGTGGGGAGTTGGTCCATGAGAGTAGTCCATCTGGGTTTGTTAATTGCCACTTATCTCGAGGAGAGACAAACTTCTTTCTTTATGAAAGTGGAAAGGAGGGAGTTGAGTAAGTCGAAGCATGATGCCCACTGTTAAGGGAAAACCTTAGATGGATTAAATTTAACAGAGTTTAATGGAGTAAAGAATAATTCACAGATTGAGTAGCCTCCCAAGTGAGTAGGCTCAGGAAAACTGCAGCACAGTCACGTGGTGGAAGAAGATTTATGGGCAGTAAAAGGAAAGGGAGGTACAGAAAAATGGAAATCAGGTACAGAAACAGCCAGATTGGTTACAACTCAGCTTTTGCCTTATTTGGAACATGATTTGAACAGCTGGCAACTTTTGATTGGCTGAAACTTGGTGATTGGTATAAGAGCAGGTTACAGTTTGTTTATACCTCCAGTTAAGTTTCTGTTTACTGTGTATAGAGACACTTTAGGCCAAACTTAAAACATGTAAGGAGGCAGTTTTAGGCTAAAATTGATTTAAAAATTTATCTCTCAAAATTGAGAGAATGACCAAACTTTAGTCATTGATACCACTATCATCACCGTAAATGTATTTATTTGCTCCGAATAACCGCTGGGAAATAGCAGAACAGTGGGTTTTGTAAGGTGGGAACGAGAACTTCAGGTTATTATTTTTAAAAGCATTAGAGAAGAGGGAACCTCCTTGTATTGGAATCTACTGTTTACAGGAGAAAAACAAAACCTGGTCTGTTTTAGGATCTGTTTTCTTAAAGTTTCAGATCAGTTATGATGCATTTAGCACAAGTGATTCAATTTTGTTTTTATCTGGTCTGTTGGGGTCTAGTGCATGAGCTCAGTCTGAAACAACGGTATCTCATAATTTTGTTAAAAAATCCCCCCATTTTGAAAACCTCAAACTCACTTAGGTGAGAATACGACCAAAACTTAGATCTTAGTGCCACTCTCAGTTACTGTCGTTTGGGGTTTCCAGTCTCAGCATGCCATTCACATGTTATGGTGTTCTTATGGTCACACATTTCTTTGAGATTTTTTCATTCCAGTTGAAGAAGAGACCATTTGCCATTCGAGAGACATTTGATGTTTAATGTAAATATGCAGACATTTAAAACTCTTGAGATGATACAGCACATCAAGGAGATTACTATTATCACTATCAGGAGGATAATATGAAGAGTTTGGAGTACGCTCTTTAGACAGGGTCACCATGAACCAAATCAACTAAAATCAAAGAGATCAAAGAATGAGCCACATGAAGAGTCTACTTGCTCTAACCAAGCAGCCTGTTTGTTAATCCCCTACAATTAAATCTCTATGATATCCAATGTATATCTCCATGTACAACTAGAAGTATCAGCAACCTTACTGACACTTCTCTGTTTAGCTAGTAAGTAATCTACAGCAATTCTATTATTTAGCACAACTTTAGCAGGAGAATTTAATATATATTATGCAGTCATAGCCTTTGCAGTAGAATCTGCTATAAAGCCTACTGTGAGGGATAGAGTTCTAATCTTTGCCTCATTTATTCCAAACCATGGAAAAAGAGACCTAACAAATGACGCCCATCCAGAATAGTGAAGGTCTCCTGGCAATGTTCTCTTTAACCTATGATGTTGGTTAAGAGGAGTGGACCAGTGTTCAAGTTCTCATTATGAAGTAATAAGGCTACAGTTTCTCACCCACACTGGCCCTTCATCTTTCATTTATCAAGGCATAAGGTTGTCCATATAAAAGTTTGGCTGTGAAATTATCCACAAATGAAAGTATACCCCATTAGTGCACACATGAGACTGCGTTATTAGTTCTATTATTTGTTTAGGCATAAGCAATGAAAAAAATGAGGGATAAGAGTTTCATTGAATTTATTTTCATGATTGCATTTATTTATGGCATGTGAGACAGGTTTTCTGTTTTCACGGTGATATAAAGTTTTCTTTTGAAACAAACTTGAGTAAAAAGCCAAAAAAAAAAAAAAAAAAAAAAAAGTCTCATGACAGCAGGGAAGTCTTGATCTTTGATATGGGGAAAGCGCTGTCCACATAGGTGATGCCATCTGCTTCTGGGGAGAAACTTCCCTAGTTAGCTTTACTTTAAGGTCTCCAGTGGGCATACAGTTTCAAAGATCTGGATGGCTACTTCTTGGTTTGGAGATTACAAACTCGGTGTTCGAGGTCCTAAAATTTTGCTGCAGTGTGGATGGCAAAGACAATCTTTCTCTGCTGTTGTTCTTAGAAGATCCAATCTCTAAGTTCTATACTGTAAAGGTGTTGATTGTTCTCACTCAGTGGACCATGAAAAGTTTTTTTTTTTTAATCTGTTGAAAATATGATTTGGCATAATGCATTAAAGCCTTGCAGGATTTAGTCATACCAGAGTTTACGAGTAGATGATACATGATCTTTTATTATTAGGTTCATAGGCTTTTCAGATACTATTTTATAAGGTGTCAACTTATGTTTTATACTGGAAGTCGATCTGATTGTCATCAATCTGCAGGACCTTTGACCAAAGCACTCCAGTTAATTCAGTTAGTCTTGCTTAATGCTGTTGCATCTGTAATACTTTTTTTTTTTTAATTTTTTAACTCTTTTACAACTTGTCCAGTGTAACAAGTAATTCTATCACTGGAGATTTCTCTAAGAATGCCCTATGAAGAAAACACATATCCTAGCTGCTGTTACAACTGTTACAGTATAAACCCTCTGACATAGGAAAGCTTTTTTTTTTTTTTTTTTTTTTTTTGAGGTGGAGTATTGCTTTGTCGTCCAGGCTAGAGTGCAGTGGTGCGATCTCGGCTCACAACCTCCGCCTCCCAGGGTCAAGTGATTCTCCTACCTCAGCCTGGAAAGCTTTTATACAACCAGAAACAAATGCATTGAAAATGGCAATTTAATAAAATCACTCTATAAATGTTTGAATGGGTTATCAGGTAGCAGACGTGTACCTGAAGTTTTGATTGTCATCCCAAGAATATGAGTTTGATAAACCAAATATGGGTCACGAACTATTTTAGCATTTTAGAACAGTAACCACACCAATATTTAAATTTTTAATTTGGATCATTTTAACTCTTCCATGATGAGTCTTGAAATGCAGAGCTTTTAATAACAAAAGCTTTAAGGACTCAGAAGGGACTGAGCAGCCATACAGCTTCTCCATGAGTTTATGTTTAACATTAGACTTACGTCCTTTTAAATATCAGTTCTGTTTCTCCTATTTAGGTGCAGAGACCTGAAAACTGATGGGTTATTACAGCAAAATTAATTTGGACCATGAATGACATTAAAACTGCACATCTAAACAATTTTATTACTGACTGGTTTAGAACGAAAATCTGGCAAAGTATTTTCTAGGTATTCAACTAATTTTTTGTGCTCCTTTGGTTAGCAGTTTTATAAACAAATAAGTCTCTTCATTAGCATTCTGGGAATTTTTACCTAGTCCAAATAATAAGATCGTAAAGTTGCCAGCAACCAGTATTCAACAGTGCTTGTCAGCTGCTCCCAAATTCGAGAAAAAATGAATTGTCTTACCTGCCACATTCAGTGTTGCCCAGGGTTCTGTCTATTTGATGATGATGTCAGATTTGGAGACGGTTGGAACAGAGGTCCCGTTCAGCTCAAAGCCATTACTGGAGTCTTTTGGCTCTTGGGACAGTCCCTTTTCTGTGGCTGGGCTGATGGCAGAGGGGGCAGGCCTTGTCGGGCTTTCTCCCATTTAGCCCATCAAGGCGGCTTACCTTCTAGTGGTCTGGCATTATGCACAGATGGCAATTCCCTGGGAGGGAATTTTTAGGGGAACCTGTAGAGGGCTGGTAGACTTGTAAAGCAGCCAATAATTGAACATGTCTCCTGTCTTTCCATTGCTCCTTCTCATTGGCCCCTTTCTTTTCATCCTGATCTCAGTTATAAAAGACTTAAGGAGACCAATTTGAGAATTTCTGACATAGGGCATTAGGTCCCAAAGCTAGCCTTTGCAATTTTCTCCTAATATCTGAAGCAGCTTGGGTAAGGAAATGATCTTTTAGGACTAATTGGCCTTCTGGCGGTCCCAGGTCTAGGTCTGCACGTTTGATAAGAGTTTCCCAGAGCATCTCAAGAAAGGCTGTGGGGTTTTCATTTGGCCCTCAGTCTATGGTGGCTAACTTATTATAATTTTCAGGTTTGACTTTACTCCTTTTAATTCCCTCTATTAGGTATGGTAGCATATGCTTTCTGGCCCACATTCCTACTGGGTATTGTAATCCGGATTGGGATCCTCATAGGGAACAACTGTAGCTCTTGTGGAGTAGTTGACATTTGCCAGGTGCAGGTCATCCTTGCAACAGAGTGTTGTCTCACAAGTTTTTCTTTTCTTCTTATGAGAGAATTTGTCCTAAGAGGATGCTTGTATCATATCCTTCCAGGTAAACTCAAAAGTAAGAGTTAATTTACAGAAGTGCTGTATGAATTTCTCGGGATAATCCGTAATTTTCCCAGGTCTTCCTTAACTTGAGAAAGGTCCTGCATAGAAAAGGGAACTTGGACTCTGACTGGCCCTATTGGTCCACTTACCACTTGTAATGGGCAGAGTCTGGAGAGTGGGTTAGAGGGCTCAGTGTAAGGCAGGGCTGACTTGATAGGCCTGATGGTAGGATATATCGGGGAAGGAGTTGGGGTGCCTGTTTCTCGTATTTGCTCTTGGGTCGGGGAGGCTGAGGAATATTTGAGGTCCCCTGGTGGAGGGCTCTGGAGCAGATGATGGAGCATAGCCAGGGTGGTTTGGTGTATTCTACAGGCTTTACAAAGATCAGAGTTTTCCCTCAGGGCCATAAAGGTTTGCAAGTAGGGAACCTCTGACAATTTGCCCTGACTTCAGCAGAAAATGTCAAATGGTGGATGGTATTAAAATTCAAACTTCCTACTTCTGGCCAAGCTTCCTGGTATGATAGTTCACAGGATAGAGGAGATGTCACCCTGCTTATTCCTATGATAAACCATAAAGGTGAGGCATTCCTTACCTTTGCCTCGGTGAGGCACCCTGTGCCTCTACCTATTACCCATAAAGGTGAATCATCCCTTACCTTTGAGGGGCCCCAGAATCAGCATAGGGCTCCAGACGCCAGTCTTTTAGGTCCCCCTTTTAATCACATTAGCAACAGAGGGAGCCCCAGGAGTATTTTCCATCTGATTTCTCAACAAACAACAAGAAGCCCCTTAGGGCTTCATGGTTTGGCAATAATGGCCTTATAAGACAAAGGAAAAAAAAAAACCTTCCCCTTGGCCTGTAAGAGACCCTAGATGTAAAGAAATATGGAAGAATGAGTAAGAGGGCCACAGATGGCTGTCCAGAGCAGTTGGACAGCCTGTTTAAGGAGCCACATGTGAAGTGTTTGAGAAGAGTATTCAACTGGAGAAGGACTGATAGTAAATAAGGCATGCCTTTAAATGAGGATCATGCCAATTTTGGCCACAGTAGTGAGAAAGGAAGTAAGAGAAAGGATGAAGGTGAACTTCATTAGTGGGGAAAAAGTAAATATATGATTCAGAGGAGGCATATAGGGAATTTCAGTTCCGAACAGTAATGTAAACACAGCATGAGCCAGAAGAGCAGGCTCTGCAAGGGGATTGCATGAGGAGGAGGTATTCAAGAAAGCCCCTCCATGGGCAAAGAGACAGCAATGAGTAGGTGGACTGATTTGTGATATTGATTACCTACAGGGGCATATTTTGTCCGGGAAATAAAATGCAATAAAAGGGAAGGAAAATAGCCAACTCAAAGGAAGATAGTAATTTCAGTTAAAATATATAGAATTCTCTAGTCATTGCATGATCTAAGCCATTCCCTGCCAACAGGTCAAGCCTCCTATCAGGGAGAATTACAGTAACTTAGATCTGCATGGTGTGGTCTTTAAGTCCTCCCACCTACACTTGCCACCTTTCTGGGTGAGCTGAAAAATCAGCCAGAGGGAGCAAAAGTTACTGAAATTGAAGGGAATTGCACTTGGGAGTTGAAAGTGAGCAGGAGAAGGAAAGTCTCATCTTAAAGTGGCAAGAATAGCCTTAGAATTAGAGTAGTATAGAGGAAAAGGTCAAACTCTATAAAATATTTGAAGAGATTTATTCTGAGGAAAATATGAGTTACCACGAGAACATATGCCCACTTGGTAAGGGTGAAACTTGGTTTTATACATTTTAGGGAGTCATGAGACATCAATCAAATGCATTTAAGATATGCATTAGTTCGGTCCAGAAAGGCAAGACTACTCGAAGTGGGGGCTTCCAGGTTATAGGTAAATTTAAAAATGTTTTTCTGTTTGGCAATTGGTTGAAACAGTTATTATCAATGGAAAGGAATGTCTGGGTTATGACAGGAGGCTGTGGAGACAAAAGTTTTATCATATAGATGAAACCTACAGGTAGCTGACTTCAAAGACAATAGATTGGAAATGTTTCTTATCAGACTTACGGTCTGCATTGATGTTAAATGCTCATCAGCTTTTCTTGAATTCCAAAAGGAAGGAGGGCATAATGAGGTATGTCCAACCCTGCTTCCCATCATGGCCAGAATCAGTTTTTCAGGTTAAATTTAGAGTGTCCTGGCTGAGGAGGGAGTTCATTCAGATGGTTGCGGGGGCCCTTCGAATTTTATTTTTGGATTACAGCAGGAAGAAGCAGAGGCAGTCTAATAGGAGGTCTGAAATTTCTCCCGGCACTTACCTCGGAGAACCTTGCTTGGACTAGGCGAAGTCCTGGGTTTCAGCACCAAGGAATATTACTGAGGAGAGCTGATGTACCAGTGTTTCCCTAAACTTAGAAGAAAGATTTCAACCAACAGATGGCACAAAAACAGCAGAGCTCTTTACTGAAAAGAAATATAGTGTGAAAAGCATATTGTAGGAAAAAATAGGTACACTCTAAGGGAGGAGCAGGCTGATCCTGCAAAAAACAGCTCTGAGGGTCCTGTGCAGGGATTTTTATCATGTTGGACTTCTTCAAATTCCCACCTCTGTCTCAAGTCCCCACCTCTGTCCTTTGTCTAGTTTTCACACGCCTGCCATAAGTCCCTACATGCCTGGGTAGTCTCTACTCAGGCTTGTGGGAGCCACTCTTACTGTTGGTTAATGCGCATGCAAGAGCAGGTGATTAATACAAATCCTGCCTGATGGAGGCCCTGCTCATTACTGTCACCCCAGGAAGGTTGTAGAATGGTGAAATCCATACCTATTGCAAATGCGTTATCAACTTGGAATTTCCTTCTCAGTGCTAATCTGTACTTATGGTGCCAGCTTTCTCATAGAAATGTCCCGTTTGTCCTTATCAGCATGTAGCTAGCAGTATTCTGACGTTTTAACTGCAGAGTGGATGATTATTGGGACATCCTAAGAGGCATTCATGGGTATTTCTTTCTGTGTAGGTAACTCCTCTTCTTCTCACTCACATTTGACTAAGTCCCCACCCACTCCAGGATTAGAGATGTTATTAATATGCAAATTGCAAATTTGGGGTGTTCCCTCAGGTATGAGCCTTCCAAGACATTTTTTCTTTTTTTTTTCTACTAGGAGTTTCCCCTCCTGTTCATATCTAGCTATCTACATGATCTAACACTTTGATATGAATTTTTAATTAATGCTTTTTACTTTAATAGCTTTCACACATATTAAAATTTTTATTAGGATACAGCTCTTTAAGTTTTATTTATTAAGCACAGGTCTATTTCAATTCATGATTTTGCATTTTAATCAAGAATGCAACAAAAAAGTTCTATAACTGAACATAAACTTTGCTTGTAGACTATTTGGCAACTATAAATTCATTAACATTCATTTTTCTCTGAAGCATCCTTTCCAGCATTTTTGTTAATACTGTAATATGACTCATTAACTATGAAAGGTTGAAAACATTGTATTACTGATAGACACGTTGAGAATTACTAGTTCAAATCGTTGTTTGCTTAAAAGACTATATGGCCATAGATACCTAGGTAAATAGAAAAAATAAGGAAATAATAATATATACTCATATTCATATATGTATATATGGAAAATGAATAAATAAATAAATTTAAGAGAAAGTAATGTCATAATAGCATTTACTCTTTGGAGTATAGCTAGAAATAGTTTCTTACATTTTCAGATATTTGGTCATTTTAAGTAGTACTAATCTTCCATATACTATAATAGATATATAATGTTTAATTTGACAAAATATATATGAATAAAAGAGATTTTGATAAAGAATGATGACAACGTTAAATGAAGAAGTGTTTAATTTACATTATGTACAGTCCTCCAACTTACAGGGTTCAAGTTGTTCTGTAAAGCATGTAAACCTAAAAAGGAAAGTTTTAGTTGGTAAGAAACAGGAATGATTTTTATTATTGACTGACTTTGTAGACTCCTCTCTTTAGATGTGAGCTACACATTTCTACTCTTCTGGAACCAGGGAATACATTCTTAAATTGTCCCCTCATTCTCTTGGCATCTCTTAAAAGCAGCTTTTAGGTATAAAAGGAAAACATCTTAGATGGTTCAGCACTCACAAGTTCTTTTAATGTGAAAGGGCTCCTCCATGTGTAGCACTTACAGGTTAATTGGATTATTATTGTTTTCAGTCCAAATGAGAAGATTCACAGAGCATCTTTTTGTATACAACTTACAAATTCCTTTTTTAGCTAAATCACAATTTTCCGTAAGGGAAAACTACCTTTTGACTTTGACAATGTTAAAAATACAAAGAGAAGCCTCTAAAACCTCAGCAATTTATGCAGGCCAATTATTTATTTACATTGAAAAGCTATCTTAAAGTACTAGGAGGGCTTTTTATCTTGCATAAAGGCACAGATTCATGAACTCTGTATCACAAAAGGCTTTGGAGCTCATCTAGTTCAGAGGTTGGCAAACTTTTTCCATAAAGGAACAGATTGTAAATATTGTAGGCTTTAGAAGCCAAGAGACAATGTCCTCAATTCTTGAAGCAACTGTTCGCATTCATGGGCTAATAGACTTTTTTACATTGTAGTAATAAAAATGTATGCTCTTGGGTCGTACAAAAATAGGTGGTGAACTGGATTTGGCCCATGGGGCATAGTTTGCCAGACCTTCAAACTAGCCCACTCTTTTTTCAACTGGGCTGTATTGACCTGTGCTTGTTAAAAATGCCTAGATAATCTGGCTTCTTTACTTGGCATTAAATTGCAGACAAACTTTATTATTCTGAAGCTTTCTGAAAGTAAACCTGTAGGGAAATATACAATGTACAATGATGGACATAGTTTACAGAAAAAGGAGGACTATTGAGGATTCAGGTTCCCTAGTAGAGAGCTTTATTTCCTTTAGAAGGTAAATGGACTCCTTACCATTGTCTCCTTCCCTCTCCTATATCTCCCTATTTAAGCCCTAAATTCCATAAAATTTTGCAAATTGCATGCTATAACTTTCTTTGTATGGAATTGCATTACAGATTAACACTAGTTAGATACATTTTTCCAATAAAAATTACAGAGAAAAAACTCTTTATAAAGTCTAATATAGGGCATTAATAGAAGCTGTATTTTTTTTAATTTTATTTTTACATTTCACATGAACCTTGGAGTACACTTATTGTCATCTATTGAGCTCTGAGGACTAAAAGCCCCATGAGTCAATTTATTTCAAAACAATGGATAGTTAGAATGCAGTTGTATATTATAGGCTTGTGGTCATTGCTCTGATGTCACTTGATCAGGAAATGTTCTGTGTAATAAATTTCATCTTAATGGCTGAAGTAATTTGTTAAGATTATAGAACAACACACACACACACACACACACACACACACACACACACACAGCCCACCACCCCAAAATGACAACTTAACAGTACTATATAAGATGCAGTAAAATGGCAGATAGAAAAGAGAGATCAGGATTTTAACCTTTGGACAGAGCTTTGCAGACTTCACTGAAAATCAGTTTAATGTACAATGCAAACCTGTAAATCAGTTATTCGAAGAAAAAAAAAGAGCAACTGCCTGGAAAAAGGGCACACTTTATTATAAATTCATTAGGTGGAGACATTTATTTAAAAATTTATTTGAGTTTAGGTTTCACAGCAATTTTCTCTCTCAATAAGAACTTAGCACTGCACAGAATTCCAGTTCTTAGGAAAATACTCTTAGAGCTAAAGAGAGATTAGATTTTATAGTTTTAATTAATAAATTCATAAATATTGTTTCTCCTCTTTTGATGTTAACTGAAGTTAAATGTTTAGAACAAAAGAACAGGTTTATTTCAAAAGTGCAACTTCTGGAAAGTGGTGTTACTAGGAATTTTCTGGTACTTACAAATTCTGGTACTTGATATCATCTTTGAAATTATTCTAGCTAAAGAAAATACTTGGGGGGGGCGGAGCAAGATGGCCGAATAGGAACAGCTCCAGTCTCCAACTCCCAGCGCGAGCGACACAGAAGACCGGTGATTTCTGCATTTTCAACTGAGGTACTGGGTTCATCTCACTGGGGAGTGCCGGACGATCGGTGCTGGTCAGCTGCTGCAGCCCGACCAGCGAGAGCTGAAGCAGGGCGAGGCATTGCCTCACCTGGGAAGCGCAAGGGGGAAGGGAATCCCTTTTCCTAGCCAGGGGAACTGAGACACACAACACCTGGAAAATCGGGTAACTCCCACCCCAATACTGCGCTTTAAGCAAACAGGCACACCAGGAGATCATATCCCACGCCTGGCCGGGAGGGTCCCACACCCACGGAGCCTCCCTCATTGCTAGCACAGCAGTCTGTGATCTACCGGCAAGGCAGCAGCGAAGCTGGGGGAGGGGCGCCCGCCATTGCCGAGGCTTAAGTAGGTAAACATAGCCGCTGGGAAGCTCGAACTGGGTGGAGCTCACAGCAGCTCAAGGAAACCTGCCTGTCTCTGTAGACTCCACCTCTGGGGACAGGGCACAACTATACAACAACAAAAGCAGCAGAAAACTCTGCAGACGCAAACGACTCTGTCTGACAGCTTTGAAGAGAGCAGTGGATCTCCCAACACGGAGGTTGAGATCTGAGAAGGGACAGACTCCCTGCTCAAGTGGGTCCCTGACCCCTGAGCAGCCTAACTGGGAGACATCCCCCACTAGGGGCAGTCTGATACCCCACACCTCACAGGGTGGAGTACACCCCCGAGAGGAAGCTTCCAAAGCAAGAATCAGACAGGTACACTCGCTGTTCAGAAATATTCTATCTTCTGCAGCCTCTGCTGCTGATACCCAGGCAAACAGGGTCTGGAGTGGACCTCAAGCAATCTCCAACAGACCTACAGCTGAGGGTCCTGACTGTTAGAAGGAAAACTATCAAACAGGAAGGACACCTACACCAAAACCCCATCAGTACATCACCATCATCAAAGACCAGAGGCAGATAAAACCACAAAGATGGGGAAAAAGCAGGGCAGAAAAGCTGGAAATTCAAAAAATAAGAGCGCATCTCCCCCGGCAAAGGAGCGCAGCTCATCGCCAGCAACGGATCAAAGCTGGACGGAGAATGACTTTGACGAGATGAGAGAAGAAGGCTTCAGTCCATCAAATTTCTCAGAGCTAAAGGAGGAATTACGTACCCAGCGCAAAGAAACTAAAAATCTTGAAAAAAAAGTGGAAGAATTGATGGCTAGAGTAATTAATGCAGAGAAGGTCCTAAACGAGATGAAAGAGATGAAAACCATGACACGAGAAATACGTGACAAATGCACAAGCTTCAGTAACCGACTCGATCAACTGGAAGAAAGAGTATCAGCGATTGAGGATCAAATGAATGAAATGAAGCGAGAAGAGAAACCAAAAGAAAAAAGAAGAAAAAGAAATGAACAAAGCCTGCAAGAAGTATGGGATTATGTAAAAAGACCAAATCTACGTCTGATTGGGGTGCCTGAAAGTGAGGGGGAAAATGGAACCAAGTTGGAAAACACTCTTCAGGATATCATCCAGGAGAACTTCCCCAACCTAGTAGGGCAGGCCAACATTCAAATCCAGGAAATACAGAGAACGCCACAAAGATACTCCTCGAGAAGAGCAACTCCAAGACACATAATTGCCAGATTCACCAAAGTTGAAATGAAGGAAAAAATCTTAAGAGCAGCCAGAGAGAAAGGTCGGGTTACCCACAAAGGGAAGCCCATCAGACTAACAGCAGATCTCTCGGCAGAAACTCTACAAGCCAGAAGAGAGTGGGGGCCAATATTCAACATTCTTAAAGAAAAGAATTTTCAACCCAGAATTTCATATCCAGCCAAACTAAGTTTCATAAGTGAAGGAGAAATAAAATCCTTTACAGATAAGCAAATGCTTAGAGATTTTGTCACCACTAGGCCTGCCTTACAAGAGATCCTGAAGGAAGCACTCAACATGGAAAGGAACAACCGGTACCAGCCATTGCAAAAACATGCCAAAATGTAAAGACCATCGAGGCTAGGAAGAAACTGCATCAACTAACGACCAAAATAACCAGTTAATATCATAATGGCAGGATCAAGTTCACACATAACAATCTTAACCTTAAATGTAAATGGACTAAATGCTCCAATTAAAAGACACAGACTGGCAAACTGGATAAAGAGTCAAGACCCATCAGTCTGCTGTATTCAGGAGACCCATCTCACACGCAGAGACATACATAGGCTCAAAATAAAGGGATGGAGGAAGATTTACCAAGCAAATGGAGAACAAAAAAAAAGCAGGGGTTGCTATACTAGTCTCTGATAAAACAGACTTTAAACCATCAAAGATCAAAAGAGACAAAGAAGGCCATTACATAATGGTAAAGGGATCAATTCAACAGGAAGAGCTAACTATCCTAAATATATATGCACCCAATACAGGAGCACCCAGATTCATAAAGCAAGTCCTTAGAGACTTACAAAGAGACTTAGACTCCCATACAATAATAATGGGAGACTTCAACACTCCACTGTCAACATTAGACAGATCAACGAGACAGAAAGTTAACAAGGATATCCAGGAATTGAACTCATCTCTGCAGCAAGCAGACCTAATAGACATCTATAGAACTCTCCACCCCAAATCAACAGAATATACATTCTTCTCAGCACCACATCATACTTACTCCAAAATTGACCACGTAATTGGAAGTAAAGCACTCCTCAGCAAATGTACAAGAACAGAAATTATAACAAACTGTCTCTCAGACCACAGTGCAATCAAACTAGAACTCAGGACTAAGAAACTCACTCAAAACCGCTCAACTACATGGAAACTGAACAACCTGCTCCTGAATGACTACTGGGTACATAACGAAATGAAGGCAGAAATAAAGATGTTCTTTGAAACCAATGAGAACAAAGATACAACATACCAGAATCTCTGGGACACATTTAAAGCAGTGTGTAGAGGGAAATTTATAGCACTAAATGCCCACAAGAGAAAGCAGGAAAGATCTAAAATTGACACTCTAACATCACAATTAAAAGAGCTAGAGAAGCAAGAGCAAACACATTCGAAAGCTAGCAGAAGGCAAGAAATAACTAAGATCAGAGCAGAACTGAAGGAGATAGAGACACAAAAAACTCTCCAAAAAATCAATGAATCTAGGAGTTGGTTTTTTGAAAAGATCAACAAAATTGACAGACCACTAGCCAGACTAATAAAGAAGAAAAGAGAGAAGAATCAAATCTACGCAATTAAAAATGATAAAGGGGATATCACCACCGACCCCACAGAAATACAAACTACCATCAGAGAATACTATAAACACCTCTACGCAAATAAACTGGAAAATCTAGAAGAAATGGATAATTTCCTGGACACTTACACTCTTCCAAGACTAAACCAGGAAGAAGTTGAATCCCTGAATAGACCAATAGTAGGCTCTGAAATTGAGGCAATAATTAATAGCCTACCAACCAAAAAAAGTCCAGGACCAGATGGATTCACAGCTGAATTCTACCAGAGGTACAAGGAGGAGTTGGTACCATTCCTTCTGAAACTATTCCAATCAATAGAAAAAGAGGGAATCCTCCCTAACTCATTTTATGAGGCCAACATCATTCTGATACCAAAGCCTGGCAGAGACACAACAAAAAAAGAGAATTTTAGACCAATATCCCTGATGAATATCGATGCAAAAATCCTCAATAAAATACTGGCAAACCGGGTTCAGCAACACATCAAAAAGCTTATCCACCATGATCAAGTGGGCTTCATCCCTGGGATGCAAGGCTGGTTCAACATTCGCAAATCAATAAACATAATCCAGCATATAAACAGAACCAAAGACAAGAACCACATGATTATCTCAATAGATGCAGAAAAGGCTTTTGACAAAATTCAACAGCCCTTCATGCTAAAAACGCTCAATAAATTCAGTATTGATGGAACGTACCTCAAAATAATAAGAGCTATCTATGACAAACCCACAGCCAATATCATACTGAATGGGCAAAAACTGGAAAAATTCCCTTTGAAAACTGGCACAAGACAGGGATGCCCTCTCTCACCACTCCTATTCAACATAGTGTTGGAAGTTCTGGCTAGGGCAATTAGGCAAGAGAAAGAAATCAAGGGTATTCAGTTAGGAAAAGAAGAAGTCAAATTGTCCCTCTTTGCAGATGACATGATTGTATATTTAGAAAACCCCATTGTCTCAGCCCAAAATCTCCTTAAGCTGATAAGCAATTTCAGCAAAGTCTCAGGATACAAAATTAATGTGCAAAAATCACAAGCATTCTTATACACCAGTAACAGACAAACAGAGAGCCAAATCAGGAAGGAACTTCCATTCACAATTGCTTCAAAGAGAATAAAATACCTAGGAATCCAACTTACAAGGGATGTAAAGGACCTCTTCAAGGAGAACTACAAACCACTGCTCAGTGAAATCAAAGAGGACACAAACAAATGGAAGAACATACCATGCTCATGGATAGGAAGAATCAATATCGTGAAAATGGCCATACTGCCCAAGGTTATTTATAGATTCAATGCCATCCCCATCAAGCTACCAACGAGTTTCTTCACAGAATTGGAAAAAACTGCTTTAAAGTTCATATGGAACCAAAAAAGAGCCCGCATCTCCAAGACAATCCTAAGTCAAAAGAACAAAGCTGGAGGCATCACGCTACCTGACTTCAAACTATACTACAAAGCTACAGTAACCAAAACAGCATGGTACTGGTACCAAAACAGAGATATAGACCAATGGAACAGAACAGAGTCCTCAGAAATAATACCACACATCTACAGCCATCTGATCTTTGACAAACCTGAGAGAAACAAGAAATGGGGAAAGGATTCCCTATTTAATAAATGGTGCTGGGAAAATTGGCTAGCCGTAAGTAGAAAGCTGAAACTGGATCCTTTCCTTACTCCTTATACGAAAATTAATTCAAGATGGATTAGAGACTTAAATGTTAGACCTAATACCATAAAAATCCTAGAGGAAAACCTAGGTAGTACCATTCAGGACATAGGCATGGGCAAAGACTTCATGTCTAAAACACCAAAAGCAACGGCAGCAAAAGCCAAAATTGACAAATGGGATCTCATTAAACTAAAGAGCTTCTGCACAGCAAAAGAAACTACCATCAGAGTGAACAGGCAACCTACAGAATGGGAGAAAATTTTTGCAATCTTCTCATCTGACAAAGGGCTAATATCCAGAACCTACAAAGAACTCAAACAAATTTACAAGAAAAAAACAAACAACCCCATCAAAAAGTGGGCAAAGGATATGAACAGACATTTCTCAAAAGAAGACATTCATACAGCCAACAGACACATGAAAAAATGCTCATCATCACTGGCCATCAGAGAAATGCAAATCAAAACCACAATGAGATACCATCTCACACCAGTTAGAATGGCGATCATTAAAAAGTCAGGAAACAACAGGTGCTGGAGAGGATGTGGAGAAATAGGAACACTTTTACACTGTTGGTGGGATTGTAAACTAGTTCAACCATTATGGAAAACAGTATGGCGATTCCTCAAGGATCTAGAACTAGATGTACCATATGACCCAGCCATCCCATTACTGGGTATATACCCAAAGGATTATAAATTATGCTGCTATAAAGACACATGCACACGTATGTTTATTGCGGCACTATTCACAATAGCAAAGACTTGGAATCAACCCAAATGTCCATCAGTGACAGATTGGATTAAGAAAATGTGGCACATATACACCATGGAATACTATGCAGCCATCAAAAAGGATGAGTTTGTGTCCTTTGTAGGGACATGGATGCAGCTGGAAACCATCATTCTTAGCAAACTATCACAAGAACAGAAAAACAAACACCGCATGTTCTCACTCATAGGTGGGAACTGAACAATGAGATCACTCGGACTTAGGAAGGGGAACATCACACACCGGGGCCTATCATGGGGAGGGGGGAGGGGGGAAGGGGGAGGGGGGAGGGGGGAGGGATTGCATTGGGAGTTATACCTGATGTAAATGACGAGTTGATGGGTGCAGCACAGCAACAAGGCACAAGTATACATATGTAACAAACCTGCACGTTATGCACATGTACCCTATAACTTAAAGTATAATAATAATAAATAAATTAAAAAAAAAAAAAAAAAAAAAAAAAAAGAAAATACTTGGTTTTGTGTTCCAAAAGGCAGGCATAAAACTTTAATATAGCCAAGAGTCCCCAGAGCTTCAGGCAGTGTGGTAATCTAAATAACCAGTGTGAATTCCATATTCACTGTATTTTCTGTTATATTTTTCCCCATGGAGTGTTAAAATGCACAGCTGCTGTAGGTTATTCTGTAAAGAGTAGAAGCAGCTGTATAGTTCCTGAGGAGGCAAAGTGTCCTGATAAATCAAACACATAAAAGAATATTAGTTACCAATTTATGAAGGAAGATATTATGTGATTAAGCATAAATTATATCTAGTTAAATAAAATTTGCTTGTGTTTTTCCTTGTCCCTTACTTTTTGTCTTGACTTCTAAAATAATGAAAACTAGTGATAGACAAGTCAAGATTGAATAGACCTTTCTATGATTTTGGAACAGTAGTCAGACACCTTCTTGGTTTGTACACTTTATATATTTTTTTAGGTTCAAGGGTATATATGTAGGTTTGTTATATAGGTAAACTGCCTGTCACAAGGGTTTGCTGTACAGAAGACTTCGTCACCCAAGTAATATGCATAGTACCAGATAGGTAGTTTTTTGATTCTCTCCCTCCTCCCATCCTTCACCCTCAAGTAGGCCTCAGTGTCTGTTGTCCCCTCTGTGTCCACGTGTTCCTATTGTTTAGCTCCTACATATAAGTGAGAACATGTGGCATTTGGTTTTCTGTTCCTGTTAGTTTGCTAAGCATGATGGCCTCCAGCTTCATCCATTTTGCTTCAAAGGACGATAGTCTCATTCTTTTTTGACTATGTAGTTTTTCATAATGTACATATACCACATTTTCTTTATCCGGTCTACTCCTGATGGGCACTTAGGTTGATATCATGTCTTTGCTATTGTGAATAGTGCTAAAATAAACATACACATGCATAGGTCTTTATAGTAGAACAACAATAATGGGATTGCTGGGTTGAATGGTAATTATTTTAAAGTTTTTTAGAAATTGTCACACTACTTTTCACAATGGCTGAACTAATTTACATTCCCAACCCCAGTGCATAAGCATTCTCTTTTCTCTGTGACCTTGCCAGTATCTGTTACTTTTTGTAATAATAGCCATTTTGTAATAAGAGCCAATGGTATCTCATTGTGGTTTTGATTTGCACTTGCCTGATATGAGATGGTATCTCATTGTGGTTTTGATTTGCACTTCTCTAATGATTAGTGATGTTGAGCATTTTTTCATATGCTTGTTGGCTGTATGTATGTCTTCTTTTGAAAAGCATCTGTTCATATCCGTTGCCCACTTTTTAATGGGGTTGTTTGTTTTACATGTATTAATTTTTTTAAGTGCTATATAGAATCTTTATGTTAGACCTTTGTCAAAAGCATATTTTGCAAAAATTTTCTCCCATTCTGTCAGTGTCTGTTTACTCTGTTGATAGTTTCTTTTGCTGTGCAGAAACTCTTTAGTTTAATTGGATCTCACTTTTCAATTTTTGTTTTTGTTGCAATTGCTTTTGCTTTTGCCATCTTTGTCATGAAATCTTTGCCAGGATTTATGTGCAGAAAGATATTTCCTAGGTTATCTTCCATGAGTTTTTATAATTTTGTGTTTTGCATTTAAGTCTTTAATCCCTCTTGAGTTAACTTTTGTATAAGGTATAAGGAAGGAGTCCAGTTCCAATCTTCTGCATATGGCTATCCAGTTATCCCAGCACCATTCATTGAATGGGGACTCCTTTACTCATTGCTTTTCTTCTTTTTTTTTTTTTTTTTTTTTTGGACTTGCAAATATCATATGATTATAGGTGTGTGGCTTTTTTTGCCTGAGTTTTCTATTCTGTTCCATTGGTCTATGCACCTGTTTTTGTACCAGTACAATGCTGTTTTGGTTACTATAGCCTTATAGCGTAAAGTCAGGTAATGTGATGCCTCTGGCTTTGTTCTTTTTGCTTAGATTGCTTTGGCTATTCAGGCTTTTTTTTATTGCATGTGAATGTTAGAATAGTTTTTTTCTAATTCTGTGGGAAAATATCAGTACCAAATAAGTGTCTACTATGTCTGCTCTTACGTTTGAATATTAATTCTGAAATTTTACTTCAGAAAAGGTTTTCACTATGACTTTCTATTAAACACAGGTACTACTAGTAAAGCAATACTGTCCTCTAAGTGCCTAAGTGTACCATGTTTCATTTTAAATGCAACTGAGAAATTACAGCTTTATGATTTGTTTTTCTTTGCAGCCAATAACTATAACTAGTTCAATAACTACAATTAGGTCATCAAGTTAATGTAGATTTCCTCTTCAAGTTGTTGTCTTCAAAATGAAAGAGTACCTGACAGTTTTGAATATTTTTCTCCAGAAAAGCTCAGCACTCCAAGATAAGCCTCATGGATAATTGAGTCTACAAATCTTATTATGGAGTAAAATATATACATAGTTTACTTTTATTTTATACTACATTTTAGCATGATATTCAGCCTCCAGAATAATGATGTATTGATTCAATAAGGACAAGGAAATGGTATATTTACAAGGAAGTAGCCTAGCCAGGCAATTACTTTCAGATGTGCTGTAAAACAGTTAATGTGAGGCAAAATGTAAATGAGTGTAAAATCTGTGTACACTGATAGTCTTCCAATTTGTTCACAGGAAGCTTAGTGTTTTATCTTGCTTTGTACAGCCTGAAATATAAAAATATGTACTATGTAATGCTTTCCTAAAATAGGATTTTCAACAAAAAAAAAATGTGTTTGCTAACATTTGATGAATATCTAAACAAGTATTCATTCATGTTTGGCTTTTCTTTGAGTAATGAAGAAGCTGTTACTATGAAACAGGATGAAGGAAATGAATCTGAAACAGAAGTTTCTGACATAAAAGTTTCCGAAATTTCATCTGGTTCTTTGGACAATAAAAGTCTCCAACATCTGACAGTAATTAAAACTGATAGTCCCCTTGTAGACACTGACTCTGAAGGATGTGATTGATTCTGACTCTGATAGAGGCATTGGTTTGGACTACGACTTAGAGCAACACTTGAAAGACTCTGGCTTGGTAATATGGGGAATGGACTCAGAAAAACATACTAGAGACTCAGACTCTGTGAAACACCTGCTAGAAGCAGAAAACTACCAAATGGCTTCAACCTATGCAGAAAACCTGATGAGAGTCAAACAGTGCCAGGTGGACTCTGACTCTCTGCAACACTGGATGGACTTAGGTTCAGAAAAATGTTTGGTAGATTCTGACTCTGAAAAATATCTGTATTCTAACAATGAAAGACTAGGGATAGACTCAGACTCAGAAAAATGCCCCATGGCCTCTGCATCTGTGAAACACTTGCTGAAGACAGAAAAATGCCAAAATGGCCTCAGATTCTATAAAACACCTGATGGACTCTGAAAAAAAATATTGATGGAGACTGAAAAACTCTGGATGGTCTTTGCTTCTTAGAGATATCTGATGGACTCAGACACAGAGATGGGTGAAATGGACTCAGCCTCTTTATCTAGGGTACATCTGATGGAGGAAGAAAAATACAAGGAGAAGGCTAGATCTAAAAGATGCATGATGGACTTTAGCTCTGAACCATGTGGGATGGACTCAGATTCAGGAAGATACAGGCTAGGCTCAGCAGCTTTCAAATTTCTCGTGAATGCTAATACATTCCATTTGAGGACTGACACTGAAGGGCTCTGGATGAATTATTGGTCTGAAAGATGTACAATGGACTCAGACTCTGAAAGCCTGGGGATGAACTCTGATTCTGGAAAACACGTGATAAAGTCTGAAAATTGCCAAAGAACCTCCGAATTGGAAAGATGTTGAACAGGACTCAAGTCTGATTCTGAAAGATATCAGATGGACTTTGATAAAATATAGTCAGAATTTGACTATGGTAGATGCTGGGATTGTTCTATAACATAGCAGCATAGGTCTGCAAGACTTTTGAATAGCTCTGAAAGATATCAGGATGGCCTTCTAAAATATTTGGAAAACTTTGAAAGACATCATGTAGACTCTAATTCTAAAAACATCATACAAATTCTAAAAAATTAAAGACAACAAAATGAGTTTGAAAGTGAAAGACACCTGATGAGGATACAGAGGGAACAGTGTCTGATAAAATTTGCAAATGAGAGACTTCAAACGGATGAAGAGAAGGAAAAGCATCTTATGGAGTCTGACAGTGAAAATGAACACAGAATTGCACTTGACTCTGAACCAAATGAAGGATATCACCTTGACTCAAAATATGAAAGAAAATGCCTTGGTGTTCATAGAAAGGATAATCGTCCTCAAGGTAAGCTTACATGTGTGGTCTTTGAAAGCAGTTTGATCTACAAGTCTAATTAGAAATATCATGACACTTCCAAAATGTCAGTAGCTTTGACAAATTTGGGTCTAAGATCATTTTATCAGAAATTAAGAGAATAGGCATCTTAATCCCAGATTTCTAATTCACCATTAAAAATTAGGAAATTATCTTGCATTAGTTAAATTTTATCTCCTTAAAAGGGGGAAAATTAATTCTTAGCAAAGATGGTTATTCTGGCCTAAGAAACACAATGATGAATTTAGCTCTCATCATTCTGGAATGGGTGAATACATATTGCTCATATACTTTTTCTCATTATTAGTTACTGTGGAAACAGGTATATATCCAAGCCTAACTCTAAAAAGTTTCTAATTATCTTGCTTCTCTCAAAAAGTTATTATCCAAGCTCCATAATTTTTGATAAATAGTTGGCATTTACCTTGCTGGTCATTTTTATCACGCTGAAACATTATCTCTGCATTTTCTAATTGAGAATGTTGCTACAACTCAAAACACCAAAAGAAAACCAAGAACTTTAACCAAACATTCCTAAGAAATCTTCCCTCTGAAATTATGACAATAAATTATGTGTCTCAATAAACCCCTGCGATTCATTTCAAAAATAGAGTATTTAAAATAAAATATATTTAATGTATGATCAATGTTCCCTGTTTTAATATGCTCTTTCCACATAATGAGCCTTGAAATTTGTTTTAAGTAACATTGACTCAGCCATGAGGTCATACATCTTAAATATGGTGGGCTATTGAATCCTATGAAAATAAAATATACTATATTTTGGGGCATTTACTGATACAAAGTGTTATCCAGAATTTGCATTGGTTGTTAGACAGGTACTTTTGTCCTGAGCTGAATACCTGTGAAATATTTTAGTTTAACAGTCAGAGGAAAATAGTCATTGATTTTTCATATTCTCTGAGAATAACTCTCTCACCTCTAGTTAGAAATAAAATTATATTTGAAAGGATTAGCAATATGACAAAATAATTTCTGAGATCCTCTTATGAGGCAGCTTATTGGTGGAGTAGTGATAAAAGTCTGTTGTCTTTTATGAGGAGAAAGAAAATAATATTAAAACAAGTTTTCATTGGATTTGGACTTAGTAACATTAAATTAATTCTCCCCAATCCAATATTATTCTGCATGAAGGGTATACAATTTCTGTATTCTGACAGCGAAAGACTAGGGTTAGACTCAGACTCAGAACAATGTCCCATGGCCTCTGCATCTGTGAAACGCTTGCTGAAGACAGAAAAATGCCAAAATGGCCTCAGATTCTATAAAACACCTGATGGACTCTGAAAAAATATTGATGGAGACTGAAAAACTCTGGATGGTCTCTGTTATGTGTATATTTGATCCTGTCATTGTTTTGCTAGTTAATTATTATGCTGGCTTGTTTGCGTGGTTGCTTAATAGAGTCACTGGTCTGTATAGTTAGGTGTATTTTTGTATTAACTGATAACAGTCTTTCCTTTTTGTATTTAGTGTTCCTTCCAAGATCGCTTATAAGGTAGGTATAGTGGTAATGAACTTCTTCAGCATTTGCTTATCTAAAAAGGATCTTGTTTGTTCTCCACAGAGGAAGTTTAGTTTGGCTGGATATGAAATTTTTTGTTGAAGATGTCTTTCTTAAGAATATTAAACATAGACCCCCAATCTCTTCTGCCTTGTAGCTATTCTGCTGAGGGTAGTACTGTTAGCCTGATGTGGTACCCTTTGTTGATGACCTGTTCTTTCTCCCTAACTGCCTCTAACATTCTTTCCTTCATTTTGACCTTGGAAAGTCTAATGATTATGTGTCTTAGGAATGATATTTTTGTGTAGAATCTTACAAAGGCTCTCTGTATTTCCTGAGTTGAATTGTTGGTCTCTTTAGTTAGGTTGGTAAGTTTTCATGAATGATACCCCAAAATATGTTTTTCAAGTCTTTTTTTTCTCCCCATCCCTTTCAGGGGTACCAATCATTTATAGATTTTTCCTCTTTACATAATCCTATTGTATTAGTGACTTTTCTCACTGCTATAAAGAACTGCCTGCAACTGGGTAATTTATAAAGAAAAGAGGTTGACTTTACTCACAGTTCTGCATGCCTGTGGAGGCCTCAGGAAACTTACAGTCTTGGTGGAAGGAAAAACAGGCACATCTTACCTGGTGGCAGGTAAGAAATAGCAACAGAGAGAGGAACTGCCAAACACTTATAAAACCATCAGATCTCATGAGAACTCACTCACTATCACGAGACTAGCATGAGGAAAACTGCTCCCATATTCCAATCGCTTCCCTCCCTTGACACATGGGGATTACAGGTCCCTCCCTTGACATGTCGTAATTACATTTTGAGATATTTTGGTGGGGACACAGAGCCAAACCACATCATTCTGCCTGTGGCCCCTCACAAATCTCAGGTCTTCTCACATTTCAAAACCAATCATGCCTTCCCAATGGTCCACCAAAGTCTTAACTCTTTTCAGCATTAACTCAAAAGTCCAAGTCCAAAGTCTCATCTGAAACAAGGCAAGTCGCTTCTGCTTATGAGCCTGTAAAACCAAAAACAAGTTAGTTACTTTCAAGATACAATGGGGGTACAGGTATTTGATAACTGCACCTATTCCAAATGGGATAAACTGGCCAAAAAAAAAAAAAGGAGCTACCAGCCCCATGCAAGTCCAAAATCTAGCAGGGCAGTCATTAAATCTGAAAGCTCCAAAATGATCTCTTTTGACTCAATGTCCTACATCCAGGGCATGCTGATGCAAGCACTGAGCTCCCGTGGCCTTGGGCAACTCCACCCCTGTGTCTTTGCAGGGCACAGCCTCCCCACCCCGACTGCTTTCACAGCTAGCACTGAGTGTCTGTGGCTTTTCCAGGTACACAGTGCAAGCTGTTAGTGAATCTATCATTCTGATGTCTGGAAGAAGATGACCCTCTTCTCACAGTTCCTTAGGCAGTGCCCCAGGGGGGACTCTGTGTGGGGGCTTCAACCCCACATTTCCCTTCTGCATGGTCCTTGCAAAGGTTCTCCATGAGGGCTCTGGCTCTCCAGCAGACTTCTGCCTGGACATCCAGGCATTTCCATGCAGACACTGAAATCTAGGTGGAGGTTCCCAAAGCTCAACTCCTGCCTTCTCTGTGCCCACAGGCCCTCATGGAAGCCACCAATGCTTGGGGCTTGCACCCTCTGCAGCAATGGCCTACACTGTACCTTGGCCACTTTTAGCCACAGCTGAAGCTGGAGCAGCTGGGATGTGGGGCACCAAGTCCTGCGGCCACACAAAGCAGCAGTACACCACTCCTCATACCAATTTCCTGTATTAGTCCATTTTCACACGCTATGAAGAACTACCCAAGACTGGGTAGTTTATAAAGAAAAGAGGTTTAATTGACTCACAGTTCTGCATGACTGGGGAGGCCTCAGGCAACTTACAATCATGGCAGAAGGGAAAGCAGGCACATCTTACATGGCAGCAGTGGAGAGAGTGTGAGAGAGAGACAGGAACTGCCAAACATTTATAAATCATCAGATCTTGTGAGATCTCACTCACTGTCACAAGAAAAACATGAGAAAACTGCTCCTATGATACAGTCACCTTCAACCAAGTTCTTCCCTCAACATGTGGGGATTACAATTCAAAGTAAGGTTTGCATGGGGACGCAGAACCAAACCATATTATCTGTATTTATCAGTGGTTTTATTCATGCCTTTTAATTATTTTTCTTTATTTTTTCTGATTTTCTTATTTCAGAGAACCAGTGTTTAAGTTCTGAGATTCTTTCCACAGCTTGTTCTATTGTGCATTTAATACTTGCGAATGCATTGTTAAATTCTTGTGTGTTTTGTTGAAAGTGTGGATAAGGTACTTAGGGTCTTTGCTCCTTCATTAGTCTGAGGGTAGTAGGGGCAGTACCACTGCAGAGACAGAGGCAGAGTGACTTTTGGTTGCACCCGGAGGCTCCAGTGCCAAGGAATGTGGATCTATTGTTATTGGGAATATTCAGCCAGTGGAGTGCAGTTGCACTGCTGGTGTGAATTTGGGTCTCCACTTGTTGAGGAGGAGGGGATTGAGAACTCAGTGGGAAAAATAACTGGTCTCCTTTTTATATGGTGACTGTGACATGTTATAAGCTCAGATGTACCCCTCAGGCTCTTTATTTCTTCCTGACTGAGGGCAGCAGGGATAGAGCCACTGCTGTGGCAGTGGCAGGGGGACTGTCAGGTGCCTCTGGGAGCCTCTCCCCAGGGAAACTCTGGGCCACTACCAGTTTGTATGCTCAGCCATGGGTGGGGTGACTGTTCTATGGTCATGAACCAAGGGCCTTGCCTGGTGAAGAGTGAGAGGGTGGGGGTTCCCAAGGAATAGGAGCTATACTTCTCTCTGTATGATGGCTTCAGTGTACTGGAGGTGCCAGCATAGTGATCTGGCCCTTTGTTCTTTCTCTAGCCTGAGGGTCATTAAGGCAGTATGAATTCAATTGCAGTGATGGAGGAGTTGTGGGTTGACTCCTAGATTTCCTCCTCAGAGGTATGCTGTGCTGCCTCTGATTGATTGAAGTGGTCAGGAAGCAGCAGTGTGGTTGTTCTGGAGTTTAAGGCTGGGTGGCCCTGCTCGGTGAGGAGATATGGGATCAGGGACCCTCGTAACTGTCTGCTCACTTTTCCATAGGGCTACTGCAGTATGCTGGGGGTTTGCTCTACTCCCTAGTCACAGATTTTCCAGTACTTGAAAGTATCAACAGTGAAGGCTGCAAAACAGCAAAGATGGTGGCCTGCCCCACCCTCTGCAAGCTCCATCCCAGGAAGGTATGGACCTGTTGTTAGTCTGAACACACTGGTGGGGGTAGCTGAGGACCCTATTTGGGAAGACCAACCCAGTGAGAAGGAAAATGATCAAGGACCTGTGTAAAAAAAGCAGTCTGGCTGCTTTTTTGTAGAGTAGCTATGCTGTGTTGGGGATCCACACCAGCCCCACCTCGGACTCTCCAAAGCCTGAAAGCAACAGTGGCTAAGGCCGTGAAATATCAAATATTGTAGCCCATCCCTCTCTCTGGGACCTACAACCCAGGGAGGTTTGGAATTGCTGCTGGCTGGAAAACACCAGCAAGGGTGGTTATAGACTTTGGTTTGGAGACTCCACCCAGTGAAGAGAAACGAGATTTGGAATCTGCATCAAAAAGCAGTCTGGCTGCCTTTTCCTAGAGCTGCTCTGCTGTGCTTGGAAACCAATTCAGTTCCTAGTTGCCTTAGATTCCCTAGAGCCCAAAAGTAATGATGGCAAGGCCAAGAAACAGCAAAGATGACAGCTCACCCCTCCCTCTGATAGCTCTGTCTCAGAGAGGTTTGAAACTTCTGCTCATTGGAAATCACCAACAGTGGTGGTTTTAGGCCTTGGTTAGGAGATTCCACTCAGTGAAGAGAAATGGTGTCCAGGATCCACAAGAAAATGCAGTCTGGCTGCCTCTCCACAGGGACACTGCTGCAGTCCGTAGTCACCTTGCATTCCCCAGAGCCCAAAGGCAACAATGGCTAAGGCTGTGAAATAGCAAAGATAGTGCCCCATTCTTCCCTCTGGGAACTCCATCTCAGAGAGATGTAATGCTGCTACCCATGGCTGGCTGGAGTTCCAAGCCAGTGGGTCTTATCCTGCAAGGTGCCATCAAAGTGGAACCTGCAGACCATCGCTTCTCAGCCTCCTAGATTCAGCCCCTTTCCTACGGATATGTGAGGAAGTCTAACCTGTTTTGTCAGAGTTTTAGCCACATTTGCTGGGAAGCCCAGGTATCTAAAACTTCAGGGGTTCCATGTGTCTGAGCAGCTGTTCTGCCATGACTCCGTGTAGCATTGCATGTCATACTGGAGGCTGGTGGAGTGAATTCATGCGGAGATCTCCTAACTCAAGGGTTGCAAAGACCTATGAAAGAAGTATGAGCCCCCAGTGTCACTCACTCACTCACCACTTCCCTGGGCTGGGGAACTTAACCTGACTCCCTGTCGCTACTGGGTGGGTGGTCATCCTGCCTTGCTTTTCTCCATTCTCCATGGGTTGTTTTCTTGATGAATCCCAATGAGTGTACATGGATGTTTCAATTGAAGGTGCTGTATTTCCTTACCTCTTCTATTTCTCTCTGTGAGAGAGGCACACACTAGCTGCTTTTAGTCAGCTAGTTTGCCAATTTTTAATGGTAGTAAAATATAAATACATGATATTTACCATCTTAATCATTTTTAAGTGTACAGTTGAATAGTGCTAAGTATATTTACATTGTTGCACAACTGAACCTTCAGAGTTTTTTTAATCTTGCAAAACTGAAACTTTATACTCATTAAACAATTTCTCATTCCTTCCCACAAGTTCCTGGCAACCAACATTCTACTTTCTGTGTCTATAAATTTGACTACAATAGGTATCATATATAAGTACAATCAAATCACACAATATTTATAACTTTGTGAGAGGCTTATTTCACTTGGTATAACATCCTCAGAGTGTATGCATATTGCAGTATGTGTCAAAATTTTTGTCTATTTTAGGATGGATAATATTCCATTGTAAGTATATACTACATTTTATTCATCCATTCATCTGTTGGTGGAAACTTGGGTTGCTCTACCTTTTCACTATTTTGAATAATGCTACTGTGAACATGAGTTTACAAATATCTCTAGAGATCTTGATTTTAATTATTTTGGGTATATACCCAGAAGTAAAATTGCACAATCATATGGTAATTTAATTTTGGTTTATTTATTTATTATTATTATACTTTAAGTTCTAGGGTACATGTGCATAACATGCAGGTTTGTTACATATGTATACTTGTGCCATGTTGCTGTGCTGCACCCATCAACTCGCCAGCACCCATCAACTCGTCATTTACATCAGGTATAACTCCCAATGTAATTTTTTCAAGAAGACTTTATACTGTTTTCCATAGTGTCTGTAACATTTTACATTCCCAACAATAGTGCATTAAAGTTCCAATTTCTCTACACCTTTGCTAACATTTTTTAATTTTATAGTAGCCATCTTAATGGGTGTTTATTAAACAATTTTGTATCTTAATGCCACATTTACTAGGACAAGAACTTGCTAGAATTTTTTAAAGTATTAACTGAGCATATGCTTAACTTTTATATGGGACAAATATATTACAAATATATAGTGAAATATTTTAAACTTAGTTTTCAGTATTGCTTTAATAAACTTGAAGATAATTGGGAATATGATCAATATTACTAATAAATATATTTCAATAAAAATACTATAATAAACTTTTTATAGGAGAATTATGTAACTATATGATTACATAAAGGGAAAATTTATGATTCTTCCTTTCTACAGTCTTATTTTATTATGTGTTGGATTATAATTGAATCCACTTAATGTATTTATAGGTTTTTTGATGCCTGTTTTCCTCACCCCTCCCTATGGCCAAGGAAAGGAAACTAAAGAACAAAACTCTGTGCAACAAATGGAAAAGAGATCATTTTAGAACATGGCCAAATAAGAACAACTCCAGTCTGCAGCTCCCAGAGAGATTGATGCAGGAGGTGGGTGATTTCTGTATTTCCAAGTGAGATGCCCAGTTCATCTCACTGGGACTGGTTGGACAGTGGGTGCAGCCCAGGGAGGGCTAGCAGAAGCAGGGTGGGGCCTAACCTCACCTGGGAAGCACAAGGGGTGGGGAAATTTTCTCCCCTACCCAAGGAAGCCGTGAGGTACTGAGTCTGAGGAACCATGCACGCCAGCCCAGATACTGTGTTTTTCCCATGGTCTTTGCAACCCGCAGACCAGGAGATTCCCTTTGGTGCCTACCCCACCAGTGCCCTGGCTTTCCAGCAAAAAAACTGGGCAGCTGTTTGGACAGACACTGAACTAACTGCAGGAGTTTTCCTTTCCATACTCCAGTGGTGCCTGAAATGCCAGCGAGACAGACTGTTCACTACCCTGGAAAGGGGGCTGAAGCCAGGGAGGCAAGTATTCTGGCTCAACAGATCCCACTCCCACGGAGCCCAACAAACTAAGATCCACTGGCTTGAAATTCTTGCTGCCAGCACAGCAGCAGTCTGAGATCGACCTGGGATATCCGAGTTTGGTGGGGGGAGGGGCATCCGTGATTGCTGAGACTTGAGTAGGTGGTTTTTCCCTCACAGCATAAACAAAGCCTCTGGGAAGTTCGAACTCAGCAGAGCCCATGGAAGTTCAGCAAGGCTGGAGTGGCCAGACAGCCAGATTTCTCCTCTCTGGGCAGGGCATCTCTGAAAATAAAGGCAACAGTTCTAGTCAGGGACTTATAGATAAAACCCCCATGTCCCTGGGACAGAGCACCTGGGGGAAATGGCAGCTGTGGGTGCAGCTTAAACAAACATAAACGTCCCTCCTTATGGCTCTGAAGAGAGCAGCAGACCTCCCAGCACAGCGGTTGAGCTCTGCTAAGGGTCAGACTGCCTCCTCAAGTGGGTCCCTGACCCCCACGTTTCCTGACTGGGAGACACCTCCCAGTAGGGGCCAACAGACACCTCATACAAGAGAGCTCTGGCTGACATCTGGCAGATGCCGCTCTGGGATGAAGCTTCCAGAAGAAAGATGAGACAGCAATCTTTGCTGTTCTTCAGCATCCACTGGTGATACACAGGCAAACAAGGTCAGAAGTGGACTCCAACAAACTCCAGCAGACCGGCAGCAGAGGGGCCTGACTGTCAAAAGCAAAACTAACAAATGGAAATGAATAGCACATCCACTCAAAGACCCCATGCAAAGGTCACCAACATCAAAGACAAAAGGTAAACAAATCCACAAAGATGGGGAGAAGCCAGCACAAAAAGGCTGCAAATTCCCAAAACCAGAATGCCTCTTCTTCACCAAAGAATCACAACTCCTCACCAGCAAGGGAACAAAACTGGATGGAGAATAAGTTTGATGAATTGACAGAAGTAGACTTCAGAAGGTCGGTAATAACAAACTCCTCCGAACTAAAGGAGCATGTTCTAACTCAATTCAAGGAAGCTGAGAACCTTGAAAAAAGGTTAGACGAATTGTTAACTAGAATAACCAGTTTAGAGAAGAACATAAATGATCTGATGGAGCTGAAAAACACAGCACGAGAACTTCATGAAGCATACACAAGTATCACCACCTGAATCAATCAAGTGGAAGAAAGGATATCAGAGATTGAAGATCAACTTAATAAAATAAAGCACGGATGCAAGATTACGGAAAAAAGAATAAAAAGGAATGAATAAAGCCTCCAAGAAATATGGGACTATGTTAAAAGACCAAGGTGATGGGGAGAATGGAACCAAGTTGGAAAACATTCTTCAGGATATTATCTAGAAGAGCTTCCCCAACCTAGCAAGACAAGCCAACATTCAAATTCAGGAAATACAGAGAACACCACAAAGATACTCCTCGAGAAGAGCAACCCCAAGACACATAATCATCAGATTCATCAAGGTTAAAATGAAGGAAAACGGGTTAAGGGCAGCCAGAGAGAAAGGTCAGGTTACTCACAAAGGAAAGCCCATCAGACTAACAGCAGATCTCTCTGCAAAAACCCTACAAGTCAGAAGAGAGTGGGGGCCAATATTCAACATTCTTAAAGAAAAGAATTTTCAACCCATAATTTCCTCCAGACCAACTAAACTTCATAAGTGAAGAAAAAGTAAAATCCTTTACAGACAAGCAAATACTGAGAGATTTTGTCACCACCAGGCCTGCCTTACAAGAGCTCCTGAAGGAAGCACTAAACATACAAAGGAACAACCAGTACCAGCCACTGCAAAAACATACCAAATTGTAAAAACTATCAACACTATGAAGAAACTGAATCAACTAACAGGCAAAACAACCAGCTAGAATCATAATGACAGGATCAAATTCACACATAAAAATATTAACCTTAAATGTAAATGGGCTAAATGCTCCAGTTAAAAGACACAGAGCAGTAAATTGGATAGAGTCAAGACATCAAAACTCATCTCACATGCAAGGACACACATAGGCTCAAAATAAAGGGATGGAGGAATATTTACCAAGCAAATGGAAAGCAAAAAAAAAAAAAAAAAAAAAAAAAAAAGGCAGGAGTTGCAATCCTAATCTCTGATAAAACAGACTTTAAACCAACAAAGATGAAAAGAGACAAGAGCATTACATAATGGTAAAGGGATCAATGCAACAAGGAGAGCTACCTATCCTAAATATATATGCACACAATATAGGAGCACCCAGATTCATAATGCAAGTTCTTAGAGACCTACTAAGAGACTTAGACTCCCACACAATTATATTGGAAAACTTTAACACCCCTCTGTCAATATTAGACAGATCAACGAGATAGAAAATTAACAAGGATATCCAAGACTTGAACTCAGCTCTGGACCAAGCAGACCTAATAGTCATCTACAGGATTCTCAACCCAAATCAATGGAATATGCATTCTTCTCAGCACCCTATAACACTTATTCTAAAATTGACCACATAATTGAAAGTAAAACACTGTTCAGCAAATGCAACATAATGGAAATCATAACAGTCTTTCAGAACACAGTGCAACCAAATTAGAACTCAGGATTAAGAAACTCACTCAAAACTGCACAACTGCATGGAAACTGAACAACCTGCTCCTGAATGACTACTGGATAAATAACAAAATGAAGGCAGAAATAAACATGTTCTTTGAAACCAATGAGAACAAAGACACAACATACCAGAATCTCTAGGACACAGCTAAAGCAGTATGTGGAGGGAAATTTATAGCTTTAAATGCCCACAAGAGAAAGCAGAAAAGATCTAAAATCAACACCCTAACATCAAAATTAAAAGATCTAAAGAAACAAGAGCAAACAAATTCAGAAGTTAACAGAAGACAAGAAATAACTAAGATTAGAATAGAACTTAAGGAGATAGAGACAAGAAAAACCTTTCAAAAAATCAATGAAACTGGGAGCTGGTTAATTAAAAAGATCAACAAAATAGATAGACCGCTAGCCAGAATAATAAATAAGAAAGGAGAGAAGAATCAAATAGACACAATAAAAAATGATATAGAAGATATCACTACTGATCCCACAGAAAGACAAACTCCCATTAGAGAATACTATAAATACCTCTATGCAAACACACTTGAAAATCTAGAAGAAATGGATAAATTCCTGGACATATACGCCCTCCCAAGTTTCAACCAGGAAGAAGTTGAATCTCTGAATAGAACAATAACAAGTTCTGAAATTGAGGCAGTAGTTAATAGCCGATCAAGTAAAAAAAGTCCAGGACCAGACGGATTCACAGCCGAATTCTACCAGAGGTACAAAGAGGAGCTGGTAACAATCCTTCTGAAACTATTCCAAACAATAGAAAAAGAGAGAATCCTCCTTAACTCAGTTTTTGAGGCAAGCATCATCCTGGTACCAAAACCTTGCAGAGACACAACAAAAAAAAAGAAAATTTCAGGCTGATATCCCTGATTAACATTGATGCAAAAATCCTCAATAAAATACTAGCAAACTGAATCCAGCAGCACATCAAAATCTTATCCACCACAATCAAGTGTTCTTTGAAACTTCATCCCTGGGATGCAAGGCTGATTCAACATACACAAATCAATAAACATAATCCACCACATAAACAGAACCAATGACAAAACCACATGATTATTTCAATAGGTGCAGAAAAGGCCTTCTAAAATCTTCAACACCCCTTCTTGCTAAAAACTCTCAATAAACTATGTATTGATGGAACATATCTCAAAATAATAAGAGCTATTTATGACAAACCCACAACCGATATCATAGTAAATGGGCAAAACCTGGAAGCATTCCCTCTGAAAACCGACACAAGACAAGGATGCCCTCTCTCACCACTCCGATTCAACACAGTATTGGAAGTTCTGGCCAGGACAATCAGGCAAGAGAAAGAAATAAAGGGCATTCAAATAGGAAAAGAGGAAATCAAATTGTCTCTGTTTGCAGATGATATGATCATATATTTCGAAAACCCCATCGTCTCAGTCCAAAATCTCCTTAACCTGATAAGCAACTTCAGCAAAGTCTCGGGAGACAAAATCAGTTTGCAAAAATCACAAGAATTCCTATACACCAATAACAGACAAACATAGAGCCAAATCATGAGAGAATTCCCATTCACAATTGCCACTAAGAGAATAAAATACCAAGGAATACAACTTACAAGGGATGTGAAGAACCTCTTCAAGGAGAACTACAAACCGCTGCTCAAGGAAATGAGAGGACACAAACAATTGGAAAAACGTCCCATGCTCATGGATAGGAAGAATAAATATTGTGAAAATGGCCATAGTGTCCTAAGTAATTTACAGATTTAATGCTAGCTCCATCAATCTACCATTGACTTTCCTTATAGAATTGGAAAAAATTTCTTTAAATTTTATATGGAACCAAAAGAGAGCCAACATAACCAAGACAATCCTAACCAAAAAGAACAAAGCTGGAGGCATCACACTACCTGACCTCAAACAACACTACAAGGCTACAATAACAAAAACAGCATGGTACTGGTACCAAAAAGATATATAGACCAATGGAACAGAACAGATGCCTCAGAAATAAAACACCATACATCTACATCCATTTGATCTTTGACAAACCTGACAAAAACAAGCAAAGTGGAAAGGATTCCCTATTTAATAAGTGGTATTGGAAAAACTGGCTAGCCATATGTAAAAAGCTGAAACTGGACCCCTTCCTTACACCTTTTACAAATTAACTCAAGATGATTTAAAGACTTAAACATAGCACCTAAAACCATAACCCTAGAAGAAAACCTCAGCAATACCATTCAGGACATAGGCATGGGCAAAGACTTCATGATTAAAACACCAAACACCAAAAGCAGTGGCAACAAAAGCCAATAGACAAATGGTATCTAATTAAACTAAAAAGCTTCTACACAGCAAAAGAAAATATTTTCAGGGTGAACAGCCAACCTACAGAATGGGAGAATAATTTTGCAATCTATCCATCTGACAAAGGGCTAATATCCAGAATCTACAAAGAACTTAAACAAATTTACAAGAAAAAAACAAACAACCCATCAAAATGTGGGCAAATGATATGAACAGACACTTCTCAAAAGAAGACATTTATGCAGTCAACAAACATGAAAAAATGCTCATAATCACTGGGCATTAGAGAAATGCAAATGAAAACCACAATGAGATACCATCTCATGCCTGTTAGAATGGTGATCATTAAAAAGTCAGTAAACAACAGATGTTGGAGAGGATGTGGAGAAATAGGCAACCCCAGAACTTAAAGTATAATAAAAAAAGAAAGAAAAGAAATGGAAAAGAGAGGTGAGAATATTCAATAGAAATTGACTAAGAATCTTATCATACTCTGTATTGACATTTGGAAAAACTTATTAGAACCTGTTGTGTCAGGAATCCCAAAGATAATATCCAAGTACAATGATTCTCCATGGGAACTCACTGGACTCAGCAGTACTCAAGACTATGATTTACTACAAAGTAAAGTCAGCAAAGGGAAAAGGCATATGGAGTGAAGTCTAGTAGAAACCAGGTGCAATAATGTATTCTAATAGAGTCATACAGGTTTACTTAATTCATCCAACAACTTGTGACAACATATATGGAATGTGGCCTACCAGGGAAGCTCATTAGATTCTCAGTACCTATGATGCTTTTTAAAAACAGCTTTATTGACATATAACAAACCTAGTGAAGTATACAGTTCAATGATTTTAAGTACATTTACAGATATGTGCAACGATCACTATAGCAAATTTTAGAACATTTTTATCACCCTAAAAGGTAACCTTGAACTCTGTACTTACAACCCACCTATCCTCCTCTATTATCCCTAAACCTAAGAAACAATTAATCTACTTTCTATCTCTGTATGTTTTCCTATTCTGTTCATTTTATATGAATAGAATTATATAATATAAGGCCCTTTGTGACAGTAGTCATTTAATGATCCTTTGTGACAGTATTCATTTAATTGTGATAATGCTCTCAAAGTTAATCCATATTGTAGTACTTATCAGTATTTCAAGTTTTCATGATTAAATAATATATCATTGTGTGACTATATCATATATATATGTTTGACATATATATGTCAAACATTTGACATATATATTTGAGTTGACTCCACCTTTGGGCTATTATGAATAATGCTACTATAAACACTGGCATACATTTTTTTCTGTGAACATACATTTTCATTTCTTTTGGGTACACATTTAGGAGTGGAATTGCTGTGTCTTATGGTAACTCCATGTTTACTCACTTGAGAAACCACCAGACTGTTTTCCAAAGTGACTGCACATATTTACATTCCTACCTGCAGTATATGAGAATTCCTATTTTACCACATCATAACACCAATACTTGTTATTATCTATTTTTTAAAAATATAGCTACCCTAGTGAGTGTAAAATAGTGTCTCATTGCAGTTTTCATTTATATATTCCTGATTATAAATAATCTTTTTATACAATTTTTAAACAAGGTATATCTTCCTTTGATAAATGTCTATTTAGATCCTTTGGCCATTTTTAATTGCATTATATTTTTATTGTTGAGTTGTAAGAGTCCTTTATATATTCTTAATACATGTGTATTATCAGATATATGACATGCAAATATTTTTTGCCATTTGGTAGGTTGTCGTTTTACTTTCTTCCTGTTGTCTTCTGAAACTCAAAAATTTATAATTTTGATGATATTCAAATTATCAATTATTCCCTTTTGTTGCTTTTTAATTAGAGGTTATATCTAAGAATATTTTGCCAATTCAAAGGTTGTGAATATTTTTGCATTTTCTTAAAGAGTTTTATAGTTTTAGATATTAGATTTAGGTGTTTTATCAACTTTGAGGAAATTTTTATATATGGTGTGATGTAAGAGAACAATTCAGTCTTTTGCATTTAGCTATCTAGTGGTCCTAGTACCATTTCTTGAAAAGACTGTTGTTTTCCCCACAGAATACTGTTTATACAAGTCACAAGTCACTTGACCAGAGACCCATGGTTTTGCTACCTAACAACAATTCTATTTCATTTATATATCTGCCTATCCCTGGGCCAGCACCACTCTGTTTTGATTATCATTGTTTTGTAGTAAGTTTTGAAATTTGGAAGTGTAACTATTTGTTCTTTTTCAAGACTGTTTTGGCCATCCCAGAGTTTTTGCAGTTTTCTATGAACTTTAGAATCAGCTTGTCAGTTCATGTAAAGAAGTCAAGTGAAAATCTGATGGCGAATTGTATTGAATTTGTAGATCAGTTTGTGGATTATTGCCATCTTAACAATTTAAATGTTCTAATCCATGATTATGGGATATTGTTACCTGGATCTTTCTTTTTCCACTTTTATTGTAGATTTAGGGGTTACATGTGCAAATTTGTTACATGGGTATATTGAGTGGTGCTGAGGTTTGGAGTACAAATTATTCCATAAGTCAGGTAGTGAGTATAGTACCAAATATTTTTTAACACTTGTTCCTCTCCCTCTATCCTCACTCTTGTAGTCCCCAGTTTGTATTGTTTCCATCATTATGTCCATGAGTACCCGAGGTTTGGCTTCCACTTACAAATGAGAATACGCAGTATACATTTATCTGTTCCTACATTAGTTCACTCAGGATAACGACCACCAGCTACATCCACATTACTGCAAAAGACATTATTTCATTCTTGCTATGACTGCATAATATTCCATGATGTACATGTGCCCAACTTTCTTTTTCCACTTCACAGTTGATGGGTACCCAGGTTGATTCCATATCTTTGCTATCATTAATAGTGCTGCAATAAACACGTGAGTGTATGAGTCTTTTTGGTAGAACAATATATTTTCCTTTGAACATATACCCAGTAATGGGATCGATGGGTCTAAGTTTTGTGAGCAATCTCCAAACTGCTTTTGCCAGTGGTTAAACAAATTTACATTCACAAAAGTATATGTGTTCCCTTTTCTCTGTGACTTCACCAGCATATGTTATTTTTTGACTTTTTAGTAATAACCATTATAACTCGTGTGAGATGATACCTCTTTGTAGTTTTATTTTTCGGTTTTTAATATTTGAGAGTACATAGTAGGGGTATATATTGATGGGGTACATGAGATGTTTAATACAGGCATGCAAAATGAAATAATCACATCAAGAACAATGAGGTATTCATCCTCTCAACTATTCTTTATGTTACAGACAATCCAATTACAGTTTTATTTTAAAATGTACAATTAATTAATTTTTGTCTATAGTCATCTTGTTGTGTTACCAAATAGTACATCTTATTCATTCTTTTTAATTATACTTTTTGTACCCATATAATCATCCCCACCTCCCTCCCAACCCCTCATTACCCTTCCCAGTCTCAGGTAACAATCTTCCTACTCTCTATCTTCATGAGTTCAATTGTTTTGATTTTTAGATCTCACAAATAAATGAGAACATGTGATGTTTGTCATACTGACTTATTTCACTAAACAAAATAATCTCCAGTTCCATCTATGTTGTTGCAAATGATGGAGTCTAGTTCTTGTTTATGGATGAATAGAACTCCATTGTGTACATTATCTTTATCCACTCATCAGTTGATGGGCACTTAGGTTTCTTCCAAATCTTAGCTATTGTGAACAATGCTGCAACAAATATGGGAGTGCAGATGCCTCTTCAATATACTGATTTCCTGTCTTTTGGGTATATACCCAGCAATGGGATTGCTGGATCTTATGGTAGCTCAATATTTAATTTTTGAGGAGCCTCCACACTCTTCTCCATAGGTTTTGTACCAATTTACATTCTCTTCAACAGTGTACAAGGGCTCTTTTTTATCCATATCCTTGCCAGCATTTGTTATTGCCTGTCTTTTGGATATAAGCTATTTTAATTGGACTGAGATAATATCTCACTATAGTTCAATTTTCATTTATCTGATGATTAGTGATACTGAGCACCTTTGTGTATGCCTGCTTGGCATTCATATGTCTTCTTCTTCAAAAAAAAAAAAATGTGTATTTACATCTTTTGCCCATTTTTGGATCAGGTCATCCTTTTTTTTTTTTTTTTTTTTTTTTCTGTAGAACTGTTTGAGCCCTTTATATATTCTGGTTACTAATCCCTTGTCAGATGGGTAGTTTGCAAATATTTTCTCTTCTCATCCTGTGGGTTGTCTCTTTGCTTTGTTCATTGTTTCTTTTGCCGTGCAGATGATGTTTAACTTGATGTGATTCCATTTATCCATTTTTGGCTTGGTTTCCTTTGCTTATGGGGTATTGCTCAAGAAATTTTGCACTGGTTGGGCACAGTGGCTCACACCTGTAATCTCAGCACTTTGGGAGGCCGAGGCAAGTGGATCACTTGAGCCTAACAATTCAAGACCAACCAGGGCAATGTGGTGAAAGCTCTTCTCTACAAAAATATAAAAACTTAGCTGAGTGTGGTGGTGCAAGCCTGTTGTCTTAGTTACTCAAAAGGCTGAAGTGGAAGAATCATTTGAGCCTGGGAGGTGGAGGTTGCAGTGACCTGAGATTGTGCCACATTACTCTAGCCTGGATGACAGAGCAAGAACCTGTCTCAAAAAGAAAAAAGAAATTTGCCCAGACTAATGTCTTGGAAATTTCCCCCAATGTTTTTTCTTGTAGTAGTTTCATTGTTTGAGGCCTTAGATTTAACGATTTAATCCATTTTGATTTGCTTTTTGTATATGGCAAGAGACAGGGGGTCAGCTTTTATTCCTCTGTGTATGGATATCCAGTTTTACCAGTATCATTTATTGAAGAAATTGTCTTTTCCCAGGGTATGTTCTTGGCAACTTTGTCTAAATGAGTTTACTGTTGGTTTGTGAATTTGTTTCTGGGTTCTCTATGCTATTACCTTGGTCTGTGTGACTGCTTTTATGCCAGTACCATGCTCTTTTGGTTACTATACTTCTGTAATATGATTTTAATTCAGGAAATGTGATTCCTCCAGTTTTGTTCTTTTTGCTTATGATAGCTTTGGCTATTCCAGGTCATTTGTGGTTCCATATAAGTTTTAGGGTTTTTTTATTATTATTATTATTTTTATGAAGAATGTCATTGGTATTTTGAAAAAGGTTGCATTAAATCTATACATCACTTTGGGTGGTATGGACATTTTTACAATATCAGTTATTCCAATTCATGAACAGGGATTTTTTTTTTTATTATTTTGTGTCCTCTTCAATTTATTTCATCAGTATTTTATAGTTTTCATTATAGAGATCTTTCACTTCTTTAGTTAAGTTTATTCCTAAGTATTTAATTTTATTTGTGACTGTTGTATACTGGATTACTTTTTTTCAGATTGTTCACTTTGGGCATATAGAAATGTTACTGATTTTTATATGTTGATTTTGTATACCTCAACTTTACTGAATTTGTTTATGACTTCCAGTGGCTTCTTGGTGGGGTCTTTAAATTTTTCAAAATATGAGACTATATCATCTACAAACAGAATAATTTTACTTCTTCCTTTCCAATTTAGATGCCCTTAATATCTTTTTCTCATCTGCTTACTCTAGCTAGGACTTCTAGTATTATGTTAAATAATAGTGGTGACAATGGGCATCCTTGTGATGGTCCAGATCTTAGGAAAAGGCTTTCAGTTTTTTCCCATTCAGTAAGATATCCGCTTCAGGACTGTTGTATGTGCCTTTTATTAGTCTGAGGTATGTTCCTTCTATCCCCAGTTCTTTGAAGATTTTTTTTTATCATGAATGGATATTGAATTTTATCAAATTCTTTTTTTGGCATCAATTGAAATGATCTTTTTTATTTTTATTCTGTTGATATGATGTATCATATTGATTTTAATGTATTGTTACATTCAGTTTGCTAGTATTTCGTTGAGAATTTTGCAAAAAAAAAAAATTATCAAAGATATTGACCTGTCATTCTCTTTTATTTTGATGTGTCTTTGTCTGTTTTTGTTATCAGGGTAATAATGGTCTTGTAAAATGAGTTTGCAGGTATTTCCTCCTCCTCTTTTTTTGGAATAGTTTTTTTTTTTTTTTTTTTTTTTTTTTTTTTTTTTTTAATTTATTTATTTTTATTATACTTTAAGTTGTAGGGTACATGTGCATAACGTGCAGGTTTGTTACATATGTATACTTGTGCCATGTTGCTGTGCTGCACCCATCAACTCGTCATTTACATCAGGTATAACTCCCAATGCAATCCCTTCCCCCCTCCCCCCTCCCCATGATAGGCCCCAGTGTGTGATGTTCCCCTTCCTGAGTCCGAGTGATCTCATTGTTCAGTTCCCACCTATGAGTGAGAACATGCGGTGTTTGGTTTTCTGTTCTTGTGATAGTTTGCTAAGAATGATGGATTCCAGCTGCATCCAAGTCCCTACAAAGGACTCAAACTCATCCTTTTTTATGGCTGCATAGTATTCCATGGTGTATATGTGCCACATTTTCTTAATCCAATCTGTCACTGATGGACATTTGGGTTGATTCCAAGTCTTTGCTATTGTGAATAGTGCTGCAATAAACATACGTGTGCATGTGTCTTTATAGCAGCATAATTTATAATCCTTTGGGTATATACCCAGTAATGGGATGGCTGGGTCATATGGTACATCTAGTTCTAGATCCTTGAGGAATCGCCATACTGTTTTCCATAATGGTTGAACTAGTTTACAATCCCACCAACAGTGTAAAAGTGTTCCTATTTCTCCACATCCTCTCCAGCACCTGTTGTTTCCTGACTTTTTAATGATTGCCATTCTAACTGGTGTGAGATGGTATCTCATTGTGGTTTTGATTTGCATTTCTCTGATGGCCAGTGATGATGAGCATTTTTTCATGTGTCTGTTGGCTGTATGAATGTCTTCTTTTGAGAAATGTCTGTTCATATCCTTTGCCCACTTTTTGATGGGGTTGTTTGTTTTTTTCTTGTAAATTTGTTTGAGTTCTTTGTAGGTTCTGGATATTAGCCCTTTGTCAGATGAGTAGATTGCAAAAATTTTCTCCCATTCTGTAGGTTGCCTGTTCACTCTGATGGTAGTGTCTTTTGCTGTGCAGAAGCTCTTTAGTTTAATGAGATCCCATTTGTCAATTTTGGCTTTTGCTGCCGTTGCTTTTGGTGTTTTAGACATGAAATCTTTGCCCATGCCTATGTCCTGAATGGTACTACCTAGGTTTTCCTCTAGGATTTTTATGGTATTAGGTCTAACATTTAAGTCTCTAATCCATCTTGAATTAATTTTCGTATAAGGAGTAAGGAAAGGATCCAGTTTCAGCTTTCTACTTATGGCTAGCCAATTTTCCCAGCACCATTTATTAAATAGGGAATCCTTTCCCCATTTCTTGTTTCTCTCAGGTTTGTCAAAGATCAGATGGCTGTAGATGTGTGGTATTATTTCTGAGGACTCTGTTCTGTTCCATTGGTCTATATCTCTGTTTCGGTACCAGTACCATGCTGTTTTGGTTACTGTAGCTTTGTAGTATAGTTTGAAGTCAGGTAGCGTGATGCCTCCAGCTTTGTTCTTTTGACTTAGGATTGTCTTGGAGATGCGGGCTCTTTTTTGGTTCCATATGAACTTTAAAGCAGTTTTTTTTCCAATTCTGTGAAGAAACTCGTTGGTAGCTTGATGGGGACGGCATTGAATCTATAAATTACCTTGGGCAGTATGGCCATTTTCACGATATTGATTCTTCCTATCCATGAGCATGGTATGTTCTTCCATTTGTTTGTGTCCTCTTTTATTTCACTGAGCAGTGGTTTGTAGTTCTCCTTGAAGAGGTCCTTTACATCCCTTGTCAGTTGGATTCCTAGGTATTTTATTCTCTTTGAAGCAATTGTGAATGGAAGTTCATTCCTGATTTGGCTCTCTGTTTGTCTGTTACTGGTGTATAAGAATGCTTGTGATTTTTGCACATTAATTTTGTATCCTGAGACTTTGCTGAAGTTGCTTATCAGCTTAAGGAGATTTTGGGCTGAGACAATGGGGTTTTCTAAATATACAATCATGTCATCTGCAAACAGGGACAATTTGACTTCTTCTTTTCCTAACTGAATACCCTTGATTTCTTTCTCTTGCCTAATTGCCCTAGCCAGAACTTCCAACACTATGTTGAATAGGAGTGGTGAGAGAGGGCATCCCTGTCTTGTGCCAGTTTTCAAAGGGAATTTTTCCAGTTTTTGCCCATTCAGTATGATATTGGCTGTGGGTTTGTCATAAATAGCTCTTATTATTTTGAGATACGTTCCATCAATTCCAAATTTATTGAGCGTTTTTAGCATGAAGGGCTGTTGAATTTTGTCAAAAACCTTTTCTGCATCAATTGAGATAATCATGTGTTTCCTGTCTTTGGTTCTGTTTATATGCTGGATTATGTTTATTGATTTGCGAATGTTGAACCAGCCTTGCATCCCAGGGATGAAGCCCACTTGATCATGGTGGATAAGCTTTTTGATGTGTTGCTGAATCCGGTTTGCCAGTATTTTATTGAGGATTTTTGCATCGATGTTCATCAGGGATATTGGTCTAAAATTCTCTTTTTTTGTTGTGTCCTTGCCAGGCTTTGGTATCAGGATGATATTGGCCTCATAAAATGAGTTAGGGAGGATTCCCTCTTTTTCTATTGATTGGAATAGTTTCAGAAGGAATGGTACCAACTCCTCCTTGTACCTCTGGTAGAATTCAGCTGTGAATCCATCTGGTCCTGGACTTTTTTTGGTTGGTAGGCTATTAATTGTTGCCTCAATTTCAGAGCCTGCTATTGGTCTATTCAGGGATTCAACTTCTTCCTGGTTTAGTCTTGGAAGAGTGTAAGTGTCCAGGAAATTATCCATTTCTTCTAGATTTTCCAGTTTATTTGCGTAGAGGTGTTTATAGTATTCTCTGATGGTAGTTTGTATTTCTGTGGGGTCGGTGGTGATATCCCCTTTATCATTTTTAATTGCGTCGATTTGATTCTTCTCTCTTTTCTTCTTTATTAGTCTGGCTAGTGGTCTGTCAATTTTGTTGATCTTTTCAAAAAAACCAACTCCTGGATTCATTGATTTTTTGGAGAGTTTTTTGTGTCTCTATCTCCTTCAGTTCTGCTCTGATCTTAGTTATTTCTTGTCTTCTGCTAGCTTTCGAATGTGTTTGCTCTTGCTTCTCTAGTTCTTTTAATTGCGATGTTAGAGTGTCAATTTTAGATCTTTCCTGCTTTCTCTTGTGGGCATTTAGTGCTATAAATTTCCCTCTACACACTGCTTTAAATGTGTCCCAGAGATTCTGGTATGTTGTATCTTTGTTCTCATTGGTTTCAAAGAACATCTTTATTTCTGCCTTCATTTCGTTATGTACCCAGTAGTCATTCAGGAGCAGGTTGTTCAGTTTCCATGTAGTTGAGCGGTTTTTGAGTGAGTTTCTTAGTCCTGAGTTCTAGTTTGATTGCACTGTGGTCTGAGAGACAGTTTGTTATAATTTCTGTTCTTGTACATTTGCTGAGGAGTGCTTTACTTCCAATTACGTGGTCGATTTTGGAGTAAGTATGATGTGGTGCTGAGAAGAATGTATATTCTGTTGATTTGGGGTGGAGAGTTCTATAGATGTCTATTAGGTCTGCTTGCTGCAGAGATGAGTTCAATTCCTGGATATCCTTGTTAACTTTCTGTCTCGTTGATCTGTCTAATGTTGACAGTGGAGTGTTGAAGTCTCCCATTATTATTGTATGAGAGTCTAAGTCTCTTTGTAAGTCTCTAAGGACTTGCTTTATGAATCTGGGTGCTCCTGTATTGGGTGCATATATATTTAGGATAGTTAGCTCTTCCTGTTGAATGGATCCCTTTACCATTATGTAATGGCCTTCTTTGTCTCTTTTGATCTTTGATGGTTTAAAGTCTGTTTTATCAGAGACTAGTATTGCAACCCCTGCTTTTTTTTGTTCTCCATTTGCTTGGTAAATCTTCCTCCATCCCTTTATTTTGAGCCTATGTATGTCTCTGCGTGTGAGATGGGTCTCCTGAATACAGCAGACTGATGGGTCTTGACTCTTTATCCAGTTTGCCAGTCTGTGTCTTTTAATTGGAGCATTTAGTCCATTTACATTTAAGGTTAAGATTGTTATGTGTGAACTTGATCCTGCCATTATGATATTAACTGGTTATTTTGCTCATTAGTTGATGCAGTTTCTTCCTAGCCTCAATGGTCTTTACATTTTGGCATGTTTTTGCAATGGCTGGTACCGGTTGTTCCTTTCCATGTTTAGTGCTTCCTTCAGGGTCTCTTGTAAGGCAGGCCTAGTGGTGACAAAATCTCTAAGCATTTGCTTATCTGTAAAGGATTTTATTTCTCCTTCACTTACGAAACTTAGTTTGGCTGGATATGAAATTCTGGGTTTAAAATTCTTTTCTTTAAGAATGTTGAATATTGGCCCCCACTCTCTTCTGGCTTGGAGAGTTTCTGCCGAGAGATCTGCTGTTAGTCTGATGGGCTTCCCTTTGTGGGTAACCCGACCTTTTTCTCTGGCTGCCCTTAAGATTTTTTCCTTCATTTCAACTTTGGTGAATCTGGCAATTATGTGTCTTGGAGTTGCTCTTCTCGAGGAGTATCTTTGTGGCGTTCTCTGTATTTCCTGGATTTGAATGTTGGCCTGCCCTACTAGGTTGGGGAAGTTCTCCTGGATGATATCCTGAAGAGTGTTTTCCAACTTGGTTCCATTTTCCCCCTCACTTTCAGGCACCCCAATCAGACGTAGATTTGGTCTTTTTACATAATCCCATACTTCTTGCAGGCTTTGTTCATTTCTTTTTCTTCTTTTTTCTTTTGGTTTCTCTTCTCGCTTCATTTCATTCATTTGATCCTCAATCGCTGATACTCTTTCTTCCAGTTGATCGAGTCGGTTACTGAAGCTTGTGCATTTGTCACGTATTTCTCGTGTCATGGTTTTCATCTCTTTCATTTCATTTAGGACCTTCTCTGCATTAATTACTCTAGCCATCAATTCTTCCACTTTTTTTTCAAGATTTTTAGTTTCTTTGCGCTGGCTACGTAATTCCTCCTTTAGCTCTGAGAAATTTGATGGACTGAAGCCTTCTTCTCTCATCTCGTCAAAGTCATTCTCCGTCCAGCTTTGATCCGTTGCTGGCGATGAGCTGTGCTCCTTTGCCGGGGGAGATGCGCTCTTATTTTTTGAATTTCCAGCTTTTCTGCCCTGCTTTTTCCCCATCTTTGTGGTTTTATCTGCCTCTGGTCTTTGATGATGGTGATGTACTGATGGGGTTTTGGTGTAGGTGTCCTTCCTGTTTGATAGTTTTCCTTCTAACAGTCAGGACTCTCAGCTGTAGGTCTGTTGGAGATTGCTTGAGGTCCACTCCAGACCCTGTTTGCCTGGGTATCAGCAGCAGAGGCTGCAGAAGATAGAATATTTCTGAACAGCGAGTGTACCTGTCTGATTCTTGCTTTGGAAGCTTCTTCTCAGGGGTGTACTCCTCCCTGTGAGGTGTGGGGTGTCAGACTGCCCCTAGTGGGGGATGTCTCCCAGTTAGGCTACTCAGGGGTCAGGGACCCACTTGAGCAGGGAGTCTGTCCCTTCTCAGATCTCAACCTCCGTGTTGGGAGATCCACTGCTCTCTTCAAAGCTGTCAGACAGAATCGTTTGCATCTGCAGAGGTGTCTGCCTCGTTTGTTTAGTTTACTGTGCCCTGTCCCCAGAGGTGGAGTCTACAGAGACAGGCAGGTTTCCTTGAGCTGCTGTGAGCTCCACCCAGTTCGAGCTTCCCAGCAGCTTTGTTTACCTACTTAAGCCTCAGCAATGGCGGGCGCCCCTCCCCCAGCCTCGCTGCTGCCTTGCCGGTAGATCACAGACTGCTGCGCTAGCAATGAGGGAGGCTCCGTGGGTGTGGGACCCTCCCGGCCAGGTGTGGGATATGATCTCCTGGTGTGCCTGTTTCTTAAAGCGCAGTATTGGGGTGGGAGTTACCCGATTTTCCAGGTGTTGTGTCTCAGTTCCCCTGGCTAGGAAAAGGGACTCCCTTCCCCCTTGCGCTTCCCAGGTGAGGCAATGCCTCGCCCTGCTTCAGCTCTCGCTGGTCGGGCTGCAGCAGCTGACCAGCACCGATCGTCCGGCACTCCCCAGTGAGATGAACCCAGTACCTCAGTTGAAAATGCAGAAATCACCGGTCTTCTGTGTTGCTCGCGCTGGGAGTTGGAGACTGGAGCTGCTCCTATTCGGCCATCTTGCTCCGCCCCCTTGGAATAGTTTTTGTAGGATTGTTATTAGTTCCTTAAATGTTTGACAAAAATGAGCAGTAAGGAACCATTAGGTCCTGAGCTTTTCTTTACTGAGAGAGGTTTATTACAGCTTCGACCTTGTTATTTGTTATTGGTCTGTTTAGGTTTTGGACTTCTTGTTGGTTAAATTTTGATAGGCTCTATCTATAAATGTGTTCATTTCTTCTAGATTTTTCAATATTGGCATGTAGTTAGTTGCTCATAGTAGCCACTAATGATTATTTGAATTTCTGTGTTATCAGATGTAATGTCTCCTTTTGCATTTCTAATTTTATTTATTTGTATCTTCACTGTTTTTTCTTAGTCTGGCTAAAGGTTTGTCAATTTTGTTTAACATTTAAAAAAAGCTTTTTGTTTTATTGATCTTTTGTAATTTTTTAATTTCAATTTTGTCAATTTATGCTCTGATCTATATTTTTTTTCTTCCACTAATGTTGGTTTTGGTTTTCTCTTGCCTTTCTAAATCTTTAAGATGCATCATTAGATTGTTTCTTTGGAGTTTTTCTCTTTTTTTATATATAGGCATGTATAGCTATAAACTTTCATCTTAATACTGCTTTTTCTGTATCTCATAGGTTTTGATATCTCATGTTTTCATTGTGATTTATTGTCAGAAATTTTTCAATTTCCTTTTTGTTTTCTTCATTGGTCATTCAGGAGAATAGTGTTTTCTTGTTTCTTATTTTATTTTTCTCATTCCTTTATTTATTTTTTATGTTTGTGGGTAGATAGTAGGTGTATATGTTTAATTTCCATGTGTTTGTGTAGTTTCCAAAATTCCTTCTGTTACTGATTTCTACTTTTATTCTATTGTGGTTTGGAAAGATGTGTAGTATTATATCTAATTTTTGTCAATGTCATAACACTTCTTTGGTGACCTGACCTAACATATGTTCCATACTTGAGAATAGTCCATGTGCTGAGGAGAAGAATGTGTATTCGGCAGCTGTTGGATGAAATGGCCTATAAATATCTGTTAGATCCATTTGATCTATAGTGCAGATTAAGTCCAATGTTTGTTTGTTGATTCGTATCTGGAAGATCTATCTAATGTTGAAAGTGGGGTGTTAAAATATGCAGCTATTATTGTATTGGGGCCTATCTCTCTCTTTAGCTCTAATAATATTTCCTTTACATATCTGGGTGCTCCATTATTGGGTGCATATATATTTAAAATGCTGTATTTTCTGGTTGAATTGACTTCTCTATCATTACACAGAGACCTTCTTTTGTCTCTTCGTATGTTTTTTGGTTTTGAAATCTATTTTGTCTGATATAAGTGTAGTGATTTCTGCTCTTTGCTATTTGGACTTGCTTGTTCTAGTCCTTTTTGAGAAGACTTTTCAGATATTTGAAAGGACTTGCATGTTGTGATATAATCTGTACTTGCGTTGGGGACACCTCAGCCCTAGTAACACTGTGATTCTTGCAGACTTGTAGAGGTACTGCCTTAATGCAGTATCTGGGCAAATTCTCTGGATTACCAGGCAGAAACTCTTGTTTCCTTCACTGACTTTCTCCCAAATATACAGAATCTCTCTCTCTCTCTCTCTCTCTCTCTCTCTCTATCTATCTATCTCTCTCTCTCTCTCTCTTCTGAGACACCTGAAGCTGCAGTTGGAGTGACACAAGTATCCCTGCAGCCATCACCACTATGATTGTGCTGGGTCAGACTTGAAGCCAGCAGAGCACTGTGCCTCACCCAAGACACGCTATAACCACTCCTTGGATACTGCCTATGTTCACTCAAGACCCTGATGCTCTTCAATTAGCAGAGGACAAGGCCAGCCAGGCCTGTGGCCTTCCATTCACAATGGCAAGTTCCCCCAGGCCTTGGGTTTGTCCAGAGGTGCCCTCTGGGACTCAAGAGACTAGAGTAGTAAAGCTTAGAAGTCTACCTGGTGTTCACTGAAACCACAAGATGCAGTCATTCCCACTCTTTTCTCCCTTTTCCAAAGGCAGAGGATCACCCTGTAGTCCCTGCTTGCATACGTCACGTTGTTGGGTACTGCCAGACTACTGCAGATGTTCTCTTAAGGTCCAGGGGCTCTTCAGTCAGCTTATAGTAAACACTACCTGGCCTGGAACTCCCCCTTCAGGGCAATGGACTCACCTCTGGCCCAGAGAAAGTTCAGAAATTCCATCCGATGTCAAGTCCTGGAATTGGGGACTCCAAGAGCCCACTTGCTTCTCTACTTCCCTGTGGCTGTGCTGGTACCTAAGGCTCAAGACAAAGTCCCCTTCACTTTTGTGTTTGCTTATCTCAAGCAGAAGTTTCACCTCATAGCCACCTCTGCCAGTAATTACCTGAAGCCAACAAGTCTCAGAGGCTCACCCAGGACCCTCAACATAATACCTTGATATCTCTGCTGGTTATTTGGGTCCCAAGGGCTCTTCAGTTAGCAGTTGATGTATGTTGCCAGGACCTAATTATTTCCTTCAAAGCAGAGGGTCATTTTCTGATCTTTGATGTGTCTAGAAATGTTGTCTGTGAGCTATGGCCTGAGACAGGGGTCTCATGACTCTGAACAGTGACCTGTCCTGTGGCTGAGCGTAAATCTTAGGTGTAAGACAGAGTCCTCCTGAAGAGATGGAAAATTTTCCCTCTTCTCTCTTCAAGCAGAAAGAAAGATTCTCTTTTGGAGCTGTGAGCTGTGTATCCTGGGGTTAGGGGAAGGATGATGCCATCACTCCCTTTGCTGCCCCAGCTTGTGTCTCAGGAGGTTTCATGCCCCACCAGTTCACTGTCTCTGGGACCAGTTCAGCACTAGGACTCACTTGAAAGTTGCAGTCCTTTAGGTCTAAACTGCCTTTCATGCTTATTTAGAGATACAAAGCACTGTAGCCTGGGGTGGCAAGGTTAGCAGCAACTCAGGTTTCAACCACTGGGATCAGTAATTCCCCTTTGGCTAGGGCTGTTTTAAATGCTGCCTTTGTGGGCAGGCATCAGCTGAATGTGGTCTAGTTTTCCTTTCTGCTCTAGCATTACAGTGCTGAGTTTGTTGCCTCACAACCGCTGTGCTTTCTCTCCTTCAGCACTCAGAGATGCTCTCTGCACCATGCCACTGCTGCAGCTGCCAGTGGTAGGGGGAGATGGGTGGCAACGGCAATTCAAGACTTTTTCTACCTCTTCAGTGCTTGTTTCAGTGAAGTTAACACCAGGAACTGTAAGGGCTCACTTGATTGATTTTTGTTTCTTATGAAGGGTTGTTGTTTGTGTAGATAGTCGATAAACTGGTATCTTTGAAGGGGATATGATCAGTGGAGCGCTCTATTCTGCCATCTTGATCAACTCATCTTGGTTTTGATTCGCTTTTATCTGATGATTACTGATTTGAAGCATTTTTTTTTTCATTTTTGTTGACTACTCTTAAGTCTTGTTTTTGAGAAGCATTGCTCATCTCTTTCACCCATTTTTTAATGGAGTTATTTGAATTTTGCTTGTGTAATTGTTTCCGTTTCTTTTATATTCTGGATATTAGACCTTTGTCAGATGCATTGTTTGGAAATATTTTCTCCCATTCTGTAGGTTTTTTACTCTGTTGATAGTTTCTCTTGCTGTGCAGAAGCACTTCAGTTTAATTTGGTCCCACGTGTCAATTTTTGATTTTCTTGTAATTGCTTTTAATGACTTAGTAATACATTCTTTTTCAAGAACAATTTCCAGAAGGGTGTTTCCTAGGTTTTCTTCTAGGATTCTTATAGGTTGAGGTGTTACATCTAAATTTTTAATCCATGTTTAGTTAATTTTTGCATATGGTGAAATGTAGGAGTCTAGTTTTATTCTTCTACATATGGCTAGCAGGTATCCCAGCGATATTTATTGAATAGGGTGTACTTTCCCCATTATTTATTATCATCAAGTTTGCCAAGATTACATAGCTGCAGGTGTGCAGCTTTATTTTGGAGTTCTCTTCCCCCCCCCCCCCATCTTTGGACTCTGTGTCTGTTTTAGTACCAATACCCTGCTGTGTTGTTTACTGTATCCTTATGGTATAGTTTGAAGTTGGGTAATGTGATGCCTCTGGCTTCATTCCTTTTGCTTAGAATTGCTTTGGCTATTTGGGTCATTATTGCTTCCATATGAATTGTAAAATTGTTTTTCTATAAAAAATGGCATTGATAGTTTGATTGGAATAGCATTGAATCTGTAGATTACTTTGAGCTGTATGGCCATTTTAACAAAACTGACTCTTCTTATTCATGAGCATGGAATGTTTTGCCATTTGTTTCATCTATAATTTCTTTCAGCAGCAGTGTTTTGTAGTTCTCCTTGTAGAGATCTTTCAACTCCTCAGTTAGATGTATTCCTGTTTTTTTCTTGTTTTTTTGTTTGTTTGTTTGTTTGTTTGTTTGTTTGTTTTTAGATGGAGTCTCACTCTGTAGAACAAGCTGGAGTGCAGTGGCGTGATCTTGGCTCACTGCAACCTCCACCTCCTGGGCTCAAATGATTCTCATGCCTCAGTCTCCTGAGTAGCTGGGAATACAGGCCCATGCCACCACACCCGACTAATTGTTTGTATTTTAGTAGAGACGAGGTTTCACCATGTTTCCCAAGGTGGTCTCGAACTCCTGAGCTCAGGCAATCCACCTGCCTCGACCTCCCAAAGTGCTGGGATTGCAGGCGTGAGCCACCATGCCCAGCAGTTAGATGTATTCCTAGGTATTTTATTTATTTGTGGCTATTGTAAATGGGATTGTGTTCCATATTTGACTTTTGGCTTGAATGTTACTGGTGTATAAAAACTCTACTGATTTTTATATGTTGATTTTGTATCCGGAAAGTCATTTGCCAGTTCCACAAGCCATTTGGTGGAGTCTTTAGGGTTTTCTAGGTAGAGAATCAATTCATCCATGAGGAGAGATAGCTTGACTTCTTTTCTTATTGGGATGCCATTTATGCTTTTCTCTTGACTGATTGCTTTGGCTAAGACTTCCAGTACTATGTTGAATAGGAGGAATGAGATTGGGCATCCTTGTCTTTTTCCGTTTTCAAGGAAATGCTTCTGGTTTTTGCCTATTCAGTATGATGATGGCTGTATGTTTGTCATAGATAGCTCTTATTTTGTAACATGTTCCTTTGATGCCCATGCTGTTGAGTGTTGAGGTTTTTTTTTTTTTTTTTAAATCATGAAGGGATATTGTATTTTATCAAAAGCTTTTATTATATCTGTTGAAATGATAATATGGTTTTTGTTTTTAATTTTGTTTATGTAGTGAATTACATTTATTGATGTTCATATGTTGAACCAGCCTTGCATACTAGGAATAAATTCTACTTGATTGTGCTGAATTAACTTTTTGATATGCTGCTAGATTTAGTTTGCTAGGATTTTATTGAGGATTTTTGTGTTTATGTTTATCAGATATATTGGCCTGTAACTTTCTTTTTTCCTTGTGCCTTTGCTGAGTTTTAGTAAGAATGATGCTGGCCTCATAGAATGAGTTAGGGAAGAGTCCCTTCTCCTCAAATTTTTGGAATAGTATCAATAGAATGGGTACCAGCTCTTTGTTGTATGCCTGGTGTAATTCAACTATGAATCCATCTGGTCCAGGGCATTTTTGGTTGGTAGGTTTTATATTGTTTATTCTATTTTGGAGCTTGATATTAATCTGATCAGCATTTTAATTTCTTCCTGATTTTATCTTGAGAGATTGCGTGTTTACAGGCATTTATCCATTTCCTCTAGGTTTTCTAATTTGTATATGTAGAATCTCTGAGGTTCTTTTGTATTTCTGTGAGATTAATTGTAACGTCACCTTTGTTATTTTTGTATGTACTTATTTCAATCTTTTCTCTCTTTTTTTTTTTTTCTTTTTGGTTAATGCAGCTGGTGGTCTATCAATCAATCTTTTTTTCCTTTCAAAAATTTAACTTTTGGTTGCATTGAGTGTTTGGATTTTTGGGTCTCAATTTTTTCAACTCTGCCCTGATTTTAGTTATTTCTTTACTTCTGTCAGCTTTCGGGTTAATTTGTTCCTGTTTTCCCAATTCCCTTGTGTGTGATGTTAAATTATTAATTTGAGATCTTTCTAACTTTTTAAGGTAAGCACTTAATAATATAAATTTTGACTTAACGTGGCTTTTGCTGCATTCAGAGATTTTGGTATGTTGTGACTTTGTTTTTATTTATTTCAGAGATTTATTTATTTATGCATTAACTTTATGGTTAATGCAAAATCACTCAGGAGCAAATTGCTTAATTTACATGTAATTATGTGGTTTTGAGAGATCTTGGTATTGACTTATATTTTTATTACAATGTGCTCTAATGGTATGTTTAATATGATTTTTTAAAAATTTTTTGATACCTGCTTTATGGCCAAGCATGTAGTAAATCTTGGGGTATGTTCTGTGTACAGATGAGAGGAATGTAAAATCTGTGGTAGATGGGTGGAGTAATCTGTAGATGTTTATTAGTTCCAACTGGCCAAATGTCACATTTAATTCCAGAATTTTTTTTTGTTAGTATTCTGCTTCAGTGATCTGTCTAATGTTTACAGTGGGGTGTTGAAGTCTCCCACTATTATCAGGCGGCTGTCTCAGTCTCTTTATAGGTCTAGAAGTACTTCTTTTTGTGAATCCCAGTGCCCCAATGTTGAGTTCATATATATTTAGGATAGCTAACCCTTTTTGTTGAATTGAACCATTTTTCATTGTGTAATGCTCTTCTTTTTCCTTTTTTTTTTTTTTTTTTTTTTTTTTTACTATTGCTGATTTAAAGTCTGTTTTATCTAAGTATAATGATAACTTCTGATGTATTTTGTTCTCCATTTGCAGTGTGACTCTTCAACCCTTTACCTTGGGCCTATGGGTTTTGTTACAAGTGAGATGGTTCTCTTGAAGACAGCAAATTAATGGGTCTTGATTTTTCTTATCCAGATTGCCACTCTGTGCTTTTTAAGTGGGACATTTAGACCGTTTACATTCAAGATTAATATTAATATGTGAGGTTTTGTGACTAGTTGCTCCGTAGTGTCTATTGTGTGGTTGCTTTATAGTGTCTGTGGGCTATGTAATTAGGAGTGTTTTGTGGTGACAGGTATTATTATTTTGTTTCTATATTTAGAACTCTCAAGGATCTCTTGTATGGTTTGTGTAGTGGTTACAAATTCCCTTAGCACTTGATTGTCTGAAAAATATTTTATGTCTCCTTCATTTATGAAGTTGAGTTTGGTGGGATAAAAAATTATTGATTGGAATTTCTTTTCTTTAAAGATACTGAAGATAGGCCTCCAATCTCTCCTACCTTGTAAGGATTTTGCTGAGAAGTCTTCTGTTAGCCTGTTGAGGCTCCCTCCGTATGTCATCTGACCTTTTTCTACAGCTGCCTTTAAGATTTCTTCTTTAGCATATATCTTGGACAATCTGATGACTATATGCCTTGGTGATGTTCATTTTATATAGTACCGTGCAGGTGTTCTCTGTATTTCTTGAATCCGGATGTCTACCTCTCTAACGAGATTATGGAAATTTTTTTCAATGACTCTAATATGTTTTCCAGGTTGTTTGCTTGTTTTCCTCTCTCAGGAAGCCAATAATTCCTAAATTTAGTCATATTACATAATCCCATATTTCTTGGAAACTTTGTTCATTTGTTAACAATTATGTTTTCTTTATTTTTCTGACTGGATTAGTTCAAAAGACCAGTCTTCAAGTTCCGGAAGTCTTTTTTCTGTTTGGTGCAGCCTATTGATAAAGCTTCCCATTTTATTTTGAAATTCCTTATGTGAAAGTTTCCATTTTAGAATTTCTTTTTGGTTTCTTTTTAAGATGTTTATCTCTTCCTTCATTTCCTGGATCACTTTAGATTTTTCTTTGTGTTTATTTTCAACCTTGTTTTTGATCACATTGAACTTCCTTGCAAATTGTGCTATGAATTCTTTAAGCGTCACTTCTGAGTTTCTATTTTTGCTGGACACCATTGCTGGAGGGCTAGTGTGATCCTTTGGTAGCTTCACTATCTTCAGATTTTTCATGGTGCCAGATTTTTTTATGCTGGTTCCTTCTCATTTGGAGATGCTGACACTTTTAATTTTTGTAATTATTTTCGTGTGGGTGAATTTTGTTTCTTTTTCTTTCCTTTCCTATAATTTTGTTTTTTGTTTTTTGTTTTCTTTCCTTTCCCCTTTCTACCTGTCTCTGTGCGACTGTAGAGAATACTGGGTAGTCTTTTGGCTTTGTTTCTCTTAGTCCTACGCACTTCTTTCCGCGAGTTTTATTTTAGGCTGTGCAGTTCAACCTACGAGCCAGTAGATGGCACTCATGGGTAAGAGCTAGATGTGGCCTACATGGCGGACTATACGCTTGATCTTTGTTTACTGGCAGATGCTCTCTGTTGCCTTGGGTAATGAGCTTATTTAGCGAATATACAGAAGTCTCAGCTTCCTGCTCAGCCCCAAGGGGCTTGTGGCCACAATGAGTAGGGCCAGACTAGGCAGATCTGCCTACAGATCACCCAGTGGTCGACACAAAGACCTCTTCTGAAGGAGAATTTAGTGGGCAGCACTGAGGGGTGTACCTAGATGTGAAGCTAGGGAACATCCTCAGTGACAAGTTCTCTGCATGAGAATAAGAGGTGGCCTAAACTCCTAATCCGTGAGATTGGGTGATTCACATGCCTGGAAATATGGGTGGGTGTGGAGCAGAGAGCGCATCCCTGCACCAAGATCTCTGCACAAGAGGTGTGGGGAAACTCAGGCGGCTGAACAAGGCAAGCAGGTGCTCATCTGCTTAAGCCTGTAGCAGAGGGTCTCACAGCACCATAATCTATGTCCAGGAAGAGTGGGGCAGCTGAGACTGCTTAACTAGATGAGTGGATGCTTTGAATGCCTGGAGATACGCCTGGGCATAAAGCAGAGAGAGCCTCTATGCACCAGGGTCTCTGCACAGGAAGAGTGGGGAATGTCAGAGTGCTGATCCAGGTAAGCAGGTACCCCAAATGCCTGGAGATCCGCCTGGTGTGGAGCAGAGAGGGTTCCCCTGCACCAAATTCTTTTAACCAGCCAGATGACATCAAGAAAGCTGTTTGCTATTGTACTCTCCCCCAGGTTCTGGGGTGTCCTTCATGATTCTGGTGGATTTCCATTTTTCCTTCTTGAATTGAAGCTCTCAGAATAGATCTTTATGCACTATTGTCACCAGAAAGGGATCCAGATACAAACCCCAAGAGTGGGTTCTTGGATCTCACACAAGAAAGAATTCAAGGTGAATCTGTAAAGTGAAAGCAAGTTTATTAAGAAATAAAGGAATAAAAGAATAGCTACTCCATAGAGCAGCCCTAAGGGCTGCTGGTTGCCCATTTTTGTGGTTATTTATCTCTTGATTATATGCTAAACAAAGGGTGGAATTTTTATGCCTCCCCGTTTTAGACCATAAAGGGTAACTTCCTGATGTTGCCATGGCATTTGTAAATTGTCATGGCGCTGATGGGAGTGTAATAGTGAGGATGACCAGTGGTCACTCTCATAGCCATCTTGGTTTTGGTGGGTTTTGGCCAGCTTCATTACTGCAACTTGTTTTATCAACAAGGTCTTTATGACCTGTATCTTGTGCTGATCTCCTGTCTCATCCTGTGACTTAGAATGCCTTAACCATCTGAGAATGCAGCCCAGTAGGTTTCAGCGTCATTTCACCCAGCCCCTACTGAAGATGGAGTTGCTCTGGTTCAATCACTTCTGACATAATCTTGCTATTTCCAAGTGGCTAAGGCACAACAAAACCTCTAATCTGCACACACACACACAAAAAAAATTCTGGATCTTTTTAAATTTCATTCCACAATGTCTTTAAATTTTTAGAGTAAATTTGAATTTCCATTGTTAAATTTGACTCAAATCATTTTATTCTTTCTGATGCTATTCTAAATGGAACTGTTTTCTTAATATAATTTCTTTATTATCTATTACATGCATATACAAATGCAATTGATTTTTGAACATTGATCTTGTGTCTTGAGCTTTGACAAACATGTATTAGTACTAATAATTTTTAGTAGATTCATTATGATTTTCTGCATATAAGAATATATCATTTGCAAATAAAGATGCTTTTTTCTTTCCAATTTAGATGTTTTTTATTTCTTTTCTTTCCCTAATTTCTCTGGTTAGAAGTTCCATTACAATGTTAAATAGAAGTGAGAAAGCAGCTATCCTTGTTTCATTTCTTAGGGGAAAAAATCCAGTATTTAACCATTAAACATGATTTATGTTATGAGTTTTTTATAGTCTTCCTTTATCAGAGAGTTTTCTGTTTCTAGTTTGTTAGGTGTCTTTATCATAAAAGGGTGTAGAATGTCATCAGACTTTTTTCTGCATGTATTGATATGACCTTGTGGTTTTGTTTTTTATTCTATTAATATAGTGTATTACATTAATTGATTTTTGCATGTTAAGCAAACCTTGCATTTTGGGGATAAATCCCAGTCATGATGTGTAATCCTCTTAATATGTTGCTGAATTAAGTTTGCTAGTATTGTGTTGAGGGTTTTTGCATCTGTTTTCACAAGATATATTGGTCTATTCTTTTATTGTGGTATCTTTATGTGGCTTTGGAATCAGGGTAATTCTGACCTCATAGTATATATTAGAAAGTGTTCTCTTATATTTCAGGAGAATAATTGGTGCTAATTCTTCTTTTAATGTTTGTTAGACCTCACTATTGAAATCATCTTGTCCTGTGCTCTTCCTTTTTTTTTTTTTTTTTTTTTTTTTTTTTTTAAACAGGTCTCACTCTGTCACCCAGGCTGCAGTGCAATGTCGTGATCTTGGCTCACTGCAACCTCTGCCTCCCAGCCTCAAGCAATCCTCTCACCTCACCCACCTAAGTAGCTTGGACTACGGGTGTATACCACTACACCTAGCTACTTATAAATATAATTTTGTAGAGATGAGATTTTTCCATTTTGCCCAGGGTGGTCTCCAACACCTGGACTCAAGTGATCCATCCACCTTGGCCTCCCAAAGTGCTGGGATTACAGGTGTGAGCCACCACACCCAGCCTGGATGTTCTTGATTACTGACTCAACCTCTTCAATTATAGGTCTGTTCAAATTCTCTATTTCTTCTTGAGCAAGTTTTGATAGTTGCTTTCTAGAAATTTGTTCATTTCATCTACATTATCTAATTTGTTAATGCACAAGTGTTCATAATGTTTTTCTATAATCCTTTTTATTCTGTAAGCACTAGAGTAATGCCCCATTTTCATTTCTATTTTTAGTAATTTGAGTCTTCTCTCTTTTCCTAGTCAGTCTAGCTAAAGACTTGCCAATTTCATTGATTTTTTTCAAAGAGGAAACTTTTGGTTTCATAGATTCTCTGTATTGTTTTTTTCATTCTCTGCTCAACTTTCTCTCCCCAATCTTTATTATTTCTTCCATCTTCTAGCTTTGAATTTAACTTGTTCTTTTCCTAATTCTTTGAGGAATAAGGTGATGTTATTGATTTGGAATCTTTCTTTCTATATAATGTAAGTATCAACAACTATACATTTTCCTGTGATCACTGTTTTTGCTGCATCCCATAGATATTTGTATGCTGTATTTTCACTTTCTTTTGTCTCAAAATCTTTCAAAATTTTTCTTTTAATTTGTCTTTGACTCTTGGTTGTTTAACAGTGTGTTGTTTAATTTCTACATATTTGTGGATTTTCCACTTTTTTTCCACTGTTGATTTCTTGTTTCTTTCCATTCTACTTGGAGAACATAGCTTACATTATTTTTAACCTTTTTAAATATATTTGTTTCTTATGCTCTATCATTTGTCTATACTGGAGAATGTTCCATGTAGATTTAATAATAATTTATTTGTTGCTTAGCAGAATGTTTTGTTGGTGTCTCTTAAGTCTAACTGGTTTTCTATTTATTTTTTGATCTTTTGTCTAATTGTTATATCCATTATTGAATATGGGGTATTGAAATACCCAACTCTCCTTGTCCATTTCTGTCAAGTTTTGATTCATGTATTTTGGTACTTTCCTATTAAATATATGTATACTTATAATTGTACTATCCCCGTGGTGGGTTCAATGTTTTATCATTATAAAATGTTCCTCATCAGCTATAGTGTGTGTTTTAAAGTCCTCTGTGTTTAATATTAGTATAGTCACTTAAACTTTCTGTGGCTGCTGTTTGTATGATTTATATTTTTTCATCCTTTTACATTCAATCATTTTGTATTTTGAAATCTATACTGTGAATTGTCTAGGTGGCATATGGTGACTCTTATTTTGTTATGCCATCTGACAATCTCTGCTCTTGACTAGATTGTTTAATCCATCCACATTTAATGTTATTACTGTTACAGTAAGATTTAAGTGTGCCATTTTACTTTTTTATTTCCAATTTGTTTCATGTCTTTTTTATCCTCTATTTCTTCTTTACTGCTTTCCTTTGCATTAAGTGAATATTTTCTAATGAAACATTTAATTATTTATCACAACCTTTTTGTAATTTATTTTTATTTCCTTAGTAGCTGCCCTGCAGCTTACTATGCACATTTTAACTTATCAGAATGATCTTCAGATTCATGGCAGCTTAATTCCAATGAGATATAGAAATGTTACTTCTATATTACTGTATTATATTTTTCTATTTTATGGTATTAGTGGTTTTCATATATGTATACATTGTGTTAATGTTAAAAACCCATTAATACATTGTTATAATTATTATTTTATACAAGTTTATGTCTTTTAGAGAATCTGAGATAAGAAAGGAGAACAAAGATATATCCTCTGGATAGGGTGAGCACTGTGTCCTCACACGGCAGAAGGCAGAAGGGCAAAAATGGTGCCTTACTAGTTGCCTCCAGCCCTTGTATAAGGTCACTAATGCCATCTATGAGGGAAGAACTTTCATGGCCTAATTACTTCCTAAAGGTATTACCTCTTATTACTGTTATATTAGGGATTAAGTTTTAATATAAATTTTGGAAGGGACACAAACATTCAAACCATAGCAGCATCCTTAGTCTTCAACTTCACTATTGCAAATAAAGTAAGTTTATTTGGGAAGAGAAAAGGATCTATCTGTTTTATGGCCTGCTTCTTCCACCAGGCAAAATCTCTGAGACAGATCTGGAGCTGGGGTTGGGGACAATGGCACACTTATCTTTGAGTGATACTCCTACTCTAGGAGCTGAGTGCTCAGTGGAGGTGGGGGTAGCCTTAGGTCTCCTTGACTCACTTCTCCTAGCTTGAGACCACTGCCTTATGAGCTGGAGAAAAAGTAATTGGGGCCTCAGTATTCTAAGCATTACCACATCCAATTTAGAGCTTCCATTCCATAAGTGGGGATTGGCAAGAAGAAATGAGCCTCAACTTTTGGCCACACTCTCCCAACACTTAGCCTCAGCAACATGAAGCTGGGGGCAGGATAAGAAGTGCTGATGTCCTGCTACTCCAGAGAAAGAAGTCCCCTAACTGAGAGCTCTAGGGAAAGGGAACCCTGTGCTCTTAGCTATTGAGAGGAGTTAGCCAGCTTGCTTTAGGCAGACAGTAAAGGAAGGGTCCCAAGAGAATGTCCGACCCACCCAGGTCATTGCCTAATCCACACATACCACAAGGGCTTACACTAGATGTTTTGTGCAGGTAAGGAAACTTGCACAGGAGGCTTGCCTAAGGTTGTCCACAGTTACACAGATAACGGAAGTTATGCAGGAGACTTGCCTAAACATGCCAGAAGTGGAAAATTCCATCCCTTGACACATGTGCAGTAAAGAAAATAAATCAGTATTGAGTGACTCAGGCTAAAGGCCCACATGTGCCCTGGAAAGATGGGGTAGAGCCACCAGGAATTTACACCTTAAGCAAATAAGAAACCCAGTTCCATCAGCTTTTATATAAATGACTTTATATTCAACTGTGAAATGATAACCTGCTTTCAGGATCCCTCCGTTTGCTGAGAGCTTTCCTTCTGCTTAATAAATTCTACTCAGCCCTACTCACTCTCTGATGTCAATGTGCCTAATTCTTCTTGATTATGGGACAAGAACTCAGACCTCTCTGAGCTAAGGAGCAGGAAGACTGCAACACTTTGTCTGTCTACAATGTAGTTTCCTCCATCTTCCTGAATTACGAGAGAGGGATAAAGGAGAACTCTTGTATCAAACACCATAGACTCTCTTTCCTCAATGAATTTTAGTAGATTTTCTGAATATGTTTCTTCATTTGTTTTATGCTTTTAGGACCATTTTCAGAGACATTAAATAGTTGATTTTTTAAAATAATTTTTACAGGATTCACTTGAGAGTAGGTCCATGTAGCTCTTCACACTGTCATTCCAGAATTCAATATCCCCAATTACCAGAGTTTTTACTGGAGGCTGGCAATGCAAGTACCTTCTGCCTAGCATATACCAAAATCATAGACTTTCAGAAGGAAAGCAGATGTTTAACATAAACCACTGCATTTGTATAAACAGGTTAGGTGGAGTGAGCCACTCTTATGAGTTTCGGGAATGTTGGGAATTTTTCCCAAATCTGAGTTTCTAGACAGCAGCCAAGGGTCAATCTTGCAAGACCTTTCTAAGTATGGAACTCTGAGAACTTCTATGTTAACTCTTTTGTGCACAGTCCACCCCATTGGCCCTTAGTCAAGGCATCTTTACAGGAAAATTAGTAGTAGTAGGACCCCACACAGCATAATGATACCAAACTGCAGTATTGGTCTCAGTTTATGCCCTTTAGGTTTTCTTAATTTAGCCAGTAAAAACAAAAGTCATTAGCCAGAAAGGTCTACCTTAGAAAGTTGGATTGTGTCCTCAAGTTTCCACATCAACCTTTATTTCTGGCTCTATCAACAATTGAGATGCAGAATAACTCTGGCTAATTCCTAAGCCTTGCATGCTGACCTGAAAGCCTTGCAGGTTGAAGTAGTGTCATAATAGACAGGATACACACATAAGAAGTACAATCCCAGAAGGGACACATGTTACCCTTAGAAACACATGCCAAACTGAACATACATTCAGGCAATACAGGTTAAAGGATCCCCAGTGAATTCATCAGGACAAAATCACCATGGGGGATTTGCTCTAACATTTTCAGTCTAGTCCAATTAATTCAGTTTGGTCCTTGGTTTCAGAATGATTGCCTAAAGACTATTCCAAGTAGTTTTGCTTGCCGATGACACCAATTTATCCTACTCAGGAACATAAAGGACACTGGGAAGTGTTTTTTGTGGATAGTGCAGGAGCTAAGGCCACCCCCTACTGTCTCATAATCAGCATTGTCAGGTATAATCTTAGGCTCAGGAGTCAATTTTACTTCAAAGGGCTCATAGAAGTTTGGAAAACCAGCATTGGGAGTCTTCAGGAAGGCAGGAAAGCTTCCAAGAATATTTTTGAAAAGCAAAGATCACTAATGCTCTCCCTGATACCCATGCCTCCTCAGTTGTTAGGGTTTGTTTTTTCTCTGCTGTTACAACATCAGTGTGCTCCATTCATTGATATTTATATTTCATATTCAATAATTCCCCACATTTACACAGACTTTTGTCATGATATGTTGTATGCAAAAGAGACAAAAGCATTTTTATAGAAAAATGTTTTTTATACAATTTAATGAGAAAGAAAAGTTATGTTCAAGAGTTCAGCGGGACAAAAATCATACATTTTCAAAATAGTCTCACATAATCTTTCACCCTTTTTATCCTAATCATTAATCTGATGATCTGCCTAGAAAAGATTAATACTTTTATTGGAACAGCTGCATTTAACAATAAAATTTCTGTATTTAAATGTGAGTACCAGAAGAAAGGTGAAGGAAGTCAGGCTATTAGTACATTGTTGTAAACTGCAACTGATAGAGACAAGAGACAGCCAAGGGTCCCTGATGAAACCCCACCATCAAGCCTAAAATAGCCTGAAGGCTGAAAAACCAGACTGCTGGTCCCAAATGAAGCACGCCATTTCCTGACTGCTTCTCTCTGAATAATGCCCACCTGCTCACTGGGGGAAGGGGATGGAGCCACAGGAGTTCATGCCTTATGCAGCAGGGGAGGAGGCTGGTCTCTGCAGTTCCTGTGTGTTGGCCTGGTGCTCAATCTGTGAGTGGGAGCCTGTTGGCAGGACTCCCTCTCGCTTTGCTGAGAGTTGTTTTTCCTTTTTCCTTTTCACCCAATAAATTCTACTCTTCACCCTTATATGTGTCTGTGAGCATAATCTTTCCTGGTTGTATGACAAGAACCCAGTTTTAGCTGAACTAAAGAGAAAGTTCTGCAACATTTTTGGCATCCAGATGTGGGGCTTAAGGAGGGGTGAGTCAGATGTGAATCAAAAAACTGTTTTTCCTTTTGCTTTTAAGACTTTTTGTTCTCAGACTTCTTCTGAGGGTAAATGGTACACAACCCCACCCCAACGGCTTTAGGTGAACATGGGCTGGATTAATCAACAGCAGCTCCCCGACTCCTTCTAGGCCAGGACTGGGGTGCATGGCCCATGACCCAAAGGTGCCCAATGGGAGAAATCAGTGAAGTTTCTCTCCCTGTTGGAGGAACACATTTGTATAAGAATAAGAGGTTCCTCCCCGCACTTTAAAACTTTTTTTTCCTTTTCTCTACCCTGTCAGCAGTTAACTTTTAAGTGAGGGTTTTTTTTTTTTTTTTCTCTTCTTTTAGAAGATGTTTTACTAAGCCAGGAATGATAAGGATCACTGTTTCTGTTATCTGTAAAGCTTTAATTATGAAAAAGGATTTGTGAGGCTGGTCTTAAGCTGTAGCCAATCTGGTGTGCTTTGCATGACTTTCTGTATGGTCAGTAGCAAACTTTGCTCCAGGCCTCCATCTTGTTTTACATCCTTGGGAGCATGACCTGTAACCATGTGACAATGTTTTGTTTAGCCTCTGCCATTTTACAGTGGTGGCCAGATTCAATCCTGGCTTAGGGAATGAGTACTTTCAAGTTAATATCTGTGTGACTTTTGCCATTCGCTGATTCTCTTTGTTAGGGACAAACTGCCCCCAAGAAAGCTTCTTGGTGCTGTCCACCCCTCCCCCTAATGCTCTGCAACTCTACTCCGTACCCACCCTTCCCCTAAGCCTCTTTACATTTCTAAGCCCTTATCTAGGCACTGTGGTGAAGCCAGCAGACCACTTAGCAGACCTTGCTGCAATAAACAAACTCCAATTACAAACCATTGGGACCACACAGTGGGAGGTCGTGGGAAACATAAACTTTACCTACACCCTCCTGTAATAAACGTCACAAGGTAATATGTGGCAAAATTAACCAGCGAACAACCCCAGGGTCTCTCTTCCCCCATATAAACACCTCATTTTTTAAACTCGGGGCTACCTCCTCTGTCTGTGATGGAGCAGCCGGCAGGTTAATAAACTTCCTGGCCTGACCTTGGGTCTCTCTCTCGTCCTTTCTGTCGGCTGGCTTTACATTCCGGTGCCGAAACCCAGGAAGGCAATAGACTGTGGCGGGGACTCTCTCTCTCTCTCTCTCTCTCTCTCTCTCTCTCTCTCCCCCCCCCGCGCGCCCCCCATCACCCCTCTCCCGGCCAATCTCCCCTTCCCCGAATCTGCTGAAGACCCAGAGAATCCCCTAGACTCTCCCATTGCTGGCAACCTCATCCACCATCAAAGCCTCTGTCAGGGTGAGTGAAAGACTGTTGCCATTCCCCGGAACCCTTGACCTTCAGTCTCTCCATTTCCAAAAGACCCAGCACTGGGCCAAGGGCTTCCTCCGGCCTCTGGGCCTCCGGTTCCTCCATTTCAGGGACGCCTGACTTGGCGGTTACCTCCTCTATTCCGGAGAAGTTCCATGGCAAAGGGGATGCCATCTCCCACCGTCCTTGTCACCAACAGTCTCTTCTTCCCCTACCTTCCCCTCCTCCATTCACTATAGGAGTCTCCCAGTCTACCCCTTCCAAGACCACCCCCCTTGGGTGTCTCCTCCGCAATCTCAATGCTCTCGGCCTTTGTTCAGAAATCCACTCTAAGAGGTTTATCTTTTTCAATGTACTTAAAGACAAACAACTTTTGCCATTGCAATGGGAAATGGTCTCAGATTCCTTATGTTCATGCTTTCTTCACTCTGTAACCACCCTTCCCTCTGTCAGTTCTGTTCTACTTTCTAAATCCTCTTCACCCACTCCAAAACTGACTCGCCTCCTGCCCCACAGCCCCAGCTGACCACTCCTCTTCCTTCGACCCCACCACTTTCCCCCCTCCCTGACAGCATCATGATCCTCCACCAGAGCATCGTGATCTTCCATGGTATGTCTCCACTCCAGCTCTACCCCTCTCCCTGCTTCTCTCCAACCACCCTGCTTCTGACTCTGAGTCCTCTCTGTCTCCACTCCTCACCTGCTGGGCCCAACATGCTCAGCAACCAGCTCCCTTGCTTCCTCTCCAGGAAGTAGCAGGAGCCAAGGGGATCGTCCCTGTCTATGTCCCTTTTTCCCTCTCCAATCTCTCCCAAATTGAGAAATGTCTCAGGTCCTTCTCCTCCAATCCCAATACTTATATCAAAGAATTTGAATATCTTACCCAATCTAATGAACTCACTTGGCATGATCTCTACATTATCCTCTCTTCTATCCTCCTTCCAGAAGAGAATAAAGGAGTGTGGCTCTCAGCATAGGCACATGCCAATAATCCTCATTGGCAAGATCCTACTAAGCCTGTAGAAGCCACTGTTGTTCCCTGAGAAAAGCCTTCCTGGGAGTACCAACCCACAAACCCCAGCCGAGCATCCCATAACCTTATAATTACTTGCCTCATTGCAGGCCTTAACAAAGCTGCCCATAAGGCTATAAATTTTGAAAAACTTAAAGAAATTTCTCAAAACCAGATGAAAATCTTGCTCAATTCCTTTCCTGCTTTACAGAGGCTTTCCAAAAGTATACCTGCATTGACCCTGCCTCCCAGGAAGGAACTATTGTTCTTAATACCCATTTTATCTCCCAATCCACACCCAATATTCGGCACAAGCTTCAGAAGCTTGAAGACGCCCTCAAACCCCACAATGAGACCTTCTTAATTTAGCTTTCGAAGTCTTTAACAATGGTGATGAGGAAAGAAAGGCAAAAACAGGCAGAGTTTCAAATGCTTGCTTCTGCCATCAGGGGCCCTGCAGGCCAACAGGGCCACAGCTCCACACAGAAGCCTCCTAGCAATCCACTTCCACGTGGTGCCTGTTTCAAGTGTGGCAGTGAAGGCCACTAGTCCTGACAATGCTCTAACCCAGATAAGCCCACCAGGCTGTTCCCCCCCTGCAGAGGACCCCACTGGAAGTCGGACTGTGAGTGGCCCCGGCAAGGACCGCCCCCATCCCTTCCTGAGCCGGCCAAAACCTCCTACTCAGATCTCATGGGCCTTGTTGCTGAAGACTGATGGGGCCCTGGAGCAGACACCCCAGCAACTACCATCTCTTCATCTGAGCCAAGCGTAACCCTGATGGTGGCAGGTAGGCCAATAGGTTTTTGTTTTTTGTTTTTTTTTTTAATTAATACCAGGACAACCTACTTGGCTTTACCTAATTTTTCAGGACCCACCAAGTCCTCCCAGGTCTCTGTTGTAGGAATTGATGGTCAAGTCTCCAAATCCCGAGCCACCCCTCCACTCTTCTGCTCCCTGCACACCTTTTCCTTCACTCACTCTTTCTTAGCCCTGCCCTCATGTCCAACTCCACTCCTAGGCAGAAACATCCTTTCAAAAATCCACAATACTCTCCACCTCCATGGTGACCTACTTAGGAATTCAACTTCCTCCTGGGGCCCAGGCTATGACCCCCACCTGAGTGGCACTAAGCCGCCTCCAAAAGCAAAGTCCTTTCCTTCTAGGACTAGCAGGCTTATTTAGAATAGAGATTCCCAACTTTGCCCTCCTAGCTCCCCCACTCTATGAAGCAACAAAAGGCCCTCTCAATTAACCCCTAAACTCCTCACATAATACTCCCCAGCTCCGCGAACTCCAAACTGCTCGTCACTACACCAGCTCTGTCCTTACCTAGTATCTCCCAAACTTTCACTCTCTATACTGCCGAAAGTCAAGGAATAGCCCTCAGTATCTTAGGGCAACAGAAAGAAGACCCTCCTTCCTTTGCACCTGTAGCCTACCTCTCTAAACAATTAGAAAACACAGTCAGAGGATGGCCAACCTGTCTTAGAGTGCTAGCAACAGCAGCCACTTTAGCTCTAAAAAAAAAAAAAAAAAAAAACCGGAAACTAACATTCAGTCAAAATAACACTGTCTACAGTCCTCATAATCTACAGGATTTCCTCTCCTCCCGAGCATTAGGCTCCCTTCCTCCTTCACGGATTCGATTATTCCATGCCTTCTTTATCGAAAATCCTGAATTCAGTCTTGCCAAAAGTGCTCCCCTCAACCCAGCGTCCTTACTCCCCGTATCCCCTACCTCTCCTACTCATTCTTGCACAGACATCTTATATCACCTGCAGCCACACTTTCCAAACACTTCCTCTGAGCCTCTCACCGACCCCAGAGACCAACTATTTATAGATGGCTCCTCTTCCAGACCCACTGACTCCCCCAGAATTGCTGGGTAAGAGTTGTTTCCCTTGATGAAGTAATTGAAGCTAAGCCCCTACCTCCAGAAACCTCCTCTCAAAAAGCAGAACTCATAGCTCTCACCAGAGTCCTAACCCTTTCCAAAGGCAAATGAGTCAACATTTACACAGACTCCAAATATGCATATCACATTCTTCATTCCCACACCATCACCTGGCAAGAGAGGGGATTCCTCACTGCCAAAGGGACCCCTATCACTAACGGCCCCCTTATTTACCAACTCCTTCAGGCTGCATATCTCCCAGTTAAGGCAGGAGCTATACACTGTCGGGGACATCAAACAGGGACAGAAAGGCCAAAGAGGGAACAGATTAATCTCAAGAGGGAACAGAAAGGCCAATGAGGCAGCAAAAAAGGCCTCCCTTTCTTCCACTCCTGCCTCCCTCCTCCTCATTACCCCTGCAATCCAAACTCAATACTCTCCCACTGAAAAGACCTTATTACTACAATAAGGAGCCTTCCTCCAGGGGGACTGGATAGTTAAGGACCAGAAGCTAGTCCTTCCCCAGGGCCAAACCGACAAAATCCTGACATCTCTCCACCAATCCTTCCATATTGGTGCACGTCCCCTGTATCTCCTCCTCTGTCCATATTTCTTCTCCCCTCACCCATTTACCTCACTAAAAAACATAACTTCAAACTGTCATATATACTCTGTCACCTCCTTTCAAAGAGCCCTCCACTCTCCATCTATTCCTACACACCAGCTAAGAGGAACACTCCTAGGGGAAGAGTGGCAAATAGACTTCACCCACATGCTTCCTGTCAAAAAAACAAAATTCCTTCTCACTCTTATAAACACCTTCTCTGGGTGGGTGGAGGCATTTCCTACCTCTTTGAAAAAGCCGCAGTAGTCTCCCAGATCCTTTCACAGAAGTCATCCTTAGGTTTAGTCTCCCCCGCTCCATTCAATCAGACAATGGCCCTGGCTTTATTTCCCAAATCACCCAAGGGGTCTCCCAGTCCCTTGGCATCCAGTGACACCTCCGTATCCTATATCGACCCCAATCATCAGGAAAAGTCAAAAGGGCAAATGGAATCCTTAAAACTCAGTTGACCAAACTCACTCTAGAAGTCCAGAGGCCCTGGACTTTCCTCCTACCCATAGTTCTAGTCCTTCCTCAGCCCATTTAAATTAATGTATAGACGCCCTTTCATCTTACAAAACAGGCCTCCTTCTAATTCTCCGTTAGGAGAATACCTCCAAACACTCTCCCTCATCTGCCATCTCCTCCGCAAACAGGCAGACCAGACCCTCACAAAACCGCATAAAGGCCCTTGACACCTCCCACCTCCTTAACAAAAATTCAGGGCCGACACCTCCCCTATTTATCCCTCTTCCTTTGGCTCCCCTCTCCATACACCATCCCTATACACACCACCCACGACTGTCTCCTTATCTCAACATCTAACAGCACTCCCACATCAATCTTAGTAAACAGAAAATGCTTCCTCTTACACTGGGGGAAAAAAAAAACCTCCCAGCCTAAACCAAACACCTCTTTACAACCACTTACAGCAGCAGCCCCAGCAGGGACCCTAAGAATATGGAAGCATGAGAATAACAAAATAGTACATCTTTTTGGCATACACAACCAGTTCTCTCCACCAAGCCAAGGCATACTTTTCCTGTGTGGTACCTCAACTTATATTTGCCTCCCCTCTAACTGGACAGGCACCTGAACCCTGCTTTTCCTCAGTCCAAAAATCAATGTTGCCCCAGGAGACCAGCCCCTACCAATCCCAGTTAATACCCCTATCCGACACCGCCATGCTATACAACTCATACATCTGTTAGTAGCCCTCAGAATAACTAAAGGAGTTGGAACTGGGATTGTGGAATTAACCACCTCCGTTTCCTATTACCGGGAAGGGAGTGGCCACATGGGAAGTTCATGCCTTATGCAGACGGTAGGAAGCTGACCTCTTCAGTTCCTGTGTGGTGGTCTGGTGTTCAATCTGTGAGGTGGGAGCCTGTTGGCATTTGCTTTGCTGAGAGTTGTTTTTCCTTTTTCCTTTTCACCCAGTAAATTTCACCCCTCACTCTTCTATGTGTCCACAAACTTAATCTTTCCTGGTCGTGTGACAAGAACCCGGTTTTAGCTGAACTAAGGAGAAAGTTCTGCAACACAACTATTCTAAAAAGATAAACACAAGTCAGTGGCAGTGAGACATCCCGCAGAAGGGGTCCAGAGTCAGATCTGTCAGGAGTGGATGGAGCAGTCATCCTTCTTGTGGTGTTCCCTCCTCCAACTTACAAAGAATCACAAGCTAAGAATGTAATTAGTCTCTGTAATGGAAATATAGAGGTCATCAGTATCTTGTTTTGAGATGAACTCATTAAAGGAAAATCCCTTTCCTGTAGGCACTGGTGTGTGACCCAGACAGTTGAGCCATCATCCATGATGTTTTCATAGTTTGTGACCGCACAAACCAGTGCATCTGAAACAGTCCCAGAGTCTGAGTTCTTTCCATTGAGTAGAGAGATTTCACCAGATTTTAGTTTGGCACAGCTGGTGCTGGGACTGAACCAGCTAACAGCAGACATAGTGATATTTCATCTTACAGTCAGGTCCAGGCAATAAAGATCTGTAAATGCAGAAATAAAAAAAAGAAAAAAAGAAAAGGCAATGGCTTTCTTTCAGCAGCAGCAAAGCCTAGAACTGTGAAACCAGATACACAGCCAAGGGCCAACCTTGCAACAGGCATTTCTAAGGATAGCAGCCTCAGGCCTGCTATTTTAACCCACCCACTGTTTAACCAGTCCCAGTGAGATGAGCTGGGTACCTCAGTTGGAAATGCAGAAATCACCCGTCTTCTGCACTGATCTCACTGGGAGCTGCAGACTGGAGCTGTTCCTGTTTGGCCATCTTGCCAGCCACCTCTGAGGAAATTCTTAAATAAATGAAGAAACTAGCCATGCAGATGTCTGGGGTAAGGGCACTCTAGGCCAAGGGAGCAAAATGTCAAAGGCTAATAATAAAACTGCCTTTGCAAAAATTATAACAGGAAATTATGATAGTAAATGAGATCACTCCTGACTCCACCTTGCTTCTAACCTTTAAGCTGTCCTTCATTCCTGGGCGTAGACCAAACTAACTTTGGGAAGGAATTCATTTCATGGTTTGACTCTGAAATAAAATTTACAATAGCCCTTTTCTGAAAAGACACCCTTCTTGCCCGGGGACCAGTCTGCCTTTGCAGGACCAACAAATTAGCTACATGATTAGAAATTATGGTTTAGGAGTCATGCGGTGTCTGACTTCAAGAGTCTGAACCTTCCCAAATTGCTCCTGGGAATAACAACACTATTGTAAAACCTCAGATCAGTGCTTGAGATATTTTACAGACCCTGCGCTCAATGGATCTACTGACACGACCCAGATCAGTAATCTGGCTCAACTAGTTCTGCCATCCCACCCAGGAACAGAAGAAAAACTCACTTCGACCCCCTATGATTCGATCTCCTCAATATTCCCCACTTCCCAAGCCCCTAGCCTCCAAATTATCTTTAAAAACTCTGGTCCCCAAATTCTCAAGGAGAGTGATTTATGTAATAAAACTCCGGTCTCCCACACAACCGGCTCTGCATGAATTACTCTTTCTTCATTGCAATTTCCCTGTCTTGAAAAATCAGCTCTGTCTAGTCAGCGGGCACTGTGACCCCATTGGGTGGTTACACTAATGTGAGAAAATGAGAGGAAAATTATTGGAGATAAAGCTAGTAAATTAATAGAGATTCAGATTATGTAGGGCCCTGTGGCCTATTATAACATTCTTTGGCTTTTACTCTGAGATACAAACGATTGGAAGGTTTTGACACAGTTATGACCTAATTTCATATACATTTTAATAGAATCACTCTGGATTCTTTTTGAGAATAGACTATAAGGGGATAAGGATAGCAGCAAGTAGACTATTTGGAAGGTTATTTTGAGACGATAAGGACTTGTATTCGACATGTAACAGTGAAGGTGGTAAAAAGTGGTCAGATTTTTGTGAAGTGATCAGAAGTGGTCATATATTTTTAAAGGTAGAAGCAACTGGATTTTCTAAGATTTGGATGTAGGAAAAAAGAAAAGAGAGGACTCAGGATATCAAGTGTTTGGTCCTAGTCAACTACATAAGGAAACATTTGCCATTTAATTTGATGGGAAAGACTGAAAAGCAAGTTTAAGATCAGGGCATGGGGAGGGGAAACTGGGAGTTCAGATTTGGACATATTAATATTTAGGTATCAACTGAAAAGCTAAGAAGTATCAAGTGGGCAGTAATTCATACAGCTCTAAAGTTCGTCAAAGCAGACTGAGCTGCAAAAGCACGATTAAGAAATAGTAAATTAGATAGATAGATAATTGATAGATAGATTGATACGTAGATATCTCTGAATAAGATCATCAAAAGCTTTTTTATTATAAAAAAAAATGAGGCCAGGCGCGGTGACTCAAGCCTGTAATCCCAGCACTTTGGGAGGCCGAGACGGGCGGATCACGAGGTCAGGAGATCGAGACCATCCTGGCTAACACGGTGAAACCCCGTCTCTACTAAAAAATACAAAAAACTAGCCAGGTGAGGTGGTGGGCGCCTGTAGTCCCAGTTACTCGGGAGGCTGAGACAGGAGAATGGCGTAAACCCGGGAGGCGGAGCTTGCAGTGAGCTGAGATCCGGCCACTGAACTCCAGCCTGGGCGACAGAGCAAGACTCCATCTCAAAAAAAATAAATAAATAAAATAAAATAAAATAAAGAGAATTCTGAGTACTGATTTATGGAGCAATCCAATAATAACATGTGAAAGAGATGAGGAAGAACCAGCAAACAAGACTGAGAAGGAGTAGCCAGTGAGATAGGAGGAAAAAATCATGAATGTTCATGTGGTGTCCTAAAAGCTAACAAATAAAGTGTAAGAAAGTGTAGTTAATCAACTGTATTAAGTGCTAATGATAGGTCAAGGAAAATAAGGGATAACAAATAGCCTTAGATTTAGTAATATTAAGTTCACTGGTGAGCTTGATTAAAAAAAATTTAAATAGTATCATGTTGACAAATGTGATTGTAGTGAGCTTTAGAATCTGGTAGAGTGAGGTGGAAAATTAATTCTAAATATTTCCACTTCTACTCCTCAAAACCATACAGAGTTTAGTTATGTGTAGAAAAAGGGGAAACCACCACAAACTACATATTCTGTGATAGTAGGAGATAAAGCCTGTAAAGATGTGTAGTCAAAATTGCCCTGTATTAGAGGAGTCTTCACCAGCTGTGTTGTGATACCATGGTGATATAATAGGGAACAATAAGAACAGTGAAGGGGTCTATCAGTGCCAGATCTCAGATATAAACAAAGAAACGAGGAAAACAACTCTGGCTTTTAGCCTTTATCTTCTTCTAGAGTAGTTGCCTATTAAGGACTCATTCAGAAAAATTGAAGTTATTCAAACATGAGGCAAAGAAAATTCTGCTTACAGTTGGGAAATAAAAGGTTACTAGAGAATTCTCAGGTCAGTTTTTATTCCTTATATTCCTTGTCCTATTCAACCTTAACAATAAGATAACATCATAAATGCATTTTTTAAAATCACTGATTTGACAATGCAATGAAATCCATATGAACTAATATCAAAAGAGAGAAAACTCCTTCCAAGGTAAGGCAAGACCCCCAAGCAATGTAATCTCTAAGGGCATAGTGGATGAAGGAGTGTATTAATTATCTATTGCCATATAACAAATTACTCCAAACTCAGTGACTTAAGAAAATAAAGATTTACTGCCTCATAATTTCTGTGGATCATGGTAGCTTCTTAGGGTGGTTCTGGCTCCAGGGTCTCCGATGAGGTTGCAGTCAAACTGTCAGTTGGGGTTGAATGGAGGAGGGTATGTTTCCATGTTTCCTCATGTTGGGCCTTTTGGTAGTTGGCCTGAATGATTTCACCACATGACAGCTGATTTCCCTCTCCCTGAGGCTGTTTTACAACATAGTAGCTAGATTCCACAAGAGTATGTGATTTAAGAGAGAGTGAGAAAGATTACATTCAAGAAAGAAACTGCACTCTTTTTGTACCCTAATCTAGATGAGGCATACCATCACTTCTGCCACAGTTTAGTCACTAGAAACTAGTCACTAATTCCAAGATGCTCTCAAGAGGAGGAAATTAAGTTGCACCCTTTAAAACAAGGAGTATCAAGAATTTGTGGACATACCTTTGAAACTACCACAAGTAGTAAACCCAGCAAAATAGTAGGTATTTCCAGAATAAAGATAAACCAACTGAAACTTTAGCAGCACATCTGAGCTGGCAAAAGAGGTATCGAGCAATTGACATTTGTAGAACACTTCACTCAAGGACAGCAGAATACATATTCTTGTCTAGTACACACAGAAAATTTACCAAGATACACCATATTCTGGGCCATAAGACATTTCTCAATAAATTTAAGAGGACTCAAGTCATATAAAGTATGTTCTCTGACCAGACTGGGATTAAATTAGAAAACAGTAACAGTAAGATTTCTGGAAACAAAAAAAACCATAGCTATTCAGAAACTAAATAACATACTTCTAAGTAACACATAGGTCAATTAAAACCATCTGGGGAATTAGAAAGCATTATGAGCTACATTAAAATGGAAATGCAACCTATCAAAATGTGTTGAATTATGCTAAAGTAGTATGTAGGGGGGAAATTTATAGCACCAAACACATATATTGGAAGAGAAGAAAGGCCTCAAATAATTGTCCCTTTGCTTCCATATTAAGAAACTAGAGAACAGAAATTAATGGAATAGATAACAGAAAAACAATAGACAAAGTCAATCGAACCAAACTGATTCTTCAAGAAGATCAATATCATTGATAGAAAAGATAGAAGGCCCCATATTACCAATACTAGCAAGAAGAGGCATGGCTTCACCGCAGGCTCTATTAGATATTAAAAAGAAAAATTTGACTACTTATGTGAAAATGAAAAATTTCTTGAAAGATAAACTTCAAGAAAATCACTCAAGAAGAAATAGATAACCTGATTAGTCCTAATTCAATGAAATGTAATTCATTGTACTGACAAAGACAGAAAGAAAGACTAAGTTGTTATCTCAATAAAGACAAAAGAAGCACTGTACAATATCCGAAATCTATTCTAGAAAAAAATGCTCAGCAAATTAGGAATGAGCTCTCTCTCTCTCTCTCTCTCTCTCTCACACACACACACACACACACACACACACACACACACACACACAAAGCCTAGCACTAAGATTACACTTAATGGTAAAAGACTGAATGCTTCCCCCATAAGATCCGACATAAGGCTAGAATTTTGCTCTCACAGTCTGTTATCAATATTTTGTTGGAGATTCTATTCAAGATAATAAGGCAAGAAAACTAGGCTATATTAGAAAAGCAGTGAAATTATCTTAATTCATAGACATCATGAATGTCTACATAGAAAATCTCATGGCATCTCCAAAATACTCTACCAGAACTAAGTGAGCTTAATAACGTTGTAGGATACAAAGTTGGCATATGAAAATCAATTATACCTCTGCTATCAATAAACAGTTTGAAATTAAAATTTCTAAAAAATATCATTGGCAATAGCACTAAAAACACATGAAATGTGAGAAATAAATCTAACAAAAGACATACTAGATGTGAAAAATAAAAACTAAAAAAGATTTCTGAGATACATTAAACAAGAACAAAATAAATAGAGAAACACCCATGTTCATGCATAAGAAGTCTTGTTAAGATTTTCTTCATATTGATGTGTAGATTCAATGCACTTTTGATCAAAATCCAAGAAAATAAGTTGTTGTCCAAGAAGTTGACAAATTATTTCTGAAATTTGAATGAAAATGCAAAAGACCTAAAATAATCAAAACAACTTTTTAAAAGAACAACACTCAGCCAGGCGCGGTGGCTCATGCCTGTAATCCCAGCACTTTGAGATGCTTAGGTGGGCAGATTGCTTGAGCTCAGGAGGTCAAGACCAGCCTGGGCAACATGGCAAAACCCTGTCTCTACAAAAAATACAAAAAAATAGCGGAGCATGGTGGCACACATATGTATTACTAACTACTGGGAGGCTGAGGTGGAAGGATCACCTGAGCCCAGGAGGTCGAGGCTGCAGTGAGTGAAGATTGCACTACTTCATTCCTTCCTGGGCAACAGAGTGAGATTCTGTCTCAAAAAACACAGAGAATTCCCACAGACACTGTGCTGCCACACAGGCACAGCATCCTCAGCTGTCAACAACCTGCACCAGAGTGGTACATTTGTTACAATCAGTGAATCTATACTGACATATAATTACAACCTCGAATCCATAATTTACATTGAGGTACACTTTACAGGTTTTTAGAAATATTAAATGGCATATATCATGTATTTTAGTATCACACAGAATAGTTTCATTCCGCTAAAATTCCTCTATGTTCTGCCTATTTATCTCTTCCTCTCCTCTTTTTCCTAGCAACCTTTTATTGTTTCCATAGTTTTGCCTTTTCTAGAATGTCATGTGGTTGGAATCATACAGTAAATAGCCTTTCCAAAGTGGTGTCTTTCTTTCACTTAATAATATACATTTAAGTTTTCACCATGTTTTTTCATGGCTTGATAACTCAGTTCTTTTCATTACTGAATGATATTGCATTATGTAGATGTACCACAATTTATTTATACATTCACCTACTGAAGGACATTTTGGGTGATTCCAAGTTTTTGCAATTGTGAATAAAGCTGCTATAAACATCTATATACAGGTATTTTTGTGTAGCCATATATTTCAATTCATTTGGGTAAACATAAAAGAGCATAATTGCTGGATCATATGATTAAGAGAATATTTAGTTTTTAAGAATGTCAATCTGTCTTTCAAAGTGGCTGTATCATTTTGTATTCCTGACAGCAATGAAAGAGAGTTCCCATTGCTTCACTTTCTTACCAACATTTAACATTGTCATTGTTTTGGATGTTGGCCATTCTAATGCATGCAAAGTGGTATCTCATTGTCGTTTTAATTTGCAACTCCTTAATGACCTATGATAGTAGAGCATCTTTTCATATGCTTATTTGCCAAATTTATATATTTTTTGATGTGGTGTCCGTTCAAGTCTTTTGCCCATTTTTTAATCAGGTTGTTCATTTGATTACTGTATAATTTTAAGAGTTCTTTTTTGTATTTTAGATATCAGTCCTTCATCAGATATGTGTTTTGCAAATATTTTCTCTCAGTCTGTGGCTTATCTTCTCAGTCTCTTGAAGATCCATCTTTTACCAAGGTGCAACATCAATTCAGTGAAAAAAAAGTGTTTAAAAAAATGGTGCTGATACCATTCGATATCCAAATGTGAAACAAAACAAAGCAAAACAGAGTCTTCTGCCTGCTTCTGGATGAGTGAGGAGACTTGTGGTCTGGTTCTTGGACTTCCCTAGCAGCATGGAGTCCAAATGCCAATCTCCACTCTCACCTCAAAAGAAGAAATCAAGACCACCTCCTGCTCTGGGACCGGAGGAGACATCGGCCTCTGCAGGCTTGCCGAAGAAGGAAGAAAAAGAACAGCAAGAAGGCATTGAACACATCGATGAAGTACAAAATGAAATAGACAGACTTAATGAACAAGCCAGTGAGGAGATTATGAATGTAGAGCAGAAATATAAGAAACTCCGCCAATCATTTTTCAGAAGGGGTCAGAATTTATCACCAAAATCCCAAATTTTGGGGTAACAACATTTGTCAACCATCCACAAGTATCTACACTACTTGGGGAGGAGGACGAAGAGACACTGCATTATTTGACCAGAGTTGAAGTGACAGAATTTGAAGATATTAAATCAGGTTAGAGAATAGATTTTTATTTTGATGAAAATCCTTACTTTGAAAATAAAGTTCTCTCCAAAGAATTTCGTCTGCATGAGAGTGGTGATTCATCTTCAAAGTCCACTGAAATCAAATGGAAATCTGGAAAGGATTTGATGAAATGTTCAAGTCAAACACAGAATAAAGCCAGCAGGAAGAGGCAGCATGAGGAACCAGAGAACGTCTTTTTTTTTTTTTTAATTATTATACTTTAAGTTCTAGGGTACATGTGGATAACGTGCAGGTTTGTTACATATGTATACCTGTGCCATGTTGGCGTGCTGCACCCATCATCTCGTCAGCACCCATCAACTAGTCATTTACATCAGGTATAACTCCCAATGCAATCCCTCCCCCCCCTCCCCCCTCCCCATGATAGGCCCCGGTGTGTGATGTTCCCCTTCCCGAGTCCAAGTGATCTCATTGTTCAGTTCCCACCTATGAGTGAGAACATGCGGTGTTTGGTTTTCTGTTCTTGCGATAGTTCGCTGAGAATGATGGTTTCCAACTGCATCCATGTCCCTACAAAGGGCACAAACTCATCCTTTTTTATGGCTGCATAGTATTCCATGGTGTATATGTGCCACATTTTCTTAATCCACTATTCACAATAGCAACGACTTGGAATCAACCCAAATGTCCATCAGTGACAGAGAGCTTCTTTACCTGGTTTACTGACCATTCTGATGCAGGTGCCGATGAGTTAGACATCTTCAAAGATGATATTTGACCAAACCAATTATAGTACTACTTGGTTCCTGACATGGATGATGAAGAAGGGGAAGAAGGAGATGATGATGATGAAGAGGAGGAAGGATTAGAAGATATTGATGAAGAAGGAGATGAAGATGAAAGTGAAGAAGATGAAAATGATGATGAAGGGGAGGATGGAGAGGAGGATGAAGGAGAAGATTACTAATAGAACACTGATGGATTTCAATCTTCCTTTTTTAAAATTTTCTCCAGTCCCTGGGAACAAGTTGCAGTCTTTTTTATTTTTTTTCCTTTTGTATTCAGTTGCCCTGTTCTTGAGGTCTCTTTTCTCTACATCATGGTTCTCAACCTATTTGGGGGGAAATACCTTGAGCAGAATCCAATGGGAAAAGAGTCTCTACCCCTTTCTGTTTGAAATTCATTTTTATCCCTTCCTGTCTGAACAAAAACTCTATGGAATGAACAACACCGAGCTCCGTGGGAAAATAGAAAAACCTGCTCCCTTTGCTTTGCTGGAAGCTGGAGGGTGCCAGGCCCCTGTGTAGTAGTGCATAGAATTCTAGCTTTTTTCCTCCTTTCTCTATGTATTGGGCTCAGAGAGTACACTGTGTCTCTGTGTGAATATGGACAGCTAGCCTTTACCAACATGTGTCTGTCTACTTTCTCTTGTTTAAAAAAAGAAAAAAAAAGTATAAAAATGTGGTTATGGAAGATCAGCAAAGGGTGTTTGAGATGTTTGGGTGGGTTAAGTGGGCATTTTGACAGCATGACTTCTCCTTTGGCATGTTTAATTGTGATATTTGACAGACATACTTGCGGTTTAAGATGACACTTTTAAAACAAATTATCTCCTAATGATGAATTGAGCCCTGCCACTCAATGGGAGAATCAGCAGAACCTGTAGGATCTTATTTGGAATTGACATTCTCTATTGTAATTTTGTTCCCGTTTATTTTTAAATTTTCTTTTTGTTTCACTGGCAAGGAAAGATGATGCTCAGTTTTAAATGTTAAAAGTGTACAAGTTACTTTGTTACAATAAAACTAAATGTGTACACCAAGAATTTGATGCTTTTCTTTCAGCATAGGTATGCTTACTATGACCTTCCAAGTGTGACTTGTATAACATCACTGTCAAACTTTGTCACCCTAACTTTGTACTTTTTGATATGCACTTTGCAGGATGACCTCAGGGCTATGTGGACTGAGTAATGGGATTTGAATCAATGTATTAATATCTCCATAGCTGGGAAAGGTGGGGACAATTTGCCACTGGTTTCTGAAAATATTCACATCATTTGGGATACCAGATTGCTCAATACTTTCTGAGTATATTGAGCCCTTGATTTTTATCTCCAAGTGGCAGTTTATAAAATTGGCCTTTTACCTGGATATAAAATAATAGTGCCTGCCACCACCATCCAACAGACCTGGTGCTCTAATGCCAAGATATACATGGGACTGTTGCTGGCATGTCTTCATTGGCTATATAAAATGTGGCCACGAAGATAGGCATTCAGAGTAAGAAGTCTGTGATGGTTGGCAGTAACTGTCCCTGCTCTCCGGTATAAAGTTCTCAAATGTGACTATGTGAATCTGGGTGGGATAATGGACTCAGCTCTGTCTGCTCAATGCCATTGTGCAGGGAAGCACCCTAATGCATAAGCTTTTTAATGGTGTAAAATATAGTAGCTGAAATTAAATGCCACTTTGTCAGAGGTGAATTAATGGACAGGTCAACCCTGGATGGATAGCATGTAATTTCTGCACAGGTCTCTGTTTAGTAAATACATCACTGTATACCGATCAGGAATCTTGCTCCAATAAAGGAACATAAAGATTTTTAAAAAACAAAAGCAAAACAAAAAAACTTTAATTGTATGCATTTCTTGCATCGTATTCAAAAATAACCGAGTTAGATCTAAATAACAAATTGTTATAAAAATAAATACATAAATAATAAATATTAATACAGTATTATTTATTTAATATTTATTTAATAAATCCTAAAACTAAAAAAATTGTTGATGAAAACAGAGCAGAAACATTTTTGTGACCTTGGGTTAGGCAAAGATTTTTTTTGGATACAGAAATAGAAGCACTGTATCTTTTAATTAATTTTTATTTTTATTTCAATAGATTTGGGGATACAGGCGTTTTTGGTTACATGGATAAGTCCTTTCGTGATGATTTCTGAGATTTTAGTGAATCTGTCACCCAAACAGTTTACACTGTCCCCAATATGTAGTCTTTTCTCCCTCACCCACTCCCAACCGTCCCTATGAGTCTCCAAAATCCATTATATCATTCTTATGCTTTTGCATCCTCATGGTTTAGCTCCTACAAGTGAAAAAGTCCAATGTTTGGTTTTATATTTCTTCATTACTTCATTTAGAATAATGGCCTCCAGTTCCATCCAAGTTGCTGCAAACTACATTATTTCCTTCCTTTTTATGGCTGAGTAGTACTCCATGGTGTATGTATATCACATTTATTAATCCTCTCATCAGTTAATGAGCACTTAGATTGATTCCATATATTTGCAATTGTGAGTTGTGCCATGATAAACATATGCATGCAGGTGTGTTTTTGATATAATGACTTCTCCTTTGAGTAGTTACCCAGTAGTGGGATTGCTGGATCAAATGGTATTTTATTTTCTTGCAGCTATTGTAAAAGTGATTGAGTTTTTTATTTATTCTCAGCGTGGTCACTGCTGATGTACAGCAGTGCTACTGATTTGTGTACATCGATTTTGTAACCTGAGACTTTACTGAATTCATTTATCAAATGTAAGAGTTTTTTGGAGTAGTGTTTAGGGTTTTCTAGGTATACTGTCATATCATCAGCAAACAGCAATTTCTTGACCACTTCTTTTCTAATTTGGATGCCCATTTTTTTCTTTCTCTTGCCTGAGTTTTCTGGCAAGGCCTTCCAGTATAATGTTGAGTAGAAGTGGTAAAAGTGGGCATCCTTGTTAAAGCTAAGATACTGATAAATATCTAAATATCCAGAATCATGTACCAGCAAGTTTTTAATAGCTATGGAAATTGATTCTTGCTATTAAATATAATATCAGAAAGTTTTGCAATTTTCACATATCAAGCCCGAGAATATTATTGTCTTCAAACATAGAGATTTTATAAATTATAGAGATTATATTCCATGGAAGAAAAAAATGTAAGTATTACTAGAGGCAAAATTAAAAAGTAATATAGATCTGTAGTAACCAAGCTATGTAAAACAACCATTTTATTTTGACCACATTATTCCAATGAATTCCTATATAGTGAGTTCTCATCTTAAAAGGAAGCTCTGTGAATCTGAAGAGTATAAACATATGACATAAATGTACACATTTCTTTTTTTATGTTTTAGCAAGCTCAAGGTGACACCTACTTGAGCAGAAAAATTTAGGATCATGTCTTCCTCTCGAAATACCAGATAATACTGACAATAACTTACTGAAGGGAATATTTTTTGGATTTATGTTGTAATGTCAGTGTCAAAGTCAGATTTCATTATAGTCTTACTCATATTTTACTTGTTTCTCTCTAGCATTTTTCATAATTCAACCTGTGAGGTACCTCAGTGATTACAAAATTATGGGATTCAAAGAGGTGTCTCCAACTCTCAGAGACAAACAAGAATCACAGCGAAAGTTAAAGGAAAAATGCGGCAACCTTTCTCTAGACCCAAATACTTTCATAGATAACAAGCATCACATAAATGAAAACCACAAAATTTATCTCCGTAAGAGCCATTACAAGGACTACAGATATACACATAGTTTTCAGAGTTCTGGGTCTCAAATGAATCCTATTCATCTCCTAATTGCTGAGGGTTACATCTCTGGCATTCCACCCAAATTCCGTAAGCCCTAGGTCTGCTGTACACTCCAAGACTCATAAAAATAACACCTATTCTTTGGACATGGGAGTTCAAATATGTCCCAAATGTTTGATGGAAATCAGTAGTTCTCTTTTTCATATATGTCTCATAAATTCTAATGATGATTCAGACCCTGACTATTCTTTACATCTCCAAATTCCCTTAGATTGAAAATATTATCTGAACCCTAAATCTGTTAGACACTATAAGACTTCTCGAAATAACCCCTTATCTCGGTCCCTGGATCCTAAGTCTCCTGTGGGCAACCACTGTCCTCTACACCAGGAAGATTCTAAATATTCCTTAGGTTCAACTTCTTATTTACATTACGAAAGTTGCTCAGCTTTCAAAAATCTCTTAGGCTTTACTATTTATCTGCACCTTTTTCATGAAACCCCAAAATACCATGAGCTGCCATAGTACCCCTGGCCCAGACAATGTCATCAACCCCAGCAATATTTCTGCCCTTGAAAGTGACGGAAAGTAAAATGTAACTTTCAAACTCCAAAATGAAGCCAATCCTGAAAATGAGACTAAATTGGTCAGTGCTGGCAATCTCAAAGATAAGACCAATGCCAAAGACAAGTCTCTTCCCCAAAGATTAGTTAGACCATGAGGATAAGACAGACTCTGAAGATGAGACAGATGCTGAAGATGAAACAGACACTGAAGATAAAGACAACATCAAAGATAAGAAAGATCCCAAAAACAGGTCTGATACTGATGACACTACTCCCAAAGATAGCAATGCTGAAAATTATGTTGATACCAATAATGGTTCTGATCCCAGTGCTGATGCTGGCTCTACAAGTGGTGATAATTCCAACAGTGATAGTGACCCTAATAATGGAACTGACCCCAACAGTAAAACTGACCCTAACATTTTTAATGCCACTAACAATGATGCAAACTCCAAATATAGCACTGATCCTGAGGAAAACAAATACATCAACAATTCAGACAATGCTTCTGGCTTAGACAATAGTGTTGATAAGGAAAGTACTGCTGACTCCGACAATGGCACTAATCCAAATCACACCTCTGGGTCCTTAAATAGAACTGGTCAGGACCACAATTCTGGTTCTGTTATGCCCAGACTGTTTGTTCCCCAAAGAAGACCACCAGAGTCCAGAGTCAAAGCCAAGCGGCAAGGATCTTTACTACAAGTTCGAACTTGGTCCCTCCTTTACACAGTATACAAGAGGGCCCCGAACAATGCGAGCGTTTGCTTTTTATAGCCCGAAAGTTGTAGGGGAACAAAGAAATTCTTTTGGCTCCTGCGCTTTCAGTAACCTTGAACGGCTGTCTCCTTATCGGAGACTTTCCAGGTGGTGTTTGTACTGGGCTCAGGGAGTTTGAGAGATATATGGTGGTGGGATGGGAGGATGGGATGTGTTTGTGCTAGGCTCAGGGAGTTTTGAGCCCGGGGCTGAGGAATGTGCCCAGCTCCTTTCATTTCCAACAATGATGACAGCCCTAGCAATGCCACTGAGCCAGGCAATGATATTTTCCACAACAGTGTCCGTGACTCCAAAAATATTAAAAATGGGCCGCAAGAGCCATGGCCCCAGCAACAATGGCACTGGCCCCAACAACAATTGCCTTGGGCCCAACAATAGCCCTGGCCCCGTAAGAGACATTGAATCTAAATATAATGCCAGGCCCAATAATGCTACTACTCGCAACACTGCTATTGGTTCTAATAATGATATCGACCCCAATTACTGTACAGAACCCATTAGTGCTGCTGGATACAACTATGCAGCTGCCCCAAACTATGACACAGACCTTGACTATGTCCTAGGATTTACTCACACAGTGGATTCTAACTTTGTAACTTTGTAGTTCACCCAAACTATATTTCCAGAAACAGTTTTATGTCACCAGCCCTAGCTTTTCAGCTAGTTCAGTCAATGCAACTGACATCAACACCACCACTGGTTGTAGTCATGCTATATTGCAGTCCTAGCTATATTGCAGATGCCATCTGTGCCTCAGACACTAACCATATCCTTAGGTTTACTCATTTCCTTGGCTCTAACTTTGTCATCAACCCCAATTATATGACATAAATACTCATATAGCTCATAATTCCATTATTACCATCAATATTAATCTTCCTGAGCCTGAATTAAAAATCCATTCCAGTTTCTCTATTCCAAATATTGTTTATGGAAACTCCCCCAACTTTTGCTGTTGGCATTAACTATACTTCCACTCCTGACAATTTGACCATCTCTAAATTTTCTGATTCATCTAAGTTTGGTAGAAATTATACAGTTTTTAATGACCATAAATTTGGTGCTCACTTCTAAATCTCTGTTGACTGCATGGACTCTGCTAGCTTTAAGCACGTCACTGGCTCCAAAGATGTCCTTGATGCCAAGTAGTCTAACTTGTTAACAGATTTCTCTAGGGTCCGGAATCCCATTGGTATCAAGAATCCTGCTAGTTTACAGTTAGAGTGGTCATCAGCCAACCTCCCCAACAGCACTTGGGTTTTCCTGTTGAGAGGGGGGACTGAGAGACAGGACTAGCTGGATTTCCTAGGCCGACTAAGAATCCCTAAGCCTAGCTGGGAAAGTGACCGCTTCTACCTTTAGACACGAGGCTTGCAACTTAGGTCACACCCAACCAATCAGGTAGTAAAGAGAGCTCACTAAAATGCTCATTAGGCAAAAACAGGAGGTAAAGAAATAGCCAATCATCTATCGCCTGAGACCACAGCGGGAGGGACAATGATCGGGATATAAACCCAGGCATTCGAGCCGGCAACGGCTGCCCTCTTTGGGTCCCCTCCCTTTGTATGGGAGTCCTGTTTTCACCCCATTAAATCTTGCAACTGCAAAAAAAAAAAAAAAAAAAAAGAAAAAAAGAAAGAAAAAAAATCCTGATAGTTTAAACTTCCATGCCAATCCAAATATTCTACTCCCTAGTTTTGATATTATAGTAGAAGATGAACCACCAGATGTTACGAAGTTTGCCATATCATCAGGTGCTGCTAATCAGTTTTTTAAGGTAAGTTTATACAAGTGTAGATTTTAAAATTTTTTTCATTTCCTATAATTCAGAGTATTAGGTCATTGAACAGGATCTAAAAGTTCCTTTTTCACTTGGATATATAAGTTATGGAAGAGAGGTAGCAGGGTATTCAGTATTACTTCTCTTTTGACCTTTAAAGCCAGCAACATGATTTTCCATTTGAAATATTTATCTGCTGTACAGCTGGCAAGTAGCAAAATGGTCTTGGTTTCACAGTGGCTGGCTGGCTTTCTACTCTTTCAAGGGTTGCATAGTTCATAAATGTAAACTTAGCCATAATCTATTGACCTACTTCCTCTCGTCCATACATGGCCTAGTGTTAGTTCTTTCCCTCTATGTGCAGAGGGAGAATAAAGCCAAATGAGCCTTAAATACCATGGATCAAGCCATTTAAAAACAACCATCTCTCAAAAATATCATTTTATTAAGAAGGCTCTCTGAAATAGCCGTGATATTTTAATCTCTCCCTTAAAGTCATAGAATTTGAGTTACTTTGATGACACGATAGGCAGGAGCAGAGAACTCCAAATCTTTTCTACTTTTGACTTAAAACTTACTCTATCTTATTTCTCCTGAAAATAAGTAAAATTATATTTTTGATGAATAATACATCTTGATCAAATGTTTTCTCTAGCACTCTGAATTGCATATACAAATTAAGATTGCTAAGTCTGTTTGATAACTATTTTGACAACAGCAAATATTCTTTTTGATGAAATATTATTAATATGTTTTCACTGAGGCATAATTAAAATGGTACACATTGAATTTTAGCCTTGTTATCCTTCATTAGTCAAGGTAAACAAACGTTTAATTTGGATTATACTGTCCATGTGCATAAATGTGCAATGTGAAATAATTACTTTGTTTTCTACTATAATATATAATTGAATGCATCTGTACATTTAGATGAGACACAGATTCTTATAACCAAAATGAAAGTATAAAATTGGTATCTCCATAATATTTTTACTTCAATAGAGAACAATTTTGTGATGTTCCTAAGAGACTTCACCTCCCTAGAAAGAGTCGTGATTACCTAGTATGGTTTTACACCTTCTCCTTTTGTAAACTTAAGGGTAATGCTGGCCACTTATAAGTAATAAATATAATATTGCCCAGATAAAAGCCTTAACATTAGAAAAAAGAGATATTTTTTCCCAGTTGTTTCTTACAAATGAAACTTTGCAGTAGTATGAAAGTATTTCTTTTCATTTAACATTTATTTTAGGTTCACAGATACATATGCTGGTTTGTTATTATATAGGTAAGCTCATGGCATGGAGGTTTGGTGTACAGATTATTTTATCACACATGTATGAAGCATAGCACCCTACAGGTATTTCTCTCTGATTCTCTCCCTCCTCTGACCATCCATCCCCAATTAGGCCCTAGTGTCTGTTTTTCCCCTCTTTGTATCCATGTGTTCTCATCATTTAGCTCCAACTTATAAGTGAGAACTTGGGGTATTTGCTTTTCTGTTCCTGCGTTAGTTTTCTAAGGATAATGGTCTCCAGAACCATCCATGTGGTTGCACAGGACAAGATCTCATTCTCTTTTTATGGCTGTATAGTATTACATGGTATATATGTACTACATTTTCTTTATCTGGTGGACCATTGATGGTCATTTAGGCTGACTCTGTGTCGTTGCTATTGTGAATAGTGCTGCAGTGAACATATGTGTTCATGTGTCTTTATGGTAGAATAATTTATATTCCTTTGAGTATATACCCAATGAGAGGATTGATGGGTCAAATGATAATTATTTTTTTAGGTATTTGAGTAACTGCCACCTTGATTTTCACAATGGCTGAACTAACTTACACTCCCAAGAGCAGTGTATAACCATTTCCTTTTATCCACAACCTCACCAGCATCTGTTATTTTTTGATTTTTTAATAGTAACCATTTTGACTGGTGTAAAATGATATCTCACTGTGGATTTAATTTGGACTTCTTTAATGACTAGAGAGGTTGAACATTTTTTCATGTGCTTATTGGCTGCATGTATGTCTTCTTTTGAAGAGTGTTCGTGTCCTTTGCCCATTTTTTAATGAAGTTGTTTTTCGCATGTAAATTTAAGTTCCTTAATGAATGCTGTATATTAGACCTTTATCAGATGTGTAGTTTGCAAATATTTTTCCCATTCTGTAGGTTGTGTGTTTATTGTGCTGATTGTTTCTTTTGCTGTGCAGAAGCTATTTAGTTTAATTAGACCTCAATTGTCAATTTTTGTGTTTGTTGCAATTGCTCTGGGTATCTTGGCACAAAACCTTTGTCAGTTCCTATGTCCAGAATGGCATTTCCTAGGTTATCTTCCAGAGGTTTTATAATTTTAGGCTTTATATTTAAGTCTTTAATCCATCTTAAGTTGGTTTTTGCATATGGTGTAAGAAATGAGTCCAATTTTAATCTTCTGCATGTGACCGGTCAGTTATCCCAGCACCATTTATTGAATAAGTAGTTATTTCCCCATTGCTTGTTTTTTTGTCAGCTTTGTCAAAGATCAGATGGCTGTAGGTGTGCAGCTTTATTTCCGGGCTCTCTATTCTGTTTCCTTGGTATATGTTTCCATTTTTGTACCAGTACGATGTTGTTTTGGTTTTGATAGCCCTGTAGTATAGTTTGAAATCAAGTAACATGATACATCCAGCTTTGCTTTTTTTCACTAAGGGTTGCCTTGGCTATTCAAGCTTTTTGCTAGTTTCATATGAATTTAACCATAGTTTTTTTCTAGTTTTGTGTAGAATGTTATTGATAGTTTGATAGAAATGGCATTGTATCTAAACCATTGTAAATTGCTTTAGGCAGTATGGTCATTTTAACGATATTGATTCTTCCTATCCATAAGGATGGAATGTTTTTCCAATTGTTTGTGTGATCCCTGATTTCTTTGAGCAGTGTTTTGTCATTTTCATTGTAAAGATCTTCTACCTCCCTGGTTAGCTGTATTCCTAGGTATTTTAATTTCTTCGTGGCAGTTGTGAATGGGATTGCATTTCTGATTTGACTCTCAGCTTGGATTTTGTTGGTTTACAGGAATGCTACTGATTTTTATATGTTCATTTTGTATCCTGAAACTTTGCTGAACTTGTTTATCAGCTGAAGGAGCTTTTGGGCAGAGACTAGGGGGATTTCTTGATATAGAATCATGTTATCTGCAAACAGGGATAATTTGACTTCCTCCCTTCCTACTTGGTTGCCTTTTATTTCTTTCTTTTGCCTGATTGCTCTGGACAGAACATCCAATACTATGTTGAATAGGAGTAGAAAGAGAGGGCATCCTTGTCTTGTGCCAGTTTTCAACGGGAATGCTTCCAGGTTTTGCTGATTCAATATCATGTTGGCTGTAGGTTTTTCATAGATGGATCATATTTTTTTGAGGTACATTCCTTCAATCCTTAGATTATTGAAGGTTTTTAATATCAAGGGATGTTTAATTTTATCAAAAGTCTTTTCTGCATGTATTGTGATAATCGTGTTGTTTTGTTTTTATTTCTGTTTAAGTGATGAATAAGTTATTGATATGCATATGCTGACCCAACCTTGCATCCCAGGGATAAAACCTACTTGACTGTGGTGGATTAGCTTTTCGATGTGCTGCCTGATTTGGTTTACTACTATTTTTTGAGGATTTTTGCATCTATTTTCATCTAGGATGTTGGCCTAAATTTTTTTGTTATTGTGTCTTTGCCAGGTTTTGGTATCAATGATACTGGCCTCATGGAGTGAGTTAGGGAGGAGGCCTTCTCCTCTATGTTTTGGAATATTTTCAGTAGGAATGGTACCAACTCTTCTTTGTGCATCTGGTAGAATTCTTCTGTGAATCCTTCTGGTGTTGGGCTTTTTTTTTTCTTTTTTTAATTTTTTTTTAATTATTTTTGGTTTGTAGGTTATTTATTATTGATTCAATTTTGGAACTCATCCTTGGTCTGTTCAGTGATTTAGTTTCTTCTTGGTTCAGTCTTGGGAGAATATATTTATCTAGGATTTTATCAATTTCTTTTAGATTTTCCAGCTTCTCTGCATAGAGATGTTTATACTAGTCTCTGATGGTTGCTTGTATTTCTTAGAGGTGAGTGATAATGTTCCCTTCATCATTTCTAATTGTGTTTATTTGGTCCTCCTTTTCTTCTTTATTAGTCTAGCTAGCAGTTTATCTATTGTAATTATTCCAAAGAACCAATTCCTGGGTCCATTTATCTGCTGTGTGTTGCGTCTCAATCTTCTTCAGTTCAACTCCGGTTTTTATTATTTCTTGTCTTCTGCTGACTTTGGGATTGGTTTGCTCTTGCTTTATTAGTTCTTCTGGTCATGATGTTAAGTTGTTAATTTGAGATCATTACCTTCTGATGTGGGCACTTAGCACGTCAGGTTTCCCTCTTAACACTGCCTTAGTTGTGTCCCAGAGATTCTGGCATGTTTTATTTTGTTCTCATTAGTTTCAAATAAATTCTTGATTTTTGTCTTAATTTCATCATTTATCCAAAAGTTATTCAGGAGCAGGTTGTTTAATTTCCATGTGATTTTATGGCTTTGAGGAATTTTTTTATATTGAAATATATTTTTATTGCACTTTGTTCCAAGAGTGTTGTTATGATTTCAGGTTTATAAAGAATTTATTGAAGATTGTTTTACAACAGATTATGTGGTCAGTTTTAGAGTATATGCCATGTGGTGAGGAGAGGAATGCATATTCTGTTGTTAATGAAAGGAGAGTTCTGTAGATATCTATTAGATTCATTTGGTCAAGTGTTAAGTTCAGGTCCTGAGTATCTTTGTCACTTTTCTGCCTTGACGATCTGTCTAATACTGTTAGTGAGGTGTTGAAGTCTTCCACTATTGTTGTGTGGGAATCTAAGTCTTTTGTAGGTCCCTAACAACTTACTTTATGAATCTGGATGCTCCTGTGTTTAGTACATAAAAGCAACTAAAATATGTTTTATTTTATGGCGTTGATGTTTCCAGCTGAATGAAAATATAAATGTAATAAGTTTTAGATAACTAGTTTTAAATAATGTAGCTTTCATTTTGTATTTCAAATCATAACATGTAAGAACTATGTTTCCTATGTGTGTGTAAAATGTTATGTTGATTTTAGATGAAAATGACCTGCAAATAAGCTGCTTTCACCAGAAGAAGAATCAAATTTTTAAAATAGAAGGCATTGATTCCCCCAAAATAGAATAATAAAAAATAGTTTTGAATAGAATATCCAGTCAAATAAATGCTATGCCCTGGGTACATACAACTTTTGACCTTGACTAGGTAACAGAAATGTCTGCAACCACTTTCATGATTTTTATTGGAGATTGACAGAACTTCACAGTACATTATGAATAACTTAGAAACAATGCTCTTTATATGCCTTCACTAGCAAAGCATTTTCTGGATGAATGGACAACTGCTTTCCCATAGAGCTTTGGTATATCCATATTTTCCTACTTTCTTATATCCATGTCCATATGTCAATCACAAGCAATTATAATTGAGAGAACAGGGGTGCTTTCACACTTAAATAATTTTAAAAGTTAGAAAATCTCACTTTAAAATAAATAAATTTTTTTAACCAACCATAAGTGAACCAAAGCAATCAACGTAATGTCAGAATATATTCATTTTAAAGTGGTCTACCCAGTGTATAATTTCCTTTCTCCTCATACAGCCATGGGAATAGATGAATAAGCTTAGTTATTTTAATATTAATTGAAATAAATCTTAGTAAATCTCAACCTTTAGGTAAGTAAATATAGCACCCACATACTCCAGATAATCAAAGCAACATCCAGTCAAATAGCTTCTTAATTAAATATATTTACATACAGATAAACAATTTTTCCATTCCTAGCTTTGTAGGAGTATGCTGCATTTTCTTAAGTGGAAAATATGGTTTCTAAGAATTTTTAATCTAAGATACCACAACACCATCTTCTACCCAAAGATACAGACTACTTGCCAAAAATTTGTTAATTATTAAACTACTTTACTAGGGCTATCTGTGAACCAGACCCTTCCATAAAGTCTCTCTTTTATATATCAGTTTGATCATATTTCTTCATAATACTAGAGTGCTTCCATTCTCTCCTATTGCTGGATTCGTTGTCAGATAAGATAGGGTCCTGAGGGTGTCCAACTGAAATACAGTAAATGAAATTGGAATCTCCTTTTAGGATAAATTAGTCAAATATCTCAAAGTGAATGTCATTAATAAGTACATATTGAGCAATTCAAAAATTTCCCGCTGCTAATAATGTGACCTGTCAGTTCTTCTTTGCATAATTAGGGAGAAAACAATTGTTAATCTGATAAAAGACTGATGTCTTTAATTGAATCTAGACTTCTCCCTGCATCTACACTATGTGTAGTTTTCTGAGCAAACCTACAAAGACAATCCAAATGAGAACCAATTACTCCAAGCTCAAAGTAAAGACGATCTTTGTTACATCCCCTACTATAGAAAATATGTGGCAGTGACTTTCTCTCCATAGGAATTTCAGAATCATATATCTTCCCTGATGACTCAAGATTCCTTGGCCCAGCCCTCTCAAATAAAGCAACAGGATTAGTGATGCATCATATTCAGGCAGGAAGAGAAAACCAGACCAAACCAAATTGAGTCCAAAAATTGGTAAAGACTAAATTAGGAGAATTTTAGTATTATCTGTCATCATAAATCTCAAATAATTGACTAAAGAAGCTGCTTATTCCCCCCAAAGGGAATTTACTTAAAATTTTAAATTTCAGAAATATTTGCTTCAGTGACACTAGTGTGGATATGGTGCATTCAACAGATGCAAGATCTGTGTAATCTGCCATGTTTTTCAGGTTTGAAATAAACTGAGGCAGCTGTGTTGGAATGTATTGCATTTTCTACACTTAAAGGGACAAGTAGTACACTACATTTTTCAAAGTTTTAAATTCTGTGTTTGAAAGTATTTGGTGTCAAATATAATTAGTGTAAAATTATTAAGCAAGCATGTATGAAATTTCTGTTTTGGCCTCCCATAAGTCATGTCAGCCAATCCCCTTTTAAAGATACCTGGATTTATTAAGTGAACTGTTTACTGGATAGAGATTGTTGATCCAGTGTGTTAGAGTTCCTCAGTTAAATAAAGAATGGGTATAAGATTGTAGCAGTAAAAAGGCAGTATATTGGAGGCAAAGTCAAAGGAAATAATGTTATATGGTGAATGAGGGAAACTGTGGAATAATAAACATAATTGCTGCAATCTTTATTTTTATTATATTATCAAATCTCAATATGTTTTGGCTAGTCTACGTCCATTTGTAATAGAATTGGTTTTTTTCCACATTATACTTAGCATATCCTTACCTGCCTCATCTCATCACACAAGCATGAATACATGCACCTATGTGCACAATTGCAGACTTGAACTTTCCGAAGTTGCAAATACCAAAAATATAAGCACTCTGTGTTAACAAACCCTCATTTATTCACTAAATGCTCATCTCTTTCCCATTCTGAGATCACTCTGTGTCCCTAATATTCTTGCTTCATTCAGAAAGTAACCAAGCTGTTCTGAGCCAACTGACCTACCTCATTGCTGACTCTAAAACAGCCTCCTGATATATCCCTACCACCTCCTTTTTACCCTCTAACAGAAAGTCTATAAAAACACACACATGCGTGCACACACCCCACAGACAGAGATAATGTCCTCTGCTTTGGGTTTATGCTGGAGACTACAGCCAACTGGACTTTTGCAGTGATTTTAATAAGCAAATAATTTTTAATACAAATAACTGAATTATAAATGAATTTCTGTTGTGCAGCTCTTTTATAAGTTGAGAACAATCCGTATTTCTTCACACTTGTCATATTGACTTGTTATACCTCCAGACAGGTAGCAGACAAAATCTTGGCCCCAATTAATGAAAAGAATACCTTGAGATGGAAAAGACAAAGGCACAACCAAGAAGGTTTTGAGGATATGAGCAAATAATTTTGAAAAATTGCAGAGATCCCTGATAAATATTTATTATATATACATTCATGCGTTCCCTTCCCTTTACATGGCCAGGTCTTCATTGTCTATTGGGGTCACCAATGTTCCTCCAAACTACCATGTAGTAATTGCCTCATCCATCTTATTTGTTTCTAGCAGGCTCTGGAATTGGGAAAAGGACATACTGTTAAACCTTGCTAACCTAAAATAATTACTAACATATAATATGTCCTTAGCAAGAAGATTTAAAGATAAATGGTCCTTTCTTTAAGGTAATAGTCATTATTCTGCTTATTGTTACTTAATATTTGTTGAAGGAAGTCACACAACAGTAGTATTCACAACTTAAAGTTGCCCAACACGTTTAAAATGAATTCAATAAGTGCTGCATATGTAAAGCTTTATGCCTTCCTTAGCACTGTCAATAAAACTCCTTAAAACTGAACTAATTAATGCTTTCATAAGACTGTATACATTATTATATTCTGCATCTACAATATGTTGAATATCAATTAATGATTTGGTTATTAGGTTATCTTTTAAAATAAAGATATGATTTCAAAGTTACATAGCCTTTTGACTGTCTCTATGCCTCTATAATCTCTCTTCACTTCAATTCATCCTCCTGGAATAATTTCCACCCAATACTCTTTCATTACACATTCCTCAGATACTGACTTTTGCTATTTGATCAAGTCCAATCTCCTCACCCTGATGGTCAAAGAAAATTTGGCTATGACCTAACAACATTATTTTATTAGACATTATTTTCTTATGAGTTCCTCTGTTGTTTGATATGCTACCTCTCCATTTCATGCCTACAATGTTCATCAACTTCCCTGTGCTTTTCCTAAGACTGCCTGTCCTGTGAAAATAAAAAAGCATGCTGCCTAGTCACATCTTAACCAAAGGCCTGTAAGCCGTAGATTAGAGGCATTGTAAAACTCCTTTGAGTGTATTGATCGTAGCCCCCTTATTGTAGTGAGACCCAGAAAAATTAATTTACTTGTTAAAAGTCCTGCATTTAATATGCTTTAGAATCAGGTGCATGGACAAGAGGCCAAGTTGCCTGATGCTCAGTCTAGTGTTCTTTCACTGTACTTCATTTTACTTTCTTAAAGCTCACACTACATATCATCTCTTTACCTAGCCTATACTGATCTCTTTTGTAAATTCTTATTGTACTTATAATTACCATACCAAATTGTACTTATAAATATCATAGAGTTTAGCACTTGTGTGGCACTAACATATTTTTGAGGTCCTACTATATATGCAAGGCACTGTGGTTGCCACCTCAGGCACATTTGCTCATTAGTTACAGAAACCCAAGGAGGTAGGCTTTTTATCTCTTTTTTTTTTTTTTTTTTTTTTTTTTTTTTTTTTTTTTGCGAAGATCTAAGTCTGAGAGAAACAAATTTTCCCAAATAAGTGATAGAACTTGGAATTAAATACATAACTTTTTGTTTCAAAGTATATGATGTAATTTTCTTCAAGAGTTTCAAGACGTTCATCTTGCTTCTCTTCAAATAGACTCTAAGTATTAGGTTTCTATCTCTATATAGAAGACCATGGATTAATGCCACTTTAAGTTTTGGTAGAGCTAATAGGTCTGATTACTGGAGGGGATGTATCAGAGGCAAAAGAGAAATGGGCCAGGCTCAGTGGCTCACGCCTGTAATCCCAGCACTTTGGGAGGCCGAGGTGGGCAGATCACGAAGCAGGAGATCGAGACCATCCTGACCAACATGATGAAACCCCGTCTCTACTAAAATACAAAAAATTAGCCAGTGGTGGCACATGCTTGTTGTCCCAGCTACACGGGAGGCTGAGGCAGGGAAATCGCTTGAACCTGGGAGGTGGAGGTTGCAGTGAGTCGAGATCGCACCACTGCACTACGACCTGGGCGACAGAGCAAGACTCCGTCTCAAAAAAAAAAAAAAAAAAAGAGAAATCACATCTTTCATAACATATAACATATCACTTCTGCTTAGTTAAGTTGAGTTATATCAGTCTTTGTTTAGAGTTCTTCAAGGCAAACTGCTATGTCCATGTGTTTGAATAATACATCACCAAACATTAAGTGAAAAATACCAAAAGGACTATTAGAGCCATGGGACATAGTTTTTTCTTGAATATTGAGAACTTTCCTGATTTCTTACCAAAAAAAAAAAAAAATTTCAGGGAGACCAAGGCAAAAAAAAAACAAAACTTTTTTTTTTTTTTTTTTTTTTTTTTTTGAGACGGAGTCTCACTCTGTCGCCCAGGCTAGAGTGCAGTGGCGCAATCTCGGCTCACTGCAAGCTCCGCCTCCCGGGTTCACGCCATTCTCCTGCCTCAGCCTCCCGAGTAGCTGGGACTACAGGCGCCCGCCACTACGCCCGGCTAATTTTTTTGTATTTTTAGTAGAGAGGGGGTTTCACCGTGTTAGCTAAGATGGTCTCGATTTCCTGACCCCGTGATCCGCCCGCCTCGGTCTCCCAAAGTGCTGGGATTACAGGTGTGAGCCACCGCGCCCGGCCAAAAAACCCTTAAAACTTATTTTGCACAATGGACTGGATTTACAAAATCTAGATATTCTTTATGTGCTTTGCTACTAAAAACTTCAAACATTGCTTTGTAGAAATTTGCAATTGAAACAGATTCATTAAAAGGAAACTTATTTTTAGGTAATTTATGACTATGCAGAAAACGTTCAAAAATCAATGAAGGTTAACCACACCATAGTAGTTGTTCTTGTTCTATGTAAAAATGCGATTTGTTACCTTTTTTTTACCCCCCGAGACAGACTCTCACTCTGTCACCAAGGCTGGAGTGCAGTTACGCCATCTCTGCTCACTGCTACCTCTGCCTCCTGGGTTCAAGCTATTCTCGTGCCTCAGTCTCCCAATTAGCTAGGACTACAGGCCTGAACCAATGCACCTGGTTAATTTGTGTATTTTTAGTGGAGAAGGGGTTTCGCTATTTTGATCTTGAACTACTGGCTTCAGGTGATCCGCCCACCTCAGCCTCCCAAAGTTCTGAGATTACAGGCATGAGCTATTGCCCTGGCTAATTTGTTACTTTCTTCTTGAGGTTTTTCTTATTTAACTCAACATAAAGGGACAAAATGGCAGAGTTCTGAAAGTCAAAGAAATAGAATTTCTGTTATGAGCATTTTCTCTGAGCTATATTACTTTCTGGAACCCATCATTGCTATACAAATGTACTGATTTTCTGTTATTTACAATTGTTGTATCTGTAGCTTTGAACATATTTTCTTTTTATTTCTTTTTATTCCTTATTTCCATGTAGAATGAAGCTACTGTTACCTATGATGATTTTAAAAAATCATTGTGAAGATCAAATATTGTGATAATGCTTCATGCAACTGCCAACCCCATATAAAAACAAGAAATTCTTAACATTGTGCTATTTCTTTTTCCTTCTTCATCTGAGGTATATTACAGATCAATGCTTATTGGAGATGAATTTGGTACATCACCACCTAGGTGTCACTCAGGAATCTAAATGAAGGTAACTAAAAGAAATAAAAAGAAAGTGAATTCTGTATGTTGGACTGTTTAAACATAAAAACATAGCTACTTCAAATTTGACATGCTTCCCTAAGTTTTAACTTGATGCTTGTTGAGGTTGTATTTTCTGTCCTTATACAAGAAAATAAAATAATTTCTTCAGACAGCATAATATATATTACATATGTTTTAACCTTGGTGAAAATATTAAGTTGTTCTTTTAAATAGCATGTTACAAAACCATTGTTGCTCATCCTGGGAACCATTTTGTAAATCTGAGGCTCAAGGAATTCTATTGCTATTATTAAAAAAAAAAAAAAAAAAGCTAAAATTTATTTTCTAGGTAGTATCAGTAAGCACTCATCTTCTGTGTTAAAATAAATAGATAAATGAATAATTTCTGAGCTTGAATAATTTAACCTTTCTGGGCCTCACTTTCTATATCTGTGAAATTAAGGTTTTCTAAATTGTTGCTCAACTCTAATAGTTCATGGTTTTGTAACTCTATGATCCATCAAAATAGGACTCTATTATGGAGCCCTAAAGTGTGTAGGAAAAGTAACGTAGTATATCTCTAATGCAAATAGAAATCCTGAGACATTTTAATTTTGTTAAAGAATTTTGTGGGAACTTATGGTGGGATCAATGGGATGTAAGACCTTTCAGAAAAAATCATCCATATGGGAAAAAAAAGAACTAAAAACTACTGGAAAAATGATGAGGTTAACAATAGTTGAGACAAATTCCTTTGACATGAAAGGTAAAATTTGCAGAGATAGAGCAGGCTGCTGGGGGGAAGGCTGCAATTAAAATCAGGATGATCCTAATGCCACAATTAGTACTGACCTAAATATAAACTTTGATCAAAGCTGAACTACCTTTTACTTGTGTTCATTGCCTGTTATTTTACAATAAGGGGACACTATATTCACTTTGTGCCTAATGGAGCTATTAGGATTTTCATAAAGCCTTTTACTAAGGAGGGGGTGTATACAATAACAAAAGTCAAATATAAACTAGAAATGGTACAAATGGGAATGTATATGGATGATTATATACTGCTTACCAAAATGACAAGAATGAAAAAACCAATAGGCAAACCCCTATACCCTTTTGTAGAATTCACCAGCCCGTGAGTGCAAATGTAGTTTGATACAAGAAATAAGACCTAGTGTTTGATAGATCAGTAGAGTGACTATAGTTTATAATAATCTATTGTGTATTTCAAAATACCTAGAAGAGAAGAATTTTGATGTCTTGAGCATAAATAAAATGTAACTATTTAAGGTGTTGGATATCCCAGTTACACTGATTTGATCTTTACATATTATATGAATGTATTAAATTATCACATGTACCCTTAGCATATGTACATCTGTTATGTATCAAATTTTTAAAAATTAAAAGAAAAATATAGAATTAAGCAACCCAAGTGTCCAGAGGTTAATTCCTATAAGAATTCTAGTAAAACTTTTGGTTTAGATATGAACTACCGCAAACCTCTGGAACATTTCATTTAGACTTAGTTAAAAGTGGATCATACGAAACTATATATATATATATATACACACACACACACACATGAACAAATGAAAATGTGAATTTTAGCAATTATTACCTAGAAAAATGAATTTTTGTGTGGAGACCCTTACTATGATGTATAAATCAATGGCCCTTTATACCGTCACCAAAAGAAATACCAATATTCTACTTGAATATTCTCTGTCAGCGGAAAACACCTTGTTCCTTATTTTTACTATAGTTTTATCAGCCCAAGTTTCTTCAACATCTTCAAAATAATTCATCTACTAAAGATGTACTATCTTTTCTCTCTCCCAAATTGCTGTCAATATCGTATTGATTTCAACACTTTGGCTCTTTTTTAGGAAGAAACTTAATCTGAGAGTTCAATTGTTTTTTTCCCAAGAACCATAGACCAAACTTGAGTATTCAAGATGCAAAGCATAAGAATTATTTTGTTCTTAGTCTGTAAACGAGTAAACAGTAGCATAAATACTGGTGAAAAGTATTAAATCATTTAGATTTTAACATCAATCCATAGCATTTAACTGAGTGCCTAGAGTGCCTTTTTGGTGTTCAGTTCTGTATCAAGGAGGCAGCATTATGTAATGATTAAGAGCATTGGCTCTGAAAAGAGATTGAGTTCAAAATCTGATTCTTCATATTATTTGCATGACCTTATGCAAATCACTTTTAACTGTGTGACTCAGTTTTTCTGATCTGTACAGAAAAAATGTGATTGTATATGTAAGGCAGTTAGAACAGTGGCTGGCACTGTTAGCTCCCAATAAGTTATTAGCTATCCTTCTACTTAAGGTGAAAATGGAGATAAAACCATGGTCCATACCCAAATAAACTTAGTCTACCTAAGGAGACATGACATACATAAATGACACAAGGCCAGAGAAAATATATTAACTATTACTATATATATTAACTATTAACAGAAACATTATTAAAGCCATTGGGAGTCAAGAATATAGAAGATAAATGTGGACTGGACTTTTCTCTAAACCTCATGGAGAAAATAAATAATAGTCTGAATATCTAGAGAGGAATGGGGAAATAGCATAGATTGCATAGTGGCAGGAATTAACATAGCTTGTATTAAAGAAGGTTGATTGCCTAAAAAGGGAAGATACTTGATGAAGTTACCAACAACAAAAGCAGATATAAAGATGGGATAAAATTATGGAGAATTTTAAATGTCAGTTTAAATAATTCATATTATTGTTCCTTTTTTCTTGAAGCATAGTTATACTCTGTGCTGTAGCTATTTGTGCATATGGTTTATCTGCCTTACTTGAGTATAAGCTCCTAGATGGAAGGAACCATACTAATTTCATTTCTTGCTTCCCCTTTCTCCCTCTGACTGTGCTCCACCACATACACACACACAAACACAAACTCACCATAGTGCCTAGCACTGTGTCATGTAGTAGTGTTGAGTATGCATTGAATGTTTAAAAGAATGAGTTAGTTGACATACAAGTGATCCATTGATCAACATGGAGTCACTGAGTTATTTAATTAAGGCTATGGATTCAGGTAAGTACTATATTAGGAGCACTTACCTCATGTTATTTTACAGGCTTGGTAGGAGGGGCTGATTCTAAAGGTAGGCAAACTAGGAGGTGGCAGGTAGTCGGCATATATTTGGTAATTAAAACTGTACCTAGAATTGCATCAGCAAATGTGCAGTTATGAAAAACAGCAATGTATTTATTCATTTATTTAGCCTTTTATTGAGACAAGGAGAGGATAGTTTTTATAGTACAGGATTTAGAATACTGATAAGTTAAATGGGAATCACCCAGTGTTCCCTGAGAGGCTTTTGAAAATACTATGGTAAAGATAAATGCATAAAGAAGTGTCTTTCATTTAAAACATTGCCCTTGACTAGGATGGTTGCCAGAAATGTGTGTGTGTTTGTGTTTTTTCTCATATGATAGTAGCATAAGGCTGACTTCTGTTTTACCACTAGGCTTGAAAAGATTCAAAAGTCTTTTTTTTTTTAATCCTCACCCAAGAAACCATGAAGTTCAAGTCTTTTCCAAAATTGTTTAAATGTATTATTTAATCCTTTATCTCAATTCATGGATAAAGATACATATAATAATTATGTTACCCTCTCTTGCATCACAGCTTTCAAAGAGTTTCCTATGGTCTCCTTACTACCAAGGAGGTTGTCAGGGAAAAGGAAAAACAAAGAAAGAACATTCTGGCACTCCTCAAAACAGACAGATGTTGGCTCTAAAAGCTCCTCAGATATTACTCTCTGGATTATTTACAGACACACACCTGCCATGACCCTCCAGCATGGTAACCTAACTGGCAGCTGAGCTGCAGGAAGCACCACTCAAATCATACCCACTGACTCTCAAAGAGGAATTTGTCTGTACAGGTCACCAGAAATTCATAGAACACTAAGCTGTGACCATACAGATCCTTGAAGTCCTAAGAGAATGTAGTGTCAAAAAGTTTGAAACCTAATAATATGTAATGAGTGTTGCATGAACATGGTCCCTGTCCTTTAGGGAAAACAGCCAAGATTGTAATGGAAAAATATTGATTAATTCGTAAGTAGATATAACAATACTGACAAACACCCCTTATCATTTTTGGGATGTGAAATAGCAAGAGAATATCCACGTGTAGATAATGTAAGCCTACAGAGTTTGGTAAGCTCTCATTTGATGATTTCCTGAAAATCCTCATAAAAGCTACAGATGTGAAATCATCAGGGATGCTCAAACACCTATGTCACTGCTCTCCTCGGGGTAGGACTCAATAATATCTGTGTCATCAAATGATGGAAGAAGGTTTGCATTGCTTTATAGAAATTATTTTAGCTGATTATGATGGCTCACGCCTCTAATCCCAACACTGTAAGAGGCCCAGGTGGGTGGATCACTTAAGGCCAGGAGTTTGAGATCAGCCTGGCAAACATGGTGAAACCCCATCTCTACCAAAAATAGAAAAATTAGCCAGGCATGGTGGCATGTGCCTGTAGTCCCAGTTACTCGCTGAGGCAGGAGAATCATTTGAGCCAGGAGGCAGTGTTTGCAGTGAGCCGAGATCACGCCACTGCACTCCAGCCTGGGTGACAGAGACTGTCTCAAAAAAAAAAAAAAAAAAAAAAAAAAGTATCTTGGCAAGTTAGCAAAAAGGAATTATGTTTAGCAAGCAAGTCTTTTTATGTTTTTCAAATAATAACCTTGTGACATGATGCCCTATTCTGCCTTCATATGAAGCAAACCAAAACTAAAATATGTATCTTGAAGGATAGATAATTGTGCCTGAAAACTACCGTTTTGAGTGGCTATTGCTGGGAGAATAAGAATTCCAGAGAGCTCTTGATCTTTGGGTCATGTATCTTTTTTTTTTTTTTTTTTTTTGAAACGGAGTCTCCCTCTGTCACCCAGGCTGGAGTGCAGTGGCGCAATCTCGGCTCACTGCAAGCTCCGTGCTCCTGGGTTCACGCCATTCTCCGAGTAGCTGGGACTACAAGTGCCCACCACCACGCCCCGCTAATTTTTTGTGTGTTTTTAGTAGAGACGGGGTTTCGCCATGTTAGGCAAGATGGTCTTGAACTCCTGACCTTGTGATCTGCCTGCCTCAGCCTCCCAAAGTGTTGGGATTACAGGCGTGAGCCACCGCGCCCGGCCAGGATCATGTATCTTAAATGAAGTTCAAATAAGACACTGAAGATCCTGTAATATTTGCTATACCAAGAGCTTTGAAATTAAGATTCACAGAAAGAGGAGTGTGATACCAAGAGGAGTGAGGCAAACAGTGTTTATGGGAAATAAACTAATATTGGTAAGCATGATGGATGGAACAAATCTCAAGCTACCAAAGTTAACATGGATGCTGCTGGACTCTAGTACCTAGGATGAGCTGATGAGAACCAAGATTATAATGACAATGGATTAAGTTCCTTGGTGCATTTTCGATGACAAAAGCCTTCAGTAGCGTGGGTTAACCTAAACCTGCACTTGGAAGGAATGGGTGTGTATGTTCAGTAAGACTCTAAACAGCACTTGACTTGTGACACTTGTTTCATGATTGACTATTATTACATACGGCTCACTTATCTTTGAAATCAGAAGCAATGTAATGGGTGAAATATTCCTTATCAGCCAACCAGAAGTTATTGAATAGGTATCGTCTTATCCCCCAGAAATACAAAGGAGAATATTACATTATAATTTTTGAAAGAATCTTGGAAAACTCCTCAGGAAAGTTAAACTATTTTCTCATTTTCTTTGAAATCATTTCTTTCTCATTCCTGCTATTGAAACAGGAAAAGTTCCCTTGTCCCCCTCTCAGCGTGTGCAATGAGAGTATGGCTCACTTCTTCAGTGCCCTGCTGCTCAAACCTCCAGGGGAGCATAGGGACAGGCAGGCTGTGGGGTTCAAACCCCACGGCAGTGTCTAGCGGTGAATGTTTACAGCTCCTGAAGCCCCAGTGGGCGTGTGTTACAGGGTGTTCTTTTAGTTTGCCACCTACAGGTAGCTTGTGTTGGCTCAATTAAACCCCCTTCCTTATCACAAGGACAGAGGGATTTCTGTATCCTGGGGTTTCTTGCCTTGATGTACCCAAAGAATCGGATCACATGTGGTCTTGGAGAATGAGTGCAAGGTTTTATTGAGTAGAAATAACTCTCTTACGGGGGAGCCGGAAGGGAGATGGTCTTCCCCTGGACTCTGGCCACTCAGGCGGCCCAGGCTCTCTTCCTACTGTCTCAGTTCTGCCGGTCGATGGCTTGTCAGTGTGCTCTTCTGTCAGCGTACTCCTCTCGATGACAAGTGTCTTGTGTTTCCTTCTGCCGTTGTGCTCCTCTCAACGTCTGGCTGCCTGTGTGTCTGCCTACTAGGACCTCGGGTTTTGGGTTTGTTTGTTTTTTTTGAGTTGGAGTCTCGCACTGTGGCCTGGGCTGATGTGCAATGGCGTGATCTCAGCTCACTGCAACCTCTTCCTCCCAGGTTCAAGCGATTCCCCTACCTCAGCCTCCCAAGTAGCTGGGATTACAGGTGTCTGCCACCACGCCCAGCTAATTTTTCATATTTTTAGTAGAGAATGGATTTCACTATGTTGGCCAGGTTGGTCTCGAACTCTTGACCTAGTGATCTGCCCACCTCAGCCTCCTAAAGTACTGGGGTTACAAGCATGAGCCACCACACCAGCTGGGTCTCAGGTCTTTATAGGCCCAGGTGGGGGCATGGCAGGGTCAGGGTAATCTTGGAAAATGTAACATTTGAGCAGGAAAGCAGGAGAGCCTGGCCTCACCTGGATCTGTGGGGGTAGAGCCCTAGCCAGGGACCCACCTTTCTCTATCCAGCACTTCCCTTCCCCACTTGCATATCATTTAAAAGGACCATGCTCTTCTCTTCCCAGCACTCCCATATCACTATGGACTAAATGCTAATAACAAAGTTGACCCTCCGATTAATATACAGTAAAAGTCTTCAAAGCACACTTTTCAGGAGGTTCTCTTTCTCGAACCCGGGTCTACATGCTGGTAAGCAAAGATCACATAAAGAAAAAACAATTAGGGTCTAAAGGGAGAATATGGCCGTGTCAAAATAGCAGAACTGAATTTACTTACATACACCCACACAAACACACACACACCGTCCGATCTGGTCAAAATGTTAGTTTTAAACTAATGTAGTATGGAAGTTTAAAATTACATGACAAATTTTCCATATGTTAAAAGAATTCTCTACATTTTAGAATGCTTTAGCATTTATAAATTTTGTCTCTCTATATAAAATTTGTAAATCCTCCTCACAAGAAAAGAATGAAGCTTTCATTATACCCATTTTATAGATTCCATAACATGCCAAGAGGTAAGTGCCTCTTGCCAGTTAGTAAGACATGGAACAGTTTCTAAACTCAAGTCTCTCTTTCCCAATCTACTTCTCTGTCTCTTATACTTTGCTGTTACATCAATCAATAAACAAGTCTTATTTGTGGACTAACTGGCTACATCAATCAATAAATGAACAGGTCTTATTTGTGCACTCGCAGCAGCTTTGTCTTGAAGTCTCAGGAAACTTACAATCATGGCTGAAGGTGAGGGGGAAGCAAGGAGCTTCTTCATGTGGTGGCAAGAGAGAGAAGTGCTAGCAAGAGCAGGGAAAGCTGCCTTATTAAACCATCAGATCTTGTGAGCACTTACTCACTACCACAAGAATAGCATGGGAGAAATTGCCCCCATAATCCTGTTACCTCTCACTGGGTTCCTCCCTTGACACAAGGAGATTATGGGGATTACAATTCCAGATGAGATTTGGGTGGGGACAGAGACAAACCATATTATGCATCAACTTTTATTCCTTTTTGACTCATGGTCTATAGCTAATTATAATTATTACAAGAGGTTTTGAAATGAAAATGCTTCACTAATTATCATGGAGTGCAAAATAGTTAACTTGACTGAAAGTACTTTTCAGTTTTTGGTGTTTGACTTTAATACCCTCCAAATATAGGCAGATAAAAATAAAAATCAGCTACCATTTTATTGTGAATGAATTAAATAGATGGAGCAATAGTGTGATTTCATTCAATAATTCATGTTCAGGTTTTCTGGACACCTACACTAAATATTTTGTCTCATCTTCGAGAGATTTTAGTTTCTAGCCTGCCGAAAGGGGTCTTGTTTAAGCTGATTTATTTTTCTACAAAGAGCATAAAGGAAAAATATAGTGAGGTTCTGATAGAACTGAAACTATACTTTTTGTTTAGGTTTTTATTGGCGTATTAATTATATAATAAGGGATTTTAAAGCACTTTACGGTTTATAAGGCATTTGTACACCAAATATTTCATTTAATCCTCACAATTATTTGGAAGGTGGATAACATTTATTCACTTTAACAGCTAAGGGCATTGAAGCTCAGAGGAATTCAATGTCTTGACCAAATTGAGAAAACTGTTAAGTATCAGATCTTCTGATTCCACAGAAAGAGCACTCTACTCTAGATGAGGACTGTTTTTCAGGATACCATGATGTCTGTACCCCCAAATGAGCTTCTACATCTTATGTGAAATTTACAGATCAATAGTCTTTTTCTAATCATTACTGCAAGCCAGTGGTTCTTAAACTATAATGTGCATAACAATTCTTGAGAACTTTTTTAAACTGTACATTCTTGGTTCCCAGTCCCACTTCCCAAATGTTTTGACCCTGTAAGTCCGTGTTTGGACCAAATATTATGCATGTTAACAAGCACCAGGTGATTCTGATGTAGGTGGTCTACAGTTTGAGAAACATTAATACGGAGAATATAATTGGTGAACCCCTTGGTCTGATTTTGGTATTTTTCCTCCTGCTTTGTCACCCCACCCTTCCCCCACCAAAAAAAAAAAAAAAAAAAAAAAAAAAACAAACAAAAAAAAACACCATGCCTTCAAAATAATGAAAACCAAACAGATACTCAATTTAGTTTCCATTTGCTGGGTTTTCTTCCCTCAGAATATTTCAATTTTTTACTGCTCAATATCAGCTTAATAGGATAATTTGAGAACATGAAGTTCCTCACTATCTGTCAACTAGAAAGTAATTTTATTTATGAGGTTTTCCATTTTAGTTCAACCCAAAAATGTATAGAAAATACCTCACTAAGAGACATTAGGCACAGGATAGTTTTTCTAAATCTATTATTAGAAATATAAATTTATAAATATGTATATAAATTTGCTAAGAATTTAGCATAGGAAATAAAAGTTTCTCTGCCAGTTATGCACTCTAAAATATCTGAGGCAGTGGCATTCAGAGGATGTCTGTCATAATTTTATTATACCTACAAAATTGTTCGCCTATGAATCATTTGAATAGGTTGATTGCCGACAGAATTTAAAAATATAGTATTTACCTATTTAAAGATACTGCCTTAAGTTTTATATAGAATGGCCTCCTATTATTCAAGCTGTCCTGTTTTCTCATAGAAAAAAAATTTTGAAGGCAGTGCTCATGAATAGAATTTAATGGTAAGTGTTTTAACACAAACTTTCTCTCAAATGATTTAAAAACAATATAAGTAGCTGGTGTGAATAAGAAAATAAAAGGATGTTTATTGGAGGAGAATAGTAATATAGCCACATGGTAATTTTAAAAGTACAAGATTAAATATGTTTGCTTGAAATGTTAAGGTAATCAGTAGAAGAATAAAAATCATTTGTATACTTCCCAAACTATGATGGGGGAAAAAGAACACATAAAACCTGGTCAAACGCAAGAATACGAAAGAAATAAAAGAAATGAAATCATTGTAAACAAGCCAGCAAACAAACAAAAAATACAAGAAAATAAAATAGCAGGAAAAGTCCAAACATATCAATAATACATGTAAATGGGTTTTATTCTGTTATTAGAAGAAGAAGCTCTGTTCACTGCAATGTTTCCACATTTTATTTTGTTGTTAATTCATTCAAGTCCTTACTTGAACACCATTCCATTTAATTTCTTCACCTTTGAGTTTAAAAAATGTTAGATAAGATGGTACTTCAACTCTGTGGGAATCAGATTCTTCAAAATCAGGATGAGCAGGAGAATTTCTAAAGTTCCTTCTAGGTTTCACAAATAATAATTCAAATGCCAAGTAATAGAAGAGAGGTTCATATTTCAGATAGGGTAGTCAGAGAAGGTCTGACTACCACTATATATATGGTGACATTTGAGCAGAGGTCTGAAAAAAGGGATGCAGCCATTAATGGACATAGCTGAGAAAAGAACATTCCTGACAGGACTAAAACAGTGTGAATTTATGATGAATTTCCAAAAGTTTAGTCCTTCCTATTAGTACCTGTCTACACATTTTGGTTTAAACCTACTGCCAAGATGGTATCCACTCTATACTTTGAAATGTCACCTTCACAAAAATCCATAAATGAAAGCAAATATCATTGTGTCAACATTATTGTACTCTAATTACTTCAAAATAATTATAAGAAATTATTTTGAATTAGTGAAAAGCCCAAATTTCCTATTTCGATTAATAAGTATATCTTAATTAGATTTGTTGAATCACAGCAAGTTAGTGCTAAAAAGATAATTCACAATTGCAAAAATATGGAAGCAACCTAAATGAGTGGATAAAGAAAATGTGGTATATATGCACCATGGAATACTAGACAGCCATACAAAGGAATGAAATAATGGCCTTTGCAGCATTTTGGTTGGAGCTGGAGGCCACTATTCTAAGTGAAGTAACTCAGGAGTGAAAAATCAAATATCGTGTGTTCTCACTTATAAGTGGGAGCCAAGCAATGTGGATTCAAAGGCATAAGAATGATATAATGGACTATGGGGACTTGTGGGGAAGAGGGGGTTAGGAATGAAAGACTACATATTGAGTACAGTGTACACTGTTTAGATGGTGAGTGCACCAAAATCTCAGCAATCACCTCTAAAGAACTTATCCATGTAACCAAAAACCACCTGTACCCCCAATACTACTGAAATATAAAAAGAAGGTTAGTGTTAGAAAGGACCTGGAAAAATTTTTTTACAAGCCTCCCTTTTTAAAAATGAAGTAAAATAAAGAATTACTAAATTCCTTATTTTAATAAGGACACTGTTATTTTAAGAAGGGGAGGCCGAGACGGGCGGATCACGAGGTCAGGAGATCGAGACCATCCTGGCTGACCCGGCAAAACCCCGTCTCTACTAAAAAAATACAAAAAACTAGCCGGGCGAGGTGGCGGGCGTCTGTAGTCCCAGCTACTCCGGAGGCTGAGGCAGGAGAATGGCGTAAACCCGGGAGGCGGAGCTTGCAGTGAGCTGAGATCCAGCCACTGCACTCCAGCCTGGGCAACAGAGCGAGACTCTGTCTCAAAAAAAAAAAAAAAAAAAAAAAAAAAAAAAAAAAAAAAAAAAGAAGGAACCCCTTATTTTTATTTTTTTATTTTATTTATTTATTTTTATTATTATACTTTAAGTTCTAGGGTACATGTGCATAACGTGCAGGTTTGTTACATATGTATACTTGTGCCATGTTGCTGTGCTGCACCCATCAACTCGTCAGCACCCATCAACTCGTCATTTACATCAGGTGTAACTCCCAATGCAATTCCCCCCTCCCCCCTCCCCCCTCCCCATGATAGGCCCCGGTGTGTGATGTTCCCCTTCCCGAGTCCAAGTGATCTCATTGTTCAGTTCCCACCTATGAGTGAGAACATGAACCCCTTATTAAATAGTGTGTCCTTTTAACTGAGACATGATTTGCCAGTTCAACAACGTATGGCTATATTAATTTGTAGTTTCTGAAAAGAAAAGGATAGTATATTGGCAACAGTATCAACATAGTATATTTAGCCAATAGCATAAATAAAAAAGATGGTGGAGATGATGTATGTGCATCATTATCAGTCAACAAATATCATAATTCTAAATGTATTGTTTTTAACAATGATACTTCAGGGAAAGGCATATATAATCATCTTGAACTCATAAATAACGTTTATCAGTTTTGACTTAGTGCATTTTGGACTATTTCATTGTGCATACTAAGTGAAGAAAAGAGGTGTAAACAACTCCACAGTCTTACTGTTTTTAGTTATATGAATGTTCTGTTTGAAATCTCTGAATATCCCTTTGGGAAAGGATTGTAACAGTTTCTCTTAGTCTTTTTAAAAAATGGCTTTTATTTCAATAGCTTTTGGGGTACAAGTCATTTTTGGTTAGATGGATGAATTATATGGTGGTGAATTCTGAGATTTTACTGTGCCTGTGACCTGAATAGTGTACGTTGTACCAAATATGCAGGTTTTTATCCCATGCCCCCCTTTCACCCTCCCACTTCTGACTCTCCAAAGTCCATTATATCACTCTGTATTTCTTTGTGTATTCATAGCTCAGCTCCCACTTATAAGTGAGAGCATACGGTGTTTGGTTTTCTTATTCTGAGTTACCTCATTTACACTAATGCCCTCCAGTTCCATCCAAGTTGCTGTAAAATACATTATTTTGCTCCTTTTATGGCTGAGTAGTATTCCATGGGGTTTATATACCACATTTTCTTTATCCACTTATTGGTCAATGGACACTTAGATTGGTTCCATGTCTTTGCAACTGTGAATTGGGCTACAATTAACATATGTATACATGAGTCTTTTACATATAACAACTTATTTTCTTTCAGGTAGATACCCGATAGTGGGATTGCTGGATCAAATGAAAAATCTACTTTCAGCTCTTTAAGGACTCTCCATTATTGTTTTTCACAGAGATTGTACTAATTTACATTCCCACTAGCTGTGTACAAATTTTGCCTTTTCACCACATTTAAGCCAACATCTATTGTTTTTTGACTTTTTAAATAATAGCCACTCTTGAAGGAGTAGGTGGTATCTCATTGTGGCTTTAATTTGCATTTGCCTGATGATTAGTGATGTTAAGCATTTTTTCATGTTTGTTGGCCATTTGTATATCTTCTTTTGAGAAATGCCTATTTATGTCCTTTGCCCACTTTTGGATGGGATTAACTGTTTATTTCTTGTTAATTTGTTTGAGTTCCCTGTAGGTTCTGAATATTAGTCCTTCGTCAAATGCATAGTTTATGAATATTTTCTCCCCTCTATGGGTTGTCGGTTTACTCCGTTGATTAGTTCTTTGGCTGTACAGAAGCTTTTCAGTTTAATTAGGTCTCATTTATTTATTTTTGTTTTGGTAACATTTGCTTTTGGGGTCTTAGTAATAAATTCTTTGCTTAGACCAATTTTCAGAAGAGTTTTTCCTAGGTACTCTTTCAGAATTTTCATGGTGTCAGGTCTTATATTTAAGTCTTTGATCCATCTTGAGTTGATTTTTGTTGATGGTAAAAGACAGGGATCTAGTTTTATTTTTCTACATGTTTTATTTTTCTGCATCTACTATCCAGTTTTCTCAGCACCATTTATTATCCCCAATGTATGTTTTCATATGCCTTGTTGAAGATCAGTTGGTTGTAAGTATTTGGCTTATTTCTGGGTTCTCTATTCTATTCCATTGGTCTATGTGCCTACTTTTACCAGTACCATACTGTTTTTGTAATTATAGCCTTGTAGTATAACTTGAAGTCTGGTAATGTGATGTCTCCAGATTGGTTCTTTTTGTTTAGCATTGCTTTAAATATTCAGGCTCTTTTCTGGTTCCATGTGAATTTTAGGGTTTTTTCTTCTAATTCTGTTAAAATAATGTTGGTATTTTGATGGGACTTTCATTGATTCTGTAGATTTCTTTGCACATTATGGTCATTTGCATAGTATTGATTCTCCTAATTAATGAGCATGGGATGTGTTTCTATTTGTTTGTGCCGTCTATGATGTCTTCAGCAGTGTTTTGATTTCTCCTTGTAGGATTTTTCACCACCTTGGTTAAGTATATTCCTAGGTATTTTTTTATTTGCAACTGTTTTAAAAGGTATTGAGTTCTTAATTTGATTCTCAGCCCGGTTGTTGTTGGTGTATAGCAGTGCTATTGATTTGTGTACATTAATTTTGTAACCTGAGCCTTTATAGAATTCACTTATCAAATCTAAGAGTCTTTTGGTGTAGGCTTTAGGATTTTCTAGCCATATGATAATATCGTCTGCAAACAGCAATAGTTTGACTTCCTTTTTTCTGATTTTGATGTATTTTATTTCTTTGTCTTGCCTGATTGCTCTTGCCAAGGCTTTCAGTACTATGTTGAATAGAAATGGTGAAAGTGGCATCCTTATCTTGTTGCAGTTCTCAGGGGGAATGCTTTCAAATTTTCCCTATTCAGTATGCTGTTAGCTGTGAGTTTGTCATTGATGGCTTTTATTACTTTAAGGTAACTCCCTTCTATGTCTACTTTGTTGAGGGTTTTTCTCATAAGGGGATGCTGGATTTTGTAAAATGCTGTTGAATTTAGTTAGCAAGTATTTTGTTCAGGATTTTTGCATCTACATTCATCAGGGATATTAGCTTGTAGTTTTCTTTTTTCACTATGTCCTTTCCTAGTTTTGGTGTCAGGGTGGTACTGACTTCACAGAATGATTCAAGGATTCCCTCTGTCTCAGTCTTTTGTTATAGTTTCAGTAGGAATGGTACTAATTTATCTTTGAGTGTCTGGTAAAATTCAACTGTGAATTCATCTGGCCCTTGGCTTATTTTTCTGTTGGCAATTCTTTATTACTGACTTTATCTCATTGCTTGTGATTAGTCTGTTCAAGATCTCTATTTATTCCTAATTTAACCTAGGAGGGTTTTATGTTTCCCAGAATTGATCTATTTCCTCTAGGTTTTTTAGTTTATGTACAGAGAAGTGCTCATAATAGTCTCAAATGATTTTTTGAACTTCTGTGGTGCCAGTTGTAATGTCTCCAGTTTCGTTCCCAATTGAGATTATTTGACTCTTCTCTCTTCGTTTCTTGGTTAATCTAGCTAATGATCTATCAATTTTGTTTAATTTTTCAAAGAGCCAGATTTTTGTTTTACTGATCTTTTGTGTTATTTCTTTTCTGTTTCAATTTTATTTAATATCTGGTCTGAATTTTTTTGTTTCTTTTCTTCTGGTAGCTTTGGGTTCAGTTTGTTCTTGTATCTCTATTTTTTTTTTTTTTTGAAGTGTGAGGTTGTCAATTTGTGATCTTTCAGACTTTTTGGTGTAGGTAATTTGTGCTATAAACTTTCCTCTTAGTACTGCTTCTGCCGTATCACAGAAGATTTGATAAAAATTACCTGTGAATAAACCAGTTTTAAAATAAAATATCCATGGTGCATTCCTTCTTAATACAAGTCAGAGTAGGATATGCACTTCAACTTGGAGTGACTATTCTTACTTCTTGTTTTACTAAGCCAGTGTAGAACATTGGTTAAAATCAAGTATAAACTCGGGAATCAGAATAGTAGACTCTGAATCCCTGTTTCATCACTTAGCACTCTGTGACCTTGGGCGAGTGACTTCACTATTCTGTTCTTATTTTATTTATCTGTAAAATGAGGGTAGTAATAGTTTCTACTTCAAAGAAGTACTGTGAGGATTAAATGCATTGATTTGTGTAAAGTATTTAGCATATTAACAGGTTCATGGCAACCAGTCAATACATATTATCTGATCTTTATTCCTCACCTTTCTCTCCCTTAGCCTCAAGACAGCTAAGAGGAATATATCCCTACCCTTCTTACACTTGCAATAATATACAAGGTTAACCTAAGACAAATTATTTTTTGAAGTTGATCTTTGAGAAATTTCTGTTTCCAGTCCTGATGGAGTAACTGCTATCAAATTAGCCTTACCTCTGTAGACAATTATAAAGCTGAACAACGCAGATGAAACAATTATTTTTTATCAGTATACATCAAATAACACATGACCATGATCCCTGAGAGCAAGGAAAGTTGCAAGTTGAACCCATGACTACCTAGCTCTACCATGACTACCTCCCCTACCTGCCTGGGGAAAGTTTCCTCACAGCAGCACAGAGATCTGTAGGCCATATAGTACACAATAGTCACAACGAGATAAGATGGTAGAGGTCAGAATTTGGGAAGCTGAAGTGGCTGGAATCTGTGAGAAGCATGGACCAAGAGCAGAGCTTTGCATGAAGGGGGCCCCAGGCTCTGTTTGGGAGGTCTCCCACAAGATCGTGATTGAAGATTGAACCATACATGTGCAGGGTGAGACCACGTGAGGCTTGCCAGACTACTCAGCAGGCAAAGACTATAAAGTAAATGTTATAAGTAGGCTAAAAGAATTAAAGGAAAATATGTGAACAGACAATGAAGATCAACAAAGAAATGAAAACTATTAAAACAAACCCAGCAGAAATACTAGAATTTGGAAACCACAGTAACTAGTATGAAAGATTGATTGGCAGGGGGGCTTAAAAGCAGACTTAAAAGCAGGCATAGGAGTCAATGAACATAAAAATAGATTTTTAAAAGTACTCAACTTGAGAAACAGAAGAAAAAAGAATTTTAGAAAATGAACAGAGTTTTGAGTATCTGTGCCACAATATAATGATATAAAATATTTCTCCTCAGACTTCCAGTAAGAAAAGAATAATACTGGGGTAGGAAAAAAACCATTTTTCAAATAGATAAAAACGTCTCAAATTTGATAAAAACAGAATTGGAACTTACAAAATATTGAAAGGCTACCAAACTTCGAGTAATGTAAATGTAAAGAAAACAACACCTAGGCACATCACAGTCAAACTGATGAAAATCACAGATAAAGAGAAAAATTTGAAAAGCATCAGAGGCAAAAGATGCATGATATTCAGCAGGAGCTGGTAAATCTTTTAGACTTTGGGGCCACGTATGGTCTCCTCTGTGGCGTACTCCTTGTTTTTTAAAATAACTTTAAAAATATAAAAACCATTTTGAGCTCATAAGGCACACAAAAAAGGCCATGGGTCATAGTTTGCAAACCACTGACATACATAAAGATTATACTAAGAATTATCACTGACTTCCTATCAGAAGGAAAGGATACCTGAAGATATAGGATTGACATCTTTACTGAAAGAAAAAAGATACTCTCAATCTAGTATTAAATATCTAGTAAAATATCTTTCTGACATAAAGGTAGGGGAGGACAATGTGGCTGACTAGGTGCAACCAGGTGAAAAAGCTGCCACCAAGGGATTGAGATGACTGGTGCTTTTCTTAGAAATCTTCAGAGAGAAGGTACCGAGAGTGGACAGAGGGAAGACACAGAAGCTGGGCTGAAGCGGGAGGAAGCTGGAAACTCCGCACTAGGTTACTGTACACCAGGACTAATTCCTGCTCCTTAGTAACTCCGAAGGAATGGGTGAGTTTAACTGGTAAGGACTAACCTGCTCTCACCACAGGCCTCTAGATTCCCAACAGAAGAAAACCCCATGACCACCGCCTTAAGCTGGCAGGAAGAGCTGCTTAGAGAAGTGGTAGGGGCAGGATGCCAGAGGAAGCAGAGCCCAGAGGGTTTGGTGCAGGAGCATGTGTAGTGAAGCACAGCTGGAGAAGACCATCTCCCTAGGCTCAACTTGTGCCCACAGGAGACTTTAGCCCTAGGGGAACTGTCAGACCTGAACTCCGCAGGGCAGTCTTATTCACCAGATGGGGCAGGTTTAACCTGAGCACCCCTTGGTCTGCTGGCCTCTCTTGGGGCCCCAGCCTGGTTGCACCTGCTTTCAGGGCAGCTTTGGGTGCCCTGGAGACCCATAGCATAGCTCCTGCACTGGCAGACTGTGCCTGACTGGTGGAGACTTCCAGCAGGGTGGCCTCCATAGCCATGCAACAGGCCATCCACTCCTCCCTCCCCTCACTGCAGCTTCCCCTGGAACCATGGCACCACCCACATTGTTTTTCTAGCATGTGTGTGCACAGGTGGGTATTTCCTTACTTGTCCCACCAGCACATCTGTGTGCATCCACTCTGCCCTACTACCATTGTGGCAAGAGTGCGCTCAACCTCCCATTACCTTGCCAGACTGCCATTGCAGTCAGAGCCTTGGCAGGCACAGAACGAGTCAGCCCATTCCTGACAGCACCCTGCCCTTGCACCAACACTGCTGCAGGAGTTAAACCAGACACAGAGAACAGCAAACACTCTTCTGTGATGAGTGACCACCCTTACCCATGGCACGCAAAGAATGCACACAGACCTGCTCCTGCCAGAGCCCTGTCCCCAAGCTAACACCACAACCAGCATGACAATGCACACAGTCACCGGCAAAGGCCCCCTTCCCCACCCCCAAAGCCATGCTGTCTCTGCCCCTGAGGTGAATGATCACAGGGAGGCAGGCACCCCAACACCTGCTAGCAACTTGCCGCAGCTGAAGAATGTGCACCCCACTGCACTGCTCTTGCCACTGCTGCTGATGCATACAAATAAGACACTGCCACCTCACTATGAAAACCTTTAGCTGACACCACCCATCAGAGTGTAGTAGCCAGCAATCAGGAGCACATCAGCCCCCATAATCTAGTGTATTCCTAACCTCCTAAGCTCAAGAAGCCAGAGAACAAAGTTGAGGTCCAATACAATTCCCCCAGAGTTAGAACATGCAGAGTTAGAACATGCAGAGTTAGAACATGCAGTCCAGTACTATAAGGCCACAGTAACCCAAACAGTATGATACAAAAATAAATGCATAGACGAAGGGAACAGAATAGTCAGCCCAGAAATAAGTCTGCACAGCTACAATTGTCTAATTTTCGAGAAACCTGACAAGAACAAGCAGTGGGGAAAGGATTCCCTACTGAATAAATGGTACTGGGATAACAGGCTAGCCATATGCTGAAGATTGAAACTGGACCCCTTTCTTATACCATATACAAAAATCAATTCAAGATGGATTAAAGACTTAATTGCAAAACCCAAAACTATGAAAACCCTGAAAGACAACCTAGACAATACCATTATGGATATAGAAACGGGTCAAGATTTCATGGCAAAGAGACCAAAAGCAATGGCAACAAACGCAAAAATTGACAAACGGAATCTAATTAAACTAAAGAGCTTCTACACAGCAAAAGAAGCTATCAACAGAGTAGACCAACAACCTACAAAACGGGAGAAAATATTTACAAACTATGCATTCAACGAAGATTCAATAGCCAGCATCTATAAGGAACTTAAATATACATGAAGAAAACAAACAACCCTATTAATAAGTGGGTAAAGAACATGAACAGACATTTTACAAAAGAAGACTTACAGGTGTTTGAAAACATGAATAAAAAGCTCAATATCACTGATCATTAGGGAAAAGTGAATCAAAACCACAATGAGGTATCATCTCACATCAGTCAAAATGGCTATTATTAAAAAGTCAAAAAATAACACATGCTGGTGAGATTGTAGAGAAAAAGGAATGCTTACACACTGTTGGTGGGAGTGTAAATTAGTTCAACCATTGTGGAAGACAACGTGGCAATTCCTCAAAGACCTAAGCACAGCAATATTATTTGACCTAGCAATCCCATTACTGGATATATACCAAAAAGAATTTAAGTCATGTTATCATAATAACACATGTATTAGTATGTTTATTGCAGCACTATTCACAATGGCAAAGACAAGGAATCAACCTAAATGAGAATCAGTGGTAGACCGGAGAAAGAAAATGTGTGCATATACACTGTGGAATACGATAACAGTCAGGAAAAAGAGCAAGGTAATGTTCTTTGCAGCAACATGGATGGAGGTGGAGGCCATTATCCTTAGCAAACTAGCATAGTAACAGAAAACCAAATACTACATGTTCTCACTTGTAAGTGGGAGCTAAATGATGAGAAGACATGGACACACAGAGGGAAACAATGCACACTGGGACCTACTTGAGTTTGGAGGGTGAGAGGAGGGAGAAGATCAGGGAAAATAACTAATAGGTACTAGGCTTAATACCTGGGTGACAAAATAATCTGTACAACAAATTCCCATGACACGAGTTTACCTATATAACCTGCACCTGCACACTGAACTTAAATTAAAAGTTAAAAAAGAAATGAAGTTGAAATGAGCTTTATATTTATATTTACTAGTATCCCTTCCTTTGTGTTTTTCAATACTCAAGCTTCACACTTCTCTCCCGTTTAGACACTCCACTGAAACTCCACGTATGGGTACTTAATATCATTTTGCTGTGCTCTATCTGTTCTAGTCTCTCACATGAAACATCTTAACAGGGTTTCCCTGCTCCATTAATATATCTTATTCTATCTATTCTGTTCATCTTCAAAATTACTCTACATCCCATTCTCTCAGAATCTTGCTTTATTCTATAGAATCCATACTAACGTTTAAATTGGGTTTTGCTGGCTACCATTAATTGAATACAACCTAACATTTGAGAAAAAAAATAACAATTTTTATTGTTTTGTTACTTTGTGGCTGTTCAGAGAATTCTCTTTCTTTCATGGTCATCTGACGTTGGTACAATAAAATCATGACTGATTTTTGCTGGTCCAACATATTTACAGGCATATAAAGAATTCTATTATCTTCACAGTTAAACAAGTATTCTGTTAATTACTGTGTAACTAAGTAGTTGGTCAGTTTTTCACATCGGGCAGTTGAAAGGACAATGAAGCATATTCTTTATGTGACTAATGTGACCTTTTCAGGAAATATACTGCTTAAAAACGCCTGCTTCTCAGGTTATATTTTCAAAGTTGTTTCCAAGTGTCATGTTTCTGCAGTGGATATTTAAATTTACATTTTATAAATGGATCTCTTTAAAATATCATTAAAAAGTAGCAGGATTTTCTCTTTGCCAGCACTCTTGCTCTTTTTAGCTAAGAATGCTTTTCCCTAACTTTTACAAGAAAAAGAAAGAGAAGCAGAAAAACAAGTCTCAACAATTCCCTCTTCTTCGGCTAATTCTTGTGTTATACACACTTTTCTTTTTCCTGTAGGCAATGGATATCATGAAATTTCACAAAATCACTGGATTTTCTTAATTCAAAAAAATATATGTGTAAATATACAAACGTGTTAGATTCTAGAAGTTCATAAAATGACATTTAATAATTTATTTCCAGTCTCTAAATCTGTCAACTAGGCCTTAAATATTATTTATCTGACGCAGATAATTGGGTATATGTGCAAAAAGTCTTTATTCTTTGATCAGATGTGCAATGAGGGTAAATTATAACTGTTTATATTTGTTCATTTATGTTTTATCTTATTCTCCTCCTGTCTCCTCCCTTCTCCTCTCCTCTCCTTTTCCTTCGTTACTGCCTCTCTCCACACACTTCTATTTTTTCTGAATCTTTTGAAAGTAAATTGCAGACATCACCTCTAGATATTTCAGAATATATTTTCTCAGTCCCGGGGCATTCTTCTACATAATCACAATAATTGTTATCACTCTAAAGTGATAAAATTTTGAAATATATGGCCTATTTTCAACTATTCACTTTTTCCGAAAAATATCCTCCATAACTGTTTTGTTTAAATATATGATCCAATAATATAACATTTGTTTGCCATGTCTCTAGACTTCTTTAATATGGAACAATCCCTCGTATTCTGTCTTTTCTAACCGTGACCTTTTTCAAGATTACAAGTCATTTGCCTTGTGAGCTATCTCATAGTCTGTGGTAATCTGATTGTTCCCTCATGAATGGAGGAGGGTAAAGACTTTTTGCAGGAATAATATGTAGGTAGTGGTGTGCATTCCCCATTACATCATGTTAATTTGGTCTGTTATTAGTTTTATCGCCTTGGTTAAGGGATGTCCACCACAGCTCTCAATTGTAAAGGCACATTTTCTTCTTGTTAATTAATAAGTAATCTGTGGAGTGATACTTCACTCAATTGCTTTGGCAGGCAGTGATATTTTTGTCTGAATCAATATTACATTGGAAATCATAAAATGGTGATTTTATAATTTGTTTCTTTTTTAACTTTTATTTGCTAGTGGTCATTTTTTGGTAAGAAAGAGATTTCCCTTTGCCCCCTCCTTTTTTTTAACTAAAGACTCATGGACTCATATTTTACTAAGTGTGTTAAAGGTTATTACCATCTTTTTTTTTATGTTCCAATTGTTTCAAATTTGGTTAATGGATTGCTCTTCAAACTAGTTTTTTATCCATTTGATATGCCCCAATAGTCTTTCAGCACTTCCTTGTTTTTTGATGCAATAAGATGTACCAGGATCACTTTGTTCTTTTTCTATCCCAGACTTTGAATTAGCCACTGTCCCAAAGAACCTTAGCTCTTTTTAGTGTGGAATGGTATTTAGAAACCAAAACATAGTCAATATGTGTGCTCATTGCTACAGCAGTGTTATTGCTTATAAGTTCTTTTCAGTGGGCAAATTTAGAAAATGTGTGTGTGTGTGTGTGTGTTTAAATCATAGGTTCACACTGATAGCTCTATTTCAAATTTAATATCACAGGACCCTTCCTCATTTCTGCTATATCTTATTTGTTTCTTCATCTACCAACTCTAAAATCCCAATTTACAAAATTATCAACATATTTACTCATATAATTCACACAAAATTGTATAGCCTACAACAAACACAGAATAGTTTTAGAATTACTATACTAATAGTACAACTGAAAATAAATCAGTTGAGAAAAATACAGTATGGCAAGTAGTCCTGTTTGTCTTTAAGATATATGTCGTACTAAGGAAGCAAGGTTAGAATAATCAAAAGTTACATGAATTATTATTTCTGTAAGGTTATGTTATTAATTTGATATACAACTAGGCTCATTTGTTTCTATTAGTAGTCAGTTTTAGGGCTTTTTTCAATATTTTCATTTATTTTTATTTCTGAAAAGTATAAGCTATGTGCATAGTTCAAAAATCAAAGTTATATTAAAAAAGATTTAGTCAAAGAATCTCAATTGTATCCCTAACACCTGTATTTCAATACCACTCATCTGCTGGAGGTATCCATTCTTCCAATTTCTGGTTTGCTTTCCTCAGTTTCTTTTTTGCAAATATAAGGAAATATACACATTCTATAAGAAGCTGTATATTGCAAAGGGTTCTTTATTTTTTATTGATATATAATAGTTGTACATATTTTGGTGATACATATGATATTTTGATATCTGTATAAAAATCGATGTAATTGGGATATCTATAACCTCCAACATGTATCTTTCTTTTTGTTGGGAACCTTGCAGTTCTTTTATTCTAGCTATTTTGAAATATAAAATAAACTATTGTTAACTATAATTTCCCTACTGTACTACTAAATACTAAAACTTATTCCTACTATTTTCCAGTATTTTTGTATGCCTTAGCCAACTTCTCTTTATTCCTCCCTCCTCCTTCCTTTATCCACCTCTAGTAACCACTATTCTATTCTCTACCTCCATAAGATACACATTTTTAGGTACTGTATATGAGTGACAACATGCAATATGTGTCTTTTGACGTTTGGCTTATTTCACTTAACACAATAACCTGATGTTCCATCCATATTGCTGCAAATGACAGGATTTCCTTCTTTTTTATTGCTGAATAATGTGAATGAGAACATGCAATATTTGTCTTTCAGTGTCCAGCTAATTTCATTTATCATAATAACCTCCAGTTTGATCTAAATAATAGAATTTCATTCTTTTTATGCCTGAAAAATATTCCATTGTGCATATATGCTACATCATCTTTATTCATTCATCCTTGATGAATACTAGGTTGATTCTGTGTCTTGGCTATTCTGAATAGTGCTGCACTAAACAAGGGAGTGCAGATATCTCTTCAATATATTTATTTCCTTTATTTTGAATATATACTCAGCAGTAGGATTGCTGGATCAAATGATATTTTTAATTCAAATTTTTGGAGGAACCACCATACTGTTTTTCATAGTGGTTGTACTAATTTACATTCCCACCAGCAGTATGAAAGTGTTCCCTTTTCTCTGCATCCTTGACAGCATTTGTTATTTTTTTCATCTTTTTTGGCAGTAGCCATTCTAACAAGGAAAAGAGGATATCTCATTGTGGTTTTGTTTTGCATTTCCCTGATGATTAGTGATTTTGCACATTGTTTCATGTATTTGGCCATTTGAATGCCTTCTTTTGAGGTATGTCTATTCAGATGTCATGCTTATTTTTAAATCAGATTGTATTTTTGCTGTTGTTTGAGTTCCTCACACATTCTATGTATTAATTACTGGATTAATAGTTTGTAAATATTCATTCTATTCTACTAGTTGTCTATGCACTCTATTTTTCCATTGCTGTGCAGAAGTTTTTTAGTTTGATATAACCTCATTTGTTTAATTTTGCCTTTGTTGCCTATGCTTCTAAGGTCTTAATCCAAAACATCTTTGCCCAGGCCGATGTCCTATAGTATTTCTCCAATGTTTTCTCTTAGTAATTTTATAGCTTCAGGTCTTACATTTAAGTCTTTAATCCATTTTTGAGTTGATTTTTATACGGTGAAAAATGGAGACATAGTTTATTTCTTCTGCATATGGTTATCCAGTTTTCCCAGCATGACTTTTTAGAGACACTCTTTTCCTATGTGTATATTCTTGGCACCTTTGTCGAAAATAGGTTGGCTATACGGGGATAAATTTATTTCTGGGTATTCTGTTCTGTTCCACTGGTCACTGTGTCTGTTTTTATGCCAGTATCATGCTGTTTTGGTTAGTGTAGATTTGTAGTATAATTTGAAATTAGTGATATAGTTTAGATATTTTTACTCACCCAAATCTCATGTTGAATTGTAATCCCCAATGGTGGAGGTGGGGCCTGGTGGGAAGTGTTTGGACCATAGGGGTTGATCCCTCAAGGTTTGGTGCTGTCTTTGTGACAGGGTTCTCATGAGATTTAGTCGTTTAAAAGTGTGGTGTGCACCTCTCCCTCACAATCTCTCTCTCTTGCTCCTGCTTTGTGGTGTGATGTGCAAGCTCTGACTTCACCTTCCCTCATGAGTAGAAGCTTCCTGAGGCCTCACCAGAAGCTATGTTTTCTGTATAACCTGCAGAACTGTGAGTCAAGTAAATCGGTTTTCTCTGTAAATTACCCAGTCTCTGGTATTTATTTATAACAATGCAAGAACAGCCTGATACCATCAGGTAGTGTGATGCCTCCAGCTTTGTTCTTTTTTTCCTGCATTATTGTTTTAGCTTTTTTGGGTCTTTTATGATTCCATACAAATTTTAGGCTTGTATTTTCTATTTCTGTGAAGGACGTGATTGATATTTTGATAGGAATTGCATTAAATCTGTTGATCACTTTGGGTAGTATCATCATTTTAACAATATTCTTAATATTCTCAATATTATAACAATAATTTATATCTGCTAGTTTTAAGCATTTTAACGTTCCAACGGCTAATCGTTTGTTATTTTCTGTTTGTTTTCTACAGTTTCTTGAAAACTACAATGGTACTTTGAGAGCTGAGTGGGCATCTCTGGAAAGGCCTATGACAGCAACAATTAGAAAGTCTTCTAAGTGACTTGTCTGGGGATCAGCAGAGGGATCTGCTTAGGGACTAGAAAGTGGACTTCCTACGAGAAACATAGGGGTCCATGCTGTGAGTCCTGCAAGAGGGCATGCTGAGAGACATGCTGGGGAATACATGCAAAGTCATACAAGGAGATTATTGTGAGGCCTGAAGGGAGATGTGCTCTGAGTCCTGTAAGAGGGCATGCTGAGAGACATGCAAGAGGATATGCCATGGGTCCTACAAGAGGACTTGCTGTGAGTTCTGAAAAAGGCCATGCTGTGAGTCATTCAAGGAAACCTGTGGTAAATCCTGCAAGATGACATGCTAAGAGACTTGTTATGGTATGTGCTGTGAGTCCTACAAAGAAATGTGCTGTGCGTCCTACCAGAGAATATGCTGAGACAAGCAAAGCAATGAACTGTGAGTTCTTCAAAGAGACATCCTGTGAGTTCTGCACAGATATTTGTTCTAGGATGGGCAAGGAGATCTACTGTGAGTCCCACAAGGAGGCCTCTTATGATGCTTGAAAGGGAATTGTTCTGGGAGCTGCAATGGGACTTACTATAAAACCAACAGAAGCGTATGCTGGGGAAACTAAGATCTGCAAAACAATTAACTGGGTAAGTTTTGTACATTTGCCTTTTCATAATACAGGTCTAATGTGTATTATAATTTTAAAATAAGATTGCAATTTTCACATGCCCACACTTGTCACCAAGTGTGAATCTAAAGACCTTATGTAGGCATTGTGTTAAAGAATTTTAGAGAAAGGATCTTATATCTTGTGATTTTAGAAAAACCCCTCTTGTTAAAAAGGAACAGTTTAAAGAAAAAGTGCTTTGAATTTACCCTCATTTTTCCTTACTTCAAGGTAGGAAGTGTTGAAAAGGAGAAAACATTATATTGACTATTTCGTGTTTTAATTTTTTTCTAAACTTTAGTTTTAGTTTTGGAGCTATAAGTGAATGTTTGTTACGTAGGTAAACAGGTGACATTGGGGGTTGTTGTACAGATTATTTCATCAACGAGGTATTAAGCCAGGTACCCATAGATATATTTTCTGCTCCTCTCTCTCCTCCCACTCTTCACCCTCAAGTACTACAGTGTTTGTTGTTTCCTTCTTTGTGATCATACATTTTTATTATTTAGCTCCCGATTATAAGTGAGAACACATGGTATTTAGTTTTCTGTTCCTGTGTGAGTTTGCTAAAGATAATAGCCACCAGCTCCATCCATGTTTCAGCAAAGAAAATTATCTCATTCTTTTTTATGGCTGTGCAGTATTCCATGGTGTATATGTACCACATTTTTTTATCCAATCTATCATTGATGGGCATTTAGGTTAATTCCATGTCTCTGTTATCGTAAAAAATGTTGTAATAAACGTTAGCTTGCATGTGTCTTTATGGTAGAATAATTTATATTCCTCTGGGTATATACAAAGTAATGGGACTGTTGGGTCAAATCACAGTTCTGCTTTAAGCTCTTTGAGGAATCATCATGTTTTCCACAATGGTTGAATGAATTTATACTCCCACCAACAGTGTATAAGTGTTTCCTTTTCTCCACAAGCTCACCAGCATCTGTTATATTTTCACTTTTTAAGAATAACCATTCTTACTGATGTGAGATGGTATCTCATTGTGGTTTTGATTTGCATTTCTATAATGATCAGTGATATTGAGTTTTTTCATATGCTTGTTGGTTGTATGTACATCTTCTTTTGAAAAGAGTTTGTTCATGTCCTTTATGCACTTTTTAATGTTTTTTTCTTTTGTAAATTTGTTTAAGTTCCTTATACATGATGGATATTAGACCTTTGTCAGATGCATAGTTTGCACATATTTTCTCCCTTTCTGTAGGATGTCTGTTTACTCTGTTGATAGTTTCCTTTACTGTGCAGAAGCTCTTAAGTTTAATTAGATCCCACTTGTTAATTTTACTTTTGTTGCAATTGATTTGGTACATTTGTCATGAAATCTTTGCCCATTTCTTTGTCCAGGATGGTATTGCTTAGGTTTTCTTCCAGGATTTTTGTAGTTTTGGGTTTTACATTTAAGTCTTTAATCCATCTTGAGTTGACTTTTGTATATGTTTTAAGGAAGGGTTCCAGCTTGAACCTTCTGCATATGATCAGCCATTTATCCCAGCACCATTTATTGAATAGGGAGTATTCTTTCCATTGTTCATTTTTTTTTCAGCTTTGTCAAAGATCAGATGGTTGTAGATGTGCAGTCTTACTTCTGGGCTCTCTATTCTGATCCATTGGTCTATGTCTGTTCTTGTACCAGTACCATACCGTTTTGGTTACAGTGGCCCTCTACTATAGTTTCAAGTCAGGTAGTGTGATGCCTCCAGCTTTGTTCTTTTTGCTTAGGATCGCCTTGGCTATTCAGCCTCATTTTTGGTTCCATGTGAATTTTAAAATAGCTTTGTCTAGCTCTGTGAAGAATGTGATGGGTATTTTGCTAATAATAGCATTCAATCTGTAAATTGCTTTGGGCAGTTTAGTCATTTTAATGACATTGATTCTTTCTATCCATAGTCATGGTACACTTTTCCAATTATTTGTGTCTTCTCTGATTTCTTTGGGCAGTGTTTTGTAATTCTTACTATAGAAATGATTAAAGGGCCGGGCGCGGTGGCTCAAGCCTGTAATCCCAGCACTTTGGGAGGCCGAGACGGGCGGATCACGAGGTCAGGAGATCGAGACCATCCTGGCTAATATGGTGAAACCCCGTCTCTACTAAAAATACAAAAAACTAGCCGGGCGAGGTGGTGGGTGCCTGTAGTCCCAGCTACTCGGGAGGCTGAGGCAGGAGAATGGCGTAAACCCGGGAGGCGGAGCTTGCAGTGAGCTGAGATCCGGCCACTGCACTCCAGCCTGGGCGACAAAGCGAGACTCCGTCTCAAAAAAAAAAAAAAAAAAAAAAGAAATGATTAAAGGACCATTACTACTGATCCCACAGAAATAAAAACAACCATGAGAAACTACTATGAACAATTCTACACACACAAACTAGAAAACCTAGAAGAGATGAACAAATTCCTCAACACTTACACCCTCCCAAGACTGAGTCAGGAAGAAACTGATTCCTAGGACAGACCAATAAAGAGCTTTGAAATTGAATCAGTAATATCCCAGCATCTGATGGATTCACAGCCAAATTCTACCAGATGTACAAAGAGCTGGTACTGTTCCTATAGAAGCTACTCCAAAAAATTGAGGAGGAAGGACTCCACCCCAACTCATTCTATGAGGCCAGCATCATCTTTACACAAAAACCTGGCAGAGGCACATCAATGAAAGAAAACTTCAGGCCAATATTCCTGATAAACATCAATGCAAGAATCCTCTATAAAATACTTGCACACCGAATCCAGCAGTGTGTCAAAAAGCTAATCCCCCATGATAGAGTAGGCTTTATTCCTGGGATGCCAGGTTGGTTCAACGTATGAAACTCAATAAATGTAAATCATTACATAAACAAAACTAAAAACAAAAACCACATGATTATCTCAATAGACACAGGAAAGGCTTTTGACAAAATTCAACACTCCTTCATGTCAAAAACTCTCAATAAACTATTTATTGAAGAAACATACCTTAAAATAATAAGAGTCATCTATGGCAAACCCAGAGCAAACCTTATACTGAATGGGCAAAAGCTGGAAGCACAAGACAAGGACAACCTCTCTCACCACTGCTATTCAACATAGTTTTGGAAGCCCTAGCCAGAGCAATCAGGCAAAAGTAAGAAATAAAAGACATCCAAATAGGAAAAAAGGAAGTCAAACTATCTCTATGTGCAGACAACATGATTCTATATCTAGAAAATGCCATAATCCCAGCCCAAAAATTCAGAAAGCTGGTAAGCAACATCAGTAAAGTTTCAGGACACAAAATCAATGCACAAAAGTTACTAGCATTCCTATACATCAACAACAGCCAAATCATGAGCCAAATCAGAAATGCCATCCCTTTCACAAAGGCACTAAAAGAAAAAAATCCTAGGAATACAGCTAACCAGGGATTTGAAAGATCTCTACAATGAGAATATTTCTATAAACTGACCTAACATTTGAAAAATTATAAAGCCATCTTTTAGAAAGATAGTTATCGCTTCAATGTATTTCCTCTCCCAAAACACCAAATATGAAAAATATTTTTTATTATACTTTAAGTTCTAGGGTACATGTGCACAACGTGCAGGTTTGTTACATATGTATACTTGTGCCATGTTGGTGTGCTGCACCCATCAACTCATCAGCACCCATCAACTCGTCATTTACATCAGGTATACCTCCCAATGCCATCCCTCCCCTCTCCTGCCTCCCCATAATAGGCCCTGGTGTGTGATGTTCCCCTTCCAGTGTCCAAGTGATCTAATTGTTCAATTCCCACCTATAAGTGAGAAAATGTGGTGTTTGGTTTTCTGTTCTTGTGATAGTTTACTGAGAATGATGGTTTCTAGTTGCATCCATGTCCCTACAAAGGACACAAACTCATCCTTTTTTATGGCTGCAGAGTATTCTATGGTGTATATGTGCCACGTTTTCTTAATCCAGTCTGTCACTGATGGACATTTGGGTTAATTCCAAGCCTTTGCTATTGTGAATCGTGCCACAATAAACACACGTGTGCATGTGTCTTTATAGCAGCATGATTTATAATCCTTTGGGTATATACCCAGTAATGGGATGGCTGGGTCATATGGTATTTCTAGTTCCAGATCCTTGAGGAATCACCATACTGTTTTCCACAATGGTTGAACAAGTTTACAATCCCACCAACAGTGTAAAAGTGTTCCTATTTCTCCACATCCTCTCCAGCACCTGTTGTTTCCTGACTTTTTAATGATTGCCATTCTAACTGGTGTGAGATGGTATCCCATTGTGGTTTTGATTTGCATTTCTCTGATGGCCAGTAATGACAAGCATTTTTTCATGTGTCTGTTGGCTGTATGCATGTCTTCTTTTGAGAAAGAAAAATATTTTTACCATTTCTAATATTCAAGAGAAAACAATTTTATAGATTAAATGAGAAAGACTTCATGAAGAAAATGCCAAAAGCAATTTCAACAAAAGTCAAAATTGACAAATGAGATCTGATTAAACTAAAGATCTTCTGTGCAGCAAAAGAAACTATCATCAGAGTGAACAGGCAACCTACAGAATGGGAGAAAATTTTTGCAATCTACCCATTTGACAAAGGTCATATATCCAGAACCTACAAGTAACTTAAACAAATTTACAAGAAAAAAAAACCCCATCAAAAAGTGGACAAAGTATACGAACAGATACTTCTCAAAAGAAGACATTTATGCAGCCAACAAACCTACAAAAAGAAAAGCTGAACATCACCGATTGTTGGAGAAATGCAAATCAAAACCACAATGAGATACCATCTCATGCCAGTTAGAATGGTGATCATTAAAAAGCCATGAAACAATAGATGCTGGTGAGGCTGTGAAGAAATAGAAATGCTTTTACACTGTTGGTGGAAATGTAAATTAGTTTAAACATTGTGGAAAACTGCGTGGTGATTCCTTAAAGATATGGAACCAATAATACCATTTGACCCAACAATCGCATTACTGGGCATATACCCAAAGGAATATAAATCATTCTACTATAAAGACACATGCACGCGTATGTTTATTGCAGCACTATTTACAATAGCAAAGACATGGAACCAACTCAAATACCCATCAATGATAGACTGGAAAAAGAAAATGTGGCACATATACACCATAGAATACTATGCAGCCATAAAAAAGAATGAGATCATGTCATTTACAGGGATATAGGTGAAGCTGGAAGCCATCATCATCAACAAACTAACACAAGAACGGAAAACCAAATACCGCATGTTCTCACTCATAAGTGGGAGTTCAACAATGAGAACACATGGACACAGAATGGGAACAACACACACCAGAAACTGTTTGGGGATGGTGAGCAAGGGGAGGGAACTTAGATGACTGGTCAATAGGTGCAGCAAATCACCATGGCACATGCATACCTGTGTAACAAACATGCACTTTCTGCACATGTATCCCAGAACTTGAAGTAAATTAAAAAAAAAAAAAATACTACAATACTAAGATAAAGTGGTTTAAGTGTTTGCTATGGAGTAGAAATGACAGGAAATACCATAGTAAATATGTTTACAATGGAAAACAATTGAAAGACAAATGTATAAAATAAATACTGTAAAGACAATTCAAGTGACAATGTTGAGTTATCCTCTAGACTATTTTCCACTTGAGCAATATAACAAGGTTTCAGAATTCGCCAAAAATATCACATATTTTTTCAGTTTTCACTTGTTTCACAGTTTTAATATTTATTAAAACATAGACGTAAAGCACTGTTTGCTTTACTGATTTTGAATCATTGTATCATTTATTGCTTTACTATAACAATAAGAAAATACTTAGTATTGTGGGGGTCATAGTCTCTTGGCCCCCTAAAGTGTCACTGAAAAATTACTGCCATGAGGTAAATTGATTGAAAATGTATTTAACATGTATACTCAGAAATCTTCCCAATGGAATACTCTGCAGCCATAAAAAAGAATGAGATTATATTCTTTACAAAGACGTGGATGGAGCTGGAGGCCATTATACTTAGCAAACTAACACAAGAACAGAAAACCAAACATTGTATGTTCTCACTTGTAAGTGGGAGCTAAATAATGAAAACACATGGAAACAGAGAGGAGAACAATGGACGCTGGGCTCTACTTTAGGGTAGAAGGTGGGAAGAGGAAGATAACTAGGAAAAATAACTAATGGGTACCATGCTTAATACCTGGGTGATGAAATAATCTGTACAACAAACTCCATAACATAAGTTTACTTATATAACAAACCTGCACATGTACCTCTGTTACAGAAAAGGGGTCCGGATTCAGAACCCAAGAGAGGGTTCTTGAATTTCACACAAGAAAGAATTCAGAGTGAGTGTATACAGTAAAGTGACATCAAGTTTGTTAAGAAAGTAAAGGAATAAAAGAATGGCTACTCCACAGAAAAAGCAGCACTGAAGGCTGCTGGTTGCCCATTTTTATGGTTATTTCTTGATTATATGCTAAACAAAGGGTGGAGTATTCATGCTTCCCCTTTTTAAACCATATAGGGTAACTTGCTGACATTGCCATAAAATTTGTAAACTGTCATGGCACTGATGGAAGTGTAGCAGTGAAGAAGACCAGAAGTCAGTCTTGTAGCCATCTTGGTTTTGGTGTAGCTGGTTTTTTTTTTTTACTGCAACCTGTTTTTTTTTTTTTTTTTTTTGCTTTAAGTTCTGGGATACATGAGCAGATTTGTTACATAGGTATACACGTGCCACGGTGGTTTGCTGCACCTGTCAAACCGTCATCTACATTAGGTATTTCTCCTAATGCTATCCCTCCTCTAGTCCTCCACCCCCTGACAGGTCCCAGTGTGTGATGTTTCCCTCCCTATGTCCATGTGTTCTCATTGTTCAATTCCCACTTATGAGTGAGAACATGCGTTGTTTGCTTTTCTGTTCCTGTGTTAGTTTGCTGAGGATGATGGTTTCCAGCTTCATCCATATTCCTGCAAAGGACATGAACTCATCCTTTTCTATGGCTGCATAGTATTCCATGGTGTACATGTGCCACAGTTTCTTTATCCAGTCTATCATTGATGGGTTTTTGGGTTGGTTCCAAGTCTTTGCTATTGTGAATAGTGTCACAATAAGCATACATGTTCCTGTGTTTTCATAGTAGAATGATTTATAATCCTTTGGGTATATACCCAGTAATGGGATTGCTGGGTCAAATGGTATTTCTGGTTCTATATCCTTGAGGAATCGCCACACTGTCTTCCACAATGGTTGAACTAATTTACTCTCCCACCAACCGTGTAAAAGTGTTCTTATATCTCCACATCCTCTCCGTCATCTGTCATATCCTGACTTTTTAATCATCACCATTCGAAATGGCATGAGATGGTATCTCATTGTGGTTTTGATTTGCATTTCTCTAATGACCACTGATGATAAACTTTTATTCATATGTTTTTTGGCCATATAAATGTGTTCTTTTGAGAAGTGTGGGTTCATATCCTTTGCCCAATTTTTGATCTTTTTTTTTTTTTTTTTCTTGTAAACTTGTTTAAGTTACTTGTAAGTTCTGGATATTAGCTCTTTGTTAGATGGATAGATTGCAAAAATTTTCACCCATTCTGAAGGTAGCCTGTTCACTCTGATGATGGTTTCTTTTGCTGTGCCGAAGCTCTTCAGTTTAATTAGATCCCATTTGTCAATTTTGGCTTTTGTTGCCATTGCTTTTGGTGTTTTAGCCATGACATATTTGCCCATTCCTATATCCTGAGTGGTACTGCCTAGATTTTCTTCTGGGGTTTTTATGGTTTTAGGGTTTATGTTTAAGTTTTTAATCCATCTTGAGTTAATTTTTATATAAGGTGTAAGGAAGGGGTCCAGTTTCGGTTTTCCACGTATGGCTAGCCAGTTTTCCCAACATCATTTATTAAATAGAGGATCCGTTCCCCATTGCTTGTTTTTGTCAGGTTTGTCAAAGATCAGATGGTTGTAGATGTGTGGCATTATTTCTGAGCTCTCTGTTCTGTTCCATTGGTCTATATATCTGTTTTGGTACCAGTACCATGCTGTTTTGGTTATTACTGTAGCCTTGTAGTATTGTTTGAAGTCAGGTGGCGTGATGCCTCCAGCTTTGTTCTTTTTGCTTAGGATCGTCTTGGCTATACAGACTTTTATGGTTCCATATGAAATTTAGAGTAGTTTTTTCTAATTCTGTGAAGAAAGTCAATGGTAGCTTGATGGGGATAGCATGAGTCTACATATTACTTTGGGCACTATGACCATTTTCATGATATTGATTCTTCCCATCCATGAGCATGGAATGTTTTTCCATTTGTTTGTGTCCTATCTTATTTCCTTGAGCAGTGGTTTGTAGTTCTCCTTGAAGAGGTCCTTCACATCCCTTGTAAGTTGTATTCCTAGGTATTTTATTCTCTTTGTAGCAATTGTGAATTGGAGTTGACTCATGATTTGGCTCTCTGTTTGTCTATTATTGGTGTACAGGAATGCTTGCAAATTTGCACATTGATTTTGTATCCTGAGACTTTGCTGAAGTTGCTTCTCAGCTTAAGGAGATTTTGGGCTGAGATGATGGGGTTTTCTAAATATACAATCATGTCATCTGCAAACAGAGACAATTTGATTTCCTCTTTTCCTATTTGAATACCTTTATTTCTTTCTCTTGCCTGATTGCCCTGGTCAGAACTTCCAATACTATGTTGAATAGCAGTGGTGAGAGAGGGCATCCTAGTGTTGTGCTGGTTTTCGAAGGGAATGCTTCCAGCTTTTGCCTATTCTGTATGATATTGGTTGTGGGTTTGTAATAAATAGCTCTTATTATTTTGAGATACGTTCCATCAGTACCTAGTTTATTGAGAGTTTTTAGCATGCAAGGGTGTTGGTTTTATCAAAGGCCTTTTCTGCCTCTATTGAGATAATCATGTGGTTTTTGTCATTGGTTCTATTTATGTGATGGATTGTGTTTATTGATTTGTGTATGTTGAACCAGCCTTGCATCCCAGGGATGAAGCTGACTTGTTCATGGTCAATAAGCTTTCTGAAGTGCTGCTGGATTCGGTTTGGCAGTATTTTATTGAGGATTTTCCCATCAAATTTCATCAAGGATATTGACCTGAAATTTTCTTTTTTTTGTTGTTTCTCTGCCAGGTTTTGGTACTAGGATGATGCTAGCCTCATAAAATGAGTTAGGGAGGAGTTCCTCTTATTCTATTGTTTGGAATAGTTTCAGAAGGAATGATACCAGCTCCTCTTTGTGCCTCTGGTAGAATTAGGCTGTGAATCTGTCTGATCCTGGGTTTTTTTTTTTTTTTTTTTTTGATTGATAGGCTGTTAATTACTGCCTCAATATCAGAACTTGTTATTGGTCTATTCATGTACTCAACTTCTTCCTGGTTTAGTCTTGGGAGGGTGTATGTGTCCAGGAATTTATCCATTTCTTCTAGAGTTTCCAGTTTATTTGCATAGAGTTTTTTATAGTATTCTCTGATTGTAATTTGTGTTTCTATGGGATCAGTGATGATATCCCCTTTATCATGTTTTATTGTGTCTATGTGATTCTTCTCTATTTTTTCATTGGTCTGGCTAGCGGTCTATCTATCTAGTTAACTTTTAAAAAAATAAAAACCTGCTCCTGAATTCATTAATTTTTTGGTGGGTTTTTCATTTCTCTATCTCCTTCAGTTCTGCTCAGATCTTAGTTATTTCTTGCCTTCTGCTGGCTTTTGACTTTGTTTGCTCTTGCTTCTCTAGTTATTTTAATTGTGATGTTAGGGTGTCAATTTTAAATCTTTCCTGCTTTCTCTTGTGGGCATTTAGTGCACTTAAGAATGTCTAATAGGCTGGGTGTGGTGTCTCATGCCTGTAACCCCAGCACTTTGGGAGGCCGAGGTGGGTGGATCACCTGAGGTCAGGAGTTCAAGACCAGCCTGGCCAACATGGTGAAACCTGTCTTTACTAAAAATACAAAAAATTAGCGAAGCGTGGTGACGAGTGCCTGTAATCTCAGCTACTTGGGAGGCTGAGGCAAGAGAATTGCTTGAACCTGGGAGGTGGAGGTTGCAGTGAGCAGAGATCGTGCCATTGCACTCCAGCCTGGGTGACAAGACCAAGACTCCATCTCAAAAAAAAAAAAAATGTCTAATAGAGTTCTACAGTTTATTATATACTACCTTTTAAATAAAACAAGAAAACAATTGTTTGTGGATGACAAATATTTTAGGGCAGCCACAGTTAAAAACACGATTGACAAAAAAAAAATTGGTTACCTTTGCGGCATACATGATTTTATGTAACAATTATAATTATTATAACATACACTAAGTCATATTAGAATTACAGGAGTTTCCCATAATTTTGGAACATAAACCAATAACATTTATACAAATATAGCCCAAAGAAAACCAAACACCATTTCATATTTGACAATGCTTCCTGTATGATTTTTATACCAAATAAGCCAAATGTTACTGTTGCATTAGTTCATTATTGATGTCAAATCCAATTTTAAATAAAACCTTATAGATAAATGTATTTACCTTTAATCAGTTTGAACATAAGGTAAGATTTTTATAAGGCTTTTACAACCCTTTACAAATTTGTGTTAAAGAGCAGATTACACACAGGTTTTTGCTTTAAGAAAAACCTGTTTCATTTTTATTCCAATGTTCAGTTCACAGAAAAACTGAATACCCCTTTAACTTTAGCCAATATTCTGTGTTTACACACAGAATTTCTTTTACAATTTTTTTTTTCACAAACCTTCCACATCTTGCTTAAACCTTTAGCTTTATCCTAACTTAAAACAATCCTTTAGCCCTTTAGGCAAAAAACCTCCCCACATTTCCATGCCTTTTTATAATCTTTAACCAAAAACACATTTTACTTTTCTTACACACTTTGAGTGTATAACTATTTGGTTTTTTGTAGTCTTAAGCACATGTTACACTGTTAACTTTTAGCAACTTTCGGTAGAAACCTTGGTAAGTTTGGGATTTTAATTATATATTAGGTGTGGAGCCTAGGACCCAGACAGAAGTGCAGATAAGGTTTGACTCTTTTCAGCATCTACCTCCATGTGTTCCAGGCCTTACCTAGCTGTAAAGAGAGCAAGTTGTACAGTTAAGAGTCATAGTGGCATTTTTTTTTAATTTCTCAATTACATATATTTAGTTTTCATTTCTACAGAGAGGTCAACAAAGTTTTGTGAACTAAATTGTGTAAGTTTGTTTTTTTACGAAAGGACTTCACAGAGAACAAGACAAAGAGTAAGAAACACAACAGCAAATTTCCAAAAAATTCAAGTAGAATCAAACTTTGACTACAGATTTGGTCAAATTCGTGCTAAACAGCCTCTTTAACTACATTATTATCCAACTGACTTATATAATTTGCTTTTTAGTAGTCAAATACATTGTTTTAAATCTTAATTATTTTTTATTATAAAATACATGTTTAGTGTAACAAATTCAAATAATCTCTTAGGAAGATAAAGTAAAATAAGGGGCCAGGCATGGTGGCTCATGCCTGTGATCCCAGCACTCTGGGCGGCCAAGGTGGGTGGATAACATGAGGCCAGGAGTTCGAGACCAGCCTAGCCAACATGGTGAAATCCCATCTCTACTAAAAATACAAAAATTAGCCAGGCGTGGTGGCGCACGCCCCCAGTTCATGCTACTTGGGAGGCTGAGACGTGAGAATCACCCGAACCCGGGAGGCGGAGGTTAGAGTGAGCTGAGATTTGTGCCACTGAACTCCAGCCTGGGCGACAGAGCAAGACACTGTCTCAAAAAAAAAAAAAAATAAGAAGAAGGACGTCCACCACACTGTACCTACCAAAATGCCCATTCCCCAAAGACGACTGCTGTTAAACGATTAGGTACCTTTCCTGATTTTTTTCTTTTTTTTTTTTTTTTGTCTAAGCACATTTAAAAACCAAGACTTTTGGTTTTAAGTGATAGCTCTGAATCTCCTTTAGGCATGAAGTACAGGAAATTATATTTCTGCAGCAAATTCAGGCTCTGCAACATCAAGTGTGGATTCACTGGAAATTATTTGAAGTAACACTTAGAGATCATAATAGCCAAAAAATGTTGAGAAATGAGAAAGGGTAGGTTTCTTTATTTAAATTTTTTTTTTTTTTTTTTTTTTTTTTTAGAGACAGGTTCTTTGCTCCATCACCCAGGATGGAGTACAGTGATGGGATCGCAGCTCACTGAAGGCTCAAACTCCTGGGCTCAAGCAATCCTGCCTCAGCCTCCCAAGTCGCTAGGACTACAGGCGTGCACCACCATGCCCAGCTAATTTTTTAATATTCTGTAGAGATGGGGTCTCACCATGTGCCCTGGCTGGCCTCAAACATCTGGCCTCAAGCAATACACCCACCTCAGCCTCCCATAGTGCTGGGATTACAGGCATGACCCACCACACCCAGCCAAATAAAAGGCTTTTTGAGGAAGTATGATCAGAAGAAAATGGAATGTGCTTGAAAGAGCTCTAAAGGGCCACGGACGTTCTGTTCTCTGTAGAACAGAACATGAAGTAGGGACAGGTTCTTTTTAAAAGCACTTGACTTTGGAACAAAACCCAAATTGTCCTCATGATTTCATCCTTTGACATTATGTTCATTTTGGTTATCTTAGTCTTTTCTCAGACTTCACAGATAATTATCTAAAAGCCCCTGGCTAAGTTAATGCTTATGACTGTAGTCACAAATGGATGGCTTGGATTTTATTTGTCTTGCAGTATTTGTAAATTTTTTGATGTATACTCTTACTGCCAACTTACATACTCATATGTATATGGATTGTATGTGTATGTGTGTGTATGTGTATATATATATAGTCCCCAAATTTAAAAACCATAATTTGGACCTTTTTTTCCACACAAAAAATCAGAAAATTGGTAACACTCTGCCCAATTTCCACATAGCAACAATTTAGACAGGCCATGAGCTCTCCATATGGCCCTGATCCCACCACTCTTGTCTCAAACAAATCTAGTCAGTCGTACGTATATTATGTATGTATATTGCTGTGCTTCTCCTTCCTTCCTGACTCTGGAAGACTCCTGTCTCAGTCTCTCTCAACATGTCTGAAGGACTCAGGGGCAAGTGTCAGAGGTGTAGGCCCTAGTCTGGGTTTAATGTCCGGGGCCAGCTTGAAACAGCAGCTAGTATTTTGAGCTCTAAGCTAACACTCTGGACTTTCAGTCATGTTTTCTTTCCCCAGTGAAATAGAAAAGTTTGATTTCAAAGAGGCAAAGTGTGCGACACCTGCAACATACATAAAACCTGTTTCGTTTTACTCAGGAGTAGGAATCAGGAAACCTGGGTGCTATTTTTGACTTACTTTGGTTAGAGAAGGGCAGTTAAGCTGTCCTTACGTTTCTTACCAAATGAGGAAAATACTGTGGTAGCTCACAGCAATTTGGGGAGTTTTAGAGTCTATGGAAAATGGAAACGCTATTTGTAACTTAGATTGAACATTGAAACTTGTGTTTGTTTTTCAGGCACTTTTGGAACTTAACTGGATGTTTCATGTGTCTAGTAATCGGCTGATAGTAGATATTATTCTACCCCTATATTGGGATGCGAAATAGCAAAAGTCATACAGTCTATGCTGGTACTTTCAGCAAAGACTTTACCACAGTAATCAGTTCATGAAACTCTGTGTTCTGAAAGTGGCCACGGTCAGTGAATTTGGGCAATTTGGTTTCCAACCTATCGGCCACTTCTTGTTGTTCCTTCCAGGGAAGGAATGGGTCGTCAGTGGAGCCAAACTGCACAACGTAAGGGCAGTTGGCCTTGATCTTCTCCCACTGCCAGGGGCGGGTGAAGTATCCACTTGCACGCTCATTTTCATCCCCCAAGTCTGATGTGTACGCAGACACTAATACAATAGCATATACTCGATGTGTTTCTGCATACCTCATGGCTGCGATGGCCCTAGAACCGTGGCCGATAATGATGGTCTTCTCATCACAGTGCAGCTCTGTCTCCATGAAGGGCAACCAGATGCTCTCTCATGCTGTAATTGGGTCGGGCATGTTTTTAGCCAAACACTGGAAACCAGGTATCTTCTCCAGCTCCTTTTTCACCCAGCCATACCAGCCGTGGGTGGTCACATCCCCGCCTCCATTCCCGGGAACAATCACTGCCTTGCTAGGAGAAGCCATGAGTGCAGCGAGGCCAGAGTCCCCTCAGCAGGGGTCCAGCAGCCATACTGGCATTTTATGAAGCATTAAGGAAGCCTACTCACCTTTAAATTGTGCAATATTTCTTGTATAAATTACTTTATATAAATTCTTTTATGACATAGACCATTTGCAACATGCTAAGACTTTTTGACTTGTCCTAAACATTTATTTTTTTTTTTTAACAAGTTATTTTACTTTAGGCCAAGGGTGTACCATGAGAGATCCTTTCTTATATAAAATATATTTTCTTTATAACCTTCTTTGCATAGTTAGGGGGCATGGCTAATTCAACATGCCCCCAGGTTTTATTTGCAATTTAATGCTCTGAAATAGGTAAATTGAATAATTTTTAAAAGTCAAAGATGCAGTTTATGACCTTAAAGCATTTAGCAAACCTAATATCTCACCTGCATAATTTAGACCAAATATTTACATTTTTGAAGATATTTTTATTTTGCCAATAATTTTTAAGACTGTCTTTTTCCAAAGTATTACTTAAGTCACATGAACTAAATAAAAGGCATTAATCTTTTTACTTTTCTGACAAAATATTTTATTTAAGCACTTATTATTATTAAACCAATTTATCAAAGCTCTCTTGTATATAAACATTACATAGACAACACATATAAATATGCAGACAGACAGAAAGTAAAGGATTCATTCCCTAAGTCAGGAATTAGGCCCTAAACCTGGGTTGCCATTGTGAAAGGAGAAAGCATAGCCAAGTGATTACAAAGTCAAGCTCCCAAGGACATGACTGACCAGTTTCCTGGACCATCTTGAAAAGTGGGTTTATGGGATCCTAGTCACACATTCTATTCTAAAGTACCCCTCATTATGACAGAACAATATAGAAAAACACATAAAGCACACCAGATTCACTGGAGCTTAAGATTAGCCTCAAAAATCCTTTTTTCCATTAAGCAAAAACTTTACAGAGGAGATAAACAGTGATTTTGCCATTCATTCAACCAATTTGCACAGAGAGAGGGGTAGAGTGGGGCCAGAAATCTGACTTTGGGCAAGTGGTGGGGTACCCAGGTTAAAAATGGGATTGGGTTATAAACCCAATCTGGTAAGAAATTCTTACCCTTTTGCCAGCATGACAGGCTTCTGGATTTCCTTTCCCTGAGTGGCCCTAGTGACCTGGCTTGCTGTACCACAGCCCTGGGGGCCAAGCTGCAACACAAAGTGAAATTATCTTTTTCCATTCTGGCCAGAGCAAAATACTTGTGAAAAGACATAGACATTAGCCACTCTGCTTAGCACCCAATATTAATCTGGCAAAGCTCAAACTTGCCCCCAGTTGGGCCCCATAATTGTTAAACTAATCTCTGACCAGGAGTTTCAACTTGTGCACTCTGGACAAGATGGTCACCCTGAGTAAAAGAAAAGATAGGAAAGAGAAAGGAGAGAAAGAAACGTATAGCCTGTGGCAGGGTGGGGAAGGTGAAGAGCTCAGGGAAGCCAGAGAAAGACACACCCATTGCAGCAACACCAAATCAAAAGTTTAGGGAGCTCCTTGTTGGTCATGAAGGGATTATTTCCAACAGTCCCATCAGCTCTCAAGTTTCCCCTTTTAGTGAGGAAAAAGTTCCCCATGTCCCACCATCCTGTACATGCCTAATCCTATTGCCCACAGCTGTTAGCAAGGAGTGCAAGGCAGATTATTCCAAAGAGAATAGCAGTTAACATCCCTTAGTGCCAAACCCGTTCTTAGCCAAAAGAAAATGTACTGAGAGGGACCTCTATCCCCACTGAATCTTACGAGGGACTCTAGCCCTTCTAAGTTAGGCCTCTAACCCAAGGTCAGTCAAGCATGCTTGCTTTTTATTAAGAGGGGTCTCTAACCCACTCTGTCTTAGGAGAGACTCTAACTCCCCTAAGTTGGGTTTATAACCCAATCCCATTTTTTACCTGGGTACCCCACCACTTACCCAAAGTCAGCCAATTAGTGCTTTGGGTTGGGGAGTTTCTTCAGTACTGTCCTTTCAGGGTTCACTAGAAAGATATTACTGGACCCCACCACTTACACAAAATTAGTCTTTGAGTTGGGGATTTTCACACTATAATCCCTTTATAGCCACTGAAAAGATGTTACAGGAAAGGGGCCCAGATCCAGACCCCAAGAGAGGGTTCTTGGATCTTGTGTAAAAAAAAAATTCAGTGTGAGCTTATAGAGTAAAGTAAAAACAAGTTTATTAAGAAACTAAAGGAATAAAAGAATGGCTACTCCACAGACAGAGAAGCCCTGAGGGCTGCTAGTTGTCCATTTTTATGGTTATTTCTTGATGATATGCTAAACAAGGAGTGGATTATTCATTCCTCCCCTTTTTAGAACCTATAGGGTAACTTCCTGTTGTTGCCATAGCATTTGCAAACTGTCATGGTGCTAATGGTAGTGTAGCAATGAGGGCGACCAGAGGTCACTTCTTGTAGACATCTTGGTTTTGGTGGTTTTTAGCTGGCTTCTTTATTGCAACCTGTTTTATCATAGAGGTCTTTATGACGTGTATCTGTGCTGATCTCCTATTTCATCCTATGACTTAGAATGCCTTAACCATCTGGGAATGCAGCCCAGTAGGTCTCAGTATCATTTAACCCAACCCTTATCCAAGATGGAGTTGCTCTGGTTCACATGCCTCTAATACCCCTAAACCTAAAATATATCATGTGCCTAAGATAACAGCATTACTTCTTTACCACATCCCAATGCAAGTTTCCAAAATATAATCCAGCACTAACTATGAACTTGGTTGAAAACATTTTTTCTGAGGCTCTCTGAGTATTGGCACTTTGAGTCTGTTATACTATAGAGGAAAATTACCAATTCAGGAAGTAAAATTTTTTGTGAAACCCTCTCTAAGAAACCTTCCCTCTCATCTGAAGAATTAGAAAATATATCAAAACTAAAACCAGTATGCCCTTCATTAGTATAATGGGGCTTTTCTCCTGTTTACAGAAGTCCAAACATCAGGACAATGCTATTTTTTTCAAGGCATAATTGCAAACTCAAGTCTCAAATTTATGCCTTTTTACACCCTTGGCTATGATTAGAACATGCTGTGAACAATGAGTCACAGTGACCTGATAAATGGTTACTTTGCCTGAACAACAGTGATTTCTACAACCATGTTTAAAATGAAGAGGCAAACTTGCTTTTCCAGCTGTTTAAAAATCAATTACAAGACATTATTAAAATAGCTAAAAGCATTTTATCATCTATAATTTGAAAAAGAATGTCCTAAAATGCCATATATACTTAAGTAAAGTTTCAGGCCTTATTCTCTACTGAGTAAACCATACTGGGTCTCTGCTATTTTTTGAATGGTGTCATTGTAATGCCTCCTGAACCTGTATGTTGGAGATTAAGATTGCCCTACCCAAAGCAGTTATTTCACTCCAAGCTTTATATAGTTAAGAATTATTTTATTTACTCTAAGTTTCTAGCTGATTATGACTTTTTCACTAGTAAACTATTCCATTCACATGTACAATATAAATAAAGATACAATTTTATTATTCCTTTGAGTTTCTCTATGGATAGTTTCCATCATTTTCCATTCACAATTAGAAGGAAAAAAAAGAGTGATTTATCATGTGGCATAACATTGTTGGTCAGCTGAAATTACCAAGTACATATTCCTAGTCCTGAGCACATGACTTAGTTTTATTAATTTTCCCTTAGCTTTTCTCTTCTAACAGAGATTACCAGCTTTTGCAATGTTTTAGTCGAGGATCATTGGTAATTAAATATGATTATTAAGTTCACTCCATTTTCCCTCAAATGTTATCTCACACACTTGGTGCAGCTAAAATATGGTTTCTGAAACAGTTCACATTCTATAAAAAACATTTAAGTTATTAAAATTTTGGCTCAGATAAGAAAATTTCATGAGATCACATTTCAAACTGTTCTAAATATTCTAAATGAAAATACCCTATGCGAAAAAGTAAATAATACCTTTCAGAAATGAATCACATCTGTATTAATCTGTTTTCACATTGCTTTAAAGAACTACCTAAGACTGAGTAGTTTATGAAAAAGGGGTGTAATTGACTCGCAGTTCCACAGGCTTAACAAGAAGCATGACTAGGAGGCATCAGGAAACTTACAATCATGGTGGAAGAGAAAGGGAAGAAAGGACCTCCTTCACATAGCAGCAGAAAAGAAAGACTGAAGGGGAAAGTGCCACATACTTTCAAACAACCAGATGTCATGAGAGCTCACTCAATATCATGAGAACAGCAAGGGGGATGTCACCTCCAAGATTTAATCACCTCCTACCCAGCCCCTCCCCTGACATACGGGAATTACAACTTGACCTGAGATTTGAATGCGGATACAGAGTCAAACCATATCATTCGGCCTCTGGCCCTACCCAAATCTCATGTCCTTTTCACATTTCAAAACCAATCATGCCTTCCCAACAGCCCTCAAAGTCTTAATTCATTCCAGCATTAACCCAAAAATCCAAGTCCAAAGTCTCATCTGAGACAAGGCAAGTACCTCCCACCTACAAGCCTGTAAAATCAAAAACAATCTAGTTAGTTCCAAGACACAATGGAGGCACCAGCATTGGGTAAATGCTTTTATTGCAAATGGGAGAAATTGACCAAAACCAAGGGGCTACAGGTCCCATGCAAGTCTGAAACCCAGGAGGGCAGTCATTAAATCTTAAAGCTCTAAAATAATCCCTTTGACTCCATGTCTCACATTCATGGCATGCTGATACAAGGAGTAGGCTCCCAAGACCTTGGGAAGCTCCACCCCTATGGCTCTGTATGGTACAGACCTCACAGCTCCTTTCATGGATTGGCATTGAGTGCCTGCAGCTTTTACAGGTGCACAGTGAAAGCTGTTGGTGGATCTACAATTCTGCGGTCTGGAAGATAGTGGCCTTTTTCTCACAGATCTACTAGGCAGTGCTCCAATGGGGACTCTGTATGGGGGCTCCAACCTCACATTTCTCCCTCTGCACTGCCCTAGTAGAGATTCTCTATGAGGGCCCCACCCCTGCAGCAGTCTTCTGTCTGGACACCCAGGCATTTCCATACATCCTCTGAAATCTAGGTGAGGGCTCTCAAATCTTGCTCTTTTCTTCTATGCACCTGTGGAACAACACCAACACCACATGGAAGCTGCCAAGCCTTGGGGCTCCCACCCTCTGAAAGAATGACCCAAGCTGTACTTCGGCCCCTTTTAGCCATGGCTGGAAATGGAGCAGCTGGCATGCAGTGTGCAGTGCCCCAAGACTTTACAAAGCAGTGGGGCCCTGGGCCTGGCCCATGAAACCATTTTTCCCACTAGGCCTCCAGGTCTATAATTGGAGGGACTGCTGCAAATATCTCTGAAATGCCCTGGAGTTATTTTCCCTATTGTCTTCTCTATTAACATTTGGCTCCTGGTTACTTATGCAAACTTCTGCAGCTGACTTGAATTTCTCCCCAGAAAATGGGTTTTTATTTTTCTACTGCATAGTCAGGCTGCAAATTTACCAAATTTTTACGCTCTGCTTCCCTTTTAACATAAGTTCCAATTTCATCTTTTTAGTCACACAAATGAGCTTACACTATTAGAAAGAGGCAGTTCTCATCTTGAACGCTTTGCTGGTTAGAAATTTCTTCCATCAGATACCCTAAATTATCTCTCTCAAGTTTAAAGTTCCACAGATCTCTAAGGGAGGGGCAAAATGATGCCAGTCTCTTTGCTAAAGCATAGCAAGAGTGAGCTTTACTCTCCAGTTCCCAATAAGGTCCTCATCTTCATCGGATACCACCTCAGCCTGGACTTCACTGTCCATAGCATCAGCATTTTCGTCAGAACCATTTCACAAGTTGAAAGTTCCAAACATTTCCATTCTTCCTGTCTTCTACTTAGCCCTCCAAACTGTTCCAAACTCTGCCCATTACTCAGTTCCAAAGTCACGTCCACCTTTTCAGGTATCTTTATAGAAATGTCCCAGTTTCCTGGTGCTAATTTTCTATACTAGTCCATTTTCACATTGCTATAATGAACCACCTGAGGCTGGGTAGTTTATAAAGAAAACGGGTTCAATTGACTCACAGTTCCACAGGCTTAACAGAAAGCATGGCTTGGAGGCCTCAGGAAACTTACAATCATGATGAAAGAGGAAGGAGAAAGCAACAAACTTCTTTACATGGTGGCCGGGGAGAGAGCAATCAAAGGGGGAAGTGCCATACACTTTCAAACAACCAGATCTCATGAGAACTCACTCACTATCATGAGAACAGCAAGGGGAAAGTCTGACCCATGATTCAGTAACCTCCCATGAGGCCCCTCCCCTGACATGTGGGGTTTACAGTTCTAGATGAGATTTGGGTGAGGACACAGAGCAAAACCATATCAACATCTTATACTTCTATACCTGTATAGCTAGTGAACAAGGGCACAGGTCTCAGTACGTATGTACTGAATAAATATTTGTTGAACAAATGAATGAGGTCTCAAAAGTTAAACTGAGAAGAAGTAATTCACAATGTTTGTAATACTCTGGACCTCAGATAATCTAAGTTTGAATCAGTTACTTATTAGCTTCTAGGGGCCAAGGGAAGTTATGTAACCATTTTATCCTTAGTTACCTCTATTGTATACATAATATCTCAATTTACTTGACACATCTATTTGTGTGTGTAATAGACATCTCCATTCAACATGTTGAAAAATGAACTCTCATTCTTTCTCCTCAAACCTCTTCCTCTTGCAGCAAAAATGAAACCTTTGTATTTACTGATGTTATTCCTTTCTTGAGAGATCTTATTGAAAGAAGGATCAACGAAATAGAGAAATATCTAGAGGTGGAATGGGGTCAAGAGATAATATATTCTAAGTTAGGCAAAATAGCATATTATTTGTATGCTGAGGGAAATGATATGGAAGAAAAGGACACATTTAAAATGCAGGAGAAAGAGGTGAGACTTTGATTAATGTCCTGGGGGGATAAGGAGTTGTAGAAATTGCTGCACAAGTAGATGAGCTGGCTTCAGCTGAGAGCACCATATACGTTGGCCTGCAATAATTAGGTAAAGGAGAGTATTATGGATGCGGGTGCTAGTAAGGGTGTTGATGTGGTGGACAAGATTGTAAAGCTCTCTTTAAATTGTTGCAATTTTCTCAGTGAAATAAGAAACAAGATAATCTAATCTGCAGTTTGCTTTGGTTAGTCTTAACGTCTTAACAATATTGATTCTTCCAATCCATGAATCCTACGTGCCTTTCCATTTACTTGTGTCTTCAATTTCTTTCACCAAAGTTTGCAGTTTTCTCTATATGTGTCTCTCATCTCCTTTCTTAAGTTTATTCTCAAGTATTTTATTATTTTGTTCATATTGTAAAGTATAATTTTTCTTTATTTCCATTTCTGATTATTGTTGGTGTGAAGAAATGCAATTAACTTATGGGTGTTGATTTTATATTCTGCAACTTTGTTGAATTTTATTATTAGTTCTAACAGTTCTTATGGAATCTTAAGGATTTTCTACATATAAGGTTATGTCATCTAAAGAGAAAGAGGGTTTTATTTTTTCTTTGTATTTTGTATTTATTTTATTTTTTGATCTTGCTTGATATCTCTTGAGTTTCATGAATTTGGATGCCTATATCTTTCCCAAGATTTGGGAAGTTTTCAGACATTATTTCTTTAACTATCCTTTTCTTCACATTTTTCTCTCTATTCTCTGACACTCCTATAAACCATGTTTGTTTATCCGATGGGATCCCATAAGTCTTCAAGTTAACTGACTTTCTTCTGCATACCTAAGTCTGCTGTTGAAGTTGTCTCTTGAATTTTTTGGTTCTTTCATTGTATTTTCATATTTTGATATAAGTGGAAAACTGCTTTTACTGCATCCCTTAAGTTCAGGCATATTGTGTTTTTATTTTCATTTGTCTCAAGATATTTTCTAGTTTCCCAGATTTCATCTTTGATCCATGGGTTATTTAAAAATATTTTAATTAATGTCCACCTATTTGTGATTTTTACAGTTTTCCCTTTGCTATGTATTTCTAGTTTCATTCCATTGTAATCACAAAAGATACTTTGTATTATTTCAATCATTTTGAATTTGTTAAGATTTGCTTTGTGGCTTAACATATGGTCTAATCTGGTAAATGCTATCTGTGCACTGAGAAAAATGTCTATTTTGATGTTGTTGAATGGAATGTTTTTCCTATGTCTGTAGATCCAATTGGTCTATATTGCGAGTTCAAGTCCTCTGTTTCTGTATTAATCTTTTGACTGGTTGCTTTATCCATTGTTGAAAGTGAGAAATATAAATCATTTACTACTATCATGGAGCTTTTTCAACCTTCAACCCTGTCAAAATTTGCTTCATATGTTTTTAAACCCTGATGTTTGTTACATATATATTATCTCTTCTTGGCAAATTGGCCCTTTTATCAGTGTAGAATGTCCTTCTTTGTCTCTTATAACATTTTTTGACTTGGTATTATTTATCTGATATTACATAGACACCCCTGCTGTCTTTTGGTTACTATTGTTATTGAATAAATTCCGCCATCTTTCACTTTCAACAGATATGTATTCTTAGATCTAAAGTGAATCTTTTTCAGACATTTAGTTTAATCCCACTTTTATATTCTTTCTGCAAAACTACGTATTTTCATTGGGGATTTTAATCCATTTACATTTAAATAATTGCTGATAGAAAAGAACTTACTATACCATTTTTGTTTTGTCCCATTTATGCCTTAAAGCTTCTTGACCCTCATTTCTTCCATTGCTTCCTTACATGTGTTTAGTTGATTTTGTAGTGACATGTTTCGATTCATTTCTCCTTTCCTTTTGTGTATATTCTATACTTTCTTTGTGCTTAACATGTAGATTATATATAGCATCCTAAAGTTATAAAAATCTATTTTAAATTGATATTAACTTTAATAGTATACAAAAACTACTCCTTTATATTTCTACCCCACCTTATATTATTGATGTAACAAATGACATCTTTATATATTATGTGCCCATTTGCATAGATTTATCATCATTTTCATGGGTTTACCTTTTAAATCCAGTAAAAAATAAAAGTGGAGTTGTAAACCAAATGTACACAAATGCTGGGTTTTATTTATTTATGTATTTATTTATTTTAATTATTATTATTATTATACTTTAAGTTCTAGGGTACATGTGCATAACGTGCAGGTTTGTTACATATGTATACCTGTGCCATGTTGCTGTGCTGCACCCATCAACTCGTCAGCACCCATCAACTCGTCATTTACATCAGGTATAACTCCCAATGCAATCCCTCCCCCCTCCCCCCTCCCCATGATGCTGGTTTTTATATTTGACTATGTATTAGCTTTTACAGGAGATCTTTCTATTTTACATGGCTTTACATTATTGTCTAGCATCCTTTCATTTCAAATTGAAGGACTTCCTTTAGCACTACTCATAAGGCAGGTCCAACAATAAGAAGTCTCTAAGGTTTTGTTTATCTGATAATTTCTTAATTTCTCCCTTGCTTTTGAAGATGAGTTTCGGCAGATGTAGAATTCTCAGTTGACAGTTATTTTCCTTCATAACTTTAAATATATCATTCCACTGCCTTCTGGCCCCTAAGGTTTTTTGCTGAAAAATATGCTGATAATATTATTGAGGATACCTCATGTGTGTTGAATCACTTCTCTCTTGCTGCTTTCAAGAAACTCTCTTTGTCTTTGTCTTTCAACACTTTGATTATAATATGTCACAGTGTGAGTCACTTTTGGTTTATCCCAACTGAATTTGTTGAGTTTCTTGGATTTATGGATCTGTGTCTTTCCTCAAATTTAGAAAGCTTTTGGCCATTATTTCTTTAAATATTTTTTTTTGCTCCTTCTCTTTCTTTCTTCTCTCTTTTATACTCCTGTATGTGTATGATGGTTCACTCAATGGTGTCCCATTAGTCCATTAGTCTTTGTTTACTCTCCTTTATTTTTTCCTTTTTTCTCTTCTCACTCAGTAATTTCAAATGTCCTGTATCCCAGTTAACTATTTTATTCTTCTTCCTGTTAATGTCTGTGTATGCATGCCTCTAGTAAATTTTACAATTCAGATATATTTTTCAGCTCCAGAATTTCTGGGGTTTTTTATTGTTTTTATAGTCTCTATTTTTTTGTTGAAATTTCATTTTGTTTATATATAGTTATTCCAATTTCCTTTACTTCATCGTCCATGTTTTTTAACCCTTTGAATACATTTAAGAAAGTTATTTAAAATTATTTGTCCAGTATGTCCAATGCCTGTGTTTCTTTAGGAATTGTTTCTGACATTTCACTTAACTCCTTTGAATAGTCCACATATTCCTATTTATTTTATGCCATGTGGTATTTTTGTCGTTTCTAAAAATTGAGCATTAGAAAAAACAGCCACCTCTCCTAGTCTTTGCAGACTGACTGCACTTGGTAATGCCTTTCCTAATTATCAAGGCATGTTCTGAGACTTAAAATCAGCCGGAGTGAAGGCTTAAGGTCTTCTGAGGTCTCCTCTGAGCATGTCTTGCCTGGAACTCTGTGTGTTCTTTTTTCAATTTTCCTATAAACACAGTAAATGTTAAAAGTCTTAATTTTGCAGTGTCTTACTCCAGCTTCTTATTGGGTCCTTACATATTATTTTGTATTCCTGCAACTGTAATATTTTCCCCCAATCATCTGTGGGTCTGTAGTCTGCTTGTTGCTTTCATGAACTATGCCCACCCTGCCTGCAGCTTTTCATGACCTGAGATCTGAGCTATGCCATTTATTTTCTGTCTGAACTCTAAGTCAAGCAAAACATACAGAAGTCCCTAAGGCATCCCTACACTTATTAGAATGCTACAGATAATGTCTCCTCTGTTCTTTCATATTTGAGGAAGGAAACTGTTTCCTTTGAATTGTGTCAGATTGTACCATGGAGGGACTGGGGAAGGACAAGTAAAAACACTGCGGAATTTCCTATGACTTTGCATGTGGCTTTTCTTTTTTAATTAGGTGATCACTTGGTTGCTGTAGACCTTTGACTCTTTTCCAGAACTCCCATAAAGTTATTTCTTCAAATCTCTAGGATTTCATTTGTTTAGGCTTGTTTTTTTGATGTTTTTATAGGGAAAATGAGGACCTCCCCTGGTGCACCACCTTGCTGACATCACTCTCTGACATTTATTTTTAAAAATTTTTTTTAAATGTTTTCATTCTATTCCTAGTCTTGCACAGGAAGGTTGCACCAAGCACTCTTGGTAAAAAGTTTCACTTTTTAAATGACTTTCAGGATATTCAGTCGGTTCTTCTTCAGTAACCAGCTCAATGAAAAAGTATTTCTTCAGATCATTTATTCGGCCTTTAATGGTTATTTGGCCAAAGAAGAAACAGTAGGCTTACACCATGAGTCAGACAAAGCATCTAACTTATGGGAAGTCTATATGCAGAATCATCCAACATGTCTACAAAAAGTATATCATAGGTTTGCTTACATTAAGGAAATCCGGATATGTCTTATGGTTAAGATTGTATCATCAGCCTCATTGACTACTGTAATTCCAGTTTACCTTTCCCACCTGAGAAGCTATAAAACAGAAACATCATTTAGTGTTGTCAAAGCTTTAAATTACTCAAGAAACAATACTGATTATTTGATCTGTATCCATCAACTTTTTTTCTGTTTAGCAGAAAAGGACTTTTTGATCTAGTGAAATTTATAGAGATCCAGAAAGTTCTAGGAAAGCAAAACCTGGCAGAAAAAAAAAAAAATGGATGCACTGTCTTTATCATACCAAAACAGCCAGTTCTTGGTTATTGTTAAGCATGTGACCTTCCTAACACACGTTCCCAGGATGAGCAATGGCTTTGTTAATGTTCTATTAACCTGTTAATTCATTCACAGCATAGACTTCCAATTAATTGTAGACTGTTAAAGTAGATGAATAGAGTCTTTAAATATAGCATACTTCGCTATATTTTGCCAAATACTTTCCCCATTTTAAATGCACCACGATCGGTAGATGGGCAACAATTACCATAAAATATGGATACTTTGAGTCTTATTGCTCTGCCCGAGCTGCTTCCACAGAACTCAACTACGTTTTGACCACAAAGCTACTTTTTTAAAAAATCTCTTTTAAATTTTAGAAAAATCTCAGTACTTGCCTTACCCTCACTTCCCATCACCCCTAGTATTATATATACGCAAAACACACACACACACACACACACACACGTCACTTATTTAGTGCTTGTTCAGTAGTGTAATTTTAAAATCTCTTTTACATTTAAAAAAAATCTCTGTACTTGCCTTACCCTCACCTCCCACCACCCCTAGTATTATATATATGCAATGCACACACACACACACAGACACACACACACGTCACTTACTTAGTGCTTGTTCAGTAGTGTAATTACTTCTCTGAAAGTAAAGCCATTTTCTTTACTCCTGGAAATATGCCAGGAAGATCACATGCTTTCTATAACAAATATTTCAGAAACTGCCCTACTTTTGTAATAGAACAGCATTTAATCTGTTAAGCCAAGTTGCTGCTTGGCACCTCTTGGCACTGTTCTGCATCCCAAAAATATATGTCTGACAATAAAAAATATTTGGAAGACAATATAAGTCTTTCCTGATGTCCCTCAAATAACAGAAAAAGTGGTTTATATTGTTAAGGCTTACCAAAACTTCAAACTTCTCTTTGGACATTTCTCTCCAAATAACTTTCCCATAGGTGGAGTGCTAAAAAATATCTCTTCTCAAAACTTCCCAGAAATCTCCCTCAGAACCCAAGTTGCCTAGTTTTACTCTCACCTCATCTCACCCTTACTATGACTTGACTCATTACTACACAGATCAACTTAGCATCTTTCGATAATTCAAACTCATTTTTCATGTTATGTACAACAAATGAAAACCTGATAGCTGACACAGATGGCTATGTCTTCTATTCTTTTTGCAACACATAAAATTATCTCATCTCCTTTTTATGAAAGGAAAGATCTTCCTCTTTCTTCTCTTTATGCTTACCTGTTCTTTGAATATTATGTCATTAAGTTAACTTAAAATTCAATTTTTAAATTTTTTTTTTCAAGTAGAAAAACTTGCAAATGTTTCAGACATTCATATGCAAAAGTATCTTCCCAATAATGTCTTCTTTAAGAAAATGATACAAATATTTGGAAAAGATTTCTGGTTCCTCCACTTTTAAATGTTATCGCAAGTTGTCATGTATGTTTTAGCCTGCATAGTTATTTACTGATGTCATAAGAATTTGAGTTAGTTCATGTCCTGGAAACTAATTAGCAAATAAATAAAATGTATTTAAATAATGTCTAATGCATTATTATTTAACTCCAAATAATGTTTATATGTTGTTCATCCTTTCACAATACTTCAAAATTTACTCCCCAGTTCTCATTGTTTTTGCTAATCATCAAACTTATCTTCTAACCCCAATCCTCAATGTTTTCTTACAAAATAGTTTAATTATTTAAAAGAAAACACTTTTTAAAGCTAAAACTTACCTCAAGGTACAAGTCAAAGCCAGGAAAAGCCTGAAAGACATTTTTTTTTCTGAGTCTGGAAAACACTCCCTGAGCCCCTTAGGAACAGAGGGTGGTTCTGAGTTCACTTACTTCTCTCCCTGCTCCAAAAGAGATCTGACAGCTCTGAAGATCTTGGTAAGTCTGTGATCAAGCATAGTTAACCAATAGTTTCCCCTAATGGGTTGTAGTATCTCCTCCCCAGTTATTCCATGAATCTTTTTGAATGAATAGCTGACCTAGAAACTAGGATAAGCTCCCAAGAGCAGTAGCCATCAATTACTGAGCTCCATACCCAGAAGTAACTAGATTATAATTTAATGTTCTACCTCCAATTAAAGCAGTATGTATCTTCTTAAATATTTCCAGCAGATTTTTAATTTATCCATACTTATTATACATCTTGCACTGTGCTAGGCACTATGCAATACATAGACTCTCAACATTACTTATAGTAGTGACTAACACTTATTGTCAAAAAATTTATCTAATCTTTAGATATTTAACCTATATTTTTCTGTTTCTCATATTAAAAACACTAAACCATTCTCATTTATATGTTACAATGGTTGGACGAATTAAATACCTTCCACAATGTGAACATCTAACTCCCTTGGTTAACCTTCTAATTTGAAAAAGAAGATTGAGGGTCACAGCTGAACTAGCTTTTGAATTTACCACTAATTTACACAGTCAACTTAGAGATGTTGATTTACCCATTCCCTCAGATCTTCATTGACATTGGATTCAATAGATTAACATTCTGGATTAAATAGTGGGTGTTATTTTATTAGTAGACTTTCACTTTTAAAGTGCTACATAACAAATAATCCCCAAATCTCAGTGACTCACAATAAAAAATATATATTTTTTTCTTATTCACAAGGCTGTGGCTCAGTTAAGGTGACTCTGTTCAGGCTATAGGTTGGTTTCTGGTCTGCTCCATATTTATTTCTGATTCAAGACTCATACTGAAGGAGCTATCCCTTATTTGGGATATGACATTTTTATGGAAGATGATAGGAGCACAAGTGGCTAACCTATACTACATATTTAAGGCTTCTGCTCAGATTTCCACTCACTTTCCTTTCACCAATGGAAATCACTAGGGCCAAACTCAACATCAACAAAGCAGAGAAATATACACTTGTCCCACAAAGAGAAAAAAAAAGAAACATTTGCTGAGTCATCAAATTTATCACATTGGGCAACCTGACTTCAAATTTTGTTTTGCAAATATACTTTGAGTTTCTTTTTGATTATGAGATATGTATTTTTATTATATATATATATATATATATATATATATTTTTTTTTTTTTTTTTTTTGAGACAGAGTCTCACTTAGTCACCCAAGCTGGAGTGCAGTGACACGATCTTGGCTCATCTCAACCTCCGTCTCCTGGGTTTAAGGATTTCTCCTGCCTCAGCTTCCCAAGTAAATGAGACTACAGGCACATGCCACCATGCCTGGCTATTTTTTGTATTTTTAGTAGAGACGGGGTTTCACCATGTTGGCCAAGCTGGTCTCAAACTCCTGGCCTCAGGTGATCTGCCCATCTCAGCCTCCCAAAGTGCTGGGATTACAGGAATGAGCCACTGCTCCTGGCCGATTATGAGATATTTTTACATCATGTCTGGATATACCACTGCAGTGAATGCTCTTTATAACTATAGGATATTATACTCTTTTTTTTTTTTTTTTTTTTTGAGGCGGAGTCTCGCTCTGTCGCCCAGGCTGGAGTGCAGTGGCCGGATCTCAGCTCACTGCAAGCTCCGCCTCCCGGGTTCCCGCCATTCTCCTGCCTCAGCCTCCCGAGTAGCTGGGACTACAGGCGCCGCCACCACGCCCGGCTAATTTTTTGTGTTTTTAGTAGAGACGGGGTTTCGCCATGTTAGCCAGGATGGTCTCGATCTCCTGACCTCATGATCCGCCCGTCTCGGCCTCCCAAAGTGCTGGGATTACAGGCTTGAGCCACCGCGCCCGGCCAGGATATTATACTCTTAAATACAAGTGACAATATACTTTGATTTCTAAATTCCAGAACATTCTTTGTAAACACTATTACCTAATAACAAGCCGATGATTAAAAATTATATGAACCACCATTAAACATTTACAGCAATTGATATTCAGCTCAGTGGCCATTGCTAGTTTGTTTTACCTTGTTTCATAGAACATATTAATTAATTTATGACTATGTCAATTTGTATTGAATATACAAAATTTGATTCATCATAATTCATCTTACTCACAAAGTGAGATGCATATGTATATATTACCTTCATTATAGAAGCCCAGAAATATTTATTAGTTTATTTATTTTCTGTAACATCAACTTTAATAAATACTTTTTTAACCACTTCAGGATAATAAGACACTTTTTTCAATGTCATATAATCACTACAGTAAAATTTCTCAGTTGATTCCTAGTAGTGTGTGTGCATGCATATATATATATATATATATATATATATATATACATACATACAGAGAGAGAGAGAGAGAGAGAGAGGGAAACATACATATTTAAGTACACATACATTGATATTTAAGTAACTTGCCAAGGCACTAGGCCTCTCTCTCTCTTTCTCTCTCTCTCCATCTCTCTCCATCTCGCTCTCTCTCTCTTTCTCTGTTCTCATTTTATCTGTGAAAATTGACCACGTGAAAGGCAGCTCCAGATTTGGTTCTAAAGTTCTGTTTTGTAAACTCATAGGCAGCAATTTTTCTCTTGTCACTTCTAGACATTTTGTGAGAAATTAAGAGTTGAACGCTTGCACTTGTGAAAGCATAAGAACATTTACTCTCAAACTTATAATTTTTTTCTCATTTACCGAATGAAGCCATTTCTGGATTGCTTTTCCCTAAATGTTAAAATCTCTCTTAACCTGTCCCTTAGGTCTACTACTAACAGAAATCAAAATAGACAGGGATTCTCAATTATGATGGTAAAATCTACACAAATATTTACTATGCTGTTCTACAAGTTACTTTTTTTTTTTTAAACTATCATTATGATGTTGAGAACATCCTTCCATAACAATTCATATAGATTCACTTTATTCTTTCTAACTGTTGTATATTTATATAAAAATTATTTAAAAATGTAATTGTGTGTATACATTTAAAGAGGTTTGTAAGGTGGCACACCAAATTATTAATATTAGGGAAGAGAGAAAATTATTCGCTATTTACATTTTATACTTCTATAGTATTTGAATGTTTTTGTATAAACATTTTACCATGTGCCTGTTACCTTTATAATTTTAAAATTAAAATAAAATAATAAAAGAAAGGAAGGTAGCCTGTAAGTAGAAATAAAATTGAGTAAGATGATACAGTTGGCTACTCTAGTATGTGTTTCATGAAGTCTAATAATGAGATAAATTAATTATGTATGTTTTTATTTTTCTAAGAAGGAAATTAATGCTACAAATAGACATTAGAGTCACAAAGCATGGCTGGATGAATATTGATGGATGGACTTATCTTTTTTATCTGTACTGTCTTTTGGATTCATGTCTAGTGTAGGAGAGTCTGGGGAATGCCTCTTACCTGCACAAAGTCAATAATGACTGAAATGTGTTCAAACAAAAAAATGTGAAACTAGAATAATTTCTTGTCACGCAATGGACAACCAATATTTCTTTTTTGAAAGAAAGAATACAATAAAAAATCACCATCACCAAGTTATTAAATAATGTTGGGTTTTTATTACAATTTGGGGAAAATACTTCATTTTTACAACATTTGTTTGCTAGTATCATCTCATAAGAATACCTGTTTTCCCTTTTCCTGTGGAGGACTTCATTTTTTTATTGTTGTTATATTTGCACAGGGAAGCATTCTCAATTTATCATACTTTAACATATAAACACACTCATTAATTTTTCTCACTGATCTAAAATCAATATTAATTATAAAAGATGCAAGAATTTGATTGGGTTTTTGTGATGGTTAATACCAAGGGTCAACTTGATTGGATTGAAGGATGCAAAGTATTGATCCTGGGTGTGTCTGTGAGGATGTTGGCAAAGGAGATTAACATTTGAGTCAGTGGGCTTGGAAAGGTGGACCCACCCTTAATCTGGGTGGGCACAATCTAACTAGCTGCCAGTGTGGCTAGAATATAAGCAGGCAGAAAAATGTGAAAAGAGAGACTGGTCTAGCCTCCTAGCCTACATCTTTCTCCCGTGCTGAATGCTTCTTGCCTTCAAACACTGGACTCCAAGTTCTTCAGTTCTGGAACTCAGACTGGCTCTCCTTGCTCCTCAGCCTGCAGACAGCCTACTGTGGGACCCTGTGATCATGTGAGTTCATATTTAATAAACTCTCCTTTATGTGTATATCTATTCCAGTAGTTCTGTCCCTCTAGAGAACACTGACTGATACAGTTATATAAGCACACATTTTTTTAAAGACATCCAGTCCAATTCCTTCCTTAATAAAATAGTCACTTAACATAGAGATAGTCTAAGTGTTTCTAAAGGTTATATGCAAGAATGTATGTATTTTTTAAGAACAGATAAATTCTGCTTCTGACATGAATTTAAGTCATTGAACGGTACTAAGCATATAATTAATTGAATGTTAGATTATACTAATCCGAAAAGTCAGAATTAATGTCATAGCCAAAGGCTCCAACTATGAATAGAAATTAATTGTTCTAGAGAAAAAAAATAATTTGTCCCAATATTTCCCAGTTGAGCTTTGTCTATAATTTAGTGTTCAAAATCAATATGAACCTTTTCTAGCAGTCTGAGGACCCAAGGGGACAGATGTCTATGGGGAAAGGAGGGGAATGTGTGTCTGGTTAAAAAAACGTAGGCAGCTACATAATGCTTCATTGGGTATATGTATCACATTTTGTTCATCCAACCATCTTTTGATGCACAGATAGGAGTACGATGAAACCATAAAAAAAAGAATGAGATCTTGTTGTTTGCAAAAATATGAATGGTCATTATATTAAGTGAAATAAGTCTGTCACAGAAAGAAAGACTTCACATGCTATTACTTATTTGAGGGAGCTAAAAATCTAAACAATTAAACCCATAAGGATAGAGAGTAGGAGGATGGTTACCAGAGGCTGGGAAAGGTAGTGGGAGGAGAAAGGGGATGATTAATGGGTATACAATAAAAATAGTGAAAAAAAATAAATTTTTAGTATTTGATAGCACAACAGGGTGACAATAGTCAATAATAATTTAATTGTACATTTAAAATAACCAAAAGAGTAGAATTGGAGTGTTTGAAACAAAAAGGAAAAATTCTTGAGGGGATGAATACTGTATTTTCCATGATGTGATTATTATGCATTACATGCCTGTATTAGGGTATCTCATGTACCACATTAACATATACACCTAATATGTACCCACAAAATTAAAAATAAAAAAAATATGTAGGACACTAAGGCATCTTGACAACTTAGATCTAGAAAGTGATTCTGTCTATTCCATAAATACCTTTTCACTTTCTATTTTACTACTAAAAGTATCGGATCATGGAAGCCACTTGCAGAAAAAAAGAAAGATTCTTTATTCTGGATCTCCCACATTAACACTCTGAATTAGGAAACTGTCCTTTCTGCTCTCTATGCCCAAATTATCTTCCTTTTATATCAACAGCCAGAGATTAATGACTATTTACTTGCTATTAATGATACATATATTTTGCCAGACATAGAGATACAAAGGTTTGGAAGAACAGACATAGTCCTTGCTTTCGTGGTATAGACATAGACATAGACATTGTATCAGTGAAACAAATATTAAATTTTTTACATTACACATATAAATGTGTGTAATTACAAACTGAGGTAATTTGTTTAAAGGAAAGTTACTTAGTTATATAAAAATGTATAACAAGAAACCTGACCTAGAATTGCATGTGTGTCTCAGAGGTGATGACAGTAGGGAGACTGTCAGGAAAGATATCCCTGAGGAAGCAACAAGTCTGAGAGTGAATGAAAAAAGGAAGTGAACTTGATAAGGAGCTGCATGTGTGAGTAAGTGGGTGGGCATGGAGCATTTAAGGTGGAGGGAACATGTGCAAATACCCTATGGCAGATGGTAAAATGGCAGATTGGTGATAGTACTACAAAACAGATGGAATCATAGGAATATAGAGAGAAAGACGGTTCAAAATTGTCCTTTATAGGTAAGCAGGGCCAAATAATACAGGAACATGTCTTTGTTAAAGTTTTTGACATATATTTTAAAAGCTGTGTGAAACAATTCAAGGATTTAAGTAGAATATGGACATAATCATATATGCGGCTTAAAGGTTTTTGAGGGCTTTTACTTCCAAGAAGATAAATTTTTTTTTCCATATTTTGTCCAGTAAGTACAACTAACAACACTGAAAATAGATTAAAAAAAAAAAAAAAAAAAAAAAAAAAGCAAGATTCTGAAAAGCGGAGAGAGGAAGGAAGATCACTTAGGAACCTCAAGACCTGAGGGACAACGCAGTGGTGAGCATCCTGAATTTTCTTATGCTTTATACATCCTGAACTAAATGCTGGAGGAACCTACAACTTGGAAATGCCAGCAGGTGCAGGCATCAAAAGGATAAGAAGGGAATACTATGAACAACTCAACACAAATAAATTTGACAACTTAAATAAAGTTGACTGATTGGCTGTAAAAGTACAAAATACCACAGATTATTCAAAATAAAATAGATGCTTGAAATAGTCTGCCAAGACCAGCTCGGTCAGGGAGAGCCTAACCCAGCAGCACTAGAGGAATTAAAGACACACACACAGAAATATAGAGGTGTGAAGTGGGAAATCAGGGGTCTCACAGCTTTCAGAGCTGAGAGCCCCGAACAGAGATTTACCCACATATTTAGTAACAGCAAACCAGTTATTAGCATTGTTTATACAGATATTAAATTAACTAAAAGTATCCCTTATGGGAAACGAAGGGATGGGCCAAATTAAAGGAATAGGTTGGGCTAGTTATCTGCAGCAGGAGCATGTCCTTAAGGCACAGATCGCTCATGCTATTGTTTGTGGCTTAAGAATGCCTTTAAGCGGTTTTCTGCCCCGAGAGGGCCAGGTGTTCCTTGCCCTCATTCCGGTAAACCCACAACCTTCCAGCATGGGCATTAGGGCCATTATGAACATGCTACAGTGCTACAGAGATTTCATTTATGGCCAGTTTTGGGGCCAGTTTATCACCAGATTTTGGGGGGCCTGCTCCCAACAATAGTCCTATGTCTATTAAGAAATTTAATTTGTAACTTAAAACCTCACAAAAATTATCTTTAGTCTCAAATAATTTCACTGACAAATACTACTACATCCTCTTAACAGTCAGATTGGTGCTAAAAGAGGTCCTAGACTTCTTGGGCAAGTTTACAACTTACCTCTTTTGTCCTCTGGCTCCAGTGCAGTAAGCATTTCATGAAGAGGGAACTGAAAAATCTCATTTAGGCCTCCTTTCCTAAGCCAAGTACTCTGGCACAGTTTACCAGGGAGAATAGAGATACGAAGCTGGAGATGTTTTAAGGACTTGCCCATTATTAATAAAGTAGTGCTTTTTTTTTTTCACACTTGAGTTTTCTTTTCTGTACATCGAGCTTCTTTAGTTCAGCAGTTCTCAGTGGGGTTAATTTTGCCCACCCAGGAGACATTTGGCAATGTCTGGAGACAAGTTTGGTTGTCATAATTTGGGGATGTACTACTAGTACATAGATAAAGGTCAAGGATGCAGCTAAGACACACTACAATGCACAGCACATGCCCTCCTACAAAAAAAATAATTATCTGGTCTGAAATGTCAATAGTGCTGAGCTTGAAAAATCTAACAGTCAAGCACTGTCAAGGAAGAAAACAGAATTGGTAGAACTGCCAAACTATACGCAAACCCCAAATGATAGCCATTTTCCATTTTTAAATTAGTTTAAAATAAAGACATTTATTTCTTCTGGTGGCACTTATACAACATGGAATACTATGCAGCCATAAAAAAAGGATGAGTTCATGTCCTTTGCAGGGACATGGATGAAACTGGAAACCATCATGCTCAGTAAACTATGACAAGGACAGAAACCCAAACACCGCATATTCTCACTCATAGGTGGGAATTGAACAACGCGATCACTTGGACACAGGGCGGGGAACATCACACACCAGGGCCTGTTTGGGGTGGCGGATGGGGTAGGGATAGCATTAGGAGAAACACCTAATGTAAATGACAAGTTGATGGGTGCAGCAAACCAACATGGCACATGTATACCTATGTAACAAATCTGCACGTTGTGCACATGTACCCTAGAACTTAAAGTATAATAAAAAACAAAGATTTCAGAAATACATGTGAGTTATTTGAAAGACTGCTTTAGAATTAGCACATTGTAGCTACTTAGCCAAGAGAGTAACACTAAAAGGACAACAATTATTGTATGCATTGAATTTTTAAAGAAAGCATTCGTATTCTTGAGGGAAGTCAAACAATGCCTCATTAAAGGTGTCAAATTATATCTTTTATGTATTATTAAAACAAAATACAGTGCAGCTTCTGTATGGACAGAGTTGGTTTCACTCAACAGAACAAGATTTCTAAGAACTCCTTAATGTTATCTGAGCTCAGAATAGTTATTTAGATTTACTTTCATTCCATTTATCTTGATTGCTAATAAGTTTTTTTAAAACGGATAATTGCTTGTTTAGTTTGTATTGTCTTCTAATTTTAATACTTTATTTTATACATGTAAAAATTGGACTAATTATGTAAGTACCTGCCATCTTACATTTATGAATTATTATTATTATTGTATTACTCCATTCTCAGGCCAATACAAGAGGTGGGTTCCCATGGTCTTGGGCAGCTCTGCCCCCATGGCTTTGCAGGGTACAGCTTCCCTCTGGCTGCCTCCATGGCTGGCATTGAGTGTCTGCAGCTTTTCTGGGTGTATGGTGCAAGCTGTCAGTGGATCTACCATTCTGGGGTGTGGAGGATGGTGGTCCTCTTCTCACAGCTCCACTAGGCAGTACTCCAGTAGGGACTCCGTGTGGGGACTCCAACCCCACATTTCCCTTCCACACTGCCCTAGCAGAGGTTCTCCATGAGGGCCCTGCCCCTGCAGCAATCTTCTGCCTAGGCATCCAGGCATTGTCATACATTTTGTGAAATCTAGGTCTAGGTTCCCAAACCCCAATTCTTGACTTCTGTGCACTCGCAGGCTCAACACCACATGGAAGCTGCCAAGGCTTGGGGCTTGCACCCTCTGAAGCCATGGCCCAAGCTCTACATTTGCTCCTTTCAGCCACAGCTGGAGCAGCTGTGATGCATGGCACCAAGTCCCTAGGCTGCACAAGCACAGGGACCCGGGGCCCAGCCCAGGAAACCACTTTTTCTTCCTCGACCTCCAGGCCTGTAATGGGAGGGGCTGCTGTGAAGACCTCTGACATGCCCTGGAGACATTTTGCCCGTTGTCTTGAGGATTACTATTTGGCTCCTTGTTACTTATGCAGATTTCTGTAGCCGACTCGAATTTCTTCTTAGAAAATGGGATGTTCTTTTCTATCGCACTGTCAGACTGCAAATTTTCCAAACTTTTTATGCTCTGTTTCCCTTTTAAAACTGAATGCCTATAACAGCACTCGAGTCACCTCTTGAATGCTTTCATGCTTAGAAGTTTCTTCCCACAGATACCCTAAATAATCTCTCTCAAGTACAAAGTTCCACAAGAGCAAGGGCAAAATGCTGCCAGTCTCTTTGCTAAAACATAACGAGAGTCACCATTGTTCCAGTTACCAACAAGTTCCTCATCTCCATCTGAGACCACATCAGCCTGGATTTCATTGTCCATATCATTATCAGCATTTTGTTGAAAGCCATTTAACAAGTCACTAGGGAGACATCTAAAAGAAGGTTTGCAAATCACATGTAAAAAGTTACATTGCATTAAAAGAGTAATAGATCCATAATTTGACTTAATTCATTCACTCAAAACATATTTTTCAAATTCTCGTATGTGGCAGACACTCCTCTAGGTTCGTGGAACACAGTGGCAAACAAGACAAAGTCCCTGATCTTAAACTCTCAGATTTAAGTTTTAAAGGAGGAAAGATACAATAAGTAAGTACTTATATTTAAAGATATAATGATAAAGATATAAAGATACAATAAGCATATAAATAAATATATGATTTCAGGGAGTGATGTGTTCTTTTTAAATCTGATGTTCTGCTTCCTAAATTAGACACTCAGATGCTAATAGCCTTCAAATTGAAAATGGTAAGGAACTTTCTAATGGTAAGGAACAGTCTTATTAAAACTATCTGGGGCATCTTCACTCCTTCATAACCAACACTCAAAATGCTCTTCCATCAGAAGTACCATGGGCAGCTAGTATCCCAAATTCTGCTCTCACAATTGCCCATTAAAGAAAATATAACCTACTAATTTACACTCCATTATTGATGGTGGGTAATGGCTTTGTATGTTACCTCTTCCAGAATTACATTTTAAAGTATCTAGTGCCTTAACCCCAAATGAGTAAACAATGCAAGTCCTTTCGCTTTCCTTTCCCTCATCCCTCATTTCATCTCTTGCTCACCTTTGAGCACACATCAAATCCCCACCTTAAAAATGACTTATTCAGGGACAGTTGGGTAAACATGAAAGATGGAGACATGACTGCCTTCTTATTTCTGGTGTCTACCCTTCATTTTTGTTCATAATAATGTCTCAGTTAATATATGAGACCTATGGCCTATGATCTAGAAAGGTGGTCAGGTTTTATGCAACTATACTCTTTTTTTCTTTTTTCTTTTTTCTTATTAATTTTTTTTTTTTTTTTTTTTTTTTTTTTTTGAGACAGAATCTCGCTCTGTCGCCCAGGCTGGAGTGCAGTGGCCGGATCTCAGCTCACTGCAAGCTCCGCCTCCCGGGTTTACGCCATTCTCCTGCCTCAGCCTCCCTAGCAGCTGGGACTACAGGCGCCCGCCACCTCCCCCGGCTAGGTTTTTTTGTATTTTTTAGTAGAGACGGGGTTTCACCGTGTTAGCCAGGATGGTCTCGATCTCCTGACCTCGTGATCCACCCGTCTCGGTCTCCCAAAGTGCTGGGATTACAGGCTTGAGCCACCGCGCCCGGCCGCAACTATACTCTTGATAAATATTCTACATATACTACCATCTTTTGTCAACCTCATGAATGTATGCAACTCTTATGCATTCTTAATAATTAAAAATGAAAAATATTTAAACATTTTCCAGTTGTCTAAGATGTTTCTTAAGTTGCTTAGGTATCATGGTGATAACTGATATAAAAAGAACAAACATTTTCTAACTCGAAATAGCTTCATATATTGCATTTTATTTTTGTAGCCTTATACTGACAAATTCAATCAGGTATTAAGAAAAATAAAGTCAGATCATTTACTTTAGTCAAAATAAGACTAAATTTTCTAGAGTCATTAGTAAGTTTCTGCATGATAAATAGATGGATTTCCATATACTTGAGTGGAAAATACCAAGCATTTACTTTTTTTTTAAATTTTGTTTATATTTTATTTATGATATAGTGAACCACAACCATAATGCGTTCTTTCTCTAATATAATTACTATGAAGAAACTTAAATTGGTAATAGAAGGCCAACTACTTGGGGCAATATCCTACTGATGGATGAGTAGGAGATGATGATAAATGAATCTCATTCTGAATTCTGTCAATGATATAAATCACTTATGTCATCAATGTTATTAATATATTAACATTCCACTCAATCAATATACCTCTTACTTGTCTTCTTGACTTTTACAGGGATGCCTGTTCATTTTATGCATATTTGTTTTGAGCTTTATAGGGCTGCAAAACTATTATTAATTGTGGTCTCACTTTACATGGGAAAGTTCTTTAGTTGGCATCACTTGTTGGGGATTGGCCTTTGTTTTTTGACTGCATGGTCAGTCATCCTTGAGGTGATGAAAACATATTGTCTCTGCGAATGGACACAGTTCCTAAAATGTTGCTCAATAGAGCTTTGTTTTTTTTTTTAAGGATTCCTAAAACTCTGCATTTTGAACTTACATAAATTTCTAGAATCTGGTATATTAGTTAATTTACATAATATAAGTATTCAAACAAAATGTTATTTCACTTTAACACTGTTTCCATTCCAGATGTAGGTTATGAAGGGAACATCCACCTTTCAGTATCCTGCTTTTTGCTTTCATACAACAACTGCTCACATGTGACTATTTCTACTGCTATGTAAGCATTTACTTTTTTTGTAAGTTTATAATTACATTTCTGGCTTTTAAAATTTTTTAAAATATTGACTGATTTCATTCCTCTTCAGGCTATTTGGCCTATCATTCTAGTCCCCTTTACTTCTGAGAGGAAAAAGTGACTAGGTTAAAGTGAAAACAGTTTACAGACAGCCAAACACATCCAACACAATTGACTTCAAAGCAACTTTATTTATTTTGATTCTATGGGGGGTTTATGTTTAAAAAGTGAATTACCTAAACATTTCTGCTAATATTATACTCATTAGGTTAAGCAATTTTTCTTTTATATCAAATGAATGTAAAGATAATTATTTGTGTGGAGTTTCTCTTGAAAGAGATTAAAATAGGAGCAGTATTGGAGCCATCTGTTGGACAATACTTGAAAAACTAGTAAAAAATTGTTAGAATGATAAATTACCAATAGACAAGAAAGACTTCCATTGCCACTCCATTTCAGCATAGTATTGGGAGTCCTAGCCAGAGCAATCAGGCAGTTGAAAGAAACAATGGGTATCCAAATAGGAAGGGAGGAAGTCAAACTGTCTATGTTTGCAGATGACATGATTCTACATCTAGAAAACCCCAAAGTCTAGGCCCAAAAGCGTATCTAGCTGATAAGCAACTTCAGCAAAGTTTCTAGAATACAAAACTCAATGTATGAAAATCACTAGCAGTCCTACACACCAACAACAACCAAGTCAAGGGCCAAATTAGAAAGGGAATCCTATTCACAGTTGCCACAAAAATAGTAAAATACCTAAGAATACAGCTAACCAAGGAGGTGAATGATCTTTACAATGAGAATTACAAAACACTGCCCAAAGAAATGGCCATACTGCCAAAAGCAATTTAAAGACTCAATACTATTCCCATCAAACTACCAATGACACTCTTCACAGAACTATAAAAAACTAATTTAAAATTCATCTGGAACCAAAAAGAGCCCAAATAGCCAAGGCAATCCTAAGAAAAAGAAAACAAAGCTGGAGGCATCATACTATCTGACTTCAAACTATACTACAAGGCTACAGTAACCAAGACAGCATGGCACTAGCACAAAAACAGGCACATAGACCAACAGAACAGAATACAGGGACCAGAAATAAGGCTGCACACCTACAACCACCTAATCTTTGCCAAAGCTGACAAAATCAAGCAATGGGTAAAAGACTCCCTATTCAGTAAATGGTGCTGGGATCACTGGCTAACCATATGCAGAAGAATGAAGTTGGACCCCTTCTTTACACCATACACAAAAATCAACTCAAGAAGGATTAAAAACTTAAGTGTAAAACCCAAAACTATAAAAACCCTAAAAGAAAACCTAGGCAATACCATCCTGGACATAGGAAAGGGTAAATTTTTCATGACAAAGACAACAAAAGCAATCACAACAAAAGCAAATATTGACAAGTTTGATCTAATTAAATGTAAGAGCTTCTCTAAAGCAAAGGAAACTGTCAACAGAATAAACAGACAATCTACAGAATGAGAGAAGATTTTTGCAAACTATGCATCTGATAAAGGTCTAATTTCCAGCATCTATAAGGAACTTAAACAAATGTATAAGAAAAAACAAGTGATGCTATTTAAAAAGTGGGTGAAAGACATGAACAGAAATTTTCTAAAGAAAACATTCATGTGGCCAATAAGCATTTGACAAAAAGTTCAATATCTCTGATAATTAGAGAAATGCAAATCAAACCCACAGTGAGATAACATCTCACACCTGTCCAAATGGCTATTATTAAAAAGTCAAAACATAACAGATGATGGTGAGGTTGTGGAGAAAATGCAACACTTATACACCCTTGATGGAAATGTAAATTAGTTCAACCATTGAGAAAAGCAGTATGGAGAGTCCTCAAAAAGCTAAACTCAGAACTATCAGTTGACCCAGTGTTCACATTACTGGATATAAACCTAGAGGACTATAATTCTTTCTACCATAAAGACACATGCAAGTGAGTGTTCACTGCAACACTATTCTCAACAACAAAGACATGAAATGGACCTAAATGCCCATCGATGACAGATTGGATAAAGAAAATATGGTACATATACACCATGGAATACTATACAGTCATAAAAAAAAGAATAAGATAATGTATTTTGCAGGAACATGGATGGAGCTGGAGGATATTGTTCTCAGCAAACTAACATAGAAACAGAAAACTAAATGCTGCATGTTCTCACTTATAAGTGGGAGCTAAATGATAAGAACTTATGAACACAAAGAAGGAAAACAACATATATTGGCATCTGCTTGAGGGTGGAGGATGAGAGGGAGAGGAACAGAATAGATAACTGTTGGGTTTAATTCCTGGGTGATGAAATAATCTGTACAACAATTCCTTGTGATATGGTTTTACCTATGAAAGAAACCTTCACATGTACCCTGAACTTAAAATAAAAGTTCAAAAAAAAATTACCGATAAAATTAAGAAGTTTTACTAAAGAGAAAAACCTTTATTTCTTGGCTTTTTCTGATACAGGTCCTTTCTCAGTGAAATTTGGAAGTTGGTAAGGTTATATTTAGAATTTAAGCATTGGAATATTTTATTCCTTGGTGAAACTTTATCTCTCTACCCTCTTAATGTACACTGAGAGTATTCATGATACATTCTTGCACCGGTTAAAACCAGATCCTAGGAGTGAATATTATAGGTTTACCACACATAACTGGCAAAATTTAATATATTCCATTTGCCAGCGGAATTTGCATTTCCTTGAAAGACAAAATTTCATACCAAAGGAATGAATTTTGAATTCAAAATCAGAAGCTTGGCATCAATAAACCGATATGGAAGGTATTTTGGGCGGCCTCTATATAAAGTCAGTCATTTTTAGTTTGGAAACATGAAAGACTGAATATGCCAACAAACAGTGGCCAGACAATATATGAAAAGAGAACTCGGATCCACACCCTCTGCAGCAACCTGTCCAGGAAGACAAATCACATTCTCTGCAGCAATCAGTCCAGATGAGTCAGGACTTAGTCAATAACTGCCAACTTCTCTAATATTTGTCCCCTTTTCCAACTCAGAACTAACCTTAGAGAGCCAAATATGTTTCTCAAACCAATCACATAGAATGTCCTGCTTCTAGCTAGCCTGCCTCTAGCTTCCCCATGCTTTCAACCTACACTCATAGCATACGTTGTCGCTCCACTTTTTCACTATAAAGTTTTTCTGCTCTTCTGCCTCTCTCCCAAATGTAAGTGACAGTGGCTGACTCCCTTGCTATAGCAAGCTCTGAATAAAAATAGCCTTTGCTTGTCATTTCGGTGGTCTTCATTTCTTTCTACAACCCTGTTACATAGATATTTTAGAGCCAAGATTTTTAACTGGTTATATAAATGATGATCGACTAAGAAGCTTAAAAAGTACAGGCCGGGCCATGGTGGCTCACGCCTGTAATCCCAGCACTTTGGGAGGCGGAGGCGGGTGGATCACTTGAAGTCAGCAGTTCCAGACCAGCCTGGCCAGCATGGCAAAGCCCTGTCTCTACTAAAAATTCAAAAATTAACGGGGCATGGTGGCATGCTTGTAATCCCAGTTACACAGGAGGCTGAACCATGAGAATTGCTTGAACCCTGGAGGCAAAGGTTGCAGTGATCTGAGACCACACCACTGCACTCCAGCCTGGGCAACAGAGTGAGACTCCATCTCACCACCCACCATGCTCGCCGCAAAAAAAAAAAAAAAAAAAAAAAAATACAGATGACCAAGCATCACTCAAGCCCAGCTGCATTCACATTTCTATGGGAAGGCCTGGCAATGAGTATTTTAAAGAAGCATCCCAGGTGATTCTTATGTACACTGTCATTTGAAAACAGCTGTTCTCTGGAAATCTCGATTAAATTTTTTGAATATTCATGAATACCCATTCCAAGCTAGATGATAGCAAACAAACAAACAAACAAACAAACGTAAGTGCCTATATTCATTTCTAACCTCCCAATTCCGATCTCTTGTCTAGAAAACATCAGGACTAGTTTGAAACTTGTTCTAACAGATAAAATTAAATGCTCTTCCACCAGAAGTCATTTGTTTTTTAAATATTTTCAATATTCTTTGAAATGGATCCTTTTAGCATTTCTCATAAATTGTTAACTGAAATCCATAGATGCTGAAGAAACAATGTTAGCACAATGCACATAAGAGAGTCACTTTACCGGAAGAAAGTTGATTGTTTGCCCTCAAACAGAAGTCCAATATAACACTGGTTTGGGAGAGCCATTCTGATCCTCTTATAAATGTAGAAAAAATGATCAGTGATGTGCTGGCTTATGATTAACTCTGGCAAGGTTGTTCTTTTGGCAGGGTAGATGTGTTGCATTAAGTAGAATGTGATATCACCAAGAAAACATATTGGATTTTGTGTTGTATTCAGAACAGAAATAGCTGAGAACCAAAAGGCACTTCTGGAAGTATTCCCAGCTGTCAATTTCCCTAATGTGTAAAATTCAAAATTTCTAAGCAATATTAGAGGGAGTGCTTGCAAGTATTAAAAATGTATTACTCTAATCGCTAATAGCATATATTTTACTCTAATTATCCCTCCTTTGAAGACTACCTTGGTTATTCAAATTAATGCGGCACAGTAAGAGCCAAAAGTCAATGTGAATAAAACAACGAACATTTTATTTTGCCAGCAAGGCAAGGCCACAAGTAACCTAGTGTATCTAAGACACAAACTTGCATACGAAAACTCTTTTCCTCTGTTTTTGCTCCCCAGCTTTGTCTTCATTTGTTTTTAATAGAATTAGGCAAATTTACAGATGGTAAAGCATAAAAATAATTTTAATAAATGATTATGAGTGGTTTATTGTCTCTCACAAATCACTTCATTCCCTGAAACTAAGACTGAAAATTTCCACAACCCAGGAAAGCTTTGGAAGAAATTCCAGGCAAATAAGTAATATTTTTTCACTTCAATGATGTTATATACTTCCACTGAAAATATAGAAAGAGGAAATTGAGACAATGTCTGGGTGTGCAGTGTGAATGCTAGAATCAAAGTGTAAGGGATGGTGTTTGTTGCTAAAGTCATGGTAGGCAGATGAATGGTGTGGTGTATTAGGGATGGAACTGAAGAAATTGGGAGTTTAAAAATAGTGCTAATTCAATGCCAGAAGAAAAAGTTCTAATTCTTCATGAATGTAAATATCTTTGAGACAAAGAGGACATTAACTCTGATAAAGGGTAAATACCAGAAGGGTATGGAGTATCCGGAAGAAAAAGTGCATAGTTTTCCAATTCTAAAATAAGTCTTTCCAACATATTGAAACTATACTTTATAATCTCTTTGAGAGAAAGGAATATGCCACATTATCTTGGACTTAGAATACTTTTTAAATACCCTTACTCCTATGTAATTTCTAGATAGGCTGATAAATAATTAGGACTGCTTGATGTATATCAGTCATCCAGGTATGGATCAAATTTGTGAGAAAATATGCAAATATTTTAATGTATTTGTAAAATTTCTATTTTGGTATTTTTATAATTATAAATGATAAAGAAGGCATGCGACTATTCAAAACCAAGGATTGAAGGTACCATCTGATGTTTTTCAAACATATGTAAAATCAAATCCACTGGAGTTTTACTGTCCTTAGAATCCATGCCCCGAGTTGACAAAAATTGAGGAGACTACTTCATAATAAGGTCCTTTTGATAACTTTATTACCTAAGTTCCTCAAAATGGCATTCCTGATGGCCTAGAATATAGAGAATACCAGTAAACAATATTTACAGTGAGATTCTAATATGTAAATATGATCTATTCTATGACTATTTTGGAGTCTAAAAAGCTTTTTGAAATACGAACTTATCCATGGAAACACTCAAATACTTTTCACTGACATAAAATTACTCATTGCATCTTATTTAATATCTCTAAAATGTAACATTTTGGAGGTCTTTTCCCCTCCATTTAGTTTATTTTGTGTTTACAGTTGAAATCTACACAATTTCTTCCATTCTCTCTCTCTCCACACACACACACACACACGCACACATATATATACACACATATGTATATTTGCTTTCTGAGATACAAACTAATCGAAGACATTTATCTCTGTGAAAAAACAGATTAAGAGTAGCAATAGCAGACAAAAATTCAAATAATCACTGGTTACTCAAGTTTTCTCATAATCCTGAAAGCACTGGACAGACTATTGTTTGTGACACTATTCTGAATGCTAAGTTAGTGCACTATTTGGGTTCAAGTAGAGAAAATTTTAAAAACCACAGCATTATCTAGGAATCTAAAGAAATTTGAGGAAGTTTCAGGCCTTGCTCAGATTATCTGACCCTACAAACATAGACTCTTTCTCTCTCATATTACAGTAATTCTAACACACATGTGTATAATTAAAAAATAAAAAATTACTCAAGATTCTTTTCAATACATATTTAGCTTATAGGCTGGAGATTGATTTTAAAGAAACTGGATATTATTTCTGTGTGTTAGAGCAATTTGAGAAAATATTGAATTCACTTTATAAGGGTTTAATGCTTTTGTATATGACTCAGAATTGGACGGCAAGGTTCCTAGCATTTAAAATTTTCTGTTCTCCTTTGTTTATGTTCCAGTTATTGAAATATTCTTAATTTAGGTTATTTTATATTTCTACTCTCCTTTGTTTATGTTCCAGTTATTGAAATATTCTCAATTTATGCCATTTTATATTTAACATTTTCACACTTATATTGCTTTATTGTCACTAATGTGGATGAAAAGAGGCAAAATGTAAACTATTTGAAGAGATTTATTCTGAACCAAATAACAGTGACCATGGCCCATGACACAGCCCTCAGGAGGTCCTGAGAACACATGCCCAAGGTGGTCAGGGTGAAGCTTGGTTTTATACATTTTAGGGAGGCATGAGATGTCAAGAAAGTACATTTAAGAAATACATTGGTTTAGTCCAGAAAGGCAGGACAGCTCAAAGCAGGGGGGCTTCCAGGCTATAGATAAATTTAAACATTTTCTGGTTGACAATTGGCTGAGTTTGTCTAAAGACTTGGTATCAATAGGAAGAAAATATCTTGGTTAAGATAAAAGGTTGTGAAGACCAAAGTTTTGTCGTGCAGATGAAGTGTCCAGGTACCAGGCTTTAGAGAGAATAGGCTGTAAAACGATTCTTATCAGACTTAAAATCTGTGTTGACTTTAATGCCAGAGAGACATAATGAGGCATGTTCAACCCCTACTTCCCATTATGGCCTAAAACAGTCCCTCAGATTAAATGTTAAGAGTCCTGGTGAGGAGGAAGTCCATTAACATGGTTGGGGGTGGGGGTGGGGGTGGGGGCTTAGAATTTTATTTTTGGTTTACGTCTTCCCCTTTCTGGCCAAGATTTGCTAGAGACAGTATCAAAGGCCAGCAAATTGTTATTGTGTCTCATCGCATTTCCAGGGTGGCATGGCTGCCTGCTCTGAGTCTATCCTGTCCTTTGGTGGGGCTCCCTGTGGCAAAGGGCCTTAAGAGTCAAAAGACTTATTATAGCCAATTAATTGTTCTAGGCCAGATAGGAATAGATGTGGACAGGCATTCATTACCTCTTAAAGTTATTAGTTTAAGTAAAAAGCCAACAACCAAAACCAAAAGGCAAATTTATAAGATTGATTTATTTTTAACTTCCACGTGTTGAGATACTGTAAGCTTGGTTTTTGTTATAGGCTTATAGCAATTAGCTATACAAAACAAAAACATTGTTCTAAAAATAATGTAAAATATGTGTATATATCTCTATATATCTGTATTTGTCTTCACCACTCATGACTGGGAGTATTATATACAGGAGGCTTTGTTACAAGATATTTATGTTCTGTTAGTAAATATTTTCCTTGAATTCTATAGTAAGCAGAAAACACGCTATAGTTGGGGTGGATGCAAAAGTGATACATAATCATTTAGAAGGCAACTGAAGGTGCTTTACCAGTTGTTTAGGCATCTTTGTAGCCCTTCTTGATTTGGAGGCTTTGACCTTGACCTAATTTTATCCCTCATAACTGGTCCTTATTATCTTATGTGCCTGACTTTTCTGCAACAGTTCCTGAGCCTAAAGGGAGGGTGCTTGTATAGTTTTAGAAGCCCAGCTTTCACAGTGAAACAGATTCCAGCCCAGTGGGATGCCAGATGAAGGAGATTCATATCTCTGGTCTTCAGAATGCCATGATTTTTGTTTCCTTGGAAGTAAAACAAGGAGAGATAAATAACAAATGTTTGACAATTATTTGGCAATCATAGGAGGAATTTTTGTGTCAGAACAGATGAAGAAACCTATTCCATCAGGGCATCAACTAAAAGTATGAAGAAAAAGCATAATCTGGTACTCTCTAGAGGACTATTGTAACCAAGCAATAATGATCCAATCTGCACTCAAACAAAAAAAGTTAGGGCTGATTCTAGTATTAAGTGCCACACTTTTCCTTTGAAATAGTCTCTCTAGTTGCTTTTTTTTTTTTTCTATTAAAGAGAAATTATGGCAAGTCTGATTATTTGCATAAAATGCAGCAAGAATCAATTGGCCATATAGACTCCTTTTAAGTTGGCTTTGCTAGAACTTTACCTAAAAATACACTATTTTAGACTATATCTTGTTAAAACAACTAGTGCCTCCAATTCTTTGTTTTAAAACTCTTACTGAACTTATGCAAACAGTTATATTGTCAAAAAATTACTATTTGAATTTTGGAGAACTCAGAAAGGCAAATTTGCTTACAAGGACAAGCTTTACCCAAAAAAAACTTAAAAGAAAAAGATATTCTTGACCCTTCTTTAACCAGACCAGCGGCTATTAAACAAGATGTCTGTTTACCTTGGAAATACCATTTACAAACTAAACAGCTCATGAGCACTATCAGGTATTGTAGAATTTAGAAGCTCCTCATAATTAATCCTAGAAAAGAGGCTCTCTAGTCATCAGGTAGCAAGGTTTTATGTAAACCATTTTTATTTTATCTTGAAACTCTTTTGGGAAACATTCTTTCATTAGCCTAGGGGTAGTTTCCATTCACATTCCATCACAAGGCAGTAAATGCTCCTTGTAGTGGAAATTCTCTGGTTCAGTCATTGTCATTGAAAAGTACTCACAGTTTTTTTTGCCATTAACCCTGATAAATGCTCCACACAAAGGACTGTGCAGTGGAGAATCTGTCCTGATTAGCACTCCAGCTTCTACCCTATACTTTGTGGGCTGAGGCGATTTTACTAGTTCCCATTTAACATATCCAATTAACATTTCCTAAAAAAGCAGACTTGCATGCCTTCAGTTTCATAGTACTAGAAAGAGGAAACATCCCCAGTCAGATGCAGTACCTATTTTCATAAGATATTTAGGTAAAGGAGTTACGACTACCTTCCATAAAGCTTGTTTCAACATCTTACATTCTATAATTCTATTAGCCTGCATGTTTATATGTTCTAGCCCCAGGAACCCTTTCTTGCCCCCAGAGCATTTCACCTTTTCTGGTGAAAAGGGTTTGGGTTCGCAGCAGGGAGTTTCATCTGTAAGACCTATGAGGAACAGCAAATTTGGTAAGGCTTCTGAAAATGTCCTATGATTCTGTGGGAGGGGCACTTATCTGTAAGGGACCCCCTTAGCCCCCACATGTACCATGACCTGGGTAACAGGCATATTTGATGGGAGGATATTCCAGTTATCTTAAAGGCAGTCTAACATGGCTTACATATGAAGCATATTAACTGCTTCATCCGGTGTGCTTCACTTGGTATTTCATAGGGAGAGTTGGGCAGTCCCCTTCCCAGGGCAAATGGACCTTATAGTGGCATTTATCCAGTTTACTTGGCTGATCATTCTCTTAGGATACCAGTCTGTGAAACAGAACAATTCCTTTACATTATACCATCTGGGTTTCTTTTTTTCTTTTTTTTTTAATTATACTTTAAGGTCTAGGGTACATGTGCACAACACACAGGTTTGTTGCATATGAATACATGTGCCATGTTGGTATGTTGCACCCATTAATTTATCATTTAAATTAGGTATATCACCTAATTCTCTCTTCCCCCTCCCCCCACCCCCTGACAGGCCTCTGTGTGTGATGTCCCCCACCCTGTGTCCAAGTGTTCTCATTGTTCAATTCCCACCTATGAGTGAGAACATGCAGTGTTCGGTTTTCTGTACTTGTGACAGTTTGCTCAGAATGATGGTTTCCACTTCATCCATGTCTCTACCAAAGACATGAACTCATCCTTTTTTATGGCTGCATAGTATTCCATGGTGTACATGTGCCACATTTTAGTTTAATTAGATCTCATTTATCTATTTTGGCTTTTGTTGCCATTGCTTTTGGTGTTTTAGTCATGAAGTCCTTGCCCATGCCTATGTCCTGAATGGTATTGCCTAGGTTTTCTTCTAGGATTTTTATGGTTTTAGGTCTAACATTAAGTCTTCAATCCATCTTGAGTGAATTTTTGTGTAAGGTGGAAAAAAGGGATCCAGTTTCAGCTTTCTGCATATGGCTAGCTAGTTTTCCCAGCACCATTTATTAAATAGGGAATTCTTTCCCCATTACATTATACCCTTTGGTTTTTAATGATTACTGGGTTTTACTCTTTCCCCATATCATCTATTTTCTTGGTAACCACAGAGCTCAGAATTAACAGATCTCCTGGCTTAGTTTTTTTCTTTGTTGTTGTTGTTTATGTGTTTTTTTGTTTTGTTTGCTTTTATTTGTCTATTTTGTCTTTATTTTAAAGCAACCCTTAAGTAGTTTTTTAACTAGAAGAAAAACCTGGTTTCCTTTTTTTTTGCATTTTTATTTATTTTTTATTATTAATTTTTTCTAAGGTACATGTGCACAACGTGCAGGTTTGTTACATATGTATACATGTGCCATGTTGGTGTGCTGTACCCATTAACTCGTCATTTACATTAGGTAAATCTCCTAATGCTATCCCTCCCCCCTCCCCCCACCCCACGACAGGCCCCGGTGTGTGATGTTCCCCACCCTGTGTCCAAGTGTTCTCGTTGTTCAATTCCCACCTATGAGTGAGAACACATGGTGTTTGGTTTTCTGTCCTTGCAATAGTTTGCTCAGAATGATGGTTTCCAGCTTCATCTGTGTCCCTACAAAGGATATGAGCTCATCCTTTTTCATGGCTGCATAGTATTCCATGGTGTATATATGCCACATTTTCTTAATCCAGTCTAACATTGATGTACATTTGGGTTGGTTCCAAGTCTTTGCTATTGTGAATAGTGCCACAATAAATATACGTGTGCATGTGTCACTCGGATGGTAGTTTGTTTTGCTGTGCAGAAGCTCTTTAGCTTAATTAGATCCCATTTGTCAATTTTGACTTTTTGTTGCCATGCTTTTGGTGTTTTAGTCATGAAGTCCTTGCCCATGCCTATGTCCTGAATGGTATTGCCTAGGTTTTCTTCTAGGGTTTTTATGATTTTAGGTCTAACATTTAAGTCTTTAATACATCTTGAATTAATTTTTGTATAAGGTGTAAGGAAGGGATCCAGTTTCATCTTTCTACATATGGCGAGCCAGTTTTCCCAGCACCATTTATTAAATAGAGAATCCTTTCCCCATTTCTTGTTTTTGTCAGGTTTGTCAAAGATCAGATGGCTGTAGATGTGTGGTATTATTTCTGAGGGCTCTGTTCTGTTCCGTTGGTCTATATCTCTGTTTTGGTACCAGTACCATGCTGTTTTCGTTACTGTAGGCTTGTAGTATAGTTTGAAGTCAGGTAGCATGATGCTTCCAACTTTGTTCTTTCCAGCTCTTCATCTGTCCCACTGGGAGCCATTTCTATCACTCAATAAAATAATAAAATTCCCACATTCAGCATTCTTCATGTCTAAGTGACCTGATTCTTCCCGGATGCCAAACAAGAACCTGGGTACCAAAAGGGCAGGGAATAAAAGGTTGCAACACTGACGCTCCACTGAGATGGTTTAACACTCAGTCATTCACAAACAGCAGAACTAAAACAGCACTGTAACATGCCCACTGGGGCTTTGGGAGTTGCAGGCAATCCCCGGCCCCAGATGCTGCCATGGGGCCTTCATGGAGTTTGCTCCTGCCAGGACCTAAGCACACTTGCCCTGGCTCCTGCACCTGCCCGTCGGTGTGCTTGCGCTCCCATGAAAAGTTTGAACATGAGGCAGCCAAGCAAGTGAGCCACACCTCTGACACAAGACCTGTCAAGGGGTCAGGGAACTCTCCCGCTTCAGTACTTAATATCAAGTCCATAAAAAGAAATCCATAGAAAGACCCATACAAACATATCCAAGAGTAATTCAAGAGAGGAATTAGCGCCTTTCAACAAATAGTGCTGGAACAATTGCACATCTGTAAACAAAAAATATGAACTATGAGATCACTTGGACTCAGGAAGGGGAACATCACACACCGGGGCCTATCATGGGGAGGGGGGAGGGGGGAGGGATTGCATTGGGAGTTATACCTGATGTAAATGACGAGTTGATGGGTGCAGCACACCAACAAGGCACAAGTATACATATGTAACAAACCTGCACGTTATGCACATGTACCCTACAACTTAAAGTATAATAATAATAAATAAATTTAAAAAAAAAATTATTTAAAATGGTCCACAGACTTAAATGTGAAAGAAAAATACAAAACTTAAAAAAAATAAGATAAAATTATTGGCTTTTGGGGCCAGGAAAAATTCTTAAACTTCACACCAAAAAAAAAATCCATAAAAAATAAAATTTCATAAATTGGACATCACTAAAATTAAAAACTTTTGTCTTCTGAAAGAGCCTGTGAAGAGGACGAGAAGTTAAGCCACAATCTTGGAGAAAATATTTGCAAATCACATATGTGACAATAGATAAGCATATATAAAGAATTCTCTAAAACTAAACAACAAAACAAAAACCCCGACCTATCCTGATCAGAAATAAGCAAAAGATAGGAACAGGTATTTTACCAAAGAGAATATACAGATAAAAAATAAGCACATAAAAGCATCATTGTCCATCAGGAGACTGCAAATGAAGACCATAATTAAATATCAGTACACTCTTATAATGGCTGACACAAAAAATAGCGACAATATAAAATGCTGGCAAGGAAGGGGATAAGCTGGATCACTAATACAGTGCTGGTGGAAATTAAAATGGTACAGCCACTCTGGAAAAACAGTTTGGTATTCTCTTAAAAACTAAATATCCACCTACTACTGTATGACCCACCAATTGCACTCTGGGGCCTTTTTTCCAGGGCAATGAAAACTCATGTTGACACAAAATCCTGTACACTAATGTTCACAGATGCTTTATTCATAATAGGCAAAATGTGAAAACAATCCAGGTTGGATGCAACAGGAGGCTATTGAGTAATTCATGTTAAGAGGCTATTGAGCATGAACAAAGATGGCAGCAGTGGAAATAGAGAGAAATGGATGGATTTTAGAGATATAAATGAGGGGTAAACAGCTGGATTTTGTGGTGGATTAGATATGGGGAGTTGGAGAAAAGAAGGTGTTAAGGATATCTGAATTCTCGGTTTTGCCTGGTATAAAGTATGCTAGAAGAGAATAGAATACATAGTTACAGGCGTGGAAGAGGCCATAAATGAGTAATATAGCTTTATTAGTATGTACCAGTTACATATCAAACCCATAGAGAGGTATAGGTCCAGGAAACAAGAAAAAAAATACTTTTAATAGAAAACACTTAGTGTATTTAAAATCAATTAGGGAGATAGATAGAGAAGAGAAAGGCAGGAGAAGAATATAAGTGAGTGAGAAAATATACTAGTACTTGAAAAATATTATTATCCTCATTTACTTACATTAGAAATGACTCAGACAGGAAAACTATAATCAGCCACCAGATAGCAAATGGAAGATCCTAGATTGAAATTCGTATCTGACTTTTGAACTATTAATCACACTAATTACTATGAATGTTCTTGTGACAAAAGCAAATTATATCCTTGATCTATCTCCTAAAATTAGATTTTTAGGAACAGCTCCTTCATTAACATAGAAAAGAATAAGGAAATATTCTGATTCACTGAATTTAAGCAATGTTTATTTCCTTAAAAATAGATGTGTGTAATAGATGAAGGATGAATCTTTCATTCTAGAAAAGTGTCTTTTACATTTTGAGAAAACGGACTCACCAGAATCAGACAGATTCTCACCTTCCTCTATCTTTAATATTATTTTGAAACTCAGTGTGAACACATTAAACAGAGTTGTGTTCAAGTAAGAACGTGATGAATAAAGAAAATAAAATGCTGGAACCTTGCTCTGAACTGAGCCTCTTCTTTTAATAGAAGAATAAAATTCATGTACGTGTATTAGTGATATGTTTGGGCTTCTTCATGCTATTTCATTTGTTTTAATTTTTGTTTGTTTGCAGGCTTGTTTACAATCTTTTATTTCTTTTCTTTGTTTCCTTTCCATGGGTTGACCAAGTTTTATTTGTTCTTTTTTTCCCTCAGTAGTTTGGAAGATGTACAAATGATTTCTATTTTTGTAATGATTACTTTAGCATTTCAAACAAACATATTTAATCTTGCAGTTTTTAATAACCATGTAGCTATATCAATATTCTTCTCCAATAAACATGCTTTTACTTTACTCTTCACTCCAGCTACTTCTCATGTTGAAATTACTGGTATTTTATTTTCAATTTGCCACTAAAATCTTTACATTATTTTATTATATTTTAGAATATTACTTAAGCTTCAAGTCCATATTATTAAAAATTACTTAGATTGAACTGTATAGTTTAGTGGTTTGTTTTGCTTTTGTTTGCTTAGTATGCTTTCTCATGTCCCACATCTTCTTTCATCTTTGTTTCATTTTTTATTTTTACTGAAGTATAAGCAAGTAATTTGTTCAGAGAAGATATGTGAGTAATAAATGTTCTGCATTGTATATGCCCAAATATTTTTATTTTACTCTTAACATAAATGACAGCTTGGCTGGATATAAAATTCTGGGTTCAAAATTATTTTCTGGAGAATGGTGAAGACACTGATAATTTGTCTCCTGACGTTGAAGGTGAAAAATGTGACGGTAAACATATTATCATTCCTCTAGAATAAGCTTATTATTCCCCTTCCTATTTTCTGAAAGTTTTTCAGAGTTTCATTTTATAATAATTCTTATGGATCCATCTCTTGACTTTTTTTCTTTAACTTTGTTCATTGGTAGCAGGGTGTATGAGGGTCCCTTGCCTTGAACTTCTTCCTAACTAACTTGGTTGTCTGGCCTGCACATTTTGCTATTTATTCCATCTATCAAGCTCTTTTATTTTGGTAATGAAAATTTTAATTTCCAAGGACTATTTCATAGCAGCCTGAACTTTGGGGGTGAGAGGAGGGCAGAAGTTAATGGGTGCAGTATCTTCTCAAATTTCTTTGAGAACATAAATTAAATGGATTTTGAACTCTTCTTTCTTTTACTGTATAAATTCTTTTCCCTTAGGTAATTACCTCTGGGTATAGGTGTTTGTTTTTCTCAAATATTTGGTGGTTCTTCGGTACCTGTTTCCATTTATACATATTCATTCATGAGCATTTAGATCAAAGTTAGCATACTGGTTACTCAGCTCAAGAGCCACCAGTGTTGTTTGGCCAGCACAATGTGAGACATTTAGACTGGCAGATTGCCCAGGTAGTTTTTTTCTGGATATGTGAGTTTTTTCCTTCTGATGGCCTTAAAAGATGTGGGCATTTCCTCACTTATGGGACGTATGGGTTTCATATGTTTACTAAACCATGTATATAACTTCTAGTGCAAATAATAAAGTCAAATTAAGTAAAGGCTTAACTGGAAAAAAAGATATTCTTTAAAAAATTGAAATATATCTGCATTTAATTTAAATTATAGTAAACCATAGAGCACCTTATTCTTTATATTTCATGGCCTCATGTTAAATTTTTAGGCTATAATAAAAGACAGAGAATAACCAAATACTTAATTTTCAAAATTGAAGTTCAACTAATATTTCAATGATATAGCTTCATATCACTCTTTAAAATATACATTTCTTTTTCAATATTTTATCCTCCACTACTTAAACTAGTTGAGAATATTTGTTCTTCAGTAAATATCTTTGAAATGATGAACTATGCTTGAAAATACACATGGTATTGTGTCTATATCTGCAACTAACTGAAGTCCAGATGTTAACATGTGTAATGACTTAATGATGATAATCACACACTTCTGAAGCCATAGACATTTTCTCACTCTGATTTCTCATGACTGTGTCATATAACATCTCACATTTCCAATTGGTGCTGCATGCTACAAATAAAGAAATTTTCTTTTGTAACTTTTTTTTGGAATTAGAAATTTGCAGTAATTTACAAAACAAGGCAAAAAGATAGTTGTGATTTATTTTAGTTTCTTCTTGGAAATTAAAATTAACATGTGAACAGTGATACAGGTCTGAATGAGTCTAGACAACTTAGCCAACATTGCCTGTTCATTAATACAAAGTTCAAATAGGCTGTGTGAACATGTTTACAGGTTGGTTTATCCTTGCTCAAGTTGGTAAAAATCATTGTAAAATTTAAAAAAAAATGATTTTAAACAATGTAGCATAGATTTATAAATATTTTCTAGCAGCCAAAAAGAACATAAATCCTCCTAATTTTAAAAGCAAGGGCAGGAGTTTTATACATACAAAGCAAGTATGTAGAATGTTGGAAAGAGGTAAGCTTATAAAAAGCATTCAGGAGATTTTCTAAAGATGAATGTATTGACCTCACAATTAACCATTAATATTTCTCTTTCAAGCTGGTTGCCTGTCACACCGATCCATGTAAGTGGATCACTAGGGGTAAATGCCCCCACCTTTTTTTATCCAGTGTATTGAATTTTTGAATGTGAACCTTAGCTCAGTGTATTCAGTGTACTTCTTGTTCAATGGGTAACCAATAAAGATAATGTATATGGTAAAATATTTAAAGTATTTTATACTTGGCAATTTGCTTTGTAATTTGTAACCTTGATGGAATCTAACACATAAAATTCTTAACCTAACCAAGAGCTTGACCTTGATTCTAGTGTAAACCAAAAATAAAATTCTAAGGTCCCCCAACCATCTTAATGGACTTCCTCCTCAGTCAGGGCTCTTAAAATTTAACCTGAGAGGCTGTTTCAGGTCATGATAGGAAGAGAGGTCAAACATGACTCCTTATACCTCTCTGGCATTAACTTCAACACAGATTTTTAAGTCTGATAAAAAAACATTTTACCACCCATTCTCTCTGAAGCCTGCTACCTGGAGGCTTTGGTCTCCACAACCTCTTATTTCCTTTCTGTTAATCCCAGGTCTTTAGACAAACTCAACCAATTGTCAATGAGAAAGTGTTTAAATTTACCAATAGCCTGGAAGCCCCCATCCATTTCCCCTGCTTTGAGTTTTCCTGCCTTTCTGGACCAAACTAATATGTTTCTTAAATGTATTTGGTTGACATCTCGTGCCTCCCTACAATATATAAAACCAAGCTGCACCCGGACCACTTTGGGCACATCTTCTTGGGACCTCCTGAGGGCTGTGTCATGGGCCATGGTCACTCATATTTGGTTCAGAATAAATCTCTTCAAATATTTTACGGAGTTTGACTCTTTTCATTGACAACAATTTGTCACGCAAACACGTGGGGCCTCAGAGAAGACTCAGGACCCTAAAGGAGTTGCCCAACTCAGAGCTATGGTACCAGCAGGGGTCCATTGAAGCCTCCCCAAGTTGCAGCTTCTCCTCTGGTAAAACTGATAAGTCCTCCTGAGCCCTGAACCTCCCTTTGGTTGATGGTCTTTGATTTATTCTGAACCGGTTTTCCTTCTAGGAAGTTGTTGTTTCAGCATCCTAATTCTAGTTTGGAGATGCATTCTAAAGGATCTTCTCTATTGCTTTTTCTCCCACAATTAATCTTAATTCAGCCTGTCTGTGCACATTTGCATAAGGAACCGAAGTGTTGTTTTCATAGCTAAATGAGAGACTTGAGTTTTTTCATCTCTGAAGAGAAAAGACATTTGCTCCTACAAGCTGAAAGGAACCCCTGGGTGACTGGGGCTCTCGTGGGAGTTTCTGGGGGGTTGACCCTTACAACATGCAGGGGACTTACAGAAAAATCTGCAACTAAAAATTAATTTTTAAAAAGGCTCATCCAGGACATACACATAAGGGCTAATCACCCAATGTTTTGAGCCCTCACAGAGGTAATAAATAGACCCTTGTAGAGAGAAACTGAGACATACAAGAGGGTGGCAATGACTCAATGGTGACACACTGTGGAGTCCTGCCCACAAGTAGCACACATCAACCTACTACACAGAAACCCTAGGGCACAGCTCGGTTCCTCCTTTTAAGAAAAAAAAAGGGAAACTAATAATCTAAGAATGAGGAGAAAACAAGGAGAATGACTCCCTTTTGAGCATTCCATTGGTTTTATGGCACCTCTACTTGCCAGAGTTTATGTAAAATGGAAGTAATATGGTCTTCATGCACATAGACATTAAGGAAAATTAGCCCTAAGGTCGACCTGCAAACTGTAGAGTTCCTAAGTACTCTTTTTCTCTCTTTTGTTTTTTCGCCTGTTTTAAATCTGCTGTTACTCTTCTACTGAGATAAAAACCACTGTTTGACTCTCACGGGCTTTTTTGTTTTTTTATTTTTTTGTTTTGGCAAGCTGGTGAATTTGTATTTATGTCATGGCTAAAATTCTGAAGTAAAAGCTATAGGATCTTTGTGTGTGTGTGTGTGTGCGTGTGTGTGCATATGTGTATATTTAAAACACCTTTATAAATTATATAATTTTATGTTTAATTGGCAGTTAAACCCATTTTAATTTCCCGTTAGCACACCAGATTTTTTCTCTTCATACTTTATGATATAAATTTTGCTACCTGATTTTCACCTCAGTTGTTTTCTTTATTATGCAAATTTAGGGCTATTTAGCTGACAACTGCCTAGGGTGATGAAACAGGTTATCAAGAATTTGAAAGTCTAAGATAGGAAAGAAAAGAGGTCTTAAGGATCTGTAAGATGTATTTCTATCGGCATGTCTAATACGTCTATGTATTTATGTGTTGCGTACACAATGTTTCACAACTAAAAATATGTAAAAGAGCTCTAATTAATTGGCTTAATAGATAAATAAAAGTGCTTAAATCAAACACTTTAAAAAAAAAAAACTGCCGGGCGCGGTGGCTCACGCCTGTAATCCCAGCACTTTGGGAGGCCGAGGCGGGCGGATCACAAGGTCAGGAGATCGAGACCACGGTGAAACCCCGTCTCTACTAAAAATACAAAAAATTAGCCGGGCGCGGTTGTGGGCGCCTGTAGTCCCAGCTACTCGGGAGGCTGAGGCAGGAGAATGGCGTGAACCCGGGAGGCGGAGCTTGCAGTGAGCCGAGATCGCACCACTGCACTCCAGCCTGGGCGACAGAGCGAGACTCCGTCTCAAAAAAAAAAAAAAAAAAAAAAAAAAAAAATCTACTCAATGTAAATTACGAGTTAATGGGTGCAGCACACCAACATGGCACATGTGTACATATATAACAAACCTGCACGTTGTGCACATGTACCCTAGAACTTAAAGTATTAAAAAAAAACTAATCAAATACTTTTTCAAGTTCACATAACTTGAGTAAAATCTTAAATAAGTTGTCTTTTAAATTATTGGTAAAATAATATTAACAATATCTTAAGAATTGTTGACTTTTTTTGTATTTATTGATCAAGTGGTTTTGTGCTTATACCTGCAGAATACTATAAGATTTACCATAAGTGTTATAAAAGTATGAAACCCAGCCCAAGACAGAATGACCTTCATTTGTGTAATTTTAACAAATAAGACATGGAATATTGTTGGTTTAATGAAAACAGCTAACTCCTGAGTTACTGGTAAAGAAAAAAAAAAATGCCCTTATATTTAACCTTAAGTTTCTTGAGTAAATACCTGAAATTAACAGAGCTAAAAAATGGTTAATAGGAAAATACCTTTAAATATTGACTATCAAAGTTTTTGTAAATAATCTAGGTAAACTATTAATCAGGTGAATGTAATGGAATAAATTATGGTAAGCAAACGTCATAATTTAGGGTCTTGGGTTACTAATTTATATTAAGTACTGAAGCAGGAGAGTTCCCTGACCCCCTCACAGGACTTGTGTCAGATGTGTGGCTCCCTTGCTTGGCTGCCTCATGTTCAATCTTTTCATGGGAGGAGAAGCACACAGACAGGCAGGTGCAGGAGCCAGGGCAAGTGCATTTGGGTCCTGGCAAAAGCAAACTCCATGAAGGCCCCATGGCAGCATCTGGGGTGGGGGGGCACCTGCGACTCCCAAAGCCTCAGTGGGCATGTTATAGTGCTCCTTTAACTCTGCTGTCTGTGGATGGCTGAGTGTTAAACCAGCTCAGTGGAGAGTCAATGTGGCAGCCTTGTATTCCTTGCCCTTTTGGTACCCAGGTTCTTGTTTGGCATCCAGGAAGAATCAGGTCACTTGGACATGAAGAATGCTGAATGTAGGGATTTTATTGAGTGATGGAAATGGATCTCAGTGTAATAGATGGAGAACTGGAAAGGGGATAGAGGGGGAAGATGATCCTCCCCTGGAGTTTGGCTGTCCTGCAACCAATCTCCTCCCGAAAGTCCCCAGCTGAACTACTCTCAATGTTCAGATGCTCGTTCTCTTCTCTCTTTCTCTGTCACACTGCTCTGCCACGCTGACACTATGCCACTCTTCTTCTGCTTGTGGAGCCTTGGGTTTGGGGTTTATATGGGTACAGGATAGGAGGCTGTGGCAGACCAAAAGGCAACATTTGGGCGCTAAAACAGGAATGCCTGTTCCCATTTAGAGTCATAGGCTTCCAGGCTTGAAGGCGTGGCCTTGTCAGGGAACTGTAGTCTTTTACCCAATATTTCCTTGCCTCCTGTCTGTGTCAGTACCTGGGTAATTTCCAATTTAAAAATAATAGAAAAACATTTTTTTAAAAAGAAGTTCTTATTAAAAGGTAAAATATCTTTGTCTAATTCAAAGCTTTTTTGAAGCTGATATATAAAACATGGTAAAGGAATCAGGAAATAAGAGATGTAAAGAAAGTTAAAGATATAAAGAGGTACTTTTGGTAAAGAAGATAGAAAGGAAAGCAGTTTTACATAAGAAAGAATCTTGTGTGGTGAATTTTTGTCCTAAAATAAAATGACTAGGTTATTCAAGAAAGAGGGATATTTAGGACAAAACAGAAATTCTATGCATCTTGCGAATGGTCTATGTAAGTCATAATAAAGATCATAAAAAGGAATTTTTAAAGCAGTTGTATAATTCAGGTGGCTAAGATTAAGAATAAATCAGAGTCTTACTAAAGACGATTCTTTGATAGTAAAACAATACTCTAATACAAAACTAAATAATTGGTTAAAACAATATTTTATTACAAATATTGACTTACTTTTAATACAAGAAGTTTTAAGTTTTTTAAATTCTATAATCTGTTTCTTTAACATTCATCAGATTGGTATCTCAGAGGTTCAACTCTTTCTCTTGAAAAGGTCTTAAAGGACAGGTCTGTCCTTCACCTTTTTTTGGCTCCTGTACATTTTATTAATTATGTAAAGTAAGGGAGATTTTTTTTTCTGAAAACAGGCAAATAAAATATCTTTTCGGCCTGCCTTTTTATTCTGTATGCCTGTTACATCTCTATCTTTTTATATGTCATGTGAAACTGATATTTCACCACTAAACTACATGACAGAGCTCTAATCAAGTAACTTACTTAAGAAGGTGCTAATCGGATTGGTAGAAGCTAGCTTGGATGCCTTTTAATTCACATGACCTTGGTAATCTTTGGTAAATTTAATTTGGCAAATTTAATCTCAATACTATCCAGTAATTTAAAATCTGAAAGTCATGTTAACCCCTAAGGGTTTTTTTCCACTGGAAATTTGGGTTACTTTTGATAACTGGCTTTATGACAACTGGAATCTCCTCCCATCAAATATGCCTGTTACCCAGGTCATGGTACATTTGGGGGCTAAGGGGGTCCCTAACAGATGAGTGCCCCTCCCACAGAATTATAGGACATTTTCAGAAGCCTTACCAAATTTGCTGTTCCTCATAGGTCTTACAGATGAAACTCCCTGCTGCGAACCCAAACCCTTTTCACCAGAAAAGATAAAATGCTCTGGGGGTAAGAAAGGGTTCCTGGGACTAGAACATATAAACATGCAGGTTAATAGAATTATAGAATGTAAGATGTTGAAACAAGCTTTATGGAAGGTAGTCGTAACTCCTTTACCTAAATATCTTATGAAAATAGGTACTGCATCTGACTGGGGATGTTTCCTCTTTCTAGTACTATGAAACTGAAGGCATGTAAGTCTGCTCTTTCAGGAAATGTTAATTGCACATGCTAAATGGGAACTAGTAAAATCGCCAGAGCCCACAAAGTATAGGGTAGAAGCTGGAGTGCTAATCAGGACAGATTCTCCACTGCACAGTCCTTTGTGTGGAGCATTTATCAGGGTTAATGGCAAAAAAAAAACTGTGAGTACTTTTCAATGGCAATGACTGAACTAGAGAATTTCCACTACAAGGAGCATTTACTGCCTTGTGATGGAATGTGAATGGAAACTACCCCTAGGCTAATGAAAGAATGTTTCCCAAAAGAGTTTCAAGATAAAATAAAAATGGTTTACATAAAATCTTGCTACCTAATAACTAGAGAGCCTCTTTTCTAAGACTAATTATGAGGAGCTTCTAAATTCTACAATACCTGATAGTGCTCATGAGCTGTTTAGTTTGTAAATGGTATTTCCAAGATAAACAAACATCTTGTTTAATAGCCACTGGTCTGGTTAAAGAAGTGTCAAAAATATCTTTTTCTTTTAAGATTTTTTTGGGTAAAGCTTGTTTTTGTAAGCAAATTTGCCTTTCTGAGTTCTCCAAAATTCAGATAGTAATTTTTTGACAATATAACTGTTTGCATAAGTAAGAGTTTTAAAACAAAGAATTGGAGGCCCTAGTTGTTTTAACAAGATATAGTCTAAAATAGTGTATTTTTAGGTAAATTTCCAGCAAAGCCAACTTAAAAGAAGTCTATGTGACCAATCGATTCATGCTGCATTTTATGCAAATAATCAGACTTGCCATAATTTCTCTTTAATAGAAAAGAAATGCAGCTAGAGAGATTATTTCAAAGGAAAAGTGTGGCACTTAATACCAGATTTCAACCCTAACTTTTTTTCTTTGAGTGCAGATTGGATCATTATGTTTTGGCTCCAGTAATCCTCTGGAGAGTACCAGATTATGCTTTTTCATCATATTTTTAGTTGATGCCCTGATGGAATAGCTTTCTTTTTCTGTTCTGACACAAAAATTCCTCCTATGATTGCCAAATAATTGTCAAACATTTGTTATTTATCTCTCCTTGTTTTACTTCCAAGGAAACAAAAATCATGGCATTCTGAAGACCAGAGATATGAATCTCCTTCATCTGGCATCCCACTGGGCTGGAATCTGTTTCACTGTGAAAGCTGGGCTTCTAAAACTATACAAGCACCCTCCCTCTAGGCTCAGGGACTGTTGCAGAAAAGACGGGCACATAAGATAATAAGGACCAGTTATGAGGGATAAAATTAGGTCAAGGTCAAAGCCTCCAAATCAAGAAGGGCTACAAAGATGCCTAAACAACTGGTAAAGCACCTTCAGTTGCCTTCTAAATGATTATGTGTCACTTTTGCATCCACCCCAACTATAGCGTGTTTTCTGCTTACTATAGAATTCAAGGAAAATATTTACTAATAGAATATAAATATATTGTAACAAAACCTCCTGGATATAATACTCCCAGTCATGAGTGGTGAAGATAAATATAGATATATAGATATATATACACATATTTTACATTATTTTTAGAACAATGCTTTTGTTTTGTATAGCTAATTGCTATAAGCCTGTAACAAAAACCAAGCTCAACACGTAGAAGTTAAAAAAAAAATCAATCTTATAAATTTGCCTTTTTGTTTTGGTTGCTGGCTTTTTACTTAAAATAATAACTTTAAGAGGTAATGAATGTCTGTCCACATCTATTCCTATCTGGCCTAGAACAATTAATTGGCTATAATAAGTCTTTCGACTCTTAAGGCCCTTTGCCACAGGGAACCCCACCAAAGGACAGGATAGACTCAGAGCAGGCAGCCATGCCACCCTGGAAATGCGATGAGACACAATAACAATTTGCTGGTCTTTGATATTGTCTCTGGCAAATCTTGGCCAGAAAGGGGAAGACGTAAACCAAAAATAAAATTCTAAGCCCCCACCCCCACTCCCACCCCCAACCATGTTAATGGACTTCCTCCTCACCAGGACTCTTAAAATTTAATCTGAGGGACTATTTTAGGCCATAATGGGAAGTGGGGTTCGAACATGCCTCATTATGCCTCTCTGGCATTAAAGTCAACACAGATTTTAAGTCTGATAAGAATCGTTTTACAGCCTATTCTCTCTAAAGCCTGGTACCTGGACACTTCATCTGCACGACAAAACTTTGGTCTCCACAACCTTTTATCTTAACCAAGATATTTTCTTCCTATTGATACCAAGTCTTTAGACAAACTCAGCCAATTGTCAACCAGAAAATGTTTAAATTTATCTATAGCCTGGAAGCCCCCCTGCTTTGAGCTGTCCTGCCTTTCTGGGCTAAACCAATGTATTTCTTAAATGTACTTTCTTGACATCTCATGCCTCCCTAAAATGTATAAAACCAAGCTTCACCCTGACCACCTTGGGCACCTGTTCTCAGGACCTCCTGAGGGCTGTGTCATGGGCCATGGTCACTCTTATTTGGTTCAGAATAAATCTCTTCAAATAGTTTACACTTTGCCTCTTTTCATCCACATTAGTGACAATAAAGCAATATAAGCATGGAAATGTTAAATATAAAATGACATAAATCAAGAATATTTCAATAACTGGAACATAAAGGAGAATAGAAATTTTTAAACACTAGGAACTTTGGTGTCCAATTCTGAGTCATATACACAAGCATTAAAGCCTTATAAAATAAACTCAATATTTTCTCAAATTGCTCTAAAACGCAAAAATAATGTCCAGTTTATTTAAAATCAATCTCCATCCTATAAGCTGAATATGAGTTGAAAAGAATCTTGAGGAAATGTTTATTTTTTAATTATACACATGTGTGTTAGAATTACTGTTTCAATATGTTGGAAAGACTCATTTTAGAACTGGAAAACTGTGCACTTTTTCTTCCCGATACCCCACACCCTTCTGGCGTTTCCACTTTATCAGAGTTAATGTCCTCTTTGTCTCCAAGATATGTACTTTCAGGAAGCAATTAGAACTTTCTCTTCTGGCACAGAATAAGCACATTTTTAAACTCCCAATTTCTTCAGTTCCATCCCTAATATACCAGACCATTCATCTGCCTACCATGACTTTAGCAACAAACACCATCCCTTACAATTTGATTCTAGCATTCACACTGCACACCCAGACATTGTCTCAATTTCCTCTTTCTATATTTTCAGTGGAAGTGTATGACATCATTGAAGTGAAAAAAATATTACTTATTTGCCTGAAATTTCTTCCAAAGCTTTCCTTAGTTGTGGAAATTTTCAGTCTTAGTTTCAGGGAATGAAGTGATTTGTGAGAGACAATAAACCACTCATAATCATTTATTAAAATTATTTTTATGCTTTACCATCTGCAAATTTGCCTAATTCCGTTAAAAACAAATGAAGACAAAGCTGGGGAGCAAAAACAGAGCAAAAGAGTTTTTGTATGCAAGTTTGTGTCTTAGATACACTAGGTTATTTGTGGCCTTGCCTTGCTGGCAAAATAAAATGATCGTTGTTTTATTCACATTGACTTTAGGCTCTTACTGTGCTGCATTAACTTGAATAACCCAGGTAGTCTTCAAAGGAGAGATAATTAGGGTAAAATATATACCATTGTCGATTAGAGTAATACATCTTTAATATTTGCAAGAATCCCTGTAATATTGCTTAGAAATTTTGAATTTTGCATATTAGGGAAATTGATAGCTGGGAATACTTCCAGAAGTGCCTTTTGGTTCTCAGCTATTTCTGTTCTGAATACAACACAAAACCCAATATGTTTTCTTGGTGATATCACATTCTACTTAATGCAACACATCTACTCTGCCAAAAGAACAACCTTGCCAGAGTTAATCATAAGCCAGCACATCACTGATCACTTTTCTACATTTATAAGAGGATCAGAATGGCTCTCCCAAACCAGTGTTATATTGGACTTCTGTTTGAGGGCAAACAATCAACTTTCTTCTGGTAAAGTGACTCTCTTATATGCATTGTGCTAACATTGTTTCTTCAGCATCTATGGATTTCAGTTAACAGTTTATGAGAAATGCTAAAGGGATCCATCTCAAAGAACATTGAAAATATTTGAAAAAAACAAATGACTTCTGGTGGAAGAGCATTTAATTTTATCTGTTAGACAAGTTTCAAACTAGTCCTGATGTTTTCTAGACAAGAGACCGGAGATGGGAGGTTTGGAAACGAACATAGGCATTTTTGTTTGTTTGTCTGTTTTTTGCTGTCATCTAGCTTGGAATGGGTATTCATGAATATTCAAAAAATTTAATCAAGATTTCCAGAGAACAGCTGTTTTCAAATGACAGTGTACATAAGAATCACCTGGGATGCTTCTTTAAAATACTCATTGCCAGGCCTTCCCATAGAAATGTGAATGCAGTTGGACTTGAGTGATGCTTGGTCATCTGTAGTTTTTTGTTGTTGTTCGGCGAGGGTGGCGGGTGGTGGGATGGAGTCTCACTCTGTCACCCAGGCTGGAGTGCAGTGGCACGGTCTCGGCTCACTGCAACCTTTACCTCCAGGGTTCAAGCAATTCTCCTGCCTCAGTCTCCCGAGTAACTGGGATTGCAAGCGCACCACCATGCCCGGCTAATTTTTGTATTTTTAGTAGAGACGGGGTTTCACCATGTTGGCCAGGCTGGTCTGGAACTGCTGACTTCAAGTGATCCACCCGCCTCCGCCTCCCAAAGTGCTGGGATTACAGGCGTGAGCCACCATGGCCCGGCCTGTACTTTTTAAGCTTCTTAGTCGATCATCATTTATATAACCAGTTAAAAATCTTGGCTCTAAAATATCTACGTAACAGGGTTGTAGAAAGAAATGAAGACCACCGAAATGACAAGCAAAGGCTATTTTTATTCAGAGCTTGCTATAGCAAGGGAGTCAGCCACTGTCACTTACATTTGGGAGAGAGGCAGAAGAGCAGAAAAACTTTATAGTGAAAAAGTGGAGCGACAAAGTATGCTATGAGTGTAGGTTGAAAGCATGGGGAAGCTAGAGGCAGGCTAGCTAGAAGCAGGACATTCTATGTGATTGGTTTGAGAAACATATTTGGCTCTCTAAGGTTAGTTCTGAGTTGGAAAAGGGGACAAATATTAGAGAAGTTGGCAGTTATTGACTAAGTCCTGACTCATCTGGACTGATTGCTGCAGAGAATGTGATTTGTCTTCCTGGACAGGTTGCTGCAGAGGGTGTGGATCCGAGTTCTCTTTTCATATATTGTCTGGCCACTGTTTGTTGGCATATTCAGTCTTTCATGTTTCCAAACTAAAAATGACTGACTTTATATAGAGGCCGCCCAAAATACCTTCCATATCGGTTTATTGATGCCAAGCTTCTGATTTTGAATTCAAAATTCATTCCTTTGGTATGAAATTTTGTCTTTCAAGGAAATGCAAATCCTACTGGCAAACCGAATATACTAAATTTTGCCAGTTATGTGTGGTAAACCTATAATATTCACTCCTAGGATCTGGTTTTAACTGGTGCAAGAATGTATCATGAATACTGTCAGTGTACATGAAGAGGGTAGAGAGCTAAAGTTTCACCAAGGAATAAAATATTCCAATGCTTAAATTCTAAATATAACCTTACCAACTTCCAAATTTCACTGAGAAAGGACCTGTATCAGAAAAAGCCAAGAAATAAAGGTTTTTCTCTTTAGTAAAACTTCTTAATTTTATCGGTAATTTTTTTTTTGAACTTTTATTTTAAGTTCAGGGTACCTGTGAAAGTTTATTACACAGGTAAAACCATGTCACAAGGAATTGTTGTACAGATTATTTCATCACCCAGGAATTAAGCCCAATGGTTATCTATTCTGTTCCTCTCCCTCTCATTTTCCATCCTCAAGCAGATGCCAATGTACGTCTTTTCCTTCTTTGTGTTCATAAGTTCTTATCATTTAGCTCCCACTTACAATTGAGAACATGCAGCATTTAGTTTTCTGTTTCTATGTTAGTTTGCTGAGAACAATATCCTCCAGCTCCATCCATGTTCCTGCAAAATATATTATCTTGTTTATAATATTACATGGTGTATATGTACCACATTTTCTTTATCCAATCTGTCATTGATGGGCATTTGGGTCCATTCCATGTCTTTGCTATTGAGAGTAGTGCTGCAGTGAACATTCACATGCATGTGTCTTTATGGTAGAATGATTTATATTCCTGTAGGTATATACCCAGTAATATGAATGCTGGGTCAACTGATAGTTCTGATTTTAGCTTTTTGAGGACTCTCCATACTGCTTTTCTCAATGGTTGAACTAATTTACATTTTCACCAAGGGTGTATAAGTGTTCCCTTTTCTCCACAACCTCACCAGCATCTGCTATTTTTTGACTTTTTTATACTAGCCATTTGAGCAGATGTGAGATGTTATCTCACTGTGGTTTTGATTTGTATTTCTCTAATTTTCAGGATATTGAGCTTTTTCTCAAACACTTGTTGGCCACTTGAATGTCTTCTTTAGAAAAGTTTCTGTTCATGTCTGTCACCCACTTTTTTATAGGGTCACTTTTTTTCTTATACATTTGTTTAAGTTCCTTATATATTCTGGAAATTAGACCTTTATCAGATGCATAGTTTGTAAAAATCTTCCATCACTCTAAAGGTTGTCTGTTTATTCTGTTGACAGTTTCCTTTGCTTTAGAGAAGTTTTTACATTTAATTAGATCAAACTTGTCAATTTTTGCTTTTGTTGTGATTGCTTTTGTTGTCTTTGTCATGAAAAATTTACCCTTTCCTATGTCCAGGATGGTATTCCCTAGGTTTTCTTTTAAGGCTTTTATAGTTTTGGGTTTTACACTTAAGTCTTTAATCCTTCTTGAGTTGATTTTTGTGTATGGTGTAAGGAAGGGGTCCAAATTCATTCTTCTGCATGTGGTTAGCCAGCGATCCCAGCACCATTTATTGAATAGGCAGTCTTTTCCTCATTGCTTGATTTTGTCAGCTTTGGCAAAGATTAGGTGGTTGTAGGTTGCAACCTTATTTCTGGTCCCTGTATTCTGTTCTGTTGGTCTATGTGCCTGTTTTTGTGCTAGTGCCATGCTGCCTTGGTTACTGTAGCCTTGTAGTATAGTTTGAAGTCAGGTAGTATGATGCCTCCAGCTTTGTTTTCTTTTTCTTAGGATTGCCTTGGCTATTTGGGCTCTTTTTGGTTCCAGATGAATTTTAAATTAGTTTTTTATAGCTCTGTGAAGAGTGTCATTGGTAGTTTGATGGGAATAGCATTGAATCTTTAAATTGCTTTTGGCAGTATGCCCATTTCTTTGGGCAGTGTTTTGTAATTTTCATTAGAGAGATCATTCATCACCTTGGTTAGCTGTATTGTTAAGTATTTTATTCTTTTTGTGGCAATTGTGAATAGGATTCCCTTTCTAATTTGGCCCTTGACTTGGTTTTTGTTGGTGTATAGGACTGCTAGTGATTTTTGTACATTGAGTTTGCATTCTAGAAACTTTGCTGAAGTTGCTTATCAGCTAGAGAAGCTTTTGGGCCAAGACTTTGGGGTTTTCTAGATATAGAATCATGTCATCTGCAAAGAGAGACAGTTTGACTTCCTCCTTTCCTTTTTGGATACCCATTATTTCTTTCTCCTGCCTGATTGCTCTGGCTAGGACTTCCAATACTATGCTGAAAAGGAGTGGCAATAGAAGGCTTCCCTGTCTATTGGTAATTTATCATTCTAACAGTCTTTTAGCAGTTTTTCAAATATTATCCAACAGATGGCTCAAATTCTGCTCCTATTTTAACGTCTTTCAAGAAAAACTCCACACAAATAATCATCTTTATATTCATTTGATATAAAAGAAAAAATGCTCAACCTAATGAGTTTAATATTTGCAGAAATGTTTAGGTAATTCACTTTTTAAACAAAAAAAACCCACAGAATCAAAATAAATACAGTTGCTTTGAAGTCAATTGTGTTGGATGTGTTTGGCTGTCCGTAAGTTGTTTTCACGTTAGCCTATTCACTTTTTCCTCTCAGCAGTAAAGGGGCCTACAGTGATAGGCCAGAAAGCCTAAAGAAGAATGAAGTCAGTCAATATGTAAAGAAATTTCAAAAGCCAGAAATGAAATTATAAACTTAAAAAAACTAAATACTTGGTATTTTCCACTCAAGTATATAGAAATCCATCTATTTATCATGCAGAATCTTGCTAATGACTAGAATATTTAGTGTTATTTTGACTACGGTAAATGATCTGACGTCATTTTTCTTAAAACCTGATTGAATTTGTAAGTATAAGGCAACAAAAATAAACTGCAATATATGAAGCTATTGTGAGTTAGAAAGTGTTTGTTCTTTTTATATCAGTTGTCACCTTGATTCCTAGGCAACTTAAGAAACATCTTAGACAACTGGAAAATGTTCAAATATTTTCATTTTTAATTATTAGGAATACATAATAGTTGCATACATTTATGAGGTTGACAAAAGATGGAAGTATATGTACAATATTTTTCAAGAGTGTAGTTGCATAAAAACTGACACATTTTCTTTTTTTTTTCAGGGAAAACTTGCATGCATTTATTTTTTTAAGAATTCCCATTAAGGGTGGTGAAATTCAACATCTTTAAAAGTGTGTTTATTTTTTAAAAAATCACTTGTGTACAAAAATATTTCGTAGTTTTTAATTCTCAAGACAAATACCCCAACCCTCCATCCTCAGCCCACCCTGCTTCAATGGTATTTCCAGTAACCCACCCATTTTCCCCTTACAGGAAGTTAACGGCTCAGAATAGACCGTTCTACAGAATCACTAACAGATTGCTTAGAATAGAGATCTAGAGAAACTAACAAGCAAGGTTCCCTATAGTGGCAGTAGACTTCCAGCAGACACCAAAACAAAGCACCATGAATTACTGAAAGCTAAAACATAGATAGTATTTTCAATAATATTTCATTTTCTATTGGAAACATTTTTAAAATTACATTAAATAAGTTTCTTTCCCCCCAAAGAAATAGTCTAGCTTTTATTATGATGCCTGTAAAAAGTAGGTAACAGCAAGCAGACAAGGATCGTTAACAGCACAGTGTAACGATTTCTATCCACAAATACCTAGAATCAAACTGACAAACTGTGCCACACCTGATTATATATAGCAGTATGGTTGAAATAACCAAGCAAAAGGTGACACATTCAAAACTTCCATTTAGGTGATTGCAAGTTCATGAGGGTAGATCAGTCCAATAAAGCAGTAACAGAACAAATGGGACAAGGGAGATGCTAACATTCCCCTACCCCTATGCCACAAGATATTTGATCTATATTGCAGCAGTGCCAATAGAACGTGTGACATAATATGTAGACACTGAAGAAAAGTCACACTTGGGAATAAAGGCAATTTAAAAATCTGACAAGCTTTCCAGATCACAGACCATAGGCCTCATATATTAACTGAGACATCATTCTGAACAAAAATGAAGGGTAGAAACCAGAAATAAGTCAGTCATGTGTCCATCTTTCATGTTTACCCAACTGCCCCTGAGTATGTGTTTTTTGTTTTTTGTTTTTTAATTTATCATTATTATTATTATACTTTAAGTTCTAGGGTACATGTGCATAACGTGCAGGTTTGTTACATATGTATACTTGTGCCATGTTGCTGTGCTGCACCCATCAACTCATCAGCACCCATCAACTCGTCATTTACATCAGGTAGAACTCCCAATGCAATCCGTCCCCCCTCCCCCCTCCCCATGATAGGCCCCAGTGTGTGATGTTCCCCTTCCCGAGTCCAAGTGATCTCATTGTTCAGTTCCCACCTATGAGTGAGAACATGCAGTGTTTGGTTTTCTGTTCTTGTGATAGTTTGCTAAGAATGATGGTTTCCAGCTGCATCCATGTCCCTACAAAGGACACAAACTCATCCTTTTTTATGGCTGCATAGTATTCCATGGTGTATATGTGCCACATTTTCTTAATCCAGTCTGTCACTGATGGACATTTGGGTTGATTCCAAGTCTTTGCTATTGTGAATAGTGCCGCAATAAACATACATGTGCATGTGTCTTTATAGCAGCATGATTTATAATCCTTTGGGTATATACCCAGTAATGGGATGGCTGGGTCATATGGTACATCTAGTTCTAGATCCTTGAGGAATCGCCATACTGTTTTCCATAATGGTTGAACTAGTTTACAGTCCCACCAACAGTGTAAAAGTGTTCCTATTTCTCCACATCCTCTCCAGCACCTGTTGTTTCCTGACTTTTTAATGATTGCCATTCTAACCATTCCTTCTGAAACTATTCCAATCAATAGAAAAAGAGGGAATCCTCCCTAACTCATTTTATGAGGCCAACATCATCCTGATACCAAAGCCTGGCAGAGACACAACAAAAAAAGAGAATTTTAGACCAATATCCCTGATGAACATCGATGCAAAAATCCTCAATAAAATATTGGCAAACTGGATTCAGCAGCACATCAAAAAGCTTATCCACCATGATCAAGTGGGCTTCATCCCTGGGATGCAAGGCTGGTTCAACATTTGCAAATCAATAAACATAATCCAGCATATAAACAGAACCAAAGACAAGAACCGCATGATTATCTCAATAGATGCAGAAAAGGCTTTTGACAAAATTCAACAGCCCTTCATGCTAAAAACGCTCAATAAATTCGGTATTGATGGAACGTACCTCAAAATAATAAGAGCTATTTATGAGTATGTGGTTTTTAAGGTGTGGATTTTGTATGTGCTCCAAGGTGAGCAAGAGATAAAATGAAGGATGAGGGAAAGGAGAGAAAAAGGACTTGCAGTATTTACTCCTTTGTGGTTAAGGCACTAGATACTTTAAAATGTTTAATTCTGGAAGAGGTAACATACAAAGCTATTACCCACCATCAATAAGGGAGTGTGAATTAGTAGGTTATATTTTCTTTAATGGGCAATTGTGAGAGCAGAATTTGGGAAAATGCCTGCACATGGTACTTCTGATGGAATAGCATTTTGAGTGTTGGTTATGAAGGAGTGAAGATATCCCAGATAGTTTTAATCAGACTATTCCTTACCATTAGAAAGTTCCTTACCATTTTCAATTTGAAAGCTGTTAGCACCAGAGTGTCTAATCTAGGAAGCAGAACATCAGATTAAAACAGTTAGTACCCATCACTCCCTGAAATCACATATTTATTTATATGCTGATTTTATCTTTATCTTTGTATCTTTATCATTATATCTTTAAATATAAGTACTTGCTTATTGTATCTTTCCTCCTTTATTTTTATTGTATTTTATTTTATTTTATTTATTTTTTTTGAGACGGAGTCTCGCTCTGTCACCAAGGCTGAGTGCAGTGGCGTGATCTCAGCTCACTGAGAACTCTGCCTCCCGAGTTCACGCCATTCTTCTGCCTCAGTCTCCCGAATAGCTGGGACTACAGGCGCCTGCCACGGCGCCCGGCTAATTTTTTGTATTTTTAGTAGAGACGGGGTTCCACCGTGGTCTCGATCTCCTGACCTCGTGATTTGCCCGCCTCAGCCTCCCAAAGTGCTGGGATTACAGGCGTGAGCCATTGCGCTCAGCTTTCCTCCTTTCAAACTTAAATCTGAGAGCGTAAGATCAGGGACTTTGTCTTGTTTGCTTCTGTGTTCCCAGCACCTAGAGGAGTGTCTGCTACACATATGAATTTGAAAAATATTTTTTGAGTGAATGAATTAAGTCAAATTATGGATCGATTACTCTTTTAATGCAAACTGCTTATAATGATATGGACAATGAAATGCAGGCTGAGATGGTCTCAGGTAGAGAAGAGGAACTTGTTGGTAACTGGAGCAAAGGTGACTCTCATTATGTTTTAGCAAAGAGACTAGCAGCATTTTGCCCTTGCCCTAAAAATTTGTGGAACTTTGAACTTGAGAGAGATGATTTAGGGTATCTGAGGGAAGACACTTCTAAGCATTAAAGCATTCAAGAGGTGACTTGAGTGCTGTTAAAGGCATTCCATTTTACAAGGGAAGCAGAGCATAATAGTTTGGAAAATTTGCAGCCTGACAATGCCATAGAAAAGAAAATCCCATTTTCTGAGGAGAAATTCAAGTGGGCTACAGAAATCTGCATAAGTAACAAGGAACCAAATAGTAATCCTCAAGACAACGGACAAAATGTCTCCAGGGCATGTCAGAGGTCTTCACAGCAGCCCCTCCCATTACAGGCCTGGAGGCCTAGGAAGAAAAAGTGGTTTCCTGGGCTTGGCCCAGGGTCCCCATGCTTGCACAGCCTAGGGACTTGGTGCCATGCATCACAGCTGCTCCAGCTGTGGCTGAAAGGAGCAAATGTAGAGCTTGGGTCATGGCTTCACAGGGTGCCAAGCCTTGGCAGCTTCCATGTGGTGTTGAGCCTGCGAGTGCACAGAAGTCAAGAATTGGGGTTTGGGAACCTCTGTCTAGATTTCAGAAGATGTATGGAAATGCCTGGATGACCAGGCAGAAGATTGCTGCAGGGGCAGGGCCCTCATGGAGAACCTCTGCTAGGGCAGTGTGGAAGGGAAATGTGGGGTTGGAGTCCCTACACAGAGTCTGTATTGGAGTACTGCCTAGTGGAGCTGTGAGAAGAGGACCACCATCCTCCACACCCCAGAATGGTAGATCCACTGACAGCTTGCACCGTGCACCTGGAAAAGCCGCACTCTACGCCAGCCATGAAGGCAGCTGGAGGGAGGCTGTACCCTGCAAAACTATGCGGACAGAGCTGCCCAAGACCATGGGAACCCACCTCTTGCACCAGCCTGAGAATGGACTAATATGATAAGAATAATAATTCATAAATGTAAGATAGCAGGTACTTACATAATTAATCCAGTTTTTACACGTATAAAATAAAGTATTAAAATTAGAAGACAATAAGAACTAAACAAGCCATTATCCCTTTAAAAAAAAAAAAAAAAAACTTCTTAGCAGTATAGATGGAATGAAAGCAAATCCAAATAACGATTCGGAGCCCAGATCACATTTAGGAACTCTTAGAATTCTTGTTCTGTTGAGTGAAACCCACTCTGTCCATACAGAAGCTGCATTGTATTTTGTTTCATAGTGCATAAAAGATATAATTTGACACCTTAAATGAGGCATTGTTTGACCTTCCTCAAGAGTACTAATAATTTCTTTTAAAATTCAATGCATACAATAATCGTTGTTGTCCTTTTAGTGTTACTCTCTTGGGTAAGTAGTTACATTGTGCCAGTTCTAAAGCAGCCTTTCAAATAACTCACATGTATTTCTGAAATGTTAAATGGTCATTTCACTTTATAAATAAGAAATTCCAGTACAGATTTTTTTTAATGATTATCTCTCTTTCATCCAATCATCAATGATTACAAGCGTCCCCAATATCATATATATTTTTTAGCAGAGATATAACTATGATGAGTTTGAATAGTTATCAGATGAGCTTTTCTGAAAGCAGTTCTAACAAGCCTATCTAGATGATAATTATTCTGTCAACTGATAAGACTCAAAGTCCATTAAGATATCCCCTGAAAAATTTTATTAAAGGCTGGCTGCAGTGGCTCACTCCTGTAATCCCAGAGCTTTGGAAGGCTGAGGTAGAAGGATCTCTTGGACCAGGAGTTCAAGACCAGCCTGGACAAGATGACAAGACCCAATCTCTACAACAATTTTCTTTTTTTAATTGGCCAAATGTTGTGGTGACATGCAGCTGTGGTCCCAGCTACTGAAGAGGCTGAGGTGGGAAGATCACCTGTGCCTGAGGAGGTCAAGGCTGCAGTGAGCTATGATTGTGCCACTCCACTCCAGCCTTGGTGACAAAGTGAGACTGTCTCAAAAAGAAAAGGTATTAAAGATTTAAATACCTTTAAAAATGTGGTGAAACTCAGGTGATACAGTGATAAACGTTATAAATAAAAAGTGATCTTAGTGATGATATCCATAACTAAATTTTCACCATGCTCTGTCCACAATCACTAAATGTGCTGCTTCCCATTAGGTTTGTCAATGTGACTTTGATGAAGATGTACAAAAAAGATGAAAAACAGACATGAAAGCACAGAGTGTAAGTTTGTATATTCTCTTCTCAACCATGGTGGTCTTTTGTACTGTTCATATTTAGGTGTTTTACAAATACCACTTGTTTTAAATTATTAAACTAAAGACATCTTACTCTGTTGAGACATTTTTCCATAGACTGGGAGGAGGTAGAACATTGCGGGTGGATTCAGACACATTCACATATTTTACATAAACCTTGCATAAGCCCTCCTATAAACGCTCCTATGAATTTTAACTCAAGTAAGCTACTGAATGACAGCTTGATACTTAATAGGTCTTTAGATAAGGTGCAAAATAACCAGGGAAAATAAGTCAGAGATACATGTCTACTTTGTTATATCTAAGCCTAATATCAGGCAGTAGCATGTAAAAGAAAGAAGACCGGCCAGGGTTCAACGGTCACTGGTTCTAGACCTGGTTTTGTTGCTAATGATGTGTATTACTTTGGACATGGTATTGAATCTCTCTGAACCTCAATTTCCAAATAAATGAAATGAGGTGATAAAACTAAATTGCCTTAGACTTCCAAATATCTCAGACTTGGTGAATCTCAGTATAGATATTGGTCAGGTATTTTACAAGCCTTATAAGAGTCAGGATTTTGCCTTATTGGTCTTTGTAACCATTACATGACTTGGCTATAGACAACCAATAACTATTAGTTGACAACTATTGAAGTGATCCTTTAGAAATTAACACTGTTTTCTTTTTAAATTGATACATAATAATTGTACATATTTATGAGGTACATGTGGTACTTTAATACACGCATACAATGTATACTGATCAAATCAAGGTACTTAGGATACCTATCACCTCAATCACACATCGTTCCTTTGTAACATAATCTAGCCTTTCATGACTATGAATCTTCTCTCAAATAAATTCAATGCAAGAAACATTGAGTGCCTATTATGTGCCTTGAGAAAAAAATGTGTTTACTACACTCTCCATGGGAGAGCCATTAGTGGGAGACAGGAGTGGAGATTGTCAAGAAACCACTAATCTATGTTTAAAATCACACTAATCTCGTTTATATGAAATGGATTCCTATTAAATATCCATTTATTTAGGTAACAGAGCCATAACCTAGATACTGCCATCCACTTATTGGCATAACAGAAAGAAACCTTCTCCAGGAGTTATATACTTAGAAATCCAGGCCTAGGCTGGGTGCAGTGGCTCACGCCTGTAATCCCAGCACTTTGGGAGGCTGAGGCAGGCAGATCACCCGAGGTTGGGAGTTTGAGACCAGCCTGACCAACACGGAGAAACCCCGTATCTACTAAAAATACAAAATTAGCTGGGCGTGATGGCGCATGCCTGTAATCCCAGCTACTTGGGAGGCTGAGGCAGGAGAATTGCTTAAACCTGGGAGGTGGAGGTCGCGGTGACCCGAGATTGCACCATTGCGCTCCAGACTGGGTGACAAGGTGAAACTCCATCTCAAAAAAAAAAAGAGAAAAAAAAGAAAAAAGAAAAAAGAAATCCAGGCCTAAGGTGAAAGTAGATGCCACAGATACCCATATAGATCTGATGCTGAAAAAGGCAAAAAACAAACAAAACAATAACAGATTTAATTGATTGGGGTAAGAGGCAGTGGCTAGAAGGTTGACTCACTGCATTATAATCAGGGATCTAAGGAGGCACAGAAGTAGAAACAAGCATGCTGTAATAGTGTTGGTGACAATAAGTAAACTCACATGATGAGACAGCTAGTTTTCCAATGGGATTTAAAGGAAGCCAGGACTGGCTGGAGAAAGGCAAGATTATAGACGCTTAAGTATGACAGACTGAGGAAACGGAGGCATAACACAAATTTTAGATACTGTAGCATTTAACTTTTTCAAAGCACTTTAAAATCAATTGAATCTCATTCTTATTGCCATGTGCAATCTATGAAATAAAAAAATTAATTATCCTTAAAGCAGATGTCTGTTTATGTAGTAGAATTCTAGGGGTGCCAAGAAGTCATCATGCCCTGACCTTAAAATACTATCACCAGAATTTGGGGGTGACTGAAATTTCACAATTGGAGTTTGCAAAATGTCCCAACGTCTACCCCCAAGTCAAGAGTAGGGTTTAGAAAAGAGATGACTCCTAGGTCAGACGTAATTGAGTCATGTTAGCTTTGGAAAAATGCCAGGGGAAACTATTACTCTGTGAGAAAGAACATGGATCAAAGGCACAGTGGTACTGCAAACATGATGAAATTTGAAGAGATAGAAAAATAAAGATGTGAGACCATCAACAATGCAAATACAAGAAAGCGTGCTTGGAAGTGGAAGGGAAGCAAAGAATGGAAATCTGCTTCATGTTGTACGTAGAACTAACACTGGGGGTACGTAAAGCTACTGTTTTCTGTCCTATTTTAGCAATTTTTCTACAACATTGCTTCAACAAACAATCTACTTTATCAGACATAATTCTAGGTCTAGATACAATGATAAATAGAACTCACTCCTTACAAATGAGCAAACTGCATGCAGCCTAAGAAGGTTATTAGACATATTGAAGCTCAAACAGCAAGTTACAAATAGTACTAGTACTAAAATCAGGATCTCCTAATTCCTGGTGAAGCATATTTTCTGAACTGTTGCTCTTAATATTACTATATTAGCAACATTCAAAATATGATTTCTTACTTCTTTGAACCTGGGCTTTTATGGTACTGACGATTGTAGTCACAGAAACTATAAATCTTCCTCAAATTATTTCTTTTTTATCCTAATTGAGATTGTTGTAGAAATGTCATATATCTGATGAAGGATGAATATCTGAAGTGAAAATTTCAATGAAAGTCTGAATCTTTTGGCTCTAAAAAGATAGTTCTTTAGTTTGTCACTGCCTTAGCATAATATATCTAGCCAGTTATAATTTAAAAAAATATACTGAAATGTGAATATAACTCACATTAAATGTGAATTTAATTAAATAATTTTTTTGACCAGGTTCATCTCGAACTCCTGAGCCCAAGCCATCCTCCCACCTTCCCCTCCCAAAATGCTGGGATTACAGGCCTGAGTCACCACACCTGGCCTCTATCATGTTTTGGTTAAACCATTTTAAAAACATGTTTATAAAATGTCAGTGCGTTCCATTTTAATTTTTAACTAGAAAGTAAAACTCTCTGACTGTCTTCTGAGGAAATTATTTTAAAATAAATGAAATGTTTTGATAAAATAAATGACTTACAGCTCTAAATGAGATTTCTCCACATTTCCTTTTTTTCTGTAATATTTCAATAGGAATTTCTGCATTCTAAATGTAGAAACTAAGATCAGTATTTCACTCTTGCCTCTGAGGTATTTTGTCATTTCTCAATTCTTTCCTGTCTCTATAATATGTCAAAACAATCAACTCGTATAATAAAAAATTAAATCAACCAATTGTTTTGATATATCTTAGACACAGTCTACAATTTTGAGAGAGAAATATCCATTTTTTATGTATATATATCTTTTATTATACTTTAAGTTCTAAGGTACATATGGACAACATGCAGGTTTGTTACACATGTATACATGTGTCATGTTGGTGTGCTGCACCCATTAACTCGTCATTTACATTAGGTATATCTCTTAATGCTCTCTCTCTCCACTTCCCCCACTCCACAACAGGCCCTGGTGTGTGATGGTCCCCACCCTGTGTCCAAGTGTTCTTATTGTTAAATTCCCACCTATTAGTGAGAACATGCAGTATTTGGTTTTCTGTCCTTGCGACAGTTTGCTCAGAATGATGGTTTCCAGCTTCATCCATGTCCCTGCAAAGGACATGAATTCATCATTTTTTATGGCTGCATGGTATTCCATGGTGTATATGTGCCACATTTTCTTAATCCAGTCTACCATTGATGAACATCTGAGTTGGTTCCAAGTCTTTGCTATTGTGAATAGTGCCACAATAAACATACATGTGCATGTGTCTTTGTAGCAGCATGATTTATAATCTTTTGGGTATATACCCAGTAATGGGATGGCTGGGTCATATGGTACATCTAGTTCTAGATCCTTGAGGAATCACCACACTGTCTTCCACAATGGTTGAACTAGTTTACAATCCCACCAACAGTGTAAAAGTGTTCCTATTTCTCCACATCCTCTCCAGCACCTGTTGTTTCCTGACTTTTTAATGATCACCATTCTAACTGGTGTGACATGGTATCCCATTGTGGTTTTGATTTGCATTTCTCTGATGACCAGTGATGATGAGCGTTTTTTCATGTGTCTGTTGACTGTATGAATGTCTTCTTTTGAGAAATGTCTGTTCATATCCTTTGCCCACTTTTTGATTGGGTTGTTTTTTTCTTGTAAATTTGTTTGAGTTCTTTGTAGGTTCTAGATATTAGCCCTTTGTCAGATGAGTAGATTGCAAAAATTTTCTCCCATTCTGTAAGTTGCCTGTTCACTCTGATGGTAGTTTCTTTTGCTGTGCAGAAGCTCTTTAGTTTAATTAGATTCCATTTGTCTATTTTGGCTTTTGTTACCATTGCTTTTGGTGTTTTAGTCATGAAGTCCTTGCCCATGCCTATGTCCTGAATGGTATTGCCTCGGCTTTCTTCTAGGGTTTTTATGGTTTTAGGTCTAACATTTAAGTCTTTAATCCATCTTGAATTAATTTTTGTATATGGTGTAAGGAAGGGATCCAGTTTCAGCTTTCTACATATGGCTAACCAGTTTTCCCAGCACCATGTATTAAATAGGGAACCCTTTCCCCATTTCTTGTTTTTGTCAGGTTTGTCAAAGATCAGATGGTTGTAGATGTGTGGCATTATTTCTGAGGGCTCTGTTCTGTTCCATTGGTCTATATCTCTGCTTTGGTACCAGTATCATGCTTTTTTTGGTTACCATAGCCTTGTAGTATAGTTTGAAGTCAAGTAGCGTGATGCCTCCAGCTTTGTTCTTTTGGCTTAGGATTTTCTTGACAATGCAGGCTGTTTTTTGGCTCCATATGAACTTTAAGGTAGTTTTTTCCAATTCTGTAAAGAAAGTCATTGGTAGCTTGATGGGAATGGCATTGAATCTATAAATTACCTTGGGCAGTATGGTCATTTCACGATATTGATTCTTCCTATCCATGAGCATGGAATATTCTTCCATTTATTTGTTTCCTTTCTTATTTCCTTGAGCAGTGGTTTGTAGTTCTCCTTAAAGAGGTCCTTCACATTCCTTGTAAGTTGGATTCCTAGGTATTTTATTTTATTTGAAGAAATTGTGAATGGAAGTTCATTCATGATTTTGCTCTCTGTTTGTCTGTTACTGGTGTATAAGAATGCTTGTGATTTTTGCACATTTATTTTGTATCCTGAGACTTTGCTGAAGTTGCTTATCAGCTTAAGGAGATTTGGGGCTGAGACAATGCGGTTTTCTGAATATACAATCATGTCATCTGCAAACAGGGAGAATTTGACTTCCTTTTTTCCTAATCGAATACTCTTTATTTCTTTCTCCTGCCTGACTGCCTTGGCCAGAACTTCCAACACTATGTTGAATAGGAGTGGTGAGAGAGGGCATCCCTGTCTTGTGCCAGTTTTCAAAGGGAATGCTTCCAGTTTTTGCCCATTTAGTATGATATTGGCTGTGGGTTTGTCATAAATAGCTCTTATTATTTTGAGATGTGTCCCATCAATAGCTACTTTACTGAGAGTTTTTAGCATGAAGGACTGTTGAATTTTGCTGAAGGCCTTTTCTGCGTCTATTGAGATAATCACGTGGTTTTTGTCATTGGTTCTGTTTATATGCTGAATTATGTTTATTGATTTGTGTATGTTGAACCCGCCTTGCATCCCAGGGATGAAGCCAACTTGATCATGGCGGATAAGCTTTTTCATGTGCTGCTGGATTCGGTTTGCCAGTATTTTATCGAGGATTACTGCATCGATGTTCATTAGGGATATTGGTCTAAAATTCTCTTTTTTTGTTGTGTCTCTGCAAGGCTTAGGTATCCGGATGATGCTGGCCTCGTAAAATGAGTCAGGAAGGATTCCCTCTTTTTCTGTTGATTGGAATAGTTTCAGAAGGAATGGTACCAGCTCCTCTTTGTACCTCTGGTAGAATTCAGCTGTGAATCCATCTGGTCCTGGACCTTTTTAGGCTGGTAGACTATTAATTATGGCTTCAATTTCAGAGCCTGTTATTGGTCTATTCAGGGATTCAACTTCTTCCTGGTTTAGTCTTGGGAGGGTGTATGTGTTCAGGAATTTATCCTTTTCTTCTAGATTTTCTAGTTTATTTGCATAGAGGTGTTTATAGTATTCTCTGATGGTAGTTTGTATTTCTGTGGGATCAGTGGTGATAGCCCCTTTATTATTTTTTATTGCATCTATTTGATTCTTCTCTCTTTTCTTCTTTATTAGTCTTGCTAGGGGTCTATCAATTTTGTTGATCTTTTAAGAAAATCAGCTCCTGGATTCATTGAGTTTTTGAAGGTTTTTTTGTGTCTCTATCTCCTTCAGTTCTGCTCTGATCTTAGTTATTTCTTGCCTTCTGCTAGCTTTTGAATGTGTTTGCTCTTGCTTCTCTAGTTCTTTTAATTGTGATGTTAGGGTGTTGATTTTAGATCTTTCCTGCTTTCTCTTGTGGGCATTTAGTGCTATAAATTTCCCTCTACACACTGCTTTAAATGTGTCCCAGAGAGTCTGGTATGTTGTGCCTTTGTTCTTATTGGTTTCCAAGAACATCTTTATTTCTGCCTTCATTTTGTTATTTACCCAGTAGTCATTCAGGACCAGGTTGTTCAGTTTCCATGTAGTTGAGCAGTTTTGAGTGAGTTTCTTTTTCATGAATTCTAGTTTGATTGCACTGTGATGTGACAGACAGTTTGTTATAATTTCTGTTCTTTTACATTTGCTGAGGAGTGCTTTACTTCCAACTACGTGGTCAATTTTGGAATAAGTGTGATGTGGTGCTGAGAAGAATGTATATTCTGTTGATTTGGGGTGGAGAGTTCTCTAGATGTCTATTAGGTCTGCTTGGTGCAAAGCTGAGTTCAATTCCTGAATGTCCTTGTTAATTTTCTGTCTCATTGATCTGTCTAAAGTTGACAGTGGGATGTTAAAGTCTCCCATTATTATTGTGTGGGAGTCTAAGTTTCTTTGTAGGTCTCTAAGGACTTTCTTTATGAATCTGGGTGCTCCTCTATTGGGTGCATATATATTGAGGATAGTTAGTTCTTCTTGTTGAATTGATCCCTTTGCCATTAGGTAATGGCCTTCTTTGTCTCTTTTGATCTTTGTTGGTTTAAAGTCTGTTTTATCAGAGACTAGGATTGCAATCCCTGCTTTTTTTGTTTGTTTGTTTTCCATTTGCTTGGTAGATCTTCCTCCATCCCTTTATTCTGAGCCTATGTGTGTCTCTGCATGTGAGATAGTCTCCTGAATACAGCACACTGATGGGTCTTGACTCTTTATCCAATTTGCCAGTCTGTGTCTTTTAATTGGAGCATTTAGCCCATTTACATTTAAGGTTAATATTGTTATGTTATGGGGCTCAAGGACCCACTTGAGGAAGCAGTCTGTCCATTCTCAGATCTCAAACTCCCTGCTGGGAGAACCACTACTCTCTTCAAAGCTGTCAGACAGGGATGTTTAAGTCTGCAGAAGTTTCTGTTGCCTTTTGTTCAGCTACGCCCTGCCCCAGAAGGTGGAGTCTACAGAGGCAGGCAGGCCTCCTTGAGCTGCGGTGCGCTCCACCCAGTTCGAGCTTCTTGGCTACTTTGTTTACCTACTCAAGCCTCAGCAATGGCAGATGCCCTTCCCCCAGCCTCGCTGCCAACTTGCAGTTTGATCTCAGACTGCTGTGCCAGCAGTGGGTGAGGCTCCGTGGGAGTGGAACCCTCCAAGCCAGGTGAGGGATATAATCTCCTGGTGTGCCGTTTGCTAAGACCATTGGAAAAATGCAGTATTAGGGTGGGAGTGTTCCGATTTCCCAGGTACCGTCTGTCACAGCTTCCCTTGGCTAGGAAAGGGAATTTCTTGATCCCTTGCACTTCCCACGTGAGGCAATGCCCTGCCCTGCTTTGGCTCATGCTCCGTGGGCTGCACCCACTGTCTGACAAGCTCCAGTGAGATGAACCTGGTACCTCAGTTGGAAATGCAGAAATCACCCATCTTCTGCATCATTCATGCTGGGAGCTGTAGACTGGAGCTGTTCCTATTCAGCCATCTTGGAACTCCTGCATGATACTTTTTAATCAAGTAAATTCTACACATTCAAAACAGATTAATTGATTAAAATAGAGTACTGGACTTCTCACAGAATAGGGAGAAGAAATAAATGTCTTTATTTTAAACTAATTTTAAAATGGAAAATGGCTATCATTTAGGGTTTGGGTATAGTTTGGCAGCTCTAAAATTCTGGTTTTTTCCTTGACAGTCCTTGATTGTTAGAATTTTCAACCTCAGCACTATTGACATTTCAGACCAGATAATTATTTTTTGTTGGAGGGGTTGTCCTGTGCATTGTAGAGTGTCTTAGTTGCATCCTTGACCTTTATCTATCTGCCAGTAGTATATCCCCAAATTATTACAACCAAACATGTCTCTAGACTTGCCAAATGTCTCCTGGGTGGGCAAAATTACCCCCACTGAGAACTGCTGGACCAAAGAAGATCGATGTACAGAAGAGAAAACTCAAGTTACTTCATTGATAATGGGCAAGTCCTTAAAACATCTCCAACTTCATATCTCTGTTCTTGCTGGTAAACTGTGCTAGAGTACTTGGCATAGGAAAGGAGGCCTAAATGAGGTTTTTCAGTTCCCTCTTCATGAAATGCTTACTGCACTGGAACCAGAGGATAAAAGAGGTAAGTTGTAAACTTACCCAAGGAATCTAAGACCTCTTTCAGCACCAATCTGATAGTAAAGAGGATGTAGAAGAAAGGAAAGACAGCATGGGTATTTCACTTTAAATCCTTTCAATTATTCAGCAATCATGTTTTTTTATTTCCAAGAGTTCTTTCTTGATCCCTGCTTGTTTTTTCCATAACAGGAAAAAAATTGTTTAATGTTCTGCGTTCCCTGAATATGGCTCTTTTCTCTGAGTCAATTTTTCTCTTTATCTTGCTCTGTCTCTTCCATGTCATTTGTTTTGGCAGGTATGCCTTCTCCTAAAAATTAAAACAAAAAAACAGGTGAGGAAAAAAGCAGGGGCATTTTCTATTTAAGACCAAGAAAATAGAAATAGGAATATTTACTTTGACTGTTGTGTCAATGGGTGGTTCTTGATAACTGCCAGGCTTTGTTTCAGGGCAAGAGTTCACAAACTGGGGTCCACAGATGCTCCAACATGCTATCACGAATACAATTCAGGGGATCCTGTGACCTTGGACAGTTAGAAAATGCATCATATATTATTTTATCTCTACCTGAAATTTAGTGTTTCTTTCATTGTGAATGAATAAAGTAATAAACCAAAATAATATTAGCAATACTTGCGACTTTTTCTTACCAAAGTTACCAATATTTTCATATTACATTACAGTTACTGAAAATGCTTTAAAATATCATTTAGATTCGCAGCTATTTCAAAATTACAGTTATTAGGTTTGCTGGTAGATTTTGTTATTTGATTGCAATTTTTTTTAGTATTTTGATAACTATTTCAAGATAAATGATTTCCTTTGTAATCCCACGTATTTTATTTCATGGATTTAAAAATATTATTCTGAAAATGAGTTCATAAACTTTGCCAGACTGTGTGAAGAGTTTCATGGTCTAAAAACCTTGATTTAAGGCATTCAGGGAGAGATGAGGAGCTTCAACATAGTTTGCGAGCTCTCAAAATGTCAGAATAATGGCATAATGAAATATTGCATGTATGTTGTTTAAAAACTTAATCATTTGAAGCAAATATTGTAGCTTTCTAATCATTTGACATATAAATTATATCATTGGGTTTTCCATCTCGATATATTTCTGTTTTGGCTTTTTTATTTTAACATTATCAACTGCTATAATTTTGAGTAATAATATTACTTGACATTATTTATTGAGTACCTTCTATGTGCCAGGCATAATATTAAGTGCATTGAATACTGTTTCCTATACTATGTTAACATGGAAAAGTCACTGGACTAGAGATCAAAACATATTGATAAAATAGCTTTTTCTGTTCTGCCACTAACTGTGATCTTAATTAATTATTTATTAATTAATTTGATTAATTAATATAGACTATGAAACAATGTAAAACAAACTGGTAATGTAATGTAAAAATCTAGTAATGTAAAATAAACTGGTAATGGCCACCGAGCTGAATATCAATTTCTGTAAATGTTTAATGGTGGTTCATATAATTTTTAATCATCAGCTTGTCTATATATATATATTTACATATGAATATATAAACATGCACAAACACACTACTAGGAAGCAACTCAGAAATTTTATTGTATTTACTATATGACATTGGGAAAAGTGTCTCACTATCCTCAAGTGGTTAAAATTTGTCATAGATTTGGTCTCTAATAATTCCATACTTCTTTTTTCTTTTTTCCTTTTTTTTTTTTGTGATGGAGTCTTACTCTATCACCCAGGCTGGAGTGCAATGGTGTGATCATGGCTCACTGCAAGCTCCGCCTCCCGGGTTCATTCTCCTACCTCAGCCTCCGAAGTAGCTGGAACTACAGGCATGTGCCACCATGCCTGGCTAATTTTTATATTTTTAGTAAAGACAGGGTTTCATCATGCTGGCCAGGCTTGTCTTGAACTCCTGACTTTAAGTGATCTGCCTGCCTCAGCCTCCCAAAGTGCTGGGAGTACAGGCGTGAGCCACTGTGCCCTGCCTATAATTCCATATTTCTTGAGGGTTTTGTTTACTCTGTTTCATTCTTTTTGTCTATTCTTGCCTGCCTGTCTTATTTCAGAAAGTCAGTCTTCAAGCTCTGAGATTCTTTCCTCTGCTTGGTCTACTCTGCTATTAATACTTGTGAATTTATTACGATAGTCTTTTATTCTGTTTTACAGCTCTATCAGGTTGACTACATTCTTCCTTATACTATTTTTTCTCTCAGTTCCTGCAATGCTTTTTCATAACTTTTACTTCCTTAAATTGTGTTACAATGTGCTCCTTTAGCTCAGTGAACTTTGTTCCTGTCCATATTCTGAATTCTACTTCTGCCCTGTCAACCATCTCCACTTCAGCCCAGTTCCAAACCCTTGCTGGAGAGGTTATGTGGTCATTTCAAGGAAAAAGGGAGCCCTAGCTTTTTGAGATTTTAGCATTCTTGAGCTGATTCTTTCTTATTTTTGTGGGCTTATCTACCTTCAATCTTTGAGGTTGCTGGTCTATAATTTTTTTTTTTTTTTTCTTCTAACATTCTGGCCAATTTTCTGTAGTGCTGCTGCAGTATGTTGGGAGTCCACTCCACTCCCTAGTTGCCTTATATTTCCCAGTACCTGTAGGTATCACCACTGAAGGCTGCAAAACCACGAAGATGGCAGCTTGCCCCTTCCTCTGGAAGCTCTGTCCCAAGGTGGTACGGACCAGTTTCTGGCCTGAATGCCCCTGTAGGAGGTGGCTGGGGACCCAGGATGGGAGCTCTCATCCAGTTAGGAGAAATAGGATCAGGGACCTGCTTTAAAAAGCAGTCTGGCCACGTTTTCCTAGAGCAGCTGTGCTGTGCTAGTAGTCTACTTCAGCTCCTGATTGCCTCAGATACTCCAAAGCCCAAAAGCTGGAACCGCTAAGTTTTCCAAACAGCAAAGATGGCGGTCCACCCTTCTTCCTGAGAGCTCCCTCCCAAAGAGGCCTGAAACCTCTTTCAGCCAGAGAACACCAGTGGGGTAGCCAGAAACCCTGCTTTGGAGGCACTACCTGGTTATGAGGAATAGGGTTGGGTACTAACTTGCAAAAGCAGTCTGGCCATGTTTTCATGGGGCTGCTGTGCTGTGTGGGATACTGCTTCCACCCCAGGTCCACTTAGGCTCTCCAAAGCCTGAAGGAAGGCTGGAACTGCTAAGTCAGGCAAACAGCAAAGATGATGGTTTGCCCCTCCCTCTGGGAGTTCCATCCTAGGGAGTTTTTGAATATCTGTAGGCAGTACAACACTACTGGGTGTGGTTAGAGGCCCCAGTTGGGAGATTCCACTCAGTGAGGAGGAACGGGGGTCAGAGACCTGCGTAAAAATGCAGTGTATCCGTGCATGCTTTCACAGAGTAGCTGTGCTCTGCTGGAGTACTGCTTCCACCCCAGTTGGTTTGGGCTCTTCAAAGCCCACTGGCTGGAAAGGCTAAGTCACCCAAACAGCGAAGATGGTGGCCTGCCCCTCCCCGTGGGAGCTATGTTCCTGGGAGTTTTCAAATGGCTGTCTTCTGGAGAACATTGGTGGGGGATGACTGGAAGCCCCACTTGGGAGGTTTCACCCAGTGAGGAGGAATAGAGTGGGGAGCTGCTTAAAGAAGCAGTCTGGCCATGCTTTAATAGAGTAGCTGTGCTGTGCTGGTATACCACTTCTGCTTCAGTCAGCCTGGGCTCTCCAAAACCTGCAGGCTGGAATGGCTAATTTACCCTAACAGGAAATATGGCAGCCCATCCCTCCCTTTGGAAGCTCTGTCACAGGGAATTTTCAAATTACTGTTGGCCAGAAAACATTGGTGGCAGTGGCTGCAGGCCCCACTTGGGAGGTCCAGCCCAGTGAGGAGGAACGGATTGGGGACTCACTTAAAGAACCAGTCTGGCAACGTTTTGGTAGAGTAGCTGTGCTGCGCCGCCGGGGAATCCCGTCTTCCCCCGGTCAGTTTGGACTCTCCAAAGCCCACAGGCTAGAATAGCTAAGTTGCCCAAACAGCAAAGATGGCAGTTCACCACTCCCCCTAGGAGCTCTGTGCCAGGGAAGTGCAGCACTTCTACTGGTGGCTGGCTGGAATTCCAAGCCTGTGGGTGTTATCCTGTGAGGTGCCATGAAAGTGGGGCCCCTAGACCATCACTGCTTGACTTGTGGGCTCAGCCTTTTTCCTAGGGGTATGTACATGAGTTTAATTTCCCACCGTTGTATTCTCAACGCACCAAGATGTAGCAGTCTCTCATTGTCTGAGATGATACCGAGTTCTTTGTCTCACGTCCAAGATAATAAAGGAGCACAGAGACAAGGCTGATTTAGTAAGCAAAAGCAGAAAGCCCTCTGCCAGCAGAGAGGGGAGGCCGAATGAGTTCCCCACTCTGAGGCTGGGGTCCAGTGTTTTATGGACAGGGAAAAGGAAGGAATGTGCTGAGTTTGCAGGCTGTCTTGGAGAATACCTGACTCAGCTTGGCCCAGGGCCTTGGCCTGGAACCAATTGGAAAACTTGGCCTGGGGCTAGATGGAGAGACTCACGCCTGTAATCCCAGAACTTTGGGAGGCCGAGGCAGATCACGAGGTCAAAAGATCGAGACCATCCTGGCCAACATGGTGAAACCCGGTCTCTACTAAAAACACAAAAATTAGCTGGGCGTGGTGGTGTGTGCCTGTAGTCCCAGCTACTCCTGAGGCTGAGACAGAGGTTGCAGTGAGTCGATATTATGCCACTGCACTCCAGCCTGGCGACCGAGCAAGACTCTGTCTCAAAAAATAAAGAAAACTTGGCCCGGGACCAACCAGGGGCTGAAGGGATTATTCATAGAGGCTGCTCAGCTTGGCCCGGCACCTATCAGGAGCTGAAGTGAAAGCTTTGCCCGGGACCTTGACCCAGGACCAATCAGGAACTGAAGTGATGATTCATAGAGGCTGGCCTCACAATCCAAAAAGGAAAGGAAAGTGCCCAACAGAACCCACTGGAGCCCACTGTATTCATGCCCACAAAAGGAGAAAAAACATTTTCCTGTGAGCCCACTGATTATACACGGGACAAAGGCATTTCTATGTCAGGTCTTGTTCCCTTATGTGAGTGAGCTGGAGGTTGGTGCAAGATTTTACCTGAATGGGCTGGAGGTTCTCCTATCTGTGCAGCTGTGAGCATGTCTCCAGGCACAACCCCTTGTGCTAGTTTCCTTATCAGTGCCTGCAGCTTGATTTTTTTCTCAGGCTACTTTTTATGTTATGTGGGGATGAGGCACTGACCTGTGGGTCAGGGGTTCTCCAGGGACCCTTGCCTTGTCTATCTAAGGCAAACTAGCTAAGTCCTGTCACCACTTTGCCAGAGTTGCAGTTACTTTTGCTGGGATGCCCCGAAAGCTGGGGAATCTAAAGCTCCCATGATTACATGTGTGCCTGAGCAACTGCTTGTCTGAGACCCCAGGTAGCTCTGTGTGTCAGACTGAAGGTCCTGATGAAGTGGATTCACGAGGCTATCTCTGGACCTGAGGCTTGCAAAGATCCATAGAAGAAGCATGGTTTCCCAAGGTTGTACATTTATTCACCACTTCCCTGAGTTGTGGAGGTTCCCTTAACTCCATGTCACTCCCAGGTGGGCCATCATCCTGCCTTGCTTTTATCTGTTCTGGGTGGGTCCAGTTGTTTCCTTGATTAGTACCAATGTGAGTACCTGGATGTTTCTGTTGAAGGTATGTATTTACTCACCCCTTCCATTCCTCTCTGTGGAGAGCCATGCACCCCAGCTACTTCTATTTGGCCATCTTTACCACTCACCCTCCAGTAGTGTATTACAAGAACAAGAAAGCATGCCTAAGTAGGATTTACTCCAGAAACTGAAGGTTAATTTAGAAGAAAGCTTATTAGTCTAATTCATTGCATTAAGACTAAAAAAGGAAATCCATGTATTAACAACTCAATAGATACAGAAAAGTTATTTGATACTTTTAATAACAATTCTTGATATAAATAAAAATCTCTTCTATGCACTGCTTAGTTTTTTTTACTGTGTTTATATATTGCTTCTATAATTTCAAATGAAAGTTAAAGTACTATTACCTAGTCTAACCGGAAAACTAAAGCAAAACATCGACATTTGACTCTCCATCTCAAAAATGTTACAGAATATTTGAAGAGTGATCAGATAAGCAGGTAGTTATTTATATGTGTATATGTCAAATGAAAATTTTCTGATAGCCATAGTTAATCCAAAAGAGTGCACACACTCGGGGTCTAAGAATTGAACGTGACTCAAACTTTACTTGAGTGTATATATTTTCCTTTTGTCAGTCATTTTACAAACTACCCCAGTTTCATAAGGTAATTTTATTGGAATTAAAGTTGAACACTTTAAAAATGTATAAGCAGTTACTATCAGCTACAGCTTTTAATTTATCCATATCTGCTATTATGGTGTTGCCTAGGTTTTCTTCTAGAGTTTTTATGGTTTTGGGTTTTACATTTAAGTCTTTAATTCATCTTGAGTTAATTTTTGTATAAAGTGTAAGGTAGGGGTCCAGTTTCAGTTTTCTGCATATGGCTAGCCATTTTCCCAGCACCACTTATTAAATAGGAGATTCTTTCCCAGTTGCTCGTTTTTGTCAGGTTTGTTGACAATCAGATGGTTGCAGATGTGTGGTGTTATTTCTGAGGCTGAGACTAAATTTTCATGTCTATTACACTGAGATGCTCTGAAGAGATAAAAGAGCCAATGTCTGATTTCAATCATGTTCTTAATGTTGTTTACCTTGGCATAGTTAAGTGTTTATTTGTGCCAAATAACAGTTATTTTTGCTTAAACAATAACTTATTTAAATTTTGGTTAGAGCTTTACAGTTTTAGGTTCTCTATCTACACATAGAAAATGATATCACAAATTGTTGAAATTAAAACCATTTGTGGCATCCATTATGTAACAATAAAATAATAGCCAGGAAATATACTTTTTTTTTCTAAAATAGGAAATATATATTTTTTTCTAAAATAGCAACAAAAATGATAAAATACACAAGAATAAACTTAATATAAAATGTGTAAGACACATGTGAGAATAAAATGTAAAATTTTCATAGAGGAAATGATAGATAAATGTTGAGTTATATGGCCACATTTCTGGCTTAGAACAGTCAATATAGTTAATATGACAAATCTCGAATATTTCAAATTAACTTTAAATACAATACTACTTTAATCAAAATTTTGATGGGATTTTTTTGAAAGTTGACTCTAGCTAAAAGTTCATCTGGGAGAATAAAAACTGTGAGAGAAATCCAAGATAAAAATACTAAGGTTAATGAGAAGGTAATATAACCCCCCCAAAAAATACTAAAATATATTCTAAATGTATAATAATTAATACACTGGCAAAATTAAAAATATATAAATATTTTAATGAAATGAATAAGAAAATGCAGAGACTAAATATGTGAAAAATTCAGTATATACTAAAGGTAATATTTCATATCAATCAGGCAAAGATGGATTATTCAATGGATAGTTTTGGTTAACTTTCAAAACATTTGGAAAAGAGAAATATACTTAGATCACTATATTATATAAATGGTATGATTTGGCTGTGTCCCCACCCAAAATCTCATCTTGCATTGTAATAATCACCACGTGTCAAGGGTGGGACCAGGTGGAGATAACTAAATCATAGGAGTGGTTTCCCCCATACTGTTCTCATGATAGTGAGTTTTCACGAGATCTAATTTTTGTTTGTTTGTTTGTTTATTTTTTGAGACAGAGTCTTTCTGTCACCCAAGCTGGAGTGCAACGGTGGAACCTTGGGTAACTGTAACCTCTGCCTCCCCCAGATTCAAGCGATTCTCCTGCCTCAGCCTCCTGAGTAGTTGGGATTACAGGTGCCCACCACCATGCTCTGCTAATTTTTGTATTTTTAGTAGAGACGGGGTTTCCACATGTTGGTCAGGCTAGTCTCGAACTCCTGACCTCAAGTGATCTGCCCACCTTGGCCTCCCAAAGTGCTGGGATTACAGGCATGAGTCACTGTGCCCAGCCCATCCAATAGTTTTATAAGGGACTTCCCCCCTTACTCAGCTCTCATTCTCTTTCCTTCCACTATGTGAAGAAGGATGTGTTTGCTTCCCCTTCCGCCATGATTGTAAGATTCCTGAGGTCTCTTAGCCATGTGAATCTGTGAATCAATTAAACCTGTTTTCTTTATAAATTACCCAATCTTTGGTATGTCTTTATTAGCAGTGTGAGAACAGACTAATAAAATAATGTACACAAAATAACTCTAGATGTATTAATGACTGAATGTAAAAAAAATTATGCACTTCTAAGCATGACACTAAAACAGAAAATAGAAACAATTTATATCTGTAACTACTCAAAAATTGCATACATACAAAATGCCATAAATAAAAGTCAAAGACAAGACATATTGAGGAAAATATTTGCAATGCATATGACAGACAAAAAGTTAATATTCTTAATATATCCATCAGCAAGATAAAGATTAACAGATCAATAAGTAACAAACAAATGGCTAGAGTACAGTTAACAAAATAAGAAATAAAAATGGACTTAAGTAAATAAAAGATGATGTTGCCATTTGTTGTGAGAAAAATTTTTTTCCAATATTGATGAATTGTGTATTGTAAACTTGTGAAAAAGTTATAATTTAAAATCTACGTTGCTATGGTATCCAAATTAACATTTATTAATATGTTTGTTTTTGCAGTGTCTTGGTTTGGATGGACCTTGCCCTCATATTTATTTGAGGAAGATTAATATTTTTGGTCTAGATGTCGATTTTACACAATGTCCTGTACTGAATTGGGCCATGGGAAATGCAAGAGATGGCTCTGGAAGAAAAGACAGTCTAGAGGAATCCTCCTTTTTAAATGGAAAAGATACTGGTTTATTGTGAAACAGTCAACTCTCTACTAGTTCCCTCACAATGTAAGTTCACCAGGAAGGAAAGAAAGTCTATCTATTGTCACTGAATTAGAATAGTCCTTAATCTTTGCATTAGTATTAAGGAATTGAATTTCTGACAAATAAAGTAATGCACACAATACCTAATGTTAGGCAATAATCCACTGATGTTACTTCTTGCAAAAAAAAATGATTTATAGGAAAGGCATTGTAATTAATGGTTTTGAAAACAAAAATGCCTAGTTTATAATCCCAGCTCTTTTTCTTATTCGTTTCAAGACATTGAACATGTTACATAACTTCTCTGAGACTCATTTTCTTCATTTTCTCAGGGCGAGTAACAATACTTGCCAAGAATTTTCATCCTCTCGTTATGATATGTTGATCCTCTCCCTCTCAACCAGATCCATCTCATAGACTGTTAAAAACTGCTAAAATCTTTCCATTTAAATAAAAGTGAGATGAATGAGGTGCCTTTCACTGATTATAAAAATGCTCAAAGACGACCAGAATTTTTATGTCAGAAGGGACAAGATCACAAGTTTGGTTTTGGACATATTGAGTGTGCAAGGTGCCATTAAAGTTACCCCAGTGGGGAGAGCAAGTCTGGAGCCCGGAAGAAATCTCCAGCTTTTACCTTAACTTTGTCTTTTACAGCCAGAATTCTTGATAGTGTTCTTTATACTTACTGTCTTCATTATCTCACTTCTAAGTATTCCTCAATCTCTCTTCTACCCACTTTATTCCATTAGAATGACTTTGATAAGCTTACAATGAGCCCACCTGTGGCTAAGTCCAACAGACGTTGTCAGACCTTATTTTACTTGACCACTCCTTTTCTCCTACACTTCCTGCCTGCCACTCCTCCTCTGTTACTCTTGCAGGATAATTCTACTCTCCCAGATCATTAAAAGTTGGAGCTCCTCAGGGATCCATTTTAAGCTTTTTTCTTATTCTATATTTTTTAGATTGCTTTATCCATGTCTATTGCTTCAATTTACTATCTATATTCAGAAGTCACATATATTTATATCTACATACCAAAATCCTCTTCTAAGATTGTAGACTCATAAGTTCAAGTGATGGTTCTGCTGGGATATCTCAAGAGCACCACCTATTCAATATATTCAAAACAAAATGTATGATCTCACTATCCTCCAAATGGTATCTCCTTCCTGTGATTGTCCTCTAAGGAGTTACCCTGAAACTTGCCACTCTTTCACCTGCTATAGTTATCCATATCAATGCTGGTCAATATTATCTCCTAAATATCTTTCAAATTTATCAATTTATCTCCCTTGCCTGTGCCTATACCCTAGTTCAAGCTACCATCATCTTAAACCTGAACAGTTTTTTTTTTCAATTTTTTAAAAAACTTTTTTGTAGAAACAGGGTCTTACCATGTTGCCCAGGCTGGTCTCAAACTCCTGGCCTCAATCTATCTTTCAAGCTCCATCTCCCAAAGCACTAAAATTACAGGCCTGAGCCACTGTGCCCAGCCTGAACAATTTCAATAGCCTCTGACCTGTCTCCCCACTTTCACTTTGGCCTCCCTCTAATCTGTTCTACCATTCTAATCGGAGAAACATTTTCTTAAAATATAAATGTGATCATATCACCACTCCTTAACCTCACTCCACTTTTCCATCCATCCCCTTTATTTAAAGCTATCAATAACTTTTCATTATTTTTAGACTAAAAAAAATCCATAAAAAGAATTACCAGGCAATGCATGGATTATATACCTTTCCAGTCACATCTTATACCAAGCACCACTGTGGTTTTTACATTCCAGCCATGTTGGCCTTCTTTTAGTTTCTCTAATGTATTATGTCCCATCCACCTACAGAACCTCTGCATATGCTTTTCATTTTTCCTATAATATTCCATGACCTGGGTAACTCCTAGTCTTCCTTCAGAGTTCACCTTAGTATATGATTCTTTTAGGAAAGTCTTCCCTAATCCCTCCCCGCCCGCCAACTTGATCACTTATTAGCTCTCATAGCATTATGTACCTCTACTTCACAGCATTTAGCACACTAGTAATTTTACTTTTGTTTTGTGACTCTTGTATTAATGTCTGTCTTCCGCTTTCTCAAGTACTACCTCTCTGTTCCCATAACTTCTAACCTCAACAGTTCACGTGCCTCAATATGTGGCACGATTTATGTGCTCAATTGATATTAATTAAATTAATGAACAGTTGTGATGATTCAATGAATTAATGCATGTAAATTACCTTTGCATAGTGTCTATCATGTAATAAGTCATCAGTAAATATCACCTCTCATCATATTATTCTATACCTTCTCCAACCAATGTGAAAAATCTTCTATTTCAAATGTGAAAATGTTTAAGACTAATTATGAAACATCAAATCATTTTATATTATATTAATAACCTCACCTGATGAATATCATTCATCTTATTCTTTTCCAAATTAAACAGAAAAAATACTAAATTGTACTCACCGTGTTTTCATTTCACTGACAGAGCATTCTTATAATTAATTATCTTAATACAAGCTAAATCAAAGTTCCAGTGCCTTTTTTAATGGATCCGGCTTTGTGAGAGTTTTTCTACATGTAGCCTTTTGTCAGATTATTATTAAATGTATGAGATTTTGATTTTTTAATTCAGTGATTGCTAGGTTTATATTTTTATATAACTTTAATAGAATTTTTCCCTTGGGAATTATAATGCATGTTACAAACATCACAGCATATCAATAATTGGTTCCCCTTTTTTATTCTTGAAGAAATTGTGACTCAGAAAGAATAAGTGACTTGGTAAGCATTGGTATAATTATAACAACCAGATCTTAGTAACCTCTATAAATAAGTTGAGTAATGTCCAATCTTTTGTTATTTCATGACAATTTCTTAGAAAAATTATGGGTTGCTTGTAATACCAGAGAGAGGGAGAGAAAATGGCATGTTAAAAAGACCACATTTCAAATACTGTTCTGTGATGCCCATATGCTAAACAATTTCATGCTTGGCAACTTCTTTTTTAGATATTTTTAAAGGGCTTTCAAACTAAAAATAATTGATGTACGTAATAACCATCCTATAATAGGAAACTTAAGGTTTAGAAATATGTTAAATGGTACTATTACCACTCTTTTCTGGCCTTTTGGGATATATTTTTTTCTTCTTTGAATGCCCTATTGACATTGAGAACTATTTGTGTATTTTGAAGTAACTCTGTGTAGTCATTAACTATGTGTAACAGTATGCTGTTACCATAGCTGGTTTACTAAATTCATGGCCCATTCACTTTGCAGAAAGCTATTAATATTAGGTTGATGCAAAAGTAATAGTGGTTTTTGCCATTACTTTTTCACCAACCTAATATCTCGAATGCATGGTAAGCAAACTGCATTATTAAATAAATAGTTGTTCATTATTACCCTGGTGACCTGGCTCTTGGCTCTTCCTTTGAAGGGCTAACTCACTCTATTCAGTCTTTTCTTTACATCCTTTTATTCTCTCCCTTTTCCATTTCTTTTGTAGAATATCAAGGCTGAGACAGTTTTATATATCTACCTGAATTCCAAATTGACTTGGCTTCATGTTGCAGAAGAAAGCAGTAAATAGATCCTTAAGTTCAAAGTCCAGATCAGCACTGTACAATAGAAATATAATGTAAGGTACATATATAATTTTAAATTTTCAAACAGATTGTTCAGAGTACCGGTGTTCCAGCATTATGCTGTGATTGGAGTTTATGAATAATAGATTCTATAAGATTAACACAATAGTTTTATTACTTTCAAATTAGCTTACCACTCTAGTTCATTTTTCACCTTTCTTCTTTTTATCTGCAAAATATTAAAATTAACAATTACCTTTCTTTGGGGGAAGAATCATAGAACTTACATATTTTTATCAAATCTTTTTCTAACTTACTATATTACAATACCTACTAATTTACAATGTTCTTCAAATGATACATTGCTTATCCTGTAGCCAGATTCCTATAATTAAAGAATGTGTGCATAGAATCATCAGCAAGCTTGGGAGAAGAATCAATCAGCATCAAGTTGTTCTTTTTCCTTTTGTTGACTTAATAAAGTCACATACATTAACTCATTCTACAACCAAAGACCTACAGGAAATCAGGCAATGGATCAAAAAGAAATAGAATGACTTCTGCTTCTGCTCTGGGCTAATATTCCAGAATATGTATGATAAATTATGTTAATGGTTGTAACAATTTTTGAAGAAACTCAGTCTAAGGACTTGGAAAAAATCCACCACCATCAAAATAGTAGAAAAAACTTTGGAAGCCAAAGCCATTCATTTAGTTTATTATATAAGCGCTGAAATTAAGATGTTTGAAGAATGCTGGTATAATACTAGGAGATACTGAAGAGATAAGTATCTATAAGTTGCTAGATGTCGTACTTTCTGCATTAGGTTATATTCTTACTATTATATATCTTAGTATGTAATATATAATTATATATAATATATAAGAAATATAATAATATATTATATACATTACATATAAGTTATATCATATAGTTTATATATCTTCAGAACAGATGAAATGAAAACTTGGGACGATTCAGGGAAGAGAAATAAATGCCAATCACAGGGATATAAAAATAGATTCCATGAAGAAAAGTTAAATAAATCAGTTTGTTTTAGTGGTAGAGAGAGTTATATAATTATTACAACTTAGTATTTTAAAAAATTATACAAAAAGACAGTCGAAAATTAAAAATAAAATTGCAAAAATACGTGCTTAAGTTGAAGCAGGAGAGCTTGAATTATCTATAAAATAAAATATATTACCAGAATTGGCTACTGAGGAAAGTGATATAGTTTCCACCTTTTAATATCTTAAATTGTGTCCTGGAGGCTTTAGGTACTCAAGCCTGAAGTAAGAAGTAGAAACAAATTGCTCTCTTTAAGTAGCTTTCCAACTATAAGGTTGCATAATTTTTCATTATTGTGGACTAGAGAGTATGACTAGACAGTACTTACTTGTGTGTAAGATATTGCCCTGGAAGAGCTTGTAACTTCTACATTTGTCCTGTGATGTAGAGGAGTGATTTATCTACCAGTGAAGGAGATGAGGAAGGGCAAAATAAATCCATTCTTATTTTCAAAGTGGAAGAGATTTAGCTACTCAAAAGCCCAGGTCATTTGCCACTAGGGGTAATTCACTAAATAAAAAGAATAAACAGTCATATTAATCGCATCTCTAACTATTTACCTTCAAATTTGTGCATGTTGTTAATAGATAGCTCCCTGAACTGAAAACTGGGTTTTCTAGAATGGAAATTCCTAAGAATAAAAGTTGGCCCCTGCCATCTAGTGGACACCATAAGATTAATTTCTTTCTAGTATTTACCTACTATTTTGGTTTTGGAAAACAGAAACCAAATTAATACAGGACTTGGTGAATCATTTTCAGTACTATATTTCTTTATTTTGCTCAGAACGATACCTTTCCTTTTTAATCAGTGTTTCATATGTTGGTCACGCCCCAGAGGTGAAATGAATTCCCCACCCTCAATCTCAACTTTGGTTAAGAGGTCAGGACACCACATACACACCAGGACGCTACGAAAATGTTTATTATTTACATTATGATGCTTTCCGGGGAGAGCAAGACAGGCATTCCTGCTGACCCAAAAATAACTTCAGATCAGGGTGTGGTGGCTCAGGCCTGTAAACCCAGCACTTCGGGAGGCTCAGACAGGAGGATCTCTTGACCCCAGGAGTTCGAGACCAGTCTGCACAACATAGGGAGAACCTGTCTGTACAAAATCTAAAAAATTAGTAGGACATGGTGGCAGGCACTTGTGGTCCCAGCTGCTTGGTAGGCTGAGGTAGGAGGATCCCTTGAGCCCAGGAGGTCGAAGCTTCAGTGAGCTGTGATTACACCACTGCACTCCAGCCTGGGTGACAGAATGAGACTCTATCTCAAAAAAACAAACAAATAAACAAAACAAAAACAAACAAACAAAAAAAGCTTAGTTGTTCTAGTATTAAGGAGTTAAGGCTGGAATTAAGGTTCCAGCATACAAGGGAAAGGGAGGAGGGTAGAGCTTGAAAACTATCAGCAATCAAATATCTAAAGTGGAGTCAGACTCTTTATTACCCTTCTTAAGGGATATTTTGTCCTATTAGATCAAATTTAAGTCTATATAAGGAAAATGAACTACATAATTTACATTGACTATCCTAATAGACTAAGTGGGTTATTCTGCTGGATTATATAAAGATACCATTGCTGATTCTGTGATACCAATATTATAGAATTGCAGAGAAGAAATATTTCTATTCAAGTTTATAATGTTTTCTAATGTATAAATACTTAACACACTGAAAATTTCAATTTTAAAGCAGATAAATTAAGAATAATTGATAACTCACATTATAAAATAATCACATTACAAAATAACCTTTACTTAATATCTGACTTTTTTTAAGTAGTGATTTTTTTTAGACAAATGATACTTTGCCTATATTATAAAGTAACCATTTTTCAGTAAGAATATATGATTTAGAAACAAATAGGAATGACACACATCTCTTGTGAATACATTTATTGCAAGGATTGTGGTATATTTTTAGTTTACTACTTGCACAAACAATGAGGAATATCCCCATTTTTTATTGTTAGTGCTATTATGTTAGACTTCAATTCTTTTTTTAGGTATAACCTACACTTTTAACCTAGAATATGTTGAATTATTTATTTTTTAACATTATAATTCCCTTTGCCTTTTGGAAACAACCTGAGTGCCTTAAGCTGTAAGAGTAACTTTGAATTTCCACTGCTGGATTATCACTCAATTGTTGAATTTCTTAATTTTAATAGGAACTGTGTTTGGATAAACTTTTTGTCAGTTGCAGTAGATTTATACTTACTATAAAAAACAATAGCACAGAAACATAGTGGCCTTAAAATACGTAAAATTAGGGAACGGGAACACTGACACATTGAAGGATCTGACTATGAAAAATGTTGAAACATTGATATATAGGGAAAGAACATTCATTGAATTTGATTTAGATACAGAGTAAAAACAAAAGACTTGAAACCTGAGCAGGGCATATCCTTACTTGAGTCTGATTATTTTAGTTTCAGTAGTAGTATACTCAAACAGAATCGTACCAAGGATAATGAATATTGTGCATCAAACGTTGACTTACTGGCAGAGATTGCATAACAAGAAAATTAATGAGTAATAAAAGTCAGCTGTTGTTGATGCAGCAAACCTTTTTTTAAAAAAATTCCAGATCTAGGTAAATTATGGGAGAACGTGTTTATATAGTGACCCAATACACTAGAAGCAAGATTGTTGAGGACATTATTGTTTAATTGTACATTTGCACATAAGATAGCCTTTTATAGTATTAATGATATTGTTGTGTTCTATATAAATCTTTTTTTGTGTTTTATGCTGTTTTTAATGGATATCACACAGCTTTAGTTGAAAGTGTTTGGTCCTTAGGATAAGGCACATTTTAGAAAAGAAAATTTTAAGTTGTGGGAAATGGGCACTTATTTATTTTTCTTCTCATTTAGATTAAACATGTACATAAGAGCCTGTTAGAGGCTAGAATGGTGGGAATGAAACAAAACAAGTGGATATACACAAGATACCTTTAGGAGGTAAAATCAACAACTTAGCTATAGGAGTTGAGGGAGATTATATGTCAAGGATGACTTCTAGGCTTCTGGCTTATATAACAAGATGGATTTCATTGTGATTTTCAATGAGATATGGAACACTGGAAGAGGACCCGAATTTTAAGGACAAGACTATGAGTTTGGTCTGTGGACATGTAGAATTAGAGCTTTCTGTGAGACATCCTATGGAGTTTCACATAGTTTTCTCTTAGCCTGGAGCTCAGAGAAAAGGACTAAACTGGAGATAATTTGTGATTGATATGGTATTTGAAGCCATAGGCATAGGTGAGAACAGCTAGGACAGTGGTTCTCAAACATGAACATACATCAAAATAAACTGGAGGGATTATTAAAACACAGATTGCTGGGGCCCATTCCTGAAGTTTCTGATTCAATAAGTCTAGTGTGCGGGCTGAGAATTCACCTATCTAACAAGCCCCTGGGTAATGATGATGCTGGTGATCCTAGGTCTCTGAGAACCACTGACCTAAGGAAAGAGTTTAAAAGTGATAAGAAGACCCTGCAGAATTCCAACATTTAATGGTTGAGTGGATCCTGCAAAGTAAACTGAAAGAATGTCCATAAAGGTGAGCAGAATTGCACTAACATTATAGCATCATTATTTAATATGTTCCTAGGATTCTATAGCAGAGATCTATAAGCGCAGTCAACACACAGTCCTTTGTTCTTAAGGAACAAAAGATGTTGAACTTTCAAAATCAGGGGTTGTTGTTACGCATACAGTTTAGTTGTATATAAGGTGTTTGCTTCAGAGGTAAGAATATTTGTAGAGGTAAGAATAAGAATATGTGTTGACTAATGTTATCAATGAATCTTTGACTATAACAGGTTCTTATGTTCATGTTTAATCTAAATGAGAAGAAAATTAAATAAGTGCCCATTTCCCATAACTTAAAATTTTCTTTTCTAAAATGTGCCTTTTCCTAAAGACCAAACAATTTTTTTTTTTTTTAGACAGAGTCTCACTCTGTCACCCAACCTGGAGTGCAGTGGTGCAATCGCTGCTCACTGCAACCTCTGTCTACTGGGTTTAAGCAATTCTTCTGCCTCAGCCTCCCGAGTAGCTGACACTACAGGTGCGTGCCACCACACCCAGCTAATTTTTTGTATTTTTAGTAAAGACAGGGTTTCACGATGTTGACCAGGCTGGTCTCTATCTCCTGACCTCGTGATCCACCCGCCTTGGCCTCCCAAAGTGCTGAGATTACAGGCCTGAGCCACCACACCAAGTCATGGACCACTTTCAATTAAGGCTATGTAATATCCATTTTATTGTGTTTCTTAATGTAAAACTAAGAACCAGGATAACTTTGAAACCTGACACAGTGTATCTACTCAGCATTCATCTATAACCACTATGCTTTCACTGATATTTAAGACTATAGAATGAACAAGAATATATTCTATATACCAGTGTTCTGTGTTGTTGGAAAGCATAGGAAATGATTGAAACTAACTGCCTTGATTGAAGTGAATGGTGAACTGGTTTTTACAGGCTGACATTGCTTAGCATGATGATTCAACATATTTTGTTTGATTAGTTTTATGTACATTTACTTGAACTTTAAAAGAACGTGCAATAAAACTTATAAATTGTTTCTTGCTTATCTTGATTATTCTACTGTCCATAAGCTGACTATGGCACAATGCCACAAGTTAGTTTAAAGCTTATCATTCTTTCAAATAGATCACGCTTGATCTGCTTGTATATTAAGCATGATCCCTATGGAAGTTGATAGATGGAGTTCTCCTTTTGTAACAAAAATACCCCATGTGAGTAAAATATGCCCTATAAGGCATTAATTCCAATTAGAGAAAACAACACATTACTGATATTTTAAACTACATCCTACAGATTTTAAAGTGTGTTCACTAATGTCATCAATGAACCTTTGACCATAACAGGCTATTACATTCATGTTTAAGCTAAATGAGAAGAAAAATAAATTATCTATAATTTCAAAAGGAAAATTGTTTACATTTGTAGTAAACATGCCAGAAGGAAGGGTTGTTCTTCCCTTAGTGAGTTTATAGAGCCCACTCTCAATTTTAATCATGTTGAATTTAATCCTTTCACATTGCTAGTGGCTATAATTTATGCTGCTGAGACCCAAGCACAACAATATTCTGTCTTGAGAAAAAAAAATTTCTATCTTGACAACACTTAAGTAATAACTCATTATAAAAAGAAAAAAATCTGACAATATCAGAGAAGTTGTCAGACTGTTCCCAGAAAAGGGCATAGTGATAAGTGTAGCTAAAAGTCCCCTGGAAAGACTGAAGAATATCCTGACATGGAAACAATGTTTTCTATTCTGTCAAGAAGTGTAGTAAGAAGATTGCTTGGCATCTGGGAGAAAAATCAAGATTAAAGGTAGAGTATTGTTTTAAATAAAGAAAAATATATGAAATGTATTTATATCCTAAAAGGAAGGAATCTATTTTACAAAGGATGAGATGAAAGATATATCAATAAAAGAAATGGTTGAGGAAGCAAATGAGGAAAGAGAGGATGAGATCAAAGACATATATGGGGAATTAGGTTATAAAAATGAATAAATAACTGAGGATAGGTAGGTATGCAGGCAAGGGTGAAATGTGTCATTACACACAAAGTAAATAATACACTAAGCCTGAGACATTTGACTGTTTGCACTAAATAACATCAAAACAGTGTGAATGTTTTAAAGCAAAAGTGATTTAGCCCAGACTCTTCATAGAGATACCTCCTTCTCCTTAACTTTCAAATTGTCAGCAAACCCTAAGGGAATGCATTCCATAGTCAGCAAAGCAGTAGTAAAACTATGATAGATTCAAAGAATCTTAATGTCTGCTTTGTTCTCTCCATCAACATTATTTTTTAATCAGAGAAATGTTAGAATTTTTCTATGATAAACCTTTGTTCATTGAACTTGAAATATTTAAGTTATTATATTAAAATATAAATGAAGACCTAAAACATTTCTTACCCTTTTCCAGTAATTTTATGTAATTTTAAAATCATCTAGTTAGAAACAGGTAACTATAGTCTATCATTGTTTTTCTCTGAAAAAATTGCATGTCTAGTGATGATTTCATTAGAAAAATGAAAGAAGAGGAATATATAATTGTTTTAACTAACATAAACCTTTGTCTACATAGAAATATCATAATTGATTATAAACATACAACTGGAAATGAAAAGAAAATCATTGAGAATAGATTGCTTTATGTTACATGATGTTACATGCTGTTTTTTCTTTTGAAAGTGAGTGAAGGATATTGAATAATTTGAAAACAGTAATAATTGATAAATAAAACTATAGTGAATTTAAAAGATTATTACTAAAATGGCATCTCAATGCAGTTTCTATGATCTAAGTTGTTACGCGATAATATCTAATAGGAAAATTTGTATAAATTTGATTTTACTTTAATTTTAAATTACATACAATATAATTTTCTCTTAAAGAAAATTTAACATATATTTAGATAAAACTTTTCAAAGACTATGCTCCTCTTCATTTTAACAAATGTGAAATCTGAGACACAGATTGAATTCAATTTTGTGCCCCGGATCTGGAAATATCTATTAGAATAGTTAAGACTTTGTATAACCCTGATTCTCCACTCTATGTATATAAGTATTTCTTAATAAAGTGATGCCTAATATTTTGGCAAAATATTGTTTCTTACTTTAAATCTTATGTAATTCAAAATTATTTCTCTTAACATATTTATACAAGGCCATTTACTCTTAAACTGAAGAAGCAATGCTTGCATAGAGTTGACAGGGTTATAGGTTTGTTTCTTTTTTTAATTCCATTAGCTATATAGAAAAGAAAAGAGATCCACACATATAACCACATGGATTGTCATGTTCACATGTTAATGGTTAGGATGTCTGAAGAAACTTTGTTATTTATCTCACAAATCTAAGTAAATGTTGCTTAAAAAGAGAACAACAGAATTACTTTGTATAATCAGATCAGAAGTACTTGGTATAGCTTTTCTTATGAAGACTCAGCAATTGTAGCAGCCCTGTTCAGTCATTACAGAAAGCATGCATGCCCTTTGTGTCTGTTTGAAAAGTCAATCATCATTTTCCTCTCAGTAAAACAGAAAATAGAAAGATATGGATCTCCAAGTACAAGCTACTTTTGCCTGTGAGCAAAGCTTGTTTGGCCAGTGAGATAGCCTAAAAACAACTCAGAAAATTCTTCTTACAGGTTTGTAAGAAAGAAGTGGAAGATAATAGAAACTTCTTTGATCTTTGGTTATTAACACAGGATTATAAATATTATGGGCAGTAAAATAAAAAGCCAGATATGGTAGAGCAAAATCGTTTAAAACTTAAAGTACTTGCTTCACCTACTAACTAGAATATAAAACAGAGTGCCAAAGTTAAGGAGATAGAGTATCTCAAGGTACAAAATCACAAAATAAACACCATGGATATTTATCTAAAGAAAAACATGAATGCGCAGCCACTAACATTTATGTTTCAGAATTAAATAAAATCTTTGATATACTAAGTACGTCTGTATTAGAGCCAAAAATATTTATCTTGGTCTCTATCAATATGTTGTCCAATTTATTTAAATGCACATATCCATTAAAAGTTTATCCATATGTATTTATATTTCTTAAGTAGGCCTCATTCAACTGTAATCCTTATGAACCTCAACGACTTAACTTTCCCCTGAGTTTAAAATTTCAGTTCCTATATTTATATAGAAACTTTTCAAGTTTAGCCTATTTTGATCTCATTTTACATCCTATCTCCATAAGTATTATATCTGTAACTAAGGCAATATGAACAATTTCAAAGATATTTTTGCTTGATTTCTACATAAAAAGTGAATAGATATGAGTTTCACTTCTAACTAGTATAGAATAATAAATATGATTTACCATCTTAAAATGTTTTAAAATCTGAACAAAATATATGAAAAAAGGACTTTCAAGACAGTGAAGATCAATCAATGAAGGACACTCTGGAAATACAGGAGTTGGATCATTACGCCAACTTATATTTTTCAGCACACAGAAAAGGGAAGGAGAACCCTGGTGGAGCAAGGCAGACTCCCTAAGTTGAGGAAACAAAGTTAAGCATTTGCAGAGACCAAAGGGGCTAAGGCTCATAGAGAAAAATCCCAGAGAGTGAAAGACTATGCAAAGAGTGAGCTCTGTAGATCTGTACAGGTTCCCATCCAGTATTCAGTAGAGCACTGTTTAGGTCCTGTCTGGAAGAAAAGTCCTCAATGCTGGTAAAAGAACCACGTGAAATGATTAGAGAAAATATATCCAGAGCTCACAATAAGCTTGAAATAGTTCCTATTCCCACAAACCATGCTGAAAAACTGTGTAATTTATGGAACATTGATAAGAGGGTCTTGCTTCTATAGAAGGTAATAATTTAGAAAATATTATTCTTTATATTTTGAGACAGAGTCACACTCTGTTGCACAAGCTGAAGTGCAGTGGCAGGCAGGATCTCCCTTTTTTTGCCCAGGCTGGTCTCAAATTCCTGGGCCCAAGCAATCTTCCCACCACAGCCTCCCAATGTGCTAGGATTACAGGAATGAGACACCAGGCCCAGCCAACAAATATTATTCTGATCTCACCTAACAAATATTTTTAAAAAGACCCCAAAAGGTCAAATCATTTCAAAGTAACTTAATTGTGTCCCACAAAAAGCTCAAGAATATTTATAGAAAACAAAATATCTACCACCCAAATGAAGTAAAATGCACACTATCTGGCAACCCATCAAAAATTACAAAGCATGCAAAGAAACAGTAAAATGTGACTTTTACTAAAGAGAAAAATCAATCAAACCCAACCCAGAATTCACACACTAGAATTAGTAGATCTAATTATATGCTGCCTATGAGAAATTCCCTTTAAAGATAAAGACACACTTGGTTTAAACATAAATCAATAGAGTAAGACATCATGCTCAAAAAATTAAAATAAAGTTCACATGGTCAATTTGTGGAAAATGGTCAGTTCATAAGAAGGACATAGCAGTCCCAAACCCTTATGACCATAATAACAAAACTTCAAAACACACAATATATACATTTTTTTTCATGAGCACATGGAACTTTTACAAAGATAGATGATATGTTATGCAACAAAACTAAACTCAATACATTTAAAAGAATTCAACTCAGACAAATGTTTATTCACAGTGGAATTAAATTAGAAATCAATAACAAAAAGATATCTGGAAAATATCCAAATATTCAAAAACTGAATAACTTACTTGTAAATAGCCCATAGGCCAAAGGAAAAAAAAGAAAGAAATTGGAAGGTATTTTGAAATAAATGAAATAAAAACAACGTATCAAAATTTATAGGATACCATTAAAGCAGTACTTAGGCAGAAACTGATAAATTCTTATATTAGAAAAGAAGAAAGGTCTCAAATTAATAACTTCAGCTTCCACACAAAAAAAGAAAAACTAAAAGGGTAAAAGCAAATAAAAACCCAAATTATGCAGAAGAGAGAAAATAATAAAGATAAGAAGAAAAAACAATGAAATAAAAACGAAAACAAAGCAAAAACACACAATCAATGAAACAAAAACCTGGATCTTTGACAAGATCAGCAAAATTAATCATCTTCTACACCAAATGATCAGGAAAAAAAACAGTGATGAAGTCTCCCAAGATTGAATCAGGAAGAATTAAAACTCTGAACAGACCAATATCTAGTTATGAAATTGAATCAATAATTAACCTACCAACCAAAAAAAAAAAATCCCCTAACAAGATAAATTCACAGTTGAATTCTACCAGATATTCGAAGAGCTGGTACCAACACTACTGAAACCATTGCAAAAAATAGAGGAGGGACTCCTCCCTAATTCATTATATGAAGGCAACATCACCCTGATACCAAAACCTAAAAAAGAGACAATGAAAAAAAAAAAAAAACTGGCCAATATCCCTGATGAACAAAGACACAAAAATCCTCATAAAAATGCTAGCAAACCAAATCCAACAGCATATCAAAAAGTTAATTCATCACTTCAAGTAGGCTTTATTCCTGGATGCAGGGTTGGTTCAACATATGCACATCAATAAATGTGATTCACCACATAAACAGAATTAAAAACAAACACCATATGATCATCTTAATAGATGCAGAAAAAAAACAACTTTCAATAAATCCAACACTCCTCTTTAAAAACTCTCAACAAACTAGGCATTGAAGAAACATACCTCAATATAATAAAAATCATCTATGACACACCCACAGAAAACATCACACTGAATGAGCAAAAGCTGGAAACATTCCCCTTGATAACTGGAAGACAATAAGGATGCCCACTCTCATCATTACTATTCAACATAGTACTGGAAGCCCTAGCGAGAGCAATCAGCCAAGAAAAAGAAATAAAAGGCAATCAAATAGAAAAAGAAGTCAAACTGTCTCTCTTCACTGACTATATTATTCTCTACCCAGAAAACCCTAAAGATTCCACCAAAAGCCAAATGGAATGGATAAATAACTTCAGTAAAGTTTCAAGATACAAAATCAATGTACGAAAATCAGTAGCATTTCTATACACCAATAATGTTCAAGCTGAAAGACAAATCAAGAATGAAATCTCATGTAAAATAACTGCAAAAAAGTAAAAGTCCTACAAATACAGTAAACCAAGGAGGTGAAAGATCTCTACAAAAACAACAACAACAAAAAACACTACAGGCTGGGTGCAATGGCTAACACCTGTAATCCCAGCACTTTGGGAGGCTGAGGTGGGTGTATCACCTGAGGTCAGGAGTTCGAGACCAGCCTGACCAACATGGTGAAATCCCGTCACTACCAAAAATAGAAAACAATAGCTGGGCATGGTGGTATGCACCTATAATTCTAGCTACTCAGGAGGCCGAGGCAGGAGAATTGCTTGAACCCGGGAGATGGAGGTTTCAGTGAACCGCAATCACGCCATCACACTCCAACCTGGGCAACAAGAGTGAAACTTTGTCTCAGAAAAAAAAAAAAAAAAAAAAAAAAAAAAAAAAAGCTACAAAATACTACTAACAGAAGTCACAGATGACACAACAAATTAGAAAAACATTCCATGCTCATGGATTGGAAGAATCAATATCACTAAATGGCCATACTGCCCAAACCAATCTACATATTTTACACTATTCATATAAAACCACCGGCATCCTTTTTCAGAGAATTGGACAAAAGTATTCTACCATTCACATGGAACCAAAAAAGAGCATGAATAGCCAAAGCAGTTTTAAACAAAAAGAACAAAACTGGAGACATTACATTACCAGACTTCAAACTGTACTGTAAGGCTACACATTAACCAAAACAATATGTACTGGTACTAAAACACACACATAGACCAAAGGAAGAGAGTAGAGAACCCCCAAATAAAGCTGCATACCTACAACCATGTGCTCTTTGAAAAAGTTGAAAAAAATTAGCAATAGAGGAAAGGATTCCTTATTCAATAATTGGTGCTGGGATAGCTGGCTAGTCATATGCAGAAGAATAAAACTGGACTCCAACCTTTCACCATACAAAAAAATTAACTGAAGATGAATTAGAGATTAAAATGTAAAACCTCGAACTGTATGAATCCTAGAAGAAAACCTAGAATACACCATTCTGGATATTGGCCTTAAGAAAAAATGTATGACGCCGGGCGCGGTGGCTCAAGCCTGTAATCCCAGCACTTTGGGAGGCCGAGATGGGTGGATCACGAGGTCAGGAGATCGAGACCATCCTGGCTAACACGGTGAAACTCCGTCTCTACTAAAAAAAATACAAAAAACTAGCTGGGCGAGGTGGCGGGTGCCTGTAGTCCCAGCTACTCGGGAGGCTGAGGCAGGAGAATGGCGTAACCCGGGAGGCAGAGCTTGCAGTGAGCTAAGATCCGGCCACTGCACTCCAGCCTGGGCGACAGAGCGAGACTCTGTCTCAAAAAAAAAAAGAAAGAAAAAATGTATGACTAAGTCTTCAAAAGTAATTGCAACCAAAAAAAAAAAAAAAAAAAAAAAAAAAAAAAAGACAAGTAGGACTTAAATAAGCAAAAGAGCTTCCACACAGAAAAACAAACAAACAACAACAACGACAACAACAACAAACTATCAACAAAGTAAACAGACAACCGAAAGAGAAAATATTTGTCAAATATGCATCTGCCAAAGGTCTAATTTGCAGAATCTTTAAGGAACTTAATTGAACAAGCAAAACTGAATTACCCCATTAAAAATGGGCAAAGAACATGAACAGACGTTTCTCAAAAGATGACATACAAGTAGCCAACCAACATATGAAAAAATGATCAACATCAGTAATTTTCAGAGGAAAGAAAATCAAAACCACAATGAGATACCATCTCACACCAGTCGAAATGGTGATTTTTGAAAAGAAAAAAAAAGATGCTAGTGAGGCTTCAGAGAAAAAGGAATGCTTACATACTGATGGTGAGAAAGTAAATTAATTCAGTCACTGTGGAAAGCAGTTCAGTGATTTCTCAAAGGACTACCATTTGATCCAGCAATTTCTTTACTGGGTATATATCCAAAAGAAAATAAATCATTCTACTAAAAAGACACATGCACTTGTATGTTTATTGCTGTGCTAGTCACAATAACAAAGATATGGAATCATCATGGTGCCCATCAATGGTGGATTGGATAAAGGAAATTTGGTTTATATATATCATGGAACACTATGCAGCCATAAAAAGAATAAAATCATATCCTTTGCAGCAATGTAGATGCAGCTGAAAGCCATTATTCTAAGCAAAATTATGCAGGAACAGAAAACCAAATATTGCATGTTCTCACTTGTAAATGGGAGCTCAGCATTGGATACACATGAACATAAAGACAGCAACAATAGAGACTGGAGACTATTAGAAGAGGGAGAGAGGTGCAAATGTCAAAAAACTAACTATTGTGTACTATGTTTAGTACCTGGGTTATGGGATCAATAATACCCCAAACTTCAGCATTACTCAATATACTCAAGTAACAAACCTGCACATGTACCCTCTGAATCTAAAATAAATGTCAAAATTAAAAAATAAAAACTGAGCTGGCACTAATTACCAATATAAAAAATGAAGGTTGATGCATGTTCTAAAGATATTTAGAACATAATAATCAATATTTAAAACAACCTATGCTCACAAATTTGAAAACTTAAATGAAATGAAACACTTATTTGAAATATACAAACTACCAAAGGTAATTCAAGAAGAAAGAGAAAATATGAATAAACTTACATGTATTAAATAATTGGAATTTGTAGCAAAAAACTTTACCACAATCAAGACAGCAAGTTTAGGTGGCTTCACTAGTGACTTCTACCAAACACTTAAATTAAAAAAAAAAAAAAAATTACCCATTCTAAAGAAACTCTTCAAGAAAATGTTATGAGGTCAATATTTGCTTAATACCAAAACCATACAAAGTCATTACAAAAATTAAAAGAGGAGACCAATATTCATTATAAATAAAGATGCCAAAATCCTTTTTTAACTTTTATTTTAAGGTCGGGGTACATGTGCAGTTTTGTTATATGTAAACATGTGTCATGGGCGTTTGTTGTACCGATTATTTGATCACCCAGATATTAAGCCTAGTATCCATTATTATTTTTCCTGATCCCCTCCCTCCTTCTACTCTCCAACCTTCAATAGGCCCCAGTGTGTATTGTTCCCTGACATGTGTCCATGTGTTCTCATCATTCAGCTCCCACTTATAAGTGAGAATATGCAGTATTTAGTTTTCTCTTTCTGCATTACTTTACTAAGGATAATGCCCTCCATCTCTGTACATGTCCCTGCAAAGGACATGATGTCTGTATTATTCCATTTTCACACTGCTATAAAGATACTATCAGAGACTGGGTAATTTATAAACAAAGGTTTAATTGACTCAGCTTCACATGGCTGTGGAGGCCTCAGGAAACTCACAATCATGATGGAAAGCAAAGAAGAAGCAAGCATGTTTTACATGGCAGGCGGCAAGAGAGTGAAGAAAGCAAAGGGGGAAGAGCACCTTATAAAACCATCAGATCTCCTCAGAACTCATTCAGTATTATGAAACAGCATGGGGGCAACTGCCTTCATCATCCAATCACCTCCTACCAGGTCTCTCCCTCAATACCTGGGAATTGCAATTCAAGATGAGATTTAGGTGAGAACACAAAACCTAACCATATCAATGTCATTCTGTGTGTGTATATATGTGTGTGTGTGTGTGTGTGTGTGTGTGTGTGTGTGTGTGTGTGTGTGTGTGTTTTGAAACAGAGTTTCACTCTTGTTGCCCAGGCTGGAGGGCAATGGCATGATCTCAGCTCACTGCAACCTCTGCCTCCCAGGTTCAAGGTATTCTCCTGTCCTCAGCCTCCCAAGTAGCTGGTATTACAGGGATGCACCACCATGCCCAGCTAGTTTTGTATTTTTAGTAAAGACAGGGTTTTTCCATGTTGCCCAGGCTAGTCTTAAACTCCTAACCTCAGGTGATCCACCTGCCTTGGCCTCCCAAAGTGCTGGGATAACAGGCATGAGCCACTGCGCCCAGCCAATATCATTTTTTAAATTGTTGCATAGTATTCCATGGGGGTATATATATCACATTTTCTTTATGCAGTCTGTCACTGATGGGCATTTGAATAGATTCCACGTCTTTTCTATTGTGAATAGTGCTGCAATGAACATACGCATCTTTATAATAGAATGATTTACATTCCTTTTGGTATATCAGCAGTAGTGGGATTGCTGTGTGAAATTGGATTTCTGTCTTTAGTCCTTCAAAGAATTGACATAGCCTTCCACAATGGTTGAACTAATGTACATTCCCACCAACAGTGTATAAGCATTCCTATCTCTCCACAACTTCACCAGCATCTGTTATTTTATGACTTTAATAATAGCCATTCTGACTAGTGTGAGTTGGTAACTCATTGTGATTTTCATTTACATTTATCTGATGATCAATGATGTTGAGTTTTTCTCATATGCTTATTGGCTGCATATATGTCTCCTTTTGAGAAGTGTCCATTCATGTCCTTTGCTCACTTTTTTATGGGGCTGTTTTTTCTTATAAATTTGTTTAAGTTCCTTCTAGATGTTGGATATCAGACCTTTGTCAGATGTGTAGTTTGCAAAAATTTTCTCCCATTCTGTAAGTTGTCTGTGTAATCTGCTGATAGTTTCTTTTGTTGTGCAGAAGCTCTTTAGTTTAATTAAATCCAACTTGTCAATTTTTGCTTTTGTTGCAATTGCCTTTTGCCTCTTCATCATGAAATAATTGCCTATTACTTAGTTCAGAATGGTATTGCTTAGGTTGTCTTCCAGGGATTTCATAGGTTTGGATTTTACATTTAAGTCTTTAATCTATCTTGAGTTAATTTGTGTGTGTGGTCTAAGGAAGGGGTCCAACTTATATCTTCTGCATATAGCTAACCAGTTATCCCAGGACCATTTATTGAATAGGGAGTCTTTTCCCCATTGTTGTTTTGTCAGCTTTGTTGAAGATAAGATGGTCATAGATGTGTGGTCTTATTTCTGGGCTTTCTCTTCTATTTCATTGGTCTATGTGCCAAATTTTTGTATGACTACCATGCTGTTTGGGTTACTGTAGCCATGTAGTATAGTTTGAAGTTGAATAATGTGATGTTTCCAGCTTTATTCTTTTTGCTTAGGATTGCCTTGGCTATTCAGGCTACTTTTTGGTTTCACATAAATTTTAAAATAGTTCATTATAGTTCTGTGAAGAATGTCATTGATATAATAGTTGGATAGAAATAGCATTGAACCTGTAAAATGCTTTGGACAGTATAACCATTTTAATACTGTTGATTCTTCCTATCCATAAGCATTGGATGTTTTTCCATTTGTTTGTTTCTTCTCTGATTTCTTTGAGCAATATTTTGTAATTCTACTTTTAGAGATCTTACACTTCCCTGGTTATCTGTACTGCTAGGTATTTTATTCTTTTGTGGCAATTGTGAATGGAACTGCCTGTCTGATTTGGCTCTCAGTTTGGCTTTTGTTGGTGTCTAGGAATGCTAGTGATTTTTGTATATTGATTTTGCATCCTGCAACTTTACTGAAGTTGTTTATCACCTGGGGGAACTTTTGTGCACAGACCATGTTTTTTTGTAAATATAGAATCATGTCATCTGCAAACAGGGAGAGTTTGACTTTCTCTCTTCCTATTTGGATGTACTTTATTTATTTCTCTTGCCTGATTCTACAGTCTAGAACTTCCAATACTATATTGAATAGAAGTGGTGAGAGAGGGCATCATCAGAAGTGCCAGTTTTCAAGTGCCGAGACCAGCTCGGTTGGGGACACTCTAACCCAGCGGCGCTAGAGGAATTAAAGACACACACACAGAAATATAGAGTTGTGAAGTGGGAAATCAGGTGTCTCACAGCCTTCAGAGCTGAGAGCCCCAAACAGAGATTTACCCACATATTTAGTAACAGCAAACCAGTCATTAGCATTGTTTCTATAGATATTAAATTAACTAAAAGTATTCCTTATGGGAAAAGAAGGAAGGGATGGGCCGAATTAAAGGAATAGGTTGGGCCAGTTAACTGCAGCAGGAACATGCCCTTAAAGACACAGATTGCTCATGCTTTTGTTTGTGGCTTAAGAATGTCTTTAAGCGGTTTTCCACCCTGAGCTGGCCAGGTGTTCCTTGCCCTCATTCCCGTAAACCCCCAACCTTCCTGTTTGGGTGTTAGGGCCATTATGAACATGTTACAGTGCTGCAGAGATTTTGCTTATGGCCAGTCAGTTTATGGCCAGATTTGGGGGGACTTGCTCCCAACATGTCTCCCTTCTTTGATTTGCAAAGAAATAAAAGCAAGGGCAGCTTTCTCACAGTGAGCTACTTCTCGCAGGAATCGGAATCCTCATCTGCAGACTGTACAAAGACAAACAACATAGATTAAAAGCACCATGATCCTTGAAATCACAGAGCTTCCAAGTGTTTTTATCCATTTTAATGGGTTACTAGCTTCTAATTTGTCTGCAGCTCCTTTAAGCACTCCAGTTCCTGACATTAAAGTCAGGTGTGCCTGGGATGCTTTAAATATTTGTTCTTTTAATTTTGCTGTATCCAAAAACAAGTTTGTAGAGTGTCCTTCTAGATGCTTTTTTATTCTTTCCCAAATTTTGATCTTATTAAGAGCACTTAATAGTTTCCACAAATCCTTATGTTTAGCTCCTAGAGTGGGCCATATCATTTGAGGTTGAGGTGCCACTATACCGCCATGGTTCCAGATAATAGGAACTTTTGTTGTACTTCTTATCATTTCTACTATCTGACTGTTTTGTTCAGATCATCTGAACATAGTACAGCCCTGGCACGCAGACTGAGAGGTGCAATTCAAGCTAAACATCCCCTTAGGGGACCAATTAATAATGATTCCATGGGAATCATTGTGCAGCACCTCTGCCTGTCCTGTAAAGCAATCTTCCTAAACAAGTATGTTCATTTTTTCTAACTGGGTTCAATCCTGTTTACAAAATAGGTTTTTAAGTGCGGTATGTTGGGCATCGCTGGATAATAGCTTTAGCTTCTTTCCAGGTAATGCTGTATCTGCGTTTGAGACCAGAGGCATTAATATGGTTTAAATTGTGAAGAGGTGTATGAGCCCTAATGTGAGTGATGTAAAAAGGGTACATTCTACTCCTAACTGCTGTTTGCAATTGGGTAAATGAAGTCATCAGTTGTTCATCTGTATGAAATCGTAACTGAGCATTTTCAATTAACTGTGTGGAATGAACCACGTATGAAGAATCAGAAATCACATTAATAGGCATATCAAAAGCAGTCAATACCTCAATTACAGGTACAAGCTCCGCTTTTTGAGTTGAAATATAGGACATCTGGAAAACTTTACTTTTTGAGCCAGAATAAGAAGCTTTACCATTACTAGACCCCTCTGTAAAAACATTCGCACCACCTTCAATTGGTTTAAATTTAGTTATTTTAGGGAGAATCCAATTAGTTAATTTCAAAAATCGAAACAACTTTGTTTTAGGAAAATGATTATTGAGAATATCCACAAAGTCAGCTAAATGGGTTTGCCAAGTAAGACTATTTATAAAAGCTTGCTATATTTGTGCCTTTGTGAGAGGGACAATATTTTTCCAGGATCATATCATGTAATTTAACAATCTGTGTTCTCCCAATCACTATCATAGTAGCGATATGATCTAAATAAGGAGTTAGAGTCTATGAATTAGTATGTGGAAGAAAAAGTCACTGTACTAAGTCCTGTTCTTGGACAATAACACCAGTAGGTGAATGCTGAGTTGAAAGATTAGCAAATCTAGAGTCTTCTCTGGATCTATTCTATTTATCTGAGCTTTATGGATTTGCTTCTCAATCAGTTGTAACTGTGTCTCTGCCTCCTTTGCTAATTCCCGAGGGCTAGTGAGACTAGGATTTCCTCTAAGGATAGAAAACAGATGACTCATGGCATAGGTAGGAATGCCTAGAGCAGGTCGTATCCAATTAATATCCCCCAGTAATTTTTGAAAATCATTTAATGTTTTTAATTTATCCCTAGGTAAGGTTACTTTCTGTGGCACATTGGTAGTGTCATTTACTAAGGTCCCCAAGTAGGAGTAAGGAGTAAGTAATCTGGAGCTATAATTAAACCAGCATGAGAAATTGAATTTTGCAAGTGACCATAACATTGGAATAATATTTCTCGAGTGGAAACAGCACAAAGTGTATTATAATAAGGTTACACTGTGAAAAATTTTTATGAGTAGGTTCAATTGCTTGCCCCACATACGTCTGACAAATAGTCGGACTGTTTAACATGCCCTGTGGCAATGCTCTGTGGCAACACTATCCAATGATAATGCTTAGCAGGCTGCAGGTTGTTTACTGCAGGAATTGTAAATGCAAACCCTTCACAGTCTTGCTCAGCTAAAGGGATAGTAAAGAAACAGTCTTTTAAATCTATGACTATTAAAGGCCAATTTTTTGGAATTATAGCAGGAGAAGGCAATCCTGGCTGTAATGCTCCCATAGGTTGTATAACTGAATTGATGACTCTTAAGTCAGTTAACATTCTCCGTTTACCTGATTTTTTCTTAATTACGAAAACTGGAGAATTCCAAGGAGAAAATGTTGGAGCTATGTGCCCATTTTCTAATTGTTCAGCAACTAATTTCTCAAAGCCTCCAGTTTCTCTTTACTTAGCGGCCATTGTTCTATCCAAATTGGCTTACCTGTTAACCATTTTAAAGGTATAGGTTCTGGAGGCTTAATAATGGCCGCCATCAAAAATTATTTCTTAATCTTTGGTGGGAACTTTGTATTTCCACTTGTTCTGGAATTAGAACTTGTGCTCCCCATTGTTGTAATAAATCTCTTCCCCATAAATTTGTAGGTACTGAAGTTATAATTGATTGAATAGTCCCAGGTTGTCCGTTGGGTGCCTCACAATGCAAAATATAACTACTTTGATATACTTCAGCGGTTTTACCAACTCCAACTATATTCAATTGAGGAGGTTGAATTGGCCATGTAGATGGCCAGTGCTGTAGAGAAATGATTGAAATGTCCGCTCCTGTATCTACCAAACCTTTAAATTTCTTTCCTTGAATAGTTATTTCACAGGTAAGACGTTTATCAGTAATTTGATTTACCCAATAAGCTGCTTTGCCTTGTTTATTTGTGCTTCCAAATCCTCCTGTTCGTTTAATTTCACTTTTTCCCACTCTCACATATGGTACAATCAGGAGCTGTGCTATGCGCTCTCCTGGTTCTGCTTTCCAGGGAACAGAAGTAGATATAACAATTTGAATTTCCCTGTTGTAATCTGAATCAATGACTCCTGTATGTATCTGTATGCCTTTTAAACCTAAACTAGACCTTCCTAAAATTAATCCTATTGTCCCTGCTGGCAAGGGTCCACAGACTCCTGTTGGGACCTTTTGCAGGGGTTCCCCAGGCAGAAGGCTCACAGCTTTTGTGCAGCATAAATCTACTGTGGCACTAGCAGCTGTGGTGGGGGGCAGACATTGTACAGGGATGAGGGAATGGCCTGAGCTGGAAATGCCCTGGTTTAGAATGGGGCTCAGGACAGGCCCCTCATGGCATTTCCCAAAATTGGGTTCCCATCTTTATCAAACTTAGAGTGACACTGACTAGGCCAGTGTTTTCCTTTTTTACATTTTGGACATATTTCAGGCTCAACCGTTTTCTGTTTTCCCCTATCTGGTGACCTGACTCAATGATTTATTCTACATTCTTTCTTAGTATGACCATGCTTCCCACAGTTAAAACAAGCTCCAGGAAATGGAGTATTTCCTTTATCCAGTCTTAGTCCTGCCATTGCCTGTGCCAACAAGGTTGCTTTATGCAGGTTACCTCCGATACCATCACAGACCTTGATATAATCAACTAAATGTGCTTTCCCTCTGATAGGTCATGGAGCAGCGTGACAATCAGGATTAGCATTGTCGAAAGCTAATAACTGCAACACTATATCCTGAGCAGCTGAATCTGCAATCATCTTTTTAAGAGACTCCTGTAACCAAGCTATAAAATCAACATATTGTTCTCCGTGTCCCCGTTTTTTAGCACTAAAGGAAGAGTATTGTTCTCTACCTGAAGTCATTTTTTCCCAAGCTCTAATGCACACTCCTCTAAGCTGTTATATGGTATCATCCTGCATGACCAGTGTGCATATAAACCAGCCCAGCTGCCAACCCCCAAAAGTTGGTCTGCAGTTACATTAATTTGAGTTTGGGCCTGGGCATTGCAAGCAGCCTAAATGGAAGCTTCATCTGCCCATCAAGTTTTAAATTGTAAGAACTGAGCAGGATTTAGACAAGCTCAAGTAAGAGCATCCCAGTCAGTAGGAATCATCTGACTGGAGATAGTAACTTTCTTTAACAGTCCCATTACAAAAGAAGAACCTGGTCCATACTGATTTATTGCTTGTTTTAATTCTTTGAGTAATTTAAAAGGAAAAGGCTCAAATGTAGCTATAATATGTCCCTCTTGATCTGGCGGGTGTATTCTAACAGGGAACTGCCAAGCCTCTAAATCACCCTCTCATCTAGCTTGCTGAATTCCTGCCTGAATAGAACTAAGAGCGGTCACTCAAGGTGCTGCTCGAACAGTCACTGGGGCAACTACTTTTTGCCTAGTGTCCTCTGAAAAAGAAAGATCTGGGGGGTCATTTTCTTCAAAATAATAAGGAAGGGGTGCAGAAGGGTAGTGGTGAACCTCTTTCTCCTCTGCCACTTTAGCTTCAGCTGGCAAATAAACATGCTCTGTAACCTCTTCTGTTACTTCGCTATAGTCTTGTTCCTCTTCATTATCAGTGTGAAAAAGTTCCAAGGTGAAATGAACCAGACCCCACACTTGTCCCACTGTTACCCTGATGCTTCTGAGCTCCCCTTCTTACTCACCATGGGGATTGCTTTAAGAGTACGTGGGTGTCCCCCAGCTAGTTTTCTGTTCCAACTGTCTCGCTGGGGACCCTTTGACTGGATTTGAACCCCCATGAATGGATGCCACTTGCTGAGACCAGGTCGGTTGGGGAGACCTTAACCCAGCAGTGCTAGAGGAATTAAAGACACACACACAGAAATATAGAGGTGTGAAGTGGGAAATCAGGGGTCTTACAGCCTTCGGAGCTGAGAGTCCCGAACAGAAATTTATCCACATATTTAGTAACAGCAAACCAGTCATTAACATTGCTTCTATAGATGTTAAATTAACTAAAAGTATCCCTTATGGGAAACGAATGGATGGGCCGAATTAAAGGAATAGGTTGGGCTAGTTAACTGCAGCAGGAACATGCCCTTCAAGACACAGATCACTCATGCTTTTGTTTGTGACTTAAGAATTCCTTTAAGTGGTTTTCTGCTCTGAGCAGGTCAGGTGTTCCTTGCCCTTATTCCTGTAAACCCACAACCTTCCAGCGTGGGCATTAGGGCCATTTTGAACATGTTACAGTGCTGCAGAGATTTTGTTTATGGCCAATTTTGAGGCCAGTTTATGGCTGGATTTGGGGGGGCTTGCTCCCAACATCAAGGGGAGTGCTTCCAGCCTTTGCCCATTTAGTATAATGTTGGTTGTGAGTTTTTTACATATGGCTCTTATTATTTTGAGGTATATTCCTTCAATACTTACTTTTTTTGAGAGTTTTTAACATGCAGCACTGTTCAACTTTATCAAAAGTCTTTTCTGCATCTATTGAGATAATTATGTGGTTTTTGTCTTTACTTCTGTTAATGTGATGAATCACATTTATAGATTTGCCTATATTGAACCATCATTGCATCTTGACGATGAAGCCTACTTAATCATTTCAGGTTAACTTTTTGATATGCTGCTGGATTTGATTGGCAAGTATTTTGCTAAGGTTTTTTGTATTGTGATTCATCAAGAATACTGACCTGAAGTTTTCTTTTTTTGTTGTGCCTCTGCCAGGTTTTTGTATCGAGATTATTCAGGGAGGAGACTCTCTGCTTCAATTTTTTGGAATAGTTTATGTAGGAATGGTACCAGCTGTTCTTTGTATATCTGGAGGAATTCGGCATGAGTGCATCATGTCCCAAGTTTGTTTTGGTTCACAGACTATTTATTACCGATACAATCTCAGATCTCATTATGGGTCTGTTTAGGCAATCAATTTCTTTCTGGCTCACTCTTGGGAAGATGTATGTTTCCAAGAATTTATCCTTTTCTCTAGGTTTTCTAGCTTGCGTGCATAGCAGTGTTTTTAGTGGTTTCTGATGGTTGTTTTTTTTTTTTTTTTTTTTTCCTGTGGGGTCAGTGGTAACATTCTTTTCAGCATTTCTAATTGTGTTTATTAGTATCTTCTCTCTTTTCTTCATTAGTCTAGGTAGCGGCCTATTTTATTAATTTTTTTGGGAAAAAACCTCCCGGATTCATCAATCTTTTGAATGATTTTTCATGTCTGAATTTCCTTCAGTTCAGCTCTGATTTTTATTTCTCATCTTCTGCTAGCTTTATGATTGATTTGTTCTTGCTGCTTTAATTCTGTCAGTTGTAAAGTTAGGTTGTTAACTTGAGGTCTTTCTAAGTTTTTGACGTGGGCATTTAGTGCTATAATTTTTTTTTTTTTTTTTTTTGAGAGGGAGTTTTGCTCTTATTGCCCAGGCTGGAGTGCAATGGTGCAATCTTGGCTCACTGCAACCTCTGCCTCCCAGGTTCAAGCGATTCGCCTGCTTCAGCCTCCCAAGTAGCTGGAACTACAGGCACACACCACCACGCCTGGCTAATGTTTGTATTTTTACCTCCTGACCTCAAGTGATCTGCCCACCTCTGCCTCCCAAAATGCTGGGATAACAGGCATGAGCCATCATATCTAGCTTGACTTTTCCTCTTAACACTGCCTCAGCTGTATCTCAGAGATTCTGGAATGTTGTACCTTAGTTTTCATTAGTTTTACAGAACTTCTTGATGTCTGTCTTAATTTCATAATTTACCCAAAAGTCATTCAGGAGAATGTTGTTTAATTTCCATATAATCGCATGATCTTAGTCAATTTATGAAAATTGACTTCTATTTATATTGGTCTGTGACCAAAAGTGTTTTTGGTGTGATTTTGGTTATTTTGCATTTGTTGAGCATTGTTTTATGTCTAATTATGTGGTCAATGTTGGAGTATGTGCCATATGGCAATGAGAAGAATGTATATTCTGTTGTTTGGATGTGCAGAATTCTATAAAGGTCTAAAATCCATTTGGTCCAATGTTGAGATTAGGCTCAAAATATCTTTAATAATTTTCTTCTGCTTGGTGATCTTTTCAGTACTGTCAGTGGAGTGCTGAAGTCTCCCACTATTATTGTATTGGAGTCTATGTCTCTTTGTAGATCTCTAAGAACTTGATTAGTGAATCTGGATGCTCCTGTATTGGGTGCATATATATCTAGGATAGGTAGGTGTTATTGTTTAATTGAACCCTTTTTCATTAGGTAATGTCCTTCTTTGTCTCTTTTGATCTCTGTTGACTTGAAATCTCTTCTGTCTGAAATTAGAATTGCAACCCATGCCTTTTTGCTTTCCATTAATTGGTAGATTTTCCTCCATGCTTTTATTTTGAGCCCATGATTGTCATTATGTGTGAGATGGGTCTCTCAAAGACAATATACCATTGGGTCTTGCTTTTGTTATCCAGCTTGCCACTGTATGCCTTTTAAGTGAGGCATTTAGCCCATTTACATTCAAGGTTACTTTGATATGTGTGGATTTGATCCTGTCATTGTGATGTTAGCTGATTATAATGTTGGCTTGTTTGTGTAGTTGCTTTACAGTGACACTGGTCTGTGTGTTAGTATGTTTTTGTATTAGCTTGCAGCAGTCTTTCCTTTTGATATTCAGTGCTCCTTTCAAGATCTCTTTCAAGGCAGGTCTGGCGGTAAGAAATTTCCTCAACATTTGCTTATCTTAAAGGATCTTATTTTTTCTTCACTTAGGAAGTTTATTTTGGCTGGATATAAAATTATTGGTTGAAGATTTTTTTTTTCTCTAAGAATGTTGAATATAGGCCCCCAATCTCTTCTGGCTTGTAGGGTTTTAGCTAAGAGGTGTGTCGTTAGCCTGATGGTGTTCCTTTTGTAATTAACCTACCCTTTCACTCCAGCTGCCTTTAACATTCTTTCTTTTTTGACCTTATGAAATGGACAATTATGTGTCTTGAGGATGATCTTCTTGTGTAGAATCTTGCAGGAGTGCTCTGTATTTCCTAAATTTGACTATTGGCCTCTCTAGCAAAGTTGGGGAACTTTTCACGGATGATATCCTGAAATACATTTCCCAAGTTGTGTGCTTTCTCCGCCTCCATTTCAGGGATGCCAATGATTTGTAGATTTGGCCTCTTCACATAATCTCATACTTTTCAGAGGTTTTGTCCATCCTTTTTATACCTTGTTCTTTATTTTTGTCTGTGTTATTTCAGAGAACCAGTTCTGAAATTATTTCCTTATCTTGGTTTATTCTGCTGTTAATACCTGTGACTGCATTGTGAAATTCTTGTATTGTGTAATTCAGCTCTGTCAGATCTGTTAGGTTTATTATTTGTTTTGTTTTTCTAACTGGCTATTTCGACCTTCAGTTCCAGTATTACTTTATTGTGATTCTTATTTTCCTTGGATTGGGTTTTGCCAATCAAAGATCTTGATGATCTTTCTTTCTATCCATATTCTGAATTCTGTTATGTAATTCCAGCCAGTTCAGCCTGGTTAAGAACTCTTGTTTGAGAACTGGTGCAGTTGTTTGGATGACATAAGACACTCTGGCCATTTGAGTTACCAGATTTTTTGTGTCGGTTTTTTCTCATCTATATGTGGGTATTCCATTAATTGCACTGTAGATTGAGTACACTCAATAGACTTCTTTCCTGGATGTTTTCACCAGGCCAAGGCATTGTGTAGGGTCTTTACTTGAAGCTTACTTCTCATCTCTGGTTTTAGATGGGTGTGTATTAGTGAAATATTTCTGGTGTTCGCTCTATGCTGTGTGATCCAGCAGGTGGCATTTAGGCTTATTGGTCAGTTGGTAGACTCTTGAATGGCTGTGTTGCTTCCTTATGTGGCCACACAGTTGCAGCTCTGTTCCCTTTCAATGCTCTGAAAGTGTGAGTTCATCTCCTGCTTGAGTGCTGGCTATAGATCTTGACTTGGCACTCCTGGGCTACCCACTGCAGCTCTGGGGAAATTTCATTGTTTATGTTTCTTCTCCAACTTGGAGGCAGCGGAGGAAGGGATCTAGTAGTCACTGTGGCCAAGGGTCACTTATTTGTCTCCTGAGGGCTCCACCCCAGAGAGATGCAGATCAGCAATTGCTCAGTGCAATCATCCCAGGATGGAGAGTCCATGCTGTGGGCCCAAGCCAAGGGTTCCCTGTCTGATGTGTGTGGGATCCATGGGAGATGGACTGGCCTCTTTATGGGTCAGCTGCAGCTTCTTGGAGGCACTTAGGGTCTTTGCTCCTTTGTTAGTCTGACGATGGCAAGGACAGCTCCACTGCAGAGGCAGTGGCAGAGAGGCCTTCAGTTGCTCCTGGAGGCTCTGCACAGGGAGTTACCAAGTTGCTACTGTCTTGATAGTTCTGGTGGAGGATGGCTGGAATCCGAAGCCTGGAGTACCTGCCTGGTGAGGAGACATGGGAATGGGTACCCACATAATAGTGTGACCACTTGTCCATAGGGCTGCTGTGGTATGCTTGGGGCCCACTCTAGTCCCTAGTTGCCTTGGATTTTCCAACACCTAGAGGTATCAGCCATGATGTCTATAAAACAGCAAAGTTTCCAACCTGCCCCTCCCTCTAGAAGCTTCATCTCAAGGAGTTACGGGCCTATTTCCAGCCAAAAGGCATCTGTAGAAGGTGTCTGGAGACTCCAGTTTGGAGGTCCCACTCAGTGAAGAGGAACTGTATCAAGGACATGCTTAAAAAATCAACCTGGCCATGTTTTGGTAGAGCAGTTGTGCTGTGGTAGGGGTCCACTTTAGCCCCTCGTTGTCTCAGACACTCCAAAGCCTGAAGGTTGAAATGGCCAAGTGGCCCGAACAGCAAAGATGGTGACCTGCCCCTCCCTTTAAGAGCTCTGTCCCAGGGAGTTTACAAATCTCTGTTGGCCAAAGGACATGAACAGGCGTGGTTGGAAGCCCAGTTTGGGAGGTCTCACCCAGTGAGTAGGAACGGGAACAGGGACCCACTTAAAGTAGTCTGGCCATGTTTTGGTAGGGCAGTTGTGCTGTGCTGGGAGATCCTTTCCACCCCAGTCGGCTCAGACTCTCCAATGCCCAAAGGCTGAAACAGCTAAGTTGATCAAGCAGCAAAGATGGTAGCCCACCCCTTCTTTGGGAGCACTGTCCCAGGAAGAATTCAACTCTCTGTTGGCTGGAGAACACCAGTGGTGGTGGCTGGAGCTCCTGGTTGGGAGGTCCCACCCAGTGAAGAGAAGTGGGATAAGCAACCTGCTTAAGGAAGTAGTCTGTCTGAAGGCTCTACTTTCACAGCACCTCATAAGATAAGACCCACTGGCTTGCTTAAAGAAGTAGTTTGGCTATGTTTTGGTAGAGCATCTGTGCTGTGCTGAGGGATCCCTTCCACCCCTGGTCAGCTCAGACTCTCCAAAGCCTGAGGCTGGATCAGCTAAGTTGCCAAAACAGCAAAGATAGTGGCCCACCCCTCCCTCTATGAGCACTGACCAAGGGGGGGATTCAAATCTCTGTCAGCTGCAGAACATGGTGGGGGTGGCTAGAGGCCCCAGTTGGGAGGTCCTGCCCAGTGAGGAAGAATGGAATCAGGCACCTGCTTAAAGAAGTCTGGACATGCTTTGGTAGAGCAACTGTGCTGTGCTGAGGGATCCTTTATGCTCCCTGGTTGGCTTGGATTCTCCATAGCCTGAAGGGTGGAATGGCTAAGGTGCCCAAACAGCAAAGATGGTGGCCCACCCTTCCCCCCTAGGAAGCTCCTTCTTAGGGAGGTACAATGCCACTACCAGTGGCTGGCTGGAATTCCATGCCAGTGGGTCTTACCTTATGAAGTGCCGTGGAAGTAGAGCCTTCAAGCTGTCACTGCTCAGCCCTCTGGATTCAGCCTCTTTCCTAGGGGTATGTATGGGGGTCTACCTTCCTATTTTGCTGGAGCTGCAGCTACTTTTGCCAGAAATCCCTAGTATCTAAGGTTCCAGGGTTTCCACACATGCCTGAGCAGCTGCTCTGCCAAGACTCCACATGGTTCTGTGTGTCAGACTGAAGGCCTTAGTGGAGTGAGTTCACAAGGCTATCTCCTGACCCAAGGGTTGCAAAGATCCATGGGATAAGCATAGTGTTTCACTGTGGCACATTCACTCACTGCTTACCCAGGCAGGGAAGTTCTCCTGGCTCTGCGTTGCTCCTGGGTGCATCACTGTCCTGTCTTGCTTTTCTTCATTCTTTGTGGGTCAAGTTGTTTCACTGATTAGCTCCAATGTGAGTACCTAAAGGTTTCAGTTGAAGGTGTTGTATTTACTCACCCCTTTCATTCCTCTCCTTGAGAGCCATGCACGCTAGCTGCTTCTAGTCGGCCATCTTGGTCACTCTCTCCATATACAAATGTTAACTCAAAATGGATCCCAGACAAAAATTTAAAACCTAAAAGTATAAAACTCCTAAAACAAAATATAGGAGAAACTTTGTGACCTTAGGTTAAGCAAAGATTTAATAGGTAAGATACCAAAATCCCAATCCACAAAAGAAAATATCAACAAATTGGGACTTCATCAAAATAAAATGTTCTGTTCTTTGAATGATAATGTTAAGAGAATGAAAAGACAAGCAGCAGAAGAGGAAAAAATATTTGCAAGTCATATATATGATAATGGACTTGCATTCATGATAAAGCACTCTCGAAATTGAATAATTAAAAAATAGTCCCAAAAATCTTTTTGACACAACAACCTCATTAACCTTATATTGATTTTTTATTATTTTTGTGATAGAAACCAAAGACAACTCTGTAATTGTGTCAACTCCTGTTAAGGGCAAAGAGAGGAAAATCAGCCATGGGAGATTAAAGAATCAGTTGCTGAGCTTCTATTTGTCTTAGATAACTAGACGGGACATTTTAGCTACACAGGGTGATGAAAAGTGAAAAACAGTTAATAGTTAATAATTTATTCCACCCCACACATTTTAAGTGAAATGCTAAAGTTTTGGCCAGGCACGGTGGCTCATGCTTATAATTCCAGCTACTCGTGAGGCTGAGGCAGGGGAATCGCTTAAACCTGGGAGGCGGAGGTTGCAGTGAGCCGAGATTGTGCCACTGCACTCTAGCCTGGGTGACAGAGCAAGACCCTGTCTCAAAGAGAAAAAAAAAAGTTAAAGTGGCTTTGAACTGTCGTTGAGGGCTTGTCAAATGAAGAAAAATGCAATGTATACTCACTATATTGCTTTTTATTTTTATTGTGTTATAATATGTTGTGGCCTGTAATGTTTCTGACTTAAATCTTAGGTTAGGTGGAGAAATTTTATATCAATGACTGTGTACAAGTTATATCATTCCTTTTTTTTTTTTTTTTTTTTTTTTACAGAGTCTTGCTCTGTCGCTGAGGCTGGAGTGCAATGGCATAATCTTGGCTCACGGCAACCTCTCCCTCCCAGGTTCAAGTGATTCTCCTGCCTCAGCCTCCCAAGTAGCTGGGACTATAGGCACATGCCACCACACCTGGCTAATATTTGTATTTTTAGTGGAGATGGGGTTTCACCATGTTGGCCAGGCTGGTCTCAAACTCCTGACCTCAGGAGACCTGGCCACCTCGGCCTCCCAAAGTACTGGGATTACAGGCGTGAGCCACTGCACCCAGCCATCATTCATCTTTAATGAATGCATGCACTTATCCAGAAAGTACTGAGTACCTAATATATACTGGGCAGTAAGAGACAAAAATGATCAAGGCCAATCTTCACATCAAAGAGCTATCAGACTGGTTAAGAGGATGAACATTTAAAAAGATAGTGACAATGCAGTATAATACATGCTGTATTAGAGACACACAAAAGATTCTGCGTAGCCTAACAGAGAGAAGTTTAATTCTCCCTGGGGATGACTTAATTGGGCAGCCCTGAAATTTAGAATTTACCCTTTAGGTGATGGATGGCTATTGAAAGCTTTAAGTATAGATTATGATAGGAATTAATTTATGCTTTAGGGAGATAATTCTACATGGCAGTGTTGAAGGTGGATTTGAGAGTGGCAAGATTAGCAGCACAGATACTTATTAAAAATATATTATTGTAGTCTGGTGATAAATGATTACATCCTATATTAAGACAGCCACACTGAAGATGAAGTGCAGATGAATGTAAAAGGTATATTCCACAGGATTTTACCACAGAACAGATGTGGGGATCATGACTACACTTTTTCCCAACAGAGAACTTACACAAGATTACATGATCCTTATTCCCAACTCAATCAAAAAGGTTGATGTTAATGGCATCTGGTCTTGCAAAATAATTTTCAAGTCTCATCACAATGGAAAAAGAAAACTCTGGAAGCTTACTATATAACATTTTGTAATAATATGCTTCCTAAATAAATAACTAGCCCTGGTCTTCTTTTCGAATTTTCTTACAAAATGCTATTTTAATTGAAGACTTTAAAGTTTGATATTTCATAATCAGTAGAGTAAACAGATAACCGACAGAATGGAAGAAAATATCTGCACACTAAGTATCCAACAAAGGACTAGTATCCAGAATCTACAAGTTACTCAAATCACCAAGAAAACAATAATAATCACATTAGAAAGTGGGCAAAGGACATGAATAGACATTTCTCAAAAGAAGATATACAAGGCAGGGCACGGTGGCTCATGCCTGTAATCCCAAGAGGCTGAGGCAGGAGAACTGGTGGAACCCGGGAGGTGGAGGTTGCAGTGAGCGGAGATCGCTCCACTGCACTCCTGCCTGGGGACAGTGTGAGACTCTGTCTCAAAACAAAACCAAAAAACAAACAAAAAAAAAGATATACAAATGGCCAATAAACATATAAAAAGAGGTTCAACATCACTAATCATCAGGGATATACAAATTAAAACCACAGTGAGATATCACCCTACCCCAGCCAGAATGGCCATTATTTAACAAGTCAAAAACAATAGTTTTTGGCATGGATGTGGAGAGAAGGGAACCCTTAAGCACTGCTAGTAGAAATGTAAATTAGTACAACCTCTATGGAAACCATTATGGAGATTCCTTAAAGAACTGAAAGTAGATCTATTCAATCCAACAATCACACTACTGGGTATCTACTCAAAGGAAAATAAGTCACATCAAAAAGATACCTGCACTTGCATATTTATTCCACCATAATTTGCAATTACAAAGATGTGGAATAATCCTAAGTGCCCATCAATTAATCAGTGGATAAGGAAAATGTGGCCTATATACAGCATGGAATACTATCAGCCATTAAAAGGAATGAAATAATGCAACTTGCAGCAACTTGGATAGAGCTGTAGACCACTATTCTAAGTGCCGTAACACAGGATTGGAAAACCAAAAACGATATGTTCTCACTCATAAGTGGGAGCTAAGATATGAATATGCAAAGATATACAGAGTGATATAATAAACTTTCAAGGTTCAAAAGTGGGAATATGAGAGAGGGCCCAGTGATAAAAAAAAAAACTACACATCAGGTACAACGTATATTACTCAGGTGATGGATGCACTAAAATCTCAGAATTCACTACTATATAATTCTTCCACGCAACAAAATACCACTTGTACACCAAAGCTATTGAAATAAAAAATATAAACTAAAGCCACTAAAAATATAATATGAAATACTAGCACACATGAAGTTGCAGAGACTGTTTTTAATTGATCTCTACCCCTTGTTATTCTCATTGGTCTCCCAGGAAGAATAAACTGTCGCACAAGAAAAATAAATAAACAAAAATAAAATTTGATATTTCACTACAGTAACAGCAATAACTCATTTGTTCAGAAGCACACAAACCCTGTTCTTCTGCAGTAATATATAACACAACAGACTGGGGAAAGTTCCTTTCAATTAGTTTGACATTTTAACCTACTATTAGAAGATCCACTCTTCTATATCTACATTCTCATCTTTGTAAAGTACTGTCAAATAATTATCTTGCCTTCACAAGTTAGTTGAATAGGTATGTTAGTTAACTAATTTTGTAGCAAGAAATTTTCATAACTGAAGGATATCCAGTATCTTATAAATGAAACTATGACCTAGTTTATATAATATAATTTCTTACCAAAATTTAAGAACTCCTCATTGAATTATTACTTAATTCATGGAAAGGAACTGATACGGCTGACAGGCCAACCTAGTTTGAAGGTACTTATTTGGCTTTACATTCCCACATATAAGTAAGTGAAGGTTTCATGTGAATCAGTATTAGTACTGGAAAGCCTCAAGAATGAGACATTCTGTTCTGCAGTTATGCTTGTTATTGTAACCATTATTTAAAAAAAAAAAAGATCATTTTTATAAACAACAACTGAAGTATTTATATATGCCACATGGACTACTGGTTTCCTTTCTTCCCTCCCTCCCTTTCTTCTTATTGTCAGGAGTTCCTCAACAACTGAAGTGGTTTTAGCTCCAAATTGAATTTTTTGAAGGCCTTAAATCTTCATAAAAAAATAAATTTACCAAAAGATTATCAAAAGTTACTTTAAAAAGTGTTATATTGATAGTAAATCTACTAAAGTTATTTATAAAAGAGAATGTCTCTGGAAATACACAAGTGGTGACAGAAGGGAGGGGAGGAGAAGGCCTCTGAGGTAAACCGTGAAGGAAAGGTGACTGTGGGTAATGGGCAGAGAGGCATTCACTGAACTGCTCCTATTTCTTGAGGTCACTCTGGGCGAAGGGCAGTGCCTGGGGTCCTACTTGCCCGCCCAGGCACAGGCACGGAGTGAGACCGTCCTGCCCCGCCCCTCCCCCCAACCTTTCACCTTCCTTTCCAGCCCCACCCCGCTCCCGTGGCCCCAGACCTTGGCAACGCTGCGCAGCGCGTCAGTCAGCGTCAGAGGGTGTGGGGTGGCTAGAGGCCCCTGTGGCCTCTGATCTCACAGAGCGGATCCGCGCGGGTGTCCAGCGCCCCGATGTGGGCAGTAGGGGCTAGCCGCTGGGGCAGGCTGCCCCCAGCAAGAGGAGCGGCGGCTCCAAACCACAGAATCTCCAACACTGGAAAGCGTGGCCTCGGTCACCCTAAGCCACAGGTATCCTGCCGATCATCGCTTGTGGTGGAGCGCCCGGCGCCAATCGTGGTCAGTCCCCCTCTACGCCACCGTCCGATTCCCTCGGCGCCCCCGCCGACCCCGGAGCCGGCCCTCAGCCCCTTCGTCAGCCGAGGCATACCCTTGCTGCCCATCCCAGCCAGGGATCACCACCGCTGCCCTCTACCAAGCGTCGGGCCGGGTACCGAGGACTGCCCGCCAAGTTTTGCGGACTATGGCCCTAAAGCTCATCCACAAGGAGTTCCTCCACCTGGCCGGCGACTCCTAGCCCCACTGTTCAGCAGGGCCAGTGTGGGACGATACGCTCCACTGGCAGGCCACCGAAACGAGACCCAAAGACCCCTCCTACCTGGGAGGGGTCTTCTTCCTAAGAATCCAGTTTCCCTCCGACTGCCTATTCAAACCACCCAAGATCAAATTTACCAACGGAATTTACCATCAACATCAACGGAAATACAGGATAGGAGGAAGTATGGCAGAATAACTAGAGACTGGACTCAGTAGTGTACCATGTAATTTCAAAATATAATTCCATCGCCTTAATAATAAAGATGCAGAAAGTGACAGTTCACTTAATTGGCTGTTTTGATTACTTTCTATGAAGGGGAGTCTCATTCTTCTACGCTTTTCTTAGCACGCAATGAGTGGAGGGCATAGAAGTGGTGGGGTTCTGGGGGTTGGGGACAGGGGCGTGCACGGTTGGTGGAGGGTGTGGCCGAGTGGGAAGTCAGGGTGTGTGGAGAGTGTAAGGCAAACAGGTCGGTTTTCATTTAGTTTTGACAAAAAGATTTATTTGTTGATTTAGGATTGTAAAACAATGCAAGAACAACGGGGTGGGGGGTGGCTTTAAGATTGAGAACAGTTCCACTGACTAGTGGGAATTTTTTTTATTTATTTATTTATTTATTTATTTATTTAAGACAGGAGTCTCGCCCTGTCGCCCAGGCTGGAGTGCAAGGGCATGATCTCGGCTCACTGCAACCTCCACCTCCCGAGATCAAATGATTCTCCTGCTTCAGCCTCCGGAGTAGCTGGAATTACATGCGTGAGTCACCATGCCCAGCTAATTTTTGTGTTTTTAGTAGAGACGGGGTTTCACCATGTTGGCCAGGCTGCTCTTGGAACTCCTGACCTCGTGATCTGCCCACCTCAGTCTTCCAAAGTGCTAGGATTACAGGCGTGAGCCACCGCCTCCCGCCGGGAAAATTTTTAGTGCGCAGTCTGTTTTGAACTGACATCAGTTGGGAAAAGCAAGATGAAGGTTAATAAAGCTCGTATTCATTTTATTCTGAAGAACTATTCATCCATCCTCTACTTTGAGATTCAGATTTAACTGGCCCAAAATGAAATCAATTAGTTGTTACAATAAAAAATGTGTTTTGTTCCCAGTTTCCGACAGCTCCCACACCTTCATCTCCCACCTTTTTGCCCACTCTGCCTCTCTCCCACGCCCAGGGTTGGGTTGTTTGTGACTTCTCAGGCCATACCTACTAGCTCTTACTTCTCATGTTTTCTCGAGAACCATGTAAGGTCTGAGATTCTACCCAGCCTGCAGCTACAAGTTAGCTTGTCACAGTTTGGTGGAGGCTGGCGAAATGACAGAGAGTCCTGGGTTAGAGGCAGGAGTCATACACAGCACAGCAGGCAGTGTGAGCTTCACTGACATCAGTTTCCCTTGCTCCCTCAAGTCCCAAGGAGGAGAGGTGGATCAGACCAGGTGAGTGCTGCACACATAGTGGGTTTGGGTCACAGCTAAGAGAACTTAAATTTAGGAACCCCCAGTCTTTGAAAGGGGACTACTAGCAAGCCTGCCCACCCTTTGCCTAGAGAGAGATGTTCTTATTAAGATGATCAGGAAACAGGCAATTCTACCCTCTCCCCTGGAGGGGTTTCTAACTTCCAAGACTGTTATATACAAGTATATGTCAATAAAAATATTTGAAAAAGAAAAAAAAAAATACTTTCAATATGAAACTGAGTTTTCAATAATCCCCTTTTATTCACTTAAACACAATTTTTGCGTTTCTTTTTAGTTTTTGTTTACATTCTTACAAGGAAAATCAACTATTAAATAAAAATTAGTATATCTGTAAGAAAATTTATATTTTTCTAAATATAAAAAAAAAATTTGAAATGATAGTCCAGGACAAATGTTGTCACAAGGTGACTAGAATTATCATGAAGAATTGCACCCTGGCAGTTTTAACTGGACTATCTGGTTGTACAGGTAAAAATTAATTTTATGAAAATACTTGTGTGTAAGGAAAAGCCCAATTCCTCCATTAGAACTTGTATATTCAGGCATGGCCAATAAGTGTAATAAGCAGATTACTACCATCATCACATTTAATACATTTTGTAATTTAATCAATTACTTCATCTAATCTTAGTAGGCTAAAAAAGTTTTAATTTTCTGAAAGTAAGTTTATTCCTTAACACTTCAAATAAAAGAGAACAAGAACTACTCAGCAGGAAAAATATGTGCTTAATGTCTTACTGCTTTCATGCATGTTTAAAATAATTTATTTGGATGCTGACAATGTTATTGACATTACATTTTCAATACATGCCAAATTTTCTCTTACCTGGAGCACAGAAGAAAAAGAGATGTAGAGAAACTTCTTTGGGCTTGGCGCAGTTGCTCATGCCTCTAATCCCAGCACATTGGGAGGTCAAGGAGGGCAGATTGCTTGAGCTCAGGAGTTCAAGACCAGTTTTGGCAACATGGCGAAACCCCATCTCTACAAAAAACCAATTAAAAAAAAAAAAAAAGCCAGACATAATGGCGCGCACCTGTAGTCTCAGCTACTTGGGAGACTGAGGTGGGACGATCCCTCGAGCGGGGGGGGGGGGGCAGGGGAGGGTGGGGGTTGAGGCTGCAGTGAGCTGTGATTGAGTTACTGCAATTCAGCCTGGGTGTCAGAGTAAGATCCTGTTTCAAAAAAAAAAAAAAGGCTTTGCATTTATTTATTTATTTTTTTAAAATTAATTAATTTATTTATTAATTTATTTATTATTATTATACTTTAAGTTGTAGGGTACATGTGCATAACGTGCAGGTTTGTTACATATGTATACTTGTGCCATGTTGGTGTGCTGCACCCATCAACTCATCATTTACATCAGGTATAACTCCCAATGCAATTGCTCCCCCCTCCCCCCTCCCCATGATAGGCCCCTGTGTGTGATGTTCCCCTTCCTGAGTCCAAGTGAACTCATAAGTCTTTGCATTTAAATTTGTTAATTTGTAAATTACACTAAATCTCACTTGAGAAAATTTTGTTTCTAAATGAGACTTTATAAACTCTTTTTTGACGTGTAAAAGTTAACTTTAGTTTATTACCTGTGATCTACTCTTTTTAAAGGGCAGATGGAGGGATGAAGGCAATACTGTCTAATAAAACTTTCTGCAATGACGGAAACATCCTATATCTACACAATCCAAATACAGTAGCCTCTAGCCATGCATGGCTATTGAACATCTGAAACAGAGAGAGAGAGGGAGAATTTTGTTTTTACCTAGTTTTTAGTAAAAGCTTTATTGCAAGGTTTGCAAACTACTTTTTTTTTTTTTTTTTTTTTGAGACGGAGTCTCCTTCTATCGCCCAGGCTGGAGTGCAGTGGCACGATCTCAGCTCACTGCAAACTCTGCCTCCTGGGTTCACACCATTCTCCTGATTCTCCTGCCTCAGCCTCCCGAGTAGCTGGGACTACAGGCGCCTGCCACCACGCCCGGCTAATTTTTGTGTTTTTAGTAGAGACGGGGTTTCACCTTGTTAGCCAGGATGGTCTCAATCTCCTGACCTCCTGATCTGCCCGCCTTGGCCTCCCAAAGTACTAGGAGGACAGGCGTGAGCCACCGCACCCGGCCTGCAAACCACTTTTTAACCTTTGTATTTTAGATTTTACATGCCACCAAGAGATCTTTACAAAATGTTTACATTATGATATGTAACTATAAAAAAAGAATAAAGTTTATCTCCATGTCACTAGAGATCATTGATTTAGTAGAGAGTTATGCTATGAATATGTTTAATATTTGTAGACTGTTGAAACATTACCACTTAAGAAATTTCTAACCAAGAAATTCAAAATGTGAGTCTGTTCCTAAGAAGCTAATAGAAATTTTTATTGTAGAGATTATGTATGTAGGTCATCAATAATGATAGCCAGAATTTTCAGAATATTAATACAATGATCTCACGCTATTATGATCTTTTCCTATTATGGTCCAATTCACAGTTACTAATTATATTGCCTTTATTATTTTGCTTCAAATACCATATTTTCACCATCAAAATCAAACCCACATAATAGTAAATATTTGGGGATAAACAATAAAATCTAAGCAGGACATTATGAGACAGTCAAAACGCCATAGTAGGATGGCAATTCTATTTCTGATTAGAATATTTAACGTTCTTTTTTATTCAAAATGGTTACTCCCATCTTGCTCTGTTAGTCTCTACCCACCAGTTCCTCGATTTCAGTGAAATCAATTATGAAATGTTAAAATTTGTATTTGGATTAGGGGAGGGAAAGATGATTGTATTCTATTGTCAGTATTTTCAGAAGCAGAATGACTGAGCCGATTTGGGGAAAAGGTTCTATCCTAGGTATCAAAAAACGTAGCTTTTGCCGCGTAGAAACTGCTAACAGATACTCTACACGTAAAATTGAGTACTTTCAACGTATTAAATGTTTGGCATGCTTTTTAATATCACGTTTTATGTGTATTAGGGGTAAGAAATTATGACTGTGTCTTGCCTCTATAGATACCATCAGGGCAAGTGAATTCAGTTTGAAAGTTAGACCCTGAACAAGGATAATCCAGCTTATGTTATTAGCATATATAAAAATATTTAGCTAAAAATATTTAGCTTTCTCATGTTAGGTATATGAAAAGCATAGCAAATATCCAACCATCCATGGTATAGCTTTCTTTCATCTCATGATTAGAAAAGAGTTTCTTATATAATTTACACTGGCCTCAAATCATGATCTTCACTTGTTTTGCGTTTATACTGTGAACAAAAAGAGTCAAGCTCTGTAAAATATTTGAAGAGGCTTATTCTGAGCCAGATATGAGTGACCATGGCCTGTGACACAGCCCTCAGGAGGTCGGTCCTGAGAACATGTGTCCCAGGTGGTCAAGTTGCAGCTCGGTTTCATATATTTTTATAGATGCATGAGATACCAATCAAATGCATTTAAGAAATACGTTGGTTTGGTTCAGAAAGGTGGGACAGTTCAAAGTGGGGGCTTCCAGACAATAGGTAAATTTAAACATTTCCTGGTTGACAATTTGTCGAGTTTGTCTAAAGACCTGGGATCAATAGAAAGGAAATGTTCATGTTAAGATAAAACATTGTGGAGACCAAGGTTCTTTTAAAATCTTACAGTGGCTGCCCTTAGAGACAATAGATGACAAATGTTTCCTATTCCGATTTTTAAAGGTGGTAGTCTCTTGGTTAATCTCTTTAGGATTAGAAGGGCCTGGAAGAAAAAGATCTAGCTATGTTAATAGAGATTCTTTACAAATGCAGATTTTCCCCCACAAAGGACAGCTTTTCAGGGCCGTTTCAAGATATGGCAAAGAAACATGTTTCGAGGTAAGATATTTTGACTTTCTTATTTGTCACATGTTATGCCAGAATCAGATTGGAAAGTAAGTCACAGTAAAATAAATAAAACCCATCTGATGAGAATTTGTGGTTTGCAGGGCATGACTCTCCAGACCCCTCAGATAGGAATTTGGGGAGGATTAATAAAAAAAAAAATCAGAGCTTAGTCCTCAGTCCCCTCTCTTGGACAAATGTTCAGGCCAACAAACAGCAGCAGGTCCCACGGTGCTAGGAAGGCTCATTCCTAGAGTTGTCTGGTTTGGCCATTTGACAAGGTGTCCTGGCACTAGGAAGGCTCATTCCTAGAGCTCTCTGATTTGATGGTAATACTTTTAAATATTAAGCTGGGTGCGGTGGGTTACGCCTGTAATCCCAGCACTTTGGGAGGCCAAGGTGGATGGATCACAAGGTCAGGAGTTCAAGACCAGCCTGGCCAAGATGGTGAAACCCTGTCTCTACTAAAAAAAAAAAAAAAAAGACAAAAAAATTAGCAGGGTGTGGAGGCATGCGCCTGTAATCCCAGCTACTCTGGAGGCTGAGGCAGGAGAATCGCTTGAACCCGGAAGGCGGAGGTTGCAGTGAGCCAAGATGGCACCACTGCACTCCAGCCTGGGCAACAGAGCGAGACTCTGTATCAATCAATCAATCAATCAATCAATCAATATTAGATATTTGGACCATGGGGGAGGACGTGGTCTGACCCAGTATAATAGCCATTTGTTTAAGGGGTGAGATGGAGTCAGGCCTAGGGTTTAGTAAAAACAAACAAACAAAACTCCTGGGCCAGATGTATTTTGCGATCTATCATGATCCAGGTCCTTAATTGTGCCTTTTCCTTTTGCTGTATCTGGCATTACATTTACAAGAGCTGTATAATGCTAATATACTAAGAAATATAATAAAGATAGTGAAGATTGAGTGTCCAAGGTTATAGGTAGAATCAGAGGGCAGTAAACAAGCCAATCTGCCAGAAAAGCCCCTGTATGCCTTATTGTGTGCTTTGATCAAACTCACAATGTGTTCAGCCCCCTTATTAAGGGTTATTTGAACCTTATGATAAATCTTATTTGAGGATTCTAGGACTGACATTAAATCAGAATCCCATAAATTTAGTGTCTCTTCTAGGCAATTTGTCTCCATAGGTGTAATAACCTGAGGAGGGTATTAATGAATTGCAAGAAACACCTGGTCCTCAGTGTCTAAATTGTTATAGACTTGCTAACAGTAGAAAAATCTATTTTTCCTAACAGTAGAAAAATCTATTTTTCACACCACTTTTGTATTGCACCATATACTATATACTGGTATTTGGGAGAGAAAAGAAGGCTTTGTCACAGAAGAAGTCATGTAGTTCTACAGTGGCATTTCTTTTTGTCCCTTGGCAGGACTCCCTATGGCTGAGAGCCTTAAGAGTCGAAAGACTTATAGCCAATTAATTGTTCCAGGCCAGCTAGGAATGGATGTGGACAGGCATTTGTTACTTCTTAAAATTATTTTAAGTAAAAAAGCCAACAACAAAACCAAAAGGCAAAGTTACAAGACTGACTTATTTTTAACTTCTATGTGTTGAGCTACTATAAGTTTGGTTTTTGTTACAGACTTTTAGCAATTAGCTATATAAAACGTAAGCATTGCTCTGAAAAATAATTAAACATGTGTATATCTATATCTATATAGATATAGATATATTTATCTTCACAACTCATAATTGGGAATGTTATACCGAGAAGGCTTTGTTACAAGGTATTTTTATTCTGTTATTTTACTAGTTAGTAAATATTTCCTTTTAATTCTATAGTAAGCAGAAAATTTTTATGGTTGTGGTGGATGCAAAAGTGACACATGATAGTTTAGAAGGCAATTAAACTTGTTTTATCAGATATTTAGGCATTTTTATACTCCCTTTTAGATTTGGAGGGTTTGACCTTGACCTAGTTTTATCCCTCAAAACTGACCCTTACAGTCCTATGCACCCATCTCTTCCACGATAGTCCCTGGGCCTACAGGGAGGCAGCTTGTAAAGTTTTAGCAGCAGAGCATTAGCAGTGAAGCAGATCTGGGCCCAGTGGGTTGCCAAATGAGGGAGATTCATATCTCTGGTCTTCAGAATACCGTGGTTTGGTTTCCTTGGAAGTAAAACAAGGAGAGATAAATAACAATTATAGTTTGACAATTATAAGAGTAATTGAGGCCGGGCGTGGTGGCTCACACCTGTAATCCCAGCACTTTGGGAGGCTGAGGCGGGTGGATCACCTGAGGTCAGGAGTTCTAGATGAGCCTGGCCAACATGGTGAAGCCCTGTCTGTACTAAAAATACAAAAATTAGCTGGAAGTGGTGGCAGGCATCTGTAATTCCAGGTTCTAAGGGGGGCCGAGGCAGGAGAATCGCTTGAACATGGGAGGTAGAGGTTGCCGTGAGCCGAGATACCACCATCGCACTCCAGCCTGGGGGACAAGAGCGAGGCTTCATCTCAAAAAAAAAAAAAAAAAAGAGTAAATGGTATGTCAGAACAGAAAAGGAAACTTATTCCATTAGGGTACCAATTAAAAATATGAAGAAAAATTATAATCTAATACATTCTAGAGGATTATTATAGCCAAGAAATAACGATCTAATCTGTACTCGAAAAAGTTAGGGCTGAAATCTAGTATTAAGTGTTACATTTTCCCCTTGAAAGTATTTTTTTAGCTGCCATTATTTATTAAAGAGAAAATTATAGCAAGGCCAATTCGTGTGCAAGGTAAGTTTTGGGCTTATTATGCTTGCCTGATTATTTGCATAAAGTACATTGAGAATTGATTGGCCATATAGACTCATCTTAAGTTGGCTTTTGCTGGAACTTTGCCTAAAAATAGGCTATTTTAGTTTAAGTCTTGGTAAAATAACCAGTGTCTCCAATTGTTTTTTTAGACAGAGTCTCGCTCTGCCACCCAGGCTGGAGTGCAGTGGTGCCACCTCGGCTCACTGCAACCTCTGCCTCCTGGGTTCAAGAGATTCTCCTGCCTCAGCCTCCCAAGTAGCTGGGACTACAGGCGCATGTCACCACCCCCAGCTAATTTTTTGTATTTTTAGTAGAGACGTGGTTTCACTGTGTTAGCCAGGATGGTCTCGATCTCCTGACCTCATGATCTGCCTGCCTTGGCCTCCCAAAGTGCTGGGATTACAGGTGTGAACCACCACGCTCAGCCTTTGTTTTTTTGTTTTTTGTTTGTTTTTACTATTTCTGAACTTATGCAGACAACTATAATGTCACAAAATTTCAATCTAAATTTTGGAGAGCTCAGAAAGGTAAATTTTCTTACAAAGACATACTGTACCCCAATAACTTAAGAGAAAAAGATTCTCTTGAGTTTTCTTTAACCAGAGTAGCAGCTCTTAAAACAAGATGTTTGTATACCTTTGAAATGCCGATTACAAACCAAACAGCTCCTGAGAGCTATCAGGCACTGTAGAATTTAGCAGCTCCTCACAATTAGCCCTAGGAAAGAGTCTCTCTGCTTGTTAGGTAGCAAGATTTTATATAAACCATTTTTATTTTATCATGGCACTCTTTTGGGAAACATTATTTTCATTAGCATAGGGGTAGCTTCAGTTAATATTTCATAGCAAGGCAGTAAATGCCCCATTAAGTAGAAATTCTCTAGTTCAGTAATTGTCATTGAAAGGTACTCACAGTTTTTGCCATCAGCCCCGATAAAAGCTCCACATAAAGGCCTATGCAGTGGAGGATTTGTCCCAACTAGCACTCCAGCTCTTACCCTATATTTTGTGAACTTGGGCAACTTACTAGTTTTCACTTAGCATGTGCAATTAAACATTTCTTTAAAAAACAGATTTATATGCCTTCAGTTTACACTGCTAGGTGGGGAAACATCTAACAGTATAAGTTAGATATAGTACCCATTTTTTTTTGGAAGTTACTTTTATTTATTTATTTATTTATTTTAATTTTTTTATTATTATACTTTAAGTTCTAGTGTACATGTGCATAACGTGCAGGTTTGTTACATATGTATACTTGTGCCATGTTGGTGTGCTGCACCCATCAACTCGTCAGCACCCATCATCAGGTAGAACTCCCAATGCAATCCCTCCTCCCTCCCCCCTCGCCATAATAGGCCCCGGTGTATGATGTTCCCCTTCCTGAGTCCAAGTGATCTCATTGTTTAGTTCCTACCTATGAATGAGAACATGCGGTGTTTGGTTTTCTGTTCTTGCGATAGTTTGCTGAGAATGATGGTTTCCAGCTGCATCCATGTCCCTGCAAAGGACACAAACTCATCCTTTTTTATGGCTACATAGTATTCTGTGTATATGTGCCACATTTTCTTAATCCAGTCTGTCACTGATGGACATTTGGGTTGATTCCAAGTCTTTGCTATTGTGAATAGTGCTGCAATGAACATACGTGTGCATGTGTCTCTATAGCAGCATGATTTATAATACTTTGGGTATATACCCAGTAATGAGATGGCTGGGTCATATGGTACTTTTAGTTCTAGATCCTTGAGGAATCGCCATACTGTTTTCCATAATGGTTGAACTAGTTTACAATCCCACCAACATTGTAAAAGTGTTCCTATTTCTCCACATCCTCTCCAGCACCTGTTGTTTCCTGACTTTTTAATGATTGCCATTCTAACTGGTGTGAGATGGTATCTTATTGTGGTTTTGATTTGCATTTCTGTGATGGCCAGTGATGACGAGCATATTTTCATGTGTCTGTTGGCTGTATGCATGTCTTCTTTTGAGAAATGTCTGTTCATATCCTTTGCCCACTCTGATGGGTTTGTTTGTTTTTTTCTCCTAAATTTGTTTGAGTTCTTTGTAGGTTCTGGATATTAGCCCTTTGTCAGATGTACCCATTTTTATAAGACTTTTAGTAAAGGGGTTACAACTACTTTATATAAAGTTTGTTTAAACATCTTAAATGTTATAATTCTATGAGCCTGTATGTTTTTATGTTCCAGTCTCAGTAACCCCTTTTTACCCCCAGACCATTTTACATTTTCTGGTGAAAAAGGTTTGGGTTCCCGCAGGGAGTTGCATCTGTAATACTGAGGAGGGACAGTAAATTTGAAAAGGATTCTTAAACAGTGTAAAGAGCTTCTGAACAGCAAAAGAAACTAACAGGTTAAACAGACAACCTACAATACGGGAGAAATTTTTACAAACCATGCATCCGACAAAGGTCTAATATCTAGCATTTATAAGGAATGTAAACAAATTTATAAGAAAAAAACAAACAATCTTATTTAAAAAGTGGGCAAAGGACATAAAGAGACACTTTTCTTTTTTCTTTCTGTTTTATTTATTTATTTATTTATTTATTTTTTGAGACAGAGTTTCCTCTTGTCTCCCAGGCTGGAGTGCAGTAGTACGATCTTGGCTCACTGCAACCTCCACCTCCCAGGTTCAAGTGATTCTTCTGCCTCAGTAGAAGTAGCTGGGATTACAGGCATCCATCATCATGCTCGGCTAATTTTTGTACTTTTGTAGAGACGTGGTTTCACCATGTTTGCCAGGCTGGTCTCGAACTCCTGACCTCAGGTGATCCTCCCACCTCAGCCTCCCAAGGTGCTGGGATTATAGGCATGAGCCACTGCGCCCAGCCGAAGAGACACTTTTCAAAAGAAAACATATAAGTGGCCAATAAGCATGTGAAAAAAGCTCAACATCACTGATCATCAGAGAAATGCAAATCAAAATGAGATACCATCTCACACCAGTCAGAATGTTAGAATGGCTATTTTTAAAAAGTCAAAAAACAGATACGGGTGAAGTTGTGGAGAAAAAGAAATGCTTATGCATCACTGGTGGTAGTATAAATTAGTTCAGTCATTGTGGGAGGCAGTGTGGTGATTCCTCAGAGACATAAAGATAGAAATACCATTCAATTCAGCAATCCCATTACTGGATATATACCCAAAGGACTATAAATCTTTCTATTACTGTATTTTTTTTTTTTTTTTTTTGAGATGGAGTTTCGCTCTGTCACCCAGGCTGGAGTGCAGTGGCGGGATCTTGGCTCATTGCAAGCTCTGCCTCCTGAGTTCACGCCATTCTCCTGCCTCAGCCTCCCAAGTAGCTGGGACTACAGGCGCCCACCACCACGCCCAGCTAATTTTTTGTACTTTTTAGTAGAGATGGGGTTTCACCGTGTTAGCCAGGATGGTCTCAATTTCCTGACCTTGTGATCCACCCACCTCAGCCTCCCAAAGTGCTGGGATTACAGGTGTGAGCCACCAAGCCCAGCCCTATTACTCTATTGTTAATTAAAAATTTCTCACTAAATAAAATCGTTTATGCAACTCTTTTGCATTTGGTATCAAGGTTATATTCCTTTGAATTTTAAGATATCTCTAATGATAGCTGGAAGCCATATGTTATAGAGGTGAATATTATGGGATTAAGAGCACCACTGCTTACTAGCTGTGTGAACTCAAGCATATTATTTAACATCTTGGAACCTTAGTTTTCTCAGTGTTTATTAGGAATAACAATAGTTTGTACCTCTTATGGTTGACATGAGTATTCAGTGAGAAAGTCAGTACAGTGAGAAAGTCAATGATTATTGGCTGTTATTATTAACCGTTGCACTTTTTCTCCTTGGTGCTTTTTTCAGTTGGGTTGGGCAAATGTCACAATTAGGATATGCTTTTTTTCTTCGGAGATGCAGCTGCTAATACAGGTACGGACTTCAAACTTCCAAAGATTTGTGCAGTTTTAAAAACCCAAAAACACGATTTAAATACAAGCTTATCATTAACACATCTTTCCATTGATGGTATCATTTAAAGAGCACCAGAAGCTTTACTATAATAAATAATTTTTATATCTAATAAATACAAGATAATTACTTTTCAAATATACATTTCAGAATTCTTGAATTGCATCAAAAGTGTTTAATTGGGTTGAAACAGATAGAGAAGTAAACCATTTTTATGGAATCTTTCGGAGAGATTATTGATTTGTTACGTGAGGAAGCATGTATTTTATAGATGCAGTCCCTTTTGTATGCTTATTACTTTATTTCTTGACTCTCTCACCAGGTAATTCAAAACACAGACAATTTTCTGGCCTATTGATTAGAGACTACACAATCCTGAATATAGTAGATCATATAGCTATCTGCCCTTTTGTAATTCTGCATACAATAAATCTATTCTGTCTAGGTAGCAAATTCCTGAAGGGTAAAAGTCAGGATTAGCTTAGCCTAATTTAGTCCGTAGAATTACTTGGTACCTTTAAAAAGCAACAAATGTCAGTTGATAACTTCCACTGATAGGAGTATCATTTACAAAGCGATTTTGAAGCCAAGTAAATAAAAGTTTACTTGTCAAGAACATTCTCACAGATTCATTGTTATTACCAATAATATAAAAATCTTGCATGTAAGCTGATCTAGAAAGTAAAAAAAAAAAAAAAAAAAGGACAATAAAGATTTTAAAAGCTTATGCAGAAAGATTACATATAAATTTTTACTAATTTGCAAATTCATCAAAAAGCAAGCACACTTATAATGACCAAACTCCAATATTTACTTAGAAACTGTCACAGTACAACTTTATTGCAGAGTTGGAGTATGTTACTGGGTTTGAATAAATAAATTAATAAACAAAATTACTTAAAAGGAGCTATTCCTGATAGCTAATTATTTACTGAAATATTCCACAAACACACAGAGGCATACACACATGCAATATGAAGAGTGGCAAAGTGTAGTCTCTGCATACTATACTAGCCATTATTTCCTTAGTTGAGCCCAATTTCAATTATCTTAAAATTGGTAATGGATTAAATTTCTTTGGCAGCAATATCTATATATGTTTGTTTAGTGAAATCCTAGATGCAGCCGTAGCACTAGCCACATAACCAAAATTTCCACACTAGTGGAAAATAGCGGCTACTGTCATCACTGTTATGTGTTAGAAGGGAAGAAAGGGTTAAAAAAGGTTTCCCTTGTTTCTCTCATTTTCCCTTTGTTCAAGCTTTAGAATACATTTCAGGCTATCATGACGTTTTCCAACCTACAAGTTAACCTTAGGTAGATTCTTCAAACATAGATCCCTATATTTTCTTACCGAATACAGATGTATAGACGCAATGATTTATGCAACTGTCTTTTGACCCTGAAGAGACAGTTTCCTGTGATTTGGTGTAACAACTGCCATGAAATGACTATTACAAATACTGTCATAATTTCAACATTGGTTAGCAGCAGCCAAATGTATGATAGAAAACTCAAATTTTCTATTGTTTAAAAGTGTATTCATGTCACAATGCAGTTTCTGTATGAAAATTCTTAGTATAAAATATGGATACCATTTTCAGAAGACAGAATAGTAGAATCCATAGACAAAAGTAACAGAAGGAGGAGGATGGTAATTTTCCTTCCCATCCTTTTGCTGCTCTGTTGAAGAAGTGATCAAGACTGGTATGACAGGTAGATATTTAACACATGCAAATTTTTCTTTGTTTGAACATTGAAAGGGCGATATCAACATAAATTGGACTGAAAAAATATAATTTCAAGAAATGAAATTATTATTTATATACTTTAATTTGTAAAATCATCTCAGGAACTTATTTACAGCTTCAGGTAGGTTTTTAAAGTTCCCTCTATATTTTTAAAGGGCATAAAATAGAGTTTTTTAAAAAGCTATAGTAAAATTCAAAACATCTGCTAAGTATTGCTAGCATTTAATCATAAAGACTACCGTTTTTAATATTTTTCTCTAGTTTTTATGATATTATCCTTATATAACCAGAACCAAAGAAAGCATTACTAAAGCAACAGCATCACATTGAAAACTTCAGGCTAATATTTACCCATTATTTGCTGTGTTACCAAGTGGAAGATGAGTTTAGATCCTGGCAGAACCACCTTCCAACTTTTTTGCCTTTTACTGTTGGACATTTTTCGGAGACAAAGTGTGCTATTTAGTAGTACCCTATTTTTTTTTCTTTTTTTCTTTTTTTCTTTTTTTAGAATGAGAATGTGAGGAGGAGGTCCTTGTCTATTTGATTAGAATAGACTTTGCCACAGAATGTTCCCATAAAATGTTCATAAGTGGTCTTATAAAAATTGCTATATTAAACTACATTTTTAAAAAACGAAGTTAAATACAATTTTTAAAGACTTCTCAGGAATGTAAAATGGTACAACCGCTTTGGGAAATTGTCTGGCAATTCCTCAAATGGTTAATTATAGACTTACAATATGACCCAGTAGTTCCATTCTGAGGCACATACCCAAGAGAAATGTAAACATATGTTCACATGAATCAACCTAAATACTCATCAACAGTAGACTGGATAAAGAAAATTTGGTACTTATACGCCATGGAATACGACACAACCATAAAAAATAACAAGATCATGTGCTTTGCAGGAACATGGATGGAGCTAAGGGGCATTATCCTAAGCAAACTAAACCAAGAACGGAAAATCATATACCACATATTCTCACTTATACATGGGAGCTAAGCATTGGATACACATAGACACAAGGAGGGCAACAAAAGACACTAGGACCTACTTGACAGTGGATGATGGGAGGAGGGACAGGATTAAAAAACCTCCTATTGAGCACTATGCTTGTTACCTGGGTGAGGAAATAATTTGTACACCAAACCCCCATGACACATAGTTTACCTGTAACAAACCTGCACATGTACCCTTGAACCTAAAATAAAAAAATTTAAAAAAGAAAACGTATGTCCATACAAAGACTTAGACAAGAATGTTCAGAGTGGCACTATTGCTAAGAGCAAAAAAGTGGAAACAACCTAAATGTCCTCAACCAATCAATGGATAAACAAAATGTGACATATGCATACACTGGAATATTATTTGATCATAAGAAGGAATGAAGTAGCAATGCATGCTGTAACATGGATGAATCTTTAAAACATTATGCCAAGTTAAAGAAACCAGGTAATGTATTGTACAATTTTATTTACATGAAGTGTCCAGAACAGGCAAATCCATTGAGGCAAAAATTAGATTAGGGTTTACCAGATAAGTTAATTAAATGACAATTCTGTGGGAATGAGTTTTTGAAGGATTTCCAACCCTATTCTGCCTCCTCTGATGTCTGTCCGGTCCCTGGTTGTCACCATGATTGCAGGATGTTGATTTTCAAGGCTATGTGGAAGTTCACAGGGGGATAATGGAAATAGGGCAAATTAAAATGCAACAAAGCTCACTGTTCTTTCCAATATTCACTTGATTTTCTTGAATAAGTGGCCACAAATTGCTGCAAGCATGTGGTTGATTGCTAGAGTCTTTTTTTTTTTTTTTTTTTTTGGAGACAGAGTCCCACCCTGTCACCCAGGCTGGAGTGCAGTGCCGCAATCATGGCTCACTGCAATCTCCACCTCTCAAGTTCAAGCGATTCTCCTGCCTCAACCTCCAAAGTGGCTAGGACTACAGGTGACCACCACCACACCCAGCTAATTTTTTGTATTTTTAGTAGAGACGAGGTTTCATTATATCGGCCAGGCTGGTCTCAAACTCCTAACCTCAGGCGATCCACCTGCCTCGGCCTCCTAAAGTGCTGGGATTACAGGTGTAAACTACCGTGTCCAGCCTAGAGTTTTTAAAAAAGTTGATTCTGACACTCACTGCTAGTTTTCTCACTGCTTTTATGGAAGAAATAATTTTTTTTCTTTATTTCTTCTAACAAACAAAAAACGGGATACATGTGCAAAACGTGCAGGTTTGTTACATAGGTTTACGTGTCCAGTGGTGGTTTGCTGCACCTATTGACCCATCTGCTAAGTTCCCTCCCCTCATCCCCACCCCCCAACAGGCCCTGGTGTGTGTTGTTCCCCTCTCTGTGTTTATGAGCTCTCAATAGTCAACTCCCACTTATGAGTGAGAACATGCAGTGTTTCGTTTTCTGTTCCTGTGTTAGTTTGCTGAGAATGATGGCTTCCAGCTTCAACCATGTCCCTGCAAAGGACATGATCTCATTCCTTTTTATGACTGCATGGTATTCCAAGGTGTATATGTACCACATTCTTTATCCAATATATCATTCATGGGAATTTGGGTTGGTTCCATGTCTTTGCTATTGTAAATAGTGCTGCAATAAACATACATGTACATGTGTCTTTATAGTAGAATGATTTGTAATCCCTTGGGTATATACCCAGTAATGGGGTTGCTGGGTCAAATGGTATTTCTGGTTCTATATCCTTGAGGAATCACCATACTGTCTTCCACAATGGTTGAACTAATTATATTCCCACCAACAGTGTGAAAGCATTCCCATTTCTCCACAGCCTCGTCAGCATCTATTGTAACCTGACTTTTTAATAATCACCTTTCTGACTGGCATGAGATGGTATCTCATTTTGGTTTTGATTTGTATTTCTCTGATGATCAGTTATGTTGAGCTTTTTTTCACATTTGTTGGCCACATAAATGTCTTCTTTTGAGAAGTGTCTGTTCATATCCTTTGCCCACTTTTTAATGGAGTTGTTTGTCTTTTTCTTGTAAATGTGTTTAAGTTTCTTGTAAATTCTGGATATTAGACATTTGTCAGGTGGGTAGATTGCAAAAATTTTCTCCCATTCTGTAGGTTGTCTGTTCACTCTGATGATAGTTTTTTTGTGTGTGTTTTGTTTTGTTTTGTTTTGTTTCTGTGCAGAAGCTCTTTAGTTTAATTGGATCCCATTTGTCAATTTTCGTTTTCGTTGCAATTGCTTTTGGCATTTTCATCATGAAGTCTTTGCCATGCCTATGTCCTGAATGGTATTGCCTAGGTTTTCTTCTAGGGTTTTTTGGTTTTGGGTTTTACATTTAAGTCTTTAATCCATCTTTAGTTAATTTTTGTATAAAGTGTAAGGAAGGGGTCCAGTTTCAGTTGTCTGCCTATGGCTGGCCAGTTTTTCCAACACCATTTACTGAATAGGAGATCCTTTCCCCATTGCTTGTTTTTGTCAGGTTTGTCAAAGATCAGATGGTTGTAGATGTGTCGTGATATTTCTGAGGTCTCTGTTCTGCTCCATTGATCTGTATGTCTGTTTTGGTAGCAGTATCATGCTGTTTTGGTTACTGTAGCCTTGTGGTATTGTTTGAAGTCATGTAGCATGATGCCTCCAGTTTTGTTTTGGCTTAGGATTATCTTGGCTATACGGGGTCTTCTTTGATTCTATATGAAATTTAAAACAGTTTTTTCTATTTCCGTGAAGAATATCAATGGTAGTTTGATGGGAATAGCATTGAATCTATAAATTACTTTGGGCAGTATGGCCATTTTCACAATATTAATTCTTCTATCCATGAGGATAGAATGTTTTTTCCATTTGTTTGTTTCCTCTCCGATTTCTTTGAGGAGTGGTTTGTAGTTCTCCTTGAAGAGGTCTCTCACATTCTTTGTTAGCTGTATTCCTAGGTATTTTATTTTCTTTGTAGCAGTTGTAAATGGGTGTTCCTTCATGATTTGACTCTCTGCTTGCCTACTGGTGCTGTAAAGAAACAGTTGTGATGTTTGCACATTGGTTTTGTATCCTGAGATGTTGGGAACAAGTCCCCCAAAATCTGGCCATAAACTGGCCCTAAAACTGGCCATAAGCAAAATCTGTGCAGCACTGTGACATGCTCATGATGGTCATAACACCCATGCTGAAAGGTTGTGGGTTTAGGGGAATGAGGGCAAGGAACACCTGGCCCATCCAGGGCTGAAAACCGCTTAAAGGCATTCTTAAGCCACAAACAATAGCATGAGCGATCTGTGCCTTAAGGACATGCTCCTGCTGCAGTTAACTACCCAACCTATTCCTTTAATTTAGCCCATCCCTTAGTTTCCCATAAGGGATACCTTTATGTAATTTAATATCTATAGAAACAATGCTAATGATTGGCTTGCTGTTAATAAATACGTGGGTAAATCTCTGTTCGGGGGTCTCAGCTCTGAAGGCTGTGAGACCCCTGATTTCCCACTTCACACCTCTATATTTCTGTGTGTGTGTCTTTAATTCGTCTAGCACCACTGGGTTAGGGTCTTCCCGACCGAGCTGGTCTCAGCACTGAGACTTTGCTGAAGTTGCTCATCAGTTCAAGGAGTTTTGGGACTGAGATGATGGGGTTTTCTAAATATAAGATCATGTCTCTGCAAACAGATAACTTAACTTCCTCTCTTCCTATTGGAATACCCTTTATTTGTTTCTCTTGCCTCATCACCCTGGCTAGAACTTCTAATACTATGTTGAATAGGAGTGATGAGGGAGGGCATCCTTGTGTTGTACCGGGTTTCAAAGGGAATGCTTCCAGCTTTTGCCCATTCAGTATGATATTGGCTGTGGATTTGTCATAAATAGCTCTTATTATTTTGAGATACCTTCCATCAATACCTATTTTATTGAGAGTTTTTAATATGAAGAGATGTTGAATTTTATTGAAGGTCTTTTCTGCATCTATCGAGGTAATCGTGTGGTTTTTGTCTTTGGTTCTGTTTATGTGATGGATTACGTTTATTGATTTGCATATGTTGAACCAGCCTTGCATCACAGGGATGAAGCCAACTTGATCGTGATGGATAAGTTTTTCGTTGTGTTGCTGGATTTGGTTTGCCAGTATTTTATTGAGGATTTTTGCATCAGTGTTCATCAGGGATATTGACCTGAAGTTTTCTTTTTCTGTTGTATTTCTGCCAGGTTTTGGTGTCAGGATGATGCTAGCTTCATAAAATGAGTTTGAGAAGAGTCACTCCTTTTCAATTATTTGGAACAGTTTCAGAAGAAATGGTACCAGCTCTTCTTTATATTTCTGGTAGAATTCGACTGTGAATTTGTCTGTCCTGGACTTTTTTTTTTTTTTTTGGTAAGCTATTAACTACTACCTCAATTTCAGAGCTTGTTATTGGTCTATTCAGGAATTCTTCTTCCTGGTGTAGTCTTGGTAGGGTGTATGCATCCAGGAATTCATCCACGTCTTCTAGATTTTCTAGCTTATTTGCATAGAGGTGTTTATAGTATTCTCTGATGGTAATTTGCATTTCTTTGGGGTCAGTAGTGATATCCCTTTTATCATTTTTTATTACATCTATTTGATTTTTCTCTCTCTTCATTAGTCTAGCTAGCAGTCTATCTATTTTGTCAATTTTTTTCAAAAAAACAGCTCTTGGATTTGTTGATTTTTTGAAGGGTTTTCCATGTCTCTATCTCCTTCAATTCTTCTCTGATCTTAGTTATTTCTTTTCCTCTGCTAGTTTTTGAATTAGTTTTCTCTCACCTCTCTAGCTCTTTTAATTGTGATGTTAGGGTGCTAATTTGAGATCATTCTAGCTATCTGATGTGGACATTTAGTGCTATAAATTTCCCTCTTAACACTGCTTTAGCCATGTCCCAGAGATTCTGGTATGTTGTCTCTTTGTTCTCATGGTTTTAAAGAACTTCTTTTTTTCTGCCTTAATTTCATTATTTACCCATGAGTCATTAAGGAGCAGGTTGTTCAATTTCATAAAATTGTGTAGTTTTAAGTTAGCTTCTTAATTCTGAGTTCTAATGCGATTGCACAGTGGTCTGAGAGACTGTTAAGATTCAGTTCTTTCGCATTTGCTGAAGAATGTTTTACTTCCAATTATGTGGTCTATTTTAGAATAAGTGCCATATGGCACTGAGAAGAATGTATTTTCTGTTGATTTGGGGGTAGAGAGGTTTTTTTTTTTCTTTTCTTTTTTCTTTTTTTTTTTTTTTTTTTTTTTTGAGATGGAGTCTCACTCTGTCACCCAGGCTGGTGGCTTGATCTTGGCTCACTGCAAACTCTGCCTCCTGACTTCAAGTGATTCTCCTGCCTCAGCCTCCAGAGTAGCTGGGATTACAGGCATGCACCAATGCGCCCAACTACTTTTTGTACTTTTAGTAGAGACAGAGTTTCACCGTGTTGGTCAGGCTGGTCTTGAACTCCTGACTTCATGATCCACCTGCCTCGGCCTCCCAAGGAGCTGGGATTACAGGCACGAGCCACTGCACCTGGCTGGTAGAGAGTTCTTTAGACATTTCCTAGGCCACTTGATCCAGAGCTGAGTTCAAGTCCTGAATATCCTTGTTAATTTTGTTTGTTGATCTGTCTAATACTGACAGTGGGGTGTTAAAGTCTCCCATTATTACTGTGTGGGAGTCTAAGAGTCTTTGTAGGTCTCTAAGAACTTGTTTTATGAATCTGGGTACTCCTGAATTGGGTTCACATATATTCAGAATAGTTAGCTCTTCTTGTTGAATTGTTTCCTTTATCATTATGTAATGCTCTTCTTCGTCTTTTGTTGGTTTAAACTCTTTTGTTTTGAAAATTAATTTAGTTTATTCCTCTCAACTACCAAATTAGTTTGGCATAAAAGGACACAGGGCATAAGGGGGAAATTATTGAAATATTTTACTAAATCACTGAGTAGAATGCCCTTCTCAGAGAGAAGAGGACCACTTTTTAATGGCCAGATGATCAGCATGGTATTCAAATTACACAACCATAGTTACCTATAAAATTTGGTTTTAAAAAACATTTATTTCGGCCAGGCGTGGTGGCTTAAGCCTGTAATCCCAGCACTTTGGGAGGCCGAGGCGGGTGGACCACCTGAGGTTGGGAGTTCTATACCAGCCTGACCAACATGGAGAAACCCTGTCTCTAATAAAAATACAAAAAATTAGCCGGTCGTCATGGCGCATACCTGTAAACCCAGCTACTCGGCAGGTTGAGGCAGGAGAATCGCTTGAACCTGGGAGGCGGAGGTTGCGGTAAGCCGAGATCGTGCCATTGTGCTCCAGCTTGGGCAAAAAGAGCGAAACTCCATCTCAAAACCAAAACAAAACAAAACAAAAAGCAAAAAAAAAAAAAAAAAAATTTTCACAAAAACCTTTAAGATAGGTGAGATATGACTGGAAGGTAATGAGACTAGCTCATAAACTACAGGTGGAAAATAATCTCATTATATTCATGCATAATATATTTTCTTCCAAAGTTTTGGGGCATAAGGGCCATTATTCAAATTGTACATTTAAATTTTCAACTATCCTGAATAATGGTAACTGTTGTTTTTACAAAACCAAGGGCAATTTAATTTCTAGGTTACCACCTAACTCTTAATTATGTGTCTTACCACACGGTGCAAGGGGTGGTGATCTGTAGTCTAATGGCAAACTCCTGCCCACTCACAGGATCCATTTGGTCTTTGAGGAAGAAGGTAAAGAGGATAGCCCTCTCTTCACTACCCCCTGGATCAGTACTTACTGATTCATGTGCTTACTGAACCATGGAGAAAAGGACAAGTAGTGAGATTTCTTTCCCCTATTTCTTACCAGCCCAGAAGATAGGATACCATTTCAGACTTGAGCAACCTGAATTTTGTATATGGTGGCAAAACCACATAAGTAATGCAAGGATACAGGCTGCCATACTTCAGTTACTGCCAATGTGTGACTCAGAAAAAAAACAAACTGACAATTCACCCTGTTTAAAAGAGAGTCTATATATACACGATCTTGTCACATTGACTTTGTGAAACAGAACGATTACGTTTCTAACCTTCAAAGGGAACCACCTTGTGGGTGCAAAAACAGTAAAATAAGATGTAAACTGAGAAATGGCTTACTAAGAACTAACATTTAGTACAAAGCAAGAAAAAAAAAAGACAATCAAACAAAATTGTTCTCAGCTATATATAATACTGACATATAATTGAAACAGGTCACTAAAACACCACCATCATCAACAACAGCAGCAAAACCCTGCTATGTCAGTGTTATTTGTCATCCTTTATGATGAATATATTTTGGGGGTACTGTATTTAGTGACTTTAAATATAAAAAAACGTAAAGTGGCCAGGTGTTTCTTTGCAAAATTTTAAGAAATTGAATGAAACTAAGGTAAAGAATCAAATGTGAAGATGGTCTAAGAAGATAATTCTCAATCTTGTAAAGAAAATTACTTCCAAATATTGTTAGTTCAGACCTGAGCAATGCAAAAGTTTCAATGACACATCGTTATATATCTTCCAAGATTGTCCCATGTCTTCTTAGGGCTCTCTATGTCAAGTAAATTATCTAAAGTCATCCAATAATCATCATAATTCTAGAGGAAAGAGAGAGTAAAGAACATGGAATATACTGAATAAGAAATTTTCATCACAAATTTCACATAAATTGAACCTGAAGCCTTCATGGAAAAACATGTTAAAATTGAAAATCTAAAGGCATAGGATTGAAGAAAGAAAATGATGAGCCATTTCTAATTCTCTTGCTTTTTCCAAATAAATGACAGATTAAAATTACCTACATGTAATATATTTACATTTTAATATGTTCCTATAAAATAAGAAGAAAATTAGTTGCTAAAATTGATGATAGCATAGGATGGGAGAAAGAACTCTGAATGTTTCCTGCATATTTTACTATGCAAGAAGGAATATTTAATCAGAAAACAGCAATAAATAGTTATTGGTTAACCACCATAATTAGCCACATTGTTTCCTTCTAAGGCTCTAGAAAAATGTAAAGTGTGCACTGCTCAGTGTGAGTAACAGATAAATTCTTCTAATTTTACAGACGTTTTACATACATTCCCCTAATTATACTAAAATAATTTTAATTTGTAAATTAAATTGTACAATGTGCATTCAGACAAGTTGAAAGAATTTTTAATTCACAAGTTACTTAGCAGAAGAATGAAAGAGTTTTCTTTACTAAATAATATTTCTTTTTTGTCTGTTTAAGTCTTCAAAAATTAAGCAAATGAAAGAATATTTTCCTCAAAGGTTAATATGATGGAACTAAGGGGAAAAATATTTGATACAAAAACACTTATCTAAGAACCAACAAAATGTAGTATTCAAATATCATAACTGCTACTTTCATTTCAATAAACACAGTGTTAGAAAAATATTTCTCAAAGCATTTAATTCAATTCAAAATATTTTCGAAGCATTCTGAATAGGGAAATCATTCATACATAACCACGACCTGTACATTAGAACAAAGGGACTTCAACTGTTTGTAACATTAAAAAATATATATTTCAAATGGTCTGTTTGTCTATAATTAGAAGGTAAAATGAAGAATTGAGGCTTTACACATGTAGTGAAATCTTAATTTATTTCAGAAAACCACAATATCAAGAATCATTATAAAATTACAACACACAACTATAGAAGAAATTTTATCCAAAAAATCAAGCAAGGGCATTAATTTTGAACATTAATCTCATGGTAACTGAATGTGCAACAGTACTTCTTTTTAATAATGAGACAGTATAGACAGTGTGCATAATTTATATTAAAATCCATTAACTAGCAAGAAAGCTTCATTTATTGCATGTGGCATTTCCATCTAATGATTAAACTTTAAGTATGTTTTAGAAGTGGAAACTCAAAATATAGCAAATTGCTTTTAGTAGATCATAGGGTATAAAGTACATATGCCTGTTCAGCAAATCTTTTAAGAGCAAAGAGCCTCATTGATGTGTGATAATCTTGTAGAAAGTGAGGGGATAAAAGAAGATCAAAACAGAAATTAGAATAAAACTGTAGCAAACCACCATGGCACACGTTTACCTATGTAACAAACCTACACATCCTGACTATGTACCCCTGAACTTAAAAGTTGAAAATCAAAAAAGAAACTTAGAAATTAATGATAAAATATTGTGAGCCGTCCCAGCTCATATTTTAGCATTCTTTTCCCAAGTGAATGGAATGATTATGAAACAAATATCTCATTTGCCATTAGAAAAGGAATTAGTTGGCCGGGCGCGGTGGCTCAAGCCTGTAATCCCAGCACTTTGGGAGGCCGAGACGGGCGGATCACAAGGTCAGGAGATCGAGACCATCCTGGCTAACACGGCGAAACCCCGTCTCTACTAAAAACACAAAAAATTAGCCAGGCGAGGTGGCGGCGCCTGTGGTCCCAGCTACTCGGGAGGCTGAGGCAGGAGAATGGCGGGAACCCGGGAGGCGGAGCTTGCAGTGAGCTGAGATGGCGCCACTGCACTCCAGCCTGGGCGACAGAGCCAGACTCCGTCTCAAAAAAAAAAAAAAAAAAAAAAAAGAAAAGCAATTAGTTGCATAATAATAGACTTGATTATATTGTTTGTCTCACTGTCTTCCCACTTTTCATTTGGGCAGCATCTCATTTTTTTTTTTTTTTTTATCCTTTGCTGGTATGCAAAATAGATCGATACATTAGTTTTAAAAAAGGTAAAAAATAAAATGATATATTTTGAAGGCTTTTAAAAATTTTTTTGCAGGTTTGAACTTGTCATTTTACTTTTTATTAATATGAGCAAATAAGCCTTAAAATAATTAAACTTTAGCACTAACATCCCTAAAGTTTATGCTAACCCTGGCTAGGTGCAGTGGCTCATGCCTATAATTCCAGCACTTTGGGAGGCTGAGATGGCTGGATCACGAGGTCAGGAGATGGAGATCATCCTGGCCAACATGGTGAAACCCTGTCTCTACTAAAAATACAAAAATTAGCCAGGCGTGGTGGTGTGCACCTGTAGTCCCAGCTACTCAGGAGGCTGAGGCAGGAGAATCGCTTGAATCTGGGAGGCGGAGGTTGCAGTGAGACGAGATCACGCCACTGTACTCCAGCCTGGGTGACAGAGCGAGACTCCATCTCAAAAAAAAAAAATTTATGCTATCCCCGATTTCCTAATTCTTATGATGTACATCATCAATTTATGAATTTGCCTAGAGCATATTTTTACTATTGAAAAGTAATATTTAAGAGTTTATTTTAAAGCTGACTTACCTCCAGTAGATCTGATTATCTTATGCAACTAGTATTTATCTACAAACTAAGTTCTCTATTCTTACACATATACTAGAATAAAATAAGAGTTCATCTTCAAAATAAAACTTCAGAAATGCAGTGACATTCAAAATTATAGCTAACACAACATTAAATCGTGTTAGAATTATTATCAGTTAATAATGCTGATTTTCCCCAAAGCCCAATACTGAAGATCATCATGAAAATACTAATTTTCATAATTCCTCCATAAGTGTATTGAGTCATTCAAAAACAAATACATATACATTTCAGAATTTTAAAGTTGCAGAATAATGGACAAAGTTCATTCCTGAAACTTAACATTTCATTACTATGTAATAAGTGCTAATGGCGACACATGTGCAGTACTCAGACGGATTCAAAAGTCTGTGAAGAAGAAAAGATCACAAAGACGTAGTGTTGACTTGGAAATACCCATTATTGTCAATATTCGGTAATAACACCTCTACATATTACACCTTCTCAAACCTTTAAGCCTGTCAAGTTCTCAAACCAAGTGTTTCAGTTTGTGTATCTGTGTGCAGTATGTTTCACGTAAGTGACTCTATATTTCTCTTTTTCTACATTTATCACCAGTGACTAGAGAACAAATCTGTCTTAACTTAAAAAAAAAAAAAAAAAAAAAAAAAAAAAAAAAAGGCGGGGCGCGGTGGCTCAAGCCTGTAATCCCAGCACTTTGGGAGGCCGAGACGGGCGGATCACGAGGTCAGGAGATCGAGACCATCCTGGCTAACACGGCGAAACTCCGTCTCTACTAAAAAATACAAAAAACTAGCCGGGCGAGGTGGCGGACGCCTGTAGTCCCAGCTACTCGGGAGGCTGAGGCAGGAGAATGGCATAAACCCGGGAGGCGGAGCTTGCAGTGAGCTGAGATCCGGCCACAGCACTCCAGCCTGGGCGACAGAGCGAGACTCAGTCTCAAAAAAAAAAAAAAAAAAACCCTTTCTTGATTCAAGAAAATCAGCAAGAGCTGATGCAATGCTTAAAATTTTACTATTCGTTATGAATTTAAACTTTTTACCTTTCGGAAATGAAAGATACAACTCGAATTTATTTTCAAAGAAAAGGACAGTGAGTAAAGTACACGGGTATTATGAAAAACCTTCCATTTTTACACTGATTCTGCATTCAATTTTTTAAAATGTGTATTGCCATTAACTGCTGGCCATTGTTGACTTCTGTCTTATTTATGAAGTGTCTACTTGGATAGGTTTAAACAGTGTACCATTCAAGGTGATATTTTAATATATAGGTGGCATGTATACCTTGGCCTCTATTGTATCTTTAAATAAAATGTGGTATAGATTGATGTGACAGGTTTTTTTTTTTTTTTTTTTTTTTTTAATTCTGGGGTTGAATTATCACAACACTAGGATATTAAACTGTTGGTGCTCAATCTGTACAATTATCCTAATCTTGCAAAGTTCACAACAGGTATTTTAATATCTTACTAAGTTAAAATTCTAATAAAGAAAATTGCAGAGGGGTTATAACCATTTAAATGCAAAATTTTTACAAGATTAATCTTATTTCTGCAGCAAAATTTACCAATAATTTATTAGGACTGTTTGCAAAAATAAACAAAATTAGGCCGGGTGAGGTGGCTCATATCTGTAATCCCAGCACTTTGGGAGGCCGAGGTGGGAGGATTGCTTGAAGCCCAGGAGTTCAAGACCAACCTAGGAAACAAAGTGAGACCACCCCACCCCCCGCCGTCTCTACAAAAAATAAAAAAATTAGCTGGGCATGCTTGCAGTCCCTGCTACAGGGAAGCTGAGACAGGAGGATCACTTGAGTCTAGGAGTTCGAGGTTACAGTAAGCCATGATCATGCTACTGTACACCAGTCAGGATGACAGAGTGAGACTCTGTCTCAAAAAATAATAATAAAATCAAAATCACTTCTACACCTACTGATGCAGCTGTTACCATGGTCTTTTGTCCAAGTGTCATGCTATGATGTAGGCACTATAATTTTTGGATCCTTGTGAGTATGTATGTGCATGAATGCACATATATGTGAAACACAGAGAAAGGAGACTTGGAAATAAATATATACACCATCATTCGCACTTACGTTTAATCATTGACAGTTTTAACACAGTTACTTTCTTAAGCACCTTAAGATTATTTTATATTTTACTGTAGAAAGATTCCAGTATCATTTCATTTGTATTGGTAATATAAACCTGTGGTTCTTATGCTTTGCCTTGCTAAGCTGGCAAGCAGAGAAATAGATATTTTAAATGTTACATTTTGTGTCCTAAATTAGTAATTAAATATCATACAAAAGTAGAAAAAATGTTACGATTAATTCTATGTAATAGAAAGAAGAGCTAACCTACAAACTTATACACTGAAAATCTTGGTTTGTTCTGTTTCACATGTTTCATTTATATACAAAATCTCATTAAAAATTCAGTTTTTCTTTATTCAGAGAGTGAACTATTTTGTGAAATGCAAACTTGATTAAGAAACATGAAGTAAAACACTAGAAATGTTTGATGCTACAGAAATTAAAATTAACTCACTTCCATCTTATATCTTAAAACTAAATTTCAACTTGTGGATAATGTTGTTTCTCTTAAATATTTAAAATTTTATATTTGTAACATGTTGAGACTTGTACTCTAAGTTATGTAACCTATAATGTTAGTTGTTTCTTTTCCTTCTTCTCATCAAATAAATTATGAAACTTATTGTAATTGGTGTCATTTTGCTATCAGATTTCTGCCAGATACCTTGTTGATATTTAATGTCTGGTAAAATTTGTTGATGGTGAATGTTACTGTGCAGTCCTCATTAGGCGTATATTTTCCAATACATTACAAGGATATGCAAGGTCCACTGCAAACATGTTTTAAAATGGTCTTTTATCTTATATATTGACCTGCTGCAAATAATATACATTTGGCACAATAGTGAAGGGAACATGTTTCTTCCTAAATTCAATTTTTTCCCACTTTTATTTTTTAATTTATTTTTTATTTTTAATTTAAGTTTTGGGATACACGTGCTGAACGTGCAGGTTTGTTACATAGGTATACATGTGCCATGGTGGTTTGCTACACCTATCAACCTGTCATCTAGGTTTTAAGCCCCGCATGCATTAGGTATTTGTCCTAATGCTCTCCTTTTCCTTTCCCCGATCCCCCGACAGTCTCCAGTGTGTGATGTTCCCCTCCCTGTGTCCATGTGTTCTCATTGTTCAACTCCAGCTTATGAGTGAGAATATGCAGTGCTTGATTTTCTGTTCCTGTGTTAGTTTGCTGAGGATGATGGTTTCCAGTTTCATCTATGTCCCTGCAAAGGACATGATCTTATTCCTTTTTATCTTTGAATAGTATTCCATGGTGTATATGTACCACATTTTATTTATCCAGTCTATCATTGATGGGCATTTGGGTTGGTTCCAAGTCTTTGCTTTTGTAAACAGTGCTGCAAAAAACATATGTGTGCATGTGTCTTTATAGTAGAATGATTTATAATCCTTCGGTTATATACCCAGTAATGGGATTGCTAGGTCAAATGGTATTTCTGATTCTAGATCCTTGAGGAATTGCCACTCCACAATGGTTGAACTCATTTACACTCCCACCAACAGTGTGAAAGCGTTTCTATTTCTCCACAGCTTTGCCAGCATCTGTTGTTTCCAGACTTTTTAATGATTGCTATTCTAACTGGTGTGAGATGGTATCTCATTGTGGTTTTGATTTGCATTTCTCTAATGACCTGTGATGATGAGATTTTTTAAAAAAAAAAAAAAATCCCGTCAAAAAGTGGGTGAAGGATATGAACAGACACTTCTCAAAAGAAGACATTTCTGTGCCCTAAATTCAAATTTATCTTTAGCTTAAAAACTTCATTTAAAAATTTAGATTTCAATAAATGGTGTCACCTGCTCTCAAGTATTGTATTTTCTCTTTTTATTTCTTTCAGATACAGTTTGCTTAGTGTTACAGTCATCCCTTGGTATTTGTGCAGGCTTGGTTCCAGGACCTCTTCAGATAACAAAAATCCACAGATACTCAAGATTTTTATACAAAATGGTGTAGTATTTGTATATAACCTACACACATCCTCTCATATACTTTAAATCATCTCAAGATTACTTATAATACCTAATACAATGTAAATGCTATGTAGATAGTTGTTATACTGTATTGTTTAGGGAATAGTGACAAAAAAATCTGTGCATGTTTAGTACAGACACAATCACCCATTTTTTTTCCCAAATATTTTTGATCCACAGATAATTGAATCCATGGATGTGGAATCTGTGGATATGGAGGGCCAACTGTACAAACATCCCTAAGTCAGATATGTTGAATCTCAATCAAATAATAATAGAGCTAATTATTTGAATGCTTGAAACCTCAAGCCATATCCTATAAAATAGTCCAGTAATTTAAAAAGCATTTGATGGTGCTACTTTAAATCTTGAGTGACTTATAGTTGAACCCAGTTGTGTGTAAACAAAACCTATTAAGCAACGTTAGAATTTGTGAGAAACACAAGCTTCCATCACATCCCAGGATTCTGACACACATGGGTCTCCAGCTAGAACTTTGCTAAAGGCTTCTCTTCCCAATTCACCAATCTCTCAATAACGTTACTGATGTGCCTCAGGTGTAGATGGGGTGACTTTCCATTTTGGGGAACTTCAAGCATTTCAAAGGTCCGAACATGCTGAACATAGCTTCAGAAGAGCACTATTTACTCCTTTCCATTAGATAGATGTTGAGAAAATATTGATATGTTTAATGAGTATGTATATTCATTTATATATGTATATGCTAATATATATTGCACATATTAGAGTTTATTCTAACTACATTACATCGATGAGACAAAGATAATGAATAAGGCCAAACCAAATCAGCTATTTTTCTTTATTACCTGGTCCCAATTTTAATTTCTGGCTATTTTTATAACTTAAAAAGCTGGGGCCAGGCACAGTGGCTCACGCCTGTAATCCCAGCACTTTGGGAGGCTGAGGCGAATGGATCACCTGAGGCCGGGAGTTTGAGACCAGCCTGGCCAATATGGCGAAACCCTGTCTCTGCTAAAATTACAAAAATCAGCTGGACATTGTGGAGGGTGCCTGTAATCCCAGCTACTCAGGAGGCTGAGGCAGGAGAATCACTTGAATCTGCGAGGAGGAGGTTGCAGTGAGCTGAGATCATGCCACTGCGCTCCAGCCTGGGTGACAGAGCGAGAGACTATCTGAAAAAAAAGAAAAAAAAAAAAACCTGAACATTTTATGTGGGATAAAATATTCTAACCAATGAATGAATGAACATCAGTATGCTAATAACAGTGTTTCATTGAGAAGCGAATTACTGCAGAAAACTTGAGAAGAGAGAGCTATGGCATCCATTACTTTTATTCAACATACAGTTGAGCACCAACCTCTAACCTGTACTGAGCTAGGCACTAGGGAATATAATGGTGGAAAAAACAACCTCATTCATACATACACTCTGGAAACATACAAGCTCATTGGGGATACAGAGTAAATAGAGTGGTCATAAAAGGCCACTTTGGCAACAACTGGTAATTACTTTCACTTCATTTTTATAGGAAATAACTCTTAAAACCAGCTACAAATAAAGTATTCACACAGACAAAAAGGTCTGCTTCAGTCCTTACCACGTTTTTATAACATAAAATAGCCTTGGACAAATATTGAGTGGTATCCTATAAGAATTCCAGAAGAGTATTCTCGCTCTAAAAATCAGCAGTCTTAGGCATGAAATCCTATAATAACTCAACAGAACAATAGCAAAGAAATCAACTCACAATTGCTGCTCCTGTTTATGTTGTTGATAAGTTTTCTCCAATGCAATGACTCAGATTTGATGTGCATCAAAATGTCTTGGAGAAGTAGTTATAAAGACAAATTTTGAAGACAGACTTTAACACTAAACAAGAATCTTTGAAGATAGGACATAGGAACCTATATTTTTATTTTTATTTTGAAACAATTGCATACTTGGAATAAAAGTATAAGTGCAGTAGAAAACATTTTTATTTCCGGAGCATTTCAGACTAAGTTGCTCACCTGATGCACCTTCACCCTCAAATAATTTAGCGTGTATTTCCTACAAGCAAGGACACCACTTATGTAACCACAATACAATCATCAAAACAAGACAATTAACAGACCCTATTGGAATTTTACCAAGAGTCTCAATAATGCACATTATGGCAAAAGAATCCAGTTCCGTATCACATGTTGTATTTAGATGCATGATTCTTTAGTCTTCTTCAACCTGGAGCAGTCCCTCAGTCTCTCCTTGAGTTTCATGACCTGGACTTTTTTTGAGGATTACAAGCTAGTAAGTTTTTGTGTGTTTATTTGTTTGTTTAGAATGTTTATGAATTGGGTTTGTCTCATGTTTCATCATCACTAGATTCAGGTTATGTATCTTCAGCAGGAATATGACAGGATGTTGTGATCTTATTGTGTCCTATTAGATGGCACACAATTTCAATTTGTCTTATTTAGCTATTCTGATCTCCATCAAACTTTTAATTTGTCATTCATTTATTTATGTCTGCAAGGACACACTAGTTTCTGATTTATTCAATGATTTATAATCTACTATTAATATTATTTTTATGCCCCAAATATCCTCCACTTAGTCAATAGGATCTCCTTAAGACCTGACTTCTTATCCTTTCAACATGTCACCATTGTTCTTTTGTACTTCCTGGCTCTATGGCACAAGATGTCCCAGGTTCATCTAGTACTTTTCCTGTGCCAGCCCAGGAATCGCCATTTCTCCGAAGAACTATCATTCCTTTTAGTGGAGATTGGTATTTAGAGGCCTAAATCTAGGTATTAAGTGTTCAATACTATAGGGGTGTGGTGGCTTTTAGTGTTCATGGTTAAACAAAAACCACAGTGTGATTCTCATTTTCTCCTTTTCCAAATTTGTAACGTCCTTCTCTGGCAGTGAGAAATCTGACTTTAATTATACTTAATATACTTACTTCTTTGATTAAGAAACCAATCTCCCATTTATGCATCCACAACCCTCCCCCTTACAGATACTGTCTTATCTCTGTTACCACTCCGAGTTCCCATTCTGAGCCAAACATATCCCTCAGCCCACATGAATGCCCTCCTCATGCTACTTAAGCTATGACTTCCTGAGCCAGGCGACCCCTCTGTAGATATGCCATCCGTACCTTGCTAAGGCTTGGACTCAATATCTTTAGAACTGAATGGTTCAGGAATAGAATAAAAGAGAAGAGAGAGAAAAGGAAGGGAAGAGAAGGGGAAGGGGAAGAGGAAGGGGAAAGGGTGCTTGTCTGGAACCTCTGAAGAGTAAACCCTAAGATGCAGTTAAATGTACAAGATTTTTATTAGGGGAAACACCAGTGACGGAAAATGGGAAGGGAGCTGGGAAAGACTGGAAAAGTCATCAGACCTAAAGTGAAAGAGTGAGGGAAAGAAAGTTGGGTAGAAGTGTTCTAGACTACCTTGTGATTTCAGGAAGGTTTGTCAAGACTGTGGTGGAGTGCTCAAACCCATGACATTTGTCCAGAGGAGTTCTATGTCTCTTAGGAATGTGCCTGCCTTAATTTGCCTGCCATGCTCAATCATATGGCAGGAACAGTCCATGGGAGGCATGATTTTAGTCCAAATACAACAGTGAATTTTGGAGTACTGTACTTGAGGCCCTTGGTGAATTACACTTATTGTAGTTGGAGGCCTATAAGGAACTTTCTCAACGCGTCCACCTGAAAGAAAGGAAGGGATTAAACAGGTAGAGAAATGTACCCAACAGAGCATCTAGAAGTCATTGTGCTGTTTGTTGAATATTATAAAAAAAAGTATTTATGCGAGGAAAAGGACTTCCTGGAGGTGGAGCAAGATGGCAGAATAGAAGGCTTAACTGATCATCCACCCCAAAAAAGGACACCAATTTAACAACTATCTACATGAAATAAACAAACAAACAAACAAACAAACAAAAACCTTCATAAGAACCAAAAATCAGGTGAGCCCTCATTGTACCCGGTTTTAACTCTGTATCATTGAAAGAGGCATTGAAGAGATAGAAAAATCATGCCCTTGGAAATATCAAAATAGTGTGTAGAGATTTACATTGTGCACTTCTATCCAAGAAGGAACATGGGAGCTCAGGATAAAAGCAAAAGAAACTTTGGATCCTCTGAAAAATATGACAGATGGCAGACTGCATGGTAGGGGCAGCAGAAGACTGTGAGTAAAGCCTCAGTTCATGAGAGAGGTAGAGAAGGCTTGATTCCCACTGGGGAGTCAAGCAATCAAGACTACCTGGGGGTTCCCTGACCCCACCAAACACCGGATCTGATGTGGGGAGCAGTGGGGAGACCCTGGGAAAAAGTGTCAGCAGGAATTGCCCCATGCATGCTCCCGGTCCCTGGCAACAACAGAGGGATCAGCAGTCACTGTTTTAAAGAGTGACTGCTGTCCATGATGTCACCAGAGTGGCCAGAGACACAGTTTCCTGACTGTGGTTGGCAATCTACTCTCAAGTGGAGTGGTGAGTGTGGCATGGGTTCCAGCCACCGGCCTGGGAGTTGGGAACCCCCTCACTTTGCAAGACCAGATTGGGAGAGGTATGGCCTGGGAGCCATGGTTTTTCACCTAGGCATGGAGTTCCTTAACTTGGGGTAGGTTTGCAATCTGAGGACAGACTGCCTGTGATGTAGCTGGCTGTTTTGGCTTGCTGTGGCCAGCTGTGGGCCACAGGAGGGAGTCCCAGTGGGCCAAGATCATAGGAGTGAGGTGGGTCCCACTGCAGCCTGCTAGTCTGTGGAGCCTTAGCCACCCCTCTTTCCTCATGCTGGCTCTTTGGTGTGGCAGTGGTTGCTCCAATCTTCCCTGGAGCATTGCCCTAGTTACCTGAGAACTGTCTTCTGACTCCCATCAGGGTAAGCCCTTGTGTTAGCTCTCAGGGATCCCAAACATGGGATTTCCTGACTCAGCCCTGCTTGGCTTGCCCCCTACACCTGCCTCAGAAGCAGAGCATGGGACAAGGACCTCTGGGAGTTCCACAGTCAAATTCATTGCCTAAGACATCTGACATCTCCTGATTAAAAAAGTTGAAGCATACATGGAATACTATGCAGCCATAAAAAAGGATGAGTTCATATCCTTTGTAGGGACATGGATGAAGCTGGAATCCATCAATCTCAGCAAACTATCACAAGGAGAGAAAACCAAACACCACATGTTCTCACTCACAGGTGGGAATTGGACAATGATAACACTTGGACACAGGGTGGGGAACATCACACACCAGGGTCTGTCATGGGGTGGGGGCGAGAGTGGAGGGATAGCATTTGGAGATATACCTAATGTAAATGATGAGTTAACAGGTGCAGCACACCACCATGGCACATGTATACATATGTAACAAACCTTCATGTTGTGCACATGTACCATATAACTTAAAGTACAATAATAAAAAAAATGTTGAAGCATAAACTCTACTGTCACCACTGTGGCTGGCACTCACATGAAAGTACCACCTACTGGCTGGGAGGTCAACCTGCACAGACCATTACAACATCTGCTGATACAATTGCACAGTGCTCAGGAAGGAGACAAATTTGTGTAACGGATGCTACCACCATTGTGCACACCACCCTAGCTACTCAGAAGGCCCTGAGCCCATTCACTTGCCCAATGCATTACTACTACAGCTGGCATTCGAGAAAGCCACCACATTTAGGCTATTTATGACCCAGGAAATCATACAGAGACTATGCCACTGAATGCACCCATAATCAAAGACAAATGACCCTACAAGCCATACATCATAAACACATCCTGAAGAAAAAAGTCCTACCCTAATAAAAGTAAACTCAAAAATGAGAAATGATTGTTACTTCAGATGCAAAGGAATCAGTGCAATAATACTAGACATTTTAAAAAAGAGCCAAGATGCAATGACACCCTTGAAGGAACACAGTAATTCTCTAGCAATGGATCTTAACCAAAGAGAAATCTTCAAAATGGCAGATAACGAATTAAAAATACAGATTGTAAAGAAGGTCAATGAGATACAAGAGAAATCTGAAAACCAATACAAAAAAAAATAAGAAAATCAATTCAGGATATGAATGAGAAATACATCAAAGAGATAGATTCTTTTTAAAGCCAACAGAACTTCTAGAAATGAAAAATTCATTGAAATAATTAAACATATAGTTGAAAGTTTCAACAATACACTTGACAAAGCAGAAGAAATCCTCTTAGAACTTGAAGACGGGTCTTTCAAATTAATCCAGTCAGACAAAAAGAAAAAAGAATTTAAAAAAATGAACAAAGCCTTTGAGAAGTATAGAATTACGCAAAATGACTTAACCTATGAATTAAAGATATTCACACAGAAGAAGAAAGAGCAAGAGCAAAAAGTTTGGAAAACTAATTTCAGGAAATAACTGAGGAAAACTTCCTAGTCTAGCAAAAGATATAGATATCCTGATACAAGAAGCTCAGTAAATACATTGCAAGAAGGACCTCACCATGACATATAGGCATCAGACTAAGATCATCAAGGAAAATAACCTAAAATCAGCTAAAGTGTCTAGTCATCTATAAGTGATACCCCACTAGACTAATAGCAGACTTCTTAACAGAAACTCTATGAGCCAGAATGGAGTGGGATTCTATCATCAAGAGTGGTTAAATTAAAAAAGAAAATGCTAAACTCAAATTTTGTATCCTCCGAGAAGAGCTTCATAAATTAAGGAAAAATAAATTCTTTCTCAGTCAAGCAAACACTGACAGAATTTGACACCTTTAGACTAGTCCTAACAAAAATAGGCAAAGGAGTTCTAAACATGGAAACAAAAGATCGATATTCACCATCCTAAAATCCCATGAAAGTATAAAACTCACAGATTTTCTAAAACAATCACACAAATAAGAATGAGAAAGAAAGAAAATGGCAACATGACGGAACTCCACCAAATCACAAAAAGAGAAAAAAAGAAACAAAGAATTTACAAAGCAACTAGATAACAATATTATGACAGGAACAAAACCTCATATATCAATATTAACTTTTAACAGAAATGGATTAAATGCTCCATTCAAATGACACAGATTGCAGAATGGATAAAAAACATGGGTTAACTATATGCTACTTACAAGAAACTCACTCTTAAAGACACATAGACTGAAAGTAAAGAGGTGGAAAAATGATATTCCATGGAAACAGAAACCATAAAGCAAACAGGAGGCCAGGTGTTGTGGCTCATGCCTGTAATTCCAGCACTTTGGGAGGCTAAGGCAGGTGAATCACTTAAGATTAGGAGTTTGAACCCAGCCTGGCCAACATGGTGAAACCCCATCTCTACTAAAAATACAAATATATATATGTATTCCAGGCATGGTGGCGTGTGCCTGTAATCCCAGCTACTCAGGAGGCTGAGGCAGGAGAATCACTTGAACTTGGGAGGCAAAGGCTGAGGTGAGCCAAGATTGTGCCACTGCACTCCAGTCTGGGTGACAGAGTGAGACTCCTTCTCAAAAAAATTAAAAAAAAAAGAAAAACAGAGCACACACACACACAAACAAGAGTAGCTATACTTATCTAAGATAAAACAGAATTTAAATCAACAGTAAAAAATGTCAAAGAAAAGTGATTATATAATGATTGATGGATTCAACTAATAAGAAGATATAAAAATCCTGCATCTATCTGCACCCAATCCTGGAGCACCCAGATTCATAATACAAATATTACTAGACCTACTAATAAAGATGGAAAGCAATATAAGAATAATGGGGGAATTGAGCACTCCACTGACAGCACTATATAGATTATCAAGGCAGAAAATCAACAAGAAAACACTACTTAAATTGGACTTTAGACCAAAATTGATCTAATAGATATTTATAAAACGTTCTATCCAACAACAACAGAATATACATTCTTAACATCAGCACATAGACTGTGCTCCAAAACAAACCATGTATTAGGCCACAAAAGAAGTCTCAATACATTTTTAAAAATTGAAATCATATCTAGTATCTTCTTGGACAAAAGTAGAATAAAACTACAAATCAATTCCAAGAGGAATTCTTGAAAAAATACATAGAAATTAAACCACACACTACTGAATAATATTTGGATCAATGATGAAATTAAGATAATAACTTTAAACATTTTGGAAACAACTGAAAATGGAGACACAACATACTACAATCCCTGGGATACAGTAAAAAACGCTGCTAAGAGAAAAGTTTGTAGTGTTAAATGCCTACATAAAAAAACTCAGAACACAATTTAACAACCTAATGTCACACCTCAAGGAACTAGAAAAGTAAGAACCAAACATAAAGCTAGCAAAAGAAAAGAAATAACAAAGATCTAAGAAGACCTAAATGAAATTGAGGACAAAAAATACAAATAATCAATTAAACAAAAAGTGCATTATTTCAAAAGATAAACAGAATTGGAAAAATTTTGTAATCTATCCATCTGATGAAGGGCTAATATCCAGGATCTACAAAGAACTTAAACAAATTTAAAATTAAAAAAAAAAACCAACAACCCAACAAAAAGTGGCTGAAGGATATGAACAGACACTTCTCAAAAGAAGACATTTATGTAGCCAACAAACATATGAAAAAATGCTCATCATCACTGGTCATTAGAGAAATGCAAATCAAAACCACAATGTGATACCATCTCACACCAGTTAGAATGGCAATCATTAAAAAGTCAGGAAACAACATATGCTGGAGAGGATGTGAAAAAATAGGAATGCTTTTTCACTGATGGTGGGAGTGTAAATTAGTTCAACCATTGGGGAAGACAGTGTGGTGATTCCTCAAGGATCTGGAACTAGAAATACCATTTGACCCAGCAATCCCATTTCTGGGTATATACCCAATGGATTATAAATCATTCGACTATAAAGACACATCCACACGTATGTTTGTTGTGGCACTGTTCACAATAGCAAAGACTTGGAACCAACCCAAATGTCCATCAATGATAGACTGGATAAAGAAAATGTGGCTGGCCGGGCGCGGTGGCTCAAGCCTGTAATCCCAGCACTTTGGGAGGCCGAGACGGGCGGATCACGAGGTCAGGAGATCGAGACCATCCTGGCGAACATGGTGAAACCCCGTCTCTACTAAAAAATGCAAAAAACTAGCCGGGCGCGGTGGCGGGCGGCTGTAGTCCCAGCTACTCGGGAAGGCTGAGGCAGGAGAATGGCGTAAACCCGGGAGGCGGAGCTTGCAGTGAGCTGAGATCCGGCCACAGCACTCCAGCCTGGGCGACAGAGCGAGACTCCGTCTCAAAAAAAAAAAAAAAAAAAAAAAAAAAGAAATTGTGGCACATAGACACCATGGAATACCATGCAGTCATAAAAAAGGATGAGTTCATGTCGTTTGCAGGGACATGGATGAAGCTGGAAACCATCATTCTCAGCAAACTAACACAAGAACGGAAAACCAAACACTGTAGGTTCTCGCTCATAAGTGAGAATTGAACAACGAGAACACATGGACACAGGGAGGGGAACATCACACACTGGGGCCTGTTGGGGGTTGGCGGGCTAGGGGAGGGATAGCATTAGGAGAAATATCTAATGTTGATGATAGGTTGATGGGTGCAGCAAACCACCACGGCACATGTATACCCATGTAACAAACCTGTACGTTCTGCACATGTACTCCAGAAAATAAAGTATAATAAAAAATAAATATAAAATAAAGGCTGTTTATAAAAAAATACAAAGAATCTATTAAACAAAAAGTTGATTATTTCAAAAGATAAAAAAAATTAGGCCAAGTGCAGTGGCTCATGCTTATAGTCCCAGCACTTTGGGAGGCTGAGGTGGGCAGATACTAAGATACTAATCAGCCATAAAAAGGAACAAAATCATGTCTTTTGCAGTAACATGGATGGAACTGGAGGCCATTATCTTAAATGAAATAACTTAGAAGCAGAAAGTCAAATATCACATGATCTCACTTATAAATAGGAGCTAAATAATGTGCACACATGGACGTAGAGTGTGGGATAATAAACATTGGAGACTCAGAGGTGTGGGAGGTGGGAGGGGTGTGAGGGATGAGAAAATACTTAATGGATACAAAGTCTACTATTTGGGTAATAGTTACACCAAAAGCGCAGACTTCACCACTACACAATATATCCATGTATAAAAACTGTACTTGTACCCCCTAAATTTATACAAATAAAAAATAAAAAATAATAAAATAACATAGCCATGATAGAGAAGAGGAGATTTAGCTGCCTAAAGTCAGGTATATTTATACTCAATGTGGGGTTTTTTCAAAGAGTAAAATGAAACTTTTCCAGTGAGACTGGGTAGATGAGTTTATTGGCAAAAAAGCGGTTGAAGAGATGTACCACAAGGTCTAGGCTGGTGAGAAAATAAAATGAGGCCAGAAGGGACTAACAGATAGTGAAAAAGGAGATGTGATGGTGGCTTTAAAACATGTATTTAAAGTCTTTGGTATTCCTCCATTTAAAGCTAGAGCCTACTAGCTCTATGAGTTCTATGAGGACACTCACACAACCTTATGGAGTGATTCACATGGCATATCTGAAGGCTCCAGTCAAAAACCACCAAAGCGAATGACTCATTTTGGAAGTGGATCCTTAAACCCCAATCAAGCCTTCTGATAACTGCAGCTCTGGCTGATATCTTGACTACAACCTCATGAGAGATGAGTAAAATCATCCAGCTAAACCACTTCAGAACTCTTGACCCACAGAAACTGTGAGACAATACATGTGTTTTTTTTTTTTTTTTTAATTGCTAAATTTGGGGTAAAGTGTTGTGTAGCCAAAGATAGCAAATATAGACATTAAGGTCTAGAGAGCTCGAGGAAGCCAATAAAATGTGTGGGTCAAAGAGCTCAAGGGAAAATAGTCGAAGTCAGAAAAAATAATGTTTGAATTTAAAATTTCAGAGGTAATGTAGTTTTCTTAGCGATAACAGAGTCAAAGCTATGGTCATTGTTGTGGATGGCTGAGGTAAAGTGAAAATAAAAGTCACTGGAGAGGAGGATTTCATGTGTCTACAAGAATACTGTTGTTGCCCAGGATCACCAAATACCATTACATAAGAGCCCTTACATGATCCTAGGATGTCAGAGCTAGAAATAACATACCATTGTAAGTTATGTAGTCCATGTAAGTGGACTTGATTTGTTTCTCAATATGTGGCCCAAGTAATGCCCATATTAGAAACACTTGGGGTACTCTTCAGACATGCCCCTACATCAGAACTAATAAATACTAATAGCCAAGGGTGAGATCCAGGAATTCTCATTTTATAAAATTATCCAAGTGATTCCCAAGTACACTAACTTTTGGAACATCTGGTCTAGCTCAACTCTTTCAAGCTTCTGCCTTTAGAGGCCAAGATCTTATTTCGATGCTAATACTCTCCATTATACAAAACTGCCTTTTGTGCCCAAAGCAATTAGTGGACAATTGGTAAACTTACAATAATAAATCAAATAATATTTAAGAATAAATAAGCTAAAAGAAAATCCAAATTCTTTATATAGATCTGGTTCCTGCCAGACTCTTCTATCACTTTCTGCCTTACTCATGGTGCTCCAGTAAGTTTATTCTCACCTAACAGTCTTTGCGTTAGTTGTTCCTTCTGCTTGGAGTGCTCAGATATTAACATGAGTAGACCCACTTTTTACTCAAGACTCTGCTGAAACATCTGCTCCTTCAAGAGGTATTCCCAATCTAAAGTAACTTTCACCCCAAACCAGAGACTAAATACTATAGTCACTCTCTATAGTACTTATCAGCATTTAAAATACTCTTAATTTATTTACCGTCTTAGTCAAAATATACTTAAGCTCCCTGGGACCAGGGATTGTGTCTGTGTTGTTCATTACCTCAAGCCCAATATATATTTTTTCTGACTTTTTAAATATTTCTGCCACTAATTGTGACATCACATATACATATTCTGAGAATCATACTTCTTTTTATTTTCATACGCAATAGTTCCGTGTCCTATAGATCATTCTTATGTAAAGTCAAAGCATTTAGTTGACAAAAAGATGCCAATCATAAGCTTGCATATTTGTGGATAAGTTTATAAAAGCATTGAATGCATTCCACTGATTTATTCTTGATTGTTCATATAGGAAAAATGAGTGTAAGGGAATTATAAATTTTTTTCTATTTTTGGGATTGAAAAAGTTAATATTGTTTTTATTTATTTACTTTTTAAAAAAACTTTTAGGTTCTGAGGTACATGTGCAGATTTGTTATATAGGTAAAGTTGTGTTATGCGGGTTTGTTGTACAGATTATTTCATCACCCAGGTACTAAGCCTAGCACCAAATAGTTATTTTTCTGAACTTCTCCTTCCTCCCACCCTCTACCCTCAAGTGGGCCCCAATGTCTGTTGTTCCCCTCTTTGTGTTCACATGCTCTCATAATTTAGCTCCCACTTATAAGTGAGAGCATGTGATATTTGGTTTTCTGTTCCTGCATTAGTTTAAGAATAAAGGCCTCCAGCTCCATCCTTGTTGCTTCAAAGGACATGATGTCATTCTTTTTTCAGCTGTGTAGTATTTCATGGCATATATGTACCATATTTTCTTTACCCAGTCCACAGTGATTGTACATTTAAGTTGATTCCATGTCTTTGTTATTGGGAATAGTGCTGCAATAAACATATGTGTGCATGTGTCTTCATGATAGAACAATTTATATTCTTTTGTGTTTTTACTCAGTAATGGGATTGCTGAGTTGAATGGTATTTCTGTTTCTAGCTCTTTAAGGAATTGCCACACTGCTTTCCATAATTGTTGAACTAATTTACACTCCCAGCAACAGTGTATTAGTGTACCCTTTTCTCTGCAACCTCACCAGCATCTGTTATTTTTTGACTTTTTAATAATAGCCATTCTGACTGGTGTGAGATGGTATCTCATTGTGGTTTTGATTTACATTTCTCTAATGATCACTGATATTGAGCTGTTTTTCATATGATTGTTGGCTGCATGTATATCTTCTTTTGAAAAGTGTCTTTTCATGTCCTTTGCCCACTTTTTAATGGGGTTGTTTGATTTTCTTGTAAATTTGTTTAAGTTCCTTACAGAAGCTGGATATTATTTTCTCCCATTCTGTACGCTGTTTATTGATAGTTTCTTTTGCTGTGCAGAAGTTCTTTAGTTTTATTAGATACCATATGTCAGTTTTTGCTTTTGTTGCAATGGTTTTGGTATCTTCATCATGAAATCTTTGCTAGTTCCTATGTCCAGAATGGCATTGCCTAGGTTGTCTTAAAGGGTTTTTATAGTTTTGGGTTTTACATTTAAGTCTTTTTTTTTTTTTTTTTTTTTTTTTTTTTTTTTTTTTGAGACGGAGTCTTGCTCTGTCCCCCAGGCTGGAGTGCAGTGGCGCGATCTCGGCTCACTGCAAGCTCCGCCTCCCGGGTTCACGCCATTCTCCTGGCTCAGCCTCCCGAGTGGCTGGGACTACAGGCGCCCGCCATCTCGCCCGGCTAGTTTTTTGTGTTTTTAGTAGAGACGGGGTTTCACCGTGTTAATCCATCTTGAGTTAATCTTTTATTATGGTATAAGGAAGGGGTCCAGTTTCAGTCTTCTGCCTATGGCTTGCCAGTTTTCCCAGCACCATTTATTGAATAGGGAGTCCATTATTGGATATGTACCCAAAGTAATATAAGTCATTCTACTATAAAGACACACGCATGGGTCTGTTCATCACAACACTATTCTCACTAGCAAAGACATCGACTCAACCTAAACGACCATCAACAGTAGACTGGCTAAAGAAAATGTGATACACATACACCATGGAATACTATGCAGCCATAAAAAACATAAAAAAGAATGAGATCATATCCTTGGCAGCACCATGGGTGGAGCTGGAGGCCATCATCCTCAGGGAACTAATGCAGGAACAGAAAACCAAATACTGCAGGTTCTGACTTATAAGTGGGAACTAAATGATGAGTATGCATAGACACAAAGATGGAAACAATAGACACTGGTGCCTACTTAATGGTGGAAGGTGGAAGGAATTGAAAAACTACCTATCAAGTGCTATGCTTATTACCTGGCTGAGGAAATAATCTGTATGTCAAACCCACTTGACATGCAATTTTCCTGTATAACAAATCTGCACACGTACCCAAACCCAAAATAAAAGTTAAAGTTGGAAAAGAAGCAACAACAACTACAACAACAAAACATGGGTGTTATTGAAATTCCTAAAATTTTTGGGAAATAAAATTGTTATAAATTTATTCTAAGCTTATTCACAATTTTAAGACTTTTCCTATTTGCCTCTTGGTTATTGTGAAATAAACCTGACATATTAAAATCAATAAAACGTGTGCATCAATCAGTTACGAACAAAGTTAGCTTGACAAATCTAGGTATACTATTTATTTAATATGCAGAAATGTTAAATTTGGATGAAGTTATTGACAAATATACAGAAGTTAAGGCTCAAAACCAGAAACTGTAATATTATTATTCATTCCTGTGGTAGACCACCATATAGATATAAGTTTTTTTCCTTTGAAAAATACATTAATGCAATTAAAACACCTTGATTCATTTTTTTCCTTTTTGGTTCTGTACTATTTATTTTGCATTTTATTTTTATATTGGCATATATATGTATGTATATGTTTATATTAAGTTCAATAAAAGAAAATAGTCATTCAATGTTTCTTTTGCAGCCAGTATTATTAGTTTCATTTCATCATTATTTCTTAAAACAATTTTGTCATTTACAGGATAGTTCTGTTAAAAAAGGATCTGTTTTCGGTATGAAATGTAATAGGTATCAACTAATGCCTAGTATATAGTTTGTACTTAATAAATATTTGTTGACTGAATGAATGAATACGTGAATTAATATTGGGACTGTTAATGGGCATATTATGAGCATCCTCTTTCCTCAGAATCCTTCATGGAGGCCTACGGAAGACCTTGCTCCTGTTGTGAATATGGCAATATACCCTTAGTATATTCTCCTGATAGTACCAAAATCATCCTTTAAAAATGTAAATTAGATCACATCACACCTTTGCTCAAAATCCTGCAATGATTTCCCATCTTATTCAGCATAAAATCCAAATTTATTTTGGCAGCACGAAAGCCCTTACGCTGCATTACTTCGCTACCTCTGAAATTATTGCTCCAGCCTCACTGGCCTTTTTCATTGCTGTTCCTTCCCTATGCAACCCTCTTCTCTAAATTCCTTCAGGACTTTTATCAAATGAGCTTATCAGAGAGTCTTTCTCTCATTTATATAAACCAGTAAACTCCCACCTCATTCCCACACTGTTTTATTTTCCTTCATAGCGTTTGTCTCTTTTACTCCTGGAATCATAAGCTCTACGAGGAAGCCACTATGTTTTGTCTGTGCCCCGAACAACTGCCTGGCATAGAGTAAGCTCTCCGTGACATAGTTTTAGAATGAATGAACTTACTCATGTTTCGCAGAGGTAATAACTTCTTTTTCTGACTATATAATTAATTATTAAAGCAGGTACACTTGGGTATTAAGTCCTTATGTAGACATATCACATATGCCTGAAACAAAATAATTAAAAGTTCTGCACCCAGGAAAATAACTCCCACCTAGACTATGGATAATATTCTGAAAGGCTTTATCTGGGACCGGGAAGGGCAACCACAAGGGTGAACAGTTTCTCCGGAAGACAGCCAACCAAAACTGCAGCAGTTGCCAAGACCGCTGGAGGAGGGCGGAGAAAAGGCGGTAACTGGCAGGCAACAGCAGTTGCCACGGCCGCCGGAGGAGGGGAGAAAAGGCGGTAACTGGCAGGCAACGGGCGTAACGGGGCGGGGCTGTCGGAAGGGGAGCCTAGTCGAACTGATTTGTCCCTCTCCGCTCTCCGTCTGAAAACCTTGGCGGAAAGGGTCGTAGACATGGCGGCCATCAGGGTAAGCGAAAACGAACTTGCTTAATTTCTGTGGTTGCCGATAGCATCCCGGTAACTGTAAAAGGGATCCTACTAACTTCTGAAGGAGCCCCGGAGCAAGGGGCGGGGTGGAGGTGGGTTTTGACATAATTACAATCTTTATTGTTTGAAGCCTCAAGACACCTGCCTTTCCCCATTAGGGTTTTATCAGTCTGGGACACTGCTTCCTCAATCCCCTTCGGTTGTCGATTTACACAGTGGCACAATACAAAACTGGGAAACGGCTGGGTGAAAATGGTTGGCCAGGCGACGAGCCGCAGTAGATGTTTCGGTCTTGAGCTGCAATAAAGAGAGAAAAAAAAATCCTGGGCTTTTGTCTCGGCGCACAGGGCAAGGCCTCATGACCCTATGGAAGGACTTTGTTGAAACATTTGGGGTGAAACTGACCAGGATAGAGAGGTCCCATAGTCTCTCAGCAGTGCGCTGGTTTACAAGTAGTGTTGTTGCTCTCTGTGCTCGAATAACCTGTTTCTTTCGAGTTTTACGCTTGGAAAATATGCCTTTACTTGGGAATCCGTGTACAGTGAGTGACTCAGCTGGCTGCTTGCTGCAGTTCCCTAAGTAGTGTTTAATAATGGTAGTCTACAGGTATTTACGTAGCGGGTTTTAAGTGTAAAATATTCTGTTAGGCTTGCAGGAGATACAATATGAATAATTCAGTTTCGCTGAAGTTTAAGTCGGCAGCGTCTGCAGTTCTGGTTCTCATACTTCATCTGAGTTCTTTCAACAACCTCCTACCTGAACTTGCTGCCTCAAGCCTGGCTCTCATGTAATCCGTTTTCTGTGTTGCCAGAGTACATCTACCAAAATGCAAATTTGATTTTTTGCCTCCCCACCCCCATCCCACCCCCCCATTTACAAAACTGTATGGGCATGTCATCATCTCCCCTCTGGGGTCAGGTCATACTCTTATGTCTAGAACACCTGATTTTACCTAGACTTTCCAGCCTTATCTCTTGTCACTCAGGAACCCTCCTCCTGTCGATGCTGAGCTACTTGCTTGACCCCTCCTTGCTTTTTTACGTGCTCTTTCTCTGGGCCTAAAGTGCCTTTTCCCATGCTTATCTAGTTGCATTTATAGTTCATTCTTTAATTCAACAGATATTTGTGTATAGCCTCCCCATAGGCAAAACACAAAAATGCCTGTCTAACAGTGTCCTTGATCTCCCCAGTCTATTTTATTTTATTTTTTATTTTTGAGACAGAGTCTTGCTCTGTCTCCCAGACTTGAGTGCAGTGGCGTGATCTCGGCTCACTGCAACCTCCCCGCCCCCCGCTCCCCCCGGGTTCAAGTGATTCCCTGCCACAGCCTCCTGAGTAGCCGGGACTACAGGCGCGCGCCACCATGCCCGGCTAATTTTTTTATTTTTTAGTAGAGACGGAGTTTCACCATGTTGGTCAGGCAGGTCTCGAACTCCCGACCTCATGATACACCCTCCTGGGCCTCTCAAAGTACTGGGATTACAGGCGTGAGCCACCGCGCCCGGTCCTCGCCAGTCTATTTTAAATAACACTTGTTTGTGCTCCCAGAGGACTCTGGGCACACTCTTAACCAAGCATTTATTCCACTGCACATACAGACTACTTACTTGTCTGTTCTAGCTACCTAAACTTTAAGTTCCTTGAAGACAGTAATTATATTTTGTATCCGTAGTACCTGGCACAAGTCTGATGTATATTAGGTAGTCAACATGTTCTACATGAATAAAGTGCCAGGCAATGAGGACAAAAGAGATTAAGTGGTGGAGATATAACACATATAACACAAATGATTGTGATTAAGAGTAAGGGGAGTTTCTTACCTCAAGAGAAGTACAGAGTGCTCTGAGGCTCAAAAAGAGAGAGAGCTCACACTTGGTTTGAAGAGAGTAAAGAAAGGCTTCATGGAGAAGGTCCACAGACAGAAGGAATGGTCAGTGGCAAAAAGCAAACCAGAATAGTGTGTTGTCATTGAAACTTAGAGAAGAGAGTTGAACAGTCCTTTGATTTCACCATTAATAAGTTGCTGCAGTTATCATTTATTAAGTGCTTACTCCAGGCCAGGCACTATGCTAAAACACGTTACATGTGTTAATTCACTAATTCTCAAGACAGCTTTATGTGGTGGGTATTATTACCATTTTACAGTTGAAAATTAAGGTTTAGAGGAGTCAGATTATTCAAAACCATGCTAATAAGAGCTGAAGTGAGCTAAAGAGATAAATAGAGTGGTAGAGGAACAACCAAGATTGTAAGGGGTTAAGAAAAGAATAAGGGATGGAGAACTGGCATTCATTTAGCACCTACTTTGGCCAGATGATTTACATATATTATTTTAGTTTAATCCTCTTGATGACCCTAAGAAATGGGTAATATATCCATTTTACAGATGAAAAAACGGAGGGTTAGAAAAACTGCTTGCTCCAGGCCATACAACCACTAAGTGGAAGAACTAGGTTCAAACAGTATATTTATCCCCAAAGTCTTTCCACTCCTCCATGCTTCCTCTGGAAAGGAGTTATACATTACTCTTTGGTGGTGAAAGAAAGGAACGAAATCTTGGAATGAGGGTAGCAAATTCCAGAAAAGGTGTCTTTTAATTAAAAAAAAAAAAAAAACTAAAAACAAAACAGGAGACAGAAGACTTGAGCTACTTTGGAGACAAGGGAAAATGTACCAGGAGGTATCTAGAGGGAAAGGTAATAGTATTTACAGCTATTATGTTATTGAATATTGACTGCATGCTAGGAATTTTGCTAAGCACTTTATGTGGATTCTCTCATTTATGTTTCACATTGGCCTTATGAGTAGGAACTGTTATTAATCACTTTTTGCAGGTAGGGAAACAGAAGCTTAAAAAGGTTGAGTAACTCCGAGGTCATACAGGAGTAAAGTGGTAGAGCTGGATCTGAAATCACATGGTTTAAGTCCTGAACCCGGACTCTTAACCATACTTTGTAAGACAGTGGTAAAATCAAGAGAACAAGTGGAGGGATTAACCTTGGCAAAGAGGAGACACACTTTGCTTCAAAGGCCAGAGTTGGTCAAGATAGAAGGTGAAGATACAAAGTGATTTTGAAGAACGAAGGAGGTCAAGGAGGGAGCTCACATTGGAGGTCTGTATCTTCTGGGTGTAAGGTCATCTGCTGAGAGAGTAAAATGTGCCTTTAGGAGTTTAAGAATGGGATAGGCTTGGAAAAGGTGTTGTAGGAATTCAGTAAAGTATCAGTAGACATTGAATAAAATATTAATAATTGCTGAGAAGTGAGGGCCCGGCTAATGTTGGCTCTAGTAGTGATTTTCTCCAGCAGTGCTCACAGCATAGGGGAAGAGGAGACAGTGGGTTGCTCAAGTGCTGAGTGTTGTCAAGGTGAGAATGTTAGAAGATCTAGGGAATTTATCCAAATAATAGTCATCTACTCTGGATAAGGAGACAAACAAAGAAGATTGAAGTGATGGACTAGGGTACTAGAAGATTTATGGCCATAGTGAGAAAGAAGATTTAGTTCAAAAAGAGTAGGAGAATTGAAAGAGCATTCTATTTTAATGAGGGAAATTTCAAGCATTTAGGATCTCGAAGGTGAAACAATTTCTAATAATTGCAAGGTAGGGTAATTGTGTTAGAAATGGCTAAGATTTGTGGAGATCATGGTGCTTGAGAAGCAAGGACTATGCTGATCTCCCAGATCTTCTGAAATCAGGGGGAATTGCTGGAGGTCTGGCCTTCAATTAAGTGGATTGGGAGGAATATATAATAGTAGTGTCAAGTAAAAGCCAAGTTTCATTTAATGCCAGAGGTTGAGAGTGAGTTTGAGGACAATTTGGATATTGGCAGATAATTTGTTTGTAATAGAATACTTAAAATCAAAATTTGTCTATGATTTCTTGAGGACTTACTGTGTATCAGGTACTGTGCTAAGCTGTTGATACACATTATTTCATTTAATTCTCACTAAACGTCTTCTAAGGTAGGTAACTTTACCTGTAAGAACTGAAGTAGATCAGTAAGGAAATCGAAACTGTAATTATAGAAGGTTGTACTCAGAAAAAAACTTGCTGAATTTATGATTTTAGCTATTAAGAAGTTCTAGGGAATGGTAAATTCAAGATGTACCTGGGGAACAGGTAGCTATAAGACCCTCTGGGTTTATGTATTTTTTTTTTCTTTTTTTCCCCAGCTTTATTGAGGTATAACTGACAAATAAAATTGTTTGATTTTAAGGTGTACAGTGTGATGATTTGATATACATATATTTTGTGGAATGATTACCAGAATCAAATTAGTTTATATGTATCACTTCACCATGCTGTGTATTGTATCCCTTGAACTTACCTATCTTATCATTGAAAGTTTGTGCCCTTTGGCCAACCTCCCAACCTCTCCCCTTTCCTTCACCTTTGCCCCTGGTAACTGCCATTCTATTCTCTAGTTCAGTAAGTTCAACTTCTTAAGATTCCACGTACAGATAAAATTATACAGAGTTTGTCTTTCTTTGTCTGACTTACTTTACTTAGCATAATACCCTTGAGGGTTATCCATGTTGTTGCAAATAACAGGATTTCTTTCTTTTTTTATGGTTGAATAATAACCCGTTTGTGTGTGTGTGTGTGTGTGTGTGTGTGTGTGTGTGTGTGTCTACACCACAATTTCTTCATCCATTGATCTGTTGGCAGACACTTAGGTTAGACACTTAGGTTGTTTTCATGTTTTGGCTATTGTGAATAAATCCTGCAATGAACATGGGAGTGCAGGTATCTTTGCAATTGCTGATTTCATTTGCTTTGGTTGTACACCTACTTTGGCTATTCAGAGTCTTTTGTGATTCCATACAAATTTTGCAATTGTTTATTTTTTCTGTGTCTTTGAAAAATGCCATTAGAATTGAATCTGTGGATTGCTTTGGGTAGTATGGATATTTTAACAACATTAATTCTTCCAATTCATGAACATAGGATATCTTGACATTTGTATCTTCATTTTTGTTCATTATGGTTTGATAGTTTTCAATATACAGCTCTTTCACCTCTTGGGTTAAGTTTATTCTTAAGTGTTTTATTCTTTCTGATGTTGTTTTAAATGGGATTGCTTTCTTTTTTGGGTAGATCATCTTCAATAGTGTATAGAAATATAACTGCTTTTTTGTATGTTCACTTTGTGTGCTGCAGTTCCCTGATTTTATTTATTAGTTCTAACAACTTTTTGGTGGCATATTTAAGATCTTCTATGTATAATATCATGTAATCTGGGAAAAGAGACAATTTTACTTCTTCTTTTCCAATTTGTATGCCTTTCATTTCTTTCTCTTGCCTAATTGCTTTGACTAGAACTTCCAGTGCTATGTTAAATAGAAGTGGCAAGAGTCTTGTTCCTGATCTTAGAGGAAATGCTTTTAACTTTTTGCCATTGGGTATATTAGTTGTGGCCTTATCATATATGGCTTTTATTATGTTGCGGTACATACCTTGTATAATTAATTTGTTGAGAGTTTTTATCACAAAAGGATGTTGAAGTTTGTCAGATGCTTTTTCTGCATTCATTAAAATGATCGTGTTGTTTTTGTCTTTCATTCTATTAATGTGGTGTATCATGTTTATTGATTTGGATATGTTGAACCGTCCTTGCATCTCTGGGATAAATCTTACTGATCATGGTGAATGAGCCTTTTACTTTTATTTATTTATTGACTTCTTTGTTCAACTTCTATTTTAGGTTCAGGTGTACATGTGAAGGTTCGTTACGCAGGTAGACTCGTATCATGGGCATTTATTGTGCAGATTATTTCATCACCCAGCTATTAAGCTCATTACCCAATAGTTATCTTTTCTGCTCCCCTCTTTGCTCCCACCCACTACCCTCAAGGAGACCCCGGTGTCTGTGGTTTCTTTGTGTTTGTAAGTTCTCATCATTTAGCTCCCACTTATAAGTGAGAACATGCAATATTTGGTTTTCTGTTCCTGCGTTTACTTGCTAAGGATAATAGCCTACAGCTCCATCCATATTCGTGCAAAAGACATGATCTCATTCCTTTTTACGGCTGCATAGTATTCCATGGTGTATATGTACCATTTTTTTTAAATCCAATCTGTTATTGGTGAACATTTGGGTTGATTCTGTATCTTTGCTATTGTGAATAGTGCTGTCAAGCTACCCTTCTAAGTGGTTGTACCATTTTGCATTCCTACTAGCAATGAATGAGACTTCCTTTTGCTCCATGTTCTCCCCAGCATTTACCATCATCAGTGTTTCGGATTTTCACCCTGCTAGTAGGTATGTAGTGATATCTTATTATTGTTTTAATTTGTAATTCTCCAGTGACATGATGTGAAGCATCTTTTCATATGCTTATTTGCCATCTGTGTATCTTTGATGAAGTATCTGTTGAGATATTTTGCCCATTTTAAAACATTTTAAGTTTTTCAGGAACAGGTGGTTTTAGGTTAAATGGATGAGTTCTTTAGTAGTGATTTCTGAGATTTTGGTGCACCTGTCACCTGAGCAGTTTACACTGTCTCCAGTGTGCAGTATTTTGTCCCTTACCCCTCCCAGTGTTCCCAAGTCCCCAATGTGCATTGTCTTATTTTTATGCCTTTGAATTATCATAGCTTAGCCCCCACTTATTAGTAAAACCATACAATAGTTGGTTTTCAATACCTGAGTTACTTCACTTGGGATAATGTTCTCCAACTTCATCTGGGTTGCTGCAAATACCCTTATTTTGTTCCTTTTTATGTCTGAATAGTATTCCAGGTTGTATATATACCACATTTTCTTGATCCACTCATTGGTTGATGGGCATTTAGGTTGGTTACATATTTTCACAATTGCAAATTGTGCTGCACATGCATGTGCAAGTGACTTTTTTATATAATGACTTTTTTTCTGTGGGTAAATACCCAGTAGTGGGATTGCTGGATTGAATAGTAGTTCTACTTTCAGTTCTTTAAGGAATCTCCATACTGTTTTCCATAGTGGTTGTACTAGCTTACATTCCCACCAGCAGTGTAAAAGTGTTCCCTTTTCACCACATCCACACCAACATCTGTTATTTTTTTATTTTTAATTATGGCCATTCTTGCAGGAGTAAGATGGTATCGCATTGTGGTTTTAATTTCCATTTCTCTGATAATTAGTGATGTTAAGCATTTTTTCATGTTTGTTGGACATTTGCATATTGTAAGAATTGTCTCTTCATGGTCTTTGCCTACTTTCTGATGCCATTATTTGTTCTTTTTTTTGCTGATTTGTTTGAGTTTCTTGTAGATGCTGGATATTAGTTCTTTGTCAGATGCATAGTTTGTGAGTATTTTCTCCCACTCTGTCAGTTGTCTGTTTTCTCTGCTATTTTGTTTGCTGTGTAGAAGCTTTTTAGTTTAATTAGGTCCCATCTATTTATTTTTGTTTTTGTTGCATTTGCTTTTGGATTCTTGGTCATGAACTACTCTTTGCCTAAGCCAATGTCTAGAAGAGTTTTTCTGATGTTATCTTCTGGAATTTTCATGGTTTCAGGTCTTAGATTTAAGTCTTTGATCCATCTTGAGTTGATTTTTGTATGAGGTGAGAGATGAGGATCCAGTTTCATTCTTCTACATGTGGCTTGCCAGTTATTCCAACATGATTTGTTGAACAGGGTGTGTGTGCTTTTCCCATTCTGTTTTTATTTGCTTTACCTAAGATCAATTGGCTGTAAGTATTTGGCTTTATTTCTTGGTTCTCTACTGTGTTCCATTGGTCTACGTGCCTACTTTTATACCAATACCATGTTTTGGTAACTGTAGCCTAGTTTGCAGTGTAGTTTGAAGTTGGGTAATATGATGCCTTCAGATTTGTTCTTCTTGCTTAGTATTACTTCAGCTACGTGGGCTCTTTTTTGGTTCCATATGAATTTAAGGATTGTTTTCTTCTAGTTCTGTGGAGAACGATGATGATATTTTGATGTGAATTGTATTGAATCCGTAGATCACTTTTGGCGGTATGGTCATTTTGACAATATTGATTGTACCCATCCATGAGCATAGGACATGTTTCTATTTGTTTGTGTCATCTATAATTTCTTTCAGCAGTGTTTTATAGTTTTCTTGTAGAGATCTTCCACCTCCTGAGGTTTTTTTGTTTGTTTATTTTTTGTTTCTGTTTTGTAGCTGTCGTAAAAGGGATTGAATTATTGATTTGATTCTCAGCTTGGTCATTGTTGGTGTATAGCAGTCCTACTGATTTGTGTACATTGATTTTGTATCCTGAGACTTTACTGAATTATTTGTTAGATCTAGGAGCTTCTTGGATGAGTTCTTAGAATTTTCTAGGTATACTGTCATATCATTGGTGAACAGCAGTGGTTTGACTTCCTCTTTTCCGATTTGAGTGTCCTTTCTTTCTTTCTTTTGTCTGATTTCTTTGGCTAAGACTTCCAATATCATGTTGAATAGAAGTGGTGAAAGTGATTATCCTTGTCTTGTTTCAGTTCTCATTGGGAATGCTCTCAATTTTTCCCCATTTAGTATGATATTGGCTGTGGGCTTGTCATAAATGGCTTTTATTACCTTGAGGTCTGTTCCTTCTATGCCAATTTTGCAGAAGGTTTTTGTCACTAAGGGAGCCAGGATTTTTTTAAAATGCTTTTTCTGCTTCTATTGAGATGATCTTATGATTTTTAGTTTTAATTCCGTTTATGTGATATATCACATTTACTGACTTGTGTATGTTAAACCATCCCTGCATCCCTGGTATGAAACCCACTTGCTTGTGATGTATTATCTTTTTGATATGCTGTTGGGATTCAGTTAGCTAGTATTTTGTTGAGGATTTTTGCATCTGTGTTCATCAGGGATATTGGTCTGTAGTTTTCTTTTTTTTTTTGTTATGTCCTTTCCTGGTTTTGGTATTTGGGTGATACTGGCTTCATAGAGTGATCTAGGGAGGACTCCCTTTCTTTCTTTCTTTCTTTCTTTCTTTCTTTCTTTCTTTCTTTCTTTCTTTCTTTTTTTTTTTTTTGTAATAGTTTCAGTAGGATTGGTACCAATTCCTCTTTGAGTGTCTGATACAGTTTAGCTGTGAATCCATCTGGTCCTGGAATCTGTTTTTGTTGGCAATTTGTAAACTACTGTTTCGATTTCGCTATTGGTCTGTTCAGTTTCTACTTCTTCCTTACTTAATCTAGCAGGGTTGTATATTTCCAGGAATGTATCCATCTCTTCTAGGTTTTCTAGTTTGTGTGCACAAAGGTGTTCATGGTAGCCTTCAATGATCTTTTGCATTTCTGTGGTGTCAGTTGTAATATCTCTCTTTTCATTTCTACTTGAGCTGATTTGGATATTCTCTCTTCTTTTCTTTTGTTTAATCTCTCTAATGGTCAATCAGTTTTCTTAATCTTTTCAAATAAACAGATCTTTGTTTTATTTATCTCTTGTATTTTTTTTGTTTCAATTTTATTTAGTCCTGGTCTGATTTTGTTATTTCTTTTCTTCTAGCTTTAGGTTTAGTTTGACCTTGTTTCTCCAGTTCCTAGAGGTGTGATATTTGATTGTCAATATTTGGGCTCTTTCACACTTCTTGATGTAGGCATTTAATGCCATGAATTTTCCTCTTAGCACTATTTTTGCTGTATCCCAGAGGTTTTGATAAGTTGTGTTACTATTATTCAGGTCAAAGACTTTTTAAATTTCCATCTTGATTTCATTGTTGGCCCAAAGATCATTCAATAGGAGATTATTTAATTTACATTTATTTGTATAGTTTTGAGGGTTCCCTTTGGAGTTGATTTCAGTTTTATTCTACAGTGGTCTGAAAGGATGCTTAATATGATTTTGATTTTCTTAAATTTATTCAGAAGTGTTTTTTGGCCTATCATGTGGTCTGTCTTGGAGAATGTTTCATGTCCTCATGAAAAGAGTGCATATTCTGCAGTTTTGGGGTAGTAAGTTTTATAAATATCTAAGTCCATTTGTTCTAGGATGTAGTTTAAATCCACTGGTTCATTGTTGACTTTCTGTCTTGATGACCTGTCTAGTGCTGTCAGTGGAGTATTGAAGTCCCCTACTATTATTGTGTTGCTGTCTATCTCATTTCTTAGGTCTAGTAGTAATTTTTTTTATGAATTGTGGAGCTCCTGTGTTAGGTACGTATGTGTTTAGGACTGTGATATTTTCCTGTTGGAGTAGTCCTCTTATCACTATATAATATCCCTCTTTGTCTTTTTAAACTGTTGTTATTTTAAAGTAGCTACTCCTGCTCACTTTTGGTGTCCGTTTGCATGGACTATCTTTTTCCACCCCTTTACCTTAAGTATATGTGAGTCCTTATGTGTTAAGTGAGTCTCAGCAATTACTTGGTTGGTGGATTTTTATTCATTCTGCCATTCTTTATCTTTTAAGTGGAGCATTTAGGCCATTTACTATCAGTGTTAGTATTGAGATATGAGGTACTGTTTTATTTATCATGCTGGTTGTTGCCTGAATACCTTTTTTTAAATTGTGTTATTGTTTTATAGGTCTTGTGAGATTAATGCTTTTAGTTGGTTGTATTTTGGGCGTATTTCGAGGTTTTCTTTCAAGATTTAGAACTGCTTTTAGCAGTTCTTGTAGTGCTGGCTTGGTAGTGGCGAATTCTCAGCATATTTTTTTTTTTGTCTGAAAACAACTTTATCTCTCCTTTATTTATGAAGTTTAGGTTTGCTGGAAACAAAATTACTGGCTGACAATTATTTTATTTAAGGAGGTTAAAGATAGGACCCCAATTCCTTCTGGCTGTAAAGTTTCTGCTAGGAAATTTGCTGCTAGTCTGATAGGTTTTTCTTTATAGTTTACCTGATGCTTTTGTCTCACAGCTCTTAAGAGTTTTTCCTTCGCCTTGAGTTTAGATAACCTGATGACTGTGTGTCTAGGTGATTATCTTTTTTGTGATGAATTTCCCAGAAGTTCTTTGAGCTTCTTATAGTTGGATGTCTAGATCTCTAGCAAGACCAGGAAATTTTTTCTCAATTATTCCTTCAAATGAGTTTTCCTAACTTTTTGATTTCTCTTCTTCCTCAGGAAGACCAGTTATTCTTAGATTTGGCATTTAACACAATCCTCAGTTTACTGGAAGCTTTGTTCATTTTTTTTAGATTATTTTATCCTTGTCTTTTTCTGATTGGGTTAATTTGAAAACCTTGTCTTCGAGCTCTGAAATTCTTTCTTCTACTGGTTCTAGTCTATTTTTGAAAATTTCTACTGCATTTTGTTTTTCACTAAGCGTGTCTTTTATTTCCAGAAGTTGTGATTGGTTTTTCTTTATGATACCTATTTCTATGGAAAATGTTTCATTCATATCCTGTATTTTTTTAAAAAGTTCTCTAAGGTCTTTTTCACCTTTCTGTGGTATCTCCTTGAGTAATTTCATAATCAGCCTTCTAAATTCTTTATCTGGCAATTCAGAGATTTCTTCTTGGTTTGGATCCACTGCTCGGGAGCTGGTGTGATTATTTGGGGGTGTTATAGAACCCTGTATTGTCATTACCAGAGTTACTTTTCTGGTTTCTTCTCATTTATGTAGACTGTTTCTTAAAATTGTTCTTGAATCTTTTTTTGATTGGACTTCTTTTTTATTTTAAATTTCTTCTTTTCCTTCTTAAGTATCAGACTTTAATATTTATTTATTTATGAGATGGAGTTTCACTCTTGTGGCCCAGGCTGGAGTGCAATGACATGATCTGTGCTTATTGCAACCTCTGCCTCCTGGGTTTAAGTGATTCTCCTGCCTCAGCCTCCTGAGTAGCTGGGATTATAGGTGTGCGCCACCAAACACAGCTAATTTTGTATTTTTATTAGAGATGGGGCTTCGCCATGTTGGCCAGGCTGGTCTCAAACTCCTGACCTTCTTTGTGCTTGTAGGGATGAAGACTGTGTATGAGATAGTTAGTTATAAAGAGCCTTTGTGTGCTGGCTTTCCCTGATGCTGGTTGTAGTAGTTATATTCGTGGTGTGTGGGTGAGTTCACTGTCTCCTATGGAGTTGGAATGGCAGGGATCTTTTGAAGGTTATCTCCTTCTCTCATGGCATACAATTTATTTATTTACTTAATTTTTTCCATTGTTTTATTTACTAAATTGATGATTCAGTCTTCAGTCCAGTAGGGAAAGTATCCCTGGATAGTCACCAGTTGTGGCTAAGATAGGGCTGGTGCAAAGGTAATTGAAGTTTTTCCCATCAACGGCAAAAACCTCAATTACTTTTGTATCAACCTAATAATGCCCAACTGTGGGCCAAGATCCCAACCTTGATGAGGGTTGCTGGGGGAGCTCTCAGTGAAATCTGCTGAGGTTTTATCAGGGTGAAGAGTGAGAGCTACCTCAGCCCCCCTGCCAGGTCAGCAGGAAAGTTATTCACCTCATAGCTTCACTCCTGTCTTTGTGTTTCAGCTACTTGGGTCATACAGACACATCTTTTCATGTATAGGAATGTTGATCTTCCAGGTAGGGAGGAATTGTGACTCTGCCTGTCTGCTGGCCTGAACCTGGAGTATGCTCCTGTTATGGGGATACACTCACCCTGGATTGTTCCAGCAAGGCTGTCTATACATTCTTCTAGGCTGCATTCCTGTGGGGGAAGCCCACTGTGTCTTCAGTGGAGTGCTGGTGGGGAACAAGGTCTCCTTCTCCAAGACCTTTTATGATCACAGAGGCTGCCTGCCTGTTGGGGTATAGGTGTAGACTTTCCCTACTGTACCCAGCATTGCAATTGTGTCTCTGTTGTGAGAAACTACCCACTAGCAGAAAGATCTAGAACTCAAGTCCTGTTGTTCAGATTCTTTTATCCCATGGGGTGACTGCCTGACGTGGGGCTCTCCCCCTTCTTAGGAGCAGGGTTATTCTGTCATGAGTTGCTGTAATGGCATAAGATAATTGCCCTCCAGTCAGGAGGTAACACATTCAAGATAACACCAGCTGTGTTAGCAGTAGTGGGATATAAGCTTGCCCTAAGTTGGCAGAGGAAGTATTCTGTTTTCTCAGGTAATGGGCAGGGCCATAAAGCTCCCAAGAGTTCATGTCTTTTGTATTTGGTTACCAGGCAGGTTGGGAAATACCACCACGTGGGGGCAGGGTATTAGGTGGATCTGAACTTAATCTCTTCTTGCATGGGGCTTGCAAAGGCTTCCGTGGAGGTTGAGGCGGATGGTTCTCAGGCCAATGGGGTTATGTTCGAGGGGATTATGGCTGCCTCTGCTGTGCAGTATAGTTCTCCAGGGATTTAGGGTATAGCCATTAGTGAAAGGACTCACTCAGCTCCCATGCATTTGGTGAGGCCAATCTTGATTCTGCAGTGCCCTGCTAACAGTTTAGATCCAGGCAGCCTGTGCGCAGAGCTCAGACCTGCCCTGGGCCATAAGTTTCCTTGCTAAGAATGCAAGCACAGCTTTTAGGCCCTCCTCTCTCTTTGTGTTCACAATGTTGATGGTTCCTATGCTCATATTTGCAGCAGTTCCCATTCACCCCCTATATTCTGCTCAAGAATGTTTGTGCCCAGTCAAAATTATTACAAAATTAAGTTGGAAACTTCTTTCACCCTTTGACCCCTCCCTAATTCTGCTGGCTGTCTTCCCTGAGAGCCCCTGTGAGATCTTAGCAGTTAGGGATGGCTTCCCTGGGCTTGAGCTGGAGACTCTGAGTGCCTCCAAGGTCCTTCCCCACTGCTGCTTTTACCTTTATATTTCATGCGGTTCCTGAAATCTGTTCCAGCTCTAGACAGGGTTAAATCCTTCTCCCATGATCTGGATTTTTAGATTCCCCAGTGGAATGTGTGTTTGGAGGCAGGTTTTCACCCTCTCTCACTTTGGAAACTCACCCATCTCATGGAATTTGCAGCAGCGCTCTGCTACCATCAAAGGATCTGTGAATTCTTTTGGTTTTCCTGGTATGTTCCTGCAGTGGTTCTTGGAACAAAAGTTCATGGTATGAGTCTCCACACACTGTTTTGTCTGTTCAAGTGGGAGATGCATGTTAGCCCTGCTTCCTGTTTGCTATTTTCCTCCCATCCATGAATGAGTCTTTTAATGTGCTGTAGAATTTAGTTTGCTAGTATTTTGTTGAGGACTTTAGCATCTATGTTGTATTAGACCATTTTTGCATTGCTGTAAAGGAATACCTGAGGCTAACTACTTTGTGAAAAGAGGTTTTATTTTTGGCTTACAGTACTTCAGGCTGTACAGGAAGCATGGTGCTGACATGTTTCTGGTGCGGGCCTCAGGAAGCTAACTATCATGCCAGAAGGCATGAGGAACCAGCATGTCATATGGTGAGAGTGGGAGCAAGAAAGCAAGGGAGAGGTGCCACAAAATTTTAAACAACCAGATCTTGCAAAAACTCACTCACTATTATGAGGATAGCACCAAGTTATTTATGAGGGACTGCTCCCATGATCCAGTAACCTCCCACCAGGCCCCAACTTCAAATTTGAGATGACATTTCAACATGAGATTTGGAGGGGACAAACATCTAAATGTGATCAGTGATTCAGTTGATAGTGTCCCGTAAGTTCTTTGGGTTTTCTTCACTATTTTTCATTTTTTAAAAAATCTTCTCACTGGATAATTTCATAAGGTCTGCCTTCAAGTTTGCAGATTCTTTGTTCTATTTGATCATGTCTCCTGTTTGAAGCTCTCTTTTACATTTGTATTTCATTCATTATATTCTGCAGTTCTAAAATTTTTGTTGGTTCTTTTTGATAATTTCTGTTTCTTTGTTGATCTTGTTTTGTTTATTACTTTCCTGAGTTCATTGAGCTGTATGTGTTCTCTTCTATCTCACTGATCTTCCTTAAAATAATTATTTTTAATTCTTTTTCAGATAACATAGATCTCCGTTTCTTTGAGATCACTTACTGCATAGTTACTGTGTTTCTTTAGTGGTATCATATTTCCTTGATGTTTTCATTTTTCTGGCAGCCTTATGTTTATATGTGTGCAGTCTGTGGTGGCTATAGTGGCTAGGGCTCTTATGGTCCTTGGTAGTGGTGGCTGCTGGGTTCCTCTTGCACTCCTTTTCTCTCATGGGGGGATATTCTAGCCAAGGTTATTCCTCTTGGCACCGATTGTGGCATGCTGGCATTCACACAACCGCAGCTGTGGTGATGCTGGGATTGGGGCAGGTGCATGATCAGTGGCTGCTATGGTTTGAATGTGGGTGTTCCCTTCAAATTTATATGTTGGAAACTAATACTGTATGTGACAGTTTTAATAAGTGGGGCCTATCTGAAAGATATTAAGTTATGAGGGCTCTGCCCTCACAAATGGGACTAATGCCCCCATAACAGAGATTGAAGGGAATGGACTTACTCCTTCTGCCGTGTAAGGATGCTAGAAGAAGTTAACATCTTTGAAGCACAGATCAAGCCCTCATTAGAGACTATATCTTCTGTTGCCTTGATATGTGACTTTCCAGTCTCCAGAACTGTAAGCAATACATTTCTATAATTTATAAATAATCCAGCTTAAGGCATTTTGTTATAGAAGTCCAAAGAGGCTAAGACAGTGATGGTGGTACCAGTGCTTAGGGCACAGGTATTTGGAGTAGCAACAGATCTGAGGATCTGTGGTTAGGTGTGCACAGAACTTCTGTGGCATCTGGGAACTGGAGCACAGACATACTTGCTGGGATAGTGGTGCCAGTGATTAAGACATGGTCTTGTGCATATCATCTACAGAGTTTACGGTGGGTCTCTAGGACATTCCACAATGACTTGACCTCATGGGGAAGGGATATAACAGTAACACAGATCCAGCAATGACAGGACCAAGAAGAGGCCTGGGCAGTGGGTCTGTGATGCAACAGTGGGTAGTGTGGCCCAAGGGATGGCTGGTTGTAGCCACAACTCAGGCCCCAGGGAGTGGAGCAAACAGCAGTGATATCTGTGACTTAAGCCCAGAGTGTAGAGTCTAGAGCAGTGGCAGCCTAACCCCAGGGATGGTTAATCAAAGCCCTGGCTCAAGACCCAGGGGCTAGGGCACAGAGTAGCGGGAGTGCAGCCTCAGTAAGGACATGTGAAAGCCCTGATTCAGGACCTGGGGGTGGGTGCTGAACAGAGGCAGTGTCAGCAAGATTGGTGATGATGATATGATTGGTCAAAACCCTGACTCAGAGACAAGCATCAGCAAAATGGCAGAATAGGATGCTCCAGCACTCTTTCCCTTGCAGAAACATCAATTCGAAGATCCCTCCATATATGAAATGACCTTTATAGGAGCTAAGGAAACCAAGTGAGAAATTACAGCTCCTGGGTGTAGCACAGAATTATGAAAAGATGCATTGATGAGGGCAGGAGAGACAGTCAGTTTTACATTGCCCATGTCACCCCTCCCCCAACACCAGGCAGTGTAGTGTGGAGAGAAAAGTGGGCAATAGACACCAGACTTTGCCTTGGACACCAGCAATAGACTTGTCTTAGTAAAACACAATGCAGGGTAGGCCTCCACAGCTCTAGACTCCAGGTCAGTATCTATGGACTAAGCCTCCAAGCCCACCTGTTCCAGCACCAGGCTGCATCCCACAGCCCCAGGCTCCAGACCTATGCAGCAGACTTGGTCTCCAGGCTTCTTTACTGTCAGGACAACCTCAGGATCCTCAGGTTCTGGACTGTCCTCAATGTTCAGCTGACCTCAGTGGTCCTAAGCTCTCAGCTATCCCCAGCATCAGGCTGGCTCTTGCAGCCTTAGTCATCAGGCTGACATATGTGGATACAGGTTCCACGTCTGCTCAGTACCAGGCTAGCCCCTTTACCCCAGGTTCAAGTTAATACCTGCAGATACAGTCTGAAAGCCCACCCTGGTATCAGGCAGAACCCTCTAGCCCCAGGCTCCAGGCCTCCCTAGTGCTAGGCCAACACCAGCAGCTCCAGGCTCTAGACTATCCCCAGTCTCAGACAGGTCCTTGCAGTTTTAGGCTCCAGAGCCACCCCAGGGCAAGGCCACCCCTAGTGATACTAGCATCAGGATCGTCCCCAGGAATGGGCCAGTTCTCATGGCCATAGGCTTGAGATCCACTCCTGTGCTGGATTAGCACCCTTAGCCTCTGACACTAGGCAGGAACTCAGAGACACAGGCTCTAGGCCTGCCCGGTGTTAAGCCAGTCCCTGTGGCCCCATGCCCCAGCAGACCTAGGGTACATGCCTGTCCCAGTAGACACTGCTAGTGGATTGGTCTCCATGGACTCAGGCTCCAGGACCACCCATGTATACCCAGGACCCAGGCTGGCCCCAGAACCAAGGCCAGTCCTTGCAGACTTAGCCTCTAGACAAGCACCTATATACTCAGCCTCCAGCCAGCACCAGCAGACACAAACTCCAGGCCTGTCTCCACAGCCCTAGGATCCTGGCCATTTCTAGTGGCTCCAGGTACTAGGCCAGTGCCATAATCCTAGGCTTCATACCAGCCCCTACAGAACCGAGCTCCATGCTGGCCCCAGGCTCTAGAGAACCCAGAGTTCAGGCCTGCTCCAGCAGACCCAGGGTCCATTCTCACCCCAATACTGGGACAGACCCTATAGACTGAGGTGCTAAGACAACCCAGACCCAGGTTCCAGGCCCATCCCAGTGGTCCCAGGTGCCAAGCCTCTCTCGGTGCCAGGCCAGTTCCTGTGGATTCAGGCTCCAGGTCCCAAGTATAAAACCTAATGTTACACCTCAAGAAGCTAGGAAAAAACAAAACAAAACAAACAAAAAAAACTAAGCCCAAAGTTAGCATAAAGAAGGAAATAATAAAGATCAGAACACAAATAAATGAAATGGAAACGAGAAAAACAATATAAAAGATCAGTGAAACTAAGAGTTGGTTTTTGTGAAAAGGTAACATTGATAAACCTTTAGCTAGACTCAGTTCTAAAAAAGAGAGAAGACAAATCAGAAATGAAAGAGGAGACTACAAATGATACCACAGAAATACTAAAAATCATGAGACTACTGTGAACAATTATATGCCAACAAACTGGATAACCTAGAAAAAAATTGGCAAATTGCTAGACACATACAACTTACCAAGACTGAATTACAAAGAAATAGAAAATCCGAACAGAGCGCTAATGAATAAGGAGACTGAGTCACTAGTAAAAACTCTATCAAAGAAAAGCTGGGGACATGATGGCTTCACTGCTGAATTCTACCAAACATTTAAAGAAGGAATAATACCAGTCCTCAAACTCTTCAAAAACGGAACAACAGGCATTACTTTCAAATGCATTTTACAAGGCCAGCATTACCGTGATACAAAAGCCAGACAAGGACACAACAAGGGAAGAAAATTACAGGTCAGTATTCCTGATGAACTTAGATGCAAAAGTCTTCAATAAAATACTAGCAAACTGAACTCAACAGCACATTAAAATAATCATTTACCCTGATCAGTGGGATTTATCCAAGGGATGGAAAGATGGTTCAAAATATGCAGATCAATACATGTGACATATGGCATTAACAAAAGGAAGGACAAAAGCCATATGATCATGTCAATAGATGCAGAAAAGGCATTTGACAAAATTCAACATCCTTTCATGATAAAAACTTCAAGAAATTGGTTATACAAGGAATGTACCTAAACATGGTAAAGGCCATATATGAGAATCCTACATTTAACATCATACTCAATGGTGAAAAGCTGAAAGCTTTTCCTCTAAGACCAAGCACAAGACAAGGATGCCCACTCTTGCCATTTCTATTTAACATAGTACTGGAAGTCCTACCCAGAGCAATTAGGCGAGAGAAAGAAATAAAAGGTATCTCAATTGAGAAGGAAGAAGTTAATTTGTCCTTATGCTATAATCTCGATGTTTTTTCCCCAAACCTCATATTGAAATTTGTTTCCCATTGTTGGAGGTGGGTCCTCATGGTAAATGTTTGGGTCACAGGGCCAGATCCCCCATGAATGGTTTGGTGCAGTCCTTACTATAATAAGTGAGTTCGCACTGCATTATTTCCTGCAAGAGCTGGTGGTTACAAAGAGCCTGGCACCTCCACTCTCTCTCTTGCTTCCTCTCTTGCTATGTATCTAGCCTTCTAGCCAGCTGAATCGTGAGCCAAACAAACCTTTTTTCTTTACAAATTACCCAGTCTCAGATATTCCTTCATAACAACACAAAAGGACTAAGACTCTGTTTGAAACAACATGATCCTTGTATACAGAAAACCCTAAAGACTACAGAAAAATCTTTTAAAAGTAATAAATGAATTTAGTAAAGTTGCAAATACAAAATCAGCATACAAAATCAGTGTTTCTATACAGTAACAGTGAACTATCCAAAAAATAAGAAAATTATTTCATTTAAATTAGCTACTATAAAAAAATACTTAGAAATAAATTTAGCCAAGTAAGTGAAAGATCTGTACACTGAAAACTTTAAAACACTGATGAAATAGAAGACAGAAGCAAATTGAAAGCTATCCCCTGGTTATGAATTGAGAGAATTCATATTATTAAAATGTCCATGCTACCCAAAACACTCTACATATTCAGTGCAATCCCTATCAAAATTTCAATGACACTTTCCCCAGAAACAGAAAAACAATCCTAAAATCCATATGCAACCAGAAGAGACTCCAAACAGCCAGAACAATATTGGCAAAAAGAAGAAAGCCAGAGGTATCACGTTGCATGATTTGAAAATCTATTCCAATGCTATAGTAATAAAAAAGCTTGACACTGACATAAATACATACACACAGATTAAGGGAATAGAGTAGAGTCTAGAGTAACTCCACCAGACAAAATAGCTTTCAAGACAAAAATATAAGAAGAAAGAGAATGTAACTGCATCCATCTGGATTTTCTCTAGGACAATTTCTATTGGGTCAAAACTTCCTGTTTATTTGCATGTTTTATATTTTTGTGTTGTAAATGGGACATTTTAGATAATATATTGTAGCAACTCTGGTTTCCAACAACACCCTTCATCCCACCCCAGGCTTCTTTTTGTTGTCGTTTGTTCACTTACTTGTTTAGTGACTTTCTTGGACTTACTCTGTGATGTCTATTTGTAACATGGTATGAAGTCTCAGATATCCCTGCCTAGATACTTCTTTTCTGTTTTTATATTTAGGCCTAGATTTCTAGGGATTGCCTCTGTGTCAGCATGCTTAGTGATGTGTGGTTGGCCAGAGGCTATAATTAAGCATTTTAAACCAGCAAGGTGTTTACCCTTTACTGTTGATTCTGTTTGTGACTTGGAGAGTGCTTTCACAGTCCAAGGAGCTTGAGGTTGCCTCATATTCAGCTAAAGACTAGATAATCATTATTTTCCTCTTCAGCCATTCCTCGGAGTATGCAGCCTTGGGTATGTGCCTAGTATTCTGGGCCACTAGCGATGACTGGTATTTGTGGAATTCTCTTTGTCTCTTTCTGATCTCCCCAATAATGGCTCTTGGCTTCTATTTATATCATACCAAACTTTTAGTCTCCACTGATTGCTGTTCGTTCTGTTGTTTTTGATTACAATCCGGAGCATAAATTGCCCTGCAGTTTGATCCAGATAAAGTCTAGTTGCTTGGCAAAGTTAGGGTGTTGCCAGTTTTCACGCTTGATCCAGTTTTCCCCTGGGAAGAACCCCTGCCAAATCTAACTGGGATACTACTTTTGCACTATAAAGTTGGGAGATATGCAAGATTCCACAGGGCTGTTTTGACTCCTAGACCAGCTCTTCAGTCACACAGAGCTATGAGGGACTAGGGGACTGGACTTTTCACCAGCAGCTGTCCTTTCTGAATCCTTCGTATGGGGCAGAAGCTTTGGCTGAGAAAGCAGCATATTTCCTAGTTTTCACCATCTGCCAGATTCATCTGGAATATCTCTTTTAGCTCAGGGAATTGGGAAAGATGGGAGTTGCCACTCTGCTGGAGAGCTCTTTGGAATAGCTCTTTCAGAACAGAGCTCTGAATGGGTATAGGTACAGGCCATTGTTGTAAACTGGACTGTGTTAGGCCATTTGTGCATTGCCTAAATGCCTAGATGTTTGGGTCACAGGTTTGGTGCAGTCCTTCCTATAATAAGTGAGTTCGCACTCCATTATTTCCTGCAAGAGCTGGTGGTTACAAAGAGCCTGGTACCTCCAGTCTCTCTCTTGCTTCCTCTCTTGCCATGTATCTAGCCTTCTAGCCAGCTGAATTGTGAGCACTAAAGAAATACTTGAGACGGGGTAATTTATAAGCAAAAGAGGTTTGATTAGCTCACAATTGTTTAGGCTTTACATGAAGCTTGGTTGCATCTGCTTCTGGGGAGGTCTCACGAAGCCTCCAATCGTGGCAGACTACAAAATGGGGAGCAGGCATCTCCCATGACAAGAGCAAGGGCAAGAGAGAGAGATAGAGAGTATGTGGGGAGGGGAGGTTCCACACAGTTTTAGATGAGCAGGTCTCGCAACAGCTCATTCACTGTCATGAAGACAACACCAAGCCATGAGGGGTCTGCCCCCATAATGCAAACACCTCCCACTAGGACTCACCTTCAGCACTGGGGATTATAATTCAACATGAGATTTGGGCAGGGACAAATATCCAAATTATATCATTCCACCTCTGGCCCCTCCTAAATCTCATGTCCTTTCCACATTGCAAAATACAATTGTACCTTCCCAACACTCCCCGAAAGTCTTAACTCCTTCCAGTGTTAACTCAAAATTGCAAAGTCCAAAGTCTCATCTGAGACAAGGCAAGTCCCTTCTACCTATGAGCCTGTCAAATAAAAAACAGGTTTTTTATTTGTTGGGTATAGGCGTTAGGTAAACATTCTCATTCTAAAAGGGAGAAATCAGCTAAAAGAAATGGGCTACAGGCCCCATGTACGTTCAACACCCAGCAGGGCAGTCATTAAATCTTAAAGCTCCAAAATAATCTCCTTTGACTCTGTGTTCCATATCCAGGACACACTGCTGCAAAGGATGGGCTTCCAAGGCCTTGGACAGCTCTGCCCCTGTGTCTTTGCGGGATTCATCCCCCAGGGCTGCTCTTATGGATTGGATTTAAATGATTGTAGCTTTTCTAGGTGCAGGGTGCAAGCAGCTGGTGAATCTACCATTCTGGAGTGTGGAGGTTAGTATCCCCTTTCTCACAGCTCCACTAAGCAGTGCTCTATTGGGGACCCTCTGTGGGGGCTCCAACACTTGGCACTGCCATAGTAGAGGTTCTCTGCGAGGGCTCCACCTCTGCAGTAGGCTCCTGCCTCAGTCCCAAGGCTTTCTCATATATCCACAAATCAGGGAAGAGGCTGCCAAGTATTCATCACTCTTGGATTCTGTACCCCTACAGGCTGAACACTACATAGAAGCTACCAAGGCTTATGTCTTGCATTCTCCAGAGTGGTAGCCTGAACTCTACCAGGGCCAGTTTGGGCCATAGCTGGAGCTAGAGTGGCTGAGATATGGGAAACAGTGTTCTGAGGCTGTGCAGGGCTGTGGGCCCCTGGGCCTGGCCTACAAAACCCTTCTATCCTCCTAGGCCCCTGGGCCTATGATGGGAGGGGCTACCGCAAAGGTGTCTGAAATACCTTCAAGGCCTTTTCCCCAGTGTCTTGGATATTAGCCCTTGACTCCCTTTTAGTTATGCAACTATCTCTAGCAGGTGGTTGCTCAGCAGCCTGTTTGAAAGAGCTTTTTTTTTGTCTGCCACGTGGCCAGGCTGCAAATATTTCAAACTTTTATGCTCTGCTTTCTGTTTAAATATAATTTCTAACTTTAAGTCATTTATTTGTTCTTGCATCTCAGTGTAGGCTGTTATAAGCAGCCACATCACTTCTTGAACGCTTTGCTACTTATAATTTTTTTTTTCTGTCAGATATGCTAGGTCATCACTCTCAAATTCAAACCTCCACAGATCCTAGGGCATGGACACAATGTAGCCAAGTTCTTTGCTAAGGCAGAGCAAGGTTGACCTTCGCTCCAATTCCCAAAATATCCTCATTTCCATCTCAGACCTCAGCAGCCTAGAGTTCGTTGTCCATATCGCTGTCAGCATTTTGGTCAAAACCATTTAAACAGTCTCTAAGAAGTTCCAGACTTTCCCTCATCTTCCTATATTCTGAGCCCTCCACACTTTTCCAACCTCTGTCCATTACCCAGTTGCAGAGTCACTTTCAAATTTTCAGGTATCTTTATAGCAATGCCCCACTCCTGATACCAATTTTCTGTGTTAGGCATTCTGGAATTGCTATAAGGAAATACCTGACACTGGGTAATTTATAAAGAAAAGAGGTTTAATTGACTCACAGTTTTGCAGGCTTTACAGGAAACATGGTAGCATCTGCTTCTGTGAAGATTCTCAGGAAGCTTCTAATTACGGTGGAAAGTGAAGCTGGAGCAAGCATCTCACATGGCAGAAGCAAGAGAAGTGGAAGGAGGGAAGGAGGAAGGGAGAAGGGAAGGTACCACAGACTTCAAAACAACAAAATTTCGCGAACTCACTGTTGTGAAGACAGCACCAAGCCATGAGGGATTTGCCACCATGACCCAAATACCTGCCACCACCAGCCCCCACTTCCATTATTGGGGATTAATATTCAACATGTGATATGGGCAGGGACAAATATCCAAACTATATCACGGACGTTTTAGATAATATATTGGAGCAACTCTGGTTTCTGATAACACTTCACAACCCCACCTCAGGCTTGTTATTGGTGTTGCATGTTTGTTCACTTACTTGTTTAGTGACTTTGCTGGACTAACTCTGTGATGTCTCTTTCCTGTATAGCATGAAGTCTCAGATATCTGATATACATTCTGGATACTAATGCTCTGTTACATAAATAGTTTGGGTCACTATTTTTCATCCCCTCTGCCAACATCTGCCTTAATTAGTATATTTAAACAATTTACATGTAATTCAGTTATTGGTATGTTAGGGTTTAAGTCGCCATGAATGCCATTGCCTCTCACTCTTCTTACCAGATTCTATAGATTTTGTTGAATAAATGCATCTCAATTTGTTGTGAGTGATTTGATCAATATTCAGAGAATTTGCTAATTTTTACTAGTTTTGATAGATGTCTCCCTGAGGGAGAAGTTTCATTAAGCTTTTCATACTGCCATTAAAGAACCAACTGGACGTTTCCAGTTTGGGCTGTTGCAAATAAAGCTGCTACCAACAATTGGATATAAATTTTATTTTACTGGTATAAATGCCCAGAAGTATGATTGCTGAGTCCTATGGTAATTATGTCTGGTTGTTTAAAAAAAGGATTCTTGGTGGATTGACACTTCTATTAATTTTTTATAGCTGCTCTAAGAGATTACCACAGTCTCAGTGGCCAAAAACAACACAGATTTGTTTCCTCACAGTTCTGGGGGTCATAAGTCTAAAACTCAAGGTGTTGGCAGGCATGTGTTCCTTCTGGGAGTTTTAGGGGAGAATCCATTTCTTTGCCTTTTGTAGTTGCTAGAGACCATCAGCATTCCTTGTCTCATGATGACTTCTTCCAGTTTGAAAGCCAGTAATGGCTGTGCAAATTCTACACATTCTGCCTCACTATGATACTCTTCTGTAATCAAATCTCTTTTTTATTTTCATGTTTTTAAAAAGTTTTCTAGGCACATAGTATGTGCATATATTTATGGGATACATGAGATATTTTGATATAGGCATGCAATGTGAAATAAGTACATTATGGAGAATGGGGTATCCATTCTCTCAAGCATTTATCCTTTGAGTTACAAGCAGTCCAATTGCACTCTTTAAGTTCTTTAAAAATGAACAATTAAGTTATTATTGACTTTAGCCACACTGTTGTGCTACCAAATAGTAGGTCTGATTTTTTTTTTTTTAATTTTTTATTTGGTAATAACTAACCATTCCCACCTCTCCCCTTACATCTATCACCATCCTTCCCAACTTTTGGTAATCATCCTTTTACTCCCTATGTCCATGAATTCAATTGTTTTGATTTTTAGATCTCACAGGTAAGTGAGAACATAGGATCTTTGTCTTTCTGTGCCTGGCTTATTTCACTTAACATAATGACCTCCAGTTTCATCTTTGTTGTTGAAAATTACTGATCTCATAATTTTTTGTGGCTGAATAGTACTTCATTGTGTATAGGTACCACATTTTATTTATTCACTGACCTGTTGATTGACACTTAGGTTGTTTCCAAATCTTAGCTATTGTGAACAGTGCTGCAACAAACACAGAGTGCAGATATCTGTTGGCTGTACTGATTTCCTTTCTGTTGGGTATATATCCAGCAGTGGGATTGCTTGATTATATGGTAGCTCAATTTTTAGTTTTTTGAGGAACCTCCAAAGTGTTCTCTATAGTAGTTGTACTAACTTACATTCCCAGAAACAATATACAAGGGTTCCCTTTTCTCCACATCCTTATCAGCATTTGTTACTGCCTGTCTTTTGGATATAAGCCATATTAACTAGACTCACATGAGAATTTCCCTGCCCTATCATATAAAAGCTGCATAACTTTGAGCAGATCACATAAATGATCTAAGTGTATTTTCTTATCTGAATAATTAAAATAAGAATTGTACTTGTTTCCCAGGGTTTTTATACTGGAAAATACTAAATTGGTAATAGGTAAAGTGCATAACACTATGCTAGGACTATTTCAAATGTTCAATAATTGCTAGCTTCTGCTGTTATTCTGTTTTAGAAGAATTCCTTTTTTCCCAGTACCTAGTGTAGTGCAATATTTCTTCTGATCTTCAGATTTCAGTTTAATTCTCACCTCCTTCATGCCAGTGGACTAATAACCTGTTTCTCGTCACAGTGAACGTGAAAAGTCTCAAGCAATTATAATTGAAATTTGTTGTGTAGTTTTATCAAACAGAATCTATAAGGAACTCAAATCACCAAGAAAAACAAATAATCCCATCAAAAAGTGGGCAAAGAACATAAATAGACATTTCTCAAAAGATGTACAAACAGCCATCAAACATACTACAAAATTCTCAACATCACTAATCATCAGGGAAATACAAATTAAAACCACAATGAGATACCACTTAACTCCTGCAAGAATGGCCATAATTAAAAAGCCAAAAAACAGTAGCTGTTCATGTGGATGTGGTAAAAAGGGAACACTTTTACACTGCTGGAGTGTAAATTAGTACAACCACTATGGAAAACAGTATGGGAATTCCTTAAGTAACTAAAAGTATATCTACCACTCGATCCAGCAGTCCCACTACTGGGTGTCTACCCAAAGGAGAAGAAGTCATGATATGAAAAAGACACGGACATGCATGTTTATAGCAGCACAATTCACAATTGCAAAAAGATGGAACCAACCTAAATGCCCGTCAACCAACAAGTAGATCAAGAAAATGTGGTATATACACAGCATGGAATACTATTCAGCCATTAAAAGGAATGAAATAATATTTTTTGTGGCGTCTTGGATGGAGCTGGCAGTCATTATTTTAAGTGAAGTAACACAGGAGTGGAAAACCAAAAACTGTATGTTCTCACTTATAAGTAGGAGCTAAGCTGTGAGTACACAAAGCATACAGAGTGATATAATGGAGTTTAGAGAGTCAGAATGGGTATACTGGGAGGTGGGTCAGGGATTAAAAAAAAAAAAAGCTACACATTAGGTATAATGTTCACTGCTCAGGTGACAGGTACACTAAAATCTCTACTACATAATTCATCCATGTGACCAAAAACCACTTGTACCCCAAAAACTATTGAATTAAAAATAAATAAGTAGATAAATACAATAAAATGTTGTGTATACACCACAGAATACTACTCATCCATAAATAACAGTGAAATAATGTCTTTTGTAGCAACTTGGATGGGACTGGCAGCCATTCTTCTAAATGAAGTAACTCAGGAATGGAAAACCAAATACCCTCTGTTCTCACTTAGAAGTGGGATTTAAGCTATAGGTATGCAAAGACATACAGAGTAGTGTGATGGAATTTGGAGACTCAGAAGGGGCAGAGTGGAAGGAGGACGAGAGATAAAAGAGTACATATTGGGTTAAAATGTATACTATTTGGGTTATGGGTGCACTAAAATCTCATAGTTTACCTCTATACAATTCACCCATGTACACAAAAACCACTTGTACTCCAAAAAGTATTAAAATAGTAGATATAAGAAATTAAAAATAATAAAATGATTTTTCAGAGTTCACCAGAATTGTATTTGATTCTTAGAACACTCCTGAGGGAATTTTGTATCTGCATATCAGGATAAAATGTACTTGTGATAAATTTCATTTGTGTTAGCGCTGGATTGATTGAGTCCTCAAATGCCTCAGTGTGTGTTGGCCTGCAAGCATATGCAAAAATTTCAGAGTAAGTACATTTTGAGCTAAGATAGTTAATAACTTTCATTAAATTTTCAAAAAGTTAAGATTGCTGAATCAGTCTTACAATTTCAGTTTCGCCTTAGGACCTTTAGTTGTTTGCTTCCACAAATGCTTGGTGGATAGGCATCTCATAAATGCTATTACATAAAATAACTTAGTAGATTCTCTGTGTGTACTGCCCTATTTAAACCTGTGTATCATTTTATTATTTAGTTGTAAGGTCCTTAGTCGTGCAAAGTCTTTTGGATACGAGAGGTGTAAGACTACCCACAGGAGTCTATATTTAATAGAAAAATAGGCTGCATATATTTCAGAAAGATAAATAATAATGTGATGTTATATTTGTTAAACACCAGATTAGTGCCTCACAAAAATATGAACTGTATGAATTCAGAGATATGTCTTTGAGTGAACTAGTGGGAATTGAGCCAGGCCGTCAGTGAAGGGCAGGGTTTTGGTAAGTGTATTCATTCAATAATTATTTTTTGGTGCCTGCTGTGTGCCAAGTACTGTTAGGTACTGGAGAGGAGAGGGCATTCTAGTACAACACATGGAGTGTGTGAAGGCACTGAGGGAGGAATGTGCTTGACATGTTTGGGGCCTAGGAAGATTAATGTGGCTAGGGCCAGAGGAAGGCGGTAAAGGTTGTAGAGCTGAGAGAACAAGCAATATTTTAGAAAGATCAGTTCAGCATTTCTGTATAGCTTATTTAATCCTGTTTTGAAATTTTGTAACATCTGAATTCTAAACTGACAACAGCCTTAAAATCATCTTTTATTGGAGTGCTACAATCTTTTCAAGTAAATAGAATGCTCTCAATATTCCTCTCCTACATTTCTACCAGGGAGATACAGCCTGATTTTTTCCCCAGGTATAGCATATGTGTATATATGTGTGTGTCAAAGGAGGCTGTCAGGTGTTTTTCAAAATCTTATTACTGAGTTTGACAATACTCAGTATTTGTCAAAGTACTGATTAAAGTATCTAAAAAATACTCATAAAATACTTTAGCCTGATTAACAAACTGACTAAAGTAAGTTTGGCTGATCTGTTGTGCCATTTCTGGAGGATTTTTAAGATGTTTAATTGTGGCTGGGCGCAGTGGCTCACGCCTGTAATCCCAGAACTTTGGGAGGCTGAGGCGGGCTGATCAACTGAGGTTGGGAGTTTGAGACTAGCCTGACCAACATGGAGAAACGCCGTCTCTACTAAAAATACAAAATTAGCTGGGCATGGTGGCACATGCCTGTAATCCCAGCTACTTAGGGGGCTGAGGCAGGAGAATCGCTTGAACCTGGGTGGTGGAGGTTGCAGTGAGCTGAGATCGCGCCATTGCACTCCAGCCTGGGCAACAAGAGCAAAACTCCTTCTCAAAAAAAAAAAAAAGAAAAAGTTTTAAAAAAGATGTTTGTGTAAATATACTCCCGATGTATGTTTTTATTTTTAATTTTCTAGTTAGATTTTTATTTAAGATAAACTTTTGATACTTTCAAGTATTACCCAGTAATAATTGCACCACAGTTATTGAATGATTAATATGTTCAGAAATTTCAGAATAATCCTTTCATACATCGTAATTAAAGTAACTTAGTGCTTGAAATGCTTTACCATTAATGTTCTATAATTTTGTAATACAACCACACTGATCTAGACACTTATTTGTTGTAGGTAATTTAAGATTGGTCTTTAAGTGCTAGAGCTTTAATTTTGATGAACGTTATATCTCGAATATACTATGTAACTCCCATCTATGTTAAACCAGACAGTTGAACGCTTTCTTCGTAACTCTGTATCTTTAGTTTTTAACTTTGCCAATTGTAATACGTTGTATTTGTTATGTAAGTGACTATATAGATAGTGGACCTGAATGGGTATTGAGCCCGGAAATAGTCTTAGATTGAAAAAGTGGCTGGTATCATTTTCTTTTTCTTCCATAATTGTGAATTGAAATATATACAGCTTCTTGGCCCTGTGGGCAGGGTGACATGCTCAGTAAATCAAAGGCAGCCTTTTTCTAAGTGTTTTTTTGTTCTCCAAAGGCCACTGCTGGTATTTGTGGTGTTGTATCCAAATACTTTCTGGTGCATAGTAGGCGTTCAGCAAATGTTAATTACCCCTTTTCCATTGCTATTATATTAGACCACAGGTGTTATTTTGTCAGCACATTCGTCTTCAGAGTATTTGACTTTTACAGCTGTGTTACAGGTCACTCCTTTCTCTTAGTGTTCCTTAATATTTAGTTTTCAAGAAAACACCAGATGCTATGCATCATTTTAAATGGCACTTTGAGATACCATCTCACACCAGTTAGAATGGCAATCATTAAAAAGTCAGGAAACAACAGGTGCTGGAAAGGATGTGGAGAAATAGGAACACTTTTACAATGTTGGTGGGATTGTAAACTAGTTCAACCACTGTGGAGAACAGTATGGCGATTCCTCAAGGATCTAGAACTAGAAATACCATATGACTCAGCCATCCCATTACTGGGTATATACCCAAAGGATTATAAATCATGCTGCTATAAAGACACATGCACACGTATGTTTATTGCGGCACTGTTCACAATAGCAAAGACTTGGAATCAACCCAAATGTCCATCAGTGACAGACTGGATTAAGAAAATGTGGCACATATACACCATGGAATACTATGCAGCCATAAAAAAGGATGAGTTTGTGTCCTTTGTAGGGACATGGATGCAGCTGGAAACCATCATTCTTAGCAAACTATCACAAGAACAGAAAAGCAAACACCGCATGTTGTCACTCATAGGTGGGAATTGAACAATGAGATCACTTGGACTCGAGAAGGGGAACATCACCCACTGGGGCCTATCATGGGGAGGGGGGAGAGGGGAGGGATTGCATTGGGAGTTCTACCTGATGTAAATGACGAGTTGATGGGTGCTGATGAGTTGATGGGTGCAGCACACCAACATGGCACAAGTATACATATGTAACAAACCTGCACGTTGTGCACATGTACCCTAGAACTTAAAGTATAATAAAAAAAAAATACTTGGAATTTTGCTACATAGATCAAATAGAGTTTGAATATTATATATTCTCCTTTTTAATAAAAACAGACTAAAATATCTGGAGTAAAAATAAATAAATAAATAAATGGCACTTTGATGTGGGCAACAGAAAAATGGAAGAACCTGGGTTCTCAGTAAGCTAGTGAATTAACCAATCCTTATGTCTGCCTGCTCCTAGACTTTGTTATATGGAGAATAAGTTTTTTTCATTGTTGAAGCCAGTTTCAGTTGGAGATTCCAGAATTTTAGCCAAAAGCATCTTAAATAAGACCACTATATTAGATTATTGTGAAGATTAAAAATACTAAATATATGTAAAGCACCTGGCACACAGTATGCACTCCTTAAATACAGAACAGACACACTGTCATCAGAGATCTCTTTTCTTTTCAGAGACATGATAATGAGGTGTGGCACAGGTACCATAACACTACCAGGTTATAGAGCTTTTCCATCATGCATTTGTCGCTTTGTTGCTGGTTCTTTTCCTTTGCCAGCCATACTGTGCTTCTGCTACTTTTATTCTCTTTTTATTATTTCTTAACTCTTCTATTCCTTGTTACTTCTCCTATTTTGTGACTTTTGGTATGTATAATCTTAACTTTTATAATCACAACTAGCCAACTGGAGTAACCTTACCTGTAATACTCAGCTCTTGATTTTTCTCCCTTTGTGTTGGTTGCTGGATGTTCCAGGACAGCTTTTTGGCCACAAGAGATTTTGAAAATGTCTTGTTTCTTTCCCCCCTTTGCTGGTTGAGGAACTCCTCTAGAAGCTGAAAAGTTCTAGATAGCTGAGTCACACAATGTATATTTTATAAATTAAAAAAAAATACCATTAGTCAAGATAGGTGTTATTGGAGAAAAGTATATTTTCTTGCAGAATGACTTTTTTTCTCCTCTTTTATTTTAGAATCAAGTTGTATTTGATCATGTATCCCCATAATGTTAGACTAGAAGTAATAAAACAGATTATTGAAATGTTTTATAAATATTATTTTAGAAAAATGCTAGGTGGTAGGGAATAATTATAGAAATCAGGCTTATATTTTTAGTAAAAGTAATAGGCTTCATAATTAAATTCTAGTTGACAGCTTTTTGGGTTTTGTTTTTATTTTTTTTAATAATGTCAACTTTTATTCTAGGTTTGGGGTACATGTGCAGGTTTGTTACAAGAATATATTGAATGATGCTGACATATGGGGTTTGATTGATCCCATCACCCAGGTAGTGAGCATATTGCCCAATAGTTTTTCAATTATTTTCTCCCTCCCTCCCCCATCTACTAGTCCTCAGTGTCTATTGTTCCCATCTATATGTCCATGGGTACCAATTGTTTAGTTTCCACTTATAAGTGAGAACATGCAGTATTTGATTTTCTGTTCCTGCATTAATTCAGTTAGGATAATGGCTTCCAGCTGCATCCATGTTGCTGTAAAGGACATGATTTCTTCTTTTTTATGGATGCATAGTATTCCATGGTGTATATGTATCTCATTTTGTATATTCACTACACCACTGGTGGGCACCTAGGTTGATTCCATTTATTTGGTATTGTGAATAGTGCTGCAATGAACACATGAGTGCATGTATATATGGTAAAATAATTTATATTCCTTTGGATATATACTCAGTAGTGGGATTGTTGAGTCAAATGATAGTTCTGTTTTAAGTTCTCTGAGAAATATCCAAATTGCTTTCCACAGTGGCTGAACTAATTTATATTCCCACCATCAGTGTATAATGTTCCCTTTTCTCTGCAGCCTCACCAGCATCTGTTGTTTTTTGATTTTTTAATAATGGCCGTTCTGACTGGTATGAGATGGTATCTCATTGTGGTTTTGATTTGCATTTGTCTAATAATTAGTGATGTTGAGCTTATTTTCATATATTTGTTGGCCACTTGTATGTCATCTTTTGACAAGTGTCTGTTCATGTCTTTTCCCCATTTTTTAATGGGGTAAATTGTTTTCTGCTTGTTCGATTGTCTAAGTTTTGTGTAGATTCTGGATATGAAACCTTTGTTAGATGCATAGTTTGTGAATATTTCCTCATATTCAGTAAGTTATCTGTTTAATAGTTTCTTTTGCTGTGCAGATGCTCTTTAGTTTAATTAGGTTCCATTTGTCAATGTTTGCTTTTGTTGCAATTGCTTTTGGTTTCTTTGTCAGGAAAACTTTGCCAGGGCCGATGTCCAGAATGGTATTTTCTAGCTTATCTTTCAGGGTTTTAATTTTTTTAGGCTTTACTTTTAAGTCTTTAATCCATCTTGAGTTGATTTTTGTGTATGGTGAAAGGCAGAAGTTTAGTTTTAATCTTCTGCATAGGGCTCACCAGTTATCCCAGCACCACTTGTTGAATAGGGAGTTCTTTACCCATTACTTGTTTTTGTTGAGTTTGTAAAAGATCAGTTGGTTATAGTTGTGTGGCTTTATTTCTGGGTTCTCTAATGTCTAACCTGGGTTCTCTAACCTCTAACCTGTTACATTGGTCTATGTGTCTGTTTTCGTACCAGTACCATGCTGTGTTGGTTACTATAGCCTTGTACTATAGTTTGAAGTCAGGAAATGCGATGACACCAGCTTTGTTCTTTTTACTTAGGATAGTTTGGGCTATTTGGGCTTGTTTCTGGTTCCATATTAATTTTAGAATCGTTGTTTCTACTTCTGTGGGAAATGTTGTTGGTAGTTTGATAGGAATAACATTGAATCTGTAAATTGCTTTGGGCAGTGTGGCCATTTAAAAAATATTGATTCTTCCTACCCATGAGCATGGATTGTTTCTCCATTTGTTTGTGTCATCGCTGATTTCTTTCAGCAGTGTTTTATAGTTCTCATTGTAGAGATCTTTCACCTCTGTGGTTAGCTGTATTCCTAGGTATTTTATTCTATTCATGGCTAATGTGAATGGTATCGTATTCTTAAATTGGCTCTCAACTTGGATGTTGATAATTTATAGAAATGCTCCTGATTTTTCAAATTTTTATTTTGTATCCTAAAACTTTGCTGGAGTTGTTTATTAGAACCACAAACTATTGGACAGAGACTATGGGGTTTTCTAGGTATAAGATCATATCTTCTTTGAAGAGACTTCGTCTTTTCATATTTGGATGGATTTTATGTCTTTCTTTTGCCTAATTCCTGGCTAGGACTTCCAGTACTATATTGACTAGGCATGAAAAGAGTGCACATCCTTGTCTTATTATAGTTCTCAAAGGGAATGCTTCCAGGTTTTGCCCATTCAGTTTGTTGTTGGCTGTGAGTTTGTCATAGATGGCTGTTATTATTTTGAGGTATGTTCCTTTGATGCCTAATTTGTTGAGGGTTTTTAAAATGAAGGGTTGTTGAATTTTATTGTATTTTTAAAATTTTATTTCAATAGATTTTGGGGAGCAAGTGGTTTTTGGTTACATGGATAAGTTCTTTAGTAGTGATTTCTGAGATTTGGTGTACATGTCACCTGAGCAGTGTACAGTGTACCCAATATGTAGTCTTTTTTCCATCACATCCCTCTCATCCTTCCCCTTGAGTCCCCAAAGCCCATTATATTATTATTATGTCTTGCATCATCATGTATTAGCTCTCCTGAAGCTTAGCTCTCATGTGTAAGTGAAAACATACAATATTTGGTTTTCCATTCCTGAGTTACGTCACTTAGAATAATGGCCTCCAACTCCATCCAAGTTGCTGCAGAGGCCGTTATTTCATTCTGTTTTATGGCTGAGTAGTATTCCCTGGTGTATATATAACACATTTTCTTTATCTACTCCTTGGATGATGGTTATTTAGGTTGGATTCATATTTTTGCAATTGCAGAAGTACTGCTATAAACTTGTGTGTATGTGTCTTTTTCAAATCTGGAGGCATCATATTACCTGTTGATATGGGTTGGCTGTGTTCCTACCCAAATCACATCTTGCATTGTAACTCCCATAATTTGTTCATGTTGTGGGAAGGACCCAGTGGGAGACAATTGAATCATGGGGCGGTTCCCCCATACTGTTCTCATGGTAGTGAACAAGTATCATGAGATCTGATGGTTTTATAAGGGGAAACCCCTTTTGCTTGGCTCTCATTCTTCTTTTGCCTGCTGCCATATGAGATATGCCTTTAACCTTCTGCCACGATTTTGAGGCCTTCCTAGCCATGTAGAACTGTGAGTCCATTAAACCTCTTTCTTTTGTAAATTGCCCAGTCTCGGGTATGTCTTTATCAGCAGTCTGAAAACAGACTAGTACACCTGACTTCAAACTATACTATAAGGCTATAGTTACCAAAGCAGCATGGTACTGATGTAAAAATAGGCACATAGACCAATGGAACAGAATAGAGAACCCAGCAATAAAGCCAAATACAGCCAACTGATCTTCAACAAAGCATACAAAAACATAAAGTGGGGAAAGGACACCCTATTGAACAAGTGGTGCCAGGATAACTGGTAAGCCGCACATAGAAGAATGAAAATTGATCCCTATCTGTCACCATATACAAACATCAACTCAAGATTGATCAAAGCGTTAAATATAAGGCTTGAAACTATAAAAATTCTAGAAGACAACATTGTAAAAACTCTTGTAGACATCAGTCTAGGCAAAGAGTTCATGACTAAGACCCCCAAAACAAATACAACAAAAGCAAAAATAAACAAATGGCACTTAATTAAACTAAACAGATTCTGCACAGAAAAAGAAATAATCAACAGAGAAAACAGACAACCTACAGTGTGGGAGAAAATATTTGCAAACTATGCATTCGACAAAGGTTGTTGAATTTTACTGAAATCCTTTTCTGCATCTATTAAGAGGATCACAGGGTCTTGTTTTTAGTTCTGTTTATGTGATTAATTACATTTATTATTTTGCATCTATTAAACCATCCTTGCATCCCAGGTTTAAAGCCTGCTTGGTCATGGTGGATTGGCTTTTTGATGTTTTCCTAGATTTGGCTTTCTAGTATTTTGTTTAGAATTTTTGCATCTATGTTTATCAGAGTATTGGCCAGAAGTTTTCTTCTTTTGTTGTGTTTCTGTGGGGTTTTGATATACAATGATGCTAGCCTCATAGAATGAGTTAGGGAGGAGTCCCTCCTCCTCAATTTTTGGAATACGTTAGTAGGATTGGTACCAGCTCTTCTTTATACATCTGGTAGAACTAAGCTGTGAATCTATCTGGTCCAAGTTTTTTTTTTTTTTTTTTTTCCTGGTTGGTAGGCTTTTTATTACTGACTAAATTTCTGAACTCATTATTTCTCTGTTCCGAGTTTTAATTTCTTCATGGTTCAATCTTGGGTGGTATATATTTTTAGGAATTTATTTGTTTCTTCCAGGTTTTCTAGCTTGTGTTCATAGAGGATTTCTTAATAGTTTCTGGGGGTTGTTTGTATTTCCATGTAGTTGGTGGTAATGTTCCATTTGTCATTTCTGATTGTGTTTATTTGGATCTTCTTTTTTTCATTATTAGTCTAGCTAGTTGTCTCTCAATCTTATTTATTTCTTCAAAAAAACAACTTTTTTAAAAAATCTTTTGTATCATTTTTCACATCTCTGTTATATTGAGTTGCTCTATGATTTTGGTTATTATTTTTCTTCTACCTTTTTGGTTGGTTGGTTCTTGTTTTTCAAGTTTCTCTAGTTGTGATGTAAGGTGATGTTAATTTGAGATCTGTCAGCCTTTTTGATGTGGATTTTCAGTGCTGTAAACTTTCCTCTTAATAATGCTTTAGCTGTGTCCCAGGGGTTCTGGTATGTTGTATCTTTGTTTTCATTAGTTTCAAATAATTTTTTGGTTTCTGCCCTAATTTCATTGTGTACCCAAAAGTAATTCAGTAGCAGATTGTTTAATGTCCATGTAATTGTATGGTTTTGAGAGATTTTGGCATTGACTTCTTTTTTTTTTTTTTATTGCATTGCACTGTGGTCTGAGAATGTGATTGGTATGATTTCAGTTTGTTTGTGTGTGTATTTTTTGAGAACTGCTTTAGGGATGATTGTGTGGTCAGTTTTAGAGTATGTGCCATGTGCAGATGAGATTAATGTTTATTCTGTTTTTGTTGGGTGGAGTGTTATGTAGAAGTCTGTTAGATCCATTTGGTCATGTGTCAAGTTCAGGTCCTGGTATCTTTGTTAGTTTTCTGTCTTGATGATATTTCTAGTACTGCCAGCAGGGTGTTGAAGTTTCCTACTGTTATTGTGTATTTATGTAAATCTCCTTGTAGGTCTCTAAGAACTAGAACTTGCCTTATGGATCTGGGTACTCCAGTATTGGGTGCATATATATTTAGGATTGTTAAGTCTTCTTGAATTGAACTCCTTATTATATAATGTCCCTCTTTGTCCTTTTTTGATCGTTGTTGGTTTAAAGTCTTTTTTGTGTGAAATTAGATTAGCACCCCTTGCCCTTTTTCATATTGTGTTTGCTTGGTGAATTTTTCTCCATCCGTTTAATTTGACCCTGTGGATGTCACTGCATATCAGATGGGTCTCTTGAAGACAGCATACAATTGGGTTTTACTTCTTTATCTAACTTGCCACTGCGTGCCTTTCAAATGGGGCGTTTAGCCTATTTACATTCAAATTTAACACTGTTATGTGCAGATTTGGTCCTGTCATCATGTTGTTAGCAGGTTAATATGCAGATTTGATTGTGTGGTTGCTTTATAGTATCAATAGTCTATGTACTTAAGGGGATTTTTATGGTGCCACTAACAGTCTTTGATTTCCATGTTTAGCACTCCTTTAAGGACCTCTTGTAAGGCAGATCTGGTGTTAACAAATTTCCTTAGCATTTGTTTGTCTGACAGGAATCTTATTTCTCATTAGCTTATGAAGCATATTTTGGCTGGATATGATATTCTTGTTTGGAATTTGTTTTATTTAAGAATGCTGCATATAGGCCCCAAATCTCTTCTGGCTTATAGCATTTCTGCTGGAAGGCCACTCTTAGCCTGATGGAGTTCCCCTTACAGGTGACCTGCTTCTTCTCTCTAGCTGCCTTTAATATTTTTTCACATTGACCCTGAAGAATATGGTGAGTATGTGTCTTGGGGATGGTCATCTTATATACTCTCTCATATGGCTTCTATTCATTTCTTGAATTTGAATGTTGACCTTTCTAGTGAGGTTGGGGACATTCTCATGGACAATATTCTCAAATATGTTTTCCAAGTTACTATCTCTTTCTCTCTGTGTTTTAGGGATGCCAGTGAGTTATTGATTTGGTCTCTTTACATAATTCCACATTTCCAGAGGTTTTGTTCCTTTTTTTTATTCTCTTTGTTTTTGTCTAACCGAGTTGATTGGAAGAACTGATCTTCAAGCTCAGATTCTTCCCTCAGCGTGGTCTTTTCTGCTGTTAGTACTTCTGATTATATTATGAAATTTTTACAGTATGTTTTTTCAGCTCTTTCTATTGGTTTTGGTTCTTAAAATGGGAATTTTATCTTTCAACTCTTGTTTTATTTACTTCTTTAGATTCTTTGGATTTGCTTCAACTTTCTTCTGAATCTTGGTGTTCTTCATTCCTATCTATATTCTAAACCTTTTGTCTGTCATTTCCACCACTTTCGTCTGGTTAAGTACCATTGCTGTGGAGGTAGTGCGGTTGTTTGGAGGTAAGAAGACACTTTGGCTTTTCCCGTTGCCCGAGTTCTTGCACTCATTCTTTTTCATGTGTGGGCTGATGTTCCTTTAATGTTTGATGTTGCTGTCCTTTGGATTTGTTGTTGTTTTGTTTTGCTGCGGTAATTGTAAAAGTGATGTGTCTCTTGATTACTTCTGGGAGCTCCATCCCAGGGAAATGCAGAGCTGCTGCCAGCCCAAGTGCTCAGGTTGGGGTAGGATGGCTGTACTGGGGACCCTGGTAGGGAAGCTCTGCCCAGTGAGGAGTAGCACTGGCAGAGACCTGCATGGAAAATAATCTGGCCTCTTCTCTGTAAGGCTGCTGCCGTGTGCTGGAGGCCAGCAATATTTTGGGCTCTTCTCTCCCTTCTCAGCCTGAGTGTAGTAGAGGTGGGGGCTGAGGCATTGGCCAAAATGTCAGGCCTATCAGTTACCTCTGGGAGCTTTATCCCAGAAGAATTGCAGAGCTGCTATTGGCCTGAATTCTTAGGTGGGGTTGGTGTGGTTGTGTTAGGATCGCAGGCCAGTGGGCTTTGCCTAGACAGGTGTAGCAGAGGCAAAGCCTGCAGTCCGTCCATTCCTCAGCACCATGAATATGGCCCCTATCCTGGGGGCATGTGAGAGAGTCTGGCCTCCCTTGTTGGTGGATCTATGGTAGCTAGTGCAAGAGTGCTCAGGAGTCCAAGGCCCTTGGGCATCCTTATGTGCCTGAGTGGCAACTCTGCCCACCCGGAAAACTCCAGGCAGCCTGTGTCAGTCTGGAGGCCTTGGGAATAGAGGGTCTGTGGGTGGTCTTCTGTGTCCAGGATTGCAAAGGTTCATGGCATAAGTGTGAGCCTCTGGGGGCTTTTGCTGACTTACCATTTCCCTGTGGTGGGGAACCCCCCTTGTCTTCCTGCCAGTCCTGGGTGGGCAGCTGTCCTGTCTTGCACTTCTCTGCTCTCTGTGCGTCATGGTGCTCCCTTGATGAATTCCAACATGTCTTCCTGGATGATTCAGTGGAAGAGCTTGTGTTTACTGGCTACTGTGTATCTTCTCCTTGAGAGCAGCATACACTGGCTGCTTCTAATCAGCCATCTCCATACCTCCCCAAACAAAAATTCTTAATAACAAGAGCTAACCAAATACAAAATCAGTAGAAGAAAAGAAATAATAATGATCAGAGCAGAAATAAATGAAATTGAAATGAAGAAAATAATACAAAAGATCAATGAAACAAAAAGTTGGTTGTTTTAAAAGATGAAATTTACAAACCTTTAGCTAGACTAACAAAACAAAAGAGAGAAAACACCCAAATAAATAAAATAATAGATGAAAAAGACATTCAGCCAATACTGCAAAAATTCAAAGGATCATTAGTGGCTACTATGATCAACTATATGCCAATAAATTGGAAAATCTAGAAGAAATGGATAAATTCCCAGACACACGCAACCTACCAACATTGAACCATGAAGAAATCCAAAATCTGAGCAGGCAAATAACAGTGAGATGGAAGACGTAGTAAAAATCTCCCCAGAAGGAGAAGCCTGGGACTTGATGGCTTCACTGCTGGATTTTACCAAATATTTAAAGAAGAAATACCAGTTCTACTGAAACTCTTCTGACAAATAGAGAAGAGGGGAATACTTCCAAACTCATTCTACAAGGCTAATATTACCCTGATATTAAAACACATCAAACAAGAAAACTATAGACCAGTATCCCTGATGAATATTGATGCAAAAATCTTCAAAAATACCAGCAAACCAAATTCCAAAACACATTAAAAAGATCATTCATGATGACCAAGTAGGATTTATCCCAGAGATGCAAGGACGGTTCAGCATATACAAATCAGTCGGTGTGCTACATCATATCAACAGAATGAAGGATCAAAATCGTATAATCATTTCAATTGATGCTGAAAAAGCATTTGATAAAATTCAACATCAGTTCATGATAAAAAACCTTCAAAAAACTTGCTATCACAGGAAGCTCACCCTGCATTTTTCCCTGGAGGAATGGTTCAGTATTCTGTAAATCAGTATTCACAGCTACTTTATAGAATATAACTGCTGGAAATAACAAGAATCAGCTCTATTTTTATTGCAGGAACAGTTGGAGAGGGTGAGTCTTATGGGTAAGTTACCTCATACTCATCTTTTAGCCCTGCTGTTTGTAAATTTCCATGTGCGAGAATTCTGTTTTAGGACCTGTTATCTTTTGTAGAGAGCCAGTTTTCAATCTCTCATTGATTTTAAATAAGTTGTAATTTTGACTTATTATTTTGAGTTAAAAATAGTTTTAAGTCAAGGTCTTTCCTCTTGTGAAAACTCGATTATCTCTGCTCAATTTTAATGCTGTTTGATTAATGACAGCCTCATAAGGCTGTAAGTTTTTTAATAACACCCCAAACTCTGATAACTTTTTGAATATCTTATTTGGTTTTCTAAATTGGAGGCTGGCACATTTTTTTTTGTAAATGGCCTCATGGTAAATGTTTTAGGCTTTGCAGGATGCATGAGATCTCTTGTCACATATTCTTGTTTTTACATATCTTTAAATATGTTTTTTAAAAACATTTTTAGCTTAGCGTCCAGGCCAGATTTAGCCCAGAATTGTAGCTTGCCAATCTTCGTTCAAACATTTTCAATGTGCTGTACCATTAGCTTTCCCTCTTTAAGACAGTGACGTGTACTTCACCAGTATAACAGACTTGCAGATGCCCTACTGTGCCAGTCTTCCTGATTTCTTTTGACAAAATTTGCGACCTTTTTTATTTGGAGGTAATAAATATGTTGAATAGATTTTATTGTTCTCACTGTTCTCACTAGAGCCTGATTAGCATGAAATACATGTGAAAAGAAAAATGAGGAATAAGCACAGCCACTTAATTTTTTTATTCAGCAAACAGAAGGAATGGGAAACTAAACTTAATTGCCTATGTACCAAATGTAAGCCGTTTTAATATAACTCCTTATTTAATCCTTGTGATAATCAACAGGATGGCATACACATTTTTTCAGATATTTAACCTAATAGTACTTAGTTAACCTAATTAAGAAATCACTGTCCACTGGAAATTTCTGCAATGATGAACTTGTTTTATATCTGTGGTCTACATTATGGCTATTGAGCACTTGAAATGAGACTAATGCAACTGAAGTTTTTATTTATTAATAATTTTAATTTCAATTCAAATGACCACATGTGGCTAGTAGTTACCATACTGGGCAGCATAACTTGAAGAACTTCAATAATTTGTTCAAGTTTAGACAGTAAGTTCTGTTTAACTCCTAAGCTTATATATATATATATATATATATATATAATTTTTTTTTTTTTGAGACAGAGTTTTGCTCTTGTTGCCCAGGCTGGAGTGCAATGGTGCTATTTCGGCTCACTGTAACTTCTGCCTCCTGGGTTCAAGCGATTCTCCTGCCTCAGCCTCCCAAGTAGCTGGGATTACAGGCATGCACCACCACACTCAGCTAATTTTGTATTTTTAGTAGAGACAAGGTATCACCATGTTGGTCATGCTGGTCTCGAACTCCTGACCTCAGGTGATCCACCAGCCTCGGCCTCTCAAAGTGCTGGGATTACAGGCATGAGCCACCACTCCCGACCCTAAGCTCATATTTTTTTTCGGTTGTGCCATACTGCCTCCTCAATAAAAGTCAAGGAATCTATGAAGACAGTAGGAAAGAATGGTAACTGTAAGGTAACTTATTACCTTACAGAGTAAAAAATGTGGAGAAAGTACTTAGGCAATGTTCAAGGTATATTAACTTTTAGGCTATGAGCTCAATGAGTAAATCCATAATCTGGAATACTAACTAGATCATAATTATCAAGCAATACCTATGAAATTATTTTATAGTCTACATATTATTATTGCATTATATGAAGTAATGTGAGTATACTCTGTGATCATTAGTGTGTTGAAAAAATTCAGATATTAACATACTTTGAAAGTATTTGTCTTATATCCAGGGAGTAGTCTCTTAGGAAGAAGTAAAGTCTAGTCAGATATTTCAAAAAAAGCTTTTAAATGTTATAAAATTTTACATTCTTCCTGTAGTATAGAGCTTTTATTAACAAAATTTCCCTGGTTCATGGGGACCATACTTGCATCAGTTTTAATATACATTTAAATTATACCTGACATAAGTATGGTGTGGAAATCTTGTTATTTCATTAATGAATACCAACTGGGTATAAGAAATAAAAAAAGTGATGTCTTTAAGGGAAGCATGCGTAGATAAATAATTCTGTGATACTGTTTCCTGTACTAGAAGGAGGCATGGGGGAGAAAAATAAACAAAACTTATCTTCTTAGTGTTGACTCTTAATTTTACCCTGTATTTTTACAGCCCCAATCTAAATCAGAGTCCTGCCCAGTTTAAACAGGAAATTACTTAACTGATTGATGCCTGAGTAGCTTCCCTTGCTCTTCTCAGAAAATATTAAAAACAGTGTCAGAAATGAAGTATAGGCACTATCACTGTCATTGGAGAACATTTAGAATCCTTTAGCCAATGACTCTTCCAGGTGTTGCACAGTTTTATTTGTGTGTAAAACAAGGAGACCGCTTCCCTCATGATGTCCTTTGTCAAAATTCAGGAAGCTTCTTTCCCTACTAAGGAATCAGAGTGTTAAAATATTTGTACCTTGGAAAGCTTTACACTTGGCCTTGCTGAATGGATAATCTTTCGAAATTATTTTGGTACCTGAATAACACTAGAACACTTTATTCTTAGAGTCAGTACTTTTCCTGCATTCTTAATTCAAATCAAGTTATAGCTAAAACAAAGATCACTTTTTGCTTTAGGTTTAGCATGAAACAGGTAAAAGGGAATGCATTGGGAAAATTGGGGCAAAGGATTTATAATAGAAATAATTCATTTTTATGGATAATGTTAATATAAATTGTATTTCAAGATGCAGCCTGCATCACTCAGTACTCCAGACCACTCTTATCCTTTACATTCTCCAGAGCATTTATCAACTTGTAATATAACATATAGTTTATTGTGTTTATTGCCTGTCTCTTCTCTACTAGAATGTCATTTGTATGAGAGCAGGAATCTTTGTTTTGTTCACTGATATATTCTAAGCACTAAAACCAGAGTCTGGCACATAGTAGGTGTTCAACTGATGTTTGTAGACTGAATGAATACCAAGACCAATCCCACTCCATCCCTCAGATTTTAGTAATTATTACATTGCTATATTATTATGTAATAATATTCCAGATAAATATTATATTGCTGTATTCCTTATGAAGTAGTTAACAAACAGGTAAAAATAGTACTCTGCCATCCAGTATGAGAAGATAATTTTATGAACTGTGTCTTAAAAATGTATGAAGTAATTTGGAGTGTTTGAATATTTAATATATTATAGTGAAACCAATAGATTACCTGAGATTCTTCCAGAATTTATTAGGAAATGGAAGATGGAAAGCTTTTCAACTAAAAAGGTGTTTTTGATATATCTTTCTCAGATGGGAAAACTGACAACCATGCCTGCAAGTCTGATATATGCATCTGTAAGTGTACATGCAGTCAAAGAAGAGGAATCCAAAAAGCAGCTAGTGAAACCAGAGCAGGTAATTTGCCTACAAAGGTTTATGAACTTTGTATAATATCAAGATAACACAAAAGCTATATTTTTTAAAATTATCTTTACTCATCAAAAATGTCTTAGAAGTCTTTGTTAGGTAGGTTTTAAAAGTTGAGAGAAATAGTTATGAAGTATCTCAAAAGACAATATGTAACTCAAACATCTAAAATTCTAACTCCAATGAAAAACAACTGGTGGTTTTTCTTAATGAATAATCAATAAGTAGTAGAGGGTGTTAGACGTTCTAGGCAGTCTGATTTTTCTTTCTTGAAAAACGTATACAGGTACATTCAGTATTAGGAAACTTCAGTTTAAGAGATTCATTAAGATCTCAGTTTTGGAAGTGACCTTAGATGTTTTCTAGATCAACCTTCTGTATGGTACTGTAATTCCCTCTATAGCAGGCACATTTAGTGGCCATATATCTTCTACGTGAATAAAACTCTAGATAAAGGAGTCTAAGGAGCCCATTCCATTTTCTAAATCCTCTCATTTAATTTAAGGTCCTTTCCTTATGTCAGACAGAAATTAGTCTCATAATCACTTCTACCTGTTGGTACTGTATCTCTTGCATTGGTGCCAAACAGAAAACTTCTCTCTTTCAAAAAACAAGCCTTTAAATATCAGTTATACTTTAAGTAATTTTGCTTCCAGGATAAACATTTTAAAGCATTTAGTTGCTTCAGCTATTTCTCATACATCACAGCTCTGAGTTCCTCACTATCATGATCAGCCTCTGCCAAGCATGTTCAGGATAGTTAGTGTTTTCTTCAGGTGTAAGTACTTTGTTTTTGTTTTTAAAAAGCACTTTGGTTTTTGGTGCCATGACTTGGATGTATGAACCAAGGTGTTTTGACTGCTACAGGACAGAGTCAGTCTCTGACTTCTCCTCTTCTAGATGTTATATTTCTATTAATGCTGCCTAATATCGTGTTAGTTTTTATGTTTGAGTGCTCAAAATCAACCATGCTCATAAGCAGCCTTTGACCGTGATACAGTAAGCATGTGGTTCTCTAAAATTCATTAAGCCTTTTTACATGGACTGCCAGTAAGGTATGCCTCATCCCAGTCTGTACTTAGGCATTTGAACTTTTTGGACTCGTTGAAGGTATATTTATACCTGTTTAAATTTTACCTTGTTGATCTGGCTTATCATGCCAGCCTGTTGAGCTGTAATTGTGGTTACTAATTCTATTCATCATTGTGCTTTTTATCTCTTCCCACTTTAAGTCATCCCTAAGGTTTATCTACACACTTAATAATATGTTTTTGAATCAGACCTGAATTTGAATCCTGCTTCCATGACTGACTAGAGATGACATTGGGCAGAACTCTTAATGGTGTCATAAGTATTCTGTTGTATGAATGTACTACCATCAAATAAATGTAAAATTTTCATAAATTTTTGGAAATGTAGACTATTTCCAGCTATTGCTATTGTATTCAGTACTTGTTGAACCACTTTGTATTGAATCTTTATATACGTCTATAACCATTTCCTTAGAATGAATTTCTAGAAGCAGAAGTGTAGGTCAAAAGGCACAAAAAATTGATAATATTGCCAAACTAACATGCATAAAGGTAATATTCATAAATTCAACCAAAAATATTTTCTAAGCTCCTCTATATATATTTGTGAGGCACTGTTCTAATTACTAAAGTTTATTTTCATTAATGGTCTAGGGTAGAGTCATTTTCCTACCCGCTAACTGATTCTAAGTATTTTTTTAATTTTTTCTTTTTATTAATCTTAGGAGGATGTTGATTTTAAGGCTTCCTTGACACTCCCATATCTGGACAGCTCAAATCTAGGTAGGAAGATAAATCCCTAATGACTGAATTTAATTTTTGAAATTTTAAAATAAAGTAGTGCTGTTTATTATGGAATACACAGTATTCCTTGGTATTTATTGTATTCCCCAAGTACATTTTAAATATCATTTAATTGAATTACTCATTAAACAAAGCTGGTTGCCAACTACGTGCTAGGGACTATATACAAAGTCAGGATCCAATCCTTGAGGACTGTAGAATTTCTGAAGGGATTAAAATGTGATTTATGTGCAACATTTCTAGCTACTTTTATTGTGTAAAGTGAGCTATACTTCCGTTTAAATCTATAATAATGCTTCTACTAAACCAGAATACTTTATGAATGAAGTGTTCTAGTTATTTGGTTATTTGAATCTTTTGGTAAACTTGTAGCTAAACAGAAAATCTGTTTTAGTTCAACTCTTCTCACTAAGCGTCTTTTTAAATATTCTCAATGTATTCCTGCCTTATATGCCATCTAGTGAACATAATTAAATCTCTCTTTAATAGAAAACTCTGTAGGACCATGAGACAATCATTTTTTTAACCATGAAATCTACAGTGTTCAGATCAGTAAAATGACTAGCAATTGGAATGCATGTATATAGCCAGCCCTAGACATCCCTGAACATTTCTTTTTAAAATCCCTCTATGAGATGAATTGTACTTATTTTCTTGTCATTTGCTTGTTGTCACTGAGAAATAACAGAAAAAATACTGATTTGAGAGTTTTAGTTACTTTGGTTCAATTTAATTTTAAATGTGGTTTTATAGCTTACTAAATGTAATCATAATTTCAAAATGAGAACAAACAATTTCTATCTATACAATAAGTGGCATTTAACCCCAAGGCCTCCAAAATTTATAGTGAGAATGCTCTTCTCAGTGGAGACTATAGTAACATCCTACTGGCTAGCTCTTAAAATTCTTACAGTAGAGCTGAAATCCTGTCATCATAAACCTTTCAACTATGCCCATGCCTTAGAAGGAAAATACTTCAAAACACTGGTTCTTAACCATTCTGACCCCTTTGAGAGTTTGATAAGAACTTTGAATGCTGTTCCTAGAAAACTTCATATACAAAATTTTGTTTACAATTGGCAACAGATAAAGAACCTGAATCCGTGAGACACGGTGCCTCACACTTATAATCCCAGCACTTTAGGATGCCAACGTGGGCGGATTGCTTGAGCTCAGGAATTGGAGACCAGTCTGGGCAACAGGGTGAAACCCCGTTTCTACAAAAAAATACAAAAATTAGCCAGGTTTGTTGGGGGTGTGCCTGTAGTCCCAGCTACTCAGGATGCTGAGGTGGGAGGATTGCTTGAGCCCGGAAGGTTGAGGCTGCAGTGAGCTGTGTTCATGCCACTGTACTCTAGCCTGGATGACAAAGCAAGACCCTGTCGCAAAAAAAAAAAAAGAAAGAAAACTTAATCAGCAGGTTTTGATGGGGACAGAGGAGAGAATAAGAACAATGAGTGTAGTAAAGTTTGGAATTGGGATGTGTAAATAATAGAGAGGATAGAAACATGATGGACAAACATGTAAGTAAATAACGTTGCCCACTCTAACACCAGTACATCCACATATATCTCTCCTTTCTAGGGGAGAGGGGAAACTTCTCTACTTGCAGTGCACCTGCTTTTTATATATAAAATGCATCTTTAATATAAAATATGCATCTCTCACCTTCCTAATTACAGTTGCCAATGTGGTGAATTTATTTATTTATTTTTTCTTTCTTTTTATTTATTTATTATTATTATTATACTTTAAGTTCTAGGGTACATGTGCATAACGTGCAGGTTTGTTACATATGTATACCTGTGCCATGTTGGTGTACTGCACCCATCAACTCGTCAGCACCCATCAACTCTCAACTCGTCATTTACATCAGGTATAACTCGAGAAACAAGAAATGGGGAAAGGATTCCCTATTTAATAAATGGTGCTGGGAAAACTGGCTAGCCATAAGTAGAAAGCTGAAACTGGATCCTTTCCTTACTCCTTATACGAAAATTAATTCAAGATGGATTAGAGACTTAAATGTTAGACCTAATACCATAAAAATCCTAGAGGAAAACCTAGGTAGTACCATTCAGGACATAGGCATGGGCAAAGACTTCCTGTCTAAAACACCAAAAGCAACGGCAGCAAAAGCCAAAATTGACAAATGGGATCTCATTAAACTAAAGAGCTTCTGCACAACAAAAGAAACTACCATCAGAGTGAACAGGCAACCTACAGAATGGGAGAAAATTTTTGCAATCTACTCATCTGACAAAGGGCTAATATCCAGAACCTACAAAGAACTCAAACAAATTTACAAGAAAAAAACAAACAACCCCATCAAAAAGTGGGCAATGTGGTGAATTTAAATCTAAGTATTAGTGTAGAAAGATAAACACTAACTCTTTAATCCTGGTATGGGAAGTAAAGAGCCATTTAATGGTAAAGCAAGACTTTTCTGACTGGAAAAACTTTACCAAACTGACACTGTCTTATGGTTTATATGTCTTTTAAATTTTAATTTAAAAAGCTGACATAAAATTGTATGCATTTACCTTGTACAGCATGATGCTTTGAAGTATATATACATTATGGAATGACTAACTCAGTTTACATATGTATTACCTTAAATAGTTATCATTTTTGTGATGAGGACATTTTATACCCACTCTTAGCATTTTTCAAGAATACAATATAGTGTTAACTATAGTTTCATGTTTGTTGTTGATAGAGGACCAAATCCAAAGTCATTAATCATCTAGTTCCCTTGCTGTTGATTTGTAAACTTGATTCTTTCCAGTTATATCTTCATGAAACACCAAGCTTCATAGGATGATTTATACCCTAAATATAAAAGCCAAAAAAAAAAAAAATTTTTTTTTTTTAAAAGGAAGTAAGTCCCTACCTGGTTAAATTTTTCATTGTTCTTTTGTGTATGTTTGTTTTTATTAAATACTAATTAGAATAAAAAGGCTGTTCAAAATATGAAAGGTATGATATGATGATAACGATGTACAGCTGTGTGCCTACTACCCAATTTAAAGGAAAACAAAATCCCCTGTGTTCCTATTTCATTCCATTCAGAGGTTATTACCCTGAATTTTTACTATTATTCCCCTCCTTTACTTTTAAATTTTACCTTATATGTCTGTATTGCTAAGCAATATGTTTTTTGGGTTTTTTTAAGTAAACTTATATTCCTGAAATTCATCCAAATTTTTCCATGTTGCTGTAATTTTTATATTTAACCCGTAATTTCTAATATTTCTTTGTACGAATATGTCCCAATGTATCCATTTTACTGTGGATGGACATTAGGTTGGTTGTAATTAAAATGATGCTATGAACATTATTATACATAACTCGGGGTGTGCAAAAACAGTAGTTTCTCTAAATATACATAAGAGTAGAACCACTATATTATACTATATTTGGCATCTTTTAATTTCTGGGTTTTAAATAGTCTTTATAAACAGTTTACCACATCATTCCTGTATTTAAGATGGTTTTTTCAAAGTATTTTATCAGCATTTTTAGTTGTTTTTAGGAAGAAGGCTGATTAGGATTCCTGTTCTGCCATACTGCTGTTACGGACAGTCCAGCTATTTTACGTTTTTGACATGAACATTTTTTGCCTGTAGCTCCCTATATATACTGCACCACCGCTTCAGTCTAAATATGTTGAAGAGCAGCCTGGTCATTTACAAATGGGTTTTGCTTCCATCCGGACTGCAACTGGTTGTTATATTGGCTGGTGCAAGGTAAGTCAATTCTGATAGTGGTTTAATATCAGAGGTTTCTGATTTAATTGTTCCAGTTACCTATTGATGTGTAGAAAACTAATCCAAAACTTAGTGGCTTAAAACCACAACCATTATGTTACATCTTATGATTTTGTAAGTCACAAATTTGATCTGAGTTCAGACAGATGATTTGTCTGTTGCATGTGACATTGACAGAGGTGGCCCAGTGGTGTTCATCTGGCAAATGAGCTGATCTAGACAGTCCAAGACAGCTTTATTTGCATATCTGGCACCTTGTTAAAGATGGCTGGATGGCTGGGTTCAGCTGGGATTATTGACTAGAATGCCTACACATGGCCTCTCAAGCATGGTGATCTCAAATAGGTCAGATATAACTTAACATGGGTAGTTCAGGGCTCCTAAAGACAATGTTACAAGTGGCCCTAGGCAGAATTTGTCAGGCTTTTTGCCTATCATCAGATGTCCAAGAAAGTCACTTCTACAGCATTCTATTGTTAAGTCACTAAGGCCAGCTTCGTTTTAAAGGGAAGGGAATTAGATGCCAATTCTCAGTAGAAGTTGCAGCAAATAATTTGTGGCTGTATTGAACCTACTGTACCCCTACTGCATAAATTAAAGTAGTTCAGCAAGCATTTGTGTCACCTAGCATGTACACAGTATCCCTCACTTTTTATGTGAAGTTCTGAGATTACTTCTGAATATTTTCTTCTTTGGCTAAGCAAAGTGTTGTTTACTTGTTGGGGTTATCCCATAAGACCATTCTAGCTACAGTAAGCTATTGGGCAAGCTAGAATACACGTGACTTTAATGCTTAGCCTTCAATTAGTGATATCCATCAGCAGAGTGGTGGAGTAAGCTGATACAACACTAATGTTTCTTTATCATCACATAAACATAATTGTGTTAGCATCGGTATCTCCAGTGTCAGTGTCTTAATGTTGGTACCAGTGTTTTCATCATTCTGACCTAGTAACCATGTGACTTTTCCCCAGCTATAGCCTGATGGTGAACCACTGTTCTTGTTTAGTTTCTTTTATCCATTATCTTTAAAAAGAAATCTAATGAGCTTATAAAAAATAATGTATGCTTAGGTGAAATACCAAATCAATGAACTCTGATAATTCCAGATGATATTTCATTCAAATATCTGATAAATATATGATGTTATTTTTGAAAACTTGTGTTTGTCATACAATTTTTATGGTACTAGTTGTACTACACGCTACTAATAGTTTGCTCTAAGAGGGAAATACCTTAACCACTTATGGTCTGAATCATGTCCCTATGACTATATGCCAATAGCTAGATGATTCAGACTTAAGCTTCCTGAGATGTAATTTTCCATAATGTTCTCAAATTTTTCTTCAGTGAGATAAAATGTTCCTGAGAGGTCTTTAAATTGCTATTGTAACTATCATCCAATTTAAGACTCAAAAGAATGTTTTATTCCATTAGTATGCTCAAACAAATAGGTTGAAAAAAGGCAATTTCCAATGCATTTTGTCCTAAATGTAAACAACTTTTTTTTTCTAATTTTCCCCTAAAAATGTAATCTATTCTTTAAAAATTACGTCTGACTCAAATTTGTTCCACATTAAACCTTGAATCATGTAGAGCAAATTCAATTTCTACTACTGCTAGCTTAGTGTTTTGAAATTTAGATAGCACTGACCCCATGTGGTAAAAATGAATTCTTTAGCAGAGATAAGAAAAAAATTTTTTTAAAAGATGACTTAATGGTTAAATGATTCCCAATCGACTGGTCAATAGATATTTTAACTTTGAAGGTGCAGTATTCTCAAGAGAGTCCCTACAAAAAAGTAGTTCAATAGCAGTTAGAATTTATGCTGATTTGTACAATTTTAAACCAAGATGAACCTCTGCATCTCTCTGATAACCATTAAAATATCTAAGATAAAATTACAAAACCAAGCTACCTCTATAACAAAAACTTATTTCTTCCCTGTCCAACATAATAATCTCTATTTTCTCTGCTTTGAAAGTCTTTTTTGTTTTTTTATCCCATGGTTTCATAGCAGCTAGTTCAGAGAAGGAGACCATATATTTGGATTGTGTTTTCTGGTTCCATCAACAGAGTACAATATGACCATGAGTAAATCATTTTGTGACTTCCTTTTTTTTTCTTATATAAGTGAGATAATGCCTAGCACTCAATAAATATATTTAACACTCTTTTGCACTAAAATAAATCAGTTAGAGACAGGTAAAGTTAAAGATTTGCTTTAAAACTTTAATTCCTCCGATGGATTAACATAGTTTTGATTTCTAGAGAATTTATGTTCCTATTTAAAAACAGGATAAACAGTAGTCTGTGTAGGATGGTTTCTGTCCTGAGGTAATTTAGATTTTTTTTTCTCATTCTAATGTACAATAAGAAAAGGGAGGAAGATGAAGCCCTTTGCTTTAGACTTTTTGTTCTTTTTTTCCCTCTACAAATCATTATGTTATTGCTACTGCATCTTTATTAATCAGATGTTGCTTCTAAACTGATATATACCTCCCTTCTTGCTTTATTTAAATTCCATTTATTTTTCTAGTTCGTTATAACATAAGATGATAGATCTTTATTTTCTTCACTATCATTTCTGCTCTGATTATTTCATAGACATCCATTTATATGAGAAAAATGGTATAAATGTTATCCATGTTAAATAGAATGAAAAGCAGAAAATGAAAACAAGCTAAGTTAAATGAGTATTCTGATAGTAAATACACAGGAAAGCTGGATTTAGATTTGGGCATAATGCTAAGTCAACCTTTTAATATAATCTCGGAGGTGCAGGCAATTTTGTCTCATTATCAACAGCTTCAAAAATGCAGGTGTCTTCCCCCTCCCCTTTTATTTTTCTGCTTAGGGTGTTTATGTCTTTGTGAAAAATGGGATAATGGATACAGTACAATTTGGAAAAGGTAGGTGAGTAAATAATTAGAAATGTTGTATTGTGTTTTTAAATTGCTTTGTTTAAATATGAGAAAAATAAACTTGGTATGTTACCCATTATCATGCATTTGCCAACTCAGAAGATACTCTCTATAGCAATTTATTGGTAATAATAGCAAAGCAATAGTATTCATTATTCAGCAGTTGTTATTGGCTAAGGTGTTGTACTAAACATTTTACATAATTTTTGTCACAATTCTGTTAGTATTGGTATTATAATTATTCCCATTTTACAGATGAGGGCAACTGAGGTTTAGAAAGGTTAAGTAGGTTATTGAGGTTACATAACTAGAAGTGGTAGTGCCAGGATACAAACTGAGGTCTGTTTTAACTACTAAGTCTATATTATATATCATAAAGCATAAATTAAAAACATGTATCCATTGTTGCTAATTAGTTTAAGTGCTATTTGCTGTTAAAATACATTGTATTTTGCTGTCAACGGCTAGGAAATGTTATAGCAATCACTAACCCTGGAATATTTAAGCTAATGTTTAAAAAGCAATTATATTTGACTCTAGCTTGTTAATGGTATTTAGCAACAGATACAGCTTTCTAATATTCTTGGCTTATGCCAGTTGTCATAGTAAATATGTATGGGAGATAGAAAGATGAGCTAAAATTTTGAATGTTTCCATGAAGTTGATGACCTGTTTTTGAATTATCATTATTTAATGTATTAGGAATAAATTCAAAATTATATTCCTCATCAATCATTAGGAATAGCATTAAATATGTGATTGCCATTAAATAATTAACTATGATAGAAAAGTATACTTTTGGAACTAGAAACAATTTAAATATATAGAAAGCCAAGAAATCTGGACTTTCACCTACTCTTCATCTACTTTTTATCTAGGCTCAGTGATGATTAACCAACAGCAGTGGCTGTCTTGAGATTATTAGGGAGTAGTGGCAAGCAAGGTCTAGTAGCTGTGTATATCCTTATTCAAAACTCCTATTATAAAGTATCTATTTCGGTTCTCACTGGGGGCTACCAGTGTTTGAACAGATAAGGGCAGAAGCATGTTCATTATAGAGATATAATACATACACAGTCAGAAATTTACCTTATGGTAACCCATATTAAGATGTGCCCTCTAGCATTACATTTCTTTATAGTAATGACCACTGGTATCATTAAAAAAAGAAATATTAAATCACCAATAGAAGGAAAATGTTATTTCATAACAAGTAAATATATCTAGTTTTTTAGGTTGCTACTCATATCGTCATTATATATAGCTCTTTTGAAGAGTGTTTAAACCTTATTATTATCTTAACAAATCTCTTTAACCTTCCTGTATCATAACTGTATAGAATGCCCAGTAGAATTCAGTTATTTATGTTAATTTTTAACTGATTTCTTGAGATGCTTATGTCTATCTGAAGAATCCTCCTCGAGACTTTCTTCCGAAAATGGGAGTTATTACAGTTTCAGGATTGGCGGGCTTGGTTTCAGCGAGAAAAGGTAGGGTTTTTAAGAGTATATTCTCTCTTAATGCCACGATATTAGTTTCTGAATTTTACGATCATAAGAAAACCTCATATGCTTTATTGAATATTATCTGGATAGGCTACTGTAAAGATTTTTAGATTCTGTATTACAGCATGCTTACTTTTATAAGGACTTTGTGTTTTCAAAACTATAGCTATTCCAAAGGCAGTTCAACGTCATTAGTCATTAGGGAAATGCAGATAAAAACTAGAATGAGATACCATGTCAGTTCTAACAACATTGGTCAGGATGAGACCAAGAGAAAATAAAATTTTATCTCATATATCAGTATGTCTGTCTCAAATCTTTAAAGTAGCCCCCAGAATATGGGGGATCATGACTGAGAAAATTAGTTTGAGTGATTAGTATATATTTTTACGTTAAGATAAAACTCTCAAGAAATTTTTTCGGTAGTTAGCGACTCTTAAGGTCTTAAAAAAAAAGTTACCTAGAAAACAAAATGACAAATTATAATTTTAATAGGAACAGCTGTATATTCAAAAAAATTTTATTTCAAAATTATGACACAGTAGATTCATACAATTCTATCAGTTTTAATATATACATAGAGTCATGTAACCATCACCACAACCAGGATACAGAACAGTTATATTATTCCCAAAAAGTACCTCATGCTATCTGTCTGTAGTCAGACCTTCTTCCCACTTCTAACTCCCAGAAACACTGATCTGTTCTCTGTCACTCTAGCTCTGCCTTTTTGAGAATGCCATCTAAATGGAATCATACATAGACTGGCTTCTTTCACTCAGATTATCAAGATTGTTGCATGTGTCAATAGCTTGTTCCTTTTTGTTACTAAGTAGTATTTCTTCATATGGATGTGCCACAGTTTACTTTATCACTTACCTGTTGGACATTTGGGTTGTTTCCAGCTTTTGGTCATTAGGAATAGAGCTGCTATGAAAATTTGTATACAGGGTTTTCATTTCTCCAAGCCCTTACTAAGCTAGTGTAGTTCTCTAGTCACTAGCCATTTTGGTCACCTTTCAGTCATCCTTTGTCCACACTCCAGTTGGCAGACATTGTCCCCAAACTAAATTGCGTATATTTGGAAGGCACATCTCTGAGCCAGTCTGGAATCTGATGTCAGGTACTTTGTAGTTTGTTTTTCCAGCTATAGTCCTAAAAGCCTCAACTCAAGGCATAATTAGGTACAAAACTGCTGTGCAATTATAAGAACATTCTAGCATCCTAACTCTAACATATATCTCTCTCTCTCATATATATAACATATATAACAGATATATGTATAACATATATATATGGCATATACATGAGAGTTAGGATGGTAGAATGTTCATATATATATATAGATATAGATATATATATCATCTGGATGGACATAACACTCTCTCTATAGCTAATATGAATGCCTCCCTATATCCTATTTCTTATTATAGTAGGCAAGCAACTTCTTTTTTTTTTTTTTTTTTTTTTTTTTTTTTGAGACGGAGTCTCGCTCTGTCATCCAGGCTGCAGTGCAGTGGCCGGATCTCAGCTCATTGCAAGCTCCGCCTCCCTGGTTCACGCCATTCTCCTGCCTCAGCCTCCCGAGTAGCTGGGACTACAGGCGCCCGCCACCTCGCCCGGCTAGTTTTTGTATTTTTTAGTAGAGACGGGGTTTCACCGTGTTAGCCAGGATGGTCTCGATCTCCTGACCTCGTGATCCACCCGTCTCGGCCTCCCAAAGTGCTGGGATTACAGGCTTGAGCCACCGCGCCCGGCCTGCAAGCAACTTCTAATTGAATAGGTATTATAAATTATTCAGTAAGAAATAATTAAAAACCAAGATTATGATATAAAACAATAAGACTCAAAGAATTAAATTTTGAAGGAAATTGTCCAAAACGTATTACTCCATTTCTCAGTAAAATACTTATACCATTCTTGCAAGAGAAAATGTTCCGTAGGTCATTCACCGTGTTTCCAAATGTCAGAGCTAGAATAGTCTAACCCAGTGTTTTTCAAATTGGAGATCTCAACCTATTAATAGATAATGACATAAATATAATGAATCTCAGGAGACATTTTACCTTTGTTTTAAAAAATTATATTTTAAGTTCCAGGGTATATGTACAGCATGTTCAGATTTGTTACATAGGTAAACGTGTACCATGATGGTTTTCTGCACCTGTCAACCCATCAGCGAGGTATAAGCCCAGCATTTATCAGCTATTTTTCCTGATGCTCTCCCCCCGCCACCCTCCCATGACAGGCCCCAGTGTGTGTTGTTCCCCTCTGTGTGTCCATGTCTTCTCATTGCTCAGCTCCCACTTACAAGTGAGAACATGCAGTGTTTGGTTTTTTGTTCCTGTGTTAGTTTGCTGAGGATAATGGCTTTCCAGCTTCATCCATGTCCCTGCAAAGGACATGATCTCATTCCTTTTTATGGCAGCATAGTGTTCCATGGTGTATATGTACCACATTTTCTTTATAAGTCTATCATTGATGGACATTTGGGTTGATTCCATGTCTTTGCTATTGTGGATAGTGCTGCAGTGAACATATGCATACATGTATCTTTATAATAGAGTGATTTATATTCCTTTGGGTATATACCCAGTAATGGGATGGCTGGGTCAAATGGTATTTCCAGTTCTAAATCTTTGAGGAATCGCCACATCTTCCACAATGTTTGAACTAATTTACATTCCCACCAACAATGTAAAAGCATTCATTTCTCTCCACAACTTCACCAACATCTGTTATTTTATGACTTTAGTAAAAGCTGTTCTGATTGGTGTGAGATATTATCTCATTGTGGTTTTGATTTGCATTTCTCTGATGATCAGTGATGTTGAGCTCTTTTTCATGTTTATTGGCCACATGTATGTCTTCTTTTGAGAAGTGTTTGTTCATGTCCTTTGCCCATTTTTAAATGGGGTTCTTAGTTTCTTTCTTATAAATTTGCTTAAGTTCCTTGTAGATTCTGGATATTAGACCTTTGTGAGATGGATAGATTGCAAAAATTTTCTCCCGTTCTATAGGTTGTGTGTTCACTCTGATGATGGTTTCTTTTGCTGTGCAGAAGCTCTTTAGTTTAATTAGATCTCATTTGTCAATTTTTGCTTTTGTTGTGATTGCTTTTGGTGATTTCATCATAAAATTTTTGCCCATGCCTATGTCCTAAATGGTATTGCCTATATTTTCTTTTAGGATTTTTATAGTTTTGTGTTTTATGTTTTAAGTCTTTAATCCATCTTGAGTTACTTTTTGTATAAGGTGTAAGGAAGGGGTCCAATTTCAATTTTCTGCATATGGCTAGCCAGTTTTCCCAACACCATTTATTAAATATTGAATCCTTTCCCCATTGCTTGTTTTTGTCAGGTTTGTCAAAGATCAGATGGTTGTAGATGTGTGGTTTTAGTTCTCTATTCTGTTCCATTGGTCTGTGTGCCCATTTTTGTACAAATACCTTGCTGCTTTGGCTACTGTAGCCTTGTAGTATAGTTTGAAATCAGGTAGCATGATGGCTCCAGCTTTGTTCTTTTTTGCTTAGGGTTGTCCTGGCTATATGAGCTCTTTTTTGGTTCCATGTGAATTTTAAAATAGTTTTTTCTAATTCTGTGAAGAATGTCAATGATAACTGAATGGGAATAGCATTGAATCTGTAAATTCCTTTGGGCAGTATGGCCATTTTCACGATATTGTTTCTTCCTATCCATGAGCATGAAAAGTTTTTCCATTTGTTTTTGTCTTCTCTGATTTCCTTGAGCAATGGTTTATAGTTCTCCTTGAAGAGGTCTGTCACTTCCCCTGTTAACTGTATTCCTAAGTATTTTATTCTTTTATGGCAATTGTGAATGGGAGTTAATTTGTGATTTGGCTCTCTGCTTACCTGTTGTTGGTGTATAGGAATGCTAGCAAATTTTGGACATTGATTTTTGTATCTTGAGGCTTAGCTGAAGTTGCTTATCAGCTTAAGAAGCTTTTGGGCTGAGTTGACGGGATTTTCTAGATACAGGGATCATATCATCTGCAATCAAAGATAATTTGACTTCTTCTCTTCCTATTTCAGTACCCTTTATTTTTTTCTCTTGCCTGATTGCCCTGGCGAGAACTTCCAGTACTATGTTGAATAAGAGTGGTGAAAGAGGGCATCCTTTTCTTGTGCCAGTTTTCAAGGGGAATGCTTCCAGCTTTGCCCATTCATTATGATATTGGCTATGGGTTTGTCATAAATGGCTCTTATTATTTTGAGGTGTGTTCCTTCAATATCTAGTTTATTGAGAGTTTTTAACATGAAGGGATGTTGAGTTTTATCAAAGGCCTTTTCTCCATCTATTCAGATAATCATGTGATTTTTGTCTTTAGTTCTTTTTACATGATGAATTACATTTATTGATTCCCATATGTTGAACCAGCCTTGCATCCCAGGGATGAAGCCAACTTGATCATGGTGGATAAGCTTTTTGATGTGCTTCTGGATTTGGTTTGCCAGTATTTTATTGAGGATTTTTGCATTGATGTTCATAAAGAATATTGGCCTGAAGTTTTCTTTTTCTTTTTTTTTGTTGTATCTCTGCCAGGTTTTGGTATCAGGATGATGCTGGCCTCATACAATTAGTTAGGGAGGAGTCCCTCCTTTTCAGTTGTTTGGAATAGTTTCAGAAGAAATGGTACCAGCTCCTCTTTGTACCTCTGATAGAATTCAGATGTAAATCCATCTGGTCCTGGGGTTTTTTTGGTTGGTAGAATATTTATTACTGCCTCAATTTCAGAACTTTTTACTGGCCTATTCAGGGATTCAACTTCTTCCTGGTTCAGTCTTGGGAGGGTGTATGCGTCCAGAAATTTATCCATTTCTAGATTTTATAGTATATTTGCATAGATGTGGTTGTAGTATTCTCTGATGGTGTTTTGTATTTCTGTGGGATCAATGGTGGTATCCTCCTTATCATTTCAGATTGTGTTTATTTGAATATTCTCTCCTTTTTTCTTTATTAGTATAATTAGCAGTCTATTTTATTGATGTTTTTCAATAAAATCATCTCCTCGATTTGTTGATTTTTTTTTTTTTTTGAAGGGATTTTTGTGCCTCTGTCACCTTCAGCTCTGAAGCTTGGTTATTTCTTGTCTTCTGCTAGCTCAGTGGTTTGTTGGCTCTTGGTTCTCTAGTTATTTTAGTTGTCATGTTAGGATGTCAATTTGAGATCTTTTTAGCTTTTTGATGTGGGCATTTAATGCTATAAATATCCCTCTTAACACTACTTTAGCGGCATTGCAGATTCTGGCACGTTGTCTCTTTGTTCTCATTAGTTTAAAAGAACATCTTGATTTCTGCCTTAATTTCATTATTTACCCAGAAGTCATTCAAGAACAGCTTGTTCAATTTCCATGTAGTTGTGCGGTTTTGAGAGAGTTTCTTAATCTTGAGTTCTAATTTGATTGTGCTGTGGTCTGAGAGACTGTTATGATTTCAGTTCTTTTACATTTGCTGAGGAGTGTTTTACTTCCGATTATGTGATCAATTTTAGAGTAAGTGCCACATGGCACTGAGAAAAATGTGTATTCTGTTTTTGTTTTTGTTTTTGTTTTTTTCCTGGAGTGGAGAGTTCTGTAGATGTCTATCAGGTCCACTTGATCTAGAGTTGAGTTCAAGTCCCGAATATCTTTGGTAATTTTCTGTCTCGATGATCTGTCTGATACTGACAGTGGAGTATTAAAGTCTCCCACTATATTATGTGTGGGTCTGTATCTCTTTTTAGGTCTTTAAGTACTTGCTTTATGAATCTGGGTGCTCTTGTATTGGGTGCATATATATTTAGGATAGTTAGCTCTTCTTGTTGAATTGAACCCTTTACCATTATGTAATGTCCTTCTTTGTGTTTTTTGACATCTGTTGGTTTAAAGTCTGTTTTGTCAGACACTAGGATTGCAACCCCTGATTTTTTTCTGCTTTCCATTTGCTTGGTAAATGTTCCTGCATCCTTTATTTTGAGTCTGTGTGTGTCTTTGCACATGAGATGTGTCTCTTGAATACAGCACACCGATGGGTCTTGTCTTTTTGTCTGGCTTGCCATCCTGTGTCTTTTAATTGGGGCATTTAGTCCATTTTCATTTAAGGTTAATATTGTTATGTGTGAATTTGATCCTGTCATAATGGTGCTGACTGGTTAATTTTGCAGACTTGTTAATGTAGTTGCTTCATAGTGCCATTGGTCTGTGTACTTCAGTGTGTTTTTGTAGTGGCTGGTAATGGTTTTTCCTTTCCGTGTTTAGTGCTCCCTTTGAGAGCTCTTGCAACGCTGGTGTGGTGGTGATGAAATCCCTCAGTATTTGCTTGTCAGGATGCATTTTATTTAAAAATAGAGGAGAACAGCAAATATCAGAGTAGTTTTTTCTTGCAGACTGGCCTCTCTTATCAGGTAAAGAGAGGATGACTGTAAGTCTTTTTAAAATCTTTAAAATGACACATAAGGAAAAACTGCCACCTGCTATGTTTAGGAGCAGCACAATTAGGGGAATTTGGTTAAGTCAAGGGAACTTACATCAAGAGATATTAGAATTATGAAATAAGAAATTTAACTATAGGTAACGGAAAAACAGCGAGCAGGACTAGAGTAAAGGAGCAACTTAGGACATTTTAATATACTTAAACCCTCTTTCTGCATACCACAAAAGTCTAAATCTAAAGAAAAGCTAAACTAGTTCGAATCAGCCTGGCCGCCCGCCACCCCCCACCTCAGTCCATTATAGACATGACTATAGAAAGCTTCCTTAATAATAGTTAAACCAGACCGATAGAGACCTCTAGTTTTTCTCTTACATAAACTGCAAATTTGCCTGCAAACATTCATTTTCATTTGTATAATATACCAGATAGGCTGTTCCCTTTTTAGATTAGGGATTGTATAAGCTGCTTCAGATCATGAAAGTACTTATCCCAATTTAAAAATCCATCATCCAATTACCCAGATCATATATACAGTCTAAGATACTCAGAGAAGCATTTAACGTACATATTATTTTGAATCAACAGTTACTTGGAACTAAGCTATGGCTTAAAGTGGTGGATTTCAAACTATTCTGTAGAACCCTTAGTTTCATGGAAGTGTTTAGTGGTGGTATCAGGATAAAGGAAAAGCCATATAGCCAGGGTTTGATACAGAGCTTCCTACCCCAAAGTTAGTCACAGCAGCATCAAGTTTATAGGTTTTATATATTGAATTTCCTAGGGAGATTCTATTTTGAAAGATATTTTGAAAGGATTTTGTTACCAAAAAAAGATATGAAAATAACTCTTAAATGATGCATAGTTAAGGCACTTTTTGATATGCATTAATTATGTCAAGTTACTTGCAATTATTATTCAGTATTCTAAATCAGTGACATGAAGGAGTTATGCACCTGTTAAAGTCCTTAGCTGATTATTTAGTTGAGTAACTAACCTTCCTAAATACTTAATCAAAAAGGAGACGTAAGAGAGAGTCCATTTCACTTTAATATGGTGTCACAAACACAGTAGTTAATTAATTCTCTATATTATCATGCTTTATTAGATACTTGCAAAATTGTGGTTATAAATTTGGGTTTCGTAGGACATGAAAAATACCTAGCTTTCAAGCAGCAGAAAATCATCCATTCCTTTTGTGTAGGTAATTGTCAGTATTAGATTGAGAATACTTTTGTTAAATTGGACATGACAGCTAAGGGGTAATTGACTTGAGATCCTTAAGGGCATTTTGGCTTCCATCTTGATTGGTATAATTACATAAAAAGTAATTTAACAGAGTGTCATGGCTTACCAGGGGAGCAAAGAAAGCATTACAGTATAAGAACATCAACTCTCTGGTGGCATATATTTGGAGTTTAATAATTTATTTGCATTTTATAGGTTCCAATTTTAAGAAAATTACTTATCCTCTGGGACTGGCCACTTTAGGAGCAACTGTTTGCTACCCAGTTCAGTCCATAATAATTGCTAAGGTAAGTTCTTTTTAAATAATAGCAACATTTCAGTATTTGTTTAAACTCTCAGTGTGACAATATTTAAATGTTACACAGCACCTTCAACATTTAATTTTAAGAGATGTAGTTGGTGTCAACTCTGTTGGCCAAATCACATTAGCATCTCAGCATGGTAAATGCCATCTTAATAGGATGAATTTGTTTAAATATAATTCAACAATGTAAAGGCAGATTTGAGGATTACGTTCAGAGACACTGAATTAGAATTTATGGGGAGAAATACTGCTCCATTATTAAGGTATATAAACTTCAATTTTTATTTAAAAGAAGATTAAAATACTAGCAGCTGTTTGGTTCAGCAGATTAACCTGACATGAGAAACAACCAGTTGATAGATTGGCTTCAGTGGTTTTTGAACGTAAAACACACACACACACACACACACACACACACACACACACGAACTCAATATTGAAACCACTTAGAATTAAGAAACACCTGTATAAATGCTTATTATAGTTGTTTTGTCTTTTTCTTGTGAGCTTAAGTACAAATCCAGATTCTTTTAATGATTTGAACAGTTTTTGTCAGTATTTTATTTTTAACACATGTTCAGATTGAGAAGGAAAACTTTGGGTTATGCATTTTTCTCCCTCTTTTCCTTCTCCTCTTAATTACCAACAGTTAACATATCCCCCTCATGCTTGAAACAATGTGTGGTGTTACCAGAAGGACTTTCTGTACTTGTATTCCCATTGCTTCATCTCTTTAACTATTGATGTAGAGAAAGTTGCCTATCAATATTTTGAGAGTGTCAAGGATATGGTGTACTATGTAGTTTGTAATGTGATCAAACTATAGAAGCTCGTAACAGAGGAAGAGAACATTATTCATTAAGTCTACTTATACCTGAAATAATTGATAACATGGTAAACTTATTTTTAAAACTTTCTTAATAATTTACATAGGAATTAACCACTGAAATCAATAAAATGCTAGTATTGGAAGAAAACATTAAGCTCATTTAATTCAACTTTGATCTTTTCTCATTTATCTATAGGGAAACTGTGGCTCAGAGGAGTTTCATAGTGACTGATTTGCCCAACATCATACTGAGCTTCAGATTTTTTGGCCTCCATGTTCATTACTCCTCCCAGTGGATGATGCTTCCACTGATTCTTTTTTTTTTTTTTTCTGTTTTTTTGAGATGGAGTCTTGCTTTGTCACCCAGGCTGGAGTGCAATGGCGCAATCTTGGCTCACTGCAGCCTCCGCCTCCTGGATTCAAGTAATTCTCCTGCCTCAGCCTCCCGAGTAGCTGGGATTATAGGCGCCCACCACCATGTCCAGCTAATTTTTGTAATTTTAGTAGAGACGGAGTTTCACCAGGTTGACCAGGCTGGTCTTGAACTCCTGACCTCAGGTGATCCATCTGCCTCGGCCTCCCAAAGTGCTGGGATTATCGGCGTGAGCCACTGTGCCCAGCCCTGATTCTTCTTTTTTCTAAGAGTAATGACATCATGGTTGTTTTTAAAAATTGTGCCTGCTTATCTTTAGATAATCTAAATATTTCAGAAAAGTTTAGGGAAAAAAATCACCCAAAATGCATCTATCCATACAAATATCCATGTCCACATTTGGATGGAATGTTCTTCTAGACATCTTAACATACATACACAGAGATAGAAAAACAAATGTATGAATAGACAGGTAAGAATGAGATCATAGTATGTGTCTTATTTTTCTTTTTTAAAATAAAGTATTGAATTTTACTTTTACAAAAGGAAAAAAAAGAATTGCTGAACTTCAAATAGCAATTTTTCTAATATAAGAGATTAACTTGTAAATGTTCTTCTGGGGTAAATAATTGTTACTTTAATTCTTAGGGTTGAAATCCTTGCTTTTCTTTTGACTATAATAATATCATATTTAATATTTTAAAAATTCAAATATATAATTTTTTTAACCTGAGATTCATGATGGACTTTAGAGAGTCTGTAGCACACCCTCCTCTCCAAAACTTTATGAAAAGTCATGGGTGTACAAGAAAAACCTTATTTGACATAATCAGGACTAGTAGTTAACAATTAATCAAAAGTGTTAAAGCAGCGAGTTGTAAAAATATATATAAAAATATATACCCACAATTTTACTTCAAATTAAAACATAAGTGTCTTTCTTCAGCCTGGCCAATATGGTGAAACCCCATCTCTAGTAAAAATACAAAAATTAGCCAGGCCTGGTGGCGGGCGCCTGTAATTCCATCTGCTCGGGAGGCTGATGCACGAGAATCACATGAACCCAGACAGCAGAGGTTGCAGTGAGCCGAGATTGCGCCATTGCACTCCATCCAGCCTGGGAGACAGATTGAGACTCCATCTCAAAAAAAAAAAAAAGTCTTTCCTTTTCTCTGTTTTGAAGTAGGGCTTTTCTTTGAGTATTGGTCTACTGGTTAAAGATCTATAACATCTTTCCAACGGTAAGCCATGTTTGTAGTATGTCTTCTATAATTTCCAGATTAGGTTCCTTTAAAATAGAATGAACAATTAAAAACATTAAAAAAAAGATGAGTGCAGAATCCTTTTAGATGTTTATTACTTCTCCCAGCTGTTATAATTGTCTTGCTCACCTCTAATTTCATAGCAGTTATTTTTTTAGCCATTCACATCTGTGTCTTTATGAAGCATTTAACTTAATTTTCCTAGAAACAATAATTATTTTTATAATTGTATTTTATCATATTATGTTACATTTAGACTGTTTAATTACAAGTAAAACTGATGTAGCAACTTGGGGAAAAAGGGAACTTACTCTTGATAAGCATACTAATCAACTTCCAAAAGATAGTACCTTAGCATTTTGGAGAGCACCTGATAGGAATGAATGTTCAGCATTCTACAAACATCATTTATAATAAATTTAAAAAACATTTTATTAATCAGTCACGTCTCCTAAAAGGATGTCAGGTGAGAGCTTTTTACTGTATCTGTATTTTTCTGAAGGAAAGGGCCTATAGCTTTCAAGAGCTTCTCCAAGGTGTCTATGATATTAAAAAGTTTAAGAAATGATAGTCTAGAAGGTCCTTTGAACAATGAAGGACTCACTCCAGTTATTCATCATTTTGAAAATACTCTTCAAGATGGAATTACTCTTTGCTCTTTATAATTTTCCTCACAATATTTTTATTATTAACTTATGTAATAAGTAACAAGTAGTCTGTCTTTGAAAGCTATAAAATATCTAAGAATAGACTTACCAAATAATGTTTTAATACCTGTTTAAAAGAAAAATAAACTATCAAACTTTACTGAAGGGTATTTTTAAATTTTCACAATATTTAATTGATGAATAAAGATTAAATATATTCAAGGTGTACAACATGATGATTTGACATACATATATAGTGTAATGATTATTACAATCAAATTAACACATCCATCACCACCCATGCAGCACATTATATACCCAGAACTTGTTCATCTTATGACTGAAAATTTGTTCCCTTTGACCAACATCTCATTTACCTCACTCCTATCCCCTGGCAACCTCCATTCTACTCTCTGCTTCTATTCTGCATATATATATATATAAAAAAAAAAATGAAATCAGTATCTTGAAGAAATATATGCACCTCCATGTTCATTGCAGCATTATTCACAATAGTCAAGATTAGAAACAACCTAAGTGTCTCTCAGTAGATAAATGGATAAAGATAATTCGGTACATATATACAACAGAGTGCTATTTAGCCATTAAAAATGGAAATTCTGCCATTTGCAACAGCGTGGATAACCCAGAGGGCATTATACTCAGTGAAATAAGATAGACACAGAAAGACAAATACTGTTTGATCTCACTTATATGTAAAGAATGTTTAACAAAAAATCTTGAATATCTTTGGAGATATATCCTGTTTCTGGATGAAAGACTAAATGTTGAAATACGGCAGGTGTTTCAAAATCTAGAAATTTAATTCAGTTCCTACAAAAGCCCTGGATTTGAATGGAGTGTGACATTCATTCACCTAATATTTGTTGTCTGTCTACTGTGTATTGGTTACTATAGCATACATAATAAAATAGATCAAGAGGACAAAAGAGAATATTCAATCAATTATATTGAGTATATCTTTGTACACATGAGGGTAGGGATGGATATGTGGTACAGGTGGCATTTCAAATCAGTGTGTAATGGAAATGATAGATTTTTTTTTTTTTTCGAGAAATGTGTTGGGATAATTGGCTGTTTGGAAAATTACTCAGACCTTTACCAACTATCGTGGGAAAACTAATTCTAGGTGGAATAAACATCTAACCATAAACTAGAATACTATAAAAGGTATGAGAAGAAATAAGAGGACTACCTGTTTAATCTTGAGATAGGAAAGGCTTTCTTAAGCAAATTACAATCTAGAAGCCATCAAAGAAAAAGTTGACATATTTGACAACATCAAAATTAATACATTTCTGTAGATTACAATATTACCATACACAATGTTAATGGATACATGAAAAACTAGGAAAACTATTTGTAACATATGTGACAAAGCACTAATATCCTTCATGTATTAAGAACTCCTATAAATCAATGAGCAAAAGATGAATGTGCCCTCTGGGAAAATGAAAAAATACCTGAACAAGCAGTCTACAAAATAAGAAACAAAAATGGCCTAATGTACGTGAGATACTTGATTTCATCAACAAATAAATGCAAATTTGAAAAATCATTTAGATATTGGTTTTTAGCCTTTAAATTTGGCAAAGATTTAAAAGACTTATAATATCACTGCTGGTAAATAGGGTAGGAAAACAGATATATACTCTTGGTGGGAATGTAAATTGCTGCAGTATATTGCTGACTTTCTGGAGAGCAACATGGTAATACTGTCAAATTAAAATGTGTGTACTCTTCAGTGCAGAAATTTCAGCTCTAGGAATTTATTTTGAGGAAATACTATAAGGGTTATGGTCCCAGTTGTATGTATAAGGATACTAATTTCATCATTGCTTATACTTGCCATCTACCTACCCACAAAAAGGAAAACAGTCCATATGCTCACCAATAGGGGATTTGTTAAATCATTGTGCCTCAATAGGGAATTTGTTCAACAAATTGTGTTGCATCCATTATAGAATACTAAACTAAGAAGCAAATTTAAAAAGTAGACCTATGGCATATAAAGTAATATAGAACCATGCCTTTGAAATATTGTCAAGCTTTTAAAAAAATAATATCTCAGAATAACATGTTTACTGTGATCCCAAGTATTTGAAAAGGAAAACAAACTAAATACATGTGTAATTTATTTTAAAATTTAATTGAAAAATTAATTGAGATTGTATTATGTAATCTATTCTGTAACTTCTTCAAATTAGTGGTTCATCATGGACTTCCATTCATGCCAGTACATATAGATCTACCTCATCTTTTTTGAAAGATCTATAAATATTAACATTACATTTGTTTTAAAATCTGTGTATGTATAATGTATGTATGAGTAAAAATTCAGGAAGAATATATGTATAACTGTTAACCAAGGTTATATTTGAGGAGGAGGAGGAATTTCTTTATATTAGTTTATTACTTAACTTTTCAAGTATAGAGATACACTTAGTAAAAACAATAAATATTTCTATTTGAGGATGGAAACATAATTTTTAAAAAATTTATTTTTGTAGAAATTGTAATCCTGGAAAACCCCTCAAAACATCTTCAAAACTTGAAAAATCAATGGCTATTGAAATTACTTTAACTATAATAAACAAAAGGATTGGAGAAGAATAGGAAAAAGAAGAAATCAGAAGTAGATTTTCAAAGAGAAATAGAGATGAATGAAAATAACAGTAACTTTAGGAATTCAGCCAGCATCCCATTCTCTTCTTGAGTGTATTTATCAGTCATTGTTTATTTTACCTTTCTACCACAAAAGAATATTATTCTTTGGAGGAATTAGTTGATGCTTTTTATTTCTTTATGAATGGAGAAAGCACCATCAAATTTTAAGCAAAAGCATTAACTTTGTAGCATGCTAAAAATCTCATTTTCTCAGTCAGCAGTTCATTATCTCGAACTATATTCCCCAAACTTCTGTTAATACAGTTTTCACTTACATCAAATCACCATGTTATATACCTTAAATAGATACAATTTTATATATGTCAGTCTAATCTCACTAAAGCTGAAAAAAATTTTTAAAAAGACATAGTTTCAAATTTATATGTTACAGTGTGAATGCAGATTATACATTATAACCCTTTGCGTGACACAACAATTTTTTCATATAAAATTTTAGAAATGGTGCTTTGTGTTATATGATTTAGAGATTTATATCTTTATTGATTCTGATCTGAGTGTTCACATAAAATACCTGACAAAGGCCGAGGCGGGCGGATCACAAGGTCAGGAGATCGAGACCACGGTGAAACCCCGTCTCTACTAAAAATACAAAAAATTAGCCGGGCGCGGTTGTGGGCGCCTGTAGTCCCAGCTACTCGGGAGGCTGAGGCAGGAGAATGGCGTGAACCCGGGAGGCAGAGCTTGCAGTGAGCCGAGATCGCGCCACTGCACTCCAGACTGGGCGACAGAGCGAGACTCCGTCTCAAAAAAAAAAAAAAAAAAAAAAAAAAAAAAAAACCTGACAAATCTAAAATACATTTTTAATTTTAACTTTTAAAAATATGTTATTTGACTTACTTTTTGTTTTAATTAGGTAACAGGGAAAAAGATATATGCTACAAGCCAGCAAATTTTTGGAGCAGTTAAATCACTGTGGACAAAAAGCAGCAAAGAAGAGTCACTCCCTAAACATAAAGAAAAAACTAAGGTAGAGTTTACATGGAGCAAGGCGGTCAACATTGAGTTTTGTTTGGGTGGGTGTTGGCTTGTAATGAGGGTACTGGACAGAGGTCGAGGATAAAATGAGAAAGTAGATGAAGGAATTAGTAAAATGATTTACTTATGAAGGAAAAATCTATTTGGTAAACAGCTAGGATCCTCTGTCGAAATAGAAGTACCTGCAAAAACAACTGACGTCTTGAAACACTCAGTGCCCTTGCCAACAGAACTCAGCTCTGAAGCGAAGACCAAATCAGAATCCACTTCAGGTTTGTTGGGTATAAGTTAATTTTGTTTTCATTCTTTTCTTAAATAATTTGATTGCATTATCATTAGTGGTTTGAACTAAGATGTGTTCTCCCCATAAATATTTTGTCTTTTTCAATCTGTGGTTTGTGTTTCTTTTTAGGTTATGAGGTACTTAGGTACCTGCAATGGCTTTTAATTACCACATAGTTCATAATATAGATCTTTGTATGTGAGTATATAGAGTAGCACCAACACGTTGATTGGGTGAAGCATTTAATATAACTTTATAAATTTGAGCTATTTTATCAGGTGGGGGAAATGGGCCTTTCTAGATTCTGTAATTTTAAAGGGATGAGTCACACCTACATAAAGAAATGTCAGCTTCCATTTTTTGTGCTATTTACCTATCAGTCTCCCTGTCAATCTTAAGACTGTTTTTTTTTATTAAGTTTAGTTTTATTAAGTTTAGGCACCAAAAGAACTTTCAGCATCAAATAGTAGAAATATCATCAATTATAATAGTTATAATGTTGCTGGTATTCCATACTGGCAATAAATACTTTGTGAAACCAAACAGTGACAATTATACTTTCTAAACAAATACTGCCATGATTTTACTGTGATCACAGAGAAGGTGACAGAGTGTTTAATACCATTTTGACAATGTATTCTTACGGATTTGCATAGGTTTATCTATATGTACAATGTGAATTGTAAAACCCGTTGTCTTATTGCAAAGGAAAGGTGACTAACTCAGAGGTTGGGGAATAATAATATCCACCCTGTATCAAACACATACTGTGATGCAGAGAGCTAGAAGTATATTATGTTATTCAGCCCTTACCCACAAAACAAAACAAAAACCTCTGCTGGATCGGTAATTATTCCCATTTTATGATGAAGAGACTGAGACTCAGGGAGCTAAAATAACTTGCCCCAAATCATATAGCTTGTGAGTAGCAGAGTTGTGTTTATGGCCTAGATCTTCTTGACATCAGAGTCTAAGCTCTTTCCATTGTGTATAGGTTATCTAATTTAAAACCGGAATTTAGTCTCTAATTTCAGCCCCCTCCTCTCACTTAATCTTCATAAAAACTGTCACTGAATAACAAACCTGATTTGAGTTTTACTGTTTTCCTCTGTCTTCTCTCCTAACTAATCAAGACAAGTTTTACAGTTTTTAGACTCTCTGACTAATCTGCAGGTGACCATATTCTCACAAGAATATAATGTATGGTCATTTTTCCAAATGCCTGTTAATTCCAAAGTATCTTTATGAAGATGAAACATACTACACCTTAACAGTGGGACCAAAACCTTCCAAAGCTAATGTCTTTTTGTTCACACATCTAGATTCTGGAACCCTTTATTTGCCTGTCTTGGGTGACGTGGTATATGAAAAGCATTCTATCGAGATGATGCAGAGGGAGAAAGAGATGCCAGTGCTACTCATTCTTATCATATATGTCTTGGTCAGTTTGAGCTGCTGTAAAAAATACCATAGACTGGGTGACTTATAAACAACAGATATTTATTTCTTACAGTTTTAGAGACTGAAATTCTGAGATCAGGGTGCCAACATGGTCAGGTTCTGGTGAAGGCCCTTTTCTGGCTTGTAGACAGCCTACTTCTCATTGTGTTCTCACATGGCAGAGAGCAGAGGGAAGCAAGTTCTCTCAAGATTCATAAGGGCACTACTGATCCCATTCACGAACGTTCCACCGTCATCACCTCCTCTAATTCTAATCACTTCCCAAAGCTCCCCACCTCCTAATACCATCACAATGGGGGAGATAGGGTCTCAACATGTGAACTTTTGGGGCATACCAACACCCAGTACATAAAAATATATCATTTGGAGTTTATTATACAGTATAACCTTGGGATTCACCATTTCCACGTTTCATATGTAGAATAAAACAGTTTTTTTTCACCATGGGAAACAGTAGTGATTGTGAGCACAGGTTATAGAATAACACTTGAATCAAAATCCCAGATCCAGCATTTACTAGTTCTGTTACCTGGGACAGGTTATCAAACAGTTCAAGCCACAGTCTCCTCATCCAACAAAAAAGGGACAATAACAGTTCTCACATGGTTGTGAGGATTACATGAGATATTGCATGTAAAGCACTAACTACAATGCCAGGGACATACTAAAGGGTATCAGTGGGTATTAAAATATATCATTATTATCATTTGCCTAGAGTAATTAGCCATTTTGATGAGAAACAGATTTTCACTGAGCATACTTAAGGAGCAAGTCACTTACCTAGTGAGCCTAGCCATGGCTACCACTTATCACCATACAGAAGAGATAGGGTGTACTGTTCAACTATATGTTGTGGCTCTGAATATGAGTTTGGTGGTTCTCTACCATCTCATGTACATTAATGGAGAAAATTGTTATTTTGGGAATCACAAATTTAGAAATTTGGTGTCATAGACCTCTTCAAGAATCTGATGAAAGCAGAATGAAATCTCTCACAGTCTTACAAAATTAATGTCCCTCTAAAGCAGAAGTTGAGAAACTATGGCTCGTATGCCAATTCTGACTCGACTCACTATTTTTTTTTAGGTGATAAATATGCAAAACCTATATTCTTTATTTTTTTAAAAAATTCTACTTTAAGTTCTAGGGTACATGTGCACAACGTGCAGATTTGTTACATAGGTATGCATGTGCCATGTTGGTGTGCTGCACCCATTAACTCATCATTTACATTAGATATTTATCCTAATGCTGTCCCTCCCCCATCTCCCCCACCGCAAAATAGGCCCCTGTGTGTGATGTTCCCCACACTGTGTCCAAGTGTTCTCATTATTCAGTTCCCACCTGTGAGTGAGAACATGCGGTGTTTGGTTTTCTGTCCTTGTGACAGTCTGCTTAGAATGATGGTTTCCAGCTTCATCCATGTCGCTACAAAGGACATGAACTCATCCTTTTTTATGGCTGCATAGTATTCCATGGTGAGTATTTGCCACATTTTCTTAATCCAGTCTATCATTGATAGACATGTGGGTTGGTTCCATGTTTTTGCTATTGTGAATAGTGCCACAATAAACATATACCCAGTAATGGGATGTCTGGGTCAAATGGTATTTCTAGTTCTAGATCCTTGAGGAATCGCCACACTGTCTTTCACAATGGTTGAACTAGTTTACACTCCAACCAACAGTGTAAAAGCGTTCCTATTTCTCCACATCCTCTCTAGCACCTGTTGTTTCCTGACTTTTTAATGATCGCCATTCTAACTGGTGTGAGATGGTATCTCATTGTGGTTTTGATTTGCATTTCTCTGATGGCCAGTGATGATGAGCATTTTTTCATGTGTCTGTTGACTGCACAGATGTCTTCTTTTGAGAAGTGTCTGTTCATATCCTTCACCCACTTTTTGATGGGGTTGTTTGTTTTTTTCTTGTAAATATGTTTAAGTTCTTTGTAGATTCTGGATATTAGCCCTTTGTCAGATGGGTAGATTGCAAAGATTTTCTCCCATTCTGTAGGTTACCTGTTCACTTTGATGGTAGTTTATTTTGCTGTGCAGAAACTCTTTAGTTTAATTAGATTCCATTTGTCTATTTTGTCTTTTGTTGCCATTGCTTTTGGGGTTTTAGTCATGAAGTCCTTTCCCATGCCTATGTCCTGAATGGTATTGCCTAGGTTATCTTCTAAGGTAAAAGGTTTTAGGTCTAACATTTAAGTCCTTAATCCATCTTGAATTAATTTTTGTATAAGGTGTAAGGAAGGGATCCAGTTTCAGCTTTCTACATATGGCCAGCCAATTTTCCCAGCACCATTTATTAAAAAGGGAATCCTTTCCCCATGTCTTGTTTTTGTCAGGTTTGTCAAAGGTCAGATGGTTGTAGATGTGTGGTGTTCTTTCTGAGGCCTCTGTTCTGTTCCATTGGTCTATATCTCTGTTTTGGTACCAGTACCATGCTGTTTTGGTTACTGTAGCCTTGTAGTATAGTTTGAAGTCAGGTAGCATGATGCCCCCAGCTTTGTTCGTTTGGCTTAGGATTGTCTTGGCAATGTGGGCTCTTTTTTGGTTCCATATGAACTTTAAAGTAGTTTTTTCCAATTCTGTGAAGAAAGTCATTGGTAGCTTGATGGGGATGTCATTGAATCTGTAAATTACCTTGGGCAGTATGGCCATTTTCATGATATTGATTCTTCCTGTCCGTGAACATGGAATATTCTTCCATTTGTTTGTGTCCTCTTTTGTTTCATTGAGCAGTGGTTTGTAGTTCTCCTTGAAGAGGTCCTTCACATCCCTTGTAAGTTGGATTCCTAGGTATTTTATTCTCTTTGTAGCAATTGTGAATGGGAGTTCACTGATGGTTTGGCTGTCTGATTGTCTGTTATTTGTGTATAGGAATGCTTGTGATTTTTGCACATTTATTTTGTATCCTGAGACTTTGCTGAAGTTGCTTATCAGCTTAAGGAGATTTGGGGCTGAGACGATGGGGTTTTCTAAATATACAATCATGTCATCTGCAAACAGGGACAATTTGATTTCCTCTTTCCCTAGTTGAATACCCTTTATTTCTTTCTCTTGCCTGATTGCCCTGGCCAGAACTTCCAACACTATGAGGAATAGGAGTGGTGAGAGAGGGCATCCCTGTCTTGTGCCAGTTTTCAAAGGGAATGCTTCCAGTTTTTGCACATTTAGTATGATATTGGCTGTGGGTTTGTAAGAAATAGCTCTTATTATTTTGAGATACGTTCCATCAGTACCTAGTTTATTGAGAGTTTTTAGCATGAAGGGCTGTTGAATTTTGTCAAAGGTCTTTTCTGCATCTATTGAGATAATCATGTGGTTTTTGTCATTGGTTCTGTTTATGTGATGGATTCCGTTTATTGATTCGTGTATGTTGAACCAGCCTTGCATCCCAGGGATGAAGCCTACTTGATCGTGGTGGATAAGCTTTTTGACGTGCTGCTGGATTCGTTTTGCCAGTATTTTATGGAGGATTTTCGAGGATGTTCATCAGGGTATTGGTCTAAAATTCTCTTTTTTTGTTGTGTCTCTGCCAGGCTTTGGTATGAGGATGATGTTGGCCTCATAAAATGAGTTAGGGAGGATTCCCTCTTTTTCTATTGATTGGAATAGTTTCAGAAGGAATGATACCAGCTCCTCCTTGTACCTCTGGTAGAATTTGACTGTGAATCTGTCTGGTCCTGGACTTTTTTTGGTTGGTAGGCTGTTAATTGTTGCCTCAATTTCAGAGCCTGTTATTGGTCTATTCAGACATTCAACTTCTTTCTGGTTTAGTCTAGGGAGGTTGTATGTGTCTAGGAATACATCCATTTCTTCTAGATTTTCAAGTTTATTTACGTAGAGGTGTTTATAGTATTCTCTGATGGTAGTTTGTATTTCTGTGGGGTTGGTGGTGATATCCCCTTTATCATTTTTTTTATTGCATCTATTTGATTCTTCTCTCTTTCCTTATTTATTAGTTTTGCTAGTGGTCTATCAGTTTTGTTGATGTTTTCAAATAACCAACTCCTGGATTCATTGATTTTTTTTTTTTTTGAAGGATTTTTTTGTGTCTCTATCTCCTTCAGTTTTGCTCTGATCTTAGTTATTTCTTGCCATCTGGTAGCTTTTGAATTTGTTTGCTCTTGCTTCTCTAGTTCTTTTAATTGTGATGTTAGGATGTTGATTTTAGATATTTCCTACTTTCTCTTGTGGGCATTTAGTGCTATAAATTTCCCCGTACACACTGTTTTAAATGTGTCTCAGAGATTCTGGTACATTGTGTCTTTGTTCTCATTGGTTTCAAAGAATATCTTTATTTCTTCCTTCGTTTCGTTATGTACCCAGTAGTGCTTCAGGAGCAGATTGTTCAGTTTCCATGTAGTTGTGCAGTTTTGAGTGTGTTTATTAATCCTGAATTCTAATTTGATTGCACTGTGGTCTAAGAGACAATTTGTTGTGATTTCTCTTCTTTTACATTTGCTGAGGAGTGCTTTTCTTCCAACTATGTGGTCAATTTTGGAATAAGTGCGATGTGGTGCTGAGAAGAATGTATATTCTGTTGTGTTGAGGTGGAGAGTTCTGTAGATATCTCTTAGGTCTGCTTGATGCAGAGTTGAGTTCAAGTCCTGGGTATCCTTGTTAACCTTCTGTCTCATTGATCTGTCTAATATTGACAGTGGGGTGTTAAAGTCTCCCATTATTATTGTGTGGGGTCTAAGTCTCTTTGTAGGTCTCTAAGGACTTGTTTTATGAATCTGGGTGCTCCTGTATTGGGTACATATATATTTAGGATAGTTAGCTCTTCTTGTTGAATTTTTCCTTTACCATTATATAATGGCCTCCTTTGTCTCTTTTGATCTTTGTTGGTTTAAAGCCTGTTTTATCAGAGACTAGGATTGCAACCCCTGCTTTTTTTTTTTTTTTTTTTTTTTTTTTGGTTTCCATTTGCTTGTTAGATCTTCCTCCATCCCTTTATTTTGAGCCTATGTGTGTCTCTGCACGTGAGATGGGTCTCCTGAATACAGCACACTATTGGGTCTTGACTCTATTCAATTTGTCAGTCTGTGTCTTTTAATTGGAATATTCAGCCCATTTACATTTAAGGTTAATATTGTTATGTGTGAATTTGATCCTGTCATTATGATGTTAGCTGGTTATTTTGCCCGTTAGTTGTTGGAGTTTCTTCCTGGCATCGGTGGTCTTTACAGTTTGACGTGTTTTTGCAGTGGCTGGTTTCGGTTGTTCCTTTCCATGTTTAATGCTTCCTTCAAGATCTCTTGTAAAATAGGCCTGGTGGTGCCGAAATCTCTCAGCATTTGCTTGTCTGTAAAGGATTTTATTTCTCCTTCACTTATAAAACTTAGTTTGGCTGGATATGAAATTTTGGGTTGAAAATTCTTTCCTTTAAGAATATTGAATATTGGCCCCCACTCTCTTCTGGCTTGTAGAGTTTCTGCTGAGAGATCTGCTGTTAGTCTGATGGGCTTCCCTTTATGGGTAGCCCAACCTTTCTGTCTGGCTGCCCTTTACATTTGTCCCTTCATTTCAACCTTGCTGAATCTGACAATTATGTGTCTTGTGTTTGCTCTTCTCGAGGAGTATCTTTGTGGTGTTCTCTGTATTTCCTGAATTTGAATGTTGGCCTGCCTTGCTAGGTTGGGGACGTTCTCCTGGATAATATCCTGAAGGGTGTTTTTCAAGTTGGTTCCATTCTCCCCATCACTTTCAGATACACCAATCAAACATAGATTTGGCCTTTTCACATAGTCCCATATTTCTTGGAGGCTTTGTTCATTTCTTTTTCCTCTTTTGTTTCTAAACTTCTCTTCTTGCTTTGTTTCATTAATTTTTCATTAATTCAATCACTGTTACCCTTTCCTCAACTTGATTGAATCAGCTATTGAAGCTTGTGCATGTGTCATGTAGTTCTCGTGCCATGGTTTTCAGCTCCATCAGGTCATTTAAGGTCTTCTCTACACTGTTTATTCTAGTTAGCCATTCATCTAATCTGTTTTCAAGGTTTTTAGCTTCCTTGCGATGGGTTCGGACATCTTCCTTTAGCTCAGAGAAGTTTGTTATTAACGACTTTCTGAAGCCTACTTCTGTCAGCTCGTCAAAGTCATTCTCCGTCCAGCTTTGTTCCATTGATGGGGAGGAGCTGCGATTCTTCGGAGGAGAAGAGGTGCTCCTGTTTTTAGAATTTTCAGTTTTTCTGCTCTGGTTTCTCCCCATCTTTGTGGTTTTATCCACGTTTCGTCTTTGATGCTGGTGACCTACAGATGGAGTTTTTGTATGGATGTCCTTTTTGTTGATGTTGATGCTCTTCCTTTCCGTTTGTTAGTTTTCCTTCTAACAGTCAGGACCCTCAGCTGCAGGTCTGTTGGAATTTGCTAGAGGTCCACTCTAGACCCTGTTTGCCTGGGTATCACCAGCGGAGACTGCAGAACAGCAAATATTGCTGCCTGATCCTTCCTCTTGAAGCTGTGTCCCAGAGGGGCATCCGCCTGTATGAGGTGTCCTGACTCACTATTTTTGTATATTCTGCAAGCTAACCATGATGGTTGAAAAAAATCAAAAGAATAATATTTCATAGCAAGTGAAAATTACATGAAATTTGGATCTCAATGTCCAGAAATGACATTTTAATTGAACATACCCACACACATTGATCTATGTATTGTCTATGGCTGCTCTTACACTACAGTGGCAGAGTTGAGCACTTGTGACAGAGACCATATGGTTCACAAAGTCAAAAATATTTACTACTAACCTTTTGCAGAAAAGTTTGCTAATTCCTCTTCTAGAGAGAGGGGATGTGCCACATATGCATGAGTCATGTCTCCCTCATGGTAGTTGCCAGATTTTTTGTGGATTCAGAGACTAAATAGCTAAACTCAAAACCTCTTAAGGGCAAAACCGGATTTCCTACAGTTTTTTGGTGCTGTGGAGACAGAAACTAGTCAGACTGTCAGTCAGAAGCTTGGGAGTGCCATACCTGAACTGGGAGGAACCAGAGGTTAACTGACTCTTACTAAAATTAGAACGCAGCCCAGACCCAGCTCAATGCCTGACTAGATTGAGATAGTAAGTGTTTTGCCCTTTCTAAAGAGATAAAGGGCACCCCTGTCTGGTGCCCTTTATCTTCTGGAGCTTCTACCTTTCTTTTATACAAAATGTCCACTATACAAACAAACAAAATACTAGTTATGCAAAAAGGCAAGAAGATGTGACTGACAGTCAAAAGAAAAAATAAATAAATATAACAATAACAGCAGACCCACAGATGACCTAAATATTGAAGTTAACTGAAAAGGACTTTAAAATAACTATAATTAATACATGAAATAGAAAAAAGAAATGATGGACAAAATGGATGAAGAGATGGAGAATGTCACAGGGACTTGGAATCTGTTAAAAAAAAATTCTAGTGGACATTCTAGAAGTGAAAAATACAGTACCCAAAATTAAGAACTCATTGGATGGGTTTAACAGATGACTATATACCAGAAAGCACAGAATTAATGAATTCAAAGACAAATCAATAAAAAATAGCCAAACTGAAGCACACAGAGAAAAAAGGAATGGAAAAGTTTGAGAAAGTACTTTATAGTGACTAGTGTCTTTAAGTATTTGAGTTGCTAAGAAGCTGCATGCTGAATGTTACCCTGATTTTATACACAAGAAACCAAAAGAGAATTTGTAACAATCCTAACTTCACTCTGTAATTTATTAGTTATCTGTCCCCTTTTTTTGTACCTAACTTGCCTAAAATATCAATGAGATAACATGTGAACTAAATTATCACATGTTATTTGAGATATAATTCAGTGATGTCTTATAACTTTAAACATATTTCTTTCCTATTTGTTATAACACCAACTTTTTGAAAAAATCTTCAAAAAGCTTTAAGCAGAAATGGTTCTTATTAGAGAGCAAACATAAAATTGCGAAGGAATGCATTATGATGATTAGGGCATTCAGATTCAAGAAGAGTTTTATGACAGCTTATTCTTTGGGAGGGTAAGAGAGCCCTTAATCCACTCAAGAAATGAAGAAATTTCTAAGAAAGATACAATTCTTAGTTGCTTATAAGAGCATGAGATGAAATGTGTTTTGTGTGTGTGTGTGTGTGTTTTTTTTTTTTTTTTTTTTTTTTTTTTTGAGATGGAGTCTCACTCTGTCACCCAGGCTGGAGTGCAGTGGTGTGATCTCGGCTCACTGTAACCTCCGCCTCCCGGGTTCAAGCAATTCTCCTGTCTCAGCCTCCCAAGTAACTGAGACTACAGGCACCTGCCACCATGCCCAGCTAATTTTTTGTATTTTTAGTAGAGACGGGGTTTCACCATGTTAACCAGGATGGTCTTGATCTCCTGACCTTGTGATCCGCCTGCCTCGGCCTCCCAAAGTGTTAGGATTACATACTTGAGCTACCACGCCCGGCCTTTGAGATGAAGCTTTTTAAAAAGATAGAAATCAAATGACAGGCTAAGTGGTTCTAAACCAGAGGGATCCATATCACAATTACTTGAGGGTTTTGCGCTGTTTTTCAAAATTCATAGGTCTAGACTCTATGAAGAATTATAAATCTGAATCTCCAGAGGTGAGGCCTCTAAGCAGGTGGATTTTAGGAAGAGCTTTACAGAGGATTCTTTTACATACTACTCTCGCTAAGAATCTCTGTTTTAAGTTGTGAATAAATTAAAATCTTGAAGCCTTTTAAGAAATTTTGAGGAGTGATCTAAAGGCAAAAAAATCTTTCTAATTCAGGAAATTGGTGTAAGGTAGATCTTTCACCAAACTTTGGACAAGAATATAAATTAAGGAAGTATTTAGAAGTGCTAAATAACTTAGTTGATGAACACTGTTAAGCAAATTTGACACATTGAGATTTATATAAAATAATTATTTGTCACATGCCTACTATATAGTGTTTTCTGCTTGATAAAAAAACTTGTTGCACCATTCTTTTCACTTGTACTGAGCAATGGTACCCACCAGATGGCAGTAGAGATACAGCAGAACCACCAGTGGATTCCTAACCATTTTTTTTGCTACAAACTCTTCTCAGAATGTTTTCAAATGCAGAAAGTAAAACACATAGTAATGTATGAACTTCCTTAAGTGTATTAAACAACAGCATCTAACAATAAGTCTAATGACTTTTAATTTTTAAGTAGCGGTGAGTGTGAATATTTTGAGATAATCTGCAACTATAATGTAATAAGATACCTGTGATTTCTGTTGGTGACAAAGAAATCTGAGGCACTGCTGTTACTATTGTGTTTTGTTGCCTGTATTCATTATTGAAGAAAATGTCCATTTAAGTCAGAGGTAAGTGAAAATAATGACAAATTTTCCTCATCCAAGTTAATAGATTACATGAGTTCTATAACATACCCCCAAAGAGACAAGAGGTTAAGAATTTATTCTGTGGAGAGCTGCATTACCTGTACCATCATGAATACTAATTACTTATGAATCTGGTTGTTTGGTTAATATATTTGGTGATGAAGTTACACATAGGTGTGTCACACTGTAAAATACATTTTAGAAAAGATAGGTTTAAGATAAATCATTGTATTCCAATTTCTCTCCTTTGTTTTCGTTATAAAACTGGAAACTAAATTCTTTTATGCAGAAAAGGTATGGTTCCCAAATGTAATAAAATTAATTTTAAAATGAATCCTATTTTGAACGTATTTAAAATAAAAACAAATTTCTGAAAAAATGTTTGTAGTATTATGTCATAAAGTAAATATAAAATAGTTGTCTCTTGCCTACTTACCATGCACAAGGTATTATATGCAGCAGTTTGTGTGCATTATCTTGTTTAGTACTAAAACTAGTTGTATGAGATTTTTACTGCTACAAACATCATTTTAAAGAAGAGCCTGGGTTGTTATGTTGGGGTCAGGCAAATGTGGATTCATTCCTGGCTCCACCACATATCAGCCAAATGACTTTGGTCAAGTTACTTAACCTCTCCAAATTAAAATTTTCTTATCTGTAAAATAAGGACAATGTAAAAATAGTATCTACTTCATGGTGGGATTATGAGATAATGCATGAAAATAACTTAGCTGCTTGCCGGGGACACAGGAAGCCTGTCAAGTTCACCAGTGATCCACACTTTGCCAAATCCAGGAGTTGATTCTCAATCTCCATCTTATGCAATCCATCAGTAACCTTTGACACAGGTTAAATTCCTTCCTCCTTCAAACAATATCTTCACTTGGCCTGTGGGATATCTCTTGCTCTTGGTTCTCTTACCTCATTCACTGGCTTTCCACCTTAGTCTTCTTTCCTACATTCTCCTAACCTTTTTAACATCTCCTAATCTTAACTCATTTGTACTCAGATGTTAAATAAGCAATTCAAATTTAACACATCCAACACTTAATGATTCATTTGTTTTCCCGTAAACCTGCTTCTCCCACATTTTCCTCTATCTCAGTAAATGTCACCTCCATTCTTCCGGTTCCTCAAGTTGAAGAGTTTCGCTCATAAGACATAGTCAATCCATTTAGGAAATCTTGTCCATTCTACCTTCAGCATTATCCAGAATCTGGTACCTTTTCTCCACTTCTACGGCTACCATTGTAACTAAAGCCCTCAGCATGTCTTTTGGAGTACTGTAATTGCTTTCTAACTGGTCTCCCTGCAGTTTCCCTGTAGTTTCTTTTCCCCATAGCCAAGAGTGATCTTTTTAAAAAACATAGCATCATTCACTCCTCTACTCAAAATTGTCCAGTAGCTTCTCATCTCACTTAAAGCCAAAATCTTTACCATGGCCCTATGTGACCTAGCTTTCCATTGTCTTTTTGATGACATCTCCTATCATTCTCTCTCTCACTGCCTTGCCGCCACCCCTACATACACCACATTTGTCTACTCTGTTCCAGCCATATTGGTTCCTCAGATATACCTCAGGTCCATTACACTTGCTGTCTGCTCATCCTGGAAGGCATTGCCTGCTGGTATCTATAAGGGTGCACACCCTCACCTCCTTCAGTTCTCAGCTCATATATCACCTTTTCGGAAGGCTTTCCCTGGCTGCCCTATTTAAAATTACAAATCACTTAAGCACTCCATATATCCCTCCTTGTTTCATTTTTTCACATAACACTTAACCATCATCTGATATATATTTAATTAGTTTGTCTCACCTAACTCAAATGTTAGGTCTATGTCACCAGAGATTTTTATCTGGTTTGTTCACTGCTGTCTTCCCAGTGTGAAAAATAAATTTGTTAAGTGACTAATTTTTTTTTTTCATTTTAATACTTTATCAGGTGCAACACAGTTTATGCCTGACCCCAAGCTCATGGATCACGGGCAGTCCCACCCAGAAGATATAGATATGTACAGCACTAGAAGCTGAAGTAGACTGCATACAGAGACTACATAGAAAACTACAAGATGTGTGACGTTGCAAATAATGATGAAAAAAATCATGTAATGGGTAACTGATACATAGAGTATTACTTAAACCAAGTTTTTCCCTTACATATCCAAATGTACAATTTGATAAATTACATAAGTGGTTAACAGACAAACTGAATGCAATGCAAACAATGTTAAATGATTGATGAGGAGACTTAGGTAGAAGTATTAGCTTGCATTTGATGACCTTTAAGGGCATTTTAAAAAAAAATGAAGACATGAACTCCAGTGAGATTAAAATCTGAAAATACATATATGTATGTATAAAGACATACATATTTATACATATAAACATATATTTCTGCTCTAGCTTTCCCAGACTAATGTCAGTTAAATTAGAATGGTGTGTGGAAAGATGTGTTTCCCTCTTTTTTTTTTTTTTTTTTTCCCGTTTCCTAGAGCTGGAATAAAATATCTATGTTTTATGGGACTTAAGCTTGGCTTTGTCTCTTGGTTTTGTTAATGTTATTCCTCTTAAATATCTGAAAACATCTCTAAGTCTTTGAGAGGGCCATATGCTACACAGGCTTCCTAATACTGCTTGGCAGTCCTTCTACTGGTTCCTGAGTGGTTTACTATTGTTTTCCCTAGAAGAGGTATTACAAACCTTTTATTCTCCTCAAACCTCTTATAACTGTCAAAGTTGACTGTGCCTCCTGTTTCATAGAGAAGAAAGTAAATTATTAGACATGACCATTCCCAACTTCTTCCCATCTACCTTCAAGACTTACCTCTTTTTAGCCATGCATCCCCCTTTCCTAAGACATACTTCTCTTTGTGTTCTTGATCTCATTCGTTCCTATCTAAGACCATATTCCACCCTGTTTAATCTCCAGTCTTTGGTTTCTCTTTTTACTAGTTTCTTTTCCTCCACTTCTACATAGCTGCAGGTGTTCTCTGTCTTAAATCAACAATAACAAAACAAGACAAAAACCTTTCCTTAACTTGACCTCTCCCCTTGAACTATTTTTTCTCTCTCCTTCCTATAATTGTTATACTTCTTTAAAAAGTACTTGTTACTTTTTGACAAAAGTAAATATTATGCCTTTTTTCCCTACTTTCAAGTCCTCTCTGCCTTGTGACATTCTGACCTCCATACCTGCTTAAATTTTTTTGAGATGGGGTCTTGCTCTGTTGTCCAAGCTGGAGTGCAGTGGCACAAACACAGCTCACTGCAACCTCCACCTTCCAGGATCAAGCAATCCTCCCATCTTACCCTCCCGAGTAGCTGGGACTAAGGCACCCGCCACCTTGCCTAATTTTTTTGTATTTTTGGTAGAGACAGGACTTCACCATGTTGTCGAGGCTGGTCTCGAACTCCTGAGCTCAAGCCTGTGCCTGACTCAGCCTCCCACAGTGTTGGGATTACAGGCGTGAGCCACCGCACCCAGCCCCTACCTGAATTTTTATGTCATTATTGACTCTTCACCACTATCTCCATGAAACTCACTTATCCCTTTGCTTTCTATTTTTCCTGCTTTTGTTATTCTTCATTTTTTTCTCTTGCTCTGAATCCCTTAAATGCTGAGGCTGCTCAAGTTTCATCCCTAGTCCTATTTTCTTTTTTTTTTTTTTTTTTTTTTTTTTTTTTTTTTTGAGACGGAGTCTCGCTCTGCCGCCCAGGCTGGAGTGCAGTGGCCAGATCTCAGCTCACTGCAAGCTCCGCCTCCCGGGTTCACGCCATTCTCCTGCCTCAGCCTCCCTAGTAGCTGGGACTACAGGCGCCCGCCACCGCGCCCGGCTAGTTTTTTGTATTTTTTTAGTAGAGACGGGGTTTCACCGTGTTAGCCAGGATGGTCTCGATCTCCCGACCTCGTGATCCGCCCATCTCGGCCTCCCAAAGTGCTGGGATTACAGGCTTGAGCCACCGCGCCCGGCCCCCTAGTCCTATTTTCTCATTCTATATGCACTCTCATTTTCATTTAACAGACTTCACTGGCTTCAGCCACCATTTGTTTTATTATTCATATCTTCAACCCCCATAGCTCTCTAGTGCTGTAGACCTTTATTTCTACTTATTAGTTATATTCATCTAACATCCCATAGATATGCCAATGTCAATATGCCTAAAACAAAATTGTCTCTACCTCCCACTCCTTCAAATCTATTCTACCTTCTCTAATCCTATAATTACTCTCCCTCAAGTCATCATCATCACTTTTCTGGGTTACTGTAGTAGCCTTCAGGCTAATTTGCTCACTGTCAATCTTGCTTTCTCTCATTTCAGAATATGTTCTGCTTGCAGGTGACAGTAAACTAGTTAAGTACTTAATATTAGCTTAAGCAAAAAAAAAAAAAAAAAAAAAAGCCCTATTTATAGCCTAGAATTAGGCAGTATAGGGTTGGGACAGTGGCTTATTGGTGCTATTAAGGACATAGACTTTTTCTCTTTCCACTCTGTACTCTACAGCATGCTGGTTTGTCACCTCATGGTCACAAGATGTCTGCTGTACCTCCAGGGAGCAGCTACACATTCAAAGTAGGAAATAGCAGATAAAAATGTACACAAGATGCTTCTGACTCCCTTTTATCAGAAAAGTAAATGCTTTCTTAGAATCTCCTCAGAAGACCTCTGTGTATATCTCAACCAGTACTTGTCATATAGCCACACACTTAGCCTAAGGAAGATAGGGAGTAGGGAAATCGTGTTTATTTTCCCGTGATGAGGAAGGCAAGGGGTAAGGGATTGGGAACAGGTCATACAGTGTCTGCTACCCTATTCTTCTAACCTATTTGTCTATTATGACATAGTTGTCTTCCTGACAACTATAATGAATAGTGGTCTTTCTGAAATCTTTAGTGGCTCATCATTGCTTGCAGAATCAAAGCTCCTTAGTTTGATATACAAGGCCCTTCATATCTGATTCCAGCTTACCTTCTAATCCTATCTTCCCTCTCCTTACCCACCCTACTGCTAATGTGTATTATACTGTCTTTATGATATACCATTTGTTTCTTGAACATGCCTTGCTATTATTGCCTCTTTCTCTGCGTGTGCTAGTGTGTCCTCTTAGAATGTTCTTCCATCTTATCCTGCTCCATATTCTAACTTCTACCCATCCTACAAGTCCAATTCCGGTGTTGTGTTCCCTCTCTCAATCCTCTAGGGTACAATTTAGATGTTCTCTCTTCTAGAGATAGGATCTTGCTATGTTGCCCAGGCTGGTCTCAAACTCCTGGCCCCAAGTGATCCTCCCACCTCAGCCAACCAGACATAAGCGACTTTGCTCGCCTTTTTTTAAAAATTGAAGGTATATGATATGGTCGGGTATGGTGGCTCACACCTATAATCCCAGCACTTTGGGAGGGCAAGGTGGGTGAATCACCTGAGGTCAGGAGTTCGAGACCAGCCTAACCAACATAGTGAAACCCTGTCTCTACTAAAAACACACACAAAAAAGTACAAAATTAGCTCGGCATGGTGGCGCATGCCTGTAATTCCAGCTACTTGGGAGGCTGAGACAGGAGAATCACTTGAACCCGGGAGGTGGAGGCTGCAGTGAGCGTAGATCATGCCATTGCACTTCAGCCTGGGCAACAAGAAGAAAACTCAGTCTCAAAAAATAAACAAATAAAAAATAAAGGTATATAATATGTCTTAGATTTGATGAAATATGAGTGTGTTTGAGATCTGATCCAAGGTTTTAAAAAAATCATTTCAAATACTGGAGATAAATTCTGAGGAGCTTACTTATGAAAAACTAGCAAGTGATAGGTGGTATTTATAGATACGGTACTTACACAATTTATGTAATTAACATTTTCTCACAGACAAGGTTCCTTGTGGATATCATTGAATAATTTTTGTGTAGTTTCTATGCCCATGAAGTGCCTGGTAGGTAGTAGGAATTCACATGTTCTGCTATGCTGGTTGCAGCACAGGACACAAAAGTTAGAATTATTTCAAAGGACTTACACTCTACTAGGAAAGAGGGAAACAGAAATACAGTGTTGTATGTGGTATCTTCCCTAAGATAAGCACAACCAAAGAGCTATGGATGTTCAGAGGTAGAATGTAGTACTGGGATGATGTCAAGGAGGCAGTGGTACTTAAGCTGCTCAAGGTAGGGAAGCAGTTTACTTGCTAGTTTTTCATAAGTAAACTCTTCAGAATTTATCTCCAGTATTTGAAATGAATTTTTTTTTTTTTTTTTTTTGAGACAGATTCTCGCTCTGTTGCCCAGGCTGGAGTGCAGCAGCTCGATCTCGGCTCACTGCAAGCTCCACCTGCCGTGTTCACCCCATTCTCCTGCCTCAGCCTCCTGAGTAGCTGGTACTACAGGCACCTGCCACCACGCCCGGCTAATTTTTTTTTTTTGTACTTTTAGTAGAGATGGGGTTTCACCGTGTTAGCCAGGATGGTCTTGATCTCCTGACCTCATGATCTGCCCGCCTCGGCCTCCCAGAGTGCTGGGATTACAGACGTGACCCACTGTGCCCAGCCTGAAATGAATTTTTTAAAACCTCAGATCTGAATATATTCAAACACCAATATTTCATCAAATCTAAGGCATACCATATACCTTTAATTAAAAAAAAAATGCTGAGCAGAGTTGCTTATGTCTGGGAGGCTGAAGTGGAAGGATTGCTTGAGGCCAAAAGTTTGAGACCAGCCTGAGCAAATAGCAAGATCCTGCCTCTAAAAGCAAACAAACAAACAAATGCTGCTAGTTACGTTTATTCCAACATCAGATACGTCAGACTGTGAAAGAAGCAGCATCTTAAATCTGATGAAATATGGTAGGTAAAAAATAGCGCAAGGCTAAATATAAGTGACTTTTAAGTTATCTGTTCTTTTCGATTATCACTACTGCTACTAGCCATTAGAATATTGGTTTGGATAGGCCAAGTGCAGTGGCTCACACCTGTAATCCCAGCACTTTGGGAGGCCGAGGCGGGTGGATCACAAGGTCAGGACATCAAGACCATCCTGGCTAACACGGTGAAACCCCATCTCTACTAAAAATACAAAAAAAATTTAGCTGGGCATGGTGGCGGGTGTCTGTACCCCAGCTACTCGGGAGGCTGAGGCAGGAGAATGGCGTGAACCCAGGAGACAGAGGTTTCAGTGAGCAGAGATCACGCCACTGCACTCCAGACTGGGTGACAGAGCGTAACTCCGTCTCAAAAAAAAAAAAAAAAAAAAAAAAAAAAAAAAGAATATTGGTTTGGATAATGGAAAGTTGACTAGAGCTATAAAATCTGTTTCAAAATAAAAGATCTGCTCAAGAATGTGATGATCACTTGCTGTATTGTACAACAAAGTCAAACTGCTGGTAGACTCAGGTGACAGTCAAATGTTGGAGGCTATGTTGGGATGAGTTGTTTCAAGGCCTCTTTCATTCTTCCCATGCCATGTCCAGGAGTTCTTCTCTGTTAAAACTGAAGAGATGCCAGCCCTCCACAGAGGAAAGGTCTAAAGCCCCTCGACTAGTGTAGTAGTCGACAGAAGCCTGGTTCCAAATGACGACAAGAAAGTGCATGCGGTTACATTGAGTTCTGATGGCTATCTGTTTAAAAACAAACAAGCAAATATTAGTTTCATTTGAAAGTATAATCTTCATTAACATTTATATTTTATTGAAGGTCTACTCTATGCAAGACACTATGTGTGAATAATACTTCCAAATATAGTAGTTATCTTTTGAACTTTTCTATAGCTGTAAAAAGAAAAAAAACTCACTGTTCTGAGCTTCAAAGCCCTCTTTAAAAGCTCAAAACTGATATTTGCAAAGCCTTTATCATATAGAAAAGGTGTACCTATAAGAATACATGTTTTGATATGTTTCCAAAATACAAGAAGATCTTCCTTTTATAGTCTTGTAATATTATACTGTGGGCCTGTTTTTTTGAATAAAAATGCTTTCTAATCTCCCTCTTTACTTTCACTTGATAGCAAAAAGGGTGTATAGTGTGGTTGTGGATTATATATAAATCAATTTTAATTGACTGTAACTCATATGCTGTATATGATCATCTGATTTGAAAATCCACTTTAATTTGGGTAGAAATTTGAAGTATATGTTGGGGTTATGTTCAAATGGTGAGATTAATGATTTAATTTATGCCCTGTGAATATTTATTGAAGAAAAAGTTAGTGAATAGAATATCAGTACTAACTGTAATACATACCTGACTTAGCCTCTTCAGCATTTCAGCTCCAATACCTAGACCTTTTAAATAGACAATGCAAAATGAAAACTGCAAATTTCACTTAACTAGTCATTTGCTTTAGTTTAAAGTAAGTAATATCTAAAACTCTGTATCTTTTTTTAATATTATTAATAGCTTGTGGAAACACAACTCATGAATGCTTTCATATCCCTTTTTCCTAATTGGAATGAAGTACAGAAGGTCAGAGAAGAGTTTGGGTTTATTTTAAAGATCCGTGAAGAAGTGAGTCTCTGCCACTATTGTCTTATAATGGTGTATTTCTTATCTATTTTTACTGAAAACCACCTAAAATGTAAAAGCATTTTTAAAGATAAAAGTATATCTGTGTGACCAGGCACAATGGCTCACACCTCTTATCCCAGCATTTTGGGAGGCCAGGGCAGGAGGATCACTTGAGCCCAGGAGTTCAAGACCAGCCTGGGCAACACAGACTCTCTTTCTACAAAACATAAAGAATTAGCTGAGTGCTGTGGCACCTGCCTGTAGCCCCAGCTACTTGGGAGGCTGAGGTAGGAGGATTGCCTGAGTGTAGGAGGTCGAGGTTGCAATGAGACGTGATCACACCACTGCTCTCTAGCCTGGGTGACAGAAAACCCTGTCTCAAAAACAAAATTAAAAAAAAAAAAAACATATAGCCATGTGATAGCTTGGCTTATTCAAACCTTGAGAGGAAGTAATAAAATGTTTTTCTAATCTGTGACTGAGTGTTCACTGCATGAAAGAATATCTAGGATAGTGATCAAACTCATTAAGTAGCAATAAGTTACATTAACTAAAACACCATATGTATAGTAAAATCTTGTCTCCTTAAAATATGTCATTTTAATTTTTAAGGTATTTAGAAGTATCGTTACAGGAAGTCAGGGATCCCGAACGGAGGGACCGGCTGAAGCTGTGGCAGAAGAACATAAATTGTGAAGATTTCATGGATGTTTATTAGTTCCCCAAATTAATACTTTTATAATTTCTTATGCCTGTCTTTATTGCAATCTCTAAACATAAATTGTGAAGATTTCATGGACTCTTATCACTTCCCCAGTCAATACTCTTGTGATTTCCTATGCCTGTCTTTAATCTCTTAATCCCATCATCTTCATAAGCTGAGGATGAATGTCACCTCAGGACCCTGTGATGATTGCGTTAGCGGCACAAATTGTTTAAACAATATGAAATCTGGGCACCTTGAAAAAAGAACAGGATAACTGCGATGTTCAGAGAACAAGGAAGATAACCTTAAGGTCTGGCTGCCTGTGGGCCGGGTGGAACAGAGCCGTATTTCTCTTATTTCAAAAGCAAATAGGAGAAATATCGCTGAGTTCTTTTTCTCTGCAAGGAACATCCCTGAGAAAGAGAATGTGTTCCTAAGGGGAGGCCTCTGAAATGGCCGCTTTGGGAACGTCTGTCTTTCATGGTTGCAGATAAGGGATGAAATAAGCTCTGCTCTCCTGTAGCACTCCCAGGCCTATTAGGACAAGGAAATTCTCGTCTAATAAATTTTGGTCAGACCAGTTGTCTGCTCTCAAACCCTGTCTCCTGATAAGATGTTATCAATGACAATGCGTGCCCGAAACTTCATTAGCTATTTAAATTTTGGCCCGGTCCTGTGATCTCGCCCTGCCTCCATTTGCCTTGTGATATTTTATTACCTTGTGAAGCATGTGATCTCTGTGACCCACACCCTATTTGTACACTCCTTCCCCTTTTGAAAATCATTAATAAAAACTTGCTGGTTTTGCGGCTTGGGGGGCATCACAGAACCTGCCTACATGTGATGTCTCCCCCGGACACCCACCTCTAAAATTTCTCTCTTTTGTACCCTTTCCCTTTATTTCTCAGACCAGCCAACACTTAGGGAAAATAGAAAAGGACCCACGTGAAATACTGGGGGCTGAATTTCCCCAGATATCTGGCGCCCACGTGGTCTTTCTTTATTCCCAAGTGCATGTGGGAACCTGAGTCCCTTTGGTAGGTGCGGAGAAACGTCATCAATTTGGTCCACAGATATGTATGTTCAACTCCCTGACAACTGGTGAGGAGTCTGTATATGGTCCAGGTTAACTGTGGGTCATGTGGAGTCTAAACATCATGTTTATCTCTGCTATATTAAACTCTTATTAAAACAGGGCAGTGTTCGAGTGCCTATGGAAAATATAGTCACTCTAGTCAGGGCAGTGGAAGAATACTGTCCTTGGTTTCCTGAAAAAGGAACCTTAGATGTAGAAATATGGGATTGTGTTGGTGCAACATTCTGGGAACTGGTCTCCACAGGAAATTATGTTCCTGTCACTGTTTGGGGTGATTGGGCCTTGGTACATGCTGTCCTGATGACATGCCAATCTCGTGACCCCCTACAGTTACCACAGTTTTCTGAATCTGACGACCCTCCACCTCTTCCTCAACCTTCCTCTCCCGCACAGCCTTCATTATCTGATCAGCCTCTCCCTTCGTCTACTCCTCCCCCACCTGACGATGTTGAGAATTCAATGTCTAACTCTGGTGACTTTAGATTACAGTCACCCCCGACGATCTTTTCTTTTCATGAAGAGCCGGTACTTGTAGCTCCTGCGCCCCGACTCACACAGCCCAGGACCATATATATGCTAATTCTTCTCTTTTCAAATCTCTGGAGTCACCTAATGGCTCTGGGACCAAACTACAACTTACCTATAATTCTGCAGGCCCTCCCCTGTCCTCTTCAGCCCCTCACCCTCCTGTCGTTTTGGTTCCTCAACCGGTCGCTTTGCCATCCATTCAGCCTGCTTCCCCGTACCCTTCTTCACACATGAACGCCAGTAATCACCAGTATACTTCTGCTCCTTCTGCTCCCCAATGCCCTTTTCTCACACTCTCATTCCAGTCCAACCCTCTCACCCTCAGTTCCCCTTATCTACACATGCTTTTCCTGTCACTTGTATGCCAACTCCATCTCAGATGCCTACTCTTGAAACTTCAATGCAACGCTTATTATGCCAAAACAAAGAAACAAGTGGATTAGACACGTGGACTTATCCGGTCGCTCTAGACCTGTAGCAGGACGAGCCACAGACAAAACTCCTCGGACACTGGATTAAAGAAGGAAGAGGTTTTTTATTGGGCCGGGAGCATCAGCAGATTCGCGTCTTAAGAGCCGAGCCCCCCCGAGAAAGAGATATTTGGCCTTTTTAAAGGCTTACAACTTTAAGGGGTCCACGTGAAAGGGTCATGATAAATCGAGCAAGCGTGGGAAACGTGACTGGGGGCTACATGCATCAGCTAACAGAACAAAAAGTTTTATAATGCTTTTTTCATACAGTGTCTGGAATTTACAGATAACACAAGTAGTTTAGGCCAGGGGTTGATGTTATTATTATTACTTTGTTTAGCTCCTAGGGCCGGGTGGTGGTGCCAAGGTTGTCTGGCTATTTATCTTACTTTTGTTTCTCTCTCTCTTTACTCCTGTCTTGTGAACTAGGCAAGGTGGGGGGAGGAGGGCAGCATGAGTAATAGTGGTCTCCTTCATTAGACCCACCTAACTTCCAAGGGGTACAAATGCGTCATTATGTACCTCTTAATCTTACCTTTTTAAAAGAATTTAAGGATGCTTGTACTCAGTATGGTCCTACTTCTCCTTATGTTAAAATGGTATTACACACTTTTTGTACAGAGGTCACTTTGCTTCCTTTAGACTGGCAAAAGCTGTTCTGACCCCATCTCAGCATTTACAATTTTGTACTTGGTGGTCAGAAGAGGCTCGTTTGCAGGCTCAGCTAAATTGAACTAAATTGAACTAGTTACTCAGGCTCAGCTCACAGGCTCTGATAGTTTGTCTGATTCTTATGCCCAATTAAACTTTGATGCTCTTACCACAGAACAAGTAACAAAGGTGTGTATGAGAGCTTGGGATAAATTACCTGCTCCAGACCAAGCTCCTGTTTCTTTTACCATGGTTAAACAGGGTCACTCTGAATTATACCCTGAGTTTTTAGCTAAATTACAAGATGCTTTTGAAAATTCTGTCCTTGATGAGCGTGCTCAAGGTATTCTCCTTTGTATGTTAGCTTTTGAAAATGCAAACCATGAGTGTAAAATGGCCATGCATTCTGTCCAACAACAAAATTTACCTGATCACGAGGTGTTGCCTGCATATATTAAAGCTTGTGAAGGCATTGGATCAGACACCCACAAAGCTATTCTGTGGGCACGGACATGAAGGACACCAACCAAACTGGTCCCACTAATTCTTTTCTTGGAGCCTGCTATAATTGCAGTCAACTTGGTCATACTCGAAAAAATTGCACTGTTAAAAACTTAAAAGCAGCCAAGCCAGCTCAACAAACACGACCAAATGCTGCTGCTACTGTTTGCCCACATTATCGCAAAGGTAAACATTGGGCCAGTAATTGCCACTCTAAAGATAGATGTAGATGGAAATCCCCTGCCACAACACCAGGGAAACGGGGAGCGGGGCCAGTCCCAGGCCCCAATATCAAATGAGACGCTTCAGACTCAGACCAATGTTGCTTTTCTGCTTCAGGTGGTCCCAATGCAACCCTCAGCACAAACAAATTTACCTACAGCCAAACCAAATGGGTCCCAGCCTCTCCTGTCTCAGTACAATGCTTGTCCACCTCCGCAGTAGGGGGCGGGGTGGTCGATCTCTGTAGTACTATTCCTCTAAATTTACTACCTATCTCTTTGCCTTTAATTGTCCCCACGGGGGTCAATGGCCCTTTACCTCAAGGTTCGGTGGGTCTGGTGTTAAGGTAGGGCATCCACCTCTGCTAAAAGTATCATCATTTATACTGGTCTCATTAATTCTGATTCTGTTGATGAGATTAAATTAATCGTGTCTGCCAAGGTTCCTGTTTCCATTCCGGATGGTGAGTCAATTGCTCAATTGCTTTTACTACCTCATACCATTTTAAACAAAGGAGATAAGACACGTAGCCCTGCGATGGGCTCTGGCAGTTAAAAGGCCGCTTATTGGATTAATGTAATTTCTAAACAACAGCCCACCTGCACTGTACACGTTCAAGGAAGAAAGTTTGAGGGCCTAGTAGATACTGGAGCTGATGTTTCTGTTATTTCCTCTAGTTTATGGCCTTCCTCCTGGCTTAAACATCCCACTAACATGGGACAAGTAGGTGTTGGAAAAGCTGAGGAAGTTTATGACAACACATTTGTCTTGCCTCATACTGGCCCTGATGGTCAAAAGGGTACAATGCAGCCTTATATCAGGCCAATTCCCATTAATTTTGGGGGTAGAGATTTACTGGCACAATGGAGGGCTGAAATTAATGTTCCACATAACTCTTACAGTGCTCCCAGTCAGCATATGATGGAAAACATGGGGTTTGTTCCTGGGCTCGGTCTCAGTCCAAAGCATGAAGGGATTACTAAACCCCTCCCAGTTACTATAAAAGAAAACAGGGCTAGTTTAGGTTATCCTTTTTACTGGCGGCAGCTGCCACGCCTCCTGATCCTATCCCTTTCCAATGGAAATCTGACACAGCCGTTTGGATTCAGCAGTGGCTGCTTTCTAAAGAAAAACTGGAGGCTTTAACTAAATTGGTTTCTGAACAGTTACAACTTGGAAATGTGGAACCTTCTCTTTCCCCCTGGAATTCTCCTGTGTTTCTAGTAAAAAAAAGAAATCAGGCAAGTGGCGGATGGTAACCGATTTAAGAGCCATTATAATGCCATAATTAAACCTATGGGTACTGTCCAACCCGGCATGCCTGCTCCTGCTTTAATACCTAAAAATTGGCTTCTCATAGTTATTGATCTTAAAGATTTTTTTTATATTGCTTTACATAAATCGGATTGTGAAAAATTTGCTTTTACTGTACCATCTATCAATAATCAGGAGGCTGCAGCTCATTATCAATGGAAAGTACTTCCTCAGGGAATACTGACTAGCCCTACAATCTCCCAGGTTTATGTTGGACAAGTGCTTTCACCAGCTCAAGCCCAATTTCCCCAGGCCTGTATTCTTCATTTTATTGATGATATTTTAATTGCTGCCCCCACTGAGACATAATTAATTGACTGTTACAAAATTTCGAGCCGCCATGTTACAGAGGCTGGGTTACACATCGCTCAGGATAAAATTCAACAGACCACTCCTGTTCAATATTTAGGAATGGTGGTCGATAAACAACATATTCAACCTCAAAAAGTTCAAATTAGGAGAGATTCTTTGAAAACATTAAATGACTTCCAAAAACTTTTGGGTAACATTAATTATTTAAGACCTGCTTTAGGTATTCCGACCTATGCGCTGTCTAACTTGTTTTCTACACTGCGGGGAGATTCCAGTCTCCGCGGTCCCAGGACTTAGACCGCTGAGGCTTTACTAGAACTGGAATTCGTAGAGGAAAGAAACCAGACCGCCCAGTTATCTAGAGTACAGCCGTTTCAGCCTTTTCAACTTCTGGTTTTTGCTTCATTACACTCCCCTACTGGACTAATAGTTCAACATAATGATTTAGTGGAGTGGTGTTTTCTTCCTCATTCTGTGTCAAAAACTTTGTCTGTTTATCTGGACCAAATAGCCATATTAATTGGACAGGCTCGGTGTAGAATACTTCAAATTTCTGGATTTGATCTGAATTTAATTGTAGTTCCTTTCAATTGACTCGAAGTTCAAACCGCCTTTCAACATTCCGTACTGTGGCAAATTCACTTGACTGATTTCATTGGCGTTGACAATCATTATCCAAAGAACAAATTGTTTGATTTTATAAAGATGACGTCTTGGGTGGTCCCTCGATTAACCAAAGATCAGCTCATTCCTGAGGCCGTTACAGTGTTCACTGATGGCTCCAGTAATGGCAATGCTGGTCATGTAGGCCCTACAGACAAGCTTATTTCTACCTCTTATACCTCTGCTCAAAAGGCAGAGTTAATTGCTGTGATTACTGCCTTACAGGATTTCCCCAAACCTTTAAATATTTTCTCTGATTCTGCTTATGTTGTACATGCCACTAAAAATATAGAAACTGCTACTATCAAACATATTGATAATTCTGAATTGGCTTCTTTATTTTCAAGGTTACAACAGGTGTTTCGCCAACTAGACACCCTTTCTATATTACACATGTTAGATCTCATACCACTTTACCAGGACCCATGTCTGCCGGTAACCATAAGGTCGACTGTTTGATCTTTTGCAACCCAAGAAGCTCAGGAGTTCCATAATCTCACTCATGTCAGTGCTGCTGGATTAAAAGATAAATTTGCTCTTACCTGAAAACAGGCTTAGTTTATTGTTCACAGCTGTCCTCAGTGCCAAGTTTTTATACTTCAAATCAGGAACCTGGCATTAATCCCAGAGGCCTAACTCCTAATGCTTTACGGCAAATGGATGTAACTCATGTTAGCTCCTTTGGCAGACTGTCATATGTACATGTTTCTGTAGATACCTTCTCAGGTTTTATCTGGGCTACTTGCCAAACAGGGGAAGGCACGGCCCATGTTAAAAAACATCTGTATTCTTGCTTTGCAGTTATGGGGCTTCCATATCAAATAAAGACAGACAACACCCCCGGATATGTTAGTAAGGCTTTTGATTTATTTATGCAACAGTGGGGATTTCCCATATTACTGGAATCCCTTACAATCCTCAGGGACAGGCTGTGGCGGAACGGGCCAATCACACTTTAAAAACCCAATTGTCCAAAGAGTCTGAACAGCAAAAACATGATTTAACTACCCCCCACTCCCAATTATATTTGGCATTGTTTACATTTTTTTAATGTTCCTAAAGATAATAATCTAACTGCAGCCGAATGCCATTATACAGGCAAAAAATTCTCCCTAAACGAAGGCAAGCCAGTGTTATGGAAAAACTCCCAAATTAATACCTGAGAACCTGGCACAATTATAATGTGGGGAAGAGGATATACTTGTGTTTCACCAGGAGATCATCAATCCCCTGTCTGGGTACCCACCAGGAGACTCAAGCTTCGGGTGAATACTGACAACGAAAACCACATGGAAAAGACGTCCATGTCAGAGACCGCCCTCAGACGTGGTGAGATCTGTGCCAACTCCTCAGAAGCAGGCACACCAAATCACAATGGGTCTGGTTCAGTCCTCCCTGATGGCAATGGAGACCCATCTAACTAATCCCACTTCTCCTGATTACCTTTCTTTTTCTCCTTACAAACCTAAAAATCTCACTATTTCTATTAGCCTGAAAATAACATCCCTCTGTTCTCTTCCTCCTTCAGCCCTCAATCTCACTTACGCTAGGTTTTATTTAATGATTCTCCTCCTTATACTTTCTGTCTCACCAGTTTCCTCTCGCACTGATTTACCTGCTACACAAAATTATTCTTACTGGACTTATGAGCCTTTTCCTCCATTTATTAGACCTCTCACCTGGATTGATGCTTCTGCAGAAATCTACACTAACAATAGTGTGTGGATGCCTGGAGCTACAGATGACCATTGCCCTGCTCAACTAGGAGAAGAAGGCACTGCATTTAATGTTATCATGGGTTATAAATACCCACCTCTGTGCCTCGGACATGCACCTGGTTGTATCCATCTAGAAACTCAAGTCTGGGCTGCTTATCTTCCGGAGAGATCAGTTACAGAGGAACCGGGACATTTGATCTCTGGCCTCTCCCTTTCTACTTTAAAACAAATGAAAGGGGGAGTAATGGGAGATATCCCATACTTTCAATATAAATCTGCAGGAAAACCATGCCCTAAAAATTTTGAGGGCCCATCTAAAACTTTAATTTGGGAAGACTGTTAACTCACATGCAGTCATATTAAAAAATGACTCATATGGTTTAGTAATAGACTGGGCACCCAAGGGCTATTTAAAAAACAATTGCTCCTCTGGCGGAAAGGAATGCCTGGAGGCTACTTATTTTATTTCTTATTGGGAGAACAAGAATCATCATTCTACTTTGCATAGGAGGTTCAGCTCATTCTTTCCCTTAAAATGGGAAGATAAAGGCATTACCCGCCCCCCCCCCCCAGGCCTTGTATGATACTCCCCATTCTGAGCCTAGAACACCCAGAACTTTGGAAATTGGCTATTGCCATGTCTGGACTGCGAGTATGGGAAGGGGAAACTATTCTGTTTGTTGTTCCCGCTACCGCCCCCATCTCTCAGTATCAACGTAGATCTGGACATTCTGCTTTACTTACTTCCAACCTGACTGTTCCCATACAGAGTTGTGTTAAGCCTTCTTACATGCTGTTAGTGGGAAATAACAAAATTTGGACGAACAATCAAACTGTCCAATGCATTAATTGTCAGTTATACACTTGTATTAACTCCCATTTTGACTCTAGGAAAAGTAATGTTGGTTCGAGCTCAAGAAGGAATCTGGATTCTGGTAACTTTGCCCAGACCTTGGGAATCCTCCCCCTCAATACATTTAATTAATGAAGTGTTACAGCAAATTCTAAAAAGATCTAAGAGATTTGTTTTCACTTCAATCGCTGTGATCATGGGCCTAATTACAGTTGCTGCACTGGCCAGCACTACCGGAATGACATTACATCAATCTATTCAAACGGCTCATTTTGTTAATAATTGGCAAGCCAATTCCACCCAAATGTGGAATTCTCTTCAAGGCATTGATCAAAAATTGGCTAATCAAATTAATGATTTAAGACCGTCTGTTAATTTGGCTTGGAGATCGGGTAGTGAGTCTCGAACATCACATGCAAATGCAGTGCGGTTGGAATACCTCTTCTTTCTGTATCACCCTGTATTCCTATAACAAGATTGATCATTCATGGGAAATGGCCAAAGGACACCTTCTGGGTAGGGAAGATAATTTATCATTGGACATAACTAAATTAAAGAAACAAATTTTTGAAGGCTTTCAAGCTCACTTATCCATTGTGCCTGGAGCTGAGGCCTTAGATCAGATGGCAGAAAATCTTTATGGACTAAACCCCACGACTTGGGTTAAGTCTATTGGGGGCTCAACTGTAGTAAATTTTGGAATTATGTTTCTCTGTTTAATCGGCTTGTCTTTAGTGTGCCAGACCAGTCAAAGAATCCTGCGTCAAAATTGAGAGAATGAACAAGCCTTCATCGCCATGGCACATTTATATAAAAAGAAAAGGAGAGATGTTGTGGGAAGTCAGGGACCCTGAACGGAGGGACCAGCTGAAGCTGCAGCAGAAGAACATAAATTGTGAAGATATCATGGACATTTATTAGTTCCCCATATTAATACTTTTATAATTTCTTATTCCTGTCTTTACTGCAATCTCTGAACATAAATTATGAAGATTTCATGGACTCTTAACAATTCCCCAATCAATACTCTTGTGATTTCCTATGCCTGTCTTTACTTTAATCTCTTAATCCCATCATCTTCATAAGCTGAGGATGAATGTCACCTCAGGGACCCTATGATGATTGCGTTGACTGCATAAATTGTTTAAACAATATGAAATCTGGGCACCTTGAAAAAAGAACAGGATAACTGTGATGTTCAGAGAACAAGGGAGATAACCTTAAAGTCTGGCTGCCTGTGGGCCGGGTGGAACAGAGCCGTATTTCTCTTATTTCAAAAGCAAATAGGAGAAATATCACTGAGTTCTTTTTCCCAGCAAGGAACATCCCTGAGAATCAGAATGCGTTCCTAAGGGGAGGCCTCTGAAATGGCTGCTTGGGGAATGTCTGTCTTTTATGGTTGCAGATAAGGGATGAAATAAGCCCTGATCTCCTGTAGCACTCCCAGGCCTATTAGGATGAGGAAATTCTTGTCTAATAAATTTTGGTCAGACTGGTTGTCTGCTCTCAAACCCTGTCTCCTGGTAAGATGTTATCAATGACAATGCGTGCCCAAAACTTCATTAGCAATTTTAATTTCACCCCGGTCCTGTAATCTCACCCTGCCCCCATTTGCTTTGTGATATTTTATTACCTTGTGAAGCATGTGATCTCTGTGACCCACACACTATTCGTACACTCCTTCCCCTTTTGAAAATCACTAATAAAAACTTGCTGGTTTTGCAACTTAGGGGGCCATCAAGAAACCTACCTACATGTGATGTCTCCCCCGGACACCCAACTTTAAAATTTCTCTCTTTTGTACTCTTTCCCTTTATTTCTCAGACCAGTCAACACTTAGGGAACATAGAAAAGGACCCACGTGAAATATTGGGGGCTGAATTTCACCCAATAAATATCATAAATTTTAGTTTTACCTTGGTAAGCTCGTGTGACATAAAAGTCCTCTAGGTAAAGTACCTTGCCAATCCATGAGTCATATGTAAAGTAGTACATGGCAAATCCAACAGTCAATTTGCCTAGGAAGGGAGTAGAAAGGGTGTAGAAAGGTTGTGTTGAATCTTAGCCAGTTCTTTACCCCCAAATTGAATGTCTTTTGGTGTTTGTTTAACTATTAAAGTAATAAATGCTCATTGAAAAAAAATAACAGTACAAAAACTTACAGTGTAGAGGACTTAAGTCCTTTAAAATATAACCTTTAAGATATAAGCCTTCTTTTTATAGTGTGGTGTACGATCTTCCAAAAAATTTTAGCTGGGCGCAGTGGCTCATGGCCGTAATCCCTGTGCTTTGGGAGGCCAAGGCAGGAGGGCCAGTTGAGCTCAGGAATTTGAGACCAGCCTGGGCAACATTGTGATACCCTGTCTCTACAAAAAATAATTTTAAACTAGTTGGACATAGTGGCACATATGTGTAGTCCCAGCTACTTGGGAGGCTGAGACACTTGTGCACAGGAGTTTAGTTGGAGGCTGCAGTGAGTCATGATCATGCCACTGCACTCCAGCCTGGGTGACAGAGCAACCCCGTCTCTTAAAAAATTATAATAATAATAATGCTTATACAAACATAAGTAGATACCATGCATATTCTTTACCAAAAAACTGGGTTTATACCCATTCTTTTCTCTTCTGCTTAATAGTAATTATATGCTGCAAAACTGTACTATTTTTCAGCATGGAAAAAATATATTCCAGATTAAACTGGAGAAGAAAGATTTACTCTACCTGATGGTTTTTGTTGCTCATTTACTTCTGCAATCAGGCAGTAGAAAAGGGGATTGTCCCCAAAGCCATCTCTGAGTAAATCTGAAATATCAATTCATATATAGTATGTCAGAAAGTTTACAGCAGAGAAGGATATGGTGGATAGGAAGCACTAGGAATTTTTCCACCTGGATAGCAATTGTATTGACAGAAACTAAAGTGAGTATTTTGGAACTCTGGAGTTTATCTGAACATTTGCAACTTACAGGAGACAGCCTGACTGGTCAACTGCAGTTAATTTGGATCAAATTCAGCCATCAGTGAGGTGGCAGCTACCCAGTACTCAACACCATCTACTCCATGGGAACAGCAACCTGTATTTCTGTAGCAGTTTGCTGGAACCAGAGTGATCAATAAACATCTTGTCCTCAAAATACTGAAGTTCTGTGTTTTGACTGTGTATTGTTACTCTGATCACTGAGGTGAGGACTTGGAAACCCCCACAAGCTGAAGTGGCTTCCAGGAGATTTAAAGGAGCTGCCTTGTTTTGTGAGAGATTTGGGAATTAAAAACATATATGCAGGGGAATTTAGAAAGTTACCATGTGTGACTAGATAAAGACACAGAGGGGACCTGAGAACACATTAAGCTGTCAACTCAGGCTGATTTGTGACACAGAGACACCCTGTAATGCTTTAAAATAAACTCCATCAAATCCTGGGGGAAAAGGATAATCTGATTTCCAAAGTTACCATAGTATTAGTTTCAAAGTCTAGCTTTCAACAAAGATCACAAGAAACGATGGTCATTCAAAGGAATAAAATACATTAACAAAAAACATACCTGAAGAAAGCCAGATGTTTGACTAAATAACTTAAAACATCTGTCTTAAAGATGCCCAAAGAGATAAAAGAAGACATGCACAAATACAGGAAAAAAATATATAAACAAAATAACATAGATATAAATTTACAAAAATCCTCTCCCTAACATTCTGAAGCTTAAAAGTATAATAACTGAAATGGAAAACAAACAAACAAACAACAAAAAAAACTATACTGGAGGGGTTCAAAGACACATTTGAATAAGTTGAAGAAAGAATCCGTGAACTTGAAACTAGGCCAGGTGAAATTATTGAGTCTGAAAAACAGAAAAGGGATGAGGAAAAGTGAACAAAGCCAAAAGTGTCTGTGGGACATCATCACCATTAAGTGGAACAGGATATATCTTGTGGGACAGGAGAGAGAGAGAGAGAGAGACAGAGAGAGCATGAGAATGAATGAGAATTTGAAAAAATAACTGCTGAAAACAAAATTTGACATAAAACATGAATCTACAAATACAAGAAGCTTAACAAACTCTAAGTAGGATACACCCAAAGAAATCCACACCAAGACACATTATAATGAAAGTCTCAAAAACCAGACAGAGAATACATAGCAAGAGAAGCAATTTGTCATATATGAGGGTCCTCAATTAGATTACCATCTGATTTCCTGTCAGAAACCTTGGAAGCCAAAAAGCAGTGGATTGATATTTAAAGTCTGAGGAGCGGGAGGAGTGGGGACTGTCAGCTAAGAATTTTATATCCACCAAAACTGTCCTTCAAAATGACGGAGAAATTAAGACATTCCCAGACACCCCTTCCCCGCCCCCGCAAAAAAAAAAAGAAACTGTAGGAATTCATTACCATTAGACCTGCCCAAAAAGAAATGCCAAAAGGAGTCTTTCAGGTTGAAATGAAAGTAATCTAGACAGTAACTAAAAGTTGTATGAATAAAGATTTCTGGTAAAGACAGATATATGAGCAATTATAAGAGGTAGTATTGTAATTATGTTTATACAGTTGACCCTTGAACAACATGGGTTGGAACTATGCAAGTACACTTACACATGGATTTTTTTCAAACACAAATCAAAAACAATATTCATTGGAGGAGAAACCCACATATACAGAGGACTGACTTTTCATATATGTGAGTTCAGTAGGACTCACTGCGGGACTTGAGTATGCATGGATTTGGGCATATGCAGTGGGTCCTGGAACCAATCTCCTGCATATACTGAGAGATGACCCTAACTCCACGTTTTGTTTTCTACATTGTCTGAAAGACAAATGGATAAAAATAATTATTATTTTTTATTTTTTTGAGACAAGTCTTGCTCACCCAGGCTGGAGTGCAGTGGCATGATCTCAGCTCACTGCAATCTCTGCCTCCTGGGTTCAGGCAGTTCCTGTGCTTCAGCCTCCCATATAGCTGGGACTACAGGCACCTGCCACCATGCGCAGCTAATTTTTTTTAAGTATTTTTAGTAGAGATGGGATTTTGCCATGTTGGCCAGGCTAGTCTCAAACTCCTGGCCTCAAGTGATCCACCCACCTCAGCCTCCCAAAGTGCTGAGGTTACAGGCGTGAGCCACCATGCCCAGCCTAATGTATGTTATTGGGCACACAATGTGTAAAGATGTAATCCCTGACATCAATAACAGAAGATGGGGACAGAGATATATATATAAGAAGAATTTTTGTATGCTATTGAAGTTAAGTTGGTTTAAATCAAAATTAGATTGTTGTAACCATCAAATATCCCCATGGTAAACAAAAAAAGTCTATAAAATATACACATAAGGAAATGAGAAGGAATCAAAATGTTTCACTACAAAAATAAAACACAAAAAAAGGACTAATGGAGGAAAGTAGGGACAACCAAAAGCTTTAAGGCATATGGAAAACAGTTAAATAGTACAGGCGAGTCCTTCCTCATCAGTAATTAAATGTAAATGGATTAAACACTCCTGCCAAAGCACAGAGATAGCCAGAATAGATTAAGGAAAACAAACAAACAAAAAAATGATCCAAGTATATACTGTCTACAAGAGACATACTGTAGATCCAAAGTCACAAATACGTTGAAAATGAAATGATGGAAAAATATCTTTCATGCAAATAGTAACTAAAAGAGAGCTAGGGTGGCTATACTAGTATCAGACAAAATAGACTTTAAGTCAAAAACAGTTACAAGAGACAAAGTACATTATGAAATGATAGAGGGGTTAATTCACCAAGAACATATAACATTTATAAATATACATGCATTGAACATCACAGCTCCAAAATATATGAAGCAAACACTGACAGAACCGAGAGAAGTACACAGCAAGACAATAATAGGAGATTCAATACCCCACTTTCAGTAATATATAGGACAACCAGACAGAAAAGTAGATGACTTGAACACTATAGACCAATTGTACCTAACAGACATATACATAAAGTTCTATCCAACTACAACAGAGTACACATTTTTTTCCCTCAAGTACACATGGAACTTTCTTTAGGATAGATACATTAGGTCACATACCAAGTCTTAATAAATTTTAAAATATGAAAATCACACACAATATTTTTTCTAATGACAGTACAATGATACTAGAAATCAGCGGGAAAAAAATTTGAGAAATTTACAAATATGTGGGAATTAAACAACACACTGTACACAACCAATGGGTCAAAGAGGAAAGTATAAGGGAAATAGGAAAACATTTAGATGAATGAAAATGAAAACACAACAAACACGCTTACGAGATGTAGTGAAAGTAGTGCTCAGAGGGAAAATTATAGCTGTAAATGCCATTTTAAAAAATGATCTAAAACAATAATCTAACTTTATGCCTTAAGGAACTAGACAAAGAAGAGCAAACTAAGCCCAAAGCTTGCAGAAAGAAGATAATAATAAAAATTGGATAGAGATAAAACAGAGGATGGAAAAACATGGAGAAAATCAATGAAGGTTGATTATTTGAAAAGATCAACAAAATTGACAGCTAGACTGACAAAGAGGATGCAAATAATTAAAATCAGAAAAGAAAATAAGGACATTACTGCCAACACTACAACATTAAAAGGGAGTATAAAAATATTATGATTTATATAACAACAAATTAGAAAACTTAGAAGAAATGGACACATTCCTTCAAACATGCAAATTACCTAAACCTACTTAAGAAGAAACAGAAAATCTCAACAGACCTGCAAGACTTTGAATCAGTAATCAAAGATCTCCCAACAAAAAAAAGTAAGGAACCAAATGGCCTCATCAGTGGTGAATTCTACCAAACATTTACAGAATAATTAATACCAGTCTTCCTCTAACTCTTCCCAAAAATTTAAGAGACGGAAGCACTTTATAATTAATTCTGTGAGGTCAGCATTACTCTGATTCCAAAGGCAGTCAAAGATATTAGAAGAAAGTTACAGGCCAATATTCCTTAATAATATAGGTTAAAAACTTCTCCACAAAATTGGAAATTGAACCCAACAGCATATTAAAGGGATTATTCACCATAATCAAGTGTGATTTATCCTAGGAATGTAAGGGTGCAGCAACATAAGAATATCAATTTAATACATCATATTAATGAAACAAAGGGGGAAAACCCACAAAATCAAATCAATGAATGCCAAAAAAGCATTTGACTAAAGCGCAACACTTTCAAGATAAAAGCTTTTATAAAACTAGGAATAGAGGGACATTCCTCAACATGATACAGTGTACTTATGAAAACGACATTACACTTAATGTTGAATGACTGAAAACATTCCCCCTTAAGATTAGGAAGAAGGCAAAGATGCCCACTTTCACCACTGATATTCAACATTGTACTGGAAGTTATGGCCAGAGCTATTAGACAAGAAAAATAAATAAAAACCATTCATAGGCAAGGCCCAGTGGCTCACGCCTGTAATCCCAACACTTTGGGAGGCCAAGGCAGGTGGATCACCTGAGGTCAGGAGTTCGTGACCAGTCTGGCCAACATGGTGAAACTCCATCTCTACTAAAAATACAAAAATTAGCCAGGTGTGGTGGTATGCGCCTCTAATCCCAGCTACTCGGGAGGCTAAGGCAGGAGAATTGCTTGAACCTGGGAGGCGGAGTTTGCAGTGAGCTGAGATTGTGCCAGTGCACTCCAGTCTGGTCAAGAGAGCAAGACTCTGTCTCAAAAAAAAAAAAAAAAAAAAAAAAAAAAAAAAAAAAAAATCCATAGTAGAAAGGAAAAGCTAAAACTATCTCTATTTGCAGATCACATGATTCTATATAGAGAAAATTCCAAAGAATCTAAGAGAAATCTTCTAGAGCTATAAACAAATTCAGCAAAGTTGCAGGATACAAGATCAACAAACAAAAATAAGTTGTGTTTCTATATAGCAGCAAAAAACAAACCAAAAAATAAATTAAGAAAGTAGTACCACTTACAATAACCCCTAAAAGAATTGAATACCTAGGAATAAATCTAATCAAGGAGGTTAAAAACTTGTATACTGAAAGCTATAAAACATTGCTGAAAGAAACTGGAAAAGATCCACAGAAATTAAAAAAAAAAAAACCTATATATGCATAGGAAGACAACATTGGTAGGATGCCAATACTATTCAAAATGATCTACATATTTAATGCAGTCCCTATTAAAATTCTGACAGCCTTTTTCACAGAAACAGAAAAGCTGATCCTCAAATTCATATGGAATTCCAGGGGGCCCCGAAGAGCCAAAACAATCTTGAAAACAAAAAATAATATTGGAGGACTCACACTTCCTGACTTTGAAACTTATTACAAAGCTACAGCAATTAATACTGTAGGGTAGTGACAAAAGGACAGACATATAGACCAATGGAACAGAATAGAGACCTCAGAATCAAACCCTCACATATCTGATCCATTGATTTTTGACAAGGGTGCTATGACCATTCATGGGGAAAAGGACTGTCTTTTCAACAAACAGTACTAGAGAAACTGAGTATCTATATGCAAATAATGAAGTTGGACCCTTAACTTCACAGCATGTACAAAATGTAACTCAAAATAGATCAAATACCTCAACATAAGTGCTCAATCTATAAAACTCTTAGAAGAAACATGGAAAATCTTCAAGACATTGGATTTGGCAATTATTTCTTGGATATAACACCAAAAGCACAAATGACAAATGAATAAATTGGACTTTATCAAAAATAAAATACTTTGTATGTGAAAGGACAATATCAAGAACAAAAAGGCAACCCATGGAATGGGAGAAAGTATTTGGAAATAATATCTGATAAGGGGTTAATATCCAGACTATATAAAGGACTCCTACAATTCAACAACAACAAAAAACCAACTCAATTCCAAAATGTGGAAATATCATAAATAGACACTTCTCAAAGAAGATATACAAAGGGTCAATAAGCACATGAAAAGGTGTTCAACATCACTAATCATTAGTGCAATGCACATCAAAACACAGTGAGATAGCACTTCATACAGACTAGGATGGGTATTACAAAAAAACAAAAATAAGTGTTGATGAGGATGTGGAGAAATTAGAACTCTTGTGCTTTGCTAATGAGAATGTAAAATGATGCAGCTGTTGTGGAAAACAGTATGGAGACTCCTCAAAAAAAAAAAAATTATCATATGATCCAGAAATCCACTTCTACGTATGTGCCAAAATAATGAAAGCAGCAACTCAGACAGATATTTGTACACCAATGTTTCACAGCAGCATTATTCACAATAGCCAAAATATGGAAACAGCCAAAATGTATAAAAGGATAAATAAAGTTATATATATATAATCACATTTTATATATACACAATGGAATGTTATTCAGCTTTGAAAAGGAAAGAAATTCAGATACAGGCTACCACTTGGATGAAACTTGAAACATTATGCTAAGTGAAATAAGACAGACACACAAGGACAAATATTACATGTTTCCAGTCATACGAGGTACCTAGAATAGGCAAATTGGTAGAGATGGAAAGTAGAATAGTAGTTATGAGAGCCTAGGGGGAGGTGGGCTGGCAATGGGGAGTTATTGTTTAATGATTACAGAGTTTCAGTTGGGTGATGGAAAGGTCTGGAGATAGATAGTGGTGCTGGTTGCACAACAATGGATGTATTGAATGTCACTGAATTATACAGTTACAAATAGTTAAAATGATATGTGTATTTAATCACATTTTTTAAAAGTTTGCAACAATAGGTAAGAGTAAACAAAAATCAAATCTCTCACTGGCCTCTATATAAGTACATAAGGACATTTTAAGATAAAAACAGGACTGAGGACATTATGAAATTACTGCAATTTAAATATATACTGAAATCCTAAGGCAGGATGCTGGAGTATACAAAGTATTTTAGTTATGACTGTTACATATTACCCTGAGCAGTATTTTCCTAACTACAACGAATAGTGTAGGGGCATTATCTTAACATAGTACAGATTGAGTATTCCTTATCCAAAATTCTTGAGACCAGAAGTGTTTTGAATGTCTGATATGTTTTTGATTTTTAAAATGTCATTATATACTCAACAGTTGAGCATCCCTAATCTGAAATCTGAAATGCTCCAATGAACACTTCCTTTGAGTGTAATGCCAGTGCTCAAAACGTTTCTGATTTTAGAGCATTTCAGATTTCAGATTCTCAGGTTAGGGATGCTCAATTTGTTATGCTGCTTCAGTTTGAGTACTGCTTTCATAGAGTGTACATTACTTTCAACTTTGTATTTCTTACTATTTCTTTTAAGCCAACAAAATTACTATTTAGTTAACATTCTAGTGGTGTTAATTGTCAAGTATAAGAACATAAGTATCATCACATAAGACGACTGATCCATGATCTATGCGGTTCAGGGTTCTATTTCTGACCGAGGCACTAAGACTCATTTGTTAGGGCATGGCGCAAAAGACTCCACAAACATCCCAGAACTTCCTTCTGAATCTGTCACCCAGTATTATAGTGAAACCATTTATCTCCTTGGTAGAATGTTCTCAGTTTATTACATGCATTCTGAAGTATTCAACTTCAGGGAGTTATCCTTCATCAATTCTTCTAGATTTTGATAACTGTCTTCACCTAGTCTTTGCCATTTGTAATTTTATAAACATTAATAATCTTTTCATCTTCATATTTACTCCCTAAAATGTTCTAATTCTTCACAAATCACTGGCCTATCCTATTAATTTTGCTATCGACATGTAGTAAATACTTTGAAAATATTTTAAATCATTTTGCTTTTATCGATTTCATTGTATCAAGCTACTACCAACATACTGGGTGTTAAATTATACTTTTTTGACCAGTAACGCTCCTCATTTTACATTCTGAAAACCAGCTGGTCTATTGCAGCTGTAAAGGTGTAAGAGCTCTTAAGTAACAATTTTGTACTAAAAATAAGGAAAATAAAGTAGTGGAGCTCTGACAAAGCTATCAAATGTATGTCCTGTACATGCTAGTAATGGTGTCATCTTTGTGTACCAAGAGCAATAGCTTCCACATATCTAAGTAGTACTGTGTGTTTTTTTTTCTTGCTCTGAAAATACCACAAAGTATCTTACCAGCTGCTGTTAACTCCATTGCATCTAGCATGCTTTCACAGGCAGCCAATTCCTGTCAAAGTAGATAAAACCTTCAGTTTATGATTTAGCAATAAATTATTAAGATGATAATCATCATACAATTTGTATTAAACATTTATTGACATGTGATATCCTGGGCAGTGTTAAAAGTTAGTCAGACTTAATCCCAGTCATCTAGAAACAAAATCTAAAACAGTAATGCAACAAAAGGATGTATAAATATTATTAGAGAGATTAACTATGTTGATACCTCACACATATGAATGTCTATTATCCAGATTAGTAACCTTGAATGCAGCCAGAAACTGGGAAGTAAAGCAAAAAATGTTACTGAGCATTCAAGGCAGCTGTCATAAAGTTTATGTATTATGAAGCTCATAGGCTTTACAGAGAAGTCTCTCAGGTGTTTGCCTGTGAGATGTTTTTGCCATTTTAACTTGAGGCTTTTTTATTGTGGCTTTTTACTATATCATGTTTTTTTTTGTTTGTTTGTTTTTTGTTTTTTGTTTTTTACATATTCAGGTTCTTTTCCTTCACGGTTTATATCTCATGCTTGGAAAGCAAAAGGTATTCACTCATTTTCTTTTTAAGATCATAATATTAATAATTGATTTGTTCAACTTTTTTTGGTGTAAGAAGTTAGGTAGAATTTCACCTTTATCTTTTCCTCCCAATTATCCCAACAGCACTTACTGAATAACCCATCCTGGATGACTCGACATGTCCCTTTTATCATATACTACATCCTCATTTACAGTCATCCCTTTGTATTCATGGGAGATTAGTTTCAGGACCTGCTCCCTCAGCCCCAGGATACCAAAATCTGAGCGTGTTCAAGCCCCTTATATAGCAGAGTATTTGCAATACCCTATGTGTATCCTCTCATATACCTTAAATCATCTCTGGATTACTTATAATATCTAATACAATGTAAATATTATGTAAATAGTTATACTGTATTGTATAGGGAATAATGACAAGAAAAAAGTCTGTACATGTTCAGTACAGTTGCAATTTTTACAAATATTTTCAATCCATGGTTGTTTGAATCTACAGATGTAGAAGCCATGGATACAGAAGGCTGACTGCATACTTAAGAGAACTTCTGGGCTCTCCTTTCTGTCCCATTGATCTATCTGTCCACTAGTTACCATAGTATTTTAATTACTTACAGTTTTATAATATCTGGTAGAGATCATCTCCCCTCATTACTCTTCTTTTTTGGATTTTTAAAATGTTTCTATGTGAAAATTTGACTGGAATTGCATTAAACTTTTAATGGAAATAAGCTTTTAAAATACAGGAGAACAGCAAGGACCAGATTACATAGAGCATTAGTAAGAAGTTTGGATTTTATTCTCAAGACAGCCAGAATCTCAATGGAATTTTAAGCATTTTGACTGCTGTGTAAAGAATGGATTGATCAGGGAGGACAATATTTATGTTGATACCTCCCCTAAGACGCTGTAAGCTCCTTGAGGGTAGAGACTGTAATCCAAGAATCCTTATATCTTTTATACTACTTGGTGTATAATCTTCCCCTAATATGCATTCAATGTTTGTACAATGAAGAAAAATAAAATATTAATACTACTCAGCACCATCTGTGGTTCACCAATGGTCCAAAACCACACTTTAGGGACCACCACAATATAAAGCTTTAGAAATTCTGGTAAGCAAGAAGTTATGGCTGCCTGGCAATGAAATGACTAGGCTCCCAAATAATGCTGTGATGTGGTGATTGAGAAGAGTATAAAATGAGTTCATACAGAGGATACTTGGAATGGAACAGTCAATAAAACCTGCAATATATTCAGCTAAGCAATTACTGTGGTTCAAACTCTAATAAACTCCTCTGCAAAGAGAGACTGTTTTGCAAACTTAGCAATGAACAGGAGTTAGGACAAATGGACATAAAATATTAAGAAGAACATAAAACTCAAAGCCAATTAATCATTATATACATGTATGTGAGACAGTAAGTAATTTAGCTTTTCTATTATTTTTCCACAATGAATACTCATTAAAATTACTCCCAATAAACATCTTACGTATTATCAGATACATGTGACAAATTAAAAAGTAAATGTGACCAGAAACCCTACAGATAGTTTCACTGAAATGGGGTGATCTAGTGATGTATTATTCCCTTGGTGATGACAATGGGCATTGCTTGGAAAGCTAGGAAAAGTACATTTGTCCAGGTAAAGAGATCATCATTCAATAATAAATTTATTAATTGCCAACCAGGTGTCAGATGCTAGAACTACAAAAAACTCTTTTAAAAATGTTTTCTACCACCTGGAAGAATGTGAATCTGTAATAATCTGTTGGGCATAGTATTTTGATAGGTTATCTAATCATTCAGATTAATGCCAGTTAGAGAAATGATGTAAGAATTTGTGGAAATGGAATAGAATGTAAGCCATAAAACGACAGATAACCCAGTTCTTACAGATCTGTAACCAGGCCTAGAATCACTTCCACAGGTGGATTTCACTAGAAAACTATGGGTATTTTATTTTGACCATTAAAACACACTCTCCAAAGGGAACACAAACTTGGCCTGATTTAGACAAGATTTAAATATATTAGTAAGGATATTAAAACATTTTCATTACAAAACACTTATGAGGTCTGCATATCTATAATCTGTGCCTTGCTCCAGCCACATATTTACTCCATAAAGAACTTAGTCTACCGCTTTATATGGAATTGTGTAGGTTGTCCATCACATAAATGAGTGCTTTCAGCACCACAGAACTTCAGCACAGTAACTGTGAACTACTAGATACTTTATCCCCTTTAATCAACTGGAATGATTTCCAAGGAAGCCATTCAAATAAACATTTAAATGAGAAATATGTAACCCAGCTGCTTGGCTCCTGAGGGCTGTCTGTGGCTGGGCTTCAGTGATCAATGAACTGTCTGAGAATGTATGGAAAATTTGTTGCATGTGACTATTGTTTTTTGGGTTAGCTGATCATCAGTTTCAACAAGTAGGTGTGGCCTTAGAAGCAATGAGACTCCTACTCCAAAATCTTTGCCACTAAAATATGAAATTCTATCATTGGTGGGTCATTTGTTTAAGGTAAGCATTTCTTTTCTCTAAGATACTCTTTTAAAGTTAAAATTTCCCCAGGAAACAGAACACATTCAGTCCCTAAAATTTCCAGGAATTGGTTCCCCTATAACTTTTTGAGCCCCTTACTATATGCCAAGCAATTTATGTGTAATCATTTTATGTTACTGTCTCATAACAACAGTCTTTTGAGATATATATTGTTATAATCTTAATTTTAGATGCAGAAAATGAAGAGTAAAGAGGTTAAGTAACTACCAGAGGTTATGTACACATAACTAGCAGAGGCAGAATTCGAACCCCAACTATGCCTCTCTTACTCTTTCAGCCCTACACTAATGCCGTGAGGCTCCATGTAATAAAAATGGGCTTACTTTAATCAGTCGCAAAATTTCTGGGCAGTCTCCAGCCTCTGCAGGTCTTATTTGAAAATAATCCATGCTTGTCTGCCTCATGCCCATTTGGCTCACACTTGGCTGGCTCCTGCCTGGTTGACTCAGGCCTGGTTGGCTCAGTACTAATTGGTCCAGCTCTTGTTGGCTCCGGCCTGGGTGACTCGGCCCTGGTTCCCATATGCCTGGATGACCCCTGCCTGGATGGCTCATGCCTGTTTGGTTCTTTCTTGATTGGCTAGTGCCTGGTTGTCTCATGCCTAGTTGGCTGGGGACTTGCTGGCTCATGCCTGGTTGCCACATGCCTGGTGAACTCATGTTTGGTCGGCTCCGGGCCAGTTGGCTCGGGCCTGTTTGCCATGTGACTCGTTGGCTTGTGCCTGATTGGTTGGTGCCTACTTGTCTCATGCTTGGTTGGCTCCTACCTGACTGTAGCCTGTCTAGTTGCCACGTCACTGTTTGGCTTATACCTGATCGGTTCGTGCCTGCTTGGCTCGTACTTGATTGGCTGGGGCCTGATTGGCTTGGGCCTGGTTGAGATGGGCCTGGTTGGCTTATGCTTGCTTTGCTCAGGAATAGTTGGTTCAGGCTTTGTGGCCACATGCCTGGTTGGCTCCTGCCTGGTTGGCTCCTACCTAATTGCCACGTGCCTGGTTGTTTCATGCCAGGTTGGTTTATGTCTGGTAGGCTTGTACCTGATTGCCTTATGCCAGCTTGGCTCATGCTTGGTTGTTTCATATCCACTTGGTTCATTTCATATAGGCTTGCACTCAGCTGGTTCATGTTCAATTGGTTCACACCATGTAAGCTTGGGCTTGGCTGGTTTATACCTGTTTGGTTGGAATCTGATAAACTTGATTGGTTTGCACCTGGTTGGCCCATGTCTGTTTGGTTCTTACATGATTGGCTAGTGCCTGGTTGCCTCATGACTGGTTGGCTGGGGACTTGCTGACTCATGCCTGGTTGACTTGTGTCTGGGTGGCTTGGGACTTGCTGCCTCATGCCTGGTTGACTCATGTCTGGGTGGCTTGGGACTTGCTGACTCATGCCTGGTTGACTCATGTCTGGGTGGCTTGGGACTTGCTGGCTTATGCCTGGTTGCCACATGCCTGGTGGACTCATGTTTGGTTGGTTCAGGACTGGTTGGCTCAGTCCTGTTTGCCATGCGCCTGGTTGGCTCAGGCTTATTTGGCTTGTGCCTGATTGGCTGGTGCCTACTTGTCTCGTGGTTGGTTGGCTCCTACCGGACTGGCTGTCTAGTTGCCCCACCACTGGTTGGCTCATACCTGATTGGTTCGTGCCTACTTGCCTCATGCTTGATTGGCTGGGGCCTGATTGGCTTGGGCCTGGTTGCGATGGGCCTGGTTGGCTTATGCCTGCTTTGCTCAGGACTAGTTGGCTCAGTTCTTGTTGCAGCATATCTGGTTGGCTCCTACCTAATTGCCATGTGCCTGGTTGTTTCATGCCAGGTTGGTTTATGTCTGGTAGGCTTGTACTTGATTGCCTCATGCCAGCTTGGCTCATACTTGGTTGTTTCGTGTCCACTTCGTTCATTTCATGTAGGCTTGCACTCTGTTGGTTCATGTCCATTTGGTTCATACCAAGTGAGCTTGTGCTTGGCTGGTTTATGCCGGTTTGGTTCGAATCTGATAAACTTGATTGATTCGTGCCTGATTGGTTCATGCCCTGTTGATTCCTGCTTGGTTGACTAAGGATGGGGTGGCAGATGATGGGTTGGCAGACAACTGATTGGCTGATGGCTATCTTGATGGAACAGGATCCCTTAACTGTAGTGCTGTGGTGGGAGGTTGTTGGCTGTGGCTGTTTCCAGTTCTTCTCAACTTGATTCGCCACTTTGAGATACCCCTCTATCAAGGTGGGAATTGGAAAAAGAGAGGACCACCTCAGGAAGGTTATTAATGCCTCCGATTTGCTGGAGTTGACTTCACCAGCGACCACAGCTGCAAGCTTGGCTGAGTTTCAGGTTGTCATCTGGCCTTTCCCTGCCGAAAGCGGGGAAGTAAAGGGAAGAAGAAAATGATCTTGGAGGAGTATAACCACCAGCCTGCCCTTGCATGGTCACTGCATCATAGTGCCGAAGTCACAATGCCGGTATCAAAGTGCCTACGTGCTCCCCCGCGTGGTGAGGGAGGGGCAAAGCAGGGCTCGCTTGACCACTTTATTTCATCGTCTCTTAAGAGCTTAAAATGGTGAAGCAAGAGGCTGGAAAGAGTCTCAGAGCTTATGCTTGGCACTCCCAAGAGTCCCCGCTGTTTTAGCCAATTCAAAGAAACTTGCCCCAACTCCCCTCCCTTTCCCTACATCCCATTCCTCAAATAATTCAATTCCTATTTCCGTCCTGATTTTTCACTTACACTGGAAACTAGTCCCAGTGAAGTGCTCAAGTCTGGAATGTAGATAATACGTCTTTAAAAATAATAATAGCTAGGCTGGACGTGGTGACTCACGCCTGTAATCCTAGCACTTTGGAAAGCCGTGGCGGGTGGATCGCCTGGGGTCAGGAGTTCGAGACCAGCCTGGCCAATATAATGAAACCCCACGTCTACTAAAAATACAAAAAATTAGCTGGACATGGTGGCAGACACCTGTAATCCCAGCTACTCGGGAGGCTGAGGCAGGAGAATTGCTTGAACCCAGGAGGTGGAGATTGCAGTGAGCCGAGCCGAGATCGCACCATTGCACTCCAGCCTGGGCAACAAGAGTGAAACTCTGTCTCAAAAATAATAGTAATAATAATAGCTACAGCTAACATTTACTAAGTTCTTTTATGGCCTAGGCTTAGTGGAATGTATGATTCATTTTCTTATTCAATCCATATCAACACTATTATCCCCAATTCTGAGGAAACTGACTCAAAAGATTTGGTTACCTCCCCAAGGCTTCGTAAAAGTTGGTGGAGAGCCTGAATTCAGACCCAGATCTATCTTTCCAGGCTTTTTATTATTACTCTGTCCTGCCTCTTAAAACACATTCTACTCATTCTCCATCCTCTTATCTGTGAGGTCAGGTATTTTGTCCTTTTACCTCTTCCTTCTGCAGGATTCATTCTCCCATCATTTTAACTGCTGGCTTACTTCCTGAATAATGTATATTATATAACTGGTTCTAATATTGTTTCAGATGGAATATTGTTTATTTTTTAAATATACCAGAGAACTTTGATTGAGGCTGTTCTAAGTCTCAGCTGTGCTAAGGGCTTTACATATGTATTATCTCACTTAATCACCACAATAACCCCGTGATGTATGTACTGTTGTTCCCCATTTTATCAATAAACTGGAATTTAAGTTAACTCAGTTCCCCACGTGTAGTAAACAGAGGAATGGGGATGGGTATCCAAGGCCCATCCCATAGATAGAAGCATTCAATTTAAACTAGAAAGCCCAATCACTATTAGGCCTATGCTAGCTATAAAGTGTACCTAGAGAGCCCATCTTCTTAGCATGACAAGCAAATCAAATCACATCGCAGAATTATGTCAAGCTTAATACAAATTAGATGTAGGTATGTTGCTGCTTTTCATCTACCTTATAATAAAAACAAGAGCTAATATTTAGTGAATTATTTCTGCAGTGTTAGGCATGGTTCTAAGGAATACTTGTATTAACCCAATCCTCATAACAATCCAATGGGGTAGGAGATAGTCTTATCCCCATTTTTCAAGTAAAGAAACAGATCGAGAGAGGTTAAGTAAGTTGACATAGGTCACACAGCTAAAAGTCCAGACAAAACAAGGAAAACCCAGTTATTTTGTTTTCTTCTGAAATTCAGGCAAAGAGATGAGGTAATTTTGCTGTTTACAAAATCAAACAATTTGCATAATTTATTGTGAGATTGGATGAAGTTTGTCTTTTGCTTTCTTGGAGGAAGAGGCAAGTAATAGGTTTCTGGTGGATGTCTTTAATAAGTAAAGTTAGAAAAATGCAATTTCATAACCTAGAATTGGTTAACGAGTTTATTTTGCATTTTCTTTACATGCGTTGAAGACTATTTAGATATTTGTTTTTTGTTATTTTAAAATAATATTTGGTTTGAACATAATGCATTTGTGTTTTTAAGGGAACATACACAAAATATATTTTTGCTTAAAGTTACTTATTAGAACAATTTGCCCCATCTTGGAAACTCAGAATAAGACTGGTTCCATCAAACATTCAAAAATCCACTTTAATTGATACACCATCAGGGAAAATACAGTTTTTAAAACTATTTTTTAAAAAGCTTCAGTAGTCTATCATTGCCACAAGGCGGCAGTATTATCCAGTGTAGGAACCAAAAATCTAAGTAATATTGTAAGCTTGTTTATATTTCATAAAAGTATACACGTTATTTGAATTTGAAGTTTTTTTATTCCAGATATTAACAGAAAAATTTTAAAAGCCTAATTTTAGTTTTAACATACTATTTTATTAAAGATCTAGTTTAGGTAGTGAGTTTTGTAGGCCAAGACTTCTGAAATTCTTTTTCTAAAACTTCAAAATGTACATGCATTGTCTGCTCTACCAAAATGTTTTGAATTAATATAACATATGAAGCCACCCCTCAGAGATCCATAATATGTACAATCCCCTTTTTCTGTAGGTGCTAAGTAAAATCCAGACACTGTTAGTAGCAGAATGTATCCAAATCATGAGACAACAAAGCATGTTACCTGCAGCAAATTTGTAAGGGTCTGCAACAACCTCAATTCTTGCTTCCCCAGAGGAAAGAATTAGACTGAGGGGCATAAGGCAGAAGAAGAGACCGAGACAAGTTCTAGAGCAGGAGTGAAAGTTTATTAAAAAGCTTTAGAGGCCAGGTGCGGTGGCTCAGGCCTGTAATCCCAGCACTTTGGGAGGCCGAAGAGGGTAGAGCAATAGAGGTCAGGAGTTTGAGACCAGCCTGGCCAACACGGTGAAACCCTGTCTGTATTAAAAATACAAAAAATTAGCCAGGCGTGGTGGTGGGTGCCTGTAATCCCAGCTACTCAGGAGATTGAGGCAAGAGAATTGCTTAAACCTGGGAGGCGCAGGTTGCAATGAGCTGAGATCATGCCACTGCACTCCAGCCTGGGTAACAGAGTGAGACTCTGTCTCAAAAAAAGCGCTTTAGAGTGGGAAGAAAAGGAAGTAAAGTACACTTGGAAGAGAGCCAAGCAGGTGACTTGCGGGATGAAGCGCACTGTTTGACCTTTGACTTAGGGCTTTATATGTTGGCTTACTTCTGGGATCTTATGTCCCTTTTCCACCGATTCTTCCATTGGGCGGGGCTGTCTACATGCACAGTGGTCTGCTACCGCTTGGGAGGGGCTGCATGTGCAGTGTGTTTACTGGAGTTGTATGCATGCTCATTTGAGGCATTCTTCCCTTACCAGCCAAATATTCCTAGAGGGTCATATACCAGTTAGACTCTGCCATTTTGCTTTTAATGTGCATGCTTGAGCCCACTCACCCAACTCCTGAGATCTTATTGGGAAGATGCTGATCACCAGTTTCAGGTTTTTCGGTCTATAGGGAGACTGCCTTTCCTGGTGCCAACTGTGACTAATTATTATGTCAGCAAAACAGTTAACAACTGCCTGACCATCACCTGATGGTGTCCTGACATTCCTGGTCAGGGTGGCTCTCCTGCCCTGCTCATGTCTGCCTGACTACCTACTATAACATTTCCCCCATCAAGAGTTCAAGACCCTAATTCTTTGGGGAAAATGAATGAAAATAAGTCTTCTGTAACTGCTTCCTTTTTCCTTCTGATAGTGCGGGGCTGGTGGTGGTGGTTCTGTGGGTCTTGGACTCTTGCTAGCTGTCAGGGCAGGATGGCTCCATGGGTTAGTGAAAGTGGAATCTAGCTAGGTCCAAGGGAGACAGGGGCAGAATTGTGCCTCTGTCGTGTCCCACTGATAGGTAGTCTAGGGTTTTTCTGTAAAAGGGTGACTCTTGAATATTGAGAGGACGATATCCCTCACTGAGAATCATTTGGAGCGTGATGGCCTGAAGGCAAGAGGAGACAAATCAGGTTATTATTTGGAAGAATGTCAAACCAAAATAATAGGCTGCAGATAGCTCCAAAAAATCCTAAGGCTACCAACATGCTGTAGTCATGCCTGCTAAGAGTTAGGTGCATGGGGTTGCTAGCTGATTTCAATATGTGCCCAGAATTAGAGTGTTGATCCACATTTTTGCGTTATCCGTCCCTTTTGTTTCTTCTGAGCTGCAGGCAGAGATCACTAGTTGATTCAGAAGAATAAGCAGGATTAGTCTAAATTGCAGACAAAAACTCAAAAACAACTGGCTGAATCTAGAGTCTAATAATAGGTATACTATATTTTTTTAAACATAATTTTTCTGTCTCCTGTCCTCATTTGTATTAAAAACAAATCATGATAAGACTGATTTGTTTGGCAAAATAAGCTTAAGTTTTATTATACTTGGCTTGATTATTTGCATAAAGCACAGCAAGAATATTTGCCATATAAGCTCCTTTTAAAATTGGCTTTGATGGAACTTTGTTCCATAAGAAATCTCAGATAAGACTTTTTAAAACCTTAAGCCCAGCCATAGGTGGATGCCATCAAATACCATATAAGTTGGGTAAATTCCTCTCCTCTTGAGATCTCAAGATAACTTGGAGTCCCTGGGCCTGTCAGAAAGTGACATTCTTTACTTACCACAGGTTAGTCACCATGTACAGGGACTGTGTATACAAGGTATGAGGCCAGTTTTCACAAGCGACTTTTATTGGCTCTCTAAGTTACATTTGATTCCTTAAAAGAAAGCATGCTGTTCCAGTCAAAGATTTGGTAAAATAACTAGTGGCTCTAATTGAGTCCTATTACAAAAGAAAACAGATTTTTATTGCACTTATAAAAATAACTGTATTGTTATAAGTTAAGAATATTCACGAATAGTTTCCAAATTACTGAGAAACCAGGTAGAGAGGAACTAATATGCTCCAAATTTTATTTATAAGAGTATACTGTACTCAATTGTTAAAAGCTCTAAATAGCTCAAAAGAAATGTTTTCTTGACTCTGAAAAAAAGGATCAGCAACATTTTAAGCAAAAAGTCATTAAAGGATTATTTCAGTCTTCTGTTTGTTCACTGCATGCAGTCCTGTTCTGCTTGATATTCATGAACATTTTAGCTCTCCATGAGAGTTCTGAAAGTGTTTTCCTCTATTCTAATGTCACAATCTCCAAAGTTATCAGAAACCTGCATTTGAGAGCAACTGTTAAAGTTCTATAGCTGATTATAAAACCACATTTTAAAGAGGATTAAAACAAGACAACAATTGTCTGTGGATAACAAAAAGTCTTAAGGCAGCAAGAGTCAAAGACAAAATTGAAAAGGAAATGTGTTACCTCTGTGGGACACAATAATTTAACATAACATATACTAAGTTATATCAGAATTACAGGAGGTTTGTGTAACTTTGAAATGCATACTAATAACACATTTATAGAAATACAGTCTAAACAAAGCCAGATTTTACCTTTGCATTAGTGTACTATTGATGTCAAACCCAGTTCTTAATAAAATCTTGTAGACACATCTATACAGTCTTAATCAGTTTGACCATAAGGTAGGATTCTTATAAAACTTTTATAACCCTTTACAATTTTCTGTCAAATAGCAGAACAGTGCTCTAAGAAATTCATCTTGTGCTTTTGTTCCAATGTTCAATTTACAGATGAACTGAATAATACCCCTTTAATTTTAGCTAATATGTTCACATACAGAATTTCTTTTACAAGGTTAATCTTTCACAAACCTTCCACAACTTTGCCAAATCTTTAGCTTTATCCTATCTAGCTTAAAACAATTCTTTAACCCTTTAAATTAGGCCAAAAAAAATCCACATTCCCATGCCTTCTTACGATCTTTTACCAAAAGCACATTCTACATTCCTTACACACCTTGCATCCTTGCATGTAAAACTGTTTTTCCAGTAGTTGTAAATATATGTTACACTGTTAACTGTTAGACAATTTTACTTTTGGTGAAAAACCTGGTAAGTAAGTGATTCTAATTATGTGCTAAGTGTGGAGCCTAGGACACCAGAAAGAAGTGCAAATAAGGCTTGACTCCTTCCAGCATAGCTAGGGGGCATGGCTAACTTTACAAGTCCCCAGGCCTTACCCAGAACTTAAAGGCTTTAAAAAGCAGGAAAGTTGTAAAGTTATTAAGAATCACAGTAGACTGCCGACTAGAAGCTGTCGTTTGGGGGCTCCTATTAAAAAAAAAGCATAATAAGCATGTGACTCTTTCACCGACAATCAAGGTATCCAAGTTCTCTCATCAAAATTGATCAGAAGGCTGGTGTGACCTACAGAGAGAAGGAAGAGCAGTGTGGTGCAGTGGTCCACCTGAGAGTCACATGGGGAAGGGGAATCCCCACTTCCCAGCCAAGGGAGGCGATGAGTGAGTGCACTACTCAGCCAGGGAAATTGTGCTTTTTCTATGGAACTGTGCAATCCATGGATCAGAAGATCCCACTTGCAAACCCACACCACTGGGGCCTAGTGTTCCAACCCCAGAACATGCAGATTCTTATAGGCTCTCAGCAGGAATCTGCTTAAGCCTACTGAACTCCTGGGGGGTGGGGTAAGCAGCACCGGCTGCAGCTGCCTGCTGTCTAAGCCATTTGAACTTCTTAGGGGAGGGACAGCAGCCAGCACTGGGAATTGCAACTGCCTAACACACTAAGGTCCCTGGGCAGGGAAAGGCAACACCCACTTCTATAGCTCTGGGCTGTGCTTTTCCCCTGTTGGAGCCAGGGAGGCTTGATGACTTGGTCCTAATACTTGTCCCCACAGCCCAACACACCAACTGTGGCAATCTGCAGCCAGAGTGCCTCTTCAGACCTAACCCCAAACCATCCTTCTTCAGTGGGCAGGGCTTCCCTCCAGAATCTCCAATAACTCCAGTCAGAGGCTCAGGGACAGAATTCAGATCGCCCTGGGCCTGACCCCCTAGGGGGAAGGATAGCTGCTGTCTCTGCAGACCAGCAGACTTAGCGTCTCCTCCTTGTAAGTTCTGAGGAATTTGGGCAGTGTAGATGAGTCAGTTTCCTCCTAGCAAAACGCACTCTTTCCATCAAGGGACAAAGTACTTCGTTAAATGGGTCCTGCTCCTCATGCCACCCAACTGAGTGAGACCCTCCAACAAGGGTTGTCAGACACCATATACAGAAGCAATCCTAGTGGCCTCAGGTTGGTGCCCCTTGAGGTCAGAAGTCCCAGAAGAAGGAGCAGGCACTCATCTTTGATGCTCTCCAGCCTCCTTGAATGACATCTCCCAGCAAAGGAACAAATCAGATGAATAGGGTCTTAAGTGAACCCCCAGCAAACCACAACAGCCCTATAGAAGAGCGACCAGACTACTGAAAGAAAAACAAACAAGAAGAAAGCGACAACAAGAGCATCATCATCAACAACAACAACAACAACAAAAAGGCCCCCAGAAAAACCCCATCCAAGGGTCAGCAGCCTCAAAGAACAAAACTAGACAAACTCATGAAGATGAGAAAGAGTCAATGAAAAACTGCTGAAAACCCAAAAAGCCAGAGTGCCTCTTCTCCTCCAAATGATCGCAATGTCTCTCTATCAAGGGCACAGAAATGGATGGAGGATCAGATGGATGAATTGACAAAAGTAGGCTTCAGAAGAAAAACTACAATGAGCTAAAGGAGCATGTTCTAACCCAATGCAAAGAAGCTAGGAACCTTGATAAAACATTAGAGGAATTGCTAACTAGAATAACCAGTTTAGAGAGGATACTAGAGAAAGGACACAGAGGGGATACTAGAGTGAACAGTGGGCACCCTGTTCACCCTTGGGGTTCTGGAATAACTGGTCTTATTGTATACCCCTAACCTTTCATCTTTATTTTAATTGTAATTTGTTAGTTTGGGACCAACCTTCATCTCTGTTCTAAGAGTCTCTTGTGCCCACAGTATTGGGCCAGCCTATATGCTCATCTCCATAACCTTATAGTGAGTCTTGCTCAGAGCATTCTAGCAACAATATTATTATCTATTTTGTCTGGTTCCCATATCTTATGATCTTTAAGGAGATGAGAAGCCTATTTTTTAAATAACTGCCACAAGGGGGCTGGACTTCCCTCCCTTTGAATATGAACTTGAAGGTCTTGATGCATATTGAGAAGGACTTGGAAGTGATTAGAGAAATGGAGGCTACAGGAGGAAGTGGAAGGAAGTGAGAGGAATATTCATGGAAAGCCTTCAAATGCTTGAAAAAACAGCAGCCCTTGGATTCCAGAGGGTAAAGTTTATTTGCCCTGTTGACCTAATGGAGGGAAATTTGCAGTACTTGGGGCTTGAGGTAAGAACTTGCAAATGGCAAAGGAAGGATTTCTCCTCCTCCCAAAGCAGGGCTAACTCAAAAAAAGCAAATAGGTGAGTTCCTCAAAGGGCAACAGAGTGAGGCCCTATGCAGGCAGACAAACTGCTTCAAAAGCCACTGGAATACTTGGCCCTGTGGCATAACAGCAATGAAAAGTGTATGGTAAGTCATAAGGAGCTGGTACAGCTGGGGTTCCAATTAGTGTCTGTCCTGGCAATGTGCCAGAAGACAGGAGAAGGGTTGGAGGTCATCTGAGTTTTTAGGTTAAAAACAGGTATAAATCTCAGGGGATGTCCACAGAGGAGACCATGTTTTTGCTGCCAAGAAAATGTGGCAAGAGCTCTGGGTGCAAAAATAACAGGGAATGTGTGTTTAAGAAGTCACATGGCATGTGAAGTGTAACTAGAGAAAAGGCAGACTTGCCTCCAAGGTGTACATTCTGGCAGGTGCACAAGGCCATTTCAAAACACACACACAGAGAACAGGAAAATAGGCAGCGTGGGTTCTTTAGAAAGAGCCAATTTTAGTTGAATAAGCTGAAGATACCTCAGACATTGCACAGTTTTAGGCTTTAGCGCTACCACTCTCATGAGCCTCCTGTCCAGGAGCGCCTTTAATGTTTCAGTTCTAATCAGTGTGGACCCCAGGAATCTTCCCACCACCCCTGAAAGACACCCATCAGGGTGAGCTGAGAGATCAGCCATGGGGAGCAGAGCCATTTGTGGCTGAGAGGAATCATTCTAGGGGTTGGTTAGTAAGCAGGAGAGTGAAAAGGGAGATGAAAACTGCATATGGGGGTTGAACACCTTTAGCCAAAGAACAGAAAGTGTAGAGGTTACATGCCTCCGACCAAATAAAGTGAAGTGGAGAGGTGTCTTATCACTGGGAAATGTATTTAAGTCACATGGCACCAAAGTATGTTAGCAGCAGATTATATCCCAGTCACATGGCATCAAAGTATGTTACTGGTGGTGAATCCATGTGGGTCTGCAGAACAAAGAATTTGATTGAGAGGCATAAGGCAGAAGGAGAGACTGAGGCAAATTTTAGAGCAGGAATGAAAGTTTATTAAAAAGCTTTGGCACAGGAACAAAAGGAGTTAATGTACACTTGGAAGAGGGCCGAGCAGGCAGCTTGAGAGATCAAGTACAGGGTTTGACCTTTGACTTGGGGTTTTATATGTTGGCATACTTCCGGGGTCTTGTGACCCTTCTCCCATGACTCTTCCCTTAGGGTGGGCTCTTTGCATGTACAGTGGCCTGTTACCACTTGGGAGGGGCCGCATGTGCAGTGGAGTCCTATGCATGCTCACTTGAGGCATTTCTTCCTTTACAAGCCAAATGTTATTAGAAGGTCATATACCAGTTAGACGCCACCATTTTGCCTCATAATGTGCATGCTTGAGCCCGCTCACCCAACTTCTGAGAGACAGTATTTCAGACAAACAGTTAACAACCAACTGATCATCGCCTGATGGTCGCCTGACATTCCTGGTGGGCTGGGGGGTCTCTACTGCCCTGCTCATGTCTGTCTATTTACCTACTCCAATAGTAGGTAGTCTCTAAAACAATAATTGGTCACAGCCAGAACCAGGGAAAGGCAGTCTCCCAATAGATAGAAAAACCCAAAACTGATCATCAGCAGCTTCCCAATATGATCTCAGGAGTTGGGCATGTGGGCTCAAGCATGTGTACTAGGAGGCAAAATAGTAGAGTCTAAATGGCATATGACCTTCCAGAAACATTTGGTTGGTAAGGGAAGAATGCCTCAAGTGATCACGCGTATAACTTTAGTAAACATACTGCACGTGCTCCCTTCCCAACTGCTAGCAGGCCACTACACATGCGGGCAGCCCACCCCAAGGGAAGAATCAGGGGATAAGGGACACAAGGCCCCAGAAGTATGCCAACATATAAAACCCTAAGTCAAAGGTCAAACCATGTGCTTGATCTTTCAAGTCGCCCACTTGGCCATCTTCCATGTGTACTTTCTTTCATTCTCACATTAAAGCTTTATAATAAATTTTCCCTCCTGTTCTAAAACTTTCCTCAGTCTCTCCTTCTGCCTTATTTCCCTCAGTCAAATTATTTCTTCCGAGGAGGCAAGAATTGAGGTTGTTGCAGACCCACATGGATTTGCCGCTGGTAACAACTCCAGCTTAGTTTCATCTAAATAAAAACTTGTGATTAAGAAAGGCATTTGTATAATCTTCGTCTACAGCAAGCAGAGTTTAAATTTGTGAGAATCTCCTTACCTCAGAGCCAATATTGTCTTTTCTCTCCCTTTTAAGTTCATATGCTTTTTTGGTACCTCTGTAAGATTCAAACAGGAAGCAAGAGAGCGAGAAAGGGAGAGAAAAGGAAAGGTTAAAGGAGACCTTAAAGCAAGGAGCCAGACTGGAACAGAACTGACAAATGGGGTAGGTTCTGAAATAAGAACTTGAAGCACTTTGGAGACATTCATCCATAAGCAACACTTACTTTTTAAAGTAATATTTACTGTATTATATTTTATTAAAGAATGCATGTTCGTTGTAGAAGATTTCTATGACAGGTTGACAGAAAATTACCTCTTGAGTTTGTTGTAATTGGAAAAAATCACACTCAAGAATTTGAATCTTCTTCTTTTCCAGATATCATCAGCGAATTTCCAATTAAGGGAAAATCTCTCTCTTTGTTTTTGCTGTCTCTTTGCTTAGCTAAGGGTGGAGATCAGGGACCAAAGACTTTTTTGTTTATAAAAGTTATCCAACAGTAACCTTTTGTGAAAGGCAAGATGGATCTGGGGGCTAGTCTGGAATAAGGGCTGAGAATGAAACCGCTTTGCAAATAAAAAGAAGAACTTAACTTTTTTTTTTTTTTTTTTTTTTTTTCTCCAGAGTGCAGTCTAGAGAAAGAGGCTGTGGATCCCAGGAACCAAGAGAAGAGGGGTTAAATATAAGGTCAGAGCTCTTGGCATGAGGAGCAGAACCTGGCAAAACTGGTAGTAGGCTGAGGCCTAGGGCACAAAACAGCCAGTAAAAGTTATCTTTAAGAAGTCAATATTCAGTTTTAAATGGTTTCCTGTCTGGTGCTATGTGGAAATATGTCTATCTTTTCCCCAATACTTTAAAGTTGCTTACCACACACCAGTCTTGTATTTGCGGTAGTGCATTTGGGGGCATGAAAGTGAAGGGATGAGGAGCACATGTGAGCAGAGGTGCTGAAAGAGGATAACGGCCACAGGAGCTGAACCCAGGGACTGTAGCCTGGACTGACTCATGAACAGGCTTATAAGAAGAAGGTAGCCCTGGAGAAGGAAGGCTGAGTAAAGAGAATAAATCCTGTTACCTGGGATGGAAACTCAAGACATTTTGTTATTACAAAAATAAGTGACTCCAGAAGATTGGAAGACATTTAGGTCACTTGTAAAACACATAAAATAGAAATGAAAAATTGCTTAGAATCATATCTGGAGATAACCACTATTTACTTTTCAGTGACTATCCTTCTACTCTTTTCTTTTTAAATATATAATATGAATTTTTAAATAACATTGGAGTCATAGTTACTATCTTTTTTTCACTGAAAAATATATTGTATTCTTAAAAATCACTGGGAGTAGATTTTAAGTGTTCTTATCACAAAAATGATAAGAATCTGAGGTAATACATGTTGATTAGCTTGATCTAGCTATTTCACAATGGATACATACTTCAAAACAGCATGTTGTACACGACAAATATATACAAATTTTGTCAACTGAAGTTAATTAAACAAATTTTTATAAGCAAATATACACATATATATATCATTAGTCTTCCACAGATCCATAGCATTACCTATAATATTTCAAAAACTATTATCATTCAACAAATACTTATTAAACATTAACTATGTGCCAAGCTGTTTGAGGCAATGCTGAACATTAATCAAGTGCCAAGTACTTGATATAAAAAGCAAATGCTTTTTATACATAATCCCATTTATTCATCACAATGAATTAGGCATAAGGACCCCAATTTCACAGGTAAGTAAACTGAGGCTTAGAGAAGCTACAGTGCGTGGGTTCAGCTCCTGTCACTGTTGTCCTCTTTCAGCACCTCTGCTCAGATGTGATCCTCATCCCTTCACTTTCATGCCCCCAAACACGCTACCGTAAATACAAAGCTGGTGTGTGGTAAGCAACTTTAACTGAAGTATTGGGGAAAAAGGTAGACATCGTGTGCCCATGATTACAAACCTTCAAAATGATTGAGCCAGATTCCAGATCCAGAACTAGTGTGACTCCAGAGTCCACTGCTCTGAATCAGATGCTGTCAATTCACTGCTTAAGTATATGTTTTCATTTATTTAACCAAGCTCATATTTGATGTGCATTTTAATTATTTCCCATTTTGTGGCATTAAACAATGTTCCAGGAAACATATTTGTATAATACATTTAAAAATAAATATCACTTTAAATATCTCTTGGAAACTCTAGAGACTTTTTGTAAAAATATCAATTGACAATGCCTAGAAAAAGGCCCTATTTAAGATGCTTTAAATACCTTGCATTTGATATATAAGTCAGGGAACGCCAAGTTAGGGCATACGTTTTATGTTTAAAAAATCTGGTTTTACTTTAGCTCCTCAAATATTTTAAGGCGAATCAGAGGAAATTGGTGGAGAAAGCTATCCTTAAAAAGGATTTTGGATACCATTAGTAACAATTAATGAAACTTAAAATATCTAAGTATTTTTATTTTATTTTGTAACCAAGAGTAATGAAGTTTAGTGTATTTTTAAATTAAGCAAATAAAAGGCTAAAGTAAAAAAAAGTTCAAGTACTAGAATAGGATAATTCAGGATATATTTATGAAGTAATTTGTTCTCACTTTGAGTCTTAACTATTAAGAACTTTAATTTAAATCCTTCTTTTTCTCCTTCAAATAGTCCTCCTTTTAAACTGCCTCGTAACCCAACGAAATATTACTATAATCTTGTTATTTCAGTCTCTTCAAATAACCCTGTTCCTGTGCTAGTACTTTGAGAAAGCTTGTCTCTCCAGGGTATGGTTGAGGTGAAATGGGGCAGATACTACAGATGTGACCCCGGAGAAATGTTAATATTCCCTTTATTTGTACTCACAAATCTTACTAACCTTTGACTATTTACGTACTGTCTTTCTGGAATGTCCCCAGTTTAGAAGGAAATCCCAGGTCCAAAAGAGGAATAATGCCAGTCTTTCTCTACTTCCAATGAAGAAGTGATATTTGTGGAGAAATTGAGAGGTAAATTTAAAAACTTTTCAGAGGAACATAATTTTGGGATGAAAGGGACCAAAAAGAGCTAACAAGTTTGATGAAATTGAGAAATTGGTTTACTTTGGGATTATTAGGAAACATTCAACATAGCGGGAAACAAAGTTAGAGGAACCGCATTTCCAGAAATTGAGTTTATGTTAATGGTGGTTGGTGAGAGAATCCTGCTTCATTTAAACTTTGGAACTTGAAAAATATAGCCATAAACTATCTTGTGAAATATCTTGAAACATTATCGAGAAGGTTTTTAATGTAAATATTGTGCTTAGTTAATAAGTACTCATTAGATACTACTGATTTAGCAACGTATACTTGAAGACATTCCTTTTCGTATATGAGCCTATTACAAAAAATATTTAGAGTTGTCTGTCATAGCAAGGGGTGAATACAAATGGGGTCCTGCTTAAATTGACCTGAGACCTTTTGAATTGTCACCTATGGTGATGATACTCCCAACATTGTAATGGCCTTCAGTTGGCTGGAGTATATAAAATCTTGGAGGATAATCTCAGAATTCAAGATGCTGTCAAATATGGAAAGAGGTAGTAGAAGAACAATGAACTGGGCAAAAGCAAAATAAAAAGCAAAACATAACAAACATAAAAAATTGTAAAGAATTATCTCTGTGCTTCTTAGTAACTTTGAGACCTTAAGAACCTTAACTTACATGAACTTCGGATGTTTTATCTGTAAAATGGAAATGATAACACTTGCCCAACCTACCTCATAGATTTTTTGTGGGGATCCATTCAGATGAAAAAATGTATAAGAAAGTGCAAAAGTAAGGGATTGTTATATTATTTATTTTATTTTTATTTTTTTGTGGGTACATAGTAGATGAATTATATTTAGAGAGAGAATAATAAGTATATATAAATATACATGTATGTATATAAATATATAAATATATATGTATTAACAAGAAATACCTAATTGACCAAGAATATGACAGAAAATGATTGAATGGTTCTTCTTAATCTTCTTGACCTCCTTCTCCTGCACACCTCCTTTAAGTCTTAAAGATCCCTATGGTACCAGTGTTGGTTACCATCTTGAACTACCTTCTCCATGGGGGGCGTCTTGTCGACCACTCTCCTGCCCCCTGCCCACCTTAAATTCTATGTGGGGGTGGGGAATTGGGAGTTTCTTAAAGGGTAAAATGTTTTGGTTAGACAGGAGGAATAAGTTCTGGTGATCTATTGTACAGCATGCTAACTATAAATAATAACCATGTATAGTATACTTGAAAATTACTGAGAGTAGATTTTAAATGCCCTCACCACAAAAAATGAGAAGTATGTGAGGTGATGGATATGTTAATTAGCATGATTTAATCATTCCAATATATACATATATCAAAATATCGTGTTGTACACCATAGATACATACAAATTGTCATTTGCCAGTTTAAAAATAACTAAATAAGTAAAAAAAAAAAAAATCCTCGACTCTTTAGACATATTGAACTTCTTTCAATTTCTGAGTGCAGGCACTCTCTCTCTCTCTCTCATATTCAGGCAAGTTTTTCTTCTTGTTATGCTCTTATTTACCTCCCAACCCCCAACTTTCAACTGTCTAGTTAATTCTTACTCATTGTTCATCTCAATTTGGATGTAACTTTTTGCAGATGTCTTCCCCGACATCCTTTAAACAAAGCTGCCCACCATACACTTTCCTTTGCACCCTGTTCTTCTATAAACTGCCAAAAGAAAACATCCATATTAGAACCACCTGTGGAACTTATTAATATGTAGATTCTTGGGATCCACCCTCCAGGTATTCTGATTCAGTGGATTTGGTGTAGGGCCATTCTGCAAATTTAACATGCATCCCAACACTCTGAAGTTTAAGAATCACATTCTGTCATACTATTCATCACCATGAGTTAAAATTGTACACTTCTGTCACTCTGAAGTTTAAGAATCACATTCTGTCATACTATTCATCACCATGAGTTAAAATTGTACACTTCTGTCTTCCCTCTAACCTATAATGAGAGTTGGGACCCTGCCTGTGTTGCTCACCACTGTATTCCTAGTGCATATTGTAAGCACTCGATTCATATTGGAACAAATAAATAAATATACAAAAAAAAAAAAAAAGAATAGAAGAAGAAATAAAGTTTTCTTTTTCCCTACAACTTTTATTTTAGGTTTGTGGGGGTACCTGTGCAGGTTTGTTACATGGGTAAACTGTATGTTGCAGGATTTGGGTGTACAAATTATTTTGTTGCCCAGGTGATAAGCATAGTACTTGATAGGTAGTTTTTTAATCCTCACCCACTCACCACACTTTGCCCTCAAGTAGGCCCCGGTGTCTATTGTTTTCTTGTTTGTGCTTGTGTGTATTCAATGTTTTAGCCCCCACTAATAAGTGAGAACATGAGGTATTTGGTTTTCTGTTCCTGAATTAATTTGCTTAGGATAATGTCCTCCAGCTACATCCATGTTGCTGCAGCGGGCATGATTCCATTGTTTTTTATGAATGCATAGAATTCCATGGTGCGTATATATCACATTTTCTTTATCCAGCTCACCATTGATGGGCATTTAGGTTGATTCCATGCCTTTGCTATTGTGAATAGTGCTACAATGAACATATGCATGCACATGTCTTTATGGTAGAATAATTTATATTATTTTGGGTATATACCCAATAATGGGATTGCTGGATCAAATGGATATTCTGTTTTAAAATCTTTGAGAAATCTCAACACTGCTTTCTACAGTGGCTAAACTAACTTACATTCTCACCAGGAGTGTATGTTTCCTTTCCCTGACAACCTCACCAGTATCTGTTATTTTTTGACTTTTTAATTATAGCCATTCTGACTGGTGTGAGATGGTATCTCATTGTGGTTTTGATTTGTATTTTTCTAATGATCAGTGATATCAAGCATATTTTCATATGCTTGTTGCCCATATGTATGTCTTCTTTTGAAATTGTCTGTTACACATGAAAAACATGCTCATCATCACTGGCCGTCAGAGAAATGCAAATCAAAACCACAATGAGAAACCATCTCACACCAGTTAGAATGGTGATCATTAAAAAGTCAGGAAACAACAGGTGCTGGAGAGGATGTGGAGAAATCGGAAAGCTTTTACACTGTTGGTGGGAGTGTAAACTAGTTCAACCATTGTGAAAGACAGTGTGGTGATTCCTCAAGGATCTAGAACTAGAAATACCATTTGACCCAACCATCCCATTACTGGGCATATACCCAAAGGATTGCAAATCATGCTACTATAAAGACACATGCACACATACGTTTATTGTGGCACTATTCACAATAGCAAAGACTTGGAACCAACCCAAATGTCTATCAATGATAGACTGGATTAAGAAAATGTGGCACATATACACCATGGAATACTATGCAGCCATAAAAAAGGATGAGTACATGTCCTTTGTAGCGACATGGATGAAGCTGGAAACCATCATTCTGAGCAAACTATTGCAAGGACAGAAAACCAAACACCACATGTTCTCACTCATAGGTGGGAATTGAACAATGAGAACACTTGGACACAGGGTGGGGAACCTCACACACTGGGGCCCATTGTGGAGTGGGGGAGGAGGGAGGGATAGCATTAGGAGATATACCTAATGTAAACAAAGAGTTAACGGGTGCAGCACACCAACAAGGCACATGTATACATATGTAACAAACCTGCACGTTGTGTACATGTACCCTAGAACTTAAAGTCTAATAATAAAAATTAAAAAATAAAAGTGTCAGTTCATGTCCTTTGCCCACTTTTTAACGGGGGTGTTGTTTGTTTTTCACTTGTTAATTTGTTTAAGTTCCTTATGGAGTCTGAATCTTAGACCTTCGCTGGATGCATAGTTTGCAAATATTTTCTCCCATTCTGTAGGTTGTCTGTTTACTCTGTTGATAGTTTCCTTTGCTGTGCAGATACTCTTTAAGAAACAGTCTTCTAAAGTTGGAGGGATCACATGAACTCTGCATGACCCTTTGAACCCTGAATCAATGATTACAAAGAAACATCCTCTAAGAACACAAGCACTAAATGAAAACATATACCTACTCCTGGTTTCCCTGTCATAGTAACTGCCAACTGATTTCATATCAGTCTTTTAATAAAAATAGCTGATGATTTTTCAGAAACAATAAAAGCATGGACACAGCACAGCAAACTGTTAACTCTGGTTACCACTGAAGAGTAGGATGGTGGGAGGGTAAATGATTTGGGGTTTTACTTTTTATACTTCTGCATTTTTTATGTTAGAAGTATATATTACATTAACATTTTTTAAACTATGGAAAATAAAATAATTATTTTAAAAAGTCAAGGGCTGTGTTATTGACTCCATGATTTATAAATATGCTAGCCTACAAAAATACATTTGGATAGTTGTTTACAGTCCAACTTTCTTTGTGATAATTAGATATTAGAAATTGATGTGGAGCTATTTAAGCTTTGAATACTTGCTTCATTCCTTTGTTTTGTCACTTTTTAATATTACCCCCAGGCATATTTTTACATCACAGATTCAATGGAGAAGTTACATTAAGCAGATATTGAAACTATGGAGTAGAGTGAAGAGCATTAGCTTTGAAGTCAAACAGTCGTCAGTTTGAATTCTGGCATTGCCATTTAATAATTCTGTGACATTAGAAAACTTACTTAATCTTTCTGAACTTCAGTTTTCTCGTCTTTAAAATGATGGTAATAATACCTTCCTCACAGAACTATCGTGAAGAACAAATGCTAGTTTACATATAAAGTATTTAGCATGGTGCTAGGTGATCAATAAATGCTAGCTTTCCTCTCCATTTTGTTCATTAAACAAATATGTGTTTAGCACCTATGTGTTGTGAAGTAGGCTCACTAATAAGTAACCCAAAGAGAAGACTCCCTCTGTGGAGGGTAGCAAAGATCATCCCTATGCCAATCATCAGGAATAGGAGTCCAAATCTTTCTGCCCACTGCATTTTGGGCTTCAGGTTTATTTATTGCCTGAGTTCAATGAGAGAACACACATGCAACAAGTTATATGAAGCAGATTTATTACTTATAGATAGTAAGCAAGGGACAGGAGAAGCCTTTGCATCCATTGTGAGCTGGTGCCCCAAGGCTCAATAAATCTACCCAAGGTGGATGGAGTCTTGACTGCACATGCCCCATTTGTACCACAGCTGAGGGACCCCTAAAGGATGTCTACCCTGGGTTTTATACCTCAGGAGTAACATGAATAATTGAGAAAAGTTTTTAACGACATCCTGCTTCCAGAGGTGAAAGGAACCAAGACCAGACTGTACAGGGAAGTTTCTCCCTAACTCAAGGAGAGACAGGAATAAGACCCAGGCTGTTTCAGGCAGTTCTTCCCTATCTTAGGATATTGCATACCCAATGTACTTTATAGTTGTTTTGAGAACTATAGGCAATAAAAAGAAGAGATTGGGTTGGCCAAGGCTATCCAGGTACCATCCAGCTCATGCCAGACATCATTTTATGCATTGGAGATACATGGTACACAGACATTAAATTATATATACCTGTCTATTTAGTGAAAAGGTACAATAAGTACCATGAAGAAAAACCACAGGATGGTATGAAAGAGTATAACAAAGATATGTAATTTATTTTTGTTTTAGTTTTAATGTGGAAATGTGGGTACCTTCCTTGGGAAATGCCAATTACACTGAGTAGTACTGGGCCAGGCAAAATGTGCAATCAAAAGCAAAAAGAACACTGTATTGCTTTAATCTTTTTTTTTTTAAATTGATTTATTTCCTTCTTTATTTTCTAGCTATATTGAGGTATAATTGAGAAATGCAAATGTATATATTTAAGATATACAACATGATGCTTTGAGATATATATATATATATATGCTGAGAAATTATAATCACTATCAAGCTAATTAACATATTCACCACCTCACCTAGTTACCTTTTGTGTGGTGAGAACTTTTAAGATCTACTCTTAGGAAATTTTAGTTATCTGATATAGTATTATTAACCATAGTCATCATGCTATACATTAGATCTCCAGAAGTTATGTTTAATGTAAACATTGTACACTTTGACCAACATCTTTTTATTGTCCCCATGCTCCCCAAACCCTACCAACCACCATTCTGCTCTCTGCCTCTATGAGTTCTACTTTTTTACATTCCACATGTAAGTGAAATCATGTGATATTTGTCTTTCTGTGCCTGGCTTATTTCACTTAGAATAATGTCCTCCAGGTTATCCATATTGTTGTAAATGGCAAGTTTTTTTCTTCTTTAAGACTGAATAATATTTAATTGTATATATGATATATACTATATATTTTTTAATCCAGTCATCTGTTGATGAACACTTAGGCTGATTCTATATCTTGGATATTGTGAATAATGCTGCAATAAACATGAGAATGCAGATACATCTTCAAGATACCGATTTTATTTCCATTGAATATATTTACTCAGTAGTGGGATGTCTGAATGATACGGTAGTTTGAGTTTAGTTTTTTGAGAAACCTCCATACTATTTTTCATAATGACTGTACTAATTTACATTCCCACCAACAGTGTACAAGGGTGCCCCTTTCTCCACATCCTCACCAACACTTATCTTTTATTTATTTTTTTGATAACAGCCATTCTAACAGGTGTGAGGTGATATCTCACTGTGGTTTTAATTTGCATCACCCTAATGATTAGTGATGAGTATTTTTCAAATACCTGTTGTCCACTTTTATGTCTTCTTTAGAAAAATGTCTATTTAGATTCTTTGTCCATTTTAAAATTGAGTTATTTTATTACCATTGAGTGTTTGAGCTCTGTATATATTTTAGATATTAACCCCTTAAAGGATGTATTATAGCTATTGTAAATGGGATTGTTTTCTTGATTTTTCTAATTGCTGTTGCTAGTGTATAGACAATGAATTTTTATATGTTGATTTTGTTGTGCCCTGCAACTTTATTGAATTTTGTTTATTATTTCTTTTTTTTAAATTTATTTTTTATTATTATTATACTTTAAGTTCTAGGGTACACGTGCATAACGTGAAGGTTTGTTACATATGTATACTTGTGCCATGTTGCTGTGCTGCACCCGTCAACTCGTCAGCACCCATCAACTCGTCATTTACATCAGGTATAACTCCCAATGCAACCCCTCCCCCCTCCCCCCTCCCCATGATAGGCCCCGGTGTGTGATGTTCCCCTTCCCGAGTCCAAGTGATCTCATTGTTCAGTTCCCACCTATGAGTGAGAACATGCGGTGTTTGGTTTTCTGTTCTTGTGATAGTTTGCTAAGAATGATGGTTTCCAGCTGCATCCATGTCCCTACAAAGGACGCAAACTCATCCTTTTTCATGGCTGCATAGTATTCCATGGTGTATATGTGCCACATTTTCTTAATACAGTCTGTCACAGATGGACATTTGGGTTGATTCCAAGTCTTTGCTATTGTGAATAGTGCCGCAATAAACATATGTGTGCATGTGTCTTTATAGCAGCATAATTTATAATCCTTTGGGTATATACCCAGTAATGGGATGGCTGGGTCATATGGTACATCTGTGGTTTTGATTTGCATTTCTCTGTGATGATGAGCATTTTTTCATGTGTCTGTTGGCTGTATGAATGTCTTCTTTTGAGAAATGTCTGTTCATATCCTTTGCCCACTTTTTGATGGGGTTGTTTGCTTTTTTCTTGTAAATTTGTTTGAGTTCTTTGTAGGTTCTGGATATTAGCCCTTTGTCAGATGAGTAAATTGCAAAAATTTTCTCCCATTCTGTAGGTTGCCTGTTCACTCTGAAGGTAGTTTCTTTTGCTGTGCAGAAGCTCTTTAGTTTAATCAGATCCCATTTGTCAATTTTGGCTTTTGCTGCCATTGCTTTTGGTGTTTTAGACATGAAGTCTTTGCCCATGCCTATGTCCTGAATGGTACTACCTAGGATTTCCTCTAGGATTTTTATGGTATTAGGTCTAACATTTAAGTCTCTAATCCATCTTGAATTAATTTTCGTATAAGGAGTAAGGAAAGGATCCAGTTTCAGCTTTCTACTTATGGCTAGCCAATTTTCCCAGCACCATTTATTAAATAGGGAATCCTTTCCCCATTTCTTGTTTCTCTCAGGTTTGTGAAAGATCAGATGGCTGTAGATGTGTGGTATTATTTCTGAGGACTCTGTTCTGTTCCATTGGTCTATATCTCTGTTTTGGTACCAGTACCATGCTGTTTTGGTTACTGTAGCCTTGTAGTATAGTTTGAAGTCAGGTAGCGTGATGCCTCCGGCTTTGTTCTTTTGACTTAGGATTGTCTTGGAGATGCGGGCTCTTTTTTGGTTCCATAGGAACTTTAAAGCAGTTTTTTCCAATTCTGTGAAGAAACTCATTGGTAGCTTGATGGGGATGGCATTGAATCTATAAATTACCTTGGGCAGTATGGCCATTTTCACGATATTGATTCTTCCTATCCATGAGCATGGTATGTTCTTCCATTTGTTTGTGTCCTCTTTTATTTCACTGAGCAGTGGTTTGTAGTTCTCCTTGAAGAGGTCCTTTACATCCCTTGTCAGTTGGATTCCTAGGTATTTTATTCTCTTTGAAGCAATTGTGAATGGAAGTTCATTCCTGATTTGGCTCTCTGTTTGTCTGTTACTGGTGTATAAGAATGCTTGTGATTTTTGCACATTCATTTTGTATCCTGAGACTTTGCTGAAGTTGCTTATCAGCTTAAGGAGATTTTGGGCTGAGACAATGGGGTTTTCTAAATATACAATCATGTCATCTGCAAACAGGGACAATTTGACTTCTTCTTTTCCTAACTGAATACCCTTGATTTCTTTCTCTTGCCTGATTGCCCTAGCCAGAACTTCCAACACTATGTTGAATAGGAGTGGTGAGAGAGGGCATCCCTGTCTTGTGCCAGTTTTCAAAGGGAATTTTTCCAGTTTTTGCCCATTCAGTATGATATTGGCTGTGGGTTTGTCATAAATAGCTCTTATTATTTTGAGGTACGTTCCATCAGTACCGAATTTATTGAGCATTTTTAGCATGAAGGGCTGTTGAATTTTGTCAAAAGCCTTTTCTGCATCTATTGAGATAATCATGTGGTTCTTGTCTTTAGTTCTGTTTATATGCTGGATATGTTTATTGATTTGCGAATGTTGAACCAGCCTTGCATCCCAGGGATGAAGCCCACTTGATCATGGTGGATAAGCTTTTTGATGTGCTGCTGAATCCGGTTTGCCAGTATTTTACTGAGGATTTTTGCATCGATGTTCATCAGGGATATTGATCTAAAATTCTCTTTTTTTGTTGTGTCTCTGCCAGGCTTTGGTATAAGGATGATGCTGGCCTCATAAAATGAGTTAGGGAGGATTCCCTCTTTTTCTATTGATTGGAATAGTTTCAGAAGGAATGGTACCAGCTCCTCCTTGTACCTCTGGTAGAATTCAGCTGTGAATCCATCTGGTCCTGGACTTTCTTTGGTTGGTAGGCTATTAATTATTGCCTCAATTTCAGAGCCTGCTATTGGTCTATTCAGGGATTCAACTTCTTCCTCGTTTAGTCTTGGAAGAGTGTACGTGTCCAGGAAATTATCCATTTCTTCTAGATTTTCTAGTTTATTTGCATAGAGGTGTTTATAGTATTCTCTGATGGTAGTTTGTATTTCTGTGGGGTCGGTGGTGATATCCCCTTTATCATTTTTTATTGCATCTCTTTGATTCTTGTCTCTTTTCTTCTTTATTAGTCTTGCTAGTGGTCTGTCAATTTTGTTGATCTTTTCAAAAAACCAACTCCTGGATTCATTGATTTTTTGGAGGGTTTTTTGTGTCTCTATCTCCTTCAGTTCTGCTCTGATATTAGTTATTTCTTGCCTTCTGCTAGCTTTCGAATGTGTTTGCTCTTGCTTCTCTAGTTCTTTTAATTGTGATGTTAGAGTGTCAATTTTAGATCTTTCCTGCTTTCTCTTGTGGGCATTTAGTGCTATAAATTTCCCTCTACACACTGCTTTAAATGTGTCCCAGAGATTCTGGTATGTTGTGCCTTTGTTCTTATTGATTTCCAAGAACATCTTTATTTCTGCCTTCATTTCGTTATGTACCCAGTAGTCATTCAGGAGCAGGTTGTTCAGTTTCCATGTAGTTGAGCAATTTTGATTGAGTTTCTTAGTCCTGAGTTCTAGTTTGATTGCACTGTGGTCTGAGAGATAGTTTGTTATAATTTCTGTTCTTGTACATTTGCTGAGGAGTGCTTTACTTCCAATTATGTGGTCAATTTTGGAGTAAGTGCGATGTGGTGCTGAGAAGAATGTATATTCTGTTGATTTGGGGTGGAGAGTTCTATAGATGTCTATTAGGTCTTCTTGCTGCAGAGATGAGTTCAATTCCTGGATATCCTTGTTAACTTTCTGTCTCGTTGATCTGTCTAATGTTGACAGTGGGGTGTTGAAGTCTCCCATTATTATTGTATGGGAGTCTAAGTCTCTTTGTAAGTCTCTAAGGACTTGCTTTATGAATCTGGGTGCTCCTGTATTGGGTGCATATATATTTAGGATAGTCAGCTCTTCCTGTTTAATGGATCCCTTTACCATTATGTAATGGCCTTCTTTGTCTCTTTTGATCTTTGATGGTTTAAAGTCTGTTTTATCAGAGACTAGTATTGTAACCCCTGCTTTTTTTTGTTCTCCATTTGCTTGGTAAATCTTCCTCCATCTCTTTATTTTGAGCCTATGTATGTCTCTGTGTGTGAGATGGGTCTCCTGAATACAGCAGACTGATGGGTCTTGACTCTTTATCCAGTTTGCCAGTCTGTGTCTTTTAATTGGAGCATTTAGTCCATTTACACTTAAGGTTAATATTGTTATGTGTGAACTTGATCCTGCCATTATGATATTAACTGGTTATTTTGCTCATTAGTTGATGCAGTTTCTTCCTAGCCTCGATGGTCTTTACATTTTCGCATGTTTTTGCAATGGCTGGTACCGGTTGTTCCTTTCCATGTTGAGTGCTTCCTTCAGGGTCTCTTGTAAGGCAGGCCTAGTGGTGACAAAATCTCTAAGCATTTGCTTATCTGTAAAGGATTTTATTTCTCCTTCACTTATGAAACTTAGTTTGGCTGGATATGAAATTCTGGGTTGAAAATTCTTTTCTTTAAGAATGTTGAATATTGGCCCCCACTCTCTTCTGGCTTGTAGAGTTTCTGCGGAGAGATCTGCTGTTAGTCTGATGGGCTTCCCTTTGTGGGTAACCCGACCTTTCTCTCTGGCTGCCCTTAAGATTTTTTCCTTCATTTCAACTTTGGTGAATCTGGCAATTATGTGTCTTGGAGTTGCTCTTCTTGAGGAGTATCTTTGTGGCGTTCTCTGTATTTCCTGGATTTGAATGTTGGCCTGCCCTACTAGGTTGGGGAAGTTCTCCTGGATGATATCCTGAAGAGTGTTTTCCAACTTGGTTCCATTTTCCCCCTCACTTTCAGGCACCCCAATCAGACGTAGATTTGGTCTTTTTACATAATCCCATACTTCTTGCAGGCTTTGTTCATTTCTCTTTCTTCTTTTTTCTTTTGGTTTCTCTTCTCGATTCATTTCGTTCATTTGATCCTCAATCGCTGATACTCTTTCTTCCAGTTGATCGAGTCGGTTACTGAAGCTTGTGCATTTGTCATGTATTTCTCGTGTCATGGTTTTCATCTCTTTCATTTCGTTTATGACCTTCTCTGCATTAATTACTCTAGCCATCAATTCTTCCACTTTTTTTTCAAGATTTTTAGTTTCTTTGCGCTGGGTACGTAATTCCTGCTTTAGCTCTGAGAAGTTTGATGGACTGAAGCCTTCTTCTCTCGTCTCGTCAAAGTCATTCTCCGTCAAGCTTTGATCCGTTGCTGGCCATGAGCTGCGCTCCTTTGCCGGGGGAGATGCAGTCTTATTTTTGGAATTTCCAGCTTTTCTGCCCTGCTTTTTCCCCATCTTTGTGGTTTTATCTGCCTCTGGTCTTTGATGTTGATGGTGACGTACTGATGGGGTTTTGGTGTAGGTGTCCTTCCTGTTTGATAGTTTTCCTTCTAACAGTCAGGACCCTCAGCTGTAGGTCTGTTGGAGATTGCTTGAGGTCCACTCCAGACCCTGTTTGCCTGGGTTTCAGCAGCAGAGGCTGCAGAAGATAGAATATTGCTGAACGGCGAGTGTACCTGTCTGATTCTTGCTTTGGAGGTTTCCTCTCAGGGGTGTACTCCACCCTGTGAGGTGTGGGGTGTCAGACTGCCCCTAGCGGGGGATGTCTCCCAGTTAGGCTACTCAGGGGTCAGGGACCCACTTGAGCAGGCAGTCTGTCCCTTCTCAGATCTCAACCTCTGTGTTGGGAGATCCACTGCTCTCTTCAAAGCTGTCAGACAGAGTCATTTGCATCTGCAGAGGTTTCTGCTGCTTTAGTTGTTGTTTCGCTGTGCCCTGTCCCCAGAGGTGGAGTCTACAGAGACAGGCAGGTTTCCTTGAGCTGCTGTGAGCTCCACCCAGTTCGAGCTTCCCAGCAGCTTTGTTTACCTACTTAAGCCTCAGCAATGGCGGGAGCCCCTCCCGCAGCCTCGCTGCTGCCTTGCGGTTAGATCGCAGACCGCTGTGCTAGCAATGAGGGAGGCTCCGTGGGCGTGGGACCCTCCCGGCCAGGTGTGGGATATAATGTCCCGGTGTGCCTGTTTGCTTAAAGCGCAGTATTGGGGTGGGAGTTACCCGATTTTCCAGGTGTTGTGTGTCTCAGTTCCCCTGGCTAGGAAAAGGGATTCCCTTTCCCCTTGCGCTTCCCAGGTGAGACGATGCCTCGCCCTGCTTCAGCTCTCGCTGGTCGGGCTGCAGCAGGTGACCAGCACCGATTGTCCGGCACTCCCTAGTGAGATGAACCCAGTACCTCAATTGAAACTGCAGAAATCACAGGTGTTCTGTGTCGCTCGTGCTGGGAGTTGGAGACTGGAGCTGTTCCTATTTGGCCATCTTGCTCCGCCCGGGTGTTTATTATTTCTGATCGCTTTAATCTTAAGTATGCCCTTTTTTTCTTCCACTTGAAGGTTAAAAACACATGGGAAAGTGTGTGTGTGCTCGTGTGTTTGTGTGTGTGTGAGACAGAGAAGAGTGATAGACTTGTCCATTGCCTTATGTAAATGGTGTAAATGGTAGATACAACTTATAAACTCTGAACACATGAGAACTTATCTCAAGTCAATCTATGATGAGCCCATAGGAATTTGCTTAAACAAACATCTATAGCACCATACCATTCACTGTATAGATTTCAGATGAAAAACAAATTTTAAACATATATACACAACCCATTGTTGAATCATTCAATTAAAATCCTTACCAAATATGTGATCCATTGCTAAGCAGTGTCTGAAATTTCCAAGTTTAATTACTTATGAATTATGATCTGTCTTCTAAGAGTACTTAGTCAATCTCAGGGTAAAGAATTCCCCGGCCAGTGACGGATCCCAGGGAATGCAAATTATGCTTTACTCATTGTAATCCTGTGTTACCCTTGATCCAGAAGATCTCTTTAGGGCCTAAAAGGATTTCAGGTCTTTTTCAGTACAGGCCCAGCAAACCCTAAATGATCTTGAAGGTCCCAGAATTGACCTACCCTCACAAGAGTTCATCTGAGGATAAATGCAGACCACAATACATTTCAGGCTCTTCCTCCTCTTCTGTATCTGCAATCCACCTCCAAAGGAGCCCATCTTTCCTTTGAGCTTTTTATCTGTTACATCTTCCCTATCTTCCATCACCCCAGCCTAGATTACTGCAACAGCTTCTCATTTGGTCTCCCTAGCTTCAGCCTTTCCTACTTTTGTCAGTCCTTCCTGTGGATCCAGATTATTAATTATTTTATTTATGTTTTACTCCCATATAAAGCATTGGGTACCAGGAATTTTTCTAAACATTATAAACATATTAATTCATTTAATCCTACCAATAATCCTATAATATTGGTGAGGAACCTGGGGCACAGGAGAGGTTAAAATAACTTGCCTAAAGCCACACAGTAAGTAGTAAAAATCAAATTGAAATTAAAAAATCTAGCACCAGAGTTTGTGCATTCCACCACTACCTATACTGCCACTTTCAGTCTAATGAGACAATCTCTAGCTACTCTAGCCCTACTGATCTTCTTTTCTATGGATTATAAACTGCACCACTTTAGCATTTTTTGTATAATGTTTTATGCCTATTGATTTTGATAGTCCAACCAGGGTGTAAAATTCTCAAGGAGTAGCAACCACATCTTATCAAAATTGTGTAGCCCTCAGAACCCCTAGCACAAATTAGGTACCTAGTAAATTGCCCAGGACTTGAACCAGCCTCCAGGGATTGAAGTACCAAATCATGGCCTTTATTCCTTTCATCACAAATTTTACCCTCCCACCACACCCCTCCCACCCCACCCCTCCCACCCCATTTTGGGTAAGCTGACATATACCATTATAGGAAATGTATTCACTATAGGTAGAATGACTCGTGTATCAAAATTGAAAGTTACTTTGAAACACTGGAAAAATGACTCAGGGAATATTTTAATTTATCAACTCAACTTCCTTGAAGTCGGCCATCACATAATTTTAATGTATTATTTTGCAAAAAGGAAAGAATAAAAATAAACAGTTAAATTCTTGTCACTAACTTGCAGTTAATTCAGAGTCCTATGCAATATACTGTGATCTAGTGCATAATTTATGGACAAAAGATTTGAATCCTTTTCCCTACTCAATACTTTACAAGTTATATGTTTTTAGGAGGTTACTTAATATCTTTGAGCCTGATCCTCTACCACCTCACTTCACCCCACTCCTGTTTTCTCATCTGTAAATCAGGGATAATATTTGCCTTACCTCAAAGATGACTTTGAGGATCAAAGAAGATAATGTATCTGAAAGTCCTTTTTAAACTCTAAAGCACTGTATAAATGTAGGTTGTATTATTATTCATAGTATCAGGTCCAAGAACCAAGGAATGTTAGTTTAGCTTTAGTTTTGTCTCTATTCTAAGCCATGTGATCTGGATGAAGGCATTAACTTCTCTGTACCTCATTCTTTCCATTTGTAAAATGAAACAGCTTACAATTTTAACCCTTTGTGATCTAATTCTCTTAACTTGCTCCATATCCTGTTGGCAAATAACACAAAATCTGTTTTGTTACTGGACTTTTTCAACCCAAAACACTACCAATGCATGAAGTGAATTATTATTATTTTTTATTATACTTTAAGTTCTAGGGTACATGTGCACAACATGAAAGTTTGTTACATATGTATACATGTGCCATGTTGGTGTGCTGCACCCATTAACTCATTATTTACATTAGATATTTCTCCTAATGCTATCCCTTTCCCACCCCAGATCCCACAACAAGCCCCAGTGTGTGATGTTCCCTGCCCTGTGTCCAAGTGTTTTCATTGTTCAATTCCCACCCATGAGTGAGAATATGCAGTGTTTGGTTTTCTGTCCTTGTGATAGTCTGCTCAGAATGATGGTTTCCAGCTTCATCCATGTCGCTACAAAGGACACAAACTCATCCTGTTTTATGACTGCATAATATTCCATGGTGTATATGTGCCACATTTTTGTAATACAGTGTATCATTGAGGGACATTTGCATTGGTTCCAAGTCTGCTATTCTGAATAGTGCTGCAATAAACATCCGTGTGCATGTGTCTTTATAGTAGCATGATTTATAATCCTTTGGGTATATACCCAGTAATGGGATGTCTGGGTCAAATGGTATTTCTAGTTCTAGATCCTTGAGGAATCGCCACATTGTCTTCCACAATGGTTGAACTAGTTTACACTCCCACCAACAGTGTAAAAGCGTTCCTATTTCTCCACATCCTCTCTAGCATCTGTTGTTTCCTGACTTTTTAATGATCACCATTCTAACTGGTGTGAGATGGTTTCTCATTGTGGTTTTGATTTGCATTTCTCTGATGACCAGTGATGATGAGCATTTTTTCACGTGTCTGTTGGCTGCATAAGTGTCTTCTTTTGAAAAGTATCTGTTCATATACTTTGCCCACTTTTCAATGGGGTTATTTGATTTTTCTTTTGTAAATTTGTTTAAGTTCTTTGTAGATTCTGTAAATTAGCCTTTTGTCAGATGGGTAGATTGCAAAAATTTTCTCCCATTCTGTAGGTTGCCTGTTCACTCTGAAGGTAGTTTCTTTTGCTGTGCAGAAGCTCTTCAGTTTAATTAGATCTCATTTGTGAATTTTGGCTTTTGTTGCTATTGCTTTTGGGGTTTTAATCATGAAGTCCTTGCCCATGCCTATGTCCTGAATGGTTTTGCCTACGTTTTCTTCTAGGGTTTTATGGTATTAGGTCTAATATTTAAGTCCTTAATCCATCTTGAATTAATTTTTGTATAAGATGTAAGGAAGGGATCCAGTTTCAGCTTTCTACACATGGCTAGCCAGTTTTCCCAGAACGATTTATTAAAAAGGGGATCCTTTCCCCATTTCTCGTTTTTGTCAGGTTTGTCAAAGATCAGATGGTTGTAGATGTGTGGTGTTATTTCTGAGGCCTCTGCTCTGTTCCATTGGTCTATATCTCTGCTTTGGTACCAGTGTCATGCTGTTTTGGTTACTGTAGCCTTGTAGTATAGTTTGAAGTCAAATAGCGTGATGCCTCCAGCTTTGTTCTTTTTGCTTAGGATTGTCTTGGCAATGTGGGCCCTTTTTTGTTCCATATGAACTTTAAAGTAGTTTTTTCAAAGTCTGTGAAGAAAGTTATTGGTAGCTTGATGGGGATGGCATTGAATCTATAAATTACCTTGCGCAGAATGGCCATTTTCACAATATTGATTCTTGCTATCCATGGACATGGAATGTTCTTCCATTTGTTTGTGTCCTCTTTTATTTTGTTGAGCAGTGGTTTGTAGTTCTCCTTGAAGAGGTCCTTCACATCCCTTGTAAGTTGGATTCCGAGGTATTTCATTCTCTTTGTGGCAATTGTGAATGGGAGTTCACTCATGATTTGGCTCTCTGTTTGTCTGTTCTTGGTGTATTGGAATGCTTGTAATTTTTGCACATTAATTTTGTATCCTGAGACTTTGCTGAAGTTGCTTATCAGCTGAAGGAGATTTTGGGCTGAGATGATGGGGTTTCTAAATATACAATCATGTCATCTGCAAACAGGGACAATTTGACCTCCTCATTTCCTAATTGAGTACCCTTTATTTCTTTCTCTTCCCTGATTGCCCTGGCCAGAACTTCCAACACTATGTTGAATAGGAGTGGTGAGAGAGGGCCTCCTTGTCTTGTGCCAGTTTTCAAAGGGAATGCTTCCAGTTTGTGCCCATTCAGTATGATATTGGTGATGGGTTTGTCATAAATAGCTCTTATTATTTTGAGATACGTTTCATCAGTACCTAGTTTATTGAGAGATTTTACCATGAAGGGCTGTTGAATTTTCTCAAAGGGCTTTTCTGCATCTATTGAGATAATCATGTGGTTCTTGTCTTTGGTTCTGTTTATGTGATGGATTATGTTTATTGATTTGTGTGTGTCGAACCAGCCTTGCATCCCAGGGATGAAGCTAACTTGATCGTGGTGGATAAGCTTTTTGATGTGCTGCTGGATTCGTTTTGCCAGTATTTTATTGAGGATTTTCATATCAATGTTCATCAGGGATATTGATCTAAAATTCTCTTTTTTTGTTGTGTCTCTGCCAGGCTTTGGTATCAGGATGATGCTGGCCTCATAAAATGAGTTAGGGAGCATTCCCTCTTTTTCTATTGATTGGAATAATTTCAGAAGGAATGATACCAGCTCCTCCTTGTACCTCTGGTAGAATTCGGCTGTGAATCTGTCTGGTCCTGGACTTTTTTTGGTTGGTAGGCTATTAATTACTGCCTCAATTTCAGAGCCTGTTATTGGTCTATTCAGAGATTCAACTTCTTCCTGGTTTTGTCTAGGGAGGTGGTATGTGTTTAGAAATTTATCCATTTCTTTTAGATTTTCAAGTTTATCTGCGTAGAGGTATTTATAGTATTCTCTGATGGTAGTTTGTATTTCTATGGGGTTGGGGGCGATATTCCCTTTATCATTTTTGATTCCATCTATTTGATTATTCTCTCTTTTCATATTTATTAGTTTTGCTAGTGATCTATCAATTTTGTTGATCTTTTAAAAAAACCAGCTCCTGGATTCATTGATTTTTTTTTTTGAAGGGTTTCTTTTGTGTCTCTATCTCCTTCAGTTCTGCTCTGATCTTAGTTATTTCTTACCTTGTGCTAGCTTTTGAATTTGTTTGCTCTTGCTTCTCTAGTTCTTTTAATTGTGATGTTAGGGTGTCGATTTTAGATCTTTCCTGCTTTCTCTTGTGGTCATTTAGTGTTATAAATTTTCCTCTACACACTGCTTTAAATGTGTCCCAGAGATTCTGGTATGTTGTGTCTTTGTTGTCATTGGTTTCAAAGGACATCTTTTTCTGTGCCTTCATTTTGTTATTTACTCAGTAGTCATTCAGGAGCAGGTTGTTCAGTTTCCATGCAGTTGTGCAGTTTTGAGTGTGTTTATTAATCCTGAGTTCTAATTTGATTGCACTGTGTTCTCAGAGACAATTTGTTGTGATTTCTCTTCTTTTACATTTGCTGAGGAGTGCTTTACTTCCAACTGTGTGGTCAGTTTTGGAAAAAGTGTGATGTGGTGCTGAGAAGAATGTATATTTTGTTCATTTGGGGTGGAGAGTTCTGTAGATATCTATTAGGTCAGTTTGGTGCAAAGCTGAGTTCAAGTCCTGGATATCCTTTTTAACCTTCTGTCTCGTTGATCTGTCTAATGTTGACAGTGGGGTGTTAAAGTCTACTGTTATTATTGTGTGGGGCTCTAAGTCTCTTTGTAGGTCTCTAAGGACTTGCTTTATGAATCTGGGTGCTCCTATATTGGGTGCATATATCTTTAGGATAGTTAGCTCTTCTTGTTGAATTGATCCCCTTACCATCATGTAATGGCCTTCTTTGTCTCTTTTGAGCTTTGTTGGTTTAAAGCCTGTTTTATCAGAGACTAAGATTGCAACCCCTGACTTTTTTTTTATTTTATTTATTTAATTTATTTATTTATTTTTTTGCTTTCCATGCTTTCCATTTGCTGGGTAGATCTTCCTCCATTCCTTTATTTTGAGCCTATGTGTGTCTCTGCATGTGAGATGTGTCTCCTGAATAAAGCAAACTGATGGGTCTTGACTCTATCCAATTTGCCAGTCTGTGTCTTTTACTTGGACTCTTTAGTCCATTTACATTTAAGGTTAATATTTTTATGGGTGAATTTGATCCTGTCATTATGATGTTAGCTGATTATTTTGCCCATTAGTTGATGCGGTTTTTTCCTAGCTTTGATGGTCTTTACAATTTGGTATGCTTTTGCAGTGGCTGGTACCAGTTCTCCCTTTCCATGTTTAGCACTTCCTTCAGGAGCTCTTGTAAGGCAGGCCTGGTGGTGACAAAATCTCTCATCATTTGCTTGTCTGTAAAGGATTTTATTTCTCCTTCACTTATGAAGCCTATTTTGGCTGGATATGAAATTCTGGGTTGAAAATTCTTTTCTCTAAGAATATTGAATATTGGCCCCCACTCTCTTCTGGCTTATAGAGTTTCTGCTGAGAGATCCACTGTTAGTCTGATGGGCTTCCCTTTGTGGGTAACCCGACCTTTCTCTCTGGCTGCCCTTAACATTTTTTCCTTCATTTCAACCTTGGTGGATCTGACAATTATATGTCTTGGGGTTGCTCTTCTTGAGGAGTATCTGTGTGGCATTCTCTGTATTTCCTGAATTTGAATGTTGGCAGGCCTTGCTAGGTTGGGGAAGTTTTCCTGGATAACATCCTGAAGAGTGTTTTCCAGCTTGGTTCCATTGTCCCTCTCACTTCAGTACACCAATCAAATGTAGATTTGGTCTTTTCACCTCGTCCCATATTTCTTGGAGGCTTTGTTCATTTCTTTTTACTCTTTTTTCTCTAAACTTCTCTTCTCACTTCATTTCATTAATTTGATCTTCAGTCACTGATACCCTTTCTTCCACTTGATCAAATCGGATATTGAAGCTTGTTCATGCATCACGTAGTTCTCATGCCATGATTTTCAGCTCCATCAAGTCATCTAAGGTCTTCTCTATGCTGCTTATTCTAGTTTGTCCTTCATCTAATCTTTTTTCAAGGTTTTTAGCTTCCTTGCAATGGGTTCAAACATCCTCCTTTAGCTCGGAGAAGTTTGTTATTACCGATTTTCTGAAGCCTACTTCTGTCAACTCATCAAAGTCATTCTCCCTCCAGCTTTGTTCTGTTGCTGGCGAGGAGCTGCAATCCTTTGGAGGAGAAGGGGTGCTCTGGTTTTTAGAATTTTCAGCTTTTCTACTCTGGTTTCTCCCCATCTTTCTGGTTTTATCTCTGTTTGGTCTTTGATGATGGTGACCTGCAGATGGAGTTTTGGTGTGGATATCCTTTTTCTTGATGTTGATGCTATTCCTTTCTGTTTGTTAGCTTTCCTTCTAACAGTCAGGTCCCTCAGCTACAGGTCTGTTGGAGTTTGCTGGACGTCCACTCCAGATGCTGTTTGCCTGGGTATCACCAGCGGAGGCTGCAAAAGAGCAAATATTGCAGCCTGATCCTTTCTCTGGAAGCTTTGTCTCAGAGGGGCACCCAGCTGTATGAAGTGTCAGTCGGCCTCTACTGGGAGTTGTCTCCAAGTTAGGCTACATGAGGGTCAGGACCCACATGAGGAGGCAGTCTGTTCATTCTCAGAGCTCAAACACCATGCTGGGAGAACCACTGCTCTCTTCAGAGCTGTCAGACAGGGACATTTAAGTTGGCAGAAGTTTCTGCTGCCATTTCTTCAGCTATGCCCTACCCCTAGAGGTGGGGTCTACAGAGGCAGGTAGACCTCGTTGAGCTGCGGTGGGCTCCACCCAGTTCGAGCTTCCTGGCCTCTTTGTATACCTACTCAAGCCTCAGCAATGGCGGACAGCCCTCCCTCAGCCAGGCTTGCCACCTCGCAGTTCGATCTCAGACTAGCAGTGACCAAGGCTCCATGGGTATGGGACCCGCTGAGCTAGGTGTGGGATATAATCTCCTGGTGTGCCATTTGCTAAGACCGTTGGAAAAGCACAGTGTTTAGGTGGCAGTGTCCCGATTTTCCCAGTACAGTCTGTCATGGCTTCCCTTGGCTAGGAAAGGTAAACCCCCCGACCCCTTGCGCTTCCCGGGTGAGGGGATGCCCCACCCTGCTTTGGCTCACCTTCTGTGGGCTGCACCCACTGTCTGACCAGTTCCAAGGAGATGAATCAGGTACATCAGTTGGAAATGCAGAAATCACCTGTCTTCTGCATCAATCACGCTGGGAACTGCAGACTGGAGCTATTCCTATTTGGCCATCTTGGACCAATCTTCTGAAGTGAATTATTTTATATTATTGCTTTATATTGCCACTTAGAATTTACATAAATCTTTTGCATGAATAAATTATTTTAATGTCTCCTGTTTTAAATAATTATCAATTATGATATAGAAAATATATTCACATTGTTTTACATAGAAAAGATTAAATTTCTTTCTTTGCATTGTTCAAAAATAAACTGAAAGAAATACACATTTTAGAGTGCTCTTGAAGGAAATAAGTGAATTTTCCACCAAAAAGAAGAACATTTCTTCCCTGCTAAGAATTAAAGCTTCAAAAGTATATGTGAACTCTTAATGAGTGTTTCAATAACATAAAACATCTACAAATATATATGTATGTGTGTAAGTATATATATATATATTTGTGTGGGTGTGTGTGTGTATAGTGTGTGTGTGTTTGTGTGTGTGTATAGTTTTAAGTTTATTGTTAATGGAAACCTTCAAGATGTAAGTCTTTAAAAAGAGACATTAAACCTAAAATCAGAAATGTCTGACTCATGAGAAAGGGAAGGTATGAAAGGAGGAGATTCATAACTTTGCAGATTAAATTGAAGGTAGGAGTGAAGCTCTCATTTACTTAACCACTCATTCAAAAAATTTGATTACCTTCTATGTACCAGGTAGGTATAATGCTAGGCACTAGGGAGACAATAAAATGAATAGACAAATCTCTGTTTTCAAGGGTTTCAGTATTGTTGGAGAGGCAGTCATATATATAGATATAAGTCAATGTAAGTGCTGTGCTAGAGATATGCAGAGGGTGGCAAAGGAGCAACAGAAAGAACATCTATCTCAAAGTAAAGGATCAAGTAACGCTTCCTGAAAGAAGCTTCCTGTGCTGAGTTTTAAGTGGGAAATATAAGTTATTCATGTTAAATGAGAATGATATGTATTCCAGGTAGTAAAAGAAGCTTTTATGAAGGTCTGGAGATAACAAAAGCAAGGAGGATGCCAGGGATCTGTAAGGTTTTCAATGCTTAGAGTATGAAGGAAGAGTAGCAGCAGATAAAGCTGAAGAGGTAGGTGGTAGCTAGATCTTGAAAGGACTTGGTATGCCATGCTAAAATGTTTGGATTTATCCTGAAGGCAACTGAGAATAATCAAAAGAATTTAAAAATAACAGTGACATGATACGTTTTATGTTTTAGAGAGATAACCCATGGAATACTATGCAGCCATAAAAAGGCACAAGATCGTGTCCTTTGCAGGGACATGGATGGAGCTGGGAGCTGTTATACTCAGCAAACTAATGCAGGAAGAGAAAACCAAAGGCTGCATGTTCTCACTTATAAGTGGGAGCTGAACAATGAGAGCACATGGACACATGGCAAGAAACAACACACACTGGGGCCTGTCAGTGGGGGACGGGGGTAGGGAGAGCACCAGAAAGAATAGCTAATGAATGCTGGGCTTAACTCCTGGCTGATGTGTTGATCTGTGAAGCAAATAACCATGACACACGTTTACCTATGTAACAAACCTGCACAGCCTGCACATGTACCCCAGAACTTAAAAATTGAAGGAAAAAAAACTTCAAATATGTTCTAAGTGATAGTCTTGTGCTGCAGAAGTGAAATGTGAAATGATGGGTGTATTATACTGCCTTACAATTTTTTGGGGAAAATTACAACAAAAACCAATACTTGATTCACTCTTCTTGATTCTGAGAAGTACTGCATTTAATTATAAATTATATTTTGTTACTTACAAAATAAAATGCATTCGCTTTCATTAAAAAAAGAGCAAGATAAATCTTTTGTGTGTGTGTGAGACAGGGACTCACTTTGTCACCCAGGCTGGAATGCAGTGGCATGATCTCCGCTCACTACAGCCTTGACCTCCCAGGCTCAAGCAATCCTCCCACCTCAGTCCCCTCACCTGAAGTAGCTGAGACTATAGGCACTCACCATCGTGCCTGGGTAATTTTTTGTAATTTTCATAGAGATGGGTTTTCACCATGTTGCTCAGGCTGTTCTCAAACTCCTGAGCTCAAGCATTCCATCTGCCTTGGCCTCACAAAGTGCTAGGATTACAGGCATGAGCTACTGCGCCCAGTCTAGAGAGATAAATCTAATGAAAAAGGGAAACAGCCAAAACCAGTTAGGAGTTGTTGTTTTTATCTAGGTAAATTATAATGATAAAGATGAGTTTCTGAAATAAAGCAGTGGAGGTAGGGAAGAAAAAGGACACAATTCAAGAGTTATTTAGGAGGTAGAAGTGAGGAGAGTTGGTGACCAACTATTAATACATGTGAGGATGAGGGGGATCATAGGGCAGAGGAAGACCTCTGGATTTTGGGCTTTCATGAATAGTTAAGAGTGCAATTTAATGAAACATGGCATATAAGAGAAAGAATAGCTGGGGAGGCAAGATTATTAGTTCAGTTTCAGTCATATAAAATTTTAGGTGTCTTTGAAATTTCCAAGCAGAGATGTTCATTAAGCAGTTGGATATCTACACTGGAGATAGATTTAAGAAAATTTTTATAGAGAGTATAGATGAAGACATAATCACAGTGAGATTACTCAACAAAAAGTACAAAAACTTAGGTCAGAACCCAAATGATAGGGTCCTAAGAAGTCCCAATGTTTACGGACTAAATGGAAGAAGAAGAGTACCTGAAAAAGACTGAAAATATTGTCTATAGAGGTATGGGGAAAGTCTGGAAGACAGTAATGTCACAGAATCTAAGGGAGCAGAGAGTTTCCAGAAGGGAGTTGTCACCAATGTCAAAGGCTGCAAATGTTCACAGAAGATCAGGTTGGAAAAGTGCCCGCTGGATTTAGCAACTAGTAAGTTATATATAACCTTGATGTATACAGTTTCCATTTCAGTGGCCTGAAGGGAATGGAATAAAAATGCAGTAGGCTGAGGAGTAGTAAGAAGTGAAGCAGCCCTAGGACATTTTCTTTGGCAGCCCCACAAATATTTTCTTTTGGGAGCTCATAGCAAATAGTGAAGTGTACCTGCATCCTTGTTACATGTAATTTCTCCCTGTAGCATTTATTTAAAGATTTTCAGCAAAAATAAGTGAGTGTAAGCAATGAGTGATTATTACTCTTCCAACTGGCTGTGCTATAAAGAAGAGGAGATAAACAGTGATAACTCTCCCCTCTCCCTGTCTCCGTCTGTCTCTGTCACTGAAAATACTTGAACATGTTTAAATACTGATGGGAAGGAGCCAACGGAAAAGAAGAGGTTGAGGATTTAGAAAAGAGGGGAATAATCAATGGAAAAGGAACCACAAAGAGGCAGAAAAGGGTGGCATCAGGAACACACATGGAAGAATGGGATTTGTTAGGATTGGGAAACACCTCTTCCATTGAGATGGGAATGGAAGAGTGAAGGATGAACACCAATGCAGAGAAGTTTATAGGTGGGGGCTGAATGGTAAAGACCAGGGAGTGGAACAGTTCTTATATCATAACCCCAGTTTTACTCCACGAAAATTTTTATATGGAGTAGTGAAAGTCTGAAATAGCAGGTGAAAGTAAAAATTGAAAGAAATGACTAAGATAAAGAATTCCTCATGAGACTGACGCTAGGGGGCAATGAATATTTCATGCTCTTCATCGCTATTCTTATATCTCATTTCCAATCCATCAGGAAATTCTACAACTTTATCTTCAAAATATACCCCAAGTCCAACCACTTTTCTCCACCTACACTGCCACCACCCTAGTTTGAACCATCACCATCTCTCTTTGATTACTGTAATAGCTTTTCCCACTCCATTCCACCCCACCCCTACCCCATTCTGGCCTCTTTCAAGATTTTCTGTCATTGGTTTTCAGCAGTTTAAATTATATACCTAAGTATAGAGTTTTTGGTATTTATCCTACTTAGTGTTCTCTGAGATTCCTGGATCTGTGGTTTGGTGTCTGCTATTAACTTCAGAAAATTATCAGCCATTATCACTTCAAATATTTATTCTGTTCTTTTCTCTCTTTCTTCTCCTTCTGGTATTCCCATTATGCATATGTCACAGCTTCTTAATTATCTGACAGTTCTTGGGTATTCTACTTTTTTTAATTCTTTTTTTCTCTTTGCATTTCAGTTTGAGAAGTTTCTACTGAGATATTTTTCAGCTCAGATTCTTTCCTCAGCCATGTTCAGTCTACTAATAAGCGCATCAAGGACATTCTTCACTCTTGTCACAGTGTTTTGATTTATAGCATTTCATTTTGATTCTTTCTTAGAGTTTTCACTTCTCTGCTAACATTACCTATCTATTCTTGTATATTGTCCACTGTTTCCATTAAAATCTTTAGCATATTAATCATGCTTATTTTAAATTTCCTGTCTGAGAATTCCAAAGTCTCTGCCACATTTGAGTCTGGTTCTGGTGCTTTGTCTCTTCAGACTGTATTTTCCCTGCCTTTTAGCATGCTTTATAATTTTTTACATGATGTATCAGATAAAAGGAGTGTGAGGTTTTATGTTTATCTGGCTAGGAGTTAGGTGCTTAGTGTTTACCGTAGTTGTGGTGCCAACAGCTATAATTTTCCCTAGTGACCTTGGTTTTGTTCCCTTGTTGGGAGTTTTCCTGGAGCCTCCCTAAATAGAGTCTGAGTCTTGCAGCTCTCACAGCTGCGATCCACTATTATTATACTGCAGCCCTGTTGATTTGGTAGTAAGGTATTGAAAGTGTGAGAGTGCCCCTAAGAATGTGACTCGGAATTTTTTCTTTTTTTTAAACTCCCAAGCAGGTTCATTCTCAGCTTATAGCAATTTGTCAATCACCATTTAGGTGTTCCTACCAGTTATTGACTCCAGTGGTTTCTGCTCCAGCTAAGTTAATCTGGACTTTTATTTCTCTGCATAACAGGAGCACATTGGTAAGGAAAAAGTTTGGCTGAAGTGTGTTCAAGATAGAATACGGAAGAAATATTGGAAACAGCATTTCCTTTGAGGAGTTTTGCTGTGATTGGGAGTAGAGAAAAGAAAAATAGCTGAAGGAAGATATGGGGCAAATATTTTTTGTTTGTTTTGGAGATTAAGGAAATCAGAGCATATTTGTTGATGGGAATGATCCAATGGAAAGCCAAAAATTCTAATGCAGGAGAGAAATGAAGAGTTTCTGAAGCAAAGTCCTTAAGTAGGCAAGAAGAAATGAGATGGGAGCCAATGTACAAGTTATTATTATCATTAACAATATTAGTGTTACTTTTTTACTATTATTCCTTTCAGTACAAATGTTCAAATGATCTTTGGCTTGCCTGATTCATGTGAATCTGTTTCTACTGTTCCATGCAGAATTTTCTAGCCGTTTGCCAACCACCATCATAACGAGCCTTTCACTTCGATAAATCACAGTTTGGAGGCCAGGATGGAGTCTTAATCCTACCAGAGTCCCTCAACATTTGGGATAAAGTTTTTAAAGGGAGGGGAGCCTAGAATCTATGATAATAGCTAATACTTTTATAGCACTTATGTGCCAAGCACTGTGGTAAATACATACATATATATGTATATGTATTTATCATATACATAAATTGGGTACATGTGTATACACAACCTCATTGGGTTATTGTGATAAAAAATGAGTTGATATATATAACTCATCTTATTATCACAGTAAACCACTGAGGTATATGCTCTGTTACTCTCATTTTACAGATGGAGAAACTGAAATACACAGCTAGTAAATGGGGGAGCCAAGAGATATGAACCCAAAGTCTTGGGCTCTGGAGTCTTTATACTTAACCCCACCATAAATCTTTTCCTTTTCTGAGCAAGAATTCATTTAAGGCACTGATGATAATGTCAAGGTTCACTGAGCTTAGTTCAGTCTCTGAAGAGAGGAACACAAGCTTAGTTCCTCATTACAGTGTCCTGAGAAATCTTCATAAATCTCAGAAAGACCTCGCAGATTAATCTCATTTTCTTATGGCTCATTATTTATGAATTTGTCTTTGTCCATAAATAGGTAAAGTATAATATGCCTTTTTCAAGATAAAGAATCTGACTTTATTTTACAGTAGATTTACGCTATTTCTATGAACACCCCAACCTGCCTTTTAAAAATATTATTTACTACAGTATTACATTCAGAAAAGTATCATAAACACACAGTTAGATAAATATTCACACAGTGAGCAAGCCCATGTAACTAGTACCTAGATCAAGAACCAGAATATTATTAGCACCCCAGTGTCCCCTTCTTGCCAACTCTCAGTCACTATCCTCCCGAAGGTAATTATTATTAGTTTTTTTTTATGTTTCTGAACTTAAATCCAAACTATTAGATTGGTATAAAAGTAATTGTGGTTTTTTTCCATTGCTTTTAAAAGCAAAACCACAATTATGTTTGCATCAATCTAATACTTTTAAATTAACCCCTACTTCCATTAACAATCTATACATTTCTTGCCTGAGTTTTTCCAACTCATTCAAAGATGAAAGCTAAAATTGCATCATGTCCTGCTCACCTAAATGACCACATTTTGTTCTGAGTTTTTATTTGAACTACTTTTATGTCATAAAATAAATAATAACAGTAGCCACACTTATGGAGAACCTACTATGTGCCGGGTAAGTGTTTTACTTGTCTAATCCCCATGAACAACCCTAAGAGGGTGATATTATTATTTTAAATTCTACTTTTCAAAACAGGAAACTAAAGTGCAGAGAGATTAGGTAACTTTCCCAAGGCCACACAGTTAGCAAGTGGCAGAATTAAGGTAATTTTTTTCTCCTTTTGAAATACGTTTGGCCATATGTAGATCAGACAAATATATCCTAGTTCATCTAGATGCACTCTTGTTATTATAAGATTAGTTTTAATGAATTATTTAAGTACACATATCTATTATATCTGATTATACTTTAATTGCAATCCACACTGAATTCCCCCTTATACAATCAATTCAACATTTAGAATTCATTGTTAACCTTCTTGGGTTTAACTGTGTCCTGTTTCATTCATCAGATTAACAGGTTGCTAGCTACTGTTCCCAATGTGTAGAATGTAGAATATTTACTTTATATCCCTAGAATTTTTTTCAAAGGCATTTTGGTTGATACATATTATCGTCCCTTTGATTAACATGGTTTGTCAGTTAGAATACTTTTGGCTGCCAGTAAGAGAACACCCAACTAAACATATTTTAAACAAAGATTTATTAATAAATCTCACATAACAAGAAGTCTTAGGTTAGGCAGTCCCAGGCTTGATTCATTAGTTCACTGAGATTATCAAGGACCCTATTTTTCCCCTCATCTTTCCGCTCTGGAACCTCCAGTTTATTAGGATGATTCTTCTCAGGGTTGCAAGACGACTGCAGCCATTCCAAGCATCACATCATGACAAAGCTGTATGCAAAGCAGGAAGAAAGGGGGCTACAAAGGAAGGCTGCCCTTTCCTTTTTTAGAGAAGAAACTTTCTGAGAAGCCCCAGCAAACTTCCCCTCATGTGTTATTGGCTAGAATTGTTCCATGTGGCCACTCCTAGCTGTTAGATGGGCTGAGATAACAATAATTAACACTCCCAGCCTCTGTTGGGAGAAGAAAGGTTTTTATTGGGCAATATGTTGTTAGATAGGTAACCACCATTATGGGCTTCACATAGATAATTTACAGCTAAGCTTAATGTCTTAGAAAGGATATAGATGAAGAAAGGCGATATTAACTACACCCATAGTATATTGGATGTGTAAGCTGAAATGTTGCCTTCCTACAACTTGTCAGTCTGATAGTCTTGATGCTACTGTATTTCTGAAGTCTCACCATATGGTAGGACTTCCTAAGTGTGTCACAGTGAATTTGTTCCATATTGGCTGGAAGTTCCAGGAAAATAGAATTTGGCTTAATAGAAAGAAAGATATTTCTGACAGAGTTGGTTGTTTCCAGAAGGTCTGAAACACATATCACCAAAATGTTTAAGTAGAGTGCTTCAGTTTATAATAACAATAAAAATTACAATAATGATGTATAAATTCTGAATCAAGAGATACTCAGCCTCCTGTCAAGAACCAATGGATTTTTGTAGAGGGAATTCATGTAGAACTTAGATAAAGAATTAGACTTCATCTATGATTTATAACCCTTTGTATCTTATTTCTTACTAAATACCCAAATAATTACCTGTCTGTTACCATAATAAAAACAAATAAACAAAAATGCCTGTTTTCCAAAAATGTGCATGTATATTTTCATAATATTGTACTAATATTAGGTTAGTGCAAAAGTAATTTCTGTTTTGCCATTAAAAATAATTGCAAAAGCCGCCATTACTTTGGCACCAACCTAATAATATTAAGTACATACTTTATTGCTATGGTATTACAAAACAAGGTGATCATTTTTTAAAAATTGAAGTAGAGTTGTTGAGAGCAAACAAATTATACCAGGTCAAGGCAAGCTGGGTAGATAAAAAATTATCTGTATTAACAGGTGGCATGAAGGTTCAACCTGAAACTTCCATGAAACTGCAATTTTATTAGTGGCAAGAAAGGAAGAAGGGTGAATAAAGTACAATAATAGACAAATTCCAGCAGAAATACTTACATAAAAATAAATATACATGCCAGTAGGTGGGGGGAAGAGTGGATTCTGAGACACACAGGGGCTACAAGGTTAATGATAGCTTGTCAAGGTGACTTAGATGGAAAATATATGGCAGATATGATTAGGTGAACTGGCATCCTGACAAATGTGGATCTGAGGAGAAAAAGAGAGAGAATATCCTAATGAAAGCCTGGTATCCCAACTGGATTACATCTGTATTTGCTTCCTTGCCTGACACTTCCTTTTCTGTCTTCTCTTTATTTTCTCCTCCTGAAAACTCTCCTTATTTTTGTTTCTCTCTTTCTGCCCTCTTCCACTTTTGTTTCTTTTTCTTATCTTTTCTTCATCTCTCCTCTTTGCCAGTGATACCCAATGATGTCCTCAGATGATTGTTCAGCATTCCTGGTGGCTGTAAGGTCACAGATCTCTGGTTATGAGCAGGGTTGGAAAATGCATTAGTTGCAATATGTTTCAAGCAAAGATTTAACTTTGGCAAATAATAAAATATGAATCTTAGTACAAAGATGAACAAATAGTTCTTGAAAATAATAAATGGCTATGACTAAACTCAAGCAGTATACATCTCATGCACAATTCATGCATGTTCCATATACAGGAAGTATAGATATGGGGAAGTGACAAGTGTACAACCAAAAAGTTAACTAGTAATTTATACATACTGTAAGGAACAAGTTCAAAATCCATGGGCCCTTATCTCCTATATAAGCCATTCACAATCTCTATCTGCTGATTGCCTCTCATAATTGCAGCAGTCTTTAAATGTAGTTGTCAGGACTGCCTTCTTCTGTCTTACGCTCATGATGGTGGATCACATGTTTATACTGATTTGAAGTCTGTTCATCTCTTGGTGTTTTCTGACTGTACATTGTGAACAAAGTAAGAAAAATTTTAATTGTCTTATTTCTATAGGTTAAAGATATAAATAATTAAGTATGCTTTAATTAGAGAGGGAATCAATGCTTTGTAGTGTCTAAGGCTAAGGAACTAGACAGTATTACAAGCAAAGGTTCTGTTGTTTAAAATTCACAAACCTGAAATTATGTTTTTTTAAAAGGTGATTATTTTTAGAAGAGATAAATAATTATTTTCTCTTAAAGATAACATGCTTGTCTCCGATCTCTGAGATAACTATGAAAAATTCTGTGGACCAGTAACTAAAATTTTTACTTGTGTCAATATTAGTAACTGTTTTAGGCTACTTATATTTAACACTATGTTTCTTAGAATATCTAAAGGTTGTACTATATTTCAATCTGCAATGTGTTCAATACAAATGTGTACTTATTTGGTATAATAAAAACCATGTGATCTATGTAAAAGGAAAGATATGGCCAAAGAAATAAGTGGTATAATCATACCTGTCTATGAAACAGCATAAAATCTTTGCCAAGCCAAGAAGTACAGCTTTTTTTCTAAATATTGGCTATTGAAAACAGATGTGACTTAAATATCTCTAAACAGAACCATTTGACATACTAATTCTGGTGGGCACTTTTGGAATGTTGGGTAGTTGGATGTTCAGTGGAGCATTCTGGCCCACTGAACTTGTTTCCATATTTAAAGGTGTAAGTGAAACTTTTAAAGTACTCTACTATGTTTTTACCTAACAACTGCGTGCCCTTTCACTCCTTTTAGCAATATGTTTATGTAGTAGAATCAGTGTGTCATATTTTACATAAGGAAAAAATACGCTCTACAAAGGGCAAACAGCTTCCTTTTGGATTCTATGTACCTAATCTCATCAAAGAAATTTCCGCTTCTTGCCTATCACCTCCATCCCCAAACATACTTAGATGCTCAGAGACCTGGGATTCAGACAATCTGAACTCTGACTCCATGGAATCTCTTCTTTGTGTTTAGGCTGGAGGAAGGTTAAAATAGTTTTCCTTTACTTGGAATTGCAGTTTCTGTGCATGTTTATAAGTCCTGTGATTTGACTCATAAGAAATGTTCCTACTGAGTTTCAGACTTTAGAAAGCTTTTTCTCAGTTCAAATTGTGGAGGAGATACTGCAGCCATATCCCGGGCAAAATGACTCTCCACGGTTTTCTTGGAATTGTCAAAACATCATTAAGAGTTGGCACTATCTGGGTGCAGTGGCATGTGCCTGTAATCCCAGCTACTTGGGAGGCTGAGATGGGAAGGTCTCTTGAGCTCAGAAGTTCAAGACCAGCCTGGGCAACACAGTGAGACCCAGTGTCTTCAAAATATGAAATAATAATAATAATAAAATAGCCAAGTGTGGTGGAGCACAACTATAATCCCAGGTATTTGGGGGGCTGAGGTGGGAGGATCACTTGAGACTGGGAGGTAGATGCTGCATGAGCCGTGATTGCACCATTGCAATCCAGCCTGGGTGACGGAGCTAGGCCTTGTCTCAAAAAAAAAAAAAAAAAAAAAAAAAAAAAAAAAAAGAGAGAGAGAGAGAGAGAGAGAGATGTGGCTGAGGTGCCTGCTACCCCTAGTGGCCTACTAGTAGGGTGACTATTTAATCTATCTGTCTAAATTAGTGCACATTGGGAGTGGAGAGAACATTATTAATAATTATTCTGGGACAACAGGCATAAACTGGAAATGTCCTAGCAACCCAGTATTTATGTTGACCCTATCTTTGGGTACTGTGCATCTTGTCAAATTTACTAATTATGGTTATTTTTATGTCTGCTTTTCTCTTGTATATTGTAAGCTATTTAAAAGTGTAGATCTTTGTTTTATCCATGATTACATATTAAATGCCTGGAATAGTACTTGGCACATACTAGGTACCCAATAAATCTTGTTGAATGAGTGAAATATTATTGTATAATAGGCCATTTTTTTGTGATTCATTCCTAGGCTAAACGAGAAATATACTCCTGTGAAAGTCCTTTTCCAGGAAGAAATCTATGAGTATGAATAAGATATATTTGAAAAATATACTTTGACCTCCAATAAATGACAGTGTGTTACATATTAAAAGCCACATCCTTTTAAGTAGAGTACCACCTATTTGAAGCTGGTAGATGCATTTTCTCAGAGAATCCTAGACAATCATAGCTATGAAAGATTATAATAATCACCTAACCAATCTTTTCATGTCAGCTATGACAGGATGCCTTAATATAGTAGTCCCCCTTATTTGCAGTTTCACTTTCTGTTGTTTCAGTTACCTGTGGTACCATGATCTGAGAATACTACATACGGTAAGATATTTTGTAAGAGACCACATTCACATAACTTTTATTACAGCATATTCTTATAATTACTCTATTTTGCCACTTGTTATTCCTGTTAATCTCCTACTATGTCCAATTTATAAATTAACAGGATGACTACAGCCAATGATAATTTATTGTCCAGTTAAAAATAATTAAGAGTATAATTAGGTTATTGGTAACACAAAGAAAGGATAAATGCTTGAGGTGATGGACACCCCATTTACCCTGATATGATGAGTATGCATTGCATGCCTGTATCAGAATAGCTCATGTACCCTATAAATACATACAGCTACTATGTGCCCACAAAAATTAAAAATAGAAAAATAGACTTTATCATATGTATGTATGTATAGGAAAAATCATAGTGCATATAGGGTTCAGTACTATCTGCAATTTCAAGTATCCACTAGGAGTCCTGGAATGTATAACCTGTGAATAAGTGGGGACTACTGTGTATTGGAATAGCACATACTAGGAGTATCTTACTTAGGATCTGACATTTACTGTTTGATGGGGTAACCTGATAACAATTCTGCAGAAGGCAATGAAGCACTCTCTAAAGATACTATATGAACAATCCTTGCCAGTAGTCACTCCTATTGGCGAATTGGGGAAAGTCATATTCTCCTTCTCCATAAATGCATCGACATTTCTATGTGATGTATGCCATCTCAGTTTTCAGTATATGCCTCAGAGAACCACATTCACATTATTTGGCAGGGTCTCAAGGTTTTATAAAAACACTAGAAGTTCATATATGAGTCATTTTTTTCTATAAAATAGAGGAGGAAAATCTGGAATCATGGGAAAGATGGGGGCAGGTAGATTTTGCTGGCAGTCTTTTCTCATCTTCTCATGTTTCTTCTTGCCTTTGCTACAGAGTGGCCAAGTTAGTCTGTTAACCTACATTCATTGCTGTAGGAGTAGGTGGGGGTAAACACTCAGATTGCAAGTATGGAACTGGGAGCCTAGGCGGCTTTGACTTCTTCAGAGCAGTGATAGAACTAGTGTAGCCAAAGCAAATACAGGCAAAATGCCGATAATTTAAAAAATAGTCTTGAGACAGCCATTGTGGATGAGCTTTATTTTTTTTCTCATTATACGTGCCACATCTTCATTACCTAATGATTGGGAAATCTTGACAGCCTTCTGCATGCTGACTCAGTGTGTTCAAACCTGTAGGCTTTAGAGTGTTTGCTCAAGTGGAAAATGGGACAACATAAAACTCTTGAAGTCCTTAAGGAGAAGTGTCATGGATGAGTAACAATGAAATGTTTGACTCATTCAAGGGAGACCGTTTGTTTTTTCCTGATATGTGAGCTTTTTCTATTTCTCTCTGTGTAGATGTCCAAATTTCAGAAGTCAGTGGAAAAATTATTGGTACATGGGTACCAAATGTGACCAACTCTGGAGTACTCTGGATCTGATTTTAGTCGCAGCATTGCCTGGAATACGATTGGCTTTAATAGTTAGTGTAACAATCCAGACTATTTGCTACTGTAAAAAGAAGTCAAAGAAGAATATAGCTGACCACTAGTAAGAAATTTCTAAATACCTTGAGAATGATGGCAAATCTCTTGTGAGATCAGCAAATGAATCCAGAAATCATGAATATAATTTGTCATGCATATTACATACAGGTGGTATGTTCTCTTTCACATTCATCATCATTGTAATCAAATTCTAACAAAAGTCAGATTAACACTGCCACACCAGACATATTTTGTTCAGGATTTGGATAAAGCAAAAATTGGAAAGTCACTTCTCCAGACAGAAGCCAAGTGTAATTAACAAAATAACTGTCCTACTTCAGTGTTTTCCTTCCTACCAAGGGTCAGTATTTGTGTGCACCCCATATACTGTCTTAATAGTGTGTGTTGGTCAGGGGCGGGGCGGTGTACAATTACCTCCCACTCACTCCCTAATCCCAGCAACAATGCCAGATAAATGGAAAGAGGAATTCAATAGACTTGCTCTAATCTGAGTCTGCCTTGGGTAAATTTCTTCACCTCATTGGGCTTCATATTCCTAATCTATAATATAGAAATTGTTATAATCAGATCTACCCACCTCACAGAGATGGTGAAATGATACTTATAGCAGCAATTGTTTATTGAGAGTTTATTAGGTATGTCAGGCTGAATTATAAATGTTTCACACCTATCAACTCATTTAATACTCACCACCCTATAAAGTCCTGATGAGATTACTGAGGCACAAAGAGATCAAATAACTTAGCCAAGGTTACAGGCCTAACTCTGAACCCAGGCAGTCTGGCCACTAGACCTAAACTCTTAATTCCAGGCTATGCTAATGGAATCTAATGAGATAAAATAGTGCTTAGAAAGCTGTAAAGTCATGCTATATTCCCTTCATTTATTTGTTTAAAAGCAAACTGTATCCTTTATACTTTGCACTGTCTCTGAATGAGAGGTATGAGGGGTAAATAACAGTACAGTAAAATCTCATAAATTTTATATCAGTAAATTCGAATTAACATCTACATTAAATTATAATTCCCCAGTGAAAAGATAATGTTACCCTCTATGCAGTATAAAGGTAGTTTGAAATATTACATTAAATTGGAAGTGGCTGATACTGTGAGCTGCATACTCCTAACAATGGGCTTATAAATAGTAACAAAATCAGCAATTTGAACAGCCTCAGATATTAGTCTCTGAGAAGAGTGAGATAAACTCTCCAACCTTTTTGTAATTTCAAAATTCTAAACTTTGCACCATAATTCCATATCCTTTAAAGCATCATGTGGTATAAATGTATATATAGGCATACAATCAATGCTAAACATTAATTTTTAAAATTTAAATTACTGTGGAGAATTTCATATCACCATTTGACAGAGGTTGGAAACCCCCTGAAATGTTAAAGAATAATTATGATTAGAAATCACACCTGTAAATATATCATTTTTGAACTATTCTCCATAGCTTTCCTACTCCAAGGTTTTCTAGAACACTGAATTTGTATTCCAATCTTTTTCTTCCTCTAATTGGGTATAACTTTGAGGTGATCACTTAGCCCCTACTTCCTCCTTTAGAAGTAGGGAGAAGGGTAATATATATTCTACTTCCCTATACTTGTGAGATTCAAATGAAATAATTAATGAAAAATTGTATTGAGAAGCAAAGGCAAAACAGAAAGATTTATTATAAATCACAAGCACTTGGGGTTATTTACATCCTTTTTGGGTAAATAATTAAGCTGTTTTATTTTCTTCCAATTAAAATGCAGTTTAGTTTGAGCTCCTTTTTATTCCCCCTCTGCCATTTCCTGATTTGTGAATTGACAAAGTAACTTTAAATATACTCTGGGAGATTCTTTAGTGTAGTGAAAAAAATAGGGGCCATGGTGCCAGACAGAATGAGACTCAATTCCCTGCCCCATAAATCACTGACTATGTGGCCTAGGGGAACTTTCTTAAAATTTCTTAGAGCTGGGTTTCTTATCTACAAAATGAAGTTAAAATTATCTACCTTGCAAGTTTTTTGTAAATATTTAAATAAAATAATGTAATATTTTTGTGAAATACACTGATGTCTGCAATTTACTTTCGAGTGTTTCAAAAAATAAGGTGTACTAATGGATACAGGAATGAACAGATGGACAGATATATGTTAAAGCAAGTATATTAAAATTGTAATGGTATAATTAAGTTGGTATATACGTGGGCATTAACTGTAAAATTTTTTCAGCTTTGCTGTATGTTTGAGCATTTTTATAATAAAATGTTGGATGAATCAGACAATCTTAAGTAAACCACTGTGAACATGGAAAACATTAAAAAAGGTCACCATTCTTATTGCTTTCTCTTGGGTATAGTCTGAAAATGGGAGCATGCATTCTGTATTGTCACAAAACGGTTCATCAAAGAAAAAGATTTATAACCAGTTAAGCAAATGCTCTATCCTATGTTGTTGTTGTTGTTTTCAAATGTGCCAGAGAACAGAGGCGTTCATCAGGACTGCAACCTTAGCAGAATTCTACATATGATTTTGATACTGATATGAGGCCTCCTCAACCTGATCAAGTCCAGGTAAACACTGGAACTCATTTGCCAGATAAACTAAGTTTACAGAAGGCACCATAAACAGAAATGCCTCACAGAAACAAAAAGAACCTTTTGAGATCAAAGAAGTAGTCAGAGACAACAAAATTATATGTAATCAGAAGATCAAATTGCACAAATATGGGACGGTTGATGACAGATAGAGTACAGGTTGATGATCAGTAGAGTACAGGCCAGGCCTGAGGCATTTACACTAGGAGTGCTATCTACTATTCCTCCCCACCAATTGTTTCCAGGTAACATCAATTTAAAACACATATCTAAGGCAGCCTTGGGGAAAGTTAAAACATATTAAAGAGCCAAAGAAGTCCCTAAAAGAGGGCCAGAAAGATATGGATAACAGTACAAGGATTTGAACCATGTGGAGAGAGAGATATATATATACACACACACACACACTATACACACACACACACTATATATATATAAAATCTCTTCTCATCTAATGTTCTTAGTAGCACAGATTCTCTAACACAGACTTGTGGGAATCTCTTCAATTCATTTCATTGTGCTTTAGGAGCAGCTCTGAATAAAGAGTAAAAGGGGTATGCATGTCATATTAGGCTACAAGTATCAGAAAGGGCAGTAATGCTTTTATTGTTTTAAATCGAACAAATCATACATAAAACACTACAAAATCATCTTTTTTGTTATGGCATACTAAGTCCTAGAATATGCCCAATTATGATCGCTATATTTAAGGAAGTAATTCTACATATGTTTCTGATATGGCTCTGTGTTAGTAACATCAAGGCCAGTTAAACACTGAAACTCATAAAAAATATTAAATTAAAGGGTTGATGAATCAAGGAGAGTGGCAAGATACTTTCTGGTTGAAGTCAAAAAAATTAAATATTGAAACAAATTATAGTATGTAGGGTTTGTTATAATCTATAGTATTTTTCAAAAAAGAAGGTATAATAATCAGTGCAAGGTCTCTGACAACTCAAAAGGCCAAAGTGCCTTCTTTCCTCCAAACAACCACACTAGCTCTCTAGCAAGAGTTCTGACCTGGGATGAGATGGCTGAAATACAGAAATAGAATTCAGAATATGGATAGGAACAAAGATCATCGAGGTGCAGCAGTAAATTGAAACCCAATCCAAGGAAACTAAGGATCACAGTAAAACGATACAGGAGCTGACAGAAAAAATAGCCAGTATAGAAATGAATGAAACTGACCTGATAGAGCTGAAAAACACACTAAAATAATGTCATAATGCAATCCCAAGTAGAATACCAGAATTGACCAAGCTGAAGAAAGAATTCCAGAGCTTGAAGACCGGCTTTCTGAAATAAGACAGTCCGACAAGAATAGAGAAAAAAGAATGAAAAGGAACAAATAAAACCTCCAAGAAATATGAGATTATGTAAAGTGACCAAATCTATGACTCATTGGTGTCCCTGAAAGATGGCAAGAATGGAAGCAACTTGGAAAACTTATTTCAGGATATCATCCACGAGAACTTCCTCAACCTAGCAAGAGAGGCTAATATTGAAATTCAGGAAATGCAGAGAACCTCAGTAAGGTACTTCACAAGATCTACCAAGACACACATCATCAGTTTTTCCAAGGTTGAAATGAAAGAAAAAAATCTTAAGGCAGCTTGAGAGAAAGGTCAGGCCACGTACATCAGACTAACAGTGGAACTCTCAGCAGAAACCCTACAAGCCAGAAGAGATTGGGGGCCAATATTCAACATTCTTAAAGAAAAGTAATAACAATCAAAAATCTCATATATGACCAAACTAAGCTTAATAAGAAAAGGAAAAATAAGATTCCTTTCAGATAAGCAAATACTGAGGAAATTTCTTACCACCAGACCTTCCTTAGAAGAGCTCCTGAGGGAAGCAGTAAGTATGGAAAGGAAAGACCATTACCAGCCACTACAAAAACACACTGAAATACACAGACCAGTGACACTATAAAGGAACCACATGAACAAATCTGCATAATAACATCTAACACATCATGATGACAGGATCAAATCCACACATATCAATACTAACCTTCAATGCAAATGGGCTAAATGCCCCGATTTAAAAGGCACAGAGTGGCAAGCTCAATAAAGAAGCAAGACCCAATGGTATGCCATCCTCCAGAGACCCATCTCACATACAATGACGCACACAGGCTCAAATAAAGCGATGGAAAAAATCTACCAGGCAAATAAAAAACAGGAAAAAGCAGGGGCTGCAATCTTAATGTCAGACAAAACAGATTTTAAACCAACAGAGATCAAAACAGACAAAGAAGGGCACCACATAACAGTAAAGGTTGAATTCAAGAAGAAGACTAACTATCCTAAATATATATGCAGCCAACACAGGAGCATCCAGATTCATAAAGCAAGTTCTTAGAGACCTACAAAGAGACTTAAACTCCCACATAATAATAATGGGAGACTACAATACCTACTGACAGAATTAGACAGATAATTGAGGCAGAAAATTGGATATTCAGGACCTGAATTCAGCACTGGACCAAATAGACCTCATAGACATCTACAGAACTCTCCATAAAAAACTAACAGAATATATATTTTTCTAATCGCCACATGTCACATTCTGTAAAATTGACCACACCATTGGGCATAAAACAATCCTCAGCAAATGTAAAAGAACTGATATCATACCAGCCACTCTCTCAGACCAGAGCATGATAAAATTAGAAATCGAGACTAAGAAAAATCTTGAACCCATATAGTTATGTGGAAGTTGAATAATCTCCTCCTGAATGGGTTTTGGGTCAGTAATGAAATTAAGGCAAAAATCAGAAAGTTATTTGAAACTAATGAGAACAAAGATACAACATACCAGAATCTCTGACATACATCTAAGGCAGTGTTGAGAAAGAAATTATAGCACTAAATGCCAACAATAAAAAGTTAGAAAGGTCTCATGTTAAAAACCTAACATCACAACTAAAAAGAGAACCAGGAGCAGACCAACCCCAAAGCTAGCAGAAAACAAGAAATAACTAAAACCAGAAGGAGACTGAGACATGAAAACCATTCAAAAGATCAATCAGTGCTACTGATTTGTGTACAGTGATTTTGTATCCTGAAATTTTACTGAATTCATTTATCAGATCTAGGAGCTTTTTGGATGAGTCCTTAGAGTTTTGTAGGTATACTATCATATCACTGGTGAACAGGTTGAATTCTTCTTTTCTGATTTGGGTATCCTTTATTTCTTTCTCTTGTTTGATTTCTCTGGCTAGGATTTTCAAGTACTATGTTGAATAGAAGTGGTGAAAGTGGTTATACTTGTCTTGTTTCAGTTCTTATTGGGAATGCTTTCAATTTTTCCCCCATTTAGTATGATATTGGCTGTGGGTTTGTCATAAATGGCTTTTATTATCTTGAGGTCTGTCCCTTCTATGCCAATTTAGCTGAAGGTTTTCCTCATGAAGGGATCCAGGATTTTTTCAAATACTTTTTCTGCTTCCATTGAGATGATCATATGATTTTTGGTTTTAATTCTGTTTATGTGGGGTATCACATTTGCTGACTTGCATATGTTAAACCATTCCTGCATCCCTGGTATGAAACCTACTTGACCATGGTGTATTATCATTTTGATATGCTGTTGGATTCAGTTAGCTTGTATTTTGTTGAGGATTTTTGCATCTATATTCATCAGAGATATTGGTCTGCAGTTTTCTTTTTTTTGTTGTTATGTCCTTTCCTGGTTTTGGTATTTGGGTGATACTGACTTCATAGAATGATTTATGGAGGATTCCCTCTTTCTCTGTCTTTTGGAACAGTTTCAGTAGGATTGGTACCAATTCTTCTTTTAATGTCTGATGGAATTCAGCTGTGAATCCATCTGGTCGTGGAGTTTCTTTTGTTGTTGTTGTTGGCAATTTCTTAATTACTGTTTCAGTCTTACTCCTTGTTATGGTTCTTTTCAGTCTTTCTGTTTCTTCCTGGTTTAATCTCTTCTTCTGCTGGGTTTGGGTATAGTTTATTCTTGTTTCCCTAATTCCTTTGCATGTGAGCTCAAATTTTCTATTTGTGCTCTTTCAGACTTTTTGATGTAGACATTTAAGGCTATGAATTTTTCTCTCAGCACTACTTTTGCTGTATCCCAGAGGTTTTGATAGGTTGTGTCATTATTATCGTGAAGTTCAATTAATTTTTAATTTCCATCTTTATTTCATTGCTGTCCCAAAATTCATTCAGAAGCAGATTATTAAATTTACATGCATTTGTATAGTTTTGGGGTTTCTTTTGGAGTTAATTTCCAATTTTGTTCCACTCTGGTCCAAGAGAGTACTTTACATATTTTAGATTGTATTAAATTTATTGAGACTTGTTTTGTGGCCTACAATATGGTCTAGGAGAATGTTCCATGTGCTGATGAAAAGAATGCATATTCTGTAGTTGTTGGGTAGAATGTTCTGTAAATATATATTAAGTCCATTTGTTCTGGAGTATAGTTTAAGTCCATTGTTTCTTTGTTGACTTTCTGTCTTAATGACCTGTCTAATGCTGTCAGTGGAGTATTGAAGTCCCCCACTATTATTGTGTTGTGGTCTGTCTCATTTCTTAAGTCTGGTAGTAATCGTTTTATAAATCTGGGAGCTCCAGTGTTAGGTGAATATATATTTAGGATTGTGATATTTTCCTGTTGGACTAGTCCTTTTATCATTATATAATGTCCCTCTTTGTCTTTTTAAACTGTTGCTGTTTTAAAGTCTGTTTTGTCTGATATGAGAATCCTGCTTGCTTTTGGTGTACATGTGCATGGAATATTTTTTTCCATTCCCTTACTTTCAAATTATGTGAGTCCTTATGTGTTAAGTGAGTCTCAGCAAATACTTGGTTGGTGGATTTTTATCCATTCTGCCATTCTGTATCTTTTATGTACAACATTTAGGTCATTTACGTTCAACATTAGTATTGAGATGTGAGGTACTGTTCTATTCGTTGTGCTAGTTTTTGCCTGAATACCTTGTTTTTTTATTGTGTTATTATTGTATAGGCCTTGTGAGATTTATGCTTTAAGGAGGTTGTATTTTGGTGTATTTTGAGGTTTGGTTCCAAGATTTAGAACTGCTTTTAATAACTCTTGTAGTGCCGGCTTGGTAGTGGTGAATTCTCTCAGCATTTGTTTTTTGCTGGATATAAAATTCTTGGTTGATAATTATTTTATTTAAAGAGGTTTAAGATAGGACCCCAATCTCTTCTAGCTTGTGGGGTTTCTGCTGAGAAATCTGCTGTTAATCTGATAGGTTTTTCTTTTTGGTTACCTGATGCTTTTGCCTCAGAGATCTTAAGATTCTTTCCTTAGTCTTGACTTCAGATAACCTAATGACTATGTGCCTAGGTGATGATTTTTTTTTTTTTTTTTTAGATGGAGTTTCACTCTTGTTGCCCAGGCTGGATCTCAGCTCACTGCAACCTCCGCCTCCCGGGTTCAAGTGATTCTCCTGCCTCAGCCTCCCGAGTAGCTGGGATTACAGGTGTGCGCCACCACGCCTGGCTAATTTTGTATTTTTAATAGAGATGGGGTTTCTCCATGTTGGTCAGGCTGGTCTTGAACTCCCAACCTCAGGTGATCTGCCTGCCTCGGCCTCCCAAAGTGCTGGGATTGCCGGCATGAGCCACTGAGCCTGGCCTGATCTTTTTGTAATAAATTTCCTGGGTGTTCTTTGAGCTTCTTGTGTTTGGATGTCTAGATCTCTAACAAGACCAGGGAAGTTTTCCTTGATTATTCCCTCAAATAAGTTTTCCAGACATTTAGATTTCTCTTCTCCCTCAGGAAAACTAATTATTCTTATGTCTAGTCATTTAATGTAATCCTCAATTTCTTGGAGGCTTTGTTCATTTTTTAAAATTCTTTTTTGTCTTGGTAGGATTAGGTTAATTTGAAAGCCTTGTCTTCAAACTCTGAAGTTCTTTCTTCTACTTGTTCTAGCCTATTGTTGGAACTTTCCACTGAATTTTGTATTTCTCTAAGTGTGTCTTTCATTTCCAGAAGCTGTGATTTTTTAAAAATTTATGATCTCTATTTCTCTGGAGACTTTTTCAGCCATATGCTGTTATTTTTTTTTCTATTTTTTTAAAGTTGATTTTCACCTTTCTCTGGTACCTAATTGAATAGCTTAATAATCAACCTTCTGAATTCTTTATCGGCATTTTAGAGATTTCTTGTTGGTTTGGATCCATTGCTGAAGACCTAGTGTAATCTTTGGGCAGTGTTATAGGACCTTGTTTCTTCATATTACCAGAATTACTTTTCTGGTTCCTTCTTGTTTGGGTAGACTGTTTCAGTGGAATTATCTGAAACTCAATGGCTGCTTTACAGATTATTTTGTCCCATGGGGTGGGTGATCCTTTGATATGGTGCTATCCCCTGTTGAAAAAAAAATAATTCTGAAATTCTTATGAAACCAAAAAAGAGCCCTCATAGCCAAAGCAAGACAAAGCAAAAAAAAAAAAAAAAAAAAAAAAAAAAACAAATCTAGAGGCATCACATTACCTGAGTTCAAACTATACTACCAGCCTATAGTTACCAAAGCAGCATGGTATTGGTATAATAGTAGGCAAGTAGATCAATGGAACAGAATAGAAAACCAAAAAATAAAGCCAAATATTTATAGCCAACTGATCTTCAACAAGACATACAAAAACAATAAGTGGGGAAAGGATACCCTATGTAATAAATGGTGCTGGGATAATTGGCAAGCCACATGTAGAAAAATGAAACTAGATCCTTACTCTCACCTTATTAAAAAATCAACTCAAGATGGATCAAAGACTTAAATCTAAGATCCCAAACCACAAAATTTCTAGAAGATAATACCAAAAAAACTCTTCTGGACATTGGCTTAGGCAAAGAAATACTGACCAATAACACAAAGATATATGCAACAACACACAAAAAAAGATATATAGCTGAGACTTAACTAAACTAAAAAGCTTCTGCACAGCAAGAGAAATAATCAGCAAACAGACAAGCCACAGAGTGGGAGAAAATTTTCACAAACTGGGCATCCAACAAAAGACTAATATCCAGAACCTACAAGGAACTCAAACAAATCATCAAGAAAAAATTCAAATAATTCCATCACAAGTGAGCTAAGGACATGGATAGACAATTCTCAAAAGAAGATATACAAATGGCCAATGAATATATTAAAAAGTGCCCCAAATCACTAATTATCAGAGAAATACAAATCAAAACCACAATGTGATACCACCTTACTCCTACAAGAATGGCCGTAACTAAAAAATAAAAAAAATAAAAAAAATAATAAATGTTGGTGTGGATGTGGTGTAAAGGGAACACTTTTACACTGTTAGTGGAAATGTAAACTAGTACAACCACTATGGAAAACAGTATGGAGACTCCTTAAAGAACTAAAAGTGAACTACAATTTGATCCAGCAATCCCACTGCTGGGTATCTACTCGGAGGAAAAGAAGTCAGTATGTGAAAAAGATACCTGCACATGCATGTTTTTACCAGCACAATTCACAATTGCAAAAATATGGAACCAGTCTAAGTGACCATCAACCAACGAGTGAATAAAGAAAATGTGGCATATATATATATATATATATGCCACTGTGTGTGGCATATATATACACATACATACACACACACACGGTATACAGATGTGTGTATATATGTGGTATATATGTGTGTGTATATATACATATATCATGTAATACTACTCAGCCATAAAAAGGAACAAAATAATGGCATTCTCAGCTACCTAGGTGGAGTTGGAGACCATTATTCTATGTGAAGTAACTCAAGAATAGAAAACCAAACATCGTATGTTTTCACTTACAAGCCAGAGCTAAGCTGTGAGGACACAAAAGCATAAGGATGATACAATGAACTCTGGGGAGTCAGGGAGATGGGTGGAGTGATGAGAGGTAAAAGACTACACAATGGGTACAGTGTACACTTGCTCAGGTGATGGGTGCACCAAAATCTCAGTTATCACCACTAAATAGCTTGTACATGTAGCCAAACACCACTTGTTCCCCAAAAACTATTAAAATAATAATAATTAAAAAATGGAAATAAAAATAAACATAATTAAAATTGATAAATGGGATATTACCACTGATGCCACAGATATACAAATAGCCATCAGAGAATATTATGAACACATCTATGCACACAAACTAGAACATTTAGAGGAAATGGATAAATTCCTGGACACATACATCCTCCCAAGACTGAACCAGGAAGAAACTGAATCCCCAAAGAGACCAATAACGAGTTCTGAAATTGAGTAATAAATAGCTTAGCAACAACAAGAAAAAAGCCCAGGATCAGATGGAGCCACACCCGAATTTTACCAGATGTTCAAAGAAAAGCTGGTACCACTCCCATTGAAATTATTCCAAAAAGTTAAGGAAGAGGAACTCATTCAATGAGGCCAGCATCACCCTTTTACCAAAACTTGGCAGAGATACAACAAAACCAGAAAACTCCAGGCCTATATCCTTGAACATCAATAGAAAAATCCTCAACAAAATACTGGCAAGCCTAATTGAGCAGCACATCAAAGCCTACTTGTCCATCACGATCAAGTAGGCTTTATCCCTGGGATGCAAGATTGGTTCAACATACACAAATCAATAAATGTGATTAATCACTTAAATAGAAATAAGAACGAAAAACATATGATTGTCTCAATAGATACAGAAAGGCTTTTGATAAAATTCAACACCCCTTCCTATTAAAAACCCTCAATAAACTAGCTATTGAAGGAATATACCTCAAAATAATAAGAGCCGTCTATAACAAACCCACAGTCAACATGATACTGAATGGGCAAAAGCTGGAAGCATTCCCCTTGAAAATCAGACATCCAGAACCTACAAAGAACTCAAACAAATTTACAAGAAAAAAACAAACAACCCCATCAAAAAGTGGGCAAAGGATATGAACAGACATTTCTCAAAAGAAGACATTCATACAGCCAACAGACACATGAAAAAATGCTCATCATCACTGGCCATCAGAGAAATGCAAATCAAACCCACAATGAGATACCATCTCACACCAGTTAGAATGGCGATCATTAAAAAGTCAGGAAACAACAGGTGCTGGAGAGGATGTGGAGAAATAGGAACGCTTTTACACTGTTGGTGGGATTGTAAACTAGTTCAACCATTATGGAAAACAGTATGGCGATTCCTCAAGGATCTAGAAGTAGATGTACCATATGACCCAGCCATCCCATTACTGGGTATATACCCAAAGGATTATAAATTATGCTGCTATAAAGACACATGCACACATATGTTTATTGTGGCACTATTCACAATAGCAAAGACTTGGAATCAACCCAAATGTCCATCAGTGACAGATTGGATTAAGAAAATGTGGCACATATACACCATGGAATACTATGCAGCCATAAAAAAGGATGAGTTTGTGACCTTTGTAGGGACATGGATGCAGCTGGAAACCATCATTCTTAGCAAACTATCACAAGAACAGAAAACCAAACACCGCATGTTCTCACTCATAGGTGGGAACTGAACAATGAGATCACTTGGACTCAGGAAGGGGAACATCACACACCGGGGCCTATCATGGGGAGGGGGGAGGGGGGAGGGGGGAGGGATTGCATTGGGAGTTATACCTGATGTAAATGACGAGTTGATGTGTGCAGCACACCAACACGGCACAAGTATACATATGTAACAAACCTGCACGTTATGCACATGTACCCTACAACTTAAAGTATAATAATAATAAATAAATTAAAAAAAAAAAAAAAAGAAAATCAGACAAGGATGCCCTCTCTCACCACTCCTATTCAACATAGTATCAGAAGTCCTGGCCTGAGCAATAAGGCAAGAGAAGAAATAAAGGAGATTCAAATAGAAAGAGAAGAAGTCAAACTATCCTTGTTTGCACATGACATGATCCTATATCTATAAAGTTCCATAGTCTCAGCCAGAAAGCTCATTAAGCTGATAAACAACTTCAGCAAAGTCTCAGGATACAAAATCAATGTACAAAAGTCGTTAGCATTCCTATACACCAAAAATGGTCAAGCTGAGAGCCAAATCAGGAATGAACCTCCATTTACAATTGCCACAAAAAGAATACGTAGGAATACAGCTAACCAGGGAGGTGAAATATTTCTACAGTGAGAACTACAAAACACAGTTCAAAGAAATCAGAGATGACACAAAGAAATGGAAAAACATTTCATGCTCATGGATATAAAAAATCAATATTGTTAAAATGGCTATACTTCTCAAAGCAATTTATAGATTCAATGCTATTCCTATCAACCTAGCAATTATTTTTTTCACAGAACTAGAAAAAAAAACTATTTTAAAATTCAAATGGAACCAAAAATGAGCTCAAATAGCCACAACAATCCTAAGCAGAAAGAACAAAGCTGGGGTATCACATTACCCAACTTCAAACTATAATACAGGGCTACAGTAACCTAAACAGCATACTACTTGTACAAAAACAGACTCATAGACCAATACAACAGAATAGAGAGCCCAGAAATAAGGCCATACACCTATAACCATCCGATCTTCGGCAAAGGTGACAAAAACAAAAAATGGGAAAAAGACTCCCTCTTCAATAAATGGTGCTGGGTTAAGTGGCTAGCCATATGCAGAAGACTAACTGGACCCCATTCTTATACAATACACAAAAATAAACTCAAGATGGAGTAAAGACTTAAATGTAAAACCCAAAAGTATAGAAACCCTGGAAGACAACCTAAGCAATACCATTCTGGACATAGGAATGGGCAAATATTTCATGACAAAGATGCTAGAACCAACTGCAACAAAAGCAAAAATTGACAAATAGGATGTAATTAAAGTAAAGAGCTTCTGCACAGCAAAATAAACGATATATCAACAAAGTAAGCAGATGACCTATAGAATGGGTGAAAATATTTGTAAGCTACATCTGACAAAGGTCTAATATCCAGCATCTATAAGGAACTTTAACAAATTTACAAGAAAAAAAACCAAGCAATCCCATTAAAAAGTGGGCAAAAGACATGAAAAGACATTTTTCAAAAGAAAACACACATGCGGCCAACAAGCATATGCAAAAAAGCTCAACATCATTGATCATTGGAGAAATGCAAAGAATGTCTATTATTAAGTCAAAAAGTAACAGATGCTGGTGAGGTTGTGGAGAAAAAGGAGTGCTTATACACTGTTGGTTGGAGGGTGAATTAGTTTAACAATTGTGGAAACTAGTGTTGTCATAACTCAAATAGCTGAAAACAAAACTACCATTAGACTCAGCAATCCCATTACTAGGTAAATACTTAAAGGAATATAAATTGTTCTGTCACAAAGACACATGCACATGTATGTTCATTGTAGCACTATTCACAGTGGCAAAGACATGAAATCAACCTAAATGCCCATCAATGGTAGACTGCATAAAGAAAATGTGATACATGTAAAGCATGGAATACTATGCAGCTATAAAAAAGAAAGAGATAATCATCCAGGAACGTGGATAGAGCTGGGGGTCATTATCACTAGCAAACTAATGCAAGAACAACAACAAAAACAAAAAAAAAAAAAAACAAATACCACATGTTCTCACTTATGAGTGGGAGCTAAATGATGAGAACACATGGACACATAGAGGGGAACAATAGATACTGGGGCCTACCTAAGGGTGGAGGGTGGGAGGAGGGAGAGGATCAGAAAAAATAACTAACAGGTACTAGGCTTAATACCTGCGTGACAAAATAATCTGTACAACAAACCCCCATGAGACGAGTTTTCCTCTATAACAAACCTGCACATGTACCTGTGAACTTAAAATAAAAGTTTAAAATATAAGAAAAATAATAAAAATATTTACTTGTCCAGAAACACTAAAGGAATCTCAGTAATTGAACAGGAGTATTTTTTTCCGCAACATTTTATTTTGCCTTTCTCAGATCAACAGTGATATATGGAAAATATTAGTTTAATTGGCTTAAAAGATGATTCAAAGCAATCTATGTACCGATGAAAAGCAAACAGTATGTCTTACAGTCTTAGACTAATGTCCACAGCAGGAAAGAACAATTAGCAAAATCATCAATTATCTCTCTGTTTTTACTTTCACTTAAAAGTCTGTCTTTTGGTTTGTATACAGCCATGTTTTATGGTTTGAGAAAATCAGGAATTTCCATATAAATGTGTTAACTGAGTTTGGATTCTAGTGGAAAAACCTGTGTAAGTCAAACATTGATTTGGATAAATGAAATGCAAATGTGCTTAAAACAACAGTAGTCTTTAATGAAGAAACAATATATAAGACAAAAGGGAAGAAGTTAGCTCTTTTATTAGAGGTCTAGACAAAGGATCATTTGTGAATTTTATATTTTTCATCCAGTTATTAACATTATCTGGTATAAGCATGGGACATACAACAGAAATTATATAAATGCTTGAACACATGAATTAATGCCTGAATGAACAAATGTTCTCATGAGTTTTATTTTACTATGTGAATAAATTTTCATAAAATAAAATGTGTGTCATATCTGGATGATCTGATCACTAAAAAGGTTACCTGTAGAGTCAAGAAAATCTTGCATAATTGGTAATTTACAAGTAAGAAATACTAATGGAATAATATGGTCATAGGCCATAAATGCCAGCCACTGATTACAAGAGAGCAGATATGAGAACCAGCATAAATCAGGGTAAACATTCTCATTCTTGTATTGTGATCACAAGGCAAAAGTCTGTTTTAGGTGCACTAGTGATCTAGTTAGAACTAAATATTTATTGTTTGCTGTTTACTTTTGGAATCTCATAAGATTGAATCCATGGGAATATTAAAACTTAACTGTGAATATTTATTTTTATAATAGCATCAACACTCTAAGAACTGTATTTTCTTGTATCGTTATTTCAATTATGTTATTGAAGTACACTTAATGAACACATAATTGCAATCTGCAATATCATTCAAATGTTTTCCTGTTTAGAAAATCTCCCCCTTTCTGTTTCTGTTCAAATTATGAGAAAATCTAGCTTTCTTTTCCTATTAACATAAGAGTGTAAATACCCTCAGCCTGAAAAGAGAAGATATAAAGTGTCTCTCACATTCAGGAACTTTGTCCTTGCTAAATACTCCTGAATCGAGTGGGTCATTAGAAAAGACATTACTCTTTGTCTAGTTTCTAAAAAATGGGGACAGAACTTACCCACCTTGTGGGAACTATATATAGCAACAAATCATTCACTGTATGAGGCTATAGCTAGCATTCTCTAGTTAATGAAATGAAGGTTAAAGCCCCTTGTAAGTATTTCTGCATACTCTGCTCAAAAGTGGATTGCATCAAGTGAACAAATCCTCTCTCATGTGTTTACGAGCATTAATGTCTAGATTGCAGGAATGATTTAAAGAGAATGCCAAGTCAAAGAAATTGTTCGACTAATGACAACTTCCAGTAGCGCCATGGCAGGATGACAGGAGATATAACTCAATACATAATTTGTTTCTCACTGAAATCATATCACTCACACTGCTTTTGAAGTGATCACTGTGGCCACAATTTCCTGAATTCTTCACAAAGACATTAAAAGCAAGAAAGGGATGTTATCAACCAATTATCTTATATTTTCTTTCCTTCAAACCCTCTGGAACTTTTACTGGGAGAAAAAGGAAGGATTCATGTGGATATTTACATAAAGAGGATATATGCATGTATGAGGGGAATGTCTGTAAAGTGTTTAACCATAACATTCATTTACATAGACATTTACTAAAAATGTTTGTTGAGTACCTACTACATGTTAGACACTCTATTTGATACTGGAGATGTAATGTCAAATAACACAAACAGTTTTGCCTATCATAGTGCTTCTATTCTAGTAAAAAAGGTAACTATACATGAAATATTCATACAAATAAATGTGAAATTGTTACTGTGAGAAGTGTTTAGAAGGAAGACAATGTGGTGCTAAGAGAGTTCAAGTAGTATGAATACTAGACCAGAGGTAAAGGAAAGTGCTTCCTTTATTCTATACCTCAAATATTCTACCATTCTTTCATCTTTCCTTCTGTTCGCTATGCTTCTTTGACAGACTGTCTTAACTTAGGGCTCATATAGGCACGTCTTATGCAATAATAAGTACATAAATACACGGATCAACAATTTTAAAAATAGATAATTAAAATACAACTTTTAACCACTACTTTGTGTTAAGCTACTGATAATATATTGCCTAGATTGCATGGCATCATAGATAACAGGAATCCTAAAAGTCCTACTTACAAAGAAAACAAAAACAAACAAATAGAAACCTGGTTACAGGGTTATTAGATTTGGGAGCCATAAGATTAGGTTGTTTTGTACCTCTATAAGATGAGCATCTATATTAAAAAGTAAAGCCAAGAGGAAGAACGTTATGTTTTGACCAAAGTCCTACAATTTCTTAATTTTTATTCTGATATTTTTTTGCCATGTTAGTTAATATTATGATGCCCTCAAATTTTCTAGAATTATTTTTAAAATATGTTTTTATAGACAAATACTCATGCCATGAGAAAAAGTCACTAAATGAAATTCTCCATTTTTAAGAGTAGATGGTGATGGCAGTGATTCACTTTTATATCATTGTTCATGTTTTCCATGTCTTTGAGCAGGAGCCTCTTCTGTGAAAACTCAAAAGAATAAAACCTGTAGTTAAGGACCCAGGGCCAAATTATTTACTGGACTGTACAAGTAGTATCAGATTATGCTGATTTTCGTAAAATTGTAAGTGATTTGCATTATATTAAAGGCATTTTAAAACAAGACTCCATCAAGTAAAAAACAGGAAAATATGAAACTGTAGATGTTGAAGGATCAGAACTATCCTTTTTTCTAATGTATACATAAATTAAAGAAATAAATTTACCAAAATATGGACCACATTTTTCTTTATGTGGGAGACTACAGGTCTTTTTTTCTCCATTATTGAAATTTTCCCATAGGTTTCTTTTTTTAATGGTAATTAAATGTTTTATTTTCTAATATACATTTTTAAGTTGCAGATTAAAACTGACAGATTTTCAAAGCCATTATAGTTTTGAAGTTTTTCCCCTTCTACCCATATGCAACTTTCCAGATTAGGAGATATAACTTTTAGAGGAAAGCATTTCAAACACTTAAACACGCACATTAAAAAAAATTGTAAGCTTTTAAGTGTAAACATGCATTCGATCTATATGTCCTATGTTTTCACAATCTCTCAAATTGCCTCCAGAAGTCTTTTTATTATTATTATTATTAAAGTTCTAGGGTACATGTGCACAACGTGCAGGTTTGTTACATATGTATACATGTGCCATGTTGGTGTGCTGCACCCATTAACTAGTCATTTACATTAGGTATATCTCCTAATGTTATCCCTCCCCCATGCCCCAACCCCACGACAGGCTCCCGTGTGTGATGTTCCCCACCTTGTGTCCAAGTGTTACCATTGTTCAATTCCCACTTATGAGTGAGAACATGCAGTGTTTGGTTTTCTGTCCTTGTGATAGTTTGCTTAGAATGATGGTCTCCGGCTTCATCAATGTCCCCACAAAGGACATGAACTTATCCTTTTTTATGGCTGCATAGTATTCCATGGTGTACATGTGCCATATTTTCTTAATCCAGTCTATCATTGATGGACATTTGGGTTGGTTCCAAGTTTTTGCTACTGTGAATAGTGCCGCAATAAACATACATGCTCATGTTTCTTTACAGCAGCAATAAAAAGGACCAAATACCTAAGTGTATACTTAATAATAAAAGTATAAGATCTGTATGGATAAAACTTTGTTTTTTGAGATGGAGTCTCACTCTTGTTGCCCAGACTGGAGTGCAATGGCATAATCTTGGCTCACTGCAACCTCTGCTTCCTGGGTTCAGGTGATTCTCCTGTTTCAGCCTCCCGAGTATTTGGGATAGCAGGCGACCACCACTACACCTGGATAAATTTTGCATTTTTAGTAGAGATGGGGTTTCACCATATTAGTCAGGCTGGTTTTGAACTCCTGACCTCAGGTGATCTGCCTGCCTCAGCCTACCAAAGTGGTGAGATTACAGGTGTAAGCCACTGCGTCTGGCGGATAAATCTTTTAAACACCAGAAATCTAAGAGAATAACTGAACAGATGGGGAAAGACATACCATTTTCATGGACAATCAAAATCAAAATCAAATATTGTAAATTTTCTCTCATTTAACTAATAACATTCCCATGATTCCAGTAAAAATATAATAGATTTGTAATATTTGTTTTAACTAGATGAACTGATTCTAAATTTCATATGAAAAATAAACAGAGAATGAAACTGAAAAAGACAATGAGAAGATACCAGTCTTATCAGATATTAAAATATATTATAAGGCTTTAATAACAAAACCTATATGGCATGGGGGCATTAATAAACAAGCCAACAAAGCAAAAAAAGAATCTAGGCATTGACTAGACATCAGAATTTAGTATACTGTAGATATGAAGGAGAGTTGGAATAATTAACCAGGAAGCAATTTAGAAAAAAATTAATATTGGATCTATGCCTTACAGAAATGATTTTCATTGTGGTTCAAACCAGTGCATCAGCATCAACCATGGAACTTGTTAGTAATGAAATTTGTTGGGCCCCTCTCCAGACTTACTGAATTAGAACCTCTAGGGAGGGCACACCCCAGCAATCTATTTTAAAAAGTTCTCTAGGTGATTTGAATGCATGCTCAAGTTTTAGACCACCTGCCTTACTCTACACACCAGAGTAATTAAAAATGAATCAAATATTTACCTATAAAGAATTGAAACTATATAACTACTAGAAGAAAATAGAAGAGAAATATTTTATAACATTGGAGTGGGAAAGTTCTTTCCAACTATGACTCAAAATACAGCAACCATAAAAATTACTAATAAAATTTTACCACATTGGAAACAAAACAGAACACTTCTAAATTGTCAAATCACCCTGAGAAAAGACATGAGGAAACTGTAATAAAACATTTGCAACTCATATTGTATTAACCAGAATCCTAGGAAGAAACAGATGGCACAGGAAGTCAGATTAATTAAAGGACAGTTGGAAAGGTGTGGACAGATTAAATAAAGGAACCACAAGAATAATGTAATACCCCAGAGCTAGAAGTATTAAGGCTTTTGACACCCCTTGGCTTAAAAAAATGAGGAGAGGGAATGGTTACTGGAACCTGGGAGGAAAGAATTTTATGGAGAAGATCACTTTTGTCAAGGCGGGCAGTCATTGCAAGGCAACCTGGTAAAGATGGAGCTGGAGGAATAAACACTTCAATCTCACTCTCCTCCCTCACTCTTATCTCCTGATAGTACTTCCTATTGACCAAACTCAATCAGAAACCAGAGGCCAAGGGAGCCCATTGATAATTATATGGGTCAGCATTCGGAGGGCAGAGAGCAGGGAGAGCAAAGATGGAGATTACATCTAAAGCAGGAAACAGAAGATATCCAGGATAAATACTACAAAGGGCTAATTTTCCGTAAGATATAAATATATCTTCAAAATCTTGAAGTAAAGGATCAACAATTTATTTTTTAAAATGGGCAAATTAGATGAACAGTTACTGAAAAGGAAACTCAAATGGATCTTAAACATATAAAAAGACTTCACTCATAATAAGAGAAATGTGACTATAATCACACTGAGGTACCATTTTTGCCTACCATTTTGGTAAAGATATGAAAGCGTGATAATATATTCTACTGGTAAGATTGCAAGGAAAATGGCTGGTGAAAAAGCAGTTTGGCAATTACAAATGCATATATCATTTGACTCAGCTATATCACTTCTGGTAGTCTATCCTATAGAATATATTACCACAGGTACAAACTGATGTATTTACACAATTTTTATTGCAGTATAAATTGCAATAGAAAAGGACTGGAAACCAGATAAATGCCTACTAAGAGAGCCTGGTTAAATAAATCTATCGTACATCTGTACAATGGAATGCTATGGAGCTTTACAAAAGAAGAACAAAGTTATCTCTGTACTGATCTGAAAAGCTCTCCAAGATATGCTAAGTGAACAAAACAATGCGCAAAAGAGTATGTATAGTATGTTTGCTTTTCTGTATGAAAGGCGAGGAAATTAGAATATATGTACATATTTGCTTACATTTACATAAATAAATTCTACACAAGCAACCATAAAATTGATTGCTGTTTAGGGGGTCAGAGGTTGGGAACTGAGTGGTTGGAGAAGATAAGTCGGAAAAAAAATTTCACTGTTTAAATTAGTGCTCATTCAGAAATTTTTCAGTGTTTTGCTTTTAATAATGGAATAAATAAAACTGTGTTTTAAAAACAATCTGGCAGACACCACCTTAACTATGTAAACCAAGGTTAACATTACTAGTAATAAGATAGATCAACATCATGTAATCCCTAATATGATGCACTATGAAGGGCAGGTCATTTCTGTGGTTTTCTTGCCAAAAATGAGTGGCCTCAATGTAATCATGAGAAAGCATCAAACGCGTTGAAGGGACATTCTACAAAATAACTGACTAGCATTATTCAAGTGTGTCAAGGTCATGTAAAACAAAGAAAGACTGGGTGTCTCTAAACAGAGTTGAAGAGACTGAGAGATAAGTACAATGTGGAATTCTGAATTAGATCCGAGACCAGGAAAATTACATTAGTGGGAAAGCTGTTGAAATTCACATAAGATCTAGAGTTTAGTTAATACTATGCCTTTGCTATTTTCCTGATTTTGATAATGTACTATGGTTACATAAGGTATGAGAACTAGGAGAAGCGGAGTCAAAGTAATATGAGAACTCATTGTACTATTTTTGCAACTTTTTTGTAGGTCAAATTATATCAAACTTAAAATAAACATTTGTTGCAAACCTCTCAGGTCCCCAGTCCTTTGCTGGGATGTGTGTGGAATACAGACAAACATCATTATTCCTGATATCCGGGATATGACAAAAATCCATGAAACAATGGGCAAATCTAGGTCAGGTTCTTCTGTTATACACTCTTGTAGGAAGATGTTTCTCTCTTTTGTAACACATCTCACTGTGCAACTATATATCCATTTTGGTGGTTATTTTTTAAATGTTTGCTTTCCTTCTAGACTCAAAGTGTAATAGGAGCAGGAAAAATGCTCTGTACATATTGTACATGATTTATGTCCTAAAGTTTAGATAGGGTATTTATGTGGAAGAGCAATTATACTAATTTTGCACAGTTCCAAAAGGCAGAACCAAAACTAATGGTGGAGATTACAGGGGGGTAAATTTCAGCTCAATGTAATGCATTTAGTTTCTAACAATTGGGTCAATAAATAATTAAATGGATTGTTCCAGTGAGGTGGTTCACACCTAAAACAAAAACAAACAAACAAAACAAAACAAAACAAAACAAAACAAAACAAAAAAAACCTCAAACTTGGAAGCACTCCAGAAGACTAAGATGAAACAGAAGGAGCATTTTCAGATGGGAAAGCAGACTAGAGGTCAGCTAAGATTATATGATATTCCAGTGTAAGATTCTGTATCCTTTTCAGCATATCATATTTTAAATTTCCTTAAGCTTCCTTCATATTTGAAAAATCAAAGGAGCTTTTTTTGGCCATCCTTTAACTCTGTGATCTCAGTATGTCATATGTCAAGGTTACCCTTTGAAGCCCATTTTCTAATAAATAACATTTAGCTCACAGAAGATTATCTGTTTCAGTTCTACCTCTCATTCAGCCTTGGCAGATCCCTACGTAGATTATCCTCGTCAATTTGACAGTTCATTCCCAAGAACACCAACAGGAAATATTAGTCTGGAAGAAATTTTGGAGACCGTCTATTTAATTACAGATGCTCTTTCTAGCTCCATGCTGACATAAATTTTAAAGGTTCTTTGGTATTGAAATCTGTCAAAGGTTTTGTTTATGTTTTTGTTTTAGAAACAGCCTCCCTATGCTTCCCCGGCAGGTCTTGAACTCTTGGACTCAACTGATTCTCCTGCCTCAGCCTTCCAAGTAGCTGGAATTCTAGTAGTGCACCACAAGTGCCTGGCTTTTATCAAAAGTTTTTGAAGGTCTAAATGAGTTATAACCACTTCAGCCCACACGAAATGCTCAACAATAAATAAATAAATAAATAAATAAATAAATAAATAAATCCTCTAGTTGATTTAGTCAGTCATAATTTTTCTTCACAGAAATCATGATTATTTTTACCTTTTAGGTTATGTTTTCTTAAGCATTTGATGATCTTTGTTAATCTACCACCTCACTCACCATGAAAGAACAAGAATTGTTGATCTATAGTTCTCATTATTCTATCTTTATGGAATGTAGTTAATGCTGTGATCATTTATAACAAAATGCAACACTTCTTGGTCATTTGTCCCACATTTCAACTTTTACTTTCAGACTCTTCAGGAGATGCTCTCTGGCCCTTATAATTCTCCTATACCTAGTAAATTGATTAAATCTTGACCAATGATTTCAAATAGAATTTTCTGTGATGATGTAAATGTTCTATAAATCTGTGCTACACAGGATGTTACCCACTAGGCACATGTGGCTATTGTGGACTTGAAATGTGGCAAGTAAAACTAAGGAACAGATTTTTAGAATTTTCATTTTATTAAATTCAAATTTATATGTAAATAGCCACATGTAGCTAGTGGCTACTATATTGGACAGAACAGATACAGACCATTCTACACATTTAAAATAATTTACACAATACCTCTGACATATTTGATTTACTAAACCTTTTGAGACAAGTGCTATTCTTAATATTTTCCTCAGTAAAAACCAATGAATTTATAATTCATGTAGTCTGTTATCTAATTTTTAAAAAAATTATCAGAATGGTTTTTGTTTCTGTTTCCTCATTTTCCACTTTGGGTTATAGTGTACTAAGCTCCGAGTTTGGAAGCATGTGATCAGCATCTGAGAAATTGTTCAGTGATCTTGATTTTTTCATTTATTTGATTTATTGAATCAGATCAGAATCACAATAATCAAGTAGTTCTAATGTTTTCTTTTTCTTTTCCCAATCAACTGTCCATTCAATATTCATTAGCCTTTACTGTGAGGTAGGTAATCTGGGATGTAATAGGAATAAGAATAGAAATAGGAATAAGGTAATGGAGTAGAGAAGAACTAACATATATTGAGCATCTACCATATATCATATTTTCCTATATATAGGGTATCTATAAAATAGGATTTCTCTTTTAATTTTCAACACTGCCCTGCATAGTCTTACTACCTCTATTTTTACAGACAAGGAAATCAAGGGCAAGAAAGGTTAAGAGACTGCACAGGGCCATGGTACTAAGCAACAGAACCAGGATTCAAAACCAGGTCTTTGAACTAGAAGTTCAATCTTCTAAACCACAGCTGACTCCTGAATAATTAAAAAAAAAATAATAATACATAGCATAGTTTGAGTATTCATGTGTCAGGATGTATGCTGCGTACTTTATATACATTACCATTTAATCCTCACAGCATCCTCAAAACTCACAGGAATGAGTTTTACAGATAAGAAACTATAAAACACAGGTTAAATAACTTTAAGTTAGCGGGGTCAAATGCTTTAGCGAGGTTAAAAAGGATTTAAATAGTCAGCTCTTCTACCATGTTCGAAGCACTATGCTAGATTGGGACAGAGTAGGCAGATCACTGTCTTTGAAAGTCTTTTCTTCTTTCATTCTTTTCATATCCCGTCCCTCCCCTGTTCACTTTCTATATGCTCTAAAGCAATGGAGGTATGTTCTGAGAATGCACCATTAGGCACTTCTGTTATTATGAGAACATCATAGAGTGTACTTACACAAACCTAGATGATATAGCCTACTACATATCTAGGTTATATGGTATAGCCTATTGTTCCTAGGCTACACACATGTACAGTATGTGACTATACTGAATACTGTAGGCAACCAACACAATGGTATTTGTGTATCTAAACATATTGTTTATATGGTGTTATAATCTTATGGAACCAGCATCATATATGCCATCCATCATTGACAGAAATGTCCTTATGTGGCAAATGACTGTAATTTATCAAAGGATATTCAATCTGAAAATCAAGTTAGTGATAAATAATTTTCATTTATTGCAAATTTGATTCCTGTTACAAATTGTATTCCAATTATATTGGAGTAGGCAGAGTCAGGGTGGAATGTGCTTAAAATTAAGACTGGACTCAAAGTTAACAGCAGAGCAATTGCTTCTAGTTTGTAAGCTCCTGATTCAATTTTTTCCACCTTGTTTCATAACTTAGCTATTCTACCTTGTCTCACACATCTCAGATTTTGACTTTTTTATAACATTCACAAATGTAATGGTATATATATATATATATATATATTTTTTTTTTTTTTTTGAGACAGAGTCTCGTTCTGTCGCCCAGGCTGGAGTGCAGTGGCCGGATCTCAGCTCACTGTAAAATCCGCCTCCCGGGTTCACGCCATTCTCCTGCCTCAGCCTCCCGAGTAGCTGGGACTACAGGCGCCCACCACCTCGCCCGGCTAGTTTTTTTGTATTTTTTAGTAGAGACGGGGTTTCACCGTGTTAGCCAGGATGGTCTCGATCTCCTGACCTCGTGATCTGCCCGTCTCGGCCTCCCAAAGTGCTGGGATTACAGGCTTGAGCCACCGCGCCCGGCCGGTATATATTTTCAAGAAGTGCATAATTTCCTTATTCTCCTTATTTTAATTTCTCTTCCTTGCTTCAGGAGACATTAAGTACAATCTAAGTGGAAAGAAGAGAACTGCTGCTGGCCAAGGTTATAAAAATCATTTAACAAGAGAAAAATGTGTCATTTGATAAAAAAGCTCAACGTGAAAAACATAAGTGAAAAACAACTGAATGTAATGTGTGTGTGTGTATATATGTGTGTGACAGAGTATACATACATACTCATACACACACACACACATATATATATATACACACAGACACACACACACACATTTCCCTCTTGGAACCAAATATTGAGAAAAATTCATATACGTGAATGTCCATGGAAATACTGCTTTCCTCTCTTTCTTTTTGGTAGTCCATTTCTGATTCAGTCCAAGGAGGAACCAGAGGATTATCTAAAGTCTAGAGCAATTCAAAATGCCTACTCTGAGAGACGTGAGGCAGATTCCAGATTAACCTAGTATTTCAGTTTTCTTTTGAGAGGAACTGGGGAATCAGCATGGATCAAAATCTCTGGGAGCATTCCAGACTACCTCAGAGAAGACTCAAATCCAACTTGCTGGTGGGGTGTGGATGGGTAGGAGTCAGATTTTTCTGAGTGTTAGTCACCAGTCTCTCTCCTTTAACTCTAAAAGCAAAATCTGAATGTAATCTGCAAAATCATACTCAAATAATATCAAAGGTCCTTATCTCTCAGAAAGAGCATACATCTATGGGTTTGGCTAGTGCTCACAGTCAAATCACAACTCTTTATATTTGTTTTCTCACCACCAAAAAAGAAGAAAAAATTGGAATATGAGCCATCTCTCTCTTGTAGGGCTGTTTTAACTACTTAAAGGTAAAGTGCTTTAAATACCAAAATTGTAATACAAACTAATACATTATTATAGAGAAAGATGCAAATTCTTTTTAGCATGAAGTACTAAAATAATGTGTACATTTTTCTGGATTTTTTGTACATTTGAAACATATACCTCTTAAAGCAAGATTTTTAATTTAAAAAATTTTAAATGGACACAAAATAGTTACACATATTTATAGAGTACACAGTGATATTGTTATACGTATAATATATAGTAATCAGATCAGGGTAATTAGCACATCCACCATATCAAACATTTATCATTTCTTTGTATTGAAAATTTTTGATATTCTCTTTTTTTAAATTATACTTTAAGTTCTAGGGTACATGTGAACAACGTGCAGGTTTGTTACATATGTGTACATGTGCCATGTTGGTGTGCTGCATCCATTAGCTCGTCATTTACATTAGGTATATCTCCTAATGCTATTCCTCCTCCCTCTCCCCTCCCCACAATAGGCCCCGGTGTGTGATGTTCCCCTTCCTGTGTCCAACTGATCTCATTGTTCAGTTCCCACCTATGAGTGAGAACATGCGGTGTTTGATTTTCTGTTCTTGCGATAGTTTGCTGAGAATGATGGTTTCCAGCTGCATCCATGTCCCTACAAAGGACACAAACTCATCCTTTTTATGGCTGCATAGTATTTCATGGTGTATGTGTGCCACATTTTCTTAATCCAGACTGTCACTGATGGATATTTGGGTTGATTTCAAGTCTTTGCTATTGTGAATAGTGCCACAATAAACATACATGTGCATGTGTCTTTAGAGCAGCATGATTTATATTCCTTTGGGTATATACCCAGTAATGGGATGGCCGGGTCAAATGGTATTTCTAGTTCTAGATCCTTGAGGAATCACCACACTGTTTTCCACAATGGTTGAACTAGTTTACAGTCCCACCAACAGTGTAAAAATGTTCCTATTTCTCCACATCCTCTCCAGCACCTGTTGTTTCCTGACTTTTTAATGATTGCCATTCTAACTGGTATGAGATGGTATCTCATTGTGTTTTTTATTTGTATTTCTCTGATGGCGAGTGATGATGAGCATTTTTTCATGTGTCTGTTGGCTGTATAAATGTCTGGGGGGTGCCCAAGATGGCCGAATAGGAACAGCTCCAGCCTCCAGCTCCCAGCGTGAGCGACAAAGAAGACAAGTGATTTCTGCATTTTCAACTGAGGTACCGGATTCATCTCACTGGGGCATGTTGGACAGTCAGTGCTGGTCAGTGGGTGCAGCCCAACCAGCAAAAGCTGAAGCAGGGCGAGGCATCGCTTCACCTGGGAAGCACAAGGGGGAAGGTAATTCCTTTTCCTAGCCAAGGGAAACTGAGATATCTTCTTTTATCTATTTGAAATTATATATTGTTGTTAACTATAGTCATCCTACAGTGGTACAGAACACTGGAAATTAATCTTCCTATCTAGCTGTAATTTTGTATCCTTTAATAAATATTTCCCTATCCTTCCCTTTTCCCTACCCTTCCCAATCCCTAATAACCATAATTCTTCTACTTTTATGAGGTCACCTTATTCTGCTTCTAAATATAAGTGAGAACATGCACTATTTATATTTATATTCCTGGCTTATTTCATTAACATAATGTTCTCCAGTTTCATCCATGTTGCCAGGAATGACAGGATTTCATTCTGTTTTATGGCTGAATAGTATTCCATTGTGCATACATACCACATTTTCTTTATCCATTCATCTGTGGTTTGACACCTTGGTTGAATCTATATCATAGCTACCATGAATAGTGCTTCCGCAAACATGGTTGTGCAGATAACCTCTTTGATATCCTTTGATTTCCTTTCCTTGCATGGTAGCAGAATTGCTAAATCATATGTTAGTCCTATTTTTAGTTTTTTGAGGAACTTCTCTACTGTTTCTCCATAATGGCTGTACTAATTTACATTCCCACCAACAGTGTATGAGTATCTTTTCTCCACCTCCTCACCAGCATTTGTTACTTTTTTGTCTTGTTGATCATATGCATCTTAACCAGGGTGACAGGATACCTCATTGTGGTTTTGATATCAATTTCCCTGATGATTAGTGATGTTGAGCATTTTTTCATGTATTTGTTGGCCATTTGTATGTCTGCTTTTCAAAAATACCTGTTTAGACCAACTGCCCATTTTTAAATTGGATTGCTTGTTTTTGTTGAGATGCTTGAGTTCCTTGTGCATTTTGGATATTAATCTCTTGTTAGATGAATACGTTGCAAATATTTCTCCTATTCTTCAGGTTGTTTTTATTTTATTGATTGTTTCCTTTGCTGTGCAGAAGATTTTCAGTTTGATCCCATTTGTTCATTTTTGCTTTTGTTGCCTATCCTTTTGAGGTCTTAATCATAAAGTTTTCCCAGACTAATGTCTTGAAGGATTTCCCTTAATTTTTAACTAGTATTTTTACAGTTTTGGGTTTTATATTTAGGTCTCTCATCCATTTTGAGTTGATTTTTGGATAGGTTGAGTGGTGAGGATCTACTTTCATTCTTGTGCATATGAATATCCAGTTTCCCCAGTACCTTCATTGAAGAAACTGTCCTTTCCCCAATGTTCTGGGTGCCTTTGTCAAAAATCAATTGGTTGTAGATACGTGGATTAATTTCTGGGCTCTCTTTTCTATACCACTGGCATATGTGTCTGTGTTTATACTAGTATTATGCTGTTCTGGTTACTAAGGCTTTGTAGTATATTTTGAAATTTGGTAGTGTGATACCTGAAAGCTCTGTTATTTTTGCTTAGAACTTCTTTGGCTACTTGGGGTCGTTTGTGCCACCATACAAATTATAAGATGTAAAAAAAAAAATGTGAAGAATGCCATGAGTATTTTTTTTTAATTTTTCCTTTTTTAAAAGAAGTTTTGTGGTACACAGTAGGAGTATACAATTATGGAGTACAAGTGATATTTTGATACAGGCACACAATGCATAATAATCACAACAGAATAAATTGGGTTATCCATCACCTCAATTATTGATCCTTTCTTTGTGATAAACAATCCAATTATATCTTTTTGTTATTTAAAAATATCCAATAAGTTATTGTTGACTGTAGTCATCCTGCTATGCTATCAAGTACTAGATCTTATTCATTCTATCTAAGTATATTTTTATATCCATTGGTCATCTTCTCTTCCCCCACCCCACTACCTTTCCCAGGCTCCAGTAACTGCCATTCTGTGTTCTATCATCATGAGTTCAGCTATTTTAATTTTTAGTTTTCACAAATAAGTGAGAACATATGAAGTTTGTCTTTTCGTTCCTGGCTTATTTCACTTAATGCCCTCCAGTTCCATCTATGTTGTTGCAAAAGAGAGGATCTCAATATTTTTATGGCTGAATAGTTTTCCATTGAGTATAGGTGCCACATTTACTTTCTCCATTCGTCTGTTGATCGACACTTAGGTTGCTTCCAAACCTATAAGGTTTCCACCAAAAAGTCTGCTACTTTTAGGATCTTTTATTTATCCTTGACCTTTAGGGGCTTGATCACTATGTTTCTTGGGATAGCCTTATTTTGAGTTAAATCTTCTTGGTATGCTATAGTCTTCTTGTACTTGAATATTGATATCTTTCTCTAGGTTTGGGAAGTTCTTTGTTATTATCCTTTTGAATAAACTTTCTACCCCATCTCTCTCTCTACTTCCTCTTTAAGGCTAGTAACTCTTAGATTTGTCCTATTGAGACTATTTTGTAGATTGTGTAGGTGTGCTTCATTCTTTTCTATTTATTTTTCTATCTCCTCTGACAACATATTTTCAAATAGTCTGTCTTCAAGCTCAATAATTCTTTTTTGCTGAATGAATTCTGAAGTTGAGACTCTGATGCATTCTTCAGTGTGTCAATTGCATTTCCCAGATCCAGAATATCTGCTTGATTCTTTTAAATGTTTTCGATCACTTTGTTAAACTTATGTGATAGGAATATGAATTCCATCTCTGTGTTATTTTGAATTTCGTTGTGTTTCCTCAACATGGATATTTTGAATTCTCTGTCTGAAAGGTGACATATTTCTAACTTCCCATAATTGGTCACTGGTGCCTTATTTGGTTCATCTGGTGAAGTCTTCTTTACCTGAATGGTCTCTGCATGTGTATGTTTGTTGGTGTCTGGGTATTGAAGAGTTAGGTATTTATTGCAATGTTCACAGTCTGGGCTTGTTTGTACCCATCCTTTTTGGCAAGATTTTCCAGGTATTTGAAGGGACTTAGATGTTGTGATCTAAGCCTATGGTCACTGCATCTATATCTGCATTAGGAGTCACCCCAGGCCCATAACATTGTGGATCTTGCAGCCCCATAGTGGTACCTTGTTGGTCTTGGGTAAAATCCAGGAGATTCTCCTGGATTACCAGGCAGACACTCTTTTATCTCTTCTCTTACATTTCCCTCAAACAGTCTCTCTCTGTGTGTGGAACTGCCTGGAGCTGGGGGATGGGTGACACAAGAACCCCTATGGCCACTATCACTGGTAGGTACTCTGCAGGGTCAGACCTGAAGCCAGCACTGTATTTCACTCAAGGCTCATGGTGACCACTGCCTGGCAACTTCCTATTTTCACTCAAGGACCTACGGCTCTACAATCAGCAGGTGATGAAGCCAGCCAGGCTTGGCCCTTACCTTCAGGCCAGTGAGCCTGTGTGTCCAGAGATGCCATCCAATAGCCAGGGCCTGAGGTAGGGAATCTTAGGAATCTACCTGGTGATCTATCCTACTGTAGCCGATCTGCCACCCAAGCCACAAGACAAAGTCCTTCCTACATTCCCTCACTTTTCCTCAAGCAGAAGAGTCTCTCCCTATGGCTATCACTACCCCAGGCCTGTGGCAAGTACTGCCTGGCTACCACTGATGTTCCCTCAAGTCTTAAGGGCTCTTCAGTCAGCTTTTAGTAAGTGCTATCAGGCCTGAGTCTTTCCCTTCATGGTAATGGGCTCCCTTCTGGTCCAGGGCAGGATCAGAAATTCCATCCAGAAGCCAAGGCCTTGAATCATGGATGCCAGGAGCCCACTTGGTACTCTACCCTCTTGTGGCCAAGGTGGTACTAAGTTGCAAGACAAAGTCCCCTTTACTCTTTCCTCTCCTCTCCTCAAGCAGGAATCTCTTCTCATGACCATTACAGCTGGGAATGTGCTGGGTTACACCTGAAGCTAGCCTAGTTCTGGGTCTCACCCAAGGCCCACGGTGAGTACCACCTGGTTACCACTGCTGGTTAAAAGAATTCTTTAGTTAGCAGGTGATAGATTCCGCCAGGACTGGGTCCTTTCCTTCAAGGTAGCAGTTTCACTTCTGGCCCTAGGCATGTTTGGAAATGTCATCCCAGAGCTGGGGCTTGGAATGGGGGCCCCCCAGGACTCTGCCTGGTGCCCTAATCTACTGAGGCTGAGCTAGTATCCAAGTTGCAAGATACAGTCCTCTTTACTCTACCCTGTCCTCTCCTCAAGCAAAAGGAAGGAGTCTTTCCCAGACCTGTGCACCGTGCTGCCTGGTGTTGGGGAAGGGGTGATGCAAGTACTCCCTTGGCTGCCCCAGCTGTTGTCTCACTAGGTCACATGCACCCCAAGTCTAAAGGCTCCGAACCCAGCCGAGCACCAGGATTTGACCGGGAATTGCAGTCCTTTTGGCCTAGACTGCCTTTCAAGTTTATTTAGGCCCTCAGAGCACTTTGGCCCTCAGAGCACTTTGGCCCATGGTGTTGTAGCTTGCTGGAACTCAGGCTTTTACGTGGTTGGGATGGACAATTCACCTCTGTCTAGAGCTGCTCAAAATGCTCCCTCTGCGGGCACCATGGTGCTTTCTGCTGTGACAGGGCAACACTAAATTCCATTAGGAAGTCCCACAATCACTGTGGTCTCTTTCCCCCAAGTAAACAGATTTTCTTTCTTCAGCATGTGGTAGCTGCTGCAGGAATTCTGGATGTGTGGTGCAGGATATTCAAGACTGTCTTTCTTACCCTCTTTAGTGCCTCTTTCCTTAATATGATGTTAAAACCAGGTAGTGTGATTGCTCACCTGATTTCTGGGTGTTAGGAAGGTGCTTTTTGTGTTTGTGGATAGTTGTACAATTTGATGTTCTGGTGTGTTATCTACTCAGCCATCTTGCTCCACCTTTTTCTGTCACATGTAGTTTGATATAGATTAATTTGATTATATAGATCGCCTTAGGTAGTATGGTCATTTTAACAATATTAAGTTTTCTCATCCATGGACATGGGCTATTTTTCCATTTGTTTGTATCCTCTTCAGTTTCTTTCATCAGTGTTTTGTAGTTTTGGTTTATTCCTAAATAATTTTTGTAGCTATTGTAAATGGGACTGAATTGATTTCTTTTTCAGCTAGTTCATTGTTTGTGTGCAGAAACACTTATACCTTTTTGAGTTTTGATTTTGTATACTGCTACTTTACTGTATATTATTTTATTCATTCTAACATTTTTTAGTGGATTCTTTAGGTTTCTCTCTATATAAGACCATGTCATCTGCAAATACAGACTTTCCAATTTTGATGCCCTTATTTTTTTTCTCTTGCCTAAAATTGCTCTGGTTAGAACTTCCAGTATTATGTAGAATAAGAGTGGTGAGAGTGGGTATTCTTACCTTGTTCCAGTTCTTAGAGAAAAAGATTTCAGTTTTTCCCCATTCTGAGCAGTGGGTTTATCATATACAGCCTTCATTGCGTTGAGGTACTTTCCTTCTATAACCAATTTATTGACAGTTTTTATCATAAAAGGACGCTGATCTTTATAAAATGCCTTTTCTGCAGCTATTAAGATGATCATATGGTTTTTGTCCTTAATTCTGTTAATGTAATATATCACATTTATTAATTTGCATATCTTGAACCATCCTCACATTCCTGGTATAAATTCCATTTGATCACGGTGTATTATCTTTTTGATATGTTGTTGGTTTTCATTTGTTGGTATTTTCTTGAGGAGTTTTGCATCTATGTTCATCAGAAATATTGGCCTGCAGTTTTGTTGTTGTTGTTGTTGTTGTGTCCTTGTCTGGTTTGGTATCAGAGTTATGCTGGCCTCGTAAAATCAGTTAGGAAGAGTTCCTGCCTTGTAAAAAATGTTTGGGGAATAGTATGAGAAGAATTTTCATTAATTTCTCTTTAATGTTTTTTTTTAAGTTCTAAACCTTTTAAATTCTCCTGGAAGCCTCTCATCCCTACTCTATAATTGTAAAAAGGAAACAAATTAGCACAGAAATCAAAAAGTTTCTATGTTCATCTAAAAATATCTTATGCTGTACATAAGATATTTGGCCATAGTATACAAATGAAAATTCAAAAAAAATATTTTAGCTGGGTGGAAATATGTTACCCTGTTTGTTTTTACTTTCCATAAAAATAATTAACTGCTAACTTTCAAGCTAATATGGAGTTTAAGGGTCCTTTTAGACATGTATGAGTGAGGTGAGATGTGCAGACATGTGAGGACTTAAAAAAGTTGGGAAAAGGTGTGTGGTGTGTATGTGTGTTAAGTGATGGTAAGAAGTAAAAATAGTTAAATCTATTAAAGGAAATCTCTAGAGAAAAATAATCATAATATCAGTTAGCTACAACTGTTTTATGTAGAGGTAGCTTTCTTAAAAATGTTTGCACCTGGGTGCAGTGGCTTGTATCTGTAGTCCCAGCTACTTGGGAGGCTGAGGTGAGAGGATCACTTGAGCCCAGGTGTCTGAGGCTATAGTGAGCTATGATTGCACCACTGCACTCCAGTCTGGGCAACAGAGAAATACTTCATCTCTCTCTAAAAAAAACTGCATACCCAAAGCCATACTTTTGAAAAAAGAGATCTAAAATATTTGCAAAAAATATCTTCATTAATTTTCTATGTGGATTGCAAATTTCTTAATCAGGATACATTCATCTCGATATTTCTTCATCCTTGTATGAGTGCTATGCACCTTGTGAATGCTCAATTAATATTATCGAATGAAAGAACAGTTGTATCTAGTAAACAGTGCTTCTTTTCCTTTCTCACTTCTAGTTCTCATACTGAATTAAAGACAAAGCATTATCTACATTGATATGTGGCTACCAAATTGGCCACAATATTCTTGGATTTTGTATTTCAATGAACAAAATAAATTTTTGATCATACAATTAGCTCACCCATACAGAAGTGTAATTTAGCCATTAAAGTTATCAACTTATACTAAATTCTTTCATGCTGCAAATTTTTAGTTATATATGCCAAACACAGGAACTGTGAAGTTTTATTTGTTAAATTTGCTGGAATATTCTCTTAAAACTTTCTTCTATCCCTGGTTATTTTATTTTTGTTTCAAGAGATGTGTTTCTTACTATGTTTCCATACCAACAGTCAAACTCCTGGGCTCAACTGATCCTCCTACCTCATCCTCCCCAGTAGCTGAGACTACAGGTACGTGCCACTATGCCAGGCTATCCCTGGTTCTATGAGCATGACTCCCAAAAAACTTGTTGCAGAGAAGGTCCCTGTTTGAAGCAGACAAAATTTTGATGTGGCAATATGGTTGTATTAAAAAGTCTACCTCCACATTCCAGTATTGTAACGTGGTGAATTCTGAGTACGTGTGGGACAGTTTTCGGCTTCTCCACAGTTAAAGGCTTAAACATAATCACATAAGATTTCCTAACAGCTACGTGGCATCCCAAAAGGGAGCCACCTTGTGAATCTACTATTTTAAACCTCCCCTCTCAGATATAAATTCTCTGTGAAATTGATGCTAATATCCACTTGAATAATATATGGAGTTTTCAGAATCATGCATAGCAAGACATCTGTAACACAAGACTATGAATACTACTTGGCAAGATTTGATATTCAGTTGGTATTCATTGCTCTAATATGGATATTTCACAATTGGAGTGAGACAACTGCTAGCAATACAGCATGGTCAGAATGGCTAATGGGTGCATTCAATAAGTAAATGCACAGAAAAAGAAACTTCTTGTCTCTTCTTTAATCATTTCTTTGCTAGTGAGTTCTAATTTATTCCCATACTAATCTATTACTAAATTGAAAAATATGATTGCCAAGCTCCTTTTTAGAAATATAAATCTCAATAGATGCAGAAAAGGCTTTTGACAAAATTCAACAGCCCTTCATGCTAAAAACGCTCAATAAATTCGGTATTGATGGAACGTACCTCAAAATAATAAGAGCTATTTATGAAAAACCCACAGCCAATATCATACTGAATGGGCAAAAACTGGAAAAATTCCCTTTGAAAACTGGCACAAGACAGGGATGCCCTCTCTCACCACTCCTATTCAACATAGTGTTGGAAGTTCTGGCTAGGGCAATCAGGCAAGAGAAAGAAATCAAGGGTATTCAGTTAGGAAAAGAAGAAGTCAAATTGTCCCTCTTTGCAGATGACATGATTGTATATTTAGAAAACCCCATTGTCTCAGCCCAAAATCTCCTTAAGCTGATAAGCAACTTCAGCAAAGTCTCAGGATACAAAATGAATGTGCAAAAATCACAAGCATTCTTATACACCAGTAACAGACAAACAGAGAGCCAAATCAGGAATGAACTTCCATTCACAATTGCTTCGAAGAGAATAAAATGCCTAGGAATCCAACTTACAAGGGATGTAAAGGACCTCTTCAAGGAGAACTACAAACCACTGCTCAGTGAAATAAAAGAGGACACAAACAAATGGAAGAACATACCATGCTCATGGATAGGAAGAATCAATATCGTGAAAATGGCCATACTGCCCAAGGTAATTTATAGATTCAATGCCATCCCCATCAAGCTACCAATGAGTTTCTTCATAGAATTGGATAAAGCTACTTTAAAGTTCATATGGAACCAAAAAAGAGCCCGCATCTCCAAGACAATCCTAAGTCAAAAGAACAAAGCCGGAGGCATCACGCTACCTGACTTCAAACTATACTACAAGGCTACAGTAACCAAAACAGCATGGTACTGGTACCAAAACAGAGATATAGACCAATGGAACAGAACAGAGTCCTCAGAAATAATACCACACATCTACAGCCATCTGATCTTTGACAAACCTGAGAGAAACAAGAAATGGGGAAAGGATTCCCTATTTAATAAACGGTGCTGGGAAAATTGGCTAGCCATAAGTAGAAAGCTGAAACTGGATCCTTTCCTTACTCCTTATACGAAAATTAATTCAAGATGGATTAGAGACTTAAATGTTAGACCTAATACCATAAAAATCCTAGAGGAAAACCTAGGTAGTACCATTCAGGACATAGGCATGGGCAAAGACTTCATGTCTAAAACACCAAAAGCAATGGCAACAAAAGCCAAAATTGACAAATGGGATCTGATTAAACTAAAGAGCTTCTGCACAGCAAAAGAAACTACCATCAGAGTGAACAGTCAACCTTCAGAATGGGAGAAAATTTTTGCAATCTACTCATCTGACAAAGGGCTAATATCCAGAACCTACAAACAACTCAAACAAATTTACAAGAAAAAAACAAACAACCCCATCAAAAAGTGGGCAAAGGATATGAACAGACATTTCTCAAAAGAAGACATTCATACAGCCAACAGACACATGAAAAAATGCTCATCATCACTGGCCATCAGAGAAATGCAAATCAAAACCACAATGAGATACCATCTCACACCAGTTAGAATGGCAATCATTAAAAAGTCAGGAAACAACAGGTGCTGGAGAGGATGTGGAGAAATAGGAACACTTTTACACTGTTGGTGGGATTGTAAACTAGTTCAACCATTATGGAAAACAGTATGGCGATTCCTCAAGGATCTAGAACTAGATGTACCATATGACCCAGCCATCCCATTACTGGGTATATACCCAAAGGATTATAAATTATGCTGCTATAAAGACACATGCACACGTATGTTTATTGCGGCACTATTCACAATAGCAAAGACTTGGAATCAACCCAAATGTCCATCAGTGACAGATTGGATTAAGAAAATGTGGCACATATACACCATGGAATACTATGCAGCCATCAAAAAGGATGAGTTTGTGTCCTTTGTAGGGACATGGATGCAGCTGGAAACCATCATTCTTAGCAAACTATCACAAGAACAGAAAACCAAACACCGCATGTTCTCACTCATAGGTGGGAACTGAACAATGAGATCACTTGGACTCGGGAAGGGGAACATCACACACCGGGGCCTATCATGGGGAGGGGGGAGGGGGGAGGGATTGCATTGGGAGTTATACCTGATGTAAATGACGAGTTGATGGGTGCTGACGAGTTGATGGGTGCAGCACACCAACATGGCACAAGTATACATATGTAACAAACCTGCACGTTATGCACATGTACCCTAGAACTTAAAGTATAATAATAATAAATAAATTAAAAAAAAAAGAAATATAAAAGCTTAAAAATTTGAGCATTAATTCATGCTTAAACATATTCTTTTATAATATACTTTCTCAGTCTGTATAGTTATTGCAGTTTGATATTTAAGAAAATTATTTCAAAATGTATTTATTTGAATTTATGGTTATAACACAGCTACATTTGACCCATACTGCCTACATTTGTTATAATAAGCTAAGGACAAAATAATGTAGGCTATAGGATACACAAAATTTGAAAAACTAGAAATAAACATCAGTATATCAAAAATGTTTTTTCTCTAAAAAAATTTATTAGGAAGTTTTATTCTAATAAATAATGTCCTTATCCAATAGGATCTATCCTGTTTGAATAAGATAAAGTCATAGTCATCTGACATAAAAATAAAATAGCAATAGTAATAATGCTAGAATCTCATGATTATCTACAGATGGTTAATCCACACACTTTGGCGTCTAACTCAGCTAGATAAAGGCTATGGTCGTATTTTTCAAGGAACTCAATATCGCTTTTTTTCCCCCACCAAATGGCAAAATAACTGTGTTAAGATTAATCACTGGCAAATGTATTATCAAAAAACTATCAACATCGAAGGCAGAATATCTTAGATAATACCCACTCAAAGATATACTAGATGTTAAAACAGCTATTCTTCTTCTAAATAAGATAGGACTTATTCAGCTAGCAGTTCTACTTGTGTTGTCACCAGACCTGTCAATCATTCAAAAGATAAGGAAATTCACAGTTCTATAAAATAATGAGGCCAATTCTTATAGGGTAAACAAAAAAAATTAGCTTCATTATGTTATTATCACAGTCCTATTGTGACTGTAGTAAAGAGTTGATGTAAACAGTGTTATAAAGGATGAGTTCATGTCCTTTGCAGGGACACTGATGAAGCTGGAAACCATCATTCTGAGCAAACTATTGCAAGGAGAGAAAACCAAACACCGCATGTTCTCACTCATAGGTGGGAATTAAACAATGAGAACACTTGGACACAGGATGGGGAACATCACACACCGGGGCCTGTGGTGGGGTTGAGGGAGGCGGGAGGGATTGCATTAGGAGATATACCTAATGTAAATGACAAGTTAATGGGTGCAGCACACCAACATGGCACATGTATACATATGTAACAAACCTGCACGTTGTGCACATGTATCCTAGAACTTAAAGTATAATTAAAAAAAAAAAACAATTTAAAAAGTCCATTACTTATGCAATTGTGTAATATCGTGTATTCTAGAAGGCAATACTTCTATACACATAATATTTAAATCAATCTGACATTTATTTTCTCAAAGTTTTATTTCATTTTAAATTGACACATAATAATTGTGCATATTTAATGGGTACATTTTGATATTGTGATACATGTATACACTGTATATGATCAAATCAGGGTACTTAGCTTATCCATCACCTCAAACAATTATCATTTCTTTTTTTTCCTTGTTCCCACACTACACAGATGTAACAATGATCATTTCTTTGTGATGAGAACATTCAGAATCCTCTTTTGTAGTTACAGTTGACCCTTTAACAATGTGGGGTTATGAGCACTGACACCATGTGCAATAGAAAATCTGTGTATAACTTTTGATTTCTCAAAAACTTAACTACTAATAGCCTACTGTTGACTAGAAGCCTTGCTGATAACATAAACAGTTGATTAACACATATTCCATGTTATATGTGTTATATACTGTATTCTTACAGTAAAGTAAGCTAGAGAAAAAAAGTTATCAAGAAAATCATAAGGAAGATAAAATGTATTTACTACTCATTAAGTGGAAATGGATCATCATAAAGATCTTCATCCTTGTCTTCATGTTGAGTAGGCTGAGGAGGAGGAAGAGAAGGGGTTGGTCTTGCTGTCTCAGAGATGGCAGAGGTGGAAGAAAATCTGTGTAAAAGTGGACAGGCACAGTTCAAACCAGAATTGTTCAAGGTTCAACTGTATATTTACTATAAATACTTAACAGTTTAATCCACTGAAAACCTAATCTGTCTCAGTAAAAGAGACGATTACCCACCCAAGTTATACAAGACAGAAACATGGACTTGATCCTTGAGTATTCTCTCTTCCTCACTTGGTGTATCAATTATCACATCCCATCTGTTAGCTCTTCATATTTCTTAAATCCATCAATTGTCTCCATCTCTACTGCTACTGTCTTAGCTCAATCACCCTTCATCTTTTACCTTGTCTATTACCACAGCCTTTTAGGTGGACTATAAATTTCTAGTTTTGTCCTGTCTCAAGTTTCACCATTCATTCTCCATGGTGGATCCAGCATGACCTTTCCAAAACATAAATAGAATCTTGTTACTTCCGTGAGTAAAAACTTTTTAATTGTGCTCAGTAACCTATAGGATGAAAATTGTATTTTTTGGCATGTCTCATAAAGCCTTTCCTGCTTGCCCCCTGCCTTCTTTGCCAACCTCATTTTCCATGCCTTCTCTTTGCCCCCCAACATCCTGTATTCTAATCATTTCAAGGTACTTGGAGTTCCACAAACACTCCCTACATTTTCACACTTTCCACATTTTACACATGTTCTTTTTTCTGCCTTTATGCCCTCACTTTTCTTTGGTCCCTACTCCCACATACCTGAAAAACTCATACTTGTTCTTCCAAGCTTAGATTAAAAAACACATTCTTTGTAGAATATTTCACTGATGAAGTCAAGCAGTCATTTGCTTTGTCCACTTGCTTCCACAGCACCTCGTATACACTCACTCCCCCCAATACTGCATAGTACATTGAATTATAAAAATATGTAAATCCATATTCCCCATTAGTTTTTGAGCTATTTAAGGGCAGAAACTGTGTTATATTCTTTTCTTTATCCCTAGTATTTAGCAGACTGCCTAATATCTAATAAGGTCTCAAAAATCATACATATTTGACTACTTATAGATGACATTTGGTAAATGAATTACAGATAATATACTAGAAATAAAACATTTATGTGTATTTAAAAAATCACATACAGAAGTTTTAATCTTAAGTGTTTAACCTCACTCTACTCTTGATTATTGCTCTCTAAAAGTGGAAAAATCAAAGCTAGAAATACTACAACAGTTTTAGTTAAATGAAAGTTGTGGTTGTGTCTATAATGGGAGTTAAGTCCTTTTTTTTAAATTATACTTTAAGTTCTAGGGTACATGTGCATAACGTGCAGGTTAAGATATGCAAATATCAGGGAATAATGGTACTATATATTCCATATCATTCATTCAACAGATATTGATTACCTAATTGATTCCTGTTACTGTACAAATTGCTAGAGATAAAAAATATATGATTATATCATAGTACTCAAACTCATAGTCTAATGGAAAGAAAAAATGATGACAGTACAATGTGTTCAACACTGTAAGAGGGTAAGTCACAGGATGCTATGTGAATTCATATGTGCCTAACCCAGGAAATGTTAAGGAAGGCATTTCAAATATAAGTAGCAGCTACCCAGGCGAAGAAGAAGGATAGATAATCCAGGCAATGGCAAGAGTCTGTGAAAACCCATTAAAGTGAGTGCAAGTGTGTCTTATTTGAAGACTGCCCACTATATATATTCATGTTTCAACACATCTAGAACATAGAGGGCATGGTCCAGTCAAACACATTTTTTTTTTAGCTTATATTTTAGGTTCAGAGGTACCTGTGAAGGTTTGTTACATAGGTGAACTTGTGTCATGATGGTTTGTTGTATAGATTATTTAATCACCCAGGTACTAAGTCCAGCATTCAATCGTTATCTTTTCTGCTCCTCTCTGTCCTCCCAGCCTCCACCCTTAACTAGAATTCAGTATCTGTTGTTCCCTTCTTTGTGTTCATAGGTTATCATTATTTAGCTCCCACTTATAAGTGAGAATATGTGGTCTTTGGCTTTCTGTTCTTGCATTAGTTTGCTAAGAATAATGGCCTTCAGCTCCATCCATGTTCCCACAAAAGACAAATCTCAATCTTTTTATTACTGCATAGTATTCCATGGTGTATATATGCAACATTTTCTTTATACAATCTGTCATTGGTGGGCATTTAAGTTGATTCTATGTCTTTGCTATTGTGAACAATGCTGCAATAAATGTTTGTGTGCATGGGTCTTTATGGTAGGATGATTTATATTCTTCTGGGTATATAGCCAGAAATGGGACTGGTAAGTCAAATGGTAGTTCTGCTTTTAGCTCTTTGAGGAATAACCATACTTCTTTCCACAATGGTTGAACTAATTTACACTTCCACCAACAGTATATAAGTGTTCCCTTTTCTCTACAACCTTGCCAGCATCTGTTATTTCAAAGACTTTTCTAAGTCATACTAAGACATTTTATTCTGAAGACAGTGGCAGGTGGTAGGCAGTTGGAGAGGAGAATTGAAGGATTTTGAAAGGAAGAGTGCTGTGATCAGATCTGCATTTTAGAAATATCACTGGTTAACTTGTACAAAATGTATGGAAGTGGAGGAAACAGTTGACAAGATTGGAGACACTGACACCAGTTACAGTCAAGGCAAGATGTGATCACAGCCCAGTAGTAATAACTCAGTAGTAACAGAGGTGAAAAAATGTATTTAAAATATAGAATTGACAGGTATGAGAGACTGTGTAGAGGGGTGTCCAGAATACAGTCTTAGTTCTCTGATTTGGATTACTGGGTAGTTTGGTAATACCACTCACTATGTCTGGGCATAAGAAGAGGACAATATTCACAATAACAAAGACTTGGAACCAACCCAAATGTCCATCAATTATAGACTGGATAAAGAAGATGTGGCGGCCGGGCGCGGTGGCTCAAGCCTGTAATCCCAGCACTTTGGGAGGCCGAGGCGGGCGGATCACGAGGTCAGGAGATCGAGACCATCCTGGCTAACACAATGAAACCCCGTCTCTACTAAAAATACAAAAAGAAATTAGCCGGGCGTGGTGGCGGGCGCCTGTAGTCCCAGCTACTCCGGAGGCTGAGGCAGGAGAATGGCGTGAACCCGGGAGGCGGAGCTTGCAGTGAGCCGAGATCGCGCCACTGCACTCCAGTCTGGGCGACAGAACTAGACTCCGTCTCAAAAAAAAAAAAAAAAAAAGAAGATGTGGCACATATACACCATGGAATACAATGCAGCCATAAAAAAGGATGAGTTCATGTCCTTTGCAGGGACATGGATGAAGCTGGAAACCATCATTCTCAGCAAACTATCACAAGAACAGAAAACCAAACACTGCATGTTCTCACTCGTAAGTGGGAGTTGAACAATGAGAACACATGGACACAGGGAGTGGAACATCACATACTGGGGCCTATCAGGGGGTGGGGGGGGGGGTAGGGGAGGCATAGCATTAGGAGAAATACCTAATGTAGTTGATGAGTTGACGGGTGCAGCAAACCCCCATGGCACGTGTATACCTATGTAACAAAACTGCACGTTCTGCACATGTACTCCAGATCTTAAAGCGTGTGTATATATATATACACACACACACACACATATATATACACACACACACATATACACACACACACACACAACAGTTTTGACCCTGTTTGGAGGACTTGTGTGTCATAAGGATGGAGACATACAGTAGGTAGGTGGAGACATACAGTAGGTCTGCAGCTTAGGAAAAAGGCCTTAGCTATAAATACTCACTTAGAAGATATCATCATAGAAATGGTAGTTAAAACCATGGGAGTAAATAACTCTCAAATCTCTGCTTTTGGTCAAGACTTTTTTTCTGGGCTCTAGACTAAGACTGAGCACATATTTTCAGTGGAGTGGTGGAGGACAGAAAGCAGACAGTGGTAGACTGGGAAGAGAGTGGGTGGTAAAAAAGTGGAAGTAGTGTAGTTCACATTTTTAGAAGATGTGTGAAGAGTGTGAAGAGTGTGAAGAGTCCCCAAAAGAGAGTTATTGATGGAGAAAATTTATAATCAAAGAGTTGTTGAGGGGAGGTGGGACTCAAAAAGAAGGACATATTTTGGATTAGAACTGGAAACAAACAATGAAGAATTAATCTGGATAAAAATAGGCTGGGCGCAGTGGCTCACACCTGTAATCCCAGCACTTTGGGAGGCTGAGGTGGGTGGATCACCTGAGGTCAGGGGTTCAAGACCAGTCTGGCCAGCATGGTGAAACCTCGTCTCTACTGAAAATACAAAAATTAGCTGGGTGTGGTGGCGGGCGCCTGTAATCCTAGCTATTCAGGAGGCTGAGGCAGGAGAATTGCTTGAACCCAGGAGGTGGAGGGTGCAGTGAGCCAAAATTGCCTGGGCGACAAGAGCAAGACTCCGTCTTTAATAATAATAATAATAATAATAATAATAATAATAATAATTTTGTCTATGAGGGTTCAAAACATTTAGAGCACGTTCAGAACTGCATTTGACAAAAGATCACTATGACAACATGTGACAATTGAATTGGAGGTTGAATTAATTCATAAGTGTGTGCATTCCTCAAGGCTGGGGGGAAATCCCAAGGTTTCAGCTCTTAAAGGAAGAAACAGAGCACACCAAAACACATTCCTACAAATCCACACCAGCCATGGAGTTGAATGTAATCTCAGGTTATACTGAGCCTGTGGTTGAAATTGAGCAGGATACAAGATCAAGACAAAAAAAAATTAGTTCTATACACTAACAATGAAGAATCCTAAAATGAAATTTAAAAATAGATTCATTTACAATGGTATCAATATGAATTAACTACTTAGAAATAAATTTAACAAAAAAGCACAAGCTACAAACTACAAAACATTGAAATAAATTAAGGAAGAAATAAAGTCAAATAAAATTGTCGAAATAAAGTAAAGAAGACCGTAATAAATGAAAAGACATCCTGTGTTTATGGATTAAAACACTTAATATTGTTAAGATGACAATACTACCCAAATTGACATACAGATACAATATGCAAGCCCTATGAAAATCCCAACTGTATTTTTTTGCAGTACACTGTGACTCTAAAATTCATATGAAAATACCAGAGTGCCAGAACAGCCAAAACAATTTTGAAAAAGAGGAACAAAAATGGAGGATGCATACATCACTACAAAGGATGTAATCAAGACAGTGAAGCACTTCAAAGCATGAGGTAGGCTGATTTCAAAAAAAGACAGTGAGGTGCTGATATAAGAATAGACATATTGATCAATGGAGTAGAACTGAGAGTTCAAAAATAAACCCTCACATTTATTGTCAAGTGATTTTTTTACAAGGGTGCCAATAAAATCCAATGGGAGCAAGATTTGTCTTCTCAAGAAAATCATCCTGGGACAACTGGATATCCATATACAAAATAATGAAACTGGACATCTACTTCACACGATATATAAAATTAACTAAAAACAGATCAAAAACCTAAATGTAAGGAGCTAAAACTATACAACTCTTAGAAGAAAGCAAGTGCAAATCTTTGTGACCTTGGGATAAGCAATGGTTTCTTAGATAAGACACCAAAGGCATAACTGATAAAAGAAAAAAATAAGTAGACTGGAAATGATCAAACTTTAAAATTTTGTGTTCAAAGGACATCACCAAGCAAGTAAAAAGAGAGTAAGAGAGTGAGAGAAAATGTTAGTAAGTCATATGTCTGCTAAAGGACTTGCATCGAGAATATATTGAAGAGCTCCTACAACTCAAAAGTAAAAGGACAAATAACCCAATTAAATATTTGTCAAAGTATACGAATAGACATTTCTCTCATTTTAATTTTTTTATCTTAATTTTTAATTTTTCTGGGTACATAGTAGGTGTATATATGTATGGAGTATATGAGTTATTTTAATACAGGCATGCAATGCATAATAATCACATCAATGTAAGTGGGGTATACATCACTTCAATAATTTATCTTTTCTTTGTGTTACAAAACATCCTTTTAGTTATTAACACCCTTTTAGTTATTTTTAAAAGCACAATAAATGATTGTTGGCTGTAGTCACTCTGTTATGCTACCAAATACTAGATCTTATTTGTTCTATCTAATTATATTTTTGAACCCATTAAAAATCCCCACCCCTTGCCCTGCCACTATTCTTCTCAGCCTCTGGCAGCCATCACTCTACTTTATATTACCATGAGTTCAAGTGTTTTAATTTTTAGCTCCCACAAATAAGTGAAAACATGTAAAATCTGGCTTTTTGTGCCTGGCTTATTTTACTTAACATAATGTCCTCCGGTTCCATCTGTGTTGTTGTGCATGACTGAATGTCATTCTTTTTAATCGCTAAATAGTATTCCATTGTGCATATGTACTACATTTTCTTTCTCTATTCTGTTGATGGACATTTAGGCTGCTTCCAAATCTTGGCTATTGTGAATATTGCTGCAATAGACTTGAGAATGCAGACAACTCTTGGATATCTTGATTTCCTTACTTTTGGGTATATAGCTAGCAGGATGGCTGGATCCTATAGTACTTCTATTTTTAGTTTTTTGAGGAACTTCCAAACTGTTCTCCATAGTGGTTGTACTAATTTACATTCCTACTAACAGCATAGAGGGTTCCCTTTTCTCCATGTCTTCGCCAGCATTTGCCTGTCTTTTGAATAAAAGTCATTTTAACTCAGGTGAGATGCTGTAACATTGTAGTTATGATATGCATTTCTCTGATGGTCAATGATTCTGAGAACCTTTAAAAATTTTTTTAATTTTAATTTTTGTGGGTACATAATAGGTATATATATATATATTTATGGGGCATCAAATGTTTTGATACAGGCATGGAATATGTAATAATCACATCATGTAAAAATGGGGTATCCACCCCCTCAAGCATGTATCCTTTGTGTTACAAACAATTCAATAATATTCTTTTAGTTATTTTAAAATGTACAATTAAATTATTACTGACTATAATCACCCTGTTGTCCTATCAAATACTAGATCTTATGATTTTTTTTTTTTTTTTTTGAGATGGAGTCTTGCTCTGTCACCAGGCTGGAGCGTAGTGACACGATCTCGGTTCACTGCAACCTCCACCTCCCTGTTTCGAGCGATTCTCCTGCCTCAGCCTCTGAGTAGCTAGGACTACAGGCACGCACCACCATGCCCAGATAATTTTTTTGTAATTTTTAGTAGAGATGGGGTTTCACCATGTTGGCCAGGATGGTCTCGATCTTCTGACCTCGTGATCAGCCCGCCTCAGCCTCCCAAAGTGCTGGGATTATAGGCTTATTCATTCTTTCCATATTTTTGTACCCATTAACCATCCCCACCTCCCCACCCTCCCCCCACTATCCTTAGCAGTGTCTGGTAACCATTTCTCTGCTCTCTGCCTCCATGAGTTCAATTCTTTTGATTTTCAGGTCCCTCAAATTAGTAAGAACATATTAAATTTGCTAGCAAGGATGTGGAGAAAAGGGAACCCTCATACACTGTTGGTGGGTATGTAAATTAGTGTATCACTACGGAGAACGGTTTGGAGGCTCCTCAAAAAACTAAAAGTAGAGCTACCATATGATCCAATCCCACTGCTGGGTATATACCCCAAAGAAAGAAAAGCAGTATATGGAAGGGATATCTGCATTCCCATGTTTATTGTAACAGTGTTTACAATAGCCAAGATTTGGAAGTAACATAAGTATCCATCAACAGACGAATGGAGAAAGCAAGTGTGGTACCTATACACAGTGAAGTACGACTCAGCCATAAAAAGAATGAGATCCTGTCATTTGCAACAATATGGGTGGAACTCGATATCATTATGTTAAGTGAAATAAACTAGGCACAGAAAGACAAACTTCACATGTTCTCATTCATTCGTGAGAGCTAAAAATCAAAACGCTTGAACTCATAGAGATAGGGTGTAGAATAAGGTTGTCAGAGGCTGTAAAAGGTAGTGGTTGGGGGATTGGACATGATTAATGGGTGTACAATTTAGTTAGACATAATGAATAAGATCGAATATTTGATAGCACAACCGGGTGACTACAGTCAACAATAATTTATTGTAGATTTTAAAATAATTAAAAGATTATAACTTGAATGTTCCTTACACAAAGAAAGGATAAATGCTTGAGGTGATGGATACCCTATTTACCCTGATGTGATTATTACACGTTGTATGCCTATATCAAAATATATCACTTACTCCATAAATATATACACCTACTCTGTACCTACAGAAATTAAAAATTAAAAATGAATAAGTATAAATGAGCAGAAATCCCTCACTTTTAAAACTCATTTTAAAAGTAATTTACATATGTTCTCTCACTTGTTCCTCTCATCATTCTTTAGAGACAAAGACTATTGACTTGTCTGTCTTCCCTTCCCCCCGAACTATAACATCTATGTCTTGTGTATCTCTGTGTCCAGATTCTTAACACATAGAAAGTGCTCAATAAAAATGACATGAATAATTGAAGAAGTTACATCCTTTATTGAAGATTTTCTTTAAGACAAACAATGAGTAGATATACCTTGCCAATCACTGGACTGAGCACTGCATACATATTATCTCATTTAGCATTTGTAACAGAAAACTATGAGGCAGACATTGTTATTATTAGTTCCATTTAAAAACTAAGGAACCTAAGGCTCCAATAGGTTAAAAAATGTAGAGCTGGTACTGAAACCCTGTCAGTATATGTGATCACCCAAGGAGAGCACACAGATTTAAAATAAAGGGACAGATACTAGAAACTTGACCATAATCCTCAGTCTTATTCCACTAAATTTTGTGTTCACTTACTCATCACTAATTCACAAAGGAATTTCTTTAAAATGAGAGGTGATACATGTATAGTAATTATATTTTCTGATCTAAAAATGAGGACGTGTGGTATAAAAAGTTTTTTTAAATCCATTGATTTACATTAAAAGTTTTACACAGGCATAACATATTTAGGTAATACCGTTAGCAATTTATTATATATAATATTATATAATTAACATTTATTGAAAAAATGTTACATAAAATCAGTGCTGTCCCTATAAAAACTTAAAACATATGGTCTCTATTAGGTGTAGTGCCAATGAAGAAATCTGTGAGGAACATGAGTCAGATTCTCTCAGGATTTAAATTACTCTGTAGTTGTAAAACGTGTACCTTTAGCAGATGCATTCACTCTTTCTTGTCTACAGTACCTCAGGGTACTATTTAATGGTGTTAAATAGAGCTCAAGGAAGGTGACTGAATTTTAATGCAGTTTCCAGCACGTTCACATAAATGTATATTCGTGTGTGCCTTTGTGCATGTGTGTGTGCACTCATGCATGTGTGTGGGGGTGACTTAGATCAGAAGTAGGGAAATGTTTTACTTAGAAATTTAAAATACTTAATTTCATTACATTTCTGTGCTTCTGGCAATAGAGAATTTAAACATAGTATAGGGGACTGTTAATCAACAATAATTTTAATTAACAGAGATTCTGGCTCATTTTGCTGGCTTTTAAGGCCTATTTTTAAGATTGTATCGTGTGCCATTGTATACCCTGATCTATTGTAAGCTATGCTTTCAATGAGTTTTTTTTAACTCCATTTATATATACTTTCTTTTTTGAATTTTAATTTTAGGTTTAGGGGTACACGTGAAGGTTTCTTACATAGATAAACGTGTCACGGGACTTAGTTGTACATATTATTACATCACCCAGGTATTAAACTCTGTACCCAATAGTTATCTTTTCTGCTCCTCTCCCTCCTTCCACCCTTCCTTCCAAGTAGATTCCAGTGTCTACTGCTTCCTTCTTTGTGTTCATAAATTTTTATCATTGAACTCCCACTTATAAGAGAGAACATGCAGCATTTGGTTTTCTGTTCTTGTATTAAGTTTGCTAAGGATGATAGCCTCCAGCTCCATCCATGTTCCACAAAACAAATGACCTCATTCTTTTATGGCTGTATAATATTTCATGGTGTATATGTACCACATTTTCTTTATCTAGTCTGTCATTGATGGGCATTTAGGTTGATTTCATGTCTTTGCTATTGTGAACAGTGCTGTAATGAACATTTGTGTATGTATGTCTTTATGGTAGAATGCTTTACATTCCTCTGGCTATACACCTGGTAATCGCATTGATGGGTTGAATGGTACTTCTGTTTTTAGCTCTTTGGGGAATCGCCACACTACTTTCCACAATGGTTGAACTAATTTACACTCCTACCACAGTGTATAAGGGTTCCCTTTTCTCCACAACCTCACCAGCGTCTGTTATTTTTTGACTTTTAAATAATAGCTATTCTGACTGGTGTGAGATGGTATCTCTTTTAATTTAAGTTTCCTATAGATGCTGGACATTAGACCTTTGTCAGATAGATAGTTTGCAAATATTTTCTCCCATTCTGTAGGCTGTTTACTCTGTTGATAGTTTATTTCACTGTGCAGAAGCTTCAAAGTTTAATTATATCCCATTTGCCAATTTTTGCTTTTGTTGCAATTGGCCTTTGTGTCTTTGAATGGTATTTCTGTCTTTATGTCTTTGGTAGGCTTTTGCTTGGTTATGTGGCTCCCCTATGTTTCCTCAGAGTTGAAGCTCTGTTCCCTCTCAGTGCTCTGAAAGTGTGGGTTCCTCTCCCTAAGCCCTCTTGAGAGCTGGCTGTAGTTTGTGACTTGGCACTCCAATGCTGGGCACTGCAGCTCTGGGGCAGTCTCAGTGTTTATGTTCTTTTCCCAGCTTAGAGGCAGCAGAGAAAGAAATTCTAGTAGGGGTTGTGGCCAAGGGTCCTTCGCTTGATTCCTAGAGGCTTCAATCCATAGCGATGCAGGTCAGCAATCACTCAGTGCAGTCAGCCCAAGATGGAGGGTTTGTGCTATGGGCCAAAGTCAGGCATTCTCTTTCCGGTGACGAGCCATGGAGGGTGTGTGGGGCCTATGGGAGATGGACTGGCCTCCTCTCCTTGGGTCAACTTCAGCTTGTTGGAGGGGTGGATAAGGCACTTAGGGTCTTTGCTCCTTCATTAGTCCAAGGGTGACAAGGGCAGTTCCACTGTAGAGGCAGTGGCCAAGCGGCTGTCAGTTGCCCCTGGGGCCTCTGTCCAGAGAGTTACTGATTTGGTACTGGCTCAGTAGCTTTGGCGGGCGGTGGCTGGAGGCCCAGGCCTGGAGGACCTGCCCAGTGAGGAGATATGGGAATGGGCACCCACGTAACAGTCTGGCCACTTTTCCATAGTGCTGCTGCGGTACGCTTGGGGCCTGTTCCAGTCCTTAGTCACCTTGGATTTTCCAGAACCTGGAGGTGGTCACCAGTGAAGCCTGCAAAGTAGCAAAGATGGCAGCCTGTCCTTCCCTGTGGGAGCTTTGTCCCAGGGAGACACGGATCTTATGCTGGACCAAAAGCACCTGCAGGAAGTGGCTGGAGACCCCAGTTGAGAGGTCCCACCCAGTGAGGAGGAATGGGAAAGGGACCCACTTAAAAAAGCAGTCTGGCTACATTTTGGTAGAGCAGCCTTGCTGTGCTAGGGGTCCACTTCAGCCCCCTGTCACCTCACACACTTTGAAGGCCAAAGTCTGGAATAGCTAAGTCACTCAAAGAGCAAAGAGCTGTGAAGGCCAAAGGCTGGAATGGCTAAGTCATCCAAACAGCAAAGATGGCATCCCATCCCTCTCTCTGGGAGTACCATCCCAGGGAGAATTCAGATCTCTGTCAGCTGGAGAGCTCTGCTGGGGAAGGCCGGAGACCACAGGTGGGAGATCCTGCACAGTGAGGTGGATCAGGACCAGGTACTTGCTTAAAGCAGCAGTCTGACCACATTTTGGTAGAGCAGCTGTGCTGTGCTGGAGGATTCCTTTTGTCCCGAGTCAGCTCAGACTCTCCAAAGCCTGAAGGCTGGAATGGCTAAGGTACCTGAACAGCAAAGATGGCGGCCCACCCTTTTATCCTGGAACTCCTTCTTAGTGAGGTGCAATGCCGCCACTGGTAGCTGGCTGGAATTTCAAGCCAGTGGGTCTTGTGTAGTGCCGTGGAAGCGGGGCTTGTGGGCTGTTGCTGCTCAACCCCATGGATTCAGTCTTTTTCCTAGGAGTAAGTATAGGAGTGTAACTTTTCACTTTGCAAAGCTGCAGCTACTTTTGCTGGAAAGCCTGAGTATTTGTCTTCAAGGCCTCCAGGCATGCCTGAGCAGTTGCTCTGCCAGGACTCCATGTAGCTCTGTCTGTCAGACTAAAGACTGAAGGCTCTGGCTGAGTGGGTTCACAAGGAGATCTCCTGACTTAACGGTTGCAAAGATCTGTGGGAGAAGTGTAGTTTCCCAGGGTCATTCATTCACTTACCACTTCCCTCAGTTGGGGAGGATCCCCTGGCTCCCCGTTGCTCACAGGTGGGTTGTTGTCCTGTCTTGCTTTTCTTCATTCTCTGTGCGTCAAGTTGTTTCCTTGATTAATCCCAATGTGAGTACCTGGATGTTTCAGTTGAAGGTGTTATATTTATCACTGCTTCTGTTCCTCTCCATGACAGCCACGCACACTAGCTGCTTCTAGTCAGCCATCTTGGCCACTCCTCCCATTTATATATACTTGCTATACATTTATGACTCTTTTGTTCAATCCTGGGTGTGAAACTTTTCTTTTCGTTTCACAAGCCTATCTGGCATGCATTAAAGAACATTGAGAAAGTTAAAATTCACTTCACAGCTGATCCACAAGAGCTCAAAGGGTTCTGTGAGTCACTATGTTTTTGGATAAGGCTATTATTTGGAGCAAAGACAGGAAAAGAAACAATTCCTTTCCAATTGTTGGAGTAATCCTAGAGTGGGGGTTGAAGGCTAATTACCTCTTTGACATTCTTTTATTTCCTCGACTCACTTATCCCCTGTGAATATTCATTCACCAGATCTTAAATACCCAATGCTTAATTATCTTTAGTTCTGATCAAGAAGTGAGACTAAAGGAAATATGTATGTATTAAATCTTCAAACAAAAAAAATTAATCCAATTCCCTTTTAGAACATTTTCTTCTACCAACTTTGGACTAAAGCTGATAATAGAAGCGAAATTGATTAGTTTGAGTAACAAATTGTATTTCTTGTTCTTATTTTTCTTATGAGGGCACAAAGATAACAAAAGGCAGTTAGCCAGAAGGATGGAAAATTAAAGGATCCTGGATAGTAAACTGGTTCTAATTGAGAGCTCACTTTGCCTTATTTATTGCTCAGATTACTCCTCATCTGTGCTTGGCATTATCTTGGATATTTCAGGAGACCATTATAGGGTCACAGCATTGAGATTACAGACTCGATAGGAGAAGGAAGCAATGTTATTCCTTTTGGTCTTTAGCATAAAAATGCACTCATCACTGTTCAGTAGATATCATTCATTGATTCATTCAACAAAATTTATTGAATGCCTACTATATGCCTAAAATTATTCTATACATTGGTGAAACAGTGGTATCTCAATATTGAGTCTTGTCCTCATAGTATTCACATTGAAGAAGGGAAAGAAGGCAGACAATAAACAAATAAGCAAGTAAATAAAATAATTTCAGATTGTGATAAATTCTATAAATAAAAATAAAACAGGGTGATGTAACAGTGACTTGGGAGTGGGCAACATTAAATGGAAAAGCTAGGGAAGACTTTGAAGAGACCCGATATTTGAATTGAGACTAAAGGCTGAGAAAAACCCTACCATATAAAAAGGGAAATAACTTTCTAAGCAGAGAGAAGAACTAGTACAAAAATTCTTCCAAAAATAGACTTGATATTATCAAAGAAAGAAATTCAACATGGCTGAAATGTTGATAAGGTAGATGTGTCATGCTGGGCTTTGTAGGATACAGTAAGATATTTGGTTTTGTTGTCAAGTCATACAGGAGCACTGCCTCTATGGCAATAATTCTAATGTTGTACAGAGAATGGTTTGGAGGGAGCCATGACTATAAGCAGGAAGAGTCCAGAATCTGATATAAGTCTAAGAAAGAAATGATGTCTTGAACTAGAGTGGTGACGATGGAGATAGAGAGAAGTGGGCTTCAAGGTCTATTTTATAAATAGAACAAACAAAACTTGCTGATTGGTTGAACATGGGGCATGAAGGAATGAGAGATATCAAGCATGACCATAAATATTTTGGTTTGAGTAACTGGATGGGTAAGGAACATGAGAGGTGGAGCAGGTTTGGGGCTGTTGGAGAGAAAGGATACAAAATTTTGGTTTTGACATGTTTAACTGGAGCTGCCTATCAGACATCCAAGTGGAAATAGTGAATAGAAAATTGGATATGTGAATACAGATCTCAGGAGACAAGCATGGGCTGAAAAATATAAATTTGTTATGAGGATATGGGTGCTATTTAAAGTCATGTTAATGGACTTACGGCCAGAGTATAGATTCAGAGGAAAAAAGAGCTTAGTAACAAGCCCTTAGATGCTTCAACATTTAGAGATCAGGTAGTGAAAGAGTAGCTGGGTTGGTGAGAGGAATTAGGGTAAATCAGAAATAGCAATAAGAGAAAAACCCAGAGAATGTGGTGGCATACCAGAAAAGAGAAAGAAGCAAGTATTTCAAGAAATACAGAAAGGTCTACTGTATTAAGTGCTACTGAGAGATCAAATCAGAGGAGGACAGAGCAATTACTATTAGATTCAGCAACATGGAGGTGGTTGATAACCTTGACAAAAGCACTTTCAGCAAAGAGGTGGGAACAGAAGCAAGCCTGAAATAAATTGAAAAGTGAAAGACTGGTGAAGGAGTGTTGAAAATTAGGGTAGGCAACTTTTTTTGAGATGTTTTATAATGATAGGCAGCAGAAAAATGAGGCAGTGGCTAAGAGAAAATGTGGAATTAATGGTTTTTATGGAATTCACATCTATATGTTAATAGAAATGATCCAATAGAAAAGAAGAAAGTGTTAATATAGGACAAAATGAAAATTATTGCATGAGTGAAGTCCCTGGGGAGGCAAGAAGAGGAGGAATCCTGAGAACATTTGGAAGGGTTTGTCTTTTATATAAGCAGAGAAAGTTTATCCACAGCAGAGTGTATTAATACAGATGCAGATAGGTTGGTAAATTTGGTGGTGAGAAGATGAAATAGTTCTCTTCTGATTGTTTTTATATTATTTGTGAAATAAGAAGTGAGGTTATCTGGGAATAAACAACATGGAGAAGTTGGAGGTTTGAAGAGAGAGAATATAGTGAAATATTTGTCTCAGAGAGTAGAAAAATTATTAGTTAGGGAATTGTAGGATAGGCTGAGCAGTGATGTTGAACTTCAGGAAATTCTTTTTTTTTTTTATTTATTATTATACTTTGAGTTCTAGGGTACATGTGCATAACGTGCAGGTTTGTTACATATGTATACTTGTGCCATGTTGCTGTGCTGCACCCATCAACTCGTCAGCACCCATCAACTCGTCATTTACATCAGGTATAACTCCCAATGCAATCCCTCCCCCCTCCCCCCTCCCCATGATAGGCCCCGGTGTGTGATGTTCCCCTTCCCGAGTCCAAGTGATCTCATTGTTCAGTTCCCACATATGAGTGAGAACATGCGGTGTTTGGTTTTCTGTTCTTGTGATAGTTTGCTAAGAATGATGGTTTCCAGCTGCATCCATGTCCCTACAAAGGACACAAACTCATCCTTTTTTATGGCTGCATAGTATTCCATGGTGTATATGTGCCACATTTTCTTAATCCAGTCTGTCACTGATGGACATTTGGGTTGATTCCAAGTCTTTGCTATTGTGAATAGTGCTGCAATAAACATACGTGTGCATGTGTCTTTATAGCAGCATAATTTATAATCCTTTGGGTATATACCCAGTAATGGGATGGCTGGGTCATATGGTACATCTAGTTCTAGATCCTTGAGGAATCGCCATACTGTTTTCCATAATGGTTGAACTAGTTTACAATCCCACCAACAGTGTAAAAGTGTTCCTATTTCTCCACATCCTCTCCAGCACCTGTTGTTTCCTGACTTTTTAATGATCGCCATTCTAACTGGTGTGAGATGGTATCTCATTGTGGTTTTGATTTGCATTTCTCTGATGGCCAGTGAAATTTTAAAGCCTTCAATTCATCTGAGAAGCCCAGATCTAGCCTTCCATTGCTCAGTGTACTCCTCGTTCTGAGCATTGCTTCCCTAGATAGAGTCTTTATTCCGTAACAATTGGAAAAATGTCATTGGCATTAGGGAGGAGAATGAAGAGTGCAACTCCTTTGCCTGTTACTTCAAATACACAGGGCTCCTACTCAGGCTGTTCCACATAGATTAGATGTACCTTCATATCTTTCTGTGCACAATATTTTTGATCTTTGGAATGTCATCAGTGAGTCCCACAAACTTCTCTTCATTTAGTTACTTTCCCCAGCCTGCAGATTATGTTTTGCAATTTGATCATAAATTTAAATGGGAAATCTGCTCACTTTCCTACACTTATGTCTTCATATTTTTACTTTGAAATTTGCAAGCTGAACCATGGCTTAATGGTGCATTGGACACATCTGCCCCAGATTCTCATAGCATCCCCCTCACTGTGGCTGTGAAAAAAATGGAATCCCTGATTGTACCTATACTATAACCAAAAGGGTGTGTCAAAGGTTTTTGAAATAAGACATGGAAGTTAAATTTCTTTTGATGAAGAAAGTGGAAGCCACATTGACTATGTTTCTGGAGAACACGGGGAGGCTCGGCTTTGGGTCCACCAATTGTGACTTCAAGGTAGGGTGACTGGGACACTCCCAGTATCTGCCTGTTATTATTATTTTTTAAAATTATACTTTAAGTTCCAGGGTACATGTGCACAACGTGCAGGTTTGATACATAGGTATACATGTGCCATGTTGGTTTGCAGCACCCATCAACTCATCATTTACATTAGGTGTTTCTGCTAATGCTATCACTGCCCCAGCCTCCCACCCCCCAACAGGCCCCGGTGTGTGATGTTCCCCACCCTGTGTCCAAGTGATCTCATTGTTCAATTCCCACCTATGAGTGAGAACATGCGGTGTTTGGTTTTCTGTCCTTGTGATAGTCTGCTCAGAATGATGGTTTCCAACTGCATCCATTTTGCTACAAAAGACATGAACTCATCCTTTTTTATGACCGCATAGTATTCCATGGTGTATATGTGCCATATTTTCTTAATCCAGTCTATCACTGATGGACATTTGGGTTGGTTCCAAGTCTTTGCTATTGTGAATAGTGCTGCAATAAACATATGTGTGCATGTCTTCATAGTAGCATGATTTATAATCCTTTGGGTATATACCCAGTAATAGGATTGCTGGGCCAAACGGTAATTCTATTTTAGATCCTTGAGGAATCGCCACACTGTCTTCCACAATGGTTGAACTAATTTACACTCCCACCAACAATGTAAAAGCATTCCTATTTCTTCACATCGTGTCCAGCATATGTTGTTTCCTGACTTTTTAATGATTGCCATTCTAACTGGTGTGAGATGGTATCTCATTGCGGTTTTGATTTGCATTTCTCTGATGAACAGTGATGATGAGCATCTTTTCATGTGTCTGTTGGCTGCATAGACGTCTTCTTTTGAGAAGTGTCTGTTCATGTCCTTTGCCCACTTTTTGAAGGGGTTGTTTTTTTCTTGTAAATTTGTTTGAGTTCTTTGTAGATTCTTGATATTAGCCCTCTGTCAGATGGGTAGATTGTAAAAATTTTTTCCCATTCTGTAGGTTGCCTGTTCACTCTGATGGTAGTTTCTTTTGCTGTGCAGAAGCTCTTTAGTTTAATTAGATCCCATTTGTCAATTCTGGCTTTTGGTGTTTTAGTCATGAAGTCCTTGTCCATGCCTATGTCCTGAATGGTACTGCCTAGGTTTTCCTCTAGGGTTTTTATGGTTTTAGGTCTAACGTTTAAGTCTTTAATCCATCTTGAATTAATTTTTGTATAAGATGTAAGGAAGGGATCCAGTTTCAGCTTTCCACATATGGCTAGCCCGTTTTTCCAGTACCATTTATTAAAAAGGGGATCCTTTCCCCATTTCTTGTTTTTGTTAGGTTTGTGAAAGATCAGATGGTTGCAGATATGTGGTGTCATTTCTGAGGTCCCTGTTCTGTTCCATTTGTCTATATCTATATTTTGGTACCAGTACCACGTTGTTTTGGTTACTGCAGCCTTTTAGTATAGTTTGAAGTCAGGTAGCGTGATGCCTCCAGGTTTGTTCTTCTGGCTTACGACTGTCTTGGCAATGCAGGCTCTTTTTTGGTTCCATATGAACTTTAAAGTAGCTTTATCCAATTCTATGAAGAAAGTCATTGGTAGCTTAATGGGGATGGCATTGAATCTATAAATTACCTTGGGCAGTATGGCCATTTTCACGATATTGATTCTTGCTATCCATGAGCATGGAATATTCTTCCATTTGTTTGTGTCTTCTTTTATTTCCTTGAGCAGCGGTTTGTAGTTCTCCTTGAAGAGGTCCTTCACATCCCTTGTAAGTTGGATTCCTAGGTATTTTATTCTCTTTGTAGCAATTGTGAATGGAAGTTCACTCATGATTTGGCTGTTTGTCTGTTCTTGGTGTATAGGAATGCTTGTGATTTTTGCACATTTATTTTGTATCCTGAGACTTCGCTGAAGTTGCTTATCAGCTTAAGGAGATTTTGGGCTGAGATGATGGGGTTTTCTAAATATACAATCATGTCATCTGCAAAGAGGGACAATTTGACTTCCTCATTTCCTAATTGAATAGCTTTATTTCTTTCTCTTGCCTGATTGCCCTGGCCAGAACTTCCAACACTATGTTGAATAGGAGTAGTGGGAGAGGGCATCCCTGTCTTGTGCTGGTTTGCAAAGGGAATGCTTCCAGTTTTTGCCCATTCAGTATGATATTGGCTGTGGGTTTATCATAAATGCCTCTTATTATTTTGAGATACATCCCATCAGTAACTAGTTTACTGAGAGTTTTTAGCATGAAGGGCTGCTGAATTTTTTCAAAGGCCTTTTCTTTATCTATTGAGATAAATCATGTGGTTTTTACCGTTGGTTCTGTTTATGTGATGGATTTCATTTACTGATTTGCATATGTTGAACCAGCCTTGCATCCCAGGGATGAAGCTGACTTGATCATGGTGGATAAGCTTTTTGATGTGCTGCTGGATTCGGTTTGCCAGTATTTTATTCAGGATTTCACATCGATGTTCATTAGGGATATTGGTCTAAAATTCTCTGTTTTTATTGTGTCTCTGCCAGGCTTTGGTATCAGGATGATGCTGGCCTCATAAAATGAGTTAGGGAGGATTCCCTCTTTTTCTATTGACTGGAATAATTTCAGAAGGAATGTTACCAGCTCTTCTTTGTACCTCTGGTAGAATTCGGCTGTGAATCCATCTGGATCTGGTCCTGGACTTTTTTTGGTTGGTAGGCTATTAATTATTGCCACAATTTCAGAGTCTGTTATTGGTCTATTCAGACATTCAACTTCCTGGTTTAGTTTTGGGAGGGTGTCTGTGTCCAGGAATTTATCCATTTCTTCTAGATTTTCTAGTTTATTTGTGTAGAGGTGTTTATAGTATTCTCTGATGGTAGTTTATATTTCTGTGGGATCGGTGATGATATCCTCTTTATCATTTTTTATTATGTCTATTTGATTCTTCTCTGTTTTGTTCTTTATTAGTCTTGCTAGTGGTCTATAAATTTTGTCGATCTTTTCAAAAAACCAGCTTCTAGATTCATTGATTTTTTGAAGGTTTTTTTGTGTCTCTATCTCTTTCAGTTCTGCACTGATTTTAGTTATTTCTTGCCTTCTGCTAGCTTTTGAATGTGTTTGCTCTTGCTTCTCTAGTTCTTTTAATTGTGATGTTAGGGTGTCGATTTTAGATCTTTCCTGCTTTCTCTTGAGGGCATTTAGTGCTATAAATTTCCCTCTACACACTTCTGCCTGTTATTTTAAAGTAAACCTTAACAGCTGTCACTGCCACTCTCATAAGTGTTCTGGTTTGGACAAGAAATTATATGTCACCCTACTTCCAGAGTTTGATATGGTCACTACTTTCAGAGAAACCTGCCTTCACTAACCAGCTGCTGTTTTTTTTCTGAACCCTCATGTGCACATATGAGTGGAGTGCCACACTCTTACAGCCACTACTACCACCACTATTTCTGAGACCTGATCTCAAAAATAATCTCATCATTGCTGTTACTCTTTGGCCCTGCTATCTACTTTACAATTTTCTACTCTTTAAGTTTTGCTTCAAACAATTTTCTGTATCTGCCTAGTTGGATCGAGGACTGGGTTTGAATTAATAAGTTTAAATTTGGTCCAAACTGGTAAAAAAAAAAAAAAAAAAAAAAAAAAAAAAGAGGCACACAGGCATCCCTCTACATCCAGAGACCCTTACTGCTTCCAAAGGAATCCTCCCTAACACATCCACACTGCCAAAGTTAAAGAATCTGTGTTTAGGGCCCCCAAATCCAAATTTTATATAGGCCTCTTTTCATCCCATCAGATATACTACTCTTTCTTGCCTGATAAGAGAAAGAAGCCTAGACCAATGAAATTAAGTCCACCCTGGAAGGAAAGGTGGCCCCTTTAAGAACATGGAATGGTCTGGAACCCTTGATTCTGCCCACTATGACAGCAGGAAGCAAAGGTCAGAGGGACTGGCCATAGGCACAAGTGAAGCTTTCTTGCCAATCTTCGTTGAACTCACACTTCAAAAATCATGGTTTTCTTTCTTTGTTTTATCGTGGTTTTCTGTCTTATTATAAAGAAGATTGCAGAAAAGAGGCAGAGAAGGAGAGATGAAAGACCAAAAAAGAGTATCTAAACAACAGAGGACGAATACTGGGTCTGTCTTATTTTTCCTGTTTCTATCAGTTTGTCTTTTCATATGATACTTAACCTCTATCTTACCCTCGATATTATTACCAATCTAAGAATCTCTACCCCTCAAAGGTGGTTGTGGGCATTAGATGAAACTTAGGAGTAGTTCATGGTATATATTTCACAAACTATTTAATCTTTTTAAAACAAAGGGCAATGAATTATTTTATAGACTGCATCAAACTTCCTCATGTAAAAATAACAAAGTGGCTAGCAAAAATACATTTGATTTCAAAATCACTCAATCAAAATGATCATGTCATAATATGTATATGCATAGACATACATACAATACATATTGTATATGTACATACTCTTAACTGGTGTGGCTACAAGAATAGGTTCTGTGTAGATCTTGTTTTGATCCAATATTATATGCCTCATGTCTGTTTTAAAGCCAAATTCTTGCTTCAATGCCCATATTCCTGCAATTTGGTCTTTACTTATGTACTTACTCAGAGTATAGTCTTTAAGTACCAAGTCTTTATCAGTTGATTTCTATGGATTAGCTTCCCTCCAAAACCCTTTAGAATATGTTGTGGCTGTTTGACATTGCAGGTCTCTGTATTCAACCTAAGTATTTGCTGCCTGAGTTATTTTTGTCTTCTGTGTTTCCTCTGGAGATATGTGTTTTTCAAACTATGACAATGGGAAGGGGGATTTAAATTTAACCCTTTTGGATGGAAAGGTCACTTACTGCTTAGAGTGGTGGCTGAAATGTATCTTCAATTTGCACTTACTCTTCAGTGGGCCATTTGATATCCCTATATAGATAAATGATGATGGCGACGAAGATGATAGACAGATAGATAGATAGATAGATAGATAAATAGACAGACAGACAAACAATAGACAGAAAGATAGAAATAGAAAGAGACTTGCTATAGAGTAAATATAATATATAAACATTTTCCCTGTAGCAATTACCTTTGTTTATTTGTCATTTCCAAAGATTAGTCCTGGAACTATCTTGATATTTAAATATTAGAATGTAGAATTAATGTGAGCTATTATATATTATATTTCAAATTTCCCTAAAATCATGGCTATTTCTTCTCTTCCCTCAAAAAATCAATGTGCAGAATCTCTGGAACTCATCCCTTCAGAGGGTCCTTCCCAGAAGAACTGTATCTCCACTACCTCGGTTCTCTGGAATAAATTACAAGTAAGTTATCTTAAAAGGGATGTTAATGCATGTAAATACTAAAAAGAGAGAAAGCAGAATCTTATTTGGGAATAATTTTAGTAGATAGTTTTATGTATTTATCTTTTGGTAGAAGGTAGGGTTTCAGGGAACGGAACATAGAGATAACAATGTTTCTAACTGTGAATATCTACATAATTGTATTTATATTAGAGCAGAAGATTGCTCTTTTACACATTTCCTAAGAAAAAATGTCAGTACTAAAATTAATCTGTAAGATTTAAAAAATTGTACTTCATTTATTTAAGTATCATAGTAATTTCTCAGACATTCCAAGAAAGAACCACAGAAAATATTCCCTAACAAGAACCCTAGTTTGAGTGAGAAACAGAATAAAAGGAGAATTGTTTCATTCTTTCAGTTTTATGAGAATGCCATCATTTTATGTCTGCTATGTCAATCTAACGTAACTTCTGAAAGACTTCGTTTATTCGCTTTCCACAGATTATAGTCATAACATTCGATTTCATCATAACACGTAACAGTTTATGATTGACTTTTTAAAGAGTCCTATAATATTTATTTTATTTTTTTTCATTTAAAATAGCCTTATGTTCTTGTGATAGTTTGCTAAGAATGATGGTTTCCAGCTGCATCCATGTCCCTGCAGCACACCAACATGGCACAAGTATACATATGTAACAAACCTGCACGTTATGCACATGTACCCTACAACTTAAAGTATAATAATAATAAATAAATTTAAAAAAAAATAGCCTTATGATTCATGAGTCCAAAGAGGACAGTCTTTACATCTATCCATCTTATAACTGATGTGGCTCTCAAGGAACAAAAAACCTAAGCAAATTAAGGGAACAAGCATTTATCAACCACACAAATGAAGCCACTCTTTGTATGTATTATGCATCTCAATCTCTATATATGGTTATCAACGTAATAATTCAAGTAAAGGTAATATAATAAATACTAAGATCTCACTATAGCAAAATGGTATGATAGAATTAGACAAATTATGTCAGGTAGAATTAGACAAACTTCAAGACAAATGTTCAGGAAATTTAGTTTATATGACTCACTGTCATTACTATTTTATTTTGTAAAATGGGATTAGGAAATATGAACCAAATGTATAGTATATATAATACTTAATATGTATTAACATACTTATATATAAGTATGCATAATCTATATTTAAATTTGAATCTTTAGAAGGAGATTTCAGATCAAATGAAAACTGATTAAATGCCATTAGACTGGTTAACCCAGAGATGAGACAGGTCTTAATGTTTTTGAAGTCATTAAATTACCATAATTTAGCAATGTAACTGCTATTTTGTGTTTTAGTCCACTTAAATAATACATTAAATAGTACATTGCTCAAGCTAATGTTGAACACTAGCTAATTACTGATCACTAGCTATAAGACATGTTAACAAATAACATAGAATGCAAAGTATTTCCTTGTAGAAGTGTTTAAAAACAATCAGAAAACAGTGAAACAGATGATCAGCAGAAAGTTATCTTTATGAATTTTCTTGATAAGTGCAATGAATTACAGAAAATGGAGCTAGTTCACCAAAAATGGGTAACTGGTATTTGTTAACATAATAAGTTGTGGTTCTTTTGAGAGGGATATCTTTGGTTGACCACATAGCAAAATAACATTCCCCCAAAAAAACACACTATGAATTAATGAGTGACCTCACAGTGATAAATTAAGGAAACACAGATTAGTAGTTTTAAGGATTTTGATTATGCAGTAAGACAAAATGTCAGCTGTGTGATTGAATAAAAACAGGTTTTTCTAATGTACTTAGCATATATTAGGAAACATATATCATCTATGAGGACAAGTGATGAAAAACAGAACTAAAAAAAAGAACTTTCATGGGACATGTAAAATCATTAAGAGAATTAAATAAGAGAGAATGGCACTGAACTCATTGTGGGTCAATACATGTGGAAACTCAAAAAGAAAACCTCAGTAAGAAAAGAGGAAAGGGTGATATGAAGAATATAGAGGGAAAACTGGCCGGGCTTAAATGTAAGTGGCTTCAGAATCAGTTTTGATCTGTGTATCAGTTCCCTATTGCTGCATAACAAATTATCAGACTTGGTAACTTATAAAAACACATATTTATTATCTCACAGTTTCTGTGCTTCTCAGTCCATTTTGTGTTACTATAAAAAAACCTGGGGCTGAGTAATTTATAAAAATGGAAAGTTTATTTGTCTCATGGTTCTGCAGGTTGTAAAAGAAGCATGGCACCAGCATCTATTTCTGGTGAGGACTTTAGGCTGCTTCCACTCATGATGGAAGGCAAAAAGGAGCTGGCATGTGCAGAGAGCACATAGCAAGAGAGGATACAAGACAGGATACAAGAGAGGATCCAGGCTCTTTTTAACAATCAGCTCTCATGAGAACTAATAGAGGAAGAAGTCACTTACTACTGAGAGAGTGGCTCCAAGCCATTCATAAGGAATCCACCACCATGACACACTAGGCTTCATCTCCACAACTGGGAATCACATTTCAACATGAGATTTGGAAGAGTCAAATATCCAAATTATAGCATTCTACCCCTGAACCCCCAAGTATCATGTCCTTCGCACATGCAAAATACAATAATTTTATCCCAATAGTTCCCAAAAACTTTAACTTGTTCCAGCGTCGACTCAGAAATCCAAAGTTAAAAGTCCTATCTGAGACTCAAGGCAATTTACTTACAACTGGGGGCCTGTATAATTAAAAAAAAATAAGTTATTTAACTCCAAGGCACAATGGTGGTACAGGCATTCAGTAAATATTCCCATTCCCAAAGGGAGAAATTGGCCAAAAGAAAGGGAGAAAAAGCCCTACACAATTCCAAAACCCAGCAGAGCAGACATCAAATCTTAAAGCTCCAAAATAATCTACTTTGACTCCATGTCCTGCATCCTGGGCACACTGGTAAGCAGGGTGGGCTCTGAAGACCTCAAGAAGCCCCACTCCCATTGTTTTGCCAGGTGCACCCATGTGGCTACTCTCATGGGTTACAGTCCAATGCTTACAGTTTTACTAGGCTGCAGTTGCACACTTCCAGGGGCTCTGTAATTCTGGAGTCTGGAGGGTGGTAGCACTGCCCTAGTAGGCACCATTTGTGGCGGCTCCAACCCCTATTGCATTCTGAGCACCTGTGGATATAACACCATATGCGTGCCACCAAGGCTTACAGCTTGCAACCTCTGGAGCAGTAGCCTGAGCAGTACCTGGGGCCCTTTGAGCCACAGCTGGAGCCGAAGCAGTGGGGATGTAGGAAGGAACATCCTGAGACAGCACAGGACAGCAGAACCTGGGCCTGGCTCCCAAAACCATTCTGTCTTCTTAGGCCTCTGTGCCTGTGATTGGGTCTTTTACCCATAGTCTTGACTATTAGCGCCTGGCTTCCATTTAGTCATAGTAATCTCTTTAGCAAGTGGTAGTTCCACAACATCCTTGGATTCCTCTCCTGAAAACACTCTTTTCTTCTCTATCACATGGCCAGGCAGCAAATTTTCTAGATTTTTACACTCTGTTTCCTTTCTAATCATAAATTTTAACTTTAGGTCATCCCTTTACTCCCAGATAATATTGTAAGTTGTTAAAAGTAGTCATGCCATTCTTGAATGCCTTGCTGCTTAGAAATTTCTTTCACCAGATACCCTAGGTCATCACTCTTAAGTTCAGCCTTCCACAAAGCCCTAGGGCATGGACACAATGCAGCCAAGTTCTTTGCTACAGTGTCACACTGACCTTTCTCCAGTTACCATTAAGTTGCTCATTTCCATTTGAGACCTCATCAGCATGGCCTTTACTGTCTATATTTCTATCAGCATTTTGCTCACAACCACAACCAATCTTTAGGAAGTTCCAAACTTTCACCTATCTCACAGTCTTCTTCTGAGTGCTCCAAACTTTTCTAACTTCTGCCCATTAGTCAGTTCCCAAGCTGCTTTCACATTTTCAGGTATCTTTATAGCAATGCCCCACCCCTGGTACCAACTTTCTGTCTTGGTCTGTTTTTGTTTTGCTATAAAGGAATACCTGAAGCTAGGTAATATTAAGAAAAGAGGTTTATTTGGCTCATGATTCTGCAGGCTAGATGACGGGGAGTCTGGTGAAAGCCTCAATCTGTTTCCACTAATGGCAGAAAATGAAGGGATGCAGGCATGTACATAAATCACATGGTGAGAAAGGAAGCAACAGCAGGGAGGTGACAGGCTCTTTTTTTTTTTTTTTTTTTTTTTTTTTAAAAAAAGACATTTATTCAGCGTCACGATCAGACTATTACATTTAGCAATCAACAGCATGGGTGCAAAAAAAAAAATCTACATTAAAACCCTTTGTTGGAATGCTTTACACTTTCCACAGAACAGAAACTAAAATAACCTGTTATACAATTAGTCACAAATACAGTCCTCGAGTTTTTTGCCCATACACATGAGTATTTGTCTAAAACATGTCTTCTTTGTAGCAGCTAGGCCCTGCCACCACTGTGCTTGGCTGAGTTCACAAATCTGTTGTAACCTGTAGCTTCCCTGTCACTTCTCTGGCTCTCCTCTCCTGCTAAGCTTTGTTTCCTAATTAAAATCTTCTGCCACTGCCATAGCTACTGCTGCTGCTGGAACCGCCATAGCCACCTTGGTTTCGTGGTTTTGCAAAGTATTGGCCTCCACCGCCATAGGGGCCAGAGCTTCTGCCTCCAAAATTTCCTCCCTTCATGGGTCCAAAATTTGAAGACTGATTGTTGTAATTGCCAAAATCATTGTAGCTTCCACCACCTCCAAAATTGCTTCCATCATTACCAAATCCATTATAGCCATCCCCACTGCCACCATATCCACCACCACCACGGCTGCCACCAAAGCCACCACGACCACTGAAGTTTCCTCCATGACCGAAGTTGTCATTCCCACCGAAACCACCTCCACGACCACCACCAAAGTTTCCAGAACCACTTCGACCTCTTTGGTTGGATGAAGCACTAGCCATCTCTTGCTTTGACAGGGCTTTCCTAACTTCACAGTTGTGGCCATTCACAGTATGGTATTTCTGAATGACAATCTTATCCACGGAGTCATGGTCGTCAAAGGTTACAAAGGCAAAGCCCCTTTTCTTGCCACTGCCTCGATCAGTCATGATTTCAATCACTTCAATTTTCCCATACTGTTCAAAATAATCTCTTAGGTGATGTTCTTCGGTGTCTTCTTTAATGCCACCAACAAATATCTTTTTCACAGTTAAGTGGGCACCTGGTCTTTGAGAATCTTCTCTTGAGACAGCTCTCTTTGGTTCCACAACTCTTCCGTCCACCTTGTGTGGCCTTGCATTCATAGCTGCATCCACCTCCTCCACAGTGGCATATGTGACAAACCCAAAGCCCCTGGAACGCTTGGTGTTTGGATCTCTCATTACCACACAGTCCGTGAGCGTTCCCCATTGCTCAAAATGGCTCCTCAGGCTCTCATCGGTTGTTTCAAAGCTCAACCCTCCAATGAAGAGCTTCCTCAGCTGTTCGGGCTCTTTAGGAGACTCTGACTTAGACATGACGGCAGGGAGAAGAGAGACTTTAACGATGCTTCTTCGGCGGCGTCCATGGGCAGAAAGGCAACAGGCTCTTTTTAACAGCCAGTGGTCATGGGAATTAATGGACTGAGAACTCACTACTGAGAGAATGGCACGAAATCATTCATGAGGAATCTGCCCCCATGACCCAAACATTTCCCACTAGGCCTCACCTCCCACACTGGGGATCAAATCTCAACATGAGATTTGGAGGGGTCAGTTATCGAAACTATAGCACCATGAGTCAGGAATCTGAGTATGGCTTATCTGGGTCCTCCACTCAGGGTCTTTCGATGCTGTGATTAAGGTGTCAGGCAGACTGCATTGTCATCTGGAGTTTGGGTCCTCTCCCAAGCTCATGCATTTGTTGGGAGAATCCACTTCCTTGCAACTATAGAACTTCATTCTCTTTCCTACCCCTTTCCTTGCTAGCTGTCATCTAAAGGCCACTGTCAGTTCCTATAGGCCACTTGCGGTTGCCACATGGCCCTCTGATAGACCCTCTCACAACATTGCAGTTTACCTCTTCAAGGCCAGCAGAAGAATGGCTAGCTCCATTCTGCTAGGATGGAGTCCTAAATAACAATGTATTCAAGAGAGTAACTATTGTATTGATATTCCCTATCATTTTCTCCATATTGGCCAGAAGCAAGTCACAGGTTCTTCCTATGCTCCAGAGAAGGGGTTTCTGCAATCAATGTACCTCATTGAAGGTATCATTCAATGTGTGTCCACATAATCAACAATTTACCCTTTAAAGAGGACTAAAATTGAATAGCTCAGCTTTTTTCCTGGAAGACAAGGTGAACAGGGAAAAAATGGTGACCTTAAAGGTTATAGAAAGCCTGGGACAGATAATCTTTTAAAACTGAATGAAACTAATTGAGGAATGTAACCTTTTCATTCATTCAACCAATTGGTTAAACCTACTGGTGCCTAGCATGTGCCAAGACCTGTGGTATTTAAACAATGATGAAAAACATTATTGTCTTGACCTATGGAACTATATTACAGTGGAGGGAAACATACATTAAACAGGTCGATATGTATATAATTAAAAATTGTGATAAGTACTACAAAATAAAAGCTCAGAGGGTAGTGAGAGAGAATGACAAGGGTGATGCAATCACCTGTGGTGCAGTGTGTGTATCAGTATTACCCTTAATTATGGCCACCAAAAGAAAAGCAATAATGGTTCAAGAGGTGGATAAGAGACTCAAAAGAGAAGTGGGTCAGAGCAGTCAAAAAGTCAGTCAAAAAGTAGTGGTAGTAATTTCCAAGAAGTAGGGGCAGGATTGGAGGTGGAAGAGGCAAAATAAGACAAATAAGTGGTAGTAAGTAAGAGGCAAAATAAGACAAATAGGTGGTAGTAATTTCCAAGAAGTAGGGGCAGGATTGGAGGTAGAAGAGGCAAAATAAGACAAAAAGTTGAAGTGACATGGATATTGGTAAGGGAAAGATAGTGCCCAAGACAAGAAAGAGCATGCCTAAAGTTCCTTAGGAAAAGGCGTGGAAAAGGTTTATCTGTCTCTGCTAAGAAATTAAACTTTTCCCCAAGAAAGCTCTCACTGTACTTTTATTTCAAGGATACATGGTAACCAAGCTCAGCATTCTGTTAAAGCACATTGTTAAAGTTGCTCTCATTGAGTGTCCCAGTAATATGTTAGGTATCAAATCCAAAACCCTATTTTAAGACTTCACCTTATCTGATCTCTCTATAGACATTTAATACTTAATGTTTCCTGAACACTTCCAGGGTAATACTCTCCTAGTGGTCTGCCTATCTCTCTGACTATAATTCCCTAAACTCCTTCTGAAACACCTTCTAATCTCTAATCAGAGGCAGTGCCTGCCACAAAGTGGTGGACAACAAATATATATATTTTAAATTTTTGAACCATTATTGTATGAATGGAGAAGACAGCCAGTATAATGTTTTTCAGTAAACATAAAAAATTCTCACCATTATCCTAAGCAAACTAATGCAGGAATATAAAAACAAATACCACATGTTCTCACTTAAGTGAGAGGTAAACAATGAGAACACATGGACACAAGGAGGAGAACAACAGACATTGGGGATCACTTTAGAGTGGAGAGTAGGAGAAGAGAGAAGATACAAACCCCCCACCAATTGGGTACTATGCTTATTACCTGGGTGAAAAAATAATCTGTACACCAAACCGCTGTAACACACAGTTTACCTATATAACAAACCTTCACATATAACCCTGAACTTAAAATTAAACTTAAAAAAATAAAATCTTCCATTCAGTAAAAAAAAACAAAACAAAACAAAACAAAACAAAACAAAAAAAACTTAAAATAAAGGCCTACAGTATTCATATTTTCTCAGATCTGTTTTAAAATGACATTTTTAAATGTTCATGGACATGTTTCCTTATGGTCCTTGGAAAAGTAAATTTATGAATGGAGATTTTTAATTGTCAAAAAGTAACATGTTATGCTGGGGAAATTAAGTTTTAGCATGAACCTCTATCATAAAACAATTCTGTGCCGAGACGAAACTCTGGTTATGTGACATAAATAATGTTATGATAACATATGTTGTGAAAACAATTAGTCATGTATTTTAAAATGTGTGTATATGATCATACAAAAAAGACAAATGGAATATTTCATAAATGCAACAAATTTAATTTTGTGTTAATACAGTACTAACATTCATAATTGTGTAATACTAGAATGTGGAACTTGGTACTATAGTATGATAAAAAAATAAATATTTGCTTTTCTTATGTAAATTTTCTCCTGTAACATTTGCTTTTTACTTTAGTATGGAAACTGGATTGCCCAATATGTAAACCAGTATGAAGGAACTATTTTACAAGTATTTAATGGTTATTTAAAATCAGCCAGAAATTATTTTACTAAAATAAGATATTTTAATGTGTTGTTTTAAATCACTACAGATTTCTGAGAGTGATTAAATAGATTTCTAAAATAACTAAATATAAGCATATCTGAATGAGAATAAAAATTTTATTAAATGTCATTTAATTACATTTGATATTTTTCACTTATTTGCAGAGTTTTTCTACACCAGGAGTTCCAAAGTCAAGCTACATTCAAAGAGAGAAACAACACACTGGATACTCATGTTATGAAGAGTCAGACATTCCTTATAGGATAGAAGATGTGCAATTGAAATCTAACTATTAAGTTTTCTGTGGAAAAAAACATATATGTGTACTATATGGCCATCTGATCATTTTAAAAGCATACTCAGAATACTTTAAGAAAACACTATGAGTATGAATTATCTATGCTCTAAACACTTTACTTCTCTTTCTGCGTTTATGCCATCACTTCTTATCTCTTTATACCTTGAACTTTTTCTTTACCCCTCTCTCACTCTATGACTCCTGAACAAAATTTTCATTTCCAATATCCAACTTCATTAACTAAGAAGGGATGGGAAATGTTTATTATCACCAAAATGCAGCATAACACTTGCATACTGGTTTATGACATGCATCTTTATAAAGTGCTCAGTGAAATGCATAAACGATTGATTGCAAATTGGTCAAAGAGAATACTGAGTACTTTATTAGTTACTGGCTAAAGCTAAGGAGTTACACAAAAGCATCATATCTAAATAAGGAATTTTATTTGAAATATGTAATTTCATTATGAATAAATTCCATAAAACAAACTAAGAATTGCTAAATGATTTCTGTAAACTGACTGGAGCTGTAGAATGATCCCATGACCTGGGCCCCTGATTCCTTCTTTCCTTTCTTCCTTCATTCCTTCTTCTCTTCCTTTATCCCTCCTTTATTTAAAGGGTACCCAGAGAGGAGCAAGATGGTGGAATAGAAGCCTCCACCAATCACTGCACATCACCCCCAGCAAGGACACCAATTTAACAACTATCTACACAGAAAAAAACAACCATATAAGAACCAAAATTTAGGTGAGCCCTCATAGTACCTGGTTTTAACTCCACATTACTGAAAGAAATACTGAAGAGATAGAAAAAAAAAAAAAAACTCACCTTGAATCACTGACACTACCTCTCCCAAACTCCCCAGCAGCAGTGTGGAGTGGAGCATCTCTGGGCATTGGGGAAGGGACAGCACAACAATTGTGAGGCATCAAATTCAGTGATGTCCTGTTACAGCAGAAAGGAAAACAGAATAAAACTCAGCTGACATCCACCCACAGAGGGAGCATTTAAACCAGTCCTAGGCAGAGGGGAATCTTGGATCCCAATGGGTGGAACTTGAGTTCGTGCAGACCTTGCCACCCAGGGCCAAAGTGCTCTGGATTTCTAAGCAAACTTGATAGGCAGTCTAGGCCACAGGGACTACAACTCTTAAGTCCTAGTGTTGAACTGGGCCCAGAAACAGTGGTCTGAGGGTGCATGTGACCCACTGAGACATCAGTGGGAGCAGCTAAGGGAGTGCTGGCATCACCCCTCCCCTAAACTCTCGGCTGTACAGCTTTTGGCTCCAAAAGAGACCCCTTTCTTCCTCTTGAGGTGAAGAGAGGGAAGAAGTGGAGGACTTTGTCTTGCATTTTGGATACCAGCTCAGCCACAGCAGGATAGGGCACCGGTCAGAGTCATGAGGACCCTGTTCCAGGCCTTAGCTTCCGGGCAGCACTTCTAGACATACCCTGGGCCAGAAGGGAACCTGCTGCCTTGAAGGAAAGAACACAGTCCTGACAGCATTCATCACCTACTAACTGAAGAGCCCTTTGGCCCTGAATAACCAGTAGCAATACCCAGGTACTACATCAAGGGCCTTGAGTGAGATGCTAAGACTTGCTGGCTTCAGGTAAGACTACCATACTGCCAGCTGTGGTGGATACAGGGTGAAACTCTTTCTGCTTAAGAAAAACAGAGGGAATGTTGAGGGGACTTCATCTTGCACCTTGGGTATCAACATGGCCACAGTGGGGTAGGGCATCAAGTGGGTCTCTGATTCTAGGACTGACTCTTAGATATCATCTCTGTACCTGCCCTGGGCCAGAAAGGAAACTACTATCCTGAAGGGTGAGTCCAAGGCCAGGCGGCATTCATCATATGCTCACTAAAGAGCCCTGGGACCTTAGGACCCAGGGTCTCACTTGCAGTAGTCTGGCAGTACTCCCTACAGTCTGTGGTGGTGGTGGTGGTGGCTATAGAGTGAGGCCCCTCTGCCTTTGGAAAGGGAATGGAAGAGTTAGAGGGATTGCATCTTGTGGTATGATTGCCAGTTCAGTTGTAGTACAATAGAACACAAAGCAGACTTCTAAGTTTTTGACCCTAGGACCTGACTCCTGATGGTACTTTTGGATCCACCTGGAGACTGGTGGTTCTTGCTGCCCTGAACGGAAGGAGACAGGACTGGGTGGCTTTGCCACCTGCTGATTGCAGAGCCCCTTGAAAAAACATAGGCAGTAGCCAGGGAGTAATGATAGCAGGCCTTGGGGGAGACGCAGTGCTGTACTGGCTTCAGGTCTGAACCCAGAGCAGTCAGAGTGGTGGTGGCCACTCTGGGGTGCTTGCATCACTCCACTCCCACCTTTGGGTGGCTCAGAACACAGAGAGGGAGACACTCTGTACGTTTGGGAGAAAGTAAGAGAAGCGTACAAGATTCTCTGCCTGGTAATCCAGAAAATTCTCCTGGATCTTCTCCAAGACTAATAAGGCAGTATCTAGGAGTGTGCAAGAACCACTGAGCTTGGTTGGAGTGAAGCAGATACAGCTTAGTTCACAACACCCAAGTCCTTTGTGGAAAAGGTGGGAGCATGTATTTACTCACTAAACTTTTGGAGAATGAACCAAATGGACCAAATGGACCACTCTCATTCCTGAATCACTCATTCTCTCTATTTCTCCCTGTCTCTTAATTTCCACACTTTCTCACTATATCTAGTCTTCCAGCACCTCTTTTCCTTTTTATCCCTTCCCTTCCTGGCAAACTTTCTGAGTACAGTCTTTCTTATGAAGATCAAGTCTTAAGACTCTTTTGGGGTTTTGCAAATTTCCCAGGCCTGGAGTGTTGAATGTAGCATTTGCTTAGAGTCTATGGATGGAGAAGTGGTGTAGAAAATATAGAGGACTTCTAGTCTAGGCTGAAATGGAGATAGTTCTTCTTTACAATATCTAAATTTGAACACATTTCTTCACCAAAATTAATATATTGTCCTTCTGTGTTAAAAAAAAAAAAAAAAAACTCTCCTGGATCTAAGATGCATCACAAAGTGTCCTACACTAATCTGTCAACTATTGGTCCTGTTCTTCAGCCATCTCTCCTTAATTCTCTGGGGTGGAAAAGGGGAAATTAAGAAAAGAAAAAAGAGAAAAAGAAATTGTTAAGTGCTCACCAGTCACTGTCCCTTCTACTTCCTAATAGATCTCAAATATGTCCCTCTTCCTACCATTATCTCTATTCATTCTGACACTATCATCATCTGAAACACCACCATCTTTTCCCTGGACAATTGTAACTGACACCCAATTGGTCTCCCATATATTACAATTGCCTCAGTCCAATCCTTTTGCCACAGTACAGCTAGGGTAATATTTTAATATACACACCTAGTCTTGTTATATTTCTCCTTAAACCTCTTCAATAGTTTCCAATTACCTTAGAATAAAATTTCAAGTTCTCACCATGGATCACAAGGCACTCTAAGACCCCAAGATATCAGGTCTCTGTCACTCTGTTTTTCTGTCTCTTTCTATCTAGATTTACATCTATATCTACATCTACATCATGTATGTGTTTGCGTGTTACTGTGTAATATTTATAAGAATACTTACTATGATGTAAGTACAAAATACTTTACACGCAACCTTATGCCATCCTCCCATCACTATGAGGTAGGTACTATTATTTTTCCCATGTACAAATGAGGAAATCGAGGCTTTAAGTAGTTTATTAACTTGTGCAAACCCACATAATTAGTGTCAGAGCCCAGGATTCAAACACAATCAGCCTGATTCAAAACTATGTAACTAGGAACAGTATATTTTTTCCAATTTCTTCACTTACCACTCTCCATCTTGTTATGTGCTCTAGTTATACTTGACTTTCGGTTTCTCTTTTAGGACCTTCCTACATGTCGTTCTCTCTGCCTGGATAACCTGATCAGAAATAAGTCCTTGGAATTCAGACATTTCTATGGAAGATGTGGCTATCTCAGAGAAAAAACCTCTAAGTTAGGCTTAGAGATTTTTAACCATGAAAGAGTTCCTGGTTGGTTGAAAGTTTTCTGTGAATGTCACATAGTCCAGAATAGAAACAAGCTTCCAGTTGTTGAAAGATTCCTTTACTCATACTGAGAATCATGTAGGGCCAGACCCTGGGTGGTAGGACTTCTGTAGGTGTTTAATACGACACAAGACCAGGCTCTAACTGACTCTTATCAGTCTAAGCAGGAGTAGACATTGAGTGTTCGGAGTTTTAGCCTCTTGATGCTGAGGCTGGCCTAAGAACAGGATCTGGGTGGTTAGAGATTTTGTTTGTATGCACTGAAAACTTCATAAATTGTCAGAGGCTGCTATTGTAAATGCTAGAGTCAGAGTAGGAGAAGACCGAGGATGGTCAAAGGCGTAGTTATATATAGGAGATAATCTAGCACAGTGGTTAACAACTTAAACAACTCTGTAGTGAGCCTGCTGCATTGAAATTCCAGATTCCACACTTCCTAGCTGTGGGACATTGGCCAAGTGACTTATCCTTTATCTCTGTTTCATCTTCTCTAAAGTGAGAATAACAGTATGTACTCCATAGGGCTGTCATAAGGATTAAATTAGACATGTAAAGCACTTGAAACAGTGCCCAGCAAATAGTGATTAGTCAAGAAATCATAACTATTATCTGTTATAGCCTAGTACAGGAATAAGGCTAAAGTGGACAAAGGTTTCTTCTGTAGGTGCTCTCTGCACTCCAAGGAACAAATCTCATGTTTGAACTTATAGTCTATGTTTGAATATACCTTTCTTACCTGACTTTTCCAAACTTTGCCCTATATATATATATTTGAAATATATATATTTAGAGAGAGAGAGAGAATTTATTCTTTCCAATCCTGTCTACTCCTCTGATGTATGCCACCTGGACTGTCTGATCTAACCACCTAATTACAATCAGGTCTGTTTGTTGATTCCTACATCTATCTCATAGTGACAATGGTAATTTTGATTTTAATTGCTTCCTGCTAAGCTCAAAGATGTGTTTGGTTTGCCTTTCTGACACTGCCAAGCAACAATCATAAGTCCTTATATCCTTTGCTTCTTACAAGTAGAGGAGAGTGACAAAAGGTAGTAGCAAAGATGACAATATGCTAAGATGGTAAGTACTCCCATAAATAGGTTCTTCTCCACCAGGAGACAATCTTTTTACTGAACTCTTAAAAATGAAATATTCCACTTGGCTTTACTCTTCTAACTAGAAGTCACTCGCAGCTAAGATTGTAAGTTTATACACAATAACTTTTCTTTTAGAATGGCCTTGATATAGCTACAATGTTATAGTCTTGTATACAAAGTTGTTCAAGCTGTTTTCTGAAGGAACATCCATCCCTTCCGAGATTTTTAACAGTTTCAGAGGAATTTTCCCTCTTCCTTCTACTGCTAAGCTTTTAGTTTAATAGATGTTTTCAGCATACTGTATATTTAGTTATGACTGGCCCAGTATCGGTGTCCAAAGTTTGTGCTTTTATATCATCTGGTTGGGATACTGTCACAGTAAGAATGTTTTGTTAGGAATTATCCCATTTCCTTGATCACAAAGTTTTTGCTACTGACACTTGTAATTTAGAGACTTGGTAGGATTGGGTAAGTGCCTGGCTGGGAATTTCATTAAACTGGAAAAGGATATGAGTATAGCAGAATTTTTTTTCTCATATGACCTCAAAAAAGATGTTAAGGCCAAGAGAAGCCGGAAGATATGATAGGACCAAGAAGAAAGATGAGGTCAAGTTTTCAGTTTCTGTCTCTAAAGTGAAGGGGTTAGATTAGATGACCTCTCGGTTCCCTTCCAGAAATGATATTGCATCATCCGAATCCTGGATGATGAGCCAAGATAAGAAGCCTAGGTCCAGAAAGTGGGTCAGATCTAGGAGGACAATTAGCAGAGACCAGAAACCGAGGCTTGCTGACTGGGAACAAAATCCTAGACTAAAGTCAAGGCCACAAAAGGTTGCTATGTAATTATGGGATCTGTGTGATACGCATAGGGATCAGCAGCAAGAGAGAAGGCTGGTACTGTGCCAAACTCCTTTACATGCAGGAGCTTTCTACAGGTTTCCTGCCCAGAGTAACTCACAATAGTTTTCAACATGTGTGCAAGGCTTGAATCTATGGGACAAAAATAGGAGTGACTGTTTGAAGTAATGGACTAGGGGAGCAGGGAAAAAGTACTTCTAGATAATGACCATCAGAGCAATTATTTTTATCAGGAGTTGAGGAGGAGATCAAAAGGAACACTCCTAGTTCCGGTAAGTGGCAAAGGAAGACCTTGAATTCAGATTTGACTCTAATGTCAGTGCTCTTAACTATTGTATTAGTTACCTGAGGCTGCCATAACAAATTACCACAAATTGGGTTACACAAAACAGCAGCTACTTATTCTCTCATGGTTCTGGAGGCCAGAAGTTTTAAATCAAGGTGTCAGCAGGGTCACGCTCCCTCCAGAGGCTGTAGGGGAAAATCCATTCCTTACCTCTTCCAGCTTCTGATGGCTTTGGTATTCCTTGGCTTATAGCCACATCACTGTGATCTCTGCCTCCCTTTTCATGTCACCTTCTCCTCTATGTCTCCTCTTCTGCCTGTATCTTAACAGATAAGCAAGATCTTTATTTAACTTAATGACATATTTTGTCACACAAGTAATGTTCACAGATCCCAGGAATGAGAGCATGGACATATCTTTTTGAGAACCACCATTCAGCCTACTATAATTCCTATGATGAAATTTTTTTCTATTCAGCTTCTTTCGTTCTCAGACATTGACATTTTAGCTGGCACTGTTAATTTCATAACAAATATCCCTTTAATCTTTGCTAACAGAATCCAAATTTTGTTTGAAATATCTAAGCGTGTTCCCTTTTTACAGCCTCCATTGCCACTAGTTCTGGTCAATGAGATTGAAGGGGAAGTGTGATAGTGAGAGGATTTCAGGAAAGTTTTTGCCTTCCTGATAAGACGAGATGGACTTACCCTTTAAGTCCCTGGTCCTTCCACTATATTCAGCAATTCCACTCCTGAGTATATATCAAAAAAAAAAAAAAAAAAAAGGAAAACTTACATTCACACAAAAACCTGCACTGTATATAAATAGAAGATTTCTTTGTAACAGCCAAAAACTGGAAAGAAGCCACTTTTCCTTCAACTAGTGAATGGATAAACAAACCATGATACATCCATACAATGTAACACTGCTCAGCAATAAAAGGAATGAGCTATAAATACATGCAACAACCTGAATGGATCCCCAAGGATTATGCTAAGTGAAAAAAAGACAATCCCCAAAGGTTCCATACTGTAACTCCATTTTTATAATACTTTGAAATGACTAAATTTTAGACAAAGAGGACAGATTAGTGGTTGTCAGAGATTGAGTTAGGGAGGTGGGAGAAAAGTAGGTGTGGTTACAAAAGGACAACAAAACGGATCCTTGTAGTGATGAAATTGTTCTGTATCTTGACTGTGGTAGTGGATACATGAACTTACACATATAACATTTTATAGAACAAATACACACACACAACTACAAATAAAACTAGGGAAATTGGAATAACATGGGTGAATTGTGTCAATGTCAATCTGATTGTAATACTGAACTAAAGTTCTACAAGATGTTCCACTGGGGGAAACTGGGCAAATGGTACATGGAATATTTCTGTATTATGTCTTACAACTGCATGGAATCCACATTATCTCAGTAAAAATTCAATAAAAATTAAATGTCAAGATGATGATATATTTATGGAATACTAAGGAATACAACAGGAGGAAGTCCCTAAATTTTCCTTAAATATGCAAAGGCAGAAAGACTGCATGGAAGAAATACTTAAGCTAAGTCTTGAAGAATGAGTAGAAGCATTCTGGATAGATGGGGGATGGATGGGCGATAAACCAGGAAGAGGGGACCAGCAGGCAAAGAGATATAAGAGAACATGGTATACTGAGGGAACTGCAAGTAATTCAAGTATGGCTGAAGCACAAAGTTCATATGCAAGAAATATCTCTTTTTCTCCAATGTTCTCCTTTAGTAGTAGTCAAAAGAGATTTCTGACATGCAACCCTATGATACACAGGAATCAAAAGGAATCCACAGTCCCTTGTGCTCCAGGAATTAGGAGGGAGCCATCCCCTGTTCCCTTGTCTTGATCTTTATATTACACGAATGAAGAACTGGCCTCATAGCTTTCTATGTTCCTTGCAGGACTCGCATCTCTCTCTCCCCCAACCCCCACACTCATAGTCTCACAACCATTACCTGCTTTGATATTATTAGAATTATATAATTATGTCCTTTATCTCTGTTTACTTCAGTCAACTAAAGAGAAATCCCAAATTCCTACACTTTATTCCCCATGCAACTCTGCACATTATTTTTTGACCCTATTTCCCATCCTTCCCCATTTCCTGAAACTCTCCTGCAGTGTCTACTAGAACTTACAGTCCATCACCAGAAAAAGTATTTATATCCTCAACCTCTTTTCTAAATATTCCTTTCACCTACTTGCTCTAAGAACTCTAGTTTTCCAATGAAGACACTGCTTCCCCTAAAGCCCAAATGGCAACTGCTTTTTTTCCCATACTCCTCAAATCAATGGTCCTAAAGTTGGGTTAGACAACCTATTTGCACCCCATTACCACTTTCAAGCCATTATCCTTCTGTCTTCCTTAAACGTTCCCCAGCTTTGAATTTCAAGTCATTCAGTCATTTAGTTGTTCATTCATAAAGCAATCATGTATTGAACACTCTACTATATGCCAGTTATTATTGTAAGGGTTAGGGATACAATGATAAAACTGGACAAAATTCCCTGTCCACATGGAGCTTATATTTTACTATTCCTTATAATTAAGTTATACTACTCATTACTTGAGGAGTTTAAATTCTGGCCTAGTGACTGTCATAATACTTGATGATCAATATATATTAATAAATTTTCAGATTTATTGGGTTCTCATTTCCTTGATCTCCTCTCTTCCAGGGAGCTATCTACCACTTTTCCTCAGCCACTCTTATATTCATTCCCTGTCTATAATCTCAATTTTAAGCATTCCACTATCTAATCAGCACCTTTCATCTCTCCATCACACTGCTTTTAGCACCCTGACTTTTATAATTCTTCAACCTTTACAAGATACGCATTCTTTGGACCCTATCAGCTTTTTACAGTTCCTTATCATTTTCATGTCCCCCTTCCCCTCTACCTAATGCAAATTCCATAATCATTCCCTGGTATATATGTCCTGAATATTCTTGCCTTTTTCTTGTTTGAGTTCAGGGGCCAAAACCGAAGCCTGCTTAAAGCCAATCCTTTCTCTACTTTAATCTACCTCCATACAGGTGAAGGTGATTTTAAAAAAGCATACAACCACACTTATTGATCTTAGTTAAATTCTTGACCACGAACCTCATCTGTGCTCTTATTGCTACCTAGCAATCATACTAAATCTCTGTAGTCTAGTCATGCTGTTTCTCACTTAGATGTCTATTTCACACCTTCTCTTCCTAAAATCTCTAATATTTCCTATCTCTCTTCATTCTATCTGATACCCTTACTTACTACTTCACTGAGGAAATTAAAGCAATCCAAACAAAACTTTGAACTGCACAAAAGTATAACTTAAAAGAAAAGAGGAAATGCTTCTCTTTTTACAAGTATTCCTGCTAATTCCAGAAACACCCAATCAATTAATAGATCTAAACAAAAATTATCAAAGGCTGTTAACATCCCAACAAGGGAAACAACTGGACATTATGTGTCTCTTGATAGAAGTATACAACACCATTTATAAAGTATTCTTGCAAACATTATACCCAGATCTCATCAAGCCTCTGAATGAGGAATTACAGAGAACAGAAGAACATGTTAAAAGTCACCATGGGGATGCCATCAGCAAAATACAGACTGTAGGAGACTCTACAGGACAAACAGTTCAGTTTTATCAAGAAATAAACTGGGTAATGTAGATGAAAAGAGCATCTATAAATTGAAAGTGACATAAGAGACACATCAATCAATCACAATACGTGGTCTTTATGTGGACCACAATTCAAACAAACATTATAAAAAGACAACTGGGGAATTCGGAACATGGATGGGATATATTATAATATTAAGGAATTATTGTTAATATTTTAGGTATGGTGATGTGGTTATAGCTTTTAAAGCACCATCTTTCAGAGGCATATAATAAAATACTTAGAGTTGTAATAATATGATACATGGGATTTACTTCAAAATAATCTGGGGAAGGGAAAGAGTGTAGATGGGGCTATAGAACAAAACAATACAGGTCATGAAGAGATAGTTGTTAAAGTTGGGTGATGACAGCATGGAGGTTCATTAATCTATTGGGTTCATTAATCTATTCTCTCTACTTTCATAAATTTTTGGAACTTCCATAATGATGAATTTCTTAAAGCAGAGATTTTTCTACGAGCATCAGAAGATAACTTCCAACTGACGTAACTGCAAGAATGCACACATATCCTGCCTCTGCTCTTGTCATTATCCATACTCCTAAGTAAGGTCCACTCCTTCATTTGTGCACCAGAACACATACCTTCTCCCTATTCAAAGATGCCATTCTAGTAATTCTTTTCTTACCTGCCTTATTAATTTCCCCTTCTCTACTGGATCAGTTCCATTCAGCATAGAAATGTGCTATAATTTCTCAGATTTAAAAAAAAAAATGTCTATTGATGTCCCTGTAGTCCCCTCTAGCTATTGCCCAATTTCTCTGCCTCTTTTAGAAGAAGATTCCTCAAAGGAGTTTTCTTGATTTCTAGTTTCCAATTCCATTTATCCCATTCTTTACAGAACTCATTACAGCTAGGCTTTTACACCTACCACTCCACTGAAATTGCTCTTGTCAAGGTCACCAATGACCTCAACGTTGCAAAATCCAATGGTCAATTCTCAGTCCCCATCTTATTTGAACTATCAGTAGTATTCCATGCAGCTGCTCACGTTCTTCTCAAAACACTGTCTTCATTAGGCTTCCAAAACACCATACTCTTCTAGTTTTCCTCCTACCTTATTGTTCTCTTCTTCTCAGTGTTATTTGCTGGTTTATTATTATTTTTATGATTTCTAACAATTCTCCACAGTTCAGTCCTTCTTTTATAAATATATGCTCTTTCTTGATGATCTCCAAATTTTGTATTTCTATCCTGGACTTCTCCCCTGAAATCCAACTCCACTTGAATATTTAACAAACATCGTGAACTTAGATCCACAGTTGAACTCACTAAAAATGTGCTCCACTTTTATAGACTTCCACCTTTCAGATGGCAGCAACTCCATCCTTCCACTTGCTCAGGTTGAAAACTTTGGAGTCATCCCTGACTTTTCTCTTTACCTCTACTCCACATCCAATCTACCAGTGAAATGCTAAATAGAATTTTTCAAGTCACAATGAAAAGGCACTAAACTGAAACAGGAAAGACACTAGATCATTAATCAACTACTCCCAGCAAAGAGAAGTCCAGGACCAGATGCCTTCAACAGGTGAATTCTACCAAACATCTAAAAAAAGAATTAACACCAATCCTTCTCATACTTTCGAAAATCGGAAGAGGAGGAAATACTTCCAAATTCATTTTATGAGGCTAGCATTACCCTGATACCAGAGACATACAAAGATACTCCAAGAAAAGAAAACTGAAGAGCAATTAATCCTTGATTAACAAAGAGGCAAAAACTCACAACAAAATACTAGCAAACCAAATTCAATAGCATATTAAAAGTATCATACACCACAACTAAGTGGGATTCATCCCTCATATGCAAGGATGGTTCAACATATGCAAATCACTTAATGTAATATAGCACATTAACATAAGTATAAAAACCACATTATAATCTCAATAGAAGCAGGAAAAGCATTTGACAGAATTCAACACCCATTGAGAATTTTTAAAAAACTCAACAAATCAGTTATAGAAGAAATTTACCTTGACATAACCTCACATCTAGAAAACTGTAAAGATTCCACAAAACAATTGTTCAAACTAATAAACTGATTCAGTAAAGTTGTAGGATACAGATTTAACATACAAAAACAGTTGTGTTTATATACAATAACAATGAACTATTGGAAAAGGAAATAATTCCAATTACAATAGCATCTAAAATAATAAAATACTTGAATATAAACTTAAAGTAGGTGAAAGACTTCTAAACTGAAAACTTCAAAACACTAATGAAAAAATTAAAGACATAAATACATAGAAAGGCATCCTATGTTCATGAGTTGGAAAACTTAATATTGTTAAAATGTTCATGCTACCCAAAGAGATCTATGAATTCAATGCAATCCCTATCAAAATCCCAATGACATTTTTTACACAAATAAAAAATACAATCCTAAAATTCATATGGAACCACAAAAAGAACCCAAAAGGCCAAAACAATCTTGAGAAACGACAAAGCTGGAGGCATTACATTTCCTGACTTCAATATATATTACAAAGCTATAGTAATGAAAACAATATGCGCTGGCATAAAATCAGACATATAGACCAATGGGACAGAATAGATATCGCAGAAATAAAACCATGCATATACAACCAATTGATCTTCAATAAGGATGCCATGAATACACAATGGGAAAATGATAATCTCTTCAAGAAGAGGTGTTGGGAAAACTAGATATACACATGCAAAATAATGAAACTGATCATTTCTTTATGTCATACACAAAAATCAACCATAAATGAATTAAAGATTTAAACATAAGACCTAAAACTGTAAAACTCCTATGAGAATACATATGAGAAAAGCTTTATGATATTTGTCTTGGCATTTATTTCTTGAATATGAGACAAAAAGCAGAAGCAACAACAAAAGCCAAGATAGACGAGTGGGACTACATCAGACTAAAAAGCTCCTACACAGCAAAGGAAACAGTCCACAGAGTGAAATGACAAACTATGGAATGAGAGAAAATATTTTCAAATCTGATAAAGGTTTAATATCCGAAATATACAACAAACTCTTACAAATAAAAAGCAAACAAAACAAAGCAAAAGAACCAAATAATCCAATTAAAAAATAGGCAAAGGACTTGAATAGACATTTCCCCACAGAAGACATACATATGGCCAATAAATATATGAAATGATGCTCGATATCCTTAGTTATCAGGAAATGCGTATCAAAACCACAGTAAGAAGTAACATCACATCTGTTAGAATGTTTACTATTAAAAAATAAAAACACAACAAATGTTGGCAAGTCTTGTACATTGCTGGTGGGAATGTATATTGGTATGGCCATTATGGAAAAAGTACGAAAGTTCCTTTAAAAACTAAAAATAGAGCTACCATATAATGCAGCAACCCCACTTCTGGGTATATATCTAAAATAATTGAAATAAGGATCTCAAAGAGATACCTGCACTCCCATGTTCACTGCAACATTATTCATAGTAGCCAAGAGATGGAAACAAGCTACATTTCTACCCACAAATGAATGGATAAAGAAAATGTGGTATATACACACAAAAGAATACTATTCAACCTTGAATACAAAGGACATCCTGCCACTTGGATTAATATGGATGAAGTTGGAGGACATTATGCTAAAAGGAATAAACTAGTCACAGAAGGATAAATTTTTCATGATTCCACTTAAAGGCAGTATCTAAAATACTCAAACTCAGTGGGAGGTGGAGTAAGATGGCCAAATAGAAAACTCCAGTAATCATCCTCCCTGTGGGAACACCAAATTCAACAACTACCCACACAAAAAAGTACCTTCATTAGAACCAAAAATCAAGTAAGCGATCACAGTACTAGATTTAACTTCATATCACTGAAAGAGACACTGAAGAAGGTAGGAAAAGCAGTCTTCAATTTCCAATGCCACCACTCCTCCATGCCAGGGCAGTGGCAGAGTGGTGCAAAGAGAGAACCTGTGTGCTTTTGGGAGGCAGAGTGCAAGGACTGTGAGACTTTGCATTAGAAATCAGTGCTCTCCTGCCACAGTGAAAAGCGACATCCGGCAGAACTCAGCTGGTGCCCAAAGAGGGAATATTTAGACTAGCTCTTGCCAAAAGGCCATCCCAGTACTTGCAACCTGGGTTCCAGAAAGCCTTGCCACTGTGGGCTAAAGTGCTCTGTGGATCTAAATAAACTTGAAAGGCAGTCTAGGCCATAAGGACTGCAATTCCTATGCAAGTACTCCTGCTGTGCTAGGCTCAGAGTTAGTGGACTTGGGAGACATGCAACCTAATGAGACACTAGCTGGGGCAGCCAAGGGAGTGCTTGCACCACCAATCCCACAACCCCAGGCACACAGCTCACAGCTCTGAAAGAAACTCCTTTCTTCTGCTTGAAGAAAGGAGAGGGAAGAGTAAAGAAGACTTTGTCTTGCAACTTGGTTACCAGCTCACCCACAGTAGGAGAGAGTACTGAGCCAAATTGTGAGGCCCCCATTACAAACCCTGGCTCCCAGACAACAAATCTAGACACAACCTGGGCCAGAACAGAACCCACAAGCTTAAAGGGAAAAACCCAGTCCTGGCAAGATTAATCATCTGCTGAATAAAGAGCACTTGGGCCCTGAATGGTACCCAGGCAACACTCAGTGTGGGTTTTGGGTGATACTCAGAGATGTGCTGGCTTAAGGTGGTGAGTGCTGGCTTAATCCAGCACATTCCCAGCTGGTTTGGCTATGGAGAGAGATTCCTTTTGTTTGAGAAAAGAAAAGGAATGTATAAAGGGGACTTTGCCTTGCAGCATGGCTACCAGTTCAGCCACAGCGAACAAGAGCACCAAGTAAACTCTTGGGATCCCTGAATCCAGGCCTTGGCTCTTGGATGTCATTTCTAGACTTACATTGGGATACAGAAAAGTCCACTATCCTGTAGGGAGAGTCCCAGGCCTGGCAGCATTCACCACAACAGCATGAATAGCCCTTGGGCCTTGAGTGAACATTGGCGGTATCTAGGCAGTGCTCGCCATGGCTCTGGGATATTTGTGGCCACAGGAAGCAACTCCTCTGCTTGTGAAAAGAAAAAGGAAGAGTGTAAAGGACTTTGACTTGTGGCTTGGGTCCCAGCTCAGTCACACTAAAATAGAGCACCAGGTACATTTCTAAGGTTTCTAACTCCAGGGCCTGGCTCCTGGATGACATCTCTGGACCTACCTGTGGACAGGGGAAACTTGCGATCCTGAAGGGAAAAACACAAACCTGGCTGGCTTCACAACATTCAGATTGTAGAGCCATAGGGCCTTGAGTAAATATAGCCAGTAGTCAGGTAGTGGTTACTGCAGGCCTTAAGTGAGACCTCCTTAACCTATTGGCTTTAGGTTTGATCCAGCACAGTGTCAGTGGTGGTGGCCACAGGGTTGCTTGTGTCACCCTTCCCTCAGCTCCAGGCAGCTCAGTACAGAGAGACAGATTCCATTTATTTGGGAGAAAGTACGGGAAGAGAAAAAGAATCTCTGCCTGGTAATCCAGAGAATTCTTCCAGATCTTAACCAAGACAACCAAGTCAGTAGAACCACAGTGTTAGTGGTCTTGGGGTATCTCCTAATGAAGATATGACTGTAGTGAACAAAAACTTAGAACACTGCAGTCCCTTCAAATACCTGGAAAGCCTTCCCAAGAAGAAAGGCTTCAAACAAGCCCAGACTGTGAAGATTACATGAAATACTTAACTCTTCAGTGTCCACACACCAATGAACATTCACAAACATCCACCTAGGAAAACACGACCTCATCAAACAAACTAAACAAGGCATGAGTGACCAATCCCAGAGTGACAGAGATATGTGACCTTTCAGACAAATAATTCAAAATAGCTGTGTTGAGGAAACTCAAAGAAATTCAAGATAACACAAAGAAGGAATTCAGACTCCTATCAGATAAATTTAACAAAGAGGTTGAAATAATTAAAAAGAACGAAGCAGAAACTCTGGAATCCAAAAATGTGATGGATATACAGAAGAATGCATCACTTTCTTAACTGCATAATTGATCAAGCAGAAAAAAGAATTATTGAACTTTGAGATAGGTCATTTGAAAATACTCAGGGAGAAGAGACAAAAACAGGAAGAATAAAATTAATAAAACATGCATACAAGATCTAGAAAATAGCCTCACTGAGGGCAAATCTAAGAGTTATTGGTCTTAAAGAGGAGGTAGAGAGATAGAGATCAGGATAGACAGCTTGTTCAAAGGGATAATAACAGAGAACGTACCAAACCTAGAGAAAGATGTCAATATTCAAGTACAAGGAGGATATAAAACACCAAGCAAATGTAACCTAAATTATACTACCTTAAAATATCTAATAATCAAATTTCCAAAGGTCAAGGATAAAGAAAGGATACTAAACACAGCAAGATAAAATAAAAGAACATGCAAAAACACTACAATATGTCTGTCAGAAGACTTTTCAGTGGAAACTTTACAGGCCAGGAGAGAGTGGCATGACATATTTAAAGTGCTGAAGGAAAAAAAAAACCTTTTACCCTGGAATAGCATACCCAGTGGTATTATACTTTGAACATGAAAGAAAAATAAAGACTTTCCAGACCAACAAAAGCTGAGGGATTTCAGCAATGCCAGGTCTGTCCTACAAGAAATGCTAAAAGCAGTTCATCAGTCTGAAAGAAAAGGGTGTTAGTGAGTAATAAGAAATCACCTGAAGGTACAAAATTCACTGATAGTGGTAAATACACAGAAAAGCACAGAATATTATAGCACTGTAATTATGAATGTATAAACTACTCATATCTTAAATAGAAAGACTAAAAGATAAATTGATCAAAAATAATAACTACAACTTTTCAACACATAAGACAGTACATTAGGACATAAATAGAAATGACAAAAAGTTAAAATGGGACACAAAGCTAAAGTGTACTTTTTATTAGTTTTCTTTTTGTTTATTAGTTTATGCAATTAGTATTAGGCTGCCTTCAGTTTAAAGTAATGAATTACAAGACATTCTTTGCAAGCCTCATGTTAACTTCAAATCAAAAAACACACTACAGATTTATAAAAACTAAAAAGCAGGAAACTAAATCATGCTACCAGAAAAACAAAACAAAACAAAACAACCAGAAAACAAAAAATAAAATGGCAGGAGTAAATCCTTACATATTAATAATGACACTGAATGTAAATAGACTTAACTCTCCAATTGAAAGACATAGAATGGCTGAATAGATTTAAAAAAAGAAGACCCAACAATCTGCTGCTTATAAGAATCACACTTCACCCATAAAGACGCACATAGACTGAAAATAAAGGGATGAAAAAATACGTTCCATGCAAATAAAACCGAAAAAGAGCAAGAGTAAGTATACTTATTTGAGACAAAATAGATTTTAAGACAAAAACTATAAAAAGAAACAAAGAAGGTTTCTTAATGATAAAAGCGTCAATTCAGAAAGAGGTTATAACAACTATATGTGCAACCAACACTAGAGCACCCAGATACCCAAAGTAAATATTATTATTGCTAAGAGAGAGACACACCACAATAAAGTAATAGATGGAGACCTCCCATTTTAGCATGAGACAGATCATCCGTACAGAAAATCAACAAAGAAACATTATAATACTTAATCTGCACTATCGACCAAATGAACCTAATAGATATTTAGAGAACACTTCATCCAAAAGTTACAGAATACACATTTTTCTCCTTAGCACATGAATTTTTCTCCAAGATAGGACAATATAAGTCTTAAGAAATTTAAAAAAGTAAAATTACATCAAGTATCTTTCCTGACCACAATAGAATAAAACTAGAAATTAATTACAAGAATTCTGGAAACTATACAAACAGGCAGAAATGAAACAACATGCTTCTGAATGATCAGTGGGGCAATGAAGAAATGAAGAAGGAAGGTGAAAAATTTATTGAAACAAATGAAAATGGAAACACAACATACTAAAATCTATGGGATATAGCCAAAGCAGTACTAAAAGGAAATTGTATAGCTATAAGCACCTACATCAAAAAAGTAGAAAAACTTTAAATAAACAACCTAATGATGCATCTTAAAGAACTACTAAAGCAAAATCAAACCAAACCCGAAAATAGTAGAAAAAATAATAATAAAGATCAGAGCAGAAATAAATGAAATTTAAACAAAAATACAATAAAAGGATTGATGAAATAAGAAGTTGGTTTTTAAAACAGATTTTAAAAATAGACCAACTTTTAGCCAGACTAATGAAGATAAAAAGAGAGAAGACACAAATAAATAAAATTAGAGATGAAAAACAAGACATTACCACTAATTCCATAGAAATTAAAAGAATCATTAGAGACTACTATGGGCAACTATATACTAATAAATTGGAAAACCTAGAAGAAATTGATAAATTCCTACACACGTAAAACCTACCAAGATTGAGGCATGAAGAAATTCAAAAGCTGAACAAACCAATAACAAGTAACGAGACTGAAGCTGTAATAAAGTCTCCAGAAACAAAAATTCTGGGACTCGATGGCTTCACTGCTGAACTTTACCAAACATTTAAGGAATTAATACCAATCCTATTCAAACTATTCTGAAAAATAGAGGAAGAGGAGGGAATGAATGCTTCTGAACTCATTCTATGAAACCAATATTACCATGATGCAAAAACCAAAGACATATCAGAAAAGTAACGCTACAGGTTAATATTCCTAATGAAAATTGATGCAAAAATCCTCAAAATTCTAGTAAACTGAATTCAGTAACACATTAAAAATATTATTCTTCATGAACCAAGTGAGGTTATCCCAGGAATGTAATTATGGTTCAACACATAAAAATCAATCGATGTGATACATCATACTAACAAAATGTAGGACAAAAAACATATGATGATTTCAATTGATGCTGAATAGGCATTTGATAAAGCTCAACAATCTTTCATGATAAAAACCCTCTCTAACATCGCAATTAAAAGAACTAGAGAAGCAAGAGCAAACACATTCGAAAGCTAGCAGAAGGCAAGAAATAACTAAGATCAGAGCAGAACTGAAGGAGATAGAGACACAAAAAACTCTCCAAAAAATCAATGAATCCAGGAGTTGGTTTTTTGAAAAGATCAACAAAATTGACAGACCACTAGCAAGACTAATAAAGAAGAAAAGAGAGAGGAATCAAATCGATGCAATTAAAAATGATAAAGGGGATATCACCACCGACCCCACAGAAATACAAACTACCATCAGAGAATACTATAAACACCTCTACGCAAATAAACTGGAAAATCTAGAAGAAATGGATAATTTCCTGGACACTTACACTCTTCCAAGACTAAACCAGGAAGAAGTTGAATCCCTGAACAGACCAATAGCAGGCTCTGAAATTGAGGAAATAATTAATAGCCTACCAACCAAAAAAAGTCCAGGACCAGATGGATTCACAGCTGAATTCTACCAGAGGTACAAGGAGGAGTTGGTACCATTCCTTCTGAAACTATTCCAATCAATAGAAAAAGAGGGAATCCTCCCTAACTCATTTTATGAGGCCAGCATCATCCTGATACCAAAGCCTGGCAGAGACACAACAAAAAAAGAGAATTTTAGACCAATATCCCTGATGAACATCGATGCAAAAATCCTCAATAAAATACTGGCAAACCGCATTCAGCAACACATCAAAAAGCTTATCCACCATGATCAAGTGGGCTTCATCCCTGGGATGCAAGGCTGGTTCAACATTCGCAAATCAATAAACATAATCCAGCATATAAACAGAACCAAAGACAAGAACCACATGATTATCTCAATAGATGCAGAAAAGGCTTTTGACAAAATTCAACAGCCCTTCATGCTAAAAACGCTCAATAAATTCGGTATTGATGGAACGTACCTCAAAATAATAAGAGCTATTTATGACAAACCCACAGCCAATATCATACTGAATGGGCAAAAACTGGAAAAATTCCCTTTGAAAACTGGCACAAGACAGGGATGCCCTCTCTCACCACTCCTATTCAACATAGTGTTGGAAGTTCTGGCTAGGGCAATCAGGCAAGAGAAAGAAATCAAGGGTATTCAGTTAGGAAAAGAAGAAGTCAAATTGTCCCTGTTTGCAGATGACATGATTGTATATTTAGAAAACCCCATTGTCTCAGCCCAAAATCTCCTTAAGCTGATAAGCAACTTCAGCAAAGTCTCAGGATACAAAATGAATGTGCAAAAATCACAAGCATTCTTATACACCAGTAACAGACAAACAGAGAGCCAAATCAGGAATGAACTTCCATTCACAATTGCTTCAAAGAGAATAAAATACCTAGGAATCCAACTGACAAGGGATGTAAAGGACCTCTTCAAGGAGAACTACAAACCACTGCTCAGTGAAATAAAAGAGGACACAAACAAATGGAAGAACATACCATGCTCATGGATAGGAAGAATCAATATCGTGAAAATGGCCATACTGCCCAAGGTAATTTATAGATTCAATGCCATCCCCATCAAGCTACCAATGAGTTTCTTCACAGAATTGGAAAAAACTGCTTTAAAGTTCATATGGAACCAAAAAAGAGCCCGCATCTCCAAGACAATCCTAAGTCAAAAGAACAAAGCCGGAGGCATCACGCTACCTGACTTCAAACTATACTACAAGGCTACAGTAACCAAAACAGCATGGTACTGGTACCAAAACAGAGATATAGACCAATGGAACAGAACAGAGTCCTCAGAAATAATACCACACATCTACAGCCATCTGATCTTTGACAAACCTGAGACAAACAAGAAATTGGGAAAGGATTCCCTATTTAATAAATGGTGCTGGGAAAATTGGCTAGCCATAAGTAGAAAGCTGAAACTGGATCCTTTCCTTACTCCTTATACGAAAATTAATTCAAGATGGATTAGAGACTTAAATGTTAGACCTAATACCATAAAAATCCTAGAGGAAAACCTAGGTAGTACCATTCAGGACATAGGCATGGGCAAAGACTTCATGTCTAATACACCAAAAGCAATGGCAGCAAAAGCCAAAATTGACAAATGGTATCTCATTAAACTAAAGAGCTTCTGCACAGCAAAAGAAACTACCATCAGAGTGAACAGGCAAGCTACAGAATGGGAGAAAATTTTTGCAATCTACTCATCTGACAAAGGGCTAATATCCGGAATCTACAAAGAACTCAAACAAATTTACAAGAAAAAAACAAACAACCCCATCAAAAAGTGGGCAAAGGATATGAACAGACATTTCTCAAAAGAAGACATTCATACAGCCAACAGACACATGAAAAAATGCTCATCATCACTGGCCATCAGAGAAATGCAAATCAAAAGCACAATGAGATACCATCTCACACCAGTTAGAATGGCGATCATTAAAAAGTCAGGAAACAACAGGTGCTGGAGAGGATGTGGAGAAATAGGAACACTTTTACACTGTTGGTGGGATTGCAAACTAGTTCAACCATTATGGAAAACAGTATGGCAATTCCTCAAGGATCTAGAACTAGATGTACCATATGACCCAGCCATCCCATTACTGGGTATATACCCAAAGGATTATAAATTATGCTGCTATAAAGACACATGCACACGTATGTTTATTGCGGCACTATTCACAATAGCAAAGACTTGGAATCAACCCAAATGTCCATCAGTGACAGATTGGATTAAGAAAATGTGGCACATATACACCATGGAATACTATGCAGCCATCAAAAAGGATGAGTTTGTGTCCTTTGTAGGGACATGGATGCAGCTGGAAACCATCATTCTCAGCAAACTATCACAAGAACAGAAAACCAAACACCGCATGTTCTCACTCGTAGGTGGGAACTGAACAATGAGATCACTTGGACTCGGGAAGGGGAACATCACACACCGGGGCCTATCATGGGGAGGGGGGAGGAGGGAGGGATTGCATTGGGAGTTATACCTGATGTAAATGACGAGTTGATGGGTGCAGCACACCAACATGGCACAAGTATACATATGTAACAAACCTGCACGTTATGCACATGTACCCTACAACTTAAAGTATAATAATAATAAAAAAAAAACCCTCAAAAAACTGGTAATAGAAGGAATGTACCACAACACAGTAAAAGTCATATATGACAGACTCATAGCTAGTATCATAATGAATGGGGAAATACTGAAAGCCTTTCCTTTAAGATATGGAACATGACAAGGATGCCCACTTTCATGAATATCATTCAACGTGGTACTGGAAGTCCTACTTAGACCAATCAGACAGAAGAAATAAAGGGCATCTGAATTTAAAATGAAGAAGCCAAATTAACCTTGTTTGCAGATGCTATGATCTTCTATTTGGAAAAAATCTAAAGATTTCACACAAGAACTATGAGAACTGGTAAACAAATTCAGTAACATTACAGGATATGAAATCGGTAGTGTTTCTACATGCCAACAGTGAACAATCTGAAAAAGAAATTTTTTAAAATCCCATTTAAAATATCCACACATAAAATTAAGTGCCTATGAATTAATGAAATAAATTAAAGGTCTATATAATTAAAACTATAAAACACTGATGAAATAGATTGAATAGGACAAAAAACGGAAAAGATAATCCATGTTTGTTAGGATTGCTACAATTAGCAATCCTAAAATTTATACAGAAGCAGAAAAGATGCAGAATAGCTAAAGCTATCTTAAGCAAAAAGAACAAAACTGGAGGAATCACATTACCTGACTTCAAATTACACTACAGAGCTATAGTAAACAAAGCAGCATGGTCTTGGCATTAAAACAGACACATTAATTAATGGAACAGAATAGAGAACCAATTCCAAATCAATATCGAGAAACAAATCCACACACCTACACTGAATTCATTTTCAACAAAGGTGCCAAGAACATACACTGGGGTAAAGACAGTCTCTTCAATAAATGGTGCTGGGAAAACTGGATTTGTATATGCAGAGAATGAAACTAGATCCCTATTCCTCACCATATACAAAAAGCAAATCCAAATAGATTAAGTACTTAAATATAAGACTTCAAGCTAATAAACTACTAATAGAAAAAACATTGGGGGAAACTCTCCAGTACATTTATCTGGGCAAAGATTTCTTAAGTAATACCCCAGAAGCACAGGACCAAAGAAAAAATGGACAAATAGGATCATATCAAGTTAAACAGCTTATGCACAGCAAAGGAAATAATCAACAAAATGTACAGACAATTCACAAAATGGGAGAATATATTTACAAACTACCCATCTGACAAGGGATTAATAACCAGAACATATACGGAGCTCAAACAATACGAAAAAAAATCCAGTAATTCAATTTAAAAATGGGCCAAATATCTGAGTAGACATTTCTCAATAGAAGGCATACAAATTGCAAACGGGTGTATAAAAACGTGCACAACATAATTGATAATCAGAGAAATGCAAATCAAAATTATAGTGAGATATTATCTCACCCCAGAAAAAAATGGATTTTATCCGAAAGACAGGCAATAACAAATGCTGGTGAGTATGTGGAGGAAACAGAACTCTTGTACACAGTTGGTGGGAATGTAAATTAGTACAACCACTATAAAGAACAGTTTGGAGGTTCCTCAAAAAACTAAAAGTAGAGCTACCATATAATCTAGCAATCCCACTGCTACATATATACCCCAAAGAAAGGAATTCAGTATATTGAAGAGGTATCTGTATTTCCTTGCTCACAATAGCTAAGATTTGGAAGCAACCTAAGCGTCCATCAACAAATGAATGGATAAAGAAAATGTGGTACATATACACAATGGAGTACTACTCAGGCATAGAAAAGAATGACATCCTGTCATTTGCAACAACATGGATGGAACTGGAGGTCATTCTGTTAAGTGAAATAAGCCAGGCACAGAAACACAAACTTTGCATGCTCTCACTTATTTGTTGGAGCTAAAAATTAAAACAATTGAACTCATGGAAATAGAGACCAGAATTACGGTTACTAGAGGCTGGGACATGTAGTGGGAGGTTGGGGGAAGTGGGGATAGTGAATAGGCACAAAAAATATAGTTCAATAGAATGAAAAAGATCTGGTGTCTGGTAGCACAGTAGTGTGACTACAGTCAACAATTACTTATTGCACATTTAGAAATAACTAAAAGAATATAATTGGATTGTCACACAAAGAAATGATAAATGCTTGGGATGAGAGATACCCCATTTTACCTGAGACGTGTTTATTACACATTGTATGTCTGTATTAAACTCTCTCCTGTATTCCAGAAATATATATACCTACTATGTACCCATAAATATTAAATACAAAAAATACAATAAAATTGTGAAACTCATAGAATGAAAGAGTGAAGTGGTGATTCTTAGGGGCTGGGGGACTGGGAAATGTGCAATTGTTTTTAATGTATATAAAGTTTCAGTACTCAAGTGATTAATATCTACAAATATGCTGTACAATATTGTGCCTTTAATTAACAATACTGCATTGTACAATTAAATATTTGTTGAAAGGGTTGATACCATGTTAAGTGTTCTTACCACGATAAATAAAATAAAATAAAATAAAATAAAATAAAATAAGCTGAGTGAACCCTAAACAGGATAAACACAAAAAAGTCCAAGCCCAGACATATTATATTCAAACTGCTTATACCTAAATACAGAGAAAAATTTGAAACTGTAATTTTAAAAATGCCATTTACAATAGCTCCTAAAACTGAAAATGTTTCATATAAGCCTAACAAAGCATGCACAGAATGTATATACTGAAAATGACAAAACACTGATGAAAGAAATCCAAGAAGACCTAAATAAATGGACATACTGTGTTCATGAATAGAACAATCATTATAGTAATGATGTCAATTCTCCCTCAAAGAGATCTATAGATTAATACAATATCAACCCAAATCCCAGCAGAAATTTGTATGGATATAGACAAGCTAATATTCAAATTTACATGTAAAGACACAAGCACTAGAATAGTTCATTACATTTTGACAGAGAAAAACAAAGTTAGAGGAATCACACTACTTAATTTTAAAAGTTACTATAAAGCTGAAGTAATAAAGTCAGAGTAGTGTTTATAAAGGGACAGATACAAAAATCAATGGAAACTAAAAAAGAGGACAGATATGCACCTACATGAATATGGCCATTTGATATTTTTACAAAGATACACAGGCAATTCAGTGGAGAAAGGGTTGTCTTTTGAACAAATATTGCTAGAACCTTTGAAAATGAACCTTAACCTAAATTTCACACTTTATATAAAGACCAACTCAAAATAAATAATATATGTAAATGTAAAAACTAAAACGTTAAACTTTTAGGGAAAGAAACCTTAAAACTGACACCAAAGCACAACGCATGCAAGGAAAATAAAATGACAAATTCGACTTCATCAAATTTGAAAACTTTTTTTCTGCCCCAGGCACTGTAAAGTGAATGAAAAGACCCAGTAATGATGTACAGAAAACATTTTCAAATCACTATCTGATAAAGGATTACTATCCAGAAAATGTATTTTTTTTAAACTCTGAAAACTCAATAGTAAGGAAACAACCGCATTAAAAGATGGGCAAAGAACTTAAATGGATGCTTCATCAAAGAAGTTATGGCAAATAAGGACACAAACAGATGTTAATTATTAGTTATTAGACAAATTATTAACTGTCATACAATGAGATATCACTATACAACTATCTGATCAGCTGAAATAAAGAATAATGACAATACCAAATGCTGTCAATGATAAAATTTTTACAGGGTTCAGGTTAAGACGGCCTGAACTCCTTTATAAACTTTTCCATCTCATGTTTCACCCACTGACGATCCTTGCCTGGATCTGTTACATCATTGGAGATTGTAAAATAGTGATTTTCTACATTTATTTCTGGATTTTTTTTCAACATTTACTAACGGTATTTCTTGCAAAAAGAACTTTCTCTTATCAAACTAGGGCTTTCTGGTTGTTCTGAAAGTTTGTACAGAAAAAGCAGAATAAAATACTGATTTTTTTTTCTTTTGACTGCTAATTGTCAGAATAAGGAATCGATGTTCTATTTACCTTAAATGGTATTCAATGAGGTTTCATTCTTTGGGAGTAGGGAGATCCCTGTCTATCGGTATCATTAATCAACTCATGAATTTTTATATAGTCAATGTGTTTTCATCAAAGTTACTATTATTGTTTGACGCTCCTGTGTATTTTTTTTTTTTTTTTTTTTGGATTTTTAGTAGAGACGGGGTTTCACCGTATTAGCCAGGGTGGTCTCGATCTCCTAACCTTGTGATCCTCCCACCTCAGCCTCCCAAAGTGCTGGGATTACAGGCATGAGCCACTGCGCCCGGCCTCCTGTGTACTTTTGACATTAGACTTTGATGGTACCCCTGCTCTCTGACACAATATGTCACAATCTCATCTCGTTGTTGTTTTTTTTTTATCTCAAACTTGGAATTTGCTATTCCCCCCAAGGAGTCCTGGTACCTTTTACGTGGCATAGTATTTACAGACTTTTTGTATGTCATTTTGTATTTTTTATTAGACTATTTGAAAGGAAAAATTGTGCTCTCAATGTTCATTTAAATTATGGTAGTTTTATTATAATGTTACTTAAATATGAACAACAGTAGAGCAATATATATATGAATGCTTTGATTGGGTACACACGGACACAAACATGGAAACAGACACTGAGGACTACTGGAGAGGGGAGAGAAGGAGGGTGGGCAAGTGCTAAAAAACTACCTGTTGGGTACTATGTTCACTACCTGAGTGATGGGATCATTCATACACCAAACTTCAGCATCACGCAATATACCCATGTAACAAGTCTCCACATGTAACCCCTGAATGTAAAATAAAAGTTGAAATTTTAAAATAAAATAGAAAAAAATGAATGCTTTGAGCTTATGATGCTTATATAATTATAAAACCACACAATAAACAACAAAATCAATAATTTAACAGCATTAATTTCATGTTATGAATTATATTGCTTTGCTGAAATTAAGTTGCAGTTCACAACATGAATATGACTCTGCATTGGCATATTGAATGTGGTTTGCCTTATTGTACACTATGGGCTGACTCACTTCCCCCACCACTCTATTCTAACTACCAAGAAATTGTATTATGTATAGTGAACCTGATAGAACCAGATAATTTAAAAACAAAGTATGATGCCTTCACTTCAAATCGCCTCAAAACAATTAAAATATTACTATCTGGTGTTAATGTGCTGTAAATACAAATACAAATGTGAGTGTTGATAATGTACGACAGTATTTAGTTATAAGGAGGTTTTCTAGATAACCCAGAATATGTTCATGTTAATTTTCTTTAGATTATCTCCTTGGGAGTTGCCCAGGTTACAGTGAAAGCAGGGTATGAGTTTTCCTAGATGAGGTTAAGATTGAAGATAATATAGTTGACAACAAATTGTGAGTCCAGAGGCAGAAGGGACAGCAATTTTTAAATGTACCATAGCAAAACACTATTAGTTGGCCAGGATTACCAAGGCTAGTAGAGGGAGGGAAGTGAGCCACCTACATAACAAAGAAGCTATAAATTACAAAGTTTATAGCACCTAATTAATATTATTGGTCTTGAGACTAACATGAAACTTCAAAAATGCTAATGCATGCATATAAAAACAATACGATTTTCCAAAATAGCATAAACAGCCAGATCTAACAGTTTTTTTTCCCCATATATTAGTCAGTTTCTTCCTTTAAATAAGTATTGGCCAAATATCTAAAGGACATATGTTGGATGGTCTCCCCAATGTTCCCCAGCTGGGATTCCCATAATTCTCTTTCTGTACTCGTCTGGGTGTTATCCTTGACTTTTAGTGGAAATTGATAGTAATGTTTAAGCAGGGGAGTAAGATAATCAGTTTTGTTTGTTTTGTTTGCAAGTGAATTCAGTGATGATGCAGACTCTACACTGTAAAGATATCAAGTGGATCAGAGAAATAAGTCAGAAGACTATTACTACTGTCCCATTGGTGAGGGCCTCAACTGAAGTGAAAATGGAATGGGGAGAATCAATGTGATATATTTTTCTGATTTTGTCACTTTTGATTTGGGAATTTGGCGAGTAAATGGACACAGAGGAACTAGTTCGCAAGGTGTTGCAATAATCCAGTTAAGAAGGCATGTGAACCTGAACAAGGTAATGATGTTAGGTAAAAAGGGGATTAATTCCATGGATATTAAGGTGGAAGAATTCTCAGGATATTTTCATTGACTAGATGTTTGGAGAAAGAGGGAAGAGCAAGGATGGCCTTCAGGTTTTAAAAATTATCTCCCACAGTGTACCATTCACAAAGGTGATTGATATAAAAACCTCACATCTTTCTCAGCTTTCTTCTTTGAGTGTCCTGTTGAAATTACCACTGAGACAAGACTACAAGTAGTATTTGCCAGGCTATCCAATATAGAAAAATGTCATGTATGAGGACATACTCATAAAAATATCTTTCTTCTTCTAGAATGGAAAATAAAAGCGTAAGTAAATGAAACCTATAGAGGGGGGCAAACTATGGCCCACAAGTCAAATCTGGACTGCTGCCTGTTATTCTATGGCCTATGACTCAGAGTGATTTTTACATTTTTAATAGTTGAAAAAAATCAAAGAATAATTTTTCACTATGCATTAAGATGAAATAAAATTCAAATGTCAGTATTCATAAATAAAGTTCTACTGGAACACAGCCATGCTCACTTCTCTCTCCCTGGAACTCAAGAGTAAGGAAAACAAATATTTTACCATCATTACACATGCACATACACACACACACACACACACACCCCAAATGCGTGCTCACGAGCGTGCTCCTTCTCTTTGCCCACTGTGTATGGGTTCTGCAGAAATTGCATTTCTTGCAGAGAAACTTTGAACCTCACACTGGAAGGTAATTTACCAACCTCTTATCTATCTATCTATCTATCACACTTCACGTTTTAGTAATAACTGAATTTCACCCTTTTCAAGCTTGGAAATTATATCTCCTCATTCTGCTGAACGTGTCTATGGCCACTTTGGGGCTACAATGGCAGAGCAGAGTAGTTGTGACAGAGATGCTATAGCCCTCAAAAAATATTTCGCTTACTACTATTTATTTACAAAAATAAAATATTTACTATCTGGCCCTTTATAGAGAAAGTTTGCCGACTCCTGGTCTACAATGAGCCAGGTACTGTGCTAGGACTTTCACATCTTCTATAATTTTATCAAAACTTTTAGTGGTATATCAGGTTATAGAGACCTGAAGAATGTATCTAGAATCTAGAATAATAATGTTTTATTTGTAAATATTCAAATGATTTGCAAAGACAAAGAGTTACTTTCTTTAAGATCCTATCCTTTCCCTGCTTAAACACTGCTATTGATTCCAAATGCTTATAGAATTAAAGCTAAAATCGCAAAACCTAAGACCCTTTGCTTACAAAATCTAGTCCCCACCTACCTTTCATCACATCTCATCACTCTTTTCCCCACCCCTCACCCAATGAATTTCTCACTGTCCTCCCACTTTTTGCAGACAGAAGCTGAAAGTGACACATTCATGAGATATTTAGTGTCCACTTCATTGAGGTCCCTTGTTCACCTTTTCCTTTCTATACCTTTCTTCATTCTCCTTTACTTTCTTCATCGAATTGTCTACCATTACAAAACAGAAAAGAAATGAAGGGAGGGAGGAAGGGAAACTGCAATACACACACACAGGTTTTATTGGGGAGAGGCATACCTCTTATCACTCTTGCCAGCTTAATTTGTCAAATCCTCGAGGGTAGGGCCGATACTTTTTTTTTTTTTTTTTAAGTCGTCCAACATCTATTAGAGGTCCAGTCATCGATTCTCCCACTCCCGTTCTTCGTTTCCCTTGGGAAACCTGGAAAACGGAAAATCTTCCCACAGAAACTCCTCAGGGCGCGCCAAGATCTGGGCTTGCGCACTTGGACTTGGCCCGCGCTCAGCCCCCGCCTCAAGCCGGCGGGGTCTCGCACTAACCTAGCGCGGGCGCCTCGATCTCCCGCGCGCGCGCGTGCGCGAGACCCCCCTTTGGCCCCCTACCCTGCAGCAAGGGTAGCGTGACGTAATGCAACCTCAGCATGTCAGCAGCAATATAAAGGAGAACTAGGCGGCGCGCCTCCCAGACGCAGAGTAGATTGTGATTGGCTCTGGCTGCGGAACCTCGGAAACCCGAATGTGAGGACCTTAAGGGATCCACAGCTGCCGCCCCCCGCAGCCATCCAGAGCGCGGTCACAGTCCGACTGGCGGCACGGAGGCGGCGGCAGCGGCGGCGGCAGCGGCAGCTGCAGCTGCAGCAGCAGGTAAGGAGACTCCTGAGGAGAAACTAGAGGGACGTGGATCCACCGTGTTCAGTGTCTCTTGTCTGAAGGGAGGAGAGGCTCACACCCAGCGTGTAGCGTAGGGCGAAGGGAACAATGGAAGTGGCGTCCAGTCCCTGAGCTTTCCTCCCGCCTCGGGCGGAGTTTTCCTCTTCAGCCGTTGCCGGGGGCTGGAGGAATTGAGGAAAGTAAGGGTTTTCCCTCTTAGCCAACCTCTTCTTTCCCTAGGCCAGAGCCCCAGGGAGCTAGAGCCGTCGTTGAGACCGTCGGTGGTTTAGGGTGACGGGAAAATGGCGGAAAACAAAACGGTGAAGTGAAGAATGCAGCGTCCCCCTGGCATTTTCTCTCAGCTATCCCTCCACCCGATATTCCTTTCACTGGCGCCCCCGTCGCCTCGCCCCCGCCCCCTGACCGAGCTAAGAGTAACCTTTGGAATGCGCGAGGGATGGCGGCGTGTGCGAGGAAGTGGCACCGAATCGGCATTTTAGGGGACTGGGAGCCGTCAGAGCCTGGGAGTTGGGGGGAGGGGGGAGGCGTGTGCGACAACTGTCGCCTACACTAAAACACCACCATTTTGGTTCCCAACCGTCTCCCACGTAGCGGGGCAGAGGAAGCTGGAGGAGGCTGAGGGGCTGGGCAGCACGGCGTGGGTAGCGGCGGTGGCGACCGCTGCACCAAGTGAGAGGAGGGAGGAGGGGAAATGGTATTCTTGTCTCATCGGTCTCTTCCTTTCTACTGTGAAGGTTCTCTTTGGTTTAAGATCTAGTCAGATGGGTAATACCTCAGAGGGCACGTGTGTGCCTTCCGCTCGAAATGATTGAAACTTGGCATGGTCGTGGGAAAAGGAGACTTATGCGGGAAGAGGGCTGCGTCCAAAGCTGCAATACTGCTACTTGCCAGGGCTCCTTTGTCTCCCATCTCTGCAAACACTACTTTCGCATTCTCTTGTTCTGCCGCCTTACCATTTCTCATCTATCCGTCACCCTGTTGACATCACTGAGAAGCTAGGTCCTGAATGAGTTATGTTAGAAGGGACAGATTTTCTTTTTGTGATTTCCGCTCCCCATGCATTAATGGAAAGATGTTTACTTGAAACGTACTTGGTGGGTTATCTCCATTCAGTAAGGATGTGAGATACACTCTGGAGAAGACCAAGAAGCCTAGCTATCTCCAATGGTTATTAAATACTTAACACACTGCTGTTTTCATACCTCATTTATTATTGATTTTATTGAAACTTCCTATGTGGGGAAAGATACTCCAGTTTATTTATTTGGTATTCACACAGTGTAATACTTTTATAATAGTTGCACTATGTGTTGTAATTTTTACACTTCATTGAGTGCTAGTGCAGACTTTTCAGTATGGATTTGGCAAGGATAAAGCTTGCCCTTGGTTCTCTTTCACTTTCTAAAATAAGGTGTTGTTTGTGATTTTTAAGATGTGCTTTAGAGAAGATTTTGGTTTAATCAAGTGGTAGCATTCTAAGTATAAAAACATTGCTAATGTAGTCAGTAGTTGTTTTTGTTGGAATCCATTTGGTTGCATTTAAGATTACTACAGATTTGAGCATATGAACCCTTCCCAGCCTCGCTATGCAAGTTCAGGTGTAAAGAAAAATATTAAGTTGTGTAAGAAACTTAGTTTAAAATGTTTTAAAGTATCTGATTTTGAATGTATTTTTATAATAGGTAAAGAGAGCGTTTTCCCAAAGAAAATAACATAGCACAGAAGGAAAAATAAAAAGAAATGACTGCAGATTTTACTTTATGTAAGAAAATCTACAATTTCTTCGAGACACTCATATAAAGGTGATTAACCAATTACTTACTGTTTTATCTTATTTAACAGTTTAATAAAATTAAGTTTTTAAAAACATTTTAAGACATTTGTAGTTGTTCTATTAGTTATGTGGTAAAGAAAGTAATTACTCTAATTAAAATCCGAATAGTACACAGTTTTAAATGTTAAGAACAAATCCCTTTCAGATTTATTTTGTTAACACACAGGTAGTTTATTGTGAACTGTCTTGGCCTCTGGACCTCATTTTGCATAACAGCAAAGCAGAAAACAATGTGGCATTTGAAAAAACATAAAACACAACTAAGAATTTCTAAAAATGTGAAGTTTTGCTCGTACATAAAGTAATTCTGTCTGAATCGTTTGATATATAGAAATGTCACCTTCTGTAGCATATTTATGTATACACCTGAAATATTGATAGGGGTTACTCTGTGAGACTCTCCTGCCCCTTGAATACCAATTTAGCCATCCCATTTATTTAAGAATATATTAAGTTGTATTACATGGCACCTTTCTAAAACTTTCATTAAGGATGCAGCTTTATCTGTTGTCCAATACGGTACAATTTATTAAGCACTCCTACGTGAAAAGGAGATAGGTGCCTTATAAAACGGACAGATTTTTGCTGATTTACTTAGAATCTTATGTTTGAAGAGAAAATGCACATATATATTTCTAAGAAATATATTGAGTGACAGCATCTGACTTTATGTTCCATACTATCAAGTAATCTTAAATATAGGATAAGTCATTTGAAATGAAATAGATTAAGCCCTTGTTTTCAAAACCACCATGAAGCTAGCATAATTTTATTAATCACTAATAAAAAATCAGTTGTACAATTACAAGTAAATGATATGATAAGTAATTTGCTAAATGTTTATATGTGATTGATCTTATTTTTACCATATTTAGGAAGCAGTCATGTTTCATGAGTCCTCAAAACTGAGACAAGAGAATGTAGTAGAGTGAGGCCAGAAGTCCTTACTGGTTCAAAGAACTCCGGGGAAACTGGGATAGAACATTTTACATTATAAGTAGAACCCTGGGAGCCAGAGGTGAATACAAGTTTATCTGCAGAGCTCCGCTGCAGGGCTGATCTGGGTCTGGAAGAAATGGATGAGAGCCAGTGGATGAAATTCACTAATACTAGACATCTGAGTCCTCTAGTAATGTATAAATATCCTAACTATTGTTTGTTGTCATCTCGTTCTTCTTTTATAACCTATGTTTTAACTGGAACTTTAGCACTGCAGTTTTGTTGTTTTGCTTTCTTCTACCACTTCCCTATGGCTCATCAGCTTGACTGTGCCTTCGTCTCCATTATTTTTTGGTTTACTTCCACTTGGCACTTCTTTTATTTATAGTTGTCACATAAAGCATCTAACCATGGTTTTTCTTTGTTTTGCTTTCTTTTGTAATGAGCTTTCCACACTTGGTTGAAAGGCATATTGTCAATTGCATTTTTTTTTTCCTCAAAACAACTAACTTTGGGCTAAACATATTAAAACTATTTTAAAAGCCATTTCTTTTGCAGATATTGGTGAATGAACTTTGCTAAGTATGGATTCAGGTGGTGGAAGTCTTGGATTGCACACGCCAGACTCTAGAATGGCCCATACCATGATTATGCAAGATTTTGGTAAAGCATTTTCTTTGTTATATTTTTTTTCTTTTTTAAAAGTAAGGGGATAATAAAAATCAAAAATAAGTTGAGGAAGGGGAGAATTATAATGAAAACTTGTTCTTTTACTAGGAAAATACATTTGTAGAGCTTATTCTCATAAAGCTGTGTATCAATGGGCTACTTAAAATCACTCATAATTTAGGGGAAGGTTGTGTTAGGGACACTTGAAATATAGTGGTAATATGTTACTGGAAATGAAAAACTCAGTTTACATAAATAACTGCATGATTATATCACATTCTGTTCTGATAGTATATATCAGCTCTCACGTGAAGGAAATGTTAAACTGGCTTTCTAAAATACATTTTAAGTTGCATTGTTAATAAAGTTGGAAAAAAAAGTGCTTACATCAACTAAAAAAATAAGATGCTTATATGGGGATATGCAAAATCATGTACTAGGTGATTAATTATATTGTGATGCTATTTCCCCAAAAAGTTGTTACCATTAGAATACATTTTTATTTCTTTTTTTTTTTTTTTTTTAAAAAAAAAAAAAAAAAAAGAGGCCAGGCTTGGTGGCTCACGCCTGTAATCCCAGCACTTTGGGAGGCCGAGGCGGGCGGATCACGAGGTCAAGAGATCGAGATCATTCTGGCCAGCATGGTGAAACCCCGTCTCTACTAAAAGTACAAATAATTAGCCGAGCGTGGTGGAGCGCGCCTGTAGTCCCAGCTACTCAGGAGGCTGAGGCAGGAGGATTGTTTGAGCCCGGGAGGCGGAGGTTGCAGTGAGCTGAGCTGAGATGGTGCCACTGCACTTCAGCCTGGTGACAGAATGAGACTGTCTCAAAAAAAAAAAGAAAAAGAAAAGACTCCTTACTCTTGTGGCCAGGTTTGTTTGTAAGTAGCCTCTTAACAGTAGTCATTTTGATGAAGATGCCAAGACCCCATTGACATTCAACAAACAAACTGAATTTGGGCAGGGATAGTCTGAATTACAGAGGAGATAGAGCTATTTGAAGTATAAAAGGCACGGATGAGATCAGAAGAGTTGAAGATAAGATTGGAGTGAAAGCAGAAAAGACAAATGGTGAACTGTGATAAAAGAACAGGAAACGAGGTAATACGGAATTGTTGAAGATGAAATTAATGATGAGGGAATAGAACTGTGATACTTTGCTAAGTTAAGAAAATGCTACTACTGTTCCTTGATAATATGATTGAATGTATCATTTGGTCCCCTGTAGTAAATCCCACAGTAACAGAAGTCAGTAAAGCCGTATTCTAGTCATGGCAGTGCTGTTAACTAGCTGTGTAAACTTGGATAAATTACTGAATTCCCTTTTATAATGATTGCACCAGATAACATTTAAGGTCCTCTCCAGTTATAGATTTCTTTGACATTTCTTTCTGATGAATAAAGTTGAGTAGTCCAAGATTGGATGTGAGTTAATTGATGAAATATAAAGAAATCGTGGATATATTCTTGTGAAAGCTAAGTGAATTGTGTTGACTACGGATGACTTAGAAATGACTTTGGGTGAAAAAAACTCATCAATAAATTCTAGAGGAAGGATAATAGGGCCAGAGAGTAAGAGATTAAAGATGTTCCCATGAATTCTTTAGTGGAGAGTTGATAGTTTTTAGAATAATGGAACACTGGATTTCAATATGGTAAATAAATTTTGGTTGAAATGTCAACTTTACTTTTTTACCTTTTAAAATAAGATATTTTTTAAAATGGAAGTAATATAGTAGTTTCTCCATTTAATACAAAGTATTACCTCTCCTATACCATTTGATAAAGTGCCAAAACTCACTTCATTCCTGAAGAGGTTGCCTATTAGCTACTAAAGTGTGATTCCTTTCAAAAGATGAAAAAAATATCTGATAGGTACTGGTGAATATTTACATAATGTTCCTCTTAACCTTCCTTTCCATTGTTTATCCTCATTGTCTTTAGGATTAATTACTCCTTTATTACATCTACTACTTTTTTTTCTTTTAGTTGTTAGGGGACTAGAATATGCATATTGAAATATTTAACATACGTGTTTTTTCTTCTTTACTTTTTATTCAGATATAGTTCACATACCATTCCACTCACCCATTTTATAAAGTATACAACTCATTGGTTTTTAGCGTATTCACAAAATTGTATACCCATCACTAGTACCTAATTTTAGAACATTTTCTTATCCTAAAAAAAGACACCTCATACCCATTAGCAGTCATTCCCCATTCTGTCTCTCCCCACCAGCCCTAGGCAGCCACTAATCTTTCTGTCTATGGATTTAATTATTCTGAACATTTTATATAAGTGGAATCATATAATAAATGGTCGTTGTGTCTGGCTTCTTTCACTTAGCATGTTTTTAAGTGTCATCCATGTTATAGCATGTATCAGTATATACTTCATTCGTTTTCACTGCCAATGATATTCTATTGTATGAGTACACCACATTTGGTTTATCAGTTGATAGATATTTGGGTTCTTGAAATATTTTTAATCCACTAGAAATATTTTGTGTTTGACAAAATAAACTTTGCATCTTAGATTGGAGTATGAGTGCCTTTGGAGGCGTGTGACAGTATGCCAAGGCATACCTGAAACCACAAAATAAATAGCACAGCCTCTTGGAATTTTTTTTTTCATTTGAATTGAGGAGAATATATATACACACATATACCTATACACAGTTATAACCGCATAAATATGTAGAAAGTAAGATTTTTATTCACTATCCCCTCCCTTTTTAGAAATAATAAAATTGAAAGGTTTGCAAACTGCTTCTAATTTTTAATTGGTATTTTCATATTATCATTTAAAGCCCTCTCTAAAATGAATTTAATAGAGTAAACCGATTTATATCAGAAAAAAGTTTAAAGGCACTTTTTGTTGTTGTTGTTGTTGTTATATAACTGTTTATGATTTAGCTGTCTGGTAGTATTTTGAGTTAGTGGTTTTTTCAAATGATGCATTCTTATTTTTATGCTCTCTTAAGGTATATAAATCAATGGGAATTAAATTACTTTGCATTTTGGGGAGACTATTTTTCTGAATTTGCTATTAGATAAAGAATAACTAATATGGGTAATGCTCACTCATTTGTGCTTAGGGATAATGTTGCCCTAAAATATGTTAAGTTGCCATTTGTCCTTGGTAAATTCTGAACTCTTAAAAGGCAGTAACTCTCACTCTATTTTTGATATGCAGTTCCAAGCACAATTTCATTTATAGGCATTTTCATTTTTTGTATGATATTTTGTGAAATGCAAAGGTTGTCAAACAGACCTAAACCTAAAAAGACCTTTATTGGGGGACTTTTGGAAATTTTAGCCCTGATAACTTAGATTTCTTCTGAAAGCAGGCCCCCCCCCATGCTTATTTTACCTCCTTGTTAAAATTTCTAAATTCTAAAATTTCATTAGAAATTAGATACATTCTCTTTAAATTCTGTTAGCATCAAAACTTAGATATTTGCAACCCCATAAATTATTGACATTTGTGAAACTTAGAGTTTAACATACACAGAGCTAACCAAATAAGAACACTGTGGCATAAGATCTTCAAATTCTGTAAGGTTCTTGGATGGTACAATACAGAAAATCCAAAACATTAATTTAATGCAGAATTCATTGGACCAATTTATTTTGAAGAATGTATGAGACTTAGAAATTTACAACTTTGTTCAATAACCTTGCCGGTGTCTCAGTATAATAGCTGTTCGTGAAGTGTGAGATTGAATTTAATAGTTGTTTAAGATTTTAATGCTGCAAAAAGCCTGTGTTGTTTTGGGATATAAATAGCAAAATACCCTTAGATAGTGGCCCAAGACAGACCTGACATGTAACAGATTTTATGCTGTCATTCTGGTGATGTTCCAAGTATTCATATTTAAATGAAATAACTTTAATAAAATGGGAAATACTTGAAATCAGGACATGTTTCTTACTGTTGCCTGAGTATTTAATTTTATACTTTTTAAATGATTTTTTTCTTATTGTTTATAATTTTCTAAGCTAGTAAGATAAATTATTAATGCAATTTAATGCTGTTTAATAAATGATTTAAAATTTAAATGAGTGACCACGTGATAGGCCATTTTACTCTTTATCTCAAGCTATTCCTCTAGCTGTGCTTCACTTAATCTTACCCATCTCTTTAAAAAATAGTATTTAGGGTAAATATACTCTAACCTCTTCCCAGGCAAGTAGAAAACAGGCAGCCTGGAGTCGAACAATGAGTTCAGTTTCCAGCTAGGACCTTGTGGAAACCTTATATAACATCTGTAAACCATAGTTCCTCGTTATTTGAAATGAGGATACTCGCACTCACCTTATATAGTTGTTCTGAGGATTAAATGAGATGATACTTGTATTAGTAGCTTGCTTGTTGGATAGTCAGTACACAATAAATATAGCTAATCTATAGCTAAGTGACTTTGTTTAGAAAGTCAGTGGAATGTAACAGATGAACTGATAAGAGGAACAAGCAAAATTTAATTAGAGATATCTTGGATCTTGGTTTAAGTAATCTGCTGGTACCCTGTGAGGGACTGATCAGTTCTTGTTCTAGGATCCTTGAGAGCATTTGGTTCAGGATAAAAAAAAAACATATTTGGATTTATTTACTTTTTTAGATCTGATCTGTTTTGACTTGTAAGTTCCTGCTAGAGGCTGGGTGAACTAGCACTGCTCCTTCAGTCTATCTTCTTAGAATCCACCCAACCAGGTTGATCTGAACCCAGGTCAGGACTAGCATTATTCTACCCTTCTTTCCTTCCCTATGATCTACTTTCAGGAACCAGACTAATCTTCAGCAGTGTTCTAAAATAAATGGAATTTCCCATATTTTAAATCTTTGGTTTGTGAGAAGATTTTTGTGAATTAGTAATTTTATTGTTTAGATATATAGAATTCCAGTATAGTTAATTTTACAGGATTAATATTTTAATTTTTTCCTTACTAATAAACCACATTTCCAGTCTGATTAAATGCTAAATTTGAACCCCCACCTCATCCCCATCTCTGAAATGCCCAGTGGAGTGACAACTGAATTAAAAATACTTGTTTTATACATACTCTCTTCGTGTACCAGACTTCCAGGATTGTGGCTGTGTCCTTTTGGGGTAATTTAGTGGTTTAGGTGAAAGTTTGAGAATGGTGAGAAGGATTTAAAAGGGTTGAAAGGAAAGTATCCCCAAAACTCTGTTGAAAGCACAGCTTTCCCTTTTCACCTTGTTCTTTGATGTGTTAGGGTATTGATGGTGTCCACTGGTCTCCATCCTAACTTGGTAACTAACTTCCATAATGAATTGATTAAAAATAATGAACACTATATGACAAATAACACTCTTTTAGGTACTACTTTATAGAAAATGATCAAAAGGTTTTGTACTGGATGATTTATTGTAGATAATTTATTATAACCAGATCTACAAACCCTCTTAATTTGTGTTTGTACCACCTCAGGGAGCAGAACTTAGCAGAATTCCTCGTGAAGGGATTTTACACTCGTACAATATTTACAGGGCAGGTAGGAGTTGGTGTTTACCATGCTGCTCAAGAAAAATGTTAAAGCTTTGTTCCTACAGATTTACTATTATCAAACCAAATCTTAGTCTAAGATGAGTAGAGAGTTTTTCTCCCTAAATCAGGTGTTGAAAGATACCTTCCGATTTTGGATATAGTAATTCTTGTAAGTTAAAGAAGTTCAGACACTTTCATGTTTATAATACACATTTTATAGTAAAACATTTTATTAACCTACTTAACATATTAGTATTCTTTTATGTTTTTGTGCCTTTTTATTTTAATTTTTTGAAACAATTGTAGACTCACAAGCAATAGAGGAAAGGAGTACATAGACTCCGTGTACCCTTTACTTACCTTCCTGTAATGGTGGCATCTTACATAACTGTAGTACAATACAAAAACCAGGAAATTAACATTCACTCATTACTGTTAACTAGACTACAGACCTAATTCAGTTTTCACCATTTTTAACATACATTTGTGTGTGTGTGTGTGTGTGTGAGTGTATACAGTCTATGCAGTTTTATCCCACATATAGATTTGTGTAAATACCACCACAATGAAGATGCAGAGCTGTTCTATCACTATATATATGCTATCCCTGTGTGTTCACAGACACACACACACACAAACACACACACACACACACACCCTTGGCAACCAATAATCTGTTCTCCATCTCTCCAGTTTTATTGTTTTGAGATTATATAAATTATTCCATTTATACATTATACAGTATCGTAACCTTTGGTGATTGTCTTTTTTTCCCTCAGCAAAATTTTCTGGAGGAAATTCAGGTTGTTGAATTTATCAATAGTGTGTTCATTTTTATTGCTGAGTAGTATTCCATAGTAGGGATGTGCCAGAGTTGGTGGAACCAGCCATTAACCTGCTAAAGGACACTTGGGTTGTGTTTAATTTTTTGCTACTATGAGTAATAGCTACAGTGAGCTGTTAGGAATATTTCTGTACAGTTTTTGGTATAAACATATATTTTCATTTTTCTGGGGAAAAATGCCCGAGATTGCAATGTTTGGATTGTATAGTAAGTGCATATTTAGTTTCGTAAGAAATCGCCAAACTATTTTCTAGAGTGGCTGCTACTATTTTACGTTTGCACCAGTAACAGTCGAGAAATCCAGTTTCTCCACATCCTCACCAGCCTGTGGTGGTATCACTGTTTTTTATGTTAACTGTTTTAATTGGGGTGTAGTGATATCTCATTATGGCTTTTATGTTTTACTTGAAAATAAAGTATATTATTTTAAGGTCTTCATGTAGATTTTACTAACATTGTTTTCACCCAACTCTAACCCAATTCCTACTTGTTGGTGGTTTTAATTGCAGTTAAATTGTCAGTGATTTTTAAAAAATGATTTATTTGGCCAAGATTACTTAATATTTCAGAAATATTTATAGCATTTGATTTATTAAATACGGTACTCTAAATTAATAAAATAACTTTACCTTTTTTGGATAATTGTTTGTATTATAGTGGCTGGAATGGCTGGTACTGCACATATCGATGGAGACCATATCGTTGTTTCAGTTCCTGAAGCTGTATTAGTTTCTGATGTTGTCACAGATGATGGGATAACTCTTGATCATGGCCTTGCAGCTGAAGTTGTCCATGGACCTGACATCATCACAGAGACTGATGTAGTAACAGAAGGTGTGATTGTTCCTGAAGCGGTACTTGAAGCTGATGTTGCCATTGAAGAGGATTTAGAGGAAGATGATGGTGATCACATCTTGACTTCTGAACTAATTACAGAAACCGTTAGGGTACCAGAGCAGGTTTTCGTGGCTGACCTTGTTACTGGTCCTAATGGACACCTAGAACATGTGGTCCAAGATTGTGTTTCAGGAGTCGACTCTCCCACAATGGTATCAGAGGAGGTTCTTGTAACTAATTCAGATACAGAAACTGTGATTCAAGCAGCTGGAGGTGTTCCTGGTTCTACAGTTACTATAAAAACCGAGGATGATGATGATGATGATGTCAAGAGCACTTCTGAAGACTACTTAATGATATCTTGTAAGTGAAACATAAAGCCCATAATTACTCAGGAGATTGATTTATGTAATATGGAAAAGTTTTCTGGGATGAGGGATAATAAAAGTTATGGGGGAATCTTTTTGAAAAATAATTTTTTGAAGTGGTGTCATTAAGATGCTCTTTTGAGTTTACTCATGTTTTTAATTTACTCAATGAAAATTCATACCTGAAATGAAGTAAAAAAATGCAGTATATTAGTATCTTAAAATTGAAGTATAGATTTGGCAACAACAAGAACATTGATACAAAATTTTAATGACAAATATATATATTTTAACATGGGAACTTTCTTATGTAGCCACTGCTTTTTTTTTTAATATGACAGGCACTGGAATTGTCAATTAAGTTTTTCTTAGGAACTTAAGCATAATATGTTAAGAAATGTTGTATTGATTTTTAAATTAAATACTTGAAAAGTAAATCATAAACTCAGATAATGTCCTATAGTTCTCCCTGTGTTTATATTGCATTTGCCTAAATATGTGCGTGTATATTTTATGCAAAACTATTTAACATGCTTATTTTAGACTGCTTTGCAAGATTCTTAAAACATTCTATCTGAAGTGGGAAGATAGAAATATTTTGTTCTCATTTTAAATGATGAGTTTATGAGAGCAGCAACAAAAATAGAAAATATCTTGATAAGTTATTGATGGAGCTTAAAGAAGTAGGTATATTAGTTATTAAATTTGAAGGGATCATGCTACAAGTAGTAAAGATTAGACATTTTTTTTTTTTTACTTTTCCAGGGAAGATTTTTATTCTTTTATTTTTAAAATACAAAAATGGTTGACTGGGAAGTTAATAGCCAGGTAGAGTGTGTGTGTTATGTGTGTATAAAGTGATTGTATGTATATGTGTGTCAGAGAATTTAAAGCTGAAAGTAAACTAGATTTCTTTAATTTATAAATTTAATTCTGAAGTTTAGCATGTTAACTTTTTTCTTATATAAACACTTTTGAAGGTGAATTTTTACATTGTTTTTAAGAGAATGATGTAAGTCACTAAAAGACTGCAAATATTGTTACCTATTTTTAAATAGATATAGATTACTGAAGCAACTCCATATTTACATCTTAATGTGGCATTTTTTAAAAGACTTATAGTTATGGTTATCGTATAAAATGATGTGGCAAAAGTTGGTAGTCTATACTAAAATAAATTCAGTATGTCTTTGAAAGAGTATTCATTAATTTAAACTGTTTGATATTAAAGTAGTCCAAAATTTAGATGTCATGTATTGTGAATAGTCATACCTTGTGTTATCTTCTATGATTTAATTCTGCAAAAGATTTTTTAAAAAGTTTCTGGAATATTCTAAGTTAGAATAATTATTTTGATAACTACCTCATGTATCAAATATAAGGACTCCTTTGAGGAATATAATTTTATTTTTTTTCGTTTGTTTGGTTTCAACTTTTATTTTAGATTTGTATGGGTATGAATGATCCCATCTCCCAGGTACTGAGCATAGTACCCAACAGTTTTTCAGTCCTCGCCCCACTCCCTCCCTCCCACCTCTAGGGATCCCCAATGTCTGTTGTTGCCATCTTTATGTCCATGAGGACCCCATGTTTAGACCCCACTTATAAGTGAGAACATGCAGTATTTGATTTTCCATTCTTGCATTAATTTGCTTAGAATAATGGCCCACAGCAGCATCCATATTACTACAAAGGATGTGATTTCTTCTTTTCTTATTGCTGCGTAGTATTCTGTGGTGTATATATACCATGTTTCCTTTATCCAGTCCACTGTTGATGGGCACCATGGTTGATTCCCTGTCTTTGCTATTGTAAATAATGCTGTGATGAACACACAAGTGCATGTGTCTTCATGGTAGAATTATTTGTTTTCCTTTGGATATATACCCAGAATGGCATTGCTGAGTTGAATGGTAGTTCTGTTTTAAGTTCTCTGATAAATTTCTAAACTGCTTTCCACAGTGGCTGAACTAATTTACATCCCACCAACAGTGTTTAAGTGTCCCCTTTTCTCCACAGCCTTACCAATATCTTTTTTTTTTTTTTTTTTTTGACATTTTAGTAATGGCCATTCTGGCTATAATAAAAAAAAAAAATAGTAGATGTTGGCATGGATGCAGTGAAAAGGGAACATTTTTACACTGTTGGTGGGAATGTAAACTAGTACAACCATTATGGAAAACAGTGTGGAGATCGCTTAAGGAACTAAAAGTAGATCTACTGTTTGATACAGCAATCCCACTACTAGGCATCTACCCAGAGGAAAATAAGTCATTATACAAAAAAGATACTTTCACATGCATGTTTATAGCAGCACAATTTGCAATTGCAAAAAAAATATGGAACCAGCCCAAATGCCCATCAATCAACGAGTGAATAAAGAAAATGTGGTATATATACACAATGGAACACTACTCAGCCATAAAAAGGAATGAAATAATGGCATTTGCAGCAAACTAGATGGAATTGGAGACTGTTATAAGTGAAGTAACTCAGGAACAGAAAACCAAGTATCATATGTTCTCTCTCATATATGGGAGCTAAGCTATGAGGATGCAAAGCATAAGAATGATACATTAGACTTTGGGGACTTGGGAGAAAGGGTTGGGGGTGGTGAAGGATAAAAGAGTAAACATTGGGTACAGTGTACGCTGCTTGGGTTATGGGTGCACTAAAATCTCATAAATCACCACTAAATAACTTATTCATGTAACCAAACACCACCTATTCCCCAAAAAGCTAGTGAAATAAAAACATTTTAAAAAATAGCTTTGTCAGTATGAACAGGCATAATAATAATAATAATAATAATAATAATAATGGTCATTCTCACTGGTGTGAGGTGATGTCTCATTGTGGTTTTCATTTGCATTTCTCTGATGATTAGTGATGTGGAGCATTTTTCCCTATGTTTGTTGACCACTTGTATGTTTTCTTTTGGGAAGTGCCTGTTCCTGCCTTTTCCCCATATTTATTGGAGTTACTTGTTTTCTGTTTGCTGATTTGTTTAAGTTCTTTGTAGATTCTGGGTATTAGACCTTTGTCAGTTGCATAGTTTGTGGATATTTTTCTCCTATTCTGTAGGATGTCTGTTTACTCCGTTGATAGTTTCTTTTGCTGTGCAGAAGCTCTTTAGTTTAATTAATTCCCACTTGTCAACTTTTGCTTTTGTTGCAATTGGTTTTAGGGACTTAGTCATAAATTCTTTCTCAAGGCCAATGTCCAGAATAGTGTTTACTAGGTTTTCTTCTAGGATTCTTATGGCTAGAAGATTTATCTTTAAATCTTTGATCCGTCTTGGCTCAATTTTGTATGGTAAAACGTAGGGGTCCAGTTTCATTTTTCTGGATATGGCTTCCCGGCTATCCCAGCACCATTTATTGCATAGGAGTCCTTTCCCATTGCTTACTCTTGTTGATTTTGCCAAAGATTAGATGGTTGTAGTTATGTGGCTTTGTTTCTGGGTTCTCTTTTCTGTTCCTTTGGTCTATGTGTTTGTTTTTGTACTAGTAACATGCTGTTTATGTCACTGTAGCCTTGTAGTGTAGTTTCAAGTTGCGTAATTGATGCCTCTGGCTTTGTTCTTTTTGCTTAGGGTTATTTTGGCTATTTCTTTCTTGCTTCCATATGAATTTTAGTGTAGTTTTTTCCAGTTCTGTGAAAATGACGTTAGTAGTTTGATAGGAATAGCATTGAATCTGTAGATTGCTTTGGGTGGTATGTCCATTTTAATGATATTGATTCTTCCAATTCTTGAGCATGGTATGTTTTTCCTTTGTTTGTGTCATCTATGATTTCATTTATTAGTGTTTTATAGTAATCCTGGTAGAGGTTTTTCACCTACTTGGTTAAATATATTCCTGGGTATTTTTTTAGGCTATTGTACATGTAATTGCATTCTTGATATGGCTCTCAGCTTGGATGTTGTTGGTGTGTAGAAACGCTACAGATTTTTGTACATTGATTTTGTATCCTGAAACCTTGATAAAATTGTTTATCACTTCTAATAGCCTTTTGGCAGAGTCGTTAGGGTTTTCTAAGTATAGAATCATATTATCAGCAAAGAGAGATAGTTTGACTTATTTTACTGTTTGGGTGTCTTTTATTTCTTTCTCTTGCCTGATTGCTCTGGTTAGGATTTCCAATACTATGGTGAAGAGGAGTGATGAGAGTAGGCATCCTTGTCTTATTCCAGTTCTCAAGAAGAATGCTTCCGGTTTTTGCTCATTCAGTTTGATATTGGCGGTGGTTTTGTCATAAATGGCTGTTATTATTTTGAGATACGTTCCTTTGATGCGTAGTTTCTTGAGAGTTTTTATCATGAAGGGCTAATACATTTTGATTTTATCAAAAAAGCTTTTCCCATATCTATTGCAATAATCACATGGTTTTTGCTTTTAATTCTGTTTATGTGGTGAATCACATTTGTTGATTTGCATATGTTGAACCAACCTTTCATCCTTGGAATGAAACCTAGTTGATCATGGTGTTTTAAGTTTTTGATGTGCTGTTGAATTTAGTTTACTGGTATTTTCTTGAGGATTTTTGCTTAAGGAACATAATTTTGTATGAAGCAAAATATCTTGTTAACATCATGATGGGAGATCTCATTAAAACCTCCCTAATTTCAGGGGTAAAAAAAGTTAACGCCTTTATAATTTTAGAAACTATAATGGTTTTTTTGAGATATAATTTACACATCATTTTATTTACCCATTTGAAGTGTGCAAATAAGTGGTTTTTTGTATATTCACAGAGTTGTACAACCATCACCACAATGAATTTTAGAACTTTTTCATCACCACAAAAAGAAACCCTATACCCCTTAGCTGTTACCCCACTCTCCATCCACTGTGAGGCAACCATGCCTCTATAGATTTGCCTATCCTGGACATTTCATATAAATGGAGTTATGCAATATGTGGCATTTTATGTCTGGCTTTTTTTACTTCACATAATGTTTTCAAGGGTCATTCATGTCATCACATATATCAGTACATTTGACTCTTGAACAATGCAGGGGTTAGGGGTGCTGAACCCCACCCCCCCCCCCGCCGACATACACACAGTTGAAAAGCCATATGTAACTTTCAGCTTACCAAAAACATAACTACTAACAGCCTACCGTTGACCAGAAGCCTTACCAATAGCAGTTTTGTATGTTGTATGTATTATATACTGTATTTTTACAATAAAGTAAGTTGGAGGAAAGAAAATGTTAAAATCATAAGGAAAAGAAAATATATTTACTATTCATTAAGTGGAAGTGGGTCATCATAAAGGTCCTCATCCTTATTGTCTTCACATTGAGTAGGCTGTGGAGGGAGAGGAAGAAGGGTTGGTGTCTCAGAGGTAGCAGAGCAGAAGAAAATTCATGGATAAGTGGATCTGCACAATTCAAACCTGTGTTATTCAAGGGTCAACTGTACTTCATTCAGTATTACTAATAACGTTCCATTATATGGGTATTATCACGTTTTGTTTATCCATTCATCCATCAGTTAATGGACATTTAGGTTGTTTCCACTTTTTGGCTATTATGAATAATGCTCCATGAACATTTGTGTACAAGTTTTTGTGTAGGTACATATTTTTAGTTTTCTTAGGTATATACCTGGGAGTGGCATACCTCTGAAATATAAAGGTAACTGTCTTGTTTGCTTTTTCACTATTGTGAAATACAGATCCTTTGTATATTGCCTAATCCCATTGCTGTGGTATATCAGTATACTGTATAGTTTTTTGTTTTGTTTTGTTTTGTTTTTTACCATACTCACCATATAATTTTGGTAGATGTAACTAACATACAACAGGTAAAATAAAAAGCCTACCTAACTTTTAAAAAGGAATGTTATATTGTACATTTTACTAAAATGAAATTTTAATTAAATTGTGCGAGTGGGCCATAAAAAAATATTGAATGTTACCAAACTTTGCAGTGTTGGCAAACAATGCACTTCACTTTCTTATATTATATTTAGTACCAGAAGAATTCTGTGGTGGGTATTTTATTACTCACTTATTGCTGGATTGAGAAATAACACTATTGGACTTGAATATTGCATACCTTACAACAAGCAAAAAAGTTAAGCTTGAATTTAAAGTTCTTTGAGTATTATCTGCATTAAGAAGAGCCTTTGGGGATTTATTTCTAAAGTCAGTTGATTGCCTATTAAGTCTTTGTTAATTTCGTACTTTCCATAACAAAGAATATAGAATAAATCTTGTTCAAGTTGATAGTTTACCTCTTAAAACTGCATGCCAACATCTTTAATAATTTTATCATCTTCTGTGAACTTAAAATACAGAATAAGTTCAGTTAGTACATTTCAAAATTTCTCATTCTGAGGAATCTAAGTAAAAATTAATGAATGCATTAAACTTAAAAGTATGAACCTTAAGAAAAGGTAGAAATGGAATCAGAGAGAATAGTATTAGTAATTTCATACTTAATGCTAAAATTATGGTACAAAACTATTGAGAAGTGGTGAAAAAATGTGACTTTCATTTCATGAACTTTAATTTTGTGAATAATAGTTTTAACTCAGCTTATCCCAGAAGGAACTGCGATCACTTTAAATTTTTCATGTATAATAAAGCAGAATTTATAAAATGAGAGTATTTTTATTATTTTATTAATCTACCATAAGTTATTTCAGCCTAAAAGTTTGTATTTTGGGCACTTTTTGAAGTTTTTTTAATATTCTGTTTTTAATTAACGAATGAGAATATAGTTTTTTTCTGAAAACTTAATGATAATTTTTTCTATAATGTCATTTTTATTCAACATTATTTTATAAGAGAAGCTGTTAAGCCGGTGATATCAAATACTTAATCATTTTTTTTTATTTTAATTTGTCCCATTGTCAAAAATGTTGCCAAAAGTTTAGTAATATAATTAGGAGCTGTGATGGAATGAAAATATGTAGTCTTTATTTTGATCATTTGGATGTTTTCTTTCATAGACAATAAGCTATTAAAATTTGTAAATAGGATAGAATCATTTATATTTAATCACAAAGTTAAAGTAACTCTGCAATGTAAAAATAAATTTTGATATGTGTTGTTTTCCACTATGTTGAAAGGCCTAAGGAATATTTTTGAAGTTGTATGTATCAAGTTTGAAACTGAAGTAAGGAAAATCTAGACTTTGACCCATTTAGACCTTGCTGAAATTGTTTTTAGGAGTGCTGAATTAATAGCTTTTTAATGCCACTTTATTCTGTTTTTAATGGTTCTACAATTGTTAGATGTATGTAGGGGCTTCACAATTTGATGTTTCATATTTAGTACTGTGATATATATAATGAGGAGTAGATTTTCAATTTAGATTACATTTGTGTTTTTATAGGAACAGCATTAAAATAAAAAATTATAGGCATATAATATTTAGGAGGAATATATTGTTTGAATATTATTTATGGTCAGAAGACAGAGTTTATTAATCTATTCATTGCATAGTTCATGCATAATATTCATGTAAACTTAAGTGTTATCCTAAAAGACTATATAGTGGAGAATCAAAAATTTTAAGTATATTTAAAATGTAAGAAATAGGCCCAAATACTGTTGCCTTATCTTTATATATGATTTACTTTTAATAAGGCAAAAGAGGGGGAAATACCCATTTATTTCCCTTACATATAATTTTGAAGTAAAGCATACATTGCAAAATCTAGATATATACAAAATTTATGACTTGAAGTTGTCTTCCATTGACCCTGCAGAAATTAGAGTATTTACTAAGATTTTATTTCCATGATTTATGAAAAGCCCTTTTTATAGTCATTTAGGTATTCTTTGTGTTTTTTTTTTAATCCTAGATCTTGTATGCTAATTTGTTTTAGAAACAACCACTATTTAATTTGGGAACTGTTGTTTATGTGAACTCATTTTATGAGTAATATATGTTTTATGTTCTTAATTTTTCTGTTATTAAATTTGGTGTTAGGATTTACCTGAAAATGTTGAAAGTGATGAAATATGAAGCCATTTTAATTAAAGCTATATGGTTAAGTATTTTGTATCTATTAATTGAAATCTATAAATAGATTTTTATATAATGGTGATTATGTAATATAACTGATCATGTATACTGTTTCTCATGAACCTTAACACTTTTTTAATTTTTAAAAATAATTTTATTGTTATAGATTTATGTTGCACATGTACAGGTTTATTACATGGATGTAATATTGTGTAGTGGTGGGGTTTGGGCTTCTAGTGTACCTATCACCTGAATAGTGAACATTGTACCCAATAGATAAATTTTCAACCCTCACAATCTCCCCTCCCCCCCCTTTTTGAAGTCCCCAATGTCTATTATTCATGAACCATAACACTTTTAATGGCTTCATAATAGGTTATTAAGTGAATACAATAGGTAGGTGGTTAACATTATTTCACGTTACACTTTCAGCTTAACACCCAGTAAATGTCAGCGGTAATTTTTCTTCTTTTGTTTTTTGTCAATGGTACTTTTTGACTGAATTAATTTTGTTTATATTTTATAGTGGATGATGTTGGAGAGAAATTAGAGCATATGGGGAATACACCATTAAAAATTGGCAGTGATGGTTCACAAGAAGATGTTAAAGAAGATGGGTTTGGTTCAGAAGTAATAAAAGTGTATATATTTAAAGCAGAGGCTGAAGATGATGTTGAAATAGGTACATATACTAATTTTAATTTATTGCTCTAATAGGAGTTATAATTTATTCTGTTTTCTGAGGACTAGTTTAAAAACATTCTCAAAGCATAGTTTTTTATTATATGTTTCTTTGGGGATAATCTACTTTTAAAAATTGTATATGAATGTAAAGCAGGAATGCAGAATATGTCATTCTTCGATTCTTTCAAACATGAGTAGAATATTACAGCAGAAAATATCAAAAACAAATGATTGGAGAGGATTTGGTTTAGATTAAGAAACTATAATGAGTTTTTACGAGCATGGATTCTAGAGGCAGGCTGCTTGGGTTTTAAATAGGTCCTGCCACTTAGCTAAGTGACCTTTGATAAGTTACTTAACCCCCTTCTGTCTGTTTCCTCATCCATAAAATGCCCATAATAATAACAGCTACCTAGTAAGGCTGTTGTGAGGGTTAAATGGGTAAATACATATAAAAGACTTATATACTGCTTGGCGTATAAGTTTGATGTAAGGATGAACAATTGTCATTTCTCAGTGATAGCTGAAAATTTAAAGTATAATTTATAGGAAAATGTTCTTGGCACTTTGAAATTTATTTTGGAATTTATTTTTTTCTAAAGGGAAATATTTCTATATACTCTCCTTATTAATATAGGTGATTATTCCATGATACTTCTCTATTTTAATATGTGTTTTAATTTTTAAGGTGGAACAGAAATTGTCACAGAGAGTGAATACACCAGTGGACATTCAGTAGCTGGAGTGCTTGACCAGAGCCGAATGCAGCGGGAGAAGATGGTTTACATGGCAGTTAAAGATTCTTCTCAAGAAGAAGATGATATCAGTAAGAAAATAAGGGCACTGTAGTGACTTATCAGTAGCCATCATGCATTCTTTAAAAAAAAATCTCAGAGATACAAGCACTGTATAGGAACAAAGTTCAATAAAATAAGCCTGACCCTTTGCTGTAAATAATTTAAAAGAGAAGGGTCCTTTTGACCATTCATTTGTACATGTATTGTTCAAATCACCAAACGTTAGATAATATATCTTAATATACTATACTAGAAATACAGAGATGAGCAACATACAGCTCCTGACATCAGTGAAGCTCATGAATATGTAATTATTGAGTACCTACTTTCTGTGCGTTACTGAATATGTTGCAAGATGTTATCTCATTTAATTCTTACCACTCAGATATGAGATAGGTGGTATTTTCTCTGTCTTATGGAAGGAAAAAAAAGATTCAGGGAAAACAGTTTATCCAAGATCATTCCAATATTAAGTGTGAAGGGCAGGATTTTAATGGTTATCTAACTCCACTGCCAGTGTTCTTTCCACATGGCAGTGGGCACTGTTGGCTTCTCTCTGGATTTAGCAATGGAAGGGCTGATGGTTTGTTCTCCTGTCACTAAGGGGTTATCTTATGTAAGTATGCTTCCAAGCCAAGCTGCCAGGAGTTTGATTTCTTATGCTGTTGATGGTCTCCAAGCAGTTGCTGCTTAAGGTTTTGTGGGGCTAAGTACCACAGGACGATCAAACCTCCTCAGGTTTCCTTTCCTGACATACTGCATGTTTCCTTATAAAGACATTTTACTCTCTGCCTACTTTCTCCTCACCTCAGTATAGGAATGCAGCCCTTTCCTAAGGCTATTCCTGTCTTCTTACTATGCTGAGAAAAACACAATGTTGCCTTGCCCTAGAAGGGTAAGAGCCTCCATTTCACTGCATTAACTTGACAATATTGGGCTTTACCTGTGCTGCACTCTGATACCTACTCCAAGTTTCCTTCCCTAGAAGTCATAGGGTGCTGAATTCCACCCCCAAACATGAGTAATATATTACAACTGAAAATACCAGAACAAATGAATGGAGAAGATTCTGATGGATAGGAAAATAGTTTAATCAAATAATTTCTATTTGGTCTCTAAATTCTTTATTTTTTTATTCATTGGTAAGGAAAGGGGCACAGTAGGAGATGAGAGATTGAGGTTTAACTTAACTTATACAAGAATTCTGTGGGAATGTGGGAAACTTAGACCAGTGTCTGTTTTTGGTTAATAGAGAGAAGACAAACTTGGGAGAAGAGCGATACTTTTTTCCCATGTTTTCCCCCACATTTCTTCTGTAGTCATCCAGGATCCCAGTATGTGAATCAAAGGAAAAGCAAAAATTCAAGATAATTTTCTATTTAACAGGTTAAATGTAAACAGATTATTTTATATAAAGTATATTGTGGCTCTCTAGGTTTAAATATTTTTTTTCTTACCGCAATATTGTTTTGTTAAATGAAACTCATTAATGCTTTCTCTCCTCAGTAGAATCTCTTAAAATCTGGCCTATTGAAGAGTGTCCACATATTCTTGATCACTAGCATTATATACATATATAATTTTAATTTAAATTTTAAATTTTTTTCAATTAGTATTTTTGATGATTTTTTTATTACGTGTATAGTACTGCATTTCATTTATAATATAGTATATGAGATAGTTTGGACCACTTTCTAGTATTATTTCTATGAGAAATATTTTCTGAGTCCCAGAAGACTGTCAGGCAAATAAATGTATAATGCCTGGTAGAATGTATGATCATTCCATATATTTCAAGCGCACATGTTTTTATAAAATTTTTAAAAGCCATTTCCATATGACTTGGTTCTAAGAGGAGAATAAGAATTTTGGTAAATGATTGTCTCCTAGTGGCACTAGCCTCCAAAAGTGCCTAATATAAATTGAAATTAAATTTATAAATTTTTAAATTAACCAAACTGAAATTTGAAAGTTGAAAGATTTACATTGTTTGGAATTTTTACCCATTTATTAAATATTTGGGGTTATAAACAAGCAATTATTTCTAAAATTTAGGTTGCGCTGAAATAGCAGATGAAGTTTACATGGAAGTCATTGTAGGGGAAGAGGAAGGAACTTCTCTCCCTGAGATTCAGCTTGAGGACTCTGATGTTAATAAAACAGTTGTCCCTGTTGTCTGGGCTGCGGCATATGGTAGGATACTGGCATTTTTTCACCTGATAAGTACATAACATGTATTTACTCAGCCTATAGGCCATTAAATAAGCTGTGTGAACGCCACCATGAATTGGCTAATATAATAAAATGTTTTACACTGTGGACTGATTCATCTCTAGTTACTTTAGATGATTTTCCTACCACACACCTTGTACTATTTAAAATGAATCTTGCTTAATGCATTATGTTTTTCAGTATGATCTATTTTAAATCCTACCTGTATAAGTGAGTGCCATAAAAAATTTTATTTTTCTAAAATAGGAATATCCTTTGAAAATCGATCCTTCCTCTTTTGGAAAAACTTATTTCATTTATTAACTCTACAGATGATAAGGTTTTGGGGTTTTGAAAAAGAAACAGAAACCCAGGTATGCTCTTTTAGAAAGTATATAATGAAAGGTAAATTTATCAACTTATTTTTTCCCTTTCAGTCTTATTTTATTTCATTCCTATGTAATGTACAAGATGGTCCAGGTATACTTTTTACTTTGAAAAATTTTGATGTTCAAATGCATTAATTTATCTAAACTTGGTTCTTCCAAAGGTTCATTCATTCAACAGTCATTTATTGAGCATCTTCAAAGTTGGGGGTACACTGCAGAAATATCTACCCAGTTTTCATTTAAAAAGTAAAATTGTTCTAGATGTTGACAATTCCAAGGATGCTGACAGCAGCCCTTATTTTCAGTATGTGACATTATCTAACCTATAGGAGTGGAAGAACGCAACAATTTTTTTTTAACCCAAGGAATGGTGGGCAAAGTAAGATTCTGTAGATTAAGATGTGATCCACTAGTAGTCATTATAATTAGCATATCAGTTTTTAATTAGTCTTTTTTTTTTTTTAAGGAGATGAAAGAAGAGTCTCCCGAAGATATGAAGATTGTCAAGCATCAGGTGAGAGAGCATTGTATATGAGATGTGAGTTAAAGGTCTGACTTTATATACTGCTTGGTAAGTAACAAGTTTGTGTCTACAGACACATTTGTTGGACTCTTACTTGCTTAGTCATACCTAATCTAGTTAGTTAAATAGGAGTTTGCCTCTTTGAGGAATTAATTTATATGTGGACATAATGTGTGTTAATCTGTAAATGCAGTTCAATTTAGATTTCCCTCAAACTTCAAGCATCAGGCAGTTTACCACATGGACCATAACAGGTTGCTATGGAAAAAATAAAATAGAAATTATTTGGACAGAAAAGTAACAATTATTCATGATATCAACCCCTTGTTAGTGTTCTTTTCGGGGCAGAACTGTTTTCTTAATTTCTATGGCAACCAGTGCATTTATATATAACTGTTATATAAAACCCATGTGTCAGCTTAATTTTGTTTTAGTTTTAATAGACTCTATATAGTGTTATTCTCTAGTTGATCTTCTTGTTAAGTTTTCTTAAGCAAGGAGATACTTTCTTATGATAACGTGTCATTGTTCTGTTTCTACCCTTGGGGAGTGTTTGACTCTCTAAACTTAAGTGTTGATTTCGAGAAATTGATGAGAAGTATAGATCACAGCATATAAGTTAACCTGACAGTTTTGTAGGTCTACATTTTTTACCTAAATTGCATAAAACCACAACGGATTTTTGAGAACTAGGATTTTATTAAGTACTTAAATTGCAATAAATTGCCTACCATATGTTAACCCCTAAAATCAATATTAATATGTAGTACTCTTTATATCAAGTACATTATTCTGAAGCATATCTACAAGAGATCTGTTTTGTTTTTTATGCATTACACATAGTCACCATAACTATAATGGTTCACTAATATATCTACATTTCTTTTTCAATTAATTTCATCAGCCTTCATTGGTTAAAAAAAAAAAAAAAGTTGGTCTGATGCCAAGATTTTGTTTCAAATTCAGTTTCTTTTCTTCTTCTTCTTCTTTTTTTTTTTTTTTTTTTTTTTTTTTTTTTTTTTTGAAGAGACAGGGTCTTGCTCTGTTACCCAGGCTGGTGTCCTGTAGCACAATCATAGCTCACTGCAACCTTGAACTCCTGGGCTCAAGCAGTCCTCCCATCTCAGGCTCCTAAGTAGCTGGGACTACAGGTGCATGCCACCATGCCTGGCTAATTTGTTTTTTTGTAGAGACAGGATCTTATTATGTTGCCTAGGGTGGACTGAAATTCCTGACCTCAAGCAATCCTCCTGCTTCAGCCTCCCAAAGTGCTGGGATTACAGGTGTGGGCCGTCATGCCCAGCCCAAATCCAGTTTCTTATGTTACATTCATCTTATCAGTTTATTCCTGATAAAATTGAGATATTTTAAATTTAATTGATGATCAGACTGAGATATTTTAAAGTTAATTTCACATGATATCTTATTCAAAGTGTTTACACATATATGTCTTTACTTGTGAGTGAGAGAGAGCAAGAGTGAGAGAGAGAAACAGAATCATAAGATGGATATACTTTGTGAAATTTACTACCACAGTGGTAACTTGGTGTCATGTCATCTATAGTAACTCATCCAACAGAACCAAAAAAGTATAAATGTATGTAATTTAATAATGTTTCAATTTTTTTCCAGGAAATACTTTGGACTCAGCATTAGAAAGCAGAAGTAGTACAGCAGCACAGTACCTTCAAATTTGTGACAGCATTAATACAAATAAAGTACTTAAACAAAAAGCCAAGAAGAGGAGAAGGGGAGAAACCAGGCAGTGGCAAACAGGTAAATACTTTGCTTTATGAATATTATAATTATTTGAGATGTGGAAGTATTTTTTTGTCACCAAAGAAAAATATCTGTGGTTTACACGGCAGTTCTACTCTCCACGTACCTGTTTGTGTATGTTATAGATAATTGGTTTTTGTTTTTCATATTGTGTGACTGGTACTTAATAAAACTATGGTTGTTTGCTCTTTATTCCAAAGATACTTTTACAGAGAATTTTCATGTTGGTTTAACAATAAAGGGTACCTGTTTTTGGTATTCAAAATATATATGATACTGCATTTTGACATGTGAGTGGTTCATAGTAGAGTGCTGCTCATTACATTTTAGTGAGCTACTTTGCATAAATTGCTTTTATTATGTATTTGTTATATTACAGAATTTTATTCAACTAGTATAGTTTTCACATAGTGAATGCCAACTAGTTTTGGCACTTTTGTTATAAAATCCTTTAAAACAGTCTGACCAAATGTCACAACTTTCTCTTTTCTTTATCTAGCTGTTATAATAGGTCCTGATGGACAGCCCCTCACAGTGTACCCTTGCCATATTTGCACAAAAAAGTTTAAATCCAGGGGATTCTTAAAAAGACACATGAAGAATCATCCTGATCATTTAATGAGAAAAAAATATCAGTGTACAGATTGTGACTTTACAACTAACAAGAAAGTGAGTTTCCATAACCACTTAGAAAGCCATAAGCTTATAAACAAAGTCGACAAAACCCATGAATTTACAGAATACACACGAAGATACAGAGAGGCTAGTCCACTGAGTTCCAATAAACTTATTTTAAGAGACAAGGAGCCGAAGATGCACAAGTGCAAATACTGTGACTATGAAACTGCAGAACAAGGACTGTTAAACAGACATTTGTTGGCCGTTCACAGCAAGAATTTTCCTCATGTTTGTGTTGAGTGTGGGAAGGGTTTTCGACATCCTTCTGAACTCAAGAAACATATGAGAACCCATACTGGTGAGAAGCCATATCAGTGTCAGTATTGCATTTTCAGGTGTGCAGATCAATCAAATCTGAAAACTCACATTAAGTCTAAACATGGTAACAATTTGCCATATAAATGTGAGCATTGTCCCCAAGCATTTGGTGATGAGAGGGAGCTTCAACGTCATCTGGATTTGTTTCAAGGACATAAGACACACCAGTGTCCTCATTGTGACCATAAGAGCACCAATTCAAGTGACCTTAAGCGGCACATCATATCTGTTCATACTAAGGATTTTCCTCACAAATGTGAGGTCTGTGATAAAGGTTTTCATCGTCCTTCTGAGCTCAAAAAGCATAGTGATATCCATAAGGGTAGGAAGATTCATCAGTGTAGGCACTGTGACTTTAAAACATCCGATCCATTTATTCTTAGTGGCCATATCCTTTCAGTTCATACTAAAGATCAGCCATTGAAATGTAAAAGGTGCAAGAGAGGATTCAGACAACAAAATGAGCTCAAAAAACATATGAAGACCCATACTGGAAGGAAGATTTACCAATGTGAGTATTGTGAATATAGCACTACAGATGCATCTGGCTTTAAACGACATGTGATATCGATACATACAAAAGACTATCCACACAGGTGTGAATTCTGCAAGAAGGGATTCCGAAGACCATCAGAAAAAAATCAACATATTATGAGGCACCACAAAGAGGCTCTTATGTAATAAGATCAATATAAAGAAAGAAGCTATTTAGGAGATATGATATGCTACTTGGGAGAAAACTCTCACTAACTGTCTCACCAGGTTTCAAAGCTTGATACTAAACCATGACTTTACATTCTTTGTATTAAAGATCTTAAAATATTTGAATTCATGGGGGATCCCATAGCCCTTTGAAAATTACTTAAAGAATTTAAGAAGCACTATAGTGGTCACAGAAAAACTTCTTAAGTATCTATGTAATAGTATTATATGCATACTTAAACTACAGAGGGGAAAAGCAAAGACAAATACTTTATTTGGCTGATTATGTTAGATACAAATGTTTCTGAAAAGAGAATACATAATTGAGTTTAGCGATGCTTTGCTATAGCAAGCAAACCCACTTTTATGCAATTTTAGAAATGGGGCGGGGAGACAAAATGTGGTCATTCATCAGTCACTTAGTCATTGAGCCTTTTATATTGTACCTGGAAATTAAATTCCAGAAACAACAAAAGTTTTGTGTATTCATTAAAAGAAAACTAACTGGAAAGCAGGTTAGATTAATTCAGTACTATTAAAAAAAATTCAGAGCTGTTAATATTTTATCACAGGATAGGATACTTAAAATATAGCATTCTGTGCTGAGGTCTAAGGTGAAGTCTATAAAGATTAAAGTTCCCTTTTTTTCTGATGTTCAAGTTGATTGTTGTTCAGTATGGCATATATGACAAAAGTATATTTGAGTCAAATGTGGCTTTCGAAACTGGATGCAACATTAGCGTTGCAAACAAAATCAGCACTATATTTCTTAATGATCTAAAGATTAAATTGAGAGAACACAGTTTTCTTAAATATTATAATGTCTAGAGTTTTTTTAGGACAGTCTTAGCAAGTATGATTGTTCTAGTCTTACTTGCTCTAATGTTTAAAGGTGCAATTTTATGCCATTATTGAAATTGATTTTTAAAATCTATATACCATATTATTAACATGCATTTTCAATACGAGGCAGTGTTTATGCAGTATTTAAACAGAGCAATATGCTGCCAATAGAGTTTGGAGGTGGATATTTAGTTTACAGTGTATAAACTTAAAATATGCATCCCTTTAACAACGCTTTGTGTTAGCATGCTGCAAATCAAAATGGCACTTAATATTAAAAACTGGTTTAGGGAAATTTTATGAAAATCCTGTTCATAAATGTAATGCATATGATATGTACTTTTAAGTTTTAGTTGCTTCATGTTTACATTCAGCTGTTTACCATAATTAAAATGTAATTTTACTTCATGCTATATTGTGGCTTTGTGTTTTAAATAATGTTCACCTTTCTGTTTTTGCACCAGATAAGAATCAGTTCCTTGAGAATAAATTTTTTATCTTTCTTAACTTCAGAATATTAAATTTGGAATATCTACTAAAATTGTGTGTTATGTGGCTGTAAATGATGTACACGCTGTAAAATAAGATCGCTACTGTTATGTGGGATTATTATTTCTAAATGTTACTCATTGAAATGAGCATACAATAAAAAGCATTTATTGCACTTCATGGTTTTATGAGTTTATTTAAAGTTGCAATATTTTGTATTAAAAGACTTCACTTCCGATTTATCTTAGGCAGATTGGTCCTTTCTTTAATGTCTTGCTGAATTTTGTTCATTAACAACAACATGAACTAGGAATTTAAACAGTTATGATGACTGTGTAATGCATATTTCTTAAGAATGTATGTTATCTGCTAAAATCATAATGAAATACTATAAATAAAAGTGTCCATTTTAAGATCTTAGATTTCATATTATAGAGAAAACTAAAAGTTCTTAACTTGCTTAAATGATACAATCCTGAGCAGTGAATACATCTAATTATGTTCCCCAGTATACATTCAAAAGGAAAAGTATTGATGTGTGTATTTGGCAAAGATTTCTGCAAGTGAGCATAAAAATAATTTTATGTTCAAACCAGTGAGCATTTCATAGAATTCTATATATATGGCATGGTTAGTTAAGACTCTTTGTCAATTGAATTAATTATTATTAATCACTAGCAGAAAAAGAAATATCAGCCTCACATGTTAGACCAGTGCTTCTTAAATTTAACGTCTATAGAAATCACCTAGGGAACTTGCTGAAATGCATATTCTGATTCAATAGATTTGGTGTGGGCCTACAATTCTGCATTCCTATTAAGTTCCCAGGTGTTGCCACCATATGAGTAATAAGGTGGTAGATAAAAGCACCTGCAGTAATTCTGGCACATGTTAATTACTATGCTTAAACAGATAGTTGTGGGTGAGTGGACAGAGGGAATTCTTACTGAGGACATGACATTAAAGCTGAGATATGAGTGGTAAGAAGCAGCCAGCCAGATCTTGTGGAAGAGCAAGGCAGAGAAACCTGCAGATGCAAACAACCTGAGATACAACAAGCTTTGGCTGGACAATCGTTAGCAAGGGAGAGTGATAAGAGATGGTTGCAGTGATCCAAGATTGCGCCATCGCACTCCAGCCTGGGTGACAAGAGTGAAACTCCATCTCAAAAAAAAAAAAAAAAAAAAAAAAAAAAGATGAGACCTATGAGAAGTTTGAAACGGGAAGTCCTTGGGAAAAGTTAAGGAAAAGAATACTGTTACATGTTTTGAAAATCACTCTGGAGGCTCTAAGAAATGTAGAGGAGCTGAACGATGCAGCCATGTTAAGAGGTTATTCTAGTTGTCATGGTTACAGTGGAGCTAGAGAAAAGTATATGGATTTTCTTCTATATGTATATTGGGCTTAGAAAATGTCAGCCCAGGTAGAGCAGATATGAATTTAGCCCATGTTACAAACAAAATATTGTCTTTAAAATATGGATTTTCCTGGCATAATGCTTTCCTACATACCAGAACAGATTCCACCTAAAAAATGTAAATCTGTAAGTCAAAGTACCTTCACAAGACAAAGAAAAAATTGGGAATTACTGAAAAAACATTTTTCTAGAACAGTTCAGGGTCATATGTGTAGATAGATTTATCCAATTATCACTTTTAAATTGCTTATGCCATGAAGGAGAAGATAGTATTTGGGAACTCTTACCCAGATAGGGCCCTTAAATTCAACTGCTCGTGTCTCTTACAGGACAACCACAAGTTTAGTTTGAACCTTGAACTTTCTTTAAAGATACATATCCCTTTAATTGCAGAAAACCATATAGAAAAATATAATGAACCTCTATATAGCCATCACCCAGCTTCAATAATTATCACTTTATGGCCAATCTTGTTTCATTTGTATTCTTCCTCACTTATCCCTTCATCCACTTACCCCTGATTAGCTTATTTTGATGCTTCCTTCCCCCACTGGTTTAATTTGTAGCAAATCCCAGACATCTTTGCAACAAGTTTTGAAGGATACAGCACAATTCTTAACATGCTTACTTCCAAGGGGGAAATGACTAGTCTTCTATGAAGGCAGAGGGACAAAATAATCATCTCATTTAACTCTTTCAACTTCCCCTTGTGAGAACCAAGAAAAAGCGGACTAGACTTGGTATTCCATACAGTACGATTTTTTTGAACTAATAAGGCTTTAGAGAAGCTGCAGGACTAGATTAGAACCTTAGAATATAATTGGTTTGAGACCATTCCCAATCTCCCAACTTTGTTCAACTCCACCCTGTCCTTCCAAAAGAATTATAACTTGTAAATTTGGAACTGATTGAGAAAGATCTCTTCTTGTCTTGGATCCTGGATAAGAACTGGATATTGTTGAGGGGTCTTTAGATTCCTAAAGGTCCTGCAGAAGAACTTGGCTAATTTGTAACTTCAAGGGCATAGCATTAGATGTCCCAAACTAAAAATGTGTCGCTTGCCTGTTTCAGTTATGCCTTTCTCTTTGATCATTACCCAAGTAACTACTCCAAAGGGAACTCTCCTCCATTTTAAAATCTGGACCAATTGACAATATTGACACTATCTCATTTAACCTATAATGTAAGTCCTAGTCACCTCCCATCTGATTCCAAAACCCTCTTGTCCTAGATTCCAGTGCCACTCACCCATCATGACATGGCTGGCTCATCAGACTCTTTTAGGGAACTAGATCAAAAAGCCTATATTTTCTCCCATTTAAAGACATTTGTCTGTCTTATTGGATCTTGGCACATATGAATTAATAAGTATTCAACACTGTTAGCAAACAAACTACAGAATCAAAGCATTACATTGGAAACACTGTTCCAACATAAAGGATCTCTGGAACATATACTTCAATTTGAAAAAGAATTATTTTAATGTGGTAGGATGGGAAACCAAGCGTAAAGGCTATGAACTTAACAACATCTCATTGTCTGTGACAGGCCAATCTAAGATTACCAAGACTGCCTAGCTATCTAATTTTCTCGTAAAACAATTCTGAGGTATGTCTTCTTCAGGACTAAATATTGTTAAATGATTTATTAAGAAAGATGCACTTGTTTATTACTTCCTTTATTTAAATGTTTTCTATGTACTATTTCATATATCCTAAGTTGTGTGTGAAATACTTCATATTTTTTTAACTGGACAAAAAGTGCTATGGAAATCCAGTCAATTTGGTTTTGGCATGTGGTGGGGAAGATGTACCTCATAAGGAAACTTTTTCACAACATATTATTTACTTTCAAAAGAATTAATATTTTCAAAAGAAACATGTCATCTTTGTAGATTGCAACAATGGGAAAGGTGTGATGATGGCTTTTTGTTAAGGTGATCTAAATTGGGCGGTGAGATGGAAAGTTTTTTAAAGCTTTATTTTGTTTCTTTATGTTAAGAAGGAGTAAGGCAACAAAAGCACTATTACAAGGATGGGAAGAATGCTTTATGGAACAAGTGAGTTATGGAACTTAGAAATCTTAAGTTTGAAAGCAAAGAAATTCTAATTTAAAGAAGAAACTTGCTTCAACTGGAGGTTGAACTATGTTAAAGTAGTCCACATAAGGAAATTTTCTGCTTTTGTTTTTAATGAGAGTGATGCTTGTTAGCTCCAACATAAACATTCACATGATGATAATTTCCTGACAAAAATATACAGCTAAACTAAAAATCCTTCTGCATACTTGGACTTTCACACAAACCATGTAAATACTTCACATATTTTATTTAGACACATAAACAGATTACTTTGCATGTCATTGCGCAGTCTCCATTTTATGTGACAAATCTAAAGTGAAAACATACTGGAATATAAATTAGATAAATAGGCACTCCTCACCTGACAACTTTGAAATTTTCAGAGATAAGCAGTGTGAAACTTATGAGAGGGAAATTTATCACTACTACCTCTATTGATCTTAATCACAAATTGGAAAAGATATATATTTGTCATTTAAATATATAGAACAGCTCTTTATATCATCACATTTTGTATTACAATTGAAAAAACTGTTAAGTATGATAAGGATGTTGTTATGACCCTAATTCACTATCCATGGATCAAGTGAGCCAATAAAGTGCTGACTTCTTACTTTTTAAAATCTTTGTGGATATATAATAGGTGTATATATTTATGAGGTACATGAGATATTTTGATACAGGCATGCAATGTGAAATAATCACATCATGGAGAATTGGGTATCCATCCACTTAAGTATTTATTGGTGTTACAAACAATCCAATTATACTCTTAGTTATTTTAAAATGTACAATTAAGCTATTATTGACTATACTCACCCTGTTGTGCTATCAAATACTAGGTCTTATTCATACTTTCTAACCATATAGTTTTTGTACACATTAAGCATCCCCAGTTCCCCTCGCACACCCCTTTTCCCAGCTTCCGGTAACCATCCTTCTACTCTCTATATCCATGAGTTCAACTGTTTTGACTTTTAGATCTGACAAATAATTGAGAACATGCAATGTTTGTCTTTCTGTTTCTGGCTTATGTCACTTAACATAGTGACCTCTAGTTCCATCCATGACTCCTTAACTGCCCCCGAATTTTGGACACTGTTTTTTTTAAGTATTTTGGAAAACTCACACCTGTTCTCATTTTTAAACCTTAATAATAACAGTTTCCTATTAAGCTAATAAAACTTCCCCTTATATTATTTGTAATGTGTGCATAACATAGAACACTTTTTTTACAGTTACATATATGAATTATTGGCAGAGGAGAAACTCCTCTGTTGTTCCTACACCAAGGGAAAAAAAAATGTAAGGACTGTATAGCTCATGAAGAATATTAACATTTTTCTATGACAAAATATTGATAAAACTGGAATTGTATCAATTCATGTTATGCAGCTTAACATTTTAGCCAAAATATTAAGATAATATAAATGAGGCTTTTAGCTTCATATCAAGACCTATTTGAATACTTCTAGAAAAGAACATTAAAAGTTTTTTCCTCATTTATGGTTTGATGTAGTGTAGTGCCCCAACTGTTCTTAATGGTTTCTTAGTATAATGCATAATTATTATAATATAATTATAAGGCATTGCAGAATTTTATGTGGATACTTGCAAAGATATTTCAGTTCAAAACTTCAAATTATATACCCAAATATGTTTGTTGCCTTAATCTGTACTTGGACAAAGGCAACATTTTAATTTTTGCTAAGTCTTAACTTTAGCCAGATGGGTTGAAATTTAAAATTTTCATACTCATCTTGCATTGAAAAAATACTTGTGTTCACTTATGTTCACTTTGTAAGGTCATTAAAGCCCAATTGCTAAATCAACTTCTAAGCATACTAAATACTCTGCTACAAAATATTTCTCCCAAGTAGGATAAATCTGTCAAGTATTTGCTGTTGCTATTTTTATTCCCTAGGTCTTTATATCTATGTAATATTTCAATGACATGTTTGCATACCACTATGAAAAAACTTACCTTCCTTCCACCTACTACTACCATATTGTGTTATATGTTTTTTAAGAGGTAGGCTCATTTGGGGAAGGTATGCTTTAAAAGAACAGATTTGCCAAGGGACTAATATGTACTTAGAACCAGAATAGCATACTGTATAATTTAGTGGACTTAGTTATTTTAAAAGATATTATTCCACTTCCCTACTAAATGAAATTAATCATCACCTTTGACTTAGCTATCTCTCCAACAGGTGAAAATACTGTGAATAAAGCATATCTTTTAGTCATAAGGCCTAGTGTGAAAAGCAAATGTGAAAAGCAAAGTAGATATGTATTCTATACTAGCTATTATTTTTGCTTCAATTGTATTTTATCTTTTTCTGTTAAAAAAAAAAAACCATGATTTCATCTTGTGACTGAACTGCACATATAATATCAGAGAAAATCTTCTAATGGCATAACTTGTAAAATCTCTACCCCAACAAATTAGTTCAATATCTAGGAGGCACCCTATCTGAAAAATAATGAGCTATCTTCTACGGTGTCTGCAATCAAACTTTAAACAAGCAGGTCCCTCTTTCAATTAGTGTGTTGTTATACTGAATACATGAGTGTTACAGAAAAGATTTAGGTCTCATAAATGGCTGAAGAAGCTGTCATCTACAGAACTAATTCATTCCATTAGATTTCTTGGGTTAGCAGCATGGTTCCAAATTCTGATTGGCCTTTAGTGATGGAAAAATAACAAAGTACTAATGCAGACACTCACACACACACAAAACAAAAACGCCTTTGAGTTGTAATACTTTGAAGTGGATCCATTCATGGCTAGAAAAGAAAAAAAAAGTTATCTTACAACTGGTTCATAATTAAAATCAATGTTACTGTATGCAAAGTTATGGAAAATTATTTCAATTGGTATGCATAAACAAAAGGACATCCATTGCACTTTTGTGGCACTGTTTTATACATATATTCAATGACACAATGATTTGTCTTTCTTACTTTAGTCATGGTATGTTTCAAATGACTTTAAGAGTGAAAGAGAATTAAGTAGATTTCCTTCTTAGTATTATTTAGAGTTTAAGTATGTCCAATTGTCTCTTAATAAATATGGATTTTCATCTGTGAATGCATTTAAATATATTCTGACCTTGCTATCAGTATCTATAGATTCTTCAAATATCAATTTTGATTTTTACTGCTGCACATTTTTACTGTAGAGAGAAGTAGCGGCTACTGTTCTGTAGACCCTTTATTTGGCAGGTCTTCATATTGCCACCTCTGGGACACATGTGGTTAGGGTTAGTAGCAGCAATTGCTTCTCAGTCTTAACTTTCGGCATCAAATTATCTTTGGCAAATTTTAAATTCTATGGGTTGATAATTAGTAGTAAGTAATTTTCAGCTAATTAATGACCTAACAAAAACAACATTTCAGAGTTTAAATGCGGTTATTTTTACTTTGGGATTACTAAACATTGGTTGCTTTCATTGATGACAACAACCATACTTAAAAGATTGATGGCTGGATTGTAGTAAAAGAAGGGCTTCAGCGCTAAAGAAACTTTTTGGATTTTTTTTTGTTGACTTAAATATTTGAGCTTGTTCAACCAAAAGATGTTTCTAAAAGTTATTTAACAGATGTTTAATTTTATTAACTATACATCTGAAGTGTAATTTTTAAATATTTTTCAAAAGGTTCTGCAGAATACCTGATTGATATTTGTATATTTGTCTATTGCTCATCATAGTATACTTAAGCATTTTAAGGCTTTTATTGAAGTATAATAAACGTAGAAAAAATTGACATAAGTATTCAAATAAATGAATTTTCCCAAACTGAACATGCATACGCAACCATCTCCCAGATAAAGAAACAGAACATTATTAAGACCCTGAATCCCTCCTTATGCTTCCTTTTAATCAGTATCCACCCCACAAGGATAACCATTTCTTCATTTAATAGCCATAGATTTAGTTTTGCCTACTTTTAGTACCTCAGTAGTTTGACAGGTAGATAATTTATCATAAGAAGTCAAAAGCTGTCATTTTCACAATGTTTTAAGTCAGATCGGTATGATTTGAGAACTAGAATCCTCAAACTTTTCTCTGTTCATTTCACCAGAAGGATATCACACATTCCTATGATCCCTACCAGTGGCTTACTATTAGAATCTCTTGAACCAGTGTAGGAGTATATAATTAGGAAAAAAACCCAAGAACATTCTGTTAGCAGTTTTTCAACCTCAACACTATTTACTAGGGGCTGGACAATTCTTTGTTGTGGGAGACTGTCCTTCACACTGTATTATGTTCAGCAGCATCCTAGTTCTCTAACCACTAGATGCCAATAATACCCACCCCTCTGGTTGTGAAAACCAAAAATGTCTCTAGACATTGCTAAATGTCCCCTAAGGTACAAAATTGCTGCTGCAGGGAGCAACTGTGCTAGGGAATATATAGTTGGCCCTTGGTATCCATGGGTTCTCCACCAATGATGGGTTGAAAATATTCAGGAAAAATATCACTTCTGTAATGAACACGTACAGACTTTTTTTTACTGTTATTACCGCCTAAACAATACAGTATAACATGTACTTAGAATCTACATTGAATTAGGTATCGTAAGCTAGAAATGACTTAAAGTATACAGTAAGATGTGCATAGGTTATATGCAAATATTATGCCATTTTGTATAAGGGACTTGAGCATGTACAGATTTTGATATCTGCAGGGGATCCTGGAACCAATCTCTCATGGATATTGAAGGACAACTATATACCCCCTGTTTGATGATCATTACTTTAAAACTTAATAGAGCAATATGTGAAAGTTTTAGAGAAGTAGCTCTCATTCCTTTATAAGAAGGTTTCAATAATCAGTCCCCTTAGCAATGGATTGGACCACCTAAAAGATGCTAAGATCCATGTCACCTGGCCATTTTGGAGGATGTTGTAGAAGGTAAGTAAATATTGGAGTATATGATGTTTAAAGTATTCTTCAGCAGCCTCACTATAACTGTGGGATTTAAAGCTGGAGGATGTTACAATCTAGTGAGGAAGCTAGAAGCATCTCTTCTTTCTAAATCCTAATTATATATATATATACACACACACATATATATACACACACACGTATATACATGTGTGTATATATATGTGTAAAATCCACAGGAATAAGTACCACATGCAAGATTGCAAGACAATTCTATTGAAACATGCCTCTTCTCCATTTTCCAGTTGCCTTCATAATTGTCTATGACATTTGCTACCTGCTTTAGAAAAAGGGAAACTTTTTTGGAAAATTTGAATGGAACCCATTCAATAACTACTGAGGTAGGCAAGAAAATAAATAAAATTAGTATATCACTAATGTTTATCTTCCTTTTGTGGGGCAAAAATTATATTTATATTATAGCTTAAATAATCAATTATATTGCCCTATGTATGAATCTTTCCAAAATTTCTTAATTTCCACTATGTATCAATAATGGAAACAGAAAATCCCAAGAGAAAAAAATACTCAAAAGTTTTTGGTTCATTTGATTTTTTACATCAATTTTAAAAAGCTGTACATATATAATCGGTCGGGCGCGGTGGATCACGCCTGTAATCCCAACACTTTGGGAGGCCGAGGCGTGCAGATCACGAGGTCAGGAGATCGAGACCATCCTGACTAACACAGTGAAACCCCGTCTCTACTAAAAATACAAAAAGAATTACCCGGGCATAGTGGCGGGCGCCTGTAGACCCAGCTACTCGGGAGTCTGAGGCATGAGAATGGCGTGAACCCAGGAGGCGGAGCTTGCAGTGAGCCGAGATCGCGCCACTGCACTCCAGCCTGGGCTGCAGAGGGAGACTCCGTCTCAAAAAAAAAAAAAAAAAGAAAAGAAAAGAAAAAAACCTGTACATATATAATCAAAATAGGGCTAAAAATGTCCAAGTGAACTTACACAAGTGTATTTGTCTTCTGTTTTCTCAATCACAATAGTCTGTGTTTCACTACCCGGTGGTATATATTCGTAGTCATCATACAGGAGGCCTAGGATTGGATATTGTGTCCTGTACCTGTAGACAAGAAAAGAGTTTACAGGCTGCATGAGAAAATAACTTACATTCCTTTTTAGTCACTCCTAGTTTGATTGCCCTTATTAAGCCAATTTGGCTCTGAATGACTTTTTAACTGTTACTGAAAAAAGAAAAAAAAATCCAATTTCAATGGACAAAGATGTACAACCATTATTTTCAAGAAAATAAAATAGAGAGACTTCTGTTTCTGGCCATGATGGACCACTGGCAGCACAGGACAGTGACCCCAGAAAAGGGAAGCAAATGATATGGGCCCTACAAGTGCCTAGCTCACTGCCTGGAGAGATTTTCTTGGTCACAGGATAAGGAAAAGGAAGCTAAACAGATCCCAGCAGTCTCACCAAGATGAGATGATAAAGTTTAGAATAAATATAGGCAAAGGCACCCTGAGTTTGTGCGGCACAGGAGCAGACAGAAGAGAGCTACATAGGCAGAGGTCAGGACAGCTGTAGGGGTTTTCCCAAGAACCTTTGGGTGAGTACAGATCAGTGTGTCTATATGTGGAGAAGCTACCAAGACTTAGGAAATAATGACTAGAAAAGAGCAGGCTGGCAATTTTTGGAGCTCTCATAGGGTTGGTAATGTTTTGTGTTCCACTAAGCAGAGTGAAAAGCTCTCCCGATGTAGAGGCCATCAGATAGATACCACAGAATATTGCCTTAGTAGTGGGATAAAATTAGCCTCAAAGTACAGGTTATTCTCAAAAAGCTTAAAAGCAAGGCTTGAATGTATGAAATTGTTTCCAAGTAATTTCCTCTCAGAACAAAACCCCAAATATTTTAAGTAATACCCTAGCAAAAATCTAAAATTCAACAATATAAAATCACAATTCATGGCATTCAATGAAAAATGAATAGTCATGCAATGGAAGATATGACTAATAATGAAGAGAAATATAAATTAGTAGAAACAGACCAAGAGACAATACTGATAAAAAATTAGTAGGCAGATGTGCATTTATTACAAACATGCAAAATATACAATGTATATTCAAGAAGTTAGAGGAAAGCATGAACACAATGAGGAGAGAAATAGAGAATATAAAAAAGATCCACAATGGACTTCTAAAGATTAAAAATATAGATGGCATTAACAGCAGATTAGGCACTGCCTTAAAAAAAGACCAGTAAATTAACAGCAGATTAGGCACTGCATTAAAAAAAAAGACCAATAAATTTGAATACATCAAGAGAAATAATCTAAAATAAAACAAAAGAAAATGGAAAAAAAATGAACGAAGCATGAAATAACTGTGGAAAATATCAAATGTCCTTATATATGTATAATTAAAGTCCTGCAGGATTGGCAGCAGAAAAAAATAATTGAAGACATAATGACCAAATTATTTCCAAGTGTGATGTAAAGCTATAAACACATGTATCCAAGAAGCTTAGTGAATGTGAAAAAAAGAAACATGAAGAAAACTACAGAGAGGCACATCATTATCAAATTGCTGAAAACCAGTCAAAGAGAATCTTAAAAACAGTCTCAGAGAAGAAAGGACATTATTCAAAGAACAAAAATCATAAGATTAACAAAAAACTTATCAGTCACAATGAAAGTCAGAAGACAGAAGAGCAACATTGTTAAAGTACTTTTTTAAAAAAAGTGTAAAAAAAAAATCTCCTTAATCTGATAAGCAACTTCAGCAAACTCTCAGGATACAAAATCAATGTACAAAAATCACAAGCATTCTTATACACCAATAACAGAAAAACAGAGAGCCAAATCATGAGTGATCTCTCATTCACAGTTGCTTCAAAGAGAATGAAATACCTAGGAATCCAACTTACAAGGGATGTGAAGGACCTTTTCAAGGAAAACTACAAACCACTGCTCAGCGAAATAAAAGAAGACACAAACAAATGGAAGAACAGTCCATGCTCATGGATAGGAAGAATCAATATTGGAAAATGGTCATAGTGCCCAAGGTAGTTTATAGATTCAATGCCATCCCCATCAAGCTACCAATGACTTTCTTCACGGAATTGGAAAAAACTACTTTCAAGTTCATATGGAACCAAAAAAGAGCCCGCATTTCCAAGAAAATCCAAAGCCAAAAGAAAAAAGTTGGAGGCATCACGCTACCTGACTTCAAACTATATACAAGGCTACAGTAACCAAAACAGCATGGTACTGGTACCAAAACAGAGATATAGACCAACGGAACAGAACAGAGCCCTCAGAAATAATACCACACATCTGCAACCATCTGATCTTTGACAAACCTGACAAAAACAAGAAATGGGGAAAGGATTCCCTATTTAATAAATGGTGCTGGGAAAACTGGCTAGCCATGTGTAGAAAGCTGAAACTGGATCCCTTCCTTACACCTTATACAAAAATTAATTCAAGATGGATTAAGGACTTAAATGTTAGACCTAAAACCATAAAAACCCTAGAAGAAAACCTAGGCAATACCATTCAGGCCATAGGCATGAGCAAGGATTTCATGACTAAAACACCAAAAGCAATGACAACAAAAGCCAGAATTGACAAATGGGACCAAATTAAACTAAAGAGCTTCTGCACAGCAAAAGAAACCACCATCAGAGTGAACAGGCAACCTACAGAATGGGAGAAAATTTTTGCAATCTACCCATCTGACAAAGGGCTAATATCCAGAATCTACAAAGAACTTAAACAAATTTACAAGAAAAAATCAAACAACCCCATCAAAAAGTAGGCAAAGGACATGAACAGACACTTCTCAAAAGAAGACATTTATGCAGCCAACAGACACATGAAAAGATGTTCATCATCACTGGTCATCAGAGAAATGCACATCAAAACCACAATGAGATACCATCTCACACTAGTTAGAATGGTGATCATTAAAAAGGAAACAATAGGTGCTGGAGAAGATGTGGAGAATTAGGAACACTTTTACACTGTTGGTGGGACTGTAAACTAGTTCAACCATTGTGGAAGACAGTGTGGCGATTCCTCAAGGATCTAGAACTAGAAATACCATTTGACCCATCCATCCCATTACTGGGTATATGCCCAATGGATTATAAATCATGCTGCTCTAAAGACACATGCACACGTATGTTTATTGTGTCACTATTCACAATAGCAAAGACTTGGAATCAACCCAAATGTCTATCAATGATAGACTGGATTAAGAAAATGTGGGATATATACACCATGGAATACTATGCAGCCATAAAAAAGGATGAGTTCATGTCCTTTGTAGTGACGTGGATGAAGCTGGAAACCATAATTCTGAGCAAACTATTCCAAGGACAGAAAACCAAATACCCCATGTTCTTACTCACAGGTGGGAATTAAACAATGAGAACACTTGGACACAGGGTGGGGAACATCACACACCAGGGCCTGTCATGGGGTGCCCCGAGGGGGAAGGGATAGCATTAGGAGATATACATAATATAAATGACAAGTTAATGGGTGCAGCACACCAACATGGCACATGTATACATATGTAACAAACCTGCACATTGTGCACATGTACCCTAGACTTAAAGTATAATAAAAATTAAAAAAAAGACCAGCTTACTCGTCTATACACAACAAAAATATTTTTGAATAATGAAGAATTGATAAAGACTGTTTTCAGACTTAAAAGGCCAAAAGAAGTATTCAGCAGAAAAGAAGCATGATAAGAAATGTTAAAAGAAGTTTTTAAGGCAAAGGGAAAATGATACAAGATAGAAATTTGAATTTGACCAAAGTAATACATAGTACCAGAAAAGATTAATATGTAGGTGAATTTAAAATATTTTTTTTCTTATTGTTAATATTTCTTTAAAAGATAATTGACTGTTGAAAACAAAAATAATAATGTATTTAGGGGCTAATGATATATGTAAAATAAGTATATATGATAAAAATAGTGAAAGTCATATTAGTCATATGAAGGGGAAATGGAAGTTGATTATTACAAAGTTGTTATGCTACATGTGATGGGATCTAATATTATTGGAAAATAAGCAGTGATCACTTAAAGAAGAATATTATAAACCCTACAGCAATCAAAAGAAAGAAGTATACCTAATAAGCTAATAAAATAGATTAAACGAAACATGAAGAAATAATCCAAAAGAAGAGAGGAAAAGAGAAAGAACGAAAATGTGAGGTAAATAGAAAACAAATAGCAAGAAAGTAAATTTAAATCTCTCCATATAGATATGTATGGCCTAAACACTCCAATTAAAAAGCAAAGATTGTTAAATTAGATAAAAACTCAAGACCCAACTACATGTGCTATTTACAAAAACCATACAATCCTTAACACTTTACCAACAAGCAAACTAATAGATTAGTGTAAAAGGATGGAAACATATGTACCATGCAATTTCTAATCAAAAGAAAGTTGGAGTGGTTATATAAATATCAGATGAAGTAGCCTTCAGAACAAGAAGCATTAGTGCAGATAAAGGGTGATTTTATAATGATAAAGGTGTCAATTCATCAACAAGATGTAGCAATCCTAAATGTTCATTCATCAATAAAACATAACAATCCTAAATGTTTATGTACCTCCCAGCAGAAATTCAAAATACATGAAGCAAATACTGATAGAACTGAAAGGAGAAATAAGCAAATCCACAATTAGAGTTGGAGATTTTGGCATGCCTTTCAAGATAATTGATATAAGTAGAAAGAAAATTAGTAAATATATAGATGAAATCCCCAAATATGTGGAAACCAAAAAATACAAATCTGAAAAACCGGTAGATCCAAGTACAAATTAAAAGGAAAGTTAGAAAATATTTTGAACTAAATGCAAATGAAAATATAACTTATCAAAATTGTGGGATGCAGCTAAAATAGTGCTTAAGTAGAAATTTATAGCATTCAAAGTTTATATTACAAAAGAAGAATGGTCTAAAATCAATGACCTATGTTTCCAGGTTTTGAAACTGGAAAAGAAACAGAAAAGTAAGTGGAAAATAACATAAGAAAAAACAAAGATAGGAGAAGAAATCAGTGAAATAGGAAAGAGAGAAACAGTATAGGAAAATCAATTAAATTGAAAGCTGATTCTTCAAGAATATCAACTTAAATTAACACAACTCTAGTCAGACTGGTTAGCAAAGAAAAAGAACATACAGTTTACCAATATCAAGAAAGAAGGGATATCCCTATAGGTCCTACAGTCTTTGAAAGAATAATAAAGAAATATTATGGCAATTTTATGCCAAAACTTGGCAATTTAGATGAAATGCACAAATTCCTCGAGAGCTACAAACTAAAAAAGCTAACTAAAGAAGAAATAGATAATCTGAATAAGTATGGGTCAATTTTTAAAATTGAATTTGCAATTAGATGCTTTCACACAAAGTCAACTCCAGTCCAGGATGACTTTACTAGTTATCTCTACCAAAAAATTAACAAATAAATGATATCAATCTTACATAAACTCTTCCAAAATATAAAATAGTAGGGCATACTTCTCAACTCATTGTATGAGGTCAGCATTACTCTGGTGACAAAGCAGTCAGAGGCATCATGAGAAAAGAAATGTACAGGCTAATATCACTAGTGAATACAGGTGTCAGATCCTTAACAAAATTTGAGCAAATTGGATCTAGCAATTTATAAAAAGGATACTACATTAATCTAGCACAATTTATCCCAGTAACAAAAGGTTGGTTTAATATTCAAAAATCAGCAATTCATCATTTTAACAGATCAAACAATAAAAACTTACGTTTGGGTTTGGGATTTTAAGAATAGAGGAGTAAGGAGTTTGACAGACCCTCCCTACAATAAAACAATTATTTGATGATTTCACTGGTTAAAATAAACTGCATATTTAAAAAAATTAATCATTTTAAGTCTCTGGAACTCATTTAAGGGAGGACAGCAAATAGAAAAATATTCAAGAAAATCTACTAAACCTTGTTAAGAACATTGAAAGACTATGATATTTGAGCCATGACCTGCTTCGTCCAACTACCTCCTATCCCTAAGCTCCTGTTTCGGGCAAGAGTGGTTGAGAAGTCGTACTCTCTTCTTCTACCCTGTCCCCCACTTGTAGAATGGAAACTCTATAGCAGACATGGCAGGCTGAAAATATTGGGTTCCAGATCAACTCTATCCAACATACTCCTTGGTCAGAGATTCCACAATGACAGAAGCAAGCCAAGGAGACCACAGGCTGCCACCTCCCCTCAATGTCCACTGACAGAACAGATTGTCACTGGAAAAAGTGGGTACCTGCTCCAGTTCTGGTGCAGTAGCACAGGGATTCTTCCCAGGTTGAAAGGCAATGATATGGTTTGACTGTCTCCCCACCAAGATCTCAACTTGAATTGTATCTACCAGAATTCTCACGTGTTGTTGGAGAGATCCAGGGGAGGTAATCGAATCATGGGGGCTGGTCTTTCCTGTGCTATTCTCTTGATAGTGAGTAAGTCTCATGAGATCTTATGGTTTTATCAGGGGTTTCTGTTTTTGCATCTTTCTCATTTTCTCTTGCCACTGCCATGTAGGAAATGCCTTTCACATCCCGCCATAATTCTCAGGCCTCTCCAGCCATGTGGAACTGTTAAGTTCAATTAAACCTCTTTTTGTTCTCAGTTTCAGATATATGTTTATCAGCAGCATGAAAACGAACTAATACAGGCTGTCTATAAGTACAAATGCTATGCAGCTCTGTGTGATGGGACTGACTTCATTTGAAACAGATAATGTAAAAATCCACATCTAAGAACGTTGTTGAAAATACCGATGGACTTTGTGGAGAGCAATTAAGAAGAGGCTGGAGGCTCTAGAATACAAGCAAAATGGCAGAGCAGCCTGAAGATAAATAGGAAAAGAGATGGCTAAAAAGAGTCCTCCTGGGATCACAGTCATTTATGGGAGTCAAGAAAGCTACGCACATATGCTAGGCCACAACCACTCAGGCGCATGCAGAGCAGAAATTGGGGGAAGAAATGAAAGCATGTCACAAGGTGGACATACCATCAACACAGGTCACATGACTCACTGGCGCAAGGGGCTTAAATGTAACCTCTAACAAATTGTTGAACAAAAAGTTGCTCTGGTCCAGGGGCAATTCCTAGGAAGCCAAGCTACAAATAAAATCAGGTTCATACATGGCAGTCGGGCCAACCATGTGCATGCCCAAGGCTGCATGCTCTCATGTGCAATCAAGGAGGGAGCTTCCAATACACTAGTCTCTGGCTGAATGTGGGTCAAAAAAATGCAAATATCCTGAACTGTGATGGCAGCTCCCAAGCCACACATATATCCAATAGTGTAAAAATATAACTGAGTAAGGTGTCATAAGCACAACTTTTTACCACTAGGTGGCTTATTCAAGCTTGGGGGCATCCTCTGGGTAGTTCAGTCAGAAGGGAAAAAGCAAAAAAAACAAAACAAACACACACACACACACACACACACACAAAAAAAAAAAAAAAAAAAAAAACAAGAGAAAAAAATCTGAACAGGGACACTAGAAGATAAACAATTTGGAGAAAACAAAAGACTTTGAAGAATTAGTTTAGGGAAAGTACTAAGTACATAATCATGCAAACAACCCCTAGCAAGAGGTGGGGGTGTGGGAACAGGGATCAGTATCCAGAGTTGCTACAGCATATTCTTCAAAATGTCTAATTTTCAAAATAAAATTATAAAACATGCGAATAAAGAAGAAATACTGACACATAAAAGGAGGGAAGAAAGCAGGCAATAGAAAATTTTTGTATTTTGTTTATTTTTCAACTTATATTTCAGAAAACGGAGTACAAGTGCAAGTCTGTTACAAAAGTTTACATGATGCTGAGGTTTGTGGTATGAATGACCCTGTCACCCAAGTATTGAACATGGTACCCATAGTTTTTCAGCCCTTGCCTGCTGCCATCTCTCCACCCTCCAGTAGTCCCCAGTGTCTACTGTTCCAATCTTTATGCCCATGAGTATCCCATGTTTAGCTCCCACATTTAAGTGAGAACATGCACTATCTGGTTTTCTGCTTCTGTTAGTTTTATATAGGATAATGGCCTCCAGGTGCATTCATTTTACTTCAAAATACATGATTTTTTTTATGGCTGCACAGTATTACATGGTGTATATATACCACATTATCTTCTTCCAGTCCAACATTGATGGGCACCTGGGTTGATTCCATGTTTTTGCTATTTTGAAATAACACTGCAATGAACATGCAGGTGCATGTGTCTTTGGGTAGAATGATTTTTTTTACTTTGGGTATATACCCAGAAATGAGAATGCTGGGTCAAATGGTAAACTCGTAGTTCTTTGAGGAATCTCCAAACCGCTTTCCACAGTGGCTGAACTAATTTACATTCCTACCAACAGTGCATAAGCATTCCCTTTGATCTGCACCCTCATCAGCACCTGTTGTTTATCGACTTTTTAATAATGGCCATTCTAACTGGTGTGAAATGTTATCACATTGTGGTTTTACTTTTATTTCTCTGATCATTAGTGATGATAAGCATTTTATTCATGTTTGGTGGTTTCTTGTATGTCTTCATTTGAGAAGTGTATGTTCATATCCATTGCCCCTTTTTAATGATTTTTTTTTTGCTTGTTGATTTAAGTTCCTTACAGATTCTGCATATTAGAACTTTACAGATACAGAGTTAGTGCATATTTTCTCCCATTTTGTAGGTTGTCTGTTTACTCCCTTGATATTTTCTCTTGCTCAGCAGAAGTTCTTTAGTTTAATTAGATACCGTTTGTCAATTTTCGCTTTTGTTGTCGTTGCTTTTGACATCTTTGTCATTACATCTTTGTCTGTGCCTGTGTCCTGAATGGTAATGCCTAGATTGTCTTCCAGGAATTTTATAGTTTTGGAGTTTACATTTAAGTCTTTAGTTCATCTTGAGTTAATTTTTGCATATAGTGTAAGGAGGGGTCCAGTTTCAATCTTCTGCATATGGATAGCCAGTTATCCTGGCACCATTTATTGAATAGGGAATTCTTTCCCCATTACTTGTTTTTGAAACCTTGGTCAAAGATCAGATAGTTATAGGTGTGTGGCCTTATTTCTGGGTTCTCTATTCTGTTCCATTGGTCTACGTGTCTGTTCTTGTACCAGTACCATGCTGTTTTGGTTAGTGTAGCCCTGTAGTATAAATTAAAGTTGAGTAGTGTGATGCCCCCAAGCTTTGTTCTTTTTGTTTTGGATTGCCTTGGCTGTACGGGCTCTTTTTTGGTTCCATATGAATTTTAAAAGTTTTTTTTGTAGTTCTGTGAAGAATGTCAAAGATAGTTAAGTGGAAATAGTATTGAATCTATAAATTGCTTTGGGCAGTATGGTCATTTTAACAATATTGATTCTTCCTATCCATAAGCATGGAATCATTTTCCATTTCTTTGCAGCATCTCTGATTTTTTTTTTTTTTTTTTTTGAGCAGTTTTGTAGTTCTACTTGTAGAGATCTTTCACCTCCCTAGTTAGCTGTATTCTTTTTGTGACAATTGTGAATAGGAGGTCGTTTCTGATTTGGCTCTCTGCTTGATATTTGTTGGTGGATAGGAATGCTAGTGACTTTTTCACATTGATTTTGTATCCTGAGACTTTGCTGAAGTTGTTTATCAGCTTAAGAAACTTTTGGACTGAGACTGTGGAGTTTTCTAGATATAGGATCATGTCATCTGCAAACACGGATAGTTTGACTTCCTCTCTTCCTATTTGGATGCCTTTATTTCTTTCTCTTGCCTGATTGCCCTGTTCAGTACTTGAATGTTCAACATTCAATACTATGTTCAGTAGGAGTGGTGAGAGAGGGCATCCTTTTCTTGTGCTGGTTTTCAGTGGGAATGCTTCCAGCTTTTGCCCATTCAGTATGATGTTGGCCGTGGCTTTTTCACACATGGCTCGTATTATTTTGAGGTATGTTCCTTCCATACCTAGTTTATTGAGAAATTTTAACATAAATGGATGTTGAATTTTATAGAAAGCCTTTTCTGCATCTATTGAGATAATCATGTGTTTTTTGTCTTTAGTTGTGTTTATGTGATAAATCAGTTATTAATTTGTATATGTCTAACCAACCTTGTGTTCCAGGGATGAAGCCTACTTGATTATGGTGGGTAAGCTTTTTGATGAACTGCTGGATTTGGTTTGCCAGTATTTGTTGAGGATTTTTGCATTGATGTTCATCAAGGGTATTGACCTGAAATTTTCATTTTGTTTTTGTATCTCTGCCAGGTTTTGATATCAGGGTGATGCTGGCCTCATATAACGAGTTAGGGAGGAGTCCTTCTTCCTCTGTCTTGTAGAATAGTTTCAGCAGGAATGGTCCCAGCTCTTCTTTGTATCTTTGGTAGAATTCAGCTGTGAATCCGCCTAGTCCTGGCCTTTTTGTTGTTGTTGTTTGGCACGCTATTTATTACTGCTTCAATTTCAAAACTCATTATTGGTCTGTTAGAGGATTAAATCTCTTCCTGGTTCACTCTTGGGAGGGTGTATGTGTCCAGGAGTTAATCCTGGACACAGCAAAAGAAACCATCAACAGAGTAAACAGACAACCTACAGAATGGGCAAAAATTTTTTGCAAACTATGCATCTGACAAAGGTCTAATATCCAGCTTCTGTAAGGAACTTAAACAAATTTACAAGAAAAAAACAAACAACCCCTTAAAAAAAAAGTGAGCAAATGACATGAACAGACACTTTTCAAAAGAAGATGTATATGTGACCAACAAGCATATTATAAAAAGCTTAACATCACTGATCATTAGAGAAATGCAAATCAAAACCACAATGAGATACCATCTCACACCAGTCAGATTGACTATTATTTAAAAAGTCAAAAATGACAGATGCTGGTGAGGTTGTGGAGTAACATGAACACTTATACACTGTTAGAGGTGTGTAAATTAGTTCAGCCATTAAGAAAGTGTAGCAACTCCTTAAAGACCTAAAGACAGAGATACCATTCAACCCAGCAATCTCATTACTGGGTGTATACCTAAAGCAAAATAAATCATTCAATTGTAAAGATGCATACATGTGTATGTTCATTGCAGCACTATTCACTATAGCAAAGACATGGAGTCAGCCTAATGCCCATCAATGATAGGCTGGATAAAGAAAATATGGTACATTTACACCATGGAATACTACGCACACATAAAAAAGAACAAGATCATATCATTTTCAGGGACATGGATGGAGCTGGAGGCCATTATTCTTAGCAAACTAACACAGGACCAGAAAACCAAATATTGCATGTTCTCACTTATAAGTGGGAGCTAAATGATGAGAACACATGGACATGTAGAGAGGAGCAACACACACTTGGCCTTTCAGAAGGTGGAAGGTGGGAGGAGCGAGAGGATCAGGAAGAATAACTAATGGATACTAAGCTTAATACATGGGTGACAAAATAATCTGTACAACAAACCTCTGTGACTCAAGTTTACCTGTGTAACAAATCTTCACTTGTACCACTGAACATAAAATAAAAGTTAAAGAAGAAAAAAACAGGCATGGTGGCTCATGCCTGTAATCCCAGCACTTTGAGAGGCCAAGGGGCAGACTGGCCAACATGGTGAAACCCTGTCTGTACTAAAAATACAAAAATTAGCAAGGAGTGGTGGTGCATGCCTGTAATCCCAGATACTCTGGAGGCTGATGCAGGAGAATCACTTGAATCTGGGAATCAATGGTTGCAGTGAGCTGGAATCATGCCACTGCACTCCAGGCTGGGTGACAGAGCAAGACTCCATCAAAAAACATGAAGAAGAGGAAGAGGAAGAGGAAGAAGAAGAAGAAGAAGAAGAAGAAGAAGAAGAAGAAGAAGAAGAAGAAGAAGAAGAAGAATTATTAAAAAGAATTAAAGAAAATACTGGCCAGGTGCGGTGGCTCAAGCCTGTAATCCTAGCACTTTGGGAGGCCGAGACGGGCGAATCACATGGTCAGGAGATCGAGACCATCCTGGCTAACACGGTGAAACCCCGTCTCTACTAAAAAAACACAAAAAACCAGCCGGGCGCGGTGGCGGGTGCCTGTAGTCCCAGCTACTCGGGAGGCTGAAGCAGGAGAATGGCATAAACCCAGGAGGCGGAGCTTGCAGTGAGCTGAGATCTGGCCACTGCACTCCAGCCTGGGCGACAGAGCCAGACTGCATCTCAAAAAAAAAAAAAAAAAAAAAAAAAAAGAAAAAGAAAAAAAAGAAAATACTACTGAATTTTTACATTAGTTTTGTGTTCTGAAACTTTACTGAAGACATTTACTAGGTCTAGGAGACTTTTGGTGGAGTCTTTAGTCTTTTCTAAGTATAGAATCCTATCAGCAAGGAGAGAGAGTTTGACTTCTTTTCTTAATTGGATGCCTTTTATTTCTTGCTCTTGTCTGATTGCTCTGGCTAGGACTTCCCATACTACGTTGAATGGGAGGGTTAGAGAGAACATCTTTGTCTTGTTCCCGTTCTGAAGAAGAATGTTTCTCTCATGCTGTCAGTGGGGTGTTGCAGTCTCCCATTGTTATTTTGTGGTTGCCTAAGTCTTTTCATGGGTCCAAAAGAACTTCTTTTACAAATCTGTTTGTATGCAGATGTTATGTTCCAATGTTGGATGCATACATATTTAGGACAGTTAAGTCTTCTTGTTGAATTGAACCCATTATCATTATGTAATGCCCTTCTTTGTCTTTCTTGATTGTTGTGGGTTTAAACTCGTTTTATATGATATGAGAATAGTAATTTTGATTAGCTTTTGTGTGTTCAGTATGCTATTGACTGTGGGTTTCTCATAGATGGCTATTATTATTTTGAGGTATGTTTCTTTGACGCCTAGTTTCTTGAGGGTTTTTATCATGAAGGGATGTTGGACTTTATTGATAGCTATTTCTGCATCACTTAAGATAATCACATGCTCTTTTGTTTTCAATTTTGCTTATGTGGTGAATCACATTTATTGATTTGCATAGGTTGAACCAACCTTGAATCCCAAGAATAAAGCCTACTTGAATGTGGTGAATTAACTGTTTGTTGTACTGCTGGATTGGGCTTGCAAGTATTTTGTTGGTGATTTTTGTGTTCATGTTTGTCATGGTTATTGGCATGAAATTTTCTTTTTTCATTGTGTCTATGCCAGATTTTGGTATCAGGATAATGCTGGCTTCATAGAATGAGTTAAGGAGGACTCCTTCCTCCTCTATTTTTGGAATAGTTAATGGTAGGATTGATAACAATGCTTCCTTGTATGTCTGGTAGTATTTACCTGTGAATCCTTCTGGTCCAGGGCTTTTTTTGTTGTTGTTTTGTAAGGATTTTTAAATTACTAATTCAATTTTAGAATTCATTATTTTTCAGTTCAAGTTTTCACTTTCTTCCTGGTTCAGTCTTGGAAGGGTATATGTTTGCATGAATTGATCCATTTCCTCTAGATTTTCCAATTTGTGTTATAGAGGTTTTCATCATAGTCTGAGGACCTTTTGTATTTCTGTAGGATTGGTTGTAAAGCCATCTTTTTTATTTCTGATTGTGCTTAGTGGAAACTTATCTTTTTCTTTGTTAATCTAGCTAAGTGTTCAATTGGTCTTTTTTATTCTTTCAAAGTACCAACTTTTGGTTTCATTGATCTTTGGTATGAATTTTGCATCTCAATTTCATTTAGTTCTTTTCTAATTTTAGTTATTTTCATCTGCTATCTTTGGATTTGGTTTGTTCTTAGTTCTGTTAAGTGTAATATTAAATTGTTAACTTGAGAACTTTCTAACTTTTGTTGTAGGTGTTGAGTGATGTAAACTTCCTCTTAACACTGCTTTGGATGCATCCCAATTATTTTGATATGTTATTTCTCTATTTTCACTAATTTCAATGAAATTATTTTTTATTTCTTTCTTGATTTTGTTGTTCACCCAAAAGTCATTTGGGAGCAAGTTGTTTAATTTCCATGTAATTGCACAGTTTTGAGATATCTTCTTGGTATTGATTTCTATTTTTATTGCACTGTGGTCTGAGCATATGCTTGGTATAATTTTGATTTTTAAAAATTTATTGAGGTTTACTTTATGGTCAAGCATATGCTCAATATTAGAATATGTTTGGGTGGATTATTCTGTAGGTGTCTATTAGGTCCAGTTGGTTGAGTGTCAAATTTAAGCCCCAAATTCCTTTGTCAGTTTCCTGCCTTAATGATCTCTCTCATGCTGTCAGTGGGGTGTTGCAGTCTCCCATTGTTATTTTGTGGTTGCCTAAGTTTTTTCATAGGTCCAAAAGAACTTCTTTTACAAATCTGTTTGTATGCAGATGTTATGCTCCAATATTGGATGCATACATATTTAGGACAGTTAAGTCTTCTTGTTGAATTGAACCCATTATCATTATGTAATGCCCTTCTTTGTCTTTCTTGATTGTTGTGAGTTTAAACTCATTTTATATGATATAAGAATAATAACCCCTGCTCTTTTTTGTTTTCCATTTGCATGATAGATCTTTCTCTATCCCTTTACTTTGAGTCTGTGAGTGTCACTGCCTGGGAGATGGGTCTCTTGAAGACAGCAGACAGTTGGGTCTTGTCTTTTTATTGAACTTGCTACTCTATGGCTTTTAAGTGGGGCATTTTGACTTTTTTACATTCCAGGTTAGTATTGATATGTAAGATTTTGAACATGTCATCTTGTTGTTAGCTGTTTGTTGTGTAGCTTTGGTTGCGTAGTTGCTTCATAGTGTCTGTGGGAGGGAGATGTGCTTAAGTGTGTTTTCATGGTAGAAGATATAATTCTTTCATTTCCATGTTTATCATTTCCCTAAGAACCTCTTGTATAGCTGGTTTAGTGATAATAAATTCCCTTAGTGTTTGCTTATTTTGGAAGTTTATTTCTCCTTCGCTTATGAAGCATAGTTTGGTGGGATATGAAATTCTTGGTTGGAATTTCTTTTCTTTAAGATTGCTGAATATAGAACCACAATCTCTTCGGGCTTGTAAGTTTTCTGATGAGAGGTCTTTTTCTAGCCTGATGGAGTTTCCTTTGTAAATGACTAGGGCCTTCTCTCCTGTAGCCTTTAATAATTTTTTCTTTCACACTGACCTTCATGAATCTGATGACTATGTGTCTTGGGGATGTTTGTCTTGTATAGTATCTCACAGAGGTTCTCTGTATTTCTTGAATTTGCATGTCAACCTCTCTAATGAGATTGAGGAAAGTTTCATGGACCATATCCTCAAATATGTTTTCCAAGTTATTTCTTCTCTCTCCTGTCAGGAATATCAATTAGTTTTAGGTTAGTCTCGTTACATAATCCCATATTTGTCAGAGGTTTTGTCATAATTTAAATGTTTTTTTCTTTATTTTTGTCTAAGTTGATTATAAGATTCTGTCTTCAAGCTCCAAGATTCTTTCCTTGGCTTGGTCTATTCTGTTGTTAATGCTTCAAAATATATCAGGTAATTTTTGTAGTAATTTTTTTCAATTCCAGAAATTTCATTTGGTTCTTTCTTAAAGTGGCTATTTTGTCTTCTTTCAACTTTTGGAGATTTTCACTGTATATCCTGGATTGGGTTTCACCTGTTACCTGAATCTTGATCAGTTTCTTTGTCATCCAGATTCTGAACTTTATTGCTTTAAGTCATTTAAATCTGGTTAAGAACCACTGCAGAGAAGTTGCCTTGTTTGAAGATAAAGGGAAACTCTGACTTTTTTAATTGCCAGAGTTCTAGCACTGATTCTTTCTCATCTGAGCAGGCACGTGCTCCTTTGTGTTTTGGATTTGCTGTAATTTCTATGAGGCTTTTTGTTTTGATATTCTTTATTTCCCTTTACGGTTTAACTGTGGTGCAAGTTGAGTATAGTTAATTAGCTTTGTTTCTAGGTGCTTCCAGGGTGCCAAGGCTCTGTATGGGATCTTTATTTGTGGCTAGATTCTTACCTTGGGTTTCACAGGCAATGTGTATTGGCAGAATACTTTTGGTGTTGTAATTTGGGCAGTAATGCAGTAGATGGCAGTTAAGAGTAATGGTTGGCAGAGAGTCTTACTCTGCTCTGTGGCTTTTTTATATTTCTGCACATTTGCAATGGTACTCTGTGGGGACCGGGGGAGAGAGATGACCCCCTAGCCAGGTCCATTCCCAGGCCTCAGGGTAGCCCCCCTTGATCACTGGCACTGCATCCACATTTCATTTGTTAGATGTTCTTGGCCATGGGGCTCTCTCAGGCAGAGACCGTGTCTAGCAGACAGGCCTCACTCTTCCTGGACAGGCCCTGCAGACGGATGTGTGCCCTGCTTCTGCACTGGCCTATGAACTCACACCTCACACTCAGTGTATTGAGATTGGGGGTTCCTCCCCAGGTTGAGTTCTGGCAAAAATCTCAACTCAGAACTCCTGAGCTGTGTGCTACAACCTTGGGGCATTGGAACCATGCCTGTGGCTTTGTCCTCTGCCTCCTTGGGATCAGGCGCCTGTTGTGCTGGGAGAGCTGAAGTGTTCCCAGGCTGTGGGGAAAGCACTCCAGCAGGGCCACTGGCAAGACAGTCAGACCAAGCAGTGGAGGCTGTGCTGCGTGAACACACTTGCAGAATCAGCCAGGCAAAAACTTTGGAGGGATTGTGGACAGAAAGACATGCAGAACAGATGTGTCCAGACAACCCTGGGGGAATGGGCACCTATGGCCACATTTTGTTGTAGCTGCTCCACATGTAAAACCCCCTGGGGTCCATGCAGGCTAGAGCTCTGTTTTTGTCTATTCTTTGGACAGATCCTCCTGACAATTGAAATGACTGCAAGAGTCATGGGATCTCTTGTAGCTAGGATGCCAGAGGTCCATGGTGAGAGTGGGTTGCCCTGCTGTCACTTAACTCACCCATTCCTTAGAAGGTGTTTAGGACCAGGAACTAATCCTGGTGCTTGGCACACCAATGCAGTTTTCCCAGCTTTCTCCCTATTCAGCCTTAGCATCTGTGTTACCTATCAAATCTCAGTGTTTTCTCTCCGTGTTTTCTCTCCAAAGATCTTTTTAAAGTACAAACAGATAGTGGAGAATTTACTGGTTTGTTTATTGGATATTTTGGTCTCTTGTGGTGAGAGAAGTGCTTCCTGGATGTGTATACTTGGCCATCTTGTTCCTCCCTCCAGAAACTACTTTTAAAGAGGACCAGATGGTGTAGTTAGAAGACAAAGACTTCAAAGAAGCTATAATAAATATGTTTTTAGGGCTGGGCTTAGTGGCTCATGCCTGTAACCCCAACACTTTGCGAGGCCATCATAGGATGACTGCTTGAGACCGGGAATTTGAGGCCAGCCTGGGCAACATAGTGAGAATACAAAGAACTGAAAAAAACCGTGCTTAAGGAAGTAATGGAAGACGATGTCAGTGAAAATGTATAACAACCTCCAGAAATGCTCTATGCCATAAAAGAAAAAGGAAATCTGGCCAATAAAAATCAAAACTAACTTTATCAGAACTCTCAAAATTAATAAAGTTTTACAGTCTCCAGAGAGCATTTATTTAGGAAAAAACAGTTAAATCTTGGTTAAATAAACAAGCTTTGTGACATCTGAAATTGTCCTATTCTCATCTCTGTCTCTCCAACTATGCAATAGAATTTTAAAACAATCTTGGTAAAACCCAGAAGCCTGGCAGCCACTACAAGACAAAACAAGGTTAGAGCTCCTTCAAAGCCACATTGTCATTATTATAATTGTCGTTGTTTGATTTGTCTGTTGATTCTGTGGAAAACTCCACTTGCAAGGATGTCTTTTAAAACTTGACTTGTAGCTCAACCAATTTGAAAATTCTTTTTCCTGGGAACATTTGTCAAAAATAATGTGCGGAAATTGTTGAATATCACAACTACCTGAGGTGGCTATAATAGTTCAGGCAGACAAGAAATTGACCAAAAATGATAAAAGGAAAAACTGAGGAATAAATTGTCCATAGTGGGCTTTGAAAAGTTGTTATATGTTCCCGGGAATCTAGAAAGCCACAAGCACGTGTAGGGCTTTGTACATGCCCAAGGCTGTACGCATGTGAAGGAAAGGCCTGAGAAAACCCTGAGCCCTCACTACTGGCTAATTTTAAAACTCTGTGTAAGCAGGAAATGGGGGCTAAAGACGAGCTATAAATTGCCTACCAGAACATTGAAGAGGTGTCCAAACACAGACAAAGAGACTTTCAGTGAAAACTAGGAGACTTACTAGTTTCATGTTTGTAACGAAACCTCTGTTTAAATGTTAACTGACCACTAAGATAAATGAGCAGAGACTTCAGTGACCACATAAGAAAAGAATACAGACTTTACAGAATTAAATCAGAAAAGCCACTAAGCAAAAGATAATAACATCAATAGTAAACAATATCATCAACGAACACCTTGGCAGGAGGGAGTGTCTAATTTCCAGAGTTACCACATTATATTATTTTCAACAAATAATATTTTATTTGTTGAAAATAAATAAATTTTCAGTAAAAAATTATAAGACATACAAAGAAACAGGAAAATATTGCCTATCATGGAAAAAATAACTTGAAACAGTCCATTAAGAAGCCAGATGTTGCATTTACATAGTCTTTAAATTGGCTATTTTAAGTATGTTCAAAGAACTAAAGAAACCATGCCTAAAGAACTAAAGGAAAGGATTAGAGTTGTGCCTTACGGAATAAAGAACATTATAGAAAATTAATTTTAAGAGAAACTACAGTAATTCTGAGGTAAAAAAGATAACTAGATTTAAAAATTTCTCAGCAGCTGATGTGAACAAATGGAAGAAAGAATCAACAAATTGTGAAGAAGGTTCATTGAGTTTATCTAGTCTGAGGAACAGAAAGAAAAAAGAATGAAGAAAAATAAACAGGGCCTCAGATAACTGTGAGTTTCCTCCCTCTCCACAAGGAGAGGGAGGAAAGTGGCAGGAATAATAGCTGAAGAAATGTCTGAAAACTTCCCAAATTTGATTAAAAATATCAACCTGCACATCAAAGAAGCTCAACAAATGCCAAATAGTGGAAAAGAAAAAAAAAAAAAAAGAGATCCAAACCTTGACACATAATAATCAAATTGTCAAGGGCCATAGAAAAAAATAATCTTGAAAGCTGTAAAAAAGAAACATGTCAGAGGGATCCTCAATTAAAAATTATCAACTGATTTCTCATCAGAAATTATAGAGGCCAGAAGGCAATGGGATGACATATTCAAAGTAACAACAACAACAACAAAAAACACTGTCACCTGAGAATTATTTTATCCAGCAAAACTATTCTTCAAAAATGAAGGAAAAGCAATATTTTCCCATACAAGCAAAAACTCAAAGAATTTGTCACTACAAAACCTGTTCTACAAGAAATACCTAAGGAAGTCCTACAAGAAATACTAAAGGAGTCCTTCAGGCTGGAATTTAAGGACTCTATACAGCATCCCAAATCCCTATGAAGAAATAAAGATCACCAGTAAAGGTAACTATACAGGTAAATATTAATTAAATGTCTGGAGTAAACCTAAGGGGAAAAACTCGGAAAATGCAGTAAAAGTAACTAAAAGTAATAAAGTGTTACTGTAGAAAATATTTTACACAGAAGAAGACAGGAATGGAGGAACAGAAGAACAAAAAACATGTAAGACATAGAAACAAATAGCAAAATAGCTAATGTAAATCCTAACTTATAAATTACATTAAATGTAAGTGCATGAAATATTCCAACTAAAAGCAGAGATTGGCAGAATGTATAAAAAGATACAACTATGTGTGGTTTACAAGAGTCACAATTTAGATTCAAATACACAAATACGTAAAAAAGGAAAGGACAGAAAAAGATATTTCATACAATTAGTAACCAGAAGAGAGTTTGTATTAATACAAGACAAAATACATATGAGTATAAAACTTTATGACCTTAGGTTTGTCAATAGTTTCTTTTATATAATACCAATAGTTTTTTTATATAATACAAGCAAGAAAAAATATAGATGAATTAGATTTTTTTCTATATTAAATACTTATGCTCCATATTATACTCTCAAGATAATGAAAAGACAACCCATGGAATTGATGAAAACATTTGCAAATCTTGTCCCTGATAAGGGACTTGTATGAGAACATGTGAAAATCTCTTGCAATTCAACTATAAAAAGACAACCCACTTAGATGGGAAAAAAAATTTGAATGGACATTTCTTCAAATAAGATGTATAAATGGCCAATAAGCACATAAAAACTGCTAAACAATATTAGTTATTAGGGAAATACAAATCAAAACTCCAAATGGATACCACTTTCCACCACCTAGGATGGCCATAATCCAAGAGATGAACAATAACAAATGGCAGTGAGGACGGGGAGAAAGTGGAACCCTCATACACTACTAGAAATGTATGATGGTGCTTTTGCTTTGGAAAACAGTATGGCAATTCCTTAAGCCTAGAGTTACCATGTGACGTATCGATTCCACTCCTACGTGTATACTCAAAAGAAATGAATACATGTACCTTACACACTTGTACACAGATGTTAGCAGCATTATTCACAATAGCCAAAAATTGAAAACAACCCAAATGTCCAATTGATTAATCAATAAATAAAATGTATATCCATACAATTGGATATTATTTAGCAAAAAAAAGGAATGAAGTCTTGACTCATGCTAAATCATGGTTGCATTCTGCAAAGATTATGCAAAATGAAAAATCCAGACACAAAAGACTACATATTGTATTATTTCATTTATATGAAATATCCAAAATAGACTTCTGCTGAAGGTATTCATAATTACTTTATATTTGGTTTTGCTAAAAGGCTGGAATGTAATTTGTGGTCATATTGCTACCATGAGGGTAGACTTTACCTGAGGAAGATATCTACACAGGAAAGAGCAGAGCCAAGATATAAAGAAAGACAGATTTAGGCCGAGCGCAGTGGCTCACGCCTGTAATTCCAGCACTTTGGAAGGTCGAGGCGGGCGGATCATTTGAGGTCAGGAAATGGAGACCATCCTGGCTAACACGGTGAAACCCCGTTTCTACTAAAAAATACAAAAAAAAAAAAAAAAAAAAAAATTAGCCCGTCGTGATGGCGGGCCCCTTTAGTCCCAGCTACTGGCTGAGGCAGGAAAACGGCGTGAACCCGGGAGGCGGAGCTTGCAGTGAGCAGAGTTCGCATCACTGCACTCCAGCCTCCAGCCTGGGCGACAGAGCAAGACTCGTCTCAAACAAAAAAAAAAAAAAAAAAAGAAGAAGAAGAAAAGAGAAGAAAAAAGAAGAAAAGAAAAGGAAGAAAAGAAAGATGTATAAGGGCATATTTTGAACACACAAATCGGTCTGGATATCAAGTAATCCCAGTTAAGTTACTTTAAAAAGTCCCAGTTTATGTTGGGTCTTTTGTTACATGAAACAGAGAGAGTCCTAACTAATGCGGTTGGTTAAAAAAACAATTATTTGTTTTTCACTTCCAGGGTAATTAATATATTGTAAATTCAGGAAAGATGTGCTTCAGGATTTTTTTTGACTGAAATAGTGATGTCTTTTTGTGAATATTCATTCTTCAGTAGACTAATTGGCCAGCAGAAAACACCAAACTCTGTCTAGCATGTATGTATCAATTAAACATGAAATAACATGAATTATATGATCATAATTTTTATATTCAAATTTCATTTCAAAATACATTACTTTTTAGTGGTAATAGTAGTCCTTCCACCAGTGGAGGGTTGGTTATGAGAGGAATATATTTCTTGCCGCAACTTTGAGAGTTCCTTACAGATAAAAGATAATATAATCATTTGACGGAAAGTAGAAACATGAGATAATAAATACATTTAATCATTTAGAAGGGTTACTAACAATGATTATACTCCCTCCCTTTTACTCCTTTTTAGCCTTGAGGTAATAATGTTCTAATCCCACTTGTTGAATATCACCTAGTGTTGCTTCACAGTACCTAATAAGTTATATTATATGCCTGTGCAGGAACCTGCAACTGATACAGGATATCTAAATTTGGAAGATAACTTAAGATTGAATGGGCGTGGTTCTCAAGATGAGGATGTGAAAGTTGTTGCTCTGAAAAGCCTGAAAAGTATATCCATAGAAGAAAAGTACTGAAACTTTAATATATAAGCAGATATAGTTTCTAACAAGATATTATCAATGAATGTTACTACCAGCACCATTTGCTCCATAACAGATACAATATTACCTATAATTTTTGATAATTCCTTCAGTACCTATTGAATGCCAGGTCGTGGACTACATGCTACAGATACAAGGAGGAATATAACACATGCTTTAATGAAGCAGCTCATAATGTAGTAAGGAGGTCACAGTCTACTGGGAATTTCACTGCTAATGAAATATAAATGTACAACAGCATTTATTTTTTTCTTAAATTCTAACTTTCATTTGAATTATTTCTCCTGAAATATGTATATTCTACTTCCTCACTTGCACCTACATTTTATTTCATGAAATAAAGTGACTCCTGGATATGTGTCCTTTTCTAGTCCACGGGAAGTATTTATCCTACAGTACTACAGTACTAAGTTGTATTACTTTTCTCCATCCCCACCCCTTCCTTTTATACCTCTGACTGACGCTTTATAAGGGAATCCTTCTCTTCCAGCAAGCTTGTCAGTTCATGAAGCTTAAATTGGAAGTCACTACAACTTCCATCCCTCTTTGAAACATCTTTATGGTACTGGGTTAATTGGGACTAAGGATTTAAAAAGAAATAAGTATTAGTATAATATTTATATAGAAAATATGTAACTGAGTTCCAGGGAGGTTAAGTGACACAAACTCGCACAGTTAGTTATGAAATGAAAGTAAAACACCAATAGTCATAAACTTTCACAGAATTTCATGAGTATGTAATATGAAATGAAATGCCAATTACAAATTTCTCCTTTTTTTAAGATGTCTTTGCTATGTAGGACTAAACATTATCTATGTAACAGTCTTAGGCCACAAGATTTAAAGTAAAGCTAAGAAAACAGGCATTTTAGAGTCCTTGAAATGATAATTCAGGAAATTGCAATACCAATAACTACTATTATATTCTGATTTTCAGTTCACAAAATATTCCTCCTCCATGAATTATCTCAGTTCTCACAGCAGTCCTGTGAAATAAGCATTATTATAATCTTCATTTACAAAACCAGAGAGGTTAAATGACACAGGCAGTAACATAGCTGCAACTCCAAGACAGATCTTCTGACTACAAATATTGTCCATTTCCCTCTTTACCTCATATGTGTATAGCTTAGGTAGAAGTGCTATTAGTAATGTTGGGATGGAAAAGAAATCAGTGGAGGAAATCTGCTAGAAGTATTGGTAGGTTTTTATAACAAATTATATTTTGTTTCATTTTGATTTTTGGTAAAAATTACACAGTGATGTTTGGAGAGACAAATTTGTGATTATTTTGTTTATGAAAACATTTAACTATATTTTACTACATTTAGGAATCAGTAAAATAAGGGTTAAATTAAGTAAATTCAACCTAGAATTACAAGATAAGGTAATATATACTTACAAATATCACCTTAATTTTGATGTCAACTATAGGTACATAAAACTTAACGCTGTTTTCCTCCTCATGCTTGACAAAGTCCTTGCTATTTACCATCCCTCGAAATTAAGTGAGAATTTTTACAAATCTAACTGTGGCTCTGTTGAGTAATCTCAAATATTGCTTTTGTCTACACAAGCATGCTTTAGGCAAGATCATAAAGAGTTATCCACTTATCCCAAACAATAAATTAATAAAAACCAAAACACTGAAATGAATGTCTTATTTCACTTTCCTGGAAGAGATTAAACTAAATTAGAAAATAATTTAACAGTTATATTTTAGACACAGTAATGTGTATTTTAAGAAAAAAGGATACATGACATATTTCTAAAACTCTACCTTCGGCTATTTTTTTCTTGTAGCTTTAAACTTGAATCCATCATTATCTTGCTAGAAAGTTTGTGCTGACCTGTGTATTTATGCAGTGTAGGATCAACATACCCTCAGCCTGCAGATCTCTCTGTCTTTCTCCATTCTCAAGTTTTTTACCATCTCCGTGTAATGGTTGCCAATCTCATCCATTTTAGCCTGCAGCATTGGGCCTGTGCAAGTCTCAGAAACCTACAGAAGGCAAAATAACTATCTGTAATTGGATTGTTTTGAAGAAAATATGTGTTACGTTACAAGGATTATTATTATATGAAAACCACATGATTAAGTAAGACATTGAAATAATGAAAGTGATTTTCCGGAACTGCATTATAAAGTTCAAATGTCAGTCATTAAGATCTAACAGTATGTGAGGGAAAACAGTCCATATATTTTCTCAAGATTAATATATATATATTTTTATATATAGATTAATATATATATTTTACATATATATATTTATATATATATTATATATATATTTACTATTGCCAATGCTAGGATTACAATGATGTAACTAAGGTAATACTGTATATTTAAAAGGAAGTTTTAATACCTGCATTCTAAGGTTTTGATTCTCTTGCTCTAAATTACGTTTACAATATTCCAGTTCTTTTAGTCTGTATTCCATGTCTGATAGTGTATGTCGAAGAGAGAGATTGTTTTCTTCCAGTGCCTGGCATTTTGAACTTGAGTCTTGAAGTCCCTGCTGTAAAGAAGACACAAGTACATAAGATAGATGCATTTTGTTTTTGGTGAGGGAGTGTTCTTTTTATTGATTCATTCAATTGAATCAAGTAAATATTTTCCTATGCCCAGTTTTCTTATACTCTTGGTCTTAGATGGTACTTGTAAGTCAGCCATGTAAGATATTATAGTGGTGCCTCTAGTCTCACTTGCCTATTTTGTGTGACAGGGAATCATGAGTAGATGAATTTATAATGTCTCAATTTAACGATCAGACTCTTGCTACTCTGTGACAATACTACCCTGCTTTCTAGTAGGCACAAAAACAACTATATGCCTGATTATTTATGTGACAACTAGTAACTGAGCAAGAATTTGGGACAGCCATAGGAGTAAAGGTCAGGAAGAGGGTAATCCTTAGAGACTACTTACAATTTCCTAGGAATTCTCTCTGCTCAGACATCCAGAGAACTCATCTAGGGTTTTTTCAGTCATTTATTTATTGCACAAACATGTGTTAAGGTCTACAACAGCTTTTTTTCATTGACATGTTAGTAGATTAAATAAATGCATGAACCTAAATTTTTAGTATTTATACAATTCTGGTCACCCAACAAGACAAATAATTGTGTCCCATATGTGCTTTATATCTCAAATAGATAAGATTATCTGTTTTTCTGAGAGGGCTTTCAGCCATTGGAAATACCCGAAGCCACTCAATTCTCATATGAACAAATTTTTCCATCATATTTTCATTCTGTCTTGATTATATCTCATAACTCCAGTGTGCCAGTAATTGTGCATATGAAAAGCTATCAATCTAGATTAACATCAACAAAAACATCAATTTACCTTCTGCTGGTGATTATTTGCTCTCACTGATGCCAAGAGTTCTTCATACTCTTTTATTTGAGTTTCTTTGAATGATAAATCTTTCTCAAGTCTCATCTTGTCATTTTCCAGTGACTAGAAGCATAAATTATTTATTATGATTCAGAATTACAGAAACTTAACAGTCACATAATACAAAGACTTGTTTACCTTGGAAGATTTAAATAAGTACTTGTTTCATTTGTACTTGCTTAATAAAGCAGAATTCTTAAAAGTTAAGAAAATATGGGATAGGAAGTGATTGAAACTTCCAAAACCTTCACTGAAAGAGACATTTTGATGGACTAACTGTACATGAAATGAAGCAAAGGCTTCTGAAATATTTTAATGTTTTCCTTCAATCTACAAAGAGTTCTTGTTAATCCCAGCAAGTGGTAAATTTTTAAATTAGAGTCTAAATATGTTCATCATAACCTAGAAACAACAAAACTACTCCAAAGTCCTCAAGGCATTATTCAATGTGTGGAAAGCATTCTGAATGTATCTAGCGGATGGCACCAAGAGCACCACTAAAATAGAAAATAGGAAAAATTAATTTTTTAGAGAAAAATGTTTTCAAGTTATATTTGAATGGAAATTCGGAATATGCTTTATAATTATGAAAAACGGGGGATTTACCTTCAATGAGTCAGATTATTTTAATTCTGAAGACGACTCTCTGGCTTTAAGCATTAAATTGCCTTAGTGGTAAACTAAATGATAAGTGCACATCCAGCATTCTTTCATTTACATTTTGGATACCTCTTTTCTCCTCTCTCAATGCCAATTAACTGTTTGAAGAAAATAATTTAGCTTTGTTGGAGTAAGCATAATATTGTGCTATATTAAATTTTAAAAATGTATACTGGACATCTTTATTTCTGTATTAGGAAGCTAGGAACTAGAAAGGCTTTGGAAAAAATCAAAATAAATCTTACTGTCAAGTCATTTTGAAGATGTCCAAGCTCCTCCCGTATGTTGCTAAATGTGGACAGCACTAGTCGGAGTGACTTATCAGACATACCCCTCATCTGCAGGAAGAAAGGATTCATGGTTTAGTTTTCTTAACATTTGAAAATAGGCAATATATGTGAAAGTTATCTTTTCTTTTGTTCCTACTAGCAAACTTATTAATAATTTTACTTTGATATGGCAAATTAGAATAGTGATACAAGGCATTTTGTCAATAGTGTGTAAGTAATCCAAATAATATTCCTGAAGATAGCAATGTATTTATAACAAATATTTATTATTTTTTCCATGATAAAGTATCATCTTTGTCACAAAGTAGAATCCTAGCAACAAAATTTAATTTTTACATTATTCTTTATTTAAAAGATTAGAAGAGATGAGACAGTCAATCATCAAATAATAAAATGAATCTCCCTAAGTGTATTGCCAACTGCTTGAATTTTGCCTGAGGGGAGAAGAATATAATTATAATTAAGTTTAACTTTAAAGCATAGAGCTATCTCAATTTTTTTTTTTTTTTTTTAACCAGAGTCTCACTTTGTCGCCTAGGCTGGAGTGTAGTGGCATGATCTCAGTCGACTGCAATCTCTGCCCCTTGAGTTCAAGTAATTCTTCCACCTCAGCTTCCCAAGTAGCTGGGACTACAGGTACACACCAAAACACTCGGTGAATTTTTGTATTTTGAGTAGAGAACGGGTTTCACTGTGTTGGCCAGGCTGGTCTCAAACTACTGACCTCAAGTGATCCACCAGCCTTGGCCTCCTAAAGTGCTGGGATTACAGGTGTGAGCCACTGCACCTGGCTTATCTCAAATTTTAAAGAGAGAGGACACTCTTTTACTAGATTATTCTTATTTCATTAAAGAAAAATTGTTTAAAAAACAGACAACTTCAGCTTCTGGGAAGATGGAGTAGAAATACTTTCCACAACCAATCAGACATTGTTTAAGGCATAACTTTGTAACTTTAGCCTCTGATTGGTCACTTTCTGCAACCAATCCGACTGATAACGGGCCAGTACTTCATTTACATAGAGTGTACACCAAGTTACCAGTGGGAAACCTCTAGAGGGCATTTAAATCACATAAAATTCTGTAACTGCGCTCTTGAGCCAATTGCTCAGCCCACTCCCACCCTGTGGAGTGTGCTTTCGCTTTCGATAAATCTCTGCTTTTGTTGCTTCATAAAAAAAAGAAAGAAAAAAAAATACTTTTCCCTAGCCTTCCTGTTAAGTACAACTAAAAACCTTGGACATTATATATAAAATAAATATAAAAAGACTCAAATTGGTGACAAGAGAAATGATTGGTTATGAATCTTGGGACCTGAGAAATGACACAGCAGTGAGTTCCTGGATTTTCTTTTTGCTTCATATATTAGATCAGTGTTGGGGAAGCTGGTAATCTAGTTACATCAATGGACAACAAAAGTCCTGAAAAGAGAATTCTCTCTCTAGCCAAAGGACCATAAAAGGGTCAGCCTAGCAGGACAGAAAACTTTTAGATAGTAACCACTCTATCTTAGCCAAACACCACAGAAGAAACTGCAACTCTACTTCCACACAGACAATCGACGGCAAAGAAGAGAGCTTAGACTGCCCCCTTGTCAGGCTCTAGGGAGGTACACAACACCATTCACTGGGATGGTGTCAGAAAAGGCAGAGTGAAGAGATGGTGCTTTCATTCCTACTGGCCAAAAATGAAATTTCATGCACTGTGATGTCAGTTGAGACTGTGAAGGGAGCTTGGACTTTCACCCTATTGCATCAAGAGAAGCTGAGTGAGGGAACCTCCACTTCCACCACCAGCTGGCAACAATAGGTAGTGCACACACTTTCACTGATATTTGAATATTTGAATAAGACTCAGAGAACTACAACATAAAAATGGCCAGGTCTCCTATCCAAGTACTAGCCAGGCTCAATCCTGCTTAGCTTCTGAGATCAAACAAGATCAGGCATGTTCAGGGTCAATTGAAAATCACTCATAATTCCAAGAACAACAAATAACTCAATAAGAAAAAACACTTAATTGATGACAACATCAAGATAATAGAAATGTTAGAATTATCTGATAAAGTGTGTAAAACAATCATCATAAATACTTCAACAAGAAGTTGCAAAGAGACTGTAAAAATACATTGTCTCAACAACAAAATAAGTCTCAGCAAATAAATAGAAGACATAAAGAATACCTAAATGGAAATTTTAGAACTGAAAAGGACAATAACAAGACAAAGAAACAAAAACCAAACCAAAACAACAAAACTCTCAAGAGGTAGGCTAAAAAGCAGAATAGAGAGAACACAGGAAAGAATTAGTGAACTTAAAGATAGAATAAAATAAAGTATATAATCTGAATATCAGAAACAAATAGATTAGAAAAAATTAAACAGAGCCTAAGGGCCTGTGGGTGTATACCACATATCTAGTTTTCATGTTCAGAGTTCTGGAAGGAAAGGAGAAAGAGGATGGAGCTGAAAAAATGTTTAAAAAATTATGACTGAGAAGTTTTCCAAATTAGTAAAACCTGGTAACATACATATTCAAGAAGCTGAGCATATCCCAAACAGGATAAACCCAAAGAAATCCATTACCAGGCAAATCAGAGTCAAACTTCTTTAAACTAAAGACAGACTAAAAATTTTCAAAGCAGCAAGAAAAACATTAATTATTGGGAATAACAATTCAAATGACAACAGATTTCTCATTACAAATCATGAAGCCCAGAAGGAACTAGCATATTATTTTTTAAGTACTGAAAGAAAATAATTGTCAACTGTAAATTCTATATGCAGTGAAATTATCCTTTAGGAATGGAGGGAAAATCACATTTTCGGATGAGGGAAAATGAAAATAATTTGTCACTAGCAGACCTAACCTTAAAGAATAGCTAAAAGAAGTTGCCTAAAGAAAAGAAAAGGATAAAAGAAAGAATTTGGAACATTAAGAAGGAAGATATAGCATGGCAAGCAAAAATATGGTAAATATAATAGGTTTTCCTTCTTTTCTAGAGTTTTCTTTTTTTATTATACTTTAAGTTCTGGGATACATGTGCAGAATGTGCAGGTTTCTTACATAGGTATGCATGTGCTATGGTGGTTTACTGCACCCATCAAACTGTCGTCTACATTAGGTGTTTCTTCTAATGCTATGCCTCCCCTAACCCCTCACCCCATGACAGGCCCTGGTGTGTGATGTTCCCATGTGTTCTCACTGTTCAACTCCCACTTATGAGTGAGAACATGAGGTGTTTGGTTTTCTGTTTCTGTGCCAGTTTGCTGCAAATGATGGTTTCCAGCCTCATCCATGTCCCTGCAAAGGACATGAATTCATCCTTTTTTATGGCTGCATAGTATTCCATGGTACATATGTCCCACATTTTCTTTATGTAGTCTATCATTGATGGGCAATTTGGGTTGGTTCCAAGTCTTTACTATTGTGAATAGTGCTGCAATAAACATACATGTGCATGTGTCTTTATAGTAGAATGATTTATAATCTTTGGGTATATACCCAGTAATGGGATTGCTGAGTCAAATGGTATTTTTAGTTCTAGATCCTTGAGGAAGCGTCACACTGGTTAAACTAACTTACACTCCAACCAACAGTCTAAAAGTGTTCCTATTTCTCCACATGCTCTCAAGCATTTGTTTTTTCCTGACTATTTGATGATCGCCTTTCTAACTGACATGAGATGGTATCTCATTGTGGTTCTGATTTGCATTGCTCTAATGACCAATGATGATGAGCATTTTTTCCTATATTTGTTGGCTGCATTAATGTCTTATTTTGAGAAATGTCTGTTCATATCATTTGGCCACTTTTTTTTTTTTTTTTTTTTTTTTTGAGACTGAGTCTGGCTCTGTCACCCAGGCTGGAGTGCAGTGGCCGGATCTCAGCTCACTGCAAGCTCCACCTCCCGGGTTTACGCCATTCTCCTGCCTCAGCCTCCCGAGTAGCTGGGACCACAGGCGCCCGCCACTTCGCCCGGCTAGTTTTTTGTATTTTTTAGTAGAGATGGGGTTTCACCGTGTTAGCCAGGATGGTCTCGATCTCCTGACCTCGTGATCCGCCCGTCTCGGCCCCCAAAGTGCTGGGATTACAGGCTTGAGCCACCGCGCCCGGCCCATTTGGCCACTTTTTGATGGGGTTGTTTTTGTCTTGTAAATTTGTTTAAGTTATTTGTAGATTCTCAGTATTAGTCCTTTGTCAGATGAATAGATTGCAAAAATTTTCTCCCATTCTGTAGGGTGCCTGTTGACTCTGGTGATAGTTTCTTTTGCTGTGCAGAAGCTCTTTAGTTCAATTAGATCCCATTTGTCAATTTTTGTTTTTGTTGCCATTGCTTTTGGTGTTTTAGTCATGAAGTCTTTCCCATGCCTATGTCCTGAATGGTATTGCCTAGGTTTTCTTCTAGAGTTTTATGGTTTTAGGTCTTACATATAAGTCTTTAATCCATTTTGAGTTAATTTTTGTATAAGATGTAAGGAAGGGGTCCAGTTTCAGTTTTCAGCATATGGCTAGCCAGTTTTCCCAGCATTATTTATTAAATAGGGAATCCTTTTCCCATTGTTTTTGTCCAGTTTGTCAAAGATCCAATGGTTGTAAATGTGTGGCATTATTTCTGAGGCCTCTGTTCTGTTCCATTGGTCTATCTCTCTGTTTTGGTACTGGTACTATGCTGTTTTAGTTACTGTAACCTTGTAGTATAGTTTGAAGTCAGGTAGCATGATGCCTCCAAGCTTTGTTCTTTTTGCTTAGGATTTTCTTGGATATATGGGCTCTTTTTTTGGTTCCATATGTAATTTAAAGTATTTTTTCTAATTCTGTGAAGAAACTCAGTGGTAGCTTGATAGGGTTAACACTGAATCTATAAATTACTTTAACTAATATGACCATTTTCAAGATATTGATTCTTCCTATCCATAAGAATGGAATGTTTTTCCATTTGTTTGTGTCCTCTCTTATTTCCTTGAGCAGTGGTTTGTAGCTCTCCTGGAAGAGGTCCTTCACATCCCTTATAAGTTGAATTCCTAGGTATTTTATTCTCTTTGTAGCAATTGTGAATGTGAGTTCACTCATGATTTGGCTCTCTGTTTGTCTATTATTAGTGTATAGGAATGTCTGTGATTTTTGCACATTGATTTTGTATCTTGAGACTTTGCTGAAGTTGCTTATCACCTTAAGGAGATTTTGGGTTGAGACAATGGGGTTTTCTAAATATACAATCATGTCAGCTGCAAACAGAGGCAATTTGACTTCCTCTCTTGCTATTTGAATACCCTTTATTTCTTTCACTTGCCTGGTTGTCCTGGCCAGAACTTCCAATACTGTGTTGAATAGGAGTAGTGAAAGAGGGCATCCCTGTCTTGTGCCAGTTTTCAAAGAGAATGCTTCCAGCTTTTGCCCATTCAGTATGATATTGGCTGTGGGTTTGTCATAAATGGTTCTTATTATTTTGAGATATGTTCCATCAATACCTAGTTTATTGAGAGTTTTTAGCATGAAGGGGTGTTGAATTTTATCAAAGGCCTTTTCTGCCTCTATTGAGATAATCATGTGGTTTTTGTCATTTGTTCTGTTTATGTAATGGATTATGTTTATTGATTTGCATATGTTGAATCAGCCTTGCATTCTGGTGATGAAGCTGACTTGATCTTGGTGGATAAGCTTTTTGATATGCTGCTGAATTCAGTTTGCCTGTATTTTATTGAGGATATTTGCATTGATGTTAATCAGGGATATTGGCCTGAAATTTCCTTTTTTTGTTCTGTCTCTACCAGGTTTTGGTATCAGGATGATGCTGGCCTCATAAAATGAGTTAGGGAGGAGTCTCTCTTTTACTATTGTTTGGAATAGTTTCAGAAGGAATGTTACCAGCTCCTCTTTGTCCCTCTGGTAGAATTTGGCTGTGAATCTGTCTGGTCCTGGGCTTTTTGTTTTTTCTTTCTTTGTTTTTGTTTGTTTGTTTGTTTTTGTTTTTGTTTTTGTTTTTGTTTTTTTGGTTGGTAGGCTATTAATTACTGCCTCAATTTCAGAACTTGTTATTGGTCTATTCAGGGATTCAACTTCTTCCTGGTTTAGCCTTGGGAGGGTGTATGTTTCTAGGAATTTTTCCATTTCTTCTAGTTTTTCTGGTCTATTTGCTTAGATGTGTTTATAGTATTCTCTGATGGTAGTTTGTATTTCTGTGGGATCAGTGGTGATATCCCCTTTATGATTTTTTATTGTGTCTATTTTTCTCTCTTTTCTTCTTTATTAGTCTGGCTAGTGGTCTATCTATTTTGTTAATATTTTCAAAAAAACCAGCTCCTGGATTCATTGATTTTTTTGAAGAGTATTTCCTGTCTGTATCTCCCTCAGTTCTGTTCTGATTTTAGTTATTTCTTGTCTTCTGCTAGGTTTTGAATTTGTTTGCTCTTGCTTCTCTAGTTCTTTTAATTGTGATGTTAGGATGTTGATTTTAGATCTTTTCCACTTTCTCCTGTGGGCATTTAGTGCTATAAATTTCCCTCTAAACACTGCTTTAAATGTGTCCCAGAGATTCTGGTATGTTGTGTCTTTGTTCTCATTGATTTCAAAGAACTTGTTTATTTCTACCTTGATTTCGTTATTTACCCAGTAGTCATTCAGGAGTAGATAGTTCAGTATCCATGTAATTGTGCGGTTTTGAGTGAGTTTATTAATCCCGAGTTCTAATTTGATTGCACTGTGGTCAGAGAGACTGTTTCTTATGATTTTTGTTGCTTTATATTTGCTGAGAAGTGTTTTACTACCAATTGTGTGGTAGATTTTAGAATAAGTGTGATGTAGTGCTGAGAATAATGTACATTCTGTTGATTTGGGGTGGAGAATTCTGTAGATGTCTATTAGGTCTACTTGGCCTAGGGCAGAGTTCAAGTCCTGAATATCCTTTTGAATTTTATGTCACATTGATCTGTCTAATATTAACAGTAGGCTGTTAAAGTCTCCGACTATTATTGTATGGGAGTCTAAGTCTCTTTGTAGGTCTCTAAGAACTTACTTTATGAATCTGGGTGCTCCTGTATTGGGTGCATATATATTTAGGATAGGTAGCTCTTCTTGTTGCATCAATCCCTTTACCATTATGTAATGCCCTTCTCTGTCTTTTTAAAATCTTAATTGGTTTAAAGTCTGTTTTATCACAGACTAGGATTGCAACCCCTGCTTTTTTTTTTTCTTTCCATTTGCTTGGTAAATCTTCCTCCATCCCTTTATTTTGAACCTATGTGTGTCTTTGCATGTGAGATGGTCTCCTGAATACAGCACACTGATGGGTGTTCACTCTTTATCCAGTTTGCCAGTCTGTGCCTTTTAACTGGGGCATTTAGCCCTTTTACATTTAAGGTTAACATAGTTATGTGTGAATTTGATCCTGTCATTATGATGCCAGCTGGTTACTTTGCCCGTTAGTTGATGCAGTTTCTTCATAGTGTCGATGGTCTTTACAATTTTTTATATTTTGGTAGTGGCTGGAACTGGTTTTTCCTTTCCATATTTAGTGCTTCCTCCAGGAGCTCTTGTAAGGCAGGCCTGGTTGTGACAAAATCTCTCAGTATTTGCTTGTTTGTAAAGGATTTTATTTCTCCTTTGCTTGTGAAGTTTACTTTAACCGGATATGAAATTCTGGGTTGAAAATTCTTTTCTTTAAGAGTGTTGAATATTGTCCCCTACTCTCTTCTGCCTTGTAGGGTTTTTGCAGAAAGATCCACTATTAGTCTGATGGGCTTCCCTTTGTGGGTAACCCGACCTTTCTCTCTGGCTGCCCTTGACATTTTTTCCTTCATTTCAACCTTGGTGAATCTAACGATTATGTGTCTTGGGTTTGCTCTTCTCAAGGAGTATCTTTTTGGTGCTCTCTGTGTTTCCTGAATTTGAATGTTGGCTGGTCTTGCTAGGTTGGGGAAGTTCTCCTGGATAATATCCTAAAGAGTGCTTTCCAACTTGGTTCAATGCTCCCCATCACTTTCAGGTGTACCAATCAAACGTAGATTTGATCTTTTCACATAGTCCCATATTTCTTGGAGGCTTTGTTCATTCTTTTTCATTGTTTTTTCTCTAATCTTGTCTTCTTGCTTTATTTGGATAAATTGATCTTCAATCTGGGATATCCTTTATTCTGCTTGATCAATTTGGCTATTGATACTTGTGTATGCTTCAAGAAGTTCTCGTGCTGTGTTTTTCAGCTCCATCACGTCATTTATGTTCTTCTCTAAACTGGTTATTCTAGTTAGCAATTCCTCTAACCTTTTTTCAAGGTTCTTAGCTTCCTTGCATTGGGTTAGAACATGCTCCTTTAGCTCGGAGGAGTTTGTTACTACCCACCTTCTGAAGCCTACCTCTGTCAATTCGTCAAACTCATTCCCCATCCAGTTTTGTTCACCTTCCCGGCAAGGAGTTGAGATCCTTTGGAGGAGAAGAGTCATTCTGGTTTTTGGAATTTTCAGCCTTTTTCCACTGTTTTTTCCTCATCTTTGTGGATTTATCTACCTTTGGCCTTTGATGTCAGTGACCTTCGGAAGTGGTTTGTGTGTGGACATCCTTTCTGTTGATGTTCATGCTATTCCTTTCTTTTTGTTAGTTTTCCTTCTAATAGGCCCCTCTGCTGCACGTCTGCTGGAGTTTCCTGGAGGTCCACTCCAGACCCTGTTTGCCTGGGTATCACCAGCAGAGGCTGCAGAACAGCAAAGATTGCTGCCTGTTCCTTCCTCTGGAAGCTTCATCCCAGAGGGGTACCCACACAACGCCAGCTGGAGCTCTCCTGTTTGAGGTGACCATAGACCCCTGCTGGGAGATATCTCCTAGTCAGGGGGCCCAGGCGTCAGAACCAGTTGAGGAGGCAGTCTGTCCCTTAGCAGAGCTAGATCACTGTGCTGGGAGATCTGCTGCTCTCTTCAGAGCCAGCAGGCAGGAACGTTTAAGTATGCTGATGCTGCACCCACAGCTGCCCCTTCCCTCAGGTGCTCTGTCCCAGGGAGATGGGACTTTTATCTGTAAGCCCCTGACTGGGGCTACTGCCTTTCTTTCAGAGATGACCTGCCCAGAGAGGAGGAATCTAGAGAGGCAGTCTGGCTACAGAGGCTTTGCTGAGCTGTGATGGGGTCCACCCAGTTTGAACTTCCTGGCAACTTTGTTTACACTGTGAGGGGAAAACCTCCTACTCAAGCCTTAGTAATGGTGGATGCCTCTCCCCCGCACCAAGCTTGAGTGTCCCAGGTTGCCTTCAGACTGCTCTGCTGGCAGCAAGAATTTCAAGCCAGTGGATCTTAGCATGCTGGGCTCCATGGGGGTGGGATCCACTGAGCTAGACCACTTGGCTCCCTGGCTTCAGCCCCCTTTCCGGGGGAGTGAAGGGTTCTGTCTCACTGGTGTTCCAGGTGCCACTAGGTTATGAAAAAAAAAAAAAAAACTCCTGCAGCTAGCTCAGTGTCTGCCCAAATGGCCACCCAGTTTTGTGCTTGAAACCCAGGGCCCTGATGGTGTAGGCACCCGAGGTTATCTCCTGGTTTATGGGTTTTGAAGACCGTGGGAAATGTATTGTATCTGGGCCAGAGTGCAGAGTTCCTCATGGCACAGTCCCTCACCGCTTCCCTTGGCTAGGGAAAGGAGTTCCCCAACCCCTTGCACTTCCCGGGTGAGGTGACATCCCACTCTGCTTCTGCTTGCCCTCTGTGGGCTGCACCCACTGTCTAACCAGTCCCAATGAGATGAGCTGGGTACCTTAGTTCAAAATGCAGAAATCATTTGTCTTCTGCATTGATCTCTCTGGGAGCTGCAGACCCAAGCTGTTCCTATTCAGCCATCTTGCCCTGGAAACTTTTCTAGAATTTTCTAAATTATGTTAAGTGGTTGAAGCAAAATTTAGTAACACTGTCTAATGTAGTTCTCAATGTATGTAGAGAGAATATTTAAGACAATTATAAATGCAGATAATAAAGATATGTAAAGGAAGCAAAATTTTATACATTTCACTGAAACTGGTGAAATATCAACACCAGTACACTGGGCTAAGTGTTTAAATGGTTTAAAATAATATACAATGTAATACTTAGAGCAACCACTAAAAAGCCATAGTAAGAGATACAAGCAAGGGTACTAGAGACAAATTAAAGTGGAATTCTAAAACATGTTCAAGTAATCCATGGGAAAGCAGGACAAAGAAAACAGGGAAACAAAAATTAGAGACAACAAACAGGAAACAAAACAAAATGACTGATCTAGCCCTAACATAACAATAACTGCAACTTATCTAAATATACAAAATAAATAAAAGACAGAGATTGACTGAGAGGATAAAGAAAAAAAATCCCACTCCCGTATCTATAAGATACTCGCTTCAAATAAAATGAAAATTTTGCATATATATATGTATATATATGATAGTAAAAAGTTGGACAATAATCAAACCACACAAACATTAATCAAAAGAAAGTTAAAGCCATGCTAAAAGGGAAATTGTAGCACTAAATGCTTATATTAGAAAACAAGAGAGGTTCCAAATCAATAACCTAAGTTCCTATGTCAAGCACCTAGACAAATAAGAGCAAAATATACCAAAAGCAAGCAAAGATAGGGCGTAATACAGATAAGAACAGAAACTTATCATTTTTGTGGTAAGACCATTAAAATTCATTCTTTTAAAACAGAAATCAATGAAACTGAAAACAGAAAAACAATAGCGAAGACCAATGAAACTAAAATCTGCTTATTTGAAAAAGTCAATAAAATTGATAAGCCTCTGACAAGATTGACAAAGAAGAAAAACAGAAGACACTAATTATTAATATCAAGAATTAAATAGAGAATAGCAGTACAGCCATCAAAAGGATAAAATACTATAAACAACACGAACAACTATACATGCATAGATTTGACAACTTAGATGGAATGGACTACTTCTTTGATAAACACAAGATACCATAACTCACCCAATATAAAATAAATCATTTGAAGATCCCTGTAACTATTAAGGAATTGAATTTAGTTTTTTTATTCCCCTAAACCAAATCTCCAGGCCCAGATATTTTCACTGGAGAATTCTATCAAATGTTAAAAAGGAATTAGCAACAAATATTCAGAGTCTTCTAGAAAATAGAAATGGAAGAAACATTTCCTAACTCATTTTATGAAACTTGTATTACCCTGATATCAAAACCAAAGAGAGTACCGAAAAAAAGAAAGAAAAGAAAACTACAAACCTATAAACCAATGTGTCTCATGAACTTAGACGCAAAGATCCTCAGAAAGAGTTTTAAAAAAAAAATAGACCTGGAATGCACGTTGGATGGACATCCCACCACCAGAGATAATATCAAGAATGGCTCCCAGATTCAGGTTTTGAGGAGCATATGTGTTCCTCAAACCACCATCTATAATACAGACTGTTTGTCACTAAAAATAATATTTCATTTAATTTTCATAAACATTATACCAGGTTCAATACTTTGGTGATCAACAAAGACCTGAGACCAAATATCAAACTTAGAAATTGGCGTCACCAGACAAAACTAGATTATCTTTAGGTTCATTTGTTGGAAAAACATGTACTCTTCTTTTTAGTCATATTTTCTTAGCATCTATCTTTTTTTTTTTTTTTTTTTTTTTTTTTTTTTTTTTTTTTTTTTTTTTTTTTTTTTTTGAGACGGAGTCTTGCTTTGTTGCCCAGGCTGCAGTGCAGTGGTGCGATCTCAGCTCACTGCAATCTCCACCTCCTGTATTCAAGCGATTCTCCTGCTTCAGCCTCCCAAGTAGCTGGGATTACAGGCATGCACCAACATGCCCGGCTTATTTTTGTATTTTTAGTAGAGAGACAGGGTTTTACCATGCTGACCAGGCTGGTCTCAAACTCCTGACATCAAGGGATCCGCCCACCTCAGCCTCCCAAAGTGCTGGGATTACAGGCGTGAGCCACCGCGCCCAGTCCTTATTATCTGTCTTGATCTGTGGTCTCTCCCTTCCTCATGGGGAATTTACTGTTCCAGTGGTCTCTACCACAATTCTGGAAAAGTAAGGAATTGGCCTTTCCATTTCTCCTTGCCAATGATGAGATAGGGTGCGTGTGGTAGGAAAGAGGGTGGAATGGAGAAGAGGAAGGCAAAAACTATGAGATAGAGTCAGATTGTACTAAAGTGCTGAGGGGTAAATAAGGGCATTCTATAGAAGGGAATAATATTTCCAGAATGTGTTCCCAGATGCTAGTCATTCAATATACTTTTTGGTGATCTCACTAAACTGAAATATAACCCTAGTCTAATCAAAGAATCATCAACTCTTAGGAAAGAGGATTTTAATTTGGGACTTTCTGTTCTTAATCAAGGGAAGCAACCTAGGAAGTTGTTTGTTAGTGTTGATTTCACACATCCACGCTTGACCCCATCTCACCTGCAGAATGTAGCGAATTTGCTGTTTTGTAAACTCTGATAATCCTTTAGGAATCAATGATTCAATGTCTTCCGACTGTAAGAAAAAAAGGCTTATCCATGGAACAGATACATGTCAATCTTAAGAAAAGCAATCCACAGACTTTTGTGTAATGGGACATATTTTAGGAATATTAAAAGATTCACTTTTTGAGAAACAGTTTCTATGAGTTTAATTTCTAGCCTTATCAGTTCTTATTTTTAAAAAATCAATTATATTACAAACAGTATAAAAATAATCCTGAATTCCACGCATTCGAGGGAAAACCTTTGGGCAACCAATGAGAAGTTCCATTTCTATTTTTAAAAAAATGAAATTAAAACAAAAGCAAAATGGTCTATTAAATACCTTTACACACTTTATTCATTGTATATTTTTAAAAACTGGAAGTTTTTTTGGGTGATATGACATTCTAGAAGTTCATTTTTGAAATAATGAAAACTTTGGGAAATAAAAATTAAGGGTGTTACAGGTTTTACTGAGAATTTACATAGAGCTGTGGTGACTTTTGAAAGATTGTGATGTTGCCACCACAACACTGAAACAGCTTCAACTAATTTTAAGTGAGGAGCTGAAGGGAAGTATTTCTTAAAGGTAATTTAGGAATTACTGAATAATTGTAATGAATGCAGTATACCAGTACACTGGAAAAAACGATTAAAATCACAAAAGAGGGAACTGTGCTTTTTATTGCATTGAAATAGGTTTTTCTCTATTTGATTATTCTATTAAAAGCAATTATTAAGATAATATGCATATGTACTAGATTAATACTTGAAAATATTTTTACTTTAAGTTGCTGACTGGCATGGCACATACAAGGTTTTGAAGCATATTAAAACTAAATTTGCTATTTAATTAATCATACAGATTTCAGTTTTCTAAAGCAGAGAATATGTGGTCAGTGAAATAAGTCTTGTACCCCATAAATAAATGCACCTACTATGTACACACAGAAATTAAAAATAGAACATTTCAAATAAATATTGCAATAAGCATAGACAAATCACAAAGTGACAGTTGATAAAACATTTTTGTGAATGATTAGTAGTTTTATAGTTATTATAAATATGTAGTGTTTATATAATTTTAAAGGCAAAATGGCCACAAATTTTTTCACTTACCTGCATTTTCAGTCTAGTAAAGGTACTTAACTAAAAGAATATTATTATTGCAAATATCAGAATCTCTTATTACACTATATTCGATTTTCAACTATTTTTGCACTTACCTCATCTGTAGACTCAAAGTCTTGTTTGCTGCAAGAACAAAAAAAAAAGATAGACAACTTTAGGAAAGTATATTCACTGATCATATATAAATGCTAGTTTTCTATTAATTGTATCTTACTTTTTGAAATATAAGAGGACTTATTTAATTTATAAGCACAAGTGAAAATGTTAAAACTAAAATGGCACTTTTAGTTAGTTTGACTAAAATATTTTTTCTGGAATTAGCAGATCTATTAAAAATGAACATCTGAATAACAAAATAATAAAATATACAGAAGTGGTTAGTACTATCCGTTAGCACCAGTTTAATTGTGGCTAGATTAGAAGTCCCCTGTGCTTGGCAATAAATGCTACTTGGGTGAATAAATAACAAAAATAGCTTTTCTCTCTCTATTTCCACTTTCATTTTCTCCTTCTTGTATCTTTCAGTGCTGATTCCATCTTCCCTCCACAGTGTTTTCAAGTTCTTCATACCCTATTTAATAAAATCAAAGCTTGCAAGAAAAGCCTGAATAACTCATTTAATCTATACTAGAGTATATTTGGCAATGACTGGCTTGAAGGATATTTCAATATTTACATAGGGACAAAGCATTAAGCAAAATGATCAAAATTCTAGTGGGGTAATAGAATTTCCAGCATCATAATGAGGATTTGGTCACAGGGCTTGAAAGACCCTTTGTGGAGCCATGATAGGTAGGAAAATGCTGAAGAAGATTTGTTTCTGGTTATACCAGACTGGCACTTGCTCCTTTGGGAATGTTGAAAACTGGAAAGGATACATTGATAGTGTTGTCTGGGGCAAGACACAGGCCTTCATTTTTGCCAACTTGTTCCCACTCCTCTTGATGGAAGAATTAGGCCCAAAATATATATGGTAAACATACTTCTCAAACAAATGAACAGAAAACAGTAAACATGGGTTCTGACAGCAAGGCATAATATTTATTTTATTTTAAAATAATTAACTTGACTTTATTGCCTAATAGAATTTTATCATGAAAACATTTCAAGATTGATTTGTGTCTTCTTTTTTTTAACTTTTATATTAAGTTGAGGGGTACATGTACAGGTTTGTTATATAGGTAAATTGCATTTTGTGGTGGTTTGGTGTACAAATGATTTCATCGCTGAGGTAATAAGCACAGTACCCAATAGGTAGTTTTTTGATCCTCATCCTCCTCCCACCCTCCACCCTCAAGTAGGTCTGTTGTTCCCTTCTTTGTGTCTGTATGTACTCAATGTTTAGCTCCCACTTATAAGTAAGAACATGCAGTATTTGGCTTTCTGTTTCTGCATTAGTTTGCTAAGAATAACAGCCTCCAGTTCCGTCCATGTCCCTGCAAAGAACATGATCTCATTCTTTTATATGGCTATATAGTATTCCGTGGTATAGATGAACCACATTTCCTTTATCCAGTCTAAATACCATCAGTGGGCATTTAGGTTGATTCCACGTCATTGTTATTGTGAATAGTGCTGTGATGAACATAGGTGTGCAAGTGTCTGTATGGTAGAACGATTTATACTCCTTTGCGTATTGTTGAAAACAGTTTGGCAATTAGTCCAAGAACTTAAAACAGAATCAGCATTTGATTCAATGAATTTCTGGGTCAAATGGTGATTCTGTTTTAAGTTGTTGGACAAATTGCCAAACTGCTTTTCACAATGGCTGAACTAGTTTAGATTCCCACCAGCAGTGCATATGCATTACCTTTTCTCCACAACCATACCAGAATCTGTCATTTTTTGACTTTTTAATAACAACCATTCTGACTGGTGTGAGAAGGTATTTCATTGTGGTTTTGCTTTGCATTTTTCTAATGTTCAGTGATGTTGAGGTTTTTTTCATGTGCTTGTCAGCTACATGTATGTCTTCTTTTGAAAAGTGTCTGTTCATGTCATTTGCCCACTTTTTAATGAGGTTGTTTGTTTTTTGCTTGTAAGTTGGCAAAAAGAAGTGTGGCAATTTTTCAAAGACCTAAAGACAGAGATACCATTCTACCCAGCAATCCCATAACTGTACATATACACAAAAGAATATAAATAATTCTACTGTAAAGACACATGCTTGTGTAAGTTCATTGCAGCACTATTCACAATAGCAAAGACGTGGAATCAACCTAAATGCCATCAGTGATAGACTGGATAAAGAAAATGTGGTACATATACACCATGGAATACTACATACCCATAAAAAACAAGATCATGCCCTTTGCAGGGACATGGATGGAGCTGGAGGCCATTATTCTTAGCAAACTAACACAGGAACAGAAAACCAAATACTGCATGTTCTCACTTATAAGTGGGAGCTAAATGATGAGAACACATGGACACATAGAGGGGGAACAACACATACTGGGGCCTATTAAAAGGTGGAGGGTGGGAGGAGGAAGAGGATCAGGAAAAATAACTAATGGGTACTACGCTTAATACATGTGTGATGAAATAATCTGTACAACAAACCCCTGTAACACAAGTTTACCTATGTAACAAGCCTGTACTTGTACTCCTGAACTTTAAAAAAATGTTTAAATTCCTTATAGATTCTGGATATTAGACCTGTGTTGGATGTATAGTCTGCAAATATTTTCTTCTCTTATTCTGTAGATTGTCTTTTAAGTCTGTTGATTGTTTATTTTGCTGTGCAGAAGGTCTTCAGTTCAATTAGGTCCCATTTGTCCGTTTTTGTTTTTGTTGTAATTGCTTTTGGCATCTTTGTCCATGAAGTCTTTGTCAAGTCTTAGGTCTAGAATGATATTTCCTAGGTTATCTTCGAGAGTTTTTATAGATTTTGGTTTCAGGTTTAAGACTTTAATCCAACTTGAGTTAATTTTTGTTTATTGTGTAAGGAGGGTTCCACTTTCAATATTCTGCATATGGCTAACCAGTTATCCCAGCACCATCTATTGAATAAGGAGTCCTTTCCCCATTGCTTATTTTTGTAGATTTTGTCAAAAATCAGATAATTGTAGGTATTTGGCAATATTTCTGGGATCTCTATTCTGTTCCATGGGTCTATGTGTCTGTTTTTGTAGCAACACCATACTGTTTTGGTTATTGTTGCCTTGTAGTAGAGTTTTAAGTTGGGTAATTTGATGCCTTCAACTTTGTTATTTTTGCTTAGGATTGTCTCGCTATTCCAGTCTTTTATGGTTCCATATGAATTTCAAAATAGTTTTCTTTAATTCTGTGAAGAATGACATTGTTAGTTTGATAGGAATAGCATTGAATCTGTAAATGGCTTTGGGCAGCCGTATTGTCATTTTGATAATACTGATTATTCTTATCCACTAGCATGGAATGTTTTTCTATTTGTTGGTGTCATCTCTGATTTCTGTGAGCAGTGTTTTGTAATTCTTATTGTAGAGGTCTTTTACTCCCTGGGTTAGCTGTATTCCTAAGTATTTTACTCTTTTTGTAGCAATTGTGAATGGGATTGTATTTTTGATTTGGCTTTCAGCTTGGATATTGTTGGTGTATCGAAATGTAGCTGATTTTTGTACATTGATTTCACATCCTAAAACTTTGTTTAAGTGGTGTATCAAATCAAGGAACTTTTGGGCAGAGACTATGGGGTTTTCTAGGTATAGAATCATATTGTCTGCACAGAGGGATAGTTTGACTTCCTTTCTTGCTGCTTGAATGTCCTTTATTTCTTTCTCTTGCCTGATAGCTCTGGCTGGAACTTCCAGTGCTATGTTGCATAGAAGTGGTGAGAGAGAACATTCTTATCTTGTTCTGGTTTCAAGAAGAATGCTTCCATCTTTTGCCCATTTAGTATGATGTTGCCTATGGGCTTGTTAGAGATGGCTCTTATTATTTTGAAGTATGTTTCTTCAATTCTTAGTTTCTTGAGAGTTTTTAACATGAAGGGATCTTACATTTCATCAGAAAACCTTTTCTGTATCTTTCGAGTGATCATGTGGTTTTTGTTTTCAGTTCTGTACTAGCATTTATTGATTTGCATATGTTAAACCTACCTTGCCTCCCAGAAATAAAGCCTACTTGATTGTGGTGTGGATTAGCTTTTTGATGTGCTGCTTAATTTGGTTTGCTAGTATTTTATTGGGGATTTTTGCATCAATGTTCATCAAGTATATTGGCCTTAATTTTTGTTTTTTGTTGTGTCCATGCCAGGTTTTGGTATCAGGATGATGCTGGTCTTATAGAATGAGTTAGAAAGGAGTCCCTCTTTCTTATTTTTTCAGAAGAGTTTCAGTAGAAATGATACCAACTCTTCCTTATACATTTGGTAGAATTTGGTTGTGAATCCATCTGGTTTTGGGCTTTTGCTATTTGCTAGGCTCATTATTACTGACTCAGTTTCGGAACTCATTATTGGTCTGTTCAGGGATTCAGTCTCTTCCTTCAATCTTCAGAAGTTGTATGTTTTCAGGAATGTATTTGCTTTAGGTTTTCTAGCTTGTGTGCATAAGGGTGTTTGTAATAGTCTCTGAGGGATTTTTGTATTTCTATCCCCTTTTCATTTCTGATTGCATTTATTTGTATCTTCTCACTTTTTCTCTTTATTAGTCTAGCTAAATGTCTATCTTTCTCATTACTTCTTTCAAGGAAACAGCTTCTGGATTCATCACTCTTTTGTACAGTTTTTCATGTCTCAATTTCCTTCAGTTTAGCTTGAATTTGGTTATTTCTTGTCTTCTACTGTCTTCGGGGTTAGTTTTCTCTTGTTTCTATAGTTCCTCTAGATGTGTTTTTGGGTTGTTAATTTGAGATCTTTCTAACTTTTTGATATGGGACGTTAGTACTATAAACTTCCCTTTTAACACTGCTTGTTTGTATCCCAGAGATTCTGATACGTTGTATGTTTGTTGTGATTCGTTTCAAAGAATTTCTTGATTTCTGGCTTAATTTCATTATTTACCCAGAAGTCATTGGGTAAATAATGAAATTAAGGTTGTTTCATTTCCATTTAATTATATGGTTTTGAGTGATTTTCTTAGCATCAATTTCTATTTTTATTGTACTGTGGTTCAAGGGTGTAGTTGTTGTTATTTCATGGTTTTTTGTTTGTTTGTTTGTTTATTTGTTTGTTTTTGTATTTGCTGATGATTGTTTTATGCTCAATTTTTGGTCAATTTTGGAATATGTGCCATGTGCAGATGAGAAGAATGTAGTCTGTTGTTTTGAGGTGGAGAGTTCTGTAGCTATCTCTTAGGTCCATTTTGTCAAGTGTTGAGTTAAGGTTCCGAATATCTTTGTTAGTTTTCTGTCTTGCTGATATGTCTAATACTGTCAGTGGAGTGTAACAGTCTCCCACTGTTATTGTGTTGTTATCTAAATCTCCTCATAGCTCTCTATGAACTTTCTTTATGTATCTTGATGTGCCTGTGTTGGGTGCATATGTATGTGGGATTATTAGGTCTCATATTGAGCCCTTTACCATTATGTAATGCCCTTTGTCTTATTTGATTTTTGTTAGTTTAAAGTCTATTTTCTCTGAAATTAGGGTTGCAACACCTGCTTTTTTCTGTTTTCCATTTGCTTTGTCGATTTTTCTCCATCTCTTTACTTTGAGCCTATGGGTGTCATTTTATGTCACATGAGTCTCTTGAAGATAGGATACCTTTGAGTTTTGCTTCTTTATCCAACTAGCCACCCTGTACCTTTTAATTGGGGCATTTAGCCCATTTGTATTCAAGGTTAGTATTGATCCTGTCATCATGTTGTTAGCTGATTATTATGTAGACTTGTTGGTGTGGTTACTTTATAGTAACACAGGCTCCGCCAGTGTCCCTGCATGCGTTTGCCCGCATATAGTATCACTGTCCTGTGTACTTAAGTGTGTTTTTATAGTGTTTAATAATGGTCTTCCTTTCCATATTTAGCAATTCCTTCAGGACTTCTTGTAAGGTATGTTTGGTGCTACCAAATTCCCTAAGCATTTGCTTCTCTGAAAATGATCTTATTTCTCCTTTGCTTATAAAACTTAGTTTGGCCAGATGTGAAATTTTTGGTTGAAAATTATTTTCTTTAAGAGTGCTGAATATAGGCCCCCATTCTCTTTTGGCTTGTAGGGTTTCTACTGACAGATCTGTTGCTGACTCAATGAGGTTCTCTTTGTAGGTTACCTGCCCTTTCTTTCCAACTGCCTTTTACATTTTTTTCTTTCATTTCGAGAATCTGATGACTATGTGTCTTGCGTGGTCTTCTTGTGAAGTATTTTGCAGAGGTTCTCTGCATTTCCTGAATTTGAATATTGGCCTCTCTAGTGAGGTTGGGCCGATTTTCGTAGACAATATCCTGAAATACGTTTTCCAAGTTGCTTCATTTTTCTGCCTCTCAGGCATGCCCAGGTGTCATAGAGGGTCTCTTTACATAATCCCTTATTTCTCAGAAGTTTTGTTCATCCTTCTTTGTTGTTTGTTCTTTTTCTCTGAGTTATTTTGTTGAGCCAGTCTTCAAGCTCTGAGATTTTTTTCCCCACTTTTGTCAATTCTGCTGTTAAAACTTGCAATTACATTATGAAATTCTTGTAGCACGTTTTTCAGCTCTATTAAATCAGTTTGGTTCTTTCTTATAATAAGCCATTTTGTCTATCAGCTCCTGCATTGTTTTATTGTAATCTTTAAACTCCTTGTATTGGGATTCAATTTTCTCCTCTGTGTCGATGATCTTTGTTCTTATCCATATTCTGAATTCTATTTCTGTCATTTCAGCCATCTCATCCTGGTTAGGAACCATTGCTGGGGCACTAGTGCAATCCTTTTGAGGTAGGAAGGCACTCTGGATTTTTGAGTTGCCAGAGTTCTTGCACTGGTTCTCTCTCATCTTTGTGGGATGATGTTCCTCCAATCTTTGAAGCTGCTGACCTTTGGTTGGTTATTTTTTTCTTTTATCCTGTTTGGTGTCCTTGGAGATTTGGTTGTAGTACAAGGTGAGTACGGTCGACTGGCTTCGTTTCTGGAGGATTTTAGGGGGCCAAGGCTCAGCTATGGACTCCTGAACTGCATGCTTGAATTCTGGGGTGGTGGTATTGGGCCAGACTTTGATATATGGCCCCTGAATGTTAGGAACTTGCCACACTGGAGAGGTTGAATTCTTCCCAGACCGCTGGTCACAACACTCCTATGGGTGGTGCCAGCCACCATACTCTATAGAGTGGTGGCAGTGTGATCCACCTTCGTTTGCACATGCCGACAGCAGTGGCAGTATGGTGGGGTGCACATTCATTGACTGCAACATGGAGATTGCAGGTGCAGGCGTGCCGGCCTCTGTGGTAGTGTTTACAGTGGCAGCTGTGGCAGCATGGTGGAGGTGGGGGAGGCATCAGGCTCCGCCAGTGTCCCTGCATGCTTTTGCCCGGCAGTGGTGTTAGCACAGGGGTGGGGCACTGGTAGCACTGAACTGTGCGCGCCCTTTGTGTGCGCGTTCACACAGGCGGCAGCTACTGCTGGGGGTGGGGGCGGGTCCACTGGTCTCCCCACATACTTTCACATAGACAGCAGTGTCCGTGCAGGTGCGGGGCGCTGGTGGGTGCTGGACTAGTGGTCTCTGAGCCGACGAATGCTCTGATGATAATGGCGGCACAGCAGGGGACTGGGGGGGCAGGATGCACCGACGCTGGCTGCTGTGGCACAGCAAGATGCATGCGCACATTCATGCTAGTGGGAAAGGGGAGGCAAGGCCCGTCTGCACACACGCACTGTCAAAACGATGTGGAGGATGGGGGTGGCCATAGGACAGTGCGTGCAACAAAGTGGCACGAGGGAGACTGTTATGGGGAAGGACACGGGCAGACTGGTGCATGCCCACGGGGGCTGCTCCCCTGCCCACTAGAGCTCTTCACTGATCAAGTAGTGCCTGTCAGTGCAGGAGGTATGATGAGGGCCCCCAGGACACACCCCACCTGGGCATCTGAGGCTGCACTACAAGCAGGCAGAGCCAGTCTGGGGCTGCAGGAGAGGGCAGTAGACTGAGGGGTGTTCTGGCCTCTTCTCATGGGCAAGACTGCCCTGCAATGTTTAGGTCCAACAGTTTCCCTAGGGCTAAAGTGTCCTAGGGATGGGCATCCTTGGCTGTGTTCCATTACAGAGGCCCCCACACCAACCCTCTAGGCTCCACACTGACTGGAGTTCTGCCCCTACCACTTCTCTAAGCATGTCTCCCTGCCAACTCACATGTTCATGGGAGTTGTGGAGTCTCCTGCTGTCAGGTTTCCAGAGGCCCATGCCAAGTGCAGGTTGCTCTTTACCTGCTCAACTCACTCCTTCCTGAGGAGTTGTTGGGGCCTAGAAAGGAGCCCCAGTGTGTGGGTAGCCCCGTTCAGGGTTCCCAGCTTCTTTCCTCTTCAGCCCCCATAATATTTATTTTAAAGTAAAATAGTTTTACTGTGTTAACTCCTACCACTACTTTCTTTGTAACGGCTTATGAGTAATATATTGCCTACAGAGACAAGTGGGTCACTTACTGTGCAAAAGCTCTTACACACACTTATCAAACTATATGAACTAGTGAGTAGAAAGATTACTGAAGGTTCCCTTTTCCAAGGCATGACTACATATGTGCAATTGTCTGCATGTACCTATGTGGTATTTCCTGTGTTGCCCAAAATCGAATTTATAGGGAGGCCCTAGCAAAAGTAGAAATAGCTTCTTGTTTTTTAATGCTTTACTAAAGTAACTACATGTATAGATGCAAAGCTAAAGCAAGTTAAAAATGTGAATCACAATGCAGTTTTAGTAGTCTTGCATTACTCTTAACTGGAATTATGATAATATTAATAGACCTTTGCATTTAAAAGATACTAATCCTTACTTCTTCCAATTCAAATGCCAACCTGATATACACGTCCCTAGTCACTTTTCTTTCTATAAATAAGAAAACAAAACAAAGAAACAAAACAAGGAACAATAAATAGCACTTAATATCAGAATTTTAAAAAGTCACCAGAATGGTTTCATGTGACAAACTTCTTTAATTTTTACCTTGCAGCCCACTAATTGCTGAATTGCACTTTGGAATAATAGGAAAAGTGTATACAAAAGAGGAGGGAAAGATGGAGAACGTGGAAGCAAAGAGAGCAGATTAGGGAGGTGGAAAAGTCAGTGGGGAGTATATCTTCATTCAACACTGGAAGATGGTGGCTAGAATTACATTGGGCAGAAAAAGGAACAGAGTGACACTCCCTGTATGCACAATCTTAAACAATTTGCCTAATATTACACATCTAGTGTTGCAAGGTTAAGTGATTTTCCTAAGGAAAATTGGTTCTCAGAGTGTGGGTTCTAGTCCCAGATTTTGCCACTTTTGCAGCCTCAGTTTAGTGGTCCTGAAACTTGATCATGTATCAGAATCCTCTGAAAAGCGTGTTACTGAGCCCTCCCCACAGAATTTCTGATTCTTTAGGTCTATTTCTAAATGTTCACATGATGCGGATGCCACTTGTAACTAAATATCTTAACTAATTTATTGCTTTAACAAATGAATACGTATTTTTACTTGCCTGATACTATGCATTTAGTATGTATAAAAAAAAACTGTGACATGAACCCAGGATATGAACTCTGGATCTACAACAAGGGTACTTAAGACTATGTCCTATATACTTCTGAATTTTACAATGTGATACTTTGATAGAAATATTCACAGGGCATGGTTAATGCACAGAAGTAGAGCACCTAGACCAAACTGAAGATTTAGGGAAGGCTTTGCAGAAAAGTTCATAGATTATAGGTAAAGGAGTACTCAAAAATGTTTGAATCTATCTCAGGCACTTAGTAGCTGTGTGATCTTAATAACTTATTCTCTTTGGGTCTTCATCTGAAACTTTGTAAGGTTATCATGCAAATTAGGTAATATAGATAATGCCTGGCACATGGTGGATGCTTAACATACAACTGATTATTACATTAAGGGAAATATTTTAAAATAATGAACATGTGTAAAGAGATGAAATAGTTGTTTAGGTAATGGGAAAGAAGGAGACTTGTTTGTATAATGGGTAGTGGAGATGGTGTTGATTAGGATAAAACTATGATGAAAGTCAAGTTGAAGATAGAAATCATGCATTTATAATGGCACCAGTTCAAATAAATGGCTCTGCTTTTCTCTAGCAGTGATCAGCTGCATGAGCATAGCAGTAATTAAGGCCTTTGTTCATTTAGCAAATATCTGTTGAGCACCACAGTAAACCAGCCACCACACTATGCACCAAGGACACCAGGGTAAATAAAACAGCCCTCATGGAGCCCTCTGCATTCTAAAGATAGTGGGTGTTGGATGAAGGAGGTGTTGGTGGTTTTTTTAAAAAAGAGAATAGGGCAGAGAGTTAGAGTAATCCAGAGTTGGGGTTTTGCTAAGTGGGAAGGGCAGTTCAACAAGGAGGCAAAGCAGTTGAGGGTGACAGTAAGATAATGGTTGTAGTCATTAATATGAAAGCAAGAAAAGTCAGGTGGGAGGGAGCTAATACATAGGGAAAAGACAAGCTGTACAAGAGATTAAGAGAGAATACATTACAGACACCAGAATGTTGACATGGAAAAATATATACTATATATATTTGAGTGAGAAAACATACAAAATAGTATATATGGTGTCATCCCATTTATATTATATAAAATTATATATTATTTAAAATCTAAGAAGTAGAAGAATCTAGTTAGTGAAAAGTCTGAATTAGAAAAAATTCTATTGACTTTCCTTTATCTTCCAGATTATTTTGAATTTGTGGAGCTTTCCTAGATTTTGCCTGACAGATGGCCACAGATATGCTGTAACTATATAGTGGAAGGCACCTTTTGGGGTGTAGCTTATAGAATTCATTTCATGACAAAATATGGTCTCATCTACACATGAACAGTTGATAAATTTTTAATGCATATCTATTTAAATCTATAATTTTATATTGTATTATATAAAATTATGCTTATATCCATTGATATATTTTTAATTTAATGTAATAGATAATATAATATACAAAGTTTATATATAATATATGACATACCAAATATATTTTAAACTCTGGCCTACATATGTTGAACGCACATAAGTGGAAGATAAACAGTTGTGTGTTGGCAATAGGATGGTACCTAGTATCATCAATATAATATCTTAAAACAAGTTATAGTATGCCATGCATTTTTTAGCTCCTTGCCCAAGAGGTTGCTTTTGCCATGAAAGTACATCACAAAGGAGGGTACATGGAATTCTTTACTAATCCTAAAAGGGCTTGTGTTTTTTGTTTTTTGTCTGATGATTTTCATAATCTATGTTAACTCTTAAAATGAGACATTTGCTCATATCCGCCCTGTTACCTATTGAAAGTACTAGAGTTTTGCTGTGAACCTAGAACTGCTGGTAAAAATAAAGTCTATTTTTAAAATATTAGAATGTTGTAAAATGTTTGGTAGCTACAACATGAAGGCAAATAATATGTTTACAGTACCTTCCTCCAATTCTCTGCAAATGTTCTAATAAGCAGTGATATAGATCCGTATTCTTTCGACTCAGATCAGCAAGCAACTCTCCAAAATATCTGGGGTCCAATTTTTCAGGGCCATCGTCCTGAATTATCACCTGAAGCAAACATCAATCACAATTGTAAGCAATATTAAGTTTTTCTAAGTTCACAGATATTTTTATGTGAAGTGAAAGCAAGATAACCTATTAAAGTCATCACACAAATCAAGCCATTTTTTCAGAGATACATTTTTTAACGTGGGAGAAATTTAAAGAAAAATCAACATTGCGATGGCAATTTCAACTTCATTTCATTCAAGTCTAAGTGTTCGAATGAATGAGAAACTTGAATAACATAAACATTCTTGAATATAGGCATTAAATAAAACAGCAAAATGAGCAAATTAAATCACATGGCTTATTCATATGTCTCCTGTGGAAAAAAGAAAATATGAATTATACTTTTTATTAATTTTTAAAATTAAAAATTAATTGACACATAATAAAAGTACATATTTATGAGTTTTAGTGTACTATTTCAATACCTGCATACAATCTGTAATAATCAAATCAGGATAATAGCATACTCATCATCTCAAACAATAATCATTTCTTCACGGTGAGAACATTTAAAATCCTCTCTTCTAGATATTTGAAAGTATAGAGTAAATTTCTATTAGCTATAGTCTCCCTACAGTGTTATAGAACACTGGAATTTATTTTTTCTACATAGTGGTAGTTTTGGATTTGTTAACCAATCTCTTCCTATACTTTCTTCCCCCTCCCTTCTAAGCCTCTTGCTACCACTATTCTACTTTCTACTTGCATGACATCAATATATTTATATATTTAGCTCCCTCATATAAGTGAGAACATGTGATATTTATCTTTCTGTGCTGGGCTTATTTCAGTTTACATAATGTCCTCCAGACTTATCAATGTTGCCTCAAATGATAGGATTTTATTCCTTTTTATGACTGAATATACTCCATTGTGTACATTGTGTATATACACACCATATTTTCTTTATCCACTTACCCGTTGATGGACACTTAGGTTGATTTCATATCTTGGATATTGTTAATAGTGCTGCAATCAACATGGGAGTGCAGATATTTCTTCAACATACTGATTTTTGAGTTATACTGACTATAGTAGAATTACTTCCAGTTGGACTTGCATATTCTAAGTGAAAGTCAGTCTGATTTGTTAGTATATCTTAAAGGTAGATTAAATAAACCTACTCAATTCAATGCGTTTTAAAGTATTTCTTGTTTGACTTCCCCCATTTATTATTTAAAGCGAATATTTAGTCAATCTCACAATGGAAAGAGTAGCTCAGAGCCAACTGTAGAGAACTCATAGTCTTCAGAGACATTTGAAATCCTAGACGTAAATTACTATGAACAGTGTCCTAAATAAGACCATTCTATTGGCTTCCTATTCTTGGGTATCAATCCTTTCAATATTATTGGGCGCTGTGGCTCCCATCCCCAAAACACACTGCCTGGAGGATAATAACTTAGGTTACACTCCATACTACTTTTAATATTGCATGTGAAACCAAGTACCCTAAAAACACATTTATTCTTAAGCATATAGATGGTAAATGAATTTGAATTTGACTATTGATACTTCCTTTTCAACTTCTCCTCTGAATGCAGACCTTAAAACACTGTACATTCTAAAGCAAATGGAAGAATTGCAAAGTAAGCAAAGATAATTTTTCATAATTACATCTGTGACACAAAAATCAGTTTATAAAATATTGGTCAGTGAAAAAAAGTGAGACACAAAATACAGTGTAGTATCATCACATTTTTGTTAAGTCTAGATGAATATACCACAATATTAGTTATCTTGTCCATGTACACTTTGGAGTTGCTTTCCTGAGTAAATAATGATTATCTCCTAAAAAGAATAAAGTCTCATGCATGAAGGCATGAGTAGATGGGTAAACCTGTAAAGTCAATATTATCACATAGTACGTTTAAATATCATAGAATTAACAAGTAGTGCATATATAGAGATGTAGATAATATATGAAAATAGACATAGTTTCATATGTCTATATTTACATATTCTATATAAAACCTTTAAATGCTTACATAAACATAAATTTATTTTTTTCCCAGTATGTTCTCTCCTTTAGCCATAGTAGATTTCACTCTCTGGGGCACACACCACACATTCCTGCCTCTAGGATTTTACTCACATTGTTTTCTGCTTAAATACCCTCTGTCCTTCTTGTTGTATATCCAAATCTTACCCATCCTTTGAAACTCATCTCAAAATCTACCATATCCATGAAAACTAAAACTATGCCAACCAACAAGCTAATTCAATTCAGCTCTTTGTGCTCAGTTATCTTGAATTGTTTTTATACTATTATACAGATGTAAGTCTTGTTCTCTCAGCACCCTCTTTTTACCACAAAAGAAATAAACAAGAATGAGTCATATTTTTTGGTATATTTGATAGTATCTAATACAGTACTGATTAAACACTCTACAGCTGCTCACTAAAACTTGTTGCATTGAAAGAAGTAATCTACCTGATTAGAAATGTCCCCAAGTGCTAGTGATTCTGGAAATAATTTTTTTATAGGTTTCTCTCTTAAAGCCGCCACCAACAACAACAACAACAAACGGTTAACAAAGTCAGAAAAAGTATAGGCAGCCCTTCCTTAGGAATATCATGATGATCCCTTGTACCTTCTTTACTAGGAAGAGTCAGTATCATCACACAGTCTAATTGGAGCAACTAAACTGAACTCCTTGTAGAGTTGGAGGCTGGTATTTGAGTTCTACATAGACTTCTGGATAATGTCCATCAGCTTCTCAGTGATTGACTCCTCTCAGGAAATGAAGGTCAAAAGCAGGCAAGTCGCTATTCAGAACTATGTCTCATTTAAAGAGTCAATGTGTTTAGGAAAATCATAAGATAAGGACCGAACCAGCCCTTTTGGAATCCATAATACATTTGGGTTCAAATTTGGGAGGAGAGAGGACTGAGGAAATTAAAATTCTCATCTATTGTTAAGTCAGGACTATTACTCAAGACCAAGGTGAAATTTTCCTAACTGTAAACTGTGTTGTGCTAGTTAGCAATATTTTCCATTATTAAATCACAGCTCTTTGGAGCTTCTTAATTTTAATGGAACTATTTGTTGGTCTGTTTTGACATAGCTTTTAGAAGTGGCTCAAAGCCATCTTTTTTGTTGCCTTGAGAAAGCCAAGATAGAAGTCGTCCCAAGGATACATGTGTGCCTTGGGCCAGAATAATGGTAGCAGTAATGGATAGAAGTTTTCTCCCTGTTACAATACTGACGTGAAATATAGCTGCACCTCATATATACTCATCTTCCTGATGAATGGGAGCTATTTCAAATGTTAATCTTGGATAATTACTTTAGTTGTTTACCTATAATCAAGGAAGGAATACAGACTGTGCTGAAGAATATAAATATATACGGATATACAAAACATGATATTTTTCTAAAAAATTACAAAAATTGTTAGATTCATGAGCATGCATCAATGAAGTACGTTTAATCAGATCACTATTTGACTATAATATTGCCAAACAGTCTAATTCCTTGTCTCTAATTCTAGGTGAGAAGCCCATGATGATAATTGCTTTAGCAAACTCAAGGCAAAGCAACAATGCCTAAGTGTGCAACCAGAGGCAAATTAGTGTCCATTTTCCAGAAAAAGTCTGTAGGAAGGAAGTAATTTCAAAAGAAAATAATTTCTAAAGAGAAATTATGGACCTCACCTCACTACTGCCTTGGAAGCTCTTGACCTGGTTCCAATTTGGGGTGTTGTTTCATATCTGTAGTCTGTGAAACTCTAGGAGTAGTAGGTGGACTTTTGTTGCTAGCCTCCACACTTTATAAACTTTCATATTCAAAGGCAACACACTTAACCAACCGTAGTTACATAGTTCAGTGGTAGTGATTATAAGGTACAATCAATAGTTGCTGATTTCAACTGAGCTATCTATATTCTCTTGCCTGGTTTCCCTTCAGCTTAAGAACAAATATTTGTGAGAAGGCTTCTCAGGGGTAGGGATAGTTTGTAGTCAAGGAACAAATGACAATCCAGTAGAACAGTCTTGGCTTAATTAAATTTATTCCTACTAGGTAACTGGCTTAAATGTGTGCACGTTTCACCTATTTAGAAGGGTAGTTTAGCAGATTATAAAGCTCTTAAAATGCCGTATTATATAAAAACAATTATATCTAAGGAACTAAACTCCCAAAAGGTCATTAAAATATTAAGTAATAAGATCTGCTGTATTAAGATCCAACTGGATAGTGAGTTCTGAACTGTTGCATGGCAATGGAAAACCTCACTATTAGTAAAAGGTTATATAACATAGAGATTATACATATATGTCCAGCAAAAATTATAAGGATGTGGTGCCAGTTTTGGATGTATAAGATTACTACTTGATTTTGCTTTGATTTGGAACATTTAATATCTATTGGACTGATTCAAACATAGTTAATCCAGTGGGTATTAATCCCTGATGAAATTAAATGCATTTCAGATACAATGTCATTTGGCTAATGAGGTAAAAATAAATAATTGGTCTCTCCCTATTTTATGCCAGAAGTAGCAATTCTGACAAGAGAAAAAGTAAAATAATTTTAGGTTCTGAAAATCCTCACTATTATTTTAATCTATATACATATTTTAATAAAGAAATGATGCTACCTAGTGCATATTAGATTATCTTTTATATTCTTTTTTCTTTTTCTTTAATTTTTAATTTTTGTGCATATATAGCAGATGTACATAATTATGGGATATATGAGATATTTTGATACAGGCATACAATATGTAATAATCATATCAGGGTAAATGGGGTATCCATCGCCTTAAGTATTTATCCTTTCTCTGTGTTACAAACAACTCATAATGCTCTTTTAGTTATTTTTAAATGCACAATTAAATTATTGTTGACTATAGTTATACTGTTTTTCTATCAAATACTAGATCTTATTCTTTCTAATACTCTTTGTGCCCATTAATAATCCCTAATACTCTCTCACCCCCGCCCCACTACCCTTCTCAACCTCTGGTTACCATCATTCTACTCTCTATCTCCATGAGTTCAAATGTTTTATATTTTAGTTTCCACAAATAAGTGAAAACATGTGATATTTGTTTTTCTGTGCCTGGCTTATTTCACTTAACATAATGTCCTCCTTTTCCACCCATGTTGTTGTTAACTGACAGGATATCATTCTTTTTATGGCTGAATAGTACTTCATTGTGTATATATACCAAATTTTCTTTATCCATTAGACTGTTGGATAAATAAAATTTTTAGATTCCTTCCAAATGTTGGTTATTTCCTTTCTTTTGTGTATATACCCAGCAGTGGAATTGCTGGATCATATGGTAGCTCTATTTTTAATTTTTTGAGGAACCGCCAACTGTTCTACATAGTGGTTGCACTAATTTACATTCCCACCAGCAGTGTACTATGGTTCCCTTTTCTCCACATACTCACCAGCATGTGTTATTGCCTTTTGGATAAAATCCATTTTAACTGGGGTGAGATAATCTCTCACTGTAGTTTTGATTTGCATTTCTCTGATGATCAATGATGCTGAGCACATTTTTACACATCCTGTTTGCCATTTGTGCACCTTCTATTGAGAAATCTCTACTCAGATATTTGGCCCATTTTTAAAAATTAAATTATTAGACTTTTTTCCTATTGTTTGAGCTCCTCATATATTCTGGTTATTACCTCATTGTCAGATGGGTAGTATGCAATATTTTCTTTCATTCTGTGGGTTGTCTCTTCACAAGTTAAAAGCTGTACAGAAGATTTTAACTTGATGTAATCCCATTTGTTCATTTTTGCTTCAGTTGTTTGTGCTTCTGGGTTATTACTCAAGAAATCTTTGCCCAGCCCAATGTCCTGGATAGTTTCCTCAATGTTTTCTTGTAGTAGTTTCATAGTTTGAGGTATTAGATTTATGGCTTTAGTCCATTTTGATTTTATTCTTGTATATGGTGAGAGATAGAGGCCTAATTTCATTCTTTTGCATATGGATACCCAGTTTTCCCAGCACAGTTTGTGGAAGAGACTGTCATTTTCCCGATGCGTGTTCATGGCACCTTGGTTGAAAATGAGTTCACTATAGATGCATGAATTTCTCTCTGGGTTCTCTATTCTATTCCATTTATCTATGTGTCTGTTTTATGCCATTACAAGGCTATTTTACCAGGTTAGTGTAACTCTGCAGTACAATTTGAAGTCGGTTGAATTTTTCCCAATTTTAGCAACATTGAGTTCCAATGCAAAGTCCCACACTTACCATGTTCTCCCTCCCTCAAGCACACAGATTTTCTCTCCCTGCCACACAGCCTCTGTTAGGGTGGCATCAGCAATTCAAGACTGTTTTTCCTACCCTCATCAGTGCCTCTTTCAGTGATATGAAGTTACATTCAGGTACTGTGATCACTCACCTAATTTTTGGTTCTTATTAAAATACTTTCTTGTGTATGTAGCTAGTTGTTAGTTTTGGTGCTCCTGCAGGGAGGACAATTGGTGGAAGCTTCTCTTTGTCCATCTTGCCCCACCTCCTGGTTCATATTAGATTTTCAACACATGTTGTCACTGAATTGAATGTACTGTACAATAGTCACAATTCTAAAATGAAGACTTATTTAACCATAACAGTTCTGTACTTGAAATAAAGAACTAATTTAACTTTCTACGTGAAGAAATATAGATAGTAAAATGTTGTAATGAAAAAATAATTGAATTTGAGAACAAATGTGGAGCTTCCATTTCCCATTTGTGAGTTAAGTAAATTGCTTATCTTCTCTGTACCTGTTTTTTTTCAACTGTATTATGTAGGCAATTTAGTATTGCAGGAGGCATCAAATAAAATTAAATAAGGGGAAAAGTGCTCAGTAAATTTTTAAACAATTGTGCAAATAATTTTCTTTAATTTAAGGCATATGTACAGTTTGCTACTGGAATGACAGAAGAAATGAAAGACAATTGTCTCATTTTCTATAAGACTCTCAACTACCTGGGAGTAGAGATACTGTTGTTTTTTTAAGTTCTAGTGCCCAGCATAGTACTTGGATATAATAAGTCCTAAGTAAACATTTGTTGTATAAAAGTATTTTTATCACCATAAAAATAATAATAATGCTGATTCTGCATCAACTCATCTTGTTCATCAAAAGAAGTATTAAGGACATCCCTTTTAACAGCCTAATCTTTCAAGGTAAGTAAGTAGTGAAAAAGTTGCTTATAATAAACAATAAAATTGGAGCTACATATTAAGCAGAACAGAGGGAAAAGCACTAGTTGTAAGAGGTGCTTCAACAAATCACACTGAAATGGACTTAGTGAAACTTATTCAAAGCTATTCTCATTTCCTTTTTGGGTGTGTGTGTGTGTGTGCGTGCGTGTGTGTGTGTTTCCAGTTTGACATTCTTCTTTCCCCAACCAATTAAAAACAATGTAGGTGGTTTGGGTTGTAATTTTATAATGGGTATAAGTGATTGAATAATAACATTTCTAACAGTTTAAATTATTCTTTCTCATCAGAAAATAAAATGTATGATATTTTCTTGTACTATAAAGTGAGTATCAAGAATTTGCAAACCTTTTTCTCATAAACAATGGGAATTCTGCAACAAGGGCTCTAATGAGAGCTACAGATCAAATGCTAAGAGTTCCAAGAAGAAAACCTAACTTTCAACTGTATGAGAGAGGTTGTATGAAGAAAGAATCATCAAACTATGACAACTGATTAGGTGTGGAGTGGCAAAGTAGAGAGAACAGTAAAAAAAGGTGTTAAATATTAAGACAAATAAAGCACTGGATATATCATTAATAGATGAGACAGAGTGAAAAGCTGATATGATTCGTTTGAGATGACTGTGGGACAGTCAAGTAGAGATGTCAGGTAGGCAATTAAAAATGATGCATTGGAGCTGAGAAAGTTTGGGGTATTGTCCATACAAAAGTAGTAGCAAAGGTCAAGATTTTATATCATGTTGTCAACGAACAGAAGGTAGAAAAAAAGAAGGAGGCCTGTATTAGTCTGTTCTCATGCTGCTGATAAAGACATACTTGAGAATGGACAATTTATAAAAGGAAGAGATATAATGGACTTACACTTCCACAGGGCTTGGGAGGCCTCACAATCATGGTGGGAGATAAGGAAGACCAAGCCATGTCTTACATGGATGGCAGCAGGCAAAAAGAGAGAGCTTGTGTGGGGAAACTCCCTCTTATAAAACCGTCAGATCTCATGAAACTGACTCACTATCACAAGATCAGCATGAGAAAGACCTGCCTCCATGATACAATTACCTCCTACCTGGTCCCCCCCACAACACATGAGCATTCAAGATGAGATTTTGTTGGGTACACAGCCAAACCGTATCAGGGGCCAAGAATGGGTCCTTGGAGAAGAGGTCCTGATGAAAGAAGGAAGAAGTGCCTGAGAAGAAGTCATAGAAGCAGCAGTACAGTATAATGGAAAGAAATATATCAAGAAAAAACAGATAAGCAGTACTAAATGCAGTAGAACTGAAACAAAATTAGGGTCAAGAAAAGTAAGTGGGATTTGGCAACTTGGAGGTCAATAAAAGCACTTTCAGGAACATAGTGGAGCTAGAATCTGGTTTGCAGTGTTGAGGAATGTGTGAATAGTGAGAAAATGGCATCTGAGAGTATGCCTCCCTCCTTTGGAAATTTTTCAGATGAAAGGAACAAAAGAGATGAGATTATAAGTCAATAGAATTGTAGGGTCACAAAGGGAGTCACCCTGATCACAAAGTTAGAGTCTTAATTCTTGAAGATCAAAAGAATCAGAAGTTTGCTGATGGTATAGAAAAATTTTTCAGTAAAGTGGAGCATTGAAGGAATTCATGTGGTGAACCAAAATTGTGGTCCCTGGACCAGTAAAATAGCGTTAGGATAACCAGGGAACTTGAAAATGCAGATTATCACGCCCCAGTAATCTCTCCTTAAATAATTCTTCCAATTGATTCTGGTGCACACTAAAGTTCGAGTTCCACTATCTATTGTTAGTAGAAGGCAAGGCTACCTGCAGAGAGGGAGACAGCAGCAGTGAGACTTGGAGTATGAGCAGGGTGGGAAAGATAAGAATTAGACATTGAAGACTGGTAATGACTTGATTAGAAACTATTAAAAAGGCTGTTTAACAATGGTGGGAGTCCAGAAAGACCGAGACAATCTGTACTAGACTAAATTGGTTTAGTCTGAAGACATTCTCTAGGAAACAAAGAAATCAAAATCTAGGGGCACAGAAGGTGGATGGCAGTCTATACAAAGCAAAGGATCAGCAAAGTGATGACAGTAAAAGGAGAAGGGCTTCTAGCAAGATCATTGCTGAACTGGCTGACAATGGAAACCAGTGTGGCTTAGAATTGAGGGCTGGAGAGTTTGGTGAAGGTGACGTTAAACAGAAATGAGAGAGTAAGAGATAAAATAAGAATGTGATGGCAAGAGAAAGAGACATTCAGAATCCCAGGTTAAACAGTTTCAAGTGAAGATATAAATTCAAAGACTGGCCAAAGGCTATGTGAACTGAAGACGTAGAAATGAAGAAATTGAGAGTGAGGAAGAACCTTGAAGACAGTGTGGGAAAGGGTACTGATGTGGGTGGTGAAATTCTTATAGATGATTCTAGATTCAGTAGGAAGTGGAGAGAAGATTGTAAATTGGCTGATGAAACTGTTAAGAGAGTGACCAAAATGTCAGTAGAGAGTGATAATTCAAACCAAGGCGGGTGGTGTATATGGATTACAGAGTTTCAAAGAGAGTTGAAGGTTAGTAAGGGATAATTGATCAATAGGAACCAGAACATTTGTGTACTGAGAAAAGAATTAACAATAGATACACAAAAAACAAGCAAATGAAAAAAATTAGAGAATTATTAACACCAGCAAAAAGTTGTGCTAATGAAAGAAGCAAAATAATACACAATTTGGTTCAGCAGTAAACGATATTTTATAGCAATAATAATATAAACACTGAACACTGATTTACCAAAACTAAATGGAGATTTAACTATATTGGGATGATGGAAGGGATGAAAACAGTTGGATGAGAGATTAATAGAATTAAACCTTTGTGTGTCAGAATTATCAACAGATAATATATAACACCGATAAATCAAGACATAGCAGCATTAAGTATATGCGTACTATAAGTTTATGCATACTAAAAATACATGCATATCATTTAGCTTTATATATAGCAATTTAGCTAAATGCAAGTAAATATCACAAGACAAAGCTAACAATTGAAAATGGTTGCCTCTGGGGATCAGCTCTGGGTGGTGAAGAGGGTAGGGACAGGGAATTGCTGTTTGTTATATGCCTTTTACTGCTATTTGGCCTTTTAAACTACGCACATATATTACTTTAATTAAAAAAACTGATTTCTAAAACAGCAAATAAGTAACAACGTGTTAAAAATAAAGTTGAGTTTGCCATAAAACAGTAGTTCAAAAAGGTTTCATAGCAAGAGGTTGCAGAGGTTGCAGAAGACAGATAAGGTAGTGTTGGGAAAAAGATAGGCCCCAAATGGACACTAATTAAATTTGTGGAAGCAACAGCAGGGATTAGACGTTTACATGAAAGGCACTCATTTTCAATAATGGGGTTGAAGAGGGCAATAAACATGGAGAGAAACTTGAGCCACCTGTTAATGAGTGAGGGGATAGACAGAACTGCTGAGTTTATTGAACTAACCAGCCCTGAAATTCTATCATTGGTGAATGACATGTTAAATAAACATTATAGCGAGCTTCCCAGAAACGTGCCAGAAAAAGCACCTGACACTAAGATATGATGTTTTTTTTCAATTCATTAAAGGCATCACATCACAAATTGGAGTATTTTTCATTGGCAATAGCACAATCCAGGTGATCAGGACTGTTCCCTTTACATCTTCCCATGACTACAAAAGAATTCCCTGAATCCTCAAGCCAAGTGGAAGAGAGTTGTACACACACTATATACACTTATTTGAATACTTCTTACAAACGCCACCTATATGACAACTTGTAAAATAAGTTCAGCTGAGCTTTTCCCTGTCATCAACAGGTGTAAAATTATCTGTTCCTTGCTAATGACAGGAAAATGATCACAGTATGTTATCCTTAATTTCTTCAGGAAAGTATAGGTGACTTGTAATATTTTGAATTTGAAATCAGAAGGGTGATATTACTAGGGAGGACCATGGAAAATGTACATAAATTAATTTTATAGAATATTTTAAAGCCACGTTTTTAGATATCTGATTTTGAAAAATATTTTTAATGCCTTTCACTTTGGGGAAAGTACTTTAAAGATGATCTAATTTCATCTAAAAATAGTCTTACAGTGAAACTAATTTCTTATATTGGTGATTTGAAACATTTGCGATCCAGAGTTGGGGAAGAAGATCAATAATCAAAGATTAATTTCAGCATCTGCTATGGACTTGACACTAAGATAGATGCTTTACATATTTTATCTCATTTAATCCTCTTGTAGGATATATTGTACATTAAAGTATGATTCTTCCCCTTTTAGAGATGTAGAAACTGAGGTTCAGTCCAGCTAAGTCTATTGCTGAAGCTCATACAGCTCAGCACGATCAAGTTTTATAAATTCAGATAATTAAATTGAGTGCTTGTGTTCTATTCCTCTTTACCACGCTCCTTCCAAACTACAATTTAACTCTAAACACAAACTGTGAAAATGGGGAAAATGAGTCCTACTTTAGTTTTAAAACAGCCTAACCTATGTCTGCATATTACTCTTTAAAGATACTCTTCTACCCACATATCACGACGGGGGACATGTAAACACCAAGGAGCCTAGATGGGAGAACTCCCTCCTTTGTCCATGGGATCTGCACAAGCAGGTTACCCTGTCATCACTCTGAGCAGGAATGGACCCAATCCAATGTAATCTATACAAGTGAAATTACTAACTCTAAGCTTCCAACAGACTAGTGCTTCCAAGGGCCTATTCTATTTTCAGCAGCACTTCAACTTCATCCTTATAAAATATTGAAAAAACTGGGGGTTGGGGGCTGTGGAGGGATAGCATTAGGAGAAATACCTAACGTAGATGACAGGTTGATGGGTGCAGCAAACCACCATGGCACATTTATATCTATGTAAACAAACCTGCACATTCTGTACATGTATCCGAGAACTAAAAGTACAATAAAAAAAGAGATTATCTAAAATGGAAAAAAGCAGAATTTAATAAAATTAAAGAAAAAAATCCTCCAGCCTTTACAAAAGCTACATAAAAATCTCAAACTACAGTATGAATAATAAAAAGTGATATATTAGTTACCCAATTCTGCCCCTTTACTGAGTAGACAACATATAGTCTAGTCAAATGTATTATTAGATGTACTAAGCTGGGAAAAGAATATCATAACATTACTGTTGCCACTGGACAAACTCTTAATCCTGTCATACAGTTCCCATCTCTGATAATTGTCCCTCCTACCATTTCTATTGTCATTATTCTACTTTGTTTTACACCTAGACTATTAAAATAGCTTCTAATAATATTTTCTTTGCAAAGTTTTCCCCATTGATTTTTTCAAGTTGTAGACTTTGTAGTTTATAAAAAATTTCCAGCACATATTTTTATTTAGTATTTTATGGATGAGGATGTTGCTGAGAGATTTTGTCTTACTAAGAACATATAGCTTGAGAAGAACAGAGTTAGGAGAAGAACTCAGGTCTCCATACCCTGAAACTAGTCTGCTTTCTATCACCAATACCTTCCCTGTGTCAGACTCTTCTTAACCAAGTGCTTTCTTTATTTTTATACTATTGCTCAAGGACTCTCCACATAAATGACCCAAATTCAAGGAGAAACTATCAATGGGCTCTGGAGTCAGCCTACATATATATAAATCTTGGCTGTACCGCATGCTAGCTGTGTAAGTCTTTGCACATATTTTAAACTCTTTGAAACTCAGTTACCTTATATGAGCAATAAGGACAACAATAGCACCTTCCTAATCTGATCGTTGTAAGAAGAAAATTAATATGCTAACCATAGTATCTATTAGTATTTTCCTACTCAGCAACCTTCACTCATCCTCCATTGCCTACTAAAGAAAGCCCAAAGTTTTTAAATTAACACTTGAGAATCTCATGACCTGGCCTTAATGTATCATATTAACACTACACCATAATACTCCTTGTCGCATGTCTTTCATGCCATAAAAATCAAACCCCTAACTTTTTCTGAAACCCAGAATTTACTTTCCCAAATCTATAACTTTGTTTATGTGGTTCCCTCTGCCTAGGATATTATTTCCATGCAATATCAATACCGTATATGGAAATTCTGCCCGTTTTTCAAAGCCCAGGTTAATTACTTCCTCCTCAACACAGCCTTCCTTGATTTCTCAGCCAAAATTAATTTCTTCACTCTTTTGTTCCCAAAGTGTGTTGCTTCTTCCTCTTTTATGACTGAAAACGCTTTGGTTTGTATTATGCTTTTATATGTGCCTGCCACTTTCCCCTATTAGAGGAAACGAAGGCAAAGCAAAGTTAAGGATTAGGTTGAACTGTATAAAATTGTTGCTATTATGCCAGTTTCAACCTACAAAAATGACAATTTCAAATGATCTAATCTAATAAAATGGCTTTTTTATAGTTGTATCTAATTCACTTAAGGTAAATATTCAATACCTTCTGGATTATATTCTATGAGTTATCCTAGAGGCCAATGTTTCTATGCAGATATACAGAAGAAAGACATTTTTAGGCTTTTTTTAAATTAGAAAACTGTAAAAAATGTAGAGACAAGGGTCTCACTATGTTGACCAGGCTTGTCTTGAACTGTTGGCTTCAAGAGATCCTCCAGCCTTGGCATACCAAAGTCCTGGGAATGCAGATGTGAGTCACTGAACCTGGCTCTAGGCTTTTCTTAGATTGACAAAACATGGATTTTAAATCTTTTGTAGTTCTTTTTGACTAATGTGGCCAGAATGTATATTTCAAAATTTCAGTTCTTAGAAATAATCTCATGTATATTTAATATACAACAATCAAATTTATGTGGACTGGCTCCTTCTTTATTTTTTCTTATATTCTTTTGTCTTTTAGTAAGAGGTGCCTATGAAAGAGGTCAATTGGAGATCTAGAAAAATACAAGTGATGGTTGATTCCCTATTGTTCTAGTTATTAATGTTAGTTTTACCAAGATACAAGAAAATATTTTTCCTTCAACACTTGTATAGCAGATGTTTACAAGATTCCAAAGTCTTCATAACATAAATTACCAAGAATTGTATTACATGAGATTTCTCCTTAGCAACTAAGTTCTAGTTTCTATTTTGTCAATGTGATACATAATAAAATCTATACATATTTTGACTTGATTCTCAAGTCAAATAATATATTCTCAAAGAAGACATACAGAAAGTATGTATATATTCTCAAAGAAGACATACAGGAAGTAAATACTAGTTTGTGAAATGTGACCATTGAAATCTTAGATAATATAACTGCCAATTTATTGTTCATTTAAATATGATACCTCATGAAAATATTTAACATTGCACAACTATTGGGCCCATTTTAGAACTGAAGATCCGCTACAGATTAGGTATTCATTAACCGGTTCATAACTAACCTCATAGATTTAATGTCTTAGTGGACCTAAATTGTTTTGTCTTCTGAGAGAAGATGGGAAGATTTGTTCTAAATATGCTATGACAAGGCACAAATACCAGTGGTATAACTTCTCAGTATTTTGATGAAAATTTAATGGGAGCACCTGCACAGTGGTATGAGAAGAGTTCAAGAATGTTATTTCAGTTTGTTAAGGAATCAGCTGATTGATCTTACCTGCTCACAAATCTGGCTTGATCCACTATGGCACAGTTCATTTCCAGTATGTGTAGAAATTGGATCATTTCCTGTGATGGCTTGGATTTGCTGGCTAGAATCAGGTTGTTGCCAGTGTGCAGAGTGGATGACCTGGGGCTGTTGGACAATGTGATGATGGCATTGAGCCTGAGGATGGCACTCCTAAGACACATACACATGCCAAAAACAGCCACTTAGGATAAACATTACTAATCAAGAAAAACATCTGAAACCATTTTTTTTTTAATTTAATGTTTTCTTTCACTACAATTCAAACCCTAGGATTTATAGTTTTAACTAGTGATATTTTTTCAATTTTTTTCATTGGGAAAATTTGTATTGAATTCTGCTTTTATTTGATCAAGTTGTCGTGACCATCCAAATACTTATCTAGATTGGCCAAGGCATTGCATGTTCTAATTAAATTAATATTCCAGCTATACTTAACACTAAAATCATAATGAATATTAATATTAGTATTACTTTGATGATTCAGTAGGCACTTCAGAATCTAATTACATAAAACACGATAATACTGAAGATATAGATAAATTTAAAATGAAAAAATAATATAGTATAGTGCTTTTCAATGTCAGGAAGCATATTAGAGTCACAGTGGGTGGGGAGCAAAGTTCTTATCCTTATGAAACTTAAGGATAAATTTATTAAAAAGATAAAAAAATCCAGCCACTGAAACTTCAGACCTAGAAAACATGGATTCTAACTCTGATTTTATCACTAACTCTGATCTTGAGAAACTGTGTATGCAACCTTTATGAGCCTCTGTTTTCCCATTTATAAAAGTGAAGATGGTACATATTCCATTGGGGTGCTATGAGAAGTAAATAAACTAATGTCTATAAGTTGATTACTACAAAGTAGGTGAGTAACAAACATTATTATTATGATCGCATCATCATAATTTTCATAATCATCATCAACTTTATCATTTACCCTAATAATTTTGCAGATGGAAAAAAACACTCTGAGGTCTAGAAAAGTAAGAGAATTTGCTCATAATAACACAATTAATTAATGGCAAACTTGGGACTGGAACTCATGATTTCCAGCTTAGACTTCTTTTAGGATATTAGGCTGAATTTGCACTGACCCCAAGATATTCTGGAATTTGTTGTTTTTAAACTAAATTGTTGTTATCTGCTTATTTGTCATGGCTTTTTTTCTGGTAAGTATAGAGCACGGACTAAGAAAAGATATCTAGTTATTTTAGTTTGGGGGATTTCAGGCATACTTGAATTTGCTTTCTTATCTTGTGATTATTCTACTTCGATAAGAGACATCTGGAAGCCTGTTTTCAAAAGAAACATACTGTATTTTGAATCACAGTGCTATATGTATGCACATACAATTAATTTTGAAAGTATAAATGTAATGCACTATATCCTTTTGACTATGGAAAGTTGACCTATATTAATACAGTAAAACACTTCATATTTTAAATTTTTATATGAAATAATTTTCAAGCTATATTAAATGAAAAAAAACAAAGTACAAAAGAATGAAATAGTATACTCTTTCTGCTGTAACTTTTTTTTAAGTGACATATACATTTACAAATATATATAACTGCTTTGAAATGCATAGACCAAAAGAGTTTTAAGAGTAGCTGCTTCTGGGAGGAGAAACTGGGGACAAAAGTGTCTGGATAAGGAGGTTTATTTGTCACCGTATACCTTTCAATGCTCTTTTTATGCCTCTCAATTTTTTTATACTTTAAAATTTTTCCATGAATAAAAATTACCTTTTCATGTATACAAAAAATATTTTGAAAAAAATGAAATATATATAACAAACACATTTTACAAATAGAAGTTGCCTTGGTAGATATAAAGATAATAAAAGTCATAGAATAAGTTCATGGTATCATTTTCTCTAGACTCTTTTCAAATATTACACACTTTGTACATATACTAGCACTAAAATCTTTACAGTGTAGGAATTTTGGGGGTGAATGTATGTTACATTATTATTATCTTTTATGTTACAAAATATCTTCATATATTGGAATGAGGTAAAATTACACTGATAGTCTGAGATGACTATCACTCATCGGAGAGCCTGTAGGCTATTGAAATAGAACCTCTCCTGAAGGAATAAAACAAAACAAAACAGTATGTTCCTCACAAAGCAAGTTAGGAAACTCTTGGAAAGCACACATCACTAGAGGGCAATAAAGAAAACAAAACCTGTTTCTTAAAAATCTTCCTGGCCGGGCACGGTGGCTCATGCCTATAATCCCAGCACTTTGTGAGGCCAAGGCGGGTGGATCACGAGGTCAGGATATCGAGACCATCCTGGCTAACATGGTGAAACCCCGTCTCTGCTAAAAAATACCAAAAATTAGCCGGGCGTGGTGGCGGGCGCCTGCAGTCCCAGCTACTCGGGAGACTGAGGCAAGAGAATGGCATGAACCCAGGAGGCGGAGGTTGCAGTGAGCCGAGATCGCGCCACTGCACTCCAGCCTGGGGGACAGAGTGAGACTCCGTCTTAAAAAAAAAAAAAAAAAAAAAAAAAAAAAAAATCCTTTGTTAGTGTATCAGTTGTCCAGTTGTCTCTTGAATAGAACACTGACATTCCCGTCATCTGTGGTGCCTTGCAGGTTACCTGAGCCCATTTGGCCTATGAACCATTTACTGGTACCACTGAGGTCTTAGCAGGTTTTCAGTTTTTAATTCTTACACCTGACTACTAAAGTTCTTTTTCTAAAGCAAAATGTTCATATATTCATCATATTTTTAAAATACATAATAAGCTGAATTTTTAAAGTACAAAAAGATCAAACATTTCTGATTTGTCATATTGTTTTTCCTTTTTGATAGAGTAAAAAGAATTATGATGAGTACAAATCATATGAACTGGATAGTTATCTTGCACCTGGCACCACTTTACCACCCTTCCACTACAAAGATCTCTTTTTTCTTGAACAGTTCTCATCTCCTAAGAGCTAGTCCTATTTGATTTGGTCACATGTGACGGTAAACAGGTTCATCCAGACTTTGGCTTTACTCAGATTGTCCTAGTTTATCTCCATCACTGAGGAAACTACTAGGACAAAGCAATTGAAGTTTGCTCTATCTGCATGGTTCCTTTTACATTGGGTAGCTTTCATGGCGGTTCCCAAACTCCCAAACTGTTTAAGTAATTAATAAGAAGAAGTGGGCATAAACAAGTAAATACTCAAGAACAGTAAATAGCTGCAGTATTCTCTTAAAGGAGCTAGTCTTTAGTTGTTCCAGCTGCACAGCAACAATGTACAAGATATTCAATCTTTTACTCTAGAGTCAATAATTAGAAACACTATTTGTTCTCTTGAAAATAAGAAGCTAGAAGCAGCATGAAATGAGTTGCCTCTAACATTCCTTATTATTTAAAACGTGTCAAACTTATTTTCTATAGCCCAGGTGGATAAAGGACAGATGTTATAATTTGATTTGTTATAAAGGAAAACACTCCTTGAAGAATAGGTACATTTCATGAAATTTTTTCTACTTGGTATCATAATGTCCAGAAATACTCTGCTGCTCCTCAGTAAGATATGTGTTCAATACAGATCATAGCAAACCCTTCAGACTATATCCAGCTTTCCAAGCAAACCAAAATGTTAAAGATTTGCATGTTTATGATTCTGAAAGTTGGCTTCATTTTAACTGAACACAAATAAGTAATAATGTATTAGTTCCTATGAATCTGGTATGTCCACAAGTGCTCATAAAAATAAAATGAGTTCTTATGCCAAAAAGTTCAAAAAGGAAAAGATATAATTTTTTAGTCAGTTTGATTTGCATATGAAAAAAAATGATTTTGTTATCAAAACTGATTTGATAGTGTTTTAACTGCCTATTATGGGTCGAATTGTACCCTCCCACAGCCAAGATATGCTGAAGTCCTAACTCCAGTAACTCAGAATGTGACTCTATTTAGAGACAGAGTCTTTATAGAGATAATCAAGTCATTAGGATGGCCCTAATACAATATGACTGGTGTCCTTATAAAAATGCAAATTTGGACACAGAAACAAACATGCACAGACAGAAGATGATGTGAAGACACACAGGAAAGTTTCCATAGGAAGACAAAGTACTGCAGTGATGCATCTACAAGCCGAGGAATGTCTGAGGCTACCAAAAGCAAGGAGACAGGAATGGAAGAGTTCCTTCTCTGTCAGCTTCAGAGAGAACATAGCCCTGCAAACACAGTAAGTTCAGACTTCTGGCCTCCAGAACTGTGAGACAATAAATTTCTGTTGTTTTAAACCACACAGTTTGTGGTACTTTGTTGCAGCAGCTCTAAGAAACTAATACACTGCCCTAGTTCAAGAATGTCCAACAGACAAGTCCTGGACATTGGACTGGACATGCTTGTATGAACTGAGAAGAGCAATATGAAACCTCAGTTCATTATAGTAACAACTCTGCATGAAGGACTTGTGGCTCTAGATGCCATGGAATTACTGTGGCCTTGCTGCAGTTTTATACTTGGTCTGTCGATTTGAGCGTAACAGAATTTTTTAAATGTACTAGAAGCTTTAGTTTTCTAGATCTTTTACAGTATATGGTATTTCACATATCTGTTCCTATGTATTGTTCATTTAAAATTCATTCTATATTAAAAGAATTAGAACAAAATTATGTTTTAAATTATGATTTTTGTTGGACCAGTTTAAAGGATAGCACACAAGGCATTGGGATATCTATATTAAGTTCAGATTCTGCCATTAATTTTCTATGTGACTTCACATATCCTGGTTTCAATTTTCTTTCAGTAAAAAGGGGACAATAATACTTCACATGAAAAATGGATATAAAAGTATTAAGGATGGTATGAAGGGTTCTAGATATCATAGCATATTATAAGTCATGGTGGTCTTGCCTTGCACTTCACAGTTGAATGTCACTTGAGCTCTATTAAAATACTCACAATTCAAAATTATACACTTAAAAACAAGTTTTTAAACAAACATTACGGCCGGGCGCGGTGGCTCAAGCCTGTAATCCCAGCACTTTGGGAGGCCGAGACGGGCGGATCACAAGGTCAGGAGATCGAGACCATCCTGGCTAACACGGTGAAACCCCGTCTCTACTAAAAAATACAAAAACCTAGCCGGGCGAGGTGGCGGGCGTCTGTAGTCCCAGCTACTCGGGAGGCTGAGGCAGGAGAATGGCGTGAACTCGGGAGGCGGAGCTTGCAGTGAGCTGAGATCCGGCCACTGCACTCCAGTCTGGGCGACAAAGCGAGACTCTGTCTCAACAAAACAAACAAACAAACAAACAAACAAACATTACTTACCTGGTCAGTATTTAGCTTCTCCACTTTTCTTATTGTTTTTTCATAAATAACGTTGTTTCCTGGGAAGAAATGGCTTCCTCTTAGGAATTGAGACAGTGGTTCCTAAAATGATAGTAAATTATATGTTTTGTTTTGAAAGTTGTCTTTTCAGAGTAATGTTAAATTAGGCAAATATCCAGTGTCTAATAGGCTCCGAGGTAGTGGCCGTCCTTAGGAAGAGAGTGGAATGACATCCCAATAATGTTGGTAGATGCAAGGAAATAATAATAAAGGCAGTTCCCTTTATCAAAAAGAACAATCTGGATTTCTCCTATTACATTTTACTAGGCCTAATAACGTCTTTTGTGGAGATTGGTGGAGAGTGGAAAAGATAATTTTCTCTCTGTTCCTAAGGCAAGATATAATGAGTTTCCTTCGAGGTATGCAAGCATGAGGTCAATCTCATTTAAATTGGGTTCACTGGAAGATTTCTTTCTATGCAAAAATTGTTGGAGAAATGCAAAATAAACATATTTCAGCATGACTAGGCCACAAAGTAGGTAGAAATATATTAAAGATTTTTTTCTGCAACTCAATTGGGTGCCCTTGAAATGTACAATTCTTAATTGTGATTATAATCAAGGCTAAGACTCTCAGAACAACATATGTTTTGAATATTAAGAGCAGAGTAGAGGCTTTAAGAGCCACTTTATCTCCATATATTCAACTAAATTGCTGTAAGATTAGCTGAGTGCCTAGAAGACGTCAGCCAACGAAATACAGGCTGGTGACATGTCCAAAATCTGAAAGAAACTGGGGAAGAGCTAATAAGAATCAGACCAGGAGTCTAAAATAAATGTCATATGCACCATGTTCTTTTCCCTTCCTTTCGTTTTCATTTGAAGTCTACTTGTGTAGGGAGATCTGGAGTTGTTTTGTTTGTTGTTTTTCTATGAAACACAATTTGCATTCATTTATTTTGTGATATAGGGGAATACTATAGAAGACCACATAGGCAAGCCTGTCACTGGTTAATGTATTTAAGAACATTTCAAAATCAACAAAACGTGCTAGGATTTTTGTAGTCTGCTATTGTAAATACTCATAGAGCAGCTGGACCAAAACACTGATTGTTTAAAAGGGAAGATGCTATCGAATCAAAAGTTACATACTTACTGTATTTAAGTTTGAGCAAAAGGTGTTTTAACCAACTGTTCCTTGGAGACTTTGGTAAAACAAATATATAAGTGACCAAATCTGTCTAGGTGATGAAGTATTAAATCTAAAGCTGAATATATTTAGAAAGATTTTCCTAGAAGCTATTTTGTGTTTGTTTGTTTTTGTAAAAGAGCCCCTATGGTAGTTATGTGCGATCATGAAACACATGCTTAAGTGCTTGCTATACACAGTGTACTTTGCTACATGCTTTGAGGCATAAAAATATAAGTCTGACTTATTTTATTACCAAGAGCATTTAATATTGATCAGTATTCGTCAAACTATGGTAGATAGCCTATTTTTATTCTGTCCTCAAGCTAAGAATGGAAGTTAGATTTTAAAGGACTATAAATAAAAAACAAAGTCCAAGGCCCTATGTGGCCAGGAAAACGTAAAATATTTGTTATCTGTTTCTTTACAGAAAAATTATGCCAATCCCTGATCTAGATAATATATGAACACAAACATGTATGCAAAGTAGAAAGAGACAAATGCCCTTACATGTACAGAGAAAGAACTTACGGGATGGAGTTCAGAGGAAAAAAACTGAGTTCCATCTGATGGTGCTCTAGTAGGGTACCTGGATTAGGTGGCACTTGAAAGAAGATTAAAGTGGTCTTTGAATATGAGAAAACGGAAGAAAATGGTATTCCAAGTGAAGGAAACAAAACAATTAAAGTCACCAAGTTTGGAAAAGTGTAAGTTATATGTCTAGGACACACTTAGTAGATAGAGCTTGGTTCTTCAAGCAGTGAGAAGTCTTTATGTGCTTTTAAACAGGGGTATGAGGTGAAGTTTATTCAGGGAGATTAATTAGAGGAAGAGTACAGATTAGGACACTGGTAAGATTATCCCAATAATCAAAGATGGTACTGTTCAAAGATGACTCTGAGATCTTGAATCTGAGGAGTCTACTACATGGTACCAAAAATGAAAATGTTGAGACATTTTATGTGCTCCTAATAAGAATCTAGGTCTGATTATGTTTTTATTCCCCAGAACACTTAGCAAACTACATAGTGCATAGTAATCCCTTTAACATGTGGCAAATGATTGCAAATAGCTCCCAAATTGACTCTTTTACAAAAAAATGTCTGGATAGACACTCAGATATAGATGTTTAACACATAGGTGAAAATGCAGGTCTGGATCTAAGTGGGGAGTGCAAGGCTACAGATCTATTATATATATCAAGATCACCTGCTCACTAGTGCTAGATTAAGCCAGGCAATTGCTGAATAGTCAAATGAAGAGCAAATATAGAACTAGACATGTCTCAAGAGGTCTTAGAGGATAAAATATTGTAATTTAAGGGAAGAGTAATTTTCAAGAAGCAGTAGGAAGTCAAAGGTAAAAATGTTTCAAAGTGGCCAACAGATGAGAATTATAAAGTGGATTGGATTTGGATTACTACAAATCCATTGGGTTTGACTACTAAAATCAGTGGAAGAAAGTATAATGGGAGAGAAATCATTGAGTCATAAAACCTATATTTCAGTTCTTCCTCCTCCTATGTGCTGCAGAAAATCAGGTAGGCCATTAACCTTATCAGAGTCTCAGTTTTCTTAGCATAGGGAGGGTAATGCAGAATATTAAGTAATATCATGTGTTTTAAAGTACCCTTAATCTATAATTTTAATGTACAAATTACATTTGTTTTAAATAATATTGTAATATAATATTTAAAATCCATACTGTGTTTTAAATAATATTGATAATTCCCTTATAACTTTTCTACAAAAATATACACAAGTAGGCTTACTGAGGGCAGGGACTTTGACTGTCTTGAGTACCACATAGTGAGTGAATAGATGACTGAGTGAGAAGGAATGATATGAACCTTCATCTTAGGAATGTAACCATCCTCTAAGAGAGGGAAAACAAATTTAACAAAAGCATGAAATTTTTTTTTTCTGTGAAATGAAGTTCACTATAAACGATGAACAATCATTTTTTTTACAAGACAAAAGATGGTCTAGGCACAAACGATGTTGATTCTGTCTCGAATATTTTGGTCATATTACTTGAATGACTTACTGAAAAAAAAACACCTCCAAATTTAGGGGACTATTATTTTCCCCAAATCTGTAAGAAAGTAAATCAAAAATTGATATAAATAAACAATTCTTTGAAAATAAGTCAACAAAATAAATTCAATCAGAAGTTTTAGATTTCTCAACAAATGAGCTGCTAGACAACTCTACTATTTTGGCACCTTCTTTTTCTCAACCTGTCCATTTGAATTGGTGCCAGATCCACCCTAAAAATTAATAGGTGTTTTCAAAGTGGCAGATCTTATAATTTTAATTGTAACAGCTAGAACCTCTGGCAGTAATTCTCACATCTAACAAAATATATAATCCCCAACATCTACTTTACTGTTCCCAGGCCCCAAAACCTTAGTGGAAAATTTTTTTAAAAAAGATTTGCTGATTTGGCTCGTTACAATTTGAAGATATCCAACTTCAAGTAGACCCTCCAACCTTTGTGGTTATATTTGTATTCATCAAATTCTTTATAACGTTGATAATATTTTCATTTTCCTCAACTCCTGTGCTTATACTCCGTCTTTCTCCTCCTATTTACAGTGAAAACCAAGATAATCTATCTAATTAGATCTCTCTATTTTTCTGCACATCTCAAAAATCTCTTTTTTCTGCTCCTTCCGTCCACTTAAGGAAAAAGATGCATTCTCTCTCTCTTTCTCTTTTTTCCTGAAGTCATTTCTCCATCTGTACCTGGAATCCCATTCCTTCTTATGTCTTCCAGAATATTATCCCATTTGTCTACTTTCTCTGTTGCATCTTTAGCCTTTCTTATTACTGTTAATGGTCAAACTCTATTTCTCCAACGTCATCTTCTTGGGCCTTTTGGTCATTTGAGATGGTTGAGCACCCCATGTTTGCATTTGCTTCAGTTACGGTGTGTTCACATCCCTTGCTGATAACCTCTCTGTCTGTGAAAGTGGCTCCTTCCTTCTGTTCACTTAAAGTAGACATTTCTCAAAGTTCTGACCCAATCTTCTCCATTACCTCTTAGTGATCTCACTCATTCCCATAGCTTCAACGATACCTTTAAGAGGAATGATTCCCACATCTCTGTCAAATGTGACCTTTGAGTCATTTTTTAACTGCCTATTAGGTGTCTTTGTTTCTATGCACCTAAAATGCTACTGGTTCAAATAAAACTCAAAATTTCACCCTTTTCTAAATCTACTTCTCCTCCCACTCACATTTCAATCACTTTAAGTGGGTCACCTTACTCTCAGTGTCTCAAGCTAAAAAGCTTAGGGTCATATTGACTTTTCTCCATATCCAATAAGTCATCGAATCTTGTTAAAGCTACCATCTAAAATAGCTGTCGGAAAAGATATAGAGTGATGAATTAGCATCAGAAGACCTGAGCAAGTTATACTTACTCAAACTTTCATTTCCTTAGTAGTAAAATAATGCTAACAACAAGATTAATCATACTAATACCTTAAATACCACAATAAATCCTTCCCTGATTTCCCCCAAACAAATATATTATCTCTGACATCTGAACTCCAATAATAATTTATCCGTAGTCCTTTCATGGCATCTATCCTACATCTCATCATGTATTCTACATAGCTATTTGTGGACCTGTCTTATTTCTTTCCCTGATAAGAGCTGTATGCTCCTTTAATTTGGGAAACATGTCTTATTTCACTTTCTGTTGAGAGACTGTATAGTGTCTTCCCCATAGCAGGAGCTTCACAACTGGAATTAATGAAATTGATTAGTATTAATTGGATTATATCCACTAATGGAACAAATGTATTTCCTTCATTTCTGGATCAGATGTTAACCAGAATGCATAAATCCTTAGATTAAATGATGACAAATGGAGATCAGGAACAACAAAAAATAAACAGACTCAACAGAGATAGAAAAAATCATAATGGGACATGTGGATTGAGATTATTTTAATTACAGGAAAAAGAAATAAAGATTAGACAAGCTGGGAGGTGAAAGAGGATGAAATTGCTGTTTAGAAGGCTCAGCTTATTATAAATATTGTAATTAAACCAGAATCTTCTCCTGAGGGGATTTAAAAGAGCAAACAAAAAAAGAATCTACTTAGATAAATAAAATGGGGCATATAGCTAAACAGGATTTTCAAGCTATTTTGTAAAACAAGTTAGATTACTTTTCATTTACAAAGCATCATGAAACTTGAAATTTGCTTCATTCCTCAATAATGTAAAGAGTTAAATGATTTAAAATGACCATTTTCTTCAACCTTCTGCTGGGACTTTGTCCTGAGAGAAAAATCGATATGACTGTATTCAACTACAAGTTGAACAAGTTTGTAGTTGAACACAGTCATATTGATGAGGTCTCACAGGGGTAGGCTCAGTTTTTCCAATATGTTAGGTATTTGCATATATACTTCTAATTTCTCCGTTCTCGTAACTACATGTGGGTAAGGGGGGGCATAAGTGAGTATTAGATCCTAATTCACCTCCATCATCAATTGTCCTTCATTTGCAAATGTTTCACTCCCATCTCTCTATTGTTCAATTTCAGTTCCAATTTTGCTCTTTTGTAATTGAATGGTTTTGCACTAGCTAGGAACTTAAGTTGAAGAAGGTTGGGACTTTGTTTTGTTTACTGCTTTATCCTCTAGTTCTTAGGGCAATTTCTGGAATGCAGTAGGCAATCAATAAATATTTATTGAGTAAATGACTGAATTTCTCTCTGCTTCCATTTTTTTTTCACCTTTTTAGGATTAACCAGGACATAATATTGAAATTGCCCAGCACGGAGTATATACCCAATAGTTATTAATTTTTTTTCCCTATTAACTAAAGAATAAGGATTCATCCAAAGTCATGTAAGAGTTGCTGGCAAAGTGGATTGAAATCCAAATGATTGGACATTTTAAATCTCTCTGGATATATCCTAGGCAAGCACAGCAATTCTCACACTATGAAAATAATGGGTATCTAGAACTAACTCTGAAAGCCAGGAGTATCAAGTGCAATATGCATCCAAGTATGCATATCCCCCAGATTATGTATAAAAAGAAAGAAAAAGAGAGAGGGAAAGGAAGAAGAGGAATGTGTGAAGTGACTGGCCAAGTAACAGAAAAAGATATGCTATCCTCTCCCAGGCCCTTTCCATCTCCCCCTCCCTACCTCTCCCTCCCTACCTCCATCATTTTCAGATTCATTGCATAAATATTTGATTCTGCAAAAGGAGGAACAGGCAACTGATTTAACTGTAATAACATGCCCTTTCAATATTTACATGGATGTATGAAAACTCAAGCAAATGTCCAAAACAATCACTCCTCGACTCAGAGCCTCGTAGGTTCATACCGACACACATGCACAACTAGCAGCCTGCCTAGCGAAGGAGCCATGAGATTATTTTTAATAAATAAGTAAATGAAGAAGAAAGGGTTTAGATATTAGCAGAAGCTTAGTACATCTTCCCCACTCACTTAGAATAGTAGGAAGCAGGACCCTAATCTAACCCTTTCCTTTCCACAGCTGAAGTAAATTTTTTATCTTATAAGGGAAGGGCAGGATGGCTTCACATCATGGCAGAAAAATAAAGAGCAAAGCAAAGAATTATTGTAGTCCTCTCTGGATCATACTGTTGCCAATTTTGAAACCGATGTCCTTACAACCTCCTAGAGCTTCCTGTTGCAGCTAAAAAAAGGGGTATGTGTGCATGAATGTAAATGCATGTGTTGAGGATGGCTTATTATAGTGGAATCTCAGTTTGTGAAATGTAAGGATTTATATCTCAGTAAACAATAATAATGTAATTTTCTAAAAAACTCATTTCTGGGCACAAAAGTTCACACACCACAGGCAATACAGGCATAGGGGCACTATTTAACTTTTGACCTTTAATTTTCATCTTCCTAGTCCATATCTCCATGGCAAAGGTAAATAGTCTGAAAACTCCAACCCCTGGTGTAGCAATTGACAGAGCTTTTATGTGAAGCCTGTAAAAGAACTTTGTCCCTTTTTTCTTTCGTTCAAAGTGCATAAAAGTCTTTTGTAGCATAAGGGTGGGACCATAGAAGAGGAAAATGTTTACAACCCAATAATTTCCAACCTGCTTGGAAGTATTGCATCTCTGAGTCAGAATATATAGACGCCTGGTTGTCTGGCATTAAAGATGACATTTATTGATACTGATAATCAGCAATTTACTTTGTAACTGTAAGAAAGTCCAACAATCTGATCTTAAGGATCTGGTAAGTGATTAAGCCTTTTTGTTTAAGCAATTAACTTCTAAAGAATTATATCTTGGGAAAAGTTTGTGTCTTACCTGTTCAGGATTTTGTACTACATATTTCCTAATAGTGGTCTGTGGATATGTATTAACTTTCACTGTTGGAGAATGAAGTTCCTGTAAAGAAAAGATAAAAGCTGGATATAATCATAGTTATTTAATTACCTTGGAGCTATCAATAACAATAGGGAACAATTTCCAGTGTGATATTTTTAGTTATTTGCATGAATGATGATGTATGATTTAGTTAATTTTAATTTCAGAAACATGTATAAAAGCATGTGTTCTGTGCCCAGCATTTTACTGGGTACTTGTATTATACTCATTTCATGGTATTTCATCCACATTCCAAACCATATTTGACAAGCATTTTAAAATGCTTGTTTCATTATAAATGATTACAAGAAAATAATACCTCAATAGTGATGAATTAAACCTCTGGTTTGGAAAAGACATCTTATCTTAAAAACAATGAAAAGAGACACAAAGAGAAAAACGTGTATGTGTGTGTAGTTAAACATATAAATCTTCAGTGTGCTGGAAAGAGAGGACCATAGATATCATTGTAAAATGTTGATGGGAAAAGAATTTTTTTAGGGGGTTCATGTAGATTTATTTATTATTTTTAACTTTTATTATAGGTTCAGGAGGACATATGCAGGTTTGTTATATAGGTAAATTCATGACACAGGGGTTTGTTGTACAGATTATTTCATCACCCAGGGACTAAGCCCAGTACCCAGTAGTTATTTTTACTAATCGTCTCCCTCCTCCCACCCTCCATCCTCAAGTGTGGGCCAATGTGTATTGCTCCCTTTTTTGTGTCCAGGATTTCTCATTATTTAGCTCCCACTTACAAGTGAGAACATGCGGTATTTGGTTTTCTGTTCCTGTGTAAGTTTGCTGCGTAATGGCCTACAGCTCCATCCATGTTCCCACAAAAGACATGATCTCATTCTATTTTATGGCTGCCTACTATTCCATGGTGCATATATATATATATATATATATATATATATATATATATATATCACATTTTCTTTATCCAATCTGTCATTAATGGGCATAGTGATTTCATATCTTTGCCTTTGTGAACAATACTGCAATGAACATTCATGTACATGTGTCTTTATGGTAGAATGATTTATATTCCTTAGGATATATACCCAGTAATGGGATTGCTGAGTTGTATACCCAGTAAGGGGATTTCTGGTAAAAGGGTAGTTCTATTTTTGGTCCTTTGAGGAATTGCCACACTAATTTACACTCCCACCAACAATGTATAAACTTTCCCTTTTCTCCACAGTCTCACCAGCATCTGTTAGGTTTTATTTTCTTCTGACTTTTTAATAATAGTCATTCTGACTGTTACCAGATGGAATCTCATTGTGGTTTTGACTTGCATTTCTCTAATGATCAGTAATATTGAGCTTCTTTTCATATGCTTGTTGGTTACATGTATGGCTTCTTTTGAGAAGTGTCTGTTCATGTCCTTTGCCCACTTTTTAATTGGGTTGTTTGTTTTTCTCTTGTAAATTTGTTCAAGTTCCTTATAGATGCTGGATATTAGACTTGTCAAATGTGTAGTTGACAAATATTTTTATCCCATTCTATAGGTTGTCCTTTCACTCTATTGATAGTTTCCTTTAATGTGCAGAAGCTCCTTAGTTAAATTAGATTCTGTTTGTCAATTTTGCTTTTATTGGGATTGCTTTTGACATTTTGTTTCTATGTCCAGAATGGTATTGCTTAGGTTGTCTTCTAGGGTTTTTAGAGTTTGGGGTTTTACATTTAAGACTGTAATCAATCTAGTTTCAATCTGTAATCAATCTATGTCCAGAATGGTATTGCTTAGGTTGTCTTCTAGGGTTTTTAGAGTTTGGGGTTTTACATTTAAGACTGTAATCAATCCAGTTTCAATCTTCTGCATATGACTAGCCAGTTATCCCAGCTCCATTTATTGAATAGGGAGTCCTTTCCCCATTGCTTGTTTTTGACAGCTTGGTCAAAAATCTGATAGTTGTAAGGTGTGTGGCTTCATTTCTGCACTCTCTATTCTGTTCCATTGGTCTATGTGTCTGTTCTTGTACCAGTACCATGCTGTTTTGGTTACTATAGCCCTGTAGTAGTTTGAAGTTGGGCAGCGTGATGTCTCCAGCTTTGTTCTTTTTGCTTAGGATTGCCTTGGCTATTTGGGCTCTTTTTCTCATTCCATATGAATTTTAAAATAGTTTTATTTCTAGTTCTGTGAAGAATGTCCTTGGTAGTTTAATAGGAATAGCATTGAATCTATAAATTACTTTGGGCAGCATGATCATTTTAACAATATTGATTCTTCCTATCCATGAGCATGGAATGTTTCTCCATGTTTGTGTCATCTCTGATTTCTTTGAGCAGTGTTTTGTAATTCTCATTGTAGAGATCTTTCACCTCACTAGTTAGCTGTATTCCTAGGTATTTCGTGTGTGTGTGTGTGTGTGTGTGTGTGTGTATGTGTGGGGGGGGCAATTGTGAAAGGGATTGCATTTCTGATTTTGCTCTCGGCATAATTGTTGTCCGTGTATAAGAATGTTAGTGATTTTGCACATTGATTTGGTATCCTGAAATTTGGCTGAAGTTGTTGATCAGCTTAAGGTAGTTTTTGGCTAAGACTATGGGGATTTCTAGATATAGAATCATGTCAACTGCAAACAGGGATAGTTTGACTTCCTCTCTTTCTATTTTAATGTTCTTTATTTCTTTCTCTTACCTGTTTGCTCTGACCAGTACTCCCAATACTATGTTGAATAGGAGTGGAGAAAGGGGGCATCCTTGTCTTGTGCAGGGTTTCAAGGGGAATGCTTCCAGCTTTTTCCCTTTCACTATGGTGTTGGTTGTAGGTTTGTCATATATGGCTCTTATTATTTTAAAGTATGTTCCTTCAATACCTAGTTTATTGAGACTTTTTAACATGAAGCAATGTTAAATTTTATCAAAAGCCTTTCTGCATTTATTGAGATAATCATGTGGTTTTGTCTATAGTTCTGTTTATGTGATGCATTGCATTTATTAATTCGTGAATGCTGAACCAGTGTTGCATCCCAGAAGTGAAACCTATCTGATGGTGGTGGATTGGCTTTTTGATGTGCTGCTGGATTAAGTTTGCAAGTATTTGGTGGGGGATTTTTGCATCAATGCTCATCAGGGATATTGACCTGAAGCTTTCTTTTTTTGTTGCTGTGTCTCTGCCAGGTTTTGGTATCAAGGTGATGCTGGCCTCATAGAATGATTTGGGGAGGAATCCCACCTCTTCATTTTTTTGTAGTACTTTCAATATGAATGGTACCAACTCTTCTTTGTACATCTGGTAGAATTTGGCTGTGAATCCATCTGGTCTTGGGCTTTTTGTTGTTGTTGTTAGGTTATTTATTACTGATTCAATTTTGGAGCTCATTATTGGTCTGCTCAGAGATTCAATTTTTTCCTGCTTCCGTCTTGGGAGGAAAAATGTGTCCAGGAATTCATTCATCTCTACTAGGTTTTTCAGTTTGTATGCATAGAGGTGTTTGTAGCAGTTTCTAATGGTTATTTTTATTTCTGTGAGATCAGTGGTAACATCCTCTTTGTCATTTCTAAGTGTGTTTATTTGGATCTTCTCTCTCTTCTTCTTTATTAGTCTAACCAGTAGCATATGTGCCTTATTAATTTTTTGAGAAACGAACTCCTGGATTTGTTGATCTTTTGAATGTTTTTTTGTGTCTCAATTTCCTTTAGTTCAGTAATGATTTTGGTTATTTCTTGTCTTCTGCTAGCTTTGGGGTTAGTTTGCTCTTCATTTTCTAATTCTTACTGTTGTGATGTTAGGTTGTTAATTTGAGATCTTTCTAACTTCTGGTTGTGGGTGTTTAATGCTATAAATTTCCCTCTTAACACTGCCTTAGCTGTGTACCAGAGATTCTGGCATGTTGTGTCTTTGTTCTCACTAGTTTCAAAGAACTTCTTGATTTCTGCCTTAATGTTATTATTTACCCAAAAGTCACTCAAGAGCATGTTGTTTAATTTCCACGTAAATGCATGATTTTGAGGGATTTTTAAAAATTTGACTTCTATTTTTATTGCGCTTTGGTCCAAGAAGGTGTTTGGTATGATTTCAGTTCTTTTGCATTTCCTGAGGATTGTTTTATATCTGACTGTTTGGTGGATTTTAGAGCATGTGCTATGTGATGATGAGAAGAATGTATAGTATGTTGTTTTGGGGAGGAGAAGTTCCATAGAGGTCTATCTGATCTATTTGGTCAAATCTTGAGTTCAAGACCTGAGTATCTTTGTTAAGTTTCTGCCTTGATGAGCTGTCTAATACTTTCAGTGGAGTGTTGATGTCTCCCACTGTTATTGCATGGGAGTCTACATCTCTTTGTAAGTCTCTAAGAACTTGCTTTATGAATCTTGGTACTCCTGTGATGGGTGCATATATATTTAGGATAGTTAAGTCTTCCTGTTAAATTGAAATATTTATCATTAGGTAATGCCCTTCTTTGTCTTTTTTTTTTTTTTCTAATCTTTCTTAAAGTCTGTTTTGTCTGAAATTAGTATTGCAACCCGTGCTTTTTTATTTTTTCATTTTCTTGGTAGATTTTTCTCCATCCCTTTATTTTTAGCCTACGGGTGTCATTGTATGTGAGATGGGTCTCTTGAAGACAGCATTTTTTGGGGGGAGTCTAGGTTCTTCATCCAGCTTGCCATTCTGTGCCTTTTAACTGGGACGTTTAGCCCATTTACATTCAAGATTGGTATTGAAGTGTGTGCATTTGATTCTGTTATTATTTTGTTAACTGGTTATTGTGCTGGCTTGTTTGTGTGGCTGCTTTATAATGTAACTGATCTGTGCACTTAAGAGTGTTTTTCTATTGACTGGTAATGATCTTTACTTTCCATGTTTAGTGCGCCTTTCAAGATCTCTTGTAAGGCAGGTCTGATGGTAACAAACTCCCTTATCATTTGCTTATCTGAAAATAATCTTATTTATCCTTTGCTTAAGAAGCTTAGTTTGACTGGATATGAAATCCTTGTTTGATGATTTTTTTCTTTAATAGTATTGAATACAGGCCTCTAATCTCTCCTGGCTTGAGGGTTTCTGCTGAAAAGTCCACTGTTAGCCTGATGGGTTTTCCTTTGTCAGTGACCTGTCCTTTCTCTCTAGCTGCCATTAACATTCTTTGTTTCATTTCAACCTTGAAAAATCTGCTGATTATGTGTTTTGAGGATTATCTTCTTGTGTAGAACCTTGCATGGTTCTCTGTATTTTCTAAATTTGACTGTTGGCTTCTCTAGCAAGGCTAGGGAAGTTTTCATGGACTATATCCTAAAATGTTTTTCCAAGGTTTTGCTTTCTCCCTGTCCCTTTCAGAGTTGCCAATAATTCATAGATTTAGCTTGTTTACATAATCCCATATTCCTCAGAGATTTTGTTCATTCTTTTTAATTCTTTTTTTCTTTATTTTTGTCTGACTGTCTTATTTCAAAGAGTCAGTGTTCAGGTTCTGAGATTCTTTCCTTGGCTTGATGTATTCTTCTTTTAATACTTGTGATTGCATTGTGAAATTCTTCTAGTGTGTTTTTTCAGCTCTATCAGATCAGTTAGGTTCTTTTTTCACTACCTATTCCATGTGTCGGCTCTTGTATACTTTTATTGTGATTATTAGTTTTCTCAGATTGGGTTTTGCCATTCTCCTAAATCTCAATGATCTTTATTTCTATCCATATTCTGAATTCTGTTTCTGTTATTTCAGCCAGTTCAACCTGGTTAAGAACCTTTGTTGGAGAACAAGTGTGATCATTTGGAGGACATAAGCCACTCTGTCCTTTTGAGTTGCCAGTGTTCTTGCATTGGTTTTTTCTTACCTCCGTGTGTGGGTGTTCCTTTAACTGCAGTGTAGGTTGAACACAGTCAGTAGACTTCTTTTTTGGATGTTTTCACAGGGCTGAGATTTTGTGCAGGGTCTAAATAGCTGACTTCTTGTCTTTGGTTTCACAGGGAGTTATGTTAGTGAGGTATTGTTGTTGAAGCTTTGGGTTGTGATCCAATACGTGGCGCTTAGGCATAGCAATCTGTTGGTAGGCTCTTCCGCAGTCCCGTTGCTCCTCTGTCATTTCCTCACAGTTGCAGCTATGCTCCCTCTCAATGCCCTGAAAGTGTGGGCTCCTCTCCCATTTGAGTGCTGGCTGTAAATTGTGGCTTGGCACTCCAGGGATGGCCATTACAGCTCTATGGTGATATCAGTGTTTGTTTTCTCCTCAACTTGGAGGCAGCAGAGATGACCTTAGCAGTGGTTGTGGTCAAAGGTCTTTTACTTGTCTCCCAGGGGCTCCACCCAGGGAGATACAGGTCAGCAATCACTCAGTGCTATCAGCCCGGGATGGAGGTTCTGTGCTGTAGGCCTAAGCCGGGGGTTCCCTGCCTGGTAATGAGCAGGCAACGGGTTCCATGGCAGGGAAAAGAGTTAATATCATCCATATAAAGAGAGTTCTTATATATCAATGAGAACAAAATCCTATAGGGCTACATTTCTAAGTCAGTTATAACCTTTATCCCACTGTCCAGTGGTTTGTTATGTATGTGGCCCATGCTAGTCTGTGAGCTTCTTGAAAATAGTGATTGTATCTAATTTATCTTGGTGCAATATGTGGCACATACTTGGTGTTCAGCAAATGTAAGCTGAGTAAGTGCATTACTCTAATTGACCTAACTCTAATCTAGACCAAACTGAGAAGTGGTAGGGAAACTTTTCTTTAATAATCTTCTTATTTTTCTGCATAATATCATATTTTCCTTGCTGTACTCAAGGACTAAAGACCAATTTTTGTTCATTTGTCTCCTCACTATCCAAGTTCACATCCTGACCCCGCACTGGGTCAGATTGTTTTCTTAAAACAGCATCTCCCGCTTTCCTACCTTCTAAATCCCATAACCCCTTTACTCCTCTTTCATGTAACAACAAACTTAGTGTGCTTTATGTTTTACTTTCTTAGAATTTACTTTTTTATATATGGCAATTACTTAATGAAACACATATTTTAATATTCTGTTTATTATTATAGCTACCTTTTGGATACACAATACCTAGATTCAAGAATAATCCTAAAAGTGGGATTATTAGCCATAAAGGCTAAGGAAATAGACCCTTGTGTGTCTTTCAAATCATACACCTATAAGAAGAGTTAGTTATGACCCTATAAGTTATTCTCTCTGAATATGAACTCATAATACAATCACTCATAAAGCCAAGTCTTCAATCAATCTGAGATCTGGGTATTTCATCCACACTCACTAGGAGATCCTTGGCTAAATTAAACTGCACTCAAACTAAAAGCAGTTAGATTGAATAGGCAATGAAACAGAAGAATCTGATTCATAGTACTCGTTTCACATTACTTTTACTGGGCTGAGTTGATTCTCATATGTGAGAATCCTCTTTCATATTTTATGATCCTCACATGATGTGAATGTGTAAAGTCTTATGAGGATCTAAAGATTGCTTACATACATGAAGAAGACTTCCATATAAAAAAGAGGAACAAATCTAATGTAATTCACAACTTCTTTTACCTGTTCAGTATTTTGGGTTATATGTAGAGTACTTGGGCCACATGTAGATATTTTTAAAGTTGGAGAATGGAGTTCCTGTTAAGAGAAACAAAAGGGAGTTCAGAAATTATTTGAAAGTCTTAAGTTCTCATGGTATTTTTTCTTTATTTTTATAATAATCTGATTAGTACGAAATAAGAGCATTATTTAGTGCTTTCTTAGATAATGTCCATCTTTCCAAAGAACTAAATTACTTTGTTGTCTTCTCACATGATCCAATGATAAAAGAGTTCCTAGAGTGCTTTCATAGCAATACATTCTACTTGTACTGTTAGGTTGCATTTTTTTTGTTTCTGCTTCAAGAACTCTGCATTCATATACACCCAAATGTTATTATTATTATATATTTGCAATTAACAAGATATAATATTTTATCAAACACAATTTTTCTTTCATTATTTGTTTTATTTATTTTTAAAAATTCATATAAATTTAAGGGGTACAAGTACAGTTTTGTTACATGGATATTTTGCATAGTGATGAAGTCTGGGCTCTTAGAGTAACCATCAACCGAATAGTGTACATGGTACTCATCAAATAATTTCTCATCAAATGATGTAAACTTTAATAATGATCAAACCAAGAGACAGACACTCCATTCTCCATGATGTGCTTATTTCACATTGCATGCCTGTATCAAAATATCTTATGCACCCCATAAATATATACATTTACTATGTGCCCCAAATTTTAAAAATAAAATAAACTTAGAAAAAATAATTCTCAAATCAATATAAGAAACTACCTTTGAAAACTCAACTAAGAGTAATTTTAAGAATAAATTTTAAAGTACCTTTGAAGAAGGTAGTTTGAAGAATAAACTTGAGTAAATTTCAAACTACCTTTGAAAACTCAACTAAGAGTAACTAATTTTAAATCAATTCAAGCTGACTCTTAATTATGCTTTGTCTATTCTGCTTCTTGTCTAATTTCAAAGAGTAGGCTGTATTGTTAAAAATAATCTGTAAAAGTGAAATAATATAATTTTTTAAATGGTCCAATAAAATGATCAATCTATCCATCACACTGGCATTGTTTACATATTTCCTCAAAGCCAACAAAACTGCAATCACTTCATTAGTGTGCAAAGAATTGATGGCATTACTCAATCTCCTTACCATAATTTACAATCAATTGGCACAACTCCAGGATATTTTCCTACAAAGGTATAAATATTTTTTCTTTAGAACAAGGGGACTATTAAAAATCAGAATCATTAATTTACAAGGGAAGCACTGACAGACACATACAGAACTATGGCTATAATGTAGGTATTACATGTGTTCTTAAAACAGGACTATGCATTTACTCAAACTGCCAAATGTTCTGCATTCTTTCTTGTTGTTGTTCTTATCAAACTTATAACATTTTCATCCTCCCCCACCCTTTATATCAACAGCAGTACTGCAGGCTCAGCATTTCTAGGAATCTTTTGCGTATGTTCCCAAATTTTCTGCTAATAATTGAGAAGACTTGCTCAGACAAATGCAGAGAATTACAGATATTAGGCAAAACAGGTACACATTATCCAGTTTAGGAAAATGGTTATAAATACAACCATGTGCAGGCAGGTTTTGCCCACAGACCCAAGAGGAGCAGATTCAAGAAGACAAGAAAAAAGAGGGATGCTCTTTAGTTATGAAATAATACACGAACACATTCTTAATACAAACATTTATATAGATAAGGTTAAAGACCTTCTCTTGACCATCTTCCCTCCACTCACTTACCCAGAAGTTACCATTGTTGTCAGTTAAGGTGTCTACATAAATACCTATGTATAAATAGTAATATTATTGCTTTTGTTGTTCTACAACTTAAACCAAACAGTATCTCTTGTATTATGTACTAGATACATGTTTTAACTCATTATTTTAAATTAGTAGTATTCAGCTTGTTTGTATGTTTTCCTACCGATTAACATTTAGATTAATTCCAGGTTTCCACTATGCTGCAATGAGCATCCTTGTGCAACATGTTTCTTTAGAATTCCACACAGATTGGATTAAGAAAATGTGGCACATATACACCATGGAATACTATGCAGCCATAAAAAAGGATGAGTTTGTGTCCTTTGTAGGGACATGGATGCAGCTGGAAACCATCATTCTTAGCAAACTATCACAAGAACAGAAAACCAAACACCGCATGTTCTCACTCATAGGTGGGAACTGAACAATGAGATCACTTGGACTCGGGAAGGGGAACGTCACACACCGGGGCCTATCATGGGGAGGGGGGAGGGGGGAGGGATTGCATTGGGAGTTATACCTGATGTAAATGACGAGTTGATGGGTGCAGCACAGCAACATGGCACAAGTATACATATGTAACAAACCTGCACGTTATGCACATGTACCCTACAACTTAAAGTATAATAATAATAAATAAATTTAAAAAAAAAAAGAATTCCACACAGAATTAGGATTGCTGGGACATAGAGTATGTGTGTTACTCATTTGAACAGATACTGCCCAATTAATTTCCCAAATTTGACTATGATAATTATACATCCACCAGCAGTGTGTGAAGGTATTCATGACTAGAGGATGTTTGGTCTGTTTAGGCTGGGGCTAATAATATTATGCTAGTATCATTCTGAGAAGACCATTACGTACATGGCTAGTATCTGGTAGCTGTTGTAGAAATGATACCTCTCTCCTCCTTCTTGTAACCAATTCAAATACGATGGCATTAACAAATGAAACATAGCAAACCTTACTAGCCAACTGGACTGTCTTTTAAGATACAAAAGTGTACTAAGAAGTTTTATAAATCTGCAGAAATTAAAACAAATAGGAATACACACACATCACACATCACAGATAAAGACATTTATTTATGCTAGCATAGTCAGAATTACTTTATTCACATGCTGAGATAATAGATATTTAAAGGGCAAATGGTTGTATTTGAGCAAAGACTAGTCTTGCCCTAAAATGAAGGAATTCTTTAATCTTCTTATATGTGGAAAGCTGGAACATCAATTCCATAGATTATAATATACTCAATTATTTTTAGCCCTACTTCATCCTTCATTATTAGAATTGATCATCTAGACAAATGTGGCTTCCCCATACAACCCTCATGGAAACATTAGATAACAAATGTAGTACGTTCAAAAATTACAACATTAAGATGTAGCTTAACATGAATCAAAGATATTTAGACATATGGTATTGACCAGCATGAATTTAAATTGCATCAGTATGGATTTAGGCTGATCACAAGGGGGAAAACCTCTCTGAACATAGGTTTATTAATTCCAGAAAGACTTGCTAAAGAAAAACCCTTTTCCCTGGAAGTCTACAAAATTAGGTAATATGGTGTGAGTAAATGTCAAAAATAAACAAAATCTTGATGTTGAAAGGTATTTCCAATGGCATCAAGATCCAGGCAAGATTGCAGCAAGGTATCCCATAAATAGCAATTGACCATTCCATAGAAAGTGATCCAAAGTATTTTTGAATGAATGAATGAAAAGGAGATCTTAGTTTTAAAAGCACTCCAGGAATAACAATCCAAATCTCCCTCTTAATAACCTGTATCAGTCAGTGTTTAATTTTGTTACTCATCTGTATATCGCTTACCTAAATCTTTCATGTTGAAACTATTAAATTCAATGAACAGTCACTTTTTTTTGTTTTTATGCCTTTTGTGACAAAACTCCACATTCCTGATGACCAAATAATTGAAGGTGATAATGGGGTGGTGGTGGCTATCATGACATAGTGGAAAAAGTGCTAGACTTGGAGCCAGGAGCCCTGGATTTTATTCCCATTTATACTACTAGCCACTTTTGTAATATTGGTCAACTCGTGTTCTCTCTCTGAGATTTTTTCCTCATGTGAGAAATGGGACATGGGTGTGGGCGAGTGTGGATTAGAGGATCTTTAAGCTTGTTTCTATTTCTGACATTCTGTGAGTATAAGAGACCATTCCCAACTTATTATTCCACACAAACAAAACAATTTCAAAATTTTAAAACTTGTCAGTCTTGTTTTCCTTTGATGATGATTATAATGATAACTAACACCTATTAATAGCTTTCTATGCCAAACATGTTACATAGATCATTCTCTTTAACACTCAAAATAACCCCATAAAGAAGATACTATTATGACCCCATTATATACACAAGTAAAGTTAGACAGAGGTACTATAGGTAACCAGATGGAGATTACACAGCTAATGCTAAGGTGCTGGAATTCCAACTCAGTTAGCATGACTCCAGAACTCATTCTCTTAATCACTATACTTTGCCACTTTTATTGCTTGTCTCATTATATTTTCTGTTTTTCAAGTTGTGTAACCTAATTATATGGTTAGGTTTGACTAGTGCATATAACAGGTCAAATACTGGGATTTTTAAAATTATTCACTGTCAAAAGCAACTTTGGAGGCCTGAAAATAAGACACCCACCCAAAAGTGGCTGTGTGAGAGAACAGCCTTGATTAGATAATTTAAGCTTCCATAAACTCAATAGAATTTGTTTGTAAAATGCGTGATACATTTACGGAGTGTACTCACAGGCCTCTAAAACTCAATAAACCATTGAGTTTTTATTTAATACTCATATCATCTAATCTCTTCAATTTTGCAGGAAGACCTTACTTTTTCTCATAAAATATTCAGCATTTTGTTGTCATTTATTCCTGTGGGTCAGACTTGCTATATACACAAACATTATACCTTATTGCAACTTTAAGTAGAGTCTGGTGAAAAGGAATTTGGGGCCGGGCGAGGTGGCTCACGCCTGTAATCCCAGCACTTTGGGAGGCCAAGGTGGGCGGATCACGAGGTCAGGAGATCCAGACCATCCTGGCTAATATGGTGAAACCCCGTCTCTACTAAAAATACAAAAAATTTTAGCCGGGTGTGGTGGGGGCGCCTGTAACCCCAGCTACTTGGGAGGCTGAGGCAGGAGAGGCAGGAGAATGGCTGAACCTGGGAGGCGGAGCTTGCAGTGAGCTGAGATCCCGCCACTGCCCTACAGGCTGGGAGACAGAGTGAGGCTCCGGCTTAACAAAAAAAAAAAAAAAAAAAAAAAAAAAAAAAGAAAGAAAGAAAAGAAAAAAGAAAAAGAAAAAGAATTTGGTTTATAATTATGTGGGCTTGGTTCTAATATATCTAGGTCCTTTTTTTTCCTGCACTGCTTCAAGTAATGATTTTCAATTTTGGGAAAGTTATAACAGCTCTCTTCCTCCTATTCATTCTTTACTTTTTATAAAGTACATAGGGCATTACCAATTTTAAGATCAAAGTAGATTAAAATCAGTCTGTTTTGGGTATAATTTCATTACATCTCTTGAGATAACTGTCCATACCTTTGTACACCCTAAATCGGAGCTAGGAAACTCTGGTTTCCCTAGAGAATTCATTATTCACAAAAGTATATCTTATTTCCAACTATTTGTTTAAAAAGCTGTTTTCAGGGAAACATCACACACCGGGGCCTGTCTTGGGGTCGGGGCTAGAGGACGAATAACATTAGGAGAAATACCTAATGTAGATGACGGGTTGATGGGTGCAGCAAACCACCATGGCACGTGTATACCTATGTAACAAAACTGCATATTCTGCAGATGTACCCCAGAACTTAAAGTGTATATATATATATATATATATATACACACACACACACACAATATATATATATATACACACATACACACACACACACATACACATATATATATGCTGTTTTCAGAGTTAAATCAGATGATGTGCAAATGGCCTAAATGTCTCAGTTATTTACTTTAGTGAGAATGCTTTTGAGTAGCTCAGTGCAGTGGAGAAAGAAGGGAAAGCAGAAGCTTGAAAGGTGTTATTCTCCTTTGATAAAAGGAAAATGTTACAAACTTAATATATATTCTGAATTCTAGGATTATTTCAGAGCAAGACCTTGAAAACTAGAGGGAAAATTATTTTTGTCCTCTAACATATTTTTGTTATTTTCCAATCTGATAATAGAACATTAGAATGGGAAAATATACAGTAAGGGTGACCATCAAATGTTTTGTTGAAATAAAAAATGTGAACTAATTTAAACTGAAATCATGAATATCTAAAGTTAATTAAGGGAGATAGCTGATGTAATGAAAATATCAGGAGCTGGTTTCTAAACTCAGGGAATCCACTAAACAGTTGTACTAAATAAACAAGTTATTTTGAGCTATTCGAGTCTCAATTTCCTTATTTGTTTAACAGACAAATAATACACGATGAATATTGTCTTTATTCATACATTGTTCAATTTGTACAATAAATATAATAATGCTTGTTTACCTAATTTTTGAGGTTCTAGCAAGTTGTTTACTAGATACTCATATACATGGAAGAGTTGTGAAAAATAAAAAACCCATGTATTAATATGAAATATTATTTTTACTGGATTGATTATATATGTGACTAAGTTATTAACTTGCAGTTTCTTCACTACTGACTGTGTAATGACATTTTAAGAGATATAAATGATGAGTAGAATATAATCTCTACCCTCCCATGGTTATAATTATGTAGGGGATAAACACTATGAGTACAAATAGGAATTAAGTAGACTATCATAAGACCTATAAGAAGTTCACTAGGTGAGTTTTGAGGGCTAAGAGCTAACTTCAACCTGGGACAATCAGAGGATCAGAAGGTTACATTTGAGGAAAGGCTTGAAAAATTTGTATAATTTCAGCGTGTCTAGATTGGTGAGGGCGAGGAGCAGGGGCATTTCAGATGTAAAACCAATGGAGTGAAAGACATAGCTGTGGAAAATTGGGGACTTTATTTAGAGAACAATGATTTACACTTAGCTAAAACATAGGACACCAGAAGGAGAGTTCCAGGAAATTCCACAGGAGCCCTATCATGGAGGGTCTTGAAAGTCAGACTAAGCAATTTATAGATGCTTAGTGTCATTGAAGGTTTTTGCAGCAGAGGAGTGATACGGGATGTGTATAGGGAATTGAAGCAACTTTTCTAGAGAACATATTCTTAGGTGTAATTAAATTTGTGAAGATTTTAAAATAAATTCATGCAGGAACCCAAAATCTTTCTATCTTTCTTTCTTTCTTTTTCATTCTTTCTTTTCTTTCTTTTTTTTTTTTTTTTTTTTTTTGTGAGACAGAGACTCACTCTGTCACCCAGGCTGGAGTGCAGTGGTGTGATCTCGGCTCACTGCAAACTCTGTCTCCCAGATTTGAGTGATTCTCCTGACTTAGCCTCCCAAGTAACTGGGATTACAGGCATGAGACACCATGCCAGGCTAATTTTTGAATTTTTAGTAGGGATGGGGGCGGGTTCACCATGTCAACCAGGCTGGTCTTGAACTCCTGACCCCAAGTGATCGGCCCACCTCGACCTCCCAAAGTGTTGGGATTACAGGAGTAAACCACCGTGTCCAGCCCTTTCCTTGGTAAATTCTAAATGTGTTTGTTTTGGTGTATGGGTGAGTATATAACAGTAGTACAGGCTACATCCCTAATCCAAATATCCAAAATATGAAATGCTCCAATATTCAAGTTTTTGACCTGACAAGTGGAAAATCCCACACTTGACTTCATTTGACAGGTTTCCAGTCAAAATGCAGTAAAATTTTTGTGCAAAAAATTACTAAAAATTTTTATAAAATTACCTTTGATCTGTGTGTGTAAGGTGCGTATGAAACAACTAAATTTTGTGCTTAGACCTGGGTCCCATCCCTAAGAGAGCTCATAATGTATATGCAAATGTTCCAAAATCTGAAAAAATATCCTAAATTTGAAACACTTCTGGTTCAAAGCATTTTAGATAAGAAATACTCAACCTGCAGTAGTTTTTATGAAGGAATCTCTGAGCACATATATGATACGCTAAATGAATTACAAGGTAACTAAGTAAGATACAATAAATAAAAGTACTTCACACAGACAGTAATTCAGCAGCATGGGAGGTAAAGGGGGTATCTCTATAAGCAGACTAATTAGCAGTTTCAAGGTAATTTGATTAAAGGAAGTCACAAGATCCCAGGGAAATGATATAATGACAGATCAGAATAGCTACTCCTTTAACAACATTTGCCACAGTAATTAATGATTAATATTTGTCCATAAGGGAAAAAAGTATAAGTCAAATAAAAATAAGTCAGATCAAGATGCCTAATGGGGCCCAAGAACTAGAATAGTAAACTAATCAACTTATTAAATAATGTCCTTATGTTTATTTTATGTGTTCTCTTTTTTCACAGAGGCTATTTGTGTCTTACTTTCCATTTTCAGTTCAAAGAGAGGGCACAGAAGTGTGAAACCAACAAACAATCTTAGTTAAGTCATACATCTTTCCTAAAGTCACTGCTGGTTGTCACATTTAAGCATTTTTGGAAGCCATAATCACAGAAAGGGAGGAGAGAAAGAGGGGGAGAGAGAGAGAGAGAAAAAAAAAAAAACTTACATGTAATTTCCAGTTGCATTATATTACCCAAACATTTGTTTTAATTAAAAAAAAACCCTCAACCCTCAAGACGTGTACAGTCCATGGTAGTGTGGAGGAAGCACCACTGACATACAACTTTGTATTATAAGTACATGTGTCACTTTATATTTAAATAATGCAAAGTGATACTAGCTTTAAAAGGAGACCATATCCAGAATGGAGGTGGGATTGGAGCACTACATTGAGGAGAGGGTGAGAAGATTCAGGGTTGAGAAAACTTTGAAGACGACTTTCCACATGAATTTTGAGAGATAGGTGGGATTCCAACAAAGATATGAGGGAAGGGTGGATGTTGCCAGAGTGGGTGATGGCATGAATAAAAGGAGGGTTTGGGAGGGAGGCAAAATGCTCAGTTTGTTCAAGAAATAGAGTGCTGTAGTGTCTGGAACACAAGGTGGAAGGAGGTGGGGAATGGGAGATAGATTGTAAAAGTAGGATTGGACTGTCCTAAGGAGGCCCTTTAACATCATCAAGATAAGGAGTTTGAACCTAACATCAGAACCTAATTATGACTGTTTTAGAAAAGATTTTTAATTACAAATCAAATGCCATTTTATTGCTGAGATCATACACTGAGATCATGCATAATAAGGTACAAAGCAATTTTATTTCTTCGTCATATTTCTATCAAATCTCTCTTGAAACATTATGACTCTAAATAACTAAAAATTAATCAACTTACTGCCCAGTGCTGGAACATTATGTTTTGATACAAAATAATCAGTAACATTTATGAGAAAAATATTTTTAAAAAGAATACAAAATAATCAGTAACATTTATGAGAAAAATATTTTTAAAATTCTGAAGAACAAAAAATAATCTGCCTTCTTGGTAAATAAAATATTTTAAAAACATTGAAATGTTCATTTATATTACTTATTTATGGCCTGGCTTATGTACCAAAGGAGTTTAGGGTGTTTATGAGAGTGTGCACAAGGAAATTATTATGAAATACAATTTGGAGACTGTAATATAAATAAGAGTCAGTTGTGTAGGCCAGAAATATACACTATAGCATAGTGGTTACAAGTATAGACCTGTCCAATAATACTCTCTGCAAAGGTGGAAATGCTCTATTCTGTGCTGCTCAATACAACCACTAGCCACATATGGTTACTGAGCACTTAAAATGAAGCTAGCATGATTGGGGAACTGAATATTTAATTTTATTTGATTTTAATTTAAATATAAGTGCAAATAGCCATATGTGGCCAGTGACTACCATACTGGAAGTGCATCTCTAAAGAAAAAATTAAGGAAGACCTAGACTGCAGGCAAGCTTTAATGCTTGGTGTCACTTCACATTTAAAAAAGGAAAAAAAACACATTTTAAAAATTTCATCTCAAACATTGGGGTTCAGGTTCAAAGGCTATAAGAGCATGAGAACTTCCAAATTCCTCTTCTAAAGGATACTTATTCCTATAAACATCATAAATACATTCCTACTATTTCAGTCTTTTGATCACATACCACAGGTTTTAGAAAATTGCTTTCATGCTTTTCCTCATCAGCCTTTCTTAGCTAGTAGAGCCTTAATAAGCCTTTCAAGTATATGTGTTTACTTAATCTTTCCAGTGTCAAAGGAACTTTTACTTTAGGGTCTATTCTTTTAGCTTATTATCTTGTCTGTGTAGCAAGGGGGGTTTTTGACTGCAGTTTTAGATATCAATAATGCAAGTAAAGGAAAGAAAATTGAGTGCTAACTCCACGCCAGACATTGTGGTGGACATCTTCACATGTTAACTCATTCAATACTCACAACAGTTTTGAAGGAAGGTATTATTATCCCTACTTTACAAATGTGGTAACTGAGGTCCTGAGAGGCCAAGTGATTTATTCAAGGAAATACATTATTTAACACTTCCTATGTGTCAGGCACTTTGCCATGTGTTTTCCTCCATGTAATATCGTATTTGACTCTAGCAACAATCCTATGAGTTAGGTATTATTAATGCCCCATTTTACGAATAAAGCAACTGAGGCATACAGCTACCAAGTTCTTAAAGCAAGGATTAAACAAACCCAAGAAGTTTGAAACCTAAGCGTACATTCCTAGGGACTCCAACTAGACTGCTTCGTAGTTCTATTCTGCCAAAGTCCACCTCATCATTGCATATTTATTTACAGCTCTTCCTGAGACATTCCACATAGACCTGTTTGGGCATTTTCTTCATACAATTTTCTCTGCAATTAGTCTTTAGACTGCAACGTCTGAATCTCTTCAGTCAAGACCTGTTGGTTTCATTTTCCTGTTGATAGCTCTGGTCAAAGAGCTCAAAAGCCTGGTGTAAGACATACAAGAGAGACTGAGGGCAATGATAATTAGATCATAGAGAATATTACATAAGTAGTGCAGGCTTTGTTTCTAAATATTTGGAAATTTGTTAACATGAAAGTATAATCTTTTACGTTGTCTAATTTGAATTTTAAAACTTTACGTAAAGACTAATATACAGTATAATATTCCACAAAGGAAAACCATGGAAGGCTTGTGTATGCTCCTGTTATTCCCAATGACTATGAGAATCACTGAAGGTAATAATAGTGAGTTACAAACACTCTAGGCTGAACAGTTTCAAAGGAAGCAGTATCTTTAAAAACCACCTGACATTCATGCTGACAGAATTTGCCAAGGCAAACATCCATTTGAATACATTCCCTGAATAGTATGGGAGATGTTTTTGTTAGAATCTTTCAAAGCCATGTAACGTAGTTAAACACCTGTCTGAGGTTATTGTTGAGATGTTATACTGAACTTATACAGCAAGAAACATGTTATTTATAATAATCTATCTTTAGATGAAATAAACACTTCTTTTATTTAGGATAAAATCTGTGCTTCTGTTGTCATACAAAGAAAGCAACCGAATGTATAATAGAACTACTTCCTGCTTCTCCTTCTCTCCAACCCAAATCCCTCATTTAAGAGGTCCATACTGGGTTCTTTCTCTTCCTTTTCTGAAGAAAACTAGAAGACAGAGAGAAAATAAAATATACAGTCTTTTTGCAGTGCATGCTTTCTGTCTTTAAAAATTATGAGTATATATACTTTATTCAAAATCAAAAAAGGATCTCTACTGGGATAACTCCTGGTGTGAAGAAAATGTTGGCTGAAATATATTTACTTGTAAAAGTTTTAACTTTTAAATAGGGCTTAAGAGCATGGCAAATTCCCCAGTTGTTTTGTCATGAATTGTCAAGAAAAGAAACTTGAAAGGACAGTTTCCCTCTCTTCCACTTGCCACCCCCATATCTTGCCACACACACACCGTGACAGCTTATAAGTGCCTTTGACTGAAAACAGGCCCAGCAATTTATCAGACCTCCCTTAAACAAGATACAATTGCCATGGGCATTTTCACTCAGCAATTAGTTGCACTCTCCAATTTCTATAGCTTCATTTAATTGTAAGCACAAAAGAGGTGACCAAAGCTGAAAATTCAGCCCCTTTATCCTATGACCTCATTCTTTTTTCAGGCAACTTACTTCCCTGAACAATCATTCCCTTTAGTGACTACGCCCTTGAACAACAATTTATCAAAGCAGCGCACCGCTCCCCACAGAACAGGAAACTTTTCTGATAGTGTATAGAAATCCTGGAAGAGTAGAAGAGTTATCCACAATCTTTGCAACAAAAGAAAAAGCACACAAAAAAACCATATAAACAAAGGTAAGCCCCAACTGAATAATTGTTGAGAACAAAGGTCATTCATAAACACACATTTTCCCCCAGGCTGCTCTCTAGAGTTTGTTTGCAAGTTTCAAATTCAAAAGAATGGCAACCCTTATAACATATACACTAAAATAATCCTTCTCTCACAAAAGCATGTTTTACTTGATAAAATAGTGATGGTCGCAACACAAAATAATCCTTTAAAACGAAATATAGATAGACACATGGGATACCTACAGACCAGGCTCTGTATGTCTGTCTTAAAAATGAACTCTCCCTGGACAGGTCAGTGATATTTATCCAGAAAATCACAGTGTTTGCTAAAAAAATAGGCACTTAATAAACATGTATTCAGTGAATGACTGGTATTTAAAAATATTTTAATCAATTTTTTCTCTCTCACAACAGAGCTGCTCTGTATACATGAAAAATATCTTGAACTTCATGAAAACGTTAATTAGTGGAAGGAAAGAATGTAAGACCAATGAGTAATTCATATCAATGTTGCTCATTTAAGGCATTTCATTTTGAGTTAATGATGGTAGGTTAATAGCTAACCTTTTTAAAAGATTGAACTAAGAATTGTTGTTTTACTTTAAGCTTCTAGAACTCTATTTGCAAGACCACATTCAGTCTAAAATACATCTGAGATTTTGATTATACCTGTGTTTGACTATATCTGTTCATGTAGATAAACCCAGTAATTTTAATTCTACCATCAATTTAGAAAATTTCGCCAGCAACTGGTTTCTACATTTAATTTTCTCTGAGAAATACCCTATCAATCAAACAAAATAATAACCAAAAAACATAAAATATGTTTAATTAAAGAAACAAAGTAATATTATATGTCTGGAGAAATTTAAAATATGTTTATATCCATAAACACCATTTTAGTGCACAAGAGGTTAAGAGAAGAAAAGCGTGTACTCAAAAGCTAGAAATGGAAACTACTAAAGTGCTACAAAAAAACATTTGATTAAATCGAAAATGCCTACTACATGACCTAAAATTATGATTCAGGAAGCAAAGCAGAGTAGCATCAATTTTGGTTTCTCAAAGGCAACATATTTTACTACTGGTAATATTTATTTTAAAATCTCATGAATTCCCTGAATGTCATCCAAGAACCAAAAGGCAAAAAACAAAACAAAACAGAAACAAAGTAAAAGTTTAACTGAATTCGTGATGATCAACCATTGATTGTAGTATCCATTTTTCTAGCTGCCATGGTCACCAACTCTGGTATTAGACTAATTGCTACACATCAACTCATCTGAAACATGGTTTATTAAGGATAGACTCTGTTTAAACATAAAGTGAATTAAAGGTTTTTGAGTAATAAGTACTGCTTGCTTATGCCTGTCATGGTACATTATGCATACCATCATATTATACTCATTTCGTTAGCATAAAGGTAATTTCAGATCAAATCTAAGTCCTACTTTACACAATGCCACAGTGCCATTCCATCAACAAACAGGGAGAAAGGAAAATAAAACAGAACAGTTTCCTAGTCATATTCTTTGTGGCAGCTATCTAAAAGCTGTCTTGCCAAATTCTCTTTTAGTGGATTTGTGAATGCCCTTTGATATCCAATTCAGTTTGAAAATTTATAGTCAAATATTCTTTCTTCTTGTTTCACTAAGGAATTAATACTTCTTTTTTTCCCTTTACCGCATAGCTTAACTTTCACCTTTCTCATTTTCTAACAGCACTTACTTTTCTTTCTTTTCAATTACAAATAACTCCAGACTTCACAGAGCTCTCCATTCTGATCTTTTATCCCAGTTTCTGCAGCTGCACTTTCTACCCCTAGGTTCTTTATAAACTCCTCTAGGTGAGCTACATTTTAGGATGGAGATAGTCCATTTTTAAGGATCACTTTGGCAAATGCCAGGTAAAATAAGGAAAACCTTGTAAAAAGCTCAGCCAACTTGATCCTGAGTTATTGAAAGAGGAAGTTGAACCAAGGAGTAAATAATAAAACATACTCCTAAAAATTGTTCTGTAGTCAATATTTATAATTTGTCAAATTTCAGTTTTTAAATGTCTATTTACCTTTCTTTTACTAGCAAGTTGACAAAAAAAGGGTCTAAATATGTTTAAATAACTATGGCAGATAGGATGATTTTAGCATTCCTATGATAATAGTAATTGTTTTTAACCTTCACATTATTGTTTTTGAGTGACAGTAAAACAAAGGTGGCATTCATTTTGTTCTGCATTAGCATCTCAATATGAATATTGGAATGTACATTTGCATTATTTTTATCACTCATGCAAAGTAGTATTTTTGACCTTTATATTTTTCTTCACCTTGACCTCAGTATAAGTGGAGTTTTTCTCAACCAGTTGAGAAATGTTACTTTATATTCTACTTAAAGTTTTGGGTTTTGGAAAGATAATATGTATTATTCCTGATTGGTAATAATAATGTAACATAGCATCATATCCCAATGAGTGCTTTTTGAGATTTTTGTATCTTAAAAACATAATTTCAGTTTGAACAGAATTTTCCAGAAAACTTAAAACATGCAAATTTAATGTAAAAGGTGTCAGATGATGAAAATACACATAAGGCTGCTAATTTTACGTAGTCTTGCAGTATTACCTTGCATTTATTGGGAAGGTTATTAACACAGGTATTGGTGCTAAGAATAACTCTTAAGAAACAATGTATTTCATTTTATGGGATGTCTTAGAGTTCCATCTTTTGTAGCTTTCATGTAACATTTGCTTACATCTTGCCTTCCTCAATCCTATATCCACTCTTTCAGCAATCTTTCTACAAGTATTCCGTAAATTATTCATCTAGGCTGTACAATAAAAAGTGTGTCATTCTTGGAAGATGAAACACATATGACAATTCAGACATCTGTACCTCTTACTTATCCTGTAGCAGCTATACTCTTTGCTGAGCACAAATAATTGCTTATCACTCAGACATACCACAGTACCTGTATCACCATATTTGATACCAAAAATCCTGTTTGCTTCTGATATGAAGTGAATCAGTAGGAACTTGTTCTAATAAAAAATCTACTGTACTCAAGTTGAGAACTGCTTTGCAGTAGGGGCAAAGGTATTCCTTGGATCAGATCTTTCAGTCAGATCAAACAGAAAATGAGCCTTCCTGTATTATGGTTAGATTATGAAAATAATTGAAACCCGGAAACAAACAACCACAGACACTAGTAAGTGAAATAACAGCCAAGAGATGAATTTGGGTGACTGTCCAAGGCATATATAACTGCAATCCACCAAAAGATATCCTGTAGAATAGAGGCAAAGAAGCAGAAAGGAAGAGAAATCAGGTTGAAGATTGCTCTTCTCCACTAGCCTGGCGTAACTGTCTTTGTCGTACCTGAGAATGGTCGCTCCAAACCAAATTTTGGTAGGAGGAGGTGGTTTTGAGAGGGGACAGCACTTCCCGGGAGTTGAAGGGGTCCAAGGCCTGCACCACCTTGTTCATGGGCCCACTGTAGGTCCTCACTCGCTCATACACTACATTTTTTTCTGGAGGCTGATGGACTTGGCTTGACTGATGGTAGCAGTGGTAATGCTGGGGCTGGCACTGCAGCACCTCTGGAAGCTGCTGGGTTCCACAGCTGCTGCTGCTCGTCTCACTCCAATAGCTCGAGCTCATCTTCTTCCAGTGGTCAGCAAGGGACCTCCCAGATGCTCTACCTAAGGAACAAACAGAGAAATATAATGGAAAAAAAAAGGCAGGCAAGCAGGCAGGCAGGCAGACATACAGACACACGACACACGTGTAGAAACCACTTATCAAAAACCTCTGCCAATATGGGTGCCGGGAAGAGAAGAAAGCTACCTGAGCCCCAGCAAGAGCAGGTCTGGCAGCTGCAGATGAAGCAGCAAAATATTTGAGCTCAAATGGAAAATGGAGCCACCCTGTGACATTGCTCCAGGAAATGGTACTGACACGCCCTTGAGGGGCGGATTCACCTAGCAGGTTTACATGCCAGGAGAGGCCCTGCCTTGCCACGGAGATAGCTACAAGGCTGCCCAGTAGGTAAAGGAGTCTGAGAAGAGCAGAAATGCAGAATGTCAGGGATGAAGCCAGAGCTTCCAAGCATATGGGCTTAAAACTTCACAAAGACATGAAGATGCAAAAAACTTGCTAGAGAAAAAAAGTCACAAATGTTATATGAAAGTGTCTTTTTTATGGTTCTTAAATTTAGCAAAGGTAGTTACCAGCATAAGTATTATCACTCCAAATTCCCATACCAAAATAATGAGTATTAGTCTAGGAATACCCCAATTTTCACGGATAAATTTGCATTTTTTGCAAAACCCATCTGATAATTGCAGTTAAGGAAGATTACTAAGGGATCTCTTTCCAGTAACTTTGTCTAATATACGGACTTCTTTATCTTACTCAAAGCCTTGTATTCTTTTCTATCATACATTGAAGGAAATCTGTCTAAATGATTGAATTGCTGTATAGGAAGGCGGATGGCCAAGAAAAACCTAAAGATTCCACAAATGCTTTGCATTTTGGCATTCACATCTGTTGTTTTTCTTTTATGCAAAGGAATTTCTCCTGCCCTTATATGTGCCCTAGGAAACACTGAGTTTGACTGACTTTTTAATATCTAGTTAGTAAGGGAGCTGCAAGTCCTGAGAGGTGACTTAACTGACACAATGAGATTTAAATGTGTTTACAACTTACATTTATTACTACTTGAAATTTTGATCATAATGCCTACTTACCCTCAGATTTTACTATGCAATATACTTCAGCACCACTTAAATCCAGAATACTCATTGAAAGTGACTTTAGTGAAAAGTATCTTCCTAATGTGTATATGTGCAATAGGACCTAGCATACCACCACCATTCTAGAGAGAAAGAGAATGTCATGCAGGGGGCTAGCAGCGTTTTTTTTTTTTTTTTTTTTTTTTTTTCTTTTTCTGCCAAGTAAACAAAGTGTTATGATTTACTATTTACTATGTGTCAGGTACTGTTCAAGGGGTTTTATGTGGGTTATAATTATTTCACCATTGAAGTGACTTTATGAGGGTTTATAGGTGAGAAACTGAGGCACAGACATGGAGAGTTTGAAAACTTTCCAAAGTTAAATAACCTGTAAATGGTGGGCCTGGCATTTTAACATATGGAGATTCATATTAGAGTCTAAGTTCTTATCTGGTATATTATACAGCTAGATAAATTCTCAAATTGTTCTATTTTACAACTAGATCATTTATTAGTTGGGTAGGGAAATAACCCTCACACACCTGGGGTATGTTTTGGAATATAATATATGAAAAAATCTCTCTCTTGATTTGGAAAAAATGAATGGCAGAGTTTACAAAGTGAGTAATTAAGTCTGACATCAATGCAAGTCAAAATTCTATATCAGACTGTAAATTGTCCGATGATACATGCACCAAGAGTAGAGATAGGTGATCCCCGAAAGACTTTTGGCAACCCTGCTTCATGGTCTCTGAATATCTGCCCTTAAAGTCAATTTTACCAGTGGCACAGTTTTGTTCTGAACTAATTGATCTCTGTGTTCCAACAACCATAGTAGATAAAATTGTATCTGGATTCTAGACAGAGTAAATAAATCCTCAGTATGATTTGAATGCAGTGGAACCAAGCCTCTATGATCCTGGAAAATCCCCAGGGATAACTGACCTCTCCTGTAAAAAAAGATTACTTTAAAGCAGCATTTCTCAAAGCGTGTCCTGAATAACACTAGTTCTACAGGATCCTATACCTGGAAAAAATGTTTGTGATCAAATGAGTTTAAGAAATATTTGGGGCCGGGCGCGGTGGCTCAAGCCTGTAATCCCAGCACTTTGGGAGGCCGAGGCGGGCGGATCACGAGGTCAGGAGATCGAGACCATCCTGGCTAACACGGTGAAACCCCGTCTCTACTAAAAATACAAAAAGAAATTAGCCGGGCGTGGTGGCGGGCGCCTGTAGTCCCAGCTACTCCGGAGGCTGAGGCAGGAGAATGGCGTGAACCCGGGAGGCGGAGCTTGCAGTGAGCCGAGATCGCGCCACTGCACTCCAGTCTGGGCGACAGAGCGAGACTCCGTCTCAAAAAAAAAAAAAAAAAAAAAAAAGAAATATTTGGAAATACTTGGTTAAATACAATTTGAGAATAGCTTTATTGCTATAATACTTCTATCCTTTCCTAAGCTGATGTGCACCATGATCTTCTAAATGGATCAATGGTATGCAGTGTTTTTCAAGTTTTGTTGGTGATAAAATAGATTTTGTGTGTCATATTTTGTGTTTTTCTGGTTTTTTTCTTCTGCATGCTTTTGACTAGACTCATATAGTAAGAATTCATATCTAGTTTGTAATTCTACTTCTATAATAAAAACATACCAAAGACCATTTGATCAGCCACGTTACTATACTAGTGATACTCAAGTGAGATCCATGAATCTCATAGGGAAAATTTTTAGAATTGCAAATTCTCAGGCCCCACCCCAGACCTACTGTGTAAGAAATTCTGAGGGTGGGGACCAATGATCTGTTTTAAAAAGCTCTCCTGGTGATTCTGATGTACACTAAGGTTTGAATATCCCTGAACTATATCAATATAATGGAGGCAGATTTCGACAAAAGAGGACGATAGTAGTGGCAGAAAGATAGACTTCCTATTAGGTAAGAAATTGTAAGCAGCTCAAGAATAGTTGACTAGAAGTGTGCATGCAAGTAGAATTGAGCTAGGACCCTGGATAAGAGTCAACATGTTCTACATATATGGAGAAGTAAAATGGGTGTGAACTATAGTGTAGTACATTAATTATAGCTATATAAGGTATTCTGGCAATAAAAATAAAAGAGGATACTATTAGAGTATACCAGAAAGCTGTACACTGTAGTGTTAATTAATGCAGTTTTGCAGTCAGATAGACCTGGATTTACATTCTGGTCTACCATGTACTAGCTCTATGGCGTAACAAACTATGTTACTTTCCTGACCTTCTGTTGCTTTTCATTGAAATGGACAATAGCCCTTAACAAAGAATTTGGTGTGTCCACTAGATAAAATGCGTGTGAAGTGTTTAGCATGGTGTGTAGTACCTAGTAGCTGAAAAACAAATGGAAATTCTTAACATTATGCTCTAGGTCTGCCTTGAGGTAAAGGAAGAAAGGGCTTGCCATGATTTGGCAGACAGAAATATGTCTGTAGCAGAGCATATCATATAAGAAGGCCTTACTTGTGAAAAGGGAAAACAAACAGGGGTAGGGAAATGACCAATGGCATAGTCACAGAAAAGGCTCAATCAATTTACCGAAAAGGAAAAGGTAGAATGAAGTTTGAGTGAAAGGCAAAGGCAGTCATTTATAATTTAAAATGCTTGGCTGTGATGGAAGACTTTAGTTGAAGGTAAAGTCCTGTGATATCTCTTCTAGGTGTCTGTTTTGTAATGGACAAAAATTGTAAAGAGTAACTTAAATGTAATTCATTAATTTAGAATATATGTACAAAAGTACTCTAAGCAAGCAAGAAGAAAGGAAGTAATAAAAATAAGAACTGAAATAATTGAGATTGAGAAAAGTGATAAAGAAAATAAATCAAACCAAAAGATGGTTCTTTGAAAAAAATTAGTAAAATTGATAATCCTCTGGCAAGATAGACCAAAAAAGAGAGAAAATACATATAACCAAATCATGAAAGAAAGGACTCCACAGATATTAAAATGATAATGGAGTATCTTATAAACAATTTTATGTACATACATCCTACAACTTAGATGAAAAGGACCAATTCCATTTTCACTAGGAAATGAACCAATTCATAGTGAGAAATAGACGAACTACCACAACTCACCCAAGAAGAAATAGATAAACTTAATAACCTTATATAAATAGAAGAGATTGAATTCGTAGTTATAAACTTTCCAAGAAGAAAAATGCTGAATTCCACCAAATATTTAAGGAAAAACAATACATTTTCTTTTTAAAATTTGTATAAATTCAAGAGGTACAGGTGCAGTTTTGTTACATGGATATACTGCATAGTGACGAAATCTGGGCTTTTAGTGTAACCATCACCCAAATAATGTACATTGTATCCATTAAGTAATTTCTCATCCCTTACCTCCCTCCCACTCTCTCACCCTTCCAAGTCTCCAATGTCTGTTATTCCACTCTATGTCCATGTGTATACATTATTTAGTCCCATTTATAAGTGGAAAACACACGGCATTTGACTTTCTGTTTCTTTATTGTTCACTACAGAACTCTCCATCCAAAACCAATCTCATATACATTCTTCTCATTGCCACATAGGACATACTCTAAAACTGATCACATAATTCAAAGTAAAGCACTCCTCAGTAAATACAAATTAACTGAAATCATAACAATCTCTTGAACAACGGCACAATCAAATTAGAAATTAAGACTAAGAAATTCATTCAAAACCTTACAATTACATGGAAATTGAATAATCTTCTTCGGAGTTACTTTTGGGTAAATAATGAAATTAAGGCAGAAATCAAGGAGTTATTTGAAACTAATGAGAGGAAGCATACAACATGGCAGAATTTCTAGGACACATTTAAGACAGTGTTAAGCAGAAAATTTATAGCCCTAAATGCACACATCAAAATTTAGAAAGATCTCAAGTTAACAACCTAGCATCACAACTGAAAGTACTAGAGAACCAAGGCCAAACAAATCCCAATGCTAGCAGAAGACAAGAAATAACCAAAACCAGAGGTTGAACTGAAGGAGACTGAGACACAAAAAAGCATTAAAAAGATCAACGAATCCAGGAGCTGGGTTTTTTTTTTTTTTTTTTTAGTTAATAAAATAGATCACTAGCTAGACTAATAAAGAAGAAAAGAGAGAAGATTCAAATAAACATAGTCAGAAATGACAAGAGAGATATTATCGCAGATGCCACAGAATAAAAATAACCATCAGATAATATTATAAACAACAACCACTATGCTCATAAAATGGAAAATCTAAAAGAAATGTATTATTTCCTAGACACATTTACCTTCCCAAGACTAAAGCAGGAAGAAATTGAATCCCTGAACAGACCAATAAAGAACTTGGAAATTGAGTTAGTAATAAATAGACTACAACCAAAAAACGCCCATGACCAGATGGATTCACAGCTGATTTCTACCAGATGTACAAAGAAGGGTTGGTAATATTCCAGCTGAAACTATATCAAAAAATATTTCTAACTCATTCTATGAGGCCAAAAATATCCTCATACCAAAACCTGGCAGAGACACAACAAGGAAAGAAAACTTCAGGCCAATATCCTAGGTGAACATTGATGTAAAAATCTTCAACACAATACTGGCAAACCAAAAACAGCAGCACATCAAAAACTTTATTCATCATAATCAAACAGCCTTTATCCCTGGAATACAAGTTTGGTTCAACATAAGCAAATCAATAAATGTGATTCATCAGATAAACAGAACTGAAGATAAAAACCACATGATTGTCTCAAGAGATGCAGAAAAGGCTTTTGATAAAATTCAACACTTTTTCATGTCGAAAACTCTTAATAAATTAGGTATTGAAGGAACATACTTGAAAATAATAAGAGCTGTCTATGACAAGCCCACAGCCAGAATTATGCAGAGTGGGCAAAAGCAGAAAGCATTTTTCTTGAAAATAGACACAAGATAAGGATGCCCTGTCTCACCACTCATATTCAACAGAGTTTGGGAAGTTCTGGACAGGGCAATCAGGCAAGAGAAGAAATAGAGCATTCATATACTACAGGGGAAGTCAAATCATCTTTGTTTGGGGATAGCATAACCTTATATCTAGAAAACCTCATAGTCTCAGCCCAAAAGTTCCTTAAGCTGATAAAGAACTTCAGCAAAGTCTCAGGATACAAAATCAATGTGCAAAGATCACTAACATTTCTATACGCCAACAATAGTCAAGTCAAGAGCCAAATCAGGAACACAATCCTATTCATAATTGCCCCCCCCACACACATACACACACACACAAACAAAACAAAACAAAAAACCCTAGGGATACAACTAACCAGGGAGATGAAAAATTTCTACAAGTAGAACTACAAAACACTGCTCAAATAAATCAGAGATGACACGAAGAAGTGGAAAAACATTCCATATTCATGGACACGAAGAATCAATATTGTTAAAATGGCCATACTGCTGAAAGCAATTTATAGATTCAATGCTATTCCCATTAAACTATCATTGACATTCTTCAGAAAACTAAAAACAAAAAAAACTATTTTAACATTCATATGAAACAAAAAATGAGCTGAATAGCCAAGGAAATCCTAAGCAAAAAGAACAAAGCTTGGAGGCATCACACTACTAGACTTCAGCCTATAGTGCAGGGCTACACTAACCAAAACAGCATGACACTGGTACAAGAACAGACACAAAGACCAATGGAACAGAACAGAGAGCCCAGAAATAAGGCCGCACACCTATAACTATCTGATCTTTGACCAAGTTTTCAAAAGCAATCAATGGGGAAAGGACTTCCTATTCAATAAATGGTGCTGGGATAACTGGCTAGCCATATGCAAAAGATTGAAACTGGAGCACTCCTTATGCTATATGCAAAAATCAACTCAAGATTGACTAAAGACTTATATGTAAAACACAAAACTATAAAAATCTTGGGAGACAACCTAGGCCATACCATTGTGAACACAGGAATGGGCAAAAATTTAATGAGGAAGATGCCAAGCGCAATTGCAACAAAAACAAAAATTGGCAAATGGGATCCAATTAAGCTAAAGAGCTTCTGCACAGCAAGGGAAACTATCAACAGAGTGAACAGGCAAACTACAGAATGGGAGAAAAGTTTATCAAACTATTCATTCTACAAAAATCTAATATCTAAATCTAAATCTAATATGCAGCATCTATAAGGAATTAAACGAATTTTTTTAAAAAGTCATTAAAAAGTGGGCAAAGAACATGAACAGATCCTTTTCAAAAGAAGACATACATGCAGATAAAAAGTATATGAAAAATGCTTATATTACTGATCATCAGAGAAATGCAAATCAAAATCATAGTGAGATAACATCTCAGTCAAAATGGCTATTATTAACACATTTATGCTTAGCGTTCCAATAATGGAACGCTAAGCATGTGGGAGTTATTTATATCCAACTGCTTAAGTCATCGCCAAGGTATGACTGCAAAAATTCAAAAAATTGCAACCTCAGGCATAAATGGGTTAAAACGTTAAAAAACAACAGACGCTGGTGAGGTTGTGGAGAAAAAGGAACACTTATAGACTGTCGGTGGGGGTGTAAATTAGTTCAGCCATTGTGGAAGACAGTGTGGCGATTCCTCAAAGACCTAGAGGCAGAAATACCATTCAACTCAGCAATCCCATTACTAAGTATATAGCCAATGGAATATAAATCATTCTATTATAGACACATGTACACGCATGTTTATTGCAGCACTATTCACAATATCAAAGACATGGAATCAACCTAAATTCCCATCAGTGGTAGACTGAATAAAGAAAACGTGATACACATACACCATGAAATATTATGTAGCCATAAAAAAGAATGAGATCATGTTCTTTGCAGGAACATGGATGGAGCTGGAAGCCGTTGTCCTTAGTAAACTAACTCAGGAACAGAAAACCAAATACCACATGTTTTCACTTATAAGTGGCAGCTAAATGACGAGAACACACAGATGGGAACAAGGGAACAAAACACACAGGGGTCTATCAGAGGGTGGAGGGTGGGAGGAGGTAGAGGATCAGGAAAAATAACTAATGAGTACTAGGTTTAACATCCGGGTGATGAAATAATCTGTACAACAAACCCCCATGACACTAGTTTACTTATATAACAAACCTGCACATGTGCTTAAAATAAAAGTTTTAAACTGATGTTGAAATTAAAGTAAAAGCTTTTAAAAAGTGAGATAGATACACATTTTTTAAAAAATAAATTTAAAACGTCAGATGAATGGTTAAAGAAAATATGCTAAACATTCACAATGGAGTACTATTCATTCATAGAAAAGAATGAAATTCTATCATTCACAACAATATGGAAGGAACTGGAGGACTTTATGTTAAGCGAAATAAGCCAGGCACTGAAAAACAAATATAGTGTGCTCTCACTCATATATGGAAGCTAATAAAATTGATCTTATGGAGATAGTGAATAGAATGGTGGTTACCAGAGACTGGGAATGTTAGGAGATTGGAGAATAATGAGGGGTTGTTTAATGGATCCATACATATAGTTAGATAGAAGGAATAAGTTCTAGTGTATGATGGAACAATAGGGTGACTATAGTTAGCAATAATTTATTGTATATTTCAAAATAGCCAGAAGAGATTTGGAAAGTTCCTAACACAAAGAAATGATCAATGTTTGAGGTGATGCATATCCCAATTACCCAGATTTGATAACTACACATTGTATGCTTGTGTCAAACTATTACATCTTCAGAGAAAGAGAAAAACAATATAGCAAACTTGTAGAAGACCAAATGTAGCTCTAAAAGTAAAAAATAAAAATAAATGAAAAGTTTAGTGGATGACTTTAATAGCAAATTCGACACAGCTCAAGAGAGAACTAATAATCTAGGGTATATACAAGAAAATGTTGCTCAGAACACATCAGAAAGAGACACAAATATGAAAAATATGGACAAAATATTAAGTAATATGGTGGACAATGTGAGAAGTTTTAATCAACTTCTACTCTGAGTCCCAGAAGGAGAAGAGAGAATGGAGTAGGAGTAATATTAAAAAGATATTACTTAGCATTTTCCAAAGCTGATTTAAGGCATGAATCTACTGCATCAAAACACCTAGTGAATTTCATACAGAAAAATAAATACTGAGACATAAAGTGAAAGTGAAGAAAACCTAAGAGACAGAACAATTAAAATCACTCAGAGAAAAGACAGAACCACATAAAAGATCAACAGTTAGAATGACACTGACTTCTGTACAGCCACATAATAAAAGGAAAGCGTGAGATACATTTTCGATGTGCTCAGAGAAAATAACTCTCAACCTGGAGTTTTATTCCCAGTGAAAATGCCTTTCGTGAATGAAAGATACTTGGTTTAATTGCTTACTGATATGTAAAAAATTACCTCAAAATTTAAGGACTTAAACTACCAATCATTTTATTATGTCTCACAGTTTCTGTAAGATAAACTTGGAGTATTTCTGTGTTGAGATTTCTCATGCAGTTGCAGAGTGGCTGGAACTGGAACAATGAGAGGTGGGAGCAGGTCAGAGCTGACTTTGCATCTCTCTTCATGAAGTGTCAGGACCTCTACATCAAGTTTTTTCACATAGGCCAGATTGTGCTTATTTATAGCAAAGAAGTTTCAGGGAAGTCAGACTGCTTCCCTAATGGCTGAGAGCTTCAAGAGTGAAAGTTACAGGGAACAAAATAAAGCTTTGCCAACTTTTATCACTTAGCCTCAGAAATTACATATCACTTCTACCAAATTCCTTAGGTCTGTAAATTTAAGTTAAAACTGCCTCCTTACTTATGTTAAGTGTGGCCTAAAGACTTCTCCATAGAATGAACTATAACCTAACTGGATATGTAAACAGACTATAACCTGCTCTTGTAGCCAATCACATGCAGCCAACTATCCAAACCCTGTTCAAACAAGGCAAATGCCAAGCTGTAACCAGTCCAGCTGTTTCTATACCTTATTTCTATTTCTGTATATAACTTTCCTTTCTCTGTTCATAAATATTGTCTGACCATGTGGCAGCCCCAGAGTCACTCTGAACCTATTGCAGTTCTGCAGGTTGCCTGAGTCATAAATTGTTCTTTGCTCCATTAAACTATTAAATTTAATTTGTCTGAAGTTTTTATTTTAATAGGTCACATAAAAGCCATCCAATGTTAAGGGGGAAGAAAAGTAGACCTTAATCTATGGGAAGAGTGTGAAAATCACACTTTAGCAGAACGTGGGATGAGACATATTGTTGCATCCATCTTTGAAAAATACAATCTGTGTAGCCACATTTTCAGACAAAAACAGGTCATTGCCAACTAATAATAAACCATAATCTAAAGGAGGTGATGCCTGATACAAGGAAAGAAGAGCAAATCAGTAGGTATTTGAAGTTAATGTAAATGAACTTTAGATAAAGCAATGATAATGTCTAGCAGAGTTAATGAGTAATATATAAATATAATTAAATACATGACAATAGTAATATATATTTCAGAAGGCAGAAATGAGTTCTCAAATATCTTACTGTCTAGGATAAGGGTAAATGTTTTTTTGTAAATTTAAATTTTTAATTTTTAAACTTTTAAAAATTAAAATGTTATTTTTAAATTTTGACAAGTTGCCTGTGCATGCTGCAATTTCAAGAATAACCACAAAGTGAATAGAAACACAGTAGCAGAGTGAAATAAGCTAGTAGAGGGAAAAATGAAGTCATAACAACAATGTCAATACAAAGAAGGAAATAAAATGAGAAAACAAAGAATAGTTGGAACATGTAAAAATCATAAAATAAGATGGTGGATTTAAACACAAAATATGGCAGTAGTCATATTAAATACAAATTTATTAAAATATAGTTAAAAAGTTTTTCCAAAAGAATTTTTTTAATCCAAGAATATGCTGTTTAAAAAGAATTATATTAAATATGAGGATACAGAAAAGTTACAAATACAAATCAGAAGAAAGCTGAAGTAATTATATTAATATAAGACAAAATTGATTTTTAAGATAAAAAGCATTGCTAGAGACCCAGTGATCACTACATGAGGACAAAACTTCAGTTCACAAAGTAGACAGACAATTTTAAATTTATGTTCATTTAATACTGTTTAAAAGTATATAAAGCAAAAATTGATTAAGGCAAAATGGCATGGTCAAATACAAACTCATAGTGCAAGGTATTTAAAACATCTCTCTCAATAACAAATATAGGAGGAAGAAATCAGCACAGACATAGATTATTTGAACAACACAATTAATAAACATGATGTCTTAACCTATTTTGTGTTACTATAAAATACTACATGAGGCCAGGTAGTTTATAAAGAAAAGAGATTTAGCTCACAATTCTGGGGGCTGTACAAGAAGCATGGTGGAGAAAGTCAAAGAAGTGGGCACCTGCAAGGAGAGGGACAAATGAGAAACATTGTGGTTTTATAACAGCGCACTCCCATGGGAACTAAGCCATTTCCAAAAGAGTTAATCCAGCCTCCAGTTTCGTGAGAAAAAGAACTCACTACCTCTAGAACAGCACCAAGCCACTCATAAAGAATCTGCCCCATAACCCAAACACGTCCCAGTAGGCCCCACATTCTAACACGGTCGCAATGGTAATCAAATTTTAACATGAGCTTTGATGGGGACGAACATATCATATCCAAACCCTAGCACCTGGCTAGTGCACATATGCAGAATACCACACTCCTAAAAGGACCTATGTAATTTTAAAAATTTACTGTTTATTGGGTAATAAAGAAAATAGCAATTATTTGGGGGGAAGGGGGAAGGGATAGCATTAGGAGATATACCTAATGTAAATGACGAGTTAATGGGTGCAGCACACCAACATGGCACATGTATACGTATGTAACAAACCTGCACGTTGTGCACATGTACCCTAGAACGTAAAGTATAATAAAAAAATTGAAATAATTTAGATTCTGTCTTGAGACTAAAATATGATTAGAAATCAGTGCAAAAAAGATGAATAAATGTCCACATATACATGGAAATCAAGAGAAACACTGATAAATAGCCTTTGAATCAAAATAATCATATTAGGAAATAAAAAATTTGAACCAGTACCATGTTGTTTTGGTTATTGTAGCCTTGTAGTATTGTTTAAAGTCAGGTAGCGTGATCCCTCCAGCTTTGTTCTTTTGCTTAGGATTGTCTTGGTTAAATGGCCTCTTTTTTGATTTCATATGAACTTTAAAGTAGTTTTTTTTTTCTGTGAAGAAAGTCAATGGTAGCTTGATGGGGTTGGCATTGAATCTATAAATTACTTGGGACAGTATGACCATTTTCACGATATTGATTCTTCCTATTCATGAGCGTGGAATGTTTTTCCATTTCTTTGTGACCTCTCTTATTTCCTTGAGCAGTGGTTTGTAGCTCTCCTTGAAGAGGTCCTTCACATCCCTTGTAAGTTGTATTCCTAGGTATTCTATTTTCTTCTTAGCAATTGTGTATGGGAGTTTACTCATGATTTGGCTCTGTCTATTACTGGTGTATAGGAATTCTCGTGATTTTTGCACATTGATTTTGTATCCTGAGACTTTGCTGAAGTTGCTTATCAGCTTAAGGAGATTTTGGGCTGAGACAATGGGGTTTTCTAAATATACAATCATGTCATCTGCAAACAGACAATTTGACTTCCTCTTTTCCTAATTGAATACTCTTTATTTGTTTTTGTTTTTTGTTTGTTTGTTTGTGACAGAGTCTCACTCTGTCGCCCAGGCTGGAGTGCAGTGGTGCGATCTCAGCTCACTGCTGTAAGCTCTGCCTCCCGGGTTCATGCCATTCTTCTGCCTCAGCCTCCAGGATAGCTGGGACTACAGGTGCCTGCCACCATGCCCGACTAATTTTTGTATTTTTAGTAGAGACAGGGTTTCACCGTCTTAGCCAAGATGGTCTGGCTCTCCTGACCTCATGATCCACCTGTCTTGGCCTCCCAAAGTGATGGGATTACAGGTGTGAACCACCGCACCCGGCTGAATACCTTTTATTTCTTTCTCTTGCCTGATTGCCCTTGCCAGACCTTCCAATACTATGTTGAATAGGAGTGGTGAGAGAGGGCAGCCTTGTCTTGTGCCAGTTTTCAAAGAGAATGCTTCCAGCTTTTGCCCATTTGTTATGATATTGTCTGTGGGTTTGTCACAAACAGCTCGTATTATTTTGAGATACGTTCCATCAACACCTAGTTTGTTGAGAGTTTTTAGCATAAAGGAATGTTGAATTTTATCAAAATCCTTTTCTGAATCTATTGAGATAATCATGTGGTTTTTGTCATTGGTTCTGTTTATGTGATGCACTACGTTTATTGATTTGTGTATGTTGAACCCAGGGATGAAGCCGACTTGATTGTGGTGGATAAGCTTTTTGATGTGTTGCTGGATTCAGTTTGCCCATATTTTATTGAGGATTTTCATATCGATGTTTATCAGGGATATTGGTCTGAAATTTTCTTTTTTTGTTGTGTCTCTGCCAGATTTTGGTATCAGGATGATGGTGGCCTCATAAAATGAGTTAGGGAAGAATCCCTCTTTTTCTAACGTTTGGAATAGTTTCAGAAAGAATTGTACCAGCTCCTCTTTGTACCTCGGGTATAATTTGGCTGTGAATCCGTCTGGTCCTGGGCTTTTTTTGGTTGCTACACTATTAATTACTGACTCAGTTTCAGAACTTTTTACTGGTCTATTCAGGGAATCAACTTCTTCCTGGTTTAGTCTTGGGAGGGTGTATGTATCCAGGAATTTATCTATTTCTTCTAGATTTTCTAGTTTATTTGCGTAGAGGTGTTTATAGTATTCTCTGATGGTAGTTTGTATTTCTGTGGGGTCAGTGGTGATATCCCCTTTATCATTTTTTTGTGTGTGTCTGTTTGATTCTTCTCTTCTTCTTTATTAGTCTGGCTAGCAGCCTATTTTGTTGATCTTTTAAAACAAAGCTCCTGTATTATTTGATTTTTTTGAAGAGTTTTTCATGTTTCTATCCCTTCAGTTCTGCTCTAATCTTAGTTTTTTGTCTTCTGCTTACTTTTGAATTTGTTTGCTCTTGCTTCTCTAGTTCTTTTAATTGTGATGTTAGGGAGTCCATTTTAGATATTTCCTGCTTTCTCTTGTGGGCATTGAGTGCTATAAATTTCCCTCTAAACACTGCTTTAGCTGTGTCCCAGAGATTCTGGTACATTGTGTCTTTGTCAACTTAAAGAAATAAAGCATGAAGATGAAATTAGAGAAAAAAGAACAAAAAGAAAGGAACAAAGCCTCAAGAAATATGGGACTATGTGAAAAGACCAAACCTGCGTTTGATTGGTGTACCTGAAAGTAACGAGGAGAATGGAACCAAGTTGGAAAACACTCTTCTTGATATTATCCAGGAGAATTTCCCCAACATAGCATGACAGGCTAACATTCAAATTCAGGAAATACAGAGAACTCCATAGATATACTCCTCAAGATGAGCAACCCCAAGACATATAATCATCAGACTCACCAAGGTTGAAATGAAGGAAAAAATGTTAAGGGCAGCCAGAGAGAAAGGTTGAGTTACCCACAAAGGGAAGCCCATCAGACTAACAATGGATCTCTCTGCAGAAAACCTACAAGCCCAAAGAGAGTGGGGGCCAATATTCAACATTCTTAAGCAATTTTCAACCCAGAATTTCATATCCAGCTAAACTAATCTTCATAAATGAATGAGAAACTAAAATCCTTTACAGAGAAGCAAATGCTGAGAGATTTTGTCACAACCAGGCCTGTCCTACAAGAGCTCCTGAAGGAAACACTAAACATGGAAAGGAAAAACCGGTACCAGCCACTGCAAAAACATACCAAATTGTAAAGAACATTGACACTATCAAGAAACTGCATCAACTAATGGGCAAAACAACCAGCTAGCATCATAATGACAGGATCAAATTCACACATGACAATATTAAACTTAAATGTAAATGGGCTAAATGCCCCAATTAGAAGACATACACTGGCAAATTGGATAAAGAGTCAAGACTCATTAGTATGCTCTATTCAGGAGACCCATCTCACATGCAAAGAAACACATAGTCTCAAAATAAAGGGATGGAGGAAGATTTACCAAGCAAATGGAAATAAAAAAAATAGCAGGGGTTGCAATGCTAGTCTCTGATAAAACAGACTTTAAACCAACAAAGAAAAAAAAAAAAGGCAAAGAAGGGCATTGCATAATGGTAAAGGGATCAATGCAACAAGAAGAGCTAACTATCTGAAATATATTTTCACTCAATACAGGAGCACCCAGATTCATAAAGCAATTTCTTAAAGACCTGCAAAGAGACTTAGACTCCCACACAATAATAGTGGGAGACTTTAACACCTCAATCCCAGTATTAGACAGATCAATGAGACAGAAAATTAACAAGGATATTCAGGACTTAAACTCAGCTCTAAACCAAGTGGACCTAATAAACATCTACAGAACTCTCCACACCAAATCAACAGAATATACATTCTTCTCAGCACCACATCACACTTATTCTAAAATTGACCGCATAATTGGAAGTAAAACACTCCTCAGCAAATGCAAAAGAACAGAAATCATAAGTCTCTCAGACCACAGTGCAATCAAATTAGAACTCAGGATTAAGGAACTCACTCAAAAACACACAACGACATGGAAACTGAACAACCTGCTCCTGAGTAACTACTGGGTACATAATGAAATCAAGGCAGAAATAAATAAGTTGTTTGAAACTAATGAGAACAGAGTTTTATTTTTTTGTCTCCTCTGACCATTTAGTTTCAAATAGCCTGTCTTCAAGCTCATTAATTCTTTCTTCTGCTTGATGAATTCTGCTATTAAAGGACTTTGATGCATTCTTTAGTATGCCAGTTGCATTTTTCATCTCCAGAATTTCTGCTTGATTCTATTTAATTATTTCATATTCTTTGTTAAATTTATTTGGTAGAATTCTGAATTCTTTCTGTGTTATCTTGAATGTCTTTGAGTTTCCTCAACACAGCTAATTTGAATTCTCTGTCCAAAAGGTCACATATCTTTGTTTCCCCAGGACTGGTCCCTAGTGCCTTGGTTAGTTCATTTGGTGAGGTCATATTTTCCTGGATGGTGTTGATGCTAGTAGATGTTCACCTGTGTCTGGGCATTGAAGAGTTAGATATTCATATAGTCTTCATTGTCTGGACTTATTTGTAGCAGTCCTTCTTGGGAAGACTTTCTAGATATTTGAACAGACATAGGTGTTGTGATTTAAGCTGTGTCTGCTTCAGGGAGCATCCCAAGCCCAGTAATGCTGTGGTTCTTGCAGCCTCATACACGTACCGCCTTGATGGTCTTGGACCAGATCTGAGAGAATTCCCTGGATTAACAGGCAGAGAATATTGTTCTCTTCCCTTACTTTCTTCCAAACAGAGAATCTCTCTCTGTTCTGAGACACCTAAAACTGGGAGAAGAGTGACACAAGCACCCCTGTGGATACCACCACTTTGACTCTACTAGATGAGACCTGAAGCCAGCACAGCACTACCTATTGCCCAAGGCCTGCCCTAACCACTCTCTGGCTACTGCCTACATTCACCCAAGGCCTGCATCTCTACCATCAGCTGGTGGCAAAGCCAGTCAGGCCTATGTCTTTCCCTTCAGAGTGGTGAGGTCCTTAGGCCCCAGGTGGGTCCAAAGTTGTCATCCAGGATTCAGGGCTAGAGTTAAGAACCTTAGAAGTCTAACTGGTGTTCTGTTGTACTGCAGCTGAATTGGCACTCAAACCACAAGGTGCAGTCCTTCCCATTCCTTCCTTCCCTTTCTGAATGTAGAGGAACCTCGCCACCCTAGGCTACAAGGAGTACAGCCAAACTATCGTGAATGTTCCCTTAAGGTCCAAGCACTCCTAAGTCAGCTTGTGGTGAATGCTGCCTGGCCTTGGAGTCAGCTTTCATGGCAGTGGTCTCCTCTCTGGCCCAGGGCAGGTCCAGAAATGGCATCCAAGAGCCAAGTCCTGGAAACGAGGACCTCGAGAACCTGCTTGGTGCTCTACCCTGCTGTGGCTGAGCTGGCACCTAAGGTGCAGGACAAAGTCCCCTTTACTTTTCCCTCCACTTTTTTTTCTAGCAGAAGGAGTCTTCCCCATAGCTACCATAGTTAGGAATGTGCTAAGTCACACCTGAGACCAGCAAGTCTTAGCATCTCACCCAAGGCTCTTAATATAGTACCTGGATTTTGTTGCTGGTTATTCAGGGCCCAAGAGCTGTTCAGTTAGCAGGCGATGAATGCTGCCAGGACAGACTCCTTTTCTTCAAGGCACTGGGTTCCTTTCTGGCTCAGTGTGTGTCTAAAAATGTAATCTGGGAACTAGGGCCTAAAAGGAGGGCCTCACGACTCTGACCTCTGTCCTAGCCTACTGTGGCTGAGCTGATATCCAAGACACAAGACAAAGTCTTCCCCACTCTTCCCTCTCCGGCCCTCAAGGAGAAGGAAGGGGGTCTCTTTTGGAGCTGCTAGCTATGCAGCCTGGTGTTAGGGGAGGGGTGGTGCCAGCAGCCCCTTGTCTGCCCCAGCTGGTGCCTCAGCAGGTCACATGCCCTCCCCCCACCCGGTCCACTGTTTCTGGGCCCAGTTCAGCACTAGGACTCACCTAAGAGTTGCAGTCCTTACGGCCTACACTGCCTTTCAAGTTTACTTACAGACCAAAAGCACTTTGGCCATTGGTTGCAAGGTTTGAGGAAACTCAAGTTTGGACCCCTGGGATCAGCGATTCCCCTCTGGCTAGGGCTAGTTTAAATGCTCCCTCCATGGGCTGGTGTCAGCTGAGTTCAATAAAATTTTTCTTTTTGCTCTAACAGAACAGCACTGAGTTCAATGCCTCACAGTTGCTGTGTTCTCGCTTCCTCAGTGCCCAGAAATGCTCTCCACACCATGCCACCACTGCCAAGCACTGGGGAGGGGTGATATCAGTGATTCAAGACTGTTCTTTTTCTATTTTTCCAGTGCCTCTTTCAGCGAAATGAAGTTACAACCAAGTACTATGAGTGCTCGCCTGATTTTTGGTACTTGTGAAGGTGTTTTTTTTCTGTGTAGATAGTTGGTAACTTGATGTCCTTGCAGGAGGGATGATTGGTAAAGCCTTCTATTCTGCCATCTGGATCCAACCCCTTCAACAACTTCTACTGACTCAAGAAAAATTGGAAAATTTGACCACTAAAGAATTTAACTCTGAATTTTTTATACAACATTATATCCACACACAAAAAATTCAGGTCACAATAGTTTCAATGGCAAGTTCTACCAGACGTCAAAAAAGAAATAATTTATATAATATGGAAGGTTTTTTTAAGAAAATAGGAAGAGTGTATCTTTTCAGCCGCTCGTTTTAAGAGAGTAACATAACATAATTTAAAAATCTGAAAAAGACAGTATGGCAAAAAAACAAACAAAAAAAACTTATAGGCCAAGTTCATACTTCCACATAGATAAAAAATCCTAAGTCAAAAATCAGAAATCTAAATTAAACTTTTTTTTGTTTTTGAGACAGAGTCTCACTTTGTCACCCAGGCTGGAGAGTAGTGGTGTGATCTCGGCTCACTGCAACCTTGAGCTCCAGGGCTCAAGCGATCCTTCTAGCACAGCCCCACAAGTAGCTGGGGCTATAGGTGCACACCAACATGTCAGGCTAATTTTTTGTGTTTTTGGTAGAGACAGGGTTTCACCGTGTTGCCCAGGCTCATCTCAAACTCCTGAATTCAAGGATTACAGATGTGAGCCACCATGCTTGGTCTAAATTAAACAGTTATAACAACATAATGCTTTATTACCAAGTTTGGTTAATCCCAGGAATGCAAGATTGATTTAACATTTTAAAAAGCAAGCATTAAAATTCATACATTGATTGATTCAAGCAGGATTTAGCAAACTGCAACTCATTGGCCAAATCCAACCCATTATTTATTTTGACAAAATTTTACTAAAACACACCACACCCTTTAAATAATTTTTAATTGAAATATAATAACTAAATCTATTTATGGAGAACAGTGTGATGTTTCAATACATGTATACATTGTGCAATGATCAAATCACGGTAATTAGTATATCCATCACCTCAAACATTGCGATGATCAAATCAGGGTAATTAGTATATCCATCACCTCAAATATTTATCATTTATTTGCGATGAGAACATTTAAAATCCTCTCTTCTGGCTATTTTTAAATATACATTACTATGTATAGTCATTTTAGACTATAGTCACCCTATTGTGCAATAGGACACCAGAATGTATTCCTCTAAATGTAACTTGTACCCCAGAACATATACTTCTCATTGTCCCCTCCCTTTTAGCCTCCCCATTCTCTGGTAAGCACCGCTGCTATACTTTCTACGTCTACAGGATCAGTTTGTTTAGATTCCACATATGAGTGAGATCAGAGATCAGGTGGTATTTATATTTCTCTACCTGGCTTATTTCACTTAATATAATGTCCTCCAGGATTATCTATGTTGTCAAAATGACAGAATACCTTTTTGTTGCCTGAGTAGTATTCCGTTCTGTATATATATCGTATTTTCTTTATCTGTTGATCCATTGATGGAAATGAGGTTGATCCTATATTTTGACTAGTGTGAACAATGTTGCAATTAACATGATAGTGCAGATATTAACACACTGATTCCATTTTTTAAAAATATATACCAAATAACGAGAATGATGGATCATGTGGTAGATCTTTTTTTTTTCACAGCACCTCAACATTTTTATTGGCTATTTAAAAAAATATTGTGGGTACATTATAGGTATATACATTTATAGAGTATATGAGATATTTTGATACAAGCGTACAATGTATAATAACCATATTTCAAGGTACATGGGGTATCCATCACTTCAGGCATTTATCTTTGTGTTACAAACAATCTAATTATACTCTTCTCATTTTTTACAATGGAAAATAAATTATTGTTGATTATAGTCACCCTATTGTACTAGATCTTATTCATTCTAACAATGTTTTTCTACCCATTAACAATCCCTATTTCCTCAACCCCCCGACTATTTTCAGCCTCAGGTAAATATCCTTCTACTCACAATCTCCATAAGATTGATAGTTTTAATTTTCAGCTCCCACAAATAGGTGAAAACGTGCAAAATTTGTCTTCCTTTGCCTGAATTATTTCATTTAACAAAATGTCCTCCAGTTCCATTTGTGCTGTTTCAAATAAAGGGATCTAATTATTTCTATGACTTGATAGTACTTCATTATGTATATGTACCACATTTTCTTTATACATTCATCTGTGGTGGACACGTAGGTTGCTTCCAAATCTTGGCTATTGTGAGCAGCGCTGCGATAAACATGGAAGTGCAGATATCACTTCTATATAGTGATTCCCTTTCTTCCAGATATAAATCTATCAATTTGATTACTTGTTCATGTGGTAGTTACATATCTAGCTTTGTGAAGAACCCCTAAACATTCTCCAAGGAGTTGTACTAATTTACATTCCCACCAAGAGTGTATGAGGGCTCCCTTATCCTTGCTGGCATTTGTTACTACCTGTCTTTTGGATATAAGCCTTTCTAACTGGGGTGGGATAATATCTCATTTAGTTTTGATTTGCATTTCTCTGATCGTTAATAATGTTGAGCACCTTTTCTTAAACCTGTTTTGCCATTTGTATTTCTTCTTTTTAGAAATGTCTATTAAGAACTATTGCCCATTTTAAAATCAGATTATTAGATTTATTCCTATTAAGTTGTTTGAACTTCTTATATATTCTGGCTAGTAATCACTAGTCATATGGATAGTTTGCAAATATTTTCTCCCATCCTGTGAGTTACATCTTCACTTTGTAGATAGTTTCCTTTGCTGTGCAGAAGCTTTCTAACTTGATATAATTTCATTTGTCCATTTTGCTTTGATTGTCTATGCTTCTGGGGTATTGTTCAAGAAATATTTTCCCAGATCAATGTCCTGGAAAGTTCCCCCAATATTTTATTTCAGGAATATCATAGTTTGAAGTTTTAGATTTAAGTTTTTAGTCCATTTTTATTTGACTTTTATATGGCTAGAGATAGGGGTCAACTTTTATTCTTCTGCATATGGATATTCAGTTTCCTAGCACCAATTATTAAAGACACTTCTCCCAATATATGTTCCTGGCACTTTTCTCAATAATGAGTTTACTGTAGATGTGTGGATTTATTTCTGGGTTCTCTATTCTATTCCTTTGTTGTATGTGTCTGTTTTTATGCCAAGACCATGCTATTTTGGTTACTATGGCTCCATAGTATAATTTGAAGTCAGGTAATGTGATTCCTCTGATTTTATTCTGTTTGCTCAGGATAGCTTTGGTGATTATATGTTTTCTGTGGTTCCATATAAATTTCAGAATTTTTTAAAAATTTCTGTGAAGACTGTCATTGGTATCATTTTGACAGAGATTACATTGACTCTGTAGATTGCTTTACATAGTATGGACATTTTAACAATATTGATTCTTCAATATTGTTGAATATCTTCCCATTCTTTGTGTCCTCTTCTATTTCTTACATCAATGTTCTATAGTTTTCATTGTAGAGATCTTTCAGTTCTTTGGTTAAGTTAATACCTTGGTATTTTATTTTCTTTGTAGCTATTGTGAATGATATTACTTTTTTGATTTCCTTTTAGATTGTTTACTGTTGGCATATAGAGATAGCACTGACTTTTGTATGTCAATTTTATATCCTGCCACATTACTGAATTTGTTTATCAGTTCTAATCATTTTTAGTGGAGTCTTTAGGTTTTTTTTTTTTTTCCAAATATAAGAGCATCTGCAAACAACGATAATTTGACTTCTTGCTTTCCAATTTGGATGTATTTTCTTTCTCTGGTCTGCTCGCTCTAGTTTGGACTTTCAGTGTGATTTTCAATGACAATAGTAAAATGAGGCATATGTGTTATGTTCCAGATCTTAGAGGAAAATTTCCAGTTTTTCCCATTCAATAAGATACTAGCTGTGGGTCTGTTATATATGGATTTAGTGTATTGAGGTATGTTCCTTCTGTACCCAGTTTCTTTGAGGGATTTCATTATAAAGAGATGTTGAATTTTATCAAATTCTTTATCAGCATCAATTAGAATAATCATATGGCTTTTGTCTTTCTTTCTGTTGAAATGATATATCACATTGATTCAATTGCATATGTTTGACCATCCTTATGTCCCTGGCATAAATCTCACTTGGTCATGATAAATCATCTTCCTAATATGTTGTTGAATTTTGTTTGCCAGTATTTTGTTGGGGAATTTTGCATTAATGTTCATCAGGGATTTTTGACATATACTTTTGTTTTGTTTTTTAATGAGTCTTTGTTTGTTTTGGGGTATCAGGGTAATACTGGCCTCACAGAATGAATTTGGAAGTATGCACTCCTCTATTTTTTGGGATAGTTTGAGTAGGATTGGTATTAGTTCTTCTTTAAATGTTTGGTAAAATTCAGTAGTGAACCCATCAGGTCCTGGACTTTTCATTGGTGGGATACTTCTTTACATTACTTTCATTTCATTACTTGCTATTGCTCTGGTCAGGTTTTTTATTTCTTCATGGTTCAATCTTGGTAAAGTGTATGTTTCTAAAAGTTTATCTACTTTTTCTAGGCTTTTTGACTTTTTGGCATAATTGCTCATAGTAGCCTCTAATGGTCCTTCGAATTTCTTTGGTATCAGTTGTAAAGTGCCCTTTTTCATTTCTGATTATATTTATTTAGGACTTCTGTTTCTTTTGTAGTTAGTCTGGCTAAAGATTTGTGCTTTGGTTTATCATTTCAAAAAGACAACTTTTCATTTTGTTGGTCTTTCATATTGTTTTATTTCTTTCCATTTCATTTATATCTGCTCTGATCTTTATTATTCGTTTTCTTCTACTAATTTGGGGTTTGGTTTTCTTTGCTTTTCTAGTTTCTTAAGAGGTATCATTAGGTAGTTATTTCAAGTTTTCCCACTTTTTTGGTGTAGGTACTTATTGCTATGAATGTTCCTCTTAGTCATCCTTTCCTGTATCCCATAAGTTTTGGTATGTTGTGTTTCCATTTTCAATGGTTTCAAGAAATTTTTAAATTTCTTTCTTAGTTTCTTCATTGCCTCACTGGTCATTTGGGAGCATACTGTTTTATATCTGTGTGTTTGTATAGTTTCCAATATTCCTCTTGTTATTCATTTCTAGATTTATTTCATTATCATCAGATAAGATACCTGCGTAAGTTCAATTTTTTGAATTTTTTATTATTATTATACTTTAAGTTCTAGGGTACATGTGCACAGCATGCAGGTTTGTTCCATAGGTATACATGTGCCATGTTGGTTTGCTGCAACCATCAACTCATCATTTACATTAGGTATTTCTTCCAACACTATCCCTCCCCTAGCACCCCACCCCCAACAGGCCCCAGTGTGGGATGTTACCTTCCTTGTGTCCCTGTGTTCATTGTTCAACTCCCACTTATGAGTAAGAACATGTGGTGTTTGGTTTTCTGTCCTTGTGATAGTTTGCTCAGAATGATGGTTTCCAGCTTCATCCATGTCCCTGCAAAGGACATGAACTCTTCCCTTTTTTATGGCTGCATAGTATTCTATGGTGTATATATGCCACGTTTTTCTTTATTCAGTCTATTATGGATGGACATTTGGGTTGGTTCCAAGTCTGCTATTGTGAATAGTGCTGCAATAAACATATGTGTGCATGTGTCTTTATAGTAGAATGATTGAGTTAATTTTTTGTGTATGGTGTAAGGAATTTTTAAAGACCTTCTTCGAGGGCTAACATATGATCAATCTTTGAGAATAATCCATGTGTTGAGCAGAAGAATGTGTATTCTGCAGCCATTGGATGAAATGTTTTGTAAATATCTATTAGGCTCACTTGGTCCACAGTGCAGAGTAAATATGATATTTCTTTCTTAATTTTTGTCTGGTGCTCTGCCCCATGCTAAAAGTGGAACATTGAATTCTCCTGCTATTATTTTTTGGGTTTATCTCTCTCTTTAGTTGTAATAGTGTTTGCTTAATATAATTGGTTGCTCCAGTGTTGAGTGCATTTACATTTACAACTGTTACATCTTCTCTCTGAAGGAATTCCTTTGTCATTATATAATGACCTTTTTTGTCCCTTTTCATAAATTTTATCTTAAAATCTATTTTGTTTGTTATAAGGTTAACTATTCCACTTTTTTTTTTTTTTTTTTTTTTTTGCTTTCCATTGACTTCTATTGGTTGCCTTCTATTCTCTCTAGACCCAATAAAGGAAGAAAGGGAAGAATCCACAGTTTGGTTAAGGTTTATACTCCTTACCACTCCAGATTAGATATAGGACATCTTATATGAAAAACAATGGTGGAGAGATTTTTTTTTTTTTTTTTTTTTTTTTTTTTGATAGCTGACAGTTTCCAAGGTGATTGAGCCCTTTCATATCCAGTTGGGAGAGACACAGAACCTCCACTAGGGATATATAGCAGCCACATTAGATTCATTATCTATTGCCCCAAGTTAACATAAAGTAATAACAATTGAGCCCTTACATTTACAGGGTCACTGGGAGAAGTCTTGACTATTAGTGACTTTTAATGAGAGTGCCCAGGCAACAAGAGGCTTGGCTGGCAGAGTAAAATTACTTACTAACCTCTTAAGCCATACAGCCAGAAGTCAAGCACAAAGTTTGATCTCAAACTTAGCATCAGTGCTTAAATTCAAACTTCTGTATTTAAAACAAGTTGCCTTAGTGAGCTTTATATCTAAGGACCATAGCTTAAATTAACTTATGGAAGTGTCTGATGACTAAATAAAGAAAATGACGTTATGAAGTAACATTTACTTCAGGAGGCACAGGGCCCATAAAAGAAGTCTCAGGGACACCTTACTATCACATAATTCAAAACTGTTAGTTGCCTTCTTCCTATCAAGCAAACGACGGAACACATAAGAGACTGGTGAAGATTCAACTTTCTTATCTTATTCCACTATTAAGGGAAGTATTTAATTTGTATGTCGTGGATCAAATAATTGGAGATATGGTCTAAGAGAATGGGAAGGAAATCAACATTCTTTGAAGGACTTACTCTGTGTTAAACTAGTCCTTTTCTAACCAGGAAAAATATATTACCACTTTTTAAAATCTGCATGAATCCTGTTTTCACATGATCCTGAATTATTTCTCATAATAATCTTAAATTGATCTCTCTACTTCTAAGTTCTAAATTCATTTCTTCTTCACTCTTACCCCCTTACCCTCATTCTTCCCAACCATCTATTGTACCAAAACCAGATTAATCTTCTGAAACATTGTGTTTCTTTGGGTAGGCCTCTATTCCAAACACTTTAGTGTCTCACCAATCTTTTGTGTAATTAAGTCTGACCTTCTTAGCCTTACTTTCAAGTACTTTGTACTTTGAAATCTATCTCCATCTTTACCCCCATATACCCACTTTACCTCAAAGTGAGGTAGTTGGCCTTCTCCACATGCACCCATACCCATTGAACCTTCCACCCTGTGGATGCCTTATTAGGGCTATTGAATATTATTTAAAAATCTCATTACTTATTTCTAACACAGAATAATAATTAACCCTATCTCCTTTAAAGAGATTACCTGCTAATCAAATGAGAATACAGTGTTATTTTATTACGTATCCTATAAAAACATTGAAGCTTCATTTTTTATAAAAGAGAAAAAAACTCACTTCTTCTTTTGGTTTCATAACCTTAATAACACCAAAATGCTGACATCCCCCAACTTGATATCTCCAGCCTATCCTTTCTTCTGAGTTCAAGATTTACATTTCTACTGCCTACTTAGCATCTTCACTTGGATCTAATAAATGTCTCAAACTGAACACAACCAAAACAAGATTTTGAGTTTCCTGTTAAAAGTTTTATATCTGCCCTAGTGCTCTATAACTCAGGAAATACTACTGTCTTCATTACAATTGCTCAGGGCAGATTGTCCAGTCATTTATAACTTGACTCTTTCCTTCACAGCCCACATACATCCATCAGCAAGTCCTGTCAGCAATTTGTTAAAAAGATATCTTGAATATGTTTAATTTTCTCTGTTTCCAACTCTATTGTCTTTGTTTAAGCACTATCATTTTTCATCTGAACCACCATAAAAATCTCTTAGTCTCTCAGTGTGTTATGATCTGAATTCTGTTCCCCCAAAAGTCATACTTTGAAATTCTAATGCTTAGCATCTCAAAATGTGACTGAATTTGGAGATAGGGTATTTAAAGAGGTAAATTAAAATGAGGTCATTAGGGTAGGTTAATGACTAGTATCCTTATAAGAAGAGGAGATGAGGACACATGCACAGAGGGAGTATCATGTGACGACACAGGGAAAAGGTAGCCATCTACAAACCAAGGAGAAACTTCTCAGAAGAAATCATTTTTGCCAAAATCTTAATCTCAGCTTCTAGGCTCCAGAATTTTGAGAAAATAAATTTATGTTGTTTAAACCACCCATTTTGTGGCACTTTGTTACAGCAGGCCTAGCAAACTAATACACTATGTTTTATATTGCTGTGTAACAAATTACCACAAAATTAGCATTTTAATGCAACACCCATGTATTAGCTCACAGGTCTGTGAGTCAGAAGTCTGGCGTGGTGTGACTGGGTTCTATGCTCAGGCTGTCACTCTGCTCAGGATGTCACAAAGGGAGAAATTTAATTGTCAGCTGGACTGAGTTCTGGGAACCTGCAAACCTTAGAAAATCAATTTTCAAGCTGATTGTTGTTTTGAGCAGAATTCAGTTCCTCGCAGTTGTAAGACTGAGGTCCCAATTACCTTGCTGGCTGTCCACTAGAAATGCTCTCAGATCCTAGAGGCCACCTACTTTTCTTGCTTGGTGCCCTCTCCATCTTCAGACCAGCAATGGTACCTAACCCATGTGCTTGATGCCTTGAATCTCTTTCTCTTTTGCTACCAGTAAGAGAAAAATCTCTCACTGTTAAAGACTCACCTGATTAGATCATCCTCACCTATATAATCTCTTTATTTAAAGTCAACTGATATGGGACCTTCATACATCTGCAAAATCCCTTCACAAAATTAACTAGATTGGTGTTTGATTGAATAAGTGAGAGGAGGTGCATCTACACCAGAGGTCTGGTGGTCCCAGCAATCTTAGGGGACCATCTTAGAATTATATCTAGCACCTACTGCTTTTTTCTTGCTTTTTTATGATCCATTCAGCACATTTGTCCCCTAAGATGTTTTCAAAATATAAATCATGTATTACTCCCTTCTTTAAAACATTCAAACAGTTTTCTATTGCACTGGGAATAAAATTGACCTTTCCCTTAACTGGGCATGGATTTTTCTGTTACCAAATCAACTCAGATGGAGTTCCTTGATTTGAATTTGTAACAACTGCTTGACATTGAGATGGATGCTTTTTTAGGATCATCCACTGTCACACACTGTATCCACCAAACTGAATCTCATTTTTATCTATGATTTGCATATTAGTGACTCCTAAATTTATATCTATAGCCCCAACCTCTCTTCAGATTTGCAGCCTAATATATTTAATTGTCAGCTTGACACACCTAGTTAGATGTCAAATAGGCACCTCAAATTGAAAACATTTAAAACACAGTTCTTATTTCCACATACCTTGGTATAGTTTGGGTGTTTTCCCTGCCCAAATCTCATTTTTAATTGTAATCTCCAGTGTTGGAGGTGGGGACTTGTGGGAGGTGATTTGGTCATAGGGGCAGATTATGAATGAATGGTTTAGTACCATCACCTTCTCCTTGTGAATATGAGTGAGTTCTCATGAGATCTGGTCATTTAAACATGTGTGGCATCTCCCCCAGCTCTCTTTTGCTCCTGCTTTCACCATGTGAAGTTCCTGTTCCTGTTTTCCTTTCCACCATGTGTAAAAGTTCCCTGAGGCCTCCCTAGAAGCAGATGCCCTCATGCTTCCTGTACAGCCTGCAGAACCATGAGCCAATTAACTCTTTTCTCATGAATTACCCAGTCTCAGATATTTCTTTATAGCAATGCAAGAACAGCCTAACACAGAAAATTGGTACTGAGAGATGTAGCATTGTTGTAAAAGTACCTGAAAATGTGGAAGCAGCTTTGGAACTGGGTAATGAGAAGAGGTCAGAAGAGTTTGTAAGGCTCATAACAGGATAGGAAGATGAGGGAAAGTTTAGAACTTTTTAGAGATAGTTAAATGGTTGTGACCAAAATGCTGATAGTGATATGAACAGTGAAGATGAGGTCTCAGGTGGCAATAAGGAACTTATTGGAAACTGGAGCAAGTGTCATGTGTGCTATGCCTTAGCAAATAATTTGGCTGAATTGTGTTGATGTCCTAGGGATATGTGAAAGTTTGAAGTTGAGAGTGATGATCTAGATTATCTGGCAGAAGAAATTTCTGTGCAGCAAAGGGTTCAAGATGTGGTTACTTCTAACAGTCTATGCTCAGATGTGGGAACAAAGAAATGACTTAAAGTTGGAACTTTAATTTAAATGGGGAGCAGAGCATAAAAGTTTGGAAAATTTGCAGCCTGGCCATGTGGCAGAGAAAGAAAAAGCTTTTTGGGGGGGAGAGAAGTTGAAGCAGGCTATGGAGCAACCACTTGTTACAGATATTTGCATGACAAGAAGAATCCAAGTGCTGATAAATAAGATAATGGGGAAAATGCCTTGAAGGCATTTCAGAGACCTTCATGAAAGTTTCTCCCATTACAGGCCCCAAGGCTTAGTAGGAGAGAAGAATAGTTTTGTGGGCCAGATGCAGGGCCCTGCTGCCCTGTGCAACCTTGGGACACTGCTCCCCACATGCAGGTCACTCTGGCTCCAGCCTTAGCTCAGAGAGCTCTAGATACAGCTTGGGCTGCTGTTTCAGAGGGTGCAAAGCGTAAGACTTTGCAGATACCAAGTGATATTAAGCCGGTGGGTTAACAGAGTGCAAGAGTTGAGGCATAAGAGCCTCTGCCTAAATTTCAGAGGATGCATGGAAAAGCCTGAGTGCTCAGGCAGAAGCCGGCTGGAGGGACAGAGCCCTCATGGAGAACCTCTGCTAGGGTAGCTCAAAGGAAAAAATGTGGGGTTGGAACTGCCACCAAGAGTTCCCACTGGGACACTGCCTAGTGGAACTGTGAGAGACAGTCACCATCCTCCAGACCTCAGAATGGTAAATCCAGCAACAGCCTGCACCCTGCACCTGGAAAAAATGCAGGCAGTCAATGCCAGCCTGTGAGAGCAGCTGCAGAGGCTGAACCCTGCAAGGCCACAGACAGAGCTGCCCAAGGTCTTGAGAGTCCATTCCTCACACCAGTATTCCCTGGATGTGGGGCATGGAGTGAAAGATTATTTTGGAGGTTTAATATATAATGACTGCTCTTCTTAGTTTCAGACTTGCATGGAGCCTCTAGTTCTTTTCTTTTAGCTGATTTCTCCTTTTTGAAATAGGAATGTTTATACACTGCTGGTACTCCCACTGTATCTTGTGAGCAAATAACTTGTTTTGATTTTATAGCCTTATAAGCAGAAGGAAATCATCTCCAGGTGACACTTGGGACTTGGGACTTGGGACTTTTGTGTTAATGCTGAAATGTGATGAGACTTTGGGGGACTATTGAGAAGGGATTATTGTATTTTGCAATGGGAGAACATAAGATTTGGTGGAGGCCAGGGGCAGAATAATATAGTTTGGATGTTGTCCCTGCCCAAATCTCATGTTGAAATATAATCCCTAGTGTTGGAGGTGGAGCCTGGTCAGAGGTGACTGGATCAAGGGGGCAGTTTCTCTTGAATAGTTTAGTACCATATCATCGTACTTGTAATAATGAGCAAGTTCTGATGAAATCTGGGTCATTTAAATGTGTGTGGCACCTCCCCCAACTCTCTCTTGCTCCCGGTTTTGCTGTGTGAAGTGCCTACTCCCAATTTGCCTTCTGTCATGAGTAAAGGTCACTGAGTCCTCCCCGGAAACTTAAGCCACAATGCTGCTTGTACAGCCTGCAGAACTGTAGGCCAATTAAAATTATTTTCATGTAAGTTACCCACTCTCAGGTATTTTTTTATAGCAGGCAAGAATGGCTTAATACACACCTCAGTAAAAGAATCTGTACTTCCCCAACAATGTAAATGCTTCTTTTTTAAATTTCTAACTTTTTATTTTGAGTTCATGTATACAGGCACAGTATGTGCAGATTTGTTTAATTAATTAATTGATTAATTTTCTGTCTTCTTCATTAGTCCAGATAGTAGTCTATCCATTTTATTAGTTTATTTTTTAAAAAGCTCCTGGATTCACTGATTTTTTTTAAGGGTTTTGTATGTCTCTATTTCCTTCAGCTCAGCTCTGATTTTGTTTATTTCTTGTCTTCTGCTAGCTTTGGGGTTTGTTTGCTCTTGATTCCCTAGTTCTTTTAGTTGTGATGTTAGGTTGTTAACTTGAGGTCTTTCTAGCTTTTTCATCTGAGCATTTAATGCTATAAATTTCCCTCTCAACACTGCATTAGTTGTGTCCCAGAGATCCTGATATGTTGTATTTTTGTTCTTATTAGTTTCAAAGAACTTCTTGATTTCTGCCTTTATTTCATTATTTACCCAAAAGTCATTCAGGAGCAGATTGTTCAATTTCCATGTAGTACTATGATGTTGAGTATATTTATTAATATTGTGCTCTAATTTGATTGCACCGTGGTCTGAGTGACTGTTGATTATAATTTTAGTTCTTTTGCAATTGTTGAGGATTGTGTTACTTCTGATTATGTGATCAATTATAAAGTAAGTGCCACATGCTGATGAGACGAATGTCCATTCTGTTGTTTTGGGGTGAAGAGTTCTGTACATATGTATCAGGTCCACTTGATCCAGACCTGAGTTCAGGTACTGAATATCTTTGTTAAGTCTTTGTCTCAATGATCTGCCTAATGTCATCAGTGAGGTGTTGAGGTCTCCCACTATTATTGCATGTGAGTCCAAGTCTCTTTGAAGGTTTCTAAGAACTTGCTTTATGAATCTGGGTACTCCTGTATTGGGTGAATGTGTATTTAGGACAGTTCGCTCTTCTTGTTGAATTGAAGCCTTTACCATTATGTAATGCACTTCTTTGACTTTTTTTTATCTTTGTTAGTTTAAAGTCTGTTTGTCAGAAAGTAGCATTGAAACCCCTGTTTTTTTCTGTTTTTCATTTGTTTGGTAAATTTTCCTCCATCCCTTTATTTTGAGCCTATGCATATTGTTGCATGTGAGATGAGTCTCTTGAAGACAGCATACCAATGGGTCTTGGTTCTTTATCCAACTTGCCACTCTATGTCTTTTAATTGGGCCATTTAGCCCATTTACCTTTAAGGTTGGTATTGTTATGTGTTGATTTGATCCTATTTTCATGATACTAGCTGGTTATTATGTGGACTTGTTTATGTAGTTGCTTTATAGGGTCACTGGTCTGTGTACTTCACTGTGTTTTTCTAGTGGCTGTTAACCATTTTTTCCTTTCCTTATTTAGGGTGTCCTTTAGGAGCTCTTGTATGGCAGGACTGGTGGCGACAAATTTCCTCAGCATTTGTTTGTTTAAAAAGGATCTTTTTTCTACTTCACTTATGAAGCTTAGTTTGTTCAGATATGAGATTCTGGGTTGGAAATTCTTTCCTTTAAGTATATTGAATATGAGCTTTCAATTTCTTCTGGCTGTGGGGCTTCTGCTGAGAGTTCCACTGTTAGTCTGGTGGGTTTCCCTGTGTAGATTTCCTGGCCTTTCTCTCTAGCTGTACTTAACAGTTTTTCCTTCATGCCCACCTTGGAGCATCTGATGATTATGTGTCTTGTGGATGATCATCTCTTGGAGTATCTTACTAGTGTTCTCTGCATTTCCTGAAATTGAATGTTGACCTGTCTATGTTGGGACAGTTCTCCTGGATGATATCCTGAAATATGTTTTCCAAATTGGTTCCCCTCTCCCCATCTCTTTCAGGTATCACAATCAGTCATAGATTAAGTCTCTTTACATAATTCCATATTTTGCAGACATTTTGTTCATTCCTTTTCATTATTTTTTCTGTATTCTTGTCTGCCTTTCTTGTTTCAGAAGACAGTTTTCAAGCCCTGAAATTCTTTATTCTGCTTGGTCTTTTCTGCTATTAGTTCTCGTGATTGCATTGAGTAGTTCTCGTAGTGTGTTTTTCAGCTCTATCAGTTCAGTTATGTTGCTCTCTACATTGACTATTTGGTCTGTCAGCTCTGGCATTGTTTTATCCTGATTTTTAGCTTCTTTACACTGGGTTACAACATGCTCCTTTAGCTCAGTGAAGTTCATGTTTATCCATGTTCTGAAGCCTACTTCTGTCATTTCAGCCATCTCAGCCTCTGCCCAGTTCTGTACCCTTGCTTGAGTGGTGCTGCAGTCATTTGGAGGAAAGTGGGCACTCAGGCTTTTTAAGTTTTCAGCATTTTTGCACTGATTCTTTCTCATCTTTTTGTGCTTACCTACCTTGGATCTTTGAGGTTGCTGACCTTTGGATCAGTTTTGTCATTGTTTGTTTGTTTGTTTGATTGATTGATGGTTTATTTTAACAGTCTGGTCAGTCTTCCATAGGGTTGCTGTGGTTTGCTGGGGTTCCACTCCAGACAATTTTTGCCTTGTTTTTTTCAGTACCTAGAGGTATCACCAATAAAGGCTGTGAAACAGCAAAGATGGCAGCCTTCTTCTTCTTCTGGAAGCTGTGAACCAGGAGCTACTTACCTGTTTCCAGCTCAAGTGTGCCCATAGGAGATGGCTGGAGGCCTTGGTTGGGAGGTCTCACCCAGTCAGGCAGAATGGGATCAGGGATTCACTTAAAGAAGCAGTCTGGCTGCTTTTCGGTAGAGCAGTTATGCTTTGTGGAGGATTCCTTCAGCCTCTGATCAACTTGGGCTCTCCAAAGCCCACAGGCTGGACCAGAGAAGATGCCCAAGCAGCCAAGTGCTGACCCATCCCCCAACCCAGGGGATATCCCACACTTCATCTCAGGGATAAATTAGAACTCTGAAAGCCATAATACATGGGTGGGGTTTGCTGGAGGACCCAGCTGAAAGGACTCACCCAGCAAGGAGGAATGGATCTGGGTCCCATTTAAAGAAGTGGTCTGGCCATGCTTCAACAAAACAGCCATGTCATACTGGGGAACTGCCTCTGTCCCAGTTGGCTTGGACTCTCCAAAGCCCATAGACTGGAATTGCTGAGTCATCCAAACAGCAAAGATGGCAGCCTGCCCCTCCCCTCTGGCACTCAGTCCCAGGGAGAAATCAGAGCTTTGTAGAATATGAGTAGGGATAGCCAGAAGCCCTGGTTCAGAGGACACGCCCCATGAGGAGGAGTGGGTTGGGATCCCCCTTAAGAAGCAGTCTGGCCACATTCTGGCAAAGCAGCTGTGCTGCTCTTGGCTGATCCTTCCTCATCCAGACCATTTGGACTCTCCAAAGCCTGCAGGCTGGAATGGCTAAGTCAACCAAACATCAGAGATGGTGGCCTACCCCTCCTTCTAAGGGCTCCATCCCATCTTATGCAGGCTCCACCCTGTTGCTGATGTCTGGCTGGAATTCCAAACCAGTGAGTCTTATCTTGCAAGGTGCCATGGAAGTGGGGTCCATAGACTGACGCTGTTCAGCCCCAAGGATTAAGTGTCCTTTCTATGGATATATATGGACCTCCCACCTTGCCTGAGTTGCAGTCACCTTTGTCAGAGGTCCTGGGGTTGGAGTATGTAAAGCTTATGGGTGTCTGTGCATGCCTGAGCAACTGGTCTTCTGAGATTCCACATGGCTCTGTGTGCTGGACCCAAGGCCCTGGTGGCATGGGCTTATAAGGGGATCTCTTGATATGAGGGTTGCAAAGATCCATGGGATAAGCATGGTTTCCTGGGGTCACACATTCACTCACCACTTTCTTTGGCTGGGAGTGGGGGCTTCCTTGGCTACATGTGACTCTAGGGTGGGTCGTTGCCCCACCCTTCTTTTCTTCATTCTCCATGGATTGTTTCCCTGATCAGTCCCAATGCAAGTACCTGGATTTTTCAGTTGAAGTTGCTGTATTCACTCACCTATTTCTTTCCAGTGTGTGAGTGCCATGGACCACAGCTGCATCTAATTGGCCATCTTGGCCCCATCCTGTTACACTACACAGCTTCTATCTTCAATACAGTTGCCCATGCTAAAAACAAGTCATTTTTTATTCCTCTTTCTTTCATAGTCCAAGACAATCATCAACTTTTGTCAGTAATATATATGAAATGTATCCCACATGTATTCACTTCCCTTTTTCTCTGCTTCTACTGGTCTTGTCCAAGGCACTGACTTTTATCTAGATTAGTGCAACATCCCTTTAACTGGTTTCCCTGATTCCACTCTTATCCCCGTAACACCTAATCTCTATACAGTCAAAGGGATTTTTTAAGTAAATTAAAATTTTTCCTCTTCATGTAAAATTATTCAATGGTTTCCCATTTTACCAATAATAAAATTTAAACTACTTATGACATCTCCCACAACTTCAAGTGATCTCTTTCCTCTCTGCCTACTTTTCTAATGTTCTAGCCACATTGGCCAAATTTGTTCTCATCTTAGAGTTCTTGCATTTGTTGCTTTTTCAGCCTAGATCTTCTCATGCCTCTCTCTTTCTTAACATTTAGTCTCAGCTCAAAAGTCCCCTTGATCTTCATATGTAAAGTAGCCACCTCAACCCCACCCCCAGTCCTATCCCCAGTCACTCTCTGTATTAGTTTATGTACACACTGCTGATAAAGATACATCTGAGACTGGGAAGAAAAAGAGTTCTAATTGAACTTACAGTTACACATGACTGGTGGGGGTGGATCTCACAATCATGGCAGGTGGCAAAAGGCAATTCTTACATGGTGGCAGCAAGAGAAAATGAGGAAGAACAAAAGCGGAAATCCCTGATAAACCCATCTTATTTTGTGAGACTTATTCACTACCATGAAAATAGCATGGGAAAGACTGGCCCCCATGGTTCAATTACCTCCACCTGAGTCCCTCCCACATTATGTGGCAATTATGGGAGATAAAATTCAAGTTGAGATTTAGGTGGGGACACAACCAAACCACATAATTCTGCCCCAGTCCCTCCAAATCTCATGTCTTCACATTTCAAAACCAATTATGCCTTTCCAACAGTCCCCCAAAGTCTTAACTCATTTCAGCATTAACCTAAAAGTCCACAATCTGAAGTCTCATCTAAGACAAACAAATCCCTTCTGCCTATGAGCCTGTAAAATCAAAAGAAAGCAAGTTACTTCCTAGATACAATGGGGTACAGGTATTGGGTAAATAAAGCCATTCCAAATGGGAGAAATTGGTGAAGACAAAGGGATTACAGGGCCCATGCAAGTTCAAAATTCATCGAGGCAGTCAAATTTTAAAGCTCCAAAACGATCTCCTTTGATGCCAAGTCTTACATCCAGGTCACGCTGATGCAAAAGGTAGGTTCCCATGATCTTGGATAGCTCTGCCCCTTCGGCTTTGCAGGGTACAGCCTCCCTCCAGGCTGCTTTTGTGGGCTGGCATTGAGTGTCTGTGGCTTTTCCAGGTGCACAGTGCAAGCTCTTGGTGGATCTACCATTCTAGGGTCTGGGGGATGGTGTACCTTTTCCCACAGCTCCACTAGGCAGTGCCCCAGTAGGGACTCTGTGTTGGGGCTCTGACCCCACATTTCCTTTCTGCACTTCCTTAGAAGAGGTTCTCCATGTGGGCACTGCCCCTGCAGCAAACTTTCTGAAATCTAGGTAGAGGTTCCCAAACCTCAATTCTTGACTTCTGTGCACCCACAGGCTTGACAGCACATGGAAGCTGCCAAGGCTTGGAGCTTTCACCTTCTGAAGCCACAGCCCAAGCCGTACATTGGTCCCTTTCAGCTGTGGCTGGAGCAGCTGGAACACAGGGCACCAAGTCCCTAGGCTGCACACAGAATGGGGACCCTGGGCCTGGCCCAAGAGGTTACTTTATCCTCCTGGGCCTCCAGGCCTGTGATGGGAGGGGCTGCCATTAAGGTCTCTGACATGGCCTGGAGACATTTTCTCCACAGTCTTGGGGATTAACATTAAGCTCCTTGCTACTAATGCTAATTTCTGAAGGCAATTTTAATTTCTTCCCAGAAAATGGGATTTTCTTTTCTATTGCATAGCCAGACTGCAAAATTTCCAAACTTTTAGGCTCTGCTTCCCTTATAAAACTGAATGCCTGTAACAGCACCCAAGTCACCTCTTGAATGCTTTGCTGCTTAGAATTTTTTTCTGCCAGAAACCCTAAATCATCTCTCTCAAGTTTGAGGTTCCACAAATCTCTAGGGCAGGGCCAAAATTCTTCCAGTCTCTTTGCTAAAACATAAAAAGAGTCAACTTTGCACCATTTGCCAACAAGTTCCTCATCTCCATCTGAGAGCATCTTAGCCTGGATTTCATTGTCCATATCACTTTCAGCATTTTAGGCAAACCCATTTAACAAGTCTCTAGGAAGTTCCAAATTTTCCTACATTTTCCTGTCTTCTTCTAAGCTCTTCAAACTGTTCCAATCTCTTCCTGTTTCCCAGTTCCAAAGTTGCTTCCACATTTTGGGGTATCTTTTCCACAATGCCCCACTCTACAAGTACAAATTTACTGTATCAGTCCGTTTTCATGTTCTTGATAAAGACATACCCGAGACTGGGAAGAAAAAGAGGTGTAATTGAACTTACAGTTCCACATGGCTGGGGAGGCCTCAGAATCATGGTGGGAGGCCAAAGGCACTTCTTACATGGTGGTGGCAATAGAAAATGAGGAAGATGCAAAAGCAGAAATCCCTGATAAACTCATTAGATCTCGTGAGACTTATTCACTATCACAAGAAGAGCACAGGAAAGACTGGCCCATATGATTCAATTATCTCCTTCTGAATCCCTCCTACAACATGTGGGAATTGTGGGAGATACAATTCAAGCTGAGATTTGAGTGGGGACACAGCCAAACCATATCACTCTCTTTATATTACTCTGTATAATTTCTTTGGTAATATTTATATGACTATTTGAAATTATCTTATCTGCTTGTTTCATGTCTTTCTCCTCCCACTAAATTTATAAGCTCTATGAGAAGAAGAACTTTGGCTGTCTGGTTCGCTGAAGTATCTCCAGCACTTGAAACAGTGCAAGGCAGAGAGGAAAAAGTCAATAAATGTTTGCTGAAAAAACAAATGAATGATAGTTTGAAAGTCATTTTTATGTCTTCACATTCCTGGGACTTGGTTATTTGGATTGTGTCCCTCTCTAAAGGCAACTAGTCATTTTGCCCTGATTCTTCCTCCAGTCTCCACCTTGGACTAGTGCCAAATCCCATCAGTCTTTGCACCTTCTTTCCTTCAGAATGAGACCTTCTGACATGCCTAATGATCAAGGCTGACACTTTTTATGGCATAGACTTTTTATGAGCTTGGTTAAGTGGCTGCATTAACCCAAACCAATAAGGCATTTACTATCAGAGCATTGTATAAGACAAGTCTGATGGTAGTTCCTGTTCTCAAACAGAAGTTTCAATGAAGGGAACATTTTATTGTGGTGTTAAATATATATGCATATTTTTTCAGCCAAAATGGTTTATTTCTATTGATAAAGTAGAAACCCAGGACTGTTACTGAGAAAAAGACAGGACAGTGAGATTATTTTAGTACCACAACCACAATTTTCTAGTTACTAGAAGCTATTGCAGACACAGCTGTCTCAGTAGAACCAGTGGTAACCCTGTTATTTACCATCTTTTTGCTTTCAAGTAAGGACCAAAACAGAAAAGCTCTGAGTTTAGTTAAATGTCATAAACAGTGTCATTTAAGAGCAATATATCTGGGGCTTCCACCTGCCCATAAGCAGAGGTTTCCATCATCTATCCCCATTTTAATAACCACCCATCTTAATGGCTCGAAAAGCACTAAATTCTAGATAGCAATTCTAATCATGCACTGAAATATAAATTTTTCCTCTATAGAGATGATATGGATGATTACTTATTTAATGAAAACATCAAATAGTGTATAATGTCCTGAAATTTTGAGGCTATTATCTCACCTAAAGCTTGACTAGGAGTTAATATTGTTAGCAGGGAAGAATAATTAGGGAATTCATGACATTAATTATAGCTTGTAGTTTCATCCTTTAAAAAGTCATTAGCTTAAGACTGTAAAGAAATGATGATTTTAAAATATCTTATTCAGAATCCCTAACAGAGAAGTAAATATCAAGGTCATGTAAGTGACAATTGTTTGCTTACTATTGTTTTTATTTTGCAGTAAAAATGACTATTTTCCTTTTGGTGTACAGTTCTATAAATTTTAACTCATATATATTTGTGTAACCACCACAACAATCACAATACAGAACTTTTTCATCACTCTCAAGAACTTCATTGTATTATCTCTTTATAGTCACACTCTCCCCCAACTCCTAACCCCTGACAATGACTAATTTGTTTTATGTTCTCATAGTTTTATCTTTTCAAGAATATTATATAAATAGAATCATATGATATCTAATCTTTTGAGACTTACTTCTTTTACCCAAGATAGTGTTTTTAAGATTTTACCTAAGTTGTTCTTTCTTTTTATTGTTGAATAGATCATTGTATGAATGGACCATAGTTTGTACAGCCATTTACTCATTGCAGTACATCAGGACAGTTTCCAGTTTCTGATGATTATAAGTAGAGCTGCTATAAACATTTTTGTACAGGTATTTGTGTGAACATAGTTTACATTTCTCCAGAATAAATACCCAGGAGTATCTCAATTTAGGCCTACCATTTTATTTTATTTTTTTTTTTTGTATCATCCATTTTTTTTTCTCTGTTTCTCTGTTCTTGCCATGTTTTGGGTGATTTTGAATAATTCTTGGTTTTTATTTTATTTTATCTATTATGATTCTGACTATATCTCTTTGTATTTTGGGTATTTTAGGAATTAAAAAATACTTATTTCATAGTCTACTTAGAATTAATATTTTACTACTTCAAGTGGAATGTAGAAAACTTACCATTATGCAGATCCTTTATACTTTCCCTTTTATGTTGTATATGTATATTACATAAATATCCATCAACAACCCCATCAGAAAAATGTTATACTCTTTATTTTAAACAGTCAAGCATATTTTAAAGAACTCAAAGGAGAAGAATATATTGTGTTTACTCATCTTTACTCTTTATGTTGTTCTTTCTATATGATGCTCTAAGTTTCTTTGTTTTATTATTTCCTTTCTGTTTCAAGAACTTCCTTTAGGCATTCTTTTAGTCCAGGTGTGCTGGCTATGAATTCCCATAGTGTTTCTTCATCTGAGAGTATCTTTATTTTATTGTCATTTCTGAATGACATTTTAGTTGGATAGAGAATTATGGGTTGCCTGCCCTTTTCTTTTATTTCAGAACTTGAAAATTATTTGTGCCACTTCTTTTTGACCTCCATGGTTTTTAATGAGAAATCTACAGTCATTTAAATATTCCCTGACTACGCATAATGGATAATTTTTCACTGACAGCTTTCTAGGTATCAGCAGTTTTATTGTGATATCTGGGCATAGATTTCTTAGGGTTTATGTTGTTTGAAGTTTGTTTAAGTTTTTGAATTTGTGGATTAATGTCTTTCATCAAACTTAGTAAATTGTCAGCCATTATTTCTTCAGATTTTTTTTTCAGCACACACTCTTTTTCCACCATGTATTTTATAAGCCGTATTACCGTTCCAAGAGCAATTGATTATTTTCCCCACAAGTGGTGGTTGCATGTTATAATCACCTGGGGAACTTTTAAAAACTATTAATACCCAGAAATTACTCCCAAAGATTCTTGTTTAATCAGTCTGGAAGGAGACCAGATGTTCATACATTATGTAAAAATAGTTTTATTGGGGCATACTTTACATACCATAAAATTCACTCATTTGAATTGTACAATTCAGTAGTTTTTAATAAATTTACAGAGTTGTACAACTATCACCAGTATCTAATTTTAGAACATTTCCATTAACTCCTCAATAGCCTCTTAATCCATTTGCATTCATTTCCTATTCCTACTCACAGCCTCAGACAATGACCATTCTACTTTTCTCCATAGATTTTCTTTTTTTTTTTTTTGAGGTGTAATTCTCATATCATAGAGTTTACCCATTTAAAGTATACAACCAAATGACTTTTAGTATATTCATGGAGCTGTGCAACCATCATGACTGTCCAATTCCAGAACATTTTTATCACCCTAAAAAAAAAAAAAAATGCTTACCTGTTTGTAGTCACTCTTCATTGCTTCCCCAGTCCCTGGCAACCACTAATCTACTTTCTGCTTCTATGGATTTGCCTATTCTGGACATTTCATACCAGTGGAATCTGACAAGCCTTTTGTGTTTGACTTCTTTCACTTGGCATATTTTCGAGATTTACCACATTGTAGTTTATATGAATACTTCTTTCCTTTTTATGATTTTAAAATAATCCATTGCATGTATGTAACAACATTTTGTTTATCCATTCATCAACTGATTAAAAATGGGGTTGTTTCTGCTTGGGGGCTATTATGTATAATGCTACTATGAACATTTGTATATTCATTTTTGTGTGAACATTTGTTTTTTATTGTTCTTGAGTAGGGCCCTAGGGATGAAATTTCTGAATTATATGGTAATTCCATGTTTACATTTTTGGGGAGCCACCAAACTGCCTTCCAAAGTGTCTGCACCATTTTACATTCCCACCAGCAGTGTATGAGGGTTCCAATTTCCCAAAATTCTTGTCAACACTTGTTATTTTCTGTTTTTTCTTTTTGTATTATAGCCATTCTAGTGGGTGTGAAGTAGTATCTCATTGTGGTTTTGATTTCCAATTCACTATTGACTAGTGATGTTGAACATCTTTTATCATAGCTATTTAAAGTTTCAGAAATCTGTCTTCTGTGCGACTAGAAGTCAAGAATCACTTATTTAGAAAATGTGGTTCCAGGATCTTAGGAAAAGCATTGTGAGCTACTGTGTCTCTCAACTGTAGTTTATTTAGACCAGAGCCAAGGATCCTATTGTATGATAATAACTGGATGAGTTGGGGCTGATAGATGCCTCCATAGACTGAGGATACCTGACAGTTAAGGGGAAAAATGTGACTCTTTGACTTCTACTCTTACAGAATGTTGACTTAATGGTGGAGGCACCGACTTTGAGAAAAGTGAAAGTCAAGATGTTCAAACTTGGTTTGGAAACCAGGTGAAGGTAATGTGTGAAAAATGATTCTAAGTGCAATAGTGTGGATGCCAGTGAAGGCCATGTGATGGTGATAACTTCTGATCATGTCCTGGAAAACTATGATGAATACCTAGAGCAAAGTGTCCTGTAACTCATCAAGAGGTAAATAAAATGAAAGAGCAACACCTAACCCATGATCTTAAGTTATACTAGAAACAGAAAGCATTAGGTGCTTCTGTTTCATGGCCCTGTAATAGAGCAGATAAGAGGAGGAAGTTTTCTCCCTCACTTCAGTGTCATGACTGTTGAAATAACATCTTGGTTATCCATCTAAACGAGTCATAAAGAACAGTGTAAATGTATCAATAATCAGAAGAGGTGATTTAATGAGGGGTATTGTAGAAGTGTCAAATGGCCAAGAAGCTGAGGTAGGGGTAGTAGACAGAATGGTGGGTACCAGCTGTAGAAATGGGTGATTTGTACTTGTGATTTGTAAGTACATGTAAAGCATCTCAGAGTCTCCCTTAAGCCAGAAAGAAGATACTTTCAGCACTAGATTTTTAGTGAATTAGTCAGACTGCTTTGTTACAAAGTCACACAAGCTTACTCCAATGCTGTTGCCAACCAAAGTAATAGTGGTTAGGTTATCGTATTGCAGTTCATTCAGGCAAGGCAACTAGCCCCGCCAGTCAATAAGACCTATTTTTCTTTCTCTTTTCTTCTTTTTCTTTCCCTTCTTTTCTCGAATATACTGAGGTCAGTTTAAGTTTGTTTTTAACTGATGGCCTTTATCTTTCTGTTGCCTATTGGGTCAATTTTAATTTGTCTTTGGCTGATGATCTTTGTTCTTCTGGTGCCTATTAGGAAATTCTCAACCATAAACATTACTCCAGACTACCTGCCTCTCCAAATCCTGGCTTTGACTAATATTTGTTCTAATTTTGAATGATCTTTTCTGGACCATTTTTCAAGAATGTCCACTGCTAGAAATTTTAAAGAATATATTGATAATATACTTCAGGGACATCATGAATTAAATTGGCTTTTGTGTGCTAATCTTGAAATCAAGTCACTATGTATGCCATTATTCTTATGAGGAGGCACTGCTAATTCTAAAAGCTGAGTAATAAGGGATGCTTTAGAACAATATTGTTCTAGGTTGAGATTTTCCAATATGGAAAATATAGGAGTAAACAATAAAAATAAATCTGATGTAGGCTGGGTACGGTGGCTCATGCCTATAATCCCAGCACTTTGGGAGGCAGAGGCGGACGGATCACAAGGTCAGGAGTCTGAGACCAGCCTTACCAACATGGTGAATCCCTATCTCTATGAAAAATACAAAAATTAGCCTGGCGTGGTGGCACGTGCCTGTAATCCCAGCTACTGAGGAGGCTGAGGCGGCAGAATCTCTTGAACTCGGGAGGCGGAGGTTACAGTGAGCTGAGATAGCACCACTGCACTCCAGCCTGGGCAACAGCGAGAGACACTATCTCAAAAAAAAAACAAACAAAAAACTGATGTAAATATTGCTGATGACCATGTGTCTGTCCAAGAAAATCAAAGACAGCATTTTCAAATACAAAGGACAAACTTTCAGATAATTTTTTTTCTTTCTTTAGTTGATTTGAATCCATCAGGATAAAAGTATACTTAGGTTGGTCTATGACGTGTTTGAAGTGAATAGGTATATTCTTGTGTATGTTTAGATCGGTTTAATCATTTGCATCCTGTTTTTCATGTTCTCTTTACAAAAAAATTATGAGATTATGCATCCTGTCTCATGATTGGTTGTGATTCATTTTTTGAATTCTTTGTTGACTCTTATTTTATTTTGTAGCCAAAGACATGCACTCCACTCTGAAGGAGCCTTACTTTTTACCCATTAGGAGATTGAGAACTTGAGACTATCCAAGAAATGGAGACAATGTTTAATACTTTGTATAATAATTTAATAAATAGTATGGAAGAGAGATTCCATGGTGAAATTACTCAACAGAAGAGGAAAGAGGTCCCAGGTGATTTCTTTAGTGACACACAGCTAGTTAGTAGCAGAGACATTGCTAAAAACTGTGACATCTTGACCCTTAATTAAGGTTTTCTTACACAATACAATGCCTCTCTTCCTCCATATTTGTGAGAGATACTTAACCTCTATCTGGGTGGTGTACTGACAGGCCAATGGAGAAATCTTCAAAAAACTATCCCAAGGCTGAGAACATAGAAAAGTATGAATGAATTTCATCATAACTAAGTTCAAATAAATAAATTTTCAGAAAAATTAACTAAAATCTACAGTATTAGATATAATCCTAGTAAATAACTAAGAACTCATTATAGAGATGGACATAATCAAGAAAGGTATTAGACATTTTGTTCTAGATATGTACATTATGGTTTTATATTCAAAGATGTTAATGTTTTGCAGTTTTTTTTAATACACTTCTTGATTATGGGTGTCTAAGTTCCATCACTCTACCTCAAGGAAAATAGAAATGTTCAGAAGAAGTTATGGGGAAAATAAAATAAAATAACCTAAAAAATAGATACTTCCATAGAAAAGTTTTCCAGCATAGGAAAATACAAAGTGTGAAGACATAAAAAAAAATTTATTATATTTTATGAGTTTAAGGTTTAGATGAACATATTCTGTTAGAACTAGAAACTTGAAAGATGTAGTTTTAGGAATCTTTTGCCAGGGATTTAACGCGTTGAATAAATTATTTGTTTGCCCCATGTTACCTGTCATTGTTGGATTCTCCTCAGAGATCTTGGCCCATGCATCAGAGATTTAAAAAGTAGACAGTCTTAAAGAACCACCATAGTAATGAAAACAGTAAAAGGAGGTGTAAAAATATCATTTGGAGGGTCAGAAAGAGTAACAGACTTCCCTGATCTTCACATCAAATGCCTTTCCCAGGTTAGCACAATACATGATATGTGAGTAAAAACTTTATTGTGAGAAATATGCATTGTGTGGCTAAAACGATTAGGCTTATTGATGACTGAAAAAGATTCTCTCCTTGACCAAAGTCTAGCCAGGGTCTTCTGAGTCTTTTCTTTACAAGACTTTAACTTTAGTCTATAAAGACTTGAATAAAACACTAACATTGTTGTCAACCCAAGGCCAAAGTCTTAGGATGTCTCCCCACCCATAAAGTGCATGCCTGAGAAAACTGAAGATTGCCCCCAAAATTCACTGTTTGTCCTAGCCAACAACTGAGGTTAAGGCCTCTGTTTCCCAGTCTGTGAGAGGATAGAATCCTGACTTCCATTATAGCCAGCTTGGAGACACAGCTGGCCTAATTACATTTATACTGATTAATCCATGGTAACTCTTTACTTTCTTGACTCCACTGAGCCCCCTTTTACACTCCCTCACTATTCCCTCATTCTCCCTTTAAAATAGTCACCTCTGTACAAATGACAGTTGAATTCAGTTCACACTGGACTCTTTTACCTTTTGTAATGGTTATTATTGATTTTCTTTCTCAAGGGAAGATCTGGAAAAAAACAAAACAAAACAACAACTATTCTTACTTCTTTAACTGGTGTCCAGCTTCGTTTATCTTTGACATTACATAGATGCTACAGTGCTCTGCTTGTGTCGTCTATCTTATTAAAAATGTGAGTCTCACACTCTCACAGAAAAAAGAGAGGTGTGATTTACATTAAATAGCTGCTCTCAGGTACTTTTGATAAATTCATCACATTTTCAACAGTCACAAAACTTTTACTTTGGGAAATTTAGCAGGTGTGTGTGGTGTATGCCCCTCTCTCCCCCTCTTTGTAAGAGCAATAAAATCTTATAAAAGCTTTCATCCTCTTCTACTTTCTTGGTTGTTTCAGTGGCAATGCAGGAAGAAGTTAATCAGGTGGCCTGGGGCTACTTTTCTGTTAAGTGCCTTTAAATCTCCAGAGTGGGGAGGGAGGATCCAAGAGAAAAGAAAGTGAGGCTCTGTAGTCAGAGCTGCCTTTAAGCTCTGAAGATTTTAGGAAGGGAAGTAGAAGGAATTTTGTTGACCAGCACAGCTAATCAGGGCAGGAAAACAGTGAGGACTGGGACCAGAATCTCTGTTCAGGAATAGATAGTGCATTTGGCAGAACTGTAGCCAGTGATGCATTTCTTGGGAGCTAAAAGGAAGAAACCAGAGACAGGGTAGCAATTTGCCACCAGACATATGGGAAAGCAAGTAGCTTTAACCCACTCTCTCTCCCCATTCCACCTAATGTCTTCTGGTACTTTTTCTAAAGGAAAAGAAGGAGAGTTGGAGAATCGTAAAGCTGGAGTAAAAGCTCTTCCAGGCATCTTCCATGCTCATGCTTTTACTGATAAAAAGTATCAATTGTTATCTTTTTCCCCTTAATTTCTAAAATAATTCATGCTCACTGAAGAAAATCAGGAGAAAATCAGAAAATAAAGAGGTAACACAAATCACCCATAATGCCAGTACTTGAAGAAAAATATCATTTCGGTCTCTTTTATGCTTATGTATAGAGACTTATGAACAAATGGTATCCTTTCTACAGACTGTCTTATTATTTGCTTTTTAACTAGCAATGTTTCATAAATATTCCAATGCCAATACATATTACACTTCAAGAAGATTTTAATTGCCATTTAATACACCTGTATCATACTTTAATCAACATGCTTTATTGTTAAACATTTCATAAACATATCTTTGGTAAATATTTCTGTAAAGAAGTCTTTCTGTATTTCATAATTATGCTCTTAGAAAAAATTAATTGAAGTAGGTCAGTTGGTAGGTATTATTATTTTGAAAACATTTTTATTTGCATTTTGGAAGTGTACAAAATTGCACATCTACCATCAGTGTATAAATGTGCCTGGTGCCTCATGGCACTTTCACCAGGAAACACAGGGCCCAGCACGGTGGCTTACACCTGTAATCCTAGCACTTTGGGAGGCCAAGGCAGGCGGATCACGAGGCCAGGTGTTCGAAACCAGCCTGGCCAATATGGTGAAACCCTGTCTCTACTAAAAAAATACAAAAATTTTTCGGAGGTTGTGGCGCATGCCTGTAGTCCCAGCTACTCAGGAGGCCGAGGCAGGAGAATTGCTTGAACTGGGAGGCAGAGGTTGCCATGAGCCGAGATCCTGCTACTGCACTCTAGCCTGGGCAACAGAGCGAGACTCAAAAAAGAAAGAAAGAAAGAAAAAGAAACATAGATGTTCCATTTTGAGGAGAATATATAGAGTAATTGAACTGGACATTACTCTGTCAGGTGTAAGTACTATTAATAATAGCTACCATTTGTTAAATGTGTTTTATATAAAGTGTATCATTTCCTCCTAATTTAAAAAAATAATTCTAAAGGAGAAAACAGATTAATAAAATACTGATATGTGCAGATGTGTAGTGAAAATCATATATAGTAATCTATATATTACTGCTAATTACATGAGTTCATTAGGATAAATGGCCTAAGATGAAAGTTGAGTTTGAGGATTAATGCAGAAAAAGTTTCCTGTGTAAGTAATAGTCGTTATTACTATCATCTTTACTTAAGCAGCTACAAGGCACATGGCATTGAATTAAGCGCTTCATGTATTTTTCTTAGTGGAAAAGGAAATAAATGACTACCTATTAATTTTTCTTCATCATGGCAGTTGCTGATTTTAGGTACCTCTGAAAGAATTCAATTCTAAAGATAGTAGTTTTCTAGCATTCCCCTTATTCCTAGTGCCCTATCTTTAGCATGATTTTATTAGCTTCTAAAAATCATTGCAAAGGCAATTATTTTGAAAGAGGTCAAGACTTATTTGATTCGTTTCAGCACTCACACACAGATTAAAGGCACAAATGTAATCAAATGTGCTTAGTCAGAAAGGACTTGAAATAAATCTATTCTAAAAAATGAAATTCAACCTCACAGATGGATGAAAGGTGTTTTATTTTTTAATTAGTGTTTCTGTTTGGTTTGAAAAAGGAAACTGACTGGAGGCTATTTTGGAATGTCTTGTCTGTTACAGTAGCATAGAAGGAGTACAATGACTGCCCACAAGGATATTGAAAAGTTGAACACTGAGACATTATCTTTGACTCAGATACTATTAAAGTTAATACCAAAGGTCATTTAATTTCTTCTGTATGTGTAGGCATGTTCTTATTTCCCTAAACTCTGAACTAAGACACAATGTGTCTTCAAAGTTTAGAATAGTTTCTGAAGCATAGCTCACCAAATTTCAAGAAACTGGCACATTCTTTAACTATTCAAAAGATTCACTAATACATACCTTGCATACAAAATAGCAAATAAATCTTTTAGTAAGCAACTAGCTGAGACACTAATTTTCAGGCTGAATTTCTAAGTGTATGAACTGGTTTGGCCCTACCAAATACTTTATTAGAAATTTGTCTTCAACCATTATGTTATACCACGTTAAGGAAAATTTCCAGACAAAACTTTAATAATTAGATGGTGATTTGCCACACCCAGGCATGTTCTCAGACAGTTTTTTTTCTTGGTTCCTGCAAACAGACACACTTCAGATGTTTATCTCATATAGATACAACCATAATTATGTGTTTTATAAAAGGTCATGCCAAGTTTCTCTTTTTAAAGATTATCAGATCTCAGGTCTTAGCAAATAAATCTTGTGAAAGTAGAGCCTTAGATGGGAGGACATAAAGCTGATTTTGTACTTAAGTAGTACAGTCAGCTCTCAAATATTCATATTCATGGAAAAACTGATGTAGATTACAAAAAGAGCTTCGCTCCATTAGGATAAATAACCTGAGATAAGACAATTTTAAGAAACTGGTGAGAAGAGTAAACCTTAGCCAATTGGATGGGGGACCCTGCATCTGAGACCAAAAGGTGATGGGGTTCCTGAAAGTCAGAAAACAAGCAGTAGTAGTAGTAGTAGTGTGTATTAGAAGGATTAAGATACCATGGTTTGAGAGTTTTAGGCTAAATGGAATAGAACTATCTGCTATCCACCTTTGGGACCACTTTCTCATTATATACTTCTTTATGTTCTCAGCATTAATTCTTATGGTGTATTTATTAATCGCATTACATTATTGATTGATTGGAACGCTTTTATCTTTGAATTAAGTACAAAAAATTTTTCAATACAGGACATTATTTGCCACTTTAGAATTTGGAAAGGAAGATAATAGAGAAAAGAGATACTAATGTTATCTCTATGGAAATTGAATGCCCAAGAATTAACTTCTGTTTTTTCCTCAATTCTTGTAAAATTTTACCTCCATTGTCCCCAAATTCATCATTTTGATTCTGAAATGTTTAATTAATTCTTTTTTACTTTTAATTCATTAATTGCTCTTTAGGCGCCTTCTAGTCTCCGTTCATCATCAACTGTAAGATATTTAACTTCATTATGTCTCACCTCTTTTTTCTCGCTTGCTTTTGAGACTTTCTATGTTATTTTATTGGACTTACTTCATATAACTTTGGTTGCTCATTTTTTACTTTGGTGACTTCTCTCCTCTCCAAAACTTCTATCTCCTATAAACATAGCATATTTTGATTTACAATTGTTTACAGAATCTAATTTGTTTAATGTGTTTATGTGATTAGGTGACATTAGTCTTATACTATCTTGATTGTAAATAAAAGTGAGAAATGATTACAACAAGTCTCAACACCAAAAAGAGCTGTTATATTGAGAATATTCCTGTTTAGAATACATTTTTGTTGAGATAATTGCCAATGACATATTTATTTGTGTTTCACAGTAACAAACAAGACAATACAGAAAAGAAACTGAGGATCAATACCAAAAATCAAATCATGTTATTGAAGTGAAGAAAGAAGCAAAGCCCAAGATGGAGGAAATGATAGCAATATATCACTAAGTCTCTTTCTGCTGATACAGCTCTCCAACTCAGACAAATTAAAACTAAGGGACTTGAAAGAATGTGCTGATTAGGTTGTTGAACCACTGTCGGTAACTTTAAGCAAATTATGGAAGTCTGTAAAGATATCAAAAAATTGGAGAGGTGGATTTCAGAAGTTGTAGCAGGTAAAATTTAACCTCAATGCTTCTAAAAAATCAAGAATGTAATGTTGTAAATGGTTTGTGTATACTTATAAGAGATCTGGGAGGCAGCAAAGGCATGTTGGAAACAACTCATACCAAAGGAGTCTTATTTCCATTCTTGATGGGGTAACTCGGTAGGTAGAAAAAGGAATGCTCCAGATATTACATCTCAACAAGTCATTTGACAAAGTGTTTCATAATGTTCTAGTCAATAGGATGGGAAATGAGAGCTGAATACTAGAATTAGGTGGAATGAACAAGAGAACCCAAACAGTGTTAATTTATGTTACTCTGGAAAGAGTTATTGAATGTCGCACTATGGAGCTCTGTTCACGATCCTTTTCACTTTAGCATTTTAATTATTTTTTAGATGAAGATACAGAAGGCAAGGTTATCATATATCTAAAAGGAAAAAGTTGGGAAAGGCAGTTAACATTCTGAATGATTAACTCAAAATTGTAAAAGATGTTGAATATTTATTTATAACAAAATAGAAGTTTACAAAAATGCTAGAAAAATGGTGGGAACTTTTGTTAAGAGCAGAGTTAAAAAAAATAGACTAAACATCCCCACCTAGAAAAAAGAGGAAAAGTAAAAATGGCGTGCAATGGATACGAAGAAACTTAATAGGAGCACATGTCAAGTTCTGTATTTAGTTTTGAAAATCAGAGACCTGAGAGCAACACTTGATAGCACTTCATAGGGAAAAGATCTAGGAATTTTACTGATGATAAGCAGCCTTTGAATCAACTAATACAACAAAATGAAACAAAACAAAAAAGCTAATTCAATCTTAGGTGGTACTAGTAAAAGCCTACTATCCAGATCTGTAAAATCAGGGTAATAATAATACCTTCCTTATAAGATTTTTGCAAGTATTAAATGAGACAATTCCTGTAAAACACTTAGGAGTGGTTTAAGTGTAAGCATTCAATGCATTTGTTTTATTACTAAAAAGATATATGATAGTCCTACTTTACCTGTGCAAAATCACATCTAGAGGAGTATGTCCATGTAGGGGATACTGAGCAGGGTAGAAATACCAGAACAAATGTGAGGACTAGAGAAAACTTGGATGGAGAAGATGAGTTAATGGCAGTCTTCCAAAATATTAAGGGCTTGTAAGGAAGAATTAGATTTACCTTCATGACTCCAAGTATTACCAATAGGAGAAATAAGCAAAATACACAGAGAGACTCATTTTAGAACTATGGGAACACATTTCCTAATAATCAGAATTATTCAATGTTGAAATGGACTGTTCAGGAAGTGGTGAGTTTCTTGTCACTTGTGGTGTTTGGACAGAGGCTGAATGATTGCCTGGCAGGAAACTCCATAAAGGACATTCTTGCATGGGATGTATCTATACATGAATCCATTTATTAAGATTGTTATGAAACAATTAGTTAAGAGAAATCTACTATGGGTCAACACTCCGATAAACTCTAGTGGACATCTAAGATTCTTTCCAAGTCAATGACTGCATGAATTTGAAGAAACGGGTATAAGCAGTCCCTGACATGGGATTTTTCGATTTCACAATGGTGCAAAAGCAATACACATTCAGTAGGAATGGCACTTAGAATTTTGAATTCTGGCCTTTTTCCAGGCTAGCAACATGAAGTAAGATACTCCTGTGATGCTGGGCAATGGCAGCCAGCCACAGCTCCAAATCAGTCACTCAATCATGAGAGTAAACAACAGATCTGTAGGCTATTGTAAGCTTTCTTAACATGTTTAACATAGGCTAGGTTTGATAGTTTAGGTGCATTAAATGAATTGACTTTCAATATTTTCAACTTACAATGGGTTTACTGAGATGTAAACTTATTATAAGTCAAGGAGTAACTGTATCTTCAGCTTTTAGAGAGGATTGCTAAGGGCCATGCAGAGGTTATTTTTCTTAGAACTTAACCTCTGCTCCTTACTCGTAATAGCTCCTACATCGCTTACTGCAAAAGTAAACACCTGCTAAACTATTCCATGCTCTGCCCTAGTCACCAATGCCTCATGAATCACATCAAATAGAAGTCTTTACCATTTGAGCAGCATGACTATTTTTTTTTTTTTTTTCTCTCTCAACTCAGCTGCAATGCTAGAGGGGCTGTCCACAGTTTCCAATTCGGGCTTTGCTGCCACTGCGTGATGCTTCATGTTGAAGTGGCATTTTCTTTTCAATGTAAACATTTTTAGAAACACTGTGAGGAGATTTCAGTGTAACAAATGTACCAGAATAGCTGTGTCTAGCCTGCTGGGTGAAATCCTTTTTTTGAAATAATGTTGGAACAAAGAAATTCATTCTCTATAAAAGAGATAGCTAGTTAGTAAATCATATAAACAGTATTCACACCCTGTGTTCCAGACGAGGTGCTCTCCCTGCTACTGTCAGCAACATTTGCTGCCAAGTCCACTAACTACTTTACCCTGACCTTGAGTGGTAAACAATATAATCTTCCATGCTGCATCTCATTAGCATCTGCTAGTCAAGAAAATTATGTCTGTTTCATAATTACATCACGAAAGCATCTTGCTGTACTAGAACAGCAAAGCATTTGAATTAGAAAATGCACTTGTCCAAGATTTTCAAGCCAGTATGACAATTGCCATCATTTTACTTGTTATGTATGTCCTGCATAGAATATGGTCTGACGTTAGAGTGGGAAGAGAAGGTATAAACTGGTCACAATCTTCCATATTTATTTTAATGTTTTACACTCATCTTAATTTTGTCAAATGTATTATTTTTAAAATTTCTAACTTACCCTTTAAAAAAGAACATACACCAACATTTTAACTATTTTCCTTGGGAACAAAAAGTTGTCCCTTGCCCTAGTTGAATGAAAATTTGCAAATCTGTCCAAATAAATTTATGAAACTGGTTATACATTCATATCCATTTAGCAATATCTATAATGTCATCATTTCTAAAAGAGGCAGCAGTGGGAAAAGGTTATCAATTTATTTTTTAAATTATTTTTGTTTTTAATTTTGTGGGTACATGGTGTATGTATTTATTGAGTACATGAGATCTTTTGATACAGGCATGCAATGTGAAGTAATCACATCATGGAAAATGAAGTATTCATCTTCTCAAGCGTTTATACTTTGTGTTACAAAAATCCAATTATACTCTTTTAGTTATTGAAAGGGTAGTGGGGGGTAGGGGGTGGGGATGGTTAATGGGTACAAGAAATAGAAATAATTTATAGTCAAGGTTATCAATTTAGAAGAACTTAAACAAGTCAACAAAGCAGAACTTCCTAATATAAAATCAAATGAGATGGCTTAACATTGCCCCTTATTCTGTCATATGTATGAAAGTCTAGATGATGCCATCATTCTGAGGAAATATTAGGACCATATAATGGAGTTGTCTTTGGTGGGTGCATGGAATGACTGGCATAATTTTGCCTCCTGGAGTGAATGGTAAACAACAGAAGGGAAAACAGTCACAGCTACTTAGAACTTCATGGCCAACAGGGATGAGAAAGTTCAATGATTAAAAGGTTATGAAGTTGCATAGAACATGAACAGAAGCACGTACTCTCTATCCATAGAAACTGTAGGATTAGCCAGTGAGTTTTAAAATGTTGGTGGATGAATCTTTTTTCAAATGGGCCTTGATTCAAAACATTGAAAAAATGGGAACACTCACTTAAAAATGGGTGAGATACTTCAAAAATTTCATAAAAATACATATAGCTAGCATCTGAAAAAATTCATATGCACTGGAACTCAGAGGTAAAAACTGAATAAAAATGGGATATTGTTTATCACCTACAAACAGTAAAAATGACAAAGAATGATAATACTTAGTATTGGTGATTGTGTTGACAAATGGGCATTCTAATACACTGCTGGTGTATACATTTTCTGAAGAGCAAGCTGAAGGTCAATATACCAACATGCTAACTGTAAGTGATTTTACTTTGCTTCTTTACATTTCCTGCAGCCCCCAAATAATTATTTTTAATTTTTAATTTTTGTGAGTATACAATAGGTGTGCATATTTATGAGGTACATGAGATATTTTGATACAGGTATATAATACATAATAATCATATCAGGGTAAATGGAGGTATCCATCACCTCAAGCAATTATCATGACTTTGTGACTTTGTGTTACAAATATTCCAATAATATTGTTGTAGTTATATTTAAATGTACAATAAATTATTGTTTACTGTAATCACCTTGTTGTGCTTTCAAATACTAGATTGCTTTCCTCCTATCTAACTATATTTTTGTACCCATAACCATTTGCACTTTCCCTCCCGCTGAGTACCCTTCTCAGCCTCTGGTAACCATCACTCTACTACCTACCTCTATGACTACAATTGTTTTAATTTTTAGCTCCCATATATGAGTGAAAACATGAAGTTCATCTTTCTGAGCCTGGATTATTTCACTTAACACAATGGCTTCCAGTTCCAAAAATGTTGTTGCAAAACACAGGATCTCATTCCTTTTAATGGCTGACTAGAACCCCATTGTCTACATAAACAATATTTTCTTTATCCATTCATCTGTTGATGGATGCTTAGGTTTCTTCCAAATCTTGGCTATTGTGAATAGTGCTGCAATAAATAAGAGAATGCAGATATATCTTTGATATACTGACACCTACCAGTGGGGTTGCTGAATCATATGGTCATTCTATATTTAGGTATTTAAGGGGCCTCCATACTGTTCTTCATATTGGTTGTACAAATTTACATTTCAAACAACAACGTGAGTGTTTCTTTTACTCTGTATCCTCAGAAGCATTGACTATTACCTGTCTTTTGGGTAAAAGCTATTTTAGAGCTTAGGGGTGGAGTTTGATGGTGGAATAGAAGGCTCCACTCATTATCCCCCTCATAAGGACAATAATTTAAGTACTATCTACACAAAAATAGCCCCTTCATAAGAACCAAAAATCAGGTGAGCACTTGCAGTACCTGGTTTTAGCTTTACATTGCTGAAAGAGGCACTGAAGAGGTAGAAAAAACAGTATTGAATCACTGACATCACCCATCACCATCTCCCAGTAGTGGTGGTATACTGCAGAGAGCATTTCTGTGCAGAGGGGACAGGGAGAGTGCAGCAATCGAATTCATTGAGTTAGGTGAGCATTGAACACAGTGATGCCCTGTTACAGCAGAAAATAAGACTGGATCAAACTCAGCAGATGCCAGTCCACAGAAGGAGAATTTAAACCAGCCCTAGCCAGAGGGGAATCACCAATCCCAGTGGTCTAAACTTTATTTCCAGTAAGCCTCACCATCATAGACGAAAGGGCTCTGGGACCCTAAATAAACCTGAAAGGCAATCTAGGCCACAGGACTGCAACTCCTATGTGAGTCCTAGTGCTGAACTGGATCCAGAGCCAATGGACTGGGAGAGGCACATGACCGACTGAGACATCAGCTGAAGTGACTACGAGAGGGCTGGTATCACTCCTACTCTAACCCCAGGCTATGCAGCTCATGACTCCAACAGTGACCCCTACCTCTGCTTGAGGAAGGAAGAGGTAAGAGTAGGGAGGATTTTGTCTTGCATCTTGGATACCAGCATAGCCACAGTAGAATAGGGCACTATCAGAGTTGTGAGACCCCCACTTTCCAGGTCCTAGCTCCCAGATGACACTTATAGACACACCTGGGACAGAAGGGAAACTGCTGTCTTGAAGGGAAGGACCCAGTCCTGGCAGAATTTATCACTTGCTGTCTAAAGAAACCTTGAGTCCTGAATAATCAGCAGCAATACACAAGTACTACATCAAGTACCTTGGATGAGACTCTGAGAATTGCTGGCTTCAGGTGAGACTTAGCACATTCCTAGCTGTGGTGGCTACAGGGCAGGACTCCTTCAGCCTGAGAAAAGTAGACAGAAAAATAAAGGGGAGCTCATCTTGCACCTTAGGTACAAACTTGGCCACAGGGATACAGAATGCCAAGTGGGGTCTTAGGATCAGTAATTCCAGGATGAGGCTCTTGGATGACATTTCTGAACCTGCCCTGGGCAAGAGGGGAGACCACTGTCCTATCTGACTGAAGTGCCCTTGTGCCTCAAGGAAACATCGGCAGTAGTCTGGCAGTACTCCCCATGGGACTGTGGTGGCAGTGGCCATAGGATAAGGCTCTTCTGCCTTTGCAGAGGGGAAGACAGAATCAGAAGGACGATGTCTTGTCATTTGAGTGCCAGCTCAGCTGCAGTACAATAAAACATCAAGTAGGCTTCTAAAGTTTTGACTCTAGTCCCTGGCTCCTAGATTACACCTCTAGACCTGTATGGGATCTAGGGAAACTCTCTACCCTTAAGGGAAGAACACAGGCCTGGCTGGCTTCACAATCTGCTAAATGTGGAGTATCAGGGCCATGAGCAAATATAGGCTATAACCAGTATGTTATTATAGTAGGCCCTTGGTTAGACCCAGTTCTGTGCTGGCTTCATGTCTGACCAAGTGCAGTCATAGTGGTGATGGCTACAGGGGTGATTGTGTCACTCCATTGCCAGCTGCAGGTGGCTAAGAACAGAGAGAGAGGGAGAGATTCCATTGGTTTGGAGAAAGAGAGAGAAGTGAATAAGAGTCTCTGCATGGTAATCCAGAGTATTCCTCTAGATCTTGTTCAAGACCATCAAGGTGGTGCCTCCATGAGTCTACAAGAATCACATTACTGGATTTGGGGTGACTCATAAAGTAGATACAGTTTAGATCACAACACCCAAGGTTTTTGGAATATCCAGAAAACCTTCCCAAGAAGGACAGGTACAAACAAGCCCAGACTTGAGAAGTGATATGGTTTGGCTGCGTCCCCACCCAAATCTCATCTTGAATTGTAGTTACCATAATCCCCCCATGTCATGGAAGTGACATGGTGAGAGGTAATTGAATCACGGAAGTGGTTACCCTCATTCTGTTCTCATGATAGAGAGTTAGTTCTCATGAGGTCTGATGGTTTTATAACAGGTTTTTCCCCCTTTGCTTGGCACTTCTTTCTTCCACTGCCATGTGAAGAAGGACGTGTTTGCTTCCACTTCCACCATGATTGTAAATTTCCTGAGGCCTTCCCAGTCATGCAGAACTGTGAGTCAGTTAATTCTCTTTTCTTTATAAATTACTCAGTCTCAGGTATTTCTTCATAATAGCATGAGAACAGGCTAATACAAGAAGATTGTAATACATATCTAACTCTTCAATGCCCATACACAGATGAACTTCCACAGGTATCAAGACCATTCAGGAAAACATAACCTCATCAAATGAATTCAGTAAGTCACCAGGAACATATCCTGGAGAAATAGAGATATGTGACCTTTCAGAGAAATAATTAAAACTAGTTGTTTTGAAAAAATTCATAGAAATTCAAGGTAACACAGAGAAGGAATTCACAGTTCTATTTAATAATGAGATTAAATTTAATAATGAGACAAAGAGATTAAAATATTTTTTTAAAAAATCAAGCAGAAATTCTGGAGCTGAAAAATACAACTGGCATAACGAAGAATGCATCAGAGTCTCCTAACTACAGAATTGATCAAGCAAAAGAAATATTTATTGAGCTTGAAGGCAATCTATTTGAAAATACACAGTCAGAGGAGACAAAAGAAAAAAAGTATAAAAAACAGGTAAGAATGTCAACAGAATCTAGAAATGTCCTCATATGGTGAAACTAAGAGTTTTGGGCCTTAAAGTGAAGGTAGAAAAGGAAATAGGGGTAGAAAGTTTATTCAAAATGATAATAACAGAGAACTTCCCAAACCTAGAGGAAGATATCAATATCCAAGTACAAGAAGGTCACAGAACACAAAGCAGATTTAACCCCAAGAAAACTTCCTTAAGGCATTTATTAATCAAACTCTCAAAGGTCAAAGATAAAGAAAGAATCCTAGAAGCAACAAGAGAAAAGAAACAAATAACATGCAATGGAGCTCCAAAATATCTGACAGCAGATTTTTCAGCAAAAACCTTACAGATCAGGAGAGAGGGGCAAGCCATGTTTAATGTGCTGCAGAGAAAATAATACCCTAGAATAGAATATCTGGTGAAAATATTCTTCAAACAAGGAGAAATAAAAACTGTCCCAGAAAAACAAAAGCTGGGAAATTTTGTCAACACCAGACCTGTCCTAAAAGAAATGCTAAAGGGAGTACTTCAATCAGAAAGAAAAAGGTGTTAATGAGCAGTAAGAAATCATGTGAAAGTACAAAACACATTGATAATAGCAAGTATACAGAAAAACAGAATATTATAACACAGTAATTGTGATGTGTAAACTACACTTACCTTAAGTAGAAAGACTAAACAATGAAACCACAAAAAAAAACACAAAAGCTTTTCAAGACATAGACAGTAAAATAAGACATAAGTAGAAACAACAAAAACTGAACAACTGAGAAGAACTTAACTATTTTCTTTTGCTTGTTTAACAAACAATGTTAAGTTGTGATCGGATTAAGAAAATGGGTTATAAGACAGTATTTGCAAGCCTTTTTGTAACTTGATTCACCATACAACAGATACAAAAAAATTAAAAGCAGATAACTAAATAGTATCAGTGGAGAAAATCGCCTTCACTAAAAGGAAGATGGAAGGAAAAAAAAGAAGAGAAAACACAAAACAACATAAAACATATAAAAAAAATGGTGGGAGTAAGTCCTTACTTATCACTAATAATATTGACTGTAAATGAACTAAACTCTCCAGTAAAAAGTCATAGAGTGGCTGAATGGATTAAAAAAAAAATAAGACCCCATGATCTGTTGCCTACAAGAAACACCATTCATATAGAAAGACACACACATACACGCAAAAAAAGAAAAAGAAAAAACTGAAAATAAAATGAGGGAAAAGATATATCACATGAATGGGAAAAAGAGAAGGAGTAGTAAACTTATATCACACAAAATAGACTTCAAGATGAAAACTATAAGAAGAGACAAGGAACATCACTATATAATGATAAGGGGGTCAAATCAGCAAGAGGATGTAACAATTATTAATATATATGCACCCAACACTGGAACACCCAGATATATAAAGCAAATATTAGAGCTTAAGAGAGAGATAAGCCCCAATACAATAATACCTGGAGACTGCAACACCTCACTTTCAACACTGGGCAGATCTTCTGACAGAAATTCAACAAAGAAACAGACAGAAACTGCACTATAGACCAAATAGACCTAATAGATATTTATGGAACATTTCATACAATGGCTACAGGATACTCATTCTTCTCCTCAGCACGTAAATCATTCTCAAGGATAGACCACATGTTAGGCCACAAAACAAGCTTAAAAACATTGAAAAAAAATAATAATATCAAGTATCTTCACTGACTATAATGGAATTAAATCAAAAATCAATAACAAGGGGAATTTTGGAAACTATACAAATACATGGAAATTAAACAATATGCTCCTGAATAACCCTTGAGTCAATGAATAAATTAAGAAATAAATTGAAAAATTCTTTTAAACAAATAATAATGGAAACACAACATATTAAAATCTGTGGGATACAGCAAAAGCAGTACTAAGAGGCAATCATAGTACTTTGTACATAGTACTTTTGCCTTACTACTTTGAAACATCTTAAAAAACTAGAAAAGCGAAGTGCCAAATGCAAAATCAGTAGGAGATAAGAAGTGAAGGACAGAAACAAAGGAATTGAAATAAAGGAAGAGAAATAAAGGAATTGAAATGATACAAGGGACATAACTTAATGTAATAAAAGCCATCTATGACAAACCCACAGCCAACATAATACTGAATGAGGAAAAGTTGAAGGCATTCCCCCTGAGAAGGAGAACAAGACAAGGATGCCCACTCTCACCACTCCTCTTCAACATAGTACTGGAAGTCTTAGCCAGAGCAATCAGACAAGAGGAAGAGATAAAGGGCATCCAAATCAGTAAAGAGGAAGTCAAACTGTCCCTGTTTGCTGACAATATGATCGTTTACCTTGAAAACCCCAAGGACTCCTCCAGAAAGCTCCTAGGACTGATTAAAAAATTCAGCAAAGTTTCTGGATACAAGATTAATGTACACAGATCAGTAGCTCTTCTACACACCAATAGTGACCAAGGAGAGAATCAAATCAAGAACTCAACTCCTTTCACAATAGCTGCAAAACAATAAATAAATAAATAAATAAATAAATAAATAAATAAATGAATAAATAAATAAAGTACTTATGAATATACCTAACAAAGGAATCAAAAGACATCTACAAGGAAAACTACAAAGCACTGGTAAAAGAAATCACAGATGACACAAACAAATGGAAACACATCCCATGCTCATGAATGGGTACAATCAATATTGCAAAAATGATCATACTGCCAAAAGCAATCTACAAATTTGAAGCAATCAATGGGATATATTGTATGGACACAACGATTGACAAAAATGATATGATTATTTCAACTGATGCAAAAAAATTTATAAAATATAACATCCTTCATGATAAAAATGCTTAAAAAAACTGGCTATAGAGGAAACATATGTCAACATAATAAAAAGCCATATATGACAGATAAGCAGCTAGTATCATAATGAATGGGAAGAAATTGAAATCTTTCCTTTAAGATCTGGAAAACAACAGAGATGCTCACTTTCACCACTGTTATTCAACGTAGAACTGGAAGTCTTATTTAGAGCAATCAGACAAGAGAAAGAAATGAAGGGCATCTAAATTAGAAAGGAAAAAGTCAAATTATCCCTGTTTGCAGATACTATAATCTTATGTTTGGAAAAAACCTAAAGACTCCACAAACAACAACAACCAAAATCTATTAGAACTGACAAATTCAGTAAAGTTCCAGGATTAAAAAAAAATCATACACAAATCAGTAGCATTTCTATATTGCCAACACTGAACATCCTGAAAAAGAAATTTTAAAAGTAATAACATTTACTATAATTATAGATAAAATTAAATACCTAAGAATTAACCAAAGAAGTGAAGTATTTCTATAATGAAAACTGTGAAATACTGATGAAAAAATCTGAAGAGGACACCAAAAAAATGGAAAAATAACAAAACTGGAGGAATTACGTTAGTTGACTTTGAATTATACTACAGAGCTACAGTAACCAAAACTGCATAGAACTAGCATAAAAACAGAAACATAGACCAATGGAACAGAATAGAGAACCCAGAAACAAATCCACACACCTATAGTGAATTCAATTTTGACTAAGGTGCCAAAAACATGTACTGAGGAAAAGACAGTCTCTTCAATAAATAGTGCTGGTAAAACTGGATATCCATATGCAGAAGAGACTAGACCCCACCCCTGGCCACATACAAAAATCAAAACAAAAAGAATTAAAGACTTAAATGGAAGATTTCAAACTACAAAACTACTAAAAGAGAACTTTGGGCAAACTCTCCAGCACATAGGACTGGGCAAAGGTTTCATGAGTAACACTTCACAAGCACAGGCAACCAAAGCAAAAATGGACAAATGGGATCACATCAAGTTAAATAGCATCTGCATAGCAAAGAATACAATCCACAAAGTGGAGAAACAACCTACAGAATAGCAGAAAATATTTGCAAACTACCCATCTGACAATGAATTAATAACAAGAATATAAAAGGAGCTCAAACAACTCTAAAGGAAAAATAAATCTAAAAATCCAATAGAAAAATGGGCCAAAGACATTTCCCAAAAGAAGGCTTAAAATTTGCAAACAGGGTATATGTAACAGACATATGTGCTCAACATCATTGATTAGCAGAGAAATGCAAATCAAAACTACAATGACATACCATCTCATCCCAGTTAAAATAGCTTATATACAAAAAACAGGCAATAAAAAATTCTGGTGAGGATGTGGCAAAAAGGAAACCCTTGTACACTCTTGGTGGGAATGTAAATCAGTACAACCACTATATGATGAACAATTTCAGGTTCCTCAATAAAATAAAAATAGAGGTACCACATGACCCGCAATCCCACTGCTGACTATATACCCGAAAGAAAGGACATTAGTATATTGATGAGATATCTGCACTCCAATTTTTGTTGTAGCAATGTTCACAATAACCAAGAATTGGAAGCCACCTAAGTGTCCATCAGCAGATGAACACATAAAGAAAATACGGTACTTATATACAACAGAGTGCTACTTAGCCATAAAAAAGAATGAGATCCTGTTATTTGCAACAACATGAATGGAACTGGAGGTCATTTTGCTAAGCTAAATAAGCCTAGCACAGAAAGACAAATGCAACATGTTCTCACTTATTTGTGAGATCTAACATTCAAAGCAATTGAACTTATGGAAATAGATGTAGAAAGATGGTTACCAGAGGCTGGGAAGGTTAATGGAGCAGTGGGGTGAGATGTGTATGGTTAATGGGTACCAAAAATAGTTAGAATGAATGAATAAAGCCTAGTACTTGACAGTACAACAGGATGACTATAGTCAATAATAATTTAATTGTACATTAAAACGTATCTGAAAGAGTATAATTGGATTATTTGTAACACAATTGGTAAATGCTTGAGGAGATGGATACCTCATTTTACAAGATATGATTATTAAGCATTACATGTTTATATCAAAACATCTTATATATCCTATAAATATGTATACCTACTAGGTGCCCACAGAGATTAAAATATAAAAATTTTGAAAGTCACTTTAACTGGGGTGAGATATCTCATTGTAGTTATGATTTGCATTGAGCACCATTACATATGCCTGTTTGCCATTTGTATGCCTTCTTTTGAGAAAAATCTACTCAGGTGTTTGGCTCATTTTATTGGACTATTATATTTTTTCCTTTAGAGATGTTTGAGCTCCTTATTTATTCTGCTTATTAATCTCTTGTCAGATGCATACTTTGCAAATATTTTCTCCCATTCTGTGAGTTGACTCTTCACTTTGTTGATTAATTTCTTTGCTGTGCAGAAGCTTACTAAGTTGATATGATCCCATTTGTCCATTTTTGCTTCGGTTGCCTGTGCTTAGGGTATTGCTCAAAATTTTTTTCCCAGACCAACATCCTGGAGAGTTTCCCCAATGTTCTCTTTTAAACTTTCATAGTTTGAGGAATTAGATTGAAGTCTTTAATCCATTTCAATTTGTTTTTTGTATAAGTTGAGACATAGGGGTCTAGTTTCATTCTTCTGCATATGGATATCCAGTCTTCCCAGAACTATTTATTGAAGAGACTGTCCTTTCCCCAATGTATTTTCTTGGCACCTGATATGGTTTGACTCTGTCCCCACCCAAATCTCATCTTGAATTCCCACGTGTTGTCAGAGGGACCCAGTGGGAGGTAATTGAATCATGGGAACAGGTCTTTCCCATGCTGTTCTCACGATAGTGAATAAGTCTCATGAGATCTGATGGTTTTAAAAATGGGAGTTTCCCTGCACAAGTTCTCTCTCTTTTTGCCAGCTGCCATCCATGAAAGACGTGACTTGGGCTCCTTGTCTTCTGCCATGATTGTGAGGCCTCCACAGCCATGTGGAACTTTAGGTCCATTAAACATCATTCTTTTGTAAATTGCTCAATCTCAGGTATGTCTTTATCTGCAGCATGAATACAGACTAATACAGCACTTTTCTTAATAATGAGCTCACCATATATGTATGGATTTATTTCTGGGTTTTCTATTGTGTTCCATTGGTCTATGTGTCTGTTTTTATGTGAGGACCATGCTATTTTGCTTACTATAGCTTCATAGTACAATTTGAAGTCAGGTAATATGATTCCTCCAGTCTTGTTCTTTTTGCTTAAGATAGCTTTGGCTATTCTGAATCTTTTGTGGTTCTATATAAATTTTAAGATTGTGTTTTCTATTTCTGTGAAGAATGTCATTGGTTTTTTGATAGGGATTGCATTGAATCTGTAGATTGCTTTGAGTATTAAGAACATTTTCACAATATTAAATCTTCAGTCCATAAACATAAAATACGTTTTCATTCCTTGTGTCCTCTTCAATTTCTTGAATCAATGTTTTATACTTTTCATTATAGAGACCTTTCACTTCTTTGGTTAATTCCTATATATTTTATTTTATTTGAAGCTACTGTGAATTGGATTACTCTTTTGTTTCCTTTTAAGATTTTTGTGTGTTAATTTTGTATCCTGTCACTTGACTGAATTTGTTTATCAGTTTGAATAGTTTTTGGTGGAATCTTTAGGTTTTTCCAAATATAAGATCACAGCATCTGCAAACAAGGATAATTTGACTTCCTCCTTCTCAATTTGGATGCTCTTTGTATCTTTCTCTTGTCTGATGGCTCTGGCTAGGATGTCCAATACTAGGTTGAATAACAGTGGTGAAAGTGGTCATCTTTATATTGTTCCAGGTCTTAGATGAAAGGCTTTCAGTTTTTCCCCATTCAGTTACGATACTAACTATGGGTCTGTTGCATACAGCTTTTATTGTGTTTAGATACATTCCTTCTCTACCCAGCTTTTTGAGAGTTTGTGTCATGAAAGGATGCTGAATTTTATCAAATGCTTTTTTTGCATCAAATGAAATGATTATTATGGTTTTCATCCTTCCTTCTGTTGATATAGTGTATTGCATCAATTGCTTTGTGTATGTTGTACCGTCCTTGCATTCCTGGGATAAATCCCACTTGGTCATGATGAATGATCTTTTTAATTTGTTGTTCAATTGGTTTGCAGTATTTCATTGAAGATTTTTGCATTAATGTTCATCAGGTTTATTGGCCTGTAATTGTCTTTTGCTGATGTGCCTTCATATGGTTTTTGTATCAGGGTAATATTGGCCTCATAGAATGAGTTTCAAAGTATTTTCTACTCCTCTATTTTTCAGAATAGTTTGAATAAGATTGGTATTAATTCTTCTTTAAAGTTTGATAAAATTTGGTAGTTAAATCACTAAGTCCTGTGCTTTTCTTTGCTTAGAGATTTTTCTTTATGGCTTTGATCATGTTACTTGCTATTACTCTGGTCAGGTTTTGGATTTCTTCATGGTTCAATCTTCGTAGGTTGTTTGTGTTTAGGAATTTATCTATTTCTTCTAGGTTTTCCAATGTATTTGCATGTAATTGCTCATAGTTGTCTCTAATAATCCTTTGAATTTCTGTGTTATCAGTTATAACATCTCTTTTATTTCTGATTTTATTTATTTGGGTCTTTTCTCTTTTGTTTGGTAGTTTTTCTGGCTAAAGGTTTGCAGATTTTATCTTTTCAAAAAACTATTCATTTCATTGATCTTTTGTATTGTTTTCTTCACTACAATTTCATTTGTTTCATTTTTAAAGTTTCATTTCTTTCTACTCTCATCTTTATTGTTACTTTTCTTCTACGAATTTTGCAGGGTTTTTTGCTCTTGCTTTCCTCATTCTTAAAGATGCATTGTTAGGTTGTTTATTTGAATTTTTTCCACTTTTTTGATGTAGGCACTTATAGCTATATACTTTCCTCTTACTGCTGTTTCTGTTGTATCCCATAGGTTTATGTACATTGTGGTTCTGTTATCATTTGTTTCAGGAAATTTTTCAATTTCCTGTTAATTTCTTCTTTGGTCCACTGGTCATTCAAGAGCATATTGCTTAATTTCCATGTGCTTAAATAGTTTTCAAATTTTCCCTTGTTATTGATTTCTAATTTTCTCTCTTCTTGAGAATGAGACATGTGCCGAGGAGAAAAGGTGTGTATTCTGCAACCATTGGATGAAAAATACAAAATCTAATAATCCAATCAAATATGAGCAAATCTGAACAGACATTTCTCAAAAGAAGGCATACACGTCAAAAACAGGTATATGAAAAGGTGCTCAACATCATTGATTATCAGAGAAATGCAAATAAAAACTACAATGAGATATCACCTCAACACAGCTAAAATGGCATTTATTTAAAAGACAGGTAATAACAAATGCTGATAAGGATGTGGAGAAAAGGGAACACTCATACACAGTTGGTAGGAATGTAAATTAAAATAGCCACTGTAGAGAAGAGTATGGAGGTTCTCTAAATAACTAAAATAGAACTACCATTTAATCTAGCAATCCCACTGCTAAGTATATAACCACAAGAAAGGAAACAAGTATATCAAAGAGTTATCTGCACTCCCATGTTTATTGCAGCATTATTCACAGTAGTCAAGACTTGGAAGCAACCTACATGTCCATCAACAAATTAATGGATAAAGAAAGTGTAGTTCATATACACTATGCAGCACTATTCAGCCATAAAAAGGAATGGTATTCTGTCATTTGCAACAAAATAGATGGAACTTGAGGCCATTATGTTAAGTAAAATAAGACAGGCACAGAAAAACAAACTTCTCATATCCTTACTCATTTGTAGGAGCTGAAAAATAAAGCAGTTGAATTCATGGAGGTATAGAGTAGAATGATGGTTATCAGAGGCTGGCAAAGGTAATGGAGGGGGTGTGAATGGGAAGTGGGGATGGTTAATGGGCATAAAAATATAGTTAGATAGGATGAATACAACCTGGTATTTGATAGCACATCAGGGTGACTACAGTCAAAAATAATTCATTGTGCATTTAAAAATAACTAAAATAGTATAACTGGATTGTTTGTAACACAAAGAAATTATAAATACTAGAGGTAATAGATATTCCACTTGCCCTGATGTGATTATTATGCACTATATCCTTGTATCAAAATATCTCATGTACCCCATAAATATATACAGCTATTATGAAAACCCTTAGAAATAAACAAGAGGAAAGAGAAAAAGGGTGAGTTCTGCTAATAAGAAATACCTTCTGAATGCACCAATATGTTATATTCTTTCTTCTCAGGTTTTCTGGACTAAAAATTTGGGTTTAGCGCCTTTTATTATTTTATGTATTAAGTGTTATTTACCTAACAAGATTGAAAACTTTTTGTGGGCAGCACTGTTGTCTCTGTATCAGTCATATCCTTAAAGTAATATGTAGTACAAATGTACACCCAATGAATATTAATTATGCTTTAAACAGTCAAATTAATCTTCTTTCTCCCAAATCCAGTGCCCTACCACTCCCCACCTGTGAACCTGGCAATATAGTCAGTACCACTACATTATCTTATTCACTCAGTCTTAAAATTTTGGAGGTCCACTGAATTTTTCTCTTTCACTTACCTCCAATATCTAATCATTGAGCTGTTTAGACTCTTTGCAGTGTTTCATTATCCTTTTCAAATTCATAGTAACCATCATAATGAGAGCCCTAGCACTTCACTTGTGGACTACTCCAATTGCTTCCTAAATCCTCTTTGTGCCTATAAATCTATATGATACAACACTCCCACACCAATCTTCCTAAAGCAGCATTTTACATGAGACACTACCTTGCTCAAAAGGCATTCAAGGAATTACCTTGAACCAGGGGATAAAGTAAAAATTTCCCACTTTAGCATTTATAGTAATCTAGAACATAGCTCCAACCTGTATGCCCTTATCTCTCTGTCTTCTCTAATAATAATAACAACAACAAGAGCATTTATTTAGTGCTTACAGTGGGTCACACACACACACACATATATATACACATATACATATACATATATATTTCCCTCAACAATACATACAATTCTCCTCAACAATCCTATGTGTTATAAGATAGTTACCATTATTATCCCACTTTGCTGGTAAGGGAGCTCAAGATGACACAGTGAGAAAGTGATGGAACATTTCACTCTTACTGGATGTTTCTATTCCCAGTCCCTGAACATAACACATGCATTCCTGTCTTAGCATCTTTGCTCATTCCATGTCTTTCACCCGAAATGGCCACCCCTTCACTCTAACAAAACTTTGTTAGTCTTTTGGAATCAAGGTCAAGCTTTCTATGACCATTCCGGCACTAACTACTACTTTCTTCTTCATAGTCCTTTTTCATTCACAGTCCCATTGCACTTGTTCTTATAACCCATTTGGCACTTATTTAGACTACCCTGTGTTGTTATTTATTTGTGTATCTGTTTTTTATTCGTTCTGTCACCTTAACTAGATTGGAGCCCATTGAGGGCTAGAACCATGTCCATATACTTTGATTTGCCCAGTACCTAGCACAGTGCCTGAGAAGAGTAGATCCTTAGTACATGTTTATTGATAATAATCATGAATTTATTCATCAAATATATACTAAACATCACATGCAAATAGGAATTAAATATATAAAGATAATTAGAACATTATTTCCCCCACCTCAGGATCACACATTTACAAGTTGCAAGTGATGCAATTTGTGCTGTATCTATGAGATGTTATGACAGTACAGAAGAGGAGGTGCTCATCTTTGACTAGAGAGATATGAGAAAGTTTCATCTAGTTGTTACATTTGAGTTTAGTCTTGAAACATAAATTCATCGGATACACAAATGATTTCCAATAAGGAGAAATATCATATACAAAGGTACTGAGGTGAAAAAAATCATTGCACATTCTTAATTGCAGATAGTTGAACATGACTAGAGTGCAGGGTATATAGCGGTAGATAAAGAGGTGAACCTTGAAACATAAGGACAACATTATCAAGGGCCTTGTATAATGGATGAAGGAAATATGGTATTTATTTAGTAGCTAAACACTAAAATTTGAACATTCAGTATGGCGATTGGAAAACCCACTCTGACCCTAGCAAAATAAATTTCAGTGAAGTGATAAAACAGATGTCAAATCAAAGGGGGTTGAAGTGTAACTGGATAATAAGAGGCAATGGTGAATTTAAACTACCCTTTCCTCAAAATAGCTATAGGAAAAGTGGGACATTATATGGTAGATAAAAAGGATAAATGATTGATGGGGAAACATTTTTGGAAAATTTGAGGTAGGCAATACATGATGGAGATTGGACTCTAAAGAGAAGGGAGAATATAATGTACAGATCATATACAAAGAGATTATTTAGAAATGAACAGGAAGAGTGAGCAAGAAGATGGAAAACAGGGAAAATGTGTATGGATATCTTAGTCTGTTTTGTTTTGATATGACAGAATATCTGAGGCTGGGTAATTATTTTTAAAAAAGCAGACTTATTTGGCTCATAATTCTGGTCACTGAAAAATCCAACAGCATGGCACTTGTATTTGGTTGGCTTCTGGTGAGGGCTTTCATGATGCATCATAACATGGCAGAAGGTCAAAGGGGAAGCAGGCACATGTGAAGGGCAAAATACAAGGGACATCCTTGCTTTATAACAATTCACTTTTTTTGTTGTTTTTTTTTGGAACTAATCAATTTCTCCCGAGAACAAATCCAGTCTCTTGAGAGTGAAAACACTACCTCAAGAATGGCACCAAGCCACTCATAAGGATAGAGCTCCCATGACCCAAACATTTGCCATTAGGCCCCACCTCTTAAAGGTTCCACCTCACAACATTGCTGCTCTGGTGATTAAGAATATACCATGAGTTTTTGTGGGGACACTCAAACCATAGCAATGGATATGGATAGGTTTGTAAGTATGCAGTTATATGTTTAGGAATTTCAATTCGATGATTTGTGAAGTAGCGGGTGAGATAGTTTGCTGAGACTGAGGGCATGGGAGTTTCTAGGTGACTTGAAGAGAGAGAAAAAGAGAAGGATTGATCTGGTGGAGGGATAGCATATGATAATGGTGGATGATGAAATCTGGGCTGACTGATAAATGAAGGAAAGACAAAGGGGTTCTGGTAACTTGATAGAAAAACAAGTGGAGATCAAAAGACCGAGATAGCAATAAGGTGAAATATTAGTGAAGCAGAAGGAAGGCAAAAAGAAAACTGAAAGGATTAAAGGCTCTTATAGTCAGAAAGTGGGACAATAAAGCTTAAAATTTCAGTAGTCAAGCATTCTCAGGCCAAAAATGAGTTCATGGTTTGATCAGCAGATGGGGACATAATGAGGAAAGTTGGAAAATATGATATCTGGGAATCTAAATAGATACCAGACAATTGTCAGCTCTACCTTTAAGTTGTATCTCAAATCAGACCATTTATCATCAAATTTTCTACAGCCACTTAGTCTAAGCCACTATTAGCTTTTACACTAGCCTCCTAATTGATCTCTCAGATTCTACTCATGCCCACTCCCTTCTACACTAGGCAGTTTCTCACACATTGGCCAGCATGTATGTTAGATCAGATCATGTTTCTTCCCTTCTTTGCTCAAAAAGCTTCCCTCTTTGTTGGCTTCCTTAAAGTCCTTATGTAATTTGACTTCAACTTTTTGAGCCATATTACCCAACTCTTTTCCTGTCCTCATTGTGCTTCAGCTACACTGTGCTCCCTGGTATTCCAAGAGCACACCATGGGTGCTTTAGGCTTTAGGGCCTTTGGACTTTGGAGTTGTTCCCTCTGCCTATAATGTAACCCCACCACCAACTCTACAGATCTCTAACTTCATTCAAGTTCATGTTAAAATTTCATTCATTTCTGTGGTAAAATTTCCTCTTTCGTTAAGTATCCTACTTAAAAATTTACGCCTCTGCCCTTCTCTACATCAACTTCCTGCATTATTTTTCTTATAATTCTTTCACTAACAGAGATACTTTATATGTGTTTATTTTGTTTATTTTCCCTACTCTACCCTCCACCTGGAATTTAAGCTCCATGGGAATAATGCCCTTTTTGGCCTTGTCTTGTGTTTTATCTCATAGCACCTAGAAAAAATTCTGACACAAAGTAGGACTCAAGACAAGTACTAGAATACTTGGTGAAGGCTAAGCTCTGCTAAAAGTGCTGGAGCTACAAACACAAATAAGGTATGGTCTCTGCTATAAGCAGCAGAAACTGCCAGACTAAGGATCCAAGAGGAACACAGAGTCAAGTACACTGCCTAGAGAATGGCAGAAAATGAAGTAAACAGTGGAAGCTTAACTGTGTAAGTCTTTATTTTGCTCCCTTTTCTGCCCTGACAACATTTTTAAAGTCTGTGATTCTGGTTTCTCAAAGATCACCCTAAACAGTATTTGATGTATTTTTCTTTCACATAAAATAAATGCTTAGTAGAATTTTTATAAATTCTAGATCTTTATCATACATTTTTTTATGATGACTGATTTGCATTATAATCTTAGATGATTTTTATCTGGCATAATGGGTCAATTTCTAAAAAGCATCTAGAAAACATTATCTGAGGTAGATTGTATAAGTAAATTTTATGTATCCTTAGAGAACTTACAAAACAACAAACAAGGAAAACATCGTTCTTGCTTTAAGACTTCCAGCTTGATTTTCATTCTGAGCCACATGTTTTAAGCATTATTTTGGTGGCTGTGTATACTAGATAAGGAGCTTGTGTAGTTGGAATAGAAATCAGATATATTTATGGAGATGGTTTATCCATCCACCATATGCTAGACAATGAATGATAAAGTCTGATGAACACAATGATGAAAGGGCATAGACCCTGCCCTCAAAGAGTTTACATTCCTAAGAGAAAGTGCCTAAAAACAACTTTAAAAATCACACTTAGCATTTGAATTATTTGGCTTTGGAATTATTTTCCTGGAATTAATATGAAGGAACATAGTAACAATCATTCAGTCTTCTGAAAACAGTTTTGTGCTGCTTTGAGAATGCTGGATGAGAGGTGATATGGACAAGACTTTCCGCCAGGGCAAGGTGGAAAGAACATTGAGGTATAAGGGAAGGAAATAGACATTAGCCCAGGTGTGTTCCTCAGCGACCACAGGACTTTGGGAAGACACCAGTTGATTTCTGTGGTCATTTCCTCATTGTTCTTTAATGACCACCTCACATAGGCACAAAGTGCTTATCTGGCATGGGTATTGACTACTTGGACTTGATGGTGGAGGATGTAAAGATGGGTAACATTTCCTACTATTATTAGGGCTTTTTTGGTCATTTTTTTCAATGAGAATTTTATGAAATTTATATTGCTTTAAATGGCCACAGTGAAGCAGAAGCAAGCATATGCTTCCCAATTTATACAGCTGACTTCAGGTACTTTAGTAAACGACCAGATCCATTATGTTTTCAACAATAGCAACTTTCCTCTCCGGGATTCTGGGTGGGGGCTGCCATCCTGAGCGTCCTCTATCCCTGTCTCCAGCTCCAGTGCAGCTCTGACAGTGCTCCATCCTTGTCAAAGGGACTGCAGGGAACTGCAATAAAGTAATGTTTGGCATAGTAGGCTGAAAACTGCAAATAGCTAAATAAATGAAAGTTTGCTCTGATTATTAAAATAGTCTTAATATACATACTTTAAGATGAGTGTATACATTTGTTTCCTCAAAATAAATTTGAAGTCCCCTTTCACAGAAAAGCAAAATAATGAAAAGGAAGAGAGCCTTACTAAATCTAGAGAAGCTATCTCATTTTGAAAATGAGGATTTATTGTTTAATGGGTATACAGCTTCAGTTTTGCAAAATGAAAAAATTCTAGAGATCTGTGGTACAACAACATGTCTATAATTAATACCACTAAACTGTGCACTAAAAATGATTAAGGCTGGGTGCAGTGGCTCACGCCAGTAATCCCAGCACTTTGGGAGGATTGCTTGAGGACAGGAATCTGCAACCAGCCTGGGCAACACAGTGGCACTCCGTCTCTACAACAGTCAAAAAAAAAAAAAAAAATTAGCCAGATATGCTGGTGCTTGCCAGTAGTCCCAGCTATTCTGGAGGCTAAAGGAGGGGAATTACTTGAGGCCCACGTTTGGGGCTGCAGTATGCTCTGATTGTGCCACTGCACTCCAGCCTGGGCAAGAGAGTCAATTCCCCGTTTCAAAAAAAAAAAAAAAAAATTAAATGTTATGAGTTTTTTTGTTTTTGTTTTGTTTTGTTTTGTTTATTATTATTATTATACTTTAAGTTCTAGGGCACATGTGCACAACGTGCAGGTTTGTAACATATGTATACTTGTGCCATGTTGCTGTGCTGCACCCATGAACTCGTCAGCACCCATCAGCTCGTCATTTACATCAGGTATAACTCCCAATGCAATCCCTCCCGCCTACCCCCTCCCTGTGATAGGCCCCGGTGTGTGATGTTCCCCTTCCCGAATCCAAGTGATCTCATTGTTCAGTTCCCACCTATGAGTGAGAACATGCGGTGTTTGGTTTTCTGTTCTTGCGATAGTTTGCTGAGAATGATGGTTTCCGGCTGCATCCATGTCCCTACAAAGGACACAAACTCATCCTTTTTTATGGCTGCATAGTATTCCATGGTGTATATGTGCCACATTTTCTTAATCCAATCTGACACTGATGGACATTTGGGTTGATTCCAAGTCTTTGCTATTGTGAATAGTGCCACAATAAACATACGTGTGCATGTGTCTTTATAGCAGCATAATTTATAATCCTTTGGGTATATACCCAGTAATGGGATGGCTGGGTCATATGGTACTTCTAGTTCTAGATCCTTGAGGAATCTCCATACTGTTTTCCATAATGGTTGAACTAGTTTACAATCCCACCAACAGTGTAAAAGTGTTCCTATTTCTCCACATCCTCTCCAGCACCTGTTGTTTCCTGACTTTTTAATGATCGCCATTCTAACTGGTGTGAGATGGTATCTCATTGTGGTTTTGATTTGCATTTCTCTGATGGCCAGTGATGATGAGCATTTTTTCATGTGTCTGTTGGCTGTATGAATGTCTTCTTTTGAGAAGTGTCTGTTCATATCCTTTGCCCACTTTTTGATGGGGTTGTTTGTTTTTTTCTTGTAAATTTGTTTGAGTTCTTTGTAGGTTCTGGATATTAGCCCTTTGTCAGATGAGTAGATTGCAAAAATTTTCTCCCATTCTGTAGGTTGCCTGTTCGCTCTGATGGTAGTTTCTTTTGCTGTGCAGAAGCTCTTTAGTTTAATTAGATCCCATTTGTCAATTTTGGCTTTTGCTGCTATTGCTTTTGGTGTTTTAGACATGAAGTCTTTGCCCATGCCTATGTCCTGAATGGTATTCACTAGGTTTTCTTCTAGGGTTTTTATGGCATTAGGTCTAACATTTAAGTCTCTAATTCATCTTGAATTAATTTTCATATAGGGAGTAAGGAAAGGATCCAGTTTCAGCTTTCTACTTATGGCTGGCCAATTTTCCCAGCACCATTTATTAAATAGAGAATCCCTTCACCATTTCTTGTTTTTCTCAGGTTTGTGAAAGGTCAGATGGCTGTAGATGTGTGGTATTATTTCTGAGGACTCTGTTCTGTTCCATTGGTCTATATCTCTGTTTTGGTACCAGTACCATGCTGTTTTGGTTACTGTAGCCTTGTAGTATAGTTTGAAGTTATGTAGCGTGATGCCTCCGGCTTTGTTCTTTTGACTTAGGATTGTCTTGGTGATGCGGGCTCTTTTTTGGTTCCATATGAACTTTAAAGCAGTTTTTTCCAATTCTGTGAAGAAACTCATTGATAGCTTGATGGGGATGGCATTGAATCTATAAATTACCTTGGGCAGTATGGCCATTTTCACGATATTGATTGTTCCTATCCATGAGCATGGTATGTTCTTCCATTTGTTTATGTCCTCTTTTATTTCACTGAGCAGTGGTTTGTAGTTCTCCTTGAAGAGGTCCTTTACATCCCTTGTAAGCTGGATTCCTAGGTATTTTATTCTCTTTGAAGCAATTGTGAATGGAAGTTCATTCCTGATTTGGCTCTCTGTTTGTCTGTTACTGGTGTATAAGAATGCTTGTGATTTTTGCACATTAATTTTGTATCCTGAGACTTTGCTGAAGTTGCTTATCAGCTTAAGGAGATTTTGGGCTGAGACAATGGGGTTTTCTAAATATACAATCATGTCATCTGCAAACAGGGAGAATTTGACTTCTTCTTTTCCTAACTGGATACCCTTGATTTCTTTCTGTTGCCTGATTGCCCTAGCCAGAACTTCCAACACTATGTTGAATAGGAGTGGTCTGAGAGGGCATCCCTGTCTTGTGCCAGTTTTCAAAGGGAATTTTTCCAGTTTTTGCCCATTCAGTATGATATTGGCTGTGGGTTTGTCATAAATAGCTCTTATTATTTTGAGATACGTTCCATCAATACCGATTTTATTGAGTGTTTTTAGCATGAAGGGCTGTTGAATTTTGTCAAAGGCCTTTTCTGCATCTATTGAGATAATCATGTGGTTCTTGTCTTTGGTTCTGTTTATATGCTGGATTATGTTTATTGATTTGCATATGTTGAACCAGCCTTGCATTCCAGGGATGAAGCCCACTTGATCATGGTGGATAAGCTTTTTGATGTGCTGCTGGATGCGGTTTGCCAGTATTTTATTGAGGATTTTTGCATTGAGGTTCATCAGGGATATTGGTCTAAAATTCTCTTTTTTTTGTTGTGTCTCTGCCAGGCTTTGGTATCAGGATGATGATGGCCTCATAAAATGAGTTAGGGAGGATTCCCTCTTTTTCTATTGATTGGAATAGTTTCAGAAGGAATGGTACCAGCTCCTCCTTGTACCTCTGGTAGAATTCAGCTGTGAATCCATCTGGTCCTGGACGTTTTTCAGTTGGTAGGCTATTAATTATTGCCTCAATTTCAGTACATCCACAGCACATACATAATTAAATGTACATGTATGCTGAAAAAGTTCATAATCAGGAAAAATACATATCTTGAAGGACTATTTTTATTTGGCAACCTTTCCCTTCCAATATCTGTCTTAATATTAGAGTAGATTAGAAATTATATCTGCAGCCTCAACTCATTTTATGAAATATGAATAAGAGTAGGTATAGATAATTTATTTTCCCTCAGCTGTACATAAAGTTACATAATTACATCTTTCTAAAAAAGTGAAGCTGGCCCGGTACAGTGGCTCACGCCTGTAATTCTAGCACTTTAGGAGTCTGAAGTGGGTGGATTGCTTGGGCTCAGGGGTTTGGGATCAGCCTGGGCAACACAGTGAAACCCCGTCTCTACTAAAAATCCAAAAAAACATTAGCTGGGTATGGCGACGTGCACCTGTAGTCCTGGCTACTCGGAAAGCTGAGGCAGGAGAATTGTTTGAACCTGAGAGGCAGAGGTTGCAGTGAGCTGAGATCGTGCCACTGCACTCCAACCTGGGCAACAGAGCGAGACTCCGTTGCCAAAAAATAAAAAAAAAAAAGGAAAAAAAAAAAAGCAAACAGGTATTTGCAAACATGTGAAATTCAGGGCCATGGATTGGACAGTTGCCTTGCCATTCAATAATACCAATAGGTAAAGGAAACACAGATGGGTAATCAGATGATAAAAGTATTTCAAAATATTAGAAAATAACAACAAAAAATGCTGAGTTTGTACTTTATTTAAATATAACCTTTCCTTAAACAGTTAAAGCTGTAAAACAATGCTCTTCAAACTTATCTAAAATAATCTTTTTACAAGATTTCTTTAATCTTTCCAGTAAAATGACTTAACCTTTCAAAGGTCTTTGCCCTAAGGAGTATATCTGCACTTAGCGTTCATTTCCCAAGCAAAAGAAACAAACAAAACCCCAAAGAACCCTAGAATTAATTGCACATGTTTGCAGTCATCTGCAAGTTTTCTATTTTCATTAACTTTTTTTTCTCTCAGGTTTTGCTTAAGACTGTTGAGCCTTATTATTTAAGATAGCAATTAAAGACTAAGCCATGGCTACTGAGCTAATAATTGTCAAAGAAATAAATCACTGGTACCTGGTGTTATTCCAGAATTTCTCGAGCTTTTAACCTTAATACCAACCACTCACCACCATCTTTCTAAGGAAAAAAAAAAGCCCCTGGTGCAGAGATGCTGTGACATCCTTCCCAACTTTGGTTTCTTAAAATGCAACTGTTACCCCCTGGTATCTGTAGCAAAATCCTAAGATATTTTCATTTCAGCACATGAGAGTACTTTCTGGTGAACTTTATTTTTTATTTTTGTAATTTGTGCTTGTGATATCTTTGGGTAAGTTCATAATTGTCTGCACTGTCACATGAGTGAGGAAGAATGGAGGCCGAGTTACTAGAGTAAATTTTCTTCCCCTAGGAAACTAGTTAGTTAAGTTTCAACTGAAGCCACTCTTAAGCACAACTGTGGAACAGCACTTAAAGCAAGTGCAGTAAAGGCAGAATGACAAGTAAAACAAAACAAAAACACCAAATGTACTGCTCACTTACTTCCATGTTCTTTAAAAACATGACAGTGTGAATATTTAAGTTAAATCTACATTGTACAACCCTAGTTTTAAGGTATTTATCAAAAGGAAAAAGAATCATGTCTCTTCATTGGTCCTAGTTTCCCAGCTTCTTCAGGAAAGGCTGTATTAGTCCCACCTGGTCTTCAACTAAATCTTCATTTTCTTACCCTCCTTGGGTATTTTGTCAGTATGTTAATTTATATTAATTTATAGTCACTGTACAAAACTCTACATTTGTAAATATTGCTAAGTTTGTTCTGCAGCCATATGTTGGGTAAATTCCATTATAGTTTTTTTTTTTTTTTTTTTTTTTTTTTTTTTTTTTTTTTTTGAGACGGAGTCTCTCTCTGTCACCCAGGCTGGAGTGGAGTGCAGTGGTTTGTATTTTTAGTAGAAACAGAGTTTCACCAATGTTGGCCAGGCTGGTCTCGAACTCCTGACTTCATGTGATCCACCCACCTCGGTCTCCCAAAGTTCTGGGATCATAGGCATGAGGCACCATGCCTGGCCCCATTATAGGTTTCTCAACGGGCATTCAACAACACCAACAATAATAATATCATTATATAATTATTATATTAATAATAATAAAAATACAATATTTTTAGTACATACTTCATGGTTCTTAATATAGTGTTTATCACAAAATGGTTGCTTAATACATATTCTGACCTCACTTCCTGTCTCCTAGACTCATATATACAACTGTCAACTTGAAAGCTCTGCTTGGACAGAGCTCATGCCTAATATGTGCAAAATAGAACTTTTGATCCTCCCTGTCCCAAACAGACAGCTCCCCTAGTACTTCGAATCTCAATATATGTCACTACCATTCACTAAATTGATAGGGCCAAAAGCCAAGGAGACATTTTTGACCCTTCTCTTTCGACAATACGTGTCAGTTTTACCTTCAAAGTTTATCTGAAATCAAAACACTCTCTCATATTCTCTATTACTATATCCCTAGTCCAAGCCACTATCAATTCTTGCCTAGACTTGTCTTGACACTTTCTGTATCACCAAACCGGCACCATACTTGTAGTTTTGACCCCCTACATTTTATCCTCCACACAGCAACTAGACTGATCTTTGAAAAACACACACCATATCATGCCACTCTCCTTCAGATACTCCAATGGATTCTCATCGCCCTGAGAACAAAATCCAAACTCATTTACTATGGTTTCTAAGACTTTACATTATTCAGGCTCTGTATTCCCCCCCTCCACTCACTCTTCTCTAGCCATAGTAGCATTCTTACTATTCCAAGAACATAAAAACTCTGACTCAGTTCTTTATACTCATTTTCCTTTATGTAGTGATGCTGTCTCCTCAGACTTTTGCCTTAATTGTTCTCTTTCTTCTTTCAGACTTCTGCTCAATTATGACCTCTTAAGAAAGGCCTTCCCTGACCACCATTTTTTTTTTACTTTTAATTATGAGAAACTTCAAATGCATACAAAATAGAGAGAATATTATGATGACCCTATATGTATTTGACACTCAGCCTAAACAATTATCAACTGATTGCCAATTTCGTTTCATTTGTATCCTCATCTATTCCTCACCCCTATCTAACCTCCTGAGTTGTTTTGAAGTAAATCTCAGACAGCGTATCATTTCATATGTAAATATATTATTATGTATTTAAAAGTAAAAAGAAATCTTTTAAAATAGCCAAAACAGGCCAGGCATGGTGGTTCACGCCTGCAATCCCAGCACTTTGGGAGGCTGAGGCGAGCGGATTACCTGAGGTCAGGAGTTTGAGACCAGCTTGGCCAACATGGTGAAACCCCCTCTCTACTAAAAATACAAAAATTAGCCAAACATCATAGTGGGTGCCTGTAGTCCTAGCTACTCGGGAGACTGAGGCAGGAGAATTGCTTGAACCTGGGAGGCAGAGGTTGCAGTGAGCTGAGGTCGTGCCACTGCACTCCAGCCAGGCCGACAGAGAAAGACTCTGTCTCAAAAAAAAAAAAAAAAAAAAAAAAAGCCGACATATCTTTATCACATCTAACAAATTAACAGTGATTCCTTATTTTAATCAAATATTTACTAAGTATTCACATTTCCCTTACTGTCTCATACATATTGATTTTTGAAAACAATTTGTCTTCTAATCAGGATGGAAATAAGGCAATACATTGCAATTGGCTGATATGTCTCTTAAGTCTCTTAATCTATACATTACCCCCTTGGATTATTTTTATGTCTTAGCACTTTATTTGTTGAAGAAAGTGGATTGTTTGCACTGTGGTATTTTATTCATCTGGGTTTTGTTGGTTGCATCACTGAGGTGTCATTTAACACATTCCCTATATTTCCAGTAAATAAATTGTTACATACAAAGACTTGATTTGGTTTAGGTTTTATATTTTGTAAGAATATTACATGAGTTTTGCCATGTTCTTCCATTAAGATATACACAATGTCTAGCTAACTCTCTGTCTCTCTCTCTCCCTCCCTATCTGTCTCTCTATTTTTCCGGAAAGCAGCCAATGATTATTTACTGGATCCATTATGTGGTTAACATGATGGCTACCTAATCTTAAAAAGAAACTTCACAGCATTCTCCATCACTCACAATTCCCTTAGCCTTTATTTTATTCATAGCAGTTCTAATTATCTGATAGAATATTATATTTGTCTACTTGCTTATTATTAGCTTCCTCCACAAGAATGTGAACTCCATGTAGGCAGAGGAGTTATTTTTGTTCTTCATTGTATCCAGCACCTAAAACAGTGTTTAGTGCATAATAGGTATTCGATATATATGTACTGAATTGATTTGGATAAATATTATTTATTGAAAAGGGAAAAAGAATGTATATGTACAACATAGTAATAAGAGTCCTAGGAATGAAAACGCTACATGAAAAATACGATTTTCAAGACCTCAAGAATCAAAATTGAGACATTAGCTGGAATGTTCCTTCACATACTTATTAATAAGACAATGCCAAGATGAAAGTCCTACAGAGATGTACACACACAAATATTGCCCTAATTATTTTAAAAATCATTTCAAAATAAATTTACCATTTTATTTATACAAAAAGCACATGCCCATTATAGAAAAGTTTAAAAATGCAAGTAAGAAAACATTCGTCACATTCTAACAGATCGCTTTCTCTCTCTCTCTCTTTCTCTGTTTTTATAACATATTTTCTTAAAAGATGGAATTGTAGCATATATACTGTTGTGTGGGTTGCTTTTTTAAAATAATGCAATATATATTTAGCAATCTCATATCAAAATATGATATATCTTTCTACAATATTAACTTTAAGAAAGCACCTTAATTTATTTAACCAGTACCCTATTTTTGAACATTTACGTTGTTTTCCCATTTTCATTACTATAGGTCATCTTCTGATTAATATTTTCAGTTAAATCTTTGTATATATTCTTTAATTTATAAATGAACTTTGAAAAAAAAACTTTATTGAGATGTAATCACATACCATACAATTTTCCCTTTCGACATATACAATTCAGTAGTTTTGCTATATTGCTTATTGATTTTTTAAAATTGTGGTAAAATAGATCATAAAATTTGCTGTTTTAACCATTTTAAAGAGTATGATTTAGTTACATTAATTACATTCACAATGTTGTATAGCCATCACTACTATCTATTTTCAACATTTTATAACCCCAAACAGAAACTCAGTAAACTTTAAGCAATAATTTCCCATCACAGTCTTCCCTCAGCCCTTAGTAATCTCTAATCTACTTTCTCACTCTATCAATTTCTCTATTTTAGAAATTTCATATAAGTGAAGTCATACAGTATTTGTCCTTTTGTGATTGGCTTATTTATTTGGCATATTGTTTTCTAGGTTCACCCATTTATAGCTAGCATGTGCCACAACTTCATTACTTTTACAGCTGAGTAATATTCCTTTGCATATACATGCCACATTTTTTTTATTCAGTCATCTTTTTTTAACTTTTAAGTTCAGGCGTACAAGTGCAGGTTGCTACATAGGTAAACTCGAGTCATGGTGGTTTGTTGTACAGATTATTTCATCACCCAGGTATTAAGCCTAGTATCCATTAGTTGTTTTTCCTGATCCTCTCCCTTTTCCCACTTTCCACCCTCCAAAAGACCCCAGTGTGTGTTGTTCCCCTCTATGTGTCCATGTGTTCTCATCGTTTAGCTCCCACCTATACATGAGAACATGCAGTATTTGGTTTTCTGTTCCTGCATTAGTTTGCTAAGAATAATGGCCTCCAGCTCCATCCATGTCCCTGAAAACGACATGATCTTGTTCTTTTTTATGGCTGCATAGTATTTAATGGTGTATATATACATTTCTTTACCTAGTCTATCACTGATGGGCATTTAAGTTGATTCCATGTCTTTGCTATTGTGAGTGGTGCTGCAATGAACATATGCATGCATGTGTCTTTATGATAGAATGATTTATATTCCTTTGGGTATATACCCAGTAAAGGGATTGCTGGGTCAAATATTTCTGTCTTTAGGTCTTTGAGGAATCACCACACTGTCTTGCACGATGGTTGAACTAATTTACACTCGCACCAACAGTGTATAAGCATTCCTTTTTCACCACAACTTTGCCAGCATTTGTTATTTTCTGTCTCTTTCTGACTGGTGTTAGATGGAATCTCATTGCGATTTTGATTTGCATTTCTCTAATGATCAGTGATGTTGAGATATGTTTCATATGCGTGGTGGCTGCATGTATGTCATCTTTTGAAAAGCCTCTGTTCATGTCTTTTATCCACCTTTTATGTAGTTGTGTGTTCTTTTCTTATAAATTTACGTTCCTTATAGATGCTGGATATTAGACCTTTGTAGAATGCATAGTTTACAAAAATTTACTCTAATTCTGTAGTTTGTTTGTTTACTCTGTTGATAGTTTCTTTAGCTGTGCAGAAGCTCTTTAGCTTAACTAGATCCCATTTGCCAATTTTTACTTTTGTTGCAATTGTATTTGGTGTCTTCATCATGAAATCTTTTCCTGTGCCTGTGTCCTGAATGGTATTGCCTAGGTTGTCTTCTAGAGTCTTTATAGTTTTGGGATTTACATTTTAAGTCTTTAATTAATTTTGAGTTAATTTGTGTACATAGTGTAAGGAAGTAGTCCAGTTTCGATCTTATGCATATGACTAGCCAGTTATCCCAGCACCACTTATTGACTAGGGAATCCTTTTCCCATTGCTTGTTTTTGTCAGATTTGCTGAAGATCAGATAGTGGTAGGTGTGCATTCTTATTTCTGGCTTCTCTATTCTGTTCCATTGGTCTATGTGTCTGTTCTTGTACCAGTACCATGTTGTTTTGGTTACTGTAGCCCTGTAGTATTTTTTGAAGTCCGTAGCATGATGCCTCCAGCTTTGATCTTTTCACTTAGGATTGCCTTGGACATTTGGGCTCTGTTTGATTCCATATACATTTTAGAATAGTTTTTTCTAGTTCTGTGAAGAATGTCAATGGAAGTTTCATGGGAATAGCATTTAATCTATGAATTGCTTTGGGCAGTATAGCCATTCTAACTACACTGAATCTTCCTTTCTATGAGCATGGAATATTTTTCCATTTGTCTGTGTCATCTGTGATTTCTTTGAGCAGTGGTATGTAGTTCCCCTTGCAGAGATCTTTCACCTCCCTAATTAACAGTATTCCTAGGTATTTTATTCTTTTTGTGGCAACTGTGAATGGGAGTTCATTTGTAATTTGGGGCTCAGTTTGACTGTTGTTGGTGTATAGGAATGCTAGCAATTTTTGCACATTGATTTTGTATCCTGAGACTTTGCTGAAGTTGCTTATCAGCTTAAGAAGCCTTTGGGCTGAGACGATGGGGTTTTCTACATAAAAGATTATGTCATCTACAAACAGAGATAGTTTGAATTCCTCTCTTTCTATTTGGATGCTTTATTTATTCATTTTGCCTGATTACCCTGACAAGAACTTCCAATTCTGCTTTGAATAGAAAAGATGAGAGAGGGCATCCTTGTAATGTGCAGTTTTCAAGGGAAATGCTTCCAGCTCCTGACCATTCAGTATGATATTGGCTGTGGGTTTGTCATACATGGCTCTTATTATTCTGAGGTATGTTACATTAACACATAGTTTATTGAGAGTTTTTAACATGAAGGGATGTTGATTTCTATCAGAAGTTTTTTCTACATCTATTCAAATAATCATGTGGTTTTTGTCTTTAGTTCTTTTTATGTGTTAAATCACATTTATTGATTTATATACATTGAGTCAACCTTACATCCCAAAGATGAAGCCTACTTGATAATGGTGGATAAGCTTTATAATGTGTTGCTGGATTCACTTTTCCAGTATTTTTTTGAGAAATTTTGCACTGATATTCATCAAGAATATCAGCCTGAAGCTTTATTTTATTTTTAGTTTTTGGTATCTCTGCCCAGTTTTGGTATCAGTATGATGCTGGCCTCATAGAATGAGTTATGGAGGAGTCCCTCCTTTTCAATTTTGTGGAATAGTTTCAGTAGGGATGATACCAGCTCTTTTTTGTACACCTAGTAGAATTCAGCAGTGAATTTGTCTGGTATGAGGCTTTTTTGATTGGCAGGCTACTTATTACTGCCTCAATTTCAGAACATTATATTGGTCTGTTCAGGGATTAAATTTCTTCCCGGTTCAGTCTTGGGAGGATGTATGTGTCCAGGAATTAATTCATTTATTCTAGATTTTCTAGTTTATGTGCAAAAAGGTGTTTATAATTTCCTCTGGTAGTTGTTTGTATTTCTGTGGGGTCAGTGGTAATATCTCCTTTATCATTACTTAGTGTATTTATTTGAATTATATCTCTTTTACTCTTTACTAGACTAGCTAGTTGTCAATCTATTTTATTATTTTTTTCCAAAAAAAAAAAAAAACCCACCTCCTTGATTCATTGACCTTTTGAATGTTTTTTCTTGTCTCTATTTTCTTCAGTTTAGCTCTTATTTGGGTTATTTCTTGTCTTCTACTAGCGTTAAAGTTTGTTTGCTCTTGGTTCTCTAGTTCTTTAGTTGTGATGTTAGGTTGTTAACTTGAGATCTTTTTAACTTTTTGATGTGGTGATTTGGTGCTATAAATTTCCCTCTTAATTCTGCCTTAACTGTGTCCCAGAGATTCTGGTACATTGTATCTTTGTTCTCATTAGTTTCAAATAACTTCTTGATTTCTGCATTAATTTCATTATTTACCCCAGTCATTCAGGAGAAGGTTGTTCATTTTCCATGTTATACTATGGTTTTGTGTGAAATCATTGATCTTGAGTTTTATTTGATTGCACTCTTGTCTGAGAAACTGTTATGATTTCAGTTGTTTTGCATTTGCTGAGGATTGTTTTACTTCTGATTATGTGATCAATTTTAGAGTACATGCCATGTAGCAATAAGAAGAATGTATATTATGTTGTTTTGGGGTGGAGAGTTCTGTAGATATCTATCTGTTCCATTTGATACCATGCTGAGTTCATATGTTTCATATGCTTGTTGGCTGCATGTATGTCATCTTTTGAAAAGCCTCAATGATTTGTCTAATATTGTCAGTGGGGAGTTAAAATCTCCCACAGTTATTGTGTGGGAGTCTAAATATTTTTGAAAATCTCTAAGATCTTCCTTTATGAATCTGGGTGTTCCTGCGTTGAGTGAATATATATTTAGAATAGTTAGATCTTCTTGCTGAATTGAACACTTTACCGTTATGTAATGCCCTTCTTTGTCTTTTTTTGTTTTTATTGGTTTAAAATCTGTTTTTTCAGAAACTAGGATTGCAACCTCTGCATTTTTTGTTGTTGCTTTATTTTCCATTTGCTTGATAGATTTTCCTCCAACCCTTTATTTTGAGCCTATGTGCCACTGCAGGTGAGATGAGTCTCTTGAAGACAGCATATCAATGGGTCTTGGTAATTTATTCAACTTACCACTCTTTCTTTTAATTGGGGTATTTAGCACATTTACCTTTAAGGTTAGTATTGATATGTGTGGATTTGATCCTGTCATCATCATGTTAGATGATAATTTTGAAGAACTGTTTATGTGGTTGCTTTATAGTGTCACTGGTCTGTGTACTTCCGTGTGTTTCTGTAGTTGCTGTTAACAGTCTTTTCTTTCCATATTAAGTGTTTCCTTCAGGAGCTCTTGTTAGGAAGGTCTGGTGGAAATGAACTCCCTCAGCATTTGCAAGTCTGAAAAGGATGTTATTTCTTCTCTGATGAAACTTAGTTTTCACCACATATGAAATTCTGGGTTGGAATTTCTTTCTTGTTTTTTTTTTTTTTTTTTTTTTTTTTTTTTTTTTTTTTTTTTTTGAATGTTGAATATTGACTTCAAATCTCTTCTGGTTTGTAAGGTTTCTGTGGAGAGGTCCACTCTTAGTGTGGTGGGCTTCCCTTTGTAAATGACCTGACCTTTCTCTCTAGCTGCCTTAACATTGTTTTCTTTCATTTTGACCTTGGAAAATCTGACGATTGTATTTCTTGGAGATGATCTTCTTGTGGAGTATCTTACTGGGGCTCTCTGCATTTTCTGAATTTGAATGTTGGCCTGGTATCTAGGTTAGGAAAGTTCTCATGTATGATATCCTGAAACATGTTTTCCAAATTGATTCCATTCCCCCCATCTCTTTCAGGTGACCCAACCAGTCATACATTTGGTTTCTTGACACAATTCCATGTTTTCTGGAGTTTTTGTTCACATCTTTTCATTCTTTTTTCTCTATTCTTGTGTACTTGTCTTATTTTAGAAAGACAGTATGCAAGCTCTGAGATTCTTTCCTCTGCTTGATCTATTCTGCTATTATACTTGTTATTGCATTATGAAACTATTGTAGTTTTTTTTTTTTTTTTTTTTTTCCAGTTCTATCAGGTCAGTTACATTCTTCTTTATACTGGTTATTTTGTCTGTCAGATTCTGCAAGGTTCTATCATTATTTTTAGCTTCCTTGCATTGGGTTGCAATGTGCTCCTTCAGCTCAGTGAAGTTTATTTTTATCCACATTCTGAATTCTACTTCTCTCATTTCAGCCATCGCAGCCTCAGCTCAGTTCCAAACCCATGCTGGAGAGGTGATGCAATCATTTGAAGGCAAGAGGGCACTCTGGCTTTTTGAATTTTTCTGTGCTCTTGTGCTGATTCATTCTCATCTTTTGGGGCATATTTACCTTCAATCTTTGAGGTTGCTGACCCTTGAATGGTTTTTTTTTTTTTTTTTTTTTTTTTTTTTCTTAGTCTGGCTACTCTTCCATAGGGCTGGTACAGTTTGCTGGGGGTCCACTCCAGTACCTAGTCACCTCAGATTTTCCAGTACCTGGAGGTATTCCCAGTAAAGACTGTGAAACAGCAAATATGGCAGCCTACTTGTCTCTCTGGGAGCTCTGTCCCAGGGAAGTATGGACCTGTTGCCAGCCTGAATGCAGGAGGTGGCTAGAGACCCTGGTTGGGAGGTCTCACCCATTCAGGAGGAAAGGTGTTGAGGACCTGCTTAAAAAAGCAGTCTGGCCACAATTTTGTACAGCATTGTACTTATGCTGAGGTATTTTTTCTGTCCCTGGTGGCGTTGGGCTTTCCACAAGGTGGAGGCTGGAAGAGCAAAGTTGCCCAAACAGCAATGATTCTGGCCCAACCCTTCTTTTGGAAGCTCTGACCCAGGAAGTTCTCAAATCTCTGTCAGCCAGAAAACACTGGTGGGTGTGGCTGGAGGCCCTGGTTGGGAGGTTCTGCCCAGTGAGGGGCCATGGATCAGGGACCCACTTAAAGAAACTATCTGGCCACATTTTTATAGAGCAGCTGAGCTATGCTGGGGGATCCTTTCTGCCTCCTATTAATTCGGACTCTCCACAACCCACAGGCTGGAATGGCTGAGTCACCCAAACAGCAAAGATGGAGGCTCGTCCCATGCCTCAGGAACTCCATCCCAACCAGATGCAACACTGTTGGTGGTGGCTGGCTGGAATTCCAAGCCAGTGAGTCTTATCCTGTGAGTCCCTGTGGAAGTGGGGCCCGCAGGCCATCATTGTTCATCTCCCTGGATTCAGCCTCTTTTCTAGGTGTATGTATGGAGGTGTCACCTCTCGCTTTGCTGGAGTTGCAGTTACTTTTGCCAGGAAGCCCAGAGTTGGAGTATGTAAAGCTCCTAAATCTCCACGTGTGCCTGAGTAGTGGCTCTACTAAGACTCCATGTAGCTCTGTGTGTCAGACTGAAGGCCCTGGTGGGGGGGAGTTCACAAGGGGCTCTCCTGACCCAAGGGTTGCAAAGGTCAATGGGAAAAGCATGGTTTCCCAAGGTCACACATTCACTCACCACTTTCCTGGGTGGGGGAGACCCCTTGGCTTCATGTCACTCCCTGGTGGGCCATTATTTTGCCTTTCTTTTCTCCATTTTCTTTGGGTTGAATTATGTTCTTGATTAGTCCCAATACGAGTACCTGAATGTTCAGTTGAAGGTTCTATATATACTCACCCCTTTCATTCCTCTCCACGAGAGCCACGCACCACTGCTTGTGCAGCCATGCACCACTAGCTGCTTCTAGTCAGCCATCTTTGGAGAACTCCCCCTTGTACATATTCTTAATCATCCCCCTAGACCAAAGGTTAGCAAAATTATTCTATATATGGCCAGATAATAAATATTTAAGGCTTTGAAGGCCATACAGACTCTGCAACAACTACTCAGCTCAGCTGTTAAAGTGTAAAAGCAGCCCCAATGTGTAAATGAATTAGCATGGCTGTATTACAATAAAATTTATTTACAAAACAGGAAGAGGGTAGGATCTAGCATGCGGGCCATAGCTTGCTGACCCCTGCCCTCTAATAAATTCCGAGAAATCCAATTGATAAGGTAAGAAATATATGTGTTTTAGGATTTTGATTTACATTACATTATAGGCCTTCAGAAAAGAGGTACCCATTTACACTCTTTCTGGTGATGAATGTGATCACCTGTTTTCTCATGGCATGATAATTTTTAAAGAGATAAGACCACAAGACCCAAGGAAAACATTCCCCCCTCCAACTTAAAAAATTTAGACCACTACAATCAGAGCCTGGAATCTAGTAACACTTTTCCTTATGAAGAGTCAAAATTGCCAGTCTAGAATTGTGGTGAAAGCATCATTATTAAACATAAAGTGTTATCAATAATATTTGTGGTATTTGACATGCCCAAGCCAACCACGGAAACATCTTAAGCAGTCATTTAGAGCTAACCTCCTAAGGTTGACAGGTGGTGCTAAAGAAAAGATTTTGGGGAATGGCAGAGGTATGGTAAATATAAATGCCTCCTCTGCCAACACGCATGCACATACGTGGTGGCTCATGCCTGTAATCCCAGCATTTTGGGAGGCCGGGGCAGGTGGATCACCTGAGGTCAGGAGTTCGAGAGCAGCCTGGCCATTATGGTGAAACCCCATCTCTACTAAAAATACAAAAATCTGCCGGGCATGGGGGCACTCGCCTGTGGTCCCAGCTACTCGGGAGGCTGAGGGCTGCAGAATCGCTTGAACCCGTGAGGCAGTGGTTATAGTGAGTGGAGATTGCACCACTGCACTCCAGTCTGGGCAACAAGAGTGGAACTCCATCTCAAAAAATAAACAAGCAAAAAACAACAACAAACAGAAAACAGCAGCTGACACTTCAGAGCATGGGAATGTGTTCTGCCTTGGGATTTTAAACAGCCAGTGTAAAGAAAATTACATACAGCTGCATGTCCACAGATATTTCCCACTGAGTTTAGAGGCTGGTGTCATTCTGAGTCCCACATTCATTTGTCTTTTCAGCCTAGTGACTTCAGGCTTTCTCTCTCACTATACAAAACTCTGGATTGTGATGAAGAGATGTTAGGAGATATTCAGAGACATGTGATGACAGAGGGAAACTGAGGAAGAGTCGAAGAGACAGAAAGAAAAAGTGATGGAAGAGAGAGAGAGTTTGGAAAGGTGTCTGAAGACTTTGACATCAGAACTCTCAAAAAAATGGAGAAACTTTATACCATAAGGAATGCTGAGAGAGAAATAAAGGGCATAGGAAAGATTCCTGAGGAACAATTGGCTGGTTTGTATTCCTGTGCATCCCTCACTCTGAGTCTTATACGCAAACCAGATTAATGCATTACTGCTTCCCAAAATCACAGTAATAGCAGAGTCACTTAATAGTTTTGTAACTCTGGGTATGTTTACTTAGTCTTCCTGAACTTTAGTTTACTTATCTGTAAAATAAGGATATTACCATTTACCTGGTATGTTAGCATATTGACTAGCACATAACATTTGTTCAATAAATGGTAACTGCTATCAGCTACCATTACCACCACCATCATCACTAAGATATCTGGAGTACCCCCTCTGTCCACTATGACAGCCACCCTGTCCTTAAAACCACAATTTCCTTCCAACACGAAGTAAAAAGTAGATTAAATGAGAGTTGTCCAGGGCCAGTGTCCTACAGCACCGGTCTCAAGTATTTGTTAATTTGTATCCTAAGACATTTTTTCTCACTACATTCATTGGCTATTGTGGTTCATATTTGTGAATGTGTTTGTGGGTGTGTGTGTATATGTGTGTTGGTTTTGTGGGCTATTTGATCAACAGCCTCTATGAATTGAAGGTCATCATTTACTGACGTGATGATATTATTTACTGAGGTGATAATATTATTTCACTCTGCACAGCAGTTCTGTTTTGCAATTTCATTTATTCAGAATATAAGTCCTGCTCACAATAGATGCAAGCTTTCAATTCTTGATATTCCATTGTTTAGCCTAGCCATTTACAAAGAGAGAGAGAAAAAAGAGAAAACTGGAAATTAAACCACAGTAAGCAAGTGAAACAAACAAACACTTGCAAATCATGGAATGTTAGAGTCTGAAGAAAACATCCTGATTATCTAAAAACATCTAGTTATAGCAGAGAGAGGTTGAGGTCCACAGGCAAATGAAGAGTAAGGTTTTAAAAATCAAATACAGGGCTTCAAAGTTGTGGTTTCTGATGTTTAATATTATGCTTTTCTTTCCTGCTTAAAGATATGAAACAGGTCGGGCGCGGAGGCTCAAGCCTGTAATCCCAGCACTTTGGGAGGCTGAGGCGGGCTGATCACAGGGTCAGGGGATGGAGACCATCCTGGCTAACACGATGAAACCCCGTCTCTACTAAAAATACAAAAAATTAGCCGGACGTGGTGGCGGGCACCTGTAGTCCCAGCTACTTGGGAGGCTGAGGCAGGAGAATGGCGTGAACCCGGGAGGCGGAGCTTGCAGTGAGCTGAGATCGCGCCACTGTACTCCAGCCTAGGTGACAGAGCCAGACTCCATCTCAAAAAAAAAAAAAAAAAAAAAAAAAAAGAAGAAGAAAAAGAAAAAAAGGTATGAAACAGAGCACTAACAAGGGCTCGGCAAAGGGAGTATTCATTGAGAGCACTTAGGCTCCCTCCAGACTGCAGAACAAATAAGCAGAAGAGTGCACTATGAGAAAACAGAAGGGAAAATAACAGTGGAGATAGGGTGCATTCATACTCTGCATTGTCAGCACTGCCTTTCCTTTGTTTACTTTGAGGATTTGGGGGAGGAGCAGCAGCTTATATACTTATGGTTAACTCTTTGATCTCTGCCAAAACTTATTAAGTTCTGGGGTTAAACTTGTAACATGAATAAGTGAACTTCTAATGTAAATCAAACCAATTCTATCGACCTTTGATTATTATCAATTTCAGATTTGATGTGTGTCTGCTAAAGTTGGAAAAGTAGGTGCTGAATATGGACTAAAAAGATTCTTCCCCTTTCATTATCACTGGGCTATGTAATAGTGTGAAAGTCGTTGTGGGGAGTGGTGTGTGTGTGTGTGTGTGTGTGTGTGTGTAATAGACTCAATAAACAAATTACAATCCCTGACATAGTCTGAGGATAGTTTGTTTGATATTACATGAGTGTTGACTATTTTATTGAGAGGTATTGAAAAATACAATTTTGCAAAAAGCTCAGACTTTGGTTGCTTGTTTGCTTGTCCTTCCTTTTTCAATAGAATGAGCTCTAACGGTTGATTAGACAACTGACAAACCATGATGATATAAAAGTTATGGCTGTTTTGCAAGAAATAAGCTAAAAAACAGAAGAGAAAATCTGTGGGTAAGGTGAGGAGGAAAATGTTCTTTTAAATTATTGGAGTTTTGCTAGTTATGATATGATGGCATTATTGGGAGACTGGAGAAATACAGAGGAATATGTTCACTTGATCTGAGGCAAAATATGTGATTTGGGCAAATGAATTTTTTACACAAAAATAAACTGAGCTTCATCCTATTATTTTTGTGCTTTGGGTGGAGACAGGGTGCTGAGAAATAGTTGGGTCTTCCAATTCCTTGATGGACCTCTAATTTACAATGAATGCAGACTTTTTCCAAGTCTCATTTTATAGTTATTAATACTTATGTTTACTACTATGGCAACTTACCAGCTTCACCTATGTCTGATATTATTTGATATAATTAAAAAAAATAAATTTTACCATGTATATTTAAGGCATACAACGTGATGTTATTGGATACATATAGATAGTCTAAAGGTTACCATAGTGAAACAAGTTATTTAATGTAATTTGTCCCAAGTCTCTAGTCTTTAAAAAAGTTGTTTCAAACCTTCAGAAGTTTATTACTATTGAATACTGAAAACATTCCCTTCAAAAGCAGCATAAGTCATTAAAAAGTTATGCATACAATGACTCAACACTTGACAACTTTATTATAGTTACAACATTTTATAGCTCTATTTACATTATTAATGGCACAATAGGAACCACAAAGTACAAAAGACTTAGTCTGGTTATACATGTTACACTTATGAACAATTTGCAAATTAAGGCTAATACTTTATGTTCTGAGTCTTATTTCTCTCATTGAGATCATTTTTCTGGGCCGGGCGCGGTGGCTCAAGCCTGTAATCCCAGCACTTTGGGAGGCCGAGACGGGTGGATCACGAGGTCAGGAGATCGAGACCATCCTGGTGAACACGGTGAAACCCCGTCTCTACTAAAAAATACAAAAAAACTAGTCGGGCGAGGTGGCGGGCGCCTGTAGTCCCAGCTACTCGGGAGACTGAGGCAGGAGAATGGCGTAAACCCGGGAGGCGGAGCTTGCAGTGAGCTGAGATCCGGCCACTGCACTCCAGCCTGGGCGACAGAGCCAGACTCCATCTCAAAAAAAAAAAAAACAAAAAAAGAGATCATTTTTCTGTTATAGTTACAAAAATAATGTGACTTTGGAAGAACTCAGTATGTAGACAGATTCTGAGTCAATAACAATGCCATTTAAAACAACTTCTACAATCAGAAGTGGCCTTCTTTCTTTGTGTAAGTTTTATTGCTAATAAATAGTCTAGAAGTTATAATATGTGAAAAAGTAAAAGAATTGAAAAAAGGAATCTAATAACACTCACAAACTAATGGAAACCACAGTAACTTGAAAAATCTGCAAATTGAGATAAATATTCAGTAGATTATTATAAAACTGCATTGAATTAAGTACTTCCCTCAAGATATTTAAAATTTTCATTAAAACTGGTAATTGAAATTTGCATTGCCCTGAGGAAAAGAAAAATGATTATATTGTTTACCCTCATCTGTAATCAAATTTTTGGCAATTATGAAAGGCATAGAATTAGGGCAATTTTAAATGTCACCAGATTCAAACATTTTTACCTCCCAGTGTTTCATCTTTTTACCCCAAATGGAAAGTAATATCAATTAATCCAACACAACTAATACAGGCTTATATTATGAATTTATCCTTAAAATATTGAAATATAACACTTACCCTCTTGATGGAAGCTGAGAAATTTGATTGAATCTGAAAAACTATGCAGTATGGGTTGAATACTAGGTAGAAGGGATTTCAGTATTTTCTGTGTTCCATCACTAACCCACTTGTTGAGTTGTCTACCGTATTTCAACTTGCATTTCTCTGTCAGAATTACTATAATATATTTTATTGCGTAGTAATTGTGGCATGAGGATGGGGACTCAGGGAAGCAAAATAATTCTAGTTACATAATAGTCATGTGTGAGATCTATACTATGAACATAAAGGGTTCTTTAGTTTTATATGGTGTGGTCTCTGGAAGAACTAAAGGGTTGCAGAGGGCAAATATGAATCATGTAAGTAGCTACATCCTTAGGAAAATGATAAGGAGAAAGCAGAGGTGTAAGTATCTCTCAAGTGGTACCAGGAAGGTTGAGGAATGTTCTAATAGCTCAAAAAGGCTGATGAATACTCAGGCACCATCTATAATAGAAAGTATGAATGACTCAATAAATTTTATTTCAGTGACATCTTCACCGAGAATATAGCCTCTCTAGTAGCTTGCCACCACCTAAGAACTGCTCCTTTGGTTTACAGCATTACTTTTTCTGGAAGTCTCTTGTGACAAGTCATTATTTCCTCCATATATTCAGAGTGGTTCTCAAACAGGGCTATGCATTAGACACATCTGGGAAATCTGTTTATAGTACAGACTTGTAGACCTTATTCTAAGAGCTTCTGATTCAGTATGTCTCCTCTGAGGCCCTGGAACTTACATACCTCCCACACTATTCAGGTGATTTGATGCTGCAGATTAGTATATAAGAATCATTTCATTAGCAGCCATTAATAATAAGTGGTGATTCATTTCATTTTTCTCATGTACTAAAGTCTACAGGATTAAGAAAAAGAAAAGGTTAAGGATTTATTTGACGGAAAGATGGAAAGAGGTTCAGAACTGAGAGATACCTTGGGAAGAAAACACAGTTCAGAAGAACAAACAGTGAAAAGGCTGCAAAAAACTATGGGCTACCTGAGGAAAAAAGTTTTCCAAAAGGAAATGAGAAGGCTATGAATTGTAACACAAAAGTTATCTGTGTCATAATTTTGTGCAGATAGATCTCAAATATTCTGAACCACCAAGTGATGGATCTCCACATCCAGAACTTCCTGCCTAGACCTCATTAGGAAATAAGATGCAATGAAGAAAACAAGGACATTAGGGGTGTGTCTACATCAAGAATTATGAAACACTTAATTATGGTTATTTTCTGGATCATGAGAATTCCAGGTGACACTCCTGTCAACCCATTAAAATTTATGTTGTGACATTTAGAATATTTTAGCTATGACTTTTTCCCAGGATCATTTCTCCCCATCTCTTCCCAAAATATCAAAAACTAATTACAAAAGGCCCTAGCACACTTTTTTTTAAGATTTGGAGTCTTCATTGGATTCTCCCACCCTGACCATGGTTTTTTCATATTGAAATATAAACCTGGCCTAACTGCCAAAGATATTTAATGTGAATATCTGAAAAATATTCAATGGTGGCAACAACTGGGAACTTTGGGAATGTGTCTAATTATAACACTTTAATGTAAGCCCAGGTATAGGCATCAGAAAGCATCAGCCCATTTACCTACTGTGTCATTTTCTGTGCTAAGTTGCTTGATTTTAGCACTTCCATCTTATAGGATCTTACTTTGTTTCAGATGGAGTCTCTGTTCTGTAGAGAAAAGTTACTGGTTGAAGCTGTGCTAACTCTCATGAATCTTTGGTCCCTGAAAACAGAAACAACAGAGATCACAGAGATGAGGATGATGTAAAAGCTAACAAAACTGATTGCTTACTTTACATTAGGCGCTGTGCTGTGATTTTGAAACACGGTGTCTCATTCAATCCTCAAAACAATTATGTGAGGTAGATAATGTAATTATTTGCATTTTACTGATAAGGAAACTGAGGATAAGCCAAGTTAAATTAATTTTATAAGGTCACACAGTTTTAAGTGACAGGACTCGAACTCAAACAATTATCCATCTGAAGCTTTAAACAATATACTGAAAGAGTAGATCTCATAAGACAAAATAATTCAATTAAATTTTAGGACCTGGATATGGTACTGCTATAAGTGGACCACAAAGAGGTCATCTCCTAAAGCATACTAGCTACAGCAGTTATGTAAAACCTAACCTAGACTACCCACTCAGATGCTGAGTATGGCTGACAGTCATGCTCTAGCTCTTCAGAGCACTACATAATGAAGTTGCAACCTCTTTCAGGAGCTTTTTCCTCTTCTTGCAAGTACCTATATTATATTTTTATAGAGACCTCATTGTAGGACTTTGCCTATTCTGTATGTTCCCATCCATTAAGGATAAAAATCTGTCCATGAAAAAGTTAAGGAGTAAAACAAAAGAAATCTCAAATTCTTACACTAAAATTTCCAAATCAACAGTATATAATTTTCATTAAGCTAAGGACCTATTTACCCTTCTTTTAATAGGTTGGTGCAAAAGTAATCCAGGTTTTTGCTGTTACTTTTTAAAGTGTTATTAAGCATATTCTGCTTATATTCCTATTGCCAATTTTAATTATTGACTTTTACTAATCTCTCCTTGATTTCCTTTAAATCACTAATATTTATAAGGAAATAGTCAAGTGTTATTAAATATGCACACATGATTAATTTTGTAATATTTTTATTTCTTACATATTATAGCAGAATGTCTTATAATTAATCTATAAGGTAGTATTTATGTTAGTAAATGGTTACTCATCACAATAGATATACAGTAGTAAGCCATGTAATTAATATTGCTGACAATACTTTCTGGTAGTTCTCTTGTCTTTTAGCTCTGACAGAATACATATTTATTAATAAAAACAGACAAAAGTCTCCCAAACAAAGTTGAGCTCATTATGAAGGAGTTTTTAGACCTGATTAATCTAGTGACTCTGAGTCATCCATTTAAGGGTAAATTATCACTATCATCATCATTGTGTAGGATAATTCCAGAAAAGTTTTTGATGAATAGTGCTCTATTAGTATAGGCAAGTTCTTCAAACACCTTCTAATGCCTACCTGATGGATGCAATGAGCAGAGCCATGCAAGTCCACAGAAGAGCTAGGTTTTATTTTCTCTTTCTCTACTTATTCTGATAAAAGGCCTGGGTCAAATTTTGTCTTTTTCAAATAATTGCAACATGGAATCTCTATACTCCACTGAAAGCAATGTGATTTAAACCATTTTTGTGTTTTCCTTTTCTTTACTAATTTTGATAAAAGACTTAATTTAGAACATTTAATTTTATTATAAAGGGATTATTTGGGGCTTTTGTTGAAATCAAAAGGGGACCTTCACGATAGTTTTTGGTTTTATTTTGTTCTTCTATCATGGTGACAGCAAGTATATTTTTTAAGCTTGTCTATGTATGGCCTGATAAACACTCATTAGTATGTGCCTGATAAACACTAACTGAATGAATAAATAACCTAATCAATATTCAGAGGAGAAAATAAGTTTTGTGGACATACCACTCCCTATAAATGGGCTGGTTTAATTGGTCCATATTGGTGTCCTGGGTCTTTTTTAATGCATCCTAGATGATCTCATATATTCTCATGACTCTAATAACTACCTCTGCTAATGATTCCCAGATTTCTATCACTATCCCAGATATTTCTCCTAGGTTCCAGATGAAATATCTAGTTGCTTACTGAATATTTCTATCTGGATGTTTCTCACTCATTTGTAGTACAATACATCTGTATCTGAACTCATCACTATCCTCACTCTCAAATCTGTTCTGTGTTCCATGTCTCAACAAATGGCATCACCACCACCTTTCCAACTGCCCAATTCAAAATCTGAATGTCATCTTTGAGTCTTCTTTCTCATCTACATTAAATCAGCTGCCGAATCAAATTGATTCTGTCTTCTTAGTAAGTCTTTATTAATTTCTTTTCACACCCATTGCCACCACCTTAGATCAAATTGTCATTATTTCTTTTTTGGACGACTACATAATCTATTAACAGGTCATCTTTATTACAGTTTGCCCTCCCCAAATTTATTTTCCTCTTTGTAGCTAAATACAAGCATTCAGCCAAAAAGCATTTTTATCATACAACAATCTATAGACCAGTTCATATTCATTTTCAAAATTTAAGCTTTCTTCTTTTGGGGGGTGGGGGGAGGTGGATCAGATAAGTACAACCTTCATGTTTATTCCATACTTTACATACCCTGGTACTTATCATATTCTACCATAATTATAGATATGCTGGTCTGGAAAAGTCCACAAATTGTGTTTCACATCTCAGCCAGCACTTGACACATAGTAAGTACTCAATAATTACTTGCTAGATGAAAGAAAGAGAGAAAGAAAGAAAAAGAAAGAGAGAAAGAAACAAACAAACAAAAAGAAAAAGAAAGAGAAAGAAAGAAAGAAAGAAAGAAAGAAAGAAAGAAAGAAAGAAAGAAAGAAAGAAAGAAAAAGAAAGGCTAGAAAAAGTTAAATCCATCCATCCATCCATCCTTCCATCCAGTTATTCTAGTTTAATGAGACCTGAGAGACAAAGCAGTCGAGTCCTTAAAAGGCATGTAATCTAGTAGATGATTGTTTAGAGTGTGTGCTTTATTTGATTAATCAATTTGAGAAGAAGCAGGTGAATTATCAATGCCTTTAGGAGAGGCATATCTATGTGCTTTTTGTTCTAAATTTATGAGTGGCACTGAGATGAGGCATGGGTATTCTGGAGAAAAGGACAGCTTTTGTTGGGGACACAGGTTTATTCATTGTTATTGTTCTTGTTTTTGTTGTCTTTTGGATTGTATTCCTTTTTCAGGTCAGACAATAGCTGCAAGGTCTTAGTATATTGCAAGCAAAGATGTGCTATGTGAGATGTACCATGATAGTCATTCTTCTGGTATGCAGAGATGAGTGTGCCTGCTCTTTTTCTCCCTCCAGCAAAGTCTAGGGAGTCTTAGTTGCACTCCTCACTCTCCTAATAAAGGATGTCATTATGTTGATTGGTTTCGAAGTCTACTGAATGATTGATGTAGGCTATGATGATCTATATTTATAGTCTGTTCTATTATTTTACATGACTATTCTGTGACTGGAATTCCTGGCACAATATTAGTTTACATTTATGCAAACTAAATATATAGAGTGAGTTTTCTAAGCTAGGGGCCCTGATGATTTTATTAAACATGATTAAAGATCATATCCAAGAGCTTGACAAGAAAAGCCTATAATATGTCATGATATCTTTCATGAGCAGGACATAAACAAAGTGAGAAGGAGAAGGGAGGTAAATGCATGTTTTAACTCTTTCATTTCCTGAAAGCAAATAAGACAGAGTTGCTCATTATCTTATTTTAAAAGAGAGAAGTTAGAATCCTGTAGTTTTGCTGCAATAAGAATGGTCTTTTTTGTTGTTGTTATTTTTGGCCACATGATGTTCCTTGGAAAGAACAACTGAAAATAATCAACTTGCAGCCACAAGTTGGCTTTGTGCCCCAACTACACTTGAAGTGAAGACTTCACACAAAACCATTTAAAAAGTACTCATCAGGCTAAAAAAAAAGGCAGATCCTACCTGTCTAAGAATAATTCAAGCCAAGAAGACCAATCAATATAAATAAATAGGTCAAAAATAAAAACAATAGGAACTTGGCATGTTGATTACTCTGATAGTACAGATTTCTTTACCTTTTCTTTACTGTCAGGTAATGTAACTAGAAAGTGTTTTTCTTAAATTTTTGTTTGAAAACATTTCTGATTTCCTTTCCGACTGCTGGTTGTCATCAAATTCTGAATTATTTAAATGCTATTTTTCAAGCTCAAAAATATAGTTTTAGTTCTTTTTATTCTCTATAATTATATTCTCTATAGATATATTCATATGATCTGAGGGAAAGAACTTACAAAAGGGAAGGTTGTGTAATGAAGAAAGTGTGTTTATATGTGTGTGTGTGTGACAGAGAGAGAGAGAGAGAGAGAGAGAAGGAGAATGAGTTTGGTGGGAGAGCTGAGTTTAACTTCACTTATTCCTTTCAAAAATTTCTACCTACTCCTTTTCCCTGAAATGTGCCAATTAAAAAAAAATCACAAAGCTATAAAGTTTCTTTTTAACTCTTTTTAAAAAGTTACACAAATAATGTATGAACTCATTCTTATTACAGAAATTTAAATAACACTTAAATATAGGCAAAGATGACAGGTCCATTAGACATGCCCATCCATACTCAATCCACACCCCAGAAGTAGCTTTTAATATGTATGTTTCCCATCCATTTTAGGAAACATTTTTTATTAAATAATCTGAAAAAATAACAAACTACCAAAAAGCAGGGACAATGTTTACATTTTTAAATTTTTTACACAGAACTTTGTGTAATGCAACCTCATTGCAACACTTTTTGTTTCATTTTACAGATGAATTTTGCACAAGACATGTTTATCTTAGTTTCTTAGGTAAAAAGTAGCAACAAGACAGCCCTGGAAGGCTGTTTCAGTTATTAAACCATCTCGTTTGGATCCAGAACAGTAGGATATTAAAGTTTTCAGCACACATTATTCTGTATGAAGTGGGCACAATACATATTTCATATTGATGTCAGAAGCATATTCTTCTCAGTAGGTCTACTCAGGCAGAATATAGACGAGTAGCTATCTAATGAGTTTAATCAATGTCATTACTAAGGTTGGCACACTAATTAAATTTTTTAATCTCTCATTTGCTGAGCTTTTGGTATGAGGAATTTATAAAACTGCCTCAAGTCTCTAATATTCATATATGTGTAGCATACGTGTTCATGATAATACAATTTCCTAAAGAACCAATACTAAGCATGCACTATGTCATGAGCTAAACATTGTGGAGGATACAAAAGAATGACGTATTCACATTCTCTTGTCTTCAATGAGTCCAGCTGGTAAGATGACACACAAATACACGAAACAAGGGAATAACTAAACTGAGTACAGAGTATTAATGTGAAAGAGTTAGGAAAGGGGTACCTCGAAGATGACTTCACAGAGATAGTGGTACATGAGCTAGGTCTCAAAATTAGGTAGAATTTAATTAGCTTATGAGAAATGTTAAGAGCAAGGCTTCTGGAATCAAACTACCTAGATTATCAATTCTGGCTTCAAAACTTTCTGGTCACGTGATCTGGGAAGGTACTTATTATGTCTGCTTTAGTTATCTCATCTGTAAAAAGAATATGCTATTAATACTATTTACATCATAAAATATTGGTGAATATAAATTGAGATAATACCAGTAAAGCATTTAGAACAGTACCAGGTATATGTTACTATGATCAATAACTCTTAGCTACTACTATTTAGATTATCACTGCAATGAAAAGAAATTTTTAAATGACTAATCTCTGTGTAGCATAGCATTATATAGAAGTATTTCTTTTTTACTCTCTTTAAGGCTCTCATTTAGAATATTTATTCAGTAATTTGACTTGTACCTTTTTTCTTACTCTGTATTTTTCTGTATAATTTGGATTTTTGTTTTTACATTCAATCCATTTTTTATGCAGATTGATGCAGGTATAATTTACACACCTTAAATTTGCCCATTTTAAATACATGATTTCATGAGTTTTAGTAAATTTATTTTGTTCAGTTATCATTACAATCCAACTGTAAAACATTTCTATCACCCCAAAAGAAGCTTCATAACCATTTACAGTTAGAACTTAATGTACATGTTTTATTTGTTTTTAGTTTTTTAAGTGTCAACAGAGAAAAAATACAATGAAAGAGGATATGGCAGCAAACCTAACAGTCAACTAATAAATAATTACTGCTTCCTTTCCAAAATAATGCTACAACCAAAAATTATACTTTCAGACATATCCTGCTGTGTCAAATCATGCTGTTTTGGTATTACATTTACCCCTATCTTTTAAAATACACTTGGGTAAGTTGCTCTAAAATATTTTCAGCCCATTGGCCCCTTTGATGGGGCAAAGATTTCATGGACCACCTACATCACCTGCTCCTGCCTTTCTGCAAAAAACCCAAACAAGTCTCCTTAGAATTTGGGAAAGACCTACGTTTGAAAAGATACCAGTGAGGTTATGTCTAGATTTGTATTAAAAACATAAATTTTGAATGCATGATAGTTACAAAAGAAGAGACATTGTTATATTATTTTCATTAATGATATAAGATAGCCTGTGGACCACCTGGACACATGTGGACCATTACTTGTGAACCAAAGTTCTGTGTCAGAGTTATCATAAAACTATGACATACTGAAATGGTCACATGGGCATGGTCAGGCAAACCTACGCTTGAATTCTAACTCAGTCACTTAGTAGCTGCATGACCTTAGGCAAATAACTTTTCACAGCCTCAGTTTCCCTCTCTGAAAATAAAGAAATAATATCTACATTGTTGGGTTACATACACATACTAAGAATGTGTATGTAAATCACTTAACATTTAGTAGAAAATAAATATTATTTTCTTCCCTCTGCCTCCCTCTTTCTATTCCTTTCTCCCTTTTTTCATTTCCTCTTCCTTTTCTTCCTTTCTCTCTCTTTCGCTCTAGCATTTGTATTCATTCTAATTCGCTGTGAACAAAGCTGGTAAAATCTCCCTTTTAGGGAATCTATACACAATAAATTCATTTCTCAACACAAAGAGTCACAAGAATGCAATTATAGCATTCAAGCTAGCTCATTCTCTAGCCAGACCTTTTCTCAACATCTCCTGCCATCACTTTTTCCCCTTAAGTATAGCTGAGCTTTGATGATTCAAATCAAGTCTGATGTAATAACAGGTTCTTTGTAGTTGCATTCTTACATGTGTTCTGGGGTTTTCCAAACACTCCCTCTCAATTTCCCATTATTTCATGTTGAATTATATTTTGTTTATCAGTTTTTATAAGGTGTTCTTTGCAATACCTCATTAGGTAAGTATAGCTCATTTGATATTTGATTACTTATTAGTTCTTCTCTGAGTTAAGGGTTTTGAACATGGAGAATGATTAAAACTTCTATTTTATTATGCACATGATGGCAGCAAAAATGTTAGTAGAAGAATGCTTTGTTGAGTTTGTTTCTCACACTTTATTCTGTGGTAGTAAATGTGAATTAGCATAAACCCACATTGTTCCTGGAGCTGTGCCTACAGAAACTGCTCTAGTAATGTGTTTGCATGACACATAATTAAGTGCATGTTGTAACTTGTTCCTAACTATTATACACATCAGTTTGAACAATGTGCAATATCCAAGCATAAAATTAAGACCTGTGCCTTCATTTTGTCTGTCAAGTCTCTCTGATTTTAAGAGTAGGGGTGACCCTCAAGTCATAAAACAATAAAAGTCAATATAAAACACAAAAGTCAAAAATACCTGGGAAATACTAGATAAAACAAACAGATGAGATTGTTAGTTAATTTTGCCACTACTTTGTTACTGAAAAGTCAGACTCACTTCTTGTCAAGCCACAGCAAATAGAGTTTTCTTATCAAAGTGTGAATGCCTTGCCCTGAAATATGAGTTCCTGCACTTGGCAAGTGCCCTCACTTATTCAGACAACTAAAATTTATTGCAGGAGAGCCACAGAGAATGAATAACATAAAGTAACAACTATCTATCTCTTGGAACATTTAATTCCAGAAGTGGATACAGGTACAGTTGGAATAGAGGGACCAAGTGGAGGCAGAGAGTAATAGAAAAGAGAGGTACAGTGTGAAGGCAAATCATGTAGGGCATGTCACCATTTGAAAGACTTCAGTTTTTGCTTTGAAAGACATGGGAAGTCACTGGAGAGTTGTGAGAAGGTTAATGACGCGATCAGACTTATATTGTAAAGTGATTATTCTGGCTGCTGTGTTCACAATACACTATAGAAGCTATGAGGACAGAAGCAAGGATACCAATTATGAAGGTATTATAATATTACAGGCAAGAGATTACGGAGGATTGGGCCAGAGGAGGTGGTGAGAATTGGCCTTAATCTGGACATATTTCAAAAGGGATAGGGAAAGTAGTAGGATAATAAAGATTTTATATTACAAGACCCTGGAAAGCTGATACCAGTTTACTTAACTGGCCTTATTTCCCACACAATCCAGAATCATAAGATAATAAATGTATATAAGAATTATGAAGATAATGATATATTCCTTTTCTGAAACCATTATTCTCTCAAACCTCCCACCCACCCCTCTTTAATTAGTTTCTTAGATAAAAATGTACTCAGGCTGGTTTTACGTGACTAATCAGATCAGTTGTATTATGGGTCAATCACTACATAGCCAGGTGGAAAACAAGTAACCAGTCCTAATCTGTCTTTTTAAAAAAATTGTAAAGATAGAGTCTCACTATGTTGCCTAGGCCAGTCTCAAACCTCTGGCCTCCAGTAATCCACCTGCTTTGGCTTCCCAAATACTGGAATTACAGGCATGAGCCACTGTGCCTGTCCCCTAGTCTGACTAATGACTGAAAAAGGCCTGATTTGAATGACAATTTAATAGAATTTTGAAGTTCAAAGCTGTCCTGGAGATCACTTAGTTTAGATATTCCCAAACTTTTCACATAGAGAGGCCCTTTTAAAAATTGCAAAATGGAGTTCTCCCAAGATAAAGGTACCACTTTTAGCAGCTGTTGATTGAGAAAATACATAACGAACAGCTACAACAAATTCAGCATTGGTTTTAAATGAATGTGTATTTTTTATTAATCTTAACGACATTTACACACATATATGTGCAGTATATATTATTTATGTACTCTACAGACTGTGACTCATGAATCTCTAAATTAATATACTCTTTGCAATATATTTGAGCCCTTCCTTTGAGGTAGGGATATAACCCCAAAGAACCTTTGGTTCTTAGATTTGAACCACTGAGATTCAATCCTTACTTTCCAAATCCCATGCCTGATTTTGCAGGTGAAAAAAAAATTAGATTCAAAGAGGTTAAGTGATTTGAGCAAGCCAGTATCAGTACTGGGAAAGGAAGGGAGAGCTATGGGGTAGAGGACAAAGTCTTTGACTTAGTGTCAGGAAAATTGAGCTTGCAGCATAGGTCTCAAGCTAGTCTTTTCTCTTTGAGCTTTGGTTTCTTTATATATAAGGGGAAGAAAATGAAACAAATCTTATATAATTACGGTGAGGACTAAGATATTATGCACACAAATACTTTCTTTTTATTGATCCTGCTATAGAATGGAAAGGTTTTACCATTATTAGAAACTGATTCCTAGTTCAGAACACTCCATGAATTATTTCATCCTTTTTATGACAACATTTGGCCATGTTATTTTCACGATTCTGATGCTAAAATCAGATGAAAGACACAGCATCAATTTGCTTAACACAAAATAACAATAGCCCAATCCACTATTCAAAATACAGGAATGAATGAGTGTCATAATGGAAACATTGTCTCAGTAAGGCCAACATTTGTATTTTATTGTTTTCACTGCTTTTCTATGTTTCTGAATTCAAGAAGAATCTATTGTGCTTCTGTTATAATCTGAATGGTCTTCTTGTGAGTTTAAAGTAGTTTCTTTTACAAATTGATCATTAAATTATATGAGCTTTAGAATCAAAGCTAGTGGTTCAATGGAGTCCTCAGAAATCCCGTATTGTGGGCATCTCTACTGATAAATAACTTATGGCAAAAGCAACTTCAACCAGGTTCTCGAATGATGGTTACTTGGCATGATATTATATTAGTAGCCATTACTATTAGAATATATGAGCCAAACCACCATATCATTTCCCTGCTTTTTTTTCTAAAGTGAATTTAAAATATTTCTGTAATTTAGAGCAGATAATATGAAATCTAGACACTTTTTTTTAGTCATCCTCTCAAAATAGGTGCATCAAGTCTTCCTAGCTATTACATTCAACTGTGCAAACAGATTTTAAATGCATGCATATGAAATCTAATGACTTACTGATGGACGTGAGTATTGAAAGGACTTAAAGTGGGAATTAAGGGTCCAATCATTTAAAATTATTCCTTAGGTGTGGTTACAGCCTGTGATGCACTCACACATGTATGACTTTGTAACAAGTGAATTGAGTCATTAAATGCTGTAATGGCACTCAAAAGCTATTCTCTAACCTATGCACAAGAAGTTTGAAGAAGGAGCATGTGGGGAGTAGTTTAGAGAACATGCCGAGTGAGCACACGGTTGGACAAAAGTGGCTAAGGAACTTATAGGGGACAACTTTTCTGTTTCTTATAACTTGACTGCTGTTCCAACATTTTACTCTGAAAGAGGATGGGGGCTATGCATATTCTTTTGATATTTTTGCTAAATTGAAGATTAGTGAGTGTGGAGAACCAAGCTCCTTGGAATATGTGTTCCTAAGAGACAGCAATCTTTCCTCGGGCATGCCTTGACATTAAATATTAAGCAATCAACCCTTTGACTTCCATCACATAATTCTTACACTATCCATAGGTTGAAATGAGAAGATTCTTTGGACCACTGTGTGTATGTGGTGGAGTGGTATAGAAGGGAGGATTTTTACAGCAATTTCCCTGAAAAGTTAAACTACAGTAGGTAGTTCTTATATGATTTCTGATTGGCCTATATTTCCTGATATCTACCACAAAGTGTCCATACAACGTGATATTGAAAATGTCATTGTTAGAGCATCATTTCTTTAATTTCCCTTTAAAGGGGAAATTTTCTAGGATGAGATAGCATTTTAAATTGTTGATTGTCATTTATACTTTGGTATTTTAGGTACTGGAGCCTGAAGAGACATTGATATCTAGAAGAACAAAAGTCAAAATGGCGTTAAAGATAGAGATTCTCCTTTATAATTTTATTCTGCAAAATGTTGTAATTTGACATTATTTCTCCTTTGCCTGCTGCCATAAACCTGTAATTAAATGCCCATCTCATAGAGCCATCATGGAAATAAGTGAGATAATGCATGTAAAGCACCAAGCACAGAACTTAGCAAATAGTAAGTTCTCAGTAAATGTTAACTGTAGAAATCCCCTGGCCATTTACCAACCAATGGCAACTGTGAGTTAACTGTCTGTGCCTAATGAAGTTGAGAGAAAGAGAAAATAATACTTATTCTATGCATTAATGGGGTGCATTTTCGAAAGACCTTAGCAGCACTTTATGTTTAATTATTAAGGCATCATGTGAGGTAGGTAAGAGGAATTTCACTTTTAACCTACTAAAATAAACTAGGCGTTTTTGTTGTTGTTTTTGTTGTTGTTGTTGTTTTTAAGGTCATAGAAAAAATCATTGGCAAAGTCTGCAGGTACTCAAGTATTGTAACTTTAATTCAAATGGTCTATTATCTATGCTAAGCTACTCTATTGAGGTTTAAATATTGAAGGTATATGGACTTCTACTTCATGTCAATTTTATGAAAATAAACGACATTATAATACAATCAGACAAATGATTTTATGGACTGTTAGTATGAAAGTAATAGCAATAATAAATAGACTGGATTAACAGTCAAATCTAAGGAATATAATTTTATTTTTTTATTTTTGTTTTTATTTATTTATTTTTTATTTTTTGAGACAGAGTCTGGCTCTGTCGCCTAGGCTGGAGTGCAGTGGCGCGATCTCGGCTCACTGCAAGCTCTGCCTCTGGGGTTCACGCCATTCTCCTGCCTCAGCCTCCCAAGTAGCTGGGACTACAGGCGCCCGCCACCACGACCGGCTAATTTTTTGTACTTTTTTTTTTAGTAAAGACGGGATTTCACCGTGTTAGCCAAGATGGTCTCGATCTCCTGACCTGGTGATCCACCCATCTTGGCCTCCCAAAGTGCTGGGATTACAGGCGTGAGCCACCGTGCCTGGCCAGAATATAATTTTATTTTATTTTATTTTATTTTTTTATTTTATTTTTTTTTTAAATTTATTTATTATTATTATACTTTAAGTTCTAGGGTACATGTGCATAATGTGCAGGTTTGTTACATATGTATACTTGTGCCATGTTGGTGTGCTGCACCCATCAACTCGTCAGCACCCATCAACTCGTCATTTACATCAGTTATAACTCCCAATGCAATCCCTCCCCCCTCCCCCCTCCCCATGATAGGCCCCGGTGTGTGATGTTCCCCTTCCCGAGTCCAAGTGATCTCATTGGTCAGTTCCCACCTATGAGTGAGAACATGCGGTGTTTGGTTTTCTGTTCTTGTGATAGTTTGCTAAGAATGATGGTTTCCAGCTGCATCCATGTCCCTACAAAGGACAAAAACTCATCCTTTTTTATGGCTGCATAGTATTCCATGGTGTATATGTGCCACATTTTCTTAATCCAATCTGTCACTGATGGACATTTGGGTTGATTCCAAGTCTTTGCTATTGTGAATAGTGTCGCAATAAACATACGTGTGCATGTGTCTTTATAGCAGCATAATTTATAAACCTTTGGGTATACACCCAGTAATGGGATGGCTGGGTCATATGGTACATCTAGTTCTAGATCCTTGAGGAATCGTCACACTGTTTTCCATAATGGTTGAACTAGTTTACAATCCCACCAACAGTGTAAAAGTGTTCCTATTTCTCCACATCCTCTCCAGCACCTGTTGTTTCCTGACTTTTTAATGATCGCCATTCTAACTGGTATGAGATGGTATCTCATTGTGGTTTTGATTTGCATTTCTCTGATGGCCAGTGATGATGAGCATTTTTTCATGTGTCTATTGGCTGTATGAATGTCTTCTTTTGAGAAATGTTTGTTCATATCCTTTGCCCACTTTTTGATGGGGTTGTTTGTTTTTTTCTTGTAAATTTGTTTGAGTTCTTTGTAGGTTCTGGATATTAGCCCTTTGTCAGATGAGTAGATTGCAAAAATTTTCTCCCATTCTGTAGGTTGCCTGTTCACTCTGATGGTAGTTTCTTTTGCTGTGCAGAAGCTCTTTAGTTTAATTAGATCCCATTTGTCAATTTTGGCTTTTGCTGCAGTTGCTTTTGGTGTTTTAGACATGAAGTCTTTGCCCATGCCTATGTCCTGAATGGTACTACCTAGGTTTTCCTCTAGGATTTTTATGGTATTAGGTCTAACATTTAAGTCTCTAATCCATCTTGAATTAATTTTCGTATAAGGAGTAAGGAAAGGATCCAGTTTCAGCTTTCTACTTATGGCTAGCCAATTTTCCCAGCACCATTTATTAAATAGGGAATCCTTTCCCCATTTCTTGTTTCTCTCAGGTTTGTCAAAGAACAGATGGCTGTAGATGTGTGGTATTATTTCTGAGGACTCTGTTCTGTTCCATTGGTCTATATCTCTGTTTTGGTACCAGTACCATGCTGTTTTGGTTACTATAGCCTTGTAGTATAGTTTGAAGTCAGGTAGCGTGATGCCTCAAGCTTTGTTCTTTTGACTTAGGATTGTCTTGGCGATGCGGGCTCTTTTTTGGTTCCATATGAACTTTAAAGCAGTTTTTTCCAATTCTGTGAAGAAACTCATTGGTAACTTGGTGGGGATGGCATTGAATCTGTAAATTACCTTGGGCAGTATGGCCATTTTCACGATATTGATTCTTCCTATCCATGAGCATGGTATGTTCTTCCATTTGTTTGTGTCCTCTTTTATTTCACTGAGCAGTGGTTTGTAGTTCTCCTTGAAGAGGTCCTTTACATCCCTTGTCAGTTGGATTCCTAGGTATTTTATTCTCTTTGAAGCAATTGTGAATGGAAGTTCATTCATGATTTGGCTCTGTGTTTGTCTGTTACTGGTGTATAAGAATGCTTGTGATTTTTGCAGATTAATTTTGTATCCTGAGACTTTGCTGAAGTTGCTTATCAGCTTAAGGAGATTTTGGGCTGAGACAATGGGGTTTTCTAAATATACAATCATGTCATCTGCAAACAGGGACAATTTGACTTCTTCTTTTCCTAACTGAATACCCTTGATTTCTTTCTCTTGCCTGATTGCCCTAGCCAGAACTTCCAACACTATGTTGAATAGGAGTGGTGAAAGAGGGCATCCCTGTCTTGTGCCAGTTTTCAAAGGGAATTTTTCCAGTTTTTGCCCATTCAGTATGATATTGGCTGTGGGTTTGTCATAAATAGCTCTTATTATTTTGAGGTACGTTCCATCAATACCGAATTTATTGAGCGTTTTTAGCATGAAGGGCTGTTGAATTTTGTCAAAAGCCTTTTCTGCATCTATTGAGATAATCATGTGGTTCTTGTCTTTGGTTCTGTTTATATGCTGGATTATGTTTATTGATTTGCGAATGTTGAACCAGCCTTGCATCCCAGGGATGAAGCCCACTTGATCATGGTGGATAAGCTTTTTGATGTGTTGCTGAATCCGGTTTGCCAGTATTTTATTGAGGATTTTTGCATCGATGTTCATCAGAGATGTTGGTCTAAAATTCTCTTTTTTTGTTTTGTCTCTGCCAGGCTTTGGTATCAGGATGATGTTGGCCTCATAAAATGAGTTAGGGAGGATTCCCTCTTTTTCTATTGATTGGAATAGTTTCAGAAGGAATGGTACCAACTCCTCCTTGTACCTCTGGTAGAATTCAGCTGTGAATCCATCTGGTCCTGGACTTTTTTTGGTTGGTAGGCTATTAATTATTGCCTCAATTTCAGAGCCTGCTATTGGTCTATTCAGGGATTCAACTTCTTCCTGGTTTAGTCTTGGAAGAGTGTAAGTGTCCAGGAAATTATCCATTTCTTCTAGATTTTCCAGTTGATTTGCGTAGAGGTGTTTATAGTATTCTCTGATGGTAGTTTGTATTTCTGTGGGGTTGGTGGTGATATCCCCTTTATCATTTTTAATTGCGTCGATTTGATTCTTCTTTCTTTTCTTCTTTATTAGTCTGGCTAGTGGTCTGTCAATTTTGTTGATCTTTTCAAAAAACCAACTCCTGGATTCATTGATTTTTTGGAGGGTTTTTTTGTGTCTCTATCTCCTTCAGTTCTGCTCTGATCTTAGTTATTTCTTGCCTTCTGCTAGCTTTCGAATGTGTTTGCTCTTGCTTCTCTAGTTCTTTTAATTGCGATGTTAGAGTGTCAATTTTAGATCTTTCCTGCTTTCTCTTGTGGGCATTTAGTGCTATAAATTTCCCTCTACACACTGCTTTAAATGTGTCCCAGAGATTCTGGTATGTTGTATCTTTGTTCTCATTGGTTTCAAAGAACATCTTTATTTCTGCCTTCATTTCGTTATGTACCCAGTAGTCATTCAGGAGCACGTTGTTCAGTTTCCATGTAGTTGAGCGGTTTTGATTGAGTTTCTTAGTCCTGAGTTCTAGTTTGATTGCACTGTGGTCTGAGAGACAGTTTGTTATAATTTCTGTTCTTGTACATTTGCTGAGGAGTGCTTTACTTCCAATTACGTGGTCTATTTTGGAGTAAGTACGATGTGGTGCTGAGAAGAATGTATATTCTGTTGATTTGGGGTGGAGAGTTCTATAGATGTCTATTAGGTCTGCTTGCTGCAGAGATGAGTTCAATTCCTGGATATCCTTGTTAACTTTCTGTCTCGTTGATCTGTCTAATGTTGACAGTGGAGTGTTGAAGTCTCCCATTATTATTGTATGGGAGTCTAAGTCTCTTTGTAAGTCTCTAAGGACTTGCTTTATGAATCTGGGTGCTCCTGCATTGGGTGCATATATATTTAGGATAGTTAGCTCTTCCTGTTGAATTGATCCCTTTACCATTATGTAATGGCCTTCTTTGTCTCTTTTGATCTTTGATGGTTTAAAGTCTGTTTTATCAGAGACTAGTATTGCGACCCCTGCTTTTTTTTTTTGTTCTCCATTTGCTTGGTAAATCTTCCTCCATCCCTTTATTTTGAGCCTACGTATGTCTCTGCATGTGAGATGGGTCTCCTGAATTCAGCAAACTGATGGGTCTTGACTCTTTATCCAGTTTGCCAGTCTATGTCTTTTAATTGGAGCATTTAGTCCATTTACATTTAAGGTTAATATTGTTATGTGTGAACTTGATCCTACCATTATGATATTAACTGGTTATTTTGCTCGTTAGTTGATGCAGTTTCTTCCTAGCCTCGATGGTCTTTGCATTTTGGCATGTTTTTGCAATGGCTGGTACCGGTTGTTCCTTTCCATGTTTAGTGCTTCCTTCAGGGTCTCTTGTAAGGCAGGCCTAGTGGTGACAAAATCTCTAAGCATTTGCTTATCTGTAAAGGATTTTATTTCTCCTTCACTTACGAAACTTAGTTTGGCTGGATATGAAATTCTGGGTTGAAAATTCTTTTCTTTAAGAATGTTGAATAGTGGCCCCCACTCTCTTCTGGCTTGTAGAGTTTCTGCCGAGAGATCTGCTGTTAGTCTGATGGGCTTCCCTTTGTGGGTAACCCGACCTTTCTCTCTGGCTGCCCTTAAGATTTTTTCCTTCATTTCAACTTTGGTGAATCTGGCAATTATGTGTCTTGGAGTTGCTCTTCTCGAGGAGTATCTTTGTGGCGTTCTCTGTATTTCCTGGATTTGAATGTTGGCCTGCCCTACTAGGTTGGGGAAGTTCTCCTGGATGATATCCTGAAGAGTGTTTTCCAACTTGGTTCCATCTTCCCCCTCACTTTCAGGCACCCCAATCAGACGTAGATTTGGTCTTTTTACATAATCCCATACTTCTTGCAGGCTTTGTTCATTTCTTTTTCTTCTTTTTTCTTTTGGTTTCTCTTCTCGCTTCATTTCATTCATTTGATCCTCAATCGCTGATACTCTTTCTTCCAGTTGATCGAGACGGTTACTGAAGCTTGTGCAATTGTCACGTATTTCTCATGTCATGGTTTTCATCTCTTTCATTTCATTTAGGACCTTCTCTGCATTAATTACTCTAGCCATCAATTCTTCCACTTTTTTTTCAAGATTTTTAGTTTCTTTGCGCTGGGTACGTAATTCCTCCTTTAGCTCTGAGAAGTTTGATGGACTGAAGCCTTCTTCTCTCATCTCGTCAAAGTCATTCTCTGTCCAGCTTTGATCCGTTGCTGGCGATGAGCTGCGCTCCTTTGCCGGGGGAGATGCGCTCTTATTTTTTGAATTTCCAGCTTTTTGCTCTGCTTTTTCCCCATCTTTGTGGTTTTATCTGCCTCTGGTCTTTGATGATGGTGATGTACTGATGGGGTTTTGGTGTAGGTGTCCTTCCTGTTTGATAGTTTTTCCTTCTAACAGTCAGGACCCTCAGCTGTAGGTCTGTTGGAGATTGCTTGAGGTCCACTCCAGACCCTGTTTGCCTGGGTATCAGCAGCAGAGGCTGCAGAAGATAGAATATTTCTGAACAGCGAGTGTACCTGTCTGATTCTTGCTTTGGAAGCTTCCTCTCAGGGGTGTACTCCACCCTGTGTGGTGTGGGGTGTCAGACTGCCCCTAGTGGGGGATGTCTCCCAGTTAGGCTACTCAGGGGTCAGGGACCCACTTGAGCAGGGAGTCTGTCCCTTCTGAGATCTCAACCTCCGTGTTGGGAGATCCACTGCTCTCTTCAAAGCTGTCAGACAGAGTCGTTTGCGTCTGCAGAGGTTTCTGCTGTTTTTGTTATTTTTACTGTGCCCTGTCCCCAGAGGTGGAGTCTACTGAGACAGGCAGGTTTCCTTGAGCTGCTGTGAGCTCCACCCAGTTCGAGCTTCCCAGCAGCTTTGTTTACCTACTTAAGCCTCAGCAATGGCGGGCGCCCCTCCCCCAGCCTCATTGCTGCCTTGCCGCGATATTGCAGACTGCTGTGCTAGCAATGAGGGAGGCTCCGTGGGTGTGGGACCCTCCCGGCCAGGTGTGGGATATGATCTCCTGGTGTGCCTATTTGCTTAAAGCGCAGTATTGGGGTGGGAGTTACCCGATTTTCAGGTGTTGTGTGTCTCAGTTCCCCTGGCTAGGAAAAGGGATTCCCTTCCCCCTTGCGCTTCCCAGGTGAGGTGATGCCTCGCCCTGCTTCAGCTCTCGCTGGTCGGGCTGCAGCAGCTGACCAGCACCTATCGTCCGGCACTCCCCAGTGAGATGAACCCAGTACCTCAGTTGAAAATGCAGAAATCACTGGTCTTCTGTGTCGCTCGCGCTGGGAGTTGGAGACTGGAGCTGTTCCTATTCGGCCATCTTGCTCCGCCCCCTCCCGGAATATAATTTTAAAATGCAAAAATAAAAATAACACATTACCACTGTATCAAGGATTTGATGCAATCAAACACTGAAGTGGGGAATACTGCACGGTAAAGGAGAATAGGTATTAATCTTTTGGTTACTGTCACTTGAAATGCCTGATTTTATAGGAACCCTTATCTTGTTTTTTGTTTTCATTTTTGTTTTTGTTTTGTTTTATTTTGTTTTTTCAAGCATCATTATGCATAAATAGCATGTAGCCTGATTTAACAGAGTGGTCTCAGAAAGATGACTTTCTATTTTCCAACCATGATGTTTTACCATGGACAAACTGGACATAATGCCAAGTTACTATCTCACCGTAGTAATGTCAGGTGATCTCAGGACTGGAAAGGTCACTACGACCAATCACTATATGGAGATTGGGCTTTTCAGAGCTATTTGTTAACTTTAAAAAATTTTTTCCTCCAGTTTTAGTTTTAGAGGAATGTGCAACACTAGATGGAAATTTTAGTAATATTTTCCAAAGGTCAAATGTTCTAAATAATACTGCTAATGTTTGGGTAAGGACTTTGTGCAGACCAGTTGTTATGGATTTAGGACCGTAATGATAGCATCAAATCAGACAGTTAGTTCATTAATGTTCCTAGGCATTTGCCAATTACTACTCTTGAAAAAAAGAAGTATTTTCTAATCAAAGGGTCACTGCTTGAACCGGAATGCTTCCTATACAGGGAAACCCAATGAATTATCAATGTATTGGATCACATCATTCACTCACCATTTCACCAAAGTCTTTAGACATCGAGACCCACTCCAAGCTCAGATTTTACCATCTGATGCATTTTGTTCTTTTCCAAACATATTCATAACAGTTATAAAGTTCTACTTGTTTATTTTAATTTGTCACTGTCGTATTTCTTTAAGGCACGTTTTTTGAGACCGCAAAGTTAACAATCCTGGTTAAGAGTGAATAAAATGACTGATGAATTTCTGTGTTTGTTTTTGGCCTACTCAGTGAATCAACAATGTCATTTCAAAATAAATATATGGGTTATACTCACAAAGAGATACTGTATCTGCATATATCCTGAAAAAGGAGACACAATTAAAATGTCTTTTGCAAATCAAACCTCATCCTCGGTTTTAGCTAATTTTAACTGAAATGTTATCCAAATGCCTAGATGAAGCAACTGAGCAAAGTGCTTAAGATTTGATATTTTGTTGAAGAGCTAGTTCAGAAGGAAAAAATCTTTTTAGTTAGTGACATTATTTTCTACATGCCTATTGCATGTTCAGATTACTCTAACAAGGGCTTAAGGTAATACTATAATAAAACAATATTACTACATCAGTTACAAACTTTCAAAACACAATAAAAGTATACATTATTTTATAGTCCTCAAATTCAAAACCTGTATTGATTCATGTGGATGTTGGACTAAACTTTTCATGAAGAAAGGATTTGCCTGGAGAAACAGATGAACAGAATATGAATTTCAAATTCATTTTTACTATTTTCAAGAAATCATTTGTTCATTTTTAATTTAAAATACTTGACTATTCCAGCCTGGCGTGGTGGTTCATGCCTGTAATCCCAGCACTTTGGGAGGATGAGGCAGGCGGATCACGAGGTCAGGAGATTGAGACCATCCTGGCTAACATGGCGAAACCCCGTCTCTACTAAAAATACAAAAAAAAAAAAAAAAATTAGCCAGGCGTGGTGGCACATGCCTGTAGTCTCAGCTACTCGGAGACTGAGGCAGGAGAATCGCTTGAACCCGAGAGGTGGAGGTTGCAGTGAGCCGAGATTGTGCCACTGCACCCCAGCCTGGGCGACAGAGCTAGTCAAAAAACAAACAAACAAAGAAAAAACTTGACTGTCCCTCCCTACTCCCCTAGAACTTTATATTATTTAAACTATCACTTTTATTTTGTTGCCTTCTGAACACTGTTTTCACAATTGTCTTCCTACTAGATAGTGAGCTCCTTGTCAACAGAGATCTGTTTGTTTTTTATCTTTTATTTTAAATTTATAGTTAAAAATTATTGTGTGCTCACAATGTGCCAGACACAATCCTAAATGTTTTTACATTTATCATCTCCTTTTTAAGCTTAATAAAAAATTCTATCCGGTAGATTTGCAAGCTCTTTATTTTGCAGATGGGGAAATTGAAGTTTGGAGAAGTTACATGAAGAGCTGGTTTGAATCCTCAGCAGTGTGACCCTGGTGCCAAAAGGTCACATGCCAAAACTTTTATCCATGCTAACTTTCCCATGCTTTGCAGCCTGTCTTAATTGTTTGGGTACCACTTAGAGAAAAGGATGAGTTGAGAGAAAGGACAGCCTATTACAGCAGCACCCAGATAACAGCCACCCAAGGATACAGTAGGGGTCTTGTGTAGCCAAAAAGAATCTTATCCCCATTTAACAGGTATTGAATCATCTTAATTCACTTGCAAACAGCTGCAGGTGGAGGAAACAAGAAGTATACATAACTCAGATGGACAAACCAAAGTCTTAGGATTAAAGTTGTTAGGATGCTAACAGAAGCATGAGGGGAATGAAGCGGACAATTTCCATTTCCCCTTACTCTCGAATATAAGAGGTAATAGGGACAGCTTTACCATTAGCATCTTCTAATCTTAGGCGTGCAAGTGGATAGATTGTTTAACAAGAGGTTGCTAGGCAGAGGTTCTCTAGGTCCCATTTTTTTTTTTTTTTTTTTTTTTTTTTTTTTGAGACGGAGTCTCGCTCTGCCGCCCAGGCTGGAGTGCAGTGGCCGGATCTCAGCTCACTGCAAGCTCCGCCTCCCGGGTTCACGCCATTCTCCTGCCTCAGCCTCTCGAGTAGCTGGGACTACAGGCGCCCGCCACCGCGCCCGGCTAGTTTTTTGTATTTTTTAGTAGAGACGGGGTTTCACCGTGTTAGCCAGGATGGTCTCGATCTCCTGACCTCGTGATCCGCCCGTCTCGGCCTCCCAAAGTGCTGGGATTACAGGCTTGAGCCACCGCGCCTGGCCCCATTTTTGTTTTTAAAATCTTATATTTTATAATGTATTTTTTCTTGCAAAGTGCTTTATTGTGCATTAGTTCATTTAACTTAATTGAATAAATAAATGAGAACATTTTATAGTTAGCACAAATATCGTATATGTGAGTTCTTTTAACATACTTGAATATCTTGTGTTCTTAATATGCATAATTAAGATTGCGAGGGGTAAAATTTTCTCTGTTAATTTTGTTTTTCTTTCTCTTATACTGTAATTAAAGATCAATGTAAAAGATCATGGGTTCTACATATGTGGGACTTGAGTTTCTCTATATTTCTTGTCTCAATGTTTTCAAGTGTCTATGGCTTTTGTTTAGCTTACTTCACTAAATAAGACTAAATATTCAATTATTTCACCTTATTTTTCCCATGCAAATGAATAAATTATTTTTTAAAATGAAAACATTTCTGCTTTAGAAACTTTGATATTCATAGTAGGTTAAGGGATCAATGTCTTGCTTTTAAAAATATACAATTTTACTCTTTCCATGATAAAATATCATTTGTGGGGAAGATAATATTTCTCTTTAATTATAAATCTTTACTGTTTCACAATATAAAATATAAATGAACATTTACATATAAATGTGCTTCTTTCTTAGTTTATAAAGACTCAGCATACTAGGAGGTGAACAACAAATAAAGACTTGTTTCTATTCGCCTCTACTTTATTCACATAAATGATTAAATGTGGAAGAACTGGAGACAGACTGTTCTGAGCGCCACTAGTAACGAACTGTGTAACTGGACAAAATATTCTTTCTGTGCCTCAATTTACTCATCTGCAATAACAGGCTGACAACTTTCAGGACCTCAGAACAAACGTTTGGGTAAATGCTAAGTAATTTTTAGTCCTCCTCTCCCCATCTTTTCTTAGGGCTCAAAGCTTTGGTTATTGATTTAAAATAGAATTACATAAGCAAAGCAAAATTTGTAATAGTTAATACAAAGATATACTCCACTTTTGCAGCCTAATTTTATTGTTTTCATTTCTAGTTTAAGAAAAAAGTTTTGTCGTAGATTTGCCTTGGCTGGCCTCAAGCACATTCATTATCTCTCTCTTTAAGGAATTCTCACTAGAAAGCACTTATCCTTATAATTATGTAATTGCATTAGTGGGTTCTTTCGTAGCAAGGCTCTTTATAACTTCCCATAATTATAGCATATGCCTATTAATTATATAATCTTCTTTTAGAACCAATATTGATAGAAAATGCCTTTGATATCTTTTACATAAGAAACTTACTTTGTGAACTTACTCATAGTTATACAACCCTTTGGAACTCACTTTCTTCTCTGAACCTCAGTTACCCTATTTGTTAAATGAGAACATTTGAATTAGATTAGACTCTTTAATTATTTTTTCAACTTCTAAACTTCTAAAATTTAATTATTCTATCAACTAATACACATCTGACAGCCTACTGGAAGCACGGCATTTTTCTGGTTGCCATATATACATTTTTTTCAAGATTTACTATCTACATGTTACTTAAAGTAGTGGGAATCAAGCTTTTTGGCAAACCTGTTTAAAAACTGTCAGTATCATTTTGATCAAAATATTATCTGAGATTTAATAAAGAACTCTACTCATTCCCTCTCACCACCAGGCATTCAAAATAAGCCCAGTCTTAAATAAAGAGAAAATTTTCCCAGCTTCTCTTAGACTAGATTATTTTCAGAAGGATCATTCTGTTTTTATTTTGATATATTTTAGTGAGAGTAACTAATTCTTTTCAACTTGTGCTGTTTTGCTATTTTGAAGAACCAAATCTTTCATTTCGTTTCTTGTAATTTACCAACTGTTGTAAAAGAGGGGCAATTTTTGTTTCTACAGACACTTATCATCAAGTTCTAAACGTGCTTAAGGGCACCCTCAAATCAGATAGCAGAATGACTAATCTGAGGGCACTACTTCCCTGTTGTTTTATCAGTAAACTGTTTCCATAGGGGATTACCCTTCCCCCCACTTCACCAGATCTAATGTTGACCTATGAGAAAGATGGGGTAAAAGGACAGAGATGAAGGAAAGAAAATAGAAGGAAGAGAGGAAAATTTATCATTCAAATCTGGTTGTCAAAGTGTGTGTGTGTGTGTGTGTGTGTGAGATAAATCTGGAGTGACACCAGCTTTTCCCTAGTAATTGCTGGTTGCTGGAGGAAGGGGCTAGACACGCTGTTTAGCTAAAAAACTAGGAATAGGGTTTCCTTCACCATTAATCCTTTCACTCACATCTGCAATACCAAGGGGTTTAAATAAGCCAAACTGGTGTGGAAATTCTACATAGAATTATATTGCAATACAGTGTTTCATATAAATTGAATAAAGCAGTATACCTGAGACTGTCCTTGGCCTCACTGCCCATTCTCAGATCAGAAACACCCTCTGAGGCTTTATAAAATGTGGAGGTAAATAGAGCCCTATTAATTTGACATTTTAAGAATTAGAACCACCTTAAGCAGTCAAAAAAGAATAAATTGATCAGAGCCTGCTAGATCTGAAAGGGACCGCAGAGAACACTCATTCCATCTCTGCTATTTTATAGTGGACAGATATCAACAGAAGTTGAGTGGGTTGCCCAAGTTCACCCAGCTGATTAGTAGCAATGCCAGGACTTGAAACCATCTTTCCTGGCTCCCATTTAGTGCTCTTTCTACCACTGGCTGCCTCATTGGCTTCTTCATTGCTATTCAGATTTGAGGTCTGAAGTGTCTCCTAAAATTTATTTTCCTAGATTTTTTTCTCAACTCCCCTTTCTATTTATGAAAGCTACACAAAAAATTATTTGACCTTTAACTCCTAGGTGCTCCCTCTGTCAACAGAGTTTTCTAATTTTAAATTAGATAATGTGGGTAAAGTTTGAGTGTCTAGGAGAATGTCTGTATAATTATAGTAGAAGGTGTTATTATAATAATTTGTGGAGAGGCAGCAACATGATTATTTGTTCATATTATTAAACTCATCATCAAAGTTCACATAAAGAAACAAATGTTCTTGTCTGTTTTATAGATAAGACTGATTCCAACTAAATTCATTTTACTCTAACTGCCCCTGCAAACAATCTCTCCAAAACACAAGTGGTACTTTTTCTTTCATCTTGCCTCAGCATTTAGTGCTGTGTTAAAACTACTTGAGGAATGTGAAGACCAAATTAACTGCACACACCCATAATATAAATACAGCATTAGGAACCAAGATGAAAAATAGCTCACATAAAAACTTGGATTTTATCAAGCATCCTCACAATAACCACAGGCCCTTCCCAGATGGTCTCACTTAATGGTAAAAATTTTCTATTTATAGCGTCTACTTCTCTCTTAGGATATTTCAAACCATTCAGAATGAGATTTTTTTAATTGTAAGTAAGTGAAGTAGTTGATGTTTAATTACCAAACAAGGAGGTGTTTTGTGGGAAGATGCTTGGAGGATAAAGGATTATCTTGTTACAATAGAACCATTGATGCAGCTTTCATTTCAGTCAATCAGAGTTATAAATTATGTGGCAGAAAGATTCAAGATTTAGGGGTGAAATTAATCATATGAAGTCTGTGCCCCCACACTGATGCTGACATTTAATGAGTATGATTCATATAAAAACATGGTACATGATTTTTTTGATTAGGGAGAAAGTGCGTGGAATATTTCATTTTCCAATAAAAACATCTATGGATACTGCAATAATACACCTGATAAAATGACTCAAATATAAATATTGACTACATTTGTGTCTGTTACTTTCTGTCTTCCTTCTCCTCTCAGCCTCCTCTCTAAAGCCATTCTAGATGACAACCACCATGGCAGAAAATGTAAATCCTTGGATGACTTAGACAAGTGAGATAAGTTATCACTTGAAATTTGTTTGAAGAAGTACTAGACAATGGAATCAAGAGCATTAAAATGATCTGGTTAATATCTGGTCTAATAAGTCAACTTCTCTGTTTAACCAACTTTTCTCACACTTGGGTTACTATGTATGCCACATTGTTAACTGGAGTGGGGGACCCTATGAAGGAACACATATTTCATAATTGCTGGTTTTCTCTCATAAAACTGCACATTCCCTGGATTCTGTATTTACAGGCATTTTGTTGCAATTGCATTTTCATCTTAATTAAGAAAAACCAGCAAACTGAGTTCCGCTACAAGAAGAGAAGGGGAGGAGAAGGGGAGGAGAACTTTTGTGTTATAGGGGATATAATAATGTAATGAAAACTCAGAGAACAATGGATTCTAGGCTTTGAAATCATTTCTTCCAGTCTTATGAACACATTGTCTGCTCGCTTCATCTGAAATACTCAACCACTTCATTTATCTGGGCTTCACATGTAAGCTTATATGTCATTATCCTTAAAATGCCTTTTCTGACTGGATTAAATTCTCCCCTTGCATGCTTTAATAGTGTCCTAAGCTGAAACCTATCATAACATTTATCACACTGCATTGTAACATTGTTGAGTTTTTGTTATGATGGTCCCAAAACCTAGCATAGGGACTCACACAGAGGTGGAGCACACAATAAGTTGGCTGCTGCATAAACAAATAAACAAATAGATGAATGAATGAATGGAATGTGCCCAGACCTTTGAGAAAGCTTATCCCCTTATCTTGTGCTTTTTCCCCAGTAAAAATCAATGGATAATCATTTCATTGATGTGTTCCAAGTCATTTTTATTTTCAAAACAATTCATTGAGCAAAAACTTGTAAGTGCTACCAATTTTTCAAAACATCTTGCTTCTGTGTGGTTATCCTGTACTCACCATGCCGTATAGAATTAACCCAAACTCAGTATTTTGGAGGACTTTGGCTTCAAAATTGGCTGCTTAGTTTAACTATTTTATATATATATATATATATATATATATATATATATATATATATATATATATATATATATGAAGCAAAGAGTGACAGCTGTCTACTATTGAAATCAACTATTCCACTGATTAGTAAAACCATTTTGCTCTACAGGATACAAAAAGACATTTTGTTTCTCACGGGCCAGCATACTTGAAGTAGCATAATTGATGATAAAGATGGTATACAATTTTAAGTGGTCCTACTTGCGAATAAGTCAGTTATGTTTCTTTTCCAATTATCATCAGTGTTGACAAGGTTGATTTCAATAAGTCCTTTAAAAAAAAATTAATGAGTCACGAATGCCCTAGAGACTAGATTATGCTGTGATGTGCCAATCTGAGCAATGTAATGTGTACAAATTTAAAACTGGTTTAGTTGGGTGTGTCTCACATTCATAAAAACTTAGTGTTACTCACCTGCTGAGCAATGAAATTAAGATGTTTAGTTTAAATGTCCTGTGATGGGAATTGGCCCGGGAGTTAGGTTTTAGTAAGGTATCTTCATTGAAAATAACAAGCTTCATCTTTTACCCACAATAACTTAAATTTTGTTTGAATATAGAAGTGAAAATATATATAGAGAGAGAGAGAGAAAGGGATAAAGAGGGAGATAAAGAAGAAAATTGTGAATGTGTCTTCTTATGAAATATCTCAGGATTTATAAAAATTCAAACTTTACCACTTCATCTAACCAAAAAATAATAGACAAGATTCACTATAACATTTTATTGGATTCATGACTTTCTACTTAGGGCATTGTTAAATCAGAACACAAGGGGGGAATTAGGTCAGGGCATTATACGTCAAATCACCAAACTAAAATATTTTAACACCTGAACCCAATGGCACAGATTCAAAATCCTACTTTATAAATAATGTGTAATGCCTCAGAGAGAAAAAATAGCATAATGAGTCTAAGTGAATAACTTTTAATATACAATACACTGGTATAGTCTACAGTTCTGTAAGGTTTAATTAGGGGTATTAAATTGCTGTAAGAAAATGTAAATTCTTTCACAGAATTTAGATGTCTTCATCAAGGAGATTAAAATAATGATTTCTAAAACCTTGTGATGTGTATTTAACTTTAGACTTTATCTGTCTAGAAAATAATATGTGGAGGAAATCCAGAGAATAATAAATGTTCTCTCTGGCAAATTTCACATACACACACACGTATATACACACATAAATGTATGTATGTATGTGTGTGTGTATATATATATATTTAGAGAGAGAGAGAGAGAAAGAGAGAGAATCTTGAAACAATACAGTTCTTTTAAATTTGATTGTTCCTAACATAATTGATATGTGTGCACACCTACAGAAACGCATCTTGACATTTCTAATAAGCCAGGCATGAAAAATGTAATACTGTGGTCTTTCTTCAATGCTAAGCAGGGGTGTACTGACTCACAAAAATTACAATTTTGGGACAAACCATTCTGAAATGTTTTCGTGTGTGGACTTTCCTTATCTTTTTTGGTAATGTATCTAGAGTCAGTTAAGAGTTCATCGTAGGTGTTTTATTGACTGATTCGATATCTCTATTTGGACTGTTTCTAGTTTGGCCCCGAGTAGAAGAGAATAGCTTGGTCTTAAGTAATCTGTCTATGTAAATATCAGAAAAGCCTCATGGATCATAAATGATTAGATACTTTATATTTCTCTCAGTTGTCCGCTCATACCAAGCCCTGCTTAAAAGTTGTTGACTGAAGTTCCTCATTCGTACAAGTAAATATTGATCAAAATCCAGTTTTTGTTTGCCAAAAAAAAAATGCAATTTAGAAACTTTCAAAATAGATCCCCTTGTTTTCTTCTGGGAGGCCAAATAAAAACATTTTAAATAAACGAATAGATGAATAAATGGAATGGAGGAAGAAAGACTGGTCCTCTCAAGAAAGATGTATGTCAGAAACAGCTGGTAGATTTGTGTCAGGATATCTCGTCACATCTTTCATTTTAAGTGTTAAGAGTGTACAGTAAATATCTATGAAATTCAAGAGGGCAGTGAGAGATGTGTATAAAATTAACATGCAATTCTACTTTGTATAAGTCCACCTACCTGAATATTTACCTTAAGTGATACTTCAGAACTGGAGGAAAGAGACTTGGTCATTATGGGTGATGCTGTAAAATGCCATGTAGATACTTCATAGCACAATAAAAAAAAAAAAAAAAAAAAAAAAACTTGTCAGTAAGAACAACAATGTAATGGCACAGCCAGCTCCACCTTAGCCGAAACCAACCCTAACCAGTTGGGGAGGTTCAAGAGAATGATCTCTGTTACAAAAGTTTATTTCAGTGTTATTTCTGCTGCTACATATTTTCTACTATAATTAGGGGAACCTCCCTGTTCCTCTGCATTTGCATTCTGATAATAGCCAACTGCAATTCTACTTCAAACTCCCTTATCTTTGTTAATCCTTTATAATAGGGCACTTTTTTTGGCATCGGAATAAAGGGATAGAAAGAGTCTAACCAAAAAAAAAAAAAAAATAAAGACTGAAAAACTTAACATAAAACATCCAATTCAAACACTACACCATAAAATGTTTCCACAGTAGGATATTTGTTCTACATAATCTCAGAGAACATAACATAACATGTATCCAGGAACATAGATGTTGCAAAACTTCCAGCAGTCTGTGTTGTACTTGAGAGCCCTAAAAACATTTTAGGGAGTATGGAAAAAAAATATTTCTAGAGTCTGGATGGACACCTCTTTGTAAAATTCTATTGGAGACTTGATTTAGACTTACTTAGATGTTTCATATTTAAATATCTGGACTGAGCAATGCAGATGGAAATCAATAGCTGGATTTAGAAAGTCACAAGTTCTCACAGTGTTATGCATTACTGAGTACTCTTCTCACCCTTCCCACCTGTCATTACAAAGAAGGTTTGTAATTGTTTTAGTGGGGAGTCAGCTCCATGTTTTCTGATATTACTATTAATATTTGGAACACTACAGCTTTGAGAGTCCCGATTCTCACTGAATAAAAGGAAGACTTTGAGGTCCTCTAGAATTACTCATAGGTTTTGGGAGAAGATGGTAAAATAACTGGTAGATTCAACAAGGAAAACATTGACTTATTCAAATAGACATGTTGGTGCTTATTAACAAAGCATACTAATTTATTGGCTGAATTTTTACTGTTTCTTTTTTATTTTGCAATGGATAGAAACAGATCCAACGAGGAGCTCAAAACTATAAATGTGCTTTCATTTTTCCACTTGTTTTCATTTGTTCCTTACCAAAATATTTATTGAACACTTAATATATATATAGCACTCTGGTGAATGTTGTGATTCTCTCTGTTTACTGAGATTATATTCTAGTAAGAGAGACAAAACTAGTTCAAACATAAATACACTACACACAGTGTGAGATAACTACCCTGAAAGAGTACTAACAAAAGCCACAAAATCAGAGATGATTTTTGTCCAAATAGAGTCAGATAGGGTTTATAAATGTTTGATCTAGGTATTAAAGGGTAAGCAGGATTTCAACAGAAAGGGAAAGAATAACACTTTAAGAGGGAGGAAATGGCATGAACAAAGTTGTAAACACAGAAAAAATATCAGGAATGAATCAGGAGAAGATAAGTGGAACAGTTTAGCTTAGAGCATGTATTAAAGTACAGAGACATAAATCTGGAAAGTATGTCAGGACTATACAGAAAAGAAGAAGCTTTGTAGTGGACATTTATTGTTTAGGCCTATCCAGGATACATTCATTCCCTATTTTGGAAATTCTAGCGATGAATAAACTTTTCTCTCACATGCATAGTCTTGATAGATATCTAATTAAAGTATCCTGCTCTCTCTAAGAGATGGACTTGTGATACAAGCTAGGTCATTTCAATGTTCTCCTGGACTTTAGTTTTTGAGCAGAGAGAAATAATGAGGAAAATAATTTCTTGATTTTTCCATTTTCTCCTTCAACTTGGATCACTAGATCTCTCCTAGTTCTCTCCTAGTTTATGTTCTTTTTAAGTGTGGCTCTCTTCAGCTGGTCGTTCAATTCTGTGAGCTACCTTGTGTTCTTCCAATAATATTTTATTATTTTTTTCTTTTCTTTTTTGAGTTTTCAGTTAGCCAGTTGGTTTTGTTGCTTACACCAAAGAACCTGATTGAATCTTCAACGCAAGCCTGTTTTACTTTGATAAAAATTTGGAGAAAAAGTTAAGGAGAAGAATAATGTTGTCAAGTTAGTGAACTAGAAAAATATTCTGGAAACACTGTGTTAAATGGACTGGAAGGCAGAGAGACTGAAGTTTTAGAACCAGGGATTGAGGACATAGGCTATGGTGGTGACAGTAGCAATGAGAAGTAAGAAACATATAAGAGACGTGTTTAAGAAGAAAGAAGTAACAGGTCTTAGAAACTGACTTCATGTTGACTTTTGAGGAGATTTTTTTAAAAGTCAGAGCTCTCTCAGAGATTTCAAAACTAAAGGACAGGGAGATGAATGAGAAGTCTATATGAGAGACTGAGGAAAAACAACTAATGAAATATGGTAAGAATCAGGGTTTTGCAACAGCATGTGAGCCAGTGGAGGAGAGATTGACTACTTGTAGAGGATAATCAAAAGTGTCAGAGGTTGTGGGAAAAACCTTCTAGAAATCAGGAAAGAAAAGAAAAAGTTCTCATAATCCTTCAGTTTAGCTAAAATCTCAGAAGAAGAGCAATTCTCATTGTTGACTGGAAGAAAAAGCCATTGAATATAGCATTATTTGTGACCCTCTAGAAGAATGGTTCGTAAACAATTTTTGTTCCATGGGTCCTTTTACCAGTCTTGTGAGGCCTATAGACTCTCTCTTACAATAATGTGTTTAAACGTGTTAAACCAAACATAAAGGAGCTTTAAAAGAAACCAATTATGTAGAATTTCAGTTATCAAAATATTTTAAACTTGGTCAAATAGTAAAGCATATGCCATTTATTAATGTATTGAATAATAAGACAATACATTTATTTATTTTCTACTGCTAAAACACCTCTGATTTTTAATTTTATTTATTTCCCTCATTCATTAGTTGTTGATAATGATGATGATGAAGGTGATAAGAAAGATTATTACTAACATTTGTTTTTCCGAATTTTTACTTTTTGTGGATACATAGTAGACACATATATTTGTGAGGTACAAGAGATATATTGATACAGGCATACAAGGAATCACAGTCACCTCAGGGTAAGTGGAGGTATCCATCACCTCAGTCATTTACCCTTTCTTTCTGTTACAAGCAATCCAATTGTACTCTTACTTATTTTAAAATGTACAATAAATTATTGTTGACTCGAGTTACCTGTGGTTCTATTGAACACTAGATATTATTCATTCTTTCTCACTATTTTTTGTATCCATTAAGCATGTCCCCTTAAAACTCCCACTACCCTTCCCACCTTCTGGTAACCATCCTTTTACTCTCTATCTCCATGAGTTCAATTGTTTTATATTTAGTTCCCACAAATAAGTGAGAACATGTGATGTTTGTCTTTCTGTGCCTGGCTTATGTCATTTAACAAAATGACCTCCAGTTCCAACCATATTGTTGCAAATGACAGGATCTCAGTCTTTTTTATGGCTGAATAGCATGCTATTGCACATATGTACCACATTTTCTTTACACATTCATTTGTTCATGCACACTTAGGTTGCTTCCAAATCTTGACTGTGAATAATGCTGCAATAAACATGGAAGTTCATATATACTTTCAATTTGCTGATTTCATTTATTTTGGGTATATACTTAGCAGTGGGATTACTGGATCATATAGTAGTTCTATTTTTAGTTTTCTGAGGAATCTCCAAACTGATTTTCATAGTGGTTGTGTTAATTTACATTCCCATTAACAGCGTACAAGGTTTCCTCATATGGTTTGCCTCTGTGTCCCCACCCAAATCTCATCTCGAATTGTAATCCCCATAATCCCCATGCATCTGGGGAAGGATCTGGTGGGAGGTGATTGGATCATGGCAGCAGTTTCCCCCATGCTGTTCTTGTGATAGTGAGTGAGCTCTCATGAGATCTGATGGTTTGTGAGTGTTTGGCAGTTCCTCCTTCACACACTCTCTCTCTCCTGCCATCTTGTGAAGAAGGTGCCTGCTTCCCCTTCTGCCATGAGTTTAAGTTTCTTGAGGCCTCTCCAGCCACACAGAGCTGTGAGTCAATTAGGTCTCTTTTGTTTTATAAGTTACTCAGTTTTGGGTAGTATTTTTATAGCAGTGTGAAAACGGACTAATACAGTTCGCTTACCTCCACATCGTCACCAGCATTTGTTATTGCCTGGGTTTTGGATAAAAGCAATTTTAACTGGGGTGAGATGTTATCTTATTGTAGTTTTGATTTGCATTTCTCTGATGGTCAATGATATTGAGCATCTTTTAATACATCTATTTGCCATTTGTATATCTTCTTTTGAGAAATGTCTATTCAGATCTCTTCCCCTTTTTTAATCAAATTATTAAATGTATTATAAAATTTATTCCTACAGATCTGTTTGAGCCCTTATATATTATGCATATTAATTCCTTATCAGATGGATAAGGGATATCAGAGAAAAATATTTTCTTCTATTCTGTGGATTTTCTCTTCACTTTGTTCATTGTCTCCTTTGCTGTGCAGAAGCTTTTTAACTTGATGTGATCCCATTTGTTGAATTTTGCTTTGGTTGCCTGTGCTTGTGCGGTATTACTCAAGAAATCTTTGCTCAGTGCAATGTCCTGGAGAGTTTCCCTAATGTACTCTTTTAGTAGTTGCATACTTTAAGTCTTAGATTTAAGTCTTTAATGCACTTTGACCTGATATTTGTATATAACAAGACATAGGGGTCTAGTCTCATTCTTCTGCATATGGATATCCAGTTTTTTCCAGCACCATTTGTTGAAGAGACAATTCTTTCTGCAACACAGTTTCTTGGCAACTTTGTTGAAAATGAGTTCACTGTAGAGGTATGGATCTTTGTTCTAGGTTCTTCTGTTCCATTCATTTATCTGTCTATTTTTATACCAGGACCATCCTGTTTCAATTACTATACCTTTGTAGTATAATTTGTAGTCAGGTAATGTGACTTCTCCAGCTTTGCTCATTTTGCTCAGGACAGCTTTGGCTATTCTGGGTCTTCTGTGGTTCCATATAAATTTTATGATTTTTTTTTCTATTTCTGTGAAGAATGTCATTGGCATTTTGATAGGGATTGCATTGAAATTTGTAGATTAGTTTGGGTAGTATGGACATTTTAACAATATTGATTCTACAATCTACAATCATGAAGTATCTTTCCATTTTTTGTGTCCTCTTTAATTTTTTTCGTCAGCTTTTTATTCTTTTTATTGTAGAACTCTTTTACTTCCTTGGTTAAGTTCACTCTTAGGTATTTTATTTGTAGCTACTGTAAATAGGATTACTTCTTAATTTCTTTTTTCAGATTGTTCACTGTTTGGTATATACAAATGTTATTGATTTTTGAATGTAGATTTTTTATTCTGTCACTTTACTGAATTTATCAGTTCAAATAGTTTTGGTGGAGTCTTTAGGTTCTTCCAAATACAAGATATCAGCATCTGCAAACAAGAATAATTTGACTTCCGCCTTCCCAATTTAAATGCCGTTTATATCTTTCCCTTGTTTGATTGCTCTAGCTAGAACTTCCAGTATTGTATTGAATAACAGTGGTGAAAGTGGGCATCTTGTCATGTTCCAGATCTCAGAGGAAAGACTTTCAATTTTTCCTCATTCATTATGATACTGGTAATTTATCTGTCATATGTGGCTTTTATTATGTTAAGGTATGTTCCTTCTGTCCCCAGTTTTGAAGGTTTTTAACATTAAGGAATGTTGAATTTTATCAAATGCTTTTTTAGCATCAACCAAAATGATGATTATTGTTTTTGTCCTTCATTCTGTTGCTAAGATGCACCACATTGATTGATTTGCATATGCTGAACTATCTTTGTACCCCTGGGATAAATTTCACTTGGTGGTAATGAATGATCTTTTTAATGTGTTGTTGAATTTGATTTGCCAGTATTTTGTTGAGGGTTTTTGCATCAATATTCATCAGGTATATTGGCCTGTAGTTTTCCTTTCTTGATGTATCTTTGTCTGGTTTTGGTATCAGGGTAATACTGGGCCCATAGAATAAATTTAGAAGTTTTCCCTACTCCCCTATTTTTCAAAATAGTTTGCATAGTATTGGTATTAGTTCTTTTTTAAATGTTTGGTAAAACTCATCAGTGAACTCATCAGATTCCAGGATTTTCTTTGCTGAGAGAGGTTTTATTACAGCTTCCATCTCATTATTTGTTATCGGTGTCATCAGGTTTTGTATTTCTTCATTGTTCAATCTTAGTAGGCTGTATGTGTCTGGAAATTTTATTAGTTTTTTAGATTTTCTTGTTTATTGGCATATCATTGTTCATACTATCTGCTAATGATACTTTGAATTTCTGTGGTGTCAATTATAATGTCTCCTTTTTCATCTCTGACTTTATTTATTTGGGTCTTCTCTCTTTTTTCATATTTAGTCGGCTAAATGTTTGTCCATTTTGTTTACTTTTTCAGAAACAAACTTTTCATTTTGTTGATCTTTTGTATTGAGTTCTTCATTTCAATTTCATTTATTTCTGTTCTGATCTTGATTATTTCTTTTTTTCTACTAATTTTGAGTTTAGTTTGCTCTTCCTTAAGATGCACCATTTAGTTGTTTATTTAAAATTAGTTTAATATTATGATGTACCCACTTATTGTTATAAACTCTCCTCTTAGTAGCCCTTTGGCTGTATTCTATATGTTTTAGAATGTGGCGTTTCCATTATCGTTTGTTCAAGGAATGTTTTAATTTCCTTCTTAGTTTCTTCATTGGCCCACTTGTCATTCAGGAGCATCATGTTTTACTTCCATGTGTTCATATAGTTTACAAAATTATGCTTGTTATTTTTAAAAACCTTTTGCAATTATATTTTGGGTTATTTTAATTTTTAATTTTTGTGGGTACAATAGAAGGTATATATATATATATTTATGTGGTACATGAGATGTTTTAATACAGGCATGCTATGGATTTTCAGTTTTATTTCATTGTGGTCAGAAATGATACTTGATGTTATTTTAATTTTTTTTTCAAATTTTTTGAAATGAAAATGAAAATGCTTTGTGGCCTAACATATGAACTATCCTTGAGAATGATCCATGTGATGAGGAGAATGTGTATTCTGCAGCCATTGGATAAAATGTTCCAAAAATATCTATTAGGTCCATTTGGTCCATAGTGCAGATTAAGTCTAATGTTTCCTTTTCATTTTTTTTCTCTGGATGGCCTGTACAAAGGTGAAAGTGAAGTGTTGAAGTCTCCACCTATTGTTATATAGGGATTTATTACTCTCTTAAGATCTAATACTATTTGCTTTATTTATTTGGGTTCTTCAGTGTTGGGTACATTTATATTTACAATTTGTATATCCTCTTGCTGGCTGAATGGAGCCTTTAACATTATAAGATGATCTTCTTTGTCTTTTTTAAAGTTTTCATCTCAAAATCTATTTTGTCTGATATGAGGATAGCTATTCCTGCTATTTTCTGGTTTTCATTTGCACGGTCTATCTTTTAACATCTCTTTATTTTCAGTCTATGCGTGTCTGTATAGGTGAAGTGTGTTTTTGGTAGGCAACAGATCTGAGTCTTGTCTTTTTATGCATTCAGCCACTCAATTTCTTTTTATTAGAGAGGTTAGTCCATTGAAATGTCAACTTCATTGTTGATAAGTTATTACATACTCCTTCCATTTTGTTACTTGTTTTCTGGTTATTTGTAGTCTTCTCTTGGTTTTTTCTCCTTCCTTCCAGTCTTCCTTTTTGTGAAGGTGATTTTCTCTGATGGTATATTTTAATTTGTTCCCCATTATTTTTGTGTAACTCTTGTAGGTCTTTTGAGGTTACCACGAAGCTTGGAAATAATATAACCCATTATTATAAACTGATGACAACTTAACACTGATTGCATAAACAAACTAACAAGCAAGCAAAGAAAAAACTACACTTTAACTTCATCCCCTCACTTTTTAACTTTTTGCTCTTTCTATTTATATCTTATTGTACTACCTATGTCCTAAAAAGCAGTTGTAATTATTTTTGATGGGTTCATCTTTTATTCTTTTTATTGAAGGTTGAGTACTTTGCACATCACAATTGCAGTGTTCTGTAATTTTCTGTGTACTTGCTATTAGCAGTGAGTTTTGTACCTTCAGATGATTTCTTCTTGCTCATTAACACCCCTTTCTTTCAGAATGAAGAACTCCCTTTAGTATTTATTGTAGGATATGTCTGGTGTTGGTGAAATCCCTTAGCTTCTGTTTGCCTGGAAAAAATATTTCTCCTTCATGTTTGAAGGATATTTTCGCCAGATATACTATTCTAGAGTAAAAGGGTTTTTTCCCCCCTTTCAGCACTTTAAACACCTCGTGCCACTCTCTCCTGGGCTATAAGGTTTCCAATGAAAAGTCTGCTGCCAGACATATTAGGGCTCCATTGCATGTTGTTTCTTTTTTCTTGCTGTCTTGCTGCTTCTAGGATTCTTTATTTATCTTTAACTTTGGGGAGTTTGATTATTAAATGTCCTGATGTCATCTTCTTGGGGTTAAATCTGCTTGGTATTCCATAACCTTCTTGTACTTGGATATTGATATCATTCTCTAGGTTTGGAAAGTTTTCGGTTATTATCCCTTCGAATAAGTTTTCTACCTCTATCTTTTTGTCTGCCTTCTCTTTAAAGCCAAAAACTCTTAGATTTTCTTCTTAGAGGTGGTTTTCTAGATCTGGTAGGTATGCATCATTTGTTTTTATTCTTTCTTTTGTCTCCTTCAACCGTGTATTTTTAAATATCCGTTATTCAAGCTTAATAATTCTTTTGCTTGATCACTTCTGCAATTAAGAGACTCTATTGCATTCTTCAGCATGTCAGTTACATTTTTCAACTTCAGAATTTCTGCGTGATTCTTTTGTACTATTTCAATCTGTTAAATTTATCTAATAGGATGCTTAATTCCTTCTGTGTTATCTTGAATTTCATTGAGTGTCCTTAAAATAGCTGTTTTGAATTATCTGTCTGAATGATCACATATCTTTTTCTCCAGGATTGGTCCCTGGTGCTTTGTTCAGCTCATTCAGTGACGTCAAGTTTTCCTGGATGGTCTAGATGTTTGTAGGTGTTCATCACTGTGTGGGCATTGAAGAGTTAAGTATTTCTTGAAATCTTCACAGTCTAGGTTGGTTTGTACCTGTCCTTCTTGGGGAGGCTTTCCAAGTATTTGAAGAGACTTGAGTTTTGTGATCTAAGACTTTGGTCACTGCAGCCATATCTGCATTAGGGGGCACCCCAAGCTCAGTAATGCTGTGGCTCTAAAATACTCATAGAGCTACTGCCTTGGTGGTCTTGGGTAAGATCCAGACAAATTTCCTGCATTTTTAGGCAAAGACTCATTTTCTTCCCTTTCTTTTAAATGAATGGATTGTCTCTTTCTGTACTGAGCTGCCTGTAGCTAGGGGAAGGGTGACACAAGCACCTCTGTTAGATGACTACCACTGGGAATGTGCTGGGTCACACCCAAAGTCAACACATTAGTGGGTCCTACCCAAGGCCCACCGTAACCAGTCACTGGCTACCACCTATGTTCACGTAAGGCCCTATAACTTCTACAATGAGGAGGTGGTGAAGCCAGAAAGGCTTGTCTTTCCTTTCAGGGTGGCAAGTTTCTGCTTTCCCCTGACAAGTTCAGAGATGCTGTCCGGGAGCCAGGGCCTGGATTCAAAAACCTTAGGAATCTACTTGGTGTTCTATTTTACTATGGTTGAGTTGGCACCCAAGCCACAAGTCAAGGTTCTTCCCACTCTTTCCTCCCATTTTCATAAGCAGAGCAGTCACTTCCTATGGTCACCATCTCCCCAGGCCTGTGGCAAATACTGCCTGGTTATCACCAGTATTTCCTTAAGGCGCAAGGGCTCTTCAGTCATTTTGTGGTGAATGCTGCCAGGCCTGGGATTCTCCTTTCAGGACTGTGGACTCCCATCTGGCCCAACATAGGTCCATAAATGTTATTTAAGGGTAAAGCCCTGGAATCCTGAATCCCGAGGACCCACTTCATACTCTTCCCCATTGTGGCTGTGCTGGTAGTCAAGCTGCAAGATAAAGTCCCCTTCATATTTTACTTTGCTTTTATCAAGAAGGAGTCTCTCCTTGTATCTACAACCACTACAGCTGGGAATGTGCTGGGTTATACCTGAATCCAGCATGTCTCGGATTCTCATCCAAGGCCCATGGCAACTACTTCCTTGGTACTCCTACTGATTATTCAGGGACCAAGGGCTTTTTAATCAGCAGGTAATAAATACTATTAGGACTGGGTCTTTTTTTTTCAAGGCAGCAGGTTTTCTTCTGATCCAGAGTGTGTCTAGATATGTCATCCAGGTGCTAGGGCTTGGAAAGAGGACCTCATGACTTTGCCCAGTGCTCCACCTTACTGTGGCTGATCTGGCATTTTGGTGACAAGATAAAGCTTCCAGTTCTATTTCCTGTCTTCTGCTCAAGCAGAAGGAAGGATTCTCTCTTGTAGCTATGAGCTGAACTTCCTGGAGTTGGGGCAGGGGTGGTGGTGCAAGCACTCTCCTGGCCACCCCAGCTAGTGTCCCACTAGGTCACAAGTCCATTGAACCAAACACTATACCAGGACTTGCCCACTGATTGCTATTCTTATGACCTAGACTGCCTCTCTAGTTTATTTAGGACCCCAGAGCACTTTAGCCTGCATTGGTGGGACTTGCCAGAACTCAGGCTCTGACCACTGAATGGATGAATCCCCTCTGGCTAGGGCTGCTCTAAATGTTCCATCCATGGGTGCCAGCTGAGTTCTGCATGGTGTTGCTTTCTGCTGTGACAGGACATCACTGAATTTCAATGCAAAGTCCTCTAGTCACTGCATTCTCCCCGACTCAAGCACACAGATTGTCTCTGCATGCCATGAGGCCACTGCTGGAGGATGGGGGAGGCATGACTTCAGCAATTGAAGTGTTTCTTTCCTAATTTCTTCAGTGCCTCTTTTGTTGATATGAAGTTAAAACTAGGTACTGTAACCATACACCTGATTTTTTTTTTTCATGAAGATGCTCTTTTGTGTGGACAATTGTTTAATTTGGTGTTCTTGTTGGGAGGATAATCAGTGAAGTGAAGACTTCTATTCAGCCATTTTGCTATGCCCCCAAGGGCTATCAACAATAAAAATCAGAGTAGAAATAAATAAAATAAAGACCAGAAAAATAATAGAAAAGATCAATGAAATTAAGAGCTGATTTTTTGAAAAGATAAGAAAAATCAACAAATTTTTGCCTAAATGAAGAGAGAAGATTCAAATAAATAATAAAATCAGAAATGAAAGAAGAGACATTACAAATGATATGACATTAATATAAAAAGTCATAAGAGGATATTATGAAAAATTACATACCAAAAAATGAATATCCTATTAGAAATGGATAAATTCCTGGGCATATACAACTATGAATATTAAATTATGAAAAATAGAATATTTGAATGAACCTATAATGAATAAGAAAATTAAACCAGTAATAATAAGTCATGTATCAAAGAAAAGCCCAGTATCTTATGGCTTCACTGCTGAATTCTATCAAATATTTAAAAAAGAACTTATACCAATTTGTTTCAAAGTGTTATGAAAAGTGGAAGAGGAGAGAATACTTCCAAACTTGTTTTATAAAACTACCATTGCCCTGATATGAAAGCCAAACAGGACAGTACAAAAAGAAAGGAAAAGAAAAGAAAAGAAAAGGAAAGAAGAGAAGAGAAGAGAAGAGAAGAGAAGAGAAGAGAAGAGAAGAGAAGGGAAGAGAAAGCAAAGCAAAGCAAGCAAAGCAAGCAAAGCAAAGAAAACTACAGAGCAATACCCCTGATAAAAACAGAGGCAAAAATTCTCAACAAAATACTAGCAAGCAAAATTCAACAGCACATTAAAGAGATCATTCACCATGATCCAATGATATTCCTCCCTGGGATGAAAAGATGGCTCCACATGTGCAAATCAATAAATACAATACATCACATTAACAGAATAAAGGAAAAAAACCATATGCTCATTGCAATTGATGCAGAAAAAGTATTTGACAAAATTCAACATCCTTTCAAAATGGAAACCTGCAAAAATTAAGTATAAACGTTCTGCAACAAAATAAAGGCCATGTATGAGAAACCCACAGCTAACCTCATACCTAATGGGAACAGTTAGAAGTTTTTTCTTTAAGATCTAGAATAAGAAAAGGATACTCACTCTTGCTATGTCTATGCAACAGAGTATTGGAAGTCCAAGCCAGAGCTATTAAGCAAGACAAAGAAATAAAGGACATGCAAACTGGAATGGAAGAAGTTAAGTTACCCCTGTTTGCAGGTGACATAATCTTACATATAGAAAACCCTGAAGAATTCACCAAAAAACTGTTAGAACTAATAAAAGGATTCCTGTTGCAAGATACAAAATCAACATACAAAAATCAGTAGGATTTCTATACACTGATAATAAACTACCTCAAAAAGAAATCAATAAAACAATCCCATTTATAATATTTATGAAAAATTACTTAGGAAGAAACTTAACCAAGGAAGTGAAACATCTCTACGCTGAAAACTATATAACATTGACGAAAGAAATTGAAGACACTAATAAATGGAAAGATATCCCACATTCATGGATTGGAGGAGTCAAGACTCTTAAAATGTCCATACTCTCCAAGCAATCTACAGATTTGATGCAATCGCTATAAAAACATAAAGGTATTCTTCATAGAAATAAAACATCCTAAACTTCATGTGGAACCATAAAAGACCCTGAATATCCACAGCATTGAACAGCGACAAGAAAAAAAACCCAAGAGTTGTCACACTACATTACTTCAAAATATACTACAAAGCTATAGTAACAAAAACAGCATGGTACTGGCATAGAAACAGACACAGGGACCACTGGAGCAGAATACAGAGCCCAGAAATAAATCTACACATTTACAGCCAACCAATTTTCCACAAAGGTGTCAAGAACACACATTGGGGGAAAGAACAGTCTCTTTAATAAATGCTGTTGGAACAACTGTATATCTACATGTAGGAGAATGAAACTAGACCCTTATCTTACATCATGTACAAAAATCAACTCAAAATGGATTAAATACTAAAATATAAAAGCCAAAATTATAAAACTTCTAGAAGAAAACATAGGAGAAAAACTACATGACATTAGTCATGTTAATGATTTTTTGGATATAACACTGAAAGCACAGGAAATAAAAACAAAAATAAACACGTTAAACTACATCAAGCTAAAATGCTCTAGAAGGCCAAGAAAGCAATTAATAAAGTAGAAAGACAATCTATAGGATAAGAGAATATATTTGCAAACCATACCTCTGATAAAGAGTTAATATACAAGTTATATAAAGAACTTAAACAATTCACTAGCAAGAAAACAATCCAGTTTTAAAATGGGCAAAGGACCTGAATAGATATTTCTCAAAAGAAGACATACAAATTTCCAAGAGGTATATGAAAAAACACTGAACATCACTGATCATAAGGGAAATGCAATTTAAATCCACAAGGAGGTATCACCTCACAACTGTTAGAATGGCCATTGTCAAAAAGACAAAAGATAAATGTTGACGAAGAGGTGGAGAAAAAGGAGCATTTGAAAACTGTTGGTGGGAATATTAGTCAATACAGTCCTTATGGAAAACAGTATAAAAGTTCCTCAAAAAACTAAAAATAGAACTATCATCTGATCTTGCAATCTCATTACTGGGTATATATCAAAAGGAAATGAAATCAGTATGCCAATTAGATATTTGCACTCTCATGTTCATTGCAGCATTATTCACTATGTCTACCAATGAACGAATGGATAAAGAAAATGTGGCATAAATACACAATGGAATACTATTCAGCTATAAAAGAAGAAAAACCTGCCTTTTCTGACAACATGAATGAACCCAGAGGACATTAATTTAAGTGAAGTAAGCCAGGTACAGAAATGTAAACACTGCATGATCTCACTTGTATGTGGAATATAAAATATTAGATCATAGAATTATAGAGTGGTGGCTATGATGGGCTGGAGTATTTGAAGGGGAGTGTTGTGGAGATATTAGCTAAAGGATAAAAAAATCTCAGAAGGAATAAGTTCAAAAAATTGTACATCATGATGACTACAGTTAATAAAAATATTCTTGAAAAATGCTAAGAGCAGTTCTTAAGTGTTCTCATCACAAAAATGATAACTATGTGAGTTAATACATATGTTAACTAGCTAGATTTAGTCATTCCACACTGCATATATACATGAAACACTATGTTGTACATAAAAACACGTACAATTTTGTTCACCAATTAAAAACTAAAATAAAAATAAATAAAATACAATATGGAAAATTTTAAATTAGGCTTTATTTTTCGAAAGACATGTCAGTGTCAAGATCATTGTTGCTTGAATAAATATACTTAGTAAAAACATTAAACTCTGGATTTGTCTTTGAGTCACCTCCTGACATGTATTGATCGATGATCAATTACAGGTAGAGAATATCAGAAGGAAACTTATGCCTGGGTAACCAATGTGATAACATATGACTTCATTGTTTGGTGGCTGAACAAGTAGATGCAAAGATGCTGAATAGTTAGCTGTTTATGTGGCATAAGTCTCTGTAGACAGGAAGACTGAAATAACGTAGTTTAATGACTATCATAACTCTAAAGTTCTGATGTATATAAATAACATTTTTAAACATCTGTAATGACAGTTATGTGATATAAAAATATCTGCAATTTCTATTGTTGACAGAGTCACAAGTACTGCTAATCCTATTGTGGTTTGTTGTCTATTATCATAATATAAGGTAATGTCAAATTTTAGTTAGGTTAGTGAAAATTGAGATTTAATTTTTTTCTGATGTACATTCTGAGAATCCTCCATTGCTGTGGGCTGATGCCTGGTTATGAACCCTGCTTAAAGTGTACTTTCAGTTGCATAGAGAGAATGTAAGCAAAATGAAGTGGAATCATAGCCAAACTGCAAAACTGGGCTAAAGAGCACAATTCAAGAAAGACTGAAAGGGGAAACACCTCTTCCTCAGGTGTAGAAAAGAAAGAGGAGAAGATGGTTTTCTATATATTTAGAAGATGAAATGTTCATTTTCCTGCAGTGTCCTTTGCAAAGAAGTCTTCTTTCTTTATGAGATGTCCTTTAAAATCAGCTTTAGAAAAAGATTGTGCATAATTGATTATTTTGTGTCACACTAGCACTTTAAAATAATATCATTCTTATATAATAGCTTTTTTAAAGTCTCATTTTTATCATTAAAAATGAACATCAGACTCTTCCCTAATACTTACAGTGCAGCAAGACCTTTTAAACTCAGATGCTGCTTACTTTCCAAGAATGGCATTTTCTCCTACAGCTGTTCTTTCCTCATGATATATTTCTGTTTCCCACATATATCAAGTTTTGCTCATGTGAGCTTTCCTTGATTTATAAATGCTATTTTTGTATTTTTCTATTAAAGAAGACTCTTTGATTATTAGAATTTTCATATCACATACTAAAATAACACCATAATCTATTACCATCTCATACAATCCTTATGACAAATACTTTTATAATGGGAATGGACCATCTTCAAAAAGGATCGACGTCTTGCAAAATTTGGTTCAAATTTGGCTATTTCTAATAAGCCTTATGTGAAAAATCCCTCTAATTCCTCTGCTCAATAGACAGAGATGAAATTGATTTACAGCATTGATGATTAGATGTTTGAAGAGGGGAATGAGAGCTCACTTTCTTGCCATTTATTCCATTCACCTAGGTTTTAACCTCACTATGCAGCACGAGTAGTAGTGTCTAGAACATTGTTTTTGCTGTGATATTTATCTTTTATTAAAAATAAATACAATGTTGACGTTTTTCATACTAAAAGAGTAGAGTACAGGCTTTTAGTTTTCTGAAAAATTGTTTTTTTTTTTCTAAGAATTACCCTTGCTCTGATAATTCTTTTTGAAGTTGTTAAACCTAAGACACTGCCTAATTACAGATAATCTTCTCAGAGGGCTGGAATAAATGTTTGGTTGGATTTACGTAATATGTATTATTATTTGAGGAGGCTGACTCCTAGAGGGCAGCATTCTTGAAGGATCCCTAGCACTTACATATCAAAATATTAGGTCACTTAACTCAGTAAAAGGGTTATTGTTCATTCTCTCAAGGTTCATGATCACCCAACTGCTTGTCATTGTGTTTTAAGTCATCTTAACCCTTCAGAGTCAGTATTTTCATCAACATATGTTTACTGCACATACACTTAGCGCAGATTACTATGTTAAGCAAAATGGGGCTACAGACCACAAATAAGGAATGGCCCTTGCCCTTGAGGAGCTTATAGCTCATAGAAATGACACCTGTCACTGTTGGTTTTTACTTTCCATTACTCTCTCATGTCCTAAAACATCTCAGTGCTGCCCTTCCTAATACAGGCCAGAGCCAACAATTTATACAAACAAAGGGTGTTACAAATTTTGCTTTTGTAATGCTATTTTCTGTCAAAGGCACCTGCCATTACTACTTTGTTAGGAGTAGGGCTGGCACATACTGGGCCAGCCCTGGCTTTTCTAGCGAAACTTTTATCCCGGGCATAAACCAGGTATCAGTTACAATTGTTACATTCTCTACTTGTTATTTCAGTTTCAAAATGAGAGGCTCTGCCCAGCATCAGCTTTAGTTTAATAAACAATGCGCTTAGGACTTATTGTCTTATGGTTAAGAAAAGATGAGACATCATTTCATAACTAATGTGGTATCTAAATTGTGACTCGACTACATGAGAATGTTATGTCTTCTCATCTCCACCCATGTTTAACTATATGCCCAAGTGTGCACAGGAACACGGAGGCCAAGATGAAATTTTGTATTTTTTGCATTTCTATTTTACTTAGGCTCATTGAACCAGCTTAAACTTATAATCTACATTAAAATGGCCTTTATGTAAAATGTTCCCCTAAGAACAAAAATAAAGTCTTTATTTCTTCTATCCCCTTTCACCAATTAAACCCAGCTCAAGAGCAGTTTCATTAAAGACATTGTGGTATTTTTCTTTAACACCATTTGCTTTGGTTAAATTCTGTTTTGCATTTCAGAGACAGTAAGAGACAGTATTGCTCGCTGCAGTGTTGTCGTAAGATTTTATAACACTGGTTGATGATTGCAAAGATTTCTTTCCATGAAGGACAGACACTCATGTGTAAATAATTAACATCCAATAAAATATCCAGTCTATACTAAGCATGCCTACCTCTTCAAAGTCTTGGACAAGCAGAAGATTTACCTTTTAGATTTGACATATATAAAACCTATAATTCATCATAGGGGTTATTTTCTGATCTTAAACTATAGCTATTTCAAACTCTAGATTAGCTATTTGGATATACCTGTTTTTGTATAGATTCCATTTCTCCCATATCCTATTAGTATTTGAGGTTCTTGTTTAAAACACAAACATACAGTATCAAAACATCTCATGTACAGCTGGGCGCGGTGGCTCACACCTGTAATCCCAGCACTTTGGGAAGACGAGGTGGGTGGATCACGAGGTCAGGAGATTGAGACCATCCTGGCTAACATGGTGAAACCATGTATCTACTAAAAATACAAAAATTAGCCGGGCTTCCTTTAGTCCCAGCTACTCGGGAGGCTGAAGCAGGAGAATCGCTTGAACCCAGGAGGCAGAGATTGCAGTGAGCCGAGATCACGCCACTGCACTCCAGCCTGGGTGACAGAGTGAGACTCTGTCTCCAAACAAACAAACAAAAATCTCATGCACCTCATAAATATATTATGTGCCTACAAAATTTAAAATTCAAAAATTTTAAAATACAAACATAAAAATCAATAATCTCAAACTCTTTCAGGGGATTTTCCACTAATAACACCCATAAATATCTATAAATGAGATAATAGGTATAAAGCAGCTATTGACAAGAGTGGCATACAGTAGGTACCCCAATATATTTATTCCCTCTCTTTCTTTAATGAGGGGCCCCATAGTATAAGCAATTATTATCTATATTTACTAATGAAAGTAAAAAAATAAGTTTAAGGTGCTATATTAAATGGAAAGGCTTATCAAAATGAGTCCAGGTAAAAATGTGCTTTTTACTTCTTTCTTCACTTTCCCTTTTCAAAAATTTTCACATTAATAGTGTAATGATAATATTTAACGAGAATGTGCTTCCTTTGATATTCATGTTGAAGCAATGACATTCAGCTATTTTTTCTGTTTAAAAATGCACCGACCAGAAATGTAAATTCTTACTATTATTATTTTTAACACTTAGGGTGAATAATTATCTACTGAAGTCTGGCAATTTTCACAGTTCCTAACACCTGGCCAAAACAGTATAGTGTCTGCACTAAGCTCCACATGACAGCAATTGGGCTAAATCTTATTCCCTCTGGGTTACATTTCATTGTGAACTTTCAGAGAATAAACAGATTCATAATACTATGAAATAAAGGAGACTTTACCACTTTAAACACAATAGTCAGTTGTGCATGTTTGTAAAAATTATGACCTTCGATTCTGATAGAATACTCACATGAAATATTACACAGTTTCTAATAACAGGAAGAATTGTATAGATAATTCACTCCATTACATGTTATAATTTAGGGCAATTTCAAGATCTGATCTGGAACCAGAGGTTTTAGGTAAAGGAGTTAGAGGAATACAAGATCCAAAAACTCCTGTATTCTAATTAAATCATTATAGTGGTTTCGATAATGGTGAACTGAAATAAACGATACACCACACCTCTAAAATGCCTGATGCTTGTCATATAGGCTCAGTGGATTATTCACAAAAGTGTCTGAGAGTAGAGCTTACATTTTCCAAATAATTCAAAATGCTTAGGAAGAAAATATGGCATTCTCCCCAGTTTTAGAAATTTTTATGCTTCTGTTTACCAGTATAAAAAAAAGTCTTAGGGTCCCATGGGTGCTGACAAATTATGTCCTTATGGCTCCTCTTATTATGTGAAAAAAGCTTTAGTGATTTCTCACAAAATAAGGTGAGCTATAGAATCTAAGTATCTTTGAGTGCCTAAACTTGTTTGCTTAAAAATTGAATCAGTGAAACTGAAACTGTCTTTGCAAAGATTATAACAGAAAATTATTACAATGGAAGAGATCTAACCTAACCCACTCCGTCTTGCTTCTAACCTCCAAGCTATCCTTGTTCACTCCTAGGCATAGATCAAACTAACTTTGGGAGGAACTTAGTTTATAGTTTAGCTTTCATACAAAGACTATAAGAGGCCTTTTGCAAAACAAACCCTCTTCCTGACTGGGGACTAGACTGCCTTTGCAGGACTAACAAATTAGCCACAAGATTAGAAATTATGGTTTAGCAATCATGTAACTAGAGGCTACAAGATTCTAATCCTTCTCCCTCAAATTTTTTTTGGGGATAATATCACTATTGTAAAACCTAAAATCAGTGTTTGAGATATTTTGCAACCTCTACACTCAATGGATCAACTGGCACCACCCACATCGATAAACTGGCTCACTTGGGTCTTGTGGCCCCAACCCAAGAACTGACTCAGCTAGCTTCCTCTCCCGATGATTTCATCTCTGACCCAACCAATCAGCACTCCCAATTCAATGGCCCCCCTGCCCACTAAATTATCCTTAAAATCTCTGGTCCCCAAATTCTTGAGAGACTGCTTTGAGTAATAATAAAACTGGTCTGCCACACGGCCAGCTCAGCACGAGTTACTCTTTCTGTATTGCAATCCCGTCTTGGTAAATCGACTCTGTATAAGCAGCGGGCAAGGTGAGGCCATTGGGCAGTTACAAAACAACTGGTCTTTGGCAGAGGACTAACTAGTTGATTTGAATAAACTGTATAAACTCATTCTCTCATTTTTCTTCTGAAAATGAGTATATATTTGCAGATAGGCACAAATCTACTTATAATTTTTTTTGTGTACCTTATTAAGACACGGACAGGATTTTGATAGACTATCATTATTTTAAAAGGTATATGCTTTAAACATTGGCTTTTTAAAGGCTTCACTGGATTATTTTGACATGATTCGCAATCTACTACTTCCATGAAGCCACGTTATTTTAGTTCTTTCTAGGGAGGACAAAAACAGTTTAACATTTAAATGCTAACAAACACTGGAACAAAACAATAAGCCATGTAGTGTCTCTCCACTTCCCCCGGTCTGGTCCAACTCAGATGCCCCCAGGATCATATGTGTATAATTTTAGAACTGCTTTGGGAAATTCGGTTTCCAAGAATAAGAATAAAAATAAAGTGGGAAGAATGAGACAAGTTATGACTTATGACCTTATTATAATATATCTCTGCCAAAAATATTTTCAGAAGCACAATCACTTCATTTCTATTGTTACATTATCACACAAACTAAGTGCATTCTAAATCTCAAAGTTTTTGTTTTTGTTTTTGTTTTCTCATGTGGTTCATTTCCATGTAAATCTCATAATTTTTAAAGTTTGCTCCTAGGAATAACAATATAACAAACAGGCTACCTTTTTGGTAGACATTTAACATAAAAAATAACTTGTTTATTTCTCAGGGCAGCATAAAACTGCCAAAGTTTGTGACCCACATGTGTTATTTCTTCTATTCAGAGCAATGCTAATGATTTGAATGTACCCTTTTCAATATGCCACATAGTATCCTTTTGAGATTTACTTGAGCAATATTCTAAGGGCTCTGTTCTCTATAAAGAGTCAGGAGTGTTCATTTAGATCCATGTTTTATCTGAAAAGTATTTTCATGGCATTTCCATGTATAAAACAACCCTGAAGTCAGAGAAAAGAGATTTGGTGTGGCACAGTTTGTTGCACTTCAAGTTAGAAATGTAGATGTTTTAACAAATTAATTTAGTCTTTTAACCTTAACTCCTTTTAGAATCCTAAAGCTTTGGACATTTGTTCAAGCCTTGACTCATTCATTTATCCTTTCATTTTTTAGTAAATTTAAGGGCGAAAATTATTTTGTTAGAAAATCACTAGCACCATCTACTGTTGCTTTTTGGAACTACCTCAAAATACTTTTTTAAAAATTGTATCTACATATTTGAATTTTAAATATTTTTATCCTGTATTATAGATATAGAAGGTACATGTATGGATTTGTTTCACAAGTATGTTGCACTCAGGTATTGAGCATAGTACCCAATAGATAGTTTTTAAACCCATTCCTCCCCTCCTCTCTCTAGGAATCTGCAGTGTCTATTGTTCCTGTGTTTACGTCCGTGGGTGTTCAATGCTTAGCTATCACTTACAAGTAAAAACATGCAGTATTTGGTTTTCAGTTTCTGCATTAATTTCCTTAGGATTATGGTCTCTAGTCCTATCCATGTTGTTGCAAAGGACATGGTTTCATTTTTTTTATGGCTGCATAGTATTCCATGATGCATACGTACCACACTTTCTTTATCCAATGCACCTAGGTTGATTCCATGTCTTTGCTATCATGAATAGTGCAGGAATAAAAATGCAAGTGCATGTGTCTTTTTGGTATGATGATATATTTTCCTTTGGGTATATACCTAGTAATAGGATTGCTGGGTCAAATGGTAATTCCGTTTTCAGTTCTTTAAGAAATCTCCAAACTGCTTTCCACAGTGGCTAAACAAATTTTTATTCCCAACAGCAGTGTATAAGCATTCCCTTTTCTCTGTAGCCTCACCAGCATCTGTTGCTTTTTGAATTTTTAATAATAGCCATTCTGACTGGTGTGAGATGCTATTTCATTGTATTTTGCATTTGTCTTTTGATGTTTGTTGGCCACATGCCTGGCTTCTTTTGAAAAGTGTCTGTTTATGTACTTTGCCCATTTTTAATGGGGTTATTTGGTTTTGCTATTGATTTGTTGGAGTTCCTTATAGATTCTGGATATTAGACCTTTGTAGGATGCATAGTTTGTGAATATTTTCTTTCATTCAATAAATTTTCTATTTACTCTATTGATAGTTTATTTTTTTTTCTGCGAAGGAACTCTTTAGTTTAATTAAGACCTACTTGTCAAGTTTTGTTTTTTGTAATTGCTTTTAAGAACTTAGCCAAAAATTCATTGCTAAGACTGATGTAAAGAAGGGTTCCTAGGTTTACTTCTAGGATTATTAACGATATTGATGCATCCAATCTATAAGCATGAGATGTTTTTTCATTTATTTATGTCATCTCTGTTTTTTTTTTCTTTTCAGCTGTCTTCTGTCATTCTCCTTATAGAGATATTTCACTTCCTTGGGTAGCTGTATTCGTAGGTGTGTATATATATATATATATACACACACACCAATTGAAAAATGATTGCAAGAGATTTGGAATTTATAATAATTGAAAAAGATTTAGAATCTTACCAAACAAAATTTAAATGCTAAATATTATTATTTGTGCCTTCAAAGTCTGAGTGGGTAAAAACTAACTATGTATTTGGACATTAGGATTTAGGTAAAAAGAAATAAGTGATAAAATATAAGTGATAAAAACATTATCACTATCCTCAGGAGTCCTAAGGAAGGAAATAAAATCACATTCTCAAAAACCATATAAATGTAATTTTCTGAAGTGGTTTTGAGATTCATGGATGTCATGGACAAGCAAACTGTCTCCCCAAGTTTAGGAACCAACATAAGGTTGCCAGCTTTTTATTTTGCTTGTTGAAACCATTAAAATTTTAGTTCACTTTTATGATAATTTCACATACATAAAACTAACACAATTTTAGAATAAAAGGCAGTCTATTAAAAACCGTAATACACGCTGGGGCCTGCTGTAACGTGGAGGGTGGGGGGAGGGAGAGGATCAGCAAAAATAACTAATGGATACTAGGCTTAATACCTGGGTGATGAAATGATCTATATAACGAACTCCTATGACACACGTTTGCCTATGTAAAAATGTAATACATTTAGTGTTATGAAAAATTCAATGTTGTTTTTATTTTTCTCATTTGTCTGGAATGGCACTGGTTTAAATAATAAACTGTTATCTGGGAGCAACAATTTTATAGTATTCCAGATGAAGACTAGATAATGAAGTTGCAAGAAGAAAAGGAGTAGGCTATGGTATTGTAAAGTATTTTAAAGGTATTATACAGAGAGAATGACTTGCACCGTGTGTTGGTGGGAGGGTGCTATGGAATTAATTAGTTCTCATTCACAACATTTTTTTTCCTGTCACTTAGAAAATTTGGCATCAATTGAGATCTAGAAATACATAAAGAAAACAAATGGCATTGAGAGTTTTATTGATTACAGGAAGTATTATCACAAAACAAAGGGCATATTAATAAAGTGATTTATGGGAAAATATTATATGACTTAGGAGAAATTAAAATGTATATTCAATTATGCCAAAAATATCCTGAACTTCTTTGCTTTTTATTGACACAGTTAAAATTTCTGCCAAAGGAAACAAGCATTTCCATGTGGTTTCATTATGTGCTCTAACTAGACTTTCTCTAAATCTTCTGGCATCACTGGACCGTATTCTAATCAGATTTTGTTATGCTATGTTAAATCTGTGATTCTTTTTAATGCCCTAAATATTTGATAACATAAAAAAGATATTTAAATAAAGAAGGAATAGTAGCTACCCTAGAGAAAAATAATTATGAAGAAGGCATAGGATAAAAATATTTGCCAAAAAGTCTAATCACTACATGATTTCTAATACATATTTCCAAATGAAGTAATCCCCTTCCTATGAAATACCAAAATATGTTCCCATGGCAAGCAGTCTGAGTTTGGGGTTTGGCACAAGTAAATTATGTCTCTCCTTACAGTTATTAATAATTACTACATGCAGAATGGTTGCAAATTTCCAATTTTCATGGACCTAATAGCATCAAAATTATAAATTATAGGTTTGGAAAAAACTTGATGAAAGCAAGAAAGCTGATGAGTTAGGGGAAATAATACAGTTCCAGTTGAATAACCAATTCTGAATTAGGAGGAAATAATGAGACAATCTTGACTGATAGACGCTTCTTGTATCAATGGGGCATGGTTGAAAGGAATATTCACTTATAAATAATCACGATTTGTTAAATACTACCTGGTTTTGGAAGAGACCTTCAGAGCAGAACATCAAAAAAGAGTAATTCTTAGATTAGGAATCCCATAATCACACCATTATATTTATGTTCAAATTTACAAATGAGCATTATTTTTAAAAAATATGTACCCAGTTTTAGATCTCGAGTTTTCAATTGTATAGTGGCACACAGAGAGGATTTTTGATAAGACTCCAAGACTGTTTGGGATTAGTCTGTCCATCTTCCTCTTGACTAACTTGATAAAGAATAAAATAATTTCTGCCAAGGAGGTGAGATTAAAAAGAATAAATGGAGAGGAGACTTTTTACTGTGAGCCCAGCAGAATGGTAGTAAAGGAGTTCCTGTTGTCATTTTTTTTTTTTTTAATTTCTTATTTTTTGTTAACACGACAAAACAGGTAAGAATATAACAATTTGGTTAAGGAATTCCCCATATTAAATGAGTATGTGTTAAGTGAAATTGTGGTTGTTAGGCTGCCTGGTGTATGGTGTGATGTGAGGAATTTGAGAAGGTTTCTCATTCTTTAACTCTTTCCTTTCCTGAAGACTTCCTGTTGGTACCTAAAATTAAATCGTTAACAAATTATTCCTTTAATTAACTAAAGTTCCTGGAGAGTCCTTTCAAATATTAATTTTATGTACTGCTCCTGAGTAAGTGGTAATGCTAACAATATGAATTGATTTTGCCAGTTGTGAAAAGACATGATATTGTAAATAGTAAGTAGCAATGGAGTAGGTGGGGCTAGGGACTTGAAAAGGAGGAAACAACCCACAAAAAGAAGGAAGACAAAAACAAAATTACATTTCTTGCTATTTTACAATTTGGCCTAGGGACAGTTCTTGGTACTAGGTAAACTTCTTAGTGGATTAGTTAAATTAGACAGAATGCATGAGGCGATGATATAAAAACAAAAACTAATTTTGTCTTCATATTTTCTTTATCTTGCGCCAGGTCTTTACCAATTTATTTGATGTAAAATTTGCTGAGTAGAGTAAGAAGCTTTCCTAGTTGATACAAGTTAGTTGATTTGAAAAAGTGGATATTTAACATTAATGAAAATACTTTGCAATTGGCAGAGAAATCATTGTTCAGCTTTTGACGTGCTTGCTAGACAATTTTGGAACCAAGCCTTAAGCTACTTTTTCAGAGAATATTTCACTTCAGAAACAAGATCTGAAGAGTTGGAAATAGCAAGTGGTTTTCACTGGGAAATCCTAATTGGTATCTGTCAATTCTGACCTGCTGCTGAAAGACATAAAATGTCAATTTCCATTTCAGCTGAGATAGGCTTCTTATCAGTAACTTTTAGAGCATTAAGTGGCTCTAATACAAGTGGCATTATTTGAATCTGGTGGCAAAAGAGATCCTGTCTTTCTCATCCCCTTATTAACCCCACTTCCACCTGCCACTATTCAGGAACGTCCACCCTGCAAAGAAATTTAAATTTACGTGCAGTTCCTGAAACTTCAAGGACTAAAACTAGGAGTTGCACTCCAACGAGAGAAACAAAGTAAGCAGAGGATTTAAGATATTGACTGGGGACAAAATCATGAAGGAAACTAATTAAGCAAGTCTGTTAACAAATAAGTTGAGAAAATTTAAGACCAGAGACAGAAGCAGACAGGATTCCAGAGATAGAAAGGCAGAAATCCTAAGTGACTGGGATCATGGTCAGAACCCAAAGCTGGGATTCAAATGCCAGAGTCTAGGAAACAAAGCAGCTTAGATAACTGAGACAAATTTGCCAACTGATTATGACTAACTTTTCACCAACATCAGTGACTGTGGAGAGGGAGAAAACGGACTTATACTATATAGTATATGAATTTTTAAATGCTTGGGTTTGAGAATAGTAAAAAATGACAATGGGCTTGCAACACTTTTAGAGATTGTGGAACATAGGAATATTCAATAAACATTAGCTATCATTATGCTGTAGAATAGATTTAAGAGTTTTTAAGAGAGCAGGGTTCTTCTATGGTTCTATTTCTGGCATTAGGCCACACATATGCATTTATGGCAAAGACCATTCACAGTTTGAGAATGTTGCTTACCAAATAACCAATGAATAGTCAATGTCTAGCAAGTAGGTATGGAAACAGGGAAGATTCATATTCCTGCTCACCTTGGGAGTGGTCATCTTATTTTACAGGTTCTTAAATTTCTGAGGAGGGAGAATTTGAGGCAGATAACTTTAGAGTAGTGATTCCTAAACTGGCTATTTGAGAATCCTACAAGGAGTTTTGTTTTTGTTAGTACCATTTTAACCATTTTTTTTTTTTTTTTCGAGGCCGAGTCTCGCTCTGTCACCCAGGCTGGAGTACAGTGGTGCAATCTCGGCTCACTGCAACATCTGCCTCCCGGGTTCAAGAAATTCTCCTTGTCTCAGCCTCTTGAGTGGCTGGGACCACAGGCGCCCACCACCTCGCCCGGATAATTTTTGCTTTTTTTTTTTTTTTTTTTTTTTTAGTAGAGACGGGGTTTCACCATATTGGTCAGGCTGGTCTCGAATCCCTGACCTCAAGTGATCCACCCACTTCTGCCTCCCAAAGTACTGGGATTACAGGTGTGAGCCACCGCACCCGGCCCGTTTTAACCATTTTTAAGTGCCCAGTTCAAGTTAAGTACATTTACATTGTTATACAACCATCACCACTATCTATCTTCAGAACCTTTTTATCCTCCTCAAATACAACTCTATACCCATTAAACAGTAACTTCCCATTTTCCCCCACCTCAGCCCATGGCAACTACCATTCTACTTTTTGTCTCTGAATTTGACTAATCTAAGTACTTCAGATAAGTGAAATCATACAGTAATTGTGATTTTGTAGTGGTCTTATTTAACTTAGCATAATGTCTTTCAAGGTTCATCCATGTCGTAGCATATGTGAGAATTTCTTTCCTATTTAAGGCATATACACTATAGATAGAATATTTGGTTTATTCATTCATCTATGTATGAACAATTGAATTGCTTTCACCTTTTGGCTATTGTGAATAATGCTGCTGTGAACATGAAAGTACAAATATCTATCCAAGTCCCTACTTTCATTTTTTTTTTAGTAGATACCCAGAGTGGGTATATAATTTATATCCACTAAAAATAATTCTATTTTGAATTTTTGAGGCACCACCATACTGTTTTCTGTAGTGTCTCCAGCATTTTATATTCACTCCAGCAGTACACGAATATTACAATTTGTCCATACTTCATTAACATTTATTATTTTCTAGTTTTCTATTTATAATAGTTATTCTAGTGGGTGTGCAGTGGCATTTGAATGTGGTTTTGAATTGCATTAATACTAATGATTAGTGATGTTGAGCATCTTCTCATGTGTTTGTTAGCCATTTTTGTATCTTCTCTGGAAAAATGCCTAAGTTCTTTGTCCATTTTTGAAATTAGGTTGTTTTCTATTGTTGAGTTGTAGAAGTTCTTTATATTCTAGATATTAACCTCTTAACATATATATAATTTGGAAATGTTTTCTCTCATGATCTTGGTGGTTTTTTCACCCTATTGATTGTTTCCTTTGATGCACAGAAGTTTTAAATTTTAATGTAGTCCAATTTATACTTTCATGTTGTTGTCTACATTTTTATTGTTGTATCCAAGAAATCACTGCCAAATCCGTTGTTGTGAAGCTTTTCATTTATGCTGCTTCTGAGAGGGCTATTGTTATAGGGCTTACATTTAGGTCTTTTGATAAAGTTCGACTTAATATTTTTATAAATTTAGTTTTGCACATGTATATCAAGTTTTTCCAGGACCATTTGAGAAAGTCTGGTTTTCCTTATTGAATGGTCTTTGCATTGGTGTAAAAAATCATTTGATCATATATGTGAGGGTTTATTTCTGGAACCTCTCTTCAGTTACATTAGACTATATGTTGGTATATATGCCAGTACCATAGTCTTTTGATTACTATAGCTTTTTGGTAAGTTTTGAAATTAGAAAATGTGCTTCCTTCAACTTTGTTCTTTGTCATGATTGTTTTGGTCATTCAGGGTCCTTTGAGATTTCATATGAATTTTAGGATGAATTTTGTTATTTATGCAAAAACATCTTAGGGATTTTGATTTTGTTAGGGATTGCAATGAATATGTAGACCACTTTGGGTAGTTTCAAAATCTTGACAATATTAAGTGTTTCAATCAAATGGAAAGATGTTCTTCTATTTATTTGTATCTTCTTTAATTTCTTTTAGCAACATTTTATACTTTTCAGTGTAAGAGTCTTCACCTTGTTGCTTTAAATTTGTACATAAGTATTTTATTCATTTCATATCATTATAAATGGCATGGTTTTATTAAATTATTTTGCAGGTTGTTCATTGTTAACATATAGAAACACAGCTGTTTTTGCATGTTTTTTTTTTAATCCTACAATTTTGCTGAATTCATTTATTACTTCCAATTGTTTGGAGTAGAATCTTTAGGGCTTTCTACATATAAGATTATGTCATCTGCAAACAAAGATAATTTTACTTTTTTCTGTCCAATTTGGAGGCTTTTTATATACTTTATTCTTATTTGATCTGGCTAGCACTTCCAATACTACGTTGAATAGAAGTGGCTAAATCAGACATTCTTGCCTTGTTCCTAATTTAAGATAAAACATTTTCAGTCTTTCACCATTTAATATGATGTTAGCTGTAGGTTTTTCATATATGGCCCTTGTTATGTTGAGATAATTTCCTTTAATTCCTAGTTAGTTGAGGTTTTTTTTCTATCATGAAAAGGTGTTCAATTTTGTCAAATGCTTTCCCTGTACTCATTGAGATAATCATGTATTTATTAATAAATGTATTCTGCTAATGTATTGCACTATATCGATTGTTTTTTGTATAGTCAACCGTCCTTGCGTTCCAGGAGTAAATCCCACTTGGTAATAGAGTATAATCCTTTTAATATGTTGTTGAATATGAGTTACCAGTGTTTTGTTGAGAGTTTTTGCATCAACATTCATAAGGGATATTGGTCCATAGTTTTCTTTTCATGTAGTGAATTTGTCTGGCTTTGTTACCAGGGTAAGACTGGTGTCATAGAGTGAGTTTGGAAGAATTATTTGCTCTCTGATTTTTGGAACAGTTTGAGGTATATTGATTTTAATTCTTCTTTTAATTGTTGATACAGTTTATGAGAGAAGCCATTTGGTCCTAGACTTTTTTTCTTTCTATGAGTTTTTTAAATTAGTGTTTTTATCTTCATACTACTTACAAGTATATTAAGATTTACTGTTTCTTCTTGACATGATTCAGTTTTGATGGGTTGCATGTTTCTAGAAATGTGTTCATTTCATTTAGATGATCCAACTTGTTACTGTACAATTGCTCATAAAACTCTAATTTTTTTATTTCTATAAAATTAGTAGTTACGTCCCCCTTTTCCTTTCTGATTTTAAGTATTTGAGTCCTCTCTCTTTTTCTTTGTCAATTTGGCTAAACGTTTGTCAATTTTGTTGATCTTTTCAAATAACAAATTCTTGATTTCGTTGACTTTCTCTATTGTTTGTCTGTACTCTGTTTTGTTTATTTCTGCTCTAATATTTATTATTTATCTTCTTCTTCTAGCTTTGTTTAGTTTGTTCTTCTTAAAGTTCTTAAGACATAAAGTTAGATTGTTAAATTGAGATATTCCTTCATTTTTAATGAAAGCATTTGCAGCTATAAATTTCCCTCTCAGCATTGCTTTCATTACATCCCATAAGTTTTGGTATGTTTCGTTTTCATTTTCATTTGTCTCTGAGCATTATCTAATTTTACTTTTTATTTTTTCTTTGACTCATTTGTTATTTGAGTGTGTTGATTAATTTCTACATTTGCGTATTTTCCAATTCTCCCTCTGTTATTCGTTTCTAGTTTCATTCCACTGGGAATGAAAAAGTACTTTGTATTATTTCAGTCATTTTAATTTTATGAAGACTTGTTTTATGGCATAACACATCATCTTTCTTGGAGAATATTCTATGTGTAAGTAATATATATGCAGAAAAATATATGTTCTACTCTTCTTAGGTGGAATGTTATGTATATGTCTGTTAGATCTGATAGGTCTATGCTGTTCAAGTTTTCTATTTCCTTGTTAATCTTCCGTCTGATTGTTTTATCCTTTATTGATATTGAGGTACTGGTCTCCAACTATTATTGTAAAACTATTTCTCCCTTTAATTCTGTCAAGGCTTTCCACATATATTTAGGAGTTCTGGTGATTTGTGCATAAAAGTTTACAATTTAGATATCTTATTGGTGGATGATTATTTATTTTTTTTACTTTTCTTTTTTTTATTATTATTATACTTTAAGTTCTAGGGTACATGTGCATAACGTGCAGGTTTGTTACATATATATACTTGTGCCATGTTGCTGTGCTGCACCCATCAACTCGTCAGCACCCATCAACTCATCATTTATATCAGGTATAACTCCCAATGCAATCCCTCCCCCCTCCCCCTCCCCATGATAGGCCCCGGTGTGTGATGTTCCCCTTCCCGAGTCCAAGTGATCTCATTGTTCAGTTCCCACCTATGAGTGAGAACATGCGGTGTTTAGTTTTGTGTTCTTGTGATAGTTTGCTAAGAATGATGGTTTCCAGCTGCATCCATGTCCCTACAAAGGACACAAACTCATCCTTTTTTATGGCTGCATAGCCTTCCATGGTGTATATGTGCCACATTTTCTTAATCCAGTCTGTCACTGATGGACATTTGGGTTGATTCCAAGTCTTTGCTATTGTGAATAGTTTCACAATAAACATACATGTGCATGTGTCTTTATAGCAGCATGATTTATAATCCTTTGGGTATATCCCCAGTAATGGGATGGCTGGGTCATATGGTACATCTAGTTCTAGATCCTTGAGGAATCGCCATACTGTTTTCCATAATGGTTGAACTAGTTTACAATCCCACCAACAGTGTAAAAGTGTTCCTATTTCTCCACATCTTCTCCAGCACCTGTTGTTTCCTGACTTTTTAATGATCGCCATTCTAACTGGTGTGAGATGGTATCTCATTGTGGTTTTGATTTGCATTTCTCTGATGGCCAGTGATGATGAGTATTTTATCATGTGTCTGTTGGCTGTATGAATGTCTTCTTTTGAGAAATGTCTGTTCATATCCTTTGCCCACTTTTTGATGGGGTTGTTTTTTTCTTGTAAATTTGTTTGAGTTCTTTGTAGGTTCTGGATATTAGCCCTTTGTCAGATGAGTAGATTGCAAAAATTAAGAGCTATTTATGACAAACCCACAGCCAGTATCATACTGAATGGGCAAAAACTGGAAAAATTCCCTTTGAAAACTGGCACAAGACAGGGATGCCCTCTCTCACCACTCCTATTCAACATAGTGTTGGAAGTTCTAGCTAGGGCAATCAGGCAAGAGAAAGAAATCAAGGGTATTCAGTTAGGAAAAGAAGAAGTCAAATTGTCCCTCTTTGCAGATGACATGATTGTATATTTGGAATACCCCAGTGTCTCAGCCCAAAATCTCCTTAAGCTGATAGGCAACTTCAGCAAAGTCTCAGGATACAAAATTAATGTGCAAAAATCACAAGCATTCATATACACCAGTAACAGACAAACAGAGAGCCAAATCAGGAATGAACTTCCATTCACAATTGCTTCAAAGAGAATAAAATACCTAGGAATCCAACTGACAAGGGATGTAAAGGACCTCTTCAAGGAGAACTACAAACCACTGCTCAGTGAAATAAAAGAGGACACAAACAAATGGAAGAACATACCATGCTCATGGATAGGAAGAATCAATGTCATGAAGATGGCCATACTGCCCAAGGTTATTTATAGATTCAATGCCATCTCCATCAAGCTATCAATGAGTTTCTTCACAGAATTGGAAAAAACTGCTTTAAAGTTCATATGGAACCAAAAAAGAGCCCGCATCACCAAGACAATCCTAAGTCAAAAGAACAAAGCTGGAGGCATCACGCTACATAACTTCAAACTATACTACAAGGCTACAGTAACCAAAACAGCATGGTACTGGTACCAAAACAGAGATATAGACCAATGGAACAGAACAGAGTCCTCAGAAATAATACCACACATCTACAGCCATCTGATCTTTGACAAACCTGAGAGAAACAAGAAATGGGGAAAGGATTCCCTATTTAATAAATGGTGCTGGGAAAATTGGCTAGCCATAAGTAGAAAGCTGAAACTGGATCCTTTCCTTACTCCCTATATGAAAATTAATTCAAGATGGATTAGAGACTTAAATGTTAGACCTAATACCATAAAAACCCTAGAGGAAAACCTAGGTAGTACCATTCAGGACATAGGCATGGGCAAAGACTTCATGTCTAAAACACCAAAAGCAATGGCAGCAAAAGCCAAAATTGACAAATGGGATCTAATTAAACTAAAAAGCTTCTGCACAGCAAAAGAAACTACCATCAGAGTGAACAGGCAACCTACAGAATGGTGGATGATTATTATAGAGTGTTCTTCTTTTTCTCTTGTAACAGTTTTTGTCCAAAACTCTATTTTATCTGATATTAGTATAATCAACCTTGCTCTCTTTTAGTTGTTATTTGCACAAAAAGTCTTTTTCGATACTTTCACTTTTAACCTATGTACATTGTTAAACCCAAAGTGAGTCTCCTACAGACAACATACAGTTGGATCCTGCATTTTAATCCACTTTACTAACCTATGTCTCTTGGGGACACAGATTAAATTGGAGAATTTATCTATTTACACTTAAATTACATATAGAGGAGGACTTACTATTGCTATTTTTGGGGTTTTTGGTTTTTTGTTTTCGTTTTTTGAGATGGGGTCTCACTCTGTAACCCAGGCTTGAGTGCAGTGGAGTGATCTTGGCTCACTGCAACCTCCACCTCCCAGGTCAAGTAATCCTCCCACCTTAGCCTCCCAAGTAGCTGGGACCACAGGCATGTGCCACCACATCTGACTAATTTTCATTGTATTTTTGGTAAAGACAGGGTTTCACCATGTTGTCTAGGCTGGTCTTGAACTCCTGAGCACAGGTGATCCACCCACCTCGGCCTACCAAACTGCTAGAATTACAGGCATGAGCCACCACACCTGGCCTATTTTTTTTTTTTTTTTTAATTTTTACTTTAAGTTCCAGGATACATGTGCAGAACCTGCAGGTTTGTTACATAGGCATACGTGGGGCATGGTGGTTTGCTACACCTATTGAGCCATCCTCTAAGTTCCCTCCCCTCATCCCCCACCCACCAACAGGCCCTAGTGTGTGTTGTTCCCCTCCCTGTGTCCATGTGTTCTCATTGTTCAACTCCCACTTATGAGTGAGAACATGCAGTGTTTGGTTTTTTGTTCCTGTGTTAGTTTGCTGAAGATGATGGCTTCCAGCTTTGTTTATGTCCCTGAAAGGGACAGGATCTCATTCCTTTTTGTGGTTGTGTAGTAGTCCATGGTGTATATGTACCACATTTTCTTTATCCAGTCTATTGTTGATGGGCATTTGGGCTGGTTCCATGACTGCACTATTGTAAATAGTGCTGCAATAAACATACATGTGCATTATCTTTATAGTATAATGACTTATATTCCTTTGGATATATAACCAGTAATGGGATTGCTGGGTCAAATGATATTTCTGGATCTAGATCCCTGAGGAATTGCTATACTGTATTCCACAATGGTTGAATTAATTTACACTCCCACCAACAGTGTAAAAGCATTCCTATTTCCACAGCCTCACCAGCATCTATTGTTTCTTGACTTTTTAATAATCGCCATTCTGACTGGTGTGAGATGATATCTCATTGTGGTTTTGATTTTCATTTCTCTAATGATCAGTGATGTCGAGCTTGTTTTCATGTGTTTGTTGGCTGTGAAAATGTCTTCTTTTAAGAAGTGTCTGTTCATATCCTTTGCCCCTCCCTTTTTTTATGGGGTTGTTTGTTTTTTTCTTGTAAATATGTTTAAGTTCCTTGTCAATTGTGGATATTAGCCCTTTGTCAGATGGGTAGATTGCAAACATTTTCTCCCATTCTGTAGCTTGCCTGTTCACTCTGATGATAATTTCTTTTGCTGTGCAGAAGCTCTTTAGTTTAATTAGATCTCATTTGTCAATTTTGGATTTTGTGCCAATTGCTTTTGGAATTTTTATCATGAAATCTTTGCCCATGCCTATGTCCTGACTGGTATTGCCTAGGTTTTCTTCTAGGGTTTTTATGGTTTTGGGGTTTTACACTTAAGTCTTTAATCCATCTTGAGTTAATTTTTGTATAACGTGTAGGGAAGAGGTCTGGATTCCTGAATAGGAGATCCTTTCCCCATTGTTTGTTTTTGTCAGGTTTGTAGAAGATCAGATAGCTATAGATTTGTGATGTTATTTCTGAGGTCTCTGTTCTGTTCCATTAGTCTATATGTCTGTTCTGATACTAGTACCATGCTGTTTTGGTTACTGTAGCCTTGTAGTATACTCTGAAGTCAGGTAGCCTGATGCCTCCAGCTTTGTTCTTTTTCTTAGGATTGTCTTGGCTATATGGGCTCTTTTTTGTTTCCGTATGAAATTTAAAGTTTTTTTTTTTTTTCGAATTCTGTGAAAAATGTCAATGATTGTTTGATTGGAATAGGATTCAACTTATAAATTACTTTGGGAACTATGGCAATTTCTGTGATATCAATATGGATAAGAAGAATCGATATCCATGAGGATGGAGTGTTTTTCCAGTTGTCTATGTGCTCTTATTTCCTTAAGCAGTGGTTTGTAGTTCTTCTTGAAAAGGTCTTTCACATCTTTTGTTAGCTCTACTCCTAGGTATTTTCTTCTCTTTATGGCCATGTGAATGGGAGTTCATTCATGATTTGGCTCCCTGCTTGTCTGTTATTGGTGTGAATGAATGTCTTTGAGTTTTGCACATTGATTTTGTATCCGAGGACATTGCTGAAGTTGCTTATTAGTTTGAGGAGTTTTGGGGCTGAGATGATGGTGTTTTCTAAATATAAAATCATGTTGTCTGCAAACAGAGACAATCTGACTTCATCTCTTCCTATTTGAATGTGTTTTATTTCCTTCTGTTGCCTGATTGCCCTGGCTAGAACATCCAGTACTATATTGAATAGGAGTGGTGAAAGAGGGCATCCTTGTCTTGTATCACTTTTCAAAGGGAATGCTTCCAGCTTTTGCCCATTCAATATGATATTGGCTGTGGGTTTGTCATAAATAGCTATTATTATTTTGAAAAGTGGTCCATCAAGGTTTAGTTTATTGAGAGTTTTTAACAGGAAGGAGTTGAATTTTGTCAAAGGCTTTTTCTGCATCTATTGAGATAATTATGTGGTTTTTAATCTTTGGTTCTGTTTATGCAATGGATTACATTTGTTGATTTGCATGTGTTGAACTAGCCTCGCATCCCAGGGATGAAGCTGATTTGATCATAATGGATAAGTTTTTTAATGTGTTGCTGGATTCGGTTTGCCAGTATTTTACTCCAAATGTTTACATTAATGTTCATCAGGTATATTGGCCTGAAGTTTTCTTTTTTTTGTTGTGTCTTTTACCAGTTTTGGTATCAGAATGATGCTGGCTTCATAAATTAGCCAGGGAAGAGTCCCTCCTTTTCAATTGTTTGGAATAGTTTCAGAAATAATTGTACTAGCTCCTCTTTGTACCTCTGGTAGAATTTGGCTGTGAATCAATCTGGTCCTGGGGTTTTTTGGTCGGTAGGCTAGTAATTGCTGCCTCAATTTCAGAACTTGTTATTGGTCCATTCAGGGATTCGACTTCTTCCTGATTTAGTCTTGGGAGGGTGTATGTGTCCCGAAATTTATCCATTTCTTCTAGATTTTCCAGTTTATTTGCATAGAGGTGTTTATAGTATTCTTTGATGGTAGTTCATATTTCTGTGGGGTCTGTGGTGACATCTCATTTATCACTTTTTATTGTGTCTATTTGATCTTCTCTCTCTTCTTTTTTATTTGTTAAGCTAATGGTCTGTCTATTTTGCTAATTATTTCAAAAAACAAGCTTCTGGATTCATTGATTTTTTTGGAGCATTTTTCGTGTCTCTATCTCCTTCACTTCTGTTCTGATCTTAGTTGTTTCTTGTCTTCTGCCAGCTTTTGTATTAGTTTGCTCTTGACTCTCTAGCTCTTTTAATTGTGATGTTAGGGTGTTGATTTGAGATTTTTCTAGCTTTCTGATATGGCCATTTAGTGTTATAAATTTCCCTCTTAACACTGCTTTAGCTGTGTCCCAGAGATTCTGGTACATTGTCTCTTTGTTCTCATTGGTTTCAAATAACTTCTTTATTTCTGAATTAATTTCATTATTTACCCAGAAGTTACTCAGGAACAGGTTGTTCAATTTCCATGTAATTTTGTGGTTTTGAGTGAGTTTCTTAATCCTGAGTTGTAATTTGATTGCACTGTGGTCTGAGAGAATTTTTGTTATGATTTTAGTTCTTTTGCCTTTGCTGAGGAGTGTTTTACTTCCAATTATGTTGTTGATTTTTGAATAAGTGTCATCTGGCACTGAGAAGAATGTATAATCTGTTGATTTGGAGTGGAGAGTTCTGTAGATGGCCATGAGGTCCACTTGATCCAGAGCTGAGTTCAAGTCCTGAATATCCTTGTTAATTTTCTGTCTCATTGATCTATCCAGTATTGACAGTGGGGTGTTAAAGTCTCCCACTATTATTGTGTTGGAGTCTAAGTCTCTTTGTGGGTTTCTAAGAACTTGTTTTATGAATATGGGTGCTCCTGTATTGTGTGCATATATATTTAGAATAGGTAGCTCTCCTTGCTGAATTGTTCCCTTAACCATTGTGTAATGCCCTTTTGGTCTTTTTTGATCTTTGTTAGTTTAAAGTCTATTTTGTAGGAGATTAGGATTGCAGTCCCTGCTTTTTTTTTTTTTTTTTCCCTTTCCATTTGCTTGGTAAATATTCCTCTATCCTTTTATTTTGAGCCTATGGGTGTCTTTGCACCTGAGATGGTCTCCTTAATACAGCACACTGATGAGTCTTGACTTTTTTCCAATTTGCCAGTCACTGTCTTTTAATTGGAGCATTTAGCCCATTTACACTTAACGTTAGTACTGTTATACATGAATTTTATCCTGTCATCATGATGCTCTCTGGTTATTTCACACACTAGTTGATGCAGTTTCTTCATAGTGTCATTCATCTTTAAATTTTGGTGTGTTTTTGCAGTGGCTGATTCCAGATTTTCCTTTGCATATTTAGTGCTTCTTTCAGTAGGTTTTGCAAGGCAGGTTTGGTGGTAACGAAATTCCTCAGCATTTGCTTGTCTGGAAAGGATTTAATTTATCCTTGGCTTATGAAGCTTAGTTTGACTGGATATGAAATTCTGGGTTGAAAATTCTTTCCTTTAAGAATGTTGAATATTGGCCCCCAATGTCTTCTGGCTTGTAGAGTTTCTGCTGAGAGGTCTGCTGTTAGTCTGATGGGCTTCCCTTTGTAGGTGACCTGGCTTTTCTGTCTGACTGCCCTTAACATTCTTCCTTCATTTCAACCTTGGAGAATCTAATGATTATGTGTCTTGGGGTTGACCTTCTTGTGAAGTATCTTAGTGGTGTTCTGTGTATTTCCTGAATTTGCATGTTGGCCTGCCTTGCTAGGTTGTGTAAGTTCTCCTGGATAATATCCTGAAGTGTGTTTCCCAGCTTGTTTCCATTCTCCTTGTTTCATTCAGGTACTCCAATCAATTGTAGGTTCAGTCTCTTTTATGAAGTCCCATATTTATTGGATACTTTGTTCATTCCTTTTCATTATTTTTTCTCTAGTCTTGTCTCCATGCCTTATTTCAGCAAGGTGGTCTGCAAACTGATATCCTTTCTTCTCCTTCGTTGATTTGGCTATTGATACTTGTGTATGCTTCATGAAGTTCTCATGCTGTGTTTTTCAGCTCCATCAGGTCGTTTACGTTCCTCTCTAAATTGGTTATTCTAGCTAACAATTCCTCTAACCTTTTATCAATGTTCTTAGCTTCTTTGCACTGGGATAGAACATGTTCCTTTAGCATAGTGTAGTTTCTTATTACCCGTCTTCTGAAGCCTACCTCTGTCAATCCGCCCATCTAATCCTTCATCCAGTTCTGCGCCATGATGGAGATATGTTGCAATCATTTGGAAGAGAAGAAGCACTTTGGCCTTTTGGGTTTTCAGCATTCTTTCATTGACTCTTTCTTATCTTTACGTTTGTCTAATTTCAGTCTTTGAGGCTGCTGACCCTTGGATGGGGTTTTTGTGGGGGGTTTTGTGTTGTGGTTGATACTGTTGTTGTCGCTTTCTGATTGTTTGTTTTTCTTTCAATAGTCAGGTCCCACTTCTGTAGGCCTGCTGCAGTTTGCTGGGAGTTCACTTCAGGCCCCATTCATCTGATTTGCTCCCGTGGCTGGAGATGTCACTCAAGGAGTCTGGAGAAAAGCAAAGATGAGTACCTCATCATTTTTCTGGGATATCTGACCTTGAGGGGCACCACCCTGATGCCAATAGTATCACTCCTGTATAGGGTGTCTGACAACCCCTGTTGGAGGATCTCACCCAGTTGAGTGGCACAGGGAACAGGACCAATTTAATGAAGCACTTTGTCCCTTGGTGGAGGGGATGTGCTTTGCTGGGGGGAAACCCACTCATCTGGGCTGCCCAGATTCCTCAGAACTACCAGGAGGAAATGCTAAGTCTCCTGGTCCATACAGACTGTAGCCACCCCTCCCCCTAGGGGCGCAGCCCCAGGGAGATCCAAGTTCTGTCCCTGAGCCTTTGGATGGAGTTATTGGAGTTCTTGCAGAAGAGCATCACCTACTGAGGAAGAATGAATCAGGGTCTAGCCTGAAGAGGCACTCTGGCTGCAGTCTGCCACACCAGTGTGTTGAGCTGTGGAGGACAGGCTTGGGACCAAGCCCTCCAGCCTCCCTGGCTGCAGCAGGGGAAATATGCAGCCTGGAGCTATGGAGATGGATATCATCCTTCCCCTGCCCAGAGAGCTCAGTGTGTTAGGCAGTTGTGAGTCCCAGTGCTGGCTGCTGCCCCTCCCACAAGGAGCTCAAATGCCTTAGACAGCAAACAGCTGCAGCTGTGGTGCTGGTAAACCATCCCGCTCCGGATCCCAGTAGCCTTAAGCAGATTCCAGCTGAGAAGCTATTGAGAATCTGCGCAGGTCTGGGGTTTGGTTCAGTGGCATGGGATCACTAGTGGGATCTTCGGATCCATGGGCTGCACAGTTCCATGGAAAAAGCACAGTTTCCCCAGGTGGGTAGCATGCTCACTCACCACCTCTGTTGACCGGAAGGTGGAGACTCCTCTGCCCCATGTGGCTCTCAGGTGGGCTGCTGCACCACACTGCTCTTCTTTCTTCTCCGTGTATCACTCCAGCTTCCTAGTCAGTTATGATGAGAGAACATGGATACCTTGGTTGCCAGTGAAGGATTCACAAGCTTATTATGGTTGTTTTGAATGGGAGCCTCTGAAGCCATTTTTTCTAGTTGGCCATCTTGGTCCCATCCCGTTATTTTGTTTAATATGTCATAACTTTTTATCCTTTATTTCCTCCCTCATTTTTTTCTTTTACATTTAGCTGGGTTTTGTAGTGACACGTTTTTATGCATTTCTCATATTCTTTTGTGTATATCCTATAGATATTTTCTCTGTGGTTACCATGGGCATGACATATAATAACCTAAAGTTATAACAATCTATTTTAACCTGATATCAATTTGACTTCAAGTATATACAAGCTCTATACCTTTACAGCTCTGCTAACCTTTAGACTTTATGTTACTAATGTCACCTATTATATCTATATACAATGTACACATTAACATATATTTAAAATTATTTTTATATTTTTAGTCCTGTAGAAGAATAAAAAGTGTAAGTTTTAGTCAAAATTATAATTCATGTTTTTATATTTGTTCATATATTAACCTTTACCAGATAACTTTGTATTTTCATATGACTTCGAGTTACTGTCTAGCAACCTTTCATTTCAACTTGAAACCCTTAGCATTTCTTGTAGGGCAGATCCAGTCATAATGAATTCCCTTAGCTTTTGTTTATTTGGGTATGTCTTACTTTCTCACTCATTTTTGAAGCACAGAATTGTCAGATGTAGAACTGTCATTCAACCGCTATTTTTTTAAGGCATTTTAAATATATCACTTCACTGCCTTCTGGCCTAAACATATTCTGTTGAGAAATCCACTGATAATCTGATGAAGCATTTCGTGACCATGGGTCACTTTTCTTTTTTAAAATTCTCTCTGTCTTCAGATTTAGACAGCTTGTTTATAATGTGTCTCAGTGTGGATCACTTTGATTTTATCCTACTTAGAGTTTACTGAGCTCCCTACATTTGTATATCCATGTCTTTTTTCAAGTTTTGGAAGTTTTCTGCCATTATTTCTTCAAATAAGCTCTGTGCCTTTTTCTATTCTCTTTTTTGAACTCCTATAACGTTTGTTTGTCTGCCTAATGGTGTTCTCAAAGTCCCTTAGACTCTGTTTACTGATCTTCATTTTTTTTTTCCTGTTTGCGTACAGCTCCTAGGATCTCTATTTGGTTCTTTTTTTCTTCTTTTTTTTTTTATTTTGACAAGGTCTTACTTTATAACCCAGGCTGAAGTGCAGTTGAGTGATCACAACTTGACCACCCAGGCTCAAGCAATCTGCCTACTCCAGCCTCCACAGTAGCTGGGACTACAGGAGAATCCCACCACTCCCAGCTAATGTTTTTATTTTTTGTACAGATGAAGTCTCACTATGTTGCCCAGGCTGGTCTTGAACTTCTGAGCTCAAGCAATCTGCCTACCTTGGCCTCCCAAAGAGTTGTGGCTGCAGGTGCAATCCACAGTGCCTAGCCTAATTCATTTTTTTAAAATTACCTGTTATCTCTTTGCCGATATTCTCATTTTGTTCATATGTGGTTTTTCTGATTTCTTTAGTTCTTTGTCTATGTTTTATTTTAGCTCTTTTAGCATATTTGAGACAGTAGTTTAAAGTCTTTGTCTAGTAATTCTAAAACCTGTTCTTCAGGGATAGCTTCCAAAGATTTACTTTCTATCAGTGGGCCATGCTTTCCTAATTCTTTGTATGCCTTGTGTTCTTTCATTAAGAATTGGGCATTTGAAAAAAGAGACACTTCTCTCATCTTTTCAGACTGGCATCTTGCAGAAAGATACCTTTGCTAATACATTGTGTGAAGTCTTAAGATTTATGGACACATTTTCTGGGCATGTATCTTTCACAGACCTGTGTATGTGCTTTCTCTCAACTTCTTGGTATACAAAGCTTTTTTTCTTGTTCCCTTTTTAAAATTATTATTAAACTTTAAGATATGAAATACCTTCTTATGATATTAAGAATGTACAGGTTTGTTACGTAGGTATACGCATGCCATGGTGGTTTGCTGTCATCTACATTAAGTATTTCTTCTAATGCTATCCCTCCCCTAGCCCCTCAGCCCCTGATGGGTCCTGGTGTATGATGTTCCCTTCCCTGTGTCCATGTGTTCTCATTGTTCAACTCCCACTTATGAGTGAGAACATGTGGTGTTTGGTTTTCTGTTCCTGTGTTAGTTTGCTGAGGATGATGGCTTCCAGCTTTGTTTATTTCCCTGCAAGGGACATGATCTCATTCTTTTTTATGGATGGATAGTATTCCATGGTGTATATGTGCCACATTTAATTTATCCAGTCTATCATTGGTGGGCATTTGGGTTGGTTCCAAGTCTTTGCTATTGTGAAGAGTGCTGCAATAAACATACATGTGTAAGTGCCTTAATAGTAGAATGGTTTATAGTCCTTTGGGTGTATACCCAGTAATGGGATTGCTGAGTCAAATAGTATTTCTGGTTCTAGATCCTTGAGAAATCATCACACTGTCTTCCACAATAGTTGAATGAATTTACCCTCCCACCAACAGTGTAAAAGCATTCCTGTTTCTCCACATCCTCTCTAGAATCCATTGTTTCCTGACTTTTTAATGATAGCCATTCTAATTGGTGAGAGATGGTGCCTTATTGTGGTTTTGATTTGCATTTCTCTAATGACCAGTGATGATGAGCTTTTTTTCATATGTTTTTTGGCCACATGAATGTCTTCTTTTGAGAAGTGTCTGTTCATATCCTTTGCCCAATTATTGATGGGGTTGTTTGTTTTTTTCTTGAAAATATGTTTAAGTTATTTCTATACTCTGGATATTAGCCCTTTGTCAGATGGATAGATTGCAAAATTTTTCTCCCATTCTGTAGGTTGCCTGTTCACTCTGATGATAGTTTCTTTTGCTGTGCAGAAGCTCTTTAGTTTAATTAGATCCCATTTGTCAGTTTTGGTTTTTGTTGCCATTGCTTTTGGTGTTTTAGCAAGTCCTTGCCCATGCTTATGTCCTGAATGGTATTGCCTAGGTTTCCTTCTAGGGTTTTTATGGTTTTAGGTCTTACATTTAAGTCTTTAATCCATCTTGAGTTAATTTTTGTATAAGGTGTAAGGAAGGGTTCCAGTTTCAGTTTCCTGCATATGGCTAGCCAGTTTTCCTAACACCATTTATGAAACAGGGAATCCTTTCCCCATTGCTTGTTTTTGTCACCTTTGTCAAAGATCAGATGATTGTACATGTGTGGCATTGTTTCTGAGGCCTCTGTTAGGTTCCATTGGTCTATATATCTGTTTTGGTACCAGTACCTTGCTGTTTTGGTTACTGTAGCCCTGTAGTATATTTTGACATCAGGTAGCATGATGCCTCCAGCTTTGTTCTTTTTTGCTTACTATTGTCTTGGTTATACAGGCTCTTTTTTGTTTCCATATGAAATTTAAAGTTTTTTCTAATTATATGAAGAAAGTCAATGGTAGTTTGATGGAGATAGCATTGAATCTACAAATTACTTTAGGCAGTAGGGCCATTTTCATGATACTGATTCTTCCTATTCATGAGCATGGAATATTTTTTCCATTTGTTTGTGTCCTCTCTTATTTCCTTGAGCAGCGATTTGTAGTTCTTCTTGAAGAAGTCCTTCATATCCCTTGTAAATTGTATTCCTAGGTATTTTATTCTCTTTGTAGCAATTGTGAATGGGAGTTCACTCATGATTTGACTCTCCGTTTGTCTGTTAATGGTGTATAGGAATGCTTGTGAATTTTGCACATTGATTTTGCATCCTAAGACTTTGCTGAAGTTGCTAATCAACTTAAGGAGATTTGGGGCTGAGACTATGGGGTTTTCTATATATATGATCATGTCATCTGCAAACAGGGACAATTTGACTTTCTCTTTTCCTAACTGAATACCCTTTATTTCTTTCTCTGATTGCCCTGGCCGGACCTTCCAATACTTTGTTGAATAGGAGTGGTGAGAGAGGGCATCCTTGTCTTGTGCCAGTTTTCAAAGAGAATGCTACCAGCTTTTGCCCATTTAGTATGATATTGGCTGCAGGTTTGTCATCAATAGCTCTTATTATTTTGAGACATATTCCATCGATACCTAGTTTGTTGAGAGTTTTTTGCATGAAGGATATTGATTTTTATCAAAGGCCTTTTTGGCTTCTATTGAGATAATCATGGAGTTTTTGTCATTGGTTCTGTTTATGTGATGGATTATGTTTATTGATTTGCGTATGTTGAACCAGCCTTGCATCCCAGGGATGAAGCCGTCTTGATCGTGATGGATAAGCTTTTTGATGTGCTGCTGGATTTGGTTTGCCAGTATTTTATTGAGGATTTTTGCATCAATATTCATCAGGGATATTGGCCTGAAATTTTCTTTTTTTGTTGTGTCTCTGCCAGGTTTTGGTATCAGGATGATGCTGGCCTCATAAAATGAGTCGAGAAGTCCCTCTTTTTCTATTGTTTGGAATAGTTTCAGAAGGAATGGTACCAGCTCCTCTTTGTACCTCTGGTAGAATTCATCTGTGAATCCATCTGATCCTGGGTTTTTCTTTGTTGGTAAGCTATTAATTACTGTCTCAATTTCAGAACTTGTTATTGGTCTATTCAGGGATTCAACTTCTTTCTAGTTTAATCTTGGAATGATGTATGTGTCCAGGAATTTATTCATTTCTTCTGGATTTTCTAGCTTATTTGTATAGAGATGTTTATATTATTTTCTGTTGGTAGTTTATATTTCTGTGGGATCAGTGGTGATATCTCTTTTATCATTTTTTACTGTGCCTATTTGATTCTTCTCCCTTTTCTTCTGTGTTAGTCTGGCTTGTGGTCTATGTATTTTATTAAACTTTTCAAAAAACCAGCTGCTGGATTCACTGATTTCTTGAAGGGTGTTTCGTGTCTCTATCTCCTTCAGTTCTGCTCTGATCTTAGTTATTTCTTGTCTTCTGCTAGCTTTTGAATTCATTTCCTCTTGCTTCTCTGGTTCTTTTAATTGTGATGTTAGGGTGTCGATTTTAGATCTTTTCTGCTTTCTCCTGTGGGAATTTCATGTTATAAATTTCCTTCTAAGCACTGCTTTAGCTGTGTCCCAGAGATTCTGGTACGTTGTGTCTTTGTTCTCATTGGTTTCAAAGAACTTATTTATTTCCGTCTTGATTTCGTTATTTACCCAGTAGTCATTCAGGAGCAGGTTGTTCAGCTTCCCTGTTGTTGTGTGGTTTTGGGTGAGTTTCTTAATCTTGAGTTCCAATTTGATTGCACTCTTGTCTGAGAGACTATTTGTTATGATTTCTTTTCTTTTGCATTTGCTGGGGAGTGTTTTACTTCCAATCATTTGGTCAATTTTAGAATATGTGTGACGTGGTGATGAGAAAAATGTATATTCTGTTGATTTGGGGTGGAGAGTTCTGTAGATGTCTATGAGGTTTGCCTGCTCCAGAGCTGAGTTCAAGTCCTAAATATCCTCGTTAGTTTTCTGTCTCATTGATCTATCTAATATTGACAGTGGGGTGTTAAAATCTCCCACTATTATCGTGTTGGAGTCTAAGTCTCTTTGTGGGTCTCTAAGAACTTGTTTTATGAATCTGGGTGCTCCTGTATTGGTTGCATATATATTTAGGGTAGTTAGCTCTTCTTGTTGAATTGATCCCTTTACCGTTATGTAATGGCCTTCTTTGTCTCATTTGATTTTTGTTAGTTTAAAGTCTGTTTTATCAGAGACTAGGATTGCAACCTCTGCTTTTTTTGCTTTCCAATTTGTTTGGTGAATCTTCCCCCATTCCTTTATTTAGAGCTTTTGTGTGTCTCTGCACTTGAGATGGGTTTCCTGAATACAGCACATCAATGGGTCTTCACTCTTTATCCAATTTGCCAGTCTGTGTCTTTTAATTTGGACATTTAGCCTGTTTACATTTAAGGCTAATATTGTTATGTGTGAATTTGATCCTGTTGTTATGATGCTAGCTGGTTATTTTGCCTGTTAATTGATGCAGTTTCTTCTTGTCAATGGTCTTTACAATTCGGTATGTTTTTGCAGTGGCTGGTATCGGTTTTTCCTTTCCGTATTTTGTGCTTCCTTCAGTAGCTCTTGTAAGGTAGGCCTGGTGGTGACAAAATCTCTCAACACTTGCTTTTCTGTAAAGGATTTTATTTCTCCTTCACTTATGAAACTTAGTTTGGCTGGACATGAAATTCTGGGTTGAAAATTCTTTTCTTTAAGAATGTTGAGGCCAGGTGCGGTGGCTCAAGCCTGTAATCCCAGCACTTTGGGAGGCTGAGACGGGTGGATTACAAGGTCAGGAGATCGAGACCATCCTGGCTAACACGATGAAACCCCGTCTCTACTAAAAAGTACAAAAAACTAGCCGGGCAAGGTGGCGTGCATCTGTAGTCCCAGCTACTTGGGAGGCTGAGGCAGGAGAATGGCATGAACCCAGGAGGTGGAGCTTGCAGTGAGCTGAGATCGTGCCACTGCACTGTAGCCTGGGTGACAGAGCAAGACTCTGTCTCAAAAAAAAAAAAAAAAAAAAAAAAAAAAAAAAAAAAAAAAGAATGTTGAATATTGGCCCCTACTCTCTTCTGGCTTGTAGAGTTTCTGCAGAGAAATCTGCTGTTAGTGTGATGGGCTTCTGTTTGTCAGTAATTTGATCTTTCTCTCTAGCTACCCTTAACATTTTTTCCTTCATTTCAACCTTGGTAAATCTGACAATGATGTGTCTTGGAGTTGCTCTTTTTGAGGAGTATCTTTGTGGTGTCCTTTGCATTTCCTGAATTTGAATGTTGGCCTATCTTGCTCAATTGGGGAAGTTCTCCTGGATAATATCCAGAAGAATGTTTTACAACTTGGTTCCATTCTCCTTGTCACTTTCAGGTACATCAATCAAAAATAGGATCGATCTTTTCACATAGTCCCATATTTCTTGGAGGCTTTGTTTTTTCCTTTTTATTCTTTTTTCTCTAATCTTGTCTTCATGCTTTATTTCATTAAGTTGATCGATCTCTAATATCCTTTCTTCCACTTGATCAATTTGGCTATTGATATTTATGTATCCTTCACAAAGTTCTCGTGCCCCATCAGGTCATTTAAATTCTTCTCTAAACTGGTTATTCTAGTTAGCAATTCCTCTAACCTTTTCTCAAGGTTCTCAGCTTCCTTGCCTTGAGTTAAAACATGCTCCTTTAGCTCAGAGGAGTTTGTCATTATCCACCTTCTGAGGCCTACTTCTTTCAATTTGTCAAACTCATTCTCCATCCAGTTTTGTTCCCTTGATGTCAAAGAGTTGTGATCCATTGGAGGAGAAGAGGTGTTATAGTTTTGGGGATTTTCAGCTTTTTTCTGCTGTTTTTTCCTCATCTTTGTGGATTTATTTGCCTTTGGTCTTTGATGTTGGTGACGTTTGAATGGGGTTTCTGTGTGGACATCCTTTGTGCTGATGTTGATGCTATTTCTCTATGCTAGTTTTCCTTCTAACAATCAGGCCCATCTTCTGCAGGTCCACTGGAGTTTGCTGGAGGTCCACTCCAGACCCTGTTTGCCTGGGTATCACCAGTGGAGGCAGCAGAACAGCAAAGATAGCTGCCTGTTTCTTCCTCTGGAAGCTTTATCCCAGAGGGCCACCCACCCAATCACAGCCAGAGCTCTCCCGTACGAGGTGTCTGTTGACCCCTACTGGTAGGTGTCTCCTAGTTAGGAGGCACAGGGGTCAGGTACCTACTTGAGGAAGTAATCTGTCCTTTAGCAGAGCTTTAGTGCTGTGCTAGGAGATCCACTGCTCTCTTCAGAGCTGGCAGGCAGGAACGTTTAGGTCTGCTGAAGCTGCACCCACAGCCACCCCTTCCCCCAGGTGCTCTGTTCCAGGGAGATGGAAGTTTTATCTATAAGCCCCTGACTGGGGCTGTTGCCTTTCTTTCAGAGATGTCCTGCCCAGAGAGGAGGAATACAGAGAGGTTGTCTGGCTACAGTGGCTTTGCAGAGCTATGGTGGGCTCCACCCAGTTGGAACTTCTTGGTGACTTTGTTAACAATGTGAGGGGAAAACCACCTACTCACGCTTCAGTAATAGCAGACCTTTCTCCCCGCACCAAGCTCAGGACCCCAGGTCATCTTCAGACTGCTGTGCTGGCAGCAAGAATTTCAAGCCAGTGGATCTTAGCTTGCTGTGCTCCATGGGGGTGGGATCTGCTGAGCTAGACCACTTGGCTCCCTGGCTTCAGCCCCCTTTCCAAGGGAGTGAACAGTTCTGTCTCACTGGTGTTCCAGGCACCACTGGAGTATGAAAAAAAAAAAAAAAAAAAAAAAACTCCTGCAGCTAGCTTGATATCGGCCCAAATGGTGGCCCAGTTTTTTGCTTGAAACCCAGACCCCTGTTGGTATAGGCGCCCAAGGGAATCTCCTGGTCTGTGGGTTGCGAAGACCATGGGAAAAGTGTAGTATCTGGGCCAGAGTGCACCATTCCTCATGGCACAGCCCCTCATGACTTCCCTTGGCTAGGGGAGGGAGTTCTCTGACCCCTTGCACTTCCCAGGTGAGGCGATGCCCCACCCTGCTTCAGCTCACCCTCCTTGGGCTGCATAACCACTGTCTAACCAGTCCCAATGAGATGAGCTGGGTACCTCAGTTGGAAATGCAGAAATCACCCATCTTCTGCATTGATCTCACTGGAAGCTGCAGATCAGAACTGTTCCTGTTCGGTCAACTTGCCAGCCACCCCCACAAAGCTTTTAAGCATCTTATTTCCCTAAGAGTTTTACCCCTGCTTCTTCTTGGGCCTTAACTGTTCTGTTATATTACTGTGCCTGTAATTTTTTGCTTCTGGAAATCTATGGTTCTGTCATCTCTTGTGGTTTCCAGAAGCCATGCATGCTACTTTCCATAGCATTTTCTATTCTGAGATTTAAGCTAGGTGACCTGGAGACCAATTTCACAGACAGCCTTCAGTCAGGTTATAAAGTTGAAAATTTGGTCTGCTCTGCATTCTCCAGTTCATGGAAGGGAACTGGGAATCTGGTCACTGTTTACACCAAACTATGACATGCCATGGAGGGGGTAGGGCAAGGGAAGTAAAAATGCCACAAATTTTTAATGTTTTAATGTGGCTTTTTCTGTATTAGTCATTGGCTTGATAACTATAGATCTTTGATTTTAAGAGCTCCTATAAAGTTAGTTTAGTCAGTTACCTAGTTTTTTGTTTTGTTTTGTTTTACAATATTTCTGTAGGAGAATAAGGTCTTGAGCTTCCCTCTGCCATTTTGTTGATGTTACTCCCAAGTCTGGTTTATGTAGGTTTTTAAAATGCATATTCTGTTCAGTAGGGCTGGAGTGGGATCTGAAAATATGCATTTTTATAATTTCCTGGGGGAATGTGCTATGTAGTCAGATTGTAAACCTCTGTTTTGGAGAGTAGACATTTATTACAATTGTTTCAAATTAGTACAAGATCAAATGTCAGCCCTGGGCCTAACTGGAATTAGTAGCCACAGGCACAATATATGGACATTATGAAGAGAAGAGCATTTATGCAAGAGCCTATGCCACACCCTTTCAGAAATCTCTTCCACAACTTGTGTGGATCTCTGGGGTCTATATCCTTAGTATAAGTAACTATGATTCAGAGGGTTACTTTATGAGGAGTATGTGTCAACTGAGGAATAGCAGTTATGAGAGGAAAAGCCTCTGTCTGGCAGTTAAAGGAAAAACCTAAAACATCCTAGTAAAGACCAAATTCTAGCTGGGACAGCTCTGGCTCAGTAGTGCCTAGTATCAGAATATGAAAAGAGCAGTTGCGGTGGTGTTAAGACTCTTAAACTTCATTGATCGGAGGAAACATGGTCAGTGGAGAAGGTAGTAACTGCCCCAGAAGCCTGGAGGTGTAAGGGAATGACAGCCCCAATGGCATACAATAGATGAACAATGGTGGCCTTAAGTCAAGCAGCAGCAGTGGCCCTGACTGTAGTAGCTTCTGAGCAATGTTTTTTTTAGCAGTGTTAAGATGGATTTAATCCTTGCAGGTACATTAGGAGAAGTGGCTTTAAAACTTGTTTTAGGTGAAACTGGGTTGGTAGGGGCTGTATCCTTTCAGTGAAATATGAATTTTTTGCAAGAAAAAGTAAGAACTGAGCCTCATTTTTTTTTATTATAACAAGGAACATTTCCTTAGACAAATGCTACATTGTTAGACATTATAAATGCAAACAACTCCCACATAATCCTTTTGGTTAGCTTCTGTATTATTAACTGATTGCTTTGATGTGTGTGTGCGCGTGTGTGTGTGTGTGAGAGAGAGAGAGAGAGAGGGAAGGAGAGAGAGACAGTCAGAGAGAGAGAGAGAGAGAGAGAAGATTGTTCCAAGCTTTAGAATCCTTTCTGTGCTAAATATGCATATAATCTGTTCTCTGGTTAGCAGCTGTGCATGCCATGTGCAAGGCCTCTTGTTGCTGGCTTTGTTTGCCCTGCTCACTGCATGAAGTGATGGAAAAGGAAATTATTTACTATGGTAACCCTGTCTGTATTATGGTTAAGTCATTTGCATAAGAAGCATAAGGCTGGTACAAGTGTTTGTGGCGTCTCTTTGTATGGAGATTTGTTTTAAAGAAAGAAGAAACAATTGCTGTAGCTTTGTAAAATAAAATCTTCTATATGGTTAGAGATAGAAAGGTGAACAAAGTGCCCTCTCAAAGTCCATATTACTATTTGAAGCCTTTCATTTTATATGCTTGGAAAATCACTCACATACTCATTTGCATGGATCTACATAAATAATAAATCTGCCTCTGCTTTTATGTAAGCACTGACTGTGCCGCTCACTCCAAAGTGTGTTTGGACCCAGAGAGGTCCAGGTTAACCTCCCAAAAACTACCATGTTGCAGCTTCAGTGTTAGCTCTACTTGTTATGTGCTTATGACGTCTAGGCAGAGAGCAAGTTTTCTTTACCATTTCCAACATTTGTACAGAACTTTATCAAAACATTTATCCTGAGGTAGGGGCCCCTTTTGGCAGAAAGTCAAATGTCACTTTTTAAACAATAAGAACTAAGACCTTTCCAATACCATCTTCCACCTCCACCTCCTCCAACCCCAAAAACCACAGTCTACCTTAGATTGATTGGCAGGTGTTTCTATTGCGTTAGCTAGCGGTTACAAACAAAGGCTGGGGAAGCAAGAAAAGAGATGCAGATTTTGAACAAATGGTCCTTCAATTGACCTGAAACTGTGATAGGTTAAACCCATCTTAAATCACTGTAGCACAACTAAGTGTGTGTGAGGAGGGGTGAGGGTTAGCAGAGAATTAGAGTGTCCCTTGATATACATAATTTAGGCTAGGTGTGGCTAGCTTTAGATTCAAACCAGATTAATGAATGAATGACAAGTTCCAGTAGTTCTTGTTACTTACGATAATGCCCTTTCCTCAAAAAAGCAGAGGAATTTTAAACTTTATGATAGTGTCAAAATGATACATAATCAGTAGAAACAATACTTCAGGTACTCATACAACTATTCTGCTTTTCACCTTCAGTACATTATTCAATAAATTATATAAGATATTCAACACTTTGTAATAAGATAGACTTTGCATTAGATGATTTTGCCTAGTGTAGGCTAATGTAAGTGTTCTGAGCATGTTTAAGGTAAGTTTGGCTAAACTATCATGTTCAGTAGGTTAAGTGTATTAAATGCATTTTCAACTTAGTATATTTTCAATTTACAATGAGTTTATAGGGACGTAACCCCATAGTGAGTCCAAGAGCATCTGTACAATACTACTGAATATAGTAGCTCCTGGCCTCACTTGCTTGCCTTATACAAGGTAATAGGAACAGCTAAGAGCTGTTATCCTACGAATCTCCCAGATGACAATTTGTGATTATATGTATAATTAAAGAGGATTCATTTGAGCCAAATATATCACTTTGGTAAAGTTTATGGTGAAAATTCAAAATAATTTTGTTAAGTTTAAAATGAAACCACAGCATTACTAACTCCTGTTGGAGTTAGCTTGTGTTGGAATTATTAACTTTATTGTTTTAATTGTCTTCTTTATCTCTACAACTTCTTATATATATATACTTGCTTACTTCTCAGGTTGCAGTGTAGGGTGGAAGAGAATGGATTTGGAAGCACTTTGAACTCTCAGGAGGAAAAGTGCTTAATAAGTATAAAACATTATTATATATTTATTACCTCATTTTTATCTGTCAGAAAATCTTGCTTGTGAATGGAATTAATCTTGGAGGAAGACTACATTAACATCTGAGGCTATAGAGCTCTCTTCTCATCTTTTGATGTTATCAATTCCTTTTATTTTTTCAAATTTTATTTCTGTGTGTACCCACTGGCATGCATGCAAATATGAACTCGAAGCTGCTCCACCAGCATGCACACACGCAGGGGCCCATCACCACCCTGCTGGAGCACTTTTGCCAGCAGCCTCATGGGAGTGTTGGTGCCAGTGAACTGGGGACACCTGGGCCTCCCCAGCACAGTGGTGCTTAAACTCATGGGGCCAGACAACAAATCCCTAGGCTCGGTCACAGCCCCCTAACCAGGGTTAGAGCATACAGTCCAGGAGTTCTGAGCTGAGCCTTAGGCCACTAAAATAATACAGAAAGGAAGCCGATGGACTAAACTCAACTTGTGCCACAGTCAAACCCTCAATAGTATCAAAGAAAATGAAAGCAAAATATCCCATCCAAAAGATAGCAACATCAAAGATAAAAGGAACAGCAGCCCACACAGATGAGAAAGAACTAGTGCACGAACTCTGGCAACTCTAAAAGCATGAGCATCTTCTTACCTCCAAACTACCACATTAGCTCCCCAGCAATGGTTCTTAATAAGAGTAAAATAGCTGAAATGACAGACATAGAATTAAGAATCTGGAGGGCAAAGAAGCTCATTAAGATACAGGAGAAGGTTGAAAGCCAATCTAAGGAAAACAGTAAAACAGTGCAAGAGCTGAAAGATGACATAGCCATTTTAAGAAAGAACCAAACAACTTCTGGAAATAAAAGTTCACCACAGAAATTTCAGAATGCAATTGGAAGGATTAAAAACAGAATAGACTAAGCTGAGGAAAAAATCTCTTACTTGAAAAACCAATCTTGTGAATCAATGCAGACAAACAAAAATACGGAAAGCAGAATATAAAAAAATGAATAAAAACTTGGAGAAATATAGTATTATGTAAAAAGAAAAAACCTACAACTCACTGACATTCTTGAGAGAGATTGAAAGAGAGTAAGGAACTTGGAAAACATATGAAAGGATATTGTCCATGAAAATGTCACCAACCTCACTATAGAGAGGTCAACATGGAAATTCAGCAAATTCAGAGAACTCTTGTGAGATACTATACAAGATGACTATCCCCAAGACGTAGTTTTCAGATTCTCCAATGTCAATGCAAAAGAAAAAAAATTTAAAGGCAGCTAGAGAGAAGGGACAGGTCACCTACAAAGGAAACCCCATAGGCTAATAGCGGTCTTTTCAGCAGAAACCCTACAAGCCAGAAGAGACTTGGGACTTATATTCAGCATCTTTAAAGAAAAGAAATTCCAGCCAGACATTGTGGTTTGTGCCTGTTGTCCCAGCTATACTGGAGGTTGAGACAGGAGGATTGCTTGAGCCCAGAAGTTTGAGGTTGCAGTGAGCTATGATCACACCACTGCCCTCCAGCCTGGGCAACAGAGCAAGACCCTGTCTCCAAAAATGTAAAGAAAAGACAAAAAGAAAAGAAAGGAAAGGAAATTACCACCAAGAATTTCTTATGTAGCCAAACTAAACTTCACAAGCAAAGAAGAAATAATATTCTTTTCAGACAAGGAAATACTAGGAGAATTCATTATCACCAGACCTGCCTTACAAGAGGTCCTGAAGGGAGTGCTAAACACAGAAACAAAAGACTGTAACTGGCCACCACAAAAACACATGTAACTGCATACCCCATTAACACTATAAAGCAACTATAGGAGCTTCTGAATAGCTGAACACATGGAAATTTCTGGGGGTGGCATGCCCAGGGAGAGCATGGCAGCTCCACACCTCTTCCCCCTGTACCTCACTCTATGCATCTCTGCATGTGTATCCTTTGCAATACACTTTATAATAAACCAGTAAATATATGTGTTCCCCTGAATTCTGTGAGTCACTCCAGCAAATTAATCAAACCCAAAGAGAGGATCATGGGGACCCCAACTTGAAGCTGATTAGTCAGAATTTCTGGGCATCTGGGCATGTCACTGGTGTGAGGGAGAGATAGTCTTGGGGACTGAGCCCTCGATCTGTGGGATCTGACACTATCTTTAGGTAGATAGCGTCAGTGAAGCAGTATTTGCTGGAAAGGCCTTGGCTCACAGATTTGGATATAGAAAGGATAAAAGCATGGGAGATGAGAAACTTTTGATTCCTCGGTGGCCATGTGATCACTCATGGTATGAAGACACAGTTGCGTTGAGATCAGTTACTAAAAGCGAAAGTTACCAGTGTAATTTAGAGATGAATCCAACTCCCTAGGAATTGGTTCACTGGATGTGTAAGGAAATGTAAATGAATAAAAGAAAAGTGAAACATTCAATCCTTCTGTTGTTGTTATCTGTAATAGCTAAAATGAAACTAAAAGAGAATGTTGGGTCTGCCTTTGACGCTAGATGAAGCTCAGATTTTAGTAAGTCTGAGCTTAGGCCACCAGCCTCAAAGCCACCACCCAAATATGCGGAGGCAACACAATATACCTCTAAGATCTGCAGTTACAAAATAGGTAGTCAATGTGGGGAAAGGGAAAAACCAAGTAACTATTGAAACCAGAGCGTATAGTGTGAAAGAATTCTTTCATTGTATAAATCAGTATTATCAGCTTCCTGAAGAACCTTTGCTAACATGCATTAGAAGATCCACTAATGTAGGGGCAGTGCCTTCAGAGTGGAAGAGCATGTTTAGGTTGATGCAGGACCCACAGATCACTATGAAATAATTGCAAAGGGGTGTATGTGATCCAGACACACAGGAGGTTATTCCTGAAGACAGCAAGCCTGGCAGACTGGGAAAAAGGCACTGTAAGGTCTGTTTACCCTGAAAAGTGGACTGTCCAAATCTACCTATAAATGTAAGTAGAACGTCACAGATGAGGTAGCTGATATGTTTTGTATGCAAGCCAAGTAGAACACCACAGATGAGGTAGCTGTTATGCTTTGTATTCAAGTCATGTGAGACTGGCTTTATGATGATAGGGATATTCACTCCCTGAATATGCCTGTTATCCAGGTCATAGTAAATGCTATTTTAAGGTGGGAGGGGTCATTCTACATGGGCACCCCATGTGATGTTACTCCTGCAGAATCAAACAGTTAGAGAAGTTGTATCAAATTTACGATATCAGCTTCCCCTCATGGCTTTTACAGGTGCTAATATAAGCATCAGGTTAATTAACAAGAGAATGGTAAAGGCAAAAGGGACCTTCAAAGGACTTATACAAAGAATGTGGAAATTTTTAAATAATTATTAGGCAATAAGGTGAATAAAGAAAATATTGATGGGGTGAAGCTAAGAATAAAAAGAAGGGAGAGAGTCATGGGACTCATCCCATCAGGGTGGAAATCTTTATACGGTTCTAAGAAATGAAATGAATACAATAGAAATTGATGGGGTTAAAACAAAGGTCTTAATAGAATACTATCCAAATTTGGGTGGATCAAAGGGAGCCCCTTCTTGTTCCCCAACATTAAAGGGCTTCAAACAAGTTTGCTGCGTTTCTCCCAGTTTGGAGAAATTTTAAAGGCTGGAAAGCAGAGATTACAATGAAAAACCTGATCTGAAATTACCTGGGTCAATAGTAGGGCAGACTAATAAAGATAAAGATTGACAAAAAGGGGTCCTTTGACTCAACCCTTGCTTGGGGACCAAAAGCCTTTTGCACAAGAGAGTGTAAAATGGTCTGGGAATAGAGAAAGAAGTTCCTGAAACTAGAAGATAAAAATGCAAGGTCTGATAAGAGTGTGAAAGTTGGCATATTTAAACATACTTCATTTGAAGTGGTTGCATCTCTTTTACCTGATTGTATCATGAGAATGATCACTGTATCTGATTGGGGAATGTTTCCTCTACTTGGTACTATAAAACAGAAGGCATGTAAATCTACTCTTCAAGCAATATTAATTAGATATGCTAAATGTGAACCAGTAAGACTGCCCAAGCCCACACATTGCAAAGTAGAGGCTAGAGTGCAGGTAGGGACAAATGCTCCCCTTAATAACCCTCTGTGGAGCACTTCCTGGGGCTTATGGTGAAAACCTTGAATGCCTCCCATCAACAACTACTGGGATTTTGAACTAGAGAATTTCCACTTAAGGGGCATGTACTCCCTTCCTATGAAATGTTATGTGTTTCTTTTCCCATAGGACTGACTGTGGAACTGTGTAAGAAGCTGTTGGATTCTTCAGTGTTCAAGAAACAGCTCTCAACTGACTGAACACGAGTTGCTTGATTTGGGAATGGTAATTCTAAGGTAAATGGACATCATTTTCTGCTACTTTGATAAAAGAAGGTAAAAGTAGATTTGCTCAGTGAGATGAATTGCATGCTGTTTTTCTAACAGTGATGGAAAAAAATGAACAATGATAGAAGCCCCTGTGTTTGGGTTTTTACTGGCTCATGGGCAGTGACCATGGCCTGGCCACACACTCAGGCAAGGGGGTGATGGAAACATGTCTTATTAAAAGAATGTTTCTATAGAGCAAGGCCCTATGGAGATTTAAGGGGTGAATTAAAGCAGAACAAGTCAATGACCAACAAGTCAATGACCAACAGAAGAACTCCCTTCTGGATTCGGAAAGTGATTGGAATTGACAAGCAGATTATCCCCATGTGCTCCCTTGATGTGGCCACTTGCATCAGTGAAACAGTTGGATATGGGAGTACTGTAGCAGTACAGAAATGGGATGAATCAAGACATGTTCCTTCTTCACTTTCTCGGGCACAAAATCCCAGAAAGAACTGTTCTGTTTTTCAGCAAGAGCGACAGAGACTGCTGATGGCTATGGGGAAGATTCTCTGGTTGAAAGGCCCTGAACATAGCTGGCAAGTGAGACTAATGCTTGTAGCCCTAGAGGGCTAAAATGGGTCTTGACAGGAATAGACACTAGCTCTAAAGTGGGCTTTGTTTATCCAACTGAAGATAATAATGTTCAGAGTGCCATAAAAAAAGTATAGAACAGAAGATATTGCATGGATTTGCGTGACCACTCATCATTTCTTCAGATCAAGGAACACACTGTACAGCCCGTAATGTCCAACAATGGGTAGAGTGATATCCTGCTAAGAGTAATAGCTTGACAGAGAAGTGGAACAGGCAATTGAAACATTGATTGTCTAAAATAGGCAAAGATAAAAGCATGAAGGGCTGGCTTACATGCTTGTATAACAACTACAATTCTTTCTTTCTTTCTCAAATTACCTCAGAAATAAAATATTTTATTTTTTTCTACCTGATGCAGTGGTCCTAGAATCTGGAAAGCAGCTACAAGTTTAAATAGCAGGAGTGTTTTCTAAGCAAAATGTACAACTGTATTTTTAAACCTTATGTCAAAATTCCTAAGGGCACTATGGGGGTGGGTTGTGCCTTCACCCCATCTAGAAAAATTGGGGCTAACAGTGAATGCAACTATATTGCCTGATGGTAAAAATAGTTCACTAGTTCTGCGCCTATGTAACCTTACTCTATCTGAATGGAAGTGGATTGAGGAGGAGCTACTTGCCAGACTTGTATTGCTACCTGCAATCTAGAACAGCACAGTGGCGATTCTAATGTCTCTTCCAAAGTTGAAAAAGGTTTGGGTATTAATGGAGAGAAGGAGAAATACTAGCTGCGATTAAAGAAATGAACAACTGGCTTATTAACTGAGGTAAATTCAAAATTACATTAACAACTCAAAATAGTCTCAAAGCAATAGATGATATTGTCTCTTAGTGGGAGACATTTATACAACATGATGGACTGGAATAATTAATAATGATTCTATATAACATATATATTTTGATGTAAATGATCCATGGTTGAAAGCCAGGGGGTGGGCTGTGGTGTTATGGTATATATTGGTTTTCATCAATGGTTTGTAGCTTATAACTCCTATTACACTTATTAAAGTATTTTGTTATAATACTGAGTGTGTTAAGCCTCAGGGGTAGGCCACTGAATGTCTCCTTCCTTCCTTCCCCCACCTTTCTGATTGTGGATGTTAAGACCAGCTCATGAGAGGGTTCCAGCCTGTACCCTGAGACAAGTAATGCTTGTATAATGAAGCTTCCAAAAAATCCCAAGATAACAAGGTTCAGTGAGTTGTAAAAGCTGAAAACATGGAGGCTCCTGGACGGTGACATGAGCAGGAAGGGCATAGAAGGTTCACATCCCTTTCCACATACCTCACCCTATATATATCTTCATCTGTATCCTTTGTGATATCTTTTATAATAAACCAGTAAATGTAAACCAAAAATAAATCAACTATACAATCAAGTCTACATAACAACCAACAGTGTGATGACAAGATCAAATCTTCCGATACTAATATTAACCTTGAACATAAATGGGCTAAACGCCCCACTTAAGAGACACAGAATGGCAAGTTGGGTAAAGATGAAAGACCCAACGGTATGCCATCTTCAAAAAGCCTATCTGTCCTCCAATGACACTCGTAGGCTCAAAGTAAAAGGAAGGAAAAACATCTGTCAAACAAAAGAAAATCCCAAAAAAGCAGGGATTGCTATTCTTATTTCAGAAAAAACAGACATCAGTCCAACAATAATCAAAAAGGACAAAGAAGGCCATTAAGTAATGATAAAAGACTTGAGTCAACAGGACTTAATATATTGAATATATATGCACCCAACATGGGAGCACCCAGATTCATAAAACAACTTCTTAGAGACCTACAAAGAGACTGATACAGTGACACAGTCATAGTGGAAGACTTCAATACTCCCCTAACAGATTGTGTTAGGGGGATCTTGTCATCACACTCTTAGCTTTGTTAGGTTGTTATGTAAACTTGATTGTATAGTTTATTTATTTTTTTGTTTACATTTACTGGTTTATTATAAAGGATATCATAAAAGATACAGATGAAGATACGCATAGGGTGAGGTATGTGGGAAGAATAATTATACTATACTTATCTTTTATCTCTATAATTTTTTCCTCACTAATCCAGGATGTGAACCTTCTATGCTCTTCCTGATCATGTCACCATCCTAGTGTTAAACAGATCATCAAGGCAGAAAACTACCAAAGATATTCAGGGCCTAAACTTAATGGTTAACCAAATGCACCTAAAAGACATCTATAGAATACTCCACCCAACAACAAAATATATGCTTTTCTTAACTGTACATAGCATATATTCTAAGATTGACCACACACTTGGCCATAAAATAACAGATTCTGGTGATGTTGCAGAGAAAAGGGAATGCTTATACACTGCTGGTGGGAATGTAAATTAGTTCAGTCACTGTGGAAAGCAGTATGGAGATTTCTCAAAAAACTTAAAATAGAACTACCATTCAACCCAGGAATCTAATTACTGGGTATATACCCAAAAGAATATAAATCACTGTAATGAAAAGACACATACACTTGTTTGTTCTTTGCAGCACCATTCACAATAGCAAAGATATGGAGTCAGCCCAGATGTCTATCAACAGTATATGGGATAAAAAAAATATGTGGTACATACACTCCATGAAATACTATGCAGCCATAAAATATAATGAAATAATGTCATTTGCAAGAACATGAATTCAGCTGGAGGTCATTATCCCAAGAGTATTTAAAACAAGAATAGAAAATAAAATACTGTATGTTCTTACTTATAAGTGGAAGCTGAAACTTGAGTACACATGGATACAAAGTGGAAAACAATAGACACTGGGGCCTACTTGTGGATGAAGGGTGGAAAGATGATGGGAGAAGGGAGAGGGTAAAAAACTACCCATAGGGTACTGTACTCACTACCCGAGTGACAAAACCATTTGCGTATCAAACCCCAGGAACACACAGTTTGCCCACATACAAACCTGCATATGTACCCACAGAACCCAGAATAAAAGTTGAAAAAGAAAATATATTTTTTTAATTTTATGTATTAATTGTATTCTTTCTTCTTTTATTTTATTTGTCAAGTGACTTGGCCTATGTTATAATTTCTAACCTGAAAATTAAAAAAAAAAAAAAAATCACTTACCTCAATAGCCTCATTTTGAAGATAAAGAATGTACATTTATTTTATATCTCAGATTTTTTTAATCTTCCTATTTATATTTGATTGTGTCCAGAAAACTTGCTACAGGCTTTGCAAAGTGAAATTTGGCCCTGTGTGTTTCTCTGTTTGCATTGCTATAAAGAAACATCTGAGATTGTGTAATTTATAAAGAAAAGAGGTTTATTTGGCTCACAGTTCTGCAGGCTGTACAAGAAGCATGGTGCCAGTATCTGCTTCCGGTGAGGGCCTCAGGAAGCTTCCATTTATGCTAGAAAGTGAAGGGGAAGCATGTATGTTACATGGTAAGAGATGGAGTAAGAGAGAGAAGGGGTAGGTTCCAGGCTCCTTAAACAAGTAGTTCTCACGTGATCCCAGAGTGAGAACTCACTCATTGTCATGAAGAAGGCACCAAGTAATTAATGAGGAATCCACCCCCAGGACCCAAACGCTTCCTATGAGGCCCCACTTCCAACACTGGAGGTCAAATTTCAACATAAGCTTTGGAGGAGACAAACATCCAAACAATATCATTTTGTCCTGGCCCTGGAAATCTCATGTATTTCTCAAATTGCAAAATATAATCATGACTTTCCGTTACTCTCCAAAAGTTTTAACTCATTTCAGCATCAGCTCAATCAAAAGTCCAAAATACGAAGTCTCATCTGAGTCTCAAGGCATGTTCCTTCCACCTATGAGACTGTATAATCAAAACTAAGTTGTTTACTTTCAGGATTCCAACAATGATGTTACAGGCAGTCAGTAAATATTCTGATTCAAAAAATGTAAAATTGGTCAAAAGAAAGGAGCAACAGTCCCCACACAAGTCTGAACCCCAGCTGGACAGTCATTAAATCTTGAAGCTTCAAAATAATCTCCTTTTACTCCAGGGTACACTAATGTGAAGGCTGGGCTCCCAAGGCCTTGGGTAGCTCTGCTTCTGTGGCTTTGCATGGTGCTGCCCCTATGGCTGCTCTCAGAGGTTGGAGTTGAGTGCCTGCAGCTTTTCCAGGCTCAGGGTGCAAGCTGCCAGTGGCTCTACAATTCTGGGATCTGGAGGGTAGCAGCCCACTTCCCACAGCTCCACTAGGCAATACCCCAATAAGAACTCCATTTATGGGCTCCAACCTCCACATTTCCCTTCCACACTGCCCTAGTAGAGGCTCTTTGTGAAGGCTCTGCTCCTGCAGCAGCCTTTTGCCTAGACACCAGGCTTTTTAATACATCCCCTGAAATGTAGGTGGAAGATGCCAAACCTTCAGTCTTGCATTCTGCACACCTTCAAGCTTAACATCTCCTGGAAGCCAACAAGGCTTACAGCTTACACTCTCTGTAGTAGCAGCCTGAGCTGTACCTGGGGCTCTTTGAGCCACAGCTGTAGCTGGAGCAGCAGGGATGTGGGCAGCAGTGTCCCAAGGTTGAGCAGGGAAGTGGTGCCCCAAGCCTGGCCACTGAAACCATCCTTTTCTCTGAGGCCTCTGGACCTTTGATGGGAGGAACTGCCTTAGAGATTTCTGAAATGCCTTCAAGGCTTTTTCCCATTTTCCTGAATATTAGCACCTGGCTTTCTTTCAGTCATGCAAATCTCTCTAGGAAGTTGTTGTTCCTCAGCCTGCTTGTATTCCTCTTCTGAAAATGCTCTTTCCTTCTCTGCAATATTGTCAGATTGTAACTTTTCCAAACTTTTACACTCTGCTTCCTTTTTAAATGTAAGTTTCAGCTTTAAGTCATTTCTTTGCTCCTGTATCTTATAATAGGCTGTTAGAAGCAGCCAGGTCACTTCTTGAATGCTTTGCTGATTAGAATTTTTTTCCACTAGATACCCTAGGTCGTCTCCCTTAAGTTCAAACTTTCTTAAAGGCTTAGGGCATGGACAATGCAGCCAAGTCCTTTGCTAAGGTATAACAGGAGTCACATTTACTCCTGTCCCCAATAACTTCCACATTTCCATCTGAGATCTCATCAACCTGGCCTTCATTGTCCATATTTCTATCAGCTTGATCACAACTATTTAACCAGTCTCTAAGAAGTTTCAAACTTTTCCTCATCTTCCTGTCTTCTTCCAAGCCCTCAATACACTTCCAAACTCTGCTCTTTACACAGTTCCAAATCTGCATCCATATTTTCAGTTATCTTTATAGCAATAGTACTAATTTCACTTCATAGTATCAATGTTCTTTGTTAGTTTATTTGTGTTTTTATAATGTATGTTTATATATATGTTTGAGATAGGGTTTCACTCTCGTCACCTAAGCTGGAGCGCAATGGCACGATCGTGGCCCACTGCAACCTCCCCCTCCCAGGTTCAAGCATATATATATATATATATATATACACACACATACACACACACACACACACACACACACACACATATATAGCATGTAATATAGCAACTTGTCAGGCACTGTTCTAAGCATGTTATATAAGTTAACCTGTTAGTTAGGTTTTACCATTATCTTCATTTTTGAAGAAGAGGATTGAGGCCCAGAGATGGCAAACAACTTGCCCAGGATCACACAGCTAGTAAGTGCTGAACAAAGATTTGAACCCATGCAATCTTGATCACTGTATTATAGTGCCTAAAAATGTTATATTTCTGAATTTGAAATAAAAAGACTGGAGCTTGATTTCTGGCTCTACCAATTAACTGTTGATGCAACTTTAGATATGTTACTTAATATTCTTAATCCTCAGTTTTTTTACTTGTAGAATGGAAATAATAAAATTATCTGCCTCATAAGATGATTCTTATGAGGGTTTAATGAGATAATACATTTGAAGTATTTAGCACAGTGCTTGGTGTGTAATACATATTCAACAGATGTGTCCTAGTCAGTTCAGGCTGCCATACCAAAATACTTTGGACTTGATGGCTTAAATAAGAGAAATTTATTTTCTCACAGTTCTAGAGACTGGGAAGTCGAAGATCAAGATACCAGTATGGTTGGTTTTTTTGTGTGGGCTGTTTTCATGACTTGTAGAAGTCTACTCTTTACTGCTAGCCCGCATAGCAGGAAAGGCAAGATAGAGCAAACTCTATGGTGTCTCTTCTTATAAGGGCACTCACTAATCCCACCATAAAGATACCGTCATTATGAATTCATCTAAACCTAATTATTTCCCAGAAGCCCAATCTTCAAATATCATCACATTGAGGGTTAATGTCTCACATATAAATTTGGGGAGAACACAATTTAGGGCATAGCAAACATTGTCTATTTATATTAACATTTTTGTGTCTTTGAAGTTTTTAAATTAAACAGATCTATATTCGAATCCTGGCTCCACCACTTACCAACCATGTGGCATCCGTTAATTTACATAGTGAGTCTGAGCCTCAATTTTATTATCTGTAAAATGGGATTGTTAGAAGTAACTTCCTCATAAGATTATTGTGTGGATGAAATGAGATGATATAAGTAAAACATATGTAAAATACCTAGTTTTTTTCCACCATTTTTTTCTCAGTGCAAATAATTTTGCTCTAGGTATATTTGGTCAAAGAATGAAATGTAACACAGTGATAAAGAGTCTTTGGAGTAGTAAAAATCTGTGTTGGAGTCCCAAGTTCCCCCATTTGCTAATTGTGTCAATTTAGACAAGTGACTTAATCCCTCTAAACCATAATTCCTCATCTAGAAAATAGGAAAGATTGCATCTACCCCAATAGCATTGTTTGCAGGATTATATAAGATAAACCATAAAGAGTTCCTGGCACATGGTAGATGCTCAATTAATACTACTTATCATTATTCAAAGACATCATTCCATTCTTTTGAAAACTAAAAATTCTAGTCAAATTTCTAGACAAAGGCTAGATTTTTTTTTTAATTCTAGTCAAAACTCTAAGTCAAAAACTAGTTCAAAATTCTAGTTGAAAATTTTCTTCTAGAGACTGAGACAATAGCTCTCACAGCCCTAACCTACTGACAAAAGGAAGTTCTCATTTTAAAACTTTCTATTTTTAAGGCAATGAGAGTAGGGGAGTTACTTTATATTTTGGACCAAGATTGTCGACTGGGTCCTCAGTGAATATTTTTTAACTGACCACCCACATTTATTCTTTAAAGCAGTGAAAGGAGCCAAGAGTTGGAAGAATGTGGTGCTGTGTTAAAAAAGATATACAAATCTTATAAAAAATAGTCATAAATTTGTGGTATTAATAAAACCCTGAACCTGAAATTAAAAATGGATTTGAATAACTGGATTTCTTTCTTTCTTTAAAGATATTATTATGATTCTATTATTGCATGTGCAATCCATATTTATTATTGAAAATATACAATATACAAATAAGCAAAAACAAGTTCCTTGACCAAGCGCTTACCCCTATCAGCAGTTTGGTATATGTACTTCCAGGCATTGTATGTATGCACTTGTGTGTGTTTATGATGAAAAAATAAATACATATAAATATATTTTAACAAAATGGGATATATTATTCATGGTTCTGTGTTATTTTTCACTTATATCTAGAATATCTTTTATTATACAATTTTTAAGCATCTTTAAAGCTTACTTTAATAAAGTTACTTTCCAATGCAACTTTTTTTCATGCAGCATTTTAATGTGGAGTATTCTCTCCCTAATGCCTGCATATGCCAAGCATTCTTGCATCAACTGCAATATCTGCAATCAGCCAACTGTGCTACTTAACTAGGGGGCCACCATAGAGCTGATTTTTATCAAATTAGAAGTCTAACTATTGAGAAAGTATGAGCCCCCTAAGTTTAAGTGATCTTTATGCTGCCCTCAGCAATCCTAAAATAACTTTCAAAACTAAGCATAAAGAAATAAAATTTGCTTTGCCACTTCCGCAGGGAATGACTCAGTTAAGAAACATGTTTTTCGTCAGTAGTTATGTTGGAGGTGCTCATTATAATTTTCTGCTCTGTAATAAGACTTCACTTTGAAATAGCTAGAAGAATTTGCACTTCTGTGGGAATGGAGGTAGGGAGAAGCCCGAGCCTCTGAAATGTCTGAAGTGCTGAGTGACAACCATGTAACTGCCCACAGAAGACCTAGGCTCTTGTGGAGGAGTTAATTACCTGTATTGACATGATTCGGGATTCTGGCATGCTGGCTATTATTGTCTGGGGCTTTGCTAGAGAAACATTCCCCAAATCACAGACTGTCTTTCTTTGTATGACATACTTCAAATGTCTTCCAATTCAAAAGAATTCTAGAGAAGACTAAAGGCTTGTGGAATCTATTAACTTCCACAATCAGTAAGTTTGTGGTGCTTTCATGGCTGCTAAACTTCAAAGAGCTTAATGCATGTAATTGATTTATATCATATTTGAAGATGCTTCAAGTTCTTTCAAATTAGAAAGAGACACATTCCTATTTCTTCCCCTGTGGCATGGAGCCGGGCTATTAAAAACAGAGAAAATTGGGAGAATTTACCAGTGACAGACCTTCATTTTGCGGTTTTTGAGTGGCTTCTAAATTTGGGATTCTTAATTATCATGCCAAAATGAAGAGTATTTGTTTTATTTTGCTGGTTTTCATAAAATCTATAAAAGATTGTCTACTTAGCTTACACACTGCTCTTTTAGGGCTTCTGTGCTTCACTATTTTTATATATAATATTCTTTCTTCTTTTTGAACACTAGAGTAGTAGAGACTCAGCAAAGGATTCAGCTGAATATTAATTCATTCATGCCTTACTGAAAAGTTTGTTTTATTTTATCTCACACACACCCACCTCCCCTTACCACTAGTAAAGGAAGAAGAAAAGGGGAAAATTATTTTGCGGGTGGATATCAAGCATCAGGCATTACACTCAGCAATGTTTATATGTTTCCCAGATGTCAGCTAATGTTACCTTGTGTTTTGAGATTTAAAAAAATCTGGCACAAATTCTCTAGCCCACATAGTGAAGAATTTCAATGTTTTCCCTATGATTTATGAATCCTCAGGGAATTATGATCTCATAATTACATCTGGTTTTGAGTTCATGCTTCCAGTAATCTATGTCACAGTTTTTCTCTTTTTCTGTCTGACACCCACTCAGCCAGGGAACTCTGTTCCTTTTCCTTAGTTTTGTCCCAAACTGCTCATACAAGCAGTGAGTAGCAGAGAGAACACCCTACTTTGCAATTTGGAACCAATGAGATATTGTATGCTGACACGAAATGTGCAATTTAGAACTGAATTTTAGACATGGTTCTTCTTGCAAGTCTTTTGGCCATGCTGCCATATGGAACATTTTGCTGATCATCTTCTTTGATGCTTCTAGAACATGCTTCTAGATTGCTAATGCCTCTCTCCCTCAAGGCTCTCCTTATAACTCCCTGCTCCTCTGTTTGCCAGACCCCTCCAGTGTTACTTTCCCTAAATGCAATTCTTCTCATTCTATTATACAAAGCAATTTAGTTCCCTTTCCCTTTATTCATTGTATTAGTCTGTTCAAGCTGATACAACAAAATGTCACAGAATGGGTGGCTTATAAAATAGTCGCTTATTTCTCACTGTCTGGAGGTCTGAAGTACAAGATCAAGGTGCTGGCATCGTTGATTTTCTTGAGGCCTCCCTCCTTGGTTTGCTGACAGCCTCTTTGTCACTGTATCTTTAGTGGCTTTTTCTCTGTGCACATGCTCCTGAAGTCTCTTTCTCTTCTAATATGGACACCAGTCCCATTCAATTAGGGCCTCACCCTTATGACTTCATTTAACTTTAATTATCCCCTTGAAGGCCCTATCTCAAAATAGAATGATTTTGTCAATTAGGGATTTAAAATATATAAATACAATTTATTCCATGACACTCATTTTAAGGCCTACCATTTTGTATTTAAATTCACATTAATGTACTCTGCAAAACATAGGTTCACATATGCTGGGGGCTGACCATTCAGAAGCACAGAGTAGTAGATGCTTTGAGATTTCAATTTCTTCATTATCTCTCTATCTTCCTCTCTCTTTCTCTCTCTGTCTCTCTCTCCTCATTTTGGATATAGCATAATAGGCTGAGTAATGGCCACCCAAAAATACCAATCCTTAACCTCACTGGGGAGCCTGAAAATCCAGATCACAGGAGAAGGATTTAACATTACCTAGAGCTGAAACAAATTTAGACAGCCAAATGAAATATAAAAGTAGAAGAAGCAGTGGGAAGAGTCCTTCCAGTGGAATTGGGAAAAGACCACAGACAGAAGGAAAATTCCAGCTGAACTTTATAATAATTTTGACTGAGCACAAATTTTCCAGGGCAGAATCTGGGGGTATGGGGGCAAACGGAAAGTGCAAATAGGAGCATAGAAGCTGCCACCAGGAGGGGCAAAACCGGAAAGCTCTGATTGCTTTCTTGCAGGTAAGTTTGTAGCCTGGGGCAAGTTCCCAGCTCTGCTCACCAGCTGCCTGGATATGAACCCAGTGCTGTTGGGGGAGCACAGTGGGAGTGAGACTGGCCTTGTTGGCTGTGCGCGAGCTGGGTGAGGTCTGTCATTGCCAACTTTACCCCATTCCCCTGGTGACCTGTAGGATGCAGCAGAGGCAGCCATAATTCCCATGGGAACATAACTCCATTGGCCTCAGAAACACACTCCCATCCCCCACAGTACCCATAGCAAGACCTGCCCAAGGATAATCTGAGCTCAGACACACCTAGCCCTGCCCCCACCTAATGTTCTTTCTCTATGCACCCTCGTAGCCAAAGAAAAGAGATATAATTTCTTGGTAGCTCTATGGCTCCACCCACTGCCTGAGAAACAAGAGTACTTATCCAGGTGACCCTAAGGCAAGTATCTTCCCTATGCCATCTCAGCTGATGCGCTCTTGAAAGTGCCACCTCCTGGCTGGAGGCCAGCCAATACAAACCATTACAACAACTCAAAAAAGAGCAATCTTGCCACAAGAAAGGAGAAAACAACAGCTAACTCCTCTGCTTGTAACATCCTGGCTAACCAGAGGTCCTGAGTCTGTCTGTCAATGGGACAACTTTACTGCCAGCACAACCAGCATTCACGAAAACCAGCACATTAAATAGAACTACAACCAAGATCCCACACACAGTCTACCTCACTCCCATTACCTCCACTGGAGCAGGTGATGGTATCCACAGCTGAGATACCTGAAGACGGATCACATCACAGGACTCTTTGCAGACACCCCAGTACCAGCGCTGAGCCCAGTAGCTCTGCTGGATGGCTAGACCCAGGAGAGAAATAACAATCACTGCAGTCCTGCTTGTAAGAAGCCACATCCCTAGGGGAAGGGGGAGAACACCACATCAAGGGCACACCCCTGTGACAAAAGAATCTAAAGAGCAGCCCTTGATCCTCAGATATTTCCTCTGACATAGTCTACCCAAATTAGAAGGAACCAGAAATACGATTCTGATAATATTACAAAACAAGGTTATTTAACACCACTGAAAGATTACACTAGCTCACTAGCAATGGATTCAAATAAAGAAGAAATCTCTGAATGGTTAGAAAAATAATTCAGAAGGTCAATTATTAAACTACTTAAGGAGGCAGCAGAGAAAGGTAAATACCAAGTTAAAGAAATTTTTAAAATGTTACAGGATATGAATGGAAAAATCTCTAGAGAAATAGATAAAATAAGTAAAAAACAATTAAAAACCACTGGAAAAGAAAGACACCCTTAGAGAAATGTAAAATACACTGGAAAGTCTCAACAATAGAATTAAACAAGTAGAAGAAAGAACTTCCCAGCTCAAAGACAGGACTTCTGAATTAACCCTATTCAAAAAAGACAAAGAAAAAAGGATTTTTATTTTTAAATGAACAGAGTCTCCATGAAGTTTGGGATTATGATAATGACCAAGTTTAAGAATAACTGGTGTCCCTGAGGAAGAAGAAAAATCTAAATGTTTGGAAACATTTGAGGAAATAATTGAGGAAAACGTCCTTGGCTTTGCTAGAGATGTACACGACTAAATACAAGAATCTCAAAGAACACCTTGGAAATTTGTCACAAAAAGATAATCGCCTAGGCACGTAGTCATCAGGTTATCTAAAGCCAAGATGAAGGAAAGAATTTATTTTTTTATATTAGAAAGAGATTTTAATCTATATATTTACAAAATCATTTAACATGTAACTTAATATAAAAAATTTAATGATATAGCGTTCTGAATTTTTTTTATTATACTTTAAGTTCTAGGGTATATGTGCACAACACGCAGGTTTGTTACATACGTATACATGTGCCATGTTGGTGTGCTGCACCCATTAACTCACCATTTACATTAGGTATATCTCTTAATGCTATCCCTCCCCCCCCACATTCCCCACAATAGGACCCGGTGTGTGATGTTCCCCTTCCCGAGTCCAAGTGATCTCATTGTTCAATTCCCACCTATGAGTGAGAACATGCGGTATTAGGTTTCTGTTCTTGTGATCGTTTGCTGAGAATGATGGTTTCCAGCTGCATCCATGTCCCTACAAAGCACACGAACTCATCCTTTTTTATGGCTGCACAGTATTCCATGGTGTGTATGTGCCACATTTTCTTAATCCAGTCTGTCACTGATGGACATTTGGGTTGATTCCAAGTCTTTGCTATTGTGAATAGTGCCACAATAAACATATGTGTGCATGTGTCTTTATAGCAGCATGACTTATAATCCTTTGGGTATATCCCCAGTAATGGGATGGCTGGGTCAAATAGTATTTCTAGTTCTAGATCCTTGAGGAATCACCACACTGTTTTCCACAATGGTTGAACTAGTTTACCACCAACAGTGTAAAAATGTTCCTATTTTGCCACATCCTCTCAGCACCTGTTGTTTCCTGATTTTTTAATGATTGCCATTCTAACTGGTGTGAGATGGTATCTCATTGTGGTTTTGATTTGCATTTCTCTAATGGCAAGTGATGATGAGCATTTTTTCGTGTGTCTGTTGGCTGTATGAATGTCTTCTTTTGAGAAGTGTCTGTTCGTATCCTTTGCCCACTTTTTGATGGGGTTATTTGTTTTTTTCTTGTAAATTTGATTGAGTTCTTTATAGGTTCTGGATATTAGCCCTTTGTCAGATGAGTAGATTGCAAAATTTTTCTCCCATTCTGTAGGTTGCCTGTTCACTCTGATGGCAGTTTCTTCCACTGTGCAGAAACTCTTTAGTTTAATTAGATCCCATTTGTCAATTTTGGCTTTTGTTGCCATTGCTTTTGGTGTTTTAGACATGAAGTCTTTGCCCATGACTATCGCCTGAATGGTATTCACTAGGTTTTCTTCTAGGGTTTTTATGGTTTTAGGTCTAACATTTAAGTCTCTAATCCATCTTGAATTAATTTTCGTATAAGGAGTAAGGAAAAGATTCAGTTTCGCTTTCTACTTATGACTAGCCAATTTTCCCAGCACCATTTATTAAATAGGGAATCTTTTCCCCATTTCTTTTTTTTCTCAGGTTTGTCAAAGATCAGATGGTTGTAGATGTGTGGTATTATTTCTGAGGGCTCTGTTCTGTTCCATTGGTCTATATCTCTGTTTTGGTACCAGTACCATGCTGTTTTGGTTACTGTAGCCTTGTAGTATAGTTTGAAGTCAGGTAGCGTGATGCCTCCAGCTTTGTTCTTTTTGCTTAGGATTGTCTTGGCAATGCGGGCTCTTTTTTGGTTCCATATGAACTTCAAAGCAGTTTTTTCCAATTCTGTGAAGAAAGTAATTGGTAAATTAATGGGGGTGGCATTGAATCTATAAATTACCTTGGGCAGTATGGCCATTTTCACAATATTGATTCTTCCAATCCATGAGCATGGTATGTTCTTCCATTTGTTTGTGTCATCTTTTATTTCACTGAGCAGTGGTTTGTAGTTCTCCTTGAAGAGGTCCTTTACATCCCTTGTAGGTTGGATTCCTAGGTATTTTGTTCTCTTTGAAACTATTGTGAATGGGAGTTTATTCATGATTTGGCTCTCTGTTTGTCTGTTATTGGTGTATAGGGATGCTTGTCATTTTTGCACATTGATTTTGTATCCTGAGACTTTGCTGAAGTTACTTATCAATTTAAGGAGATTTTGGGCTGAGACAATGGGGTTTTCTAAATATATAATCATGTCATCTGCAAACAAGGACAATTTGACTTCTTTTCCTAACTGAATACCCTTTATTTCTGTCTCTTGCCTGATTGCCCTGGCCAGAACTTCCAATACTCTGTTGAATAGGAGTGGTGAGAGAGGGCATCCCTGTCTTGTGCCAGTTTTCAAAGGGAATTTTTCCAGTTTTTGCCCATTCAGTATGATATTGGCTGTGGGTTTGTCATAAATAGCTCTTATTATTTTGAGATACGTTCCATCAATACCGAATTTATTGAGAGTTTTTAACAAGAAGGGCTGTTGAATTTTGTCAAAGGTCTTTTCTGCATCTATTGAAATAATCATGTGGTTTTTGTCTTTGGTTCTGTTTATATGCTGGATTATGTTTATTGATCTGCATATGTTGAACCAGCCTTGCATCCCAGGGATGAAGCCAACTTGATCATGGTGGATAAGCTTTTTGATGTGCTGCTGGATTCGGTTTGCCAGTATTTTATTGAGGATTTTTGCGTCGATGTTCATCAGGGATATTGGTCTAAAATTCTCTTTTTTTGTTGTATCTCTGTTAGTCTTTGGTATCAGGACGATGTTGGCCTCATAAAATGAGTTAGGGAGGATTCCCTCTTTTTCTATTGATAGGAATAGTTTCAGAAGGAATGGTACCAACTCCTCCTTGTACCTCTGGTAGAATTCAGCTGTGAATCCGTCTGGTCCTGGACTTTATTTGGTTGGTAGGCTATTAATTATTGCCTCAATTTCAGAGCCTGCTATTGGTCTATTCAGGGATTCAACTTCCTGGTTTAGTCTTGGGAGAGTGTAAGTGTCCAGGAAATTATCCATTTCTTCTAGGTTTTCTAGTTTATTTGCGTAGAGGTGTTTATAGTATTCTCTGATGGTAGTTTGTATTTCTGTGGGGTCGGTGGTGATATCCCCTTTATCATTTTTAATTGCGTCAATTTCATTCTTCTCTCTTTTCTTCTTTATTAGTCTTGCTAGCAGTCTATCAGATTTGTTGATCTTTTCAAAAAACCAACTCCCGGATTCATTGATTTTCCTGTCATTGATTTTTTTGGAGGGTTTTTTGTGTCTCTATCTCCTTCAGTTCTGCTCTGATCTTAGTTATTTCTTGCCTTCTGCTGGCTTTTGAATGTGTTTGCTCTTGCTTGTCTAGTTCTTTTCATTGCGTTGATAGGGTGTCAATTTTACATCTTTCCTGCTTTCACTTGTGGGCATTTAGTGTTATAAATTTCCCTCTGCACACTGCTTTAACTGTGTCCCAGAGATTCTGGTATGTTGTATCTTTGTTCTCATTGGTTTCAAAGAACATCTTTATTTCTGCCTTCATTTCGTTATGTACCCAGTAGTCATTCGGGAGCTGGTTGTTCAGTTTCCATGTAGTTGAGCAGTTTCGATTGAGTTTCTGAATCCTGAGTTCTAGTTTGATTGCACTGTGGTCTGAGAGATGGTTTGTTATAATTTCTGTTCTTGCACATTTGCTGAAGAGTGCTCTACTTCCAACTATGTGGTCAATTTTGGAATAAGTGTGATGTGGTGCTGAGAAGAATGTATATTCTGTTGATTTGGGGTGGAGAGTTCTGTAGATGTCTGTTAGTTCTGCTTGGTGCAGAGTTGAGTTCAATTCCTGGATATCCTTGTTAACTTTCTGTCTTGTTGATCTGTCTAATGTTGACAGTGGGGTGTTAAAGTCTCCCATTATTATTGTATGGGAGTCTAAGTCTCTTTGTAAGTCTCTAAGGACTTGCTTTATGAATCTGGGTGCTCCTGTATTGGGTGCATATATATTTAGCATAGTTAGCTCTTCCTGATGAATTGGTCCTTTTACCATTATGTAATGGCCTTCTTTGTCTCTTTTGATCTTTGATGGTTAAAAGTCTGTTTTATCAGAGACTAGGATTGCAATCCCTGCTTTTTTTGTTCTCCATTTTCTTGGTAGATCTTCTTCCATCCCTTTATTTTGAGCCTATGTGTGTCTCTACATATGAGATGGGTGTCCTGAATACAGCAAACTGATGGGTCTTGACTCTTTATCCAGTTTGCCCGTCTGTGTCTTTTAATTGGACCATTTAGTCTATTTACATTTAAGGTAAATATTTTTATGAGTAAACTTCATCCTGTCATTATGATATTAGCTGGTTATTTTGCTCATTAGTTGATGCAGTTTCTTCCTAGCATCAATGGACTTTACATTTTTACATGGTTTTGCAATGGCTGGTACTGGCTGTTCCTTTCCATGTGTAGTGCTTCCTTCAGGATCTCTTGTAGGGCAGACCTGGTGGTGACAAAATCTCTAAGCATTTGTTTGTCTGTAAAGGATTTTATTTCTCCTTCACTTATGAAACTTAGTTTGGCTGGATATGAAATTCTGCATTGAAAATTCTTTTCTTTAAGTATGTTGAATATTGGCCCCCACTCTCTTCTGGCTTGGAGAGTTTCTGTCATGAGACCTGCTGTTAGTCTGATGGGCTTCCCTTTGTGGGTAACCCGACCTTTCTCTCTGGCTGCCCTTAAGATTTTTTCCTTCATTTCAACTTTGGTGAATCTGACAATTATGTGTCTTGGAGTTGCTCTTCTCGAGGTGTATCTCTGTGGCATTCTCTGTATTTCCTGAATTTGAATGTCGGCCTGTCTTACTAGGTTGAGGAAGTTATCCTGGATGATATCCTGCAGAGTGTTTTCCAACTTGGTTGTATTTTCCCGGTCACTTTCAGACACACCAATCAGACATAGATCTGGTCTTTTCACATAATCCCATATTTCTTGGAGGCTTTGTTCATTTCTTTTTCCTCTTTTTTTCTTTAGACTTCTCTTCTTGCTTCATTTCATTCATTTGATCTTCAATCGCTGATACTCTTTCTTCCAGTTGATCGAGTTGGTTACTGAAGATTGTGCATTTGTGACATAGTTCTCGTGTTATGGTTTTCATCTCTATCAGTTCTTTTAAGGTCTTCTCTCCATTGATTATTCTAGTTATCCAGTCATCCATTCTTTTTTCAAGGTTTTTAGTTTCTTTGTGTTGGTTATGTAGTTCCTCCTTTAGCTCTGAGAAGTTTGATCAACTGAAGCCTTCTTCTCTCAACTCGTCAAAGTCGGTCTCCATCCAGCTTTGTTCCATTGTTGGTGATGAACTGCCTTCCTTTGGAGGGGGAGATGCACTCTGATTTTTTGAATTTCCAGTGCTTCTGCAGTGCTTTTACCCCATCTTTGTGGTTTTGTCTGCCACTGGTCTTTGATGATGATGGTGACGTACTGATGGGGTTTTGGTGTGGGTGTCCTTCCTGTTTGTTAGTTTTCCTTGTAACAGTCAGGACCCTCAGCTGTAGGTCTGTTGGAGTTTTCTTGAGGTCCACTCCAGACCCTGATTGCCTGGGTATCAGCAGCGGAGGCTGCAGAAGATAGAATATTGTTGAACAGCGAATGTTGCTCTCTGATTCTTGCTCTGGAAGCTTTGTCTCAGGGGTGTACCCTGCTGCGTGAGGTGCGAGGTTTTGGTCTGCATCTAGTGGGGTATGTCTCCCAGTTAGGCTACTCAGGGGTCAAGGACCCACTTGAGCAGGCAGTCTGTCTGTTCTCAGATCTCAGCCTCCATGCTGGGAGATCCACTGCTCTCTTCAAAGCTGTCAGACAGGGACATTTACCTCTGCTGAGGTTTCTGCTGCTTTTTGTTTAGCTATGCCCTGTCCCCAGAGGAGGAGTCTACAGAGGCAGGCCCACCTCCTTGAGCTGTGGTGGGCTCCACTCAATTCGAGCTTCCTGGGGGCTTTGTTTACCTACTTAAGCCTCGGCAATGGCAGGCACCCTTCCTCCAGCCTTACTGCCACCTTGCAGTTAGATCTCAGTCTGCTGTGCTAGCATTGAGGGAGGCTCTGTGGGCATGGGACCCTCTGGGCCAGGTGTGGGATATAATCTCCTGGTGTGCCTTTGCTGAGACCCTTGGTAAAGCACAGTATTAGGGTGGGAGTTACCCGATTTTTCAGGTGTTGTGTGTCTCAATTTCCTTTGGCTAGGAAAGGGAATTCCCTTCCCCCGTGTGCTTCCCAGGTGAGGTGATGCCTTGCCCTGCTTCTGGTCTTGTTGGTCGGGCTGCACTTGTGGGCCAGTGCCAATGGCCTGGCATGCCCCAGTGAGATGAACCCGGTACCTCAGCTGAAAATGCAGAAATCACCCATCTTCAGGGTCACTCATGCTGGGAGCTGGAGGCTGGAGTTGTTCCTATTTGGCCATTTTGGGTGTGCCCCCAACAAAATCTTTAACTGACAGAAACTTATACCACCAACAACACCCTTCCCCACCACACATACCTTAGGAGGCAGGGGCTATATTGGAAGTGGAGTTTAAATAATTTGTTTAAATAATATGCTCACTCTGCTACACATACATTACCTCATTCAATTATTACCACAATATTTTGAGGGAAGAAGTACGATACTACTTAAATTGATAAGGAAACTGACATTGGGAAAGTATAAGTAATTTGCCAGAGAGCACACAGCTGCTAAGTGACAGAACCAGGATTTAAATTTAGAAGAAGAAAGATCAAGGTATTACGTTAATCTTTAAGCATATATTAAGGTAGTATCATCGAGCAGAAACTTTCCTAAAGCTTTATGAAACATCCTGGATTTTTTTTTAGTGGCTTTCTTTCACGATTGTTGATGTCGCCACTTCTACAGCAGACATAGTAGTATTGAAACTTCCAGACTGAAAGCTTGCATCCAATTTTTTAAATGTAAACTCAAAGAATCACGTAGAAATTAAATTATCTTAGAAGCATGTTCAGGATTGAAATAATTCCATAACAGTGATTATGACACAATATTGGAACTCAAGCATTGTAAATTGTACTGTGTGGGGGGTGTTGGGGTGTGGAATTAACATTAAAATAACTTACTATATTACAAAGTAGTTTATACGTTATACAATGCAAGATTATAACCCATTTGATAGATTTCTGTCCCCTCTTTCTGTCTTTCAAGGTTTTTTCTCTTAATATCTCCTGTGGGTATGGGTAGGGGTAGGAGTAGGATTATAAGTATGTTGTCTCCTAATTAGTGTACAATATATTTGACACCTTAGAAGGAATCACTTTTTCCTAAGTCCCACCTGGCTTATATGACATATTTGAATATTTTTAACATTAGGTGAATTATTAATTCTGACTTCATTATACTAAAAGAGCTTTGTCTTATTCCTGCTCTGTAATTGACAGTGAGAGAAGCCAAGAGCAATTGCTTTTCCCAAATTCCTCATTTTATTTCCTAAACTACAGAAAAAAAAATGTCAGGGACAATACCATCTTACCTCATCATAATAGGTGAAGTAAGGGATCGAATTCTTGAGAACTTTCAGGGAGGAAGTTGAATTTTGAATAATAATTTTGAATTTTGAACTGAGTTTTATTGACAGAGGGAACAGTGTTAAAAAGGCGCAAATGTGAAGCATTGCTGGGAAAACATGATCTTCTCTGTGTTTAGAAATAGATGAGAGAGACTCCAATGAGAATAAAATGTGGAAAAGGAATGTAGATTTTAATAAGGGTGACAAATTTAGAGGTCAATAAAACATCATTTCCTTTTTGGCGGGGTCACTACACAGGTTGGTGATACAAATGCTATAGATAAAGAATACCTAGATTTCATCAAAGTGTTTGACAAGGTCCTGGGATAACCTGATCTGGATAATATCATTGCCTAGTAGGTTAATAACTGGAAGATCATAACCAAAAAGTGGTGATTCATGGATTGGTTAAACCTAGAGTAAAGTCTATTAGAAGGCGTGGAGGTCAGACTTATGAAAGTCTTGGAAAGAAAGCCAAAAGGCAGAATGAAAGAATTAGGATTCAAAAAGCTACTCTACAGGTGGAACAGATGAAGTTTAATGAAATTAAGCAAAGCATGCTACATTTTCCTTGATGTATTCATGTTTTTAAACATTTATGGATCATGTATTATAAATTAGGCACTAGGCTAGGTGGTGGGGATACAAAGAAAAACAAGACTCAGTTCCCCAAAGAGCTCACAGTCTCACTAAGGGAAGTAGATAAATAAATTTTGTCAGTACAGTAAGATGAACATTATGATAGAGGTAAACACAGAGTGCTACAGGAAGACAGAGAAAAGACAAGTACATGAGGATGTTTTTCATAGGGATGTGATGTTTCAGTTGAATTTTAAAGAAAATAAACAGGATCTGAAGAAACAGAGACAATATTTTAGGTAGAAAAAAGCTAAAGTCTTTGAAACAGTAAGATATATTTTAAGAACCCCAAGTAATAAGGTCTAACTATAAGAATTTATGGGTATTCAAGAGTAATACAGAAATAAAAATGGGTTATAAGATCCCTGAAGATGACATCAAGATGTACCTACTTCAGTGCCCTCAGCAACCAATACAGAACCTGGAGCAGAATAGGGCCCCAGGAAATATTTTTGAATGGATAAATTAATGAACAGAATATGTTACAAATAAAGGACCTTAGATGTTAAATTTGAGAGCTTATACACCCAAATAAAAAGAAATCATGATATCAAAAAGATACTTGTACTCTTATGTTTATAGCAGTACTATTCACAATGCAAATATGTGGAATCAATGTACATATCCATAAACAGATGACTGGAAATGTAATGTACACACACACACACACAAATGTATACATATATATGTTTATATATAAAATATATATATACACACATACACATAAATACCATGGAATACTGCTTAGCCATAAAAAAGAATAAAATAATGTCTTTTGCAGCAACATGGATGGAACTGGAGTCCATTGTCTTAAGTAAAATAATTCAGAAAGAGAAAGTCAGATAATACATATTCTCACTTAAAAGTGGGAGCTAAATAATGTGTACACATGGATATAGAGTGTAGAATAATAGACATTGGAAACTCAGAAGGGTGAGAAGGTGGGAGGATGACGGATGAGAAATTACTTAATGGATATAATGTACACTATTTGGGTGTTGATTACACTAAAAGCCCAGACTTCAACACTATACAATACATTCATATAACTAAACTTCACTGTACAACCTAAACTTATACAAAAAAAAAGTGATATGATTACATTTGTGTTTTAGAAAACCCACTCTGGCAGCAGTGGGACAAATGCATTACAGAGGAGATAAACTAAAGGCAGAGAGGTTACTGTTATAATTCAATTAATAAACTAGTGCTATAGGAGTTAAAAAGAAATTATTTAGGCGGAGAGTGAGGGTAAGAAAGTCCTTGGTAAGGTTTTTCTTTTAATAAAAAGCAGCCCCCAAATCATTTTCTTTTCTAACACAGACAAATCTGTTAAATTGAGCTGCAGACATACACAAACAAGGTGGAAGGTTGCACAGATGAATGCCGGCAGTTGTGCCGATAGGAAAAGACTACCTGGAACTAGGCATGATAAAAATGGCGGCTCCATCTTCCCTTCTCTTTGCTAGCCATGTGCACAGTAAGGAGCAGACAAGTTGGCACTGGCCAAGTGGAAAGCCCATTTGCATAATAAGATTAGGGTGGGGCAACCAGCCTCCCCCACGTGCTATGTAAATGTCATACCTGGTTGAACCAATCTGTAGGTCCTATAAATCAGAAGCCTGCCTATAAAATCTGCTGCAGTATGCCGCAGGCTGGCTTTTCCCTTTCAGACACCTCTCGCTTGCAAGAGAGGGCTGCTCTCCTCTCTCCTTTCTTCTGCCTATTAAACTTTTCTCTCCTTAACCACCTACACGTGTTCATGTCCTTAATATTCTTGGCGTGAGAATATGAACCCTGGGTATTTACCCCAGACAAGTGTGGCACTTCATTAGCATGATCTAACTCATTAAGAAGGTGACATTGGAGCTGTAATTGTTGAATCAACAATATTTGGTAATTGATTATTTATGAGAATTAAGTGAGGTAGAAAATCAAGATTAGGGGAGTTAGAAAGAAAAAGTAAAATTTTATGTGAGTAAAAACTGTTTAGGTTGTGCATAAAGGATGCCTTGATGTGTTTGGGGCCCAGTTAAAGTTGAAGACCATGAATCTCTGGTGGTGTCAATCAGCATGACCGCATGCTTTCCTCCAATGGGGTCTAGCAGCTCAGGAATAAGAACAGAGTTTGAATAGTTTGATTTTTTTCAAGATTTTAGTTTGTTCATTGGAGTCAATGGAAAAGAATGGTGGTATAAAAGAATTAGTCCCATTTGTCTGCTCCCATTTCAGCAAAAATTGTTGAATGAATTTTCTATACTCGCTGTCTTCATTTCCTCTCTTTTAATTCTCCCTTAAACCTTCTCGAATAGGCCTTTTGTCCCTACCCACTCACTGAACTGCTCTTGTCAAGGTCACCATATGGTTAAACCCAATAATCAATTTTCATTCCTCAATTTATATAACAAGTTAATACCATTTAATATATTTGTTCAATCCCTCTATTTTGACATACTTTCTTCATGTTACTCCCAGCCTCTCTCAGAAACCAGGTTCCCCTGCTTTTCCTTCAACTTTGCTAGACACTCTTATTTATGACCCTGACCTCTAAATTTTGCAGAGTCCTAGGGATCAGTCCCGGAACATCTTCTTTTTTTCTATTTATATCTGTTTCTTGGAGAGCTCATCCAGTTGCATGGCTTTAAAAATCATCTATGTCCTTATGATTCTCAAATTTGTATCTCTAGCCGAAACCTCTTCCCTGAATTCCAGACTTAAATATCCAGTTTACCATTAAACATCTCCACTTGAATATATTATAGGTGTGTTAGAACATTTTTGCATTGCTATAAAAAATAACTGAGGCTGGTAACTTATAAGGAAAAAAGGTTTATTTTAGCTCATGGTTCTGCAGGATGTACAGGAAGCATGATGCCAGCATCTACTTCTGGTGAAGGCCTCAGGAAGCTTCAAAATCATAGTGGCAGGCAAAGAGGGACCAGCATGTCACACAATGAAAGAAGGAGGAAGAGAAAGAAGAGGAGGTCCCAGACTCGTTTAAACAACCAGATCTCATGTGAACTAACTGAGAACTCACTTATTGCCAAATGGATGGTGCTAAGCCATTCGTGAGGGATCCACCTCCATGATCCAATACCTCCCACCAGGCCTCAGCTCCAACAGTGGGAATCACATTTCAACATGAGATTTGGAGAGGACAAACACCCAAACCATGACATCCTGCCTCTGGCTCCCCAAATCTCATGTCCTTCTCATATTGCAAAATAGAATCATGCCTTCTCAATAGGCCTCCAAAGTCTTAACTCATCCAAGCATTAACTCAAATGTCTAGAGTCTAAAGTCTCATCTAAAGATTATTTCCTTCCACCTGGGAGCCTGTGAGATAGAAAACAAGTCATTTATTCCCAAGATACAATAGTGGTACAGGCTTAGGGTAAGTATTCCCATTCCAAAAAGGAGAAATCAGCCAAGAGAAATGAGAAATAGGCCTCACACAAGTCTGAAACCCAACAGATAAGTCATTAAATCATAAAGCTCCAAAGTAACTTTTTATTCCGTGTCACACATCCAGGGCACATTGGTGCAAGGGCTGGGCTCCCAAGGCATTGGGCAGCTCCACCCCCATGGCTTTGATGGATGCAACCTATGCAGCTGCTATTATGGGTTGGAGTCCAGTGCCTGTAGGTTATCCAGGCTGAGGAGGCATGCTGCCATTGGCTATACCATTCTTGGGCCTAGCTGGTGGCAGCCCTCTACCCATAGCTCCACTAGGCAGTGCCCTGGTTGGGACACTGTATATGGGCTCAAACACCTTTCCCCTCCACATTGCCCTAGTGGAGGCTCTCTGTGGGGGCTTTGCCCCTGAGACAGGCTTCTGCCTGGGCATGCAGGCTTTCCAATACATCCTCTGAAATATAGGTGGAAGCTGTCAAGCCTGTTTTACTCACGCATTCTATGTACCTGAAGGCTTAACACCACGTGGAAACCACCAAGGCTTATGGCTTGCACCCTCCAGAGTAATGGCTAAACCTATACTTGGGCCCCTTTGAGCCAAGGTTGGAACCAGAGTGGTCAGGGTGTGGGAAGTAGTGTCCTGAGGCTGCACAAAAATGGAGAGACCTTGGTCTTGCCCCTGAAACAATTATTTCCTCGTAGGCCTCTGAGTGGGTAATGGGAGGGGTTGTCCCAAAGATTTCTGAAATGGCTTTGAGGTCTTTTTCCCATTTTCCCGGATATTAGTATTTGACTCCCTTTTAGTCATACTAATCTTTCCAGCAAGTGGTTGCTCCACAGGATGCTTGAATTCTTTCCCTACCACAGGGCCAAGCTGTAAATCTTTCAAGCTTTTATGCTCTGCTTATCTTTTAAATATAAGTTCCAAATTTAAATCATTATTTACTCTCATATATTATCTAGGTTGCTAGAATCATCCAGGCCACATCTTGAATGCTTTGCTGCTTAGAAATTTCTTCTGCCAGATACCCTAGGTCATCACTCTTAAGTTCAAACTTCCCAGGCCCCTATGATACAAACACAATGAAGCCAAGTTCTTTGATAGGGCATAACAAAGGTGACCTTTACTCCCATTCCTAATAACTTCCTGATTTCCACCTGAGACCTCCTTAGTCTGGCCTTCACTGTCCATATCTCTATTAGCATTTTGGTCACAACCACTTAACCAGTCTCTAAGAAGTTCCTTACTTTCCCTCATCTTCCTGTATTCTTCTGTGAACTGTAAACTCTTCCAGTCTCTGCACATTACCCAGTTCCAAAGCTGCTTCTACATTTTCAGGTAACTTTATAGCCATGCTTTACTCCTTGGTATGAATTTTCTGTGTTAGGCAACTTTGTGTTGTTATAAAGAAATACCTAAGCCTGGGTAATTTATAAGAAAAAAAAGGTTTATTTTGGCTCATGGTTCTGCAAGCTATCTGGAAAGCATGGTGCCAGCATATGATTCTGGTGAGGGCCTCAGGAAGGTTTCAATTATGGCAGAAGATGAAGGAGAACTAGCATGTTACATGGCAAGAGAGGGAGCAAGACAGAGAGGGGTAAGGTCTCAGACTCTTTTAAGCAACCAGATCTCATGTGAATTGAGTGAGAATTCACTTGTCACTAAGTGGATAGTGCTAAGCCATTCATGAGGGATCCACTCCATGATCCAATCACTTCCTACCAATCCCCACCTCCAATACTAGTAATAACATTTCAACATGAGATTTGGAGGGGACAAAACACCAGTAACAGACAAACAGCCAAATCATGAATGAACTCCCATTCACAATAGCTTCAAAGAGAACAAAATACCTAGGAATTCAACTTACAAGGGATGTAAAAGACTTCTTCAAGGAGAACTACAAACCACTACTCAGTGAAATAAAAGAGGACACAAACAAATGGAAGAACATACCATGATCATGGATATGAAGAATCAATATTGTGAAAATGACCAAACTGCCCAAGGTAATTTATAGATTCAATGCCACCCCCATTAAGCTACCAATTACTTTCTTCACAGAATTGGAAAAAACTGCTTTAAAGTTCATATGGAACCAAAAAAGAGCCCGCATTGCCAAGACAATCCTAAGCAAAAAGAACAAAGCTGGAGGCATCATGCTACCTGACTTCAAACTATACTACAAGGCTACAGTAACCAAAACAGCATGGTACTGGTACCAAAACAGAGATATAGACCAATGGAACAGAACAGAGCCCTCAGAAATAATGCTACACATCTACAACCATCTGATCTTTGACAAACCTGAGAAAAACAAGGAATGGGGAAAAGATTCCCTATTTAATAAATGGTGCTGGGAAAATGGGCTAGCCATAAGTGGAAGGCTGAAACTGGATCCTTTCCTTACTCCTTATATGAAAATTAATTCAAGATGGATTAGAGACTTAAATGTTAGACCTAAAACCATAAAAACCCTAGAAGAAAACCTAGTGAATACCATTCAGGACATAGTCATGGGCAAAGACTTCATGTCTAAAACACCAAAAGCAATGGCAACAAAAGCCAAAATTAACAAATGGGATCTAATTAAACTAAAGAGCTTCTGCACAGCAAAAGAAACTGCCATCAGAGTGAACAGGCAACCTACAGAATGGGAGAAAATTTTTGCAATCTACTCATCTGACAAAGGGCTAATATCAAGAACCTACAAAGAACTCAAACAAATTTACAAGAAAAAAAACAACCCCATCAAAAAGTGGGCAAAGGATATGAACAGACACTTCTCAAAAGAAGACATTCATACAGCCAACAGACACACGAAAAAATGCTCATCATCACTGGCCGTCAGAGAAATGCAAATCAAAACCACAATGAGATACCATCTCACACCAGTTAGAATGGCAATCATTAAAAAATCAGGAAACAACAGGTGCTGGAGAGGATGTGGAGAAATAGGAACATTTTTACACTGTTGGTGGGACTGTAAACTAGTTCAACCATTGTGGAAAATAGTGTGGCGACTTCTCAAGGATCTAGAACTAGAAGTACCATATGACCCAGCCATCCCATTACTGGGGATATAGCCAAAGGATTATAAGTCATGCTGCTATAAAGACACATGCACACGTATGTTCATTGCGGCACTATTCACAATAGCAAAGACTTGGAATCAACCCAAATGTCCATAGTGACAGACTGGATTAAGAAAATGTGACACATATACACCATGGAATACTGTGCAGTCATAAAAAAGGATGAGTTCGTGTCCTTTGTAGGGACATGAATGTAGCTGGAAACCATCATTCTCTGCAAACTATCACAAGAACAGAAAACCAAATACCGCATGTTCTCACTCACAGGTGGGAACTGAACAATGAGATCACTTGGACACAGGAAGGGGAACATCACATACTGGGTCCTATTGTGGGGAGGGGGCGGGGGGAGGGAAAGCATCAGGAGATATACCTAATGTAAACAACGAGTTATTGGGTGCAGCACACCAACATGGCACATGTATACATATGTAACAAACCTGCATGTTGTGCACATGTACCCTAGAACTTAAAGTATAATAATAAAAATAAAATAAAATAAAATAAAATAAAAATAAAATAAAAGATTTGGAGGGGACAAACATCCAAACTATGTATTTTTAAATTAACGTGTTCTAAAACAGCTCCAGAGGCTCTTAACACTTTTACCTTCCCTCAAATTCTTGCTCCATCAACAGTCTTTTGCATCTCAGTTAATGGCAATGCTCTTATTCCTGTTCCAGACCAAAACCTATTTATAGTTCTTGACTACTTTTTCCCACTACCTAAATTTATATTCTCTGTCTCCCTCCCTTCCTTTCTCCCTCATACATTCTTTTTATGCTCAAGTCTCTAGCTTTCTGTCACATATATTTTGTCTCTAATACCCTCTCCTACTATTCTCCTTCTTACTTACTACACTCCAGCTAAAATGTCCCTATTTCAGTACCTTTAAACTTTCTCTTCCCTCTGGCTGGAACACTCTTCCCACAGACAAGCTCATGGATTGCTCCCTCATAGTGTTTCTATATAGCAATTCCTTCTCTTGATGTCTCAGGATATTTTTATGTTTTTTCAAAATTCTTAATGCTGAGAAAAATTAGTCAAGAAGTTGAGAAGGGTGAGAAAATAGTTAATTCCCCTGTGACAATTAAAGCTTACTGAAATATAGAGACATAACTGGTAGGGAGAAACACACTGATATCAAGGCAAAAGCAACAAATGCTGATATTTGGAGTTGAAAGTTAATGCTGACATTTCCCAGTACAGGACAAGAGCACATAAGAAAAAAAAAAAGCCACAATCTAATCGGTCGGTCTTGCTTATGGCTATTGTCATAATTGTGTCTGTGGCCCTGTCTACAGCAAATGGTTAGTCATTCCAGCAAATGAAATAAATATTAATAAGTTTAAACGTGTACATATCCTATTGGTGGAATTCCAATAAATAACTAGTCTTACAAGCAACTTAAGTTTATAACTGGCAATTTCAACATGTGATTCTGTGTGGTGCTGTTAACCTTGCTAGGTGGACCTGAATGCCATGCCATTCAACTATTACCCAATAATCTTCACTGGCATTTTCCAGTATTGGGGTATTTGCCATAGAGTATAGGTGTTTTGGTAAATACTTCAGCAGAAGAGATACAGGGAGAAGAAACTTAACTAAAATCTGAAATAGCAAGAATAATGTTGATCTCAACGGCAAAACCAAAATCAGGCAAACAGACAAAATACATTGGTCATTGAAAAAGGAAATGAGTTTATATGAATCAACATGTATCTAATGCCTACTTGAAGATCTTTTTAGATGCACTCTTAAAAATTTGACCAATATCAAAGCATGACACTTTTCTATTTCTAGAATATTTGTCGTAAAACAAAAATCAAGATAGAGTAGTTAATGTAATCTATGTTTGTAATTTATTTTAAAAAATGCTATCTTTAAAGTACTAAATATTTGTGTCATCATCTTTCAAGTTTTTAAATAATTTTTATTTGACATTTTTCGTGTTAATGGTTCCTTCTTTTAATATTACCAATTATCTATTTGAAATATATAAACTTTTCACAATATATTGGTTCATAATAATAATAATAACTCACATATTACAATTACATTGATTTTTATTTTGCAGAAAGGCTCTGAAATGTTTAGTATCAGAGAAAAATGATTTATTATACATTATTATGGTAATTCATAATTAAATCCATAATTCTTAATTAAAAACACACACAAGAAAAGTGTTATGAAAAATACTATCTTAGGATTTTTTGAATTTCTGAGAATCCCCAGGAATTCCAATTTATTCATCCGTACTCTAAAGACTAATATATATCAGAAATTTTAAATCACTACTCTCTTACTTCCTTTAAGTCATCCTTAAATGTCACCTTATCAAAAATCTCTTTTAAGACACATTCACCCAGTACCGGCACTCCATATACCTCTGTCTCTGCTTGGTTTTCTCCACAGCACTTAGCATTTCCTGATACATTGTCATTTGTTTCTGTTACAATTGTTTGGTTCTTTTCATAAGAATGCAAGCTCTATGAAGGTGTGGATTTTTACCTTCACTGTTATGTACAAACAGTGCTTACCATATAGATAGTAGTCACACTTAAAATATTTGTTTAATGAATAAATAATAGATTATTGGATTTAGACCAGATAGAGAAGGAAGTGAATGTGTAAGTGAGCTGATCAATAGTGACCAACATCCAGGGAAAGGGGGTCCCAGTAGAAGCTTAGATGAGGTGGTAATAAATGAATGAGATGACTCAAAGAATAAAAAATCATAGTCTGTGCCGGGCGCGGTGGCTCAAACCTGTAATCCCAGCACTTTGGGAGGCCGAGACTGGCGGATCACGAGGTCAGGAGATCGAGACCATCCTGGCTCACATGGTGAAACCCCGTCTCTACTAAAAAATACAAAAAACTAGCCGGGCGAGGTGGCGGGCGCCTGTAGTCCCAGCTACTTGGGAGGCTGAGGCAGGAGAATGGCATAAACCCGGGAGGCGGAGCTTGCAGTGAGCTGAGATTCGGCCACTGCACTCCAGCCTGGGCGACAGGGCAAGACTCCGTCTCAAAAAAAAAAAAAAAAAAAAAAAAAAAAAAAAAAAAAAAACCATAGTCTGAACATGGAGTACTGGAGCTTAAATTTCCAGAGATGAATTTTCAAGATTTAAGGCACAGTAATATAAATATAAGACTTTGAAAATGAAGATCTTTGGTGTTGAGGTGATCAAGGGTACTGTTAAAGCTAAATTGTTAATTGGAATAATTACATAAATATTGAGTTTGTGCTGGATGATGTCAAGAAAAGATGTGGAGAGAGATTTGATGATCCCAAGTACTAATGTCCTCAGTGAATGTTGAAATTGCCCTGGAAGTCTAAGTAAGACAGTAATGAGGAGAGATTAGAGGTAGTATAATTAGATAACATGATCTTCAGAGGGAGTTTTTTTAATATGAAAGTAGAGAAACAATAATAGCTTAAAAATGATGATTTGTTTAATTTCTACCATGTGTGCAAAGTAAGGTACTAGGTGTTTTATATCCATTATGTCATAAAAGCCTTAAAATAACCTGTAATGGTATCCAAGACTTTCTTCTAGACTGCTGAATAGCTACAGCTTTCTTAAGTACTGACTAGCTGCTTGGGTGGAAATATGGTCAGGAATATGGAGGAAGTAGTGGGAATGAAATCCATAGTTATTGCAGTAGGAGGTCATCTGGGTGGAGAAATACAGGCAAGTCTTAGCCATGAATTTTTCTGCGGTTAGATTAAATAGACAACAGGAGTGTTTTCAGCAGGAGATGGCACATAGGGAGTATTTCTCAAGTATACAGTCTGATCATAGGTCTGTAGGTGATCAGTGGACTTTATGTGTACTTGGAATTTAGGAACTTATATCATATCCTCCAAAACTAGAATACAAATGGTGGCAATGTATCAAGAAGTAGGATGGTGGTGGCTGATGAAGACCAGGAGTCAGTGTAGGGGATGAAGTTTGCCTTTTGTACAAAGGCATCAACCATCCTTAATGGAGAGTTCTGTATACAGGTATGTGGGGAAAATGGGTGCGTTGATGAGGCCAAGCTTATAAGTCAGGCATCAAATCTAGATCCACAATATGTTCCCAAAACACTGAGAGTCCAGTAGATGAAGAAGCCAATCTTTTTCTGCAAATAGTCTCCTATTGGAAAGTATCTTGTTTGATGTAGGGTGTTAGGGATTGAATTGTGTCCCCCAAAAAGATATCTTGAAATCCTAACCCCCAGTAACTCAGAGTGTGATCTTTTTGGAAAATAAGGTGATTGCAAATGTAATTAGTTAAGATGAGGTAATACTGGAGTATGCCAGGCCCTTAACACAGTATGATTGGTGTCGTTATTAGAAGAGAAGACGCAGAGAAAGGTACATATGGAGAATGTCATGTGATGACAGACAGAGAATGGAGTGATGCAGCTGCAAGTCAAGAAACACAGATGATTGATCCTATCACCAGAAGATAGGAAGAGGCAAAAAGGAGTGCTATCTGGAGTCTCAAAGGGAGCATATCCCTGTAGTCCCTTTGATTTTGAACATTTACCCTCCAGAATTGTAATAGAATAGTTTTGTTGTTTTAAGCTACCCAGTTTGTGGTACTTTGTTATAGCTGCTCTAGGAAACTATTAATAGAGGTTGAGTATCTCTTATCCAAAATGCTTGTGACCAGAAATGTTTAGAATTTCAATTTTTTTTTTGGATATTGGAATAATTTCTGTTACACTGGTTGAGCATTACTAATCCAAATATCTGAAATCCAAAATGTTCCAATGAGCATTTCCTTTGAGCATCATGTTGGTGCTCCAAAAATTCCAGATTTTGCAGCATTTCAGATTTCAGATTTTTGAATTAGAAATACCTAATTTGTACATAGAGTCATCAAAAGTCCCCATGGATTATATTCAATTCTTTGAATGCAGTGCAGTGTCCAAAGGCAGTGGCTGCACTTCCTAGCGGATGTACTCAGCTGCAGATCTGGCTAGCTTGGACACAAAGTAACCTGTTAACATCCAGCACATGTCTTCTCAGTGATGACCTCTGGTGATTGAATCTCAGCTACGTAGTCTTACACGGATTTATCGGTCTCCTGCCCAGGTTACATTGTGGGGTTGGATGACTGTAAAGATCTTAGGGCCTGATAGCCGAGTGCGGTGGCTCACGCCTGTAATCCCAGCACTTTGGGAGGCCGAGGCTAGCAGATCACGAGGTCAGGAAATCGAGACCATCCTGGCTAACACGGTGAAACCCCACCTCTACTAAAAATACAAAAAGTTAGCCAGACATGGAGGCGAGTGCCTGTAGTCCCAGCTACTCTGGAGGCTGAGGCGGGAGAATGGCCTGAACTCCGGAGGCGGAGCTGGCAGTGAGCCGAGATCGCTCCACTGCACTCCAGCCTGGGCGACAGAACGAGACTCGTCTCAATCAATCAATCAATCAATCAATCAACCAATAAAAGATCTTAGGGCCTGATGACTTTAAAAACTGGGGCCATCTCTACCGTTCCTGATACTCTTGTTTCTCTTTCACTTAACACTCAAGCTTCATGAAATAATAATTGTATGCACAATTTTTACTTCTCCAAACCTCTACATCTGACTGTGGTCATTTTTTTTTTTTTTTTCCTCAATGGCCGAGGTACCTTGGACCTCCCTTGTCTTCCTGCTGGCTCTTGTATCTCGTAGTCCAATGTCCCAATTCCTTTAAAAACCTGCTCTACTAGAGTAATTATAAATGATCTCAAGTTAAGTTTGATTTACTGAAAAAGACTTCATGTATATGTTAGCAAGCATGTTTTATCAGGATTTAACAATGTTTCAAACCACAGGTCTCTTGGATATGTTACCCCCAAATCCTGCTTCCTTGTTGGCTACTAATGTGTAAAGCTGACCTGTGTTCACATAGCATGACTAGAGCTTCTAATACTAGAATACAACTAAAGGGTAGAAACACTGAAAGAGAATCAGAAAACTTGTATTTGACATAAAACACAACCACAGTCAAGTTTCATACACCGACTCGTTATTATGGATATATTGTCTTTCAGCAGCAGTCATGGGCAAACCTTTATGTGTAACTTTGCTCATCTCAGTAAGGCTCAGCAATACCATTTTGATAAAACAACCTACTTTCACCGGATATGATTAATCACAATGTCATCTTTACCTTTCAAAAAGCTACAGAATGTGAGAGCCTGTAGTGAACTTACAGATCACCTAGTTCTGCTCTCTTATTTTACATATGTGGAAGCTGAGGCCCAGAGAGAAGAATTGGCTTGTACAGGGCTACACAGTTAACATAAGACTTAAAAACCGTCTCTGGACTCCTGGACTTGATATTCTTCTACTTTGCCACACTGCTAGGGGCTATCATCTAAAACCAAGCCTAATGAGATGAATATTTGTTTTCCCATTTTCATTGAGTTTTCCCCCTGTGATCCTCTAAGAAAATTATTTATCAGATTTTAGCTGCATTACGTTTGACAGTACATAAAATTATGTAGACTTCACTTAGCCTTACAACCAGGTTATAACCTGGTTATAACCAGTCTTGAAATGACTATAGAAAACAAAAAGGTAAATACTGGCTATTTTCTTTCACAATGGCTCGGTTGATCCCACTGCCCAAAGATGAAGTCATGAGGAACTGTAGAAAATCTGCATGCTTTTTGACAAGTGATTACTCAGAGTGTAGTCTGTAAGAAAAGACACTGGGGAGGGCAAAACTTACACCTTGAAACTCATCACTAACCGGAAGCCCCTAACTAGCCAGACATGACTAAATAGAGAGGTTGTTCAAGACCAGACATTTCCAGGAGATGGCAGTATAAGGAAGGTCTGAATTCAAAGGGAATTGAAAATTAGATTTAAAAATGCAGTGTTTCATTGCATAAGACTAGTTTTAAGACAGAACCATGCAACTAAAACTTGTATAAAAACAACAGGCACTGATGTGACAAATTAACATAGGTCACCACTGTGAGATTTACTAGGCAATGGCTCTATGGCATTTTAAAAGAAATAGTGATACAAAATACACCCTGTAAACTTTGTTGTAAACACTTCTAAGAAGTCAATAGTGTGTGGTTAAATTAACAGTGAGATGATTTACATTTTCAGAGGAAGGCTCTAAAGTTATTATATGTGAGCAAGCGTGCACAGAGTTCATAATGACATCCAACATTTTTTTCTTTGCAGTATTTCTAAAAATAATTCCAGTTGTATTTTAGATTCAGAGGATACATGTGAAGGTTGCTACATTGGTATATTGTGTAATGCTGAGGTTTGGGATACTAATGATTCCATCACCCAGAGAGTGAGCACAGACCCAACAGTTAATTTTTTTACCCTTGCCCCCCTCTTTATTTCCCCCTCTATTAATTCCTAGTGTCTATTGTTGCCATCATTATGTCCATGAGTAACTAACATTTAGCTCCCACTTATAAGTGGGAACGTGTGGTATTTAGATTTCTTTTCCCCTGTTAATTAGCTTAGGATAATGGCCTTCAGGTGCATCCATATTGCTGCAAAGGACATGGTTTTGTTCTTTTTATGGCTGCATAGTATTCCATGGTGATATGTACCACATTTTCTTTACTCAATCCAGTGTTGATGGGCCCCTAGGTTAATTCCATGTATTTGCTATTGTGAATAGTGCTGCAATGAACACACAAGTTTATGTGTCTTTTTGGTAGAATGATTTCTTTTCTTTTGGGCATATATGTAGTAATGGGATTGTTGGGTCAAATGGTAGTTCTACTATAAGTTCTTTGAGAAATTTCTAAACTGCTTTCCAGACTGGCTGAACTAATTCACCTTCCAACCGACAGTGCATAAGCATTCCATTATCTTTGCATTCCCATCAACATCTTTTTTTTTTTTTTTTTTTTTTTTGTCTTTTTCTTTTACTATTTAATAGTAGCCATTCTGACAGGTGTGAGATGGTATTTCACTGTGGCTTTGATTTGCATTTCTCTGATGATTAGTAATGTTAAAGTATTGTTTTCATGTGGTTTTTGGCCACTTGTATACCTTCTTCAGAGAAATGTCTATTCATCTTTTGCCCATTTTTAATGAGGTTATTGGGGTTTTTTGATTGTTGACTTGTTTAAGTTCCTTATAGATTCTGGATATTAGACCTTTGTCAGATGCGTAGTTTAAAAATGTTTTCTCCCATTATGTAGGTTTTCTGTTTATTCTGTTGATTGTTTCTTTTGCTGTGAGAAACTCTTTAGTTTAATTAGGTCTCACTTGCCAATTTTTGTTTTTCTTGCAATTGCTTTTGAGTACTTAGTTATAAATTCTTTCCCAAGGCCAATGTCCAGAATGGTGTCTCCTAGATTTTCATCTAGAATTGTTATAGTTTGAGGTCTTACATTTAAATAATTAATCCATATTGAGTTAATTTTTGTACATGGTGAAAGATAAGGATCCAGTTTTATTCTTCTGCATATGACTAGCTATCTATCCCAGCACCATTTATTAAATAGAGAGTCCTTTCCCCATGGCTTACTTTTTCCCAACTTTGTCTCCAATCATGTGGCTATAGGTGTTCAGCTTTATTTCTGGGTTCTCTATTCTGTTTCATTGGTCTACGTGTCTGTTTTTATAGCAGGATCATGCTGAGTTGGTTACTATGGCCTTATAGTGTAGTTTGAAGTCATATAATGTGGTGCCTCTGGCTTTGTTCTTTTTGCTGGGAATTGCTTTGGCTTTTCAGGCTCTTTTTTGGTTCCACATGAATTATAGCCAAGGTTTTTCTGATTCTGTGAAAATGTTGTTGGTGGTTTGATAAAAATAGCATTAAATCTGTAGATTGCTTTGGGCAATGTTGTTATTTTAATAATATTGATTCTTCATATACATGATCATGGAATGCTTTTCTATTTGGTCCATCTATAATTTTCTTCAGCAGTTTTCTTTGGTTCAGCTTGTACAGTCCTTTCAATTCCTTGGTTAGATGTATTCCTAGGGTTTTTTTTTTTTTTTTTTTTTTTTGTGGCTACTGTAAATGGGATTGCTTTCATTGTTATCGATTTCAGTCTCGGTTTGAATGTTGTTGGTGTACAAAAACACTACTGATTTGTGTACATTGATTTTGTGTTCCAAAACTTTACACAGGTCATTTATCTGTTTCATTAGTTCCAGGAGTCTTCTGGTGCAGCCATTAGGGCGTTCTAGGCATAGAATGAGATCTTCAGTGAAGAGATACTAAATTTCTTCTTTTTTTTTTTTCCCAGTTAGGTTGCTTTCATTTTTTCTCTTCAGATGCCTGTAGGCTTTCACCATATTAGCATTTATTGTTTTTTTCTGTCCTTATTATATATGGTTGGTTTGTTCTTTTCTTTCTTTTTTTATCTTCTAAATTTAGGTGTCAGGGTTACATGTGCAGGTTTGTTATGTAGGCAGACATGTGTCATGATTTTTTTTTTGTACAGATTATTTCATCACCCAGGTATTATGACTAGTACCCATTACTTATTTTTTCCTGATCCTCTCTCTCCTCCTACGTTCCACCCTCTGATAGGACCCACTGTGTGTTGTTGTCCTCTATGTGTTCTCATCATTTAGCTCCCACTTGTAAGTGAGAACATGCGGTATTTGGTTTTCTGTTGCTGCGGTAGTTTGTGAAAGATAATGGCCTCCAGCTTCATCCATGTCCCTGAAAAGGACGTGATTTCATTCTTTTTTTGTATCTGCATACTATCCCATGGTGTATATATCCCACAATTTCTTTATCCAGTCTATTACTGGTGGATATTTAGGTTGATTCCATGTCTTTGTTATTGTGACTAGTGTTGCAATGAGCATATGCAAGCACGTGTTTTTTTAATAGAACAACTTATATTCCTTTGGATCTATACCCAGTAATTGGATTGCTGGGTTGAATGGTATTTCTGCCTCTAAGGTCTTTGAGGAATCACCACCCTATATTTTACAAGGGCTGTACTAATTTACACTCCCACCAACAGTGTATAAGTGTTCCTTTTTCTCCACAACCTCACAGGTAGCTGTTATTTTTGGACTTTTTAATAATAGTCATTCTGACTTGTTTGAGATAGTACCTTATTCTGGTTTTGACTTGCATTTCTGTAATGATAAGTGATGTTGTGCATTTTTTCATATGCTTGTTTGCCTCATATATGTCTTCTTTTGAGAAGTGTCCGTTCATGTCATTTGCCCACTTTTTAAAGGGGTAGTTTGTTTTTTTCTTGTAAATGTGGTTAAGTCCCTTATCGATAATGGATATTAGACCTCTCTCAGATGCATAGTTTGAAAAAGTTTTTACCCATTCTGTAGGTTGTCTGTTTACTCTGTTGAGAGATTCTTTTGCTGTGTAGAAGCTTGTTAGCTTTAGTTATATTCCATTTTTCATTGTTTGCTTTTGTTGCATTTGCTTTTGGCATCTTCATCATGAAATAATTGTCTGTGCCTGCGTCCTGAATGGTATTGCCTAGAATGTTTTCAGAATTTTTATAGTTTGGGATTTATATTTAAGTCATTAATACATTTTGAGTTAATTTTTGTATATAGTGTAAGGAAGGGGTCCAGGTTCAACCTTCTGCACATGGCTAGTCAGTTATTCCAGCACCATTTATTGAATAGGGAATCTTTTCCCCATTGCTTGTTTTTGTCACGTTTGTTGAAGATCAGATCCTTGAAGGTGCACGGTAATATTTTTGGTTTCTCTATCCTGCTCCATTGGTCTATGTGTCTGTTCTTGTACCAGTATCGTGTTGTTTTGGTTACTGTGGCCCTATAGTATAGTTTGAAATCAGGTAGATTGATGCCTCCAGCTTTGTTCTTTTTACTTATGATCGCCTTGGATATTTGGGCTTTTAGTTTCATGTGAATTTTAAAATAGTTTTTTTTTTCTAGTTCTGCGAAGAATGTCAACGGCAGTTTAATAGAAATAGCATTGAATCTATAAATTAATTTGGGCAGTATGATCATTTTCATGATATTGATTCTTCATATCCATGAGCATGGAATGTTTTTCCACTTGTTTGCGTCATCTCTGATTTCTTTGAGCAGCGATTTGTAGTTCCCCTTGTAGAGATCTTTCACCTTCCTTGTTAGCTGTATTCCTAAGTATTTTATTATTTCTGTGTCAGTTGTGAATGGGAGTTCGTTCCTAATTTTGTGCTCAGCTTGGCTGTTGTTGGTGTATAGGAATGCTAGCAATTTATGCACATTGATTTTGTATCCTGAGACTTTACTGAAGTTGCTTATTAGCTTAAGAAGATTTTGGGCTCAGGTGATGGGGTTTTCTAGATATAGAATCATGTTGTCTACAAATAGGGATAGTTGAATTCCTCTTTCTATTTGGATGCCTTTTATTTCTTTCTCATGCCTGATTGCCCTGATGATAACTTCCAATACTGTGTTGAATAGGAATGGTGAGCGAGGGCATTCTTGTCTTGTGCCAGTTTTCAAAGGGAATGCTTCCAGCTTCTGACCATTCAGTATAATGTAGGCTGTGGGTTTGTCATACATGAGTCTTATTATTTTGAGGTATGCTTTTTCAATACCTAGTTTATTGGGAATTTTTAACATAAAGGAATGCTGAACTTTTTAGAAAGCCTTTTCTGCATCTATTGAGATAATCACGTGGTTTTTGTCTTTAGTTCTGTTTTATGTGATGAATCACATTTATTGATTTGTATATGTTGAACGAACCTTGCATCTCAGGAATGAAGCCTACTTTATCATGGTGGATAAGCTTTTTGATGTGTGGTTGGATTCAATTTGCCAGTATTTTGTTGAGAATTTTTGCATCAATGTTCATCAATGATATTGGCTTGGAGATTTCCTTTTCTGTTGTATCTCAGCCAGGTTAGGGAGGAGTCCCTGCTTTTCAATTTTTTGAGATAGTTTCAGTAGGAATGGTACCGTCTCTTCTCTCTACATATGGTAGAATTCAGCTGTGACTCTGTCTCATCCTGGGCTCTTGTTCATTGGTAAGCTATTTATCATCGCATAAATTTCAGAACTGGTCTGATCAGGGATTCAATTTTTTCCTGGTTCAGTCTTGGAAGGGTGTATTCGTCCAGGTTTATCAATATCTTGTAGATTTTCTAGTTTATGTGCATAGAAGTGTTTATAATATTCTCTGATGATTGTTTTTTGTGTCAGTGGTAATACCAGTTTTATCATTTCTGATTGTGCTTATTTGAATCTTCTCTCTTTTTTATTAGCCTGTCTATCTATTTTATTAATTTTCTTAAAATGCCAGCTCCTGGATTTGTTCAATTTTTGAATAGTTTTTGTGTGTGTGTCTCTGTCTCCTTCAGTTCAGCTCTGATTTTGGTTATGTATTGTGTTCTGCTAGCTTTGGTGTTTGTTTTGTCTTGGTTCTCTATTTCTTTTTGTTGTCATATTAGGCTGTTTACTTAAAATCTTTCTAACATTTTCTGCTAGCTTTGAAATCAGGTTTTTGTTTGTCGTTGTTCCTCTAGGTGGGATGTTAGATGGTTAACGGTTAATCTGAGACTTATCCAACTTCTTTAGGTAGGCTTTTGCACTATAAACTTTTGTCTTAACATGCCTTTGCTGACTTTCAGAGATTTTGGTATGTTTTCGTTTATTTTAAAGATTTTTAAATTTCTGCCTTAGTTTTGTTGTTTACTCAAAAGTCATTCAGCAGCAAGTTGTTTAATTTCTATGTAATTGTGGGGTTTTGAGAGGTATTTTTAGAACTGAATTCTATTTTTATTCCACTGCGGACTGAGAATATGGTTGGTATGATTTAACATTTTTTAAAAATTGTTTGGACTTCCTTTATGTCTGAGCATGTGGTTGATCTTGGAGTATGTTCTGTGTGCATATGAGAAGAATGTATATTCTGTGGTTGATGGGTGGTGTATTCTGTAGATGTCTATTATGTCCAATTGGTCAAGTGTCATAGTTTTGTCCAGAAATTTTTGGTAGTTTTCTGTCTCAACAATCTGTTCTACCCTATCAGTGGAGTGTTGAAGCCCCCATTATTATTGCTTTACCCTCTTGATTGTCTGAGTGTTTTGTAGGTGTAGAAGTACTTGTTTTATGAATCTAGGTGACCAAATGTTGGCTGCATTTGTACTTCATCTTACATAAGAGTGGAAACTCTTGCTCTTTTTTTGTTTTTGGTTTGCATGATAGATCTTTTCCCATCTCTTTAGTTTAACCTTATGGGTGCTATAAATTGTGAGATGAGTCTCTTGATGACAATAGACAAATAGGTCTTGTTTTTTTGTCCAATTTACCATTATGTCTTTTATCTGGGTCATTTAGACTGTTTACAATAAGGGTTATTATTGATATGTGAGGTTTTAAACCTATCATGAAGTTGCTAGATGATTGCTTTGGGTTCCTGTTAGTGGTTGCTTTACAGAGTCTGTGGACTATGTACATAAGTATGCTATTGTGGTAGCAGGGATCTTTCTTTCAATTCCATGTTAAAACTCCCTTAAGGGTCTTTTGCAATCCTGGATTAATTGTAACAAATTCCCTTAGCACTTGTTTGTCTGGAGCAGGTTTTCTTTATCCTTTGCTTATGCAACTTAGTTTGGAAGGATATTAAATTCTGGGTTGAAATTTCTTCTTTTTAAGAATGCTGAAAATAGGCCCACAATCTCTTCTAACTTATAAGCTTTCTGCTGAATCATCCTCTGTTAGACTTACCAGATTCTCTTTGTACGTGATCTGACCTTTTTATGTAGTTGCCTTTAAGATTTTGTCTTTGGCATTGACCTTAGACAGTATACTGACTATGTCTTGGTGATATTAGATTTTTATAATATCTCACAGGGGTTCTCTGTATTTCTTATATCTGGATGTCTATCACTCTGGCAAGATTAGGAAAATGTTCTTGAATTATTTCCTCAAATATGTTTTCCAATTTGTTTACCTTTTCTCCTTCTCTTTCAGGAATGCAAATAATTCATAGGTTTGGTCACTTTACATCATTCAATATTGCACAAAGACTTAGTTCATGTTTTAAATTATTTTGTCAGGCAGCCCCCACTCCTGCTGACCTCAGGCTTAGGAGGAAGTGAGGAGCCTAGGGACAATCATGGGCCTCCAGCACAGTGTAGCTGCCTTATGGAAAAGCAATCAGACTATTTTCCACATGGGTCCCTGCCTCCACTACTTCTCACTGGGCGGGACCTCCTGGCCTGGGAGCCCAGACACCCCACCCCCACCTGAGCTCTAGAGGCAGTATAAGCTCTACATTTCCCTGGGACAGAGATCCCAGAGGCAGCAAGTAGGCCTGCCATTTGTACCACTCCATAGCCCCCATCCCTGCTTCCTTTAGGCTCAGGAGGAACCGAAGAGCTTAGGACTACTGTGGGCCTCCAGCACAGTACAGCTGCCTTACGGAAAAGTTGCCAGACTGCTTTCCATATGGGTTCCTACCCTTTTTATTCCTCACTGGGCATGACCTCTCTACCTTGGCCCCCAGCACAACTGCCCTGTCCCCACCTGAACATTTCTGTTGGTGAGAGCTCTGCATTTCTATGAAAATGAAATCCCAGAGACAACCCATAGCCCCTCTGCCATTGCAGCTGCAGCAGTACCACCCTTACTGCTATTGGCCTGGGGAAGAAATAAAGGGTCTGTTTGCTTCTCTGGCACACCCAGCATGCCACAACCTCCAATGGAGAGTATCTCCATTTTTCCTCTCTGTGAGTCCCCACCCCCTACACTTCAACAGGCAGAAGTGGTTCAGATCCACAGAGCAGCTGCCCCACTCTCAGCTAAACGTTCCTACTAGCAGTGGCTCTGTGTTTCCCTGGAGTGGAGCTTCCAGAGGTAACTGACAACCCCTCTGACACTACCTCTGCAGTGGTACTGCCTTTGCTGTACTCAGACTAAAGAAGGAACAAGGAACCTGAGTGTCTGACTCACACCTCCAGCATTCCACAGTCACCATACAGAGGTGAGCTCACTCATCCTCTCTGCCCTGTGATTCCCTGACTCCTTGCTCATTATCAGGCAGGGCCCCAGGCTTGCGCCCACAGTGCAGCTGCCCCACACCCCAACTGAAAATTCTCATTGGCAGTAACTTTGCATTTCTCTTTGGTAGAGTTCCCAGAAGCAACTGAAAGCTCTTCTGCCACTGCCACTGCAGTGGTACTGTCCTTGTTGCCCTCAGATTGGGGAAAGAACAAATAGCCTGATTTCTTTATTCACACTTCCAACATGGCACAGTCACCCTAAGGAAAAGAGGCCAGTCTGTCTCTTTGTAAGCCCCCTGCGCCCTGCTCCCTGCTAGTCACCAGGCAAGGTCTCCTCCATCCCTCAGTTTGGGCCCACAATACAGCTGCCCCACCCTGGGATGATCATTGTGATTGACCATAGCTCTACATTTCTCTTGGGTAGATCACCAAGAAACAAATAAAAGGCTATCTGCCATCATCACTGCCAAGATTTTTGCCCCTGCTGCTCCCAAGTGTGGGTGGTAACATAAAGCCTGAGCACACCCTAAGGCTGCACTGTGCAGCCCAAGAGTGCCAAGCCATGATCTGCAGCCAACATTTGAGTGGGAGAAGAGCCCACACTCTCAGAGTACCGAGAGAGAGCACAACTGTAATTGTGAGGAAATACAGAGGAGCAACGTGGCTCAGCAAGTCTGCCTAGCAGTCATTATGCTTAAGTGTCATCTGCTGGATCACACCCCAAACTTCAACACCAAAAATACTTTCTTAATATAACCCCCTGTGAAGCCAAGTACAAGAATTAAGCCACAGATAAAGGCCTCACACAAAGCCAAAGCCCTCTGAAAACATACAGAATGAAATCAATTGACTATACTCAAATTACACCACAGTTAAAGGAATATCAGCCCACATATATGAGAAAGAACCAGTGCAAAAATTCTAGCAACCGTAAATGCCAGAGAATCTCCTTACCTCCTAGTGACACTACCTCTCCAGCAATGTATCCTAACCAGAATAAAGTGGCTGAAGTTGAAGACAGAATTCAGAATTTAGGTGGCAAGGAAGATTATTAAGATGCAGGAGAAAGTTGTAACTCATTCTAGGGAATCTAGTAAAACAATTCAAGAAATGAAAGCTGAAAAGGCCATTTTAAGAAAGAACCAAATCAAGCTGATAGAGATGAATAATTCACTACGTGGAAGTATTAACAGCTGAATAGACAAGACTGAGAAAAAAATCTCAGAGCTTGAAGACTGGTTCTTTGAATTAGTCAGACAAAAATAAATATTTTTTTTTTTTTAAAGAACAAAGCCTCTGTGAAATACGAGATTATGTAAAGAGAGCATATAGATGACTTACTGGCATCCCTGAAAGAGAAGTAGAGAGAGCAAGCCACTTGGAAAACACACTTGAGTTATACTGTTCACAAAAATTTCCCCAACCTTGCTAGAGAGGTTGACATACAAATTCAAGAAATTCAAAGAACTCCTGTGAGATACTTTGCAAGATGACCATCCCCAAGACACATAGTCATCAGATTTTCCAAGGTCAACATGAAATAAAAAATATTAAAGGCAACTAGAGAGAAAAGGCAGGTCACATACAAAGGGAACTACACCAGGCTAACAGTAAACATTTCAGCAGAAACCCTTCAAACTAGAAGAGATTAGGGGCATATATTCAGCATCTTTTAAGAAAATAAATGCCAACCAAGAATTTCATATCCAGCCAAACTAAGTTTCAGAAGCCAGGAAGAAATAGTATTCTTTTCAGACAAGCAAATGCTAAGAGAATTCATTACCACCAATCCTACCTTACAAGAGGTTCTTAAGGGATTGCTAAACATGCAAACAAAAGATCGTCATCTGGCACCACAAAAATATACTTAAGTACATAGTATACTAACACTACAAAGCAAAAGACACAACAAAAAAAGAAAGCTTCAGGCCAGGTTGCTGGCAAGCTGGCTGAACAGGAACAGCTCCAGTCTGCAGCTCCCAGCGAGACTGATGCAGAAGGTGAGTGATTTCTGCATGTCCAACTGAGGTACCCGGTTCATCACAATGGGACTGGTTGGACAGTGGGTACAGCCCAAGGAGGGCGAGCTGAAGCAGGGTGGGGCATCGCCTCACCTGGGAACCACAAGGGGTCGAGGAACTCCATCTCCCAGCCAAGAGAAGTGATTAGGAACTGTACCGTGCACTCCAGCCCAGATACTGCGATTTGCCCACAGTCTTTGCAACCCACAAACCAGAAGATTCGATCCTGTGCCTATATCATCAGGGCCCTGGGTTTCCAGCACAAAACTGGGCAGCTGTTTGAGCAGACACGAAGCTAGCAGCAGGAGGTTTTTTTCATACCCCGGTGGCACCTGGAAAGCTAGAGAGACAGAACCATTCACTCCCCTGAAAAGGAGGCTGACACCAGGGAGCCAAGTAGTCTGTCTCGGCAGGACCCACCCCCACAGAGCCCAGCAAGCTAAGATCCACTGACTTGAAATCCTCACTGCTAGCACAGCAGAAGAGCTCTACCTAGGATGCTCCAGCTTGGTCGGGGGAGGGGCGTCCACCATTGCTGAGGCTTGAGTAGGCAGTCTCACCCTCACAGTGTAAACAAAGCCACTGGGGGAGGGCGGAGCAAGATGGCTGAATAGGAACAGCTCCAGTCTCCAGTTCCCAGCATGAGCAACCCAGAAGATGGGTGATTTCTGCATTTTCAACTGAGGTACTGGGTTCATCTCACTAGGGAGTGCCGGACAATCGGTGCTGGTCAGCTGCTGCAGCCCAACCAGCGAGAGCTGAAGCAGGGCGAGGTATCGCCTCACCAGGGAAGTGCAAGAGGCAAGGGAATCCCTTTTCCTAGCCAGGGGAACTGAGGCACACAACACCTGGAAAATTGGATAACTCCCACCCCAACACTGTGCTTTACCAAGGGTCTTAGCAAGTGGCACACTGGGGGATTATATCCCACACCTGGCCGGGAGGGTCCCACGCCCACGGAGCCTCCCTCATTGCTAGCACAGCAGTCTGCGATCTAAGGGCAAGGCAGCAGCGAGGCTGGGGGAGGGGCGCCCACCATTGCTGAGGCTTAAGTAGGTAAACAAAGATGCTGGGAAGCTCAAACTGGGTGGAGCCCACAGCAGCTCAAGGAGGCCTGCCTGTCTCTGTAGACTCTACCTCTGGGGACAGGGCACAGCTAAGCAAAAAGCAGTAGAAACCTCTGCAGACGCAAACGACCCTGTCTGACAGCTTTGAAGAGAGCAGTGGATCTCCCAACACGGAGGTTGAGATCTGAGAAGGGACAGACTGCCTGCTCAAGTGGGTCCCTGACCCCTGAGTAGCCTAACTGGGAGACATCCCCCACCAGGGGCAGTCTGACACCCCACACCTCACAGGGAGGAGTACACCCCTGAGAGGAAGCTTCCAAAGCAAGAATCAGACAGGTACACTCGCTGTTCAGAAATATTCTATCTTCTGCAGCCTTTGCTGCTGATACCCAGGCAAACAGGGTCTGGAGTGGACCTCAAGCAATCTCCAACAGACCTACGGCTGAGGGTCCTGACTGTTAGAAGGAAAACTTACAAACAGGAAGGACATTCACACCAAAACTCAATCAGTACATCACCATCATCAAAGACCAAAGGCAGATAAAACCACAAAGATGGGGGAAAAGCAGGGCAGAAAAGCTGGAAATTCAAAAAATCAGAGCACATCTCCCCCTCCAAAGGAACACAGCTCATCACCAGCAATGGATCAAAGCTGGATGGAGAATGACTTTGATGAGTTGAGAGAAGAAGTCTTCAGTCTATCAAACTTCTCAGAGGTAAAGGAGGAATTACATACCCAGAGCAAAGAAACTAAAAATCTTGAAAAAAGAATGAAAGAATGGATAGCTAGAATAATCAATGCAGAGAAGGCCATAAACGAACTGACAGAGATGAAAACCATGACACGAGAAATACGTGACAAATGCACAAGCTTCAGTAACCAACTCGATCAACTGGAAGAAAGAGTATCTGCGATTGAGGATCAAATGAATGAAATGAAGCGAGAAGAGAAACCAAAACAAAAAAGAAGAAAAAGAAATGAACAAAGCCTGCAAGAAGTATGGGATTATGTAAAAAGACCAAATCTACGTCTGATTGGGGTGCCTGAAAGTGAGGGGGAAAATGGAACCAAGTTGGAAAACACTCTTCAGGATGTCATCCAGGAGAACTTCCCCAACCTAGTAGGGCAGGCCAACATTCAAATTCAGGAAATACAGAGAACGCCACAAAGATACTCCTCGAGAAGAGCAACTCCAAGACACATAATTGCCAGATTCACCAAAGTTGAAATGAAGGAAAAAATCTTAAGGGCAGCCAGAGAGAAAGGTCGGGTTACCCACAAAGGGAAGCCCATCAGACTAACAGCAGATCTCTCGGCAGAAACTCTCCAAGCCAGAAGAGAGTGGGGGCCAATATTCAACATTCTTAAAGAAAAGAATTTTCAATGCAGAATTTCATATCTAGCCAAACTAAGTTTCATAACTGAAGGAGAAATAAAATCCTTTACAGACAAGCAAATGCTTAGAGATTTTGTCACCACCAGGCCTGCCCTTCAAGAGACCCTGAAGGAAGCACTAAATATGGAAAGGAACAACCGGTACCAGCCATTGCAAAAACATGCCAAAATGTAAAGACCATCGATGCTAGGAAGAAACTGCATCGACTAACAAACAAAATAACCAGCTAATATCATAATGGCAGGATCAAGTTCACACATAACAATATTAACTTTAAATGTAAATGGACTAAATGGTCCAATTAAAAGACACAGACAGGCAAACTGGATAAAGAGTCAAGACCTATCACTTTGCTGTATTCAGGAGACCCATCTCACATGCAGAGACATACATAGGCTCAAAATAAAGGGATGGAGGAAGATCTACCAAGAAAATGGAGAACAAAAAAAGCAGGGGTTGCAATACTAGTCTCTGATAAAACAGACTTTAAACCATCAAAGATCAAAAGAGACAAAGAAGGCCATTACATAATGGTACAGGGGTCAATTCAACAGGAAGAGCTAACTATCCTAAATATATATGCACCCAATACAGGAGCACCCAGATTCATAAAGCAAGTCCTTAGAGACTTACAAAGAGACTTAGACTCCCATACAATAATAAAGGGAGACTTTAACACCCCATTGTCAATATTAGATAGATCAACGAGACAGAGAGTTAAAAAGGATATCCAGGAATTGAACTCAACTCTGCACCAAGCGGACCCAATAGACATCTAGAGAACTCTCCACCCCAAATCAACAGAATATACATTCTTCTCAGCACCACATCGCACTTATTCCAAAATTGACCACATAGTTAGAAGTAAAGCACTCCTCAGCAAATGTGCAAGAACAGAAATTATAACAAACCGTCTCTCAGACCACAGTGCAATCAAACTAGAACTCAGGACTAAAAAACTCAATCGAAACTGCTCAATCACATGGAAATGAACAACCTGCTCCTGAATGACTACTGGGTACATAACGAAATGAAGGCAGAAATAAAGATGTTCTTTGAAACCAATGAGAATAAAGATACAACATACCAGACTCTCTGGGACACATTTAAAGCAGTGTGTAGAGGCAAATTTATAGCACTAAATGACCACAAGAGAAAGCTGGAAAGATCTAAAATTGACACTCTAACATCACAATTAAAAGAACTAGAGAAGCAAGAGCAAACACATTCAAAAGCTGGCAGAAGGCAAGAAATAACTAAGATCAGAGCAGAACTGAAGGAGATAGAGACACAAAAAACCTTCCAAAAATCAATGAATCCAGGAGATGGTTTTTTTGAAAAGATCAACAAATTGATATACCGCTAACAAGACTAATAAAGAAGAAAAGAGAGAAGAATCAAATAGACGCAATTAAAAATGATAAAGGGGATATCACCACCGACCCCACAGAAATACAAACTACCATCAGAGAATACTATAAACACCTCTATGCAAATAAACTAGAAAACCTAGGAGAAATGGATAATTTCCTGGACACTTACACTCTCCCAAGACTAAACCAGGAAGAAGTTGAATTCCTGAATAGATCAATAGCAGGCTCTGAAATTGAGGCAATAATTAATAGCCTACCAACCAAAAAATGTCCAGGACCAGACGGATTCACAGTTGAATTCTACCAGAGGTACAAGGAGGAGCTGGTACCATTCCTTCTGAAACTATTCCAATCAATAGAAAAAGAGGGAATTCTCACTAACTCATTTTATGAGGCCAACATCATCCTGATACCAAAGTCTGGCAGAGACACAACAAAAAAAGAGAATTTTAGACCAATATCCCTGATGAACATCAGTGCCAAAATCCTCAATAAAATACTGGCAAACCGAATCCAGCAGCACATCAAAAAGCTTATCCACTATGATCAAGTGGGCTTCATCCCTGGGATGCAAAGCTGGTTCAACATATGCAAATCAATAAACGTAATCCAACATATAAACAGAACCAATGACAAAAACCACACGATTATCTCAATAGATGAAGAAAAGGCCTTTGACAAAAGTCAACAGCCCTTAATGCTAAAAACGCTCAATAAATTCGGTATTGATGGAACGTATCTCAAAATAATAAGAGCTATTTATGACAAACCCACAGCCAATATCATACTGAATGGGCAAAAACTGGAAGCATTCCCTTTGAAAACTGGTACAAGACAGGGATGTCCTCTCTCACCACCCTATTCAACATAGTGTTGGAAGTTCTGGCTAGGGCAATCAGACAAGAGAAAGAAATCAAGGGTATTCAGTTAGGAAAAGAAGAAGTCAAATTGTCCCTGTTTGCAGATGACATGATTATATATTTAGAAAACCCCATTATCTCAGCCCAAAATCTCCTTAAGCTGATAAGCAACTTCAGCAAAGTCTCAGGATACAAAATAAATGTGCAAAAATCACAAGCGTTCGTATACACCAGTAACAGACAAACAGAGAGCCAAATCATGAATGAATTTCCATTCACAATTGCTTCAAAGAGAATAAAATACCTAGGAATCCAACTTACAAGGGATGTAAAGGACCTCTTCAAGGAGAACTACAAACCACTGCTCAGTGAAATAAAAGAGGACACAAGCAAGTGGAAGAACATACCATGCTCATGGATAGGAAGAATCAATATCATGAAAATGGCCATACTGCCCAAGGTAATTTATAGATTCAATGACGTCTCCATCAAGCTACCAATGAGTTTCTTCACAGAATTGGAAAAAACTACTTTAAAGTTCATATGGAACCCAAAAAGACCCCGCATTGCCAAGACAATCCTAAGCCAAAAGAACAAAGCTGGAGGCATCATGCTACCTGACTTCAAACTATACTACAAGGCTACAGTAACCAAAACAGCATGGTACTGGTACCAAAACAGAGATATAGACCAATGGAACAGAACAGAGTCCTCAGAAATAATACCACACATCTACAGCCATTTGATCTTTGACAAACCTGAGAAAAACAAGAAATGGGGAAAGGATTCCCTATTTAATAAATGGTGCTGGGAAAATTGGCTAGCCATAAGTAGAAAGCTGAAACTGGATCCTTTCCTTACTCCTTATACGAAAATTAATTCAAGATGGATTAGAGACTTAAATATTAGACCTAATACCATAAAAACCCTAGAAGAAAGCCTAGTGAATACCATTCAGGACATAGGCATGGGCAAAGACTTCATGTCTAAAACACCAAAAGCAATGGCAACAAAAGCCAAAATTGACAAATGGGATCTAATTAAACCAAAGAGCTTCTGCACAGCGAAAGAAGCTACCATCAGAGTGAATGGGCAACCTACAGAATGGGAGAAAATTTTTGCAATCTACTCATCTGACAAAGGGCTAATATCCAGAACCTACAAAGAACTCAAACAAATTTACAAGAAAAAAACAAACAACCCCATCAAAAAGTGGGCAAAGTATATGAACAGACACTTCTCAAAAGAAGACATGCATACAGCCAACAGACACATGAAAAAATGCTCATCATCACTGGCCATCAGAGAAATGCAAATGAAAACCACAATGAGATACCATCTCACACCAGTTAGAATGGCAATCATGAAAAAGTCAGGAAACAACAGGTGCTGGAGAAGATGTGGAGAAATAGGAGCACTTTTACACTGTTGATGGGACTGTAAACTAGTTCAACCATTGTGGAAAACAGTGTGAGGATTTCTCAAGGATCTAGAACTAGAAGTACCATTTGACCCAGCCATCCCATTATTGGGTATATATCCAAAGGATTATAAATCATGCTGCTATAAAGACACATGCATACGTATGTTCATTGCGGCACTATTCACAATAGCAAAGACTTGGAATCAACCCAAATGTCCATCAGTGACAGACTGGATTAAGTAAATGTGGCACATACACACCATGGAATACTATGCAGCCATAAAAAAGATGAGTTTGTGTCCTTTGTAGGGATGTGGATGCAGCTGGAAACCATCATTCTCAGCAAACTATCACAAGAACAGAAAACCAAACACCGCATGTTCTCACTCATCAGTGGGAACTAAACAATGAGATCACTTGGACTTGGGAAGGTGAACATCACACACCAGGGCCTATTATGAGCGGGGGGAGGGATTGCATTGGGAGTTACACCTGATGTAAATGACGAGTTGATGGGTGCTGATGAGTTGATGGGTGCAGTACACCAACATGGCACAAGTATACATATGTGAGAAACCTGCACTTTGTGCACATGTACCCTAGAACTTAAAGTATAATAATAAAATTTAAAAAATAAATAAAGTGAAATAAAATAAAATGAAAAACAAACAAAAATATAAAACAAAAAACAAAGCCACTGGGAAGTTCAAACTGAGGGGAGCCCACCCCAACTCAGCAAGTCCCCTGTGGCCAGACTGTCTCCTCTCCGCACAGGGCATCTCTGAAAAAAAAAGCAACAGCCCCAGTCACTTATAGATAAAAACCCCACCTCCTTGGGACAGAGCACCTTGCAGAAGAGGTGGTTGTGGGCACAGCTTCAGCAGACTTAAATATCCCTACATGGCAGCTCTGAAGGGAGCAGCAGATCTATCAGCACACTGTTTGAACTCTGATAAGGGACATACTGCCTCCTCAAGTGGATCCCTGACCCCCGTGTATCCTGACTGGGAGATGCCTCCCAGTAGGGGCAGACAGACACCTCATACAGGACAGCTCAGGCTGGCATCTGGCGGGTGCCTCTCTGGGATGAAACTCCCAGAAGAAGAAACAGGCAGTAATCTTAGCTGGTCTGCAGCCTCTGCTGGTGACACCCAGGCAAACGGTATGGAGCAGACTTCCAGCAAACTCCAGCAGACCTGCAACAGAGGGGCCTGACTGTTAGAAGGAAAACTAACAAACAGAAAGGAATAGTATCAACATCAACAAAAAGGACGTCCACTCAGAGGCCACAGCCAAAGGTCACTGTCTTCACAGACCAAAGGTAGATAAATCCACGAAGATGGGGAGAAACCAGCGCAAAAAGGCTGAAAATTCCAAAAAACAGAAAACTTGAAGCCAATATTCCTGATGAACATATGCAAAAATCTTCAACAAAATACTAGCAAACTGAATCCAGCAACCCATTAAAAATCAGATCTACCATGATCAAGTAGATTTTATTCCTGGGATGCAAGGTTGGTTCGACATATACAAATCAATAAATATGATTCATCATATCAACAGAATTGAAAACAAAAACTACATGATCTTCTCAATAGACATAGAAAAGGCTTTTTACAGAATTCAACTTCCCTTCATGTTAAAAACTCTAGACAAATTAGGCATCAAAGGTACATACCTCAAAATAATAAGAACCATATACAAGAAATCCACAGCCAACCTCATACTGAACTGGCAAAATCTGAAAGTACTGTCCTTGAGAAACAGAACAAGACAAAGATGCGCACTATCAGCCTTCTTATTTAATATAGTACTGGAAGTCCTAGTCAGAGCAATCAGGCAAGAGAAAGGAATTAAAGACATCCAAATAGGAAGACAGGAAGTCAAACTATCTCTCTTCACAGACAATATGGTACTATACCTAGAAAACCCCATAGTCTTTGCTCAAAGGCTTCTAGATTTGACAAACAATTTCAGCAAAGTTTCAAGATGCAAAATTAATGTACAAAAGTTAGTAGCATTTTATACACCAGCAATGTCCAAGCTGAGTGCTAAATCAAGAATGCAATCCTATTCACAATAGCCACAAACACAAAAATACCTAGAAATACAACTAACCACAGAGGAGAAAGATTTCTACAAAAAGAATTACAAAACACTGCTGAAATAATTCAGAGATGACACAAGTAAATGGAAGAACATTCCATGCTCATGAATAGGTAGAATTGATATTGTTAAAATTGACATACTGCCTGAAGCTATTTACAGATTCAGTGCTATTTCTATCAAACTATCAACAACATTTTTAAAGGAATAGAAAATAGTATTCTAAAATTCATTTGGAACAACAACAACAACAAAAAAATCTCGAATAGTGAAATCAATCCTAAGCAAAAAGAACAAAGCTGGAAGCATCACATTACCAAACTTCAAACTATATTACAAGGCTACATTAACTAATATAGCATGATACTAGTACAAATGCAGACACATAGAGCAGTGTAAAAAGTTAGAGAACTCGGAGATAAAGCTGCACACCTACAACCATCTGATCTCTGACAAAGTCAATAATAATAAATAATAAAGAAAGGGCTCCCTACTTAATAGATGGTGCTGGGATATTTGGCTGGTCATATGCAGAAGATTGAAATGGGACCCCTACCTTTCATTATGTACAAAAACCAACTCAAGATGGATTAAAAACTTAAATGTAAACCTAAAGTTACGAAGATCCTAGAAGTAAATCTAAGAAATACCATTATCGACATCAGCACAGGCAATGATGAAGACTCCAAAAGCAATTGCAACAAAAACAAAAATTGGCAAGTCAAATCTAATTAAACGAAAGAGCTTATGCATAGCAAAAGAAACTATCAACAGAGTAAACAAACAATGTATAGAATGTAAGAAAGTATTTGTAAACTATGCATCCAACAAATGTCTAATATCCAGAATCTATGAGAAACTCAAACAAATAAAAAAGCAAAAAACAACCCCATTTTAAAAATGGGCAAATGACATGAACCAATACTTCTCAAAAGAAGACATATATGTGGCCAACGAGCATAAGAAATTATACTCTCCATCACTAATCATTAGAGATATGCAAATCAAAACCACAATAAGATACCATCTCATACCTGTCAGAATGGCTATTACTAAAAAGTCAAAAATTAACAGACGCTGATGAAGTTGCAGAGAAAAAGAAATGCTTCCATTCCCACTGTTGGTGGGAATGTAAACTAGTTTAGACACTGAAAATTAGTCTGGAGATTTCTCAAAGAATTTAAAGTAGAACTGCCTTTACATCCAGTGATTCCATTACTGGGTATACACACAAAGGAATAGAAATTGTTCCATCATAAAGACACATGCACACGTATGTTTATCGCAGCACTCTTTACAATAGCAAAGACAGGGAATTAACCTAGATACCTATCAACAGTGGACTTGAATGTGGTACATATACACCATGAAATACTACGCAGCTATTTAAAAATGAGATTATCTCCTCTGCAGTAACATGAATGGAGCCAGAGGCCATAATCTTAAGCAAATTAATGCAGAAACAGAAAACAAAACACCACATGTTCTCACTTATAAGTGGGAGCTAAATATTGAGTGCACATGGACACAAAGAAGGAAACAATAGCCACTGGGGCCTATTTGATGGTGGAGTGTGGGAGGAGGGTGAGGATTGCTACCCGGGTGACAAAATAATCTGTACACCAAACCTCCATGGTACACAATTTACCCATTTAACAGTCCTGAACATGTACCCCTTGAACCTAAAATAAATGCATAAAGATGGCATAAACACTTCCTAACTACCTGTCACCTATTCATGTCAGGATGTGTAAGTCAACAGATGTGGATTTCTTGTGATGCCTATAGGTTTATCGGTTAAAGTGATGGGGAGAAACCAGGCCCAACTGAATGTAGAAAACCAATGTGAGGGCTTTATGTAATGTACCTAAATTTAGTATAAAGATACTAATGACTATGTGGGAACATTATATGAGACAGTAGAGGTTCATAATCCAAGCCTTTGTGTGGTTTGTGGATGGAAGAGGAGCAGGCATAAGAGGTAACAAAAATAAATAAGTTATTTTTTTTTCTTTATTTTTGTCTGACTGGGTTAGTTTGAAAAACCAGTCTTCAAGTTTGGAAATTCTTTCTTTTTTTTTTTTTTTTTTTTTTGGATAACAAGTAAATTTGAATTTTATTTTTGAAATATTGATAGTCACAGAAAAAGCCCTTATTTTCTTAAATTAATAAAGTTATTTTATATTTAAACATATTATATTATAAATTTGTGTAATGTAATTTACATAATCGGTTATATATATTTATAGTGCTGAATAAAAATTAAACTATATCTAGCTATAGGAAATTCTTTCTTCTGTTTGTTTGAGTCTATTAATAAACCTTTCCATTGTATTTAGAAATTTAATAAGTGAGTTTTTGAATTCCTGAAGCTCTGATTGATTTCCTTTTAAGACATTCATCTCTTCCTTTATTTCTTTTAGAAGTTTCTTTTGTTGATTGTCAACCTTGTCTTGGATCTCATTAAGTTCGTTGAAATTCATGCTTTGAATTGTCTTCTGAATTTCCATTTTGGTTAAGGATCATTGCTGGAGAGCTAGTGTGATCCTTTGGTGGCGTCACTACATTCAGGTATTTCAGGGTGCCAGAATTCTTGTGCTGGTTATTTCTAATCTGAGGACACTGGCACTTCTAATTTTCATAAACATTTCTATGGGGGCAAGGTTTTTTTCTTTTTCTATATAGCATTACTGTTTTTTAATCTCTTCTGTCCCTTTCCCTTACTCACCCTCTCTAGCGGGTGTGATTGTAGAGAATGTTGGGTAGGATCTTTTGACTTTTCTTCTATAGCTCTATTGGACTTCTGTCAGCAGGTTTCATATTGGGCTGTGCAGTTTGACCTGCCATCCAGTAGATGCTGCTTATGAGTAAGAGCCGGCTGTGGCCAACAAGGCTTGCTATATATTTCAAAAAGAAGAAAACACACACACACTTTATTGAGGTACACATTGGCATGAACAACACATGTAAAGTGTATCATTTACAGTTATACACTTTACATGTGTTGTTCATGCCAATGTGTACCTCAATAACATTGATGGAGTTGGAAGCCATTATCCTCAACAAAGTAAGGCAGGAACAGAAAACCAAACACTGCATGTTCTCACTTATAAGTGGGAGCTGAATGATGAGAACACACGGACACATGGGGGAAACAACATACACTGGAGCCTGCCAGAGAATGGGTTGGGAGAGGGAGAGCGTCGGAAAGAATAGCTAATGAAAGCTGGGCTTAATACCTAAATGATAGGAAGATCTGTGCAGCAAACCACCATGGCACACATCTACATCTACCTATGTAACAAACCTGCACGTATTAAAATAAAAGTTGAAGGATAAGAAAGGCTTGATATATACTTTATCCTTGTTTACTGGGAGGTACTCTCTGTTGCCTTTGTTAATAGTTTGATCTGTGAAGTGCACAGTGGTCTGAGCTCCCTCCTCAACCTGGAGATGATGGGGAGGGAGTTAGGCAGGGCTGACCAGGCAAGTCCGCCTGCAGGCTTCCTGATGGCAGGCACACACATCAGCACCAAGGGAGAATCCACTGGGCAACCACCAAGAGCCCAGAGGTGTGCCTAGGCATGAAGCTGGGAAACCTCTTTATCCCCAAGTTAGCTGCATGATGATGGCAGGTAGCCTAAACTCCTAATCTAAGAGAATGAGTGCTCCTGATGCCTGGAGGTCTGCCTGGATGGCAAGAGGAGATAGCCCACTGCACCATGATCTCTGCACAAGAAGGGCGAGGCAAGTCAAGCTGCCACTCCAGGTGAACGGGTGGCTTGAGTGCCTGGAGATATGCCTCATTGTCAAACAGAGAGGGCCCCACTACACCACGATCTATGCACAGCAAGGGCGAGACGTCTCAGGCTGCTGGATCCAGGCAATGAGGTGCTGTGCATGCCCAGAGAGCTACCTGAAGGTTGAGCAGAGATGGCCCTGCTGCACCATTATCTATGCTCAAGAAGGGTAGGGCAGCACAGGCTGCTGGTACTGGCAAGTGATGCTCCACATGCCTGAAGTTCTTCCTGGTGGTAGTGTAGAAAGGGCCCTCTCCACCTTTACTACCTCTGGGGAGTAGGCTGGAGCACTCAGCAGTGACATACAGAGACTTGTTCCAGGTCAGCAAGCTGGCCCTGCCTGGAAGTCTCATTGCCCAGCAGAAAAGCTATAGCTATAGTGGCTCTCAAACAACCCCAAGTCTGTGACAGGGGAGAGCAGAGTTCCAGTACCCACTGCTGAGGTGCTTTTTGCAACTCTGGCTGTGGAGGCCCCTACACGGCTCCTGAACATGTGCTCTAATTTCTGGCCTGAAACTAAAATGCCTGAATGGCCATGCTGCCAGGTCATCAAAGAGCCACTGACTTTGTACGCACCTGGATTTAGAATGGCATCCTGCTCTTGGTCCCAGATCTGGAAAAATGCCTGCAGCTTTTCCCAGTGTCTTTCCCTCTCTGCCCCTCCAATCCTCTCCTTAAGTTAACTCCAGGGCTTGGAAGAAGCAAAGTGCTCTCCCTCAATCTGGGTTGCTTAGATCTCCAGTGTAAAGGTTAGTAAGAGAGCGAAGATCTCTGCCTCTCTCTGGTACTGGGGCTTCATTCACTTTTATCAGTTGGATACTCTCATAGGGGCTATTTGCCACTCGCATTCTTCTCCCCATGATTTGGGGTTTCCTTCATTATTCCAATGGATTCAAGTTTTCCTTCTTGAATTAGAGCTTAGGTAGTGGATTTTTATACACTATCTTGCTGTTTTCAAAGGACTGAGGCATGCTTAAAAGCCTCTTCTTATCTGTCATCTCGAAAAGAACAGCTTTTATTGATTGTTTGACATGTTTCAGGTACTGTGTTCTTGATACTTATATCCATAAAATATCTCATTCAATCTCTGGACTGTGAAGTAACTACCATTTTCCCAATTTTATAGAGGAGAAGACAAAGGATTAGAAAGTCTAAGTTTCCAAGCAGTCAATAATTATAAATAAGAAACAAAATCTCATTTAACATTCTTTGTTTTTCTTAATAACTTTAGATATTTTCCCTTGGTACTTTTGTTTTTGATTCTTGATTACTTGAAAGTATGTTTACTTAAGAAAAGGTAATAGAGATGGCATAGTGTTTTGCAGCATTTCTTGCCAAGAGAAAGCTATCCTCTTTATTCTCTGATGAAAAGAAAAACAACTCTGAGCTACTCAATTCTCCAGTCAACAATGACATTTTCTTCTGAGCTTCAATTCTTTGTGGTTTACCTTTCTCTGACCTGGGCTCCTGACTTTTCAATCTGATTGGGGACCAATTGACAGAGGAAATAAGGAAAACACAAACTATGTTTGCCAACACTGGGTTTGCTCTTTGTCAACACACATGGTTGGCTCTAAATGCAGTAATTGTAGTATAAAACAGTTAACTTTATTTACTGAACCAAAGCCTGACTTCTTCCTCACCTTGTGTAAATCCTCATGAGCAAAATCATTGTATCCAGTGAGTTCCACATGTAGAAACCTGCACCCCTATCTCTTTCATTGACTGTTTTTTTCTTTATCCTGCTTCTGTAGTAAGAAGTTCAAAAATATTATGTTAAGATATCAGGACTTACCAGAAAAAGGCTTTTTGCTGCCTAGAGACATCACCAGGTAGCGTTTATGCTAAGAGTTATCACGCTATAGGAACATGCAGTCACCATTTTAAGGCCAAATGTTCAATCTTACCTGTATTTAAAAGCTGGTTAGTCTCCAAAAAGCTGACTTATACTCTCCAACCTCACCAAAGACTGGCATCTAAACAAGAATGTTGGCTCATTATTTTATAACGATAGCTATAATTGTCAAAAGAATTATAATTCTCCAATCCACTGACCAGCTGATTTTCTCCCAGTTGCTTGTGTAGAAAGTCAAAACATAATCAAAAATTTGCCTGGTGAGCACAGATATAGAACAAGTGGAGTAGGCTGCATGATTTGACTGATTAATAACATCAAGCTCTGCTTCTTCTTCTTACTAGCTGTGGGACTTTGGGTGAGCTACTTACCTCTTGGTATTTCGGTTCCCTGATCCATAAAATGGTGACAACAAAATGCCTATTATTTTGTAAGATTGCTTTTAGGATTGAATTAGTTAATAAATTCAAAGTTCCCAGAACAGTGCCTGGCACATAACAAATCTCCAAAATGTTAGCTGTTGGTTATCTTTTATAGTTCTTCTAAGGTTCGTGCTTATATATTCAGCAGCCAACTGAGCACCATCCCTTAGACTGACCTTTCCCAAAATTTTTTATGGCATGGCACACTATAGAAAATAAAAATAATTATACAACATCTTGGGGTTAGTGGATAAGGCTGTGTGCAGCCTGAAGTGTGAGCCTGACCAGCAGAGGACTCTAGTTGCCTCAGGAAAATCCCAGCCATCCTGAGGGCTGGGAAGATAAATGTCTTCCTACTTAGTATCCCATTTGGGCCAGGAAAATCTCTAACCTGGATGTCTCACCAGGGACCTCACACTCAACATATACAACATAAAGTTATTATCTCTTTCTTAAAGCCAAAGGTATTTATTATACTCTATCTATCCAAGTATTCAAGGAAGAAACTGAAGATTTGTTTTAGATTTCTCTTTTCCTAAGCTCCCATATTTAGTCACCAAATTCTGCCTATTTTACCTACAAAACTTTTCTGATCTCTGTGCCCTTCTCTCTATCTACTGCAACCCTAGTTTAATCCTATATCACCCTTGCTGTAATAGCTTCCTAACCTATTGTGCTACCCTACTCTGCCCTCCTCCTCAAATCCATCCTTCACACAACTGCCATGGTGATCCAAAATACAAATCGTTCTGTAGAGGCCTTTCAATTCTTTTTTTAGGTACATTTCTAATATATACCTATACAGAAATATAGGTATATTTCTTATTTATTTATTTATTTATTTATTTATTTATTTATTTATTTGCAGTTATTGTAAAAGGGGTTGAGTTCTTGGTTTGGTTCTCCACTTGGCCGCTGTTGGTGTATAGAAGAGATACTGATTTGTGTGCATTAATCTTGTATCCAGACACTTTGCTGAATTCTTTTATCCATTCTAGGAGCTTTCTGGACTAGTACCAATCCTACTGACACTATTCCACAAGACAGAGAAAGAAGGAATCCTCTCTAGTTCATTCTAGGAAGCCAGCATTACCCTAATACTAAAACCAGGAAAGGATATAACCAAAAAAGAAAACTACAGTCTGATATCTGTAGTAAGTGTGGAGTAGTAACAAAGACCACAAGTTTCACAATTCTTCTTCTTTTTTTTTTAATTATACTTTAAGTTCTAGGGTACATGTGCATAACGTGCAGGTTTGTTACATATGTATACTTGTGCTATGTTGGTGTGCTGCACCCATCAACTCGTCAGCACCCATCAACTCGCCATTTACATCAGGTATAACTCCCAATGCAATTCCTCCCCCCTCCCCCCTCCCCATGATAGGCCCCGGTGTGTGATGTTCCCCTTCCCGAGTCCAAGTGATCTCATTGTTCAGTTCCCACCTATGAGTGAGAACATGCAGTGTTTGGTTTTCTGTTCTTGTGATAGTTTGCTAAGAATGATGGTTTCCAGCTGCATCCATGTCCCTACAAAGGACACAAACTCATCCTTTTTTATGGCTGCATAGTATTCCATGGTGTATATGTGCCACATTTTCTTAATCCAGTCTGTCACTGATGGACATTTGGGTTGATTCCAAGTCTTTGCTATTGTGAATAGTGCCGCAATAAACATACGTGTGCATGTGTCTTTATAGCAGCATGATTTATAATCCTTTGGGTATATACCCAGTAATGGGATGGCTGGGTCATATGGTACATCTAGTTCTAGATCCTTGAGGAATCGCCATACTGTTTTCCATAATGGTTGAACTAGTTTACAATCCCACCAACAGTGTAAAAGTGTTCCTATTTCTCCACATCCTCTCCAGCACCTGTTGTTTCCTGACTTTTTAATGATCGCCATTCTAACTGGTGTGAGATGGTATCTCATTGTGGTTTTGATTTGCATTTCTCTGATGGCCAGTGATGATGAGCATTTTTTCATGTGTCTGTTGGCTGTGAAGTTTCACAATTCTTTAAAGTCTTACTTTTTGTCTTAGACTTGTTCACTGGCAATTTTCAATTATAAATGATAATATATATTTGTTTTGACTTAGAAATAATCTTTCAATTTATATACCATCAAGTTAAAAATGGTGCCTCAGAAATATACACCATGTTTGTCCTGTCCCTTGACACACTTAGCACATGTTGGAAAACCCCAGTGTGAGTATTACCAAAAGATGAAGTCTAAACTTCACAGTCTGGCCTTCAGACTTTCATTATCTGGCCCCTGTTTGTCCATTTCATGGCATTTTGCTCCAGGGACACTGATTTAAGTGTAGTTCCATGCCCACACCATGCTATTACTGAACTATCTGCTAAGAAGCTCTCCATCTGGTTCTTTTCACACCCCTTCTGTTCAACCACCTGGATAATTCTAACACTTCATTTATGATCCTGTGCACATGTCTCATCTGTCACATCCTTCAGGAATCTTCCCCTGCCATATCCCAGGCTGAGATAGATACTCCTTCTTGGTGGTCTTACAGTGCTGTGGGCTTATATTGATTTTAACATTTAAACCATTGCAATGAAATTCTTCTTCTTACTGTTTTGCATTCCCAAAGAACAGATTCTGTGTATAAAACACCTACTAGGTGATAAATACTTTTTTTTTTTTAATATAACTGACTTTGAGTATTTTTGGCATCCATTGTGGACCATCTCCTCTTTGATTAATAAATTCTTTTATCTGGAGCAAAATGTCAGGAAATGGACAAACAGGGGCCAGATAATGAAAGTCTGAAGGCCAGACTGTGAAGTTTAGACTTCATCTTTTGGTAATACTCACACTTGGGTTTTCCAAGATGTGCTAAGTATGTCAAGGGACAGGACAAACATGGTGTATATTTCTGATGCACCATTTTTAACTTGATGGTATATAAATTGAAACATTATTTCTAAGTCAAAACAAATATATATTATCATTTATTATATATATAGTTATATATATATATAGTAATATTGTCAATCACTTTGTAACTTTAAAACACAATTGTGTGTCTCTGATCAGTTATGTGTTTATTGCTTACTGTATCTCTTTGAGCAAAACTCCTGAATTATTTAGACACACACCTTCTGTAATGTATACACATCATTCCCTTTCCGTTATATACTGATTATTTTTATCAAAGCCATTTATTTGATGGTCTACTATAAATAGAAAGAAAAGAGTAATATCACAGGCAACAAAGAGAAATACTAAGTAAATACATATCAGACAATGGTAGAGGAGAAAAGTACAAATAATAGTTTAGGAATATCAGACTAAAGCTAGTTATATCAGTGAAAGGGCTAATTTTTTACACACTAGACATCTGGTGATCAGTCTTATTTGAATATCATTTCTAAAAGAGGTACTTCTATACAGTTGTCAAATTGTAAGGAGATTTCTATACAAATAACAGATTATTATTTTGTATTTGGCCATTTGTTATACTGTTAAGACTCAATTCATCTAAGCTTCATATATAAATAAAGAATGATGATGGTGATGATGTTTTAAAACCAGGAACTCCAGAGCTGTCTGTTTCCTTGGAAATTTATACTTCTTTCTTGTAGTTCTGTTTTATCTCATCTTTTAGCTGTTTGGCATGTTTGTGATATAGAATGGATTAAAAAATAGGATTTCTACTCATATCTTTGAACTCTAATCTCTCTCAAATGTAATTATATGAAAGGTATCTTAAAAATAAATCTGTTGTTGTCTGTAATTGAATATTAATCTGCTAATTCTAGGCTACCCACTTCAAGTCAAAATTTTATCCATACAAACAAGATTTTTTTTTCATTTATAGTGGCATGTTGCAGAATGCCATTAAATTCATCCTCTTGCTCCTGTAGGCAATAGTTGGAAGAAGTGGTCCCAGCTCAGCAAGACTTCTCAGTTTCCAAGGTATGTTACGAGCTACATTTTTACAGCTGCCTAGGTAATAAGATTGCTGGCATATTTATTGATTTGTAAATGCAAATCTGTGCACCATGTAATTAACATATCCTGAAATAATACATTAGCTCTGAGAGTTGAAGGTGGAAACATTAGGTAAATCATAGGTATTTTTATTGGGGAAAGCATTTGGAGAGTATTATTGAGGGCCTCATTTAAGAAGAAATACCATATACATTATAAATACTATTACTGTTTACAAACGTAGTCCATACTCACCTTATTTCATCATATAGTACTGTTGGTGTTTTCAAATGACAAAGACTAGCATAATGTCTTTCCAAATTTCTTTAAGGAATTGAAAATGAACACTCAGAGTCATTTTGCAAGAATTTCAAATCGTCAATTTTCCCTCAGACACTCCGATTTTTTGTAGAGTATGAAAGGTGGGCAGAATGGGCGGCGTATCACATGTTCTTCACAAATGTGGATGTTTGGGTGCTCAGTGGCAGCTTTCATTAGCCTGTGCATTAATTAAGAATATGATCAGATACAAGTTACAAAAAACAGGAAAACAACAACTAATGAGGCTTAGAAAATAATGGTTTATTTTGGCATAAAAAACAAATTTAATAGTTAACAATAATCTACTGTATAGTTTCAAATGCCTAGAAGGAGGATATTGAATATTCCCAACACAATGAAATTGTAAAAATGTGAGATGGTGGGTATGCTCATTATCCTGATCTCATCACTATCCATGACATATATCAAAACATCACTATGTACTTCCTCAATATATACAATTATAATATGTCAATTTAAAAATAAATCTTAAAAAATAGGTTTTTCCAAGATTTCATAAAAGAGGCTTTTAGCATTCCATGTCAAGGAAGAGTACTTCGTTTCTCCCAGGCTAACTTGGGGAGAGGCTTGGATATGCTGAGAGGAAAAGAAACCTGGAAAAGCTGCATGCATTTTCCCAGACCTGGGGATCGAGAACAGGATGCATTTTTAATCTGGGGACATACAAAGTCAGCCACTCTTTGGTGACCCTGCAGTATGGCCACACAGGTCTTGGTCCAGAGATTGGAGCCCTTGCTCTGGAGCAGGGTAGAGGCCTCCACAGCCAAAACTGTGGAAAGTGCCTCAGCAGTAGATGCTCGAACTGTGCTCATCCACTTGACAAGCCTGAGGTAGGAGAAGAACTATTACAACTGCAGTTTCTCTTGGGCAATGAGACTTGCAGCCAGGGATAGCCTGGCAACCTGGAGCTAATCTGCATGTGCCATTGGTGGTTCCCCACCTTATTGCACTAAGATTATTGTGCTGGGTGGGCTCTCTTTGCTCCATCTGAGGCAGAAATCCAGGCAATCGAAGTACCTCCTCCACCAGTATTCAAAACCTGAACTGCTCCACTCTTCTTATGCAGAGATTGTGGTGCAGTGGAGTCTTCTATACCTCATGCCCAGGTAAAGTTTGAGGCATCTGGAACATCCACTCTCCTGTATTAGGAGTTTAGGCCACCCTCCAAACCCATGCAGATAACTTGGGGCCAAGGAGGTTTCCCATCTGCACCCAAAGGCACATATCTAGGTGCTTGGTATTTTCACATGGGATTCTGCCTCAGTGCTGTTGTTTGCATGTGCCACTGGGGGACCCATAGGCAGGTCTGTCTTGTGCAGCCCTGCTAAACTTGTCCCTGAGCACCCTGGGGCTGAGTAGAGAGTTCCAACCCCTGTGCACACCATGGATCAGCTCATTGTCTGAGGCAACATATAACTTCTCTCTGTAAACAGAAACCAAGTATATACCCAGCCACTTTGACCACAGCCAGCTCTTACCCATAAACACAATCTATTGACTTCTAGATCAAACCACACAGCCCAATATAAAAGCTGCTATCAGTAGTGCATAAAGCTGTACAAGAAAATTCAAAAGTCACTACCCAACATTTTCTACAGTCACACTTCCTACAGAGGGAGAAAAGGAAAGGGAAAAAAGTAAAATTACAGTGAAAGAAATAAAAAAATTCCTACCCTCACAAAAATGTGTATAAAAATTAGAAGTACCAGCATCCCCAGATGAGAAGGAACCAGCACAAGAATTCTGACATCATAAAAAATCTGAATGGAGTGATATCATTAAAGGATTGCACTAGCTCTCTAGCAATGGTCCCTAACCAAAAGGGAAATTTAGAAATGAAAGATAAAGAATTCAAAGCATGGATTTCAAGCAAGCTCAATAATGCAAAAGACAAGGTTGAAAATCAACACAAAGACAGATCTAAATGAATCCAGAAAATGAAGGGAAAGAGGAACATCCTATAAATAAATTTATCAAAGCTTTGAAAATTAAAAACAAATACTCAAGGAATATCAAAATACAATTGAGAGTGTTACCAATAGACTAGACCAAGTAGAAGAGAGAATTTCTTTTTTATGACAAAGAGAATTTTATTTATACATTTCTTCAACTTTTAGTTTAAGTTCCAGGTTATATACATTACAGGATGTGCAGGTTTGTTTCATAGGTAAATGTGTGCCATGGTGATTTGCTGCACAGATCAACCCATCACCTAGGATTTTTTTTTTTTTTTTTTTGTCAATAGGTTTCTGGGGAACAGGTGGTGTTTGGTTGCATAAGTAAGTTCTTTAGTGGTAATTATAGATATTTTGGTGCACCTGTAACCCAAGCAGTGTACATTGTAACCAATGGGTAGTCTTTTATTCCTCACCCACTCCCACCCTTTCCCCTGAGTCCCCAAAGTCCATTGTATCATTCTTGCATCTTTGCATCCTCATAGCTTAGCTCCCACTATGAATGAGAACATACAATGTTTGGTTTTCCATTCCTGAGTTTCTTCACTTAGAATAATGGTCTCCAATTCCATCCAGGTTGCAGAAATGCCATTATTTTATGGCTGGGTAATATTTTATTATACACACACACACACACACACACACACACAGACACTCACACACACACACAGTTTCTTTATCCACTCATTGATTGATGAGCATTTGGACTGGTTCCACATTTTTGCAATTGTGAATTGTCCTGCTATAAACATAAGTGTGCAAGTATCTTTTTCACAAAATGACTTCTTTTCTTCTGGGTAAATACTTAGGAGTTAGATTGCTAGATCAAATGATAGGTCTACTTTTACTTCTTTAAGGAATCTCCATACTGTTTTCCATAGTGGTTGTACTAGTTTACATTAGCACCAATAGTGTAAAAATGTTCCGTTTTCATCACATCTACACCAACATTTTTTATTATTATTATTATTATTATTATTATGGCCATTCTTGCAGGAGTGAGGTGGTATTGCATTGTGGCTTTCATTATCATTTCCCTAATAATTAGTAATGTTGAGCATTTTTTCACATGTTTGGTGGCCATTTGTATATCTTCTTCTGAGAATCATCTATTTATACTCTTAGTTCTTTTTTTGATGGAATTGTTAGTTTTTCTCTTGCCGATTTTTTTTAGTTCCTTATAGATTCTAGATATTAGTCCTTTGTTGGATGTATAGATTGTGAAGAATTTTTCCCACTCTATGGGTTGTCTGTTTATTATGCTGATTATTTCTATTACTGTGCAGAAGCTTTTTAGTTTAATTAAGTCTCATCTATTTATCTTTGTTTTTGTTGCATTTGCTTTTTGGTACTTGGTCATACAGTCTTTGCCTAAACCAATGTCCAGAAGGGTTTTTCCAATGTTATCTTCTAGATTTTTTATGGGTTTTGGTTTCAGATTTAATTCTTTGATCCATCTTGAGTTGATTTTTGTAAAAGATGAGCTATTAGGATTCAGTTTCATTCTTCTACACGTGGCTTGCCAATTATTCCAGCACCATTTGTGGAATAGGGTTTCCTTTCCCCACTTTATATTTTTGTTTGCTTTGTCAAAGATCAGTTGAGTATAAGTATTTGGCTTTATTTCTTGGTTCTCTATTCCATTCTATTGGTCTAAATTCCTCTTTTATACCGGTACCATGCTGTTTTGGTGACTATGACCTTATAGTATAGTTTGAAGTCTGGTCATGTGATGCCTCCAGATTTGTTCTTTTTGCTTAGTCTTGCTTTGGTTATTATGGCTCTTTTTTGGTTTTATATTAATTTTTGGATTGTGTTTTCTAGTTCTGTGAAGAATTATGGTGGTATTTTGATGGGGATTACATTGAATTTGTAGATTGCTTTTGGCAGTATGGTAATTTTGACAATACCAATTCTACCCATCCATGAGCATGGGATGTATTTCTATTTGTTTGTGTCATCTATGATTTCTTGCAGCACTGTTTTCCAGTTTTCCTTGTAGAGGTCTTTCACCTTTTAGATTAAGTATATTCCTAAGGTGTTTTGGGGTTTTTTTGTTTTGTTTTTGTTTTTGTTTTGCAGCTATTGTATCGGGGTTGAATTCTTGATTTGATTCTCAGCTTGGTGAATGTTGGTGTACAGCAGAGCTACTGATTTGTGTATATTAATTTTGTATTCTGAAACTTTGCTGAAACATATATCAATTCTAGGAGCTTTTTGGATGAGTCTTTCAGATTTTGTATGTATGCTATCATGTCATCAGGAAATAGTGACAGTTTGACTTTCTCTTTACTGATTTGGATGCCTTTTATTTCTTTGTCTTGTCTGATTGCACTGGCTAGGACTTCCAGTACTATGTTGAACAAAAGTGGTGAAAGTGGGCTTTCTTGTCTTGTTCCAGTTCTCAGAGGGAATACTTTCAACTCTTCCCTGTTCAGTGTTATGTTAGATGTTAGTTTTATGTATATATACACACACACACATATGTATACATATGTATATATACATATGTGTGTGTGTGTGTGTATGTGTGTGTGTGTATATATATATATATAGAGAGAGAGAGAGAGAGAGCAAGTTATTACCTTAAGGGATGGCCCTTCTAAGGCAATTTTGCTGAGGGTTTTAATCACAATGGATGCTGGATTTTGTGAAATGCTTTTTCTCCATCTATTGAGATAATCATGTAATTTTTAATTCTGTTTATGTGGTGTATCACATTTATCGACTTATGTATGTTAAACCATCCCTGCATCCCTTGTATGAAACTGACTTGATCATGGTGGGTTATCTTTTTGATATCTTGTTGGATTTGGTTAGCTAGTATTTTGTTGAGGATTATTGTATCTATGTTGATCAAGGATATTGGTCTGTAGTTTCCTTTTTTTGTTATATCATTTTCTGGTTTTGCTATCAGGGTGATACTTGTTTCATAGAATGATGTAGGGAAGATTGCTCTTTCTCTATCTGTTGGAATAGAGTCAATGGATTGGTACCAGTTCTTCTTTGAGTGTGTGATAGAATTCAGCAGTGAATCCATCTGACTCTGGACTTTTTTCCTTGGTAACTTTTTAATTACCATTTCAGTCTTGCTGCTGGTTATTGGTCTGTTTAGAGTTTCTATTTCTTTCTTGTTTAATCTAGGAGGTTTGCGTATTTCCAGGAATTTATCTATTTCCTCCAGGTTTTCTAGTTTATGTGCGTGCATAAAGGTGTTCATGGTAACCTTGAATGATCTTTTGTATTTTCTGGTATTGATTGTAATGTGTTCTGTTTTATTTCTAATTGAACTTGTTTGAATTCTCTCTCTTTTTTTCTCAGTTAATTTAACTAATAGTTTATCAATTTTGTTTATCTTTTCAAAGAACAAGCTTTTTATATCAGTTTTTTTTTTTTGCACTTTTTTGTTTCAATTTCATTTAGTTCTGCTCTGATCTTGGTTGTTCCTTTTCTTCTGCTGGGTCTGAGTTCAGTTTGCTCTTGTTTCTCTAGTTTCTTGAGGTGTGACCTTAGAATGTTTGTCTGTGCTCTTTCAGACTTTTTGATGTAGACATTTAATGCTATGAACTTTCCTCTTAGCACCACTTTTGCCGCATCTGAAAAGTTTTTATATGTTGTGTCACAATTATCATTCAGTTCAAAAAAATTTTATTTTCCATCTTGATTTCACTGTTGACCCAATGATCATTCAGGAGCGGGTTATTTAATTTCCATGTATTTACATAGTTTCAAGGCTTCCTTTTGGAGTTGGTTTTTAATTTTATCCCACTGTAGTCTGAGAAAGTTTTTGCTGTAATATAGAGTTTCTTAAATTTGTTAAAACTTGTTTTGTGGCCTAACATATGGTCGTCTTGGAGAAGGTTCCATGTGCTGATGAATAGAATGTATAGTCTGCAGTTGTTGTGTAGTGCTGAGGAATACAATGTATAGTCTGCAGTTCTGTAAATATCTGTTAAGTCCATTTGTTCTAGGGTGTAGTTTAAGTCCATTGTTTCTTTTTTTTTTTTTTTTTTTTTTTTTTTAGGTCTATTACTGACTTTATTTCTTGATGACCTGTCTAGTGCTGTTAGTGGAATATTGAAATTCTCCACTATTCTTTTGTTGCTGTCTATCTCATTTTAGGTCTAGTAGTAAGTGTTTTATAAATTTGGGAGCTCCAGTGTTAGATAGATTCTAGATATAGATATAGATATAGATATAGAGATAGATAGATATACACACATATTTAGGATTGTGGTATTTTCTTGTTGGACTGTATCTTTTATCATTGTATAGTGCCCCTCTTTGTCTTTTTAAATTGCTGTTTCTTTAATGTTTTTCTTGTCAGGTATAAGAATAGCTACTTTTGCTCACTTTTGGTGTCCATTTTCATATATTTTCAATCCCTTTACCTTAAGGTTATGTGAGTCCTAATGTGTCTGGTGAGTCTACTGAAGACAGAAGATACTTGGTTGGTGAATTTTTATCCATTTTGCCATTTTGTATCTTTTAAGTTGAGCATTTGGGCCATTTACATTCAATGTTAGTATTGAGATCTGAGGTACTATGTTATTCATCATGCTATTTTTTGTCTGAAAAACCTTGTATTTGTTTGTTTGTTTGTTTGTTTGTGGGTTTTTTTTTTTGTTTTTTATGTTGTTGTATGGGTCCTATGAGATTTATGCTTTAAGGAGATTCTATTTTGGTGTATTTTGAGGACTTTTTTTCAAAATTTAGAACTCCTTTTAGCAGTTCTTGTAGTGCTGGCTTGGTAAGTGGTGAATTCTCTCAGCATTTGTTTGTCTGAAAAAGACTGTATCTTTCCTTCATTTAAGAAGCTTAGTTTTACTGGATACAAAATTCTTGGCTGATAATTGTTTTGCTTAAGGAGGCTAAAGATAGGACCCCAAACCCTTCTAATTGTTAGGGTTTCTGTTGAGAAAGTGGTTTTTTAAAAAGGTTATCTGATGATTTTGCCTCACAGCTCTTAAGATTCTTTTCATTGTCTTGACTTTAGACAATTTGATTACTATGTGCCTAGGCAATGGTGTTTTTGTGATGAATTTTGCAGGTGTTCTGTGAGCTTCTTGTATTTGGATGTCTAGATCTCTAGCAAGGTTGGGGAAGTTTTCCTCAATTATTCCCTCAAATATATTTTCCAAACTTTTAAATTTCTTCCTCAGGAACACCAATTATACTTCAGTTTGGTCACTTAACATTATCCCAAACTTCTTGGAGGCTCTTTAAATTTTTTAAATTCTCTTTACTTTGTCATTGTCAGATTGGGTCAATTTGAAAAACTTGTCTTCAAACTCCAAAGTTCTTCCTCCTCCTTGTTCATTTATGTTGCTGAGACTTTTCAGTGCATTTTTCAATTTTCTAGATGTGTCCTTCATTTCCAGAAGTTGTGATTGTATTTTAATTATGCTATTTCACTAGATATTTTTCCTTTTGTATCTTATAGTTTTTTTTTTTTTTTTTTTAATTGGACTTCACCTTTCTCTGGTGCCTTTTTGATTGGCTTAATAGTCGACCTCCTGAATTATTTCTCTGGCAATTCAGAGATTCTGTCTTGGTTTAGATCCATTGCTGGTTAACTAGTATGATCTTCTGGGGGTGTTATAAAACCTTGTTTTGTCATATTAGCAGAATTGTTATTCTGGTTCCTTCTCATTTGGGTAGACTATGACAGAGGGAAAATCTGGGCCTCAAAGGCTGCTGTTCAGATTCTTTTGTCTCATGGGATACTCCCTTGATGTGGTTATCTCCCTTTTTTCTTAGGAATAGGGCTGCCTGAGAGTTGAACTGCAATGATTGTTACTTCTCTTGCAGATCTAGCCACCCAGTAGAGCTACCAGGCTCTGGGCTGGTAGTGGGGAGTGTCTGCAAAGAGTCCTGTGATGTGATCTAACTTCACACCTCTCAGCACTTTCAAGAGCACATCAGCTGTGGCAGTATAGGGAGGATCAGGTGGTGGGCAGGGTCATAGAGCTCCCAAGAGATTATGTTCTTTGTCTTCAGCTAACAGGCAGGTAGACAAAGACCATCAGGTAGGTGCAGGGTAAGGTATGCCTGAGTTCAGACTCTCATTGGGCTGGGCTTGCTGTGGTTGCTGTGGGGGATGGAGTCATGACTCCCAGGCCAATGGAATTATGTTCCCAGGGGGATTATGACTGCCTCTGTTATGTCACATAGGTCACCAGGGCAATGGGGAAAAGCTGGAAGCCACAGACCTCATCCAGCTCCAATGCAGCCCACAGCTCAAAAGGCTGGCCTCACACCCACCATGTACCCACCCAACAGCACCAAGTTGATTTCCAGGCAGCCAGTGAGTGGGGCTGACAAATTGCTACCCCCATCACTTATGTATTAACCCATGCATCCATTAGCTATTCTTCCTGATGCTCTCCTTTTCCCCACCCCCCTCAATGCTCCCAGTGTGTGTTGTTCCCTTCCCTGTGTCCATGTGTTTTCATCATTCAGCCCCATTTATAAGTGAGAACATGAGGTGTTTGGTTTTCTGTTCCTGCATTAGTTTGCTGAGAATAATGGCTTTCGGCTTCATCCATGTCCCTGCAAAGGACATGATCTTATTCTTTTTTATGGCTGCATAGTATTTCATGGTGTACCACATTTTAAAAAATCCATTCTATCATTGATGGGCATTTGGGTTGATTCCATATCTTTGTTATTGTGAATAGTGCTGCAATGAACATACATGTGCATGTATCTTTATAATAGAATGAATTATATATTTTTGGATACATACCCAGTAATGGAATTGGTGGGTCAAATGATAATTCTGCTTCTAGATCTTTGAGAATTGCCACACTGTCTTCCACAATGGTTGAATTAATTTACACTCCTACCAACAGTGTAAAAGTGTTCCTCTTTTTCTCTGCATCCTTACCAGCACCTGTTGTTTCTTGACTTTTTAATAATTGCCATTCTGACTGGTGTGAAATTGTATCTCATTGTGGTTTTAATTTACATTTCTCTAATGATCAGTGACGTTGAGCTTTTTTATATATGTTTGTTGACTGCATGAATGTTGTCTTTTGAGAAGTGTCCGTTCATGTATTTTGCCCACTTTCTAATGGGGTTGTTTTTTTCTTGCAAATTTGTTTAAGTTTCTTGTAGACTCTGGATATTAGACCTTTGTCAGATGAATAGATTGTAAAAATTTTATCCCATTCTGTAGGTTTTCTCTTCTATCTGATGATAGTTTATTTTGTTGTGCAGCAGCTCTTCAGTTTAATTAGATCCCATTTATCAATTTTTTCTTTTGTTGCAATTGCTTTTGGCAATTTTGTCATGAAATATTTGCCCGTGCCTATGTCCTGAATGGTATTGCCCAGATTTTCTTGTAAGACTTTCATAGTTTTGGGTTTTACATTTAGGTCTTTAATCCATCTTAAGTTAATTTTTGTATAAGGTGAAAGGTGATAAGAAGGGGTTCAGTTTCAATTTTCTGCATATGGCTAGCCTGTTCCCCCAGCACCATTTATCAAACAGAAAATCATTTCCCTATTGTCTGTTTTTGCCAGGTTTGTTGAAAATCTGATCTTTGAAAAAATAATTTCTGAGCTTGAAGTTCAGTCTTTTGAACTAACCCAATCAGAAAAATATAAAGAAGAAAGAAATTAAAACATGAACAATATCTTTGAGAAATATGGCATTGTGGAAAGCAACCAAACCTGCCAATGATTGGCATGCCTGAGAGAGAAAGAGAAAAGGCAAACAAACTGAAAAATATATTTGAGGCAATAATTCAAGAAGACTTACCTAATCTTGCTAAGTAGGTATACATCCAGACTCAAGAAATCAAGAGAACACCTGTGAAATACTATGCAAAATAAAATTAACCAACACATATAGCCACCAGACTGTCCAATGTCAACACTAAGAAAAATTCTTAAGGGTAGCTAGAGAAAAATGTCAGATCACATACAAAGGTACCCCAATCAGGTTAAGAGAGGACTACTTAGCAGGAACTTTTCAAGCCACGAGTGATTGTGAAGCCTATTTTTAGCATTCTTAAAGAATAGAAATTTCAACCAAGAATTTCATATCCCTCCAAAGACATTCTATGTCTTTGCTGTTGTGAATAGTGCTGCAGTGAACATACATGTACATGTATCTTTATAATAGAATGATATATATATACACACACATATATATACACACACACATACATACATACATACTACATAAGCAAAGGATAAATAAAACCTACTCCAGACAAGCAAGTACTAAGGAAATTTATTATCACTAGATCAGCCTTGCAAGAGCTCCTTAAGGGAATTCTACATATGGAAACAAGAGAAAGATACCTGCTACCACAAAAACATACTTAAGTACACAGCCCACAGGCCCTATAAAGCAATCACGTGATAGAAATTACAAAGCAACCAGGTAACAACTTTACAGTAGGATTATAACCTCACATATCAATACTAACCTTGAATGTAAATCATCTAAATGCCCCGGTTACATGTCACAGGGTGGAAAGTTGGATAAACAAACAAACCAACAAAAAGCAAGATCTATTCATCTGCTGTCTTCAAGAGACCCATCTAACACAAGGCTCAATGTAAAGGGATGATGAAAAATCTGTCATGCAAATTGAACACAAAAAAGAGCAGGGGTCAATATTGTTATAAGAGACAAAACACACTTTAAAGCAACAACAGTTAAAACTAGGAAAAAGAAAAGCATTACGTAGTGATAAAGGGTTCAATTCAACAAGGAGACCTAACTATCCTAAATATGTATATACTCAATTTTGGAACACCCAGATTTATAAAACAAGTACTTCTAGACTTTAGAAAAAAAATGACTTACACAGCCACACAATAATAACGGGGCACTTTAAATCCCCACGGAAAGCACTGAAAGCATTGGCAGATCATCAAGGCAGACAACTAACAAAGACATTCTGGACATAAATTCAAGTCTTGGCCAATTGGTCTAAACAGATATCTACAGAATACTTCATCCATCAAGCCCAGAGAAAACATTCTTCTCATCTGCACACAGAGCATGCACCAAGATTGACCACATGCTCAGCCATAAAGCAGGTCTAAAATAAGTAATAAAAAATTGAAATTATACCAGCCATACTCTTAGAACACAGTGAAATGAAAACTAAAATCAATACCAATAAGAGCAATGAAAATCACACAATTACAAGGAAATTAAACAACTTGCTATTAATGACTTCGGAGGAAACAATAAAATTAAGACAGAAATAAAAAATTATTTGAAATAAATGAAAACAGAGACATGACATACAAAAACTTTTCAGATTCAGCAAAACTGGTATTAAAGGGAAGTTTATAGTGCTAAGCACCTACCTCAAAAAACTAGATATGAAATTAATGATCTAAAATCACACCCAGGGGAATTAGAAAAACAAAACACCTGTCAAAAACACCGCATGTTCTCACTTATAGGTGGGAACTGAACAATGAGATCACTTGGACTCGGGAAGGGGAACATCACACACTGGGGCCTATCATAGGGGGGGGAGGGGGGGGGGAGGGGAGGAGGGGGGAGGGATTGCATTGGGAGTTATACTTGATGTAAATGACGAGTTGATGGGTGCTGACGAGTTGATGTGTGCAGCACAGCAATATGGCACAAGTATACATATGTAACAAACCTGCATGTTATGCACATGTACCCTAAAACTTAAAGTATAATAATAATAAAAATATATATATATATATATATATATATATATATATATATATATATAAAAAAAGAAAAACAAAACAAAATAAAAACTAGGCCCAAAGTTACCAGAAAAAAAATGAATAACTAAAATCAGAGGACAACTAAATAAAAGTGAGACCCAAAATCCTATACAAAGAACCAATGAAGCCAAAAGTTGGTTCATGAAAAAGATGAACAAGACCAATAGACAGCTAGCTAGACTAACAAAGAAAAAAGAGAGAAGATACAAATGAGCACAATCAGAAATAGCAATGGAGACATTAATACTGATTCCACAGAAATACAAAAGATCCTCAAATACTATTATGAACACCCCTATGCACAAAAAACAGAAAATCGATAAATTCCCAGAAACATCCAGTCTCTAAAGATTGAATCAGGAAGAAATTGAAGCCCTCAGCAGACCAATATTGAGTTATTAAATTGTATTCATAATTAAAAGAAAACAACTACCAACTAAAAAGGCCTTGGGCCAGATGGTTTCACAGTCAAATTCTACCAGACATGCAAAGAAGAGGTGGTACCAATCCCACTGAAATTATTCCAAAAAATCAAGGAAGAGGTACTTCTCCCTAACTTATTCTATAAAGTAAGCATCACCTTGATACCAAAACTTGGCAAAATCACACAGAAAAAAAGACAATTACAGGCCAATATCCATGGTGAATACAGACACAAAACTCCACAACAAAATATAAGCAAACCAAAGCAAGCACATCAAAAAGTTAATTCGCCAAGATTAAGTATGCTTCATTCCCAGGATGCAAGGTTGGTTCAACATACACAATTCAATAAATGTAATTCATCATATAAACAGAATTAAAAACCAAAACCATTGACCATTTCAATAGTTATGGGTAAAGGTTTTTATATAATCCAACATTTCTTCATGATAAAAATTCTCAGCAAACAAGGCATTGAAAGAATGTACCTCAAAATAATAAGTGTCATTTATGAGAAACCCACAGCCAACATCATACTGAAGAGACAAAAGCTGGAAGTATTTCCCTTGAGAATGGGAATAAGACAAGGGTCCCTACTCTCACCACTCTTATTCAACTTAGTACTGAAAATACTTTCCAGAATAATCAGGCAAAAGAAATAAAATAAAAGTTATCCAAATATAAAATGAAAATGTTGGCTGGGTGCAGTGGCTCATGCCTGTAATCCCAGCACTTTGGGAGGCCAAGGCGGGTGGATCACGAGATCAAGAGATCAAGACCATCCTAGCCAACATGGTGAAACCTTGTCTCTACTAAATAATACAAAAATTAGCTGGGTGTGGTGGTGCACACCTGTGGTACCAGCTACTCGGGAGACTGAGCCAGGAGAATTGCTTGAACCCAGCAGAAACAGGTTGCAGTGAGCCGAGATCATGCCACTGCACTCCAGCCTGGCAAAAGAGTGAGACTCCATCAAAAAAAAAAAAAAAAAGTCAAACTACTTCTATTCACAAATGTTATAATTATATACTTTTTATATATATATATATAGTATTATATATATATTATATATATATATAAAAGTATATATATATATATATATATATATATATATATATATATACACCCTAAAGACTCCAACAAAAGTCTCCTGGAACTGATAAGTAACTTCAATAAAGTTTCAGGATGCAAAATAAATATAGAAAAATCAGTAGCATTTCTATACAGCAATAATATTCAAATCAAAAATGCAATCCCACTTGAAATAGCACCAAAAACTTTAATACCTACAAATATACCTAATCAAGACAGTGAAACATCTTTATAAGAAGGACTACAAAACACTGCTGAAAGAAATCACAGATGACACAAACAAATGGAAAAGCATTCCATGCTCATAGATTGCAATAATCAATATTATTAAAAGGACCATACTGCTGAGAGCAATCTACAGATTCAGCTCTTTTTATCAAGCTATGAACATCATTTTTCACAGAACTAGAACAAACTATTCTACAATTCATATGAAAGCATAAAAGATTGCAAATAGCCAAAGTAATTGGCTAGAAAATTGCTCTTTTGCTTAGAGCAAAAAGAAGAAAGCTGTAGGCATCATATTACCTGAGTTGAAACTACACTATAAGGATACAGTAACCCAAACAGCATGGTACTGGTACAAAAAAAGACATATAGATAAATGAAACAGAATAGAGAATCCAGAAATAAAACTGTATACCTACCATCTAAACTTTGACAAAGTTGACAAAAATAAGCAAGAGAGAAGGACTCCCTATTCAATAAATGGTATAAGCATAGCTGGATAACCATATGCAGAAGAATGAAACTAGACCCCTACCTTTCACCAGACACAATAATTAACAAGATGTATTAAAGACTTAAGTTTAAGACCTCAAACTATAAGATTTCCAGAAGAAAACTTAGGAGATGGTATTCTACACTTTGGCCTTGGGAAATAATTTATTACTAAATCTTCAAAAGCAATTGCAAGTGAAATAAAAATTGACAAAGGGGACCTAATCAAACTAAAACACTTCTGCATAGTAAAAGAAACTATTAACAAAGTAGAAGACAACCTACAGAATTGGAGACATTATGCAGAATCTATGAATTCATCAAAGGCATAATATCCAAAATTCATAGGAACTTAAACAATGGAACATGCAAAAACAAGCAACTTTAATGAAAATGGGCAAAAGGCATGAACAGGCACTTCTCTAAAGAAGACATACAAGCAACCAACAAACATAAAAAAAGTGCTCAACATCAATAGTCATTAGAGAAATGCAAATCAAAATGACAATGGGATACCATCTCACACCAGTCAGAATAGGTATTATTCAAAAGTCAAAAAAACAACAGATGCTACCTGGCAAGGCTGCAGAGAAAAGAGAACACTTATACATTGTTGGTGGGAATGTAAATTAGTTCACCAACTTTGGAAAGCAGTTTGGAGAGTTCTGAAAGAACTTAGAACTACCATTCAACACAGGAATCTCATTACTCGGTTTGTATTAAGAAGAAAATAAATTGTTCTACCAAAGAGACACATGCACCCATATGTTCAGTGTAGCAGTATTCACAATAACAAACATATTGATTGAATCAACTTAGGTGCCTATCAATAGTGGATTGGCTAAAGAAACTGTGGTACATAAACACAACAGAATACTGTGCAGCCATAAAAAAAATTGTCTCATTTTCAGCAACATGGATGTAGTAGCTGGAGCCTGTTGTAAGTGAATTAATGCAGGAACAGAAAACCAAATACTGCATCTTCGCACTTATAAGTGGGAACTAAACTTTAAATATATATGGACATAAAGATGGAAACAATAGACACAAGGACTACTAGAGGGAGTAGAGAGGGATGGGGACAAAGCCTGAAAAACGTACCATTTGGTGCTATGCTGAGTACCAAGGTGACAGGATCAATTGTACCCCAAACTTCAGCATCACACAATATAGCCAGGTTGCAAGCCTGCACATGCACCTGCTGAATCCAAAAGAAAAGTTGAAATTATAAAACTATGTATAATATATATACACACATATATATGTATATATTTATGCCTTTTTCTGGAATTAAAGAAACTGTTAACAATGGTTACCTTTGGTGAGAAAGTTTGGAAGGAAAGACAGTAATTTTATTTTATATTATTCTGTATTGTTTAAACTTTCTAACATAATTCATGTGTTACATTAAAAACTTGTCAATGGAGTCAGCTTGGCAGAGAGATTATGGTCCATTTTGTTTGGTTTTATTTGCTTCTTTTCTTTCTCTTTATTTTAAAATATTATAATAAATTGTGGAATTGTTTTTAATGCCCCAGAATATGTCAGGGATTTTCACCAAGTGAATACAGGGAAACCTCATCCCAATTTATCCAAGAATGATTCATGGAGTAATAGGCAATGTGGTCTCACTTCTGGCCCTTCAAATCAGGCTGATATGCCCACTAATCTTGCCTTTGCTGGACCCCAAAGCAAAGCATCAAACACTAACTAACACTAGGTAATTGCTCAGGAACTCCCCTGTTTGAGTTGGATCCGCCTGCACTTGCTGTCTTCTCTCTGTTGCCAGACTCCTGTCTCTATCTTTATCTTGACTTCAAAACATCTTGTGTTAGTCAGGGTTCTCCAGAGGTACAGAAGTGATAGGATATATCTACATATGAACGGGAGTTTATTTAGGAGAATTGACTCACACGATGACAAAGTAAAGTCCCACAATAGGCTGTCTGCAAGTTGAGGAGAAAGGAAGCCAGTAGTGCATCAGTTCAAGTTCCAAAACCCCAAAAGTAATGAAGCCGATGTGCAGTCTTCAGCCTGTGGTTGAAATTCCAGGAGCCCCTAGCAAAACACTAGTGTAAGTCCAAGAGCCCAAAACCCGAAGAACTTAGAGTATGCTGTTCAAGGGCAGGAAGCATCCAGCATGGGAGAAAGACGAAGACTGAAAGATTCAGCAAGTCCGCTAATTTCACCTTCTTCTGCCTGCTTTATTCTAGCCACGCTGGCAGCTGATTAGATGGCGCCCAACCAGATAGAGGGTGGGTCTGCCTTTCCCAGTCCACTGACTCAAATGTTAATTTCCTTTGGCAACACCCTCACAGACACACCCAGGAAAAATACTTTGCATCCTTCAATCCAATCATGTTGACACTCAGTACTAACCATCACAGCTCTCTTTGGCCCCTCCTTGATACAGTATACTTTCTTATTTTCTTGGACTGCAGATTATTTCCTGTATGGTTTTGGGCTTAGCCTGCCCTTCTTACACAGTCATCAACCACTGCTTTGGTTGTGCCCTTCCATCCTAGGGCCCCTTTTCACAACAACCACTGTTTCTGTCCTAACAAGATGCCTAAAGGGCTAACTCCAGCCCAGATACAAGAAAGAGAGGAGACACAGACAAGATTTTAAAATTAAACTGCAATTAGATTTTTCTGTTTATATTTGTTGAAACGGTGGGATGACCTGACAGAAATGCATTTGCAGGGGATCTGTGGAGTGTATTGGGTATCTCTGCCTAGCAGAAGAGAAAACTTGGCATGATTCCTTGAACTAGGGTGAATCCTTAATCCTTGGAAAGGAAGTTTAATTCTGAGTATAATATGGTTCTTCTAATTCTGGTTTGTCTTTTAGCTTGGCCCTTAAAATACTCATTTCTGGGCCTATGGAATGCAGTAGGGATGCAAATAAAACTGAAAAGGCTATTTTACTAAAACCCCTGAAAGTACTGGGGCAAAAGCAGCACTGTTTCTTCCTTTTGAAAGTATAATATAGGAGGAAGAGAGACACATTCTTTTCCACTTCATGGCGGACTTCTGTAAAGTTTTGGCACCAGGTATGCTGCATTTTTTCAGTGATGGTGCCTAAGGGAAGCTTTGGTGCTTAATAGAGTAACAGTATCACCTAGCAGATACCACAGGGCACAGTAGAGACTGCAGTACTCAGCTCAGCTCATCAAAATGGCTAATTAGCAGTGGTGCTAAGAGGGAGCATATGTGCTTATGAGCACCATGTGAGACACTACTGACAGACTTCTATAAATACTTGGAAGAGGTGGTGGTGGCACATTAGAGAGGACTGAGGCCATGCATGAGCATATGGGAACAAAAGCCAGGAGATTCAAGTAGTGTTATTAATATGAATTATTTATACCCGTAGGCTGGTGGGGCATGTGTAAACTCAGGTTCTAATGGAAATTTCTTTCTCCCTGACCTTAATTCTTTGTTGTTCTAATTATTCTACTTACACACTTCTACTGAATCTGTTCTTTGTCCTCATTATGACCTTTATTCCAATACCCCCCTCCTACATCTCAAAATAATTCTGGTTTTAATTGCCTCCTATTCAATATGGATCCCATTGTCATCAATAGAAACAATGCTGACAATAATAAGAATGGTTTAAATAAAGCATCAGAAACAAAAGCTACAACCAATTACTTACAATATGCCAAGAATATTTCACGCAGTATTTTATTTAATCTTCACTATGACAGCAATAGTAATAGGAACTATTTTCTGAGCACTGACTATGTATTGAACACTGCTAGGTGCTTTATGTACACTGTCTCATTTAATTATCTCAACACTATCAGGTATGTACTAATACTATTCTCATTTTAAAGATTAGGAAATTTAGATTCAGAAAGTTTAAGTAACTCCCTGCTGCCTCACTCCCATCATTATTATTATTTTCACCATAGAATATCCTTTAATTTCTGGCTCACTAACTTTCTAGGATGTAAATATGGATTTTTGTGACAGAGACAGACAGTAACAGCATTCTAAAGAAGATATAAGTGTATTTGACCTTTATGTAAATATTTAAGCTAGTATGTCTTCTTCTATAAAGTCATGATGGAGTTCAAATTATTTCTATTTCCATGGTCTGCTGTCTTTAAGATATTCTTCTCATTCACATAGTCCAAAATTTTCCACCCTACGTCTGCATTCCACCTAGTACCAGCTTGAAGTGAGAAACAGGAGAAGGCATAACTCTCCCCTTTAAGGACACAACTTGGACTTTGTGTGTATCACTTCTTCTCACATCTCATTAGTCAGAATGTAGTTACATGGCCATATCTAGTTGGAAAGGAAGTTAGGAAATAAAACTTTATTCTGAGTAGTCCTGTGTCCAGCTAAAAGTAATGGACTTTAGTACTACAGCAGAGAAGGAGACAATCAGTCATCTCTACCATATTTGCTCATTTCTAGCTGTGGATGATGTTTGCCATTCACTCTTATTTCTAAGGCAAAGGGCTTTGCTAGAAAGGTTGCAAAAACCATCCTGATTTTGTGCTCTGATATCAGCTAGACTTTTCCTACTGGTTACAAGTTCCTTCTAGCATCTTTGGGAATTCTCTATGGTCTTCTTCATTGTAACGATTCCAAACATTTTATATTTCCTTCAAAGTACCCAACCCCACCCTAGCATTTTTTTCTAGCCTCTTTATGAAAAAATTAAATATTACCCATATGACATCTCTCTCAATATCTTTCTCCCAATCTTAAAAATTACTCTGCATTCCTGCTTTCTTTTTCTTTTGTATTTGAGAAAGTGCATCCCATTTGCCAAAGTTACCCCTCTATTTATGTCTTGATGTCACCTCTAACTGCATCCTCTATACCTTGTTCCAATGAGTTATTGATTCCCAAATCTGATCTTCAATCTCAGCTTATGTTCTGCTTGCAAACATTTTCAATTTCTCTTAATTCCAAAACACATTTCGTAGACCCAGCAATACTTTCAAGCTATTATCATCCTTTTCTTCTTTTCTTTTCTGGCATTTTAAAATTTTTTTTGTTTTTTCTCAGTTTTAGTGAGGTATAATTGACAAATAAAAATTGTATGTATTTAAGGGGTACAACTTCATGTTTTGGTATACATACACATTGTAAAATGATTACCACAAGCAAGTTAATTAACATATCTATCACCTCATGTAGTTACTTTTTTGGTGTGTGTGGTTACTATACTTAAGAGCTACTCTCCTAGCAAATTTCAAGGATACAATACAATATTATTTACTATAGTGACCATGCTATATATTAGGTCTCCAGAACTGACTTATAACTGAGAGTTTGTTCCCTTTGACTAATACCTCCTTATGTCCCTCACCCCCCTACCCCTGGTAGTTATCCTTCTATTCTTTTTTTATGAGTTTGATTTTTTAGATTCCATGTATAAATGAGATAATGTGTATTTTTCTTTCTGTGTCTGACTTATTTCACTTAGCATAATGTCATCCAGGTTCATCCATGTTTTTGCGAATGGCAGGATTTCATTCTTTTTAAAAGCTGAACAATATTTCATAGTGTATATATTCCATATTTTCTTTATCCATTCATCTGTAAACAGGCACTTAGTTTGTAAGCTATTGTAAATAATGATGAAATGAACACGGCAGTGAAGGTATCTCTTTGAGATAGTGATTTTTATTTCTTTTCAATATGTAACCGGAAGTGGGATTGCTGCATCATATAATAGTTCATTTTTAATATTTTAAGAAGCCACCATACTGTTTCCATAATGGTTGTGCCAATTTACATCCCCACCAGCAATGCATAAGAGTTCACTTTTCTCCACATCCTCACCAATACTTATCTTTTTGTGATAAAAGCGTTTCAAACAGGTGTGAAGAGATAGTTTGTGGTTTTGATATGCATTTTCTTGATGGTTAGTGATGTTCAGCACTTTTTCATATACCTGTTGGCCATTTCTATGTCTGCTTTGGAATAATGTCTGTTCAGTGCCTTTACCCATATGAAATCAGGCTATTTTGTTTTTATTTTTGTTTTGCTTTGCTTGTTTATTTGCTATTGAGTTGTAAGAGTTGCTTATATATTTTGTGCATTAACCTCTTATAAGATAAATAGTTTGCCAAGATATTTTCCTCTTCCATAGATTACTTTTTATTCTGTTTATTGTTTCATTTTTGTGCAGAAACTTCATAGTTTGAAGTAGTTTCACTTGTTTATTTCTGCTTTTATTGTCTATGTTTTTGCTGTTATACCAAAGAAATTATTGTTAAGATGAATATTAGGAAATTTTCCTCCATTTTTTTTTCTAGAAGTCTTATGATTTCAAGTCTTTAATCCATTTTAGTTTGTTTTTGTGTATAGAGTAAACAAAGGATCCAATTTTATTTTTCTTGCATGTGGATATTCAGTTTTCTCAGCATCATTTATGGGAGAGACTACTCTTTCATTTTATATTCTTGGCACTTTCAGCAAAGATTAGATGACTGAATATGCATGGGTGTATTTCTGGACTTTCTATTCTATTCCATTGGTCTATGTGTTTGTTTTTATGCTGGTGCCATATGGTTTTATTTCTGTAGCTTTGTAATATAATTTGAAATAAGCACCTGCTTTGCTTTCTTTTGCTCAAGATTTCTTTAGCTACTTGGAATCTTTTATGGTCTTAGATGAATTTTAGAATTGTTTTTTCTATTTCTGTAAAACATGCAGTTGGAATTTTGAATAAGATTGAATTGACCTATAGATTGCTTTGGGTAGTATAGACATTTTGAAAATATTGATTCTTCTGATCCATGGACACACAATATCTTTTCAATTATTTGTGTCTTTTTCAATTTATTTCATCAATGCTTTAGAGTTTTCATTGTACAGATCTTCCACTTCCTTGGTTAAACCTGCTTCTAAAAGTATTTTACTTTTGTGTGCTATTGTAAATGTGCTTGTTTGCTTAATTTTTTTCAATTCGTTTGTTATTAGTGTTTAGAAACACAATTGATTTTGGTATGTTCATTTCGCATTTTGTATTTTTACTGAATTTTTCCATTAGTTCTAATAGTTTTAGATGGAGTCTTTAGGGTAATTTTTATATAAGATTATGTAATTTGAAGATACAATTCTAATTATTTCCTTTATATTTGAGTGACTTTCATTTATTTTCCTTTCCTAATTGCTCTGGCTAAGATTTCTACTTCTGTGCTGAATAAAAGTTGTGAGAATGGGTATCCTTGTTTTGTTCCTAGAGCAAAGGCTTTCAACTTTGCACTGTTAAATATTATGTTAACTGTGGGTTTGTCATATATGGCATCTATTATTTTGAGGTACATTCCTTCTATACCTAATATTTTGAGACATTTTATCATAGAGTGCTGAATTTTGTTAAATTCTTTTTTCTACACCTATTGATATTATAATAATAAGGCTTTTGTCCTTCATTCTGTTTATTTGACGTATTGCCTTTACTGATTTGTGTATGTTGAAACATCCTTACATCCCAGGAGTAAATTCAAATTTATCATGTTGTGTTATCCTTTTAATGTGTTGCTGAATTCACTTTGCTAGTATTTTGTTGAGGACTTTTTGCATCTATATTTATTAGAGATATTGGCCTGTAATCCTCTTTTCTTGGAATGTGCTTCTCTGGCTTTGGTATCAGGATAATGGTGGCCTTGTAAAATGAGTTCGTAAGTGTTCCCTCCTTTTCAATTTTTAGAAGAGTTTGAGAATCAATACTAGTTCTTTAAGTCTTTGGTAGAATTCACCAGTGAAGTCATCAGGTCCTGGGCTTTTATTTGATAAGAAATTTTGGTTACTGAGTTAATCTCCTTACTTGATGTTGGTCTGTTGAGACTTTCTATTTCTTCATGATTCAGTCTTGGTAGGTTGTGTGTTTCTAAGAATTTATTCACTTCTACTAGGTTACATAATTTATTGGCAAATAATCATTCACAGTAGTTTCTTATGATACTTTGTATTTCTGTGCTATAAGTTGTAATGTCCCCTTCCTGTATCCAAGTGTTCTCATTGTTCAATGCCCACCTATGAGTGAGAACATGTAGTGTTTGGTTATTTGTCCTTGTGATAGTTTGCTGAGAATAATGGTTTCTACCTTCATCCATGTCCCTGCAAAGGATATGAATGCATCCTTTTTTGTGGCTGCATAGTATTCCATGATGTATATGTGCCACATTTTCTTAATCCAGTCTATCATTGATGGACATTTGGGTTGGTTCCAAGCCTTTGCTATTGTGAATAGTGCTGCAGTAAACATACGTGTGCATGTATCTTTATATCAGCATGATTTATAATCCTTTGGGTATATACCCAGTAATGGGATGGCTGGGTCAAATGGTATTTCTAGTTCTAGATCCTTGAGGAATTGCCACACTGTCTTCCACAATGGTTGAACTAGTTTACAGTCCCACCAACAGTGAAAAAGTGTTCCTATTTCTCCATATCCTCTCCAGCACCTGTCATTTCCTGACTTTTAAATGATCACCATTCTAACTGGTGTGAGATGGTATCTCATTGTGGTTTTGACTTGCATTTCTCTGATGACCAGTGATGATGAGGATTTTTTCAGGTGTCTGTTGGCTGCATAAATGTCTTCTTTTGAGAAGTGTCTGTTCATATCCTTCACCCATTTTTTGATGTTTTTTTTTGTTATTGTTTTTTCTCTTGTAAATTTATTTGAGTTCTTTGTAGGTTCTGGATATTAGCCCTTTGTCAGATGAGTAGATTGCAAAAAATTCCTCCCATTCTATAGGCTGCCTGTTCACTCTGATGGTAATTTCTTTTGCTGTGCAGAAGCTCTTCAGTTTAATTAGATCTCATTTATCTACTTTGGCTTTTGTTGCCATTGTTTTTGGTGTTTTAGTCATGAAGTCCTTGCCCATGCCTATGGCCTGAATGGTATTGCCTAGGTTTTCTTCTAGGGTTTTTATGGTTTTAGGTCTAACATTTAAGTATTTAATCCATCTTGAATTAATTTTTGTATACAGTGTAAGGAAGGGATCCAGTTTCAGCTTTCTACATATGGTTAGCCAGTTTTCCCAGCACCATTTATTAAATAGAGAATCCTTTCCCCATTTCTTGTTTTTGTCAGGTTTGTCAAAGATCAGATAGTTATAGATGTGTGGTATTATTTCTGAGGGCTCTGTTCTGTTCCATTGGTCTATATCTCTGTTTTGGTACCAGTACCATGCTGTTTTGGTTACTGTAGCCTTGTAGTATAATTTGAAGTCAGATAGCGTGATGCCTCCAGCTTTGTTCTTTTGTCTTAGGATTGTCTTGGTAATGCGGGCTCTGTTTGGTACCATATGAACTTTAAAGTAGTTTTTTCCAATTCTATGAAGAAAGTCATTGGTAACTTGATGGGGATGGCATTGAATCTATAAATTACCTTCAGCAGTATGGCCATTTTCATGGTATTGATTCTTCCTATCCATGAGCATGGGATGTTCTTCCATTTGTTTGTGTCCTGTTTTATTTTGTTGAGCAGTGGCTTGTAGTTCTCCTTGAAGAGGTCCTTCACATCCTTTTTAAGTTGGATTCCTAGGTATTTTATTCTCTTTGAAGCAATTGTGAATGGGAGCTCACTCATGATTTGGCTCTCTGTTTGTCTGTTATTGGTGCATAGGGATGCTTGTGATTTTTGCACATTGATTTTGCACCCTGAAACTTTGCTGAAGTTGCTTATCAGCTTAAAGAGATTTTGGGCTGAGACAATGGGGTTTTCTAAATATACAATCATGTCATCTGCAAACAGGGACAATTTGACTCCCTCTTGTCCTACTTGAATACCCTTTATTTCTTTCTCCTGCTTGATTGCCCTGGCCAGAACTTCCAATACTATGTTGAATAGGAGTGGTGAGAGAGGGCATCCCTGTCTTTTGCCAGTTTTCAAAGGGAATGCTTCCAGTTTTTGCCTATTCAGTATGATATTGGCTGTGGGTTTCTCATAAATGCCTCTTATTATTTTGAGATATGTCCCGTCAATACCGAATTTATTGAGAGTTTTTAGCATGAAGGGCTGTTGAATTTGAATTTTGTCAAAGGCCTTTTCTGCATCTATTGAGATAATCATGTGGTTTTTTATCGTTGGTTCTGTTTTTATGCTGGATTACGTTTATTGATCTTCATTTGTTGAACCAACCTTGCATTCCAGGGATGAAGCCCACTTGATCATGGTGGATAAGCATCTTGATGTGCTGCTGGATTTGGTTTGCCAGTATTTTATTGAGGATTTTTGCATTAATGTTCATCAGGGATATTAGTCTAAAATTCTCTTTTTTTGTTGTGTTTCTGTCAGGCTTTGTTATCACGATGATACTGGCCTCATAAAATGAGTTAGGGAGGATTCCCTCTTTTTCTATTAATTGGAATAGTTTCAGAAGGAACGGTACCAGCTCCTCCTTATACCTCTGGTAGAATTTGGCTGTGAACTAGTCTTGTCCTGGACTTTTTTTGTTGGTCAGCTATTAATTATTGCCTCAATTTAAGAGCTGTTATTGGTCTATTCAGGGATTCAACTTCTTCCTGGTTTTTTCTTGGGAGGGTGTATGTGTCCAGGAATTTATCCAGTTGTTTATTTAAGGTCTCCATCTTTTCTTAATGTAACCATTTATTACTATCAACTTCCCTCTTAAGACTACTTTTGCTGCATTCTGTAAGATTTGGTATCTTGCATTTCCATTTTCACCTGTTTCAAGATATCTTTTAACTTTTTTTTTTATTATTTCTTCTTTGACCCATTGGTTAAGGAGTGTGATTTTAATTTCCACATATTTGTTAATTTTCAGTTTTCTTCCTGTTATTAACTTCATGTTTTACATACTTGTTGAAAAAGATGTTTGATATGATTTCAAACTTCTTAAATTTGTTAAGACTTTTTTTGCGGCCTAACATGATCTATCATGAAGAATGTTCCATGTGTAGTTGGGACATATGTGATTTCTGGTACTGTTGGATAGAATGTTCTGTATATGTGAAGTCCATTTGATCTAAAGTACAGTTCAAGTCCAATGTTTCCTAATTAAATTTTTGTATGGATGATCTATCCATTATTAAACATTGTATTGATATGGTTTGGCTCTGTGTTCCCACCCACATCTCATGTCAAATTGTAATCCCCATGTATCAGGGGAGGGGCCTGGTGGGAGGAAATTGGATCATGGGGGTGATTTCCTTCTTGTTTTTCTTGTGAAGGTGAGTTCTCACAAACTGTAATGGTTTAAAAGTGTGTGCCACTTCCCCCTTCACTCTCTCTCTCTCTCTCCTGCCCTGCCATGCTTGTTTCCCCTTCACCTTCTGCTGTGATTGTAAGTTTTCTGAGGCCTCCCAGCCATTTTTTTTTCTTTACAGCCTGCATAACTGTGAGTAAATTAAACCTCTTTTCTTCATAAATTACCCAGTCTCAGCTAGTTCTTTATGGCAATGTGAGAACAAACTAATACAGAAAATTGGGACCAAAAGAGTGAGGCACTGCTATAAAGGTACCTGAAAATGTGAAAGGCACTTTGGGAGCAGGGCAGGGGCTGGTACAGTTTAGAGGGGTCAGAAGAAGACACGAAGATGTGGGAAGGTTTGGAACTTTGTAGAGACTTGTTGAATGGTTTTGACCAAAATGCTGATAGTGATGTGGACAATGAAATCCAGGTGGAGTTGGTCTCAGATGGAGATGAGGAACTTATTGGGAACTGGAGTAAAGGTCACTCTTGCTATGTTTTACCAAAGAGACCGGGGACATTTTTCCTCTGTTGTAGAGATCTGTGGAACTTTGAAGCTGAGAGAGATGATTTAGGGTATCTGGCAGAAGAAATTTCTAAGCTACAAAGTGTTCAAGATGTGGTCTGGTTGCTCCTTACATCATGCAGTAATATGCTCTCACAAAGAGATGGTCTGAAATTGGGACTCATATTTAAAAGGGAAGTAGAGCATAAAAGTTTGGAAAATTCACAGTCTGACCATGTGGTAGAAAAGAAAAAAACCCATTATCTGGGAAGGAATTAAAGCCAGCTGCAGAAATTCACATAAGTAAACAGGAGCCAAATGTTAATAGCCAAGACAGTAGGAGAAAGTTTCTTCAGAGCATGCCAAAGACCATTGCATCCCCTCCCATCACATGCCCTGAGGCCAAGGGAAAAAAAGGGTTTTGTGGGCCACATTCTAGGAGCAGTTGATCTTTGCAGTGTCATCACATGTTTCGCTGTGCCCCAGTTGCTCCATCTCCAGCCATAGCTAAAAGGTGCCAAGGTACAGCTTGGGCCATTGCTTCAGAGGGTGCAAGCCCCAAGCATTGGCAGCCTCCACATGGTGTTGGGCCTTCAGGTGCACAGAAGACAGGAGTTGAGGTCTGGGAACCTCTGCCTAGATTTCAGAGGATGTATGGAAATTCCTGGATGTCCAGGCAGAAGTCTTCTGCAGAAGCAGAGCCCTCATGGAGAACCTCTGCTATGGCAGTGCAGAGGGTAAATGTGGGCTTAGAGTCCCCATACAGAGTCCCCACTGGGGCACTTCCAAGTGGAACTGTTAGAAGAGGACCACCATCCTCCAGGCCCCAGAATGGTAGATCTACCAACAGCTTGCACCATGCACCTGGAAAAGCCACAGGCACTCCACACCAGCCCATGAAAACAGCTATGAGGGCTGTACCCTGCAGAGCCACATAGGTGGTGCTGCTCAAGGCTTTAAAAGCCCATCCTTTGTATCGGCATGCTCTGGACGTGAGACATGAAGTCAAAGGGGATTATTTTGGAGCTTTGAGATTTAATGACTGCCCTCCTGGGTTTCGGATTTGAGTGGGGCCTGTAGCCTCTTTGTTTTGGCCAATTTCTCCCTTTTGGAATGAGAGCATTTACTCAGTGCCCGTACCCCATTGTATCTTGGAATTAACTAACTTGTTTTTTTGTTGTTGTTGGTTTTTGTTTTTTTGGTTTTTTATTTCACAGGCTTATAGGCAGAAAGGAATTATCTTGTCTCAGATGAGACTTTGGACTTGGACTTTTGAGTTAATGCTGGAATGAGTTAAGACTTTGGGTGACTGTTGGGAAGACAAGATTGATTTTAAAATGTGAGAAGAACATGACATTTTGGAGGGGCCAGAGGTGGAATGATATAGTTTGCCTCCATGTCCCCACCCAAGCCTCATGTCAAATTGTAATTCCCATGTATCAGGAGAGGAGCTTGGTGGGGGTGATTGGATCATTGGGGCAGATTTCTCCCTTGCTGTTCTCATGATAGTGAGTGAGTTCTCATGAGATGTGATGGTTTAAAAGTGTGTCACACTTAATTACTGTAACTCTATAAGAAGTTTGTTCTTTTTCTTCAAGAATTCTTGGCTATTCTAAATCTGTTGCAGTTCCATGTAAATTTTAGAATTAGCTCGTCAATTTTCCATGGAAAATGCTACCAGTATTTTGATTGGTATTGCATTGAACCTATTGCTCAATTTGGGGGAAACTGACATCTTAACATTATTCAGCTTACTGATCCATAACTGTGACATATGTCTCAATTTGTTTAGGTCTTTTAAAATTCCCTCATCAATGTTTTATAGTTTTAGTATAAAGGTCTTGCACATTTTATCAAATATTGTATAGGTGCTTAAGGTGGTTTGAAGCCGTGGTAAAAGTTAATTGTTTCATTTTCCAATTGTTTCTTGCTAATATAAGATATACAATTGAATGTGTATATTAATTTTCTACCCAGTGGTCTTGCTAAATTTGTTTAATATTTCAAAAAGTTTCTTTGTAGATTATTTTTGGTCTTTGTACATAACCTATGTCATTTGTGAATGAAGAAAATTTTGTTTATCTTTTCTAATCTTTATACATTTTACTTATTTTTCTTGCTTATTATGTTGACCAGATTTTACTTACTTACTTTACCATGTTATAGTGACCAGTATCTCAAGCACAGTGTTGATTAGAAGTGGTCATAGTGGCCATCTATGTTTTGTTCTCGATGTCAAGAGGAAAGCATTCAATATTTTACAAATGAGTAGTCTATCTCTAAGTGTCCTTTGTAAGAATAAGGTAGTTTGCACTTCTTCCTAGTTTGCTAAGAGTTGATATCATCAACAACTCTTCACCTTTATCAAATGCTTTTTCTGCATCTACTGAGATAAAGATGTGATTTTTTCTTACATAATCTGTTAATATCATTTATTGATTAATTGTTATTGCTAAAAAAATCTTTTTACTACTGGGATAAAGCCCACTTAGTAATTATCTATTATTCTTTTTATATATTGCTGGATTCAATTTGATAATATTTTGTTTGGAGTTTTTAATTCATGTTTTTGCAGTTTTCCTTTTTTGTGGTTCTTGTCAGGTTTTGGTATCAGTTTTATGATGGCTTCACAAAGCAAATTTTTTAATACTCTCCCTTTCTTGTATATTAAGAGTTCTTGTTAAATTGGCATTGCTTCTTACTTAACTGTCCAGAAGAATTCACCTGGTAAGGCATATGGATGTAGAATTTTCATGTGGTAAGGTTTTTCATTATGAATTGAAGGATTTTAATACTCACAGAATATTATATTTTAAAATTTCTTCTTATTTCATTTTGGCAAGTTGTTAATAAATTTATAAGTTAAATAAATTTGTCCATTCCATTTAACTTGTAAAATTCATTGACCTTAGTTATTTAGAGCATTCTCTCATTTTCTTTACAATGTCTTTAGGATCTGTATTGGTGTTTCTTTTTCATTCTTGACATTAGCAATTTCTGTTGTGCTCCTTTGTTTTTTGGAATCAGTCTTTGCTAGAGGCTTATTAATTTTGTGAAACATTTCAAAGGACCAACTTTTTTTTTTTTAATTGTTTCTATCTCACATCTGTGTTTTATTTCATTGATTTCTTTTCTTATATATGTATTGTTTCCTCATTTCTGCTTTCTTTTGTTTTAATTTGTCATCTTTTTCCTAGTCTTTGATATGGAAGTTTAGGTAATTGATTTTTAACATTTTATTTTTTCTCATATATGCATTTAAAGATATAAATAACCCTCCAGAGCTGCTTTATCTGCTTCCCACAGATTTTGATATACCGTATTTTTATTATTACTTAAGTTCAAAATATTGTCTGCTTTCCATTATATATGAAAATGTGTATCTTAATTTCTAAACATTTGAATATATTTTCTCTATCTTTCTGTTATTTTCTTCTATATTAATTCTACTGTATACAGAGAACATATTCCATATGATTTCAGTCCCTGAAACGTATGGTCTTGCATCACATCCTAGTATTTGATTCATCTTGGTAAATAATCCATATAAACTTGAAAAAACATATATTCTGCAGTGGTTTCATGTAATGTTCTGTATACGCTAATTAGGTTGAGTTTTATAATTATATTGTTTGAATCTTCTATATCCTTACTTTGCTTTTTTTCTAGTAAAATTATTTTATTTAGTTGTAATATCCATCTCTAATTGTTTGAAATAAAAATTTCCATGATCTTACTTGAACTGTACATTACTTTCTTTTAGAATGTCCTTTTTTTCATTAAAATAGTTTGTAAACCACTCTATATGCTCAACCTTCTGTTTAACCCTAAGATATGAGTTTTTGGAAAGGCCACAGTCATCAGCTCCATGAAGTGGCATATTGGTCCTTATTTTGGAAAGCCCTTCAAGTGTTCCTCCAGAAACATATGTTCATGAAATTCTGAACAACCATCATCAAAACCTGCTTCATTGTTAATTGGGAACTCCCACAGTTTCCCCTCCTTTGTCCACTGGATCGGCTTTTCAAATGCATTCTGAAGGGGTTGTTCATTTACTGTGGCTAACTGCTTAGCAAATTCCACATCCCAAAGTGAAGGTGATGTGTCTGTTTCAGGTGCTTATTTAGTAACTGCTGTCATGTCAAAAATATTAAGTCTTTTCCCCGCCAATATATTTTTCCTACATCTTTTTCTAAGATCAGTGGTCTTCTCCTTGGCCAGGATAATTGTCATAGCCTTCGTCAAACTGAATCTGATTCTCTGGTCTTGAACAAACTCTAGTTGTAGCAGATCTGGCAACTTTCATATCTATATTGTTGCTGAAACTAATTTTAGGTCTCTCTGCATCTCTCTGTGCCCTTGACTCTTTGTCATGCTGCTGGAACAGCCTCAGCAGCTTGACTTGGTTGTTTGCTTGTCAAAAGGGAGAGAATCTGCCACACCAGATGCAGCAGCCACCAGCTCAAGACTCAGGGGCTCAATTCTCTTCTTTGGAGCATGTTCTGTAGCTCTTTGAAGCCTGCCAAGTGTAGCTTCCAAACTTTTAAGTGGTCTTCTGTTGGGGGGCTTTGTTGTTTGTACATTTACTGTGCTTAATTCAACTTTCACGCCCTTACTAATGCTTAACAAGTCTTTCTTGTATTTTCCTTTTCACTGTCTTGGCTCTCTGAAGTCTCCTTGGAAGTCTCATCAGTTCGAACCCACTGCTCATCTTTCTTGGTACGGATCATGCTGTTAGTGCCAAAATATCTTTGGATTTATTTTTTTGTCCTGACCGTTCCGAGCCGAGCAGCCAGTAGCACAATCGCAGCAGCTGATGTCTCTGGGCTTCCAGAGAACAAAGGGTGGTGGGAAAGGGGGCGAAAAGATAGGAACCATCGAGACTCTAGGAAACATCGCCGAGACACAAATCGAACCAAGAAGGCAACTGAAATGGTGTCCGCTGTCAAACATGTTCCCTGCCCTCTCTTTTGCTTTTGGTCTGATTGTTCTATCATTTACTGGGAGATACGTGGTAACATCACCAACAATGACTCAGGATTTGCCTATGACTCTTCTTATTCTGTTGATTTTTGGTTAATATATTTTGAAGATACATACATCAATTTAGGACTATTGTGCTGCCTGTTGGAACAGACATTTTGTCATGAAATGCAATTCTTTATTTCTAACTATGTTAATTTGCATTTCCCTGATGATTTGTGATGTTAAGCTTTTTTTCCCCCCATATACTGGTTCACCATTTGTTTCTTGGTTTTTGCTTTTGGAGGTCTTATGAGGTTTTATTCATCCTTTAGAACGGTGACCCTGTTGGTACAAAGAGGTGAAAGCAGTGAGGTTTCCAGAGCTGTGAGCATTTGGAATTAGTTGCCCAGAACGCCTTCTCACCTGGACACAAACTCCTTTTCCTTGAGCAGAACCTGTTCATTTTTTTCCGAATATGTATGCCTCTGGCCCAGTGATTAGTGCAGGGTTGGGAATATACCTCAAGAAAAGCTAATGAGAATGTTCCCCAGGACTTTTTTTTTTTTGCCAGAGCTATGTCAACTCTTGTCTGTTTCCACTGGGATTGTTCAGCTATTGGGATATAAATTTGGAGCTACTAGCAATTGTCTTGCATAGCATGGCAGGCAAACTGAGATCAGGCAGCAATAAGCAGAGTTGAGAAGTAGAGAAATTGAGCCCTGACAATATTATTTGCCGTCCCTGATCCAGTCATACCTGAAACCTCCACAAATCTCCATTATGCAAGTTGGTAAATTCCCCTCTTAAGCCTAGGCCAATTGGAGGCAGAACATTGTCCCATGTAATGGCAGTACAATCAATTAGGAGACTATTTCAAAAGTCTCCATGACTGCCACAATTTGACAGCAAGATAAGAAAAACTTTGGAATCTACCATAGAGGCACTTTACTGAATAATTTAATCAAGAAGCACTGTTTTAAGCAAAAGTCATAGTAAACTTAAAGGTATTTTCATTCACCTTATGTGTATGTTTTTATAGCTGGGTTTTTTTCCTGCAGTTCCTTTACATACTCCTCACTCGTTTCTATCCCTATCTCCTTTTTTTAATGTAATTTTTTTTTTTTTTTTTTTTGAGACGGAGTCTCACTCTGTCGCCCGGGCTAGAGTGCAGTGGCATGATCTCAGCTCACTGCAAGCTCCACCTCCCGGGTTTACTCCATTCTCCTGCCTCAGCCTCCTGTGTAGCTGGGACTACAGGCGCCCGCCACCTCGCCCGGCTAGTTTTTTTGTATTTTTTAGTAGAGATGGGGTTTCACCGTGTTAGCCAGGATGGTCTTGATCTCCTGACCTCGTGATCCGCCCGTCTCAGCCTCCCAAAGTGCTGGGATTACAGGCTTGAGCCACCGCGCCCGGCAAATTTTTTGTTTTTAATATTTGTGGGTACCTAGTGATGTATATATTTATGGGGTACATGAGACGTTTCATTACAGACATGCAGTGTGTAATAATCACATCATGGAATGAGATACCCCTCCTCTCAAGCATTTATACTTTGTGTTACAAACAAACCAATTATAGCATTTTAGTTATTTTTAAATGTACAGTTCAGCTGTTATTGACTATAGTCACCCTGTTGTACTATCAAATAGCAGGTCTTATTCATTCTTTCTATTTTTGTACCCGTTACCCATCCTCACTTCCCCCACTCTGCCATCCCACTACTCTTAGCAGCCTCTAGTACGCATCTTTCTACCCTCTATGTTCATGAGTTCAATTGTTTTAATTTTCAGATCTCACAAATAAACGAGAACATGCTATGTTTGTCTTTCTGTGCCTGACTTACTTCACTTAACATAATGACCTCTAGTTCCATTTACGTTGTTGCAAATGACAGGATATTATTATTTTTATGACTGAGTAATATTCCATTGTGTGTATGCATCATATTTTCTTTATCCATTCATCTGTTGATGAGCACTTAGGTTGCTTCCAAATCTTGGCTATTGTATACAGTGCTTCAACAAACATGAGAGTGCAGATATCTCTTTGATATACTGATTTTCTTTCTTTGGGGTATATACCCAGAAGTGGGATTGCTGGATCATATGGCAGCTCAATTTTTAGTTATTTTGAGGAACATCCAAACTATTCTCCATAGTGGTTGTACTAACTTACATTCCCACCAACAATGTGCAAGGATTCCTTTTTCTCTACATTCTCGCCAGCATTTGTTATTGCCTGTCTATTGGATGTAAGTCATTTTAACTGGGGTGTGGAATATCTTGCCATAGTTTTTCTTTACATTTCTCTGACGATCAATGATGTTGAGTACCTTTTCATATGCCTGTTTGCCATTTGTATGTCTCCTTTTGAGAGATGTCTATTCAAATCTTTTGCACATTTTTAATCCTATCATTAGATTTTTTCCTATAGAGTTATTTGAATTCCTTATATATTGCTGTTATTAACCTTTTGTCATATTAGTAGTTTGCAAATATTTTCTCCCATTCTGTGGGTTGTCTCTTCATTTTGTTTATTGTTTCCTTTGCTGTGCAGTAGCTTTAATTTGATATGATCCCATTTGCCCAGTTTTGCTTTGATTGTCCGTGCTTGTGAGGCATTACTCAAGAAATCTTTGCCCAGACTGAAGTCCTAGAGAGTTTCCCCAATGTTTTCTTGTAGTAGTTTAATAGCCTGAGGTCTTAGGTTTAAGCCTTTAATCCATTTTGATTTGATAGTTGTATGTGGCATGACATAGGAGTCTAGTTTCTTTTTTCTGAACATGTATATCCAGTTTTCCCAGTACCATTTATTGAAGAGACCATCTTTTCCCAAGCAGATGTTCTGGGCACCTTTGGGGATAATGAGTTCACTGTTAATGTGTGGATTTTTTTCTGGGTTCTCAATTCTGTTCCACTGGTCTATGTGTCTGCTTTTATGCCCATACCAGGCTGTTTTTGTTCCTATAGCTCTGTAGTATAATTTGAAGTCAGATAATGTAATTCCTCCAGATTTGCTCTTTTTGCTTAAAATAGCTTTGGCTATTTTGGGTCTTCTGTGTTTCCATATACATTTTAAGATTGGCTTTCTATTTCTGTAAAGAATGTCATTGATCTTTTGATAGGGACTGCTTTGAATCTGTCAATTGTTTGGGGTAGTATGCACATTTGAATAATACTGATTCTTTCCCAGTTGGCCATTTCTGTGTCTTCTTTTGAGAAATGTCTATTCAGATCCTTTGCCCGCTTTTTCTTCCTATTGAGTCATTCGAGTTCCTTATATATTTTGGATATTAAGCCCTTATCAGAGACACAGTTTGCAAATACTTTATCCCATTCTGTATGTTGTCTCTTCACTCAGATGTTTGTTTTCTTGGCTGTGCCGAAACTCTAGTTTGATGTACTCACATTTGTCTAGTTTTGCTTTTGTTGTCTGTGCTTTTGGGTTGATATTCAAATAATAGTTGCTCATACCAATGGCATGGAACTTTTTCTCTATGTTTTTTTCTAGTAGTTTTACAGTTTATACCTTACATTTAAGTTTATAATCTATTTTGATTTTATATTTGCATATAGTGTGAGACGAGAGCCTAATTTTATTCTTTATGTAGATATCCTACTCTCACAACATCATTTATTGATGAGACTGTCCTTTCCACATTGTGTGTTCCTGATATGTTTGTCAAAAGTCAATTGACTGTAAATGCGTGGAACTATTTCTGAACTCTTTATTCTCTTCCATTGGTCTATGTGCCATTTTTTATAACAATTTGTTGTTTTGAGTACTATAGTTTTATAATGTAACAACTATTAGTTATATTGATGTTCTTTTGAAGAGAATGTGTCTTTTTCCCCTGGCACCTTTCATTTTTTTTCATTTTTTATTACTTTTTGCAGTTTGATTATTTGTGCCTCAGTATTGCTTTCCTCTGCGGTTTGCTGAGCTTCTAGAAACTGTAAGATAATGTCTTCAGTTTTAGAAAACTTTTAGCCATAATCTATTTAAAGATTCCTTCTATTACATTCTCTCTCTCCTTACAGGTATATTAGAAATTTTGTGGGATATTCTTCTTTCACTCTGCACTTTTCTTTTTATTTTTTTCCACTGTATTTCACGTTGGATATTTGTCTGTAGAGTCGACTAGTTGTATTTTCTGTTTTGTTCTGTTTTCTCTCTTCCTGTCCAGTGAATTATTAATTTCAAGTATCACGTTTTCTAGATCTAGAATGTTAATTTATTTTTATTTCAACTTTTATTTTAGATATAGAAGGTACATGTGCAGATTTGTTACATGGAAATATTGCATGATGTTGAGGTTTGGAGTACGGATACTTTCACCTTGGTAGCGAGCATAGTACTTCGTAGGTAGTTTTTAAGCCTATTTTCCCTCCTTTCACCCTCTAGTTGTACACGGTGTCTGTTTGTCCCATATTTATGTTCATTTGCACTCAATACTTAGCTCCCACTTATAAATGAGAACATGCTATATTTGGTTTTCAGTTCCTGCATTAATTTGCTTAGGCTATAGTCTCCAGCTCTATCCATATAGCTGCAAAGGACACGATTTCACTCTCTTTTATGGCTGTGTAGTATCCCAACGTGCATAGGTACCATATTTTCATCATCCAAGCTACCACTGATAGGTACCTGACTTGGTTCCATGTTTTTGCTATTGTGAATAATGCAGTGATGAATATACAAGTATATGTGTCTTTCTGGTAGAATGATTTATTTTGGGAGAGTATATACACAGTAATGATATTGCTGGGTTTAATTGTAGTTCTGTTTAAAATTCTTTAAGAAATTTCCTGACTGCTTTCCACAGTGGTTTGACTTATTCACATTCCTACAAAGTGTATATGTGTTCCCTTTTCTTCACAGCCAGCATCTGTTTTCATTCTTATTTTTTGACTTTAAAAATTGCCATTTTGACAGGTATAAGATGTTATCTCAGTGTGGTTTTGATTTGCATTTCTCTGATGATTGGTGATATTGAGCATTTCTTCATATGTTCATTGACCACTTCTAGTCTTCTTTTGAGAAGTGTCTCTTCATGCCCTTTGGCAATGTTTTAATTGGGTTATCTGTGTTTTGCTTTTGATTTAAGTTCACTCTAGATTCTGAATATTAGGCTTTGGTCAGATGCATAGTTTGTGATTATCTTTTCCCATTCTGTAGGTTCCCTATTTGCTCTGTTGATAGTTTCTTTTGCTCTACAGAAGCTCTTTAGTTTAATACTATTCCACTTGTCTGTTTTTTGTTTTGTTACAATTGCTTTTGGGGACTTAGCCAAGAAGCCATTGACAACATCAATGTCCAAAAGAGTATTCCTAGATTGTCTTTCAGGGTTTCTTGTAGTTTGAGGTCTTACATTTAAATCTTTAATCCAGTATGAGTTAATTTTTGTAAATGGTAAAAGGTAGGTGTCCAGCTTCTATCTTCTGCATATGGCTAGTTATCCTAACACCGTTTATTGAATAGGGAGTCCTTTTTCCATTGCTGGTTTTTGTCAGCCTTGTCAAAGATCAGATGGTGGTAGGTTTGTGGCTTTATTTCTGAGTTTTCTGTTCTATTTTATTGGTCTATATGTCTGTTATTTTACCAGTGTCAAGCCGTTTTGGTTACTGTGACTTTGTGGTATAGTTTCAAGTTGGGTAGTGTGATGCCTTCAGCTTTATTCTTTTTGCTTGGGATTGCTTTGCCTAGAATGTTAATTTTTTGAATAGATTTTGATTCTCTGCTGAATTTTCCCATCTTTTCATTCTTTTTGTTCATCTTTTAATTTTTTTTCTACTCTAGCTATAATTATTTTACAGTCTTTGTCTGCTAAATCCAATATTTGCATCTGTGGTTATGCATCAATTGTTTATTTTTGTAATGATTGTAAGTCAACTTATTCTGCCTCATTCACAGGTCTAGTAATGTTTTATTGTATATCAGGCAGTGTGTATTAAAAAAAATTATAAAGAATCAACCACTCTACTCCTGCAAGAATGGCCAAAATAACAAAATCAAAAAAAAAAAAAAAAAAAGATGTTGGCGTGGAGGTGGTGAAAAGAGGACACTTTTATGCTGTTGGTAGAAATGTAAACTAGTACAACCACTATGAAAAACAGTGTGGAGATTCCTTAAACAAATAAAAGTATTTTACCATTTGATCCAGGAATCCCACTACTAGGTATCTAACCAGGTGAAATAAGTCATTATACAAAAAAGATACTTGCACATGCATGTTTATCACAGCATAATTCACAATTGCAAGAATATGAAACCAGCCCAAATGCCCATCAATCAATGAGTGGATGAAGAAAATATGGTGTATATACACCATGGAGTACTAGTCAGCCATTAAAGACAACAAAATAATGGCATTCGCAGTAACCTGAATGGAATTGGAGATTCTTATTCCAAGTGAAGTAACTCAGAAATGGAAAGCCAAACATCATATGTTCTCACTCATAAGTGGGAGCTAGCCTATGAGGTCGCAAAGGTATAAGAATGATACAATGAACTCTGGAGACATAGGAAAAATGGTGGGAGGGGGATGAGGTAAAAATATTATGCATTGGGTACAGTGTACACTGCTTGGGTGATGGGTGCACCAAAATCTCAGAAATCACCACTAAGGAACTTATTTAGGTGACCAAACACCACGTGCTCCCCGCAAAACCTATTGAAATAAAAAATAAATTTTTTAAAAATAAGTAAATAATTTAAAAAGAGTCAGATGACGTCTTCCATCAGAGAAGATTCTCCCTTTCCTTGGCAGATAGGGTAAGAGTTTAATTATGTAAATACTGTAAGAAGAAATTAATATCAATTGTGCTTGTGTTACCATTTTAGTAAGATCCAATCTATCTCTAGTTCATCCCCATTCCTTAAGAGTTCCCCTGCTGACATTTTGATTGAAAACCTGGAAAATCTCTGTCTCATCAACTCTAAATGACTGACAGGAATCTGGATTTTTTAATTGAAGGACTTGAGGTTGTATATTTCATCTCCAGTACCATGAGATTTCAAAATCTATAAAATGTCCTGAAGGTGAGATTGTTTGCAGTAGACAGCTCCCACACAGGACATTATTATTATTATTATTATTATTATTATGATACTTTAAGTTCTGGGGTACATGTGCAGAACATTCAGGTTTGTTACACAAGTATACATGTGCCGTGGTGGTTTGCTGCACCCGTCAATCCATCATCTACATCAGGTATTTCTCCTAATGCTATCCCTCACCTAGCCCCCCACCCTCCGACAGGCCCCAGTGTGTGATGCCCCCAACCCTGTGTCCATGTGTTCTCATTGTTCACCTTCCACTTGTGAGTGAAAACATGCGGTGTTTGGTTTTCTGTTCTTGCGTTAGTTTGCTGAGAATGATGGTTTCCAGCTTCACCCACATCCCTGAAAAGGACACAAACTCATCCTTTTTTTATAGCTGCATAGTATTCCATGGTATATATGTACCACATTTTCTTTATCCAGTCTATCATTGATGGGCATTTGGGTTGATTCCAAGTATTTGCTATTGTGAACAGTGCCACAATAAACATACTCTGCACAGGACTCTATCTCTTTTTTATTGATACACAACATTTGTAAAATTCTAGCTGTTGCAAATATACAATACATTGTTGTTAACTATAGTCACCCTACTCTGCCATGAAACACCAAAACTTATTCCTCCAATTTAATGCTATGTCTATATCCAGTAACAAACCTCTTTTCATCTCCCCCAACTCATAAACTATTCCCAGCCTCTGTTATCTATTATTCTATTCAATACCTCCATGAGATCAAATATTTTAGCTTCCACATATGAGTAAGAGCACGTGATATTTGTCTTTGTGTGCCTAGCTTATTTAATTTAACATAATGACTTCCAGTTCTATCCATGTTGCTGCAAATGACATAATTTTATGCTTGTTTATGGCCAAATAGTATTCCATTGTGTGTATATAGCACATTTTATTTATTCAATGGACAAATGCATATATTCGCTACAGTGAATAGCACTTCAGTAAACATTTGTGTACAAGACATTGGAAATATGCTTTCATTTCTCTGGAGTACATGCCTTGGAGTGGACTTGTTGAATCATATAGTAGATGCGTTTAAGTTTTTAAGTAATTACCACAACATTTTGGAAAGATGTCTTATCTTACATTCCAACTAGCAGTGTATGAGTTTCAGTTGCTCTACATCTTGGTCAGCATTTGATATTTCCAGGGTTTTTTTTTGTTTGTTTGTTTGTTTGCTTTGCTTTTAGATCTTGCAGTAGATGTGTAGCGGTATCTCATTGATGTCTTTATTTGAATTTTTCTTTTTCTTTTTTTTTTTTTTTTTTTTGAGATAGAATCTTGCTCTGTCCCCCAGGCTGGAGTGCAGTGGAGCTATCTTGGCTCACTGCAAGCTGCGCCTCCCAGGTTCACGCCATTCTCCTGCCTCAGCCTCCCGGGTAGCTGGGACTACAGGAGGCCACCACCACGCCCGGCTAATTTTTTTTTGTATTTTCAGTAGAGACAGGGTTTCACCATGTTAGCCAGGATGGTTTTGATCTCCTGACCTCATGATCCGCCCGCTTCAGCCTCCCAAAGTGCTGGGATTACAGGCGTGAGCCATTATTTGAATTTTTCTAATGGATAGTGATGTTTAGCATCTTTTCATATGCTTATTTGCCACTCATATATCTTCTCTATTTATCAGTTCTTTTGTTCATTTTGTGATTGAGTTATTTGTTTCCTATTGTTGAGTTTTAAGAGTTATTTATATACTCTGTATACAAGTCCTTTGTCAGAAATGTGATTTGCAAATATTTCCCCCAGTCTTTGGTTTGTCTTTTTTCTTTTTAATGTGAAAGGGCTCAAGTTTGATCCAGAGTGCAACCAGGAAGAATTTAGATTTATTGATAAAATTCAAGTCAAGAGCAAGGGTATAGGTAATGGGGGCTTATGGAGTTTTATTGTAATTGGGGAGGTAGGGCCAGGATAAAGAGGCCAAGTCTTGTGTAGTTTGAAATGTCTGCCAACAGCAAGAGACAAAGGGAGTGTTCAGACTTTCTTATCTTGTTGTCTACATGTAAGGTAAATGGGTGTGGGGAGAGTTGGGGCCCTAGAAGCTCTCATAGTCAAAAATAGTCTTTCTCTTTATACAGAATTTGTGCCCTTCTTGGGAAATCCTCTTGCTATTTCTGATGTGAGTAATAAGCTTTATTTATTATTTATTAATGTATATATGTCATTTACCCCACATCTAGATAAATTCCTGGGTTTGATGGCCAGGCTGCCTGATGTCAAGCAGGGGAGCCTAGACACCCAAATAAAACAATTGCCAAAGTAAGCAGAGAAGGCTGCCTGGGCAAAGACCATGAATGCAATGGATTTTTCTTCTCTTGCTTATGGCTTACAAACTGGGTCCATTTCACAGCTCAGTGGGTTTGGACAGACTCAATCAATAGTTGGTGTGCTTGTGCTTTGAGCTATATCACTCTATGTCGATTCCGCTGGATTCTACCAAGTCCTTGCCCCAAATTTAGCAGGTCTAAGCTTGACATTGCATGTGGGGAAACAAGGCTGAGAAGCTTGACACTAGATAGGGTTGGGAAAGCAAAAAAGGGCATAAAGGCTAAGGAACCTTACCCCTAACTACATCCTAAGAGATGCCAGGCCCATTTGTTGGAGAGAATAGGGCCACAGTCTGGTGTCTTTGCCAGGCACTGCTCTCTGCATTTCCCGAACATTTCCTGCAAAGGGACTAAGTATTCCCCAGGTGGTTCCTCTTATGATGAAGAGTTACTATAAGGCATTTAGAGTCCATGCTGCCACTTGCAGATAGTTAATTAGAAAGCTCCAAGGTCAAAAGTACTTCTGTTTCTGTAGCTGTCCTCAATTGTATTGCAGTATTTTGAACTACATTGGGATTCTCTAGAGGGGAAAATGTTAAAATAAAAATCCCCTTAAATATTCTAAATTACAAAAGATAAAGAAGAAATTACTAGGAATAAAGAAAGTAATAATTGTCATAATGACACATATTTTGTTCTGTCAAATAAAAATCCCTAGATTATAATTCAGAGCTTATCATAAGATTGCATGATAAAGGAAAGGGGAAATAATTTGTTTTACCTCTAAGGTCCCAAACAGATACAATAAATTATATACAATTAAATTCTCAGCTCTAATGGTCAATCTCACTAAATCAGACCCTATATATTTGTCACAATTTTAACTAATAAGGATTACCAAATTAGATACCAGTCTATTCAACTTATTGAAGGAAGGGCTCATTATTTCAGTGGTTTCCCCTTTACTTGTCCCATTTGACCTATGTTAAGACAAAATAAAAATGAGTGGCACCTGAATGAATCATTATAATGCCTCCTATCATAGCAGCACCCATAAAACTCCAAATCCAAACATTATTGAAATGACAAATTCAATACAACAAGGCTGCTGGAAAATAATTTGCTATTTTAGATTTAACTGACATATTCTATTCAGCACCTCTTTCAATAGCTTCCCAACCTCAAGTCATATATCTCTTCAAAGGGAAACAGTACGCCTTTACTCAGCTCCCCATGAAACATGAAAGGTCCAGCCATCACACATAGACTATGCAGACAAAACCTGAGTCACATCTAGTTGCCACCAAGATTTCAGCTATGACATTGTATTGATGACACTCTTTCAATGGGGACATCTAAATACCCATTAAAGAACTTTCTTAGGTCTATTTGGACTTTTCAGGTGCTGTATTTCCATTGATAAGTTTTATTACTTGTGTGCCTGCTTGTTATAAATGGGGCCTGCCTCACCAACAAGCCCTCAAGGCTGTACCCTTAATCATCCAACGAGTACTTCCTTCAATGTCACCAGGCCCACTTCTTTCTAAATGAATCATTAGCAACCCTTACTCATGCTGCTTGGGGCCTCTAGACTACTCAAGATGGGCATTGCTTGCCATCTTGGGTTTTCAGTGCAAAAAACAATCAAACAAACAAAAAACAAAAAACAAAAAAAGCAAAAACAAGACAAAATAAAGCCTGCCTTCTTAAGCCTCCAGATATACTCTATAGATAGGTCTTTTATTATTGATTCAATTGTAGAACTCAATATTTGTCTGTGCAGGGTTACAATTTCTTCCTGATTCAATCTTGGAAGATTGTATGTTTCCAGGAATTTATTCATTTTCTTTAGATTATCTAGTTTGTGTGCATAGACGTGTTCATAACAGTCACAGAAATACTGTGGAATCAGTTGTGATACCACCTTTGTTTTTTCTGATTGTGCTTATTTGAATCTTCTCTCTCTTATTCATTGTTAATCTAGCTAGTAGTCAATTGATCTTGTTTATCCTTACCAAGAACCAACTTGTCATTTCATTGATTCTTTCTGTGAATCTCTGGGTCTCAATTATGTTCAGTTCCAATCTGATCAGTTTTTATATTCTGCTGTAAGCTTTGAGGTTCTTGTTTTTCTAATTTTTCTAGGTGTGATGTTAGATTATTAATTTGAGATTGTACTAACTTCTTGAGGTAGGCAATTAGCACTGTAAACTTTCCTCTTCATACCACTTTTGTTGCATCCCAGAGATTTTGGTATGTTGTATCCCTGTTTTCGTTTATTTCAAAGATTTTTAAAAAATTCCTTCCTTGATTTTGTTGTTACCCAAAAGTCATTCAGAATCAAGTTGTTTAATTTCCATGGAATTGTGTGATTTTGAGAGATCTTCTCGGTATTGATTTCTGTTTTTAGTTCACTGTGTTCTGACAGTATTGTTGGTATAATTTCATTTTTTAAAGTTTATTAAGACTTGCTTTGCAACCAAGCATGCAGACAATCTTGGAGTATGTTCGATGTGCAGGTGAGAAGAATGTATATTCTGTGATTGATGGGTGAAGTATTCTATAGATGTCTATTAGGTCCATTTGGTCAAGAATCAAGTTTAATTCCAGAATTTCTTTGCTAGTTTTCTTCCTAATAATCTATCTAATTCTGTCAGTGGGGTGTTGAAGTTCACTACTGTAATTGCGTATATGTCTAAGTCTTTTTGTATGTCTAAAAGTACTTGTTTTATGAATCTGGGTGAGCCAATGTTGCATGTATGTATATTTAGAATCATTAAGTCATCTTTTTAAATTTGTCATTATATAATGCCCTTCTTTGATCATTTTTGCTGTTGTGGGTCTAAAGTCTGTTTTATCTGATACAAGAGTAGTGACCCCTGCTCTTTTTGTATTTTGTTTGCATTAGTGTTTCTTCATCCAATCCTTTACTTTGAGCCTGTGGGTTCCATTTTGTGTGAGATAGGTCCCTCAAAGACAGAAGATGAATAGATTTTGTTTTTTTTAATCCAACTTGCCATTCTTCGCCTTTTACATGGGATGTTTAGACCATTTGTGTTCAAGGTTAATATTGATATGAGAGGTTTTGATTCTATTGTGAATTTGTTAGCTCTTTGCTTTGTAGTCTCTATTTTGTTTATGCTTTTTATAGGGTCTATGGGTTATTAACTTAAGTGTGTTTTTGTGGTAGTCAGTATCATTCTTTTGTTTCCATATTTAGAACTCCCTGATAGTTTGCTAAGAATGATGGTTTCCAGCTGCATCCATGTCCCTACAAAGGACACAAACTCATCATTTTTTATGGCTGCATAGTATTCCTTGGTGTATATGTGCCACATTTTCTTAATGCAGTCTGTCACTGATGGACATTTGGGTTGATTCCAAGTCTTTGCTATTGTGAATAGTGCCACAATAAACATACGTGTGCATTATCACAAGAACAGAAAACCAAACACCGCATGTTCTCACTCATAGGTGGGAACTGAACAATGAGATCACTTGGACTCGGGAAGGGGAACATCACACACCGGGGCCTATCATGGGGAGGGGGGAGGGGGGAGGGATTGCATTGGGAGTTATACCTGATGTAAATGACGAGTTGATGGGTGCTGACGAGTTGATGGGTGCAGCACACCAACATGGCACAAGTATACATATGTAACAAACCTGCACGTTATGCACATGTACCCTAGAACTTAATAATAATAAAAAATAAATTAAAAAAATAGAACTCCCTGAAAAATCTCTTATAATGCTGGTCTAGTGTTAACAATTCCCTTATCATTTGCTTGTCTGGAAAATATTTCATTTCTCCTTCACTTATGAAGCTTAGTTTGGCAAGATATAAATTCTTGGTTGAAATTTAGTTTTTTTATGAATGCTGAAAATAGTCCCCCAATATCTCCTGGATTGTAAAACTTCTGCTGAAAAATTTACTGTTAGCTTGATGTCACTCCCTTTGTGTTTGATCTGTCCTTTCTCTACAGCTGCCTTTAAGATTTTTTTTCTTTGGCATTGACCTTGAATAGTCTGGTGACTATATGCCTTGGTGAAGTTCATTTTGTATAGTACCTCACAGGTGGACTCTGGATTTCTTGTATATGGATGCCTATTTTTCTAGCAAGATTGGGAAGTTTTCTTGAATTATTCCCTAAAATGTATTTTTCCTGTTTGTTTACTTTCTTCCTCACCCCCCTCAGGATTGCCAATAATTTGTATGTTTTGTCACTTTACATAATACGGTATTTCTTGAAGACCCTCCTCATTTATTAAAATTCTTTTCTCTTTATTTTTGTCAGGCTAATTTAGTTCAAAAGACGAGTCTTCAAACTCTAATATTATTTATTCTGCTTCATCCAGTTTAATTAATAAAGTTTTCAATTGTATCTTAACAATTTTTAAGTGAGTTTCCAATTACAGAAGCTCTGCCTGATTTCTTTTTAAGATGTTTATCTCTTCCTTTCTTTTCTAGGTTGCTTTAGAAATTTGTTCATGTTGATTTTTAACTTTGCCTTGAATTGCATTGAGCTTCTTTGCTATCCATGCTTTAAATTCTTTATCTCTCATTTCTGAATTTCTATTTTGTTTAGGGATTACAGCTGGAGAGCTAATGTGATCCTTTGGTGGTGTAACTACATTCAGATTTTTTATGGTGCCAGAATTATTGGGCTGGTTCCTTCTCATTTGGAGATGCTGGCACTTCTAATTTTTGCAAATACTTCTGTGCAGGTAGGATATTTTTCTTTTTCTTTCTTTTCTTAAAATGTTATTATTATTTCATTATTAATATTTTTTCTTTCCCTTTCATGCCCCTCCTATGGGGTGTGACTAGAGAATGCTTGATGCTTGGGAGTCTTTTGGCTTAGCTTCTACAGCACTATGCACTTCTTTTGGCACAGTTTATATTAGGCTGTGCAGTTTATCCAACAAGTCTGTAAATGGCATTCATAGTTATGAGCTGGCTGGGAGCAACATATGTGGGTATATACTTGATCATTGTTCCTGGCAGAAGCTCTCTGTTGCCTCAGGCAATGGGTTGATTTATAGAATGCACAGTGGTCAGAGCTCTTTCCTCAGGCATGGGAGAGCAGGAGCCACAAAAGGAGGGTCCAGACTGGGTGTGTCCACCTGCAGGTCCCCTGATGGCAGGCACAAGCACCAGTGCCAAGGGAGAATCCATTGGGTAGCCACCAGGCACACAATGGTGTGCCTAGGCATGGAGCTGGCAAACCTCCTCAGCTATAAGTTCTCTACACAGGGATGGGGGGCATTTAAGCTTATCATCCAGGAGAGTGGGCACTCCAGATGCCTGGATATATGCTTCGATGTGGAGCAGAGAGGGCCCCCCTGCAACAAGATCTCTACACAAAGGAGGTTGGGCACCTCAGGCTGCTGAAGCAGGCAAACAAGTGTTCCATGTGTCTGGACATCTGCCTAGGCGTGGAGCAGAGATGACACCCTGCAAGATCTCTGCACAGAAGGTATGGGGCATCTCAGACTGCTTGACCAAACAAGTACGTTCTCTGAATGTTTAGAGATCTGCCTGAGTATGTCAGAAAAGGTCCTACTGCACCAAAATCTCTGCACAAGATGGGTGGGGTTGGTCATGCTGCAGATTCTGGTGAGCAGGTGTTCCAAATATCTGGAGGTCTGACTGGGCATGGAGCAGAGAGAACTGCACCAAGAACTATGTGCAGGAAGGGTGCGGTGGCTCAGGCTGCTGAACAAGGAGAACAGGTGTTCCAATGGCTGAAGGTCAGCCTGGGCATGGAGCAGAGAAAACTGCATCAAGAACTATGTGTGGCAAACCTGGGGTGGCTCAGGCTGCTAAGCCAGGTGAATGGGTGCTCCAAATGCTTGGAGATCTGCTTGAGTGTGGAGCAGAGAGCACACCCCTGCACCACAATATATGTCCAGGAAGGGTGGAGTGGCTCAGGCTGCTGATCCTGACAAGTGGGTGCTCCAATGCCTGGACTTCTGCCTCAGGGTGGAGCAGAAAGGTCCCCCTTGTACTGTGATATCAGAGAAGCAGGGTGGGGAACCCAGCAATGGTACATGCAGATCAGTTCAATGTTGCCAAGCTAGCCCTGGGTGCAAGACTTTTTGCCCAAAAGAAACTGCAGCTATAGCAGCTCTCATCCCACCCCAGGCATGGGAAGGGAATGAGCACAGTTATAGCACCTACTGTTGAGGCACTTTTCACGGTTCTGGCTATGGAGGCCACTACTCCACTCCAGAGCAGGAACTCCAATGTCTGATCCAAGACTAAATGCCTGCATGGCCACACTGCCAGGTTGCCAAAGAATTGCTGTCTTCGGATGGACCTGGGTTAAAGGTGGTATCCTGCTCTCAATCCTGGGTCTGGGAAAATGCGTGAAGCTTCCCCTGTTTTCTTTCCCTCACAGTATCTCCAAACCTGTCCCCAGGTTAACTCCAGGACTTGGGAGAAGCAAAGTGCTCTCCATTGGCCTGGTTCGCTTGGATCTCTAAGGGAAAACTGAGTCACAGAGGGTGGATCTCTTCCTCTCTCATGTACTGGGGTTTCACTCACTTTTATCAGACAAATGCCATTATGGGGGCAGTTTACCGGCATTCGCCTTTCCAAGATCTGGTGTATTCTTCACGATTCTGATGGATTCCCATTTTTCTTTCTTGAATTAAAGCTCAGAGTCTATCTTTATACACTATATTGTTATTTCCAGGTGCCTGAGGCATGCTGAAAGCCTCTACTTCACAACCTTGAAAAAAATAGTTTTAGCCCTTATGTTTAGATCTTTAACACATTTTTAAAAATTATATAATTTTTTTCCAAAAGTTATTGGGGTAGGTGTGTGGTATTTGGTTACAGGAGCAAGTTCTTCAGTGGGGATTTGTTAGATTTTTGTGCATCCATCACCCGAGCAGTATACACTGCACCATATTTATAGTCTTTTATCCCTCACTCTCTTCCCACTCTTCCCCCCAAGTCCCCAAAGTCCATTGTATCATTTTTATGCCTTTGTGTCCTCATAGCTTAACTCCCCCATATCAGTGAGAACATACAATGTTTGGTTTTTCATTTCTGAGTTACTTCACTTAGAATAATAGTCTCCAATCTCATTCAGGTCACAGCAAATGCTGTTAATTCATTTCTTTTTATGGCTGCATAGTATTCCATTGTACATATGTACCACAGTTTCTTTATCAACTCTTTGATTGATGGGCATTTGGATTGTTTCCATGATTTTGCTACTGCGAATTGTGCCATTATAAACATGCGTGTGCAAGTATCTTTTTTGAATACTGACTTATTTTCCTCTGGGTAGTTACCCAGTAGTGGGACTGCTGGATCAAACAGTAGTTTTACTTTTAGTTCTTTAAGGAATCTCCACACTGTTTCCACAGTGGCTGTACTAATTTACATTCACACCTGTTCACTGTGTCCATACCAACATCTACTGTTTTTAGATTTTTTTATTATGGCCATTCTTGCAAGAGTAAGGTGGTATCACATGGTGGTTTTGATTTGCATTTCCCTTATCATTAGTGATGTTAAGCATGTTTTCATATGTTTGGTGGTCATTTGTATATCTTCTTTTGAGTATTGTCTATTCATGTCCTTGGCCCACTTTTTGATGGGATCGTTTGTTTTCTTCTTACTGATTTGTTTGAGTTCATTGTAAATTCTGGGTATTAGTCCTTTGTCAGATATATAGATTGTGAAGATTTTCTTCCACTCTGTGGGTTTTCTGTTTACTCTGTTGATTATTTCTTTTGCTGTGAAGAAGCTTTTTTAATTTTATCAAGTCTCATGTGTTTATCTCACTGCCTGATTTCAAACTATGCTATTATGTTATAGTCACTAAAACAGCATGGTAGTGGTATAGAAATAGGCACATTGTCCAGTGGAACAGAATAGAGAACCCAGTAATAAACCCAAATACTTACAGCTAACTGATCTACAACAAAGCAAACAAAAACATAAAGTGGGGAAGGAACACCCTTTTCAACAAATGGTGCTGAGATAATTGGCTAGCCACATGTTGGAGAATGTAACTGGATAGTCATCTCTCTCCTTATACAAAAATCAATTCAAGATAGATTAAGGACTTAAACCTAAAATCTGAAACTATAAAAATTCTAGAAAGTAACGCTGGAAAAACTCTTGTAGACATTGGCTTAGGCAAGGATTTCATGACCAAGAATGCAAAAAGCAAATGCAATAAAAACAAAGATAAAATATCTGGGACCTAGGTAAATCAGGGATTTCTTCTTTGTTTGGATCCATTGCTGGTGAGTTAGCGTGATTTTTTAGGGGTGTTAAAGAGCCTTGTTTTGTCACATTACCAGGGCTGGTTCCTTTTTATTTGGGTAGGCTCTGTCAGAGGGAAGGTTTAGGGTGGAAGGTGTTGTTCAGAAGGGGATATTCCCTTGATATAGTAGTCTCCCCTTTTTCCTATGGATGTGGCTTCCTGTGAGCTGAACTGCAGTGATTGTTGTCTCTCTTCTGGGTCTAGCCACCCAGCAAGTCTACCCAGCTCCAGACTGGTACTAGGGATTCTCTGGACAGAGTCCTGTGATGTGAACTGTCTATGTGTCTCTCAGCCATGGATACCAGTGTGTGTTCCGGTGGAGGTCTTGGGGGAGTGCAATGGACTTCATGAGGGTTCTTAGCTTTGTTGTAATACTCTATTTTTGTGCTGGTTGGCTTCCTGCAGGGAGGTGGTGCTTTCCAGAAAGCACCAGCTATAGTAGTATAGAGAGGGACTGGTGGTGGATGGGGCCCTGAAATTCTTAAGATTATATGCCCTTTATCTTCTGCTATCAGGGTGGATAGGGAAGGACCATCAGGTGGTGGTGGGGCTAGATGTGTCTGAGCTCAGAATCTCCTTAGGTGGGTCTTGCTGTGGCTGCTGGGGGGGATGGGAGTGAGACTCACAAGTCACTGGAGTTATGTACCTAAAAAGATTATAGCTGCCTCTGCTGAGTCATGCAGGTTGTCAGGGAAGTGGGCTAATGCCATCAGTCACAGGCCTCGTCCAGCTCCCACGCAGAATGAAGGACTGGTCTCACTCCCACCACGCCCCCACAACAGCCCTGTGTCTGTTTCCAGGTGGAGGGCATGATGGAGTTGAAAATTTGCCCTGGGCTACCCTCCTCCTAGCTGCAAGAGAAAAGGGCTTGTTTATTCCCCACCTGTGTAGTCTGCACACCAGATTTGTGCCCTCCCCTGAGTTCTGGACAGGAGGCATCTTGCTCTGTCCAAATTATTACAAAGTTCAGCTAGAGATTTCCTTCTCCCTGTGGCGTTATACCCCCTGCTTCTCTGGTCACCCACATGGTGGATTTCTGTGGTGCCAGGCAAGAATCGTCGACTAGGAGATGCAGCGAGCTCCCAGGACCTTTCTGCTCCTTCCTCTACCCCTATATTTCACTCGACTCTCTAAATTGGCTCAACTACATGTAAGGTGGGAAACTTCTCTGGCAAACAGAACTTCAACTTCTCCAGTGGCGGTGTGTGTTCAGAAGAGAAGGGTCTCCCTTTCCCATTTCTGCATTTGGGGCGCTCACGGTATTTGGGGTGTCTCCCGGGTACTGCAGGAGCAGTCTGCTTCCTTCAGAGGGTCTGTGGATCTTTTTGGGATTGTTGGTTTGTTCTTTCAGTCGATCTGGAGCTAAAATTCACAATGCGAGCTTCCCCAAGCTGCTCTGTCCAGAGCTGCAATCTAGTCCTGCCTTCCATCCGCCATGATGATCGCTAAGCCTCCTTTAATACATTTTAAAATATTTTTTGTATATGATGTAAAGTAGCAGTCAAATTTATTCTTTTTCATGTGAATATCCAGTTTTCCCAACATCACTTGTTGGAGAAACTGCCTTTTTTCCATTGTGTGGTCTTGGCATTCTCATCAAACATCATTTGACTCTATACTGAAGGATTTATTTCTGGACTCTCTATTCTTTTACATTGGTATGTATGTCTGTCTTTATGCTATTACCACACTGTATGTTTTGTTTACTATAGTTTTGTAGTAAATTTGAAACCAGGAAGTGTGAGGTCTCCAAATTTATTCTTCTTTTTCAAGACTATTTTGTCTATTTGGGTCATTTGAGATTCCATATGAATTTTAAGTTATTGTTTTCATTGCTGCAAAAAGTACATTGGGATTTTGATAGAGATTGCATTGAGTCTATAGATTTCTTTGGGTAGTATGACGGTTAATTTTATGTGTCAACTTGATTAGTCATTGGGTGCCCAGATATTTAGTCAAAGCATTATTCTGCATATGTCTAGGAGGGTCTTCCTGAATGAAGTTAAGATTTGAATCTGAAGACTGAGTAAAGCAGATTGACTTCCCTAATTTTTGTAGGCCTCATCCAATCAGTTGAAAGCCTGAATAGAACAAAAAGGCTGAGTACGAGGGAATTTATCCAGCCTGATTGCCTTCGAGCTGGTACATCTGTTTTTTTTTTTTTTTTCCTGCCTTTAGACTCAAACTGAAACATTGGCTCTTCCTGGGTCTTGAGCCTGTTGGACTCAGACTAGCTACATCATCAGCTTTCCTAGTTCTTAGGCCTTTGTACTAACATTGGCTCTCTTGGGTTTTTAGCTTGGCAACTGCAGATTGGGAGATTTGTAGGCCTCCATAATCACATGAGCCAATTCCATATAATAGTTAAATGTATACAGGTATGAATTCTATTGGTTCCGTTTCTCTGGAAAACCCTAACACTGGTAGTATAAACATTTTGACAATATTAAGCCTTCTCTACTATGAACAACTCTATGCTCACAAACTAGGAAACCTAGAGGAAATGGATACATTTCTGGAAATATGCAAACTTCCAAAATTGAACCAGGAAGAAAGAGAAATCCTGAATAGACCAATAATGAATGAGATTAAGTCAGTAATAAGAATCTCTCAACAACTACAAAAAAAAAAAAAAAAAAAGCCTGAGATCACATGAATTAGCAGCCAAATGCTACCAAATGTATAAAAAAAGAACTAATACCAATCTTATGGAAACTGTTCCAAAATCAAAGAGGAGGAAATCCTCCTTAACTCATTCTACAAAGCCAGTATCACCCTGATAACAAAGTCAAAGAACACAACAAAAAGGAAAACTACACACCAATATCCTGGATTAACCTAGATTCAACAGTTCTCAACAAAATACTAGCAAACCAAATTCAACACCACATCAAAAAAAAAAAAAAAACAAAAACAAAAACAAAAACAAAAAAACACCGTGATCAAGTGGGATTTATTACAGGGATGCAAGAATGGTTCAACCTATGCATATCAATAAATGTGATTCACCACATAAAGAGAATGAATAACAAAAAACCATGTTATCATCTCAATAGATGCAGAAAAAGCAATTGGTAAAATTCAACATCTCTTTATGACAAAAACCTCCAAAACCTAAGTATAGAAGGGGCATATCTCAAAATAATAAAAGTTATATATGAGAAACCGACAGCCAACATCATACCGAATTGGAAAAAGCTGAAAACATTCCTCTTAACAAGAGAAGGACACCCACTTTCACCACTTCTATTCAACATAATACTGGAAGTCCTAGCCAGAGCAATCAGGGAAGAGAAAGAATAAAAAGTATCCAACTTGGAAAAGAGGAGGTCAAATTTTCTGTTTGTTGATAATACCTATAAAATCCTAAAGATTCCTCCAAAGGACTCCTAAATTTGAATTCAGTAAAGTCTCAGGATACAAAGTAAGCTTACAAAAATCAGTAGCATTTTCTTTTTTTTTTTTTTTCTTTTTTTTTTTTTTAATTTATTTATTATTATTATACTTTAAGTTGTAGGGTACATGTGCATAACGTGCAGGTTTGTTACATATGTATACTTGTGCCATGTTGCTGTGCTGCACCCATCAACTCGTCATTTACATCAGGTATAACTCCCAATGCAATCCTTCCCCCCTCCCCCCTCCCCATGATAGGCCCCGGTGTGTGATGTTCCCCTTCTTGAGTCCGAGTGATCTCATTGTTCAGTTCCCACCTATGAGTGAGATCATGCGGTGTTTGGTTTTCTGTTCTTGTGATAGTTTGCTAAGAATGATGGATTCCAGCTGCATCCAAGTCCCTACAAAGGACTCAAACTCATCCTTTTTGATGGCTGCATAGTATTCCATGGTGTATATGTGCCACATTTTCTTAATCCAATCTGTCACTGATGGACATTTGGGTTGATTCCAAGTCTTTGGTATTGTGAATAGTGCCACAATAAACATACTTGTGCATGTGTCTTTATAACAGCATGATTTATAATCCTTTGGGTATATACCCAGTAATGGGATGGCTGGGTCATATGGTACATCTAGTTCTAGATCCTTGAGGAATCGCCATACTGTTTTCCATAATGGTTGAACTAGCTTACAATCCCACCAACAGTGTAAAAGTGTTCCTATTTCTCCACATCCTCTCCAGCACCTGTTGTTTCCTGACTTTTTAATGATTGCCATTCTAACTGGTGTGAGATGGTATCTCATTGTGGTTTTGATTTGCATTTCTCTGATGGCCAGTGATGATGAGCATTTTTTCATGTGTCTGTTGGCTGTATGAATGTCTTCTTTTGAGAAATGTCTGTTCATGTCCTTTGCCCACTTTTTGATGGGGTTGTTTGTTTTTTTCTTGTAAATTTGTTTGAGTTCTTTGTAGGTTCTGGATATTAGCCCTTTGTCAGATGAGTAGATTGCAAAAATTTTCTCCCATTCTGTAGGTTGCCTGTTCACTCTGATGGTAGTGTCTTTTGCTGTGCAGAAGCTCTTTAGTTTAATGAGATCCCATTTGTCAATTTTGGCTTTTGCTGCCGTTGCTTTTGGTGTTTTAGACATGAAATCTTTGCCCATGCCTATGTCCTGAATGGTACTACCTAGGTTTTCCTCTAGGATTTTTATGGTATTAGGTCTAACATTTAAGTCTCTAATCCATCTTGAGTTAATTTTCGTATAAGGAGTAAGGAAAGGATCCAGTTTCAGCTTTCTACTTATGGCTAGCCAATTTTCCCAGCACCATTTATTAAATAGGGAATCCTTTCCCCATTTCTTGTTTCTCTCAGGTTTGTCAAAGATCAAATGGCTGTACATGTGTGGTATTATTTCTGAGGACTCTGTTCTGTTCCATTGGTCTATATCTCTGTTTTGGTACCAGTACCATGCTGTTTTGGTTACTGTAGCCTTGTAGTATAGTTTGAAGTCAGGTAGCGTGATGCCTCCAGCTTTGTTCTTTTGACTTAGGATTGTCTTGGAGATGCGGGCTCTTTTTTGGTTCCATATGAACTTTAAAGCAGTTTTTTCCAATTCTGTGAAGAAACTCATTGGTAGCTTGATGGGGATGGCATTGAATCTATAAATTACCTTGGGCAGTATGGCCATTTTCACGATATTGATTCTTCCTATCCATGAGCATGTTATGTTCTTCCATTTGTTTGTGTCCTCTTTTATTTCACTGAGCAGTGGTTTGTAGTTCTCCTTGAAGAGGTCCTTTACATCCCTTGTCAGTTGGATTCCTAGGTATTTTATTCTCTTTGAAGCAATTGTGAATGGAAGTTCATTCCTGATTTGGCTCTCTGTTTGTCTGTTACTGGTGTATAAGAATGCTTGTGATTTTTGCACATTAATTTTGTATCCTGAGACTTTGCTGAAGTTGCTTATCAGCTTAAGGAGATTTTGGGCTGAGACAATGGGGTTTTCTAAATATACAATCATGTCATCTGCAAACAGGGACAATTTGACTTCTTCTTTTCCTAACTGAATACCCTTGATTTCTTTCTCTTGCCTCATTGCCCTAGCCAGAACTTCCAACACTATGTTGAATAGGAGTGGTGAGAGAGGGTATCCCTGTCTTGTGCCAGTTTTCAAAGGGAATTTGTCCAGTTTTTGCCCATTCAGTATGATATTGGCTGTGGGTTTGTCATAAATAGCTCTTATTATTTTGAGGTACGTTCCATCAATACCGAATTTATTGAGCGTTTTTAGCATGAAGGGCTGTTGAATTTTGTCAAAAGCCTTTTCTGCATCTATTGAGATAATCATGTGGTTCTTGTCTTTGGTTCTGTTTATATGCTGGATTATGTTTATTGATTTGCGAATGTTGAACCAGCCTTGCATCCCAGGGATGAAGCCCACTTGATCATGGTGGATAAGCTTTTTGATGTGTTGCTGAATCCGGTTTGCCAGTATTTTATTGAGGATTTTTGCATCGATGTTCATCAGGGATATTGGTCTAAAATTCTCTTTTTTTTGTTGTGTCCTTGCCAGGCTTTGGTATCAGGATGATATTGGCCTCATAAAATGAGTTAGGGAGGATTCCCTCTTTTTCTATTGATTGGAATAGTTTCAGAAGGAATGGTACCAACTCCTCCTTGTACCTCTGGTAGAATTCAGCTGTGAATCCATCTGGTCCTGGACTTTTTTTGGTTGGTAGGCTATTAATTGTTGCCTCAATTTCAGAGCCTGCTATTGGTCTATTCAGGGATTCAACTTCTTCCTGGTTTAGTCTTGGAAGAGTGTAAGTGTCCAGGAAATTATCCATTTCTTCTAGATTTTCCAGTTTATTTGTGTAGAGGTGTTTATAGTATTCTCTGATGGTAGTTTGTATCTCTGTGGGGTCGGTGGTGATATCCCCTTTATCTTTTTTAATTGCGTCGATTTGATTCTTCTCTCTTTTCTTCTTTATTAGTCTTGCTAGTGGTCTGTCAATTTTGTTGATCTTTTCAAAAAACCAACTCCTGGATTCATTGATTTTTTGGAGGGTTTTTTGTGTCTCTATCTCCTTCAGTTCTGCTCTGATCTTAGTTATTTCTTGCCTTCTGCTAGCTTTCGAATGTGTTTGCTCTTGCTTCTCTAGTTCTTTTAATTGCGATGTTAGAGTGTCAATTTTAGATCTTTCCTGCTTTCTCTTGTGGGCATTTAGTGCTATAAATTTCCCTCTACACACTGCTTTAAATGTGTCCCAGAGGTTCTGGTATGTTGTATCTTTGTTCTCATTGGTTTCAAAGAACATCTTTATTTCTGCCTTCATTTCGTTTTGTACCCAGTAGTCATTCAGGAGCAGGTTGTTCAGTTTCCATGTAGTTGAGCGGTTTTGAGTGAGTTTCTTCGTCCTGAGTTCTAGTTTGATTGCACTGTGGTCTGAGAGACAGTTTGTTATAATTTCTGTTCTTGTACATTTGCTGAGGAGTGCTTTACTTCCAATTACGTGGTCAATTTTGGAGTAAGTATGATGTGGTGCTGAGAAGAATGTATATTCTGTTGATTTGGGGTGGAGAGTTCTATAGATGTCTATTAGGTCTGCTTGCTGCAGAGATGAGTTCAATTCCTGGATATCCTTGTTAACTTTCTGTCTCGTTGATCTGTCTAATGTTGACAGTGGAGTGTTGAAGTCTCCCATTATTATTGTATGGGAGTCTAAGTCTCTTTGTAAGTCTCTAAGGACTTGCTTTATGAATCTGGGTGCTCCTGTATTGGGTGCATATATATTTAGGATAGTTAGCTCTTCCTGTTGAATTGATCCCTTTACCATTATGTAATGGCCTTCTTTGTCTCTTTTGATCTTTGATGGTTTAAAGTCTGTTTTATCAGAGACTAGTATTGCCACCCCTGCTTTTTTTTGTTCTCCATTTTCTTGGTAAATCTTCCTCCATCCCTTTATTTTGAGCCTATGTATGTCTCTGCGTGTGAGATGGGTCTCCTGAATACAGCAGACTGATGGGTCTTGACTCTTTATCCAGTTTGCCAGTCTGTGTCTTTTAATTGGAGCATTTAGTCCATTTACATTTAAGGTTAATATTGTTATGTGTGAACTTGATCCTGCCATTATGATATTAACTGGTTATTTTGCTCATTAGTTGATGCAGTTTCTTCCTAGCCTCAATGGTCTTTACATTTTGGCATGTTTTTGCAATGGCTAGTACGGTTGTTCCTTTCCATGTTGAGTGCTTCCTTCAGGGTCTCTTGTAAGGCAGGCCTAGTGGTGACAAAATCTCTAAGCATTTGCTTATCTGTAAAGGATTTTATTTCTCCTTCACTTATGAAACTTAGTTTGGCTGGATATGAAATTCTGGGTTTAAAATTCTTTTCTTTAAGAATGTTGAATATTGGCCCCCACTCTCTTCTGGCTTGTAGAGTTTCTGCTGAGAGATCTGCTGTTAGTCTGATGGGCTTCCCTTTGTGGGTAACCCGACCTTTCTCTCTGGCTGCCCTTAAGATTTTTTCCTTCATTTCAACTTTGGTGAATCTGGCAATTATGTGTCTTGGAGTTGCTCTTCTCGAGGAGTATCTTTGTGGCGTTCTCTGTATTTCCTGGATTTGAATGTTGGCCTGCCCTACTAGGTTGGGGAAGTTCTCCTGGATGATATCCTGAAGAGTGTTTTCCAACTTGGTTCCATTTTCCCCCTCACTTTCAGGCACCCCAATCAGACGTAGATTTGGTCTTTTTACATAATCCCATACTTCTTGCAGGCTTTGTTCATTTCTTTTTCTTCTTTTTTCTTTTGGTTTCTCTTCTCGCTTCATTTCATTCATTTGATCCTCAATCGCTGATACTCTTTCTTCCAGTTGATCGAGTCGGTTACTGAAGCTTGTGCATTTGTCACGTATTTCTCGTGTCATGGTTTTCATCTCTTTCATTTCGTTTAGGACCTTCTCTGCATTAATTACTCTAGCCATCAATTCTTCCACTTTTTTTTCAAGATTTTTAGTTTCTTTGCGCTGGGTACGTAATTCCTCCTTTAGCTCTGAGAAATTTGATGGACTGAAGCCTTCTTCTCTCATCTCGTCATAGTCATTCTCCGTCCAGCTTTGATCCATTGCTGGCGATGAGCTGCGCTCCTTTGCCGGGGGAGATGTGCTCTTATTTTTGGAATTTCCAGCTTTTCTGCCCTGCTTTTTCCCCATCTTTGTAGTTTTATCTGCCTCTGGTCTTTGATGATGGTGATGTACTGATGGGGTTTTGGTGTAGGTGTCCTTCCTGTTTGATAGTTTTCCTTCTAACAGTCAGGACCCTCAGCTGTAGGTCTGTTGGAGATTGCTTGAGGTCCACTCCAGACCCTGTTTGCCTGGGTATCAGCAGCAGAGGCTGCAGAAGATAGAATATTTCTGAACAGCGAGTGTACCTGTCTGATTCTTGCTTTGGAAGCTTCCTCTCAGGGGTGTACTCCTCCCTGTGAGGTGTGGGGTGTCAGACTGCCCCTGGTGGGGGATGTCTCCCAGTTAGGCTACTCAGGGGTCAGGGACCCACTTGAGCAGGGAGTCTGTCCCTTCTCAGATCTCAACCTCCGTGTTGGGAGATCCACTGCTCTCTTCAAAGCTGTCAGACAGAGTCGTTTGCGTCTGTGCAGAGGTGTCTGTGTGTCTTAGTTTACTGTGCCCTGTCCCCAGAGGTGGAGTCTACAGAGACAGGCAGGTTTCCTTGAGCTGCTGTGAGCTCCACCCAGTTCGAGCTTCCCAGCAGCTTTGTTTACCTACTTAAGCCTCAGCAATGGCGGGCGCCCCTCCCCCAGCCTCGCTGCTGCCTTGCCGGTAGATCACAGACTGCTGCGCTAGCAATGAGGGAGGCTCCGTGGGTGTGGGACCCTCCCGGCCAGGTGTGGGATATGATCTCCTGGTGTGCCTGTTTCCTAAAGCGCAGTATTGGGGTGGGAGTTACCCGATTTTCCACGTGTTGTGTGTCTCAGTTCCCCTGGCTGGGAAAAGGGACTCCCTTCCCCCTTGCGCTTCCCAGGTGAGGCAATGCCTCGCCCTGCTTCAGCTCTCGCTGGTCGGGCTGCAGCAGCTGACCAGCACCGATCGTCCGGCACTCCCCAGTGAGATGAACCCAGTACCTCAGTTGAAAATGCAGAAATCACCGGTCTTCTGTGTCGCTCGCGCTGGGAGTTGGAGACTGGAGCTGCTCCTATTCGGCCATCTTGCTCCGCCCCCCCCAGTAGCATTTTCATACACCAGTAATGATCAAGGCCACAGTAACCAAAATGGCATTGTACTGGTATAAAAAAACAGACATGTCAAACAATGGAACAAAATAGAGAACCTGGATATAAAGTCACATACATACAATCAACTGATCTTTGACAACATCAACAAAAATAAACAATAGGGCAGGACACCCTGATATGGTTTGGCACTTTGTCCCCACCTGAATGTCATGTTGAATTTTAATTCCCATTGTTAGGGGAGGGACCTGATTAAAGGTGATTGGATCATTGGGGTGGATTTTCCCCTTGCTGTTCTTGTGATAGTGAGTGAGACTTCACGAGATCTGATGATTTAAAAGTGTGTGGCACTCCTGCCTTCACTCTCTCTCTCTCTTCTGCTCTGCCATGGTAAGAAGTGCTTGCTTCCCCTTCACCTTTCCACCATGATTGTAATTTTCCTGAGGCCTCCCAGCCATGCTTCCTGTGCAGACTGTGAAACTGTGAGTCAACTAAACGCCTTTTCTTCATAAATTACCCAGACTCAGGTAGTTCTTTATAGCAGTGTGAGAATGGACTAATACACACCCTCTCCAATAAATGATGCTGAGAAAACTGGCTAGCCATATGCAAATGAATAAGACTGGATCCCAATCTCTCACCATATACAAAAATTGACTAAAGATGAAAGGAAGACTTAAATGTAAGACCTCAAACTATAAGAGTCTTAGAAGAAAACCTAGAAAAAACTCTCCTGTACTTTGGTCTAGGCAAAGAATTTATGATTAAGTCTTCAAGAGCAAATGCAATAAAAACAAAAATAGACAAATGGGACTTAAACTAATGAGCTTCTGCACAGCACTAAAAACTATCAGTAGTGTAAACAGACAACCTACAGAATGAGAGAAAATATTTGCAAACTATGCATCAGACGAAGTTATAAAATCTAGAATCCATAAGGAACTTAATTCAAGTAGCAAAACAAAAAACAAAAAAACAAATAACCCCATTAAAAATGGGCAAAGGACATGAACAGACACTTCTTCAAAGAAGACATACACACTCAATTAAGATATGAAAAAATGATCGGATAAAGAAAAAGAAGAAGAAAAATACCAATATCAGGTCTTTTTTCTAATGCTCAAATTCATGCAAGATATTCATACACACTATCAACTGAGCAAATATTCACAATGTAATTCAATTGTTAAAGCCAGTAATTGGGAGGATGACAAACCACAGTAATGTCTGGGAAAGCCAGTGCACTAACAGAAAACTGGAGTGGATCTGGAAGTCCCTCAGTAGCTGGTCAGTGGTGAAATATCTGCTCCTTTCAGACAGAACCTCTGGGTAGCAATTGTCAAAGCCTGGAGTAGGCTTCAAAAATCTCGCAGGCAGAAATTCTAAAGGTGCCTCGTACATTGTCAGTTCCTGCTGTTTTAATGATATTCTACAAGTGTGCCCATTATCATTATCTCATCAACCTTTTGGCTTAATTTTCTATTGGCTCATTCTGGCTCTCAGATGGTATCATACCACAGCCAGTTTTATCTCACCTATTATGCATGTGTTTATTACTTTAAAGGAAACCAACTTTACTGTGATATTAATGCTCAGCCTATTACACATATGCTTACAACTTTGAGGAAAAACAATTTTACTTGAACATAATGCTCATTCAAGTACACGTATGCCTAGCACTTTGAGCAGTAAACAACTTCAGTATGGGATTTATGACACTTAACCTGAGTGACTCCATTATGAGATATTAGGATCCTCTCACTAGTAGTCCCCAGGGTCTACTGCTCCCATCTTTATGTCCATATGAACTCAATGTTGGCTGTTAGGATTCCATAATTATTCAGGACCTCTATAATAGGTACAATGTCACAATATATTTTAGACAATGTTGAAGTTATTTCTTCGTTATGGTTCCCACAACCTAACTTCCTAGGTTTGAAGTTGCTTTGAGAGATACTATTGTTTCTCGTAAGTCAAAGGCACTCTCTCCCAAAGGCCACCTTCTTTGGGGTAGGGTCATGGGATTTTAGGGGTTCTCCTCCGTGCTTGTGTTCAGTCTGAAGCAACGGTGATGCTATTTCCAGAAGAAATAACACCAACAAATATTGGGGGGGGGGGTTCCTATGAATTTTGTCTTGCATTGTTTTATACAAGAAGTGCCAAAAAGAAAGAAATAATGAAAATATTTTCAACCAGGTGGCAGTAGTCTTTTTTGATTGAAGCACATTCTCTACTATATAGCTAAATTCATCCTTTGGAATTTTAATTTTCTGTGGATGACACTGTACTCCTCCCCAAGATTAGAAAGCCAGAGCACATGTCAGTGTGCATGCAACTTTCAAATATCCTCTTTTTCATTGCTTTCTGAATAGCCTGGCTATTCTCTTCCAGAACAGAGAAAAATGATTCCCTAGAAATGAGACTTCCTCATCTCTATGCAGCAAAGAGCTCATATTCATTTTCTCAGTCTCTGATAGCTTCAGAAAGGATAGTTATTGTTAGCATGGACTATTCTTGGAGCCAGAAGGGTAGACACAAAATGAGCCTGAAATGTAACAAAATATATTATGTTTTGTTATACAAAAAACATAATAGTAATTTTTATTTTATTAGGAGCATGTCACAAAATGCAGTCAACAGATCAAAAAAAAAAAAAAAAAAAAAAAAAAACTCCTGTTGGAAAAATCTGAGATAATATAAGCACCAAAATTATTAAGTAAACCACTGAAAAAATAAGAATTCATGAGTCCACATTGACAGCAATAGATAAATATATAAATAAACATGGGGGAACGGTTCTTCCTGAAATAGATTGCTGATAAGTGTGAAGGAAGTACTGGAGCTAAAAAATAATTATTTAACAATCATCATAATAAAGACTAAATTAATAAAATATGATAAATGGAGGCTGAATCTTGGGGGAAATTATGATGAGGGGCATGATATTTGCATAGTCTCCAAGTGACTTCCCACAGACTACTTATTAGTTACAAAAAGGTAATATAACTAGTAATTATACATCAAAGAATTTGGGCAGCACCTTGACTGGATGATCAAAAGGTGAGAAAAGACTGTGGACCTGTCCCAGACTAAAGATGCCTAGCGAGATATGACAATTATATGTGCTGCCAGGTTCTAGACTGGATTATCAATTAAAGGAGAAAATGCTATAAAGGACACTATTGGGTCAACTGACATAGTTGGAATATAAGAGACATGTTAGATAAAAGTATTTTATCATATTCTTAGGATCATCATACACATAACTTATCCATGAATGGTTCAGAAAAACATTATAAAATTATGTATGCATGTGAGGAGACAGAGAGAGCAAAAGGAGTAAAATATTTATTTTATTTTTATATTCTTTTTTTTATCTTCTAAAAAAGGGGGATACATGTGCAAAAAGTGCAGGTTTGTTACATAGGTATACATATGCCATGGTGGTTTGCTGCACCTATTGGCCCATCCTCTAAGTTCCCTCCCCTCACCCCGCACCCCACAAGAGGCCCTGGTGTGTGTTGTTCCCGTCTGTGTCCATGTGTTCTCAATGTTCAACTCCCATTTATGAGTGAGAACATGCAGTGTTTGGTTTCCTGTCCCTGTGTTAGTTTACTGAAGACGATGGCTTCCAGCTTCATCCATGTCCCTGAAAAAGACATGATCTCATTCCTTTTTATGGCTGCATAGTATTCCATGGTGTATATGTACAGCATTTTCTTTACCCAGTCTATAATTGATGGGCATTTGGGTTGGTTCCATGTTTTTGCTATTGTAAATAGCGCTGCAATAAATATACATGTGCATATGTCTTTACAGTAGAAGGACATACTCCTTTGGGTATATACTCAACAATGGGATTGTTGGGACAAATGATATCTCTGGTTCTAGATCCTTGAGGAGTCGCCATATTGTCTCCTACAGTGGTTGAACTAATTTACATTCCCACCAATGGTGAAAAGTGTTCCTATTTCTCCACAGCCTCGCCAGCATCTATTGTTTCCTGACTTTTTAATGATTGCCATTCTGACTGGCACGAGATGGTATTTCATTGTGGTTTTGATTTGCATTTCTCTGATGATCAGTGATGTTGGGTTTTTTGTCATGTTTTTTGGTCATGTAAATGTCTTCTTTTGAAAAGTGTCTGTTCATATCCTTTGCCCACTTTGTGATGAGGTTGTTTGTATTTTTCTTGTAAATATGTTTAAGTTCCTTGTAAATTCTGGATATTAGATCTTTGTCACATGGGTAGATTGCAAACATTTTCTCTCATTCTGTAGGTTGCCTGTTCACTCTGATGATAGTTTCTTTTGCTGTGCAGAAGCTCTTTAGTTTAATTAGATCCCATTTGTTGATTTTAACTTTTGTTGCCATTGCTTTTGCCATTTTTGTCATAAAGTCTTTTTCCATACCTATGTTCTGAATGGTATTGCCTGGGTTTTCTTCTAGGGTTTTTATGCTTTCAGGTTTTACATTTAAGTCTTTAATCCATCTTGAGTTAATTTTTGTATGAGGTGTAGAAGGGGTCCAGTTTCAGTTCTCAGCATATTGCTAGCTAGTTTTCCCAGCATCATTTACTGAATAGGAAATCCTTTGCACCCATCAACTCGTCATTTACATCAGGTATAACTCCCAATGCAATCCCTCCCCCCTCCCCCCTCCCCATGATAGGCCCCTGTGTGTGATGTTCCCCTTCCTGAGTCCAAGTGATCTCATTGTTCAGTTCCCACCTATGAGTGAGAACATGTGGTGTTTGGTTTTCTGTTCTTGTGATAGTTTGCTAAGAATGATGTTTTCCAGCTGCATCCATGTCCCTACAAAGGACACAAACAAGATGATGGGGATTTCTAAATATAAAATCATATTGTCTGCAAACAGAGATAACTTGACTTCACCTCTTCCATTGTAAATACCTTTATTTCTTTCTCTTCTCTGATTTCCCTGGCCAGTACTTCCAATACTATGTTGAATAGGAGTGCTGAGAGAGGGCATCCTTTTCTTGTACTGGTTTTCAAAGGGAATGCTTCCAGGTTTTGCCCATTCAATGATATTGGCTGTGGGTTTGTCATAAATAGCTCTTATTATTTTGAGATATGCTCCATCGATACTCAGTTTATTGAGAGTTTTTAACATGAAGGAATGTTGAATTTTATCAAAGGCTTTTTCTGCATTTATTGACATAATCTTGTAGTTTTTGTCTTTGATTCTGTTTATGTGATGGATTACATTTATATATTGGCATATGTTGAACCAGCCTTGCATCTCAGGAATAAAGCTGACTCGATCATGCTGAATAAGTTTTCTGATGTGCTGCTGGATTTGGTTTGCCAGTATTTTATTGAGGATTTTCACATCAATATTCATCAGGGATATTGGTCTGAAGTTTTCTTTTGTTTGTCTCTTCCTGGTTTGGGTATCAGGATTATGCTGGCTTCATAAAATGAGTTAGGGAGAAGTCCCTCCTTTTCAATTGTTTGGAAGAGTTTCAGAAGAAATAGTACCAGCTGCTCTTTGTATTTCTGGTAGAATTCAGCTGTGAATTCATCGGGTTCTGGGCTTTTTTTTTTTTTTTTTTTTTTTTTTTTTTGGTTGGTAGGTGATTAAATACTGCCTTGAGTTTGGAGCTTGTTATTGGTCTATTCAGGGATTCGATTTCTTTATTTTAGTCTTTGTAGGCTGTATGCATTCAGGAATTTATCCATTTCTTCTAGATTTTCTAGTTTTTCCATGTAGAGGCGTTTACAGTACTCTCTGATGGTAGTTTGTATTTCTGTGGGGTCAGTGGTGATACTCCTTTATCACTTTTTTATTGTGTCTGTTTGATTCTTCTCTCTCTTCTTCTTTATTAGTCTAGCTGGAGGTCTATTTTGTTAACTTTTACAAAAAAAATGCCTCCTGCATTCATTGACTTTTTTGGAGGGTTTTTCGTGTCTCTATCCACTTCAATTATTCTCTGATCTTAGTTGTTTCTTGTCATCTGCTAGCTTTGGGATTTGGTTGCTCTTGCCTCTCTAGCTCTTTTAATTATGATGCTAGCATGTCAATTTGAGATCTTTCTAGCTTTCTGATGTTCACATTTAGTGCTATAAATTTCCATCTTAACATTTCTTTAGCTGTGTCCCAGAGATACTGGTACATTGTCTCTTTATTCACAATGCTTTCAAAGAACTTCTTGATTTCTGCCTTAATTTCGTTATTTACACAGGAGTCATTCAGAAGCAGGTTGTTCAATTTCCAAGAAATTTTGTGGTTTTGAGTGAGTTTCTTAATCTTGAGTTCTAATTTGATTGCACTGTGGTCTGAGAGACTGTTATGGTTTCAATTATTTTGAATTTGCTGAGGAGCATTTTACTTACAATTATGTGGTCAATTTTAGAATAAGTGCCATGTGGCACTGAGAAGAATGTATATTCTATTGATTTGGGGTAGAGAGTTCTGTAGATATATTCCAGGTTCACTTGATCCAGAGTTGATTTCAAGTCCCAAATATTCTTGCTAATTTTCTCTCTTGTTGATCTGTCTAATACAGTGTGGTGTTAAAGTCTTCCACTATTATTGTGTGGGAGTCTAAGTCTCTTTGTAGGTCTCTATGAACTTGTTTTATGAATCTGGGTGCTCCTGTATTGGGTGCATATATATTTAGAATAGTTAGCTCTTCTTGTGGAATTGTTCCTTTTACCATTATGTAATGCCCTTTTTTGTCTTTTTTTAATCTTTCTTGGTTTATAGTCTGTTTTATCAGTGACTAGAATTGCAACTCCTGCTTTCTTTTGCTTTCCATTTACTTGGGAAAATTTCTTCCACCCCTTTATTTTGAGGCTGTGTGTGTCTTTGCACATAAGATGGTCTCCTGAGTACAGCACACTGATGGGTCTTGACTCATTATCCAATTTGCCAGTCTGTGTCTTTTAGTTGGGGCATTTAGCCTATTTACATTTAACATTAGTATTGTTATGTGTGAATTCGATCTTGTCATCATGATGCTATTTGGTTATTTTGCACACTAGTAGATGCAATTTCTTCATAGTGTCATTGGTCTTTATATTTTGGTGTGTTTTTGCAGTGGATGATACTGGGTTTTCCTCTCCATATTTAGTGCTTCTTACAGGAGCTCTTGCAGGGAAGGCCTGGTGGTAACAAAATTCCTCAGCATTTGCTTGTCTGGAAAGGATTTTATTTCTCCTTGGCTTATGAAGCTTAGTTTGGCTGGATATCAAATTCTGAGTTCAAAATTCTTTAAGAACGTGGAATATTGGCCCCCAATCTCTTCTGGCTTGTAGAGTTTCTGCTGAGAGTTCTGCTGTTAGTCTGATGGGCTTCCCATAGGTGACCTGGCCTTTCTCTCTGTCTGCCCTTAACAGTGTTTCCTTCATTTCAACCTTGAAAAATCTGAAGATTATGTGTCTTGTGGTTGATATTCTCATGGAGTATCTTAATGGAGTTCTCTGTATTTCCTGAATTTGCATTTTAGTCTGTCTTTCTAGATTGGGGAAGTTCTCCTGGATATTATCCTGAAGTTTATTTTTCAGCTTGTTTCCATTCTCCCTGTCTCCTTCTGGTACTCCAATCAATAATAGGTTCAGTCTTTTTATGAAGTGCCATATTTCTTGAAGACTTTATTTTTTTCCTTTTCATTCTTTTTTCTCTATTCTTGTCTGCATGTCTTATTTCAGTAAGGTATTCAAACTCTGATATCTTTTCTTCTGCTTGGTTGATTTGGCTACTGATACTTGTGTATGCTTCATGAAATTCTCATGCCATGTTTTTCAGCTCCATCAGGTCATTTATGTTCCTCCTTAAATTTGTTATTCTAGCTAGCAATTCTAGCAATTCCTCTAATCTTTTATCAAGATTTTGAGTTTCTTTACATTGGGTTAGAACATGCTCCTTAAGTTTAGTGTAGTTTTTTATTACACATCTTCCGATTCTTCGTCCAGTCTGTGCCCTTGATGGAGAGATGTTGCAATCATTTGGAGGAGAAAAAGCACTTTGGCCTTTTGGGCTTTCAGCATTTTTTGTTGTTGTTGCTGTTGAGTCTTTCTCATCTTCGTGTTTGTCTAATTTTGGTTTTTGAGGCTGCTGATCCTTGGACAAGGTTTTTGTGTGGGCCTTTTTTGTTGTTGTTGTTTATATTGTTGTTGTCACTTTCTGACTGTTTGTTTTTCTTTCAATAGTCAGGTCCCACTTGAGTAGGGCTGCTGCAGTTTGCTGGGGGTTCACTTCAAGCTGTATTCATCTGATTCACTCCTGTGCCTGGAGATGTCCCTCAAGGAGACTGGAGAACAGCAAAGATGGGTGTCTGCTCTTTCTGGAACCTCTGACCTCTAGGGGCACCGACATGATGCCAGTTGGATCATTCCTGTATAGGGCGTCTGACAACCCCTGTTGGAGGATCTCACCCAGTTGGGTGGCATGGGAAACAAAACCTATTTAATGAAGCACTTTGTCCCTTGGTGGAAAAGGTGTGCTTTGCTGTGGGGAAACCCCATTGGTCTGGGCTGCCTGGATTCCTCAAAACTACCAGGAGAAAAGGTTAAGTCTGCTTGTCTGCAGAGACTGCAGCCATCCCTCTCCCTAGGGGCTCATGTCCAGGGAGATCTGAATTCTGTCCCTGAGCCTCTGTAGGGAGTTATTGGAGATCCTGCAGGGAAGACCCTCCCAATGAAGAAGTATGGTTCAGGTTTAGGCCTGAAGAGGCACTCTGGCTGAAGACTGCCACAGCTAGTGTGTTGGGCTGTGGGGACAAGTCTTGGGACCAACTCGTCCATCCTACCTGGCTCCAGCAGGGGAAAAGCACAGCTGGAGCCATAGCTATGGGTGTCACCCTTCCCCCACTCAGGGAGCTTAGCTTGTTAGGCAGTTGCGAGTCCCAGTGATGACTGCTGCCCTTCTCCCAAGGAGCTCAAATGGCTTAGACAGCAGGCAGCTGTAGCTGGTGCTGGTCACCCTTCCCCCTAGGAATTCAGTAGGTTTAAGCAGATTCCAGCTCAAAGGCTGTAAGAATCTGTGCATTCTGGGGTTGGAACGCTAGTCCCCAGTGGCGTGGACTCACAGGTGGGATCATCCCATCCGTGGGTTACACAGTTCAGTGGAAAAATTAGTTTCCCCAGTCACACTCACTCACCACCTCCCTTGGCTAGAGGGAGGAGGTTTTCCTTTCCCATGTGGCTCCTGGCTCTCAGGTGGGCCTCTGCACCACACTGTTCTTCCTTCTCTCCATGAGTCACGCCAGCCTTCTAGACAACTTTGATGAGGGAATCCAGATCCTTTGGTTGCCAATGAAAGATTTACACACTTATTATGCTTTTTTTCAATAGGAGTTTCCGAAAGCTGCTGCTTCTAGTCAGCCATCTTGACTCCATCCCCAGGAGTAAAATGTTAACAATAGATATATCTGCATAAAAGGTATACAAAAGTTCTTTGTACTATTTTTATTTTTTATTATATTTAAATGTGAATTTATTTTCAAATAAAAAATAAAAATGAGTTTCTAATAGGAAACTCTAATAAGCCAATATAATTTCCCCTTCCATTTCAATGGTTGGTTTGCCCTAACAGAAAAATCCAATAAGCAAATATAATTTTGCCTTCCATTTTGATGGTTGGTTTGCCACTTAGGTATAACTGGATGAAGGCAAATAAGATCTCCAGTGGCTTAGCACTGTGGCCTGAGAATAAGTCAAAGGTGATTTCACATCCAAAGTTGCAAAGGCTTGGGTAGCCTCTGGAAGCCTTGGAATTTAGCTGAAAGAAATGTTGATAGGTTTCAATTTATTGTTGAAAATTCAAAACTATGATTAACAAGATATTACTTAGAAATCATTGCAGGAGATATATATATATGCGTATATATATACACACATGTATACACAAACACACATACATGGGCACACATAAACAATTTATGTAAGTTATAAATCTCACACACACACACATACACACACACTGTAGTCCCTGCTTATCCTCAGGGGATATATTCCAAGACCCCCAGTGAATGACTGAAACTGTGGATAGTACAGAACCTATACATACTATGTTTTCTCCTATGCATGCATACCTATGATAAAGTTTAATTTATATATTAGACACAGCAAGAGATTAACAGTAGCTAATAACAGAGCAGAACAATTAAAACAATATACTGTAATATAAGTTATGTGAATGTTGTCCCTCTCTCTCTCAAATATCTTATTGTACTGTTCTTACTTATTTTCAGAACATGGCTGACTGGGGGTAAATGAAACTGTGGAAAATGAAGCAAAAGATAAGAGAGGACTACTTCTGGATACAAATAGGAAATCATAAATGTGTATGTAATGTTAGTATATTCATCTGGTAAATGCCTGGCAACCAAAAAATGAAGTGCAATACTATTTCTGAAAACTAAACTTGCTGACAGTGTCCCAGGTGAGAAGCAAAACTGAGAGAAAACTGTTGCAATTTCATGTTCAAATAGTGTCATGTACGAAAAAAAAAAAAAGTAGTGATTTGCCACTATATATTAGTGTGGCATCTATTTCAGTTTCTCATGAAGCCCATTGGTTTTCCACCTAATATAGAAAAAACTACTCTAACTGCTACTGCTGTTACTATTAGTAGTAACAATAATAATAATCTAGCAGTTGATAATTCTCAGCCATAAATTCAAGTGTGCAAACATTACATCTTCTTTCATTTGCTACAAATCATTTTAATGACTCTGGGCTTTCATTCTGCCTAACGCAAAAATAATAATAATAATCATCATCATCATCATCATCATCTAGTCATTACCAAGCTCATTTGATTTAGGATTTAAACATACTCAGCTAAGGTTGCTGCCTTCCTCCTTCTCCCTGAGAGATGTTATAAGGTGTAGAAGTGATAGAACTTACATATATGGTGGGTGAGGATGTCTGGTTGTCTGTGGATTTCTGTGTAATCCTGGCTTCCACTGAGAAACTTGAAGGTCTATTCCTCAGGTGTATTCACACATGCACCCTCCCTTTACTATGGTCTGGGATGCCAGTGGTGACACCGTTTTCTTTTGCTGACAAGCGCCTTCACTCTTCATCCTTCTCTCCCCAACTGTGAGTCCCTTTAAGGTTCATTGGCTCTCTCTTAGGCCTTATATGTCTCACGTGTGTATGCGCTGGGTGAGTAGGACATACGATCTCTCAGTCCCTCTCCCTGCTACTGGAGTAAATAGGACTTTGTCCTTAGGATAATCTGGTAAGATAATTCACTAAATTATTATTACTCTACTGTTCCTGTTCCAAGCTGAACCTGGGGCCTCTCTACAAGACTTGCAGTCCCCTTGGGCTACATTCTATGAAGCAAGACATGGCTGTCCTCTGACCTGAGTCATCTCCTACCCCAAATATATTTTGGGTTTTCCCTATTTTATGCCACTATGGCCAAAAACACTCCCAAGTCAGGTTTCAACCCAGAAGGGAGAGATAGGGCAAAGGACCTCTTGTGAGAGAATCAGACCAGTGATTAATTCATTAATCTCCTTTTATGGACTGAAACTTTGTGTTTTCCCAAAAATTCATATTTTTAAGCCCCAATACCCAATGTGACTGTATTTGAAGAGAGCCTTTATGAAGGTAATTAAGGTTAAATTAGGTTATAAGAGTGAGGCCCAATATCCCTAATGAACATCGATGCAAAAATTCTCAATAAAATACTGGCAAACCGAATCCAGCAGCACATGAAAAAGCTTATCCACCGCTATCAAGTCAGCTTCATCCCTGGGATGCAAGGCTGGCACAGCATACACAAATCAATAAATATAATCCATCACATAAACAGAACCAATGACAAAAACACATGACTATCTCAATAGATAGAAAAGGCAGAAAAGCCTTAAATGTGTCCCAGAGATTCTGGTATGTTGTATCTTTGTTCTCATTGGTTTCAAAGAACATCTTTATTTCTGCCTTCATTTCGTTATGTACCCAGTAGTCATTCAGGAGCACGTTGTTCAGTTTCCATGTAGTTGAGCGGTTTTGATTGAGTTTCTTAGTCCTGAGTTCTAGTTTGATTGCACTGTGGTCTGAGAGACAGTTTGTTATAATTTCTGTTCTTGTACATTTGCTGAGGAGTGCTTTACTTCCAATTATGTGGTCAATTTTGGAATAAGTGTGATGTGGTGCTGAGAAGAATGTATATTCTGTTGATTTAGGGTGGAGAGTTCTATAGATGTCTATTAGGTCTGCTTGCTGCAGAGATGAGTTCAATTCCTGGATATCCTTGTTAACTTTCTGTCTTGTTCATCTGTCTAATGTTGACAGTGGAGTGTTGAAGTCTCCCATTATTATTGTATGGGAGTCTAAGTCTCTGTAAGTCTCTAAGGACTTGCTTTATGAATCTGGGTGCTCCTGTATTGGGTGCATATATATTTAGGATAGTTAGCTCTTCCTGTTGAATTGATCCCTTTACCATTATGTAATGGCCTTCTTTGTCTCTTTTGATCTTTGATGGTTTAAAGTCTGTTTTATCAGAGACTAGTATTGCAACCCCTGCTTTTTTTTTGTTCTCCATTTTCTTGGTAAATCTTCCTCCATCCCTTTATTTTGAGCCTATGTATGTCTCTGCGTGTGAGATGGGTGTCCTGAATACAGCAAACTGATGGGTCTTGACTCTTTATCCAGTTTGCCAGTCTGTGTCTTTTAATTGGAGCACTTAGCCCTTTGACAAAATTCAACAGCCCTTCATGCTAAATACTCTCAATAAACTAGGTATTGAGGGAATGTATCTCAAAATAATAAGAGCTATTTATGACAAATCCACAGCAAACATCATACCGAATGGGCAAAAACTGGAAGCATTCCCTTTGAAAAGCACATGACAAGGATGCCCTCTCTCACCACTCCTATTCAACATAGTATTGGAAGTTCTGGCCAGGGTAACCAATCAAGAGAAAAAAATAAAGGGTATTCAAGAAGGAAAAGAGGAGATCAAATTGTCTCTGTTTGCAGATGACATGATTGTATATTTAGAAAACCCCATCGTCTCAGCCCAAAATCTCCTTAAGCTGATAAGCAACTTCAGCAAAGTCTCAGGATACAAAATCAATGTGCCAAAATCACACGCATTCTTATACACCAAGAACAGACAGAGAGCCAAATCAAGAGTGAGCTCCCATTCACAATTTCTACAAAGAGAACAAAATACCTAGGAATCCAAATTACAAAGAATGTGAAGACTGGCCGGGCGCGGTGGCTCAAGCCTGTAATCCCAGCACTTTGGGAGGCCGAGACGGGCGGATCACGAGGTCAGGAGATCGAGACCATCCTGGCTAACACCGTGAAACCCCGTCTCTACTAAAAATACAAAAAACTAGCTGGGCGAGGTGGCGGGCGCCTGTAGTCCCAGCTACTCCGGAGGCTGAGGCAGGAGAATGGCCTAAACCCGGGAGGCGGAGCTTGCAGTGAGCTGAGATCCGGCCACTGCACTCCAGCCCGGGCTACAGAGCAAGACTCCTTCTCAAAAAAAAATAAAAAATAAAAAAAAAAAGAATGTGAAGAACCTCTTCAAGGAGAACTACAAACCATGGCTCAACGAAATAAAACAGGACACAAACAAATGGAAGAACATTCTATGCAAATGGATAGGAAGAATCAATATCATGAAAATGGCCATACTGCCCTAGGTAATTTGTAGATTCGATGCTATCCCCATTAAGCTACCAATGACTTTCTTCACAGAACTGGAAAAAACTACTTTAAATTTAAAGTAGTTTTTTGTTATGGAACAAAAAAGAGCCTCTATAGCCAAGACAATCCAAAGCAAAATAACAAAGCTGGAGGCATCATGCTACCTGACTTCAAACTATACTACAAGGCTACAGTAATCAAAACAAAACAGCATGGTACTGGTACCAAAACAGAGATATAGACCAATGGAACAGAACAGAGGCCTCAGGAATAACACCAAACATCTACAACCATCTGATCTTTGACAAACCTGACACAAACAAGCAATGGGGAAAGGATTCTGTATTTATTAAATGGTGCTGGGAAAATTGACTAGCCATATGTAGAAAGCTGAAGCTGGATCCCTTCCTTATACCATATACAAAAATTAACTCAAGGTGGATTAAAGACTTAAATATAAGACATAAAACCATAAAAACTCTAGAAGAAAAGGCAATACCACTCAGGACATAGGCATGGGCAAAGACTTCATGACTAAAACACCAAAAACAATGGCAACAAAAGTCGAAATTGACAAATGGGATCTAATTAAACTAAAGAGCTTCTGCACAGAAGAAGAAATTATCATCAGAGTGAACAGGCACCCTACAGAATGGGAGAAAATTTTGCAATTTATCCATCTGACAAAGGGCTAATGTCCAGAATCTACAAATAACTTAAACAAATTTACAAGAAAAAAAAAAAAAAACAACCTCATCAAAAAGTGGCCAAAGTCTATAAACAGACGTTTCTCAAAAGAAGACATTTATGCAGCCAACAGACATATGAAAAAATGCTCATGATCACTGGTCATTAGAAAAATGTAAATCAAAACCACAGTGAGATACCATCTCACACCAGTTAGAATGGTGATCATTAAAACGTCAGGAAACAACAGATGCTGGAGAGGATGTGGAGAAATAGGAATGATTTTACACTGTTGGTGGGAGTGTGAATTAGCTCAACCACTGTGGAAAACAGTGTGGCGATTCCTCAACGATCTAGAACTAGAAACACCATTTGACCCAGCAATCCCATTACTAGGTATATATCCAAAGAATTATAAATCATGGCACTGTAAAGACACATGCACATGTGTGTTTATTGCGGCACTATTCTCAGTAGCAAAGACTTGGAACCAACCCAAATATCCATCAATAATAGACTAGATAAACAAAATGTGGCATACATTCACCATAGAATACTATGCAGCCATAAAAAAGGATGAGTTCATGAAGCTGGAAACCATCATTCTCAGCAAAGCACCACAAGGACAGAAAACCAAACACTGCATGTTCTCACTCATAAGTGGGAGTGGAACAATGAGAACACACGGACACAAGGAGTGAAATACCACAAACCGGGGCCTGTTGGGGGGTGGGGGGTTCAGGGAGGGATAGCATTGGGAGAAATACCTAATGTAAATGATGAGTTGACGGATGCAGCAAACCAACATGGCACATGTATACCTATGTAACAAACCTGCACGTTGTGCACATGTACCCTAGAGCTTAAAGTATAATAATAATAATAATAATAATAATAGTAATAATAATAAAAAGAGTAAGACCATAATCCAATAAAATCAGTGTCCCTGTAAGAAGAGACGCAAGAGAGGTCACTCTTTCCCTCTCCATGCTGTCTCAGAGGAAGGGTCATATGAGAACAAATCTGCTATCTACAAAACAGGAAGCAAGACCAAACCACAAATAGAACCCTACATGAACCTTAATCTTAGACTTTTCCAGCTTCCAGAACTGTGAGAAAATAAATTCCCGTTGTTTAAGTCAAGCAGTCTTTGGTACTTTGTTATCACAAGTAGAGTAAGACATCTCTCAATTCTGTATTTGCTGCTCAATAATCAGCTGTGGCTTGTTGTAGGTTGGAAAGCTAGCTCTAACTTTATCATGCAGGCATCCCTAATCTAGACTAATACTATATGCCGGTATATCTCAAACTTGAGCATGCATCAGAAAAACCTGGAGGACTTGTTAAAAGTCAGATTGTTGGGCCACACCACAGTTTCTGATTCAATGTCTTAGGAAATAAGATTTTGTACTTCTAACAGATTCTCAGGTGATACTAATACCTCTAGTACAGGAACCATGCTTTGTGAACCTATGCTATACCCCAAAGTATATTAGTGCAAAATACTTACACTTTAGAATAAACGTTTGCTGCATTAGCATGCAAGTATCTGTAAACTTTTAATTCAAAATCAAGCTTTTAAAACTAAAACAAACAGAAAGAAAACAACTGTTTCTTCTCTGAAAGTTTAACTTTTGCAATTCAAAAATGCCTTGACTTTCAAAATTACTATCTTTTCTGAGTTTTTAAAAATCTGTTTAGAAACGCAAGTGATTTTGTTCTTGAGGGATTCCTTTGGGTGAAAACTTTCTCCAGATAATTTGAAAGCCAGTGATTCAGGAGGTGAGGGGTCTCACAGAAGCAAGAAAGAAAAACTTCAGTTATCTCCAAATTTGATCCTCCCACAAAAATAACTACCATTTATTTAGTGTTAATGCCAGGCACTATACTATGTAATTATTTCTAAATTATCATTTATTTCTCACAATAAATTTCTTCTATATATATGACATTTTTGTTATTGTTATTGAAGTTGTTGTTCCTAGTTACAGATGAACAAAATGAAACTCAGAGAAGTTAAGAGACTTACCTAAGTTTTCACAAGTAGGTGGCAGAGCTGGAATTCTCAGGCTTGCCTGACTACAATTCACTCTTAACCACTGCTAGAAAGCCTTTCTGACAGAATTGGTTGTTGTTTTCTTTAAAGAAAATTTGTTACGACTGAAAAAGAAATTACCTAAACTTACTCAAACTTCCTTATTATGTCTGTTTTCTTTTGTAAGACACATTCAGGCTAAATATTAGGAAAAATGTTCAAGTCAGATCTATTAGACTGTGAAATTACCTCTCACTGGATGTGGTCACAACTTCATGCCCTTGATATTTTAAGAGGACGATACAGAGCACTGGGCTATATACCATCTGAAACAAGTTTATATGAGCAAGGAGATTGACCTCATAATCTTTTGATGTTTAATTTTTAATAGATACCTTAATATTCGATTTCTTTTGATTCAAGTTTCTCATTTGTTTAGTCATTTCCAGTATTTCTTCAACGGTGAACAAATGTTCGCTTTGGTCTGACCCATTAATCATGAGAGATTCAACCTAGAAAATGTGGTTATGGGAGCCCCACCCAAATGTCAATAAGATATATCTGCGTATCTTCCTCATTCTGCTTGATGAACACTATGGACACAGCATAGCCATCTGGCAGTGGGGAGAGAAACAGCATAAAAATGAGATATGCGTGTGTAGATAAAATATCGATGAATGAATCTCTGAAAGCTAAGATGAAAGTGAAGCAGAACGGGCAAGTAAATTATCCTGATACTTGTGTTAGTGCTAAAATTATGTTCCCTTACTCTTTTTTTTTCTTTCTGTTGACAGCAGTACAGGTGACAAAAAATACTTTCAGTTTTGCTGCTGACACAAATACTGAAGCACAGAAAGCAGCTTCCATTTTGCTGCTGAGAAAGCAACCTGCCCTCCAGATAAAAGAGAGGATACAATGATATTCACCTGTTTATGGTACAATCTGCAGTTTATACTCAAACTGTGGTGAGGGGGTTTGCAAAACAACTAAATGGAAATTCAATAAATGAAATGTGAGTAATATGAACTTTACCCCATTCTTTTGTTGAGTTTTCTCACCCTTTACACTGATTTTGATCTGTAAGTGTAGTGTAAGAATAGAAGGAGAAAATTCTTGAATCTCTGGTTACTAATCTTCATATATATACACATATATATATATATAAACATATATATAATTAGATAACAGTCAACATATATAGAATGCTTACTACATGCCAAACACTTTAAGCATCACTCTCATTTATTTCTCACAACCACTCCATGAGATAGATCCCATTACTGTCTCTACTTTTACAGATAGGGACACAGGCTTAGAGAAGTTGAATGACTTTTCTAAGGTCACACAGCCAGGAGGTGGTGGTGATGCTAGGATTCAAACAGGCAATCTGATTTAACAATCTGTGCTTTTAATAATCATGTTATACTGCCTCTCACCTCCAGTGTTTAAACAAAAAATAAACAGCAGTAACTTGATCACTGTTATGTAGTAATGACTGGGAAAGCTTATCAAAAAATTATCTCTGGTGTGGATCTACTCATTTGTAGTTTATTAAGTGCCTTTACTCAAATTTACAAATTTTACATTTACATACCCCCTTATTTGATTTCACAACAATCTTGAGCATTGACAAGACAAGCAAATTTATTTCCATTTGTCAGATAAAGAAACTGAGTTTCAGAGAAATTAAGTAAATTTCTTAAATCTACACAGCCAATAAGACACGAACAAGATTTGAACTCCAAAACAAGTGTACTTTCTGCCCTGCCATACTGCAGATAGATATCGCTAGATATGAAGGAATTAAGAAGGAAAGTGAAAATTTTTTTTGAAACAAACAATAATGGAAACTCAACATATCAAAACCTGTGGGATTCAGCAAAAGCAGTAGTGAGAGGGAAGTTTATAGTTATCAGTGCCTATATCAAAAAAGTGGAAAACTTAAAGTGAACAATCCGTCAGCACCCAACTACTCGTCATTTACATCAGGTATAACTCCCAATGCAATCCCTCCCCCTTCCCCATAATAGGCCCCAGTGTGTGATGTCCCCCTTCCCGAGTCCAAGTGATCTCATTGTCCAGTTCCCACCTATGAGTGAGAACATGCAGTGTTTGGTTTTCTGTTCTTGTGATAGTTTGCTAAGAATGATGGTTTCCAGCTGCATCCATGTCCCTACAAAGGACACAAACTCATCCTTTTTTATGGCTGCATAGTATTCCATGGTGTATATGTGCCACATTTTCTTAATCCAGTCTGTCACTGATGGACATTTGGGTTGATTCCAAGTAGCAACATGGCACAAGTATACATATGTAACAAACCTGCACATTATGCACATGTACCCTAGAACTTAAAGTATAATAATTTAAAAAAAGATCAATATTAAAAGAAAAAGTGAACAATCCACTGATGCATTTTTTAAAAACTAGAAAACCATGAACAAACCAAACCCAAAATTAGTAGAAAAAATAATAAAGAGCAGAGATAAATAAAATTGAAATAAAAATACAAAAAAAAATTGGATCTCTTCTTTACATGATATACAAAAATCAAATCAAGATGAATTAAAGTCTTAAATGTAAAATCCAAAACTACAAAAACCCTGGAAGACAACCTACATAATACCATTCAGGAGATAGGCATGGGCGAAGACTTCGTGATGAAGATGCCAAAAGCAATTGCAACAAAAGCAAAATTGACAAATGGGATCTAATTAAATTAAAGAGTTTCTGCACAGCAAAAGATACTATCAACAGAGTAAACAGCCTACAGAATAGGAGAACATTTTTGCAAACTATGCATCTGACAAGGGTCTAATATCCAGCATCTATAAGGACTTTAAACAAATTTACAAGAAAAAAAAACCATTAAAAAGTGAGCAAATGACATGAACAGACACTTCTCAAAAGAAGACATACATGTGACCAATAATCATACGAATAAAGCTAAACATCACAGATCATTAGAGAAATGCAAATCAAAACCACAATGAGGTACCATCTCACACCCATCAAAATAGCTATTATTAAAAAGAAACACTTTTACCTGTTGGTGGGACTGTAAATTCATTCAATCATTGTGGAAGGCTGTGTGGAAATTTCTCAAAGACCTTAAGACAGAACTACCATTTGACCCAGCAATCCCATTACCGGGTATATACCCAAAGGAATACAAATCGTTATTATAAAAACACATGCATGCATATGTTCATTGCAGCACTATTCACAATAGGAAAGACATGGAATCAACCTAAATGTCTATCAATAATAGACTGGATAAAGAAAATGTGGTACATATACACCATGGAATATTGTACAGCCATAAAAATAATAAGTTTCTGTCTTTGCCGGGACGTGGATTGAACTGGGGATCATTAACCTTACCAAGCTAATGCAGGGACACAAAACCAAATACCTCATACTCTCACTTATAAGTGGGAGCTAAATGATGAAAACACATGAACACAGAGAGGAGAATGACACACACTGGGGCCTATTGGAGTGTTGGAGGTGGGAGAAGAGAGAGAAATAGAAAAAAATTACTAATGGATGTTAGGCTTAATACCTGGGTGATGAAATAATCTGTACAATCAACCCTCATGACACACATTTACCTATGGAATAAACCTGCACAACCTGCAAATGTATTCCCAAACTTAAAGTAAAAGTTAAAAAAAAATTTAAATAAAATATTTGCTACTAAGAAAAAGCAATACAAAAAAATCAATGAAACAATAAGTTGGTTTTTTAAAAATGTAAACAAAATTGACAAACCTTTAGCCAGAGCAACTAGGAAGAAAAGAGACAAGATCCAAATAAATTACATTAGAAATGAAAAAGGAGACATTACAATGGATACTGCAGAAATTCAAAAAATGATTAGTGGCTACTATGAGCAACTTTATGCCAATAAATTGGAAAATCTAGAAGAATTGCTAGACACATACAAACTACCAAGATTGAACAAGGAAGAAATCCAAAACCTGAACAAACCTATAACAAGTAACGAGATCAATGCCATAAGAAAAAGTCTCCCAGTAAAGAAAAGTTCAGGACCTGATGGCGTCACTGCTGAGTTCTACAAAACATTTAAAGATAAACTAGTACCAATCCTACCCAAACTTTTTTGAAAAAAAGAGGAGGAGAGAATACTTGCAAACTCCTAAAAGGCCAATATTACCCTGACACCAAAACCAGACAAATATGTCAAAAAATATATAACTACAGGCTAATATCTCTGATGAATAGTGATGTATAAATTCTCAAAAAATACTAGCAAACTGAATTCAACAATACATTAGAAAAATCATTGATCATGACCTTTTTTAATGGTAATTTCTTTATTATTATTATTATACTTTAAGTTCTAGGGTACATGTGCACAACATGCAGGTTTGTTACATATGTATACATGTGCCATGTTGGTGTGCTGCACCCACTAACTCGTCATTTACATTAGGTATATCTCCTAATACTATCCCTCCCCCCTCCCCACAATAGGCCCCAGTGTGTGATGTTCCCCTTCCTGTGTCCAAGTGATCTCATTGTTCAATTCCCACTTATGAGTGAGAACATGCAGTGTTTGGTTTTCTGTTCTTGCGATAGGTTGCTGAGAATGATGGTTTCCAGCTGCATCCCTGTCCCTACAAAGGACACAAACTCATCCATTTTCATGACTGCATAGTATTCCATGGTGTATATGTGCCACATTTTCTTAATCCAGTCTGTCACTGATGGACTTTTGGGTTGATTCCAAGTATTTGCTATTGTGAATAGTGCCACAATAAACATACGTGTGCATGTGTCTTTATAGCAGCATGACTTATAATCCTTTGGGTATATCCCCAGTAATGGGATGGCTGGGTCAAATGGTATTTCTAGTTCTATATCCTTGAGAAATCGCCACACTGTTTTCCACAATGGTTGAACTAGTTTACAATTCCACCAACAGTGTAAAAGTGTTCCTATTTCTCCACGTCCTCTCCAGCACCCATTGTTTCCTGATTTCTTAATGATTGCCATTCTAACTGGTGTGAGATGGTATCTCATTGTGGTTTTGATTTGCATTTCTCTGATGGCCAGTGATGATGAGCATTTTTTCATGTGTCTGTTGGCTGTATGAATGTCTTCTTTTGAGAAATGTCTGTTCATATCCTTTGCCCACTTTTTGATGGGGTTGTTTGTTTTTTTCTTGTAAAAACCCTAGAAGAAAACCTAGCTAATACCATTCAGGACATAGGCATGGGCAAGGACTTCATGTCTAAAACACCAAAAGCAATGGCAACAAAAGCCAAAATTGACAAATGGGATCTAATTAAACTAAAGAGCTTCTGTACAGCAAAAGAAACTACCACCAGAGTGAACAGGAAACCTATAGAATGGGAGAAAATTTTTGCAATCTACTCATCTGACAAAAGGCTAATGTCCAGAACCTATAAAGAACTCTCTCATGACCTTTCAGGATTTATTTCTTGGAAGCTAGGATGATTCAAAATATGCAAATCAATCAACATGATATATCATATGAACAGAAGGAAGGATAAAAACCATATGATCGTTTTAATTGATGCAGAAAAAGCACTTGATAGAACTCAACATCCCTTCATAATAAAAATCTTCAAAAATTAGACATAGAAGGAGCATATCTCAACATGATAAAAGCTATACGTGGCAGACCCACAACTAATATCATACTGAATGGGGAAAAGTTGACAGCCTTTCCTCTAAGATCTGGAACACAACAAGGATTCCCCGGTCACTAATGTTATTCGGCATTTAGTTCTAGTTAAAGCAATCAGATAAGAGAAAGATATAAAAAAAATCACATTGGAGAGGAAGAAATCAAATTATTCTTGTTTGCAGATGGTATGATCTTATATTTGGAAAAACATGACTCCACAAGAAAACTACTAGAATTTATAAACAGGTTCAGTAAAGTTGCAGGATACAAAATCAACATAAAAAAATTGGTTGCATTTTTATATGCCAGCAGTGAACAATGTGAAAAATAAATTTAAAAAGTAATTTCATTTGCAATACTCACACATAAAATTAAATACCTAGGAATTAACCAAAGAAGTAAAAGAATTCTATAATGAAAAGTAAAAAACACTGATGAAGAAAATTGAAGAGGACATAATAGAAATGAAAAAAAAAATTCCATGTTCATGGATTGGAAGAATCAATATTGTTAAAAGGTCCATACCACACAAAGTAATCTACAGTTCAATGCAATCCCTATGAAAAAATCAATGATGTTCTTCACTGAAATGGAAAATAAAATCTAAAATTCTTATGGAACCACAAAAGATCCACTAAAGCAAAAAGAACAAAACTAGAGGAATAACTTTACCTGACTTGAAATTATACTACAGAGCTATAATAACCAAAGTAGCATGATACTGACATAAAAGCAGACATATAGATTAATGAAACACAATGGAGAACTCAGGAACAAATTCACATAGCTACAGTGAACTCATTTTTGACAAAGGTGCAAGAAAATACATTGTGGAAAAAGACACCCTCTTAAATAAATAATGCTGGGAAAGCTAAATATCCATATGCAGAAGAAAGAAACTAAACCCCTAAATCACCATATACACAAATCAAATCAAAATGGATTAAAGACAAATCTCACACCTCAAACTATGAAACTTCTACAAGAAAACACTGGAGAAACTCTAGGATATTGGTCTGGGCAAAAATTTCTTGAGCACTGCCCCACAAGCGCAGACAACCAAAGCAAAAATGGACAAATGGGGTCATATCAATTTAAAAATCTTCTGTCCAGTGCAGGATACAATAAATAAAGTGAAAAGACAACCCACAGAATGGGAGAAAATATTTTCAAACCACCTATCTGACAAGGGATTAATAACCAGAATATATAAGAGTCTTAACACTATAGGAAATACATAATAATCTGATCAAAAATAGGTAAAAGATCTGAACAGTAACTTCTCTAATGAAGATATAAAAATGGTAAATAGGCATATGAAAAGTTGTTCAACATTGTTAATCATCTGAGAAGTGCAAATCAAAGCTACAATGAGATATAATTTCACTCCAGTTAAAATGACTTTCATCCAAAATATGGGCATTAACAAATGCTGGCAAGGATGTGGAGTAAAGGAAACCCTCATTCACTGTTGGTGGTAATGTAAATTAGTACAACCACTATAGAGAACAGTTTGGAGGTTCCTCAAAAAGTAAAAAATGAGCAACCATATGATCCAGAAATCCCACTGCTGGATATATGCCCAAAAGACAGAAAATCAGTTTGTTGTAGAGATATCTGCAGTCCTGTGTTTGTTGCAGCACTGTAAGACTTGGAAGCAATGTAAGTTTTCAACAGATAAATGGATACAGAAAAACTGGTATACACAATCGAGTACTACTTAACCATAAAAAAATGAGATGCATTAATTTGCAACAACATGGATGGAACTGGAGATCATAATGTTAAGTGAAATAAGTCAGGCACAGGAAGACAAAAATCACATATCCTCGCATATTTGTGGGAACTAAAAATGAAAACAATTGAACCCATGGACAGAAAGAGATGTCTATCAGAGGCTTATAAATGTAGTTGGGGGCTGGGGAGGTAGAGATAGTTAATGGGAACAAATAATAGAAATAATGAATAAGACCTGCTCTTTGATAGCACAATAGAGGGACTGTAGTCAGTAATAATTGTACACTTTAAAATAACTTAAAGAATATACCTGGCTTCTTTGTAATTCAAAGGATAAATCCTTGAGGGGTGGATACCCAATTCCCTATGATGTGCTTATTTCACATTGCAAGCCTTTATTAAAACAACCCACCTATCCCATAAATATATACCTACTATGCATTGACAAAAATTAAAAATATAAAACAATACAGTACTGCTAAATTAGTCACTATGCTGTACAACAGAATTGTAAGACTTTATTCATCTTGAATAACTGAAACATCATACTGTTGAACAACAACTCCTCTTCCACCAGTCTCTGGAAACCACTAGTGTACTTTTCATTTCTGAGTTTGGCTATTTTAGATACATCCTATAAATGGAATCATGTAATATTTGCCTGTGATTGACTTATTTCATCTAGCATAATGTCTTCCAGGTTAACCACATTGTCACATATGGCAAGATTTTCTTCTTTTTAAAATTTGAATGCTATTTCATTGTATACATATAATGCATTTTCTTTATCCATTCATCCATCAGTGGACTGTTAAATTGATTCCATATCTTGGTTACCATAAATACTGTGAATAATACTTTAATGAACTTGGAAGTGCAGATATCTCTTCAATAAATTAATGTCAAACCCTTTGGATATATACCCAGAAGTGGGATTGCTGGATTATATGGTTATTACATTTTTAATTTTTTGAAGAACCTCCATATGTTTTTCATAGTGGCTGTACCATTTCACCTTCCCACCAACAGTCCACAAGGGTTCCAATTTCTCCATGTCCTCTTCAATTCTTGTTACTTCCTAGTTTGTTTTCCTTTTTCCTAATAGTTGCTACCTTAATGGGTATGAAGTAATATTTCATTGTGGTTTTTATTTGCATTTCCCTGATGATTAGTGATGTTGAGCAACTTTTCACATATCTTAAAGTTCTAGGGTACATGTTCACAACATACAGGTTTGTTACATATGTATACATATTCAACATAGTGTTGGAAGCTTTGTTCTTTTTGATCAAGATTATTTTGGCTATTCAGGCTCATTTTTACTTTCAAATTTTAGCATTTTTTTTCTATTTCTTTGTAAAATGGCGTTGGTAGGGATTTCATTGAATCTGTAGATTGCTTTGAGCAGTATGGTCATTCTCATAATGTTAATTCTTCTGATCCATTAGCATGGGATGCATTTTTATTAGTTTGTGTCCTCCTCAATTTATTTTATCAATGTTTTGTAGATTTCCTTATAGACATCTTTCACCTTCTTGGTTGAATTTATTCCTGGGTATTTTATTTTATTGTAGCTATTGTAAATGAGATTGCCTTCTTAATTTCCTTCTCAGATAGTTTGTAATTGGTGAATGGAACCACTCCTGATTTTTGTATGTTGGTTTTGTATTTTGAAACTTTACTCAATTAATTTATCAGTTCTAAGAGTTTTTTTGTGGACTTTTTAGGTTTTTCCATATATGAGATTGTGTAATCTACAAATAAGACAACATGACTTCTTTTTTTCTGATTTGCATGCCTTTTATTGCTCTCTTTTGTTTAATTGCTCTGGTTAGGACTTCCAGTAGTAGGTTGAATATGAGTGGTGAAAATGGGCATTCTTGTCTTTTTCCACTTCAGTATGACATTAGCCATGGGTTTGTCATATATAACCTTTATGATGTGTAAGTATGTTCCTTCTACGTCTAGTTTGTTAAGAGTTTTATCATGAAAGAATGTTGAAATTTGTTAAATGTTTTTTCTGTGCCTGTTGAGATTATCATATATGTTTTATCTTCATACTGTTGATGTGATGTATCACATTTATTGATTTGTGTATGTTGAACAATTCTTCCATCCTTTGTAGAAATTCCACTTGATTATGGTGTATTACTTTTTGATGTGGTGGACTTGGTTTGCTAGTATTTTGTTGATAATTATTGTGTTTATGTTTGTCAGGTATATTGGCCATAGTTTTCTTTTCTTGCTCTGACCTTGTGTGTTTTTGTATAACGGTAATGCTGACTTTATAGAATAATTTAGAAAAAAAATCCCTCTTCTACACCTTTTTGGAAAAGTTTAAGGATAATTGGTATTACTTCTCTGAAAATACAGTAGAATTGGTAGTGAAGCCATTTGGTCCTGGACTTTCCTTTGTTGGAAAATGTTTTATTACTGATTTATTGTCATTTCTTATTACTGGTCTGTACCAATTCCTACTTTTTTCTGAACCTATCATGGTAGGTTGTATGTGTCTAGGAATTTATCAATTTCCTCCAGTCTCTAGCTTGTTAGTGCATAGTTGCTCATGACAGTCTTTGGTGATCTTTTTTATTTTTGTGGTATCAGTTTTACTGCCTCCTTCTTTATTTCTGATTTTGAGTCTTCTTTTATTCAAAATTGGTATAACAACTAGTTTTTTACTTTGTTTATCTTTTCAGAAAACCAACATTTTATCTTGTTGATCCTTCATATTTATTTTTTCATCTCTACTACATTTAGTCCTGCTCTGATATTTATCATTTCTTTCCTTCTACTAATTTTAGATTTGGTTTGTTGCTGTTTGTCTAGTTCCTTGAGGTGCATTGTTGAGTTTTTTATTTGAAATCTTTCTACTTTTTGATGTAGGTTTGTTTATTACTATAGACTTCCTTTTACTGCTTTGACTTTACATTACTGGTTTTGGTGTGCTGTGTTTCCATTTTCATTTGTTTCAAAAAATTATTTGATTTCCTTCTTCGTTTACTCAATGATCATTCAGGAGCAGGTTGTCTAATTTCGGTGTATTTGTAGAGTTTCCAAAGGTTTTCTTGTCAGTGATTTCTAATTTTACTCCACTGTGGTCTAAGAAGATACTTGATTTAATGCTAGTTTTTAAATTATTTTTGAGATTTATTTTGTGTTCTAACCTATTGTCTATCCTGGAGAAGTTTCCATGTGCTGATGAGAATATGTGCTCTGTAGCTGTTGGATGAAATGTTCTGTAAATGTCTATTAGGTCCATTTGGTCTAAATTACAGCTTAAATTTGATGTTTCTTTATTAATGTTCTGTATAGATAATATGTCTAATGCTGAGAGTGAGGTGTAGAATTTCCTATGTTATTGTGTGGGAGTCTACTTCTCCTGTTAGGTCTAATAATATTTGCCTTCTGTATCTGGGTGCTGTGGTGTTGGCTCACATATTTTAGAATTGTTATATCCTCTTGCTGAATTGATCCCTTTATTATTACATAGTTGCCTTCTTTGTCTCTTTTTATTATTTTTGACTTAAGGTATGCTTTATTTCATGTAAGTATAATTGCTCCTGCTTGCTTTTGGTTTCCGTTTTAATGGAACAGCTTCTTCTGTCCCTTTACTTTCAACGTATATGTGTCTTTACGGTTGAGATGAATATCTTGTAGGCAGCATACAGTTGGGCCTTTTTTTTAATTTAATCAGCTAGTCAATGTATTTTAAGTGGAAAGTTTAAACCATTTATCTTCAAGGCTCTTAGAGATATGTGAGGGCTTATGCCTGACATTTTATTAATAATATGTGGTTGTTGGCCAGGCACAGTGTCTGTAATCCCAGCACTTTGGGAGGTTGAGGCAGGCAGATCACCTGAGGTCACAAGTTTGAAACCAGCCAGGCCAACATGGTGTAACCCTGTCTCTACTAAAAATACAAAAAACTTAGCTGAGCATGGTGGTGGGCATCTATAATCCCAGCTACTTGGGAGGCTGAGGCAGAAGAATTGTTTGAACCCAGGAGGCAGAGGTTGCAGTGAACTGAGACTGCACCATTGGACTCCAGCCTGGGCAACAAGAATGAAATTCCATCTCAAAAAAATAAATAAAATAAAATAAATAATAATAACAATAGCATATGGTTGTTTTGTATCTCCTTTGTCCATTTCTTTCCCTCTTATTGTTTGTTGTTGTGGTTTGGTGGTATTGTGTAGTGGTAACATTTGAGGTTTGCTAATACTCATTTGTGTGTTTGCTTTACCAATAGGTTTTATATTTTCATATGTTTTCATTATGGTAGTTATTCTTTTACATCCAGGTATAGAACTTCCTAACCCTTTCTTATAAAGCCTGTCTAATGGCGATGAATTCCCTCAGCTATGGTTTGTCTGGTAAAGACTTTATTTCTCTATTATTTATAAAGGACAACTTTGCTGGTCATAGTATTCTTGGCTGACAGGTTTTTTTGTTTTCTTTTTTTTCTTTCAGAACTTTGATATATCATCCCATTCTGTCCTGCACTGAAAGTTTCTGCTAAAAAATCCACGGTTAGTCTTACGGGAATTCTTTTATAAGTGACCACATGCTTTTCTATTGCTGTTCTTAGAATATTCTCTTTGTCTGACTTTGAACAGTTTTACTATAATGTGTTACAGAGGAGATCTTTTAAATTGTATCTATTTTGGTGTGTCCTCCAATATCTGGATGTTTAAATCTCTTGCTAGACTCAGGAAGTTTTCATCTATTATTTCATTAAATAAGTTTTCTCACCCTTTACTTTTCTCTTCACCTTCTGGAACACTGAAAATTCAAGTATTTGCTCCCTTTATGCTTTCCCACATGTTGCCTAGTTCCTACTCATTCTTTTTCTTTTTATTTTTTTGTCTTAGTGGGTTATTTCTAAAGACCTCTCTTCAAGTTCTGAGATAGTTTTTTGTTTGTTTGTTTGTTTGTTTGTTTGTTTTTTGCTTGATGTAGTCTGTTTTTAAGTTTTTGATTGTATTGTGTATTTCATTCAATAAATTATTGAGTTCCAGAATTTCTATCTGGTTCTTTTTTATATCTATGTCTTTAGTAAATTTCTTATTCATATCCTAAATTGCATTTTAATTTTTATGTATTGTTATTCAGAATTACCTTGTATCTTGCTGAGCTTCTTTAGTATAAACATTTTGAATTCCTTTTCTGAAATTTCATAAATTTATTTTTGATTGAGTTCTGTTGCTGGATAATTACTGTTTTTTCAGGGGGAATGTTATACTTCCTTGCTTTTTCATGTTTCTGTCTCCTTAAGCTGTTGTTTTTCCTGTCCTTAAGTTGATATCCGCGCATTCCAATTTTTTGAATTTGCTTTTGTAGGGGAAGATGTTTTTCTAAGATACATCTATGGTGTTGGTGGGGTGCAGTACTTTAGCTTTGATCCTGGGCACATGCAGTAGTGCAGTCTCTGTATGATTTATATGGCTGTAAACAGAATTTGTGGTGTATGTAATTTCCTCAGTGGCTTAGGTTGTGGCTGTTAATAGAGACTGTGGTGAAATTTTGCTGGAGACTGGGATGGCAGGTGAGCCAGTCATCAGGCACCAGTGGTTGGCAGCAGTGGGCCAAGCATGCTGACCTTGGGCGCCATTGTGGCAAACAGTGGCACCAGTGTTTTCAGGTCCATGCAGGGTGATTCTTTGACCTCCAGATTGCTTGCTCGGGTTCCAGGAATGACAGTAGTGGAAGGATTTTTGAGCTCCTGGGCAGCAGACACGGCATGAGCAATGGCAGGAGCTGTGATGGGACAACCCTCTGGGACCCCAACAATCCATAATGGTTTTGCCAGAGGCTGCAATGGACTGAACAGTCCAGTTTTACAGTTGGTGCAGGGAAGTGGGTGTCAGCTGTGGTTGTAGTGGCAGATTGAGTGGGTCCCACCTCAGATCTCTAGCAGGAGTGCTTAGGTTCAAATATTGTGGACTGAGCTGAGCTCCTGGATGACATGCTTGGGTACTAGGATGAGTGCAGTCAACCTAGGTAGCCTACCCTCTTTCTTCCTAGGGGTACATGAAGGCACTGTCTGTTGTAGGTACAAGTGAGGTGATTCCCAGGCTTTTGGCAGAATGTTCAGTTAAGGGAAGGTGTGGCTGCACTGCAGTCCTGTTATTGAGGAGGGTAGAGCTGCTTTCAATGGGAGCAGCTGTAGGTAGGTGGCTGGGCAGTGGGACTTGCTTTGCTCATGCCTTGGCCCCAGAGCAGCTGGCAATGGCAGTGGTTGTGGGCAGTAAAATTTGTCCTTGAGGTAGGTGAAAATGCAGGACTGTTCCTTTGCTGTGATAGAGAACATAGTCACTGCCAGTGGCTCCTGCCTTGTTTCTGGCAGATAATCTGTCTGCGGGAAATGTTAATGGGGATACAGGGATGTGAAGATGCAGAGGCTACTGAGCCCCAGGAAAGGATGCAGCATGTTGGGGGCTAGTCTGTCAAAATGGCACCATGCTGCAATGTGATTATCTGCTATTATTTTTTCTTGTGGGAGAAGGGAGTCTCAAATACATCTAGAGAGCCGTCTTTAAGTCCTTCACCAAGAATTCTTTATTTCTAACTTCAATTTCATCCATGTCACCCAAATTTAACGTATTAGGAATGAACATACAGCATGAGGTGGGTTAGTGGCTTCAATGGGCATTTTTTTCTTTTAATGAGACAAGGTCTCACTCTGTTGCCCAGGCTGAAGTGCAGTGGTGTGATCATAGCTCACTGTACTCACTGTAGCCTCATACTCCTCAGCTTAAGTGATCCTCCTGCCTCAGCTTCTTGGGAAACTGTCACTACAGGTACAAATCATCAGGCTGGATCATTTTGTTTTTATGTTTTGCAGAGATGATGTCTTGCTATGTTGCCCAGGCTGGTCTTGAATTCCTGGCCTCAAGCTATTCTCCCACCTTGGAACCCCAAATGCTAGGAATATAGGCATGAGCCTCTATGCCTAGCCCAGTTAGTGGCTTTTGATGAACACTTGTTTGAGTTGTATCCAACTGGGGTGAGAATAAATGGTTTCTGAATTCTTGGGAAACCTGGAACTTTCTTGAGGAAATTGGAATTAGTCTTTTTCCAGAGAAAGATCTTTGTTGAACCTTTTCAGTCAGACAGATGTAAGATAACTACTGCTTTCTTATTTTTCTTGAAGAAGTCCTAGATTATGAAATGAAACCAAATTCAGGAACTTCAGATGGTTATCCTGATTAACAATGTAAATTGGTTTTATTTTTAAGGAGAATGTTCCATTGTAGAGGTTTTATTTTCTTTTCTCAATATATATTTAGCCAGAACTGCATATACCAAGCTATTTTCCCTTTAGGAGGTAGGATATCATTTTTCCCCTGTTTATCTGCTAACAAGAGATAGAAAGACCAGACCTGACCCTAGAGTGAGAGGAGTGCAGGTCTGGTATTTTATTCATCTAATGTTGGAGAAAATGGTGGAAAGAAACTGGATTGTTTGGTGTCTAGACAGTGTCTTACACGTAATATTATTTAAGATACGGCTATTTGTATTGCTTTGTTTGGATCAAGAGGGCAGGACAATTGAAGAAAGAAGATATTAACACCCTCAATTATCCTGGAGAGGGAATTTAGATAGAACTTAAATTGGGGTGCATCTCCCTTTTCTGGAGTCAAGAATAGTTAGAATTGGATAACTGGGAGAGAGGATTGGTCAAAAGAGACTCCTGTTTGTGAGCGGGCACTTGACAGTTGACAAAGGGCTAAAAGAGAGATGGTCATTGTGGGACCCGTATAAATGGGGTATTGATAACTGATATACAGTTTTGTATTTTCTTTTTCTACACAGTATTTTCCACCTGTTACCTCTAAGCTGATAGTAAAATTTAGTTAAAGCTACAGCCTTCGATTAGTTGTAAATTAAGGAATGGTCCACATTTGAGTGAGAATATTTTAGTGAAGAAGTAATTATCGATTAAAGAAAAAAACCTAAAGCAGCCATCTGAAGAAATATGTAATAAATGACTATTAAAACATATTTTTGGAAGTTGCAGGCAGAAGTTGATAAAAGATTATAAATTTCTACAAACATTCAGATAATTGATAAAAGAAAAAGTAACCTACTGAAGGTTGGGGAATCCAAGGACATGCAGCTAACATGATATTCATTTTTTGAATAATGTGTGCTTCTGTTCAAAATGTAAGGTGGGAAAGTAACTCAAACAATATATCTTCTTGCTTTAACCCAAATTACATTCAGCCTTTATATACCCAATATTAATGTAGTTTATCTTTAATATCTCCTATGATGACCTATATTACCCACTAGGTGTCTTCATTAACATTCTACATTTTAAATTTATGTGCAGAGATGGGACTTCAAGAATGGTGGTGTGAAGAAGAGTTTATTCTCTATATCCTTGGCAACACTTGTTATCATTCATCTTTTTTGAAATAGACATTTTAACCTATGCGAGGTGATAGCTCATTGTGGTTTCAATTTGCATTTTGATGGTGATTAGAGATGATGAGCATTTTTTGATATATCTGTTGGACAAAAATTCTCATCACAAAAATATATGTATAAGTTAGTGACGTAATGGATATGTTAAGTAGCTTGACTGAATCTTTCTACAATGTATACAAAAGTCAGCACATAACATTGTGCCCCATTAATACACACAATTATTTGTTATTAAAATTAATTTTAAAAAAGAACATTAGCGTGAGAAGTTGGTGAGTAGAGAACTATATCATGGAGAGTCATCTCCTAAGCCAATCGAAATTAGCAAAGAGAATAATTTGTGATCTCAACAGATTGAGAAAAAGGCTTAGAATAAATTGAGAATCATTTTTTCAACAAAATATATGCAAAATTGACAAGAACAGTGGGAAGCTATGGCATTTGAAGTAGAGGCTTCACTCATCCTTCCATAGCTCTTCTTTGTGGGAGAACTGTTTAAGAGAGCATAAGAGCAGAGTGAAACTCCCCATCTTGTTCAGATCTCTAGGATGGAAGAGATATCCTGGAAAGTTTCCACAAATAATGAACATCAGAAGATTCCTTTTTCCTTAGCTCTGGTGCAGAAGGTCAATATCCAAAAGACTGTGACAAGTAGGCAGTCCCCATTTTCCCACCTCCAACTCCCACCATGTGGGACATATGCAGTCTCGTAAAGTCCCTCTCTACCACACAGCGTATGCTGTAGGAGAGCTGCTACATTGAGCTTGTTAGCTGTGTGGCAGCCGCCATCTCCACAAGCCTCTGCAGAATTAATTTAGCTAACTCACTAAGTAAATAAGCAAACAACCAAAGGGAGAAATCAATATCCAGAGCTGCTACAAAGTCTTCTCAGAAAGATCCTGCTTTGTTGAAAACTGGACCTCTTAGAAAATTGATTTATTTGAATGTCTTATACAAAGATATAGGAAACTATGGCCCAAATACACACACAAAACCAGCCAATGTAAACTGCCTGTGAGAGGCTCCAGCTTCCAAACTTAGCAGTAAAAGACTTCAAAGCAAGTATAATACTTCAAAAAACTAAAGGAAACTATGTTGAAATAATTAAAGTATGACAATTATCATTCAAATATAGAATATAGATAAAGAAAAATAAATTATAAAAGGAATGAAATAGAAAATTTGGAATTTAAAAGCAAAACAACCAAAGTGAATAAAATCACTAAAGGTCTCAACAGTAGAAATGAGCTTCAGAAGAAAGAATAAGAGGATCTATACAATCCAAAGAACAGAAAGAAAGGGAGTAAAAAAATGGACAGACACAGAGAAATGTAAGATGCAATTAATTGCACCTATATACACATAATTTGAGTAAACAAAGGAGAGAAGGAAGCAAAAAAAATAAAGAAATAAGAGCAGAAAACTTCCTCAATTTCATGAAAAACATTAATCTACACATCTAAAAAGGTCTGCAAACGCAAGTAGGAAAAATTCAAGGAGACCTTCACCCAAACACATCATAGTGAAAACTTTCAGGGACAAAGAAAAAGTGAAAATTTTGAAAGGAGCAAGAGAAAAATAACTCATTACAAGAAGATTAACAGCTGATTTCTAAAAAGAAACAGTGGAGACCAGAAGGCAATAAGACATATTAATAGTGCAAAGACATGAAACATACATAAAACAAAAGGCAAAACTGCAAAAATGAATCCAACCATGTCAATAATAAATGTGAGTGAGTTAAACATTACAGTCAAAAGACACTGATTGTCCAACTAGATTAAAAAATCAAGATTCAACTATATGGGGTCTATAGATGATACTCTATATTCAAACACGTAAATAGGTTGAAAGTAAAAATATGGAAAAATATATACCATGCAAGCAGAAACCATAAGAGAGATTGTGTGGCTATGGACTTTAAAGCAGCAATTGTTATCACCTCCACTGGTGATACTTAGGCAAACAGGGTCTGGAGTGGACCTCCAGCAAACTGCAGTAGACCTGCAGAAGAGGGGTCTAGATGTTAGAAGAAAAACTAACAAACAGAAAGCAACAACAACAGAAAAGACCTCCACACAAAAACTCCATCGAATGGTCATCAGCCCCAAACATCAAAGGTAGATAAATACATGAAGATGAGAAAAAAACAGCACAAAACGATGAAAATTCCAAAAACCAGAATGCCTCTTCTCCTACAAGTGATCTCAACTCCTCTCCAGCAAGGGCACAAAACTGGACAGAGAATGAGATTGATGGATTGACAGAAATCGGTTTCAGAAGGTGGATAATAGCAAATTCATTTGAGCTAAAGGAATATGTTCTAACACAATGTAAGGAAGGTAAGAACCTTGATTAAAGTTTATAGGAACTGCTAACTAGAATAACCAGTTAGAGAGAAGCATACATGACCTGATGGTGCCAAAAAACACAGCATGAGATCTTTGTGAATCATACACAAGTATTAATAACCGAATCAATCACACAGAAGAAAGGATATCAGAGATTGAAGATCACCTTGCTGAAACAAAGTGTGAAGACAAGATTACAAAAAAAAATTAACAAAAAGGAATAAATAAAGCCTCCATGAAATATGGGACTATGTGAAAAGATCAAACCTATGATTGATTGGTGTACCTGAAAGTGATGGAGAGAATGGAACCAAGTTGGAAAACACACTTCAGGATGTTATTTGGGAGAACTTCCCCAACCTAGAAAGACAGGCTAAGATTCAAATTCAGGAAATACAGAGAACACCACTAAGATACTCCTCGGGAAGATCAACTCCAAGACACATAATCATCAGATTCTTGAAGGTTGAAACAAAGTAAAAAATGTTAAGGGCAGCCAGAGAGAAAGGTCAGATCACCTACAAAGGGAAGTTCATCAGACTAACAGTGGATTTCTCTGCAAAAACCCTAGAAGCCAGAAGAAAGTGGAGGCCAATATTCAACCATTCTTTAAAAAAAGAATTTTCAACCCAGAATTTTATATCCAGCTGAACTAAACTTTGTAAGCAAAGGAGAAATAAAATCTTTTCCAGACAAACAAATGCTGAGTGATTTTGTCACCACAAGGCCTGCCTTACAAGAGCTCCTGAAGGAAGCACACCCCCCCGCCCACACACACACAAAACTGGTACCAGCCAGTGCAAAAACACACCAAAATATAAAGACCGATGACGCTATGAAGAAACTGCATCAAATAATTTGCAAAATAACCAGCTAGCATCATAATGACAGGATCAAGTTCACACATAACAATATTAACCTTAAATGTAAATGGGCTAAATGACACAGACTGGCAAATTGGATTAAGAGTCAAGACCCATCGGTGTGCTGTATTCAGGAGATACATCTCATGTGCAAAGACACACATAGGCTCAAAATAAAGGGATGGAGAAATATGTACCAAGCAAATGAAAAGCAAAAAAAAAATAAAAATAAAAAAAAAATAAAAAAAAAAGCAAGGGTTGTGGGGTTGCAATCCTAGCCTCTGATAAAGCAGACTTTAAACCAACAAAGATTTTTTTTTAAAGACAAAGAAGGGTATTACATAATGGTAAAGGGTCAATGCAACAAGAAGAGCTAACTATTCTAAATATATATGTATCCAATACAGGAGCACCCAGATTCATAAAACAAGTTCTTAGAGACCTATGAAGAGACTTAGACTCCCACACAATAATAGTGGGAGACTTTAACACCCCACTATCAATATTAGACAGATCAACAAGACAGAAAAATAATAAGGATATTCAGGACTTGAACTCAGCTCTGGATCAAGTGAACCAAATAGACATCTACAGAACTCTCTGCCCCAAATCAATAGAATATACATTTGTCTCAGTGCCACATGGCACTTATTTGAAAATTAACCACATAATTGGAAGTAAAACGCTCCTCAGCAAATACAAAAGAATGGAAATCATAACAAACAGTCTCTCAGACCACAGTGCAATCAAATTAGAACTCAGGATTAAGAAACTCACTCAAAACTTCACATCTACATGGAAATTGAACAACCTGCTCCTGAATGATTACAGGGTAAATAACAAAATGAAGGCAGAAATAAAATTCTTTGAAACCAATGAGAACAAAGACACAAGGTACCAGAATCTTTAAGGCACAGCTAAACCAGTGTTAAGAGGGAAATTTACAGCATTAAATCCCCACAGGAGAAAGTGGGAAAGATCTCAAATCAACATCCTAACATCACAATTAAAAGAACTAGAGAATCAAGAGCAAACAAATTCAAACGCTAGCAGAAGACAAGAAATAACTAAGATCGGAGCAGAACTGAAGGAGATAGAGACACGAAAAACCCATCAAAAAATGAACAAATTCAGGAGCTGTTTTTTTGAAAAGATTAACAAAAGAGATAGACCACTAAATAGACTAATAAAGAAGAAAAGAGAGAAGACTCAAATAGAACAATAAAAAATGATAAAGGGGATATCACTACTGATCCCACAGAAGTACAAACTACCATCAGAGAATACTATAAACACCTCTATGCAAATAAACTAGAAAATCTAGACATAATGGATAAATTCCTGGACACATACACCCTCCTAAGACTAAATCAGGAAGAAGGCAAATGCCTGAACAGACCTATAACAAGTCCTGAAAATGAGGCAATTATTAATTTCCTAATAACCAAAAAAAGCCCAGGACCAGATGGATTCACAGCCAAATTCTACTACAGGTACAAAGAGGAGCTGTTACTATTCCTTCTAAAACTATTCCAAACAACAGAAAAAGAGGTACTCCTCCCTAACTTATTTTTTCAGGCCAGCATCATTTTCATGCCAAAGCCTGGCAGAAACACAACAAAAAAAGAAAACGTCAGGTCAATATCCCTCATGAACAACAATGTGAAAATCCTCCATAAAATACTGGCAAACCGAATCCAGCAGCACTAGAAAAAGCTTACCCAACATGATCAAGTCAGCTTCATCCCTGGGATACAAGGCTGGTTCAACATATACAAATCAATAAACGTAATCCATCACATAAACAGAACCAATGACAAAAACCACATGATTATCTCAGTAGATGCAGAAAAGTTTGGCGATAAAATTCAACATCCCTCCATAAATAGAAAAAGCACAGGACAAGACAGATTAAACAGCTGAATTCTATGAAACATATAAAGAATTCCATGAAACATATAAAGAGCTGGTACCATTTCTACTGAAACCATTTCAAAAATTTAGGAGTAGGGACTCCTCTAATTCATTTTATGAGGCCAGCATCATTCTGATACCAAAACTTGCAAACACACAACAACAATAACAAAAATGAAAACATTGGGCTAATATCCTTGATGCAAATATCTTCAAAAAAATACCAGCCAATCGAATGCAGCAGCAGATCAAAAAGCTACTTCCCCATGATCAAGTAGGCTTTATTCCTGAGATTCAAGGTGGTCTTAACATACACATATCAATAAATGTGACTCATTACATAAACAGAGCTAAACACATGATCATATCAATAGACGCAGAAAATTGTTTCAATAAAATTAAACATCTGTTTATGTTAAAAAAAAAACTATCAACAAACTGGACACTGGAGGAAAACATCTCAAAATAATAAAAACCATCCATGACAAATCCACAGCCAACGTTACACTTAGCAGGTAAAAACTGGAGCCATTCCCCATAAGATCCAAAACAGGACAAGGATACCCTCTCTCACCACTCCTATTCAACATATTATGGGAAGTCCTAACCAGAGAAATCAGGCAAGAGAAATAAAATATATCCAAATAGGAAGAGAGGAAATCAAACTATCTCTATGTGCAGATGACATAATTTTACACCTAGAAAACACCATGGTCTCTTCCCAAAAGTTCACAGATCTGAAAAACAATTTCAGCAAAGTTTCAAGACACAAAATCAATGTACAAAAATTAGCATTTGTATAAATCAACAACATCCAAGCTAAGTGTGGAATCAAGAATATGACCCACTCACAATAGCCACACACAAAAATAAAATACCTAGGAATACCGCTAACCAGGGTATTAAAAGATCTCTACAATGAGAATTACAAAACACTGCTGAAAGGCATCAGAGATGACACAAACAAATGGAAAAATACTCCATGCTCATTGGTAGAAAAAATCAATATTCTTAAAATGGTCATACTTCCCAAAGCAATCTACAGGTTCAGTGCTGTACCTATCAAACTACCAATGACATTCTTCACAGATTATGGAAAACTAACTTAAAATTCATATGGAACCAACAAAGGGCCCAAATATCCAAAGCAATTCTAAACAAAAATAACAAAGCTGGAGGCATTATGCTACCCAACTTCAAATTATACTATGAGGATACAGTAACCAAAACAACATCGTACTAGTACAAAAACAGACAGACCAATGGAATGCTATAATCTGATCATTGACAAAGTAGACAAAAAACAAGTAATAGGGAAAGGAATCACTATTTAATAATCGGTGCCAGTACAATTGGCTAGCCATATGCAGTAAATTGAGACTGGACTCCTTTCTTACACCATATACAAAAATCAACTCAAGATTAATTAAAGACTTAAATGTAAGACATCAAACTCTAAATGCCCTTGAAGAAAACCTAGAAAATACTATTCTGGAAATAGTCCTTGGCAGAGATTTTATGATGAAGGCTCCAGAAGCAATTGCAACAAAACCAGAAATTGACAAATGGGATCCAATTAAACTAATCTGCACAGCAAAAGAAACTATCAACAGAGTAAACAGACAACCTACATAATGGGAGAAAAGTTTGCAAACTATGCATCTGTCAAAGGTCTAATATTCGGAATCTATAAGGAATGTAAACTAATTTCCAAGATATAAACAAACAACACCATTTAAAAGTGGGCAAAAGACATGAACCGAAACTCTTCAAAAGAAGACATATATGTGTCTGACAAGCATATGAGAAAATGCTCAACATCACTAATCATTAGAGAAATGCAAATCAAAACCACAATGAGATACCCACTCACACCACTCAGAATGGCTATTATTAAAAAGTCAAAAAATAACAGATGCTGATGAGGTTGCAGAGAAAAGGAAATCTTATTCACTGCTGGCAGGGATATAAATTAATTAAGTCACGGTGGAAAGCAGTTTGGCAATTCTCAAATACCTTAAAACAGAAGTACCATTCAACTCAGCAATTCCATTATTGGGTATATACCTGAAGGAATATAAATCATTCTACCGTAAAGATACATGCACATGCATGTTCATCACAGCTCTATTTACAATAGCAAAGTCATGGAATCAACATAGATGCGCATGAATGGTAGATTCGATTTAAAAAATATTTATATATATGTGTGTGTGTGTGTATATATATATCTATATATAGATAGATATAGATATAGATATATATCATGAAATACTATACAGCCATGAAAAAGAATGAGATGATACTCTTTGCAGCAACATGAATGGAGCCGGAGGCCATTAGCCTAAGGAAACTAACATAGGAATAAAAAACCAAATACTGCATGTTCTTACTTATGAGTGGGAGTTAAATACTGAGTACGTATGGTCACAAAGAAGATAACAATAGAGACCAGGGCCTACCTGAAGGTGGAGGGTAGGGGGAGGCTGAGGATCAAGAAACTTCCTATTGGATACTATGCTTATTTGCTTATTACCCTGGTGATAAAGAAATCTGTCCATCAAACTTCCATGACATGCAATTTACCTATATAACAAACGTGCATATGTACCCCTGAAACTAAAATAAAAGTGAAAAGAAATGTATAAGTTAAAGAACAATTTAGCAAACAAAGGCAGTAAAGACATCTAAAAATATGTAAAATAGAGAATACTAAATGAAAGCAAAAGATATATTAATAATAGTGACAGATTGGGCACAGTGGCTCATGCTTGTAATCGCAGCATTTTGGGAGGGCAGGAGGATTGCTTGAGACCAGAAGTTTGAGAATAGGTTTGGAAAAATAGCGAGACACTGTCTCTACATTTTTTTTTTAATTAGCCTGGCATGGTTGTATATGCTTATAGTTTCTAGCTACTAAGGAATCTGAGGCAGGAGGATCACTTGCACCCAGGAGTTTGAGGTTACAGTGAACTATGATCACACCACTGAACTCCAGCATGGGCAAGAGAGTGAAACCCTGTCTCAGTAATCATAACATGCACAAATACTAAAAATTACAATTGAATTTTAATAAGAATCTGGCAAATAAAATATTTTAAGTAAAAAGGAGCACAGTAGTCACAAGTGGCTAGAGGAGGCCATACTGGACTAGGTAGGTATACAACATTATGGTAATTTTCAATTTATCACCTCATTTGATCCATACAAATTAGTTAAAGCAGGCATGGTAAATATTATCACTCGCATACTACCAATAGTTAAGCTCAATACCAAAATGGTTTCAACGTCATATAGTTAGCAAGAGCTATGTATAGCTAGAATGCAAAATGAGAATCCACTGTTTAAAATGTCTGTTAATTATGCAGTACCAAGTATTATTAAGATGTGGCACCCATGTAAACATGCCACTCAGATCTCCTGTTACAAGGAGATTGACTGATGGCTCCAGCTGTGGCCCCTCTGGATTTACCACTGCATTTTTCAGAATTTTTATTTCTTCTAAAAACAAAAAAAAAACAAAAATGGGATACATGTACAGAATGTACAGGTTTGTTACATAGGTATACGTGTGCCATGGTGGTTTGTTGTACCTACTGACCCATCCTCTAAGTTCCTCCCCTAAGCCCCCACCCCTTAACAGGCCCTGATGTGTGTTGTTCCCCTCTCTGTGTCCATGTGTTCTCAATGCTCAACTCCCACTTATGAGTGAGAACATGCTGTGTTTGGTTTTCTGTTTCTGTGCTAGTTTGCTGAGGATGATGGCTTCCAGTTTCATCCATGTCCCTGCAAAGGGCATGATCTCATTTCTTTTTATGGCAGCATAATGTTCCATTGTGTATATGTACCACATTTCTTTATCCAGTCTATCTTTGATGGGCATTTGGGTTGGTTCCATGTCTTTGCTATCGTAAATAGTGCTGCAATAAACACGTGTGCATGTGTCTTTATAGTAGAATGATTTATATTCCTTTGGGTATATATACATTAATGGAATTGCTGGATCAAATTGTATTTCTGGTTCTAGATCCTTGAAAAATCGCCACACTGCCTTCCACAATGGTTGAATTACTTTACATTACCACCAATGGTGTAAAAGCATTCCTATTTCTCCACAGCCTCACCAGCATTTATTGTTTCTTAACTTTTTAATAATCACCATTCTGAATGGGATGAGATGGTATCCCGTTGTAGTTTTGATTTGTATTTTTCTGATGATCAGTGATGTTGAGCTTTTTTTTTGTTTATTGGCTCCATGAATGTCTTCTTTTGAGAAGTATCTGTTCATATTCTTCACTCAGTTTTTTATGGTTTTTTTCCTGTAAATTTGTTTAAGTTTCTTGTAAATTCTGGATATTAAACCTTTGTCAGATGGATAGATTGCAAAAATTTTCTCCCACTCTGTACGTTGCCTATTAATTCTGATGATAGTTTCTTTTGCTGTGCAGATGCTCTTTGGTTTAACTAGATTCCGTTTGTCAATTTTGGCTTTTGTTGAAATGGCTTTTGAAGTTTTTGTCATGAAGTCTTTGCCCATGCCTATGTCCTGAATGGTATTGCCTAGGTTTTCTTCTAGGGTTTTTATGGTTTGGGGCTTTACATTTAAGTCTTTAATCTATCTTGAGTTAAGTTTTATGTAAGGTGTAAGAAAGGAGTCCAGTTTCAGTTTTCTGCATATAGTTAGCCAGTTTTCCCAGCACCATTTACTGAATAAAAGATCCTTTCCCCATTGCTTGTTTTTATTAGGTTTGTCGAAGATCAGATGGTTGTATGTGTGGTGTTATTTCTGAGTTCTCTGTTCTGCTCTATTGGTCTATATGTCTGTTTTGGTAGCAGTACCATGCTGTTTTGGTTACTGTAGCCTTGTAGTATAGTTTGAAGTCAGGTAGTGTGATGTCTCCAGCTTTGCTCTTTTTGCTTAGGATTGTCTTGACTATATGGGGTTTTCTTTGATTCCATATGAAATTTAAAATAGTTTTTTCCTAATTCTGTACCACTTCATTTTTTTTTTATTTTTCCATAGGTTATTGGGGTACAGGTGGTATTTGGTTATGTAAGTTATTTAGTGGTGATTAGTGAGATTTTAATGCACTCATCATCCTATTTGTAGTCTTTTATTCCTCATCCGCCTCCCACACTTCCCCCCAAGACCCCAAAGTCCATTGTATCATTCTTATGCCTTTGCATCCTCATAGCTTAGCTCCCACATGTCAGTGAGAATATATGATGTTTGGTTTTCCATTCCTGAGTTACTTCACTTAGAATAAAAGTCTCCAATTGCATCCAGGTCACCACAAATGTCATTAATCCATTCCTTTTAATGGCTGAGTAGTATTCCATCTTATATATCACAGGTTCTTTATCCATTCATTGATTGATGAGCATTTGGGTTCGTTTCACAATTTTGCAATTGCAAATTGTGCTGCTATAAACATGCGTGTGAGAGTATCTCTTTTGTATAATGACTTCTTTTTCTCTGTGTAACTGCCCAGTAGTGGAATTGCTGGGTCAAATGGTAGTTCTACTTTTAGTTCTTTAAGGAATCTCCACACTGTTTTCCATAGTGGCTGTACTAGTTTACATTCCCACCAGCAGTGTAGAAGTGTTCCATGATCACCGCATCCATGCCAATGGTGCTGTTTTTAGATTTTTTATTATGGCCATTCTTGCAGGTATTGCATTGGTGTCACGTTGTGCTTTTGATTTGCATTTCCCTGTTCATTAGTGATGCTGAGCATTTTTTCGTATGTTTGTTGGCCATTTATGTCTTCTTTTGAGAGTTGTCTGTTCATGTCTTTAGCCCATTTTTGATGGATTTGTGTTCATTGTAGATTCTGGATATTAGTCCTTTGTCAGACGTATAGATTGTGAAGATTTTCTCTCACTCTGTGGGTTGTCCGTTTACTCTGCTGATTGTTCCTTTTGCTGTGAGAAGCTCATTAGTTTAATTAAGTTCCATCTATTTATCTTTGTTTACTGCACTTGCTTTTGGGTTCTTAGTCATGAAATCCTAACCTAAGCCAGTGTCTAGAAGGGTTTTCCCGATGTTATCTTCTAGAATTTTTGTAGTTTCAGATATTAGATTTAAGTCCTTAATCCATCTTGAGTTGATGTTTGTTATGTATAAGGTCAGAGATGATGATCCAGTTTCATTTGTCTAACGTATGGCTAGCCAATTATCCCAGCACCATTTGTTGAAAAGGGTGTCCTTTCCCTACTTTATGTTTTTGTTTGCTTTGTCAAAGATCAGTTGGCTATAAGTATTTGGGTTCATTTCTGGGTTCTCTATTCTGTGCCATTGGTCTCTATGCCTATTTTCAAAGGTTAATTTGTAGATTGCTTTTAGCAGTATGGTCATTTTCACAATATCAATTCTACCCATTTATGAGCATGGGATGTGTTTCCATTTGTTTGTGTCATATATGATTTCTGTCAGCAGTGTTTTGTAGTTTTCCTTGTAGAGGTCTTTTGCCTCCTTGTTTAGGTATAATCCTAAGTTTTGTTTTGTTTTGATTGTTTTTGTTTTTTGTTTTTTTGTTTTGTTTTGTTTTGTTTTGAGACAGAGACTCGCTCTTTCGCCCAGGCTGGAGCACAGTGATGTGATCTCAGCTCACTGCAACTCCATCTCCGGGATTCGAGCAATTCTCCTGCCTCAGCCTCCTGAGTAGCTGGGACTACAGGCACATGCCACAACGCCAGCCTAAATTTGTTTTGTATTTTTAGTAGAGACGGGGTTTCACCATGTTGACCAGGCTGGTCTCAATCTCCTGACCTCGTGATCCACCCACCTCAGCCTCCCAAAGTTCTGGGATTACAGGCGTGAGTCACCGCGCCCAGCCTAAGCTCTTGATTTGATTCTCAGCTTGGTTGCTGTTGGAGTATAGAATAGCTACTGACTTCTGTACATTAATCTTGTATCTAGAAACTCTGCTGAATTTTTTTTTAAACAATTCTAGGAGTTTTCTGGAGGAGTCTTTAGAGTTTTCAAGTTTAATGATCATATTGTCAGCAAACAATGACCATTTTATTTCCACTTTACTGACTTGCATGCCCTTTGTTTCTTTCTCTTGTCTGACTCTTCTGGCTAGGACTTCCAGTACTATGTTGAAGAGGAGTGGTGAGAGTGGACATTTTTGTCTTATTCCAGTTCTCAGAGGGAATGCTTTCAAGTTTTCACCATTCAATATTATGTTGGTTGTGGGTTTGTCACAGATGGCTTTTATTACATTGAGGTATGTCCCTTGTATGACAATTTTGTTGAGAGTTGTAATGTTAAAGGGATGCTGGAGTTTGTCAAATGCTTTTTCTGCATCTATTGAGATGATCATGTGATTTTTGTTTTTAATTCTGTTTATGTTGTGTATCGCATTTATTCACTTAGGTATGTTAAGCCATCCCTGCACTCCCTGTATAAAACCCACTTGATCATGGTGGATTATCTTTTTGATATATTGTTGGATTCAGTTAGCTAGTATTTTGTTAAGGATTTTAGCATGTTCATCAGGGATATCAATCTGTAATTTTCTTTTTTGGTTATGTCCTTTCCTGGTTTTGGTATTAGGGTGATATCGGCTTCATAGAATGAATTAGAGAGGATTCTCTCTTTCTCTGCCTTATAGAATAGTGTCAAAAGGATTAGTATTAATTCTTCTTTGAATGCCTGGTAGAATTCTGCTGTGAATCCATCTGCTCCTGGACTTTTTTTGTTGTTGGTAATTTTTAAATTACCACTTCAATCTCTTTGCTTATAATTGGTCTGTTCACAGTATCAAATTATTCCTGATTTAAGCTAAGGGGATTGTATTTTTTAAGGAATTTATCCATCTCTTCTAGGTTTTTCAGTTTATGTGTGAAAAGGTGTTCATAGCAACCTTGAATGATCTTTTGTATTTCAGTGTTGTCAGTTGTAATATCTCCCATTTCATGTCTTAATGAGGTTATTTGATATTCTCTCTTCTATTCTGGGTTAATCTTGCTAATGGTCCATCAATTTTATTTATTTTTTCAAAGAGCCAGCTTTTTGTTTCATTTATCTTTGTATTTTTTTTTTTTTCAATTCTATTTAGTTCTACTCTAATCTTGGTTATTTCCTTTCTTCTGCTGGGTTTGGGTTTGGTTTGTACTTGTTTCTCTAGTTCCTTGGATTTTGACCCTAGAATGCCAGTTTGTGCTCTTTCCATCTTTTTAATGTAGGCATTTAAGGCTATGAACTTTTCTCTTAGCACCACTTTTGCTGTATCCCAGAGATTTTGACAGGTTTTGTCTGTATTCTCATTCAGTTCAAAGAATATCTAAATTTCCATCTTGATTTCATGTTTGAACCAATGCTCATTCAGGAGCTGGTTATATAATTTCCATGTATTTGCATGGTTTAAAGGTTCATTTGGAGTTGATTTTCAGTTTTATTCCACTGCTGTCTGAGAGAGTGCTTGATGTGATTTCAATTTTCTTAAATTTATTGAGGCTTGTTTTATGGCCTATTATATGGTCTGTCTTGGAGAAAGTTTCATGCACTGTTTAATATAATGTGTATTCTGCAGTTGTTGAATAAAATGTTCTATATTTTGTTAAGTACCTTTTTTCCAAGGTATAGTTTAAATCCATCATCTCATTGTTGACTTTCTGTCTTGATGACCTATCTAGTGCTGTCAGTGGAGTATTGAAGTCCTCCACTATTATTGTATTGCTGTCTACCTCTTCCTTATGTCTATTAGTAATTGTTTAATTAATTTGGGAGTTCCAGTGTTAGGTGCATATATGTTTAGGATTGTGATATTTTCCTGTTGGACAAGGCCTTTTACCATTATATAATGTTTCTCTTTGACTCTTTTAAATGCTGTTGCTTTAAAGTTTGTTTTGTGTGATATAAGAATAGCTACCCCTGCTTGCTTTTGATGTCCATTTGCATGAAATGCTTTTATCAACCCCTTTACCTTAAGTTTATGTGAGTCTTTATGTGTTAAGGGAGTCTCCTGAAGACAGCAGATAGTTGGTTGGTGAGTTCTTATCCATTCTGCAGTTCTGTATCTTTTAATTGGAACATTTAGGTCATTTACATTCGATGTTAGTATTGAGATGTCAGGTAGCATTGCATTCATCATGTTATTTGTTGCCTCTGTACCTTGTTTTTTGTTGTTGTTGTTGTTGTTGCTGTTTGTTTTTGCTTTCTAAATTGTATTTTTGTTTTACAGGTCCTGTGTGATTTATGCCTTAAAAAGGTTATTTTGATGTGTTTCCAGGATTTGTTTCAAGATTTAGGGCTTCTTTTAGCAGTTCTTGTGATGGCTTGGTAGTGACAAATTGTCTAGCATTTGTTCTTCTGAAAAAGACTGTATCTTTTCTTTACATATGATGCCTAGTTTCACTGGATTAAAAATTCTTGGATGATAATTGTTTTGTTTGAGGAGGCTGAAGATAGACCTCCCATCCCTTCTAGCTTGTATGGTTTCTGCTGAGAAATCTGTTGACAATGCTCCTAGGTGATGATCTTTTTGTGATGAATTTTCCAGGAGTTCATTGTACTTCTTGTATTTGAATGTCTAGGTCTCTAACAAGGCCAGGAAGTTTTATTTGATTATTCCCCCAAATACGTTTTCCAAAGTTTTAGATTTCTCTTCTTCCTCAGGAGCACCGATTATTTTTAGGTTTCGTCGTTCAACATAATTCCAGACTTCTTGGAGGCTTTGTTCATATTTTCTTATTATTTTTTGTTTGTCTTTGTTGGATTGGGTTAATTTGAAGACCTTGTATTCTAGCTCTGAATTTCTTTTTTCTACTTGTTCAATTCTATTGTTGAGATTTTCCAGAGCATTTTGCATTTCTATAAATGTGTCCCATGTTTCCTGATGTTTTGATCATTTTTACTTTATACTATCTATTTCCTTGACTATTTCTCCCTTCACTTCTTGTATCATTTTTTGGATATCCTTGCATTGGGTTTTACCTTTCTCTGGTGCCTCCCTGATTAGATTAAAAACTAACCTCCTGAATTCTTTTTCAGGTAAATCAGGGACTTCTTGGTTTACATCCATTGCTGGTGATCTAGTGTGATTTTTGGAAGGTGCTAAACAGCCTTGTTTTGTCATATTACTAAAGTTGGTTTTCTAGTTTATTCTCATTTTGGTAGGCTCTGTCAGAGGAAATGTCTAGGACTGAAGACTGTTGTTCAGATTATTTTGTCCCACAGGGTGTTCCCTTGATGCAGTAGTCTCTCCCTTTCCCGATGGATGTGACTTCCTGTGAGCTGAGCTGCAGTGATTGCTATCTCTCTTCTGGGTCTAGCTACTCAGAAAATTCTACCCAGTTCTGAGCTGGTACTCAGGTTTTCTGCACAGAGTCTTGTAATGTGAACCATCTGTGGGTCTCTAAGCCATGGATACCAGCACCTGTTCTGGTGGAGGTGGCAAGGGGGTGAAATGGTCTCTGTGAGGGTTCTCTGTTTTGGTGGTTTAATGTTCAATTTTTGAGCTGGTTGGCCTCCTGCCATGAGGTGGTGTTTTCCAGAGAGCATCAGCTGTGGCAGTATGGAGAGGAAATGGTGATGAGTGAGGCCCTAGAACTCCCACAGGTATACACACTTTGTCTTCAGCTACCAGGGTGGATAGGGAAGGCCCATCAGGTTGGGGCAGGACTGGTGTGTCTGAGCCCTGACTCTCCTTGTGTGGGTTTTGTTACTGCTACTGTGGTGGATGGGGGTGAGGTTCCCAGGTCAATGGAGTTGTGTATCTTGGAGGATTATGGCTGCCTCTGCTGTGTCATGTAGGATGTCAGGGAAGTGGGGAAAGCTGGCAGTTACAGGCCTCACACAGGTCCCACACAATTTGAAGGACCGGTCTCACTACCACCGTGCCCCCTCCCAACAGCCCTGAGTCTGTTTTCATGCAGTGGGTGAGCAGGGCTACCCACCTGCCAACTGCAAAAGTAAAGGGCTTTGGTTCTTCCCCCACCTGTGGAGTCTGCACACTGGATTTGCACCCTCCTCTGAGTTCCGGCCAGGAGGCTTCTATCCTGGTTCAAGTTGTTATAAAATTCAACCGGAGACTTTTTCTTCTCCCTCACACCTCTGGCCTGCCTCCCAAAGGATCCCTTTGGTGCCAGTCAGGAGTGGCCCACTTGGGAACTCAGTGAGCTCCCAGGGCCTTTCCTGCTGCTTTCTCTTCCCCTGTATTTCACTTGGCTTTCTAAATTGACTCAGCTCCAGGTAAGGTCAGAAACCTCTCCTGCAAATAAGACCTTCAGTTTCCCCAGTGGTGATCTGTGTTCAGGAGCAGAAGATCTCCCTTTCCCACTTTCACAGTTTGGATACTCACAGTATGTGGGATGTCTTCTGGGTCTTGAAGTAACAGTCCACTTCTCTCAGAGGGTCTGTGGGTCCTCTTGGGATTCTAGGTTTGTTCTTGCAGTCCTTCTGGAGATAAAATTCATGATGCAAGCCTCCACACTCGGCTATGTCCTTGTAAATTGGAGCTGCAATCTAGTTTTGCCTCCCATCTGCCATGAAGATCCAGAATAAAGTTTCATGAGGCTGAGGAGGCCTCACAATCATGGCAGGAAGCAAGGAAGAGTAAGTCACATCTTACATGGATGAGGCAGGCAAAGAGAGAGAGACTACCACTGCATTTATGATGCTATGTTTCCTGTGAGCTGCTCCCAGCCAAAGACTAAGCACTGGGGAGACAAAATAACAAGATGATTCTTGAGAGATATGAGACTTTTTCAATGGGAGACTTAGGCTTGAGGACTTATCATTGGCTTGTTCTGCTGCATTTCAAGACTCTTTTCAGCCAATCTTTTTTCCTTTCATCTCTTCTTCCATTAGTATCATATCTGAATTGTAGTCTGAAATTTCTCTCTTTCTTCTCCTGCTCCCTCCCCCAATAAATCTCTTGTACATCTAGTTCCATTTTGGTGTCAGCCTTTAAGTATATCTGAACCACACGTGAGGGAAAAATGGTACCAGCATACCTAATTTTTGAATTATTTTTTGGTAGTGAGAAAATTTTCAGACAAAGAATTACTAGGATGATTTAAAATAAAAATAAAATCATAGAGTCAAATAGCCAAATTGTAAACACATACACACAGATAAACAGACTTGTATCCCATCTTAATTTGGGGGTAAAAATAATAACTATCAGATTTGAAGTGATTTTTGGAATGTTTAATTATAGGCAATATTTTATTTCTGCTTTGTGTGTCATTGCTTTAAGACAATTTATAACTGAAGAGTGTGAACATTCACATAGTTAAATGATATTTGAGACTCAATATTTAATTAACCACTCTAGTAATGTGCAAGTTCTGCCCTTGGCCCCCTTTTTTTCCTACACACTTATTAACTATCTCATTCATTCCCATTGTTCAAATGATTGTTTGCCATGCTGACAACTCCCTGCTCTAGCTCAGACTTTTAACCTGAACTCCAGATCTATCTATCTATCTATCTATCTAATCTAAATCTATCTATATCTCCAATAGTTTGATCTCTTCCTTTCCCCCAAAGTTGTTTCTCTTCTACTCTTACTTGTCTTAGAGCATGGCACCACCAACAATCCAGTGACCAAAGCCAGAAACTAGGTGTATTTTCATCTCTTTGATGCTATACACAATCCATCATAGGTTGGCTTCCTAAATGTTTTTTGAAGTCATCCCTCGTTTGCTATCCTCTGATACCTGCACAGTCCTAGTTAACAGAGTTTCTCATTGAATTACTTTAACAACCTTCTAAGTTATCTTCCTGCTTCACTTTTTCCAGAACTTTGATTTGCTCTTTCTGTTCTATTCATTATTCAGAGCTCAGTCTAAAGTTTAACTCTTTAGTGAGTATTTTATTGATTTAATACATCTCACCAAGCAAGTTGTTTTCAAATTTTATTTATTTTTATTTATTTATTTATTTTACAATTTCAATTTCTACTTTAGATTCAGGGGGTACTGGTGTAGGTTTGTTACATGGGTGCTTTGTGTGATGCTGAGGTATGGAGTATGATTGATCCCCTCACCCAGGAATTTAGTACAGTACCCAATAGCTACTTTTTCAATCTTTATCCCTCTCTCTCTCCTTCCTTTAGTGGTCCCCAGTGTCCACTCTTGCCTTCTTTGTATACATGTGTACTCAAAATTTAGCCCACACTCATAAGTGAAAATGTGGTATTTGGTATTCTGTTCCTGTGTTAACTTACTCTTATGAACCACTTTTTCATAGTCCATTGTAGTCCTTGTAACCAGTTAATATTTTATTGTTTATTTGTGTGTGTGTATGTATGTGTGTGTGTGTTTATTTCAATGTAAGTTCCACAACAGTAGGGACCTTGTCCATTTTTCAACACTTTTTCTCAGCAGATAAAAATGTCTGCCATGTATAATATACTTAATAATTTTTGTTGATAAAAATGCTGATTGATTAGCTACTGAGTAAATGTATAAATGAATAACATTTCACCTAGCAAACATTGTTTTGCTTAGAATAATTCCACCCCTACTCCTGACAGATTTTCTCAGCCAGATACCTGAGTGTATTTCCAGACTCTGGAATGAATCCACTGAGACATAATAAAGATACTCTATAAGAGATTAATGTGTCTGATAATGTTTGGTGTATTTTAGGGTTCGGGGGTAGAACAGCACTTCATTTTCTTACAGGTGTTCTGAACCAATTAAGACTGAAGAGTCAGAATATGGGAGTCTAAAATTTGGCCTGTACGAATAAAGCTCATATTGAAGCATGTGATATATCAGCAAGCAAACAGGCCTCCTAATACTAACCCTGGAAATAAAATTAGCAGCTCAGTCATCAACAGCAGTGAACTGAGACAGACTTCCTCCAACAGGGATAGAGCCTGCACTTGTAAATTTTGGAGCATGAAGTTTACAAGGCAGGAAGCTCTTAGACACTGCAATTAGGATGGTGGTTCTTAAAGTGTGTTCCTCCCACACTCCTCCAAAAGTGCACAAGCGTCATTGGCATCACCTGGAAACTTGTTAGAAATGCTAATACTCGAGTCCTGCTCCAGAACTACTCAAGCATAGACTCTGCAGTTGAGGCCCAGACATCTGTATTTTAACAAGCCCTTCAGTGATACTCATGCACGCACAAGTTGAAAATCACTGGCACAGGACTTAGAGGAGAGAAAGGTCTCCTTTTAGTCCTTAGAGTTAAGCTTAGTTCAAAGCTGAAACCAAGGCTGGAAATAGGGTGAAGCAAGTGTGGTCCTAGAGTACAAAATTTAAAGAAGCACTTGTTCTTATGGTTGTTCAAGTACCATGGTGTTTCTGCTGTTGAACAAGCACTTACCTTTTTCTAATTTAGCAAAGTAGTGATTAAACATTTTCATTATTAATATATTGATAATATAAAACTTTGATATATATTTTAAAGGTGATATTCAAGTATAGTTAAATCAACATGGAATTGGCAAAAATAAAACAGCTAAGATTGTAATTGGCTTAATTTTTATGTTAAAAACATGTTTACAAATGTGTTTTCTCCATAATGGAGTTAGGAATCACAGAAAGATAGAACTGAATAATACCTTAGAGACTATCTAATCCAGAGCCAGCCTTTGAAGGCCGAGAGTTATAAATAAACCAGACAAGAGTTAGTTTAATGATGTTTAAGAGATTCTGAGAAGATGACCCTCCGGGTACTTGTATTTGATTTATTTGATTTATTCACATTATTTGATTTGATTTATTCACATTAATTTTCTTTTTAAATCCCTGGAAATTCATCTCTGATTTTTAAAGTCTTCTTTTAAAGTGCAAACATATCTAAATGCATTACAAGATGATGTATTATTGATCATTAGTGTCATTTGGTTAATCAGACTATTTTCTTTGTGGCACATAGCAATTCATATAAGCAGTCTGAGGAAACAAATCTAGTATTTATGGAGCACTTGGTGACAGATACTATGCTATATAATTGTAAAATTAGAAAAAGGATATTTCTACCAAAGATAAGAAAATCTGGGGCAGAAAATACAGAATTTTGAGCACCCAGAGAGCAGCGAAAAAGCATTGAATGCCTTTGGGGCCAAGAAGAGTGAGGAAGAAAAAGAAGATCCCAGTGGTAAAATACGAATTCTTTGAATGAAGCTTATGTATCTACCATCAGAGGAATTGGTTAAATGAATTGTGATATATTGCTAATGAATATCATGCAGCCATTAAAAAGATGATGCAGCTCTCTACTGATATTCAACAATCCCCGTGATAGTTTTAATTAATGAAGCAAGGCATTATGTTACTTTACTATTTGTATAAAAAGAACTTAAATATGCATAAAATATGTCAGAAACTATACTCAAAAAATTGTTAACGATTGCCTATGAAGAGGGAAACTGGGTATCTAAGTAAAAGGGAGACAATTTTAATTGTATACCCATTTATTTGTTTTGTATTTTATACCATGTATATATATTAGCTATTTCAAAAAATTAACGTAATTTGGTTTTAAAAAATGTATTCTAGTATGGGCCCTATAATTTTGAGTAGGAAGAAGATATTATTGACTCTCTGTGAGTGCTCTGCATCTCAGCTATTTTTTTTCCATTAGTGAAGTTGTACTTGAATAGGAGACTAAGCTTGTTGTCATGTTTGCCATTCCATTGATCATTAGGATTAATTTAGCAAACCCATCTCTCTCTACCCTCCTTGCTCCCAAAGCTGATTTAAGTCAAAGAGGATGATTTTGCCAGAGAGACCTATCAATGATACCAAAATAGCTAAGGTTGTCTATTCGAACTTCAAAGTAACCCACATAATCCATATGGAGAAGTTGGCATTTACCTATCTTTATCTCAATAGAGAGCAGTCAGAGAATATCCTACCAATAAGGAGTCAAAATAAAATACAAGAGAGGACAGAAATTGTGGTGCAGGGTGAATGAATTATGAGGGTGTCATACAAAGGCCACCAAAGCCATCATGTGTTGTATAAGAAACAGAAATGCCTCCAGTGATCTGGGGCAATATTGGAGCTCAATGGAGAGCATTTTCCTCTGGTCTTGACTGAGCTACACCCAGCCTCTAAAGTGCTATGCAATACCACTTTCCAGGATACAACTGCCTTTGTTTGGAAGGATTCTGGAATTATAGGCCTAATAAGAAAGTGTTATTACAATAGAACCAGAGGAGGAAAAAGACAATCATTGTCTTTTATGTTTTAATACAGACATTTGAAACTCAGGACAGATTCAAATAGTTATTTGATTAAAATATTTTTGAATTGGAAGTCCAGAACTCAGGGAATAGGGTTTGTGTCATACACAATAGTATAGAAACACAGTCATTTGATACCTTTGATGGCACTTATCTCTGGGAATATTATCCTCTTTGACTGAAAACAGCTTTGGGAACAGAGAGGACAGAGATAGATGGGATTGCTAAATTGATGTAGCTTTTTAGGGCAAGAAACTGAGTCTTGATACTGCTTCTAAGATAGCAAAAATTTTGGGGAATAGTTCTTCCCCACCAAATTCACAAAAATACTGAAATATGAAATAGAATACCAATTTACTAAGTTACTCTTAGAGTACAGTTGTTACAAGGGCTGGAATACATAGATTCATTTATTCCCTTACATACATACATTATCTTCTCTATAGGAAAGTTTACATGGAAAGCCACATTATAATCAGAAGGTGATCAAATAAACCTGGTGATACAGCAAGGGAATGAGTTGGATGATTTTGATGGCTACTGTCTTCCAGCTAGGATAGTAATTAATCCATCTTCACTGGAAAGATAGACCAACTGAACAAACATTCATGTTAGTTCACTGATAGCTTTTCTCCTAGATCATGCCCCTATAATACCTACCCTGAATAAACGTATTTTATTTCCAAATTGACAAATTCTTTTCTGTTATTAGAATATTTGACCTTGTCAATACCATTGATTAGGCTGCAGTCTAGTACTCTCTTCCTCCTTTTGGGTTGGAAGACACTCTTTCTCTTGTGATATTTGCATGTGCCTGAGTCCATCCATTGTGTGTTGCCTTTATTAGTTTAACTCAGAACTGTGAAGGGGCCTCATTGTTACTTCTAGGACCTTGCATTATAGTGTTTATTGTAGCTATATTGAATAATACATACAGCTTAAATATATTAAGATATATTTCAACAAGTCTTACTAGATGCCTGGCACTTTGCTGAGCAGTTCACATGTATTTTCTCACACCACCCTATGTGACAGGCAAATATTTATTTATATTATTACAGAGATTGAGAATAAATAACTCACTGAGAAAACAGAATCATAGTAAGTTAAGAAACTTCCCCAAGATCACACAGCTAGTAAATTTAGGTGCTGGAATTCTAACTCATGCCTTTCTGATTCCAGGTACCACAATGACATTCCTCTTTATTTATGTACACCTTACCATCTTACATAACTTTTGGTTCAGGAATCTCTCCCCAACAACTTATGTAAAGAAAATTATATAGGATGGATAGAAATCTACTTAAAAATATGTTCACTACTGTGCCATTTTTGATAGTGAAAAATGAAAATAAACTAAATGTACAACAATAAAACTGTTGAATAAATTACGGTATTTTCACACAACAGAATACTATATACCTAAAAAGTAACAGTGTAACCCTGTATTTATTGACATGGGAATGTGTTCAAGATTTTGTATTAAGTAAAAAATTCAAGTTTAAATTAGTATATGGCATTGGATCTTATTTTTATTTGAAAGATTATATATGACTTGAAAAAAACTGTGAGGCTATGCATAAAGGTAAATAGTGGTTATCTGTGGATTTTAGGAGCTCATGTGTCATTCTTATTTTTGTCTCTGCTTACCTGAAATTTATAATTTTCAACAGTGAAAATGTAGTTCTGATGAAATAAGAAAAAAATGATTTTAGAATACTCAGATGCATTGAAGTTTATACTAATAAACAAAAATACATTTTTATTGTTTTGATATAATAGAATCTTCAATTGTGTGGAGCCACAGCCTTTAACTATCATATTTCTTCCCTTAATGTTTTCTAAACTTCTCATGAGCGTTCTTTCTTCATCAATTACATTAACAGAGCCAGCCCATATCAAAATGGAAAGATGAGCTTAGTTTCATCTCCAGCAATTTCTCACCTATGCCCCTCTCTCTTTCCTTTAAAAGAGAGAGATTCCCAGGCCTTTTATACTACTACAGTTCTTCAGAAAAAGAGAAGGATGATGATAATAATGGATATAAGAATAATTACAACAATCAAAACAAAGTTAACCATTGTGTTTTGCCGAGACCAGTTCGGTCAAGGAGACCCTAATCCAGTGGTGCTAGAGGAATTAAAGACACACACACAGAAACGTCATGTGTGGAGTGGGAAATCAGGGGTCTCACAGCCTTCATAGCTGAGAGCCTAGAAGAGAGATTTACTTGCATATTTATTGACATAAAGCCAATGATAAGATTTACTAAAAGTATCCCTTATGGGAAATAAAGGGATGGGCTGAAATAAAGGGATGGGCTCTGGCTAGTTATCTGCAGCATGAACATGTCCTTGAGGCACAGATCGCTCATGCTGTTGTTTGCCGTTTAAGAATGACTTAAGCGGTTTTCCACCGTGGGTGGGCCAGGTGTTCCTTGCCCTCATTTGATAAACTGACAACCTTCCAGCATGGGCGTCAAGGCCATCACAAGCATGTCACAGCGCTGCAGATATTTTGTTTACAGCCAGTTTTGGGGCCAGTTTATGGCCAGATTTGGGGGCCTGTTCTCAACAGTATTTAGTATTGACAATATATTCAGCACTTAACTGCATCTAACTATGTAATTGCCTCGGAGTCACACAGCTGCTTCAGGTAAGTCTTATCATTGTTATTTTACAGTTGAAAAAATAAGTTCCAAAAGTTTAGTCAAAGGACTGCACTGATGGTAAGTGGTAGAAACATGATTCAATTCTCTTTTTGTTAGAAACCAAAATTTCATAAGGGAAACAATTCTTCTATATTGCCTTTATTAAACAATCATGATCCAATAAAAAGCCGATATTCTAAGATTTTTGCAGTACCTTCTTCATGAAATCTCTCCATACCCAGATCACCTCCCAATTTTGAGTTGCCTACATTTTTCCTCAGTCACCACAGGAAACCTAGGTTCCCAGGTCATCTCTCGACCACTTACCTCTTGTCTCTATGCTGCTCCCAGTCTGTACCAATCTCACACCCCTTTCCCACCCTGAGTTTATTCACCATATCCTCTGGCAACTCACAATCTATAATCAGAAGAAAAAAGCAACGTACATTTCAAATTAAAATTTTAAAAAAGTTGTCTTTAAATTGTTATTTTTCATTGTTGTAAAATATACATAACATGAAAATTATCATTTGAATCATTTTTACAGATGCAGTTCAGTGGCACTAATTACATTCACATTGTTGTGCAATCATTATCACTACCTCCAGAATATTTTCATCCTCCAAAACTAAAAATTCTATACCCATTAAACAGTAAGTCTCGATTTACCCCTCCCTTCAGGTCTTGGAAATCACCATTCTACTTTCTGTCTTTATGGATGACCATCATAGGTGCCTGGTATAACTGGATTCTTAAAGTATTTGTCCTTTGTGTCTGTCTTATATCACCATAATGTTTTCAAGCTTCATCTATGTTATAGCATTGGTCAGAATTTCATTCCTTTTCAAGGTTGAATATTATTCCATTTTATGTATTGCCATATTTTGTTTATCCATTTAACCGTGGTGGAAAATTAGGTCATTTCTACATTTTGACTATTGTGAATAATGCTGCCATAAACATTGTTGTACAGATGTCTAGTCAAGTCACTGCTTTTAAATATTTCTGATACATATATGTACACATAGAGAGAGAGAGAGAGAATGAGAGAGACAGAAAGAGGGAGAGGGAGATGTAGAAATGCTGGATCATATGATAATTGTAAGTTTAATTTTTTGAGGAATTACTGTACTATTTTCCATAGTAACTGCACCATTTTACATTCCCAGCAACAATGCACAAGAGTTTCCATTTCTTTACATTCTCAAAAATGTCTGTTATTTTTTGTTGTTTTGTTTTTTTAAATAGCAGTTCCAATCCTTCTGAGGTGGTATCTTATTGTGGCTTGATTTGCATTTTCCTAAGGATTAGTGATGTTTTATATGCTTATTGGCCATTTGCATATCTTCTTTAGAAAAATGTCTACCAAAATCCTTTGCCCATTTCCAATGGGTGGTTTTTGTGTTGAGTTGTAGGCATTCTTTATATTAATGTATTCTGGACATTAATCCCTCAACAGATATATTTTCTCACATTCTACATGTTGCCTTAGTTCATTCTCTTGATGTTGTCTGTATTAGTCCATTCTTACATTGCTATAAAGAAATATCTTAAACTGGGTAATTTATTTTTTAATAAAGGTTTCATCAGCTTACAGTTCTGTAGGCTGTACAGGCTGCTTCTCCTGAGGAGGCCTCAGGAAACTTACAATTATGGCAGAAGGTGAAAGTGAAGCAGGCACATCTTCAGGTTTAATTGGCTCATCATTCTGCAGGCTGTAGAGGCTTCTGCTTCTGGGGAGGCCTCAGGAAACTTACAGTTATGGTGAAAGGTTAAGGGGAAGCAGGCACATATAAGATTTGTCCTTATTTTTTGTCTAAGAGTTTTACAATTTTAGCACTTATGTTTAGGTCTTCAATTAATGTTCTCTTAATATTTGTATAAGGTATAAGGTAAGAATCCAGTTTTATTCTTTTCCATATAGATATCCAGTTTTTCCACCACCATTTGTTGAAAACACTATCCTTTTCTCCATTGGATGGTCTTAGCATCCTTATTGAAAATCATTTGACCATATATAGAAAATTTTATTTTTGAATTATTTATTCTATTCCATTAGTCTTATATGTCTGTGCTTTTGTCAATACCACACTTTTTTTATTACTATAGTTTTGTAATTAGTTTTGAAGTCAGGAAGTGTGAGTCGTCCAGTTTTGTTTTTCTTTTAAAAAAATGTTTTATATATTCAGCATCCCTTGAAATTTCATGTAAGTTTTAGCATAAGTTTTTCTATTTCTGCTCCCCCAAAAATGTCACTGGAATTTTGATAGTGATTAATTGAATCTATGGATTGTTTTCAGTCGTATCATCATAGTAACAAAAAGTATTTTTTTCCAATCCAATGATATTTGTTTCCTTTCTATAATTTTTATCTTTTGTCAATAGTCTCATTTTAACGTATTATCATTCTCCTTATTTAGTTTAGTTCTTTGTGTTTTTCTTCAGCACATTGAGGACATTTGAAATAGTTGTCTTAATGTATTTGCCTGGTAAATCCAATGCCTGTCATTATTCTGGGATGGTTTTTGACATTTTTTTTTCCTTTCAATGGCTACATTTTTCTATTTCTTTTATGCGTTATAAACTTTTTATTAAAAATTTAGCATTTGAAAAAAAAAAGTCATCTTTCTCAGTCTTTGCAGACAGGCTTTTTGCCAAAGCAGTCCTTCACTAATTAGCTGACTGTATTATGGGTCTTGCAATTATTCTGAAGTGAAAACTTAAGTTCTTCTCAGGTCTTTTCTGAGCATGCATTCTGCCTGGACCTATGTGTGACTATTTGAGTCTCACATACACGTGGTTGCTTTTCAATGTCTTAATTTCCTAAAAGTCTCGCCCTAGCTTCTTTTCAGGGCCTTAGATGGTCTATTAGATGTTTCCATCGATAATTATTTGCCCTAGGGGTCCACACATTTACAGTCCATCTATCTACACATTTCCCAAACTGTGTCTGCTGCTTTTCCCACCTGAGATCTGAGATGGTGAAACAAACTGGTCCTTCATGCAGCCCCTAAAGCGGTTAAAAGTTCACACATAAAGTTGGATAAACTCCCTTCAGTCAAAAGATGGAACTGAGAGTTGGACTGCCTCCTCCTCCAAACCAATATTGTGCTGTACCTGGGATGGGCTGGGACAAATGAGGTAAAAATGCCACAAAATATCTTGCCATTTTGAATATGACTTTTTTTGGGGGCATTTACTTGATTGCTGTAGCTCCTTGACTATTTTCCAACAATCCTGTAAGTTTATTTTAGTCAGTTTCTTATTATTTCCTGATATTTCTGCAGTAGAACCAGAGCCTAGAACTTCGTAGTCTGCCATTTTTTGTTATTACTCTTCACAATGCTTTAAAATTCTTAACATTCCTTCCACCCTCTTGCTTTAACCGGAACCTAGGTATCCAATGGGGATACTACTTTCCCTGAAGTCCTTCCAAAAGGTGATTATTTTAACTTTCACACCCATGTAACCTAGAGTCTGAGGTAAAATAGATATCTTCCTTGCTCCACATTGCTGCTTCAAAACCATTTCCCCTTTTTCCTTTGAAGATCCTATGGAGTTTCCGCTAACAGTCATGCCATCTGCTGCATTTCCTTGTCATTGTTAACTACTAAAATGCTGCTTACTTCTCCCCATTCATTTCCATCTTTAGCACTTGGCTCATTGCCTTCCTCTCTCTCCATCATGAATACTATTAGCATTATTGATAACTACAACATTCATTTAGATAATATATACAAAATTCTTGCTTTTCAGTGTTGATGTATTCTCCCTTTAATGATTTCTTCCTCCTGTCCACCTTAACCACTAACCCCCGTTGTTACACTCTACCCATCAACAATCATTGCATTGCCTCCAAAGTATTAAATTTAAGTATTCTACTCTAACCCCAAATTCCTTAAATTTTTGTTCAATTACTTAATTTCCCCCACATCATTAATTCTTCAAACTCATTGAGCCTCTACACTAAGTACCTAACCATTTTTTCACTAAACAGCCCTCCCTATTTCTGTTCATCTCTATGCACTCAGCTTAAATTCATTGACATCTCTATAGTCTCTCCTTTGCAAATATGCTTAAGCCCCATGTGACACCTGGATAAAATAGAAACAGTCTCATTCAGACTATACACAGGGAGCATATACTAAGATTTCTCATACTATCAGCATCAAAGCAACTGGTAATGTCTGAGACTAATAATATTGGCAATTTTACTAATTAGGACCTCTAGTGTTTTCTTTTGTTGCCATAAGGCTTAGTTGAAAAAGATCACATATAAGCTCATCTAAGACACAGGAGAGAAAGAATACATTTTAAACATAAGAAAGGAAGTTTTAAATGATCTATTTTGTGAAAGAGGAAAAGATAGGGGCAGTATAACCAAAGCATCATAACAAAGAATTTAAAAGAATTTCTCCACAAACAAAATTCACTGGTGTAATGAGAGAGCAGAGGGACATTTTTAGTTTATCTCATTTGGTTTTGTCAAAGCAGTTCTGTAATCTACAAGAAGTGGAAAAGTTTGGTGTCTGCTCCCTTTCCCTTGATTCTTTCTGTTATTATTGCCTCATTATACAGTCATTTGTACAATGTTTTGGCAGACATTTGCTGTTGCATAAATTAAAGTCATGGAATCTCGTTTTGCCTACAGGTCTTTATGAAAATAGCAGCAACATTTTTATTTGAATGTCAAAGTTTGTCAACCATTAAACTGATTGATTTTTCATTATACAATCCAATAGAACAGGCAATCTTCAGTTTGTATGCAACATTACTCTGAGAAAAAGACTCATCTTTGAAAAATCCTTCATGCTTATACTTTAAAAATGATATTCCTTTCACAAGACAGCCTCATGTTTTGAAGCTATCTTTATACATGAATTGCTCTATTCATATGCCTAGTACAGGTACAGCATGGTAATTCACCTCACTGGAAAGAAAGAGCTTTTCTATTTTGTAGTAACAACACCAGCCTTTAAAAATTATACTATATTTTATTTTAAACTCTCTCAGAAAGAACCTATTGTTCATGCCATGTAGATTGTGACCCTCAAAAAATGATCAAATTAACTGTCTTGGAAAGAGGAGTGCCTTTACACAGTACTAACAGGTCTCAGCAGCTGTGTTGTATTTTCTACACAAATCCTTTAAAATGATCCTGAACTTCTTTTGTAGGCACACCTGTCATGGAAATAGTCTAGGCTAAATTGTAGGTTCATTTACCCTTTGGCTATGCCTCTAAAAATGTCAGCAAGGATGTCAATTTGTGCCAACTACTGCTGGAGCAGCTGTTGGTTGGTTAGGAATGGGAGAGCAACCTTTATATTGGCTTATTTATTTGGAGCAAACAAAGAAAGATGTAAATTTCCACAGTCGCATCTTTGCTTCATTAAGGCAGATGTGTATCTGCTGTTTGTATGTCATATAATCCCAAAGCAGAACTAGGAATAAAAATTGTCCTTTGTTTAAAAACCTCATTAAAAATGTCAAGAAGAGAGGAGAATTGTCTAATAGTAGGAAACTTCATGAGGTAGAATGTCTTTCCCTAAATATTTAAGATATATAACTTCTAAGAAGACGAAGTGGTCAATGAAAAATAACCTATATTGAAAAGGAAATGCTGAAAGAAAAGTAAAATAGTTCAGCTTGTAGAATCAATTATAAAATGAGAAATCATGAGAGGAAGTAAGTGAGAATTTGGTGCTCATAACTTGCTAGGTTAGTAGCCTTGAACTTCTAAAAGTGTTGGTGAAGACAGCTCAAAGAAACACTGAATTATTATATAATAGATCTTGAAAAAAATTACCAACTTAATAGACATGGTGAATTTTCAGATATTGTGTATTGAAGATCAATGGCAAACTCTAGAGTTAAAGTTATGACACATGCACTAAAATGAGCTTTCTGAAATGACCATCTTAAAAAGTGGAAAATCTGAGCTAAAAATGTTCTTGTATGCTTTCAGAGAACACTAGCCCTGCTTACAAATGACAGAAAAACAAAGTCTGGCTCATTAAGACAAGATCAATAGTAATACAAATAAGAACACATAAAAATGGTTCTAATAAAAACTAATATAATTTCAGTGATCTGTCAGGTAACATAAGCTTTATGCTAAGTTACAAAACTCTCAAGGGTATTTTGAGTTATGGTCACCTCCTTGCTTCTTTACGTTTGCTCTATTACAAGCTTCTCCCTACATTTATATTGAGATGCCAATAAGCATCATTATTTATTTTTAAAAATGTCAATTTAAAATGTATTTTATTTTATTTTTAAGGAATTTAAACAAATTTACAAGAAAAAAAACCGTTAAAAATTGGGCAAAGGACGTGAACAGACACTTCTCAAAAGAAGGCATACATGCAACAAACAAACATATGAAGAAAGTTCAACATCACTGATCATTAGAGAAATGCAAATCAAAATCACAATGAGATAACATCTGATACAGTTTCGCTCTATGTCCCCACCAAAATGTCACCTTGAATTGTAATAATCCCCACATGTCAAGGGCTGGACTAGGTGGAGATAACTGAATCATGGGAGTGGTTTCGCCCATGCTGTTCTCATGATAGCAAGTGAATTCTCATGAGAACTGATTGTTTTATAAGGGGCTTCCCCCATCACTCAGCACTCATTCTCTCTCCTTACCCCCTGGGAAGTGGTACCTTCTGCCATGTTTGTAAGTTTCCCAAGGCTTTTCCAGCCATGCAGAATTGTGAGTTAATGAAACCTCTTTTCTGTATAAAATACCCAGTCTCAAGTATTTCTTCATAGCAGCATGAGAATGGACTCATACACCATCTTGCATCAATCAGAACGGCTATTATTAAAAAGTGAAGAAAAAAAAAAGATGCTGGCAAGGTTGTGGAGAAAAACAAACACTTTTACACTGTTGGTGGGAATGTAAATTAGTTCAACCATTGTAGAAGACAGTGTGGCAATTCCTCAAAGACCTAGAGACAGAAATACCATTTGACCCAGCAATCCCATTACTGGATAGATACCCAAAGGAATATAAATCATTCTATTATAAAGATACATGCTCGTGTGTGTTCATTGCAGCATTATTTGCAATAACAAAGTCATTGAATCAATCTAAATGCCCATCAATTATAGACTGGATAAAGACAATGTGGTACATATACACCATGGCATATTATGCAGTCATAAAAAGGAATAATACCATGTCCTTTGCAGGGATATGAATGGAGTTGGAAGACATTAGTCTCAGCAAACTAATGCAGGAACAGACAACCAAATACCGTGTGTTGTCACTTATAACGGAAGCTGATCGATGAGAACACATGGACACGTGTGGGGGGAAACAACATATACTGGCACCTGCAGGAGGCGTGTGGGGAGCGAGAGCATCAGGAAGAATAGCTAATGGATACTGGGCTTAATATCTGGGTGAAGGGATGATCTGTGCTGCAAACCACCATGGCATACATTTATCTATGTAATAAACCTGCACATCCTGCACATGTACCCCTGAACTTAAAAGTTAAAAAACAATCATTAACTCTTCAACTAGGAGACTTTAATTTTATAAGAAAAAAGTAAAACAAAATGTATTTAAAAATGAAAAACATACCTTTACATGTAGGAATTTGTAGTTCAGTGAAAAAGTCAAATAACGCTCCCGTGAAGAAATCAGTCACACAAACAGGTTCCTACCCCATTAGGAAAAACAATATCAGAGCAACATAATAAATTATACAAAAAGGGACATTCCATTCAGGTAGTGATGTATCAAACATGGTCATAAATTGTTAAAATTGTTGTTGTTAAATAATTTATGCTAAAAGTGTTGTGTTTCAGGTTCCTCACTTAGATTCTATTCTGACTTCTGGAATTCTGGGTCATTTTCTACTAAGAAAAGGAGAAACATGTATTTTTCAAGAAATGCAAATAAATACTTATCAAAAATATAAAGCATATTCAAAGCAATATTTCTAAGAATTACACACTGAATACATAATAAAAATATTATTTACAGTCATAAGGTATGCATCCAACAAAGGTCTAATATCTGGAATCTATAAGGAATTTAAGCAGTTCAAAAACAAATTACCCTTTTAAAAACAGACAAAAGACATGAACAGACATTTCTCAAAAGAATATATGTAAGTGGCCAATGGACACATGAAAAAACACTCATCATCACTAATCATCAGAGAAATGCAAATCAAAACCAAAATGAAATACCATCTCACAACAGTGAGAATGGGTATTATTAAAAAGTCAAATAATGACAGAGGCTAGTGTGGCTTCAGAGAAAAGAGAATGTTTATGCACTGTTGGTTCTAATGTAAATTAGTTCAGCACAGTGGAAAGCAGTCTGGTGATTTCTCAAAGAACTTAAAGCAGAATTACCATTCAACCCAGCAATCCCATTACTGGGCATATGTCCAAAAGAAAATAAGTCTACCAAAAAGACACATGCACACATATGTCCATCACAGAACTATTCACAGTAGAAAAGACATGGAACCAACCCAGGTGCACATCAACCATGGAATGGATAAAGGAAATGTGGTATATATACTACGGAATACTTCACAGCCATAAAAAAGACCAAATCATCATGTCCTTTGCCAAACATGGATGCAGCTGGAGGACATTATTCTAAGCAAATTAATGCAGGAACATAAAACCAAATACTACATGTTCTCACTTGCAAGTGGGAGCTAAACAATGGGTATTTTTGGACATAAAGATGGCAATAAGTAGACACTGGGAACGGAGGAGGGAGGTGGGGAGAGGGACAAAGGTTGAAAAACTATCGGCTACTGTGCTCACTACTTGGGTGATAGAATCAATCACACCCCAAACATCAGCATCATGCAGCATGCCCAGGTAGCAAACTTACACATGTACCCCTTGAATCTAAAATAAAAGTAGATTGTATGAAATAATTAATGAATAAAAAGGCAGTGTCCTGAGCTCCTGGAGGGTGAGTGTGACAGTGGCTACCCCAAGCAGTGTGTGAGAAGAACCTGGCCTTTTGCTGCTCAGTAAGAAATCAAAATGCGATAAAAGTCAGGAAGCTGGCATCTCTTGTAGACACAGTGTCACAATTACAGGATGGTCAATTAGATGCAGTCGGGAAGTGCCACTCCCAATCCCAAGAGATCTTTGGAGAGAAAGTGCTGAATGTGGATGGAGAAAAGACACAGTTGCTGAGGTTGGAGAGAGAGGAAGCTGGGAACCCCAGGTGGGGTGCCTAAACATTAGGGCTGGTTTCTCTTTCTGACCAGTGCCCGGGGAAGGGAACACAGCTGCAAACACAAAGGAACCACTTGTAGTAATTTGTCTACGGTCCATTGCTCTCAAGTGCCATCTACTGGATTGCAGCCCAAACTACAACTCCAATAATTACTAATTCTGCCCCCTGCAAAACCAAGAGCAAGCATTGAACAAAGACCCTATACAGACCTTAATCTTCTGAAAACTTCTAGAAACAAAGCCAATGAATATACTCAATTTACACCAAAATTAAAATAATACCAGCCCTCAGGCCGGGCGCGGTGGCTCACGCCTGTAATCCCAGCACTTTGGGAGGCCGAGGCGTGCAGATCACGAGGTCAGTAGATCGAGATCATCCTGGCTAACACGGTGAAATCCCGTCTCTACTAAAAATGCAAAAAAAAAAAAAAAAAAAAAAAAAAAAAAGATTAGCCGGGCGTGGTGGCGGGCTCCTGTAGTCCCAGCTACTCGGGCGGCTGAGGCAGGAGAATGACGTGAACTCGGGAGGCAAAGCTTGCAGTGAGCCGAGATTGTGCCACTGCACTCCAGCCTGGGCGACAGAGTGAGACTCCGTCTCAAAAAAAGTAAAAATAAAAGAAAACAGCCCTCTAAAATGAAAAAGAATCAGTGCAAGAACTCTAGCTATTCAAAAAGTCAGTGTCCCCATACCTCCACATGAGCCCACAGCTTCCCCAGCAATAATTCTTAATCAGTGTGAATTGTCTGAAATGACAGAAATGAAATTCACAATCTGTATGGCAAGGAAGCTCATCAAGATCTAGGAGAAAGTTGAGACTCAATCCCAGGAAGCCAAGCAATCTAGTAAAATTATTCGAGAGCTAAAAGATTAAATGTTCGTTTTAAGAAAGACTACTTACTGAGCTCAAAAATTGACTATAAAAATTTTATAATGCAATCAGAAGTGTTAGCAGAATAAACCAAGCTGAGGAAAGAATCTTAGAACTAAAAGACTGGTTCTTTGAGACAACACAGACAAAAATAAAGAAAAAAGAATTAAGAAAAATGAACAAAACCTCCAAGAAATATGCATTCCATGAAGGGAGCTGATCTACAACTAATTAGCATCCCTGAGAGAAAGGGAGAATAAGCAACTTGGAAAATATATTTGAGGATATATCCATGAAAATTTCTCTAATGTCATTAGAGAGGTAAATATGCAAATAAAAGGAATACAGAGAACCCCAGCCAGATACTATACAAGACAATCATTCTCAAGGCACGTAGTAATCAGATTCGCCAAGGTCAATGCAAAAGAAAAATCTTAAAGTCAGCTAGACAGAAGGGTAAGGTCACCTAGAGAAGGAACTCCATCAGGATAACAGCAGACTTGTCAGCAGAAACCTTAGAAGTCAGAAAAGATTGGGGGCCTATTTTCAGTGTCCATAAAAAAGATATTTCAACCCAGCATTTTGTATCCTGTCAAACTAAGCTTCATATGTGAAGGAAAAATAAAATTATTCTCTGACAAATGTTGAGGGAATACATTTCAATTAGACCAGCCTCACAAGAGGTCCTTAAGGGAATGCTGAATATGGATGCAAAAGAATGACACCTGCTACCACAAAAATACACGTAAGCACATAGCCTACTGACACTATAAAACAACAGTGCAGTTAAGTCTACACAACAACCAGCTAACAACACTATGACAGGATAAAAATCTCAAATATCAACACTAACCTTGACCGTAAATGGGCTAACAATCCCATGTAAAAGACACACAGGCTCAGGCTGGACAAAAAGATAAGACTGAACCATCTGTTGTCTTCAAGGGACCCAGCTCACATGTAACAACACCCACACACTCAAAGTAAAAGGGTGAATTAAGATCTACCATGCAAATGAAAAACAAAAAAGAGCAGGAGTCACTATTCTTATGTCAGATAAAAGAGACTTTAAGCCAATAAAAAATGAGGACAACGAAGGGCATTACGTAATGATAAAGGTACAATCCAACAAGAAGCCATAACTATTCTAAAGATTCATGAACTCACACTGGTGCACCCAGATTCATAAAACAACTTATTGGCCTACAAAAAGACTTAGACAACCGCACAATAATAATGGGAGAATTCAACAGGCTACTGACAGTATTAGATCATCAAAGCAAAAAAACTAATAAAGAAATGATGGACCTAACTTCAACATTTGACTAATTGGACCCAATAGAAATCTATAGAACACTTTGCCCCAAAACCACAGAATATACATTATTCTCATCTGCACACAGAACATCCTCCAAGATCAACCACATGCTTGGCCATAAAACAAGTCTCAATAACTTTAAAATAATTAAAATCATGCCAAGCACACTCTTGAACCACCGTGCTATAAAAATAGAAATGAATACCAAGAACATCTCTCAAAACTACATAAATACATGGAAATTAAACAACTTATTTCTGAATAACTCCTTGGTGAACATTGAGATTAGTGCAGAAAAAAAGTTATATTACATTAATGAAAATAGGGACATAACTTACCAAAATATCTGGAATGCAGCCAAAGCTGTGTTAGGAGGAAAGTTTATACCCCTAAACACTTTCATCAAGAAGTCAGAAAGATCTCAAATTTACAATCTAACTTTTCACCTAAAGGAACTAGGAAAAGAAGAACAAACCAAACCCAAAGCTAGCAAAATAAAAGATACAATGAAAATTAGAGAACTTAATAAAATGGAGATGTAAACATTTATCCTGAAGATCAATAAAACAAAGAGTTGGTTTTTAAAAAAACTGATAGACCCCTAGCTAGCTTAACAAAGAAAAAGAAAGAGAAAATCCAAATAAGCAGAATCAGAAATGACAAAGGTAATATTACAACTGATCCCACAAAAATACGAAAGATCCTCAGAGACTACTAGAAACAATTCTATGCACACAAATTAGAAAATCTAGAGGAAATGAATAAATTCCCAGAAACACACAACCGGGCAAGATTGAATCACAAAGAAATTGAAGTTGTGAATAGACAAATTTCAACTTTTGAAGTTGAATTAATGATAAAGAGCTTACCAACCAAAAAATCCCTGAACCAGATTGAGTCCCAGCTGAATTATACCAGATATACAAACAAAAAAGTTATACCAATCCTACTGAAACTATTCCAACAACTTGAGGAAGAAGGGCTTCTCTCTAACTTATTCCATGAAGCCAGTCTACTACCAAAAGCTGGCAGAGACACAATTAAAAAAAGAAAACCAGAGGACAATATCCTTCATGAACATAGATGCAAGAAACCTCAACAAAATACTAGAAAATTGAATCCAGTAGCACATCCAAAAGTTAATACCACAATCACATAGGCTTTATTCAAAGGATGCAAGGCTGGTTCAACATATGCAAATCAATAAATGTGATTCATCACATAAACATTCAGAACCAAAAGCAAAATCCATATGATTATCTCAATAAATGCAGAACAAGCTTTTGATAAAATCCGACGTTCCTTCATGATAAAAATCTTCAACAGACTATGCATAGAACATACCTTAAAATAGTAAGAGCAGTATATGACAGACTCACAGCCAACAGCATACTGAATGAGCAAAAGATGGAAGCCTTCCCCCAGAGAACTGGATCCAAGCACGTACGCCCACTGTCACCACTCCTATTCAACATATTAATGGAATTTCAAGCCAGAGCAATCGGGGAAGAGAAAGAAATAAAAGGCATCCACATAGGAAAAGAAGAATCCACACTGATTATATGATTCTGTACCTAGAAAACCCTAAAGGCTCTGTCAAAACGCTCCTAGAATTTATAAATGTTGTTAGTAAAGTTTCAGGATACAAAATCAATGTACAAATATCAGTAGCATTTCTGTACAGCAACAATGTCCATGCTAAGAGTGAAATCAAGAGCAAAATCCCACTTCCAAGAGCCACAAAAAAATGAAATACCCATGAATACAGCTAACCAAGGAGGTGAAAGATCTCTTCAAGGAGAACCAAAAAACACTGCTGAAGTAAATCAGAGATGACACAAATAAATGGAAAAACATTCCATGCTCATAAATTGGAAGAATTTATTATAAAAATGGTCGTACTGCCCAAAGAAATCTACAGATTCAATGCTATTCCTATCAAACTACCAAAGTAATTCTCAAAACTAGAAAAAAACTGTTCCAAAATTCATATAAAACAAACTAAAAAAGGGCCCAGATATCCAAAGCAATCCTAAGCGAAAAGAATAAAGCTGGAGACATCACACCACCTGACTTCAAACTATACTGTAAAGCCACGTTAACCAAAACAGTTTAGTACTGATACAAAAATAGACACATAGACCAACGTAACAGAATAGAAAACTCAGAAATAAAGCCACACATCTATCACCATTTGATCTTTGCCACGTGCAACAAAAGCAAGGAATGGGGAAAGGACTCTATTCAATAAATGGTGCTGAGATAACTGGCCAACCACATGCAGATTGAAGGTGGACGCTTACGTTTTTCATATATTAAAATTACCTCAAGATCGATTAAAGATTTAAATATAAGACCTCAAACTATAAAAATCCCGAAAGATAACCTAGGAAATTCTCTTCTGGACATTGGTCTTGGTAAAGATTTTTGGCTAAGCCCCCAAAAGCAATTGCAACAAAAACAAAAATAGACAAATGGGACCTAATTAAACTAAAGAGCTTCTACACAGCAAAGGAAACTATCAACAGAGCAAACAGACAATCTACAGAGTGGGAGAAGACATTCGCAAACTATGCATCTGACAAAGGCCTAATATGCAGGATCTATGGGGAACTTAAACAAATCAACAACAACAAAACAAACCTATTATGAACATATACATCTCAAAAGAAGACATGCAACCAGTCAACAAACATATAAAAAACGCTCCACATTCCTAATTATTAGAGAAATGCAAATCAGAGCCATAATGAGATACCGTTTCATACTGGTCAGAATGGGCATCACTAAAAAGTCAAAAAACAAGAGATGTTTGTGAGACTACAGAGAAAATGGAACACTTACACACTGTTGGTGGAAATGTAAATTAGTCAAGCAACTGTGGAAAGCACTCAGGAGATTTCTGTGTGTCTGATTTCTCAAAGAACTTAAAACAGGCCAAGTGTGGTGGCTCACACCTATAATCCTAGCACGTTGGGAGGCTGAAAGTAGGTGGATAGCTTGAGCCCAGGAGTTTGAGAACAGCCTGGATACCATGACAAAACCTCATCTCTACTAAAAATACAAAAAATTAGCCAGGAATGGTGGTGCATACCTGTAATCACAGCTACTTGAAAGGCCAAGGTGGGAGGATCACTTGAGCTTCAATGAGCCACAAGCACAACACTGCATTCCAGCCTGGGTAATGGGAGTGAGACTCTGTTTAAAAAAAAAAAAAAAAAAAACAGAAGTACCATTCAACCTAGCAATCCCATTACTGGGTAAATACCCCAAAAAAATGTATCATTCTACCAAAAATACACATGCATGTGTATTTTCATCACAGCGCTATTCACAATAACAAATACATGGAATCAACCTAAATGTCCGTCAACAGTAGACTGGATAAAGAAAATGTGGCACGTATATACCATGGAATACTACATGACAATAAAAAAAATGGGATTATGTCCTCTGCAGCAACATGGATGGAGCTTGAGGCTATAACCCTAAGCAAATTAACACAGGAACAGAAAACCAAATACTGCATGTTTTTACTTATGAGCGAGAGCTAATTCCTGAGTACACATGGACATAAATATGTTAATATTAGACACTGTGAACTACTAGAGTGTAGAGGGAAGGGGTGTGCTAAAAGCCTACCTATGAGGTACTATGCTCACTACCTAGTTAATGGGATCTGTACTCCAAACCTCAGCAACATGCAATATTCCCATGTAACAAATCTGTGCATAATACTTCCTGTATCTAAAAGAAAAATTGAAAAAAATAATTAAAATACAGAAAAATATCTTATTTACATTATCTGAAAAATTCGTATTTGTTCAAAAAATTAATGGAAAAATAGAAATTTCAGATTTTTCTTAATATGAAAGCTTTTTAATACACAAATATAATTTTAATGGTTGCCCACATCAATAAGCATATTACTACATTGGTATTTCCATAACATTTTACGATTAAATATTGTTACATTATAAGACCACTATATTTACAAGAGGGCCAACAAAAAAAATTGTAACATAAAATTTCCTTCTTAAAATATATCTAATAAAACCCAACCCAACTGCTTGAAGAAACAACTGCATAAAGACAAGGTACACTCAGATAAGAAGCAGGTTAAACAAAAGATGAAAAACAAAAGGTATGCTTTTAAGTGAACTGGGATACTGATTTCTTGTGTTGCCTAAGCAATTGATTTAAGATTTATAATTTTGTGAACTCTGTAAATTGAAGCTAATTGTATTCTGAGATACGTAAGCATTTTTTTAATAGAAGTGGCAAAGGAGAGTCCCATAATCTGCCTGCAGTTCATGGGTGTGTTTTGTTGGCCCATACAGTGTTTTGTAATTTTTAAAACTGAATTACTTGCCAACAGTTAAAACTCGGGAGAGTTCATATTAAAATTTGAATGTCTAGCTACCCTTACAAAGCCAGAGCATTTAGCAACTATGAGCATTCATCTCCGCATGTGAAAACCATATTGCCTGAAGTGGCAGTAGTTTAATAGATGCTGCTTAGTTTTGTTCTGTGTTGTTTTAAAATATATTTAGGAGGTACAAATGCAGATTTCCTCCATGCATATATTGCATAGTACTGAAGTCCGGGCTTTTAGTGTATCCTTTCCCCAAATAGTAAACACTGTATCCAATAGGTAATTTTTCAACCTTTACCCACTCCCACCTTACTACTTTTCATAGTTTTAAATGTCTATTATTCCACTCTGTGTGTTAATGTGTACCCATTGTTTAGCTCCCACTTACAAGTGACAACATGTGGTACTTGACTTTCTTTTTCTGAGTTATTTCATTGAGGATAATGGCTTCCATTTTCAACCATGTTGCTGCAAAAGACATGATTTCATTGTTTTTATGGCTGTGTAGTATTCCATAATATACCATATTTTCTTTATCCAATTATCTGTTGATGGACACGTGGGTTGATTTCCTATTCTTGGCTATTGTAAACAATACTGAGATAAACGCATGAGTGCAGACATCTTTTTGATATAATGATTTATTTCCCTTTGGGTAGATACCCATCAGTGAGATTATTGGATTAAATGGTAGTTCCATTTTTAGTCCTAGAGAAATCTCCATAATGTTTTCCATAAATGTTGTACTAATTTACAGTCCCACTGAAAGTATATAAGTGTTCCCGTTTCTCCCCTTTTCTCCACATCCTCACCAAAATATGTTGTTTATGGACTTTTTAATAATAGCCATTCTGACTGGCATGAGTGGTATCTCATTGTGATTTTAATGTCAATTTCTCTGATGACTACTGATGAAGACCATTTTTTTCATACGTTTTTGATCACTTGTATATCTTCTTTTGAAAAATATTTCTTCATATCCTTTGCCCACTTTTTAATTGGATTATTTGGTATTTTGTTGTTGATTTGTTTGAATTGCTTATAGATTCTGGATATTGGTCCTTTTTCTGATGCATAGTTTGCAAGTATTTTCTCCATTGTGTACATTGTCTGTTTACTGTGTTCATTGTTTCTTTTGCTATGGAGAAGCTCTTTAGTTTAACTAAGTTACATTTGTCTACTTTTTCTTGCATTTGCTTTTGAGGTCTTCATAAATTCTCTGCCTAGGCCAATGGCCAGAATAGTTTTTTGTATATTTTCTTCTAGTAATTTTATAGTTTTAGGTCTTACATTTAAATCTTTAATCCATCTTGTGTCCACTTTTGTATATGGTGAGAGATAAGGGTTCAGTTTCATTCTTTTGCATAAGGCTGGCCAGTTTTTCCAGCACCATTTATTTAAGACGGTGTCCTGCCCCATTGTTTATTGTTGTTGATTTTTTCAAAGATCATATGGCTATAGGTATGTTGTTTTATTTCTTGGTTTTCTAACCTGTCTTACTGACCTATGTGTCTATTTTTATACCAGTAACATGCTGTTTGGGTTACTATAACCTTATAGTATAATTTGAAGTCAAGTAATGTGATGCTTCCAGCTTTTTTTTTTTTTTTTTTTTTGCTAAAGATTGCTATATATGGCTATTTGGGATCTTCTTTGGTTCCATGTGAATTTTGTGGTGCTTTTTCTAATTCTGTGAAAATGACATTGGTAATTTGACAGGAATAGCATTGAGTCTGTAGATTGCTTTGGACAGTACAGTTATCTTACCAGTATTGCCTCCCCCTAACCATGAGTATAAAATGTTTTTCCATTTGTTTGTTTAACCTACAATTCATTTTATCAATGTTTTAAGGTTCTCCTTGTAGAAGTCTATCAACTTTTTCATTAAATGTATTCCCAGTTATTTTTTAGCTATTGTAAATGGAACTGAGTTCTTGATTTTGTTCTCAGCTTTTATATTGTTGAGGTATAGAAGTGCTATTGCTTTTTGTATACTAATTTTGTATCCTGAAACTTTACCAAAGTCATTTGTCAAGTCTAAGGGTCTTTTGGAGGAATCATTAAGGCTTTCTAGGTATAAGATTATGTTATCAGTGTTCACAGATAGTTTGACTTCCTCTTTTTCTATTTAGAATCATTTGGTTTGTTTCTTTTGCCTGTTTACTCGCACTAGGACTACTAGTACTAGTACTATGTTGGATAGGAGTGGTGAGAAAGAAGAGCTTTGCCTTCTTTCAGTTCTCAGGGAAAGTGTGTTCAACTTTTCCCCATTCATTATGATCTTTTCTGTGAGTGTGTCATATATGACTCATTATTTTTGAGGTATGTTATTTCTATGCATAGTTCGTTGATTGTTTTTATAATGAAGGGATGTTGGATTTTATCAAATCCTTTTTCTGCATCTATTGAGATGATCATATGGTTTTTCTCTTTGCTTCTCTTTATGTAGTGAATCACATTTATGGATTTGCATATGTTGAACCATCCTTGCATCCCTGGAATAAAACCCACTTGATCATGATCAAAAATCCACTTGATCATGATCATCTTTTTGATGTGCTGTTGGATTTGGACTGCTTTTATTTTGCTGAAAACTTGTGTGTGTATGTTTATTGGGATATTGGCCTCCAGTTTTCTTTGTTTGTTGTGTCCTTGTCAGATTTTAGTATGAAGATGCTACTGGTTTTATATAATAAGTTAGGGAGGAATCTCTCCTCCTCATTTTTTTTTTTTTTTTTTTTTTTTGGAATAGTTTCAGTAAGGTTGGTACCAGCTCTTCTTTCTATGTTTGGTAAAATTCAGCTGGGAATCTATCTGGTCCTGAGCTTTTATTTGTTGGTATTTTTTTTCGTTGCTGATTCAATTTCATTACTTGTTATTGCTCTGTTTGGTATTTTTATTTTGCTCTGGTTCAATCTTGGGAGGTTGTATGTTTCCAGGAATTTATCCATTTACTCTAGATTTTCTGGCTGTGCACACAGAGATGTTCTTAGTAATCTTTGATGATCTGTTGTGTTTCTGTGGTATCAGTTGTAATGTTGCCTTTATCATTTCTGATTATGTTTATTTGAATCTTTTCTTTTATTCCTTCTTTTAACTTTTTGGGTTTGAGGGTACATGTGAAGATTTGATACATAGGTAAACTGATGTCATGGGGGTTTATTGTACAGATTATTTCATCACCCAGGAATTAAGCCCTGCACCCAGTAGTTATCTTTTCTTTTCTTTTTCTCTCCCTCCTTCTGACCTCCATCCTCAAGTAGATGCCAGTGTCTGTTGTTGCCTTCTTTGTGTTCATAGGTTCTTATCATTTAGCTCCCACCTACAAGTAAAAACATGTGGTATTTGATTTTCTGTCCCTGTGTTTGTTTGAGAAGGATAATAGCCTCCAGCTGCATCCACGTTCCTGAAAAAGACATGATCTCACTATTTTTTATGACTGCCTAGTATTCCATAGGTAAATGTGCTACATTTTCTTTATCCAATCTGCCAATGATGGGCATTTAGGTTGATTCATTATCTTTGCTATTGTGAATAGTGCTGTAATGAACATACACATGCATGTGTCTTTATGGTGGAATAATTATATTTCTCTGGGTATATACACAATACTGGGATTGCTGGGTGGAATGGTAGGCTTGCTTTTAGCTCTTTGAGGAATCACCATACTGCTTTCCACAATGGTTAAACTAATTTACACTCCCGCCAACTGTGTACAAGTGTTCCCTTTTCTGTGAAAACTTGCCAGTATCTGTTATTTTTTCACGTTTTAACAATAGCCCTTCTGACTGGTGTGAGATGGTATCTCATCATGGTTTTGATTTGCGGTTTTCTAACAATCAGTGATGTTGAGCTTTTTTTTTATATGCTTGTTTGCCACATTTATGCCTTCTTTTAAAAAGTCTGTTCATGCCTCAATTTTTAATGGGGTTGTTTTTCTCTTGTGAATTTGTTGAAGTTCTTTATAGATTCTAGATATTAAACTTTTGTCAAATGCATAATGTGAAAAAATGTTCTGCCATTCTGCAGGTTTCCTTTTCTGCACAGAAACTCCTAAATTTAATTAGATTCTACTTGTCAATTATTGCCTTTGTTATTATTGGTTTTGGTGCCTTTGTCATATATTTGCCTGTTTCCATGTTCAGAATGGTATTGCCTAGATCGTTTTCCAGAGTTTTTATAGTTTTGGGTGTTACATTTAAGTGTTTATCTTGAGTTGATATTTTATATGTTGTAAGGGAGGAGTTCAGCTTTAATCTTCTTCATATGGCTAGACAGTTATCCCACCACCATTTATTGAATAAAGAGTCCTTTCCCCATTGCTTTTTTTGTCAGCTTTGTCGAAGATCACGGGGTTATAGGTGTGCAGCCTTACTTTTGGGCTCTGTATTCTGTTCCATTGGCCTATGTGCCTGTTTTTGTAGCAATGGCATGACGTTTCGGTTTCTGTAGCCCTGTAGTATAGCTTGAAGTTGGGTAACAATGGCTCTAGCTCTATTCTTTTTGCTTAACATTGTCTTAACTATTCAGGTTCCTTTTTGGTTCCATTTGGATTTTTAAGTAGTTTATTCTACTTCTGTGAAGAATGTCACTGATAATTTAATAGGAATAGCATTGAATCTGTCAATTGCTTGGGGAGTGTGGCCATTTTAATAATACTGATTATTTCTATCCGTGAGCATGGAATATTTTTCAATGTATTTGTGTCTTTCCTGATTTCTTTGAGTAGTGTTTTGTAATTCTCATTGTAGAGATATGTTATCTCCCTGGTTAGCTGTATTCCTAGGTATTTTATTCATCTTTGTGGCAATTGCGAATGGGATTGCCTTTCTGATTTGATTTTTGGCTTGACTGCTATTGATGCATAGGAATGCTATGAACTTTTACACATTGATGTTGTGTCCTGAAACTTTGCTGAAGTTGCTTACCAGCTAATGGAGCTTTTGGGCCAAGACTATAAGATTTTGAGATATAGAATCATGTCATCTGCAAACAGATAATTTGACTTCCTCTCTTCCTATTTGGATAATCTTTATTTCTTTCTCTTGCTTGCTTAGCTAGGACTTCCAATACTATGTTGAATAGGAGTGGTAAGAGAAGGCAAACTTGTGTTTTACCAGTTTTCAAGGGGAATGCTTCCAGCTTTTTCCCATTCAGTATGATGTTGGCTGTGGGAGTGTCATAAATGCCTCTTATTATTTTGAAATATTTTTTTTCAATATCCAGTTTATTGAGAGTTTTTAACATGAAGGGGTGTTGAATTTTATTGAAAGCTTTTTCTGCCTCTATTGAGATAATCATATAGTGCTTGTCTTTAGTGCTGTGTATGTGATGAATCACATTTATTGATTTGCGTATGCTGAACCAACTCTGCATCTTGGGGATGAAGCCTACTTGATCTTGGTGGATAAGCTTTTTGATTTTTGATGTGCTGCTGGATTCAGCTTGCAAGTATTTTATTGAGGATTTTTGCATCAATATTCATCAAGGATATTGGCCTAAAGTTTTTTTGTTTTGTTTTGCTTTGTTTTGCTTTTTTGCATCTCTCTGACAGGTTTTGGTATCAGGATGATGCTGGCCTCATAGAATGAGTTGGGGAGGAGTCCCTCCTTCTCAATTTTTTTGGAATAGTTTTAGTAGGAATGAATTCAACTCTTCTTTGTACATCTGGTAGAATTTGGCTGTGAGTCCATCTGCTCTTGGGCATTTTGTTGATTGGAAGGCTATTTACTACTGGTTCAATTTTGGAGCTCATTATTAATCTGTTTGGGGAATCATTTTCTTCCTGGTTCAGTCCTGGGAGGTTGTATGTGCCAGGAATCTATCCATCTTCTTGGTTTTCTAGTTTATGTGCATAAAGTTGTTCATAGTAGTTTCTGGTGGTTATTTTTATTTCTGTGGAGTCAGTGGCACCATTCCCTTCCTCAATTATAATTGTGTTTATTTGCATCTTCTCTCTTTTCTTCTTTATTAGTCTAGCTAGGGATATACCTATCTTATTAATTTCTTCTAAAAAACAACTCCTGGTTTCATTGATCTTTTGAATGTTGTTTTGTGTCTTGATTTCCTTCAGTTCAGCTCTGATTTTGGTGGTTTCTTGTCTTTGGCTAGCATTGGGGTTGATTTGTTCTTGCTTCTCTAATTCATTCAGTTGTGAAATTAGGTTGTTAATTTGAGATCTTTCTAACTTTTTAATGTGATCATTTAGTGCTAGGAAGTCCCCTGCTAACACTGCCATAAGTGTGTCTAAGAGATACTGGTATGTTGTGTCTTTGTTCTCATTAGTTTCAAAGAACTTCCTGATTTCTGCCTTAATGTCATTATTTACCCAAAAGTCATTTAGGAGCATGTTGTTTAATTTCCATTTAATTGCATAGTTTTGGGTGAATTTCTTAGTCTTGACTTCTATTTTTATTGCATGTTGGTCTGAGAGTATGCTTGGTATAATTTCAGTTTTTTTGCATTTGCTGAGGATTGCTATATATCCAAATATGTGCTCAATTTTAGAGTATGTACCATGTGGCAATGTGAAAAATGTAAATTCTGTTGTTTTGTGTGGAGAGTTCCTAGAAATTTATCAAATTCATATGGTCCAATGTTGAGTTCAGGTCCTGATTATTTTTGTTAATTTTCTGCCTCAATGATCTGTCTAATACTGTCAGTGGAGTGTTGAAGTCTCCCACTATTACTGTGTGGGTGCCTGTGTCTCTTTGTGGGTCTCCAAGAACTCGCTGTATAAGTCTGGATGCTCCTGTGCTGGGTGCATATATATTTAAAATAGTTAGAGCTTCTTGTTGAATTGAATCCTTTACCATTATGTAATGTTCTTCTTTTTCTTCTTGATCTTAGTTGGTTTAAAGACTATTTTGTCTGAAACTAGAATTGCAACCCCTGCTGCTTTCCTTTTTTCATTTGCTTCATAGATTTTCCTCCATTCCTTTATTTTGAGCCCATGGATTTCATTCTGTGTAAGAAGGTTCTATTGAAGGCAGCATACCATTGGGTCTTGCTTGTTTATCCAGCTTGCCACTCTGTGCCTTTTAAGTGGAACATTTAGACCAGATGCAGTGGCTTACACATATAATCTCAGCACTTTGGGAGGCCGAGGCGGGGTGGATTTCTTGAGCTCGGGAGTTTGAGACCAGCCTGGGCAACATGGCATAACCCCATCTCTACAAAAAATACAAAAATTAGCCAGGCATGGTGGTGGTTCATGCCTGTAGTCCCAATTACTCAGGAGGCTGAGGTTGGAGGATGGCTTGAGCCTGGGAGACAGAAGTTGGGGTGAGCTGAGATCACACACTGCATTCCAGCCTCAGTAACAGAGTTAGACCCTGTCTCCAAAAAAAAGAAAAAGAAAAAGAAAAAAGTGGGACCTTTAGCCTGTTTAAATTCAAGGCTATTATTGATACCTGTGGATTTGATCCTGTCATTGTGCTGTTAGCTGGTTATTGTGTTGGTTTGTGTGGTTTGTGTGGTTGCTGTATAGTGACACTGGTCTGTGTGTTTGAGTGTGTTTTTGTATTAACTGGTAGCGGTCTTTCCTTTATATATTTAGTGCTTCTTTCAAGATCTTTTGTATGGCAAGTCTGATGGTAAGAAACTCCCTCAAAATTTGATTATCTAGAAGGGTGTTATTTCTCCTTTGCTTAGGAAGGTTAGTTTGGCTGGATATGAAATTCTTGGTTGAATTCTATTTTCTTTAAGAATGTTTAATATAGGCCTCCAGTCTCTTGTGGCTTGTAGGGTTTTAGCTAAGAGGTTCACTGTCAGCCTGATGATGTTCCCTCTGTAGGTGACCTGTCCTTTCTCTCTAGCTGCCTTTAACATTCTTTCTTTCATTTCAACCTTGGAAAAGCTGGTAATTATGTGTCTTGGGGATGATCTTGTGTAGAATCTTGCAAGAGATGTCTGTATGTCCTGAATTTGACTGTTGGCTTCTCTAGCAAGGTTGGGGAAGTTTTCATGGACAATATGCTGAAATATGTTTTCCAAATTGTTTGCTTTCTCCCCTCTCTTTCAGGGATGTCAATGATTCATATATTTGGCCTCTTTACATAATCCCATACATCTTGGAGGTTTTGTTTATTCCTTTTTATTTTTTTTCTTTGTTTTTGTCTGTCTTACTTCAGAGAACTAGCCCTCAAGTTCTGAGATTCTTTCCTAAGCTTGGTCTATTCTTTTGTTAATACCTGTGATTGCATTGTGAAATTCTTCTATTGTGCTATTCAATTCTGTCAGATTTGTTAAATTCTTTTTTATACTGGCTATTTCATCTTCAACTCCTGTATTGCTTTATTGTGATCCTTATTTTCCTTGGATTTGGTTTTCTCATCGTCCTGAATCTTGATGATCTTCATTCCTATTCATATTTTTAATTCTATTTCTGCCATTCCAGCCAGTTTGGTCTGGTTAAGAACTCTTGTTGGAGAACTGGTGCTGTTGTTCAAAGGACATATGACACTGTGGCCATTTAAGTTACTATAGTTCTTTCTCATCTCTGCATGTGGGCATTCCTTTAACTGCCATGTAGATTGAGTACAGTTAATAGATTTATTTTCTGGATGTTTTCACTGGGACAAGGCTTAGTGCTGGGTCTTTATTTGAAGCTTACTTCTTGTCTCTGGTTTCAGAGGGGAGAATGTTAGTGAGATATTTTTAGTGTTAAAGTTTTGGGGTATGATTCAGTAGGTAGCATTTCAGCTTATTGGTTAGTTGGTAGATTCTTGCTTGGTTGTGTGGCTCCCCTAGGGGAGCCACCTTCCACCAGAGCTATGTTTTCTCTCAATGCTCTGAAAGTGTGTGGGTTTCTCTCCCTCTTCAGTACTGGCTGGAGATTGTGACTTGGCACTCCAGAGCTGCCTACTGCAGCTCTGGGGAGATCTCAGTGTTTTTATTCCTTCCCCAGCTTACAGGTGCAGAGAAAGGGACCTTAACATTGGTTTTGGCCAAGGACATTTTGCTTGTCTCCTGCAGTCTCCTCCCAAGACAGATGCAGGTCAGCAATTGCTCAGTGCAATCAACCCAAGATAGGTGTCCTGTGCTTTGGGCCTAAGCCAGGGTTTCTCTGTCTGGTGACAAGCAGTGTGGACTGTGTGGGACCTGTGGGAGATGGATTGGCCTCTTCTCCTTGGGTCAACTTCAACTTTCTGGAGGTGTGGGTAAAGCATTTAGGGTATTTGCTTCTTCATTAGTCTGATGGTAGCAAGGGCAGTTCCTTCCACTGCAGAGGCAGTAACAGAGAGGCTTTCAGTTGCCCCTGGAAGCTCTGTCCAGGAGGTTGCTGAGTTTTTAGTGGCTCAATAGCTCTGGTGGAAGGTGGCTGGAGACCCAGGCCTGGAGAACCTTCTCAGTGAGAAGATTTGGGAATGGGCACCCACATAACAGTCTGGTCACTTTTCCATAAGGCTGCTGTGGTATACTAGGGGCCCATTCCAATCCTTAGTTGCCTTGGATTTTCCAGTACCTGGAGGTATCACCAGTGAAGACTGTGGAACAGCAAAGATGGCAACCTGGTCCTGCTTCTGCCTCTGGGAGCTCCATTTCAGAGAGGTTTAGACCTGGTTGTCCAGTCAAATGCAACTACAATGTGGCTGGATCTCACATTGGGAGGTTTCTGTATCTTTGTGTGCTTTTGAGAGTTCCTCTTGCTATTGATTTCTAATTTTATTCCACTGTGGTCTAAGAAGACACTTGATATGACTTTGATTTTTTTGAATTTGTTGAGACTTGCTTTATGGCAAATTATATGGTCAATTTTAGAGAATGTTACATAAGCAAATGAGAAAAATGTATATTCTGTCTTTGTTGAGTGGTATGTTCTGTATATGTCTATTAGCTCCATTCAGTCAAGAGCCCCACTTAAGTCCAGAGTTTGTTAGTTTTCTCCCTTGATGATATGTCCATGCTGTCAGTGGAGTACTGAAATTTCCTACTATTGCTTTATGGCTGCTATCTACTTTCTTACATCTAGTAATATTTGTTTTATAAATATGAATGCTCTGGTGTTACATATATATATATATATAAAGCCACCTTGTGGAATTAAACTCTTTATCATTATATAAGGCCCTTCTTTGTCTTTTTTTTTTTTTTTTTTACTGTTTTTGATTTAAAGTCTGCTTTATCTGATATAAGAATAGTAACCTGTGTTCCATTTTATTTTTTATTTGATGAAATATTCTTTTGTGTCCTTTTACTTTGAGTTTCTGGTTGTTTTTACACATTAGGTGGGTTTCTCGTAGGCAGTAGATGGTCTTGTTTTATCATCCAATTTGCCAACCTGCATTTTTAACTGGAGCATTTAGGCAGTTTGTATTCAAGGTTAATATTGATATGTGAGGGTTGTTTTTTTTTTTTTTTTTTCCTGTCATAGTATTGCGAGCTACTTGCTTTGTATTCTCAATTGTGCTTGCTTTATAGGACCTAAACACTTTATATTTATGTGAACTTTTATGGTAGCAAGTGTCACCCTTTTGTTTCTATCTTTTTTATTATTATTACTTATTATTATTATACTTTAAGTTCTAGGGTACATGTGCATAACGTGCAGGTTTGTTACATATGTATACTTGTGCCATGTTGCTGTGCTGCACCCATCAACTCGTCAGCACCCATCAACTCGTCATTTACATCAGGTATAACTCCCAATGCAATCCCTCCCCCCTCCCCCCTCCCCATGATAGGCCCCGGTGTGTGATGTTCCCCTTCCCGAGTCCAAGTGATCTCATTGTTCAGTTCCCACCTATGAGTGAGAACATGCGGTGTTTGGTTTTCTGTTCTTGTGATAGTTTGCTAAGAATGATGGTTTCCAGCTGCATCCAAGTCCCTACAAAGGACTCAAACTCATCCTTTTTTATGGCTGCATAGTATTCCATGGTGTATATGTGCCACATTTTCTTAATCCAGTCTGTCACTGATGGACATTTGGGTTGATTCCAAGTCTTTGCTATTGTGAATAGTGCTGCAATAAACATACGTGTGCATGTGTCTTTATAGCAGCATGATTTATAATCCTTTGGGTATATACCCAGTAATGGGATGGCTGGGTCATATGGTACATCTAGCTCTAGATCCTTGAGGAATCACCATACTGTTTTCCATAATGGTTGAACTAGTTTACAATCCCACCAACAGTGTAAAAGTGTTCCTATTTCTCTACATCCTCTCCAGCACCTGTTGTTTCCTGACTTTTTAATGATCGCCATTCTAACTGGTGTGAGATGGTATCTAATTGTGGCTTTGATTTGCATTTCTCTGATGGCCAGTGATGATGAGCATTTTTTCATGTGTCTGTTGGCTGTATGAATGTCTTCTTTTGAGAAATGTCTGTTCATATCCTTTGCCCACTTTTTGATGGGGTTGTTTGTTTTTTTCTTGTAAATTTGTTTGAGTTCTTTGTAGGTTCTGGATATTAGCCCTTTGTCAGATGAGTAGATTGCAAAAATTTTCTCCCATTCTGTAGGTTGCCTGTTCACTCTGATGGTAGTTTCTTTTGCTGTGCAGAAGCTCTTTAGTTTAATGAGATCCCATTTGTCAATTTTGGCTTTTGCTGCCGTTGCTTTTGGTGTTTTAGACATGAAGTCTTTGCCCATGCCTATGTCCTGAATGGTACTACCTAGGTTTTCCTCTAGGGTTTTTATGTTTCTATCTTTATAACTTCTTTGATTATTTCTCGTAGGACTGGTATAGTGATGACAAATTCTCTTAGCATTTGCTTGTCTGGAAAGACTACTTTGTTTATCAAGCTTAGTTTGGTTGAATGTAAAATTCTTAGCTGGTTGATTTTTTGCTTTGGAAAACTGAAAATAGGCTCGCAATCTTTTCTGGCTTGTAAGATTTCTGCTGAGGTGTCTGCTGTTAGTCTAATAGGTTTTACCTTATTGATAATTTGGCCCATTTATTTAGCTGCCTTTAAGATTTTTTCTTTAGTGTTGACCTTGGATAGACTCATGAGTATATGTCTTGGTGATGTTCATCTTATGTAGTGCCTTGTAGGTGTTCTCTGAATTTCTTTTATGTGGATGCAGATTTCTTTGGTCTCTCTAGCAAGATTAGGAAAATTTTCCTGAATTATTCCCCCACATATGTTTTCCAGATTGATCACTTTTTTCTTCTCTTATTTCAGGAATATCTATAAATCATAATCCCCTATTTCTCAAAGGTTTTGTTCATTTTTAATAATTCTTTATTTTTGTTTGACTGGGTTAATTCAAAAGACTAGTCTTCCACATGCACACGTATGTTTATTGCGGCACTATTCACAATAGCAAAGACTTGGAATCAACCCAAATGTCCATCAGTGACAGACTGGATTAATAAAATGTGGCACATATACACCATGGAATACTATGCAGCCATAAAAAAGGATGAGTTCATGTCCTTTGTAGGGACATGGATACAGCTGGAAACCATCATTCTCAGCAAACTATCGCAAGAACAGAAACCAAACACCGCATGTTCTCACTCATAGGTGGGAACTGAACAATGAGAACACTTGGACACAGGAAGGGGAACATGACACACTGGGGCCTGTTGTGGGGTGGGGGGGAGGGGGCAAGGTAGCATTAGGAGATATACTTAACGTAAATGATGAGTTAATGGGTGCAGCACACCAACATGGCGTATGTATACATATGCAACAAACCTGCACGTTGTGCACATGTACCCTAGAACTTAAAGTATAATAAAAAAGAAAAAAAAAAAGACTAGTCTTCAAGCTCTTATATTCTTTCTTCTTAGAAAAATTAAAAGCTTTACCACTAGAGTAGACCAAGAAGAAGAAATAATTTTGAAATCCCTTTAGTGAAGTTTACATTTCCAGAAGTTTTTGTTGTTGTTGTTGTTGTTGTTTTTTTTTTTTTTTTTTAATATAGCTATCTCCTATTTTATACACTGAATTGTTTTTCTGGTTTCTTTGCATGGTTTTCAACTTTTTCTGGGATCTCATCGAACATCCTTGCCGTCAATACTTTGATTCTTTATCTGTCATTTCAGAATTTTCACTTTGGTTAGGATCCATTGCTAGAAAGCTAGTGTGATCCTTTGGAGGTGTCAAAACACTCTTTTTGTACTGCCAGAGGTTTTGCCCTGATTCTTTTTCATATGAAGGAGCTGTCACTTCTTATATTTGAACTTTTGTTTGTTTGTTTGTTTGAGATGGAGTATCACTCTGTCACCAGGCTAGAGCGCAGTGGGGCAATCTTGGCTCACTGCAACCTCCACCTCCCGTGTTCAAGCAATTCTCCTGCCTCAGCTTCCCAAATAGCTGGGACTACAGCTGTGCACCACCATGTCCAGCTAATTTTTGTATTTTTAGTAGAGACAAGGTTTCGCCATGTTGGCCAGGATGGTCTTGATCTCTTGACTTCGTGATCCACCCACCTCGGCCTCCCAAAGTGCTGGAATTACAGGTGTGAGCCACCGTGCCGGCCATATTTGAATTTTCTATCATTTGGATGAGACTTAAATTTTCTATTCCTGTTTTCCTTGAGGGTTTGACTGTGGTGTACGTGGTGTATGATTGTTCAGCTTCCTTTCTTGGTGTTTTCAGAGGGCCAACGTTGGTTCTGTGGTTATGGACTGCTCTTGTGTGGTGGCTTTCTCAAATGCTGCTTGTTGTTGCATTGTGCTGAGTATATGAACCAACACACTATCATCTACAGGGCTGGGAGTGTGAAGGTCTCAGTAAGGTTATCTCATGCTCTAGCACCTTGCCTTTCTAACGGCAGGTTTTTTTATTTGCAGGTACAGTTCAGTCTCCAGTCCAGTCGGTAGCACTTAAGGGTAAGAACTGGATTGCCCTCAGGTAGCACAGAAATGAGGCGAGTCAACCAATTGTTGATGATGGGGTGGTGGCGACAATAATGTTGGGGTTCACTGAGGTCTCTGATGTGGGGATGGAGGCTGCAGCAGCTCCTTGTCCTCTGCAGTCAGGAATGTGGTCAACTTCCCTATCATGCTTCTGTCTCAGCGCTGATAAACTTCAGTTCATAAAGACATTGTCTTTTGGCTCCTGGTGCAACAGAAGCTTGCAGAAACGTCCCTCTGGCAGCAACCACCAAAATGGACTTAGAGCAAAACCTTTTCTCCCAGTTTAGAGCAGAGAGCCTTATGGCTTGTGTTTCCCTTCATTGTCAGGACACTGCCACTCTATATAAGGAGCAGGAAATGGGCCCCAGTTTTAATGTAAGACTGAGAGTCACGAGCTCACTTTTCACAGTGGTGCAGCTACTACAAAAATGCTGGAAAGGCTCTCTCCAAGTGCATTCACAACAGTCTCCATTGGGGAAAGCCTCTGCTGTATCCACAATGGTAGATGGGGGAGTGAGAGATGACACCCTCTCAATGTCTATGCCTGGCCACTGGTGCCACGCCCTTTAGCAATTGGTACTGTACCTACATTTTCTTTGTCTCAACAGGGGCCTTGGAAAGCTGTGCTTCCCCTTCTCCCAGGGGTGATCTGCACCAGGGCTAGATTTCCAGGGACCCTGCAGTTCCCCAGGGACCACTGGTCTCTTGTGGTTGCCAAAGTCACAAGAGGTTCTTGGGTATGTTTGTGAGAGATCAGGTAATTTGGCAACAAAAGGGTCAAGGTTCCCTGGGCAAAATAGTGGCCCACAACAGGTGCATAATCAGTATGGCATCAGCCATCTCAGTTCAGGCCTAAAGGGAGTTGCAGGTGCACCAGCACAAGCTGGCCATTCAGTGTTCTGTCCTTGGGAAGTTCTCAGATTTCCACCAACAGCGTTGTCCCAAGGTCACAAGGGCGAAGGGTCTCCCTGACAATTTGGAAGTCAGCATCATGTTGCAGGGGTGAGGGGAGCAGAGAAGCACCACCACCTATCCTACACATGGGACTCTGCTTCTTGGCAGTAAATTTCTGCCTTACTCTTACTGCATTACTTTTTTGTGTCCCAGCTTCTTCCTATGGACTCTTCAAGTCTTGACCTTTCTCTTTCAGCTTTCCATTCAGATCATGAACATTCACCTGTAACTTTGATCTTCTTTCTGAAGAGAACTGGCATTTAATATCCTTAGTCAGCCATAATTACTCAGCTTCTGGGGTGTCCAACTATCCTCTTTCTGACTCTCCCAGTACCTGCAGGTCACAGGGCAACAGAGGCTGGGACAGAGCCACTTGGAGCTCCTCAGAGCAGAGAAGACTAGTAGGGAAGGAAAGACCATGAGCTCAGTGGCAGACAGACAAGGCCTTTTGTAATTTTTAATTTTTTATTTTTAACCTGGCTTCCTAGGTGTCACCCTTGTGCTTACACAATTTAATGGTCAGTAAATGATTGGTCAGAAAATGATGGTAAGACCTTTTACTCCAATAACTTGAGTCAAGAAAGCATTGACTTAATGTTAGTGTTGCTATAAAGAAATATCTGTGGCTGGGTAACTTATACATAAAAAATATTATTTTGCTCATAATCCTGCTGGCTGGAAGATCATGTATCTGGTGAAAGCCTCACCCTGTTTCTACTCATGGTGGAAGCTGATGTGAAATTGGCATGTGCAGAGATCACATGGTGAGAGAGGAAGCAAGAGAGAGGAGGAGGAGATACTAGGCTATTTTTAAGAACCAGTTCTCATGGGAAGTAATATTGAGAACTCAATATTCTTAGCCCCCTCCAAGGAGGGAATAAATCTATTCATGAGGGATCTGGCCCCATGACCCAAACATCTCCCATTAGTCCTCACCTCCAACATTTGGAACCAAATTTCAGCATATTTGGGGAACAAAAATATCCAAACAGCAGAAAGCATCCACCCATTTCTGATGAATTTGTGTGTGGTTTTCAGGCAATTCTCAAATACTCCCAGCTTTTAATGTCCGCCAGGCCATTTTAGATTTCCCTGTACATCCACACAGCCTTCTAAATGCCAAGAATAGCTCCTTTGTTGTTCTTTCATACACAGAACTTCCTGTTAAATTTTAGATAATTGGTTGGTCATTTTAGATAATTGTTTGGTTTGCCATTGACCCAATCAGGGTTGCACCCTAGACTACCATTGCTGCTGGCTTTCCCTGCTCATTTTCTACCAAGTTTGCGACTTTTACTGACAATGTCACTGGACATAGAGTTTCCATCCACTGCTCCAAACGAAGCTAGCCCCCCATTTCAGGGAAGCTGTTGATTTTCACTGCCACTCTGCTGTGGTAGAATTCTCTCACCTACTAATATGGTGGTGGAATAAGAGCAACCTCAGAAAATAATGCCACAGACTCTCATTGTTCTTCCCTAAAATTCAGTTACTCGTGAATAAATGCTTCTCAGTTTTTTTTCATTGCCATTGTTCATTGCCATGACCCTAACACAGTGGTGGGCTTTTTCAAAAACAGTATTATCCCATTTTATAGTTATTTGGGAGCAGAGGATTTTTGCTGTCCTCTTCACTGTACCATAGCCAGAAGTCCCAATGTTTCTTTCTTTTTTTTTTTTTTTTTTTAAGGTGAATCATTTATTTAGAATCAATAACTTGCTACAATTTGTATTGGATGATGCTTTGGGTCGGACGTTAACAACAAATAGAAATCAACATAGAACAAGCTAAACTCCATCACCACAGATAAATTCTTTTTTTAAATCTTTTAAGTTCAGGAGTACATGTGTAGGTTATTTATATAGGTAAACTCATGTCATGGGAGTTAGTTGTACAGATTATTTCATCCCCCAAGAATTATGTCTAGCACCCATTAGTTCTTTTTCCTGATCCTCTCCCTCCTCCCATCCTCCACCTTCTGGTGGGCCCCAGTATTTTTTATTTTCCTCTATGTGTCCATGTGTTCTCATCTTTAAGCTCTCACCTATAAGTGAGAACTTATGGTATTTAGTTTTTGTTCCTGTGTTAGTTTGCTATGAATAAGGGCCTCCAGCTGCATCCATGTTCTTTCAAAGAACATGATCTCATTCTTTTTAATGGTTGCATAGTATTCTATGGTGTATATATGCCACATTTTCTTTATCCAGTATACTGTTGATGGGCATTTTGCTTGATTCCATGTCTTTACTATTGTGAGCAGTGCTGAAATGAACATACAAATGCATGTATCTTTATGACAGAATGATTAATATTCCTTTGAGGTACACACCTAGTAATGAGATTGTCAGGTCAAATAGGTAGTTTTGTTTTTGACTTTTTGAGGAATTACCACAATGCCTTCCACAATGGTTGAAATAATTTACACTCCCACCAACAAGGTATAAACGTTCCCTTTCCTCCACAACCTCCCCAACATCTGTTTTTTGTTTGTTTGTTTGTTTGTTTGTTTTGTATTATTTTCTTTTTATAATAGCCTTTCTGACTGGTGTGAGATGGTATCTCATCAAGGTTTTGATTTGCATTTCTCTGATGATCATGGTGTTGAGCATTTTTTCACATGCTTGTTGGCCGTATGTATGTCATCTTTTGAAAAGTGCTGCTCATGTCGTTTGCCCACTTTTTTATGGGGTTGTTTTGTTTTTCTTGTAAATTTGTTTAAGTTCCTTAGAGATGCTGGATATTAGACCTTTGTCAGATGCATAGTTTGCAAAAATCTTCTCCCATTCTCCTTAGTTTAATTAGATTTCATTTGTCAATTTTTGCTTTCATCGTGATTGTTTTGGCATGTTCATTATGAAATATTTGCCCATTCCTATGTCCAGAAAGGTATTGCAGAGGTTGCCTTCCAGGGTTTTTATAATTTGAGGTTTTACATTTAACTCTTTAATCCATTTTGAGTTGATTTGTATATATGTAAGGAAAAGATCCAGTTTCAATTTTCTGGCTATGGCTAGCCAGTTATCCCAGCACCATTTATTTAATAGGGAGGGCTTTTTTTACCTATTGCTTATTTTTGTCAGCTTTGTTGAAGATCAGATAGTTATAGATTCAATGTTATTTCTGTCAAACTACTAATGAATGTTGATGTCATATTCTGAGACTGCTGGAATTGTTTATTAGCTTAAGGGACTTTCAGGCCAAGACTATGGGGTTTTAGGATCATGTCATCTGCAAACAGGGATAGTTTGACTTCCTCTCATCCTATTTGGATGCCCTTTATTTCTTGCTCTTGCCTGCTTGCTCTGGCCAGATATTCCAATACTATGTTAAATGGGAGTGGTGAGAGAAGGCATCCTTGTCCTGTGCCAGTTTTCAAGGAGAATGCTTCCAGCTTTTATCCATTCAGTATGATGTTAGCTGTGAGTTTGTCACAGGTAGCTCTTATTATTTTGAGATATGTTCCCTCAATACCTACTTATTGAGATTTTTTACATGAAGGGATGTTGAATTTTATTGAAAGCCTTTTCTGTCTCTATTGAGATAGTCATGTCTTTAACTACGTTCATGTGATGAATCACATTTATTGATTTTTGTATGTTGAAACAAGCTTGCATCCCAGGGATAATGCCTAATTGATCATGGTGGATGAGGTTTTTGATGTGTGGCTAGATTCAGTTTGCCAGTATTTTGTTGAGGATTTTTGCATCAATGTTCAAGAATATTGGCCTGAACTTTTCTTTTCCTGTTGTGTCTCTGCCAGTTTATTTTTTAACTCAGCATGGTGCTGGACTCATAAATTGTATTAGGGAGGAGTCCTTCCTCCTCAATTTTTTGTAATAGTTTCAGTAGAAATGGTATCAGTTCTTCTCTGTAAATCTGGTAGAATTCAGCTGTGAATCTCTCTGGTCCTGGGCTTTTTTTGGTTGGTCAGTTATTTATTACTGATTCAATTTTGGGGCTCATTATTGGTGTATTTAGGGATTCAATTTATTCCTGGTTCAGTCTTGGGAGGGTGTATATATCCAGGAATTTATTCATTTCTCCTAGATTTTCTAGTTTATGTGCATAGAGGTGTTCATAATATATTCTGATGGTTATATGTATTTCTGTGGGTTCATTGGCAATATCCTCTTTGTCATTTCTAATTGTATTTAATTGGGTCTTCTTTCTCTTCTTCTGTATTAGTCTAGCAGTGGCCTACTGCATTAATTTTTTCAAAAAACCAACTCCTGGATTTATTGAACTTTTGATTTTCTGTGCCTCAACCTCCTATAGTTCAGCTCTCATTTTGGTTATTTGATTTCTTCTGCTAGCTTTGAGGTTAGTTTGCTCTTGGTTCTCTAGGGTTTTGTTGTTATTGTCGTTGTGATGATAGTTTGTTAAACTGAGATCTTTCCAACTTTTTTATGTGGGCATTCAGTGCTATAAGTTTCCCTCTTAACACTGCCTTAGCTATGTCCCAGAGATTCTGATACATTATATCTTTTTCTCATTAGTTTCAAAGAACTTCTTGATTTCTACCTTAATTTCATTATTTACCCAAAGGTAACTTAAGAGGGGGTTATTCAATTTTCATGTAATCGTATAATTTGTAGCCAATTTCTTAATCTTGATTTCTAATAATATTGTACTGTGTTCTGAAAGAGAGATTGTTATGATTTCAGTTATTTTACTTTGCTGAGGAGTGTTTTGTGTCTGATTATGTGGTCAATTTTAGAGTATGTGCCATGTGGTGGGGAGAAGAATGTATATTTTGTTGCTTTTGGATAAAGAGTTCTGTAGATGTCTATCAGGTCCATTTGATACATTGCTGGGTTGAGGTACTGAATATCTTTGTTAATTTTCTGCCTGGATGATCTATCTAATACTGTCAGTGGAATATTGAAGTCTCCCACTATTATTGTATGGAATCTAAGTCTCCTTGAAGGTCTCTAAGGACTTACTTTATGAGTCTGAATGCTCCTGTGTTGCGGCATATCTATTTAGGACAGTTAGGTCTTGTTGAATTGAGTTATTTACCATTATACAATGCTCTCCTTTGTCCTTTTTGATCTTTGTTGGTTTGAAGTCTGTTTTGTCTGAAATTAGGATTGTAACCCGTGTTTTTTTCTGTTTTCCATTTGCTTTGTAGTTTTTTCTCTGACCCTTTATTTTGAGTCTATGGGTGTCATTGCACATGAGATGGGTCTCTAAAAGACAGCATAACAATGGGTCTTGTTTGTTTATCAAGCTTGCCATTCTGTGCCTTTTAATTGGGGGCATTTAGCCTATTTACATTCAAAGTTAGTATTGATATGTGTGTATTTGATCTTGTCATCATGATGTCAGCTGGGGATTATGCAGACTTGTTTATGTGGTTGCGTTATAGTGTCACTGGTCTGTATATTTTAGTGTGTTTTTGTAGTGGCTGGTAATGGTCTTTTCTTTCCATATATAGTGGCTCCTTCAGGACTTCTTGTAAGTCAGGTCTGGTGATAATGGATTCCCTCAGAATTTGCTTGTCTGAAAAGAATCTTATTTCTCCTTCACTTATGAAGCTTAGTTGGGCCTGATATGAAATTCTGGGTTGGAATTTCTTTTCTTTAAGAATGTTGAATATAGGCCCCAATCTACTCTGACTTGTAGGGTTTCTTCTGAAAGGTCCACTGTTAGTCTGAGGTGCTTCCTTTGTAAGTGACCTGACCTTTCTTTCTAGCTGCTTTTAACATATTTTCTATCATTTTGACTTTGGAGAATCTGATGATTATGTGTCTTAGGGATGATCTTTTTGTGAAGTATCTTACTTGGGTTCTCTGCATTTCCTGAATTTGAATGTTGGTCTCTCTAACTAGGGTGGGGAAATTCTCATGGATGACATTCTTAAATGTTTCCCAAGTTGGTTCCATTCTCCCTATCTCTTTCAGGAATACCAGTGAGTCCTAGATTTTGTCTGTTTACATACTATCATATTTCTTGGAGGTTCTGTTTATTGTCTTTCTTTATTTTTTCTATTTGTGTCTGACTGTCTTATGTCAGAAAGCCAGTCTTCAATCTCTGAGATTCTTTACTTAGCTTGGTCTATTCTCCTATTAATACTTGCGATTGCATTGTGAACTTCTTGTAGCATGTTTCTCAGCTCTGTGAGGTTGGTTACATTCTTTTATATACTGGTTATTTTGCCTGTCATCTCCTCTATCATTTTATTGTGATTATTAGCTTTCTTGGATTAGGTTTCAACATATTTCTGCATCTCAATGATCATCATTCCTATCCATATCATGAATCTTATTTCTGTCATTTCAGCCATCTCAGCCCAATTCAGAACCCTTGCTGGAGAGGTGGTACGGTTGTTTGGAGGAACGAAGGTATTCTGGCTTTTTGAGTTGTCAGAGTTCTTGTGTCGGTTTTATCATCTTTGTGGGCTGCAGTTTCTTCAATCTTTGAGGTTGTTGAGCTTTGGATATTTTTTTCTTTTATCCTGTTTAGTGACCTTGAGGATTTTATTGTGGTATAAGGTGAATTCAGCCAACTGGCTTCATTTCTGGAATACTTTGATTGGGGCGGGGGGGGCGGGGGGCAATGCTCCACTTCCAACTCCTGGACTGTATTCTCTAATACTGAGAGACTTGTATTGGTCCTCAACTTTGTTCTCTGTCTCTCAAGGTTAGGAAACAACTGTGTTGGAGTGGCCAAGTTGCTCCTGAACCACTAATCACTACACTCTGATGGGTGTTACCAGTCAAACTATTTCATAGTGTGGTGGCAGCAAAATTCACCCTCCATTCACATGTGCCAGCAGCAGTGGGAGCAGCAGCCCAGTGGGGTGCATACTCTTCAGCTGAAAGAGGGTGCTAGTGGGTGCCAGGGTGCCTGCCTCTTTCCCAGCATTCACCATCGTGACAGAGGCAGTGTGGCTTGGGGGTGATGGGGAGGGGCTGCTGTTAAGTGTGCACACAGTCACCTTGGTGGGTGGTGTTAGCATAGGGGTGAAACACAGGTGGGCACAGGTCTGTGTGCACTCTCTGTGCCACAGGCAGGGGTGGTTGCTCAGGGTGGGGGTGTCTGCTGTTCTCTGTGCCCAGTTTTACTGCTATGGCAGTGTTGATGCAAGGGAGGGGCACTGGAGGGGGCAGGGATGGCTGGCTCTGTGCCTGCCAAGGCTGTGACTGCAATAATGGTCCAGCCGGGGCACGGGGAAGTGGAGTGAACCCACCACAGCAGTGGCAAGGGAAGGTGACAACACACGTGCACACTGGCGGGGCAAAGAAGGCAAAACCTGCCTGTGCACACATGCACTAGCAAAGTGATGTGAGGAATTCCTGTGAGCTCAGAGGAAGCTGTACTGTGGGAAATGAGCTGGTCAGGCTGTGGGGGCCATCCTGCTGGAGCTCTTCACTAGTCAGAAACAGTACACCAGCACAGAAGCTATGATACAGGCCCCGAGGGCACCCAAGGCTTTCCTACAAGCAGGTCAAGCCAGGCTAGGGCCCAGGGAGAGACAGCAGATCAAGGGGTGCTCAGGTGGGACTGACCCCACAAGATGGACCTGAAGAGTTCAGGCATAACAGTTCCCCTAAAGCTAAAGCAGCAAATAGAGCCTAGGGAGATGGGCTTTCCTGGCCATACTCCACTACTGATGCTCCCACACAAAACCCTCTGGACTCCACCTCAACAGGTATGCTGCCCCTACCACTTTCTCTAAGCAGCTCTCCCTGCCAACTCAAGTGTTCATGGTGGTTGAGGGGTCTCCTACTGCTGGAATTCCAGAGGCCCATGGCAAGAGTGGATTGCTCCTTGCCAGTTCAACTCACCCATTCCCAGGCATCACTGGAGGCCAGAAACAAGTCCTGGTGTGGGGTAGCCCCATGCAGAGTTCCCAGCTTCCTCCCCCTTCAGAGCAGCTGCTGTCTCTTCCCTCTATTTATTCTCCATACTTTCTCTCTGAATATCTGTTAGGAGTGCATCAGTCATCTCTGTCTCTTGGTGGCAGCTTTTCCACCTGACTTTATCTAGTCAGCCATCTCCCATTTCTTTTTTAAAATGACTTAGAATAGCATTGAATTTTCAATAAGTCTTGGGGCTTCCAACTAATTAGTCTAAACTAGTAGGATATGATTATTCAATAAATCAAATATCTGTTGAGCAACAACAATGATTTTGACTGGAATACAACCCTAATTACAAACCCAGACATAATGGCTTCTCCTGGTATTAACACTCAAGATGTCTAGGCGAGGCATGTTGGCACACGCCTGTAATCCTAGCACTATGAGAGGTCAAAGCAGGAGAATTGCCTGAGCTCATTAGTCCAAGACCACCCTGGGAAACATGGTAAACCCCATCTCTACAAAAATACAAAAATTAGCCAGCCTGTATTCCCACTTACTTGGGGGACTGAGGCAGGAGGATCACTGGAGTCTGTGAGATGGAGGCAATGAGCCAAGATCACACCACTGCACTCCAGCCTGAGTGACAAAGTGAGACCGTGTCTCAAAAAAAATTTTCAATGTGTCTAAATAACAAACAGACATTATTCTGGAACTTTAGCACACTTCATAATTACCTAAGGTGGTGTAGATTCCTAGCCAACAATCCAGATTCTGCTCCAAGAGGTTTAGGGTAGAGCCCAGGAAATTACATTATTAAACAAGCATCCTCAAATAATTCTGATACAGTTTGTCCAAAGACTACAATGAAGAAAGATTAATATAAGAAAGAAGGCTGTTTTATTTAAAAATGGACAAACATCCAAGCTATACTTTTACACAAAATATCCAGACAATTATGATTGAAGTTATTTACTTTGGGTTTCGTTACATTCATGTGTGCCCTCATATCATCAGTTTGGAAATGTTGCTGGTAGGCTTTTGTGTTAGCTATAGTTTTGTCTGCTTAGCATGCTCCTCTCCCACCCCATTCCTCCTCTGGTAACCGCAACTTGTTGTTGGGCTGACTGCTCTCTGTGACCATAGGAGTGGTAAGATTACTTAGACTTTTCAAATAGGAGTGTCCAATCTTCTCGGACAAAATGTTTAGTCCAGGAATGAGCAAGTGACCTAAGTTTCTCGATGAGGGAAGATTCTAGGACTCTTGTTGGACCTTAATATATTTCTTCCTATCTCTGCAATGTGAGAGATATAATGTAAGCCTGTACCTGCTACTACTGTGTGAAGAGATTTTTCCAGAGGATGAAGCACACACAGAGGAAATCAGAATAAAGGAGAGAAAGAAAAAGCCATTCCTTGAGGGTCTGACATCAGCTCTGCTTGAAGCTCTGAACATTCCAACTCCACAAAACAAGATTTCTCTCTTCTTTAAATAGTCTGAGTTGGTTTATCTTTCATGAAACTGAAATTGTCATAACATACCTTACCTTTGACTAACATTTCTATCTGCTTCACTCACACTACCAGACCCATGCTCCTGGACACACACACACATGCGCACACACACACATGCGCGCGCACGCACACACACACACACACACACATCCCTTTCAGCAGTTCTGGAAATAGCTTCTATTAAAAAAAGACATTTTGAATCTCCCTTTCTTAGAGCTTAATACAAATTTATAAAAAACATAATTTTAACAAAAATAAGCTATAACAAGAAATGTGCATGTATAATTTATTAGAGATTAAAATTCCACATTTTAATCCAAACTCTACTCTTTTGAATGCTCATCATCTCAAACTTAATAACTGAAAAGATAGGAAACACACTTGTTTCAGCTCCCCGCCATTCTATACTGTTCCTAGTGTTCCAAACTCTCTCACTTTTCTTAAAGCTCTAGTTGTCTTTGTTTCCAGCAGCCATTTCAGAACCTGAGGATATCCTTCTGGATTCTGGCACATCCTAATCTATTCTGAGTGCCTTAGTTCACACTATGATATTATGCTTACAATACCCTAACTCTGGAAGAGAAGGAAAAAAATCGTAATTTCTTTCTTCTTGTATTGTTTCCTTATTAAAAAGGCATGACTTCTCCCTCCCTAATTCCAGAACCTGGGAAGCTTTCTCCCATTCATCCATAAAAAACCTCTTAGTGGTAACATGCTGATTATAGAACCAGTGTCCCTTCTTCACCAATCCTACCTCTTTGCAGTTATACATTTACATACCCATGTGCTTCATTTCATTTCTCTTACTCTCTCTCCATTCTTATAGACACAAAGTTTTAGAAATAAGACTATTTGTCTGTGAGATTCACTATTTTGCATGTTTACAATAATAGAAAAATAAATGAGATTCAATAGCATTCATTCTCATGAGAATTTCAGTTTGTCATACTTCAAATTAATGAGAGCCATCTATGACAAACCTACAACAATCATCACACTGAATGGGCAAAAGCTGGAAGAATTCCCCTTGAAAACTAGCAAAAGACAAGATTGTCCTCTCTCACCAGTCCTATTCAACATAGTACCGGAAGTCCTAGCCAGAGAAATCAGGCAAAAGAAAGAAAGAAAACACATCCAAATTGGAATACAAGAAGTCAAAATATCTCTGCAGATTATATGATTATATACTTAGAAAACCCCATAATCTGCCCAAAAGCTCCTTGATCTAATAAACAAGTTTAGCAAAGTTTCAGGATAGAAAGTTAATGTGCAAAAAACAGTAGCACGTCTATATAGCCACAATATCCAAACTGGGAAAGCCAAATCAAGAACACAATTCCATTCACAAAAGACACAAAAAGGATAAAATACCTAGGAATATAGTTAAACATGGAAGTGAAAAATCTCTATAATGAGAATTAGAAGACACTGCTACAAGAAATCAGAGTTGACACAAATGGAAAACCATTCCATGCTCATTGGTAAAAGAATCAGTATTCCTAAAAATGGCCATACTGCCAAAAGCAATCTACAGATTCAATGCTATTTGTATCAAAATACTGATACAGGACTTAAGAAAAAATTACTTAGGTAGATAATGAGGGTATAAATATCCTCAGTAATGTTGTCCTTTTAATGAAAAGCAGACCCAAATCATTTTCTTTTCTAACAAAGAGCAGCCTGTAAAATTGAGCTGTAGCCATAGATGCCAGCAGCTGTGCTAATCATGTTCAAAATGGTAGCCCCATCTTCCCTTCTCTTTATCAGCCATGTGTAAAATAAGGAGCAGAATAGATAGCACTGGTCAATGGGAGAGTTCATTTGCACACTAAGAGTAGGGTGGGGCAGCCAGCCTTCCCCACACACTATGTAAACGTCATACCTGATCAAACCGATCTGTGAGTCCTATGTAAATCAGACACCACCTCCTCAAACCTAACTATATGATCCAGCACATCCACTGGCCACTGGTCCTTTCTGCTTGGAGACCTCTCTCTATAGAGAGAGCTGTTTCTGTTTCTCTTCTCTTCTGCTTATTAAACCTCTGCTCCAAAACTCCTCATGTGTGTCTATGTCCTAAATTTTCCTGGCATGAGACAACAAACCCTAGGATATATACCCCAGACAACATAGCTGCTTCATATTGGGGGCTGATCCAGGATACCAAGGTACAACATTCCTCAAAACGGTGAGTGGAGGAGTAGACTACAAATCCATCCTTTCATTTTGAGGCTCTTGGCCTCCATTTTAGAACCAAATCAAATCAAATACTGGTCCCCTTTCAGCCATTTAGAAATGATTAGTGTGGCTGCCAGCCTTACAAGGTTTGGAGGACAGGCTTACTGGGGAGAACATGGAGAATTCCCTAGCACTCATGGGTTGCTGGGCATGTTAGCTGTGTTTCAACCAGCTTCCTTTCATATAGGAATTGCTGTCATGTGGAGTTGGAAGAAGTCTTGGGGTAACTGAGGATTTCTGGCTGAGGCTATCCCCGGTGTTATCCAAAGACTTCCGTTCTGACCTCAGCCTCCAACTGCCTGATGGGATGTTGGCAATAGGATCTCCAATTTTCCTATCATAATTACCTCATTTCTTGTTTGCGACGGCCATATCTCTTAACCTCTCTGTGTATGCAATGTGCAGGAAGTTTTACAGTTCAGGGAAGTAATCTTGTTTGGCAAGATCAGGGAATGTCATAGTAACTGGGGAGATAGCTCAACGGGAGGCAACTTTGTGATTTTCTAGGAATAGAGTGTCCCCACCCACCACAGTGAGCATCACTCTTTGCCCTTGATCTGTAGAGCACATGGTATTTCAAGGTCAACAGCCCCACCTAGTGGAATAGAGATCCTCTCCATGAGGCACATTTTCAGTCCTTTACCAAAACACTCTAGCTTCCCAATTCTCCCCTTTTTTGCCCCTCTACCAGAGAACAGGTTTCATGCTGCTTCTGTGAACAGGAAAACTCTACCTTCAACAATTAGGAGTAAAATATTCTCTGGAACCAAATTTTAGTCTTGATACTGTCCCATCAACAGGAAAATGGCCATTCAGCCCCCACATTTTTAAGGCATCTATTCTGCCTCCAATTTACATGGTACTTAATTAGTAAGGGGATTTTAAGTTCAGAAGTTAACCAGGACCATTCTCTAAGGGTAACTGCTTCAGCATGGGCCATAAAAACAGGATATAGAGCTCAAACCAGAACACTTCCTCCATTAAGAAGGGAAATACAACTGTCACCTAGTCTCTCCTGAGATCCATTTTTTCAGGGAGTCAGGCAAGTCACACAAGTCTAAGAAGTCAAAGGGAGATCACAGGTATATGACCAGAGACACATGGATGAGCGTGACTAATCCTAATCGTTTACTTCCTCTGGTTCCATGGCTGGAGTTCATGCTTGCAGCCATGGGCAGCACATTTAACAAGGTGCCAGTACCCAGGAACCATGGAGGGGAAACAGCAGGGAAGACACCCCCCCTGTCTTCCTCTACACCCTGGGTAACACCAAAAGGAAGGAGACTAAACGGATGCCTTTTTCTCACTTCTCTTTCTAGATGGGTAACAGACCATCTTCAACTTGTACTCCTGGAGTGCATTCTGAAGCACAGGAGCTCTTTTGACCCTGAGACTTTGAAGAAAAAGTGGCTTATTTTCTTTTGCATGAGGGCATGGTCTTCTTACTAGACTTTTGTAAGCATTGCACAATCACCTCAGCTCTTTTAGCAGCCATATCAGGCAGGCTTATAAAGAATGATTCTCCAAAATTAGAGAAGCAACTTCCAGGAGCACCATCTGAGGATCCCCCTTATTTGGGGCCCCCTTGAGTTCCCTTCTCATTACAGGACCATGTTCAAATAAAGTGAGATTTAGGCCAATTTTCTAATGATGCTGGTAAGTATATAGAAGCTTTCCAACATTTAACTCAGGTTTTTTATCTCTCATGAAGGGAGGCTAGGCTGCTCCTAAGCCAAACCCCAACTGCAGCTGACAAACAGGAAGCTCTGTAATCAGGAGAGAATTGTGGAGATGAGCAATATCTCTCCTATAGTAGGCCAAAAGGGAAAAGAGAAAATAGGGAAGGCAAAGAAATAGGGGAAACACATTGCCAGTAGGAAGAGAGGCAGTATCTCTTGAAGACCTTAATTGAAACCCCCAGACTTTTCTATGGTATTTTTCCTTCTTTCATGGTTTAAAATGGCTTTATCTCCTTTTATAACGCTCTTCCAACCTTGGAAAAGATAAATTTACAAATCTTAAAATGCTCAGCTTAGAGTTGAGCTATGGAGAAGGGAACACAGAAGCCTGGCATACCAGCAAAAGGGTAAAAACTTCTTACCAGTTGACCTTTTGGCTTCTCTCTCCCTGCAAAACTGGTAAAAGAAATAATAAGGATCATTGTTTATATTCTTAAGTTTTAATTAATGAAAAAGTATTTGTGAGGTTGTTCTTAAGCTGTAACCAATCTGGTGTACCTTATGTGTCTTTCTATATGGTTCTGTCAAAAGAAAGGGTAATTTAGGTTAGGATACAGGCATAAGACCCCATAAACCTGCTGTTCAAGCCAGCCCAACAACATAGTCAATAACAAACATGGCAACAGGTGTCCATCTTGTTACGTGTTCTTGGCAAAATGATCTGTAACCAGGTGGCAATACTTTGTTTTAGTCTCTGCCATTTTACAATGGTGATTGTCTTCTTGCGCTAAGTCAGTTCCTGGGTGAGGACCACAAAATCAGATAAGCGAGTTTATCAATATGGGTGGGGCCAGCTAATCCATCAAAGGCAGGGTTTACAAAATATCTTAAGCACTGATCTTGAGAGCAGTTAAGGGAGAGTCAAAATCTTGTAGCTTCCACCTACATGCTTCTTAAGCCATGGTTTCTAATCTTGTGATGAGTTTCTTGGTCTGTTCCCCTGGCAAAAGGGAAGCATGTCTTAGGAGCTGTCATCACCTTTGTTTTGGACTACAAACTGTAAACCAGACTCCTCCCAATGTTGGTTCAGCCTACGTCCAGGGATGGGCAAGCTTGGGGACTGAAAACAAAATAGAATTGCTTGGGTCGAATCTCTTTCACTTTCTCAGTCACAATTTTGCAATGATGGTTTCAAAAACTGCTTATCACCCCTTTGAAAATACCTCATACATTTGTGGTTAAGTCATAACCTAATTATGGCTTCTTGGTTTCACCAGTTAGGTTACTTTCTGTAAAGCTCAAGAGTCCAAAATCTTGACTCTTGGCATGGCTAAAGTAGAGTAACAAGGGATCTAAAAGGATTTTCTTAAAGAGTACTCAGCTTAATTAAAAGTGTATATTCAAGTTACAGGCATATTTAAAAGGTCTTTATGTTTTTCTCTTCTTGGATCTTGTTTTTCTGGAAAAAGTTGTTTTTTTTTTTTTTTTTCAGTCGATTGAATTATTTTTCTACGTTTTTTTTTTTGTCTTGCCACTCTTAATGCACACAAGAGAGGCCCTAAGATAACTTCTGGTAGCCTGAGACTCCTTGGAAAACAAAACCCTGAAACCCCAGGAATTAGAAGCAGACAGTTCCCTCTCAAATTTAAAGGCTCTGTACTGTAAGTGGGTAGGAAATATATTTTAAGGGATGGCTAATAGTAGTTATGGAGGAATACTTAACTCTTTCACATTTAAATCAGAGAAGCATGCTCTTGGTCACCAGAAGATATGGAAGCATCTCTACCCCACACTAAGAGATGAGACTCCCATGGGGGATGGGCTGATTACAAAATAAGCCAACTCGCTTTGTGTTGCCTTGCAATGAAATGCATGGGAGAAGCACTGCAATGTCTTCTCCCATGGTATTTCCCCAAGATCCAGTATAAAATAGCACCCTTAATTTTGGGGATCTATCTTTTTCTTTCAGCTATGCCTGCTTATTAGGACCCCAAAATGCATGATATTCTAGCCCTGTTCCTCCAAGGGCTCCACCCTGAAGCCAGTAATCCAATCAAAAAGCTGGCAAATGAAACATCTTACAAGCGCTGAATCTTCTATTTGTTTGTGTTGCTATATATGTGTTGTGTGTAATGTCTATAAAAAGAGCTCTAATTGATTGGCTTAAAGAAAAATAAGTGCTTAAATCAAATATATTTTAGTTCTCGTTCCTTTAATCTTTAAGAAATAAAAATAGTCTTAAGGATTATTTGTAAAATTCAAGTGTTGTCAAACTGCAAATAGGTGGTCTAAATCATACAACTTAGATACTAGGTTTCCTAAATGTGCCAAGGTTGTATACTGCCTATTTTACAGATACCTAAGGCCTGGGATATGTGGAGTTAGACATTGGAAAGAGTCAGATCTTACTTGCACTTCTGTCTAGATTCTAGGCTCCACACCTGGTACATAATTGAAATAGCTTACTAACCAGGTTTTTTATCAAAAGTAAAAGTTGCTAAGAGTTAACAGTGCAACATGTATTTGAGACCACTAAGCAAGTTTACATGTAAGGCATATAAAAACAGGAAAATCAGGAAAATGTGGTTTTTTAGTAAAAGATTATGAGAAAGCATGGAAATGTAAATTTTTCCAAGGGATGAGGAATTATCTTAGATTTAATAAGATAAAGCTAGAGGCCTAAGTAAGTTACAGAAAGATTATAAAAATTAATCTCACAAAATCTCATTTGTAAACATTAAATTCAAATGGGTATTATATGGTCTTTTCATAAATTGAGCACTGAAATAAAAACACAGCAAGGTTGTCTTAAGATGCTAATCTGCCCTTTAGCAAAAGGGGTCATAATAGGTTTCTAAAGATTTCACCTCATGGTCAAATTGGTTAAGATTAGATAGAATTTTCTATGAGGTTTCACTAAAATTGGGGTTAACATTAACAAACAAATGCAAGGGTTAAATTTGGCTTTAAACAGGATTTTTATGTAATAGCAAAGGCTAATAAAAGATTTTATTCTTTTTGAATCATCATTTTGGCAAAATAAATAATTTATGGCAATCTGGAATTCTATTTCATAACATCAAGTGTTTTAAACCTCTAACATTTAACAGGCTCCTCAAAATCAAATTGCAAAATTGTCTTTCCTGATGCCTGGTTTTCTAGACGATTCAGAGGGCCCCCAAAACATGCAGAAAAGATGTGAACAGGATTATATGACATGTTTAGTTACATGGGATTGTCAAAATGATGTCCAAACTTAAGTTATATTTTAGTGAATAATACTAATGTATGTTCCAAAATTGTGTGGGACTTCTAAAATTCTAATGTCTAAGTATATGCTAACAATCATAATTAAGGGTAAAGTTATTGTAAACCACAGAGATAATTAAACTTCTTTGTCAGTCATTTTTTAACTGTAACTATCCTGGGAATTTTGTCATTCACATACAATTGTCTTGCTTTGTCCCTTCTCAAAAGATGGTTTATAATCAAGCTATAAGACTTTAAAGGTGTTCTCAAATGCAGGTTTCTAATAGCTTTGAAGATTGTAACACTGGAATAGAGAAAATATACAAGACTCATGAAGAGCTGAAATGTTCACAAATGTAGAACAAAACAAGAGTTAACTGAATAGACTACACTCAGAAAGTTAAAGCAACCTCCTTTGACTTTTCATTGGAATATTGTTGATCCTTGTTTTGTTTTTCAGAATCAAGGAAACTTATTTTGAACTATTTAAAGCCTTTAATAATTGAATAAACTATACTATTGTATACAAAATTTGGGGCATGTTTGTTTCACTCTTCCTAGTTCCTCTAGAATTTGGAAACTATCTCTGAGTATTCTTAACTTCTGGCAATAAGATTTTTGAATCAGTGCAATAAGACTACATTTTTATTTTGCAACAGGACACAATTGGAAAGAAAAACTGGTTATCTTACGAAGCTTTGACTGGAAGTGTGCATTTCCCTTTAAGGAATCAATCTTGACATGCAGAGCCAATAAAAGCCCCTTAGGGAAGACTGGCACCATACCTTGTCTACACAGTCCCTGCACAGAGTTTCTGACCTGTGGTCAGTAAAGAATGTCACTTTCCAACAGGTCCAAGAGCTTCAAGTTTATCTTGGAATCTTAGAGAAAAGACTCACCCAACTCATAGGCATTTGAGGATACAAACCCATGGCTGAGCTCCACTTTGAAAGGTTTTATCTGAGATTCCTTGTGGAACAGAGTTCCACCAAAGCCAACTGAAAAAGCCCATTTAGAGATAATTATTCTTGCTGCACATTGTGCAAATAACCAGACCAAGTATAAGACTGAAGTTTATTCTATGAACAACATGGTCCTATCATAATTGTTCTTTTACCAAAAATGAGGACTGGAGAGAGAAATTATGCTCCAAAGCTTATCATACATTTGTCCTTAAATCCTAGTCTCATTAATGGTTTTTAAGTTTTTTGCCTACATTTTAGACTAACCTTCTTATTCCTGTGAATTAAGTGGTGATCTCCTGCAGCTTGAGAGAAGCAAAAAGGGATGGGTAATGCAAATATCTGGATCAATATGCTAATTCTGAGCAATTATCTTGAAGTTCTGCCAGGTAATGATGTCACACTTGTGGGAATTGCTATACTCACTCTATTTGCAGTGAGACGATATACTGTTGCATCTTCTAACTGGAATATCAAACATAGAGTTTCAATTGCTGTAGTATTTTGCTTAGTTATCATCCTAATAGCAGGGATAATAGTTACCAACATAAAGGAAGCATGAAAGCTTTTCTATCACTGAGCCCGCTAGGACTTTTTATTGGGTTTGGTAATATGTCACACCCTGGCTATGCAAAGAAGGTTATAAAGGAAACAGAGTTTATATAAGAAAGAATCTTACATGGTAAACACTTTCCCCAAGCAGAATAATTGGTTGTTTAAAAAGAAGGATGTTTAGGACAAGTCGGAAATTTTAAGCATGTCTTCAATGGTCTGTGGAAGTCATGAAGGGATTAATAATTGCAGGAAAGATTTAGCCAAGGTTAACACTAAAGTTACTTTAGCCACCCAAATCCAATGCCACTTATCCTAAAAGAAATGTTACTTTTATATTAATGTTTCAGCAACATCTGGTGGAGGCACACTAGTGTTACAACTCATTGGAATGACTGACAGCAATCAAACTCCAAATGGTGCTGCAGACAGAACCACACATGAACGTGCCTTTCTCCTGAGGATCCTTAGATTGACCACAGGAGGAGTCATAGCTGCTGTTCCCCACATGATGCCTCTTTTCAGCAGGAAGTAGGCAGAAAGAGTTGTCATCCAATACCCTCTCACAGCAGTTAGGGTTAGCACTCCACAGGGGGCAATGATACAGAAGTTAAGAAGAAATTACTTAGGCAGATACTGAGGGTATGAATGTTCTCATAAGGTATTCCTCTTAACAAATCATTCTCCTTTCTAACAAAGAGCAGCCTATAAAATCGAGCTGCAGACATAGATGCTGGCAGCTGTGCTAAACATGATCAAAATAGTGGCTCCATCTTCCCTTCTCTTTATCAGTCATGTGTACAGTAAGGAGCAGACAAGGTGGTGTCAATGGACAGTTCATTTGCATAATAAGGTTAGGCTGGAGCAGCCAGCCTTCCCCACACACTATGTAAATGTCATACTTGATCGAACCAATCTGTGAACCCTATGTAAATCAGACATCACCTCCTCAAACCTGACTATGAAATCCAGTGCATCCACTGTCTGCCAGTCCTTTCCACTTGGAGACACCTCTCTCTCTAGAAAGAGCTGTTTATCGTTCTCTTCCATCTATTAAACCTCTGCTCATAAACTCCTTGTGCGTTTCTGTGTCCTAAGTTTTCCTGGCACGAGATGACGAACCCCAGGGTATACACCCCAGAAAATGTAGCCACTTTACTACCAATGACATTATTCACAAAATTAGAAAAAAAACTATGTTAAAATTCATATAGAATCAAAAGACAGTCAGAACAGCCAAGGGAATCCCAAGTATAAAGAACAAATGTGAAGGCATTGCATTACCCGACTTTAAACTATACTACAAGGCTTCAGTAACCAAAACAACATGGTATGGTACTGGTACAAAAATAGGCACATAGACCAGTGGAATAGAATAGAGAGGCCAGAAATAATTCCATATACCTACAATCATCTTTCCTTTCACAAAACTGACAAAAGCAAGCAATGCTTAAAGGATTCGGTATTCAATCAATGGTGTTTTGATAACTGGCATTAGCCATATGGAGAAAAGTGAAACTGGACCCCTTCCTTATACCATATACAAAAATCAACTCAAAATGAATTAAAGATTTAAATGTAGAACTTAAATCTATAAAATCTTTGGAAGATAACCTAGGAAACACTATTCTGGACATAGGACCTCTCAAAGATTTCATGATGAAAACTTCAAAGAAAGCAATCATGACAGAAACAAAAATTGACAAGTAAACCCTAATTACATTAAAAACCTTCTTCACAGCAAAAGAAACTATCAGCAGAGTAAACAGACAACCTACAGAAAGGGAAAATATATTTGCAAACTATACATCTGACAAAGATCTAATATCAATAATCTATAAGGAACTTTAATACACAAGACAATAGAGTCCTGAAGATCATGACAGACAGGAGGCAGGACTAGATTGCAGCTCCTACTCAGATGCAAAGAGCAGCTTATGGAGTCTCACATCATGAACTTTTGCTCTAGGACTACTGCAGGAATAATTCAGGAAAGCTGAGAGAACCCACAGACTCTCTGAAGGAAGTGGATTGCTCCTGCAGGACCTGAGAGATAACCCAAATACTGTGAGTGCCCAAACTATGGAAATAAGAAAGGGGGATTATCTGCCCCTGAACACACACCCTCACTGGGGAACCTGAAGGTCTAGATTATGGGAGAAGATTCTGACCTTACCTGGATCTAAGTCAATTTAGACAGCTAAGTGAAATACAGTGGGTAGAGAAACCAGCAGGAAAAGCCCTCTGGGATCTCTGGGTTCCCAGGGAAGCCACGTCTGACTTGTCTCACAGAGCTACCTAGGGAGGGCTGCCAGTGGAACTGGGAAAAGGCTACAAGGAGAAGGAAACCTCCAACTGAACTTTGTAACAATTCCAACCATACAAGAAGTCTCCTGGCCAGAACTTGGGGGAAGGCATGAATCCAATGTGCAGACTCCACTGGCAGAGAAGCACAAAGCCCTACTTGCTTTTGTCACTGGAAGGCAGGTAGCCTGGGGCAAGTTCTCAGCCCTGTTTGCCCACTGCCTGGAAACAGACTTGGTGCTGTTGGGGGGAAACATGGTGAGAGTGAGACTGGCCTTCTGGATCTTGTGGGAGCTGGGTGAGACCTGTGACTGTTAGTTTTCCCCCAGTTCTCTGACAACCTGCATGACACAGCTGAGGCAGCCATAATCCTCCCAGAAACATAACTCCATTGACCTCAGAACCGCACCCCCATCCCCCGCAGCAGCCACACCAAGACCTGCCCAGGGAGAGTCTGAGCTCAGACATGCCTATCATTGCCGCCACCTGATGGTCCTTCCCTACCCACTCTGGTAGCTGAAGACAAAAGGCTCTTGAGAGTCTTGAGAGTTTTAGGGCCCTGTCCACCATCTAATCCTCCCCATAGTACCACAGCTGATGGTCTCCTGAAAGTGCCACCTCCCAGCAGGAGGCCAACAAACACAAAAATAGTGGATTAAACAACCAAAAACTAATGACCCTCACAGAGTCAATTTCACCTCCCTGCCACCTCCACTGGAGTAGGTTCTGGTATCTACAGCGGAGAGACCCACAACAGTTCACATCACAGGACTCTGCAGACCACCACCAGTACCAGTCCAGGGCCTGGTAGACCTGCTGGGTGGCTAGATCCTGAATAGAGATAACAATCACTACAACTCAGCTCTCAGGAAACCATATCCCTAGGAAAAGGAGAAGAGTACTATATCAAGGGAACACCCCATCAGACAAAAGAATCTGAACAACAGCCTTGAGCCCTATCCCTTTCCTCTGACAGAGTTTACCCAAATGAGAAGGAACCAGAAAACCAACTCTGGTAATATGACAAAACAAGGTTCTTTAACACCTCCAAAATGTCATGCTAGCTCACAAGCAAAGGATCCAAACAACAACAAAAAAAATCCCTGATTTACCTGAAAAAAAATTCAGAAGGTCAGTTATTAAGATAATCAAGGAGGCACCAGAGAAAAGTGAAGCCCAAATTAAGGAAATAAAAAAAAAGTGATACAAGAAATGAGGGGGGAAATCTTAAGTGAAATAGATAACATAAATTTTAAAAATAATAAAAACTTCAAGAAACAAAGGACACACTTTTAGAAATGCAAAATGCTCTGAAAATTCTCAGTAATAGAATTGAACAAGCAGAAGAAAGAACTTCAGAGCTTGAAGACAAGGTGTTTGAATTAATCCAATCAAAGAGAAAAAAGAATAAGAAAATATGAACAAAGCCTCCAAAAATCTGGGATTATATTAAACCACCAAACCTAAGAATAATTGGTGTTCCTGAGGAAAAAGAGAAACCTAAAAGTTTGGAAAACATATTTGGGGAAATAATTGAGGAAAACTTCCCTGGTATTGCTAGAGACCTATACATCCAAATACAAGAAGCTCAAAGAACACCTGGGAAATTCATCACAAAAAGATCATCACATAGGCACCTTGTCATCAGGTTATCTAAAGTTAAGATGAAGGAAAGAATCTTAAGAGATGTGAGACAAAAGCACCAGGTAACCTATAAAGAAAATCCTATCAAATTAGCAGCAGATTTCTCAAAAGAAACATTACGGTCTAGAAGGCATTGGGGCCCTATCTTCAGCTTCCTTAAAAAAAAAAAAAAAAAAAAAAAAATTTTCAGCCAAGAATTTTGTATCCAGTGAAACTATGTTTTATAAATGAAGGAAAGATACAGTCTTTATCAAACAAACGCAGAGAGAACTTGCCACTACCAAGCAAGCACTAAAAGAACTGCTAAAAGGAGCTCTAAATCTTGAAACAAATCTTGGAAACACATTAAAATGGAACCTCTTTCAAGCATAAATCTCACAGGACCTATAAAACAAAAATACAAATAAAAAAACACACCCAAAAAACAAGGTATACAGGCAACAAATAGCAGGATGAATGAAATAGTACCTCACATCTCAATACTAATGTTGAATGTAAATGTCCTAAATGCTTCACTTAGAAGATACAGAATTGCAGAATGAATAAGAATTCATGAACCAACTATCTGCTTCCTTCAAGAGACTCAGCTAACACATAAAGACTCACACAAACTTAAGGTAAAGGGGTGGAAAAAGACATTCCAGGCAAAGGGACACCAAAAGCAAGGAAGAGTAGCTATTCTTTTATCAGGAGAAACAAACTTTAAAGCAACAGCAATTAAAAAAGAAAAAGAGGGATATTACATAATGATAAAAGACCTCATCCAGCAGCAAAATATCACAATAATGTATATACACCTAACACTGGAGATCTCAAATTTATTTAAAAAATCACTACTAGACCTAAGAAATGAGATAGACAGAAACACAATAATACTGGGTGACTTCTATACCCTATTGATGGCACTAGACAGATAATCAAGACAGAAAGTCAACAAAGAATCACTGGACTTAAACTATACCCTAGAAGAAATGAACATAACAGATATTTACAGAGCGTTCTACCCAACAAACGCAGAATATACATTCTATTCATCAACGCAAAAAAAAAAAAAAAAAACATTATCCAAGATAGACCATATGATAGGCCACAAAACAAGCCCCAATAAATTTAAGAAAATTGAAATTATATCAGGCACTCTCTCAGACCACAGTGGAATAAAACCAGAAATCAACTCCTAAAGGAACCTTCAAAACCACACAAATGCATGGAAAATAAATAACCTGCTCCTGAATGATTATTGGATCAACAATTAAATGAAGATGAAAATTTAAAAAATTCTTTGAACTGAATGACAATAGTGACACAACCTATCAAAACCTCTGGGATACAGCAAAGGCAGTGCTAACAGGAAAGTTCATAACCCTAAATGCCTACATCAAAAAGTCTGAAAAAACACATGCTATCTAAGGTCACACCTCAAGGAACTAGAGAAACAAGAACAAACGAAATCCAATCCCAGCAGAAGAAATGAAATAACCAAGATCAGAGCAGAACTAAATGAAATTGAAACAAAAAAACAACAATACAAAATATAAATGAAACAAAAAGCTGGATCTTGGAAAGGATTAAATAAAATTGATAGATCATTATTAGCAAGATTAAGCAAGAAGAGAGAAAATCCAAATAACCTCATTAAGAAATGAAACAGGAGATAATACAACTGACAGCACTGAGATACAAAAGATCATTCAAGGCTACTATGAACACCTTTATGCACATAAACTAGAAAGCCTAGAGGAGATGAATAAATTCCTGGAAAGATTTACAAACTTCCTAGCTTAAATCAGAAGGAATTAGATACCCTGAACAAACCAATAATAAGCAGCAAGATTGAAACAGTGATAAAATAATTACCAACAAAAAATTCTAGGACCAGCTGGATTCACAGCTAAATTCTACCAGACATTCAAAGAAAACTGGTTCCAATCCTACTGACACTATTCCACAAGATAGAGAAAGAGAGACTCCTCCCTAAATCATTCTATGAAGCCAGTGTTACCCTAATACCAAAACCAGGAAAAAACATAGCCAAAAAGGAGAACTACAGACTAATATCCCTGATGAACATAGATGTAAAAATCCTTAACAAAGTACTAGCCAACTGAATTCAACAACATATCAAATAGATAATCCACCATAATCAACTGGTTTTCATATCAGGGATGCAGGGATGGTTTAACATATGCAAGTCAATAAATGTGATGCACCACATAGAATTAAAAGCAAAAATCACATGATCATCTCAATAGATGCAGAAAAAGCATTCAACAGAATCCAGCATCCCTTTATGATTACAACTCTCAGCAAAATCGGCATACAAGGGACATAATGTAGTAAAAGCCATCTATGACAAACCCACAGAAAACATAGTATTGAATGGGGAAGAGTTGAAGCATTCCCTCTGAGAACTGCAACAACACAAGGATGCCCACTCTCACCACTTCTCTTCAACATAGTACCAGAAATCCTAGTCAGAGCAATCAGACAAGAGAAAGAAATAAAGGGCATCCAAATTGGTAAAGAGGAAGTCAAACTTTCGCTCTTTGCTGATATTACAATTGTATACCTAGAAAACCCTAAAGACCCCTCCAAAAAGCTCCTAGAACTGATAAAATAATTTGACAAAGTTTCCAGATACAAAATTAATGTACACAAATCAGTAACTCTTCTATACATCAACAGTGACCAAGCGGAGAATCAAATTGAGAACTCAACCTCTTTTACAATAGCTGCAAAAAAAAAAAAAAAAAAAAAAAAAAAAAACTTAGAAATATACCTAACCAAGGAGATGAAAGACCTCTACAAAGAAAACTACAAAACACTGCTAAAAGAAATAACAGATGACACAAACAAATGGAAATACATTCCATGCTCATGGATCAGTAGAATCAATATTGTGAAAATGACCATACTGCCAAAAGCAATCTACAAATTCAATGCAATTGTCATCAAAATATCACCATCATTCTTCACAGAACTAGAAAAAACAATCCTAAAATTCATATGGAACCAAATAAGAGCCCACATAGCCAAAGCAAGACTAAGCAAAAAGAACAAATCTGGAGGCATCACATCACCTGATTTCAAACTATACTGTAAGGCCATAGTCACAAAAACAGCATGGTACTGATATAAAAATAGGCATATAGACCAATGGAACAGAATAGAGAACCTAGACATAAACCCAAATACTTACGGCCAACTGATCTTTGACAAAGTAAACAAAAACATAAAGTGGGGAAAGGATACTCTATTCAACAAACGGTGCTGGGAAAATTGGCTAGCCACATTTAGGAGAATAAAACTGAATCCTCATCTCCCACCTTACACAAAAATCAACTCAAGATGGATCAAGGACTTAAATCTAAGACCAGGAACTATAAAAACTCTAGAAGATAGCATCAGAAAAACCCTGTAAACATTGGCTTAGGCGAGGATTTCATGATCAAGAACCCAAAAGCAAATGCAATAAAAACAAAGATAAATAAAAGCAACAGTCAGCAGAGTAAAAGACAGCCCACAGCGTGAGAGAAAAATCTTCACAATCTATACATCTGACAAAAAAAGTAATATCCAGGATCTACAACTAACTAAAGTAAATTAGCAAGGAAAAAACAAACAATCCTATCAAAAAGTGGGTTAAGGACATGAATAGAGAATTCTCAAAAGAAGATAGACAAATGACCAACAAGCATATGAAAAAATGCTCAACATCACTAATGACTAGGGAAGTGCACATCAAAACCACAATGCAATATCACCTTACTCCTACAAGAACGGCCATAATCCAAAAAATAACAAAAATATAGATGTGGGTATGGACACAGTGATCAGGGAACACGTCTACACTGTTGATGGGAGTGTAAACTAGTACAGCCACTATGGAAAGCAGTGTGGAGATACCTTAAAGAACTAAAAGTAGAACTACCATTTGATCCAGCAATCCTACTACCGGGTATCTACCCAGAGAAAAATAAGTCATTACACGAAAAAGATACTTGTACACATGTTTATAGCAACACAATTCACAATTGCAAAAGTGTGGAACCAACACAAATGCCCATCAATCAATGAGTGTATAAAGAAATTGTGATATATATGATGGGATATTGCTCAACCATAAAAAGGAATAAATTAATGGCATTCACACCAACCTGGATGAGATTGGAGACTATTATTCTAAGTGAAGTAACTCAGGAATGGAAAACCAAACATCACATGCTCTCACTCATAAGTGGGAGCTAAGCTATGAGGAGGCAAAGGCATAACAATGACACAATGGACTTTGGGGACTCAGGGGGAAAGGATGGGAAGGGATTAAGGGATAAAATACTATAAATTGAGTCCAGTGTATATACTGCTCGGGTAATGGGTGCAACAAAATCTCACAAATCACCACTAAAGAACTTATTCATGTAACCAAACACCATCTGTTCCCCAATAACCTATGAAAATATAAAAAATTTTAAAAAGACAATAACCCAATTAAAAATGCACAAAGGACATGGACAGACACTTTTCAAAAGAAGACATACATTGGACAACAAGTATATCAAAAACAATATCACTGATCATTAGAGAAATGCAAATCAAAACCACAAAGTAATACCATCTCACACCCATCAGAATGTCAATTATTTAAAAGTCAAAAAATAACAGGGGCTGGCAAGGTCCTGGAGAAAAAGGAAGACTTTTACACTGTTGGTGGGAGCATAAGTCAGTTCAGCCATTGTGGAAAACAGCGTGGCAATTCCTCAAATACATAATAACAAAACTACCAATTAACCCAGCAATCCCATTACTGGGTATGTAATCAAAGGAACATAAGTCTGTCGCAAAGACTCATGCACACATATATTCTTTACAGCACTAATTACAATACCAAAGAAATGGAATCAACCTAAATGCCCATCAGTGGTAGACTGGATAAAGAAAATGTGGTACATATATATCCTGGAATATTATGCACCCATAGAAAGGATGAAATCATGCCCTTTGCAACAACATGGACACAGGAGAAGGCCATTATTCTAAGCAAACTAACACAGGAATAGAAAAACAAATACTACGTGTTCTCACTTAAAGCCTAAACACTGAGTACACATAGACACAAAGAACGGAACAACAGTCACTGGGGCCTACTTGAGGGTGATGTGCGGAAGAAGGGTGAGGATCAAAAATCTACCTATCAGGTACTATGCTTATTACCAGGGTGGTGAAATAATCTGTAAACCAAGCCCCCATGACATGCAATTTGCCTAAATAACATACCTGCACATGTATTCCTGAACCTAAAAGTTAGAAAGAAAAAAACTATAAAACATAAAAAGAACACCAATTCATTTGAAATATGCAAAAAAAAGAATATTTTTTGAAACATTTAAAATATGTATTTTATAGTTGGAAAAATGTCAGTGTGTAAATATGACCTTTTTCAGCACCTGCTCATAAAAGAAAAGTTCACAGCCTTATCAAGCAAGAATATAATGACATTAACATTTACTCTGCTAGCAAATCATGTGCAGAAGTAAAATATATTTTAATAAAATGTCATTTTGTGCTATACTTTGATTGCTTCTATTTTGATTAAACTCCAAACAAAGCAACGTTTTGTGGGTCAATAAAAGTGACTCAAAAAAATAAATATTAGTGATGGAAGTCATACTTGGTCTGGGAAACGTCTGCTGTTCCATCATGTATTATTACAACTATATTTGATTTTCCACACAGAAAATTGTTTGCACCTGTTGTTAGCATTTTTTTTCCAGCACATGTTCTTGGCTTATCATTAACACTCCCTGTTTTCTCTGCTAAACAACACTTCACACTGTGCTGCTATACGTGTCAGAAGAAGATTATGTAGCCATTTATCACTGTTCTGGCAGTGCTTATGAACCTGCACGCAGGTATTCCAGTCAAAAGGCACTAGAATGGACTGTTTGCACTTCGTGTTGTCAATCAGGCTATACAATTAAATCAGGCAGAATAAATAATTTGAGTTGCATACTGAGACAATACACTTTCAAGGATACACTGGCAGCAATGGCTACATTTTATTGCCACAGTATATCTGATTAAAATTTAGAGCCATTTGAAACACATAATCTTCATACAATTGCTTTGACATCACCAATTAAGCTTGAGCCGTGCCACCTAGCTCAAATTTTATTTTTTGCTCACTGCCTAGTGTCTTTTAAGAATTGAACAGGGCCATATCTCTTGCATTAGGTGAGGAAGAATGTAATCTGTCTTTCACATCTTGGATATAATCCAGTCTCCTTAGCAAGCAACTTGGGCCTGATTGATCCAGCTTTCCTGTCAGGGCCCAGTTTTCCTGGGCAAAATGGCCTGCTTAAGATGAGATTCATTTAATTTTGTTGAAATATTAGACCAGGCATTCATTTATCTGATGGTGTAGTAAACTCTGCACTTCTCTGTGCTAGTGAAAACTATGTCTATGAAACTATTTCTCAGCAGACTACATTATTAGACTGGAAGATTCTAAATATGAAATATGTTACTTTCTCTTAATGGAGGTCAAATAAGAAAACTCTGCCATGGTGAGGTTATAGATGGCCTATCATGGCATTTCTACTCTCAAGTTGTTGGATAAAAAATTCTACAGAAATTGAGCTACTAAAATTGTCCAATATTTGTACTTTAAATAAGTGAGAGATTTGCATCAAAATCAAACATTTGGCTACTGCTCTTTTTTAGTTTAACCCCCTAAACTACCATCAAGTGAAAGAGACAATGCAAAATTAGTAGGGGAAAGGGAGCAGGGAATTTCGCTAGTATGCATTCAGATTTGTTTATTGCTTTTACATAATCCAAATAACCAAAGTCCCATGCGTTTTAGTTGCCGAAGCTTTGGAATCAGATTGCTTGGGTTTACACCTTGGCTTTGTGTGATATTGGTTAATTTATTTAACCTCTCTGTGACTCAGTTTCCTCATCTGTAAAAATGAGGATTAATAGTGCCTGCATTCCTGGCTGAACTAATGTATATAAAGCACCTAAAACAATGCCTGTTCCAGAGTATCTGCTTTGTGGGTGTTAGCTATTAGCTAATTATTAACTAGTCTTAGTAAATGATAAAATCTAATTAATAAAAGTTAACTCTGTTTTTTAAACACACACACGCTTGCCATTCTAGGAAGTTTCTTTTGCTTGTTGTGCTTTTTCTATTGATCTCATTTATTTAATTGTTCGATATTTCCCCTGACCTCTTTCCTGCTCTCAGATTGAGATTGTCCAGAAAATAAAACTCCTATTTCAGCAGGTATTTTATATCTACCTCTGAGCATGTTAAAGAAGAATGAGAGCAGCATTTGTAACATCCTGTCCTTGACTCATTAACTTAGGTCCATGCTGAAAGCTCCAAGTGGAATTTGGAAGCACTTTGATGTTCAATTTTAGCAGCTGTCTTCTTCTTAAAGCCTTTCAGTCTTAACGATACAGCAGAAACAGGAAGTAGAATAAGTAGACATTTCCTAGCTGACAAAATGTGTGAGTTAGAATCCTGTATTTTTCCAAACTGTAGATGTATGTCATATTTTTTTGCCACCACACCAATCCTGAAAACGTTCCTTATCTGAAAAAGAATATTTTTATTATCCCTATAATTCTAAGATGTCTTAATCAAAAACCTTTATGCTAGATGTTTCAAATCCAGGCCCCATATAGCATAAATAAATTTCATTTCTATTCGTACCATTTTAATTTAACAAAATATTTTTTATTTTATTATAATTACTCAATTTTGAACTGAATTCTGAATGCACAATTTAATTACTACTAAATGTGTTTTGTGCTTTAGAGAAAATAATAGAGAATTTTGACCTGCTTTAGGAAAATAAAGAAGTCAAAACTGAGAACCTCTCAAGGCTTTTCCCATAGTAGCAGTTTATTTTCCTTAAGTGGCATCTCTATTCTATCACAAAGTCATTTACTGACATAGGAATTTGGGTTTGTTCTCATTGCTTGTAGATATTTTCTCTTTCTCATCCCAAGAAAGGAGACAAACTTAGGTATTCTGAGTTCTGAGCAACATTTTTCAGATAATGGTAATTTTTAACTGATTTTGTGTTGCCATAGAAGGAAAATTGTAGGATGCAAGATAGTGAAAAAAACCTGAAACTGAAGCTTTGCTGAGAAGAGCAGATATATTATTGTAAAACGTGCATAACCAAAGACTTAAAAGAGCAAAATTCTGAAACTCTGAGATGACCGAGACACAGTTTCTGCTCTCAAATAGCTCACCAGTCTGTTAGAGTAACCTGTAAAACTAGGCAGTGCCAATGTTAAGCAATGTAATGGAGGTATGGAGAATGTACCCTAATTTGGCAGTTAACCTGGACTGGGGGTAACAAGGAAGGCTTTTGGAAGAGGTGATGCTTGAGAGGTTTTGTTTTTGTTGTTGTTTTGGTTTTGTTTGTTTGCTTGTTTGTTTTTGAGACAAGGTCTTATTCTGTTGCCTAGGCTGGAGTGCAGTGGTGCAATCATAGTTCACTATAACCTCAAACCCCTGGGCTCACGCAATCTCCCCACCTCAGCCTCCTGAGTAGCTAGGACTACAGGCACATTCCATCATGCTCAGCTAATTTTTTAATTTTAATGTTTTGTAGAGACAGGGCCCCACTACGTTGCTCAGGCTGATCTCAAACTGCTAGCTTCACACAATCCTCCTGCCTTAGCCTCTCAAAGCATTAGGATTACAGGTGTGAGTCACCATGCCTGGCTAACCTGTGAGTGTCTATGTAGGAGATATCCAGGCAGAGAAGGGCATTCAAGAAAGTAGGAATAGCATGTGCAAATGCACAGAGGCAAGAGAGAGCATAGCATCTTCAATGAACTGCAAATAATTCTAAATGATTGGAGCATAGGCTGCAGTGGGGTAAGGTACCTAGGGTGCTGTAGTGGGGTACCCTAGGTGGGGTAGTGATTGAAAAGATATTAAAATATTTTTAGTAGAGAAAAGATGTGATAATATTTACATATTTTTAAGAAAGATTGTTCTGATTGTACTGTGTTAAAAGGATTATAGGGAACTAAAAAGTGAAGGCAAGCAAAGCAGACCAGTTAGCGAGCTATTCTAGGGGTCCAGCTGAGTGATGATAATGTCTTGGACCAGAGAGTTGGGATAGAAATAGGGAGATATATTCAAGAGAAATTTCAGAAGTAGAAATCACAAAGATTGGTTACTAAAAATTGATACAGGGTAGTGAAAGATACAAAGAATGATGGGATGATTCCTAGGTTTCTGGTTCTGGTCAATAGGTTGGCTTCATGTGTGTATCATTTATTAAGAAATAAGGAGTAACTGAAGGAAGAGAAAATAAGAGTAGGAAGCTGTGAGATGTTGCTTTCGATTTTGGATGAGTTAAGTGTGAGTGCTCCCCAGGGACATTTAAGTGGAGACGTTCCATAGGCAGTAAAATATGAGTCCTGAGCAAAGAGATGATACTTGAAGCCATGGGAGAGGATGCAATTACCCCAGGAGAGTGTGTAGATTGAGAAGAGGGCATAGGGAAGAAGAACAGATATGAAGAGATCTAGCATTATGTATCATTTTCACCCTCCCAATTCCTTGTTTGTAGAGTGGGCTGATTTCTGGATTTGTAGGTTAGCCATGGCGTTTAAAATTATCTTGGGAAAATATGACTTTTGAAACACTGGTTCTGGTGTAGGCCTGTTACTTACCCAGTGAGTGATCATATAGAGATTTCAGAAAACTTTCACACATGGTGTCCTATTGTATATTAATAGACAGTAGTTCCAAGAGACTTAAACACATAACCCTTCACTTTAAAATATACATAAAATTTAAATTAAAAGCATTAACTCAATATAGGAAAAATTAAAATGTATGTTTTTACAATGATAAAATTAAAGACTTATCTTTAATATATGTTAAATATAAAAAGTATTGGCAAAATGTGTCTATCAATGGATGAGTGGATAAAGATAACGTGGTATATATGTACAGTGGAATATTATTTGGCCTTAAAACAGAGGAAATTTTGCCATTTTCAACAACATGTATGAACCTGGAGGACATTATGCTAAGTGAAATGAGCCAGGCACAGAAAGACAAATATTGCATGATTCCACTTATATGTGGAATCAAAAGAATTCAAACTCATAGAAGTAAAAGAGTAGAATGGTGGCTGCCAGGGCCTCGGGAGGTGGGTGAGAGGGCAATGGAGACATGTTGGTGAGAGGATACAAAATTTCAGTTAGATAGGAGGACTAAGTTCTTGAGATCTAATGCACAGAATGGCGACAACTGTATTAATAACATAATGAATATTTCAAAATTGCTAAGAGAATAGATTTTAAATGCTGGCACCATAATATGGTTTGGCTGTGTCCCCACAGAGATAATTGAATCATGGGGGCAGTTTCCCTCATCCTGTTCTCCTGATAATGAGTTAGTTCTCACGAGATCCGATAAAGGGATTCCCTGTTCACTGGGCACTCATTCATTCTCCTTCCTGCAGCCCTGTAAAGAAGGACGTGTGTGCTTCCCCTTTCACCACGATTGTGAGTTTCCTGAGGCCTCCCAGTCATGCTAAACTGTGAGTCAGTTAAGCCTCTTTCCTTTATAATTACCCAGTCTTGCGTAGTATCTTTGTAGCAACATGAGAATGGACTAATACATACCACAAAAGAAAAGTTAAGATGAGGTGACAAATACAGGAATCAGTTTGATTTCAACACTGTATAATGTGTACACATATCAAAACATCACACTGTACCCCATAAGTATATATAATCATTTGTCAATTAAATATTTTCTAATTAACAAAATAAAAATCACTTCAAATCCTACCTTGAGTTTACTACTTTAATATGTTTCCTATGAGCCTCATTTCCATCAAGTATTTTTTCTTTGCTTATATGTATGTGAACAAAATTAGGAGATATATACTAATAATTTTTTATTCTGATTTTTTTGCATTTAACATTAAAGTATGTACATTGTCATTTTGATTGGCTTTCTTTAATTTGCTTAGGGGGACTAATTTGGAAAACAGCAGTTACGGACTGTAAAAGCTTTTTCCAGGAACAAACAAGACAAGAGCTTTGTGCTAATATATTACAATGGATCTAGAAACATTTTTCATATCACCAAAGGAAACTGCAACTGGGAGCAAAGAATATTCAGTATTGGCTACTTTCATGTCACATAATAACCCTTATCTTGGGATTGGTTGAACATTTCTGCCTTATTTTAACATAAATTTATTTAAGACGTGTTTTATAGTATTCTGCTACTAGAAATATTACAAATACAGTAATAAAAGATATCATTTATTAAGTAAAATAATAAGGAACATGAGTAAAACATTTTGCCTATATTATGCCAGCAGCTATGCTACACACTGGCAACACACACAGGCTTACAATGAACCCAGAGCATCTATGTCACCAGGATAAATTTAAGAATGGTTTAACATTTAAAAACCTATTATAGTTTATTACATTAATAGATGAAAGGAGGGAAAAGCATGATTAGTGCTTAGCCCATAATAGGCAATCAATAAATAGATGCAGAAAAAGCTTTGGTCAAAATTCTAGACCCATTCATGATAAAAGCTCCTTGGCAAACTAGAAATAGAAGTCAACTCCCTTAACTTAATAAAACCTACAACAAACATACACCTAATGGTGAACTGTTTTAACCTTTCCTGTTTCACAGTCAGGAAAATTAGAAGTATGTCTAGTATCACCACTTCTGTTTAGCATTGTATTGGAGGTCCTTGGCAGTTCAGTGAGACAAGATAAAGAATGTAAATATATAGGATTGAAAAGGAAAAATAAAACTGTCATTGATCACAGACTATATAATTATCAACATAGAAAACGGAAAAGAATTATGGATAAATTATTAGTAAGAGAGTTTAGCAAGGTTATTAGCTACAGGATCAACATATAACATTAATTTTGTTCCTATACATCAACAGCAAATTATTATAAAAGAAAAGTTTAAGAAACAGTATATGAGGCCAGGTGCGGTGGCTCACACCTGTAATCCCAGCACTTTGGGAGGCTCATGAGGCAGATCATGAGGTCAGGAGATCGAGACCATCCTGGCTAACACGGTGAAACTACGTCTCTACTAAAAATATGAAAAATTAGCTGGGCATGGTGGTGGGTGCCTGTAGTCCCAGCTACTCGGGAGGCTGAGGCAGGAGAATGGTGTGAACCCAGGAGGCGGACCTTGCAGTGAGCTGAGATCGCGCCACTGCACTCCAGCCTGGGGGACAGAGCAAGACTCCATCTCAAAAACAAAACAAAAAAACAAAACAAAATAAATAAATAAAGAAGGAAGGAAGGAGAAAGAAGAGAGAAAGAAAGAAAGAAAGAAAGAAAGAAAGAAAGAAAGAAAGAAAGAAAGAAAGAAAGAAAGAAAGAAAGAAAGAAAGAGAAAAGAAAGAAGAGAGAGAAAGAAAGAAAGAGAAAGAAAGAATAAGAAAGAAAGAAAGAGAAAGAAAGAAGGAAAGAAAAAAGAAAAAGAAAGAAGGAAAGAAAAAAGAAAGAAAGAAAGAAAGAAAGAAAGAAAGAAAGAAAGAAAGAAAGAAAGAAAGAAAGAAAGAAAAAGAAGGAAGGAAGGAAGGGAAGAAAGTATATGATGCATCTTGGAATACATAAAAGATGGTCAAGACTTTTTAATTAGTCAGGGTAATGTCAGCTATGCTGTGGTAACAAGTAATCCCTGAAATATCCATGTTGTAACACAACACCAATTTATTTCTTGCTCCAGTTACAGTTAATGTGAGTCAGGTGGCTCTCTGGCACAGCTTCCCTTCAAGAGCTGACTCAAGATTCCTGGAAGCTTCCAAACTGTGGCAATGCCATCTGGATTACTGGTTAGTTAAAGAAAGGAGAAAAAGGAATGCAAGAGGCGAACTGGCTCTTAACTGCCGAACTACCTGAACTTATCTTCAAAGCAGAATGGGAAATACATATCTGAACATGGATATTTGGTGGACACTATCAGTGTCTGCCAAAAAGTATAATATTATTTTGAAAACATGGTAAAAAATGAAATAAAAGGAGTGATATACCCTCCCATTCATGGATGGGAAAGTGAAATAGTATTGAATGCAATTCCACTCAAACTGGCAACAAGGATTTGCATGTGTATGTGTGTGGAACTTGACAAAATGATTCCGAAATGTATATGAAAGAGCAAAGGGCCAAGTATAACTAAAAAAGTGAGGCAGAAAGGCTGACTCTACCAGGTATCAAAACATGTTCCAAAGTTCCAGTAATTAAAATAACATCATATTAGTGTAGGAATGGACAAAATAGCAATAACATTGAATATAGTTCAGAAACAGATTTCAAGTATAAGAATTTAATAATTGATAATGGTAATATTTCAGATTAGTATGAAAAAGATGATCTCAAAAAATGGCATGACGAAAATTGGATATTCATATATGAAAATTATGGTAGATTTCTATCTCACATAAATCCCCCAAATAAATTTCAGGTCAATTAAAGAGCTAAAGGTTTTTTAAAAAAAAAAAAAAATCTATAAAGGTATTGTATTAATCAGGGTTCTATAAAGGAACAGAACTCTTAGTATATATGTATATGTATATGAAGGGGAGTTTATTAGGAAAATTGATTCACACGATCACAAGGTGAAATTCCACAATAGGCCATCTGCAGGCTGAGGAGCAAGGAAGCCAGTCAGAGTCCCAAAACCTCAAAAGCAGGGAAGCTGACAGTGCAGCCTTTGGTCTGTGGCCAAAAGGCCCAAGAGACACAAATCACGGGTGTAAGTGCAAGAGCCCAAAAGCTGAAGAACTTGGAATCTGATGTTCGAGGGCAGGAAGCATCCAGCACAGGAGAAAGATGAAGGCCAGAAGACTCAGCGAGTCTCCTCATTCCACTTTCTTCTGCCTGCTTTATTCTAGCCATGCTGGCAGCTGATTAGATGGTGCCCACCTAGACTGAGGGTAGGTCTGTCACTCCCAGTCCGCTGACTCAAATGTTAATCTCCTTTGGCAACACTCTCACAGACACACCCAGGAAGAATACTTTGCATCCTTCAATCCGATCAAGTTGACACTCGATATTAACCATCACAGGTGTTTTAGCAACATAAGGGACATATTTTCCTACTAATGAATTGAGAAAGGCTCTTCTAAACAAGATGCAAAGTCCAGAGCCATAAAAGAAAATATTAAGTGAACTGTCTACATCAAAATTTAAAATTTCTAGGTAATGAATCACACCATGAAAGTTAAAATCTAGAATGAAAAAAAGATTTTCAATATGTGTAATGAAGTATTAATATGAAAATATAAAAAGAATTTTTTTTCAAGTTATAATAGTGGCAAGGGCATAAACTTAGAAATCATAGAAGAGGTAACTCAAAACTGGCCGTGAATATATGCTTCGATGTATAAGGAGGGAAATGCATAGTATAACAATATGATACCATATTTTTTAGCTCATTAGATTGGCAGACATTTAAAAAGTAATATCTAGTATCAATGAGTGGAAATCAGCTTTTGTAAAGTACCATTTGGCAGTCTATCAAAATGTAAAGTGTATATCCCCTTTAAACCAGTAATTCAACCACTAAGACTCTATCTACCAGAGATATGCATGTGAACAGAGATATATGTATGAGATGTTTGTTGAATCATTACTTACAAGAACAATAAAACTGAAAACAACCTAAATATTCATTAATCATTGTTGGATAAATGGATTTCATACCATGGAATGCTATGCAGCAATAAATAAGAGGGAAGAACATTCCTATGTGCTTTTATTTTATGATGTCTAAGATATAGTTGTTGAAATAAGCCAGTTACACAACTATGATGTGAGCCAACTTATGTCTTTAGAAAACATTTAAAAAGATTCTATACCCTTATACTCAGTGTATGTGTGTGTGTGTGTGTGTGTGTGTTTGTATACACATGCATATGTGGAGAAAAATATCTGAAAGAACACACCAAACAACAGTTTTACATTTAGGGAGAAGTTATATTATAAATGGTGGTAAAGGAATATTTCAAAAAATGTAGAAAATTCAAAAGTAGAAAGAAAAAAGATTGTTCATAAATTTCCTAAATTCACAGCTAACTATTATTACCCTTCTGTGTACACACACATACATATATGCACATCGATGTCTCTAGCTCTCTTTTACACAATGTGGGATTCCACATACACACCACTTTCATAACATGCTTTTTGGTTTAACCATACATTGTGGATTTTTTTCCATGACATTAATTGCCTATTTTATTTATTTAACAATAACTTATAGTGCATACTAGATTCCAGGCACTTTCCCAAATACCATGCGTATACATAAATCTGAATTCTTTCAATGCTTTTTAAAGGTATTGTTGTTACTGCTGTAAAAGCATTATCATTTGTGTATGTAACATCAACATGAATCATTCAGACAAGTATTTTGATATATGAAGGAGAAATAAGGAGAGAGTGCCTATCACTGTAATGGCACTGAGATAATTTTCAGAGGACCTTCCATTCACAGGTTGAGGCCTTTCTAGAGAATACCTGGAAAATGTTCTTTGGATCTGGACTGCAACATGAAGAGAGAAGCAAGTTAATGACTCTTTTTACAAAACTCTATTCAAATATACAGCACATTTCTGTTATACATCCAAGCAATTTTTTTTAAACCACAAATAGAATTACCAGTCAAGTAGCTCTGACACAAGCTTCCTTTAATTAGACCTCCCATGCTGGTAGCTACTGCAACTGCTTGGATCTTTTTTTTTTTTTTTTTTTTTTTTTTTTTCCAAGACAAGTCCCATTTGCCACAGAGATTTGTAGTATTTCCATTTCAGCCTGTATAACACTAATCACACTATTAGAATATGGGCAAAAAGCCTGTTAATAAATATAGTGATGGAATCCATAACAGATGCTTTTCTCACAATAAAATATTGAATTTCACATACCGCCTAAATTTCCTGTGTCTCATGACCAAATTTCAGGTATTTGGAAAGCTTGTTTGATAAAGTGTCACTTGGAGATAATGATGGGTCATTTCTCTTGGGATTAAATCTGAATATTTAGACTTCATTGCCTCTTTGAATGTACTCTTATAGATGTCACTTTTCAGCTTGCAGGTTTAAGTATCTAAAACCACTAACACCAAGTAATGAGAAGGACTCTAGTCTGATTATACTAGAAAATCTCGGTTCAAGTTCACTAAAAATTCTCCAGCACAGCTGCTGTTACAATCATGGTGGAGAGAAGAGTGACCTGGTAATTAGAAAACCTGGCTCCTAATCCTGGCTCTGTCCTTAATCATGCAAACAGTAATGCTATCTTTTCTTGAGTTCTATTCTGCATGCCAGGTACTTTGCTGAGTGCTTCACATGGATTTTGACGTATTCACTCTTACAAACATTCTATGAAGTAGGTACTATCATTATTCTTGTTTAACAAAAAAGGAAACTGATAACTATAAAGATTGAAATGATTTGCTAAGAGTTACAGCTAACAGTCCAGCACCATACCCATGAGTGCCCACGCATGTTGACAAGGGGCCTGGGGATCGACCCACCAGCTCAATGCTATCAGTGTCCACCCACCCCTTTCAGAAACCTGAGGACAAACCAGTCCAGCCTGCTGGTGCCTATGCATATCAGCTGAGATCCTGGAGATCAACCAGCCACACCTGCCACAGCCTGCATCTGTGTGCACCATTAGGAGCCTGAGGATAGGCCAGCCCTGCCTGGCACCATATCCTCCAGTGCCCATATATGTCGTTGGGGGTTCTGGGGATTGGATTGCCTCACCTGCTGCCAATGGCATCCAGACACTCCTGCTGGGGGTCTGAGGACATGCCTACCTGGCCTGCTACCACCACCACTGTCAGCACCTACTTGCATAAACTACCTGGTAACCTGGGGATTGGCCCACCCAGTTTTCAGCTGCCACTGTTGATGTCTGTGCATACCACCACCTGAAGGGCCAAGAGCTGACCTGCCACAGTTACTGCCACCACCATTGTCGATGCTACACACACCATCCAGGGACCTAAAGACACACTTGACTTACTGTTACCACTCCACTGCTGGCACATGAATAAGATACCTGGAGGCCCAAGGATCAACCTGCATCGACCCACTACTACCAGATCTCACATACGCCTCCATGGGGGCCCAACAACTGGCATGTTTGGCCCACTGCTGCCACCAGTAGGGCCCAAGGATCAGCCTATCTGGCATCCCTGTCTCCAGTAAGGCCTTACCACAGCCTCCACTAACAGTTTCAGCCTAAGCCACTGAAGAACTCACAGACACCATTTAACACTGATTACAGTCAAATAAATCATCCAGAGACTACAGAAAAACATGCACCCAGAATCAATGGAAAATCACCCAATCCAACCAGAACTATAGATACATCTACAAGAAACAGTTTTTACCTACAAAATCCTATCCATAAAAGAAGTGACTGCTACATCGTACATAAAATATCAACATAAGAGCACAAGAAAAAGGAAAAAACAAGTAACTATGACACCTCCAAAGAACATAATAATTCTCTAGCAATAGATTCCACTGAAAAAGAAATCCATAAAATGCCTGAAAAAATGCAAAATGATATTAGAGAAGCTCAGTGAGATGCAAAAGAACACAGATAAATAATACAAAGAAATCAGAAAAAATGATGGTTTCCAGCTTCATCCATGTCCCTGAAAAGGACATAAACTCATCCTTTTTTATGACTGCATAGTATTCCATGGTATGTATGTACCATATTTTCTTCATCCAGTCTATCATTGATGGGCATTTGAGTTGGTTCCAAGTCTTTGCTATTGTGAATAGTGCTTCAATAAACATACATGTGCATGTGTCTTTATAGTAGAATGATTTATAATCCTTTGGGTATATACCCAGTAATGGGATTGCTGGATCAAATGGTATTTCTGGTTCTAGATCCTTGAGGAATCGCCACACTGTCTTCCACAATGGTTGAACTAATTTACACTCCCACCAACAGTGTAAAAGTGTCCCTATTTCTCCACATCCTCTCTAGCATCTGTTGTTTCCTGACCATCATTCTCAGCAAACTAACACAGGAACAGAAAACCAAACACCGTATGTTCTCACTCATAAGTGGGAGTTGAACAATGAGAACACATAGACACAGGGAGGGGAACATCACACACTGGGGCCTGTCAGTGGGAGGCTAAGGGAGGGATAGCATTAAGAAAAATACCTAATATAGATGACGAGTTGATGGGTGCAGCAAACCACCATGACACATGTATACCTACGTAACAAACCTGCACGTTCTGCACATGTATCCCAGAACTTAAAGTATAATAAAAGAAAACGAACAAATGAACAAACAAATGCTAGCAAGGATGTGGAGTAAAGGAAACACTCGTATACTGTTGGTGGGAATGTAAATTAGTACAACCACTATGGAGAACAATTTGGAGGTTCCTCAAAAAAGTAGAAATAGAGCTACCATATGATTCAGCAATCCCACTGCTGGGTATATATCCAAAAACATGGTAATCAATATATTGAAGAGATATCTGTACTCCTATGTTTATTTTAGCACTATTCACAATAGCCATGATATGGAGTCAACCTAAGTGTCCATCAGCAGATAAATGGATAAAGAAAATGTGGTACACAACAGAATATTATTCAGCCATAAAAAGAATGAAATCCTGTCATTTGCAGCAACATAGATGGAATTGAAGTCATTGTGTTAACTGTAATTAGCCAGACACAGAAAGACAAACATCATATGTTCTCACTTATTTATGAAATCTAAAAATGAAAACAATTGAACTCATGGACATAGAGAGTAGAAGGATGGTTACCAGAGACTGGGAAGAGTAGTGGGGGTGTGGGGAGGAGGTGGGGACAAAAAATAGAATGAATAAGACCTAGTATTTGATAGCACAACAGGGTGACTAGAGTCAATAATAATTTATGTTTATTTTTTAAAAATTTGGACATAGGAGTTTAATTACCTGCTAGACCATCAGATGGAAATATGTAGTAAATTGATGGAAAAAAGGTTTATATACTTAGGAGAGAGGCAGGCATTTTTAGACCACTTGAAATTTAGACATTCACCAGATCGGACAATTTTTGGCATTTAAAATAAATCTTTTTGCCACAAAAAAAACCACAAAGCAATGTATTAAAACTGGTTTAGAGAATTGCCCAAATGATTTTTTCAACATGATTTAAATATTTTTCACATTCCATTAAATGTCAAATTTTCTTTGGCAAATCTATCCAAATACTACATTTTCATTTTACAACTTAATTTGTATTTATATAGTAGAGTGTCCTAAATTGATGTTCATCAGGATACCTTCCTCTAAGCCCTAATTGTTTCTATCTTCCATTTAAAATGTATAAGTATCTTTTAATTAAGTTGTTATTCTCAAAGATAATCTGGAGAAATGATTAGGAATTAAACACCTATAAATTCTTCTTCACTTCTGTTATAGTGTAGCAATTTATTATCTAACCCATAGTGGTCTATCAGTTGAGTAGGTTTAGTTTCTTGTTCTCTTCAGACATAGCTGACTATAACTCATAAATCAACAGCTGGCTACAGCTTCTCCATTTCTTTATTAACATCTGTAACTGAGACTGATCAACATTCTTTCATCTATACATTTGGACAAGATTTCGCCTCCAACGAAAGTCTTCTTTCTCCTGAACCTGCTTCACCAAATTTGCTTTTTCTTCATTTAATTCTTGTTTAGGAAGATTCTAATTCAGACTCATTTTGAAGAACACTACATGACACAGAATCAAGTGACTGAGATTCACTCACATGGATATTCTTGAAGGTGTTTTTCAAATATGTGCTTTTTTCAAATTCACTTGACTATGTGTTTAAAATTTTCTTGAAATTCCAAACAGTTTTCCTCTGTGGAAGATGTTGGTTTCTCTGAGAAGTTCTTATTGTTTTCTTCATTCTCTACTTTAAGATGTTTTATCACATTGTAACAGGAATTAAATGAAGAACTTGTTTTCCTTAATCTTTCTTTAAGTGTTGCACTCATAGGTTGTTTTCATGAACTAGTTGTATGTGGAGATGATGGATTCACAAAGGCCTGTGGTACTAGGCAAAACCACAGCTGAGTCTGACTGATTTTCCATCTTGAAAATGAAATATTGGTTTACCTCTCTGCTATACCCAGTGTGAGCAGAAAGCACATGTAGTTGCGGCCATAAATCTATCCTGTGCCCAAGGCGGGGCCATGTGAGAGAGCTATAGTCAATAAAATTTAATTGTACATTTAAAAATAACTCAAGGAGTATAATTGGATTGTTTGTAAAACAAAGGAAAAATGCCTGAGGGGAAGGATACCCCTTTCTCCATTATGCAATTGTTATGCATTGCATGCCCATATCAAAACACCTCATATTCCCCATAAATATATACTTAATATATTTATTAAGTATACTTAATATACATAAATATATACATAAATATATATAGATGTATAAATATATACATCTACTAAGTACTTACCAAAATTTTGAAAAAAAAGCAATCCCATTTAAAATAGCTACAAAAAGGTACCTGGGAATAAACTTAACTAAGGAGTTGAAAGCCCTCTCCAAGGAAAACTAAAAAACTCTAATGAAACAAAGTGAAGAGGATGCAAACTAATGGAAAGACTTTCCAGGCTCATAGATCAGAAGAATGAACATCATTAAAATAAGAAGACTGCCCAAAGCGGATTACGTGCAATCCTTATCAAAATGCAAATCTAACTGATGCCTGATGATCAGAGGTAACATTCTTCACAGAAATAGAAATGACAATCCTCAAATCCATATGGAAACACAAAAGACCCTCAATAGGCAAAGCAATCCTGAACAGAAGAACAAAGCTGGAGGCATCATACTACCTGACTTCAAAATATACTGTATCAAGTTATAGCAACCAAAACATCACGGCATTGATAGAAAAAGACACATAGACTAATGGAAAAGAACAGGAAAGCCAGAAATAAAACCACATATTTACAGCCAACTGATTTTTTGACAAAGGTGCCAAGAATATACATAGGGAAAAGGATACCTTCCTCAATAAATGGTGCTGGTGTTTTACTGTCCCTTCTGTATGGAGCTTTGGACCTGAACCTTCTATGACCCTTCCTAATCAGTATAAATGTAAATTTGCCTAGTACACAAATGCATTCACAGACATACACATATAGATATGCATGAATAATAAGAGAGACCGTCGATCAGCATGTTTCACGTTGGCCACTTGTGAACAGTGATTTCATCCAAAAAGAACATACGTTTTAAACATCTGAGTAGTTTAAGTTAGAAAAAAATGATGAAAGGAAAAAAAGAAAACCGGCTAAGTGTCCTGCAAAGAGCAGTATCTGATGACCACATGTTGTAAACAGCCTGACTTCAACAGTGAGTGATAGGGGACATGTAATAAATCCTGGCAGAACCCAAGAAATTCAGTGTGTCCACATGCAGACAGGAGTATAGTATGGACCAATGTTTCTACGATTTTGGATGAATCTTTCTGTCCCCAGTTAGTTGTGAAAATACTTTTTAAAAACAATTTTAGCCTTTGAAGAGTAATTTTCTAATCCCTTCTGTGCTTTGAAATGTTAGGGATCAAGTTTAGGGGCAAGTTCCCTGTTGGGAGTTCCTTGTTTCCAGGATTTGAACGTGTGCACGACTCGCACCACATACTGCCGGCAGGTGGGGCACTTGCTCATGCGCTTGCTACACTTGGTGCAGGTGATCATGTGCCTGCACTCAAACAGGTAGAGGCATTTTCAGAGGTTCTAATAAATGACATTTCCCAGAAGTGTGTATTTTGTGTGCAAGTGTCAGAAATCCAGTGGTGTTTTCTGAACATCAAAGCAGGGGATTCGATTATAAGGATACAAGAGTGTATCACAAACCCCCAGGTCAGGAATGATACTGGACCTCCAGTATCATTAGAGTTAGAAAGAGCTCAGAAACGAATTCTAGGTTCACCTGGCAGTTCTGTGTCTCTCATCACTGTTTTTTTCTTTACAAACAGATTTTCTCTGCTCTACTGTCCACCTAGTGGAAAATATGGCTGCCTATAGCTAAAGAGGTTTCATAGTACAGATCAGCCATAGAGAAAATTTAAAACTCATGACGGATCTCAACTTCAAAGTGGGTCAGGGGCCTGTCCCCACCCTAGGTCGAGTCTACTGTGGCCAGAGGAACAGGGTTATGCAGGTGATGCATGGCAATGAGTCAGGCATTGTCATGTGCTGAGGACACAGGGATGAATGGCAGGGTCCCTGCACTCAAGTTGTTCACTGTCTAGAAGACAGAAACAAAATCAGAAAACTTAGAATCCAACGAAGTAAGTACTTTATGAACAGTACTGTGGGTTCCACAGAGGGAAAAAGTAGTTTTGCCAAAGTATTAGCAGTCAAAGTAACACTACATCTGGATTTTAAAGGAAGAATATAAATTTGTTGGAAGAAAAGGGGTGTGGTAGTAGCACAGGGAGGTTAGGGCAGGGGTCCCCAACCACTGGATCACAGACCTGTACCTGTCCACGGCCTGTTAGAAACTGGGCAGCACAACAGGAGGTGAGTGGCAGGCAAGCAAGCATTAGTGCCTGAGCTCTGCCACCTGTCAGACCAGCAGCTGCATTAGATTCACATAGGAGCACAAACCCTGTTGTGAACTGGCATGTGTGGGATCTAGGTTGTGTGCTCCTTATGAGAATCTAACTGATCCCTAATGATCAGAGGTGAAAGAGTTTCATCCTGAAACCATCCCTGCCCTGCTTCCCATCTGTGGAAAAATTGTCTTCCCCAAAACTGGTCCTTGGTGCCAAAATGGTTGGGGACCGCTGAGTTAGGGCATTTTAGAAAAAGAAATGATACGTGCAGTGGGCCAGAGTCTGAGGATAGCGGGGAGTTCATTGTGATTGAAGAATAGAGTGAGAGGTGAGAAGGGAGGTAGAATGACAGGAGATGAAGCAAGAGAAGAGTATTTTGTATTTTGGGGAGGTGAACTCATACGTTATACTGAAGAGGTCAGATTGTATTTTATAGGCAACAGTTTTAAAGGACTGACATGATCAGGGCTCCTATATGTATTTAATTTTTGGGTGAAACTCTGCCACTGGTAGGGCAGGCAGATACAGTTCATTATGATGAGAAAGAATAGAATCTATTTACTAGTTCACAAACATTTTTTGGTGTGTACCAATTCAGAGGTGCAATCCAAGCCTTTCCAAATATGACCTTGGACATCGTTCTATCTCTCGGCACTTCAGTTTCCTCATCAATGTCTTCGTCTATAAAAATAAAAAAGGATAATTACTTACAGGTTTTTATGAGATTAACAGAAGAGAGCCTGTTGCATAGTAGGCACTATGAGTGTTACCTGTAATTTTTTTCCTATCCTCTGAGCTATGCTCAGGGTCCCAAGCTCTACCTTGTCACAGCCACATATGGTGCAGGCTGGGGATACCTACTTAATGGCTTCAGTCTTACGTATCTGTGGTGTGTTACTATGCTAAATGACCCCCTTCCCATAATGCATAAGCAGAAGAAGGAACCAATGTGGTTATTTCTACCTCAATAGGTATTGGAGTAGACGGAAGAGCCTGGTGTCAGGATGACTCATTAGAATAGTCTGCAAGAGAATGATAACAGTGGGTCGTGGGAATAAAGAGGAGGTGGCTGTGATCAGGAAGATATTCTGAGATAAAAAATCACTAAGATTGTGGGCCCAAATGCATGCGGAAATTGAGGAAAAGTGATGAATTGTAATTTACCATGTGTGTAAGTAAGATTAATAGATCCTTTGACTCTACTGGATCAACTATTTTGATTTTTAAAAATCCTCCAGATTTCAATTGGTTTATTCATTTGTTCCATTGGTAGCATGAGTTAGACAAAAATAACTGGCATGATCTCCATTCAGCCCTTCAAGAAGAATAGGAAAAGAAAAATTAGCCAGGTGTGATGGCATGTGCCTGTTTTCCCAGCTACTCAGGAGGCTGAGGTGAGGATTGCTTGGGCCTAATATTTCAAGGATGCAGTGAGCTATGATTGCGCCACTGAACTCAGGGACATGGTGAGACCCTTTCTCTAAAAAAAATAAAATAAAAATAAATTTTAAAACACAATAGATCTACTGCCCCATCACTGACAATTGTTGAAGGCAACAGCTAGTAACAGTGAAACTATATTTATTTCTTCCAGCCTTACTAAGATATCACTGACAAACAAAATTGTACCCAAAGGATTAAAAATCATTCTATCATAAAAACACATGCACACGTATGTTTATTGTGGCACTGTTCACAATAGCAAACACTTGGAACCAACCCAAATGCCCATCAACGATAGACTGGATAAAGAAAATGTGGCACGTATACACCATAGAATACTGTGCAGCCATAAAAAAGGATGAGTTTATGTCCTTTGCAGGGACATGGATGAAGCTGGAAACCATCATTCTCAGCAAACACACACAAGAACAGAAAACCAAACACCATACGTTCTCACTCATAAGTGGGAGTTGAACAATGAGAACACATGGACACAGGGAGGGGAACATCACACACCGGGGCCTGTCGGGGGGTGGGGGCTAGGGGAGGGCGAGCATTAGGAGAAATACCTAATGTAGATGACAGGTTGATGGGTGCAGCAAACCACCATGGCACGTGTATACCTATGTAACAAACCTGCACGTTCTGCACATGTATCCCAGAACTTAAAGTATATTTAAAAAAAACCACACACACACAATAGATCTACTGCCTCATCACTGATAATTGTTGAAGGCAACAGCTAGTAACAGTGAAACTATATTTATATCCTTCCAGTTTTACTGAGATACAACTGACAAAATTATACATATTTATGGTATACACTTTTTGATATATGTATATATTGTGAAATGATCTAATGTACAGCATGGTGACTATAGTTAATAATACTGTATTGTATATTTGAAATTTGCTAAGAAAGTAGAACTTAAGTGTTCTCACCACAAATGTACAAACATAAAGGTGAAGAAATGAATATACCAATTAGCTTGACTGTGGTAATCATTTCACAATGTATACATGTATCATTTCACAATAAATTATATTTTTAATATAGGGCAAAGATTGAATTGTTTACTGGATAATTGGGGCATATATTACACAATATACATTTTCGGCTGTTTCTGAAACAAAAAATTCAACAGATTCTCATAGAATAGTGTCACAAGTCCAAATGTGAGGCATCAGAAAGGTTTCATGTGTGGAAATTAGTAGCAGGCTCCATGTTGCAACTTCTAAAAACTGCCTAGATAGAAACATTTTAGAGGTTAAAAAGCATTAACAATTTTATCATTGATTGGTGATAATAAAGTAGGCAATCTAAGTTGTAAGACTATAAATTCCCTCCACTCCATGGTGCTCAATAATGCCATTTTCATTTTTAAATTTTTAACTAAGACAGGGGAAGAGAGAGGGAGAGGGGTTGACTCTGTAAACATGTTTATTCTTCTTGACCTTGCCCTGTGCCAGTGTTGCTCAGCCACACTACCTCTTTCTCTTTCTTTCTCTGTCCTGGGAAGACATCGATCAAAGGTAATAAATTTAAACAGGTGATTTTTAGAGCCCCTGGTTTCAAAACATTATAAAACAAAGTATATAGGACTGAACTGAATCCTATAGGACCTCCTTTTCAGAAATAGTGGAGGGTAGTTATGTTATAAAGGAAGAAACAATGTACAGGTAGGTTATTATTATTATTAACCTATATATTATTATTAACCTTTATCTGTCATTTTAAAAATTTACTATGAAAAATTTTAAACACAATAAGAATACATAATAGAAACAACTCCCCATATATCATGTATTTAACCATTGTTAACATTTTGTTATACTTGTTTCATCTATTTTTAAAATGTATATCTTTTAAAAATTAAAATTATCTCATTCAACACTATTAATATGAATTCCTTGTATCAACTAACATCCAGTAAATGTTCAATTCCCTCTGATTGTCTCAAAACGGTCTGGATTTTGCTTTAAAAAAAAAAAAAAGATGTCAGCCTGGGTGCTGTGGCTCACGCCTGTAATCCCAGCACTTTGGGAGGCCGAGGTGGGTGGATCATATGAGGTCAGGAGTTCCAGACCAGCCTGACCGACATGGTAAAAGCCGTCTCCACTAAAAATACAAAAAAAAAAAAATAGCCGGAAAAAAATAGCTGGGCCTGGTGCCTGCGCCTGTAATCCCAGCAGCTACTTGGGAGGCTGAGGCAGGAGAATTGCTTGAACCCGGGAAGCAGAGGTTGCAGTGAGCCCAGATCATGTCACTGCACTCCAGCCTGGGCAACAGAGCAGGACTCCATCTTAAAAAAAAAAAAAAAAAAAAAAAAAAGTCATTTGTTGAAAACAAGGTCAGCATGTTGCAGGTCCTTGATATCTCTAAAATCTCCTTTAGTCTGTAATAATGCTTCCTACATTTTTTTTCCTGTGCCAGTTAATTGTTGATAAAATTGGGTCATTTGTCCTGTAAAATTTTACACGTTGTATCTTCATGGTGTCATTTAGCATGCTTTCCTGTCCCCCTCATGCCTGTAAGCTGGTAGTTACAGCTAAAGCCTTGATTAGATTTAGGTCCATTTTATTTTTTATTTTGGCAAGAATTCTTCCTAGGTAATGCTGTATACTTTCTATTTCAACACACAAGGAAACTTATAATGTCTGCCTTTCTAATTGTAGTAATTTAAATTTTATCAGTAGGTTTGAGTGATGCCTTTCAACTACAGGCTTTAGCAGTCATTGGTAATCATTGCCTAGGTACATTATTATACTATATTGAGTTTACAAAACAGTGATTTTTCTAATTCTATCATTCCTCATGCATTTATTAATTGTGATTCTTCTACAAGAACTTTCCTTACCAACTATTTGGATATCCTGAAATACAGTCTTTACAGGATATATGTGATAATTGCTTCCTTCTCTTTACTTATTAGTTTCTAGAACAAAGAGTGCCTTAGCAATCTTCATGCCTGGTCAATGAGGTTCGTTTGCTTTTCGGAGTACCATTATTCCCTCTTGATGTTCAAATGGCCTTATCTATGACCAATGGGAGTTCCTTCACATTGGTTCTGATGTTCTTTTGACATGACACCAGTAGCCTTTGCCAATTTTCTAGCTAGAAAATATATATTTTTAGAATGAAGTAACTGCATCTTGAGTTTATATTGATTTTTTTTTTGGGGGGGGGTTTAACTGAAATGGAAACACTGCACATATTTAATCTGTACAATTTGATGAGTTTGAACATATGCATACATTGATCTGATTCAAATTAAAGAGGACAGGGTTTTTACTTATTTTTGTTTTTATATTATTTTCTTGTTCTAGAAAATGTTAATAATTCCATCAATGTTATCTTTCACAATAAATATTAGCACTACCATCAAGTCCACTCAATAAAGTTTAAGATTTCTTTGTGTTCTCTACCCATCTCCATATCTTACAATATATAGTTAAACACTATGCTTGTATTAGTCCACTTCTGCATTGCTACAAAGAAATGCCTGAGACTGGGCAATTTATAAAGAAAACAGGTTTTATCGTTTCACAGTTCTGCAGGCTGTACAGGAAGCATGATGCTAGAATCTACTTGGCTTTTGGGGAGGCCTCAGGGAACTTACAATCATGGTGAAAGCAGAAGCAAAAGAGATCTTTTAAATGACCAGGTCTCGTGAGAATTCACTCTCTATCGTGAGGTGAGTGCCAAGAGGACTGTACTAAACTATTCATGAGACATATGCCCTTATGATCCAATCACTTCCCACTAGGCCCCATCTCCGACATCAGGGATTACAATTCAACATAAGATTTGGGTGGCAACATAGATCCAGACCATACCAATGCTTTAAAGTCACTTAATTCTACATATAGTTATGCCAACAACTCAATACATGGTTATTAATGGTTTCAAATTTTATGGATTGCTTTTAGTTTGAAAGTCAAAACTATAAAACAAGGTAAAAGGAGGTCTAGCTTCCATTCCTTCACCCTGCCTCCTCCCTTTCACAATAGGTGACTATTTAAATATGTGTTTTGGAATGCCCCTTTCTTACACAAAATGAAGATATACACGCACCTTTGTGTGTATTCTTCTGTCACTTATAAGTATATTCTGGTGATCACATAAGTAGTAGTTTCCTAATTCCATCTTACAACTACATAGTACTCCACTGTAAGAGATGAATCATAGTTTATGTAACTAGTCACCCATTGATTATTACCTTTCCTATCTGAACTGCACTTTATAAAACATCAATGTAACCCAAAGTTCGAAGTCACTATTTTTGGAGGTACCACATGCCACCTAAGAATTTGGTGGATTACTAAACAGATTCAAATTTTTAATACAACAATACATGAATACTTACTAGTTATAAAAAACTGAAAAACTAAAACAATTATGTAGAATTAAGCAGGTGGATCACGAGTTCAGGAGATCGAGACCATCCTGGCTAACACGGTGAAAACCCGTCTCTACTAAAAATACAAAAAAATTAGCCGGGCACGATGGCAGACGCCTGTAGTCCCAGCTACTCAGGAGGCTGAGGCAGGAGAATGGCCTGAACCCAGAGGCGGAGCTTGCAGTGAGCTGAGATCGTGCCACTGCACTCCAGCCTGGGCGACAGAGCGAGACTCCGTCTCAAAAAAAAAAAAAAAGTCTTTTTGTTCTCCCCCTACAAATACTAATCTCTTCCCAACATAATCAGTTACCACTTTAGTATGCAAATTCCTAAAAATTTCCTATGATAGGCATACATATGTAATATACACAGGGATTTTATTTTTACACATATATACTTACCATTCTGAGACTTGGTTTTTAAACATGTTGGAGATCTATTTCATACAGATGTACCTCATTTTTCGCAGCTGCATAGTATTCTATACTATTAAATGCATGTATTAACAATTCAAGTCAGTCTCCATTTAATGAACATATAGGTTATTTCCAAAATTAAATAAAACCACAAAGCTATAGTGTGGAACCTTGTATTTTGTGTACATGTACAAAACAGTCTATAAGCTAGGTTTTTAGAAATGAAAGCGTTTGGCCAAAGGTTATCTGCATTTAAAGTTTTGATAGGTTTTGATTTGCATTTCTGATGCCAAATAAATCATTCTACCAAAAAGACACATGTACTCATATATTCATCAATGTGCTATTCACAATAGCAAAGACCTGGAATCAATCCAGGTGCCCATCAATGGTAGACTGGATAAAGAAAATGTGGTACTTACACACCATGAAATGCTATGCAGCTGTAAAAACAAAAACAAAAACAAAAACAAAACAAAAAAAGAGATCATGGCCTTTGCAGCAATGTGGATGGAGATGGAGGCCATAATCCTAAACAAATGCAGGAACAGAAAACCAAAATACAGCATGTTCTCACTTGTAAGTGGGAGCTAAACACTGATCACATGTAGACATCAACATGGTAATAATAGACAATGCAGCCTACTAGGGGAGGGAGGGAGAGAGGGAGGGGGACATGCATTGTAAAACTACTTCGTGGGTACTATGTTATCTGGGTGATGGGATTCATATCCCAAACCTTAGTATCATGCAATATTCCCATGTAATACTCCTTCATATGTACTGCCTGAAGATAAAGGTGGCAATGAAAAAATTTGTAAATATCAAAAATAATGTCATTTTAATAATCTGCAAAAAAAAAAAAAAGTTTTGACAGGTTCTGCCAAATTGCCCTTTGAATACGCTGTAACCTATTTATGTACTTTCTTATTCACATGTAAGAGTGTCTTTTCCCCTACGTCCTTACCACTCTGGCTATTATCAGTATTTGGGATTCTGCCAACCTGATAAGCAAAATATATCCCCTGGGTTTGTCTGCATTTCCTTGATTGTTATGAGACTGGATCCTATTATATGGCTTTAAAATGTTAATTTCCAGAACTTTCAGGATAGTATTAACATATTAAAATGTGATTTCAACACAACCCTGGGCAAAATTATTTTACTTTTAAAAATAAGAGAAAAAAAAGCTATGTTAATAGTACACATAGAGCAGTAGTTTCTAACATATTTTAGAAATGGAAATAGAAAATTAAGTGCTAGCATTTCATATTTCCAAGCTCTGGAGAAAATACTCTGCTAAGCTGGTACACTCATTCCATTTTTTCCCCCCACACATAAAAATCCTAAATAGGACAATTCATTGAGGCTTCTAGATCAGCTACAGTGTCCACCTCTAAAGAATGTTTCTTTTGGGGTCGACTGTCTCATTGACAGGAGGAAGATTTGCACATGCAAGTCCTATTAACATTAATAGGAGTTACAAGCATAAATCCCCCTGCAACGATAGACCAAAAAGACCCTACAGTCTACCAGGATCCAGGTTCTAATGATTACCTGTCATACTGTCCTAGGAGTCATCATCAGAAAGAGCAGACGTGGCAACTTACACCACAAGGGTATCTCATTGCAGCCCCAAAGCTAAATTGTGCATCAATGGAAAGAAAAGTGGCCTTCAAAATGTGACTTGGGATACTAAGTGTTAAATCACTTAACCAGTATTTTTAAACAGCCATCATTAAAGAAAATTCAAACATCTGGAACCATTTTTTTTTTTTTAAAGTGTGAATATTGTATGAGTTTCAAGGTGCTTGAAGGATAATACAGCATTTATTTAAAAATTCAATTAATCTTATCTTTCTTAAAATTGATTAATTAATAATCTCACAGATAAACCGCCAGTTTTGAGAGTCTTGTTATCTTTTTAATGTCTCCTTACTGAGGAACTTTAGAAACTACTTGAAATTGACAAAAAGTGTCAGTCTGCTTTATTTGACTCAATAGCAAATCATAGTTTATTGAATAATTTCTGCATAAAAAGAACACCAGCAGTCTCTTGTCTGTTGCAAATGAGTTGCTGGGGACTCAAACCCCTTAAAGAAAAACATTTCAGGTTCTCATTTACCAAGCAGATATGAAACACCTTTCAGATTCTCATCATGTAAGTGAGATGTGAAACCAGTCTGCAGGCAATCAATATACTATAAATTCATAGCCCATGCTGCACAGCCTCTAGAGCACTGATTCCAAACAGAAAAAGGTCTCATTCACCTTTGTTTGATATTGGCACTAATGTTGGCATCTAGAACAGTTTGCAAAGTAACTCACGCCCTATATTATTTCATTGCCTTTCTCACAAACTTAACACAGTTGGCAGATGCCTAAAAACAAAACCAAATATACAGCTTGACAATTAACTATTTACATACTAGACTAATATTAAAACATAAATCAGGTTAAAGGCAATCTTCAACTTCTTGGCATATATAAAAGATGTAAGTACTACAAAATATGACACCATGCCTGAAAAGGATTTAAAAGTCTTTATTTCCTTTGAAAACTTACTGTTAAAGTGTACACTTTATGAATAATCATATATTCATGCTTTTTGAAATACATATAATAAAATTAACTGAGTAAAAGATGAATTCTTCAATATCAATAGCAGTAAATAACTTATTTGCAAGAAAATTATTACAATTCCTGATGTAAAGAATCACCAACCACTATTTAGCAATTAAATTTCAACACATTTTTTGGGAACTCTTTAGGACTTTAGACAAAGGCTACTAAGGCTGCCAATCCAGGTAACTATGGCAGTGACAGAAGTCAATCATTAATACTGCCATTATTTTAGACAAAGGGCTGACAATCTCAAAAACTAGTTCTAGAAATTATCATCAATGTGACTATTTTAATATGGACAAATACATATTATGGGAGGTAGGGAAATTGTTATTCCATTTTCCTATAGAAAAATATATAAATTGACCTTTTATATATACACAGGTATGTATACACATACAGTGTATGTTTTTCTGAGCAGGCACACCACTAGGAAAAAATACAACAGCAACATAAGGATTAGGTATTGGTTCTCATACTGCTCACTAAACTGAATGGTATTATCATTTTTGGTTAATAAGAAGCATGCATAACTAAAAAGTTTAAATATATGAATCAAAATTCTTTAATAGCATTTTTTGAAATTTTAAATTAGCTACTGAAAATTTTCCACTATGTACAATATATTAATTTTATTAATATGACTTCAAGTTTAAGGTTTTAAAACAAAACCAAAAGATTTTTCTTTTAGATTTAAAACTATAAGAACAAATATTTATTTGCAGTAATTAGGATAGCTAAAAAGAAAGCTCTAAGAATAATTTCTGTTACATTTTGAGGCAACAGGTAATATCTAAAGTTCTTAAAGTCTTTTATCAGTCATATGATATTTTAATCATCATGAATCATGTTCAGGAACTTTTAAACATTTCAATCGTATTTAATAAATGACCTGAAAGAGAGATTCTGATGCTGGCTAATGGATGAAACAGGGTACAATAATGGACCACAAACTATCTCCTCCATTGTTCTACACATAGGCGGCTGTAGTAAGGCCAATAGAATTTTTGTGGTTATTCTAGGCCTACCCTGATTGTCTGTTTACATGAATGTGCATACTGCATTCAAGTGGCCTTAACTCTAAGACCGTAACAGTACAATATCTTTATTGGCAGAATTTACTGCAATTGTACTCAGACTCAATCGTCTCATCTACTGGAACCTTTTATAATATATTGCTGATATTCAGGGGCAAGGCCAATACCCGGTACATTAATAGCTATGTATTAAGACATTGAGTGCATATGCCCCAGCTGGGTTTCAGGAAACATGATTTGATATAAGAAAAATCGAATCCCTGTGACAAAGTAGGTTATAATGTGATCCTACTGTCCCTGATTTATGTGACATTATAAAAGGGGAAGCGAAGGAAAGGGGACTAAAGAGATGGGGAGGGGCTGTACACTGGGAGGTAGGGATAGGAGCAGCCTGAGAGGCTAGTAAGTTAAGTTCTTCCATTATTCTGGCTTGAACTACATCTGCAGTGGGTAGAAAGGTGAGGCAAGAGCTACGTTCCTTGGTTCTTTCCATTTCCCATGAATCTGTGACCTGTCACAGCTGGCTTCCTTTAAGAACATCTCTGAAACCTGGTGAGGTCAGGGACCAGCTGCAGTTGAAGTACGTAAGAACTATGTACTTTACATTGGAGCCATGGCTTCCTGACAGACAATATAGGCCAGATCTTGTGGGAAAAAACCCAAAAAAACAAAAAAACTAAGAGTGTATTTGTTTGTTTATTTACAGGCAATTGTAAGTCTAAACTATTACTTAAAGTAGACCATCAGAGCTTGGCCATTTGAGAAAATTTAAATACAGGCAACGTCACTGTAGCTTGGTTTGCTGCCTATGTACAGCCCTAACTTCTTTTTTTTTTTGAGACAGAGTCTTGCTCTGTCACCCAGGCTGGAGTGCAGTGGCACAATCTTGGCTCACTGCAACCTCCGCCTCCCTGGTTCAAGTGAGTCTCCTATCTCAGCCTCCAAAGTAGTTGAGATTACAGGTGCCCGCTATCACACCCAGCTAAAATTTTGTATTTTTAGTAGAGATGGGGTTTCTTCATGTTGGCCAGGCTGGTCTTAAACTCCTGACCTCAAGTGATCTGCCCGTCTCAGCCTCCCAAAGTGCTGGGATTAGAGGCAACCCTAACATTTTTATGTAGAGTGTATTTTAGGGCTTGCCAACTGTCATACACAATTTGGAGCCCTTGGTGGTTGCAGGTTTACCTACCAGAAAAGGAATATTAACAATTTATAGAGTGTTTTCCTTAGTAATATTTCAAAACCACAATTCTACTTGTTACTATTTTTACTGGTCTGTATGTAAGAATATAAAATACTAATTTTAAAAAGAAATTTTCATTTAAAAAGCTTAATGCAATAAAAATGCTGTGATCTATTTCGTTTGTTGACTGACAACAAGCAATTATTTCCTGCATGAGACTTCTGAGATTCATCAAGTCAATGGGAAAATTCTAAAACGATTTTCTTCTGGCAAACCCATTCTAAACATGGCATTGCATTGGTCTTCATAATCATTCTCATACAGTAGGCATAGTAATACTATTTGCACTTTATATATGGAGAAACGTAGGCTCAGAAATTAAACAATTTACCACATATCATCAGAAGGACAGCCAGGATTAAATTAGGTCTGTAGACAATTAGCCTAATACTCTAGTTATTTGACAGACAGAACATCCAAATATCAATGAGCCTATCCACACATTTCCTTCCATTCTTTCACTTCTTCATTATTGACCTTTCCCAATATGTAAATAATTTACAAACAAATATCACTACTGATACTAAAAAACACTACTGACTTGTTCTTAACAATGTCTAAACACCTTTGTATTAGCATTTTCAATGCTTCTCAACATAGAAAGCAAAACAAAACAAAACAAACCTGTATTCTAAATACAGGCTTCTATCTAGATCATGATACTTTAGTTTTTCTATATGTTTTTATCATTATGTTATGATGCTCTTGTCCATAAAGAAAATATAATTCAAATAACCAAAGAAAATATGTGAGCTGGTTCTGAAAATGTGGCTTTCAAACAAAGATCCATAGTGGTAAGCAAAATTGTCCTAAGACCACGGAATTATTAACAATGCATAGGATCACTTTCATATCCACAGTTACATTCCTGAGAATCAATTGATTTATAATTTTCATCTGCTAGTCACACAAGTTTGGTATTCAAAATGAGCAAGTCAATGTGCTTTGTAAGTGTTGTGTGTTCTTGTAACGTCCTCTATAAGGAAAATCCCCTTTTGGATTTCTATTACCTATTTTGCCTTATAATTGCTGTTGCTTTCTAACATTTTTCAAACAGTCCTTCTATCAAGTAGACTCTGAGACCAGTAGAAATTTCCAAAGTTGGGTATCCAGTTCGGTGTATATCCATTATTCAGAGGACTCCTCTAGGTTTCCAAGGTTTGTGCTTTCCTTGAAAGTCTCTGAGTTAGCCTCTGGTATGGCACTGGATTCTGAAGCCTCTGGCTGTAAACCGTCTCCATCAAGGACAATGTCTTCAGGATTTGGTGGAGGGGGACAGAAATCTTCACTGGGGCAGATTTCCTGGAAAAGTGTTTCAGCCTGGCCAAGGAAGAAAAGATAAATCGTTTTTGGAAATCGGTTTAAAATCTGTGTGCATTTCTGGCATTAACTAAAAACAATTAAGTGTTATCCTTAAAAATTTTCCTTAAGCAGGTTATAGTACTTTATCAGAATACATGAACTTCTATAAGTCTGTTTTCAGAATTCTGTGACTTCTCCCTTTAATTCTATACATGTATTCAGGTCAACACTTCAAGGATGGTAGTATCTCATCAGGTTCATTATCAAGTGTTCAGATTGTTGAGAACTGAAACACATTCATTCTACATATCGAAAGAAATACAATTGCCTTAATATTGCTTATATGATATCTCATAGAGACTTGATATGGTTTGGTTCTGAGTCCCCCCCGCCCAAATCTCATCTCAAATTATTATCCCCACATGTTAGGGGGCAATTAGATTATGGGGGTGACTGTTCCCATGTTGTTCTTGTGATAGTGAATTCTCACAAGATCTGATGGTTTAAAAGTATTTAGCAGTTCCCCCTTTTCTCTTTCTCCTGCCAGCAAGTAAGATGTGCCTTGCTTCCCCTTCACCCTCTGACATGATTATAACTCTCCTGAGGCCTTCCCAGCCATGTGATCTTGTGAGTTAATTAAACCTTTTTTGTTTACAAATTACCTAGTCTCAGGTAGTATCTTTACGGCAGTGTAAGAGACACTAACACAGAATTGGTACCAGGAGTGGGGTACTGCTAAAAGATAACCTGAAAATGTGGAAGTGACTTTGGAATTGTGTAACAGGCAGAGGTTAGAATCGTTTGGAGGGCTCAGAAGAAGAAAGGTAAATGTGGGAAAATTTGGAACTTTCTAGAGACTTGTTGAATGGTTTTGGCCAAAATGCTGATAGTGATATGGACAATGATGTCCAGGCTGAGGTGGCCTCAGATGGAGATGAGGAACTTCCTGGGAACTGGAGCAAAGGTGACTCTTGCTATGCTTTAGCGAAGAGACTAGTGGCATTTTGTCCCCACCCTAGAGATCTGTGAAACTTTGAAGTTAAGAAAGATGATTTAGGGTATGTGGCAGAAGAAATTTCTAAGCAGCAAAGCATTCAAGAGGTGACCGGGCTGCTTCTGAAAGCACTCAGTCATGTGTGTTCACAAAGAGATGGTCTGATATTGGAACTTACGTTTAAAAGGGAAGCAGAGCATGAAGGTTTGGAAAATTTGCAGCCTGACCACGTGGGAGAAAATAAAAACCCATTTTCTGGGGAGGAATTCATGCTGGCTACAGCAATTTGCATAAGCAATGATGAGCTAAATGTCAATAGACAAGACAATGGGGAAAATGTCTCCAGGGCATGTCAGAGATCTTCCCTAGGAGGGAAAAACGGTTTTGTGGGCTGGGTGGGCCCCACTGCTCTGTGCAGCCCTGGAACATGATAGCCTACATCCCAGCTGCTCCAGCTCCAGCCATGGCTAAAAGGAATAAAGGTACAGCTTGAGCTGTTGCTTCAGAGGGTGCAAGCCCCAAGTGTTGCCAGCTTCCATGTGATGTTGGGCCTGAGGGTGCACAAAAGACAAGAGCTGAAGTTTGGGAGCCTCTGCAGAGATTTCAGAGGATGTTAGGAAATGCCTAGATGGCCAGGCAGAAGTCTGCTGCAGGGGTAGAGCCCTCATGGAGAACTTCTGCTAGGGCAGTGCTGAAGGGAAATGTGGGCTTGGAGCCCCCACAAAGAGTCACCACTAGGGAACTGTTTAGTGGAGCTGTAAGAAGATGGCCACTGTCCTCTAGACCCCAGAATGGTAGATCCACTGACAGCTTGCCCCATGCACCTGGAAAAGTCACAGGCACTTAATGCCAGCCTGTGAAAGCAGGCACAGTGCCTATGCCCTGCAGAGCCACAGGGTTGGAACTGCCCAAGGCTGTGGGCATCTAGCCCTTGTATCGGCATGGCCTGGATGTGAGACTTGGAGTCAAAGGAGATTTTGGAGCTTTAAGATTTAATGACTGCCTGGCCGGGTTTTGGACTTGCATGGGGCCTATGGCCCCCTTGTTTTGTCCAATTTCTCCCATTTGGAATGGGGACATTTACCCAATGCCTATACTCCATTGTATCTTGGAAGTAACTAACTTGCTTTTGATTTTACAGGTTCATAGGGGGAAGGGACTTGACTTGTCTCAGATGAGACTTTGGACATAGACTTTTGAGTTAATGCTGGAATGAGTTTTAAGACTTTGGAGGGCTGTTGGGAAGGGATGATTGGTTTTGGAATGTGAAAAGGACATGAGACTTGGGGAGGGTCAGGGGCAGAATGATATGGTTTGGCTCTGTGTCCCCACCCGAATCTCATTTGCAATTGTAATCCACAAGTATTACGGAGGGACTGGGGAGAGGTGAATGGATTATGGGGGCAGTTTTCCCCATGCTGTTCTCGTGATAGTGACTTCTCACAAGATCTGATGGTTTAAAAGTGTTTGGCAGTTCCCTCTTCGCTTTCTCTCTCCTGCCACCATGTAAGACATGCCTTGCTTCCCCTTTGCCTTCCACCATGATTTTACATTTCCTTAGGCCTCCCCAGCTATGAGGAACTGTCAGTCAATTAAACCTCTTTTGTTTATAAATTACACAGTCTCAGATAGTATCTTTATAGCAGTGTGAGGACAGACTAATACAAGCCTATATATGATACTGGTACAGTCTAATTTAGCATATAGCAATTTTAACAAGTCACTGTTCAAATGAAGAAAACGCTTCACTGTTTGTTCAACTATTTGCTTTCTGACATAATTCCCATTTCCTGGACTTTAAGGACTACAGCACTTGTTTAAGCACATGAGTTTTGAAAAGATAGCCTCAGTAAAAATACTGGCTCTACGATTTAGCAGCTATGTGATTTGGGGAATGCTTACTCAATTTCTGAGCTTTGGCTTCCTTATCTATAAAATATCAGAGATTAAGCCAACATATATGGTAGCTATTTTCATTATTACTAATAATAACATAAGTAAAAATGTCAAGATTTAAGCTGAACTTATTAGTATGACAGGGTAACAGAATAAAAAAAACTTCAAGGGTATGTTTTTGGACACGCCAATTGCTATAGACAATTTCTTTGAAGTTTTTAAATACTTAATTGACAAAAATTATTTATATTCAAGGTGTACAAGGTCATTTGATATACACTGTGTAATTATTACCACAATTAAGTTAACACGTCCATCACTACCAATAGTTACCACTGTGTGTGTGTGTGTGTGTGTTTCTAGTAAGAATACTTAAAATCTGCTCTCTTGTCAAATTTGAATTGAAGAATTCTGTCATTTATGACAAGAAGAATGAACCCGGAGGACATTATGCTAAGTGAAATAAGCCAAGCACAGAAAGAAAAATACCATATGATCTCACTTATATGCAGAATCTAGAAAAGTTGAGGGTGGTTGCCAGGGGCTGGGGAGTGAAGAGCTGTTGGTTTAAGGGTATGAACTTTCAGTTATAAGTTCTCGGGATCTAATGTACAGCATGGTAACTATAGCTAACTGCAGTTTTTATTGTGGCTATCTGGAAATTAAACATTACAGATGCCTATCTTTGCTCTCCATCCCGGGAACTCACCATACTCCTTTGCTAGAAACACAGTCCCTGTAGAAGCGGGATCTAGGTCAGACAAAGCCATTACCTCATACTTCCGTTCCCCTAATGGTCTTTTTTGTCTTACATCTTTATCTTTACTATCTGTAAAAGTTCTCCCTCCCTTTTACACTTGGCATGCAAACAATCATCAAATTCTATCAATTTTATCTTCTATCTCTTAACTTCATCTGCTCCTTCCCCACTGACATAGCCCAGACATGCACCATCTTTCAACCAGACAACTACAATAGCCTCGGAATTGAACTGGTCTCCTTGCCTCTAGAGTCCGCCCATATAATCCATCTCCATGCCACCCTCAGATGGGTCTATGGAAAATAAAATTCTGTTTATTCAACTTTTGGCTTAAAATTCTTCAATGACTCCCCATCACCAATAGGATAAAATCCAAGATCCCTACTATAGAAAATAAAACCCTTCAGGCCTAACTTCTCTGATCTTATCAAATACCACTTCATCTAGCCTGCATCTCTCAGACTTCTTGATTTACTAATACCTGTTTATTTGTATGAAACAATACACCATACTTATTTTTTACATACTGGGCTGGTACCAATGTTATTCTTTACACCCAGAATGTTTCAATTCTACTGTCTTTGATTTAGAAGGAGAATTACTACTCATCTATTATACCCCTCTCTGTAAGGTTCTCTGACTCCGAGATTGGGCTCATTGCTCCTCTATATTATTTCTAGACTTTGGATGTATTAGTACATATAGCACACTACACTGTCATTTGTTTACATGCTTTTCTCCTTTACCTGACAGTGATTCCTCCAGGATGACAAACACTTTTAGTCAACTCGATCCTTAGTGCCTTGGCATAAAATAGAATGTCAGTAACATTTAATACAAATACTAAGTATAAATATTATAATAATAATAATAATAATTACTATAAATTCTTTTACTTCTATGCCAATTCCTCTGTGTTTGACACCTTGTCTCCCTTTTGCCTCCTTCCCACAGAATAGCTTTTACCCTTAACTCCAATCTCTGTGGCTGGATCCCACACCATATGCTTCCATACATCTTGTCATGCACCACCCGCCTCCTAAGATTAGCACCAGTTGCCAGTTGCCACACCACTCTTCTTTGTGTTCTACCTGCTTATGAAACTCCCACCTTTAGCCCATCTGCCCTGGCCCTTGTTGATGCCAATTTCCTATAGCCGGACTCCAGTCCTTCCCAAATCTCTCCTCTCTCTAACTGCTGGAACCTCTTAGGGTCAACTGCCATGCTCTGGAAAGTGTATCTAATGCTTCTTGGTCTGCTGCATTTTGTTTGCCAACTAAACCTAGTTCTAAGCACAGAATAGTTAATTGGCAACTTTTCATCCTCTTCACCTTTAAGCCAGAAGTTAGCTCAAAGGGTAAAAAATTTCAGGTGGTTAAAAAATTGGAAAGTGCTAATTATATTGTAACTTGGTGTGCTCACACTGGGATGTACGGATAGAACAAAGTGAATTATTTAAAATATTTATAAGTTTAGTTAACATACATCAACACAAAACAAAAATAAACATTTCATTAATATAGTACTTTAATGTTTTTAGGATGTAGGCCTACTCATAAGCTGAAAGTAGCATATAACACTCACTGGGTGAGTGTACAAGCACTGGGATCCAAAGGAGTTGAGTTTAATTCTTGGCTCAAGAACTTACTAGCTATGTGACCTCTGGACAAGTTATTTAGCCCCTTTAGGATGTAGCTTCCTTATCTATAAATGGGGATATCACAAATACTTATCTTGCAAGATTGTTTTGAGGACAAAATAAGATAATATATATGAGATGCCAAGGATAGAATCTGACACATAGAAAGTGCTCAAATGAATGGCAGCTACAGAAAATATGACATCTAAAATTGCCCTCTCTCTCTCAAAGGCATGAGAAAAGAAATGGTACTACAGTATGTGAACAACCTGATAGTTCAATCTATACAGCTAGCTCTCAACTTAATAATGGGCTGTGTATCAAACGTCGTAAGTGACTGGCTAATCTGTCCATAAAACCATGTTCTAAATGGAGGTTAGGTTGCCAGTCCAGCCCAACATCAGCCAATTTAACTCATTTTATACTTGAAGTAAAATACAAAGAGTATGGTACTATTTATTCTTGTTCCCATGGTAGTGACATCTCCTAGAGGGTGGGGCTCCTGAAGGAGTGAGCCATCAATGTCTTGGGAATGAGGACTATGGAACTGTCCATCAGTATGTTTGGGTAAATGGTACACAACATCTGCCAAGAAAAAGAGATATCTCAGATGTCAGTTTCAGACAAATAAAAACAAATCTGAAGCAACATAAAATACAAAAATGAGCAAGTCATAGAAAGAATCGCAACTATCACTTAGGTTGGTTTTGTGGTGACAATAGAGAATGTCTTGGAGGCCAGGACAAACAATTTGAACTTGGGGGTATTATAGACATATCACTTTATGTTTTTGGTGCATCTTCAAATCACAAATAGTTCCCTATGAACACAAGAGTGTCAAGTTTACATTACTCAACCTCTATACATTTTACAAATAAGAAAAGATGTCACCTTGCCAACTGGTAAAATGAAATATTTCATTTGTTTTTTTAAAATAAAGAAATCTGCATGGGCTTGTGTTGTCTACATAAGCAAAGTCTAGGTGATATTCTGAGAGCCTTTATGGATAATCTTCATTTGGAAAATACCAATCACCAGAAATCGCCAATTAGTGATTGACATAATTACAGGCTGATACACAGGAATTAGCATGCAGTTTATCTGAATACACAAGCTATTTATAAATATTGTCAATGCTCTTTAAAAGTAGGCATCATAATATTTCCCCCAAAATTGATGAGACTAAAAGCTATACAACAAATTTAAAACTGCTTACATTTAATAGCATATATTAATTAGTACCAAAATTAGCACTGTACTGTTTTCTACTGTTACAGCATGTTACCTCTGAAGATTATCTTCTTGAGAAGCAAATGACCTCATGATAAAATTATCCCTCAATTATAATCTTCTAGCATGCAGTTCGGATGTTTAAAATACATTAGTACTTGTATTATAAGCCCTTACTTAAATTTTTTTGGTTAAAAAATATTAAAGTTCATTCAGGGATAAAAATGACCTAAGCTACCTTGCTAAAAACTTGTTGGCAATTTCTACTTGCAAAAAATTAGAACATCAAAGTAAAAATGACTTGATCATTTCAAGCTATAAATGCAGATCTTCAGCCATCTTGGGTTCTTACTAAACTAATAGAATGAATGATGGATGAGAGATGGATGTGACTTTCTGCTTTTGTTTGGTGTCACTGGCTGAATATAATTATACAGGATCACCATCAGGCACTGAAGAAAATAAACAAGAATTCCAGAAAAAAACTGCAGATGTTTGTATATTCATCATAGACATAGCTTTGCTACCACGACTCAAAATTAGATTACAGGCTCAACCAGGACATTTGCTACTATAAGATCCTTGCCACTGGTAGGAACGAAAGTTCCATCTGTGGTCTTAGAACAATGTTAAATTACCCATTTATTGACTTAATGGACAGATGTGCCAGTTCTACCTGTGCAAAATTTAGAAATGTATCATCAAAAAATATTTTCTGTTTTTTTCGTCCTGTCCAGGGCAAAGAAGTATATTTATATATACATATCAATATTCAGCTTAATGGAATCATGGCTCACTTTTAGCAGCTTGTATCAGTCTGTGCCTCTTCATAGCCCTGACCAGGATGGCTATCACAAACTTCCACCTTACTTTACAACAGACCTCAGCATCAGTAATGGTAGCTCTTGGGACATGAACTTGTGTCAAAACATTAATGGAATCATGTTAACTATGTAAAACTATGCTATAACTTCTTTTCTATGATTAAAAAAATGCATTAAGACTACTGTAAAATTAATTTTATATGACTTACTAGTTACAACCTTCTTGAAATGACTGTTTATCAAGAAAAATAATTTATGTATTTCAAAATAATATACCAATGGTTCAACTGTTTAAATCAGAAACAATGTTTCTTTAGAATACTGGCATTATAAATTCTTATTTATGAATATGTATTTTTAGCATCTTCTATCCTTATTCCCACAATGGAACTCATAAAAAAATCTCTGTAATTCAACATTTTATTCAAGAAAGTGAAAATACCTGATCCTGTATTTAAAGTATACTTAAAGTAGCTTTGTAGAAGCTACATAGAAAAAACTTTTAGGGCAAATTACAGAAATGGTATTGAGAGATGCTTTTCTAGACTTTTTTCTCCTCCCAGAGGAAAAAATATTTCCCAACCACACAAACATCCTAACACAAAACTGAGAAACATCAACAGCCTTACCTGTTTGACTGCATTATCATTTCCTAAACCACAATCTGGGCCAGAGCAGACATACACGTTGGATGGTAAATCTTTATAACAGCTCCTGCTGATGTCTGACGAATCTCTCATATTGAAGTAAAGTGCCCAGAGAATTCTTGGCTTTTCTACTTGTTCATTTTCTAAACATATAAATAAATTTTATTTACATTCTAAAATACAATATGCTTGTCAATTACTACACTGTGTAGCCTATTACCGATTAAGCCATGACTAGACATTGTAGTAAATCAGAGCTTTGTATGTAAACAATCAGTAAACTTGCATCTACACACGATTTTGATGAGTAAGTTAATTAGATTTTACTCCAATCGTGCTCTTTTGGACTTCTATTACTTCTCACTAGTATCAAAGGGTTTATGATCACATTCATGCTTAAATTTTCCCTATAAAGACAGAAGACAACATAAATTGATTTCCTTATGTTTCAAATGGACAAACCAACTTGATAAACTATATAGTAATTCAATAGTATATACACATGAAATGTCTAGGGTAAGCAGGAAGTGGGTCAGTAGGTTACCTAGGGCTGAAGGAAACTGGGGGCAAATGGGAGGTGATCACTAATTGGTATGACGTTTCTTTTGGGGGTGATAGAAATGTTCTAAAACTGATGGTGGTGATGTTTGGACAATTCTATAAATATACTAAGAAACACTGAATTGCACACTTCAAAAGGGTGGATCATATGGTATATGAATGATATATCGATAAAGTTATTATTACAAAAATAGTAAATATAGGATTAAAACTTTGTTGTCCTAACTACATCCTAATGCTTTGTCTTATTGGATTAAAAAATTAATGATAACCAATAAATATCAAAAATGAAGTCATAACAGTGAATGCCATTTTGAGCATATGTTCTCTCATTTAAGAGCATGTGTCTATTACGCGTGTTAGGCATTGAGCTAGGAGCTGGGGATACACACATGAAGTAGACTTAGTTCTTACTCTCCTCCCTTGTTTTTGGTTCCCTAATATAGGGCTTAGCACATGACAGATGCTCAGTAAATAATTTCTGAATTGATGTTATTGTATTTTCAGGTATGATCAAAGTACGATATGCTTGTAAAAAGGTCCAATGTTATTAATCTCAATGCATAAAGCCTATTTCTTGCTAATATGACAATCATTTATTTGCCTCTCCTCTTTAAAATTGTTATAATTAGATTTTCTTTGTTTGAAAACATAAAATATTGCTGTGGATACATTCATTGACTAGAGAGTTTTCTTTAGCCTGAATCTGAACAAAAGTTCAAATTTTGTACAAAAATAATAATGAATGTTTATGAAGATTGCCCAAGACCATGAAGTACCTCATGAATAATAAAGAAAATGTTAAAGGCATAATTATCTCATTAATAACTATTATTTAATTGGTAATCAATGTAGAGAAATTTTTACCTAATTGCAGTATTCAATTAACAAGAAAGCCCTATTTCCCACATCAGGATAAACAGGATTTTATTATATTTAATTTACAGTATCTCCACTATAAGCATACCAAATAAGTTATTTTCCTAGTTCATCCTGAATAATCCATAATTATTAGTGGAATAGGATGAAGAAACTCTGAGTGGAAGAAGTGATCTCCTCAGCTGCCCCTTTCTAGTGCCAAGATCTATGAGTCGTCTAAGATATCACTAACTTCATGTAGGAACATATTAGGTGGTTAAATCTATTGACAAAATAAAGGAACATAAGGAATTCATATTTTATAGCTAACACCATATGGCTCTTAGTAAACTGATTAGTGAGTTTAGTCACACAAATCTTATGGGAAGGTACCTAAATGTATCTCCTATGATTTGGTATACCAGACTTGGGGAGCACTGCTAACAAGTGGGCTAAGGTCTGGAAAGTCTTTAATATTGCCCAGCCCATTTCTAAGCATATACTAGGAGAGTTTATCTTGTATCTCATTAAAGATCCAGCTCAAAGGAACACTCCACTTAATAAAAGCTGGAGGAAACGAATAATCCAATAGATTTAAACTAATTTTATAGAGGTTGAAACTTTGAAAAGAAACCATGAGGAAGGTGAAAAACTGACACAGACTGAAGATAAATGCTCTGGATACAAGGGCATTATCAGGCTTTGACCTTAAAACCTTAAAGAGATATATAACTGCTTCATCTTTCTTTGAGGTCAGCTGGAAGGCAAAGAGATAGCTGGAAAAATAACATGCAGTTCTGAAGTGCAGAACTGTCAAAAAATATTAAAGTTGCTGAGCTTTGGCTAGGAGTGCATCACAAGTTGCCGGTGGTAGAACTGGTTTTCTGCAGTAGCTCATTTCATTCAATTTGATAGTAAGAAGGACTAAAGATGTAATAGGCAATTTGGAATAGGATGTTGGGCAAATTAAACTGGAGTAAGTGTAGAATAGGGTAGGTAGAAGAAAAGCAACTATAGCACAACAACAACAACAAAGCAAGAAATGGTGTCTACAGTTGCATGCCGTGTTTAGGGATAGAGTAAACTATGTTGGTAATACCAGCAGAGTGGTGGAGACTGTCATAGGGGCACATGTATACATATGTAACAAACCTGCACGTTGTGCACATGTACCCTAGAACTTAAAGTATAATAATAATAAAAAAAAATGTGCAAAGGCAATGAATAGATATTTCTCCAGAGAAGATAGACAGATGGCCAATAAGCTCTTGAAAAGATGTTGAACATCACTAATCATTGGGGGAGAAGCAAAGCAAGACTACAATGAGATACTACTTCACACGTACTAGGATGGCTATTATACAGATTTTTTTTCTAAAAGGTGACTAGGCTGACTTTCACCGAGGATTATGAAGCACAGAGAATGTAGAATTCAAACACAAACAAAAAGAAAATAAGCCCAAATAATGTTATTCCTTTGGTACACGTTTTAAACTACAATATTTACAATGCAGTAAAGCATAAGGTATTACATGAATGTCAAATAATCAAAACATAATACTAAAAGCCATCAATCTGTGAAAATAGGGGCTTCTGCTACAGAGAAGAATGTGCTTTAAAGTATTAAAAGTTCATATTGCTCATAAAGTTCCTTCTTCCTCATTTAGGCAGGAAAATGAATTGAGTTCTCTTCTCCAGGTGACTTTGCCTCTTTGACCTGCCATGGCCCAGTGCTCACTTTATCTGGTGATTCATTTTCAATAACTCCAACAGTATTTGTTCTGACATTTTAATTAAAATATGACCACTACCTCATCCTGATGATAAAAAGGCCCATGTGGCAGTGAAAACTAGCTTTTCAGTGCCTCAGTGCACCTGAGGACCCCTCTGAGCACATAGTTCTTACCAAAGAATTCCTCTCAGGTTCTAAACAATACATCATTTCAAAAATGGGATCACTTTAACTATTAAGATTAATGTTTAAAAATCTAAAATGGATAGAGGATGCTAAGTAATGAACATGTAATATCCCCCAGCTGGATATTTTTTTAAAGAAAATTAAATGCATTTAAAAAGTGAAGAGTAATGATATGATTCATATTTAGTGCATTAAGACTACCACACAATGAAGTTACAACATAATAATTATTTAAAATTTCAGAAATAATTAAGAAACTCAGGGTTTCTACACAAAGTATAGTTGTAATTAAAGCCAAAAGAAAAAACTATGACTCCATATTAGATTTAGGAATATTATCATGTGTTTTACCTTGGCAATCAAATTTTTAATAATCCAAACACTTGTATGATACTTTCCAATAAAGAAAACATATAAGCAATTTACAAATTAATAAATTATAACTAAAATAATTTAATTTTTAAATTAACTCCCAAACTAAAGTGAAGTTTTCAAATACTTTATTTGGATAGCTCCCAAAAAACATAATTGATATTAGCCCCTGAGAACATAACAGGTTCATTATGTTAAGTGAAATAAGCCAGGCACAGAAAGACAAACTTAATGTGTTCTCACTCATTTGTGGGAGCTAAAAATTAAAACAATGTAATTCATGGAGATAGAGTGTATGATGATGGTTATCAGAGGCTGGGATGGGTAATGGAGAAGGAAGAGGGAAAAGTGGGGATGGTTAAAGGGCGCAAAACATAAACAGAACAAATAAGATCTAGCATTTGATAGCACAACAGGGTGAGTACAGTCATTTACAGTGAACTTTAAAGTAACTAAAAGAGTCTAACTAGAATGACTGTAACACTGAGAAATGATAAATGCTTAAAGTGACGGGTATCCCATTTACCATGATGTGATTACTCCACATTGTATGCCTGTATCAATATATCTCATGTACCCAATAAATATACACACCTAGTATGTACCCATAAAATTAAAAAAACTAAAGAACAGCTTGTCTTCTCATGTAAATAAACCCCCCTCTATGCACTATCTCTGCATTAAGAAAATAAGCAACCCACATAGGAAATGAGCTGCAAGGAAACAGAACAGGTATGAGTAAATAAATGGTTGCATGAACAAAAGTGACATGCAAAAAAAGACATATAAATCAATGGAAGAAAATGATCAAGATTCAAGTGCACATGCAAATCCTATAATAAAAATCACCTTCACGTCATATAAGAGAAAATTCAAAAGGCTTCTTTTATCATTTACACAGAAAATATGCCATATTTTCTCTATTCATAGCTGCAAGTGCTACCCTATTATATAGGGGGAAAATTTTAAAATGTGTTTCCCCTATGAATAAGTAGCATATACACTTTTGGGAGTTAAATATTTATTAAATCACTAGTACATTACGTATTAAAAGACTATTAGAGGCCGGATGCAGTGGCTCACGCCTGTAATTCCACAACTTTGGGAGGCCGAGGTGGGCGGATCACCTGAGGTCAGGAGTTCCAGACCACCCTGGCCAACATGGGAAAACCCGTCTCTACTACAAATACAAAAATCATCTGGGTGTGGTGGCACTCGCCTGTAGTCCCAGCTACTCAGGAGGCTGAGGCAGGAGAATTGCTTGAACCTGGGAGGTGGAGGCTGCAGTGAGCCAAGATCACGCCACTGCACTCCAACCTGGGCGACAGAGTGAGACTCTGTCTCAAAAGGAAAAAAAAAAAAAAAAGACTATTAGATAGGAAAGGATTTCTACATCTGCCAATTAATATTTTAATCTATTACTTGGATCTTTTTTCCTTAAAGGAAGATACATTTTTCTGAAAAAGGAATATATGCTTTCTGTACAACACTTGTAAAATAAAGAAAATTATAAGGAAAATGGCCCATAATCCCACCAAAATTTTCTAACAATCCTTTTTCTGTGTAACTATAAATATAAATGTATATTTTTGTGCTTAATTATGCTTTTTTTTGTGTGTATGATGCATATATTTCCTTTAACATTGTAGAGTGAACATTTTCCTACATGTTTAGGCAGACACTATGCTTAACCATCTTACCAAAACATGTGAATTGTTGTTAAATACATCACATTTCAGTTTAGGTTGCAGAAACTTTCATGATATATCTAAGAAGATTATGATGGTTACATTACCCTTCCATCATGAGTCAATTATTTTTCTTACCTATCTCCATTTCAGTATATGGAATAAACAACTTCTGCACAACTGGTTCTAAATCTTCTCTTGCTGTTTTAGAAGATGTGCAAGTCAAATGAACCAAATCTGTTTAAAAAAAAAAAAAAGTTTGAGTTCCTTCTCATCACAAATCTATTTTACTCATACTTAAGGCATGAAGCTGGTATTATGGATAATAGAGAGCTGAGCAAGTCATGGTAGTTACAACATATGTTAACTAACAGCTAAAAGAAGTACCCAACAAGTACCCAAGAAGAACCAGTTGATGTTAATTTGATAAAACAGAGTAGAAAATCTTAGACATCATTTATTCACAGAAAAGAGCTTGTTATAACTTACGACATTCCTAAAGATTAACTGGGTAAAGAAAGGCTGAAAGTGAGGTATGTATTTACCTAAGAGAACACACTTCATACACTGCAGACAGAAAAATCCATTTATACATGTTTGCTGATAAGTTAACAACACATCATCTATGAATTACAGGGTTCTCTAAAAACCTTTTGGGAGAACACTGCTGATTTAGTTACAATCACATATACTTGAAAGCACATAAAACGGCATAGGTTAAAACAGTCTATAATATTTTCAGGAATTTCAAATTACTTTCCTTTTGCGTTTACAGAGTTATGGGGCCTGAAACCTGCAGAATGTTTATGTTAGAGAAAATCATGTACAAAAAAGGCCCTTCACGGAAGTAAAATATTGTAGCCTAACTCCGTTAAAACTCCTACAGGCCTATGCACAAAAGGTGAAGAAAGAATACAGTTCTGTGTTTTGCAATAAAGGAGTAAGGGGATCTCCAAATGAAAGAAGTTCTTATGGTCCTGTTATTTGGGATGAGATACAATAATAGCAGAAAGAATATATTAGAGAACAGTAAGTACTGAGAAATTTCTCCTCCCACTATATTAGTAGGGGGAGAAAGATACACCCACTTCTTTTCCAAGAGTTTCAGACTAGTAGAATTTTTTTTTTAAACTCCAGGAAGACAGTTCAAATTTTATCATGAAAGCCAACATCAGAATAAAATTCACATTATCAAAATTCATTCCATATTCAACTATTCTAAAATATATCTAAGCATAAATTGAGGGACTCTAATAACCATGGAACTAAAATCAAATTTTGTAGCTTTTTCCCTCCCAGGCCCACCAAAGGAAGTGATATTTTAGGATGGTTCCTGAATTACTCAAGGCCTAATAATAGGTCTACCTTATTTAAGCATTATTTTTACATGAATTTAACAATGATTCTCATTGGTTCTGGGATACTGTAGGATGTATAGTACTAATTATTTCCAAAGATATAATGAGCATCATAACAAAAATTATTTTGGTTAACTTTTTTCAAATGCTGTATAGCATTAGTGGGGATAAGACTTAATCCTCCTACATAATTACTGAATTAAACAGGGTATGCAATTACGAAGGTCAGCAATCCATATGAGAGAACCTATCCTGTCTCTTATTTCAAAATCTCATGAAATACAAATGCTCATGCCAAAGTTCTCAATTTTCCAGTTTTTTGTTTGTTTATGTTTATTAGGGAAAAAGCAGATGAACCTGGATATAAATAAGTATATTTTGAAAAATATCTTAATGGCTAAACTATTGGTTCTGTTAAACAGGACATATATTTTAAAGAGATACACTTAATATATCATTATATTTCTTACCAACATAACAGAGAGTTCAGGTTATGCTAGGAAAAATGTCTAGTAGTGAAGTGTAAGATTATCATCTCATGATTAATGAGTTTTATAACAATTCTTACAAAGACATTAATAAGCTGAATTCGAATCCCTATACCTTGACTTTGCTTAGAGGCTACATTGTTAATTGATCTATTAATACGAATTTAAGGTATGAATAACTATTTTTTCCCCTATCCTTCCTACTTTTCCTGCTACCTAGGTCACCTTCTAGTATAGATCACTGAATTCATTTTGGTTCTCTTCAAATCAGAGATTGCTGATTGTGCTATTTGTAAAATTCAATGATTCCCAACATTTGTTTATTAATCTTAATATATCTTGTAAGTCCTTTGCAGGGGCAAGCTTTAGAGTTGATTTTTCTCCTTTTTGTTAAATACAACTTTTACTTAAAGTGGGTATTCAATAAATGTTTGTTAATTATAATTTGTCTCACTGTCACGGACAAACATTAAGTATTCTTGTGCTTAAATAGATATGCATTCCTATACCAATAGATCTATGTGTACATATTCATGGGGAAATTCTGATTAGTTTCTTGTATAAAATGTGGGAAATTATCTGATTTACCAGGAAAGAGGAAAGGGAAGTACCAATTGGTAATCTCAAATTATTTAAATCTGTCTGAGAAATGCTTATAAACACATTAAGATATATCTATAAAATTCTCAAAATACATTTAAAAGAATATCTAGAGTTGACTGAACAACTAACATGCATGTGTCAGACACTATTATGTTACAAGTATTATAGCATATTACGAGCATATATAGCATGTTACAAGTATTATTTCACTTTACCTGTGCAACAGCAAACTGTTATTCTCATTTTACAGATGAGACAACAGAGGGATGGGGGGTTACACAGATTTCCTAAAGTCATGCAATTAGCACAAGGAAGAATTGGGACACAGAGCTGGAATTGAAGCCCATATGGTCTGCCTGCAGAGTGTCTGCCCTTAGTCACTAAATTATATTATGTGATTCTATCCTGCAGAAGGCACAGTCAGTCACTTAAGTCAGCAGCATTCAAACAGGGATGTGTGTGAGGATACAAGAGGACTTTTCACAAGTTATATCACCTATAAGGGGGTTCTCATACAGATGCTCAGCTCCACCTCTCCTACTTCATTCAGTGACACATTTCAACAAATTTTACTTATTCTGTTTAATATTTACCAAAACTGTAATATATTTAAGACAGATTAATTCTGTAGAAATAATAATTGCACTAATTACTAAATCCAGAAGAAAATTTTAGATAATTAGGAGCTTATTGCCCTAGAAAGTTTCAAAACAATTCTATTTGCATTTATTTTTTAAATAGGTGATGGATATCAAAGATCCCTGGTACTTAGATTCCACTGAATACATTTAAATGAGTAATGTTATAGTTTTACTATAAGTCAATATTTATGATGTTAGAAATTATATTCTTTGCAATTATTTGACTCTTCTGATGAAAAGCCGTGTATGTCAACTTGTAAAGTGTTCAAGGGATAAATGAGCAAAAAGTCTGAAGACCTTAAGGATATAAGGTAAACTCAAAACCAAACATGTAGAACATGTTATCACATTTCTACTAAAATTCAATTATGTAAAATTCTTCTTTGCATCTTTGTGACTTTAATTCTTCTCCAAATAATTAACTTGCTCAATACAGGCCAACAACGACCACCAGTTAGATCACGCAGGGCAAATGCTTTCCTAAAAGTATTACATTTCATTAGTACCAATTGACAACTATTGCTAAGATTGTAGAAGATGCAATACAAGTGGAAACATTTCCCACAGGCACCATGTGAGATTGTAACTGAACAAAAAAAAATTTAAATCCTAACTCTATCTTTTTATAAATTATGCTCCTTTGACTTCATTTAGCAACTGCTTAAAGGCTTAATGAGCTAAAAATGGCCAAAGACTTAATGAAAACATGTATTTCCTATCACAATCCCTCTTTTGGCAATATACTTGATTTGTATTGGCATTAAAGAAATCTTAGTGCAAAGTAAGTCTTAATTTAGAAGTGAGAAGTAACTCAACACAAAACTAGAAATAACAACACACTTTTAGTTCTCCAAAACTGCCTTTGGAATGCTGATCGCTCTTACGAGTTGTTTTGAAACACATAAGAAGTAGGATTTCTACTCAGAATATGCACAAGTATAATAATGAGCACATTTAAAAGCAACAAGTCCAATGTACAGTAGCAGAGTGACATAGTATAGGATGATTACATGGGTCTGGTATTCACTTCAGCTCTCTATATCTACTTGGCCAAGTCAGTTCTTCTCTCTGGCTTCAGTGTCCTTGTAATTAAAATGAAGGGGTACAATTAGTCCATCTATAAGACCTCTTCTAGTCTCAAGTTTACGAAAGTAATTCCTTACTCACCAGCTACGATTCTTTCAATGATGACAGATTTTAAATCAAAATGGATGGCATTACAAATGTGAATGTAAAACCTAAGTAAATGTTTGCTGTAAAAGGCAGGAAATCTATTCCTCAAGCTTCTGAGGTTACCACATATAGCAGTCATTCACTCTATACAAGCAGGCAAAATTGTTCCAAATGCATTTAAAGAATCTTTATTTATAGGCTAGTCAGCAAGTAGGCTTTGTTGTGCAACCTAACTAGAAATATGTAATGAATTTACATAGAGATCAATGTGGCTGGTAACATATCTTTCATATAACTATAAAGGCCACATGTAATTTATGTAATAAAGCACAAATGAGGATATGACTGTATCAATAAAACAGAGAGGCTCAGACACACTTTCTCTATGGTAGCAAGTAAGGAAATGAGTTTGATGACATATGACACACAATTTAATTTTTAAATTCTACTATGAAAAAGTCTATAGTCAACTTATACTTTCTCAGTAGAATTTAAGAAAAAAAATCCAGAACGTCACCTTAAGATCAGGAAGAAAAATTAGTTTACGTATAATAAAATCAAATCTTTGTCTTGTGACAAAACTAATAATAATAATTTGAAATGTCATATTTTCAAAAAGCAAACGAAAAAGGCACTGATAATTGTTTTAAATCAGTATCTAACTCATTTTTATAAAAGGTATATAGCACTTTAAAAATAGGGTCACAAAAGCAGAAAAAGTATATAAACCAGTATCTACATGAAATTCTGTGTTATTATGTATATCATATATATATTTCACGTTATATATTCACAAATATATAATCATATCACAGATAAATAACATCCTGTAACATCAAATCCCAGAATAAAACAGCTGTTATTGCCTGATTAGTATGTATGAAAAAAATTCAAAATGTCTAGTGTATGAGTAAATACTGCAAAGAACATGAAAATGAACGTCAAATGGAAGGGTTGCAAAGATAATGTTTTGTTCATTTACAAATGACTTTAAAAGAAAGTAAATCTCATATTAAATTCACTTAGGATATAAGATGAATAGAAATAAATATATTAGGTATGTCCTGAAAGATGAACTCTGTGAAAAAAAATATGGCTTGTTTAGCTTTGAAAAACACAATAAACAAATACATTTCAGTTATTTAACAATCTCAGTAACCTGAACCAAATTAGCTGAGGGGAGGAAAATTTAAGCGGACTTTAGATTTTACAAAACGTAACTCTACTACTTTAAAAACAGATGCAAAAACGAGGCTAACCCAAAGTTGCTTAGAAAAATGCCTACATTACTGGGTAACCATGATTTCCTATCAGTCTATCAATATATCGGCTTAAGTAACATTGATACTAGTAACAGTCCTGAGGTAGATACTATCATTATTCCTATTTCACAGATAGGAAAGCTGAGGCACAGAGAAATTAAGTAACTTGCCTAAGGTTAGTCAAGTAGTTAGTAAAAACTGGGATTTGAACCCAGCCTATGTTCTCCACCACTATACGGATTGTGTTAATGAAATGTATCTCCCTTGTTTAGTGAACTATTTATTTGCCTTTCAAGAACCTTTCATATATACTATTTCCATATCTGTAAAGGTAAACTTCAGTGGTATACTTATGGTTTTACAAATTCTAAATCAAACCAAATTTAAGGCAATGTGACATCTATGAAAAGTCATTAAAGAGAATAAAAAGTATAAGTGAACTCTGAGATAGTTTTATGTCTTAAGCACATTCTTGAGCACACACTTAAGACTACATACAATATAGCATTTGCATAGCACAGGATTAAAAATAAAAAGCGTAAAAAGTGTGACTTGTATAAAGACAAAAGTGGCTGAGAAGTTGAAAACACTGAGAATTATACATTCTACCTTATTACATGACATCTAAAACATTAAGATTTAATGTTTTATATATTATACACCACTGAAAGTGACAATAATTAAATAATATTTAATATAAAGTGCCACAGTATTAGTCAAACCTGATTAGTCGACACTAAAAATTTGCAAATTTCTACCCCGTGCTCAATGGGAAGAAAGTAAAAGCTTGTGCTGATTTAAGAATGGATAAATTTGGGTAGTAGATACTGAAGAGAAGTAAAGATAAAATGAGTATCAGAATTAGTTAACAAGTGAATACTTAATATGTACTTAAAGACAACATAAAACCTTCATAGTTAAGAGTAGAGTACCTGTGACAAATTTAAACTTCCTCATCTACTTGGATTTATGTGGGGAAAATAATACCTTTAAAATCAGTAATATTTTTCAAAGAAAAATACATCTTCATATATAGATTGTTATGGCTAATGAATAATGGACATACTAGATTAGACATAAATGAAATCCAGTGTTTAAAACTACAAAAAGGCTTAAATTTTTACTGAAGAATTCCCATAATTTCTCTAAAAGCCATAATTTTGTAATAAGTATGTCTAAGTTAATTTGCTCGTGAATAACATATCTTTAAAGTACATTCTTTGTTAAACAACTAAACTCTAAATCATCAAAGTTTACATCATTTACTTTCTATAAATTTCATTTTATAAACTTTGAGGTATGGGTACAAGTCACAAAGTCTCATTGGTCTATATTTTGATTATATTTGATTTATTCAAGTATAACTACATCAGTTACAGTACTTGCCAATATTTGTCAAATGATTCTTCCGACAGGAAGAACAGTAAGTTTATTTCATGATTTCATTATTACAGCATCAAGTTTTAGGGCAAGGAAGGCACTTGGTTCCACTCATTTAGCAATACTGATTACATGTCTGCCACTTATACAATGGAACCAAAGTTTAAATGTATAGATGTGTTTGTCCACTTATTTTAAGTAACCGTTTGAAGAGAAAATAAGTCACAACAAAAGCCATTTCAAGTTAGTGATTTTTTTAAAATATAAAATTTACATTTAAAATTTATTCTTCTTAAACACTATTTTGTTTGATTTCTACAAAACCATGATCCAATGGATGATCGCAAACATTTCAACAACATAATTACTACAAATATGAGAATTCCACCACATAGCTAATGTAAACATATATAAATAACACCATTCAGATAGAATGGTAAAAAGTCTTCCACCAAGAATTCTAATTGAAAAAATTCTTTTGAATATACATTTCTTTCCAATTGAGTAATGTCAAATTCCACACATCCTTCCCCCCCAAAAGTGAGATGTTATGGCACAAATAAGCATATTTAGCATTTTCAGTTTTTGGAGCTTGACCTGGAAAATAATGAAATTATGTTTCTAAATTATTCTGTAAAGAAACAATTATGTGAATTTTAAAACATGTTCCATTGTGCTCAGGAGATGCTTTATTCAAAAGGTATAGGAAAGTCAAAACCCTTAAAAGAGATTTGAAAGTAAAAGTAGTTAGGAAAGAGAAATGACTGTGTAACATTCTAAACTAAATAATTTGCTCATAGTTGGGGAGCTTAAAAAGAGAAAAATAAATGAGTTACAAACAGGTTTGGATACATAAAATAAACACAGGGTATATTTGCTTCTTTTCTTTTTTTCTGACTTGAAACAGAAAGAAACCAATAGAAAAGAAAAAGGTGGTTTAAAGCCTTCTATGAGATTATAAGGCTAGTTGTTTCAGAAGACAGACTGAGAACAGAACAACTTGCAACTATCTGTGACGTCAATGACTCTCAATTAGGGCAGCAGCAGGAAAATACACCATTAAAGACCTTTAACGTCCAAGTTACAAATTGTTCTTGAATGTCTATGAACAGGCAAAAAGCATTAAAAAAGAAGGAGAAAAAAAAGAATCTAAGCTTTAATAAGAGCAAGTGAATGATAAAAATATCAGTTTCTATCTCAGTGTATTTCTTAAGTCTTGTTATATATTACACATTAAACATTAACTCTATTATAGCACTACTCCAGTAATGAATGTTATTGTAAAAAGAATGCATACAAGATTTTTAAATGAACATTAACTTCTCTTTTTATTGGGAACAAGGCATAGTATAAATAATAAATTGAAACTTAACTCTCTCAGCCAACCTTCCTGGTGTAAGCCTTACTATTAAGACTAAAAAACCAAACCCAGTCCATTTGTCTAGTTTTGTACTGATAAACTGATTAAGCTATGGTGGTATGGTTCAGCTGTGTCCCCACCCAAATCTCATCTTGAATTCCCACATGTTGTGGGAGGGAACCAGTGGGAGGTAACTGAATCATGGAGACAGCTCTTTCCTATGCTGTTCTCGTTATAGTGAATAAGTCTCAAGAGATCTGATGGTTTTATAAGGGGGAGTTTTCCTGCACAAGCTCTCTCTCTTTGCCTGCTGCCATCCATGTAACACGTGACTTGCCCCTCCTTGACTCCCACCATGACTGTGAGGTTTCCCCAGCCACGTGGAACCGTAAGTCCATTATAAACCCCTTTCTTTGGTAAATGGCCCGGTTTCCGGTATCTTTATCAGCAGCACGAAAATGAACTCATACAGTAAACTGGTACCATTAGAGTGAGGCGCTACTGAGAATATACCTGAACATGTGGAAGCAACTTTGGAACTGGGTAACAGGGAGACGTGGGTTTAGAAGAAGACAGGAAAATGTGGGAAAGTTTGGAACTCCACAGATAGTTGTTTAATGGCTTTGACCAAAACACTGATAATTATATGGACAATGAAATCCAGGCTGAGGTGGTCTCAGATGGAGCTGAGGAACTTGTTGGGAACTGGAGTAAAGGTGACTCTTGTTATATTTTAGCAGAGACTGGCAGCATTTTGCTCCTGCTCTACAGATCTGTGGAACTCTGAACTTAAGGGAGATGATTTAGGGTGTCTGGTGGAAGAAATTTCTAAGCAGTGAAGCATTCAAGAGGTGACATGGGTGCTGTTAAAGGCATCCAGTTTTGAAAGGGAAACAGTGCATAAAAGTTTGGAAAATTTGCAGCCTGACAATGAGATTGAAAAGAAAAACCTGTTTCCTGAGGAGAAATTCAAGCTGGTTGTAGAAATTGGTATATGTAATGAGGAGTCAAATGTTAATCACCAAGACAATGGTGAAAATGTCTCTAGGCCATGTCAGAGACCTTGGCAGCAGCCCCTCCCATCACATGCCTGGAGGCCTAAGAGGAAAAAAATGGCTTCATGGGCCAGGTCCAGGGACCCCCTGCTGTGTGAAGTCTAAGGATGTGGTGCCCTGCATCCCAGCTGCTCTAGTCATGGCTAAAAGGGGCCGAAGTACAGCTCATAACTCATAACTTTATGAGTTATTAAATGCAAGTTTAAACACAATATTTCAATTTTCAAACTGGCAAAGGAGTTTTGATAAGATAACACTCAGTGCTCTTGAAGCTTTGAAGAAGACAGACATGTTTGTTTACAAACTGCCATTGGATGTGTAAGTCGGTATAACTTTGGGGGCACTTTGAGACTTCCACATCCAGAAAGAATAAAGGAGATTATCCTGGTTTTTCCTGAGTACAGCTAAAAATCTTGGACATAATATATAAAACCAACATAGCAAGACTCTGAAAACTGGAACGAAGAAAGCAGACCGGTTAGAGAACTTGAGACCAAAAGAGCAAAATGGCAGAGTCCCCTGGGTTTTCTTTTGTACCATATATCTCCAAGTGAGAGCCATAGAAACTGACAACTGGAAACACCAATGGACTCAGATTTTAAAAGCCCCAACAAAAACCTACACTCTCTAGCAAAAGACCAGGAAAGAGTATCTTAGCAAGACAGAAAACTTTGGGACAATAATTCCTCTACTCCTGCCAAGCACCACTGAAAAAACTGAGGTCTCACTTCAGTTTAAATGGCATAACCAAAATAACTGAAAATGCTATCACAGACATGCAAAAACATTTTCGTACTACATTTATTAAAAAACATATTATAAAACAGTACATAAAACAATACTGCATTTTATGAAAATACATGCGCATGCCCATACAAAGAAAAAAGGACAAAGAATCATACACCAAGGGTATTTATCATTACTTGGTAGAGGAATTATAGTAACTTTTCTTTTTTGTATCTTCCAAATTATCAACAGTGAACATGAATTATTAGACTGGGGATATTAAAATATGACAAACGGAAAAATAATTTACAAAACAATTTATGAAGGCTATTTACAATTTATGACCAAGTCCTCAAAAGCAATTGCAACAAAAACAAAAATTGACAAATGGGACCTAATTAAACTAAAAAGCGTGTACACAACAAAAGAAACTATCAAAAGAGTAAACAAATAAACTATAGAATGGGAGAGAATATTCAAAAACTATGCATCCAACAAACAACTTATATCCAAAATCTATAAAAAACTTAAATCAACAAGAATAAAACCATCCCATTAAAAAGTACGCAACGGATTTGAACAGACGCTTCTCAAAAGAAGAGATATAAGTGGCCAACAAACATATGAAAAAATGCTCAACATCACTAATCAGAGAAATGCAAATCAAACTACAAAGAGACACCATCTCACCCTAGTCAGAATGGCTATTATTAATAATTCAAAAAATACCAGATGCTGTCCAGGCTGCAGAGAAAAGGGAATGCTTATACACTGTTGGCAGGAATGTGAATTAGTTCAGCCACTGTGGAAAGCAGTTTGGAGATTTCTCTAAAAACTTAGAACAGAGCTACCATTCAACCAAGCAATCCCACTGCTGGGTATATAACCAAAAGAAAATAAAGCATTTCACAAAGAAAAAAAAATGCACTCCCATGTTCATCACAGCACTATTCACGAGCAAAGACATGGAACCTAGCTGCCAATCAACAGTGGACTGGATTAAAAAAATGCGGTACATATACAGCATGGGATACTATGCAGTCATAAAAAACAAACAAAATCATGTCATTTGCAGCAACATGGATGCAGCTGCAGCTGGAGGCCATTATCCTAAGTGAATTAACACAGAAATAGAAATCCAAATATTACATGAACTCACTTATAAGTGGGAGCTAAATCTGGGGTACACATGGACATAAAGATGGGAACAACAGACACTGAAGACTCCAAAAGGAGGAAGAGAGGGAAGAAATGGCTGAAAAACTTCTATTGGGTACTATGTTCACTATCTGAGTGACAGGATAAACAGAAGACCAAACCTCAGCATCATGTGATATACCCTTGTAATAAATCTGTGCATATACTCCGTGAATCTAAACTAAAAATGGAAATTTGAAAAAGTAAATTCACAAACATAAAATAAATACAAATTACAAAAATCATAACAGGTGCAGTTTTATTTTATATCTAAGAAGCTAACACAGATAAAAAGACATGAAAAATAGTTAAAGTAATAATAGAAAATAACAACTGTCATGGTTAAGATTTTCCTGTAGCACAAATCACTATATGATATGGTTTGGCTGTGTCCACAGCCAAATCTCAACTTGAATTGTATCTCCCAGAATTCCCACGTGTTGTGGGAAGGACCCAGTGGAAGGTAACTGAATCACGGGGGCTGGTCTTTTCCATGCTATTCTCATGATAGTGAGTAAGTCTCATGAGATCTCATGGGTTTATTAGGGGTTTCTGCTTTTGCTTCTTCCTCATTTTTCTCTTGCTGCTGCCATGTAAGAAGTGCCTTTTGCCTCCTGCCATGATTCTGAAGCATCCTCAGCCTATAGAACTGTAAGTCCAATTAAACCTCTTTCTTCCCAGTTTCAGGTATGTCTTTATCAGCAGCATGAAAACAGACCAACACAGTAAATTGGTCCCAGTAGAGTGGGGCATTGTTGAAAAGATACCCAAAAATGTATAAGTGACTTTGGAACTGGTTAACAGGCAGAGGATGGAATGATTTGGAGGGCTCAGAAGGACAAGAAAATGTGGGAAAGTTTGGAACCTCCTAGAGACCTGTTGAATGGCATTGATAAAAATGCTGATAGTGATATGAACAATAAGGTCCAGGCTGAGGTGGTCTCAGATGGAGCTGAGGAACTTGTTGGGAACTGGAGTAAAGGTGATTCTTGTTATGTTTTAGCAAAGAGACTGGTGGCACTTTGGCCCTACCCTAGAGATCTGTGGAACTTTGAACTTGAGAGAGATTATTTAAGGTATCTGGTGGAAGAAATTTCTAAGCAGCAAAGCATTCAAAAGGTGACTTGGGTGCTGTTAAAAGCATTCCATTTTAAAAGGGACACAGAGCATAAACGTTCACAAAATTTGCAGCTTGACGATGAAGTAGAAAAGAAAAACACATTTTTCGGAGAGAAATTCAAGCCTGTTGCAGAAATTTGCATAAGTAGCAAGGAACCTAATGTTAATCACCAAGACCATGAGGAAAATGTCTCCAGGCCACGTCAGAGACCTTCACTGCAGTCTCTCTCATCATAGGCCTAGAGGCCCAGGAGGAAAAAGTGGTTTCATGGGCCACCCCCTGCATATTGTGTGCAGCCTAGGAACTTGGTATCCTGTGTCCCAGTCACTCCAGCAGTGGCTGAAAGGGCCCAACGTAGAGCTCAGGCTGTGGCTTCAGAGGGTGCAAGCCCCAAGCCTTGGCAGCTTCCATGTGGTGTTGACCCTGTGGTGCATAGAAGTCAAGAACTGGGGTTTGGGAACCTCTACCTCGATTTCAGAAGATGTATGGAAATGCCTGGATGCCCAGGCAAAAGGCTGCTGGAGGGGTGGCGCCCCCATGGAGAACCTCTGTTAAGGCACTGTGGAAGGGAAATGTAGGGTTGGAGCCCCCATACAGAGTCTCTATTCTGGCACTGCCTAGTGGAACTGTGAGAAGAGGGCCACTGTCCTCCAGATCCCAGAATGATGACAGATCCACCAACTGGTTGCATCAGGAAAAGTTGCAGACACTCAATGCCAGCCTGTGAAAGCAGCCAGGAGGCAGGCTATACCCTGCAAAGCCACAGGGGCAGAGCTGCCTAAGACCAGGGAACCTACCTCTTGCATCAGTGTGACCTGGATGTGAGAGACCTGGAGTCAAAGGAGATCATTTTGGAGCTTTAAAATGTGACTGCCCTGCTGGATTTTGGACTTGCATGGGGCCTGTAAACCCTTTGTTTTGGCCAATTTCTCCTATTTGGAATGGCTGTATTTACCCAATACCTAGACCTCCATTGTATCTAGGAAGTTAACTAACTTGCTTTTGATTTTACAGGCTCATTGGCAGATAGGACTTGCCTTGTTTCAGATGAGACTTTGGACTGTGGACTTTCGAGTTAATGCTGAAATAAGACTTTGGGGGACTCTTGGGAAGGCATGATTGCTTTTGAAATATGAGGACATGAGATTAGGAGGGGCCGGAGGTGGAATGATATGGTTTGGCTGTGTCCCCACTGAAATCTCAACTTGAATTTATCTCCCAGAATTCCCACGTCTTGTGGGAGGGACCCGGGGGGAGGTAAATGAATCATGGGGGCTGGTCTTTCTCATGCTATTCTCATGAGAGTGAATAAGTCTTACGAGATCTGATGGGTTTATCAGGGGTTTCTGCTTTTGTTTTTTCCTCATTTTTTTCTTGCCACCGCCATGTTAAGAAGTGCCTTTCACCTCCTGCCATGATTCTGAGACCTCCCCAGCCATGTGGAACTGTGATTCCAATTAAACCTCTTTTCCTTCCAAATTTCGGGTATGTCTTTATTAACAGCATGAAAACCAACTAATACACTATAAAAGGAGAAATGGTCCTCTGAGCTACTCTTCCAAAGGAAGTTTAGGATTATAGCAATGTTGAAAAGTTTTCTTAACCCTCTCTGCTGGCATCAGACTTTCCATTTTTAAGTAGTAGCTCTACATTTCCCCACTAAAGTTTTCCTTGTGACCACGCAAAACCATATTAGTTCTTTTTGCTTCTCAGAATTCACGTAACAATCTGAGCAACACGTTTACAGGATCAAAAACTATTTTTCTACTTAATGATATTATGTCTCCCTCCTATGAATCCCCAGAGTACACTGTTTGTTGGTACCTCTCATATTTTGCGTCTTCCAGCTACTTTTGTGCTTGTTTTATCTGTTCAACTAGACTGTGAATCCCCTATGGTCAGGGGTTATCTTACTCATCTTTACGTACCATGAAATGCCTAGCACAATATGTCGTACTCAGTTAATAAATAAATTGTCTTGTTCCATTAGGTGAGCAGTAAGAACAATTACGAACATTTCAAATCAGGCATCTCACCTTCTGCTTCTAATACTTATAGTACATAGCTTAGGTCTAGGCACAGTGATGTATAATGTATACTTATTGACTCCTATTTACTGAAATATCAAGAAATATGTTGTAGAATGCATGATATCTAATGCTGCTGGAAACAAAAATTTTGAAACATATAAGTGAAAGAGCAGGTAAAGTAGTCCTTAACTTTAGTCTCATAAAAAAACAAAATAAATGGAAAATTTATACATGAAAAAAGTTCAGTAATTGGATTTAGAATTTAGAATTCAAGGTGCTATGGTTTGTATATATGTGTCTCCCCACAATTCATATGTTGACATATGCAATGCAAAAGTATTACCTCTTAATACCTCAAGTAGGCCCACAATGCAAAAGTATTAAAAGGTAGGGCCTTTGGAAGATGGTTAGGTCACAAGAGCTCTGCCCTTATAAATGAGATTAGTGTTCTTACAAAAGGCTTCAAGGAAGCTTTTTTACTCCCTTGCCCATATGAGGACACACAGAAGGTGTCACTTATGAGGAACAGGTCCTCATCAGACACTGAATCGGCTGGCACCTTGATTTTGGACTTTCCAGCCTCTACAATTGTAAGCAATAAATTTCTATTGTTTATAAGTTACCCAGTCGAATGTATTTTTTCATAGCAGCTCACATGGACTAAGACAGAAAGTAAAGAAAAAACAATTAGCAGTAAAAAAAAAAATGTTATGCAACCAGGTTTCCAATAAGCTAAATAAAAGTTAGAATTGAAAGTCATAAAATTCCTTCACTGGAGAACTAAAACATTAAGCCTGTGAAGATTTAGCCACTGAAATGTTTACAGGTAAGGGGATGGTATGAAATGACTTACTCTATAACCATATTTTGTATAAACAAAAACTGTGAATAATAAAAAAGCGAGAAAATCTCTGTAAATAGCACCTTCACAACTGTAATAGCTGCTCCCTTTACCCCCTAAACAAACACAAAATACAAATAACCACTCCACTATGCTTACAGGTGCCCTTCATGCATGTCATCGTTGAAGAACATAACTCAATGACCCGAACAGCAAACATTCCTGGTTCCTCTGCTGGCACTGTCAAAATGGAAATCTAAAAAGCAAAAATAAAGTATCAGACACAGCTGTTAGATCTCATTTTCATTCTTCTAACATTAAAATGCTATTAACTTCTAAACTGAGTATCTTTTTCAAACATCTCTTGATGTCTGAAAAAAATATGGCTTGTAAGGATTTAATTTTGGAACAGAATTTGAAACATATTTATGTATCTTTTCATAATTCTCATAGATAACAACTATTTTAAATACATTTAATATTTATTTAATCCTTACTTACTATGGGTTTCTTACTATAAACTTATTATAGGTTGAGTAACCATTATCTAAATTCCAAAATACTCCAAAATCCAAAATTTACTGCCGACATGATGCTCTAAGGAAATGTTCATTGGAGCATGTTGCTCATTGGAGCATGTTGGATTTCAGATTTTCAAATTAGGGACATTCAACTGGCACACTCCAAAATCTGAAAAAATCTGAAATCCCAAACACTTCTGGTTTCAAGCATTTCAGATAAGGGATATTCAATTTGTATTTTCAAAGGATACAATTAGGACTTCTTAGTTCTGAAATATGTGTACTTTGCTGTTTGAAATTAGACCATATTAAATCAATCTTGATTACTCATAATGGCTAAAAACAGCAACTAGCACTAATAATTAAAGATGTTACCCATTCCAATCATATTGAAGCAAGCAAACTAAATATATATCAAAACATTTGAAAACAAATAATTTTTAAACACTCCATTAATAAAAGTAGGAATTCAGAATCAAAAGTAAAATGTAAAATTATTCTTAAGTACTATTTATTGATATGTAGTATACTATCCTAGGCATTAATGATATGCTAGATGGTTTTATATTTAAAAACTTTAAATGATCTTCAGGTCAATGTTTCTTTTTTTTTTTTTTTGAGATGGAGTCTCAACTCTGTTGCCCAGGCTGGTGTACAGTGGTACAATCTTGGCTCACTGCAACCCCCGCCTCCTGGATTCAAATGATTCTCGTGCCTCAGCCTCCCAAGTAGCTAGGATTACAGGCATGCATTACCACACCTGGCTCTCTCTCTCTCTCTCTCTCTCTCTCTATATATATATATATATATATTTTTTTTTTTGTATTTTTTGTAGAGATGGGGGTTTCACCATGTTGGCCAGGCTGATCTCGAACTCATGACCTCAAGCAATCCAGCTACCTTGGCTTCCCAAAGTACTGGGATTATAGACATGAGCCACTGCGCCCGGCCCAGGTCAATGTTTCTTTGTAGATCCTAAAGTTTCAATACTAATCCTCAATCTAATCTTCAATCTCAGGAAATTTTATCCTCTCACATAGAAAATACTTATCAAAAGGGAAAAGTGCATTTGCACTTTGCCCTATAAGTGCTATGCTACATTTTGACTGAGAATGTCACAGTGATGGCCCAAAGAGGAAACACCTAAAACAAATTTTACAATAGAAATTATTTTGATAACCATGACTATCCTACTTTTATGTACATTTCTGGCCTCAAAATGTTTCAAAAACTTATTTCTCCATGTTCCTCTCAACTCCCTTTGTTCATGATAGGAAATGCACTTTGGCATTAAAGAGATAGTAGCCACTAAGACATTGAATGTTGAACAACAGTTAAATGAGTATAACTAAAAACATGACCATAATTGGAAAAGTATCTTAATGGGTGCAATAACATGTAAGGACTTCTTTTGATTTCTACAACTATCACTTTTTTTTTTTTTTAACTGAGATGCAATTAGTAACCTCCTACTACAGTACCTCCGTCACCTGAACTCTGAGAAGTTAACTGTCTTAAACCTCATAGAGATGATAAAAAACCATCAAAAAAGAACTCCCTCAACCCTCTAATACCATAAAATTTACCTGGACCCACACCTATTCTTCCCTCTAAGTCCCATCATTCTATCTATACTGTACAACTCAAAAAAAAAAAAAGAAAAGGGGGGGCGGAGAAGATGAAGGAAGAAAACTCTCTACAGGAAACAAAGAAAGACAAGCAGGACACACACTTTAGACTGATCACTCTGAAGGATATGTAGAAGGCAGATTTGAAGTAGACAAGATGAGAGAAGAATGACCAATTATGAGTCAGAGATGATGAGTCCCGTAACTGGAACAGTGAGAAAAGGCAGATCAAAGCAACTTTTAGAAAGTACATTGAAGGACGTGAAGTTGATGAGATGTCAGAGAGGGAAGGAAGAAGTTGCCATTGAAAGGATGTCAGAACTATTCCCAGAAGTAGGGAACACTGGATGAGGAGCAATTTGCAGAGGGAAGATGGTGAGTTAAGTTTTGAGTGTGTTCCATTTGACAGACGTCCAGCAGGAAGCTTGTGGGCCAGACACTCCTGGGAGATATAGAAGTGTCTGTCACCAAGATTTATGCAGAATTGATATCATGAGACTACACAGAGTCATCTAGTGAGTATGCCTACAGCAAGACAAACTGTGGGCTGAGAGAAAAACACTGAGGAGCCCTGATATTTAAGGACTGGGTAAAGGAACAAGAGCCCACTAACGAAGTAGAGAGGAAACAGAGTCATGAGGGGAACCACAAGAGCAGAGTTTCATGGAAGCCAAGAGTACAGACTTTCAAGAGAAATGGAATAATAACATTGTCAAAAGTCCCAGTAGACAAGAACTAAAAAATATCCCCTAGCTCTGACTTCTGTGAAGTTATTAATGAATTTAGCAAGAAAAAAAATGTGGCAGAAATATGAGGATAGAAACCAGGTTGCAGTGTCATAGAAATGAATGGGAGGTAAGGAACTGGTGGCAGCAAGTATAGACACTGTCTTGAAAATGTTGATAAGAGGGAAGATAGCTAGAGATGGGGACAGAATCAAGGGAGTGGTTCCTTTTTTATTTTTAGAACAGAAAATGCTAGTGTGTGTGTGTGTATATATATATATTAGCATATATGAAATAGAAAATGCTTGCTTGTGTATGTGTGTGTGTGTGTGTATGTGTGTGTATGTCTGTTCAAAAACAAAATGGTGCCAGCAACAGTGGGGAGACGCTGAAGATACAGGAGAGAGAGCAGGCAATAAAGGGTGGGGTGTGTGGGGGTGTGTGTGTGTGTATGTGTGTGTCAAGGGCACTTGTCAAAGGGGCTGGCTTTGAACAAGGAGGGGAGCCTCCTGATTCATTCGTGAGTTAAAGTACACACGTGGTGGTGGGACAGGAAGTCAAAGACTACTGTGCGTGGTGGATAGCCTCACTATTTTCAGTGAAGCAAGGTCGGGGGAGGGGCAGCGGGGTGAGAGGAGCAAGGGATAAGCAGGGTGGGTAAAATCATGAAGACCTGCATTAGGCACTGAGGGAAAAGGGAAAGGGAGATGTCAGGCCAGTGGAAGAACTGACTGGTGATGTGTGCTGAAGGTCCAGCTGAATAACGCTGGCACCCTTGCATCTGTGGCATGGTTAGTCTGTCTGGTTGTACGGTTTTCTTAAGCAGCCATCAGTGATCCAGGTGAAGATTATAGCCTGACTCAGGGATGGGATCTTCCTCTGTGGGTGTAGTGGAAGGATATGACAACATGGGTACTGGGAGTGTCAGACAAAGAGCAATTCAGAAGATTTACTATGGGGTCTAGCATAGGGAAAAGGAAAAGGGCAGAAGGGAGATAAACTGAAAAGAAACAAGAGGGAATGAGGAATTGTACATCTCAACAGATTGGGGAGCGGGGGGAGGTAAGAGAATGAAAGAGTTGGAAGGATAGGGGCAGATTAATGCCACTATAGATCCATGATCTTCAGACTCAACTGGGCCATTAACATTGCTCAGCAATTTGACCATGAGACAGTACACTCTCCGACTCCTTATGATGATTATTTTATATCTTTCCTTGAGCTTCCACCTATCCACATTTGCACACCCCACTCTCAAAAGATGGCCTCACTTTGTTTATAATTTAAAGAATAAATGTAACCCATAAGATGGGAATTCCCAAATCTACAAATGTATTAACCCTCTGGTTTCAACGTGTCTCCCATTCCATCCAAGGGCAACATTTCTGCCTGTTCTCTGAATTTTAGCCTCCCCAGCCTTTGCCTGAACCTTGATCCATCAATTATCCTCCTCCTTACTTCGGTATCTTCAACCTCTCCCTCTCTACTGGCTTCATCCCATCAGCTGAAATATATACACTAATCTTTTAAAGTAAAGAAACACCCTCTTCATCTCCACGTCCCTCTTCAAAGACCAGTTCCTCTCTCTTACTCTCTTCACAGCTTAGCTTCCTCCAAGAGTTATCTCTATTTGCTCTCTTCACTCTTCTGCCTCCCTGGCACTCTTTGATCCACTCACAAACCTCATAGCTTACTGGGAGATACAGATAATAAACCAGTAATTGTAGGAGAGTGGAGTAAGTAATATAATAGCTGCTATACTATTTCTTCTACACGCCCATGCTCACACTTGTCACACTGAATTACAGTTAATACTTATCAGTATCCGTATTCTCCAGACTGTAAGCTATTTGAGAGCAGAGATGCTATCATAGTGACCATTGTCTCCTTAGAACGCAGCAACACTGGCTGGAAGGTAAAAGGCACTCATTGTTTGCTGAATGGCTTAATGAAAATATTTATACTTACACATGTAACAAGTATATTTGGGGGACTTTTTTGTATATAATGTTCATTTATTACCAATAAAAATTGGGACAAATGAATTGACTTTATCCACTTACACACTTCTTTTATATAAGAAGCAGCTTTCAACTTAAGGAACTATAGGAGCCTACTTTTAGCACATCTACTGAGTAAGGTGATTTTATCAGTAACTATAAAATATGGTCAGAAGGAGAACTGGGTACCCTGGAATTTAAGAGGTCTGACTGAGGAAAAATTAGAGGCATAATGCCATTCCTCTATGGAACTGGGGGTAAGGAGAAAGAAGAGAGTACCAAAATGAATAATGGTAGTAAGGAAACACCATAACTGGGGATATGTGTGGAAATTCATTCACACCAGGCCTAACAGTGGACTTACAATCATTGCCATAGGGTTGGCTACTATCTTTTCCTCCCAGATTTTTAAATGTATTATCTGGGGATTCTCTTTTTCTTCCCATAACAATGTATTTTCAACTTCCCAGAAATAATTGTCAAAATCTAGTATTTAGTCTGATTTTCCTAAAATAAATCTATTATATAAGATGCAACTATTTGTTCCATTGGATGGAAATCCTTAAGAAACCAATGCCATTACATTATTGCCAGCGTGTATTTTTTAAAAACACATTTAAAAAATACTACGAGTATCCCTAATCCAAAAATCTGAAATCCAAAATGTTCTAAAACCCCCCAAAAAAACCCTAAAATCCAAGCACTTCTGACCCCAAGCATTTAGGAGAAGGGATATTCAAACTTTAGTACATATAGCTTAATATGCTGTATTTTGCCAATATTGATTTATACATATTACTACGTAGATTAAATTAGTAACAATGTTATTAGAAAGCACAGGACTCAATGAGGTATCATCTCACACCTTTCAGGATGGCTATTATCAACAAGACAAGAGACAACAAGTGTTGACGAGGATGTAGAAAAAAGCAGACCCTTGTATGCTGTTGGTTGGAATGCAAATCTATACAAACATTATGGAAAACAGTATGGAGGTTCTACAAAAAAATTAAAAATAGAATTATCCTATGATCCACCAATCCAGCTTCTAGATATACATCCATCAGTATCTCAAAGAAATGTCTGCACTCCCATGTTCAATGCAGCAGTATTCGTTGCAGCCAAGATTTGGAAACAACCTAAGTGTCCATCAATGGAAGAATGGGTTTTTAAAAAATGGGGTGTGTGTACGTGTAAACAATGGAATGTTATTCAATCTTTAAAGAAGAAAGCCCTACCATTTTCAAGAACATAGATGAACATGGAGGATATTATGCTAAGTGAAATGAGCCAGAAACAAAAAGGAAAATACTGCATTATTGCATTTATATGTGAAATACAAAAAACTTCAAAGTCATAGAAGCAGAGAATAAAACGGTGCTTGCCAGGAGTTAGGCAAAATGGGGAGCCGTTGGTCAAAGGGTACAAACTTTCAGTTACACAAAAAGAATAACTTTTAGAGATCTAATGTACAGCACAAGACTACAGTTAATAATATGGTATTGTATATTTAAAATTTGCTGAAAGTAGATCTTAAGTGTTCTCACCACAAGAAAGGTAACTATGTAAAGAGATATGTTAATTAGCTTGACTGCAGTGATTAGTTCACCATGTATATATATACCGAAACATCTTCATATATACAACTTTTATTAAAAATATATAGGACTGAATTTACCTGTTGATCTGAATCTGTTTTTAGGACAGATCTATCTGTAATCAGCACTGCCCTGGAGATCTGCCTGTAATGCATAAAACAGTGAAGCAGTAATTCTGATTCCATGGATAAGTTCCGTTTATAGTTATATAACCACCAGAAGGCACGTTTCAAAGATTTAAGTCAGGATAAAAGTGTCACCTCCCCAAACCAAGTCAAGTTCGGCTTTAATCTTTTCTTGGCTCATGAAAGAAGAATGCCTGACCTACAGACAAACCCCAGCTGAAGTAAAGGAGTTGAAATTATGCTAGGCTCCCCTAATACCAGACCCTGTAAAACAAGTAAGATATTGAATATATCTTTGGTTTGGCATTTATTTGTAAGTTACCTGAAGAACAGAATTATACAGAAATGTCAGTAAAATTACCTTCACTTGCTAATGGGTGGAGGGGGCCTTACCTGTATTGCACACGTGAGCACATGTTCTCAGAAAAGTAACTGTCCTCCACGAGGAAATGCTCAGAGATAATTCTCTGACCAAACTGATCTATAATTGCTTTACATCTATAAAGAAGATAAGCATACCATAAAAGTTCATATTAATAATTAAATAATTGAGAAAAACAACATAATCAGCTACCAATTTTGAATCTAAAATGAATTTCTTGTGACGACAAGATTTAAAACTTGCCTACAATTCCACGTTTTCTGACACAAAACTGACACTAAATGACAGAATATATATTCTTGTTGCTGTTTTGAGGGCTTTTGAAGTACAAAATGAACATGGAATACAACTTAAACATGTATTTTGAATGCCATTAATAAGAATAAAGTCAGGATAAGAATTATAGTAACCGGAAGTTTCCTAATATTTAGGAACATAGAAGCATTTCCTTTGTTTAGAAAACAGGCTTTCTCCCCATCCCCCTTCACAGTTCTAAGAAAAGAAAGAGAGAAAAATTGATTAAATACCTTGTTATACCATTCACAGCCTGTAAAGGCCTTTTACAGGGCTTTTATTTTTCTGTTAAACGTTGTTTCTCTTTTGTCCAAGAATAGCTATATGATCACGTGTTGGATAATGTTTGAAACAGAAAAATGTGATAGAGCTTCTTTTAATATCTGTTTCCACTTTACTTCAAAGGATGATCACAGAAAGATTTCTTTGAAGTGCTGTTTCCAAATAAGGAAAACACTTATGCATGGACATTATCAGGTCTCTGTCATCTGATATGTGTTGGGACAATGAATCATATAGAACCCTCCATTGACCTTCTTTCAATGTGTCTAGATAAAAGGATGAAAATTAGAATCCATCTCCTTGCAGTGCCACAAGTTATAAATGTACTTTATAGGGCTCATTATCCAAACTAATGGACTAAGGGCAACATCCTTGAAATGGACTTACCAGCACTGACAAAGCCAGCATGCAATATTTCAGGAACTATATGCAAATGACTGTGTGTTTGCTATATCTTTTGATTATGGAAATATCAATTTATTTGTGTCACAGCTTCTCCTTTGGGGAATAGAATTATTTTATTAGAAATGAACTTATGTGTTGTCCCTCATAAAATGTAAGCAAATTAATTCCGAAAGCATACTGTGAAATATACTGGTATAAGTTAAAATCTGTTCAATGACTCTAAAAATAAGCCATATAAGTGATATTTTCCAGGAATAAAGGCATTAAAAATAAAATGACCAACACTCAAGACCAGTAGTGAGAGGAATTTAATCTGCATTTCCTAAAGGCAGCTTATGATATGCTGGTATTTTTGAATAAATGGCATCCCACTGCTGTAAGGATAGACTATGATGTCTAATGATGTCACATGTACATTAATAGACATTTTAACCAATTAACCACCTTTAAATATAACGTTTGTTATATTACAGTAATATTTACATGATTTTTTCCATCTCATCTCCACCTTCTTTCTCTTCTACACTTCAGTTTCTATACATACCTCCTCATATTTCATTGAACTACAGCTCTTGCCTTATAAAATACTTAACAAAATACATCTGAAGTATTTACATCTGATATTTTCCAAAATAATGTTTTAAAAACTGAAAATATAAGTAATTCACTCAGTCTTCTATTTTAAAACACTCATATACCATTTGAAACACAAAGTACTTCAGGCAACTGAGAAGAGAAATCTGCTGTCATTAAACATCAATCTCTATTTGTCCTGTAAGCACTGACAAGCCTTTTTCTTACCTTTAATTCAGAGACTATGTAAAGTCAAGAGGAAATAACTGGGCAGAAAAAAGGGGGTGTTCAATTTCTGTATCTTGATAGGGGCTTACGTTATACAGATTTATCATTTGTTAAAACTCAGTTAAGAGCACTGAAGATTTGGACACTTCACTGTATGTAAATTTACATCAAAAGAAAAACACTAAACAAATATTGAGCTCCAGTTAATAAAATGTAAGCTGAAGTATTTAGGGGAAATTTAACTGACATCTGCAATTTACAGTAAAATGCAGTAAAAAGGTGAATCGATACAAGGATAGAGGGGTTAATATTTGGGTAGATATGTGACTAAACAAGTTTATTAAAACGTTAATTATAGAATCCGGGAGGTGGATATACAGGTGTTCTCTCGAAATTCCTTCCATGTCAGTATAAGTTTGAAAATGTTCATCATAAAATGTTAAAATAAAACTGGGGGAGGGGGTCAGTGTTAATATAAATCTCAGACCTGAGTGTAAGTCTTTACAAAGGGTTCCCATTTAAACTGCATTATTAAACCTGGCCCTCAAGCTTTGTAGGCTTCTAAACATGAACAAGGTTGTTTTGGTGGTAGCCATACCTTTGTTGACAGACATTTGTTTCAAAAGTTATATTAGAAAGAACTAATGGAGATCACTCAAAAGGCAAGAATGGGGGTGTGGGAGTTAGGGAGCTCAACCATACCAGGAAAAGATACTAACACATGTGCCTATTTATGCTGAGGCTTCTAATGAAACGGTGATTCTCAGAGGAGAAGGAGGAGAAGGAAGCAAATCAGAATCACACCTGGGGGACTTTTTTAAATTATAAAGTACCCCTGGAGATTCTGATAAGCTCCCAAATCCCAAGAAAGAATCACTGTCAAGCGTGTCACTGTTACTGTTGTATCTTTTATGTTGTGCTAGGTGAAGAAAAGTCAAGGGCTATTGGTACAGATAAAATACGTTTCTGCAAAAATTGAGGTGATGGTCGTATATGCCCAAGTCTCAGTCTGGTAGATGATAATCACATGACTCACCTGATAATATCACGCTGAAGTACTAAGGCTCTAGGCTTAAGCAAAGCTGCTCAAATCAAGACATGTTTAAGCAAGTAATAAGATTTGTTTTCCTCTCAGACATTTAACTTACTGTCATATATTCGGCCTAATTGAGAAAACAATGAATAAAAAACCATTGATTTTGATCTAAATTTAGTCTTTGTATTATAAAGATTCATTTTAAAAAATCAGATGACATTTAATTAACAGAAAGCAGCAAAATTAAACAGTGCTGCCAGAGTCATGAAAATACCCTTCCCACATAAACCTGAGGAAGCCAGGAAAGATTAAATCATGTAAGATTTAGTTGAGGGCCTTGCTGAGCCTCATAGATAGTAAGTTGAGGAGGAACATAACAGGTGTCCCCAGTTACAGGGACACAATGACCAAGCTGATCATACAAAACACTGAAGGCAGAGAGAACATTTCTAGAGCTAAGCTTTCTAAATCAACAAATCACAAGTTACTCAGTTCTTGGTTCAATGATATAAGTGTGTAAATAGCAAAATGATGATGAGGAAGAAAATAGTAAGATGAAAACTCAATATCTGGAATTTGGCCCAGAAGAGAAAAATAACACTAAAAGGAGTATTCAATCTCTGTGATCTTCAGAATGAATATACCAAATAATTTTATGATAAAGAAAGCAGAAATCGCATATGGAATAATTTAAAGGAAAATGTATAAGGAAATTAGAAGACTCTCAATCACTAAAGAAAACAAAATAATTTTCCCTAGTCACTATGGCCTTCTGAGCTTTCTCAAACACACTAGTTCAAACGCCACCTCATCCATAAAACCATTTCAAATGCTTCCCACTCATTTTTTTTGGGTGAAAAACACTCTAATAGTTCTAAACACCATTAACAGGCAAATAACTTCAAATCTATAGTTTTAGGCTCTGACCTCTGCTAAGCTCTGTATCCATATTTGTAACTGTCTATTATCTATTACTTTCTGGATAGACTCCAAGCTCCCTTTTAATAAATAATTGAAAAACAAAAATTGTATATATTCAAGGTGCATAATGTAATGACTTGATATTCACTGTGTAGTGATTACCTCAAATTAACACATCTATCGCCACCCATCACTACCATCTGTGGGTGTCATGAGGAACTTAAAACCTGCTCTTACCAAATCTCAAGGAGAAATACAGTATTATTAGCCAAGCGTTTTTTCAAAACTAGCATGCTGCAAACTGAGTTTATCATGGCTCCTCACCTGCTCCCACTCCCATGGAATCCCTATGTCAGCTAATGGCATAACCAGCAGTTCTCCTACCTCAAATCTCTTCTTATATCTAGTCTGCTATAACATTTTGATTCCACCTTATAAATACTTCCTGAAACTAGCCTCTTCTCTCCATCTCCACTGATACTGACTTAGACTCTTATAATGTCTAATAAGATGATCTGCTAGCAAATTGGTAGTTCATTTGTTTAACATAAATGTATAGCATAACAACCATGTGTGCTGTTCTAAGAGGTAAGAATAAAAATATTTTGCTCTAAAGGACAAGATTCAGACAGAGACAATTTTTGAAGATTCAGGCAGACACAATTTTAAGACAATAGCAAAGTCCGGTGATAACAGATAAGGATAGGGAATTGCACAGTACTAGAAGAGATACCTAACTCATCTTATGGTGGAGGGATGGAGCATCAGGGAATGCTCTTTGGAGGAAGTGACACATTTGTTGCTTTTAAAGGATAACATACAGTTAAGCAAGCAAATAAGGATACAGATATCTCAGGTAGAAGGGCAGCATTTGCAGGGTTACAAAGGCAAGTAAGAGAAGAGCAGGTACAGAGACCCATGAACAGTTCAGTATTATGTGACAATAAAATGAAAGGCAAGTAGGGAAGAGAGATGAGCCTAGACAAGGAAACAGACGCCAGATTACAGAGTCTCACCCATCATGTGTCATATAAAAAGGTCTTACACTTTATTCTGAGATTATATAAAGGCGCTGAAGCTTTTTAAATGAGGGGGCCAGATGTGCATACTGAACAGATCTCAATGTGCAATTATCTTATAAATTTAGTTGTTCTGTAATGTCCCCCAGTAGACTCTACGTTCCATGAGAACAAAGACTCTGATTGTCTTATTCTCTGCTGTATCCCCAGTGCCTGGCACAAAGAAAACAAATAATACTTGTTGCATGGATGGGTGAATGGATGGATGGTTAATGAAGTATTCTGTACTTGTGAATAGTGTAGAGACAGGAAAAAAATGATACCGAATCTCTGATTTAGGAGGTAAAGAATCACTTTCCATCACAGTGCTTCTTCCAAATCATTGCCAGAATTACCAACTTAAAAGTAGCAAATCTAATCTTGTTTAAAACTATCTGATTATAGTCCAAATTCCTTACTAGCATAGCACAGAAGAATCTTCACAATAGGTATCCCCCACCACTGGATTCCAAGGTCTCCAACTGTATTAACAGTTACTGTTAGCTAACATAGCTAGCACTTAAAATGTGTAACAAATGGTTCTACAACCTTTATCTATTTAGTTAATACTTATAATAACCCTACGAGGTAGGTGTAGTCAATTGTCCAAGTTTCTAAATAAAGAAACTGGGTCATAGAGAGTTAAACAATTGCTCAAGTACACACAGCTAGTGACAAAGTCAGGATCCAAATCCAATCTATCTAACTTTAGAGCTGTACTCTTTACTGAAGTCTCCTTTGTATACAAGGGCAGGTTCCATGTTTTATTCACTTCTTTATGCCCATAACAACTAGCATGGGGGGTGGCAGATGTTAAGTATCTAGAATATGACCACTACCATTTTACAAGCAGGCCATGCTAAAATCAGTGCTTCAGCAATGACAAATGGTGTTAAGAATCAGTCACCTCAAACATGGTCTAACATTCTATTCATTACTTCCAAGTATCTAGAGAAGGCATAGACAGCTGGACATGGTGGCTCATGCTTCTAATTCCAGCACTTTGGGAGGCCAAGGCCAGTGGATCACCTGAGGTCAGGAGTCTGACACCAGCCTGGAAACATGGCAAAACCCCGTCTCTACTAAAAATATAAAAATTAGCCAAGCTTGGTCATATGCCTGTAATCCCAGCTACTAGGGGGGCTGAGGCAGGAGAATCACTTGAACCTGGGAGGGGGAGGTTGCAGTGAGCTGAGATTGCACCACTGCACTCCAGCCTGGGTGACAGAGCGAGACTCTGTCTCAAAAATAGAAAAAAAAAAAAAAAAAAAGGCATAGACATCAGAAAAATATATCTGACATCATAAAATATATATTCCTGACATCAGAAAAATATATTCCTGACATCAAGAGAGAGTCATAGTAGGAAAGCAGGTAAGTGAGACAGCTGAAGTACACAGGAAACAGTAGCTGAAGTAATTAATTACAACTATTGGTTATAGATGTATCTGGTCCTGGTCCAAGGTCTTTTCTACCCTACCAAAATATCAAATACTATACTACTAAATGGCCAGATCTAATTTACAGGAGTTTTACCTGGTCAGCATAGCTGCAAAGGAAAACAAAACTATTCAACTAGAACATTCAGTGTTTCCAAAAACAGTCAACGGAAGCATGCAGTATTAGAATTTAGTGAAAAGGTTTAGAAAAGAACCACTGATACGTACCTACATCCTCTCAAATAAGAAAGCAGAATCAATCAAACAAAAATGAAAAATAAAATCTGGCTGAAAATACGTATGCATTTGGTTACACATTCCATATACCATGATTTAATGTGCCTCCTCAATGCCCTATTTCTTCTCTCAAAGTTGGTACAGTATTTTGATGTATAATCACCACATTAAACTCAATGCTGTGATCACTTATGCCTCTCTCAGTTTTCCTAAATGGACAGTGCAAAGAAAAGCACAAAAAGGGTTATAGTCAGTCTTTAATCTTTATTCATTTATTTAAGTCAAAGTTATTGAGTATAATGGCTACTAGGAACCTGCTGGGGGGTTCTGGAGATACAACAGTGAGATCCTTCCTTTTCTTAAAGAGAACTTATGAAATGATCATACGAGGGGACATGACAGTGGGGAGTGGAGACTGACAGAGGGTTCTGATGTACTCTGTGGGATCACAGAATAAACTCAGAATTTTGACTCAAAGTATAAGTAGTTCTTAACTGTCCTAAACAGGAGAGAGGATGTCAAGTGTTACATATAGAAAACTAGGAAAAGAAAGGCAAACTAAAATCATAAGGAGACGAACGCAAATCTTTGCAGATTCCTTAGTTGGTACCCTAATTATACCTAGAATATAACAACTGTCTAAGCCAGCCTTGAATCCTTAAAAAGAAATGTATGTTGCATTTGCCCGATACAAGGTCAAGGTTTTCCCCCAAAAAACTACCCCTCACTTTATTTTCAAGTCCTAACAAAATATCTCCTATTACTGGTTATCTCTCTTGTATATTTGATTTTGAATGGCAAAGCTGTGTTTGGTAAAGATATACTGACTTGAGCCAACTTCAGCCAATGCTAGCTTTAGGTATTTATAAAGACTATTTGACTTGCCAGATTTGTTTAAAGAGGAAAATTTTAATATAAATATGGTAATTATTACTGAAGGTATAAATATGAACTTATACTATTCAAGTATTGCTTGACTCTTAAAACTTTTAAAGATCACTTAAGCAATTTAGTATAGTGAGAATATTGTAGATAACAGTAGTATTATGATTACAGGTCAAGTTTTTTAAACTGTCAAGTTACAGAAATAAATAGTTATAGCTTAGAATAAATTTTCCAGGATGAGATTCATATACAGAATTCAAAATCATTGCATTCTAAAAAAACAAGGACATGAAGATGATGCTCACTGGAAAACTGGGGTTCTAGTAATATAACAATATAATTAATAGCACAAGAAGACTGTGTGCTATTTAATTTACATTCATAAAAGCAGGCACATCCAATTTCTAAATATTAAGATAATTTATTTCTAAATATTAAGGAAACAGGATGAATTCATTACATTCAAAATCAAAGCCAAGTACTTTCTAAGAGCATTAAATAACTCAACCAAAGCATGTCAAATCTAGAAGGAGATCCAGAGATTACTGCAGAGTCTATGTCATTCATCTTACAGATAAAGGATCCGGTCTAGAGGAAAGGATTTGCCTACTGTCATTCATGGCACTAATGGAAATCCAAATCTTCAAGGGCTACCCAACCTTTACTCATGCCTTAGAAGTTACAAAACAAGACATGTCTTTCTATGAAGATATTCTTAGAAGCAGTCTGCCTGCCATTTAGAATTCACATTTGATTGTCGGTATATCTGGCAGTTTCAAATTGATAAGGATTAGACTGAATTAAGACCTAGAAATCCCAGTTTGCCATGGAACACAGTACCCTTAACTAAACCCTCAATTTTACCTTATAGATCAGTGTTATCTAAGGACTTCCTATACTAGATTCACTTGGGGTTTTCTTTAAAACTGCAAATTACTGCATTCCCCCTAAGCATATTAACTAATTTCACTTTCTGAGGGTGAAGAACAGAAATCTGCATTTTTGCCAAGATAACCTGGTAATTTTTAGGCACACTAAAGTTTGAAAACCACCAATCTAGAGATTCATTTGGTCTCTAGACCATTAGCTTTCAGCTATCTGTTGCAACTGGAATCTGTACCGGATCATAAAAAAGAGCTCCTCTGTTCAGAGCATGTCATAAAAACTAAGACAAAGGTAAGGAAAAGGTAGCCTTTAGTTCAACAAATGCAATTACTATACTAGCATACCTTTAAAAAAAAAAAAATGAGCTATGCAAATTATTCATGTCACATGGGACTGAAATGGGACCCCAAGGATAAAAGAATATAAGCAAATAAATACCAAATAAGCAATTCATTATCTGGCTTTCTGTCATGGGAACATACTCTTGTAGCAAAATGAATGCACAAAGAAAAATGATTCTAGAAGTCTAAAGACAACTATTCCTTAACTTCCATAGAGTTCTTCAGGAATCAAGATGTTAACATCCTGGGTCTTCAGGGATTAATTTTTCTCTGCAAATTATCACGTTTCATTTTGTACTATCCTTCTATAAAAGTGCTAAAGGTACTTTACAAGCCTTTTAAAATATGTATCAGTGTTATCTTATACTACAGAATTACCCTTCTAAAGCAAATTTACTATCTAAGCATTACATATTTCTAGAGTTGAGGATTTTCTTCACCATACCTCAAAATACTAGTTTTTTCACTACAATTAGTCTATAAGAAGTTAAGAGACACTGTATGCCATTTAGACGATACAAAACTTTTGTAAAATGAAAGAAACAGCTTAAAATTTATATTATTTAAGCTTCCAGTTCAAATATTAAAATGTTTTATAACCTCAAAAATACTATTTAACTATATACTCCTAAAAACAATCATCCAATAAATACAAGTCAGTAGATTGTTGAGAACGTGTAACAAAAAAGAAAAACACATAGCAATTTAGATAGTATCTAAAACTGGATCTAAAATATTTAAGTTTCAGTGTAGAAGGTAGAAATCAGAGAGTATTTTATCCAGTGTAATTCAGACCAGTGATTATAACTGAAATATAAAATACACAGTAAACAGTCTTTTAAAGAACAGGTAAATTCTTATTTCAATCCTAAAGCAGCCTATAGGCCTGATACTATTGTAAAAAATTTATCCTCAGATAAGAGGGCAGCATAGTTTATGACAACAATCTACCTAAAAAACTCATTAAAGTCTTTTCTCTTGGAGTGACATGCATTATCAGCAGAGATTAATCTGATGAGTCTTTAGGTGAATTCCATTTTTAAAAATGCAATAACAGAGGGCTTTGTTGTCATCTGATGAAAATCAATTAGAGGAGGTAAGGCCACAAGGAAAACCAACATCACTCATCACCCACCCCCTGGCAGCTGAAATGATTTGTCTTCCAAGCTTGGATGACCAGGAGCTATAGGCATATTGCAGGGAAATTAATTTAGTTTCTATATTCTGAACTCACTATTCTTGTTCTGGAGGACCTAAACACAAATTACTTTTAATCAAGGTTGATATGTTATTAATACCAAGGAGGATCTTTGAAGAATCTTTTTTTTTTTAAATTGACTTCAGCATTTTTCACCTGTGTTTGGGATATATACATATATATGAAGGTTACTTATATCATCCTTACTTTCTGGATTCTTTGTCCACTACAAGGCACTGTACTGAATGGCGAAGACAATAAATTCCACCAAACACTGCACACATCCTAGGAAAAGAACGGGAAAATAAGAATTAGGGTAATTGGGTTGAAAATTAAGGTAAAAGTATCTTCTTTTAAGTATTTTACAATTCATAATTGGTATTACAGAAAAAACATTTTGATAATGTATTATTTTCTCTATCACAGTACTAAAAGTCTCTCAGAGGCAAGATCAGTAATATCTTGACACAGTAGAAGTGCTACTGATAAAAATATAATGCTGACATTTAGAACTGTGACCAAACCAAAAGTGTCCCTAAGCAAGAGCCAATTATCCCCTGAAAATCAGCTCCTGCCTACCTAAGGTACAAAGAACACAAACAGTCTCAAGAGGTAATGTATGTATGACACACCCAAGAGAAATCACCATTGAGAAGTGTTAAAGAGGAATTAAGCAGGGAAGACTCTGGAAAACTCCTAGATATTTTACTTACAATAAATGTAAGCAAAATCTCCCGTAGCCAAAACTAAACTGGGAACTGAAAGCTAGAGCACTAAGCATGACTTAATGCAGCAGAAGCCCTAGGGAGTGTGCCTATCTCAGTAGTAATCTAAGTGCGTAAGTTTTAATGTACACATAAGGAGAGGAGAGGCCTTAAGATCCAAACAAGGCAGTAAGTAGAAAAGGAGATATTTTCTTATAATGTCTGGATTATTAAAGAGCTATGCCTCAGTTAAAGGGTAACCAAGAAAAGAAATACATGAACTAAAAGAGGGAGAAAACAAGCAAAAAAAAAAAAAAAAAAAAAAAAAAAAAAAAAAAAACATTTTTATTTGGGTGGATCCCTGAATGGAGGAAGACTACACTGTGTATTTATTATCAGTAGTCTGCCCTCATACATGTTAGGGGTTTGAAATTATACCACTATATGATACAAGAAGCTCTTAGCCAGTAAAATATAAAATATCATGAGAAATGGCTCTGGGTCAGTGAGTAGACTCCAGGACACTTAGGGGAAGCAATAGCTAAAGCTTTGTGGTGGAATAAGACTAACCAAGGCCACATGAGATTGCCACAGATACCTACATAATGACTTTATAATCTAAAATTATACAACACATGAGGAAACACATCTTACTTTGAGTGAGCAGACAAAAGAAATAGCAGGATTAAACTCCCCAAAATGTTATTTGGCTAGTATAACTATCTGATTGAGATATGGGTATGCTTATAGTGAATGAATCAAAAACACAAGAAAATAATAATGGAATGTCCAGAAAGACGATTATGGTAGGCTGAAAAATACACTCTCCCATTAAGATGTTCACATTTTAATCTCTGGTTCCTGTGAATATATTACCATGCCTGGCAAGAAGGACTTTACAGTGGTGATTAATGTATTGATCTTGAGATTGGGAGATTATTCTGGTGGGTGCAACATAATCACAAGTATCTTTAAAAGAAAGAGGTGGCCGGGAGCAGAGGCTCACACCTGTAATCCCAGCACTTTGGGAGGCCGAGGCAGGTGGATCACCTGAGGTCAGGAGTTTGAGACCAGCCTAGCTAACATGGTGAAATCCCATCTCTAATAAAAACGCAAAATTAGCCGGGTATAGTGGTGCATGCCTGTCATCCCAGCTACATAGGAGGCTGAGGCAGGAGAATTGCTTGAATCTGGGAAGCAGAGATTGCAGTGAGCCAAGATCGCGCCACTGCACTCCAACCTAGGTGACAGAGTGAGACTCCGTCTCAAAAAAAAAAAAAAAAAAAAAAAGAAAAGAAAGAAAAAAAAGAGGCAGGGCCGGGAGCAGTGGCTCACGCCTGTAATCCCAGCACTTTGGGAGGCCAAGGCAGGCAGACCACCAGAGGTCAGGAGTTCAAGACCAGCCTGGCCAACATGGTGAAACCTTGTCTCTACTAAAAATACAAAAATTAGCTGGGCGTGGTGGCACACATCTTTAATCCCAGCTATTCGGGAGGCTGAGGCAGGAGAATCACTTGAATCTGGAAGGCAGAGGTTGCAGTGAGCTGAGACTGTGCCACTGCACTCCAGCCTGGGCGACAGAGCAAGACTCTGTGGGGAAAAAAAAAAGAAAAAGAAAAAGGAAAGGAAAGGGGAAAGGAGACAGGAGAGGAGGGGGGAGGGGAAGGGGGGGAGGGAAAGAGAGGGGAGGGGAGGGGAGGGGAGAGGAGGGGAGGGGAGGGGAGGAGGCAGGAAGGTCAAAGTCAAAAAAGATGATGTGAAGACAGGAGTGGCCATCAGAGTGATCCCACTGTTGGAAGTGGGGCACATGCCAAGGAATACAGGCAACTTCTATATGCTAGATAAGACAAGGAACAGATTCTCTCCTAGAGGCCCGAAAAGAAATGAAGTTCTGCCAACCAGTTTTAAACTTCTGGCCTCCAGGATGGTAAGATAACAAATTTGTGTTGTTATAAGCTACTAGGTTTGTTATGGTACCAATAGGAAAGTAACAGAAAGATCCATGAATGTATGGAAATGATGACAGAAGTGGCATTACAAAGCAGTAGGGAAAGAATGGAACCATGAAAAAATGATTTGGAAGGAGAAGAGCCAAGATGGCACACTAGACACAGCCAGTAAAAGCTTCTCCCACCAAAAGAGACCAGACAATCAAGTAGACAAACACACTGTGAACAGATCTTCAGGAAGAAGGCACTGAGAGTGGATATAGGGAGAAAGAACGCAGGCCCCAGGGCTGAAAAGGGAGGAGGCCCAGAATACTCCACGGGGTTCCCAAACACCGGAACTTGTTCCTAGTCACCAGCGGCTTCTAAAGAAGGGGTCAGTGACATAGGCATAGAATGGTTCATCTTTGTCACAGACCTCTGGAATGCTAGCTGCAGGAGCCTCTATGAGCCCCATGGACATTTGAGATGGCAAGGAGAATTGCCCAGAGAGTTGGTAGAGACAGAAATCCAGTCTACTTGGAGTCCAGAAGGTTTGGCATGGGAAGAGCTGCAGTGGAGCACAGCCAAGGGAGCCCATCCCCTAAGGCTCACCATGCTCCTCTAGGTGGTTTTACCCTTTTGTGAACAGCTGGACCTGGAGAGTGCAAGGCTATCTTACCTGCAGGATTGGGTTGGTGTGATCTAAACAACCCCCCCCCCATCTGCTGGTATCTGCTCTGGCCACACCTGCTTGCAGCACAGCCTCAGCTGCCCTGACAAAATCCTTGCCAGAGTTCACTATCATAGATCATTGACTGGCAGTATCCACCTTCCCATCAGAGTATTTTTGAAGACAAACCTCCACCAGTGAGCATCCACTTGCAGCCTCCCCTCAACGGTGCGCACTCAGCCACAGCCTCCCCAAGCCACGCTGCCAGAGCCCACATGTATAAGAATCTACCACCACCATATCAGTGCCCATGCACACACAAACCAACCGCAGTCCCACTGACACACTGGGAGCCCCTCCCTCAGCGATACCATTGCTGCAGTCACCCATGGAGCCCAACACCACCCTGCTGGTGTACATTTGCCTGTGCCCCAGCTGCCACAGCACCCACTCTGTGCCTCCCACGCCCAATTGCAGCACTTTTGCCAGCAGCCCCTGTTGAAGAATTGTTGCCATTGGAATGGGAACACCTCACCACCTCCAGCACAGCAGGTGCTTGACCTCAATAAACCAGAACAAAGCAGCAGGCCTGGTCCCAGCCACCTAGGGTTAGGGCATGCAGCCCAAGACAGGTGAGCTGAGCCTTGGCCACCTGAAAGTACCCAGAAAGGAAACCAATGAAATAAACCCAACTTGTATCACAAATAAACCTTCAAGGAAATTAAAAAATATAAAACCCAGCAACTTCAGAGATTAAACACCAGCTCACACAGATGAGAAACAACCACCATAAGAATTCTGGAAACCCTGGCATCATCCAGACACCAAAACCTGGCAGAGATATAACAGAAGAAGAAAACCTCGGGCCGATATCCTTGATTATTTCAATAGATGTAGAAAAAACTTTCAATAAAATTCAAAATCCATTCATGTTTAAAATGCTCAATAAATTAGGTATTGAAGGAATATACCTCAAAATAATAAGAGCCATCTGTGACACAACCACAGTCAATATCATACTAAATGGGCAAAAGCTGGAAGCATTCCCCTTGAGTACTGGCACAAGACAAGGATGCCCTGTCTCACCACTCCTATTCAACACAGTATTGAAAATTCTGGTCAGGGCAATCAGGCAAGAGAAAGAAAGAAAGGGCATCAAAATAGAAACAGAGGAAGTCAAACTATCTTGTCTACAGATGACATGATCCTGTATCTAGAAACCCCATAGTCTCAGCCAAAAGTTTCTAAAGCTAATAAACAACTTGAGCAGTCTCAGAATACAAAATCAATGTGCAAAAATCACTAGCATTCCTATACACCAACAACAGTCAAGTCGAGAGGCAAATCAGGAAAGATCACCCATTCACAGTTGCCACAAAAGGAATAAACTACCTAGGAATACAGCTAACTAAGGAGGTGAAAGATCTCTCCAAGGAGAACTACAAACCACTGCTGAAAGAAATCAGAGATGACACAAACAAATGGAAAAACATCCATGCTCATGCATATGAAAAATCAATATTGTTAAAATGGCCATACTGCTGAAAGCAATTTATAGGTTCAATGTTATTTCCATTAAACTACCACTGACATTCTTCAAAGAACTGGAAAAAAAAACTATTTAAAAATTTATATGGAATCATAAAAGAGCCTGAATAGGCAAGGCAATCCTATGCAAAAAGAACTAGGCCGGAGGCATCAGGCTACCTGACTTCAAACTATACTACAGGGTTACAGTAACCAAAATAGTATGGTACTGGTACAAAAACAGACACATAGACCAATGAAACAGAATACAGAACCCAGAAAAAAGACCACACACCTACAACTATCTGACCTTTGACAAAACTGACAAAAACAAGCAATGGGGAAAGGATTCCCTATTCAATAAATAGTGCTGGGATAACTGGCTTAGCCACATGCAGAAGATCAAAACCAGACCCCTTCCTTACACCATATGTAATTAACTCAAGATAGATTAACAACTTAAACGTAAAACCTCAAACTATAAAAACCCTGGAAGACAATCTAGTAAATACCATTCTGGGCATAGGCATGGACAAAGATTTCATGACGAAGATGCCAAAAGCAACCACAACAAAAGCAAACATTGAAAAATGGGATCTGATTAAACTAAAGAGCTTCTGCACAGCAAAAGAAACTATCAACAGAGTAGCCAACCTACAGAATGGGAGAACATTTTTGCAACCTATCTATCTGACAAAGGTCTAATATCCAGCATCTATAAGGAACTTAAAGTAATTTAAAAGAAAAAAAACCACCCCATAAAAAAGTGGGCAAAGAACATGAACACACACTTTTGAAAAGAAGACATACATGCCGCCAAGAAGCTTATGGAAAAAAGTTCAACATCAGTGATCATTAAAGAAACGCAAAGCAAAACCACAATGAGACACCACCTAGCACCAGTCAGAATGGCTATTATTAAAACATCAAAAAATAACAAATGCTGGCAAGGTTGTGGTGAAAAAGGAATGCTTATACACTGTTGGTGGGAGTGTAAATTAGTTCAACCATTATGGATGACTGTGGAGATTCCTCAAGGACCTAAAGACAGACATACCATTCAACTCAGCAATCCCATTACTGGGTGTATACCCAAAAGAATATAAATCATTCTATTGTAAAGACAACATACACATGTATGTTTATTGTAGCACTCTTCACAATAGCAAAGACACAGAATCAACCTAAATGTCCATCAATGACAGAATGGATGAAGAAAATGTGGTACATATACACTGTGGAATACTATGCAGCCATAAAGAAAGATGAGCTCATGTCCTTCACAGGGACATGGATGGAGCTGGGGGCCATTATCATTAGCAAACTAACACAGGAACAGAAAACCAAATACCACTTGTTCTCACTTATAAGTGGGAGCTAAATGATGAGAACACATGGTCATATAGAGGGGAACAAGATACACTGGGGCCTATGGGTCAGGGAGGCTGGAAGGAGGGAGAGGATCAGGAAAAATAACTATTGGGTACTAGGCTTAATATCTGGGTGATGAAATAATCTATACAACAAACCACCATGACACAAGTTTAGCTATGTAACAAACCTGCAAATGTAGCCCTGAACTTAAAATCAAAGTTTTTTAAAAAAGAAAAAACAAACAAAATACAATTCTGGTGACCCTAAAAGGCAGAGTGTCTTCTTACCTCCACACAACCACACTAGCTCTATAGCAGTGGTTCTTAACCAGACTGAAATGGCTGAAATGACAGACATACATTTCAGAACCTGGATGGGAAGAAAATCCAATGAGATACAGGAGAAGCGACCTGCGTTTCAACAACACATCCCAGTAAAGCAGTAAAATGATCCAAAAGTTGAAAGATGACTTAGCCATTTTAAGAAGGAACCAAACAGAACTTCTGGAAATAAAAAAAATTCACTACAGGGTTTAATAATGCAACTGGAAGCATAAATAAAATAAACCAATCTGAGGGGGAAAACTTCAGAATTTGAGAGCTGATGCTTCGAATCAACACAGACAAAAATTTTTAAAAGAAGTGAAAAACTGAACAAAACTTCTGAGAAACATGGGACTACATAAAGAGACCAAACCTACAACACATTGGCATTCCTGAAAGGGATGGAGATAGAGCAAGCAACCTGGAAAACATATTTGAGGATATTATCCATAAAAATTTCCCCAACCGGCCGGGCGCGGTGGCTCAAGCCTGTAATCCCAGCACTTTGGGAGGCCGAGACGAGCGGATCACAAGGTCAGGAGATCGAGACCATCCTGGCTAACACGGCGAAACCCCGTCTCTACTAAAAACACAAAAAATTAGCCGGGCGAGGTGGCGGCGCCTGTGGTCCCAGCTACTCGGGAGGCTGAGGCAGGAGAATGGCGGGAACCCGGGAGGCGGAGCTTGCAGTGAGCTGAGATCTGGCCACTGCACTCCAGCCTGGGCGACAGAGCGAGACTCCGTCTCAAAAAAAAAAAAAAAAAAAAAAAATTTCCCCAACCTTGCTAGGGAGGTCAACATACAAATTCAGGAAATTCCAAGAACCCCTGTGAGATAGTATGCAAGATGACAATCCCCAAAACACAGTCATCAGACTTTCCAAGGTCAACTCGAAAGAAAAAGTCTTGAGAGCTGCTAGAGAGAAGGGGCAGATCATGTACAAAGGGAACCCCGTCAGGCTAACAACAGACCTTTCAGCAGAAACATTACAGGCCAGAAGAGATTAGGGGCCTACATACAGCATCCTTAAAAAAAGAAATCGCAACACAAAATTTCATATCTAGCCTAAGTGTCATAAGCAAAGGAGAAATAAAATACTTTTAAACGAGCAAATGCTAAGGGAATTCGTTACCACCACATCTACCTTAAAAGAGGTCCTCAAGGTATGTAAATATGGAAAAGAAAGATACTTGCCAGCAGAAAAACATGCTAAAGTACACAGACCACTGCCACTATAAAGCAACCACACAATCAAGTCTACAAAACATCCAGCTAACAATATGATGACAGGATCAAATTTTCACATATCAATACTGACCTTGAAAGTAAACAAGATAAATGTCCCACTTAAAAGGCACAGAGTGGCAAGTTGGATAAAGAAGCAAGACCCAACGGTATGCTGTCTTCAAGAGGCTCATCTAACATGCTGTGACACCCATAGGCTCAAAGTAAACAGATGGAAAAAGATCTATCAAGCAAATGGAAAACAATAAAGAGCAGGGGATGCTATTCTTATTTCAGACAAAACAGACTTTAAGCAAAACATGATCAAAAAAGACAAACAAGGGCATTACATAATGATAAAGCTTTCAATTCAATAAAAAGAATTAACTATCCTAAATGCACCCAACAAAGGAGCATCCAGATTCATAAAACAACTTCTTAGTGACCTACGAAGAGACTTAGATAACCACACAATAATAGTGGGAGACTTCAACACCCCACTGATAGTGTTAGATTTACCGAGGCAGAAAAATAACCAAGATATTGAGGACCCAAATTCAGAACACTCTACCCAAAAACGACAGAATATACAATATTCTCATCTGCACATAGCAAATACTCTAAAATTGACCACATGTTCAACCATAAAGCAATTCTCAACAATTTTTTAATCAAACCAACTAAACTCAGAATACAGAGCAATAAAAATAGAAGTCAATACCAAAAATATCACTCAAAACCACACAATTACATGGAAATTAAATAACCTGCTACTGAATGACTTTTAGGGAAATAATGAAATTAAGGCAGAAATTTTTAAAAAATGCTTTGAAATGAACAAAAACTAAGATACAACATACTAGAATCTCTTGGACATAGCTAACACAGAATTAAGAGGAAAGCTTATAGCGCTAAATGCCAAGAAGTTAGAAATGCCTCAATGACATAACATCACATCTAAAAGAATTAAAAAACAAAACAAAACAAAACAAAAAAACCAAGAGTAAACCAATCCTAAAGCTAGCAAGACAAGAAATAACCAAAATCAGAGCTAAATTGAACAAAACTGAGCTGCGAAAATCCACACAAAATATCAAGGAAACCAAAAGGTAAGTCTTTGAAAGAATAAACAGATTGGTAGACCACTAGCTAGACTAATAAAGAAAAAAAAAGGGAGAAGGTCCAAATAAACACAATCAGAAATGACAAGGTGACATATCACCGACCCCACTAAAATACAAAACACCCTCGGAGACTATAAGAACACCTGCATGTACACAAACTAGAAATTCTAGAAGAAATGGATAAATTCCTAGAAACCTACAATCCCCAAGACAGAACAAGGAAGAAACTGAAATACTGAACAGACTAATAATAAGTTCTAAAACTGAATCAGTAATAAAGTCTTCCAACCAGAAAATGCCCTGGGCCACACAGAGTCACAGTCAGATCCTACTAGACGTACAAAGAGCTAGTACCAATCTCACTGAAACTACCCCAAAATCGAGGAGGAGGGTCTTTTCCCTAACTAATTCTATGAAGTCAGCGTCTTTCGACACCAAAACTTGTCAGAGACACAATGAAAAAAGAAAACTTCAGGCCAATATCCTTCATGAACATAGATGCAAAAACCCTCAAAAAAATACTAGCAAACTGAATCCAGCAGCATAAAAACTAATCCACCATAATCAAGTAGGCTTTATTCCTGAGATGCAAGGTTAGTTCAACATATGCAAATCAATAAATGTGATTAATAAATACGCCCAAGTGGTAGTCTGCCTCCTGTTGTTGATAGGGGGATACTGATATAGGGGAAACTGATGTAATCAAGACAATCAGACCAATCTTCACCATCAATTTCCTATTGATACTGAAAGAGCCAATATGTACATGAAATATTACAGGCCCATTCCACATCAATAGGCTGAGTTAGGTTGAGGCCCCCAAAAAGACAAGGAAAAAAAACCTGTCAGTTGGGTATAAGATACATGAAGAAAATACAGAAGTGAGAGAGGAAACAAATGCCGCCATTGTGAGCTACACATATCTCCCCTTTCTAACAGTCAAGACTGGTATGGTGAAAAAAAACAATCAGAAGCAGTATGAAAAATGTATACGTTTATGTAGCTATACACCTTTGCAATTGCAGAAATGTATAGTAGACCACATAATCCATGTTTCAATTTGCCTGAGGATATCTTCATGCCACGTGAATGGCAGCACCTGTGTTTCTAAGCTCTTCGTAAGCAGCTATACATGAGTTGTTACCAACCAACCTACTGAATTTTCCATTTCAGTCAGATGGACCATGTTTACATATACACATACACACACAGAAAAAGATCATTAGATAAAACTTAGTATTATTGAATCAATTCCCCACTGGAGAAAAATAACTTTTAAATGTCTTTCCACATTACAAGAAATACAAAGGAATAAATTCAGAACCCACTGGAAATTGTATAAGGTTAAAAAAATATAAAACAATATGCCACAGGCTATTACATTATCAAAAGCCTAAATAATCCACTTAACCAAAATTAAATGTAATTGTCTATAAAGACCTCCTTTTATGAAATAGTATAAAGTTTATGAAATATACTGTTACTTTATAATATTATTAAGTATCCTTTTCTTTGAAAATTAATTTTATAAAGTATTTTTAGGCTAAATGGGGCCTCAAATGCATTTAAATACAGTTATAGATGCCAAGATATAGGGGGCATCTATAACTACTTATAGTAAATCATCAAAAAATTATCTGATTTTCAACAATATAATTTATTAACAGTGGATATATACTATATGGAAAAAAACACAAGAATGTAAAGAATGTTGAGAACTAGTTAGTGTGAATGATGGGAAATATTATAGAAGAAGTTTAATAATGAGACAGAATTGTGATAATTCATTTAAATATCCTCTCAATTTTAAACGAGAACATAGGAAGTATTTTGTGCTCTTGGAAAGGTATATGGTTACATGTGTACATATATTTTTCATACTGCTTCTCATTTGTTTTTTCCCCCATACCAGTCTTTGTTAGAAAGGGAAGCTATGTGTAGCTCATAATGGCAGCATTTGTTCTCTGTCACCTCCGTATTTTCTTCCTGTATCTTATGCCCAAGTGAAAAAAAAACAAAAACAAAAAACAGTGATTTGTAAGAAGTGCCACACAGAATGAGTATTGATATAAAGACTCTTCTGTATGCTATTCTTATCAGTCATTCCCATACTCTTAAAAAAAAAAAAAAAAGTTTTGGTTGGGGGTGTGAGGACTACTTGGTGTCAATAAGCAACAGTGGAAATATTTCATAAGTGGGTAAGAAGCACAATAGCAGGGAGTTCTTGAGAGCTGTATTCAAAACCCAAATAGGAGGCATTTACATGAGAAGTAGGGAATTATATGTGGGGAAATAACTATTGGTTACATATTGTTCTTTGGGGCACAAAGCCAACAACCACCACCATACAAATAATAATCACAACTAGCATTGAGTGCTTACTACACAACAGAAGTTTTACATGTATTAACACATTGTATCCTACAATAATCCTATAAGCCAGGGTTTCACAGATTTGGAAACTGAGGAAGAGGTCAAGTGACTTGCTTGAGGTCATTTAGGAAATGGTATTGCTGGGGTAAAAATCCAAGTGATTTGGTCTCAGAGGTTTCTCTGTTAACCATCATACCAACCTGCCCCATTGTCAGTATTATCCTTCTTGGGATTAAAAAGGAAAGCAACAGAATCAGATGATCAAAGTTACTCTAAGACTTGTTCTAATTCCTGTTGAATTGCAAAAATTATTACAAAGAGTAAAATAATCCCTCAGCTTCTACACATTATTTTCTCTCAAGAAAGTACATGTTTATTCTGTCTGTACATGTTAAACGGATTATGTGTGACTTCATTTTAGATAGTGCAAAAACTCAAAGTAAGTATAACCATGGGAATAGTGGTCTTCAGAGTACGTAGCAAATTATGACTATCCTGTAATCCACATTTTAAAAAGTGATGTATAAAGTATACTGGTAAGCTAGAAATTTTTAAATAAAGAAAATGCTGTGAGTAGAAGGTAAATACTTTACCATGATTTGGGGGGAGGTAATAAGGTTCCACATGACACGTTTTCTTCCAGTGCATTAAATGGCAGCCTAACAACCCACAGGTTAACATGCCTTAGTGATGGACAATTAAGCAACTGAAGATGGGAAACATCTCTGAGATGTCAGGTAGGCTCCAGCTTTCGTGCAGTTTATAGCAGCCATCCTAAGGTCTGACATAACGCCTGATAAGACAGCTCTGTACACTTCCCTTCCAAAGGGTAGTATGCAGCCTAGAGGCAATCAAATATAAATTTTGCAGGACTTATCTAAAAAAGAAATCTACTAAACACAGTATGTAGGACTGTCCCCAAAAAAGTCACTACAAAAATACATTAGAACTCTTTATTAAATTCCATTAAAAACAAACCAAACAAAGAGGTCTGTTACAAGAGAAAAATTAGAGTGACCATTGATCATCACTGTGCTTTAGTGACACCCCAGCTAAAACTGTAAACAGAAAAGTGGAAGTTCCATTCCAACAGTAAGTAGGCATGTCTACATGTCACAAGATACTATAAGGCTTCAGTGATTGCATCTATCTGTAAAAAGTTCAACTCGTTTCTTGTAACTAAATTCATACATATGTATTTATCATAACACTATATTTAAAACAACATATTGAGTTTTCTGTCATGTAATGTTGCCCTGGTTGGTGGCTGCCAGTCTGAAAAAATACATGTAGGGAAACCTAAATGCACGTATTTATTTTTATACACACACACACACACGGAAAGGGGATTCCAAAAGTCTTAGTGGTATTTACACACATGTGCATGAACTATAAATGCAGTTTTTACACGGGATGGTCTTACTGCTGTTTACACACATGTTCGTGCATTATAAATGCAGTTTTTACACGGGATGGTCTTACTGCTGTTTACATACATGTTCATGCACTATAAATGCAGTTTTACTATATACTGTAGATCATATAGCATGTTTTTGGGGTTACATACTTATATCACGTATTTATATTACTAAATCATATAGTACTAATATAAATGATATAATATAAATATATGATATAAGGATGTAACCCACAAACATGCTATATGATCTACAGTATATAGTAAATTAGCAGGGTTCACTTATGCTAACATCCTCCCCCTTTTTTTTTCTTCCTTTCTTGGTATTTGGTATCTTTCTTTGAGCAAGAAGTAGACGGAAGGAGAATATTTGTAAGGTGGGTGTCAGAAGTAAATGCTGCATTTTGCTGTAGTGGATCTGGTTCCTGGGAAGGCAAAATTAGACAGCACATGCCATAGCATCATCTCTCCTCAAGATGCCTGCTAGGACTCAAGATATTGGAATCCAACTCAGCATAGACTTCCTATTGGCCTGAAACAGAATGCCTCCTCAAGAGCAGTAGCTAAATACAGATGTTCCTTGCCTTGTAAATTGCAAATATCAATGGATATAATAGGACATAACTCCATCATAAGTTGAGAAGTGTACTGAATGTGTATCACTTTCATACCATTTTAATGTCAAACAAAACCTAAAGTCAAACCTAGTTGGGGATGATCTGTCATAGGCAATGACTCCTGCAGCCTCAGGAAACAGTTATGTTCAAAACAATCCCAAGTCAGGCCTCATCTTCTGCTATAAGCTCTTGAAACTCATTATCTATAAGGTTTTACTCTATTCAGCAAGGCCATCAAAAAAGCCTTCAAATCAATGTTCCACTACAACACAGCCTCATTCACAGTGATCCAGTATTGCCAAAATAGCAAGCGCGACCTGATACGAGTCATAATGACAGAAACTGAGTGGGCTTGTTTAGCAAGCAGTGATCACCAAAATCAAAATTACCAGGTCACTAGAAGTCAAGTGTATAACTTTAGTCATGATGTGCAAATTGGAATGAGATCAACTCGTGGGGGTGATTGTGAAAGTAATGTGGACATTCTAAGTGTTGAGTCAGACTGCCTAGGTTCTTTTCCGGGTTCCCCCCACTTACTAGCTGTGTGACAGCGTTTCAGTTCTAAAGACTATAAAATGGGGATAATGATATCTATTGTACAGACTTGCCACAAGGATTAAATGGATTAATACATGTGAAGTGCTTACTGTCTTCCTGGTGCATCGTAAATGTTAAATACATCATAGCTTGTGTTAGCTATCACCTTCTGTTGCAAAGGAGATAATGATTACACATTGTACCACCAATGTGGGGTTTGTAGGCTACACTGCTCTTATTGACTGTGTGACAGTCCACCTCCAGGTGTTCAAGCCCTATAGTTTCTAACAGAATTCAAGCAACTTGGGGACCTGGTCAATTCAACTACCTTCTACAGAGGAACTTGTGACAGTTTTAAGAAAAATGTTAATGCTGACAGCAACAAGCAACAACATTTATACCTTTATGCACAAATATTTGTAGAACGAGGCCTACTATGTACCAGGTGTAATTCTGGGCACTGGGGATACAAAAGTATGTGAGACAAATGCTGTCCCTGCTGTCATATAACTTATCTAGTACAAGAGAGAGACAACAAACAAAAAATAAGAGTAGATAGTGATAAGTGTTCTGAAGATAATAAAACAGGGTAAGGTGAAGGTGATAAGGGGGTTGGAACATTAGACAGGGTATTCAGGGACAGTCTCTTTGAGGAACTGATATCTGAGCTGAGACCTGAATGATCAGAAGAAACTGACCACATGAAAGGGTGGAAAAACATTCCAAGCAGAAAGAAAATGAAATTTCAAAACTTCAAGTGCAAACTAGCTCAGTATATTTGAGGAAGAGAGAGATGCCTAATGGAGCTGCAATACAGTGAATAGGGAGAAATACAGTAGGAAACAAGGACACACATAGTTGGGGGCCTAATCTTGCAAGGCTTTCAAGGCCAGGGTAAAGATCTTAAACTTTACTCTTAAGTACAATGAGTAGGAACCAGCAAGTTTTGAGCAAGGCAGCAACACGATCAGATTTGTATTATTTTAAAAATGGGCCTGGCTGTTCTGTGGAGAATTCTCAAAGGGGCAAGAGTGAAAGAGGGGAGGCCAGTTATGTCTACCATAGACCAAGTGAGAGAAGATGGTGACCTAAATCAAGGCAATGGCAGTACAGATGAAGAAGTGGAGAGGCTGGGGACATATATAAGTCATAAAGCTGACAAGAATTGCTAATGGACTAGAGGCAGAAGGGAGGTGTCTTCCTGAGAACAAGTATAAGGTAACGTGCATATTCATGAAAGCAGTCTCCCCCATGGAATGTGAAATAATCAAATGCAACTGCTCAAGCCTGATAGTCTTCCTATACAAGTATTGCTGTGAAGGAATACCCAGAAAGCACTCTTACTCCACCTGTGGAGTGATTATTAGAGACAGCAAATTGTTACCAACCTCAAAAACCACTATCTCTTGACCATTCATCAAGATTACAACTTAATACTCTGGGTACTAATTTCTATATAGGAGGGCACAAGGAACAGGTTAGTTTCTGTGCCTTAAGGAGTCGTCATGGACCTGGAATAACAGCACAGTTGCTAATTCAAGAAATTATTTAGTACAAGTATCTGAGTCTAACGGGGCTTCTGGTGTAGATTTCTCACTCAAGGAAAAGGTTGTGGGCAGATGGACTGCCCTTTAGAATCGCTGTCAATCTTGGAAGGCATAATCATCATGTTTAATCTAGAAAAAGCTGTCAAAAAAACCCAACACATAGCCTTCAGAAAACTTGCTCCCAAAAAGTGCCTCCTTTTTATAAATCTTAGCCATTTATCTAGCTTCTTCTATTCTTGATGAGACTCTGTAGATGATATACTCATTATTTTTCAGTTTTTCCGGCTGTCCTTAAATTTAACCTTCTATAGGAAAGTCACAATAAAACTATGGATTGGATGACAGAAACAGATCTGTATTAGTAATTGCACCAGGGGTCCAGAATAAATTAGCACAAATTATAGACTACAAGTGTTCACTCAATCTTTAAAACATAAAGCCTTCTAAAATATTGAGGGTCAACTTACATGCTTGGGTCAAAACCTAGCCTCCATATCTATGTTTCACAAGTACAGTGACTATCTGGTTCGTACAAGGGCCAGAACCACCGAGCCAACTCAATGATTCCTCAATATAGCTTATCACAATGATGTCAATGGAACTTCTGATGGAAAAGCACTGGCGTCTCCTGACTACTCTTTAAACATATTGTAATTTAAACTAAGCTCTCAATAAAACTGAATTTTTCATTCTGAACACTCATACCATTTGCCCCATCTTTATTATCTGCCACAGAGCTATCTAAGCAAATTCATTCAAAAACAGGTTTTTTACATTCAAAAGAAAGTCTTTGGTTCAAACTTTTGGGGTGTAGCAAACTAGTCTATAGCGATCCTACTTAGACTCTCGATAAGATTTCTTTTGCTCAATCTCCTTTCTTGGGCTCTTTCTCTGGTTTAATGTTCTGTATGAGATATATTCATTTCTGTTTTGAATAATCCTTATTTAAATCATTGTTCTATTTTGCTGCCTAGTCTTGAAAATTCAAATTGTACAAATAACATAAACGTAAAGAGACATCCATTTTGAATCCAGATAAGAATATACTTCTTTTACTTCTAATGCTCTTCACGGCTATGTCCAGTATTATGTCAGTTTTTCTGAATGTAGAAACAAAAATATCCAAAGCGAATGTCTTTAGGGAGCCCTACATAACAACTCCTAGATCCCTTTCATGGGTTGAAAAATGTACAGAGACCATCTTCTCAGAAACACGGCCACTCATGCCATTTTCCTGCTTTATCACAGGGTCCTTGGGAAACAGTCCATTAGCAAATACTCTTCAGCTTAGCATTTTATTTTACTATCTATAAGCTCTCAGAATGAACAATAACCTGGAAGGTGGGTTGGAAGTGTGTTATTATGCTGACTCTTAAATCATTTATAAAAATGTGAAAAAAACAAACAAAAAAACTAAACATTGATTCTTGGCAAAGCCTACTATAAAAATCTCCCCATGCAGGTAAGAGCTCATATAAACCACCCCCTTCCTTCCATATTGTGTTTAAACTAGATCATTACGCATGACTAAACATTATTCCCAACCCCATGGTGGGAGAATATTTATTTTTTAAAGCAGTCTTTGGTATAAAATCTTCTCAAAGGCTGTTTGGAAATTCAAATGTTCACTGGCTCCTCCTTGTTCATACCTTATTTATCCCTCTCAAAGAACTCCGTTAGATGGTTGAGGTATAATTACCTCACAAAAACCAGGTTCTTCTCTCCTGTGGGTTATATGTTCAAGAATTTCACCCTTTAGCTATTTTTCACAAAATTGACTGTCATGCCACAATAATAGTTAGTCTTACTGCTCTATGGTTTCTGGCCTGTTTCTTGAAACTTCAGAAGGAAAAAAAAAAAAAAAAACTATAGAATACTATATATTTCCTCTGATGAGAAAATATATATATATTTCAATGCATAGCAAAAGATTAGGAAAAATACACCAAAAACTGGCCAGAGCTATTACCTTTCAATAGAGGGTTATAGGGGGCTAAGGATGAAACTGAGGAGGATAAATGCCTTAAGGGCACTCTGGCCTTATTTGTAATACATCCTTTTTTAATAAAGATTTTTTAATAATTAAAATTTAATTTAAAATAAAAATAAGACAGTGATAAATTAAAGTTTAAACCTTATTCTGAGTTATTCTTACACAGAATGCTCATATGCTTTACATAACAGTTATTTACCATTTAATACCAAGATAATCCTCATACTTTTCAGAAGTTTTGGAGAGTTCTGAAATTAGCACAACGGGAATACTAATTTGAAAAAAATGGGCATTTATTTGAAATTAATATCTGGGTCTGACTACTGACTGAGAGAAAAGACAATTTTCCTCATATGTTAGCATGGTTTTCTTTTGTAAAAAATTTGTTACAAAAAAGAAAATGTCACTTTCAAGAATACAAAATAAATTATACTGCCCAGTAATTTAAAAATTGTTTTCTAACTTAATACAGTCTTGGATTTTAAAAAAAAATAAATTTAACAGGCTCTGACAAGAGTGTACCATTTGACTGTACAAGCTGTGGCTGAAACTTGTGGTATCACGAGCTAATATCACGATTCGCATACAATTCTTGTATACTCAACTGTAGAAAAATATAATGTTCAGCAGCAAGGACTTTCCCATTTGTCTCATTTTAATTGAAGTTAAAAAGAACATGGGAATCCATGTAAATAGTTTCTGAGTAATGTGAAGTACTGAGTCTAATGAGATATTTTTCCTGCTTAAGTTTCAATTATTAAACTGCCACTTCAATTACTTGTTCACGAGCTTGAGAAAAATTCACAAAAGCAACAAAATATCTTTACAGTATATTATTCAGATAATTGTGTATATCTGGAGTATAATCAAATTCTTTGATGTTATTAACCCTAAACAACAGACATTTAAATCAATATAACTCTAATTGAGTATATTATATCCAAACGAGTCAGATTTTACTGAAACAGAGAATACCAACATGTACTGAATTTCACCTTTGCCCTGGTGACATCAAATTGTACTACCGATAAACTAAGAGTTGTGCAAATTTTTGGCTGGTAGCCCCCATTCTACATAGGCTTTACAAAAGCAATTTTGGTTCCTATCAAGGTACAAATCAGCAGCTGTAATTTTCTTAATCATAGCTGCAAAACAGTATGGCCCATTAATAGCTGAACTTTTGACAGCACTATTCAAGATGATTTATGAGTTTGTATATAATTTGATTATTCTATTAATTCTTCTGATTACTGCTTCAGCTAATAAAGTGAAGGTCACTTCCAAAATAAATCTTCATTTCACAGAAAGTAACTGCATCCAACTAGTTTTCTTTAATTAAAAACTAATGTGTATAACAAGAAAGAAGACAAGCTTCAGGGTTAGCGAATCTGTTAAGACAGAAATATACTGTGTGGATATAATGAAAGTGTCTCTTTATCCAGTATCTTTATTGTCAAAAGAGAAGAGCTATTATATACATATGCATTCGTACTAATTTTAAAATTATAAAAATAGGGCCAGGCGCAGTGGCTCAGGCCTGTAGTCCCAGCACTTTGGGAGGCCGAGGCGGGTGGATAATCTGAGAGGTCAGGAGTTTGAGACCATCCTGGCCAACATGGTGAAACCCCATCTCTACTAAAAATACAAAAATTAGCTGGGCATGGTGGTGGGCGTCTGTAGTTCCCGCTACTTGAGAGGCTGAGGCAGGAGAATCGCTTGAACCCAAGAGGCAGAGGTCGCAGTGAGCCGAGATCGCACCACTGCACTCTCCAGCCTGGCTGCAGAGCGAGACTCCGTTTCAAAAAATAAACAAATAAAATTTAAAAAATTAATAATAACTGAACTGTATTAATGCTTTAGAAATTGAAAACATAAAAGAATCTTTGAAAATAGTTTCCAAATTCATAAGTGCAATATGTAAGGCAATGTTTTCATTTCTAAAATTTTGCATGTGGGATTCTATATATGAAAAATGAACAGGAGGTCTTTGCCTTAACCGGAGTTTTTCCTAAAGGTGACAAGAGGCCATTTCTGACCCTTAAGACAAACACTGGGCACAAGGCCATGACAGGTTGGAGGGAGATCAGAGGAAAAAATGTCAAGGGACATTGATATATTATTATTATTTAATCTATTTTTATACACAGAACATTCTGTGAACTGAAATTAAGGCTTCATTTTATTATTATGTTTTTTAAAGTTCCCCAGCCCTTCAGCTAAGGTTCTATCATCAAAGCTGTTGAGTCATACAACTATATAAAACAATAAAGCAAATTAAATATGATGCATATTTTCCAAAAGAAGTAAAAAGTAACCCTCAAGCTCAGAAAATCATATACCAAAGACAGAAAGCTTGAACATAAGAAATTAGGGAAGCACAGTGATGCAGCATAAAAGCAAGTAGCAATGATTTGTATGCTCACCAATGGTCTCCACTGGTATTGTCACAAACACACTCCTGATTAACTCCCTCACTCAACCTTTCTGCATATCAAAAGATCCTCTGACACTCACAGTTCCTTCTGACTAGAGAGCTCTTCCCTCAAATATTCAAAAACTCATCCATTCCCATCATATTCTGGTATCATTACACATTCAAATGCCACCCTCCTTAGTGGCCTTAGTTGACCATTAGGCCCTCTAAAGAGGAATTCCTCCCTGTTCCTGCCAACTGTCACTCCCTGGCCTATCTATCACCCTATTTTTGTTTTTTATTTTCTTCACAGCACATTCCCTCTCTCAAATTGTATTTGTCTACTGTCTCTCTGGGAAGAGCCTTCAACATCTTCTACAACGAGAGACTTTCTGTTTTCAGCAGTGTATTCCAAATACCTGCAAAAGAGCTGGGATAAATACATTCAGTATATATTTACTAAATGAATCCTAATTTTTATTCTAAATATGCATATGATAAAACAGCCCGAATTTATAGTCAATTCCTCCCTTAACTTTTCATTTAATAAAATACTAGTTTTAGGTCTTTGGTAAGAAATTCCATAACCAGGCCAGGTGTGGTGGCTCACACCTGTAATCCCATCACTTTGGGAGGGCAAGGCAGGTGGATCACTTGAGGTCAGGAGTTCGAGACCAGCCTGGTCAACATGGTGAAACCCCATCTCTACTAATAATACAAAAATTAGCCAGGTGTGATAGCATGCACCTATAGTCCCAGCTACGCGGGAGGCTAAGGCATGAGAATCCCTTGAACCAGGGAGGCAGAGGTTGCAGTGAGCCGAGATCATGCCATTGCACTCCAGCCTGGGCGACAGAGACTCTGTCTCAAAATAGAAAATTCAAAAAAACAAAAAGTTTTTAAAAAAGGAAAGAAATTCCATAACCATTAACCCATACCTAACATGCCGTAAAGTGTGTCTATGTATGCATACATAGACAAAACTCTTATGGCTATCAAAGAATGTTAGAAATGCACTAATGTAGTGGTACTAACAGACACATTAACCATTCCTACTCTTACGAGGTCCCTCTTGTGACCAAGAGTACATACTTGCCAGACAGGTTTAGGGCCTCAATCTTTGGACAGGGAAGCGATCCGTTTTCAAAGAGGACATAGTCAATGGGTAGAAGAAAATGAGATCAAAACTAGTACAAGTCCCCAAGGTCAAAGTTCCTATTTAAATTTCTTTTACAGTTTTGTTTTTAAAAACCTCTAATGTAGAAAAGTCTGATTTATTGAAATGTCCAGTTTCTAACAGTCATAATAACTGGCAAGCTTCAGTCTCGCAAAAAGTAGCATATAAACATATATACTGTTTTCTATTCCTACATTCTAGTGAAAAATGCCTCAACTTTGATGGATGGATGTCTGAAATCTACTCTCTTATTCGCAGTCCTCACAGAAACTTTGTGATAATACTATTTTTAAAAAACACACAAAGAGACAGAGATGCTTTCGCATAACTTAATTTCTCCAACTTATGGATTCAAGTTATTACCTCTTGAAACTCTTCCCCTCATGAGAAATTCAAGTCTTTATCGAGTTATTTGTAGGAGGATCAGAGTTTCTTCCTTTGCCAATAAATCATGTAAATATTAAAAAGGCAAAACATATTTGCAACACTGGAAGCCACAGAAGAGCGAAAAAAGCCTGGGAATTTTCAAACTTCAATAACAAACTTGTCTACAAAATGATACCATATTGAGCAGTATGAAAGAGCTCTTTTTAGTTTTCAAGTATTATAGCAGTATTGACACTATGCATAAACTAAGGCTGGGATACTAAGCAACAGGATGGTCAAAGTAAAGATAAGCCTATATAAGCCATTTTTAAAACAAACCAAAATGAATCAAGGTAATTCTGATACAAATAATTATCAATTTAATTTTTATGTTCTTAATACCTTCTTTCCTATCCAAATTCCTAATCATAGGCATGCATTATTTTCATAAGAAAACAATACTTTATTTCAGGGGGAAAAAAAAGGTCAACTTGCTATGAGGCACAACCAAAAACAGAACAGCAGTAAGTTAGGAAAAAAAATAGTAAAAAAATAAACAGAATGCTATCCTTACCTAATACATGCACTGCCAAAAATAGACCAGTTCAATTTGCTTTATGGAACTAAAAATGCGTAAAAATCCAGACCCACAAAGAGATATAGTTCACATATCTTAGATACTATTTTTTCATCTGAACAAGAAATCTAAAATTGTGTTCTCCTTTTTCCTTAAAACATAAGGAAACACACATATCAGTTAATAAGCCAACTTCCATCTAACAAGATCAATAAAAGCTATCACTCCCAGATGATTTACAGATCTACTATGAATTTCATGCTGAGTTTTATAATATAGTGATCTTAACCTCGATGGTCTGAGAGACAGTATTGTACCCTAATCCCACAGGAGAAAAAAAATGGTGTCACAGCGGGACCCATGCAGAGGCTATAGCCTCTCATCTATTCCAAAGCCTATAAAAACTCTAGGTACATCCCTGGGAATGAGTCACATGTGAAAACACATTCACTATGTATGTTGACATATAAATGGGTTTAAAGAACTAATGATTATTTAAGTATTCAATTCTTAGCAGAACAAGAGGGTATCCTTCCAGAGATCCTTACACCATGCTTTTGTGCTTTGCTGCTTTCAATGTCCTCATTTTTACTAGCTTGATTTCTGATAGACAGTATCTTTTCCTCATGCCATTTCAACATACAAACAATATGCTCCAAACTGACATTAAGGAATTAAACTCAACTTAATTTGGCAAACTTAGCTTTGTATCACTACCGAAAATATCCCTACTTATTGAGATATGTTATCCATAGCTCCTTTGATATCTTCCGGGGGAGCAAACTGCATAGAAGCTCTAATTTAATCTGCAAGGTTGACAGATTTGTATTTCTTAACCTCACTATATAAGTCTACTCCTAAAACCTTTCTGAATGCAATAGGCCAATTCTATTAGTACATTTCTAGGATTAAGACTATCTCTCTAAAGAATGGCTAAAGTGAACAGCAGAAATATTTGGTTTGTTCAATTGGCTGTGAATATCAACAAGCATCGCTGTGTTTATTAGGGCCTTAAAATACCACTTCCAAAGTTTACATATCCAAGGAAAATCATTTTCTGCCCCAGTAACTATTCAGAAATAAAGCAGTATTTCTTTTCTCATATAAGTTGTGATATTATTAAATCTCTATTATAAAACAGAAACTGCACTGGACATAAGTAGTGCAGTCTCATCATGGCTAGAATACTTAACATATAACAACACATGACAAAACATTTCTGAGTCGCACTTGATTTATCTGTACAATACAGTGATTGCCTTAGTTTGCAGACCTTAAAGAGCTCATTTCAAACATTAAAACTCTCATGTCCTAATTAGACATTAAACAGCACTTTTTATTTCTCCTTTTGGAGCACAAAGAAAACTAATGCTTGTTTTCATCTGTATACTCTAGGAAAGAAGTATACATCATAGCATATACTACCGCCCCACCACAGTGCATGGAAAAGAGTGAGGCCTAACCTCACAAAAATAAGACAAGCAAGAAAGTTAATTCAGTGAGGGACAAGTAGGTACTACACAAGATGTGTGACAGTAGCAGCTCTGATCTTGGTACATTTACACTTGTTATAGGATCACTACACCCTGGCAGTTAAGTGCTGATTATGAAAATATCATGGAAGTCAGAAGTTTGTCTCTCAATTTGTCAGGTATTTGGGACCAGTCTACTATACCTAAGAACCTAAACTCAAAGCCAGGCACAGTGGTGTGCTTGTAGTCCCAGTTACTTGGGAGGCTAAGGCAGGAGGATCCCTTGAGCTCAGGAGTTTGAGGCTGCAGTGCACCAAGATCACACCTCTGCATAGCCATTGCACTCCAGCATGGAATTTAGGGAGACTCTGTCTCAAAATAAAACAAAATAAAATAAATAAGAAAAAAAAAATCTGAAATCATATATTCACAACTTAACACAGTTTGGAAATTATTTTCACTAACAATGGCTCATATAGTGCTAATCATGTGGCAGGTATTATCCTAAGAGCTTTGCAAATATCAATTTCCTAATTCTCATAATAACCCCATGATATAGGTACTATTCCTTTTTTATAAAGGAAGAAATTGTAAAACAGAGAGGTTAAACAGTAGGATTCTAACTCAGGAAGTCTGGCTCCAAAGTCTGTGCTCTTGACCACCACACTATGATAAATACACTTTGCAGACTTTTATAATACAAGAAGTTAAAACACAAAGTTAGGATCAAAGTTAATTATTTGTTCAATAAATGCGTGCTATTTAAAAGGGTTATTTAAGAGTTAATTTCTCCTTTAAATACACCTGAAGAATAAGATTCTATGCAGATAGGACCACAATTAAAGACTGGGATCAAGAAGTAATATTTTACATTCTAATAGGGTGAAAAGAGATTTACTTAAGAAAAATAGCCACACAGAATATTTTTCTTTTAAAAACTCCAGATGGAAAAGCAAAACATTTAAGAGATACAGCTGTTTACAAGTATGTGTGTATCTGTATGGCAAAATTTGATTTCTATGAAATAACTGAAGGATGCATATTATAAAATATACAATGTGTGACTGTACTGAATACTGTAGACAACAGTAACACAATGGTATTTGTGTATCTCAACATATCTAAACATAGAAAATGTACAGTAAAAATATAGTAATAGAATCTTATAGGAACATCATCATATATGTGGTCTATTGTTGACTGAAATATTATTATGCAGCACATGACTATAAAACTATTTGCCAAAACTTTCATACTATTTTATTATATTAAGCAAGCATGTATCTACTGCCTAATTTGGAGGGAAGGCAGAGGATGGAGCATGAAGAGATCGAGAAATAAAAAGAAGGAAGAGTAAAAGCTACATTAATTATTTCAGTCCTAATGAGAGAGCTCTTTTTACAAATTATTTCTCTAGTACATGAAAGAAAAAGTTTCTGTCTCATAATATTTAATTTCTTTTTATGGTAATTGCTAATTAAATTTTAAAAAGTCAATTCACTAAGCACCTATTATGTGCCTACAAAAGTTCTAGGCAATTAACTGTGTATGAATAAAACACAGAATTTGATAAGAAAAAATTATGGAGTACCCATTTTGTAGAAGGCAATATGCTCAGAACTATGGGAAAGATGGAGATGACTTTTATAAAGCAAATACATCTAACAACAGACGTAAATTATTAGCTAATTTAATTATATAATTAAATGTTAATACCAAATCTAGTTTGTATAAACTGACTCATCTATAATATATAAATTAATCTTTCAGTAATCACCAAAACATTCATTCTAAATACCAAGACCGCAAAGTCATGCAACTTTTATGTAATAATACTCTGCATGAGTGTGAGATAAAATTCAACACACTTTTCCTTACATCATCACATTCAAGTCTCAAAGTAGCCAAAGTTCACCTAAATAACAACATGACAAAGCTAGAATCAAAACCCAGTTCTGAGACTGATACTTCTGTAGCACATGGAAAACCTTATAAAGTTCATAAGAGGTAACAAAGATTTTATAAAAAGACTCAGTTTTTGAGTATTCCCTTCCAAAGTAGAAGGTAAACTGATGAAGAATCAGAAATAAATTGCTTTGCTGCAATTTATACAATCCCATTAATTGGATTACTTTAATCTAGAACAAAAACAAATTTACACTGGGGAATAGTAGAGAACACACGGAAACCCAGCAAGCAAAGCCTTAGATCTGGCTGCCTTTGTTTTGTTTGTTTTTGTTTTATGTTTTACTTTTTATTGAATGGCAATCTTGAATTTAGCTAGCAAATAAACACACTTCACATATTATTTCTATCACATCTGGGTAACGGTATACTGGTTCCAAAGAGATGGGTCAAGAATTGTCGTGAACAATCTTTAAAAAGTTAGTCTGTGCAATAATACTATCTTTCAGTTTAATCAAACTAAGATTTCAGCTCCAAACACTTGCCTTAATTCAAATATCAGCCTTGCCCTATTACAAGCCAACCACCTTTTATTCTAATACAAACTATTAAAATTATTTTAAGAGCTGGAGTAGTATACATATACAGCATACAGAGAAAACTGGACTGGGTGAGTTTTGTATCTACCTGTGAGGGTAATCTAGTATCTAAGTTAGTTAGCACTGAAGAGGCTATTATTAAAATGGAAAATCAGGCTGGGCACGGTGGCTCACACCTCAAGCCTGTAATCCCAGCACTTTGAGAGGCTGAGGTGGGTAGACCACGTGAGGTCAGGAGTTCGAGACCAGCATGGGCAACATGGTGAAACCCCATCTCCACTAAAAATACAAAAATTAGCAGGACGTGGTAGCGCACACCTGTAATCCCAGCTACTCGGGAGGCCAAGGCAGGAGAAAAACCCGATGCAGAGGTTGCAGTGAGTCGAGATCCTGCCACTGCACTCCAGCCTGGGAAACAGAGCAAGACTCTGTCTCAAAAAAAAAAAAAAAAAAAAAAAAAAAAAAAAAAAAGGAATTACACTGTATCCACACCATAGGAAAGGTTTAAAAATGAAGGAAATCAAACTCTATAATCTGTGTAGCCAATGTAATTCCAATATACTCATGAGAGTCACAATAATTCCTCCACAAAACATACTTAAATGTAAGTCTTAAAAGAGGTTATTCCCAAATGGGAAATATTTTTCTGTCAAAACGTAAGGAATAACGCAGGCAAGGACACAAAAGCATTCCATTGTTTTATTAACGACAATGTTCACTGATCTGTGAATAACCTGGAAAAAAATGAAGATTATTGAGTTACGTTACCAATATATCCATCCATCACCAGAGAATAGGTTTCAAAATGATGGATTATCTCACCACCCCTTTCTGTTTATCCCAAGAAACACTCTTTCCTCAAGGGAAAAACAAACAAATGATCATACAAACATAATCATGTATCATCTCCATGCTAATATAAACTATCAACTAGAGAGGAAATTGTCTTTAAAATCATATACAAATTATTCTGAAAATAAAGTATGTTGCTGTGCTTCTTTTATCCTCCAAAATTTGACAGTTTATAAGAATTCCATTCAAACAGCAACCTTCAAACTTTTGGGATAGAAGTTTTTTGTCAATCTACCACGCACTACTCTCTAATTTAGTAAAGACAGTCTCAATTGAGATAGTATATCTCAGTGGTTCCTAATCTTTTTGTGTGGGGGGGGGTTGCAGGGGGCAGTCATAGACTCCTCTGAGACACTAATAGAGACACTATGAACTTCCTTCCTAGAAAAATGTAGCACATTATACACACAATATTTGGCATGCAATTTCAGAGTATTTACCCCCTAAGTTCCTGAAACCCAAGTAACTGATTACAGACATTGAGTATCAGGTTAAGGCCTCCTGAATTTAAAGAGCTCCTCTTCATTTACTCAGCCTTCCATTGCTATTTTAAGCTGATATATGTGTTTTTTTTTTTTTTTTTTTTAAATGATGGCTGTAAGTTTGCTTATTCTATAGTTGAAGATGCCCCAAAACAAAAAAACATTGAGATTATAACCATGTGCCACATAATAATATTTCAGTGAATAATGGACCACATATATGAGGATAGTCCCATAAGATTCTAATATTGTATTTTTACTGTACCTTTCCTATGTTTAGGTATGTTTAGATACACAAATACTTATTATGTTACACAACTGCCTACAGTATTCAGTGCAGTCACATGCTGTGCAGGTTTGTGGCCTAGCAGCAAGAGGCTATATCATACAGTCTAGGCGTATAGTAGGCTGTATCATCTAGGTTTGTGTAAGAACTATGGAATCACCTAATGATGCATTTCTCAGAATGTATCCCTGTTAAGTGATGCATGAAGCTATATACTTTTTCAAATGTGTGGACTAAAAAAAGTAGAAGAAAAATATAGCAAAATATACCAAAATGTTCAGTGTGTTATTTTTAACAGGTGATGGGATTTCAGTTAATTCCTATAATAACAAAAATAATACTTATTTTCTAAAATTTCTGGATATGAGATATTTCTTCCATATCAAAGACATAATTTTGATGCTTACACCAACAAGGAAAATGATTAGGTTATGGCATACACACCCTCATACCAGACAATACAGCCATCTAAATTCCTTTAAAGTATGCATATATGTACTCATACACAGTTACCTGTACAAGCATGCAAAAGGTAGGAAGACATGTAACCAACTAAACAATGACTAAGGGTGGAATGTGAGAGAGGAGGATATGTGTATGTGCACATTATTCCCCCCATATTCTTATTCTTTTTCTAACTACTAAGATAAGGTATACAAGAATTTGCTCATCGGTGGTTACTCAGTATCTCCTATATGCTTTGGCACTTTGCTAAATAACCTTCACAAATTAGTCCATTGGTTCAAATGTCAACACATCTAAAACTGTCCTGTTCCTTAAATAAATTGTACTTTGTTCTAGATTACAGAACCAAAAAAATGAGTAAGATTCAAAGAAAGGATGCAAGAAAATTTTATTCCTCTTGCCTCTATTAGTCCATTTTCACACTGCTATAAAGAACTACCTGAGACTGGGTAATTTATGAAGAAAAGAGGTTTAACTGTCTCACAGTTCTGCAGGCTATGCAGGGAGCACGGCTGGGAGGCCTCAGGAAACTATCATGGCAGAAGGTGATGGGGAACAAGCACGTCTTACCATGATGAAGCAGGAAAGAGAGAGCAAAGGGGGAAGTGCTACACACTTTTAAACCCCAGACCTCTTACAAACTCATTCACTATCACAAGAACAGCAAGGGGGAAATGCGCCCTCATCCAATCACCTCCTACCAGGTCCCTCCCCCAACACTGGGAATTACAATTTGACATAAGATTTGAGTGGGGACACAGAGCCAAACCACATCACTGCCTTTCAACATTGAACTAGTTTGAGGGCACTTGTTAAAGAGAAAGAAAATCACACATTCATCATATTATTGTAAAGACTACAACAATTCAATATATACTGAGTTGAAGCAAACCAGTATTTTTCAAACGGGTATGGTTTTGCCTCTATAGGGCATTTGGCAATGTTTAGAGACCTTTTTGTCTGTCACAGATGGGTTGGGTGAAGGTAGTGACATTTAGTGGGTAGAAGCCAGGTATGCTGCTAACATTTTACAATGTACAAGACAGTCCTTCCCCCAACATAGAGAAAATTATCCTGGCAAAAAAATGTAAACAGTGCTGAGATTGAGAAACTCTGGTCTAAACCACGAGTCTTTGGAACAATTAAGTATCTCAAACATATATGCACCATGTTAAAGATAGGTATGATCAGACCACCGACGGCTATTAGCTTAGAGTGGAGCCCAATCTCGTTGCTCTTTTCTGAGAATGGATGGGTTAACAGTAGTCTGAGATTCCTATAACTTCAGCAAAGTAGTCAGCCTACTTTGATTAGCTTCATGTCATAACTGCTTTGGCCCCTTCTGATCATTTCTGAGTACTGACAGCATTGACACCTCTATTGCAAATTTTGGAACCCGATAAAATACATTTTCTAATTCTCTAATTGGTCCATAAGGGCACACTATCTGTCTTTAACTAGATGCTCCTTGACACTGATATCCAGGTCTATGTCATAATCTTTTTCATATACTGTACATCCACTACACCTAGAAGAGTATAATGCAGAGAACAGATGCTTTAAAAAGTTGTTGTTGAATTAAATGGAAAGAAATGAAAAAAAAATTACATTTACAACAAAGACATAGATGCTTCTTCAAAATATTTTGGTCATTTTAACTAAACCCTTTCTTTCTTGTTCATTAGAATTAGGCCCAGAGAACAATTCTTGTGATTGTTGCTTCTACAGCAGTGTTCCCTAGACCAGCAGCATGAGCAACACCTGGGAACTTGTTAAAATTTCACATTTTCATGCTCCACCCAGATCTACAAGTAAGAAACGTTGGAGATGGAGCCTAGTAATCTTAATTTCTGACACAACTGAAAGCTTGGGAAAACACTGCTCTATCATTTCCTTAACATACAATTTCCTCAGTTATACATTATCTGCTATTCATTCATTAATCCATCAAATACTTAGTGCATAACTAATATACACTAGGCATTGCATTAAGACATTCCTGTATAATCTCTTAATACTGGGGTTTTAAAAAATTATCATATTTTTTAGAAAAAAAGACTATTCAACTGAAGTTGGAAAAACCTGCCACCTATTTTTAGAAATAATTTTTTTTAGAAAACAGCCATATCCATTGTCTATGGCTACAAAAGATTTCAATGGAGACCATATGGCCTGCAATACCTAAACTATGTACAATAATATTTGTCTCTTTACGAAAAAAAAAAAAAAATCACTGATTCCTAACTTAGATTACTAAACCTGGCTAAGTCTCTAACTGCCTCATATTTGCCCTGCTGGCATTCTGTAACAGCAGTAGCAGCAGCTGCAATTGTTAAAACAATCACAGTAACAACAGTAATAGTAGTAACAGTTAACACTTATGTAGTACTTGGGCAAGCAATATTACAAGCACTTTCTTCTACATATTAGCTCATTTTAATCCTCACAACCTATGTGGTACGTACTATTATCCCCGCAGAAATGAGGAGCACAGAAAAGTCAAATAATTTGCCCAAAGATACACAGTTAATAAATAGCAGAATCAGGAGATGATCCCATCGGTCTGGCTCCAAAATATACCTTCTTATTCAGTATTCTACACTTGTTATAATATTTCTGTCCCATACGACTAAGGCATAGATATCATCTGCTTGCATGTTATATGAAGAGGTACCTATATATCATAGTACTAACAGCAACATTTTCCAACTTTTCCCCTTCCCTTAGCCCCCAACCCCCAACCCCCAACTCCAAATCTTTACATCCCAGAAGTACTCTTGTATTAACTCTTTAGGATCTCTTCTTTTTATAAGCTCTTAAGGAATGTTTATTTGAGTTTAAAAAAATAATAAAAATTCCTAACAATGTTCTCAATCCTTGTTTTTAAGTCATGGATGCCTGAGAAATGTGATGAAACTATGGACTCCTTTTATGAAGAAACATAAAACATTTTATAAATAAATTTCAAGGTCTTATGGACACTAGATTAAGAACATTTCACATATCTCAATGCAGCTCTCCTCAGCTGCAGTGCTGCAAAAGGATAGTATGTTGTGATTCAATAATCAAGCTTTACACACACACATTTGGACTAGTCAAATCTACCCATTTGACACAGGGTCAGTTTCTGCACCTATATTTAGCTATATCGCCTGGTTCTATGACAGTGTGGAAGGAAACCAATGGGGTTGGGGACATGAAAAAGATCAATGCTAACTATTCCAACTGCTACTGGGCTCCTTAGCATTAGTGCTTATCAAATGCACAAATTCAAGTGATAGGGGAAGGGAGGAGATAATTTGCTCATGGCTTGTTTTTCCTTTTACCTATATCAATTAATTAAAATATGGAAAGTTGAAATAAACTATCTAAACTGGCATTTTGTATTGGGCACAGAATTGGAATACATTTCTAGAACACTGTAAGAATGTCCCTTATTCTCTCCATTATTTTCTGGAAACTGAATATGCATCCATAATGAGAAAATACATAAGTCACAGCAAATTACAAGTTGTTAAAAGTTAAGAAATACCACAAATATAACAAGTTCCAGAAAATAACACAATATTTTTGCAGACTATGTCTTAATTTTTTTCAAAAAGGTTGTTTAAAAATTATATAATAGGTGAGTCAAGAAAAATGCATATTAGGAAATCTGGTTTCTAGCCTCAGTCTCTTTTTATCTTAACTTTGCTCATTTGTAACAATTAGACAACCAGTCAATACAATATAAAACAGTTCTATCAACTTTAATTTTTTTTGTACTGCTACCAGAATAGTAGGTAGATTTTTACAAGAAAAGAGATTAAGGAGAATACTATGGAAGAAAAAAAAATAATGTACTGTTGAAGAATTTACATCTATAATCTAACTTCAACTTGTTAAGGAAGAGGAGCAACAACATCAGGGGCAGACACTAAAATTCCATCTCAATGTTGCTCTGACTTCACATGCAGTTGAATATATAAACTCTTTAAATATTCCAACAGTATACTCCTTGGCCAATTTTAAGACTTCTCTTGGTTTTCTAATAGGTTGATCCAGGATAGGAAACATTTCTTAGATTTCTGAAAACTTTCTGAAGAAAAACACACTGGTTATTATAGAATAAAATAAGGTAGTTCCTTTGGTCTAAGAGATGCTATATCTTATGATTTATCCAAAGAGAACTAAAAAACACTCAGTAAAAGGTATTGACTTTGGATTGAAAAAGGGGATTTTTAAAAGCAGGGGGAAAAGACAAAACAATAGAAAATACCTTATAGTCTATATAAATGCACAAATTCCATGGTTATGACAAAATCACAGTAGCATGTTGTCCCATTTTAGGCATAGTTCTTTCTGTCATCACTGAATAAGTTCATTAAATGGGAGATTCCTTTTCCATTCCCTCCATGTTGCTCCTATAATTTTGAGCAAGCTGCTTAAAGATGCATATATCCATGTATATATTTGTAACTTTTGGTCTTCTCTAATTCTCTTTTTAAAAGCTGTAAGTCAGACAGCTGCTGGTGAGGCTGTAGAGAAAAGGGAAGCTTATACACTGCTGGTGGGTATGTAAATTAGCTCAGTCACTAAGAAAAGCAGTTTGGTGATTTCTCAAAGAACTTAAAACAGAACTACCATTTGACCTAGCAATCCCATTATGGGTTACATATACAAAGGAATACAAATCATTCTACCATAAAGATACATGCACCAGTATGTTCACTGCAGGACTATTTACAATAGCAAAGACATGGAATCAACCCACATGCTCATCAATGTAAGACTTGATAAGGAAAATGTGGTACATCTACACCATGGAATACTATGCAGCCATAAAAAGGAATGAGTTCAGGTCCTCTGCAGGAAGAGAAAACCAAATGCCACATGTTCTCACTTATAAGTGGGAGCTAAATGACAGGAACACACAGACACATAGAGGGAAAAAATAGATGCTGGGACTTACCTGAAGGTGCAAGATGGGAGAGGGGTGAGGACTGAAAAACTAGAAAAACTACCTATCAGGTACTATGCTTATTACCTGGCTAACAAAATAATATGTACACCAAAGACCCATGATATAGTTTACATATTTGTCCCTGTCGAAATCTCAAGTTGAATTGTAATCCCCAGTATTGGTGGTGGGGCCTGGGGGGAGGTGACTGAATCATGAGTGTGGCTTTCTCATGAACGGTTTAGCATCATCCTCTTAGTGCTGTTCTCACTATAGTGAGTTCTCATAAGACCTGGTTGTATAAAAATGTATGGCATCTCCCTCTCTCTCTTGTTCCTGCTCTTGCCATGTGATGTGCCTGCTCCACCTTCAGCTTCTGCCATAATTCTAAGTTTCCTGAGGCCTCCCCAGAAGCCAAGCAGATGACAGCACCATGCTTCCTATGGTGCTGCATCCTTCCTAAAGGCTGCAGAACTGTAAGCCAGTTAAATCTCTTACTTTTATAAATAGCCCAGTGTCAGGTATTTCTTTATAGGGGTGCAAGAACTGACTAATATAGAAAACTAGTACAGAGGAATGGGGCATTCCTATAAAGATACCTGAAAATATGGAAGTGACTTTGGAATTGCAAAATGAGCAAAGGTTGGAAGAAATTAGAGGACCCAGAAGAAGATACAAAGATGAGGGAAAGTTTAAAATTTCTCACAGACAGGATAAATGGCTCTGATCAAAATGCTGACAGTTACATGGACAATGAAGTCCAGGCTGAGGAGGACTCCGACGGAAAGGAGGAATTTATTGGGAACTGGAGCAAAGGCCACTCATGTTATGCCTAAGCAAAGACCTTGGCTGCATTCTGTTCATGTCCAGGGGATCTGTGGAAGCTTGACTTGAAAGTGATGATTTAGGGTACCTGGTTAAAGAAATTTCTAAGCAGCAAAGCATTCCATATGTGACCCGGCTGCTTCTAATAGCCTATGCTCAATGAGGGAGCAAATAAATGACTTAAGTTGGAACTTATATTTAATGGCAAAGCAGAGTGTAAAAGTTTAGAAAATTTGTAGCCTGGCCATGTGGTAGAAAAGAAAAGCCCATTTTTAGGAGAAGAATCAAAGTGAGCTTCAGAGCAATCTCTTTCTAGAGAAATGTGCGTAACTAAAAAGGAGACAAGTACTAACGGCCAAGACAATGGGAAAAAAGCTTAGAAGGCATTTCAGAGAACTTCGAGGCAGCCCCTCCCATCATAGGCCCTGTGGGCTAGAAAGAAACGTTTCAGTAGCCAGGCCCAGGGCCCTGCTTTCCTGCACAACATGCTCCCCATACCCAGGCCACTCCAGCTCCAGCCTCAGCTCAGATGAGCTCAGGTTTGGCTCTGGTCACTTCTTCAGAGGGTGCAAGCCATAAGCCTTGGTGACTAACATATTGTGTTAAGCCTCTAGGCACACAGAGTACAAGAGTGGTGGGGGCTTGGCAGCCTCCACCTGGATTTCAGAGAATATATGGGAAAGCCTGGGTGTCCAGGCAGAAACCTATTGCACAGATGGAAGCCCCACAGAGAACCTATATTAGGAAAGTACAGAGGGAAAATGTGGGGTCAGAGGCCCCATGCAGAGTCCCCACTGAGGCACTGCATAGTGGAGCTGTGGGAAGGGAGCCACAATTCTCCAGGCTCCAGAACGGCAGAGGCACAGGCAGCTTGTACCCTGCACCTGAAAAAGTCACAGGCACTCAACAACCTGAGAGAGCAGCCACAGGGGCTGAACTCTATGAAGCCACAGGGCACAGCTGCCCAAGGCCTTGGGAGCCCACTCCTTACAGGACTCACATGGGGCCTATAGCCTCCCCTTTTTTGGACAATTTCTCCCTTTTGGAATGTGTTGGGAACATACTCCCTTTGAAATGTGTATAACAGAGTGATGAGTGTAATTGGGCTAAGGAAGACTGGCCCCCAAAATGGCCATAAACAAAATCTTTGCAGCACTGTAACATGTTCATGATGGCCATAACGCCAACGCTGGAAGGTTGTAGGTTTACCGGAATGAGGGCAAGGAACACCTGGCCTGCCCAGGGCAGAAAACCGCTTAAAGGCATTCTTAAACCACAAACAATAGCATGAGCGATCTGTGCCTTAAGGGCATGTTCCTGCTGCAGATAACTAGCCAGATCCACCCCTTTATTTCAGCCCATCCCTTCCTTTCTCATAAGGGATACTTCTAGTTAATCAAGTATCTATAGAAACAATGCTAATGACTGGCTTGCTGTTAATAAATATGTGGGTAAATCTCTGTTCAGGGCTCTCAGCTTTGAAGGCTGTGAGACCCCTGATTTCCCACATCACACCTCTATATTTCTGCGTGTGTGCCTTTAGTTCCTCTAGCGCTGCTGGGTTAGGGTCTCCCCGACCAAGTTGGTCTCGGTAGAAATGTTTACCCAATACTTAAACCCCCATTGTATCTTGGAAGTAAATAACTTGTTTTGATTTTATAGGCCCAGAGGTGGAAGGAACTCATTTCCAGAAAAGAATTTGAATTTGGGACTTGCGAATTTTGAGTTAATGCTGGAATAAGATTTTGGTGGGGATTACTGAAAAGGGATGCTTGTATTTTGAAATGTGATAAGAAAATGAGATTTGGGAAGGGCCAGGGACAGAATAAGTTTGTATGTTTGTCCCTGCCCAAATATCAGTGAATTGCAGTTTCCAGTACTGGAAGTGTGAAGCCTATTTGGAGGTGATTGTATCACGGAGGTGAATTTCTCATGAATGGTTAAACACCACCACCTTGGTGCTGCCCTCATGATAATGAGTGAGTTCTCATGAGTTATGGCTGTTTAAAAGTGTGTGGCAACTCCTCGTATCTTGTTCCTGCTCTGGTCATGTGACATGTCTGCTGCCCTTTCTCCTTCCACCATGATTGTAAGCTTCCTAAGGCCTTCCCAGAAGTTGAGCAGATGCCAGTACCATGCTCCCTGTAAATCCTGCAGAACCATGAGTCAGTTATACCTCTTTTCTTTATAAATTACCCAGTCTCAGGTATTTCTTTATAGCAATGCAAGAATGGCCTACTACACACAGCGACATGCAATTTATCTATAGCACAAACCTGCACATCTACCCCTGAAACTAAAAGTTAAAAATAAATAAATAAAAGCTATAAGTTAGAGATCAGCTTGTGTTACACGATTTCCTATAAATCTCACATCTTCAATTTTCCACATACAATACTCAGGAAAATTTCATCTGACGTTGAACAATTGGTAAAAAAGTGTTTGGTGGTGATAATTTACATGATTTATTTATATACATAAATTTATCACATGCTAAAAGTGAAACATACTCATCCTTCATCTTTTAACAATTCTACCACATTAAAGGAAAAAATTAGATCAAATCTAGGACACAGAATAATGAAAAACTGAATCATATAGAAGGTTGACAGTTAAATGCCCTCTTTTAACAAAATTAAGTAACAATCTCTGGGCAGTTCACATCTACATATAAAAAATGTAAAAGTTGTTCCCACTGACACTGCTCCAATTAACAGGTTATAAATACATGATGTAGTATATAAAACTTATTCCGAACTAGAATGTAGTTATAAAGGCTACTATGTTACCAACCACACAGATAACCAAATATGTCAGTTAGGGCTTAAAAAGGGCTTCTGTTTGGAAGATATATTGTGAGAGTAAAGTCTATAAACTGCATATATATCCTGTGCAATGTGCCAGAAAACTTATCAACCAATTAATTTACATTAGGGAAAACTGTAAAGCTTGCTAGACTAGAAAAATATATAGATTTTAATGACTTTTCTTCCAATATGTTCCAATTATTATATCCCGACATATTAATGGATACTAGGTAGCAACATAAATATGTTTCATTTTCTTTACCAAAAAATAATCTACCTATTTAAATTGATAAAAGCCTCAAAGGACATTTATTCATGAAAGTTATCTCTAGTAGTTAAAATGTCACATGCGGAAATCATTTAGAATGCAAGGAAATGACTTCCAAATGTCTTTGAATCCTTCACATAAATATGCATGCATACCATTTATAATAGTAGCCTTGATGAGAACATGCTGTAACTGGCTTTGAGAAATGCTTAAGAGGCTTATATTAAAACAGAATATAGAATGGTGGTTAGAAATCACAGAACAGGTGACACCTTATTCTGATAACCTGGTGATAAAATGTGTAGGCTATGATGTATAGATGGTGATAGTGTTACTACTTTAGGATAAAAATAAAACAATATTTATATGGAATTATAAAGCATTATGGAGAGAATCTAATATAAAATTAAAAGTTAATTATCTGCAGGTCAAGGAAATGCATGTTTATTATAATTCACAGACAGTCTCATGTATATAAAATATAAGAACTCAAGAGAATTACCCAGAAGTTTAATATATTTAGTCCCAAAGTGCTGGGATTACAGGCATGAGCCACCACGCCTGGCAGGATAAGGTATAATTTTTATAAAAAGCATTCAATCTGAGCCACATGTAGGCTCTGCAGAGAATAAAAATATATGTAAGGCTGACAAATCTCAGCCTTAAGGTTACAACCATCTTTGGAGAAAAATGCTTTCTTTGTCTAAGATTCAATACATAAGATCACATTCTGAAATTTTATATCTGTACACGACAAACAAAACTTGTAAATGTCTTTTCCCTTCAAAGAAATAAACAAAAACAAAATGAATTTTTTAATGTATTAATTAGAAATAGAGGGATTTAGTGGAAAAAAAGATAAATAGGGCTAAACATTCCATTTTTGTAAAACACTAGTAACAAGGTCAGTGAGCTTAGATCACTTCCCAGTGATCTGTTCATTCTGTTTCTGTTCCTTATCCTAAGCTGCAGAGGAGTGAGTAGCAAGTGGCAACATGAGAGAAAACATGGTGCGTCTCCTTTGAATCAGGCAATGACACAGGAAGAGGGGAAGAGTAACTAAGAAAACCATAGAACTCCCCCCGCTTGTATTAAGTTGATAGAAGGACCTTTGGTTCCTGCGGGACATGGCACTCCCCATTTATTCCTACTTTGACGATCAGAAGACGAAGAGCTTGTCTAGAAATACACAGATCTATCATATTTGGAAATAAATTACTTCCAAATTTATAATGTTGCCACCTAAAGTCATAAAATCACATATCTAGGAAATGTAAATTTGAGAATATCTATTTCCAGTGGTAAACTAAACTAGATACTGTGAAGAGACTTCCTGTTAATACCAAAACTAGGTCTTGGATGAAATAATTGTTATGAACCAATGACACTGAAGGAAGGGGAACGTCCATGGGAAACACCGATCTCCATGTACATACAATACAAACCCTAACCTGAAATAAAAGCTTTGAGCAATAAACACTGAAATTAAAAACAACAACAACAACAACAAAACCTTGTGACGGTATCACTATGTGGAGGTTGTATTGCATTATTAAGTGAGGTCCCCCAAAGGGAACTAAAATGATCCTAATTCTGTAGTGCCTTCAGGATGAGGCAAACACAAATAATCCCTGAAGAAGGGCATTCGCAATTTGGGTACCCAGATTAAAATCAATCAAATATAAACTCTCAGCTAAGGAAAAGCATTGCACACACAAGCAAAATCATTGAGATGAATCAATAGAAACAATACATGGCAATATTATGCTGTTATGAAGTTTAAATATTAGAGTTATCAGAAAGAAAATGTAAAATATCTCTATATGAAATGACTAAACAAATAGAATAAATAATTTCAAAAAAATGAACAAGTAAAAAAATATCAAGAATGACAAGGAAGATGGTGAGTAGAAGTTCTGAAAATGAAATATAATATTGAAGAAAGAAAATGAATGGGTTACAGGTGAAGAGAATTAATACACTGGAATACAGATCTTAATTATGTACCCAGAATACAGCCAGAAAGACAGGAAGATAGCAAATATGAAAAAGAGATTGAGAGATATAGAAGAGTAAATGCTAAGTTCTAAAACATACCTACTTAGGGTTACAAAAAGGTGAGAAGAGAAAAGAAAGAAAAAACAATACTTATCAAGATATTGGCTGATAAATTTCCAAAACAATAAACAACATAAATTTACAGACAGAAAAAGCACAATGTATTTGGTTGAACCACAGGACAATGTAGGTCTAAAATCGTTGAATAATGTTAATTTCATATGGTTCAACCTATACTAAGCAAGATAAATACAAAGAAATCAACACCTAATATTCACTGTAGTAAAAATACAGAATACAAAAGCAAACTATATTAAAAAACAATATAAGAGAAAAAAGATATCTTTGTAACTTGTCATAATAAAGAAATGACAAAGTAGGCTGACATTGAACTTTTCAGCAGCAAAGGTGGAACATAAATGATGATGGAACAAAATTTTGAAGTATTGAGAAAAAAAAAAGTCAGCCTAGCATTGTTTACTTAGTAAACTTCCACTCAAGACAAAAAAGAAGAAAAAGTTATTTTCAGATACAACTAGGAAGCATTTGCCACCAATGGATGTAAACTGGAGGAATTATTCTTAAATGCTTATATTAGAAAATATTTAAAAGATAAATACTTAATTCATGGAATTTCAGCCTAATAATTGCCAAGGGCAGGGGAGGGGAGAGATGATCTAAATAAAATCCAAAGAAAGCAAAATAAAGGAGATAATAAAGAGCAGAAAATAATGAATTAGGACACAAAGTTACAACTGAATAAAAAAAATCCCAAATTTGATACCTGAAAAACAGAGAGGTCGTAAAACTTACCCAAAGTTACATGGCTAATAAACAGAAAAGTCAGGACTTAAATCTAGGCAGTCTTGTCTCCATACTTCAGGTATACTATATGACCTCCCCAAAAAGGCTAAGCATAAAAAAAAAAAGATTGCTCTATTTGACTGTATTAATCTTCATGACCTTTATGTATCATAAAAACCGTAAGATAAAATACATCCAACACATATAACTGAAAAAAGATCACTAATCAGGATATATTTTAAAACTCCTACAAATCAATAAGAAAAAGACAACAACCGAATAGACAAACGGTCGAAGGTCAACAAGAGGGTGGAGCAAGATGGTCAAATAGAAGAAGTCTCTAGTGATCATCCCTCCCACAGGAACTCCAAATTTTAACAACTAACTACACACAAAAAAAGCACCGTCATAAGAAGCAAAAATCAGGTAAGCAATCACAGTACCAGGTGGCAACTCCCTATCACTGAAGGAGGCACTGAAGACAGTCTTGAATCGTCAACACCACCCCTCCCCAATTCCACGGCAGTGGCCATGCGGCATGGAGAGAGAAATCTATGCATTTGAGGGAGCGAGAGCATAGCAACTGGGGGATGTAGCATTGAACCCGGTGCTGCCCTGTCAGTGGAGAGCAAAGTTATGCTGGGCTCAGTTGGCACTGAGACAGCATTTGGACCAGCCCTAGCAAGAGAGAAATGGCCCATCCCAGCAGCTGGAGCTCCAGCGTCTCAGCAAGTCTTGCCACTTTGGGCTAAGGTGCTCTGGAGTTCTAGGTATACTTGAAAGGCAGGCTAGGACATAAAGACTGTAATTCTTAGGTAAGTGCTAATGCTGGGCTGGGCTTAGAGCCCATGGACTAGGGCAGCACATGGCCTAAGGAGAAACCAGCCTGAGCAGCTAAGGGACTGCTTCTGCCACCCCTCCCCAACCCCGAGGCCATGCAGCTCACAGCAATGAAGGTGACAAATTCCTTCTGCTTGAGAAGAGGAGAGCAAAGATTACAAGGACTTTGCCTTTCGTCTTGGATAGCAGCTCGGCCACAATAAGATAGGACACGAGGTAGAGTCATGAGGCTACCATTCTAGACTCTAATAACTCCCAGAAAACATTTCTAGACATACCATGGACCATAAGAGAACCTGTCACCTTGAAAGGAAGGACCCAATCCTGGCAGGGCTCATCTACTGCTAGTTAAAAGCCCTTGGCTACAAAATAACCAACAGTAATACCCAGGTAGTATGCTGTGAGATTCTGAGACATGCTGGTTTCAGGTGAGACCTGGTACATTCCCAGCTGTGGTGTCTATGGCAAAAGACTTCTGCTGGAGCAAAGCAGAGAGAAAAGTAAAGGGGACTTTGTGTTGTGTGTTAAACACCAACTCAGCCACAGGGGTGCAGAGCACCAAGCAGGGTCTTGGGGACCCAAGTCGAGGCCTAGGCTCTTAGAAAGCCTTTCTGGACCTACCCTCGACCAGAGGGGAGCCCACTGCCATGAAGGGTAAGGCCGAAGCCTGGAAGCATTCAACACAAGCTTACTGAAGAGCACTTGGGGTTTAAGTGAACATCAGGCGTGGCCTGGCAGAACTCCCAGTGGGCCAGTGGCTGTGGTGGCCACTGGGAGAGGCTGGGAGAAGTCAAATTATCCCTGTTTGCAGATGATATAATTTTATATTTGGAGAAACCTAAAGACCCCATCAAAAAACTATTAGACTGAAAATTCAGTAAAGTTGCAGGGTATAAAATCAACATACAAAAATTAGTAGAATTTCTATATGTCAACACTGAAAAATCCGAAAAAGAAACTTTAAAAAGTAATCTCAATTAGAATAACCACAAATGCAATTAAATACCTAGGAATTAATTAAAGAAGTGTACAATCCCTACAATGAAATCTAGAAAACACTGATGAAAGATATTGAAGAGGACACAAAGAAATGGAAAACTATTCCATGTTCATGGACTGGAAGAATCGATATTGTTAAAATGTCCATACTATGCTAAGCAATCTAGAGATTTAATGAAATCTGTATAAAAATACCAATGGCGTTCTTCAGAGAAATGAAAACATCCTAAAATGTATATGGAGCCACGAAATACCCAGAATAGCCAAAGCTATCCTGAGCAAAAAGAACATAACTGGACGAATCACATTATCTTACTTCAAATTATACTACAGAGCTATAGTCACCAAAACAGCATGATACTGGCATAAAAACAGACACATAAACCAAAAAGCAGAATAGACAACCCAGAAACAAATCCACACACCTACAGTGAACTCATTTTTGACAAAGGTGTCAAGAATATACACTGAGTAAAAGACAGTCTTTTCCATGAAGGGTGTTGGGATAACTGGATATCCGTATGAAGAAAAATGAAACTAGACCCCTATCTTTTGCCGTATATAAAAAGCAAATCAAAATGGATTAAAGAATTAAATCTAATGCTGCAAACTATAAAATTACTACAAGAAAACATTCGAGAAAACCTCTAAGACACTGGTCTGGGCAAAGATTTCTTGAACAATGCCCCACAAGCACAGGCAACTAAAGCAAAAATTGACAAATGGGAACACATGAAGTTAAAAAGTTTCTGCACAGCAAAAGAAACCATCAACAAAGTGAAAAGACAACCCATATAATGAAAGAGAATATTTGCAAACTACCCATCTGACAAGGAATTAATGACCAGAATATATAAGTAGCTCAAACAATTCTACGGTAAAAAAATATAGTATGACTAAAAAATGGGCAAAAGATCTGAAACATTTTTCAAAAGAAGACATACAAATGGCAAGGAGACATATAAAAAGATGCTCAACATCACTGATCATCACAGAAATGCACATCAAAACTACAATGAGATATTTTATTGCCCCAGTTAAAATAACTTTTATTCAAAAGAAAGGCACTAGCAAATACTGGCAGAGATATGGAGAAAAGGGAACCCTTGAACACTGCGGGTGGGAGTGTAAATTACTACAACCACTGTGGAGAACAGTTTGGAAGTTCCTCAGAAAAGCAAAACTAGAGCTACCATACGATCCAGCAATCCCACTGCTAGGTATATAACCAAAAGAAAGGAAATCAGTGTATCAAAGGGATATCTACACACCACATTTATTGCAGCATTGTTCACAATAACCAAGATTTGGAAGCAACCTAAGTGCCCAGCAACAGATAAATGGATAAAGAAAATGTAGTGCAGTTACACCATGGAGTAATATTCAGCCATAAAAAGAATGAGATCCTGGCTGGGCGCGGTGGCTCACGCCTGTAATACCACCGCTTTGGGAGACGGGTGGATCACGAAGTCAGGAGTTCACGACCAGGCTGGCCAAGATGCTGAAACCCCATCTCTACTAAAAATACAAAAATTAGCCAGGCGTGGTGGCACACCTGTAATCCCAGCTACTCAGGAGGCTGAGGCAGGAGAATCACTTGAACTCAGGTGGCAGAGGTTGCAGTGAGCCGAGATCGCACCACTGCACGCCATCCTGGGTGACAGAGCAAGACTCCATCTCAAAAAAAAAAAAAAAAAAAAAGAATGAGATCCTGACATTTGCAACAATGTAGATGAAACTGAAGGTCATTACATTAAGTGAAATAAGCCAGCCACAGAAAGACAAACAATGCATAGCCTCACTTATTTGTGGGAGCTAAAAATTAAAACAATTAAACATACGGAGACAGAGAGTAGAAGGATGGTTATCAGAGCCTGGGGAGGGTTTTGAGGGGGCAGCGGTTAAGTGGGAATGGTCAATAGGTACAAAACGTAGTTAGAAAGAATGAATAAAATCTAGTATTTGATATCACAACAGAGTGACTACAGTCAATAATGATTTAATTGTACATGTTAAAATAAAGAGTATAATTGGATTGTTTTCAACACAAAGGATAAATGCTTGAGGGGATGGATACTCCATTTACCATGATGGATTACACTTTGCATGCCTGTATTAAAGTACCCCACAAACTTATATGCCTCCTATGTGCCCACAAAAAATAAAAATTTTTTAAAAAATGTGTAAAACAAACAAAAAAAGACACAACAAGTATTTCCTGAAGATAAAACATGAATGGCCAGTAAACACATGAGAAGAGGCGCAACTTCACAGCTAATTAGGGAAATGAAAAATAAAAATCCAATGCAATGATAATTTATATGAGTTAGATTGACAAAAAAATTTTAAATACTGGCAAACATGAAAAGCTTTGGGTATTCTTATGTACTGCTAAAAGGTTATAATTGGTACAGCCCTCTAGAGAAATAACTGAACACGATGTTGTAAAGCGTTGACATTCGTGTATCTCATGACTTGGAAATTCCACTCCTAGATATGTTTCCAAGAGAAATTATTGAATATATATAACTTGAAATATTCACAAGGGTGTTAACTGCAGAAAAACTGAAAACATCCTGTGTTACATCAACAGAAAAATGAAAAAGTAGACTGTGGTATATTCACAATAAAATATTATGTAGCAATAAAAATTAACTAAAATTATATGCAATGACAATACTTTCCATCACGCTATTGAGTGGAAAAAGGAACTTATAGTATTTTTATAAAGCTCAAAAACAGGCCACACTGAATATATCACTTAGGTGGGTAGATAGCCAGGTAAATCAATTATAAAAAAAAAAATAAAGTATATATTTGCATGTACTAAATCTTGAATAAATCTCATTTTTGCGTTCCTAATTCTCACCTGTTATTTAAGTATCACCTTTAGAAGGGACAAGAAAACCAATGGCAAACTTACCTGCAGAAACACTGGGGGAGTTCTCCTTGGCCATACAAAGGAAACAAAAATGGAGTGTTGCCATATCGCCCAAGACAGTGAAGAAAGTTTCTGGTAGCTTTGAGACCATCTATGGTACTGCTGGCTGTCTCTGATGTCATTGCAATTGAATGCAGGACAATATATTGGAGGTTGGGGGTTAATTTTTGAGTTTTTAAATATTCATAAAATGTAATATCTTCATATCCTATGAAAAGATGAAATTTTATCACTTAAAATCAGAACCAAACTTCTATTTAAAAGCACCCCACAAAAAGGAGATGAAGTGTGTTTCAAAGACCTCAAAAAGGACGTAGGTGGTATTACATTTTGGACACTGATGGTTGATCTTAGAAAAAAGTGGAAACAATCTCGCTCTCCAATTTGGAGTAATGGCACAATTTTTAAGCTTTATATGATTGAGCATTTCATGCATTTAAAAAAATGGAAAATATTAAATAACTCAATGGGTTACCATATTTGGCAATAATCTCACTTTATTGTCATGAAACCTGCAGGATAATGCCAATAATGGTACTGAAAATATTAAACAACTATGACAACATGGGAATGTATTTATTTAAGATGATAAATACTTCTCACTAATAATCAGAAAATAAACTAAAAAATAATGAAATGAATTTCTGTGTGGCTACTAGAATCAGTCTTACGGCCACATAATCACATCAAAACATATGGGACCCCTAAAAGTTACTCCTTTAAACCAAGAACAGAATATAATGTAAATGGACTGTCAGTGGTGGGAAATACCATGCCAAGATAAAAGACAAAAACTTTACGGAAATAATTTACATAAATAAAAAGTATAAAAATTTACTGAGAGAACTGAATTTTATACAGCCACTGTGGATAACATGACAGATCCTAGTAGACTTGAAGCTTTAAGAGCAAGGATTAGACTTTCATTATTTCGCAGAGGAAAAAAACTATCACTGCACTTCTCATTGTAACTTTATAAATAAATTATCAATAGTATATTCCAATTTTGGATAACATTTTCAGACCAATGGACTTAAAGTATACAGCTCTGATATTAAAATGGCATATTCAATTTTGAACAGACTGTGAAGTAACTGGCCCCAGATCACACAATGAAATAGGTCAAAGCCAAGAATAGAAACCGTGCCTTTTCTGAATCCAGTATTTTTCCCCATATACCATATAGCCTTTTTTTTTTTTCCCAAACAAAATAGTTCAAGATTCTAGGCAAAAGCAATCCTGGAAAATGGCAAAATATATAGTATTTTTACTTATGAGAAAAAATAATGGAATCATGAAATGGGATTATTATCTACGAAGAGCCAGTTGACAGTAGTATTTAAATAATAAGAATAAAAATTAAAATCTAGCATGCCACTTCAGCAATAGTCAAAATATCTGCACTGTAGCCACATGGGGCTATGGAGCCCTTGAAATATAGCTAATGAGACTGAGAAACTGAATTTTTTATTTTATTCATTTTAATTAATTTAAATTTAAATAGCTACATGTTACTAATGGCTAATCTATTGATAGTACAGAGTTAGAATGCATTTTAAAACAGTAATAAGTGGCTCACTAAATCAGAGCAAGCATATTAAAATAGTAAGAAATGTCAAATAATTGGAGAACACAACTTAATGAAAAACATACCTTTATATTCATCAGGATATTTCTCATATTCCATACAAAATGTAAGAAATTTCATTAGCATTCGCTTTTCTACCATAGTAAGTTGTTTGCTATTAAAGACATCTGCTCTGGAACAAGGAACCTGAAAAATATTACAATTTTAAGTTAAGAAACTGCTTCCTAACGACATAAGTATTTCAAATTACACTTTTTTCCCCTTTACATATAACAGGATTATCATTTCCATTCTAGTCAGGCTTTTTCACATCACCTTCCATCAGTATTAATGGCATCTCTGCTAACTTCAGGGCTAACTGTGAGCTTTCTTACTTAATTCTGCCAAGTTACTCCTCATGCCATTAAAAAACCAATGGCATGTCATCCTAACAGAGAAAAATTTAGCAGTGCTATCTAAAACAAACACTGTGGTTCTCCCCATGTATATGTTAGTACATTATTATGCCTTTTCTCCAATTAATCTGCCTTTTGTGAGTTGATTTTTCAGTAAAACTTCAGAGGCTTAAGAGGGAGTGTTTCCCTTGGCCCCTACAGTTTTGGTGCTGTAAGCAGGATAGCAAAGCTCTGCTCTTCTGGAAGCTGTAGTGAAGAACCCAGGATCTCATCAGCTGTCATAAGGGTAAGAATTTTTTCCAAACCAGGCTCTGGGCCTCCTTCTCTGTGTGGAATCTGATCAAGTGGACAGGAAGACTCACCATTTCTTTCTTTTCCCTCTCCAAAATCTTGATTAATGGGAGAAAAGGATTTATGTGACTACTAGTCTTGGGTATAGTGACTCTGGTATGCTTTTTGGTATTTTGTGTGCTTTTTGGTACCAACACCAAGCTGCAGAGTAAGTCATGAGAAAATTAGCACTAGAAATTTTAATTAAGCATTTACATTTGTAAATCACTATGCAGGATTGGAATTTACTGCTTTATGAGGAAAATAACAATCTTATTTGCTTATCTTTCCAAAACAAACCATAATAACTTAAGCTGATGCCCAGTTATAATTCCTGATCAGCACAGTACCTGTTCCACTCGTCCTTCTCGAAATGCAAGAATCCTGGTAATATTTTTAAACTCTGCATATCGACTGACATTAGATTTGATGAGAAGATCAATTAGTAATCCTCGAGAATACAGCAGCTGTACAAAGTAAATATTTTAGAAGATAAAAGGTGAAATACTAGAAAAATTGGAAAAACAATAAAGATACATAATTTTGTTATATTTTTGATTATTTGTAGAAAGAGTCATATCTATAAATATTATAATACATAACACAATCTATTACAGGTTCAGAATTGATTAGCTGAAATTCAAAATCCAAAAAACTTTGCAATCCATAAGTTTTTTCATAACTTGTTTAGCAGCAAAACCTGATCTATACTGATAAGGCACTCTGGCTTTGTCCCAATTAACATAAATATTCATATATTTCATTGCAGAAATAATGTGTTTAGTTAAGAGTGCGTCCTCAGACCCTGCTAATCATAGAATATATCAGCATATGTACTTCATTACTTTCTAAAATATGTACTTTTTTAATCTTAATGACAGAACACACCAGGCCCTAAGGGTTTTGGATAAGAATCTATAATCTTACATAAAGCCAGGTAGTCATAAGAAGAAATCAGTCCAGTGAACCTCCCCACCCCATCAAAAAAGAAAAAAATATTTGTGATGCATTTACACTGAAAGAGTCAAATTATAAGGTCCCTCTGTAATTCTAGAAGTCTGGGTTTATTTGAGATACGCTTTTCTCAAAAAGTGAAGATGATGGTTATTGCTGGCACGTATGGGAGAAATTGATTTAATTTTCAACATCTCATAAGTAATATCAGAGAGATAAAATCAATACTGTAAGCAGTATTGTCTAGCATGTTAACCATATGGTTAAATGCAACAGATTTGACTATTTCCTATATTAAGATACTCTTAAATAATGCCTACAACTCAATAAATATTAAAAATGAATTTTACATCTATAATAAGTAAATGGGAAAATTAGCTTTACTATACAAAGAAAAAGGAATCTCAAAAATCAACCTAAACCATTAGTCTGAGCAACTAATAAGTCAGTAAAGACTACCAGTAAATCAATACCATTCAAGTAAAATTTTATATAGTTCAGCATTCTGCAAAATAAAATTGACATCACTTTTTTGAAACTAATCTGATTATCCTGATTAAATATGGCATGTTACTTCATTACCCTCTTCCTAACACACTACATAACTGAAAGAACCCATGCTTTAAAGAATATATTGCCAATTCTTAACTCTACAATAGTAATAAAAAAGTTACTTCAAAAACCTCATTTGTTTAAAAAGATACACATTTGAGATTCAAGGATCCCTGAATAGCCATAATAATTTCGTAAACATTAAGATATAAAACATGAAAATGCATTTTTATTTAATAAGATCCAATAAAGCTTAAGGTTTAATGCCAGTTTGAAAAATAATGCATTTAAGATATCACAGAAGAACAAAAACAAATTTCAATTAAAATTATACTAGATTTTTGTTTCTGAAGCTCAGAAATAATAAATGTGTACCATATTCAAATCTAAGCCTCTTTTTTCTTTTTTTTTGAGACAGAGTCTCACTCTGTTGCCCAGGCTTGAGTACAGTGGCTCAATCTCAGCTCACTGCAAATTCCGTCTCCCAGGTTCAAGTGATTCTCCTGCCTCAGCCTCCCGAGTAGCTGGGATTACAGGCATGCACCACCAAGCCTAGCTAATTTTTTGTATTTTTAGTAGAATACGGGGTTTCACCATGTTGGTCAGGCTGATCTCGAACTCCTGACCTTATGTGATCTGCCTGCTTTGGCCTCCCAAAGTGCTGGGATTACAGGCCTGAGCCATCACGCTCAGCCTAAGCCTCTTTTTCACTACCCTCTAGGTGATCTACCACAGTGATGAGGGGCTAAAGAGCAGTGCAATTTGATTACAATAATGGAAATTAGATTTAATAATTAACAATTTTTCCTTCACTTAGCATGTTGGTTCCATAATTACTAAGAGTATGTACTTACTTAGAAATAAGCTTTCATTTTAAGAACTTCATCTCTGATCTTCTCTATTAGGCTGAGCAGTATGACACTATACATATTTTATTTAACCTACCTTGAGCTATTACTTTTTAAAAGGCTATATACATGAATGTGTACTGTCAACTGTAAAACCCCACAGTATTTGCACAGTATTTGTTAATTATATCACCATGTCTTTGAGGTTGAACGCATATAGAAATGTCAAGTAGTTTGGAGATACTGCGTTGGACTTTAGAAAAGAGGTCTTTGGACGAGTGCGGTGGCTCACACCTGTAATCCCAGCACTTTGGAAGGCCAGGGCGGGTGGATCATGAGGTCAAGAGATCGAGACCATCCTAGCCTACATGGTGAAACTCCGTCTCTACTAAAAATACAAAAATTAGCCGGACATAGTGGTGCGCGCCTGTAGTCCTAGCTACTCAGGAGGCTGAGGCAGGAGAATCATTTGAACCCCGGAGGTGGAGGTTGCAGTGAGCTGAGATTGCGCCACTGCACTCCAGCCTGGCAACAGAGCAAGACTCGGTCTCAAAAAAATTAAAAAAAGAAAAAAAAGAAAAGAGGTAGGGCTTTAAGATAGATATTTGGCAATCATCCAAAACTTAGATGCTTATTAACTGCAATTATTAGAACAGATGAAATTTCCAAGGAGTGACCAACTGCCCCAATAACATGGAATATATTGCTTTCCATCTAGTATGCACTGAATATGTATTAAACGACTTACATTTTAAAAACGGACAATTAATCTCCTGTATTACTAGGGTTATATGTGAGTAAGATACTTCTGGTTTTGAAAATGAGTACATTAAATGATTATTAGTTATTTTATAGAATGTATGAACCCATGAAACTCTGCAGGACGCAGTCCCAACTGGCTAGCCCACTGCCTCTAGACATGTTTGGTTTTTACTTACCATAAGAGAACTGGTTATTACTAACCATTTAAACTGATGAAAATACCCAGAAGTCTCCTTCAGAGTATCTTCAAATGTGTCAACTTCTAATTCAATTATCTTTTTCTTCCCATAACCAGCATTCATTTTCTTATACAACTGAATAATTTTGTACACCAATTCCTACAATTGAAACAGTCCCATCTTCTACCATTTCCCTTTGCGAGATACATACTAAATTTCAGCTAACACAAAAGTTACAGACTTTCAAGAAATAGCCTTGATTCTTAACCACATTTATATAATCATTTATTTAGGTAAAACATTACAAATTCCAAGTAACTACTTCAAAATGGAATTGTAAGACAAAGCCCATTTGTTATTTGACTTGTTCAGTTTTTATGTTTTGTTTAACCTATTTCATAGAGTACTGCTCATGGGACCAGGAAGGTTATTAGTGAGCTAGGATTAAACTTCCATCCACAGATGAACAGCCAAGGTAATGTGCAAAAAAATGCTAGATTTCAAATCATGACAGGGTCAAAGTAGATGGAGAAGGGGGGAGAGATAGTACAGAAGTATGAAGTAGAACCAATGCAATAGCCAACTGTGCAAAATCAGACACAGAGTGCTATATGACAGACAGAAAGAAAAATGGGTAGTAAAAAGATATTTATATTTTCAGGCATCAAGTTCAAAGGGAGCAACAGTATGAGGATATGGGATTTGCAGAAACAACTTGTCAAGGGAAATGTTTTGGTCCCTCTCTGTCCCCTATTACTTGGAACTTGAAGAAAGTACATTAAATTGAAAAGCCTAGTTCTGTGCTAGTTCTGTGGCAAGTTACTTACTATCCTCTTGTACTTCTTTTCAATTCCTTATTGTTAGCTCTCAACTTACAGGATTTAGTCTCTGTTTTTATCTACTTTTATCCTGTCTTGTACTGTAACCCTTTAAGGCCATAATCCTTTATCTTACTGATTTTCTATTCTTTTGCACTAAAATAGTCTTGCTTCCTATAAACCAAATGCAATATTGTACCCTTCTAAGATGGAGGGACCTCCTGTGAAGTTACAGTGAACTACGTTCAAGTTAGTTATATTCAGGAACATAACTGAAGACAATAGCTTTCTTCCCAGCCTTCCTGCCTCCATCACTATTAAATTTTCCTCTGAAGCTTTCAAACCTGAACACATGATTTTTTTTGAGACTCTTTTTTTAAAATTATACTTTAAGTTCTGGGATACATGTTCGGAACGTGCAGATTTGTTACATAGGTATACACACGCCATGGTGTTTTGCTGTACCCATCAACCTGTCACCTACATACCCATCATCTACGTAGGTATTTCTCCTAATGCTATCCCTTCCCTAACCTCCAACCCCCACAGGCCCCGGTGTGTGATGCTCCCCTCCCTGTGTCCATGTGAACACATGATTTTTTAAAATGCATTGGTTTATTCTGAGTATTCATCATCATCCAGTTGTGAAAATAGTTACTATATATAAAGGCTAAAAGAATTGATGGAAATGGACTGTAAATAACATGGATTTCTAAACATGTTCATTAGAATTTTTCTTTTGATAGAATTCATAGTGTCCAGAGAATATTAGGTTGTAGTATGTGCTCAAGTACAAAAGTATTCTTCAGGTATAGATTAAAAACATAATTAAAGCATTTTAATGTGATCACTTTAAACGTGTTTTTAATTTGTACTTAAGGAATATTTTAAATGAACTACAAATGTCTGGCTACTCTCTCTTTACAAAACAAACGTTTTGCATCTCAGAGAATTACAAAAACTGGGTTTATGGGTCCAGATACTGTTTTTAATGCAAAGATGGGTAAAATTAGTACTTACCTTTGATACTAAATCAATATTAAATCTCCTGCCTTCTTTAATAATTTGCGAGTAAGTAATTCTGTTTTTCTTTGGTTGTTCTGTGGTATCTTCTGCTATAGGCACATTTTCACTCACGTCTTCTGCTGAAGTTGATGGCACACAAGTTTTATCATCACAATGGTTTTCTTTTTCCCCTGTCACTTCAGCACCATTTACTTCTAGCGCATTCTCTGGATCACTGCTTGGAGTTTGTTCTGTGAGCATTTCACAGTTCATAGTGCTTAATGACTCATCCTCCATAGGTAGGAAGGAAGAATCTGCAGCTTCTGTGGAGTTTGCAGATGTCACAAGAGCATGATTTTTCTGCAGTGCACCAGCCTCTTCTACATCTTCATGCAAATCCTGACTAATAAGAAATTATAATAATAAACACCAGGCTTTTGTTAATTCTACCCTGCTACATTTTTATATTGCTTTAACTTTTCACAGCAACTTTTATTCCTTTACCCCTTTTATCAAGTTCAGTGTACGTTTTGCTTATGTGACTCAGACATTAAACATTCATCTGTTCATGTTTCAGTAAAATAAGAAACAAAATTAAGATTTGAAAAATATAAAGATTTCACGTCACATGCACATTTTTGAGAATTTAAGACAGGGGAGTTGTATTTTGGAGGCAAATTACCACAGTGATGAAGAACATAGTCTTCAGAATAACAGATCTTGGTTCAAATCCTGACCATATGACTAGTAAGCTCTGTGAACTTAGACTAGTTATTTATCCTCTCTGAGACCACCTAAATTACCCATCTATGAAACAGAGATAATACCACCCACCTCACAAGGTTGTTCTGAAGATTAAATTAAGTACTGCATGCAAAGAGCCTGACACAGTGCTTGGGACATAGTAAATGCTCAACAGTGGTAGTTATCAACATTGTTATTATTGAGGAATTCCTGACTTGGTGATATGACCGAAGACCTTCAATAAAGGGAAAAAAAAATCTGCCTTGAAAAGATTAAGTTGGCCTATCACAATGTGGTGTCTAATAGGACCTTTCTGTATAATTTCCTGCCTTTTTTAGCACTGATGTCTATTACTCTAGTCGAAGTCCCATTTCCAAATTTATTATTAGAGTTAACATTCTCAGTCCACCATTGTCTTGATTTATAGAACAGGCTCCCATTCAGTCTGTCTGCTTTAGCAATTTCTGTATGATATTTTATCCTCCACAGAGCCCACTATTTTCACTGAGTTGCCACACTGCTCAATATCTGGCACAATGCTTTGTATGCGATTGGTCTTGGCAACTAAAATTCTGCTAGTTGACTGATCAAGAACTAACAATAGCCCTTCCTTATAACAAATCTAAAACTTACCCCACAAAAAAATCTTCCTCTTCCTGTCTCTAAATCAAACCGTCTTCCTTATTTACTAATCTTCTGGCTTCATCTCCACCTACTTTCCAACATGGCATCTCTAACTCCAAATTTATCAATTCTAATTGTCAAATCATGATAGTTTGGTTCATATCATTTGTCTCTTCTGTCCTTTTCTTCCCACTCTGCATAATATCACAATTCTTCCATTCTCAAACATAATCACATACTTTAACAAACGACTTTAAGAAAAAGTTTAAATTTCACTTTGAATTAGTCTTCCTTAGCCCAATTACACTCATCACTCTATTATACCATGCTCCCATAATACACACATGCAGTTTACCTAGCATGTATTTATCCATTCCTTTTTAATAATCTTTTGGTTTTCCAGTATATCCTTTATCTTCCCAATCAGACTGTAATTCCTGGAGGGAATACCTTAGCACCGTTCCTTCTGTGCCCCACACAACACCTACTGCACTGCTCTATAGATATGGTATCTGATAAATGCTTGATGAATAATGGTTTATACATGCAAAGGCTATTTTTGTTTCAAATGTGAAACAAACTTCTTGCCAAAAACACAAAAAATAAGGCCAAGAAAAAAACATTGTATTGCAAATTAGAAAATCTGAGTTAAGTGAAAAAAATAATTGTCTTATTAAAAATAACACAATAAACACTACAAAAACAAAGAGGGGCAATGAAAGAATAACACTCAAATGTCAAGAAATAAAATGCCACATTTACTGTTATAGTAATTCTAATAAAATCTAACAAAAAAACAAATTGATATCATTAATGTTACATGAATACTTTTGAGATCTAGGAAACTGAAGTGAGGAAAACATCCATGTTCTATCCCAGACTCATCACCTAGGAAATACTTGCAAGTCATTTAATCTGTCTGATTCACCACCTATAAACTGGGGATCAGTCCACCTGCCCTACCTTTTATGAAACTGTTGTGAGATAAGAAAGTTAACATATATGAAAAGTAGTTTATAAACTATAAAAGGTTAGTCAAATATAAGATACTAATCAGGCCGGGCACGGTGGCTCACACCTGTAATCCCAGCACTGTGGTAGGCCGAGGTGGGTGGATCACTTGAGGTCAAGAGTTCAAGACCAGCCTGACCAACATGGTGAAACCCCATCTCTACTAAAATACAAAAATTAGTCAGGCGTGGTGGTGGGCACCTGTAATCTCAGCTACTTGGGAGGCTGAGGCCAGAGAATTGCTTGAACCCGGGAAGTGGAGGTTGCAGAGAGCCAAGATCGACCCATTGCACTCCAGCCTGGGCAACAAGAGCAAAACTCCGTCCTAAAAAAAAAAAAAAAAAAAAAAAAAAAAAGATACTAATCAAATAAGATATTGTTAAACTGCCCATAGCTCAATAGTCAACTCAAAACCTGTATGCCTAGGTTTTCTGCATTCACATGATGAAATCTCATTGGTCATATAAGCATATGATAGCATTGCCATTAACAACATTAAGAACGAAGTGCAATAACATGAAAGGTGATTTGTATATTTTCTACAGAATTGTTCACACTCTGTATTCACTTTTATTATTTTGAAAACCAACAAAACTAAAGTGTGTTCCAGGAGGGATCTAAGGGGATAATTTTCAGCAAAAGTTCCATGCCTAATTTTTTTTTTTTTCAGTAAAAGTTCTACACCTAACTCTTAAAGAAAAAGTTCCATGCCTTTAATTATAAGAAATGACAGGATAATTAATTACACTTTACAGATAAGACCGAATATGGCAACTTCTCTTATTACAGACTACGATGATGACACTGTGAAAATTGAGCATAGCAAATGATCTAGTCAGGGATTCTCTGTTACATTCTGTGATGGGGAGCCTTATAGAGTGAATGAAATACATTAACCAGTACTGAACAACCTGGAAGATATAAGTCAAAATACTTAATTAAAGGTATAAGCGAAGAGAAGAAATTCTTCAGAAATTTTTTCTATATCAATAAACTATTGTTTTACTGTTCTGAACATTATAATTTGGTGAGATTCCTATCACTACAGAAAACACAAGCAATAAAAACATGACACTGTCCTCACTTTGCATTAAATACAACCACAGTATTTTTGGAGTTCTGCCAAGGTTGAAGTTAATACCTAATGAGAAAATATAAAGATACCCAAAAGCTCCTAAAACTCCACGTACATCCTCAGAAAGCAAAATTCTGCTCATCTAAAAGGGCTATCTTCCCCCAAATGTAAAACTTTATACTGTGGTAAAAGACATTTTCTTAAAGAGATATTCAACCTTTCAGAGAAAATCTCAGAATGCAGTAATAGTTCAATTCTATTAATTTAAAAGTGTTTGAAAACTATAAAAACACATTTACCAGTTACAAAATAATGTAGCTGCATTAGAAGCCTTCAAACGAACCTTGGAGTTCTAAGATATTATGTTGATTTTAAAACATACACAGGTGCTCCTCAACTTATGATGGGGTTACATCCTGATAAACCCAATATAGTAAGACAAAATGCATTTAATACCCCAATAAAACCATTATAAAGTTGAAAAATCATTAAGTCAAACCATCATAAGCTGTAGACTGTTGATAAAGGAAAACAATCTGCATCATTAGTTCTTATACAAATGTTCACAATCAAAATTGATTTCACAAATTAAATTTAGTGTCATTTACATTGCTAACTTTAATTCCAAAGGTCATTTATAATATAACAATATTTTTGAGATAATTTCTCTTAATAAAAACTGCTTAACACTACTTTTTGTAAGTGCATTTTTCACTAATTGCCAAAATTCACATATTACTCTGAGAGTTTGGAGGTATAAATTCTGATATCATCTAGTACTGCTTACCAATTAATAGTAATAACAAAGAAACACCTCAAAGTAAATGTGTCTTATGAATACTCTGTAACAGCCTTTTAGAGGAATCAAATGAAAAACTGAGAAACAGGTGTTTAATTTATTCAGCACAGGTGTTCACCATTTATCTTTTAGCCATTTGTACCTTTTCTTACCCAATACGACTTGCTGCTGACATTGTATTCTTTTACTTTGATGTTTATACTTTGTTCTAAGGCCATTTGTATCTGATTTTCACAGTACATATTATACTGCTACCCAGCTGTTTATTCCTAAAATAAATGTTTAATGGCTATTCATAAGAATTACAAAAATCAGACTATTCAAAAATTGTTGTTCTACAAAACAGCAATATAAAAATGAAATCAATTTTGAACTGCTGCAATATGATACATTGGTAGATATATATTTCCCTGTTTATTACCAACCTAAAAGGTTAACACATACTATAGAATACAGGTGAACTATCAACCTCTTGTCATGTTTACCCAAGAACAAAAGTTCATAAAATGGTGTACAGCAGGACTGGTGGTTGTCTACTCAACAACAAATACCCTTTTTCTCCTTGCTTTAAGAGCTCCAATTTTGTTCCAATATTAGAAACTGCTTAGCCCTTAGGGATGGATCATGACAGATCAAAACCAATTATGATAACTTCACCTCCCTTTGCTGGTGACTGATTTAGAAGTAAGTACATTATCCAGTTTAAGCCAATAAGATAATGAAGAGTCTGTTTGGGGCCCTTGTTGAAGACTGTCCAGTAAAATAAAAAAGCATAAACATGTTAGGAAAACCTCTTCCCCCTTTTCTTCATGTTGAGAGATTTTTTGTTATGTAAGAGCCTCTTTGAAATCCTGGCAAACATCTTGTAATTCCAAATGGAAAGCTAAGAGAAATGTGGAGTGCTACCCCAGTGCTCTGATGGGCTGAAGCAGCACAATTACAAATCCTCGACTTACCCACCCACCCGCTTACGTATGTACTTGTTTAAACTACATTTAGTTGGGCAGTGGTTCAATTCTGGTCTAAAACACACTTAACTGTAGACAGTGATGAGTAATTTCCTCTAAATTGTAAAAATTACAAGTGATTTTACATTTTATTTTTATTCCTTTCTTCTAATTGATATTATTGTTCAAGAAACTCCTGTTGCTTGTATAATTTTTAAGGGAAAATTTAAGAATTCAAAATAAATCAGTAGAATTTTAGATTCCTATTACAAAAAAATCTTTATTTTTGGTATGAATATAGAGTTGGTTCATTTAAATGTAACAAGTAAGTTTTCACCCTGCTTTAATAGTATATCAGAAAAAGGGAAACAATGCTCAGTAAAATGCAGAAAATAGGGCAGAAAATGTATAAAGTTATTGTTAATATTTTAGAAAGATAAAATCTCTTCTCACTAAAGAAACTAGATGACTTTATGCAATTAACAAGCAACAAGATTTTACCTAAGAATAACCTGAGTTTGTGTGACTTAAGTGTGAATTAATATATTTCACCTTTTTATAGTCTGTTAAAGATCTAAAACTAGAAACAATAGCTACTTTTATTTTCTCAGATAAACTATGAAACTATTACATGGTAAGAAAGAAGAACTCTCATACACTGTTGGGAGGAATGCAAATCAGGAATGCACATTATGGAAAACAGTATGGAAGTTCCTCAAAACATTAAAAATAAATCTATCATATGATCCAGCAATCTTCACCCTCACTACTGGGTATATAGACAAAGGAAATGAAATCAGTAGGTTGAAGAGACATCTGCACTCCCATGTTTATTGGAGCACTATTCACAATTGCCAAAATATGGAATCAACTTAAATGCCCATCAACAAATGAATTAATAACGAAAATGTGGCATATATACACGATAGAATACCACTCAGCCATAAAAAAAAAAAAAAAATTAAATCCTGTCATTTGTGACAACATGGATGAGCCTGGAGAACATTATGTTAAGTGAAATAGCTGAGAACAGAAAGAAAAATACTGCATGATCCCACTCATATGTGAAATCTAAAAAACTTGATAGTGGTTACCAGAGACTGGGGAGAACAAGAGGGAGGGGAAGATGAGGAGAGGTTGGTCAGTGGGTACAACGTTACAGTTAGGTAGGAGGAATACATTCTGGGACTCTATCACACAGTAAGGTGACTATAGCTAACAATAATGCATTGTATATTTCAAATAGCTAGAAGAGATGATTCTGAACGTTCTCACAAAAAAAAAAAAATGAAGGTTTAAGGTGAGGGATATGCTAATTAGCCTGATTTGATCATTTCATCATTCCACAAAGTTTATATGTATCAAAACATATAAATATATACAATTACTATGTATCAATTTTAAAAATCCCATGGCATATAAACTGGTCTCAACAACTAAAGAATATCGGATTTTTCCCATAGCTTCCTAACACTAGGAGTTAGGTACTTTAATTTCTCATTATAGATATAACTACATTACAATACTATATAGTATTCCAGTAAATTAAAGTAAATGCACTTTCTTAGGTGCTAGTCTTCACAAAGGAAATACTTTATTCACTTGGTGGAATGGTTGGTTCCCTTGTTGTACACACCCGTGTTTACCTGATGACTGAAATACATGATACAATGGAAATAGTACAGGTTTTTGAGTTAGAAACACACAAGTTCAAATTTGGTTCTGCCATCTCTAGTATTCCCTGAGCTTCTGTTTGTCAGTAAGATGTACCTATAGCTCATGCGCATGACTGTTGCATAGAACAAATGAAATTAATATGTAAAGCAACAGGTTATAACAGTTGCCACAAAGATAATATCCAATAAACGCTAGTCCTTTTTCATTTCCCTTCCATTAACTTGACTGTGTGATCACAAAAAATCACTTCAATGAAAAACAATTTTTGTAGAGCAAAAATATTTTAGGTACAAAATATTAAGTAGCCCACTTATTGTAAGGAAGAATCAGGCAAACAAAGCTCTGATAAAACAATCTGGATAGTTCTTTACAGTTTATGATGCTTGAACCTAGCCTATGATAGAATAATTACTACAATTTACATTTTAGTATTTAGCCTGTTTTGCAATACCCAAACTATTAAATTTAATGTTGAAATGATCATGAAAACCTTTAAGTTGAATAATACTTCAGAATATTTTTTAAGTCATGACAATCAAAAAATAACTATCCTATATATTTATATTAGAATATATGTGTTAGAATACATAATATATAAATACACCCTATATATTTGTATTATAATACATATATTAGAATTATATTGCCCAAATTCTTTGAGGTATTTTCCAAGCAGTGGCAATGGGTTTGCACTAATCCATTTGAATTCTTGCCCAGTCCTCCTTGCAATCAAAGATAAAAGGGCTATCAGTATAGCTATAATATTGCTTATGACCAAGAAATATACATCTTACTCTTCCTTAATGTTAAATAATCAAGTGGCATATATGAAAATCAAACCACAGGCCGGGCGCGGTGGCTCATGCCTGTAATCCCAGCACTTTGGGAGGCCAAGGCAGGCAGATCATGAGGTCAAGAGATCGAGACCATCTTGGCCAACGTGGTGAAACCCCGTCTCTACTAAAAATACAAAAATTAGCTGGGCATGGTGGCATGCGCCTGTAATCTCAGCTACTCGGGAGGCTGAGGCAAGAGAATCGCTTGAACCCGGGAGGCAGAGGTTGCAGTGCGCTGAGATGGCGCCACTGTACTCCAGCGTGGTGACAAAGTGAGACTCTGTCTCAAAGAAAAAAAAAAAGAAAGAAATCAAACCATAGATTCTACCATAATATACACCAACTCTATAAATAAGCTAAGTCATCTGGTCTAAAGTGACAAGACACATCATAATATTTTAGCCTTCATATCATTATGAAGTCATTTTTACATGATGTTTTAGAAATTTACAAAAACATTTAAAACAATATTCCTCATATATAGTGCACCAAAGATTCAAGTTTGACTTATATCTATTTACTTGCTTGATACAAGCAAATACACTAAACTCTTGGCATGAATAATCATTTAAGGATAGTACTTTTGATAATTTGTCATTTGGCCAGATTATAGACTTGAATTGCATATGCTGAGACACTATGTGGAAGAACAATATATTCAGCAAATGAGAGACCTCAAATGATTACCCAGCATTAGTGTATAATTAAAATGTCCTCAGGAAGTGATGAGAACTTCCTTTCTGGGAAAAAAGAACAAAGTAGGGCTTATTAAGCGATCCTAAGGATAAGCAGAAACACAATTAACCTGTGGCATAAGGCTGTGGATGGAAAACACATGACTCACAACAGAAAATAGATTCTTAAAAACAAAACTAAACCAACAAACAAAAAAAGCAGCCAGTGAAAAGAAAGACGTAAAACTTTTCCTCTTTACTGAACACATAATTATCTAGGTATCCCAAGCAATCTACAAAAAAGCTTCCAGAACTGGGAAGTAAATTCAGTAAGATTTCAATAAATATCCAAAATCAAAACATAAAAGGCAAGTGCACTGCTAGATAGTAGCAATGAATATGTGAAAACCAAAATTAAAAAGACAGTACCATTTATAATTGTTCCAAAGAAAATTAAATATTTAGGTATGCAATTAACGAAACATGTACAGGATCAGTATGCTGAAAATTACAAGATTCTATTGAAGAAAATCAAAGATGAGCTTTATAAATAGAGAGACATACCATGTTCATAGATTAGAAGACTCAAAATAATAAAGAGGTCAATCCTCCCAAACTAATCTATAGTATTAAAGCAATTGTTATCAAAATCTCAGCAAGGTTTTTCTTTAGACATAGACAAGTTTATTTAAACATTTATATGGAAAGGCACAAACTCTAAAATATCTAAAACAATCTTGACAAGGAAAAATAAATTGAGAGGAATTTATCTAAGAGTAAAGCCTATCATATAGCTTCAGTAATAAAGATAATGTGATATTGGTGGAGGAAAAAACAAATAGATCGAACAGAATAAAGAACATCAAAATAGACCCATCCAAGTACAATCAACTGATTTTTGACAAAGGTATAAAAGTAATTCAATGGAGGAAGAATAGCCTTTTCCATAAATGGTGTTGAAGCAATTGGATATCCTTAGATCGAAAAACAAAAAAGAACACTGACCTAAACATCCAACATAAAACTATAATTTAAAAAAAAATAAGAGAAAATCTATACCTATAGTTAGGCCAAAAGTTCTTAGACTTCACACCAAAATAATCATCCAATTGATCAATTAGATCTCATCAAGATTAAAAATATTTGCCCTGTAAAATATCCTATTTAAAGAGGATGAAAACACACCCTAGAGACTTGGGGAAAATATTCTCCAAATACATATCTGACAAACGACACATATCTAGAATGGATTTTTTTTAACTCTGAAAATTCAACAGTAAGAAACTAATCCAATTTTAAAACAAGCAGAAGACATGAACAGACACTTCACCAAAAAAGGTTTATGGACGGCAAATAAGAGAACATGAAAAAATATTCAAAATGAGCCATCAAAATGGCTAAAATAAGAAAGTGACAACATCAAATTAAGTATGTGGAGAAACTGGATTACTTACACATTTCTGGAGGGAATGTAAAATGGTATAGCTCCTCTGAAACAGCTTAGCAGTTTCTTTTAAAACCAAATATGTAATTACCATATGACCCAGCAATTATATATTAGGTATTTATCCCAGATAAATGAAAACGTTTATCCCAGAGAAAGTCACATTAAAACCAATGCATGCACAAAATTGCATAACAGCTTTATTTATAATAGCAAAAACTAGAAACAGTCAGATGTTTTTCAATGGTTGAATGATTAAACAAACTGTGGTAAATCCATTACTGTGGAATACTATTCAGTGATGAAAAATGAACAAACTACTAATGCAGACAACAACCTGGATGAATCTCCAGGGAATTATGCTGAGTTAAAAAAAAGCCCATGCCAAAACATTACATACTATACAGTTCCATTTACATAATATTCTTAAAATGACAAGATTATAAAGCTGGAAAACAGATTAGTGGTTGCCAGGAGTTATGAATGGTAGGGTGAATAAGAAGTAGATCAGATGTGCTAACAGAAAAACAATAGTAGGGGTCCTTGTGGTGATAGAACTGCTCTGCTCTGTAACTTGACTGTGATAGTGAATACATGAACCCACAAATGTGATAAAATTGTATGGAACTAAATACACACAAACTCCATATCTGCAAAATGTAACATTAGCATCACTAACACATATGTTTCAAAAAGCAACGACAAAAAGCCAGAAACCTGTACCATATTTTTCATTATTTACAAAAGGGTAGCCATGAAGATTTTGTAATGTATCCTTTAAAAATGTTAAAGATCTACTATATAGTGATACTCTTACTTACTCAAGAGGAAGTAAGAGAATTTTCTAGATAACAAAAGCTCGTCTCTTAAAATGGTACAATTTTTATTCTAATCATTTTTAATACTTGTCTTTCTAAAACATACTTCAAATCCTCTACTTTTTCAAGTAGAGGATAAAGAACATTATGTAACTTTTGCCTGAAGACACTGGGATACAATTGTGATCATCACCCGTTATACTGGACTATAATATAGTGATGGCCTTAAGGGATCTTCTGACATGAAAAGCCACTTACCCATACACTAAATGGCCCAAAGTATGCTTTCAGCTTGCCGATGCTGTCTTCTTTATTATTCTACCAAGTAGCACTTAAAATAGTAGCATGTTAGAGCCCAGAGAGACTTCTGAGATCGCCTAGTCCAAACCCCTCCAAACACGTTTTATTAATGGCAAAACATAGACTCAAAATAGACATCTCTTGCTCAGTATCACATAGCAAATTAAGGACTATAACCCTAGTTTCCATGTGGTTCTCAGTTTGCCTGCCTCTAGCAGATACCCCTTCCTATTTGCTGCTTTAAACTACAATGCTAGGGGGAAACACAAACACGCACAACACACCCATAGAGAGACACACACACACACACACACACACACACACACACACAGAAAATGAGGTTGTCAGAAATAAGTATTAAATAAATAAGGCTTTTGATTTAAGTGAGTGCTGATGATAACCTCTTGTATAATGTAAAATTTTGTGACAACTATTTTGGCCCTAGCCTCTTTCATATAATTTCAAGTTTGTGAACATGATCCAAAAGATTAAGGAAGCCAGTCTTGCTGGGGCTAAGTGAGATATTGTTAGTCCTATTTACCCATGTTGCCAGCACTTACTATAGACAGCCCTTACAAATGGATTTTCTGTACTTTCTCTACTTTCCTGGATGTTCTCAAGGCTTTTCCTGCTTAGGAAATAACCAGCTATTATTTTCCTGACATTAATAACCAGCTAACTTTTCCAAGTGAATTAAGACATATAGAACATTACCCAATTCACTGTTTGCCCCACACTCTAACTGGCAAGAGGAACATATAACAGTTCTATTTCACTGTCTTCAAACAAAACTTCCACCAACAACAATTTAGTTTCTCACTTTGAGAAGTTATACAAATGAAACTAAAGAGATCAGGAACTGAAAATAAGATAATTTTCTTTGCATTCAAAATGTATCAACTCAGCCATTAGAAACTATTAACCTCAATTATCATAAAAAGTAATCAGTGGCCTTGAAGTAACAAAAGTATAATACCTCTCGGAAGGCCAGTGTGACTGTCACTATATTGCAGTCAAGCTATATTCATGGGCACACAAAAGTACACAAGAAAGTTACCAAATATTTATTCCTCATTTCATTAAAGCATATGTCTTTTCAGTTGAAATCATCTTCTGTTTTAAATCTTTCAGCACTGGATCTGAACAATAGCTAGTGAGCTGCACCTTTTCATACCAAATGGCATTTAGCATTATACAAATTATAAGCTATACCAGACATTTCAAAGGCTGCGCTTTTACAGAAAATCACAGAACACAAACTGCTATTACAGGGAAAGAATGCTACTTACATGAAAGATATGAACATAGCTTAAGAAGTCAAGCACGTTCCCAAACTTTTCACAGGCTCATGCTTAACACTCTGCCACAAAAATGATATGTAAGATGACAAAGCGTATCCTGAAGAATCTCTGGTGTATTGAATTTTAAGTTTTAATTACTATTAAAGTGCCTGACAGTCTGATGTTCTAAACCTCTGGACTCTACAACTACTTGAATGACTTAACTATGTGATTATTACCTTTTAACCTGTCAATCATATATCATTTGAAAAAGTAAACTAACCCAATTGTTTTTAAACAGTGAATCTCTCTCAGAGGAAGATACTTAAAACATTATTACTTCCCACTGTTCTATCCTAACTTACCAAAATATGTACCCAAATATTATGCCCACAAAATTTATTTATTCAAAAATTATAATCTTCCATTTTGCTACACTGAGTATTATTCAAGAAAGATGATATAGTTGGAAGAATCCTGGAGCAGGAGGAAAAAACTCTGGAATTTAATCTTGAGCTCTACCACTCTAGAGCTTAAGTGTGGCCCTGCCATTTACCAAGCCACGTGACCTTCTGCAACTACTTAATCTCCTTAAGTTCCATTGAGGCTTCTGTAAAAAATCCAACTATTACTACTACTATCTGCCCTACTCTAGCACAGAATTGTTTTAATGATCAAATGAGATAATATATTTAAAACAGCTTGGTAAATTCGAAGGCATTAAGGCAAGATGTTATCATTATCACCCAAACAGAGAAAACTGAAAGCTCCATTTAAAAACAGGCAAAACCAGCATATTAATGTAACCTGTAGCAACCAATGCCACCTAAATCTTTATTGTTGGCTTCTTCTGAAGAAGAGTGAAAAAGACATTAACTTAGTTTACCTGCAGTAAACACTTTTCATACCTGGCATAACAAAATACTTCTACATGTTGAATAGTTTTGTCCTTCCTGCTAAGAGCAATGGCTTCCTCATTTTCAAGGATCTGGTCTTGCCACACTGGACTGTCATTTTCAATGTCACTGTTTTCCTAAACAAAACACAGATAAGTTTTAATTAAAGTGGGCAGTGTGAAACATGTCATTTTCTGAGAAAACGTACCTCTTGTCTAAATTCATGCTTATTTCACCTTACCAAAACTCAAAGGATATCAACTCAGAGTCACGAAAGACAGTCCAACAAGTGTTCCAACTTTAAAGGAAGGAGAGAAAAACAATGTGTAAAATCTATACTATCAAAAACTAGATCTGATTTATACTTTTCTATCAGGGTATATGAAATTTTGAAAAAGTCATTCGGACATGGCTGTTTAGACATTGCTTAAGAACTAGGACAACTAACCCTCTATCTGCTGAGAATCAAGTATATCTGTTATATACATTACTCGTTAATAAAAACAGGGTTTTTTTACATTTTTTGGTTGAAACAGCAGAGTCAAAATAACTTCATTCTATTTATTTTCAGATCTTTGAAGGTTGGTCACTAGTCATATCAAATTTTGATTACATATAAAAGTACTTCTAAAAAATATTCAGCACAGTATAAATAAGGGCTGTATAATAATTAGTCCCTGAATACCTTATAAAACAAGAAAGACAATAAAAAACAAGAATGTGTAACAAAGCATGTAAACTCTCACTAAGGGTTGAAAGTGGTCTGTTAAAATGTTCAATAATTCCGAATTATATTTTATGGAGTATCTGAATACAGAGTATTTTTGAAGGTGTCAAGATAAACCTTTTTCAAATGTCAAGGATCAATTTTTAATCTGTTTAAAATCTTAAGCTGTGTAATACACATCTTTCTCAGAGAAAACTTTTTGAAATTGTATTATACATACTGAAGGAACTAGTAGGAAAATAGAATTACAACATCTTTAAGTAAATTTATCTCAGAAAATTTCTAAACTTACAAATGTCATAAAGGCAATAAACGTTTTTAAAAGGCTTTGTTGTCCTGTGTTTAAAATTTTAAACTGAAGAAAAGTAGTGACATACAGCTCTTATTATCAAGTATAATATTAGATAGTACTAAACATCCCAACGTAAGTAGAAGAGAAGGTGAAATACAAGAATTTTGAATGTGTAGATATGAGGTTACCAGCCTAAGAAAAGAACTGTGGACCAGGGAAAGGGAGTGGAGACAGACAAAGACAGTGGCAGAGTTAAGATCCTGGAGTAAAACAATCATTAAAATAAACTAAACTTCCAGAAAAACATTTTTATTTGAATAAATATAAAACATCACCAAATTTATTTTTTTTAACTTCCATTCAGACTATTGGGGTATATTTTGTTATTGTTGTTCTGAGAATCTACACTAAATTTTCTTATGGAAGTACTAAATAAGCCTAAATATAAGGTGACCGTCACATACACCTCCCAAAAATAAGATGTAAAAAAGAGTTTCTGATCAAAGTAAATACATGAATATTTAAGCATACAGACCAAACAGCTAAATACCTACTTATTTACTCTCTTGACTTACACAGTTTGAATTATATGAAATGCTATTTTACAAATATTGCTTGTTTCTCTACACTCATTTCATGCAACAATATTCAATCTGAATTTTCACTGTATCTTCAATATCAGTGTCTTTGTCATCATGAGAGGCATTTTTTGAGTCATGCACAATGATTAAGTCATGTACACTGATTAAATCAATCAATGCAATGGTGCTTGGTACATGATAAATGCTTAACAAGTCTTAGCTAACTGAATACAATTTTCTGGACTACATCATCCTCCTTTCCAAACATCGAAATTCTTTTGCGATACGGCAGTTTCTGATCTTCTGTATGATGCTCTCAGCAGAAATTTCATTTCAAGCCACACGTACCAATCTGCATAAGATTAGGACAGCTTTTTTAAAATCTGTCTTATAAAAGTTAGCAAACTCCATAACTGACTCTCCATATTATGCTATACATGATCCCTAAACAGTTTCTTTATAATGGTATTAAACAGCTTGGTATTGAGATCCTACCCTTAGAAAAAAATCACTGAATTCATACTAAATTTCTTTGATTTTTCTTTTTGGCTGATTCTGTCAGGTGACATCTATAAATATAAAATCACCACGGAGATCATTTCAAATTAATGTATCTTCCCCAAATTGTTAGGCTTTTTTTTTTTTTTTTTTTTTTTTTTTTTTTTTGGTGTTTGTTCAAAATATACTAACTCTAAGAGCAACCAGTAAATGTGAGATTTTATAAGGACTAGGATATTTTTTCTAAAGATGATTTTGGGGAAAAATTATTGTCATATTTGGCATATAAATAATTAGAAAATGGTTATTAAGTATAAACAGTTTACTCTTCAGCCAATATTTCTATTTCTATACATATATATATTTCTTTTTTTTTTTTTTTTTGAGACAGAGTCTCACCCTGTTGCCCAGGCTGGAGTGCAATGGTGCAATCTCGGCTCACTGCAACCTCCACCTCCCCAGTTTAAGTGATTCTCCTGCCTCAGCCTCCTGAGTAGCTGGGACTACAGGCACGTGCCACCATGCCCGGCTAATTTTTGTATTTTTAGTAGAAACGGGATTTTGCCATGTTGGCCAGGCTGGTCTCGAACTCCTGACCTCAGGTGATCCGCCCACCTTGGCCTCCCAAAATGTTGGAATTACAAGCATGAGTCACCGCACCCGGCCTCTATTTATATTTAAAACGGGATAAAGACACTGGGAAAATATTAGCTGAAAAGGTGACTTTATATGTTTTTTGTAAAATAAGTGAAGAAAAATAAAGAATCAATCCCGTATTACAGGTGAAGCTTAGGGTTTTCTTCAATGCAGGATTACTATGTAACATACAATAAAACAAAGCAAATTAAAAGATCAGATACAAACTTTACCTGGTGTTCCTTTAGCCAGGACAATAGTCCTGAAAAGCTAAAACTGGCCCAGTTTCCTCCATAGTAGCTTCTTCTGTAACAATTTAAAAAAAAAAAAAAAAAAGAGTAAAGAAAAGGGTATAAAAATCAATTCACTGATCTTCATCAACAAACCATCTTTAACACTTAAACTTACTTCACTTTTTAATATTACTGCCTCAAGAGTTCAAAAGTACACATAACTGGAATGCTCACATAAGTGGAAGTGGTAGGCTAAAAGTGGGCCTCTCAGATCCCAAAAGAAATTTTTCATCATATAAGGAGTTAAAAAAACATCTTTGGCTTCCTTAAAGCTTTCTCCACTGATTATGTGAACAGCTTGACATGGGCATTTAGCAGATAACATAAATATATATGACTCCTGGGTTAACAAATGTGGCAAGGAAGAAAATCTTGATAGATCTCAAAAAAAGCTACTAAAAAACTGCTAAGTTTTCTGTAAGTACTTAAATCTCCTCCTCCTCCACCAACACCTCCGCCGCCACCGCCACCACCACCACCACCCACCACCCACCACCAAACCCATCTCCAACACAAAACGTACACAAATACCCGGACACACAATTGGATACTCTAGATAAAGTGGAAGACCCTGTGCTGTTCTTAGCCTTTAGGGTCAAAAATAAAAGGAGATCCTGGGAAACAGTTATTCACATCACGTCAAGACATTTGCAGTAAGTATAACAGAAACAAAATTCTCACTAATAACTGGGTGAGCTATTATTCTTCATTCCTCAGTCATGTGAAGATCGCTGTTTTGGACAACCCAGAGGTCTCCTAACTAGGATCAGGTAAACTTTGTAGACATTAGACCATTAAGTGGGGATTTTCTGCAACCAGAACTCTTTAATTCTTCACTGCATATTGGGCCTCCGATCCTTGTAAAATGATTTGCACTTACTGACTCTATATGATGAGCCCCTAAGTACACTTGACCCCACCTACAACACCCATTCTGGTTCTGGTTGGGACGGATTCTTGGTTTTGTTTCATTTTTATTTTTGCTTCTCTGCTTCTCTAATAAAATAAAAATTCATGAAAGGTTTTTAAACAATTAAACAAAAAATAAAACCTATACTGTGATATCTAACATGACTCTTCCAGCCAGGCACAGGGGCACACACTTGTAATCCCAGCTACTTGGGAGGCTAAAGAGAGAGGAGTCCTTGAGCCCAGGAGTTCAACACCAGCCTGTGAAAAATAGCAAGACCTCATCATAAAATAAAATAATGAAATGAAATGAAATAAAATACAATATAAAATAATTCTTGCATAATGCTACTAGAGATCATCTCCCAATTCAGATTCACGTTTCTTAAATCAACTGTTGACATAGGTCTGAAAAGTAAGCAGATTTTAGGCTCAAGCATTTTACCAAACAAGTACTGCTTTTCTCTAACAGAGAAAAGGGTTAAATAAAACGCCTGTGAAAGTAGCTTTATTAATATAAATCATATTGTACTTACATCTGACAGTCTCTTTGGAAATAATGTAAATTCATACACTGTCCAGAATCTCCAGTGGTCTTTAAAATTTAGCTAGAATTTCAGCTATAGGAGCAATTCTAGATGGCCACTCTTTACTAAAATGTTGGAATCAGGAAACCTACAAGCAGTGACCCCTTGCGTCAGAGAGAACAGTGAAAGGAAGGAGAAGGTGGGTGATGGCAGCTATAGAGAAGACAGAGAAATGTTAGAATTTGAGGTTTCCCCATAGCAATTTATACTTTCATCCCTCTTGCCTGAGAAGAATATACTTCTGCTATCTCTTCTCATCCTTCAAATATAAAACTCAACAAAACTAGAAAATATCCTAGGCTTTGAAGGAGGGGAAAAAAACCTGAAACTACAAAACTAGAAAATATCCTAGGCTTTAAAGGAGGGGAAAAAACCTGAAACTTCTGACTCTATATTTTTTTGTTGAGATACTTAGATTGATTTGCAATCAACATAAGGTCTTAAGTGAGCATCACTGGCTAATGGGTGAAAGCTTCAAGATTAAAGTAAAATTTATTTGAATGGATATACCAATATGTAAGTAATAAATGTATATCAAAAATGCAACATTAGGGACAGACAAAAGTTTCTTTGGACACAAAAAGCAATTAAAACTATTGATAAATTAGGCTTCAAATGAAAAACCTCCCTACAAAATAAATTATTTTAATAAATGAATGGGCCAGACACAAATATTCACAAAATATATATAATAAAGGCTTGGTATTGATCGGCCGCGGTGGTTCACGCCTGTAATCCTAGCACTTTGGGAGGCCGAGGTGGGAGGATCACCTGAGGTCAGGAGTTCGAGACTAGACTGGCCAAAATGGTGAAACTCCATCTCTAGTAAAAAAAATAGAAAAAAATTAGCTGGGCACACATCTGTAGTCCCAGCTATTCAGGAGGCTGAGGTAGGAGAATTGCTTGAACACAGGAGGTGGAGGCTGCAGTGAGCCAAGATTGTGCCATTGCACTCCATCCAGCCTGGGTGACAAAGAGCAAAACTCCATCTCAAAAATAAAAAATAAAAAAAGGTAAAACTAAAGGTTTGTTATCCAGGATATATAAAGAACTCTTTCAACTTAATAAGATAGATATTAAAAGGTAAAAATGGGCAAAGGGTTTGAAGAGACACGTCACAAAAAAACATGGTTAATGAGCACATGAGAAAGTACTCAATATCATTAGGTAAGTGCATATTATAGTAGCACTACAAATGAACATATAAGATTCCAGTATGCAGCCACCAAAGTAATTTAAAAGATTGTCAATACTTGGTATTGATGTAGAGGGCCAAAACGCTCATTTATTTTGGTGAGCATATAAAACGGTACAAGCACTTTCTAAAAATATCTGGCAGTTTTTATAAGATAAATATATATCCGCCTTATGATCGAGTAATTTCAATTTCTAGGCAATTACACATGAGAAAAGCATATACTGACAAAAATACTTGTACAAATCTTTCCACAGCAGCTTTATTAATAGCCCCAAACTGATGATAATCCATGTAACCATCAACAGGAGAATGAATAAACAAACTGTCGTATATCCATAAAATGGGATACTATTCACCAATAAAAAGGAATAATCATCTGCTATATAAACATAAATGAATCTCAAAAACATTAGGCTGAGTGAAAGCCTTAGCCAAAGAGTACATATTGTATGATACCATTTATATAAAATTGTGGAAAAAGTTAATCTATGATGAAAAATACCACAAACTGGGAGTGGGGTCAGGACTTGACTGTAACTTCCAGGCAACCCGGCTAAAGAAGCTGCGACTCCAAAGAAGTGGGAGGCTAGACCCCCATACATATCCCTAGGAAAGGGGCTGAATTCAGGGGGCTGGGCAGCAACAATCTGCAGGCCCCACTTCCATGGCACCTCACAGGATAAGAACCACTGGCTTGGAATTCTAGCCAGCCAAAGGGAGCAGCATCACACCTCTCTGAGACAGAGCTCCCAGGGGGAGAGGCGGGCTGCCATTTTTGCTATTTGGGCAACTTAGTCTTTCCAGCCTTTGGACTTTGGAGAGTCCAAGCCATCCCAGGTCAGAACCAGTTCCCCAAGACCAGCACAGCTGCTCTACAAAAACGTGGCCAGACGTTTTTTTGTTGTCGTTGTTGTTTGTGTTTTAGATGAAGTCTCACTCTGTCTCCAGGCTGGCGTGCAGTGGCATAATCTCGGCTCACAGCAACCTCCACCTCCCGGGTTCAAGCGATTCTCCTGCCTCAGCCTCCCGAGTAGCTGGGACTATAGGCATGTGCCACCACGTCCAGCAAATTTTTGTATTTTTAGTAGAGACAGAGTTTCACCGTGTTGGCCAAGATGATCTTGATCTCTTGACCTCGTGATCTGCCTGCCTCGGCCTCTCAAAGTGCTGGGATTACAGGCGTGAACCCCCACACCCGGGCCCAGACTGCTGTTTTCCCATTCCTCCTCACTAGGCAGGACCTCTGAACCAGGACCTCCAGCCACCCCCACCAGTGTTTTCTAGCCAAAAAGAAATTTGAAACCTCCCTGGTTTCAAATTTTCAAACATTGCACCCAGAGGGAAAAGCAGGCCACCATCTTTGCTGTTTGGGCAACTTAGCCCTTCCACCCTTAGAGCTTTGGAGAGTTCAAGCCAGGGCAGAAGCAGTCCCCGAGCAAAGCACAGCTACTCTATGAAAATGTGACCAGACTGCTTTTTTAAGTGATTCCCAGTTCCATTCCTCCGCACTGGGTAGGACCTCCCAACTGGAACCAGCAGCCCTCGCCAGTGTTCTCTGGCCAAAAGAGATATGAAAACTCCCTGGAAGGAAGCTCCCAGAGGGAGGGGTGCGCCACCATCTTTGCTCTTTGGGTGACATAGCCATTCCAGCCTTCGGGCTTTGGGGAGTCCAAGCCAACCAGGGACGGAAGCGGTCCACCAGCACAGCACAGCTATTCTACAAAAACATGGCCAGACAGCATTTCTTAAGTGGAACCTCAATCCCATTCCTCCTCATGAGGCAGGACCTCCCAACCAAAGTCTCCAGCCATATCCTATAGGTGCCTTAAGTCTGGCAACAAGTTCACATCTTCCTCAGATAGATCTCCCAAAGGGAGGGGCAGGCCACCATATTTGCTGCTTCACAGCCTTCAATGCTGATACTTTGAGGTACTGGAAAATCCAAGGTCATTAGCAACTGGAGCAGGCATCCAGCATACCATAGCAGCCCTACAGAAAAGCAGCCAGACTGTTACACCGGAGCCCGTTCCCATAACTCCTCACCAGGCAGGTCCTCCAGGCCTGGGTCACCAGCTACCCTCACCAGAGCTATTAAGCCAGTAGCAGCTCGGCAACTCCCTGGACAGAGCCCCCACGAGCAACTGAAAGCCTCTCTGCCACTGTCTCTGCAGTGGAATTCCCTTGCTACCCTCGGACTAGTGAAGCAGCAAAGATCCTAAGTGTTTTACCCAAACCTCCAACTAACTGTAGTCGACAGAAAAAGGGGTCACTCCATTTCCCGCAAGTCGCACCCACCCCCCACTGCTCGCCACTAGAGAACACCCAGGTTGGGCCCAGAGCACAGATCCTGAATCCTGGACTGCTCGCACTGAGCAACTGCTGGCCTGCATCTCTCTGGGGTGGAGCCCCCACGGTACAAGTAAAAGACCCTTGGCCAAAATCACTACTAAGGTCCCTTACTCTGCTGCCTCCAAGTTGTGGAAAAAACATAAACGCTGAGATCACCCCAGTTTCAGTGGGCAGCCCAGGAGCACCAAGTCATGGTCTACAGCCAGCACTCAAGGGGGAAAGGAACGCACACATTCAGAGTATTGATAAGGAACATGGCTGCAACTGTGAGGAAACGTAGCAGAGACACGACCAAGCAAGAATCTACCAACTAACCAGTACACTTAAGTGCCACCTACTGGATGACACGCCAAGGCTTCAAGACCAAAAATACTCACTAACATAGCCCTCTCTTAAACCAAAGACAAGAAGTCAGCTTCCAATAAAGACTGTGCACAAAGCCTTGGTCCTGTGAAAAGAACCAGAAAAGAAGTCTACTGACTGTACTCAGTCTATGCTTCAGTTAAAGGAATACCCACAGGCAGATATGAGAAAGAACCAATGTACAAACTCCGGTAACTCAAATGGCCAGTGTCGTATGTCCTTCAACCAACCACACCAGTTCTCCAACAAGAGTTCTCGACCAGGCTGAGCTGCCTGAAATGACAGAAATGTAATTCAGAATATGGAAAGAAATGAAAATCTTTGAGATTCAGGAAGCTGGAGAAACCCAACCCAAAGAAGCTAAGAATCACAATAAAACAATACAAGAGCTGAAGGATGAAACAGCTGGAATAATTAAAAAAAAAAAAAAAAAACTAACAAATCTGACAAAGCAGAATAACACAATACAAGGATATCACAATGCAATCACAAGTATTAACAGCAGAATAAACCAACCTGAGGAAAGAATCTCAGAACTTTAAAACTGGTTCTCTAAAATAAGACCAACAAAAATAAAAAACAATAAAAAGATATAAACAATATGATTGAGAAGTATGGGATTATGTAAACGGGCAAAATCTACAAATCATTGGCATCCCTGAAAGAGAAAGGGGAAAAGCAAAGAACTTGGAAAACATATTTCAGGATATCTTCCATGATAACTTTCCCAACCTTGCTAGAGAGGCCAACAGTCAAATACAGAAAATACATAAAACCCCTGCAAGATTCTACACAAGAAGATCATCCCCAAAACACGTAATCTTCCGATGTTCCAAAGGCAAAATGAAAGAAACAACATTAAGGGCAGCTAGAGAGAAAGGGCACCCCATCAAGCTAAAAGTGGTCCTCTCAGCTGAAACCAACCAAGCAAGAAAAGATTGGGAACCCATATTCAACATTCTTAAAGAAAAAGATTTGCAACCAAGAATTTCAATGAAGACAGGAAAAACCATTCAAAAGATCAATGAATCCAGGAGTTGGCTTTTTGAAAAAATTAATAAGATAGATAGGACATCAGCTAGACTTGAAAAGAAAGAAGACACAAATAAACACAATTAGAAATGACGAAGGGAGTATTGCCACTGACCCCACAGAAATATAAATAACCATCAGAAGCTACTATTAACACCACTACGCATACAAATTAGAAAACATAAAAGAAATGGATAAATTCCTGGACACATACACCCTCCCAAGACTGAATTAGGAATAAACTGATTCTCTGAACAGACCAATAACAAGCTTTGAAATGGAATCAGAAATAAATAGCCTACCAACCAAAACAGGCCCAGGACCAGATGGATTCACAGCCGAATTCTACCAGATGCACAAAAGAAGAGCTGGTACCATTCCTACTGAAACTATTCCAAAAAAACTGAGGGACTCCTCCCCAACTCATTCTACGAGGCCAGCATCATCCTGAAACAGAAACCTTGCAGGGATACAATAGAAAAAGAAAACTTTGGGCCAATATCCTTGATTGAATATTGATGCAAAAATCTTCAACAAAATACTTGCAAATGGAGTCTAGCAGCAAATCAAAAGGTTAATTCACCACGATCAAGCAGGCTTCATCTCCGGGATGCAAGGTTACTTCAACATACATAAATAAATAAATGTGATTCATCACATAAACAGAACTGAAGACAAAAACCACGTTTACCTCAATAGATGCAGAAAAGACTTTTGATAAAATTCAACATTCATTCATGTTAAAAACTCTCAGCACACTAAGTATTATAGGAATACATCTCAAAATAATAAGAATCATCTATGAGAAACCTACAGACAACATCATGCTGAACGGGCAAAAGCTAGGATTCACCTTGAAAACTGGCACAAGACAAGAATGCCCTCTCTCACCACTCCTATTCAAGATAGTATTGGAAGTCCTAGTCAGATCAATTAGGCAAGAGAAAGAGATAAAGGGCATCCAAAAGAAAAAGAGGAAGTCAAACCATCTTGGTTTGCAGACTACATGATTCTGTATCTAGAAAACCCCACAGTCTCGGCCCAAAAGTTCCTTCAGCTGATAAACAACTTCAGCAAAGTTTCAGGATACAAAATCAATGTTCAAAAATCCCTACCATTCCTATACATTGATAATAGGCAAGGCAAGAGCCAAATCAGAAAGCCAATCTCATTCACAATTGCCACAAAAAGAATAAAACACCTAGGAATACAGTTAACCAGGGAAGTAAAAGTTCTCTACAATAAGAATTAGAAACCACTGCTCAGAGAAATCAAAAGACACAAACAAATGTAAAAACATCCCCTGCTCATGAATAGGAGGAATCAATATCATTAAAATGGCCGTATTGCCCATAGCAATTTACAGATTAAATGCAATCCCTATCAAACTACCAACAACACTGTTCACAGAACTAGAAAAGACTACTTTAAAATGTATGTGTAACCAAAAAAAACCCAAATAGCCAAGGCAATCCTAAGCAAAAAGAACAAAGCTGGAGGCATCACGTTACCAGATTTCAAACTATATACTACAAGGCTACAGTAACCAAAACAGTATGGTACTGGTACAAAACCAGGCACATAGACCAATGGAATAGAATAGAGAGCCCAGAAATAAGATTGCCCACCTATGACCACCGATTTTCAACAAAGCTGACAAAAACAAGCAATGGGGAAAAGACTCCCTATTCAATAAATTGTGCTGGGATAACAGACTAGCCATATGTAGAAGACTGTACCTGGAGCCCTTCCTTATACCATATACAAAAATCAACTCGACGGATTAAAGACTTAAATGCAAAACCCAAAACTATTAAATCGTTGCAAGACTACCTAGGCAATACCATCCTGGACATAGGAATGGGCAAAGATTTCATAACAAAGATACCAAAAGCAATCATAACAAAAGCAAAAATTGACAAGTGGAATCTAATTAAACTTAAGAGTTTCTGCACAGCAAAAGAAACTATCAACAGAATAAACACACAACCTACAGAATGGGATAAAATTTTTGCAAATCATGCATCTGACAAGGGTCTAATATCCAACATCTAAAAAGAACTTCAACAAATTTACAAGAGAAAAACAAACAATCCCATTAAAAAGTGGACAAAGTACATGGACACATTTCAAAAGAAAACATACATGTAGTCAACAGCATATAAAAAAAAAAAAATCACTAATCATTAGAGAAATGAAAATCAAAACCACAATGAGATACCATCTCACACTAGTCAAAATGGCCATTACTAAAAAGTCAAAAAATAACAGATGCTGGCAAGGTTGCAGAGAAAAGGGAACACTTGTCCAATGTTGGTGGAAGTGTAAATTTAACCACTGTGGAAAGCAATATGAACATTCTTCAAAGAGCTAAAAGCAGAGCTACCATCTAATCCAGCAATCCCAGTAGTGGGTATATATCCAAAGGAATATAAATAATTCTACCATAAAGACACATGCCTACAAATGTTCACTGTAGCACTATTCCCAATAGCTAAGACATAGAATCAACTTAAATGTCCATCAATGATGGATTGGATAAAAAAAAATGTGGTATATATACACCATGGAATACTATTCAGCCATAGAAAAGAACAAGATTGTGTCTTTTGCGTGAACACAGATGGAGCTGGAGGTTATTACCCTTAGGAAACTAACACAGGAACAGAAAACCAAATACCAAGTGTTTTCACTTACGAGTGGGAGCTAAATCATAAGAACTTATGAACACAAAGAAGGCAACAGCAAACACTGGGGTGTACTTGAGGGTGAGAGGAGGAAGAGGAGTGGAAAATATAACTTTTGGGTACTGGGCTTAATACCTAGTTGCTGAGCTAATGTGTACAATGAACCCCCATCACACGAGTTTACCTATGTAACAAACCTTCACATGTACCTGTAGACCTAAAAGTTAAAAAAAAAAAAAATTGTAGAAAACATGGTTGTAATCTTTTGAAAGCTTTGCATAGCTTATTCAGAGTGCCACCTAAGGTTTTCCAGAAACAATAAGGAAATAAGTTATACAACCCTCCCTTAACACTCATCAAGAAGATAATAGAAAAAAAATAGTACTGAAACTAAATCAAGATCTTTCTCATCCTTCACATGGTGTTTAATGTTAAAGCAATATCAGTTTGCTTAACATCTCAACAGAAAAGAAATATTACATGTAGACTCAAAGAAAGTTTAACTATATGAGAAGGCTGAGCATTAAACCCATTAACTAGAGCTTATTAATTAAATCCTAACAATCTTCTTTTCCATTGTGCATCATAATTACAATTCAGTGTTGAATATTCAGCAGCAGGCATAGCTAAATGCTACTAAACTACATATTGTACTGTGAAATGGCTTCTGTAAGCAAGTCCAAGAACAGTAACAAAAGATGAAGCTACTGACATTCAAGCACATTCATCTGGGAACCATTCTAATTATTAAGAAATTAGGAGTTGAAAATATTTTCAGGCAGGTAGCTGATGATATCCAAGGTTGCTCGATGGGAACAAGAACAGCATAGCTCAATCTCAGACTGTCCTATTATTCATTCACTGCTCCTACAATTCCTTTTCCTAGAGTAGTAGAAATACCATCTTCCATTGACAGCAGTTTTAATTTCCCAACTTGTTTTTACAACTATTTTCTCACAGATTCTTCTGGCAATCTTGTGAGGCAGATAGAAAGGGTGTTATTTCATAGATGAGAACACTATGACTTGTCTGTGTAGAGTTTAGTCACTAGTCAGGGCCACACAGTTACAATTTGCAGAACTGCAATTGAAACTCGGTTCTCCTGACCTCTAATCCTGTCCATTACAACATACAAATTCCCAAACTTTTAAGCTGGCTAGCACCATTTAGTCCACAAGATATAATGGTAGCTGTGGTTCAATGAAGTTAAACACTTAATTGAGTAGTACTTGGTCCTGATTACTAAATTAACCTTTTCTAAAATGTACCCCATCAAAATGAGCTATTATTAATAGGTGTTCCAAGAAAAGAAATGCACAGTAACAAAATAAATTTGGAAAATGTTAGGTTGAAAAATTTAAACAACAGCAACAAAAAAAGATTTGTTTATGTGGTGGCTTCTCAGCACGATTAAATACATTAATGTCTGTTATAGCTCTCCAAGAGGGAATTATAGCAGTAGGCAGAATTTCTCAAATTTAGTTAACCAACAAACATGTTTTTTTAAAAAAGTATATTGAAGGATTAGGGCTTAATAAAGCATATGTTGAGAAATGCTGGCTTAATCCATGTTAAGTAGAACAAGAAAAATAGGGTACTAAATACGTTGAGTTTGGCATTTTATATTCACTATTCTCACAAGAATCCAGAGATTGGTGCTACAATTATCCCCATTTTACAATTAGGGAGAAAACAACAACTGTGAAGCTGAATACTGTCTAACTCACTCAGCTAGGAAATGGCAAAACCCAGATTTAAGACCAGGGACTATCAGGCACCGAAGCCTCTGCTCCTTCCACTAAACACGCTGTCTCCTATAATTTACAAGATTAGAATATTTAAATTATAAACATAAGCATATAATACAAATTCTGGAATCTGACTTACTATAAGTAAAGACAGTGGCATCTATTTACAAACAGTAGATGGAATGAAATCTAGCTTTTATTTTGTTACCCCAATTCATCTGGATAATAATTCCATGGCTATGATTACTCTAATGTCAGAGCTGGGGAAACTATTCATTTCTAGGACCTAAAATACAACCAATTTTATTGTTTATCTCACATTTAATGTGCACAAATACCTTCACACATTTGATAACAATAGGAAAATAATAGTCTGGCATGTCTACTACTATTGATTTGCCAGATATTATTGAGTACAATATACTATAGACATTAAAAGAGTCTCTATTTCATTTAAATTTGGTTGAAGTACCACAAAGAGTCATGACATGTCACTATCTCCTTGGTGACAAATAATAGAATAGGCTAGAAAATATACTGGACTTACTCCCTATACAAATTCTCATTTACTGTAAGTTCCACATACTTGCTACACAAGAAAGCTGAGCTCCTTTCACCATCTCCTCATTCCAAGACCAAGGAAAGTGGGCCTCTATGATAGAGTATGCAGAAGTAATTCTAATGTCAGAGAGGAAGACCAGGATCTCATTTGCTTTTATTAATTGACAAACACAAAGTGTATATATATTTCTCACGTACAACATGTTGTTTTGAAATGTTACTTGGTTTTAAGAGAGCCCTATGAATCTACAAGAAGTTTGGTAATCAGATCGTCCTGCCAGAAAGAAATACTAGATTGTATTTGCAGTCATTAGGGTTGGAGAGAGATCTTCCTATGTTTGAGTTATTAGTTATTACACATTAGTCCACCCATTCAAATCCATTTATAGACAACCAAGGCAGGTAGATGAGCAAATAATACATAAAGGTTGCCCTCAATTTTTGTCTCCCTCTGTGAGATCTCATCTGTTTCCACTGATTCAATTATCACTTCTCTGTTGATGACTCACTAATTGGTTTCTCCGATCTGGGCCCCTCTGGTGAGCTCCAGACTCAAATCTACTTTAGTTGGTTGAAAACATAGATCATGAGTCATGAGCTTATTGGACACCTCCTTTCACAAAAAGTCCCAGATGTACTTTAGTCTCTACATGTCCAAAAGACAAATTTATTATCTGTCCCACACCCCCAACTTGGTCATCCATTCAGTTTCTCTATCTCAATAAATGGCAACACCATCCTTACAACCTCCTATGCTAAAAAAAAATAAAAAATAAAAATATCTTAAACTCACTCATTATTCCTTCCTCACATATCCATTCTAGTTAATTTCTTAAGCCCCTTCTATCCTTGCTATCCCTAACACTGCTGCATTATTTCAGGCCCTCACTCCCTCTTATCTATGACATTAGTCTTATCAAAGGTTTCCCTGCCTGTAGTTTCTTTCCCTTTCAATTCAATCTTCACACTACTGCCATTGTGATCAGGTGTTGGCAAACCGTATTAAGCCATTTCTAGCTTAAAGATGTTTAATGGCTCACTAATACTTCTAGAGTAGAGTCCAAAATCCTTAGCATTGCTATAAGACCCTTCAAAACTTAGTGCCAACCTAACTCCCCAGTCTTATCTCTGGACATTGCCTTTCTCTGCCATGCATCAACCACAACTGCACACTCAAAACTGCTTGAGTGAGCCAAGTGCCTGCATATCTCTCTGCTTTTATTAGTGCTATTGCCTATGCCCCAAATGCTATTCCACCATAAAACTAATGATGAAACTAGTAAAAACAGACAGAACTACTCAAATCCAGTATCATGTCTTTTATGAAGCCTTCAACTCTTCAAAAAGAACCGATCCCTGTGCTTCCATAGCTTTGCACATACTTCTATTAGAGTTTTGTCATGCTGTCTTATAATTAGATTACATGAATGCTTCCTGTGACTACACTGAGAGCAACTTAAGGGCAAGGACAGTAGCTTAGTCATCTCTGAATCTTTAATGCATAATAATTATAGTTAACTAAGGGAATTATTACGATGAATACAATGATATTAATCAAGGCTTTGGCACCAGACAAATGTGGATTCAAATTGTAGCCGTGCCTTTTACTAGCAGCAAGATCTCAGTCAATAATTTTACAGAAGTTACTCTAAAATTCAATTTCTTTACCTGTAACATAGAAATGAAAGTATTTAAAGCAATGCCTAGCACATAGTAAGTTATCAACAGCATCATCACCATCCTCTTCTCCTTGCAAAATGTGAACACAGAAGAATGTACCCACAGGAGTTTCCAGCACCCTGTGCAAGCAATTAACACAGTCCAGTGCCAGTCAGGCATTGCTACGTTCACTGACAACCCTGAGAAGGAAGAAGACAAACAGAAACAAGAATGGGGACACAGCTGAGAGGACAGAAATGACAGATCAAAGGGTTAAGGACAGATGATTCCCTCTCCCTTTCTCCCCATCCTTTACTTCAGAGTATTCATGGTTCCTTAAATTTAACCCTTCCTTTTTCTTGGAAGGGAAAATTAAACTTCATTTTCATTAATGGGAAAAATAGCAAAATTAGAATATCAGATAAAAGCTTAAAGCTTTATTGCTGCAGAGCATACTTTCAGCTGTGAAACTGACTGATATTCTTCAACTACCACCCCCACCCAACGGTTGGTAGGGACAGTTGCCATTTCAAAGTCAAAGCAAGGCAACAAAACAATAAAACTAAAACCAAACAAAAAAATAAGGAAAAAAAATAATAGAAAAACCTTTCTCTTTATTTTCGAAAGAGGAAGGATAGTAAAGAAATTGTTCAAGGGGAGAAGGGAGTTGTATGCAGAAGCAGTACATTCAATTATCTTTGCTTGTATTTTTCTAGTTGTTTTGTTTCTCAATCAATAAAGGCCAAAATGAGTGAAGAAAGTGGCAGCCTTTTATTTGCAAATATGCATACACTCTCGGACGAGGTTCTCTGGTCCTCAGGTGTGTGTGGGGGGGGGAGGGGCCAGGGAAGTCGGGCCAGCACTCTTGGGTGATGTTCTCCGGTCCACAAATGCGGGGCCGAAGAAGTCACACTGGCTCCTGCTGGGGGCGGACTTTTATGCCTGGGAGCTGGAGGAGGAGGAGTTTGGGGCGTGTGTGTAGGAGTGGCTGCTTGAATTTCGGTGTCCCCGGCTTGACGTCATTCTGCGCAGGCTCAGTTGATTTGGTTCTTTTCCCGGGCGCGGGAAAATCTGTGATGAAGACCCCGGAAACAACAGGAACTGCTCCATCTGGTTCACCTTCCTCCATCTTGTCCCTTTTCCCTCACCCAAACACTAGTCATATGAAAGCTGACTTAATTCAAATCCACTGAATAAACAAGTCAAAGTGGTATCTAGAGAGAAGCTGATGTTTCACAATTTCTACATTAAGAGCTGTCTCCATTTAGCCTCTGTTTAAGCTCTAAGGGAAAAAAATTCTCTCCTCATGCAAAAACTGTATTATCATTTGCAAATGAAGCTCCTGAAATTTGCAAATGTCAATATGGATTTCAGTGACCTAAAAATATAATGACATTTGGTTTAAGACCATACAAATACATGAATTACTTTTAAATATTTTTCCCACTCTGCCCTCCAAAGTAGAGGGTGAAAACATTCCTTATTATTCAAAAAAAAAAAAAAAAAAAAAAGTTTTGTTGAACCTGCTACATTTTATTATCAGGCCTTAGCAGCCACACCTCAACTTTTTACAGGTAACTCACTGGACCCTCACAGTGATTCTTCAAAGGAGGTTTTGCACTAGACCCATTTCACAGTTGAGGAAAACAAGACAAGTCACATAAATAATCAGTGACTGAGTCATAACTTGAACCAGACCTCCCCACCATGAAACCCAGTATTTGTGTCTTTTGCAACCCTACAGCTTATCTTAGAGGAAAGAGCACAAGCTTTGTTGTCAAATGGACCTCTATTTAAAACCTGGTTGTTCCCTTAATATGCATGTGACATTGGACTCTGAGTTTGTTTCCTCATCTGCAAAAGGAGGCAAATTATACTTATTTTAGAGAAATGTAATAATTAAATAAGTTAAAACACTTGTAAAATACCTAGTAGAGCACCAAGTAACTGTCAGGCCTTTGAGCCTAAGCTAAGCCATCATATCCCCAGTGACCTGCAGGTATACATCCAGATGGCCTGAAGCAACTGAAGATCCACATAAGTGAAAATAGCCTTAACTGATGACATTCCACCATTGCAATTTGTTTCTGCCCCACCCTAACTGATCAATGTACTTTGTAATCTCCCCCACCCTTAAGAAGGTTCTTTATAATCTCCCCCACCCTTGAGAATGTACTTTGTGAGATCCACCCCCTGCCCCCAAAACATTGCTCTTAACTCCACCGCCTATCCCAAAACCTGTAAGAACTAATGATAATCCCACCACCCTTTGCAGACTCTCTTTTGGATTCAGCCCGCCTGCACCCAGGTGAAATAAACAGCCATGTTGCTCACACAAAGCCTGTTTGGTGGTCTCTTCACACGGACACGTAAGACAGTAACTGTTCAGTAAATGGTAGCTATTATTACATCATGTTGGCTTCAACAGGTTACATCTTGAATACTAGATTAGGTTGAACAAACGACAATCACTTTCACTCATAAATTATTTCCACAGACATCATAAAATCTGTCTTCAACATGGGGGAAAAAGGGAAAGAGAAAACTAAGTTAACACTGATTCTTAGATACTTATACATTTTTCTCACCCTTACAGGGTTGTACTGTTTTATTTATCTAAATAGATAATTTCTTCTAAGTGAAGTTATGTTTACTTTATTCCCCTATCCCTTTATGGTAGTCTTGAATCTAAAACCTTTAAAATACTTATCTTTTAGTTACCTTATTCACATATATATGATTATTTTGGTAGAAGAGAAAGAGCCATTTTATTTTACTCTTGCAGTAAAGAAAATATAAACTAACCCATCTTAATTTCCAAACAAGCCACTAACAAGAAACCTCACAGGAATAGCTGTTGAATGAATACTGTTTTCTTAAGAGCAAATAACAATTGAGCATCTACACATAGTACTTTTATCCTTTCATTACCAAAGCAGGGCATCACAACTAAATTTCTCACTTAATTCTACATATGTACAGTTAATTTCCAAGGCAGAAAAATAGCATAAAATTGACTTGACGAATACAGATGCAATTTCTGAAATAAGTCAATGAGGTAGAGCTTTTTCAAGCCAAAAAAATCTGGCTCTACTAAAAAAATCAACTATTTCTATAAAAGGATTAAACAGGAAAATAATGCTGGCTCCCTGTGAAAGGAAAATAAATCTTGGGACCCCAAACTCACTAAGCCCAAGGGAAAAGTCAAGCTGGGAACTGGGTCATGCAGATCTGCTTCCCACTTGGTTGCTAAATAAGATGGCTATGAAGATAAAAAGCAACCTACCTCCCTCACAATTTGCCCACAAGGAAATTCCCCACTTTCCCCACCACTACTAAGACAAATAAGTATCTGATTGCTTCCTCCACTATTGTCTACACTATCTTATGTAAAAATGCAGATTCACTGAGCCTGATGAAGGTATGAGTGGCTATTTCCTCTACCTCTGCTCACATGAAAATTGTGTATTCAGTGAAAGCTGATTAAAGATTCAAAAGGATGCAAACCTTTTGTCTTTTTATCTATTGACATAGTTTTTAAAGATTTTTCTTCCCTCAACATCTGCCCTTTCCCCTTCAAATACTGAAGGCCTCAAAATCATCTTTGGAGAAAGGCAAAGACCTAACTCCCAGGCACATGTCCTTAATGTTGGCAAATAAACCTAATATGATTAAGACTTGCCTCTGTCATTTTCTTTCATTTATATTTCAAACACTTTCAGAGTGTCATATCCATAGTGAGAAGTCAATAAGGGATTATTGCATTGTGGCCACTCCAATTCACTCCAACCTCCTACCACCAAATCTAAACGATGCCCCTATTATTCTTTAGTAGTGCTCCCCTTTTTCCCTTCATAGTACAGTTTATAATATAAAATTTGAGCATGTTTAATGTCTATATCCCCTAGGGTCCAAGGTCCATCACAAAGGCAGGGGTCATAGTCTGTTTTATTGTTCACCTCAATACCCAGGAACTAGAAAAGAACATAACCTCAATCAGTTTTATGACTGCTTTCTAATTACATTATAATTTCTATATTTCTTGAGAAGTAGCAATTATTGACAAGTTTTAGGGTCTCCCACTTGAGTGCCACAACATAGCCAACAACGACATGTAAGAAAACGGATGTCAATACAGTGTCAAGTCAATGCTGGAGAAAAAATGAGCACAAAAAGCCCCTACTCCACTTTCCCCACCACTACTACCTACCCTACCTTACAAAGCCCTGAAGAAAAAAATTCTAACTCTCCCTTAAAAGTGAAGAAGCTGGCTGGTGGCGGTGGGTCATACCTGTAATCCTACTATTTTGGCTGAGGCAGGCAAATCACTTGAGATCAGGAGTTTGAGACCAGGTTGGCCAACATGGTGAAATCCCATCTCTACTAAAAATACAAAAATTAGCCAGGCATGGTGGCACATGCTTGTAATCCTAGCTACTGGGGAGTCTGAGGCAGGAGAATTGCTTGAACCCAAGAGGCGGAGGTTGCAGTGAGCTGAGATGGCACCACTGCACTCCAGTTTGGGCAACATATTTATATAAATAAATAAATAAGTGAAGAAACTACAAGATATCCTGATAATCTTCAGTAGCACAACACAGATTTCAAGCTACACTTTGAAATGACTGTCAGCCATAGCTCTACAGCTCCCAAGAAATCTATTGGGATGAATTTTCTTTATACATTCCTATATGGTCTCATTTAGTTTTGTAGCTTTTGTCAACTATTTATTTGTAAAAAAAAAAAAAAAAAAATTAATTTTTTATTGTTCTTTAACATAATATTACTAAATAATATTCTCAAATGTGAAAAGAATGAGTAAATACACAGAGGTGATGGTGAGATACTATCATGGCATATTTTCACTACTTCGATTCACTTCATTTCATCCTTTCACTCATACGTTCCTTCATCTGTCATGAAATTTTCTCTCTTAAGTCCCCTGCACAGAACATAACAAACTATAATGAGTCTCTTGGGAGTGGTATGTGGGAAAGATAATGCGTATTTTTCATTTTTCATGTATACAGATGTGCCTTGACTTATAACATCCTGATGAACCCACAGTAAGTTAAAAATATCATAAATCAAAAATGCATTTAATATACTTAGCCTACCTAACACCATAGCCTAGCCTAGCCTACCTTAAACATCTTCAGAACACTTACATTGGACTACAGTTGGACAAAATCATCAGGCAACACTGTAGAGTATCAACTATTTATCCTCAAGATCACATGGCTGCCTGGAAGCTGTGACTGGCTGTCACTTCCCAGCATCACAAGAGAGTATCCTATTTTATATTGTTAGCCCAAGATCAAATTTTAAAGTTTGAGATATGATTTCTACTGAATGAGTATTGCTTCTATACCATCATAAAGTTGAAAAACTATAAGTCAAACCATCAGAAGTTGGGGACAATCTATATTGATGGTCTATTGGGAGTGGTATATGGGAAGGATGACATGTATATCTTTCATGTATGTATGCATATATGCTTATAATATATAGATCTATACGTTGCTTGAATTCTTATGACAAGCATATGTATATTTTTATAATTATACAAAAAAGGATTTTTTTCAAACCAAGAAACAAACAAAAAACAACTCCTAACTAGTCACAACTCCTACCTAGGGAAAAAAAAAAAAAATTCATTTGTCAGGCCAAAGAGAAATCTAGTCCAGGGACTGACAGACATATAACAATGACATCATCAATTCTTAATCTAAGATAATACTATTTGGATGAATATGCTTACTTGGTGAAATATTTAAAATATAACAATGTTTTCAGTGACATCATCAATTCTTAATCTAACATAATACTATTTAGATGAATATGCTTACTTGGTGAAATTATTAAAACATAATGTTTTCAACTTTTAGGAATAATATGGTTATTATATAAGATTTAAAAATCAACAACTGCATTTATGACAATTATTTGGACCCATGACATAAATTTACCAAACACTTAGTATAATGAGATGTAAAGACCCTAAATATTAAGTATTCTCTTTTTAATAATAAGAAAAGCTGAATCTAAATGAATTCAGTTAATATATATATGAAGGTAGTATATAACAGAAAGTGAAGACTGATATTTAAAAAATATAAAACCAAATGACATAAATTATCAGAAAAAAGGATCAATTGAGATCATGTAAATGAACAACTATAGAAATTGAAATTACACTGAACAAAAACAGAAGTAGATTTTGTTGAAGTATCAACTTCTGTGCTTACTACACCTCCCTTTAACAACTTCAAGTTTAAAGTAAATGCCAATCTCTACATTTAAGAATTGCAAATTGCTCTTTTAAATCACATCTGTTCTTTAAATTTCACATGCCCGCAGCTCATTAATATTTACAGTAATTGTAGCCTCTGAAAAAAACTACAGATTTTACATTTACTGAGGCAGATAGCTGGCACACAAAAATAGAGCTCCCTCAATTACAATATAGCAGAAGTTCACTTTAGTTTAACATATGTCTACAGAAATGTATGGGAATACAACAATGAAGTCACTATTTTGAATAAGATTAGCTGCTCTTGATAATGACAGACAGTGTTTCTAAATCAACAGAGGTTGTACTTGATATTTATAGTGGGGCACTTCAGAATCATCAACCAACATCACTTGAAGGGAATATACATGCAAACAATGGCAAAAGATTACAAGTACTAAGATGATCTTCACAAAGTCATGAATGTAATACGTGCACATAAAATAGTCAAACTGTAGTTTTGTTTGCTGTTAGTCTTACAGTTTTTGTCTCATTTAATATTCAATGTTTTCAAGTAAGAAAGATTTAATGAAAATAAGAAAGATAACCCTACTCAACAGTTTTATCAGGATGAAATAATATTTCATTAGTTCAGGTTACTGTCCTACTGGTAAGTCTTCCTGAAAAAAAAAAAAAAGTACAGTAAATCCTTACTGTAACATTCAGTTTTACTGAGGCACAGAAATTATACAAGCTCAAAAAGTCAAACTGACTTTGTGACAGTTGTTTAAATAAGAGACAAAGATCAGTAAAGTAGTATAGCCATTATGGAAAACAGTATGGAGGGTCCTCAAAAAAACCACAAGTAAAACTAGCATATGACCCAGCAATCCTACTACTGGGAATATATTCAAAAAAAAAAAAAAGAGGAAATCAGTATATCAAAGAGATATCCACACTCCTATGTTTACTGCAGCACTATTCGCAACAGTGAAGATATGGAATCAACTTTAATGTCCATTAATGGTTTAATGGATAAAGAAATGTTGTATATATACACAACGGAATACTATTCAGCCTTAAAAAGAATTAAGTCCTGTCATTTTCAGCAACATGGATGGAACTGGAGATCATTATGTTTAGTAAAATAAGCCAGGCACAAAAAGACAAATACCTCATGTTCTCACTCCTATGTGGGAGCTAAAACAGTGGATGTCATGGTGGTAGAGAGCAGAATGACAGTTAACAGAGGCTGGGAAGGAAAAGGGAACAGAGGACATGAAGTAAAGTTGGGTAATGGGTACAAAAATATAGGTAGATAGAATAAGTTCTGGTATTTGATAGTACAGTAGGGAAATTACAGTTTAAAATAATTATATATTTCAAAATAGCTAAAAGAGAAGAATTTTAATGTTTCCAACAAAAAGACAAATGTTTAGGATGACAGATTTCCCAAATAGCTTGACTTGGTCATTATACATTGTATGCAGGTATGAAAATATCACATATACCCCAAAAATATATACAACTATCGTGGATCAATTGTTTAAAAATACAAATAAGAAAGATATCATAAGTCTATTTTATAAACACACAAATATGACAAAGATGTGGGACAATGCCTTTTTTCTAAATATTGGACATTTATAAATAGAAAGGACATGCATATATGTTTACATTTTGTTCATAACAAGAAATTGGGAGCAGCTTAATATGCAACAGTAGAGAAATGGCTAAGTAAATCATGACATGTTCATCTGCATTAAAAAAATACTATACTGACAGTAATAGGGAATTCTTGCATTGCTATACAGAAATATCTGAGGCTGGGTAATTTATAAAGAAAAGAGGTTTGGTTGGCTCAAGGTTCTGCAGACAGGACAAGAAGCGAGGTGCCAACATCTGCTTCTGGAAATGGTCTTAGGAAGCTAACAATCACAGCAGAAGGTGAAGGGAAAGCAGGCATCTCACATGATGAGAGTGGAAGCAAAAGAACAAGGGGGAGGTGCCACACACTTTTAAACAACCAGAACTCACGTGAACTGAGTGAGAACTAACTTATCACCAAGGGGATGGTGCTAAACCATTCACAAGGGATGCACTCCCATGATCCAAACATCTCCCACCAGGCACCACCTACTAAACTAGGGATTACATTTCAACATGAAATTTGGAGGGGACAAATATCCGAGCCATATCACAGCCCATTACAATCAATTGAAAAACTATTTTTGACATGTTAAAGTGTTGTTTAAAAGAAAAAAAAAAAACAAGTACATCTTCTGTAAGAAAACTGCATGCAATTAAGCCAGCCCCATGGTGTAATGGTTAACACTCTGGACCCTGAAAATTGCATGCAATTAAAGCAAAGACCACTACCTCTCTACCGAATCTCCCCTCTCCCACAGCTGGATGTAGACATATGGCAATCAAGCTAGCAATGAGTTTTATAACTCAATAAAACTGTATGTGGATTATGACTAGTTTTTTCAGGGAACTATGAGCAAAGATGATATATGCTACTCCAGGCCCAGGACTTAAAAGGACAAAGGTCTATCCACTCTCTATCTCCTCTCTGAAAGCTGGAACCTGGGCAAACCTATGACCCAGTTTAGACTGTGCTAACAAAGAAAACCCTAGGGGGTGGTAAAGAAAATGAGATAAAAGGAATCAGAGTCCTCATGGACTCTTCACATTTGTTTTACCCACAAAATATTTTCAGTTACTGTTTTCAAGCCATTGTGTCTGGGTCTTTTTAATACAGCCCCTTATTCTTTCATTCTAACTAATGTAGTACAACATAGAAAAATGCCATAAATGTTCCAAGATGGCCGAATAGGAACAGCTCCAGTCTGCAGCTCCCAATATCATCAACACAGAAAACAGGTGATTTCTGCATTTCCAACTGACATACCTGGTTCATCTCACTGAGATTGGTTGGACAGTGGGTGCAGTCCACAGAGGGCTAGCTGAAGCAGGGTAGGGCGTCGCCTCACCTGGGAAGTTCAAGGGGTCGGGGGATTTCCCTTTCCTAGCCAAGGGAAGCCATGACAGACTGTACCTGGAAGAATGGGACACTCCCACCCAAATACTGTGCTTTTCCCAAGGTCTTAACAACCGGCAGACAAGGAGATTCTCTCCCGTGCCTGGCTCAGTGGGTCCCATGCCCACAGAGCCTTGCTCACTGCTAGCGCAGCAGTCTGAGATGGAACTGTGAGGCAGCAGCCTGGCTGGGGGAGGGGCGTCACCATTGCTGAAGCTTGAGTAGGTAAACAAAGTGGCCAGGAAGCTTGAACTGGGCGGAGCCGACCGCAGCTCAGCAAGACCTACTGCCTCTAGACTCCAACTCTGTGGGCAGGGCTTAGCTGAACAAAAGGCAGCAGACAACTTCTGCAGGCTTAAACGTCCCCGTCTGACAGTTCTAAAGAGAACAGTGGTTCTCCCAACATAGGGTTTGAGCTCTGAGAACAAAGAGACTGCTCCTTAAATGGGTCCCTGACCCCCATGTAGCCTAAATGGAAGACACCTCCAAGTAGGGGCTGACAGACACCTCATATAGGCGGGTGTCCCTCTGGGACAAAGCTTCCAGAGGAAGGACCAGGCAGCAATATTTGCTGTTCTGCAATATTTGCTGTTCTGCAGCCTCCGCAGGTGATACCCAGGCAAACAGGGTCGGGAGTGGACCTCCTGCAAACTCCAACAGACCTGCAGCTGAGGGACCTCACTGTTAGAAGGAAAACTAACAAACAGAAAGGAATAGCATCAACATCAACAAAAAGGACATCTACACCAAAACCCCATCTGTAGGTCATCAACATCAAAGACCAAAGGTACATAAAACCACAAAGATGGGGAGAAAGCAGAGGAGAAAACCTGAAAATTCTAAAAATAAGAGTGCCTCTTCTCCTCCAAAGGAATGCAGCCCCTCGCCAGCAACAGAACAAAGCTGGATGGAGAATAACTTTGACAAGTTGACAGAAGTAGGCTTCAGAAGGTCGGTAATAACAAACTTCTCCCAGCTAAAGAAGCAAGATCGAACTGATCGCAGAGAAGCTAAAAACCTTGAAAAAAGGTTAGACGAGTAGCTAACTAGAATAAACACAGTGTAGAGAAGACCTTAAATGACCTAATGGAGCTGAAAATCATGACAGGAGAACTTCGTGACGCATGCACAAGCTTCAATAACCGATTTGATCAAATGGAAGAAAGGGAATCAGTGACTGAAGATCAAATTAATGAAATAAAGCAAGAAGACAAGGTTGGAGAAAAAATAGAAAAAAGAAACAAACAAAGCCTCCAAGAAATATGGGGCTATGTGAAAAGATCAAATCTACATTTGATTGCTGTACCTGAAAGTGATAGGGAGAATGGAACCAAATTGGAAAACACTCTTCAGGATATTATCCAGGAGAACTTCCCCAACCTAGCAAGACAGGCCAACATTCAAATTCAGGAAATACAGAGAACACCACAAAGATAACCCTCAAGAAGGAAGACATATAATTGTCAGATTCACCAAGGTTGAAATGAAAGAAAAAATGTTAAGAGCAGCCAGAAAGAAAGGTCAAGTTACCCACAAAGGGAAGCCCATCAGATTAACAGCAGATCTCTCGGGAGAAACCTTACAAGCCAGAAGAGACTGAGGAACAATATTAAACATTCTTAAACAAAAGAATTTTCACTGCAGAATTTCATATCCAGCCAAAGTAAGCTTCCTAAGTGAAGGAGAAAAAAAATCCTTTACAGACAAGCAAATGCTGAGAGATTTTGTCACCACCAGACCTGCCTTACAAGAGCTCCTGAAAGAAGCACTAAACATGGAAAGAAACAACTGGTACCAGCCACAGAAAAACATGCCAAATTGTAAAGACTATCGATGCTATAAAGAAACTGCATCAATTAACGGGCAAAATAACCAGCGAACATCATAAGGATGGCATCAAATTAACACATAACAATATTAACCTTAAATGTAAATGGGCTAAATGACCCAATTAAAAGATACAGACTGGCAAATTTGATAAAGAGTCAAGACCCATCAGTGTGCTGTATTCAGGAGACCCATCTCACATGCAAAGATGCACATAGACTCAAAATAAAGGGATGGAGGAAGATCTAAAAAGCAAATGGAAAGCATAAAAAAAGCAGCAGTTGCAATTCTAGTCTCTGATAAAACAGACTTTGAACCAACAAAGAAGAAAAAAGACAAAGAAGGCCATTACATAATGGTAAAGTGATCAATTCAACAAGAAGAGCTAACTATCCTAAATATATATGCACCCAATACAGGAGCACCCAGATGCATAAAGCAAGTCCTTAGAGACCTACAAAGAGACTTAGACTCCTCCACAATAATAATAGCAGACTTTAACATCCCACTGTCAACATTAGACAGATCAACAAAACAGAAAGTTAACAAGGATAGCCAGGAACTCACCTCTGCACGAAGGAGACCTCATAAAAATCTAAAGAGCTCTCCACCCAAAATCAAGACAATATACATTCTTCTCAGCACTATATCGCACTTATTCTAAAACTGACCACATAATTGGAAGTAAAATACTTCTCAGCAAATGTAAAAGAACAGAAATCACAACAAACTGTCTCTCAGACCACAGTGCAATCAAACTAAAACTCAGGATTTAAAAGCTCACTCAAAACTGCACAACCATGTGGAAACTGAACAACTTGCTCCTGAACGACTACTGGATAAATAACGAAATGAAGGGAGAAATAAAGATGTTCTTTGAAACCAATGAGAACAACGACACAACATACCAGAATCTCTGGGACACATTTCAGGCAGTGTATAGAGGGAAATTTATAGCACTAAATGCCCACAAGAGAAAGCTGGAAAGATCTAAAATTGATACCCTAACATCACAATTAAAAGAACTAGAGAAACAAGAGCAAACACATTCAAAAGCTAGCAGAAGGCAAGAAATAAAGATCAGAGCAGAACTGAAAGAGATAGAGACACAGAAAACCCTTCAAAAAAATCAATGAATCCAGGGACTGGTTTTTTGAAAAGATCAACAAAATTGATAGACCACTAGCAAGACTAATAAAGAAGAGAAGACAGATGAATCAAATGGATGCAATAAAAAATGATAGAGGGGATATCACCACCGATGCCAAAGAAATACAAGATACCATCAGAGAATAGTATAAATACCTATATGCAAATAAACTAGAAAATCTAGAAGAAATGGATAAATTCCTGGACACATACACCCTCCCAAGACTAAACCAGGAAGAAGTTGAATCCCTGAATAGACCAGTAACAGGCTCTGAAATTGAGGCAATAATTAAGAGCCTACCAACCTAAAAAGGTCCAGGACCAGACGGATTCACAGCCAAATTCTACCAGAGGTACAAAGAGGAGCTGGTAGCATTCCTTCTGAAACTACTCCAATCAATAGAAAAAGAGGGAATCCTCCCTAACTTATTTTGTAAGGCCAACATCATCCTGATACCAAAGCCTGGCAGAGACATAACAAAAAAAAGAGAGTATTAGACTAATACCCCTGATGAACATCGATGCAAAAATATTCAATAAAATACTGGCAAACCAAATCCAGCAGCACATCAAAAAGCTTATCCACCACGATCAGGTAGGCTTCATCCCTGGGATGCAAGGCTGGTTCAACATATGCAAATCAATAAACATAATCCATCACATAAACGGGATCAATGATAAAAACCACATGATTATCTCAACAGATGCAGAAAAGGCCTTCGACAAAATTCAACAGCCCTTCATGCTAAAAACTCTCAATAAACTAGGTACTGATGGAACATATCTCAAAACAATAAGAGCTATTTATGACAAACCCACAGTCAATATCATACTGAATGGGCAAAAACTGGAAGCATTCCCTTTGAAAACCGGCACAAGAGAATGATGGCCTCCCTCACCACTCCTATTCAACATAGTGGTGGATGTTCTGGCCAGGACAATCAGGCAAGAGAAAGAAATAAAGAGTATTCAATTAGGAAAAGAGGAAGTCAAATTGTCTCTGACATGCAGATGACATGACTGTATATTTAGAAAATCCCATCTTCTCAGCCCAAAATCTCCTTAAGCTGATAAGCAACTTCAGGAAAGTTTCTGGATACAAAATCAATGGGCAAAAATCATAAGCATTTCTATACACCAAGAACAGGCAAACAGAGTGTCAAATCATGAGTGAACTCCCATTCACAATTGCTACAAAGAGAATAAAAAACCTAGGAATACAACTTACAAGGGATGTGAAGGACCCCTTCAAAGGGAACAACAAACCACTGCTCAAGGAAATAAAAGAAATACAAACAAATGGAAGAACATTCCATGCTCATGGATAGGAATAATCAATATCATGAAAATGGCCATACTGCCCAAGGTAATTTATAGATTCAATGCCATTCCCATTAAGCTACCAATGACTTTCTTCACAGAATTGGAAAAAAATGCTTTAAAATTCATACAGAACCAAAAAAGAGCCCGCATTGCCAAGACAATCCTAAGCAAAAAGAACAAAGCTGGAGGCATCACGCTACCTGACTTCAAACTATACTACAAGGCTACAATAACCAAAACAGCATGGTACTGGTACCAAAACAGAGAGATAGACCAATGGAACAGAAGAACAGAAGCCTCAGAAAGAACACCACATATCTACAACCATCTGATCTTTAACAAACCTGACAAAAACAAGAAATAGGGAAATGATTCCCTATTTAATAAATGGTGCTGGGAAATCTGGCTGGCCATATGCAGAAAACTGAAACTGGATCCCTTACTTATACCTTATAAAAAAATTAACTCAAGATGGATTAAAGACTTAAAATGTTAGACCTAAAACCATAAAAACCCTAGAAGAAAATCTAGGCAATACCATTCAGGACACAGGCATGGGCAAAGACTTGATGACTAAAACACCAAAAGCAATGGCAACAAAAGCCAAAATAGACAAATAGGATCTATTTAAACTAAAGAGCTTCTGCACAGCAAAAGAAACTACCATCAGAGTGAACAGGCAACCTACAGAATAGGAGAAAATTTTTGCAATCCACCCATCTGACAAAGGGCTAATATCCAGAATCTACAAAGAACTCAAACAGATTTACAAGAAAAAAACAACCCCATCAAAAAGTAGGCAAAGGATACAAACAGACACTTCTCAAAAGAAGACATCTATGCAGCCAACAGACACATGAAAAAATGCTCATCATCACTGGTCATTAGAGAAAAGCAAATCAAAACCACAATGAGATACCACCTCACGCCAGTTAGAACGGCAATCACTAAAAAGTCAGGAAACAACAGACGCTGGAGAGGATGTGGAGAAATAGGAATGCTGTTACTCTGCTGATGGGAGTGTAAATTAGTTCAACTATTGTGGAAGACAGTGTGGCGATCCCTCAAGGATCTAGAACTAGAAATACCATTTGACCCAGCAATCCCATTACTGGGTATATACCCAAAGGATTATAAAACATGCTACTATAAAGACACATGCACACGTATGTTTATTGTGGCACTATTCACAATAGCAAAGACTTGGAACCAACCCAAATGTCCATCAATGATAGACTGGATTAAGAAAATGTGGCACATATACACCATGGAATACTATGCAGCCATAAAAAGGGATGAGTTCATGTCCTTTGCAGGGATGGATGAAGCTGGAAACCATCATTCTCAGCAAACTATCACAAGGACAGAAAACCAAACACATGTTCGCACTCATACGTGGGAAGTGAACAATGAGATCGCTTGGATACAGGGCAAGGAACATCACACACCAGGGCCTGTCAGTGGGTGGTGGGTTGGGCGAAGGATAGCATTAGGAGAAATACCTAATGTAAATGACGAGTTGATGGGTGCAGCAAACCAACATGGCACATGTATACCTATGTGTCAAGCCTGCACGTTGTGTACATGTACCCTAGAACTTAAAGTATAATTTAAAAAATGCCACAACTAATATTCATGGCATTTATATTTTAAAAAGTGATAGCAGTATGCTTTTTATTGCTGTCTTCATGATACTGTATACATGTATTATTTTGCAATAAGCTTTAAAAGTACTATTTTAATAAATTTTAATTATTCTCTGATCCTTAATTCGCTATCTTCCTCTAATAGAGAAAAAAGCTATTGTAGTTAAATATACAATACATACGTTTATAAGGATAAAAAAAAAATTTCTAGAGGAGGGTCAGCAAACACTTTCTGTAAAGGGTGAGATAGTAAATATTTTAAGCCATATGGTCTCTGTTGGAACTACTCAACACTGCCATTGTCTAACAAAAGCAGACACAGGCAATACAAAAATGAATGGACATGTCTGTTTTCCAAAAAACTTTATTCACAAAAGCAACTGGACTGTTTGCCAACCCCTTCAGAACATAGTCCTTACTGTACTATTTTTACAGTTTAGATTGTTTTAAAACATTAATGAAAATATCAAGTAGCATTCATTCTTCATAAATGGAAAAATCTTAAAAAATTGAAAAGCTGAAAAGCAAATCAAACAAGTTCTATGAAAACTTTCGTATACTATTCTTCATAGAAATGAACAATAAGCTTTCTTCAACACTACACTATTACCAAATGGCATTTGTGAAGTGTCTACACTCAGATGGTGCTCTGCCAAGTAACAAAGACAATGAAGGTCCTTCATATGACAATATGATGCCAGGATATGTGCTAACTGCTGTTGTTCTAGCTGTGATGGTGAATCGAAAGGGTTAATTTATTTGCCGAATCTCCCATATGGTCAATGATATACATCTGTCAAGATGGCCAGGGTTACAAATTCTGACCATGATCATGGAACAATGTAAGTTTCTGGTCCACCAGTCATATACTACTATATTGAGTCATACATCCAGAAAGTATTTACTGAGTACCTACTATGTGTCAACCATCTCAGAGCAGACAAAGTGTACACTAACACAAGGCTTCCAACATTTCCTTCAAAGCAGCTCTCATGGCTTAAGGGAAAGCTTATGATAGGGGAAGCCAGGAGATAGCTTACAGTCGTCCTATATAAAAACAAAATGTTTAATTTTCATGGGTCATCCTAACAAAAAAATCTGGTAAATTTTGCGTCTTATTCCACTATATATCAATGTTTTAAATAATATTCTTAAATGTATTCTATTTGATTGAAAGTATCAACACAGATGTATGGTTTTTAGTGTGTATATATATACATATATACACGCTAAATATATATATTCTCTATATATAGAAGGAGATAGGTACAGAATGTAGATATATATGTATGAATAGGTCAATATACATAAATATATTAACTAGCTCAGAGGACCTAGAAACATCAACGCCTAGTAGAAATGAGCACAACCAGTGCTCAGATCTTGGTTTCTAAACATGATTCTCAAATTAACATAGAGGCAAGGCTCTTGTAGAAATACCTAATGTAAACCTCTCTCATAGAGGTAAGTGGTTGATTCTCCAGCAAGAGCAAGAAAAATAACAAATGAACATGGAGAATCTTGTGGTATCAGGAAGTATTTAAACAAGGATGGGACATTCAAAACTACATAGGAATCAAAAGGAAAGAACTCAGAGTGACCAAAGCTAGAACAAGTTGAGCAACAAACTAAACAATGGTAGTACTGGATTATAAACAGCAGAATAATATAAATATCCATGAGCCCATATTGACATAAATAAGTAAATAAATAAATGGGGCAGAGGGCTCAGCTCTTCTTTATAAAATACTTGCAATAAACATATGAAGCTGAGAAAGGAAAAACTGAAAAATCAGCATAGGAAAACACCACAGTGTATCACGGGGAAGACGATCTGAGACTATTAACAACTAAATGCAAGGTAGTATCCTGGACCAGATCCTGGAACAGAATAACATTTTTTAAAAATCCATAAATGATAATAATTTTAAAGTCCATCAATAATAGACTGGATAAAGAAAACGTGGCACATATACACCACGGAATACTATGCAGCCATAAAAAGGGATGAGTTCATTTCCTTTGCAGGGACATGGATGAAGCTGGAAACCATTATTCTCAGCAAATTATCATAAGGACAGAAAACCAAACACCGCATGTTCTCACGCATAAGTGGGAGTTGAACAATGAGAACACATGGACACAAGGAGGGGAATATCACACACGGGGGCCTGTCGGCAGGTCGGGGGCTGGGAGAGGGATAGCATCATGAGAAATACCTAATGTAAATGGTGAGTTGATGGGTGCAGCAAACCAACATGGCACATGTATACCTATGTAACAAACCTGCACGTTGTGCACATGTACCCTAGAACTTAAAGTATAATTAAAAAAAAAGAAAAAGAAAAAAATTGGTGAAATTCAAATCAGGTCTGTAGTTAATAGTATTCTACCAATATTAATTCCTGAGTTTTTATAATTATACTATGGATATATAAGATATTAGCATTAGGGAAAGTAAAATTAAGTATGTACAAAAACTATCTGTACTAATTTCACAACTTTTATCTAAGTCTAAACTTATATCAATAAAAACTTTAATGTTTTCAATTTAATAAAATTTATATACCAGGCAGATGCTCCAGTGTTTATCCTGTAGTTTTATATTCCACCATCACCCTACCAAGTGCCAGAATACGACTACAGTTTCTTAGAAGCATGCTTCTAGCCCATTCAAAAGTAGAACTTAATTGAGGAATATCCAAAAATATAAGGTAATGATGTTGTATTTTGTCTATAAATTATAATTAGTTTGAGTAATACAAATCATCAACAGCAAAGTTAGTGTGGTATATTTCAAAGAATGCTGGAATAGGAACAAGATCTTAGTTTTGGCACCAGTCCTGTTGTGATCTGTCCATTTGACACTGGGTTCACTCAACTTTCTCATCAACAGATGACTTCCATCTGAACTACCATAAATTTATAAATCTACAGATGATCAGCAAGGGATCAATTCTTCTTTTATACTAGGCAATTGTACTAGGCAATTGTAAATTACTACCAACAGCACAGTGGCTTGGCACATATATATATTCTTAAACTTTATTCATTTATCAAAGGTTTATTAAGGGATTGCTGTATTCCAGGCACTCTTAGGCACTGAGGATATATAGATGTATAAGACATGATTCCTGATCTTTAAGAGTCTAATAGGGCCGACAGATCTACAAACAATAATACAGTATGAAAAATGTTACATTACAAAAATATGCATGGTACTTGAAAACACAAAGAGAAAAATTCATACTACTGGGATTATCAAATAAGCCATCAATAGAAAGCAGTATTTTAGATGGGTCCTGAAGGAGGAGAAAGAATTTTCACATACAATGGGGATGAGCATTAAAAAAGGCATAAAGGTATGAGAGAATATATATTCAGACAGCAAGGTGCATGGTGTCATGCTGCTGAAGCATGACTGTAGATGGAGGGGAAATTTTCCTGACAATCATATATAACTGTAAACTTGGAGCACAAATATAGTGCTCTAATTTATACTACTCACATACAACAGGAACCCTCAATCCTAGAAATAAACACAAACATTGCTTTGGCCCAAGGTGGTAGACAGAATGGCTCCCCAAAGATGTTCAAGTCCTAATCCCCAGAAGCTATGAATGTATTATCTTATATGGCAAAAAAATATAATGCTTTTTGTTAATGCAATTGAGGATCTTGACATGGGAAGATTATCCTGGATTATCCAGGTATGCCCTAATGTAATCACAAAGTTCCTTAAAATGAGGAGGTAAAAAATTCAAAGGCAGAAGGAGATGGAATGAGAAGCAGAGTCTGAAGTGATGCACTTTGAAGTTGGAGGAAGCGCCATGAGCCAAAGGATTCAGGTGACCTCTATAAACTGGAAAAGATAAGGAAATTTTTCCCTGGAACCTCCAAAACTAATGTAGCACTGCCTACACCTTGACTTCGTCCCCATAAGACTCATTTCGGACTTCTGACCTACAGAACCTAAAGAATAAGTCTGTATTGGTTTTAGCCACTACAACTGTGGTAATTTATAACAGCAGTAATAGGAAACTAAGACCACTAGTAATAGCAGTAAGTGATGAGGCAAAAGGAAATGCAAAACCACTCAGTAGAAACATAGGGATCCCCCAGGCAAAGTTCCACTTAAGAGAAATTCAAAATTCAACATTTCAGGGGAAAAAGGAAGGAAAAATACTGACCCTAAAGCTGGAGAGAAAATAACAAATCGTATTAAACCCCCCATAAACGTTATATATGAGGAAAGTGAAAATCACCTGGTGGCAACCGAACAGGCCCCGGAGACAAAAACTCCTTATCTGAGGAATTTAAAAGGGAGCAAAGACCACCTGGTGACCATCAACCAGGCCATCTGGAGGATCAACTCCTTATCTAGGGAATTTAGAAATAATTAAACTTCCCTGGTATATAAAGTTGACATCTGATTCCAGGCCTCTTTCAACTTTTATAAGTAACTAAAATTTCTATACATCTCTGGAATGCCATGTTGAAACTCATTTTACAACCCTAAGCTCCCACATTAAGGTCCACAAATACCCCTAAGGAAAAAACCACGGCTGAACGCTCAGTCCTCTCATTGAGGCAACCCGCTGGAACCTTTTGCAGAGTTCTTCCTAATAAACTTTCCTTTTTCAAACCTATACTGTTGTTGGCAAATTCTTTTTACCAACCCACGAGGTGACCACTTCCCAGTGTTAGGGCTCTGATACCTCACCTGGCAATATAATGGAAATATGTGAAAGAAGCTATCGATAGTGGCAGGAGACAGACAAAGGCCTAGGCAGATAGCGGCACGTCCACAGTGAAACCCCACCTCCAAGCTGAAGACAGTTTAAAGCCTGAAAGCCAAGCTACAAGTCAAATCCACAGATTGCATTGAAAACCTGTCTTCCTGTTTGGCATGCTTTCCTCTGACTGATCCCCACCCTTCACCTATTTTACTTATATTTACCCTTTCCTAATTGCTTTTCTACACTACTATGCCCAACTTTGAGTGGTGCCTTTGCTTTAGCCTTTCTTTGCATACTCAGAAAACAATCAGCACACATTCCCCTATTCTGAGCCCATAAAAAGCCCCAGACACAGCCACACTAAGAGAGAGAGAAACCACCCGGAGTCCCCTTTCCTCTTCCATCGCTCAATAAAATTCTTCTCTGCCCATCTAGACCCTTCTAATTGTCAGTGTATCCTCATTCTTCCTGAACGCGGGAAAAGAGCTAGGGGAACCACCAAACTCGAGTACAATCTACAACACAGGAAGGCTGAGTGGCCGGGTCACCTCCAGTGGAAGGCCCAGGACCAAGTGAGGCCCAGGCAGTGGGGATGCTGCTGGCTGTGGAGGTCCCTGGTTGGCAAAGTGGCCAAGAAAAATCTTGTATCACTATAAAACAAGTTTGCTTTACATGTTTTAAAACAATGAAATAGGCCGGGCGCGGTGGCTCACGCCTGTAATCCCAGCACTTTGGGTGGCCGAGGCGGGCGGATCACAAAGACAGAGTGTACCACCAACAGACTCAGAGTGAAAGAACTTCAGGAAGCAGGATACTGGTGCCAGAATGAAGAGCAAGCAAAGAAACTGGTGCACAAAGGTAAATCTAGATAAGCATTGATTTACAAAATAAAACAACAATAATAATGATTAAAAGAGGTATAAAGTCAAAGTGTCACCAAAATGCTACATAACAAAAAACATGAGAGGGGCGGGCCTTATACTGCTTGAGAAAACACTTTGATTAGCTTAGAAGTTTAGTCTCAATATATACATGAAAAAGTTTTTTTTTTTATTCTAAAGGAATAGAAATTTCTTCATATATCACTCTGATATGGTTTCACAGTGTCCCCACTCAAATCTCATCTTGAATTCCCATGTGTTATGGGAGGGACCCAGTGGGAGGTAACTGAATCACGGGGGCAGGTTTTACCCCTGCTGTTCTTGTGATAGTGAAGAAGTCTCACAAGATCTGATGGGTTTATCAGGGGTTTCCACTTTTGCATCTTCCTCATTTTCTCTTGCTGCTGCCACGTAAGAAGTGCCTTTTACCTCCCACCATGATGTTGAGGCCTCCCCAGCCACGTGGAACTGTAAGTCCAATTAAACATCTTTTTCATCTCAGTCTCGGGTATGACTTTATAAGCAGTGTGAAAACAGACCAATACAGTAAATTAGTACCAGCAGAGTGGGGCGTTGCTGAAAGACACTCAAAAATGTGGAAGTGACTTTGGAACAGGGTAACAGGCAGAGGTTGGAACGGTTTGGAGGGCTCAGAAGAAGACAGGAAAATGTGGGAAAGTTTGGAGCTTCTTAGAGGCTTGTTGAATGACTTTGATCAAAAGAGTGATAGTGATATGGACAATAAGGTCCAGGCTGAGGTGGTCTCAGATGGAGATGAGGAATTTGTTGGGAAATGAAACAAAGGTGACTCTATGTTTTAGCAAAGAGACTGGTGGCATTTTGCCCATGCCCTAGAGACCTGTGGAACTTTGAACTTGAGAAACATGATTTAGGGTATCTGGCAGAAGAAATGTCTAAGCAGCAAAGAAAGCATTCAAGAGATGACTTGGGGCCGGGCACGGTGGCTCACGCCTGTAATCCCAGCACTTTGGGGGGCCGAGGCGGGTGGATCACCTCAGGTCAGGAGTTTGAGACCAGCCTGGCCAACATGGTGAAACCTCGTCTCTACTGAAAATACAAACATTAGCCAGGCATGGTGGCGGGCGCCTATAATCCTATCTACTCAGGAGGCTGAGGCACGAGAATTGCTTGAACCCGGGAGGCGGAGTTTGCAGTGAGCTGAGATCGCGCCACTGCGCTCCGGCCTAGAAGACAGTGAGCCTTTGTCTCAAAAAATAAAAAAAAAGGTGACTCGGGTGCCGTTAAAGGCATTCAGTTTTACAAGGGAAGCAGGGCATAAAAGCTCGGAAAATTTGCAGCCTGACGATGTGATAGAAAAAATATATATATATCTCTAAGAAATTCAAGCCAGCTGCAGAAATTTGCCTAAGTAACTAGGAGCCAAATGTTAATCCCCAAGACAATGGGGAAAATGTCTCCAGGGTTTGTCGGAAGTCTTCACAGCAGTCCCATCCATCACAAGCCTGCAGGCCTAGGAGAAAATGGTTTCTTGGGCCAAGCTGGGGAACTCCCTGCTATATGCAGCCTAGGGGCTTGGTGCCCCAGTCCCAGCGGCTCCAGCCTTGGCTGAAAGGGGCCAATGTAAAGCTCAGGCCGTGGCTTCAGAGGGTGCAAGCCCAAAGCCTTGGCAGCTTCCACGTGTTGCTGAGGCTGCGAGTGCACAGAAGTCAAAAATTGAGGTTTGGGAACCTCTGCCCAGATTTCAGAGGATGTATGGAAATGCCGGGATAAACAGGCAGAAGTTTTCTACAGGGGCGGGGTCCTCATGGAGAACCTCTGCTAGGGCAGTGCAGAGGGGAAATGTGAGGTCAGAGCCCCCACACAGAGTCCGTACTGAGGTACTGCCTAGTGGAGCTGTGAGAAGAGGGCCACTGTCCTCCAGACCCTAGAATGGTAGATCCACTGATAGCTTGCACCTGGAAAAGCAGCAGACACTCAACGCCAGCTCATAAAAGCAGCCAGGAGGGAGGCTATACCCTGCAGAGTCACAGGGACAGAGCTGCCCGAGACCATGGGAACCCACCTCTTGCATCAGTGTGACCTGGATGTGAGACCTGGAGTCAAAGGAAATCATTTTGGAGCTTTAAAATTTGACTACCCCACTAGATTTCGGACTTGCATAGGCCCTATAGCCATTTTGCTATGGTACATTTCTCCCATTTGGAATGGCTTTATTTATCCAATACCTGTACCCCTATTGTATCTAGGAAGTAACTAGCTTGCTTTTGATTTTACATGCTCATAGGTAGAAGGGACTTGCTTTGTCTCAGATGAGACTTTGGACTGTGGACTTTTGGATTAATGCTGAAATGAGTTAAGACTTTGGGAGACTGTTGGGAAGGCACGATTGCTTTTGAAGTGGGAGGACATGAGATTTGGAGGGGCCAAGGGCGAGAATGATATGGTTTGGTTCTGTGTCCCCACCCAAATCTCATCTTGAATTGTACTCCCATAATTCCATTATGTTGTGGGAGGGACCCAGTGGGAGATAATTTGAATTATGGGGATGGTTAAGCCCATACTGTTCTCATGGTAGTGACGAAGTCTCACAAGATTTGATGGTTTTATCAGGGGTTTTCACTTTTGCATCTTCCTCATTTTCTCTTGCTGCCACCACATAAGAAGCACCTTTTGCCTCCCGCCATGATTCTGAGGCCTCCCCAGCCATGTGGAACTGTAAGTCCAATGAAACCTCTTTTCTTCTCAGTCTCAGGCATATCTTTATCAGCAGTGTGAAAACAATCTAATACAACAAGGAAATCTAATGTCATTACATTAACATCATACAAAATAGTCTTTAAAGAAAAAAGTTACAAAAAAGCTAGAAAAAAGAAAAAATCTAGGCAAATAGAGTAATTACACAAAGATATCAAAATTCTAAACCTGTATGCCCCTATCTATACTCAGAATATATAAACAAAAATTGGAATTGAAAGGAAAAATAAGAATTCCACTATCAGTATAGGAGGTTTTAATATACTCCTCAATTCTATTAATTAGAATTATTATTATCTGTTAATATTAATAGATAACATAAATTTCAAACAATAACATTAACAAATTTGATCTAGAGACTGGCGTGGTGGCTCAAGCCTAAAAAGCCCAGCACTTTAGGAGGCCGAGGCGGGCGGATCACGAGGTCAGCAGATCAAGACCATCCTGGCTAACACGGTGATACCCCGCCCGTCTCTACCAAAAATAAAATAAAAAATTAGTCGGGCGTGGTGGCGGGCGCCTGTAGTCCCAGCTACTCGGGACGATGAGGCAGGAGAATGGCGTGAACCCAGGAGGCGGAGCTTGCAGTGAGCCGAGATCGCGCCACTGCACTCCAGCCTGGGCAACAGAGCGTGACTCTGTCTCAAAAAAAAAAAAAAAAAAAATTTGATCTAACATATAGAGCTGCATATCCAACAATTAAACACAATAAGCCACATGGAGCTATATACTTCCAAACAATGAAGCAATTCTAAAAAATACCAAATAACTGATATCATGCAGAGCTCATTCTCTGATTATAGTGTAATTAAATTGGAAACCGGGGGCGGAGCAAGATGGCCGAATAGGAACAGCTCCAGTCTCCAACTCCCAGCGCGAGCGACACAGAAGACCGGTGATTTCTGCATTTTCAACTGAGGTACTGGGTTCATCTCACTGGGGAGTGCCGGACGATCGGTGCTGGTCAGCTGCTGCAGCCCGACCAGCGAGAGCTGAAGCAGGGCGAGGCATTGCCTCACCTGGGAAGCGCAAGGGGGAAGGGAGTCCCTTTTCCTAGCCAGGGGAACTGAGACACACAACACCTGGAAAATCGGGTAACTCCCACCCCAATACTGCGCTTTAAGCAAACAGGCACACCAGGAGATCATATCCCACACCTGGCCGGGAGGGTCCCACACCCACGGAGCCTCCCTCATTGCTAGCACAGCAGTCTGTGATGTACCCGCAAGGCAGCAGCGAGGCTGGGGGAGGGGCGCCTGCCATTGCTGAGGCTTAAGTAGGTAAACAAAGCCGCTGGGAAGCTCAAACTGGGTGGAGCTCACAGCAGCTCAAGGAAACCTGCCTGTCTCTGTAGACTCCACCTCTGGGAACAGGGCACAGTAAACAATAACAAACTCAGCCGAAACCTCTGCAGACGCAAACGACTCTATCTGACAGCTTTGAAGAGAGCAGTGGATCTCCCAACACAGAGGTTGAGATCTGAGAAGGGACAGACTCCCTGCTCAAGTGGGTCCCTGACCCCTGAGTAGCCTAACTGGGAGACATCCCCCACCAGGGGCAGTCTGACACCCTACACCTCACAGGGTGGAGTACACCCCTGAGAGGAAGCTTCCAAAGCAAGAATCAGACAGGTACACTCGCTGTTCAGAAATATTCTATCTTCTGCAGCCTCTGCTGCTGATACCCAGGCAAACAGGGTCTGGAGTGGACCTCAAGCAATCTCCAACAGACCTACAGCTGAGGGTCCTGACTGTTAGAAGGAAAACTATCAAACAGGAAGGACACCTACACCAAAACCCCATCAGTACATCACCATCATCAAAGACCAGAGGCAGATAAAACCACAAAGATGGGGAAAAAGCAGGGCAGAAAAGCTGGAAATTGAAAAAATAAGAGCGCATCTCCCCCGGCAAAGGAGCGCAACTCATCGCCAGCAACGGATCAAAGCTGGACGGAGAATGACTTTGACGAGATGAGAGAAGAAGGCTTCAGTCCATCAAATTTCTCAGAGCTAAAGGAGGAATTATGTACCCAGCGCAAAGAAACTAAAAATCTTGAAAAAAAAGTGGAAGAATTGATGGCTAGAGTAATTAATGCAGAGAAGGTCATAAACAAAATGAAAGAGATGAAAACCATGACACGAGAAATACGTGACAAATGCACAAGCTTCAGTAACCGACTCGATCAACTGGAAGAAAGAGTATCAGTGATTGAGGATCAAATGAATGAAATGAAGCGAGAAGAGAAACCAAAAGAAAAAAGAAGAAAAAGAAATGAACAAAGCCTGCAAGAAGTATGGGATTATGTAAAAAGACCAAATCTACGTCTGATTGGGGTGCCTGAAAGTGAGGGGGAAGATGGAACCAAGTTGGAAAACACTCTTCAGGATATCATCCAGGAGAACTTCCCCAACCTAGTAGGGCAGGCCAACATTCAAATCCAGGAAATACAGAGAACGCCACAAAGATACTCCTCGAGAAGAGCAACTCCAAGACACATAATTGCCAGATTCACCAAAGTTGAAATGAAGGAAAAAATCTTAAGGGCAGCCAGAGAGAAAGGTCGGGTTACCCACAAAGGGAAGCCCATCAGACTAACAGCAGATCTCTCGGCAGAAACTCTCCAAGCCAGAAGAGAGTGGGGGCCAATATTCAGCATTCTTAAAGAAAAGAATTTTAAACCCAGAATTTCATATCCAGCCAAACTAAGTTTCATAAGTGAAGGAGAAATAAAATCCTTTACAGATAAGCAAATGCTTAGAGATTTTGTCACCACTAGGCCTGCCTTACAAGAGACCCTGAAGGAAGCACTCAACATGGAAAGGAACAACCATTACCAGCCATTGCAAAAACATGCCAACATGTAAAGACCATCGAGGCTAGGAAGAAACTGCATCAACTAACGAGCAAAATAACCAGTTAATATCATAATGGCAGGATCAAGTTCACACATAACAATCTTAACCTTAAATGTAAATGGACTAAATGCTCCAATTAAAAGACACAGACTGGCAAACTGGATAAAGAGTCAAGACCCATCAGTCTGCTGTATTCAGGAGACCCATCTCACACGCAGAGACATACATAGGCTCAAAATAAAGGGATGGAGGAAGATTTACCAAGCAAATGGAGAACAAAAACAAGCGGGGGTTGCAATACTAGTCTCTGATAAAACAGACTTTAAACCATCAAAGATCAAAAGAGACAAAGAAGGCCATTACATAATGGTAAAGGGATCAATTCAACAGGAAGAGCTAACTATCCTAAATATATATGCACCCAATACAGGAGCACCCAGATTCATAAAGCAAGTCCTTAGAGACTTACAAAGAGACTTAGACTCCCATACAATAATAATGGGAGACTTCAACACTCCACTGTCAACATTAGACAGATCAACGAGACAGAAAGTTAACAAGGATATCCAGGAATTGAACTCATCTCTGCAGCAAGCAGACCTAATAGACATCTATAGAACTCTCCACCCCAAATCAACAGAATATACATTCTTCTCAGCACCACATCGTACTTACTCCAAAATTGACCACGTAATTGGAAGTAAAGCACTCGTCAGCAAATGTACAAGAACAGAAATTATAACAAACTGTCTCTCAGACCACAGTGCAATCAAACTAGAACTCAGGACTACGAAACTCAATCAAAACCGCTCAACTACATGGAAACTGAACAACCTGCTCCTGAATGACTACTGGGTACATAACGAAATGAAGGCAGAAATAAAGATGTTCTTTGAAACCAATGAGAACAAAGATACAACATACCAGAATCTCTGGGACACATTTAAAGCAGTGTGTAGAGGGAAATTTATAGCACTAAATGCCCACAAGAGAAAGCAGGAAAGATCTAAAATTGACACTCTAACATCGCAATTGAAAGAACTAGAGAAGCTAGAGCAAACACATTCGAAAGCTAGCAGAAGGCAAGAAATAACTAAGATCAGAGCAGAACTGAAGGAGATAGAGACACAAAAAACCCTCCAAAAAATCAATGGATCCAGGAGTTGGTTTTTTGAAAAGATCAACAAAATTGACAGACCACTAGCAAGACTAATAAAGAAGAAAAGAGAGAAGAATCAAATTGACGCAATTAAAAATGATAAAGGGGATATCACCACCGACCCCACAGAAATACAAACTACCATCAGAGAATACTATAAACACCTCTACGCAAATAAACTGGAAAATCTAGAAGAAATGGATAATTTCCTGGACACTTACACTCTCCCAAGACTAAACGAGGAAGAAGTTGAATCCCTGAATAGACCAATAGCAGGCTCTGAAATTGAGGCAATAATTAATAGCCTACCAACCAAAAAAAAAGTCCAGGACCAGATGGATTCACAGCTGAATTCTACCAGAGGTACAAGGAGGAGTTGGTACCATTCCTTCTGAAACTATTCCAATCAATAGAAAAAGAGGGAATCCTCCCTAACTCATTTTATGAGGCCAACATCATCCTGATACCAAAGCCTGGCAGAGACACAACAAAAAAAGAGAATTTTAGACCAATATCCCTGATGAACATCGATGCAAAAATCCTCAATAAAATACTGGCAAACCGGATTCAGCAACACATCAAAAAGCTTATCCACCATGATCAAGTGGGCTTCATCCCTGGGATGCAAGGCTGGTTCAACATATGCAAATCAATAAACATAATCCAGCATATAAACAGAACCAAAGACAAAAACCACATGATTATCTCAATAGATGCAGAAAAGGCTTTTGACAAAATTCAACAGCCCTTCATGCTAAAAACGCTCAATAAATTCGGTATTGATGGAACGTACCTCAAAATCATAAGAGCTATTTATGACAAACCCACAGCCAATATCATACTGAATGGGCAAAAACTGGAAAAATTCCCTTTGAAAACTGGCACAAGACAGGGATGCCCTCTCTCACCACTCCTATTCAACATAGTGTTGGAAGTTCTGGCTAGGGCAATTAGGCAAGAGAAAGAAATCAAGGGTATTCAGTTAGGAAAAGAAGAAGTCAAATTGTCCCTGTTTGCAGATGACATGATTGTATATTTAGAAAACCCCATTGTCTCAGCCCAAAATCTCCTTAAGCTGACAAGCAACTTCAGCAAAGTCTCAGGATACAAAATTAATGTGCAAAAATCACAAGCATTCTTATACACCAGTAACAGACAAACAGAGAGCCAAATCAGGAATGAACTTCCATTCACAATTGCTTCAAAGAGAATCAAATACCTAGGAATCCAACTGACAAGGGATGTAAAGGACCTCTTCAAGGAGAACTACAAACCACTGCTCAGTGAAATAAAAGAGGACACAAACAAATGGAAGAACATACCATGCTCATGGATAGGAAGAATCAATATCGTGAAAATGGCCATACTGCCCAAGGTAATTTATAGATTCAATGCCATCCCCATCAAGCTACCAATGTGTTTCTTCACAGAACTGGAAAAAACTGCTTTAAAGTTCATATGGAACCAAAAAAGAGCCCGCATCGCCAAGACAATCCTAAGTCAAAAGAACAAAGCCGGAGGCATCACGCTACCTGACTTCAAACTATACTACAAGGCTACAGTAACCAAAACAGCATGGTACTGGTACCAAAACAGAGATATAGACCAATGGAACAGAACAGAGTCCTCAGAAATAATACCACACATCTACAGCCATCTGATCTTTGACAAACCTGAGAGAAACAAGAAATGGGGAAAGGATTCCCTATGTAATAAATGGTGCTGGGAAAATTGGCTAGCCATAAGTAGAAAGCTGAAACTGGATCCTTTCCTTACTCCTTATACGAAAATTAATTCAAGATGGATTAGAGACTTAAATGTTAGACCTAATACCATAAAAATCCTAGAGGAAAACCTAGGTAGTACCATTCAGGACATAGGCATGGGCAAAGACTTCATGTCTAAAACACCAAAAGCAACAGCAGCAAAAGCCAAAATTGACAAATGGGATCTAATTAAACTAAAGAGCTTCTGCACAGCAAAAGAAACTACCATCAGAGTGAACAGGCAACCTACAGAATGGGAGAAAATTTTTGCAATCTACTCATCTGACAAAGGGCTAATATCCAGAACCTACAAAGAACTCAAACACATTTACAAGAAAAAAACAAACAACCCCATCAAAAAGTGGGCAAAGGATATGAACAGACATTTCTCAAAAGAAGACATTCATACAGCCAACAGACACATGAAAAAATGCTCATCATCACTGGCCATCAGAGAAATGCAAATCAAAACCACAATGAGATACCATCTCACACCAGTTAGAATGGCGATCATTAAAAAGTCAGGAAACAACAGGTGTTGGAGAGGTTGTGGAGAAATAGGAACACTTTTACACTGTTGGTGGGATTGTAAACTAGTTCAACCATTATGGAAAACAGTATGGCGATTCCTCAAGGATCTAGAACTAGATGTACCATATGACCCAGCCATCCCATTACTGGGGATATACCCAAAGGATTATAAATTATGCTGCTATAAAGACACATGCACACGGATGTTTATTGCGGCACTATTCACAATAGCAAAGACTTGGAATCAACCCAAATGTCCATCAGTGACAGATTGGATTAAGAAAATGTGGCACATATACACCATGGAATACTATGCAGCCATCAAAAAGGATGAGTTTGTGTCCTTTGTAGGGACATGGATGCAGCTGGAAACCATCATTCTTAGCAAACTCTCACAAGAACAGAAAACCAAACACCGCATGTTCTCACTCATAGGTGGGAACTGAACAATGAGATCACTTGGACTCAGGAAGGGGAACATCACACACCGGGGCCTATCATGGGGAGGGGGGAAGGGGGAGGGATTGCATTGGGAGTTATACCTGATGTAAATGACGAGTTGATGGGTGCAGCACAGCAACATGGCACAAGTATACATATGTAACAAACCTGCACGTTATGCACATGTACCCTACAACTTAAAGTATAATAATAATAAATAAATTTAAAAAAAAAAAAAGTAACACTCAATATCATTATCACACCTAAACAAATTAAATATATTTAAATATAAAAAATAAATAAATAAATAAATAAATAAATTGGAAACCAATTATCAAAAGAAAAACTAAAGTTAAAAACGTATTTGGTTAGAAGGCATAAAGCACTCAAAACCCAACAGTAAAACAAACGATCCAATTAGAAAATAGTCAAAATACAGAAGACATTTTATCATAAAAGATACACAGATGACAAATAAGCACATGAAAAATGTTCAAGATAATTAGCCATTAAGAAAATGTGAATTAAAATAAAGAGATATCACTACACAACTATGAGAATTACCAAAAATACAAAAAAAGGTGACAACACCAAATTGTGGCAAAGATGCAGAGGAACTGGATCACTCATACACTGTTAATGGGAAATAGTATAGGAACTCTGGAAAATAGCAATTTCTTAAAAAGCTAAATATATATAATTACCACATGATCCAGCAATTGTACTCCTGGAAATTTATCCCAGAGAAATAAAAACTTATGTTCACATACACCAAAACAACTATATAAATGTTCACATAGCAATTTTATCTGTAACAGCCATAAAATACAATCACTCCAGGTACCCTTCAACAGAGGAATGCTTATACAAACTGTGATACATACGTAATATGAAATACCACTCAGCAATAAAAATAAACGAACTACTGATATATGCAACAACCTAGATAGATCTCCAGGGAATTAGGCTGAGTGAAATAGTCCAATGCCAAAAGTTTACAAACTGTCCAGTTCTATACATGAAATGACAAAATAACAGAGATGAAAAACAGATTAGTGGTCACTGGGGTTAGGAACTGAAGGCAGGGGAGTGGCAGAGGAGGGAGGTAGATACGGTTACAAAAAGGCAACATGAGAGATCCTTGGTGTTAACTGCTCAGTATCTTACAATTTTTCTACACCAAATCTAACATACACATTATAAATACATATTTTTCTGTAGCTTACTTCTCTGGAGAACGTATAGAAGGTAATAGTAGCTGCTTCTGGGAGGTGGGACAGGGGACAGAGTGGGTGGGATGCAGGCAGGAAAAGGAGGCATACTGGAACTTTTTTACTTTAGTTTGTGTCATTTGCATGTTCTGTCATGGGTGTTGGAATTTAAAAGTCAATAAAGATGTTGAAATTTAAAAATATATTTGGAAATTTAAAAAGATAACCTCTAAATAACCAACAGAGCAAAGAAGAAATCATAACAGCCATTAGAAAATACATAGAATTCATGGGAGAGAGCTAATGTGGTCCTTAAAGGAAACTATATAGTCATAAATGATTTTATTAAGCAAAAAGGCTTAAAAATAAAGAGCTAAGAATTTAATTCAAAAAGTTAGAAAAAGCACAAGATGGATTCCAAGCCAAAGAAAGGAAATAAAGATAAAAGTACATATTGAAGATAACACTGAAGGAGTCAATAAAGCTAAAGCTGGTTGTTTGAAAAGACTAATAAAACAAACAAATATCTGGCAAGAAAGATCAAGGAGAAAGAAACAGAGAAGAGGCATAAATAATATTAACAATGAAAAAATGTCCTGAGGCTGGTCCAAGTGTGGTGGTATTTACAACTAATTGATCATAATCAGTTACAGATTTATTTGCTCCTTCTCCTTTTCAACTCCCATTGCTTCAATTGACTAGCCTAAAAAATAAAAATAAAAAATGAGTGCATAGTTACAGCAATAGCACAGTATAGTAAGCAAGAAAGAGAATCATAAATGCTGCAGTTAGAAATGAGGAAAAGGCCAAAAATTGGGGCAGTAGTAGCAACAGAAAGATCAATAAGGAGCTTATCAGAGTAGTCCAATGGCAATGATGGTGGGATGAACTAAGAGGAAGAGTGGAGACAGAGAAAACAGATTTAGGTTGTTTTTGGAAGTAGAGTTGACAGGATATGCTGAAGCATGAAATATGGGTTTGAAGGAAAGACAGAATGAGATTAAAGATAATTATTAAAGACAAAAGTCAGTACTTCCTACCACAGCATACAAGGTCCTCAGAATGATTCCAGTTTAATTCTTCTAATTTCAACTCTCATGAACCCAATTCACTTACCTTACCTTCCAGTCCTACTAAAATTCTCACCATTCACCTAGCATCCCATGCTCTTTCAGTATGTTCCCTCTTTCTGAAATGCTCCAATTCCTCATTAAACCCCACATCATTCAAGACTCAGCTGAAATGTCACCTCTGTGACGCTTTCCACAAATCTCACAGGCATAATTAGTCACTCCTTTAATCTGGCTTCCTACTATTCTTATCTAATAGTAGCAGTAGTATTAGTACCTGTTGGGCATCTCAAATCAGAAAATCTGAAATCTGAAATGCTTCAAAATCTAAAACTTTTTGAGTGCCAACATGATGCTCAAAAGAAATGCTCCTTGGAGCATTTCAGATTTTCAGATTAGAGACACTCAGCTAGTAAGTATACCACAAATATTACAAATATATGTATATATAGCAAATATTACTATATATATTGCAAACATTACAAAATATATATATTACGAATACATATATTACATATATATTACAAATATTACTATATATTGCAAATATTACAAAAATTTGTATATATGATATATCTATCTCTGATATATATGATATATCTCTGATATATATATACGTACCTGAAATCTGAAACACTTCTGGCCCCAAGCATTTCAGATAAAGGCTACTCACCTGTAGCAGCAGAAGCAGCATTAAGAGCAGTAGATGCTCTTATATATCTCTCTGATATATATCAGAGAGATATATATATCATATATATGTATTTACCATGTATCATATATATTTATCATGTATATCTGATATATCTGATATATATGATGGATATATACATCTGATATCTGTATCTTATATATATCTTATATATCAGATATATATCATATCAGATGTATATATCTGATATATATCATAATATATCAATATATAGCTCTGATATATGTATCTGATCTATATATCTCTGGGTTGTGTGTGTGTATATATATATCTGAATCCCAGATACGTGTGTGTGTGTATATGTGTGTGTATGTGTGTGTGTGTGTATCTGAAATCCAAAACACTTCTGGTCCCAAGCATTTCAGAAAAGGGCTATTCACCTGTAGTGGCAGAAGCAGCATTGTTAAGAGCAGTAAATGCTAACATTACTGAGGGCTTACTATGAAGCACTGTTATAAATCCATTACATAGATTAGTTGATTTAATCCCAACAACAACCTTAGATATTAAATATTATGCCCTTTTTTATTTTGCTAACGTTGGTACCAATATTATGTCATTTTAATAAAGAAACTAAGGTACAGAAAGATTAGATAACTTGCCAAAGGTTACACACCTAGTAAGTGGAGAAACCAAGATCTGAACACAGGCATTCTGGCTTAAAAGCTCACATACAACTTCCCAATAAAGCCAAAGCATAGGAATGGTGGGAATGTGAAACAGTATAGCCACTATGCAAAACAGCATGGCACTTCCTAAAAAATGAAGAGTGGAACTACTATATGGTCCAGCAATCCCACTTTAATTTATTCAAAAAAATAGAAATCAGGATCTTGAAAAAAACATTTGCACAGCCATGTTCATAGCAGCATTATTCACAATAGCCAAGAAGTGGAAGCAGCTCAAATATCTATCAACAGATGAAGAGATAAACAAAATGTGGCATACACATACAGTGGGATATTATCCAGGCCTAGAAAGGAAGGAAATCCTGCAGTATGCAACAAAATGGATAAGCCTTGAGGACACTGTGCTAAGTGAAATAAGCCCGTCACAAAAAAGACAAATACAGTGCTGCGTAAGTACACTTATACGAATGAGGCATCCAGAGTAGTCAAAATCACAGACAGAAAGTGGAGCAGTGGTTGCTAGTGGCTGGAAGAGCAGTAGAAAATAGGGAATTATTGTTGAATGGGTACAGAGTTTCAGTTTTGCAAGATCAAAAGAGCTCTGGAGATCTGTTGCACAACAATGTGAACATACTTAATGCTACTAAACTCAATGCTTAAAAATGGTTATGATGGTAAACTTTACATGTTTAAATGACAATTTAAAAAAATTATTTTTAGAAAATCAAAGAAAGGCATGTCCACAGAACACAGATATATGGTATAATTTTATATGTAAAGCAGACATGACAGATAGAGCTGGGGAAGTAGACTGAACTTGATGAAGAGTTTTAAATGCTAAAATGAGTATTAAATGAGAAAATATTTAATCCTGGCCCAGAGCAGGAAAACATTACATAAATGTTCCTTTCCTTAAGACTTTCTCCTCTATGGGTAGAGAGATACTAAGATTTTCAAGGAGTAAAGTCGCCATATATGGAAATCTACACCCTCTTGCTTTTCTTCTCAACCTCTGATTGTTTCCTTTCAATCTCGTTTGGTGGCTTTTCTCCTTTGACCCATGCCTTAAAAGTTGCTCTTGCCCAGGTTTCTATACTTGCCTGTTATATGTTTCACTATATGTATTTTCAGGATGATTCTATTCACTTCTTTGGTTTTAACGGCCATTTATTCACAAATAATGCCCAAATCTCTTATCTCCAGCTCTAGATCTTCCACTCAGGCTCCTTATACATATACCCACATACACAAACACATACACATCCCTAGGTGAATGGATCTCTTCACCAAGGTATGTCAGTAGTACCTCAAACTCAACATCTTCAATTCTGAACACAGTATCTTCCCTTCCCCAGCTCTATCCCTAAGTCTGAACATTGTCTTGAATTCCTCACATAAGTAAATGAAATTGGCACCACCATCCACCAAATGGCTCAAACCAGAATCTTGGGTGTCATCTGTAATTCCTTCCATTCCCTCACCTACTTTATCTGATCCACCACCAAAACTTCTTGCTATAACCTCAAATCCTTCTACCTTTTATTCATTCTGATTGCCAATAGCTTATTCAGGTCATCATCCCTAAACTAGATCATTGCAAACAGCCACCTAGTGGGTCTGCCTACCCTTCTCCAACCAACTCTCTACTGTGTAGTACTAAAACACACATCTGATCACTTAATTCCCCTGCTTAAGAGCATTTAATAGCTCTTTAATGTCTATAAGATAAAGTAATTCTTTGACCTGAGCCCTACCTTTGTACCCTCAACTTTCCACCCCACCCTGTACTTAATTGTATATTCTTTGTGCCTGTCATACTCAACTATGTGTAGTTTCCCAAACTTGTCATTCTCTTTCATCTCTCAAGTCTTTGTACATGTTGCTCCATCTGTCCAAAATGTTATTCCCAGCTCCAACCCCTATTAGTACATCTCATCCGATGAAATCCTACCTGTCCTTAGAACCTTAGATAAGGTACCTACTCCTATGGGGAGCCCTCTCACTGAGTTAGTTGTCCCCATATAGCACCTTATATATACCTCCATCAAACAGCATAGCACTTGATCTATTTTACTTCCCTTACTAGATTGTGAGTCAGTGTATTTTTATTTATCTTTGCATTCTTAACCTCTAGCATAATTCCTTGCACAAAGATTCTCAATAAAAATGAATGAACAGTGATAGTGTAAAAACTTGATGACACTAAAAGTCAAGGTTACTGACTGCATACTTTTTTAGCCACAGATTACATCTCTAACAACAGCTATTTATCCAAAATGTGTGTGACATAAAGATTATACATCACCAAACTAACCATTAACAAAAAAAAATCATATACACAAATATGTATTAGTACTTATCCATCCATCAAATATCTAATGCATACCAGCAACTGTGCTAGTGCTGGAGATACAAAGATGACTAAGACCTATGATGTAAGAGTTTAAAGGGTAGTGGGGAAGACAGGGAAGTGAATGATTAAGAGTATGATAAATGTCATAGCACTCTTATACAGTGTTATAAAAACCTGAGCATAGTTGTGACACATAGCCAGTGGGGTTTGAGGAAGTGGGACTTCCCTGAGGAGGTGGTATGGAAGCTAAACATTGAAAGACAAATAGAAGTTAGCCAGGCTGAGGGGTAGAGACAGGCAATCCAGGCTGAGGGGATACCTTACGCAAATCCCAGACAAAAAGTAGGAAGATGAAGTAAAGACTACAATATGTTCAGCTACGGCAAATTTCAGCATTGCTGGTGTCGACATCTAAAGATTGAAGTGGCAAGAGATGAGGCTGGAGGTGTAAGCAAGGCCACATCATAGAGGGCACTGTATGACATACAGAAAATCTGGACTTTCTCCTATAAGCCAGTTATATCTAAACTGACCCAGACCCACTCATTTCAACCACAGCAGCTCTGCTTTCATCGTTTTGTTTCAGTTCCCTCATTAAGTCTTTTTTTAAACTTGGAAAATCACTAACATAGGCAGCAGAGAAACACTGAAGGATTTCACGCAGCAGAGTGATGTGACTGGTGGCAGTGTGATAAATAAACTAGAGAGCTGGAGATAAAGTCAGGAGGTTATGAGCTTACCCAGCCAAGAAATGACAAGGTTTGAACGAGGGAAATGACAGTGACATAAAGAAAAAGAGATATGGAGAGCTATTAAAGTTAGGGGATGTAAGTGAAATTATATTTTCAAAGTATGTATCATAGTACCTAGAAGAGCTCAATAAATGTTTTCTATTATTATCAAAATCATCTGAATAAATCTGGAGGATAAAGCAAGAAAATCAACAGAAGTTTCCAAGTGTCTTAAGTTGAGCAACTGGGTAGACGATGTTATCATTCCAAAAGACTGGGAGCAGGATGCTGTTTTTTGGGTTCTGTACATTTTGAGGTGAGAATGGGGAGGATGAATTCATGGCTTAATATTAGCCATGTTAAGGTGCCTGTGGAACATCTAGATGAAGATATCAGATGATAGGGTACATGAAACTGGGGCTCAGAACAGATTCAGATCAGGAGATATCAACAGTATGCAGACAACCATTACCCTCAGATAATGGTGCCAAAGAAGCCCCCAAATCTAAGCTTAAGGTGTGGGAGAATCAATATCGAGATGTATCTAAACTTTCAAAAGCTATCAAGTCGGAGGATGTACAAGAGAAGAAGAAAAGTTTTGTCACTTTGAAATGCCATTTTTATTATACTATAATGTCTTAAGACAACCATATTATCAAGCTTTTCTAATTGATTCACTGCTTGTCAAAGTAAGATCTAGGTTCTTATATTTTTAATCAAACTTTATTTTTGGAATATGAGTAAACTCAATTTGATTTATAAAATAGTCTTCATTCTAGGAAGACCTCATGTTCTGGAATAAGAAAACACAAAATAGGCCAGGTACGGTAGCTCTTGCCTGTAATCCCAGCATTTTGGGAAGATCTTTTGAGGTCAAGAGTTCAAGACCAGCCTAGGTAGCATAGCGAGATTCCATCTCTACAAAAAATGTTCAAAGTTAGCTGGGTGCAATGGCATGCACCTGTAGTCCTAGTTACCAGGAGGCTGAGGCAGGAGGATAACTTGAGCCCAGGAGTTTGAAGTTACAGTGAGCTATTACCATGCCACTGTACTATAGTCTGGGCAACAGAGTAAGATCCTGTGTCAAAAAAAAAAGGAAAGAAAAAGAAAAAGAAAAAAACAACACACATACCTACACACAAAGTAAATTTGAAACTAAAATTACACAAGGTAAATTTAGAAAAAGTACTTAATGTCTTTATGTCCCACATTCCCCATTTGTCAAATTGGGATAACACCACCTACCTTACTTGGCTGTGATAAGAATTAAGTTACATAACATGTATAAAGAAACTAATATGTTGACTAGCATATAGTACAAGCTCAACAAATAACAACTTTTACTATCATTCTACTTTTGAGAAATGAGAAGCAAGTATTTTATTTTTAATTTTAGGTTAAATAAATTCATCAAAAATATATATGAATTAATATTTTAAAGCATACTGTCTCAGTACCTGGGCTTCAAGGTAGCAGATTTTCCTTTTTTTTGAGATAGAGTCTTTCTCTGTCACCCAGGTTGGAGTGCAGTGGCGCAATCTCGGCTCACTGCAACCTCCACCTCCGGACCGAGTTCAATCAATTCTCCTGCCTCAGCCTCCCAAGAAGTTGGGATTATGAGCATGCACCACCATGCCCAGTTAAGGTCTGTATTTTTAGTAGAGATGGGGTTTCACCATGTTGGCCAGGTTGGTCTCAAACTCCTGACTTCTTGACCTCAAGTGATCCGCCCACCTCAGCCTCCCAAAGTGCTGGGTTACAGGCATGAGCCACCATATCTGGCCCAAGGTAGCAGATTTTCTGACATGCAAATCCATGATATGTCAAAAAGATTGAATTGAGAGATTAACACAAGCAGTCGTGCATACAATAGTGAAATAGTAAAAGCGAATTACAAAGGCAGGATGTGTATGAAAACTGAATCCAATTTAGAAATTCCATCCAGTTGTTCCCAAAACTTAGCTATTATAACAGAGGAGTTAATATGCTTTCAAAATGGATTCAGAACAGGTTAAAAGAAGATTAACTCATGCTACTTTTTAGATTCCCACATATTTACAATGAGATAACATCTGGGAAGGCACTATAAGCTATGATAAATCTAATTTTTTTTAATATTGTAGCATTCTGAAAAACATTGTAGTTAATATCTAACAGAAAATAAAAAGTATGTTTCTTCTTTCTATTCCTATTCAATGAACAATTGAAGTGCCAAGATATAATAGTCAAAAGCACTTAATAGAGAGGTGGGAGATTAGGGGTTTGTTTGGGGGGGATATAGAAATGGAGAGATTTAATCTATGCTTTATCTTAAACCCGAGTTTTCCATCAACCTCCTGTTTATCATCACATTCAAGAAAAAAGGGAAAAACATAATTGTAGATATTTTTCCTAGTTAAAACTTCCTAAGTTTAAATTTTGATGAAGTTCAAGAAAATAATACTCAAAATCAATTGGCTGATTTTTACAATCATCGAATATGAAGTCTAAAATACAACAGCATATATAGGTTGTATATACCCACACACATATGGAAGAAAAGGGGCAGGCATGAGGTTTCCAAGCCTCTTGGAGAATTACTTGTTACTTTAAACAAAATCACTCATGAGAAAAATAAAATGATGCATTTGGTTTATTCTCAAAGGAAAGATCACTATTTCACAGAATAGTAAAACTTGTATGCTATATATTTCACATATTAGTGGTTAAAATTAAACAATTCCAGTCTTTTTCCTAACTTAAGTTTATGTATGATACACACATACATGTACATAGGTACAGACATATATGTGTTTATGTAAATTTTAATCTTGTATAGAGATATTTAGGAAGTATTAAATGCTATCGTTGATAAACTTACGAATCAACATGCAGAACTCTCCGGCCACTTCTTGAACATGCAGCTGCAATGATGGATTCAGGCAAACCTATAAAAGCACACACCTGTATCATTTAGAATGTAGAAATATATATATTTCACATAAAATGTTCAATTCATGCCATTGCTATATAGAATAGTTTAACCAAAGAGACCCATCCTCGCTAGTATTCAGAATTATAAAGTTTTATATTAATTATACTGTAAGATGTTTCTTAAACATATACTACTCATACTGAAAATTTTATTATGTGGAAGAGATTCTGTTTTTTGGTTTTTTGTTTTTTTGTTTTTTTTGAGACGGAGTCTCACTCTGTCACCAGGCTGGAGTGCAGTGGCGTGATCTCGGCTCACTGAAACCTCCGACTCCCTGGTTCAAGCAATTCTCCTGCCTTAGCCTTCCGAGTAGCTGAGATTACACGCAGGTGCCGCACACCCAGCTCATTTTTTCTATTTTTAGTAGAGACGGGATTTCACCATGTTAGCCAGGATGGTCTCAGTCTCCTGATCTTGTGATCTACCCACCTCGGCCTCCCAAAGTGCTGGGATTATAGGCGTGAGCCACCGCGCCCGGCCAGAGATATTTTTAAAAAAGCAGTTCTGCTTAATTTGGCAAGAAAAAATAATTTTTAAAAGTACTTACAATATTTTTGTATGTAAATTACGATCAATGAGGAATTGTAAATACTATATAATATTCAGTTAAAAACCATGTTCACACACTAGCTCATCTGAGTCTCCCAACTGCACTGAGAGGTAACCATCTGCATATGCATTTTAGAGAAGAAAAAGAACCTGGGACACGAATATCTTAACTTTCTGCCTAATGATTAAAACAAAAAAAAAGTTCTAGAGTTGAAATTTAAACGCAGATATAACTCCGAAGCCACAATGCCTCTGAAGAGGAATGGCACACATTTTTTAGCTTAAGAAATATGTCAGCTAGTTTAGAAATTGGCTGCTTATAAGATACATTATTTTGCTTTTGACCAATATAGCAGCATGAAAACAAAACATTACTGCTTTGGAATCAAACTTAATCATACCATAAAGCTGATTATCATAAAAAGACATATATATATTATTTCTACCAGCACCAACAAAAAATTAAAAATTGCCAAAGATAATGATGTTTTATGATTTTAAAAAATCAAGTTTTCTATTTGATAGTTAATACCCTGTAAGTTCCAGACTCTTCAATAACTTTCTGTCATATGATCTACCATGTCGATAGAAGCTAGTATTTTTTATATTAGTTATAAAAATAAAGCATGCTTTAAAAGTTTAGTGCAATTCTATAGTGCTACTATGAACTCCTTCACCATGATGAAACATCCTGATCTTCTCGTGTTCTTACTTAGTGGAAAAGAAACAGCACCTGTCTTTTGGCAAGGGTTTAAACTACACACTAAGCATCAAGGATTTCAGGAAAAGGGAAAGTCATCTTCTGTATATAAAAAACAATATGCATATGGAAACAATTGATATAGTCAGTCTCTAGCTAAAAACCATATTAAACACAAACTCCAGCCTGCCTTCACAGAGGACTAGTTTTCCAGTGTTGAACATTTTGTAGGCATGTAATGCTTGGTTCAAAAAAAAAAAAAAAAAGTTCTAACAAATGTACTGAAAATAACCATTAAATATCAATCACTAAAAACAAGTCATCATAAAGTTCCAACCTTAACTTTAGATGTAATTCAAGTAAACAAAATAAGACTATCTGGAGTAGAGGGAAATAGGAGAAAGTTTTAAATAGCTAAATGTACTTTTTAAGTTAAAACCCTTATTGAAATCTTAAGACCATCTGAACTTTGTCACATTTAAAGAAATAACTCTCCTTTTTAGTGAAATGCAGTCATTATGGTACTTTAAAAGCTGATAAGCAGCTTAGTTAAAAGGATAATGGCAAAGAAATACTCAAGAAGCAGAATTAGTATTTTAAAGATTAATGCTCTTATGTGTAATAATGACAGCATTAATAACAATGCCACCAAATATTAGTATAGGGTTTTATCCTTCACACTGTATTTTCACATACATCATCTTATTTATTCATTATAATCCTAGGAGGCAGGCAGTATTATCTATGTGAAGAAATAGGTTAAGAAAGGTTAAATAACTTGCCAAATATCAAGTAATTCCGTAATTCCATATCCCCACTTCAAATTACCTTGTTAATTCACTATCTCCAACTTGGATGCAAGTTTGAAAATGAGGATTTAAGGACAATACAGCAACAAAATGAAACAGGCATGGTCTCAATCAGACAGACTTAGACTTGAATCTTGGTTTTGCTACTTACCTAGCTGCACAACCTCAGATAAGTCACTTGACTTCTCTGAGCCTTTGTTTCTTCATCTATCAATGAGAATATCGTGATCTACCACATAGGATTCAGTTCTGTTTTTAGCAAGGGTACTTGCCCTATGAACACTATCTACTCTTATTATCCTTCAGAACGATATTTCAGAAGCATTATATTTCCATCTAACACTACCCCAAACATACACCTATTTTGACCAGATGCCAACTCCAATGGTGAACGATAATAAAATTACTCGCCTCCATTTGGTACAAAATAACTGTTACTTGGGGTAGGCAGTTATGCATGTGGTTATTTCCATGGCTGTGATCAACAATGTCAGAAGTCAAATCTCTGCTATTAAAGCAAAGCCAAGAATGGATTTCAATACTGAACATGATCTGAGTCCAAATTACATAAAGCCAAAATGACTATCATTTGTGTTTTTCCTTAATACTTCCATCCAAACATTCCCATAAGTTTGTGAAATTCATAAGCTGTTCTAATGTTAAATGGCAAGGGCCTATTATCTTCATGCTTAGAATGACTAAAATAGCAAACCAATAATACAGTTAACAATGTCTTCTTGGCCAAGATTTCATATTTCTTCTCACCCATTCAATAAACAGAATTTCCAGGAGACAGGAGGCATGTAGTAGGTTCTTTATAGATATTTGCTGAAGAAAATACAAAAAAAAGAAAATGGGGGAAGGGGACAGGAAGGGAGAGTGAGAACAAACTGTGCTAGGTAGTGAGAAGTTGCCATACATTTTTTTTGCAAGATAATCCCTACCTGTTAGAGCTCAGAGTCTATATAACAAGAATTTAAAGAGATTAAAAAATAGTAAGTTTATTTAAAACTGTCATAGAAACACAATGGAAAGAAACACTCCCTCTGTAGAGGGAGTCATGGAAAGCTCCAAAGAACAGGAGAAATTAGCTGGGTCTTTAAGGGTCTCTAACAACCCTAACTGAGGAGTGCAGAAGACGGAAAAAGGAAAGTGGAAAGGAGCATTCCTGGTAAAGTTAAAGGAAGGGAGAACCAAAAAGTGATGCTTTAAAAAAAAGTGTTTGGATTGGCCTACTTCGCTTAGCATAAAGTTTTCAAGGGTTATCCATGTTGCAGCATGGATCAGTACTTCATTACTTTTCTTTTATAACCAAGTAATATTCCCTTATATGGATATACCACGGTTCTCTATCCATTCTTCTCTCGACGGACATTCAGGTTGTTTTCACATCTTACCCATTGTGAACATTGTTGCAACAAACATGAAGGCAGTCACAGAAGGACAAATGTTGCATGATTCCACCTATATGAGGTATTTAAAATAGGCAAATTTACAGAATAAAAAAGTGAAATGGTGGTTGCCATAGGTTTGGGGGAGAGGGAAATGGGGAGTCGCTAATCAACTAGCATGAAGTATCAGTTATGAAAGAAGAATAATTTCTAAAGAACTGCTCTACGACATTGTACCTGTAGTTAACAACACTGTACTGTACACTTAAAAAAATTTGTTAAGAGCACAGATCTCATGTCAAGTCTTCTTATCAACATAAAACAAAATTTTAAAAAATTTCCAAGAGGTTGAAGCCAAATTATAGTATCTGAACTTGAACCTCTAAGGAATAGGGAGTCTTGAAAGGCCTTTAGCCAGATCATGCTCAAATCAGGGTTTCAAAACATAAAAATAAAAAATGTAGTCAAAGCAAGGAGATAAACTTGTATAAAACTGGAGCTTTATGCTTCATGGTTTTTAAAAATTATTTAGGGCTGGACACGGTGGCTCACACCTGTAATCCCAGCACTTTGGGAGGATGAGGCGGGCAGATTACTTGAGGTCGGGAGTTTGAGACCAGCCTGACCAACATGGAGAAACCCCGTCTCTACTAAAAATGCAAAATTAGCCAAGCGTGGTGGTGCATGCCTATAATCCCAACTACTCGGGAGGCTGAGGCAGGAGAATGGATTGAACCTGGAAGGCGAAGGTTGCAGTGAGCCAAGATCATGCCATTGCACTCCAGCCTGGGCAACAAGAGAAAAACTCTGTCTCAAAAAAATATATATATATTATTTAGGAAAAGTTAACATACTTAAAACTTTTTGGTCTTAAAAAAGTGAACAACTACTCAAGTTCACACAATTTGTGAGGCATTTACATGAAACATGTATGTGCTTATTTTGAACTATACAGTCTCTCCCACGAGGAAAAGCCAGACATGAGTTAGATACAGATAACCTAGATTAGGGTCAAATCACACAGCATTCCACTGGAAACACTCTGTAAAATGTGTGAGCACAAATATACAAGTACAATGTTTTTCACTGTAAGATGGAGTTAATAATACATCTCATATGGGTGCAGGGAGGAACAGGTACAAAATGATATTAAACACTATACACAGTGGCTCTTGGCATGTCACTGACATTCAATAAATGTTGCTTCTCTTCCCTCCTCTTCCTTCCCCTTCAATAAGATTAGCTATTTGAAGGAAAAAAGCTATCACTTGCTTACTATCTACTTAAGTTATCTTCAAAGATCTAGCAACTTAAAATCATTTTTTAAAAAGTCCAATAACCTTTTCCTCATGTAAATTAAAGAGGTTCATCAAACATTTAATATCATTTAAACATTTCACATCATTAAATATAACTATTACATTCATTAGAGAGGCTGTACCAAACAACTTCTCTGCCACAGTATTAAAAGCAAGCGTGTATAATTCTGATGCAAGACAACAATTTTGGCAAGTCATTTTTATTAAACACAGGTAAATATTAGGTATTAAATTAGCATTTCATTAACAGTTGTAGTGGGGGAAACCGAGGTTTCCTCCATCATGCCTTTTACAGTTGCGGTTCCATTACAAAGGTGGCAGCTAGAAAAAAAATTAGAAGCTTATGGATGTTATATCATCATACACTAACATGTATGGTACCAGCTTTCTGCAATTTTCTAAAAACCTGTCTAGATAAAATAGAGATGTTTCATTATCAAATGAAGGAGCTAAGTTAAAATCAGGACCCAAGAATCTCACCTAAAATATTTTACAGGGATAAAACCATTATTCATTCATTTTTCAAAATCTCCCTTTAATCCAAATTCTTAATGTCAAACCTCATCATTTACAACTATAATATTTAGGTTAGTTCCCCATGATATATTCTTAAAATGTATTAGTATCTGGGATTGATTTTTCCTAACACTATGCTTACACAAGATAAACATAAAATAAACTACTTACACCACTCCCAGCATATTGAACAATAAATAACAGATTCCCCTGACAGGACTTTGATGACCTGGTAAAGCCCAAGTACTTTCAGCTCAAATCATATGAAACCATAAATCACTCTTTATTTTACAGAACATTTCAAAATGGATTCCTGCTTTCTACCTTGAAAGTCATTCCATGTGTTATTTATAACCAGTGAAGACCAGAATGGAAAGAAAATTACATAGAACTAGAAAATTTACTGTGACTGCTTTAATAAAGAGTAACTTCTTTTTTAGGAAAAACAGAATTGCTGGCAAGCAAAACTTGATTGAGCAATGAATGCAAAGGTGAAACTACATACTTAACTCATGTTGCAGCCACTCAAAAAATAATGACATCACAAAATTAAGCAGAAACTAAATTTCAACCCAGGTTTAAATAAGTTTTGTTGATTCCTATCTTAAATTCTATATTAAATATTTACATCTTAAGTCTACTTTTTAGTGGCTACCATAAAAAGGGAAAAATTGGAAATGAAAGTAGCCTAGGGAACTACCACAACATAAAGACAAAAATATCATTTTTAAATTGACAATTATTTTTATTCACTCTGACCTCCCCACAAAATACTAAACATATTAGTAAATGTAATTTAAAATCTCCGAAATTCTTCCTCATGGAAGAAAATGTGTATTTATAGCCATGTAATTTTAGAATTTTTTGAAAAATAGACTACCCACTAAAACATTAACTTGGAAAATTTGTTTTAATTTGTAAAACTTCACTATGGTGTGAGCCTTTAGGAATGGCTAATAAAAAGAGTTTCCTGAGGTTTCAATAGCTGTGACCTCAGGAAAGTCACTTAACCTCTGGAATTCAGATTCCTTATAGATATCCTTATTAGATAAAATAAAGGGCTTGGAATAAGTGACCCAAAGGTTTGTTTCAAGTTCTGAAAGGGAATGTTTATGCTAGGTCAACAACTTGACCTCTATTCTTGAGCAAATGATAAAGTGAAAGATAAAAAGAGGATTCTGTAAAGATGGCAGCAGTTGTTGATTCTCCCCTATAACTCCCATAAAAACAGACCAGTACAATCAGGATACCCAAACCAAACTCCCAGGGACAATATCCATAACAAAGCCAGGTGATACAATATCATCATGAACCCAAAATAGAAGTGGGTAGTTACAAGCCACCAATAGCTGTAACACCCACATGGTATTAGAAAGTGTGCAGTCCAGGTGTGGTGGCTCACACCTGTAATCCCAGCACTTTGGGAGGCTGAGGTGGGCAGATGGTCTGAGGTTAGAAGTTCAAGACTAGCCTAGCCAGCATGGTGAAACCCCGTCTCTACTAAAAATACAAAAATTAGCCAGGCATGGTGGCAGGTGCCTGTAATCTCAGCTATTCAGGAGGCTGAGGCAGGAGAATCGCTTGAACCCGGCAGGCAGTGGTTGCAGTGAGCCAAGATCGCGCCACTGCACTCCAGCCTGGGTGACAAGAGTGAGACTTCGTCTCAAAACAAAAAAAGAAAAAGAAAAAGAAAGTGTGCAAAAGGAAATCAAGAGAAGATCAAAAAAATTGTTACAGCCCTGAGAGCCAGAAAACACCAAAAGTGCTATCAGGCACTCACTGGAAGCTTGGCAGGCCATTCTGAGAACAGCAGCAGACTCTGGGAAGGGGTTCTGCAGACTTCACCTTGTGAATGAGGGGACAGTCCTGCACTGAGGAGTAACTGCCGGGAACCTAATCCAAATTCAGCAGAACAGGGAAAATAGAGGCAAAGGAAAAAGAAGGTCTAGACAAAACTAGGGGAGCGTAACAGAGCCAGAGCCGGCAGATTTCAGGCTACATGTTTGATTACTTCCTGAAAACACAGAAGAGAGGTCTACAGCAAAACAGTTTGAATGGTTTTACTGGCCTATCTTTCCTATTGAAAACAAAGGGAGAACTTATTTCACTTAAAAATGAGCAACGCAAAAGGATCTCAGTTGAACCACATTCAATGTACATTACGACCAAAGGGAATAAGGAAGAAAATAACAACCTGACAGACAATAAAAGAATGTCAGAAAGCCTCACAAATTAGATGAAAAATATAGCCTATGGCATTATGTGCTAAAAGAAATTAACAAAATGGTGGCAGCTCTGAGAGAACAACATGAATCGAAATTAGAAAAACTCAAAAGTAAGGTGACAGGAACATTTGGAAAAAATTGAGTTAACAAATTAAAGACAAAATCATTTCAGATATGAAAACTAAACTAGGAAGAGCACAAGACCAAAGAAACAAAATGGATAGATGCCTTAGAAAACACTGAAGATGCAAAGGAGGGCATGTAATACAAGTGTTAAGCACATGTTAAACAAAACAGCAGTTATGTTTAAAAAGGAGAGCCATTACACTTTTTGATATATGTTGGAATACATACAGATAGAATGATATGATATTTAGGATTTGCTTCAAAATAACAGAGGATTGAATTGTGAAATGAGAGAAACAGTGGAAGACACTGTCAGATACTGTCGACACAAAGAGTTCAACTCTGTAAAATATATATTTGTGGTTTTTTTTTTTTTTTTGAGACGGAATCTCACTCTGTCGCCCAGGCTGGAGTACAGTGGCGCAATCTCCGCTCACTGCAACCTCTGCCTCCCGGGTTCACACCATTCTCCTGCCTCAGCCTCCCAAGTAGCTGGGACTACAGGTGCCCACCCCCACACCCAGCAAATTTTTTGTATTTTTAGTAGAGACAGGGTTTCACCGTGTTAGCCAGGATGGTCTGGGTCTCCCAACCTGGTGATCCGACCACCTCGGCCTCCCAAAGTGCTGGGATTACAGGCGTGAGCCACCGTGCCCGGCCAACTCTGTAAAATATTTGAAGAGATTTATTCTGAGCCAAATATGAGTGACCACGGCCCATGACACAGACCTCAGGAGGTCCTGAGAACACGTGCCCAAGGTGGTTGGGGCACAGCTTGGTTTTATATATTTTAGGGAGGCATGAGACATCAATCAAATACATTTAAGAAATACATCGGTTTGGTTCAGAAAGGCGAGACAACACAAAGCTGGTGGGGGCACAGAGGAAGGTGCTTCCAGGCTATAGGTAAATTTAAACACTTTCTGGCAGACAATTGGTTGAGTTTATCTCAAGACCTGGGGTTCATGGAAAGGAATGCTCAGGTTAAAATAAAGGATTGTGGGGACCAAGTTTTATTGTGCAGAAGAATCTCTCAGGTAGCAGACCTCAGAGACAGAGCAGGTTGTAAAATGTTTCTTATTGGACCTAAAAAGGTGCCTGGCTCTTAGCTGATTACCTCCTGGATCTGGAAAGAAAGGAAGCAAATAAAGGGGGAAGGCGATTCTCTATAGAATATGGATTTTTCCCACAAGAGACTTTGCAGGGCAATTTCAAGGTATGACAAGGAAATATATTTTGGGGTTAAATATTATTTCCTTGTCTCATAATGTTACACCAAAGTCAGACGGAAAAATAAGTCACGATATATAGGTTCAAATAAAACTTATCTGATGAGAATTTATGGTTTGTAGGGCATGACTCCCGAGATCCCTTAGGTAGGAATTTGGGCAAGATAAAAAATCAGAGCTTAGTCCTCATTACAGAGAAAACAAGACAGGCCATGAGTTGATAACTGTTGAAACTAGGAGACTAGTAGGTGGAGGGTTACTTTATTCTACTTTTTTGTGTTTGAAATTTTCCATGGTAAAATGTTTAAAAATTGATGTAATACCCTGTTTTTTATCTAAATGGAGAAAACTACATCAACTCAAAATCTCTTAAAGTTTTGTTAAATAAATGTAAATGTTTGCTGAAGACCTTAACCTTGCCAGGAAATGGTCTCTACTACAACTAATTGTTACTTAATTTTCTCTTTTTTTTTTTATTTTTTATTTTTTGAGACAGAGTTTTACTCTTGTCACCCAGGGTGGGGTACAATGGCACGGTCTCAGCTCACTGCAACCTCCAGCTCCCGGGTTCAAGCAATTCTCCTGCCTCAGCCTCCCAAGTACCTGGGATTACAGGCACCTGCCACTACACCTGGATAATTTTTGTATTTTTAGTACAGATGGGGTTTTACCAAGTGGGCCAGGCTGGTCTTGAACTCCTGACCTCAGGTGATCCACTTGCCTCAGCCTCCCAAAGTCCTGGAATTACAGGTGTGAGCCACGGTGCCTGGCCTAATTTTTACTTAATTTTCTTAACACAAATACTTCTATTGTAATTTAAGTGACCAAAATGATCTTTTCTCAGCAAAGTATAACCCAGCCCAGTGCTCTTCAAACTTAACATAATATTTAATTAGTGATAAGGAAAATAGCTTCTGTGTTCAGAACATATTTTACTAATGTACCACAGAAGAAACACGATCTTTATTGCATTACTCATAAAGCTATGAGTCTAAAATAGATGATGAAAGAGAATGAGTACTTATTTCAAGAATGTTATAAAAATCATACCAAAAAAACTTCCCCTTTATATAAAATCCTATCATGAAAATCATTTTACAAAAAATAGAGATAAAAACTTTTCAGCTTTATAAACTACTTTTTATAATGAGCAGGCCCTTGGACCAAAAAAGGTACTACCATATCCATCCTGTCAATTAAGATGCATGGTGTATCCATTGTAAGCACTGACAGTTGTTGAAGACTGTAGGAAACAAAAGAATAGTCAACCAAATGAAAAAAAGCTCCATAAACAGGACAATGAGTCCCATATTTAATCTTGAAAATTAAATTTGCAAGCAAAGAACACTAAAAAAGGCATAAAATGGCAAACCCCAGCACATGCACAAATATTTCAGTGGGAAATTATGTACCTTGGGATTGTGAAAGGAAAACAAATCTCCCCAAAATCACTAAGCCAAAAGGAAAAGGCAAATTGGGAACTGTGTTGGGCAAACCAGTCTCCCATTCTATTCCTAAATAAGATCGCTACGAAGATTTTTTAAAAAGCTACATACCTCCCTCACAATTTGCCAATAAGGAAATTCCTTGTGGACAACCAAAGGACAGGCAGAACTCAAAGTCATTCCTCTGTTCCCATGAGATAAATGCGTATCTGATGGCTTCCTTTGCCCTACTGTTTCACTACAGACTAAGGCATAAGTAACTATTCCTCATTTGTCTCTTATCTACCTATGACCCAGAAGCCTCCTCCCCACTTCGAGTTGTCTGGCCTTTCCTGATGGAACCAATGAATTATACATCTTACATATATTGATTAATGTTTCATGTCTCCCTAAAATGTGTAAAATCAAGCTGTGCTCCTACCGCCTGGGGCAAGTCATCAGGACCTGAGGCTGTGCCACAGGCACATCCTTAACCTTGGCAAAATAAACTTTCTAAATTAACTGAGATCTTTACAGGATCAATGAAGAATTCCTACAGAAGCAAATCATGTCTTAAAATGTAACTGTAATCTCTGATCCCATTTCTGGCCATTGCTTTAGTGGTGGATTCTCTCTTTGGTTTTAAGGGATAAACACAACCAGGTCATTCTGTTCACCTTCATCAAAAGAAGGTTTGCAAGCTGACACAGATGTCATGATGCTGTTAATAATAAGAAGCTGACATCATGAGGCTACTGTTGGAATCAGGATTTTAGTGTCAACAATGGTAACTCTCCAAAATAAAATAACTGCCAACCACAAACCCAGGGCAAAATAATCTAATCTTGATACTATGAGCTATTTTTTCAATTGAAAGATTCTAGCAATCTAATACCTTAATACTAATTAAGTATTAATCTAATACTCTAATCTTAATCTAATACCTCAACCTTAGTCAGAAAAACTTCGGTCTTAACTGTTTCACCTACGTCAAACTTAGCTAAGCCTCAGGCTTCACATTTGTAAAATGCAGATGATATACTATCTACCGCAGGGTTACTGTGAAAATGAGACAGTGCATTGCAGGGGCTTATCAAAGTGCTTGGCATATAACAAATGTTAGATAATATTTTTCATGTGTTTGACAGTGTGTTGTAGGTACTAGAAATAATTTTCTAATTATCATTGATTTTGCTTACATAGCTGAAACCAAAGTAACACAGGTGCAGAAAATAAGGATTTGAACTCACAGCTCAGCATCTTCTTAATATGCCTGATACCCATGTATAAAACTTTATTTTCTCTATAGCTTGTGTAAATTTTCTCATGATGATTTTAAATCTACGTATAAAAGACTAGTTTAACAAATGTGCAAAGTCAGATCACAGAAACATGATTCATAACATTTCAAAGCAATATAAAATGATTAAAACTGCCATTAACTAATAGCCATAATAACTCAATGAGAATACTGGCCTGGACCAAAAAAAAAAAGACAGGTAAGAATACTCAAAAGAAGGAGTAGAAGTTAGTGATAGGGACAGGAGGCAGGGAAATTCTAGGCAGAAAAGGGCAAGTCCCTGAGAAAACCCCACCCTCAAGCCTGAAACCATGGCACTAAGTGAGAACTTATATCCCTGTTTTCCCGTGCGAATGTTGCCTTTTCCAAAACTACTCATGGTCCACACCACACTCCATCCTGTGTACATAAAAGCCCCAGGCTCAGCCAGCAGAGAGAGGAGAAGCAGTTGGACACTGGAGACTACAGTCGGACATTGGAGAGAAGTGGCTCGACTTCAGAGGGACACCTTGACAGCGTAACTTCAAAGAAGAATCCGGCCAGACAGCTGAAATTCAGGGGAAGATTACCTTCCTGCCCCATCCCCTTTTCAGCTCCCCTTCCTACTGAGGGCCATCTCCATCAGCAATACGATTCCCTACATTTACCATCCTCCTTTTCATTCATGCAACCTCATTTCTCCTGGACGCCAAACAAGAGCTCTGGAACCACGAGTGTGGACACAAAAAGGCTGTCACACTTGCCCTTTGCCTTCACTGGTAGAAGGCAGCCGACTAACGCAAAAAGGCAGAGGACCAGGCCAGGCGCGGTGGCTCAAGCCTGTAATCCCAGCACTTTGGGAGGCCGAGACGGGCGGATCACGAGGTCAGGAGATCGAGACCATCCTGGCTAACACGGTGAAACCCCGTCTCTACTAAAAAATACAAAAAAGAAACTAGCCGGGCGCGGTGGCGGGCGCCTGTAGTCCCAGCTACTCGGGAGGCTGAGGCAGGAGAATGGCGTGAACCCGGGAGGCGGAGCTTGCAGTGAGCTGAGATCCGGCCACTGCACTCCAGCCTGGGCGGCAGAGCGAGACTCCGTCTCAAAAAAAAAAAAAAAAAAAAGGCAGAGGACCCCCTGAGTTCTTAACCCTTAAGTCGTCTGCTCACAGCAGAGCTAAAAGAGCACTATAACATTCCCTCCGAAGCTTCAGGGGGCCAGACACCAACCCCCGAGATGCTACCATGGGGCCAGCACAGAGCTGTCTCCTGCCAGTGTTCAAAAGCACTTGCCCTGGCTCCTGCACCCACTCAACTGCATATCTCCTCTTGTGAGGGGTGAAACGCAGCAGGTCGGAGTGAGTGCAGTTCACTCCTCCTGGCGCCAGAGCAGCAGGCCGACTCCAGCACTCATGTACTCCAGTTCCTGCCTTGTTCACTAGCTTGCTCCCTCCTATGAAGAGTTGAAAGGAGTGGGCTGAGTAAACAGGGTGCCCCCTTTGCAAGTCCCGCAAAGGGGGTCAGGAAAATATCCTGCTTCACCAGTACTTTTTAAAATGTGATAAAAACCAAATCAGTCAAGTAATACGTTACCTACTTCAGCTCTTGATAAAATCCAGTATGAGATGAAACACCTACATTAAGCACCATACTGGCCAAGCTGCCTCTGGCCTCTTCTCCTGTCTATTTGCAAACTGTTTTTTTCCAAAAACACCCTCAATATAACATGCTAGCTCTCATAATCATGCTCTAAAAAAGCAATATCTGTGGTAAATTATCATCTCTTTTTACACCAAACCTTAAATGAAATTATTAGAAAAGCAAAAACAAAACATCAACCTTTCAGTGTATCCCTATTTTGCTGGCCACAACTAAACACCCCCAAAATGTTTCCAATGAGCACCAACAGTGATTTTTAGCCTATTTTACTTTGAAATATATTTACATACAGAACAGGCACAGACTAACTTTTTAGTTAAAGAATGCACTGAAACTGAATAGCAGATGATTTAGCATGAGTTAACAGGTCAATTATATGGAATTATAATTGTTTCTGTGCATTGGGATTTTATGTTAAACACAAGAATGTAATGGTGAGCTGCCATATTTGAATTTAATTGCTGTAGCCTGTTATCCAAAACATCATGAAAACACTGGAGAAAATGAGAAAAATGACATGAGGCATGGGAGATGAAAATGATGCTGCAGAGGAAACTATGGTAACAGATGTGGCTCTCTCTGAGGTATTGGCTCAAATTCATGATTTACAGAGAAGGGTACGCATCTCCCAGAGAGTCTTCTCCGGAGTTAGATAACTCTTTACTTTTCTAGGTATTGGAAGCAAACAAAAACATACTTTTCCATCAACAAATGCCTGAAGAAGTGCAAAGCATTTTTCGGAACAGCAAAATCTGCAGGCTATCTTTCGCTCCTATAGCATCTCTTACATTGACAAGGGAGTGTTTCATAGTATACCTCAAATAAGACCAATGCTAAATCTGTTCCAAAAACTATGAGGAAAACCAATGATAAATAATGCAAGCTAGTGAACAAAAGAGAAGACAAAACAGAAAGAAAAAAAGAAAACCTGTAAGCCACTAGGTAAGAAATCTGATAGAAATAGTGATAATAGACACATAAAGGTCTTTCCCACCAAGCAGCCAATGAGAAGACGGAAACATAAATCAGACACTCAATCCTTCCACCATTCTTCACGAAAATCGTGACCCCTTCCTGGAAAGCATTCACGAAATAACAGTAGTAGTAAAAGCACCTTGGTATGGCATTACAACCATACAAGTCAACTGAATTTTATGAGCACCTACTAAGCATTTTTATAGGAATTATTTCATTGAATCCTCAACACAGTCTTGTGAAGTTTATCCTATAGATAAGAAAATTGAAACACAAAGAGAATAAGGAAAATGTCTAAGATGACACAAGTGGAATAGCTGAACTCAAACCCAGAGTGTCTGATTCCAGAGCCACATTGTCAATCGCTACACTATACCGCTCAAATGAGATACATGCATGTCAAAGTGAAAAAATATATATATGTAATGTATGGCATTTGTAAAACTAAACGACTTTTGAAATACCATTTCACTCCTACTCGTTATGTCATTCAGCTGATCAATATACTCTAGGCTTTAAATGTTTTGACCCTGCCCTCTCCAAAAACGAGTGTGTGTGTGTGTGTGTGTGTGTACACGTGTGTATATACATATATATAATGTTATATATATAAAAAACATACGTTACATAGATGTTATATGTTATATATATGTTATATATATATAAAAAAACAACATTCATCCTTACTACATGCATTCTGATATAGTCTACCTCATTTTTATAATGCTGGAATTCACGCCACGATCCACAAATAGGTGGCATCTTACAATTTTTAAAAATCCACTGTAGACAATAGATGTGAAGATTTTGGAAATACACAGGGAGGATTATGGCCATCCTGTGATTTGAGAACCACATCCAGGCATCCTGGGAGAAGATTAGGTTAGATATATAGGAAATCACTTGTGTTGAGGCTGGCACAAACAGATATTTGGTAAATATCAGTTTTCACAACACCTCCTACAATATTACTATCCTCCAAAGCTTAGAGAAGTGATGCTATTCCAACATCATCATAAGTCAATGAGCTGCCAGTCAAGGTTAACTACCTTAATGTTTAAATTCACCAACATCAAGGAATGGGACTGTGCTACTTACATGACCTTTTCTGAAAAAAGCAGCCTATCATTTTTAAGAAAATGCCATTTCTAATCAGTTATTGTATTTTATTAGGCCGTTCCTATGTTGCCATAAAGGAATGTCTGAAACTGGGTAATTTATAAAGAAAAGAGATTAAATTGGCTCAGGGTTCTGAAGGCTGTACAAGCATGGTACTGGCATCTGCTCGGCTTCTGGGGAGGCCTGAGGGAGCTTTTAGTCATAGCAGAAGACAAAGGGGAAGCAGACATCTCCCTTGGTGACAGGCAAGACAAGCGAGAGTGTGGGGAGATGCCACACACTTTTAAACAACCAGTCGACCAGGCACAGTGGCTCCCATATGTAATCCCAGCAATTTGGGCCACCAAGGCAGGTAAATTGTTTGAGTTCAGAAGTGCAAAACCAGCCTGGGCAACATAGGGAGACCCCATCTCTACAAAAATAAAAAAAAAAAATTAGCCAGGCATGGTGGTGCATGTCTGTGATCTCAGCTACTTGGAAGTCTGAGGTGGGAGGATTGCTTGGGCCCAGGAGGTTAAGGCTGCAGTGGGCCATGATTGTGCCACTGCACTCCACCAGGGTGACAGAGCAAGACCCTGTCTCAAAAAAAAAAAAAAAAAATTTAAATAAACCACCAGATCCTGCAAGAATGAACTCACTATTACAAGAACAGCACCAAGCCATAAAGGGATCTGCTCCCATGACCCAAACACCTCCCACCAGGCCCCACCTCCAACAATAAGGATAACATTTCAACATGAGATTTAGGCAGGACAAATATCCAAACCATATCAGCCATTTTTATAGGAAAATTTCTGAAGTATATTAAACACTGACCTTCCTTCTTAAAAAGACTACACAGAACACAATTTAGCCTTTTCTCAAGGACATGGTGTTATAAATAGAAATATACAATGGTAATTTTAGAGCTGGTAGATCCCTACCTTGAAGATCAACTATTGAAATCTCACTTTACAGATGAACTAAATGATGTCGCAAGAAATTCTGTAATTTTCCCAAAAATCACACAATAGAATGGTCATGTGATTACCATATACCATGCTGCCACATCTACTACTGTATGGTGCTAAACACTATCTAGCAAGATAATCAGGATTTAGGGGCAGTAGTCCTTATAATTTCCCTCGTGTTTATCTTTGTTATCCCTTCTCTTTCCCCATAATCTTTAGCAATAAAACTTTTTTTTTTTTTTTTGAGACAGGGGCTTGCTCTGTCACCCAAGCTAAAGTGCAGTGACACAACTATAGCTCACTGAAGCCTCAAACTCCCAGGTTCAGGCAATCCTCCCACCTCAGCCTTCCAAGTAGCTGGGACTACAGGCATGTGTCACCATACCCAATTAATTTTTGTATTTTTTTGCAGAGATACAGTTTTGCTGTGTTGCCCATTTCAGCTACTTGGGAGGCTGAGGTCTCTAACTCCTGAGCAAGCAATCCACCTACCTCGGCTTCCCCAAGTGCTGGGATTACAGTTGTGAGCCACTGCACCTGGCCAATGAACCTTTATTCTTTTTTTTTTTTTTTTTTTTTTGAGACAGTCTCACTCTGTTTCCCCGACTAGAGTGCAGTGGCACCATCGAAGCTCACTGCAACCTCCGCCTTCCAGGATCAAGGGATGCCTGCGCCTTAGCCTATGGAGTAAGGGGGACTATACGCCCACGCCACCATGCTTGGCTAACAATAAAACTTTTAAATCAAAAGAATCTATGTGTTTATCCTATTCAGGAGAAAAATTAAGCTAACATACTCTGCAGCCCATCTTAGGGGAAGAACTCCAAAAGATGTGAGCAGTGTGCTTTTAAAAAGGGAAAAAAAATGCAGGCTGAATCTCTGTATGGTCTTCAAAAAGAAAGAAGGATGCAATGAAAAGCCTACATTGTCTTAAGAACAGCTTTGGGGATATGACTTTTAGGAAGCCCAAAAAGTTCCTCAGAATAGGCAATGCAGTAAACTTCACAAGGGAAGGGACTAGGTTCTCAATAAACGTGGGTTGAATGACCTGAAAAATGAATATCTGTCACTACACTAAATGTTATCGGGGCTTTGTGATGTTTGATGTTAAGTTTGCATTTTACGTGTTTTTCTCTTCCCTTTCCTATACAGATATAAACTGTCATTTATATGCCTAAGAGCACCCCCCACCAAACATAGTCTTTTCAGAAGTTGATAACATTTCTTGTATCTTCTAAGGGGGTGGTTCTAATATGCTGAACTTGCTAGAATTATTTTTAAAATGAAGATGAATATGTTCTAAGTGATGATCTCAGGGATTCCCCTATGTATGAAGCATTTCAATACTATCATATAGTTCTTATAACTTCCATCTTGACTGCTCTTCTGTTGAGCTCTTGGCTCTGCTGTGCTGCAGATTACACAGGCTGCCAGATAAGTCACCTCCAGTGAGATGTTATGTTACTGGGACTATTTTTAACCTGAAACCAATGGTACTTGTCTATAATCCACAAAACTGTCATTTAAATGACTTTTTAAATGGCAAAATATCCTGAAAAATGACAATTCTGTGCCCAAGCTATGGAGGAGCACTTTCTAGACCCTTACCACATATATCTATTTTTATCCTCTCCCTTGAGACTCCAGTTGACCCTCCTTCTTTATTCCATTTTCTTCTATTTTTTCCACAATTCACTTTATCTTACTCTTCTGTCTTTGGGTGTTCAAGAGATATTTACTGTATTTTCTAATCAGAAGGAAATGGGCTTAACTAAGAAAATACAAAGTTTATTTTTCCCATAATCTCCTGAAAATATGATCTTAAGGAAAAATTTCCATCTTGAATTACAGAAAATGAGAATGCAAGTTAATCAAGGTCAAAGGGATTATAAAATATTATCTTCACATGATTATACTTGATGAAGCAATTGTCCCTTTAGGACATTTTACCTAGGACTAAATATGCTAAAAAGTATATCTAATAGCCTATTTCTTCATGTTTCTGATGCATGCATTATTGCTTCTACTTTTGTTAATACAACTGAATCTATGAAACACTGCTTTTTCTATGTTTTACTCAATGTAATACATTTAATAAAGCAAACATTTTAAAGGCAACTTTCAGCAAACTATTTCACAAGAGAAATATTCCAAGCGCGCTAAAAAATAAATAATGATTGGAATTGTTGGAATCATTTATTTGGGAAATGGCTCTTTTATTTAATTTTTACACTTTTGATTTGTTGGAATCGTTTATTTGGGGAATGACTCTTTTATTCAATTTTTACACTTTTGATGTACCTAAAAACAAAATTACATATCATAAATTTAAGCAATGTGCTTGATAAAACCTAGAATGTGTCACCAATAAACAATATGAAAAATTTCAGTTTTAAGATTAACTTCAAATAAGTTCTTCCCAAACACTGAAAAATAATATTGCACTCACTGGGATAAATATAATATGAGTCTTTTTCCAAATATAAGCAATGTCACCTGATGCAATTCTCTGGCTCACTCACTATAACTTCCTACCTCTACCAAAACAAACTCCATCAGGATGGATGTATTCCAAATCTGAACTGTACAGAAGGCAAAATATTTACGAAAAGCATTAGCATCATTCATAAGAATTAACATTCATCAATTAAAATTTGAACCCAGACCTGAAAGAAAAATTGTTGATTAAAAAAATTGTTAAAAACACCTCAAGTTCCTACATAACAAAAAAAGCAAGATTATAAATCTCAAGTATGGTATAACAACTATTCCAAAATGGATGTTGTTCTCAGTTTTAGTATAGACTGGAAAGAACAAATGAATAGTTCATTGGCTCTTTCCAGCTCTCATCCAACATCTGTTCATAGCAACTACAACCAGGTTATTTGTAGCCATGCTGTTATTTTCAGGCTACGAATAAACAGGTCCGTGCTGTTCTGAGAACTATTACCCAGGCATTTTTTGTTAGACAACATAAACCCCATCTAGTTTACCTTCCCTATATTCAAAAACAAGGAAACTGAGGCTCAGAGAGATGTAGTGCCTGCGCCCCCCCCCCCCCCCCGCCCCAATTCAAGCAATTCACACTAGCACTAAGCAAGGCCTAAAACCAGGTTTTCTCAATTGTTTCTACGAATATGGGTCAACTCTGAGGATCAGAACCACGGATTGTTTTTCTGGGATGGAAGGGGCCTTTGGAAATTTACAAGCTGTGTGATCCTGAGCAAATTACAACCTTTCCAAGTCCCCTTTTCCTCTTCTACAAAATGCAGAGAGTACCTACTACTCTAACAAGGTTGTGAGGATTATGTCCGGCTTGTAAAGTGCTTAGCACAGTGATTAGGAAATTTTAAGCATTCGAAAACAGGTAGCTATTATTTTTACTCCCATCCTGAAAACATGGCTGCTCCTCATCATGGCTGTTTGAGAAGACAACGAACTGAATTCATTAACACAATGGACAGGGTCCCATCCACCAGAGCTTCTCTGGCCTACCACATTCTACAAACAGTAGAAAACCCCATCAAACAACCTATTTCATCCCACCTAAAATGATCATCCCTTACACTATTTTTTAAAAAAAATGAAATTGCTGCCACATGTCTTCTGCTACGTGTTGCACACTGCATATGTCAAACAGAAATTGCAGAGGAGTTTCTGGTTCCACCCAAAACATGAAGAACAAACGACGGGAAAAGAATTAGATAAGGTCACACACCTGAACTGGAACTCAGGACCTTATTCTCAGCACATTCAGTTATGGGCGGTAGAAATGCTTTAAGCACCATAAAGCAGGAATAATGGCTACCTCAACAAAATACAATTCCCTAGGTTTCTCAACAAAATAGAATCCGTTTTCTTTCCCTAGTAAATCCATACGCACATGGGCAATAATTGAGCATCTTTCTTGTAAAACTGAGGATTAAGCTGTGCCTGAGCTGCGATGTACCCTAGGATCATACAAATCTATGAAAAAGTCCTATGAAATGGCGAGACAAAATGATGGGGAATATCACCTTGAAATCAATAAGGAAGGAATCATAATGTCTTGCCAAAGTCGTCTCCGTTGATAAAATCCCGACCCTCCATTTCATGACACTGCACATCCACTTCCCTCTAAGGAAATTAACAGGAATCACCGCAGCAACCAACCTCAGCAATCAGCATCGACCAGATCAACCCCTACTCAAATGGCGATAAGCACTGCGGGTCCAAGCCCCTCCCTGTAACTGCCAATTCCCGCGCTGACTCCGGACTACCTCACTTCCTTTCCGTTCTCCCTCCCACCCTCGACCCACGATGTTTGTCCCAAAACTCGCCACTCACAGAAAAAATAGAAACAAGACAGTCTTCCTAAACTTCGTCCAGGAAGTACCAGGTTACACATACCAGTCCCTATTACGATCACATCAAACTCCGAAGGGAGAGTATCCGCCATCTTGACGGGAAACGCGTCATGTGACTATTACTTGTGGAAATGAGATCAAGTTAGGCATTCCCTCAGTGGAAGGCGGAAAGGAAAACAATGCATTCTGGGTGGTGTAGTTCTTGGGTGGAAGGTCCTGGCAGGCGACTACAGTATTATATTTAAAATGTTTACACGTAAATTAAAAGCTCGACTGATTTTCCAGGCTGAGTGCTGTAGCTCATTTAGCCTGGAGGGTTGAAGTAGGAAAGAAATGTAGATTGTTATTCCGTTAGCTAGGATGAATGTGGGAGACTTGGATACCCCTTGACAATAATGAAGCAAGAATTGTTAGGAGACACGGAGAGCGGAGTGAAATTGAAAGGGGTTTGCTCTGTGAACAAAGGAGATTTTCATTCCAGCCTAAAAAACTGTTTCCCGCCGTCGTGTCTGTACTTTCGTGTTGGCCCTCGAGGCACGGTTTTTCACACCAATACTTTCAAAATATATTCCATATCTTTTTCGTTTCCATGTCTCCTCAATGAAAACCCACGAAAAACCTCTCACCCTAGTTTCTTCAGAATGGAACGCTCACCGCGTCCGCATTTGTTCTAATTAGTCCAGACAGCCACTCGGGCAATAGATTAGCCTTGTTTTATAAGAAGGAAAAAATATATGAAACCATAGTTGTACTGGATAAGCGTTTGTTGAGTCTGAATTTGATTTTCCGCACGAACTAGATAAGTTCATGCAAGATTCTCCTTAGTTTACATTTAGTTTCCAATCTATTAGTTTCCATAAGCTACCGTAGAAATAATTAAGGTTAAATGGCCTTTATATTAAAGTGATTGTATTTGACGAGGGACTTTAGGTCGTCTATGTCTAACAGCTAACAGAGTTCTCATAAGTATCTTCAAGGTCTGTCACCTCCCACCGCTTCCCTTCATCCGCCCCCTACCCCGACCCCTATTATTTAAAATACTCCGCTGTCTGACAACACCAAAGCAAAAGGGAAAGGATGCTGGGAATGAAGCAGGATACTTTTTTGATCACAGAAATTTCTTGTGTAGTTATTTTACAAGAGTTTCAAAATAAATCGAAGATAGTGTGCAGGAGTGGGCCTTCCCCGATACCACCTATCCTCTAAAATGCTTGTGGTTCCCCAGACATTGTTTTCTTTCCAGTATCTGTGACCACACTCATGCTCAGCGTGGAATGATCTTCCCATTCTCCAGCTAACAGTTATTCCCAGGATGTCGTTGGGCTTCCACCTCCTCCTCCTTTCATCTCCGTGTGTGGGCTGTTTTCCTACACGGTGCTAGCTAGACTTTGTCTTAACCTGCCGTACTGCTTCGACAGTTTGCATTTATGTCGATTCCTATAGAGTACACATATCCCCACATATCCACACAAAAATACACACCCAGACATGCAATACCATAATTAGAAACCCCTGTACAGTATGACAGACACCAAGTCTCGTTTATCTTTTTCACTCTCGCACCTAACCTAAGCCCGGTGCATAGTAGGAATTTAATAAATGTTTGCTAAACCAAACTTGATTTTGACTCCCTTAATGGATGGATGAGATGAGTCCCTGTCCTCATAGTGCTTACCATCTTCGCCTTTATATCTGCCCACCACTATCATGTGCCTTATATTTAGAAGATGTTCAGTGTTCATTAATTGTAAATATCTCCATGAAAATGCTTTAAAATATATTTTGATGGGTTTTTACTGCATTTCTCTTGCATTTTACCATAATCATTAGCAACACTGTACATGTTTCATTAATTTCTTTTATAGATCATCCAGTTGTATTACACAATTCTCTTATGATATGGTCTTTGATTAGTATTTCCTGTAAAAGAGATTCCCCTGAGAAGTATAATGCACTGTTCAGTAAATCACTCTGTCATTTGGCTTGGTATGTAAAGAAAGTTTTTAGTATTATCAGAAGTGAAATAGATATTATTTGTGAGACTCTTGATATGACAGTAGAAAATGGAAACAAATGAATTTCTCAGAGTAAACACAGGAAACTTTCCAAAATCTTCTCTAATAGAAGCCACAGATGGATGGTTAAAAATCTGATAAATAAAAGTATTTCTACCATACTTTGGATATATATTTCTATACATTTGTTCATGTATATGAGATATATAAACCACATACATATACTTTTCAATATGAGTATCTCTTTCTAGGAATTCAGAAATTTTCTGACAATCACACCATGAAGATGCAATTCATTAATTTGTTTATTCCTCAAATATTCATTGAACACCTACTATGTGCAAGACACTATTTTGGATGCTGAGATTAGAGCAATGAACAAAATAGACAAGGACCCCTGTCTTCATGAAGTTTACATTTAGTAGGGTAAAACAAAATAAACAAGTAATTACTCTGTAGCATAGATTTTCCAATCTGTGCTGCCCTGAATTTGAAACCTTCTTTTTTCCCCTAAGGATAGAAAGCATGATCCTCAGAAGGATAATATTAACAACTTCTATTTTGCTGTCCTTTCTCTAAAATCATTATGGGACTCATTCATGCCCTTTTCTGGGCATAGAAAATATTATTACATTAGGAAAATTTCAATCTTGTGCATGGAGAAAATGCTCCAAATACCTTTTCTTTCAAATGTATTTTTGTAGACTTTATGCTAAGTAAAGATGAATATAGGAGTCAATAATTACAGTAAAAAAGCATAAAGCAAAACAGCTGAATTGCATCTATTCTGTTACTCTAAGGATATCTATTATTGAGAGCTTAAGTATTTTATTGGGATAAGTCACAGTACAATGAGATAACAGATACCTAAAAATTGACCACTCTATTAAAATCACTGTGGCACTAATTTTGTACTTAATTATTTCCTGAATTGAAAAAGCATGATTCCTTGAACACTTACCTGGTATTCAGACATTTACTCAACTATGAAATCTGGCTGTTATCGTTATACAAATCATAATTTAATGGTCTCTATCACTGGGACCTTTCCTTTGTGTTCCAGACCCACATATCCAATCTCTTACTGAACATCTCTTCCAAACATGTCCAATGCTGAACTACTGAACATTTGAATCCCGCTCCCAAATCTTCTCTTCATCCAGCATTCCCTGTCTTAGAAATAGTACCACCTTCTACTCTGCTATTCAAGTCAAAAACCCAAGAATCATCCTTGACACATCACTGTCTTTCACCCTTAAACCAATTCATCAGCAACACCTGCCATATTTACCTCAAAAATATATTGTAACTATATCAATTAATCTCAATATGGAATGCCCACATAATCTCTTCCCTAGACTACTACAATTGGTTATAGTTGGACCCCTCATTAATGCTTGCTTCTCTCTAGTCCATTCTCCCCACTGAAGGCAGAGTAAATATTTTAAAACTCAAATCTGATTATTCCTTTACCTACAACACTTCATGACTTCTCATTGTTTTTAAAATACACTCCAAAAATATAAACATAGCCTAAAAGGCCCTGCCTAACTCTTCAGTCTCGTCTCATACCTCTTAACCTTCTCTCTCTAGGCTCCAGCCATATCAGCTCTCCTTCATTTCCTCGAGTGCTCATGCTTCTCCCCACTTCAGGGCCTTCACTGATACCCTTCCATGTGCCTGAATTGCACCTTTATCCTTCTGCCCCTCTTTATTGTAGCTTCTCATCCTTTACAGTTAATTTGAAACGTCACATAATCTGGCAAGTCTTTCTTGAGTCATCAGTCTAGCTTAGGTCCCCTATCACCCTATATTCCCTCTTTGTTGAACTTATGATTGGAAATATCCGATTACTTATGGACTTACTTGTTTCATCTTGTTAGAAGGTAAGATCTGCAAAGGCAAGGACTATGCCCATATTGGTCATCATTATATTCCCAGAACCTAGTCCAATACCTGGTACAAATAGTCACTCAAAAATGTCTGCTGAGAGTTTCTCTTGGCATTCATTTCTGTTTTTATTCCACTGTGGTCCAAGAATATGCTTAGTATGATTTCCACTTTTTTAAAATGTATTGAGACTTGCCTTATAGCAGAGCATGTGGTCATTCTTAGAGTATGTAGCATGTGCAGATGAGAAGGACATCTATTCTGTGGTTGTTCAGTGGAGTATTCTGTAGGTGTTTATTGGGTCGAATTGATCAAGTGTCAAATTCACATCCAGAATTTCTTTATTAGTGTTTTGCCTTGATGTTCTATCTAATGCTATCAGTGGAGTATTGAAGTCTTCCACTATTATCGTGTGGCTAAGTCTTTTCATGGGTCTGGAAGTACTCATTTTATGAATCTGGGTGCATGTATATTTAGGAGAGTTAAGTCTTTGTGCTGAATTGAACCATTTGTTATTATATAATGGCCCACTTTGTCCTTTTTTACTGTTGTTGGATTAAAGTCTGTTTTATCTAATACAAGAATATCAAGCCCCGCTCTTTTTTTTTTTTTTTTTTTTTTTTTTCATCTGCATGATAGATCCTTCTCTCTTTACTTTGAGCCTATGGGTGTCATTACACGTGAGATGAGTCTTTTAAAGACAGCAGAATGTTCGTTCTTGTTTTTGTAATCCAACTTGCCACCCTGTGTCTTTTAAGTTGGGTGTTTACACCATTTACATTCAAGATTAATATTGATAAGTGAGGTTTTGTTTCTGTTGTGATGATGTTAGCTGGTTTCTTTGTAGTCTTGATAGTTTAGTTGCTTTATGAGGTCTGTGGGTGATGCATTTAAGTGTGTTTTTGTGATAGCAGGTATGTTTATTTTGTTTCCAAGTTTAGAGCTCCTTAAGTATCTCTTGTAAGTCTAGTTGCAACAGATTCTTTCAGTTCTGGGAAACGTTTTATTTCTCCTTTGCTTATGAAGCTTTGTTTAGCAGGATATGAAATACTCAACTGGAATTTCTTTTCTTTAAGAATGCTAAAAATAGGCCCCTAATCTTTCCTAGCTTGTAAGATTTCTGCTGAGAAGTCTGCTGTTAGCCTGAAGAGGTTCCCTTTAAAGGTGATATACCCCTTTTTGTTAGCTGCCTTTAAGATTTTTTCCTGCACTGGAAAGTCTGATGACTATGTACATTGGAGATAGTCATCTTGTATAATATCTCTCAGAGATTCTCTGAATTTCTTGAATTTGCATGTCGACCTCTCTTGCAAGATTGGGGAATTTTTCACGTATTGTATCCTGAAATATGTTTTCCAAGTTGCTTACTGTCACTTCTTTTCTCTCAGGAATGCCAATGAGTTGTAGGGTTGGTCACTTTACATAATCCCATATCTCTCCGACACTTCATTCATTTTTTCGAAACTCTTTTTCTTTTTTCTTTGTCTGTGTAGGTTGATTAGAATAACCAGTCTTCAAGCATCAAAATTCTTTCCACTGCTTTGTCTAGTCTGTTGTTAAGGCATTCAACTGTATTTTTAAATTCCTGTGGTGAATTTTCCAATTTCAGAAGTTCAATTCAGTTATTTATTAATATGACTACTTCATCTTTCAAGTCTTGGATCATTTTTCTGGCTTCCTTGGATTGAATTTCAACTTTCTCTTGGGTCTCATTGAGCATCTTTGACACCCAGTTTCTGAATTCTTTGTCTCATTTCACAGATTTCAATTTAAAAGAGATTCTTAGAAAACAGTTGTGTTTGTATGAATGTGTATCTCTTAACACCATAAAAAATAAGCAATAATAATTCAAGAAGTAGATTATTACACATTATTAGAAGTTCCAGACTTATAAAGAATTTTTAAAATTCAGAACTAGTATTAAAGCTTATTTTGAATTAAAATTTTTGTCTTCAAGTCTGTAGTTGTAGTGGTGGTAAAAATTCACCAGTACAAATGCTCTGGACAATAAAACATAGCTAAAAATGGAGAAAGTCCAGTCTACTGGAGAATAACCTCAAATTACATGAAGTAGTGTTGTTGTGAGTATACAACCCCCTTGAGGAGTTTTACAATATATCCAGATGAAGTTAATTTAAAGTTTTCCATTTCAAATGTGTATAAATACTATTCTATCATACCATTTTTGTTTATAAAATTGAGGTCTTTGAGTTCGTGTTCACTTCCATCTTTAAAAGATAATCAATGTCATGACAGCAATTATTTCCATATATTAGAAATATGTTTTAAGTGTTAGTTTTAGTAACAAAATGATTATTTGTACTAACTACTGTATTTGTCAGTTTCTTCAATACAGAAATATTCAGAACACATTTACATTTTTCATAGTCCCTGCAAAACAAAACAAAACAAAGAGGCTGAATAATTTTGTGGGAATTTCATGAACCTTTATAGAAAGTCTTACTATTCTTCTTTTGGCTGTTTAATTGTAATGTCATAGTAACAGAAAGCAGCATACCCAATTTTGCATGGATGAATAGTCACATTCAATAAGGAAGATTTAACAGAGTAAATCAAACAGTGGATTAAACATTTTCTGCATAACAGACCACAAAATGGGCATTCATTTTACCAATGGATCCTTGGCATTAGAAGCAAATAGAAGTGCATACCAACATAATAAAACTGAATATTCAGTGGCCTGATTGCAAAGTTTCCCAATATTTTATCAAACTAACATCCAGTTAATTAGAATTGCCTATACATATTCAAGCACACACACACATAGAAAAGATTAAGTATAGATACTATTCATTTGCATTTGTAATTCAATAGGGTAATTTGTTTTCTTCTATTTTTTTTTTATCCCCAAAGTTTGAATACAGTAAATTTTCAGTATGGTTGCACAAATGAAAAGTTCAAACACATTGAAATTGGCAATATTGTGTTGTTTTGCATTTAATTGTATTTAATTTTTCATTTTTGATATAAGAATCTAATTTAAAGACAGATTTTAATCTCAACGGGATTTTCCATTAAATTTGCTGACAAAACTTCACCCCAGAATTTATTACATGGCTATTCATAGCCAAATTTTAAAATAGTTTACTATTTTTGTATAAGTAGTTTCTCCTATTATTTATGTCTTATTATTTCAGTTTGTTTTTACTGTAATGTTTTATTTCAATGCAAAAGCATTTTTACATTTATCTTTACCAAGAAATGGCTGAATAACCCAAGATTCAGGGCTTTCTATTCTCTCTAATCATCAAAAATAATGTTTTATTAACTCTATATATGATTCAAAGCATTAAAAATAGGAAGAACCACTTCATATTTGGACTAACTTTGTGATAACTTTGAATATAATAAGGTCACTTCAACTGTATTTTGTATTCTACATAGGTACTGAATAGGAGTTTGGAAAGAAATAGATGACATGCCTACTAAAAACAGGGATTGTCTCTGTATTTCTGTAATATCAATGTCTACCATTGACACAATACCTTCTTAGAGCCCTGCCAAAAGGAGAGCAAAAAAGAAAGCTGATCCAAGGGAGTCCATGACTTGTCCAAATTTATGCCTAGACCTGTGGCCTGTTTTAAAAAGATAACCTGGGTCAATCAGATTTCCTTTCCAGGAAATTCTTTTAAAATGACATAGATAAAAGATACAGTATAACAGAAGCTGAAAGAAATGAATTGAGATTTATCTTGATGTAAAGTAGGGTAGAGCAGCCATTATATGCAGCATCCATCTTGTGTATGGGCCACAGTCAAGATGACTACCAGAGAAAGTCTACTGGTAGAGAGAAAGGATAATACAGTAGACCTGGAGAGACATGTATATTTGTCATGAGTGCAAAAGTAAGTTCATACTTGTGAAAAAAGAGCTGTGGTCTCAGTTCATGAAATCCGTTTGTGTTTTATTTTCTGTGCTTTCTATTCATGCAAACTCTGAGTGTCCTTATAACAACACCTCGTTTTCTTAGCTAGCCAGGGTGAGTATTGCAAGCAAAGGAGTTTTGATTAAAAGGTTTTAAAACATGCATATAGCTGGGCACACAGATGATTCTGTACAAACTGTTTCTCTACCTAAAAATTAAAAATGTAAAAGGTTTTAAAAAATTGCTATTCAAATACTAGAAATATTAATTCAAAACTAAATATTTATCTGGAAATCAAAGGTTGAGGACAGATATTTTTTTTAATTACACTTTAAGTTCTAGGGTACATGGGCACAACGTGCAGGTTTGTCACATATGTATTCATGTGCCATGTTGGTTTGCTGCACCCATTAACTTGTCATTTACATTAGATATATCTCCTAATACTATCCCTCCCCCCTCCCCCACACCACGACAGTTCCCAGTGTGTGATATTCCCCATCCCGTGTCCAAGTGTTCTCATTGTTCAATTCCCACCTATAAGTGAGAACATGCGGTGTTTGGTTTTCTGTTCCTGTGTTAGTGTGCTGAGAATGACAGTTTCCAGCTTCATCCATGTCCTTATGGAAGGACATGAACTCATCCTTTTTTAGGGCTGCATAGTATTCCATGGTGGTATATGTGCCACATTTTCTTAATCCAGTCTATCATTAATGGACATTTGGGTTCCAAGTCTTTGCTATTGTGAATAGTGCTTCAATAAATATACGTGTGCATGTCTCTTTATAGCAGCATGATTTACAATCCTTTCAGTATACACCAAGTAATGGATGGCTGGGCCAAATGGTATTTCTAGTTCTAGATCCTTGAGGAATCGCCACACTTTCTTCCACAATGGCTGAACTAGTTTACAGTCCCATCAACAGTGTAAAAGTGTTCTTATTTCTCCACATCCTCTCCAGCACCTGTTGTTTCCTGACTTTTTAATGATCACCATTCTAACTGGTGTGAGATGTTATTTCATTGTGGTTTTGATTTACATTTCTCTGATGACTAGTGATGAGCATTTTTTCATGTGTCTGTTGGCTGCATAAGTGTCTTCTTTTGAGAAACACCTCTTCATAACTTTTGCCCACCTTTTGATGGGGTTGTTTGATTTTTTTTCCTGTAAATTTGTTTAAGTTCTTTGTAGATTCTGGATATTAGCCCTTTGTCAGATGCATAGATTGCAAAAATTTTCTCCCATTCTGTAGGATGCCTGTTCACTCTGATGGTAGTTTCTTTTGCTATGCAGAAGCTCCTTGGTTTAATTAGATCCCGTTTGTCAATTGTGGCTTTTGTTACCATTGCTTTTGGTGTTTTAGACATGAAGTCCTTGCCCATGCCTATGTCCTGAATGGTATTGCCTAGGTTTTCTCCCAGGGTTTTTATGGTTTTACATCTGACATTTAAGTCTTTAATCCATCTTGAATTAATTTTTGTATAAGGTGTAAGGAAGGGATCCAGTTTCAACTCTCTACATATGGCTAGCCAGTTTTCCCAGCACCATTTATTAAATAGGGAATCCTTTCCCCATTTCTTGTTTTTGTCAGGTTTGTCAAAGATCAGATGGTTGTAGATGCGTGGTATTATTTCTGAGGGCTCTGTTTGTTCCACTTGTGTATATCTCTGTTTTGGAACCAGTACCATGCTGTTTTGGTTACTGTACCTTTGTAGTATAGTTTGAAGTCAGGTAGTGCGATGCCTCCAGCTTTGTTCTTTTGGCTTAGGATTGTCTTGGCAATGTGGGCTCTTTTTTGGTTCCATATGAACTTTGAAGTAGTTTTTTCCAATTCTGTGAAGAAAGCCATTGGTAGCTTGATGGGGATGGCATTGAATCTATAAAGTAACTTGGACGGTAAGGCCATTTTCACAACTGATTCTTCCTATCCATGTTCATGGAATGTTCTTCCATTTGTTTGTGTCCTCTTTTATTTCATTAAGAAGTGGTTTATAGTTCTCCTTGAAGAGGTCCTTCATATCCCTTGTAAGTTGGATTCCTAGGTATTTTATTCTCTTTGAAGCAATTGTGAATGGGAGTTCACTCTTGATTTGGCTCTCTGTTTGTTGTTCTTGGTGTATACGAATGCTTGCTATTTTTGCACATTGATTTTGTATCCTGAGACTTTCCTGAAGTTGCTTATCAGCTTAAGGAGATTTTGGGCTAAGACGATGGGGTTTATACATCGATGGGGTTTATACAAATATACAATCATGTCGTCTGCAAACAGGGACAATTTGAGTTCTTTTCCTAATTGAATACCCTTTATTTCTTTCTCCTGTCTGATTGCCCTGGCCAGAACTTCCAACACTATGTTGAATAGGAGTGGTGAGAGAGGGCATCCCTGTCTTGTGTCAGTTTTCAAAGGGAATGCTTCCAGTTTGTGCCCATTCAGTATGATATTTGTTGTGGGTGTGTCACAAACAGCTCTTATTATTTTGAGATATGTCCCATCAATACCTAGTTTATTGAGAGTTTTTAGCATGAAGGCTGTTGAATTTTGTCGAAGCCTTTTTCTCCATCTATTGAGATAATCATGTGGTTTTTGTCTTTGGTTCTGTTTATATGATATTGGAGGATATTATGTTAAATGAAATAAGTCAGGAACAGAAAGGTATAAATAGTGCATGCTCTCACTCATATCTGGGAGCTCAAAAAGTTGAGCTCATAGAAGTAGAGAGTAGAGTAGAATTCTGGTTACTAGAGGCTGGGAAGGGTAAAGGGGAAGAGAGGATAGAAAGAAGTTGATTAATGTATACAAAATTACAAAATTACAATAATTCATTGTGTATTTCAAATAGCTAGAAGGGAGGATTTTGAACATTCACAATACAAAGAAATGATAAATGTTTCAGGTGATGGATATGCTAATTACTCTGATTTGATCATTATGTATTGTATACACGTGTTGAAATATCACTCTGTACTCCATAAACATGTGAATTTAAAAATTATTAAATTAAAAAATACATAAATATTCCTCATTTGGCAAATCTGGGGTCGGGGCTAATAATTTGCCTAAAATTTTTTCTACAAAATTCCCAAGTAACGTTGATGCTGCTGTTCTTGGGCCTTCATTTTGAGAACTAATAGATTATGGCAACAAGACTAGTTACAAACTCCCATCTTCTGGTAGAAATAGAGACCCCAGTAAAATGCCAGACTTGGTCTTTCCCTCCTGTTTTAGGAGGGGGAGAGATTAAATCTACATTTTGAAGGTCACAATATCTAAAACTTGATAGGGCAGAGTAAGTGGGAACTGACATCTGAGCAGTGGTGTGCTGGAGCCTGCGCATGCTAGCTCCCATGAGCCAATGTCCACATCTCTTCCCAGCTCCAAGTTCAGTGATAGAAGTTGGTAACTTGAATTCGGCCTTAGTGGAGATTTACACCACACTTTTTTACACCACTGCCTACAAGTGATATTGAGTGCTGATATGTGCATAATATAAGATACTCTACATACCCTAAAACCCACAGACCCCATCTTTTAAGAAAGTACTTTCCAAATACAATTATAGTCATCCCAGGAAAATTATGTGGTGTTATTCATTCAATAACTATTTTTTAAGTACTTGCTGTATGTCAAGAACTGTGACAGATGCGGGGGATACAGCAGTGAACCAGAAAAACACATTCCTTGCCTTCTTGGAGCTTACACGATTTTAAATAGAAAAAGTAACTGTAATGTGAATAATTTAACTTAAGTGATTCTGTAAACTCATTAGCAGCAAACATCATAATTGTTTTAAAAACTCAAAATAATGAAAAAAATCCTCATAATTATCTTTATAAGCCCTGGAGCATAATGGAATATTGTAATTATCAAAATTATTTATATCTGTTGACATTTACTATATATTTAATATGTTTACTGCAAGTATTTAGTGTAGTTATAATTACTGTTTATCTGGCTCTCTCCTATACCATATGTCTTCAAATTTAGAAATAGTGTGGGCATGTACTGCTCCTTGGGTTAATGTCTCCTCATTTCTGGATACAGAGTTCATTGGCTTCACCTTGTGTGTGTTTTTAAAGAAGAAAAACTTGTGCCATCTGGGAGAAAACAGACTTCAAGGAAAGAGGTCGAAAGGTGCTTAAACTATTTACATTTTAGCAGAAAGAGTAAATACATGTTAATGTCAAGAAGAAAGCTTTTTAACAGAGCTTAGTTTAGTCAATTATCCTGGTTTCTTTTATACAGAGTGACACATTTTAAAGAAGCAACTATTTAATCAGCAATCAGTCTGAGGTGTAGTAGGTATTTCAGAAGTAGGCAATGGAGATGAGGATGAGTGGGATTTTTAAGGAAGTTTGACATGAACATCAATGTTGCCTCTGGGCTGTAACCAAGGCACCTCTCTGTCTCCACTCCCTTGTCTGCCAGCACTAGCCAGGTTCCAACAGGGATGTGGGAATGGGCAAGAGTCTGTGCGTTTTGGTTGGTGGGTGGGTGAGGACATGTAAAAGTAATATCTTTTTGTTAGTGGTGGAGGTATCTAGGTTACCAGTGGCGAATCCGTATGGGTCTGTAGCAACCTCAATTCTTGCCTCCTCAGAAGACAAATTCAACTGAGGAGCATAAGGCAGAAAAACAGATTGAGGCAAGTTTCAGAGCAGGAGTGGAAGTTTATTAAAAAGCTTTAGAACAGGAAAGAAAGGTAAGTACACTTGGATGAGACCCAAGTGGGAATCTTGGAGGTCATGTGCGGTGTTTGACCTTTGATTTACAGTTTTATATGTTGGCATGCTTCCAGGGTCCTGCATCCCTTTTCCTTGATTCTTCCCTTAGGATGACCTGCCTGCATGTACTGTGGCTTTCTAGCACTTGGGAGATAAGCACGCGCAGTGGGTTTACTGGAGTCATATGCATGCTCACCTGAGGCGTTCTTCCCTTGTCTGGTGGAGTGCCTCATGCTTGAGCCCACTCACCCAATTCCTGAGGTCTTATTGAGAAGCTATCGATCACCAATTTCAGGTGTTTTCTATCTACAGGGATACTGCCTTTTCCTGGTGCTGGCTGCAACCAAGGATTATTTTAAAGAGGCAGTGTGACAACTGCTTGATCATCACTTGATGATCTCCTGACTTTCCTGGTGGGATGTGGTGGGGAGCCCTCTCCTGCCCCACTCATGACTGACCAGCTGCCTACTGTAACAATTTTACACTCTTCTCAGGGTCTTACTACTAATTTTTAAACTGCATAATTTACATTACTTCCTCTAAGTTCTTGCCATTATATTCTAGGACTACTCACAGTAAGGCCCCCAAACTGTTCCTGGTCTAAGTACAGAAATTGACTGTAAGCATTTAGAAACTTTTATAGCAATTTAATAGAGTAATTTTATGTATGTTGAACATAATAATAAAAGCTGGAACTTGACCAACATCTTCCCATTTCCCCCACCCCCTAACTCTTGGCAACCACTATTCTTCTCTGTGCTTCTCTGTGCTTCCGTGGGTTCTATTTTAGATTCCATATTTAAGTGAGGTCATACAGTATTTGTCTTTCTATGTCTGACTTATTTCACTTGGTATAATGTCCTTCATTTTCATCCATGTTGTGGCAAATGGCAGGATTTCCTTCTTTTTTAAGGTTGAATTACATTCCATTATATATATAATGGAATATTCTAAGTTTTGAGTAGTCTTAGAAGATAATGGCGTATAGACATATATAACATTTTCTTTATCCATTCATCTGTCAATGGAAATTTAAGATATTTTCTTATCTTGCCTATTATAAATAATGCTGCAAGGAATGTGGGAGCACAAATCTCTTTGAGGTACTGATTTCATTTCCTACTTTCAGTTATATAAGACATGTGGAAGATCTAATATATGACGTAGTAGCTACAGTTAACAATACCGTATTGTATACTTGCAATTTGCTAAGAGAGTAGATCCTGTGTTCTTACCAAAAAACAAAAGCAAAACCCAAATGGTAACTGTGTGAGTTAGTTGATGGATATGTTAATTAGCTTGATGGTGGTGATCATTTCACAATGTATACATGTATCAAAAATGAAGTTGTATATATTAAATATATACAATTCTTATTTGTCAGTTATACCTTAATAAAGCTAAAATAAACAAAAGCAAAAAAACTGGAGCTTGTATTTTATGTCTTTTTTCATTTCATTTTCCTAGTAATCATTGTTATTACACTTTACAAAGTATCAGTCTGCAATTGATTCCAAAATTTTTAAAAAGTTATTTCATAACAGATGGCTTGAGAATCACTGGTCTAAGCGATATTTAGACCACCTTTAAAAGTGTTGGTAAGGTGCTACTTTGGAGGACGAAGCTCAAGCAAAAGCAACCACTTATCCTGCTTTCTCTCTAGCCATGCTTCTACTTTGGGGCAATTGTGGGAGAGTAAGAGTCCAGTAAAGAAAAGGATGTTGATTGCTACAAATGCTTGTCCTTCTCATGCCATTCATTTCCCCCACATAATGATTTATGCCCATGGCACACTGAATGCTGACAGCTAGAATACTCTGGGCCACCTACATACCCCTGCTCTAGAAGTTCTGTATTTACCAGAAGTCAGTTGTATTTGTTTCCAATTTCACTCTTGTCATCCAGGCTGGAGCACAGTGGCATGATCTCGGCTCACAGCAACCTCTGCCTCCCAGGTTCAAGTGATTCTCCTGACTCAGGCTCCCAAGTAGCTAGCTGGGATTACAGGCACATGCCACCATGCCCAGCCAATTTTTTTTTTTTTGTATTTTTAGTAGAGATGGGGTTTCCCCATGTTGGCCAGACTGGTCTCAAACTCCCGACCTCAGATGATCCACCCACCTCAGCCTTCCAAAGTGCTGGGATTACAGGCATGAGCCACTGTGCCAGGTCCAAAATATTTTTAATATAACAGAACATTTAATTACATCAGTTCCCCCTTAACCCACCATGGTCATTTAATGATGATGATTTTGTCTATTTACACTAATTGTCAGGAGGCTCTTCCACCAACAGTGCCCATGGTTACTTTTGCATAATTTTCTCAACAGACTTAGTTCATCTTCAGACTGAAAAAATCACCTCTTCTATTTGGCCACCCTGAAGTCATCAAATATTGGTCTTCTATATGTGGCATTTTTAGGCATTTTCTCAGGAACATCAAAAATCTTTGTGTACAATATTCTTAACCTCTCTTGTGAACTCTCACATACAGCCAATCATTCTTTTACTAATTTTTAAAAGTAAACTCTCAAGTATGGTTTCTAATCACATTTTTAAAGACAGCTTCTACAGTATAGACAAAAAGCACTAAAGGTGTTCAGAGAAGGGAGAGACCATTTCGTACTAGAATGACAGATAATACATTATAAAAGACTTGGGGAGACCTTGAACGATAGGTAACATTGAAAAGTATGAGAGTTCAGGAAGAGCTGTAGGAGAAAAGGCATCAAGAGAGGAAGGCATGAGCCTATTAACGGAGGGAACAGTGGTGCCTGGTCCACCTTAGAGGAAGGTTAATACTGGCAATCATGGACTGTTAGATTAGCTACGAGAAAGTTTGTGACCTTATAGCAGCCATTCTGGTTGAATGCTCTCAGCTGGGCTCTAGGCACAGTTGCTTTCAGACTTTTTTTGGCAGCAATACACAGTAAGAAATGGATTTTAAATAGCAACACAGTACACACATGATGTATTATGTCTACATTTCAAGAAACGCACTTACTCTAATTACAGTCTAAGTGCTCTGATACTTTCTATTGAATTCAATTTCATTTAAAAATGCTGTTACCCACTGAACTTACTTCACTACCCAATACCCCAGTAACCGGTGTGACCTTCAGTTTGAAAAATACTGTCCACGAAAGTGGTTCTTAAAAAGAGGTGATTTTGCCCCCCAGTGGACATTTGGCAATATCTGGAAGCATTTTTGGTTCTCACTAATGGTGGGGACTGGGGTGGGGGAGGGTGGAGAGCTACTGGCATCTAGTGGGCAGAGGCCATGGATGCTATTAAACCTCAATGCACAAGTCAGCCCATGTCTCCTCCACCCCCAACAAAAAAAATTATCCAGACCCAGTTATCAACAGTCCCAGATTAAGAAAGTCTGTCCTGGCCGGGCGCGGTGGCTCACGCCTGTAATCCCAGCACTTTGGGAGGCCGAGGCGGGCGGATCACAAGGTCAGGAGATCGAGACCACGGTGAAACCCCGTCTCTACTAAAAATACAAAAAATTAGCCGGGCGCGGTTGTGGGCGCCTGTAGTCCCAGCTACTCGGGAGGCTGAGGCAGGAGAATGGCGTGAACCCGGGAGGCGGAGCTTGCAGTGAGCCGAGATCGCGCCACTGCACTCCATCCTGGGCGACAGAGCGAGACTCCGTCTCAAAAAAAAAATAAATAAAAAAAGAAAGTCTGTCCTATTCACCATAGTATTGGAAGTTCTGGCCAGGTAAATCAGGCAAGAGAAAGAAAGCGTATTCAAATAGCAAGAGAAGACGTCAAACTATCTTTGCAGATGACATGATCCTATATCCAGAAAACCCCATCATCTTGGCCCAAAAGCTTCTTAAGCTGATAAGCAACTTCAGCAAAGTCTCAGGATACAAAATCAATGTGCAGAAATTGCTAGCATTCCTATATACCAACAACAGGCAAGCTGAGAGCCAAATCAGAATGATCTCCTCTTCACAATTGCCACAAAAAGAATAAAGTGCCTAGGAATACAGCTAACAAGGGAAATGAAGGAGGATCTCTTCAAGAAGAACTATAAATCACTGTTCAATCAAATCAGAGATGACACAAACAAACGGAAAAAAAATTCCATGCTCATGAATACAAAGAATAAATATTATGAAAATGGCCATACTGCCCAAAGCAATTTATAGATTCAATGCTATTCCCATTAAACTACCATTGACATTCTTCACATAACCAGAAAAACAAAACTATTTTAAAATTCATATGGAACAACAAAAACAAGCCTGAATAGCCAAGATAGTCCTAAGCAAAAGAACAAAGCTGGATGCATTATGTTACCTGACTTCAAACTATATACATGGCCATGGAACCAAAATAGCATGGTACTTGTATAAGAACAGACACATAGACCAATGGAACAGAATACAGAACTCAGAAATAAGACTGCACACCTACAACCATCTGACCTTTGACAAACATGATAAAACAAGCAATGGGGAAAGGATTCCTTGTGTAATAAATGGTGCTGGGACAACTGGCTAGCTATATGCAGAAAATTGAAACTGGACCCCTTCCTTACACCATATACAAAAATTAACTCAAGATGGATTAAAGACTTAAATGTGTAAAAAGTAAAGTAGAGGTTCCTCTTCAAAGACTTTCCTCCCTGTCTAGGAATAAATAGTAACTTCTCTTAGAAGCAAAATTTATTCAAAGACCTGTGCTAACATCCTTTTTTATTTTATTTATTTATTTATTTTTGAGACGGAGTCTCGCTCTGTCGCCCAGGCTGGAGTGCAGTGGCCCGATCTCTGCTCACTGCAAGCTCCGCCTCCTGGGTTCAGGCCATTCTCCTGCCTCAGCCTCCCGAGTAGCTGGGACTATAGGCACCCGCCAACACGCCAGCCAATTTTTTTGTGTCTTTAGTAGAGACAGGGTTTCACCATGTCAGCCAGAATGGTCGTGATCTCCTGACCTCCTGATCTGCCCACCTCGGCCTCCCAAAGTGCTGGGATTACAGGCGTGAGCCACCACACCCGGCAACCTGTGCTAGCATTCTTAAATATCTGCTAGCAGTAATAAAGAAATCAACGTACTTTATGTTCTTTGCCCCCACAATTTAGCCTAAATATTTGCCCTGGCATGCTTTCCCTGGTAGAAGCAAGCATTAGGTCATAGCCTGTTCCTCTTCCTTATTTGAAGGTGTTTTTACCTTTCTCAGCATTCCACAAGTTACTTCCTCCTTCCTTTGTTCTCCTCTGCCTATGCCTCTTTTAAAACGTTCTAAATTGCTAGCCAATCGGGGCAAATACAGAATATGAGGTCCTGTTCCAGCCAATGGAAATGGACACAGCAGTAGGATGGACACGTCAGGTTACAAATGACCCTGTCTCCTTTGTTCCATGTACTCTTGTGGCAAAACTGCGGTAAGTGTACCCTTTCTGCAGAAAGTATAAAAATGGCCTTGCTGAGGAAATTAAATTTATGTTCAAGTACTATTTCTTTATGGCACTGGGAAACAAGCATTTCAAACAAATGCAAAACCCCAAACTATTAAAAAACCCAGAAGAAAATCTAGGTAATGCCATTCAGGACATAGACATGGGCAAAGATTTCATAATGAAGATGCCAAAAGCAATTGTAAGAAAAGCAAAAATTAACAAATGGGATCTAATTAAACTAAAGAGCACAGCAAAAGAAACTATCATCATAGTGAACAGACAACCTCAGAATGGGAGAAAATTTTTGCAATCTATCCATCTGACAAAGGGCTAATATCCAGGATCTACAAAGAACTTAAACAAATTTACAAGAAAAAAACAAACAACTCCGTTGAAAAGTAGGCAAAGGACATGAACAGACACTTCTCAAAAGAAGACGTACATGTAGCCAACAAGCATGTGAAAAAAATCTCAACGTCACTGGTCATTAGAGAAATGCAAATCAAAACCACAATGAGATACCATCTCACACCAGTCAGAATGGCAATTATTAAAAAGTAAATAAACAACAGATGCTGGCAAGGTTGTGGAGAAAAAGGAAAGCTTTTACAATGTTGGTGGGAGTGTAAATTAGTTCAACCATTGTCAAAGACAGTGTGGCGATTCCTCAAAGACATAGAGGCAGAAATACCATTTGATCCAGCAATCCCATTATTGGGTATATACTCAAAGGAATAGGAATTAGTCTATTATAAAATATATGGACACATGTGTTCATTGCAGGACTATTCCCAATAGCAAAGACATGGAATCAACCTAAATGTCCATCAATGATATACTGGATAAAGAAAATGTGGTACATATGCACCATGGAATACTATGTAGCCATCAAAAATGATAAGATCATGTCCTTTCTAGAGACATGGATAGAGCTGGAAGCCATTATCCTCAGCAAACTAATGAAGAAACAGAAAACCAAATACCACATATTCTCACTTATAAGTGAGAGCTGAATGTTGAGAACACATGGACACGTTGTGGGGAACAACACAGACTGAGGCCTGTTGGAGGGTGGGGCTGAGAGGAGGGAGAGCATCAAGAAGAATAGCTAATGGATACTGGGCTTAATACCTAGGTGATGGGATGATCTGTACAGCAAACCACCATGGCACATATTTTCCTATGTAACAAATCTGCACATCCTGCACAGGTCCCCCTGAACTTGAAATAAAAGTTGGAAATTAAAAAAAAAAAAAAGAAATTCTGTTAGAGAGAACCCATTAATAGAATGGAGGGGTTAGCTCCTGAAATTGTATTTCTATTTTTCCTTAGCAACCGAGACTCAAGTAGCTTTGTATTGCCATTCTGCAACTTCCAATAAGTAGGGCTGGATGAGAATTTACTACCTTAGTTAAAATTGCTAGATGCCCTTAGTTCCCTTCCATAACACAAATGTACAAAGATAAAAAGTCAAAAATCCTGGAGCTGTTAATTCAAATACCACTTCCTATATTGTTCTTAGAAATATATCCTAAAATATTTAAGCTATCACTGTACAAATTCTAAACTTCATGAACTGGCTATATAATGGTTAGCTATGTGTAGTTTACATGTTTTTAAAATTCCGCATTGGTGTTCTATTTGGATGGCTTTGCACATGCCAGTATGCCCTTCCTGAGGCCATGAGTAACACTAAACATGTTAACTGCTATAAATTTTGTGACATTGTAGAACCATGAAGTTAACACTGGAGGGTAAAACAGGGAAATGGCTGTAATAAAGAAAAGGCCATGGTTTCTTCTACTGAGGAATTTACAATATGGAAAGACAAAAATTTGGAAAGTCAAAACACATTCAAAGGAAATAATTCATTCACAGGGCAGCATATGGAGAAGTGCTCATTAAGTACTTCTCTCTTTCTCTGTCTCTCCCCTTGCACTTGAGAAAGCAAGCTAACATATTGTGAATAGCCTATAGAGAGGCACATGTAGCAAGAAGCAAATGTTTTTAGTGGCCTACAGCCATCGAAGAGAACTAAGGCCTGCCAATAGCCACATGAATGAACTTTGACCTGGAACTTCTAATGCCTGTCAACAGCCACATGAGTGAACTTAGAACTGGATCTTCTTCCAGTGAAACATTGTGACGGCTACAGCCCCAAGCAATACCTTGAGTGCAGCCTTATGAGAGACCCAGAGCCAGAGGACCTAGTTAAGCTGTGCCCAAAAACTGAAATAAATGTTTGTGGTTTTAAGTCAATTATTGTGAGGTAATTTGTTACATAAAATAGATAACTAATACAGATTATTAAATTCTCCAACTATGCTTGTGGAATTATCTATTTTGCTATCAAATTTTATCAACTACTGCCTCATGTATTTTGAAGCTCTCTCGTGGGCCATACGTTTATGATTGTTACACCTTCTTGATAAATTTTTATCATTGTGAAATGTTCTTCTTGATCTCTTGTGATATATTTTATCTTGAAATCTCTTTCATCTGATCAATATGACCATTCTCATCTTCTTATGCTTACTATTTGTATATTTTTATATCCATTTACTTTCAACCTATACCTTTTATTAAAATACATCTCTTTTAGACTGCATATTGTTGAGTCTTGTTTTCTTTTTAGCCATTTTGACAATTTATTTGGAATATTTAGGTAAGAAATTTTTAAGGTAACATTATTAACATATGTTTGAGTCCACCAATTTTTTGTGTGTTTTTAGTTTGCGCCCTCTGCTTTTTGTTCCTCTTTTCTTCCTTTCTTGCCTTTTATCGATTTGATTTTTTTAGAAATACATTATTATTTCCTGATAAATGTTTACTTAAAATTCTTTGCATTTTATTTATTTTTTTCATTTATTTGTGTTTGTTTGTTTGTTTGTTTATTTATAAAGATGAGGTCTCACTCTGTTACCCAGGCCGGGCTGGAATGCAGGAGTGAAATAATAGATCCCTGCAGCCTCTACTTCCTGGGTTCACGTGATCCTCCCACCTCAGCTCCCAAGTAGCTGGGACTACAGGTGCATGCCACCACACACTGTTAATTTATTTTTTTTTTGTAGAGATGGGGGTCTTACTCTGTTGCACATGCTAGTCTGGCAGTCCCTTAAGTTCTCATCTTGGCCTCCCAGAAGTGTTGGGATTACTGGTGTGAGCCACTATGACCTGCCTGCATTTTATTTCTTAATGATTTCCCTAGAGCTTATGTTATTAATCCCTAATTCTATAGCCTGTTTATAGTTAATAATGTATTCTATGCTATCATTGTCATAGGTATTATATCTATATACGTTACAGTACAAGACAATGTTATCATTTTGTACTGAACCGTTATGTGGTTTATAAAGCAATTAAGCAGAAAAGAGCAAAATTTTTTTTAAAAATAGCCCTTGCATTTAGGCAGATAGTTACTGTTCTGATGCCATTTATACTTTTCTAATGATCTAACTTTCCATCTGGAATTATTTCCCTTTAACCTGAAGAACTACTTTAGCATTTCTTGTAATGCAGACCTGGAATTATCTTAGTTTTCTTTTACCTGAAAATGTCTTTATTTTTCTTTCATTTTTAAAGAGTTGTTTTGCTGAATATGGAACTATAGGTTTATAGTTTTATTTTAACACTTAAATATTTCTGCTTCATTATCTTGTGGACTCCCTTGTTTCTGATGAAATTGGGTATTAAGTGGATCTGTCTCCGATTGTCTCTGTCCCCCATCCCCACTGTCTCCCATCCCCAGCAGCCCCCGCCCCTGTTTCTTACCATTGCATCTTACTCTTTCTCCTTTCAAGATTTGCTCTTTATCTTTGAATTTCTTTGTTTCCTTCCAACTCATGTTTTAGGTGCAGGTGGTACGTATGCAGGATTATCATATGGGTAAATTGGGTGTTGTAAAGGCTTGGTGTACAGATTACTTTGCCACCCAGGTAATAAGCATAGTACTTGATAGGTAGATTTTTGATTCTCACTCTTTCCCACCTCCACCATCAAGTAGGCCCCAGTGTCTGTTGTTCCCACCTTTGTGTCCATGTATTCTCATTGTTTAGCTCCCACTTATATGTGAGAACACGCAGTATTTGTTTTTAGTTCCTGTGTTAGTTCTCTTAAGGTAATGGACTCCACCTCATTCCTATTGCTGTGAAAAACATGATCTCATTATTTTTTTTATGGCTACATAGTATTCCTAGAAACATCTAGGAAGTCATTTCAATAGTTTGACTGTGATGCTCCTTGGCATGAACTTCTTTTTTGTTTACTCTGCATGGCATTCACTGAGTATCTCAAATCTTCCCATTTCTGTTTTTCATCAAATTTGGAAAACTTTGAACTACTATTTCTGAAAATTTTTTCTGCCCCATTCTTTCTCATCATCTTTTGATATTCCATTTACACATATGTCAAATCATTTGATAACACCTAAGAGTTATCTGAATCTCAGTTTATTGTTTTTCTCTCTGCATGCTGAGTTTTGCTCTTGTTGCCCAGACTGGAGTGCAATGATGCAATCTTGGCTCACTGCAACCTCTGCTTCCCAGGTTCAAGCAATTCTCCTACCTCAGCCTCCCAAGTAGCTGGAATTTTAGGCACATGCCATCGTGCTAATTGTGTATTTTTAGTAGAGATGGTGTTTCTCCTTGTTGGTCTGGCTGGTCTCAAACTCCTGATCTCAGGTGATCCACTTGCCTCGGCCTCCCACAGTTCTGGGAATACAGGCATGAGCCACTGCATCTAGCCTCACATAAGGTAATTTTGATTTATCTATCTTCAAATATATTTACTTGTTCCTCTGTCGTTTCATTTGGCTTAGTCTATTGTGAATTTTTAATTCCAGAAAATATATCTTTTAATTTTAGAATTTCCATTTAGTTTGGTTTTATTGTTTCTCCCTCTCTATTGAGGTTTCTTATATTTTTGCTGAGAGTTTTACTTATTAAAACCATATTTTGTTTATCTCATTGAGGGTAGTTGTTATAGCCACTTTAAAGTATTTGTCTAATAATTCCAACAACTGTTTATCTCAGGGTCAGGCTCAACTGATTATTTTTCTCTTTAGGCTATGTTCTATTTTCTTAGTTCTTTATATGCCTAGCAATTTTCTGCTATATCCTGGATACACTGAATGTTAAATTATGAAGATTTGTGTTTCTCTTATTTTTCTCTCATGAGCTTTTTTTTTTTTTTTTTTTCAGTTGCAAGATTTAATAGAGTGAAATTGAGTCAAAACAGAGCTCACATACAAAGGGAGGGGACGCAAAGATGGTAGCCATTGCTGGCTCGAATGCCTGGATTTATATCCCTATCATTATCCCTCCCGCTGTGCTCTCAGGCAATAGATGATTGGCTATTTCTTTACCTCCTGTAATTTACTAATTAGCATTTTAGTGAGCTCTCTTTACTATCTGATTGGTTGAGTGTGAGCTAAGTTGCAAGCCCCATGTTTAAAGGTGGAAGTGGTCACCTTCCCAGCTAGGCTTAGGGATTTTTAGTCGACTTAGGAAATCCAGTTAGTCCTGTCTCTCAGTCCCTCCTCTCAACAGGAAAACCCAAGTGCTGTTGAGGAGGTTGGCCAATGGCCACTCTTACTGCTTCCTGCTGAACTGGGGCATAGTAGAGGTTGTGCAGTTGAGATTTCCTTGGGAGGGGTGCCTTTGATGTCATTAACATCAGAGCATGGGCTAGCAGGCTGGTCCAGGGGTCCACGGTAGATCTTAGTCATGGACTGCATCTGGGGCTCCATTTGAAGAACTATCTTCAATTCTGGAAGAGACAAACTTAACAAGGAAGTTCAAGATACAGGGTTCAAAGAGGAGTAGCAATATTATAGCTGCTAGAGGTCCTAAGAGGGGGAAAATCCAAGGCATCCATTGGCTGAGGAGGCCCCAGGGTCCAGTGTTTTGAAGCTCCTCTGCTCTATGTTGTATTCGATCTCAAATTTTTTTAACTTTCTCAGTGATGATTCCAGATTGATTAACATAATAACAGCATTCTTCCCCTAAAAATAAACAAGTTCCCCCTCTTTAGGCAGTTAGCAAGTCTAAAGCTCATCAATTTTGAAGGACTATTGCTGCTAGGGAGTTAAGTTGATCTTGCAAGGTGACTAGGGAGTCGGCAACCCGTTCCATGTCACCATTTAATTTTTGAGATAGTTTGTAGTAGAACTGAGTAAAGGTTGTGATACTGCCAATGCCAGTACCCAGTCTACCTAGTACTCCTGCTCCAATAACAAAAGGAAGAATGGGTACTCTTTTGTTGCAGGGCTTAGGTACAACATGACTGTATAAATCTTGTTCGGTGTAGATGGTCATAGGGGGCACTAAGAATGAGAGGAAGCACATAAATTCTGAAGAGCCATTCAAACAACTATAGGCTGAGGTACCACAGACAAAAAAATGTTCCTGAGGGTAGGCAGACTATTCATGTGGGAGGAGTTACCCACCTGATGCAAAGGGAGTTGGTTGTGTCTATAGTATTGCTAAATTTTACACAGGTGAGGTTTGAGGTATGGGTTATTTCTAGATTGGAAACAAGAAGTCCTACTAAAACAGAAGTGGTGTTTATTTCTGTGCTGAAGTTGCTCCATTGTTCAGGTATAGGGATGGAAATGTATGGCCTGAAGTGTAGGGGGAGGCACAGTCAACAGTTAGTAGGGTTTTGGGCTGAGACCTCATGGATCCCAGTGAGGGTGGTATTAAATAGACTCACCAGGCGAGTATGGGTATGAAGCATTTCATGTAGTTTTAAGAGATCTAGTCCTTTGTAGGGGCTAGGGGTGCTATGTACCCGGGTCAGTTGGTAGATTACTTTCTTTACATGTTTTTCTCTTGCCTGATCTTGAAATCCACCCCCATGAGACATACTGGTATGGGTGAAGTAAGTCTAACAGACAGTAGCTCTAAGTCCTCCAGGACAACTAGGATTAATCATTTTCTTGTCCAATAATGAATATTTGCAAAGAGTGGCAGAGTTATAGCAGTTGCAGGGCATATGGGTGTGGGCAGTGAAGGTGGGGGTTCCCTTAGATAAACTCCTATATGATGGGCCATCAATATTTCCAGGACACCACGTTCTCCATAGAAACTCTTGGTAAGGGGAGCTACTGGTCTTGCAGCAGCATGGAGGGGGTGCAGTGAGAGTGAAAGGGGTTAAGAGAACAGTAAAGAGAAAAATATGATAAGAGAGGGCCATGGGGATTTCCAATTTTAGTTACTTTCCTCACAGTTGTCTGACAGCCACAAATCTCCTTTAGCAGTGAGTATGCCATTCACATCATGAGATGCCCACACAGTAAGATCTCTTCCCTGTATTATTTTAACTGTCTCAGATACTAAGACTGCTACTGCTGCCACTACCCGTAAACAATGAGGCCAACCCTTTGCCACTACATCAATTTCCTTACTCAGGTATGCCACGGGTTGCAAGCTCGTCCCTTGGACTTGTGTAAGGGCTCCTAGAGCTATTCCTGTTTTATCTGTGACATATAAAGAAAACTCTTGTCCTGATGGCAAGCTTAACACTGGGGCTTGGGTTAGGGCCTTCTTTGGGGCCTGGAAAGCCACTTCTGCTTCAGGTGTCCATCTTACTAAATGGGTATTGGCTTTCTGAGTTTCCTTAATTAGTGTATATAATGGTCTGGCTATTTCGCTGTACCTGGAAATCCATATTCGTCAGAAACCTGTTATGCCGAGGAACTTTCTTAGTTTCTTTAAGGTTTTGGGATGAGGAGAAGCCAGTATAGGCTGGATACATTCCTCACTGAGGGCCCTGTTGCTTTTGGATAATTTCAGCCCTAAGTATTTAGCCTGCTGTGAGCAGAGCTGAGCTTTTGGTTTGGAAACCTTGTAGCCACAGGTAGTGAGGAAATTTAAGAGCTCTTGGGTGGCTTGATGGCACAAGGTTTCTGAACTGTCGGCTAAAAGTAAATCATCCGCGTACCAAAGGACAAGAGTGTCCAGGTATGAGAATTGGCTCAAGTCTTGGACTAATGCCTAGCCAAATAGATGGGAGCTATCCCTGAACCCTTGGGGCAAAACAATCCAGGTGAGTTGAGACGTTGGGTTTGAAGGATCTTCAAAAACAAACAAGAATTGAGAGTCAGGATATACAGGGATGCAGAAAAAGGCATCCTTAAGGTTCAGGACTGTAAACCACTCTGCTTCCTCTAGTATTTGGGAAAGCAGAGTATAAGGGTTAGGTACAGCTGGGTATAGAGGGACAATGGCTTCATTGATAATCCTGAGATCTTGCACTAACTTCCACTGTCCATTGGGTTTCTGTACTCCTAAAGTTGGAGTATTGCAGGAGCTATTGCATAGTTTTACTAGACCTTGGGATTTAGGTCCTTAACAGTCTTTTGGAGTCCTTGTTGGGTCTCAGGTCTAAGGGAGTACTGCGTTCGGTAGGGAAAGGAGGCAGAATCCTTTAGTTTAACTTGAACAAGACAGGCATTCTTTGCTCAGCCATATTGTCCTCCTGTTGCCTAGACTTCAGGATTAATTCTTTCCTCAAGCAGGGGACAACAAACGAGTGTTCCTTTTCCTATGTTCAGGTGTATAATGGCCCCTGCTTTTGCTAGACTCTCTCTCCCTAACAAGGGAGTGGGGCTTTCAGGCATAATTAGAAAAGCATGTGAAAAGAGTAAAGTTTCCCAGTCACAACTTAGTGGCTGGGAGAAGTATCTAGTGACTGGCTGTCCTAGGACCCCTTGGATAGTGACGGATCTGAGGACAGTTGTCTGGGACAGGAGAGTACGACAGAGAAGGCTGCGTCTGTGTCCAGGAGACAGTTAACCTCCTGGTCCTCAATGGTCAAGCATACCCAGGGCTCTGTGAGGGTGATGGCATGGGCTGGCACTTGCCCCGGGCACCCTCAGTCCTGCTGCTGGATCATCTGGTTAGTGGCTTCTGACTCAGATGACCTTCATCCCCTGGGGCAGTGGCTCTTCTAGTGACTCCCTTGACATAAGGGGCATGGACGAGAGGGTGGCTTACTTCTACTTGGACAATCTTTTTTAAAGTGTCCTTGTAGACCTCACTGGAAGCAAGCCCTATTAGATATTCGATTTGCCCAGCTTTTCCCTTTTCCAGAGCCTCCAAAGTTCGCTTACCTGAGGGCCATGACTAAAGTGGTGGCCTTTTTTTAATCCCGTTTGTCAGGTTCCACCTGCTCCTCCTCATCTCTATTATAAAAAACTGAGGTTGCCAAGTTCAATAGGTTTCTAAGTTTTGCTCTGGGCCTAAGGCGGACTTTTGAAGTTTTTTCCTAATGTCTGCAGCTGACTTATCCTTTAACTTATCCTTTAAGATTAGTTGGCCTTCAATAGAGTTAGGTGACAGGGAGGTATGCTCCCTGTATGCTTCCTTAGTATCTCCAGAAAGGCAGTAGGATTTTCTTCCTTTCCCTGTGTTATAGTGGATGTCATTAAATAATTCATAGGCTTCTTCCTAGTTTTCCTTAGTCCTTCTAGCACGCAAGTTAGCAAATGTCTGCGGCACCAATCTCCATGCACTGATTCTGTGTCCCAGTGAGGGTCTACACTGGGAAATGCCTGCTGGCCTGTGGGGAATCATTCTCTTTCCTCTGTTGTCATCCTATCGTTGACCTGACTGAGATACCAGAGATTGCCAAGCTCTCGGGCTGCAGTTATGGCGGCACTTCTCTCATTTAGGGTTAGTGTCTGATTTAGCAGTAACATTATATCTCTCCATGTCAGATCAAAGGATTGTCCTTACCCTTGTAAAACATCAGTATAATGATCAGGGTTATCTTAGAATTTACCTAGGTCTATTTTAATTTGCTTTAAGTCTGAGAGTGAAAAAGGTACATGCACTATGGCTGGGCTGAATTCTCCTCCTCCCACCGCTTGGAGGGGGCATAATCGGGAAATACTGGCACTCTATGGTTCATTGTTTACCTCTTTGTCTATCTCCTTTCGGACTGTTTGGGTTAAAAGGGGGTCCTTATTAGTTGGGGAAGGAGTCGGGTTGGGGGAAGCTGGGGTAGGGAGGTAGACTCTGAGGGCTTTCTGTAGGGCATAAATCATACTTTTTACATAATTGCGAGTTGTCTCTTAATGAAAAGAAAGTTTTACATATGGCACTTCACTCCATTTGCCTTCTTTTCAACAAAAGAGGTCTAGCTGTAGGATGGTGTTATAATTTATACTTGCCTCAGGAGGCCAGGTTTCTCCCCCTTGAAGAGGATATCGTGGCCAGGCGGTACTGCAGAAGTATATAAGTCGTTTCTTTCTTAGCCTCTGAGGGTCAAATTGGTCCTAATTCTCCAGAATACATCTTAGGGGCATTTTTGCCTAGGGGGGAACGTTTCCCATCTGAAAAATGAACATACGGATGCCAGCACCCCTAGTCATTTTCCGATGAGCATTAGTCCTAGAGCATCCTCTGTGGTCTTAATGTTTATTCCTTTCCAGGGTGCGTAACCACCCATGGACCTCTGCTTATCGGATTAGTTACACTCACAGATGTAGCAGTCCTGCACCCATTTTCCCGCCTTTCTTGACCACAAAGAAAGCAGTCCAGGCTGCTGGATCCTAATGGTCCTTTACCAGCGTGCCCAACATTGTCTCTGTGCTTAGAGGTGAGTCCTAGAGCTGGGCTGGGTTCCTGAGTATTTCATAACAACCCAGCTGCCCCATCAAGATGCATTCCCATAAACAGTTCTTATGCTAATTCGTTTCCTTGTGTAGGTAACCTTTTGTGTCAGGATAGAGATAGTCTTGCAATTCTGTAGGTACTTTAAGCTTGGCTGAGTGCAAACAGCTCCCACATTTGAGGAGACCAATTGTTAGGCAATTTTTCTAACTCTGCTTCCACAAGAGTCTCCATATCTATTACTGAATACCCATTGTGGTTTTTTCCTCAATCACCTGGGAGGAAGCATGTATCATCCTGTCCTGAAGGGAGTTCCTCCTGGGTCTGGTCAGACCTTTGTATGGTAATTAATATTTAAATCCCCTGTTAGGAAATCTGCTGGGTTAAGGGAATTATCAGTGGTTAGTGTTAAATTACCTTTTTCTAACAGAATAGCCCCATGCTTTAAGATTTTTGAATTAGTAAGCTACCTTTTTGCTTTTTTGACTTAGAATAATTCTGAATCGGTGAGGTGTGCTCACAGTGAGGTTTTCTGTAGAAGTTACTTTTCTACTTTCTTCTGTTAGCAAAGCAGTTGCCGCTCCTTGATGATTGAATGCATTCGCAGGTTACTGGGTTAAGGATTTTTGATAGGAAAGCTAGGGGTTGTCAGTGGTCTCAGTGTTCTCAGGCTACACCTTTGTTTACACTGACAACAAGGTAGCATTGGAGTGTTATAGGGTCATGGAGAAGACCTACAATTATCAATTATAGTTTTTAAATTTACCCTGGCTTTTAAAGGAATAGGGCACACTGTTTTTTCTTTACTACTTGGGACCCAAAGAGGGCAACCCGAGTGTTGTTTCTTTTGTTTTAGCAGGTGATTTTTCTGGGTGGAAGGTGGGACTGGGCTTGAGCTTCAAACGTTATTTTTTGGGCAGCATCTCCCTTATCTGTTCAGATTGAATTTAAATACGTCTGTGTGCAGGAATTACCCATGAGTTGTCAGTTTGCAACCTCTATATTAGAATGTTATGATCTTTAATTGAGATGCCTTTAGTCTGTTCTACAAATGCCTGGTTCAGAGATCACTAAAAAATGTGGGTAGACAGAATTTGGATATGTGTTCTCTGGTTCTTTCTCAGGTAGGATTCTCCCCTTGGCTTCAGCATTTAGTTTATTGGATTCAATGTTTTGGTTTCACAAGTCAGAAGACAAATCCCAGCCAATTCATACACCAAGCCTGAGCCACACAGAATTTACCCATGTAACAAACCTGCACATGGACTTCCTGAACTCAAAATAAAGGTAGGGAAAAAAAGTAGGGAATAAATGACCAAAATAAAATAAAACAATCAGAACACATGCAGGAAGCAAAGTGATCACATCTGTCATGCATCAACTTATGTTTTCCCTGTGAAACTTTGCATACATTGATTACAGAACTTGTTGGAACCGAACTCTCGATTCCCTCCTGGGCAGGGGTCGCCGCGAAGGATCACCGACACGAGATTCACAGCAGAGAGTTATTTATTGCTAGCGCGCTAGGGTCCCAAGCTCTAAGTTGGCCCTGGGACCCCGAACGCTTATTACAGGCTGTTTATATAGGCAAACATAAGTTCAAACACAGCTTTTGGCGCGAAGTTCAAACAAAGCTTAAGGCGCAAGATGATTGGGTCTGGCTATGGCCTGAGCAAGGTGTCTGGTTCTGATTGGTCGGGGCTTGACCTTATGGGTTTCTTTCCTGGTATGGTTTAGGGCTGGACCTCATGCGATATTTTCCTAGAACTGTTTAGGGCTGGACCCCCTGATGTACATTCCTGGAATTGTTTTTCTGTTTGAGTTCCGGGAACATTGAGGGGCTATCCATGGCCATCTGGTGTTAATGTTTAAGTTTTATGAGGCCTAGTTTCAAACTTACCTATATGGTTGACTCAGGAGAGGAAGGTTGGGCTGAATCAGTCTTTTCCAGGCAGAGGCATGAAAGTCTCTTTCTCTCTTGTGAAGCAGACATCAACCCAACTGCATATGAGAAGAGAGCATAGAGGGAGTCAAGTTGGAGAGATCTGACTGTCTTCTCCTGTTCTGGCCTATGATCTGTACTTCACACGTTTACCCACCGCTAATCTCGATTATGGAATAGGAACCATAGCATGGCACCGATAACAATCCTTGTGCACCAGGAACTAACTCAAATGGATCAGAAAAGCCTAGGGATATGGGGATTGTGCTAAAAGGAGCAGCGGTGGCATTCCTGAACACTGAGAAGAACGTTTCCAACATCTGAAGAGATGCTACATTTTCCAGCCTACTAGGCTGAAAGATAAAACAAACAAACAAACAAACAAAAAACAACTTTTGTTGATTCCTCTGAAAACTTGAAAATTTAACTGAAATATGTAAATGAAATTTTAAATACATATGAAATGTGAGGCTTTCTCCTGTCATTTGGTCCATAAATTATGTTCCATCAGAGTTACATCATAAAATTCTTCCATTGCAGACAAACTACTGGTCTTTCTGTTCCTATAAATTATAAACCCAAGATGTGTCAAATTATGTAGTGAAAGCCAAATAGAAATTTGTTCTTTAAAGAACTTCATAATAAAAACCAAAACGGAACAAACAAATGAGCCAAGCATGGTGTGCACACCTGTAATCCTAGCTACTTGAGAGGCTGAGGTGGGATGATTGCTTGAGCCCAAGAGCTATGATCATGCCATTGCACTACAGCCTTGGTGACAGAGCAAGACCCCATGTCTGAAAGAAAAAAAAATGCATAATGAACTCATGAGTCCCTCTATTCAGCATAAAAAGTTACCATAACTTACCAATTATGTTCCATTTTTCTTTTTTTTTTTTTTTACTGGAATATTTCTAGAGAAATCTAAGCCATTGTATCACTTTATCCTAAATACTTCAGACTCCTATATGTGTCTATAACCAATAAACATATTTTCTTGTTTATCTTACTATTTATCCATTATTACAAACAAATAAATTAATAATTATTCCCTGTCATGATTTAATATCTGTTCTATATTCTAAGTTTCCTACACTACATCAAAAATAGCTTTTATTTGTTGTTGTGTTTGTTTCAGGATCCAAACTCCACTTCTGATTTTCAGAGATTCTATCACAAAAGTATCTTATTTCTAAAATTGCCACCTTCCCTCACCTAGTTTTCATGTCATTTCATTAAGTTAATGGAGAAATTACATCAATTGACTTGTAGAATGTCCTACATTTTTGACTTGGTGTCATCTAACTTGTTTCTCTATCTGCCATATTTCCTATTAAACTGAAAGTCAGATCCAGAGGCTTGCTTAAATTCAGCTTGAATTCCTTGGGCATGATGCTTCAGAGTGCTATGTACTTCCTCTGTGTTGTGCTGTGATATCTCGTTGTCTCCTGTTAATGATGGTCATTAAGATTGATGAGTGAGTTCCTGTGTTATCAGTCCAATTCATCCATTGTATAATCCCCATAGCCTTTCTCCTAATGGTTTTAGCATCTGCTGATGATTGTTACCAAGATCCATTATTTTACTACATATTGCAAAATGAAACATAATAAAACAAAACAAAATGATTTCTTAATTCTATAATTCTTCTACTTTAAAAAGCTTGTATTTGTCTACAAAGAAGGAATTTCTCCAGTCAACTATTTGTGTTCCCTGAAATAAGGTTTATTGAAAAAAAAATGTGTTTTCTCTACATCAATTTTTAGAACAAAAGGTTGGTAGTCTAGTCAGAAAAATCTAAGTGTGGAGTGCACTTAGCTGCTGGCTAAAAATTGCTGAGATGGGAATGTACTTATCTCCCTTTCACCAAGTAAACATGCAGTTTCCATCCAACAGACACTCCTGACCACTCTCCACTACATTCAAGTATTCACTTACTGTTTTATGCCTGGGTTTTATATTTGTTTTCTTCAGTGGGATGGAGGAGAGAGTTGTCAGGTAGGATGATAATATATCATACCTAGAAATAAAATTCTCTGTAGTTTAAATTTTTTAAATGAATACTTCAAAACATAAACAAAAATAGAAAATTGTACAATGGACCCACATATACCAATCTCCAGACTCAGTCTTCATCAATATTTCCCTCACTTGCCACATCTATTTCTTTTGGTTCTTTCTCATTTTTCATAAGTATTTAAGACAAGTCTCAGACATCACATAATGTCACCTCTACATACTTTTTATGCATGCCTAACAATCATGGATACTCTGTTCCATAACTCTTATTTATGGTTAGTGAGAATGTAAATGAGTACAGTCATTATGGAAAACAGTATGGAAGGCTCTCTAAAACTAAAAATAGAACCACAATACAATACAGTGCTTCACCCACATTTGTTGCAGCAGTATTCCCATGGCCAAGATATGGAATTAATTTAAGTGTCCATCAATATATGAATGGATAAAGAAAATTTTGTATATATACACAGGAATCTATTCAGCCATTAGAAAACTATGAAATCCTGTCATTTGCAGCAATGTTGATGGAACTAGAGGTCGTTATGTTAAGTAAAATAAGCCAGGGATAAAAAAGACAAATATCACACATTTTCACTCATATGTGGGAGCTAGAAAAGTGGATCTCATGGAGTAAGAATGTAGAGTGATAGTTGTCAGAGGCTGGGAAAGGTACGGTAGATGGAAAAAGATTGGTTAATGGGTACAAACATACACTTAGATAAAAGGAATAAGTTCTAACCTTTAACACCACAGCAGGATTACTATCATTAATAACAATTTATTGTATATTTCAAAACAGCTAGAAGAGAAGATTTAAGTATTCCTAACACAAAAAAATGACAAATGTTTGAGGTGATGGATAGTGTAAATACCCTAATTTGATAATTACATATTGTATGCATGTATCAAAATATCACATATATCTCACAAATATGTATTATTATTTTTTATAATCTAATATCTTGTCCACAGGTAAATATTCCTGGTTATTTAACATTGTGTGCTCAAATTAGGACAGAAACAAGATTTATAAATTCCACTTAATTGATAAATCTTTGGTCTTTGTGAATCTAGAACAGTATCCTCTCTCACCTTTATTTTCCCTGCCATTGACTAGTTAGAGAAACCACAACAGTTGTTCTTATGGATATACCACTTTCTGGATTTGTCTATGTCCTTCTTAGTTTCTCTGTCCTCCTTATTTTTACAAATGAAAATTAACTCTGGGGACTTAGTTACACTCACATTCAACCTCCTGGGAACAGTACTTCACAGAGGGTGCTGTGTGCCTGACATCACAATGGCTGGATAACCTAACAATTTTTACATTTCACTCTAAATCAGAAGCTACAAACTGACAACACATAGCCACATCTTTCACATAAACACATTTGAATTTAAATGTCAGTTGTTAATTCTTGTTTTTCTTGCACAGTTGTTTTTCCTATAGTACTTGAAAGGAAAATAAAAAATAATAACTTTCTGTAGGTGTATCTCAGTCAAAAGCAGGAAAGTGGAAGATCACTTTCATAGTAGTCAATTTTCATGCTGCTGATAAAGACATACCCGAGACTGGGAAGAAAAAGAGGTCTAATTGGACTTACAGTTCCACATGGCTGGGGAAGCCTCAGAATCATGGTGAGAGGCAAAAGGCACTTCTTACATGGCAGCAGCAAGAGAAAATGAGAGGAATGCAAATGCAGAAACCTCTGATAAAACCATCAGATTTCATGAGATTTATTCACTACCATGAGAACAGTATGGGATAAATTGCCCCCATGATTCAAATTATCTCCTGCCTGGTCCCTCCCACAACACATGACAATTATGGGAGTACAATTTGAGATGAGATTTGAGTGGGGACACAGAGCCAAACCATATCATTCCAACCCTGGCCCCTCCAAATCTCATGTCCTCACATTTCAAAAGCAATCATGCTTTCCCAACAGTGCCCCAAAGTCTTATTTCAGCATTAACCCAAAAGTGCATAGTCCAAAGTCTCATCTGAGACAAGGCAAGTCCCTTCCACCTATGAGCCTGTAAAATCAAAAACAAGTTAGTTACCTCATAGATACAAAGGGGGTACAGGCATTAGGTAAATAAAGCCATTCCAAAGGGGAGAAATTGGCCAAAACAATGCGTTTACAGGGCTCATGCAAGTCCAAAATCCAGTGGGGCAGTCACATTTTAAAGCTCCAAAATGATCTCCTTTGACACCAGGTCTCACGTCCAGGTCATGCTGATGCAAGAAGTGGGTTTCCATGGTCTTGGGCAACTCTGCTCCCGTGGCTTTGCAGGGTATATCCCCCCTCCTGGCTGCTTTCATGGGCTGGTGTTGATTGTCTGAGGCTTTTTCAGGTGCACAGTGCAAGCTGTCGACAATGGATCTACCATTCTGGGTCTGGAGGATGGTGGCCCTCTTCTCACAGCTTCACTAAGTGGTGCTCCAATAGGGACTCTATGTCGGGGCTCTGATCTCACCTTTCTCTTCTGCACTGCCCGAGCAGAGGTTCTCCATGAGGGCTCCACCCCTGCAGCAAACTTTTGCCTGGGCATCCAGGTGTTTCCATACACCTTCTGAATTCTAGGCGGAGGTTCCCAAACCTCAATTCTTGACTTCTGTGCACCCACAAACTCAACACCACATGATCTCTGCTAAGGCTTGGGGCTTCCACCCTCTGAAGCAACAGCCCGAGCTGTACCTTGGCTCCTTTTAGTCATGGCTAGAGTGACTGGGACACAGGGCACCAAGTTGCTAGACTGCACACAGCATGGGGTCCCTGGACCCGGCCCATGAAACCATTTTCTCCTAGGTCTCCAGGCCTGTGATGGGAGGGGCTGCCATGAAGACCTCTGACATGCCCTAGAGACATTTTCCCTATTGACTTGGGGATTAACATTTGGCTCCTCATGACTTATGCAAATTTCTGCAGCCAGCTTGAATTTCTTTTCAGAAAATCGGTTTTTATTTTCTATCATATTATCAGGCTACAAATTTTCTGAACTTTTATGCTCTGCTCCCCTTTTAAAACCAAATACCTTTAACAGCACCCAAGTCACCTCTTGAATGCATTGCTGCTTAGAAATTTGTTCCGCCAGACACCCTAAATCACCTCTCTCAAGTTCAAAGTTCCACAAATCTAGAGGGCAGAGGCAAAATGCCACCAGTCTCCTTGCTAAAACATAATGAGAGTCACCTTTGTTGCAGTTCCCAACAAGTTCCTCATCTCCATCTGAGATCACTTCAACCTCGACCTTATTGCCCATATTGCTATAGCATTTTGGGCAAACCTATTTAACAATTCTCTATAGAAGTTCCAAACTTTCCCACATTTTTCTGTCTTCTTCTGAGCCCTCCAAACTGTTTCAACCTCTGCTTGTTACCCTGTTTCAAAGTCACTTCCACATTTTTGGGTATCTTTTCAACAGCACCTGACTCTGCTGATAAAAATTTACTCTCTTAGTCCATTTTCACACTGCCGAAAAAGGCATACCCAAGACTGGGAAAAAAAAAAGAGGTTTAATTTGGACTTACAGTTCCACATGACTGGAGAGGCCTCAGAATCATGGCAGAAGGTGAAAGGCACTTCTTACCTGGTGGTGGCAAGAGAAAACGAGAGGAATTCACAAGCAGAACCCCCTGAAAAACCATCAGAACTCGTGAGACTTATTCACTACCATGAGAACAGTATGGGGGAAACCACCCCCATGATTCAAATAATCTCCCACCAGATCCCTCCCACAACATGTGGAAACTATGGGATTACAATTCCATAATTGTAGATTTGGGTGGGGGCACAGAGCCAAACCTTATCAACTACTGTTTCCCATGTCAAGATATTTCTTATTACGTCAGACAGCTTCACTCATTTATATTACCTGCCAGGTACCTGTAAGAACATGAACTGTGACTTCTGCTGTGTGTATATAGATATAGATATAGATATAGATATATAGATATATATAGATATATTCTCCAACCTATCATAGCAGGTATACCAGAAATCTGATCACTAGTGTTAAACCCACCCTTGGTAGTCAATTCCCATTTACCCAATCAACATGCAATTATTTTTGATGTGTTGAAAGCTTTGTGTCAGTGCATAGCTAAGCTCCAATGTAAAGCTTACATTGTCTGTAGTCTGTAGTTGCTTTTGTCTCTTTTAAAATTTTATTTATTTATTTTTTATTTATTTATTTTTTTTCGGAGTCTTACTCTGTTGCCAGGCTGGAGTGCAGTGGTGCCATCTCGGCTCACTGCATCCTCTGCCTCCCAGGCTGAAGTGATTCTCTTGCCTCAGCTTGCCAAGTAGCTGGGACTACAGGCACGTGCCACCACACCCAGGTAATTTTTGTATTTTTAATAGAGATAGGGTTTCACCATGTTGGCCAGGATGGTCTCAATCTCTTGACCTCGTGATCCACCCACCTCAGCCTCCCAGAGTGCTCAGATTATAGGCATGAGCCACCACGCCCGGTGTTTTTGTCTTTTTTTTCTAAATGACTTTTATGTTCAGAAGTACACGTGCAAGTTTGTTATATAGGTAAATTCAGTGTTACAGGGTCTTAGAAGTACACATTATTACATCACCAGGTAGTAAGCAGGGTACCCTGATATGATTTGACTGTGTCCCTAGTCAAAATCTCATCTTGAATTATAATTCCCATAATCCCCAAAAGGGCAGGACCAAGTAGAGGTAATTGGGTTATGAGGGCAGTTTCCTCCATGCTGTTCTCATGAATAGTGAGTGAGTCTTATAAGATCTGATGGTTTTATAAGCATCTAGTATTTCCCCTGCTTGCACTCACTCTGTCCTGCTGCCTTGTAAAGAATGTTCCTGCTTCTGCTTTGCCTTCTGCCATGGTTGTTAGTTTCCTGAGGCCTTCCCAGCAATGCAGAATTGTGAGCCATTTAAAGCTCTTTTCTTTATAAGTTACCTAGTCTCTGGTCTCTTTTCTTTTCTTTTCTCTTCTTTTCTTTTCCCTTTCCTTTTTCTTTTCTTTTCTTTTCTTTTCTTTTCTTTTCTTTTCTTCTCTTTTCTTTTCTTCTTTTCTTTTCTTGTTTTTAGTAACCTAGCCCAACTGGCTTGTTTTATTGGAGAAGGGCACTCGGAATAAACAACATGAGACAGCTGGGACCCGAGGCTGGGGAGAATCCCCTCTCCTCCCTATACATGCCCACTGCCCAAAAATAAAAAATAACCAACTATGGGAGAGCAGCCGAGACAGCCACTGGGGGCAGGGGAAGGAGACACGAGACTCGAGGGCAGTGGTGAAGACACCACACATGTGCTGGGAGGGCTCAGAGGCAGCAGCGCCACGAACAGCCCAGGTACAAGTCTCTGTGTCCTCCCTGGGCTTATGCATAAATACAGAGAGATGAGGCCTTCTCTCCTGCTGCTCTCCCTTCCGCTCCGTGCTGCTTGCTGCGGTCCCCGCTCCTCTTTCCACAAGAGGGCGAAGGGAAGCGGGGATGAACAAGTCATCACCGAATTGCAATCAGACCCACATCCATCAGCTTCTGGATCTTCTGTGCGATTGCAAGATTCTTTAAGTGTTTGCTGAGTGCCTGGGGGTCCTTCTGCATCTGTTCCAGGATAAGGCGCATGGCTATGTCACTCATGATCTGCTGCACCTTGGGGTCGGCCAAGGCTCCTCGCTTCACCTCTTCCGGGCTGTGGTGCCGGTTGTACTGCACCATCATACAGCGCTGGTAGCCGTCTGCCGCCTCCTTACAGCTCGAGTCCAGGTCTAGCACCTTCCAGTACACATCCATCGCTTTGGTGTAGTCCTTCATCGCTTCCAGGGCAGCGGCTTTCCGTGTATAACCCTTGATGAACCCTTGGCTCCAGCTGGATACATTCCTCACAGTCCTTGAGTGCCAGCTGGAACTCCAGGAGTTTGGCAGAACTCCAGGCAGCTCGATTGCTGTATAATCTGGCATCTTTCGGGTTCCTTTTGATGGTTTCTGTATAACGCTTCAGGTCCTGGGGATAGTCCCCTTTCTGAAAACACTAGTTTCTTTTGTTCTTCTCCTCCAAAGCCTGGTCCAGGTTTATGCAGGCCAGCCGTTCTTGCTCCTTCAGGATTTTCTCTGCCTGCTGGCATTTCTTGAGCACATCTGGAGTTTGGTGCTCTGCAAGAGACTTGTTATAGAAATGGATGGCATCCTTGTACCTTTCTTCTTTGAAGTAGGAGTTGCCAATTCGAGCATAGGCTTTGGCAATCCGTAGATGGTTTTCTGTTTTCTCTCCCACTTAAATGGACTTCCCACAAGGCTCCCTGCACTTACTGTAGTCGCCCTTTTCAAAGTATACCACTGCTTAATTGGTAATGTAAGTCATATTGCTGGGGTCCAGCTCCTTGGCTTTGTCGTAATGCTTCAAGGCTGGGTCAGTATTTCTTCTGGTAGGCATTGTTCTTCAGCTCTTTTTCTTTCAGTGCCTGCTTCTTCTTCTCTGGAAGATCTTCTTCCTCTGGCTCTGGCTTGGTCTCCTTTTTGGGAGGGGGTGGTGGTGGAGGTGTTGCAACCTGTTCCTCCTCATCCGTACTGCCCAGATCGACCTCAAGGAGGACACTGAGAGTGGTCATGATCCGGGGATCTTGTAGTTTGCTGCCCAGATCAGAAGGCTTGTTTTGTAGCTACTCTATCAGCTCCTGATAGTTAGAATCACTGAGCAGTGTTCTTGTCCTGGGATCACTCTCCAACTTCTGATACAGATTGGGCATGTTGAAAGCATTCATGAATTTTCTGTCTGCCAACTTGGCCTCCATATTCTGTAAACCCTCTTTCAGTTGAGAGTTATTTGCCTCTGTTTTAAGTGCTCCTTGTAGGTTCTCTTGGCTTCTTCAAATCGGTTTAAGAACTCTAGAGCTGCTGCTTTTTGTGAATAGCCGTTGCCCCAGTCAGGCTTTTAGGTCCATGGTCTTACAGCCATCCTTGTAAGCCTTCTGGTAGTCTCCTTTCTTGGCATAGGGGGAAGAACAGTTGCTGTAGAGCATGTGGTTGTGGGGATCCAGCTTAATGGCTTCTGAGTAGCACTGTAAGGCATCATCTATGTTGCCGTGCTCAGGGCCTTGTTGCCGTTCTCTTTCAGCTCGTTGACCTGCTTCATAGCACAGCACGGTCTGGAATCCCCTTGAACAGAATCTGTCCGCTCCTCCTTCCCAACCCAGTCTCTGGTATTTCTTCATAGCAGTGTGAGAAGGAACTAATACAGTAAATTGGTTCTGAAGTAGAGGGATGCTGCTTTAAGGATACCCGAAAATGTGGAAGCAGCTTTGCAAGCAGGTAACAGGCAGAGGTTGGAACAGTTTGGAGGGCTCAGAAGAAGACAGGAAAATGTGGGAAAGTTTGGAACTTCCTAGAGACTTGGAGGGCTCTGAAGACAGGAAGATGTGGGAAAATTTGGAACTTCCCAGAGATTTGTTGAATGGCTTTGACCAAAATGCTGATAGTGGTATGGACAATTAAGTCCAGACTGAGTTGGTCTCAGATGGAGATGAGGAACTTATGGGAAATGGAGTAAAGGTCACTCTTGCTATGCTTTAGCAAAGACACTGGTGGCATTTTGCCCCTGCCCTAGAGATCTGTGGAACTTTGAACTTGAAAGAGATGATTTAGGGTATTGGTGAAAGAAATGTCTAAGTGGTAAAGCATTCAAGAGGAGAAGAACATATAAAGCATTCAAGAGGAGAAGAACATGTAAGTTTGAAAAATTTGCAGCCTGACGATGCAACAGAAAAGAAAAACCCATGCAGATCACGAGGTCAGGAGATAAAGACCATCCTAGCCAAAATGGTGAAACCCTGTCTTTACTAAAAATGCAAACATTAGCCGGGCATGGTGGTTCGCGTCTGTAGTCCCAGCTACTCGGGAGGCTGAGGTGGGAGAATTGCTTGAACCTGGGAGTTGGAGACTGCAGTGAGCCTAGATCATGCTACTGCACTCCAGTCTGGGTGATAGAGCAAGACTCTGTCTCAATAATAATAATATAATAATAATAATAATAAAGTAATAAAAAATAATAATTTAATAATAATAAATTCCTGGAAATAGGTAAACCAGGAAGAAATAGAAACTCTGAACAGACCAATAACAAGCAGTGAGATTGAAATTGTAATTAAAAAAAACTGCCCCCCAAAAAATCCAGGACCAGATGTATTCCCAGCTGCAGTCTATCAGACATTCAAATAAAGATTAGTACCAGTAGTACTGAAGCCATTTCAAAAGATACAGATTTAGGGAGTTCTCTCCAAATCATTCTATGAAGCCCGTATCACCCTAATACCCAAACCAGGAAAGACATAACAAAGAAAGAAAACTGTAGACCAATATTTCTGATGAACATCGATGCAGAAATCCTCAATAAAATACTAGCTAACTGATTCCAACAGCGTATCCAAAATATATTCCACCATAATCAAGTGGGTTTTATACTAGGGATGCAGGAATGGTTTAAAATACAAAAGTCAATAAATGTGATAAACCACATAAATATAATTAAAACAAATATCATATAATCATCTCAATATATGCAGAAAATGCATCTGACAAAATCCAGCATTGCTTTATGATTAAAACCCTCAGCAAAATCGGCATTGAAGGGACATACTTTAAAGTAATAAAAGCCAACTATGATAAACCCACAGCCAACATTATACTGAATGGGGAAAAGTTGAAAGCTTTCCCTGTGAGAACTGGAACAAGACAAGGATGCCCACTTCCACCACTTACATTTAACATAGTACTGGGAGTCCTAGCGAGAGCAATCAGACAAAAGAAAGAAAGAAAGAAAGGGCATCCAAATTGGTAAAGAGATAAACTGTCGCTGTTTGCTGATGATATGATCATATACCTGAAAAACCCTAAAGACTTATCTAAAAAGCTTCTAGGCATGATAAATGAATTCAGTAAAGTTTCAGGATACAAAATCAATGTACACAAATTAGTAGCACTGCTATACACCAATAGCAACCAAGCCGAGAATCAAATCAAGAACTAACTCCCTTTTACAATAGCTGCAAAAAATATGTAAAATACTTAGGAATACACCTAAGCAAGGAGGTAAAAGATTTCTGCAAGTAAAATTGCAAAATATTGCTGAAAGAAATTATAGATGACACAAACAAATGCAAACACATCCCATGCTCATGAATGGGTAGAATCAACATTGTGAAAATAACCATACTGCCAAAAGCAATCTACAAATTTAATGCAATTTCCATCAAAATACCATCATCATTCTTCATAGAACTGGAAAAAAATCCTAAAATACATATGGGACCAAGAAAAGAGTCTGCATAGCCAAAGCAAGGCTAAGCACAAAGAATAAATCTGGAGGCATCACATTACCTGACTTCAAACTGTACTACAAGGCTATAGGCACCAAAACAACATGGTATTGTTATAAAAATAGGCACATAGACCAACGGAACAGAACAGATAATCCAGAAATAAAGTCAAATACTTACAGCCGACTGATCTTTGACTAAGCAAACCAAAGCATAAAGTGGGAAAAGGACTACTCTATTCAACAAATGATGCCGGGATAATTGGCAAGCCACATGTAGGACAATGAAACTGCAGAGTCATCTCTCACCTTATACAAAAACCAACTCAAGATGTATTAAAGACTCAAATCTGCGACCTGAAGCCATCTGAATTCTAGAATATAACATCGAAAAAACTCTTCTAGACATTCGTTTAGGCAGAGAGTTCATGACCGAGAACCCAAAAGCAAATGCAACCAAAACACAGATAAGTAGATAAGACCTTATTAAATTAAAAAGCTCTTCACAGCAAAAGAAATAATCAACAGAGTAAACAGAAAACCCACAGAGTGGAAATAATTATTCACAAAGTATGCATCTGACAAAGGACTGATATCCAGAATCTACAAGGAAGTCAAATGAGCAAGAAAAAATAATAATCACATCAAAGTGGGCTGAGGACATGAATAGATAATTCTCAAAAGAGGATATACAAATGGCCAACAAAAATATGAAAAAATGCTGAACATTACTAATGATCAGGAACATGCAAATTGGAACCACAGAGAGAGAGAGAGAGAGAGAGAGAGAGAGAAAGAGAGTGAGAGACAGCCGGGAAAACTGCCTTAGAAACCATCAGATCTCATGAGAACTTACTTGCTATCATGAGAACAGCATTGGAGAAATTGCCCTTATGATCCAATCAACCCCCTCCCTCGACACTTGGGGATTACAGGTCCCTTGCTCAACATCTGGGGATTACAATTTGAAATGAGATTTGGGTGGAGACACAGACCCAAGACATATCAAGGGGCATAAGGGATAAAAGGCTACACTTTGGGTATACTGCTTGGGTGATGGGTACACCAAAGTCTCAGAAATCACCACTAAAGAATTATCTATGTAACCAAACACCACCTATTCTCCAAAAATGATAGAAATAATAATTTTTAAAAATTAAATAGGCCGGGTATGGTGGCTCATGCCTGTAACCCCAGAACTTTGGGAGGCTGAGGTGGGAGGATCATCTGAAGTCAGGATTTTGAGACTAGCCTGGCCAACATGGTGAAACCCTGTGTCTACCAGGAATACAAAAATTAGCTGGGCATGGTGCTGGGCACCTGTAATCCCAGCTACTTGGGAGGCTGAGGCAGGAGAATCACTTGAACCCAGGAGGCAGAGGTTGCAGTGAACTGAGATTGCGCTATTGCACTACAGCTTGAGTGACAAGAGTGAAACTCTGTCTTAAATAATAATAATAATAATAATAAATAATTGAATAAACTTGTGATTGCATTATGAAGTTCTTGTAGTGAGTTTTTCAGCTCTATCAGATCAGTTTGGCTCATTCGTAAAATTGCTATTTCATCTTTCAGCTCCTGTATCATTTTACTGGATTCCTCAAAATCCTTGTATTGGGTTTCGACTTTCTCCTAACTCTCGATGATCTTTTTTCCTATGCAGATTCTAAGTTCTATGTCTTTTATTTCAGCCATTTCAGCCTGGTGAAGAACTACTGTTGGGGACCAGTGTGGTCATTTGGAGGTAAGAAGACACTGGATTTTTGAGTTGCCAGAGGTCTTGTGCTGGATCATTGTCACCCGTGTGGGTGATGTTCCTTTATTCTTTGAAGGTGCTCTCCTTTGGATGGTGTTTTTTGGTTTTATCTTCTTTGCTGCCCTTGAGAGTTTGATTGTGGTATAAAGTGGACTCAGTCAACGGACTTTATTGTTTTGAAGATTTCAGGGGCCCAAGACGCAGCTCAGCAGTCCTGGCCTGCATGCTGTAACCCTGGGCAGGTTGCAGCTGGGCCCCTGGCTTTGTTCTCTGGTCCCTCAAGATTAGGAACCTGTTGTGCTGGAAGGGCCTAGGTGTTCCTGGTCCACTGGCAACAACACTGTTGGGGTAATGGCAGAGAGTTCCATCCTTGCTTGTGCGTGTCAGCAGAAGTAGTGTTGGCTGTGTTTTTTAAGAAATGAAAAAATTAGGAGAAATTTGTTTAAAAATACAACCTTCATGTAATCTTGAAAATTAAAATGAAAATTAACAAAAAGAATTGACAATTCCCAAAGTTTTAAAATAAGCAAAACACCTTTAGGAATTTTACCATACATTTTATCACAATGTTTCATAAAGCTAAAGCATTAATGTCTCCCATATGCAATATTTTAACTTGGACTTTTTAAAGAGAAACAATTTTTAAAAAGCCATAAAGACATCATATGAACTGAGCTCTTGCAAATGTGGATTGTTGAAGAAGACACTTATTTTAAACTCATAAGGGATATAAATAAATATAAAACTTTAGTACCCAGGACATGCAAACCAGAATGATGATAAACATAGGTTCCATATTAAACATCATGTTTCCAGTTCTTTCGGGAACAATATATTTATCTAGTTTCTAAATTGAGACAAAGGAAGTAAAAAGGAGAGGTGAATTACCAAAAAAGCATGTTATCAGTGTTCTCCTTCAGATTGTTTTTGAAAGCTTTTAAACAGTGGGTGTGTAAGTTAAAGCTGCTTTTAGCACTTCCTCAACAGATCACCTTAGATTTTGCTAACTTGGCACCATTATAGGGGTCATATTTTCACACGGATGCACTCTTCCTGAACAGAATGTATTTGACAGAAACAAGTTTTTCTTTCATGCCAGGCATTTGTATGTTTGCTTTTTATAACAAACAGTAAGACAAAGCTCACCATTTTGGACTCTCTCCCAATATTTCCAATTTAGCTATGAAAACAAGATTTTTATTTCATGGTTTGGAGAAGTGTACTTTAAAAGTTAACTCTTTGAGAGAACACAGGATTTTTTCCTCAAAATTCATTTTATATTCTTTGATTTGAATTTTGTTTGTATTTCTTTGGATATCACAAAGTCTATCCTCTCATCACTTGAGTTGGTAAGGGAGATATTTTCATAAGTAGTCTTTTTTCTTTTTAACCTTACATGATTTAGCATTTTACTATAGTTATTTTTTTTAATATGTATTTTTGTTTGAGATGCTAAATCTGGTCTCCATAATCAGATTTGGGAGCAGCCTTTATTTTGTTGTTAGGTTTTTGGCAGAGTCTAGAAGGTCCCAAGCTGCCAAAGTTTTGTCTGAAAGCCTTTCGAGTTCAGCAGTTTTCATTCTCTATCCTGTCATAATGAATAGTATCTGCCACCCCCCCCCAAAAAAAAGGCCAAGTTATTATGACAGGTTAGAATCTTAATAGCATTAGGAAAAAATCTTGCAAGGTTATATCTAGAATATGTATTCAAATGAACCGTAAGTCTAATTCCAGTAGTTGCAAGGACAGCATGTCATGCAGCCTGTATTCCCAGTCTTCCATAGAAGTCAAAGCATCCAGTGAAAATTCTGACACTGAAAGAATTTCTGTTGAATTCTTCATTGTGAAGCAGTTATAAGAAGGAGGTTTGCTGGGCATGGTGGCTCACACCTGTAATCCCAGCACTTTGGGAGGCCGAGGTGGGTGGATTGTTAGAGCCCAGGAGTTCAAGACCAGTCTAGGCAACATGGCAAAACGCCGTCTCTACAAAACATACAAAACTAGCCAGGCACTGTGGTATACACCTGTAGCCCCAGGCACCTGGGAAGCTGAGGTGGGAGGATCAATTGAGCCCAGCAGTTCAAGACTGTAGTGAGCCATGATCAGGCCACCACACTCCAACCTGGGTGACAGAGTGAGACCCTGTCTCAAAAAAATAAATAAATAAAAAATAAAAAAGGCTGGCAAGAAGACCTATTTTTAAATAGATACACTTCCTTTAGGAAGAGAAAGAAATATGATTTTTTTCTACCTTTTTTACTTGTAAAAGAAAATGGGTAAATTAAAATGTGACTGTATTTGATATTTTCACTGAATGTAATTATCGTCATCATCGTCACCATGGTCTTTGTAAGCCTAAATGACTTATTTGGAAGATAATGTTAGTATATTTTACAGGTCATTTTAATTCTTTATTTTCATGCTTTCCTTTTAAAATTTGCTTTCTTTAGCCTCTGTACTATTCAAATATGCTATTATCATTCTTTTCAGTTCATAGGCCTACATTACTTACTGTCCAAATATAATATAACATTAGAACAGCTATTTGTGCTGAAGTATATCTCACCATTTTTAATGGGAGAAAAGATTATCAACTTTCTTATAGACAGGAAACTGATATACAGGGGTATTAGTTCATTCCATAGCACATAGGAGTGCTACTTGTACACAAAATGAAATATTAGGAAATGTTAATGCATGTACTGTTCTGTGTAACTTCAGACTTCATCACTAAACTTATGAAAGAGTATCTTGAACAGTCGTTCAAGCTAGATACAAATCAGTTGTTGAAAACAAGAGGAGAATAAATGAAATATTAGATAGAGATTTGCAAAAGCACCATAATAATTTACATTACTGGAATATGAGTAGAAATGTATTTTTAGTCTCTTATTCTCAAGGTTTGATATGCTAATTATAAAGCAAGGATAACACTTCATGAACTGGGGCTTCTTAGTGTTCACAAATGTGTGTGTGTGTGTGTAGCTTTCAATTTTTAGTTTGAATACAAAACTGAACTTTGCTGCATATGTATAAAAACTCTACATTTTTTAGGTCATTCAACCTGAGGAAAAAAGTCATATCAACAGAAGAGCAAAAAAACTAAATTTTTCTGACCCTTCTTGTATCAATACTACAGGACCTCTCTAATTAATTCAAGAAGTTCAGAAAGAAATGAAAGAGATGATATATCTTAAGTAGAAATGCCTTTTATTTCTATTTTTGTCTAGCTAACTCCTATTCATGTATCAATGCCTAGCTCAAGAGATGGTTTCTTCGGAAAGCCTTTCTTAACCCACATTCTATTTAGATAGCCCATCTCTACACATTCATAAAACCCTATGCCTGTTTCCTGATTTTCACAGTACTGATTATGGAATTATAACCGTTGGATTACTCATTAGCTGTCCTATGATCTTTCTATCATTTTGCTCCTCTATTTCCTCCTCTTTTCCTTTCTTCTCACTCCCAATCTCACACCCGTACATAAGACCATGAGTTCCTCATGAACAAAGACTATGCTTTATTGGGCTTTGAATTTCTAGCACTTAGCACAATGTCTGTTACATAGTAATGACCAACCAATATTTATTGAATTAACACATATAAGTGAATGAATGCTTAGGAACTAGTCATATCAGCTCTGACCATTTTTTGTCTTTTCCTCTAGACTGATAGGATAATATACTCTGTTGCAGCTAATGATAACTTTGTTAGTTTGATAGGCTGCATAACAAAGTACAACAGACTGGTTGTTTTTAAAAAATAAATAGAAATTTATTTTCTCACTGCTCTGGAAACTAGAAATCTGAGATGAAGGTGTTGGCAGGGTTGGTTCCTTCTGAAGGCTGTGTAGAAAGAATCTGTTTCAGACCTCTTTCCTTGTTTTGTAGAAGTCTGTCTTCTCCCTGTATCATCATCTTCCCTTTGGACGTGTCTATATCCAAATTTCCTCTTCTTGCAGTGACATCAGCTATATTGGATTGGGGCCCCCCCTAGTGAACCCAATTTTACTTGATTACCTCTTTAAAGAGTCTATCTTCAAATACAGTCACATTCTGAGATACAAAGAGTTAGCAGTTTGACATATAAATTTGGGGGAAGACATAATCCAGCTCATAACTCCTAAGGGTGCTACTCTTAGTAATAAACATATTAGTAAGCAACCATTTTTGAGCACATATTTTATGCTCAAAAACAGTGTTAGAAACAGTGTTAGTTTTGTGTCAGAAACACTGTTAAGTATTTTACATGTGCATCTCTGACATGTAAGGTTGTCCTGATGTCTGCCGCAGGCTCCTGCACTTATGAACCCATCAAGGCACCAATATTTGTCATCCATCCTGTGGCTCAGTAGTTAATTGCAATGGAGAAAATTTCTCTTTACTTCCACTGGTGTAACACCTTACTAAGTGGGGTGCTAAGTAGTGCTACTTTTTTTTTTTTTTTTTTTACATGGAGTCTCAGTCTGTCGCCCAGGCTGGAGTGCAGTGGTGAGATTTCAGCTCAGTGCAACCTCTGTCTCCCAGGTTCAAGTGATTCTCCTGCCTCAGCCTCCCGAATAGCTGGGATTACAGGTGCCCACCATCACCCTGGCTTATTTTTCAGTAGTTTTAGTAGAGATGGGGTTTCACCATGTTGGCCAGGCTAGTCTCATACTCCTGGCCTCAAGTGATCCACCCTCCTCAGCCTCCCAAAGTTCTGAGATTACAGGCATGAACCTCCGCACCGGGACTGAGTAGTGTTACTCTTAAGGATCTACAAAAACTTTATTGAGCAGTTCTTCTACTTTTTATTATTTTATTGCATTCTCCATGTATGAAACCTCAACCATGGGTCTACAGGAGTTGAGTTGGGGGACCAAGTTGAATGGCAAGTCACAGGCTCTATTCAGAATTATGCCATTTTATCCATCCCTAGTACTGCCCTTGTGTGTTTTAACTCCCTTTTCTTTTGGTTTAAATTTTCCCCTCCCCACAGGACTTACATGTAATAGATGCAGAGCTAATCCACCTCCATCATCCCTCCAGATGTGCCTGGTTTCTAGAAAATATACAAGTTCTCAACTGAGATCTCAGCTAAATTTAGTTGCAAATTGAGTTTTCACTATGCTTTTCTAAGAAATTTTACTCATGTAATTATTTCTTGTTGTCTTCTTTCTTTTTTAATTTAAAAATATTTAATTCACAAATAAGGATTATATATATTTGAAGTGTATGACAGGGGTGTCCAATCTTTTGGCCTCTGTGGGCCACATTGGAAGAAGAACAGCTGTCTCGGGCCACACATAAAATACACTAACCATAGCTGATGAGCTAAAAATCGCATAATGTTTTAAGAAAGTTTATGAATTTGTATCGGGCTGCATTCAAGTCATCCTGGGTCGCATGCGGCCCATGGGCCATGGGTTGGACAAGCTTCGTTTACAATGTGATGATTTGATATATGTAAATATTGTATAATGATTATTACAATACAATTAATTGACATATCTATTGATACCTATACTGAACATTAGATACTAAGAACTTATTCATCTTATAACTGAAAGTTTGTACCCTTTGATCAACATCTTCCTATTTCCCTCACCCCTTGGCAACCACCATTCAGTCCTCTATAAGTTCAACATGTTTACATTCCATATCTAAGTGAGATCATACTGTATTAGGCATTCTGTGTCTGGCTTATTTCATTTAGTATATTTTCCTCCAAGTTCATTCACGTTGTTGCCAATGGCAGGATTTCTTTTTTATGACTGAATAATATTCCATTATATATACAGCTGTGGTGTGTGTGTGTGTGTGTGTGTGTATATATATAATGTATATAGGTTTATATAGATGGCGGTATATACCTATAGGTATACCGATGTGTATAGGTATAAGTAGATATAGATATATGTCATGATTTCTTTATTCATCCATTGATGAACACTTAGGTAGCTTTCATGTCTTGGCTATTGTCAATGATGCTCAATGGACATGGGAGTGCAGATATCTCTTTGAGTTACTAATTTCATTCCCTTCAGGTATATACCCAGAAGTGGCGTTTTTATAATGCCTGTACCAATTTCCATTCCCACCAACATTGTAGAAGGGTTCTCTTTTCTCCGTACACTCTCCAACACTTATCTCTTGTCTTTTTGATAATAGCCATCCTAACAGGTGTGAGATATGTCATTGTGGTTTTGGTTTACATTTCCCTGGTGCTTAGTGTTGTTGAGCACCTTTTCCTGTATCTCTTGACCATTTGTATGTCTTCTTCTTCTTCTTCTTTTTTTTTTTAAAGTCTATTCAGGTTTTTTTCAATTTTAAAAAATTGAGACAGGTTCTCCCTCTGTTGTTCAGAATGGAGTGCAGTGGCATGATCACAGGTCACGGCAGCCTCAAACTCCTGGGCTCAAGTGATCCTCCCACCTCAGCCTCCCAAGTAGCTGGGACGACAAGTGCACTCCACCATGTCCAGCTAATTTTTTGTTCGTTTGTTTGTTGTTTTGTAGAGACAAAGTCTCTCTATGTTGCCTAGGCTGTTCTTGAATTCCTGGCCTCAAGTTATTCTTCCTTGGCCTCCTGAGCCACTGGGATTATAGGCATGAGTCACTGGAATTAGAGGCATGAGTCACTGTGCCTCGCTGGCCCATCATTTTTTAAAGATACAAGGTCTTGCTATGTAGCCCAGGCTGGAGTTCAGTGGCTATTCATAAGCTCAATCACAGTGCACTGCAGCCTCAAACTCCTGGACCCAATTGATCCTCCTGTCTCAGTCTCCTACGTAGCTGGAACTACATGTACACCACCACCACATCTGGCTTTTATCCATTTTTAAATTGGATTATTATTATTTTTGCTATTGAGTCATATGAGTTCCTTGTATATTTTAGATATTAATCATTTGTCAGATATATGGTTTGCAAATATTTTATTTTATTCTGAAGGTTGCCTTTTCATTTTCTTGTTTGTTTTCTTTTCTGTGGCAATTTTTTCTCATCTTAAATATATGTGAGAGGGGATGAAGGGGCATTCCTTAAATCTGTAAGCATTAATTTTTTATTATAAGAATTGAAGAAGCTTTACAAGGAGCTGAAAATTGGGGAATTTGGGTGTTTAGAGGAAAAATACAGTGAAAAGAGAAAACTTCAAGAGTTCATGTCGTCCATATTTTTAGCAAGATTATGCAGGTGTCTATATTATAGGCGTCTAAGAGCATCATTAGTGCCTATTTTTCCTCCTTATGTGAAAAAAAGAGTTAGCACAGGAGTAGTGGAAAAAGAAAGGAGTTGACATATGAGGTAAAATAATCCATACTCTTCTCTCTTTTAGAGGTGTTAGAAAGATCTACAGCTGTATCTTCTACAAAGCCAAGTCAGGTCTTGTGGTGGAATACGTTCTACCTCAGCTTCTCCATACACTGATGACAGTATCCTGCATTCAGGGCCATAGAAAAATTGACTTACTCAGTCTCACCACGTGAGTAGAGATAGACTTCCCCAGCAATTTTATTCATCTTGCTAAATTATTTCTAAAGACTATTTTGGAAATTCAATTTCTAGAGTTTTAAAAAATGAATTTCAAATATACCCTGAAGTCTTTGTTTATTTTAACAACTTGAGATCACTGGGGAAAAAGGAGAGTTTAAAATGATTTCCCATTCTATGAATGTTCCTCCACACGATACAATTAGCATCTCATATTTATCATAATTTTAAATGTAGTTGGCAACATATTTTATTGTCCTTTAGTATTGTGGTTCTTTAATACTATAAAAACTTTTCAAGTCAGATTACCAAAATCTTGGTGACTTTTATTGCCAAAATCTGAGAGTTTGTTTCCTCCAATCTTCAATAATTTCACTCTGTATTTAGTTTACCAAAGTCTGTTAAATTGCTGTTCTCGTAATGTCAGAAAGAATTTCGCATTTCTTTGCAGAATTAAACTTAATGAGTTGGTGTTTCACATGCCAGACCTATATATATATTTTTATCCCTGGGAATTGCTTATTCACATTAGTAGAAGCTGAGTAGACATATCAAGCAAACAACAGCCCTCTCTTCACTTGACAACCAGGTAGCAAGGGTACAGTTACCAGTGCTAGTAATATTACATCTCCAGAAGAATTTAACGGATCACTTTTAATTATGGGTAGAACTCTAAGCTTGATAGGATATTATAGAGCTGAACTATTTATAAAATTACAAATCCCTTCACAAGCATTTTGGAAATTGATATTTACATGTTAGCACTATTATCAAAATGTATTTTTTAAATGTATGCAATTAAATGTTTTGCCAACAATGTTAAAAACTTGAAATCATTGTGGAGAGCAAAAAAGTCCATAGTATGTGTTCCTTAATAGAAGGCAACACAGCACATTTTTGTCTGGAATTTTAATTTGCAAATCCAATATCTCTCTCCAGATAAATGCAATGTAATATAACTCATACCAGTATGTAATGTGCCAGATAGGTGGCCCCCAAAAGATCTAGATCCATAAACAGTGCTTGAGGACCAACAGGATTTCTTTGTGGTTTTATGCTTGACACTATTAGTGTTTTTCATAGATTGAAAATGCTTTATTAGATCTTAAATCTTTCTAACAATATTACCTAGTATCTATAGGTAAATTGTAATGTTTCCCAAGTGACAAAAAAGGGGAGCATTATTAGAAAGAAAACATTATCAAATTTTCTGTTTTGGATAGATTCGTATATATTATATGAATAATCAATAGTGTATACTTATATACATAATAATTATATAAAGAAATCAATCCAAATATATATATTTTCTTCATAGCCTTAATTTTTTTCTAAACAATAAGCCAAACCCTATATATGCCAGGTACAAAGCATAATTTGGAAAATTCACCAGTCAGTGTTTTTCTATGCCATTTTTGGAAGCATTATGCTACTAGCTATAAAACAAATAACTAAAATCCAAGAAGGGTTATGTTATGAGAGTATACTTAAAGTGTCTGATGGGAAAGAAAATGACATGTAAAACCCTATGTAAATAAAGTAATCCTTTAATACTCTATGTAGATACTCATTTGAGACAAATAACTTTGTACAAAGATCTATTTTTCCAAATGTTGTCTGCTTGAATGGTTTTTGATGATCCCACAAGGGAACAATAGATAGACCTTTCTTGCAAGTGGGCTACTGCTTCTGCTATACTGAGAGTCTGGATAGGTGAACAGTTATTACTGATAAGAATTGAACCTAAAAAGGGCTGCCAACTAGCAAGGTTCTACTGTGATCACATGCTGAGTACATAGGAAGTCATTGAAATAATCGTTAGTCTTGAAATAAGGATGTTGTGCCTGCTTTCCTTCACCCCAATCTTATGTTTCTTAGCTTCAAAACATAAGCATAGCTGAATATTTGTAAGATTGTTTTAATATATCAAGCTACAGAGCTGCAAATCATTATTTTTGTGGTGACCTGAATCTCTTTACATCATTGTCCTTGAGACATTTATTTTTAGTATCTTGTTCTTAAACAAGGTGCAATAGCTCCAGTAAGTAATCTAAAATGTTGTCATTTGTTGACTTTTTGTAATGAAAATAACTAAAATTCCCCCAAAATAATTTCTTTTACATGTTTACAGGAAGATAAGAAAAATAAACACTTAAATAGCTTTCTTATTAACATTTAAGGAAAATTAATACTTCTTATTTGACTCAGAATTAAACAAATTCATTCTTCTTTTTTTTTTTTTTTTTTTTTTTTTGAGATGGAGTTTCACTCTTGTTGCCCAGGTTAGAGTGCAATGGCATGATCTTGGCTCACTGCAACATCTGCCTCCTGGGTTCAAAAGATTTTCCTACCTCAGCCTCCCTAGTAGCTGGTATTACAGGTGCCCGCCACCATGCCCAGCTAATGTTTCTTATTTTTAGTAGAAATGGTGTTTCACTATGTTGGCCAAGCTGGTCTTGAACTCCTGACCTCAGGATCCACCCACCTCAGCCTCCCAAAGTGCTGGGATTACAGGCATGAGCCACCACGCCCGGCTCCAAATTCATTATTCTTGAAAAATACAAAGAATATAGTAATTGTCAAATTCCTTTTTTAAAATGTGAAATTGATGATAATGACAGTATTTCCTTTTATTTATTTTATTTATTTATTTATTTATTTTTTTGAGACGGAGTCTCACGCTGTTGCCCAGGCTGGAGTGCAGTGGCGCGATCTCGGCTCACTGCAAGCTCCGCCTCCCGGGTTCCCGCCATTCTCCTGCCTCAGCCTCCTGAGTAGCTGGGACTACAGGCGCCCGCCACCGCGCCCGGCTAATTTTTTGTATTTTTAGTAGAGACGGGGTTTCACTGTGGTCTCGATCTCGTGACCTTGTGATCCTCCCGCCTCGGCCTCCCAAAGTGCTGGGATTACAGGCTTGAGCCACCGCGCCCGGCCCAGTATTTCCTTTTATTTGCACCATTTCTATCCAAATGCTAATTTAAGGAATGTAGATAACTTTGGTTTATAAGAGCACTGAACACTGACCAGCAATCCAGTGGAATGTATTTGTTCCTTTTACGAGTTTTCTTTTTTCTTTTTTCTTTTTTCTTTTTTTTTTTTTTGGAGACAGTGTCTTGCTCTGCTACCCAGGCTGGAGTGCAGTGGTATGATCTTGGCTCACTGCAACTTCCACCTCCTAGGTTCTACCAATCTTTCCACCTCAGCCTCCTGAGTAGCTGGGACTACAGGTGCATGCCACCATGCCCAGCTGATTTTTCTATTCTTTGTAGGATGGGGTTTCATCATGTTGCCCAGGCTGGTCTTGAACTCCTGGACTCAAGCAATCCACATGCCTTGGTCTCCCAAAGTGCTGGGATTACAGGTGTGAGCCACCATGCCCAGCTGACTTTTATAAGTTTTCTGATATAAAAAATTACTTAGTTTATAATCTGTTTTCTCATCCAAATCATTCTTAACCATGCTGAGCAAAATAGAGGATAGAACTCTGTGGCACAATACAGAGACTTTATTTGTAGTTGATATTGATCCATTAATTAGTATTCACCCAATCTTTCAGCTACTTTTCTTCTTTTCATCTATAAAAATGTACCAAGAAAGTGGATTTGTGCTAATTCATCTGATTTATAAAAATCTATGCCTTCAATGTTTCTGTTTTTACCACTTGGTAGCTTCCTGTTAATCTTTCTAGAGCTTGTATGTGCTATATCTGCATTCCTTTCTTTTTACACAAATAATAGCACACTATGTAAATAGTAGCATGCTATGAAACTGCTTTGCCTGTTGCCTTTTCCACATTATCTTGGACATTATTCTGGAAAATCTAGATCTGCCACATTTTTAAATGGCTTCACAACATTGTGATTGAACAGATGTATCATAACTTATTTTGTCAGTTTCCTGTTGATAGACATTTACGTTGTTTCCAGTCGTTTGGTAACACAAGCAATCTTTAGTAACTATCCTTCTACATACTTCTTGGTGCACATTTATAATAAGACTTATGCAACAAAACTCTAAAAGTAGAATTGTTGAGTGAAATAGTACTTTAAATTCTGAGAAATCTTGTCAAAATGTGTTCAAACCAAAAATTTATGAAAGTGCCTGATTTTCTATACTTTATCTCATCTACATTTGTGGGCCTCTCATTGTTATAAGTTTTTTCTTATATTGAGGTATAATCTATTTTTATAATTTCCCCCATTTATACTAGTACTGACCTCTGGATTTATACATAACATATTAAGTCCCTCTCACATATAACAAGTCTTTAAGCAGTTAAAGAGAGTCCTCAAGTTTTGCCAAAGATTTATCTCCAGATTTTACACTCTATAGTGGAAGTTTGCCAGTTGGTTGTCATATTTATCCCTTGCCTTTCGTCTGTTTTGCTCTGAAATGGAAGGGGGCTAACCCATGAGGTTATGTTTTCTAGGCTCATGTTGGCTGACTTCTGATTGAGTTTGCCAAAGTGAGACACTGCAGGAAATTGGACAGAGGAAGGATCTGGAGACATAGGTATTTATCTCAAGAAACTAGGAAGGGACCCTGGGCAGATCAACATGGCAAAATAGAAGGCTCCATTGATTATGTCCCCACCTCCCACCCCCTCCCCCACAATGACACCAATTTAACAACTATCTACACAGAAAAAACATTTTCATAAGAACCAAAAATCGCCTGTAATCCCAGCACTTTTGGAGGCCAAGGCAGGTGGATCACAAGATCAGGAGATCGAGACCTTCCTGGCTAACATGGTGAAACCCTGTCTCTACTAAAAATACAAAAAATTAGCCAGTGTGGTGGCGGGAACCTGTAGTCCCAGCTACTTGGGAGGCTGAGGCAGGAGAATGGAGTGAACCCAGGAGGCAGGAGAATGGAGTGAACCCAGTGAGGCAGGAGAATGGAGTGAGCCAGGATTGCACCACTGCACTCTGGCCTGGGTGACAGAGTGAGACTCCATCTCAAAAAAAACAGAACCAGAAATCAGAACCAGGTGAGCAATCATAGTGCCTGGTTATAACTTCATATTGCTTAAAGAGGCACTGAAGGGATAGAAAAAATAGTCTTGAATCCTCAATACCACCCCTCCCCTACCCTAGGCAGTTGTGGCTTGGTGCAGAGAACTTCTTTGACCACTGGGAGAGAGAGACATAGCAATTGTGAAGCACTGAACTCACTGCTGTCCTGTTAGAGCACAAAGGAAAACCAGGCCAAACTCAATTGATGCCTGTCCACAAGGAAGTATTTAAACCAGCCCCAGCCAAAAGGGATTTGCCAATCCCAGCGGTCTGAACTTGAGGGCCCACAAACCTCGCTGCTACCAAGGACCAAAGTGCTCTCAGACTCTAAATAAACTTGAAAGGCAGTCTAGGCCATAAGGACTGCAACTTTCCCAGTGCTGAACTAGGCCCAGAGACAGTGAACTGGTGGGAAAGGAAGGTGAGACATACTGAGACACCAGCTGGGGCAGCCAAGAGAGTGCTGGCATCACTGTTTCTTTAACTCCAGGCTAAGCACCTCACAGCTCCAATAAAGGCCCCTTCCTTCCACCTGGGGAGAGGAGAAGGAAGACTGGCGAGGACTTTGGCTTGCATCTTGAATGCCAGTTCAGCTACAGTAGGATAGGGCACTGGTTAGAGTCGTGAGGCCCCCATTCCAGGCTCCAACTCCGAGATGGCGTTGTTAGACACACCCTAGGCCAGAAGGGAACCTGCTGCCTTGAAGGAAAGGACACCGTCCTGAAAGCATTAATCACCTGCAAATCGAAGAGACTTTAGGACTCAAATAACAAGTGGTAATACTCAGGTACTACATTGAAGACCTTGGGGGATCCTCTGACACCTATTGGCTTCAGACAAGACTAAGACCATTATCAGCTGTGGTGGCTATGGGGCAAAACTCCTTCTGCTTGAGAAAACCAGAGGGAAAACAAAGGGGACTTTGTCTTGCACCTTAAGTACAAGCATGACCACAGGGATGTAGAGCACCAAGTGGGCTTTTGGGGGTCCCCAATTCCAGAACTTGGCTCTTAGATGGCATTTCTGGACCTGCCCTGGGGGAGAGGGGAGCCCACTGCCCTGAAAGGTGAGTTCCAGTCAGTCAGCATTCATCACAGCTAACTTAAGAGCCCTAAGGCCCTAAAGGAACATCAGTGGTAGTCTGGCAGTACTCCTTGTGGCATGGGGTGGTGGTGGCTATGGGGTGAGGCTCCTATGCCTTTGGAAAGGGGAAGAAAGAGTGGGAAGGATGGTGTCTTGTGATTTGAGTGCCAGTTCAGCCACAGTACAATAGAAGACCACGTAGATTATTAAGGTTTTTGACTCCTCTTCCTAAGTCCCAGGACAGCAACTCTGAACCCATCTGAGCCTGGGGGACCTCATCACCCTGAAGGGAAAGACCCAGACCTTGATGTTTTTGCCATTTGCTGATTGTACAGCCTCAGGTCCTTGAGTGAACATAGGCAGTATCCGGGGAGTGATTACAGCAGGGCTTACGGTAGTGGTTACAACACTGGGCAAGACCCAGTGCTGTGCTGGCTTCAAGTATGACCCAGTGCAGTCATAGTGGTAGTAGCCTCAGGGGTGCTTGTGCCACTCCACCCACAGTGTTAAATGGCTCAGAACAGAGAGAGACTCTGTTTGAAAGAAAATGAGGAATGAGGACAAGAGTCTGCATGGTAATCCATATAATTCATTGAGATCTTGTCCAAGAAAATCAAAGTGGTATCTCTATGAGTCTGCAAGAACCACAATGTTACTGTGCTTGGGATACACCTTAAAGTATATACAGCTTAGATCACAACACACAAGTCTCTTCAAGTATCTGGAAAGCCTTAGCAATAAGGATGACTACAAATTAGCTCAGACAGTGAGGACTACAATAAATACCTTACACTTCAATGCCCAAACACCAAAGAATATCTAGCAGCATCTACATCATCTGGGAAAACATAAACTCACAAAATGGACTACGTAAGGCACCAAGGGTCAATCCTGGAGAAACACAGATGTGTGACTATTTGGACAAAGAATTCAAAATAGCTGTGTTGAAGAAACTCAAAGAAATTCAAGATAACACACAGAAGGCACTCAGAATTCTATCAAATTAATTTAACAAGTAGGTGAAAATAATTTAAAAGAATTGAGCAGAAATTCTACAGCTGAAAAAAGCAAGTGACACACTGAAGAATGCATCAGAGTCTTTTAGTAGCCGAATTGATCAAGCAGAAAAAAGAATTAGTGAGCTTGAAGACAGGATAATTGAAAAGCACTTTCTAGATCCTGTTGATGTGCTTCTTTGTTTTTTCCTATTTCTTTTGTATCAGGAGAAAAATAAAGAAGCACACCAACCAGATCTAGAAAATGGCCTCAAAAAGGCAAATCTAAGAGCTAGTGGCCTTAATGAGGCGGTAGAGAAAGAGAAAGGGGTAGAAAGTTTATTCAAAGGATAATAGAGAATTTCCCAAACCTACAGAAAGATATCAATATCCAAGTACAAGAAGATTATAGAACAGCAAGCAGATTTAACCCAAAGAAGACTACCTCAAGGTGTTGAATAATCAAACTCCCTACGATCAACGATAAAGAAAAGATTGTGAAAGTAGCAAGAGAAAAGAAACAAATAACATGCAATAGACCTCCAATATATCTGGCAGCAGACTTTTTGTTGGAAAACTTACAGGCCAGGAGACAGTGGCATAACATATTTAAAGTGCTGAAGAAAAACAACTTTCAGCCTAGAATAGTATATCTGGCAAAAATATCCTTCAAACATGAAGGAGAAATAAAAACTTTCCCAAACAAAAGCTGAGGGATTTCATCACTACCAGGCAGGTCTTATAAGAAATGCTAAAGGGAGTACTTCAATCAGAAAGAAAAGGATATTATTGAGTAATAAATGATCACCTGAAGGTACAAAACTCACTGGTAATAGTAAACATGCAGATAAACATGGAATATTATATCACTGTAGCTGTGGTGTGTAAACTGCTCTCATACTAAGTAAGAAGACTAAATGACTCAGCAATAAAAAAGAATAACTGCAACAAATTTTCAAGGCATAGTACAATAATTTATAAATAGAAACAATAAAAAGTTAAAAGTAGGGGGACAAAGTTAAGGCATACAATTTTTATTAATTTTCTTTTTGCTTGTATGTTGGTTTATGCAAAGAGTGTTAAGTTGTTGTCAGCTAAAAACAATGGTTTATATGATAGTATTTGAAACCCTCATGGTAACCACAACCCAAAAAACATACAGTAAATACACAAATAATGTAAAGAAAGAAACTGAATCATATCACCAGATAAAATCAACTTTACTAAAGGAAGACAGAAAAAAAAAAAAGAAAAGAAAACAAATAACAAAATGGCAGGAGTAAGATCTAGTCAGTACAATAATATATAAATGCAAACAACAAAACATTAAAAAGTTCCTGGTGTGGTGGCTCATGCCTTTAATCTCTGCACTTAGGGAGGCTGAAGCAGGCAAATTGCTGAACCCTAGGAGTTCGAGACCATCTTGGGTAACATGGTGAAAATCTGTCTCTACAAAAAATACAACAATTATCCAGGTGTGATGGTGTGTGTCTGTGATCCCAGCTATTTGAGAGGCTGAGGTGAAAGGATCAATTGAGCCTAGGAGGAGAAGGTTGCAGTGAGCCAATATTCTGCCACTACACTTCAGTCTGGGAGACAGAGCAAAACACTGTCTCACAGAAAAACAAAACAAAACAAAACAAAAAGAAACAGTAAAAAGCAGGTGGACAAAGAAGGTAAGCCATAGAATTTTTATTAGTTTGCTTTTCACTTGTTTGTTTTCTTAAGCTAACAGTGTTGTTACAAGGTTAAAATATGGGTTATTGGTAGTATTTCCAAGCCTCATGATAACTTCAAACCATAAAGTATACAATGGATACACAGAAAATATAAAGCAAAAAACTAAATTATATCACCAGAGAAAATAGCCTTCAATAAAGGAAAACAAGAAGGAAGGAAAAGGGGAAGAGAAGACCACGAGACAACCAGAAAAGAAATAAAATAGCAGGAATTCTTTACTTATCAATAATAAAAGTGAAGGTAAACAAACTAAACTCTGATTAAAAAAAAAAAAAAAAAACAGACCGGCTGAATGGGTGAAAAAAACACCCATTGATCTGTTGCCTACAAGAAAATACTTCACCTATAAAGAAGCACATAGCCTGAAAAGAATGAGGTAGAAAAAGATACTCCATACCAATGGAGCCAAAAAAGAGCAGAAGTAGCTATACTTATAGTGGATAAAATAGATTTCAAGACAAAAACTATAGGAAGAGACAAAGAAGGTCACTATATAATAATAAAGTGGTCAATTCAGCAAGAGGATACAATAATTTAAAATATATATGAAATATACATGTGCTCAACACTGGAGCACCCAGATATATAAGGAAAATATTATTAGAGCTAAATAGAGAGATAGGTCACAATTAAATAATAGCTGGAGACTTCAACACACCATTTTCATCATTGGATGGATCCTCCAGACAGAAAATCACCAAAAAAAAAAAAAAAAAATCAGACTTAATCTGCACTATAGACCAAATGGATCTAGATAATTACAGAACATTTCATCCAAGAGTTCAGAATATGTATTCTTTTCTTCAGCACATAGATCATTCTCAAAGATAGATCATATGTTAGGGCACAAAACAAGTCTTAAAACATTCAAAAAATTGAAATAATATCAATCACCTTCTCTGACCACAATGGAATAAAATTAGTAAGTAATAACAAGAGATATTTTGGAAACTATACAAATATATGGAAACTAAACAACATACTCCTGAATGACCAGTGGGTCAATGAAGAAATTAAGAAGGAAATTGAAAAATTCCTTGAAACAAATGACATATCAACAGAATGAAGGATAAAAACTATGTGATCATTTCAATTGATGCTGAAATAGCATTTGATAAAATTCAGCATTCCTTCATGATAAAAACCCTCAAAAACCTGGGGATGGAAAGAACGTATCTTTCCTCTAAGATCTGGAATATGACAAGGATGCCCACTGTATTAGTCCATTTTCACATTGCCGTAAAAAACTACTCAAGACTGGGTAATTTATAAAGGAAATAGGTTTAATTGACTCGCAGATCTGCATGACTGGGGAGACCTCAGGAAACTTAGGATCATAGCATAAGGCAACTCTTCACAGGGTGGCAGGAGAGGGAATGAGAGTCAAGTGAAGGAGGAAGCCCCTTATAAAACCATTAGATGTTATGAGAACTCAGTCACTATCACGAGAACAACATGGGGAAAACTGCCCCCATGATTCCATTATCTCCACCTGGTCCCACCCTTAACACATAGAGATTATTACAATTCAAGGTGAAATTTGGGTGAGGACATAGGCAAACCACATAATTTTGCCCTGGCCCTGCCCAAATCTCATGTCCTTCTCACATTTCAAAACAGTCATGCCTTCCCAACAGTCCCCCAAAGTCTTAACTCATTCCAGCATTAACTCAAAAGTTCAAGAACAACATCTCATCTGAGATAAGGAAAGTCCCTTCTGCCTATGAGCCTGTGAAATCAAAAGCAGGTCAGTTACTTTCTATTTACAATGGGGGTACAGGCATTGAGTAAATACACCCAAATCAAATGGGAGAAATTGGCCAAAACAAAAGGGTTACAGGCCCCATGTAAGTCTGAAATCCAATAGGGTAGTCATTAAACCTTAAAGTTTCAAAGTAATCTTCTTGGACTCCGTGTCTCACATTCGGGTCACACAAATGCAAAAGGTGGGATCCCAGAGTCTTGGGCAGCTCTGACTCTATGGTTTTGCAGGGTACAGCTCCAATCCTGGCTGCTTTCATGGGCTGGCCTTTAGTGTCTGTGGCTTTTCCAGGCACACTATGAAAGCTGTTGGTGGATCTACTGTTCTGGGGTCTGGAGGGTGGTGGCCCTCTTCTCAAAGCTGCACAAGGCAGTGCCCCAGTGGGGACTCTAAGTAGGGGCTCTGACCTCACATTTCCCTTCTGCACTGCCCTAGCAGAGGTTCTCCATGAGGACTCTGCCTTGCAGCAAACTTCTGCCTGGACATCCAGGCCTTTCCATACATCCTCTGAAATCCAGCCAGAGGTTCCCAAACCTCAACTCTTGACTTCTGTGCACCTGCAGTCCCAACACCATGTGGAGGCTGCCAAGGCTTGGGGCCTGAACTCTGTGAAGCAATGGCCTGAGCGGTATGTTGGCTTCTTTTAGCCATGGCTGGTGCTGTTGGGATGCAGGGTACCAAGTGTCAAGGCTGCAAACAGCAGGGGGGACCTGGACCTTGCCCACAAAACCATTTTTCCTTCCTAGGCCTATAGGCTTGTGATCGGAAAGTCTCTGACATGCCCTGAAGGCATTTCTCCATTGTCTTGATGATTAGCATTTAGTACCTCATTATTTATGCAAATTTCTGCAGCCAGCTTGAATTTCTCCCCAGAAAATAGGTTTTTCTTTTCTATCCCATTGCCAGGCTGAAAATTTTTGAAACTTTTATGCTATGCTTCTCTTGAACATTTTGCTGCTTAGAAATTTCTTCTGCTGGATACCCTAAATGATCTCTCTCAAGTTCAAAGTCCCACAGATCTCTAGGGCAGGGGCAAAAAGCCACCAGACTATTTGCTAAAGCATAGCAATAGTGACCTTTACTCTGGTTTCCAACAAGTTTCTCATCTCCATCCGAGACCACCTCAACCTGGACTTCATTGTTGATATCACTATTGGCATTTTGGTCAAAGCCATTCAACTAGTCTCCAGGAAGTTGCAAACCTTCCTACATCTTTCTGGCTTCTGAGCCCTCCAAGTCTCTAGGAAACTCCAAATTAACCCACATTTTCCTTTCTTCTTCTGAGTCCTCCAAATTGTTTCAACCTCTGCCTGTTACCCAGTTCCAAAGTCACACCCATGTTTTTGGGTATCTGTATAGCAGCATGCCACTCTCTGCGGTCCAATTTACTGTATTAGTTTGTTCTCATGCAGCTGTGACGAAATGCCTGAGACTGGGTAATTTATAAAGAAAAGATGTTTAATTGACACACAGTTCTGCATGGCTGGGATGGCCTCAGGAAACTTAAGATCATGGCAGAAGGCACCTCTTCACAGGGTGGCAGGAAAGAGAATGAGAGCCAAATGAAAGAGGAAGCCCCGTATAAAACCATCAGATCTCATTGGAACTCACTCACTATCGAGTACAGTATGGAGAAACCACCCCCATGATTCAATTATCTCCACCTGGTCCCACCCTTGACACGTGGTGATTATTACAATTCAAGGTGAGATTTGACTGGGGAGACAGAGCCAAACCACATCACCCACTGTCACCACTGTTATTTAACATGGTACTGGAAGTCCTAGCTACAGCAATTAGACAAGGGAAAGATATAAATGGCATCCAAATTAGAAAGGAAGAAGTCAAATTATTCTTGTTTACAGGTGACATAATCTTGCATTTGGCAAAACCTAAAGACTCCACAAGAAAGCTGTTAGAACTAATAAACAAATTCAGTAATGTCGTGGGATACAAAACCAACATACAAAAATCAGTAGCATTTTCATATGACAACAGTGAATAGTATGAAAAAAAAATCTAATTTACAATAGCCACACATAAAATTGGATACCTAGAAATTAACTTAACCAAAGAAATGAAAGATCTCTATAATGAAAACTATAAAGCACTGATGAAAAAAATTGAAGAGAAAAAGAAAAAAAATTGCAGAGAACACCAAAAAATGGAAAAATATTCTTCCATGTGCATGGATTGGAAGAATCAATATTGTTAAAATGTCCATAATATCAAAAGCAATCTACATGTTCAATGCAATCCTTATCAATATATCAGTGGCATTCGTCACAGAAATAGAAAAAACAATTTTTAATTTATATGGAACCACAAAATATCCACAATGGCCAAAGCTATCCAAATTAAAAAGAAAAAAACCTGGAGGAATCACATTACCTGACTGCAAATTATACTACAGAGCTATAGGAACTGAAACAGCATGGTACTGGCATAAAACAGGCACATAGGCCAATGGAATAGAATAGAGAAGACAGAAAAAAATACACACAACTACAGTGAACTCATTTTTGACAAAATTGCTAAGAAGATCCATTGGGGGAAAAGACAGCTCCTTCAATAAATGATACTAGAAAAATGGGATATTCATATTCAAAAAAATTAAAACTGGACCCCTCTCTCTCACCTCATACAAAAATCAAATTAAAGTGAATTAAAGACTTACATCGAACACCTCAAACTATAAAGGTACTACAAGAAAACATTAGGGAAAATCTCCAATTCATTGATCTGGGCAAAAATATATTAAACAATACCCCACGAGCACAGGCAACCAAAGCAGAAATGGACAAATGGAATCACATCAGGTTAAAAAGTTTCTGCACTGTAAAGGATACAATCAACAAAGTGAAGAGACAACTCATAGAATGGGAAAAAATATTTGTAAACTGCTCATCTGACAAGGGATTAATAACCAGGATATATAGAGTTCAAAAAACTCTGTAGGAAAAAAATCTAGTAACCTGAACAAAAAATGGGCAAAAGATTTGAAAAGACACTTCTCAAAAGAAGACATAAAAATGGCAAGCAGGCATGTGAAAAGGTGCTCAAAATCAGTGATCATCAGAGAAATGCACATCAAAACTACAATGAGATCTCATTGCACCCCAGTTAAAATGGCTTATATTCAAAAGGTAGGCAATGCTACATGCTGGTGAGAATGTGGGGAAAAGGGAACCCTTGGACACAGTTGGTGGGAATGTAAATTACTACAACCACTATGGAAAACAGATTCCTCAAAACACTATAAGTTGAGCTACCACGTGATCCAGCTATTTCACTCCTGGGCATATACCCAGAAGTAAGGAAAGCAGTATATTGAAGAGATATCTGCACTCCTGTGTTTGTTGTAGCACTATTTACAATAGCTAAGCTTGGGAAGCAACCTACATGTCTATCAAGAGATGAATGGACAAAGAAAACGTGGTACATATACACAATGGGATACTCTTGAGCCATGAAAGAGAATAAGTGAATAAATAATAAATGAATAAGTGGACAAGAGAATAAGTGAAACAATCCAGGAACAGAAAGATGAACATCACATGTTGTCACTTAAGTATGGGATCTAAAAATCAAAACAATTGAATTTATGGACATAGAGAGTTGAAGGGTGGTTACTGGAGGCTGGGAAAGGTAGTGGGGGCTGAGGGAGGTGGGAATGGTTAATAGAAAATAGAAACAGAAAGTTAATAGAAAATAAAAAATAGAAAGAATGAATAAGACCTACTTTGTGATAGCTCAACAGGGTGACTATAGTCAATAATCATTTAATTGTACATTTTAAAATATCATAAGATATGTAATAGAATTGTTCAAAACACAAAGGATAAATGCTTGAGGGGATGGATACCCCATTCTCCATGATGTGCTTGTTTCACATTGCATTTTTGTATGAAAACATCTTATGTACCCCATAAATATATACACCTATCTATCCTCATAAATAAATAATAAATAAATAAATAAACTAGGAAAAGAACAAATTCTACCTAATTAAAGATGATGGAAAATAATAAAGATAAAGGCAGAAATTAATTAAAGAGACAGAAAACATTTAATAGACTAAGTCTACAAGCTTAAATTTAGTTCTTCAGAAAGACTAATACAATTGATTAACTCTTGCCAAAACTGATCAAGACAAAAAAAGATAAGACACAAATTGCCAACATCTTGGGTGAAAAGAGGGATACCACTGAGATTCTACAGATATTAAAAAGATAAGAGATTGATTTAATCTTATGACAATAAATTCAATTTTAGATGAAATAGAAAACTTCTTTAAAAAACACAATTTATGAAAACTATCACAAGTATAACATTTGAATAATATTATATCTATTAAAGAAATCAAATTTGTAATTAAAAACTTTCCCACAAAGAATAATTTAGCCTCAGATGATAGTAAATTTTTCAAAACATTTAAGAGAAAAATAACATCAGTGTCACACAAATTCTTCTAGAGGATAAGAAAGGAAGGAATGGTTCTGAACTCATTTTATGTGATTATAATAATACTTATGAGAAAATCTGACAAGGACATAATAAGAAAATTAAAGGCCAATCTCCCTAATGGATGAAAATAAAAATTATTATTATTATTTTTTATATAGAAATGTACCATTTTATTACAAAGAGGCTCACAAAAATGAAAATAATATCTCAAAAAGGAAACTAGACTGGCGATGTCCACCTGCAGAATTAGGAGAAGACAGGGAGCAGGCAGTGTTTCGCGGCTCACTTGAGGCCAGTGGGAAGGTATGAAAACAGAACCAATCTAAAAATGGCTGATGTTACCTTAGGAGCCTGAAAAGAATAGGAGATCCTTGAAGACCCAGCCATCCCTTCTAGAATGTTCAATAAGGGCACCTTTCCAAACCTACTAAGCAGGCACTTCGCATTTCAGGATTTTGTCTTACGGTTGCATAAAAGCATCCCTTTCACCCAGACCTGGCACCCTTTATGGTTCAAAGTTAAGAACTGGGGAAGAATGGGTGGCAACGCGGCCCCTGGAAGAGCTCACCCAGCACAGCTTCCCTGGGCTCAGGGCCTTGGTTTCTGTCCCTGGGGATATTTATATTTAATACATTTTTATATAAATGCACAGAGAAATAGAAAATATAAAATCTGAAGGGTTGGGGGAGAAAGGCGAGGGACTCAGCAGGAAGCCAGAGCTAGAGAGGTCTGTTCAGGCCAACTTGACCTCCTCCTTGACCCCTTTGGCTTCTGGCTTTTCCTCCTTGGTTTTCTCCTCTTCTGTGACTTCTTTCTTTTCCTCTGGGTCTTTCTCTTTTTCATCCTCTGTTTTGACTCTCTTGGCTTTTTTGAAGTTGGAAGAGTTCTTGCGGCCCCCCTGTCCTTCCTCTTCAGAATCGGAGAACTCTTCCTCACAGGCAATTCGTTTGTCAGAGGAGCAGATCGAGATGCGCTTGTCAGGGTCTTCTTCGTCCTCATCGCCACTCTCCTCAGGGATGGCGTCCTCAGGAATCGCCTGCATTTGGACCCCAGGTGCGTGCGGCAGCATTCTAAGGTTCTCAAACAGTCGCTGTTTGATCTTCTCCAGGTACTCATTCGTGTTCTGGTTAGTCATATTGGAAGGACTGATGTGGAGCTTGAAATCTGGTCCAAAGTATTCAAAGTAGTCGTTGTATGGAAGCTCAGTAGGGATCTCCGTATCCAGGGCCACAGCTGTCTAGTATGTCCAGCACCGGGCAACATTACGAATGGTGTAACCACCACCTCCCAGCATCAGCATAGGCAGGTTAAAGCTCTTGACAAATTCCACACACTTGGCGTGCCCTTTGATGGTTAGATTGAAGCAACCTAACCGATCCCCAGATAGGCAGTCTGAGTCACACTGTAAGACCACCGCACTAGGCTGGAACATCTCCATTACTTTGGACCTGACCGGCTTGAAAACGGCCTCACAGGACTCGTCATCAATCCCATCTCGGAGCGGGTAGTTAACAGCATAATACTTGCCTTTGCCAGCCCCGATATCCTGTAGGTCCCCAGATCCTGGGAAGTACTCTCTATACTTATGAAAGGACACAGTCATGACTCGGTCTGTGGTATAGAAGGCCTCTTCCACGCCGTCGCTATGGTGAATATCAATGTCAATATACAGCACCCTCTGGTGATGCTTTAGCAGTTCCAGAATGGCCAAGACGGTATTATTGACGTAACAGAAGCCAGATGCCTCAGACTTCTTTGCATGGTGCAGGCCCTCAGCCCAATTCACAGCGATGTCCGTCTGCTGCTTATTAAGTTTCACAGCACTTGCCACAGAACCACCGGTAGACAACTGACAGAACTCAAACAGGCCGTCGAATACTGGACAGTCCTCACCAAGGTTGAATCTCTGCGTCTGCTTGCTGTACTCCGACATGTTATCTGGACGGATGGAGCGCATGAATTTAATGTAGTTGTCGCTATGGTACTTGGTCATCTCCTCAGCATTGGCTTTGTGAGGGCGATAGATTTCCATTTTTTGCTAGAGACCATAGTTGAGCAGCAAATTATGAGTCATGCGGATTCGGTGAGGCTTCATTGGGTGGCCTTGTCCGTAGTAGTGATTTCCAACATCCCCATCGTAGTAGTAACAGACTTTCCTCCCGGTGCCCTGCGTCTGCGCCATCTTGCTCGCCTCCCGTCCCTACCATCAGTCGGTCCATCTGCCCTCAAAAATTTTTATTATTTATTATAAAATTGAATCCAGTAATAAAGTGAACAGTTGTCATGATCCAGTTTGGTTTCTTCTATGGATTCAAAGGTGATATGATATTTTTGAAATTCATTTAATTATTATATCAAAGTTTGGATAGCTTTAGTTTCATGAGTACTCTCTTGTCCTATGATATATTTAACATATTTTTAAAGAAAATACCTTAATGTGGCTGGGTGTGGTGGCTCATGCCTGTAATCCCAGCATTTTGGGAGGCCAAGGTGAGTGGATCACTTGAGGTCAGGAGTTTGAGACCCGCCTGGCTAACATGATGAAACCTCATCTCTATTAAAAATACAAAAATTAGCCAGGCGTGGTGGGAGGCGCCTGTAATTCCAACTATGCGGGAGGCTGAGACACGAGAATCGCTTGAACCCGGGAGGCAGAGGTTGCAGTGAGCCAAAATCATGTCACTGCACTCCAGCCTGGGCGACAGAGCAAGACTCCGTTAAAAAAAAAAAAAAAAAAAGAATTGACTTGTCAGTTTCTACATAAAATCTGCTGAAGTTTTCATAGGGGTCAAAATATACCAATTTGCAACTAATTGACGTCTTTATAATATTGAGTTTTTCAATTAACATGTCATATCCCTCCATTTATTTTGATCCTCCTTAATTTCTCTTAATAATGTCTGATAGCTTTCTGTATAGGGCTCTTGCACGTGTTTTGTTAGATTTGTTCTTAGGTATTTGATGCTATCATAAAAAGTATCTTTTTTTTTCTCAAATTTTAATACTGATTGATTTTTGTGTATTGACCTTTTATCCAGTGAACTTTCCTAATACACTTACTATTTCTAACAGATGTGTATAGATTATTTTAATCTTTTCAATACATAACAGTGTCATAAGCAAATAATAAATCTCTTATTTTTTCACTTCTAGTGCTTTTACCTTTTATTTATTTTTGCTACTTTATTTCACTGGCTAGCACTTTCATTACAGTGTTGAATGTAAGTGATGACAACAGGTGTTCTTGTTTTATTGCCACTCTAAGGAGGAAAACTTTTAATATTTCACCACTAAATATGATGTTTGCTATAAGATTTTGTTTCATATACTAAGGATGCGTTCTTCTATTCCTGGTCTGCTAGAAATGTTTTTCTTATTACAAACAGGTATAGAGTTTTAACCTTCATCCTAATTCATTTATTGAGATTCTCATAGACTTTTTCTAATTTATACCTCTTTTCTCATTTTTCCTTGATGTTTACCCATTCAAATAATTGATGATAAATTGATTTTTCTTGACAAAAAGTTAATTTTTATTATTATAATGAATGCAATATTTATTAAGTTCATATTAAGGTTTTATGTTTGTTTGTTTGTTGGTTGGTTTGTGTGTTTTTTGTAGAGATAGAGTTTTACCATGTTGGCCAGGTTGGCGTTGAACCCCTGGCCTCTAGTACTCAGCCCGCCTTGGCCTTCCAAAATGCTGGGATTACAGGCATGAGCCACCACACCCAGCCACATTAAAGTATTTTCTTTAAAAATATGTTAAATATATCGTAGGATGAGAGAGTACTCATGAAACTAAAGCTATCAAAACTTTGATATAATAATTAAATAATTTTGAAAAATATCATATCACCTTTGAATTCAGAGTAAACCAAACTTGATCATAGCAATGTATTTTATCACTGGATTCAATTTTATAATATATAATAAAAATTTTTGTTTATGTTCATTAGGGAGATTGACCTTTAAATTTTACCAAAGTGCTGAGAGTACAGGCATGAGCCACTGTGCCTGGCCTGACAAGTCAATTCTAAAAATTATATTGGGACTGCAAAAGCATAAGAATATTCAGAGCAATCACAGCGAGGAAGAATAAAACGAAACCACCAGATATGAAAACCTATCATTAATAGATGTGGACTAGTTCAGCATGGTATTATTGGTGCATCTGTAAATAGAATAATGGAATCGAGAATCCAGAAACAGATCAACACATGTATGTTCACAAGATTTATAACATAGTTTAAATGCAATGGAGAAGAAATGTTTTGCTTAAACGGGTCATTTTTATATTCATATGAAGGAAAGACCCTTACTTCACACCACAAAAATGAATTTCTCAATGGATTGAAAATCTAAACATGTATGAAACTTTTAGAATCTAACATGGGGAAATAGCTTCATTACCAATAGAATAAACATAGATTTCTTTATTTTTTTTGGAAATTATTGTGGATTTGTTTTACATAATTTGCCTTCCCTTAATTTCAGAATAGTCACTAAGTATTTTTTATATTCAATATTTTCACATAAATTGTGTTTAATCAAGAGTAACAACAAATTAGACAATCTTTCTTGAGTGATTGCATCTCTTAGATAATATTTATTGATTTCAATTTGGAGTAGTATTATTTACTACACAGTCACAATTAGAATGACCAAATCTTTTTTTAACTTTTATTTTATGTTTAGGGGTATATGTGCAACTTTTTTATATAGGTAAACTGTGTCACTGGGGTTTGTTGTACAGATTATTTTGCTACCCAGGTGTTAAACCTACTATTCATTAGTTATGCTTCCTGATCCTCTCCCTCATGCCACTCCTCACCGTCAGGTAGGTGCCAGAGTCTGTTGTTTCCCTCCATGCATCCTTGTATTTTCATCATTTAGCTCCCACTTATAAGTGAGAACATGCGGTAATTGGTTTTCTGTTTCTGTGTTAGTTTGCTAAGAATAATGGTCTCCAGCACTGTATGAGTTCCTGTGAAGAACAGGATCTTTTTCTTTTTTATGGCTGCATAGTATTCCACAGTGTATATGTACCATATTTTCTTTATCTAGTTGACCATTGATGGGTATGTTAATTGATTCCATGTCTTTGTTATTGTGAATAGTGTTGCAGTGAATATATATGTGCATGTGTATTTATGATAGAATGATTTATATTCCTTTGGGCATATACCCAGTAATGGGATTGCTGGGTTGAGTGGTATCTCTGGATTTAGCTCTTTGAGAAATTGCCACACTGTTTCCCACGATGGTTGAACTAATGAACTCAACAGTGAATAAGCATTCCATTTTCTCCACAAGTTTGCCAGCATCTGTTACCTTTTGACTTTTTAGTAATAGCCATTCTGACTGGTATGAGATGGCATCTCATTGTGTTTTGATTTGTATTGCTCTAATGATCAGTGATGTTGAGCTTTTCTTCACATGCTTGTTGGCTGCATGTATGTCTTCTTTTGAAAAGTGTGTTCATGTCCTTTGCCCATTTTGTAATGGAATTTTTTTTTTTTTTTTGTAAACTTGTTTAAGTTCCTTATAGATGCTGAATATTAGACTTTTGTCACATGCACAGTTTGCAAATATTTTCTCCCATTATATAGGTTGTCTGTTTACTGTGTTGATGTATGTTTATTTTGCTGTGCAGAAGCTTTTAAGTTTAATTAGGTCTCATTTACCAATTTTTGCTTTTGTTGCAATTGCTTTTGGCATTTTTGCCATGAAATCTTTGCCCATTCCTATTTCCAGAATGGTAGTTCCTAGGTTGTCTTCCAGTGTTTTTATAGTTTTGGGTTTTACACTTCAGTCTAAACCATCATGAGCTGATTTTTGTATATGGTGTAAGGAAGGGGTCCAGTTTCAATCTTCTGCATGGCTAGTCAGTTATCCCAGTGCCATTTGTTGAATAGGGAGTCTTTTCCCCATTGCTTGTTTTTGTCAGCTTTGTCAAAGATCAGATGGTTGTAAGTGTGCAACCTTATTTCTCGGCTCTCTATTCTTTTACGTTGGTCTATGTGTCTGTTTTTGTACCAGTATCATGTTGTTTTGTTATTGTAGCCCTGTAATACTGTTTGAAGTCTGGTAACGTGATGCCTCCAGCTTTCTTCTTTTCGCTTAGGATTGCCCTGGCTATTCAGGCTGTTTTTTGGTTCCATATGAAGTTTTAAGTAGTTTTTTTCTAGATCTGTTAAGAATGTCCTTAGTAGTTTGATATGAATAGCTTTGAATCTATAAATTGCTTTGGGCAGTATGGCCATTTTAACGATATTGATTCTTCCTATCCATGAGCATAGAATGTTTTTCCAATTGTTTGTGTCATCTTTGATTTTTCTTGAGCAGCTCCTTGTAGCTTTTTTGTAGCTCTCCTTGTAGAGATCTTTCACTTTTCTGGTTAGTTGTGTTCCTAGGTATTTTATTCTTTTTGTGGCGATTGTGAATGGGATTGCATTCCTGATTTGGCTCTTGGTTTGACTCTTGTTTTATACGGATGCTGGTGATGTTACTACATTGATTTTGTATGCCAAGACTTTGCTGAAGCTTAAGAAGCTTTTGGTCTGAGACTATGGGGTTTTCTAGGTATAAGATCATGTCGTCTGCCAAAAGGGATAGTTCAACTTCCTCTCTTTCTATTTGATGACTTTCATTTCTTTCTCTTGACTTACTGTTCTGACCAGGACTTCCCATACTATGTTGAACAGGGGTGGTGAGAGGGGACATCCTTGACTTGTGCTGCTTTTCAAGGGGAATGCTTCCAGCTTTTGCCTATTCAGTGTGATGTTGGCTGTGGGTTTGTCATAAATGGCTCTTGTTATTTTGAGGTGTATTCCTTTAATAACTAGTTTATTGAGAGTTTTTAACATGAAGGGGTTTTGAATTTTATTGAAAGCCTATTATGTCTCTATTGAGATAATCATGTGGATTTCTTTTCCTTTTACAAAATTTTTTTTATTTCTATAGGTTTTTGGAGAACTGGTGATGTTTGGTTACATTAGTTCTTTATTGGTGATTTCTGAGATTTTGGTGCACCCATCTCCTGAGCAGTGTACACTGTACCCAATGTGTAGTCTTTTATCCCTCACCATCCCTGACCCTTTCTCCAGAGTCTCCAAAGTCCAATGTATCAATCTTATGCCTTTACATCCTCATAGCTTAGCTCTCACATATGAGTGAGAACATACGATGTTTGGTTTTCCATTTCTGAGTTACTTCATTTAGAATAATAGTCTCCAATTCCATTCAGGTTGCTGCAGATGTCATTATCTCATCTATTTTTATGGCTGAGTAGTATTCCATGGTATGTGTGTGTGTGTATATATATAACATTTTCTTTATCCATTCATTGATTGATGGGCATTTGGGTTGTTTCCATATTTTTGCAATTGCAAATTGTGCTGCTATAAACATGTGTGTGCAAGTATCTTTTTAATATAATGGCTTCTTTTCCTCTGGGTAGTTACCTAGTAGTGGAATTGCTGGATCAAATGGTAGATCTACTTTTTGTTCTTTAAGGAAACTCCATACTGTTTTCTGTAGAGGTTGTACTAGTTTACATTCTTACCAGCAGTGTAAAAGTGTTCCCTTTTCACCACATCCATTCCAACATCTACTGGTTTTTAAATTTTTTGATTATGTCAATTCTTGCAGGAGTAAGATGGTATCACATTGTGGTTTTGATTTGCATTTTTCTGATAGTTAATGATGTTGAGCATTTTTCATATATTTGTTGGCCATTTGCGTATCTTCTTTTGAGAATTGTCTATTCATGTCCTTAGCCCACTTTTTGATGGGATTGTTTGTTTTCTTCTTGCTGATTTGTTTGAGTTCTTTGAAGAACTGGATTCTGTATATTAGTCCTTTTTCAAATGTAAAGATTGTGAAGATCTTCTCCCACTCTGTGGGTTGTCCCTTAACTCTGCTGATAATTTCTTTTGATGTGTACAAGCTTTTTAGTTTAATTAAGTCCCATCTGTTTATCTTCAATTTTTTTGCATTTGTTTTTGGGTTCTTGGTAATGAACTCTTTGCCTAAGCCAATGTCTAGAAGGGTTTATCTGATGTTATCTTCTAAAATCTTTACGGTTTTGGGTCTTAGATTTAATTCTTTGATCTATCTTGAGTTAACTTTTGTATAAGATGAGACATGAGGATTCAGTTTCATTCTTCTACATGTGGTTTGCCAATTATCCCAGCACCATTTGTTCAATAAGGTGTACTTTCCCCACTTTGTGTTTTTGTTAGCTTCATCGAGTATCAGTTGGCTGTAGCTATTTGGGTTTATTTCTGGGTTCTGTATTCTGTTCCATTGGTCTATGTGCTTATTTTTATACCAGTACTATGCTGTTTTGGTGACTATGGTCGTAAAGTATAATTTGAAGTCTGGTAATGTGATGCCTCCAGATATGTGTGGTTCTTTTGTTGTTGTTGTTGTTTGTTTTTTTGTTTTATTTGGTTTTTATTAGTCTTGCTTTGGCTATGTGGGCTCTTTATTGGTCCCACATTTATTTTAGTATTGTTTTTTCTAGTTATGTGAAGAATGATGGTGCCATTTTGAGGGGAATTGCATTGAATTTGTAGACTGCTTTTGGCAGTATGATCATTTTCACAATATTAATTCTACCCATTTATGAGCATGGGATGTGTTTCCATTTGTTTGTGTCACTGGTGATTTCTTTCAATATTGTTTTGTAGTTTTCCTTGTAGTGGTCTTTCACCTCCTTGGTTAGGCATATTCCTAAGTATTTTATTTTATTTTTTGCAGCCATTGTGAAGGGGTTTGAGGTCTTGATTTAATTCTCAGCTTGGTCACTGATGGTGTATAGCAGAGCTACAGATATGTGAACATTAATTTTGTGTACTGAAACTTTACTGAATTCATTTCCCAGTTCCAAGAACTTTTTTGGATGAGTCTTCAGGGTTTTCTGGGTATACAATCATATCAACAGCAAACAGTGACAGTTTGACTTCCTCTTTACCAGTTTGGATGCCCTTTATTTCTTTCTCTTGTCTGATTATTCTGGCTAGAACTTCCAGTACTATGTTGAATAGAAGTGGTGAAAAATGCCCATCCTTATCTTGTTCCAGTTCTCAGGAGGAATGCTTTCAACTTTTCCCCATTCAGTATAACGTTGGCTGTGGGTTTGTATTAAATGGCTATTATTAACTTAAGGTATGTCCCTTCTATGCCAATTTTGCTCAGGGTTTTAGTCATAAAGGGATGCTGGATTTTTGTCAAATGCTTCTTCTGTGCCTATTGAGATGATCGTGTGATTTTGTTTTAAATTATATTTATGTGGTGTATCATGTTTATTGACTTATGTATGTTAAACCATCCCTGCATCCCTGGTATGAAACCCACTTGATTATGATGGATTATCTTCTTGCTGTGTTGTTGGATTTGGTTTGCTAGTATTTTGTTGAGGATTTTTGAATCTATATTCATCAGGGATAGTGGTCTGTAGTTTTCTTTTCTTGTTATGTCCTTCCCTGGTTTTGGTATTAGGGTGATACTGGCTTCATAGAATGATTTAGAAAGGATTCCCCTTTTCTCTATCTTTTGGAATAGTGTCAATAGGATGGGATTGGTACCAATTCTTCTTTGAATGTTTGATAGAATTCAGCTGTCAACCTTTCTGGTCCTGGACTTTCTTTTTTTGACAATTTCAAAATTACCATTTCAATCCCGCTGCTTGTTATTGGTCTTTTCAGAGATTCTATACCTTCCTGGTTTAACCTAGTAGGGTTGTATATTTCAAGGAATATATTTCCAGGATATATTCTATATATATTTCTATATATATCCATTCTATATATGGATATATATAGAAAAATAGTTTTCTATTTTTGCATGTAAAGGTGTTCATCGTAGCCTTGAATAGTCTTTTGTATTTATGTGGTATCAGTTGTAATATCTTTTGTTTCTTTTCTAGTTGAGCTTATTTGCATCTTCTCTCTTCTTTTCTTGGTTAGTCTCACTAATGGTCTATCAATTTTATTTATCTTTTCAACAAAGACAGTTTTTTTTTTTTCATTTCTGTTTGGTATTTTTTGTTGTTTTAATTTCATTTAGTTCTGCTCTGATCTTCATTATTCCTTTTATTCTGCTGGGTTTGGGTTTGGATTGTTCTTGTTTCTCCAGTTACATAAGGTGTGACCTTAAATCGTCTGTTTGTGCTCTTTCAGACATTTAGATATAGGCATTTAATGCTATGAACTTTCATTTTAACACTGCTTTTGCTATATCCCAGAGGCTTTGAAAGGTTGTGTCACTATTATCATTCAGTTCAAAGAATGTTTTAATTTTTATCTTGATTTCATTGTTGATCCAAGGATCATTCAGGAGCAGGTTGTTTAATTTCTGTGTATATGCATGGCTTAGAGGGTTCCTTTTGGAGTTGATTTTCAATTTTATCCCACTGTGGTCTGAGAGGGTTCTTGATATAATTTCGATTTTCTGAAATTTACTGAGACTTGTTTTGTGCCCTATCATATGGTCTAACTTGGAGAATGTTCCGTGTGCTGATGAATAGAATGTATATTCTGTAGTTGTGTGGTAGAATGTTCTGTAAATATCTGTTAAGTCCATTTGTTGTAGGGCATAGTTTAAGTCCATTGTTTCTTTGTTGACTTTGTCTTGATACTTGTCTAGTGCTCTCAGTGGAGTATTAAAGTCCTACACTTTTGCTGTGTTGTCATCTATCTCATGTCTTAGGTCTACTAGTAAGTGTTTTATAAATTTGCGAGCTCCAGTGTTGGGTGCATATATATTTAAAATTAAGACATTTTCCTGTTGAACTAGTTGTTTTATCATTTTATAATGTCCTTCTTTGTCTTTTTAAACTGCTGTTTCTTTAAAGTTAGTTTTGCCTGATATAAAAATAGCTACTCCTGCTCACTTTTGGTGTCCATTGCCATGGAATATCTTTTTCCACCCTTTACCTTAAGTTTGTGTGAGTCCCTAAGTGTTAGGTGAGTCTCCTGAGGATGGCAGAAACTTGGTTGGCAAATTCTTATCCATTCTGTCATTCTGTATCCTTTAAGCAGAGCATTTAGGCATTTACATTCAATTCTAGTATTGAGATATGAGGTACTCATCTATTCATTGTGCTAGTTGTTACCTGAATACCTTGGTTTCTATTTCACTGTGTTATTGTTATATAGGTCCTATGAAATTCATGCTTTAAGGAGCTTCTATTTTGGTGTATTTTGAGGATTTGTTTCAAGATTTAGAGCTCCTTTTAGCAATTCTTGTAGTGCTGGATTGGTTGTGGTGAATTAATTCTCTCCGCATTTGTTTGTCTGTATTTTTGTTTTGTCTCGCCATGTCTCTGCCATGTTTTGATATAAGGATGATGCTGACCTCATAGTCATAAGTTGAGGAAGAGTCCCTCCTTCTCAATTTTTTGGAATAGTTTCTGTAGGAATGGTACCAGCTCTTCTTTATACATCTGGTATAATTCAGCTGTGAATCTCTCTGATCTTTTTTTTGGTTGATAAGCTGTTTATTACTGATTCAATGTCAAAGCTTGTTGTTGGTCTGTGCAGCGATTCAATTTCTTCCTGGTTCAGTCTTGGGAGGGTGTATGTGTCCAGGAGTTTATCCATTTCTTCTAGATTTTCTAATTTGTGTGCACAGAAGTGTTCATAACAGTCTCTGATGGTTATTTATAGTTCTGTGGGTTCAGTATTAATATCTTCTTTGTTGTTTCAAATTGTTTATTTGAATTTTATCTCTTTTCTTTTTTATTATTATAGCTAGTGGTCTATTTTATTTATTTATTTTTTTCAGAAAACAAACTCCTAGATATGTTACTATTTTGAGCGGCTTTGCATGTTTCAATCTCCTTCAGTTCAGCTCTGATTTTGGCTATTTCTTGTCTTCTGCTTCTTTTGGGCTTGGTTTCCTCTTGGTTATCTAGTTCTTTTAGTTGGGATGTTAGGTTGTCACATTGGGATATTTCTGACTTTTTGATATGGGTGTTGAGTGCTATAAATTTGCCTCTTAACACTGCATTAACTGTGTCCCAAAGATTCTGGTATGTTGTATCTTTGTTTTCATTAGTTTCAAATAATTTCTTGGTTAATGTTTAATTATTATTTAAATTATTTATTTAATTATTTACCCAAAAGTCATTTGGGAGCAGGTTATTTAATTTTAATAAAATCGTATGGTTTTGAGCAATTTTCTTGATCTTGATTTTCAATTTCATGGCCCTGTGGTCCAAGAGAGTATTTGGTATGATTTCAGTTCTTTTGTATTTGCTGAGGATTGTTTTATGTCTGATTATGTGGTAGATTTTAGAGTATGTGCCATTTGGTGATGAAATTCTGTTGATTTTTGGTGGAGAGTTATGTAGGTGTCTATCAGGTCCATTTGATCCAGTGCTGCATTCAGAACCTAAACATCTCTGTTAATTTTCTGCCTTGATGATCTTTCTAACATTGCCAGTGAGAAGTTAAAGTCTCCCACTATTATTGTGTGTGAGTCTGTCACTTTGAATGGCTCTGAGCACTTGCTTTATGAATCTAGGTGATCCTGTGTTGGTTGCATATATATTTAGGATAGTTAGGTGTTCTTGTCGAGTCTGACCCTTTACCATTATGTAATGCTCTTTTTTGTCTTTTTTGATCTTCGTTGCTTTAAAGTCTATTTTGTCTGAAATGAGGACTGCAACTCTTGCTTTTTTCTGTTTTCCATTTACTTGGTAGACTTTTCTGTCATCTTAGTTTGAGCCTATGGGTATCATCTCATGTGAGATGGGTCTCTTGAAGACAATATACCATTGGTTCTTGGTTCTTTATCCAGCTTTCCACTCTGTGCCTGTTAATTAGGGCATTTGGCTCATTTACATTCAAAGTTAATATTGATATATGTGGATTTGATACTGCCATGATGATGTTAGCTAGTTATTATGCAAACTTGTTTGTGTGGTTGCTTTATAGTGTTACTGGTTTGTGTACTTAAGTATGTTTTTGTATTGGCTGGTAATGGTGTTTCCTTTTGATATTTAGTGCTACTTTCAGGAGGTCTTGAAAGGCAGGTCTGGTGATAATAAATTTCCTTAGGATTTGCTTGTATGAAAATGATCTTATTTTTGCTTTGCTTATGAAGTTTAGTTTGACCAGATATGAAATTCTTGGTTGGAACTTCTTTTCTTTAAGAATGTTGTATATAAGCCCCCAATCTCTTCTGGCTTGTAGGGTTTCTTCTGAAAGGTGTGCTGTTAGTCTGATGTGCTTCCTTTTGTAGTTAATGTGATCTGTCTCTCTGGCTGCCTTTAACATTTTTTTCTTTCATTTCAATACAGAGAACTCCTGCAAAATTGTATATGAAGAGATCATCCCCAAATGGGGATGATAGCACTGAAATACATGCTACACTTCTATCCAAGAAGATTATCCCTAAGTGGGAATGGCAGAGCTGAAAAGCACAAGTGAGGATGATCTCCTTGTGTAGAATCTTTAAAGGGTTCTCTGTATTTCCTGAATTTGATCATTGGCTTCCTTAGCAAGTTTGTGGACGTTTTAATGAACAATATCCTAAAATATGCTTTCCAAGTTGTTTGCTTTCTTTCTGTTCCTTTCAGGGATGCCAATGATTCATAAACTTGGCCTCTTTACATAATCTCATATTTATTGGAGGTTTTATTTATTCTTTTTCTTGTTTTTGTCTTTATTTTTGTCTGGCTGTCTTATTTCAGAGAGCCAGTCTTCAGGTTCTGAGATTCTTTCCTCAGCCTCGTATATTCTGCTGTCAATGCTTGTGATAGCATTGTGAAATTCCTGTAGTGTGTTTTTCAGCTCTGTTAGGTCAGTTAGATTCTTTTTTATACTGCCTATTTTGCCTGTCAGCTCCTGTATTCTTTTATTGTGCTTCCTGGTGATGAGTGGGGGTTCGGGATTCCCAGGGAAGAGGGGCTAGACTCATCTTTGGTGGTTGCTGTGTGCTGGAGGTGCCAGCATAGTGACTAGGTCCTTTGTTACTTCCCCAGTCTGAGGGTTGTTAGGTGGTACCCCTACAAGTGCAGTGGCAGTAGGGTTGTGGATTAACTCTTGGATTTTCTCCTCGGAGAAATACTGGGCTGCCTCTGATTGAAGTAGTCAGGTGGGGGCAGGGTGGTTGTGCTGGAGTCCCAGGTTGGGCAGCTCTGTCCAGTGAGGAAAAGCGAGGACTGGGACCTGCATGGAGAACAGGCCACCCACTTTTCTTTGAGGTTGGTGCTTGGTGCTGGGAGTCCAGACGAGCCCCTTGTCCCTGCAGACTCTCTAGAGCCTGGAGACAGCAAGGGCAAGGAATGTGGGACAGCAAATATGGCAACCCTCACCTTCCACTGGGACCTCTGACCCAAGGACTTGCAGAGCTGCTACTGGCTCAGCCCTGGTGGGAGACTGCTGGAGATCCATGTCAGGAAGACCCGCCCAGTGAGAAGATACAGGATTGGAGATCCATGTAACAAACAGTCTGGCCACTTTTCCATAGGGCTGCTGCAGTATGCTGGAGGTCTGCTCCAGACCCTAATCATCTTGGAAGTTCCATTATGTGTTGCCAGCCCAAACACACCAGCAGGAAGTCCTTGTTGAGAGGTCCCTCCCAGTGAGGAGGAATGGGATTAGGGGGCTTTGTAAAAAAGTAGTCTGGCGCCTTTTCTGTAGAGCAGTTAGTGCTGTGCTATGCTGGGGGTCCACTCCAGCCCCCAGTTGCCTCAGACTCTCCAAAGCCTGAAGGCAACAATGACAAAGGCTGTGAAATAGTGAAGATGGTGGGCCACCCATTCCTCTGGGAGTTCCCTTTCAGGGAGGCCTAGAGCTGCTGCTAGCCAGGAAATACCAGTGGGGGAGGCCGAAGACCCCGGTGGGAAGACCTATCCCATTGAGGGGAAACAGAATCCAGGACTCACATAAAAAAGCAGTCTAGTCACTTTTTCAGAGGGTAGCTGCACTGTGCTGGCTCCAGCCCCTAGCTGGCTGGGACTTTCTAAGGTCCGAAGCCAACAATGGCTAAGGTTGCAAAATAGCAAAGATGGTGGCCACCCCTCCCTCTGGGGGTCATGTCTCAGGGAGGTGTAATGCTGCTACTGGCGGCTGACTATGGTTCCAAGCCAGTGGGATTTATCCTGCAAGGTACCCTAGGAGCAGGGCCTGCAGCTAGTCACTGCTCAGTCCCCGGGATTCAGCCCTTTTCCTGGGTTAGGTATGGGAGTCTAATCTCTTGCTTTGCTAGAGTTGCAGCTGCTTTGCTGGTGAGCATGGGTATCTAAGACTCCTTGGGCTCTATGTGTGCCTGAGCAGCTGTTCTGCCAAGACTCTATGTAGCTCTCTGCATGTCAGACTGCAGGCCCTGGTGGAGTGGGTACACCAGGGGATCTCCTGACCTGAGGGTTCCAAATATCCATGGGGGAAATGTGGATTCCTCGAGGTCCCTTACCCTCTCAGCACTTCCCTGGGTAGGGGAAGCCCCCCAACTCCATGTCTCTCCCAGATGAGTGGTCATCCTGCCTTACTTTTCTTTGTTTCCTTGATGAATTCCAATGTGTGTACCTGGATGTTTCAGTTGAAGGTGCTGCATTTACTTAGCCCTTCTGTTTCTCTCCGTGAGTGCAGCACACATTAGTTGCTTCTAGTCGACTATCTTGGCCAGCCTCCAGCATACATTTCTTAAGCAGAAAACAAAAGGCACTAATCATAAAGGAAAAAAATTTAATAAACTAGACCATCAATGTTAAGATGTCTGCTATTCAAGAACTCTAAATGCTAACATTTAGGGACCTGCTTGCCTTACTGCCCAATCAGCTGATACTGAAGCTTATGAGTCTCCAAGCCTTAAGACCCTTAACAGATGAACACAGAACAAATGAACACGAATAGATGAACATGGAACAGATAAGAGATGTCAGCAATCATTTGTTGAAGGCTAAAATGACTGTGTGGGAGTAGTCCAATGAGAAGTGAACCTATGTACATCTTTCTCTGACATGAGCTAAGTCAGTTGGCCACATCTCTATCCACTTTCCGTCTTCTCTTATTTTTCTAAGGATAAAAATCCTAATTTTTGTGAGTTTTTTTTCTGTTCGTAGCCTTGTGTTTGTTTTCTCCCATGTCCTTTTCTTTATTTGTTTGGGTCTCTATCACAATAAAGGCTTAAAAAAATCCCTTACTATTATTTTAAGGGGATTTCAGGAAAGAGCGTGAATAAATGTTTGTGTGTATTCTTCCATGCTCAACCTACAGTCTTCAGGTGATTTGGGGGTAGACTAAACCTTGAGAACACTAGGCTATATCCACCAATGTGATATTAACCAACAAGAGAGAATACAAGACTGATTCTTTTTTATGTTGTATTTAAATTTCCAGGATCTATGTCTTGTGCGCTGATAGTTATTTTTATAGTATATTTTTTAAAAAACTGTTAAAAATTTATTCTTACAGTTTGGGAATAATATTTCGATCCATATAGATTGGTTAGTTCAATTAAAATTTATTTCTTGATTATGTTACATGTATAATTATATATGGAGAAAACGTGAAAAGGGATGCCAGGATTTGAGTAAAAGATAAAGATTTATAATAAAAGCAAATCTTTTACTTAATTTTTGGGACCACTTTGAACCTTATTGAACTGTTATATTTCTTCAATCATTCTGAATTCATAAAGAATGTCAGTTTTTCTATGTCTGTTATAGATAAGTAATATGCATTACATTTTTATTTTTTAATTATACAAGTAATACATACTGATTGATAAAAAAAATCTTGCAATCTGTCAGTAAGACACACAGGTTTAATCTTTCACCTTTTACCCACCATACTCTCCTCCAAAGACACTATTTTAACTTTTTTAGTATGTGTTTTTCTTTCTAAGAAGTTGTATGCATTTTTGAGCAAAGATCTATGTTATGGTTTATAAACAAGTTTTAAAAATTCATCTATTACATTTTCAGGCCTTAGAATAATTTTTTTTTCTTTCTTTGTTTTCTTTTTTCTTTTCTTTTCTTTTCTTTTCTTTTTTTTTTTTTTTTTTGAGACAACATCTTGATCTGTCACCCAGGCTGGAGCGCAGTGGCGCAGGCAGGCTCACAGCAACCTCAACGTCCAAGGCTCAAGTGATCCTCCAACGTCAGCCTCGCAAGTAGCTGGAACTACAGGCTCATGCCACCATGCCAGGCTAATTTTCTATTTTTATATTTTGTAGACATGAGGCCTCAGTATATTCCAGGCTGGCCTCCAACTCTTGATCTCAAGCAGTCCTCCCTCCTTGACTTCGCAAAGTGCTGGATTACAAGCATGAGCCACTGTGCCCAGCCTCAGCATAATTTTCAATTGCTCAAAATCATGGTGATGTTACTTGATTTTATCATGTCTCATTTATTTTTCTGTAAGTAGATATATCTTTCCAAAAATGCAGTCAATTCCCCAACTTTTATATTGTTCTTCAAAAGCATCAGCATTTCCAAGACAATAAATACTGCATATTGTACCAAACAACCTTTCAATTTAAGCATGTGGAACATAAAAATGGTGTTTTTACTTGAATCATAAGAAAGAACACACATGAGGAACTGAAACCCTTTTCTCAGGAGGAACGACATTATACTTGCAGAGCATTCACAATCCACCTGGATTAATGGTAACTAATGCCCCTCTATTCCAAATCCTGTCAAATTTGCCAATATTTGTTCTGGGAAGATAAAAAATGCTGCAACAGTACAATGAAATGTTCCCTAAAGAACTCTCATATATTTGGTTTCAGGAATTTCAGTGATTGGTTCTTCTGAGTAAGAAAGATTTGCTTTGTAAAAAATTCTTGTATCTCAAGTTCACTGGTTTTCACACCAACTGCACTGTGTCCCTGGTCTGCAAACCATTTCATCTCAACTACTAATACTTTTCCATATAGAGGAAAAATCATCCTCAATCCACTCTCACCTTTAAGAAAAGTATCCAAATGCTTTTATAAGCTTGTCTTGCCGTGCTTCCAGACTTACTACTTGGTGTTTCTGTACCTCAGTATCGGAATACTCTTCAATAGCAAGTGAAGTTCATGTACTATTCATAGTTTCAGTGGCACCTGTCTCTCAAGCATATGTTTTCAATGCATTTGTTGGTTTACTATAAAAGATATCACGAAGAATACAGTTAAAGAGACGTGTACGGCTACGTGGGCATGCCACATTCCAGGAAGCTCCATGTGTTCAGCGTCAGCGAGTTCATATAGTATCTTGTTCTTGATTCACAGATGCAGCATCTCTCATCTGTGGAAGCATATTATTTACCTATTTTGAACGTTTTATTGTTAGCTTTGGCTCTGTGTTTTTCCTCTCCAAGTCTTCTCTGTTTATTTTGGCCTTTTTAAAAATATATCAGAGGCCTTCTTCAAATATATGATAATATTTGACTTCCCATTCATATTAAAAAATGAGGCACTGCAAAGTGTATTAGTAGCTCTAAAGATGTTTTCAAACATATTAGGACTCAAAAAGTGCCTTCTATGCAGCACTGGGAAAGTGACTGGAGGATATGGTCTACCAAAACAAGGGAGCAAATAGAGAAAAAGGAAGATTAAAGGAACAGGGAATCCAACACAGGATGATGGCAAAGGGAATATTCAGGATGGTAGATATGCAATAGATCTGGAGAGAAACTAGCCCAAAGCCGAGCAAAGAGGTAAAAGGCTCCAAGAGGGAATACTTCTGGGAAAATGGGAATTGAGGAATTACCTGATGTGTTTGCTCATGTGGAAAATAGTGTGGAAACAATGACGGAATGTTTGGGTACAATTAGTAGTAGGTTCATAAAAATCTAAGAATATAAAGAAAAGGGTCAATTATTAATGTCTGGAAAAAGAAGAAATTATACGAGAAAAGAAAAGTAATAACAGTATACTAGTCAGTTCAACGACAAACAAAATGTATATGGTCATACCAATGTAAATGCTGAGTGCCAATTTTCCCTAAATTATGATATAACTATATTGAAAGCATGGGGAGGGGAAGTTTAGAAGTTTAAGTGTAAGAGGTCTAAATCCTTATCTACTATCACAGAAAGTCAAAAGGTAGAATTTAAGAGTGATTAATCAAGAAATAGCAATATAAGCATATTGTTTAGAAAAGTAGAGATAAGTGCCAGTAGAGATAACCAAAACATTTGAAAGTTGTCTCCTTTAAGGAGCAAATTTGGAAGTTTGGGAATAAATTGGCCAAGAGAACTATTGTTTACTAGTTGTCTTCTTAGCATTTTTCTTTTCTTTTCTCTTTCTTTCTTTCTTCCTTCCTTTCTTCCTTTTTTTTTTTTTTTTTTTTTTTTTTTTTGAGATGGAGTCTCGCTCTGTCGCCCAGGCTGGAGTGCAGTGGCGGGATCTCAGCTCACTGCAAGCTCCGCCTCCCGGGTTCACGCCATTCTCCTGCCTCAGCCTCCGGAGTAGCTGGGACTACAGGCGCCTGCCACCTCGCCCGGCTAGTTTTTTGTATTTTTTAGTAGAGACGGGGTTTCACCGTGTTAACCAGGATGGTCTCGATCTCCTGACCTCGTGATCCACCCGTCTCGGCCTCCCAAAGTGCTGGGATTACAGGCTTGAGCCGCCGCGCCCGGCCCCTTTCTTTCTTTTTTTTTTTTTGAAGGAGTTTCTCTGTTTTTCAGGCTGGAGTGCAGTGACTAGATCTCAACTCACTGCAACCTCCGCCTCTTGGGATCAAGTGATTCTCCTGCCTCAGCCTCCCAAGTAAGTGAAATTACAGGTGCTCACCACCATGCCCAGCTAATTTTTTTGTATTTTTAGTAGAAACGGGGGTTTCATCATGTTGGCCAGGCTGGTCTCGAACCCCTGACCTTAGGTGATCTGCCCTCCTTGGCCTCCCAAAGTGCTAGGATTACAGGCATGAGCCACTGTGCCTAGACCATTATTTGAGTTTCTAAACCATATTCACTTTCTACTTAAAAAAATAAATTTACCTGAAATTAAAATGCAGATTCATGGGCCCATCCCTGGAGATTTGTACTTATTTAGCAGGGGAAGAATCTGAATTTTAAATGAACATCCCAAATTTGAGAAACAAATCAATGTAGCCCTTTTCTGTGCTTATTCTAAAGATAATTTTTTCAAAGACACTTTTGGAGGTTTAAAATTTTTCTTCTAATTTTACTGTTCTCATTTCTTCCTTGGCTTCAAGTTTCTTGATAATGTATAAATAGGTATATATGTGCAATTTAAAAACATTTGTCCTTGAGTGTGTCTATTTTTCCATCTTTTGTGTGCCTCCTTTTATAACATAAGCTCATTTGAGAACTCCTTATAAGGTCACATCATCTTTAGATTCATTCTCCTTCTATTTTACTTGGGGATTATTTTTTGTTGTATAGTGAAAATTTTATTTTTGAGAACTTCCCACTTCTTAATACAAGCTTCTTTTCTAGGGTCTCAGTCCACAGGTTCATAACAACATTTTCTCTGAACTTAATTGCCTCAGATTACTTAGGCATCAAGGGTTGCTTGATTTTAAATTTGTTGTCTTTGTCCTAAATTTAGGAGATGCCTCTCAGTCTAATTCTTGCCTTATCATGCCACAGGACACAATAATATAGTGTTTTACTAATTCTCCAGGGTGTTACAACTTTAAAGTTCTGACAAAGGAGAGTGCCCTCTGACAGATTACTGTAGCCTAACCCGTGACCTCCATGCTGATGTCAAAAAACAAATGCTAAATCAATCTAAAACATTCATTTTAAATTGGAAGCAAAATATCTAGCTCAGAATTAAAGGAATTCGCCTGAATATTTGGGAAAATATAAATCTTTTACTTAATGAATATTCTTTAAATTTCTACTATGAAATTCTCACTCATGATTGTTGGACACACAAAAAGAAATATTTCATGTCTATCTGACTAAAGGAAAATATTACTTCTGATGATTCCTGTTGCTGTATTAATATTTTTAATATTTTATTTGGTTAGTACATTTTATTATTTTCGTAAATTCAAGATTCCTATAATACAGATAAAGCAATGGGCACACATGAAATCAAGCTGAGAAAATGTGCTTCTGATGTTTGAGGTATTTTTGTTTTAGTTTAATCAATTTGACCATTTTATAATGCTAAATCACGTTAAACATAGTTTTTTTTTTTTTTTTGGCATTCTTTTACTCTATCTCCCAGGATGGAGCGAAGTGGCGCAATCGCGGCTCACTGCAACCTCCACCCAACGGGTTCAAGTGATTCTCCTGCCTCAGCCTCCCGAGTAGCCGGGACTATAGGTGCCCGTTATCACACCCGGCTAATTTTTGTATTTTTAGTAGAGATGAGGTTTCTCCATGTTGGCCAGGCTGGCCTCGAACTCCTGACCTCAGGTGATCCACCTGCCTCAGCCTCCTGTAATTGGTTAGGATTACAGGAGTGAGCCACCTCACAAGGCCACATTTTTTTTTGTTTTCCTTATATTGAAACAACTGTATAATTTCTATCACATTATTTGTAAGCATTAAACCAATATTATATAATATGTATCTAAAGCATCAGCTGAATTGAATCTTTACATTCCTATAATTACGACACAGTAACATTACTGTGACATTTGTTGAATTCAAGTCTGATATTAAATTATGCAAGATCTAAGCCTCAGAAATTTGTTTTCTTTTCAAGCCCAGATAGAGAAACTGTTACATCAAACACATTTTAATGTGAACTTTTTAGAAGACATAGATTAGTGAGATTTGGTTCCAGTGACTGTGGGAAATAAAAAGTGGTTGCTAACCTGGAGACCCAGAACCTACCCATTCATATTTGAGGGTTTTCCATACAATCAACACCAAAGAACTAGCTTAAGCCCCCAGCAGTTCTTCAACTGGACGAACTAATTACCTTGTCCATTTGGAGTGTTAAGTATCCATGGTGTAAATTTTCATCCTGCTTCTGAGCAAGAAGTGAACCAATTCAAAACATTATGCATAATTCTCTGTACTTTAAAAGTCAGAAGAGATGATTTTTAAATAAATCCTAGTTGACCCTAAATGGTAGTTCTTCATAAAATTTGGACATTTACATGGAGGTTCCCATTTGCGGTCAGTAGGGTTGCATTTGATTCTTAAGACAATTCAACTAAAATTATGCAGTATTTCTATGTTTCTTACTGTAAACAATAGATCACTTTACAGACTAAAGTTACTATGTGTGTGACTCTGAAAGATGACAGTAGGGCACTGTTTAAAGAAAACCAAATTTCTAACTTCTACACAGCTGAATTGCACAGATATATTTAGCATACTTTATTTAATACCATATATCTGAAAGAATTCTAAAATATTTTGACCAAATGTTAACATTTTTTTCTTTTAAAGCAATATTTATGTAGTCATGAATGTAGGGAAATAATTTGTGACAACATCTCAGGAACATGTACACACAGAAACTTCTCAAGCCAAGAGCTACAGATATAAGCATATTCTATAAAATAGCAAATTGTTATTGAAAACAATTGGTAAGCTCATAAAAAATTTTATTTTAGCATAGGATTTCAGCAAGTTTAAGATGCAGAGGAATACATAATCTGTATAGTTGACATTTTCATCCCAAAGTAAAACATTAACATGCTGGAAAACTGAAAGAAATCTGATTTATTTGAAAACACAAAAAATAATTCTGTTCATTTATAGTCAAACAATGGTGTGGCAGCTATATTGTGGACTAAAAGGTTCTTTCAGAATTCTATATTTGTTTTATTATGTCCACTTATTTTACTTTGCTAAATTTTAAGCAATTTAGATTTCAAAAATAAAAGGATTAAATACTCTTACTTGTCACTAGATGGCGGTAACTCCAGGATGGGTCTCAGGAGGCAAAGCAGTAAAATGGAAATGTTTGCTTGTTTGCACCAAAGATAAAGATATGTAGTAACCTTGACTGAAATTTCGGTGGAGGTGGCAGAATGAGCATATTTGTGAGGAGGAGAGGACAGAGAGCTGTGCATGTCAGACTTTTTTGTGTTGAGGACATGGTCCATTGCTTACAAGAGAATTGAAATAAAATTTAAACCAAATGAGGAATGAGAAAAAGGTAAACATGTTATATGACAAAACACAGAACATTTTCATTTTCACATATTGCCCTTATATACAGACATTTACTATTTATAGTTCAAACAGAATGATGTATGAGTCCTTGTTAATGGTGATTATAGCAGCTTTTGTTGCTACAGAGCCACGACACATAATTTTAACATGAGAACAGGTCACATCTTCCACATGATGTTTTCTTCCTTTTCAGACATTTTTGACTCAAAATGCATCACTTGACTCTGTTTTAAGTTGAGAGATTTGATAAATTATTTGAAAATGTACATCTTACTGAGTTTGAAATGAATTTTTGAGACACTGGGTAATGATGACTGGTATCAATGGAAATTTATACTTTGTGTGAAAAGCCTTCCGAAGACAATAGAGACAAGCGTGGTTGGCCAGAGTAAAAGCCTCATATTGAGAGACTTTAGTGAATAGCACGGTGAGCCACAGTTCATTCTTAGAACAAACTTTTCAGAAGTTAGTATCCGAACAGGATACAAACATCAGTTTACATGAAAGGTATTTGGTTCTTTCATCAACCATCAATTATCAGTTAAAAATTTCCTGTTGAAGCACTCAGATTTCTTTCTCTAGCTGTAAAATTACATTGAGAACTGACATCCTGACAGGTAGAAACAGTTGCATCGCATGAGGAATGTGACATGTTCAAAGAAAACAGAAGTGATCCGATTCCTTACTGGAGAAAATCAAAGGCTGATTAGCCCTCACAGAGCAAGGTGAAACCTGTTGAAGGTTTGAAAAAAGAAGTACAATTTTGGACAGAGCAGAGCTTTGTATTCTTTTAAGCAACTGTTTTACACAAATGCTGCTGTGTTTATACCTGTCAGACTTTGCTATGAACTTGGAGAGAAGGGATGGAGATTCAAGTAGTATTTTTTTTTTTTTTGGTCATTTGTTATTGTGAAGTTAGAAGTTAATTTTCTAGATGAAATGAAGAGCTCACTCCTACTTCTCATCACACTCTCACACTCCTACTCTCCAGCCATATTTACTATTATCTCCATGTCTCAGCGTCAAAGGCCATCCTTGCCCCAACTTTCTACTCCTTTCACCTGGATAATTTCAACTTATCCTTGATGGCTCAAGTGTCACCTATCTTGAGAAGCTTTCCCTGATTCCCCCTGTTAGAGTGGTCAGATTTAGCAAATTAGGATACAGGAAGCCCAGTTAAATTTGAATTTCAGATCAGCAATGAACAATCTTTTATATAAGTATATTCTAAATATTGCATCTTGTATTTTTATTTGCTAAATGTGGCACCTTACCTTAGTTAAGAACTTTTTAGTCACTTCCAAAATGCAGTGTTTCATTGACCATAGCAAATAATTTCATGTGAGAATGTCTACATCATTGTTTGCTTTGTATACTTACAAAATAAATGAATATGACTTTTGTGAAAGGACTGATTACAAAATATCGTTAAATTAATACAAATTGGCTTTCAACATAAAATTCTCCAGTGTTTGACTTTTTTGACCCAATGACACTGTATTTATTTACATGTTTACTCTCTGCAAAAGTGTGGTCGAGGAATAGTCTATCATTGCTAATTGATAAGTATTCATTGTTATAAAGCAATGTAACAAAAGAGATTCATAATTTATTCCCACAGAAAGGAAGAGTTTATGTCTAAGTATTGTCACTATAATTGACAGTGGATTAAAATGCAGTAATTGGAAGAAATATAAATGACTTTATTAGATCTCTTTGAAGATACTGCCATAATCACCAATCACTGAAAACATTTCTAGTAACTCCCTATTTTACTTAATAAGGGATAGCCTATCTTTAAAACATTAAAAACAGATGTTACTGCATTATTTGACTGCTGATGTATGTAATAGAAATGACACACTAATTAATTTAGTGCAGTATAGATGTTCAGATTTTTTATCATGACTGACAATAAAGTTAAGAAAACATTCAATTACAATCAGTAGCAATTAATTATTTATTGATTTTACATTATGCACACATTAACACAATACTCTTAATTATGCAGAAGATGGGATCATTTCCATATTGATATGCAGACATTTGAATTCATCAGTTTTATTTAAAAACAAAAAAATTAAATTTGAGTAAAAAGTGTTGATCCACACTGAAATACAATCCTCTTGGGATATTAATATCACACTGATTTGAAGTTCTCTTTAAAAGACTGCCTAAGAAATATGAGCTTTTGAGCAAAATTGCATTAATTTAAATATGCTGTTTAATTATACATTTCTGAGGTGGCCAGTCGTTTTTTACTTCCTAGAACTGCACAGCTTTCAGCACTTAATCACATACTCTGCACAATGCTGATGAATGTCTCATATGTAGTTGTAGTAGGAATGCAACAAATATTTGCTGTCTGATTGTTGATCCTGAAAAACATATGACATTTTTATGATGGAAATGTATTCTCTGGGTTTCTGGGAAAGGTGGGGTCACCTCTGCTTATAGCAGTCAGTGAAAGTTTGAGGCAGACTAAATTTTTTTTTTTTTTGAGACAGAGTCTCACTCTGTTGCCCAGACCAGAGTGCAGTGGCACAATCTCGGCTCACTGCAACATCCGCCTCCCGGATTCAAGTGATTCTCCTGCTTCAGCCTCCCAAGTAGCTGGGATTACAGGCGCGTGCCACCATGCCTGGCTAATTTTTTGTGTTTTTAGTAGAGACGGGGTTTCACCATGTTAGCCAGGATGGTCTCGATCTCCTGACCTCATGATCCACCCGCCTCGGCCTCCCGAAGTGCTGGGATTACTGGCGTGAGCCACCGCGCCCGGCCTAAGATAGTTTTTTATAAGCTGAGAGAGAGAGAATTTTAGGCAGAGGGGATTCTAGGGAGAGAAACAGTACACACAAAGGCTTGGAAATGCAGGATTAGAGGACATAGACTATAATAGTTTGACTGGAGTGGAGGTGATTTAGCAGTAGTGAGAAGAAAATATGATGATTCATTGGGGTCAGGCCTGGGAGTAGGCTGGAGTAAGCAGGATGTTGGTCTAGAAGCAGGATGTTGGTCTAGAAGCAGGATGCCTCAGAAAGAAAACAAATTTCTTAACTTAGCATCACTACTATAGATAATCATTTTTTTCTGCCTTCCCATAGGCCCCAAGTAGTGCCCTGACTTGGTATCTGGCTCAACTTAGTATTCTATAGATGAATCAATTTTTAAACACAAATCATTCTATTCAGTGTAGGTCAGTGGAGATGACAAGGGACGTGTTTCTTAAAATGTTAAGACACTATTTCTCCTACCTTGAAGGCTTCCACTAAACTGGATTTGATTTCAATAATATTAGGAAAGCCAAAGCTACAGTCAAATAGCTTTTAATACCATCACCCACACTCCACAGCATAGCCCATGGTCTTCTTTTTAGTTCTGAGAGGAAGTTATCTTCATAATCACTTTTAGAAAGGGAAAATGAATGGGCTAAGTGTAAGCAAAGAAGAAATTTGCATTCTAGTTGGCAAAAGGAGGGGGCTCACTTTCTTATCTTTTTCTCCACTTGTTTTTGGGAGTATAAAATTCACCTAATTGTAAAGGTGCATAGATCAGCTTTCCATTATTTAAACCACCTTGTTTCTGGAGTCCTATTTCCTGTTAATTGTCCTACTTCTTTTACAATCTCTTGTAAATTACTATACCCAGAAACATGTGCTATATATAATTTACAGAAAATTCTAGTGAAGAATATACTACAATTTATGTAACTTATATATGTCGGGCTCTCCTTGGCTTTCTAATCCACTCTCAATATTATCTGTTCTACTTCTTAAGCACCTGGGCAAGTTAAGACATTAAACAATATTCCATGTGCTACATTTAACTTTGAAATTTATTGAATATTGGATTCTTTTATGAACCAGGCATATGTATTGCTTGTTTGCTTCTTCAAATAGGTTTATACACTTGATGGAGATGACTGGAATATTGGAACTGGGTAGAGGAGAAGCACAATTTTAGGGAAAAGCTCTCTCTGACAAATATTTCTCCTATCTCTATTGCCTATTTCTCTAGGGGTCTCTAGGTGACTGTTGGGTTAAATTTGTTTGTGAGAACAAATAGTGGATAGGAACTGGTGAAAACTATGTGTGGGTGGAATTTCACAGACAAAATTGATCATTCTGTTATGTCTATAAAATCAGTACTATTCTGGAATACAGACAGTGTGGAGGAGTACAGCACAAACTAAGGCCACCTGTTTATTTTCATGCATAGGAACAATTAAAACCAAGTAGTTGAAAGCTAGATGAACAAGATGAGACCTGGTCAACAAGGAAGTTCTCAGGTGATGGATCTGTGTAGGCCTCCTTTTTGATATAATGTGTTCCTGGAGAAGATATTTTAAAAAATTCTTTACCATAAATTAAAAACCAAGCTATATGTTTATTTTATCCTGAATATATATGCGGTGATACCATCATGTCTTCTGACATCACTGGAACTCGTCGATATGCAATCAAGTAGGCAAGAAGTGAAGTAAGTAGGTCCTTCTTCAATCAGGAAGGTAAAGCTCCTCAAACTTTCTAATAGAAGTCATTTGTGAGAAACTTACAGTTTTAGGGATCCAGATTTAGAAGGATTGAGCTCATGAGTGTACCTACGAAGCCATTATCTTTTTTTTTTTTTAAATGCACTAAACCGAGACAATGACTCTGGCACATTAACAGTCAGACTTAACAGGGCTTTTTTCCCCCATTTTAAATGACCAATATGGAGAACTGTACAATCAGTGTTTATTTGTCATACTTTGTCATAAGAAACTTCTCAGGATCTCTTTCTTTCTCCCTTCTCCTTTTCAAGAAGCTTATAACCTTGTTTCACTTTAATGACGGTTGCATGCAAATTGGTAGGTGGTGGCAGTGCTCCTCTGTGTCTAGTCCACCATTCAAATAATCAAGACTTTTCATGTGTTATGACTCAGAGTTGTTTTCTCAAGCCAAAGATCCCAGAGAGGCATAGATCCCTGGAAGTTAAAGATGAAATAGTATTTGTGCTAATCTTTTAAAAGTGATCCTATGTAGCGGAATTATGAAACATGTTTGTCAGATATTCTTGCCAGCATCTTGGTTCCCTCTCTACTCCCAGATATCTGAATATGATTCTCAGGCTTGGGCTACTTTCCGTCTACTTCTCGTATCTCTCCAAGCCTGCATTGCAGAAATATGTGCTCTCGCTTTTCCCTCCTACCTACTTACCTTTTCTACTACTACTTGTCAGCAACCTCCTTCCTGTGCCTTTTATAATTATTTCCAGTTGAGAGAGTTACAGTTTGTATATACTGAAACAAAAATTTGAAAACTCCATTAAAAGGTAAGTAATGCTAGTTAACAGGAATAGCCCTTATCCTGTGACAGGTACTATTTTAAGAAATTTACATATGTTATGCTGTATACATTTACTCTTGGAATCTCACAGAACCCTATGAGGAAGATACTATTATTATTTATTCCAATTTTATAGATCAGAAAACTGAGGCATGGAGAGGTTAAATATGTTGTCCAAGATCACCCAGTTGATAAACTGGGGAGCCAGACTTTGGACACAGGTGGTCTGGCCAGTTTCCACTTCCTTAACCAGTCTGCTAGACTGCTGTCTCAGAGAGGAATAACTAAATGTTGGCCCAAAGGGATCTTGTGGTTGTGAAGAGATTACTGTAGTGTGTGAGTTCTAATTGGACAGCAATCAATGAATAAAGCATTGAACTGTAAAGAAACAAAAAGTACAAGTACTGCTCATACTGCAAAGGGATGTTTTCAGTTTACGTTCATTTTCATCAAGTACTCCTCTTTATTAGTTGAACGTAAGGCAGGTTTTGGACATGTCACAAGTTTCTCAATAGTTTGGAATGTACAGATATGTTTTTGTGTCATTTTCTCTCAACTCAGAACTTTGATACTATAAATGTAAACATTGAAAGTTGTTTTATTAACATTTCCAAAAACGTTAAACCTGCAATTTATGATTTGTGCCACCATATGGAGACTGAGTCAATCATATGGCTCTAAAGCCAAGATAATTGTTTTGTCTAAGATGCAGACAAACAGGGGTTTTTTTTTTTCCCTAACGATACAACCCTTCCCCAATTTATTAAGTAATTTTCCTGTCTTCTTTATTAAAGATGCAACTTTATATTTAAAACATCAAATTTTTATAAAAAATACTTTAGGCCAGGCGCAGTGGCGCATGCCTGCAATCCCAGCACTTTGGGAGACTGAGGCGAGTGGATCACCAGGCCAGGAGATCGAGACCATCATGACTAACACGGTGAAACCCTGTCTCTACCAAAAATACAAGACATTAGCTGGGCGTGGTGGCAGGCACCTGTAGTCCCAGCTACTCGGGAGGCTGAGGCAGGAGGATGGCGTGAACCCGGGAGGCGGAGCTTTCAGTGAGCAGAGATTGTGCCACTGCATTCCAGCCTGGGTGACAGAGTGAGACTCCCTCTCAAAAAAACAAAAGAAAAACAAAAAAAAAAACCTTAGAAATTTAGTGTAGAGCAGTATTTTTATAAGAAAGTGTACGTGTAGTGTAGTGGTTAAGATTTGGCTTCTAAATTCATATTTGAATGTATTTCCAGCTCAGCTATTTTATATCTGTATGACCTTGGACATATTAATTATTTTATGCCTTAATTTCTTCATCTCAGAAATGGAGATAACAATGGAATTTACTTCACAGAATTATCATGAAAATTAAATAAGAGGGTGTTTAGAAAGTCTTTAGCGTAATGCCTGCGCAAAGTAAGCATTCAACAGATGTCAGTTATATAAATATTATTACAGTAACTTTATTATAAATATTTAACATTTTATACAACTCACTCAACCCTCAGGTGGCCTGTATACATATTACTGGAAGTTTATTGTCAACTTTTAGTTGGCTTAGTGATGAAGTGTTGTTTATCTATATGAATTTAGCCAAATGGTGCAGTTATTCTATCTGGATTATTCCAGCAAAACTCAGAGAAGACCTTACCTATATTTTCAACTACACAATCATTACCTTTTTTGCTTTCTTTACCCAAGTTTTGTAGGGGAAAAGCAACAACAACAACAAAAAGCAAAAACTGCCTAGTATTCTGATCGCACTGAGAGTGTGTTTTCCCAATCAGAGAAAAGTACCTATTTTTCTCCTATCCATAATCAGAAGGCTTATAATTTCTCTCCATTTTCTCAAGTCAGAGCTGGTTATTCTGCAAATAATAGTAAATGTACACATTAGCTCTGTGCAGTTTTATCAGCTCCCAGCAATGATTTGAAATAACTATCTCAATAACATACTTCCTCTATTGAGCTACCCTTTCCTAAAACAAAACATGTAGAATAAAAAAATTTAGTGAGATTTCAAACAGAGATGTAAATATGCTTCATTATAATTTTGTAATATATTCATTGCAGATTGGTAACAAGTAAATTCCTTAGGGTTCACGGGAAGCAAACATAATGTAATATAAATGTATCACACTTAAGTTTTGTAAGGAAATTAATGCTTAAAAATTAAAATAATTATTAATCTGAGAAGCCAATCATCACTAAAAAGATCCAGAAACTACCAGTAAGCACAAATCATCATTGTTTTAACAAAAAATAAATATTTTATGCTTAGCAACCTCTTAGGACCTGACTCAGAATGATAACAAACATTTATGTAGAACAACAGGTTATAGATCATAATCACATATTTATTCATTAGATAAACATGTATGAGCACTTACTATGAGTCAGTAACAGTGGTTGGCACTTGAAGTATCATATTGATTGAGATATGCATAATCTCTTACCTGACTAAACCTTATTCTAGGAGAGGGCCTACGACTAAGTTGCAAACAACTTGCACTACAAGGAAGCATGTTTTAATTACCTTAAGAGAGGCACAATGTGCAATAAGAGTTCAGAAGAGTGAAAGCCCATTTCTGGCTGAAAAAAGGAAATGAGGGAGGTCTTCCTGGAGCTGAATTAGACTTCCTTTTTCAAGTGTGGTTAGGATTTGGGTGGGTGGAGATGAGGAGGTGTGCACCAACATATTCTACGGTAAAAGAATGTCATGAGCATTAGCACTCAAATGGGAAGGTATAAGAAGTTTAAGCATAGTAGAAAGTAATACTCATTTATTGGTGCACAGGCAACATGTCAAAGAGCACTGGCGGAAAGGATCAAAAGGTAAATCATTGGTCGGGTGTGATGGCTCACGCCTGTAATCCCAGCACTTTGGGAGGCCAAGGTGGGCAGATCACGAGGTCAGGAGTTCGAGACCAGCCTGGCCAACATAGTGAAACCCCGTCTCTACTAAAAATACAAAAATTAGCTGGGTATGGTGGCTCGCACCTGTAGTCCTAGGTAGTCGGGAGGCTGGGGCAGGAGAATCGCTGGAACCTGGGAGGTGGAAGTTGTGGTGAGCCGAGATCATGCCACTTTACTCCAGTCTGAGCAACAGAGTGAGACACTGTAAAAATAAATAAATAAATAAATAAATAAAATTAAAAAAGTAAATCAAAGAAGAATTAAAGTTCAGTCTAAGGAGTTTGGACAGTGGGGTAGTAATGAGTATTTCTAGTAAATAGAGTGAAACATTAGAAAAAATAATCCATATACACTGGTGTATAGAATGGAAGAGGAAATGCCAGATAAGTAGGGAGATTAAGAGGCAATTATTGTAATGGTATCCAAAGAACACATAATGAACAAACCCAAGGTGGTGGCATTGGGAATGGAAAGGAATGGAAGGGAGAGATATTGATGAGAGAGAAATCGCAAAACTTAGTGATTAATTGGATGGGAGTATAATGGATAGAGAGAAATCAAAGAGGTCTCCCCAGTTTCCATTTCAGGTAACTTGCTGCATGGAAAAAGCATTTAGAAATATCAAAAATGAAAAACAAAGACCTTTTTGAAGAAGATAAGATAAGGATTAATTCAAAACTGAATTAATTCAGTTTTGGACATGTTGAGTTTGAGGTGATCATAGGACATCAAAGTGGAGACGTCCAATTCTACAGGAGGGTTTTGAGAAAGCTAGAAATAATATTTGAGGTAATCTGTAAAATAGTTGTTGGTGGTGCTGTAGACTAGAGAGTTCATAAAATTGCCACAAGTAAGAGTGTAGACACTAGGAATTTTGACATTTCAGGGTCAAGACCAAGGACATGAAAAAGAAAAGCTGTGTAAGGAGGAGAAACAGATTGTTAGAAAGTCATTAAAACAAAAGATAGAGGTTCAAAAAAGGATGTTAGTAGTGTAAAAAGCTGCAGAATATCAAAGGATGAAGATTTAGAAAACAACTTTGTATTTGGCATTTAGGAGGTCAGTAATCACCTCCTGTAGATTAGTTTCAGCCAAGTGGCAAGCAGAAATAAAATTGCTAAAGGTTAAGACACAAGAAAAACAATTGTAGATTTCAAAAAGTTTGTGAAAAGATGGTACCTTCAAGTGGATCTCAAATTTCCACCTACAACAGAATTACTTAGGGGCTTTGTTAAATGCAGGTTGCTGAGCCTCACCCCGAGGTTCTAATTCAGCAGGTCTTGGGTAGAGCCAAATTGTTTGCATGTCTATCAAGCACCCAGGTAATGCTGATGCTGGTGATCTAGGGACCACACTCTGGGAACTATTTTTAGAGTAGAAAGTTTTGATTTGTCTTAAGGATTCATAGCCTTGAACATTTTATGTAGTAAAAGATGAAAAGAGCAAGTAGAGAGGAAGAGACTGGAGATGAAAAAGAGAGAGGTGGGAATAAAATAGATTTGTCACTTGGACGATGTGAAAGAAAGGAACGAAGAACATCAATGAAGGCAGTGGAGGGGGCTTTTTATTTTTTGAGAGAGAAGATGCAAAAATCCTTTTAGGAGGGGAGAAGGGAGGCGGAGGGAATGCCTGTCAAATAACTTTGTGGCAAAATAATAGAGAAGTGGGAGGCAGTAGCTGATGAGAGTGAGGGGAAGGGTGACTTGCAACGAGTAGAAAAGGTTTGGAGTAGCTGCTACAGGGAATTCAATAGGGAGTCAACAAAATGAATAAAAGGACACTAAGTAGCAGTGGGAGACCAGCTGAAGTTAAAATAGCTTGAATTTGAACAGTTAAAAGCCCAAGATTTAAAAGGGAACAATACATTGAGAGACACTGGTGGAATTTAAGACAACATGTTTCCTTCTCCTTTAGGAGAGTACAGTATGAAATAGCGTATGTTAAAAGTTGGTAAGCACTTATACTTTATAAGGTATTTTGAAAGTTTATTTTTAATATTTCAGTTAGAAAATGTTCATTTTCCGGCCGGGCGAGGTGGCTCAAGCCTGTAATCCCAGCACTTTGGGAGGCCGAGACGGGCGGATCACGAGGTCAGGAGATCGAGACCATCCTGGCTAACACAGTGAAACCCCGTCTCTACTAAAAATACAAAAACTTAGCCGGGCGAGGTGGCAGGCGCCTGTAGTCCCAGCTACTCGGGAGGCTGAGGCAGGAGAATGGCGTGAACCCGGGAGGCGGAGCTTGCAGTGAGCTGAGATCCGGCCACTGCACTCCAGCCTGGGTGACAGAGCGAGACTCTGTCTCAAAAAAAAAAAAAAAAAAAAAAAAAAAAAAGAAAATGTTCATTTTCCTTTGAGCATCGGATTTTAACTGTTACTCTTTGGGTTTTGACCAATTCTCTTGATGCTCTGCTGGTCCCCTTTCTCCACCTTTGCCTCCCTTGGAATTTATCTTCAATTTAACACTGTAACGGAATGAAAAAAATGATGTTATAGATCATTTTATAACCAGTGTCCTAATGGGGTATACATACATACATACCTATAGGCTTTCATCGCTTAAATTCTCCGTTATATGAATGCTTTCATTTTACATTTATTGTCTCGCTCAATTTCCTTTTATTGTTTACCTAAAAGTGAACCTTAGAGGTCTCCTGGGAGATTGTGATTAGCGGCCACATTAGAGGTTGTAACTTCAGTTGGCTGAGGGTTTCAAATAATTCCATTTATTACCTTGGGATTTGCTTGAATGCCTGATCTGAAATCCAGTCCCTTCAAATAGTTCTGGATATTCTGCAGTGCTGCATAAGCTTGCCAATATACGTATTTTTAATTTTTAATTAAAATGGTACCTGCATTTTACTGACAGTGTCAAAGTGAAATATTTTGCCTAAAGTCACAGATGAGCACCCTCCCCTCCAAACTGAGTATGGACTAAGATAAAATGTAAATTGTTAATTAAGCCATGGAAGTTTACAGCATTTCAGTGTATGCGAAACTACACTTAGGCCCCAAAGCCTTCCACTGGAATTAGAACGTCTTCTGATGAGATATGCTACCTGCTTATACTAAGTTTGTCCTTATTTGTTGTGGTGGTTGGCTCCTGTCTTGTATTAATTCATAAACCTTGAGTGTTTTCTTCGTTTTAATGCAGTGCCTCTCTATCCATAGAGAGTCATCTCTCAAGGGTACTCTGTTTATGGCAACCTTTTTATGATTTTATATTGCATCAAGCAATTCCAAACGTACAGGGTGTTGATGCGAAAGGCTTCCTCTGGTCTTGTAGAAACCTAGCCCTATTTAGAAGTATGTTTGGCTTATGGAAGACATTAAAATCAGAAAGGGACAAAAACAAACCCTGTGTGTAAAATTGATTGTCTCAATCCCAAAGCACTGATAGTAATAGTAGAAAGAGTAGTGATAAAAAATAGAAAAATCAAAAAGTCAAGAAAAAAACCAAGGAGGCAAAACTTGCTCTCTTAGATCTAAAAGACTGTTTAAATTGCATGTGTTACTTAAGAACGTTACCAAGTTTATCTAGAAGACTGCAATGAGACGGAATTCAAATAATGAAATCGAGGATCTTTTTTGTATTGAAAGCTTCCAGAGAACTTTAACCTTTCAATGATCAATGGCCAATTTGAGTCTCTAGTATTTCTGCTAGAAATAGAACCGTAATCTCTAGTAATAATTAAAATATTACTGTAAACCTGGTACATCTCATTAAACACATGACTTTTAATTTGTGCCTTTTCCAAAGTTGCCAAAGTATGTCTGTTCTTCAATTTCACAATTAATGATTACAGCATGAATGAGTAATCTGCCTTTCTTTTTTATATTTCAGATTTCTTAAATTTGAAACACCAAAATCTCTGTGCAATGTTTTATTGCTGAAAACCCCAAATTGCTCTGCAAATAAAAAGGCCTTGATAATGTGGGCGCAGCTACATATAAGGGGTAGCTTGGCCTTAGGATTTTTAATGTAATTAGAGCCATTTGAAAATAAAACATTCTTTACAGCCAAACTTATTCACCTGGAAATTTCAATCACAATAAATTACCAGAGGCAAGTTATTTCAACAGATAGTTTAACACCCATTTCTGTCAAAACACCTGTTGAATACAATTTGGGATTTCTCTTTCTAAAAACTGGTAAATACAAACATTTCTGTCAGGGCTGTTTTATTCTTTTTTGATACTTCTACTTTTGGTTGAGGTGTTTTCTGCCTCTGCTATTTCTTCTCAATTGTCCTTTTTTGCCCCTTATTACCTTCTTCCCACAGCAGTACCGACGTAGCAAAAACATTTTGATGCCTTTTAAAAATGATTTGCAGCTGCCTACATCCCAATCTATTATGTTAGAGTTACATCACTGCATTTTGAAAGCAATGATCATCACAGCTTCTTAGCATTTTAACCCCGTACAATTTGAAATTGAAACAGTATGAAGAGATTCAAAGGGCAGTTCTTAAACCTCGTTGATGAAATGAGAAAAGAAGAAAATATGTTGTAAAAAGAGGCAGAAAAATCCAATTTAGGGCATTTGTGACTAAATAAAGGAGCAAAAAGAACACACACATTTCTCATTGATCCTACTAAGTACAACTAGGGCTGAATAAAATTCAGTAAGTTTCCAACATTATTTATATTTTTGAAGAATATCAGAGAAGTCACCATAAGCCATGTAGTTGGTAATGTTTTGTAAAGAAACGAAGCCTGGATTTCACTTTCTGAATAACAGCCTCTAGAGAAGAGGAGCACAGGAAAGGGAATATCTTGGTTTTAGAGAAAGAATAGCTTGACAAGGAGTCTTAAAACAACTTTGCTAGGCCAGGAGCCGTGGCTCACGTCTGTAATCCCAGTACTTTGGGAGGCCGCATCATGAGGTCATGAGTTCGAGACCAGACTGGCCAATATAGTGAAACCCTGTCTTTACACACACACTATATATACTATGTATATATAATGTATATGTGCTTGTGTGTGTATATATGTGTGTGTATATATATATATATATATATGAATTAGCCAGGTGCGGTGGCACGCACCTGTGGTCCCAGTTACTCTGCCGAGGCAGAGAATCGGTTGAACCCGGGAGGAGGAGGCTGCAGAGAGCTGAGATTGTTCCACTGCACTCCAGTCTGGGCGACAGCGTGAGAATCTGTCTCAAAAGAAACAAAAACAATTTTGCTAAGGCTATCTAACCACCATATGCTGTGTGGAAAAGACCATCCCTTTTCCCTGAAATGTACCCTGCTTAGACATTTTGTTCTATAAGCTCTTAGTACGTTTGGGACACTTGATGAGTGGGCGAAGTGGAATCTTGTTTAGGACTGGACCTTCAAAGCCAATGGAAGAGGAAGGAAAATGCACGTTCAAGAGCGCAAACCCTCCCCCTTTCCTCATATTCCGTAATGACTGTTTTGAGTCCTAAACAAACATTTCCTATCAATTTTCGCGGGGAGTAGGGCCAGGGCAATCTCGACACTAAGGGACGGGGACACAGACAAATCTGTTCCAGGACAGTGGCGGAAGTGCCATAAAATGAGGCGTCCATCTGCCACCCACAAAGCAAGTCTCTCTGTTTCCCAAAGTGTTCACAGGCTCACCACGCTTCCTGAATGTCAGTGCGAGTTAGCAACCAGAACTCTGATCTGAGTGTGATCTCGGACGCTTGTTCCTCTGCGCGCTGGGTAGGGGAAAATTTACACCAAGCGCGCTTAGGTGGGCTAAAGGGCTAATCTGTTTACTTCTGAACTTGCTAGCGTCTTTCTCCTGGGAGCTAGGCGAAGCCGCCTATTAGCCCCCGCAGAGTTTGGGAGCGACGCGCAAGTGGAATTGGAGCTGCCACCTCACTTTCCACGATCGAACCCGGTGTAAGGTGGCGGAAGGGGAATGGGTAGGCACGTTCAGAAGTCGCGCTTTGCGTTCCCACCCAGACACCAGCGAAGCGCGGAGCGGATGGGTTCACAGCGTAGGCCACTTTGAGAACTCTGCGTGACATTTGGGAGTTCTCTTGTCTGGCTGAGAGGCAAGAAGCCGAGGCACCACACCGCCCCCTTCTCTGACTGGATCTCTCTTCACCGTCCAGCCTGAACCCACTCAGGTAGTCGGACGCCGGCCAGGGAGTCTCCACCTCCTCTCCAGCGGCAGCCATTCGGAGCGCTTCGGCGCAGAGGGGGTGGGGCCCATTGGCTGTGGGGCGCTGCCAGTCTCCGGAGGGGGTGTGGTGGGGGTGGGGTCTGGGGCCGCAGCGGGTCGGGGCTGCTCACTGTTTGCTGGGTGGTGGGTGAGCTTGAGCGTGAGCCGGCTGCTGAAGACTTGCCAACAGTTCCGAGTCAGCGAGAGCGCGCCAGAGAGAGCGCGCCAGAGAGAGCGAGAGTGAGGGAGTGAGTGCGAGGGGATCTAGAGGAGCCAGGGCGAGAAAGCGAGGGCCCGAGGACCCACGATTGAGACAGAGTGACCATGGCTGTCTCCGCATCTCCAGTGATCTCTGCAACTTCCAGCGGCTCCGGCGTCCCGGGGGGCTTATTCCGGGCCGAACCCCTGTACTCGACTCCCGGGGAGCCCCCTCGTCTCACTCCTAATATGATCAATAGTTTCATGGTTAATAACCATAGCAGCAGTGCCGGAGGTGGCGGGGTCGGTAGTGGCGGCGGCGGCAGCGGCAACACCAACACCAACGAGTGCCGCATGGTCGATATGCACGGGATGAAGGTGGCTTCGTTCCTGATGGACGGCCAGGAACTGATCTGCCTGCCGCAAGTCTTTGATCTTTTTCTCAAGCACCTGGTGGGAGGCTTGCACACTGTGTACACCAAGCTGAAGAGACTGGATATATCCCCCGTGGTGTGTACTGTCGAGCAGGTCCGGATCCTCCGCGGGCTGGGGGCCATCCAGCCCGGGGTAAACCGCTGCAAACTCATCACCAGGAAAGACTTCGAAACTTTGTTCACCGATTGCACCAATGCCAGGTGAGACACTCGTTTCTTGGCTCTCCCGCTTCTCTTACCCCTTTGGCCTCTTCTGCATGCCTCACCACCCTCATCCAACTTTGTTTGTAGAGTGAGTCTTAACTAGTTTGCCTCTATTCTTCACGCTGTAAGTCGGTGGGGAAAGAGGACTAGAAGGTTTCATTAATGCTGATGCCTTCTAGTCCGCGCTCAGTGCAAGGGCTTTGGTCTAAAAACGTCCCGCACAAACTTGAGTTTGCAGTCCTCTATTGAAACTTTCCAGCCTTTTGCCCATATCTTGCATGGCTTTTGGCTGCTTGTGGTTATTTGTTAATTTCTCTATTTGGTTTTCTTTCCTGCTCTTTTGTGGCCGCACGGGTCGGATAGGTTTTCTTCTGAACACGGATACCAAGGGCTTTCTCCGGGGGCTGGCTGAGCTGTAAACTGGGCTCCTAAGCTAGCAAGCCAGAATACAGCATTTGGGGCATGCAGGGGGTGGGAAGTCTAGAATCCATCCCAGAGGGTGATTCGATCCCCATCCCGTGTGTTTGTTGTGAGAACGTGTGGGGTGTGTGGTGTTGTCTGTGGTGGTGTTGATGTGTGTGTGTGTGTGCAAGTGCGCGTGAGAACGTATGCCCATGCTTGCTGCGCAAAGCTCCCCAGTACACGATACAGGAAAGTCGATGGATACTATTTTTACAAAAGGACAACGACAAATATCACTTTCCTGGGATCGTCCGTTTTGGGTTATCTGCAGAGGGCAATGTGGGGCATGAATCACTGTGGCTGGGACTGGATTGGATGTTGGTGTACAAGTTGGCAGATTTTCTAGAGAGGATGCTCTCAGCTCTTCCAGGTGAACAGTTGGGAGGATCCTATTCCCTTAAAGACAGGATTCTTTAAATGATGATGGTCAACTTCCCTGGTTGTAAGTGTACCTCCTTCATATCACAATTTAGAAGTACACTAGTGAATAAATGTCTATTTGCATATGAGAAGCAAATTGTGTTCAGTGTTTCTGAGTTTAAAAAGAAAAAAAGAATACTCAAGATTATCTGACTTTTTAAACACCTGTGAATTAGTCTTCTAGTGTTTATTCCATCTCCAGTTTAGTAACATCTCAGGAAAGCACAGATTTGGCACAAAAATCACCATCACGTGGTTAAAAGGAGCAAAGGGTTTTGTTGTAAAACAGCACTACTGCTTATTATTTTGCAAAAAAAAAAAAAAAAAAACCTTTCTCAAAAATGAACTTTAAATCATAACATCTCTGGGTCTATGAACTGAAACTGTAACAGTTTACCACATCTGTTGTAAAAGCCCTATACTTGAATGATACTGACAACTTGTAGGCAAACTGTTGCTTACTGCTACAATAAGATAATGCTACAGAACTTACAAGGGAACCTTTTTCCTTCTTTTTTTTTTCTTCCATTGAGCAGTGTTTTTCTGTGTTCAAGCAATTAAACAGAAAACTGTTTATGTGAGAACTCCTACCTGATTCATATTTAGGGCTTACAAAACCGGTTTATTATATCAGCTTTTCTTAAGGAAGATAGATGGCCTTAAAACACAAAGGATAATGGCTCCCTCAATAAAACAGGCAATTATGGATTGTAAGAGTAAAAAGACAATTTTATTTTGACTACAAAGCATTTTTATTAGTACACAAACTAAAAAGATTACAAGGGACTTCAGACAGTGGCCATCTAATTCATTTGTTGCCATCCAAAACACTCAAACATTTAAATAATTGCAGACATGAAAACCTATTCTCTTATTAACTCTCTCTCTTTATCAGTCTCTCATCTCCCCATCCCTGTTCTTTCTCTCTTCCCCCTCTCCCCTCTCTTACAAATGCCCATTCTTAAAGTGGAACAGTTATTACACTTAGGAAATTCTTCCTTCCTCAATTAATTTGCACATTCTTGAGAAAAACCTATGACTACAATTTTCAAATAAATAGATTAGTATTTTAATATGATTTTGATACTTTTCTCTATAAATGGAAACTTTTCCTAATTTTTATTAGAGCTACTTATTAAAAAAAAAATCCAGAGGCCGGTGATCTTATAATATTTTTGGACCCTGTTATACCATGTATGTTTAAGTTATTATTTTTATCTAATTAACTTTTATTTACTCCTTATCACAGCAATAGTAACTTTTCGTGTGTGTGAATTGCTTGTGTGTATGTGTGTGTATAAAGGTGATAGATAAATATTAAATATGTAGGAAGAAATATATCTGTGATGTGATTCATGTGCCTTCTATTGCATTTTCTTTTCTCTATGGATATTTTGTTTGTTATATTCATATTTTAAAACTGTGTTACAAGTATTGCAATTTTCTTAATTGTAAAAATTTATGAAGTATATTCTATGAATGCAATCCATTAGTGAAGATGAGGAAAACTACTAGAAACACACTTAAATTGCAATTTTAGATAGAAGAAAACCACAATTTCTGGGAAAAATCTAATTAATGATAAAATGATATCAACAAATTTTACTGATCCAAAGTGCCCTCCTAACCACATTATTAAAATTACAAAATGTAATAATGCATTTAATAAATGCTGTATGACTTTAGGTGAGATTATTTACAGAAATGTATACTTTAAGTTACTCCCCAAATCTGAATTTTTAAAGAAAATTGTGAAATTTTTAGATCCACATTATTTCTGTGACTTTTCTATTCAGTGAAAAGAAAGGTAAGGGATGTAAATAGGAAAGAGGTCCAAGAGAGACAAAGTAAGGTAGATGAGACTCCAGGCCAGGAAGAGAGTAGAAATGCAGGAAAAGAGCACAGTGATGCCTTGAGATGGAGTGAAAGATGGAACAGAAGAGCTTATAGAGATGCTCCAAGATGAGTGATGTACCAGTGGAGATCTGGCTAAAGAGGATTGTCCTTCAGGACTCATGACTTCTTAGTGCTTCTAGCTAAGAGCAGGGAGGGAAGTGCAAGAAAAAAGTAAATGTTTAGCGAATAGAAACTCTTAAACACCATTCTTATTTCAAAGAAGATTCATCTTCATTGCTTGATGGATAAATGTTCATTATATGTTGTTGAATGGAAGGCCTATTTGTAATGGTGTCATTGGCAATTTTCTCTTCCTGTATAATAAACATTTATTCCCCTCTCTGTCAAGTATGTGGGGAAGAGTACAAGTCCTGACTTAGAGCATTTGGAATGCTTTCTATGCCATCCCAGAACACACAAAATGGACTGTTTTCAAATTGGTCATTTTCAAGGACCTTAAGGTATTACTACGAAGTGACATTTTGATTTGCTTCAGTGCCCATTGTGTACACTGAAGAAAAATGAATGAGTAAAATATATACATAATTGTTTCTTTGATAGTACTGAAAGTCACAGCAAGAACTACCAGTGCCTTATATTAACTATTTTGTTATTAGCCAATTATTGAAATATTTAGTTGTCTTCCTAGAAAAGAAGTTAAGAAATAATATCTGCTTCAACTACTAGAGAGATAGTAAGATTAAAACTCCTGACCATTCATTGTTCTGTTTGACAAGTCAAGGTTTACATCTCTGTAATTTCAAAGAACTGTACAACGTTTTTCCTTCATGATTGTTAACTTCCAAAATTAATTATAAGGATATTATTTTGAGGATTTTTTTTAAAGGATGATAAAAATAATCAACATTAAATGGGAAAAAAACACTATACCGTTTTGGATTTTGTTTTTGCAGATAAAGCACTGTGATTTCTGTTTAATATTTTGTACAAGAAAACTTATAGTTTTTAATACCAGAGAGGACAGGCAGGTTTAGAGAGCGAATGTAGACAATTTTCACTCTTATGCAATAGATTTTTCTTACTAAATTCTCCTAAGTTTAATGCAGCAGTAAAATATTAAATTAAAATTGTTTTCCCTAAATATGAAAATGACTAAACAATCAATAGATTTGAGTGTTTCTCTTTTTATCTACCTATCAATATAAAAGTAAAATATTGTCAGATTTCATGACCAGCATTTAATTTTGTTTGAGGGCCAACTGATTAAATGTTATTCGGTCATTTAGAGTTAAATGGGTGCTTGACGAAACAAGAAAGTATGATGAAGAAAACATTTTAGTAATGCATTTGGAGACATAATTCAACATATATTCAAACCAAATAGAATTCAGTTTTTAAACTTAAAATTTCCAATTGTAGTTTCTTGTTATTTTGATAGTATATAAACAGAACATGAATATGGTTTTCTATTAAAGATATTTTTAATATCAAAGCACATTTTACAACATTTTAAAACTATTTTCAAATACTAGAAATATGGTTATTATGAGCACTCAATGAGTTTAGCTTTGTATTCAAACTTGATGAGTACTTTATAGTTCATGATCTATATAGAGTAGCATAATTTACTTTGAAAATTTATGTTTTACATTTACAGTTAGGCAACATCAAATTTTTGCAGAACTGGAATCACTTTCCTGAGCTAATATTCTGTATCGCTTACATTTTAAGTAATGATAAAAACATTTTAGAAAAGAATCTGTGTAGTAAATGCACATTCTATTCTATAGGATGATGAAAAGACAGTCATATTGTCTGTTAAAAGCAGCCACATGGTCAACAATGCTCTGTCCTTTATGAGAAGAATGATGTCAAGATTATAATTAAAGCAATTATAATTATATGCCAATGCATAGACCTTCCATGTTTACATTCATTTTAAATATACGCTTCTGAATAACCAACAGTTTTGTATTTAACTACTTTAGCTGGTATTCATATGCGCCTCACTCATTTATTAGGTGATGGATACTGCATTAAAGAAATGATCCATGACATGATGCAGTATATCTTTGGATTTTTATGTATTATATGATCCTCACTGTATAGCACATGAATGTCAATAAATAATTAGTACATGATGGTCTTCAGACATTAATGTTTTATATGGTTTTACACAGGAAATACCTAATACCTATAGAAGATATCAAGTCTGAATTATTTGATGCTTTCTTAGGTAACCTTATTTTGTCTTAATGAAATTCATAGATGTCTTTAACATGCTTCTAGCAGACAAATACAATTATGAAAAGCCTAATCACAACACGTTATATTTCAGTTGGTAATCTCGCTCTCCAGTGGCACTTCGTCTTATGCATTTAGAGATACAAATGATTTGGGGTTATCTACTCTATACATTTTTAGTATGTATTAAAACCATCCTAATTGATCCAAAACTGAAAATATTATGTTTTTGCGAAAAAGACATCAAACCTTTCCCTCAAAGCAAAACAATTAGGTATTAATGATATTCTTGTTGCATATTCAAAAAGCCTTTGGTTGCATTTATTTCCTCTTTTCTTCTCTTTCACCATCTCAACCTGCAAAACTCTTCACTGTCACTTCAGATCACACAATTCTAAAAAGATAAAACAACATTTAAACACATTTGCTTTGGAAGGGAAATTGAGCATTTGCACCCAATAAGCCTGATTGTGGAACTGCATGCAAATTGTGTTTTGATTTATCTCTTTTACACTTTTTTCCATTTGAATTGATCTTGCATTCATTTCACCAAGCGGCTCTGTGAGGCTGCAGATGTTGCCCTGTGTTTAATAAATCAATGAGACAGATCTGAATGAATCACTTTAGATGGATTCTCTGCTCGGTTTGATGTCTAGATGTTATTCTTAGCTTGTTATCATGACAGATGCATTAATGTTCCCATACACTGCCAGCAATGTCAAAGAGATTGAAGCTTTTAAAGTGGCGGCATCCCTTTTTCCATTTTCTGCTAGAACAACTAAATTTATTTTATTTGAGAATCGGAGAAAAATACCAAATCAATCTTAAGATTTTTCGTGGGAAAGAGTCTCAATACTCATACTATATTGTGAACTATTCCAAAATGGTAGAAATCAACATATTAAAACCTAAATATAGTGTAGCTGCTTAATAGTGCCTCTACATTAATATTTAATCATAGCAGGAAAAATGAGAATTAGTAATATATGATTGGGACACATTGAAAGTGTCACTATAAATAGAATAATACTGTATCCAGATTGATTACAGAAGGGTGTTAGTTTTTAAATCCTTACTAATAAGCTTTTCGTTGGCTTAATGCAGCTGCAATATACTCTTATGAAGGGATTTAGAACTCCTTCAGGATTTAGTATTTTTTTTAGTAGGAAGGAGACAGTCTGTCCATTGTGTATTCATCATTTATTCACTTTGTAATGCTGAAAATCCCAGAAAAGTTTATTTCATGTTAATATATTTATATTCTGGGTAATTATTTATAAATCATAAATTATCCAGTAGCAATAAATGCTACTTTTATAGTTTAATTTCTTAAGCTATAGAAAAGCATAGGGTCACCAAAAGGAGCTTTGATATCACTCTAGTGAAATTTATTACTTACCTCCCTTAAATATCATAACTACCATCCTTCATTTCATTTAACCCATGGCTTTGTTTCCTTGATTCTGAGAGAGAAACAATACTGTCAACTGATGTGAAATATTTTGAATTTAATATTGTAGGTGATATAACTTTTCAGTTAGTCTGATATTTGAAAATGCAAATTTTAAAAAGGAGGTTCAAACTTTCTCTTATTCAGCTTTCTGAAGAATATGTATTTTAAAAATCAGTTTTTAGAAGTAGATCCTCTTTGAAAGCCTATACAGTATTCCTTAATCATAATTTTATTCCTACCTTTATTAGAATAGGAAAACAGTTAACACTGTTCTATGATACTGTTTAGATCTCAAATTCAGGAAAAATTGTATCTCCATCAGTTAGGCTAATGTTGGATGTTTATGATACCTATACTATTATCTATGGTAGAGTTTAAAGAGAAGTTTAAAATGAACTTCAGTAAATTATGGGACAATAGTTAACTTTTTTTCAAATTTTCTTTAAAACGTGTAAATGCATTCATGGTGGTATCTCACCACATCCTTCTTCAACACTAAATTTATATGTTAAAATTGGTGAAAATATTATACTGAGACTGAGTTTAAGAAGTAACACAAGTTGTTTTATGCAAAATTGAATATACTTTAAGAAAAAGGTATCTTTATCAATACCTATCATGGTATCCTTAAAAGAGAACTGAATTTGTTACATAAAACAAAACCTTGGGTTTATAATAACAATTTCTGAGGAGTCATTTTTAACTCCAGTAATGTTCTTTGAAAAGGTTCATGAAGCCTAATATTGTGTGTACATTAGACACTTAATTCACATTTGTTGAATGAATACAACTATGCATACACATATACACACATTTATTTCTCTTATCAGAATTCTTTGCAGATTATGATGTTCCTTAACAAAAGGTAAGAAATAGTTGAAGTATGCAGTTATTGAAGAGATACTAATCCTGAAATTTTAAATCCAATATAAAACAATTTGTAATCATGCCATAGACCTTTCACAAATACACATGTAAAGGTATCAAAACCTAGTATATGAATTTAGACTATTTGAAATGAAGTACATCTTCAAAGTAAGTATGACTTCTTGATATTTCCTTTAGGTGAAAACCCAGTAGAGATGCTCAGATATTGTGAAAAGGCAAGAATTAATAAGTAAAGTGAGCCTAAGACCATAAAATGATTATTGGTGATTTAGATTTATACTACTTGATATGAGCACTAACCCTTGTGGCAGTTGACTTGTGATCCTGTTTTCAAACAGTAAATACATGTGTATTCAAAATGAGTTGGTAAAAAGAGGATTTTCCTCCCTTCTTTCTAGTCTGTGACTAGAAATACAAATACATGTTAAAAATAGTGATTTGATTTTTTTTACTGAATAATCTTAAGACCCAATCCAATGGAAACTCAAATTTGCATGAACTATCCTCCTCACCACCCATTTAAAAGAACTTAATTCTTTCAGGTGTAATTAATTTTGAAGAGTAAAATTTCCTTTAATCTAGGAACCCTGAAGTTGAAACTACTTGTATCTGTGTACTATTTTGACCCATTACAATTACTTTGTTTATTAGAGCAAATTGTGGTGGAAACTTTGTAATCATACTACTGGAAAAATACATAGTACCAGAAAGTTTAAAAAATAATAAACCACAGTATTTTTATTGCTGTATAATCTTTATTTTTAAACAAATTGACTGTTTAATGGTACGTAATGTAGTGTGTATACAAAGGTATATAGCATTCGATTGCAGTTGTGTACAGTGATCTTATCAGGTTGCTAGCAACTACTAGCTGGTAACAGCATTTGGGCTACATTTAGTCTATCTGCTATTTATGTGATAGGTTAAAAGAAAAAAGTAATATTGATCTGTCGCCGGATTAAAGTTTGAAGTGGGCAACAGCCTGAACACAAAAGCCTTTTTTTTTTTTTATGATTTCTCAGCTTGCCATTGATCTAGTTTTATTGCATTCATTATTTATTAAAAGAATTTGCAAGCTAAACATAACGTTAAGCTAGTTTGCACACAGGGACCGCACTTAGGAAATTGAATGGAAATTGCATTAGAGATGAACATCTGTGCTATTTTTCCACTCATGTGTTTATGGGTTTGTATAAAAGGTGTATTGGATTAACAGTTATAACCATTATAGCTTACAGCAATATGTTAGTTTCTGAGCTTTCAGTTATTTTGTGAGAAGTCTATCTCTCATGTTTGTCTAAAAATATAGTACTATCATCACAAACAATGTTAATTATGTATTTATTTTTACAAACAATCTTTAGAAAAATTTATTTTTATTATCATACTGTTAATGCATTATGTATGTTATGTGTGCATTATGAGATATCCTGCTATACTGAAGTAAAAACGTTTTGAAAACATATGTAATTATCATATAAGACTATACCGTCGCTTAATGGCCTTTGGTAGTAGGGTATAGGTGCAATTACAGAGTACCTATTTTAAGAATCTTGAGTTTAGTGCCATATTAAAGCATACTAAATTCACAGAAACTACGTAAAAAATTTAATATGATCATCCATATAATATTATATATGTAGTCAAAGCCTTGATCATTCTAAAATGATAGTAAATGTGCACACACCGAAGACTTGCTCTATATAACACTACTGATGATAAGATGGGATGCATTATGATATGGTTCCCCTTTTGGGTTCAATCCAAGGAAGTTTAATTACCAAACCTCAAGTTGACCCCCCCAGAGGACATAAGTTAGATCCCAGTGAGTATGGGTTTTTTTTTTTGGTGTGTGTTTTGTTTTCGTTTTTGTTTGGGACAAGGTCTGGCTCTGTCACCCAGGCGGGAGTGCAGTGGCAACCAGTGAGTATGTCTTTTGCTGTATTGTCTTTAAGCTGTAGACATTTGGAAAATTCATGTCTATCTACTTAATTATTGGCATTTAAATGAAATTTTAAAAACTTCTTCACAACCATTTTGATCGCTCCTGATTAGATTTGTTATGATAGCCTGTGTGTGTGTGTGCATGTGTGTGTGTGTGTGTGTGTGTGTGTGTGTCTGTCGAGCATTTATTAAGGGTATTCTTTGTGGTGCCAGGCAGTGGTCTAGGTGCTAGGTGCTGTGAATGAAATGAACAAAACAGTCTGTTCTTTCATGGACCGTACAGACTACCATTATGCTATCATTAGCTTAAGGTGTATAAGCTGTATTATCCCTCCTATTATATTTACTAAATTATGAAATATTTGAGATTACAAAATTTTGCCACATCTATTATTGAATAATCCTTAAATTTCCTTTCCCATATCTGCCTCATGCATTATATCAGTAAACATTAGACCATTTTTCAGTCTTTAGAATTATACCAGGAAAGTCCAACTAAAAATAGTCAGTTATTAAGATACAAAACAAGGCATTTTAGTTTTATGAGAGCAGAAAGTGTGCTTATAAAGTACACATAAAAAGGAGCATGAAATAAAACGTGTATTTCCACTTAAGAATGACCATAGTTAATTGACCTTAGTAACTTTTTATATATTTGTTAAAAGGGATATGAATTGTTAAATTCATAAAGTTAATCAATCCATGAAACACATGTTTTTGTAATAAAATGTGCAACTGTGGATTTTTAAAAAATTTATGTTAAAAAGCTTGCTTTGATTTGTGTTAAGAGTTTTAAATTAGTAAGATCCTCAGTCTTAGAGCATCATTTGCTTTGCATGTGGTCCTATACAGTATTATGCCAAAAATTAAAACAGATGAGTGATTTGTTTTTATTCATCCAGAGTACATTGACCTTTAATATGTTATGTTTAAATGTAAATAAGTTTAGAAAACCAGATTATTTGCAAACATGTATAATTAAATGTTTAATGTTACTGTTAAGCTTGCTGCTTTGAAAATATCCTGTAACCTGTTAAACTTCTAAATTTATTTTGTAGAAAAATCTGTGAGTTCCCCCTAGGTTTTTATCTGAGGTATGCAAAAGGGGAATTTGTTCATAGAAAAAACATTACTCCATAGTACATTTTATGCATAGCATACAATCTTCAGGTCTCACTTTATAAGCCAATTAGCATATTAATTTTAAACATATAAGTGTGATATTTTCCAATTCAATTCATTTCGACAAATATTTAGTAAGCACCTACTATGTGCAAGTCTCCTTATCAGGGGAAGTGGTAATACTAAGAACTCGCTACATTCTTATTGTTTCATCTCCACATTATCTAGGTTGAGATTTATTGTTTCATGGTTAACTCTCAGCTAACCTACATTAGTGGAAGGAAGAATAAATAATACATATAATTCAGAAATGTGGAAAATTAAAATAACATTGATTTGGCTTTGCAGTGCATTATAAAATGTTCTTGGCATATTTACCTGTCTAAATAAAATTTACTTATTCTAATATTCAATTTTATTTACTTTTTTTCTCATTAAACTCTCTTTTAATGGGTCTCAAAATTATGTGACAGATTTTGGTCAAGTTGTTTCCATTAAAAAGTATTGATTTTAAAAACTAATAACTTAAAACTGCCACATGCAAAAAAAAAAAAAAACCCACAAAAAAAAAAAAAACAAAAAAAATGAAGTGGTCCACAAAACATTTTTATTTCCTTCTGAAGGTTTTACAATGCATTGTTATCATTAACCAGTCTTTTACTATTAAACTTAAATGGCCAATTGAAACAAAGAGTTCAGAGACTCTTCTTCCACCACTGATTAAGACTGGGGTGGCAGATATTAGGGATAATATTCATTTAGCCTTCTGAGCTTTCTGGGCAGACTTGGTGACCTTGCCAGCTCCAGCAGCCTTCTGGTTCACTGCTTTGATGACACCCACACCAACTGTCTGTCTCACATCACAAACAGCAAAGTGACCCAGAGGAGGATAGTCTGAGAAGCTTTTAATACACACGAGGTTGCCAGGAACCATATCAATGATGGCAGCATCACCAGACTTCAAGAATTTAGAGCCATCTTCCAGCTGCTTACCAGAAAGGTGATCAGTCTTTTCCTTCAGCTCAGCAAACTTGCATGCAATGTGAGCCATGTGGCAATCCAGTACAGGGGCATAGCCAGCACTGATTTGCCCTGGATGGTTCAGGATAATCACCTGAGCAGTGATGCCGGCTGCTTTCATTGGTGGGCCATTTTTGCTGTCACCAGCAATGTTGCCAGAACGAACATCCTTGACGGACACATTCTTGACATTGAAGCCCACATTGTTCTCAGGAATAAAGCTTTATTTCAATTCACTCAAAGCTTTATTTCACTCAAAGCTTCATTTCACTCAAAGCTTCCTGTTGCCTTTCAACAGACTTTATTTCAGTTGTAACATCGACTGCAACAAAGGTGACTACCATACCGGGTTTGAGAACACCAGTCTTCACTTGACCAACAGGTACAGTACCAATATCACCAATTTTGTGGACATCCTGGAGAGGCAGGCGCAAGGGCTTGTCAGTTGGACGAGATGGTGGTAGGATGTAGTCCAGAGCCTCAAGCAGTGTGGTTCCACTGGCATTGCCATCTGTACAGGTGACTTTCCATCCCTTGAACCAAGGCACGTTAGCACTTGGCTCCAGCATGTTGTCATCATTCCGACCAGAAATTGGCATAAATGCTACTGTGTCGGGGTTGTAGCCAATTTTCTTAATGTAAGTGCTGACTTCCTTAATGATTTCCTCGTATCTCTTCTGGCTGTAGGGTGGCTCAGTGGAATCCATTTTGTTAACATGAACAATTAGCTGTTTCACACCCAGTGTGTAAGCCAGGAGGGCATGCTTACTGGTCTGCCCATTCTTGGAGATACCAGCTTCAAATTCACCAACACCAGCAACACTAATCAGGACAGCACAGTCAACCTGAGATGTCCCTGTAATCACGTTCTTAATGAATACAGTAGTCATTACAGGTGTTAGCAGATCAAAACCTGGCAAATTACATGAGGCCAGTTGTTTACTTTAATACACTTTCCTGTGTTTAGAACCCCTAAATAACCATCTTCCTTCAGTTACATAAAAATTTCTTGACACCAGAGGAATTATAGCTTTGGGTTGGAATGCATTGATGAGTATAACTCTAAATCAGATTTTTGTGAAGCGTTTCTACTCTGTGAAGAGAATAATTAATTGATTTTCAGCTTGCAATTAAGAAAAGGAACATTATATAGTCTTGATGCTGATTATATCCTGTCAAGAGCAGTCATTTTGATGATGGGCACATATAGAACACTGTGACCTCTAAAGAGAGTAGTAACTGCTCCAGTGTTTAATTGGTATACGTACATTTGACAGAGCCACATTCTTACATTTGCAGTTCTTTTGGATTGTTCCTTGAGGACTGACAGGTTTTTGTTATTTTAGGAGCATGTTCTTTTTTATGAAGTCATATGATGTTTACATAATCCCTATTCTGCCACAATCTAAAGCTTTTATTATTCTTCCTTGTTTTCAAGTGAAAGTAAGTTCATCAAGAAAGTAAAGGAACAAAGGAATGACTACTCCATAGGCAGAGCAGCCTAAAGCTTTCATTATTTATGGTTTAGTCTCATTGAATTGAATGACAGATATGCTGTGTATTCAGTTTGGTGTTTTCTTTTTTTTTTAATTTTTTTTTTTTGTTTCCAAGATGGTTCTCAGTTTATAAATGTAAATAAAATCCGAGAATTCCTTTTTTTTTGAGGTCTTTCTCTACATTAGTGGGAAATATGTAAAAGCCTTTGTCCCATATGGATTCATGTTCCTTCAAAGAAGGGGCAGTGAAGCTCAATAATTTAGTTTTCCGTTATTTGGGAAGCCTCTTGATTTTACAGACAGGAGGACTATATTTTGGTCATGTTAGCATTGATAGAGTTCTATTTGGGAATGAACAAAGGAATGAAGCTAAAAAAGGGTGGAAAAAACTTGTTGAGAAAATGTTTCTAATGTAAATAGAGAATAGACCAGGAACTAACTGATAGGGGGGAAGTAGGCAGTATAGAGTGTACTGATAAAGGCATATGCATAGAGTTCTTGAATGAATTATCCCTTTTAATTGTCTTCATTTTAGTGGTAAGATTAATCAAATTAATAATGAACAGGAACAAAAGACATACAAATATTAGCTGTGAATAAAAAGAAAAATTACTAAAGGCAAAATGTAGAAATATTATTCCATTTGAGGCGGCATTAAAAACCTTAATAAAACATTTGTATACATGTTATATTAAAGTAATATTCGTTTAGTATTCTTGTAAATGTTACTTTAATTAAAAAATTATAAAATGTCCATTTACATATCCTTGGTAAATGTTCTTACTATTCCTGTTCTGTTTGATTGATTCTAGCTTGCCATAGCACATTTTTGAAATGTGTTGAGAATAAATTATTTATATTTTTGTGTATACATTTTTTAGGTAAAAGTTTATTTTTAAGTTATTTTTAAAAATTTTTGTGGTTACATAGTAGATGTATGTATTTATGGGGTACATGAGATATTTTGATATAGCATGCAATATGAAATAACCACATCATGGAGAGTGGGGTATCCATCCACTCAAGCATTTATTCTTTGAGTTACAAACAATTTATTTACACTCTAAGTTATTTTAAAATGTACAATTAAGTTATATTGACTCTAGTCACCCTATTGTACTATCAAATAGTAGGTCTTATTCATTCCCTCTATTTTTTTTGTACCCATTAACCATCCCCACCTTCCCTCCAGCCCCTCACTATTCTTCCAAGCCTCTGGTAACCATCCTTCTACTTTCTGTGTCCATTAGCTCATTGTTTTTTTTTTTTTTTTGATTTTAAGATCCCACAAATAAGTGAGAACATGTGATGTGTGTCTTCCTGTGCCTGGATTATTTCATTTAGCATAATGATCTCCAGTTCCATACATGTAGTTTCCAATGACTGGGTCTCATTCTTTTTTATGGCTGATAGGACTCCATCGTGTGTATATACCACATTTTCTTTTTTTAATGTTTATTTTAGATTCAGGAATACCTGTGTAGTTTTGTTACATAGGTAGACTCATGTGACTGGGATTTGTTATACAGATTATTTCATCACCCAGGAATTAAGCCCAGTAACCAATAATAATCTTTTCTGCTCCTCTTTCTCCTCCCACCCTCCCCACTTAAGTATATCCCAGTGTCTGTTGTTTACTTCTTTGCGTTCATAAGTTCTCATCATTTAGCTCCCACTTACAAGTGAGAATATGTGCTATTTAGTTTTCTGTTCTTGCATTAGTTTGCTGAGGATCATAGCCTCTACCCTCCCACAAAAGACACAATCTCATTATCTTTTATGGCCGCATAATATTCCATGGTGTATATGTATCACTTTTTTTATCCGTTCTGTCATTGATGGGCATTTATGTTGATTCTATGTCTGCTATTGTGAATAGCGTTGCAATGAACAGACACACACGTTTGTCTTTATAATAAAACAAATTATATTCCTTTGGTTATATACCCAGTACTGGGATTGCTCAAATAGTAGTTCTGCTTTTAGCTCTTTGAGGGATCACTAAACTGTTTTACACAATGGTTGAACTAATTTACACTCTGCCCAGCAGTGTATAAGTGTTCCCTTTTCTCTGCAACCTCGCCAGCATGTTATTTATTTTTTTTATTTTTTATTTTTGCTTTCTAGTAATAGCCATTCTGACTGGTGTGACATGGTATCTCCTTGTGGTTTTGATTTGGTTTCTCTAATGATCAGTGATATTGAACTTTTTTCATATGCTTGTTGGTCACATGTCTGTCTTCTTTTGAAAAGTGTTTGCTCACTTTTTAATGGGGTGGTTTGTTTTTTTCTTGTAAAATTGTTTAAGTTCCTTACAGATATTTGATATTACCTTTATCAAATGCATAGTTTGCAAATATTTTCTCCCATTCTGTAGACTGTCTGTTCACTCTGTTGATAGTTTCTTTTGCTGTTCAGAAGCTCTTAAATTTAATTAGATTCCATTTGTCAATTTTTGCTTTTGTCTCGGTTGCCTTTGGTGTCTTTGTCATGAAGTCTTTGGCCGTTCCTCTGTCCAGGATGGTATTGACTAGGTTGCCTTCCAGGATTTTAATAGTTTTGAGTTTTACATTTAAGACTTTAATCCTTCTCGAGTTGAGTTTAGTATATGGTGTAAGGAAGGGGTCCAGCTTCAGTCTTCTGCATATGTCTAGATAGTTATCCCAGCACCATTTATTGAATAGGGAGTCTTTTCCTCATTGTTTGTCTTTGTCAGGTTTGTTGAAGATCAGGTTGTTGTAAGTGTGCGGCCTTGTTTCTGGGTTCTGTATTCTGTTCCATTGGTCTGTGTGTCTGTTTTTTTATCAGTACCATGCTTTTTTGATTACTGTAGTCCTGTAATATAGTATGAAGTTGGGTAACATGATGCCTCCAGCTTTGTTCTTTTTGCTTAGGAATGCGTTGGCTATTCGGGCTCTTTTTTGGTTCTATATGAATTTTAAAATAGTTTTTTTTTTTTTTTCTAGTTTTGTGAAGAATGTCATTGGTAGTTTGATAGGAATAGCATCGGATCTGTAAATTGCTTTGGGCAGTGTGACCATTTTAATGATACTGATTCTTTCTACCCATAAGCATGGGATGGGATGTTTTTCCATTCGTATTGTCTCTGATTTTTTTTTTTAATCAGTGTTTTGTAATTCTCATTGTAGAGATCTTTCACCTCTCTGGTTCACTGTATTCAGAGGTATTTTATTCTTTTTGGGGCAATTGTGTACCACATTTTCTTTATCCATTCATCTGTTGATGGAACTTACGTTGCTTCCAAATCTTAGCTATCGTAAACAGTGCTGCAATGAACAAGGGAGTGCAGGTATCTCTTTGATATACTGATTTTGTTTCTTTTGTGTATATACTCTGCAGTGGTATTGCTGGATCAAATGGTAGATCAAATTTTAGTTTTTTGAGGATGCTCCAAAATGTTCTCCATAGTTGTTGTACTAACTTACATTTCCACCAATGTATGAAGCTCCGCTTTTCTCTACATCCTCACCAGTATTTATTATTGCCTGTCCTTTGGATATAAGCAATTTAAATTGGGGTGAGAGGGTATCTCATTGTAGTTTTGATTTGCATTTCTCTGATGACAAATGATGTTGGGCACCTTTTCTTATACCTGTTTGCCATTTGAGAAATGTCTTCTCAAATCTTTCACTCATTTTTTTTTAATTGGATTATCAGATTTTTTTCATATATAGTTGTTTGAGCTCCTTATATATTCTGGTTATTAATCCCTTGTCACATGGGTAGTTTGCAAATATTTTCTTCTATTTTGTGGGTTGTCTCTTCACTTTATTAAATGTATCCTTTACTGTGCAGAAGCTTTTTAACTGGATGTGATCCCGTTTGTTCATTTTTGCTTTGGTTGCCTATACTTGTGGGGGTGTTGCTCAAGAAATCTTTGCCCAGACCAATACCCTGGAGATCTTCCCCAAAGTTGTAGCAGTTTCACAGTTTGAGGTGTTAGATTTAAGTCTTTAATCCATTTTGATTTGATTTTTTCATATGGTGAGACATAGGGATCTAGCTTCATTCCTCTGTGTATACATTTCCACTTTTCCCAGCACTCTTTATTGAAGAGATTTTCTTTTCCCTAGGGTATATTTTTGGCACCTTTGTTGAAAATGAGTTCACTGTAGGTTTGCGGATTTGCTTCTGGGTTCTCTATTCTGTTCCAATCGGTGTATATATCTGTTTTTATGCCAGTAACATGCTGTTTTGGTTCCTTATAGCTCTGTAGTATAATTTGAAGTAAGGTAATAAGACTCTTCTAGTTTTGCTTTTCTGGTTAGGGTAGGTTTGGTTATTCTGGGTCTTTTGTTGTTCCATGTAAGTTTTATAATTTTTTCTTTTTCAGATTGTTCACTGCTGGCATATAGAAATGCCACTGATATTTGTACGTTGATTTCGTATTCTGTAATTTTACTTAATTTGTTTATCAGTTCTAACAACTTTCTTGTGCAGTCTTTATGTTTTTCCAAATATAAGATCATATCATCTGCAAACAAGCATAGTTTGACTTCTTCCTTTTTAATTTGGCTGCCCTTTATATTTTTTTCTTGTGTGATTGCTCTAGCTAGGCCTTCCAGTACTATGTTGAATAACAGCGATGATAGTGGGCATCCTTGTCATGTTCCAGATCTTAAAGGAAAGGCTTTCAGTTTTTCCCCATTTAGTATGATACTAGCTGTGGGTCTGTCATATATGGCTCTTATTATGTTGAGATATATTCCTTCTATCCCCAGTTTTTTGAGGCTTTTTAACATGAAGGATGTTGGACTTCACCAAATGCTTTTCTAGCATCATTTGAAATGATTACATAGTTTTTATTCTTTATTCTGTTGATATGATGTGTCAAAGCAATTGATTTGTATATGCTGAACCAGCCTTGCATCCCAGCGATAAATCCCACTTGGTCATGTTGAATGAATGATCTTTCTAATGTATTCCTGAATTTGGCTTGCTAATATTTTGCTGAGGATTTTTACATCAAATTCATATGAGGTATTGGACTGTAGTTTTCATTTTTGATGTGTTTTTATCTGGTTTGGGTGTCAGGTTAATACTGGCCTCATAGATTCAGTGTGGAAGTATTCCCTCCTCCTCTATTTTTTTGGAATAGTTTGAGTAGTATGGGGTTTCATTCTTTTTTAAATGTTTGGTAGAATTTATCAGTAAAGCCTTCAGGTCCCAGGCTTTTCTTTTTTTAATTTATTTTATTTTTATTATTATACTTTAAGTTCTAGGGTACATGTGCACAACGTGCAGGTTTGTTACATTTGTAGACCTGTGCCATGTTTGTGTGCTGCACCCATCAACTCGTCAGCACCCATCAACTCGTCATTTACATCAGGTATAACTCTCAATGTCATCCCTCCCCCCTCCCCCCTCCCCATAATAGGCCCCGGTGTGTGATGTTCCCCTTCTAGAGTCCATGTGATCTCATTGTTCAATTCCCACCTATGAGTGAGAACATGCGGTGTTTGGTTTTCTGTTCTTGTGATAGTTTGCTGAGAATGATGGTTTCCAGCTGCATCCATGTCCCTACAAAGGATACAAACTCATCTTTTTTTATGGCTGCATAGTATTCCATGGTGTATATGTGCCACATTTTCTTAATCCAATCTGTCACTGATGGACATTTGGGTTGATTCCAAGTCTTTGCTATTGTGAATAGTGCCACAATAAACATACATGTGCATGTGTCTTTATAGCAGCATGATTTATTATCCTTTGGGTATATACCCAGTAATGGGATGGCTGGGTCATATGGTATTTCTAGTTCTAGATCCTTGAGGAATCGCCATACTGTTTTCCACAATGATTGAACCAGTTTACAATCCCACCAACAGTGTAAAAGTGTTCCTATTTCTCCACATCCTCTCCAGCACCTGTTGTTTCCTGACTTTTTAATGATCGCCATTCTAACTGGTGTGAGATGGTATCTCATTGTGGTTTTGATTTGCATTTCTCTGATGGCCAGTGATGACGAGCATATTTTCATGTGTCTGTTGGCTGTATGAATGTCTTCTTTTGAGAAATGTCTGTTCATATCCTTGGCCCACTTTTTGATGGGGTTGTTTGTTTTTTTCTTGTAAATTTGTTTGAGTTCTTTGTAGGTTCTGGATATTAGCCCTTGGTCAGATGAGTAGATTGCAAAAATTTTCTCCCATTCTGTAGGTTGCCTGTTCACTCTGATGGTAGTTTCCTTGGCTGTGCAGAAGCTCTTTAGTTTAATTAGATCCCATTTGTCAATTTTGGCTTTTGTTGCCGTTGCTTTTGGTGTTTTAGTCATGAAGTCCTTGCCCATGCCTCTGTCCTGAATGGTATTACCTAGGTTTTCTTCTAGGGTTTTTATGGTATTAGGTCTAACATTTAAGTCTCTAATCCATCTTGAATTAATTTTCGTATAAGGAGTAAGGAATGGATCCAGTTTCAGCTTTCTACATATGGCAAGCCAATTTTCCCAGCACCATTTATTAAATAGGGAATCCTTTCCCCATTTCTTGTTTTTCTGAGGTTTGTGAAAGATCAGATGGCTGTAGATGTGTGGTATTATTTCTGAGGACTCTGTTCTGTTCCATTGGTCTATAGCTCTGTTTTGTACTATACCAGTACCATGCTGTTTTGGTTATTGTAGCCTTGTAGTATAGTTTGAAGTCAGGTAGCATGATGCCTCCAGCTTTGATCTTTTGACTTAGGATGGTCTTGGCAATGCAGGCTCTTTTTTGGTTTCATATGAACTTTAAAGCAGTTTTTTCCAATTATGTGAAGAAAGTCATCGGTAGCTTGATGGGAATGGCTTTGAATCTATAAATTACCTTGGGCACTGTGGCCATTTTCACGATATTGATTCTTCCTATCCATGAGCATGGTATGTTCTTCCATTTGTTTGTGTCCTCTTTTATTTCACTGAGCAGTGGTTTGTAGTTCTCCTTGAAGAGGTCTTTCACATCCCTTATAAGTTGGATTCCTAAGTATTTTATTCTCTTTGAAGCAATTGTGAATGGAAGTTCATTCCTGATTTGGCTCTCTCTTTGTCTGTTACTGGTGTATAAGAATGCTTGTGATTTTTGCACATTAATTTTGTATCCTGAGACTTTGCTGAAGATTCTTATCAGCTTAAGGAGATTTTGGGCTGAGATGATGGGGTTTTCAAAATATACAATCATATCATCTGCAAACAGGGACAATTTGACTTCTTCTTTTCCTACCTGAATACCCTTGATTTCTTTCTCTTGCCTGATTGCCCTAGCCAGAACTTCCAACACTATGTTGAATAGGAGTGGTGAGAGAGGGCATCCCTGTCTTGTGCCAGTTTTCAAAGGGAATGCTTCCAATTTTTACCCATTCAATATGATATTGTCTGTGTGTTTGTCATAAATAGCTCTCATTATTTTGAGATACATTCCATCAATGCTGAATTTATTGAGCGTTTTTAGCATGAAGGGCTGTTGAATTTTGTCAAAGGCCTTTTCTGCATCTATTGAGATAATCATGTAGTTTTTGTCTTTGGTTCTGTTTATATGCTGGATTACGTTTATTGATTTGCATATGTTGAACCAGCCTTGCATCCCAGGGATGAAGCCCACGTGATCATGGTGGATAAGCTTTTTGATGTGCTGCTGGATTAGGTTTGCCCGTATTTTATTGAGGATTTTTGCATCAATGTTCATCAGGGATATTGGTCTAAAATTCTCTTTTTTTTGTTGTGTCTCTGCCAGGCTTTGGTATCAGGATGATGTTGGCCTCATAAAATGAGTTAGGGAGGTTTCCCTCTTTTTCTATTGATTGGAGTAGTTTCAGAAGGAATGGTACCAGCTCCTCCTTGTACCTCTGGTAGAATTCAGCTGTGAATCCATCTGGTCCTGGACTTTTTTTGGTTGGTAGGCTATTAATTATTGCCTCAATTTCAGGGCCTGCTATTGGTCTATTCAGGGATTCAACTTCTTCCTGGTTTAGTCTTGCGAGAGTGTAAGTGTCCAGGAAATTATCCATTTCTTCTAGATTTTCTAGTTTATTGGCATAGAGGAGTTTATAGTATTCTCTGATGGTAGTTTGTATTTCTGTGGGGTTGGTGGTGATATCCCCTTTATAATTTTTTATTGTGTCTATTTGATTCTTCTCTCTTTTCTTCTTTATTAGTCTTGCTAGCGGTCTATCAATTTTGTTGATCTTTTCAAAAAACCAACTCCTGGATTCATTGATTTTTTGGAGGGTTTTTTGTGTCTCTATCTCTTTCAGTTCTGATCTGATCTTAGTTATTTCTTGCCTTCTGCTAGCTTTTGAATGTATTTGCTCTTGCTTCTCCAGTTCTTTTAATTGTGATGTTAGAGTGTCAATTTTAGATCTTTCCAGCTTTCTCTTATGGGCATTTAGTGCTATAAATTTCCCTCTACACACTGCTTTAAATGTGTCCCAGAGATTCTGGTATGTTGTATCTTTGTTCTCATTGGTTTCAAAGAACATCTTCATTTCTGCCTTCATTTTTGTGATGTACCCAGTAGTCATTCAGGAGCAGGTTGTTCAGTTTCCATGTAGTTGAGTGGTTTTGATTGAGTTTCTTAGTCCTGAGTCCTAGTTTGATTGCACTGTGGTCTGAGAGAGAGTTTGTTATAATTTCTGTTCTTTTACATTTGCTGAGGAGTGCTTTACTTCCAATTATGTTGTCAATTTTGGAATAAGTGTGATGTGGTGCTGAGAAGAATGTATATTCTGTTGATTTGGGGTGGAGAGTTCTGTAGATGTCTATTACGTCTGCTTGGTGCAGAGTTGAGTTCAATTCCTGGATAACCTTGTTAACTTTCTGTCTTGTTGATCTGTCTAATGTTGACAGTGGAGTGTTGAAGTCTCCCATCATTATTGTATGGGAATCTAAGTCTCTTTGTAAGTCTCTAAGGACTTGCTTTATGAATCTGGGTGCTCCTGTATTGGGTGCATATATATTTAGGATAGTTAGATCTTCCTGTTGAATTGACCCCTTTACCATTATGTAATGGCCTTCTTTGTCTCTTTTGATCTTTGATGGTTTAAAGTCTGTTTTATTAGAGACTAGTATTGCAACCCCTGCTTTTTTTTTTGTTCTCCATTTACTTGGTAGATCTTCCTCCATCCCTTTAGTTTGAGCCTATGTGTGTCTCTGCATGTGAGATGGGTCTCCTGAATACAGCAAACTGATGGGTCTTGACTCTATATCCAGTTTGCCAGTCTGTGTCTTTTAATTGGAGCATTTAGTCCATTTACATTTAAGGTTAATATTGTAATGTGTGAACTTGATCCTGTCATTGTGATATTAGCTGGTTATTTTGCTCGTTAGTTGATGCAGTTTCTTCGTAGCATTGATGGTCTTTACATTTTGGTATGGTTTTGCAATGGCTGGTACTGGTTGTTCCTTTCCATGTTTAGTGCTTCCTTCAGGGTCTCTTGTAGGGCAGGCCTGGTGGTGACAAAATCTCTAAGCATTTGCTTATCTGTAAAGGATTTTATTTCTCCTTCACTGATGACACTTAGTTTGGCTGGATATGAAATTCTGAGTTGAAAATTCTTTTCTTTAAGAATGTTGAATATTGGCCCCCACTCTCTTCTGGCTTGTAGAGTTTCTGCCGAGAGATCTGCTGTTAGTCTGATGGGCTTCCCTTTGTGCGTAACCTGACTTTTCTCTCTGGCTGCCCTTAACAGTTTTTCCTTCATTTCAACTTTGGTGAATCTGGCAATTATGTCTTGGAGTTGCTCTTCTCGAGGAGTATCTTTGTGGCGTTCTCTGTATTTCCTGAATTTGAATGTTGGCCTGCCCTACTAGGTTGGGGAAGTTCTCCTGGATGATATCCTGAAGAGTGTTTTCCAACTTGGTTCCATTTTCCCCCTCACTTTCAGGCACCCCAATCAGATGTAGATTTGGTCTTTTCACATAATCCCATACTTCTTGAAGGCTTTGTTCATTTCTTTTTCGTCTTTTTTCTTTAGACTTCTCTTCTTGCTTCATTTCATTCATTTGATCCTCAGTCACTGATACTCTTTCTTCCAGTTGATCAAGTCGGTTACTGAAGCTTGTGCATTTGTCACGTATTTCTTGTGTCATGGTTTTTATCTCTGTCCATTCGTTTATGGCCTTCTCCGCATTGATTATTCTAGTTATCCATTCTTCCATTCTTTTTTCAAGATTTTTAGTTTCTTTGCACTGGGTACGTAATTCGTCCTTTAGCTCTGAGAAGTTTGATGGACTGAAGCCATCTTCTCTCAACTCGTCAAAGTCATTCTCCGTCCAGCTTTGATCCGTTGCTGGCGATGAGCGGCGTTCCTTTGGAGGGGGAGATGCGCTCTTATTTTTTGAATTTCCAGCTTTTCTGCCCTGCTTTTTCCCCATCTTTGTGGTTTAATCTGCCTTTGGTGTTTGATGATGGTGATGTACTGATGGGGTTTTGGTGCGGGTGTTCTTTCTGTTTGTTAGTTTTCCTTCTAACAGTCAGGACCCTCAGCTCTAGGTCTGTTGGAGAACGCTTGAGGTCCACTCCAGACCCTGTTTGCCTGGGTATCAGCAGCAGAGGCTGTGGAAGACAGAATATTGCTGAACAGCGAGTGTTCCTGTCTGATTCTTGCTCTGGAAGCTTCGTCTCGGGGTGTACCCCACCGTGTGAGGTGTGGGATGTTGGTCTGCACCTAGTGGGGGATGTCTCCCAGTTAGGCTACTCAGGTGTCAGGGACCCACTTGAGCAGGCAGTCTGTCTGTTCTCAGATCTCAACCTCCATGTTGGGAGAGCCACCGCTCTCTTCAAAGCTGTCAGACAGGGTCATTTGCATCTGAAGAGGTTTCTGCTGCTTTTTGTTTAGCTATGCCCTGTCTCCAGAGGTGGAGTCTACAGAGACAGGCAGGCCTCCTTGAGCTACTGTGGGCTCCACCCAGTTCGAGCTTCCAGGCAGCTTTGTTTACTTACTTAAGCCTCAGCAATGGCAGGCGCCCCTCCCCCAGCCTCACTGCTGCCTTGCAGTTATATAGCAGACTGCTGTGCTAGCAATGAGGGAGGCTCCAAGGGCGGGCGTGGGGCCCTCCCAGCCAGGGCTGGGATATAATCCACTGGTGTGCCGTTTGCTAAGACCCTTGGTAAAGCGCAGTATTAGGATGGGAGTTACCCGATTTTCCAGGTGTTGTGTGTCTCAGTTCCCCTGGCTAGGAAAAGGAATTCACTTCCCCCTTGTGCTTCCCAAGTGAGGCAATGCCTCGCCCTGCCTGCTTCAGCTCTTGCTGGTCGGGCTGCACCAGCTGACCAGCGCTGATTATCTGGCACTCCCCAGTGAGATGAACCCAGTACCTCAGTTGAAAATGCAGAAATCACCCGTTTTCTGTGTCGCTTATGCTGGGAGCTAGAGACTGGAGCTGTTCTTATTCGGCCATCTTGCTCTGGGACCCCAGGCTTTTCTTTACTGGGAGAATTTTGTTACTGCTTCAATGTCATTACTTGTTACTGAACTGTTCAGGTTTTGAATTTCTTTCTGTTTCAATCTTGGTATGTATGTATCTAGGAATTTGTTCATTTCTTTTAGGTTTTCCAATTTATTGGCATATACTTGCTCATAGTAAACACTAATGATCCTTTGAATTTCTGCAGTATCCATTGTAATGTCTCCTTTTTTCAATTCTAATTTTGTTTATTGGGATTTTCTCTCTTTTTTTTCTTAGTCTGGTTAAGGGTTTGTAAATTTTGTTTAACAAATCAATTTTTTTTTTTAATAAATCTTTTGTTTTCTATAATTTCAATTTTATTTCTCTCCTAATTTTATTATTTATTTTCTTCTACTAATTTTGAGTTTGATTTGCTCTTGCTTTTTAAATTCTTTTAGGTGTAATGTTAGATAGTTTATTTGAAGTTTTTCTTCTTTTTTGATGTAGGCACTTACAGCTATAAACTTCCCTCTTATTATTGCTTTTGCTGAATCCCATAGGTTTGGTATTTTGTGTTTTTATTATCATTTGTTTCAGTACAATTTTCAGTTTGCTTCTTAATTTCTTTATGGACCCACTGGTCATTCAGGAGCATATTGCTTAATTTCCATGTCTTCATATAGTTTCCAAAATTCCTGTTGATATTCATTTATAGTTTTATTCCATTGTAGTCAGAGAAGATGTTTGATATTATTTCAAGTTTTTTGAATGTTTTAAGACTTGTTTTATCATTTAACATATGGTATGTCCTTGAGAATGATCCATGTGCTGAGGAAAATAATGTGTATCCTGCAGCTCTTGTATGAAATATTCTGCAATTGTCTATTAGATCCATTTGGTCTATAGTGTAGATTAAGTCTGATGTTTCTTTTTGGTTTTTCTGTCTGGAAGATCTGTCCAGTGTTGAAAGTAAGGTGTTGAAATCTCCAGCTGTTATTGAATTAGAGTTTATCTCTCTCTTTAGCTCTAATCATATTTTCTTTATATGGCTGGATGCTCCATTATTGGGTGCATAGATATTTACAATTATTATATCCTCTTGCTGAATTGACCCCTTTATCATTATATAGTGACCTTCCTTGTCTCTTTTTATAGTTTTTGTCTTGAGATTTATTTTGTCTGATATAAATAGAGTGACTCCTATGCTTCTCTGGTTTCCATTGGCATGGAATATTTTTTCCTATCCCTTTAGTTTCAGTCTTTGTGTGTCTTTATAGGTGAAGTGTGTTTCTTGTGGGCAACAGATCAATGGGTCTTTTTTTTTTTTTTTCATCCATTCAAACACTCTATATGTTTTGATTAGAGAGTTTAGTCTACTTACATTCAGTGTTATTGATAAGGACTTCTGCCATTTTGTTATTTGTTTTCTTGTCTTTTTTTTTCCTTCCTTTCTTCATCTAGGAAGGTGACTTTCTCAGTGATATAATTCAGTTTTTTCCTTTTTATTTTTTGTGTTTCTTTTGCACGTCTTTTGGTTTGAATTTACCATGAGTTTTGCAAATACTATCTTATAACCCATTATTTTAAGCTGAAAAAACTTCACACTTTGCATTAAAAAAACCCAAAAAGACAACTAATAAAAACCTTATGCCATAACTTTGTCCCCTTGTTTTTTAACCTTTTATTGTTTCCATTCATATTGTATGGGACTGACTATGTCTTGATATGTTGTAGTTCTTGTTTTTCATTGGTTCATTGTTTAGTCTTTCTACTTAGTATAAGAGTAGTTTACACACCACATTTACAGTGTTACAATATTCTGTGGTTTTTTGTGTGCTTATTATTACCTGTGCATTCTGTACCTTCCAAACCCTTACTTATTGTTCTTTAATGTCATTTTCTTTGTGATTGAAGTATTTCCTTTAGCATTGCTTGTAAGGTAGGTCTGATGTTGATGAAATCCCTCAGCTTTTATTTGTCTGGGGAAGTCTTTAATTCTCCTTTGTGTTTGAAGGATATTTTTACTGGATATACTATTCTATGGCAAAAGTATTTTTCCTTCAGCCCTTTAAATATGTTCTGCCACTCTCTCCTGGCCTGTAAGATTTCCACTGAATAGTCTGCTGCCTGACATATTGTAGCTCCATTTTATCTCATTTTTTTTTTCTCTTACTGCTTTTAGGATCCTTTCTTTTTCCTTTGGGAGTCTGATTATTAAATGTATTGAGGTAGTCTTTTTTGTGTTACATCTGCTTGCTGTTCTATAACCTTCGTGTACTTGGATATTGATATCTTTCTCTAGGTTTGAGACATTCTCCATTATCTTTTTGAATAAACTTTCTACCCTCATCTCTACCCTTGTCTTCTCTTTAAGGCCAGTAACTATTAGACTTGCCCTTTTAAGGCTATTTTCTAGATCCTGCCGGTATACTTCATTGTTTTGTATTCTTTTTTTTTTTTTTTTTTTGGTCTCCTCTGTGTATTTTCAAATAGCCTGTCTTCAAACTCACTAATTCTTCTTCTTGATCAATTCTGCTATTAAAAGATTCTCCTGCATTCTTCAGTATGCTAATTGCATTTTTCAGCTAAAAAATTTGTGCTTGATTATTTTCAATTATTTAAATTTCTTTGTTAAATTTATCTGATATAATTCTGAATTCCTTCTTTGCATTTCTTGAATTTCTTTAAGTTTCCTCAACACGGCTGTTTTGAATTCTCTATCTTAATGGTCACATATCTCTGTTTCTCCACGATTGGTCCCTGGCGCCTTATTTAGTTCGTTTGGTGAAGTCGTGTTTTCCTGGATGATGCTGATGCTAATAGATGTTCTTTGATGTGTGGGTATTGAAGAGTTAGGTATTTGTTGTAGTCTTCACTGAGCTTATTTATCCATCCCAAGAAGGATGGCTTTCCAGACACTTGAAAAGACTTGGGTGTGGTGATCTAAGCTGTATCTGCTTCAAGGGCACCCCAAGTCTAGTACTGCTGTTGGTCTTTCAGACTCATAGAGGTACTGCCTTGATGGTCTCGGACAAGATCTGGGAGAATTTTCTGGATTACCAGGCACAAACTCTCGTTCTTTTCTCTTACTTTTTCCCAAACAAAAAGCATCTCTCTCTCTCTCTCTCTCTCTGTTCTGAGCCACCTAAAGCTGGGGGTGGAGTGACACAAGCACCCTTGTTGCCACCACCACTATGACTGCACTGGGTCAGATCTGAAGTCATCACAGCACTGGCTCTTACCCAATTTTGGCTCTAACAACTCCCTGGCTACTGCTTATGTTTGCTCAAGGTCCTAGGGTTCTACAATCAACGGGTGACAAAGCCAGCATGGCCTGTGTTCTTCCCTTCAGGGCGGCAAGGTCCTCCAGGCCTAGTGCGGGTCCAGAGGTGCTGTCAGGGATTCAGGTACTACAGTCAAAAACCTTAGAAGTCTACTTCTAAGTAGTTCTATTGTATTGTGGCTGAGATGGCCCTCAAATCACAAGACTTAATCTTTCCCATTCTTTTTGCCCCTTTGCCAATGCAAAGGAGCCTCACTCCATAGCTGCTGCCACCCTAGGCCACAAGGAGGACTGCCAGACTACTGTTGATGTTCTCTTAAGTCCCAAAGACACTTTAGTCAGCTTGTTGTTGTTAACCCAAAATATCTGAGACAGGTCTCAGTCAATTTAGAAAGTTTATTTTGCCAAAGTTAAGCACGTGCCAGTGACACAGCCTCAGGAGGCCCTGATGGCATGTACCCAAGGCGATCAGGACAGAGCTTGGTTTTACACATTTTAGGGAGACATGAGACATCAACCAATATATTTAAGAGGTACATCGGTTCAGTCTGGAAAGGCAGGACAACTTGAAGTAGGGAGGGGGCTTCCAGGTCATAGCTAGGTAAGAGACAAAGGGTTGCATTCTTTTGAATTTCTGATTAGCCTGTTCAAAGGAGGTAATCAGATATGCGTTTATCTAAGTGAACAGAGAGATGACTTTGAATAGAATGGGAGGCGGTTGGCCCTATACAGCTCCCAGCTTGACTTTTCCTTTTAGCTTAATGATTTTGGGGCCCCAAGATTTATTTTCTTTTCACGTGGTGAATGGTGCCCTATCCTGCTGTAGCTGAGCTGGCATCCTAAATGCAAGTCAAAATCCTTTCCACTCTTCCTTCTTCTCTCAAGTGGAAGGAAAGGGGTGTCTCTCGGAGCCAGGAGCCATGCAGCCTGGGGTTATGGGAGGGGCAATGCCAGCACTCCTTTGGCTGTCCCAGCTGGTTTCTCAGTATGTCATGCCCTCCCCCACAACCACCTTCAGTCCGTGTCTCTGGGCCTAGTTCAGCACTAGGACTTGCCTAAGTGTTGCAGTTTTTATGGCCTAGACTGCCTTTCAAGGTTACTTAGAGACTGAGAGCACTTTGGCCCTCAGTGGCGAGGTTTGCTGGTGCTTAAGTATGGACAGCTGGGATTGGGGATTCCCCTCTTACTAGGGCTGGTTTAAATGCACCCTCCATGGGCAGCAGTAAGACAAGTTTAGTCTGGGATTTTTCTGCTCTAACATGACAGCACTGAGTTCAGTGTCTCACAATTGATGTGTTCTCCCTCTCCCAGCACCCAGAAATGCTCTTTGACCCACATGCTGCTCTTGCTGCTGGGGGTTTGGGGAAGGGTAGCATTAGCAATTCAGGACTTTTTTCTATCTCTTCAGTGTCTCTTTCAGCGATATGAAGTTAAAACTAGATACTATGAGTGCTCACTTGATGTTTGGTTCTTATGAAGGTGTTTTTTCTGTGTAGATAGTTGTTAACTTGTGAAGCTTTCTTTTCAGCTACCTTGCTTTGCCTTGAGATTGAATTTTTTTAAAGAAAAGGATTAAAATTTGCCTTTGGGTACACGTGTGAAGTTTTTATTGTATTCGCTGCTAACTAAGTTTGCATTTCCGGGAGTAATTTGAACAACTGCATTCGAGGTTATTTAATGAACACTACAATTTGAATTAAAGAACACTAGCATGGCATTTTTGTCACTTTTGTAATTAAGTAGTTTGAGTATTTACTACAACCCTTTTGTCTAAAACTATATCTGAAAGTTTAAATTACTATCAAGGTTTATAGTTTATATAGTGCTTTCACATATACTGGTTCATTAAATCGGATCCTTAGAAGTGTCTATTTTTATAATTTTGTTGCGAAATTTTCAAATTTTTGTAAACAAATGGCTGATTACAACAAGGCATGTTTTGAGATCACTTAATCTCATTTACACTTTTTTTACTCAGTGTTAAATCAGCATCATCCATTGCGATTATGAAGCCAACAGTGCTTCTAGGAAGTAATAGTATCTCAGGGTCTGCAGCAGTTCCCAGGCTGCAAGGTGTATTCACACACTATCTGCAAGGTGTATTCACACACTATCTGAGGTTATTCCCACAACAATCTTATGAGGCAGGTAATCCCATCTGAAATTTAAGTGAGAAAATGGAAATGTGGGTAAGTAAAATGAATGACCTGAGGCCTCATAGTCTATTACAGGCAGAGCCAATTCTTGAATCTAAGTCTTCTGTTGTGCCTCCTCTGATACATTATCCTCTCTATGCTGACTCTTGAATGATGGGCTTGAGCAAACAAGTTTAATTAGGTGGTGGATTGTTCTATATAGCCAGGGAATTATGGAAAATCTAGTGGTGGGAATTAGGGATAAACAAAGTAGAAGAAGAGAGAAGCACTACACAGGAATTTCACTGTAATTTCTTCAAGGTGCATGCCCTCATAGGAAATACTGCCTTTTAATGATAGCATCTTCAGAAATATACTAAAAAGATCCCTTGAATGGAGACTCAATTCCATACGCATTTACAGAAAGGTTTTGGGAATCAACAAAAAACTTAATAGTTTGAAAGAAAAGTAAAAGGACTTATAATTCAAGAAAGTGTTTAGAGACAACAGCATAATAATGAAGCATAAAATTTAAGTATGAAACTGGGATCTAGTTACTAAGAAAATATGAATTGTGTCTGAAATACTATTCTAGGATCTGTGGATGCTTTCAGAAAGATTTAAATCTTATTGTAGAGAAAACACATACACATATAAAAAAGATTACCATTCATTCATTCATTTACTCATCAAATAGTTATTTGGTGTACTCTGTGTCAGTCACTCTTCTAGGTGCTTGGGATACGTCTATTAAAAAGAAACAGGCAAAGATCTCTTCCCTTGAAAAAGAGATTATATTCTAATGTATAATACTGTGGATGTGGGAAGACAATAAACAATATTTATACCAAATTAGGAAATTATATTACATGTTAGAAAGTGGAAAAATAAAGCAAGTAGAGTAAAGTAAGGGTATGGGAGGATTGGAGTAAGTTGCAGTTTTAAATAGGATGGGCATTGTAGGTTTCATTAAGTATGTGAGATTTGCTCACAGTCTTGAAATGGAGGGGAGTTAGGAAAGTAGAATCTGGGGAAAGTGTCTCAGACTGAGAGAACAGTTGGAACAGAAGCCAGGAGCATATCTGGAAGTTTTGAGGAACGTTAAGAAGGCTGTAAGAGTGAATGAGGGGAGAGTGTTCATAATGGAGTAGGAAAGAGATCAAAATGGTAATATTGGGGAGTCAGCCACATGGGAGCTTTTAGGCCATTTTGAAAACTTTGTTTTTTTTTCTGAATGGAATGGATTATTGCAGTGTTTTAAGCAGGAGTATAAGAGGATCTGGCTTAGATTTTTAAAGGACCGCTCTGGCTAGGTTGAGAATAGGCTCGTATAAGGCAAAGGTAGAAGCAGGATGCTATTGCAGTGAACCATGAGAGAGATGGCGATGGCTTAGACCATAGTGGTAGAGTTGAGGTGATGACAATTGGTCAGAATCTGGATAGGTTTTGAAGGTAGAACCAACAGCACTTCATGATGGATTAGATACTGGGTGTGTGAGAAAGAAAAGAGTCACGAACAACTCCAGGAATTTGGCATATGCAACTGGGAGGCTGAAGTTTCCTTCATTTGGGGGAGGGGGAAACTGGAGGTAGAGCAGGTAGGGGGCAGAGATCAAGAGTACAGTTTTTATTTTTTAGAGACAGGGTCTCGCTCTGCATCCAGGCTGGAGTGTAGTGGCATGATCATCGCTAACTGTAGCCTTGAATTCCTGAGCTCAAGCGATCATCCTGCCTCAGCCTCCTGAGTAGCTGGCATTACAGGCAAACATCACCATGGCCAGGTAATTTAAATCATTTATTTTTTAGAGACCTGAGTCTCACTATGTTGCCCAGGCTGTTCTTGAACTTCTGGCCTCAAGCGATCCTCCTGCCTTCACCTCCCAAAGTGGTGGGATCACAGGTGTTAGCCACCATGCCCAATCTGTTTTTAAAAATCTCCCTTTTTAGATTGTAATATTCTTGATGTCAGATACTATGGTTGGTGATCTTTGTATTTTCCTTAGGATAGAGCTTTTGCCCATAGTTGATGATCAGCAAACATTTGTAGAATAAATATTGAACTAAGAAACTTCTGTGATGAGATGTGAAGATAAATGAGGTCTTTATGGGATCAGTATACAAACTATTAGATATAAATTACAAGCATGTTTGAAGAGCTTTCTTCAATTCGTTTCTTTTTCTTTTTAGAGACAGGGTCTTGCTGTGTTGCCCAGGCTGGAGTGCAGTGGCATGATCAATCATAGCTCCTTGCAGCCTCGAACTCCTGGGCTTGTTATACTCCTGCCTCAGCCCCCTGAGCAGCTAGGACTACAGGTACATGCCACCATCCCCAGTTAATCATTTTTAATTTTTTGTATAGAGAAAGGGATCTTGCTATGTTGCCCAAGCTGGTCTTGAACTCCTGGGCTCAAGTGATTCTCCCACCTCAGCCTCCAAAAGCACTGGGATTACAGGTGTAAACCACCATGCCCAGTGTCTTTTACTTCTTTAAGCAGAGATGTAGAGTAGGCATTAGATATACAAGTTCAGTGTTTGGGATAGATGTCTGGACAGGAGATATATTCTTAGGAGAGGAATGATTGTAAATAGAAAAGAGTAGAGTTTCAAGGACTGAGTCCTGGGTCACACTGGCCTAAAGAGATCAGAGAGAAGAGGAGGAATCAGCAAAGAGCCTGACAATGAACATCCAGTGAGATAAGAGGAAAACTAAGAGAGAACTACGTTCTGAAAGCTAATCGAAAACAGCCTATCAACAGTGAGGGAATAATCAGCTGTGTCAAATGCTGCTAATAAGTCACATGAGAATTGGCAATTGGCTGTGGCAATGAAAGTCATTGGTAATATTGATGAGAAAAGTTTTGATAGAGAAGTGGGAATGAAAAGTTTGAATGGCATGTGTTTAAGAAAGAATAAGAGGAGAGGAAGTGGAGTATCAACAACTCTTTCCAGGGATTTGCTGCAAAGATAGCAAATAACTTAGGGTTGGCAGGAAGTAGCGAAAACAGTGGGTGTGAGGGGAGTGGGTCATGAGGTTATTTTTTTGTGATGATGGAAGACGTAACAGCATACGCTATTAGGAATAATCAAGTAAAAATGAAATTAATGTTGTATGAAAGAAGAATATTGCTGAAGTGATATTCCTTTTTTTTTTTTTGAGACGGAGTCTCGCTCTGTTGCCCAGGCTTGGAGTGCAGTGGTGGGATCTCGGCTCACTGCCAGCTCCGCCTCCCGGGTTTACGCCATTCTCCTGCCTCAGCCTCCCGAGTAGCTGGGACTACAGGCGCCCGCCACCTCGCCTGGCTAGTTTTTTTTTTTTTTTTTTTTTTTTTTTTTTTTTTTTTTTTAGTAGAGACGGGGTTTCACCGTGTTAGCCAGGATGGTCTCGATCTCCTGACCTCGTGATCCACCCATCTTGGCCTCCCAAAGTGCTGGGATTACAGGCTTGAGCCACTGCACCTGGCCTGAAGTGGAAAGAGTAGATGGGATCCAATGTACAAGTAGAAGTATCTTCCTTTAGACAGAAGCAAGATTAGTGCATCAACATTAACAGGTGGGCAGGCAGAGTATGTAGATGGAGATTCTAGTTGATACAGTATTGGGTCGCCATGGAAGTCCTCTTCTAATTGTTTCAATTTTCTCAATGAAGTGGGCAACAAGATCATCATTTCAAAATGAGGACTGGAAAGGAAGTATTGCTGTGAAATAGCTATGTGGGTAAGTATTAGAGTAAACTATTAAAAGAGGTTTAGCATGCTTGCCAGACAACATTAAGTGCCCATTAAGGTTGTGGTCATAAATTCAAAATGGTCAATGCGATTGTGTGTTTTAATTTCACCACATAAAGCTGTGTCAGTACTGGTGCAAAGTAGGCAAATAATATAGAATTTAATGAGAATTGTGGTTTTGCTAAGCAGTATGAGTATGACAAAGCAAGAGGGGCAAAAGAATTGAGGGCTTATGCAAAAGGTGATGTAGTGAATGAGAATACACTTTAAAACATTTAGGTAGAAAGAAGATATCAAGGAGGTGAGAGGCAGTGATGGTATTTTCAATGAATTGGAATTCCAAGATGGGGCCAAAGGATTGTTGGAGTCGGAGTACTAGAAGGAATGAATAAAAGAGATGGTGGCGGTCAGAGAGTAGGATGCACCAAATTAAGAATATGGAAAAGTTGCAGTTACTGGTAATTACAAAGGTTAGGATATGGGCTTGAGTGGCTGAAGTGCAGAGGACAAGACCTTTGGAGGAGAGGAGGTCAAGAAACTGAAAGACTAGAGTATTGGTAGTATCCTCTGCGTGTGCATTGTTTATTGAAATTGCTAAGGATTAAGAGAGGGTCAATGTATCTAAAATGTTGTACTACATATAATAATACTACCAGATTTTGCGCTGTTAAACAATGATTCTTAATTTCTAAAATTTAAAAATGAATGTTGTTGGAATTAAGAACTCTGAGAACTTGACTGAAGGTATTGTTTTAAAACTAATCCACATTCACCATAATATGAAGGTTTGAATATTTACGCTAATAATCTCTGATTTGTCATGGACATGCTGTGCTTCAGTGAAGCTGTCTGAAGAATATTGTGAAAATAACATTTTCTAAATAATTGAATATATTTGCTTTACATCATTTAGTGTTAACATTATTTTCCAATGGAAGATTGTACTTTATTATAAACCGATTTCATACTGGGAATATTATTGGTGTGTTTGTTGATCTTATTAGTATATCATGTATTCAGGAAGAGTAAATTAAGTTCTCACTCTCGTTTTGGCACATTACTATTTGAAAATTTTTGTTTTTTATTTTTGTGGCTACATATTAGGTGTGCAATGGGGTACATGAGATATTTTGATACAGGCATACAATGGATAATAATCAGAGTAAATGGGGTATCCATCATCTCAAGCATATGTCCTTTCTTTGTGTTACAAATAATCCGATTATACTTTCTAAGTTAATTTGAAATGTACAATAAATTATCGTTGACTGTAGTCACCCTGTTGCAGCACATAGCTATCTTATAAAGAGTACTACAAATCTGTTAGATACAGTGAAGAACTTAGAAACAGTCATGATCCTTTACCTATAGATGCTTCATAATGCAGTCAAAGTGGCAGAAACCAAATCAGCATATATTTTTAACACCTGCTGTTTTCTGAGTCATTCATTATTAACCTCACATGGAAGCTACTTAAACAGCTCTTTCTGTAGTCACCACTTCTCACAGCTAGTCTTTGACTACTCTTGGGATTACTGTGACCTTGGAGGTTTGGCAATGAAGAAGTAGTTAAGCTTTAAATCAGGTTCTCATGTGAAATCATTGCAGAGCAAAGCTGAGAAGTTGGCTATCTCAATCTTGACTCCTTACTGATTACCTAGGAAACAAATTTTCTCTGATGGGGCTTGTCCAGTCATTCACCTGGCATCTTAATAGAGTATTTGGAAAGGAGGCTTTGGTCAGCATTTGCAGACTCCCATTAGATCCTGTCACTGATTCTGAGTGAATTTTAATTTCTGCAGCTGGAGAATAGCAAGGGAAGCCATATGTAGTAACATCTGCTATTAAGACTCTTGTTTAGGAAGAAAGAAGACAATTTTATTGTTAAAATTTTAATTTTGTGGGGTTGATTTAAGAAATCTAATTTCTCTTCTTTATCTAGCATTGAAAAGAGATATATGTATGCACTAAACAGTGGGTTATCTCAATCAGGATAGGTTGTCCAAAGTGTTGTAGAAAGACCATTTAAAGCACTATGACCCTAACCTCTACTATGCAAAAGCAAAGTAAGAACAAAAACAAAAAAAAACCCCACAAAAAAACAAACAACAACAACAACAACAAAAAAAAAACAAGTACTCATCCTTCCTGATATTTCAAATCCGATGACATTAGAACTTCAAATGAATATTTTATCAAGGAAGAATCATTGGCAGGTTTGTTAAAACTGAATGAAAGTGCACTGATGTAATTGCCTGAGGAAACTGTTATCAGAAAATGTGAGGTTGTGATTCCTTTCTAGGAGTAATTGCCCTACTCAAGCTTTCGCTGAGAACAACCATCTTTACAAGTCTAGCTGAAGTCTTATCTTCTCTATGAGGGCTTCTCTCATAGTGCATGGTTGATCCCTTGCTTCTGTGAACTTTTATCTGCAGACAGCCTATCTCTTTTTTTTTTGTATACATTGTTAGGATTTAAAGTGTTTATGTTTTCTCTCTCCCAAAACTAGCTTGTAAATTCTTCAACTTCAGGAACAGTTTGATGTGTCATGTTATCACTCACAGTGCCAAACATAGTACATGGATGTAAGTCCTGAAAATGCTTTCAGTTTGTTGGTTTGACAGTGTAACTATGATTTATTATAATTAAATGTATTTATGCTGGGAAGTGTTAATATTTTAAGAAAATCTATTGCTGTACTTTAAGGGTACGTCAGAATAACATACCCCTAAATAGAAGCCTAAAAAATTACTGTTTTGTCTCAGATAGGTACGGTTGTTCTGATATTAATACTTTCTAGTTTCTAGAAGTATGACCCTCTAAGCCACAGTTTTTTCTTCTAAAAATGGGAATAATATTAGCTACATAAATCATGAGGTTTTTAAGATTAATAAGCCTCAGGTACATAAAGTGCTTAACACATAATAAGATTATAAAACATTAGCTCTTATTTCTGAAATTAGTGCTCACACCAATAAATGTGAACACACACATATATGTACATTCATAACACAAGGAAAATAGCAAATTGCAGAATAAAATGAAACAGTTGTCAGAGATTTTTGCAACCAGGACTAAATTAACTGGTTGACTGAATGACACTGTGTGCACTTCATTTTCTAGGAAATTCTTGTATGTTGACTTTCTGGGCTGATATGGCAGCTGCTAGGCCATTTATTACTAGTTCTGTTGTGGAAAATTCAGTCTTGTGTGTCATTTAGAGTTTGTGACACATGTACCCTCCCAAGGCTTAATGAGTTGTCTGCAGATGGACTGTTATTTATTACAGTCATGTAGAATAAAATTGATTGTCTTCTAAAATTAATTTTTCATTTGCCTCCAGCCTTACTTTAATAGGGGACACACAGTTGCCTGTTTGCAGAAATACTGTTTAATCACATTAATATCTCAGCCCCCCAGGCTGAAGAAGATAATTGTACAAACGAACAGCAAAATCTGTATCTTTACCTTCTTTTTATGATTAAATTATGCAAATAACTTATCTCCTGCCCTTCTAAGCACTAATCATCTAATTAGGAATGATGTGTTAAAGCGATGATTTTGAATCGGGAGAGAGAAGAATGCAGGAAGCAGAAAATGGGAGCTGACAATGAAACCACTGAAGGTACAGTAATGCGTAGTGGATGAATCTAGGTATTTGATACAAAAAGAGGTGGGAAGCCTAATATGTAGTATCCATATACCTGACACATGTCATCTATTGGCAGGAAATATAATTCCTTATCTCTGATGACAAGTTTTTTGATATTAACTTCACATTTTTAGTAAGGCAAATGTTAAATTTCCTGCATTTTTGAACACGCAAGGAAAGTAGGATATTTATTATCTCACCCAATGAAGGAGCTGACTTGCTCTTTTAATCCATGCAGGATAATATACGGCAAAGCAATGAGACTGCACCTTGATTGTGAACACACACTAGGTTGTTCAGACTACTCCTTTAAAGAAAGGATTGCTTAATGAAAAGCAGTCCTTTTTTCCTGAGAAACTAATCAAAGTCAGGACATGCAAACCCAGAATAAATATAGTCCCCTTACTGAGGGATTCAGGATTCAATTCCAAAGCATCATTCCAAATATGTATTTGCAAGATCTTGCCTTGATTTTGTGCTTCTGCCTCCAGACACTGATTGTGAAGAGTTTTTAGCACATTAGTCCTATTTAGTTGTGGACATAATTATTCCATTTAATACATATATTGTGTCTTTATCCAACGTAATTATTATACTAATAATTAGTAACCATAATAATGATAAACAATACTCTTAATGTCCCCTAGCAACCATGCCAAACTTTACATATATATACACACACACACACACACACACACACACATATATGTGGTTCTCATAGTAATGTAAAATAAATCATGATAAATCAGATAATCAAGCCATAGAAATAACATAAGTTTACTGTGGATATTTTAGAACCTCTTACAATTTTTTCTTATGGGTACATTTGTGAGAGTCAGCAATCATAATGTTCAGGTCCTTTTAATATAGTCTTATTGATCTGAATTCAGTGCTTTAACCTTTTTACAGTCAACTCTGGGGTATTTTAAAAAATATAATGCAAACCATCTCCCGAGGCATTTGAGAACAAAATTTCAAGAAATGTATCCAAAATAGAACATAAACAAAAATTTGTCGATTGGACCAGATAAATTTTCTCAAGTTCTTGAGACCAGTGCTATCATTCTCTTAGTATTGCTAGTTTAGCTTATTCTCTTATATGTGCTGGTTCAGGCCACTAAGAAGACCCACTGATCACCACCAGTTGCTATTCTATTGAAGTGTGGCAGATGCTTACTATATTGATGCCAGCTGGTTACAGGCATTTGTTTTACATCTTTTCTTTTTTAAGGGCAGGCATCAAACTATAGTCTATCTGTGTTTACAGGGAAAAATGCTTAATCTATTTATTTTCATAATCAAAGCCAGTGAGTCTAACGTATTGAACTTTCCAAGGTTGACTTTTTTTTTTTTTTTTTTTTTTACAAAAGAAAGAGGCTTCATTGGACATACAATTCCACGTGGTCTGGAAGGCCTCGCAATCATGGTAGAAGGCAAGGAGAGCAAGTAACATCTTACGTGGATGGCAGCTACAAAGAGAGAGAGCTTGTGCAGGGCAACATCCATTTTTAAAACCATCAGATCTTGTGAGACCCATTCACTATCATGAGAACAGCATGGGAAAGACCCACCCCCATAATTCATTCATCTTTCACCAGGTCTCTCTCACAACACATGGAAATTATGGAAACTATAAGATGAAATTTGGTGGGGACACAGAGCCAAATCACATAATTCTGCCCCGACCCCTCCCAAATCTCATATCTTCACATTTCAAAACCAATCATGCCTCCCAAACAGTGTTCCAAAGTCATTAACTCCAAAATCCGCAGTCCAAAATCTCAACAGAGACAAGGCAAGTCCCTTCTGCCTATAAGCCTGTAAAATCAAAAGCAAATGTGTTACTTCCTAGATACAATGAAGGTACAAGCATCGGGTAAATACAGCTATTCCAAATGGGAGAAATTGTCCAAAACAAAGGGGCTACAGGCCCCCTGCAAGTCTAAAATCCAGCAGGGAAGTCACATCTTAAAGCTCCAGAATGATCTCCTTTGACTCCATGTCTCACATCCAGGTCACAGTGATGCAAGAGGTAGGTTCCCATGGTCTTGGGCAGCTCCACCCTTGTGGCTTTGCAGAGAACAGCCTCCCTCCCAGCTCCCTTCACAGGCTGGTGTTGAGTGTCTGCAGTTTTTCCAGATGCATGGTGCAAGCTGTCATTGGATCTACCATTCTGGGGTCTGAAGGATGGTGGCCCTCTTCCCACAGCTCCACAGGGAAATTATGGGAGCTACAAAATGAGATTTGGGTGGGGACACAGAGCCAAACTGTATCACCCCAAAAGGCTTAAGTTTAACTAGAATGTTTATGGTTACCTGTAGAATATAAAGTTATATAATTGTCCTAGAGTATTCTGGTGGTTTGCCTGCTCTAACCTTGAAAATCTGATTTTCTCTGGTCTGGTATATGGCATACCCAAATCAGGAAGTGATATTTTACATTTCCAGGAAAAACAAAACAAAGCAAAAAAAAAAAAAAAAAAAAAAAAAAAATCCTTAAAACTTTGAGTGGAAACCAAAGGTTTCCTAAAAGGTAACAGACATATTTACATTATCTGTCTATTCCTTCTAAATATTTATTTTGTGATTCACAGACAAATATAAATGACTGTGCAATTATTGTTGAAATTCAGTGTTAACAGAAATCTGAAAAATAACACAGATAAAACCTCTCCTTTCTCATTGGATCACATTGCAGCTTAACTTTTTATGTATAGTCAGTCCTCTTGTATCTCCTCAGCTAGAATGTAAACTCCATAAAGTTAGGTACTGTATTTTAGTTGCCCTTCAACTCTTTTCATTTCAAGGAGGAAGACACAACAAACAATTCTAGATGCGTTTGGTTCTTTTGTATGCAACTAAGCTAATGACTAGTCTGCTTGTATTGAATGGTATATCCAATACAATGCTGGGACTTAGGCATCCCATGTATTTTCAGTGAATATATAAAATCTATAACATTTAGCTAAAATAATGCAGATGAAATCCATACCTTGAAAAGTCTTATTGAAGATAACTGGTAGCAGAGGTTACAATTACCCCTTTGTATGAATGTGAAGAAAGGGTAAGAACTAGACTGTTTTTTGAGTATGATGATACTTTGTAATTATATTGACTGATTCGCCCCGGGGATAGGAATTCTGTAGGGTCCCTTTCCTCACAATGACATGTTTCCAGCTCTCCTCCATTTCTGAATCATTTTAGAGTACAAAATAAGAAACCTTGGCTTGATTTTTTTGTTTTACATTGAACACAGTTCAATATTTCTTTTGTGTGTTACTCTTGAACATTGATATAGACCTTAGGGACATTTTAAATTGTTGGTGCTAGCTAAAGATGGTTTCAGAAGTGTTAAGGAGGCTACTCTAAGATATTTGTATCATTGGGCTACCAAAGAAATGACCTGTGAAGAACCACCTTAAAAATTATAGTGATTATAGCTAAAGAAATTACAAATATGAAAAAAGCTCAATGTTGTCCCTAAAGGTAGTTGTGAAATTAGATTCATTTTCTAAATTATCAGAGGAAAAATATTTTACAGAACTAATTTGACAAATTTATTTGCATTATTATACCTTATTATAGAAGGAAATGGATAACATAGATATTTATGGGAATAATCTCCTTGTTTCAGAATTTTTTAAGGAGGAAAAGTATTCCTCTTGAAGCCTTATCAAGTGAAAAGAAAATGTGAGGGGTAGATAATGTTTGTGATGAGCACCTCAGCCATGATTTTTGTCCAGATTCCAAGGTTGACTTTTTGAACATTGTTCTGGAGAATTTTTGGCACATGCATTTCTGTGGAGGATAGTCTTTTATAGATTTCTTCAGTGAAGACAACATTGCTTCCATGGTTGCACCAAATTCAGAAGGGCCAAGTTAGCCTGTGGAAGTGAAGGGTGAGTCCTTTAGAACTTATTCCATTGCTATTTCATGAAGCTTTATCTCACATTTCTCAAACTAACATGATTATTACATTTCCCCAAACATAGGTGGTGTATTACCATATCATGTGATTAACAAAAACCCTAAAGAACTGGCTATGCCCCTGTTAGACATCATATATGTATCTATCTATCTATCATCTATTTTCTAAATTACACTTTCAGTTCTGGGATACATGTGCAGAATGTGAAGGTTTGTTACATAGGTATACATGCCATGGTGGTTTGCTACACCCATCAACCTGTCATCTACATTAGGTATTTCTCCTAATGCTATCTCTCCCCTAGACCCCCACCCCTTGACAGGCCCTGGTGTGTGATGTTCTCCTCCCTGTGACTCTCATTGTTCAACTCCCACTTATGAGTGAGAACATGCAGTGTTTGGTTTTCTGTTCCTGTGTTAGTTTGCTGAGAATGATGGTTTCCAGCTTCATCCATGTCCCTGAAAAGGACATGAACTCATCCTTTTTTATGGTTGCATAGTATTCCATGGTGTATATGTGCTACATTTTCTTTATCCACTCTACCATTGATGGGCATTTGGGTTGTTTCCAAGTCTTTACTATTGGGAATAGTGCCACAATAAACATATGTGTGCATGTGTTTTTATAGTATAATGATTTATAATCCTTTGGATTTATACCCAGTAATGGGATTGCTAGGTCAAATGGTATTTCTGGTTCTAGATCCTTGAGGAATCGCCACACTGTCTTCCATAATGGTTGAATTAATTTACACTCCCACCAACAGTGTAAAAGCATTCATATTTCTCCACATCCTCTCCAGCATCTGTTGTTTTCTGACATTTTAATGATTGCCATTCTAACTTGCGTGAGATGATATCTCATTGTGGTTTTGATTTGCATTTCCCTAATGACCAGTGATGATGAGCTTTTTTTCATATGTTTGTTGGTCTCATAAACATCTTCTTTTGAGAAATGTCTGTTCATGGCCTTTGCCCACTTTTTGATGGGGTTGTTTGTTTTTTTCTTGCAAATTTGTTTAAGTTCCTTACAGATTCTGGATATTAGCCCTTTGTCAGATGGATAGATTGCAAAAATTTTCTCGCATTCTATAGGTTGCCTGTTCACTCTGATGATAGTTTCTTTTGCTGTGCAGAAGCTCTTTAGTTTAATTAGATCCAACTTGTCAATTTTGGCCTTTGTTGCCATTGTTTTTGGTGTTTTAGTGATGAAGTCTTTGCCCATGCTTATATCCTGAATGGTATTGCCTAGGTTTTCCTCTAGGATTTTTATGGTTTTAGGTCTTACATTTAAGTCTTTAATCCATCTTGAGTTAATTTTTGTATAAGGTGTAAGGAAGGGGTCCGGTTTCAGTTTTCTGCATATGGCTAGCCAGTTTTCCCAACACCATTTATTAAATAGGGAATCCTTTCCCCATTGCTTGTTTGTGTCAGGTTTATCAAAGATCAGATGGTGGTAGATGTGTGGCATTATTTCTGAGGCCTCTGTTCTGTTCTATTGGTCTACATATCTGTTTTGGTACCAGTACCATGCTGTCTTGACCTTGTAGTGTAGTTTGAAGTCAGGTAGCATGATGCCTCCAGCTTTGTTCTTTTTGCTTCAGATTGTCTTGGCTATACGTGCTCTTTTTTGGTTCCATATGAAATTTAAAGTAGTTTTTCCTAATTCTGTGAAGAAAGTCAATGGTAGCCTGATGGGGATAGCACTGAATCTATAAATTACTTTGGGCCTTATGGCCATTTTCAAGATATTGATACTTTCTATCCATGAGCATGGAATGTTTTTTCCATTTGTTTGTGTTCTCTTTTATTTCCTTGAGCAGTGGTTCGTAGTTAGTTTTCCTTGAAGAGGTCCTTCGCATCCCTTGTAAATTGTATTCCTTGGTATTTTATTCTTTTTGAAACATTTGTTAATGGGAGTACACTCATGATTTGGTTCTCTGTTTCTCTATTATTGATCTATAGGAATGCCTGTGATTTTTGCACATTGATTTTGTATCCTGAGATTGTGCTGAAGTTGCTTATCAGCTTAAGGAGATTTGGGGCTGAGATGATGGGGTTTTCTAAATATACAATCATGTCATCTGCAAATAGAGACAATTTGACTTCCTCTCTTCCTACTTGAATACTGTTTATTTCTTTCTCTTGCCTGATTGCCCTAGCCAGAACTTCCAATACTATGTTGATAGGAGTGGTGAGAGAAGGCATCTTTGTCTTGTACTGGTTTTCAAAGGGAATGCTTCCAGTTTTTGCCCATTCAGTATGATATTGGCTGTGGGTTTGTCATAAATAGCTCTTATTATTTTTAGATATGTTATGAATACCTAGTTTATTGAGAGTGTTTGCATGAAGGTGAGTTGAATTTTATTGAAGGCCTTTTCTGCATCTACTGAGATAATCATGTGGTTTTTGTCATTGGTTCTGTTTATGTGGTGGATTATGTTTATTGATTTGCATATGTTGAACCAGCCTTGCATCCCAGGGATGAAGCCGACTTGATCATGGTGGATAAACTTTTTGACGTGCTGCTGGATTCGGTTTGCCAGTATTTTATTGAGGATTTCTGCATTGATGTTCGTCAGGGATATTGGCCTGAAATTTTCTTTTTTTGTTGTGTCTCTGCTGGGTTTTGGTATCAGTATGATGCTGGCCTCATAAAATGAGTTAGGGAGCAGTCCCTCTTTTTCTATTGTTTGGAATAGTTTCAGAAGGAATGGTACCAGCTCCTCTTCATACCTCTGGTATAATTCGGGTGTGAATCTGTCTGGTCCTGCGCATTTTTTTGGTTGGTAGGCTATTAATTGCTGCCTCAATTTCAGAACTTGTTATTGGTCTGTTCAGGGATTCAACTTCTTCCTTGTTTAGTCTTAAGTGGGTGTATGTGTCCAGAAATTTATCAATTTCTTGTAGATTTTCTAGTTTATTTACATAGAGGTGTTTATAGTATTCTCTGATGATAGTTTGTATTTCTGTGGGATCAGTGGTGATATCCCCTTTATCATTTTTTATTGTGTCTATTTGATTTTTCTCCATTTTCTTCTTTATTAGTCTGGCTAGCAGTCTATCTATTTTGTTAATGTTTTCAAAAAATCAGCTCCTGGATTCATTGATTTTTGAAGGGTTTTTCATGTTTCTATCTCCTTCAGTTCAGCTTTTATCTTAGTTATTTCTTGTCTTCTGATTTTCTTTTTTTCTTGATAGAGATTCTCTCTGTTGCCCAGGCTGGAGTGCATTGGCATGATCTTGGCTCACTGCAACTTCCGCCTCCCAGGTTCAAGGGATTCTTGTGCCTCAGCCTCCCGAGTAGCTGAATTACAGGTGCATGCCACCATGCCTGGGTGATTTTTGTATTTTTCGGTTGAGACGGGGTTTCACCATGTTGGCCGGGCTGGTCTTGTACTGTTGGCCTCAAGTGATCTGCCCACCTCGGCCTCACAGAGTGTTAGGATTATAGGAGACATCCTTTTGTTTTTAAAGGAGCCAAAGAAGAGTTTGAATATTTGGGAATAGTAGTAATCAATTTTATAAACTCTGGCTTTTAATATGTTTTCCACAACATGTCATTTGTACTGGCGATAGAACTTGATATACAAACTCATTTTTGTTACTTTATAATAATAAAATGAATATTTTTTATTATTTATTATTTACACAAAATATTTTAAAAGATCTGTGTTAATTGGTTGAGATAGTCCCCAGATCTCTGATTCAGTTACATCATCAAATGCTACCAACACTACTTGAGCTCTTAAAGCACCTCTATAGAATCCAAGGGCTACCGGAGACAGATTTTTAAACACAACATGGAACAATTAAGTGCTTTATAAGTATTATCAAGAAAGTTGGACAATAATTTGAATCACTTTTTTCTTTATTCAAGGGCTAGAATAAAGGATACATAAAACAATCTGATTATCCATCAAATAGTGGATTAGGTACCCTCTATGCAAGAGGCTTATCTTCTCTGAGAATTGAAAAAAACTCAGAGAAATATATCATCTGTTGTTGCATCATAGGTAGAATTATGGCATCGCTCTCTTAAAATTCCAAATTTTTACTGTTGAACTTTTAATATACCTCCAAAGGACTTAGAGGAACAGGAAGTATGGAAGATTAACCTGCACCTGTTTTCTCTTTCTCTTTAATAATAGGGAATGGTGAGTGATCTTTTGAAAAACCTAAGGTTATCATGCATATATGGTAACTTGCTATACGTCAAATCTTGTAAATGATCCAGTGGCAACAATACATGCCTACCTGTAGGCAAAGTTATCAGTTTCTTCAGAATGTAGGGCAGCAAAGAAATAGCTTTGCTCAGTTCTCTTATTCCTGTTACTTTTGCTTTTCTCCAGTCCTTTATTCCATGTAGGGGTAGGGAATCTTAATGAGACGGGACAGGGTTTAACTTCAGGCTGTAATTTCTAGGTAATTAGTTTAAGAGGTTGAGGCAGGAGAAGAATATACCTTTTAGTTTGCTAAAGGCCCTGATTCCTTACCCTATACATGCTTTACCTTCTGGCATACTCAGTTCTCTGGAATCTTGCTCTTAGTTAATATCAGTTTGCTGGTAGTGATTAATTTCTGTCTTTTTTGTAGATGCTTTTGAAGTTCACTCATTTACTCAGTTCTAATAAATTATCTAGAGTGACATTTATTGAATATAGGCATTATGTAGCCTTTCATACATGATTCATATACAGTGGTTACCAAATAAATGTTACATAATTTTCTAACATTATTTAGTTTAAAAGTCTGATTTATTGCATTGTATTCTTTACTGTGTCTATGCCTAAATATAGACATGACTTTTATACTGAAATGAAAATCTATAAAATTCTCAGAAAAATAGAAGCCTGCCATCTTTGTATAGGGTTTGAAGTTATAATAATAATTTCTATTTATTGAGCATCATTAATGCCCAGACACTGTAGCTGGGACTTTCCATTCAATTTAGTCCTCACAAAACCTTAGAAGTTATCCATTGCTAGTATCTTTTTACAGTTGAGAAAACGGAACCTCAGGGAAATGAGGTAAATTGCCCAAAGTAACAGTTAATGCAGAGCCAGGAATTCCCTGACACCAAACTGATGCTCTTTCTTCTATAAAATTCTATACTAACCAAACTGATATGTTTACTAAAAATCTATACATAAGGCCATCATTGTATTGGGCTTTAGGAAAGGATATTTTAGATAAGATCATAAAATTAAAATTATGTACTTTAGGGAAGAATATAGTACACATCTTGAACATGGGTATAAACTTCTGCATTTCGGGGAGATGACAGCATGATAGTATTGGCAAATGCCAGTTTTCTTCAGATCTGCTTTCATCAAACTCTGACTATAAAATGAAATAGTGATTGTCATATTGTATAATGAATATCAGTTTATTTTGACAGGTCACTTATTTATTGAACTTATCAATAAACGTTCCAAAAATGAATATTATTTCAGGGGAAATAGAATCATTTAGCCTACCATTGTTCTGTTTCCCTTGTCCATTGCCTTTAAATGATAAAACGGAGTTTTGAAGACAGTAACAATCCTCTAAAAAATAATTCAGGCTGTTGAATGTTAAGTAGGACGTTTATAGAGAGCTATAAAGTGGAAAAAGTCTTACATCTCGGCTGGAAAGGATTTAATTATGCAAAATGCTGTGAATTCAAGGAGAATGAGAGAACAGATTTCACATAATATTGCAAGGGAAGTACATTGGGAAAAGAAAGGAGTAATGAGAATCCATACAAGCGGGGGTCCAGACCCCAGACAAAGGTATAGAATATGTCAATCAATTAATATTTTTCTAATAATAGTGGTGATCTAAATTTCAGGTTATATGTGGACTTTCTTCTTTATATATATATTTTCATGACACCTTTGTCAGGTTGGTACTATTTCATTTTGCAGATGGAGAAACCTAGTCTAATAAGAACTAATTGTCTTATTAAAGTCAAATTGGCAATGGTAGAAAAGAAACGGGAATGTATTTACTTTGAGTCTTCTAGTCACTGGATAATGTTTCTTATAATATTATTTCATTGCCATATAACTCAGTTTTCTTTGTGATCTTGAAATAGCTTATTAACAGTAGTTAATGAAGTATTACAGATATATAGGATGACAAAATTTAATGAGAGATATTATATGAGTGGAGTGAGATAGATATTTAACTGGATATTGGGAAAATATGGTTAGAGGTGTCACCTACTTGAAGATTATAATTGAACGCCACCAGAGGAAATTGTTAGCATGGCCAAACGACTATTAGAGTGCACAGAGAAAGGTTTAGATACAATCACTACTTCAATAACTTATTTTATAATGTAGAAACTGTAATATATTTTAGTTGAGCTATAATATCTATTCACTAATTACAAATAAGGTAGCTTGCTATCTGACTTAGATTTTTTTTTTTTTTTTTTTTTTTTGAGATGGAGTCTCACTCTGTCACCCAGGCTAGAGGGCAGTAGTGGGATCTCAGTTCACTGCAACCTCTGACTCCCAGGTTCAAGCGATCTGCATGCCTCAGCCTCATGAGTAGCTGGGAATACAGGTGTGTGCCACCATGCTCGGCTAATTTTTGTATTTTTGAATTTTTAGTAGAGACCGGGTTTCACCATGTTGGCCAGGCTGATGTTAAATTCCAGGCCTCAAGTGATCTGCCCGCCTTGGCCTCCCAAAGCACTGGGATTACAGGCATGAGCCACCAAGCCCAGCCCTGACTTAGATTTTTTTTAAAACACTTCTACAAAACTTTTCCTCCAATTTGAGACTATGAAGGTACCAGAATGTGTCTAAGTCTGAGATTCCACTATAAGAAAGGAGGAACCTCTAGGACATAGAATGTCAGAAGGATAGTGATAAGGTTAGAAGAAAGATATAAAAATACATAGGATAAAGGAAATAATAATGAAATCCTAGTAGTTTGTAGAGAACTACTGGTCCTATCTTCCAGCATCTACTGATATGGAAATGGTACAGCAGTAATGAAGGATGTTATTTTATTGATTGGATAGCCTCTTTAATCCCTAAGAAAGTGAGCTTTAAAAACTTCATGTGGTCTGACACATCTGTACAATTGATGAAAGGAACACCAAGTAGCAATTGCCAAATAACAGTTCCAGGACAGCCAACTTCTGCTAATAATGTAACTGGCATGAGTCACTAAGGCATGAGTCACTAAGACCATTCTCTTTTCACCGGTCCCCAGTCTAATTGCTGTAAATTAAAAACTAAGGGAAAATAGAGACAACAGTAGTTGAAACTCAGGGTGAATTATCAGCTGGGAAAAGTTGTGTTGCTCTCTACTCCTAACCTTTGGTCTCATTACAGGCAAGGAAGTGTTCTCTGTTGGGGCTTAGGATAAAGTATTTATTTGTGGCTAGACCACTGATCTTATCAAATAGGGTGTCTGATATCAGTTGTTATCTTTTTTTTTTTTTTTTAAATCTCTTTTTTTATTATTATTATACTTTAAGTTCTAGGGTACATGAGCATAATGTGCAGGTTTGTTACATATGTATACTTGTGTCATGTTGGTGTGCTGCACCCATCAACTCGTCAGCACCCATCAACTCATCATTTACATCAGTTGTTATCTTTAAAAAATGATGTGCCCTGTGGTTGGCTCCTCAAAGTTGTACTAATCCCTGGAACCTGTAAATATTACCTATGTGATAAAAAGGATTTTGCTGATGTGATTAAGGTTAAGGACTTTAATATGAAAGATTATCTCGGATTTTCCATGTTGACCCAATATGATCAAAAGGGACCTTTTAAGACCAAACTAGGAGGGACAGAGTCGGTAGCAGGAGATGTGACAATGGAAACAAGAGGCTGGAGTGATGCAAGGAAGGGGCCATGAGCCAAGGAATGCAAAGAAGGACTCTACAAACTGAAAAATGTAAGGGAACAGATTCTCCCCGAAAGGAACCATCCTTGTTGACACCTTGAGTTTACACTTGAGTTTAGATTTCTGCCCTCCAGAACTGTAAGTGAGTAAGTTTGTGGTATTTTAAGCCACTAAGTTTGTGGTAATTTATTTCACCAGCAATAGGAAAACAACACATGCTTTAAGTCCCATTTTCTTTCCACAGCATCTAGCACATGACCGAACACATGGTAGACAGTCAACATTTACTCATTGAGGATCTTACCAGAAAAGCTAGTAAAAGATTAGTTCAAAGTGACTCAGTATTTATATAGAGAATATCTATATAATGAATGAACAGTTGTTGGAAAACATTTGGAAACGCTTTAAAATTTCTGTAAAATGCTTGAATTTGTCTTGAGCAGATTAAGGACCAAAGTAGCTAAATTGTATGCAAAGCACTATAGGTCTCCATATTCAGAAAGTGTGGGTAGTTAGTAGTCCTTAGAAAATTTGACATTGTATGTTATTTTTCAGCTCTAGCAGAAGTATCTGAGTGCATTAGGCCATCCACATTACTGTTTATATCACTGGACTTCAAATCTAATTATAGTAAGTAGGAAGAAGATAGTTTGGGGTGTTTGGGGGTGTTTGGTTACATTCAACTTCAATCAACCATGTCAGTGAACAAATATAATTAATTTAATTGCTTAAGACTCCATCATATTGATAGGCTCAAACAATGGACAACAGCATATGCAGATAGGCATGTTTAAAATAATAGCCAACATGGAGCTATAATAGCCTCAGAATGAGTTATATAAAGTAGCGTGTTTGTTAGTTTAGGTTGAAGTCTGTGAAGTTAGGGCATATTTGTTACTAAGTGAGTAGCTAAACCAAAATAATATAAATAAGACTTTTTCTTAGGCTATGGTACAAAAATTGACTGTAAAAATATTATATAAGTTGTAACTGATTAGGAATGAACAAGATATTAAAATAGAAAATACTCATTTTAATGTCTTTCTGGTATCAAAACATCTTAAAAATGAAATTTATCATCTTGTCACTACCAGATGACCACTCTTTCTCCTTTTTTGAGCTTGTTAATAGTGTCACGTAATCTTATATTTTTTTTTACAACTTCACTTCCTGGCTGGGGACGGTGGCTCATGTCTGTAATCCCAGCACTTTGGGAGGCTGAGGTGGGCAGATCACTTGATGTCATGAGTTTGGGACCAGCCTGGCCAACATGGTGAAACCCTGTCTCTACAGAAAATACAAATTTAACGAGGCGTGGTGGCATGAGCCTGTAATCCCAGCTACTTGGGACATTGAGGCATGAAAATTGCTTGAACCTGGGAAGCGGAGGTTGCAGTGAGCCAAGATCATGCCACTGCACTCCAGACTGGGTGACAGAGTGAGACTCCATCTCAAAATAATAATAATAATAATAATAATAATAATAATAAGTAAAATAAAAACTTCATTTCTTTTTTCTTTTATATTTAAACTATAATACCAAATCCTGCTAATTCTTACTTGTTAATGTCTCTGAGACTGTCCCCTTTCTGCACTCTCATCCAATTCTCTACAGTTTTGTTCTTTTCATGGTTACAGAAACTTCTATACTAACTCCTCCTGCTTTTCGTCTGCTGCATATTCCTATTTCATTACTCATTTCTCTCTATCATGGATGCTTTTCAGCAGACATTTTAATCTGCTTCAATTTTCCTGAATCAAGGTGTGTTCTTTCTTGGAAAACCCTCTTCATTCATTTCCATTAATGCATATCTCTTACTCCTTCAACATGAACAGACAGTTTTCAAAAGAAGACATACGTGTGGCCAACAAGGATATGAAAAAATGCTCAATGTTACTAATCATTAGAGAAATGCAAATCAAAATCTCAATGAGATACCATCTCATATCTGTCAAAATTGCTATTATTAAAAAGTAAAAGGCCAGGCACAGTGGCTTATGCCTGTAATCCCAGCACTTAGGGAGGCCAAGGTAGGTGGATCACCTGAGGTCGGGAGTTCAAGACCAGCCTGACCAACATGGAGAAACCCCATCTCTACTAAAAATACAAAATTAGCTTGGTGTGGTGGCTCATGCCTATAATCCCAACTACTTGGGAGGCTGAGGCGGGAGAATCGCTTGAACCTGGGAGGCGGAGGTTGTAGTGAACTGAGATTGTGCTATTGTACTCCAGCCCGGGCAACAAGAGCAAAACTTCATCTCAAAATAGATAAATAAATAAAATAAAATGAAAAGCCGATGCTAGCAAGGTTGTGGAGAAAAGAGAACACTTATACACTGTTCATGGGAATGTAAATTAGTTCAGCCATAGTGGAAAGCAGTTTGGTGATTTCTCAAATAACTTAAAACAGAACTGCCATTTGACCCAGAAATCCCATTATTGGGTATATACCCAAAGAAATATAGGTCATTTTGCCCTAAAGACACATGCACATGTATGTTCATTCCAGCACCATTCATAATGACAAAGATATAGAATCAACCTAAATGCCAATCAATGGTAGACTGGATAAAGAAAATGTGGTATATATATACCATGTAATACTACACAGCCATTAAAATGAATAAGACCATGCCCTTTGCAGCAACATGATGAAGCTAGAGGCCGTTAATCTATTTGAACTAACACAAGAACAGAAAACCAAATACTGCATGTTCTCAATTGTAAGTGGGAGCTAAGCCTCGAGTACATATAGACACAAAGAAGGGAGCAACAGACATTGGGGCCCACTGTAGGGTAGTGGGTGGAAGGAGAGTGAGGACTGAAAAACTGCCTATAAGGTACTATGCTTATTATGTGGGTGGCAAAATCTGTACACCAATCTCCTGTGACATGCAATTTACCTATATAACAAATGTGCATGTGTACCACTGAACCTAAAATAAAAGTTAAGAACAAAACTAATTCAAAACTTTTTGTAGGCTGGGAGCGGTGGCTCCCAGTTGTAATCCCACCTCTTTGGGAGGCTAAGACAGGCGAATCACTTGAAGTCAGGAGTTTGAGACCAGTATGGCCAACATGGTGACACCTTGTCTCTACTAAAAATACAAAAATTAGCCGGACATGGTAGTGGGCACCTGTAATCCCAGCCACTTTGGAGGCTGAGGCAGGAGAATTGCTTGAACCCAAGAGGCGGGGGTTTCAGTGAGCCGAGATTGCGCCACTGCACTCCAGACTGGGTGACAGAGACTCCATCTTAAAAAACAAACAAACAAATAAACCTTTACAAAATCTTTACTGATTAATCTTTTTCAACTTTAGTTCCTCTTTATTCTTACTGTGTTTCCCTGCAACTTCTGACTCCCTGACTTGTGCTTGGTAGGTGAGGCAATGTTGGTTCATATGCACTCTGTCACTCTTGTTAGGTGCTGGCCTCATCTCTGTTGATGTCCCAGATGTGTATAGTATCCGTTCGGTGTTCTTCAATGCAGATTCAGCTTTACACACAGGCAAGTTTCACAGAACAAAGGTCAAAAGCCATAGCTAAAGTAAATGGCACTTTGTGCATGTGATTGCTGTTTTCTAAGTTATTACCTCCTTGAAATCAGTAACAAGCCTTATTATTATTATCATTATTATTATTATTTATTTATTTTTTTTTTTGAGACGGAATCTCTCTGTGTCGCCTAGGCTGGAGTGCAGTGGTGCGATCTCGGCTCACTGCAAGTTCTGCCTCCCGGGTTCACGCCATTCTCCCGCCTCAGCCTTCGAGTAGCTGGGACTACAGGCGCGCACCACCACGTCCGGCTAATTTTTTGTATTTTTTAGTAGAGACGGGGTTTCACCGTGTTAGCCAGGGTGATCTCGATCTCCTGACCTCGTGATCTGCCCACCTCGGCCTCCCAAAGTGCTGGGATTACAGGCTTGAGCCACAGCGCCCAGCGCCTTGTTTGTTTTGATTCTTCTACAAAACAGTGCCTTACAAATAGTAGATGCTCAATAAGTATTGAGTTTGATTGAAACATTATAATTAATTTTTTATTAAATATTAAATCATGCAAATAGCTGCTTTTAATTTTGACTATTCAGTCTATTTGCAATCAGCATGACTTTAGTGTATGTGCATGTGTGTAGCCTAACACAGGGCCAGCTATGTAGTGAATGTTTAGTTGATGGCAATTAACAACAGTAATATTTGAAAAAGATTCAGTCTTCCTTTACAAATGTGCAATAGAGATTTGGTGCATTGTTGCTATAAATTGTTAACTTGGTTAACTCTATGTAACTGTCTAAAATAAATTTAACAAGTAGTGTTCACTAATGTATTTAGGATTAGAACAGTGGTAGTCAATTGCCAGTAAGTAAATGATCTACTCCTGTTTCCTATCTTCAAGGGATATTGTAGGGTAATCAAAGTGTGCACACATGAAATAACAAAATAACATAATTACTTGTTCCACAACATGTGACACAAACTCTTAAGTTCTGTAGAAGTTTGAAAAAGGAAGGTATGTCAGTGTTTTTAGGTTTTTTGTTTAAAGTAAGTCTGCTTTTTATTTATTTTGGAATGATTTGGAGAATCACAGCCTCCTTATCCTTACACATTTAAACTGCATACACTATTTGCAAGAATTTTGCTTTTCGTTTTTTATGCAGTATGGTGCCCTCTGGTGAATGTTCATTCCTGCATAAGAATTCTATTTCACTTATTTATTTTGTAAAATTAGTTATTGTATGAAACATAACTAGAAAATAAATTCTATTTGCCTATTAGTTTCTGGAAAATAGTGACATGTTGAATAAGAGAAAGACAATATTCTAGTTGATAATTAAAAAATTTAAATGACTGTGACTTAAGCCCATGTAGATTTCTTTTAGTAGGTGTAAGGAAAATTTGCCTGCCTTCTTTCTGCAGTTACTTTCCTTTGTGAGAAGTAGATTAAACTCTCTGTGTTTATTAATAGTGTTGTCAGTTGCTATTTTTTCATTTCTTACAGACAAACAAGTTTCAGTTAAACCGATGCCTCAATGAAATACAACAAAGTCAAGGGCATTATTCTACAGGGGAAACCATTTGACCTGTAGGCTCAAATATCCTAGGTCAAACTGGGCTGCATCAATTTTTCCCCTTATTTAAATCATGAATTATCTCTTAACCCTTTATTAACAGCATGCTTACTTAATGAGATAGAATCTATGTTTTCTGGACATAACTGAAAGCTAGCTTGTGTTTAAAATGGTTTGTAACAGTATAATGAGTCAGGGCAAATAGCTGTTTTAGTTAGATATATTTTAAGATTTTGAATATAGACTATGACTTCAGTCCAATTCTTGACTTTTCTCAAGAAGTAAACTAAACTTCACCAAAACAAAAAGGTGAATATCTTAAAAGAACAGTAATTTCCCTTACCAATTTTTAAATTCTAGGTACTAAGAACTCTTTCAGATAGTAACAAGACAACTAACTAGAGGTTTAATCTGCTATTTGTGAATGACTCTATTGTTTCTTTTAGAGACCTGATTACAGCACTTATAAAGACATTAACATATAAATATATATATATAATATTTATATTTGTTCATTTATTTTTAAGTGGACATAAGTTGAAGGGAATATATTTTGAATTCTGCTAATTATTAATGTCAACTCTGCTGTTCACATCGTGTTGATATGGTCTTCCTTTCCCACTAGTAACCTCTATATATATCACTCAAAACTCCCTTCTGAACTGACAGATTGATGGAAATATTTATAATTCCCTGTGACAAAGAAAGAAACCAGGCTAGCCCAGTTCAGCTAATTTGACTATTGAAGACTAATTAACGTTGACATGTTTATTGCAAAAATATCCAAGCCATGGGGAACTTGGTCAAAAATAATGCTCATAAGTTTGGAGAATTTAGTACATCTTGGATAATATCCTTCATATTCTTCACGAAGAAACTTATATACTCACTAAAATGTATTCTCCCTTCAAGATATAGCTAAGTGGATAAATTTGAACTGGATATTGGGGGCAAGATGGCCGACTAGATGCAGTCAGTTGAAACAGCTGCCACCGAGGGAATGAGACAACTGGCACACTAACAGATTTTCAGAAGGAAGGCACTGAAATGGACAGAGGGAAGACATGGAAGCTGGGCTGAAGGGGAAAGAACCTGGAAGCCCTGTACCAGGCTGCTGCACACTAGGACTCATTTCTGGCCTCCAGCGAATCCAGGGAAATGAATGAATTGAACTGACAAGGAGCGACCTGCTCTTGCCATGGACCTCTGGAATCCTGGCACAAGGAGACCAACCCCTTGACCACCATGGACACTTGAGTTGGCAGGGAGAGCTGCTTAGAGAAGTGGTAGGGACAGCATGCCAGCTGAAGTGGAGCCCAGAGGGTTTGGCATGGGAGCGTCTTCAATAAAGCATGGTCAGGGATGGCCACCTCCTAAGCTTGACTTGCTCCCACAGGAAACATTAGCCTTAGAGGAACTCTTGGACTTGGATGCTACAAGAGAGTCTTGCCTGTCAGATGGGGCCAGTCTGACTTGTGCATCCCTTGGTCTGCTGGCCTCTCCTGGGGCCCCATCCTGGCCGTGCTTGCTTGCAAGGCAGACTTTGGTGCTCTGGGGGCCCACATTATACCTTCTGTGTTGGCAGACCATGACTAAGTGGTGGAGAGCTCCAGCACTGGGGCCTCCACGGCCATGCACCAGTCCCCCTACTCCTTCCCCACACTGCAGCTTCCCTTGGGCCCAGAGCAAGCCTGCACATCTTTTTGCCAGCATGTGCATGTACAGGCAGGTTTTGGTTTCCTTGCCTGCCAGTCAGAACAGTGTGTGTATGCACTCTGTCCTGCCACTGCCATAGCAGGAGTGCAGTCCACCTCCCTTTCCCTCACCAACTGCCATTGCAATTGGAGCCTTGATGGTCACAGAGCCAGCCTGCCCTTCCTCTGCCAGTGCCTTGCCCTTGTGCCAACACTGGTTTGGGAGAGGAAGTAGGCACAGAGAACAACATACCCTCCCCCACCCTGAGTGACTATTCCTGTGGCACACAGAGAAAGCACACAGACCTATGCCCACTAGCACCCAGTCCCTGTTCCAACACCACCACCAGCATGACCTCACAAACAGTTGCCAGCAGGGGCCCCCTGAACCCCCACCAGCCACATTGCCTCTACCATTGTAGTGAATGTCTGCACAGAGGCAGGCACCGTGGTACCCGCTAGCATCCTGCCACAGCCAATGAGCGTGCACCCTGCCATGCTACTGCTGCTGCTGGCATGTGCAAATGAGGACAGGTCCCTTTGCCACAACACTATGAAATGCTTTGGCTGACATCACCCTTTGGAGTGTAGTGCACAGTGGTCCAGGAGCGCATCACTGCCCATCCCCCCGCCCCAGTGCAGTGGATTCCTAACATTAAGGAGCCAAAGTCAGGGCCCAATACAAGTCCACCTGCATTAGAGGCGCCTCCCAGTCCAGGAGTTGGGAGCTGGGTGTTGGCTCCCTAAAATCTTCCAGAAATGAAGTCAGTAAACTGAATCCATCTTATACCATAATCAAACCCTCAAGGCAATCAAATAGGATAAAAGAAAAAAACCCATCCAAAGGTCAGCAACTTCAAAGACTGAAGGAACGTAACCCCACAAAGATGAGAAAGAACCCGTGCTAGAACCCTGACAACTCAAAACACTAGAGTGCCTTCTTTCCTCCAAATGACCATACCACCTCTCCAGTAAGGGTTCTGAACTGGGCTGAGATGGCTGAAAGGACATAAACAGAATTAAGAATATGGATAGGAATTAAGATCATTGAGATGCAAGAGTACATTGACACCCAATCTAAGGAAGCTAAGAGTCACAATAAAATGATGCAGGAGCTGACAGCCAAAATAGGCAGTATAGAAAAGAACATTAAGAGCTGAAAAACACACTACAAAAATTTATCAATGCAGCCATAAGTATTAATAGCAGAATAGACCAAGCAGGGGAAAGAATCTCAGAGCTATAAGATTGGCTCTCTAAAATAAGACAGGCAGACAAGAATACAGAAATAAGAATGAGAAGGAACAAACAAAACCTCCTAGAAATATGGAATTATGTAAAGAAACTAAATCTATGACTCATTGGTGTCTCTGAAAGAGATGAGGAGAGTACAACCAACTTCGAAAACATATTTCAGGATATCATCCACGAGAACTTAGCCAACCTAGCTAGAGAAACAGACATTCAAATTCAGGAAATGCAGAGAACCCAAGTAAGATACTTCACAAGAAGATCATCCTGAAGACACATAATAATCAGATTCTCCAAGGTCAAAATGAAAGAAAAAATGTTAAAGGCAACTAGAGAGTAAGGCCAGGCCACCTACAAAGGGAAGCCTGTCAAACTAACAGCAGACCTCTCAACTGAAAACTGACAAGCCAGAAGAGACTGGGGGCCAATATTCAACATTCTTAAATAAAAGAAATTCCAACCCAGAATTTCTTATCTAGCCAAACTAAGCTTCACAAGCAGAGGAGAAATAAGATCCTTTTCAGACAAACAAATGATGTGAGAAATTTGATACCAGCAGACTGCCTTACAAAACCTCCTGAAGGAAACACTAAATACAGAAAAGAAAGACTGTTACCAGCCCTTGGAAAAACACCCTGGAGTACACAGACCAGTGACACTATAAAGCAACCACATAAAAAGTCTGCATAATAATCAGCTAATATCATAATGACAGGATCAAATCCACGCATATGAATACCAACCTTGAATGTAAACAGGATAAATACCTCAATTAAAAGGTGAAGAATGGCAAGTTGGATAAAGAATGAAGACCCAATGGTATGCTGTCTTCAAGAAACACATCTCTCATGCAATGACACTCTTAGGTTCAAAATAAAGGGATGGAGAAAAATCTACCAAGCAAATAGAAAACAGAAAAAAAAGCAGGGGTTCTAATCCTAATTTCAGACAAAACAGACTTTCAACCAAAAAACATCAAAAAAGACAAAAAAAAAAAAAAAAAGAGAGCATTACATAATGGCAAAGAGTTCAGTTCAACAAGAAGACCTAAGTATCCTAAATATATATGCACTCAACACAAGAGCACCCAGATTCATAAAGCAAGTTCTTAGAGACCTTCAAAGAGACTCCCATGGAATAATAGAGACTTTAACAACCCAATAAAAATATCAGACAGATCATCAAGACAGAAAATTAACAAAAATATTCAGGACCTGAACTCAGCTCTGAATTAAGTGGATCTGGTAGATATCTACAGAACTCACCACCCAAAGACAACAGAGTATACATTCTTCTCATTGCTACATGGTAGGTACTCTAAATTTGATCACATGATTAGACATAAAACACTTCTCAACAAATGCTGAAAGAACTGAAATCACAACAGACCACAGCACAATCAAATTAGAAATCAAGACTAAGAAATTCACTCAAAACCATACAGTTACATGGAAATTGAATAACCTGTTCCTGAGTTACTTCTGGGTAAACAATGAAATTAAGACATAAACCAAGAAGTTCTTTGAAACTAATAAGAGCAAAGATACAACATACCAGAATCTCTGGGGCACAGCTTAGGCAGTGTTAAGAGGGAAATTTATAGCACTAAACACCCACATCAAAAAGTCAGAAAGATCTCAATGTAACAACCTAACATAACAACTAAAAGAACTAGAGAACCAAGAGAAAACCAAGCCCCAATGTAGCAGAAGACAAGTAATAACCCAAATCAGAGCTGAATGGAAGGAGATTGAGACAATTAAAATCATTCAAAAGATCAACATATCCAGGTGTTAGTTTTTGTAATTAATAAAACAGATAGATTGCTAGCTAGACTAATAAAGAAAAAAAAGAGAGAAGATCCACAATTAGAAACAAAAAAGGGGTGTTACCACTGACCCCACAGAATTACAAATAGCCATCAGATAATATTATGAATACCTCTATGCACATAAACTAGAAAATCTAGAAGAAATGGATAAATTTCTGGAAAAATACACTCTCTCAAGACTGAACCAGGAAGAAATTGAATCCTCAAATAGACCAATAATGAGCTCTGAAATTGAGGCAGTAATAAATAACCTATCAACCAATAAAAGCCCAGGATCAGACAGAGTCACAGCTAAATTTTACCAGATGTACAAAGAAGAGCTGGTACCATTCCTACAGACGTGATTCCAAAAAGTTGAGGAGGAGGGACTCCTCCTTAACTCATTCTATGATTCCAGCATCATCCTGATATCAAAACATGGCAGAGACACAACAAAAAGAGAAAACTTCAGTCCAATATCCTTGATGAACATCGATGCAAAAAGTCTTGACAAAATACTGGCAAACTGAATCCAGCAGCACAACAAAAAGCTTACCCACCATGATCAAGTATGCTTTATGCCTGGGATGCAACGTTAGTTCAATATACACAAATCAATAAATGTGATTCATCATATCAAACAGAAGTAAAGAAAAAAACCAACATGATTATTTCAATAGAAGCAGAAAAGGCTTTTTATAAATTTAAACAGTCCTTCATGTCAAAAACTCTCAAAAAACTAGGCATTGAAGGAACATACCTCAAAATAATAAGAGCCATCTTTGAGAAACCCACAGCCTACAACATCACACTGAATGGGCAAAAGCTGGAAGCATTCCCCTTGAAAAGCGGCACAAGATGAGGATGCCTCTCTCACCCCTCCTACTCAACATAGTATTGGAAGTCCTGGCCAGAGCAATCAGGCAAGAGAAAGGAATAAAAGGCATCCAAATAGGAAGAGAGGAAGTCAAACTATCCCTGTTTGCAGACACATTATCTTATATCTAGAAAACCCCATCATCTCAGCCTAAAAACTCTGTAAACTGATAAACAACTTTAGCAAAGTCTCAGACTACAAAGTCAACGTAGAAACATCACTAGCATTCCTACAGAACAACAACAGTCAAGCTGAGAGTCAAATCAGGAATGCAATTCCCTTCACAATTGCCAGAAAATGAATAAAATACTTAGGCAATAGGTATTGTAAATAATAGTAAATAGGAGCAAATACAGCTAATCAGAAAGGTGAATGATCTCTACAAGGAGAACTACAAAAACCTGCTTAATGAAATCAGATATGACACAATCAAATGGGAAAACATTTCATGCTCGTGGATAGGAAGAATTAATATCATTACAATGGCCATACTGCTCAAAGCAATGTATAGATTCAGTCCTATTTCTCTTAAACTACCAATGACATTTTTCACAAAACTAGAAAAAAACTATTTTAAAATTCATATGCAACCAAAAAGAGCCCAAATAAATAAGGCAATCCTAAGCAAGTGAACAAAGCTGGAGGCATCATGGTACTTGATTTCAAACTATGCTACAGGGCAACAGTAACCAAAACAGCATGGTACTGGTACAAGAACAGACACATGGAACAATGGAACAGGATAAAGAGCCCAGAATTATGGCTGCACACTTACAATGATCTGATCCTTGACAAAGCTGACAAAAACAAGCAATAGGGAAAGGACTCCCTATTCAATAAATGATGCTGGGATAACTGGCTAGCCATATGCAGAAGACTGAAGCTAGACCCCTTCCTTACACCATATACTAGAATCAACTCAAGATGGATTAAAGACTTAAATGTAAAACCCAAAACTATAAAAACCCTGGAAGAAAACTTTGTCAATACAATTCTGAACATAGGATCAGGCAAAGATTTTATGCCAAAGACGCCAAAAGCAATTGCAACAGAAGCAAAAATGTACAAATAGGACCTAATTAAGCTAAAGAGCACAACAACAACAAAAAACTATCAACAGAGTAAACAGAGAACATACAGAATGGGTGAAAATTTTTGCAAACAATGTGTCTGACAGTTGTCTAATATACAAGGAACTTAAAGAAATTTACAAGATAAAAGAAAACAATCCCATTGAAAACTGGGCAAAGGACATGAACTTTTCAAAAAAAAAAAAAAAAAAAAAAGACATATATGAGGCCAAAAAGCATATGAAAAAAGCTCAAAATCAGTGATCATTAGAGAAATGCAAATCAAAACCAAAATGAGATACCATCTCATACCTGTTAGAATGGCTATTATTAAAGAGTCAAAAAATAACATGCTGGCAAGGTTGCAGAGAAAGAGAAATGGTTATACGTTACACAATGTTTGTGGGAGTGTAAATTGGGTCAACTATTGTGGAAAGTATTGTGGCAATTCCTCAAAAACCTAAAAACAGAAATACCCTTTGACCCAGTGATTCCATTAGTTGGTATATACCCAAAGGTATACAAATCATTCTATAATAAAAACACATGCATGCATCTGTTCATTGCAGTGCTTTTCACAATAGAAAAGACGTGGCATCAACCTAAATGCCCATCAATGATTTGATTGGATAAAGAAGATGTGGTAAATAAATACCATGGAATCTATGCAGTCATAAAAAAGAATGAGATTATGTCCTTTCCACGAACATGGCTGGAGCTGGAGGCCATTATTCTTAGCAAACTAACATGGGAAGAGAAAACTAAATACCACATGTTCTCACTTATAAGTGGGAGCTAAATGATAAGAGCTTATGAACACAAAGAAGGAAACAACAGACACCAGGGCCTTCTTGAGGGGGGTGGGTGAGAGGAGGGAGAGGATCAGGAAAAATAACTAATGGGTACTAGGATTAATACCTGGGTGATTAAATAATCTGTACAGCACACCCCCATGACACAAGTTTAGCTATATGACAATCATGCACATGTACCCCTGAACTTAAAATAAACATTAAAAAAGAAAAAAGTGACAAATGTCATTTTATGCATTTAGTTAAAACTTATTTTCTCAGTTGTTGTTGTTGTTCATCGTAAAATACCTAATCTGTTTATTGCAGTCTCTTGAGTCACTTTTAAACAGAGTAGCCATCAAATATTTAATGGCTGTTAATGTTAAATGTTTAACAAGAAAATGTTTATAGAATGAAAATAAAAAATATAGACTGGTAAGTAAGATATAAAACTTATTCAGTAGAACTCAGCTTTACTAGATTAACGTATATTTTATTTGGGTAGGCTAAGAGTAATCCTACCATTATCTCTATTAAATTCAGTCTAAATGTATACAACTTGGCAAGTGCTTGCTATGATTTTACCTACTTCAGACTAAAAGTATACTTCCTTCTAGTAAGAGTCAAATGATGAAGGTTCTAGTTTGACCCTCTCCTTTTAACTTCCTGTGTGACATTAAGCCAAGTCACTTATCCTTTCTCAGCCCTATTTATATATAAAAGAGGAATTATAACCACCTTACTTACTTCCCTAAGTAGATGGAAAAATTGAGTAAAAAATGTGAAAATTTGTTTGCAAAGTATCAATGTATATTTTTTATTTGTTTTATTCCTGCCTTCACTAGATTATGAGCTACTTTAAGACAGAAACCGCATTTTATTGTCTTATCCTAATTTTCATTTATTAAATACTGGTAACAAAAAGATTAATAATGGTATCAATTCTGGAAGAGCATACACTTTATTATATGGGAGGATGGAGGAGGGGTTTAAGTGGGAATGGCAGACAAATGTTCAACCAATTATAATGCTATAGACCTATGTAACAGAGGCATATAAAAATACAAGAAAGGGCCATTGAAACAGAGATGGGAAAGTTATTGATTCTGACTTGTGGGAATCATATTGTTTCTCAGAGGAGATGACTTTAGAAGCTGTACCTGAAGCATAGGTAGGATATTTTTTCAGGCAAAGTCGGAAACAGAGGGGATTCTAAGCAGAGAGAAGAACCTGGAGAAAGTACAGATGTGTAGAAGTACTTTGCATTTTCTGGAAAGACTGAGTAATTTGGTATTATTGAGGTGAAGGGTAAATGCCTGGGGAACTGGCTTGAGAAGATCCCAGAGAAGCTGGCTACGCTTACGTTTTTAGAAGCTTGGAGAAAATATTCTCAGAAGAAAGATTGGTTAGAGGAAAAGGAGACCAGAGGCTGGGGGATTATCTAGAAGGCTGCTGTAGTTCTCCGTAATCCTCAAAGAGATTTTGAAGATTTGGCAGTGGCAATGGGAATGAAGAAGGGATTTGTTTGAGAACTATTGCTGAAATAACATTGACGAGATTTGGTGATTGAAAGAATAATCTAAGATAGCAAAAATGAACATTTTCAGCTCTTGTGACTCAGAACCACGCACATTGCCTTGTACATAGGAAGAAACTATTAAATTGTCTAATCGGTTTGATTAAAGCTCTTTGCTAGGAGCACATATTAATAATATTATCATAAAGTTAAGGCTTTAATTTCTTTTCTAGGCTGCCATTCCAGTAACATTTGGGAGCATTAAATTCACTATTAAATGATTTTTAAGGTCTCTAAGGGCAAGAAAACAATTCTGTTTTTCAAGTGAAAGCATAAAGAATTTATAGATTGGCTTTCTTGTTATTGAAGACAGAGAAATATAGATATTCAAAAACTTGCTACTTGCTATCATTTCAACAAAATTGGGTTGAAGTTTATGTTTTCAGTATACTTAGTAAAAGGGCTTACTATACAGAGTTATAGTAACTTTAATTAGAAGATTGCATTTGTAAAAAATTTAATTACCTTAGGTAATTCTCAACAAAGGCCTCTGAAGTTGACTGAAAATATGTTATCATACCCAAATGGTAGCTGAGAACGCTGATGCTTAAAAAAGTGAAATCACTTGTCTAAGTATGACAGCTAGTAAATTCCAGTGTCAGGAATTGCCTTCATCTTTTTTTCTCAAATTGACTTATTTATTTTTTACATTGATGTATAAAAGTGTATGTATTTATCATGTACAACACAATGTTTTGAAGTATGTATACAATGTGGATAATAGCTAAGATGTGGAAGCAACCGAATTGTTTATCAACAGATGAATAGATTTTAAAAATCTGGTGTATATCAACAATGGTATAAAATTCAGCTATAAAAATAACATTTTCTGTTTGTAACAACATGGGTGAATCTGGAGGACATGCCCCCATCTTTTGATTTCAATTTTTGATCGAGACCCAGGAATATGATTTTCTACCAGGCTCCTCAGGTTACTCTTCAACAGATAGCACTTGAGGATCATTACATTTGTAAACTAAACTTGGGAGTAAAAGACAAGAATAGAGTCTGGGAGAAGAGTTATCTAAAATAGAAGTAGGTGTCTACGGGATTGTAATGGGATTGTAGAGGACTGTAGGGTAGAGTCTGGGAAACATGGAGAAAGAGTTAAACTTCTAAGCCCTTAACCCAATTCCTGAGTTCAGAAACATGGGGCAGTGGTTGTGGTGGTAGTACTGCTGTCTTTTTTGTTATTATTTGTGTATTTAAGCCAACATCAAATTAAGCAGAAGTGGAACAAATTTAAGTATAAAAACTATCTGTCCTCCCTTACTTGAACCTAATGGTGAAAATGTGTTCATAACTTCCCTGGTGAAAGTCAAAATGCATATCTTGCAGCAAAATATAAGTTCCAAGAGGGCAAGATCTTTGCCTGCTTTCTTCATTGTTCTCTCCTCAGAACCTGGAACCATGTCTGCTGCAGACCATGTACTACAAAATATTTACGGAATCAAATTTCCAGTGGAAAGGCGTGTTTTAATGTACCCTTTGTTCTTGTTGCTAAGAAATGATGTAATTGAAGTCTTAAAAGGCTAAGATATCAGAACATAACATAAAAGCAATAGTTGTTTGGTTGCATTGCTGTTTATTGAACTTCCATAAGTACTCTCCAAGACTGGGCTGAGTATTGTTTGGAAAGGCATGATCTTAGTGACTGTTGGGTCTTTTTGAAATAGAACTATTACTCCAGGTACATTATACACTAAATAGACCTTTTTGAGCTGGCCTAGGGATATTACATTTAGAATGAGTTGCGTCAATTTACTTGCAATTTAGGAAAAGTGGTAAATCGATGTTCAGGGGATTATTATGAAATTATCTGAAAGATGTTTGTACCTTGGTGAGATTTAATTTTTACTAATTTTTTTATGATACTAATTATGATCCTTGTGTATTTATTCCAAGGGCCTTTTATCCATAATCTGATTTATATTGGTATTCACAGCAGCAGCTCAATCATATGGGAGATATTATTCCTATTTTATAGATGGTATTTGAGACTCAAGGAGCTAAAGCAAGGCACATCAAATTGCTTCGATGAGGTAAAGTCACAGGGCTGGGTTCACATCATTTAATTACTTTGAAAATTTAAAGTAAAAAATATAAATTCAGAAACACTTTTCAAATTGTAGTTAAAGCAATAAATGATAAGAGTACAGTTAGAATAATTTGCTGCTTAGCACAAGTCCAACAATATAATAGAAGATAATAATTAAAAATAATTAAAAGTGAAGAATATAATTTCCAAACATGTTCACATGTCTTATTTCACTGAATTCTTGAAATAATGTCTATTTTACAAGGGTAAGGAAACTGACTTTCACAGGAAACAAATGACTTACCCAGGGCTATATAACTGGAAAGAGTTGTTCCGCTTCTATAAAATATATTTCTCCAAGTGTGCCCAATAGAAAATGAGTTTTGAAGATTTTGAAAGGTTTCTCCCATCCCCTCCAGAATAAGAAGTTTTATTTTCAAATATGCCTAAGAAACAGAGTCAACTTCCTTCCTTCCTTCCTTCCTTCCTTCCTTCCTTCCTTCCTTCCTTCCTTCCTTCCTTCCTTCCTTCCTTCCTTCCTTTCTTCTTTTATTTTAAGACAATGTCTTGCTGTCACCCAGGCTGGAGTGCAGTGGCATGATCATAGCTCACTGCAACCTCAACCTCCTGGGCTCAACCCATCCTCCCTCCTCAGCCTCCCCAGTAGCTGGAACTACATGCATGCACCACTGTGCCTGGCTATTTTTTCTTTTGTACATTTTAGTAGAGATGAGGTTTGGCTATGTTGCCCAGGTTGACCTCGAACTCCTGAGTTCAAGTGATCCTTCTGCCTGAGCCTCCCAAAAGTGCTGAGATGACAAGCGTGAGCCACCCGTCCCAGCCTAAGATGTGGTTTTCTATGTTCAAATGTTTGTAACTGAGTTATAACGTATGACCTACTGCCTACTCCAAATCAATAGCTTTCATGCTTTGCAAAGTGCTTTGATATATATTCTATCACTGACTTTTCATAAAACTCGAGAGTTAAGTAGAGCAGACTTTTCTCTCATTTTATAGGGAAGGGAAATGACTTACTTGGAGGTCTACCACTAATAAATGAATAGCAGAACTAGTGCAATCTTCACTATATGTGCAGACAACCAAACCCTGATCAATCCCTTGCTAGGAAGCTGTCCCTGATGAACTACACTCATGTTATCATTCTGTTCAGTCAGTATTACATATGAATTTGCACTCTTTGGTACATACATGCAGCCTGTTTTTAGGTCATTTTCACTGGGGCATGGTCCAAAAGGGGGAAAAAAAAAAGAAACTAAGCTTACTTGTTTTTTCAAATCCTCTCCTAGTTAGTGTTCTGTTGGCACATGGTGAAGAATGTGCTTCCCTGAGAATCTTTGACACTTGATGATGGTTGTGTCTGAGTCTGTTTAGTACCTTGTGCCCTTGCATCGCCTGTCTAAATGAACACTGTTGATAAAGTACATACTGCATTTGTAAAATGTACAATGATTTGTACACTTATCTGCTGATAGAATAAAATACATATGTATTCATTTGACTTACGAGGAAAGCATCATGATACAGCAGAAAGATACCAGAAGCCAGACTAGACTCAGAAGACCCTAGTTCAAGTCATGGCTCCCAAATTTACAAATATGTAGCTATGGCAAAGTCATTTAGCCTTGCTAAATCTCTTTCTTCATCTGTAAATGGGAAAAATAATAGCCTTCTGTTTGCTTCATTGAGTGTAAACTGTCTTATTTTCTTCAGAGTTTTACAATCTGGAAGCCCATCTTTGGATTCTACCCCACCATAGTTTCCAAACCTAGAGGGTTGCCCACACATGAAATTGATGTCGGGAGCCTGAAGAGGCTAATGCACTTTCATAACATGGGATTTTTGTTCCCATAATTTTGGAGGGAAAGTAAGTTGCATTATTGGGTAAGCACCTTAAATCATTTTTTGTAATACATTTTAAAATTGATAATGTTATTTCTTAACATTATAAAGCAGTGATTCTCAAACTTAGGAGAACATTATAGACTGGAGGGAGCTTGTTAAGTAGTATACATTTTCAAGTTTCACCCAAAGGTTCCATGGTTTTGGGTGGGAGAGTCACTGTTAGAAACCCTGTTTCAATCATGAAGAATCCCATGAACAGATATGCAAAATAAAATGACTTATGAAGATTAGTCAGGCACAGATACAAGTTCCCTGTTCTGGGTCCATTATTTTGTGTTTCAGGCCACACTTCCATCTCTGTTGCCAAGAAAGGGAGATATAGATTGGGTGATGTTCTCGTATGTCTCAGAACACAAATCCGTTGTAATCTGGTTTCATGAACTCTACAATCCAATCAGTCTCTGTGCAAATCTATGCATCATATTGCTTTGACACTGGTGCAGGATCATTTTACTGGATGTATTGCATCCACAGTTGTCAATTTTTTGTTAATAAATCTCTTGTGACTGCAGAATTGACTGGGTGTATACTAAAATATATGTGCACTAAAAATAGATTTTTAGCCTCATTTGTCTTGGTGTGATTATTACACATTGTGTGCCCATATCAAAATATGTTGTGTACCCCATAAATATATACAACCTACTATAAAATAAAAAATAAAAATAAAAAACAGATTTTAGGATTTTGTTACCCATTGTGATTCTGACAGAAGACAGTAATGAATCTAGAAACTGTCAACAACAAACTTGTGTATTTTAAAATAAAACTATTTTTGTGCATCTATAAACAGACTGAGAAAGAGTATAATTTGGTTTTGCTAATGTGAAAAGACAGTTAATGGGTATTGGGGCTAAAGTTTTGACATAAAACATTTATAATTGAGAATCGTGCTTGTAATGATCTGCTTACAAATCCTTAAAAGGAAGAAAAATACTTATTCATGTTACAAAATAAGTAGCTTTGAGGTAAAAATTTGGACTTAACCATTTTCTATACTATAATACTTATTTCGGCTTTATTTTTTTCTATTTTAGTTTTTAATATTTTTCATTTCCATCACTTCATAAAGGCCCTGTAACAGTATATTTGCTTTAGGTTAAAGAAAATAAAAGCAGAAATGCAACACATCCCAGCAGGTTAAGCATTTCAGTCTGCCCTCCATAGTACTTTTTAAGTGTGGTAGTGATATTTTGTTACTCAATATTAATATAATTACAATCAGAAAATACTACAGTTTCTAATGTAAGGTATGAATATATCATAAATGTTTCCTGATCACAAACAATAATAATTTTTTTTTTTGAAATTTAACTCCTGGGCAGACAGTGTGTTTTAGAGGACTTTGAAATCTTACTAGGAAAAACATAAAAATGTAGCTTTTATTATCATCACATGGCCATTATAACTGTAAAATTGGTTGTTTTAAGAATTGAAGATCAGGGTTCATTGATTACATTGTCAATTTTGTCATAAACTTCCTATTTAACTGTGAACATCTAACTTCACACCTTTTGTTCTTGAATTTACCTTCTGTAAAATATGGTAATAATGTTTTACTGTGTTATACAGGATGTTATGAAGCTTAACTTTCCTTTTTCAAGATTCCCAAATATAAAGGACCATAAAAAATATTAGCACTATTATTCTGACTGCCATTTTTGTGACCAGTTTTAGCATAGTATGTATAAATAAATTGAGAAGGTATAGTCTTCTTTTTTCTACTATGTAGTTCAAGAACTTTGCATGTATCTTTCCCTTATATTTCTCATGGACTCAGAGGAACTCATGGACTTGAAGGAAGCATCTTGCACACCCTTTGACTTAAGTTGAAAAATTATTTATTTTATTAATTGAGCAAGCATTTATTGGACACCTACATGCCAGCAATTGCATTTTGTCCTGGAAGTTCAAAAAGTGTATTGTTCCTGTCCCTGCTTTTAGGGGGCTCAAAAGTGTAGATCTCAAGTTTCTTCATCTGAGTCCTTCTGCTATTGCTTTAGGTACAGTGCAGGAACGCAGGATGTTGATAAGACCAAACAAAGCATGTCAGTTGATCATGCCTACTATTCATGATCATGTCTGCTATTTCATAGGCATGAAGCTTTAAGGCACTCACTCTTAGTTTCCATCATTCATCCATTATCTAACTGTGAGACCTTGGGCACATCAGCTATGCTCCTTTGCATCACAGTTTTCTCACCTGTGATCTCTAAGACCTCATTAGTTCTGTTTCTGTGGTTTCTCTCTTCCAGTTATGGATGTGACACTTGTTTGTAAAGGCAAGGAAGTTTGTTTCTTTTGATTAGCCTTATTAGACAATCAAGACTGGCAAAAAGTGTCGGGGATGCAAGGTCTCCTAACAACCCTTGAGTAAATAACATCTTCCATCATATGTTAAAGGGAAATTATGAGCTTGGTGATTCTATCTAACCCACCGTAAACACAAACAAACTCTTAAACCAAGTTTGTTGTCTGCTTGAATTGCATTTCCTTAAATTAGAGCAATGAATCAAACTTTGATTCAAATTTTATGAATGAATTTGAATCAAATTTTACTTTGAGGTTATTGTTATGTGTAGTGTTAAGTGAGGCCAGAAATGATACTTTTTATTTTTCAAACAAGGGGCTTTATGTGATTTACTGTACCTTTGTAGTAGGCTGATTTATCTTGCTCAGGATATCCTCATTGTTTGTACTCCTCAGAGTCCTTCAAAAACTCAACGCATAATTTCCATCCCAGTGCAGATAACACAGGCTCCCTAAAAGTTTCAACTGAGAATCTGTGTTTTTCTTTTCCTCCTTCACATGAGTGGAAGGAGGCTTGGAGGGAGGAGCTGGCCTCCTACCATTTGTATATCATGGCCCAGCAACTCCATGTTTTAGGCTATTATTTCAAAATCCAATATATTCAAACTTTGGCCTTTGAGAGCAATAATATCAGTACACAGGAACAATAGAGTGATAAATATAGAAATTTCATCAAGGAAAAGACTATATCCTGTCATTTTGAATCAATGTTTAGAAGATGTTCTCAGCATTCACCACCTACTATGGGCTTTAGCTTTGTGCTTATGAAGAAAACAATGATTAGAAAAGAAGGTGACTGTGCTTCTTTCAAATATTACCATGGTGTAACGAAATAAGTTTAATATATGCCAAGAGTGAGCTCCACTAACACTGCGATGATAATTTGATGTGAGTCCCTTTTGAGCCTTGCATAATTGCTGCCATGATAGGTAGTGCAGTGTTGTGAAGAATGGTTTGTGCATAGGCACCCAAAATTTGACTGACCAGCATAACACAACTGTTAAATTTTCTAGTTTTATTTTTCTTCACAGTATTGGTTCCTTTGTTACCATTAAAAATGCCCGCTTTGGAACATCACACACCGGGGCCTATCATGGGGGGGGGAGGGGGGAGGGATTGCATTGGGAGTTTTACCTGATGTAAATGACGAGTTGATGGGTGCAGCACACCAACAAGGCACAAGTATACATATGTAACAAACCTGCACGTTATGCACATGTACCCTACAACTTAAAGTATAATAATAATAAATAAATTTATAAAAAAAAATGCCCACTTTGTTCAAAAGCATGATTACTATCTCTGTTTTTTGGAATTACATATTATATCATGATCACAAAAGCGATTTTGTATTAAAATGCATGTACTTTTGCATTTAGGATGTGTATAATTTTTCTGAGTGTGATTATATTCTTTTAAGAATACTAATTTAAAAACCTCCCTCATTTAACCTTGTGAGAGTTAAATTTTTAAAAAATATCAAAAAGCAAAGGAATTAATTAGTAGTAACTTTATTGTTGTTAGTCTATGGACTTTGGTTCTGCAAACTTATGTTTAACATTTCTTTGATAGTGAATTAAAAGAAAATAAAAGAAAGACAAGAAACACTGACATCAACTCAAAAGTTTTTTGCTGATTTTTAGTGAAGAAAACTCTCAATGGCTACTAGTCTTCCACCTGCAATCCAGTGTAATAAACCTTCAGTGAAGAAGTCAAATTCTAGGAGAAAAAAAGTTGGAAGCCCACACTTACACCATAAAACCTTGTTTATGACAACCATCAGTCTTCTGAGATATGCCCCACAATGGGATTTGGTAAAGCCATTACAAGGTGCCATATGAGTTCCATTTGCCTACAGTAAATAGAATGTCAGAAGTGTCAGGGGGAAATAAATATTGGGCTGGTTAAAAGGGAGCAGAGATGGTTCAAAGCATCATTGAGAGGATTGATTTATCTGGCGCGCTGTAATGACTGCAGATGTGGATCTGTTATTCTAGATGAGCAATGAATTTGATGAGCTGATAACACAGGGCCAGAGAGGCCTGGTTTTAATTACTGATGAGGAATTTATTTGTGAAGCACTGTGATTTACTGAGGGTTTGTTCTGTTATTGACAGGTGACCTTGGGGCTTTTCTTTTCTGATGAGCCACAGAAAAGGAGCTTTTAAAAGAAATAATCAAACAAACTATTTTATCTGTACTTAGAATACAATGAAGTCATTTGAGACACATTGTTGGAGTGGAAGCTACGTTCTTGCTCACACAAAAAGTTTGCCACCCTGGGTTTTTGCTTAAAAATTACTGCTGATTTCTACTCTTAAGTATATTTATATGTTTTCCTTTTAAGCAAGACTTATTTCTGTGACTAGATATTGGTATCTATTTGTATGCTTCTGTCATTAATGTAAACTGTTGAAGCAGAATTGGAGGAAACCTTGGGATGTCAAGCATAGCTGGCTCATTAAATAATAGCTAATTTGTGTACTGTGAATTGGGAGTCAGAAGGGAGAATATGACTCTGATATAGTTATGTTGGTGACGAGCAGTTTCTCATTCTTACAAATGATACAGAAAATCTAAATTAAAGAAAGGAAGGTCAAAAGAAGAGCAATCATTTGTATTCATAGTTTTAACTCTCCTTCAAGTTCAGGAATTTGACAAATGACAAATTTTGGATATTTGTAGTGCTATTTGTATACCTTTTATCTTGGCAAAATATGGTTGATCTGGCAATCCTATGTATTTTCTTTTAAATTTAAATTTGGTACTTTGAGGCTTTCATCTAAAGTATAAATTCAAGTGTGAGTTCCAAAGCATTACTTGTCTATTTTATTTTATATCAACTAGCAGTTTACAGAAGTGATTCAGACTTTTGTGACAAACATAGTAATTTCTGTATGTGCACTCTGTTAGAGTTGTTTGTACAAAACGTTGAACCAGTTCCTTTTATAGATGGTTTATTGTTTACTAGCTATTTAAAAAGTCACAAAAGAAAAAAAACATCTGGACTTCAAATGTTCCTAGAGAAGACCTGAATTGCATTGAATGGTATTTATGTGTATAAACTACTGTTGTTCGTTTGGGGAGTCAAGAATCCAGTCAATTGGGAGGTAGTCAACTAATTATCTTTTGCAATCTTTGTATTTTACTGCATTTCTTTATTTTGCTCTAATTTTTGAAGAGCTAACAGGCAGTGGCACTGCAGTTTTTGTGAGGATTGCAGTGTTTTCTGCAAAATTATTATACAGCCCAGAATGTTGAAAATCTTTGTGTATATAAATAGACATGAGATTGCTTTGTCTGGATTTGTATGCATGTAAAAACTAACTATTTTACGTATAGTGTTATTTTATTAACTAACATTCTGAATGTTTTGGACTGAGACATTTTTATGAATCATAACAAATGTGACTACTTTAGAATGAATGTATGACATAACAAGCACTCTAAATTGTATTATAACATGTACCTAATGTATGTGTTCATTAAACTATGCCATTTTTTTTTATTTATCAAGCCAGGCTGATTGGAATATCTTTAAAATTGAAGTTTAGTAGAGATAAAATAATAATTACAGAAGATTTTGCCTGCCTTTTTGCCTGTATTGTGGTTTTATATTTTTATTGGGGAGACATTGTTTTTCCTTCTTTCATTTTTCTATTGTGGAATTACCACTATAAACTACATGTAAATTTTTATATTATCTCATTAACTAGGAGATTCACTTCTCATCTTACTAATTTTGAATCGGTTAAGTTCCACTAAACAAATATCAAGTGTGTGTTTTAAGACAATGTGTTCTAAATGCTCTGAAGCTCAAGCAAATTTGTTAAAGGATCAAATGGTTAAAATTACAGTTTCTTTTTTACTGCAACTTTTACCCAGGAGGCACAAAAGTCAGTGCCTTCCTTGAAGCATGTGACTTACTTCCACCATAGAATAAATTTTATTTATCTGCCTCTACATACACTCTTTAAACTCTTCAGTGCAGTATTCTATTAGCATTCTATTAGTCTCCAAAGAAAATAGCAGTATTTAAACTCTCCTAACAGTATTTTGTTAGTATTTATTAGTCTCCAGTGAAAATATAAATAAACGGCATAAATTCCCTTTACTGTGATGAGACTGAGGAATTAAAATTAAATACTTTTAAAAAGTTGACCTAGGAAGGGAATGAGCATAATCAAGGGGCCAAGGCTAGACAAAGGAATAAAGGTAGCGTAGGCCCTCGCCTGTGAATTGTGTAGACAATGTGATATTTAATGAACATATCAGAATTTATTTATCCAAACTCGTTATTTAGATACAAATATTTCCCAGTAATACTGCTTCTGCTCATAACAATTTTGAGTCATCCGTTTTTGGAATTATTTTCTAATTATTTCGTTCATCTTTCTAAATATAGTCAGTGGTGGCAGTCCTTGTCCTTTAGGATGGATTATTTTTCATTATAACATCATAAAATTTAGATATTAGTGAAAAGCTGGCAAACTTAAATTATCTATTTTTAAATCTCGTTTTCCTTGACCTTTCTGCAGCCTTTGAAAAGACTGACATTCTTTCCTTCCTTGCCTTCTGTGACAAAATAATATTTTTTCCTCTTTGATTTATTTTAATTTGTTGGGCCCAATTTACTCTCATGTCTAAGGAATAATAAAATTCTGTTCTTGGCTCTCTGTTCTTCTACTTCTTTACTGCCATAAAGAGTTCATGACTTAAACTACCACCTCGTCAGAAATGATCCACAAACTTCAGAAACAATAGCTTCTTTTCTTTCCTGTCTTAAAATTCCAGCTGCCTTCAGTATTGTCTACTTCATGTATCCCAAACTGAACTCAGAATTCCAATCTCTAAATCAGCCTTCATAATTGTTCATATTAATATTAACTGCTCATATAATAAGTATATATATTCTTAAGAATTGTGTATGGCATCTCTATGTTTCCAATTTAAGAATCTCAGGGTTGTCATTCATACTTTCTGACTTTTGACCCCATTTTCAATTATTTACCCAATGTAACACAAACTTTCCTTTTCAACATTTTTTTTTTCCAAATTTTCCTCTTTTTATTCCCCTTCCTTATTTTCTATTTCTTGTCAACTCAAACATACCACAACTATAATTCTTTAACAGCCTTCTAAGTGTTTCAGTTTCTTCTTCTGGTTTATCCTTCACATTGCTTCTAGGACATTCATTTTCTTTTTAAAGTTGTATGGTATGATGTTATTCTCCTTAAGAATCTTTAGTAAATCCTTAAGAGACTCTTTAGTTGCCATTAGTATCAAATTTGAACACTTGAGCCAAGTATTCAGTCTTTTCATTTGATTGGTTATCTTCTGTCTATGAAACTTTATCTGACCTTCGGAGTTTTAATTTGCACATCTTCAGTTGTCACCCATGTGACTCACAAATTAATATTTTCAGTTGGATATGGTAGAAGAAGAATGAAACTGATACATCAAGTTGCTTTGCTTGGCTTCTATCCAATTAAGTGTGGGTGTGTCAGAGATCTCTACAGTGCATACAGATTACACTTAAATATTGCTAGAATTAAAATACTGCTTAAACAGTGTTCTATCACTATATCACCATTTAAGAGTAGCTGTCTTTGTTTTCCTAGATGAACAATGATATCACAGGTATAGCGTCTCCAGACGATTTTTTGGTGTTAGTTCTAGACACCCTTTTATTGTCTGTGTAAGATTCAAATAAAGAAAATTTAGTATCTTTTATAGCTGTAACCATTTGGGTTCACAATGAAAAACCTGGTGGTTGAGCTGAATGTTCATGCATCTGTTTAGTTGTTTAAAGTAGAAGAAAATACATGGTCATTTGGAACTTGTATCATGTACAAGATAAAGGGAGAAAAACCTAAACCTATTGTATCAAATATGGAGTATATTTTATTCAAGCCATTAGCATTATAAAAAAACAAGGTTGATATTAAATAATGGAGGAAGCATTTGTGATGTCAGGATCGGTATAAGGTACAGAGGGCGAGATAGTTTCCTTTCTCTCTCCCCTTTCTCTGTCTTATTCTTATCTTGCTTACAGTCCTTCCCAGTATACCTATAATCACATTAACTAATTTTTTTTTAATTGGAGACATTTCTTTTCTTCCCTCTCTTTCTCCGCACTTTTTTGGAAATAAGTTACCTATTTGGAAGGCATATAGTTGACAACTTTGATGAACATCTACAGAATATTTGGACCTAAGGAAAAAGTAGAGTTGAATCTCAGGAATTTTTGACCATGTAAGAATTCTTAGTATATTACCTAGAATGGCTGAAGTTTCTTTGGTATCCTCCTTGGGAAGAGTTTGCTAAGTGAAACAAAGATAGTAAGATTGAATGGGCAATAATTTTTAAAAAGCTACGCAAGAGATAGTTCATTTTCCAGTGTTTCAACTGTAGCTCATCATATATAAGCAATGAGTTTACTGTCTTATACTGCATAATATACATAGACTATAAAATTGAGGTTCTTTTTGAATAGGTAATGTATGCACGTGTTAAGAAACATTACAAAGGGGCATGACATAAAAAGGAAACCTTTCCTTCCATTGACCCCTGTCTACCAGTTACCTAGTTTCCTCTGATTGAAGTTACATGTATTTGAGTTTGTGCCACTTCAATTCTGAGCACCCGTCTTTTGCTAATTAACTGACTGGCCTGAAAAGAGATTGGTTAGAGTACAAGCTCAAATGCTAGGGTCTTGTCTTCCTGATAGAGGTGAGGGAAATTCTGCTGTTTGCAGTAACAAGATAAGGGCAAGGATAGAGCATTACCCAAATTTCTGCAAAAAAAGAAGGTTGACCTATGTTAGATAGACTCAAAACCTTTTATTATGACAATTGTAAATGAGCTACAGTTGATTATTAAAGCAATCCTTAGCAACTTTGTTAGTGGTTCTCAGATATGACTATATGGATCTACATTCTATACATAAAAATCTTTCACTATATCCAGTGAGTATTTCCTACATTCCCAAACGAGCAAATCTATATATACCTATCAAACTCTAAATTAAATATATTAATAACTAGTCCAGTAATAAGATGATTTTTTGTGCATGATGGCAACCACCTTTAAATATATCATTGATCTCAAATTTGATACAATATTTAATTATGTATGGACAGATTGTGACTGCCAAATATTAGCATGGAGATACTTTTTAAAAAATTATACTTTAAGTTCTAGGGTACTGTGCACAACCTGCAGGTTTGTTACATAGTTATACATGTGCCATATTGGTTTGCTGCACCCATCAACTCACCAATTACATTAGGTATTTCTCCTAATGCTATCCCTCCCCCAGTCCCCACCCCCTGACAGGCCTGGGTGTGTGTTGTTCCCCTCCCTGTGTCCATGTGTTCTTATTGTTCAGCTCCCACTTGTGAGTGAGAACATGTGGTGTTTGATTTTCTGTCCTTGTGATACTTTGCTTAGAATGATGGTTTCCGGCTTCATTCATGTCCCTGCAAAAGACATGAACTCATCCTTTTTTATGGCTGCATAGTATAGCATGGAGATATGTATTTTAGGAAATATCAGTATAAATAAATGTTTCATATTTGAGAGATAAATGTTTTTCTGGATACCTGTTTGATAGTTTGTATTTGTGACGAGAGTTACTAATTGAATGCTGAATTCAATAAATTCTGCCCCAGAGACTTTTTAGGAGGTATTTGGGAAAAATTTATATTGTTGAATAAAGAGGAAGACCCCACAATTATATAGCAAAAGTTGTAAACATTGAAAAGAAACAGGAGGCTGGGCACCGTGGCTCATGCCTGTAATCCCAGCACTTTGGGAAGCTGAGGCAGGTGGATCACTCAAGGCCAGGAGTTCGAGATCAGACTGGCCAACGTAGCGAAACCTGCCTTTAAAAATACAAATATTAGATAGGCATGGTGACATGCACCTATAAAATAACCCCAACTACTCGGGAGGCTGAAGCAGGAGAATCACTTGAACCTGGAAGGCGGAGGTTGCAGGAAGCTGAGATAGTGCCACTGCCTCCAGCCTGGGTGACAGAGCGAGACTCCATCTCAAAATTAAAAAAAAAAAAAAAAAAAAAGAAGAAGCAAAGAAACAGGAGTGTAATAACTATATAGGGACTCATTTTTTTTTTCAATATGGCATTGAAATACAAAAGTTTACCTTTCAATAATGCATATTAAAAGAAGCATAGAAAGGAACAGAAAGTACATAAAAAGGTAAAAATGAAATAAATATAGCAAGTAAAATGCTGTGTCGTCTGTTATAAACATCCTATTTGAAGAAAAATAGGTTGACTTGCAAATCGCTGTGCTACATTCTACTTTTCTATTCTTAACCTAATAGGAAAACGATTATGCATCAGGACATCTATTCATTTAATAAAACAACGATCTGTTAGGGAAGTAATGAGCATGCTCTAAATTTATTACTAATAATAAAACTATAGAAAATGTCACTTATCTAAATGTTTGCAATGGTAACTTCAGACAGTGATAAGTAGAAAATGAAACGTTCATTTATTTGAATAGTATACTAGAATTTCAGGGAACATAGTAATACACATATAAAATGCATACAATGTTAGTTAAGTCAATAATCAAATCTGGCAGAGAAATATGGGTCTGGATTTGAGAGGGACAGAGAAATAATTAAAACTATAAAAATAGAAATATTGAGATAATCGGTACATGTATAACTGACAAAAAAGAAACAGTAGTACTTAAGAAAAAGAAACAAAGATTTTATCATTAATAACATTATAGAAGAAATCAGGTAGAGGATGACAGAAATATCATGTAGGAAGCATAAGAAACCAAGTGATTAGAAATTGTAAGGAGAGCGAATACAGATAACAAATGTAATAAAAACTTTGAGGTTACATATCTACAGAATGGGGTCTGATGGTTATAAAAGGGCTTCAAGTGGAGCAGCTGTATTACATGTTGGGCTTACGGGTAGGGTTGCTTAAATGTCTCCTCTCCTGCCTTGCACTTACTCTATCACTCATTCTATCTATTTGCTTTAGTCCAATTCCCTCATTTTACACATGAGCAAAATGCAAGAGAGAAGGCTAGTGATTGCCCAAGGTCTCATAGTTAGTATAAGGAATAGGCCTGAACATCATACTGTATATTACGGCTATGTTAGTGTGTAAAGCAAAGAAATCAAGAGGGTTATATGAATTTATTGTACCTCAATCTTATTTAAATTTGAAAAGTTACTTAAGTTTTCTTTGATAATTTTATTTAAAAGGCTTATTAATAAATATTTTCCATGTTATACGTGTTTTGTATTATCCTTAGTGATTATTATTTAAATAGTCTCCTCAAAAATAGCTATTAAATTATCTATTAATTTCTTCTCAATAGTTGTAAAATTTTTATCTAAAATTGGTCATCAGAAGTAGGTCTTCTCATTACTGACAATCAGTGAAATTCTACTGTATTGACTGACTTTTAAGTAACTGTTATCAGCACTATCACATTTATTGTATGGTATAATGCTTTCTGGTTATTCTGCATATTAAAGTGCAATGGTTGTTGGTAAAACTCGTGTATAATTACATGAATTTTACAGAACCATAAAGCACAATTTCTATGGATTACAAACAGCAGTTTGTGAAATTTTGAAGTTCTCAAACTCCACTTTCTTTTTTTCTTTTTGTGATTTCTCATTGACAGCTGCACATTATATAAGTTGAGATTTTAATAAGGACAATTGATTTTTATATTGTTTGTATTCTACAATATGTAGCTTAAAATCAAATTTTATTAATAATAATCAATGTTTATGCTTAAAGGGACTACTTCCACAGCTCCACCAATCCTGAATCCTTATCCTTGGGTTGAAATGTGATAGGAGAATATTCAAAGAAATACATACAGGGTTTATCTTCTCTCATTTCTTCTTTGATATCCTGATAAAGCCTAGGAAATAGTTTGAATGTCCACCAAATACACAATCGATAGAAGATGTCTGACCCATTTTTATAGCTTTTCTTTTAATACATAATTTTAGCAATAATTGGTACTATGACTACTAAATGTTAGTTTTCTAATGAACCATGTATACAAACTCAGAACGTGAATGGATGCATTTAGAATATTAGGTCTGTATTTATGTATTACCTTTCAGTGCGAACACTTCATAGGAAATAGATTCACCTGGTATCAATTTCCCAGAAGAGGGTTTATGGTCTCTAGGAAACTTTCCATGGAATTTTTTTTTTATTATGTTGGTCTAGTGCAAAAAGATTGTGACCCAACCACTTTTTAAAAACTTTTATTTTAGCTTCAGGGGTACATGTGAAAGTTTGTTATGTAGGTAAACGTGTCACAGGGGTTTGTTGTACAGATTATTTCATCACCTAGGTATTAAGCCCAGTATCCAATAGTTATCTTTTCTGCTCCTCTCCCTCCTCCCACCCTCCACCCTCAAGTAGACCCCAGTGTCTCTGTTCCCTTCTTTGTATGAACAATGCTTCTAAATAATAATGATTGATAAGTTGAAACATGAACTATGGAAATAATTATTTAATACAACATTATATTATATATAACGTAATAAAGCGGTGTATACGTACATTTAAAATATTTTCTCCCATTACGTAGGTTGTCTTTTCACTCTGTTCATTGTTTCCTTTGATGTGTAAAAGCTTTTAAATTTGTATATATGCATATACGTATATAAACAGCTTTACTGAAGTATAATTGTTATACAAAAACTGCACATATCTAATATGTACAATTTGATGGATTTGAACACATGCACCCATGAAAACATCACTACAAGAAAGGTAATATATTTATCCATCACCTCCAAAAGTTTTCTCCTGGCCAGGAACAGTGGCTCACACCTGTAATTCCAGCACTTTGGGAGGCCGAGGCGGACAGGATCATTTGAGGTCAGGAGTTCGAGACCAGCCTGACATACATGGAGAAACCCCATCTCTAATAAAATACAAAAAAAAAAAAAAAAAAAATAGCCGAGTAGGGTGGTGCATGCCTGTAGTTCCAGCTACTCAAGAGGTTGAGGCAGGAGAATTGCTCGAGCCTGGGAGGAGGAGGTCGCAGTGAGCCAAGATTGCGCCATTGCACTCCAGCCTGGGTGACAGAACGAGACTCCATCTCAAAAAAAAAAAAAAATTCCCTGCCCCTTTGTTGTGCATGTGTGTTTAGAACACTTCACATGATATTTACCATCTTACATTTTTAAGTATATAATGCATTATTGTTTACTATAGGCACTATGTGGTACAACAGGTTGCTAGAATATATTCAACATGCATAACTGAAACTTGATGGCTTTGGAACAATTCCCCATTTCCCACTTACCTCAAACCTTGGCAACCACCATTCTACTCTCTGCTTCTGCGAACTTTTCTATTTTAGGTACCTCATATAAGTGAAATTATGCAGGAGTTGTCCTATGATTGGTTTGTTTTACTTAGCATAATGTCTTCTAGGTTCATCTGTGTTGTAACAAACAGCTGAATTTGCTTCTTCTCTAAGGCTGAATACTCTTCTGTTGTATGTGTATACCACATTTTCTTTATCCATTTATACATTAAAGAATATTTGAGTTGTCTTCGTGTTTTGGCTGTTGTGAATAGTACTGCTATGCACCTGGGAGCGCAGATATATTTTCAAGATGCTGATTGTAATTTTTTGAATATATACACAGAAGTGATTATTGAATCATGTGATAGTACTATTTTTAATTTTTTTGAGGAACCTCCATACTGTTTTCCACAATAAATGTACGATTTTACATATCCATCATAGTGTATAAGGATTACAGTTTCTTCACATCCTTGCTAATGCTTATTATCTTTTATAAAAATTAATAGCCATCCTAACAGGTGTGAGGTGATATCTAACTGTGGTTTTGATTTGCATTTCCCTGATGATTAGTGATGTTGAACACCTTTTTATATTTTTTCCCTTTCTATAGGTTAACTTTTCACTCTGTTGATTGTTTCTTTTGCTGTGGCAAAGCTTTTTAGTTTGATGTAGTTCTGCTTGTCTGTTTTTGCTTTTGTTGCCTGTGCTTTTAGTGTTATTTCCAGGAGATCATTGCCAAGACCAATTCCATGAAGCTTTTCCTTTATGTTTTCCTCTACGAGTTTTACCGCTTTAAATCTTCTGTTTCAGTCTTTAATCCATTTTGATTTGATTTTTGTGTATGATGTAAGATAAGGATCCAGTTTCATTCTTTTGCATGTGGTTATTCAGTTTTCTCAACGTTATTTGTTGAAGAGACTATCTTTTCCTTATTGTGTATTCTTAAAACTCTTATTGAAGATCATCTAATCATATATGCATGGGTTTAATTCTGAGCTCTCTATTCTGTTTTATTTGTCTATATCTCTGTCTTTATTCCAGTGCCATCCTGTTTTAATTATTATAGTTTTGTAATATATTTTGAAATCAGGAAATGTGAGGCCATCAGCTTTGTTCCTTTTTTTCTCAAGACTGCTTTGGCTAACCAGTTGACTTTTGTGATTCCACATGAATTTTAGAATTTTTTTTATCTCTGTAAAAATGCCATTTGGATTTTGATGGGTATAACATTAAATCTCTCAGAAACTGAATTTATGATCCCTGTCATCCAACAGTTAGTGTGTTTATATTCATGTTTAGTAACTAAATAGCAAACTGGAGCAATAGTAGATCTATAAAGCCAGGCACATTAGTCTGCTAGGGCTGCCTTAACAAAGCACCACAGATTGGGTGTCATAAACAAATAGAAATTAATTTTCTCACAGTTCTGGAGGCTGGAAGTCCAAGGTTAAGGTGTTGGGCAGGTTTAATTTTTATTGAGGCCTTTCTCCTTAGCTTGCAGATGGCTGCCTTCTTGCTGTATCTTCACATGGCTTTTCCTCTGTGTGTACATGCTGGGAGAGAAAGAGAGATGTCTCGTGTCTCTTCCTCTTAATAAGAACAACAATCATTTTGGCCTAGAGCCACCATTCTTATGATTCAGCTTAACCTTAGTTATCTCTAATTTAAAGACTCTGTTTCCAAATACATTCACATTGGGGGTTAAGGTTTCAACGTATTAATTTTTGGGAAACACAATTTAGTACATAATGCCCTGTAAACACTTATTTAAGATACAATTGCTGTGCATGAAAATAATAGAAATGCATTAAATTGGAATAAATATGTGAAGAGGAATCTCTCAACCCACTCAAATATTAGCAGGATGGGTTTTCTCTGGAAAGTATTGCCTTAGATTTTGACAGACTGGAGTAATGGGTCAGTTCTAGAAGATGACCTGTGTTGCATAAAAGTAAGGATCTGCACATATATTCAAGAAACCATTTTAGAAATACAGAATCGGCAAGATCTAGCTTAACAGCAGCACATGAGCAAATAACCTAAGAGCCAAGAATACAAGGCAGGGCTCAAGGCAGGTATCATGTAGTAGCAAGTAGATTCCTTTAGGAATTGGGTACAAAACAAATATTTTGGTACTAGATATTGAGAGTTCTGGGGCATGTGGTCAGTTATTGGGTGGGAGGACTTAGGCATTCAGGGACAACAGTAAGACTAGAACTAGTACTGGGAGAGGGTATCTGGCAGTAAAATGGTGGTTGGGGACCCTCAAAAGGCAGACTTAATTTCACAATTTACACCAGGGTGCTAAAAGGAAACTTAATGAAGAAAATGCAGCACTAGGAAATGGGACACAAAGCAGGCTACTTATTTGAGAGATCTGAATCAAGGAAAATAGTCACCAATCAGGAAAGGTTGGAAAGGAGGAGAAAAGTATGAGAAAGTGGCATGAAAGAAAGAAGGGAAATTACCTCAACCTCGTATAAAGGGAGTACAATTAATAAGGGCCGAAGTTGAAAATGACAAACAGAGGAAGAAAATACTTCAAAATGTACAATGAAAAGTAGTATGTGTGAAGGCAGGGAGAAAAGTTTAGTATCTAGGGAAGAAGGTACAAACATTGGGTTATGATGCAATGTAAACTTGCCTCAAAAATAAAAAAAAAACCCAATACCTACAGCTTCTGCTTACAAAGTGAAGGGTATTTCCAAATATGCATGCTATTAAATGGCTATAATGTAAGTCATGGATGAGTTAGTAATTCATTGATTTGTAAACAGTAAGAGATCATTAATACCTAACTGCTATTCAATTATAGGCCTCTGCATTACTGCTGCTTATCCTGTCCATGATAAGAAATTGAAGTATAATCACATTGCAAGCTTTGTATGTTTCATATGTAATATAATGTCTTTACTAGAGAATGCTCCTTCCTTTTACATCAAATCTCAAAAAGGTAGGTTTTCTTTTATACATACAGATTTTTTTTTCTTAGTGTCTTTAAATTTTAGCATTATGCCCTTTTTGTTAAATCTCCTACATTTGCATGATATTCCAGCAATATATTCCACTACTTGAACATAGGGATACTCTGCATTTTTATGCCTATGAGTATCTCACATAATTACGTATATTATGTAAGTAAATATATAGCATTTTGTATGTATGTATAGTGATGAACATCCTTTTTTCTTTTCATTATTTGCTGCTAGATGAAACAAAACCCTCTTTCTTATACCAGAAAATGGAATTGGAAGATGTCTTTATGATGACGAGCTTATCATTAGCTCATAGATCATCCTGACAACTTCCGTTTTCAAGAAAAGGTCCAAACCGAAAGGGACATCACAGTTGGTCTCCCTGACAAACAGAGATAGATCTGAGCTTTAAGGAGAAATAGCCCTTTGCTGTTCATTTGACCGTTGTTGGGGTTGTGGTTATCTTCTGTTGTGTACACATTCTAAAGCATTGAATATTCTACTGACGTTCTCCTTTTTAGGCGCTGACCATCTCTTGAGAAGTAGAATCTTGGTGTATAGCTTGTATGTCTTAGTGACATGGAAAGGTGATTCCTCATTTATCAAAGAGGGTTCTCTTTGAAATTCTAGTTTCATAACTTTCTCCATCGGTCTCTTCTCCATTTTTCGAATGTGATTTCTGTTTTGCCTCTGGGACTATTGATCTGGTCTTTGCCCTTTCCTGCAGAAAGGAAAGCTGTCATTAAAAAATGATGTGAATTTTTAAGTTTATTCAGGTCAGCATTTTTTTTTTTTTTTTTTTTTAACCTGGAAACTGAAAATGGGAAGAGATATGCATATTTATCTAGAACTGAGTGCAACTTGATGATGTTATTTAAGAAAATGTGTTTTTGTGAAGCTTTGGTCATATGTTTTTAAAAACAAATATATTCAGGAGTATCATGGGAATTTATTTGACTCTTGTGCCTGTGTTGGCTAGTGTGTCCACTACCTCTCAGCCAAAAAGCATATTCCACATTATCTGATGGTTAACACTGATGCATGTGTATATTGTCACTTATTAATCACAAGCCCGCACCTTCCACACTGAATTGTAACAATATCAGTAAATGACCCAAAGCACTTGGAAATTTCAGAGTAAGATTAATAGCCATCCTTATTCTTTTATTTGGAATGGCTGCTAATAACTTAGTGAGGTGGCACATGACAGTTTTTTTTTTTTTTTTTTTTTTTTTTTTTTAAATCAGGATCGTTCTTATATTTTACTGGGATATAAAATTTGTGTATATGATTCACAAAATATTTATAAAGAGGAGGGACTTTTGTGAAATGCTGAGAATGCGGGATTTTTTTTTTTTTTTTTTTTTTTTTTGAGACGGAGTCTCACTTTGTCGCCCAGGCTGGAGTGCAGTGGTACCATCTCGGCTCACTGCAAGCTCCGCTTCCTGGGTTCACGCCATTCTCCTGCCTCAGCCTCCGAGTAGCTGGGACTACAGGCACGCACCACCACGCCCGGCTAATTTTTTGTATTTTTAGTAGAGACGGGGTTTCACCGTGTTAGCCAGGATGGGAGAATGCGGGATTTTTTAAAGCTAGTTCATGATTATTTTAATCCTCTTCCTGAAATGATTTAATATGCAACCATTTTACACAGCTTAATAGGAAAATGCATGATCATCAAGAAAGCCTATAAAGTTTCCCCATTATTGGCATCACAAATAATGTGTTTACTCAACAGAGCTGCTTTGTTGTTTCTAATGCAACCCCTGCTCAATTTTTCCCCCACAATACTTGGAGAGTCCATTCTTAGCTTTAGCAGTAGTCTTCAGTGAGCTTCTAAATGATTGGTTAGAGCTGCAACGTTGACAGGAAATGGAAATGTTCCTTGTTAAGAAAGTCAGAGATAACTTGCTCTTCATTTCTTTGCGAGACCTGGCATTAATATTTTTTATTAAAATTATTTTGCATGTACTCAATTAAAAATTCACGAACACTCTAAAATGAGAGCTAGTTTGTATATCTAAATATGCTGATCACTTGCGTTGAGCAGTTAAGTGAACTTAGAAATATCACTCCAGATTCAGGTTCCAATACATAATTTTGTCGAGATTTTGTTTCAAATCAAATTCATAAGGTACTCATTCTCTACCATTACCACATTTGGAAACCAGGAGTTTATATTTTTTAAATTCTTAATCCAGCTTTATTTTCATGACTCTGGTAATTAGTGGCTTGGGATGTTTGTATTTCAGATTTAGCCTGGGAATTACCTAGTTTTAGAATTTATCAACGAGATTTTCCCCTGTTAATTCTTTTTTTGCATAAAGTGTCTCAAAATGTGACACAAAATTCTTCTCAGGGGATATTATTTTGAAGTTGTTTAAAATCGATTTGAAATGTGATTATCTTTTGCTTCACAAGGTTTCTCCTTTAAAAAAAAGAATCTACAGCTAAAAAATAGCTTATTTGTCCCAAAACATATGAAAGGGAGAGGGAGGGAGTGTTGGGACCCATCTTGATAACAAGAGTCGTCTTTTGTAAGGTTTCATTCCAGGCTAATGGCGGTGAAATTGTTCTGGGTGGTTAAAATGAAATGAAATGAGTTAAAAAACATGAAGTAAAGCAAGCAGAATGGGTTATTGCTTTTCTTTGAAGGCGCAATAGCCATACTCTGTCTCTTTTTGTTATTCATATCTATGTGGCAGATAAAGCCAGGGTTTTGAATGCCATGATGGCCAAACGAAGGCTATAAATTCAGAGCTTTGGTGCAAAATTCTATTGCTAGCAGGCACTAGAACAGGATGCCGAAGATTTGGATTCTCAAATTGTTTTAACTGATGAATATTCACAGCTGAAGAAAGGAGCCAGCACAGTTCTTACCCCTCTCTGAGAAACATCATGCTAGAAGTGAAATAATTAATGTTCTACTAAAAAGTACACGTATTGACACAGACATAAGAAGGAAAAGCAGTGGGAAAGTCAAAGTTGGTATTTCTTTCAGGATGGTTCAGAAGTTTTCCTGAGAACGCTATAAAAATGAAGGCAGTTTTGAACGTATAAAAAAATCAAATGATAGGCTATTTATAATTCAGTTTTAAAAAGTATTCGTCTATGTGATTGTATCTTCTTTCAGTGAACAAAAAAGGACTTTTAAATGGAAGCTTGCAGCTATCAATTCAAAAGTTTCATGAATTCATATAGTGAAGTGGAAAAAGTACCTGGTTTTACAGTGTTGTTACACAGCTGAAAAAAATAGTGTCATATCAGGTTGGGATCACATTTGCCTAAGAAAAAATAACAGGAGTATTTCTTTTGTCAACACAGGAGATGAGCTGTATGATACGAGGAAATTATACTTTCTGATCTCTCCTTCTCTTATGGAAGTAACTAGAGATTAAAGTCTCCATCTGGAGTTGCATTACTTTTATACAGTTTTTATGTAAGGCAATTTTTGCAAGAGAAAAATACTAGAAAAAAGGTCCAAATTTCTTTACAAAATTACAAGTCTGTTTGGAATTCTGCATTTTTATTTCTTTCTCCTGGTGTTATGATATGTAGAACAAAGAAAAGCCAAGTATTCCAAGTTAAGAAGTTGTGTATATGGATACCATGCACTTCTAATATGTCTTTATTTATCACATGTTGTGTGTGAAAAAATTTGCATATTGTTTACTCCAAATAATCTAATTCATACTATAGTGTGACTATAATATGTCATTGGCAAATAACCCTAATTTCCTATTAAAATATACTTTTAACATTAACTAGATACAAATCCTGTTATAAAAATAAAAATACCTTATTTTTTGAAAAATTTTATCCTTGTCTTTTAGTTACACTTATAAGTTTAGTCATTTCATTTGGGAGAAAAGTAATATCCTACCTATTCTTTCAATATTAGTGTTCTTTCAAATATATTTACTATGAAAATAATTTAATGGATGAAATTATTAGGCACTTAAAAATAATGGTTTACATTTATTGGACATATCCTATGTGTGCAACACCAATATTCATTTTAAGCTGAGCACGATAATATGAAATGAATTTTATGATGTGTAAATTATCTTTCATGTGTTTTTGACATTGTGATTCGTGTGTTTGCCTTTTTACTACAGAGTAGGGATACATGAAATATGCCATGCTGGTTTACAAGGACTTAGCTTTCTACTTCTATAAAGAGCATTTGTCCCCGTACCCTTTGGTATGTTTACTCAATTTCTTTACTTGTTTTTATTTATCTCACCACCAAATGATACAAACATTTCTTCATTTTGTATTATTCCTGTTTATATTAAGCATTCTTTCAGCCATACTATCTATGGGAGTCTTTGAAGAACATCAAAAGGTGCTCATTCAACCAGAGATATTTGTTCCTTTCCCATGAGCTAGCTTGTTTCTTGAAATTCCCAGCATTAGGCAACCCCCTTGCCCATCTTGGCATTCATGCCTCGATAGATTCTTTTTTTTCAAAGTTTTCAAATTTAGTAGCCCTTACTACCACTTCCATTGCATCCTTCCTTTCTTTTCCCTTCTATTTCCTGTCCTGTGTTATTCTTTTTTTTTTTTTTTTTTTTAATGCTGGTCACAACCTACTAAATTATTTTAATAAACAATTACTAAAGAGGATCAACCCATCATTTGAAAAACACTAACAGTATTAAACCTGACTTGAAGTTGTATTTAAAACCAACTTAAATACATTTAAAACATGTATTATTTTACCTAGAATAGTATTTCCTTGTGAGCCAGTCAGTAATGCAATGCTGATTTCTTTTCTTTTTTTTCCAAATCTTTATGACTTATTTATTTTTTTCTTTTTTTTCGTTTTATTTTTCCGTAATTTATTGCAGTACAGATGGTATTTGGTTACATGAGTAAGTTCTTCAGTGGAGATTTGTGAGAACCTGGTGCACCCATCCCCCGAGCAGTATACACTGTACCATATTTGTAGTCTTTTATCCCTCGCCCCTTCCCACTATTACCCCCAAGTCACCAAAGTTCATTGTATCATTCTTATGCCTTTGTGTCCTGATAGCTTAGCTCCCACATATCAGTGAGAACATACAATGTTTGGTTTTCCATTCCTTCACTTAGTTAATAGTTACTTCACTTAGAATAATAGTCTCTCATCTCATCCTGATCATTGCAAATGCTGTGTATGTACATACATGTACATCAGAGTTTCTTTATCCACTTGTTGATTGATGGGCATTTGGGTTGGTTTCACAATTGTGCTATTGTGAATTGTGCTATTGTGAATTGTGCTGCTGTAAACATGCATGTGCAAGTATCTTTTTTAAATTATGACTTCTTTTCCTCTGGGTAAAAAAGAAAACCCAGTAGTGGGTTTGCTGGATCAAGTGGTAGTTCTACTTTTAGTTCTTTAAGAACTCTCCACACTGTTTTCCATAGTGGCTGTACTAGTTTACATCCTCACTAGCAGTGTAGAAGTGTTCCCCGATCATCGCATCCATGCCAACATCTTCTGTTTTTGATTCTTTGATTATGGCCATTCTTACAGGAGTAAGGGGGTATTGTGTTTTGATTTGCATTTCCCTGGTTATTAGTGATGTTGAGCATTTTTTCATATGTTTGTTGGCCATTTGTGTATCTTCTTTTGAGAATTGTCTATTCATATCCTTAGCCCACTTTTTGATGTGATTGATTGTTTTTTTTCATACTGATTTGTTTGAGTTAGTTGTAGATTCTGGATATTAGTCTTTTGTCAAATGCAAAGATTATGAAGGTTTTCTCCTATTCTGTGGGTTGTCTGTTCACTCTGTTGAGTGTTCCTTTTGCTGTGCAAAAGCTCTTTTGTTTAATTAGGTCCTAGCTATTTATCCTTGTTTTTATTGCAATTGCTTTTGGGTTTTTGGTCATGAATTCCTTGCCTATGCTGATGTCTAGAGGGTTTTTTTCTGATTTTATCTTCTAGAATGTTTACAGTTTTAGGTCTTAGGTTTAAGTCCTTAATCCATCTTGAGTTGATTTTTGTATAAGATGAGAGATGAGGATCCAGTTTCATTCTCCTATATGTGGCTAGCCAGTTATCCCAGCACCATTTGTTGAAAAGGGTATCCTTTCCTTACTTTATGTTTTCGTTTGCTTTGTTGAAGGTCAGTTGGCTGTATTTGGGTTTATTTCTGGATTCTCTATTCTGTTCCATTGGTCTATGTGCCTATTTTTCTACCAGTACCATGCCATTTTGGTGACTATGGCCTTATAGTATAGTTTGAAATCAGGTAGTGTGATGCCTCCAGGATTGATCGTTTTGCTTAGTCTTGCTTTGGCTATGCAGGTTCTTTTTTGGTTCATATGAATTTTGCAATTGTTTTTTCTAACTCTGTGAAGAATGATGGTGGTATTTTGATGGGGATTACATTGAATTTGCAGATTGCTTTTGACAGTATGGCCATTTTCACAATATTGATTCTACCCATCCATAAGCATGGATGTGTTTCCATTTGTTTGTGTTGTCTATGATTTCTTTTAGCAGTGTTTTGTAGATTTCCCTGTAGAAGTTTTTCGACTTCTTTGTTAGATATATTCCTAAATTATTTATTTATTTATTTATTTAGGCAGCTATTGTGAAAGGGGTTGAGTTCTTGATTTGCTTCTCTGCTTGGTCACTGTTGGTGTACAGAAGAGCTACTTATTTGTGTACATTAATCTTGTATCCAGAAACTTTGCCAAATTCTTTTATCAGTTCTAGAAGCTTTCTGGAGGAGTCCTTAGGATTTTCAAGGTAAACAATCATATCGTCAGCAAAGAGGGTCAGTTTGATTTCCTTTTTACTGATTTGGATGCCCTTTGTCTTTTTCTCTTTTCTGATTTCTCTGGGTAAGATTTCCAGTACTATGTTGGAGTGGTGAGAATGGTATCCATTTCATGTTTCCGTTCTCAGGGGGAGTGCTTTCAACTTTTTCCCATTCAGTATTATGTTGGCTGTGGGTTTGTCATAGATAGCTTTTAATTAAATTAAGGTATGTCCCTTGTATGCTGATTTTACTGAGGGTTTTGTTCAGAAAGTGATGCTGGATTTTGTCAAATGCTTTTTCTGCATCCTTTGAGATGATCATGTGATTTTTGTTTTAAATTCTGTTTATGTGGTGAATCACATTTATTGGCTTGCATATGTTAAACCATCCCTGCATCCCTGGGATGAAACGCACTTGATCATGGTGGATTATCTTTTTAATACATTGTTGAGTTCAGTTAGCTAGTATTTTGTTAAGGATTTTAGCATCTATGTTCATCCAGGATATCGGTCTGTAGTTTTCTTCTTTGGTTGTGTCCTTTCCTGCTTTTGGTATTAGGGTGGTGCTGGCTTCATAGAATGAATTAGGGAGAGTTCCTTCTTTCTCTATCTTGTGGAATAGTGTCAAAAGGATTAGTACCATTTTTTCATTGAATGTCTGGTAGAATTCTGCTGTGAATCTATCTGGTCCTGGACATTTTTTTGTTGGTAATTTTAAAATTACCATTTCAATCTCACTGCTTCTTATTGGTCTGTTCAGGGTATGTAATTCTTCCTGATTTAAGCTAGGTGGGTTGTTTTTTCCAGGAATTTATCCACCTCTTCTAGGTTTTCTAGTTTATGTGCATAAAGGTGTTCATAGTAGCCTTGGATGATCTTTTGTCTTTCAATGTTGTCAGTTGTAATATCTCCTATTTCATTTCTCAGTGAGGTTATTTGGATTTTCTCTCTTCTTTTCTTAGGTTAATCTTGCAAATGGTCTATCAATCTTATTTATGTTTTCAAAGAACCAGCTTCATTTATCTTTTGTACCAACTGATCTTGGTTATTTCCTTTCTTCTGCTGGGTTTGGGTTTGGTTTGTTCTTGTTTCTCTAGTTCCTTGGGGCATGACCTTAGATTGTCTGTTTGTGCTGTTTTAGACTTTTTGATGTAGGCATGAGGGCTATGAACTTTCCTCTTAGCACTGCCTTAGCTGTATCCCAGAGGTTTTGATAGGTTGTGTCATTATTGTCGTGCAAACTGAGGGTTCTTAGCTTTGGTGGTTTAATGCTCTATTTTTGTGCTGGTTTACCACCTGCCGGGAGGTGGCACTTTCCAGAAAGCATCAGCTGTAGTAATGTGGAGAGGGACTGGCAGTGGGCAGAGTCCTAGAGTTCCCAAGATTAAATGTCCTTTGTCTTCAGCTACCAGAGTGGGTAGGGAAGGACCATTAGGTAGGGGCGGGGTTAGGTGTGTCTGAGCTCAGACTGTCCTTGGGCAGGTCTTGCTGTGGCTGCTGTGGGAGATGGGATGTACCTAAGAGGGTTATGGCTGCCTCTGCTGAGTCATGCAGGTTGTCAGGAAAGTGGGGAAAATCCAGCAGTCACAGGCCTCACCCAGCTCCTATGCAAATGGAAGGGCTGGTCTCACTCCCACCGTGCCACCTGCAGCAGCCCCAAGTCTGTTTCCAGGTGGAGGGCAGGCTTGAAAAGTTGCCTGAGGCTTTCTGCCACCCAGCTGTGAGAGAAAAGGGCTTTAGTTCTTCCCCTGCCTGTAAAATCTGCAAGCTGGATTCACACCCTCCCTTGAGTTCTGACCAAGAGGCTTCTCATCCCGCTCAAATTGTTACAAAGTTCAGCCAGGGAAGTCCTTCTCCCCTGTGCGGTTTTACCCCTTCTCCTCTGACCTCCCTCCTGACAGATCCCTGTGGTGCCAGGCAGGAATGGGTTGCCTGGGGGCTCGGTGAGCTCCCAGGGCCTCCCTGCTGCCTTCTCCACCCCTGTATTTAACTCAGCTTGGCTCTCTAACTTGACTCAGCTCCAGGTAAAGTTGGAACATCTCCTGCAAACAGACTTTCAGCTTCTCCAGTTGGAGTGTGTGTTTGGGAAAGGAGCAGAATGCTGATAGATTCTTGAGGGTAGGCTTAGATGGCGTGCCATTGTACACAAGCAACCCTGGGCATGTTGACTCTAGGTTACCAGTAGAGACCAGGCCAATTGGGAAAAATCAAGTTGAAGATCTTGAAAAGAAAACATATACACCATCAACTGGAGATGGAATAAAGACTTAAATGCAAAACCCAAAACTGTAAAAACCTGGAAGACAACCTAAGAAATACCGTTCTGGATATAGAAACTGGCAAAGATTTCATGACAAAGACACCAAAAGCAATCGCAACAAAAGCAAAAATTGACAAATGGAATTTAATTAAAAAACTTCTGCACAGCAAAAGAAACCATCAACAAAGTAAACAGACAACTTATAGAATGGGAGAAAATATTCATGTACTATGCATCTGACAAAGGTCTGGTATCCAGCATCTATAAGGAAGTTAAATTTACAAGAGAAAAACAAACAACTGCATTAAAAAGAGGGTAAAGGACATGAACGGACACTTAACAAAAGAAGATATACATCAGCCAACAAGCATATGAAAAAAAGCTAAATATCAATAATTATTAGAGAAATGCAAAACAACAACATATCATCTCACACCAGTCAGAACGACTACTTAAAAAGTAAACAAACGAACAAACAAACAAACAGATACTGGCAAGGATGAGGAGAAAAGGGATTGCTTATACACTGTTGGTGGGAATCTAAATTCGTTTAAGTATTGTGGAAAGCAGTGTGGTAATTTCTAAGAGAGCTAAAAGTAGAACTACCATTTGACCCAGCAATGTCATTACTGGGTATATGCCCAAAGATTTATAAATTATTCTATCATAAAGACACACACATATGTATGTTCATTGCAGAACTTTTTACAATAGCAAGGATATGGAATCAACCTAAATGCCCATCAGTGGTAGACTGGAAAAAGAAAATGTACATATATACCATGGAATACTATGCAGCCATAAAAAAAGAATGAGATCATGTCCTTTCCAGGAACATGAGTGGAGCTGGAGGTCATTATCCTTAGCAAACTATGCAGAAACAGAAAAGCAAATACTGCTTGTTCTCACTTATAAGTGGGAGCTAAATGATGAGAACACATGGACACATAGAGAGGAACAATACACACTGGGTCTATAGGAGGGTGAAGGGTGGAAGGAGGGGGAGGATCAGGAAAAATAACTAATGGATACTAGGCTTAGTACCTGAGTCATGAAAAAATCTGTACAACAAACCCCATGACACAAGTTTACCTATATAACAAACCTGCACATGTACACCTGAACCTAAAATAGAAGTTAAAAAAAAAGAAAGATACCAAAGATAAGCCTACTTCAAATCATTTGCCTAGTCATTAACACCAACCAGTTGATGTGGTGAGTTGGAATTTTGAACTATTTTCAGAGTTACCAAGAATGCAGCTCTTTTGGACCATCCATTTAAACTGGTTTCCAGGTTAGGACTTGAAATCCCGATGGCAAGAGTTAATCTCATCTGCTCTAGGGTGAAAGATAGTAATGAGGATAAACCTAGAGGAATAAAGAAAGTTGTGTCTGGGACAGTTTCAGGTAAACTAGAGGGAGACTATATTAGTCCATTTTCACGCTGCTGATAAAGACATACCCGAGACTGGGAACAAAAAGAGGTTTAGTTGGACTTACAGTTCCACACGGTTGGGGAGACCTCAGAATCATGGCAGGAGGCAAAAGGCACTTCTTACATGGTGGTGGCAAGAGAAAATGAGGATGATGCAAAAGCAGAAATCTCTCATAAAACCATCAGATCTCATGAGACTTATTCACTACCATGAGAACAGTGTGGGGGAAACTACTGCTGTAATTCAAATAATCTCCTACCATGTCCCTCCCAAAACACGTGGGAATTATAGGAGTACAATTCAAGATGAGATTTTGGAGGGAACACAGAGCCAAACCATATCAGAGACTTTGTAGAGGAAATGCTTTATTGGAAAATGGAGGATGAGCAGTTCTTCATTGTAGGTGTTTATGGTTCGGGATAGTAGATAAACGTCTCTCTGCATTTATCTCTCACTTTGTAATGTACTTTTAACAGAGATAAACTAAAGAGACATTAAACTTTGAATGAAGAGGATTTAAAAACATGGGACACATTGTCCCCTTTGAAAACCATGGACAGTGACATGTGCAAATGGAATGAATGGTGACCACATGAAGAAGACTAAATATAATTTGATGTATTTTGAGAAGCTTCAAGCTGATCTACAATAATTGGTATTCTTTGTATAATTTCAGCTAACATTACTTTATAATATGAACTCTGCACACAAATTAATCTGAAATACTCAATATTCTCTAAACACATACTACTCTCTACCAAAATATTACATTGGTCACCCCCGACCCCATTTTTATAGACTTTGTTTTGTAGGACAGTTAATAGATTTTCAGAAAAATTTAAAAGTACAGAGAATTCTCATATATCCTGTACCTAGCTTCCGCTATTATTACCATCTTAAATTAGTATGGGTAAATTTCTTATAATTAATGATCCAATATTTGTACTTTATTTATATTTTAATTTAATGTAATTTTTTTTTTTTTTTTTGAGACAGAGTCTTGCTCTTCCACCCAGGTTGGAGTGCAGTGGTGCGATCTCGGCACACTGCAACTTCTTCCTTCCCGACTCCAGTGATCCTCCCACCTCAGTCTCCTGAATAACTGGGACTACGTGTGTGCACCACCATGCTTGCTAATTTTTGTATGTTTTGTAGAGTTGGGGTTTCACCAATTTGCCCAGACTGGTCTGGAGCTCCTGAGCTCAAGCTATCTGCCCGCCTCAACCTCCCAAGGTGCTGGAGTTACAGCCATGAGCCACTGCGCCCAGCCCAATATTTGTACTTTAGTATTAACTAAAATTTTCACTTTATTCAGAATTCCGTAGTTTTTACCTAATGTCCTCATGTTCTGTGATTGCATCCAGGATACCTCATTCCATTTAGTTGTCATGTTTCTAGGCTGCTCTTGTCTGTACAGTTTCTCAGATTTGCCTTGTTTTTGGTGACCTTTACAGTTTTGAGTACTGGTCAGGCATTTTTTAGAATATTCCTCAATAGAATTTGTCTGATGTTTTTCTGATGATAAGCCTGGGTTTATAGGTTACTGGGAGAAAGACCATTTTCATCACATCACGTCAAGGGTACATACTATCAGCATGATTTATAACTATAGAGGCTGGCCTTTCAAAATAAAATTTTAAATCTTTGGTTTAGCTTGATGTCTTGTCTAGTATTCCACCATTTTCTGTCATCAGCCCACACTGAAGCTATACTGACCTCCAGGTACAGCTATACAGTACTTCTTGCTATTTCACCTCTTTAGACATATGTTTCCCCTGCTTACCTTCCATCTCCACCTATGTCGTGCATTCATATTTTTCAGAAATAACACCCTTGCTGGGATGTTGCTGTTCAGTCATAATTAAATGACCTCCTTCTCTGCTAACTTTGGAGCTAATACAGAATGTTCCATTGGCTGAAATTTTGAGCACCAACATGATGCCACATGGGTAGCAGAGTTAGTAACGCCTTTGCTTTCTGATGGTTCAATGTACAAAAACTTTGTTTCATGCACAAAATTATTTAAAATACTGTAGAAAATTACCTTAAGGCTATGTGTATTAGGTGAATATTAAATATTATTCCATGTTTAGACTTGGGACCCCTCCCCAAGATATCTCATTATGTATCTGAAAATCCTCCAAAATCCAAAATAATATGAAACTCAAAACAGTTCTGTTTCCAAGCATTTTAGATAAGGGATACTAGGCCGGGCACAGTGGCTCACACCTGTAATCCTAGCACTTTGGGAGGCCAAGGTGGGTGGATCACCTGAGGTCAGGAGTTTGAGACCAGCCTGGCCAACATGGCAAAACCTATCTCTACTAAAAATACAAAACTAGCTGGGCATGGTGGTGGGTGCCTGTAATCCCAGTTACTTGGGAGACTGAGGCAGGAAAATCGCTTGAACCTGAGAAGTGGAGGTTGCAGTGAGGCAAAATCATGTCACTGCACTCCAGCCTGGGTGACAGAGCAAGGCTCTATCTCAAAAAAAATATAGATAAGGGATACTAAATCTGCACAACACTGTCCATGTTTCTGTATAGCACCTATTAAGCTGTTTGATAATGGTTTTGCTTGTTTGACTTTCCCACTGGATTTAAGCATCAGGACAGGAACTATGTCTTATTTGTGTTTGTATCCTCAAACAGCAGCATCTTGTACATTGTGGACACATAATAAGAGCTTATTGAATGAATAAATGAATAAAGAAGTGAATAACGTAACTCTGAAGCTGAAAACAAAATTGTTAACACAAGGCCATATGTTATATATTTAATATACAGTCATGCATCATTTATCAATGGGGATACATTCTAAGAAATGCATAATTCGGCAATTTTGTCATTGTGCTAGGGTTATACAGTGCATGTACACAAATTTAGATGAAATAGCCTATGACACACCTAGGCTATATGATACAGCCTATTGATTTTAAGCTATAAACCTGTATGGCATGTTACTGTACTGAATATTGTAGGCAATTGCAACACTATGGTATTTGGGAATCTGAACATACCTAAACATAGAAAAGGTACAGTAAAAATATGGCATAAAAGATAGAAAATGGCACATCTATATAGGGCACCATGAACAATTTGTGGACTGGAGGTTACACTGGGTGAGCTGGTGAAGGAGTGGTGAGTGAATGTGAAGTCCTAAGACATTACTGTCGACTTTACAAACACTGTACGCTTAGACTACACCGAATTTACTTTAGAGCTTATTTCTTCAATAATAAATTAACCTTAGCTTATTGTAACTTTTTTTACTTTACAAACTTCTATATTCTTAAAAAACTTTTTTATCCTTTTGTAATAACACAGCTTAATACACAACCACATTGTACAACTGTATGAAAATATTTTCTTTCTTTATATATTTATTCTGTAAGCTTTTTCCTATTAATTTTTTAAAACTTTTTAAACTTTCTTGTTAAAAGTTAAGACACAAAAACCCACATGAGCCTAGGCCTACACAGGGTTAGGATCATCAATGTCACTGCCTTGCACTGAAAGTTCTTCTGGGGCCACAACACACATACAGCTCTTGTCTCCTGTAATAACAATGCCTTCTTCTGTAATACCTCTTGAAAGCTCTGCCTGGGGCTGTTTTACGTTAACTTTTTTTTTTTTTTATAAGAGGAAGGAGTACACTCTAAAATAATGATAAAAAGTACAGTGTAATACATACATGAACCAGTAACATAGTCCTTTATCATATCAAGTACCATGTACTATAAATAATTGTATGCGTTGTACTTTTTATAGGACTGTCAGCACAGTAGGTTTTTTTTTTTTTTAATACCACCAGCATCACCACGAACACGTGAGTAATGTATTAAATCATGACACATCGACAGCTATGACATTGTTATGGGATCCTTGGGGTGTGCTTCGCCATCCAGAAACCTCTGTGGCTGGTGCTGCCTCTGCCTGAGTTTTTACTTGAGCCCACTGTGCTCATTCCACCCATTTGGCCTGGCAGGCTGTGCTCGGCTTGTGCTACTGGCCTGACTCTCACACCTGGCAAGGGAGAGCCAGGTGTGGAGCGGCAAGGGGTGTGTGAGTGAATGAGCATGGGGTCTGGCCACTGCACATGGCTGGGCACAACGGCTGCAGTGGGATGGGTAGCTCCAGGCACCCGCATGGGTACTGGCTCCCTGTGAGGCTGTGGCTGGACCAGGCCTAATCACAAGCAACTTTCATGGCTGACACTGAGGAATGCAGTGGTGACTGCAAGCTTGGAGATGTCAGGAATGGCAGAGCCCCAAAGAGACTGTCACAGCCATGGCTTAAGGAGCTCCTAGGTCTGGGCTCCCCGAAGTGCCACATCTTTTCTCTCCTTCTTATCTCACTCAATGTGGTGAGCAAGGGGAATGTTTCAGCCCTGTTTGTGTTAAAGCTCTTTCAGCCCTGCCATTCAGCAGGTCCCAAGTTCTTGTCCCATGCCCAGTAAAAATGAGGTGTGTGAACAAGAGGAGGGTGAGCAAGGTGAAGAGGAGCTTTATTAAGTGATAGAACAGCTCAGAGGAGACTTGCAGTGGGTAGCTCCTCACCACAGCCAGGGTGTCCCAATGACATTTCAGCTCTCAGCAGAGAAGAGACTCTGGAGTGAGTAACTCCTCTCCACAGCTGGTCATCTCCACACCTCTTCAGCTTTCAGTAGAGACGCTGGGGTGGGTAACTCTACTCCGCAGCTGGTTGTACTATAATCTCTTCAGATCTCATCAGAGAGGAGACCCTGGGGTGGGTAACCACTCTCTGCAGCTGGTCATCCCATTGTCTCATCAGCTCTCAGCAGAGAGGAGACCCTAGGGCGGGTAGCTCCTCTTTGCAGCTGGTCTCCCATCATCTTCCCAAGTCTGGCTGAGTATGGGGTTTTTATGGGCCTTCAGAGGAGAGGAAATGTGTGCTGATTTGTCCATGGGTGGCCATGGGCAGGCCTGGGAAAAACACCATAATTTCTCACTCTGGTCCACAGGACTGGCAGCCTGAACCCAAGGCTTAAGCCCTACCTCTACTTGAAGGTAAGGCTTTACCAGTGACCTCCCCTGCTTTCTGCCCTGGAGCCCATCTGCTTCCTGCCATTGTTCATGGTGCCCAGGCTGTTTGTGCTGAGGGGCATCTGCAGGCCAGTGTCAACCTGCCCTCAGCTCCCCCTCAGTCTCCCTCTCATGCTCGTTGATGCCTAAAGTCTGAAGGGGGCTGAGGTAACAAGGGGCTGGCACGTCAGCGCTGACCTGAGGATTCACACACCTGGCTGGGTTGCAACAGCACCTGGGCTCAGACTCAACTTTGCTCTGAGATGGGAATGGATGCCAGGCATGAGGAGAGGCAAGGCAGCAGGAGCAGGCATTTCTGAGCCTGTGTGGGCAGGGGGCCTTCCTGGGTCCCTGAGAGTGCAGAGATGCCTGGGTCCACAGCCATGGCTTGGGTGGCTGCAACTGTGCCAGGGAAGGCAGGGCTTCTGCCTGCTCCTGGCCCCCAAGAGCACAGGGATGCCTGGGTCTGCAGCCATGGATTTGGCAGCTCCAGCTGCATCCCGGAGGTCAGGGCTCCTGCCTGGTCTCCACTCTCAAGAGCACAGGGATGCCCAGGTTTTTAGCTGTGGCTGGGTGGCCACAGCTGTACCCAGGGAGCACAAAGCTCCCACCCTGCCAACTCAGAAGGGGACAGGCTCCCACATATTTTTGGCTCCCACTGGTCCCATGTATGCAGCCCTGGCTGCATCTCCTTTGCTACAGCCAGCGTCATGGTAGCAGCCACTCTTGATGGGCCACTGCTGCCACCAGCATCACTAGGCAATAGCAATTTTTCAGCTCCATTATAATATTATATGGGACCAATGTTATTATATGGAGTCCATTGTTGACTGAAATGTCATAATTTGGTGAATGACTGTAATTATTTTCTCCCATTGCAATCCCAGCACTTTGGGAGGCCAAGGTGGGCAGATCACTTGAGCCCAGGAGTTCTAGACCAGCCTGTCCAACCTGGTGAAACCCTGTCTCTACTAAAAAAGAAAACATTAGCTGGGTGTGTCAGCACATGCCTGTAGTCCCAGCTATTTGGGAAGGTGAGGCATGAGAATTGGTTGAACCTGGGAGGCGGAGGTTGCAGTGAGTTGAGATTATGCCACTGCACTCAAACCTGTGCAACAGAATGAGACTGTCTCAAAAAACAAACAAACAATAAAAGAGTGAGGCCTATTGAAAAGGGAAAAATCAGATATTTGCTGAAAAGTAAGAGTAAATATCTTCGATGGAGTATCCTTTGGCAGTACATATTTTGTTTTCTTGTTTTTCTACATTTTTCATAGTCATTGGCATGCAGAATTATGACCTTGTGGTTTTGTCAGATCCTTAGTCATCTTATGTTTTGAAACTAAAGCGATTTTCAGCTTAATCTTTAGCCAATCAAATTTTCTTGAATCAGAATGACCAACTCTCTGATCATTCTGGTTAATCAAGAATTTATTGTATTTTATTTGACAGATTTTAGCAGGGTCTTATTCACAATAATAAATATTTCACAGTTCTAATGGTTTGTCCCTAATCACTCCTTTTACCTCATTGAACTCATTTTTGTGTATCTTTTAGATGCCATTTGGCAGGATCCCTTTTCTAAATGCCGTCAGATTTCTCCTAATGATATGGGAAGCATTCAGAATATATTTCTGGCAATCCAGGGTGATATTTTAAAAAAGTGACATTGTTCTTGATTTTTTTTTGTGCTCACCAACTTTTATATATAGCTTTGTCTTTATTGGAAGGCCTTCAAATATTTTCATAGCACTAGACACATGTGATACGTTCTTACAAGGAGCTAATCAAGTCCTTTGTAGCAAAGAATAAAATGCCAAGCTAGTAGTTTTTTATAGTTATAAAACCTACTCTTAAACTTTGAAAATAATATATATGTCAGTAAAAATATTTGTAATGTTCCAGCATAAGTCCTTGCCCATTTATTAAACTGCTACAACAGTACTGCATTCAAATAATGAAAACTCAACATTCGAATGGTGTTTAATAAAATTGCTCTCTGCCTCTCTCTTGTATCTTGGATGAAAGAGCAATTCAGATATAATAGTAGCTTGCATCGTATAATGAATGTGTGTCCCTACCAGTACATAATGCAAGAACATGAAATTAATACAAATAAAAGCTTTATTTTTTGATATCAGTTGTATGCTTTCTTTTTGAGTTCAGTTGATTAGTGGGATAACTAAATTTTTTATTAAAATTCAATAAAGTGCTTTTTATTTAAAAATATCAATATTGTTCTTAAACAAGCAAATGTAAATCATGATAAGATAATTCAGCTACAACAGGATGGCGTTAGTGTGTTGTATATTTATGAGGATTAGTGGGGTGACTGCTAAAAGTGCGAAGTACTAGAAATTTTAAAAAGTAAAGAATTTGCATTTCTGTAGCCAGTGAACCATTTCTATGCTGCTAATAGAGAAAGCAGTAAGGTTACAATCCCAAATTTTATTCATTGTGGCTTATATTAGCTGATGTAGTATTATTTTAGTATTATTTGCTTTGATGGGATAAAGCAATCGTAGTTTTTGGTTTGAGCTTTGAAGTAACTGATTTAGATAGTTTTTTTTTTAATTGAACTATAAATATGAGTGCAGAAATTATAAGTATACAACTTCTCTGATTTTTTTTTTTTTTGCAAGGGAAATACACCTGTGCCCATGTAGCCAGCAACTAGGTCAAGAATTGGAACATTATTAGCATGCAGAAGCCCCCCTTTTTACCCCATTTTAGATACTACCACCTGCCAAGGGACAATATGTATTCTAACATTTATGTGTTTGTTTGCCTATTACTGACCTATATCTAAATAGAATCACAGAATATGTAGTCTTTCGTATCTGGCTTATTTTATTCACCTGTATGTCTGCAAGATTCATCCTCATTTTTACATGTAGCAGTAGTTCATTCTTTTTATTGCTGCATAATATGCCATTGTATGAATATAACAAAATTTACTTACTCTTTCTGCTGTTGATGGACTTTTGGGTTGTCTCTAATTTGGGTTATTTTAAATGATGCCTCTGTGAGCAGTCATGTGTATGCCTTTGTATCTTTTGGTAGACAAATGCACTAATTCTTGTTGACTATAGCATTGCTGTATCATAGACTTAGTCTTGTTTTAAGCCTTAGTAGATGATGCCATATAGCTTTAGACTTCCATCAGCAAGCAGAGTATGAGAGTTCCAGTTTCTCCACATTGTCATTAACACTTGGCATTATCTATCTTTTTCATTTTAACCATTTCCCTGAGTGTGTAATGAAGTCTGTTAAAATTATTAGATGAGGAAAATATGTGTCTGCATGGAGGATTTTAAATACTGAAAATTCTGTTCAGTGAACATGTGTAAGTGATAGCCCAATAGGGAGTATAGAGGCCTCTGGCTTGGAAGAACAAGTGTCCTTCTTGTGTTACAGTTTCTCTGTGGCTTAATGTCATTCATTTCATCTCAATATTTTTATCTCACTAATTATAACCAAAAGCAAGAAACTACCAAGGCTGATTCTAAACTGTCATTTGAAGCCAGTCTTGGAAGGTAGAGTGAGTCCTGGAACAGAAATCTTTATAGTAGTTTTGAAAGATTAACCTGGTTAAGCTCAATTTAGAATTGTAAACGTACACTCATCACACAAGAGAGTTTTGTTGTTTTGGGTGGATCAACAAGTAGAATCTGGATTTTGAAAGCCTAAGAAACGTTTTGGAATGTTAAAGTTAGCTATCCTCAAACTTAAATTATTTGAGCTAAAGGTATTTTGCAGTTGAATGCAATAAGAAAATATATTCATCACCATGGAGGTTGTATCAGATTATTATTATTATTATTATTATTACCTTTTGAGACATAGTCTTGCTCTGTCACCCAGTCTGGAGTGCAGTGGTGCAACCATGGCTCACTGCAGCCCTGACCTTGTGGGCCATAGTGATTCTCTACCTTAGCCTCCCTAGTAGCTGGGACTACAAGCACATGCTGCCAGGCCTGGCTAATGTTTATTTTTATATATATTTTTGTAGAGATGGTGATATGGTTTGGCTCTGTGTCCCCATCCAAATCTAATGTCAAATTTTAATCCCTATATGTTAGGGGAGGGACCAAGTGGAAGGTGATTGGATCATGGGGGTGGATTTCCTCCTTGCTGTTCTCCTGATAATAAGTGTGTTCTCACAGTATCTGATGGTTGAAAAGTGTGTGGCACCTACTGCTTCTCTTTCTCTCTCTCTCCTGCTATGCCATGGTAAGATGTGGATGCTTCCCCTTTGCCTTCCACCAAAATTGTAAGTTTCCTGAGGCCTCCTAGCCATGCTTCCTCTACAGCCTGTGGAACTGTGAGTTAATTAGCTTATTTTCTTTGTAAATTACTTAGTGTCAGGTAGTTCTTTATAGCAGTGTGAGAATGGACTAATAAAAAAAAAATGGTAAATTTTTTTATTTACCAATTTTTTGTAGTGGGGCAATGCTATAAAGATGCCTGAAAATGTGGGGTCAACTTTGGAACTGGGTAACAGGTAGAGGTTGGAACAGTTTGGAAGTCTCAGAAGAAGACAGGGAGATGTGGGAAAGTTTTGAACTTCCTAGAGACTTCTTGTATGGTTTTAACCAAAATGCCGATAGTGATATGGACAATGAAGTTCAGTGGTCTCAGATGGAGATGAGGAACCTATTGAAAACTAGAGTAAAGGTCACTCTTGCTATGCTTTAGCAAAGAGACTGGTGCCATTTTGCCCCTGCCCTAGAGATGTGTGGAATTTTGAACTTGAGAGAGATGAATCAGGGTTTATGGGGGAAGAAATTTCTAAACAGCAGAGTGTTCAAGATGTGGCTTGGCTGCTTCTAACAGCATATGCTGATATGCATTTGCAAAGAGATGGTCTGAAATTGGAACTTACATTTAAATGGGAAGCAGAGCATGAAAATTGGCAAAATTTGCAGCCTGATCATGAGGTAGAAGAGAAAAGCCCATTTCCTAGGGAGAAATTCAAGCTGGCTGCAGAAATTTGCTTAAGTAAAAGAAGCTGAATGGTAATAGCCAAGGCAATAGGAACAGTCTCAAGGGCATGTCAGGGACCATCACAGCAGCCCCTCCCATCACAGGCCCTAAGGCCTAGGGGGATAAAATGGTTTTGTGAGCCAGGCCCAGGGCCCAGCTACTCTTGCAGCCTTGGAACATGATGTCCTGCACTGCTTCAGGTCCACCTGTGGCTAAAAGGGACCAAGGCACAGCTCAGGCCATGGTCTTAGAAGATACAAATCCCAAGCCTTGGCAGCTTCCACATGGTGTTGGGCCTGCAGGTGCACAGAAGGCAAGAGTTGAGGTTTGGGAACCTCTGCCTAGATTTCAGAGGATGCATGGAAACATCTGGATGTCTAGGCAGAAGTCTTTTGCAGGGGCAGAGCCCTCATGGAGACCTCTACTAAGGCAATGCAGAGGGGAAATGTGGGCTTGGAGCCCTCACACAGAGTACCCACTGGGCCACTGCCTAGTGGAGCTGTGAGAAGAGGGCTACTATCCTCCAGACCCCAGAATGGTAGGTCCACTGACAGCTTGCACCATACATCTGGTAAAGGTGCAGGTACTCATTGCCAGACCTTGAAAGCAGCCAAAGGTGCTGTACCCTGCAAAACTACAGGGGTGGGGCTTCCCAAGACCTTAAGAGCCCACCCCTTGCATCACTGTATCCTGGATGTGAGTCAGGGAGTCAAAGGAGATTATTTTGGAGCTTTAAGATTTAATGAGTGCCCTGCTGCATTCAGACTTGCATGAAGCCTACAGCCCCTTTGTTTTGGCCAATTTCTTCCTTTTGGAATGGTAGCATTTACCCAATGCCCGTACCCCCATTTTATCTTGAAGGTAACTAAATTGTTTTGATTTTACCGGTTCTTAGGCAGAAAGGACTTGCCTTGTCTCAGATGAGACTCTGGACTTATTTGGACTTTTGAGTTAATGCTGGAATGAGTTAAGACTTTGGGGGACTGTTGGGAAGTCATGACTGGTTTTGAATTGTGAGAAGGACATGAGATTTGTGAGAAACCAGGGGCTGAGTGATATGATTTGGCTCTGTGTCACCTCCCAAATCTCATGTCAAATTGTAATCCCCACGTGTCAGGAGAGGGACCTGGTGGGAGGTGATTGGATCATGGGAGGCGGGTTTCTCCCTTGTTGCTTTTGTGATAGTGAGTGTGTTCTCATGAGATCTGATGGTTTAAAAGTGTGTGGCACTTCCCTCTTTCTCCTGCTCCATTTTGGTAAGATGTGTTTGCTTCCCCTTCACCTTCCACTATGATTGTAAGTTTTCTGAGGCCTCATTGCCATGCTTCCTGTATAGCCTATGCAACTGTGAGTCAATTAAACCTCTTGTCTTTATCAATTACCCAGTCTCAGGTAGTTCTTTATTACAGAGTGAGAATAGGCTAATATAGATGGGGGGTCTCACTATATTGACCAGGCTGGTCTCCAACAGAGTAGTAGTATTTTATTTCTTGTTCTTCATTCTTTCCCAAATTGCTTTTAGAATTAGATGATACAGTGGTTCCCAGGAGTTGTGAGAGCTGAAGTTGGTAGAAAATGGGGAGATATGGATCAAAAGATACAAAGGAGCAGATACATAGGGAAAAAAGTCAAGAGATCTAACTGAAGACTACAGTTAATAAAATTTTTTTGGATTGTGAATATTTGTCAAATTGTATAGGTTTTAGTTACTTTTCTAAAGAAAGTAACGATGTGGGATGATATATGCATTAATTTATTTCACTATAGTAAGGATTTTACTATCTATTTCCATGCCATAAAATCATTTTGTAAAACTCAGTCACACTAAAATTCATGTTTTTTTTTAAAAAAGAACTAGATCATAGTGAAGAGATAGTTGCTGTGTCAATTATAATTTTCTGGTCATTACCTGTGTAAGAGAGATTGTTTTTTTCTACTTTAATGGAGTATCTTGATTTGATAAATTGCCCACTATTCAGAGACAGTGGATTTATACAGAAGCAGAGACTATTTTCTTTGATATTGTCACTCCTCAGGGTTCTCTCCAAGAAAAGTGTGCTCTCCACAGTCTCTGGTTATTTCTTTAGTTCATCACAATAAGACTGTAAGTAAAGCATAGAAAGAACATACTGTCAGGAAAGCATAGAAAGAAATCAGATCAATGTTTGTGAAGTTTAATTTATTATAGACTATTCAATCAGGCCACAAATTAATTCTGGTGTATAATTTTCTTCAGAGTCCTGGAAACCATTTAGATCTTTCCATATGAAGCATCTGTACTCCATCACCTTTACATTAGGAAACTGGCAGTATTTTATAGCATTATATTAAATATTTAATAAAAAATTTGTGTTGATAATCTAGAATAATCTATTTTTATTTTCTTTTATGTCAATATCCGATTATCTGGGAAATTCAATGACTCTTTTATATTCACAAAGCAACGTTTGTATGTTAGGCCTACTGTAATACATTTTAATAACTGACCATTTTGCATTAAGATGTGGAAATTATTCTTAAAGGGGTTTTGTTTGTTAATAGGTCCTAAGTGAAGCCACATTACAAAGCCAATCAAAAAGATTGGGTACATCAGTCTGGGTTTATTGCAGTTCTACACTGAATTTGAACAAGGGACAAAAGCCTTTCTGTTCTATAATCATCCCCTGAGTCAATTGATTATCCCAATACTATTAATACTTCTTCTAATACTGAATAAAAGTCAGGAGAAGATACAATCATAGCTAACTTATGGATGGAGCAAGGAAAATTATTTGATTAGATGGAGGTATAAGCAGCGAGTTGTGGCAGAAAGAAGAATAGAAGACAGAAAATATCAAATTTTCTCCAAAATTAGCTGGGCATGTTGGCATGCACCTCTAGTCCCAGCTACTCAGGAGGCTGAGGTGGGAGGATCGCTTAAGCCCTTGAGTTTGACAATGCAGTGAGCCACAATTGTACCACTGCACTCCAGCCTAGGCAATAGAGTGAGATGCCATCTCTAAAAATAATTCTAGTCTTGGGTTGGCTGAAACCGTTGCTGTCTGTGTGATATGCAAGTCACTTAACTTCTCTTGATCATAGCTTCCTTGTCTGTAAAGTGAAAAGAAATATTCGCTGTTACTACCTTAAATATTTATCACGAGCATTAAAAAGTTTTTCAAATTTATAATACTCTATAGACAACACATTATAATTAGAATTTCACGATCTGGGATAAAGAGATTGCCATTAAAAATTATTATAGAAACAGAAAATACTTGCTTCCCAATGAATACACATTATATGTAAATGGTGAAATATGTAAAAACAAACTAGAAAAATACATCTACCACCTTGTATTATATGTAGATATGCAGTCTTTATTATTTAATAAGGTTTGCACTGTCAGTAAGATATAGTCTGGTAAAGGACTTAAGGCAGGACTATAAGAACAACAAAATTAAGGTATTACAGAAAATAATATAAGATATAATGTGATAAAACCAATACAACAAATTGTTTTTATAGCTATTATAAAAGCTGTTATTGTTTTCTAACTGTTATAGCTGTTTTACTTTGAAGAAACATTGAAAAAATACTCAGTGTTCCTGCTGGCACTAACATACCCCACCCTGCCACTGTCAGGACATGTGCATGCGCAGGCACTGCCACAGAGCCACAACTGGTGCAAGTGCATGCTTGCACTCCCCATGACCCTGACACCACCTATGCATGCTTATGGACTCTGCTGCCCCACTACTGCTGGCACATGTGCACAAGCATGGACCCTGCTGTCACCACCTGATGAGTGCTTTTGCTAGTAACTCCCCATCAGAATGTTGTTGCCAGTGTACCAGGAACATCTTGCCCCCTTTAGAGCAGAAGGTGTTTAACCTTGAGGGGCCAGAGAACAAAGTCATGGGCCTGGTACTAGCCTGGCAGGGTTATAGCACGTAGCCCAGGAATGCTGAGCTGATCTTTGGTCCCCTGAAACCAGCCAGAAACGAAAGCAGTTGACTGAACCAAAGTTATACTACAGTCAAATCTTCAAAGGCGTAAAAGAATATAGAAGCAAAAACTCCCATCCAAAAAACAGCAACATCAAAGATTAAATGAATATCAGCCCACACAGGAGAAAGAACCAGCACATGAACTCTGGCACTTCTATAAGCCAGAATATCTTGCCTTCAAGCAACCACACTAACTCTCCAGCCATGATTTTTAACCAGGCTGAAATGGCAGAAATGACATATAGAATTCAGAATCTGGATAGCAACAAAGATAATCAGAATTCAGGTGAAAGTTGAAACCAATCGAAAGAATCTCAGGAATCTAATAAAATGATACAAGAGCTGCAAGATGAAGTAGCCATTTTAAGAAAGAAACAAACTGATCTGATAAAGCTGAAAAATACACTACAAGAATTTCACAATACAATCACAAGTATTAGCAACAGAATACACCAAGCTGAGGAAAGGATCTCAGAGCTCGAAGACTGGTTCTTTGAACTACCTCAATCAAATAAAAATAAAGAAAAAAGAATAAAATGAAATGAAGAAAGTCTCCAAGAAATATAGGATTATATACAGGGACCGATCATATGAAACACTGGCATCCCTGAAAGTGAGGGAGAGAAAACAAGCAAATTGGAAACATATTTGAAGATATTGTCCATGAAAAATTTCCCAAACTTGCTAGAGAGGTCAACATTCAAATTCAGGAAATTCAGAGAACCCATGTGAGATACTATACAAGAAGATCATCTCCAAGACATATAGTCATCAGATTCTCCAAAGTCAACATGAAAGAAAAAACATTAAAGAGAGCTAGAGAGAAGGGGCGAGTTACCTACAAAGGGAACCTATCAGGCTAACAGTGAACCTTTCATCAGAGACCCTATAATCCAGAAGAGATTGGGGGTATATATTGAGCATTGTGAAAGAAAAGGAATTCCAAACAAGAATTTCTTATCTGGCCAAACTAAGCTTCATAAGTTAAAGGTGAAATAAGTTCCTTTTCAGACAAGTAAATGATAATTTGTTGCCACCACACCTGTCTTACTAGAGGTCCTTAAGCGAGTGCTAAACATGGAAATGAAATACTGTTACCAGCCACCACAAAAACATACTTAAATATGTTGCCAAAACATACTTTGACCGTTGACAATACAAAGCAATTATAGGATCAAGTCTGAATAACGACCAGATAACAGTGTGATAGGATCAAGTCCACACATATCAATATTAGCCTTGAATGTAAACAGGCTAAACACCCTACTTAAAAGGCTTAGAGTGGTAAGTTGGATAAAGAGGCAAGACTGAACTATTCGCTGTCTTTAAGAGACCCATTTCACATGCAATGACACGGATAGGCTCAAAGAAAAGGGATAGAGCAAAATCTACCAAGCAAATGAAAAACAAAATAAAAGCATGGGTTGCATTTTAATTTCAGGCAAAACAAATTTTAAACCAACAAAGATGAAAAAGACAAAAACAGGCATTATATAATGGTAAGGTTCAATTCAATGAGAAGACTTAACTATTCTATGTTTATATGCATCCAACACTGTAGCAGCCAGATTAATAAATCAAGTTGTGTGAAGTTCCTAACATCACATATAGAGGAACTAGAAAAACAATTGTGAACCAACCCTAAAACTAGCAAGAAAAGAAGTAACCAAAATCAGAACTGAACTGAATGAAATTGAGACATGAAAAACCACACAAAAGATCAATGAAACCAAAGTTGGTCCTTTTAAAGAATAAATAGATCAATAGACCACTAGCTAGACTAATGAAGAAGAAGAAAAAAAGAGAAGATCCAAATAAAAATAATCAGAAATGACAAAGGAGATATTACCACCAACTCCACAGAAATTCAAAAAAAATTCAGAGATTATTACAAATACATTTATGCACACAAACTAGAAAATAATAGATAAATTCTGGGAAACATACAACTTCTCAAGATTGAACCAGGAAGAAATTGACTCTCTGAACACTTATAATTTATGAGTTCCAAAATTGAATCAATAATAAAAAGCCTACCAACCACAGAAAGCCCTGGACCAGATGAATTCACAGTCAAATTCTACCAGATGTAAAGAAGATCTGGTACCATTCCTACCGAAAGTATTACAAAAATTGAGGAGGAGGGCTTCCTCCCTAACTCATTATATGAGGCCAACATTATTCTGATACAAAAACCCAGCAGAGACACAACAAAAAAGGACTTTAGGACAATATCCCTGATTAACATAGACGCAAAAATCCGCAACAAAATACTAGCAAACTAAATCTAGCTGCACATCAAAAAGCAAATCCATCATGATCAAGTAGGCTTTATTCCTGGGATGCAAGGTTGGCTTAACCTACACAAATCAATAAAGCTGATTCATCACATAGATAGAACTAAAAACAAAAACTACATGATCATCTCAATAGATGCAGAAAAGGCTTTCAATAAAGTTCATCATTCCTTCATGATAAAACTCTCAACAAACTAGGCATTAAAAAAAATACCTCAAAATAATAAGGGCCCTCTATTACAAACCCACAGCCAACATTATACTGAATAGGCAAAAGTTACAAGCATTCCTCTTGAGAACTGCAACAAGACAAGTATATCCATTCTCACCACTTCTGTTCAACATAGTACTGGAATTTCTAGCTAGAGCAATCAGGCAAGAGAAAGAAAGAAAAGGCACCCACATAAGAAGAGAGGATGTCAAAATAACTCTCTTCACAGACAATATGATTTTATACCTAGAAAGCCCCATAGTTTCTGCTCCAAAGCTCCTAGATCTGATAAATGACTTCATCAGTGTCTCAGGATACAAAATCAATACACAAAAATCAGCAGCATTTCTATACACCAACAACCTCCAAGCTGAGAGCCTTATCAAGAATACAATTCCATTTACAATAGCCATAAAGAAAGAAAAATATACCTAGGAATACAGCAAATAAGGGAGGCTAAATATCTCTACAATAGGAATTACAAAACACTGCTGAAAGTAATAAGAGATGACACACACAAATGGAGAAATACTCCATGCTCATGGATAGGTAGAATCAATATTGTTGAAATGGCCTTACTTCCCAAAGCAGTGTATAGATTCAATGCTATTCCTATCAATCTTCTGATACCATTTTTCACAGAATTAGAAAAAGTTGTTCCAGAATTCATATGAAACCAAAAAAGAGCTCAAATAGCTTAAACAATCCTAAGTAAAAAGTACAGAGCCTGAGGAATCACAATACCCAACTTCAGACTATACTACAAGGCCACAGTAACCAAAACAGCATGGTACTGGTAAAAGACAGACACACCGAATGATAGAACATAATAAGAAATCCAGAAATCAGATGGCTTTGTTGCACACCCATAACCATCTGATCTTTGACAAAGTCAACAACAACAACAACAACAAAAAAAAAAACAATTGGGAAAGAACTCCCTATTCAATAAATAGTGTTGGGATAACTGACTAGTTATATTCAGAAGATTGAAATTGGACCCCCTTCCTTACACCATACACAAAAATCAACTCAAAATGGATTAAAGACTTACAGGTAAAACCCACAACTTAAAAAACCCTAGAAGAAAACCTAGGTCATACTATTCTGTACATAGCCCCTGGTAGAGTTTTCATGACAAAAGCTTCAAAAGCAATTTCAACAAACAAAAACTGGTAAGTGGGGCCTAATTTAACTAAGGAGCCTTTGCAAAGCAAAAGGAACTATTAACAGAGTAAACAGACAGCCTACAGAATGAGAGAAAATATTTGTATCTTATGCATGCAACAAATGTCTCATATCCAGAATCTATATGGAAATTAAGCAAATTAACAAGAAAAAAAACACCCTATTAAAAAATGGGCAAAGGACATGAACAGAAACTTCTCTATAGAAGACATACACTTGGCCAATAAGCATATGAAAAAAATGCTCAATATCACTATTTATTAGAGAAATGTAAATTAAAACCACAATGAGATATCATCTCACATTAGTCAGAATGGCTATTATAAAAAAGTTAAAAAATGACAGGTGATGCTGTAGAGAAACTGGAACACTTATATGCTGCCAGTGTGAATATAAATTAGCTCAGCCACTGTGAAAAGCACTTTGGAGATTTCTTGAAGACCTTAAAACATAACTACCATTTGGCACAGCAATCCTATTACTGGGTACATACCCAAAGGAATATAAATTATTCTACCATTAAGACACATACACATCTATGTTCATCCCAGCACTATTCACAATACCAAAGACCTGGAATCAATCTATATGCCCACCAATAGTGGATTACATAAGAAAATGTGATACATATACATCATGGATTACTACACAACCATAATAAAGAATGAGATCATGTCCTTTTCAGCAACTTGGATGGAGCTGGAGGTTTTCATCCTAAGCAAATTAATACAGCAACAGAGAAGCAAATACTACATGTTCTCACTTATAAGTGGAAGCTAAACATCGAGTACATATGGACACAAAGAAGGAAACAACAGACACCAGGGCCTACGTGACGGTGAAGGGAAGGAGGAGGGTGAGGAATAAAACATTACCTATCAGGTAGTATGCTTATTACCTGCGTGATGAAATAATCTGTACACCAAACCCCTGTGATGCACAATTTACCCATGTAACAAACTTGCACATGTACTTCGTGAACCTAAAATAAAAGTTGGAAGGAAAAGAAAAACTCATTGTAAATACTCTGCCATCTATTTTTCCCATCCTTGGCCAAGGAATTTACATAATTGGGAAGATTCGAGATTATCAAGGGAAAACCATTAAAATGTTGTCAATGTGGTCGTTTTATATGCACTGGCAGGGTATATTTGAGAACTGAGAGTCTATTTTTTTGCTATAATAGGAGGAATTTAAGCATGTACCTATCACAGGTATTTCTAGCTCAGAGTATTGCTTCATTCTTGGCCAATAAATCAATATCGTTATATGGATACACAAAAAATCAACTGGAGTTATAAAAACAATTGTTAATAATACTGCATATTTTATGCCACTTTGTACTATTTTAAAGTGATTTTACATATTTTCCTATTTTCTTCATTTGAAGTCATTCCACATTTTGAAAATGTTTTCTGAGTTCTGTACATTCTTATTATAAACAGTGTTTAAAGATGACCACAAAGTTCTAAGAGTGGGGAAATTTAGACATATCATTTCAAATAACATTTATTTGGTTTTTAAGTTAATGTTGCTGATAAGACTCTGCAATATAATAATTCAATGAATCCACAGTAATTTAACACCAGATAAAGAATGTATAATATTGTTCTTTCTGGGTTATTACATCTGCTTTTAAAGGTAAGTGGAGCATTGACACCTGAGGCTACAGCATTGATAATAACATTGTTATTGTAAAAGTCTCACTGCTGTTGTTTTAATTCTAAAATAAAATAAAGTTCAGTCTACCTTTCAATCAGGTGACTAACTTACTGCAGCTGCAATTGAGGTTTCCAGTTTCAAAAAGGTATGTGTCCCTGTAGGTATCCTAACCCCTAACTTTTATAGATGTTCTAGGCATCAGATGGTTACTTGCATTGTCTTTCCAGTAGTGCAATTTGTCCACACCTTCCTTGAGCATAAAAAAAGTTATTAAAAGTATTTATGTAAAGCATAGTTGTCCATTAAAAATAGACATATACATTAAATAAGGCTTGGAGATGGTCTAAGAAATCTCCATGGTTTCATGGCAATATCAAAGTTGTAAAAGCAGCAAATTTCATCTAAGTTTCATTAAATGAAGAAATACTTTAGCCTGTTTGGAATCTTCTCTGTTATTTCATTGACAATCTTTTAAAATTTTTATTTCCATAGGGTTTTGGGGAACAGGTGGTATTTGGTTACATGAGTACGTTCTTTAATGGTGATTTCTGAGATTTTGGTGCACCCATCACCCAAGCAGTATGCACTGAACTCAATCTGTAGTTATCCCTTAGCACTCTCTCACCCTTTCCCCCGAGTCCCCAAAGTCCATTGTATCATTCATATGCCTTTGCGTCTTCATAGGTTAGCTTCCAATTATGAGTGAGAACATACGATGTTTGATTTTTCCATTCCTGAGTTACTTCACTTAGAATAATAGTCTCCAGTTCCATGCAGGTTGCTGCAAATACCACTAATTTGTTACCATTTATGACTGAGTAATATTCCATCATATATATGTATACCACATTGTCTTTATCCACTCGTTGATTGATGGGCATTTGGGCTGCTTCCATATTTTTGCAGTTGCGAATTGCACTGCTATAAACATGCGTGTGCAAGTATCTTTTTCATATAATGACTTATTTTCCTCTGGATAGATACTCAGTAGTGGGATTGCTGGGTCAAATGGTAGTTCTACTTTTAGTTCTTTAAGGAATCTTAAAGAACACTGTTCTCCATAATGGTTTTACTAGTTTACATTCCCGTCAGCAGCATAGAAGTGTTTCCTTTTCACTGCGTCCATGCCAATATCTATTATTTTTAATTTTTTTTTTTATTGTGGCCATTCTTGCAGGAGTAAAGTGGTATCACACTGTGATTTTGATTTGCATTTCCCTGATAATTAGTGATGTTGACCATTTTTTTCACATGTTTGTTGGCCATTTGTATATCTTCTTTTGACAGTTGTCTATTCATGTCCTTAGTCTTCTTTGATGGGATTGTTTTGTTTTTCTTGCTAATTTGTTTGAGTTCTTTGTAAATTCTGGATATTAGTACTTTGCTGGATGTATAGATTGTGAAGATTTTCTCTCACTCTGTGAGTTGTCTGTTTATTCTGCTGTTTCTTTGGCTATGCAGAAGCTCTTTAGTTTAATTAAGTCTCATATATTTATCTTTGTATTTGTTGCATTTGCTTTTGGTTTCTTGGTCGTGAAGTCTTTGCCTGAGCCAGTGTCTAAAAGGGTTTTTCTGATTTTATCTTCTATAATTTTTATAGGCTCACGTCTTAAATTTAAGTTCTTGATCGATCTTGAGTTGATTTTTGTATAAGGTGAGAGATGAGGATCCAGGTTCATTCTCTTACATGTGGCTTGCCAATTATCCCAGCAACGTTTGTTGAATAGGGTGTCCTTTCCCCACTTTATGTTTTTTTTTTTTTTTTGCTTTGTCAAAGATCAGTCGGCTGTAAGTATTTGGGTTTATTTCTGGGTTCTCTATGCTGTTCCATTGGTCTATGTGTCTATTTTGCTACTAGTACTATGCTGTTTTGGTGAATATGCCCTTATAGTATAGTTTGAAGTCAGGTAATGTGATGTCTCCAGCTTTGTTCTTTTTGCTTAATCTTGGTTTGGCTATGTGGCCTCTTTTTTGGTTCTGTACGAATTTTAGGACTGTTTTTTCTAGTTCTTTTGTTACTTCTATTCAACATAGTATTGGAAGTCCTAGCCAGAGCAATCAGACAAGAGAAAGAAATAAAGGGCATCCAAATCGATAAAGAGAAAGTGCAACTGTCACTGTTTGCAGATGATATGATTATATACCTAGAAAACTTTAAAGACTCCTCCAAAAAGCCCCTAGAACAGATAAATAAACTCAGCAAAGTTTCAGGATACAAAATTAATGTAAGCAAATCAGTAGTTCTGCTATACACCAACAGTGACCAAGCAGGTAATCAAATCAATAACCCCTTTTACAACAGCTGCAATAAATAAATAAATAAATAAATAAAACATGTGGGAATATACCTAACCAAGGAGGGGAAAGCCCTCTACAAGGAAAACTACAAAACAGTGCTGAAGGAAATCATAGATGACACAAAGAAATGGAAACCCATTCAATGCTCATGGGTGGGGAGAATCAATATTGTGAAAATGACCATACTGTCAAAAGCAATCTACAGATTCAATGCAATTTCCGTTGACAATCTTATCACCTCTTAAAAGCTGCTTCCAAAATTTCCTTCTATTATCTTGCTATTGCTCAAGTGATCAATACGTATTGCCTTTTTGCATGTTGATGTGCAAATTTAACAATTTTTAAAAATCTTCAACAAGACTAGTGAGATTTAGATTTATTATCTAAATAGCTCCAGCATACAAAGTTCTAACCATTTTTGACCAAAGGCCTAAATAATAGATTTTTATGTCTTCAGGTCAGAAATTCTAGGGGAGCTTGGTATAATATGTGACTCCCAGAAGAATGTGTTATTTGTGTCTGGAAAATTATTTTTGCCTTACCCTGTGTTCGCATTCATCATTGGTTTAAGAACTAGACGGATTTTGAAAACCAGGAAACTCTGGGATGTAAGAGAAGAATAAAGAAAGGCAACATCTACAAGGCCCTGTAAATTACCTAGACATCTGATTGGATTCTTTATGCTTACTGTATCAGGGAGATGATGCCAGAAAGGAAGTGACACAGATATTTTCCAATTATATTATTTGTACCTTTTGACACATTGGTTGATAAGCTTCTAATATTTATAGAAAAATCTATTAAATCTTCACAAATATTTTTGTAAGATGTATTGGGTTTCTAAAAGTTTTCTATGGATGTTATCAATCAGGGAATATTAAGTTAAAAAGAATCAACTCCAGAAACAATCCTTGGGCATAAAGGGAACATCAAACTTCTTGTTAGGTGATCAGCTTTGTTCAAAGTATATTCTTTGCATATGGCATTTACATTTTAGATCATAGAGAAATTGGAGTTCTGACAATTGGCTAATAATTTCTAATATGTTTTGTTTAGATAAATTTGACCATGTATTAAAGATCATCCTACAGAGATGTAACGGTGTCACATTAATATTCTTATGCCTACTTCATAGTAAGGCAAATAAAATCTTCAGAATTGTTGCTGGCTGCCTAAACATGAGTTACTGTTTATTCATATTTTCTTTTTTCTTATTTATTACCTTTCTAGAAACTTGAGATTTTCATGTGATGCTTCTTTCTCTTTTTTTGTATGCCCTGAAATATTTTGTGTAAAGCAATTAAAAGAGTAATTTCAGTAACTAGTTTATGTCATGTACCAAATTCAAAAATGACAGCTAAGAATGAAATTTAGTTCTAGCAAGGAGGCTTTAATTAAAAGATCCTTGCATCTATTGAAGTGACTTCCTGCTAGTAATTCAACCATCTCTTGGTTCACTATTTGTGCAGTGTTCTGAAAATGAAGCTTCTCTACTTACTTTTTTTGTTGTGTTTCATAAGAATTGAAGAAGCACTCATAAGAAAGGGAAAGAGGGAAAGCAAATGGACCTAGGATATCATGCTTAAGTATATTCAAATATATACATGCGAGAGAGAAGGTTTGTAAAACAAAAATTGCAGAAAGTATATTTTTACTATTTGTTTAAAGAATAACCCATAAAAGAAGCTTTCTGAGATAAAGTTGAAAAATGCACATAGGGGCAGGTGGTGCCATTAGCCCTGCTGTTGGGACTGACAGATCAGTACTGAAGTGGCATCAGGGCAGGAAGGTATCAGCTTCAGTAATGGAGAGATGTCCAAAGGAAAGATTGCTCTATCACAGTGATGGGATCCTAGCATGTTATAAATCGAAGATTGTTCTTTCCTGCCACTGAGATGAGCAGCTCTTTCTCCTTTCCAGAATGAAATGTTGGACAGAGACAAGGAAAAGATGAAAACAAAAAAGTAGGAAAAAGTTTTTTCTCTTTAACATAAATCTCCCGGGAGAACAGACAGTGTAGTGCCAATCTCCATTTTAAACAGGAGGCGAAGAAAATGCTCCCTTTTGGCAATTTCTTCTCATCTTAGCATACAGAATACGTAAATTATGGTAATAGTTCTATATGTCTCTTGATATAACTTGGTTCTTATTGTTTTTTAAATTGGAACTATTAATAGATTTACACTTTTGGTTTGGAATGAAAGATATATTGAGCTGGGATGAGATTCAGTTAGAAGAAGGTGGAGTGTGTAGTAAAACCTGTACAACCTAGGTTTTGATTTCTGGCCAACTTGCTCTTACATATAACCCACTAGGCAATATTAGGCAAGATGCTTTCCCTCTTTGAGTGTAGGTCTCCTGATCAGTGAACTGGAAGATGACATGTAAAAAGAACCTAGCACAGGACCGTGTCTGTAGTAAGTAGTTGAAAAATGTTAGTCTCTTCCTTCCGAGCAGTCTATGTTAACCTACGTGGCCAATATTTGTGTTTTACTGGAAATAAGTAAATGGGAACAAAATAACCTTTCTGTGATTATTTAAAAAATATTTTATTGCATTAAGATGATATTAGTGAAGTCCTATATAAATCACAAAGTTTGTAAAACTGATTGCATTTTAATAAACAAAACTAAAGGAAACACACATAATTCACACAAAAAATTTCCAATAAAATATATAGAGTAAATTAATAACATGGGAAGGGTTACAAATTTGTTATCATTTTAGCCACAGGTTGATTGAAGAAACTGCCAAAACCCCCACATGAAGATTATTGGCAAAGGTGGAAATGAGTACCACATTTTTCTTTCTTTCCATCCAGCACTCCAGCTTTAGGCTCATAAAATGTGTCACTGGGCAAGCTAAGTTAGCATAGGGATTTTTATTTTCTTAAAAAGGAATATAATAAAAAACAAAACTAGTGGAAAAAAAAAGCACATGATGTGAAGTGAGGTACCTCTTTTAGGGAAACATATAGAACATCAGTGAAGGTACTAATTGATCTATATATTAATTAATCATCATACTAGTCAGAAATAAAATAACAAATTTTATCTTCTGGAAGAGCAGCATGGTATTTCTCTACATACTCTATTTTGACCAAAATAGCAAAACATAACTTTCTTCTGAAGACAGACATGACACTGATGTCCAAGATGAGAATTATAATAAAAGAAAAATATTCTCACAAAATAATGCATTGAATTAAGGAAGCAGTTCTCAAACTACCATCTTGGGTACTCCCAGAGGCCCCTGAGATGCTTTCAATAGTTCCATAAGTCCCTCCTTTTTCTTTTTCAAGTACACATGTGTGTGAGACTGAATTTTCTCCCTGTACTTCAACCAAAACATCATACTGCATCCGATTGAACGTAGAAGAGAATTCAGTTGTCTTTTGAATTTACAAAATATGTAAAACAGTGCCATTGTTGTCACTGAATATTGTTTTTGCTTATTTGTTTGTTTTCAAAAATAGTTACCTTGTCTTAAAATGTATTATTTATGCTAATAGATAATGGTTTTATTATTTTATTTTTAATGAATTGATAAATAAGATGGAAAACAGTCCTAAGACCAAAACCTTTGAGAACTGCCTATTTAAGGTATGAGACTTTTTGTGTTTAGAGATTAGATTTCCATCTCATTTTGTGTGTGTGTGTATATAGGTGTGTGTGTATATAGGTGTGTGTATATTCTGCTTATAAAAGTGAAATATAAGTCAGAAAACATTTGGGAATTTGTGTAAAGTCAAATATTAACCCCCTATATTCACATAATCCAAAGGTATTGCATTATCTTTCTTCATTTCTTCTATGTACACATCTACATATTTATTTAAACATTAGGATCATAAGTTTTATATGTTTCTGCATCTTTTTTTCACTTAACATTGTGTGATGAATACTTTTGTGATTTTTTAATAATCTTCAGAAATATGCTATTTAATGACTGTAATGATCCTTTATATAAAATCCTTAAGCACTCTGTTGATGGGCATATAAATTGTATTTTTAGGTGTTGTTAGTATCATCTTAAACATCATCACTTTTGTCATCACATTTAAACATTTGTTAGGCTCTTATTATGCTCTAGGCAATGTGCTAAACTCATTATGTGCCTTATTGCATGTAACCTACTTTTGGAGTATCTTGCCATTTCCTCTAAGAAATGGTCTTCCTCTTTCTTACTCTTACATCCCTTCAATTATTTCTGTCATTGGATCTAGCTGACAGACCATATGGAACAGGGAGTGAGATATTTTGAACCAAGTCTTTATTTATTTTATTTAAAAAAATTTTTTTGAGACAGGTGTGATCTTGGTTCACTGCAACCTCCAGCTCCTGGGCGCAAGCCATCCTCCTGCCTCAACCTCCTGAGTAGCTAGGGCCACAGGCCCATGCCACCATGCTAGTCTAATTTTTTGTATTTTTGTAAAAATGGGGTTTTACTATATTTCCCAGGCTGGTCTCCAACTCCTGGGGTCAAGAGATCCTCCCACCTAGGCTTGCTAAAGTGCTAGGATTATAAGCGTGAGCCACCACACCCGGCCTCCAACTGTTGCTCTTAATATGTAAGAAGCAAAGGAAAAAAAATGCCTGATTATTGCAGTCTAATTCATTCTAATGACAGTAACTATATAAGAATATTGTCATTATGGTTTTATTTTTTCTGCTTTTGTTTGATATGGTCAGCTAAGATGCTTTCTCTTTCTTTTCTATTCAGGATTCTTGGGATGGTAGAATTTGCTCTAGTTAGTTTGGTTAGAATCACCACAGATATGGATACAGATTGGATAGAGGCTAGAGAGCCTTAAACTCAGACAAATTCTGCCTCATAGATATGCAATATACTAATTCCAGTCTGCTCCTTTAAGAATACATGTCATTGGTTATTAGGACAATCGGCAAGAGAATGTAGATAGCTCACTATAAACCATCCATAGGGATGGTTGTGTATAATGACATTTTGGCATATTGGACAAAAATATTTTTCAGAATAAAGAATTGAGTATTGATTTCCTCACCATCATACAATTCTTTTTAAGTTTTTTAAATCAGAAAGTTGTGTATTTTTTAAGCTTGACTTTGCAGGTTAGGTTTTTTGAAAGTATTCAGGTGCATTCTAAACTTCCCAGATGTGAGGAAATTGAAAGCACACAATGCTTACTGAAGTGTAAAACTCTGGGAAACAGTTTTCATTAGTTAAATTTAAAATCTGTTCTCTTTTACCCTTTGTAAATGTGACCAGTGAGTCAGATTGAATTAGTTAGGGAAGTCAGAGGCTAAGGGTCATTTTGCCTCTCATCTGCATGTACAATATCAATTGAAATAAGTGATTATTTTTCATTGCAATCAAGATTATTATCTATTGTAAGTATTTTAATACCATTTCCTATGGTTAAGTTACGCATTATGCTTTTTAAATCTAGTATCTTAGTGGAAACTCACGTTAGAAATATAGAAGCTAGCTGTGAGACTGTGTTCTTAAAACTAATGATCTAGATGCATGAAGGGATAAGAATACTTAGTTTAATACATTTTCCAGTGTATATATTTACGTGCCATCTTTAACTTCAAAGTTGTATTCTTTGAACAACTTGTTCTTTAGGAATGAAATAATTTTTCAGAAGGTACCCATGTTAGTGGTGGCAAGACCCATTAAATATTTAAATAGTGTTATTAGGTACATCATAAAAATACATGTAGAATTTGTCTATTTTAAGGTATTTAGCCATATGTCAAATATAAAATGTTACTAATGTGCTGAGTTGAGGAGACTTTGGTTAACTTTTGAGTAGGTTTTTATTGTCATGTAACCTTTTGGGATTCTTTCCTTTTCTTTAAGGAGACAAATGGACGATTGTAACATGAACATTTAAAAATGAAATGCTTGATGGAAACATGAATAAATAGAAACAGATTTGCCTGTCAAAAATTAAATAGCAATATTCTTTGATTAATATCAAAATCTAATCTAAAATAGTTTTAGCCATTTCATGCAGGTGACATCTGTGCTTAAATATAATTTTCTCTCCCTGTTCTGGCATGACTGTTAATTACTTACTCAATGTAGTTCAACATTTAGTTAATAAATATGTCAAGCTTTTTCCTTAGTGTTCTTTTTGCAGAGTTGTGAATTTGCAATTAGTTTTAGATTTACAACATGGTGACAGACAGTGCTGTATAAATAGAGGTTAAACACACAATTTACATATTAATTTCATGATTCATTTATTCAGTTATTTATGGGGATATAGATTGTTTTTAATGTCTGTCCTGTAGTTGTTTCAGGCATGACAAAAGGAATCACTATAGTAGCAGAGAAGTGATGGTGTCTGTATTGAACTACAGGGTGTTGAGGGGAAAATAAGAAAGGTTTGGAAACACAATGATTCATTACCTTTAATACTCTCCGAGAGGCAAGTGAAAAGTAATAATTGATTTTTAAGAAGATTGCATCTGATAATTCTAAAAGTAGGGGAGGAGATAAATTAACCAGCTAGCATAGTGTCTTGCACATAGTAGGAACTAAAATGTTTGTTAAATTGAAGTGAGTTGAAGTTAAGGATCATAATACATTTTTAAGACTGGATAAAACTTAAGTTAAACTTTGAGAATCTTTAAACAAATCTTTTTTAGCTGACTTCTATTAATTGGCCTTGTTTCCTCATGACAGGTGCCCTCCTATTTTTAAAATCCTCTTCTTATCCATTATCTATGTAGATTTATTAGATATTCTTGGCCATATTGATGCAATGTCAAACATAGGTTGCAATAAGGAGATTTTCTTACTGCTTATGTTTTTTTTAGAAATATCAATATGTCTGAATGATGAAAATAGGCTATGTTATATAATGAAATGAAAACCTGTCAAGTTGGTAGTGGACAGAGAGGTCTGCTTTCAAGATATTTCAAAAAATTCTATTTAAGACAGGTAAACACTGTCTATACTCCTTTTTTGCAATATCAAACTTATGACTAATTAACTTATGGATTTAATCCATAAGTTTAAACCAGATAAAACTTACTAGATACAGTAATATTCCTTAAGCAACTTGTGGTCCTCAAACTGACTTCATGTTGCGCCTGTAAATGGCAACAGCAGTTATTGTGGAGAATACTTAACTTAGTGCTGGGAGATTGACCTTGTTTTCTTCTTGAGAAGATCATGCCCTACAAATTTGATATTCTCAATAACCTCCTCTATGTAGAGGTACAAATGTACCTTCTTTTGACAGTTCAGCAAGGACTGTGGATTACTTTCACAGGCCCCTGAGCTAGGTTCTCTGAATAGGTAAAGTACTTTGGGGACATCTTTGTATTACCTATGTACTTTTTCAAGCCACTAGAGTTAGCAATTAGTGCAAGAACCAGAATTTTTTAACTTAAATTCTAGTGGCTGGAAATCATACCAAACCCCAGGAACTGTAAGTTTAATTTAATAAATCTGTACAATATGCATTTGTTTAATCCCTACTTTATTACAAGTCCTCTTACATACTTGCCAAGTCCTTTTTACAAAATCCAAAGATCTCATTTAATCCTTATATACCCCATCAATAGGGCATGATTAAATCTATTTTGCAAATGTAAAATCTGAGCCTCTGGGAGGCTACATGATTAGCTCTGGAGACAATTTTTTAAGGATTGGAACTCAAATGGGTCTGGCTCCAAGGAGTTAACTTTTTCTTTCACATTGCGGTGTCTCCTATTAAGGGATGGAGTTAATGTGTTTGCAGAGGCACGTAAAGTATCCCAAAAAGTAAAATTGGAGGGTCTAATCCAGGATGCTCCATCTTAAACCTTGGCAACGTTGGTTCAACTCTTACTTAACGTTGCCCAGTCTAAATGATGCTTCCAGTAATTTTAGCAATTTTAATTAAGTCAACAGAGTTGATTACTTCCATTGCCTGCATTGCCTTTTTTCAGTGGTTCAAATCCAGCTATTTCACATGTTCAGAGCTCCCAAGTGCTTCAGAAAAGTTCTAGGAGCTAAAGAGTTAAATGACTGGTGAGTAAATCTTCACACTTTTTCACACTTCTTTACTCAGTGGTGTCTCAGCATTTTTCTTGAATGCAGCAGTTTCTTATAATTTTACTAGAAATATTAAAACATGTTTCCAGTGAAGGTAGTATGCAAATACACGACATGCATTGGATCCCTGAGGTAATCTAATGATATAATGCAGGGAGATTTAGTGAAAAATAAAGTCGTAGCACCAAAACAATTGGTAGTAAAGCTAACAGAAAATTTCAAAAGTCAGTTCTTTAGTTCCTCTTCCCTGATGGCTCTTATCCTCTTCCTTTTTGACTCCATTTTCTACTGCCTTGCTGCTTTCCAAAGAGTGAGGCAGGGATTAAGGCTTGATTTTATCTGGAGACATCTTCTAACCATTTAAAATTCACAGTGAAAATGTAATGGACTTAAAAATGCCAAAAATGATTGACTAGGAGTGAAAGATGAAGAGGAATTTCTAGGAGGAAAAATGTTAGTGGAGTACATTTCATTCTGTGGCCCATACTTGAAATTATAACCATCCCCACTTGCTGAGCACCTAATAGGAACTTTCCAAGTTGAGCAAATAGAGGTCAATAAAATAAGCTCCTTCCCATTAATAAAAGTTAGCTTATTATAGCCTTCTGCACTGTGAGCTGTCTTTTCAGCCAATGATTAATGCCACCTAGAGCTTGCGTATGGATGAAAGTTGAAGTAGGGTGAGTGAAGTGATTATTTTCAACAGTAGATTACCTAGAAAAAGACAATTTAATGAATGAACAGGTGGGTTCATTTTTGGCCAGATTTCAAATATGGTCTCAAAAATAAACACTTGAGGCCAGGCACAGTGACTCACACCAGTAATCCCAGGACTTTGGGATGCTGAGGTGGGAAGATTGCTTGAGGCCAGGAGTTTGAAACAGGCCTGTTCAACATGGCAAGATCCCATCTCTATAAAAGAAAAAACATATACTAGCTGGGCCTGGTGGCATCCCTCTGTAGTTCCAGCTCCTCGGGAGGCTGAGACAGAGGATTCCTTGATCCCAGGAATCTGAGGCTTCCATGAGCCATGATTCTGCCACTGCACCCCAGCCTGGGCAATAGAGGGAGACCCTGTCTCAAAACAAAACAAAATAAACAAACAGAAAAATAAACACTTGAAAGCTAAGGACAGGAGAGGGTGCTGAAGCTTACATAGTCTTCTCCCATATAGATCCACAAAACTGAATCAGTTGCATTTCCATTTATTTAAATAATTTGCATATATCAGCAGTGTATTCTTATCTTGGTTTGTAGATGAGTTTCTCTTTTCTTACTGGACATAAAGTTAAATCTCACTTTTAAATCCCTCAAATTTGAAATGTGATGAACAGATGACTACAGGGAGCAGGTGTCAAACAATATTTAAATGATATTTTCAACAAAATAAATATTTGAACCACCCTGTCACATTGGTGATAGAATAATCTGCTCAAAAAAAAAAAATGCCATTCATTGTATACCGCCTCTGACATTTGTTCTTCAGGAATTACTTACAGTTTATCTTCTGAGCTGGAGCCTTTTATCAGCAAAGCAGTTGAACTACAGTGTAAAAAATGGTAATTGCGTATTTTATCAAATGCTTCTAACAAAATGGACTTTGCAACTTGCACATGAAAATTAAAACCATTGGTTGCAGGGATGAACAAATTGGAATGATTCATTATCTGAAATATCAATATGTCACTCTTCAGAAATAAAAAGAAACAAACAATCTCAGTCTCCCTCCACATTAAAACTCCCCCCATCCCATTCCCAGACATATGCACTGAAAGCACTCTTAGCTGCAGCCAAAGCAGTGGAAGGTAAGTACATTTTAATTCTTTGTGCTAGCAAAACCGCTAAAGAAAAAGGAGAAAAAAGCATCATCATAATAGACCAGCTGCTTCAGGACATTATGTAAGGAAAAGAGACAGTAATAAAAGAACCATGTCAAAAGAAAGCAGCTATGAATGTGTACTTCAGTGCTGGTGATTGCAGAAGGAGGATTAAATATAATATATGGGGCAATTTAGAAAAGTGAATTTACTGCTTATGTTTATCACCTAAGTAACCAATGCGTTTAAAATGGGCTTTATCTAACTTATGTAACATAGCTTTAACAAATGGTATTAGAAGAACAGCATTGCAGATTAATTATTTAAATTTTGCATTTATTTAAATGCACCATATGTGTGAATTCAGGTTGGAAACATGAAGTAGATCAACAACATGAATGGGAGTGGATGTGTTTTTTCTTGAATTTTATTGAGTTGAATATTAAGGTTTTTATTTTTAAAGAAAAAGGTCAGAAATAAAATGTGTAAGACAAAAACCCTTTTTGTGATTGTTCAAGCTGCTTTTAAAAATGGTGTCTTGACTTTGGGGATGTCATTGAATAAGAATGTTTAACTTCCTTCCAGGCTGCCAGCAGGATGCCATTGTCTGTGCTGTTCTTCTCTGTGTGAATCTAAGAGTTTACTTCTCTCACCCATGAGCACCCATGACTATTCACTAAGTACAAATCAAATGGGTTTACATCAGGTAGAAACCTAGACTGGGACCTTTTTTAAGGCATGCAGAAAACAATTAGGTATACCTCTTTAAGACTGGATAAAAGGGAGCTTTATTTTCTTCCCTCATTTCCCTAAAACTTCCATCTCCTTTAGATCTTTTGGATATAAAATTCAAGAGGCAATTGATTGTTAGTTACATGCCAATTGTAGTATAATTTTATGAAGAAGTCATAGGTAGTTGAATAATATTTTTAAAAACCTGAGGAATCTTCTTCTACTTTCCTTTTTAGCCACATGATTTTCTGTCTATAATTTATGTGTAATGCATGCTTAAAATATTTCTCTGAATTAGTTATTGCAAGCAACTTGAAAAACTGGATTTATCTAGAGGGTTGTGTCTAGATTTGAGCAAAACTAACAAATTTGTAGGAAAAAAACAAAAGGTAAAATCAAATTACTGACTTGCACTTGGGAGAGAACGTTCTGAATTAGTGAAAAGTTTGACAGGATATTTTTTAAAGTTATAATTTTTCATGTACATTTAGTAACTTGAATTGCTCTTTTCTGGCAACTGTCAGAGACTATTTTAATGAACACATACATGCATACACTTATTGTGGGAAAGTTTTTAAGTAGCCTTTTCTCTCAGATAAGTTAAGCCAGCTAAATTACCAGTTTATTTACATGTTTAATAATGTTTGCAAACTCATTTTTAATAGATAGTATAAAGATATTCAAAATTAGTATCTGTGAAACTGTAGGGTTGTATCCTTTATACTAAAAGCCTGGTATCTTTACTAGTTCTGCCCAATACAGGTTAAATGGGTAGTTCAATCTCATGACTTTTTAAAAACCTAAAGATGTTACAAAACTGTTGTCTTATAATTGAACCAACTCTGTTACTTACTACATGTGTCTGTTTGTGTGAAAAGGCAAAATCTTTCCCAATACTTCTATTTTTGTATTATAAACAGTATTATTGAAAGAGAGGCATGGTCGTGTTATGAAAGAACTGATGGGCTTAGGCTCCTTTTTCACAGCTCATGGCACTGTGCTATATAGACTTGTCCCTCACTGTGAAGGCCAATCAATTGATTTCTTTTGGATTGAAAAAAAATAATTCCCAAGTTCTCAGGTCTCTGTGGAAAACATCCTTTATCATTTTTGTTGAAGTACAAACCTAGGGGTAGGATAACAAGAGGACTATAATTAACATCTTCAGCCCTAAAGATGCATGGGCAGTTGGGAGGGGTTCATGATCTCCGTGGCCATTAGATTCAAAGCTATCTTACAAGTTCTAACCATAAGCTCAGCATTGAAATATACAGAAAATCGGTGCATACTATGAAGAGTGAATATGGCAGTTCCTTGTACTTCCAAGGTTTAATAGAAGCAGTTCTTTTTATAAATGAATACATATAGTTGATATTATTGCGGGACAGATGAGTGGCGAAACAAGATTCTCCCAGTCTTCCTGGAGTGTAAGTGATCTTCTCTTAAGGAAGCATATATATTTAACTCCAATAGTACACATTATATTATATTCCTAAAAGACTAACATCACCCCTTGTATTCTAAAAGGCTTGTTGTCACCTTTTTTTCCCCTTTCAGTGCTGACCAATTCTTTTTTTTTTTTTTAATTTATTTATTATTATTATACTTTAAGTTGTAGGGTACATGTGCATAACGTGCAGGTTTGTTACATATGCATACCTGTGCCATGTTGGTGTGCTGCACCCATCAACTCGTCATTTACATCAGGTATAACTCCCAATGCAATCCCTCCCCCCTCCCCCCTCCCCATGATATGCCCCGGTGTGTGATGTTCCCCTTCCCAAGTCCAAGTGATCTCATTGTTCAGTTCCCACCTATGAGTGAGAACATGCGGTGTTTGGTTTTCTGTTCTTGTGATAATTTGCTAAGAATGATGGTTTCCAGCTGCATCCATGTCCCTACAAAGGACACAAACTCATCCTTTTTGATGGCTGCATAGTATTCCATGGTGTATATGTGCCACATTTTCTTAATCCAATCTGTCACTGATGGACATTTGGGTTGATTCCAAGTCTTTGCTATTGTGAATAGTGCCGCAATAAACATACGTGTGCATGTGTCCTTATAGCAGCATAATTTATAATCCTTTGGGTACATACCCAGTAATGGGATGGCTGGGTCATATGGTACATCAAGTTCTAGATCCTTGAGGAATCGCCATACTGTTTTCCATAATGGTTGAACTAGTTTACAATCCCACCAACAGTGTAAAAGTGTTCCCTTTTCTCCACATCCTCTCCAGCACCTGTTGTTTCCTGACTTTTTAATGATTGCCATTCTAACTGGTGTGAGATGGTATCTCATTGTGGTTTTGATTTGCATTTCTCTGATGGCCAGTGATGATGAGCATTTTTTCATGTGTCTGTTGGTTGTATGAATGTCTTCTTTTGAGAAATGTCTGTTCATATCCTTTGCCCACTTTTTGATGGGGTTGTTTGTTTTTTTCTTGTAAATTTGTTTGAGTTCTTTGTAGGTTCTGGATATTAGCCCTTTGTCAGATGAGTAGATTGCAAAAATTTTCTCCCATTCTGTAGGTTGCCTGTTCACTCTGATGGTAGTTTCTTTTGCTGTGCAGAAGCTCTTTAGTTTAATGAGATCCCATTTGTCAATTTTGGCTTTTGCTGCCATTGCTTTTGGTGTTTTAGACATGAAGTCTTTGCCCATGCCTGTGTCCTGAATGGTACTACCTAGGTTTTCCTCTAGGGTTTTTGTGGTATTAGGTCTAACATTTAAGTCTCTAATCCATCTTGAATTAATTTTCGTATAAGGAATAAGGAAAGGATCCAGTTTCAGCTTTCTACTTATGGCTAGCCAATTTTCCCAGCACCATTTATTAAATAGGGAATCCTTTCCCCATTTCTTGTTTCTCTCAGGTTTGTGAAAGATCAGATGGCTGTAGATGTGTGGTATTATTTCTGAGGACTCTGTTCTGTTCCATTGGTCTATATCTCTGTTTTGGTACCAGTACCATGCTGTTTTGGTTACTGTAGCCTTGTAGTATAGTTTGAAGTCAGGTAGCGTGATGCCTCCAGCTTTGTTCTTTTGACTTAGGATTGCCTTGGAGATGCGGGCTCTTTTTTGGTTCCATATGAACTTTTAAAGCAGTTTTTTCCAATTCTGTGAAGAAACTCATTGGTAGCTTGATGGGGATGGCATTGAATCTATAAATTACCTTGGGCAGTATGGCCATTTTCACGATATTGATTCTTCCTATCCATGAGCATGGTATGTTCTTCCATTTGTTTGTGTCCTCTTTTATTTCACTGAGCAGTGGTTTGTAGTTCTCCTTGAAGAGGTCCTTTACATCTCTTGTCAGTTGGATTCCTAGGTATTTGATTCTCTTTGAAGCAATTGTGAATGGAAGTTCATTCCTGATTTGGCTCTCTGTTTGTCTGTTACTGGTGTATAAGAATGCTTGTGATTTTTGCACATTAATTTTGTATCCTGAGACTTTGCTGAAGTTGCTTATCAGCTTAAGGAGATTTTGGACTGAGACAATGGGGTTTTCTAAATATACAATCATATCATCTGCAAACAGGGACAATTTGACTTCTTCTTTTCCTAACTGAATACCCTTGATTTCTTTCTCTTGCCTGATTGCCCTAGCCAGAACTTCCAACACTATGTTGAATAGGAGTGGTGAGAGAGGGCATCCCTGTCTTGTGCCAGTTTTCAAAGGGAATTTTTCCAGTTTTTGCCCATTCAATATGATATTGGCTGTGGGTTTGTCATAAATAGCTCTTATTATTTTGAGGTACGTTCCATCAATACCGAATTTATTGAGCGTTTTTAGCATGAAGGGCTGTTGAATTTTGTCAAAAGCCTTTTCTGCATCTATTGAGATAATCATGTGGTTCTTGTCTTTGGTTCTGTTTATATGCTGGATTATGTTTATTGATTTGCGAATGTTGAACCAGCCTTGCATCCCAGGGATGAAGCCCACTTGATCATGGTGGATAAGCTTTTTGATGTGTTGCTGAATCTGGTTTGCCAGTATTTTATTGAGGATTTTTGCATCGATGTTCATCAGAGATATTGGTCTAAAATTCTCTTTTTTTGTTGTGTCTCTGCCAGGCTTTGGTATCAGGGTGATGTTGGCCTCATAAAATGGGTTGGGGAGGATTCCCTCTTTTTCTATTGATTGGAATAGTTTCAGAAGGAATGGTACCAACTCCTCCTTGTACCTCTGGTAGAATTCAGCTGTGAATCCATCTGGTCCTGGACTTTTTTTGGTTGGTAGGCTATTAATTATTGCCTCAATTTCAGAGCCTGCTATTGGTCTATTCAGGGATTCAACTTCTTCCTGGTTTAGTCTTGGAAGAGTGTAAGTGTCCAGGAAATTATCCATTTCTTCTAGATTTTCCAGTTTATTTGCGTAGAGGTGTTTATAGTATTCTCTGATGGTAGTTTGTATTTCTGTGGGGTCGGTGGTGATATCCCCTTTATCTTTTTTAATTGCGTCAATTTGATTCTTCTCTCTTTTCTTCTTTATTAGTCTTGCTAGTGGTCTGTCAATTTTGTTGATCTTTTCAAAAAACCAACTCCTGGATTCATTGATTTTTTGGAGAGTTTTTTGTGTCTCTATCTCCTTCAGTTCTGCTCTGATCTTAGTTATTTCTTGCCTTCTGCTAGCTTTCGAATGTGTTTGCTCTTGCTTCTCTAGTTCTTTTAATTGCAATGTTAGAGTGTCAATTTTAGATCTTTCCTGCTTTCTCTTGTGGGCATTTAGTGCTATAAATTTCCCTCTACACACTGCTTTAAATGTGTCCCAGAGATTCTGGTATGTTGTATCTTTGTTCTCATTGGTTTCAAAGAACATCTTTATTTCTGCCTTCATTTCGTTATGTACCCAGTAGTCATTCAGGAGCAGGTTGTTCAGTTTCCATGTAGTTGAGTGGTTTTGATTGAGTTTCTTAGTCCTGAGTTCTAGTTTGATTGCACTGTGGTCTGAGAGACAGTTTGTTATAATTTCTGTTCTTGTACATTTGCTGAGGAGTGCTTTACTTCCAATTACGTGGTCGATTTTGGAGTAAGTACGATGTGGTGCTGAGAAGAATGTATATTCTGTTGATTTGGGGTGGAGAGTTCTATAGATGTCTATTAGGTCTGCTTGCTGCAGAGATGAGTTCAATTCCTGGATATCCTTGTTAACTTTCTGTCTCGTTGATCTGTCTAATGTTGACAGTGGAGTGTTGAAGTCTCCCATTATTATTGTATGGGAGTCTAAGTCTCTTTGTAAGTCTCTAAGGACTTGCTTGATGAATCTGGGTGCTCCTGTATTGGGTGCATATATATTTAGGATAGTTAGCTCTTCCTGTTGAATTGATCCCTTTACCATTATATAATGGCCTTCTTTGTCTCTTTTGATCTTTGATGGTTTAAAGTCTGTTTTATCAGAGACTAGTATTGCAACCCCCGCTTTTTTTTGTTCTTCATTTGCTCGGTAAATCTTCCTCCATCCCTTTATTTTGAGCCTATGTATGTCTCTGCGTGTGAGATGGGTCTCCTGAATACAGCAGACTGATCGGTCTTGACTCTTTATCCAGTTTGCCAGTCTGTGTCTTTTAATTGGAGCATTTAGTCCATTTACATTTAAGGTTAAGATTGTTATGTGTGAACTTGATCCTGCCATTATGATATTAACTGGTTATTTTGCTCATTAGTTGATGCAGTTTCTTCCTAGCCTCGATGGTCTTTACATTTTGGCATGTTTTTGCAATGGCTGGTACCGGTTGTTCCTTTCCATGTTGAGTGCTTCCTTCAGGGTCTCTTGTAAGGCAGGCCTAGTGGTGACAAAATCTCTAAGCATTTGCTTATCTGTAAAGGATTTTATTTCTCCTTCACTTATGAAACTTAGTTTGGCTGGATATGAAATTCTGGGTTTAAAATTCTTTTCTTTAAGAATGTTGAATATTGGCCCCCACTCTCTTCTGGCTTGGAGAGTTTCTGCCGAGAGATCTGTTGTTAGTCTGATGGGCTTCCCTTTGTGGGTAACCCGACCTTTCTCTCTGGCTGCCCTTAAGATTTTTTCCTTCATTTCAACTTTGGTGAATCTGGCAATTATGTGTCTTGGAGTTGCTCTTCTCGAGGAGTATCTTTTGTGGCGTTCTCTGTATTTCCTGGATTTGAATGTTGGCCTGCCCTACTAGGTTGGGGAAGTTCTCCTGGATGATATCCTGAAGAGTGTTTTCTAACTTGGTTCCATTTTCCCCCTCACTTTCAGGCACCCCAATCAGACGTAGATTTGGTCTTTTTACATAATCCCATACTTCTTGCAGGCTTTGTTCATTTCTTTTTCTTCTTTTTTGTTTTGGTTTCTCTTCTCGCTTCATTTCATTCATTTGATCCTCAATCGCTGATACTCTTTCTTCCAGTTGATCGAGTCGGTTACTGAAGCTTGTGCATTTGTCACGTATTTCTCGTTTCATGGTTTTCATCTCTTTCATTTCGTTTATGAGCTTCTCTGCATTAATTACTCTAGCCATCAATTCTTCCACTTTTTTTTCAAGATTTTTAGTTTCTTTGCGCTGGGTACGTAATTCCTCCTTTAGCTCTGAGAAATTTGATGGACTGAAGCCTTCTTCTCTCATCTCGTCAAAGTCATTCTCCGTCCAGCTTTGATCCGTTGCTGGCGATGAGCTGCGCTCCTTTGCCGGGGGAGATGCGCTCTTATTTTTTGAATTTCCAGCTTTTCTGCCCTGCTTTTTCCCCATCTTTGTGGTTTTATCTGCCTCTGGTCTTTGATGATGGTGATGTACTGATGGGGTTTTGGTGTAGGTGTCCTTCCTGTTTGATAGTTTTCCTTCTAACAGTCAGGACCCTCAGCTGTAGGTCTGTTGGAGATTGCTTGAGGTCCACTCCAGACCCTGTTTGCCTGGGTATCAGCAGCAGAGGCTGCAGAAGATAGAATATTTCTGAACAGCGAGTGTACCTGTCTGATTCTTGCTTTGGAAGCTTCCTCTCAGGGGTGTACTCCACCCTGTGAGGTGTGGGGTGTCAGACTGCCCCTAGTGGGGGATGTCTCCCAGTTAGGCTACTCAGGGGTCAGGGACCCACTTGAGCAGGGAGTCTGTCCCTTCTCAGATCTCAACCTCCGTGTTGGGAGATCCACTGCTCTCTTCAAAGCTGTCAGACAGAGTCGTTTGTGTCTGCAGAGGTTTCGGCTGCGTTTGTTATTGCCCTGTCCCCAGAGGTGGAGTCTACAGAGACAGGCAGGTTTCCTTGAGCTGCTGTGAGCTCCACCCAGTTTGAGCTTCCCAGCAGCTTTGTTTACCTACTTAAGCCTCAGCAATGGCGGGCGCCCCTCCCCCAGCCTCGCTGCTGCCTTGCCGGTAGATCACAGACTGCTGTGCTAGCAATGAGGGAGGCTCCGTGGGCTCGGGACCCTCCCGGCCAGGTGTGGGATATGATCTCCTGGTGTGCCTGTTTGCTTAAAGCGCAGTTTTGGGGTGGGAGTTACCCGATTTTCCAGGTGTTGTGTGTCTCAGTTCCCCTGGCTAGGAAAAGGGATTCCCTTCCCCCTTGCGCTTCCCAGGTGAGGCAAGGCCTCGCCTTGCTTCAGCTCTCACTGGTCGGGCTGCAGCAGCTGACCAGCACCGATCGTCCGGCACTCCCCAGTGAGATGAACCCAGTACCTCAGTTGAAAATGCAGAAATCACCGGTCTTCTGTGTCGCTCGCGCTGGGAGTTGGAGACTGGAGCTGTTCCTATTCAGCCATCTTGCTCTGCCCCCGGGGAGTCTCCTGACCAATTCTTATAGAGCACAGGTAAAGGGTGAAAGTTTTAAAAAACAGAAAACATTATTTATTTTTATTCTTTAGTGATTAGTTTTTCTTTTTCATTTGTCCTTGAATCATAATCCCAGTGACTTTATATTTTAGTTTTTCAAGAAGTACTATTTGAATAAAGGAAACCTGGTGGGCATACATTATCTTTGAATAAACATTTTGAATATTTGCACATACTATAAAATCAGAGAATATTAATTGTGCCTATTTCTTCTTGCATCTTGTGAAAGAGTTGGTGCCTGTTAAAGTGTATTCCATAGATGCTAAGATCACAGGAAAAAAGACATGCATTTTATTCTCTTAAGGTGAAACTTTTGTGGAGGAGAGATTTCTACAAAAAGGGAGGCAAGGGTGGAGATTGGAATGCACACATGCCTGGGATATGGCAGAGCTACCTATAAAATACACATAAATAACATCACATCTGTGTATTATGTAGATAGTATTATTAGTTATAGGTATGATCATGTTATTTATGTGTGTAATACAGATAATATGTGTGTGCATGTGTGTATGTGTGTGTATGTGTGTATGTGTGTGTGTATGTGTATATATGATTTGTGCCTTTAGGAGTAGGCCAAGAGGCTACTTTTTTACTCTGTAAAACTGAAGGAATTTCAACCAACAAAATGAGCTTGTTCATAACTACTTGAATTTAGAGAAAAAACAGTGGTTTTCAACCTTTATCATGCCTCAGAATCCCCTCAAGTGTTTGTTAAAACACAGATTGCTTGACCCCACCCCCAAAGTTTCTGATTTGCTAGGTGTGGGATAGGAGTGAGACTCTGAATTTCTAACAAGTTCCCAGGCGATGTCCATGCTGCTTATCCAGAGACCACACAGAGAAACACTGTTTCAGAATCAATCTATTATATTTCACTTTCATATTCAGTTTACCTGAACTGTGCTGGAAACACGGGTGTCATACAACTGTAGTTAACAATATGATTTAAAACAATTAGTTCCTGAGCTTTAGTTTCCTTATCTGTAGAATGAAGAAATTAGACTTGCATAATTTTGAAGGCCACTGCAAAACTGATATTCTAAAAACATTATAAGATAGTGGCAATTGATACTGTCAACCTATATAGTTTTATCTATTCCGTGTCTTCATGCAAAGTTTCATGCAACATATTGCATGAAAATTTGTAGCTTGATTTGGAGGCAGCATAATCTAATAGTTTGTAGGTTCTTGAATCAGACTGCCCGGTTTCGAGTGTTACCTTTGCAGATAACTATGAGTGTGACTTTGAACATGTTACTTAACCTCTCTGGGCCTCGGTTTTCTTAACATGTTATATGGTCCCTTCCTTGTTGAGTTATGAAAAATAAGTTATACTACACATTAGAAGTGTATAAAACATGTCCCTGCTCCATAGTAGTGCCATGTAACTATCAGTTACCAATACTATTTGTTAATTGTGTACATTTATCTTTTTGAAATGTTTTATAGAATATTGAACTATTGTCTTTGATAGTTAATATATTTTATGGATAAAAAAATAATTCAGATGGTCTGAAATCGTCATACTGATTCATGTCAGAATACTTTTGAAATTATATTTGCTCAATGTTTGAAGCCAGATTTAAATCCATTTAATCAAATTATTTGATTATCTTTAAATTGACAAATGATCATGAGTTTACACCAACGACTAGCTGTGCTGTTGATTTGTAAGAGTTGAAATGAATACGTCATTCATTACTGTGGATGAAGTCTTCTGTGTACAGATGGACACGTATGCAATTATCTGAATATTTAACATCTAAATGTTAAAAAGTATTCCTTATGTGCTAGAAAATAGAGATTAGTGAGCATAGCCTTATTTTTTGGAAGCTACTATAGTGATGAGAAAAATGTTCATATAGAAATCTGTGAATATAATAATCTATATAAATATGAATAAGCATCTGAGGATAGTCTTGATTCTTTAAATATTTATTTTGTGTTTATGGAATTTTATGTTTGGGAGATTTTACACACAAAATCTGAAAATTCGAATTCTGGAAATTTCAAAAGCTATTGATTTGTCCTGCGCTTTTTCATTCATGTTATCTTTAGTTTCTTGAAAATCAGTACCTAATATAAAGACTAATGATTTAAATGTCTCTCAAAGATGGATTTGTAGGTCTTTGCATGGGCCAGCAGGCTGTGTGTCTTTGGTCAGTTCATTTCATCTTTTAGATCCCTCAGTTCCCTCATTTGTAAAACGATGTGGTCAGCATCAATGGTTTTAAGGTCCTTCTTAGCCATATTATTCTATGATTCCTATACTATTAATACTGTAAGAAAGTAATCACAGTAATATGACAAATAGAAATTATTCATGCTTCATTGTCTGCATGTTTTAAAATCATTCCTGGCTTAGGCTTAGTGTCCCTCCCACCCCATTTTCTGATATTAAATGTTATACTTCCATTCATTATAGACCTAAATCTCACTATACATTGGCTGCATGGGTCATATAGATAAAAGAACTTCTCATTACATAAATGGCATAAACATCAGTCTGCCTAGCTAAATTCTGACATCAAAAAATTCTGACACCAAAATTTCTGTTACTATGTGCTAGTTGTTTTATGTCTATGTGTTTGTAATTGAGAGAACAGCAGCAGATGAGAAAAATTGTCAGGAAAGAAAAAAGATCATTAGAAAACCTAAGAAAAAAATTTCCTTCAAGGAGTTTAGTGATTTCAACTTTGTGTGTGAAAAGAGCTAGGTTAAATTCATTTTATTATATGGCAAAGTGCCATAATATAACAGGCTTCCTTAATTGTTTAATTCATGTAATGAAAAAATAACAGTCTCAAATTCCTTGTGTTCTTTGAGAAAAAGTAATCATAGTAAATAATAGTTAACATTCATTGAGTGCTTACTATGTGCCAGGAATTCTTCTAAGTGCTTTGTACCTATTAACTCATTTAAGCCTCCCAACAAATTTTGAGCTAGGTCTCAAAATCATCTCCATTTTTCAGATGAAGCACAAAAACGCAAAGCCACTTAACCAATGCCACATGGGAGATCAAAAGTGAATCTTAAAATTTTTTTTTTCATTCATTAAAAACTTATTTTATTTTATTTTATTTTTTTGAGATGGAGTCCCGCTCTGTCACCTAGGCTGGAGTGCAGTGGTGAGATCTCAGCTCACAGCAATCTCTGCCTCCCAGGTTCAAGCGATTCTCGTGCCTCACTCTCCCAAGTAGCTGGGATTACAGGAGGCACCACCACGCCCAGATAATTTTTGTATTTTCAGTCGAGACAGGGTTTCACCATGTTGTCCAGGCTGGTCTCGAACTCCTGACCTCAAGCTATCTGCTTGCCTCAACCTCCCAAAGTGGTGGGATTACAAGTGTGACCCACCGAGCCTGGACAATTTATTTTAATTTTTGTGGGTACATAGTAGTGTATATATTTATGGGGTGCATGAGATGGTTTGATACAGGCATGCGATCTATAATAATCACATCTTATAAAATGGAGTATCCATCCCCTCAAGAATTTATCCTTTGTGTTACAAACAGTCTAGTTACCCTCTTTTAGTTATTTTAAAATGTACAATTAAGTTACTGTTGACTATAGTCACCCCGTTGTGCTATCAAATACTAGGTGTTATTCATTCTTTCTAACTATTTTTTTTGTACCTATGAACCATCCCTATCTATCCCTCCCTGCTCCCCAGCTACCCTTCTCAGCCTCTGGTAGCCAGCCTACTCTCTATGTTCATGAGATCAATTGTTTTGATTTTTAAATCCCACAAATATGTGAGAACATGTGATGTTCTCAATGTTTGTCTTTCTGTGCCTGGCTTATTTCATTTAGCGTAATGAACTCCAGTATTATCCCATGTTGTTCAAATGACAGAATCTCTTTATTTTTTGTAGCTGGATAGAACTCCTTTATGTATATGTACCGCATTTTCCAACTTTCTAAGAACCTGTTGATGACAACTTTGAGGACTTACTCTATAAGTGTTGCTGAAGGCGCTTTAGCCTACTAACATATTGGGCTTGAGCTTTTCACAGCTAAATTCTACACATCACATAAAGGGACAGTCCACTGGCTTGTATTTTAGTGACTCAGGCAGAAGTATAACAATTTTTTAAAGTGCAAGATCTGATAATACAGGTAATCAAATTTCACACTTAAGAGAATATGCTGTTCTTCAAGGGCAGGGAGGAAATTTTCTGAAGAAGTCATATAAAGAACTCAACAATTGACTAGGTATATCATTATTATTATTTTAACCTCCATTCTTGGGATCTGGCATGTCCTTTTACCAAAGGCAGGGCTGAAACTTAGAAGTATATTACAATGAAACAAATATTACATAGAAATGACATGTGAGAACCTACTTTTGCTCTCTAATGAGGTTCTTTGAGATTTGTCATTTTGTGTTAAAAAGTACTCTGAGGCTTTTAGGGCGTTGCTGTTTGGTTTTATATATTCACTATTATTGTCAATAAGGATAACATTTTTAAGCTAATAAGATGACTGGTTCGAAGTATAAGGCTTTCAGAAAAGTGAATAGAAAACAATTCTTCACCCACTCCTCAAAGCAGGAAACAAACTAAGATAACATTCATATTTTAATTATGTATTTTTTTCCTAAAGAGTTAACCACCTTTTACATGTATTTTGTCATTCGGATGATTTTTCAATTGGGTTGACTTGGCTTGGGGGTGGGGATACATACAGATTGTAGAAATCCACGTTTCCAAATGGTTGTGTTTTGGTCAGAGTAAAGTTGAGTGACTTGCTGAGCTTTGAAGGCAGATATTAGAACCTAGTTCTCCTGATTCCTAAGCAAATACTCTGTTCTTTGGACTTTGACACAAAATATGACTTTGAATGGTAATGCCTTTGTTTCTACACTGATATTAAATATAGAAAAGAGACAACACATAGATTGCTTTTTGAGACTATAGCAGGGAACTTCTGAGAATGGAACAAGTGGAAGGGAAAATAAGGCAATGGCCATCAAGTACATTTCTCCATACACACACTTGAGAATAGCTCACGCTCTACAAAAGACTTATGAGTCAAGTGTAGTATTTCAGCACCTTTAGACGTCACTTGGATTAAAAGATATGGTTAGATAGAGGAGGGATTTGTTTCATGCCAGATTTTTTATAAGCTTTATGAGGTTAATTCCTCAATAGTCATTGATTTGGATGCTTCAAAGTCACAAGCAGGTTATCAAAACCTTCCACCCTTTATATTTTCTACAGATCTTAGAAATTTTTCTTTTAATTTACTTATAATTGCTCTTGCCAAATGCATTGTTATATTTGGATAATGGAAAGACAGGGTGTAGACTTAACTGTATATAAAATATTGTGTCTCCATCTGGTTTCAGAGTGTACAGATTGCGTCTGTGTTTCACTTTATTATGTGAGTGAATGCAGATATTCTTTTCTGGCTGCTGGTGGGTCCCCAGTAGAGGGAGAAATCACTTCTTTTTAAAAGAAAATAAATTAATATTTAGATAGACATCTGTAATATCTTTCATTTAAATCCATCAGTTAATTAACTGTGTCTTGGTTGTCGACTATGTGGCCACCCTATAAAAGATATTGTATGGGAAATTTCTAAGAAATATAAGACATTTTGGCACTTACAGAACTCATAGTCTTTTGTAAGAGTCAAGTTGTACAAAAAAATTAGAGTACACAGCAACTCTATAACAAATAAGTGCCAAATAATGTACTATAGAGAACAAGTGCTACAGGAAGTTGGAGAAAAGATTGATAAAAGAGAGGACCATTAAGGCTCTTCAAGAATTAGCTTGTTTGACTCTCTGACAATGTTAATGCTGTTGTTTCAGCCTTATAGGGCAGCCCCTCAGTGTTCCCTGCTCAAATTTCTATTTGAAGTATTTCAAGGCAAATTCAAATTCCATCTTTTCCATGAATCCACATAGTCAGATTTGATTTTTCCTTTTCTGTACACAGAATATTATAATACAATTTTTTCTACAATATATTTGCCTTTAGTTTCTATCGCAATACTTTGCTCATAGCAGAATTTCAATAAATGTTATATTCGATGGAACTATTAAAGATGAGAATTGTAAAGAAGCTGAGACATGAAAGATGAGTAGGAATTGGTTGAGCAGGGAGAAGTAAGGAACACAGCCATGGGGGTGCAAATGAATTTGGTGAAGGTAGAAGCAGTAAGGAACACTACATTCCAAAATGTACATTTTGATTTGGGTCTAATAAAAGCATTTTTAAACTTTCCATTCTACTCCCAGAATCAAGAAATTTTAATGCCAGAGCTAAAATATTTTACCTTAACTTTTATCATGCCCTTGTTAAAATAGTTTTATAAAAGGATCAGTGTATTTCCAATTTTCCTTCCTCAAATAATGCCTACTACACTAAATATACTTTTTTAAAAATATATAAGTGTGTTTTTTATTTGTAAAAGTTGGCGTAATTCTACGAAAAGTAATCTGGATTGTAACAGAATAGATAATTTAAATAAATGCAAAAGTGAGATGTCATAAACCTCTTATCCAGATTTGAAGAGAATACATTTTTTAAAAGGTGAGGATTTCCTATAAATCATTTTAACATGTCCAATAAGGACATCCAATGATTCTCTAGTTGGTGATTACTTTTTATTCTCTTTATTCTTTTTTTTTTATTATACTTTAAGTTTAGGGTAAAATATACTTTTTGATTTGTACAAATTTGTGGGGTACAAGTGCAATTTTGTTATATGCATAGATTATGTAGTGGTGAAGTGAGGGCATTTAGGGTATCCATCACCTTAATAATGTACATTGTACCCATTAAGTAATTTCTCATCCCTCACCCCCTGCCCAGCTCCCCATGCTTCCCAGTCTCCAGTGTTTATTATTCCATACTTTGTGGCCATGTTTACACATTATGTAGCTCTCACTTATGTGAGAACATGTGGTATTTGACTTTCTATTTTTGAGTTGTTTCACTTAGGATAATGGCCTCCAGTTCCATCCATGTTGCCGCAAAACACATGATTTCATTCTTTTTAATGGCTGAATAGTATTCCTTTGAGTATATGTGTGTGTGTGTGTGTGTGTGTGTATAACATTTTCGTTATCTAATTACTTGTTGATGGATGCTTTGGTTGATTTCATATCTTTGCTATTGTGAATAGTGCTGTAAATATACTATTTTAACAGGGGGAATTTTGAGAAAAATGAGAAAAATGTCAAGATAACAAAATTTAACTTGGATTCAGAGAGAACTAAAGGGTAGCAGTGCCTCACACTCCCTGCAAGTAGCTAGAGTTTACAGGTAAGACAACAGCAGCAACAGCAGCAGCAACAACGATGAGAAAAATAGCTTTGTATAAAAAACAACCATGAAGAAAACATCTTTGTGTGAGCATTACTAAGATAATTTTAGATTGGAGTAGATTGGACATCTGATGAAAGGAATAGAGAGGTCTCTAGTTCTTTCTGAGGAAAAGTAAAAATTCAAAACTAGTCACATTGAGGAGGGACTAAGGTTACAATCCTGTTGATTTGAATTGTATGGATCAATTTAGAAGTCAGCTCAGGTGAGGTGGTCTACGTCAGAGAAAACAAGTCCCTATAAAGGTTTACTTGATGATTCCATATAATAAGATTAGTTGAAAATTGTTTTTTTAATGAATAAAATATTTCTCTAACATTTTAAATACTATCAGATCTCTCAATGGGATAATGTAGCTTTTAATCAATATACCAGCAAATCGGTGGCCCTCTTGGTTTATGTTGTATCTGTTGACTGCATTGTAGTTATATTTTTGGGAGGAAGGAAATCTAAAGATTTTTAATGCTGATAGGACCACCAAAGAGATTTCCCTTCTTCCCAAGTTGTTTCCTTCCTTTGTAAGAAAGATGACAACCAAATGGGAGACATGCAAATGACCCCATGCCACTCAATAGACAAACCAATTATATGATAATATTTTTTTTAAAAATGTATTCATGTTTCTGTTTCCATTCATAGACCTATTTGTAGTACCCCAGTTTTCTATATGTACATTTCACAAGAACAAAATTGTAGAAATAAAAAATTATGTATTTTTTACCATGAATAATTAGATGTTTGTTCCCAGAAGTCCCTATTTATCTTTAATGTTCAATTTACTCTATGCATTAATTTACTATTTGTTTATTTTAAACTGAGCCTTTTTCCTGTGAAATCTCACACTTTATTTGAATAGGATGTCCAACCAGTTTTCTTAGGATTTGCATGACTTGCTGGTTGTTAACTATATTTTAATTGAATCTTTCTGACCTATGTTTAGAACACTTGCATTGTTACATATTTAGTAATGCTTTACTTAGTCTTCTGAAAGAGTATATCTATTCCCCTGGTTCCTAACAAGAATGCAGACTATGACTAATTGGGGTAAAAAAAAGTTTCCTTTCAAGCAAATATTCCATCAGACAAAATGAAAAAATTATTAAAAAGAGTTTCTGCATATTACCACCTACATTTTCTCCAGATAAACAAGTGTGTTTTGATATAAATGTAGTCAATATGGGATATGATGATTTTTGAGAGATCTATCGTATTACGGTTTTGTGGGGAACAAAAATCATTCACCAGAAAACAAGCCAGGCTCTTGATATTAGTAACTTTTCAGAAAATAAAAAATACTTTGCTTTTCCAAATTTTATCATTCTGGTCTAATGGGATTACACCCCAATTCACATTTAAGAGCAAACCAGTGGATCACAGAAATAATATGCTTGTTCCTTTAGAATTTATTTGAACGTTCAGAGTACTTTCTTTTGATCTTTACAGAATGTGCATTTTAAATGTAGATATCCTATTTAGATATTTTTATATTTTTCCTTTAGGGAACATTATTTGCATGCATTCGGTGCTTGAAGTTTCAAGGTCAGCATTTCTTGCACTGTTGTAATAGTCCCAACAGAAAGATAAATATATATTGACTGAGTCTGGAGTTCTAGTTCTTTCAGTTGCTGAAGGTCAACAGTCCCTTTGAGATACTCTCCAACCTTCAAATATCTATAGGTTAAATTACTGATGAATCACTGCACTCTTCTAAATGGAGGAAGCCGACATTGTACTGGGAAGCAGACCTATGTATTGTGTGTTTTGACTGTTGTAATTTTGAACAAGATAGGAAGCAATTTCAATCCAGGCCTGGTTCCAAAACTTTATGAAAATGATTGCAAAACTGACCACTGAGGCTGAATATTACTAGCCAAAAAGATTTAGGGGCATCATTTCTTTGGTAGATTTAAGTTGTAACTTTGTCATAGGATTTATTTAGAATGAGCTAATAACGTTAAAGTCTAAAGTATGTTAACAAATTATTTAGGTAGTGAAGGCATGTTTGATACAATTGGGAGTGTTGGAGGAAGAATTAATGAAAACAGTGAATAACAATAAAAAAGGTCACTATAAAGTTATCTTCAATGAATACAAAACGATTTGAAGCTTGAGGAAATCATATGGCCCAGAGTATTGAAAGCAGCATAGCAAAACATAGTGAAAGTAAATGAGACACTTGACTTTTGCACATTTCCACTGGCATATTTTAGAGAATATGATCCCTGCAAGCCAGGGTTAAGAGAACTAAATGAACTAAATAGGCAGAATGAAGGAGAATGTATTGCAACAGCTGCTTAATTATTTTCTCCTGTTTTACATATAATGAAGCAATATGCTACAAGGGATTTATACCACAAACTCTATTATAAAACTTAGAACTTCTTTTTAATTCAGTAAAATTTAAATTACAGAAAGTTAATTTCATAACTATGTTCAGCTATTTTTCTTTCAAAAATGAATTCATGTACAGGGAATTACATTTTGATTATTGTTTGATACTGATTTAGAATCATTTAAATTGAAATTTTGTTTTTTTAACCTTTAAAGTTTTTAATTTTAATTTTTGTGGGTACATAGTAGGTATATATATTTATGAGCTACATTAGATGTTTTGATCCAGGCATACAATGTGACATAAGCACATCATGGAGAATGAGGTGTCCATCCCCTCAAGCACTTAATCTTTCAGTTTTAACCAATTGAATCACTCTCTTTAAGTTATTTAAATATGTACAGTTAATTTATTATTGACTCTAGCCACCCTGTTGTGCTATCAAATAGAAGGTCTTATTCATTCTTTCTATATCTTTTGTACCCATTAACTGTCGCCACATCCCCCTTACTCTCCCACTACCCTTCCTGGCATCTGGAAACCGTCCTTCTACTCTCTGTATTCGTGAGTTCAATTGTTTTTATTTTTAGATCCCACAAATAAGTGAGAAGATGCGATGTTTGTCCTTCTGTGCCTGGCTTATTTCACTTAACATAAAGATCTGCAGTTCCATCCATGTTGTTGCAAATGACAGGCTCTCTTATTCATTTTTATTGCTGAGTACTATTCCATTAGTATATATGTACCACATTTTCTTTATTCATTCATCTCTTGATGGACACTTAGGTTGATTCCAAATATTAGCTGTTGTAAACAGTGCTGCAACAAACACAGGAGTGCATATATCTCTTTGATATACTGATTTCCTTTCTTTTGGGTACATACCCAGCAGTGAGATTGCTGGATCATATGGTAGCTTAAACTGTTCTCCATAGTGGTTGTACTAATTTACATTCCCACCAACAGTGTACGAGGGTTCTCTTTTTTCCATATCCTCACTAGCATTTGTTATTGCCTGTCTTTTGAATATAAGCCATTTGAACTGGGGTGAGATGATATATCATTGTAGTTTTGATTTTCATTTCTCTAATGATCAGTGATGCTGATCACCTTTTCATGTGCCTGTTTGCCACTTGGGTGTCTTCTTTTGAGAAGTGTCTATTCAAATACTTTGCCCATTTTTGATCAGATTATTAAAATTTTTTCTATAGAGTTATTTGAGCTCCTTATATATTATTCATATTAATCCCTTGTCAGATGGGTGGTTTACAAATATTTTCTACCATTCTGTGAGTTGTGTTTTCACTTTGTTGATTGTATTCTTTGCTGTGTAGAAGCTTTTTAACAAGCTGTGATTCTATTTGTTCATTTTTGCTTTGGTTGCCTGTGCTTGTGGGGTATTGCTCAAGAAGTTTTTGCCCAGACCAATGTCCTGGAGATTTTCCCCAATGTTTACTTGCATTATTTTCATATTTTGAGGACTTAGGTTTGTCTTTAATCATTTTGATTCCACTTTTATATATGGCAAGAGATAGAGATCTGGTTTCATTCTTCTGCATGTGGATTTCCAGTTTCTCCAGCACTCTTTATTGAAGAGACTGCCTTTTCCCCAGTGTATGTTCTTGGTACCTTTGTCAAAAATGAGTTAATTATAGATGTGTGGGTTTGTTTCTGGCTTCTCTATTCTGTTTCATTGGCCTATGTGTCTGTTTGTATGCCAGTACCATGCTGTTTTGGTTCCTACAGCTTCGTAGTGTAAAATTTGTAGCTGGGTAATGCGATTCCTTGAGTTTTGTTCATTTTGATTAGCATAGATTGGGCTATTCTGGGTCTTCTGTAGTTCCAAATAAACTTCAAGATTTTTTTTCCTATTTCTGCAAATAATGTCATTGGTATATTGATAGGGATAGCATTGATTCTGTAGATTGCTTTGGGTAGTAGGGATATTTTAACAATATTGGGTCTTCCAATTTATATACATGGAATGTCTTCATTTTTTGATGTCCTCTTCAATTTCTTTTATCAGTCTTTTATAGTGTTTATTATAGAGGTCTTTTAGTTTTTTGGTTAACTTAATTTCTAGGTATTTAATTTTATTTGTGGCTATTGTAAACAGATGACTTTTTTGATTTCTTTTTCTGATTGTTCACTGTTGGCATATACTTGGTGGGTGCAAATGTAATTATGGTTTTTGCATTGTTGGAATTTGCCATTTGATATTGGAATACATTCTTAAATGAATGTGATTGTGTTATACATCATTTTAATGGGCATTTCTTGCTTTATGTCTTTTTGATAATGATGTTACTTGCTGTTTATTTTAAATTTATTTTAGACTGGAAATGATGTTAGACAAAAAAACAAATTCAAGTGATTTTCTTATTTGAGTTAAAAATGGGTTGTAAGGCAGCAGAGACAACTCGCAACATCAACAACGCATTTGGCCTAGGAGCTGCTAACAAACATACAGTGCAGTGGTGGTTCAAGAAGTTTTGCAAAGGAGAGGAGAGTCTTGAAGATGAGGAGCATAGTGGCCAGCCATTGGAAGTTGACAACAAACAATTGAGAGCAATCATTGAAGCCAGTCCTTTTACAACTACATGAGAAGCTGTGGAAGAACTCAATGTCCACCATTCTATAGGAATTTGAAGCAAATTGGAAAGGTGAAAAAGCTCGATAAGTGGGTGTCTCATGAGCTGAGCAAAAATAAAAAAAATTGTCATTTTGAAGTGTGGTTTTCTCCTATTCTATGCGACGACAATGAACTCTTTCTCAATCAGATTGTGACGTGTGAGAAAAAGTGGATTTTAGACAACAACTGGAGACAACCAGCTCAGTGGTTGAACCAAGAAGATGCTCCAAAGCACTTCCCGAAGCCAAACTTGCACCCGAAAAAGGTCATATGGTTACTGTTTGGTGGTCTGCTGCCAGTCTGATTCACTACAACTTTCTGAATACCGGCGAAACCATTATACCTGAGAAGTATGCTCAGCAAATCGATGAGATGAACTGAAAACTTAAGTGCCTGCAGCCGTCATTAGTTAACAGAGGGGCCCAACTCTTCTCCATGACAACTCCCGAGTGCACGTCGCACAACCAATGCTTCAAAAGTTGAACCAATTGGGCTACGAAGTTTTGCCTCATCTGCCATGTTTATCTGACCTCTCACCAGCTGACTACCACTTCTTCAAGCGTCTTGACCACTTTTTGCAGGGCAAATGCATCCACAACCAGCAGGATGCAGAAAATGCTCTCCATGTGTTTGTCGAATCCTGAAGCATGGATTTTTATGTTACAGGAATAAACAAGCTTCTCATTGGCAAAAATGTGTTGATTGTAATGGTTCCTATTTTGATTAATAAAGATGTGTTTGAGCCTAGCTAAAATAATTTAAAAAATTCATGGTCCAAAACCACAATTACTTTCATACTAACCTAATAGAAATGCTACTGACTTTTGGAGTTTCTTTTATACCCCAGTGGCACCTGGAACGCCAGCGGGACAGAACGGTTCACTCCCCTGGAAATGGGGCTGAAGCCAGGGAGCCAAGTGGTCTAGCTCAGTGGATCCCACCCCCATGGAGCCCAGCAAGCTAAGATCTATTGGTTTGAAATTCTCGCTGCCAGTACAGCAGTCTGAAATCGACCTGGGATGCTCGAGCTTGGTGGGGGAAGGGGCATCCACCATTACTGAGGCTTGAGTAGGCGGTTTTCCTTTCACAGCATAAACAAAGCCACCAGAACCAGAACACTTGAAGTGGGCGGAGTGAGCCACAGTTCTGCAAAACTGCTGTAGCCAGATTGCCTCTCTAGATTCCTCTTCTATGGGCAGGGCATCTTTGAAATAAAGGCATCAGCCCCAGTCAGGGCTTATAGATAAAACTGCCTTCTCCCTGGGACAGAGCACCTGGGGGAAGGGGTGGCTGTGGGTACAGCTTCAGCAGACGTAAGCATTCCTGCTTGCTGGCTCTGAAAAGAGCAGCAGATGTCCCAACACAGTTCTTGAGCTCTGCTAAAGGACAGACTGCTTCCTCAAGTGGGTCCCTGACCCCTGTGCCTCCTGACTGGGAGACACCTCCCAGCAGGGGAAACAGACACCTCATACAGGAGAGCTCTGGCTGGCATCTGCCGGGTGGCCCTCTGGGATGAAGCTTCCAGAGAAAGGAACAGGCAGCAATCTTTGCTGTTCTGCAGCCTCCGCTGGCAATACCCAGGCAAAGAGGGTCTGTAGTGGACCTCCAGTGAACTCCAGCAGACCTGCAGCAGGGGGGCCTGTTAGAAGGAAAACTAACAAACCGAAAGGAATAGCATTAACATCAATAAAAAGGACGTCCATGTAGAAACCCCAACATCAAAGATCAAAGGTAGATAAATCCACAAAGATGACGATAAACCAGCACAAAAAGGCTGAAAATTCCAAAAACCAGAACGCCTTTCTCCTACAAAGGATCACAACTCCTTGCCAGCAAGGGAACAAAACTGGATGGAGAATGAGTTTTACGAATTGACAGAAGTAGGCTTCAGAAGATAGGTAATAACAAACTCCTCTGAGCTAAAGGAGCATGTTCTAACCAAATGCAAGGAAGATAAGAACCTTGAAAAAAGGTTAGACAAATTTCTAACTAGAATAACCAGTTTAGAGAATACATAAATGACGTGATGGAGCTGAAAAACACAGCATGAGAAGTTCGTGAAGCATACACAAGTATCAATAGCTGAATCAATCAAGCAGAAGAAAGGATATCAGAGATTGAAGATCAACTTGGAATATGGAAGTATTTGAAAAGACCAAACCTACATTTTACTGGTGTACCTGAAAGTGATGGGGAGAATGAAAACAAGTTGGAAAACACTCTTCAGGGTACTATCCAGGAAGACTTCCCCAATCCAGCAAGACAGGCCAACATTCAAATTCAAGAAATAGAGAGAACACCACAAAGATACTCCTCGAGAAGACCAAACCCAAGACACATAATTGTCAGATTCACCAAGGTTGAAATGAAGGAAAAAATGCTAAGGGCAGCCCGAGAGAAAGGTCAGGTTACCCACAAAGGGAAGCCCATCAGACTAACAGCAGATCTCTCTGCAGAAACCCTGTAAGTCAGAAGACAGTGAGGGCCAATATTCAACATTCTTTAAGAAAAGAATTTTCAACCCAGAATTTCATATCCACCTGAACTAAGCTTCGTAAGCAAAGGAGAAATAAAATCCTTTCCAGACAAGCAAATGCTGAGAGATTTTATCACCACCAGGTCTGCCTTACAAGAGCTCCTGAAGGAAGCACTAAACATGGAAGGGAAAAACTGGTACCAGCCACTACAAAAACGTACTAAATGGTAAAGACCATTGACACTATGAAGAAATCGCATCAACTGTGGGCAAAAAACCAGGTAGCATCATAACGACGGGATCAAATTCACACATTACAATATTAACCTTAAATGTAAATGGGCTAAATGCCCCAGTTAAAAGACACAGACTGGCAAATTAGATAAAGAGTCATGATCCATTGAGGTGCTGTATTCAGAGATCAATGCAACAAGAAGAGCTAACTCTCCTAAATATATATGCACCAAGTACAGGAGCACCCAGATTCATAAAGCAAGTTCTTAGAGACCTACAAAGAGATTTATACTCCCACACAATAATAGTGGAATACTGTAAAACCCTACTGTCAATATTAGACAGATCGATGAGACAGAAAATTGGCAAGGATATTCAGGACTTGAACTCAGCTCTGGACCAAGCAGACCTAATAGACATCTACAGAGCTCTCCACCCCAAATCAGCAGAACATATTTTCTTCTCAGCACCACATCACACTTATTCTAAAATTGACCACGCGCACACACACACACACACACACACACACAATTTCAGGTCAATATCCCTGATGAACATCAGTGTGAAAATTCTCAATAAAATACTGGCAAATCGAATCCAGCAGCACATCAAAAAGCTTATCCACCACGATCAAGTTGGCTTCACCCTTGGGATGCAAGGCTGGTTAAACATACACAAATTAATAAATGTAATCCATCACGTAAACAGAACCAGTGACAAAAACCACATGATTATCTCAATAGATGCAGAAAAGGCCTTTGATAAAATTCAACAACCCATCATGCTAAACACTCTCAATCAACTAGGTATTGATGAAACATATCTCAAAATAATAAGAGCTATTTATGACAAACCTATAGCCAGTATCATACTGAATGGTCAACAGCTGGAAGCCTTCCCTTTGAAAACCTGCACAAGACAAGGATACCCTCTTTCACCACTCCTATTCAACATGATATTGGAAGTTCCAGCCAGGGCAGTCAGGCAAGAGAAGGAAATAAAGGGTATTCAAATAGGAAGAGAGGAAGTCAAATTGTCTCTGTTCGCAGATGGCATGATTGTATATTTAGAAAACCCCATCGTCTCAGCCCCAAGTCTCTTTAGGCTGATAAGCAACTTCAGCAAAGTCTCAGGATACAAAATCAATGTGCAAAAATCACAAGCATTCCTATACACCAATAATAGAGAGACAGAGAACTAAATCATGAGTGAACTCCCATTCAGAGTTGCTACAAAGAGCATAAAATTCCTAGGAATAAAATTCACAAGGGATGTGAAGGACTTTTTCAAAGAGAACTACAAACCACTTCTCAAGGAAATAAGAGACGACACAAACAAATGGAAACACATTCCATGCTCAGGGATAGGAAGAATGAATATCTTGAAAATAGCCTTCCTGGCCAAAGTAATTTATAGATTCAATGCTATCCCCATCAAGCTACCACTGACTTTCTTCATAGAATTAGAAAAAATTACTTTAAATTTTGTATGGAAAAAAAAAGAGCCCATATAACCAAGACAGTACTAAGCAAAAAGAACAAAGCTGGAGGCATCACACTACCTGACTTCAAACTATACTACAAGGCTACAGTAACCAAAACAGCATGGTATTGCTACCAAAACAGATATGTAGACCAACAGAACAGAACACAGGCCTCAGAATTAATACCACACATCTACAACCATCTTGTGTTTGACAAACCTGACAAAAACAAGCAATGAGGAAAGGATTCTCTATTTGATAAATGGTGTTGGGAAAACTGGCTAGCCATATGCAGAAAAAGGAAACTGGTCGCCTTCCTTACACCTTTTACAAAAATTAACTTAAAATGGATTAAAGACCTAAAACCATAAAAACTTTAGAAGAAAACCTAGGCTATACCATTCAGGACATAGTTATGAGCAAAGACTTCTTGACTAAAACACCAAAAGCAATGGCAACAAAAGCCAAAATTAACAAATGGGATCTAATTAAACTAAGGAGCTTCTGCACAGAAAAAGAAACTATCATCAGAGTGAACAGGCAACCTACAGAATGGGAGAAAATTTTTTCAATCTATTCATCTGACAAAGGGCTAATACCCAGAATCTACAAAGAACTTAAACAAATTTACAAGAAACAAACAACCACATGAAAACATGGGCAAATGATATGAACAGACATTTCTCAAAAGAAGGCGTTTATGTAGCAAACAAACATATGAACAAAAGCTCTTCATCGCTGGTCATTAGAGAAATGCAAATCAAAATCACAATGAACTACCATCTCACGCCATTTAGAATAGCGATCATTAAAAAGTCAGGAAACTGCTGATGCTGGAGAGGATGTGGAGAAATAGGAACACTTTTACAATTTTGGTTGGAGTTTAAATTAATTCAACCATTATGGAAGACAGTGTGGCAATTCCTCAAGGATCTAGAACTAGAAATACCATTTGACCCAGCAATCCCATTACTGGTTATATACCCAAAGGATTATAAATCATTCCACATAAAGACACATGCACATGTATGTTTATTGCAGCACTGTTCACAATAGCAAAGACTTGGAACCAACCCAAATGCCCATCTATGATAGAATGGATACAGAAAATGTGGCACATATACACTACTGAATACTATGCAGCTGTAAAAAGGATGAGTTCATGTCCTTTGCAGGGAGATGGATGAAGCTGGAAACTATCATTCTCAGCAAGCTAACACAGGAACAGAAAACCAAACACTGCATGTTCTCACTCATAAATGGGATTTGAACAATGAGAACACATGGACACAGGGAGGGGAACATCACACAATGGGGCCTGTCAGGCAGTGGGGGACTAGGGGAGGGATAACATTAGGAGAAATACCTAATATAGATGACGGGTTGATGGATGGAGCAAACCACCATGGCAGGCGTATACCTATGTAACAAACCTGCATGTTCTGCACATGTATCCCAGAACTTAAAGTATATATATATATATGTGTGTGTGTGTGTGTGTGTGTGTGTATACCCTGCTGACTTTGTGCATTTTGTATCCTGCAACTTTACTGAATTTATCAGTTTTAAAATTTTTTTGGTGTATTCTTTAGGTTTTTCCAAATATAATATTACACCCTCTGCAAACAAGGATAATTTGACTTTTTTCTTTCTAGTTTGGATGCCTTTTATATCTTTCTCTTGTCTGATTGCTCTAGCTAAAATGTCCAGTACTATGTTAAATAACAGTGATGAAAGTGAGCTTTCTTATCATGTTCCGGATCTTAAAGGAAAGGCTTTCAGTTTTTCCCCAGTCAGTATGATACTAGCTTTTAGTCTGTCATATATGGCTTATATTATTCTTTCTATCCCCAGTTTTTTTAGGGTGTTTATCATGAAGGGGTGTTGAATTTTATCAAATGCCTTTTCAGCATCAATTGAAATGATCATATGGTTATTGTTCTTCATTCTGTTGATATGACTTATCACAATAATTGATTTGTTTATGTTGAGCCATCCTTGTATCCCAAGGACAAATCCACTTGGTCATGATAAATGATCTTTTACATTTATTGTTGAATTTTGTTTGCTAGTATTTTGTTGAGAATTTTCACAGCAATATTCATCAGAGATACTGGCCTGTAGTTTTCTTTTTTTTCTTTCTTTTTTTTTAAATGTGTCTTTGTTGGGTTTTGGAATCAGAGTAGTACTGATTTCATAGAATGTGTTTGGAAGCAGTCTTCCTCCCCTGTTTTTCAGAACTGTTTGAGTAGGATTGGTATTAGTTCTTCTTTAAATGTTTTGTAGAATTCAACAGGAAATTGTTGGGTTGCAGGCTTTTCTTTATGGGAGACTCTTCAGCTTCGATCTCATTACTTTGATCTAATTTCTTCGATCTTGTTACTTTGATCTCATTTCAGCTTCAATCTCATTACTTGTTATTGGTCTGCTCAGGTTTTGTACTTCTTCATGGTTCAATCTTGGTGGGTTATTTGTGTCTAGGAAGTTGTCTGTTTCTTCTAGATTTTCCAATTTATTGGCATGTAGTTGACGACAGTAGCCACTAATGATCCTTTGAATTTCTCAGTATTAGTTGTAATGTCTCCTTTTATATTTATTTACTTATTTGTATTTGTTTGGATTTTCTCTCTTATTTATTTAATCTTTTTTATTTATTTGAATCTTCTCTCTTCTTTGATCAGCTTGTCTGGCTTATGGTTTGTCAATTTTTCTTAACTTTAAAAAATATCAGCCTTTTGTTTCATTGATTTTTTGCATGATTTTTGTTTCAATTTCATTGATTTTGTTCTCATGTTTATTTCTTTTTTCTAGTGATTTGGGGTTTGGTTTGCTCTTGCTTTTCCAGTTGTTTAAGATATCTCATCAGATTGCTTATTTGAAGTTTTACTTCTTTTTGATGTACACACTCATAGCTATAAACTTTTCTCTTAGTACTGCTATTACTGTATCCCATAAATTTTTGTATGTTGTGTTTTTATTATCATTTGTTTTAAGAAAATTTTTCCATCTTAATTAATTGATTGACCCACTGGTGATTCAGAATCATACAGTTTAATTTGTGTATTTATGTAGTTTCCAAAATTTCTCTTGTTATTGTTTTCTCATTTTATTTCACTGTGTTTAGAAAAGATTCATGGTATTATTTCAATTTTTGTGAATGCTTTAAGACTTGTTTTATGACCTAAGATGTGGTCTTTTTTACAATGATCCATGTACTGAGTAGAGCACTGTGCATTCTACAGCAGTAGGATGAAATGTTCTGTAAATATCTATTATGTTAATTTGGCCTATAAATACAGATTAAGTCCATTCAATACTTCTTTGTTGATATTCTGTCTGAAAGATCTGTCCAGTGCTGAAAGTGGGGTATTGAAGTCTCCAGTTATTATTGTATTGGGGCCTATCCTCTCTTTAGCTTTAATAATATTTTCTTTATATTTTGGGGTGCTCCAGTGTTGGGTGTATATATATTTAAATTGTTGTATTTTCTTGTTGAATTGACTCCGTCGTTATATAATGATATTCTTTGTCTCTCATAGTTTTTTTTCTTGAAATCTAGTTTTTCTGAAATAAGTGTAGCTACTCATGCTCTTTTTTGTTTGCCTTGGCATGACATATCTTATTCCTTTCCTTTATTTTCAGTCTATATATGTCTTTATAGGTGAAGTGTGTTTCTTGTAGGCAACAAATCAATGATTCTTGTTCTTCCATCCATTCAGCCAGTCTGTTTTGATTGGAGAGTTTAGTCTATTTACATTCATTGTTATTACTGGTAAGTAAGGACTTACTCCTGCCATTTCATTGTTTGAGCTTTGGTAGTTTATGGTATTCTCCTCCTCCTTTTTTTTCCCTTCCTGTGTTCCTTTTAGAGAAGGTGGTTTTCTCTGGTAATACTGTTTAGTTTCTTGCATTATATATATCTTTTGGACCCCTTGTATTTTTTTGCTTAAAGGTTAACATAGGGATTGCAAATTTTATTTTATAAACCATTGTTTTAATCTCATGACAACTTACACTGTTTGCATAAACTCGCAAACAAACAAACAAGCCAAAAGGAAGCATAACAATAACTTTATGCCTTAGCTTCATTCTCCAACTTTTAAACTTTTAGTTGTTTCTATTTAAATCTCATTTTACTATGTCTGAAAATGTAGTTGTAGTTACTATTTTTTATTCATTCATTGTTTAGAGTTTCTATATAAAGTAAGAGTATTTACACACCACAGTTACTGTGTTGTAATATTCTGTTTTTTCTCTATAATTACTATTAATATTACCAGTGAGGTTTGTACCATCAGATAATTTCTTATTGCTCATTAATGTTCTTTTGTTTCTCATTGAAGCACTTCATTTAGCATGTCACTTAGAATAGGTCTAGGTCTGGTATTGATAATATGTCTCAGCTTTGGTTTGTCTGGGAAAGTCTTTATTTCTCCTTCATGTTTCAAGGATGTTTTTCCCAGATATGCTATTCTAGGGTAAATATATTTTTTTCCTTCAGCATTTTAAATATATCATGCCACTATTTACTGGCCTGTGAAGTTTCCATTGAAAAGTCTGCTTCCAGATGTAATGGAGATCCATTGTATGTTATTTGTGTCTTTTCTTTTGCTGCTTTTACTATCTTTTATTTATCTTAGGCCTTTGGGAGTTTGATTATGAAATGCTTTGAGTTAGTCTTCTTTGGGTTAAATCTACTTGGTATTCTATAACCTTCCTGTATGTTGCTATTGATATCTTTCTCCAGGTTTGGGAAGTTCTCTGTTATTATCCCTTTGAATAAGCTTTCTACCACTACATCTTTCTCTGCCTGCTCTTTAAGGCCCAAAACTTAGATTTGCCTTTTTGAGTCTATATTCTAGATCTTGTGTGTGTGCTTCATCGTTTTTGTCTTTTTCTTTTATCTCCTCTGACTGTGTATTTTTAAATAGCCTGTTTTCAAGCTCATGAATTTATTCTTCTACATGACTGATTCTACTTTTAAGACTCTAATGCATTCTTCAGTATGCCAATTACATTTTTTAGCTCCAGAATTTCTGCTTAATTATTTTTGATTATTTCTACATTTTAATTAAATTTATCTGATAGAATTCTGAATTCCTTCCTGTGTTATGTTGAATTTCTTTGAGTTTTCTCAAAACAACTGTTTTGAATTCTCTATCTAAAAGGTCACATATCTCTGTTTCTCCAGTTTTTGTGCCTGGTGTTTTATTTAGTTCATTTGGTGAGGTCATGTTTTCTAGAGGGTCTTGATGCTTGTATATATTCCTCAGTGTCTGGGAATTGAAGTGTTAGGTATTTTTTTGTATTCATCTCAGTCTGTGTTTGTCTGTACCTATCCTTCCTGTGACGGCTTTCCAGATATTTGAAAGGACTTGGGTGATACAATCTAAGCTGTATGTCTCTTAGGGAGCACCCTAAGCCCAGTTAGCTCTGTGACTCTTGCAGACTCCTAGAGGTACCACCTTGATGGTCTTGGACAAGATTGCAGAGAATTCTCCAGATTTTTAGGACAGAGATTTTTGTTCTTCTCCCTTACTATTTCCCAAGAAAAGGAGTCTTTCTCTCTGTTCTGAGTCACCTAAAGCTAGAGGTGGAGTGACACAAGCACTGCTATGGCCACCACTTCTATGACTGCACTGGGTCAGATCTGATGCCACCACAGCACTGAGTCTCACCCAAGGCCTGATGTAACCCTTCCCTGGTTACCTACCACCTATGTTCGCTTAAGGACCTGGGGCTCTACAATGAGCAGGTAGAAAAGCCTCCAGACCTGTGACCTTCCCTTCAGAGTGGTGAGCTCCCCCAGACCCCTGGCATATCCAGAGGTGCTGTCTGGGAGCCAGGCCCTAGAGTCACATACCTTAGAAGTGTAATTGTGTATTCTATTGTACTGTGACTGCCCTGGCACTCAAACCACAAGACAGAGTCCTTTTCACTCTTCCCTCCCTTTCTTAAATGCAGAGGAGCCTCACCCAGTGGCTACCAGTACCATAGACCCACAGGGAGTACTGCCAGACTACCACTGATGTTCCCTTAAGACCCAGGGCTGTTCACTCAGCTTGTGTTGAATACTGCCTGACTTCAGGGCAGTGGGCTCCCCTCTTGCCCAAGGCAGGTACAGAAATGCTGTAATAGAGCCAAGTCCTGGAATAAGTCCCCTCAAAGGCTGGATTGGTGCTCTATTATCCTGTGGCAGAGCTGGTACCTAAGGTAGCGAGACAAAGTCCCATTTACTTTTCTCTGTACTTTTCTCTTATGGAAGGAGTCTTGCCCTGTAGCCTCCATAGCTGGGAGTGTGTTGAGTCTCACCTGAAGCCAGCAAGTCTCAGTGTCTCATAGCCCTTGATGTAGTATCTGGGTATCACTGCTGGTTATTCAGGGGCTAAGGGCTCTTCAGTTAGCAGGTGATGACTTCTTCCAGGTCTTGGTCATTCCCTTCAAGGCAGAAGGTTCCCTTATGGCCCAGGATGTGTCCAGAAATGTTGCTCAGGAGGAACGTCCTGGAAAAGGTGCCTAATGACTGACCAGTGCCCTCTTCTGCTGTGGCTGAGCTGGTATTCAAGATGCAAGACCAAGTCCTCCGCACTCTTATCTCTCCTCTCCTTAAGCAGAAGGAGGGGGTCTCTTTTGGAACCGTGAGCTGTGCATCCTGGGGTTGGGGGGGGTTGATGTAAGCATTCCCTTAGCTGCCTCGTTTGGTGTCTAAATAGGTTTCATACACAACCAGTTCACTCTCTCTGGCCCTAGTTTAACACTTCGGCTTGCTTAGGAGTTGCAGTCCTCTTGGTGTTGACTGTTTTTCAAGTTTATTTGCAGCCCCAAAACACTTTAGCCCATGGTGGTGAGGCTTGTGGGAACTCAAGTTTGGACCACTAGGATTGTCAATTCCCCTCTGGCTAGGGCTGGTTTAAATGCTCTCTTGTTGGTCGGGCATCAGCTGAGTTTGGTCGGGTTTTGCTTTTTGTTATAAGAGGGCAACACTGAGTTCAATGCCTCCCAATTGCTATGATTTCCATCTCCTCAGACACAGAAATGGTCTCCACAAGAAACTTCAAAAGACAGAGGAGCCAGGGGGATTTGGGAGGGGTAGCATCAGAGAACAAGACTTTTCTTTTTTTTTGTACTTCTTCAGTGCCTCTTTTAGTGATTTTGAAGTTACAATTAGGTACTATGAGTGCTCACCTGATTTTTGGTTCTTATGAAGGGGTGTGTGTGTGTGTGTGTGTGTGTAGATAGTTGTTAAGTTGATATCCTTTGGTGGGGAAGACGATTGGTGAAACCTATTCTGCCATCTTGCCTTGAAGACCTGATTAAAATTTTGGAGACAATAATAATTTAACTTTTTTACCAAAAATTATTTGTGAAAATTATATATGAAATATCTTAAGTTGGTTCATGACATATTTGATATAATTTGTGACAAATATATCACATCAATTATATAAGTCAACTTTAATCTTTATTATTAGAGATCCCATGTTCAAGTTTGCTTATAAATGCAAGAATTAGTGGCAGTGTGTTTTACAAATTTATATCAGAGGATAATCTTATTTTTTCATTATTAGACCCTCTTTGTTATTGTGCTTTCTTTTGGTTTGTCTCTAAAATGAGTACCAATAGAATCCTTTTGATTTCAAATGTATTTTGAGATGTATAAATACATATCACTTTGATTAAAAATCATTCACAAAAATATTTGGTAAAATGTATTACATACATGCTGGAGACTTTACAACATTTTACTAGGCTTATTCATTTTATTATGGTAGATCATTTGTGAGAATCCAGGTTGTGGGGGGCATGTATAGATTGTGCACAAAAGATAAAATAATAGATATGACTGGTAGTATCTTGTTGGTAGATAGTGAACTAGGAAATAGGGATGTAGCACATATTTAGACACACATGTCATAACATACACATGCATGCACATATATGCAAACATACTTTTTCTGCCTTCAGAGTCATGTATAGAAACATATACAGTCCTATAAAGAAATAGAATTTTTTATATATATATATAGTTATTAGAGCACTGAAGGCAATGAAAAACATTACAATTGTACACATAGAAACCATTGGTCTGGCTACTGTATAATAGGGTAAGTAGCTCGATTTTCAGAATGTTGTGGGGTTGGAGAAAAAATAGCTTCGACCTTCTTAGGGCATACTTTTGGATATTCTTTCCAAAGGCCAAGGGACAAACAAGACCAAATTCTCAGTCCATGCGTCACATCTGGCTCTCACTCTAATCTGATACAACCGTCATCACTACACAGTGATAGCGAGTACTTTTCTGTTTTCTGCTGTAAAAAAATTAATTTGTCAGTTGCAGTGGTCTGTGAGCAGCTGTCTGAACACCGAAGCATATAGCACCCCCATCATAGGAGGTTAGCTGTAATAGGAGTAGGTGGTCCTGTAATTATATGATTTTATGTAGACCATTTTAGAAGCCTTCTAAATGAAAATCTCTTCCTGACAAGAGTAATGACAAAAAGATAATTTATTGGAAAGCAGTCAGATTGTATAAGGCTGTTAAATTACTCTACTACAGGTGAATCAGGAGCTAAGTGTGTTAAATTGGTGGTAGCTGAATTGTGACTGATAACACTCAATGGTCGTACCATATTATGTTTGCTTAGAACATGTTTCATGCTCTATTCATATTGTTATCAGAAGTACAATCTCTATATAAAGGAGAAAGTAAAAATATTTCCTCTAGTAGATAATTATAGACATTTATATATAGTCAATGGGATATTAATAGGAAAATCATATACTTTATTTTCCAAACTGGAACACTTTTGACAGTGAAAGTGACCACTATTAGTAATTACATCACAACAACAGGCATAAACAAGGAAGCAGTTTCAGAGAAATTGGGATGTATAGTTACTCTAAGAATGAGATATACAACTTGACAAGATAGTTCCACAGGTGACTCAGGCCTGGGCAGCAGTGAAACGCCTTGCCTTCTGCCTTCTACTGAAGTGACATTTGTATAAATGAATTGGTTTCCATGTTGTAGGTATTCATTTATAATAGGAGGATATAATATAGTTCCTGAGCACATTGTTTGTATTGGTTTTGCTTTAGAGCCCTAGAAATGTTTGAATGTGGTAGTGTGTTGCAGCATCATTAAATGGAGATGGCTGGTACAATGGGTGTTATCCAAAATGTTATATTTCCATAATTCCCAGTAGTGTTTTGACCCCCTTGGTCTACCTCCAGTTTGTTTCCTTCTTAGAATTTTTGTGGGAGGCTGATTTCCGATTTAAGAAAACATGTTATATTTTATTTGTTTCCTCTTTTAACTCTATTTTTCTGTACAACTGACTAATATGAATATTGTAGTTAATAGAGGCTGACAAGAAACACTCTTAATTCTCTTGTTTGCTCTGATGATATCTCACTGTGGCCTCTTAGATAGATGACTAAGTGGTTTTTTTGATGTCTTTGTGAAGTTTTATAATAGAATAAACTGGGTAAAGTGCATTTTATGGGGCTTACTTAGGTTTTTAGTTTAAAGACAATATAGCCACGAGGAGTAGTACTATTTCAATAGAACCCCAAACTAAGTCCTTTTCATCCACAATTTTTAAATTCTCTGTTAAAAATGTCATTGTAGAGATGATCTTTATACTTTTGAAAAGTACCTAATTAGATCAATCATTCCAGGTGTCTAAATTATTTTTACAAAAAATGGTTTCAGAGTTCAGGTCCAACTTGTAAAATGATGGCAAAAATTATTTTAGCTGTGAGTTGCTTGGCTTATTCATGTTTCTTTTTGTCTTTCTGCACCTTTGGTATATTGCTAGATTTCCATAATTTTCATAATAGTTTGAAGAAAACCACAGTTAAGTTTAAAATTTGTTGTGACTGTGAAACTTTGCTGTTGAAAGATAAGGACACCCCACCCTGTTCATTGGCTAAGGGGAAATATAATCAAAGTATTCCCTTTGTTCAGTCCATAGTCAACTTGCATTGTTTCTTAATTTGTGTCTTTAGATTCTGGGATATGTTCAGTTTAGAAAGTTCATTTTTACTCTGTCAGCATCTTTCTTTTAAAACAATTTCTCATTTGTACACAAATATTTTAGTCTCTTCAACCTTAACTTTTGTAAGCTACACAAATGTTACTGTATATCTTATATTATACTGCAGTATCTTTTTTGAAGGAGAATACATAATGTTGGTTGCCTTTTATAATTAAGTTACTATGGATCAACCTTTTATGACAAATAACAGACAATTTTGTTATGAGTCTTATGTTACACTGTGATGCAGTTGTCTCTACTTTTCCATGCCCCCAATAAGGGGGTTTTCATTCTACTTCAGCTTCCTTTTATCCAGTGACATGTGCATAAAAGATCATGTTGAGCTTAGCAGTGATTCTGACAGTGCTCAGCACAAAGTAGATGCTCAGTACTTCTTTGCTGGATCTAAGTTAGCTATCGAATTTCTTTTTGCATCTCATAAAGATACATGTGTTGAGATATGATTACTTAAGGAATATTCAGGACAATGGGGAGCTGTGATGGTTGCTTTAGGCTGGGTTTGTTTTACCTACAACGGAGAAAAGAGTGACTACCACCCAAAATTTGTTTTGTATTCTGAGAAGTCAGGTTTATTTCATAACTTGAAAAAAATGTCAGTGTTTATTCAAATGAAGAAGGAAAAAATTTCAAATAGTATGCATCCACATAGAGCTCGGCTTAAAATCAGGGACATTTGTGGCATTTCTCCCCCTTTGGCCTCCTCCATCTGTCAACTTTTTGAGAAGGGTGTGTATGTTTCCATAAAATTCAGTTGGCTGACAGTAATAACATAAAACTTATTTTAGAGATTATCATTGTATATTTTTAATTTTTTTATTGGTACATGATATTTGTACATATTTATGGGATACATGCTAACTTTTGTTACATGCATAGAATGTGTAATGTTTAGCCAGAGGGGTATCCAACATGTTGAGTATTTAGCATTTCTATGTGTTGGGAACATTTCAAGTCCTCTGTTTTAGCTGTTTTGAAATATACAATACATTGTTGTTAACTATAGTCACACCCTACCCTGGTATAGAACATTAGGACTTATTCTAACTCTATGTGTGTACCCGTTAACCATTAATTATATAGGCATCCCAAATAGAACACTTAATGAAGAACCCTGAAGGAACTGAACTTTACTTCTTTGAGAAAGAAAATTGCATAATAGTGCTTAAGAAAAATGTGTATATTTAATTTCATACTGATAATGTTGGTTCTTAATGGTATTTCACTGTACTAATGGATTTTCTCATTTTGTATTACTTTCATTTTAAACATGAGAGAGCCTAGTTTTTAAAAAGTTTATTTTATTAGTATACCAGTTCTTAATTTCAAAAATGTTTAGCATAATAAAAATAACCAAAATAAAATTCAGGCAGGTCCTCTTCATTTAAATGCTCAGTGGCTTTATACTTGAGTACTTGATTATACAATTTACAGTAATATTAGTTACGGTATGGCACATGGAAATTCTATTTTGCCATTTCCTGTGCTCATTCAGTTTCCTTTGATTTAAAAATTATTAAAATTGAATAAATATTCAGCACCAGATAAGAAAAGTTTTATTTCAAAGTGAAGCAGTACAAAAGTTAATGGCCATATTTTGAACAATGTACTATGAAGTGGATTCCTTTAATTGTTCACTTATTAACAAGATAACTGGAAAAAGGGAGAAAGAACACAATGTTTATGTTATTTGTGACCTATATTGCCCTTCAAATACTGAAGTAACACATTGGACTTAAGAATTGTAAGAGGAATAAAGATTATAAAGCATATACAAAAATCCATTATTTCTGGCTTTCTCTTACATCAGTCATGGAAAAATTTGGCATGGGAGAGAAAAGTGATGGAATTATCTGTATCTTCTATAATACTAATAAAGAACATCATAAAAATGTCTTAATCAAAGTTTTCCAGCAAGACAATGGTTTGTGTAACAGATACATCTGATGTAGCAGAATTTTCTTTCTTTTACCGGTGCCAAATATAGGTTCATAAATATATTACTGAAGACATTTTAATTTTGAAAGCCTTGCCCTTCTACTTCAGAGATAAAAAATTATTTTTGAAATACAAGGAACATTATTCTTGAAATATAAAGAAACTGCCCTGTGGTCAATGATAGTCTTAACTACTTGTCAGTCAAAAGCAGAAGTTTGTTGAGACATTTAATTACAAGGTAATGTAGTCATCAAAATGTCATTGTGGTAACTGACAGCTCATTTTGGACTGAAAGTGTGCAACTACCTCCCCTGAGGTCAGAGATATTTGGAGGTTAACTTAGTAATGACAAATCCTTTATTATCACATTATGACATTGAAAAAATGCAGTTACACTAATGAATTAATAACAGTAATAAAATGACAGTCATAATTGCATAATGTACAAGTTGTCAACTGCGTTTTTTTTTTACATGGTTGGAATTTTTATTTTATCAGTATATTTGCAGTATATTAATTGTCCCGAATATGGCACAGACACAGAAGGATTTCTAAAATTTTTCAAATGCCATGGTCTATACTTATGGGAATCCAGTGTATCCATACTTTGATTCTACTTATCTTCTTCCCACCTCTTTCTCTTCTGCTATTTTACAAAGCTTTAAAATAAATAAGGAGAATTTGCAATTACCACCAGACCCAGTGTTAATGTGTACTTAACGTCCTTTTTATCTCAGAAAGCTTTGACTTCTGTCTGAAGAAAATTTTGGCCTAAATGTCTTGTACTTAATGCATTCAGAAGAAAATGAAAGGAAAAGGACACGGTTTTATATATATTTATTTTATTTTATTATTTTATTTTAAATAGCAGCAGATGCAATCTTTGACTTCCTAACTTTGCATAAATATAGAAAGTAGATCTCCTTAGTATCTAACTTCCTTCTGCCTTGAAATCTTCCAGTTAATGTAACTAGGAGCTGGCTAATAATAGGTTTATGTGTCTAGTGATCTAGCCATGAGTTGGCACTTGACAGTTGACATTTATTTATAAAGAGAATTTGTGGAAAAAACGATGAGTTGGCTACTGTTTTTATTGACCTGAATTATAGAGAATGAGTTGTATTCCTTTTCAAACTTTTCCGTGGGATAACAGAAGAGCTTTTAAAATGGTGATTTGCCCGTTCTTTTTATATTTGCTTGCAATTCTTTATTTATATCTTCTCCTGAGTGCACTTAGAAACTTCTGGGTGTGCTGGGAAGGAAAGGTTTGCTCTTTGGTACTCAAGTCAGAAAGTTTACCCAAGTCTCTGCTAGGACCATAGCTTTAATAAACTGTTAAAAAGGACTGATTTCTTTGAGAGAAGTTTGAAAGTAGTATACAATAGCTTTTAGATTATGTATTACTTATATATATTTATATAGCATATATATTTTATATATAATAATTAGGAAGCTTATGTTATTTTTTCCCCAAAGGAGAGAAGGAATGCTCCAGAGTCAAATATGTTTTAGGGGAGCCTAAATATTCTTAGGAACTCATTGGTAATATGTCTGTGAATTGGCAGTGTTTTTGCAAGTTTGAAAAGACTATAAATGATAATAACCAATATGTATTGAGTAAATTTTACTGTGTTCTCAGCAATTATTAAGAATATGGCAATGGTAACACAATCTTCCCAAAATGTATGAAGAGGTACTATTATTATCTTCGTATTGCAGATGAGAAACTGAAGCACAGGGCGAGTAAGTAGCTTGCCTCAAATTATACATCTATTGTGTTGTGGAGGTGGGATTCAAACCCAGACATTGTGACCCCATAGTCCATGTTCTTAGGCCACTAAGGATATTGGAGGAAAACATACTGTAAATAACACTTACCAGGAATCAGGAGACGTGAATTCTAGTTTTACTGCTACTAAATAGTCCTTATGGTCTTGCACAAGGTTACTCTCTGGTCCCAAGTTTCCTCACTCCCAAAAATGGACAAGTTCATGGATCTGTAATCTGGTTTTATGAGAACTTCGAAAGCAGACATTCTTTTTGCATTCACTCTTTGATCATAGAGCTTTCCATTTTAATGTGTATCATTTGTTATGTTGGCTATAGAGGGTGAGGTTAAACAAAAAGCAATATGGGTCCAAATGTGAAATAGAACATATTGGTCTGAGCTGTCCAAAGACAGAATAGATTTATTTAAACAAATGGTGCATTTACCGTCAACTGGCAATGTTCAATCAGAGGATGGATGACCAGTTAGTGGGGTACTGAAGAGAGGACTCAAGTATCAGTTGGGAACTGGGATAGATCAGAAGACTTTTAATATTTCTTTCTGTCTTGGGATTTTACGCTTCTGCAAATCTCATCAATATTTCATTCATTCATTTAACAAAAGCAGTCTACCTGTAATGATATCTAAGCACATATGTATAATTATGTGAGCATACTATATATATCTTTCTGTACCTATAACCTGACTTATAGAGTGAATCTTGCATGGATTTCATCTATTAAAATAATACATACTATTCAAAGTGATCTACAGATTCAGTGCAATACCTAACAATGCCATTCTTCACAGAAATCAAAAACACAATCTGAAAATTCATGTTGAACCACAAAAGACTCCGAATAGTCAAAGCAATATTGAGTAAAACAAAGCTGGAGGTATCACACTACCTGACCTCAAAATATAATATGGTTATAATAACCAAAACAAGCATGGCATTGACATAAAAACAGACACATAAACTACTGAAACAAAGTAGAGAGCCCAGATAAATCCATGCATTTACAGCCAACAGATTTTTGTGCCAAGTACACACAATGGGGGAAAGAAGAGTTGCTTCAATAAATGGTGCTGGGAAAACTGGATATCCACATGTGGAAGAATGGAACTAGACCCTTTTCTCTTACCCTATACAAAAATCACCTCAGAGTTGCCCTGGCAACAGCCTTCCCCCGACTACTCCTCTGTCTCTCCAGTGAAAAATGGGCCCCTGCTTGCCCACTGCTTGGAAGCTGCAAACTGTTGTCTCATGAATTTTGGATCCCATTTGGACTTTCGTAATCAGTGATGGCAGTAAAGGCATCAACATTGAGAGCTACTGAGTTTTGGCACTCTCATCAGGTGTATTTACGTTATTGGCAACATTATCATCATGTCATGGCTTGGATGCAAAGCCACCAGAATGCCTGCAGGAAGGCTGTGGAATCCTATTTCAGTCTTCCATGGTAATTTCCTCCTGCAGTTCTTCCCTGAAGAGCTTACGATAACCAGGCCAGGTATCCTATGTCCTTCTCTGACCATCACGTGACTTGGCAGAACTCCTACCTCAGTTCTACAGATTTTGGAAGGTCTGGGCGGCATCCACATGACAACAGTAGGATCCAGGCATCCATAAGAGAAGAACAAGCTTAGTCTAAAGAGGAGGAGATGGAGACCAAGTCAGATGGGGAGGTAGAATGTGACCTAAGCAATATGGAAGTCACCCAGGACCTCTGTCAGTACTTTGCAGAGACTCAGAGGCACAGAGAAGACCAATGGTGGCAGCAACAGCTGGATGCAGAATACCTGGATGACTACACGAATGCTGACCATGACCTGTACTACAACATCTACTGGTCAGTGGAGCCCCTGACTAAGAAGCCCAGTGAGAAGCAACAGACTGAGAATAAAGCATTTGTTTGGGAGAGTGCCACGAAGATCCAGGCCATGGAGGCTGCAGTGCAGCTGAGCTTTGACAAGCACTGTGACAGAAAAGCAGCCCAAGTATTAGCTGGTCATCACCCTGAAGTTCTGAGCACTGGGCACAGGGACCTCTGAGAGTGCTTTCTAACAGAGTTCCCAGCTTCGCCCTTTTTGGGGGGTACACACTCTATATCTCTCCTTCTGTACATTTCTCATGGAAAGGGGAATTTGTAGTGAGGCACAAGCATGTTCACCAAAGTCCCAGTTGACCTGTCATGGATGTATGTACTATGCCAGCCCCTTAGAGGTCAGCCAGATGTGTACTGTTGACAACATGTGAAATTTTCTCCTGACATAAAATGATAATGTTGTATATATTACACTCGTTTTTGATGTTGTCAATAACAGTTCAATTCATTAAAGTTCTTGCCTAGAAAAAAAATCAAATAAAAAAAGATTAAAGACCTAAATGTAAGTCTCGAAACTGTAGAACTACTAAAAGAAAAAGCACAGGAGAAATGCTTCATGATATTCGTCAGGGCAAGGATTTTTTGGATAAGACCCCAAATTATAGACTACAAAAGCAAAAATAGACAAATGGGATTTCATCAAACTAAAATGCTTCTGCATAGCAAAGGAAATAATTAGCAGAGTGAAGAGACAACATATAGAATGGGAGAAAATATTTATAAATAATGCATCTGACAAGGGGTTGATATCAGGAATATGTATAACAAAATCAGATAACTCGATGGCAGGAAAAAACCCTAAACAATCTGATTTAAAAATGGGCAAAGACCTGAATAGACATTTCTCAAAAGAAGATATACAAATTATGAATAACCAGTGGGTATATGACAAAATTTTTAACATCACTCATCATCAGGGAAATGCAAATCAAAACCACAATGAGATATCATCTCACACCAGTTAGAATGGCTGTCATCAAAAAGATAAAAAACTAACAAATGTTGACAATGATACAGTTAAAAGGGAACTCTTATACACTGTTGGTGGAAATGTAAATTAATATAGTCATATGGAAAATACTATGGAGGTTTCTCAAAAAAATGAAAAGTAGAACTACATGTAATTCAACAATCCTACCACTGAATATATATCCAAAGAAGCTGAAATTAATTTGTCAAAGAGATACCTATACTCCCGTCTCTATTCCAGCACTATTTGTATTAGCCAAGATATAAAATCAACCTAAATGTCCATCAAAAGATGAAGAGCTAAAGAAAATGTAGTATTTATAAACAATGGAATGTTACTCAGCTACAAAAAGGAATGAAATCCTGTTATTTGCAGCAGCATGGATAAACCTGGAGGACGATATGTTAGGTAAAATGAGCCAGGCACCAAAGGACAAATATCACATCATCTTACTCATATGTGAAACCTAAATAAGTTGATGTCTGTGATGGTTAGTACTGAGTGTCAACTTGATTGGATTGAGAGATACAGAGTAATAATTCTGGGTGTGTCTGTGTGGATGTTGCTGAAAAGAGATTAACATTTGAGTCAGTGGACTGGGGAATGCAAATCCAGCCTTAATCAAGTGGGCAAAATCTAATCAGCTTCCAGCAAATACAAAGCAGGCAGAAAAACATGAAAAGGCAAGATGACCCTAGCCTCCTAGCCTACATGTGTCTCCTTGTGCTGGATGCTTCCTTCTCTCAAAAATTGGACTCCAAGTTCTTCAGTTTTGCAACTCGGACTGGCTCTCCTTGCTCCTCAACTTGCAGACAGCCTATTGTGGGACCTTGTGATTTTGTAAGTTAATACTCAATAAACTCATATATATATATCCTATTAATTCTGTCCCTCCCAGAGAACCTTGACTAATAAAGATTTTGGTACCAGAAGTGGGGTGATACTAGAGGAACAGAATATAAATGATGGAAATATAACTTTATTTCCTTGGTTTTGTGTTTTCTAAAGTTGGCTACTTAATATGAGTAGACCCAAAAATGCTAAAGACTCTACTTCTAGTAGTATGGAGAACACCGATAGTCCTTGGCATGAACTATTTGGAGAGTTATGCAAAATAAATGCATTTTATACTCCTGTTTACTGCTCATGAGAGGCAAGGAGTTTAGTGGCTCTATACATAATACCATTGGCCATATATGGAGAACCAAGGAATATAATGAATCTGGTTGGTTGCCCTGAAGTTCAGTGGACAAAGTGATGAAAAAAAATGATGAACTCAAGGATTCTGTCTCCTGACTTCAGAAGCAGATACTGAACCTCAAATCTGCTAAGATTGCCCTGAGTGAGAGTCTTATCTCCTATAGAGAATGAGCTGACATTGTAGAAAAACAGACACAAGCTCTTATCATGAAAGTGGCTAATCTGCAATGAAAGATGCATAGACTTCCTTGCCACGTGTCTACTGTTAAAGTGAGGGCATTTATTGGAAAAGAATGGGACCCTGCAACTTGGAATGGGGATGTGTGAGAAGACCCTGATGAAGCTGGGGACACTGTGTTTGCAAATTCTGAGGAACCTTTTTTGACAGAAGGAACAGCTTTCCCATCCCCAGTAGTGGCAACATCGCCTCCCTGACCCAGGCTGCCATCAGCCTTTCCACCTTTGTCTGAGGAGATAAACCCTGCACTGCCTGAGGCAACAGTGATGGCCTCCACTGAGGCAGTTGCCAGGCAGGATAATGTTGATTCTCCTCAGAAGCCACCCCCAACACCTCTGTTTGCTTCTAGACCTATAACTGGACTAAAGTCGTGGTGGGCCCCTAGAGGTGAGGTTGAGAGTGTGACCCCTGAGGAGGTGTGCTACACTTGAAAACAACTGTCTGAGTTCTCTAAATTATATAAACAGCAATCTGGAGAACAGGAATGGGAATGGATACAAAGGGCATGGGATAATGGTGGAAGCAACATAGAGTTGGTTCAGGCGGAATTTATTGATTTGGGCCCACTAAGTAGGGACTCTGCCTTTAATGTTGCAGCTCAGGGAGTTAAAAAAGGTTTTAATAGTTTACTTGCTTGGTTAGCTGAAATATGGATTAAAAGATGGCCCACTGTGAGTGAGTTGGAAATGCCTGATCTCCCTTGGTTTAATGTAGAGGAAGGGATCTAAAGGCTAAGGAAGATTGGGAGCGTGGATTGGATTAGTCACTTTAGAACTACTCATCCCATCTGGGAGGGTTCAGAAGATATACCCTTGACCCATGTCTTGCGAAATAGATTTGTGAGGGCAATACCTGTATCTTTGAAGAGCCTATAGTTGTTCTTTTCCACATATTAGGTTCTCTAACAGTGGGAACCACAATTACTCAACTATAAGATTTAAATACAATGGGAATAATTGGATCTTGGATCCTTAGGTGGTAGAGGCCAAGTGGCAGCACTCAGCTGTCAAAGGCAAGGTGGGCATAGCTACCATAATGGATAAAAGAGGCAAATCAGCAATCGCATAGAGCTCTGGCATTGGCTAATTAATCACAGTATTCCTAGAAGTGAAATTGATAGGAAGTCTACTGCATTCCTTCTTAAATTATACAAACAGAAAACTTGTAAGTAGAATGGACAAAATACTAAATTGAATTATAAAGTCAGAGAATCCTGCCCCCTTAATCAATTTCCAGACTTGAACCAGTTTACAGAACCAGAACCTCTTGAATGAAGGGGAGGCCGGGTCCCCTTGAGGAAGGACCACACTACACTATCAACAATTTATGCTGTGAATCTTTCTCCCATCGTTCCCTAAGGGGACCACTGGCCTTTTACCAGGGTAACTGTGCACTGGGGAAAGGGAAATGATCAGACATTCGAGGACTACTGGATACTGGCTCTGAGCTGATGTTGATTCTAGGCAACTCATAATGTCAATGTGGTCCTTCAGTTAAAGTACAGGCTTATGGAGGTCAGGTAATTAATGGAGTTTTATCTCAGGTCTGACTTACAGTGGGTCCAGTGAGTCACTGGACTCATCCTGTGGTCATTTACCCAGTGCCAGAATGCATAATTGGCATAGACAACTTAGCAGCTGGCAGAACCCCCACATTGGCTCCCTGACTGGTAGGGTGAGGGCTATTATGGTGAGAAAGGCCAAATGGAAGCCATTAGAGCTGCCTCTATCTAGAACATTGTAAATTAAAAACAATATCACATCCCTGAAGGGATTGCGGAGATTAGTGCCACCATCAAGGACTTGAAAGACACAGAGGTGGTGATTCCCACCACATCCCTGTTAAATTCTCCCATTTAGCCTGTGCAGAAGACAGATGTGTCTTAGAGAATGACAGTAGATTACTGTAATCTTAACCAAGTGGTGACTCCAATTGCAGCTGCTGTACCAGATGTGGTTTGATTGCTTGAGCAAAATAACACATCTCCTGATACCTGGTACACAACCATTGACTGTACAAATGCCTTTTTCTCCATTCCTGTTTATAAGTCCCACTAGAAGCAATTTGCCTTCAGAAGGCAAGGACAGCAATATACCTTTACTGTCCTACTTCAGGGGTATATCTACTCTCCGTCTTTCTGTCATTATCTTATTTGGAGAGCCCTTAGACCCTGTTTGCTTCCACAAGATATCACACTGGTCCATTACATTGATGACATTATGTCGATTGGATCCAGTACGCAAGAAGTAGTAAACACATTGGAGACATTTGCATGCTAGAGAATGGGAAATAAATCTGACTAAAATTTAGGGACAATCTACCTCACTAAAATTTCTAGGGATTTAGTGGTTTGGGGCCTGTTGAGATATTCTAAAGTAGAAAATAAATTGCTGTATTTGACCCTCCTACCACCAAGAAAGAGGCACAATGCCTAGTAGGCTTATTTGGATCTTGGAGGCAATACATTCCTCATTTGGGTGTGTTATGCCAGCCCATTTACCCAGTGACCCCCAAAGGCTGCCAGTTTTGGGTGGAGTCCAGAACAGAAGAAGGCTCTGCAACAGGTCCAGGCTGCTGTGCAAGCCATCTGCCACTTGGCACATATGACCCAGCAGATCCCATGGTGCTTGAGGTTTCAGTGTCAGATAGGGATGATGTTTGGAGCCTTTGGCGAGCTCCCACAGGGGAACCACAGCAAAGGCCTCTAGGATTTTGGAGCAAGACCCTGTCATCTTCTGCAGATAACTACTCTCCTTTTAAGAGACAGCTCTTGATCTAGTACTGGGCTTTGGTGGAAACTGAACGTTTGATTATGGGTCATCAAGTCACCATGCGACCTGTACTGTCTATCATGAACTGGGTGCTTTCTGACCCATCTAGCCATAAAGTGGGTCATGCACAGCAGCATTCCATCATCAAATGGAAGTTGTATATACGTGACTGGGCTTGCTCAGGCAGGTCCTGGAGGCACAAGTAAGTTACATGAGGAGGTACCTTAAATGCCCATGTTCTCCACTCCAGCCACCCTGCCTTCTCTCCCCCAGCCTGCACCAATGGCCTCATGTGGAGTTCCCTATGATCAGTTGACCAAGGAAGAGAAGACTAGGGCCTGGTTCAGATGGTTCTGCACGATATGCAGGCACCACCCAAAAGTGGACAGCTGCAGCACCACAGCCTGTTTCTAGGACATCCTTGAAGGACAGCGGTGAAGGGAAATCTTCCTAGTGGGCAGAACTTCAAGCAGTGCACCTGGTTGTGCACTTTGCATGGAAGGAGAAATGACCAGATGTGCGATTATATACTGATTCATGAGGTGTAGCCAATAGTTTGGTTGGATGGTCAGGGACTTGGGAAAAGCATGATTGGAAAATTGGTGACAAAGAAATTTAGGGAAGAGGTATGTGTGTGGAACTCTCTGAGTGGTCAGAAACTGTGAAGATATTAGTATCCCATGTGAGTGCTCACAAATGGGTGACATCACTGGAGGAGGAGTTTAATAATCAAGTGGATAGGATGACCCATTCTCTGGACGCCACTCAACCTCTTTCCCCAGCCACCTCTGTCATTGCCCAATGAGCCCATGAACAAAGAGGCCATGGTGGCAGGGATGGAGGTTATGCATGGGCTCAGCAACATGAACTTCCACTCACCAAGGCTGATCTTGCTGTGGCCACTGCTGAGTGCTCCGTTTTCCAGCAGCAGAGATCAACACAAAGCCCTCGATATGGCACCATTCCTTTGGGTAATCAGCTAGCTACCTGGTGGCAGGTTGATTATATTGGACCTCTTCCATCATGGAAAGGATAGAGGTTTGTCCTCACAGGAATAGACACTTACTCCAGATATGGGTTTTCCTTTCCTGCATGCAATACTTCTGCCAAGACTACCATCCGTGGACTCACGGAATGCATTATCCACCATCATGGTATTCCACACAGCATTGCCTCTGACGAAGGCACTCACTTTATGGTTAAGAAGTGCAGCAGTGGGCTCAGGCTTATGGAATTCACTGGTCTTACCATGTTCCCGATCATCCTGAAGCAGCTGAATTGATAGAACGGTGGAATGGTCTTTTGAAGTCACAATTACAACACCAACTAGGTGACAATGCTCTGCCAGGCTGGGGATAAGTTCTCCAGAAGGCCGTGTATGCTCTGAATCAGCATCCAATATATGGTACTGTTTCTCTCATAGCCAGGATTCATGGGTGCAGGAATCAAGGGGTGGAAGTGGAAGTGGCACCACTCACCATCACTGCTAGTGATCTACTAGCGAAATTTTTGCTTCCTGTTCCTGCGACATTATGTTCTGCTGGTCTAGAGGTCTTAGTTCCAGAGGGAGGAACGCTGCCACCAGGAGACACAACAACAATTCCATTGAACTAGAAGCTAAGTTCGGCACCTGGACACTTTGAGCCCCTCCTACCTTTAAGTTAACAGGTTGAGAAGGGAGTTACAGTGTTGGCAGGGGTGATTGACGCAGACTATGAAGATGATATCAGTGCACTACTCCACAACAGAGGTAAGGAAGAGTACTCATGGAATACAGGAGATCCATTAGGGCGTCTCTTAGTATTACCATGCTCTGTGATTAAGGTCAATGGGAAACTATGACAGCCCAATAGAGGCAGGACTACAAATGACCCAGACCCTTCAGGAATGAAGGTTTAGGTCACTCTACAAGGAAAAAAGAACACAACCTGCTGAGGTGCTTGCTGAAGACAATAGGAATACAGAATGTGTAGTAGAAGAAGGTAGTCATCATTACCAGCTACAATTATGTACCAGCTGCAGAAACGAGGACTGTGTCATGAGTATTTCCTCCTTTTGTTAAAAACATGTTTGTGCATATATACACTTGTACTAAGACAATATCTTGATTTTATTTCCTTTTCCTTTATCATGTAACATGAGATTTATTGACTCCATATCAGCATTTAAGTATTGTTAACTTTATGTAATAGTATTTGGGTTGGTGCCATTTCCGTTGTCGAAGGATAGTTGTATTATGATAGGCGTAATTATGACCTCACTATTTTCTTTATTTGAAGATTATGTATGATCTCAGGACATGTCTATGGGTTCAAGTTGACAAGGGGTGGACTTACGATGGTTAATACTGAGTGTCAACTTGATTGGATTGAGGAATATAGAGTATTAATTCTGGGTGTGTCTGTGTGGGTGTTGCCCAAAAGAGATTAACATTTGAGTCAGTGGGCAGAGGAAGGCAGATCTGGTGTGCAGAATCTAATCATCTACCAGTGAATGTAAAGCAGGCAGAAAAACGTGAAAAGCAAAACTCCCAGCCTACATTTTTCTCCCTTGCTGGATGCTCCCTGCTCTTGAGTATTGGACCCCAAGTTCTTCAGTTTTGGGACTTGGACTGGCTCTCCTTGCTCCTCAGCTTGCAGACAGCCTATTGTGGGACCTTGTGATTGTGTAAGTTAATACTCAATAAACTCTCCTATTAGTTCTGTCCCTCTCAGAGAACTCCTAGAAGTACAGAGTAGAATAGTGATTACTAGAGACTGGTGAAGCGGGAGAGGGGTGGGAATGGAGAGAAATTGTTCAACTGGTACAAAAGTACTGCTAGAAAAGAGGAATAATTTCTGGTGTTATATTGTGCAGTAGGGTGACTATAGTTAATAATAATGTATTATATATTTCAAAGTAGCTGGGGGAGAGAATCTTGAAATGTTATCACAACATTGAAATAAGCTAATCACCATGATATGATTATTATACAATATATACATGTATTGAAACATCACACTGCACCCTATAAACTTGTAATATTATTACATCAGTTATAATAATTTAAAAACTCACGTTAAAAAGCTTGTAGATCTAGTTCTAAAAAAGCGGAAATGTAATATGCAATGTTGCTTATTTTTAAAAGACAAATGGTTACAATGTTTTTGTTTAGGATGGAAGTAGATCTGTACCTTAATATGACATTGCACAGGAGATTTCAGATACATAGTCAGTAGAAGTTTTGGGATGGAGCATATTCAAAGTAAATGAAACTGCATAAAGAATGGCGCCTGGAATGAATTATACTCCACTTGACATTTCTTCATTTCTCAATTTAAAACAACTGAGTGGCCATAGGTATGAGCTCTGAAGAAAACAGTAACTCAACTTGAATGCGGGTCCTACCATTACTACCTGTGAAACTTGGAAAGTAATTTAACCATTTCAAATATCACTTTCCTCATTTGTAAACTGGGTGCAATAACAGACCTGTATCCTAGGGTTGTTATTAGAATTAAATGATTTAATACATGGGTCTTTACACTATTATTTATATCTGTGTTCTTTTGGTTCTTTTTTCAACGTATGATCCATTATCAACTTCAAAACTTATAGTAGAAGATTGATGGTTGTGAAAACATACCTCATTTTATTGGACTTCACTTTATTGTGCTTCTCAGGTATTTCCTTTTTAACAAATTGTGGCAACCCCACATTAAGCAAGTGTTTCAACAGTGTATTTCTGATAGCATTTGCTCACTTTGTGCCTCTGTGTCACATTTCGGTAATTCTTGCAATACTGCAAATGGTTTCATTATTATTATATCTGTTATGGTGATCTGTGATCAGTGATCTTTGATATTCTCACTGTAATTGATTTGGAGCACCAGAAACCATGCCCATGTAAAATGGTAAGTTAATAAACGTGTGTGTTCTCACTGCTCTACTGCTTGGCTATTTCTTAGTCTCTCTCCCTCTCCTTGGGTCTCCCTATTCCCTGAGGCACAACAGTATTAATACTAGGCCAATTAATGACCCAACAAGGGCCTGTGTTTAAGTGAAAGGAAAAATCACATGTCTCTAGCCTTAAATCAAAAGCTGGAAATGGGCCAGGTGCCTTAGATCACACATTTAATTACAGCACTTTGGGAGGCTTCGGCTACAGGATCACTTGAGCCCAGGTTTGAGACCAGCCTGGGCAATATAGCAAAACCTCATCTCTACAAAAAACTTTAAAAAATTAGCTTGGCATATGAGTTCATGCCTGTAGTCCCAGCTGATAGGGAGGCTGAAATAGGTGGATCACTTGGGCCCAGGGGGTAGAGGCTGCAGTGAGCCATTCGTGTGCCACTACTCTCCAGCCTGGGTTACACATCAAGACTCCGTGTGATAAAAAAGAAGCGAGAAATGACGAAGCTTAGTGAAGCTTGTGAAAAACCTCTAAGATAGGCAAAAATCTAGGCCTCTTTTGCCGAACAACTATCCAGATCTTAATGCAAAGGAAAAGTTTTTGGGGAAAGTTAAAAGTGCTACATCAGTGAACACACAGATGAGAAGAAAGCAAAACAGACTTTTGCTGATATGAAGAAAATTTGTGTGATCTGGCTAGAAGATCAAATCAGCCACAACATTCCCTTAAGCCAAAGCCTAATCCAGAGCAAAACCCTCTCTCTCTTCAATTCTGTGAATGCTGAGAGAGGTAAGAAGCTGCAGAAGAAAAGATGGAAGCTAGCCAAAGTCAGTTCATGAGGATTTAAGGAAAGAAGCTGTCTCCACAATATAAAAGAGTGAGGTGAAGCAGCAAGTGCTGATTTAGAATCCAGCTAAGATAACTGAGGAAGTTGTTTGGCTACATCAGATAACAGATTTTCAGTGTAGATGAAACAGTCTCATAGTGGGAAAACATGCTGTCTAGAACTTTTGTAGCTGGAGAGAAGTCAATGCCAGGCTCCAAAACGTCAAAACACAGGCTGACTCTCTTGTTAGAGTCTAATGCAGTTGGTGACTTTAGTTGAAACCATGCTCATTTACCATTCTGAAAATCTTAAGGACCTTAAAAATATGCTAAATCTACTCTGCCTGTGCTATGCAAATGGCACAACAAAACTTGGGTGACAGACTGCACATTTTTTTTATAGCACAGTTTACTGAATATTTTAAGCCCACTATTGAAACCTACTGTTCAGAAAAAAGAAAAGATTTCTTTCAATATATTACTGTTCATTGACAAAGCATCTGGTTACCTAAGAGCCGTGATGGAGAAGTACAGGAGATTCATGTTGTTTTCATGCCTGCTAACACAGCATCCATTCTGCAGCCCATGGATCAAGGAGCAATTTCGATGTTCCAATCTCTTTTTCTAAGAATACATTTTGTAAGGCTACAGTGGCCACAGATAATGATTCATGTGATGTATCTGGAAAAAGTCAGTTGAACACCTTCTGGAAAAGAGTCACCATTCTAGTTGCCATTAAGAACATCTGTGACTTACAGGAGGAGGTCAATATCAATAGGAGTTTGTAAAAACTTGATTCCAGCCCTCAGGGATGACTGAGGTATTCAGAAGACTTCACTGGAAGATGTTACTGCAGATGTTGTAGTGAAGCTGCCTAGTTGTCTGGAGTAAATACCGAAGTTCTTGCTCTCACGGCCAAGGAAATTAAGGTCGCGGACACACACATGGACACACACATAGACACAGACACAGAGTGAGATTGGAGCAGGAGTTTAATAGGCAAAAGAACAGCTCTCTGTCATAGAGAGGGGTCCGAAGTGGGTTACCAAGTTGTAATAAAAATGTCAGGGATTTTATAAGTGGGCTAGTGAGGATGGGGTGTCTTATCTTCCTAAGGTCCAAAGATTTAGTTGGGACCAGGTGTGCTATCTTTTTAGAGCAGAGTTTTCTATCAGCTCTCACCCCATTTCTTGATCATGTAGGCAGACTCAGTCTGTCCTGCTCTGTGCTCCTTTTTTTTTTTTTTTTTTTTCTTATCTGGGAGGGAGAATTTCTGTGTCGGTTCCCAGACATCTTCTTACAGCTGCAGGCATCCCCCTGTGTCTGCTTCTGGATTCCCTATCTTAGTGTGCCTGTGTCTGCTTCTAGATTCCCTGTCTTAGCGGGCCTAAGGGGAAAGGAATGTGCTAATTAAGGCTCACTGTTTTCACTGGGGCTCATTGTATGAGTGTGAAGTTTGGTGCTCATCCAGGAGACTCCCCACTCCTTCTGTGTTTTAAAACATTATCTGTGTTTTACAGCCTGATCTTCCAGGCTGCCTTTTGTTAGAAGATAAGTGATTTCTTTGAACTGCATGAGGTTAGAAAGGGAGCTATTTATGCTTTTTGTTAGAAGGAAAGTTTTCTTCAGGGGACTCTTTTCACTTGAACTGTCCACCCAAAGAATTTCTTTCTATCTTCTACAACTTATTTCCCCTCTCAGGAATGGAATACCTAACTGCTGTTAGGGGGAGTTGGGTGATGATTTCTGGCTACTTCCTGCTGGAGGGGGTTGTTGTGTGGGGAACAGCAGCTAGGGCTCCTCCTGAGGTCGATCTAAGTGTCCCTGGTAGACGTAAATGGCATTTTGATTTTCGGCTCCATTTGCAGCACCATCTGAAACTTGATGGCTTGTAGGCGAGAAGAGATAAACTTTACAAGGTTTAGAATATAGGGTCCAAGGCCGGGCACGGTGGCTCACGCCTGTAATTCCAGCACTTTGGGAGACTGAGGCAGGTGGATCGCGAGGTCAGAAGTTCAAGACCAGCCTGGCCAAGATGGTGAAACCCCATCTCTACTAAAAATACAAAAATTAGCAGAGTGTTGTGGCGGGTGCCTGTAATCCCAGCTACTTGGGAGGTTGAGGCAGAGAACTGCTTAAACCCAGGAGGCAGAGGTTGCAGTGAGCTGAGATTGCACGACTGCACTCCAGCCTGGGCAACAGAGTGAGACTCCATCTCAAAAAAAAAAAAAAAAAAGAATATAAAGTCCAACTATGAGTATTAAGACCACCATTATTAGCGGGGACACTGTAGGCCACAACCATGACAACAGAGTTTGTTTGATATCTGTGAACCATTTAGATGGTTAGTGCTGTTGTCAGTGGGTGTATGGGGCCTGGCTTTGCTCAGCTTCCTTGGTCTTACTTTCTCCAAAAAAGGAAACCTCTGGGTTATAGGTTATCTGGCAGGATTTGTAGGATAATTGCCCAGAACTAGAACATTGTTCAAGATTTTCTACATCACCCATCCCTTTTTGTTTTCTTTGAGTCACAGCTGGAGATTTGTGGTTGGCTCACAGGAATTAGAAAATGTAGGCAAAAACTTAAACACAACTAATGAGACTAGAAGTTAATAGAAGATTTATGAAAAGTTTTAAGACATAATTTTTCTCTCTCTAGTCCTCAATTTTGTTAAAAACAACTTATGATAGGACTGAGCTGTTTGCAAAATAAACTTGTCTTATACTTGGCCTGATTATTTGCATAAAGCACAGCAAGAGTGATCACCTTTACATAGGCCTTTTTGATTGGCTTTTATGGAACTCTGTTCCACAAGGAATCTCAGATAGGGCTTTTTAAAGTCAAGCCTAGTCATGGGTTTGTACTTTCAAATACCCCTGAATTGGGTAAACTTCTTTTTTCTTGAGGTTCCAAGAGCATGGGGTTCCTAGGCCTGTTAGAAAGTGACATTCTTCCCCCACTCCCCGTGATAGGCCCCCGTGTGTGATGTTCTCCTTCTCGAGTCCAAGTGATCTCATTGTTCAGTTCCCACCTATGAGTGAGAACATGCGGTGTTCGGTTTTCTGTTCTTGAGATAGTTTGCTGAGGGGGGAGGGGGGAGGGATTGCATTGGGAGTTATACCTGATGTAAATGACGAGTTGATGGGTGCTGACGAGTTGATGGGTGCAGCACAGCAACATGGCACAAGTATACATATGTAACAAACCTGCACGTTATGCACATGTACCCTAGAACTTAAAGTATAATAATAATAATAATAATAATAAAAGCAGAGATTGGAGTGATACACCTACAAACAAAGGAATCCCAAAGATTGCTGGCAATTGCCAGAGACTAAGAAAGAGGGATGGTACAGATTCTCCCCCAGTGCTTCCAGAAGGAAACAATCCTGCCAAAACCTTGATTTTGAACCTTCAGCTTCCAGAAACAGTAAATATACATTGTTTTAAGCTATCCAGTTTGTGGTTACTTGTTATGGCAGCCCTCAAAACCAATACAGTAATTTTCACATCATTAGTCTTAAAGAAAAAGGTTATAGGAACAGGAGTCAACCTCTTGGAGTTTCAATTTCCTCCCCTTTAAATTGGGAATAATAACATCTGTCCTTCCATTGTACTGAGAAAATGATCATAAAAATACTTAGAAACTGAATTATAAATGCAGAGTATTACTCTTTCAGGTGTATGCTTCTAATCACGTTGTCAGCTCTAATTTATTGTGTTTTTCTCTTTCCCTTTTTTTTTTTTGTTTGTTTTTTTATTTTTATTATTTTAAATTTATTTATTATTATTATACTTTAAGTTCTAGGGTACATGTGCATAACGTGCAGGTTTGTTACATATGTATACTTGTGCCATGTTGGTTTGCTGCACCCATCAACTCGTCAGCACTCATCAACTCGTCATTTACATCAGGTATAACTCCCAATGCAATCCCTCCCCCCTCCCCCCTCCCCATGATAGGCCCCGGTGTGTGATGTTCCCCTTCCCGAGTCCAAGTGATCTCATTGTTCAGTTCCCACCTATGAGTGAGAACATGCGGTGTTTGGTTTTCTGTTCTTGTGATAGTTTGCTAAGAATGATGGTTTCCAGCTGCATCCATGTCCCTACAAAGGACACAAACTCATCCTTTTTTATGGCTGCATAGTATTCCATGGTGTATATGTGCCACATTTTCTTAATCCAATCTGTCACTGATGGACATTTGGGTTGATTCCAAGTCTTTCTATTGTGAATAGTGCTGCAATAAACATACGTGTGCATGTGTCTTTATAGCAGCATAATTTATAATCCTTTGGGTATATACCCAGTAATGGGATGGCTGGGTCATATGGTACATCTAGTTCTAGATCCTTGTGGAATCGCCATACTGTTTTCCATAATGGTTGAACTAGTTTACAATCCCACCAACAGTGTAAAAGTGTTCCTATTTCTCCACATCCTCTCCAGCACCTGTTGTTTCCTGACTTTTTAATGATTGCCATTCTAACTGGTGTGAGATGGTATCTCATTGTGGTTTTGATTTGCATTTCTCTGATGGCCAGTGATGATGAGCATTTTTTCATCAGGTGTCTGTTGGCTGTATGAATGTCTTCTTTTGAGAAATGTCTGTTCATATCCTTTGCCCACTTTTTGATGGGGTTGTTTGTTTTTTTCTTGTAAATTTGTTTGAGTTCTTTGTAGGTTCTGGATATTAGCCCTTTGTCAGATGAGTAGATTGCAAAAATTTTCTCCCATTCTGTAGGTTGCCTGTTCACTCTGATGGTAGTTTCTTTTGCTGTGCAGAAGCTCTTTAGTTTAATGAGATCCCATTTGTCAATTTTGGCTTTTGCTGCCGTTGCTTTTGGTGTTTTAGACATGAAGTCTTTGCCCATGCCTATGTCCTGAATGGTACTACCTAGGTTTTCCTCTAGGATTTTTATGGTATTAGGTCTAACATTTAAGTCTCTAATCCATCTTGAATTAATTTTCGTATAAGGAGTAAGGAAAGGATCCAGTTTCAGCTTTCTACTTATGGCTAGCCAATTTTCCCAGCACCATTTATTAAATAGGGAATCCTTTCCCCATTTCTTGTTTCTCTCAGGTTTGTGAAAGATCAGATGGCTGTAGATGTGTGGTATTATTTCTGAGGACTCTGTTCTGTTCCATTGGTCTATATCTCTGTTTTGGTACCAGTACCATGCTGTTTTGGTTACTGTAGCCTTGTAGTATAGTTTGAAGTCAGGTAGCGTGATGCCTCCAGCTTTGTTCTTTTGACTTAGGATTGCCTTGGAGATGCGGGCTCTTTTTTGGTTCCATATGAACTTTAAAGCAGTTTTTTCCAATTCTGTGAAGAAACTCATTGGTAGCTTGATGGGGATGGCATTGAATCTATAAATTACCTTGGGCAGTATGGCCATTTTCACGATATTGATTCTTCCTATCCATGAGCATGGTATGTTGTTCCATTTGTTTGTGTCCTCTTTTATTTCACTGAGCAGTGGTTTATAGTTCTCCTTGAAGAGGTCCTTTACATCCCTTGTAAGTTGGATTCCTAGGTATTTTATTCTCTTTGAAGCAATTGTGAATGGAAGTTCCTTCATGATTTGGCTCTCTGTTTGTCTGTTACTGGTGTATAAGAATGCTTGTGATTTTTGCACATTAATTTTGTATCCTGAGACTTTGCTGAAGTTGCTTATCAGCTTAAGGAGATTTTGGACTGAGACAATGGGGTTTTCTAAATATACAATCATGTCATCTGCAAACAGGGACAATTTGACTTCTTCTTTTCCTAACTGAATACCCTTGATTTCTTTCTCTTGACTAATTGCCCTAGCCAGAACTTCCAACACTATGTTGAATAGGAGTGGTGAGAGAGGGCATCCCTGTCTTGTGCCAGTTTTCAAAGGGAATTTGTCCAGTTTTTGCCCATTCAGTATGATATTGGCTGTGGGTTTGTCATAAATAGCTCTTATTATTTTGAGGTACGTTCCATCAATACCAAATTTATTGAGCGTTTTTAGCATGAAGGGCTGTTGAATTTTGTCAAAAGCCTTTTCTGCATCTATTGAGATAATCATGTGGTTCTTGTCTTTGGTTCTGTTTATATGCTGGATTATGTTTATTGATTTGAGAATGTTGAACCAGCCTTGCATCCCAGGGATGAAGCCCACTTGATCATGGTGGATAAGCTTTTTGATATGTTGCTGAATCCGGTTTGCCAGTATTTTATTGAGGATTTTTGCATCGATGTTCATCAGGGATATTGGTCTAAAATTCTCTTTTTTTGTTGTGTCTCTGCCAGGCTTTGGTATCAGGATGATGTTGGCCTCGTAAAATGAGTTAGGGAGGATTCCCTCTTTTTCTATTGATTGGAATAGTTTCAGAAGGAATGGTACCAACTCCTTCTTGTACCTCTGGTGGAATTAAGCTGTGAATCCATCTGGTCCTGGACTTTTTTTGGTTGGTAGGCTATTAATTATTGCCTCAATTTCAGAGCCTGCTATTGGTCTATTCAGGGATTCAACTTCTTCCTGGTTTAGTCTTGGAAGAGTGTAAGTGTCCAGGAAATTATCCATTTCTTCTAGATTTTCCAGTTTATTTGTGTAGAGGTGTTTATAGTATTCTCTGATGGTAGTTTGTATTTCTGTGGGGTCGGTGGTGATATCCCCTTTATCATTTTTAATTGTGTCGATTTGATTCTTCTCTCTTTTCTTCTTTATTAGTCTTGCTAGTGGTCTGTCAATTTTGTTGATCTTTTCAAAAAACCAACTCCTGGATTCATTGATTTTTTGGAGGGTTTTTTGTGTCTCTATCTCCTTCAGTTCTGCTCTGATCTTAGTTATTTCTTGCCTTCTGCTAGCTTTCGAATGTGTTTGCTCTTGCTTCTCTAGTTCTTTTAATTGCGATGTTAGAGTGTCAATTTTAGATCTTTCCTGCTTTCTCTTGTGGGCATTTAGTGCTATAAATTTCCCTCTACACACTGCTTTAAATGTGTCCCAGAGGTTCTAGTATGTTGTATCTTTGTTCTCATTGGTTTCAAAGAACATCTTTATTTCTGCCTTCATTTCGTTATGTACCCAGTAGTCATTCAGAAGCAGGTTGTTCAGTTTCCATGTAGTTGAGCGGTTTTGATTGAGTTTCTTAGTCCTGAGTTCTAGTTTGATTGCACTGTGGTCTGTGAGACAGTTTGTTATAATTTCTGTTCTTGTACATTTGCTGAGGAGTGCTTTACTTCCAATTACGTGGTCAATTTTGGAGTAAGTACGATGTGGTGCTGAGAAGAATGTATATTCTGTTGATTTGGGGTGGAGAGTTCTATAGATGTCTATTAGGTCTGCTTGCTGCAGAGATGAGTTCAATTCCTGGATATCCTTGTTAACTTTCTGTCTCGTTGATCTGTCTAATGTTGACAGTGGAGTGTTGAAGTCTCCCATTATTATTGTATGGGAGTCTAAGTCTCTTTGTAAGTCTCTAAGGACTTGCTTTATGAATCTGGGTGCTCCTGTATTGGGTGCATATATATTTAGGATAGTTAGCTCTTCCTGTTGAATTGATCCCTTTACCATTATGTAATGGCCTTCTTTGTCTCTTTTGATATTTGATGGTTTAAAGTCTGTTTTATCAGAGACTAGTATTGCAACCCCCGCTTTTTTTTTGTTCTCCATTTGCTTGGTAAATCTTCCTCCATCCCTTTATTTTGAGCCTATGTATGTCTCTGCGTGTGAGATGGGTCTCCTGAATACAGCAGACTGATGGGTCTTGACTCTTTATCCAGTTTGCCAGTCTATGTCTTTTAATTGGAGCATTTAGTCCATTTACATTTAAGGTTAAGATTGTTATGTGTGAACTTGATCCTGCCATTATGATATTAACTGGTTATTTTGCTCGTTAGTTGATGCAGTTTCTTCCTAGCCTCGATGGTCTTTACATTTTGGCATGTTTTTGCAATGGCTGGTACCGGTTGTTCCTTTCCATGTTGAGTGCTTCCTTCAGGGTCTCTTGTAAGGCAGGCCTAGTGGTGACAAAATCTCTAAGCATTTGCTTATCTGTAAAGGATTTTATTTCTCCTTCACTTATGAAACTTAGTTTGGCTGGATATGAAATTCTGGGTTTAAAATTCTTTTCTTTAAGAATGTTGAATATTGGCCCCCACTCTCTTCTGGCTTGGAGAGTTTCTGCCGAGAGATCTGCTGTTAGTCTGATGGGCTTCCCTTTGTGGGTAACCCGACCTTTGTCTCTGGCTGCCCTTAAGATTTTTTCTTTCATTTCAACTTTGGTGAATCTGGCAATTATGTGTCTTGGAGTTGCTCTTCTCGAGGAGTATCTTTGTGGCGTTCTCTGTATTTCCTGGATTTGAATGTTGGCCTGCCCTACTAGGTTGGGGAAGTTCTCCTGGATGATATCCTGAAGAGTGTTTTCCAACTTGGTTCCATCTTCCCCCTCACTTTCAGGCACCCCAATCAGACGTAGATTTGGTCTTTTTACATAATCCCATACTTCTTGCAGGCTTTGTTCATTTCTTTTTCTTCTTTTTTCTTTTGGTTTCTCTTCTCGCTTCATTTCATTCATTTGATCCTCAATCGCTGATACTCTTTCTTCCAGTTGATCGAGTCGGTTACTGAAGCTTGTGCATTTGTCACGTATTTCTCGTGTCATGGTTTTCATCTCTTTCATTTCGTTTATGACCTTCTCTGCATTAATTACTCTAGCCATCAATTCTTCCACTTTTTTTTCAAGATTTTTAGTTTCTTTGCGCTGGGTACGTAATTCCTCCTTTAGCTCTGAGAAATTTGATGGACTGAAGCCTTCTTCTCTCATCTCGTCAAAGTCATTCTCCGTCCAGCTTTGATCCGTTGCTGGCGATGAGCTGCGCTCCTTTGCCGGGGGAGATGCGCTCTTATTTTTTGAATTTCCAGCTTTTCTGCCCTGCTTTTTTCCCATCTTTGTGGTTTTATCTGCCTCTGGTCTTTGATGATGGTGATGTACTGATGGGGTTTTGGTGTAGGTGTCCTTCCTGTTTGATAGTTTTCCTTCTAACAGTCAGGACCCTCAGCTGTAGGTCTGTTGGAGATTGCTTGAGGTCCACTCCAGACCCTGTTTGCCTGGATATCAGCAGCAGAGGCTGCAGAAGATAGAATATTTCTGAACAGCGAGTGTACCTGTCTGATTCTTGCTTTGGAAGCTTCCTCTCAGGGGTGTACTCCACCCTGTGAGGTGTGGGGTGTCAGACTGCCCCTAGTGGGGGATGTCTCCCAGTTAGGCTACTCAGGGGTCAGGGACCCACTTGAGCAGGGAGTCTGTCCCTTCTCAGATCTCAACCTCCGTGTTGGGAGATCCACTGCTCTCTTCAAATCTGTCAGACAGAGTCGTTTGTGTCTGCAGAGGTTTCTGCTGTTTTTGTTATTTTTACTGTGCCCTGTCCCCAGAGGTGGAGTCTACAGAGACAGGCAGGTTTCCTTGAGCTGCTGTGAGCTCCACCCAGTTCGAGCTTCCCAGCAGCTTTGTTTACCTACTTAAGCCTCAGCAATGGTGGGCGCCCCTCCCCCAGCCTTGTTGCTGCCTTGCTGTGATATCGCAGACTGCTGTGCTAGCAATGAGGGAGGCTCCGTGGGTGTGGGACCCTCCCGGCCAGGTGTGGGATATGATCTCCTGGTGTGCCTGTTTGCTTAAAGCGCAGTATTGGGGTGGGAGTTACCCGATTTTCCAGGTGTTGTGTGTCTCAGTTCCCCTGGCTAGGAAAAGAGATTCCCTTCCCCCTTGCACTTCCCAGGTGAGGCAATGCCTCGCCCTGCTTCAGCTCTCGCTGGTCGGGCTGCAGCAGCTGACCAGCACTGATCGTGTGGCACTCCCCAGTGAGATGAACCCAGTACCTCAGTTGAAAATGCAGAAATCACCGGTCTTCTGTGTGGCTCGCGCTGGGAGTTGGAGACTGGAGCTGTTCCTATTCGGCCATCTTGCTCCGCCCCCTCCTCTCTTTCCCTTTCTTTAAGATCATCTATTTTCAAGTAACATTTGCCTTCCTTAGAGAAGTTACTGTTTGGGTGTAAGCTGCCTATCTTAAAAATAACCATCTCTAGCATAAAAAGGAAAATTCAAATTATGAATCTGTAACACCACCCACTCTCCTAACCTCCTAAGCATACATTTTGCTATAAATTGACAACAGATTTACCCTTCATTTGAGGAGATATCAAGCACTGTAACCTTTTGTTAATACATAGATGTAGCACATTGCTTGTTCCAATTAATTGACTATTCTGTTGAGCCCAACAGTACCATCACAAACGATCACTTTCCGAAGCTTACAATAAAGAAGGTATTTGGCACTGAAAGTACGTTTTTCACAAATCACAAATCAGTTAAGGATTCTCAATTATCAACACAAACTATGATTATAAGATACTACCAATTATTTATAGTCCTGAAAATTTTTTTTTAAGTTTAAAATAAATTGCCCACCAATAAAAATTTGACAGTTAAAAAAAAAAAAAAAAAGAAAGTGACATTCTCTACTCACTGTAGGTTAGGAACCCTGTCTGCACAGGGGCTGTGTAGACAAGGTGTGAGGCCAGTTTCCCAAGGGGCTTTTATTGGCTTTGCAAGTCAAGCTTGACTCCTTAAAGGGAAATACGTCCTTTCAGTCAAAGTCTTGGTAAAACAACCAGTTTTTCCAATTGTATTCTGTTGCAAAATAAAATGGATTCTTATTGCACTGATGCAAACAACTATATTGTTATAAGTCAAGAATACTTACAACCCGTTTCTGAATTCTAGAGGAACCAGGCAGCGCAAACAAAAATTTTTCAAACCTTGTTTACAGGAGTATAGCTTACTTAGTTGTTAAAGGCTGTAGCTAGCTCAAGACAAGTTTCCTTGAGGGTCAGCAATGTTCCAAGCATAAGTCAAAAAATTGCTTTAGTTTTCTATTAGTTCAGTCCATTCTGTTAACTCTCATTCTGCTTGATATTTGTAAACATTTCAGCTTTTTATGAGTCCTGTACATTTTTCTGTTATCAGCAACCTGCAGTTAAGAGAACCTATTAAAATTCCACGGATGATTAGTAACTATTTTTTATTTTGAACAAGACGAAAACAAGGTAAAAATTGTCTGTAAATGACAAAATGTCCAGGATGGTTACAGTTAAGAGCATGATTGACAAATTTGATTATTACCATTGGCTTACAATAACCCAACATAACAACTTTAATTGTGATTAATAGCATATATTTCGCCACTAGAACCTTAGACATCCCATACAGTTTTGGAACATATATTATTCTCTAAGATATAACCTGAAGTGCATTAGACATCATTTTGGCAATTCCATGTGCCTAGACATGTTAAATAATCCTGTTTACCTCTCTTCCAGATACTCCAGGGGCCCTCTGTAGCACCTAAAAGCTAGGGCTCAGGAAAGACAACCTTGAGACTAATGTTTGATTTTGGGAAGCCTGTTAAATACATTCAAAATTTAAAACACTTGATATTATGAAATATAATTTTAGATTACCATAAGTTACTTATTTTTCCAAAATGATGAGTCAAAAATTTGAAAAAGCAGAAACCATTCATTATCCTTTTCTATTACATGAAAATCATGTTCAAGAGAGAAAGTTAAATTTTACCCTTGCATTAATTTGCTATTACTGTTAACCCTAATTTTTAAATGAAATCTTATAGACAATTCTATTCAATCTTAACCAGTTTGACCATGAGGTGAGATTTTTACATTCCCGTTATAACCCTTGACAAGTTTTGCTAAAGACAGGATTGGCATTTTAAGAAAACCTTGTTGTGCTTTTATTTCAGAGTTTAATTTACAGGAAAAAAACACATAACACCCTTCTGAATTTAGTTAATAGGTTCACACAGTTCCTTTGCAAGATTATTTTTTTACAATCTTTTCACAATTTGCTTAAACCTTCCACTTTAATTTAAGACACTTCTTTATTTCTAGGCAGAATGTACATGTCCATGTACATTGTTGTAAACTTTAACAAAAAATATATTTTACTGTTTTTTTACACACCTTGTATGCAAATCCATGTTCAGTAGTCTCAATTACATGTCATAGCTCTTAGCAATTTTTAACTTCAATGTAAAACCTGATAGGCTGTTTTAATTATGTGCTACATGCAGATTAAGTTTGACTCCTTTCAGCATAGTTAGGGTCATGGTTCCTTCCATATGTTCCTAGGCCTTACCAATTGTGAAGCAGGTAAGGTGACAGTTTTTAAAGGCCAAAGAAGCAGTTACAACTTTAAAACATTTAGCAAACCTAGTATCTGAGTTGTGTAATTTAGACCACATTTTTATACCTTGAAGACATTTGTATTTTACCAATAATTCCTAGCACTGTTTTTCTTTTTAAAGATTAAAGTTGTGTGAACTGAAATGTACCACAGCTTTTACTTTTCTCTTAAAAATATTTGATTTAAGTGATTATTTTTCTTAGGAAAATTAATTAGAGCTCTTTTTAAATAGGCATTACATGCATAACACATAGGTAACCACAGAGACAAACAGAAGAAAATCCAGTAGTTACAAGATTTTTCATTTGCTAATTTCCCAATTGGATTATTGGCCTGCTGGTGAGGTCCTTTAAGAACAGGGCTAGGAAGACAGTTTCCAGGGCCTAATAACCAAGCACAACCAGAAGACAAAGACAGATTTTGAGAGATACTTATTCACCTTTAATTCCAGGAGTTCCATGAGGAAAACAGATATTTTTTTCCAAAATGGGATTTGTGGCACCTTTTCTGTTTTCCCAAGGAGTCCCAGGACACCAGAAGTTATTTTAGGATCTTTCATGCATGCACCAAGAGTGTCAACATACAGTGAAAAAAAGTAATACAGTCAACTGAGAAAAAAGACCTTTTCCAGGAAAACTAGATCTATGAAGAGAAAAGCATAAAGGCCTTTAAAATATATCTGTAGCTTGGGTATCAACTTTCAATTAAGCTGAGTGCTCTTTAAGAAAATCCTTTTTCATTAATTAAAACATTACAGATAATATAAACAGTGATTCTTACCATTTTTTCCCCCAGTTTGCACCTGTTCACAATCATGTTTAGGTTCTCCAGTTTTCTCTAGGAGAAAGTGGCTGGGCTCAGGCAAGGGCAGGTTTTCAACTGGATTGCAGATCCCTTTTTAGTAGCAAAGCTTGATAATTGAGGAGGCAATTGTCTGCTAGCTAAAGCCTTTCCTTAAAGGACAGCAGTCCCTCTATATTGTGGGGGTGCAAACAGTTAAGTTATTTCGCATGGTTAACCCAGTGGCCTCTGGCACCAGCAAAACCACTACTGCAACTGTGGTTTGCAGGAGGCAGGCTGACCATACTTTAGCCACTAAGTTAAGTTGCTTGGTTAAGTAGCCATTGGCTGTTGAGCCGGACCTCAAGCCATAGTTAAAACCTCCAGGGCCATTTCCTTCCTTTTTGATACATAGAGACTGAATACTTTCCCTATGGGAAGAATGAGGGCTGGTGTTTTAAGTAAGGCTTGCTTTAGCTGGTTAAAGGCTTTTTGAGCCTCAGATTCCCAAGTGGGGGAGGGGGTGAGTTTTAACCTTTTGAGTTTTTCTTATGAGGTGGTATAAAGGGTGAGCCATTTCCCTGTACCCAGGTACAGTCTGCAGAATTCAGCAATGCCCAATAATTCCTTTAACTGTTAAAGGAAATGGGTTTAATATTCTCCTCACCTGGTGCTCTAGTTCCTTCTAATAAGACTAGACTGAGGTTCTTTACTGAAGTCTGACAGAACTGAGCTTTAGACTTTGAGACCCTATATCCCCTTTCAGCTAAGAAATTGAAGAGGGTCTTAGTGCCTTCCTGAGACCTCCTTGGTCCCAACCAAAAAATAATATTGTTATTATTAGGCACAGAGGAGACTGTCATTTACACACTGCAAAGTTGCAACTTGAGAGTGAGAAAAACTAGAAAGAATTTTAAACAGGGCCTGTTTAAGCAACTTCCTCCCAATATCAGGGGCTTTCTGAGTAATGAACCTTTTCTTTATTGAATTGGGAGACAAGGAGGTGTGTTTTATTAAAACCTCTCTCAGCCTTTCTAAAAAGGCAGGGAGATTTTCATCTGGTTTCTGGTTCAACAAGGACAGTTTAGAGTAATTAAGGGATTTGGTCCTAGTCCTTTGGCCCTCTAATATGCACATTTAAAAGTGTTTCCTTTTCCATTCATCTATGGGGTCACAGGTCATCCAGTCAGGATTGTCAAGAACTATAGCCTCTCTACCTATTGGGAATTGTTTTTCTGTTATTTCCTCACCTTCCTCATCTCCCCTTTTCCTTTTTGTTCTAGTATAGGGACATATTGTTCATCTCTGAACTTTTCTGCTGCTTGAAGAGCTGGCTGCTTTTCAGCTGCAGTGAGGGTTTGGCCTAGAAGCAACATAACATCTCTCCATGTAAGATTAAACACTTGGGTTACATTTTGGAAAGCCTGTGCATATTTATCAGGGTCACCAGAGACCTGCATATATCCCCCTTTATTTTTCTAAGGTCCTGCAATAAGCAGGGAACTGGTATCCTAGTGGTGCCCCTTCCATTTGGCATTTCTTGTAGGAGTGGTATTGAAACTGGGGCAATGGGGAGCTTTGAAGATGGTGGAGCTGGAGAAGCTGATGGTGCAGTTGGAGGGGGCCCCAGATGAGGGAAATTGGAAGAACTGGGGTACTTAGGAGTCACCTCCAATGGTTTCTCCAAAACTTGTTCTTCTGACTTAGGGGAACTACTCTCCAAAGACCTGCCTGATTTGATTGCTAAGAGGGCTGAGTCAATTGTGCAATGCTTGGTCTAATAGTTGGATAATATTAAAATTAGGGATCCTTTCCACAGGCCAGGTTTGTTCATTCCCAAGATGGTAAGAAGTCCATGGTAAGAAGGTATCTCCTTGTGCAAAAGAAAATGAGCAGCTTTTTCTTTAGAGTTTTGGGGTCAAAGGAGTTCAAAATGTACTCCAGAGGAGTGCAGGCCAAAGATGGCTTGCTACCCATCCTAGAAAAGAGACAAGAGAAGAGGCATCCCTCAGTCTCCTTGTTCTTTTTAGTGTGACCCAGGGTGGAGGGGAAGACAGTGGGGATGCCCCCACCGACCGTTCTCCCTCCTTGGTCCCTGGGTCCCAGCACAATAATTGCCACCCCATGGTTGCAAGTGTGACCCTCAAACATGGTACCAGAGGAAGAAATCAATGGGGCTAGTCACTCTTGCCTATGTAACCTTATTCCTGTGCCTTGTAATTGCCCTTTGACCTCCAATACTTGTATGAACTGCATGGCTCCTTGATGGATGGATCTCAGGAGAGATTATGTAACAGTTGTATTTGAGCAAGACCCCTTAATTGAGGGAGTGTACTGGACTGAGCTTTATACTCTGCTATTATAGACTGGACTAGAGAATTTATTCTTATGTGATGGTTCCTGTTAATTTTCAGACATAAAATTCCCATTCTATTTAGATACCATTGTAGTTGTAGGCACAATAGGTGTCTTAAGAACACATAAGGGTCAAATGGTGGCCTTCCTGCTAATGGAGAGAGTATCGAGATTATCGAGAGTATTGAGACTAAAATTTGGTTTTAGAGGACATTTTTCTCCTCACTGCTGAAAGCAGAGTTCTCCTGCTTGCAGAGGGGGCATAAGGTTTGTTCTCTAGCAGAGGGACGTGAAAAGGAGAAGAATTGGAAAGCTAGAGGCTTTTGGCAAAGGACAGACAAGGTTCCCCAGGGGGTGGATTCCTGCTCCACTAGGTGGTGTGTAAGCCTTGAAATACCAGGCAGTAACTTTGCCTCCATATGCTCTCTAAACAAAGGATGGAGAGGGAAGTCTGACATTTGGCAAACTCTCCCCACAGCATACCTCCTAGCAGGAGAAAGTTAATTCGCCTCATAGAGGGACTATCCAGTTTAACTGGGCAGTACTGGCTCATTACATGTAAAAAGAAATAGCCTAGGTGGAGAGAGGGACGTTCACTGGGGTAGGGGGTAACCTCCTACTCGACCCCAGGAAGAGTTATCACTAGGAATTAAATAGTATTTGAGATCCAGCACATGAAATCCCCTTGTCTGTAGAAAGTCACAAAAACAGCAATCCCTTGACTTGCATGCCTGGTTGCTAAGCCTGCTTAATTGTAAAATCTCCTGCAGCATTGCATACAGAGAGGGGATGGGAGACATGGTGACCACGGAAAGGAAAGAAGGAAAATAAGATTTGCAATAGGAAAGCTTGGAGAGCCTATGTCTGACAACCAGTCAGGCAGTTGGGGGCTAGGGTCAATCTAGGAGCCTTTGGATAAAGGCCAGAGTGTAGCTCTGGTCAGAAATCCTCAGTTGCTCCAGGACCTATTCCAGCCCCGCACAACGGCAAAGTTCTCCATGAAAGGAAACTTGTTTGGACAGGGCCAACATTCCTAGCACCCCAAGGGTACTGGAGGATTGACTAAGTCTTCCCCAGCAAGCCTCACATCTGAGTCTTCAAGACCGGCGACTAGCCCTCATGGCTCATTAATCAGCCGACAGATGCTCGGTTTTTTAAATAGTTCTTTGAGAGAATAAAAACTGAGTACAGGAAGCCTCGGAAATGAAAGTAGAGAGTCTGCTCCTTTGCTCACTTTTCCGATAAATTCACCTTCTAATCCAAGGCAAGCCCCCCAAATGAAGCAGCTTTATTGTCTGGGGTAAATCTTCCAGGCTGCTCTTGGTTAGAAGAGAAGCGATTTCTTTGAACTGCATGAGGTTAGAAAGGGATTTCTGAGCTTCTTTTTGTTAGATGGAAAGTTTTCTGCCGGGGAATATTTTTATGCTGTCTACCCAAATAATTTCTTTCTATCTCCTGTAACAGTAGAAAGAGTAGGAGAACTAGAATTAGAAGTGGAGCCTGAATATGTGACTGAATTGCTGCAATCTCATTTTAAAACTTGAATGGCTAGGGAGTTCCTTCCTATGGCTGACCAAAGACAGTGGTTTCTTGAGATGGAGTCTATCCCTGGTGAAGATGCTGTGAACATTGCCAAAATGACAATAAAGTATTTAGAATATTATATAAACTTAGTTGATAAAGCAATGGTAGAGTTCGAGAGGATTGACTCCAATTTTGAAAGTTCTACTGTGGGTAAAATGCTATCAAACAGCATCACATAATAAAGAGAAATATTTTGTGAAAGAAGTCAATTGATGTGGCAAACTCACTGTTGTCTTATTTTAAGAAATTGCCACAGCCACTCAAGCCTTCAGCAGATCCCACCCTGATCAGTCAGAAGCCATCAACATATAGGGAAGTGCCTCCACCAGCAAAAGTATTAGGACTTGCCAAAGGCTCAGTTGATTATTAGCAATTTTTAGCAATAATATATTTTTAGATTAATATACGTACATAGTTTTTTAGGCATCATGCGATTGCAAACTGAGTAGGCTACAGTATAGTGTAAACATAACTTTCTATGCACTGGGAAAGAAAAAAGAATTGTCACTTGGTTTATTATGATATTTACTTTATTGTGGTGGCCTGAAACCCAACCCACAATATCTCCAAACCTGTATTTCAGGCTCATATAATATAAATGTTGCTATGTGAATCTCTGTTATCTAAAGCATATGACTTTTGTGTCAGTATACACTTGCCAGCGAGTTCATGTTTAATTGAGTACCCCACAGGTTCCACCAGAAGTTCAAGAGAAATGAGTGAAGTGAAAGAGAGATGGAATGAAAGAGAGAGAGAGAGAGAGAGAGAGAGGAAAAAGTTTTATGATCTTTTAATATCATTTTAATATTAAGTTAGATGACTCTGATTGTCCTTGGAAATGCTCTTGCAGAAATGGGATTCATATTGGGGGCTCAGCTTTCATTGAGGATTGAATTAAGTTTTGGTCATATAAACAACAATTTTGAATATATTTTAATGACATTTTCTTCAATGGTCAATTTTTAATATTTTAATTTAATTTTCATTGTCACTATTTAGTATTATAAGGTTTATGCAATCAACTTGATGCCATTTTAATGAGATCAGTTACTACTCATCACTGTTGCATAATTTGTAAATGTGAACTGGAAGTAAAAATTTTCACACATTTCCAACTTTAGAAGTGCCATTATTGGCCGGGCGCGGTGGCTCAAGCCTGTAATCCCAGCACTTTGGGAGGCCGAGACGGGCGGATCACGAGGTCAGGAGATCGAGACCATCCTGGCTAACACGGTGAAACCCCATCTCTACTAAAAAATACAAAAAAACTAGCCGGGCGAAGTGGCGGGTGCCTGTGGTCCCAGCTACTCGGGAGGCTGAGGCAGGAGAATGGCGTCAACCCGGGAGGCGGAGCTTGCAGTGAGCTGAGATCCGGCCACTGCACTCCAGCCTGGGCGACAGAGCCAGACTCAGTCTCAAAAAAAAAAAAAAAAAAAAAAAAAAGAAGTGCCATTATTGTGGAGTGTTGTTACATTGAGGTAAATTCTGTAATTATAACAAGGTGAACAGAGTTTTGCCTTATAGATAGACTACAGTATAGTAGAAAAAGTGAGAGCTTTGGAGTAGATAGGTATAGGTTTGATCCTTGCTCAGCTACTAGCTGTGATTTTGGGTAAATCAGTTAAATCAGTTTTTCTGAGCCTCAGGATTTTTTTTGTTTTTGTTTTTCATTTGGATTAGTAATATATCTCTAAATGAGTTGTTGGAAGACTTCACTAAATATTGTATGTAAAACCTCTATCAAGTGTTTGCATGCAAGTAACTATTTTTGAAAAATTTGAATTTTTCACTTTGTCAGGCTACTCCCTTGAACTTCTCCACTGGTCACCATTTATACATAATACAATGTAAATTGCGCATCCTAGAATTATGCAATCTGTAGCCCTTGTTTGCATTTAAAAATATCTATATCTGGCCAGGCGTGGTGGCTCACGCCTGTAATCCCAGCACTTTGGGAGGCTGAGGTGGGCGAATCATGAGGTCAGGAGTTCGAGAACAGCCTGGCCAACATGGTGAAACCCCGTCTCTACAAAAAATTAACTGGGCATAGTGGCAGGCGCCTGTAATTTCAGCTACTCAGGAGGCTGAGGCAGGAGAATTGCTTGAACCCAGGAGGCGGAGGTTGTAATGAGCCAAGATTGTGCCACTGCACTCCAGTTCGGGCGATGGAGTGAGACTCTGTAAAAGTTAAAGAGTTATACACCCACCCCCCCAATACACACACACACACACACACACACACACACACACATATATATGTATAGGTATATATATAATTTTTTAACTTTTATTTTGGATTCAGCAGGGTATATATGCAGGTTTGTTACCAAAGTATATCAGGTGATGCTGAGGTTTGGAGTATGAATGAATCTGTCATTCAGGTAGTGAGCATAATACTCAATAGGTAGTTTTTCATCTTTGCCCTTCTCCCTCCTTCTCCCTCCTGTGTTCCCCAGTATTTGTTTTCCTCATCCTTATATCCATGTGTAACCAATGTCTCCCTCCCACTTATAAGCGAGAACATATGGCTAAAAAATACATTTATTAAGGAATTTTTACTTTCTAGATAATAAAGAGGTAAATTTCAGGTTGGATGTGTTCAAAACAATTCCAAATGGCACTACCTTTTGTGTGTAATGAAGAAGTCAAGTGAAGGAAATAACCATCAATCGGTTCATGCATCCATCCACCCATCTACTCATCTATTCATTCATTTAGCAGATATTTTTCAAGAGTTGACTGTGTGCCAGGCACCATCATAGACACTTAAATCTGTGTGAGTGGATGAAAATGAAATACAGATTTGAATTTGAGTAATAACACTCACCCTGAGGGATAAAATTATACAATTACTTTTTAAAAAATAAGCGTTCTCTGGTAGTAGATATAAACTAAATAAGATATACTTCCTCTTCACTCAGGACATCTGCCCAATATTCTTTCAGTTGTCACTATGAAATATTGGGCATTTTAAAAAATGAATGGTGAAACATAAATGGAAAGGAGCTGTTAATTACAAATACTCCTTTTATCATTACTTGCAGATTCTGGTGCTTTACCTGCCTCTGGCTTTGTTTTTCACCAAGACACACATACATCATTCTCAGGCCAGTCTTTCTCCTTAAGCTCTAAGAAATTGTGGAGAAAAAGAAATGTTAGATTGAGATTCCTATTATTTTTCACTGATTGGCAATTCCAGGTAAATCAATGTTTTTGAATAAGAGACAAAACTAAATAGTGGTAAAGGTATCAAGTGTGGATTATTTTCCCCCTGCCCCCGTTACACAATGAAGCTATCATGAGTACAAGAAAAAAGGCAGGACAAAAAGTTAGTGTTGTAAACATTAAAGATTTTCTGTGGTTTCAGTTATCTCAGAATTGTCATTAAGTTTAAGACACATAAGAAACATTAGAAATCATTTAGTTGGTGCTCTTATTTTATAGATGAGGAAAGAATCTAAGAAAATGAAATTACTTGTCTTTGGTAGCTCAAATAGCCATCGGAACTTAGTTCTTGAGACACAGCCCAGTGATCTTTGTGTCATATCAAGTTTATTCTCGATTTTCTCTTGTTAATTATTTTATTTATCTGCATGACTTTAAGGGATATCTGGAACAAGTCTTTCTTTGCAAATCACATTAAATTATTATGTTGATATTTTTAACTTTCATTTCTGTATTTGTGTATTTCTCAATCTTCCTTATAATTGCCACCTTTTCCCATTATTGCAATACTTGTGTTTTTCTTCCTCATTTGTTACTCTATTTCTCAGCAGATTTCTTTATTTTTTCATTTCTCATTGGAAATGTCATTTACTATGACTACATACTGAAACATGAAAATAATTACATATACACAGAGCATATTAACTTTGGTTTTAATCTGTCTCTGTGCATCAAGCAGGGTACCATATTCCTTTTGATAATGGATATTGTATAAAGACTGAGAGAATGAAAATCTTAGTCTAGATGTCTGCCATGTATTAAACTTCTTGGGAGAGAAGCATATATTGTACTTGTGAGCATATTATTAATAATGTAATATGATAATAGGAGTATCTCATTGGGAAAGTCATTCACTTAAACAATTTCATTTTCACAGATGACCATTAACCTGAAAGTAGAAGTTGAAAGTAAAATAAGGAAAAGTACTCAAAATTGATTTTTCAACTAACAATTCTAAGAAATCTATTAAGTTAATCCCCTTGCAGTTTTGTTTTTAACCATTAATATTTTTGAACTTATCTCTCATTTCCCAAGATGAACAAAATGATCTGAATATGTTCACTTCAGCAGAAGTTGAAAAAACAACAACAAAAAAGAAAATTCCAAAGAAAAATGACCTTTGATTTTGAGACCTGGGACTTCATTTCAGCTTTCAGTCTCTAAACATAGTATGTTTCCTAATCTGCTTCCATTTGTGTTTGAGAGGATTCTGCCTACACCTAGCTTTCAAGTCATTCACCTACAATTCCTGAACTGCAATTAGATAGAGTACAAGCCTTTTTTCTTTCCCCCACTTTCCCTTCTTGCTTTTTAGAACAGAAATCTTGAAAAGATTGAATGAATAGGTTACCATTTTCTGCATCTCTAGTAGTCTGACTGATAAAGCTATTAAATAAAGGCAAACTGTAATTTTTTATTATCTACGTGCCTCATTTATGCTCTTTGCCCTGGAGAAGAGCTGCATTAAAGAACAGAGTATTGTTGAAAACTCCTGAAAAATAATAACTAGATTGATCACTCAAACAATGACACAATTCCTTGGAAAACCAGATTTTACTGTGTACATGTGGATGGGGAGGGATATTCATCCTGAAGGATTGAAGTGGTGTGATGAAGGTGGAAAAATTATACATGAAGGATTGCTGGAGAAACATAAAGAGAAGCTGGACATCTATATGATAAATACACTTATAATTAGTGAGATCATTAGCACAGACAGAGTATACTTTGATATCCACAAAGAAGTCTTTAAGCTAGGCAGTTAGCTTCACTATGAAGGGAAAAAGCAAAATGAGCTATATACAGCTGAACAGGCTTTTCAGTCTCCAAGGAGGTGACTTGTCTGTTGATGGCCAGTGGGGGTGGAAGAGTGAAATAATTACTTAACAGCGTGTAAACAAAGTGAGATGTGAAGTATGCCTCCCCGCTCCCCTCCCTTTTCATTGAGAGAGTTTCTTGTTGTGATGGCTCCAGTGGGAGAGGCAGCAGAGAAATTTGATTAAATGGATGCCTGGGGTCATGACCCTGTCTAAACATGGTGCAGCTCTCAGCATCAATCAAATAATTTTTTTTTCTTAAGAAAAATCTCATCTTGTTGTATATGAGTACCAGTGAGCTTTGGATTTGGTGGTGGTTCAGTAGGGGGTGTGTAAGTCTGTGTGAGCATTCTGTTTACAGAAAAGTAACTGAAGAAGAGGCAGTCTTCTGGGACTGCAGAAACCTATAGCTTTATTTTAGATCATGTTATGGGACTTTCATTTGACGATAGCCTATCAACAGCCAGTGGGATTTGGAGTTCTATTAGAATTCACTAGGACTCATTTATTGCAAACCATTGCTGACATTGATCTGAGTGTTTGGAAGATATTTATAGTGTTGTAGTTAGTGTGGGGTTCCTGTGTTCAGAAACTCTCTTAGGATAATTTTATTTGGAGCTGGTGTTTGAAAGCAGCTTGGAAGTGATTTCTCTTTGAAAATGGAGAAAACTGTTTGTTGAGATAACTAGAATAGTGGTCACTGGTGATTCCAATAAGAGCAACAAAATTGGAACTTTTCTGAGCAGGCAAGTGCCACTATATTAAAGAGAACATTTTTTTTTCTGAATGACAGACTTGTTGTCATTAATTCTTGTTTTAAAAAAGAGGACCATTTTAATACAATTAAATGGTCGTTTCCTTCATACGAATTGACAGAAGAGCATGCAACCTATTTTAGATCATCAAAATCTTATTTGTTCCAAATAAGAATGCTTTTGTATGAGAATGTGAATAGCTTACATCAAAAATCTTGATTAACTTAGAATCATAAGGCAAGGCGTTTCCAGCTAATTGAAATTAATCATGTTTGTGTTGTTAATCCTTGTTGAAAATGATTTTAATAAAGATTATCCCATTTTATTGCCTGCCTTAGCATAGTACAGTAAATATGAATTCAACTTTAGTGGGATGATTGAAATCTTACTGCCTCAGAATCAGATTTCTACTCATCAATTTTAATTATGCAGCAAGATGGATAAAATTATAGAAGACGCAAGAGCTTGGTTTTACTGTCTTGGAATGTGCTTGGAAGTCAGTGATGTGTTCAAACTAATAATAATTTTAAAAACAACATCTCTAAGTATTTTTAAAATACTTTTTCTTAATGATAGTATATAATTAAATGGTGTCAATTGACTGCAGTATATAATTAAATTCTGGATAATCAAGGTATATAATTTGGATCTTCTTTGGATTGCAGTTGATTGAAGATATGTTTGCATGTTTTTGTGAAGTAAGCATAGTTCTTACAATACTTTTAGACAATAACATATAGGAGCTTAAGAAATACCAAAATGGAAAGTATTTTCCCAAGAGGTGGATAATTTAGACTGTTCTGACCATGGCCATGTGGATTTTGTCCCAAGTTCGTAATTTGAATAACTACAAAGAACATGATTTCAAATATACAGAGTTCTTTTGAACTAAGTATACTATTTACACATGAAATTTTACTTAAAAAACCCACAGTTTCATTGTTTTTTTGGGAAAATGGGAAAGGAGTATATTTTCACTACAGAATTTGATTCAAATCAGTTGGACTGTAAATAATAAAACACCAGCCTTGTATTTGAACTTGGAAAGTAACTTTCAAAGCCTTCCCACTCACCATGGAGTTTGCACATGTCAAAGCAAACAGTTTTTACTATAATACATCATTGGATGAAAGGTTTATCAAGTTACTCCTGTTGAGATATTTACAAGAGTCGAGGCTGTCAGTGTCAATAAATGCAGGTTCCCATTGACACAAACTAACCCAATGTGGTTAGCTATACTGCTTCATGACACCCGGGCTTTAAAATAACAGCGGGGCCACTTGGATAACATTTCAGACAAGGGCTCATTTCTGAAACCTTGCCTCGAGTTTTAGCTACCTCGAATACACTAAATTAGAATGCAAATCCTGGAAGATAAAAACAAACAAACAAAAAAACAAACAAAAAAAAACTGAAGTAAGTCTGTCTGAAGTCTAATTGTAGTCTAATTGTCACTTACAGGTGTCTGTCCTCCAGACTGGCATTGCTATCAGATAGGGCTTTTTATAGGAAGGCTTTTACAAAAGGGGAAAATGGCAGAAAAATGTGCATATCAGGGAATTATTATAGAAATTGTCAACACTTCTATTGATTGATATTTTACCGTCAGATATCTACTTTTACACATAATTTTAAAAATAATAGATTAATATTAAAATACACTATACAAGTGTCAACTATTACAACTTGCAGTGTATGTGTTGGGTTTGATATGGGGGAGGAAGATTAGAGACATGACCCAATTCCAGGATGTTACCCTTCAGCAACCTGTAAGTGCTCATGCTGCTGATGATACATGTACACAGTGAGTATCAAGACCCTAGGAAGTTCTGAGCCATTAGAAAAAAATAAAAATGGAATTATATTCTCTGAGTTTATAAGACTCAGTTTGAAAAGATTTTTCACCGACATGGAGTTTTCTGAGTTTTCTCTTTAATACTTGGTTAACCTGAAAATTAAGCTAAGCAAAAGCTCACATTTGCCTGAACAGTATGGTGACTGAGACTTCATTACATATTGTTCATAGTGCTTTAAATTCATTGTTCTGTAGTCACTAAGCTTGGAATCAAGAAAACATTGTATGTGGTAGGTTAAATCTTTATGGCATGTTGATATTCATCCCTTAGTGCTTGGAGCTATGTATTTCTTACTTTATTTTGTAACAAATAAAATACTTTAATTTTAAAAATGCCTTGATTCTTCAATATCAGTGTTGCCCGGTTAATAAATACCACTTTCCAGGATACTAAATTGTATCTAAGAATCACAATTGTGACCTTTCTGACTACCATCTATTGGTTCTATTTTTGTGTGATTAGTCTAATACTTAGCAGTGCATATCAAAAAGTACTTTAATCCCTAAAGAGTAAAAGGAGGCAGATTCTGATTGCAGTCCTGTCTTTACCACTGAACTCAACTTCTTAATGAAAGTTAGTCAATCTGCAAATTAATGATTACAGTATTTATTCAATTCTTATTTTTGTATGTGTCTATTTGGATAACATATTAAAACCTTTTTGAGTTCTTTAGAGAAATATTATAAACATCTAACACTAGCATCTCTAAAGCACAGGGACCTAAAAAATGTACTGATATCATCAGATAATTAGTTATGATAGTAAAAAATTATACCAAATTGAATACTTTTTTAAAAAGACAGATTTAAATTCTGAATATTTCTTTGTCTTTTGTGTTTGCTTAGGAGAGGAAGGCTAAAATTCTATAATTCAAGTTAGAGAATTCCAGTTCTATATATTAAAACAAGTTTGTTTCATCTCACCAAATTCATAAGATTATATTAGAGGAATAAAGTACATTGAGGGTAACAAAAATATGTGTGTATTTGTGCATGTGTTATAGTCTGCTTAATGCTACCATTTAAATCAAGCTTTCAGTAATTTATGCTTATTAGTTTTTCAATGATCTGTTGCTGTGACTAACTTTATAAATGGATAATATATTAACTCTTCTGCAAGGAAAATAAAACAACAATATAGAGAAAGTACCTTGTGATTTAGTATATTCAAAATCTAGGGATAAATAACTGTATGATTTAATGCTGCTGGATGTAGACTTTTTATATTTTGTATTTTTCCTCTTTTAATTCTGTTGATTTCCAATTTTTAAACTTTTTAGACTTAGCAATGACCATTTAATCTATTTTTGAACCTTCAAATGAAATAAAACTTAAAAGATGAAGTAATTACATATTTAAAAATCATGCACACTTATGAAAAAGATGAGCCTGTTGGTTAATTTCACAAGACTGTCATCAAAGTCTCCATTTTACTGCAAGAAAAATGCAAGAGAGGCTTGCTGCCTATCTCTGTGTGAATTCTCCAGTGAGTCTATGGGAAGGAGTGACCTTGCCGACCTTCTCACACTCTTAACAGTAGCAAGTGTGGTCATTTTGTCTGAACTGGAAACAAGGGGTTCAGAAAGACAGCTAGAAAGCTAACAACAAGAATTAGTAACTAGTGGACAAGTCCAAACATAGGCAAAAATTGCCCTTGAAGACTTAAATCAAATAAGCTTGATAATCCTTTATGTGCTACTCTTTTCTCCATACTGATTAAAGAACAATAGATATTTGAGGGGAAGTAATGAGATAGGAGATTTTGTAAGGTTAATTTGATCAAAATGTTTGATCTTTCATAATTATTTTAGAATTAAACTTAAATGATTATACTTATTAATTTTTTTATTATACTTTAAGTTCTGGGATACATGTGCGGAACGTGCAGGTTCATTACATAGGTATACACCTGCCATGGTGGTTTGCGGCAACCATCAACCTGTCATCTACATTAGGTATTTCTCATAATGCTATCCCTCTCCTAGTTCCCCGCCGCCCAACAGGCCACAGTGTGTGAGGTTCCCCTCCCTGTGTCCATGTGTTCTCATTGTTCAACTCCCATTTATGAATGAGAACATACAGCGTTTGGTTTTCTGTTCTTGTGTTTGCTGAGAAAGATGGTTTCGAGCTTCATCCATGTCCTTTCAAAAGACATGAATTCATCCTTTTTTATGGCTGCTTAGTATTCCATGGTGTATATGTGCCACATTTTCTTTATCCAGTCTATCACTGATGGACATTTGGGTTGGTTACAAGTCTTTGCTATTGTGAACAGTGCCACAGTAAACATACGCATGCATGTGTCTTTATAGTAGAATAATTTATAATCCTTTGGGTATATACCCAGTAATGGGCTTGCTGGGACAAAAGGTATTTCTAGTTCTAGATCCTTGAGGAATCACCACACTGTTTTCTACAATGGTTGAACTAATTTACACTCCCACCAACAGTGTAAAAGCATTCCGATTTCTCCACATCCTCTCCAGCATCTGCTGTTTCCTGACTTTTTAATGATCACCATTCTAATTGGCCTGAGATGGTATCTCATTGTGGTTTCATTTGCATTTCTCTAATGACCACAGATGATGAGCTTTTTTTTCATATGTTTGCTGGCTGTATAAGCATCTTCTTATGAGAAGTGTCTGTTTATATTCTTCACTCACTTTTGATGGGGTTGTTTGTTTTTTCTCTGGTAAATTTGTTTAAGTTCTTTGTAGATTCTGAATATTAGCCCTTTGTCAGATGGATTTATTGCAAACATCTTCTTCCATTCTGTAGGTTGCCTATTCACTCTGATGATAGTTTATTTTGCTGTGCAGAAGCTCTTTAGTTTAGTTAGATCCCATTTGTCAATTTTGGCTTTTGTTGCCAATGCTTTTGGTGTTTTAGTCATGAAGTCTTTGCCCATGCCTATGTCCTGAATGATATTGCCTAGGGTTTCTTCTAGGGTTTTATGGTTTTAGGTCTTACCTTTAAGTTTTTTTTTGTTTGTTTGTTTTTTGCTGTTGCTATCCAGGCTTTATTGTTTCATTTATAGAACACAGGCCGGGTAGATTTAGCATAATTCTTTTTTTCTCTGTAAGTATTATTTATAATTTTCAAAATACAATTTTAAAATTTAAGAGACATGAGAAGAAACACAGAAATGTAATTCATGCACAAGATAAAACATAGGCATAAGAAGCTATCCCCAAAATGTCCAAAATGTTGTTATCAGCAGTCAAGTACTTGAGAGCGGCCGTTAAAACTATACTCATGGGGTGAAGAAAAAACATTCTTATAATGAATAAATACATGTGGAATCTCAGCAGAGAAATGCACATTATTAAAAAGAACCAAATAGATAAGAAATTTTAAAATCGTACTTTTAGGTTGATTCATAGACTTAAATCTTTAATCCATCTTGAGTTAATTTATGTATAAGGTGTAAGGAAGGGGACCAGTTTCTTTTTTCAGCATTTGGCTAGCCAGTTTTCCCAACACCATTTATTAAATAGAGAATCCTTTCCCCATTGCTTGTTTTTGTCAGGTTTGTCAAAGACCAGATGGTTGTAGATGTGTGGCATTACTTCTGAGGCCTGTGTTCTGTTCCATTGGTCGACATATTTGTTTTGGTACCAATACCATGCTGTTTTGGTTACTGTAGCCTTGTAGTATAGTTTGAAGTCAGGTAGCATGATGCCTCCAGCTTTGTTCTTTTTGCTTCAGTTTATCTTGGCTACACATGCTCTTTTTTGGTTCCATATAAAATTTAAAGTTTTTTTTTTTTTTTTTTTCTAATTCTATGAAAAAACTCAATGGTAGCTTGATGGGGAAAACATTGAATCTATAAATTACTTCGGGCAGTATGGCCATTTTCACAATATTGATGTTTCCTATCCATAACGTGGAATGTTTTCCCATTTATTTGTGTCCTCTCTATTTCCTTGAGCAGTGGTTTGTAGTTCTCCTTGAATAGGTCCTTTACATCCCCTGTAAGTTGGATTCCTAGGTATTTTATTCTCTTTGTAGAAATTGTGAATGGAATTTCACTCATGATTTGGCTCTCTGTTTGTCTGTTCTTGGTGTATAGGAATGCTTGTGAGTTTTGCACACTGATTTTGTATCCTGAGGCTTTGCTGAAGTTGCTTATCAGGTTAAGGAGATTTGAGTCTGAGATGATGGGGTTTTCTAAATATACAATCATGTCATCTGCAAACAGAGACAATTTGACTTCCTCTCTTCCTATTTGAATACTCTTTGTCGCTTTCCCTTGCCTGATTGCACTGGCCAGAACTTCCAATACTATGTTGAATAGGAGTGGTGAGAGAGGGCATCTGTGACTTGTGCTGGTTGTCATAGGGCATGCTTCCAGCTTTTGCCTAGTCAGTATGATATTGGCTGTGGGTTTGTCATAAACAGCTTTTATTATTTTGAGATACATTCCATCAATACCTAGTTTATTGAGAGTTTTTAGCATGAAGGGCTGTAGAATTTTGCTGAAGGCTTTTTCTGCGTCTATTGAGATAATCATGTAATTTTTTAATTGGTCCTGTTTATGCAATGGATTACATTTATTGATTTGCATATTTTGAACCAGCCTTGCATCCCAGGTATGAAGCCAACTTGATCATGGTGGATAACCTTTTTGATGTGCTGTTGGATTCAGTTTGCCAGTATTTTTTTGAGGATTTTTGCATCTCTGTTAATCAGAGGTATTGGCCTGAAATTTTCTTTTTTTGTGTATCTCTGCCAAGTTTTGGTATCATATCTTTGCCAAGTTTTGGTATCAGCATGATGCTGGCCTCATAAAATGATTTAGGGAGGATTCCCTCTTTTTCTGTTGTTTGGAATAGTTTCAGAAAGAATGGTACCAGCTTCTCTTTGTACCTCTGGTAGAATTCAACTGTGAATCCATCTGGTCCTGGACTTCCAGAGGAAGGAACAGGCAGCAATCTTTGCTGCTCTGCAGCCACTGCTGGTGATACCCAGGAAAACAGGGTCTGGAGTGGACCTCCAGCAAACTCCAGCAGACCTGCAACAGAAGGGCCTGACTGTTAGAGGGAAAACTAACAAACAGAAAGGAAGAGCACGTCCTCTCAGAGACCCCATAGAAGGTCACCCACATCAAAGACCAAAGGTAGATGAATCCCTGAAGATGGGGAGAAACCTGTACAAAAAGGCTTACAATTCTAAAAACCAGAACACCTCTTCTCTTCCAAAGGATCACAACTTCTAGCCAGCAAGGGAACAAAACTGGATTGATAATGAGTTTCACAAATAGACAGAAGTAGGCTTCAGAAGGTGAGTAATAACAAATTCCTCTGAGCTAAAGGAGCATGTTCTAACCCAATGCAAGAAAGCTAAGAACCTTGAAAAAAGGCTAGACGAATTGCTAACTAGAATAATCAGTTTAGAGAAGAACATAAATGACCTGATGGAGCTGAAAAACACAGCATGAGAATTTTGTGAAGCATACACAAGTATCAATAGCCGAATCAATCAAGCAGAAGAAAGGATATCAGAGATTGAAGATCAACTTAATGAAATAAAGTGAGAAGACAAGATTAGAGAAAAAAGAATGAAAAAGAATGAACAAAGCCTTCAAGAGATATGGGACTATGTGAAAAGATCAAATCTACATTTGATTGGTGTACCTGAAAATGATGGGGAGAATGGAACCAAGTTGGAAAACACTCTTCAAGATATTACCCAGGAGAACTTCCCCAACCTATCAAGACAGGCTAACATTCAAATTCAGGAAATACAGAGAACACCACAAAGATACTCCTCGAGATGAGCAACCCCAAGACATGTAATTCTCAGTTTCACCAAGGTTGAAATGAAGGAAAAAATGTTAAGGGCAGCCAGAGAGAAAGGTTGGGTTACCTACAAAGGGAAGCCTATTAGACCAACAGCAGATCTCTCTGCAGAAACCCTACAAGCCAGAAGAGAGTGGGAGCCAGTATTCAACATTCTTAAAGAAAATAATTTTCAACCCAGAATTTCATATCCACCCAAACTAAGCTTCATAAGTGAAGTAGAAATAAAGTTCTTCACAGACAAGCAAAGACTGAGAGATTTTGTCACCACCAGGTCTGCCTTACAACAGCTCCTGAAAGAAGCACTAAACATGGAAAGGAACAACTGGTACCAGCCAGTGCAACAACATACCAAATTGTAAAGACCATTGACACTATGAAAAAACTGCATTAACAGGCAAAGTAACCAGCTAACATCATAATGACTGGATCAAATTCACACATAACAATATTAACCTTAAATGTAAATGGGCTAAATACCCCAATTAAAAGTCACAGACTGACAAATTGGATAAAGAGTCAAGACCTATCGGTGTGCTGTATTCAGGAGACCTATCTCACGTGCAGAGACACACACAGGCTCAAAATAAAGGGATGTAGGATTATTTACCAAGTAAATGGAAAGCAAAAAGAATCAGGGGTCACAAACCCAGTCTCTGATAAAACAGACTTTAAGCCAACAAAGATCAAAAGAGACAAAGAAGGCATTACATAATGGTAAAGGGATTAATGCAACAAGAAGAACTATCTACCCTAAATATATATGCACCCAATACAGGAGCACCCAGATTCACAAAGCAAGTTCCTAGAGACCTACAAAGAGACTTAGTCTCTCACACAATAATAATCAGAGACTTTAACACCCCACTGTAAGTATTAGACAGATCAACAAGACAAAAAATTATCAAGGATATTCAGGACTTGAACTCTGCTCTGGACCAAGTGGACCTAATAGACATCTACAGAACTCTCCACCCCAAATCAACAGAATATACATTCTTCTCAGCACCACATCCCACTTATTCTGAAATTGACCACATAATTGGAAGTAAAGCACTTCTCAGCAAATGTAAAAGAAATCACAACAAACTGTCTCTCAGACCACAGTGCAATCGAATTAGGACTCAGGATTCAGAAACTTACTCAAAACCACACAACTACATGGAAACTGACTGAAGGACCTGTGCCTGAAAGACTACTGGGTAAATAACAAAATTAAGGCATAAATAAAGATGTTCTTTGAAACCAATGAGAACAAAGACACAACATACCAGAATGAATCTCTGGGACACATTTAAGGCAGTGTTTAGAGGGAAATTTATAGCATTAAATGCCCACAATTGAAAGCAGGAAAGATCTGAAATTGACATCCTAACATCAAAATTAAAAGAACTAGCCAAACAAGAGCAAACAAATTCAAAAGCTAGGAGAAGACAAGAAATAACTAAGATCAGAGCAGAACTGAAGGAGATAGAGACACAAATAACCCTTCAAAAAATCAGTGAATCCAGGAGCTGGTTTTTTGAAAAGGTCAACATAATAGATAGACCATTAGCCAGACTAATGAAGAAGAAAAGAGAGAAGAATCAAATAGATGTAATAAAAAGTGATAAAGAGGATATCACCACCAACCCCACAGAAATACAAAATACCGTCAGATAATATTGTAAACATCTCTATGCCAATAAACTAGAAAATCTAGAAGAAATGGATAAGTTCCTGGATATATACACCCTCCCAAGTCTAAACCAGGAAGAAGTCAAATCCCTGAACAGACCGATAACAAGGTCTGAAATTGAGGCAATAATTAATAGCCTATCAACCAAAAAAAGTCCAGGACCAGACGGATTCACAGCCGAATTCTACCAGAGGTAAAAAGAGGAGTTGGTACCACTCCTTCTGAAACTATTCCAGACAATATATATATGAATTTATACCTGCCACAGTATAAAACAGGGAATATCATTAAATCTGGTACTATCTCTTAAAGAGAAATGACAATACCTAGTGATCAAGAACTTATTCCTTATAGAATTGTTTCTCAATAAATCAGAGCGAGGGACTTTACCAGTCTGTATTTTTAAATCTTAAAGATTCATTTAGTAAGTAAAGTAGATCTTACAGACTAAGATAAATCTTATGATTAAATCTTATAATCTTATGATACTTGATTTATCAGAATAATGATTTTAACAAACACTTACATCCCTTACTATCTGGCAGGCACAAACTTGAGCACTTTAATATAGTTTGAACACATTGAATATAGACAACACCCCTATGAAATAAGTACTATTGTTATTCCTGTTTTACAGATGAGAAACCCGAGACACAAGAAGGTCAAATGACTTGCTTAAGGTCACATAGCTAATAAGTGGTGGAGCTCAGATTCTGTATGTATTTCCCAACTCTGGCTTCAAAGTCTATACCCTTAATCCCTGCACCACACTGCCTCTTAGGTTTGGTGCCTGTTTGCCAGGAAATCAGAAAAATAGAAGGAAAAAATCTGAAGATCTGCAATAGTTTTTAAAACTTCATGCTAAAAGATTCTTCAAAATGCTAATATGATGCATATCCACTATAAATTCAACCCTTCATGAGGCTAAGTGAAATTCTAGAAAATAATACATAAAATAGCCAGGTACCATAATATTAAAACTTTGTCACAGAGATTTCTTTATGTTAGACCAAGAACTTCCTGAACACATAAAGTGCCTTGATATACTTTGTACATTATCTTTAGATAATTGCTAACCTTTATGAAATATTTTAAAGGATTTTGAAAGCTTTATATCTCCTCATCACTTGTGCACAATTAATAAATATCAATAAAAACACTATCTTTACTTTTTACCTTTGGCTTGGCTGATTTTCCTAGGATACTTTATACAAGCATACCTTGTTTTACTGTACTTTAGTTTATTGCACTTAGTTGATATTGTGTGTTTTACAAATTAAAGGTTTGTGGCAACCCTGGATCAAACAAGTCTATCAGCGCCATTTTCCAACATCTTGTGTTCACTATGTGTTTCTGTGTGGCATTTTGGTAATTCTCACAAATAAGCAAACATTGTCATTATTGTTATATCTGTTATGATGATCTATGGTCAGTGATCTTTGACGTTATCACTGTAATTATTTTGGGACACCGCAAACCACACCCATGTAAATGGCAAACTTAATCGTTAATGTGTGTGTGTTCTCACTGCTCCACTGATTGGTCATTCCGCCATCTCTCCCTCTCTCCTTTGGACTCCCTGTTCCCTGAGATACAGCAGTATTAAAACTAGGCCAAGTAAACACCCAACAATGCCCTCTAAGTCTTCAAGTGAAAGGAAGAGTCATACATCTCTCACTTTAAACCAAAAGCTAGAAATGATTAAGCTTAGCGAGGAAGACATGTCACAACCCTCTGAGACAGGCCACAAGCCAGGCCTCTTACAAAAAACAGCCAGGTCAGGAACGGAAAGGAAAGGTTCTTGAGGGAAATTAAAAAGCGCTATGCCAGTGAACACGTGCATAATAAAGTGAAACAGCCATTTGCTGATGAGAAGAATGTTTGAGTGGTCTGGCTAGAAGATCAAATCAGCCACAACATTCCCTTAAGCCGAAGCTTAATCCAGAGCAAGGCCTTACCCGTCGTCAATTCTATGAATGCTGAGAGAGGTAAGAGGCTTCAGAAGAAAAGTTGGAAGCTAGGTGAAGTTGGTTCATGAGATTTAAGGAAGGAAGCTGTCTCCATAACATCAAAGTGTGAGGTGAAGCAGTAAGTGCTGATTTAGAATCTGCAGCAAGTTATCCAGAAGATCCAGCTAAGATAATTGAGGAAGTTGTTTGGCTACATTAAAAAACAGATTTTCAGTGTAGATGAAACAGTCTCATAGTGGGAAAACATACTGTCTAGAACTTTTGTAGCTGGAGAGAAGTCAATGCCAGGCTTCAAAACATCAAAAGACAGGCTGACTCTCTTGTTAGAGTCTAATGCAGTTGGTGACTTTAGTTGAAACCAATGCTCATTTACCATTCTGAAAATCCTAAGGCCCTTAAAAAGTATGCTAAATCTACTCTGCCTGTACTCGACAAATGGCACAACAAAACTTAGATGACAGCACGTTTGTTTACAGTATGGCTTAATAAACATTTTAAGCCCAATATTGAAACCTACTGTTCAGAGAAAAAAAAAGATTTCTTTCAATATATTACTGTTCATTGACATAGCATTTGGTTACCCAAGAGCCATGATGACTACCCAAGGGGAATCATGTTTTTTTCATGCCTGCTAACACAGCATCCATTCTGCAGCCCATGGATCAAGGAAAAATTTCAATATTCAAGTCTCTTTTTCTAAGGAATACATTTTGTAAGGCTACAGCAGCCACAGATAGTGATTCATCTCATGGATCTGGACAAAGTCAATTGAACACCTTCTGGAAAAGTTTCACCATTCTAGTTGCCTTTGAGAACATTTGTGATTCATAAGAGGAGATCAATATATCAACATCAACAGGAGTTTGGAAAACATTGATTCCAGCCCTCAGGGATGACTGCGGTATTCAAGACGTCAGTGGAGGATATAACTGCAGATGTGGTAGAAAGAGCAAGAGAACTAGAATTAAAAGTGGAGTCTGAAGATGTGACTGAATTGCTGTAATCTCATGCTAAAACTTGAATGACTGAGGGGTTGCTTCCTATGGGTGAGCAAAGACAGTGCTTTCTTGAGATGGAATCTATCCCTGGTAAAGATGCTGTGAACATTGCCGAAATGACGACAAAGTATTTAGAATATTACATAAATGTAGTTGATAAAGCAGTGGTAGCGTTTAAGAGGATTGAATCCAATTTTGAAGGAAGTACTACTGTGTGTAAAATGCTATCAAACAGCATCACATACTACAGGGAAATCTTTTGTGAAAGAAGTCAATTGACGTGGCAAACTCGCTGTTGTCTTATTTTAAGATCGTTTGCAGTCAGTCATGATGGCTCATGTCTGTATTCCAAGCCCTTTGTAATTCCAATGTAGAAGGATCTCTTGAGCCCAGGAGTTCAAGACCAGATGGTGTAACATAGGGAGACCCTGTCTCTACAAAAAAATAAAATAAAATAAAAAATTAGCTGAGTTATGTGTGGCACACCTATAGTCCCAGACACCCAGGAAGCTAAAGTGCAAGACAGACTGTTTGAGCCTGGGAGGTTCATGATGCAATGAGCCGTGATTATGCCACTGCACTCCAGTCTGGGTGTTAATAGAGTGAGACTCTGTCTCAAGAAAATAAAACTAAATTTGACTAGGTATGGTGGCTCACTCCTGTAATCCCAGTACTTTGGGAGGCTGAGGCAGACGGATCTCTTGATGTAAAGAATTCGAGACCAGCTTGGCCAACATGACAAAACCCCATTTCTACTAAAAATACAAAAATTAGCCGGGCATGGTGGTGCATACCTGTAATCTCAGGTACTCAGGAGGCTGAGACATGAGAAACTTTTGAACCTGGGAGGCGGAGGTTGCAGTGAGACGAGATCACCCCACTGTACTCCAGCCTGGGTGATGGAGTGAGACTCTATCTCGAGAAATAAAGGTAAATAAATAAATAAGTAAATAAACAAACAAATAAATAAAATAAAAGAGATTGACACCGCCATTCCAACCCTCAGCAGCCGCCACCCTGACCAGTCAGCAACCATCAACATATAAGCAAGACCCTCCACCAGCAAAAGGATTAGGACTTGCCAAAGGCTCAGATGATTCTTAGCATTTTAAAGCACAATAATCATTTAAAATAAGGTATGTACATTGGCTTTTTAGACACCATACAGTTTCACACTTGAGTAGACTGTAGTACAGTGTAAACATAACTTTTGTATGCACTGGGCAACCCATAAATTTGTGTGACTCGCTTTCTTGTGATATTAGCTTTATTGGGATGCTCTTGAATTTAATCTATAATATCTCTAAAGTATGCCTGTAGTGCTGTTGAATTTGGGTAAGGGCTTATTCTTTATCAACAAAAGTATATATCAATCAAGAATCCATTACTGAGTGGGAAAAGAGCCTGCTTCTTTCTGGTTGAGAGTTTAATTTACAAGTTACTGAAAGTGGTTTCAGGCAGAGCTGTTTGATGTCTTTTCTTGTACTTCAGATATTAAGCTTATAATAACAGTTCTTGACCAGGAAATTGGAGACTTAGCCCTATCAGCCACTGGTCTGAGTATGTTTATGACATCAATACCAATTTGCATCATCTGCCCAGAACTGTGACTTAGAGTTTCAGAAATTACATGCATAGAGTCTTCTAATTATTTTCAATAGAATAAATATTTACTTTTTAAAGGTACCTTTCTTCTGCAGTCATCTATTGTCTAGAGGAAAAGAAAGAATGTAGCCCAAGTAGTAACAGTCAAGAATAACAGCTAAAGTGATAAAAATCCTTGGCATTTTACCCATTAAGGTTTGAACTTAGAGACATTGAGGGTAAGATCTTTATTAAGGATTGAGCTGTAGATTGAAGGTGTATCCCAAGGATTAGCAATTAAAAATGTAAATAAAATTATCTGTAAACCTGTATTTATCATATTGATGTCCTTAGAAGATATAATTTAAAAACATTTGCCATCTATTTCATAGAGCACACATAGTTGAAACTTGGATCCGTATGTTTAAACATTTTATCATTGGAGAGTGAAGAATGGTTACCAGAGGCTGGGAAGGGTAGTGGGGGGCTGAGGAGGAAGTGGGGAAGGTTAATGGATACAAAAATATCATGAGAAATAATGAATAAGACCTACTACTTGATACACAACAGGGTAACTAAAGTCAATAATGACTTACTGTACATTTTAAAATAACTCAAAGGTGTAATTGGATTGTTTGTAACTCAAAGAATAAATGCTTGAGGGGATAGCCACCTCACTCTCCATGATGTGCTTATTTCACATTTCATGCCTGTATCAAAACCTCTCATCTATACTATAAATATGTATCATTACTATGTACCCACATAAATTAAAATTAAAATTAAATAAATGAATACATTCTGTCACTGGAAGAACACTGGAAAGCAGCAGCAAACAGCAAGGTATTAATGATGTAGACTAAATTAAAAGTTACTTGGAAGTACCTATATATATATACACACACACACATTGAAATATGCATTATGCTGAAAATTGATATTGTTTTCAGTCCTCTTGTTCATTTCCTCTACATTATTAATTTTTCTAGGTCTCTAGGCTTGAAATCTTATGTTTGCTTTTTTGTTTTTTCTCTTAGCCAATATATCAACAACAACTAACAAGCTTATTCTGCAATGTGTTTGAGAGAAATCATACCTTTTAGTTTTATATTCTTACTTTTCATTCTGACTTAGGCTCTCTTCACTTCATATTGGGAAGTTCTTTCACCAACTTCTACTCCCCTTTGCTTCTGTCCACAGTCAATTCCCTTTCTAATCCTGCAGATAGATGCTTTTGCCTAAACAACACTTTTATTATATATTTTTTTCTGTTCTTAAGTACTTGTGGTGACTCGTTTGAATACTTCTGCATGATCTTCAGGGCTTTCTGACAGTCTCCTTTCCCTTTGTCTCCTTGCTCCTAGGGAACAAACACACATTTCACAACTTTCTCTCTGGTTAACTTCTTTTTACAGGCTTATCTTTCTAAGCCCATTAATGTTCAACCACCTTCAATGAGTATTAAATTGTAAATACTTACGTTTTCTTGTATTCTGGATTTCATGTTACTGATAACCTGCTTTGGAAACTCTAAAGTAGTTATGGTTAGAAATTCCATAGTCTTACTTGAATGAGCAGTATTACAATTATATTACTTTTCCTTTCATCTTAAATCATCAAGCCTTTCAAGTTGTTTCCTGTTTTCCTATAAGATTTCTCTTTTTTCCCACAAAAAGTGGTAATTCAAAGGCTTAATATATCTTTAATTAACTGAGCAGGGTTGCTAGGAAAAAAATGTCCTTATCCAGATGAAGTTGATATGTCAGCTGTGGTTTCTTTATCCTTATGGACTCAGGAAATGGGAAGTATTTAGGTCTTGTCATGCCTTCTTTTTCATGGCCAATAAACCCTATTATAATAGCTCCATGAGTTTAATATTTCACACATTAAATGATTAAAAGTAAGAATGCAAGACCTCTCCATCAATAGATTTCCTGACACGAATTAAATTGTGTTTTTAAATTCTTTGCAGGAAAAAAATAGAAGGAAGAGAAAAGGAAGGAAAGATCGTAAAGAAAAGATGGAGGGAGAGAGGGAGAAAGTTATGAGGAAGGAATAAAGAAGGAAAAAATGAAAGAAAAGATCAATGAAGTACAGAAAAAGAAATGAAACATATTTTGATTCAAAATGTCCTTTTCTAGAGGCAAAAGCAATTCAGTATTATTCAAGTTTTATTTAGTATTATTCAATAAATTTATCAAATTTTTTAGTAAATATAATGGACCATGCAGCCTCAAGTCACACAGACTGCCTGAGAAGGCAAGGCTGGATTTATGCATGTCTCCTGTTTACCCAAGAATGCAGACATTTCCCTTGCGAAATGAGACAGCCTTATCTTTGTTATTCTAGGGCATTTTAGTTTACAGTTTTGCTGTGAGCAACATTTAGATGCTTATTTCAAGATCCCTAAATAAAAGAACAGGGAAAGATAATGCTTATTGCTAACAATCTACATTTTTTATATTGCATGATTAAAAGCAAGTATTGCTGACAACAGAAAAATAATTTAAAATGATAATTGTGATGTATTTACGTAGAATCTGTTTGACTAACAGAAGGTAAATTGGGCTGATGAAAAAAACCTTGCTTACATTTTTTAAATATGGGCCAGATTGTGATGACCTGGAAACTGAAGTACTGGCAACATCAAAGAAGACATTCCTCTTTCTTTTAATCTAATATTTGCCAAAATTGCTGTGATGGTAAAACATATTTACTTAAGTACTAGTACACAGTTCACAATAATTTGCCCAGCCCCTAGTCAGGGCATAAATTCATCCTGTTACCATTTCTCTGACTCTGCAGGCTGAAAGGCAGAGTTTTCTTTGCTATGGGAAACATTTTTTAGCAAAAACCAAATAATTTAGTGTTAATTGCATTGTACTACTGATACCCACAGCAGGTATCACTTTCTCACCTCAGGACAAACTTAGAGCTTCGGATTTTATAGATATCTATCCATTCCATGTCATTAAAAATAACTGATGTAAGTTCGAGCTGAGAGTATCATTTTCTTCTGAAGATAAAATCCTATAAACTAAAATAGCATGGGTTGGACCAGCATGTACCATTTTCATCTTAAGATAAATCCCCAAAAAACAAAACAGCCAAAACAGCTGACTTGAGCTGAAATAGTGCATGCACGCTATCTCTATACTACAAATCTGTTTCTTATTTTCTAGCTATATATTCAAAGTATAAGTTCATAAAGTTTTAATAGTGTTTCTCCCTTTCCCCATCCGAATTACATATTTTTCTGTTAAAGATGAATTAAAATATGGATCCCCTATACTTTTGTGTGGCGATTGTATGCACTGAAACTTTATGAAGAAATGTGACCACATACAATCACTGGGAGCATAGACTATTGCATTTTAGAGTTGAGTATACTCTCTGTGCCTTTATAAATTATTATAGTAGTTTTTGATTATAAGGTTAAGGAAGTGAGTATACTTCTCTTTGTTTCATTATATATTTTAATTTTATGCTCTAAAGGTTTAGTGCTCTCTAGACACAACGTTTTCATGGAGAACTGTTTTGTAATGTTAAACACATTTATATTTGCAGTTGGCCATACATAATAAAGAATTATCGGTGTAAAAAAATTAATAGAAAATTTTGGGTAGTGATTCTTCTGGTAGAAGTAGTTACTAGGCAGTCTTAAAACAATTCTGTGATGCCCAGAGATAATTTTTTTATTCAAGAAATTCTAACTATTGAAATTGTTTAAAACAATAACAAGCGAGGAAAAACCATTAGTATTCAAATCATCATGATTTCATTAGCCTCGCTTATTCTGTCTCTCAAAGTATTTTGCTCTGATTAAGTGCAATTTGGATTTCCCCAAGCCATAAAATAAGCAATGAATTGCCCACAACAGAATAGCTGAAGTAGCCGGCAAAGAGAATTTGGTCTCTGTATTCCTCTCTCCTCAGCACATGGGTGCACTTGCACACATAAGCAAAAGCGCACACACACATACCATTTCTATAGTTACAGTCTCACTCCAGGAGGTTTGTCTCTTTCTAATTAGATACACACAATCCATTCAGCTCGTTTGTAAAGTTTACAAGTTGATTCTCACTCTTTCTCTTGTCTTCACTGTCTTCAACCAGACAATGAAAACAAAGATACAGTAGAGCTCATTTTCTCATTATTGATTTCATGCACCAGCTGCCAGCTGTTTTAGCTTGTTCGTTTATATAACCCTCTGGGCAACTTTTAAAAAGTACATTTCTTTGACCATCTGCTAAATACAATTGGTTTAATAATTAAAGACTCACCATTCCGTTTAAAAGAAACATAAATGTTGCTATTGCAGCTGAGATATCAACATTTTGGATTCAAATACAGAAACAGGTTTCATTCCATTAATCAGTCTCATACACTTTGGGACACTAGTACTTCATGCTTTTTTCTTCCCTCGGTTTATGCTAAGAGGAAAAGTTCCTTATAGTTTATAAACTTTCTGTTGCAGATCTTATTTTCCCTCTCAACTTTTGCTTCCAGTTCTTAAGTATTGATACTAAAGTCTGTTGACATCTTGTTTTTATCATACACAAGTAGTTGTTGAATATACATTCCGTAAGGCACATCAGCCGGATGCACTCATGAGACCACCCATTATAACGAATGCAGATATATTTCTAGAGAGAATTAAGCTCCTGGCATCCACCGTGCCACATTGTTTACAAGTCACCATCCCACCATCCATCTTTTTCTTAGTAGAAGGCTGGCTCATGTACAGACAGAATCAGAGAACCTCCCACACAAACCCTTATCATCTTGGACTGTTGCAAAAAAATCTGCTGTTTTAACATTAGGTTTATGAGTGATGTGATGTTTTATTTTTCTTTATTTAGGATGACAGATCTACACTTAGTGATATTGACTCAGGATGTGTAGATTTTTGACCTTGGGTGCTAAGCGGAAAACCTGAAACCATTATTGTGCGTGGTATCACCAGAGTTAATTAAGATGTGAATATGGATGCAACTTCCGTTTGAACTCTTCTTTAAAGCTCTGATTAGACTTAAACATTCCAATAATTTTGTAGTGCTTAACATGTTCTTTGGAAAACTCTTGTTTATAAAACAATTTACCCTTTGTTTCCAGGGTACCTTGGAACTGAACCATAAATGTATAGTCATATGGGGCGAGAAAGTTTATTTCATTTTTTATGCCATTTCTATGCTATTACTGATGCATTTTGTTACAGAATCATTCAGTTAGCCATACACATCATCTGCAAAATTCATATTTGCTAAATTTGTTGAGGGAAATTGGAGTACATTTTGGATTTTCGAGGTAAAGTTAATATTTTCTTTCTTTTTTTTTTTTTTTTTTTGAAATCTAATAAAGCCATTTTCTTCAAAATGGAACAAAAGGAACATTTCCTTGGTAAGGTGGACATAACTTATGTTATATTCTGTGAACCTGAGCATTTGCACTTTGTTTTAAAAAGTATTCCCCTCTTTAATATTTTTGTCACTTTAAGTGAAACAGGAAAATTTCCCTTGTTCCCCTCGCAGGGCTTGTGATGGGGGTGTGGCTCTCTTCTTTGGTGCCCCACTGCTCATAACCCCTAGGGGGAGCAGGCAGATGGGCAGGTGGTGGGGAGCATGGGCTCCGACCCCTAGGCAGCATCTAGGGGTGAATGTTTACAGCCTCGGAAGCCCCACTGGGCATGCTACAGTGTGCTCTTTTAGTTTGTCATCTGCAGGCAGCTTGTGTTAATCAGCTCAATTAGACCCTCTGCCTTATCACAAGAACAGAGGGCTTTCTGTATCCCAGGGTTCTTTCCTTGGTGTGCCGGAAGAATTGGATCACTCGTGGACTTGGAGAATGAGTGCAAGGTTTTTTATTGAGTGGTAGTTCTCTGCGAGGTGGATGAGGAGGCCAGAAGGGGGATGGAGTGGGAAGGTGATTTTCCCCTGGAGTCAGGCCACCCAGCTGTCAGGCTCTCACAGACCACCAGGACCAAACTCCTCGTCATTTTGCCAGTTGATGGCCTGCTGGTGTTGGCCGGTACCTATTAGTGTGCTCTTCCACCCGTGTGTTCCTCTCTACATCCAGCCGCTTGTATCTCTGCCCTCTGGGGTCTCAGGGTTTTTATAGGCACAAGATGGGGGTGTGGCACACAGTTGTCTTGGAAAATGCAACCTTTGGGTGTGAAAACAGGAGTGCCTGTCCTCACGTAGGTCCTTGGACACAGGCCCAGGGATGGAGCCCTCGCCAGGGACCCTGCTCTTCTCCTGCCAGCACTTCCCTGAACCCTTCCCATTCATAAACAAAGCTCAAGTTTAGTCAGTTACTAACTTTGGTTCCTGTTAATTCTTAAAATGGTCAAGAACAAGTTGAGCTTTCCAAGATATCCGGTTAAATACTCTTATACATCAAATTGATCTCATTCTGATTAAGGTGGTAAATTTGAATGGGAAGCTGCATTTTATAGCAATCTTTTTTTTAAATTATTTTTCTGTGATTCTTCTCATCATGGTTCGAATGCATCTAATGCCTCACAGTCATTTTTATTTTTTAACTGAAATATTAGATTTGTTTACACTATAGTTAGTTCAGGCTGGGCATGGTGACTCACGCCTATAATCCCAGCCCTTTGGGAGGCTGAGGCAGGTGGATCACTTGAGGTCAGGAGTTTGAGATCAGCCTGACCAACATGGTGAAATCCCATCTCGACTAAAAATACAAAAATTAGCTGTGCCTGGTGGCCCATGCCTGTAGTCCCAGCTACTCAAGAGGCTGAGGGAGGAAAATTGTTCGAACCCAGGAGGTGGAGGTTGCGGTGAGCCGAGATCACACCACTGCACTCCAGCCTGGGCGACAGAGAGAGATGCTGTCTCAGAAACAAAACAAAACAAAACAAAACAAAACACCACAGTCATTTCACTATATTTTAAATATTCTCTTTTTTTCTATCTTTTATTTTAGGTTCAGAGGGCATATGTGCAAGTTTGTTCCATGGGTAAATTGTGTGTTTTGGGGATTTGGTGTACAGTTGTCTCCTAGGTAATAAGCATGGTACCTCATAGGTAGTTTTCTGATCCTCACCCTTCACCCTCAAGTAGGCCTCAGTGTATATTGTTCTCTTTTTTCTGTCCATGTGTTCACAATGTTTAGCTCCCACTTATATGTGAACATATGTGGTACTTGGTTTTTTGTTCCTGCATTTATTTGCTTAGGATAATGGCCTCCAGTTCCATTCATGTTGCTACAGAGGATATGCTCTTGTTATTCTTATGGATGCATAGTATTTCATGGTGTACATACATATACACATCTTTGCTATTGTGAATAGTGTGGCGATGAACATATGTGTGTATATGTCTTTATGGTAGAATGATTTATATTCCTTTGGGTGTATACCCAGTAATAGGATTGCTGGGTTGCATGGTAGTTCTGTTTTATGATCTTTGAGAAATCTCCAAACTGCTTTCCACAGTGGCTGAACTAATTACATTCTGACCAATAGTGTATAAGCATTCCTTTTTCTCTGCAACTTTGACGGCACTGCTATTTTTTCACTTATGTATTTATTTAGAGACAAGATCTCACTTTTCACCCAGGCTGAAGTGCAGTGGCACAATTTCAGCTCACTGTTGCCTCCACCTCCTGGGCTCAAGTGATCCTCCCTCCTCAGCCCCTAAAGTAGCTGTGACTACAGGCATCCTGGGCTCAAGCAATCCTCCTAAGTCAGCCCCTAAAGTAGCTGGGACTACAGGTGTGGGCCACCACGCCCAGCCTGTTTTTTGACTTTTAAATAATAGCCTTTCTGACTGGTGTGAGATGGTATCTCATTGTGGTTTTGATTTGCATTTCTGTAATGATTAGTAATGTTAAGCATTTTTTCATATGCTTGTTGGTCATATGTAAAGGTCTTCTGTTGAGAAGGGTCTGTTCATGTCCTTTGTCCATTTTTTAATGCGGTTGTTTGTTTTTTAATTATTTAATTGTTTAAGTTCCTTATGGATTCTAAATACTAGATCTTTGTTAGATGCATAGTTTGCAAAATTTTTTTCCCATTCTGTAATTCTGTAGGTTGTCTGTTTACTCTGTTGACAGTTTATATTGCTTTGCAAAAACTCTTTAGTTTAATGTTAGGTCCCCCTTGTCAATATTTGCTTTTGTTGTAATTGCTTTCAGTGTGTTCATTACGAAATCTTTGCCAGAGCCTATGTCTAAAATAGTATTTCTTAGGTTGTCTTGAAGGATTTTTAAAAGTTTAGGTTTTACATTTAAATTTTTAATCCATCTTGAGTTGATTTTTGTATATGATGAAAGAAAGGGGTGCAGTTTCAATCTTCTGCATATGGCTAGCCAGTTATCCCAGCACCATTTACTGAATAGGGAGTCCTTTCCCCATTGTTTGTTTTTGTCAGGTTTGTTGAAGTTCAGATGGTTGTAGATGTGTGGCCTTAATTCTAGGTTCTCTATTCTGTTCTATTGGTCTATGTGTCTGTTTTTTTTTTTTTTTTTTTTTTTCAGCAGTACCATGTCGTTTTCATTATTGTAGCCTTGTAGCATAGTTTTAAGTTGGGTAACGTGATGCCTCCAGCTTTGCTCTTTTTGCTTAAGATTGCTTTGGCTATTCGGGCTCGTTTTAGGTTCCATGTGAATTTTAGAAGAATTGTTTCTAATTGTGTGAAAAATATCCTTGGTAGTTTGATAGGAATAACATTGAATCTGTAAATTGCTTTGAACAATATGGCCATTTAAACAATATTGTTTCTTCCTATCCATGAGCATGGAATCACAAAATCATTTTTATTTTTATTTTTTCATGTTGTTCTGTAACTTATTTAAAAAATAAAAAAAAATATATGCTATATCTTAGCAGATATATGAGTTGAAAATATTTTCTCAAGCTGTCTTTTTACTTTCTTTTCTTGAATTTTGTTAATTTCATTAGCTTTAGGGTACAAGAAGAGGTTTTTGGTTGCTTGGATGAAATGTATAGTAGTGAAGTCTGAGATTTTAGTGCACCTATCACTGGAGTAGCCTACACTGTAGCTACTATGTAGGTTTTAATCCCCTTCTCCCCCCTCTCTTCTGAGTCTCCATAGTCCATTGCATCACTCTGTATACCTTTGTATACCCATAGCTTAGCTCCCACTTGTAAGTGAGAGTATACCATATTGAATTTTCCATTCCTGAGTTACTTCACTCACAACAATGGCCTCCAGCTCCATCCAAGTTGCTTATTCCTGCAAGAATGGCCATTACTAAAAAGTCAAAAAAAGAACAAAATCATTTTTTAGAAACACAACCAACTATGCAAGCTTAGCTGAAATGGTCCTCTGAGTGGATTTCCTCTCTGCCTTTTAAAAGTTATATTCTGTATTTGCTTTTTAATAAATAAACTTGTATTTATCAAACTCCTGCATTTATTATTTTTATTATGCATAATACATAGGATTACATATATGTTGACACTTAGTTCTGTGTTTTAGTTTTAGGGACTAGACAAAGAACATGTTTTCTGCATTATAGAGCTTTAAACTGGTTGGGCACACAGTGTTTTTCATATGTGAAGAAAACTGGGCTCTCTACAAGGAAAATGTAGAGATAAATGTATTCCTTACATAAGCTAGTGTAACTTTTAGGGTCATGTGACAATGGTAATGTTTTTAATCCTTTGAGCAAAATTCTATTATGTGACATTCTTCGTGTATTTTATTAAGTTAGAACAGAGTAATACCATTTGTATTAGCATTTTTTCTGGGCTTTTTCAAACACACAGCCTTAATAAGGTAATGTTTTAGTATTACATATATGCTTTCCAACTCATTCTTTCTTTAACCTGAAAATCAAAGGATGAAATTCCCTTGTTATACACATGTATGCTTGATCAAATGGAGTGAACTGATGAAAGGATATTACTAGATATCTTGTTTGTGTATTTCCATGTTTTATTCAGCATATCCATCAGGCAAAAGTATTTGTGACTATCTTCTCCCATTCATTCTTCAATCAAGGGCTTAGGTCAGTCTTGTAGGGAAAGAGAAGGCAGTGCTTGAGCTGAGTTTTTAAGGACAACTAGAAGTTTGTTGGTCAGACAAGGAATGTGTGTGGGTGTGTACAGGTAATGGGAACACTACATTTTTGGATTGCTCTCCTCCTCACCCACCCTGTTTTATCTTTCTTCATCCTCCCTGTCATGTCCTCTCCCACTTCATCCCTTTGTATTTTCCTGCAGGATTGTGTTAAATATTATAATTTGAGCAAACTCAAGAGTAGTCCACTATTTAATATTTGCTGTACAGCAATATTTCTATATAAAGTATCTCCTTAGAAATAATTCTGTCTTTCAGCCAAGTGGTAAGAGAGAGAAAAAAATCAGTTTAGATCTGTATTCTATCTAGAGTTCTCTGAGTATATGTAAATGTTTCTTCCAGTCACTTTCTCCTTTGCTTAAATGGGCTTGTTCTTATTTAGAGCAGATTTAACTGAGATAGAAATGTATTTTCCAAATTATGCCCTCCCAACCCTGCCACACACACACACACACACACACACACACACACACACACACACGCCCCAGAGAGAGCTGGGCAGCAATTATGGAGTGATGGCAATGGTCCTACATGCCCTGCTGATAATCCTCTTCTTTCTACCCTCTTATCATTAGGCTATCTACAATTGCTGGGGAGCAAACTCAGCAGGAGAATCTTGGCCAGAAGCAATAGCCCGTGGCAAGATGGCAAGGTTAGGTAGTGGAAAAACTCCTGTTAGAAGCTATTTTTTCTCCCAGCTCATCTTTGGTTATTCTTGATTGGTAAAAGAAAAAAAAAAAACATATAGTCTCAGTTTTGCAAGTGACTGGTGAAAGGATGCTATAAACATGTTGTTTAAGACTGAAATCTGATGCACTTTCCATAGAAGGCCAGTTTTCACTGGCCTATATCTGACATATGCTAGTAACTGAATTTGGAGGGAAACTTGAGCTCCTTGGAAAAGAAGCTAGGCCTGCAGAATATCATTGAAGTTTAAAAAACTTTCAGATCAGATTTGAAAATGATGAGCTACTATCACAGAGCCAGGTTGTATAGTCAGTGGAATATGACACGTTAGTTGATGTTATATATTGGTCAAGAATGTGGCATCAGAGAAAGAGAGAAGTAGAACCATTATGTTTTGTCTTCTGTGTGTGTGTGTGTTTGTGTGTGCGCATGGGTGTATTTAATTAAAGAGTGCCTTTAATTTCTTACAGGTAATTTTATTACAATTAAAATTAATTTATATTGATTTTTGTGAGAAGTATAAATGCTATTATCAAATTCAAAATAAAATATACAGTCAAATGAAAAATTTAGATGAAAATATATTGCAGTACTAGTTTCATATGAAATGTCACCTGTGAACTGAACTGCATTTTGATACTATACATTAAAAATAGCCACCTTCCATAATTTGTAACATTTTGTATTATCCTAGAGTGCATGATTTTCTAATAACATTAGATCAGGGAAAGAAAGCCTCAGCTTGTATAGTCACATAGAAGACCAAGAGAGGCCAGGTGTAGTGGCTCAAGCCTGTAATCCCAGCACTTTGGGAGGCCAAGGCCAAAGGATTGCTTGAGGCCAGGAACTGGAGACCAACCTGGTCAACGTACTGAGACCCAATCTATACCAACAATTTTTAAAGTTAACTGTGTACCGTGGTGCATGTCTGTAGTCCCAGCTACTCGAGAGGCTAAGGTGAGAGAATCGCTTGAGCCCAGCTGGTCAAAACTACAGTGAACCATGATTGTGCCACTATACTCAAGCCTGGTGACAATGCAAGACCCTGTCTCAGTGTGGGGGGGGGGGGGCGGAGGAAAGACTAAGAGAAAGCTAAGAAAATGTTAAGTTCAGATTTTAGCTGACCAAAATTCCTTCTGCCTGCCCAGCGAGTACATTTGATTCTTCTGTTCATTTTATTTTTTACTTTTTATTTTTATTTTATTTTATTTTATTTTTTAATTGAGATGGAGTCTTGCTCTGTCGCCCAGGCTGGAGTGCAGTGGCGCGATCTCGGCTCACTGCAAGCTCCGCCTCCCGGGTTCATGCCATTCTCCTGCCTCAGCCTCCTCAGTAGCTGGGACTACAGGCATCCGCCACCACGCCCGGCTAATTTTTGTATTTTTTTTAGTAGAGACGGGGTTTCACCGTGGTCTCGATATCCTGACCTTGTGATCCGCCCGCCTTGGCCTTCCAAAGTGCTGGGATTACAGGCCTGAGCCACCGCGCCCGGCCTACTTTTTATTTTTATTTTGAGACAGGGTTTTGCTCTGACGCTCAGGCTGGAGTACAGTGGTGCATGCAACCAGATCACCGCTCGCTGCAGCCTCGACCTCTTGGGCTCCAGCTAACCCCACCTCAGCCTCCTGAGTGGCTTGGACCATACGTGTGTGTCACCATGCCTGGATAATTTTTATTTTTATCTTTATAGAGATGGGGTCTCCCTAGGTGGCCTAGACTACTCTGTCTATTTTAAATTTTTGGTTTCTCAAAGATTGTTTCCCTCTAATTAAATATTCCTCATTTATATGGCATCCAGAACAGTGTGTTATATATCTATATGTTTTTTCTCTTTTAAGCACTATAATCCTCTGTATGACAGTAACATAGAATCAGATGTTTATATATCATCATCATTGCCACCCTACAGAATGATCTCTTTCCCAAGGATTTTCCCCTTACGCCCCACACTTTCATTCTGCTGGGCATTTTTCTATAAAACACTGTGGGAGTGATGTATGGAACTTGAGGGTAACATATACACATATACATATATTCAAGCACATTTATTAAAATGGACATTTCTCATTAACATCTTTTTCTTTTGTTTTTCTGCAAGAAAATAAGGTCATTGAATTTTTCAGTGTTCGAGAAGCTTATAAATATTTAAGGAAAAAACACAGTTTTACATTTTATCATATCAACCCAATACATGCTTTCACCCTATTGACACATTTATGTAATTGTATCTGATTCTTCCAAAGTCCTGCAACTAATGTACATTCCTTTTTGATTGAAATCCATCTCCTATCCTTTCCTGAGAAGAGGCTGAATCTATCTTTATCTCTTTGGTAGTAAAAAGTTTTCATAAAACAAAACTAAATGATTTCTCAGACAAAAATTTTGAACTCAGATAAATAACCAATGTATTTTTAAAAAAAATTTCTTTACCCTAATGGCATTAAGGGAAATGAAACTTATAAATTAAATAATATTTAATGGTACTTTAATATTTATTTTTGAGTGATAATCCAGAAAGTACCTCTTTTTGTTGTTGTTGTTGAGCATATTTTGAGTTATGGTGTATGCTTATATGCTTTGATTGCTATTCTGTTATTCTGAAGAACCCTAAAAAAGCCCTACCATTAACACAAACATTATTGAATTGAAACACATATAAAACCTGCAATAAACTTTCAGAAGTGAAAGAACAGCTTGTCTTTTTTTCTACCGCATCTGGCAATCTGCTAAAATTTGAAAAACTCTCTAAAGTGTACCTGCTTTTTTAGCATTTTTTCAGCAAACAATATGTAACTTGTATAAATGCATATAATTTTACTGTTTTGTGTGTAGACCTACTGCTTATCTTTGTTTTGAATGGAGTGTTTAAGGTTGCCAAAGGCAAACTGTGAATATTTCTCAATATCATAGGTTTTAAAAATATGATTCATATCTGAAGATGATGGTTATTGGAATAATGATACATTTTTCAGTTTACATATGATCAAAATAAAAGATGCAGTTGAGTAAGTTTGATTTCATTATTTTACACCAATTTTAAAAAGAGAACTCCAACAATTATCTTGATATTTCATGACAGGATCTACCTTTCGAGCAATCCAGTGGTGTTTCAGTGTGTCTAATCATAGCAAGGTTATCATTCATTCTGTTAATATTTTATTTCTCCATAAAATAAAGTCGTTTATATTTAAGTACAGTGTTTAGGGTCTTTGTTTGCAAGTTGACAAGATATAGTGAACTTAATTGATGCTATTAAGACTTTACAATAAATTTTTATTCAAAAGGTATAAGCATATTTGTACTATTACATAAAGATATAAACTTAATAAATTGTCTTCTTTTGTAAAATATCTTAACGTGGGGTGCAGTTTGTGTTAAACTTACATCATTTGACAGAATTACAAATATTTTGAAATGAAAATTCAGTTGAACAGGAGGAAATGGAATAAAATATATCTATTTTTTCCCCTCTGGATATTAAGTTAAATATGGCAGATGCAAAGTTATTTATCTTGCAACCTTTAAAAATAACATATTGGAGACCTCCACACTCATGTAAAATTCAGAAATAAGAAAATTAACTTACCAGTTGTTATCTTGACAGTTACAATTGCAATAATTATTAAACAGTAAAATTTCATCTATGTTAGTAAATCTCTTTAATACCTATAAATGATTATGCCTATTGAAAAAGATACTGAGATTAGATCACAAAAATCCTTAGATTACTGTCCCTTTTCACTCCATATTTACTGAATGTTTAGCAAATGTTAGGATTTAGAACAATGCTAGATACTGTTTAAACCTAAATATTCAAATAAAAAGTCAGTCAGAAGTGGGACAGTTATTATGGACCACGACAAAGATGAATGAGGAACTTTGAGTCCAGGATTTTAGTTCTACTCTAATGTATAAATTCAGAGAGAAAATGAGAGCCTCTTAGTGGCATTAATTTTAGAAATTATTAAACTGCATACGCATGCGCAAAAAACTGATCTGACAGAAAAAGCATGTAGCCAAAAAATAAACTTTAAAAAATTGGCTAAAATATAGAGGTGATTAGCTTTATCCAAAACCACTGAAAGAAAACAAAACAAATTTAAAGTAGTAAACTAAATAAAATAGAAAACTTTAAAAAGGTGGATTGTTTTGAAAAATGTTCACAGGAGATCCACAATTAAAACACAATTCCACAATTAACTTGGGGGGATTGGTTTGGAAATGACAGCAGATTCTTAATTCCATGCCATTCCCCCCACAACATTATTATAATTTTCTTAAGTGAAAGGAAAACATACACTTAATGTTTTCTTAGACACTTAATCTCTCCCTTTTCTAGAGCCGGTGCAAACAGAACTGCTAATTACTCTAACATGTCACCAAGCTACTGAACTTTGAAAAGATAGTGGCTCTAAAATATTGTAGATGTGCAAGTTGCTAAACAGGTGATTTTTCAGTACCATATTCTAGGTTTAACAGTTGGGCTTACTTTTAATTGTGATAATACTTGTAGTCTAGATATCATAATAATAGCTTTGAGAGGAGCAGTTCATCAGTAGCAAAAATCCTTTAGTAAAGTGGCATAGGCTTGAAACTCAGTGCTTCAAAGCACTTTGGGTACTCTAAGTATAGGAACACAATGCCAGAATCTAGTTCATAATATTGACCAATTTTCAATCAAAAGAAAAGCTGATTTTAGAGAAAAATTATGTGACAATAATTCATGTTGTTTAGAATTTACTCCTTTTTAGTAGTATTTTTCCTTAGTAAAAAAATTCCAGTTACACATGTAATACATGTTTAGATTATATTTAAAGTATACCAAATAAGTTAGGGTTTCAGTGGCAAATTTAGGTGCTTTATTTGGAGTGAGATTTTTGTAAAGTTTTTCTTTAAAAGATAGCAATTACAGAAAGATAAATTGACTTTATGCGTCATTGTTACTTTTCAGGTGTTCTTGATATTTCAAATTGCAAAGAAAATTTTCTGTCTTGTAATCATCCTTCTTACAACTCCATATCTTGCAAAAGTTTTTACTGAGATATTATAAGATTACCATTAAAATAATTTCATCATGTATGTAATCCTATTGATACTGTTATATGACAACATGGTGAGATAAGTTTCATAATTATTATTATTATTATTATTATTATTATTATTATTATTTTGAGATGGAGTCTCACGCTGTCGCCCAGGCTGGAGTTCAGTGGCCGGATCTCAGCTCACTGCAAGCTCTGCCTCACGGGTTTGCGCCATTCTCCTGCCTCAGCCTCCCAAGTAGCTGGGACTACAGGCGCCCGCCACTTCGCCCGGCTATTTTTTGTATTTTTTAGTAGAGACGGGGTTTCACTGTGTTAGCCAGGATGGTCTCGATCTCCTGACCTCGTGATCCGCCCGTCTCGGCCTCCCAAAGTGCTGGGATTACAGGCTTGAGCCACCGCGCCCGGCATAAGTTTCATAATTATAACAATTTAACAGTTGTCAAAAGTATATTATAACTGATTTTCAAAAGTTTGCTGTAAAGACAGCTTGTTTCTATCTGTACTCAATCGTAAATATACAAGATTGCTTTCATCAGTTTCTTTTAGTAGGAGAAAAAAATTGAAATTTTAATGATGACAATTAATTATAAAATTATATTTTCTTCTGAAAAATAGTTTAGAAATATCATGGGATCTGGTACTAAGATATTATTTCTCTGGTTGGAACATATATATATATATATATTTGTACATAGGTTTACATTCTATGTACATATTATGTTGAGCAGATGAAATGGATGAACCACAATAGTATGTAAAGAAAATTTTAAAAGCTATTTGATTAACATCCTTTTCTAATTTAAAAACATTTTGTTTCTTATAGTTAAAATTTATCCTCTGCTGCTGCTCCTGGGGTTTCTTTTATTTTTTGACTTTATCACTTAAAGATTATTAAAATAGGAAATGAGTTTCTTGCCTATTAAAAGCCTTTAAAGAAAATGATGCCTTAAAAGAAAGCCAAGACACTAAACACCTTTGAGCATTTTTTCTCCATCTCCTAAATGCTCTGTAATTTGTATGTAAAGAATGTAAGAACTGTCTGCCTATTTTGCATGACATTGCTATTTAATTTTTTTTTATTTTTGTTTGCCGCAATTCTAATGGGTAAATGGTGAGTGTGAGGTAATCAGGATATGCTATTTGTGAGCATGGCAAAAATGTATTGTTTCACACTACGAATGCATCTTCAGAAATAAGTGGGTGGTCTTTCACTGCCACTTGTGATTTTTAAGGGAAGGCATTCACAGATACAAAGACATTCTTCAAAATGTGATCACTATACTACCAAGAGTCTCACAAATAAGCAGAGTAAAAGACTAAGAATCTCATATAGTATTGCTACAATGCGTAGAGGGGAAATAAAGGAAGGCCTATTTGCCCTGGAGAGATAAGGAAGCAATCTGAAATTCCTTGATTTCAGTGGGAAGACTGTTACACCTTACACAGTGTGGATGAGAAAGAAGGTAAAGCTAAGGAATCCTAAAAAAGGGATGACTTTAGAGACATGAGGAGAAGCATGATGTGATGGGAAGGTGGAACACACAACCCATGATAGGGAGTATTCAGTCATCTCCATTAGCAATAATTAATATTCACACAACAAAAAAGAGGAAGACTTTTCTTTCTTCTGTTCTTGCATTGTTCTTTCATTTTTTCTTTCTTTTAAAAAATTGTTTGAATTAAGAGATAAGTGGATAGTAACGGTTTTCTTTAAAACCCTTTGTCATAAGTACTGATGAAACTTTAGGGAAAAAAATACATGCCTGTTGAAGTTTTAAACTTAAGGGAGCATATATTGGAAGATATATTTGAATAAAGAAGATGCTTATGTGTTATTTTAGAAGAGAGTTATGGGAGTACCCTCTAGTAATTGATAAGATAAAAAGGGTAACTATACAAAAGGAATAATACAGACAGCTTTTGAAAAGGTAGAATAAAACCCACTAGCGACATAAAACCAGAATGACTAACAGGAAATATTAGATAGTGAAATGGCTAACAATCTTCATAGGTACTTGTTTAATTCTAATCATAACCCTTGACATGGATTTAGCTAAGAAATTTATACTTCAATAAACTCCCTGGATACCCATATATTGTATATTTTGTTTGGAGACATATCGGAGGACTTGTTCAATTTTGCTAAAACATTAAAGTTGACACCTAATATAGAAGACAGTGTCAGTATATTGACTTCCACCAAAGGGAAATTATTATTTAATTTGATTGAGATCAAGAGATAAAGGCAAAAAATTTGCATGTAAAAAAGAACAGATAATGTGGTACACTTTTGAGACAACAGAAAACTAAATAAAGAAGAGTGAAAGGAATACAATCATCTTTAGGGAAGGACATTTCAGTTGGAAGCAATTTCCTGTAATTTAAAATTTATGGAATTGCAACAAGATAAAAAGTATTACAATCAAAGAATATAAAAAATTCAAACTCTGTTCATGACGATTTTAACAGTATCCATCAATGTTTGGAAATAATGAGCATAATAAAATGCAGATTAATTTTAAATTTCCATTAAAAAACATTTTTTTCATTGCATTGAAAACTTAATATAGGACCTGGAAAAAATGAGGTTTTCTCTTGATAGTTATATTTGAAGTCAATACTATCGCCCCAAAGACTTTTAAACAAACACGTCTTCTAAAGGCTTTACTACTGTTTTACAATGTTTGCACTTTTCTTGTTATCCAGGCAGTGTTTAGTTGTTAGGTTTTGTTTCTTTTCAATAATTGAAGCCTAGTGAGGGTGACAGGTATGTAACTGAGTTCTATGACAGAGCCACACACAAATTGCCAGGAGAGCAGAGAGGAAGGAGTCATAATTCAGCTTGTATGTCTAAAAAATAAAGTGACCAGTGTTAATATTAAGATTAGCAAGTTATTTGACCCGATTTTATTATTAGAAAGGAATATAGTAACTTATTCACAGCAGAGGTAGAAGCCAGAAAGTTTCACAGCTCTTTTAAGTGTTGATTATAACAACCTTTTCACATCACTATAATTAGGTGCTTTTGTATACATTGTCTTTTGCTAGATACTACAAGGAGATATCCATTAGTTCTGGGTCTTCCTTTTCATGGTTGGCATTTTAAATGATGAAAATCAATGCACACTCATGGGGTTAGGTAATAGTTGAACATATTAATAGATGAAAATGTACATATTGTTAATGTCCATTCACTTTTATCTAAGGAAGATGAAGTGGGATAGTAATTGGCAGTCAGTAGGAGTGGCATGCTTTTCTCTGTGGAACTGTTGGGTGAATAATCTAATTCATTCACTGTGTTTATAAGAATTATCCAATCAGAAAGTTCAAAATAAAACTAACTGTCTGGAGGAGAAATGAAAATTAAATAGAGATTTTCTTGATAAATGACAGCCTTGATTTTACCTGAATGCATGGTCATAGCAAAGACCTAAATAGCTACATGACTTATAATGAGATTGTAACATTCCTAATAATGCCACTTAGAATATTACATTTATTTCTGCCTACCATATGATATAGTTTGGATGTTTGTCCCCTCCAAATCTCATGTCAAAATGTGATTCTCAACGTTGGAGGTGGGGCCTGTTGGGAGGTGTTGGGCTGTGGGGGTAGATCCCTCATGAATGGCGTGGTGCCCTCCTTATGGTAATGAGTTCACATGAGATTTGGTTGTTGAAAAGAGTTTGCAACCCCACTCCCGTTTTTGCTTCCCCTCTTGCCATGTGACATGCCTATTTCCCCTTTGCCTTCCACCATGATTATAAGCTTCTGGAGGCCTCACCAGAAGCAGATGATGGCACTATGATTCTTGTACGGCCTATAGAAATGTGAGCCAAAGAAACCTCTTTTCTTTGTAAGTTACCCAGTCTCAGGTGTTCCTTTATACCACAGCAAAATGGACTAATGCATCATATTTTTTAAAAAGGTGCAGCATTTGAAAGAGAGAATTCGATTGACCTTAGGATATGAGCTGTGAAGACACGATAGAATCCTGAGTTTCTGTGACTTTTAAAGAGCAAATCTGAAGATTTAATTGAAAACAATATAAACATATCAATATACATATAGACAGACAATGTCTTTTTATTATAGTATAGATTATTGTAAAAGAGATGCATAAGTTTTAGTAGAAGAAAAACTTGCTGAAACAAATATCGGAGCTTCTCAGCTCTTCAAGATTATCGTTCTGCAGCATGCAAGCAGAATAATGTACTACTGATTTATTCTTTGAAGGAAAATGTCTAAAGGATTTTTTCAGACAGTGCTTTTCTGAAACATAGAAGAGAATGCCCCTTAGCTGAATACCTCTAATAGGCATGCAATAACTATAAATCAGAGGAAAAAGGGTAGGTCTCAGGAGTGGCAACTAAACTGCAACCGTCACTGACCTCTCAGAAGACGTTCAATGTAATCTACCTATATTGTAGGCAGGTAGCCAAGAATTTAGGAATCAGAGAACTACAGGGTTTTTGAGCTATGATGGGCTGGAGAGATCAACTTATTCAAACTCAGTTTTACAAAGAAGTATACTGGGATCTCGAGAGGAGAAGTAATTTGTTCATGGTGACACAGTTAATGGTGACACAGTTAATGGCCTAGTTGGGACCAATACCCAAGTTTCCTTATGCCTTGTTCAGTGTTTTCCTGTTAACCCTGTTACGTTCAGAATTAGTTGTTGTTCAAAAGTTGGAAAGTAATTTTTCATGTAAGCAAAATCATAAGCTGAGTTCTTCTTTGTTCAATTCTATACTTAGTTTCCATGATAAGTCAGGCTTTAAGTCATATTAATGTTGGCTTTAGACTTTCTGTTGCACATGTCCTTTCCTTTTGATTTTCATCTCTACCACCCTGAAGTAACCTCCTACTTGGTCTCCTCACGTACACACTCTCTTATAACAATCCATTCTGTGCATCTTGTCAGTTTGAATTTCCTAAAGCATTGTTACCCTCTTTCAGTCTTTGTTCTTTAAAACCTATTTCAAGACCCAAGTTAAATTTTCCTCCCCCATAGTGACTGCACGGACCACTTCAGGTAAAAGTGATACTTTCATCTTATAAATTCTTATAGTACTTAATTTAATTTCACCCATGCATCCAACATTCATTAATCAGATGTATTTGAGTATTTACTATATACCACGAAATCAAGTGGTGCTTATCACTCACAGATATTCAGTGTTACATTTGTGGTCATAATTTCTCTCTTTTTAGATCGTAATATTCTTGATGTAAGATACTATGGTTGAAGATCTTTGTATTCTTTTTGTATACTCCATACCACAGAGCCTTTTGTACATAGTTGATGATTACTAAACATTTGTAGAATAAATATTGAACTAAGAATCTGCTATGATAAGGTGTGAAGATAAATATGGCCTCTATGGGATCAGTATGCAAACTGTTAGATATCAATTATAAGCATGTTTGAAGAGCTTTCATCAATATTTTTATTTTATTTCTTCTTCTTCTTTTTTAATTCTTCTTTTTTTTTCTTTTTTTTTTTTGAGACAGGGTTTCACTCTGTCACCCAGACTGGAGTGCAGTGGTGTGATCATAGCTCACTGCAGGTTGAAATACCTGGGCTCAAGCGATCCTCTCACCTCATCCTCCTGAGTAGTTAAGACTACATGCATGTGCCACCATGCTCAGCTAATTACAAAAAATTTTTGCAGAGAAAGGGTTGCACTATGTTGCCGAGGCTGGTCATGAACTCCTGGCCTCAAGGGATCATGGATGTCAGCCACCATTCTCAGCCTTTTTGATTCTTAAGTTAATACTTTGCAGTGCATAAAAGTCACATAGCTTATTAAGGAAAAAAGTATCAAGATAAAACAGCAATTCAGTCATATCCACATAGATAAATATTGTCAACAAGAAGTGGTAGAATGCTGAACCAGATTAAAAACTCTTCAGTCTCACTTTCTACATATATAATTTAATGTATATATTACATATGAAAATATATGAAGATTTAAACCTACTTTTGCACATAAAATAATTTTATTCTATTAGGCAATGAAGAGAAAATGCTCTTCTAACTGTAAAACTATACAACAAGTGGTATTACTATTTAAACATGAGATTTTGAACCTGTAAGCAAACTATATATATAGTGCTTTGAAAGATAATCATTTGCAATTTTAAATATCTGCCTCTGATCTCTTAATTGGTAAGGAACATGGATTTTATTTTATTTTAAAATAGATTTTAAATAGATTTCAAAATAGGTTTATTTATTTTATTTTAAAATATTTTATTTTAGACTATTTTAAAATATTTTATTTTACTATATTTTATTTTATTTTAAAATCCTTGTCAGGGATTAAGTCGGGAGAAGAATATAAGCGATTTGACTGAATTTCAAATCCGTAATCCTCTTCATTCCCATTCTCGACTCCCAGTAATACATTAAGAGCATGTCCAGGCCAAGATTCCTTTGCTCTGACCCAGCTTGATTGTCTTCATTTGCAGCTAGACTAAACCAGATAGGATTACCAGAGTGATCAATTGGCAAATGAACTCATTTTCTTAGAAACAGCTTAGCTGAGTTCTGCTTACAGAACTGCTTTTCACATCTAATTTAAGCTTAATTAGACCTATTTACCAAATGTTAAAAAAGTTAAGGTATAATTAAAATAAATTTTATAGCATTATTTGTTTTCATGAATAGCTTTATAATGAATCTATATTTTTACCCATCAATAATTCAGTATATTTGCTGCCATCAATAAGTTTGGACTTATAAAGTTTCTGATAAACTGTGGCTACTCAGAGAAAATTTACTCAGATTCTAGAACACCATGAGTGTTCTTATACAAATCATGTATCATAATTAATTATGTAAATCAGCATTGCAAAGTAGAAGTACATTCTTAAAATATGTTTTATAAAAATAAGCTTAAAGACTCTACAGTGATGATTTTGAATGAGGTTAAAGTGTCCCTTCATAAGGTCAACATTCATCTCAGTTGACAAATATTTACTGATAACTACTGCATGCCAGCATTGTGTGGGCTGATGGAATGAAACAGCAAATATAAAACCTAACCTATTATCTCATGGAGATTTCATTGTCATTGGAAAAGTAGGCCTAAAACAAGTAAATAGGTAAAATAATTATACATTGTGATAAGTGCTAGGAAGGAAACATTATTTTAATGAGCAATTCAGAGTTGGAAGTTGACACCCAGTTCTCCACATAGGCAGTAAACTAGGAAGTAAGCCAGTTTACTATTATCTCGGTGTGATATCAAACCATCAAACACAAAGTCAGCTAAATGCTGATAAAGCAGTAATTGTGTCCAATGTTTTAAGGGCTGCAAAGTATATCTACCATAAATGTTTTGTTTGGCTTCTGAAGCATTTCTTTAGTGTTTTCTGTGAGTCATTCTGAACACACAATAGCAGGACATGATCATCGACTGGAAGACATGAAATATAAATAGTGTAACGGTGCTGAAAAATCCCTTACCAGAGGCAGGCCAGAACCCCTATGCAGATCAAAGCACGCAATTCAAAGGTCACCCATGATGTCTAGCCAAACCTACACACATGAATAGCAAGACTGAAAGATAAAAAATTTCCAACAGAAACATTGTAGACAAAGATGACATAGCATTAAGTGATCTAAAATTTATGAAGGATTTGAGGAATTTTAACGTTTAAAACTTTATACGATATAAATTATTTTAGGCAAATTAGCTAATAATCAAAGTTTATGTATGTGACCGATATTTACTGAATTTGAATATGTGGAAGAATATCACTGAAAATACTATTTGGGATACATTCACAGTACCACTAAAGATATTTAATGGGCATCATCCTTGATGGCACATATATTCATATTTCACACATATTGAAATACTTATTGTTGTACCATGAGAAGAGCAAGTTATTCTATTTTTTAAAATTAACATTGCCTTGAAAAAGACATTTGATGCTGTGAACAGTAATCCTATTTTTGACATTCTTTGTTTTTGTAGGGCATATGAGAAATATCATTGAAACTGCTGAGGCTCCTCAGACAGGACCAACAAAATGTTGTTTGTATAAAGGATCATCTGTCAGAGACAATTGACATAGGGTCTTGCATTCTTTGAGTTATATTGGCACTCTACGTTAATACAAGAGTTTATATATACAACCAAAAACCCTATCTCCTACAAACAAACAAGTAAAAAAATTCCATAGGCCCATTTATCTTCACTACCACCCCATCCCATATTCAATTTCGTTTTCTTTTTCCTCTTGACTCTGACTTTAAATCTCACTGATTTTTAAAAGACTCAAATGTGTGCATCAACATTTATCAGAAGCCACAAATATTTAATATAAGCAAAGTTTGTGTTATTCCCAAATAATTACGGGAAAAAATATTCTGAGAGGAAGCAAATAGTCAGTTTTAATTGTCTGGGCCTTGGTTCACAAAATCATGTATTTGGAGATTTAACAGACAAAGCGTTTGTTTGGATGCCTTCTACAAACTTATAGGCCTGAAATATACAGGCTATTAAATTTATACCTTTAAAATGAGGATATCTTCAGGTTTTTTTCTGTTAATATATATGTTTGCCAAACATTTTTCAGGATTCCTAAAGTGGATTAAATGGCTTTAAACCAGCTTCTGTGGAGCACGAGTTATTATGTAAGATGCATAAGGTTATCATCTAAGAGTGAGGAAAGACCTTTAAAAGTTCCAACAGTGGAAATGCAACAGTTAACATGATTTGGTCATGTCTCCAAATATAACTTTTAAAAGTTTTACCCGCACATATTTATTGGCAATTTACCGCTTACTGATGATGTCTGATAGGAGGTGGGGAGGCATTGCTTGACTTATACTTTATTTATTTATTAGATTTTATTAGCAAATAAACATTTTATTTATTGTATTGGGCCAGAAAAATAAATTGCATGACAAAAAGATGTTACCTGTGTAAGGGGCAGCCGAAACCTAATTTAGTAGTCCCCCAAATATGGCAGTATATGTCAACAGCTGACTGCCATTTCAAAGCATAGGGAACATTTTTATTGATCTTTTGGAGTTTTAAATATATTTATTGCGACACTATTCACAATAGCAAAGACTTGGAATCAACCCAAATGTCCATCAGTGACAGACTGGATTAAGAAAATGTGGCACATATACACCTTGGAATACTATGCAGCCATAAAAAAGGATGAGTTTGTGTCCTTTGTAGGGACATGGATGCAGCTGGAAACCATCATTCTTAGCAAACTATCACAAGAACAGAAAACCAAACACCGCATGTTCTCACTCATAGGTGGGAACTGAACAATGAGATCACTTGGACTCGGGAAGGGGAACATCACACACCGGTGCCTACCATGGGGAGGGGGGAGGGGGGAGGGATTGCATTGGGAGTTATACCTGATGTAAATGACGAGTTGATGGGTGCTGACGAGTTGATGGGTGCAGCACAGCAACATGGCACAAGTATACATATGTAACAAACCTGCACGTTATGTACATGTACCCTAGAACTTAAAGTATAATAATAATAGAAAATAAATTAAAAAAAGAAAAAAATATATAGCTTCTACTCTGAATGATATTGTATCTGTGAGTGTAATCAGAGTTTGTTTCTTATTTAATCTATTTTTATCTGATGCTATTTGCTTTAGGTGCTCTTCTATAAATATGGATGTCAACTTCAAAGGTCAAAGGCTTGTCTTTCTTCTTTAATAAAAGTACATATGACTTTTTTTAGGTAGACAGATGATTTAACACTCTTAGTACACCTTCAGTCAATACCTTACACACACGGAAGTTTTCAGAAATCCCATATTTTCTTTAGGGAAATTGATTAATATTTGGGTAAATTACACCTGTAACCCTTAAAATAGCAGCCATAAAATTCATATTCTGCCTGAGACCTTGGAAATAACATAAATTCATTAAGAGAGCCAGGTATAAGGTCATACAAAATTGTGGGAACTGTGGGGAACAGTAGAGTGCATACTTTTTCTATGGGGGAGCCATTGCTAATCTACTTCATCTGGTTATGCCAAACCAGTAAGAATGTGGAACCAGTATTGCCAGATCTCTCTTTTTAATAAAAATTTCAACTGTTATTTTAGATTCGGGGGTACATTATTTTAGATTTGGGAGGTACATGTGCAGGTTTGTTACGTGGGCATATTGCGTGTTGCTGAGGTTTGAGTTATGAATGATCCTGTCACTCAGGTAGAGAACATAGTACCTAATAGGCAATTTTTCAGCCCTTGCTCCTCTTTCCCCTCTCCTACTTCTAGTAGTCCCCAGTGTCTATTGTTGCTATCTTTATGTCCATGTGTACCCAGTGTTTAGCTCCCACTTTTAAGTGAGAAGATGCAGTATTTGGTTTTCTGTCCCTGTGTTAATTCTCTTAGGATAATGGCCTCCAGCTGCTTCCATGTTGCTGCAAAGGACATGATTTTGTTCTTTTTATGGCTGTGTAATATTCCATGAATACATGTACCACATTTTCTTTATCCAATTCCTTGTTAATAGGCACTTAGGTTGATTCCATGTCTTTGCTATTATGCGTAGTGCTGTGATGAACATACGAGTTCATCTGTATTTTTGGTAGAAAAATTTGTTTTCCTTTGGTATGTGCCCAGTAATGAGATCCCTGGGTCAAATGGTAGTACTTTTTTAAGTTCTTTGAGAAATCCCCAAAGTGCTTTCCATAGCTGAACTAATTTACATTCCCACCAAGAGTGTATAAGCACATTGAAATTAAGATTTTACGTAAAATGTTTTGATTTTTGAAGCTCTGTACAGAAAGATCACTGGCTTAGAGATCAAGGGAGCCACAAATCTTGTCTCTTCTACTATCTAAAGATGTATGTAATGTTTATCAACCTTATTATGTTCCCATGAGGATAAAACAGATATGACAGTCTTTGGGAGGATATTTAAAAAGTGGTTATCTAACATACAGTAGAGGAAGCAGGATTAAAAATGTAGGGGTAGTAGCTGTCATTCAGGTCAGTATATTGGGAGATCTGACACTAACTTCCTCTGCGACTTTGGCCAAATAATTGAACATCTCAGGGGAGAATTTCCTCATCTGTTAAATGGTGATGGTGGTAGGTAGTTAACCAAAGCAGTTCAGGCACCCGCATTATATCACATAGGAAAAGGAAGAGCTGCACTAATGAAAGGATATAAGAGAATTGCTCCCTTTATTTTTCCTTCTACTATACATTAGTAGTTTCACTGAAGTTCTTTAGAATCCAGTTTGAAATCCATTGCAGTAGATACTTCCAAAAGTTGACTGTATCTTTAAAATGCTTTGTTTGAAGTACTTTCCTTCGTTTGAAGAATCAGTGAAAGGAACAATCTCTTTAGTTTACTTCACACCAGAGGCTGAACATAATATATGATATTAGATAGTGATTTTTAAATTTATCATAAAAAGGACCTAATACTTAAATTAAATGAGCCTGACATTTTAACTGGACTCTTTATTATGTGGTATTTTATTGCCTCTTGTCATGTGCCTTGCATGCTGTTTCTCTATATTATTAAATGAGATTCTGTGGGCTAAATTTAGGTTTCAAAAGTGAGAATATCGTATCTCTGATTCTTATATTAAACCGACTCCAATCAAAGATGAGCACACTCGGTAGCAATCACTGTCGTTAACTTCGTCGAGCTTCACATTCACATGCCCAAAGTTGGAAGAATCAAAGTATGAAAATTTATTTATCAGTGGTACAGGGTAAAAATGACCTTGACTAATTCTAAATAAAGCTAGCTCTCCATTATTAACTTCTTGGGTCTCAGCCAGAGTAGAATCACCTTCTAGTCATAACTTGTGCATAGGGGAAGGCTCTCTCTACAGTAAGGTTAATCAATGTCCTAATGAGGTAAAATCATGATGATGATCGGAACTGGTGAGTTGTATAGAGAACCCTCACTACTTACCACCGTATGTTGCAAAACCTCAGCTGCTAATAGTTCTGTTGGTAGTAGTTGTATATTGTGTATTATATCTGCCACAACGTTATTGATTGTGTGTAACCCCTGTTTTGTTACTGACTTTATAAGAATGTGAACATATGTATATATCAGCCACAAGGACACATTTTAGTAAATTTCCGGCCTTTTCATCATGACTTTTGTTTCATAGCCAGAATCAGAAGTGGGGAGGGGCAGCGAAAAGAAGACTTCAGTAGACAAAGAGGAAATAGAAGGAATACAAAACATTTTGGGCCAACTCCAGGGAACTCAGATGATTTTTTTTTTCACATTATAACCTATTCTATACTGAGCTGATAATATTAGTATCATCATCTGCTTGTTCAATAAAGTTTTCCAAAATGGTATAAGGAAAACTAAAATGAATTAATTAACATCACTAAAAGAACTAATTCAGAAGTATAGAAGTCATATTTTACTTAGAATGTCAAAAATGAAATACATATGTTTAACTTGTAGGCCTTAAAGCCCTAGAGTTATAGCTAGTTTGTTAAGCACTGTTGTAAAGTACATTCCTTACATTGGAAAAGATAAATGAGAAATTTTCAAATATCAAGGTAAACTCCTAATTTTCTAAGTAATTTTTAAGTAGTCAATAAAAGGACAGTTAACTCATGCATGTTTATATATTCATTGAATAATTCTAACAATGTTTCTGTAGTCAATGATTTCAGAGTCTAAATTTAACTAACCTATGAAACTCATGCCATGGGAGATGTAAATGATTTTGATTTTGGTGAGGATTAGTATAATTATATTTACATGTATAGTGAGGGCCAAAAAAAGTTTGTTGAGCTTAGAAAGCTTTATTGTTAAAAAAAATGAGGGATCTTTGGTAAAATTGAAAAAATGCCCCCAAATCCAGTCATATATAGCCCATTATAATAAGGAAGGATGCATTATCACTGACTTGGTGTGTATGATTATATTTTATTTAAGAAAAGTGTCACCTCAGAAGAGGTTGGGTGAGTGAGTTGTAAAGCAAAATCAAATAGTTCTGACAGTGAAGTGACAGAATGTAAGAGTAGGTGAAAAAAGGCTCAGCTTCACTCTTACCTCCTCTCCCCAGCAACCCCAGATATATTTTCATTTTTTTTTTTTTTTTTTTTTTTTTTAGAAATCTCTCTACAGACTTGAGCAGAGAAGTGGTCGTTTTTCAAAAGCAAAAAAAAAAAAAAACAAAAAACAAAAACCAAAAAACAAAAAACAAAACCAGAAACAAAAAGATAATATTTTTGTTTTGTCCAACAAAAAGATGATGAACTAACCACATATATTTGTAGTGGGCATTGTGGGAAGGTTCCCGTTTCTGTATTACTAAGAAGTACAGTAAGGGTTAAAAGAACCACATTATAGTCCTCATAGTTTTTTTTGCATGTCTTTTGAGGTTTCATTGTTCTTTATTAAAGGATTGGAGAACACTGGGGGTTACTGCACTGCTGGAAAGAATAATTATTTTGTTAACAAGGCTAATTATGTGTTTTTTAAAATGGATCTCTTTTGTATGTGCTTAATTTCTTTTGTGTGGATGTATGACTGTGTGTGTGTGTGTGTGTGTGCGTGTCTGTGTGTGTGAATGCGCATGTGTAACCCTTGTGAGGAAGATGTAAGACAATTCCGTATGCTCCAGAAAAATGTATATAGTGATCTGTTGGAGATCAATGGCTCCATGTTTAGGAAATAAGCACAACATTGATATTGGCTTACTTTCATCATCTTGGCCAAATAAAAGATGAGAAAAAATTAGAACGGGATTTTTCCCTCCAAAATGTTGGAATACCTAATGGGATGGGAAGGAAGGCTCTTGAGAGAGAGGGAAGAGATACAATATTGCTGAATTTTTTGGGAATTGTTACGACCCAAGGCCACTTTCTTCAACAGAAATCTATAACCTTATTTCCTTGCCTTTATATATGGAAAAGCCCTAAACCACATGACATTTCACCTTATTCTTTAGTCAATGTGGATTATACTAGAAATGTGCTAACATTATTCATATATTTAAAACACTAATAGCAATTCAGGCTTCTTTACCTTCTATGTGCTCTTCCCTGCTGGTGTTTCATTGTGTGTAACCTATCTAAAATTTCTGCAGAATTTAGGAAGATGTTTTGTGAAATATAATAAAGCCTTGATTAATTGGAAGCTAACTAACCAGAACTCTCAATTAACCAGTTTTATTTATTTATTTTCTGCTACACTCTCCTTTTAGAAGGAAGAGGCAAATGACAAGAAAACAAGCTGTTAACAGGTATTTATGTATTTATTTTTTAAAAATCAAATTCCTGAGAATGTCCTGGAGCCTGTACAGATTCAGCCACACTTTCATAATCTTGTTCCCTGTACTGTACTCACTGAGGTAGGAAAGTAGAGCCATTTAAAATTTTCAGCAGCAAATGCTGAATCTTGCTTAATCCTCAGTTCATAAGAAAAAATGAAATCCAAAGAGTGAATTACAACCCATCCATCCAGTTGGAGGTTCTAAAGCAGAAGTTAGAGAAAGGCTGCAAAGTTGGTTGGGGTTGAGTGAACATCACTGACACAAAAACTAGGATACCTATGTAAAATAATGGGGAAATTATTCAGATGTCCACCCACCCCTTTGTTCTGGAATGCTTAGGAAGGTACATTCACTTTTGCAGGGCAGCACAGGCTATTAAGTGTGCTACAATGATAATGGAAAAGAATCTGGCTTTCTAATCTTTTAGGTCATTCTAAGCATTAGGCACAGATATGTGTTGTAGGCATGTTAGAAGTTCTAAAACCTTTAAAATCGTTTTCTTCTAATAATATATTTTAAATAAATATTTGGAAGTCTAAGAAGATTTATACGTGAAACCTCTTAAAATATCTACGAAAATCTTAGTAAAAGGGCAATCAGAGATAACATATTGTTCCAGGCCTCAGACATTTTAGGTTGTAGTGGTGAAAAGAACACGCAGTAACTCAGAGACAAGGGCAAAGTAGGGGAACTCATGTTCCTAAAATATATTTTGATAGTTCCTGTCAGTAGTGCCCCTCTTCTCTTCCACACTTCTTTCTCAGGTTACATTACCTTTTGGTGATATTTTTTGCCCCTTTCTTTAGGGCTGCCCTTGATGCAGGCTTTATCCATATTTTCTACAAGAAAAATGTCATAGAGCTGTAGGGGAGATGAGGACTACACCATGGATTTATCCTGGGTTTTCAACATACAAAATAAAACATCACTATGGTGGTGTTTCTAGTATCTGTGACATTTTCTATATTAAAAGTTAGTTTTACATGTCATGCACACTAAATAATACCCAAGTGACCTGAAGCAGTGGATGTGCCTCCTTAAGTGCCAAACTTTCTATTAGACAACGATATCAATGCTGGGAAGACTAAAACCCACTAGATTTTATTAATGACTGAGTTTAACTGTGAAATAGTAAATGGATTAAGTTTTGAGTCTAGGCTTGGATATGGAAAGTGTTTCCGATTTGATATGAATGCAATTGAATTTAGGCATTGAAAATGGCTTTCACTTTATTTTTGATTTTCTAGTAAAATGACAAGCAAATTAAGTCAAGTTTTTTGTTCATTAAGTATAACAGTAGTTTATAACTATATGGATTTACTTCTGGATTATCAAAATATACATTTCATATGTACATATATGTAATACTATTTTTACACTTATTGCAATCAGAGAAAAACCATGAAGTGTTATTGAAAATATGTGTACCAAGTCGTTCACATAAACTATAGAGAAACCAGGAGAGTCGCAAACTCTAATGCCTACTGAGGCAAGGCTGGTAACACAAATGAAAGACTATAAGCGATATAGAGTGGTGGGGACTATAGTGAACTAGGGAGCATATATTCTTTTCCAAAGTGGTGGCTATTACTGTTTGGCTGATTATTACCATGTGTGAATGCAGGCTCAGTGTTGTTAAGATCCGACTTTTTAAAAGAAGCTGGGAATTAAGATTTTTACATGAAATTCTCCAATTCTTAAATGTTGGCAACTAACTCAATAAAAAGCAAAACAGAAAAAAAAAAAAGCAACACTGCGCAGGCAAAACAAAATCCATCTGGGGTCAGGATCTAGCCCATGGGCTGTCAGTTTGCGACCTCTGCTCTAAATTGTGAGTCCTCAAGGTATTGCATTACAGAAAGAATCACAGTTTGTTATAAATGCACCTAAAGCCTTTGATCAAGGAAAGTTCATATAAGGTGAACAAATAACCAGTGGATTGCTTACGAATAATTATTCGGGTACTCAAAATGGTGGTTATGCGCTGTGTGAGTTTTATTTTTTACTTCTTCAAAATAGGCAATCTAATTTTTCCTTCAAGTGATTTGAAAATTAAAATTCAATTATTATTTTTTGCTTTCATGTTATCAGTGAAATGCGGTATGAAACAGATTATTACTGCCATGTCCAGAAAATAATACTTAAGTATAGTTCTCATCACATAACATAATTAAGGTTTCTATTTAAAGTCCAATTTATTTTGTTTTAATAAGAAGAAAGCCATGTGTATAACATGTGTTGTTTTATTTTAAATTGGCTTGCCTTTAAACAAATTCCCAATTCCATCTAGAGAAATTCCTTTATTTTTACAAATGGTTAAAATAAGAAATAAAAGAAATGTAAGCAGTTAACACAACAAAACTTCATTTGAACTTTTGATAGGCATTGGCAAAGATAAAACAAAGTTGGTCATCTGAGATTTTATTAAAAGGTAACTGTTTGACTGATCTGAGACTTTGCTTGTTTGTCTGTCCCGCCATGGACCTTAGCACATAATCCCACTGTGCTACAATGCTTTTGACATCTGTATGCCCCTTTCATCACTGACAATCCAAAAGCATATTTGTCTAAAAAGGAAACAATTAAATTCCAATCTCTCTAGAAAAAAAAAAAAAAAAAAAAAAGAAAGAAAAAGAGAAAGAAAAACACCTCACTGTTAAACCTGCTTTAATGGTCACAATGATCTGTACCATAAATCCTTAGTGAGGATGGTGAATTTAACATTTTCATTTCTAATGAGAAAGTCGAGAACTTTAAAAAAGAAAAGTAAAAAAAGAAAGAGAAAGAATTGAAGACATAATCTCAAATCCTAAATAAACTAGAAAAATCCTCATTCCTTGACAAATCATTCTAGTTGCAGATTTAACACAAACACATATGAAAGATGAGAAATTGTTGGGTAACTGGTCAACACATATGACAATGTGCAAAATAGCTGATGTTTACTTAAATAAAATTTGGGTAGACAGTGCTGCCCCTTCCAGATCATCAGCTAGTTTTGACCACAAGTAATCTGTTACATGATTGGGACGCAATATGTTTAAATATACTAATTAATGAAACTTATTTACTAAAACTCTAATAATTAAGGATCTTTAGTTAAGTGGTTAGTCCTCAAACTCAGAGAATTTAAGAAATGAGTGATTATTTGATGCATTTGACCAGCATAGGCATATAAATAAGATAATTCAGGATAAAATATTAATGAACAATTACTCCTCTTTTTTTGCCAGGACATAATAATATCTAACATTTATCAAACATGAGTTCAGGTGATTTTTCATATATTAGTTTTTTTAATCATCATAACAAATCTGTAAGATAGGTGCTACAATTATAATCGTTGTCTTACAGTTGATGATACTGAGTCACAGAGAAAGTTAAATGATTTACCCAAGGTCATACAGCCTATAAATACCAGAGACAGCAACTGAATCAAAGCAGTCTAGTTTCAAAGCTCATATGCTTTGGACCAATATATTTTATAACCAGCCAAATGGAATCAGACTAATTAGAAAAACACCTCATTTACTATTATATATAAAATTACTTATTGAAAAATGACATTTCTATTCAGAAATCAAGTTTGGTAGCATCATTTTGATAGTGTAATACATTAGCAAGATTAATTATAAAATAGTTCAGATAGAGCAGGAAAAAATAAAAGGGAACAGCAGGAAATACTGAGAAAAACTTGTGGATCAATATTCAGGTCTACATTTTGCTACACTTAATCCACAGTTTAAAAAAAAAATTGTATCTGAAAAACATTTGTATCTGTGAAACATTATGACTAACAATAATATCCTTTTTATTCCATAAATGAAAGATGACCACTAATCCTAAAACCAGCGGGTATCATTACTGTGTCTTTTTAAAATTATGTGTGTATTTATACACAAACAACATGCAGTGTTGATTTTTGTGTTTTTTTAAATTTTTGTGTTTTAAGATGTATTGAACCGGTGTGATATCGTACTACTCTTTTTAAGTATTTTTACATTATGTTTTTGAGATTCATCCATGTTGATACATTCAAATATAGTTCACTCTTTTTTTAATTGTCCGTTATACTACCTTGTATAACACAATTTGATAATTCTTTCCTATATCCATAAGTCGATAATTAGATTGTTTCCAATTTTTTGTTGGAAACCATGCTGCAATGGACATGTCTTGCACCCATATGGGAGTATTTCTCTAGGATATAAGCCTAGAAGTGCAAGTTTTAGGTTGTGAACTATGTATGTCTTCCACTTTAATGGTTATTGCCAAATTGTTCTCCAAAGCTGTTTTGATTTACCCTCCTGCCAAAAATATACAAGAGGTCCCATTTCCTCACATTATTGCCAGCATAGTAGATATTTTTATGAATGATCGGTCTGAAGAAAAAATAATTCTTTTTATTCTCTTATGATTACACACATACATATTAAATATTGATTCTGATCACTTAGCACAGATAACAATATTTACAGATACTATTTTTGTCATTATTCTTCATCTTAAAACATATGTAATTAAGATAAGCATTAAAGATACTATTTTAAATTTGTAAAGCATTTTCTAGGTTACAAGCACTTTCCCATAAACTTCCATTTGATGAGACAGTATGGTACAGCAGGAAGAGCTCTGGGGACAAAAAAGGAGTCATAAGTCCATGGACTCAACTCTGCACATAAATCTGTGGTTTTGGACCTCAGTTGCTGCATCTTTTAAGTTACAGTATTAGACTAAACAATCTCTTAGATAAATAGTATATGCTTTGATCTATGATACATATCTTCCCTTTTCCTTGAAGCTGTAATTTACTTATTGTGCATAAAGCATAAAGAGAAAATTGAATTTGGTCAATTTGTGAAAATTGTTGTAACACACTCTCTGGCTCAGTTAATAAGATCATAACTTTACCTTCATTATATTTACATTTCCTCTAATTCAAGGACAGTTAGGGGTGGATGGTGGAAGAGAAGATAGGACATATGATTTTGAATTCATGTTCAGTTTTTCCCATTTCAAAGCATCACATTCTAAATGCTGAAATAAAAAACAATGAAAGCTCAACAACTATTTGTTATGACTTTGTATTTGCTTTCAAGCTCTTTTTATGCACGTTTCTGATTCAGAAGAAAATATTCAAGATTTTCAGCTCACTTAATGTTTGATTCCAGCAGTATTTTTATGGTGCTACACATAACTACTTAGAGAGAGGACTTAGGTTGACTACTCTGTATATTCTTTCTTTCTTCTCTTTTCTTTTTTTTAAGGACACAAGCCCATGAAACAGCCTCAGGAGGTCCTGAGACACGTGCCCCCTTTATTTCTTTTTGAATAAGGGAGTAAGTAATTAGATTTTGTGTTTGGAGAGATACTTTTTATTTGAAAGATCTGGATCTTTATCCTGAGGTTTAACACAGAACTTTCAGTTTTTCTTAGATTCTATGTGTATGGGAAAGACCACTGAGTTAGAAACCAAACTGTCTAATATTATAGGAGATTAAAGCAGAAAAGGGAATCGGTAGAAACTGATTTTATTTAAACTCTCGGAGTTGCAAATATGCTACACACACACACACACACACACACACACACACACACATCCTCTTGTTAGCACAGAATATCTGCTATTTTCAATGACTTTTGAAAAGAAAACTTAACGTGCGAGGACATTGAACACTGGTTATGAGCAAAGCTTCTACTTATGGAAGGTGGCAGTTCTGGCAAACAAAATATAAATCAGTTAATCTCTTGTGATGAAGACATTCTTAGAGACCTTTCTTTCTATAAATAGTCCTTGGAAAATGATTTGACTCTAGCATTCCTAGAAAGTGAATTGACCTCCTACAGAGTTTCAACACCAGGTATTACAAGAAAATTGTGGTTCACACACTTTGTTCAAATTATCTTCAGATTAATACAATTTGCATGCATATACCTAATTGTCCAAATGTAACAATAAGCCTAGAGAATCCAACATAAGTTGTTTTGGGCCTGTTTGTTAATGGACTGAGGGGTCCATATTTAAGACCTTTCATTGCTATTTTTGCTAATTGGCATCCTGTTTTTAGTTTAAGCATACTCTGGAAACCACTATTTTACTGTGTTGCTTCCACTACTTAAGAGAATCAAAATCTCTGCCGAGATAATCTATAGTATTTCTGCCCACATCCTACTTATCCTATGTGGAGATTCAACAGGGTTATCTAACTTTTTAAAAACACAAACATGAAATAAATCACTTAAAACACAAGCTATCTCAAAATCTTTAATCCAGTTTCAAAGATGTAGGTCAGAACATTTTCAAGACAACACTTCTCGGACATAGTTCACCAAGTAACTGACAAGACTATTGGGAAATTAGTACTCTCCTTAAAAAATATATTGCAGTTGCTCAGTATTTATTAAAAAACAAGAAAGGAGGAAATATGAACATTGTCATATGGCCTTTATAACCTGCATTATTCAGAAATGCTATATGTATTTGAGACATTGATAGATTTCTATTGGCAAAACCAATTGCAGTCATTCCATGAACTACTCCTTATTGAGTATCCCCACTTTTGTTAGTCTGAACGAAGCCTTGGCGAACAAAACTTGTTATCTTTTATCCAAAAAAAAATCAAAACCATGGACACATTTGTCTCGACCACCAACTTCAAGAATGCCCATGTGCTTTGCCAAGGACGGCATCTAGATAATAATACTATAATATTACTATAAAGTATTTTCTTTTATTATTTAAAACCCAGTTTGAACCTTGAGCAAGTCATTTACATGCTGTTTCTTTGGGATTACCTACATTCTTGTCCACTCTGACCTTGTAATATTTCTCACAGTTGGAAATGTAATGCAGAGTGACTAAGATAATGTTGTTTACACAGACTTTAAGTGGAGTGACATTATAGTCAAGCAAGTGTCACATCACCCAATGTGAAGGAAGACTTAATTACCATAATCCTGTGAATACTAAAATTTCTTAGCCATGTGTAGCATAATAATGTAATGTTTTGCATGTACATTTAATAATACAAAGGTGTCTCAGGCTGCGTGTTTCTTTAAAAATGAAAGCAAAGTGGGATTACAGAAAGAAAATAGACTTTTGAAATTGGAGGATACTTATCTGAATGTTCAGGTGAAGCCTGTCCTTTCTTTTAAACTCCAAAGAGTTGCCTAGTGATGTGAAAATGAAGGGACTGCTAAAATATCCATAAATCTATACACCAATGAGTAGGGTGACAGACCATGAATTTCTCTGGAGGGCACAGGGTAGATGTAACTAAATGACTGAGACAGGATAAAGAGGAAAGGCTCATAACCACCTATTATTGTGCAATGGGGAACATATCATTAATTTACAAAAGAGTGGTGACATTTTCTAAAATTGTATAGCCCTATTCTGAAAAGTTTGTCAGTGTAACTAATTAGTTTCTAAAATGGAGTTGATTCTAAGACCCAGTATGAATGCATTTGAAAAGGCAAGGCATTGTCCCTAAATTGGTAGGGTTTGTAATACATCTTGATGAATGCTACAAAAATAATGTTAAGAAATAGGACTATTATGGTTTGTAGTCCTTGAAGGAATTATGTTCCATGGCAACGTGCCCTAAAGACATGTCCTGCTTTCTGTTTTTGATAACACTGAGTTTTCAATACAAAGAATTCAATTGCTCAATGGGTTCGTCTCCCAGCATATGAGGACTCTAAAGATCTTTTGTTATTTTAGGCTATAGTTGGAATTTTTTTTTTAAACTAATGTTAATGTTCAAAAGAGGGCAAGTGTAAAATGAATCAGCAATACAATGTGAAATTATTTTAAAATAAATCCATTAGAAAGGTGAGATGTAAAAAATGTGTGACTCAATCAATAGATATGTAAGTGATATTCACGATTTATGATACAAAATACTGTATCATCTGAGACAGTATTCCAGATGCTTTTAAAAACGTGCAAAAGCTATTAAAACATATAAAACATTGAAGCCTGTTAATAACAGTAGCCATGCTTTACAATTAGGAGAGTTTAAAAGGATTGTGAACTGATTCATCGTTATAAAATACTCTTCCAATAGAGAATACTTTTTCTGAAATATATAAATAAAATTTTCTTTGGTTTTCATTTGAACATTTTTATTTCAATTTGGACATTTTCCTTTTAGCTGGTTAGTCCTAGCCAAACAGTATGTTAGCATAACATAGTTTATCAACGTCTCTGTATTGTTTTGTTGCTTTAAAATGAAACTAGTCTAAATTACAAAAATGGTGATGTTATATGCTTTATGCTGCAAGTTTTACAGATATCCACTAAATCACATATTAATGTTTCTGACATGTTAGGTATAAAGAAGGTAGTGTTTTTTTGTTTTTTATCATCAATTATATTTGGCATTATAGCACCCACTGTATTCAGAACATAAAGTGAGGGGATTTGGAACATCTGACTGACACATCCCATTTAAAGATGGTATATACATAGAGGCAGCCCTCAGTATCTATGGTTCTGCATCCTTGTATTGAACATATTTCAAAAAAAATAAATAAATAAACAAACAATAAAAATAGCAAGACAGCAATAAAAACAAATACAAATAAAGATTCAGTATACAACAAATTACATAGAATTTACATTGTTTTAGGTATTATAAGTAATTTAGAGATGATTTGGAGCACATAGAAGGATGGGCACAGGTTATATGCAAATACTATGTCACTTTACATAAGGGACTTGAGCATCCATAGATTTTTGTATCTTTGGGGGACCTGGAACCAATTCCCCTGGGATATGGAGCGATGACTATATTTTACTTTTTAGTGGCATTAAAATAACATTGTGCTTTACATAGTTTATGACTGTCCAGCTCTTTGTCTTCAAAAATCACTCTCTGAATTTTGGAACTAAATTAGATACAATTAATATAGGGTAAAGCACTTTTTAATAACCTTGGATTCAGCACAGAAGTGGTTAAAGGCAATGTGTGTGTTTTTAAATACACTTTTATTTTTAGGACAGTTTTAAAAATAAAATACAGAAAGAAAGCAAATACTACACTGAGAGTTCCCGTTCACCCCGTAGCCAGTTTCATCTGTTGTTAACATCTTATAATTACTGAATCAATTTGTCCCAACTAATGAACTAGTACTGATACACTGATAACTCAATTTATACTTTACTCATATTTGTTCAGTTTTTCTGTAATATTTCTTTTCTGTTCCAAAATGTAGGCCACTACACTTTATTTAATCCTCAGGTTGCCTAAAACTCCTCTCAGCTGTAGCAGTTTCTCTCCTTGTTTTCAATGACCTTGATAGTTTTGAGGAGTAGTGGTATTTGCATTTGTAGGATGTCCCTCAATTGGGGTTCACCTGATGCTTTTTTCACGATTAAATTTGGGTTATGTGTTTTTGGGAGAAATACCACAGAGGCAAAATGCCATTTTCATCACATCATGTCAAGGGTATATACGATTCTTTTGACTTATTACTGTTGAGGTTGACCTTGATCATGGGGCTCAGGAAGTATCTGCCAGGTTTTTCTACTGTTAGGGTTACCTTCTCTTTTTTTTCTTTCTTTCTATAGTATACTCTTTGGAAGTCTTTGGAAAGCAGTCACTGTACAAAATTATGTGGAATTCTTCTAAATGGGAGATAAGCCTTTTCTCTCACATTTATGTATTTATTCAATTACTTATTTATATCAGCGTAGACTTCTAGGTGTTTATTTTATGCTTTGGGTTATAATCCAGTACTACAATATCTATTTTATTGCTTAAATTGTTCCAGCTTTGGTCATTGGGAGCTCTTTCAGTAGGCTCCTGTGTACCTATGACATGCCCCCAACATTGTGGATTTTTTCATACACTTCCTTACTTTCTTGCACTAGATGTTCCAGACTCATCTTGTATATTTTCTGCTCCAGTCCTAGAGTCAGAAGCCATTTCTTCAAGTAGTGGTTAGGAGAATTCTTGATCCACTCAATCCTAAGAAAGTGCTAGAGGTGGCCAAAAAAGAGGGTCAGAGAGTCTCTCTTGGTTTCATTTTCTTGTTTGTCTCCTAATTTTCCATCATCCTGGTAATGCACATAAGTCTTATTCTCTCACCATATGAATTTGTCCATTACTCTCATAACATTCAGCAGCAAGAAAAGAACGAAAAGCCTCATAGTTTTCCACAGTCACACACCTTAATTTTCGTGCATAGATTTAGAAATGTGCTATGTAACTCCGAGATACATGTCCTAACTGAAACCTGTCCCCTTATCCCACATCTCAATATGCTACTTAATCTTCAGTTTCTGAGTCAATGTGGGCTCATTTTATTTTACTCAGGGAGGGTTTTGGGGTCAAATAAATTTGGGAAATACAGGATTAAATAAAGGTAAACAAACTTGTTTACTGCAGGTCTTCTTGGAGCCTATAGTGTGTTAATTTGCTTTGTGATTCTATAAGAAAAGATATTATATAGAAGGTGTTCCAATCTTTTTTGATTAAAGTAGTTTTTGTTCTGCAAACTAGTATTCCATAAAATGCAATTTAGGAAATGCTGTTCGAGTGGTAAGAGGCTGAAATTTGTCATTGGAAGTCTTGTGTTCAGTCCCTCACTGGAACATCTCCTAGCTCTATGATCACAACCAAATCCCTTAACATCTAGAAGTCTCTCTTTTTTTAATCTATAAAATGAACCTAGGGATTTCTCTTCCAGGGTTGTTAAGAAGTGCAAAAACGAATAAAACCAAAACTTATAAGAATTCTTTGGAAATGCACAATGCAATGCAAATTTCCTAAGCACTGTAAAGGTTGGGACCATGCCTTTGCTTTGCTAACCATTGTCTCTTTGGTATCTAGCATATTTTCCTGGAATTTAGGTTTCAATATTCAATAAATATTTATTGAGCAATTCAATTATATTACTAATACGTTATTTTCTATTTCTCACCAAGTATAGATTAGCAGTTTATGACATTTTATAAATTACTTTTGATATTAGAAGTCCATATAACAAATGCACGCGGAAACATACAGCTGAAATGGCTATATACATGCAAAAAAAGCCCCCAAACTTTTGATTCTAGCCTTTGTTTTGCTGAGCATGTGCTCCCAGCGAATGGCTGGTTGCATTCTGATTAGTTTTCATTGCTTCAAGCTGACCAGATTTTCCTTTGAAATAAGGGCACTGAAGCTTTCACCTCAATTCTGTGATGATGTAAAATTCCTGCTGCAGAATCACTGAGCTGGTGCTAGAAGAAGAGGAGCACCTGTGAGCACAGGCTGTCAGGAGGCCCTTGGAGCCCTAGAGTGTTGAGGCTACAGCTGCTGGGTTGAGAAGCAGTTAGAAGCGCTTTGTCACTCCTTCTTGTGCAACCACAGGAGATCCACTAAAGGATTCTTACTTTCTTTGGATGTATAATTTGTGTTATCAGGAGTTATGGAAAGGATCTCTTTTATAAAATTGAAGACAGAGTGAGCTTTGATAGAGGTGGCAAGTTAGGCCCTGTTAAGCAATATATTTTGGTGAGAATAGTTTGCAGATAGTAATAGGGCCGTCGTGTCCCCATTTTGCCCAGTTGCCCACAACACAATGTATTCTGTACGTATTCCCAGAGGTAAACTTTTCAGTTTCTAGCTTCTCTTTACAGACAATCAACTGGAGCATGTTTATTGTATTTGAGTGTGAGAAGTTGTCAGCCTCTCTGGAAATGCTAGGTTAATATTTGAAGTCCAGGAAGAACCCATTTAGCTTTGGAAATTGCAAAAATATTTCAATCAAATTCTAGGCTTTGGGATTAGTGAGACAATGGTCAAGATCAGTTTAGGGGGTCTTTCCTTTCTTAATATTTAAATCATAATTATATATAGTAGCATACCTTTGTCCATTATGTAATTCATGAATGCTAGAAAACAGAAATGTTTTAGTTAGAAAAAAACCTCTTTATGGGATAATGGTGTCCTAACATTTTCCACAGGTGTTGGTCAGAGTCAGAAATTCTCTAATAATAGTTAATTTTGTGGTATTGCTCTTATTCACACTCTGAAATAGCAATTTTCTCCCCGTCTTTAGCTCTCTTCCTCAAAAAAATGCAGACTTTAAGGCTTATATAGAATATGTGTTTCAGTGAGAAAGGGAGGGCTAATATTAGACTATACAGCACTATGACTTTACTGCCTGATGGATTTATTATTATTCTCTGACCCCACACCTGAAACTACTGCTTTCTTTCAAAAGCTAGACTGCTCATTCATAGTATTAACTGGTACTTTCATTTAAATTATTCACTACAGCTTTCAACCAAATATGTTAGTTCTTTATTTGATTGAAATGAATAGATGGACACTCTTGCAAGTACGTTCTTGACAATTTTGCAACTTGATTAAGTAAAATATAACCATCTTCTTTTAAATGACCAGTTATGGGAAGGAGTTTTAAGCGAATATTTCAACCTTAATCCATAAATTACATTTAGGAATCTTTCCTTGCATTTTACAAATTTATTGAGTTTACTGAACTTGTAGCAGCACAGCTAAATTCCAGCAACTGCAAAAATAATTAGTGACATTAAGTTGAAAATGTTGTAAACAAGTGAAGTTATTATTCATTCTGTACCACACTACAAATGTGGGAGGACAAGTTAAATGATAAATTAGGCATGAACGGCTTTAATCTGTAAACTGAACATGTTAGCAAATGGCTTGCGTTTGTAATTAGTATTTATGGCCACAGGAGAGTGCCTCTTTAAAAACAGTGACAGAAAATTGATCAGTTTAGGTCGTCATAGCAACCAAAAATTCCCATTGCTTCTGTTAGGTTTAGCTTATTATGCTATATACTCATGCTTAGAAATATATTTATGAACCATAAAGATAAACTACTCAATAATGTAAAAGAGGTTGAGATGCCGAAATGCCAAACTGACAAAGTCCAAATGAATACCGAATTACTCGATAACGAGCTTAAGTGTTCTGTGGTTGTCATGACATTTCTTTTACAAAGCAAATGATGCTGGAAAAAAATCTTAAAACTGGACTAAAATGCAAATCCTTTTATGACAGTATGTGGTTGTCACATTCATAATAACAGACAATAATTGATGATTTATAAGATGACACCATGGCAACAGAGTCTTTCATCATTGGCACCCCTTGGTTACTTTTATATTAGGAGCTTGAGGATGCCTGTGAAAAGTTTCCAACATGACATACAAGACGATCTACTCCTATCTTAATACATTAGCTCTCGTTTAAAACAGGGGGGAAGCATTGTCGAGATTTTGGAATCACTTGACAAAATAAAAGCTGGCAATGTCTCTGGTTAAAAAACAAACAAACAAACAGAAAAAAACCTCTGCTAAACTAGTAAGCACATTCAGTAGCTGAAATTGGACAGATTTGTTTTGGTCACCTAACCCTTCAAAGAAATTCTGTAATGCCTCTCAAGTTTGAGTGTAAGCTGTTAGGTTGTTTAAAATTATGGTGAATAATAATATCCTTATATAGGAGGTGGGAGAAGGAGAGAGGGAGTGCAGGAAATCTTGACCTTGCTTTTAACTCCTTAAAAGATGATTTAAAAAATAAGATTTTAGTGTTGAGGACTTTATAAGTGGAATAAATTTGTGACTAGATATTCTAGAATGGCTTTAATGTATTCAGTAGGCTGAGGAGTAATATGTTGCAGTTTCTTAGAAGCAATAATCTAATCAGTTTTTCGATTATAGATTATTATTATTATTATTTTCTTTTTTGATAGACAGTCTCACTCTGTCACCCAGGCTGGAGTACAGTGATGCGATTTCGGCTCACTGCAACCTCCGCCTCCCAGGTTCAAGCAATTCTGCTGCCTCAGCCTCTGGGGTAGTCGGGATTACAGGCATGCACCACCACGCCTGGCTAATTTTTTGTATTTTTAATTAAGACGGGGTTTCACCATGTTGACCAGGCTGGTCTCAAACTCCCGACCTCAAGTAATCTGGCCACCTTGGCCTCCCCAAGTGCTGGAATTACAGATGTGAGCCACCATGCTCGATTAGAGGTTATTTAAAATATTGGAAATACAGTAAACCTCCTCTCTTGTCAATTTATCAAATAACAGAAACTTTTAATATTTGGAGCTTTTGAAGGGTTTCTTGGCCGGATGCGGTGGCTCATGCCTGTAATTCCAGCACTTCGGGAGGCCGAGGCGGGTGGATCACCTAAGGTCAGGAGTTGGAGACCAGCCTGGCCAACATGGTGAAATTCCATCTCTACTAAAAATACAAAAAGTTAGCCAGGTGTGGTGGTACAAGCTTGTAATCCCAGCTACTGTCAGGTTGAGGCATGAGAATCACTTAAACCCCACAGGCAGAGTTTGCAGTGAGCTGAGATCGTGCCAGTGAACCACTGCACTCCAGCCTGGGTGACAGAGTGAGACTCTGTCTAAAAAATAAAAAATAAAACGAAGAATGATTTCTGGATTATTCACTTATTTGATTGAACCAAAAGTCTAGACAATATATTTTGAGGTTCTTTCCAGCGGAATTGTACTGTAATGTATAAGGGGTTGTAGAAACATCAAGTATTTGAAATATTAAATATAAAATACTGAAACTACCACGTTTAAATGACATAAGTGGAATATAACTATGTACATCAAAGTTCACCTAGTCTTTATACATGAGGTTTTTAAAAATATGTCTGAGGATTTTTCTAAATACTTATTTCTTACATAATTTCAGCTTTTGTAAGGATAATAATCCACAGTACTCATTTCCTTAAGAACATCACATAACCAATTACATAAAGTAGGCTCTCTGGTCATACTTTTTATTGATACGTTCCCTACAAAGTGGTGTAAGGGATATAAAATCCTTAATTTAGGAGCCCCAACTATGTAAGGAATCAGCAAAATTTGTTCCTAGTTAACAGTTAAGAAAATGGGGTTTACCATTAAATGTAAGAATGATTTACCTTTACTCGTATAAGAAAATAAGTTAAGTTTAATTCTGATTCTTACTCTAGATAGTGGGTAAACACACAATAGAACATGATTCTTTTGTTGTACTAGACACTAATACTTTATTTTTCATTTTCTTTATTTCATTTTTAAAATAGTTTGTAATTGTATTTTGTTTTTTTATTATACATTACGTTCTGAGATACATGTGCAGAACGAGCAGGTTTGTTAACATAAGTATACATGTTTTTCATTTTCTTTATTAAAGAAAACATGTTTTCTCCAACATTTTGCTATAATGGATGTTTCAATTATTAATTTTATATTTGTTTCCTCTCCACTTCCATAATGGAGTTCTATTAGAATAAATGCTCAGTCAGAGGGTACAAACATTATACATTTTGATACATAATGCTTGATCCTGAATTTAATTAAAATGATACCTGTTCTTGACAAACATTTTACTCTGTGATGTATAAAATATATAACATGTAGAACACATTGTTTCTGTTTTCTAGGAGTTTATAATTTAGTCCACAAAGATACCAACTGTGAGCCTGAATAAACCATAAAATAATCCCAAAGTACTACATAAAGAAAGTGTGATATTGTATGATATATAGACCACAGACATAAGAATTAAAATTACTTGTGTTAAGAGAAAAAGTAAGGCTGAAATGGTTTTGTAGAGGATAATAAGTCAGGACATAAGATTATCCAAATTCAGAACTTAAGTCAATTTGGGAGATTTGAATAATCAGAAAACTGTTACTCTAGATTTTAAGAGCCCACATGGCCAAAGGCAGAGAGCTAGAAATAATTACGGCATATGATGGGAATACTAAAGAACACTTTCCCACTTAATATTGAAATGGTAGCACTGCAGAACAAGAAAAATAACACTTAGATATTGCTTACTCACCTGATTTGCTTCTCTGTCTCCATTCTTGACTAATCTTGAGAATTAGTCCTTCCTTAACAGTGCTACACACCACTGCCCCTCTTGGTCTTAGAATAAAATTAAAATATCTTAACATGGCTTACAAGGTCCTATGCCAGGGTTTCTCAGTCAGAGGTGATTTTTGCTCCTATGAGATATTTGGCAATGTTTGGAGGCCTTTTTGGTTGTCACAATGGGTGGTGGTGGTGCTATGGCATCTAGTGGGTAGCAGCCAGGAATGCTAATAAACATCCTATAATGCACAGGAAAGTTCCAATAAAGTGAAGAATGATCCAGCCTAAGGTGTCAACAGTGCTGAGGTTGAGAAAAATAAGAAATGCTACCCTGTAGCATTTTATCTAACCCTTGCCCACCTGGTTAATCTTTTAAATCTTAAGCTATTTTTTCCCTACTCATTATCAATTCAATTACCTTGGTGTCCTTGAACATTCCATTTTCTCTCTCACATTCAGAATTTCACATATACTGTCTCTCTATCTGAAACACACTTCTGTTCCCCTCCTCCCCATACCTCAGCCCTGCATCTTGCTAAATCTACTCATCATTCTATATATGCCTATCAACTAGATTCTTTGAGTATGTGAGTCATGCTTTATCCATCTTTGTATTCCCATTGCTCAGCATGTTGTTTGAGACATAATAAATGCATGCTAAACCAATACATAGATTACTGGAGAGTTTGGATGCTAAGATAAACAAAGGTGGTTAAGGGTTTGGGTGATTATGTATAATGGCTATGTTAATAAAGAGAATAAAGTAAATTTGAGAGAAACTACAAAGGCAGAACTCCCATGGCTTGGTCACAGATTTGATGTGGATTGTGACAGAAGAGTTAAAGATGATTTCCACATACCAGGTAAACTGAGGGAATGGGGACAGAAATTGTAGAATTGGGAAGGAATCTTTATTTTGAGGTGTCAGATAATGGAAATCTGTTTTTATTTACTTGGTGATGCCTATAAGCAGCTAGAAACAGAATTTAATTTGGGTGAACCTGATATTTCTGTAACTGTGGGAAAGTAATTTAACTTCAGTCTCTTCATCCATAAAATGGAGAAAGAATGAGTACCTACCTTATTGGGTGAGATTAAATGAGTTAACACATATAAAATACTTATCTTTATCCCAGTGTTGGACATAGAATTAACACTTAATTAATGGTAGCTATTTTATTATTATTATTCTCATCATTATAAATGTCTTTTTTTCCTTTGTCTCTGCATTTTGAAATTATACCTTTCAGTACAGCTACCGCTTTCCCATGAAACTTTTTATGATGTTTCAGGGTATCAATGATCACCTTCCTCCCCTGCAACCATATAGCATCCTACATTAACTACTTTTTTTTTCACTTCTCATGTACTGCCCAGTCCCATGATTGCATATGTGTTTACATTATGATCCCTATTATATTGTAAGTTCTTTGAGGGTAAGACTCTGACTTACTCATCTTTTCCTGACATATAGTAAGTGCTAAATAAATATTAGGTTATGATAATTAGTTATAATTTTATTATTGTCATTGGAAAGTCATCAACAGAGGTATTATAGTTGACTCAGAATTAATATGCCTTCCAATTTATATTCAGTATTAATGCTCCTAGTGTTTTCAAAGAACATCAATTATGTTTTATGAAATAGAACAAAATATCATTTTAAATTAAGTGCTAAGTAATCTGAAATTTTTTAAATGTATTTAATTGATGCTAGTCGTTTCATTATTATAGAAAAACCTTCCTGATAAAAGAGTATTTCTTTTGAAAAATTTGATATTTTCAAGCTGCTAACTAATAGTGAAAGGTCTTTTGCTTATAAGCTATGAAAGAATATTTTTGCTTTTAATGCCAAACCTTTGAAAAAACTAGGTTATTAAGCAATGTTATGAAAATGATAAAGATTTTTAAAAACGAAATAAGCAGGATTGCATTGGGAGTTATACCTGATGTAAATGACGAGTTGATGGGTGCAGCACACCAACATGGCACAAGTATACATATGTAACAAACCTGCACGTTATGCACATGTACCCTACAACTTAAAGTATAATAATAATAAATAAATTAAAAAAAAAATCATTCATTTATATGACTGTATATCCTTTCTGACTTCCTTTAAGATATAGTATACAAAACATCATGTTGATAAAGTGTTCAGAACCAAGTTTAGGAAATACAGCCCAGGGGTGTCTGAAGAGTTTTGTAGTCACAATAAATAACATAAGAACTTCTATATGAGACATTCTTGCTTGTCTTTTGCACATAATTTACTTCGATTCATCGACTCAATAAAGTGCTCTGTGCTTAGGAAATTGTTTTATATTTGCAATTTATTTATTTACATGGCCATCATCCCTACTTGGGCCAACCTTCTTTTACTATTGATGTGTTTGGAACTGCCATTGGAAGCAACTGAGACTCTAAGTGCACATTTTAGGAATGTATTTTGCTTTTGGTTGAGATATGTAAAAAGGGCAGTATCACAAATGAATTGTAACTGAAAGGTTACATGAACATCCTCTGTGATTTATAATGATGATCTCTAACATATAACCCCATTTGGATGAAATAATTTTCTAATATATTACAGTATTTTCTTCTAAGCAATTTCACTCTCTCATAAAAGTAGATTCTTTCCAAGTGTTCAGTAGCTTTAGTAAAATTGCATATATTAATGAAGTTATTTTAGACATTTGGGATAATTTATGTGATGCAACAAACTATTTGGCACATATATATATTGTATTTCAAATGAAATTAATGGTTGCTTTAAAAAACAGAAAGAATGGAGTTTCCTGGATGTTGCATAAATAGGCAAAAGTGGCACGAGAATATTTATTACATTATTCATGAACGTGTATCAACAAGCAGTTACATTTAACTGGCTAACAGGTAAGTGAAAGGTAGTTAAACTAGTGAGGCAATTACAAAAACAAACCAACAAACAAACGAAAAGCAAACAACTTCAGACTAATGCCCCTGATGAACATAGATGAAAAAATCCTCCACAAAATACTAATAAATTGAATTTGGCAGCACATCAGAAAGTTAATTTACCACAATAAAGTAGGCTTTATTCCTGGGATGCAAGGTTGGTTCAATGTATACACATCAAGAAATGTGATTCACCACATAAACAGAATTAAACACAAGAACTACATGATCATCTCAATAGATGCACAAAAAGCTTTAGATAAAATCCAACATTACTTTTTGATGAAAACTCTCAACAGTCTAGGCATTGAAGGAGCATATCTAAAAATAAAAGAGCCATCTATGACAAACCCACAGGCAGTATCATACTGAATAAGGAAAAGCTATAAGCATTCCCCTTGAGAACCAGAATAAAACAAGGATGTCCACTCTCATCACTTCTATTTAACATAGTGGAGGAAGTTTTAACCAGAACAATCAGACAAGAGAAAGGTACAGAATCTATCCAAATAGGAAAAGAAGAAATCAAACTATCTCCCTTCACTTATGATATAATTTTATACATTGAAAACTCTAAAGAGTCTGCTAAAAGGCTCCTAGAACTGAAGAACAACTTAAGTGTCAGGATACAAATTCAGTTTACTAAAATCAGTAGGATTTCTACACATCAATAACTTCCAGACTGAGAGTCAAATCAGGAACGTAATCCCATTTTCAATAGTCATAAATAAAATGAAATACCTAGGAATACAGGTAACCAAGGAGGTGTAATACCTCTACAAGGTGAACTACAAAACACTACCGAAATAAATTAGAAATGACACAAATAAATGAAAAATATTCCATACTCATGGATTGGAAGTATCAGTATCATTAAAAGGGTCACACTGCCCAAAGAAATATATAGATTCCATGCCATTCCTATCAAGCTACCAATATCATTTTTCACACAATTAGAAAGATTTAGTCTACAATTCATATAGAACCAGAAAAAAAGAGCCCAAATAGTCAAAGCAATTCTAAGCAAAAAGAGCAAAGCTAGAGACATCATACAAGCTGACTTTATACTGTTCTTTAAGGCTACAGTAACCAAAAAAGCAATGTACTGGTACAAAAACAGCCACATTGACAAATGGTATGGAATAGAAAACTGAGAAATAAATACACACACCTACAACCATCTGATCTTTTTAAGGTTGACAAAAATAAACAACGGGGAAAGGACTTCCTGTCCAATAAATGGCACTGGGATAGCTGGCTAGCCATATGTAGAAGGATGAAACTAGAGGCCTAAACTTTACCATATACAAAAATTAACTGAAGACAAATCAAAGGTTTAAAGGTAAATATCTCAAACTATAAAAATTCTAGAAGAAGTCCTAGGAAATACATTTCTTAACATTGGTCTTGGCAAAAAAAAAAAAAAAAAAAAAAGTGACTAAGTCTTCAAAAGCAATTGCAACACAAACAAAAATTGACAAGTGGAACCTAATTAAACTAAAGAGGTTCTGCACAGCAAAAGAAATTTTCTTCAGAGTAAACAGACAAACTACAGCATGGGAGAAAGTATTCACAAACTATGCATCCGTCAAAGGTCTAATATACAGAATCTATAGGGATCTTAAGTCAACACACAAAAAACAAAAAAACTTCATTAAAAAAAGGACAAAGGACATGAACAGAGACACTTCTCAAGAAGAGTCATAAAATTGGCCAATGAAAATATGAAAAAAATTTCAACATCACTAATCATCAGAGAAGTGCAAATCAAAACCACAATAAGATACCATTTCACACCAGTCAGAATGGCTATTACTAAACTGTCAAAAACAAAACAAAGCAAAGCAAAGTAAAAACATGCTGGCCAGGTTGTGGAGAGGAGGGAAGAACACTTATGCACTGTGGGAATGTAAATCAGTTCATCCATTGGGAAAAACAATTTGGAGATTTCTCAAAGAATTTAAATCAGAACTACAATTTGACCCAGCAATTCCATTACTGTGTATATACTCAAAAGAAAATAAATCATTCTACCAAAAAGACACATGCACACACATGTTCATAGTAACACTATTCACAATAGCAAAACCACGGTGTATTAGTCTGTTTTCACTCTGCTATAAGGACATACCCAAGACTTGGTAATTTATAAAGGAAAGAGGTTTAATTGACTCACAGTTCTGCAGGGCTTGGGAGGACTCAGGAGACTTATATGCATGGTGGAAGAGGAAGGTAAACATCCTTCTTCACGTGGTAGCAGCAAGGAGAAGTGCAGAGCGCAGTGAGGGCAAAGTCTTTTTAAAAGCATCAGATCTTGTGAGAACTCACTCACTATCATGAGAACAGCATGGAGTTAACTACCCCCATGATTCAATAACCTCCCACTGGGTCGCCTTCACAACATGTTGGGATTATGGGAACTACCATTAGAGATGAGATTTTGGTGGGGACACAGCCAAACCATATCATCCCACCCACGGCCCCTCCCAAATCTCATGTTCTCACAATTCAAAACACAATCATGCCCTTCCAGCAGTCCCCCAGAGTCTTAACTCTCTCCAGCATTAACTCAAAAGTCCAAGTCCAAAATTTCATCTGAGAAAAGGCAAGTCCCCTCCACCTATGAGCCTGTTTAATGAAAAGCAAGTTATTTACTTCCTAGATACAGTGAGAATACAGGCATTGGGTAAATACACCCATTCCAAATGGGAGGAATTGGCCAAAGCAAAGAGCCTACAGGCCCCATGCAGGTCAAAAATCCAATAGGGCAGTCATTTAAACTTAAAGTTCCAAAATTATCACCTTTGACTCCATGTCTCACATCCAGGTCATGCTGATGCAAAAAGTGGGCTCCCATGGTCTCAGGCAGCTGTGCCTCTGTGGCTTTACAGGGTAAAGCCCTGTTTCTGGCTGCTTACACTGTTGGCATTGAGTGTCTGTGGGTTTTCCAGGTGCATGATGCAAGCTGTTGTGGATCTAACATTCTGGGGTCTGGAGAATGGTGTCCCTCTTCTCACAGCTCCACTAGTCAGTGCCCCTGTGGAAACTCCGTGTGGGGGCTCCAACCCCACATTTCCTTTCTGCACTGCCCTTGCAGAGGGTCTCCATGAGGGCTCCACCCCTGCAGTAGACTTCTGCCTGGATATCCAGGCATTTCCTTACATCCTCCAAAATCTATTTGGAGGTTTCCAAATCTCAATTTTTGACTTCTGTGCATCCATAGACTCAACACCATGTGGAAGCCACCAAGGCTTGGGGCTTGCACACTCTGAAGAAGCAGCCTGAGCTCTATGTTAGCCCCTTTTAGCCACAGCCATGGCTGGAGCAGTTGTGATGCAGGGTGCCAATTCCCAAGGCTGCACATGGCAAGGGTTCCCTGGATCTGGCCCAGGTAACCATTTTTCCTGCCTAGGTCTTGGGGCCTGTGATTGGAAAGGCTGCTATGAATGTCTCTGACATGCCCTGGAGATATTTTCCCCATTGTCTTGGTGATTAACATTTGCCTTCTGGCTACTTATGCAATGGGCTTGAATTTCTCCTCAGAAAATGGGTTTTTCTTTTCTAGCACATCATCAGGCTGCAAATTTTCCAAACTTTTACACTCTGCTTCTTCCTGAATGCTTTGTCACTTAGAAATGTCTTCCTGCAGATACTCTAAATTATCCCTCTCAAGTCCAAAGTTCCACAGATCTTTGGGGTAGGGGTAAAATATGGCCAGTCCCTTTTCATAAGAAGAATGACCCTTACTCTAGTTCCCAACAAGTTTTTCATCTCCGTCTGAGACCAACTCATCCTGAACCTTATTGTCCATATCACTATCAGCATTTTGGTCAAAGCCATTCAACAAGTCTCTAGGAAGTTCCAAACTTTCTCACATCTTCCTGTTTTCTGAGCTCTCCAATTCTCTAGGAAGTTCCAAACTTTCCCACAGTTTCCTGTCTTCTTCTGAGCCCTCAAAGCTGTTCCAACCTCTGCCTGTTACCCAGTTCCAAAATCACTTCCACATTTTTGGGTATCTTTACAGTAGCACCCCACTGCCTGGTACCAATTTACTGTACTTGTTTGTCCTCACACTGCTGTAAGGACATGCCCAAGACTGGGTAATTTATAAAGGAAGGAGATTTAATTGATTCACAGTTCCAGACATCTGGGGAGCCCTCAGGAAACATACAATCATGATGGAAGGGGAAACAAACACGTCTTACTTCACATGGTGGCGGCAAGGAGAAGTGAGGAGCGATGGGTGGGGAACCCCCTTATGAAACCATCAGGTCTCGTGATAACTCACTTACTATCATGAAAAGAGCATGGAGGAAACCACCCCAATGATTCAATTACCTCCCACCGGGCCCCTCCCATGACACATGGGGATTGTGTGAACTACAATTCAAGATGAGATTTGGTTTGGGACACAGCCAAATCATGTCATATGGAATTAACCTACGTGCCTATGAATGGTATACTTGATTTAAAAAAAAATAGTACATATGCAAAATGCAATATTATGTCATCATAAAAAAGAATGAGATCATGTCCTTTGCAGTGACATGGATGGGCCTGGAGGCCATTGTCCTATGCAAACTAAGAGAGGAACAGAAAACTAAATACCACATGTTTTCACTTATAAATGGGAGCTAAATATTCAGTAGTCCTCGACATAAAGATGGCATCAATAGACACTGGGGACTGCTGGAGTGGGGAATTAGGGAGGTTGAAAAACTACCTCTTGAGTACTATGTCCACTACCTGGGTGATATTATCTGTTCCCCAAGCCTCAGCATCATGCATTATAGCCATTTAACAAACCTGCACATGTTCACCCTGAATCTAAAATGAAAGTTGAAATTAGAAAAGAGAAAGAAGTTTGTTAGAGGTGTTGCTAGTGAAACTGGCATGGTTTTAGTTTATATTGACATGCTTAAGACATGGACATAATTGGATGTTAGTTCAGAAATGCTAAGATATGTCCAGAATATATGGGAGAATGACTGATCCCTACAGTAAACTTTAAACTGAGTGCTGGGAAAAAAAAAAATGTATTCCACAGTTTCACTTTCTAACAGCAGAAGCAGAATATGCATGCTTATTTTCTAAGTTTCTGCTGGGAATGCCTCGCCTCATATATGTCTTCTGGTCCATGATCTGAAGAATACTCTTAGATCTAAATTTAAAAATACATATGACAAGTTAATTATTTCAGTTTGTTTTAAATCCAAAGAATTTTAAAACCTAAAATGTAAATGGAGAGGGAAAATGCATGCAAATCAACTAATGAAACACTCATGTAGGAATTAGTGTCAGACCAAATTATTTCATTTTATTTTTTGCTTTTCTGGGAAACTAAAGTAAAGCCACATAAACACAGAGACTTGAACTAGCATGATTTGGTCTGAAAAGTTTTAGTTAACATAAGAATGCAATAATCAAATAAAACAGCGAACTCATGAAGAATATTGAGAACCTATTATAATTTCAAGGAATAAAGCCTGGAAGTTTGGAAATCTAATTGAACGAACCTGATAAACTTGGATTTATATCCCAACAACTGCCAGTTTCTCTGTGACCTTTTGCCAGTTATATAATCTTCTTGAGTCTTCGTTTTCTTATTTATAGAAAAGGATACTAATATTCCCTACACTGTTACTTTTTTGTGAGAAGATATAATGCATGTAAACTACCTATCCCTCAATACTCAGTCAATAAAGGGTGGCTTTTCTTATCACTCAGAATCTTTAAATTTTAAGCAACTGTCTGATTACAAGCCAGGCATGATTAGTACAGACAAAGGTTTTGAGGAGAGAGCGAGATCACTGTGGACCAGCATACTTTGGGACTCCATCAACAAAGAAATGGCATTTTGCTTTTATTGGATTTTGAGTTGTATTCAGTTGCTAAAGAATGAGGAAGAGCTCCTAAATGGAGATAATCCATAACCAACCATACAGAGATAGAAAGGCTGATGAGTTTTGATAAGACAGTGATGCAGGTTTTTTTTTTAAGGCCCAAAGGCCCCAAAATTTAAAAGCATGGGGGTTACATGTGAGCAGGATAGGCAGAGCATTGAATCCCATGGATGGAGTATGATTTTGTAGTAGACTGAAGTAGTTCTTCAGAAGAATCTGTGATAATCGAGCATTTGAAAATAATTATTTGATTTACAGTTTCTAGTCTACAAAGCTTTCTGGTATCACAACTCATTTATTTGTCAGGTCATCTATGTGAAGAGGGCAATACTAGATATTATTTTTCTCTTTTTTTCAGATGAGGAAACAAATATCATGGGTTTTATAATTAGTAAATGGCAGATTCGGGACTTAAACACATGCCATTTGACTGAATGTACAGTGACCCTTTCACCACACTGCCTGGCTAAGTGCTGGGCAATGTCACAATGTCCCAGGTTCAAAGCAAAATTATATCGTTGTGACTACATACTATTAAATGGTGAGGGATTCTCAGTTGCACCCATTAGAAAATGTGTGATCTTGCCTATGGTACCATTTGAATGCAGTATAACCAGATTTGCTAATGTGTGACAAGAAATATTGAATAAACATGTATTACATGCCAGAGATTGTATTAGACATCAGAGACACAAAGATGCATGTGCCTTTATCTCTACTCCCAAGTAGAGATACTTGGGAGTGTTGTGGATACTGGGATCTGATAGAGGGAAGTGAGTGAAAAGTTGTGGAAGATTTTATGCCAGTGGCATGATTCAGGGGCTATGGGATCATGTGAAAAGATTCCTCCTGTCACCTTAGCTTAAAAATAAATTCTAATATAGATAAAGTAAATAACACTGTTGTTTCTCTTATGAGTATTATTACTACATAAATAATGTCTTTTACACCAAATATAGCATCTTGGATTATTTTACTAAAATTAGGATAGTTGCTTCAACTGGAAATTTTTAATGCTAACCTCACAAGTAATTCAGCTACATGTGTATGAGGCTCTTGCGACTTGAGAAGTAGGAATAAAGTTGGAGTAGAAAAAACATCTGGGAGAAGCTCTTTATCAGTTGTGCACTTTCTAATTATTCCTGTTAGATCTGAACACAGGACACCCCTTGGGTCATTAGTCACATACACCATATATGATTTGTGTCACCAGAAAAAAAAGAGTGATGATTAATTCTCCCTACTCAATAGATAATCATCCAAATATTTTTCTCCCTTTAATAATCTCAAAAACTAACCTACTCCCCTGGACTATCCTAGAGAGTTATAAGAAGGTAGGCTCTTGAAGGACCTGGGTAAACATTAAATATACTTTCACTTTCTAGAGTAGTTTATCCATTTCTTTTACTCTATTCATATTTATTCATCAATTCATTCATTTACTTTACAGTTATTCATTGAGCATCTACTAACGTGCACAATATTGGACCCTCCAGGGTAACAAAACAAATTTATTGACACCTGTACTCTGAAACTTTTCTGGTGATATGTTAAGTTACTTATACAAGGTTGAATAATTTGTTGTTATTTTTACAGACCATCACACATCCCAACATTCTTCTCAGTTTGCAAAGGTACAGTGTGTGAGACGACTGTTTGAAAGACTACTCATAATTAAGTGACCATCCATAAGTAAAGCACATGAAGTAGTAATTTGGCATAGTGGCACTTCATATTGATGTTGATGTAGTTTGGATGTGTGCCCCCGCCCCCCGCCAAATTTCATGTTGAAACGTAATCTCCACCGTTGAAGGTGGGGCCTGGTAGGAAGTGATTGGATCATGGGGGTGGATTTCCCATGAATGGTTTAGCACCATTCCTTGGTGCCGTCCTTGTGATAGCAAGTGAGTTCTTGGGAGATCTGGTCACTTAAAAGTGTGTGGCACCTTCCCCTTCTCTCTCTTGCTCCTGCTTTCACCATGTGACATACCTGCTCCCCCTTTGCCATCCATCATGATTGAAAGCTTCCTGAGACCTCCCCAGAAGTAGATGCCACTACACTTCCTGTATACCCGATAGAACCATGAACCAATCCAACCTTTTTTGTTTATAAATTACCCAGTCTCAGATATTTCTTTATAGCAATGCAAGAATAGCCTAATGCAGATATACAAAGAATCAACAAAGCAGTTCCCCAAAGGCATTCTTAATACCTGCTCTTTGTTTAACCCCTGTCTTAAAATAAACAATGCCGATGGGATGTGTTGGAGAGGTATGACATATGAGCAGTGTCAATACTGTAGGCTGATAACCTAGAGCATGACATCTTTATCGATAAACTTTGTTAGCTACATCACTTCGTTATTGTCACTTCATTAACTTGCACCGTTAATAGCAAAAGACAGTCTTTCCATTGTTCAAAACAGCAATACTTTACTAAGTGAAATATTTGAGAAACAATGAATGAAGTTCAGTTTTTACCAAGGAACAATCTTTACACTTGGATTCATATTAAGTAGCTTTTTCTCAGTATGAGATAAAGTTGTTTGCACATCAACAGCAGACACTAAACTGTTTTGCCATGAATTATTTATGCTAAATAATCCTGACAGCTTTCTTTAAAAAATAACGCTTTGCTAGAAAATGTTACTCTGGATGTCTAAATTAAACATTGTTGCCTAATATATTAATATTTTGGTCTTGTGAATTTTAAATGGAAACTAACAGCTGTTCCTTGTTGGAACTAACTACGTGATTTTCTAATAGTCATCTTTCCACTCCTTGGGTACAGGGGACTTTCACAAGTCTTCCCAAAAACATGGGAAAGTAAATCAGTCTCATCCTATTGTGCATGGGAATTAAAAAACTAATGCTCTGGTGACATCTTTTCAGACAATTTAATATTTTTGCTTGATGGATTTTCTGTCATTACCTTGATATCAGTCACCTGATATTAGATTAATTTCTGATGTCAATTTGAAATTTGTTGTCTGAAATACCAACTAAAATGTGTTTGGAGCTAGGATGCAAATTACTTATTTTTTTGACCTTTTCCTTTCCCAAGAGATGTCCAAATATTCTCGATTTCATGTTCACTGTCCTGACCTCCATGGCGTCCTTGTGTTCTGTTTTTCCAAATCTTTAACAGTTCAGCCTATCTTTTTGCCACACTTGCTTTGTCTGTACATCTAAGTTAATCATATAGTATATTGTCAAAGTTGTGCTTAGTACATGTATTAGTCAGGGTTCTCTAGAGGGACAGAACTAATAGGGTGTGTGTGTGTGTGTGTGTGTATATACACACATACATATATATACATACACATATATATACACACACACATACATACACATACACACACACACATATATAAAGAGGAGTTTATTTAGTATTAACTTACACAACCACAAGGTCCCACAATAGGCTGTCTTCAAGCTGCTGAGCAAGGAGAGCCAGTCCGAGTCCCAAAACTGAAGGACTTGAAGTCCGATGTTCAAGGGCAGGAAGCATGCAGCGCAGCACGGAAGAAGGATGTAGGCCGGGAGGCTAGGCCAGTCTCTCATTTTTAGGTTTTCTGCCTACTTTGTATTTGCCGGCATCTGACGAGATTGTGCCCACCAGATTAGCCCACCAGATTAAGGGTGGATCTGCCTTCCCCAGCCCACTGACTCAAATGTTAATCTTTTCAACATTTTATTTTTATTTTTTCTGAGACAGAGTCTCGCTCTGTCGCCCAGGCTGGAGTGCAGTGGTGCGATCTCCGCTCACTGCAAGCTCCGCCTCCCGGGTTAACGCCATTCTGCTGCCTCAGCCACCAGAGTAGCTGGGACTATAGGCACCCGCCACCATGCCCGGCTAATTTTTTGTATTTTTAGTAGAGACAGGGTTTCACCTTGTTAGCCAGGATGGTCTCGATCTCAGGACCTCGTGATCCACCCGCCTAGGCCTCCCAAAGTGCTGGGATTACAGGCATGAGCCACCGCGCCCGGCCTCTTTTTAACATTTTAACAGACACACCCAGGGTCCATACTTTATCCTTCAATCCAATCACCTTGACACTCAGTATTAACCACCACAAGTCCACCCCTTCTCAACTTGAACCCATACACATCTCCTGAGATTATATATAATCTTCAAATAAAGACAATAATGAGCTCATAATTACACCTAACATAATACTACTATCTTTCGTACAACTGGAAACGCACTGGTCCCCAACCCAAATACAATTATATAAATTAACAATACTTAAATGCTGATATGAAGTCAATAAATCTTATGTCACATGATAAAGGAAAATGAAATAAAATAAAGACATTTTCTTAGTATAAGCATATACATGCACAAACATGTTTTTAGCAAAAGGAGGAGGAAGTACTCATGAAAATTACAGTCCCCATTTCTGCAGCTGGTCACGTGGTCATAGCTGGTATTGATGACTACCTTTTTCTACTACCCATTCTATATTCCCCTAGCCTTCAGCAAGCACTTCAGCAGGTTGTGTTTTTTTTTCCTTCATGGAGTGACCCAAATCTTCATTCCTGAGGTGTCTGGGCCATTTGTAGTCCTGCCTGGATTGCACTGTTGTAGTTACCATTGACCTTAATCACAGGGCATGGTAATACCAAGAGACACCCTAATGGATTTACTGAATTCCATGCACACTCTTCCTTACCTCGTTGTGGAGTAGTACACTGATTTCATGCTGATAGTCCGGGTCAGTCACCCCAGCCAACACTGTAACTGCCTTCTTAGCCTGTTGACTTAAAGGTAGGAAGAGCCCAAAGTGTCCAGGTGGCAATATTAACTTCCAGTTCAATGGAATTGTTGTGTCTCCTGGTGGCAGTGTTCCTCCTTCTGGAACTAAGACCTCTAGACCAGGAGAATGTAATGTTGCGGTAACGGAAAGCAAAAATTTTGCTAGTGGATCACTAGGGGTGATGGTGAGTGATGCCACTTCCACTTCCACACCTTGATTCCAGGACTCATGAATCCTGACAATGGGGAAAACAGTACCATATACTGGACGCTGATTCAGAGCATACGTGGCCTTCTGGAGAGCTTTGCCCCAGTCCTGCAAAGCATTGTCACCTAGTTGGCATAGTAATTGTGACTTCAAAAGGTCATTCCGCCATTCTATCAATCCAGCTGCTTCAGGATGATGGGGAATATGGTAAGACCAGTGAATTCCATGAGCATGAGCCCACTCTCACAATTCTTTAGCTGTAAAGTGAGTGCCTTGGTCAGAGGCAATGCTGTGTGAAATACCATGGTGGTGGATAAGGCATTCCGTGAGTCCAAGTATAGTAGTCTTGGCGGAAGACGGCAGGGCCTTGCTTCAAAATCTTAGAGGCCTTTACTGTGATCCATTTTTGGGGGCCTGCCAAGGGCTCCAGACAGCATGCCTATCTGCCACTGATACCTCAAGCACCACTGGGTCTTCTGGGTCATATGGCCCAAGTGGCAGAGTAGCTTTGACAGCAGCCTAGACCTATTGCAGTGCCTTCTCCTATTTTGGTCCCCACTCAAAACTGACAGCCTTTCAGGTCACTCAATAAATGGGCTCGAGTAATACACCCAAACGAGAAATGTGTTATCTCCAAATTTTAAATAGGCCCACTAGGTGTTGTGCCTTTTCTTGGTTGTAGGAGAGGCCAAATGCATCACTTACCCTTCGCCTTAGAAGAAATATCTCAACAGGCCCCATAACACAGGACCCCTAGAAATTTTACTGAGGTAGAAGTTCCCTAAATTTTAGTCAGATTTATTTCCCATCCTCTGGCATGCAAATGTCTCACCAGTAAGTCCAGTGTGTCTGCTACTTCTTGCTCACTGGATCCAATCAGCATAATGTCATCAATATAATGGACCAGTGTGATATTTTGCAGAAGGAAAAACAATCAAAGTCTTTTCGAAGAGTTGATATACCCTTGAGGTAGGACAGTAAAGGTATATTGCTAGTCTTGCCAGCTGAAGGCAAATTGCTTCTGGTGGGCCTTATGGACAGGAATGGAGAAAAAGGAATTTGCCAAGTCAGTGACTGCAAACCAGGTGCCAGGAGACGTGTTAATTTATTCAAGCAATGAAACCACATCTGGTACAGCAGCTACAATTGGAGTCACAACTTGGTTAAGCTTATGATAATTCACTGTCATTCTCCAAGATCCGTCTGTCTTCTGCACAGGCCAAATGGGAAAGTTGAATGGGGATGTGGTGGGAGTCACCACCACTGTATCTTTCAAGTCCTTGATGCTGATGCTAATCTCCACAGTCCCTCCTGGGATGCTATATTGTTTTTTTGATTTACTGTTTTTCTAGGTAGAGGCAGCTCTAATGGCTTCCACTGGGTATTCCCCACCATCATAACCCTCACCCTACCACTCAGGGAGTCAATGTGGGGGGTTCCTTCAGCTGCAAAGTATGTCTATGCCAATTATGTATTCTGGCACTGGGGAAATGACCACAGGATGAGTCCACGGACCCACTGGACCCACTGTAAGTTGGACCTGAGCTAAAACTTCATTAATTATCTGACCTCCATTAGCACCTACTTTAACTGGAGGACCACAATGATATTTTGGGTCCCCTGGAATCAATGTCAGCTCAAAGCCAGTGTCCAAAATGCCTGATCACTTCCCTTTTCCCAATGCACACTTACCCTGGTAAAAGGTCGGAGGTCTCCTTAGAGAAAGATGAGAGAAAGGTTCACTGCATACATTGCCAGTAATGTAGTGGGATTTTTCCTTAAGGGGACCCAGCCTCCCCTTCATTCAAGGGGTTTTGGGTCTGTAAACTGGCTCAAGTCTGGAAATTGTTTGAGGGGCCGTGATTCTGTTTTTATAATTCAAATCATTCTTTTGTCCATTCTACCTAGAAGTTTTCTATTTGTAAAAATTAAGTAGGAATGCAGTAAGCTTCCTATAGATTTCACTTCTTAGGAACACCGTGATTAATTAGTCAGTGCCAGAGCTCTACACGAGTCATACCGTTCTGATTGCCACTTTGCCTCTGCTGTCCATTATTGTTGCTATGCTTACCTTCCCTTTGACATTTGAGTGTCACCAGTTGGCCCTTGCTACCTTCGGATCCTATTATTCCCACTGTATTTAAATTTTGTAGTTGAGTGACTGAGGTTCCTACCATTAGATCTGACATACAGAGAAGAGCAATTATAGGGCTCTTCGAAGATTCAGGTGCTGCCCTCACAAATATACTTCACAAGGCATTGGTCAAGGGTGTATCTTCTGGACCCTCCCAGCTGGAATGAGTAGGTCTAAAGTGACTAATCTACTTTACCATCCCAATCAACCTAAGCCTTGGGATCCCTTCCTCTACATTAAACCAAGGGAGATCAGGCATTTCCAGCTCACTCACAGTGGGCCATATTCTAATCCGCATTTCAGCTAACTAAGCAAATCAACTATTAGAACCTTTTTCTTTTTAACTCCCTCAACTACAAACATTAAAAGCAGAGTCCCTATTTAGTGGGCCCAATTCTATAAATTCTGCTGCTCTCGAAGAAGTCCTGGTACCAAAATCTTTATTAGTCAGGGTTCTCTATAAGGACAGGACTTATAGGATTCAAATGTTAATCCTTTTTTGGCAGCACCCTCATAGACACACCCAGGATCAATACTTTGTATTCTTCAATCCAATCAAGTTGACACTCAGTATTAAACATCACAGTATATGTGAATGTTTTCATGCAGCTATATCCCTTTGACAACCATATCAAGTGTTAGACTGTAAGAAGATGATATACTTCTTGTTTAGATTTACTACTAATATGTCCTGAGCAACTGTGTCTTATTAAATAGACCAGAATTGATGAAAAAACTAAGACTTAAAGCAAATTGGACCGAGAGTCTAGTAGCTGGGATCTTTTCTTTCTTACTTTTCAACATAGAGCTCATTTCTGTAGAAAATTTTAGAAGCACTTGGTCAAAGTTACATAGTTCCTTCATTGTTTTTGTGGTGTGCATCAGTCACTGGAGACTATAGCTCTATTGAAAGCAAACCAGTTACATTTGTCTTCATTTTGCCTAATTCCAACGCGTCTTTTACCTTGGTTTTTCCTTTGATAAGAAAAATAAAAGAATTGTGATTTCCCTCTATATCTCTATTCTATTTCTACATCTCAGTTTTCAACAGCAGGCCATCACAATGAATTTTTTATTTTAATTCAGGAGATTATCTTGCTTTGGTGTAGCTTTTCCTTTAAGTCTTCTCTTATTCATTATCTTTCCTCCCCTTCATTCTTGGTACTGCAATTCAATTTGCTGAATGATATGGAAATACTTTAAAGAAGATTTTCCCCCAAATTATCAAAAAAAGTTGTAAGAGTGATTTGTACTCATCACAAAATTTCTTCTGGAGAAAATACATGGCTCTCACTGTACTTGAGCTCTTTTCTAGCATTTCCAGCAAGAGGGAAATTACAATATTTTCTTTAACCAGAAAATAATTTTAGTCAGAAGATGTCTGGGAGAGTCATGTTTTGAGAAACTAATAAAATGTTGTTTATATTTAAGAAAATAGTACTGTCTTTATAATCCACTAGGTTTCTGAGTGGAAGAAAGAAAAGGTACTCATTGGTTTTATTATCTTTTTATACTCAAGACCCAGAGCTCCTTCTGATAAGATTTCTGGTTTGAAGTCAAGCAACATATTGCTCATTTATATTGAGAAAGAGGTAGGGGACCAAAATAAGAATTATAACTGGGAATTGGAGAAAAATTAAGAAAATGTGGAAAACTGAAAAATATAGGTTTAGGAATTTTACACAATTGTATATGCAGAAAACTGTTCTTTTGTATCTGAAATTAAAGCCACAGAGTGATGAACAGAAATGTGATTGTGTATTTGTTTGAAGAATTTAGTGGTCAGTGTAAATTCCAGAGAGCTTGACTGGCTTAGGTGGAAAGAATACAACTTATACAATGGACTCTCACAGTGAATGGATTCAAGTCACTTATCCTCTAGTTTTACTATCTTAAGTGGGATTTATTGCAGAGATGTCTATATTCTATGTGTTTCTCATTGCAGTCGATACATGTTATTTTAAAAAATGTTCAAGGTGTGTGTGGGCACATACATTTATTATAAATGATCTTGCTATTACTTAACAGACACTTGAGTGCCTTTAAACTGCTTTTCTGTTTATGATAGTCACAAAAGATGCAGAAATATCTGTTCAATAGCAAGATGAGAGTGAAGAGTGTCTTAGTCCATTTTGCATTACTAGAAAGAAATACTTGAGACAAGGTGTTTATTTGGCTCACAGTTCTGAAAGCTGTATAAGAAGTGTGGTGTCAGCATGGGCTTCTGTTGAAGCCTTTGGAAAGCTTTCATTCATGGCAGAAGGCAAAGGGGAACAGACATCACATGGCAAGAGAGGGAGCGAGGGAGAGAGAGAGGGGAGGGAACTGCCAGGGACTTTTTAACAATCAATCAGGTCTTGGAAAGGTGTGGTGGCTCACGTCTGTAATCCCAGAACTTTGAGAGGCCAAGGTGGGTGGATCACCTGAGGTCAGAATTTTGAGCCTGGCCAATATGGCAAAACCCTGTCTCCACTAAAAATACAAAAATTAGCCAAGTGTGGTCATGGGCACCTGTAGTCCCAGCTCTTCAGGAGTCTGAAGCAGGAGAATCCCCTGAACCTGGGAGGTGGAGATTCCAGTGAGTGGAGATCATGCCACTGCACTCCAGCCTGATCAACAGAGACTCCATCTCAAAAAAAAAAAAAAAAAAAGAAAAAAAGAAAAGAAAAGAAAAAAGAAAAAGAAACCACAATCAGATCTCCCATACACGAATAGATCAAGAAGACACTCCATTATTGTGAGGAAAGTGTCAAGCCTTTCACAAGGAATCTGACCCCATGACCCAAACATCTCCCACCTGACTCAACTTCCAATATTGGGGATCAAATTTCAATGTGAGATTTGGAGAAGACAAATATCCAAACTATATTAAAGAGCTCTAGATTTACTAAATTGTTTTAAAGTGTATTAGTCCATTTTCACACTGCCAATAAAGACATACCTGAGACGGGACAATTTACAAAAGAAAGAAATGTATTGGACTTACAGGGCCACAGGGCTGAGGAGGCCTCACAATAATGGCAGAAGGCAAGGAGGAGCACATCACATCTTATATGGATGGCAGCAGGCAAAAAGAGAGAGAACTTGTGCCAGGAAACTCCTGTTTTTAAAACCATCAGATCTCGTGAGATTCATTCTCTATAATGAGAACAGTGCAGGGAAGACCCGCCCCCATAATTCAATCACGTCCCACCAGGTTCCTCCCATACCATGTGGGAATTGTGGGAGTTAAAATTCAAGGTGAGATTTGGGTGGCGACACAGCCAAACCATATCATTCCACACCTGGTCCCTCCCAAATATCATGTCCTCACATTTCAATACCAATCATGTCTTCCCAACAGTCACCCAAAGTCTTAACTCATTTCAGAATTAACGCAAATGTCCACAGTTCAATGTCTCATCTGAGACAAGGCAAGTACCTTCTGCCTATGAGCCTGTAAAAATCAAAAGCGAGTTAGTTACTTCCTAGATACAATGAGGGTACAGGCATTGGTAAATACAGCCATTCCAAATGGGAGAAATTGGCCAAAACAAAGAGACTGTAGGCCCCATGCAAGTCCAACATCTAGCAGGGCAGTCAAATCTTAAAACTCCAAAATTATCTCCTTTGACTCCATGTCTCACATCCAGGTCACGCTGATGCAAGAGGTGGGTTCCCATGGTCTTTGGCAGCTCCACCCCTGTGGCTTTGCAGGGTACAGCCTTCTCCCAGCTGCTTTCACAGGCTAGCATTGAGTGTCTGGGGATTTTCCGGGCACACGATGTAAGCTGTCAGTGGATCTACCATTCTGGGGTCTGGAGGACAGTGGGCCTCTTCTCACAGCTCCACTAGGTGGTGCCCCAGCAGGGACTCTGTGTGGGGGCTCTGACCCCACAGTTCCCTTTTTCACTGCCCTAGCAGAAGTTCTCCATGAGATCCCTATCCCTGCAGCAAACTTCTGCCTAGAAATCCAGGTGTTTCCATACATCCTCTGAAATCTAGGCAGAGGTTTGCAAACCTTAATTTTTGACTTCTCTGCACTTGCAGGCTCAACATCACATGGAAGCTGCCAAGGCTTGAGGCTTGCACCCTCTGAATCCATGGCCCCAGCTCTATGTTGGCCCCTTTCAGCCATAGTTGGGGCAGCTGAGATGCAGGGCACCAAGTCCGTAGGCAGCACACAGCACTTGGACCCTGGGCCTGGCCCACAAAACCATTTATTTTCTGAGGCCTCTTGGCCTGTAATGGGAGGCACTGCTGTGAAAACCTCTGACATGCCCTGGAGATGTCTTCCCCATTGTGTTGGGGATTAACATTTGGCTCCTCATTACTTGTGCTTGAATTTCTCCTCACAAATTGGGATTTTCTGTTCTATCACATTGACAGGCTGCATGTTTTCTAAACCTTTATGCTCTGCTTCCCTTATAAAACTGAATGTCATTAACAGCACCCAAGTCACACCTTGAATGCTTTGCTGCTTAGAGATTTCTTCTGCCAGATACCCTGAAGTTCAAAGTTCCTCAAATCTCTAGGGCAGCACCCAAATACCTTCAGTCTCTTTGCTAAAACATAACAAGAGTCACCTTTGCTCCAGTTCCCAACAAATGTTTCATCTTCATCTGAGACCACCTCAGCCTAGATTTCCTTGTTCACATCATTATCAGCATTTTGGTCGAAGTCATTCAAGAAGTCTCTAGGAAGTTCCAAACTTTCCCACATTTTCCTGTCTTCTTCTGAGCCCTCCAAACTGTCCCCACCTCTGCCTATTACCCAGTTCCAAAGTCTTTTCCACATTTCTGGGTATTTTTTCAGCAACGCCCAACTCTACTGGTATGAATTTACTGTGTTAGTTCATTTTCATGCTGCTGTTAAAGACAAACTGAGACTGGGATATTTGCAAAAGAAAGAGGTTTATTGGACTTACAGTTCCACATGGCTGGGAGACCTCACAATCATGGCAGAAAGCAAGGCAGAGCAAGTCACACCTTACATGTGTGGCCACAGGCAAAAAGCAAGAGAGCTTGCTCAGGGAAACTCCCATTTTAAAAACCATCAGATCTCATGAGACTCATTCACTATTATGAGGAGAGTGCAGTAAAGACCCACCCTCATAATTCAGTCACCTCCCACTGAATTCCTTCCATGACATGTGGGAATTGTGGGAGTTACAATTCAAGATGAGATTTGGGTGTGGACACAGACAAACCATATCAAAAGGCTACTTTCTCATGGTTAGCTTTTGTGATGTAGAATGTGAATTTCATGAGAATGTTGTTGTTGTGAGGGGATTATCTCAGAAAATTATGTGGAATGATAACATCACAAAGTAGCCACTTTTGTAGGTAATGTCCTGATTCTTGAATTGAGGTGAGGATGCCATAAGACCATACAGATGATGCCTAGCTTCAGGAGGTAGCATGGTCCAACAGAAAGGGCAGAGTTGTTGGCATCAGAGAAATCTTGGTTCAAATCCATGCACTATTTCTTCTAGCTATTGTGACCTGGGGAAAGTTTTTCAAACTCTGTGAGCTCAGTATTCTCAGATAAAAAAATTAAACTAGTATGCACGTTGAAGCATTATTGTGAAGATTAGATGAGACCTGACACAAATCACTGCTTAATAAATGGAATTCTCACCTGCAGTGAACATCCCTACTCATGCAGTTTTGCTATTGGCTTTGGATCCTCATAGAGAACAAAAATAGTTAAGGAATAAAGCAAAGTGACTAGTCAATCATATATACCTCAATTATGGGAAGGCATGCTAGTGAAGGCACAGTGCCGGTGCCATAATGCCAGATAAATAAGTAACTGCACTTTGTGTGTTCTGTATTTTATTATGCTCTAGGTTCCTGAATAAGATTTTTTTTTTTTTGGCAGAAATAATCACTGATGACTTTATTGTCTTATGATGCATAAATGAGGAGGCAGACTGTTACATTTTCATGACAGACATGAACATGCACACTTTCTTTTCCTTACATAATTATGAATTTGCATCTTTAGAGAGGGCTTTGTTAAAATATTCCATGGAGTTTATGCCTTGTCTAATAATATCATAGGTACTGTACATGTACTTGTGGCCAAATGGTTTTCTTTTTGTAACAGAACACATTTATATGAATAAAAACCAAACCTGCCATATTTTTCCAGCAGCTTATTTTTATGGTATAATTGCATTACAGAAAATTGACCCTCTGTGTAACCCTTAATTATATTCACATGCATCTGAAGTGTATTGCTTAATGTCAGAAGCTAATAATATTCTTCATTTACCTTTATGTAAAATTTAAAGAACACAAGAAATTGTAAACGTTTAAAGTTATTTGCTTCACTAAGACATGAATTAATTAAGGTTTTGAGCCGATGAATTTTGTCTCTTAGATGTCAATAATTTTGGTCATATTTTACTTTTTCACTTTTAGAACATTTTGAACAGTTTTAAAGAAGCTTGGTAGATTGTACCCTTAAATGGTTTTTAAATGACTTTCAACATAACAAATCAAGCCCAAAGAAAAATATAAATATATATTAGGTAGGAGTTTTCAGGAACTGATGGCAGAAGGCTAATTTTCATCCACTTATTCAAGCAGAAAATATATGTTTCTCTTCAAGATTTCTCCTTTTCTCCCCATTTGTCATGCACAAAAACACACAATACTTTATATTATACACATGTACACAGATTTTCAGAATAAGTAAATTATAAATTATGAATGTAAACTTTATGGCACCTCCTTATAGAGCTTGAAAATTAAGAAAATATTTCATGACAGATGCTTTCATTCATGTATCCAGCAAGTATTTTTGAGTGCTTACATCAATAGTTCACAATCATATAGTGTTTCATAATTTAATGAGTGGTTTAACTCATGTTATCTCACTGGATTTTTAAAGCAGCCCTAGGAGTTTGGTGGTGTTAAGTAGAGGTCTTTAAGAGTGACAGATCAGTGATGCCAGTATTATCAATGACTGGCAGAAGATTTAAGACAACTCATTTGAGTGGTACCTTGAAGGGTGATTGATGTGACTAGGTGTAGATTGGGAATGGCAAAAACAAGAGTAAACAAGGTTTTCGGATGAGGACTTTTGGTAGAAAAATTTTCTTTGCCTTTTTCATCTCCTTAAAGATAATCCAAATTCCCAAAAACTAAAGGTATTATTTTAAAGTGAGGTTTAGCTAGTGGGATTTTTTTCATAGAATATTGATTTATATAACTAATTTCTATATTAATTTTAAAAACCTTTTGTAGCATGAATATATTGGTGTTGGCTTTTTTGTTAAATCTACATCTATGATAAAAATTATTCTCTTGTTGGAATGCTACTTATCTGTTAGCTGGAGGGAGAAACTTCTTAGATATATGGAAGAATTATGCATATTTTGTTTTTTCCAACCATTTATATTGGCAACAAGACCTGCTTAGATATATAGGATAACATTTATAATAGTTAAAGTCTTACCATTGACCTTGCAACTATGTAAATAACTTCATAGTTTAATGTAATACACCAAGTGAGAGAAACCATCTGAGGACAGTTGAGGCAATGGGCCAGAATACAGCTGAAAAATTTAAACTTATGCCAATAACTTGTATGTAGGAACTACTCAGTGAAAATTGAGGGAAAAAAAAAATCTCAATGTGTAAATATAGTTCATTGTTTGTTGATATTTAAGGATGTGACATCCTTACAAGTAAGAGCCATTTTTTTTAAGTTAGTGCAGAACAGAAGGGAGCTGACATATATAGTGTGCATGATGAAATGAGTTGAATAAATATTCTACAGGGAAAAAAAGGTGCAGATCCAAGTTTCCATTTGATCTTTTTTTCTGAATCAACGGACAGGATAGTTTCAAAAGACTATTTTGTCCTTGGTTTGTTTTATATTCTGATTCCATTATTTACCTACTTTGTCTATAGTTTTCCTTCCTTTTCTAGAGGAAGTTGACAGTTGATAATAGCATTGCCAATTTTGGAACCTTTTGTGATACTTGTGAGGAAAGTTTACCCTATAAATGACTGTCTCTCATACATGAAAATCACACTTTTGAGTCTTAGTATTAATGGTTTTTCAAGTGATTTTAAAAAATTTTTTGTGGGTTCGTAGTAGGTATATATATTTATGGGGAACATGGAATATTTTGATAATCTGTGGCACACAATGTGAAATAAGCACATCATGGATAATGGGTTATCTATCCTCTCAAGCATTTACCATTTGAGTTACAATCCAATTACACTCTTTGAGTTATTTAAAAATGTACAATAAGTTATGATTGACTCTAGTCTCCCTGTTGTGCTATCAAATACTAGGTCTTATTCATTTATTCTATTTTTGGCATCCATTAACCATCCCCACCTCCTCCAAAGTCCACCACTATCTTTTCCAGCCTCTGGTAATCATCCTTCTACTCTCCATCTCCATGAGTTCAATTGTTTTGATTTTAAGATCCCACAAATAAGTGAGAATATGTGATGTTTGTCTTTCTGTGCCTGGCTTATTTCATTTAACACAATATTCTCCAGTTCCATCCAAGTTGTTGCAAATGACTGGATCTCATTCTTTTCATAGCTGAAAAGTACTCCATTGGGCATATGTACCACATTTTCTTTATACATTCATTATCTGTTTTTGGATACTCAGATTGTATCCAAATCTTAGCTACTGTAAACAGTGCTGCAACAAACATAGAAGTGCAAATATCTCTTCAATATACTGATTTCATTTCTTTTGGGTATATAGCCAGCAGAGAGATTGCAGAATAATATGGTAGCTCAATTTTTAGTTTTGAGGAACCTCCAAACTGTTCTCCACAGTAGTTGTACTAATTTACACTCCCACTAATAGTCTATGAGGCTTTCCTTTACTGCACATCCTGACCACCATTTTTTATTGCCTGTCTTTTGGATTAAGCCATTTTAACTGGGGTGAGATGATATCTCATTGTAGTTTTTAATTTGCATTTCTCTGATGATCAGTGATGTTTTTCGCCTTTTCATATGCCTGTTTGCCCTTTGTATGTCTTATTTTGAGAAGTGTCTTTTCAAACCTTTGACCCTTTTAAATTGGATTATTAATTTTTTTTTCTATAGACTTGTTTGAGCTCCTTTTATATTCTACCCTTTTCAGATGGGTAGTTTGCAAATATTTTCTCCCATTCTGTGAGTTATGTCTTTGTTGATTATTTCCTTTACTGTGCAGAAGCTTTTTAACTTGATGTGATTCCATGTGTCTATCTTTGCTCTGGTTGCTTGCACTTGTGAGATTTTGCTCAAGAAAGTTTTGCCCAAACCAAAGACCTGGAGATTTTTCCCAATGTTTCTTGTAGTAGTTTCATAGCTTGAGGTCTTAGATTCAGGTCTTCAATCATTTTGTTTTGATTTTTGTATATGGCCATAGATAGGGGTCTAGTTTAATTCTTCTGCATATGGTTGTCCAGTTTTCCTAGCACTATTTATTGAAGAAACTGTCTTTTCCCCAATGTATACTCTTGACATCTTTGTCAAAAATGAGTTCACTGTAGGTGTGTGGATTTGTTTCTGGGTTCTCAGTTCTGTTCCATTACTATATATGTCAGTATTTATGTCAGTACCATCTTGTTTTGGTTCCTATAGTTCTGTAGTATAGTTTGCAGTCAGGTAATGTGATTCCTCCATTTTTTTTTTTTTTTTTTTCTTTTTACTTAGGACAACTTTGGCTATTCTGGATCTTTTGTCATTCTATATAAGTTTCAAGATTGATTTCTATTTCTGTGAAGAATGTCATTGGTATTTTGATAGGGATTTCAGTGAAACTATAGATTGCTTTGTGTACCATGGACATTTTAACAATATTGATTCTTCCAATCCATGAAAATGAAATATTTTTCTATTTTTTGGTGTCCTTTTCAATTTTTTATCAGTGTTTTGCAGTTTTCATTATAGAGATCATTTACTTCTTCAGTTAATTTCTAGCTATTTAAATTTATGTGTGGGTATTGTAAATGAGATTACTTTTTTATTTTCTTCACATTGTTCACTGTTGGCATATAAAAATGCTACTGATTTTTTGAATGTTGATGCTGTATCCTGCCAACTTACTGAATTTTAAAAAACTGTTCTAATAGTTTTCTTTTGTAGTCTTCAGGTTTTTCCAAATATAATATCACATCCTTTGCAAACAAGAATACTTTAACTTCTTGCTTTTCAATCTTGATGCCCTTTATATCTTTCTCTTGTATGATTGCTCTAGCCAGGACTTCCAGTACTGTGTTGAATAACAGTGATGACAGTGAACATCCTTGTTTTGTTCCAAATCTTAGAGAAAAGGCTTTCAGTTTTTCCTCAGTTAGTATGACACTTGCTGTGGGTCTGTTGTATATGGTTTTCATTACATTGAGGCATGTTCCTTCTAAAAAATGTTTTCAGGGCTTTTTATCAGGAAAGAATGTTGAATTTTATTAAATGCTTTTTCAGGATCTGTGGAAATGATCATATGGTTTTATCTTTCATTCTGTTAATGCCATATATCACATTGGTTGATTTGCATATGTTGAATTTTCCTTGCACCCCAGGGATAGAGCCCACTTGGACATGATGAATGATCTTTCTAATGTATAGTTTAATTTGATTTGCTAGTATCTTGTTTAGGATTTTTGCATCATGATTCACCAGAGATATTGGCCTATATTTCTCTTTCTTTGTGTGTGTGTCTTTATCTGGTTTTAGTATTAGGGTGATGCTAGTCTCATAGAATGAGTTTGGAAGTATTCCTTCCTCCTCTGTATTTTGGAAAAGCTTGAATAGTATTGGTATTAATTCTTCTATAAATGTTTGATAGAATTCAGCAGTGAAGCCATCAGGTCCCTGCATTTTCTTTACTAGAAGACTTTTTATTATGACTTCAGTCTCATTACTTATTATTGGTCTGCTCAGGTTTTGGATTTCTTCCTGGTTTGATCTTGGTAGGTTGCATGTGTCTAGGGAATTTATCTATTTCTTCTAGATTTTCTAATTTATTGACATAGTTGCTCATAACAGCCACTAAGGATCCTTTGAGTTTCTGTGGTATCATTTGTTATGTCTCCTTTTTGATTTCTGATTTTATTTATTTGGATCTTCTCTTTTTTTAAATTAGTCTGGATAAAGCTTTGTCAATTTTGTTTAACTTCAAAAAATCAGCTTCTTGTTTCATGGATTTTTTGTATTGTTTTCTTCATTTCAATTTCACTTATTTCTGCTCTAACCTTTAGTATATTTAAGGGTGTAGGGTTAAAGGATAAGCTCTACTTACTCTTAGTTATAGTGAAAACCTATGAAGCACAGATTATTAAATGAAATGATGAACTAGGGTTAGGTGAGATTTGAAGTACAGTATTATTCAGGTGGGCTAGGAGGACAGCTCCCCTGGCAACATCAAATAACTATCTTTAGTAGTGATAAGTAGCAGAAGAACAAGTGTGCCCAGTGGTAGAAAAATAAGTTGGAAATTATGAGACCTGCAATGAGCAGGTAGTGGACTGCTTTAGGATGAAAAATTAGCTTGAAAGAAAGGAATGTTTGCATTACTGAAACCACATGCTTAGAAGACTCATATATTGGAACAATTATGTAAAGATTCTCCAGTTTTTAAACGATAAATATTTTAGCCACAAAATTGAATAGTGAGCATGGAGCTGCTCTTTCCTCTTCCCTATATGGACTTTGTGTATGCATAAAGTTAGCGAGGCAAAAGAATATTTATCATAGTATTAAAGCTGTCACTGCTGCAATTTCATTCTGTTGATGGGGTAACATTGTGTGTGCATGTGTGCTACATACGTGCACACCTATCAAATCTTTTCTCCACTCCATGTGTGTCCTCTGTCTTCTTTTGTAGCCATAGCTGTTTCCTTCACCTCTGATTTTCTTCCTTTCTCTACTTAAGAACATACTATTTCTGAGACTTGATTTGGCTGTGCCATCTATGATGTTACTCTGAAAACATTTTTTTTTAATCTTCAAAAAAAATTTTTTAAAGCTACAATTACCAAAGAAAGCTATTGTAGAAGACTCATTAGGTAACTTTCTAATGTAATGTGTTCCTAACCCTGAACAATTTTGCTAAACTTATACAGTGATATACTTTTTCCCATTTCTAGATGCTTATGTGCAGAATAAAAATAAATTGTACCTTTATTTCTCGGTCTGCTTCCAACTTTTCTTTCCTGAGAGAGGATAATTTCCTGTCATCATAGTTCCAATATTTCAATTTATTATGCTTACAGGAATTGTACTCTCAGTTCTACACTCATTCCTCAGTCTAACCCCTCAGAGACAAGGTACAGAATTTCCGAAGATATTCTGCATTTGGAGTATTTCCATTTGCCTTTATTCACCAAGTGGAATTTAAAAACGAACAATAACCAGAAATACATTAATAAGAGACTAGTAAAAACATTTCATAAGAACACATTAAATCCAATTAAAACCCTCTACAAAAGCTGGTGTATTTGATTTTTAATATATTTCATTTAGAAAGTGCCTATCAGGCAAAATGCAGAAACACCACTAAAGTATTTAGAATACATCCCTTTTTGTCAGTTTTCTTTTTGTTATTTCTCTTGCCTGATGACTCCACTTATATCATTCAAAAGAAGTCAATCCGGATGATAGGAGCTCTTTGTTACATTTAATAGCTTACAAGAACAATTTACTCCTACCTGAACCAGACTGCCCTTTATCTATAAAGACAGGCTGTGCTGTAGGTTGAAGTCTAGGATGGGTGGTACGTTGGACATGGATTATACCTCTTAATTGGGTCACAAAGTACTGTTGTATGTTTGAGAGATATGAATTTTAGATTGTTTCCATAAGTAATGCTGGAAATTGTGGAAAGTGTTTTATAAATTCAGAATTTGAGGATCTGATGAATAGAAAATTGTTGAGGATTAGTTGCCCCACTTGAGGGAAAGATTTTCACCACTATTTCTTATCAGCAATTTATTTATATGAAATAAATTTGTTCTGAGCATGTGGTGAATTGTCTGTGGAAAAAAGAAGTCCATTCTGGGGCTATAACTGTTAGAAATGAAAGTTGTTCCTCAATCTCGGAAGTACCTCCACTGGTTAAGAGACTATGGCTCCTTATTACTTGGAAATGCTCTAAACTTTAGGTATTCTTTGCTGAAACTAGGGCTGATTCTACATCCCTAATTATTTGTTTAGAAAAAGAAGAATTATTTTAACCACAGTTTTCATGAAATAATGGTAAATTAAATATAAATGAAAATCCTTAAATATATAATCTGTAAAAAGCAGCTACCATTAAGTATTTGTCAACTTGGTTCAGAAAATGGAAATAAAACAACCAAAGTCAAAGAAATATGAATCAAATGACCTAGTTGACAGTAAAAGGAAATGTTTATGTTTACATTTTGACTTTAGTCTCTTAGCTGTGCTCCCAGAAAGGTTGATGGCTGAAGGATTATTTTAGAAAGCAAAAGATTGAGGTAGTGTAAGTATTTCTTTAATTTCAGAAACTGACCTTGAACACTTTTTTGGTTGAGTAATGAAAAAGCATAGATTGTTATTCAAATGTCAGCTCACTTAAACGGAAGTGTGTCCATTACTTAAAAGTTAGACTAACTGTCCTATTTAAAAATTCTAATGGAATTTATACTAACTATAGTAGATTGCTGAATTTAGAGGATGCACAAAATTAGGAAAATAGATTAAATAGATCAGTTAAATCCTATATTACAAAATTTACAAATTAATAAGGTAATAAATATAATGTGAACATACTGTATGATATACCAAATAATGATAAAAAAGTTAAGATTAAATTGTAGCCTTTGAATGAATATATTGTATATATTATTCAGAAATGTCAGTAAAAATTCAAATAAAGTGATGAGCATAAATACAATTTATTAAATGTATAATAATTTATACTGACATATATTCCCAAAAGTCACTGAATTCAGGTGTTAAATTGCTACTTTGTTTGGTTTTTATTTTTACAAAAGCCACCATGCTAATGCCTCTTTGTCATCTGCTTCAGATGGACGACTAATTACTATTATGATGTTTTGGGTTTAAGGGCTGATCTAATTCTACAAATAGAATTTCTGCAGACAACTGAAAATGTCTATTATTAGAACTGGAAAACATTCAAATGAGTGGCTTAGAGGTGAAAGTCTATCTTACCATTTTCCTCTTTAGTTACTTGGAATTTTTTTAAACATCTTAGCATGTTAGTTGATATAGAATTTTAATGCCAGACAAGACTATACAATATGTTATTTAAATTCCAATTCTTAAGTTACGATTCACTAGGTTTTTTTGAAAGAAAAATTTCAAAATCTTTAATAGACTGGATTTGTCTGCAACTTTACTTAGTATTATGGGAGCTCATCCTTAAGCTTGTGATTTTTATTAGGGTATTTTATAACTTGAAGATAATATGAAGCAGTAAAGTTCAGTAACAAAGGCCTTAACTACAATAAAATTGTATATACACGATTTAATTCTCCCCTTTTAGGCAAATAAAGGGTAAGTTGGAGACTTAAAAGCCAAGCATGTAGATGCAGGCTCCATTAATTCACGACCAGATCTACCCTGCTCTTCATTGTATCCTCAGCATCTAAAATGGTGCATGGCCTGGCATATACTGTACAGGTTGTTGAGTGTATAAAGGGCAGCTTTGGTATTCTCTGAATTTATCCTTTATAAAATTATAGAGTCTGTGGGCTTCAGAAAATGCAGAGGAGACATTTGTATTCTCTTCTGAGAAAAACAAAAATGGGACCTTAACAAAGTTATATAGAGTGAAGAATCCCTTTCTGGGAATTCACTTTCACTGGGTCCTATTATTTTTTTCTTCTCCCAGTTGCATTTTACCCCATACTTTCTATAAATTATGTTTATCAAGATTGAAATGAACATATCTGATTTTCATTTGGGAAAAGAAAAGTACTTGGAGCATTGAAATAAACAGTGATTCCAAATGTAAACTACAGGTGTTTGGGAGGATGACGAAGTTGTCATTGTTAATACTACACTTCAAAGAAAACATATTGTTATTAATAAAATGACTTTTCTAAAGTGCTTTTCTTTTCTTTCTTTCTTTCTTTCTTTCTTATTTATCCTTCCTTCCTTCCTTCCTTCCTTCCTTCCTTCCTTCCTTCCTTCCTTCCTTCCTTTCTTTCTCCTTTCCTTTCCTTTCCTTTCTTTTCCTTTCTTTCCTTTTCTTTTCTTTTCTTTTTTTTCTTTTCTCTCTCTCTCCTTCCTTCCTTCCTTCCTTCCTTCCTTCCTTCCTTCCTTCCTTCCTTCCTTCCTTCCTTCCTTCTTTCTTTCTTTCTTTCTTTCTTTCTTTCTTTCTTTCTTTCTTTCTTTCTTTCTTTCTTTCTTTCTTTCTCTTTCTTTCTTTCTTTCTTTCTTTCTTTTCTTTCTTTCTTTCTTTCTTTCTTTCTTTCTTTCTTTCTTTCTTTCTTTCTTTCTTTCTTTCTTTTTCTTTCTTTCTTTCTTTCTTTCTCTCTTTTCTTCCTTTCGACAGTCTCAGTCTGTCACCCAGGCTGGAGTGCAGTGGAGAGATCTCGACTCACTGCAACCTCTGCCTCCCAGGTTCAAGTCATTCTGTTGCCTTAGCCTCCTGAGTAGCTGGGATTACAGGTGCGTGCACCAGGACATCCGGCTAGTTTTTGCATTTTTGGTAGAGATGAGGTTTCACCATGTTGGCCAGCTGGTCTCGAAGTCCTGACCTCAAGCAATCTGCCCGCCTCAGCCTCCCAAATTGCTAGGATTACAGGCATAAGCCACTGCGACTGACCTAAAGTGCATTATATTGATTCCATTTCTTTTCTGAAACATAGAACTTTTAGAATTTTATAGAGATAAATCATACAAAGTGAAATAACTTTTGGAGTGGAAAATGTGAATTTTCTGTTTCAGTACTGGAACAAAATGTGGAATATTTTCATACAGACTTTTATGGAATCCATCTGATTTCAGTGAACTCCAGTGACAAATTCTGTACAATTGATGTAATATTGTGTGGCATGGTTTGAACAAGTTTAGACAAATTTATCTGGCATTCTTAAACTTCTTTTTATAGTTTCTATTATTTTGTACTTTATAATATACTTTATAGCTTGTATTACAGTCTTGTATTGTGAAGCTTTAAACCTGCAGTATATAACATGATAGGCACTACCTGTATGTAGTTATTGAGATTTTGAAATATGATGAGACCAAATTGAGATGTGCTGTGAGTGTAAAATACACACTAAGTTTCAAAGATAATATAGAAAATGTTAAATAACTCATTAATAATTTTTAATGTTGATTATATGTTGAAATTATAATATTTTGGATATATGGGGTTAAACTATTAAAATTAACTTAACTAATTAATTGTACTTTTAAAAATGTTAGCTACTAGAAAATTTAAAATTACATATGTTACTGACATGGTATTTCTTTCTACTTGACTATGTGTTTCCAAATTGTCTTAACTGAATTATATCTAAATCTGGCAATTCTCCTGTGGGTACAAGGTAGGTACTGGCTTTATAGAAGAAACTGACCATGAAGGTCTTAGCCATAAGGCCTTCTCCTACAGCCAGTTGAAAATGCCCATTATTGTACTGGTCATTTCTGGTTGAGTGATTATCTTTTCTTTTCTATTTTTTTTTTAATTTATTTATTATTATTATACTTTAAGTTGTAGGGTACATGTGCATAACGTGCAGGTTTGTTACATATGTATACTTGTGCCATGTTGGTGTGCTGCACCCATCAACTGGTCATTTACATCAGGTATAACTCCCAATGCAATCCATCCCCCCTCCCCCCTCCCCATGATAGGCCCCAGTGTGTGATGTTCCCCTTCCTGAGTCCAAGTGATCTCATTGTTCAGTTCCCACCTATGAGTGAGAACATGCAGTGTTTGTTTTTCTGTTCTTGTGATAGTTTGCAAAGAATGATGGTTTCCAGCTGCATCCATGTCCCTACAAAGGACACAAACTCATCCTTTTTGATGGCTGCATAGTATTCCATGGTGTATATGTGCCACATTTTCTTAATCCAATCTGTCACTGATGGACATTTGGGTTGATTCCAAGTCTCTGCTATTGTGAATAGTGCTGCAATAAACATACGTGTGCATGTGTCTTTATAGCAGCATAATTTATAATCCTTTGGGTATATACCCAGTAATGGGATGGCTGGGTCATATGGTACATCTAGTTCTAGATCCTTGAGGAATCGCCATACTGTTTTCCATAATGGTTGAACTAGTTTACAATCCCACCAACAGTGTAAAAGTGTTCCCTTTTCTCCACATCCTCTCCAGCACCTGTTGTTTCCTGACTTTTTAATGATCACCATTCTAACTGGTGTGAGATGGTATCTCATTGTGGTTTTGATTTGCATTTCTCTGATGGCCAGTGATGATGAGCATTTTTTTCATGTGTCTGTTGGCTGTATGAATGTCTTCTTTTGAGAAATGTCTGTTCATATCCTTTGCCCACTTTTTGATGGGGTTGTTTGTTTTTTTCTTGTAAATTTGTTTGAGTTCTTTGTAGGTTCTGGATATTAGCCCTTTGTCAGATGAGTAGATTGCAAAAATTTTCTCCCATTCTGTAGGTTGCCTGTTCACTCTGATGGTAGTTTCTTTTGCTGTGCAGAAGCTCTTTAGTTTAATGAGATCCCATTTGTCAATTTTGGCTTTTGCTGCCGTTGCTTTTGGTGTTTTAGACATGAAGTCTTTGCCCATGCCTATGTCCTGAATGGTACTACCCAGGTTTTCCTCTAGGATTTTTATGGTATTAGGTCTAACATTTAAGTCTCTAATCCATCTTGAATTAATTTTCGTATAAGGAGTAAGGAAAGGATCCAGTTTCAGCTTTCTACTTATGGCTAGCCAATTTTCCCAGCACCATTTATTAAATAGGGAATCCTTTCCCCATTTCTTGTTTCTCTCAGGTTTGTCAAAGATCAGATGGCTGTAGATGTGTGGTATTATTTCTGAGGACTCTGTTCTGTTCCATTGATCTATATCTCTGTTTTGGTACCAGTACCATGCTGTTTTGGTTACTGTAGCCTTGTAGTATAGTTTGAAGTCAGGTAGTGTGATGCCTCCAGCTTTGTTCTTTTGACTTAGGATTGTCTTGGAGACGCGGGCTCTTTTTGGTTCCATATGAACTTTAAAGCAGTTTTTTCCAATTCTGTGAAGAAACTCATTGGTAGGTTGATGGGGATGGCATTGAATCTATAAATTACCTTGGGCAGTATGGCCATTTTCACGATATTGATTCTTCCTATCCATGAGCATGGTATGTTCTTCCATTTGTTTGTGTCCTCTTTTATTTCACTGAGCAGTGGTTTGTAGTTCTCCTTGAAGAGGTCCTTTACATCCCTTGTAAGTTGGATTCCTAGGTATTTTATTCTCTTTGAAGCAATTGTGAATGGAAGTTCATTCCTGATTTGGCTCTCTGTTTGTCTGTTACTGGTGTATAAGAATGCTTGTGATTTTTGCACATTAATTTTGTATCCTGAGACTTTGCTGAAGTTGCTTATCAGCTTAAGGAGATTTTGGGCTGAGACAATGGGGTTTTCTAAATATACAATCATATCATCTGCAAACAGGGACAATTTGACTTCTTCTTTTCCTAACTGAATACCCTTGATTTCTTTCTCTTGCCTAATTGCCCTAGCCAGAACTTCCAACACTATGTTGAATAGGAGTGGTGAGAGAGGGCATCCCTGTCTTGTGCCAGTTTTCAAAGGGAATTTTTCCAGTTTTTGCCCATTCAGTATGATATTGGCTGTGGGTTTGTCATAAATAGCTCTTATTATTTTGAGGTATGTTCCATCAATACCGAATTTATTGAGCGTTTTTAGCATGAAGGGCTGTTGAATTTTGTCAAAAGCCTTTTCTGCATCTATTGAGATAATCATGTGGTTCTTGTCTTTGGTTCTGTTTATATGCTGGATTATGTTTATTGATTTGCGAATGTTGAACCAGCCTTGCATCCCAGGGATGAAGCCCACTTGATCATGGTGGATAAGCTTTTTGATGTGTTGCTGAATCCGGTTTGCCAGTATTTTATTGAGGATTTTTGCATCGATGTTCATCAGGGATATTGGTCTAAAATTCTCTTTTTTTGGTGTGTCTCTGCCAGGTTTTGGTATCAGGATGATGTTGGCCTCATAAAATGAGTTAGGAAGGATTCCCTCTTTTTCTATTGATTGGAATAGTTTCAGAAGGAATGGTACCAACTCCTCCTTGTACCTCTGGTAGAATTCAGCTGTGAATCCATCTGGTCCTGGACTTTTTTTGGTTGGTAGGCTATTAATTATTGCCTCAATTTCAGAGCCTGCTATTGGTCTATTCAGGGATTCAACTTCTTCCTGGTTTAGTCTTGGAAGAGTGTAAGTGTCCAGGAAATTATCCATTTCTTCTAGATTTTCCAGTTGATTTGCGTAGAGGTGTTTATAGTATTCTCTGATGGTAGTTTGTATTTCTGTGGGGTCGGTGGTGATATCCCCTTTATCATTTTTAATTGTGTCGATTTGATTCTTCTCTCTTTTCTTCTTTATTAGTCTTGCTAGCGGTCTGTCAATTTTGTTGATCTTTTCAAAAAACCAACTCCTGGATTCATTGATTTTTTGGAGGGTTTTTTGTGTCTCTATCTCCTTCAATTCTGCTCTGATCTTAGTTATTTCTTGCCTTCTGCTAGCTTTCGAATGTGTTTGCTCTTGCTTCTCTAGTTCTTTTAATTGCGATGTTAGAGTGTCAATTTTAGATCTTTCCTGCTTTCTCTTGTGGGCATTTAGTGCTATAAATTTCCCTCTACACTGCTTTAAATGTGTCCCAGAGATTCTGCTATGTTGTATCTTTGTTCTCATTGGTTTCAAAGAACATCTTTATTTCTGCCTTCATTTCGTTATGTACCCAGTAGTCATTCAGGAGCAGGTTGTTCAGTTTCCATGTAGTTGAGCGGTTTTGATTGAGTTTCTTAGTCTTGAGTTCTAGTTTGATTGCACTGTGGTCTGAGAGACAGTTTGTTATAATTTCTGTTCTTGTACATTTGCTGAGGAGTGCTTTACTTCCAATTACATGGTCAATTTTGGAGTAAGTACGATGTGGTGCTGAGAAGAATGTATATTCTGTTGATTTGGGGTGGAGAGTTCTATAGATGTCTGTTAGGTCTGCTTGCTGCAGAGATGAGTTCAATTCCTGGATATCCTTGTTAACTTTCTGTCTCGTTGATCTGTCTAATGTTGACAGTGGAGTGTTGAAGTCTCCCATTATTATTGTATGGGAGTCTAAGTCTCTTTGTAAGTCTCTAAGGACTTGCTTTATGAATCTGGGTGCTCCTGCATTGGGTGCATATATATTTAGGATAGTTAGCTCTTCCTGTTGAATTGATCCCTTTACCATTATGTAATGGCCTTCTTTGTCTCTTTTGATCTTTGATGGTTTAAAGTCTGTTTTATCAGAGACTAGTATTGCAACCCCCGCTTTTTTTTGTTCTCCATTTGCTTGGTAAATCTTCCTCCATCCCTTTATTTTGAGCCTATGTATCTCTCTGCATGTGAGATGGGTCTCCTGAATACAGCAGACTGATGGGTCTTGACTCTTTATCCAGTTTGCCAGTCTGTGTCTTTTAATTGGAGCATTTAGTCCATTTACATTTAAGGTTAAGATTGTTATGTGTGAACTTGATCCTGCCATTATGATATTAACTGGTTATTTTGCTCGTTAGTTGATGCAGTTTCTTCCTAGCTTCAATGGTCTTTACATTTTGGCATGTTTTTGCAATGGCTGGTACCGGTTGTTCCTTTCCATGTTGAGTGCTTCCTTCAGGGTCTCTTGTAAGGCAGGCCTAGTGGTGACAAAATCTCTAAGCATTTGCTTATCTGTAAAGGATTTTATTTCTCCTTCACTTATGAAACTTAGTTTGGCTGGATATGAAATTCTGGGTTTAAAATTCTTTTCTTTAAGAATGTTGAATATTGGCCCCCCACTCTCTTCTGGCTTGGAGAGTTTCTGCCGAGAGATCTGCTGTTAGTCTGATGGGCTTCCCTTTGTGGGTAACCCGACCTTTCTCTCTGGCTGCCCTTAAGATTTTTTCCTTCATTTCAACTTTGGTGAATCTGGCAGTTATGTGTCTTGGAGTTGCTCTTCTCGAGGAGTATCTTTGTGGCGTTCTCTGTATTTCCTGGATTTGAATGTTGGCCTGCCCTACTAGGTTGGGGAAGTTCTCCTGGATGATATCCTGAAGAGTGTTTTCCAACTTGGTTCCATCTTCCCCCTCACTTTCAGGCACCCCAATCAGACGTAGATTTGGTCTTTTTACATAATCCCATACTTCTTGCAGGCTTTGTTCATTTCTTTTTCTTCTTTTTTCTTTTGGTTTCTCTTCTCGCTTCATTTCATTCATTTGATCCTCAATCGCTGATACTCTTTCTTCCAGTTGATTGAGTCGGTTACTGAAGCTTGTGCATTTGTCACGTATTTCTCGTTTCATGGTTTTCATCTCTTTCATTTCGTTTATGACCTTCTCTGCATTAATTACTCTAGCCATCAATTCTTCCACTTTTTTTTCAAGATTTTTAGTTTCTTTGCGCTGGGTACGTAATTCCTCCTTTAGCTCTGAGAAATTTGATGGACTGAAGCCTTCTTCTCTCATCTCGTCAAAGTCATTCTCCGTCCAGCTTTGATCCGTTGCTGGTGATGAGCTGCGCTCCTTTGCCGGGGGAGATGCGCTCTTATTTTTTGAATTTCCAGCTTTTCTGCCCTGCTTTTTCCCCATCTTTGTGGTTTTATCTGCCTCTGGTCTTTGATGATGGTGATGTACTGATGGGGTTTTGGTGTAGGTGTCCTTCCTGTTTGATAGTTTTCCTTCTAACAGTCAGGACCCTCAGCTGTAGGTCTGTTGGAGATTGCTTGAGGTCCACTCCAGACCCTGTTTGCCTGGGTATCAGCAGCAGAGGCTGCAGAAGATAGAATATTTCTGAACAGCGAGTGTACCTGTCTGATTCTTGCTTTGGAAGCTTCCTCTCAGGGGTGTACTCCACCCTGTGAGGTGTGGGGTGTCAGACTGCCCCTAGTGGGGGATGTCTCCCAGTTAGGCTACTCAGGGGTCAGGGACCCACTTGAGCAGGGAGTCTGTCCCTTCTCAGATCTCAACCTCTGTGTTGGGAGATCCACTGCTCTCTTAAAAGCTGTCAGACAGAGTCGTTTGCGTCTGCAGAGGTTTCTGCTACGTTTGTTATTGTTTACTGTGCCCTGTCCCCAGAGGTGGAGTCTACAGAGACAGGCAGGTTTCCTTGAGCTGCTGTGAGCTCCACCCAGTTCGAGCTTCCCAGCAGCTTTGTTTACCTACTTAAGCCTCAGCAATGGCGGGCGCCCCTCCCCCAGCCTCGCTGCTGCCTTGCCGGTAGATCACAGACTGCTGTGCTAGCAATGAGGGAGGCTCCGTGGGTGTGGGACCCTCCTGGCCAGGTGTGGGATATGATCTCCTGGTGTGCCTGTTTGCTTAAAGCACAGTATTGGGGTGGGAGTTACCCCGATTTTCCAGGTGTTGTGTGTCTCAGTTCCCCTGGCTAGGAAAAGGGATTCCCTTCCCCCTTGCGCTTCCCAGGTGAGGCAATGCCTCGCCCTGCTTCACCTCTCGCTGGTCGGGCTGCAGCAGCTGACCAGCACCGATCGTCCGGCACTCCCCAGTGAGATGAACCCAGTACCTCAGTTGAAAATGCAGAAATCACCGGTCTTCTGTGTCGCTCACGCTGGGAGTTGGAGACTGGAGCTGTTCCTATTCGGCCATCTTGCTCCTCCCCGATTATCTTTTCTTAATTCACCTTCTCTAACAATAAAGCATGGAAGGATAATTAAGAACCCCAAAAAGCATTCTTCTCTCCCTGCTACGCAAAAGATGCAGTGTGCCCACGTAACTCAAAGCTATCCCCCTGTTTCAACCAATAGTAATAAGAGGCAGACAGAGTCATTTTGTAAGAAGCTGAAGTATTATAAAATTGGTGAGAAGATGACATGTTTTTTGTTACCTAAAAACCTTAGTTTATGGTCCTATTCAAAGTTGTAACCACTGTGCATGTCCCCTTCTGTCTAAGCATTCATTCTGTTGTGAGTGACTAAATGCTATAGTTTGCTGACTTGAAGTTTTATGTTGTATTTATTGATTTTATTAAGTAAATTTCATCTCTTTAGGCTTGAGTGTGAATAATCTAGATATGGTAATCATGTGTAGTGATTTTTTATGGGTTTATAGTTTTTCCAAAGAGAGACCAGGAGCTGCACAAAGCAAACTTGCATCTCTCTCGATGGTTTATATGACTTTAAAGTGCATAGCAAGCCTCACATAAATTTTGTGAGCCTGGGAAAATTGGGATTATTATTATTTAGTCAAATTGGTTTTGTTGAATTATTTAAGGGTGAAGTAATAGGTGGTGTAATGCTTGAGATAATTTTTTAAAGAGGGAAGAAAGCAAAATGAAACAAATGGTATGTTATTTAGAAGGCTGTGTCCAAATGGATTTAATTACCACAAAATTTGTCATAATACGTAGTCAGCAATTATAGAGAAGAATAATGTGAGCTTTTGAGGACTTATATCTGACTTAGAGCATGAAAGATCAGACATAGGATGTGAATGTGATGATTGGCATAAGAAGTGTAGTGCTAGAAATAGAATTATTTAAATGCATGTGTCCGAATGGCATACCTAGAATGACTCGGCTCCTCCATATCATATGTTACATCACCATAGCATTGTAACAATAATAATAAAGCAATATAATAACAGTGTAATTAGAATAATTACAGTGGTCATTTGTACAGTCTCTTAAAATTTAAGGTTCTGAATAGATTACTTGCTTAATACTAGTTGTCTAATTTGTACCACAAGTAGACAGTGGCTATTTTGAATTTTTACTAGTCATCCATTTGATTTTATATTATTCTTTAAACAAATCATAATGTCAAATTTGTAAAGGTAGCACTAATTATTCTACTTATGGTATATATTCTAGGATAACACTGGGGCAAGATAATTAGAATTAATGAAGAGCTTTCCATATTTAGTTTGAGTTTTTATAGTCTCAGTAAAAAAATAAAAAAATGTATTTGTTGTTTCTGGATTGACAACTTTATAGTAAAGAGGAAGTTTTAAGGTAGGTCCAGAGAAAACTCATTTTAATAACAAAGAAATCTATCTGCTGGTTTTCTTTGGATAGACAAGCATGCTCAGTATACACTGCTGACTGCCACTGAAACATGCTTCAACAGAGAAATCTACAAAGTCCCCAAAGTCAGCTTAAATGTTGAATAACTTAGATCGGAATCTTGGAATGGTTTGAGCAACAGAAAATAAGCTGATTTTTTTGTTTTGTCTTTGATTTGTTTGTAGGTACAAAACAGAATCCAGTGAGTACTTACATTTTCCCATGACATTGTGAATTGCTACTGTTTTAAACAAATTGTAGAGTAGAATTTCAAATAAACATCACCAAATGAGCTCAGGGTTCTGTTTACCCTGGTACTGAGTGACAGTAATCCTGACATAAGAGAGTTACTGCCATTAGTAAATGCTGTTGTGTAGTTTTCTCCATAGTCTGTAATGCACACTGATAATAATAAGAAGGACCAGAAATGTGAAGAAATACCATTAATCTTGAAGCTTGGAAGAACACTGAGGTGTTTCAAATGTCTTAGGCAGATATCTTGGTTAACAGAAATTTTGGTTGTTGGGCCAGACTTACATGCGACACTATGCATTGGAGACTCAAAATGATGCATCTCCTTTATAGACAAGAATTTTGTATAAGGCAGGTTTGTCTTGACTCCAGCCTGTGGATTTATTACTGTATCTATCTAAAGAACTGCATCTATGAAATTCCATGGATCTGGAGTTTTAGGTTTAGGTTTACAGAATTTTACACTTGCATAGGCAGATGAGTTGTATATTAGTTCAAAGCGGTGCTTGTGGATGTGAATCACATTGTGAAAATGAAACTGTTAAGACTACAGGACAAAATTTGGCCATTGGAGAATCGGAGACAATCAGTAAAATCATATGCAGAAGAAGCATTGCATGGTGATTAAATACATGGACTATGGACCCAGACTGTTCAGCATCTAACCCTAGATTTATCACTTGCTAGCCATGTCGTCTTTCTTGGATAATTTGATTAAACTGTGTTTCAGTTCCCTAATCTGTAAAATGGGGATGTTGATAACAATAGTATCTACCTCTAGTGCTATTTTAAGAATTAAAGAGTTTATTTTTTTAAGTTTTTGGAACAATCTCTGACATGTTGAATGAGCATGTGTAAAACGCTACAAAGATGATACAAAAGGTGTCTGTTAAGTATAAAAATAAAACTGGGAGAAGAAATAACGTCAGTCCTCATCAATGAAATTACAGGCTATTATTTCCTGTAGAAAGATCTAGAGCAACCTTGCCTGATTAGTTCCACATGGTTAAATATGTAAAGCTAACACATATTATTGTGGCTTCTTTGATAAATTTAATGGGTGCTTCAGATATATCCAGGGTAAGTCTTAGAATATGTCCAAACAAAATAATGTCCAGTTGCAAGAAAAAGAAAGGTAATCCTCAGTAATTTAGGGGATGTCTGTAACATTTCTTTTCTTCCTTCTTTTCTTCATTCTTCTGTATACAAGGCAGTATGCTAGGTAGCTAGAACTTTAATTAGAGCATGGTTAGGAAAAGAAAAGGAGATGGAGCTTTGTTTTTCAATTATTGGTAGCTTTTACAGATCGTTTGACAGGAGGAACCATCCAGACTGTAATTGTGATAAGAAATACATGGTCGAATTTCACATTTTATGTCTTTATTTTGGAATTATGTAGCTAGGTAGTTACTGTTATGTAAAATTAGGCTAGGAAGTTAAAATTCTACTTAATTTCTTCATGTTGGCAGATTATCAGGTGTTTATTATAGTAAGAAAGAAGGCCCAAGCGTTGAAGAAAAATTAGCAGGAGTTTATTGTATTTAACAGAGAAGGCCCAAGCAATGCCAAACATTATCAGGCATGTCCCTGGGCCAAATCTTTGTGAGAAATGTTGTGTGAATGGTATGCAGTGTTCACAGAAGGTAATCTACAGCAGCAAGTAATATGACAGACATGAAGGCATTAATTATTTGTGATTGTACTAGGCAGTTTGATATTCCTTAATGTCTTTGATGTTTTGATCAATATCTTAACTGTATGAGAGAAAAAAACCATACTTTTTAACAAGGAAGATTTCATTCATTAGATGTTAATGCTTTAAAAAATATATGAAAGAGAGCGATTTTTATTTTATGCTGACTTTTTTTTATTTTTTGTTGGTACATTGTTATATATATTTATGGGGTACATGAGATATTTTGATATGGGCATGTAGTGCATGGAGAATGGAGTATCCATGCTCTCAATCCTTTGTGTTACAAACAATCTAATTATACTTATCCCTACATTTAAAAGTTTAGCTTTTTAAAATGTAAGCTAATTTCTTCACTTATGACATGTTGATTGGTTGCTATATATTTTCTCAGTCTATCTCAGAATAAAATATTTCACTTCTCTTGATGGTTCATTTCTCTTTTCATGGTATATTCACTTATTTTTGTGATATAAGTAAAATTATAGAAACATTTCATTATTTAAACTCATTTTGTAATGTGACAAGAGTAAGGTGCAGCTGTAAAACTCCTAAACTACTTTCATTATGTATTACCAAGTCCCATTTTGTCTCTTTTTGTGTACATCCATAGAAGACTTTTTTCCACCACTTTTTTTTGTTTTTCTTGAATTCTGTTCAAACAGACTGTATTAGTCCATTCTTGCATTGCTATAAAGAAATACCAGAGACTGGGTAATTTTTAGAGAAAATAAGTTTAATTGGCTCATGGTTGTGCAGGCCGTACAGGAATCATGGTGCTGACATCTGCTCAGCTTTTGGGGAGGCCTCAGGAAGCTTATAATCATGGCGGAAGGTAAAGAGAGAGCAGGCGCATCACATAGCAAAAGCAGGAGAAAGTGAGAGAGATTGGGGTTGGGAGGGGGAAGTGCCGCTTACTTTTAGATGACCAGATCTTGTAAGAACTCACTCATCACTGCACCAAGCCATGAGGGATCTACTCCCATGACCCTAACACTGCCCACTAGGCCCCATCTCCAGCATTGGGGATTACAATTCCACATGAGATTTGGGCGATATTCTAACAATGTCACAGAATTTGGTGAGAAAATTTTATTTTTCAATGAGGGCTAGACAAAAGGAGTGCCAGTGGGTAAATGAGTTGGGACTCATTATCTGATGATTTTTATTTATCTTGGAAAAACACCTAACTTCTTGATCCTAGCTTCTGTTGTGGCAATTACTTTCCATATTTATCAAGAACCTTTAGCATCGAGGTTTTCAAGTTAGGTTAAATATAAAATTCTTTCAGTAATGATCAGCAGCTTATACTGAAAACCTGGGCATTTCCAAATTTATATTCATTTGAATTTAATAGTTCTGTTTGTTCATTAGCAGAAACTTAAATCACATAATAAGATATTAAAACTTAAATTTGAGTCAAAGCAAATGTGACTTAAAAATATTATTATCCATTCAGTATTATTGGGTTTTCAAAATCATATGAAATTTGATTTCAAAAAAATTTCCCAACTGCTTATTTTTTTGCTTTGGAATCTCCACATCGAGACTATTTTGGAAACATTTTTAAGTGAAGATGGAGTTGCAAATTTAGGTTAAATGTTGAATTTCTATTCTTTCCAAAGCCTACCATCTTGTAGCATTGCACATAAATGAGCCTGCATTTAGTAGAGTGTTAATGCGTATATTCTACTCATAGAAAGCTGGGTACAAATGTCAGGGGGAGAATGTGCATTCATTTGTAAGGCAGTCTGTCTCCCCTTTTTACAAATAAATGGCAGTTAGCATGTACAAAATAGCATTAAGTATGTTATGCCTATGATTTAGCAAGGGATTAGTGATCCAAATAAGTGAAATCTGTTTCCCCTAAACTTGTGGCATTTGTGAATATCTTTATTTCATAATAATTTGTAGAAGAACTGACTGATTTCTAACTGAATTTGATGTACTAGTAAATATATCCCACGATATTTTAGTACAAATATCTTCTGCAATTTCTCCGAGGAAGATCAATAATTCATTAATTAACACTTTATTAGTTTATAATGTATTATGAAATATGAGCAGTTCGTTTAATTATAGACCTCCCCAGGACTATGCCGTAAATCTGGAAATCTCTATTAAAAATTTGAAGTTATAAGGAAACTTTGATCAACTACCATTTTAATTCAAAGGCATAACTGAGACTCTTCAAAAGTGTTCCACATTTGTTTTCATCTTGTTCAAGATTAAACTCCTGTGGCAAAAGTGGAACTGAAACCAGGCACATTTTTTTCTACCTAAGGTGGTGATATATATCAAACACAGGTATGAATAGAACTAACATAGTTTTCTTCTTTAGCCTGTTGAGGTGATGGACTGTGCTAATTGGTTTTCACAAGTTGAATGAGATTTGTATAACTGGAATAAATTCCACTTGGTTATGTTGTGTAATTATTTTATACATTGTTTCATTTACTTTGACGATATTTTGTTGACAGATTTGGACTGTGGTTTTTTTTCTTGCGATGTCTTTAGTTTTGGTATCCGGTTAATGCTAGTCTCATAGTGTGAGTTAGGAAATATTTTCTTTGATTCTACCTTTAAGAAAATATAGAGAATTGGTACAATTTCTTTCTTAAATGTTTGGTAGAATTAACCAGTGTACAAATCTGGGCATCAGGCTTTTTATTTTGGAAGGCTATTGTTTATTGATTAATTTTTAAAAATAGATATAGGCCTTTTCAAAGTGTCTACTTCTATGAAATTTGGTAGATGTGTCTTTCAAGGAACTGATCCATTTGATTTAAATTATCAAATTGTGAGCATAGTGTTGTTCATAATATTCATATATATTCATGTATTATCCTTATATTGTCCATGCGATCTGTAGTGCTGTCCCCTCTATTATTTCTGACATTAGTGATTGGTGTCTTCTCTCTTTTATTCTTAGGTATCCTGGCTAGAGGCTTATTGATTTTATTACTCTATTCTAGAACCAGCTTTTCCATCCCTTGTTTTTCTCTATTGACTTGTTTTCAACTTCCTTGATTTCCACACTAATTTTTTTTATTGATACAACATATTTTACATATTTATGGGGTACATATTGTTACATGCATAGAAGTTGTAATGATCAAGTTGGGCTATTTAGGGTATCCACTACATTGATATTTATTATTTCTATGTGTCAGGTACATTTCAGGATCTCTCTTCCAGCTACTTAGAAATACGCAATACATTGTTGCTAACTACGGTCACCCTACTTTTCATTAAAACTTATACATTCTATCTAACTGTGTGCTTGTTCCCATTGACCAATCTCTATCAATTCCTCCTGCCCACCTACTCAACCTTCCTAGCCTCAGGTATTTTTTACCATTCTATTCTCTACTTTCATGAGATCTACTTTTTAACTTCCCACACTATGAGGAAAAATATGAGTTATATAATTTTTTGTGTCTGGCTTATTTTACTTAACATAATGACCTCCGATTCTTTCTCTGTTGCTACTAATGGCATGATTTCATTTTTAATGGCCAATAATATTCCATTGTGTATATATGCCATACTTTCTTTATCTATGCATTTATTGATAGACAGTTAGGTCAATTCCATATCTTTACTATTTTAAGTAGTGCTGCAATTAACCTGTGAGTGCAGATACTGCTTTGCTACACCAGTTTCTTTTCTTTTGAATAAATAACCAGTTGTGGGATTACTGGTATTTTTATTTTTATTTTTTTAAGCTTTGATATATTCAATTTTATTTTTATTTTATTTGTGTTTTTTTTTTGTTTTTACTTTTATTTTAGGTTCAAGGGTAAATGTGCAGATTTGTTATATATGTAAACTCATGTCCTGGGGGTTTATTGTACAGATTATTTCATCACCCAGGTACAAAGCCTAGTACCCAATAGTTTTTTTTTTTTTTTTTTTTTTTTGAGTCTCTCCCTCCTCCTACCCTGTACCCTCCAAAAGGCTCCGGGGTGTGTTGTTCCCCTGTTTGTGTCCACAAGTTCTTATCATTTAGCTCCCACTTACAAGTGAGAACATGTGGTATTTGGTTTTCTGTTCTTGCATTAGTTTGCTTAGGATAATGGCCTCCAGCTCCATCCATGTTTCTGCAAAGGACATGATCTCGTGTTTTTTTTTTTTTTTTTTTTTTTTTTTTTTTTTGAGACAGAGTTTCACTTTTGTTGCCCAGGCTGGAGTGCAATGGCGTGATCTTGCCTCACTGCAACCTCCGCCTCCGGGGTTCGACTGATTCTCCTGCCTCAGCCTCCCAAGGAGCTGGGATTACAGGCCCCCGCCATCACGCCCGGCTAATTTTTTTTTTTTGTATTTTTAGTAGAGATGGGGTTTTAGCAGAGATGGGATTTTGCCGTGTTGGCCGACCTCAGGTGATCCGCCCACCTCGGCCTCCCAAAGTGCTGGATCCGCCCACTTGGGCCTCCCAAAGTGCTGGAATTACAGATGTGAGATACCTCACTTGGCCCCATCTCATTGTTTTTTTATGGTTGAATAGTATTCTATGGTGTATAGGTGCCACATTTTCTTTAACCTGTCTATCAGTGATGGGCATTTAGGTTGATTCCATGTATTTGCTATTGTGAATAGTGTTGCAATGAACGTAGACATGCATGTGTCTTTATGATACAACTATTTATCTTCCTTTGGGTATATACCCAGTAACGGAATTGCTGGATCAAATTGTATTTCTGTCTCTAGGTTTTTGAGGAATTCCCACACTGTCTTCCACAATGATTGAACCAATCTACACTCCCACCAATAGTGTATAAGCCTTCTCTTTTCTCTGCAACCTTGCCAGCACCTGTTATTTTTTGACTTTTTAGTAATAGCCATTCTGACTGTGTGAGACGGTGTCTCATTGTGGTTTTGATTTGCATTTTTTTTTATTTTTAGTTTGTTTTAGAAGTTTCCATAATGTTTTCCATGGTGGCTGTACAAATTTACATTCCCACCAACAGTGAATAAGAATATACTTCTCTTCACATCCTTGCCAGCATCTGTTATTTTTTGACTTTTTAATAATGGCTATTCTAACCAGGGTAAGATGATATCTCATTGTGGTTTTGAATTGGACTTCCCTGATGATTAACGATGTTGGACATTTTTTCATATACCCATTGGCCATTTGTATATCTTCTTTTGAGAAATGTCTATTCATGTTCTTTGCCCACTTTTTAATGAAATCTTTATTATTACTTTTTACTATTGAGTTGTTTGAGTTCCTTGTGTATTCTGGATTTCAGTCCCTTGTTGAATGAATAGTTTGCAAATATTTTCTCCCATTCAATAGGGTATTTCTCCATTGTGTTGGTTGTTTCCTTGGCTGTGAATAAGTTTTTTAGTTTAAGATCATCCCATTTGTCTATTTTTGTTTTTATTGTCTGTGCTTTTGAGGTTTTAACCATAAAATATTTGCCTATATCAGGATTCTGAAGTGTTTTCTCCATGTTTTCTAGTAGCTTTATAGCTTTTGGTCTCACATTTGAGTCTTTAATCTAGCTTGAGTTGATTTTTGTATACCATGTGAGATAAGGGCTCGGTTTCATTCTTCTGTATGTGGATATCCAATATTCCACTCTAATTTTTCTTTTCTTCTGCTCACTTTGGATTTAATTTGCTTTTCCTTCTTTTAGTTTCCTAAGGTAGAAGATTAGACTATTAATTTTATATTTTTCTTCATTTCTAATTTATGCCTTCAATGCTGTAAATTTCCTTCTAAGCACAGTTTTTTCTGCATCCCATACATTTTGAATAGTTGTATTTTTATTTTTATTTAGTACAAAATATTTTTAAATTTCCATGGAAACTTCTTCTTTGACCCTTGTGCTATTTAGAAGTATGTTTAATCTCCAAGTATTTTGGGGATTTCTAGCAATCTTTCTGTTACTGATTTCTGTTTAATTCCATTGTGGTCTGAGAACAGACCTTGTATAATTTCCCATTCTTTTAAAATTGTTCAAGTGTTTTTTTATGGCCCAAAATGTGGTCTATCTTAGGGAATGTTCCCAGTGAACTTGAGAAGAATGTGTAATTTGCTGTTGCTGGATTAAGTAATCTACAGAAGTAGATTATATCCAGTTGATTGATGGTTTCATTGAATTCAACTGTGTCCTTACTGACTTTCTGCCTCCTAGATCTGTCCATATCTGATAGATGGGTGTTAAAGTCTCCTGCTCTAATAGTTGATTCACCTATTTATTCTTGAACTTCTGTCAGTTTTGCCTCACATTTTGATGCTCTGTGGCATATATTTTAAGGTTGTCTGTGTCTTTTTGGAAAATTGACTCCTCTCTTATTTTGTAATGGCCCTCTTTATTTCTGATAAATTTCCTTACACTAAAGTCTCCCTGGAATAAAATTAATATGGCAACTCAAGCTTTCTTTTGATTTGTGCTAGCATGGTGTAACTTATCCATCCCTTTACTTTTAATTTGTATGCATATTTATATTTAAAATGGAATTTGTTGGCAAGGTATAGTTGGACCTTGTATTTTGATCCATTCTGACAATTTCTCTCCTTTAATTGATGTATCTAGATCACTGAAATTGGATACACATCTACCATATTTGTTACTATTTTTAATTCATTGCCCTTGTTCTTTGTTCTTATTTTTGCCCTCCCTCCCTTTTCTGCTTTGTGTGCATTTGTGTGTGTTTGTTTTATTTTGGTGCAGCTATTCTTTTTTAGAGTTTTCTGTAAAAATCAGTGCAGGATATTTAACTTATATATTGCCTCATGATTTATCATTTCTTTCTGGCAAGAACATTAAAAATCTTCTCTCCCAGCTATTTTGAAATTTGTAATACAACATTGCTAATTGTAGTCTCCTTATGTAATTACTCCCCTGTGCAATAGAACTCTGTGTAATAGAACCCTGTGTAATTACTCCCCTGTGCAATAGAACACCAGAGATTATCCCTCTTATGTAACTGTGATGTTGTAATGTTGTACCTGTTGATCAACCTCTCCCTCACATCATTTCCTAGATGATGGGAACCACTATTCTACTCTCTGCTTCTATGAGACCAACTTCTTTACTTTTTATTTTATATGAGTAAATAGTAGTTGTATATATTTATAGGGTGCATGAGATATTCTGATACAGGCATATAGTGTATAGTAATCACATCAGGGTAAAATGGGGAATCCTTCCCCTCAATAATTTATCATTTATTTGTGTTACAAGCATTCTGATTATACTATTTTAGTTATTTAAAAATGTACAGTAGATTACTGTTGACTCTAATTACATTGTGGTGCTATCAAATATTAGATCTTATTCATTCTATCTAACTATATTGTTATATTCATTAAACATCTCCACTTTTCTCCCTCCTCCCCAGTGCCCTTCCCAGCTTCTGGTAACCATCATTCCCCTCTCTATCTACATTGGTTCAACGGTTTTGATTTTTAGGTGCCACAAATGAGTGAGAACAGGTGAAGATTGTCTTTCTATGTCTGGTTTAACTTAACATAATGCCCTCCAGGTTCATACATGTTGTTGCAAATGACAAGATTTTGTTCGTTTTTTATGACTGAAAAGTATTCCATATTGTGTGTGTGTGTGTGTGTGTGTGTTGGTGTATGTGTGTGTGTGTATACACCACATTTTCTTTATCCGTTAATCTGTTCATGAACACAAGTTGATTCCATATCTTGGCTATTGTGAATTTTGCTGTAATAAACATGGGAATGCAGATACCTCTTTGATATACTGATTTTATTTCCTTTGGATATACACCTAGTAGTGAGATTGCTGGATCATATGATAATTTCATTTTTAATTATTTGAGGAAACTCCATATTATTTTTCATAATGACTGTGTTAATTTTCATTTCCACCAACAGTGCATGAGTTCCTCTTTTTTCACATCTACACCAGCATTTGCTACTCCTCGTTTAAAAATTATATATATATATTATACATTATGTATATATGTATTATACATTATATATATATTTATTTATTTATTAGTGACAGGGTCTTGCTATGTTGTTCAGGCTAGAGTTCAGTGGTGTGATCAAACTCTGGGGCTCAAGTGATTATCCTGCCTCAGCCTCTTGAGTAACTGGTATTACGGGCATATGCCAGCATGCCAGTTATGTTTTTTAAATTTTTTTGTGGAGATGGGAATTTGCTATGTCACACAGGCTAGTCTCAAACTTTTGGCCTTAAGGGATCCTTCTGCTTCAGCTTCCCAAAGTCCTGGGATTACAGGCATGAGTCACTGCATCCAGCCTTATTTTTTGTCTTTTTGATAATGGCCACTCTAATTTGGGTGAGGTGATAGCTCATTGTGGCTTTGATTTCCATTTCCATTATGGTGAATGATGCAGAACTTTTTTTTTTTTTTTTTTTTTTTTTTTTTTTTCCCTGCCTGTTGGCCATTCTGTGTCTTCTTTTGAGAAATGTCTTTTCAGGTCTTTTGTGCATTTTTAAGTCATATTTGTGTGTGTGTGTGTGTGTATGTTTTTTTTTTTGTTTTTTGTTTTGTTTTTTGTTTTTTTTTTGCTATTGTCTTTTTTGAGTTTCTTATACAATCTGGGTATTAACCTCTTGTTAGATGCATAGTTTGCAAATATTTTATCTCTCATTTTGTAGGTTGTCTTTTTATTGTGGTTGTTTCTTTTGCTGTGTAGAAACTTTTAAGTTTGTTGAAATCCCATTTGTTTCTTTTTGCTTTTGTAGCTTATTCTTTTGGGGTTTTATCCAAAAAAATTTGCCCAGATCGATGTCACGAAGCATCTCCCCTATGTTTTCCTCTGGGAGTTTTTTTCATTTCAGGTTTTATATTTATGTCTTTCATCCATTTTCAGTTGATTATTTTCTATATGCCGAGAGATAAGGGACTTCTAGCTTCATTCCTCTGCAAGTGGATATCCAGCTTTCTCAGCAGTATTTGTGGAAGAGATGGTCATTTCTCCATCGTGTGTCCTTGCCACCTTTGTGAAGAATCAGTAGGTTGTAAACACATGGATTTATGTCTGGGCATGCATGGATTTATTTTTGGGCTCTCTTTTTTGTTCCATTGGTCTATGTGTCTGTTTTTATGCCAGTACCATGCTGTTTTGGTTACTATAACATTGTAATATATTTGGAAGTCAGATAGTGTGATGACTCCAGCTTTTTTCTTTTTGCTCAAGCTTGCTTTGGCTATTTGGGGTCTTTCGTAGTTCCATACAATTTTTAGAATTTTTTTCTATTTCCATAAGAAATGTCATTGGTATTTTGACAGAGATTGCATTGAATCTATAATATTGACATTTTTACAATATTAATTAGTTCAATTCATAATCACAGAGTGTTCTTCCATTTATATGTGCCTTCTTCAATATCTTTCATCAATTTTTTATCATTTTCAGTGTAGAAATCTTTGTACCCATTGATTAAATTTTTTCTTAAATATTTTATTTTTTGTACCTATTGATATTTCACTGTGTATAGAAATACTACAGTTTATGTACTTTAATTTTGTATTCTGCAACTTTGCTGAAATCATTTATTAGTTTGAATAGTTTTTCAGTGGAGTCTCTTGGGTTTCCTGCATAAAAGATTATACTTTCTGTAAACATGGACAGTTTAACTTCTACTTATCCAATTTGAATGAATTTATTTTTTTTTCTGGTCTAGTTTCCCTGCTTAGAGATAGTACTGTATTGAAAAAGAAGTGATGAAAGTGGGGATCCTTGTCTTTTTCCAGGTCTTATAGGGAAAGCCTTCAACTTTTCGCCATTGAGTATGATGTTAACTACAGGTTTGTCACATATGGTCTTTATTATCTTCAGGTGTGTTCCTTGTAATCCTAGTGTGTTTGGAGTTATTCTGAATTTTTTCAAATGTTTTTTCTGCACCAACTGAAATTATCATATGGTCTTTGTCCTACATTGTGTTAATGAGATTTATCATGTTTACAATTTGCATATATTGAAACATACTTGCATGCCTAGGATGAATCCAACTTAATTGTAGTGACTAATACTTTGAATGTGCTGTTAAATTCACTTTGCTAGTATTTTGTTGGGGATTTTTGCATTTATGCATATTAGGCATATTTGCCTGTAGTTTTGTAGGTACACACCACCATAACTGGCAAATAAATTGTTTTTTTGTAGAGACAGGGTCTTGCTATGTGGCCCAGGCTGATCTCAAACTCCTGGTCTCAAGCACTCCTCCTGCCTTGGCCTCCCAATAGGCTAGGACTACAGGCTTGAGCCATCATGTGTGGCCAGTTCTTCCTTATATGTTTAGTAGAATTCAACAGTTAAGTCGTGAGGTCCTGGGCTTTTCTCTGATTGTAAACATTTTATTACTGATTCAATCTCAAACTTATTATTGGTTTGTTGAAATTTTCTGTTTCTTTATGATTCAACCTTGGTAGGTTGTATGAGTACAGGAATTTATCCAATTTGTTGGCGTATAATTGTTCACAATAGTTCTTTTATACTTCTGTGGTATTAATTGTAATATCTCCTTTTTCATCTCTGGTTTTGTTTATTTGAGTTTTCTCTCTTTTTCCCTTAGTGTGGATAACGGTTTGTTGATTTTGTTTACCTTTTCATAATACCAGCTCTGCATTTTATTGATTTTTTGTGTTCTTTTATTTTTTATTTCATTTATTTCTTCTATGATTTTTTATTCTATTAATTTTGGGTTTAATTCATTCTTGTTTTTATAGTTTTTTGAGGTGCAAAGATACATTGCTTATTTGAGATATTTCTGTTTTTTGAAGCAATGGTTTATTACTATGAACTTTACTCTTAGAATTGCTTTTGATGTACCCCAAAGGATTTGGTATGCTGTGTTTCAAATTTCACTTTTCTCAAGAAATTTTTAAAATTTCATCAAATTTGTTAATTAAACTTTTGGTTTTTAATGAGCATTTTAACAAATTTTCATGTATTTGTAGAAGTTTCAAAGTTTCTTCTATCACTGATATCTAGTGTTATATCATTGTGGTAAGAAACAATTTGATATAATTTCAATCCCTTAAATAGGTTAAGACTTGATTTGTGGCTTGGTATATGGTCTACCCTAGGGAATGTTCCATACGCAGTTGAGAAGGTTGTGTATTCTGCAGCTGTTTATTGTATAAATTTCACTTAGGTCCATTTGGATTTGAATGCTGATTAAATACAATGTTTCTTTGTTGGTTTTCTGTGTGGATGATCAGTCAGTTTCTGTAAGTGAGACGTTGATGTCCCCTACTAGAATTGTATTGCAGTCAATTTCTCCCTTAAGAACTATGAATATGTTTTATATATTTATGTGCCCCAATGTTGGGTGTGTATATATTTATGATTATTATGTTCTCTTGCTGAATTAATCCCTTTATCATTATGTAATTACTTTTTTTGTCTCGGTATGGTTTTCATTTTAAAGTCTAAGTTACCTGCTATAAGTATAACTCCTCCTCTCTTTTGGTTTCTGTTTGCGTGGGATGTCTTTTTTTATTCCTTCACTTTCAGGCTATGTTTGTCCTTACCTATTAAGTCAGTTTCTTATAAGAAACATATAATTGAGTCTTGTTTCATTATTTATTCAGCCACTCTATATCTTTTAAGTGGATAATTTAATCCATTTATGTTCAAGGACATTATTGAAAGGTAAGGACATATTACTGCTATTTTAAAAATTGTTTTCTAGTTTTCTTAGAGATCATTTCTTCCTGTCTTCATCTCTTATTGTCTTCCTTTGTAGTTAAGTGATTTTCTCTAGTAGTATATCTTGATTTATTGCTTTTTATTTTAGCATATGTATTACAAGATTTTGCTTCGTTGTTACCACGAGGCTTATAAAAAACATCTTATAGATATACCAGGGCATTTTAAGCTGGGAACAATTTTACTTTGATCACATTAATAAAAAGTTTCTGTATTTTAACTCTACTACTTCGCCCAGCTTGAATCTTTGACATCATAATTTATATCTGTTTATATTGCATATAACTTAACAAATTATTGTAATTATTATTTTTAACAGTTTTGTCTTTTTACTTTCATACTTATGATATGTGCTTCACTCACCATTGTTTCTGTGTTACAGTATTCTTAACTTGTCTATGTATGTTCTTTTACCAGTGAATTTTATACTTTCAAATGATTTCAGGTTACTCATTAATGTATTTTTCTTTCAGTTTGAAGAACTTCCTTTAGTATCTGCCTTTTTTTTAATGCTTATACATTTTTTTATGCTTATACATGATTTTAAAAAAATTATTATTATATTTTAAGTTCTAGGGTACATGTGCATAACGTGCAGGTTTGTTACATATGTATACTTGTTCCATGTTGGTGTGCTGCACCCATCAACTCGTCCGCACCCATCAACTCGTCCTTTACATCAGGTATAACTCCCAATGCAATCCCTCCCTCCTCCCCACTCCCCATGATAGGCCTCGATGTGTGATGTTCCCCTTCCCGAGTCCAAGTGATCTCATTGTTCAGTTCCCACCTATGAGTGAGAACATGCGGTGTTTGGTTTTCTGTTCTTGCGATAGTTTGCTGAGAATGATGGTTTCCAGCTGCATCCATGTCCCTACAAAGGACACAAACTCATCCTTTTTGATGGCTGCATAGTATTCCATGGTGTATATGTGCCACATTTTCTTAATCCAGTCTGTCACTGATGGACATTTGGGTTGATTCCAAGTCTCTGCTATTGTGAATAGTGCCGCAATAAACATACGTGTGCATGTGTCTTTATAGCAGCATGATTTATAATCCTTTGGGTATATACCCAGTAATGGGATGGCTGGGTCATATGGTACTTCTAGTTCTAGATCTTTGAGGAATCGCCATACTGTTTTCCATAATGGTTGAACTAGTTTACAATCCCACCAACAGTGTAAAAGTGTTCCTATTTCTGCCTTTTATGTTTTTTTTTTTTTTTTTTTTTTTTTTTTCTTCAACTTTTATTTAAGTTCTGGGGTACATGTGCAGGATGTGTAGGTTTGGTACACAGGAAAACGTGTACTATGGTGTTTTGCTGCACAGATCATTCCATCACTTAGGTATTAAGCCTGATATTCATTAGCTATTCTTTCTGATGCTTTCCATCCCTCACACCCCTCAACAACAGGCCCCAATGTATGTTGTTCCCACCATATGTCCATGTGTTCTTATTATTCAGCTCCCACTTATAAGTGAGAACATGCAGTGTTTGGTTTTTTCTTCCTGCATTAGTTTGCAGAGGATAATGGCTTCCAACTCCATCCAGGTCCCTGCAAAGGACATGATCTCATTTCTTTTTGTGGCTACATAGTATTCCATGGTGTATATGTACCACATTTTCTTTATCCAGTCTATCATTGATGGGGATTTAGGTTGATTCCATGTCTTTGCTATTGTGAATAGTGCTGTAATGAACATACGCGTGCATGTATCTTTATGATAGAAGGATTTATATTCCTTTGGGTATGTACCCAGTCATGGGATTGCTGGGTCAAATGGTATTCCAGGTTCTAGGTCTTTGGGGAATTGCCACACTGTCTTCCACATGGTTGAAATAATTTACACTCCCAATAACAGTATAAAAGGGTTCCTTTTCCTCCACAAGCTCACCGGAACCTGTTATTTTTTGACTTTTTAATAATTGCCATTCTGACTGGCATGAGATGGTATCTCATTGTGGTTTTGATTTGCATTTCTCTATTGATCAGAGATGTTGAGCTTTTAAAAATATGTTTGTTGGCCATATGTATGTCTTCTTTGATAAGTGTCTTTTCATGTCCTTTGCCAACTTTTTCATGGGGTTGTTTTTTTCTTGTAAATAATTTGTTTAAGTTTTTTGTAGACTCTAGATATTAGACCTTTGTCAAATGGATAGATTGCAAACATTTTCTCTCATTCTGTAGATTGTCTGTTCGCTCTCATGATAGTTTCTTTTGCTATGCAGAAGCTCTTTAGTTTAATTAGATCCAATTTGTAAATTTTTCTTTCATTGCAATTGCTTTTGGTGTTTTATTAATGAAATATTTACCTGTGCCTATGTTGTGAATATTATTGCCTAGATTTTCTTCTAGGGATTTAGGTTTTACATTTGAGTCTTTAGTCCATCTTGAATTAATTTTTGTATAAGGTGTAAGGAAGGGGCCTGGTTTCAATTTTCTGCATATGGCTAGCCAGTTTCTTGGAATTCTTTCTCCATTACTTATTTTTGTCAGGTTTGTTGAAGATCAGATGGTTGTAGGTGTGCCGTCTTACTTTTGAGTTCTCTATTCTGTTCCATTGGTCTATGTGTCATTTCTTGTACTAGTGCCAGGCTGTTTTGGTTACTGTAGACTTGTAGCATAGTTTGAAGTCAGGTAGCATGATGCCTCCAGATTAGTTCTTTTTGTTTAGTATTGTCTGGGCTTTTGGGGCTCTTTTTTTGTTCCCATATGAGTTTTAAAAGTTTTTTTCTAATTCTGTGAAGAATGTCAATGATAGTTTAATGAAAATATATATGAATCTATAAGTAACTTTGGGCATATTGGCCATTTTCACAATATTGATTCTTCCTATCCATGAACTTGGAATGTTTTTCCATTTGTTTGTGTCATCTCTGATTTTTTCGAGCAGTAGTTTGTAGTTCTTTTTAAAGAGGTTATTCACTAGGATCATGTCATCTTCATACAAAGATAATTTAGTTCCCCTCTTCCTATTGGGATGCTCTTTGTTTCTTTCTCTTGTCTGCTCTGTCCAGAACTTCCAATACTATGTTCAATAAAAGTGGTGAGAGAGGACATCCTTGTCTTGTACCGGTTTTAAGGGGAATGCCTCCAGCTTTTGCTTATATATATGCTACAGATGGCTCTTACTATTTTGAAGTATGTTCCTTCATTATCTAGTTTATTTAGAGTTTTTAACATAAAGGGATGTTTAATTTTATCAAAGGTGTTTTCTGCAACTATTGAGATAATTATGTGGTTTTTGTCTTTACCTCTCTTTATGTCACGAATCACATTTATTGATTTGCATATGTGACACTAGCTTTGTGTCCCAGAGATAAAGCTTGCTTGATTATGGTGGATAAGCTTTTTGATGTGCAGCTGCATTTGGTCTGCCAGTATTTTATTAAGAATTTTTGCATCAATATTCATCAAGTATATTGACCTGAGTATTATATTTTGTTGTATTTCTGCCGAGTTTTGGTATCAGGATGGTTCTGGCCGGATAGAATGAGTGAGGGAGGAGTCCTTCCCTTTCAATTTTTTGTAATAGTTTCAGTAGAAATGGTGCCAGCTCTTCTTTATACCTCTGGTAGAGTTCGGCTGTGAATCTGTCTGATTCTGGGCCTTTTCTGGTTGGTAGGCTAGTTATTACTGCCTCAATTTCAGAACTCACTATTTGTCTATTCAGTGATTCATTTTCTTCCTAGTACATTTTTGGGAGGGTGTATGTGTTCAGAAATTTATTCATTTCTTCTACATTTTCTAGTTTATTGGCATAGAGATGTTTATAGTATTCTGTGATGGTTGTTTGCATTTCTGTGGAGTTAGTGGTGATCTCCTTTATCATTTCTGATTGTGTTTGCTTCTTCTCTCTTTTTTCTTTATTAGTCTAGCTAGTGGTATATCTGTTTTATTAATTTTTTCAAAAAACCAGCTTCTAGATTAATTGATTTTTTGAAGAGTTTTTTGTGCCTCTATATCCTTCAGTTCAGCTCTGATCTTGGTTATTTCTTGCCTTCTGCTAGCTTTTGGGTTTGTTTGCTCTAGTTCTCTAGTTCTTTTAGTTGTGATGTTAGGTTGTTAACTTGAGATCTTTCTAGCTTTTTGATGTGGGCATTCAGTGCTATAAATTTCCCTCTTAACACTTTTTTAGCTGCATCCCAGAGATTCTGGTATGTTGCCTGTTTGTTCTCTTTAGTTTCAAAGAGCTTCTTGATTTCTGCCTTAATTTCATTATTTACCCCAGAGTCATTCAGGAGCAGATGTTCGATTTCCATGTAGTTGTGTGGTTTTGAGTGAATTCTTTAATCTTGAGTTCTAATTTGATTGTGCTGTGGTCTGAAAGACTGTTTGCTATGATCTCAGAGATCTGCATTTGCTCAGGACTGTTTTACTTTAGATTATGTAATCATATTTAGATTAAGTGCCATGAGGCAATTAGAAGAATACTGTATATTTTGCTGTTTTGGGGTGGAGAGTTCTGTCAATATCAGGTCCACTTCATCCAGAGCTGAGTTTAGGCCCTGCATATCTTTGTTAATTTTCTGTCTCATTGGTCTATCTTATATTATCAGTGGGATTTTAACATCTTCCACTATTATTGTGAGGGAGTGTAAGTCTTTTTGTAGGTCTCTAAAGACTTGCTTTAGGAATCTGTGTACTCATATATTGGGTGCATATATATCTAGGGTAGTTAGCTCTACTTGTTGAATTGAATCTTTTACCATTAGATAATGTCCCTGTTTGTCTTTTTTTTTTTTATCTTTGTTGGTTTAAAGTCTGTTTTGTAAGAAACTATGATGGTAACCCCTGTTTTTTTCTGTTTTTCATTTGCTTGGTAAATTTTCCTTTATTTCTTTACTTTGAGCCTATGTGTGTCTTTGCAGGTGAGATAGGTATCTTGAAGATAGCATACCAATGGGTCTTGGTTCTTTATCCACATTGCTGCTCTGTGTTATTTAATTGGGACAATTAGCTCATGTACTTTTACAGTTAGTATTGTTATGTGTGAATTTGATTTTGTCATCATGATACTAGCTGGTTATTTTGCAGACTTGTTTATGTAACTGCTTCATAGTGTCACTTGTCTGTGTACAGCAGTGTATTTCTGTAGTGGTTGATAATGTATTTTCTTTCCCATATTTAGTGCTTCCTTCAGGATCTCTTGCAAAGCAGGTCTGGTGGTGATGAATTCTTTCAGAATTTGCTTAGCTGAAAAGGATCTTTTTTCATCTTTGCTTGTGAAACTTAGTTTGGCTAGATATGAAATTCCAGGTAAGAAACTTTTTCTTTAAAAAATTTGAATAGTGGCCCCCCAATCTCTTCTGGCTTGTAGGATATCTGCTGAGAGGTCTGCCGACATTCTGATGGGCTTCTAATTTTAGGTGACCTGAACTTTCTCCCTGGCTGTCATTAACATTTTTTCTTTCATTTTGACCTCAGAGAATCTGATGATTATGTGTCTTGGGGTGGACCTTCTCATGGAGTATCTTCCTGGGTTTCCACAGTTCCTGAATTTTATTGTTAGCCTGTCTTGCTATGTTGGGGAAGTTCTTCTGGATGATATTCTGGAGTATGTTTTCCAATTTGCTTCCTTTCTCCCCATCCCTTTCAGGTACCCCAATCAGTCATAGATTTGGTTTCATTACACAATCCCATGTTTCTCAAAGGTCTTGTCATTTCTTATCATTCTTTATTTTGTATTCTTGTCTGTCTTATTTCAGAAAGATAGTCTTCAAGTTCTGAGATTTTTTCCTCCGTCTCTTTTGCTATTGGTACTTGTGTTTGCATTGTGAAGTTCTTGTCTGCTTTTTAGCTCTATCAGGGTTGGTTATATTCTTCTCTAAACTGGCTATTCTGGCTATCAGCTCCTGTATTATTTGTCACAATTCTTAGCTTTTTTGCATTGGGTTACAGCATGCTCCTTTAGCTCAGTGAAGTTTGTTATTATCCACCTTCTAAAGCCTAATTCTGTGTATTCAGCCATCTCAGCCTCAGCTCAGTTCTGTGCCCTTGCTGGACAGGTGTTACAGTCATTTGAAAGAGAAGAGCGACTCTAGTTTTTTGAATTTTCAGCATTTTTGTGTTGATCATTTCACATCTTTGTGGACTTATCTACCTTCAATCTTTTAGTTTTCTGAACTTTGAATGGGGTTTTTGTGGGGACTTCTTTGTTGTTGTTTTCTCTTTGTTTATTTTTCTTTTGACTGTCAGACCACTCTTCCCCATGGCTGCTGTGGTTTGCTGGGGGTCCACTCGAGACCCCAGTTGCCTCGTTTTTTTCCTGTACCTGGAGGTGTCACCAGTGAAGGCTGTGAACGAGCAAAGATGGAAGCCTGTTCCTTCCTCTGGAAGCTTTGTCCCAGGGCAGTACTGACCTGTTGCCAGCCTGAATCTACTTGTAGGAGGTGCCTGGCAACCCATTTTTGGAGGTCTTGCCCAGTCAGCCGAAATGGGATCCAGGGACCTGCTAAAAGAAGCAGTCTGGCAGTTTTCTGTTAGAGCAGGTGTGCTATGTTGTGTTGGGGGGATTCTTTCTCTTCTGGACCACTTGAACTCTCCAAAGCTCACAAAGTAGAACAGCTGAGTTCACAAAACTGCAGCGATGGTGGCCGCCCCTCTCCCTGGAACTCTGTCCCAGGGTGAGATCAGAGCTCTGTTCATATAATCCTTGCTGGAGTGGTTGAAGCCCCCTCAGAGGGTCCCAGCCCAGTGAAGAGGAATAGATTGGGGTCCCACTTAAAGAAGCAGTCTGGCCACAATCTGGCAAAGCAGCTGTGCTACATTGTGGGGGACCCTTCCTCCTCCAGACTGTTTGGATTCTGTAAAGCCAGCAGGCTGGAATGGATGAGTTTACTGAACCACAGAGATGGTGGCCACCCCTTTCCCTGGGAACTTGGTTCCGTCTCAGGCAGACTCCAGCCTGTTGCCACTGGATGGCTGGATTTCCAAGCCAGTGGATCTTAACTTTTGAGGTACTGTGGAAGTGGGGCCTACAGAACAATGCTGCTTGGCTCCCTGGATTCAGCCTCCTTTCTAGGGATATCAACAGATGGGGATCCCAGGGCCAGAGTATATTAAACTCCTGGGTGTCTCTATATGTCTTAGCGGCTGCTCTGCTGAGACGCCACACAGCTCTGTGTGTCAGACCAAAGGCCCTGATGGCATGGGCTCATGAGGGGATCTCCTGATCTGTGGGTTGCAAAGATCCATGGGAGAAGCATGGTTTCCCTGGCACAATCACTCACCACTTCCTTGACTGGAGCTGGAAGTTCCTTTGGCTCCATGCCACTTCTGGGTGGGCCTTCGCCCCACCCTGCTTTTCTTTGTTCTCCGTGGGTGAAGTTGTTTGCCTAGTGAGTTTCAATGTGAGAACCTGGATATTTCAGTTGAAAATGCTGAATTCACTTGCCCCTTTCACTTTTCTCTGTGAGCGCTGTGGACCGCAGCTGCTTCTAATCAGCCATTTTGGCCCCAGGCCTTCTGTTGTTTTAACTGAACATTTTTTATCATTCTCTTTCCTGTTTTCTTAACATATCAATTATGCTTTTTTATTCTTTTTTAGTGATTATAGTAGAGTTAGACATACATATTTAAAACTAATCCAAGTACACTTTTGAAATAACACTATATCATGTCACAGGTAGTGTAATTATCTTGCAATAACAAAATATTCCTAATTTCTTCTTTCTCTCCCTTTTATCATTGCTGTCATTAATTTCACTTATAATATATATGTTTTAATAATCAAGTATGTTATTATTATTTTGCAAAAACTGTTATTCATTAGATCAAATAAAAGTAGAGAAATTTTTTTTCTTTATGTAGATCTGAATTTTTGACCTATATCCTTTTCTTTCTTTATGATAAACTTCTCTTTTTTTGTTTGTTTGTTTTTGTAACGGAGATCTACTGGCAACAATTTCCATCTTTTTTTTTTTTTTTTTTTTTTTTTTGTCTGAGAAAGTATTTCTCCTTCACTTTAAAATTTACTTTTGAAGGAGAAAATGATAGGATACATAATTCTAGGTTGGTGTTTTTGTTTTTGTTTTCTCAATACGTCAAATATTCCACTCCATTCTCTTCTTGCTTGCATTGTTTCTTAGGAGGAGTTTGATGTAATTTGCATCTTTGTTTTCTTTTATGTCTGATGTTTCTCTTTTTAATCTGACCTCTATCAACATTTTTCTTTATCTTTAATATTCTACAGTTGACTATGACATGCCTAGGTGTAGTCAAGTGTAGTTCTAATGTCATTGTCTTCTACACCTATGGAATAAGATATGAGGGTGGGGCTAAGGAGTTGTCTCACTGATTTGATGAAGAGGAAGCCCAAGGCTTATGAGAAAAAAGAAGCAGCAGTAAGAATGAGTCATCACAGCAGCCTGTAAGACTCAAGGAATTCTGTGTAAGAAGGATGGATAGCAGTTCTTTAAGTAACAGCTATTGTAGGGACCAGAGTATTACATAGTAGGGAAAAGAGTATTACATAGCCTGTTATCTCAGGCAGACCAAGAGAAAGTAAAATGAGTTGTTACCTTTTATAAGACTAACTGTGCCTAGTTATGACTGATTTAGAGTAGCTAGGCTTTAGGGGCAAAGTCACCCACATGAATCTCACAATTTAAATTCTATTATTGTGTCAATTTAAATGCAGTGTGTGTACGTGCCACTAAATACAACTTACTATGTTGAACTTTATTAATTTGCTAATTCACAAAATATTTATTGAAAACTTACATCCTAGGTTTTGTTTTAGGTCTGAGGAATGCAATAATGAATAAAGTAAAACTACACATTATAGTTGCAAATGACAATGAACAAGCAAATAAAATAAATCTTTATGAAATAAGCACTATGAACAAAAATAAAGTCAAGGGAGGACTGAGAATGAATTTGGGGTGTTCTTTCAATTTTGGTGATCAGTCCTTTCTAATAAAGTGGTACTTGAGCCTGAGTAGATGCGTGGGCAAGTAATCTAAATAATGAGTGCTTCAGGGCCCGGCGCGGTAGCTCATGCCTGTAATCCCAACACTTTGGGTGGATCACGAGGTCAGGAGATCGAGACCATACTGCCTAACACGGTGAAACCCCGTCTCTACTAAAAATACAAAAAATTAACTGGGCATGGTGGCGGGCACCTGTAGTCCCAGCTACTTGGGAGGCTGAGGTAGGAGAATGGTGCTAACCCGGGAGGCGAAGCTTACAGTGAGCCGAGATCACGCCACTGCACTCCAGCCTTGGCAACAGAGCGAGACTCCGGCTCAACAAACAAACAAACAAACAAAAAACAATAATAATGAGTGCTTTAGGTAGAGGGAACAGCAAGTACAACGGTTCTGAAACTGATTTTTTAAGGCTTAGTCTGGTAAGGGAATATTGAAAGTTTTTTACCCGTGTGTATTTGCTTGGGGGTTGACAGATCTCTAAAGAAGATAGTCCCTGGAAATATTTACGATACATGAATGAAATATGAAACAATACAGCGGTCAAGTTTAAATACAATAGTGCACTTCATTTAGTGACTATATTTTAGTCAATTCTAGATTGTTTTGGGAAATTTGATTGAGAAGAAACATGAAGGCAAATTTTGCTTTTAGACCAACTTTCTTTCTTTTTTTTTTTTTTTTTTTTTTTTTGAGACGGAGTCTCGCTCTGTCACCCAGGCTGGAGTGCAGTGGCCGGATCTCGGCTCACTGCAAGCTCCGCCTCCCAGGTTCACGCCATTCTCCTGCCTCAGCCTCCCGAGTAGCTGGGACTATAGGCGCCCGCCACCTCGCCCGGCTAGTTTTTTGTATTTTTTAGTAGAGACGGGGTTTCACCGTGTTAGCCAGGATGGTCTCGATCTCCTGACCTCGTGATCCGCCCGTCTCGGCCTCCCAAAGTGCTGGGATTACAGGCGTGAGCCACTGCGCCCGGCCTAGACCAACTTTCTTACTCATTGCTCTCTTTATCTTCTCCGAGTCTAAACTTAGAATTGAATCATCCGATCTCTTTTATTTATAGGAAAATTTCATGGTTCATACTCTTTTGCATCATATTTTTCATGGTAAAAGTTTCTAATAAAAAGGTAAATGTTGGCAAAAACCTCAAGTCAAAAGTGATTCTTCAATTTGACATTCATGATAGGAATTGTGTCCTAGATGAAGACCCTGTTAGTAATGTGAAAAGGTAACACGCTGTCTGGAAATTAAAGCTGCTTCCCCGGTGTCAGGGGCTGATAAAATGTGATTAATGAAGGGGATAATGGACTTAAGAAATATGACAAAAGAGAACACTTGTCTTGGATGAGGCCTGTTTTTTGATGCATGCTAAAGGATACAATATTATCCATAATGGGACTTAATACTAAGTCATTACTTGACTTCAAATAGTGATGATATGGTCATGAAATAACACAGCATCTTTGTTCTCATTAAACATTCAGTTTCTGTAAATAAGACATTATCATAATGGGCTATGAAGATTGGTTTTATGTTCAAATATGTACCAAATAATTTATAATGAAACGTGCCAGATATAGAATAAAGGGAAAAATTTATAAAGATTCTTTGAAGATAAGGGTTAAATCAATTTGGGGAAGAATTGATCATACAGAAACATTACTTATGACTTAAGAGCTTAAGATGAACAATGAGAACGCATGGACACAGGGAGGGGAACATCACATACCAGGGCCTGTCAGGGGGTGGGGGACTAGGGGAGGGATAGCATTAGGAGAAATACCTAATGTAGGTGATGGGTTGATAGGTGCAGCAAACCACCATGGCAGGTGTATACCTATGTAACAAAGCTGCACGCTCTGCACATGTACCCCAGAACTTAAAGTATAATAAAATAATTACTAAATTTTAAAGAAAAAATAGAGCTTAAACTATTTTAAACTAAAAACAAGGGAAGTGTTTTTAATAATAAATAATTGGTTTCAAGCTATGTAAACATTCTTAATATAAACATTTTATTTCCACCTCAGACATGAAAAAATAGCATTCTATTTTGCTCTTCTATTGTTTTATATCACATTTTGTAAACCTATGATAAACTCGTTTCCATGTTAAGCCTAAGTTGTGCATTGGGACAGATATTTATAGAAGCTGCATGAGCAGTTGAAGACCATTAGAAGGCTCTTGGATGCTTCTCGAAAGCAATTTACAAAAGGGTTAATTATACTTTTGCAAGAACTTTGTTGCTTTAATGTTATCAGGCAGAATCCTTTCAGTTATTTAAACACAACCTTTGGGCATCCAGTATGTACCTGGAACCATGTTTTAGGCTTTATCTGTTTGCTCATTTGGATGCATGGGGATTCAAATATATTTTACTAACTTCTACGTTTGTATGACAAACTAATGTAGTAAATGACCTTTAACTTGGTAAACAACTTGTAAATATTAAAGGTAGTTAGAATTGTCTTATTTCTTCTTTGTCACCTCTATTTTCTTAGATAATGTTTATTTTTACTTAGGGGATGAGAGGCCTGTAAGTTTTCAGTTTACCAAATCTAATGGTTAGCATGGCAATAATTTTGTAATGCAAACAGCGCAGTACGTGTGCAGACTGTTGCTGTTAAGTAGAGTGTTTAGCATTTCTATTCCCAAAATGAAGCGTCTTTGCTCAAATTCTCTTTGATAAAATAAAAGAAATGCCATTAATGGGCTCTTGACTTTTTATAGGATTATTATGCTTTTTATTATATTATTAATTACTTACTGCTAAACTACTATAAAATTGTCCAGTCAGTGATCTTCAAAATGTGTTTCCACAAGTAAATTGCTAATAAAGACATAATTTGAACATCTAGTTTGCTCCCCCATTTATATTAACAACAAAGAATTGTTTCTCCTAGTTTTATAACAAATGATATTAGTTACTTAAAAACAGAAGAGAATCAAAAGCTGAAAACCTTAGCCTGCTTTTACTTGAATAGAACATGGTAGAAATTACTGTGATTTCTTAATAAAAAGTTTAAGAGAAACATAATTATTAGATTAGAAGGTATAACAATAATTTTAGCAAATATTTTGGGAAAAAATGTGGCCTCTGAAATAGAAAAAGATTTCTACAAGTTATCTCAGTATAGAACCCTCTTTTATCTACATAAGAATACTAAATTTCAAAATGTTATGTGTAAATGAATTATGCATGTTATGTTTAGAATATATTTTCTTTGAACATTCTTTCACAAAATATGTTTCATATACTCTTATTATTTGTAGAATTAAATTCTATTGTAATAGAGATTACTTTTAAAACATATATTTGATTATACTACAGGTCAAATTTCATTTTTAGAAATATAACCAATACATACTTTAAATGTGAATAAATATGCAATTATATGCAAGATCCTGTAGTGAGAACTTATACTCTTTGATTCTAACATATATAGCATATAAAATTAGCTATTTTAAATATAAAGGTCTACAATTTTTAGAGTATGAATTATTCATTACTAGAGTGTATTCTCCTTTTATGACCAACAAAACTCAGTGATCTAAAAGACTAAATTTTTTCAAGAAATTACAGCAAAAGAAATAGCCTATACTTAGCAGTAGGTAGTGCATTAAGCAAGGAAACTTACAAGTGGGACTAGAATAGCGTTACAATCTGAAAAACGGTATTCAAATTAGTAATTTTCAAGAAATTCATATGTAAAATTTAAAAAAGTGAGATCCATGATGTTAACAAAACCCTTACTGCCTATTCCCAATACAATGATGTGTATAATTGCTAACATAATTGCAACATGGCCTCATTATTGCTTGCCTTGCACAAATTGATGGAGACTGACTCTTTACAAGTGTAGCTCAATGTAAAACCTATTTTTAACTTCATGAAATAACAAACAATAAACCCACTGAAATGCTTAAAGCTGCTGGTATCTTAACACTGAATTAAATGGCCTCAGACTGTACCTATTTATGTTTTAAAAACTCATGAATTCCAGTGTAGTCTTTTAGTAACCTTCCTTTCCTTGAATGACTTGATAATGTGTGAGGAATAATTTGTGTATGTTCATCATTATATATCACCCAATTCAGGATACAAGAATTCGAGTGTTTGAAATAAGTACTTATTAGCATATATTGATTAAGCAATCATAATTATTTAATTATTCTTTAGTGAATACATTCTGAATGCTGTTAACTTATGTGTAATGTTCAACAAAATAGGATCAATATACAAACCTTACATCCAAAGACTATTGAATTGGGGGTTGAATTCTCATTCAGACTCTACCACCAATGTTTGGAAGAAGAAGAATGTTAGGTAAATAAAAGTGTGGCAGAAAGGGATTTTTTTTCTTTATTTACTTATTGTTAGAAAAGCTTAATGACGTTTTAGAAGTGATATTACACCTCAGAAAAGGGATAATGCATCTTTAAAAGCTAAACTACATCTTCTTTACTTTTATCAAATTCTCTATAAATCTTTCATGACAGTTTATTTAACAAAGTGTCATTGAAACTGTATAGATGATTGATGTGACCCATGTAAAATCAACATGAAATGTTTGTAAATGTCAGCAAAATGTGACCATCTAAAAGCATATAAAAATGGAGGTTCTGTGAAAGCAAAAATCAAGCAGAAAAATGTTTATCTTATTCTTTGCTTTCTGATATGCTATTACAAATTCATAGAAGAAGTATTGTATTTGATTTTTTTTGAAGTTCATATCATCACAGGCCTAATTTGCTTTTGACATCTACTTTTTCAAAGCTTTGGTGTCTTATTCATTGGGTATATTTTCTCTGTTACCTGTGGAAAAAATATTATAGGCTCACAACTTCTTAGCAAAAAGATAATTGCTTTTGAATGTATCAGCAGAACCTTGACCCGAAACTTTCTGCACAAATTAAAGGAGGCTTTCAACAGAGAAATGTCACTGAAGGGTTGCCATCTACACTTGGATACAGAAAACCATTGTTGATTTTTTATTTACTTGAAAATCTTAATGATAAAAAAGTGCTATAAGATACAGAATAAAAGAGAAGGATGAAATAACAGATTAAACTATAAATATCATATAAGGACAGCACCTTATTGCTCACTCTGAACTGAAGAGTTTCTTTATATTTCTCTTTGATGCATTTTTGTATAAAACAAATATTATTGTTAGGCTAGATATTCCTTCCTTGAGAATTATGTTTTGGTTGTTTTTGCATTACATTGTACAAAGCAGAATGCATACAGTGAAATAAATGCAAATGATGATGGAAAATGAATAGTAGATAATAAAAAACTAAAATTTGAAAATCAGTAGGTACCAGTAAAGTTTTCCTATTGAAATGAGTAAAATTTTACAGTAGGCAGGGGCAAGAGGTCTTGTACATGTATTGTTCACCTAATTACATGTTCTTCATTCCTTTTTGCAAATAATTGCAGGAGTCCACAATTACCATGGAGAACTGCAGAATACCTAATCATCAGTACAGGCTGTTTCCTATCACAATGGTTATATATATCTTTGCATAATATATATTTGGTGTTTGAATGCCTTGCTCATTCTTCAGAGCAGGTAGGAATTCTTGGTAATGGTACAACAAAACCATGACTAATTGGAAAACAACTATTTTAGATCCTCGAGTATACAAATTTCTCTCAGGAGTTACACCTACCTTTGAGGAAGACATGGCAAGATAAAGCAATACAAGAAGCATCTTGGGATCAGTGCACATTTCTTTCCATTTTCTTTTCCGTCTGCATCTCTAGAATGGCACAATAGTTAGTTATGTTCACAGTTATGACACTAAATTATAGCAAAGTCTCTGGTCATGTGGTAAAGATCCTATTTTATTTTTAAATTTAAATTTATAAAAGTAGGAAATTGTTCTAACATATTTTGTAAAGATAGTAAACCGCAGGGCTTTGAGCATAATATAAATTGAAACTTTGGAACAGATTCTGATTGCAAAGCACTACGGTAGAAACTAACCATAATATCCAATTCCCTGAACATTCCTGTTAATTATTGTACTTTGAGAAAGGGGTTAACTATCTTTCAACCTATTATGTATGTATTATTATATTTTCTTGTATAAGATGATATTGAAAAAACTGTACTAAAAATCATGAGAATATATGTAGGCGCAGATTTAGTTTCTGCTTGTCCATTGATTAATCTAGTAGGAGAAATAATTCATAAGTTTATATATTGATTATTCAAATAAAAAGTAAGAAGTATAAATGCCTTAATATAGGTGTGGAACATCTACAACCACCTGATTTTTGACAAATCTGACAAAAACAAGCAATGGGGAAAGGATTCCCTATTTAATAAATGGTGCTGGTAAAACTGGCTAGCCATATGCAGAAAATTGAAACTGGACCCCTTCCTTACACCTTATACAAAAATTAACTCAAGATGGGTTAAAGACTTAAATGAAAAAGCCCAAATCATAAAAACCCTAGAAGAAAACCTAGGCAATACCATTCAGGACAGAGGCATGGGCAAAGACATCGTGACTAAAACACCAAAATCAATCACAACAAAAGCCAAAATTGACAAATGGGATCTGGACAAACTAAAGAGCTTCTGCACAGCAAAAGAGCCTATCATTAGAATGAACAGGCAACCTAAAGAAGGGGAGAAAACTTTTGCATTCTTTCCATGTGACAAATGTTTAACATTCAGAATCTATAAGGAACTTAAACAAATTTACAAGAAAAAAATAAACAACTCCATCAAAAAGTGGACGAAGGGTATGAACATACATTTCTCAAAAGAAGACAATTATGCGGCCAACAAACATGAAAAAAACCTTATCAACACTGGTTGTTAGAAAAATGCAAATCAAAACCACAATGAGATACCATCTCACGCCTGTTAGAATGGCGATCATTAAAAAGTCAGGAAACAACAGATGCTGGAGAGAATGTGGAGAAATATGAATGTGTTTACACTGTTGGTGGGAGTTTGAAGTAGTTCAACCATTGTAGAAGACAGTGTGGCAACTCCTCAAGGATCTAGAATGAGAAATTTGACCCAGTAATCCCATTACTGGGTATATACCCAAAGGATTATAAATAATTCTACTATAAAGACACACACTTATGTTTATTGTGGCACTATTCACAATAGCAAAGACTTGGAACCAACCCAAATGCCCATCAATCATAGACTAGATAAAGAAAGCGTGGCACATATACACCATGGAATACTACGCAGACATGAAAAAGAATGAGTTCATGTCCTTCGTAGGGACATGGATGAAGCTGGAAGCCATTATTCTCAGCAAACTAACACGGGAACAGAAAACTAAATGCTGCATGTTCTCACTCATAAGTGAGAGTTGAACGATGAAAACACATGGACACAGGGAGGGGAACATCACATACTAGGGCCTGTCGGGGGATGTGGGGCAAGGGGAGGAAGAGCATTAGGACAAATACCTAATGCATGTGGGGCTTAAAACCTAGATCACCGGTTGATAGGTGCAGCAAACGACCATGGTGCATGTATCCCTATGTAACAAACCTGCATGTTCTGCACATGTATCCCATAACTTAAAGAAAATAAAAAAAATAAATATTCAAAAAAGATAGGTGTAGAAAAATATCTGAGGTAATAGATATAGATATCATAAAAGGATGAGTAACTTTCAGCTGCTTAAAACAGGAAGACTTACACAGAAGAAAAATGACTGAAAGTCAGTCTCTCAATAAAAAAACACAAATATATACTACTAAGAAAAGAACAGAACTGAACTCAGTATTATACATTTTTCCTAAATACCAGTTTTCTACAACTCATAATTCAAAACTAAATAATGTTAAAATTTAGTTTTCTTTTTCTCTCTGTAAGAAAGAATATTAGTGACTTTTCTTTCTGCTTTTCCATGACAGTATTTGTTTTCTTTTTTTTTTCTTTTCTTTTATTTATTTTTTATTATTATTATACTTTAAGTTCTAGGGTACATGTGCATAACGTGCAGGTCTGTTACATATGTATACTTGTGCCGTGTTGCTGTGCTGCACCCATCAACTCGTCAGCACCCATCAACTCGTCATTTACATCAGGTATAACTCCCAATGCAATCCCTCCCCCCTCCCCCCTCCCCATGGTAGGCCCCGGTGTGTGATGTTCCCCTTCCCGAATCCAAGTGATCTCATTGTTCAGTTCCCACCTATGAGTGAGAACATGCGGTGTTTGGTTTTCTGTTCTTGTGATAGTTTGCTAAGAATGATGGTTTCCAGCTGCATCCATGTCCCTACAAAGGACACAAACTCATCCTTTTTTATGGCTGCATAGTATTCCATGGTGTATATGTGCCACATTTTCTTAATCCAGTCTGTCACTGATGGACATTTGGGTTGATTCCAAGTCTCTGCTATTGTGAATAGTGCTGCAATAAACATACGTGTGCATGTGTCCTTATAGCAGCATGATTTATAATCCTTTGGGTATATACCCAGTAATGGGATGGCTGGGTCATATGGTACATGACAGTATTTTTAACAGTAGTTAAAATATCAGATTAAACTTAAAATACAGTGAATCTTAAAATTCAGAGACAAATGCAAAAATAGCAAAGTATCTGATAATGTCATAAAATTACACTAAATTTTAATTTACAAATGGGAATTTTTATTAAACGTGGCACTCTTCTATCCTTTCAAAACAAACAAAAATAGAAGTAGGGACAGAGATTTACATGAATGCTCATGTCCAAAAAAACAGACGAGCTACTTTTACTTCTTTTGCAAACCCTTTGTCTTGATACAGTCTGGAATATTTTTATGTTTCCAGCAGCTTATCTTTGAAAGGAGCCTGACGTGCTCACCTTATCATGTTTAGATACTTGAAGTAGCCAAGACTAGAGCTTTGAACTTTTGACATTCCTAAGTAGTGGAGGTCACATCCAGATACCATAGCCTATGGCAGCTACTTAGAGGCTCTTTGGAGTAAGGGGCACCCCATACAATGAAATTGAGTGGAATTTTGACAGTCTGGAAAAGATGTATATATAGTGTTGTGGAATATCAAGTTGATGACTCAGGTCTTCTATGCCCTACCTTGAGCCTTAATGGCTTTCAAAAGATGGTTCAGAGTATTTATTACATCAGAAAGGGATCCCTCCTTTTAATCATTGTAGAGGGTTTGCATTAATATATTTGTTTTTTATGCTTTTTCAAAATGGATGACCTGAAGAGTCTCGCAGTTGGAATTCTCTGTATAGTAGATTAAAAATATGGACAACATGTTTGTTTTGCCTGTATGCCATTGATTTTCTATATCATGACTCTTCAATGTAATCATGAAAACTCTGAGAGACTCACTTTATTTTGCTACTTTTTGGCAAGAAGATTGCAGGGGTTCAAGAATATGCTATGTGATGTTTCATAGCTGTATAATCTACATGCAAACCTAACATTGTGGGTGAGATGAGTAGCAGGCTACATGTATGAATTTTTGGATAATAAAAGTGGGGATGGTACTGTATTAGTTCATTTTCATGCTGCTGATAAAGACATACCTGAGGCTGGGGAAAAACAGGTTTAATTAGCACTTACAGTTCAATGTGACTGGGGAGGCCTCAGAATCATCATGGTGGGAGGTAAAAGGCACTTCTTACATGGTGGCAACAAGAGAAAATGAGATGCACAAGTGGAAACTCCCAATAAAACCATCAGACTTTGTAAGATTTATTCAATTCACTACTATGAGAACAGTATGGGGTAAACAGCCCCCATGATTCAAGTTATCTCCCATTGGTTCCCTCCTATAACATGCAGGAATTGTGGGAGTACAATACAAGATGAGATTTGGGTGGGGACACAGAGTCAAACCCATTGGGTCCCTCCCACAACATGCAGGAATTGTGGGAGTACAACACAAAATGAGATTTTAGTGGGGACACAGAGCCAAACCATATCATTCTGCCCCTGGCCCCTCTGAATGTCAGGTCCTCCCACTTCAGAACCAATCACACTTCCCAACAGTCCCCCAAAGTCTTAACTCATTTCAGCATTACCCTAGACATCCACAGTCCAAAGTCTCATCTGCAACAAAGCAAGTCCCTTCCACCTATGAGCCTGTAAAATAAAAAGCAAGCTAGTTACTTCTTAGATACAATGGGGGTATAGGTATTGGGTAAACACAGCCATTCCAAATGGGAGAAATTGACCAAAACAAAGGGGTTACAGGACCCATGTAAGTCCGAAATCCAGTGGGGCAGTGAAATTTTAAAGCTCCAAAATGATCTCCTTTGACTCCATGTCTCACATCCAGGTCATGCTGATGCAAAAGATGGGTTCCCATGGTCTTGAGCAGCTCCACCCCTGTGGTTTTTGCAGGGCACAGCCTCCTTCCCAGCTGCTTTCATGGGCTGGCATTGAGTGTCTGTGGCTTTTCCAGGTGAACGGTACAAGCTGCCAGTGGATCTACCATTCTGGGGTCTGGAGGATGGTGGCCCTCTTTTCACAGCTCCACGAAGCAGTGCCCCAGTAGGGACTCTCTGTGGGGGCTCTGACTCCACATTTCCCTTCTGCTCTACTCTAGCAGAGGTTGTCCATGACAGCCCTGCTCCTGCAGTAAACTTCTGCCTGGGTATCTAGGCATTTCCATACATCCTCTGAAATCTAGGTGGAGGTTCCCAAATCTCAATTCTTAACTTCTGTGCACTCATAGGCTCAACACCACATGGAAGCTGCCAAGCCTTGAGGCTTGCACCCTCTGAAGCCATGGCCCCAGTTCTAAGTTGGCTCCTTTCAGCCGTGGCTGGAGTGGCTGGAATGGAGTGCACCAAATCCCCAGGCTGCACACAGCACAGGGACCCTGGACCTGGGCAATAAAACCACTTTTTCCTCCTAGGTCTCCAAGCCTGAGATGGAAGTGGCTGTGAGAAGGCCTCTGACATGCTATGGAGACATTTTCCCCAATGTTTTGGTGATTAAAATTCAGCTTCTCATTAGTTATACAAATTTCTGCAGCCAGATTGAATCTCTTCTCAGAAAATGAGTTTTTCTTTTCTATCACATTGTCAGGCTGCAAATTTTTTGAACTTTTATGCCCTGCTTCCCTTATAAAATGGAATGCCTTTAACAGCACCCAAGTCACCTCTTGAATGCTTTGCTACTTAGAAATTTCTTCCATCAGATACCCCAAATAATCTCTCTCAAGTTCACAGTTCCACAGATATCTAGGGCAGGGGCAACACGCAGCCAGTCTCTTTCCTAAAGCATACGAGAGTCACCTTTGCTTCATTTCCCAACAAGTTTCTCATCTCTATCTGAGATCAACTCAGCCTGGACTTTATTGTTCATATCCCTATCAGCATTTTGGTCAAAGCCATTCAACAAGTCTCTAGGAAGTTCTAAACTTTTCCCCATCTTCCTGTCTTCTGAGCCCTCCAAGTCTTTAGAAAGTTCCAAACTTTCCCACATTGTTCTGTATTCTTCTGAACCTTCCAAACTTTTACAACCTCTTCCTGTTACCTGGTTCCAATGTTGCTTCCACATTTCCAGGTGGTCTTAGAGCAGCACACCACTCTCTGGGTACCAATTTACTGTATTAGTTCTTTCTCACACTGCTAATAAAGACATACCCGAGACTGAGTAATTTATAAAGGAAAGAGGTTTAATTGGCTCACAGTTCCACAGGGCTGGGGAGGCCTCAGGAAACATACAATCATGGTGGAAGGGGAAGGAAATACATTCTTCTTCCCATGGTGGCAGCAAGGAGAAGTGCAGAGCAAAGGGGAAAAAGCTCCTTGTAAAGTCATCAGATCTCATGGAACTCACTCACTGCCATGAGAACAGCATGGAGGTAAATGCCCCCATAATTCAGTTTTCTCCCCTGCGTCCCTCCCATGATACATGGGGAATTATAGGAACTACAATGCAAGACGAGGTTCGAGTGGGGGATGTAGCCAAACCATTATCACTAACTTACCTATGTTTCATGTTATCAGTTGCCAGAAGTGAGAAGAAAATTCCAATTGTTTCTGAAAATGAATGATTTGAAAGAATTACTACAGCTATCCTACATTCTATTTGGACAATATTTTAATCTAGAAATACATAGTAAATATTGAATGACTTTGGATTAAGTTTATTAATGCTTGGGCAATAAAACAGAATAGAGCAAAAAGAAAATATTATGAAATATATAAAGTCATTGATTTAAATTTGGTTTTACAATATTGCAGGCTACAGTAATGTTTTAAGTAGTCAGCTATCACTGTGGAGCGCTCCTCTCTTTGAATATATATGTGTATGGCTTAGAAAGCTATCTCCATTTTATTCATCTTATTTATTTCCTGGTATACCATCTATCATTGGTTCTTATTCCATTTTTAACAGACTGTATCCCTCTTATTTAACTCCAGCAACTTCTTTTAAGGTGTTAGAAGCTCTGTTCATTGTAGTGTCAATTAAAAGCATACTGAGAGTACTTCCAATTTCTTCTTCAGTTTCATGCTAAAGAGATTAACTCACTGAATTTTCAGTGAAGATGTCAGTAGAATACCTTTCTATATGCTGATTCCAAGTATGTTATTCCCAGAAATTTATAGACCTACAAAACAAAGTCAGATTTGCCATCGGTGAATCTTTTCAGCATATTAAAGACTTGTATTCAAAGTTCAACAAAGCCTATTGTGGGAATGTAAATTAGTACGGCCATTATGCAAAACAGTATGGAGGTTCCTCAGAAAATTAAAAATAGAACTGCCATATGATCCAACAATCCCACTGTTGTATATGCCTCCAAAGGATATTAATTGATATGTCAAAAGGACACTGCACTCTCAAGTTCATTGTAGCATTATTCACAATAGCCAAATGTGGAATCAACTTAAGTGTCTATAAGTGGATTAATGGATAGAGAAAATGTAGTATATATACAAAATGTAATAATTTTGACCATAAAAAGAATGAAATATTGTCATTTTTAGTAACATAGATGACATTACGGAGGACATTATATGAAATGAAATAAGCCAGGCACAGATAACCAAATATTATATGACCTCACTAATATATGGAGTGTGAAAAAGTTAAATTCATAAAATCAAGGAGTAAAACAGTGGTTACCAGAGGCTGGATGATGAGGGGATTGAGGAGATGTCGGGAAAAGGACACAAAATATTAGTTAGACAATGGAATACATTCAAGTTTTCTATTGTACATCATGGCGACTACAGTTATTAACAATATATTGTAGATATGAAAATTTCTTAGGAAGGAGATTTTAAGTGTTCTCACCACAAAAAAAGGATGTGAGGTGATATATACGCTAAATAGATTGATTTAGTCAGTCCCCAATATATATTTAAAACATTACATTGTATACCATATATATAAAATTTTACTTATCAAATTCTAGAAGAGTCCAACAAAGCCTAAAAGACACTTATAATTTGATATTGTCTACTATGTTGGAAATTAAGGACTTGCTTCTCTATCTAGCCTGCCCGGTTCACAGGAAAGGAAAGGTAGGTATAAAGTGATAAGTATTAGTAGTTACATGAATACATATTTTAGTGTCTTTCATTCTAACCCCCAGTCCCCAATATAATGCTGTTGGTAGAGGAGATATGACAATAAATTTATATCAAGTTAGTTGTGGAAAATGAAAGGGGAATACGTTATTACATAATTCAGTAATTACTGATTAAGGATTTGCCATGTCCCATGCATTCTACTAGACTTTGCTAATGTGGAAATATATGTATACACGTGTGTGTGTGTGTGTGTGTCTGTGTGTGTGTGTGTATTTTCTGAATTCTACTTGATCTGTAATAAGTGCTAATCAACAGCAAATATTTTTTAATACAATGAATATTTGCCATATCCAACCATCAGAATGAAAACTTAGCAATCTGTTTCTTACCTAAACTGTTTGTTTCTATCCTGACACATGCTTTCAGTTAGATATTTCATTGATATTCTACTGTGGCACTGTTAATCTTATTTTGATTGAAACAGAGTTCTGGACAGCAAAATTGATGGGTGCTTATGGGCACAGTATTGCAAAAAATTGATAAAGAGTCTTCACATGTAGGTCTGCATGGGGCAAGAATTATGACCTTCCTTAAACTTGTAATTTAGAAAATACTCTGCTTATTGTCATTCTTTTAGCACTGTATGGATTATCAATCTATTTAAGTACTTTTAATGGCTATATTTTGATTGACATATTTCTTGTCATTTTCAATGATTTTCTTGCCTAGGCAACATATGATAGTTTCACAATGGACAGGGCATTTATCTTTATTTTTAGATGATGTCTTTTCTAACATTGAAGTTGAATAGCTAGTCATGTCATATAATAATATCATCAGATCCTTGAGGATAAATCATATGTAGTATATTTATTGTATATGTTAATTTTAGGGCAGTTTCATTAGATATGGAATACAAGGAAGAAATAAATTGAAAATTAACACAATATGGAAGGATGGTATGCTTAATCTAACACACACATTAGTACACATGGACAGAGTGGAATAATAGATATTGGAGACTCCAAAAGGTGGAACAGTGACTGGGAGGTGGGCAAGGGATGAGAAATTACCTATTGGGTATAATGTGTAGTATTTGGGTGATGGTTACACTAAAAGCCCAGACTTCACTACTCTGCAATATATCCATGTATCAAAACTGCACTTGTACTCCCCAAATCTGTAAAAATAAAAGATACACATTATATGTAAAAAATAAAAGTTTTTTTTTTTTGCAGTGCTATAATTTAGTCATTAGTCTTTTGCTAATAGCTAAAATAAGGATTTGAACTAAACCAAATAATGAACTACAAACTCAGTAAACATTATTAATTTGCAAGACTCAACCCCCCAAAACATCATTATTATTTTTATTGAATTACAAACTGAATTACAGGTGTTTTTTTTTTTTTTAATTCCGTGATGCAGTTAGAACTGGAATTGAACATATGTATTTTCTATAACAATTAACAAATAAACAATTAACAATTAAACTAGAACAAAACAAGTATATCAAAATATTTTCTAATCTAAGCAGGTGTCTCATTCAGTTCATACATTCCTAGCATAAAATATTTTATATTATCCTTAAAATATGTTTTAAAGCAAAGATAGACCCCTGACAATGCTGTGAGTTTTACAACCAGAATATTTTATTTGTAGTCATTTTTTGAGAGACCTTTTCCTTTACTTAAGCTTACAATAGTTCTTAATTAGTTAGTTGTAATTAATGTTTAGATTACTGAGTAACATAGACTATATTGATATATAGCTCGTAAAACATCAGTCTTATTATTTGGATTTCTGGGAGTTTTATTTGCTAACAGAACTTGGAATCTCTTTGGTTTAAATTCCGCTGTGTTTTTTCACCTAGGAAATAGTTTCCTCCGTTTATGAAATTTGGAATTTACTGCAGTAAGCATAAGATATGAAGACCTGTTTTCGAATAACTCAGTAAGACAGTATTTAATATTAGAGCTGTGTGTCTCTGAAAGATAAATAACCACCCCAAAAGATATGGGGGTGCAGTGTTTTTCCTGAAATAGAGAATAAATGTGTCTTTCTTGAAGAGAGACAGTTGACAGGCATCATACATTACTCTTCATTTAGGGAGAGATATTATAATAAGATAACCTTTAGTAAACAGTAGTTCTATTTTAAGTACAGACTTATGCCCTGAAAATTCTGGTTAGATAGGTGAAATAAGTTCAAGATGTCTATTGTACAGCATGATGACTGTACTTAATAACAGTGTATTATATTCTTGAAAATTGCTAAGGGAGTAGATTTTAAGTGTTCTCATTCCAAAAGGTGATATAAACATGTGATGTAACACATATGTTAATTAACTCAATTGAACAATTCTGCAATTTATGCATATTTGAAAACATCATGTTGTATATGATAAACCTATTCGATTTTTATTTGTCAGTTAAAAATAAATAATTGGTTAATTTAAAAAGAACAAAAATGAAATCTAGAATGAATGCGGATTATTACGTTATTCACTCTTCTTGAGAGGAATAAATGGGACACTGGAAATAGCAAGGGCTCTCTGAGTGACACTTTCCTACTTATAAAACGGGAACAACAGCTCTTACTACAACATTATCTGGGATGGTGCTTTGTAATCGCAAAGATCCTTATAGAAGAAAGAGGGAGGCAGGAGAGTCAAAGAAAGAGATGTTGCAATGTGATGAGATTGCTGGCTTTGAGCATGGAAGAAGGACCACGAAACAAGGAATACAGGCAACCTCTAGAAAGTAGAAAAGGTAAGGAAATGGATTATCCCCAAGAGCCTCTGGAAGGAAGTGAATCCTGTTGTCACCTTGAATTTAGTTAGTAAAGCGCCTTTCAGACTTCTGACCCCAGAACTATAAGACAATAAATTTGTGTTGTTGTAGTGTACTAAAAAATAAAAGACCCAAGTCCTCTAAGACAAAAATGTTATGGTAATAAAAGATCAATGTTTAGCTATAGGACATTTCTGTGGGACATATCCCCACTACACTGCATTTCTTAAAATAAAATATTCCAGACATTATTTAATTAGTTGATGAGTACCAATAGTTATTATTCTAAAAACCTGTCCCTAAGGATTGTTTTTCTGACTATAATACAATTACGGTTAGTTTCTTGATGATAATTAAAATCCACGTAGATTTAATAGGGTTTATAAGTGGAAGGTTTGAAGAAAAGGTGGAAAATGAACTCTGAATGCTGGAGCATTTGACACATTAAATATCGATAGATTAGCCTTAGCATTGTTAATCGAATCTAATAACCCAAGAGAGATTCTTTTGTTCAGAAGCAAACTAAAATTTTTTTCTCAGAGTTAAATTATAGTCAAGGAGGTGACATTAAAACTCTCCCTCCCATACATATTTAATATTTTGTTCCACAGTACCAAGTTTTTAAAAAATATTTAACTTCTGTGAGTACATAGTATGTATATATATTTATGGGTTACATGAGATATTTTTATATAGGCATGCAATGCGTAATAATCACAACAGTTAAATGGGGTATCCATCACCACAAGCATTTATCATTTGTGTTAAAACAAGCCAATTATATTCTTTAAGTTGTTTTAATATGTACAATTAAATTATTTAAAAACACATTTATATTAATTTTTATGGGTACATAGTAAGTATATATAGTTATGTGGTACATGAGATGTGTTGATACAGGCATACAATGTGAAATAAGCACATCATGTAAAATGGGGCATCCATCCCTTCAAGCATTTATCCTTTATGTTACAGACAGTCCAACTGAACGCTTTTGGTTATTTTTAAATGTACAATTAAATTATTACTGACTATAGCCATTCTGTTGTACTATCAAATACTAGGTGTTTTTCATCTTACTATATTTTCGTACCCATTAACTATCCCTACCTACCCTCCTCCCCCATCACCCACTACCCTTCCGAGTCTCTGAAGACTACCATTCTACTCTATTTCCATGAGTTCAATCTTTTTTATTTTTAGATCCCACAAATAAGTGAGAACATGTCATGTTTGTCTTTCTGTGCCTGGCTTATTTCACTTAGCATAATTATCTCCGGTTCCATCCATGTTGTTGCAAATGACAGATCTCTTTCTTGTTTTATAGCTGAATAGTACTCCACTGTGTATAAGTACTATGTTTTCTATATCCATTCATCTTGATGGACTCTTACGTGGCTTCCAAATCTTAGCTTTGTGAACAGTATTACACCAAACACAAGAGTGAAGATATCTCTTTGGTTTACTGATTTTCTCTCACTCAGGTATATACTCAGCAGCAAGAGTATGCAATACAGTAGCTCTATGCTTCATTTTTTGAGGAACCTCCAAACTGTCTTCCATAGCGGTTGTAATTTAAATTTTCACCAACAGTGAATGAGGGTTTCGTTTTCTTCACATACTTGCCAGCATTTGTTTTTGCCTGTCTTTGGATATAAGCCATTTTAACTGGGGTGAGATGATATTTCATTGTAGTTTTGGTTTGCATTTCTCTGATGATGAATAATGTTGACCACCTTTTCATATGCCTGTTTGCCATTTGTATGTCTGCTTTTGAGAAATGTCTATGCAAATATTTGTCCCATTTGAAAATCTGATTATTAGATTTTCTTGTACAGAGTTGTTTGAGCTCCTTATATATTCTGTTTATTAACCCCTTATCAGATGGGGGGTAGTTTGTAAATATTTTCTCCTATTCTGTGAGTTGTGTCTTTGTTGATTGCTTCCTTTGTTGTGCATAAGCATTTTAATTTTATGTGATCCCATTTATCAATTTTTACTTTGGTTGGCTGTGTTTGTGGAGTATTACTCAAGAAAATTTTGCCCAGATCAATGTCCTGAAGAGTTTCCCCAATGTTTCCTTGTAGTAGACTTATAGTTTGAGGTCTTAGATTTAAGTATTTAATCTATTTTGATTTGATTTTTCTATATGGCAGGAGATAGGGGTCCAGTTTCATTTTTCTGCATATGGATATCCAGTTTTTCCAGCACTATTAATTGAACTACCTTTTCCCCAGTATATGTTCTTGCCATCTTTGTTGAAAATGAGTTCACTGTGTGTGTGGATTTGTTTCTGGGTTATTCATTCTGTTCTATTGGTCTATGAACTTTTTTTTTTTTTTTTTTTTTTGAGATGGAGTTTTGCTCTTGTTGCCCAGGCTGGAGTGCAATGGCCCAATCTTGGCTCACCGCAACCTCTGCCTCCTGGGTTCAAGCGATTTTCCTGCCTCAGTCTTCTGAGTAGCTGGGATTACAGGTGCCCACCACCATGCCCAGCTACTTTTTGTATTTTAAGTAGAGATGGGTTTTTACCATTTTGGCCAGGCTGGTCTCCAATTCCTGACCACAGGTGATCCACCCACCTTGGCCTCCCAAAGTGCTGAGATTACAGGTATGAGCCACTGCTCCTGGCCTGTGTAATATTCTTATACCAGTACCATGCTGTTTTGATTCCTACAGCTCTGTAGTATAATTTGCAGTCAGGTAATGTAATTACTCCAATTTTGTTGTTTTTGCTTGGGATAGTTTTGGTTATTCTGTGTCTTTTGTGGTACCATATAAGTTTTAGAATTATTTATTCTATTTCTGTTAAGGAATGTCATTGGTATTTTGATAGGGATACATTGAATCCATAGATTGCTTAGGGTAGTATGGACAACATTTGAACAATATTATTTCAATCCATGAAAAGGAATATCTTTTTTTCTGTATGTTTTCTCTTCAATTTCTTTCATCTGTGTTTTATAATTTTCATTATAGAGATCCTTCACTTCTTTGAGTAATTTCTAGGTATTTAATTTCATTTATGGCTATTGTAAACAGGCTTACTTTTTGATTTATTTTTCAGATTGTTCACTGTTGGCATATAGAAATGCTACTGATTTTGGCACATTGATTTTGTATCCTGCAACTACTTAATTTATCTGTAAGTTCTAATAATGTTTTGGTGAACTCTAGGTTTTTCCAAATATAATATCGTATCATCTACAAACAATGACAATTTGACTTCTTCCTTTCCAAAGTGAATGATCTTTATTTCTTTCTCTTGTCTCTTTGCTCTAGTAAGGACTTCTGGTATGATGTTGAGAAACAGTGGTGACAGTGGGCAACCTTGTTATGTTTCAGATCTTAGAAGAAAGGCTTTTATTTTTTCCCATTCACTATGATATTAGCCGTGGTTCTATCGTATATGGTTTTTGTTATGTTGAGGTATGTTCCTCAGCTTTTTGAGGGTTTTTATCATGAAAGGATGTTGAATTTTGTCAAATGCTTTTTCAACATCAATGAAAATGATCATACGACTGTTGTCTTTCTTTCTGTTGGCATGATGTATCACATCAATTGATTTGTGTAAGTGGAACCATTGTTGTGCCCCTGGTATAAATCCCACTTTGTCATGATGAATGATCTTTTAAATTTATTGTTGAATTCGGGTTGCTCATATTTTGTTGAGGATTTTTGCATCACTTTTCATCATAGATATAGCCTGTAGTTTTCATTTTTTGATGTGTCTTTGTCTGGTTTTGGTATCAAGGTAAATTGACCTTGTAGAATGAGTTTGGGATGGCTGGGTCATATGGTACATCTAGTTCTAGATCCTTGAGGAATCGCCATACTGTTTTCCATAATGGTTGAACTAGTTTACAATCCCACCAACAGTGTAAAAGCGTTCCTATTTCTCCACATCCTCTCCAGCACCTGTTGTTTCCTGACTTTTTGATGATCGCCATTCTAACTGGTGTGAGATGGTATCTCATTGTGGTTTTGATTTGCATTTCTCTGATGGCCAGTGATGATGAGCATTTTTTCATGTGTCTGTTGGCTGTATGAATGTCTTCTTTTGAGAAATGTCTGTTCATATCCTTTGCCCACTTTTTGATGGGGTTGTTTGTTTTTTTCTTGTAAATTTGTATATACCCAAAGGATTATAAATTATGCTGCTATAAAGACACATGCACACGTATGTTTATTGCAGCACTATTCACAATAGCAAAGACTTGGAATCAACCCAAATGTCCATCAGTGACAGACTGGATTAAGAAAATGTGGCACATATACACCATGGAATACTATGCAGCCATCAAAAAGGATGAGTTTGTGTCCTTTGTAGGGACATGGATGCAGCTGGAAACCATCATTCTTAGCAAACTATCACAAGAACAGAAAACCAAACACCGCATGTTCTCACTCATAGGTGGGAACTGAACAATGAGATCACTTGGACTCAGGAAGGGGAACATCACACACCGGGGCCTATCATGGGGAGGGGGGAGGGGGGGGGAGGGATTGCATTGGGAGTTATACCTGATGTAAATGACGAGTTGATGGGTGCAGCACACCAACATGGCACAAGTATACATATGTAACAAACCTGCACGTTATGCACATGTACCCTACAACTTAAAGTATAATAATAATAAATAAATTAAAAAAAAAAAAAAAGAATGAGTTTGGAAGTGTTCCCTTCTTCTCTTTTTTCTGGAATAGTTTGAGTAGGCTGGTTATTAGTTCGTTGAATGTTTGGTAGAATTCAGCAGTGAAGCCATCAGTTCCCTGTCTTTTTCTTCACTGAGACAATTTTTATTACAGCTGTTATTGGTCTAGTTTTTTATTTCTTCCTGGTTTAATCTTGGTAGGTTGTATGTGTATATAAATTTTATTTCTTCTAGATTTTCTGGTTTACTGGCAAATAGTTGCTCACAGTAGTCACTAATCCTTTGAATTTCTGCAGCACCAGTTGTAATGTCTCCTTTTTCACCTCTTATTTTATTTATTTGAATCTTGTCTCTTTTTTTCTTACTAGCAGATCATTGGGTTCAGTTTTTAAAAATCTATTCATCCACTATATCTTTTGATTGCAGTTTATTTTGTTTACATACAATGTTATTACTATAAATAAGGACTTGCTCCTACCTTTTTATTATTTGTTTTTTGATGGTTTTATAATCCTCTCCTCCTTCTTTCTTTTATTTCTGTTTTGCTTTTAGTGGAGGTAATTTTCTCTGGTAGTATGATTGATTTCTTGCTCTTTATCTTTTGTGTATCTATTTTATGTATATATATTTTAATTTCAGGTTACCATTAGGATTGTAGATACTATTTTGTAGCCCATTATTTTAAGCTGATAACAACTTAACACCGTTTGCTTAAACAAAGGAACAAAGAGGCAAAAACAAAACTAATGAAAACTCTACAGTTTAACTCTGTCCCCCTGATTTTAACTTATTGTTTTTTCTATTTATATCTTCTTGTACTTTCTATGTCTTGAAAAGTTTTTGTAGTTATTATTTTTGATCGGTTCATTATTTAGTCTTTCTACTTAAGAGTAGTTAACATACCATAATTACAGTTTTATATAATATTCTGTATTTTTCTGTGTGGTTACTATTACCAGTAAGTTTTGTACCTTCAGATGATTTCTTATTGCTCATTAATGTGCTTTTCTTTCTAATTGAAGTACTCTCTTTTGCATTTCTTGCAGGACAGGTCTGGTGTTGATGAAATCCTTCAGCTTTTGTTTGTTTAGGAAAGTCTTTATTTCTCCTTCATGTGTGAAGGATGTTTTTGCCAGACATACTATTCTAGGGTAAAAGGTTTTTCCTTCAGTACTTTAACTGTGTCATGCCACTCTCTCGGCCTATAAGATATCCACTCAAAAGTCGGCTGCCAGATGCATTGGAGCTCCATTGTATATATTATTTGTTTCTCTTGCTGCTTTTAGTTTTTTTTTTTTTTTTTCCTTTTTTTTAAATGTCACTCTCTCCCATTAACACATCTTGCTGCTTTTAGGATCCGTTCTTTATCATTGATCTTTTGGTTGTTTTGAAACTGGAGGGGTTCTCTTATCCCCCTCACAGGGCATGTGACAGGGGTTTGGATTACTTCTTTGTTTCCCTGCTGCTCAAACTCCTAGGGAGAGCAGACAGACAGGCAGGTCGTGAGGAGCGTTTTTGGGCTTCGACCCCGTGGCAGCATCTAGGGTTGAGTGTTTACAGCTCCCAAAGCCCCAATGGGCATGTGTTACAGTGTGCTCTTTCATCTTAGCCATCTGCAGGCAGCTTGTGTTAATCGGCTCAATTAGATCCTCTGCCTTATTACAAGGACAGAGGGCTTTCTGTGTATTGAGGTTTTTGGCCCTGATTTACCAGAAAAATCAGATCACACGTGGGCTTGGAGAATGAGTGCAAGGTTTTATTGAGTGGTGGAAGTCGCTCTCAGCAGATGGATGGGGAGCTAGAAGGGGGATGGGGTGGGAAGGTGGTCTTCCTCTGGAGTTGAGCCACCCAGCAGGTGGACTATACTCCGACTGAATTCCCCTCAGAGTCCACGTCGTTTCTCAGTTGATGGCCTGTCGGCATCTGCCTGTGTGTTCTTCTGCCAGTGTGTTCCTCTTGACATCCAGCCATTTGTGTGTGTGCCTGCTAGGGTCTTGGGTGTTTATGGGTATAGGATGGGTGGGGGGCATGGCAGACCAGTGTGGTCTTGGAAAATGCAACATATGGGCATGAAAACAGGAGTGCCTGTCCTCACCTAGGTCTGTGGGCACAGGCCTGAGGATGGAGCCCTCAACCCGGACCCCACCCTTTTCTACCCAGCACTTTCCTGCCCCCTGTTTCATATCAGTTTGATATTAAGTTCCTTGAGGTTGTCTTTTTTGGGGTTAAGTCTGCTTGGTGTTCTATAACCATCTTATACTTGAATGTTGATATCTTTCTCTTGGTTTGGGAAGTTCTCTTTATCCCTTTGAATAAACTTTCTTCCCTTATGTTTTTCTCTACCTTCTTTTTAAGCCAATAACTCAGATTTTTCCTTTTCAGGCAACTTTCTAGGTCCTCTGGGCGTGCTTCCAGTTTTAAAATCCTTTTTTCTTTTGTCTCCTTTGACTATGTATTTTCAATTGACCTGTCTTCAAGCTCACTAATTCTTTCTTCTTCTTTACCAATCCTGCTATTTAAAGATTCTTATGCATTCTTCAGTATGTCAAATGTATTATTCAACTCCAGATTTTCTGCTTGATTCTTTTTAAATATTTCAATATCTTTGTTAAATTTATCTGATAAAAAAACTCTGTGTTATCTTAAATTTCTATAAGTTACCTCAAACAACTATTTTGCATTCTTATTCTGAAAGGCCACATATCTCTGTTTCTACAAAATTCATTCCTGGTGGCTTATTTACTTCATATTGTGAGGTTATGTTTTCCTGGATGGTCCTGATGCCTGTTGACATTCGTCTGTGTCTGGTCATTGAAGAGTTAGTTTTTTATTGCGGTCTTCATAGTCTGGGCTTGTTTGTACCCATCGTTTCAGGGAAGGTTTTTCATGTATTCAAAAGACCCTGGGCATTGTGATTAAAGCCATATCTACATTAAGGGGCACCCCAAGCCCAGTAATGCTGTGGTTCTTGCAGACTTGTATAGGTACCACCTTGGTGGTATTGGACAAGATCCAGGAGAATTTTCTCATTTACCAGGCAGAGACTCTTGTTCTCCTCCTTTACTTTCTGCCAAACAAATGGATTCTCTGTCTGTTCTGAGCTTACTGGAGGTGGGTTTGAAATGACACAAGCACCCCTTTGGCCACCACCACTGGGATTGTTCTGGGTTAGACCTGAAGCCAGCACAACACTGGGTCTTACCCAAGGTCTACTGTAATTCTACCTTGCTATCACCTATGTGCCATCAAGAACCTGGCGCTCTACAATCAGTAAGTGGTGAAGCCAGCTGGGCCTGTGTGTTTCCCTTCAGAGTGGCAAGTTCCCTCAGGCCCTGGGTGGTTCCAGAGTACAGTATCAAGTACAGAAACCACATTCCAAAAAAATAAGAAGTACTGCCTCTTGTAATAATTTTGGATTTAATTTACATGACAAATATAGGCCTATTATCTGTTTTAAGGAAATCACGATTTTGCAAGTTAAAGAAGATGTTAGAAATAAAAACCAGATAATCTTTTCTAATAAAATAATTCCACTAATGTTACTATGTTTGTATTCCAGCTAATGGTTAACTCAGGCTACTACCATATGATAGTAGAATATAAGATTGTCTAATGGTCAATATTTGATGTATGTAAAAACACAGTTTATAGTAAATCTGTTGGATAAACCATAGAAAATAGTATAAAATTAAGAGATGCAATATTTATTTCACATAAACATGGGAGTTATTCTTATTGTTTCTGTGTTTTTCTGCTTTGATCATTAGCCAAATTTTCAAGTTAGTTTTTATTATGGGATTGTTTAGGAGCACATATATGAAAATTACAGTGGTACAGAGAAAGATTAGTGTGTCTTCTCTACAAGGCATGCACATTCATGAGTGTCTACATTTTGATCCTACTCATGTTTAAAAACTAGACAAATTGCCACCTCCTTTGGTCTCCTCAGGTCAAATATTTCTTTCTTTTGTGCTCTGTAATGCATTGTTTATATCAGTTCTATTGCCATTTGTAAACTTGTGTATCTTTCTCATTAGATTACAAACTCTGATCTTGTGTAATACAACTTTATATTCCCCACAGCAGCTAATCCATTGACTTGTATAGTGAGCAGTGAAAATATTTTTATGGAGATGAGTTTTATGAGTCATTTGCTGAACATTAGCATCAGGATACACTCACACAAACACACAGACTTACATAAATTCCGTCTTCTCCATAAGTAAATATCCTATATAAAATAAATGAGAGAAGAACATTTAAATTCACTAGTTGTTATCTGTATCCAAGTGTATTCCTGTGTAAATGACTTTGTAATGGCTGAAATTGAAAAATTTAGGCAGAAATAGCTGGTGTCTCTAAGGATCACCAAGTGTAGAAGATTTGAATAACTAGCATGCACACACTAAATCACTTATGCAGATGACCGCTTAGTACAGATAGTAATTCAGCAGAAGTTTACGTTGTGCTCACAGTTGATCAGGACTTGAAATGAATCTGGAAGGTCATATCATGTATATTTCTAACTACAGATGCAACGTTGAATGGATGATAGATAATTATGGAACTCTTTGGGTCTAATTCTTATGAGGCAAAGTTCCTTTGACTTTTTTGATCAATTTTCTCTGTTGCCAGTTTGTTAAACATGAAATAGCATGAATTATTATTTTATTCATCCATTTTCTCTATTATAAGCTATTTTATTATTAAATACACTCAATTGTTGATGCTATTTTGTAAATGATATTTTTGAGTCATTTAAAAATTTGAAATCATGGTCAAATGGTAAAGATTTCAGACAGAAAGAATATGTCTTATTCTTTTTTTGAGCTCTGGTGCACATTGTGGTGAATACGTTTAAGAACAGAGTATTTTACCTTTTAAAATTGCTGACAGTAAATTTAAAATGTTCTCACCACAAAAATGTAAAGTGTTTTCAGTTAAGGATGTGTTAACTAGCTTGATTTAATTATTCCACATTGTATTCATAAATTATAACATCACTTTGTAACCCATAAATTTATGCAATTATAAATTTTCAATTTACAGTTAAAATTGTTGCATCTTCTTATAAAAATAAAAATACATAAAAATAAACTCTCCAGTTTCCGTAAACTTTAGAAGTTTTCTATACGCTCCGATGATACAGGAAGTAGTGGTGTATTTTAGAAAAAGAGAGGAAGTGATTGTGTGGGGCAGAACAACTGTCCTTAGAACAAGCAGCATCTTTACCAGCCAATGGTTGGCTTGGAATTCTAAAATAAATATATACCTGATGTTAATAAATAAATTCATGCAAAATATTGTGATAACCATTGATCTATGCTGGAAATAGCTTACCTCATTATATCATTTGAATTGCCTCTTTTTATTATATGTGGTATCTTATAAGCAAATCATTTTTCCTTTGGGACTACTGGAATGGCCTTTGTTCTCAGTATGTATAATGGATAAAGGTGTCTTGTAACAGCTTATATCCCATAAGGAAAATGTAGCATTGCTTCTCTTTGCTTGTAGAAATGGTGCTGAGAAAGACTTGCCAGGCTGTGCATGGTGGCTCATGCTTGCTATCCCAGCACTTTGGGATGCTGAGGCTCAAGTGATCCACTTGAGCCCAGGAGTTTGAGACAAGCCTGGGCAACATGATGAAACCCTGTCTCTACAAAAAAATGCAAAAACTAGCTGGGCATAATGGCATGTGCCTGTGGTCCCAGCTACTTGGGAGGTGAGGTGGAAGGATTGCTTGAGCCTGGGAGGTAGAGGCTTCAGTGAGCCATAATGTGTCACTGTACCCCAGCCTGGGCAACATAGTGAGACCTTGTCTCAAAAAAAAAAATGCAGTCAGGAAAAGTTATGAGTATCTTGTTTTTGTCACATCTAAAGCTTTCAAAGTGTTCTGAATGAGCCACTCTAAACTCTGATATTTTCACCACTTTCTCTATTTGTATACATGTATGTATACACGAGTGTCATATATGTATGTATGCACCAAAAACACAGTTATATGTATATTTTTTATTTCCTCATATATGCCATGCTAAACATATAATTGCCTTATATTTACTTGGAGAGATGATTTGTAGTTTAACTACTTTGTCTGGCTTTGCTGAAGCTCAGCAATTATTCTGTATCTTTACTGTAACTTTAAAACATTACTGTGAGTGGGAGAAGGGCTGTTGAAATCTCACCTCCATACATTGGCATCGAGATTAAGTAAAATGTCAATCTCTGTCAAACTGATTTAGCTGAATAGAATCTATCAAAGTATAGTCATAATTTCCTAAGCGTGCTTGGGGCTCTGCAGATGTGCAAAGAAATACCATATGGAAGTGGCTTTCTCCATGGCACAAGTGGTATGGTTTTGTGTGTTGTGGTGTGTCTGTTGGCCTTGTTGGCAATTCAGCACCCTGGGAAAGGCATTGCTTTCAAACATGAGTAATTGATGAATTGTATGTAATATGCAAATGTGAATGCATAAATCTCCCGAATGACAGCTTAATTTATGTGAGCTTTTAAGAATGTGGTATTAGATTTTAATTAAGTATCTTCAAAAGCACTCTGACTTATTCAGGTTTTTGGCTGCTGTCTTTAGAAAGAAGTGGGTGAAGGTTTAAATCATAATTTTACACATATTATTCACATTTTTGTACTATATGGTCATTTTTTCATAGAAAAACCAAGATAATTTAAAGTAGAAAGGCGTTTGTCCTTAATTTTAAAAACACTGCTTTTATGTTACAGTGATTACAGTTCATCTTATATGATAGATACAGGAAAGGATACGTGATCTGAAAATTAATGTCTTAAACTTCAAATGTAACCTTTGAGCATATTTCAGATACTACCATATATTTTGCTATGCCAAATTAAATAATGACAACTGCAGATGAAATTTCTTAGCACATATTGTTGGGATGTTAATACGGCATATGGCTTTCAAAGTGAAATTATCTTAAAAGTAACTAAAAGAGTTGATAGATATACAGCTCTCTCTGGCCACTTTATTCTTAGATAGGAAGTATGTATGCATGTAGCTCTGCATGTGTATTTCTGTGTGTGTGTAGTTTTAACCTATATTTAATAATAGCATTTCAAACCTTACATAATATACAGATTAGGAAAAAAAGACGTTAATTAAAAATTATAAAATTTGCAAAACATTTTCCTCTTTAATCTTTCTATGCAATCAGGTAATTAATTAAAAAAATATGAATTTAATAGATCCACTTAAAGTTTGCTATAAATGCTGCTAATTCTTGACAAATATATTCCAAGAGAAACACTGAATGATCTCACGGATATATGGAGTCTAAAAAGTTGAACTCATAGAAGTAGAAAGTAGAATAGTGATTGCCAGAGAATGGGGAGGGCAGGCGGAAGGGGACTGGAGAGAGATTAGTCAATGGGTACAAACCTACAGTTAGATAGGAAGGATAAGTTCTGGTGTTCTATTGCATAGTAGGATGACCAGAGTTAACAGTAATGCATTATATGTTTCAAAATACCTAGATAGTCTCATCACAAAGAAATTATAAATGTTTAAGGTGATAAATATGCTAATTACTGTTATATGATCATTACACTATGTATATACACGTATTGAAACATCATATTGTATCCCATAAATATGTACAATTACTATGTCAATTATAAATCTAAAAAGTCTTTCAACTGATTTATAGTTTAGAGTAAATCACATTGCCTATAAGTGATAAATATATAAAAAAACTCTTGATCAGTAACGAATTATGCCTACCTTTTAACTGTTTTTCCCGCATATTTATTTTCTCTTAATTGATATTTAAGAGCTTAATTTTTGGCTACAGCAAAAATTAAGCTATACTTTTTTACTTGAATGTGTTTCTCCTCTGACGTATCACTGTAGTGGTTAATTGCACAAACTTTGAAATTATGCTTCATAGCTCTTAAATGCCAGCTCTGACACTACCTGGTATGTGACCTTGGGCAGAGCAATGAACTGTGTCTGAGTTTCTGGATTGTTGTTAGAATTACATGACTTAATACAAAGCACTTAGAAGAGTGCCTTGCACCTGGTGAGCCCTATGCAATTTATTGTTATTATTTATTTCCACTGTTCCCACCATGCCCTCAATTCTTCCCTGGCAGGCCTGTTTCCTTGTTGACTGGCCCCAAGTCAATTTAATTACCATTTTCATGATTTTGTCTGGAATGTGTCTTCCATGTATACTCTCCCTGTGCAGGTTCTATTCAATTTTGAGACCTAAGGGTTCCTTTTTTTCTATGAAGTCATCATTGACTCCTTCCTCTCAACTAGCTCCATTTTTTGTTTGTTTTCTTCTATCATAGCATTTGTCGTTTGATCATTTGCATATTTATTTTTGTTTATACCAAGCTTACAACTGTGAAACTTGTAATCCACTTACTTAGTTTCTGTCAAGTATGTTGACTTGAAAATTACATCTAGTGTGAAGTTCCAGCTTCCTTTACCTAATTTGCCTTTGTCTAGTTTTGGTATATCACAGAGATACAGGATGTTTCAATCTCCAAGAGAGATGGCCATGCACAATTCTCCTGTTCAGACTCCTGCTATTCTGGTTCTCTTACGGTTGAGACTGTTTTTTTCCACTCTGAGGAGGGGCTTTTTTGTTTATTAGAAATTAAAGATTGAAAAGTCATTTGTCTCATGGTGAATAATAAACTCATACAATATAATATATATCGTCAGACAAATAAGGGCTACAGTTCTGGCCCTGCTGTCTGGCTTTCAGCTAGTTAGCCTCTCTGAGGCTTAACTTCTCACCTTAAAATAGGGATAGTAGTACCAATTTCATGGAACTATTTAGAGAATTAAGTTGATGTGAACCTTAGCATAGTGCTAGACATATACTATGGGTTAATTTATTAGTATTTTTCTTCCCATTAATCATCTAGCAACAGTCACAAGACTTATAATAATGGGCTATGTTATGGGATCAAAGCTATTTCTTAACCGAAATGTTAAACACAATGCCAGTGAAGAGTTTGTCCAGGAGCAGTGTGAGACTAAGTTTTCCTATTTCTTCTCTAAAGGGACCAGAATGTATAGACACCAATTTTAACATATACTATTATTTTTTAAAGTAGAGATCAGTATGCATCTGTTCTGTACTTTTAAAATCAGAACACAGAAGCTAGCTAAACATAGACACTTATGTTGCCCCAACTTTCACAGAGGAAGCCAAACTATTCAACTATGGGAACATTGGAATTGTACTCACTTTAAATGTAATCACTTTGGTTGTAGTCATTTCAACTCTAGCAAAAGTCTATTATATATTCTTTCCTGTTCAATTTTGTGAAACCGGTATAACATTTTCTGTAATCTAAGTCAACTTACATTTGTGTATAGGGTGCTATTCCAGGAATGGTGGTAGGCTTAAAGATGAAATTGGTAAGCCCCACATAGCCCTGGCCATGTGTACCTAATGTGGTGAGGAGATCTTCCAGAGCATTTTGCACCAGCTATGTGGTCAGAAAATATTTATTTAACTTAACAATTCAATTATTAGTGGATAGAGCTTCTTTGCAGTGTACGTCAACACGTAAGACTGTTACTTATACTCACTTTTCAAGATAATCCTTTCATAAATTATAGTCTCATATTGCAAAATACTTGATGAGATTTTAGTTTAAACAACTTTTCTTTTACTTCATTAGATACATCTTAGTGACAAATACTTTATAAAAGTAATACAGTGTTTAATTAGTAAATGGTCTTTCAATTGCAACCATCCTTGCCATCAGCATATAAATTGGAAAAATAAATTTTGAACTTATTATAAAAGAAAAGTCCAAAAATATTTCTCCACAAAGTAAAAGTTGCAAAATATTTTCAAATTATAACCACTTCTCTGTACAAATAACACAGGAGTTTAGAGTGTAGCAGATGTGCTTTTGAGTTCTTATACTAGCTCTGTGATATTAGCTGTGTTATCTAATCTCTGTGAGCCTTAGTTTTCTAATCTGTAAATTGGGGACAATAATGTCTACTTGCAAAGTTTTGGTAGGTATTTTACTTATTATATCTATATCTTTATCATTCATCTATCACACTTTCTAGATCACACTTTATATTTCAATGCTTCCATTTACTGTTGCTTCTACACAATCAAATTCAGCTCAGATAATTTTATATATGCATCTTTTTTGATAGTTAAGATGGGATAAATGAAATATAAGAAGAAATATTTAAAAGGATTATAGTCATTGTTATGGAAAGAACCATGGATTGGAAATCAGTAAATGTGGGTTGCAATCATGGCTTTTCCCTAGCAAACTGTGTGATCACAGATATAGGCAAGTCATTTCATGCCATTGAGCTTTTGCTTCCCTATCTATACAAAGAAGAATTTTCATTAACACTTCTCTATGGTTTCACTCAGCTTTAACATTCTTGGATTATTTATATTCTTTGGCTCGTGAGATAACATAGCATAGTGATTCAGTGTGCTGGATCTAGATTTAGATTTACTGGGCTCTAATCTCAGTTCCTCAGAATAATAGCGTTATGACTTGGGCAAGTCATTTACACCCCTTGAGCCACAGTTTCATTATCTTTAAAATGAGTTTGGCAAAAATAGCTAAAAGTGAGGATTTTAAATATTCTTACCACAAGGAAATGATAAATATTTGAAGTAATGGATTACTCATTAGCCTGATTTGATCATTCCACAATGCATGCATGTATTGAAGCATCATCTTGTGCCCCATAAATATATACAATTGTTATTTGTCAATTAAAAATAAAATAAAACTTTAAAAGTATTTAACAAGGATTGAAATCATTAAGAAATCAGCATGGTAATAACAATACATACTTTATAGTGTTGTTGAAAGTATTAAATGAGTCAATATATATAAAAAATTTAGAAAAATGCTTGGTACATAGTAAGTATTCAGTAACCACTACATATAATTATTACCTAAAGGTACAGAAGTGTGACTAACGAAATATGACCCTCTTATTTCAACTCCTGATGATGCAAGCACATATCTATAAGGCAGTCAGTCAGTGGTTATAGCCAATAATCCAGCATGATACTTTATTCATCTATTCCCATACTGAGATCTTATTTTGAATCTGCATAGAATTGAATGGTCTTAATTTTCACTAATGTTATGTTTTCCTGTAATTTTAGGTATGTTCATAAGTTTATATCTTTATTTCCAAAGTATTTGAAGATAAGATTCATATCTCATATTTCCTATTGCACCTCATTCAGATCACCTGAGATTGGACTTTGTATTAGTAGATGCTCATAAATAATTGATTGCTGACATAGATTTTAATTCTTCCCTAGATAGATGCATTTAAAAAAAATCCCCAAAGTTCTCATTTTTAAGTTTAATAAAACCTCAGGCATGTATTTATGGAAGAATGTTAACTGAATTATGTTAAGCAAATAACAATATCACATAATATGGAATAATGTAAATTATATATTTTCTCTATTATACAACATAAATATAATAATATACTGTATACCTGAAAATTGCTAAGAGAGATTTTACATGTTCTTGCCTCAAAAAATGTATGTGAGGTAATGCGTATGTTAATTAGCTTGACTTAGCCATTTCACGATGTAAACATACATCAAAATATCATGTTGTACACCATAAACATATACAATGTTTTACTTGTCAAATAAATAAAAAGATTATAAATGATCTCACTTCATAAATTACATTTTAGTCTAAACTGCATTCACTGTTACTTTTCTAACTGAATTTTTTTTAAGTCATATGTCCTCGTATATTATCTTCCTAGTTGTATAGTTCTCATTATTGTGCACTAAAATTGGAAAAATACTGTCTTGTTGGTAGAAGAAGAAAATTACTCTGGATAAAATTTGGAATTTATTGTTTGTAATTATTTAGAATGTCTACCTAGTATGATTTACATGAGGACTTAAAATAAATAGACAAGAAAATTACTAGAAAATAACATCTTTGGACAAGGAAATTTACTCTGTCATTAACGTTTACTTAAGAAAAAGCTATGTAATCAAAGCCAGGAAGTCACAGTATACTTTGGAAGGGATGTTAAACTCTTTTTGTCTGCCACTATTTGGACATAGTTGCATCCATGTGCTTTTTTATTCACTTTTTAATTTATTTTAGGGCCATATGTTGTAATAAGAGCACCCACATTATGTACCACCCACATCATATAGGTTATAAAATGGAGACAAACTATTCTTTATTTTTTTCTTCCTAATCAGACAAAATAGCAAATATAGATATCTCCTTTTTGCCTTTTTGTGTGAACATACAACTCATTGTAAGCAAAGTTTTGCATGTCTCATTGTGAAAACAAATTGAGCTCAGGTTAATTTTGCAGAATATCATAGAAAAGAAAGAGGGTAAACTTCCACTACTGATCCTTGTGCTGGAGGCAGTTGTAGATCTTAGAGCTATGTGTTATCACTGGCATCATAATCTGGAAGCAAAAGAGGAGATGGCTCTAAGAAATAGAAATGGACAGTCAGTCTGACTGTATCTGAATAATAATGCCAAGATATGTAATGATGGAATATAGCAACTGCCTTTGGCCACATTTGTTCAATTCTAGAAAAATCGATCTTAATCCAGAGACGTGCTTCCCTTTGAGTTATCTGGGTTTGAGATGGCTATGTGTTGGTTATATCATATGATGTTTTTCTGTGGCTTAAAATTCACCTTTCTTTATTCGATAAGTCTGGGGTAAGACCTAGGTGGTTATAATTTTTAAAAGCTCTACAGGTAACTCTGATGTATAGATTGAGAGTTATCAGGTTAACCTTCTCTGTGATAAAAGTTGTCTCAATTTTCCATTAAATTCAGGATGAAGCTGCTTTCCCATCGAGAGACTACTAATTTATTAAACAATGTCATGCTGTAAACATTAGAATATTTACATTGGTGGACTTTTTGGGTAGAGAGTTATATGCTGTAAACATTAGAATATTTACATTGGTGGACTTTTTGGGTAGAGAGTTATAGCCCATTTCTTGTACAAGTAGGCAGTTCCTTTCAGTGGAGGCATGAGTATGAGTATAGATTTGGAGAATTAGAGTTTGGAACCATTAGCCAAATGACAACATAAAATACATAAAATCAGCCTAATTGTCAGAAATAATTTCCAAGTAGCAGAAATTGAGTTTTATAACATATGTTATGCACTCAGTAAAGAGAAATCCTGAGAATAGTTGTACAAGAAAATAAAACTATAGCCTAAAATATGAAAAATTCAGTCAGTCTGTCTTCTTGCTACCTGCTGTACACAATGCTTTTACTCCAGATGTTTCAGTCTCATGGACATACATTGCACAGGACACACTTCTTAACAGAATGGTTGAAGTTTTCATTACTCATATAGGTATTTTGTTGCAACACAGTTGCCACCTCACAACATTAAACCTGTGCAGGAAGGGGAGTTTTGAAATACAAGGACCTCTAATTTTATTCAACAAAATGTTTGCTTCTATATGAAAAGAGAAACAAACCTTTATTTTGGCAGCAAATGTTTCCAAAGGAAGCAAATGTTTTAGTGACTGTGGCCAACATAAGTGTTTTCTTTTAGGCAGTTAAGGCAGACAAATATTTTCGTAGCATTTTCAGAATGTTTCCACCCTTTATTTTCACAGAGAGAGTCTCTCTCCTTCCCACCCATCACCCTATGGAAATATTTTCAGAACGTATTTTGACCATGAAAACAACGAAAACATTTTGCATGTGTTGTCTTTATAAGAGTTAAAAGGATGTTCTCAATGTTTAGGAGAAAGAAAACAAGATGACAGTCAGGATGCGACAACTGAAAGAATACTAAAAGCAGCAAAACTGAGTTCTAGCTTTTACTCTGATACTTACCTGCTAGGTGACCATTAACTGAACAACTCGCCTTTTTGGCTTTCAGTATTAATCAGCAAGATGAGGGAGTGCCATTAAATGTTACCCAATCTACATTTTTGCATTTTCTTTTCATAAAATGATAGTCATATAATTAATACATGTGCCTTTTAACATGAACATACCCTATCTATATTTTTGTAAATTTTATTGTGGTAAAAACACTTAACATGGGACTTATCCTCTTAACAATTTTTGATTATATGAGTTTGACTATTTTAGATAACTCATGTACGTGGAATCCTGAAGTATTTGTCCATCTGTGACTGCTTTATTTCATTTAGCGTATCCTCACAGTTCATTCCTGTTGTCACATATTACAGATCAAAAACAACCCATGTCATATTTTTAGTTTTTCTAATGGCAAATTCTTCTACATCTGTGTTTTGTTTTAGGAATAGAATCAAACTAATAAAATACACATAGTATTCTAAAACCTGGATAAAGCCTTGCCAGCTGTGTGTACTGATCTTCTAGCAGCTATAGATGAATTCAACCTTTTCCCACTACAACACAATTACCTCTAAAACCAGTCCAAAATATTTCCTTCTTTGCCTCAGCTTCCCAGATAGAACAAGTAAAACTACTTGAATCTATTTTGAGTTCATTTTCTATTTCAACTTTTTTGTAGATTTAGGAGGTGCATGTGCAATTTTGTTACAAAGTTATATTGCGTGATGCTGAGGTTTGAGATACAAATGATCCTGTCACCCAGGTAGTGAACATAGTATCCAAATTAGTTTTTCCAGCCTTGGCTCTTTCCTCCCTCTCCCCTCTAGTAGTTCCCAGTGTCTATTGTTGCCATCTTCATGTCTGTGAGTACCTGATATTTAGCTCCCACTTATAAGTGAGAACTTGCAGTATTTTGATTTTCTGTCCCTGTATTAATTCACTTAGGACAATGGCCTCCGGCTGCATCCATGTTGCTGCAAAGGAGATTATTACTTTCCTTTTTATGGCTGCATAGTATTTCATGGTGTATATGTACCACATTTTCTTTATTCAATCCACTGTTGACGATCACCTAAGTTGATTTCATGTCTTAGCTATTGTGAATAGTGCTGTGATGAACATATGAGTGTACATGTCGTTTTGGTAGAATGATTTATTTTCTTTGGATATATACCAAGTAATAGGATTTCTGGGTCAGATGGTAGCTCTGTTTTAATTTCTTTGAGAAATCGCCAAACTGCTTTCCCCAGTGGCTGAGCTAACTTACATTCCCACCAACAGTTTATAAGTGTTCCCTTTTCTCTGTAGCCTTGCCAGCAAAAGTTTTTTTTTTTTTTTTTTTGACTTTTTAATAATAGCCATTCTGAGGGGAATAAGATGGCATCTCATTGTGGTTTTGATTTGCATTTTCAAGTTAAATTTGACAAATAAGAAAAAAGTGAACATAAACCTTAAATGAATCATTAATAGTACTTTTTCACTATACAACCATTTGTGGTTCAGTACTATTAGGTTCCCTTTGGAGTTTTGAGTTTAACTCAAACAGTACTCATAAGAGGTTTAAGAAAAGCAAAATGCCATGCCCATTATGTACTATACCGGTGAAAGCAAAACGTTACAATTAAGTAAACTATAGCAATTTAATAGTTCAAGATTCTTAATTATAATAGTACTACCATTAATAACTGCCAAATTATTACACAGGATTGTTAAAGACTATGTACCAGGCACTACTCTGAAGGCATATTTTCTCTCTCTCATGTATGTTTGTGTACATGCATGTGTGCATGTATACGTGAGTGTATGTATATCTTTATTACAGTTCTGCATGCTTCCAATTTACAGATTAGGAATATGATTCCTATAGACATTAAAAGACAGATGGTATATGTGAGCTGGTATAGCTGATAGATAATAGTTTCAAAATGTGGTCTGCCTGATAGTAAAATAATTTAAACTACTTATGTGTTTGTCACAAAACAGTGGCAGATAACAACTTTATAATAATAATAATAATAATACAATAGATGGGTGAAGGGTGTGAGCCAGACAGTTTCATCAATTCCTAGAGACCTTTTCACTTGGACGCTAGAATGAGAGTAGGATAGAAGCAATCTTGATTGCCCTGAAAAATGATCTGTCCAGAGCTAGGCTCCAAAGTCAAACTCTGGTCATAATTCTTGGAGATCTATTTGGTGCCTTATGACTTAGAAGGCCACAAGGTGCTCTCAGCCCATTAGTGTGTCCTAAATGGAGAGAGTGCTGGCCCTGCTCTGGCCTGGCCATTGTTGATCTCTGCCTAGTTCTGAGTGGCAGTTAAACCCCTGTGATTGCAAGACAGAAAATAATTTAACAAAGTTACAGGAAGATGTAGCTGTGACATTTTATGTATATGGAACAACCCTTTAGCAAATGAAGGAAGGTTTCAGGGAATGGCTTTTAAAAACTTATTTGTTTTTAAGGACTGCTGTTGATTTATAATTGCTTCTAAATGAGACGTTTTCCTTTCTGGGTCAACGTTTAGAACTCACTAATAGATAATGAGTGCCTACTATAAGCCCAGCCCAGCACTCTTTTTTCTCAGCATCAAAGGTGGATGTAAGTAAGTGTAAAGATAAGGGCTTACTCAAAGAAATTGAAATACAGTTGGGAAAAAGAAAGATTAATTAAATTTTTAAATATGGGAGTTGCATGAGAATATCCAATAAGGATGTAAGAAATGCCACAACGTGGATGAGTGCAATGAGCAAATAAAATGTCTAACTTCAGAGCTATGATTGGACACCTAACTCCTAACCTTGAAATCTCATCAATATATTTAATCTTGTATTTTTTTGGTATAAACTATTATGCATAATTCTTTTCCACCACTGAGTCAACAAGTGGTACCTTAGTCTTCTTTCATGTCATCTTGTCTTCTTCAGAGACTCTTGTTTTATGTCAATGACATGAAACTTAATAACCAAAATTATCAATTGTAATAATGCACCAGTATTTACAGATATGAGTACCATATAAATATTCAAAATGGGCATTGCCCAATAGAAATATAATGTGGGTCACAAATGTTACACGTAATTTCAATATTTCTAGTGGCCGCATTTAAAAAGTAAAAAGAAACAGGTGAAATTAATTTTAACAAGTTTTGTTTAACCCAGTATAGCCAAAATATCATTGCAAAACATAATAACATAAAATATTACTGAGATAGTATGCATTATTTTTATTTATTTATTTATTTATTTATTTATTTATTTATTTATTTATTTTGGAGACCGAGTCTCGCTGTCACCCAGGCAGGAGTGCAGTGGTGCAATCTCGGCTCTCTGCACCCTCTGCCTACTGGGTTCAAGTGATTCTCCTGCCTCAGCCTCCCGAGTAGCTAGGACTACAGGCGCCCACCACCACGCCTGGCTAATATAGATATATATTTTTTTAGTACAGACGGTGTTTCACCATATTGACCAGGTTGGTCTCAAGCTCCTGACCTTCTGATCCACCCGCCTCGGCCTGCCAAAGTGCTGTGCTGGGATTACAGGCATGAGCCACTGCTCCCAGCCTTTTTTTTTTTTTTCCCTAAGACTTCAAAATCCAGTGTGTATTTTACAATTGCACATCACAATTTAGATTCACCACATTTCAAGTGCTCAATAGCCACATGAGGCTAATGGTTACCTTATTGGGCAGCAAAACTGTGGACTCAAACAGGCAAATACGAATTCAAGCTATGTGGCCTGACACAGTGGCTCAAGTCTGTAATACCAACACTTTGAGAGGCCAAGGCAGGAAGATCACTCGGGGCCAGTAGTTCAAGACCAGCCTAGGCAACATAGTGAGATCCCATCTCTAAAAAAGAAAATACAAAAATTAGCCTGGTGTGGTGGTCCATGACTGTAATCTTAGCTACTTGGGAGACTAAGGAAGAAGGATGAATCCCTCAAGTCAGCCCAAGAGTTTGAGGCTGCATTGAGCTATGATTGTTCATACCACTGCACTGTAGCTTTGGTAAAAAAAAAAAAAAAAAAAAAAAAAATTCAAGTTCAAGCTGTGACCTTGTGCAAGCTATTTAACCTGCCTTTGCTTCATGTTTCTTTTCTAAAAAATGGAACAATAGTACCTAAGATGTTACAATAGATACAATAATAGTACCTAAGATGTAAGTACTCTCGTTGTTCCCTTTTTTAGAAAAATGGAATGATTGAGGATTAAATTAAGTGATTATGTATAAAGGCTCAGAACAGTGTTTGGCACATAATAAGTGTGAAGTGCTTATTATCTTTACTTTACATTATGTAATATAAAACAAGGCATATTTTAATATATAGGTAAATTCCTATATTTTGTTTATAACTATTATTATCGTTGATTTTTAAAATGAAAAACAATTTGAATGAAAGAAGTGAATCATTTATCTAAATTAGAAATGTAATAAACTATTTCTTTATGCATAAACCCATCCTCAGAAATATAATAAACTAATTCTTTAATGCATAAATCCATCCTCACTAAACAAGCAAATAAAATTAAGTGACCATAGATTTAGCATATGGCTGAAGAGTAATATTTGCAAATATTTTACATCACAGGTAGATGATTTATAAGAACATTGACAGTTATATTCCTGGCATAGATGCATTATTAGCACGTTAATGTTTTGGAAAGGCATTCTGTTTCTGCACATCATGTTGTCTGTACCTTCCAATGTGAAAACATACTTGCTGTGAATCATTCCTCAGAATTGTTCTTGCTTAGGAAACCAGCAGTTACTGAGGAGTCATCTTTGACTTTATGTTTTCACTTTGGATTTTTAAATTTAAGTAAATCTTTCAAAGGATACTACTTGGCTTATAGTTATGAATTGCCATAAATTTTAATGAAATATCAAATTATGTAAAGATGACCTAAACCATTTTACTCATATGCCAGTATTTTCTCTTCAGTACTTGAATATTTAATTTTTGCCTGCCTGTTGAATAGCATTTCTCTCAAAAGTGTATGATCTTCTATTCTGATTTAAGTAAAATAAGTTTTGTCTTTGTTGCTCTTAATCTAGAATATTTTGATATACATATTACTTTAAAATATTGTTTCTGGTTATAGAAGCTGATTACTTAGCTGCTTTGTGTTTCTTTTACCCATGTACTTGGAGACCTATAAAAATAATCAGCATTTTAAATATTTTCATCATATCAAAAGTTATATCTGGCAACATTGTACATTAGCTACCAACATATGCATGAGTACTTTACTTATTTGGAGATTTCCTGCTCACGTTATAATAAAAACACCTTTGGATTTGAAGCTGTCTACCTTAAATGGAAATAAGAAAATTGTTGCTTGAAGTGCAGCTGGTTTAGCATGCTATTCATTGACATTTCTGGACAGGTAACATACAGAAAGAGAATTCCTGATAATGTAGGAAGGTAAATGGCAGAACTGAGACTCCTAAGGGATGAGAGTTGCTATTGAGTTCCCATAAACCATTCCAATCATTCCAATTGGTATTCCCACCCACAACAGAAAAGACAGGAAAAACTGATCCGTATGGAGGCAAGTGAAAGATTCCATGGTATTATCACAAAAATCCTGTAATATTAAACCATAAGGCATAGAGGAGGTCTTTTAGCCTAATATCTTCAGCTTATAATTATAGAGGGATGATATTCAGAGGGGTTAGATAATTTTCCCAAGATCACAGATATAATAATGCGACTCCCAAATCTATTGTAACACTCTCATGCATCTATGCTCATTTTCACAACTGCTAAATGTTAAGAAAAATGGCTTTCTACATGTTTTGGTACATAAACATGTTTTTCATAGTTAAATTTTGCCAAAACCAGATACATTATCATGTCTTCCTTCATGATTTTTCATAGAAAATGTAATGGTTTTATCTTCAATTACATAAAAAAATGAAAATGACAAACTCAAAAAGAATTATTTGATTTAGAAAATATTACCACAATGCTTTCCTTTCAGACAATCATGTGCTGGTAAATGTTTAACAACTGGCTGGGGGTAGAGCGGGAAGGGGTGGAATGGAGCCGTGATAGGATTTGCTGATTTCTGTGGTGTGAATACTGCCACCATGGCCAGTTTCAAGCGACCAACATGAGGTCCTCAATATGAAGTTGGGAATTGATGCACACAGTTGGTGCTTGCAAGTGGGCACAAGCTGATTTAATCCATCACTGTTTTCAGAGCACAAACAACAAACTTGAGGTCCAATTTGGGATCTTTTTTTAAATCTCGGTTGAATCTTGATTTTCAGTTTATATACATATATGTGTACTCATACATTTGACCCCTGAATTTTATGTTTTTGCCTACATTCTCTTTTAACCTAATATACACTGCTTTGGTAATCGATCACTATTTCTTCACATATTAAAGGCATTTGAATTATAACATCTAGTTCATAGGAGGATGTAAACCCTAACCTTAATCAGTGCATTTCAGGGAACAAGAGCAAAACGAAAGAGAAGGAATTTCCTAACAATTCATACATAGTGAGATTTGAGAAAAATCTCCATGCCTTTGCCTTTGACTTTAGGTTCTAAATAATATAATATACTTCCCTAAGGAACATCTTCTGTCTATATCCCACACTCCTACTCACTCCTTCAAGAAGTAAAACTGTAAAAAATAATGTCGTTTAAAGTAGAATCTTGAAAAATAAACAGTAAGCTTCCAGTGTAATGTTTCAGAGGACAGAAAGATCTTGTATTCATTGCAATTTATCTGGACCACAATTTACTTAAGACTTTCTGTGATCCTCTTGAAGGTGATTAATCACCAATTTTAGAGCACCAACAATTGCACAATATTAATGTTTAATTAGCAAAAGGGAAGCACCTGGAGTGTGGAGGAAGTGACTCTAAGATTAGACTATATGCTTTCAGGTTATAACAAAAGACAAATTTAATGACCATACTATTTATCCTTAGGTAAAATATAGTTGATAAGTTGTTAGATAGCCTCAACTCAAGGAAAGTACAAAGAGTTAGTAACCTTTTGCATGCTTATTTCATTGCCGACGTTTTACCAATAAATACCAATGGGGCATATTTGTGAGCTTTCCTATCCTTCCAACACAAAAGCAGGCAGATTGTGCTTGGAATGATGAGACAGATCTATGACACCATCAGTTTGATGTGTCATGCTTTGCACTTGACACGTTGCTTCTCACCAAAATAAATTAATTAGTCTTCCCCCACCTAATTCTCTTCTTCATCAGTCTTCTTGTATTCAAATGGAAAAGATTATTCTAAATGCTTGCTTAACACCTTTCCTTTGCTGCCTCTTTTATATTCATAATTATCCTTTTACAAAGTATAAAAAGATTTAAAATGATTATTCTTGGCAGGAGGCCCAAGGTGAAATCCTGTTGTATTTAATGTGTAAATTATAATGTGTGCAGTTTTGAAGAAGGGTTTTGGTGAAATGCTCATGAAACTGCTAAAATTTAAAGGAAACTGTCAAAGAGTTTACACTCTTTCGTAGCTAATATTAATTGAAAAACATCTCATAATATGTTATATCTGAAGGGTAAATGGATAGTTTAAGTTAAACACAGCCATTAACTTTCTGGAAGACAGGAAGATAAAGGATTACAATAGCCTCTCAGCAAGAGTTTAGGAAAATGCAAAACCCCTTCCTTTCCTCAGTTACTTTGCAGCGTATTTGAAATGATTAATTTTCCTGTGACAATTAAGATAATTAAAGAAATGAGAATTAAGGAGAAACTGTGTTACCTGGCTGACCTTGCTAACAACTGACCTTGCTTCCCCACTTTTCCAACTGAACTTGTGTATGGCTTTTCTGACCAAATGCATTTGAAGCAAATACAATCCTTTCATCTAAATAGAAAACTAAAGTTAAACATTTTTTAATTTTTATATCCTGCCAATTTTCAAAAAATCTCCCTTTCTAAATTTAGATTGTAAAAATATTCAGTGTGCTTGTCTCCTGTTGTACTAATTAACAGGTGGTAACCCTGCCACCTGTTAATTTTGGTATTTTAAACCAGGTAAAGTGGGGTTGATGAAAAAAATCAGTATATTTGGATCTTATTTCTACCTCCAAAACTCCAGAGAAAACTCACAAAAGTGCTTACAATAGCTCAGTACAAAGTATCCTTCCTTCCTTCCTTCCTTCCTTCCTTCCTTCCTTCCTTCCTTCCTTCCTTCCTTCCTTCCTTCCTTCTTTCCTTCCTTCCTTTGTACCAAGAACTATGTTAGACACAATCAAGGAATACTTACACGATAAGATACAATCCCTACTAACAATAAACTTAAGAGTCTAGACAAGTAGCTATATTTAATTTAATTTAATTTAATTTTTTACAACAAGCAGAGTGGGACAAACTTCTCACTTTACCATGGTGCTGACATTAAATAATTTAAATTGATAAAATGTCTAAAAGGATGAAAGTACTGTGCACCTGCAGGAAATGCCTGGAGCTGGAAAGGGTGTTAGTGTGAAGGTTATCACAAGTTCTCTCATGAAGTGGAGGTTTCATTGTTTAGTCTATCTACCCCATTGATGAACTTCAATGGCCAAAAATATTTTAGAACTTTAAATCTTCAGAGGTTTTCACCTTGAGAAATATTATTTATTCTGCAAAAAGAGAAACAATCAACAGTTTTTTTTTTTTCTACTGAAGATTGGCTTTTAAATTCTACTTAATAGGAACATGTTCATTGAATTTGTCTTAGAAAAAGTCTTCACTGATGACTACTTTTCATTTCAGGATATAAAGGTGTATTTTTATCTCCTCTTGCCTTCAGGGCATGTTATTTAATAGCGTATTTGTGATCTTCTAGCCTGTTGTGCCAAAAAATAGCATACCCTCAAAGCAGAAAATAGATAATTCCCAGAAGGAGAAAGTCCAAAGACAACAAATACATACACCGAGCTTGTCCAACCCACAGCCCGGGGGCCACATGTGGCCGGGACAGCTTTGAAAGTGATCCAACACAAATTCGTACACTTTCTTAAAGCATTATGATATTTATTTTATTTTATTTTATTTTTTTAACTCATCAGCAATCGTTAGTGTTAGTGTATTTTATGTGTAGCCCAAGTCAATTCTTCCAAGTGGCTGAGGGAAACCAAAAGATTGGACACCCCTGACATACACTAGGGGATTCTGTCGCAGAAGTTATTTTCTAAAACAGGAATTATAGTAATACTAATAAGAGCAATGGTCTAAAGTCATGGTACAAAATAAAAGCAAAAACACACAATATATACATAATCTCATTTCTCATTTATAAATACAATCCCCTCATGTAAATTTCAAAGAGGTTTTTAATATGTTTTCTATTCTCTTTCCTTACCCATATTTGAGGATAAATGTTGTGGTTTTAGGCATTAAACTGTGAATGTAAGTGTGTTCTACACAGTGAACACATTTACTGACAGTAACAATATGGTTTTACAGTTTGAGCTGTGTCAGGGCATTTTTCTTACCCTGAACAGAACTGATCGCTAAACTGTGGGTTTAGTCATCAGGACAATACCCATCCTATCCTTATAGGCCTGTACATCTGAACAGGATTTGAATCTAAAGTTAACTAATGTATAAACTACTGGAATTTGATTTCATGCGTATTTTTGTATTAGAAGTCAGCTTTTAGTTACTTGGAATACATTGCCCTTTTTGCAACATTGTCTTGTTGCTAGGTAGGAACTATATATTCAAATTATCATTAATAGTATCAAAGGGACTCTCGCATTACATGGAGATCCACAATGGTCATGGCCACTGTTGATTTCATTTAGCTTCAGAAAATTGCAAAACATTCCATGGTGAGTCAAAAGTACTCATAATGGGATGTAAAAAAGCAGAATCTTAAATAAGCAAATGATATTGTTTTATTCTTTCTATGTTTAAACAAAAGATATGTTAGAGGTCTGGGGGGAAATATAATTTTAGGAAAAGGTTCTCTTTTATAGAAAGGGTTTATTTATATTGAGTCACTGGAAGCTAGAAGGAAATAGGAAAATAATCTTTGTCAGCTGTTGGATCTTGGTAGGTTTATTTACTTAAAATAGTGAGAGAAAAGGAGATTTTAACAAATTGGGTAACTGAAAGTGATACTGCTGTTGACTAGGAAAAGTTAAAAAAGGGGAAAATATAACTTCAGAGACATCCCTATAAAAACATTATCAAAGTAATTGTAGAGTGCTAGCACTACTATATCAGATGACTATTCATTTAAATTGGAAAATTTTTGCTCAAAGATGTTGAGCAAAAAAAAAAAAATGTTGGTTGTTTCTTTTTTTCCTTTTGTACATTATTACATTATGAAGAATTTTAGAGAGAGGAGCTGTCAATTCCTCAGAATTCTTTGAGTCAAATCATTTTGGTACCAAATAGCAGATGAAACTAAAGCATAGAGAGGTAGAGTTTCTCAGGGTCACAAACTGAATCAATGGCATAGGTAAATTCAAGCACTGTTTTTGAGTCCACAGTTTATTTCTGGTTTGTTGTATTGTGCTACCTCCTGGAAACTATAATTTAGAAAGAAAAATGACTTTTTAGGTATATTAGTCTGTATCCAGTTTCCTGGAATGAATTGTCTTAAGAGATACTTGTGATATTTGAATCTACCCAAATTTACCTGACTTCAAGTTTGAAGTGAGGGAGGGAAAAAAATAGATCTTATTTATTTATTTTAAAATTTCCGCAAAATACACAAAACATAAAATGTAACATCTTAACTATTTTTAAGTGTATCGTTCATTTGTGTTAACAATATTCACCTGGAAATTTTCTTCTTATGATATCTAATTGCTCAGGAGCATTTCCACTGCCATGGCAACTTTGAAGATCTTCATGAGTGTTTATTAAAGTCTAGCAATTTATCCATAATAATACCATAAAGAACGACAAAGAAAATTATGATTTACTTCTCTATTTCCCAGTCAACTGCTATGATCTATTCTGTCCTTGATGAAAATCGTCTTTATTAGTTTGAAAAAGGAAAGAGGTGTGGGGCAAAGATTTTGGGGGGAGAAATGCCTTACAAATGTTTTCCTGTCAAAGTAAGGAATGGGGAAGGGAAAACAATGAGAAACAAATATGCATATAAACATGAAAATACATTGCAGTTATATTAAGAATAATTACAGTTGTGAAATTAAAATGCAAAGCTTGAACTCCTTAATCCTGCCTTAGAAGTAAGGACATCTCAAGATGTAAATTAAGTGTGTGTTATAGATGTAGGAGATAGTTGAGAGAGTTGGTAGTTCTAGTATTCAGGTGAGGGAAGTTTTACAATTCATAAACTTCATGATGTATCCCTCTAGATTTTTTTTTCTTTGACATTCAAAATGATTTCAGTGGAAAATGTAAATCTATTAATAACTGCAAACATAGCAATAATACTGTCTTATAATTGTATATAACTTTTAAAGAACTGTGGTAAAATACATATAACATAAAATGTATCTTCTTAACTATTTTTAATTGTACAGCTCGGTAGTGTTAACTATATTCACATTGTTGTGCAACAGACCACGGGAACTTTTTCATCTTGCAAAAGTGAAATTCTATACTCATTGAACAACAGCTCCCCATCTTCCCCTCTTTTCAACTCTTGGCAACTACATTCTTACTTTTTGTTTCCATGAATTTGACTACTTTAGATACTTCATGTAAGTGAAATCATACAGTATTTGTGTTGTTGTGACTTCACTATTTCACTTAGCATGATGTCCAAAAGTTTCGTCTATCTTGTAGCATGCATCAGGATTCCCTTCCTTTTTAAGTTGTTTAGCCCTTTTAACCTTGAAACCGATATTCAGATATATTGACTAATTACACACATGTATCAGTTGGAGAAAATGCTATGGCATTATGCATAAACTGTGTGTTTTATTTATTTATTTTTCAATTTTCCGTAGGACCAATCCTGCAACTTAATATAACTTAAAATAGAAATTAAAACAGACAGATAGAAAGTGAAACTATGAAGTATCTTTTGAAGTTAATGAATCGTCTGCATTTGACCTGAACTATAGCATGGTAATAATGATCGAATTCATAATTATTAAGTTTACATCTCTAATCCTAATGTGGTAAAAAAAAACTTCTATAGTAGTGATGTGATTTGCCTGAGGTCACACAGCTCAATATGGCAAAACTAGTATATTAGATTTCTCTTGCTATACAACCAATTGTGATGGACAGCAACTGAAAATAGCACCCATTTATTATCTTGCAGTTCTTTATGTTAGAAGTCTGGATGGGCTTGACTGTGTTTTCTTCTAGAGTCTTACAAGGCTGAAATCAACGTGGTAGTGAGGCTGGGCTCATATTGGAAGCTCTGGGGGCAATAACTGGCTCAAAAGCTCATTGAAGTTTTTGGCAGAATTTAATTCATTATGATTGTAGGGCTTATATTGCTGTTTCCTTACTGGCTGTCAGTACAGGGCTACGTTTGGCTTACTGAAGTCATTTGCATTCCTTGTTGTGGCCCCTTCCATCTTCAAACCAGTAGTGGTATGTTCTTTGTTTTTCTTTCCACTTTATTTATTTATTATTTTTGAGACAGTATTTTGCTCTCTCACCCAGGCTGGAGTGCAGTGGCACGATCATAGCTCATTGCCACCTCAAACTCCTAGGCTCAAGTGATCCTTCTGCCTCAGTCTCCTGAGTAGCAAGGACTACAGGTGTGTGCCATGATGTTCAGCTAATGTTTTAATTTTTTGTAGAGATGGCTGTCTTGCTACGTTGCGCAGGCTGGTCTCAAACTCCTGGCCTCAAGTGATCCTCCTGCTTCAGCCTCCCAAAGTGCTGGGATTACAGGCATGAACCACCAGACCTGGCTCTCCTCTCCACTTTCAAAGGGCTCACATGATTAGATTGGCTCACCTGGATAATCTCATTTTTTATTAACTCAGAGTCAACTGATTCATTATTTTAATCACATTGGCAGAATTTCTTTTGCTGTATAATGTAACGTAATCTTGGGCATGATAGCTCATGATAGTTAGAATTCTATTAAGTAGGGCTGGAAATCTTGTCATGGAGACAATTTTGGAATTCTACCTACTGCAACTGGGATTAGAACTCAGATTTCACTTTAAGTGCTTTCCACTGCACTACCTTGAATATCTACGATTGTTCAAGGTACTTTTATTTTAAGATTAGTTGCTAATATTTATCCATGAAGAGCAAAAGTTTAAAAGGAGTTTAAGTCAGCAATGAAACTAGCTTCTGAGTTTATTGATTGAATGTGTGCTTCCAGACTATATCACTATCCATAGAGACTAATGCAGGCAGGTTAATAGTGATCAGCTTTCTGATGGCCTTGCTCAAGTTCCTAAGATATACTAAATTGTAATATTAACACCATGCTGCTGCATTTTCTGATTGCCATTCAAACTTGAAATGCTAACTGTTGAGGTTATCATGGAATTATAGACTGACAATATTACAGTCTACAGGCTGATGGTTACTGATGAGACTTCATTTATGGGCATGGAAAACATTATTTTGGCTAGTTGCAATAGTATCCTTCTTGCTGGTATTAACATGTCCTTTGCAATAACCATTAAAGAAAGTCTATTTGATGACACAAAGGAAAAGTCAGTGACCTTTAAAAAAAAAAAAAGCAGCGGCAGCAAATTACACAGAAGCCTTCCCAAGGCAGTGGAGCTTAACAAAACATGGCCCCAGGAAACCTAATACCTTGAGATGTTTCTTCTGTGGTCAAATACTATGGTTAGCATGTAGTAAATTCACTAGTTTAGCTGGAATGGCGGACTCATTTAAGTAGTAATTGGAGAAAAGGCAAGAAAGAAATATTGGAGCAGGTTACCAGACTACAGCATTTTGACTTTGTTTTGTATGCAAGTCAGAAATATTGAAGGTTCTGGAGCAAAATATGACATAATGAAAGGGATATTTCAGCAAAATTCATTGCAGTTTATTTAGAATGGATTGGAACACAGTGAAGCAACCTGGGATGAAGGCTTGAATGAGAGTGTCAGAAGTAAAAAAAATGGAGAGAAGTGAAATATTGCAACACATATTATAACGGAACAAAAATACTGAAGACTCTAAATGAAAGGAGAGGACAAGGAGAGAAGTTTATAGTTTTGGCAACTGAGAGCGTTCCTATATTTCTGACAGAACAGAAGAAGATTGGAAAGTGGGATCTGAGGGAAGAATATGCAGAATGTAAGGTGCCAGTGGAATGTGTCCAAATGTGAATGTTAATTTCTTATCCATTAGTCAGAAGTTTTCCACAGTGATGCTTTGTAAACTCAAGAATAACTTTGTTTTACAAATATTGTGTCTGACAGTGATATGATACACAATAGAATAGGAAATATTTATTTAATTTGATTCACTCTAAGATTTACTAAGGTGCGGCTGGGCGAAGTGACTCTTGCCTATAATCCCAGCATTTTGGGAGGCCAGGGAAGGCAGATCACTTGAGGCCAGGAGTTTGAGACCAGCCTGGCCAACATGACAAAACTCCATCTCTACTAAAAATACAAAAAATTAGTCAGGCGCGGTGGGGCACGCCTATAGTCCCAGTTACTTGGGAGGCTGAGACACAAGAATCGCTTGAACCAGGGAGGCAGAGGTTGCAGTGGGCTGAGATTGCACCACTGCACTCCTGCCTGGGTGACAGAGTGAGACTCTGTCTCAAAAAAAAAAAAAAAAAAAAAAAAAAAAAAAAAAAAAAAAAAAAAGATTTACTAAGGTGCATTGATCCTACTGAAGTTAACAGTACTTACACAAGTAGAAAGAGAAAAGGTTGCTAATAATTCAAGTCATACGCTAGCATTTATGTTATAAAATCATTGTTAATTATATGAAGGTCTTTATCAGAATTCAGTGAATTTAGGACAAAAAGTAAACTTGTGTAAAGGTGCTAACACCAGATTTAGAGCACATTTCATTTAAATAGGGAACAGAGTCAAGTAAATGAAGTATAAAATAGCTTCACAGTTATACTTCCTATCAAGTGTGTAGTCAACCTATAAATTGTATATGCCATCAGATTTCTTTTGTTTTTGAAGGAAAAGAAACAGAAATTCAGTATTAGTGAGAGAAAGAAGCATCACCATTCTAAAACACAGCTATAAATAATTCAATTTATTATAATTATAAGATTAATACATAAACATGGGTCATTCTACATGAGCCTAAACATTTTAACGCATAACCCATTGACAAGTGGAGGTTTTCCTTCATTCCCCTCAACAATCTTATGTTAATTTCCATAATTTGCCTGATACTAATGAAATGCTGGTGTTGATGCTCAATATATCTACGCTTAAGTTTGGAATATGCGTATAAGATCTGAAAAGGGTAGAAAATGCTAATAGAATCTAAATGATCTTCCCTCTGGTGTTTTCTTAAATTCTTTGTATTGATCACGCCTAAAGACATGATGAGCCATACTTTAAGTTCCCATGAACCAAGAGCTGATTGATGCCCAGTTTAACATAAGCACCATTTTATGAGAGTTACCATAGTGATCAGGTTCCAGTTATCAGCTTGAACAATTTAATATATGATTAATGTTAATTGCCCATTTTGCATGGATGACTTCTTCCTGGTTGCTGAATTGGTTGCTGCTGCCTTTGATCTAGTTGGAAATTCAATCCAGTGCAATAGTTAGGCAAGTGATCTGTTTGCCAGCACAGAAAAGATAGATTCAGGTTGCTGTGAGGTCAGAGTTTGTTTCTCTTCATAAACACTGGAAGGTCAGGTAGAGTTTAGCTACCACTGGCATCCTTGAAATGTTGTAATAAATGTCAGACCTAAGAGATTATTATTAATCCACACAGCAATTGGAAGTCTTACTGTTCTGGCAAAATAAAGAGATTCTTATTTAATATAACATGCACATCGAAACTCAGAGCAGCACTCTCATCGTCAGGTAAACAACACCTTCAAAGCTAATGTCATTTTTGGTTTTCTGGCTTCTAATGTACACTAAACAGTGACACATTCAGGGACCATCTCAAGGGATTTTAAATATCAGTGATAACTCTGAAAAGTAAATCCCAGGTCATTGGTAATGGCTTTCACTTCAGGAATTCAATTGCAGTGGTTTTTACAAGGTGCTGCTAATACCACCCTTAACTACCACTATATTCTCAGCAATTTTCACAGACTGTCCTGGGATGTTATAAATGTTTCTTTAAGAAGCAGGAAGACAAGCTTTCATTGAAGGGATGACATAACCTGTGATTCCTTATTAAATCAAGGACTGCTCATATGATTTATATTAAATATCTTTAAGGCTTATGATATCATTAATTAATTAACTGGATTTTTTCTTTGGAACAACAAAAATCACTCATCTTACTCAGTTGCTTACTCCTTGATTCACAAATAGCTGATGACATGAAATAAAAATAAATTCAACAGTCAAATTGAATAATCTTAATGAACCATGTATGAGCTACTTTGTCTATTGCTCAACTTGGAATAGATATATCACAGAATGTATCGTATCTTATTGACACTAGAAGACCTGCTGAAATTCTCTCTTAGGGAATTGCCAATTTTACAAATTTGTAAACTTCAAGGTAATTCTCTGATGGTAATCCACTTCAACTGCAGAAATATGAAGTACTGTTAATATATATTTTAATTTGGTTTATTCTTCAATCTCAGGAATCTGGGTGAGTATTTCATTTCTTCTAAAGAAGTTTACAAAATGAAGGGGAAATCATTTGAAGATAAATTATGTTAAAGGATGACCTGGGCCCAGAGAAATTATGATTATTTGGTGTAATGTCCCTTTAAATAACCTATAAATATTACACTGAATGTGAATTCTATAAAGTTGAATCTCTCCAAGTTTTAGCTGAGCTATTTAATAAGTTTGACTATTTTATGGGGTTGTTTGCCTTGTACCATAACAACTTTCCTTTACAGTGCACATGAGTGATATATTGGCAGAGCCCTTTGGATGGGAACTTTGTAAAAAGGCCTGTTTTATTTTACAGACTTCAAATAATCTTGTAATTAAACTGAAAACAAATAATTGCCAAGAAACAATTATCATTCAATTAAAGAGTAATTACATGGTTATTCATGCCCTGTAAAATAAAACATTACTAAGATCAGTAATGCAATCAACATTTTAGTAGAAGCAGGATGCTAAAATGATGGACCTTTCAACCTATGCTGATTAAATTGTCATCCAAATAACAGTTACCTAGTTAAACCACCACATGTTTATTTGCCTTGATTAATTTGTGAATATCTGCCTGATGCTAATACAGCTCTTAAAGATAAGAAGTATGGCAATATCATATATCAAGAAAGATCCTTCCCAACTTTTTACAGAGTCCTCCACAATCTTTCATCATGTTGTCAGGCTCGTGTTCTTTAAAATGAAATGCAAGAATGTCTAGGAATGTCTTACTATGGAGAATCAGTAGGTGTAATAATCAGAATAAAGCTATCTTATATTTGTATGTAGGTATATTGACTATAAAGCACTTTCACAAACTTCATTCCAATTAATTTACTCTCTGAGCCCAAGTCTTTGTTCCAAAAATAAAAATAAAGAAATCTGAATGTGATATTTGATGACTGATAAATGTAAACAACTTTGGAAGCAGGTATCTCACAACCATACTCACTAAAGGGTCAATCAGAAATTTTAAATAACAGGGCAAACACACATCTCTATAACTAGATCACAAGCTCCTGAAAGGCAAAACCTGTTCTAGGTTCTCACAATATATCAATGAAAAAAATAAAACCAAAATCTTTGCCCTCGTTGAGGTTACATTTTACCCTCTGTGTCACTGATACCTAGCATTATACCACACACACGCTTAATAGGTACCTAGCGCATGTTATTTTAGTAGACGACTGAATAAGTGATATCGTTACTGCATATGTGTGACTGCAGGGGCCTTTATTCCTTAAGAAGATCTTGAAGCTTGTAGGGCTTCTAAGTGAATAAGACAATGGGATCTATCCATAGCCTTCTTTACCGTTGTACACAGATTTGAAGTGATCATGTTTTGAAGCTGCTATAGTTATTGTGAAGCTCAATATTTAAAAAAAATTATATTATGAATAAATGAAATTGGCACTCTGTTCTTGTGGTCAAAGAGACCAGAGTAATTGAAGGAATATTTGGAAACTGTACAAACAGTGAAAGATTGTTTCCTATGTATATTAATTAATTGATTTAATTAACTTTTTGCTGGACCTTACTTTCTACTAGAAACCATGAGAATTGTTCAGGATACAGTAACAAACAAAATCAGACATGTATGCTGTCTTAATGGAGCTTAGATTCTAGTTGGGGAGACTCACAATTAATCAGACCAACAGCATAAAATTATGAACTGAGATGAAAGTTAGGATGGAGAATATGGTCCTCCTGGAGTTTATAACATACGGAATAGATAGTACCAAGCCATTTGTGAAATAAACTGTGAAACCATTTGTTTTTCAAATCTTCACATTTAAGGTAGAACTACTAGACTAAGAGGCCTCTAATGCTTCCCAAGCCTGGGTCAGATTATTGGAAAAGAGTTGCTTCAGATAGAGAGAACTGACCCGGAAATTTGGAACAGAACTAGTTAAACCTTACGGCTTTCAAAGTGTACTGTTAACTGCTGGCAGTCATATGACTCATGACGTGGAAGTAGAGGGAGCATCAGGCTGCTTAGTTCTGGAGGCAGCCTGTCTGAAACTGTTCATGAGAATGAGATAGCACTGAGATGTTTACAGCGGAAAAATACAAAGAATAATCAGGTGTGTTTAAATAAAGTTAGTAGGCTTGAGTTCTGACAAATAGAAGGAAACAAAAAAGTACTTAGAAAGTATAAATTTGATGAAGTTTATTCAATAACATAATGTGCCTTTCTCTGATGCTTGGATATACTCCGATGAACATTTTTCAGTGATATTGGGATCCTTTAGGACATTTGAAATACATAAGATATTTCTGCTTTCAGCATTCCTTAAAAGAGTCAGAAAGCCATAAAATAGGGCAAAGGCAAACACGTTAAAAAACTGAATTAAAGAAAATAAATTATGGCCCAGAATCAAGTAGAAAGAAGCAGAGGAGAGTCCATTTATAAAATTGAAACATTAAATGAGAAAAACAGAATCTTTTGTGCTAGATTGATATATAATATTGATGTACAATGGAAGAAAATAACACTAGCACAGTGTATGAAAAATGAACTGGGTAATGATACCTCCGTGTAAGGTTGCTAGAAGTTGTTTTTCATTTAAAAGCAGAGTTTGTCTTACATTGATGGAGCATTTTGCTATTGCAAAGTTGATAGAGTGAGGTTTAACTTAAATTTCTTTGTAAACCAAAAGTCATTTTGGGGTATGTTCTCTATCTGGACCTCATACATTTTTGCTGCTGAAGTTATTTAATATAGTATTTTGTAGTATTTTGTCAAAACTCGTATCATTCAGCTTTGTAAACTGCATTTCTACTAAAAGGCAACAGCAATATCTTAGGCAACATTAGAAAGTAATATTTGAAATATATTGGGTGACTCGAGAATAACTTGATCCTAATGTTCTATGACTTACAAGTCTCTTCATGTAGTGACAGCTTTAAAATGATATTTTCAGTACCCTAACTCTATTACGGTACAAGATGGAGGCAACAGATACTGACTGTTTATTTCATTATGTTATGAATTAGCATTTGCAATTACAGTTTCTGAACTGTTCATGGGTGAAGAATGTACAAATGCAATGGGTTAGGTTAATGTTATAAGTTTATCATCAACTCATTAGTTAAAAACACCAATCAATCCAAGAGAAAAGACAGCCTAGATTGCAAAGGTGGCAGGTTTTGTTAGTGTGGCCACTCCAAGAGAGAGAGAACTGCTTGTTATACAGCTTGGTTTAAAAACTACATAGGAAAACAAAACCTACTGAGGGTGGTAATCCTTTTTTCCTCATGGGCTCCCAGCAGCTGTGGAAATGCTAATAAACATCAGCTTTTATTCTACACCTCTCAGCTCTTTACCATTCACCTCTGGCATGCTGGGCAGAGACTTAATCACTTCACATTCTATGTAATCTTAATTCTGTGAGTCACTATCTCAGATCTGAGAAGCATTTATTAATACTTCAGATCGAGTGTAGCTTTAAAAGCAGGGGTAACTCAGGGTTTCTCACACAACAGGTAAGCTGTGTTGCAAAGTGCTGTCCTGTAAATGGAATCTAAACTAAAATTGATGCCTTATGGCACTGATGTTTGCCATAACAATAGTGGGGAATTTAGTGGAAAGTAAAGAATAGGTCTCTTAGTAATCCACGAAAATAGTCTTTAATGTAAAATTCTATCACTTTTGGCAATTAAACAAGATTTAAAAGGTAAATGCTGCAAGTGATGGTATGCTCAAAAAGAGTACATTTTTTAACCTTATCTATATTTGTCTGTTTTTCAACAGCTCAAGACCTGGCAGGCCCCCTAAGCGTTCTTTGGGAGTGTTGCAGGAAAATGCCCGCCTTCTACCCCATGCAGTCCCAGGCCTCTTATCGCCAGGACTTATCACTCCGACAGGTAATAAAATCCATCTGATGATCAGCCATGTCTCTTCGTACTGCCCAGCATTTGAAATAAACCAATATTGATCTAACTGCCTTGTCCTTCAGAGCTTTTGAAGCTCTATTAGAGGTTACATTATTGAATTTTTAAAGTGTTCATGAAAACAAGTTTTGTTACTTGAGCGACAAATCAAATGGATGTGATTTTAAAAATTGTCATATCCTTGCAGAAAATCCCTTTCAAGGCCTTATTGTTTGTATGTGTGTATGTTTCTGTGCTAGGGACAGGAATAGAGGCACTGGCCAAAACAGCATCATCTTGAAACCTCCCATAGGGGGCAGCACTCCTGCATACTTAGGTCTCAGTAATATTCTTTCAGTTTCCAGGGGTTCTGGGCATCCATGCATGTTGTCTAAGTTATTACTCTAGGTTAAAAAGTAGACCTAAAATGCATCCTTGGTATAGGAGCCTTATGATTAGAGAAGAAGGTGCAGATGGCCATTGTCCTGAACGATGTCTTAGTGTCTTTCATTGAACACTGTGAAAAACTGGTAAAATTCCAATGTCATAAATTAGCATTGAACTTTGTTGAGTCTCTAAAAAAGTACATAAGAGTACACAAAAACATTTAAAAATAAGCTTAACATTTCTATAATTGAATCTTTAAAAATCATGAAAGCTATTATAACATAGAAAATGAATTTAATAACAATGATATCTTTATATACAAAGATATGAACATTTATAAAGCGTCTGTTGTGTTCTGGGTACTCATTTCTAGGCATTGTAAAAATATATGAGTAGTGGTCCTTGCCACACTAGAATTGGGGAGAAAGGAATGTAAATTAATAATTGCATTAAAGTGTGATAGAGGCCAAAATACAAGCACATACAAGGTTCTATAATATCGCATAAGTGGAAGCAGTTAAATCAATTTGGCAAGTTGGGTAATACTCAATAAGATGGAAACATTGGAGCTGTATTTTGTAGACTGAGCATTGGACGGATGGAGAATCAGTGGAAGAATATTCCAAGCAGATAGAAAAGTACAGATGGATGAGAAAAAGCCTAGCGTGTTATGGGGAGTAGTAGTTAAGTTGAAGAGACTGGAGCAGAGCTTTAAGGTAGAAGGCTTATAGGTGATGTGGTTGGAATAGAAAGGGAGGGAAAGGCCAGCTTTGTGAAACCAGTTTTTGATTTACCATGTTAAGCAATTTAAGTTTTTCCCTTTAAACCAGTGGTTTCCAGAGTGTCTTTCAGGACTTTCCTTACTGGCTGACATAGAAGTCAGGAAGTACTTCCATGCTCCACAATTCTACCTCAGTTAGAATTTTATATGTTCTCCTTCACATATGATTTTGTTTTATTTTATTCTTAAAGAAACTTCTATAGGTAAAAGGAGCCCTTGCTAAGGAACTGAGTAAATGATCTGAAAACAGTTGCCTGGAGGGTAGATAGCAGTGAAGGTAATGAAATGAAGGAATATCAGTTGCTACTGTTCAAAGGAGAAATACTGAGGGCTTGAAGGCAAATTCAATAGAATGGAGAAAAGGTTCTGAGTGCTTCAGTAATTAGAGTTAATCACACTTGATAGTTGATTAAATGTAGAGGCTAAGGTGGTGGTCTAGGATGATTCGTGTCTAGCTTGGATGACAGGCTGGATGATGGTATAATTAACTCAGATCGAGAACTTGGGAAGACACTCGGGCTTTGAGGGGGAAGATAATGAATTTTCTACTTTAAATATTTATAAACAAATTCTGATATAAGAGAGTAGCCCTGTGCATATAAATGAAGATAGAAGGGATAACAGCATCTGAAATATATCTTGGTATTCAATGAATGACCATCTATTTCTTGCCTCCTGAAATACATTCCTAGAGCCTAGAAAGAGTACTATGTAAATAATCAAATCTGTGTCCTGGTTTTGTGGGAATGTACAGATGAAAGAAGAAAAGGATTTTAAAATTGCCTTGAAGCTAAATCATTTTGAGTAAACATTAGTAGGGTATTTGTTGAGGAAAAGCTCTAATAATATGTTAAGTTCTTTTTATGTACTAGCCATGGGTGCCAAGTGTTTTATATACACTTCATGTAATCTTCATAGTAGCCTTATGGACAATGACTTCATTTTTAAAGTAAACAATCTATGGCTCAGTGAGTTTAAATTATTTGCTTAAGGTCACAAAGCAAGTGAGTGGCAGAACTGAGTTTCTGTTTTTAAATTTTATTTAGTTTAATTAATTTATTTTTGCTTGTACATATTGTTTCATCACCCAGGTATTAAGCTCATTACCCAATAGTAATGTTTTCTGCTCCTCTCCCTCCTCCTGCCCTTTCTCAAGTAGACCCCAGAATCTGTTGTTCCTTTCTTTGTGTTCATAAATTCTTATCATTTAGCTCCCACTTATAAGTGAGAACATGTGGTATTTGGTTTTCTATTCCTGTATTAGTTTGCTAAGGATAATAGTCTTCAGCTCCATCCATGTTCCTACAAAAGACATGATCTCTTTTTTATGGCTGCATAGTATTCCAAGGTGTATATATACCACATTTTCTTTTTTCAATCTGTTGTTGATGGGCATTTAGGTTGATTCTGTGTCTTTGCTATTGTGAATAGTGCTGAAATGAGCATTCACGTGCATGTTTATCATATAAGGATATGTTTTCCTCAGGGTATATATACCCAGTGATAGAATTGCTGGGTGGTAGTTCTGCTTTTAACTCTTTGGGGAATTGCCATACTGCTTTTGACAATGGTTGAACTAATTTACACTCCCACCAACAATGTATAAGTGTTCCCTTTTCTCTGCAAATTCATCAGCATGTTTTTTGACTTTTCAGTAATAGCCATTCTGATTGGTGAGAGATGGTATTTCATTGTGGTTTTGATTTACCACAAATCAAATGATCACAAAATCTAATGATACCACAAAATGTAATGATCAGTGATATTTAGCTTTTCTTCATATGCTTGTTGGCTGCATGTATGTCTCCTTTTGTAAAGTGTCTGCTCATGTGCTTTGCCTTTTTTTTTTTTTAAGATGGAGTCTTGCTCTGTTGCCCAGGCTGGAGTGCAGTGGTGCAATCTCGGCTCACCACAACCTCCACCTCCTGGGCTCATGCCATTCACCTGCCTCAGCCTCCTGAGTAGCTGGTACTACAAGCGCCTGCCACCATGCCTAGCTAATTTTTTGTATTTTTAGTGTAGACGGGGTTTCAGTGTGTTAGCCAAGATTGTCTCAATCTCCTGACCTTGTAATCTGCCCGCCTCAGCCTCCCGAAATGCTGGGATTACGGTTGTGAGCCACCGTGCCTGGCACTTTACCCACTTTTTAATGGGGTTGTTTGTTTTTCTCTGGTAAATTTGTTCAAGTTTCTTATAGATGCTGGATACTAGACCTTTGTCAGGTGCATAGTTTGCAATTTTTTTTTTTTTCCATTGTGTAGGTTGTCTGTTCACTCTGTTGATAGTTTTCTTTTGCTGTCTTTAGTTCTATTTATGTGATTAATCACATCTGTTGATTTGAATATGTTGAACCAACCTCACATCCCAAGGATGAAGCCTACTTAATCTTGGTAGTTTATCTTTTTGATGTGCTTCTGAATTCAACTTGCAAGTGTTTTGTTCCGGATTTTTTCATCAATGTTCATGAAGGGTATTGGCCTGAAGTTTTCTTTTTTGTTGTGACTCTTCCAGGCTTTAGTATCAAAGTGATCATGGCCTCACAGAATGAGTTAGGGAGGAGTCCCTCCTCTTTAACTTTTTGGAATAGCTTCAGTAGGAATAATACCAGCTCTTCTTTATACATGTGGTAAAATTTAGCTATGAATCCAACAGGTCTCAGGTTTGTTTTAGTTGGGAGGCTATTTATTATGGATTCAATTTTGGAGTGTGTTATTGGTCTGTTCAGAGAGTCATTTTCTTCCTGGCTCAGTCTTTGTAGGGTGTGTATATCCAGGAATTTATCCATCTCTTGTAGGTTTTAAAATTTTGTGTGTAGAAGTGTTCATAGTAGTTTCTGATGGTTGTTTGGATTTCTATGGTGTCCGTAATAACATTCCCTTCATCATCTCTAATTGTGTTTATTTGGATCTTCTCTGTTTTTTCCTTATTAGTCTAGCTAGTGGCCTATATATTTTATTAAATTTTTCCAAAAAAACCTCCTGGATTTGTTTATCTTTTGAATTTTGTTGCTGCTGCTGTTGTTGTTGTTGTTTCTCAATTACCTTGAGTTCAGCTCTGATTTTTGTTATTTCCTCTCTTCTGCTAGCCTTGGGCTTGATTTGTTCCTGCTTCTCTAATTATATCGGTTGTGAAGTTAGGTCGTTAATTTGAGATCTTTCTAAGATTTTTATGTTTACATTTAACGGTATGAATTTTCCTCTTAATACTGCCTTAGCTTTGTCCCAGAGATTTTGGTATGTTGAGTCTTTGTTCTCATTATTTTCAAAGCACTTTTTGATTTCTGCCTTAATTTCATTATTTACCCAAAAGTCATTCAGGTGCATGTTGATTAATTCCCATGTAATTGTATGATTTTGAACCATTTTCATAGTCTTCACTTCTGTTTTTATTGTGCTGTGGTCCAAGAGTGTGTTTTGTATGATTTTGTTTCTTTAAAAATTTGGTGAGGATTGTTTTATGTCCAATTATGTGGTTGATTTTAAAGTATGTGCCATGTGGTAGTGAGAAAAATGTACATTCTTTTGTTTTTTGGGTGGAGAGTTATGTAAAGTTCTATCAGACACAGTTGGTCCAATGTTGAATTAAGGTCTTGAATATATTTGTTCATTTTCCACCTCAATGATTTGCCTATTACTTTCATTGGAGGGTTGAAGTCTCTCACTATTAGTATGTGGGAGTCTATGTCTCTTTGTAGGTCACCAAGAACTTGCTTTATGAATCTGGGTGCTTCTGGGTTGAATACATATATATTTAGGATAGCCAGGTCTTCTTGTTGAATTGAACACTTTACCACTATGTAATGCCCCTTCTTAAAAATATTTAATTGGTTGGAAATCTGTTTTTTTCCTGAAATTAGGGTTGCAACTCCTGCTTTTTTTCTCTTTTCCATTTGCTTGGTAGACTTTTCTCCATCCCTTTATTTTTGCACCTATGAGTGTCATTAGTTGTGAGATGGGTCTCTTGAAGACCGTATGCCTTTAGGTCTTGCCTTTTTATCCATCTTGCCACTATGTGCCTTTTAAGTGGGGCATTTAGCCCATTTACATTCAAGGTTAGTATTGATATGTGTGGATTTTATCCTGTCATTGTGCTATTAGCTTGCTATTATGTTGGCTTGTTTGTGTGGTTGCTTTAGCAGTGACACTGGTCTGTGTGTTTAAGTATATATTAGCTGTTTAAGTATTATATTATATATTATATATATATTTATATATATATAATATTATATATTATATATATATTTATATATATATAATATTATATATTATATATATATTTTATATATATAATATTATATATTATATATATATTTATATATATAATATTATATATTATATATATATTTAAGTATTATATTATATATATGTGTTTAAGTATTATATTAGCTGGCAGCAGTCTTCCCTCTCTTTGTTTAGTGCACCTTTCAAGATCTTTTGTAAGACAGGTCTGGTGGTAAGGAATTCATTCAACATTTGCTAATCTGAAAAGGATCTTATTTCTCCTTCACTTAGGAAGCTATGTTTGGCTGATATAAAATTCTTCATTGAAGATTTTTTTCTTTAAGAATGTTGAATATAGGCTCCCAATTTCTTCTGGCTTATAGGGTTTCAGCTAAGAGGTCCGCTGTTAGCCTGATAGGGTTACTTTTGTAGATGACCTTCCCTTTTTGTCTAACTACCTTTACCATTCTTACTTTCATTTTGACATTGGAAAATCTGATGATTATGTGTCCTGGGGATGATCTTGTGTAGAATCTTGTAGCAGTTCTCTGTATTTCCTGAATTTGACTGTTGACCTCTCTAGCAGGTTTGGGGAAGTCTCCATGGATGACATTCTGAAATATGTTTTTCAAGTTACTCATACTGTCATACTCCTTGGGTTCAAGCTTTGTTTTACTTCCTGTGACTTGGCTTTACCATCAAGTGAGCCATTGAGACAAAACTCAATTTTAGTCCTTTGCTTGTGCCTAGAATGGGATTATAGAGCTAGACAAAACGTTGAGTGAGGAAAGGCATGAGCACATTTGTCAAAGATGCAGACAGTTTAAAAATAATCAAGGGAAGGTGGAGGAATCTGCAAAGCTTACAGAAATTCCTTCCTTAATTTACATGAATTTATTTTAGATGCCCAACAATATCTTATTCACCTGCATTCAAATGTGTGGAGGAAAAGTTAAATTGTTTGTGTTTTTTTCCTCAGCAGTTGCATGCAAAAAATGCCAGTGAAAAGGGTTAGAAAAGGTTCAGGCATCATTCTTAGATTTATTGCAGAATAGTCCTTTAATTTATGTAACTTGACATGTAAATCATCCAGGATGCAGTATAATGTTAGGTGTGGCATATTGCTTTATTTGCATACTATAAAGATAAAGTCTTCTATTTTTATCTGATTTTATTTTCTTCTGTAATTTGTATTTTTGTTTTATTTTAAAAGACACTTATTTTACTCTTGGTGATATTTTTCCTACATAAGGAAACACAATTTATTTAAACTCTACTAGTTCAGAATTTGTGAGCGTTCAGACAGTGTATATGCCAAAGTCTCTGGTATTAGTAAGAATATCTTATTTAGCAAATTAAATGTATTAACAATAAGTGTGTGTGTATGTGAATATGTGCACAAATGTAGGGTTGTTAAAATATTTTGGGGTTATTTAGGTGCCTGAGATCACTTTTGTAAGATCTGTTATAGAAGTAGTCAACATACTAATTAATACTAATTCATCTTTATTCACTAAGGTAAGTCCCTTAGGATCTATTCTTGATAGTATTGTCAGATATTCATTTAGATATTATATCTATGTAACTATAGACACATATACTATTGAAATAGCTTTAGAGCTATATATGCATTCATTCTTTCATTTAACATTTATTTATTGAACATCTGCTCTGCACCAAACAATATAAGAATACTTTATAACACTAAAATAAAATTTATTTTGTGAGTTAGAGTTTTCCCAAATTCCACCTAACCTTTCCCTAGCTGTCCCAAAATAATGAAGTTAGACTGCTTGTTGCCTTTATATATTTGAACTACTGATATTCTCATCTTATATATTTCTGTCTCTGTTTCCATCATATAATCAATAGCTTGATTCCCTCATAACTCATTTTTATATAAGTATCCCATTTTCTAGTATTTTCTGTAAAAGATTTAGGGATACACAGGGAGAAAAGAAGAGGGAATATTATATACATCCTTCTCTGTATCTCTGCAGAAGTGCTAATATCTCCAGATCACACTGACGGGATGGATTTGTTGTTTGTGCCTTTGAATTTCCCAAAAGATGATGGCTTCCCTTTCCTCAGCTTATGAAGCATTTCTAATAGACAGATGTGAAATTTGGCCTGAGAGAGATTTAAACTGACAGCTTACAAGGAAGTAATAAAGCGCTTCAGACGAAAATTCTGTAGTGTTCATTCCTTAAAAGATTCTTAAATTGGTTTGTTTACTCTAGCTATATCATGGCAAATTTTTTTGTTTAAGAATGTCGGATGCCATTCACATCTTTGGGTCACTGAGCCCATGAAGATTCAATTCAGCAATAGTACCTACAAAACTCAACTCAGGATTAGCAAAACCAAAAGTAGAATTACATCTAGTGTTGACAGTGTGAATTCAATCTCATAGTATAAGGCCAATTAGCTTCATTACATCGTTGGTATCAGTATCCCTCTCTTTTCATGATGCATTTCAAATTTGCACTCACTTAGATTGGATGCTAAGAAGTGGTCATGAAGAGATGTCCTAGGACATTCCCAGTTTAAAAAAAAAAAAAAAAGATCAAGCCCTCATTCTAGAAAACAAACTAATCTTTTTGATAGTTTCCTTAAATCAAATACTTTTTTTCCTTTTTTGCAGTAAAAAATAGTTTAATTGGCATAAAGACAACCACATAGGAAATGAAGTTATTACTCAAATCAGTCTCTAAAGACTTGTAGATCAGGGTTTTTTTTGGACAATTCGGTGGGCAGGGGACTAAAAAATGCGTGCTGCTGATGGGTTAAGGAATGAAATTATAGGGGCATGGAAAACAGTTTTCATGTGCTGATCCTGTCTCTGGATGGAATTGCAGGACAAGTTGAATCCCAAGTCATGAATCTGGGTGGAGTCAGGCTGAAAAACATCTCCAAAAACCAACCTTAGATTCTACTATAGTGATGTTATCTACAGGAGCAATTAAGGAAGTCCCAAATCTTAAGACTTCAGGCCACATGTCTCCCGAGCAGTATTGGGTTAGAATAACTACACCTGTATTAAAATACAGGAACTCAGGACCCTCCCATAATCCCAATCTTGTTGCTTTACATTAGTTTTACCAAGGCGGTTTTATCCCCAGAACAGGGAGTGGACTAGTTTGAGGGAGGGACTATTATCATTCTGGCTTCAAAGTTAAATTTTAAACTAAATTTCTCCAAAATTTAGCTTGGCCTATGCCCAGGAATGACCAAGGACAGCTTGGAGATTAGGAGCAAGATGGAGTCAACTACGTCAGATTTCTTTTACTATCATAATTTTGCAAAGGCACTTTCAATCCCCCTCTTTCAGTTTCCGCACACCTCTATCCTGAGTTGTGAACTAAGGAGATGGGAAAAAGCTGATGACTGCTGTAACTACTTCCTGCTGACAAGGGGTGGAGTTGGAGTCAGGATTGCTCCTCGGACGAGAGGAGTGAAAGCAGTGAAGCTATTTTACAGTGTCTAAAAACATGTCTTTTCCTAAGACTACCTTTGGGTTTTTTAATGAGCAATGTTGTAAAGTATGCTTCATATCGTATAAATAGTATATGGTGCTTTTTATGTCATTGTGTTTTCTTTATTTATTGTGTGCTCACAAAGAACCATTGGTGTAATAGGAGCCAGAATTTGAATTACTAATATTTCTAATGTAGAGTTTAGACTAACATGCATATGCAGATTCTCTACTAAAGAAAAAGCTTAAATATATCAGCTTAATAATTAGAGCTACATTTATTATATTAGCTGAATCTGAGTTTCCCAAACACAAATTTTTGTTTTAATATGTCTGTCAGTGCTCTTTATTCTATATGTAGTATATTTATTTTAACTTAAAAATGTCTCTCTTCAATTTTTTAGGCTTCTGCCAATAATATTTGTCCTGCATGGCTGGCTCATAAGACAGAAGCCATTGCTTATTTCTGTAGGTGGAGGGGAGAAATTTAAGCCAACCTATAGGATGTTGGTGATGGTGATGGTGATGATGATGGTAATGACGATGACGGCATGTGATAATAATCTATATAGTGCTTTACAAAACATCCTCACATCTTTAATGTGTGTATATGTATACGCATGTAGCTCTATGTTATAAATAACTATTTTCAATTGTTTCTCATTTGATCCTCTCAGCAATCTGGTGAGGTTAGCATTTTTAGTGTTTCTGATTAACAAATGAAGAAAATGAGTTTTTAAGAAGCTCAGTGACTTACCCTAAATCTCAGAGACAATAAAGATTTAAGCCAGAATTTATAAGGCCAGATTTTTATTTTTCATAAGCACCATACTTTCCCAAATACACTGAACTATCTCTGACAAAAACAAACAAAAACACCCTGTATATTAAAAATTGAGGTTATGAATCTTCAGGCTCATATTGGAACTGCTCAAGTTAAATGAAAGAGATCAGATGTTTGGTGTTTCAGAAACAGGAAATCTTTGGAATAATCCATCTATTTATCTGTTGTTGATCATATAACTTCAATAAAATCAAACACTTTAATTTTCTTTTTTGCTCCTTGTAGTAGTTTATGTGTGGGACAGCTAGTATAAAAACAGTTGATGATTATTGTTATTATTTATTGTGGCTATAATTTTTCCTTCTAAGAAGTTTGTAAAATCTTCTGAATGACTGCAACCTACTTTTTGTGTAGAGAAAGGTAACAGTTATAAATTGTTCCTTGTGACAATTCCAGAGTGAATTCCTTTGATATATATGGCTAATGAATTAATATGATTAAGTTAATGAGAAATGCAAGTGTTGCCAAACTCCACTACTCTGGCAGTAATGCTGCTCCACATTTGCAGTTTTAGCTTCCCCCTGTGTTGAGAGGATCACTGATGCCTACACACTGTCATTGTGATAAATGATCTATCCCACAGTGCCCTGCTTTCCATCTGGTCCATCCTCAAACCATCCCCAAATGAGAGATCTCTTACAAAAATTACATAGTCACAAGCCAAGTCTATTGGATTATAAAAAGACATTTCCATCTCTAGGGCCCATCCTTCAACCACATTTTCCCCGTAATATACAAATTACATGAAATAAAATACACAACTTTTCACCTACTACTTATGTTACTCTTTCAGTGTCTGCTCTTTATTCTGGCGAGCTTTTGTTTTCCAGGGCAGAAAGAGAACATTTACATAGCACAATAAAGCTTTCCATTGTATAATATGCCTGACAAATGATAAGCTGCCTTGTTATTTCTTTATTTTATTGGATGGAGTGGATGGCTGTACTAAAATAACCCATTACACTAAAACGTGTAGTTTATCAAAAGATATTTTGTATCCTTCTTAAGCAAAATACATTTTATCAATCGTCCAAGGGATCCTGCAGAGCAAAATACAATGTCTATCATTTCCTATTGAAGAATTAAAGAGTAATAAAATTTAGCATATACAATTATCACCTACATATTGTGACCAAAAATGAGTAACAAAATGTATCCTTGGCATCCAGAACTCACCTTTTAAAAATTGATAGACAGGAAGTTATTCTGCCATTTTAATCAACCAAAGGTTGGGGAACAGGAATTGAGTACTGTGATTGTAGTGGTGAAAATGTTTTCTGTGACTTATTTGTTCCCTTTCTGGCAATGTGTAAACTCTACATCATGTTTTGAACTAATTTTCAGTTTATGTTCAATGTAGGGAAAATTCCGAGAGCTCTCAAAATGGTAATTTTTAGTAACACATTCATACACATTCCTGAGTCAAGGTAGACAATGCCCAAACGTAGAACTTAAAAATGTTATTAATACCCTTTTTTGTTTTTCCCAGAGGGCTATTACTTAACTATTTTGATACATACCTGAAAGTGTCAGGTGAAAATCCTTTTCGAAGCACTGTGTTAGATCAAACTAAGTTGGTAAATCATGCTTTCTACATGATTAGTAGAAATGAAAATTCGAATTCCCAGACTAAATTACAACATTAAAAGGGGCAGTTACACTCTGACTTAATTTTATTTTATTTTTTTTCTGAATTCTCAATAGTAATGATGTTTCCTTTCTCAGTAACGTTACTTGCATAATCCAGGGACGAAAAGAGAAGAACTATACTGTTAATAATATAGAAGACCCTTTCTTCCTTAAACCTTATTTGACGATATATGAAGTTACATAAACAATTGTGAAAAGAGTAACTGAAGTGGGTCATAGTAGATAGCAATGAATATTAAATTGAACTGAGAGTGAGAAAGGTGGGCGATTTTCTCATATAGCACCAATAATAGGTGAAAACTTAATAATCAGTTGATAGATGTCTGCCTATCTATAGTTATTTGAGGAGATTGAGTAAGGTCCTTGTTAACAACTACATTCTTTAAAAAAGGTTTTATTGAGGTATAATTGACATGGAATAAACTGTACATAGAAAGTACAATTTGAGAATTTTGGACTGTTGCTCACCTATGAAACCATCACCACAATCAAGATAGTGAGCGTACTCATTTTCTCAACTTTTCTATGACTATACCCCTTCTTCCCTGTCTGCCTCCCAGGTAACCACTGATCCGTGTTCTGTCAATATGTGTTAGTTTGTATTTTCTAACATTTTATATAAAGAGATTATGTAGAGAATGCACTATTTTTTGTCTGACTTCTTTCCCTTAGCATAATTTTATTGAGAGTGCAAATTGTTGTGTATGTCAATACTTCATTAATTTTTATTGCTTAGCAGTAAGTATTCCAAGGTATGAATATAACATAATTTGTTTATACATTTCACTCTTTCAGACACTGGAGTTCTTTTCCCAGTTTTTAGCTATTGTGAATGACACTGCTTTAAGGCTTTATGTACACATTTTGTGTGGAGATGTTTTCATTTACCTTGATTAAAAATAGAAATGGAATTGCTGGGTTGTATGGTGAGTGTATGTCTATGTTTATAGGAAACTTTAAAACTGTTTTCCATAGTCGTGTCATTTTGCACTCCCATCAGCTATGTATGGTTGTTCATATCATTGCCAACACTTACTGCGTCCAGTCTTAGAAATGTATTTTCAACAATATATCCCACCTGAATTCAAACATTTCACCAACATACTGTCTCCTGTCTAGAAGTGGATTTTTGAATTAAAGTAAGTCATTCTTTGTTTGATCATGACTTCGTATAAATTAGTATCTATTTCTGTATAAGTACAGGTTTATAGTCTAGGAGTAATGGAAACTGAGGACCAGGGTGAAAGGCATATTATTTGAGGATGATCAGTGGTTTGGCTCTCTACAGCATCATGGACCCTGACGTTGTGAAGAGGAACTAAAAGAGCAGGAGAGAGGAGCATAGAGAAAGTGGAAAGGTGACCCAAACAAATTCTTCCTACTTCTCAGTTTTGCTTAAGGTCAGTCTATTGTAGAAAACAAATATTTGCAAACTAAAAGTTAGAATCATACTATTTATGATTTTGTTATTTTCACACAGTTGGCTTTTTGATCTGGATCACACTTAAAGCTGAAAAAGATATCCTTTGGAAGGAAAAAGCAACTTCCTGCAAGGCTAAAGGAGAAAAATGATTTTCCTTGTATTTGTGGCAAGGGCATTATGAAAAAAGCATACTTTTTGGGCTTAGGGAACTATGGCCACAAGAGATAAAAGACCCATGTTTAGTTTCAAAGGAAAAACTCCTAGGATATCACACCTCACTGTAAAAGTGTGAGTTGAATTCTAAGCTTAATTAAAGTAATTAGGTAAAAGGATAAATAAATGGGAAGAGGTCTTACCCTTAAACTGTCTGAAATGTGTGGTATTTTGCCACAGTATTAAAGTAAAATTGAAGTTTGAAGTCAAACAGTGTCTGATATGTATTTTAATGAAAAATATATGATTTATAGAAGTAAATTATTTTCAGAGTGTAAGCACTATGCGTCATACTTTTAAAAAATTGGGACCCAGGCTGATATTTGGTTTCTGTAGATAATTTTTTTTTTAATTTTTAAAATATATTATACTTGTGCATATTTATGAAGTACATATGAAATATTATTACATGTGTAGAATGTGTAATGGCCAAGTCAGGCTATTCAGGATATCTATCACCTGAGTATTTATCATTTCTATGTGTTGGGTACATTTCAGGTCCTGTCTTGTAGCTATTTTGAAAAATGCAATACATTGGTGTTAACTGTAGTCACATAGTCACCCTATTCTGCTATTGAACATTAGAACTTATTCCTTCTGTTTTTGCTTTTAGAGAAAAGATCTTGCTCTGTCACACAGGCTGCAGTGCAGTGGCATGATCATAGCTCATTGCAACCTCAAATATCTGGACTCAAGTGATCTTCTCACCTTTCCACTGCAGTAGCTAGGACTACAGGCACACACCACTACACTTGGCTAAATTTTTAAATTTTTTGTAAATACTCGGTCTCAGTGTTCAAGACCAGCTGTTCATGATAGTCTTGAACTCCTGGCCTCAAGTGATCCTCCTGCCTCAGCCTCCCAAAGTGCTGGGATTATAGGTGTGAGCCACTGCACCTGGCCTTATAACTGATTCTTTCTACCAAACTGTATGATTCTACCTGCTAACCAACCACTCTTTACCCACTCCTGTACTCATACCCCATTCCCAGTCTTTGGTATCTATCATTCCACTCTTTACCCCCATGTGATCAACTTTTTTAGCTACCTCCTATGAGTGAGAACATGTGATGTTTGTCTTTCTGTGCCTAGCTTATTTCCCTTAACATAATGACCTCCATTTCCATTCATGTTGCTTCAAATGACATTATTTCATTTTTCTGTATTGTCAAATAGGATTCCATTGTACACACACACACACACACACACATATACACACACACTATATATATATATATATATATATATATATATATATATATATATATATATATAAAATCACATTTTCTTTATCCATTGTTCTATTGAGATATTTTAGGACCAGAATATCTATTGACTTTTTTGTAAAAGATAACTAAAGTGAACAAGGGCATAGAGAAGCTTGCATATGAAGCATATTAGCCCATTCAAGGCATGCACTGAGTGATTAAAGTGATTAAAAATTATTTACTAATTTACAAAATATGAAATAATATCTCAAAGATCATAGAAGGAAATAGGAGTAATACTTGAAAATTTTATAGACTGAAAGGGAGAGGGAAAGATAGATTTTCTGATTTAAAAGTTTGTCCCAATCATAGTTCATATGGTTTGGCTCTGTGTCCCCACCCAAATCTCATCTCAAACTGTAATCCTCATGTATTGGGAAAGGAGCCTATTAGGAGATGATTGGATCATGGGATGCATTTCTCCCTTGATGTTCTGGTGATAGTGAGTGAGTTTTCATGAGACCCGATGGTTTTAAAGTGTGGCACTTCCTCTCTCTCTCTCTCTCTCTCTCTCTCTCTCTCTCTCTCTCCCTCTCTCTCTCTCTCTCCTGCCATGTAAGATGTGCCTTGCTTCTCCTTTGCCTTCTTCCATGATAGTAAGTTTCCTGAAGCCTCTCCATCCATGTGGAACTGTGAATCAATTAAGCCTCTTTTCTTTATAAATTACTCGGTCTCAGGGAGTTCTTTATAGCAGTGTGAAAGCAGACTAATACAGAAAATTGGAACTGAGTGAGGTGGAGCATTGGTATAAAGATACCTGAAAATGTGGAAACAACAATGGAACTGGATAAGCATCAGAGTTTGGAAGAATTTGGAAGGCTCAGAAGAAGACAGTAAGATGAGGTAAAATTTGGAGCTTCCTAGAGACTTGTTGAATGGTTGTGATCAAATTGCTGATAGTGATAAGGACATGAAGTCCAGGCCGAGGTGGTCTCAGATGGAGATGAGGAACTTCCCGGGAACTGGAGCAAAGGTCACTCTTGCTATGCTTTAGCAAAGAGACTGGCAGCAATGTGACCCTGCCCTAGAAACTTGTGGACCTTTGAACTTAAAAGAGATTATTTAGGGTATCTGGTGTAAGAAATTTCTAAGCAGCAAAGCATTCAAGATGTGACATGACTTTTTCTAAAAGTGTGCGCTCATATGCATGAAGAAAGAGATGGTCTGAAATTGTAATTTGTGACTAAAATGGAAATAGAGCGTAAAATTTGTAAAATCTGCAGTCTGACCATGAGGTAGAAAAGAAACACCCATTTTCTGTGGAGAAATTCAAATTGGCTGCAGAAATTTGCATAAGTAAAAAGGAGCTCAGTGTTAATAGCCAAGACAATGGGGAAAACATCTCCAGGGCATTTCAGAGATCTTTGCCTCAGCCCCTCTCATCACAGACCTGGAGGCATAGGAGGGAAAAATTATTCTGTGGGGTGGGCCTAGGATTCTGCTGCTGCTCTGTGCAGTCTCGGGATTTGGTGCCCTGTGTCTCTGCTGCTCTAGTTCCAACTGTGGCTAAAAGGAACGAAGGCACTGCTTGGGTTGTTGCTTCAGAGAGTGCTAACCTCAAGCGTTGGCAGCTTCTACATGGTGTTGGGTCTACAGGTGTGCAGAAGACAAGAGTTAAGGTTTGGGAACTTCTGCCTAGATTTCAGAGGATGTATGGAAATGCCTAGATGTCCAGGCAGAAGTCTGCAGCAGGGGCAGAGCCCTCATGGAGAATCTCTACTAGGGCAGTGCAGAGGGAAAATGTGGGATTTGGGCCCCCACACAGAATCCCCACTGGGGCACTGCCTAGTGGAGCTGAGAGAAGAGGGCCACCACCCTCCAGAACCTGGAATAGTAGATCCACCAACAGCTTGCACCATGAACCTGTAAAAGCCGCAGGCACTCAATGCCAGCCCTTGAAAACAACTAATCAGGCTGTACCCTGCTGAGCCACTGGCAGAGCTACCCAAGTTCTTGGGAGCCCACCCCATCAGCATGCCCTGGATGTAAGACATGGAGTCAAAGGAGAATATTTTAGACCGTTAGAATATAATGACTGCCCTGCTGAGTTTGGGACTGGCATGGGGCCTGTGGCCCCTTTGTTTCAGGCAATTTCTCCAATTTGGAGTGGGAACATTTAAGCCATGCCTGTTCCCCCATTGTATCTTGGAAGTAACTAAATTGTTTTGATTTTACAGACTTAATAGGTGAAAGGGACTTGCCTCGTCTGAGATGAGACTTTGGACTTGGACTTTAGAATTAATGCTAGAATGAGTTAAGACTTTGGGGTACTGTTGGGAAGGCATGATTGGTTTTACAATGTGAAAATGGCATGAGATTTGGGCGGGGCCTGGGGAAGAATTATATAGTTTGGCTCTGTGTCTCCAGCAAAGTGTTGTCTTGAATTGAAATCCCCATGTGCCAGAGAAGTGTCCTGGTGGGAGATGATTGGATCATGGGGACAGATTTCTTCCTTGCTGTTCTTGTGATAGCAAGTGAGTTTTCACAGGAGCTGATGGTTTTAAAGTATACCTCTCTCTCTCTCTCTTGCGCTCTCTCTTTTGCCACCATGTAATATGTGCCTTGCTTCTCCTTCACCTTCTGCCATGACTGTGTTTCCTGAGGCCTCCTCAGCCATGCAGAGCTGTAAGTCAATTAAACTCCTTTTCTTTAAAATTATCCAGTCTCAAGCAGTTATTTATAGCAGTGTGAAAATGAACTAACATTCTAATTCAAGTTCTGTTGGAGATACTTATTGAGATAATAAATTTATAGAGCGTGATTTACATAACCTTAGGTATATTCATAATAAGCTCATTTCTTGCTGAAGGTGACATCTGTTGAAGTTTATGATCTCAATTTCCAAAATATCCTTCTTGAGTGTCCTATTTGAGATAGAACCATACATTGTTCATTTCTAAAACAATGTTTTAGAAATGCATAACATTGTTTAAAAGAAATAAGTAAAATAAAGTTCTCTGCTTCTGTTTGTTTCTTTGGAAATGCTAACGAAAACCATAATTTGCTTACCTTTTAGTTCATTTGACTAGCAATGGACAATTTTTAAATAACTTACATTGTTTTATTTATTTATTTATTTATTTTTAAAGACAGAGTCTCACTCTGTTGCTCAGGCTGCAAGGCAATCGCATAGTCATAGCTCACTGCAGCCTTGAACTACTAGACTCAAGTGATTCTCCTGCCTCAGCCTCCAAATTAGCTAGGACTATGGGAATATGACATCATGCATGGCTAAATTTTTTTGTGTTGGTTTGTAGAAGTTTAGTCTCACTGTGTTGCCATGGCTGGTCTCTGACTCCCCAAATTATTTTACATTTATTTTTATTAATTATCTGTCACTTGCTTGAAACTCTTCTATGCCCTTTAATTGAAAGTAAAGTTAATATTCCTTAACCTAGAAAAAGTTTTTTTCTGATCTTTATTGTAGCTTTCTATTATCATCTCCGACAACTTCTTTAAATACAGCATACTCTATAGCCTAAATAAACTTCTCCCTGTTCTTCATATATCTCATACTCTTTCACACTTCCATGGCTTTTTGCATGTTCTTCCCTCTGTTTTGTATGATTTATGAAGGTAAACAAAAACTTATTATCAAATCATAATATCTTTTGACATAAGAACTTCTGAGTTAGTACAGCAGAGCATTAATTGCATACAATCATTTTTATTCTCATTAAAGTAAAAATAAAATACTTGAATAGTGAGACAATTTCCCCCAATTTATTAGGAGTACCAACTTCTTTCTACAAATTAATTTAACCAATGATTATTGACCAGCAGCTCCATTTTCTACTCTTACAAGTTCTTTGGTGCCACTACTTCTATGTCATTTTTTTTTTTTTAATTCCAGAATGGTAGGATCAAGGAGGCCAGATAAAGCCAGTGATCTCTCATGTGATATTTGTGGCTTGTCACATGTATCCAAAAACAAGAATTTCTATGAAGTCATCTCCTTTAATTTGTTTATCTGAAAAAGGCACTGCTAACCTTCTTAGACTCCTAGGAGTTACTGCACATACTCTGCTGCTCAGAAAATTGGACTGATAACTTGAAGCTGCTAAAAGTGCTCTGGAATGTTTATTAATTTACTAGCAAATTCCCTATAGCCTGATTGCTTCCTATTTTAATTTGTTAATTTGAAACCTCGGTCACTTGTCTTTGCAGTGTTCCATGATGAAGTTAGGGAGAGCAGCTATAAGGCCAATCAAAACCAAAGACGGTGGGAGGTAAAGTGCCCCAAGTTGAAGCCTTATCATAGTAGGGTGACAGTGTTATGGAGTTATAGGAAGGGATGGAAGAAGTTAATTGGCCATTTGTATTTGTCTACACAGAATGAAAGATAGGTTGTATGAACTACTTCTATTCACAGACTACAAAGCTGAAAAATTATTCCTGAATTGTATCACTTCTGTTGGGTGATCTAATGACAGACACATAGGTAAGAAATTGGCAAATTATTTGAAAGGGTCGTTATGTATTTTCTTCTGTTAATATCTGTAATATTACTTAAATAAAAACTTCAATGCACAGAAAACTCAACAGTCTGAAATTTAGCACTACTGATCAGATCATACTTAGCTTGAGCTAAATCATGCATTAGACTGTACTTGGCTTTCTTTCTAGACTCAGATATATCCTTCTCCCTTTCTATTGCTGAATGACCTAATATTCTCTTTCATTTAGCTCTGTAACTTTACTAAAATGCTTTCTCTTTCCTAATTGTTTATTTTCCTTTATGGATTTCATGCTTGTATGCTTTTGGTTTTATTATTGTATGTCTTTTTACTTTATGATTTTATACTCTCTCAGTTTTCTCCTGTGTCCCATTTGCTGTTCACTTCAATTTATCCCTTTTAAATGGACTTTCAAGGAATTTAATAATCACATGATAGATTAAATTTATATTTTTTCAAAATAGTCTTTAGATTTTAATTTATCTTACCAAATTTGCATTGATCATCAACTAAATTTAAAACAAAGTTATCTAGATATCTGCTTACAATGAGCAAATTTATAATTTTTATATCATGCACATTATTTTAGAATAAGCAAGGAGATAGAAAGGACAGCCAATATATTGATGTTTCTTAATTAAAAGTTATGAATAACTTTATTTGAAAAGCTTTGTTCAATTTTATGTTTTTTGGGCAGATGGGGTGAAAGTCATAATTTCATTTGTACAATGTCTTGTTCATTCAACCCATCCATTTAGTATTTAGTCACTGTCTGTTATGTGCCTGAAAATGAGAGTTCAAAATTGTATGTGATATGATCCTTGTCTTCAAAGAACTGGTCCTCCAGATTGAGAGAATGTCTTAGTTCGTTTTGTGCTGCTGTAACAGAATACGTGAGACTGGGTAATATATAATTATAAACCAAAAGTAAAATTCTAAGCCCCCCAGCCAACTGAATAGACTTCTCTCTTGGCCATGGGTATCCCAAGGGAATCTGAAAAACTATTTCAGGCCATGATGGGAAGCAGGGGTCAGGATGTGCCTCATTATACTTTCTTCCCTTTGCAGTTTAGACACATTGAACCCACATTAACATTAAAACAGAGATCTTAAGACTGACAAAACAGACTGTAGCAATAAGACACCAACTTCCAACCTGACTCCTGTATAGCATCACATTGTAACACCAAAGTTTCTTACCTTAGCCACGCCAAAGAATTGGTGTGGTGGTGGCCCATGGTGAGAGAGAGACACAGATCAGACCGAGAGAAAAAAAGCTGTAGGTTTTATTGAGCAGAGTGACAGTACAAAGCTTCCACAGCATGGAAGGGGTCCCAAGCGGGTAATCAGTGTTAGATTTTTCGATCACCTTTTAAACTTTTTAAAGAGGGAAATAGCTGCGGCAGGAAGATGTTACCAGAGTGAGAAACAAAGACAATTAACATGGCTCAGATCTTGAGGAAAACCGGAATTGCAACTTAAGTTTTATCTACTTTATGACGTTGCAGCGGCGTGGCAAAGGAGACAGGATCTCACAGGATTTTATAAATTATGTTTATAAGAAATTGGAACTGGGAGCATAGATAAAGTCTGCTGGTCACAGAAAAATGGGCTTTTAACATTCCTTTTAGTTTCAGGGGAAGGGGAAGGGAGAGAGGGAGAGAGGACACAGGGAGGCTTACAGCAAAATTTTTGCTGTTTATAGCTTTCTTGGGGAAGAAAACACATGCACAAATTCTGATGTTAGGAATATTTTAAGCATATATCTTCAATATTATTCATACAGGACCAAAGTAAGTCCTAATGGAGGAAATGAGTGAGTTTCACAGCTTTCTGAGCCCCTACTGGACCCAGGAAGCTCAGCTGGCACCTCCTCTCAACATGACATGTAACCTTCCCTGAAGGAAATCAAAGTATTTTATCTCAAAATATATTTGTTTGGCATATTTTGAAATGGCCCTGAAAAGCTGCCTCTTATGGGGGAAATTTGCTCTCTGTAGAGAATCTCCTTCTGTTACTATGTCTTTTCAAGACAGTCTGACAAGAGGACATCTACCATCTATTTTCTCTGGAGCCTGATACTTGGAGGCTTCATCTACATGATAAAAACCTTGGCTTCTACAACCCCCTTTATCTTGAATCAAGCTGAGTTCAAATCTTCAGGTGGAGCTCAACCCTTTCAATGAACTGTCAATCAGGAAATCTTTGAATCCACCAATGACCTGGAATTCCCCCACTTCCAGATGTCCCACCTTTCTGAACCAAACCAATGTAAACCTTATATGTATTAATTTATGTATTTCCTGTAACAACTCTCTCCCTAAAATGTAAAAAACAATGCTGTAACCCAACTACCTTGAGTGCATGTTCTCAGGACCACCTGAGACTGTGACAGAAGCCATTGTCCTTAATCTTGGCAAAAGAAACTTCTAAACAAATTTAGACTTGTCTCAGATACCTTTTGGTTTATATAATGAACAGAAATGTATTGACTCACAATTCTAGGGTCTTGTGGATGGCCTCACTCCCACAGTTCTGCTGGGCATTGCTTTAGTGGAAGCTCTCTGTCATGGTTTCACCACTATGACAAGTCTCTGCCTGAGTTCTCAAGATATTGGAGACATCCTTTGAAATCTGGGTGGAGAAAGCTATGCCCCACATTCTTTGCATTCTGTATAATTGCAGAATTGGCACCATATGTAAGCTGCCAATGTTGATAGTTTGTACTGTCCAGAGTGGCAAAGCAAGCCACCCTCGGACCCACTTGAACTATGGCTGCCTGGCTTAAGAGTGTTGCATTAGAATGTGATTAGCAGAGACCTGAGGTGACCCTAAGCAGGGATTCCCAAAGTCCCAAGCATGCCCCAGGACTCTCTTGACATATTTCCTTCCTCCAGGTCTTCTTCCTCTGGGCCTGTGATGGGTAGGACAGCACCAGTAATTTCTAAAGTGCTTTTGGGGTCATTCTCCCATTGTGCTGATGAATAACCTCTGACTTTATTCTATTTATACTAATATTCGCAAACATTTTCGGGGCCACATCCTTGTTTTCCTCCCCTGAAAATGCTTTCATTCTCTAACACACGGCCAGACTAAAAATCCTTCTAATCCATAAATTGTTTCCTTTTAATTATAAATTCCATCTTTAAATCACTTCTTCCTTCTCAAATTTTACTATAATCAGTTAAAAGAAGCCACACAGCAACCTGAATGCTTTGCTTCTTAGTTATTTTTTTCACTAGATATTCTAGTTCATTGCTCTTAAATTTTACCTTCCACAAAGTCTTTTGGCATGGATACAATTCAGCCACATTCTTTGCCATTTTATAACAAGGATGATCTGTCACGCCTCTGAGCCCAAGCCTGCAGGTATACATCCAGATGCCCTGAAACAACTGAAGAATCACAAAAGAAGTGAAAATGGCCAGTTCCTGCCTTAACTGATGACATTACCTTGTGAAATTCCTTCTCCTGGCTCAGAAACTCCCCCACTGAGCACCTTGTGAACCCCACCCCTGCCCGCCAAAGAACAACCCCCTTTGACTGTAATTTTCCACGACCTACCCAAATCCTATAAAACAGCCCTACCCCTATCTCCCTTAGCTGACTCTCTTTTTGGACTCAGCCCACCTGCACCCAGGTGATTAAAAAGCTTTATTGCTCACACAAAGCCTGTTTGGTGGTCTCTTCACACGGACACATGTGACATGGTGTTTACTTTATTTTCTAATATCTTGTTCCTCATTTCCTTCTGAGATCTCATCAGAATGTTCTTTACCATCCATATTTCTCTCAACATCCTGATAATCACCACTTAAATAATCTCTAGAAGTTTCATAATTTTCTACAATCCTTTTCTTTTGAGCCCTCACCAAAATTTTCCTTAGCACTCTATTTATGGCAATCTAGGCTTTTTCTTCCCTTCTCCTCCAAATTATTCCAGTGTCTACTAATTACCCAGTTACAAATCTTCTTTTACATTTTCAGGTACTTGTTATTAACAATAACCCCACTTCTCAGCGATAATTTTCTATATTAGTTCGTTTTTACTTCTATATCAGAATATCACAGACTTGGTAATTTATGATCAACAGAAATTCATTAGCTCAGAGTTCTGGAGGCTTGGAAGTCCAAGATCAAGGGGCTGGCAACTGTGAAGGCCTTCTTGCAGAATCATCAGGTGGCAAAAAGCAAGATAGCAAGAGAGGGCAAGAGAGCAAACTTGTAGCCTCAAGTTCTTTTTATAATCAGTATTTTTCAATTCATGTGGGTGGAGCTCTCATGACCCAAACACCTTCCCTTAGGCCTGACTTCCGAACACTGTTGCTTTGGGGATTACATTTTGATCACATGCTTTTTGAGGGACATATTCAAACTGTTGCAGAGAGTGTCCCAATAAGTAAAGAGTTATGAGATAATTGTATTTAAGTACCTCTGGATATGAAAAAGAGGACTCTATGAGAAACTTTGAAAGCTTCAAACCAAAGAAATAATCATGAGGTAGAAATATCTATAGGTGTAGGGAGCCAAATGAGTTTACCATAGAAAGATGTGGCACACATCTCTGAGAGTATGAGTGCAAAATGAAAAAGCTGATGAGATACTAATATTGTTTGGCTCCGTGTCCCCGCCCAAATCTCATCTCAAATTGTAATCCCTATGTTTTGAGGGAGGGACCCTGTTGGAGGTGATTAGATCATTGGGGGTGGTTTCCCCTTTGCTCTTGTAATAGTGAATGAGTTCTCATGGGATCTGATGGTTTTAAAGTGCTTGGCAGTTTCCCCTTCACTCCCTCTCTCCTGCCGCCTTGTGAAGACATGCCTTGGTTCCCCTTCACTTTCTGCCGCGATTGTAAGTTTCCTGAGGCCTCCTCATCCATGTGGAATTGTGAGTCAATTAAACCTCTTTTCTTTTTAAATTATCCAATCTCATGTAGTATCTTTATAGCAGTGTAAAAATAGACTAATACAGATACCTTGCAGAAGAAATTTGTGGGCCTTAATTGCAGTGTGTTCTATTATGAGTACAGGTCCAGAAAGAACATAGTAGGGTATTACCTTCCCATTTTCATTTCATAATAACTTAAAGTTGTTTATTTTGTTGTTGCTCATGATAATTTCTCTTTGAAGTGTACAAAGCACTTTTGAGATCTTAAAAAAATTGGTGATGAAAGACTGCTGTATTGAGAAATGAGTGAACACATTTAAATATGAGGCACAAAATGAATGTTATACAACAATCTATATGACTCCAAGTCCGTTACTTTCTCCTTTCTGTGATTGGATTTTTTCATCTGTAAAATGAAGATAATAAGTGTCAGCCTCATAAATTTGTTATAAACATTAAATGAGATTATGAATGTAAACAACTTAGCATGGTGTCTGGCATAGTAAGTATTCAATAATGGTCCACTATTACTATTATTATTAGGGAAATCTGACTTAAAATTATGTAGTCATGGCATGAAGATTGTGTTACAATTGATCCATTCGAAAGGGGGTCTCTGTCTACAACTTGACTTAGGAGGTTTAAAAATCAGTGTGAATAATTGATTAAAATGTGAATGATTGCAAAATTATGATTATAAAGCAGCCTGATTTTCTCAAACTAAAAATTCAAAATAATGTTGTGTTTAGCTATGATAAACTCAATACATCTTTGAACATCTATGTTTGAATGTAATATTATTTGTTTTTTCTCTGAGAATTATAGAGAATGCGTTTGATTCATCATTTTTCTGCTACTGAGTGGTTTCTGTCTGCTGATTATCAGATAGTGCTTAATAACTCCCAATTAACCTTTTTCTGTATTTGAGGAAAATCAGGAGCAGGCAGTCATGTGGACATTCTTCAGTCTACAGTAGGACTACTATTTGAAATGAAATACCAGGAATATCACAAACACAGAAACAAGACATTAAATGTGAATCTGCAGACAGGCACTACAACCATCATGCCAAAAAAAATATGCAACACATCTCACATTCAGATCCATCTTTTCAACCACGTTTGTGTACAAAGGAAAGTAGCCCAATCAGCAGAGTTATTGTCAAATATGAAGAAAGACAACGTATGTTTTGATCTCTTCTTCTGGTACATTCGCTAGAGTTATATTGTCTGGTGAATACCCAAATTGTGATTGCTGATCTGGACATTAAATTGCTGAACTTATAGCTGTTCTTCAGTTGGAGCACAGGAAGAGTTATTTATTTATTTGTTTGTTTTTTGTAGAGTGCAGCTGGTACACTTAGTGTCAAAATTACAAACTTCAAATTAGATAAATATTTGTTTTATGTTGTAATTTTTAGTGCTATGAATGCCATAATTTGTTGCTACTCAGACAGGTCGTGAAAAAGATGTGAGTCTTCACTACATAAAAAATATAATAAATTAACGTAAACTACCATGCTAGAGAAGTAATAGTCCATATGTTTATGAATGCTAATGGTGTGCTTGGTTGGCATTCAGAAATGTTATAACTAAACAGAGTTTCCATCTAATAATGAATATCATTTCTCACTCTTTAGTTCTTATGAGTTGAGGGACAGAAATATTCATTACCAAATGCTTACCTGTGAAAAACCTATGTATTACAAAAATGTGAGTGCTAATATAATGATTATGGTGTTATGTTAAACATATAAATCAGTAACACATTGGTGTGCAAAGCAAATTTCCTTTCTTGCTTTGAAATCAATGTTACACTGAAGATATATCAGGTTCTCATTTCTATTATATTGATATAATATATATATATTAAGACATAATATATAATATATTATATATATTTTTTAAGATACAGGAGAATATACAATTGCTACTTAATCGTTTGAGAATATGTGCTCCTTAGCACACAGTTTTGGCCTCTGTAATAAATGCTTCTTTACATCTCCAGAAAATAATAATTTCTTTCCCCTTAATTCCAATTTTTGCTTTCCCCTTAATTCCAATTTATAGGCTCATTGTGATCCATGTCAGTATTTTATTTTCTCTCACCCCTTCCCCCTTTGTCTATCACAGTATATTTCCTTTAATAGGCACTGAATATGCTTTTGTTAAACTGGAATATATACACATTTATATAAATATAAGTTATTATATAGGGCAGACTCAAAAAAAGGTAAAATTTGATTCCTATTAAATAGTTTTTCTTTATGAAACGATAACCCAGGTCTCACTGGGTTAACACCTTAGTTTGATAAATGGAAGAAAAACATATCAGATTTTAGTGTAAGAATTACTATAAAAAATTAGCACACACAAGTCAATAATATTAAATTCATTTGAGATTATATTTAGGAGGAAAAATCAGATAACATTTACTAAACAGACTATATTCTAGATAGTATACATTATCTTATTTGATCTTAACAACAACTATATAAGATAGGTACTCTTATTACTCTGATTTTATAGATGAAGAAATCATATCACAGGAGTGTTTGTGTGTGTGTGTGTGAGGAGGAAGGTATCTGCCATAAATGTTGGTCATGAGATTTCATCTAAGGAGGTCTAACTCCAGAGCTTGTACTCTTAACCCCCGAGTTGTTAAAAAAGAGACATTTTTGAGGATTAGTAGATAATTGATATCTGAAGAATTTTGAAGTATTACACTTAGAACAACATCCCTATCTCCATCGAATACCTGCCCCATTGTTTCATTTTAAACTATTTATTTTTTTCTTACAGAGACAGTAATGTAAAGATGTAGGATATTCTGTCACTTTCTCTTCCCTTGTATGGTCTGTTCTTTATCCGTTTCTCTGCATGTTTGCTTCTCCACCAGACAGTTAGGGATAGAAAAAGAAAGAGAAATTCCCTGGAACATGAATAAAGTGCTATTGTTGGAATATGATTTGTCCCCATCATAACTCATGTTAAAATTTTATTCCCAATGTGGTGGTGTTGGGAGGTGGGGATTACTGGGAGGTGTTTGGGCCATGAGGGTGATCTCTCAAGAATGAATTGGTGCCCTTCCCATGGTAATGAATGAAATAATTCTAGCTCTTATGAAACCAAATTAGTTCTTGTGGGAATCGATTAGTTTTTGCAACAATGGGTATTGTAATGGCAGGGCAACCTTTGGGGTGCCCTTTTTGCATGAGTCTGTTTCACCTTTGATCTCCTGCCATGTTGAAATGCAGCACAAAAACCCTTTTTAGAAGCAGAGTAGATACCTGTGTCATGCCCCTGGAACATCCTGGACTGCAGAACCATAAGCTAAATAAACCTGTTTTCTTTATAAATTATCCCAACTCAAATATTCTGTTATAGCAACACAAAAAAGATTAAGACACAAGGTATCAGATTTATCTTGACATTAAAATTACCCTTCCACATCATAACACAGATAATATAGAATTCACATTCCCTGGAGAAGCTGTCTGTGCATATGGGCCTAGTGATCACTGAGATGGAGCAGAAACCCAGCTTCTCAGACATTACAAGATTCGTGATGCAGTGAAAGGCTGTGGACATCTCCTACACTAGTGTCTGTGGCCATCAAAGACTTGGCCAGAGATCACAATACTCTGAAGCTGACTGAAAATCATCATACTCTTTGGTATTGAGTCCATCTGATGTGCACCTGACCTAGTCCGGAGGGTCAAGGGGGTCCTTCTCTAAGGAAAGGGCATTTGAACAGAGATCTGAAAGCCTAGAAGAAGGTTGACTAGATGAAGCCAAGAGAAACATCTGTCATGGAGATACAGAGACTTTAAGACTGGTGCACTCAGAGTAGATCTTCAGACAGAAGGCATTGAGAGTGGAAAGAGTGAGGACACAGAGGCAGGGCTGAAGAGAGAGGGAGATGGGAGCCCAGCATGGGACTACTGCACACATGGACTTGTTCCTGCCCCCACTGACTCCTAGGGAAGGGAAATGATAGTAGTCGATTGAACCCACATTATACAAGAATCAAACCCCCAAGGGCATCAAAGAAGATAAATGCAAAAATATAAAAGCCATCCAAAGGATAGCAACTTCAAGCATTGGAGGAACATTAGCCCTCATAGATGAGAAAGAAACAGCACAAGAACTGTCACAAGTCAAAAAGATAGAATGTCTTCTCACCTCCAGATGACTGCACTAGTTCCCCAGCAATGGTTCTAAACCATGCTGAAATGGCTGAAATGCTAAACATAGAACTCAGAATATGGATAGGAATGTAAATCATAGAGATACATGAGAAACTTGAAACCCATACAAGGATTCTAAGAAATACAATAAAATGATACAGGAAATGAAAAATGAAATGGCCATTCAAAGAACCAAACTGATTTGACAGAGCTGAAAAATTCTTCAAGAATGTCAGAATACAATGGCAAGTTTTAGCAGAATTGACCAAGCTAAGGAAATACTCTCAGAGCTCAAAGAATGGTTCTCTGAAATAGCTCATTCAGACAATAATAAAGAAAAAACTTTAAGGAAGAATGAACAAAATCTCCAAGAAATATGAGATGATGTAAAGAGACCAAATGTATGACTCATTGGCATTCCAAGACAGGGAGAGAAAGCAACTGGGAAACATAATTCAGGATATTGTGTATGAAAATCTCTCCAATCTCGCTACAGAGGCCAACATTCAAATTCAGGAAATGGAGAGAACCCCTGCAAAATACTGTACCAGACAACAATCCCTAAGACACATAGTCATCAGATTATCCAAAGTAAATATGAAAGAAAACATGTTAAAATCAACTAGAGAGAAGGGGCTTATTACCTACAAAGGGAACTCCATCAGGCTAAAAGCATGTCTTTCAGCTGAAACCTTATACTTTGTTATTAAATTAGGCAAGATCACATTTTTTTTTAATTACTATAGATGGTTTACAAGGTTGTTGACCTAATTATTCCTATGAAAAATATGGGTGAATTGTTTCACAGAATATGAAATAAAACGTTGGCTGAAGTAATGGCAACTAGGATGGAATTTAATAATATATTTTATTTTCTAGTTTTTGCAGCAGGTTTTTTTTTCCTTGAATGGTCGATTAATGTGGGAATAATTCATGTGCAGATTGATTGGCTGTGCTTTTGAAATAAACTGTTTCCAAAATTCCAGCAGCAGATGGATTTAACCTAAGGTAGTGGAAGTTCAATGCTTAGCTTCATGAGCTGATTCTGTATTTGAGAACTCCCCAACACCTTGCTTTCTTCTTCTTCTTTTGATTTCTTTTTGTTTGTTTGTTTGTTTTTTTAGACAGAGTCTCGCTCTGTCACCCACTGTTGCCCAGGCTGGAGTGCAGTGGTGTGATCTCAGCTCACTGCAACCTCAGCCTCCAGGGTTCAAGCGATTCTCCTACCTCAGTCTCCCTAGTAGCTGGGATTACAGGCACATGCCACCAACCCGGCTAATTTTTTATATTTTTAGTAGAGAAGGCGGGGTTTCACCATGTTGGCCAGGATGGTCTCGATCGCCTAACCTTGTGATCTGCTGGCCTCCGCCTCCCAAAGTGCTGGAATTTCAGGCATGAGCCACTGTGCCCAGCCAACACCTCCCTTTCAAACTGTATCATGGGGCAGATGACTCTGAACCACTGTTGGAAAATGTCTACTTACCTACTTTTTTGCAGGTTATAAGCCTTCTGAACTGCGCCCATTTTCACTTTTTTAAATGACTAGCACTACAAGACTTGACCCTGTCCTCCCTTGCCCTGGTTGTGTCATCTTCACTTTCTAATCCCTTTTATCTGGACCCACTATACCAGTAACATGTAGACAAATTCAGGCCATGCACCTGTGCATTAGATACCCCTGTTCTTAGTGTAAGACTGAGAACAACACGAAATCCTCCAATGCCCCAATCCAGTTGTTTTGTCTGAAGCCCCTTTGACATGTCAGAGAGAATCCCCATTATATAAAAGAAATAGGTCAACTTGTGGAAACACAATAGATGGGTTCAGTAAAACTTCATTGAATACCTCCAATGTGCATGGCAATTAAATGAAACCAAGGGAGCTTCCTTAGATAAAAATAAAAAAAATTATTGGCCAATGGGACTATCTATTATGTATTTGTAACAGAGAGAAATAAATTTTGCAAAGATCACTTTTTATTAGTAAAGGTTTGGATTTATAATTCTTTGTTATTTTCCTACTGAAGATCATTTTGACTTTGTCACTGGATTTGTTATTTTGCATTATGTTAATATGATGCCATTTCAGTCACCTTTTAGAGAAAATGAAACGTAACGTGCTTCAGAACACACACACACACACACCCCCACACACAGCTGCCGATAGTGAAACACATTATAGAAATGATGCAATTGTGATTCAGAGTGTCACTTAAAGTGTTTTCTTTTGTTCATTTGTGGTTGATTTCAACAGGTATTTTAAAATCTACTAGGAAAGGAAGAGAACATACCATTAGCACTGATTGGGAAGGGCGGTAACTTGAGGATGTAAGATGGCTAGCTTCATTTCACGTTACATTTAATATGGAAAGGAAAGCATAATACCGCATTAGGAAGAGTTAATTCTGACTGTCGTTAATGCTCAGTAGTTCAGCACATATATGCAGAAAGCTGCTGTTCTTGTTACTCCCTGCACACACTCTGTGCTCAGTGGAGTGCAATTGTCTTGGCCCCAGCAACTGCTGAGCAGGTGACTTGATTACACTGAAATCAGGCAGAAAATGTCCTCTTCTGGCCACTCGAGTGAATCAGTCAAATTATTGAGTGGCAAAACTAATTCTATGCCTTGGGCCATCAGAACTGCTACTTCCTATAAGTCAAACCTTCACTTAGTGTGAAATTGTTTTTTATTTTATTCTCTTTCATTTATTATGCTTATTTCAGCTAATCCACTTAGTGGATGTGAATTAGCTCATGTGCTTGGGCAGGTTTAGATATGCAACTTTTCTGATCTAGTAGTGTTAAAATATTGTAGATTTCCAATTCATTTAGGAAACATCCAAAATTTTTTATGATCCATATTGCTGGGAGATGCAAGGCAATGCTTGTGATTTTAAAATGAGGTACAATAGGAAATAAAAAATTAAATAAGATGAGATGTAATGAAATTTTACTTCTACTCAATTTTTCTTAATAGAATTGCAGACATTTAAGCTTCAGAAAATGGGAAATTAGTTAAATGCAGATTCTTAAGTGAGAAATAATTTACTGTTGCTTGGTCACATAGTTCCTCTTGTCCGTCTCTGAAACAAAACTCCATGCAGTTCCTTATATACTTTTGAATTTCTGGGTCAAATTTTATGCTAAAACTAGATTGTATTTGCAGAAGTGGATGAGCTATAATGTCGGATATTATAGATCACATGTTAGATGTCACACACATGCATTTCTTTAGGTTGATGACTGGGGAAAAATCTCATGTTCTACATATTTTGTTCGATAAGACATATTTGTGTATTTTGAGATATACGTGTATGAACTCTTGGTATTCAAATAATATGATACATGTTTAAAAAATAATAATGATGGTATTATCCCTTGAGGTAGCACAGTTTAGATCTATAAAGCTGTTATCAAGAAATAGTCTTTGGCATGTTTAATACAGTTTGGCACAATTTTTAATTATAGATTCATAGAATTCTAGTAACATGTAAGAGAAACATGGAATATTTAAAATCTTATTTTAAATGTATAATTATTTCTGATAACAGGAATCACGAGAGGAAGCCTTTTTTTCTTTTATATTCTTTCAGGTATAAGTTACGAATACTGTTTATCTTTTATTAATTAAATTTTTATTTTTGCCTTTCTCTGAATAAACGATATTTTTCTTTATAACAGTTTTGAGGTTCTGAAGACTTTTTGAACCTAGAAAATCACTGAAAGTATAGTGAAAAGGTAGTCAAAATTAACACATTTTATTAAGTCCACATCTGACCTTAGTGGTGAATTTTTAAGAATATTTAGATAGTAAAATGTATTTAGAAAAAATCAATTGCGTTTGATTCATTTTAGTTTTCACTTCTCAATTTAATTTCTATAAACAGTTTTTCTGCAGCCAAGGAATACATTAACTAAAAATTATTATTAGTCAATCAATACTTAGATTTAATAAATGGCTAGATTTATACTCATAATGTAAATAGTCCTCAATCATCAGTTTCTTTGAAAACTGTTATTTATCAATGAAGATGAAGCTTATTTTCTTAGCTCATAAATGTGTATATCTGTAAAGATAATTGTAGTAATCTTTGTATCGATAATTGTAGCCCTCGGAATCTAATGGATGTCACTTATGAATGCAAAATGTTACACACCAGTGAGATAGAATTTGAGTGTTGCATAATTCTTGGTGAGACAAAGAAAATCGTAATGAAAGATGCATTTTGATATTTTTGAACTTAAAGTGAAGCATATGAAAAGTATTCAAGCCAATAAAGAAAGAATAGAGCGGATAATTTTAAATAGTTTTGTTTTACATTTTTGGAATTTTGCAGTATCTTATAGGAGAGAATTGAATTTTATTTATGAAAAAATTTATCTGAAATTAGTATGTTTGGGTTTTTATTTCATGGCAAGGTGGCAGAAATGTTGGAATATTTTAAGCGTAGAATAACAGCTTCTAGGAGTAAACTATTAGATAGATGTCATAAAGTATTCTGTTGCATAATTGGTCAATTTTCACAGTTTAACTTAGCAGTGAAAACTCTATTGAATCACAAGGACACAAAAGTCCTTTACTTTTCTTCATACTAGGGCCATGTTGTGAGGTCCCTGTGCTATTCTCAGGTTAGGACAGTCTGATGTCTTTGGCCTTCCTAGAGGAAAACATTCTGCACCCAGAGATTTTTATGGGTAAAAGACAGTCTGTGGGTAATGCTGTTTGCTTTCTCTTTACCAGTTACAAAAAGAAAGTGCCCTATGCGAAGTTCCGTGGTGAATACTTTCATCAACTCTTTGGGTTCTACAGCTTGAAGACTGACTAAAAATTAAACCATTGCTGTGGAAACCGTTGAGCACCATGTGGAAATAAATGGCCTAATTGTTGTGTACCTGATAAACGTAATTCCTAAAGGTTGTTTTACGTGGAATATATGACTGTTTCAACAAGCATTTAAAAAGTGAAGGGTGCAAAGGGGGAATATGGTTTCAGTCTCCTTTCAGTGGCAAGAAATGAAAGGTTTGTTCCTCATTAAATCATTTATTGATGTTTCCCAATAGATTTTGAGCTGAATACTTGTTAATCTCAAAGCCCTGACAAGCGAGGCCTGCAAAATTAGGCCAACCACTGCTACAAATATCTAGTGTACATGAAACGGTAATCATTGCTTTCCAGTCTATTATTAGATTAACTTCATAGGAATTGCTTTTTTCTCCTGTGAGTTGATGCATAAATGGCATGCTTTATCCTCCAATAAATCTAATAGCAGAGTGCCTATGACATGATGTTCATAGCCCTTGGTCCCATGACAGATTATTTTTGATTGCTGCTGGAGTTCAGAGCAGCTTGAAACCATTAGAATTTGAAGGCATCCTTGAATGTTATAGCATACCTGACTCATACAGAATACTGCTGACTCTGAGTTATGTTCACAGCTTTTTGTCCCGTGGTCTTGACTGTCACTCTGTGACTAACTTAAGAAATTGTTTAAAAATTCTCAATTGAGTTAATAAACAATTTTACAACAAGATGTAAGAGTGGCATCTCCATCTCTTGAGGGTTCCTAGCATTGCTAAATGTCACCAGAGAGAGTTTCCATTGATATTTTGCATCTAACTACGTTAAAACTTCTTTTCCTCGTTATGAGTTACATTAGAAAGTTATGATATTAGATTCCAAGCCTTTTAAACAGGCAATTCTAAATATATTCTTTCTGTATCAGAATCAGTAACTTGTATTCTGTGTTGATATTTTCTTTTCACCTCACTATGCAACTTCCTTTTTGATGACTTAAATCCAGTCTGTTTATCGTTTCTTAATCTTGTAAAACTGGTTTAGATAAGCAGTTAGTAGAAAATTTGATCTGCATGTGCTTTCCCCAGGTTGTGGAACTTTGAACCTTTCAACGTACACAAGTGTGGTTCTAAGTGTTTCTTGGTTCTCTGTCAATTTAATTTTAGGAGAATCTCATGTTTTATACCTAGGGTGATTTATTTTCCTGAGATGTTTTTGGTTTATGTCTGTTTTGATGCCCTATTTAGTTTAGTGTTTTATCACTATCTAAAGTGTTTTTGTTTGAAAAATAAACCATACAGTTATCTTTCTTATTAAATCAGCTAATCTTTATATGAGTAAATTGATCTGTGGGTGTCTTGGAGTTTCACATGTATGGAAAGGAACTTACTGACTCTTTCTCCTTTTTAGCCAATACCTTTAATTCAACATTTCTTGACATGAATATAAAGAGACATATAATACATAGTAGGCCACCTCATTTCAGATCTTGTGTGGAGACAATGGTAATACTAAGTTGAGTCTAAAACGTTTGAAGCATTGTTGCACCAAACGTTGATCTTCACCCTTTCCATGCTAAAACAACCATAAAGTAACACATCATGTACGTCAGGTTTTTTTTCCCTATCATCACGATGTGAAGCACTAAAGACATACTTACTTACATGTTTCTATTCACTGCATTAGGCATGGGCATTACTGCAAAGCACTCCAGGCAGCACAACTAATGAGGGAGTTAAGGATGGGCCTCGTCTCAGGGAAGATTAAAATGCAAAACAACTTGGAATTCCTTTAATGAGAAATTTTGAGCATTTGAAAAATTTGTAAGTAACAATGCAATGCATGCTATGAAAATGCATGGTATGCTTGACTATAGCTGCACGTATAGTCAAGTGTACTATAATTTGATTGAGAAATGCCTTCATTAATTGCATAGCAAGATTTGTTACACATAGAACCTAGAGCCAATGTGAATCTAATTTAATACAATGGTTATTATTTTTTTAAATAATTGACTTTCCTGGTTTCTATGTTAAGTATATGGTAACAGTTTGACAGCATTGAAAGACCCATAGGGAAACAAAAAATGTTCCCAATATACTGGTGTTTATTGTTATTTATGTAGTACATTTTAATGACTAAATATGCATCAGATGTTACACAGCATAGTATATAATCAGGGACCAAGCAACAGGCACATTGAGGGATAGGAGCTTATTTCAAAGTGTATTAGTCAGGGTTCCCTTGAGGGGCAGAACTAACAGGATAGATGTATATATGAAGGGGAATTTATTAAGGAGTATTGACTCACACAATCACAAGGTGAAGTCCCACAACAGGCCATCTGCAAGCTGAGGAGCAAGGAAACCAGTCCATATCCCAAAACTTCAAAAGTAGGGAAGCCGACGGTGCAGCCTTCAGTCTGTGGCCAAAGTCCCTAGACCCCCTGGAAAATCACTGGTGTATGTCCAAGAGTCCAAAAGTTGAAGAACTTGGAGTCTGATGTTGAAGAGCAGGAAGCAACCAGCACGGGAGAAAGATGAAGGCCGGAAGACTCAGCAAGTCTGCTTTTTCTACCTTCTTCTGCCTGCTTTCTTCTAGTCATGCTAGCAGTTGATTAGATGGTGCCCACTCAGATTGAGGGTGGGTCTGCCTCTACCAGTCCACTGACTCAAATGTTAATCTCCTTTGGCAACATCGTCACAGACACACCCAGGAACAATACTTTGCATCCTTCAATCAATTTGACACACATTATTATCACAAGTCCACCTCTTGTCAACTTGAACTCATCCACATAATCCTGAAGTTGACGCTCAATATTAACCATCATACAGAGAGAGAAAAAAACCATAAATGTTCATAGCAATGGTAAGTAGATGTGTTTAGACATTTTGTAGGTAGGTAGGGAAGTTCTGTATGTATGTAGATAAGTTTAGAAATCAAATGAATTCGATAGGGCTCATTTCAAACCATCAACGATGAAGGTCAGATGTAGTAAACTACTGATTCTTACTTATTTCCAGGTTGCTTGAATCACCCCCATGGCAAACTGCCTTTCTTAGTCATGAGTTTAGAAACACTCTTTAACCATATTTGCCAAATACAAATGATTCATGGGTAACTATAGAGAAAAACACCCCCACAACACATGTCTTAGTAGTGAGGTCAGAGCACCTTATCCAGTGACTGCTCAGGATAATTTTTTTTTTGCTTGACATTATGCTTTAAAGCAAGTTTCGTGTGTGTGTGTGTGTGTGTGTGTGTGTATGCTTGCATGTGTGTGTGTGTGGCATAATATGTGTTTCTATAATGCAGCTAATTTAGAAACATTTGATAACTCATATATTTTGTGTTACATAAATGTTATCTGAACACAAATGAGAAGTTAATACAAGCGTTTTGATGCTTTAGTTGGATTTTGTGTAGCTTTTGTAAGTATCAAGTAGAATGATGTAAGAATATCACCCAGAGGCAGTCTGCACATAATTATAATGATAATATTAATAGTAACAATCTGCATATAACAAAAACAACGACAACATATTATACAAAGTTAGTGTTTCTATCGTCTTTTTGGAAATGTATTTTGTGTTTTAGTCTCAAGATTTTAAACGGTCAACTCATTTTATTATTAAATTGTTTGTCATGCATATACTGAAGCTGAAAACAATATATCAGATAGAAAGTTCTACAGAGTTTTTACACAGGGGCATATATGGCGTATAGTAATATGTCTTTTATGAAATGAGTCATGTCATATATTATTCTAATTATAATTGATGGATTAGGATGCAGCTGGACAATAGGAAGTATTTATGCTAACTTCAATTATAACTTGGAGAGTACCAAAATGTTTCTTATCTTCTGACTCTCTTATGGCAATATGATGCCATAGAATGAGATTGGATTGAGTCCTACCTAAGGACCAATTAAGTATTTTTTCTGATAAGTCATTTATCTTCTCCAAGGAATATTTTTTCTTCTCTGTAACATGTAGATAGTCATGCTTGCCCTGCTTATTTCTTACCTTGTTATGAAGTGCATATGAATACATAAATCATATGTGAAAGCATTTTGAATGATGCAAAATACTGTATTTGCTACATTTTAAAAAAATATTGCTTTGGATTTGTTTGCTTTTTCTCAATTCATGCTTTGCTATTACCGTAAGCTACATTTTGGAATGAGAAAATATATTTTGTTGGAAAATGATGGAAACAATTTTGATTTTATGGGTATTATAGTCTAGCTCATGATGAGCTCAATGATTTTTTTCTTGACCTATAAAATATATTTCATTACCACCAAAATGTATTATTCATCCACTGTTTATACCCAGATGGTTTATAACATATGGAATAAATCTACACACCTGCAGTGTAACAGGTTCCTCATGCTATAGCATAATATCTTAAGTAATGCCACAGGATACTTATAATGACTTCAAAGCTATGCAGAATCACATGCACGCTGAAAACATTTTATTATTTGTAATTCTTGGGTTTGTCTATATTAAATGTAAAAGTAATGAGTTTTGTAGAAAGTTGTCTTTCCACATGTGATCAATATGTCTTGTAGCTCACATATGCTCTCAGGAGTATTTACAATGGTAAATTATTCTGGTGGTCCTAGTTCTATGTATGCTATCAGATGGGCAGGCAGCCACCATTTGGAAAAAGCCTTCTAATTTCTATCATCCTACAGTTTAGTACAAATTAAAGCATAATTTATATCTTGGAAAGGAAAAATGCTAATTGAAATTATGTCATAAAAATGTAATTTAGCAAAACTCTTAGTTTTGGGTATTTCACTATTTTAAGCCAAATATTTTAAAAATCACTTGAGTATTAAATAGGTTGTAAAATTGTGTTCGGTATCAGTATGTTATGTCTTCAAATGCATTTTAATTCTCATTCTCCTTTGCTTAAATAGTGAAAAACTTTATGAATTAGAAACTAAAATTAATTAGGTGAACTCCAATAGGATATTTTTATATACATTTTAAAAAGTGTATCATAAACATTTTAGAGCTTGTGATGGTGGGTAACGTGTCCATCCCTCTGGATTTTAATGCAGTACCAGGAAAAATAATGATAATATCATGCAAAGCACAATTTATTTTTAGTTTTTAAGCCTATCATGGTTACTCAGTTAATATATACTTTAATGCCAGCATCTAAAATATCTAAGTTAGATTTTAATAGCAAGATTTCCCAACCAATACAGAAACTATGATTTTTGCCATAGTTATTTCATCCCACAGACTCTCAAAATGCCTTATGTGATCATGAGTGAAAGAGTGGCATTTGGCAATTGAATGACATGTTTTCTATATGCTTCAGATGCCTTTATTCATTTTAATAACAGAACTCATAGACTCCTAGAAGTACTCTAAAGCCCACAATAGGGGAAGCTCTCCTGTTTTTCATACAAAGAAGCCTCTCAATAGGGCCATACAATGGTGGGGAGGGGCTAACTCTCATTTATTGACCTACAAAGCAAATTGTTGCCTGTTCTGGAATAAGAGTGCTAGGTGCTTTACATCTCTTATCTCATTTAACTCTGGTAAGATCTATGAGGTAAGCGTTCATTATCTTTGCTGTGTAGATGAGGAAACAGAGAAGCTCCTAGACGTCACACTGCTAGTGAATCAATGCCAAATCTATCCAGCTTTTCCAAGATTGTGTTCTTAAATACTAGGCCACATTACTTCTCTCAAGTTGTAAATATTGGCCAAAAGAAAGGCCCTGTTATGGTATCTGCTAGTTAGTGTAGAATGTAAGAATCACAGAAAGATAATGGGCTGTTTCTAGTCCTTGATACACCTTTAACCAGATTTTGAACTGAGGTAAATCACTTAACTTTATTGTTGTATCATCTATCAAATGGGAATGATAGTCTCTGCATACGGGTCATTGGGATAATAAAATTAGGTGTGAGAGATGTGTATTAGTCAGAGTTCTACAGAGAAACAGAACCAATAGGATATATATACACAGAGAGATATATAAAAGAAGAAATGTACTACAGGAATTTGCTCACACAGTTATGGAGGCTGAGAAGTCTTGCAATATGCTGTCTGCAAGCTGGAGAACTAGGAAAGCCAGTGGTGTAATTGAGTCCAAGTGTGAAGGCCTGAGAACCAGCGAGCCTATGGCATAACTCTAAGATCTACATCAAGGTCTGAGAACTGAAGGGGGCTGCTGGTGTAAGTCTAGGAGTCTGAACGTCTGAGTACAAAGAGCTCAGGTACCTGAGGGCAGGAAAGGATGGATGGTGCAACTGAATCAAAAGCAAATTCATTTTTCCTCTTCCTTTTGGTTCTATCTTGTCCCTCAGAGGATTAGATATCTACCCACATTGGTGAGAGTGGATCTCCTTTACTAAGCTTACTGATTCAAATGCTAAAGTTTTCCTGAAACACCCTCACAGACACATCTAGAAATAATGTTTTATCAGCTATCTGTGTATTCCTTAACACAGTCAAGTGGACTCATAAATTAACCATCACAAGATGTGAGTGGACTTTTAAAAATATTTTGAAGGCGTTTCAAAAATGAATTTATGTTCCAAAGGTAAAGCTTCCCACCAACACACACTTTTTTTTTTTTTTTTTTTTTTTTTGATATTTGGGAGCAAGGTGGTATTTTCTCATTTTTCTTTTCATGGGGGTGGCCAGGTGGTAATAGTAACTATTGTACTGTGGCGTGTCGGGATGGTCAAGTTTTCAAGAAAGCGACATGCGTTTGTTGTTGTTTTTGTTGTTGTTGTTGTTTGTTTGCTTTTGTTTTTGTTTTGCCAGTAAGATTTGTTTTGCTTTTTTCTTCTTCCTTTCCCCCCCCATTTATCTGTGACAGTGAGATTGTCTATTTCATTGAGAAAAGATAGCACAATTTCACTTCATTTGAAAGAATGTGGGATGCCTTCCTAATTATGTGACTTATGAATGGTATATGCTTGAAAAGAAGGATTAGGAAAGTTGGGAGTGGAGAGCTTTTCTCATTATAACCAGACAGTATATCTAATCGTAACAATCTTTTCTTCTTCTTCTTTTTTTTTTTTTTTTTTTTTTTTTTGAGACGGAGTCTCTCTCTGTCGCCCAGGCTGGAGTGCAGTGACCGGATCTCGGCTCACTGCAAGCTCCGCCTCCCAGGTTCATGCCATTCTCCTGCCTCAGCCTCCCGAGTGGCTGGGACTACAGGCGCCCGCCACCTCGCCTGGCTAGTTTTTTGTATTTTTTAGTAGAGACGGGGTTTCACCGTGTTAGCCAGGATGGTCTCGATCTCCTGACCTCGTGATCCACCCATCTCGGCCTCCCAAAGTGCTGGGATTACAGGCTTGAGCCACCGCGCCTGGCCCGTAACAATCTTTTCAAAACCTCTTAACCTAAATGGTCTGCATTTCACATTTGAGCTACCTATTTAATGTTGCTTAAAATTGTATACACATATAATACATACATAAATTCACCAAATTAAGGTTTTCTCTCTGTCTGTGTGTGCATACAGATATTTTGTGTGTATGTATAAAACTTTGGTTTTCTAGTTTTTAATCTAAAAGACTTTTAATCCAAGTTTAGGAAGATTTTGTTTGAATAAAGTATATGAATATGCAGTTTACAAAAAGGCACATGATCTTCTAGAACTACGCTTTTGCATGTTATTATTTCTAATGACTACATGATATGTTGATACCATAACTGTATTGCATCATGAATGCATGTTTCTAATACTTAATTTCCTTATTCAAAATCCAACATTTATTTGGAAACAGGCAGGTGAAAAGATAGCAGCATAAATATGATTCTATATACATTTCTCTTTGTATTAGAAGGTAGAAATTGTAAATGGCCAAATGATAACTTGAAAGGCATATACAGAATATTTGAACTTCATGACTATATTTTGCTGCACTAGACTTTAGATTGGTCTAGGTTTCTTAAGAAAGGAGTGAGGGAAATCTAGCTTTGTCTCATGTTCACCTTCTTTAGGATAATTATCTTTTTTTTTTTTCCTGAAATAGACAATGCTTTATATGTATGATATCGGTACTAAGTAGAGACTGATCATTGGATTTCTACAAAGTAGTAGGGAGTTTTAATGGAGTCAATGCCATTGACCTAATTTTAAGGAAATTTTATTATTTTGTGTACAGTTATAGTACCAGTTATGAAATATCACAAGTATTTTTGGATTTCAAGTAAATGTTAAAGAAGAATAACACATTAATTTTATGGTCTTGACCACTTACATGGATATTGCCACCTTGATAGTTCCACTAGTTGTAATACAGGGTTTAGCTATAAAACAACAGCTGTATATAGATCCAGTAGTTGTAATACTGAAAATAATTTGAAATTAATTTCAAAATGTAATATTAAAATTATCACAGGGAAAGATTTCAGACTATTTTGTGTTATAACAATCCAAATATGATACAATGCTTATTATTAACCAAGAGACCCAACATTGTATAATTAAGAGATAAATGGATGTCTGACCAAGAGAACACATGTAGTCATGTAAACAGTCCCATGTTTTGTCTTACTCCAGTCACTTACTAGTTCTGTGTCCTTAGGAAAGTCTTTTATTTTCTCAGGACTTCAGTTTTTAGTATGCACTATTTTCTCCCATGTCCCTCCTAAGTTCAATATCTATTGGCCCACCTCTGTAAAACACCATAGAAACATAATGTGCGATTATTGGTTTTATTATAAGACAAAGAATATCACCGGCATTCTAACAAATAGCTATAAAAACCACAATATTCCCTTATTTCCACATTTTATGTTACTTTACAGAAATCTGTACCTCTTAATTTTTAAAAATTTTCTCACTTAACCCTTCATATGTATTACCTCAATATATACCTCTCACCGAAGGTAGTGACATTCAGGAGCAGCCAATAAACCTTAAGATAACTGAAGGAAGAACGCTTAGATATTTCCTATTTTTCTTCCTCAAATAATGGTACAAAATTGGAGTCAATGCCGTATTGACACATCTTTTCTATTTGCTATCATTTATAAATTCTGGGATTACCTGAGTGATTGTTTTCTCAGAAAACCATAATGTAATCTCAAACCTAATACTCCAACTATCATGCACTATTTAAAACTGCAATTATATTTTTACTCAAACAAAACGACTTAATAAACATTATTGCAAACTGTTTACCCTTCCCCAAAACAATTTATGTTCACTAATACAATTTTCCATTAAAACTGCTGCCAGGTAAATTAAAAACTCTGGAAATAGTAAGTAAGTGGGAAATTAATTCAACAGTTTAATCTAGACCTAGTAACAGTTGCAAGCGCAGAAAAAGATTGCTACAGTGGGGAGTTAATTAACAGCTTATTCCCCATTTGATAAAAGTAATCCACTTTAATTCCAGTGTAATTTACCTCAATGTAATATAAAACCACAAGCTGCCTCTGGTGCTGGTAATTATTAGCTTTGTCCTGTGGCCACACTGACAATAAAAGTCAGCAGTATCTTAATAATAAGAGACTGTCTGCTAAACGCCCACAATTAAAGATGTAATATGAAATCTTCTAACAGCAGCAACCATGTGTATTGCCATACAAGCAGGGTTGCAGTAGATTTATACTGCATTTAATTGTTCCACTTAGTTCTAGAAAGCAGGTGTGGCATGTGAAAAGTAAGCATTTTATCGGCTTCATATAAGGAAGCACGGGGAATATTAGTGATGAGTTCATCACATTGTTTCCATCCCTACTACCACTGTCTCAATACTGCTATCATCTCTTTTTACTTAGACTACTGCACATATCTATGTAGTTTTTCCACCCGCTTCTCACTCTAACCCATCCTCTATGTACTCAGACACACAAATTTCATCATGTAATCTTCATGGATATAATCCTTCATTGACACTCATTTATTGTTCACAAGATGAAATTGAAATTCTCTGCATGGCGTCAAAGTGGTTCCATATTCTGCCCTCAATCTACCATTGAAACCTTATTGATCAACTTAAAAAATAAAGAAGATAAATTCATTTGCCTGCAGTACCCTGTCCTTGCTTATCTCGTATTTCCTCTGTGAAGTTTTCTTAGACACTTCCCACGAAAATTTAGTCATTACTTTTTCTATTCTTTTACACTTTATATTCACCTATTATTTCACTTTCCAAATTGCCGTTTCTTTCTTCTAACATGTCTGTATCCACCTACTAGACTAGTGGCTCTCAAAGTGTGGTCCCTGGACCATCAACATTATCATTACTTGGGTACAAATTTGGAAGCAAATTCTCAGGCTTCACCCCAGACCTACTCAATCAAAAATATTGGCAGCGGGGCCCAGCAATCTGTCTCAACAAGCCCTCTGGGTGATTCTAATAGATAGTAAACTTTGAGAACCAGTCTCGACTGTGAGTATGTTGGGGATATATTATAGTGGCTTATTCTATTTTTATTTTCTTCATCTGACCATTTATAGCACATAGAAGGTACTCAAAAATATTTTTGAATAAATGAGTTATGATGGAATAAGTGGTAGCAAAAATAGCAAATCTAGAGAAGGTATGGAAATGCCAGTGACTTCCAAGTTGCTCCTTTATCCAACTAAAATGAAAAGTCTGTGTTTCTCTGAGAGAGTAGATTATTTAAATAGGAAAATTCAAGAATCTAAATTGTTATCAGTATTTCAAGTCCTTCTGTGCAAAAAAGAAAAATCACACAGAAGTATGTTTGTATGATTACTGATATTCTCAACAGGTTAATCTAGTTTCTTTTATCTTTGGAAGTTATGGTTTGGGTAAAAAACATTTAGACTATGTTACGCAGCCAGTATGGTCTAATTCTTTTAAATGTTATAATTATTACTCTTTTTTAAAAAACTTATAACTTTTAGCTAACACTGTGTGTTAAATGCAATAGCATATGTTGTATGTACATATTATTTTGGCTGTGGACACTAAACTAAAAAAATTGTTTGGTATTAACTGAATTCTTTAATATAGATAAGTAATATGTAGATAAATTAGATCATTAAAATAATAGACTTTCTCAAACTACAATGAAGTCATTTAAAAGTACATTTGTGTTTCTTATAGTACACGAATCCCAATTACAGAAATAAAGTAATGTATATTATCCCACAACATTAGATGTTAGCAAGGATTAAGTGTTTTTTATTCCCCATTATTGCCCATAACATTTGTTTATAACGTGAGTCCATTTGAGCAGCCTCCTTCTGAGTTTTTAATGTATTCTTCAGAACAATAATGACTTTTGAGGGGGGCTCTATCAGATAGAAAAGCCAAACAAATTCAAGTGATGTTGTAATGTAACCTTTCTATTATTCTATCTAGAAAATGTATATGATTTTCAGGAACAGAAAATAAGCCTTAGTCGATTAAAAACTGTTAGCTATTGTGTAGGAGCATCATACATTATACTGCTCATGTATATGTAAAAACAGATATTTGTGAGATATGAATTTATGTGTGTGTCCATACTACGTGGTTACCTTTATTGTGACCTTTAATGATGACTATTTTAAAAGCAAACAGTTCTGTACATGCAAGTGTACATCATCATCATCATCATCATCATCATGACCTAATAACATCTTTGTGTTTCCAAATAATTTCACATTCAATTTCCTATTTATTTTATCCTCCCAAATATCCTATAAAATACCCAAAGCAGATATTATCCTTATTTTGCAGATGAAGAAACCAAAATCGGATAAATTTAAATGAAAGACAAAGCTGGAATTAGAGCCTAGGTTGCCTGAATTCTAGTTAAGTGCTCCTTCCACTTTCTTACACTTCTCTTACATGTGTATGAACTTAATTCCATTGACCAAACATGTACAGAGTGACTACTATATGTCAGGAAATATGCTTGGATATATTGGGGTGTGGTGCATTTCAGCGTATGTCTTGAAGGATGGGTAGTATTGGATATTTGGTAAGTAAAAAGGAAACAAGCTTAGGGTGGAATGAGGGCATAATCAAAACAGATGTGGTTTAAGACGAGGCATATTGAAGAATGGGTAATGAATAAATGATTCACTTTAGAGAGGAGTGGAAGATGAGGTTGTAAAGACAGGTTGTGATTGATTGTCGATTATCTTTTTCCAAACTGGAGTTCTAAATTTATTCCATAGTCAATAGGAAGCCAATGAAACTCTTCTGAACAGAGGATACTGGAAGAGGAATTTTAACCAGATTTATCTGGCAGCTCTAGGTGGTTATGTTGGAGCAGAGTGGTAGGTATGAAGTGTGTCTGGAGATTGGGCTCTAATTAGAAGCTGCAATAATCCTATCTTGAGGAGATAAGGCCTGAGCTAGAATATCAGCAGTGGCCATAGAAAAGAGTAACACGTGTGTTCCTCCTTTGTACATGTATGGAATGTGCTGACTTTCTCCCTCGTTTATAAGATTTTTCCTAGTTACTATGTACAGTTTTAAAAATTTCTGCATATCCCCCACAGAGCTTGGCAAGAACAGTGCTGTGCTTATTTTAGGTGTCCAATAAATATTGTTAACTGGCCAGCTGTTTGAAATGTTCACGGTATTTATAGTAGATGAGGCTGTAGTGGCATTTATTGCTAAACTTCCGGATTGGCCATTGTGGCTGAGTTTTTTAAAAGTCCACACTTCTTGGTATTTTCAGAAATGAGCTGAAAACTTACATCAAAACAAAATCTGTGTAGTGATGTGTATAGTAACTTTTTTTTCATAGTTTCCAAAACATGAACCTGTGTCCAGAATTGGTGGGTTCTTGGTCTCGCTGACTTCAAGAATGAAGCCGTGGTGAGTGTTACAGTTCTTAAAGATGGTGTGTCTGGAGTTTGTTCCTTCTGATGTTCAGACGTGTCTGGAGTTTCTTCCTCCAGGTGGGTTCGCGGTCTCTCTGACTTCAGGGGTGAAGCTGCAGGTCTTCCCAGTGAGTGTTACAGTTCATAGATGCCGAAAGTTCAGAGTTGTTCATTCCTCCTGGTGGGTTCGTGGTCTCGCTGGCTTCAGGAGTGAAGCTGCAGACCTTCGGCAGTGAGTGTTACACCTGGCGCGGACTCAAAGAGTGAGCAGCAGCAAGATTTACTGCAAAGACCGAAAGAACAAAGCTCCCACGGTGTGGAAGGGGACCCCAGCGGGTTGCTGCTGCTGGCTTGGGTGGCTGCTTTTATTCCCTTATCTGGCCCCACCCACATCCTGCTGCTTGGTCCATTTTACAGAGAGCTGATTGGTTGGTTCATTTTACAGTGAGCTGATTGGTCCATTTTACAGAGAGCTGATTGGTCCATTTTGACAGAGTGCTGATTGGTGCATTTACAAACCTTTAGCTAGACACAGAGATTTGATTGGTGTGTTTATAATCCTTTAGCTAAACAGAAAAGTTCTCCAAGTCCCCACCCATCCCAGAAGCCCAGCTGGCTTCACCTCTCACTGGCACTTGCTGAGGGACTTTGCCGGCACCTAGTCTGGGCACTCCAGCAGCCCAGACAGAGCTCCTCCCAGACAACCAAGAGGAAAAGAGGGGAAGGGAGAAAGAGATGGAGACCTGCCATCGGGGCCAATGACCCCACGAAGAGGGAACAGCAGTCTGTGCATGGGACCCAGTCGCGGATCAAGCCCAGCAGGCCCCAGCTAGCCGCGGAGTGCGGGCTGGCCAAGCCCATGCCTACCGGAACCCCGCCAGCCATGGGCAACCCCGGCTGCCACTGGCGCCTCTCCCTCCGCACCTCCCCATGAGCAGAGGAAGCTGGTTCTGGCCTCAGCCAGCCCCAGAGAGGGGCCCCCCCAGCGCAGCTGCGGGCTGAAGGGCCAGAGCGGCCAGAGCGGACTCCGAGGTGGAGGAGGCGCCCAGAGCGAGCGAGGCCTGCTAGCACGTTGTCACCTCTCAAAACCAACCAAGATATTCTGCAGTAGGTGAATGGGTAAATAAATTGTGGCACATCAAGACAATTGAATATTATTCAGTGCTAAAAGAAATGCAATATCGAGCAATGAAAAGACATGGGAGTAGCTTAAATGAATATTACTAAGTGAAAGAAGCCAATTTAAAAAGACCCCATACTGTATTATTACAATGGTCTGACATTCTGTAAAAGGCAGAACTATGGAGACAGTGAAAAAGAGTTTGGGGGAAATGAGGGATTAATAAGAGGATCAGAGAAGATTTTTAGGGTGTCAAACTATTCTGTATAATACTCTAATTGTGGAAAATGTCATTATACACTGCCAAATCACGTAGAATACACAGCACTGACAGTGAACTGTAATGTAAACTCAGGGTTTTGGGTGACTAAGATGTGTCAATATGGATTCATCAATTGTAACATATGTACTACTCTGGTGTGAGTGACTGGGAGCCAGGAGGGTTGTTGTGATATATAGAGTCAGGTGGTGTATGGATCTATACGTTTTTCTCCATTTTTCTGTGAAGAGAAACTTCTCTAAAATAAAGTCTATTGAAAATCAAAACAAAAGAAGTCAATTTGCTATTAAAACTTTCAGTAGTTGGTGTCAATGAACATATGAGTCGAGAGAGGAAGATTAAAGTGGAAAGTTACCGTGAGCGAGTGAATTACCTGTTTTTAGAAAGGTAATATCAAACCTTCCTAACTTTTCTATAGATTATATGGATGAAAAAGTGAGGTGTGAAATGGCAAGGTGTGAAGGAAGTTCTTTTTTCATTCATGTTTGCCGCCTTTGTGTTAGATTCCTGATGCACGAATGGGGCTGTGTAGAGCTATATGCTAGACACTACTACTTAATAAACATGACCATTCCTTTTTGTTATTTTGTTATTTAAAAAGATTGATATGTGGGTAGTAAAATAATAAAGGGAATATCAAAAATCCAAAGTTATGGAGACTTTGACTTGGGAAGAAATTAGTTAAGTCTGTCTTGATCACTTCCGATTTTACCTTCTGTATATTTTCTTCTGCTGTGGTTCTGTTTATCTCCTATCTTCTGTACAGAAGCTCCTCTGTATCTGAGCAGATCTAAAGCTCACAAGGTTTTACATAAACACATTTGTTTTTAAGTCTAATGTGACAGACAAGATTTAGCCCACAGTCTTTACATGCATTTTTACCAAATGGTACTGTGAGTTGGTCCTTCAGGGCTTGGAAGTCAGGCAAACTGTTCTCTTCCTTGCTAATATTCGTTTCACCAAGCATCTTTTCTCAAAGTAAGTTAGATTTGGTTTGTGATAATAACGTGTTAAGTCAGATAATGCTCACTGTTGACGAGCTTCACAGTTGCCCCAGGGAACTTCTTAGCAGCCCACTTTAATGCTGTACAGATCTAATAGCTTTTGAAATTACGAAGCCATTCATGACTTGTGACAAAGGTGTAATTAGAAGCACTTTCACTATGATTAACCTTTAAGTTCTCAACCATTTGCATTATCAAAAACAAAGTAACCAAACCGAATTGAAATGAAAATATATCATTTCTAATAAAAAAGGAGGGAATGATCAAATACCAACCCAGATCTCTCACCTAAGCTCCAGAGTATACGTTTACCCATCTACTGGGTCCCTACGTGTCCAAAATGTGACTTTAAATTCGGCATTTTGAAAGTCAAGCTCATCTTCACCCTCAACAATTTATCCTTCTTCCAAAACTATAAAAACCCTAGAAGAAAATCTAGGCAATACCCTTCAGGACATAGGCATGGACAAAGATTTTATGATGAAATCTCCAAAAGCAGTTGCAACAAAAGCAAATATTGATAAATGAGATCTAATTAAACGAAAGAGTTTCTGCATAGCAAAAGAAACTATCATCAGAGCAAACAGACAATCTACAGAATGGGAGAAAATTTTTGCAATATATCCATCTGACAAAGGTCTAATATCCAGAACCTACAAGGAACTTAAACATATTTACAAAAAAAAATTAAAATTAAAAAGTGGGCAAAGGAAATGTACAGCCATTTCTCAAAAGAAGAAATTTATGTGACCAACAAACATATGGAAAAAGCTGAACATCATTGATCATTAAAGAAATGAAAATGAAAACCACAATGAGATACCATTTCATGCCAGTCAGAATGGCGATTATAAAAAGTCAGGAAACAACAGATGCTGCAAGGTGTGGAGAAATAGGGACAATTTTACACTGTTGGTGGGAAAGTAAATTTATTCAACCATTGTGGAAGACAGTGTGGCAGTTCCTCAAAGATTTAGAACTGGAAATACCATTTGACCCAGCAGTCTCATTACTGGGTATATACCCAAAGGAATATAAATCATTCTATTACAAAGATACATGCGTGTGTATGTTCATTGCAGCACTATTCACAACAGCAAAGACGTGGAATCAACCCAAATGCCCATTAGTGATAGACTAGATAAGGAAAATGTGGTACATATACACCATGGAATACTATGCAGCCATAAAGGGGAATGAGATTATGTCCTTTGCAGGGACATGGATGAAGCTGGAAGGCCATTATCCTCAGCAAACTAATGCAGGAACAAATGAAATATCACCTGTTCTCACTTATAAGCGGGAGCTGAACAATGAGAACACATGGACACAGGGAGAGGAACAACATACACTGGGGCTTTTTGGGAGAGGGTAAAGAGGGAGAGCATTGGGAAAAAGAGCAAATGCTCGCTAGGCTTAATTCCTAGTTGATGGGTTGACAGGTTCAGCAAACCACCATGGCACAAGTTTACCTATGTAACAGACCTCACATCCTGCACGTGTACCCAGAAACTTAAAAAAAAATTCTGTTTAAAATGCTCAAAAAGCTTTTGCTCATTTTAAAAATTGGATTGTGGGTTTTATATTATTGTTTTGTAAGATTTCTTTACATAGTTTAAATGGAAGCTCTTTGTCAAATACATATTTTACAAATATTTTGTCCCAGTTAGTCATTTGTCTTTTCCTTTTCCTAACTGTTTTTCAAAGAGCTGTAGTTTCCAATTCCAGTGAATTACATTATACCAAATTTTTATTTTATAGTTTGTGATTTCGTGTTTTGTATAATACATTTTTGCCTAACACAATCACATAGAGATTTTCTACTGTGTTTTCTTATAGAAGTTTTATCATTTTTGCTTTTATATGTTAATGTATGATCCACTTTGAGTTGATTATTTTGTGTGTTATGAGGTAAAATTTGAGGTTTTGTTTTCTACATGAATATTCAATTTTCCCAGAATCGTTTGTTGAAAATCTTTTCCACAGTGAATTACCTTGGCAACTTTGTTGGAAGTTCAATGACCATATAAGTGTGAGTCTATTTCTGGACCCTCTATTAGGTCCCATGGGTTTTTATTCTTGATCTCACATCAGGACCCCACTGTGATGATTACTGTAGCTTATAAGTCTTGAAATCGGGTAATGCAAGATTTTTTTTTAAATTGGTAATCCTAGGTCTTTTGCCTTTCTATATAAATTTAAATTAAACTAATTAATTTCTTCTAACAAAACTTACTAAGAGGTTGTGAAATTATATCAAATAAATAGATCATGCTACTGACACTCAGTCGAGGCTTGTATTGGCATCTCCTAAAATGATAGACTCTATAAATTGACCAACATCCACCTGTGTGATTATAGTTAAATAACTGGACTGAATTTCTTTCCTCCATAGGTTTTATTGCTCTCAAGAATAGCCATGCTGCCAAAGGAAAAATGTAATGCACTTACAAATATAGAGCAAATATTGTGTGCCTACTATTGCGGGATCTGGCCAGCAGCCCGCAATACAACAGGGCTCTTTCTTTGTTCCCAGGTGGATCAGTAGGTCAAGAAATAATAGACACACGCAAGATAGTGAAAGCTGGGACCGGGGGGGTCACCACCTTCTGGTCCCGTGATGCTGCCAATGCACTGGATATACTAGCATTTATTATTAAGTTTAGTGAGGGTGGGGATAGGTTAGTGAGGGATTTAGGGTCATTTGATTATGAGGTGAGATGGTCACATGGGGATGAAGTAATTCTTTAACATTACACCTGTATGCAGAAGTATGATATACAGAGATAAGAATTTACAATATAGTGTGTGCATCAGTAATTTCTAACAGAGCCTTAAAACAGAAACATAGTCATTCCATTACCTATGATTAGCAAGATATTAATCAGCAGTAACAGTGGCAGCAAAAACTGGTTACAAACAATCAATAGAAAGAGGATGTGAAGCTAGACCACTGGTTAGACCAGAAATTCTCAGAAGGGATTATGCCTTAACCCTAAAGAGGCCTAGAAGAGCTGTGGCAAGATGAGGGCATTTATAGCCTTATCTTATGCATATGAACAGGCACCCCTCATGTGTCTGTTTATAGGCTCTCCACAAGGGCCTCATTCTATTCCCAGAGCTATGAACATCTGCTTTTCTGGCATAGGAATCTTGGTAATGTGAAACCTCCCTCACTGCACGTCCATTCATAGACCCTCTCAAGGGGGAAGCACATCACACGCTGTTGGCTCATTCTGGCAGTCCAGCCTGGCATTGTCTTTACACAGTCCTGCATGCAATTTTGTATTTACAATAATCAGGAGCATTTCATCTTTTATTCCATAGCAATAGTTTCAGGGGGTCTCCCTACAGACTACTATGTACCTAATTCCATAATACTATTCAAACTTCTTCTGTCCAATTGTATGTCCTCACACAACTGGTTTTAATACCATGTTATCCCTACTCAGGCTGCAAATACTTTTATGTCTTCTCAATACAGCCATACAATATGTGCATGTTTCAAACACCATGCTCCCCTTAAAGGTGGTTTTAGTCATGACTCTTCTTCTCCTCATCATTAAAGAAAAAAAAAAAATCAGCATATTCTAACCAAAGTGAAAAGCAGAGCATTATTGAAAAATCTTATTTTATGTTTGCTTATGTGCCGAATATATCTATGTGACCCAGGCGTTTAGGAAGTATGACCTGGTACCTATTCTGATGTCACTTCTTCAGTTAGGGCATAATATTTTATTCTGCCATGATGGAATTGAAGTTATCCCAAAGAGTGGAGTAGAACTACTCCTCAAATTGGGTGGAATTTGTTCTCAAAATATACACAAAATTGTGATTACTCCAAGAGACCTCTGGTAATCTAAACCTGTGGCAACAACTTTTAGGCAGCTCTGTTCAAAGCGGGTCTTCTTTAGTAGCTATACAAACAATCTCTCTCAGTTGACCTAATTTTTACCAGCCAATTAAAACTGTGCATCACTAATGCTTACTGTGATGGCATTTAATTGATGAAGCCTGCCTGACCCTCCATTATTATTACTCTGACCCATCGATCTTTAAAATTACAAACCCAAAAGTTCACCTATGAATCCTTCATATTAAGAAATGCATGTACCTCGGCATAGAGATATACATATGGCCATTTTTGAGATTTTCAGTATGTGGCTTTCTTTTCTTTTTCACACTTAATATGTATAGCCATTTATCTGTGCCTGGACAGGTATGGAGAGCTATGCACATACATTCTGGACATTTAAAACTTTAAGTAGGCATTTTAAATATTAAAGTAAAGGAATGTATTGTTACAGGTGACATTTTTGCATTGTTTATTAAATATGAGTTTCAAAGCAGGTTGGGAAATCTATTTTAATATGCCCTTATGCTGCAGCGATGTTTCAGTGAAGAAGGTCAGACTATTTTAGGTTCAGTCCCCTAAACCTGAACTCTTTCTTATCAGGAATACATCAAGTATTGATAAGCTGAGATGTGTACATTAGTTATTCTCTCTTTATATAAAATGTATTTGTTAGTAGCTCATGGGCATATATGAAATCTCAAGTTAAAAAATATATCTCATGGTAAAATAAAAATAGCATATAAATATTTCTTACTAATTTATGATAAATATTTTACAGTTGTTCCTATATCAATATGAGAGATGGGTGAAAAATATCTTAATGGAAGGAAGAAATCTATTCTTTATGTGAATGTGGATCATTGGTTTGCTGGTGTGTCAGGTTGGGCACTTGCTCATAAAGAACAGTGTTTCCATTATAAACATCATTTCAGTTAGTTAAAAAAATAATCTATGAAGACTGATGCCAACTTTAAACTCTTTCTATAATAGATTTGGCACTTGAGAGCAATCTTTTCTTTACAAATTTTAATGACCCAAAAATCAATCTGGCTTTCCTATGAGTTACAGTGAATTAAAAACAAATTGTTCATTATGTTCAGCTGCAATGGTGGGGGAGCTTAAAAATCCCAAAAAATGACCATGATTTCAATAAAAGTTAGAAAGTGATTGTTCAGTTTTAGTTGCATTGTATATGCCATTTAAAAGAAGGGGCTTAAGAAGGTGATTTAACATTGAAGTAAACTCTATGTAATTTGCAAATGAATTGTATGTGGTGCTCCTCACCTTTTTTTAAAATTCTCTGGAACTCCACTGTAACGTAATTCTTCACAGGTCAGAATTCTATAAAACATGAATTAATTTTATGCCTGAAAGGGGGTATAGTTATTAATGTAATAGAAGAAAAAGCACATTAAAACACATTGAAAATACAAGGCTACTTGCATACACGCAAGTGCACAATAAGTACTGAAGGTCAATCATACTTTGATGTTACAGTGTGTCATGGTCAGTTCAGCTAGGTTTCACACCATACATGTAAAGTACATGTTGTAGAACTTTAGGAGAACTTAGTCCCATGGTCATAGATGGTAGCCTCCCCTCAACCAACACTTGTATTAATATGCGATACTAGTCACAGAAAAATGGACTGTATAAACTGTAGATGGAACAATTAATGTCTTTACTAGTTATGAAAACTACCTACTGGTTACATATATGCATGTGCAGATGCACAGTGAACCCACAAGATGTTACATTTTGAAGTCAATTTTCAAGAGAAACACAATGTATTTGTGATTATTCTTTTCTTCATCCATCCATTCATTTATTCAACAAATACTTAATGCCTTTTTTTTTGTCCAAGCTCTATGAAAAATATGGAGCATGAATAGATGAAGAAGATGACATTTGTCTTTAAAGAGCTTAAAATCTGTAGCAGTCTAAAATCATTCACAAATAGTCAATGCTGAATACAAATACTGTAAGAGAGAGGCAAAAAGAAGTTACATTACATTTTTGTGGGACAATCAGGATATGCATTATAAAGATGATATGTGAATGCTAGATACAAGAAAATGGTACCTGATTTTGCCTAATATGCATTAACATATTTTACTCTAACTTTATAAGGGCATCATTTTAAAAGGCATACATTTTTATTGGTGTTTGTTAAAATGTGTAATCTTTCCTTGAATTCAACATAGACTTCAACATGAAATATGTACAACATAAAATATGTGAAATGTTCTTGGGGTTAGGAAAGTTTTACTGCAAACGATTATTTCCAATCTAGCCATTCTGTTCCATCATCTGCATAAGGGGTGTATTTCAAAGCAACATTTAAAAATTTTCTTTTCAAAATCTCAGACTTATGCCAAATACTATATACCATTCACTTCAATCATTATTGTATGCCATAGTTTGGATGCTTGTACTTCCAAATATCATGTGGAAACTTGATCCCAATTTTGAAGACGGGGCCTACTAGGAGGTGTTTTGGTCATAGGGTCTGATTCCTCATGAAGAGATCAATGCCCTCCCTTGGGGGTGAGTTCTCTTTCTATTAGTTCCCCTGAGAACTGACTGTTGAAAAGAACATGACACCTTCCTCATCTCCCTCTCTCACTTCCTCCCTTGACATGTAATCTCTGCACATACCAGCTGCCCTTTGCCTTCTGCTCTAAGTGGAAGCTACCTGAGGACCTCACCAAAAGCAGATGCTGGCAACATGCTTCTTGTATAGTCTGTAGAACAGTGAGCCAAAAAACTACTTTTCTTTATTAATTACCTGATCTCAGGTATTCATTTATAGTAACACAAAATGAACTAAGCCATTGTAATAACTATATTCCATAAATATTTACTTTATACTATATGTCAGGTATTACAATGGGTAAAATATCTAATTTAGATACCAAACCAATGGAAGTTACTATTAATTTCATTCTCTAAAGATTTTGGGGATGTGCATTTCTTTGTTTCTGAGTGCTTTTGTGTGTGTTTTGTTTTGGAGCAAAACAAGAGGAGTTAGTCAAAATGGGAGAAAATAAGAAGTAGATATCTTTCAAGTTGTTTTTAATAGGCTATTATAATTAATATGATAACCTTCTTTATAGCAAAATTCTCTATTATTTAGAATCTTAATCTACTGTGATCCTCCATTAAATTTTAATATTTAAATTTTTATTTTAATAATATGGTACATGAGGCTTATTTATTACAGGATTTTATGAATATTTCAATTAAAAGATCTAAAATTATTTTCAGATTTACAGATATGTTGCAAAGATAGTACAGAATTTTCCTCTATACTCTTGTGATTTTTTAAAATATGTATTTGGTCTTTGATGATTTCCTGGCATACAACTACTAAAATCCTCAGACTCTCCAAAGTGATGCCTTTCTGTATTCTAATGAGTTGACTTATGGCTGGCAGCCCCTGGGGGTCTAGTCACCAGAAAGACCAAGCTATGATTGGAGGGTAAAACTTCCAGAGAGTGCACAAAGGCTGAAGATTAAGTTGATCATCATTGACCAATGGTTTAATCAATCACGCCCACCTAATAATGTCTTCATAAGAACCCAAGAGAGCTGGCTATGTAGAGCTTTCAGATTGCTGAACACGTGGAGGGTCATGGAAGATAACATGTCCAGGGAAGGCCTGGAAGCTTCACACTCCTTACCATATACCTTGCCCTATGCAAATATTTGATCTGATTTTAGTATCCTTTGTAATATCCTTTATAGTAAACTGGGAAATGTAAGAATTTACATGAGTTCTATGAGTGGCACTAAGAAATTAATGAAACCGCAAATGGGGAGTATGAGAACCCAAACTTGAAACCTATAGGCCAGAACCTTTAGAGGCCCAGGCTTGATTGACATCTGGTGGATAGGTCAGTCTTGTAGGACTGAGCCCTCAGTCTGTGGGATCTAATGTCATCTCCAGGTAACATCAGCATTAAATTGGAGGAAATTCAGTTGGTGTCACTGCAGAATTGATAGCTTTCTTCTTGTTGGAGAGAAATCCCCACACATTTGATCTCAAAACTCTCTGTGTTCATTGTTGTGTGGTATACGAGCAGGAAAAAAATAGTTGTTGTTTTTTTTTTTTTTAACCTCAGACATTCGATTTTTCCTATTGTTAGCATCTCAACATTACTATGGTATATTTGTCACTTTTGAACCAATATTGATACATTTTTTGTCACTAAAATCCATTATTTCCTCAGATTTCCTTGGTTATTAATTCGTATTTATTTGGTTTTGCCATTTCAAGAATGTTATATAATTGGAATCATAGAATATCTAGCTTTTTCAGACTGGCTTCTTTACTTAGTAATATGCACTTAAGATTCATCCATATTGTTGTGTGGACTGGTAGGTCATTCCTTTTGTATTTCCCAATGTTGTATGGATGTACTATAGTTAAGCCTTTGACCTATTGAAGGACATCTTGGCAATCACCATATTTTTGGTGATTATGAACAAAGTTGCTGTAAAAATTATAGTGGGTTTTTCTTGTGTAGGTAAGTTTTCAGTTCGCTTGAGTATGTATAGAGGAATGTTATTACTGGGTTGTATAGTATATAATTGCTACATTCTCTTTCAAAGTGGATGTAGCATTTTGCATTCCCACCAGTAATGTTTGTTCTAGTTGACCTTCATCTTCGACAAGTTTTTAAAATCAATATGTATATTTCTAAATTTTAGCCATTCTAACAGATATTGTGGTATTGTGACATGAATTTACTTTGCATTTCCCTAATTGCTAATGATGCTGATTATTTTCTATGTGCTTATTTTTCACCTGCATATATTATTTGGTGCATTATGTGTTCAAGTCTATTGTTCATTTTTTAGTTGTTGGGTTTTTTTTTTTTTTGACAGAGTTTCGCTCTTGTTGCCCAGTCTGGAGCGCAATGGCGCAAATCTCGGCTCACTGCAATCTCTGCTTCCCAGGTTCAAGTAATTCTCCTGCCTCAGCCTCCTTGGTAGCTGGAATTACAGGGACCCGCCACAATGCCTGGCTAATTTTTGTATTTTTAGTAGACATGAGGTTTCACTATGTTGGCCAGGCTGGTCTCTAACTCCTGACCTCAAGTGATCCACCCACCTTGGCCTTCCAAAGTGCTAGGATTACAGATGTGAGCTACTGCACCTGGCCACCACTTTTTAGTGTTTTTAAACTGGAGTTTTAAAAGTTCTTTATGCATTCTGTATATAATATATGTCTCTCAATAGGTGAATGGACAAGAAAAAATATACTGTGGTACATCCATGCAATGAAATAGTATTTAGAATTAAATATAAATAAACTACCTACCAATCAATGCAATGATTTGAATTTGTGATTTGAAAATATTTCCACCTATTCTGTAGCTTGTGCTTTTTTATTCTCTTAAAAGTGCCTTCCACACAGCGAACACTATTAATTTTGATGAAATCCAATTTATTATTCTTTTCAGTATGGATCTTGTTATTGTTTTACAATTTGATATAATTTATATTTTGCATAAAGTGTAAAGTTTAGGTAGATGTTCCTGTTGGCTTATAGCTTGCAATTTTTACATATCATTTGTTGAAGATGATTATTTTCCATTCAAAAATTAGTTAGCACTTTGCTTACACTGCTATACCACCACAGCCGACATGCGTGCAGCCTGCCATGCTGCCATGGCTGCTAGCACATGCAAGTGAACACAGATTATACTGCAATGACTTTGATGAAATGCTTTGGCATGCACCACCCAGAGGAGTTTGGTGGCCAGCACACCAGGAACACCTCGGCCCCTGCAGTGCAGCAGGTTCCTAACCTTGAGGAGCCAGTGAATGAAGCTGGGAGCCCAGTACCAGCTCATGACAGTTAGATCATGCAGACCAGGAGCTCTTACTTAAGTCTTAGCCCACTAAAATCTTCCAGAAATGAAGCCTGTTGACTAAACCCCACCTCATACTGCTATCAAACCCCCAACAGCATCAAAGAAGATAAAATTTTAAAAATCCCATTCAAAGGATAGCAACTTCAAACACTAAAAGAACATTAGCACACAGAAATGAGAGAGAACCAGTGCAAGAAATCTGGCAACTTGAAAAGCCACAGCATCTTCTCACCTCTAAATGACTGCACTAGTTCCTGAGTAATAGCTCTTTACCATGCTGAAATGGTGTAAATGACAGAATTCAGAATATGGACACAAATGAAGATTATTGAGATTCAGGATACAATTGAAACCCAATTCAAGTATTCTAAAGAATAAAAACGGCCGGGCGCGGTGGCTCAAGCCTGTAATCCCAGCACTTTGGGAGGCCGAGACGGGCGGATCACGAGGTCAGGAGATCGAGACAATCCTGGCTAACACGGTGAAACCCCTTCTCTACTCAAAATACAAGAAAATTAGCCGGGCGAGGTGGTGGGCGCCTGTAGTCCCAGCTACTCGGGAGGTTGAGGCAGGAGAATGGCGTGAACCCGGGGAGGGGGCGGAGCTTGCAGTGAGCCGAGATCGCGCCACTGCACTCCAGCCTGGGGCACAGAGCAAGACTCCGTCTCAAAAAAAAAAAAAAAAAAAAAAAAAAAAGAATAAAAACAAATTAGGAGATGAAAGATGACATGGCCATTTTAAGAAATAACCAAACTAATCTGATAGAACTGAGAAACTCACATCAAGAATTTCATAATACAATCACAGGTAATAACAGCAGAATCAACCAAGCTGAGGAAAGAAACTAAGAGCATGAAGACTGGTTCTCCAAATAAGTCGGTCAGATAAAACTAAAGAATAAAGAAAAATGAACAAAGCTTTTGAGAAATAAGGGATTATGTGAAGAGCACAAATCTAGCACTCATTAGTGCCCCTGAAATAGGGAGAGAAAATAAGCAATGTGGAAAACATATTTGAGTATATCATCCATAAAAATGTCCCCAGTATTGCTACAGATCCCAACATTCAAATTCTGAAAATGCAGAGAACCCTGTTGAATGCTGTACAAGATGACAATCCCCAGGACACATAGTTATGAATTTCTCCAAGGTCAACATGAAATTTTTAAAAATTAAAGGCAGCTAGAAGGAAGGGGCAGGTCACCTACAAAGGGAATCTCATCAGGTTAACAGTACACCTTTCATCAGAAACCCTATAAGCAGAAGCGAATGGGGGCTTATCTTCAACATTCATAAGGAAAAGAAATTCCAACAAAGGATTTCCTTTCTGGCCAAACTAAGCTTCATAAGTAAAGGAGAAATAAGATCCTTCTCAGACAAGCAAATGCTAAGGGAATTTCTACCACCATATCTGCCTTCTAAGAGATCCTGAAGGGATGCTAAATATGGAAAGACCACTGCCAACCACCTCAGAAACACACCTAAGTACATAGATCATTGACACGATACAGCAATCACACAAACAAGTCTGCATAATAACCAGCTAACATCACAATGACAGCGAATCCACACATGCCAATATTAACCTTGAATGTATATGGGCTAAATGCCCCAGCTAAAAGGCACAAAGTGGAAAGTGGGAGAAATAAGTAAGACTCAATGGTATGCAGTGTTTGAGAGATGCATCTCACATGCAATGATACCTGTAGGCTCAAAGTAAATGGAGCTTGGAGAAAACTCTACCAAGCAAACAGAAAACGAAACAAAACAAAAAATTAGGGGTTGCTGTTGTAATTTCACATAAAGCAGATTTCAGTACAACAAAATGTAAAACAAAAAAATAAAAAAATAAAAAAATTGGCATTACATAATGGTAATTGGTTCAATTCAACAAGAAGTAGTAACTATCCTAAATATAGATACACCCAACACAGGAGCACTCAGATTCATAATGCAAGTTCTTAGAGACCTATGAAGAGATTTATATAACCACACCATCATTTTCAGTGGGAGACTTTAACACCCCCACTGAAAGTGTTAGACAGATTATTGAGGCAGAAAACTAACAGAGATATTTAAGACCTGAACTCAGCACTTGACCAATAAGCCTACCCTAAAACAACAGAATATACATTCTTTTCATTTACAGATGGCACAGACTGTAAAATTTACCATAAAATCTGTCATAAAAAATAATTCTCGTCAAATTCAAAACAGAAATTATACCAACCACACTCACAGACAACAGTACAATAAGAATGGAAATCAATACTAAGGAAATCTCTCAAAAACATATTACTTTACATTGAAATTAAACAACCTTCTCCAGAATAACTTTTGGGTAAACAATGAAATTAAGACATAAATTATTTGATACCAATGAGAAAAAAAATACAACAAATGAGAATCTCTGGGAATTAGCTACAGGAGTATTATAGAGGAAAATATATAGCACTAAATGCCCACATCAAAAAGTTAAAAAGATCTGAAGTTAACAACCTAACATCACACCTAAAGGAACTAGAGAAACACAAGCAAACCAGCAATATAGGTAGCAGAAGACAGGAAATAACCAAAATCAGAGCTGAAATGATCAAAATTAAAATGCAAAAATAAAAAATAAAAAAGAGTAATGAATTCAGGAGTTTATTTTTTGAAAGAATAAATAAGATTAATAGACTGGTAGATAGATGAATAAAGAAAAAATCCAAATAAACACAATCAGAAATGATAAAGGCGTATTTCCATTGACCTTACAGAAATGTACACACACACAAAAACCCTCAGATAATGAGCATCTCTATGCACACAACTAGAAAAAATCGGATTCAAAGCTCAGCTCCACCACTTACTGACTAAAACTCTAAGCAAGTCGATCTCCCTGAGATTCAGGTAACTCACCTCTAAAGTAAATATTACAATACCTACTTGAAGAATCATTGTGAGAATTAGATAAAATATTTTTAACATACTTAAAACTGTTCCAGGAAATGCTGTTCAAGCTTCAGAAAAAAATTCTGCATTCATAGGTAAAACGTATAGACAAATAATCAATCTAAAGAATGGTTTATGGTACTTAGTTGGGAGGATTAGGGCCCTTTTTAATCCTATTGCAGTCACCACTAACAGAATCTCCCGAAATCTCCCTGGAATACCCCCAAATGACAGAAAAATGTAAATGTGTACCTCCAGCAGCTTCTTGCTATAAGTGCAAAACTCCATTAAGTCTTATTTTATCTTGAAAAATCCATGTGACTCTTATATTCTGTTATAGAATTGTATTTGTTTTAATAGAAAAATTATATGTTAAATTATTTAGCAATTATACCAAACGCAAATATTTTAAGGATGTACTGATGAACAAAGAAGCAATGATCCCATCTACCTAGAAAATGAAAAGCACAGAGGTTCTAGAATAGGGAATTCTGCAGCCACAACTCCAGTTCTCAGTAGAGTCGAGGCTAAAGCCAATGTGCATATGCAAATGAGCTACTTTGAACATAAAGCCCTCAACAGGTACGTTCCTCCAAGAAGCCCTCTCAGAGCCAGTGAATCCTGACCTTTTAGTTTCACAGCACTTTTTACTTAGCCTTCCTTCAGCATGATTCATGGGCTAATCACCACCCTCCCAAAGCCCAGATTCTGCAGCCCCGGAAGGCTAGGACCATATTTAAAAAGTAAAAGAAATTACTCATAGAAAGCATGCTCAATAAATATGTGTTAATCACCAGATGATTACTCTTCTCACCATGAATAATTGAGAAAAGCAAAAATTACCCCAAACGAAAACTTCAATAAAGATTAAATGTCATTGCATTATGATTAAAACTTTAATAAAGATTAAATGTCATTGCATTATGATTAAAATCATTTTGCAATGTCATTGCAAAATGATTAAAAGTCATTGCATTATGAGAAAAAAAAAAACAAACCTAGAATTAAATGAATATATTCCTGGAAACACACAACATCCAAAGATTGGACCAGGAAGAAATTGCATCTCCTAACTGACCAATAACGAGATCTGAAATTGAGTCAGTAATAAAAAGCCTACCAACCAGAAGAATCCCAGGACCAGATGGATTCACTGCTAAAGTCTACCAGATGTGTAAAGAAGAGCTGGTACCATTCCTGCTGAAACTATTTTAAAAAACGAGGAGGAGAAACTCCTGCCTAACTCATTTTATGATGGCAGCATCACGCTGATGCCAAAACCTGGCAGAAACAACAACAAAAAGGAGAATTTTAGGCCAATATTTTTTATGAAAATAGATGCAAAATTTCTCAACAAAATACTAACAAACCAAATTCAGTAGCACATCAAAAAACTAATCCACCATGATCAATCAGAGTTTATCCCTGTGATGCAAGATTGGTTCAACATAAGCAAATTAATAAATGTGATTTTTCACATAAGCAGAACTAAAAACAAAAAGTAAATCATCATCTCAATAGATGCAGAAAAGGCTTTCATTAAAATTCAACATTCCCTCATGTTAAAAAACCCTCAACAAACTAGACATTGATGGAACATGTCTCAAAATAATAGCCATCTGTGACAAATCCACACTGCAAATTATACTGAACATGAAAATACTGGAAGCATTTCCTTTGAAAACTGGAATAGGACAAGGATGCCAACCCTCATCACTCTTATTCAACATAGTACTGGAATTCCTATCTAGAGCAATCAGGCAAGAGAAAAAATTGAAAGGCATGGAAAGAGGTGGAGCAGAAGTCAAACTATCTCTGTTTGCAGATGATATGATTCTATATCTAGAAAATCCCGTTGTCTTTGCCCAAAAGCTCCTTGATTTGATAAACTACTTCAGAGGAAGTTATCTTCTATTTCTATTTGCTGTTTTCTTTAAAATCATACTTTATTATTGGATTTTATCCAATGCTTTTTTTCATCAACTGGTAAGACCATGTGGTCTTTCATTTTTAGACTGTGTGGTGAATTACATTTATTGATTTTCAAATAAATAGCCAGCCTTGCATCTCAAGAATAAACCCCACTTGGTCATAGTGTGTGTGTGTGTGTGTGCGCGTGTGTCTGTGTATGTATATATTTGAAGAACTGAATTTTGTTAATATTTCTTAAGAGTTTATGTTTCTAGGCCGGATGCAATGGCTCACGCCTATAATCCCAACACTTTGGGAGGCCGAGGTGGGTGGATCACGAGGTCAGGAGATCAAGACCATCCTGGCTAACATGGTGAAACCCCGTCTCTACTAAAAATATAAAAAAATTAGCCGGGCGTGGTGGCAGGCGCCTGTAGTCCCAGCCACTTTGGAGGCTGAGGCAGGAGAATGGCGTGAACCTGGGAGGCAGAGCTGGCAGTGAGCCGAGATCGCGCCACTGCACTAAAGCCTGGGTGATGGAGCGAGACTCCCTCTCAAAAAAAAAAGAGTTTATGTTTCTATATTGTTGAGAGAGATTCATATGGAGTTTTGTACTTTTTTACACAATGATTTTCTGGTTTTGTTATGAGGGTAATGCCTGCCTCATAAAACAAAATTGGAAGTGTTCTCTTCTATTTCTTAAAAGACATTATGTAGAATTGGTGCTATTTCTTATTTAAATGTTTAATGTTAATAGAATTCATCATTGGAATCACGTGGGCCTGGAGATTTGTTTTTTGAAAAGTTTTCAACTATGAATTCAATTTCTTTGTTTTCAAATTTTTACTTAATTTCTTTTATTTAATTTGAACTTCTTTGAAGATTTTAGAAATAGGCTGTCTCTGTGAAATCTATATCAGTTTGGGTGACTTCTGGTGGTTTGCAGTTTTTAAGGAATTGTTCTTTTTTATTTGAATTTTCCAATTTATGGGCACAGATTTATTAGTTTTATTCTATTATTATTGTCTTGAATTATTCTGGATGTTTAAGATATTCCCTCTTTCATTTCTGATACCTGTGCCATTTTTCACTTTTTCATGGTTTGATATTTTCCTATTTTATTAATCATTTAACAAACAGTTTTTGCATTCATTGATTTTTCTCTGTCGTTTTTATATGTTCTGTTTATTCTCTTAACATGATCCTTCATTCTACTTTATTTAGGTTCATTTTTCTCTTCTTATTCTAGATTCTTAAGGTGGAAGTTTAAATTGTTGATTCAAAATCAACTTTCTTTGATAATATAAGCACTTAATGCTATATTTTTCTTCTCAGCACTGCTTTAGTAGCATACCACAGTTTTTGGGTCATTCATTAATTTTCTTATTCATAATTTTTGTGCATACATAATAGGTGTATAGTTTAAAATTTAATTTTATATTCAGGGGATATTGCATGACACTGGGATGTGTTGTATGAATGATTCTATCACCCAGATAGTGACTATAGTGCACAATAGGTAGCTTTTCAGCTTTACAACGTTCTAGTATGCCCCAGTGTCTATTGTTCCCATCTTTATGTCCATATGTGCCCAGTTTTTAGCTTTCATTTATGAATGAAAACATGCAATATTTGATTTTCTGTTACTGCATTATTTCATTTAGAAGGCCTCCATCTGAATCTGTGTTGCTGCAAAGAACATGATTTTATTCTTTTTTTAATGACTGTGCAGTATTCCATGGTGTACATGTACCAGATAATCTTAATCCAATCCACTGTTGATTGGCACCTAGGCTGATGTCATGTCTTTGCTGTTGTGAATAGTGCTGTGATCAACATATGCATCCATGTGACGTTTTGGTAGAACAATTTATTTCCCTTTGGGGGTATATATTTGCAGTAATGATACTGCTGGGTCCAATGATAGTTCTGTTATAAGATCTTTGAGAAATCTCCAAACTGCATTCCACAGTGGCTGAACTAATTTACATTCTCATGATCATTGTAATGTTTTTCTCCACAGTCTTTCCAGTATCTGTTATTTTTTGTGCTTTTAATAGTAGTTATTCTGACGGATGGGAAATGGTATCTCAATGTGGTTTAATTAATTAATTAACTAATTAATTAATTATTATCATTATTCTCTCCCTCCTCCAACCCTCCATCCTCAGGTAGGCCCTGGTGTCTGTTGTTCCCCACTATGTGTCCATGTATTCTCATTGATTAGCTCTCATTTATAAATAAAAATAATTTTTGAGTGCTAATTTATAATTTATATAAATTATATTTTTATAATTTATAATTTATAAGTGAGAATATGTGGCATTCAATTTTCTGTTCCTGCATTAGTATGCTTAGCATAATGGCCTGGGTTTTCATCCATGTTGCAGCAAAGGACATAATCTTGTTCTTTTTTAATGTCTGTTTAGTGCTCCATGGTGTATATGTTCCACACTTTCATTATTCAATTTGTCATTGATGGGAATTTAGGTTGATTGTATATATTTGCTATTGTGAATGGTGCTGTAATGAATATGTGTGTGCGTGTGTCTACATGGCAGAATGATTTATATTCCTTTGAGTATATATCCAATAGTGGAATTGCTGGGTCGAATGGCAATTCTGTTTTAAGTTTTTTGAAAAAGTGCTGTACTGCTTTCCACACTGGCGAAACTACTTTAGACAACCCCAGCAATGTATAAGCATTCCCTTTACTCCACAACCTTGACAGCATTTGTTAATTTTTTCCTTTTTAATAATAGCCAGTCTTACTGGCACGAGATGGTATCTCATTGCGGTTTTGATGTACATTTCTGTGATGATTAGTGATGCTGAGTATTTTTTCATATGTTTGTTGGCCACACATATGTCTTCTTTTGAAAAAATGTCTGTTCATTTCCTTTGCCCAGTTTTTAATGGGGTTGTTTATTTCTTACTTGCAAATTTGCTTAAGTTCCACACTAATTCTAGATATTAGACTTTTGTTGGATGCATAGCTTGCAAATATTTTCCCCCATTCTTTAGGTTGTCTGTTTACTCCATTGGTAGTTTCTTTTGCTATGGAAAAGCTCTTTAGTTTAACTAGGTTCCATTTGTCAGTTTTTGTTTTTATTGCAATTGCTTTTGCCATCTTCGTCATGAAACCTTTGCCAGGTCCTAGGTCCAGAAGGATATTGCCTAGGTTGTCTTTCAGGGTTTTTACATTTACATTTTTACATTTGGGTTTTACATTTAAGTCTTTAATCCATCTTCAACTGATTTTTGTGTATGGTGAAGAAGGGGCCCTATTTCAATCTTCTACATGTGACTAGACAGTTATCCTGGCACCATTTATTGAATAGGGAGTCCTTTCCCCATTGCTTGTTTTTGTTGGCTTTGTCTAATCAGATGGCTGCATTATGCAGGCTTAGTCTGGGCTATCTATTCTGTTACAATGGTCTATGTGACGGTTTTTGTATCATTACCATGCTTGTATCATTACCATTTTGTTTACTGTAGCCTTGAAGTATAGTATGAAGTCAGTTAAAGTGATCCCTTCAGCTTTGGTCCTTTTGGTTAGGGTTGTCTTGGCTATTAGGTATCTGTTTGATTCCATATAAATTTTAAAATAGTTCTTTAAATTCTGTGAAGAATGTAATTGGTAGTTTGATAGGAGTAACACTAAATCTGTACATTGCTTTGGAATGGCCAGTTTAACGATATTTATTTTCCTATTCATGAGCATGGAATGCTTTTCTATTTGTTCGTCATTGTGGGAAGTCAGGGACCCTGAATGGAGGGACCTGCTGAAGTCATGACAGAAAAACATAAATTGTGAAGATTTCATGGACATTTATTAGTTCCCCAAATTAATACTTTTATAATTTCTTATGCCTGTCTTTACTGCAGTCTCTGAACATAAATTGTGAAAATTTCATGGACATTTATCACTTCCCCAATCAATACTCTTGTGATTTCCTGTGGCTGTCTTTACTTTAATCTCTTAATCCTGTCATCTTCATAAGCTGAGAATGTATGTCGCCTCAGGACCCTGTGATGATTGTGTTAACTGCACAAATTGTTCGTAAAGCATGTGTGTTTAAGCAATATGAAATCTGGGCACCTTAAAAAAAAGAACAGGATAACAGCGATGTTCAGGGAACAAGGGAGATAACCATTAGGTCTGACTGCCTGGGAGCCAGACAGAACAGAGTCATGTTTCTCTTCTTACAAAAGCTAATAGGAGAAATATCACTGAATTCTTCTTCTCAAGAAGGAACAGCCCTGAGAAAGAGAATGCATTCCTAGGGGAGGGTCTCTAAAATGACCGCTCTGGGAATGTCTGTCTTATACTAGTTTAGATAAGGGATGAAATAAGCTGTGGTCTCCCATAGCACCCCCAGGTCTATTTGGATGAGGAAATTCCTGCCTGGTAAATTTTAGTCAGACTGGTTTTCTGCTCTCAAACCTTGTCTCCTGATAAGATGTTATCAATGATGATGCGTGCCCAGTGGGACATGAAACTTCATCAGCAATTCTAATTTCACCCTGGTCCTGTGATCTCACTCTGCCCCCATTTGCCTTGTGATAATTTATTGCCCTTGAAGCATGTGATCTCTGTGACCCACACCCTATTCATACACCCTTCCCCTTTTGAAATCCATAATAAAAACTTGCTGGTTTTGCGGCTCAGGGGGCATCATGGAACCTGCTGACATGTGATGTCTCCCCTGGACACCCAGCTTTAAAATATCGCTCTTTTGTACTCTTTCCCCTTTATTTCTCAGACAGACTGACACTTAGGGAAAATAGAAAAGAACTTACGTTGAAATATCGGGGGCTGGTTCCCCCGATAGTTTGTGTCATCTCTGATTTCTTTGAGCAGTGTTTTGTAATTCTCATTGTAGAGATCTCTCACCTCTGTGCTTCGCTATATTCCAAAGCATTTTATTCTTTTCATGTCAGTTATAAATGGGATTGTGTTTTTGATTTGGCTCTGTTTGGATGTTATTGGTGTGTTGGGATAGTACTGAATTTTCTACATCAAATTTGTATCCTGAAACTTTGCTGAAGTTGTTTTTTCAGAGAAAGAAGCTTTGGCGAAAATACTATGGGGTCTTCTAGAGATAACATCATGTCATCTCCAAATAGAGATAGTTTGACTTCTTCTCTTGTTATTTGGATGACTTTTATTTCTTTCTTCTGCCTGATTTCTTTGGCTAGGAATTCCAGTACTATGTTGAACATGGGTGGTTAGAGTGGTCATCCTTGTCTTGTGTAAGTTTTCATGGGAACTGCTTCCAACTTTTGCCTATTCAGTATGATGTTGGCTGTGGATGTGGCATCGATGGCTTTTATCTTGACATATGTTTCTTCAATGGGTAGTTTACTGAGAGTTTTTGACATGAACCTCTAATGTTTAGTGATGATAAGCATTTGTTCAAATGTTTTTTGGCTGCTTGTACCTCTTCCTTTGAAAAGTGTCTATTTATGTCTTTTGCCCATTTTTACATGTGGTTGTTTATTCTCATTGATTTAAGTTTCAGATCATGGATATTAAACCTTTATTGAATGCATAGTTTGCAAATATTTGCTTCTATTCTGTGCATTGTCTGTTTACTCTCTTTATAGTTTGTTTTGTTGTGCAAAAGCTTTCGTTTAATTAGGTCATACTTGTCAATTTTTGTTTTTCCTGAAATTGCTTTTGAGGATTTAGTCATAAATTATTTGCCAATGCTGATATGTGGAATGGTATTTCCTAGGTTTTCTACTGGGATTTTTATAGTTTGAGGTCTTAAATTTAACTCTTTAATCATGAGTTAAGTTTTGTATATGGTAAAAGGTAGGGATCTAGTTTCATTCTTCTGCATGTGGATAGACAGTTATCCCAGCACCATTTATTAAATAGGTAGTCATTTCCTGTTGTTTATTTTTATTGACTTTGTTGAAGATCAGATCACTGTAGGTGTGCAGCCCTTGTTCTAGGCAGTCTATTCTTTCCATTGGTCTCTGTGCTGTTTTTATGCCAGTACCATGATGTTTCAGTTATCATAGCCTTATAGTATAGATTGAGTCTGATAAAATGATGCCTTTGCCTTTTTTTCCCCCTTAGGATTGCTTTGTATATTCAGGCTCCTATTTGATTCAATATGAATTTTAGAATAGATTTTTCTAATTCTGTGAAAAGTGACATTGGTAGCTTTATAGGAAGAACATTAAATCTGTAGATTGCTTTTGGCAGTATAGCCATTTTAATGGTATTAATTTTTCCATTCCATGAGCATGGAATATTTTTCCATTTGTTTCTGTCATCACTGATTTCTTTCATCAGTTTTGAAACATTTTCTCCTCATAGAGAAATTTCACTTCCTTGGTTGACTGTATTCCTAGGTATTTTATTGTTTGTGGCTATTGTGAATGAGATTGTTTTCTTGATTTGGCTCTCAGCTACTGGGTTTTCTAAATGGATTCTAAATGGATTTTGAATGCCAAACCTTTACTGCGGTCATTTATCAGATCTAGGAGCCTTTTGGTGGAGTCTTTAGGGTTTCATAGGTATTGAAATTTTTGTCAGCAAATATAGTTATTTTGACTTCCTCTCTTCCTATTTGGATGATTTTATGTTTCTTTCTCTCGCTTGATTGCTGTGGCTAGGACTTTCAGTACTATGTTGAGTAGGAGTGGTGAGAGCTTGCATCCTCATGTTGTTCCTCTTTTTAGAGGAAATGTTTACAGCTTTTACCCATTCAGTATGATGCTGGCTGCGGATTTGTCATAGATGCTTTTTATTATTTTAAGGTATGATTCTTCAGTGCCTTGTTTGTTGAGAGTATTTATCATGAAGAGATGTTGGATTTTATTGAAAGTTTTTGTCTTCCTATTAAAGTGATTGTATGTTTTTTGTCTCTAATTCTGATTGTGTTCCTTTGGATTTTGATTTTCTCTCCTCATTCTTTTTTGATCTAACTATTGGTCTATTGATTTTATTTATTGTTTCAAGGAACCAACTTTTTTTTTTTTTTTTAGATGGAGTCTCACTCTGTCGCCAGGCTGGAGTGAAGTGGTGCTATCTTGGCTCACTGCAAGCTCTGCTTCCCAGGTTCACACCATTCTCCTGCCTCAGCCTCCTTAGTAGCTGGGACTACAGGCACCCACTGCTATGCCTGGCAAATTTTTTGTATTTTTTTTTAGTAGAGACGGGGTTTCACCATGTTAGCCAGGATGGTCTCGATCTCCTTACCTCGTGATCCACCCGCCTCGGCCTCCCAAAGTATTGGGATTATAGGCGTGAGCCACCACGCCTGGACCAACTTTTGTTTTTTTGAATACAACTTTGTATGAATTTTTGTGTCTCAATTTTATTCAGTTCTGCTCTGATTTTGGTTATTTCTTTCTTCTGCTAGATTTAGAGTTAGTTTTTTTCTTGTGAGTGGAAAATATTACCTCACTCTATTTTTAAAAAATAGATAATAAATAACTCAAGCAAGCAGTTACCATCACGTGACTCGGGAGGCCTCTCAATCATGGTGGAAGGTGAAAGGCACATTTCACATGGTGGCAGACAAGAGAAGAGAGCCTGTGTAGGGAAACTCTCCTTTTAAAAACCATCAGATGTCGTGAGACTTATTCACTATCACAAGAACAGCATGGGAAAAATCTGCCCCCATAATTCAATTACCTCCCACTGGGTCCCTCCCACAATGTGGGAATTCAAGATGAGATTTGGGTGGGGACACAGCCAAACCATATAATGTATGTTTGTAATTATTACATCTTTCTGATATAGTGACCATTATAATTATAAAATATTCCTCTTTATTGCTGGTAACTTTTTTTAAATGTTTATTTTGTCTGTCCTTAAAGGGTACATCCTTAGGCCTAAGTATAGTCATCATGAAATTATAAGGTTTTAGCATGGTTCTCTTTGACTGTCACTTTCACTGGTATCTGTGTTAAGTCATTTGTCTGTTGGTATCACACCCAGCTGTTGGCTCTGAGTTACAGTTTATTATTCTATCATTCTGACAGTGCATTGGGACATAAATGCTACAAAGTCTGATCCAATTATATTCCAGTGTCTTTGCAAGGGTAGTTTTATAGGGCAGTCTTTGCAATTTTTTTCTACCACAGGAGAGAAATTACTCTGTTTTCCATGATCCTTGCTGGTTAAGAAGCTGGTCAGTGGCTTAGCTTTTTTCTCTCATGGAGCTAAGTTGTAGCCCCTTTTTAGCTCTGCTCTTCATTGCTTACATCTGCAATCTTCATTGTATTTAAGAGTACCCTTAAGTTTGACCTTCCCACACTATTTCAAAAAAATCCTTAGCCCCTTTAGGGAGAGTTTCTTAGTTTTCTATTATTGTGGCCTATTCCTTCCTTTCTAGGGAAAAAACCTGCATCACTACTCTGTAATTGGGGGCAAGGAAGCTGGCTCATTTATCTCAGAATAAAAAAAGAAATTGTGTCTTTTCTTTCTTTCTTTCTTTCTTTCTTTCTTTCTTTCTTTCTTTCTTTCTTTCTTTCTTTCTTTCTTTCTTTCTTTCCTTCCCTCCTTCCTTTCTTCCTTCCTTCCTTCCTTCCTTCCTTCCTCCCTCCCTCCCTCCCTCCCTCCCTCCCTCCCTCCCTCCCTCCCTCCTTTCTTTCTTTCTTTCTTTCTTTCTTTCTTTCTTTCTTTCTTTCTTTCTTTCTTTCTTTCTTTCTTTCTTTCTTTCTTTTCTTTTCTTTCTTTTCTCAGAGTCTCTCTCTGTAAACCAGCTGGAGTGCAGTGGCACAATCTTGGCTCACAGCAACCTTCACTTCCAAAGTTCAAGCAATTCTCCCACCTCAGCCTCCTGAGCAGCTAGGGCTACAGGCGCACGCCACTACACCCAGCTAATATTTGTATTTTTGGTAGAGACAAGTTTTGCCATGTCACCCAGGCTGGTCTTGAACTCCTGACCTCAAGTGATCCACCTGCCTCAGCCTCCTAAAGTGCTGGGATTAGAGATGTGAGCCACCATGCCCAGCCAGAAGTTACCTCTTTCATTATTAGCTTGCCTATCCCAGAAATAAACCTTCACGCTTTGAATGACATGGGACAAGGATGATATGGGCCCCATTGTTCTTGTCCTACTTCACCTGTATTAGAGCTACTACCATATGACATGTGGCTTCATCGAGTGAGTGAGCTCCAAAGCTCTCAGCCTCTCTGGAAGAGAGTTTTGCAACATGGAACTGGGGGTGATGAGAAATGAGAAATGGCTTGTGTCTTTTAGGAGATATTGTAACATTCAGTTGTAAACTGGGAAAAGAGAGAGCCCTGCGGTTTTTGTCACATCAATTCAGAGTGGAGCACCTATGTAGCTGAATGGAGGTAGAGAGCATTTCATGTCTTTTGTTGTAGACACTTGCTATTCTCATTGAGATTTAGCATATTTTTTAATAAATACTTTTTCTTTTGCTATTATGCAATTTGGACTATTTACAGAGGCTTTAAGCTTTTGTTCTAAAATAATTCTCACCAATTATGATTTTTTTCCCATGGGGAGCTTTTTTCCATGAAAGCTTTGGGGTTTACTCTGGGTCTAATAATTTTGACCTATATGCTGTATATTTTGAGTATTATACCAGTATTATTTAAAGTCTAGGCAGAATGTCCCCTGTGCAGAATGCTGATAGTTTTTCTTTCTCAGTGAATTGGACTATTTATGTTTAGGCAACAATTTCTCATATATGCTGTTTGTATTGTGCTTTCAAGGTAATTGCTGTTTTTAAAGTCTGTGCAGTGATTTTTGGATCTATCCTTTGTGTACACTACCTAGGCCATTTTGGCACTTGGTCAGTGTTATATCTGTGAATTTAGATATTAAAGTCTTTGGTAGGCACATTAACATCAGATCCCTGTGTATGCACAGCCCAGGATTGATTTCAAGATTTCATAGCCACTTAGCTCATTGTCCTCACTGCCTCCTTTTTTCCTAAGCTCTCCTGTGCCTTCCAGTTCTCTGGGTGTCTTCTTTTCAGTCTTTTGGCTGGATGCTTGAGACTTAGTTACCCCTACTATATCGTGCACTTCTACTCCTGTGTGCACGTTCAAGTTCAAGTGGTAGGAAGTCAGAAAGCAAAAACAAAGCAAAACAAAAAAATCAATGTGCTTGGCCCCACTTTCTTTATGCCATAGCTCCTGTGGTCAGAGAGGGAGATTCCTGTGCTCCTGTTTCTACCCTACAGATCACATGGAATTGAGGACACAGGCAATAGAGAAGGAAAACAAACAAACAAGAAACAAGGGGGTCTCCTATATTCCTCTCTGTACCCCAGTACCCATTCATGGTATTCTGAGTGCACTTTTGAAAGTCATATCAATGGAAATTCATATACCCCAAACATACTTTTTATTCCTGAAAATTGAGGAAATTTTTAGATATTACAGAAATGTTTCCCAAGTTTCTATTGAGGCAGATACTGGTTTTTAAAACATTCAAATGTTAATAAAACAAATACGGAAACTTTCAGAATACTGTAGCAAGCTGTTAAATAAAAAGTATACATAGTTACAGTAAAGAAAAATGCTGTCCTGATTTCAACTTTTATCCATTCAATAAGCATTTATTGCATACTAATAATTGTAAAAATATTGTTCCAGTCCAGCACTGTAAACTGAAATAGCTTTTGTTGATGGAAACGATGGCCAATGTAGTGGCTAGTATAGTAACCACTAGCCACATGTGGTTATTAAGGACTTGAAATGTGGCAAGTGCAAATGATAAACTAGCTAGAGACTATGATATTGTACAGTTCTAGGCATTTTTGAAAACACAAATATAACTGCTAATGAGATAGTAGTTATTATCTATTGCACATTGTATTAATATATTATGTTTATCTCATTCATTATAACCATTTGATCATTATATGTTTATAGAAGAAGAAACTGTGGTCCAGAGAGGTAAAGTAACTTTTTCAAAGTCACAAAGTTCTGAAACACCAAAATTTGACTTCATAGCATGTATGTATTATTTGAGGGTCTTTTGTTGGAACCTGCACTATTTATTGACAGGGATACTGCAGTACAATTTACATACACGAAAATTCACTATTTAGAGTATACCATTCTATAGCTATTGATAAATGAATTCAGCTGTGTAATCATCACCACCAAAATAAACATAAAGAATATTTCCATTTATCAAAAAAGTTAATTCCTGCCCCTTTGTAAATCCTTACATTCATGACCAGCAACTACTGATCTGTTTTGCTATCTCTATAATTTTGCCCATTCAAGAATGCTATATTAACAGAGACTTATGTTATAAATAGCTTCTTTGAGTCTGGCTTCTTTATAATCATCAGTGTTGTAGCCTTTGTTAGTAGTTGGTTTCTTTTTATTTCTGTGTAATATTCCATTGTGTGGATATAGCACCATTTGTTTACTCACAAATAAGAAGATATTTTTGTTGCTTATGGTTTCTACCAATTACAAATATACCTTCTATAAACATCTGTGTACAGATGTTTGTGTGAATATCCTTGTAAGTTGTGGATAAATGCCTTCAGTAGGACTATTGGGTTATGTGGCAAGTTTATGTTTAACTTCATAAGAAAATGCCAAACTGTTTTCCTGAGTGGCTGTATAATTTTGCATTTCCATTGGCAATGAATGAGTTTCCAATGAATGAGTTTCCAATGAATGATTCACATGCTTGTAAGAAATTGGTAATGTCAGTTTTGTTGGATTTTAGACATTTTAACAGGGATGTTGTGCTATCTAATTGTGGTAGTCATTTGCATTTCCTGAATAACTAATAATGCCGGTGATATCTTTATATGTGCTTTTGTGCATTCCTTCTTTGGTACATGTCTGTCGAGATCTTTTGTCATATCTTATTGGATTAATTTTTCTCATTATTGAGTTTAACTATTTCACATACAATTTATTAATCAGATATAACCTTTTCAAATATGTTTCCCCCATTTTTGGGTTGTCTTTTTATTTCGTAACAGTGCCATTCTAAGAAACAAAGCTTTAAATTCAGGTGAAGCTCAAAATAACAGGTTTTAAAGATGATGTTTTTTCATATTATTTAAGAAATCTTTGCCTAATCCAAGGTCACAAGATTTTCTCCTAAGTTTTACCTAAAATATTTATAATTGTAGGTTTTACTATAGGTCTATTGTATTAATTTGCTAAGGCAGTCATTACTAAATACCACAAACTTGTTGGCGTAAACAACAGAAATTTATTTTCTCACAGTTCTGGATCCTGGAAGTCAAAATTCAAGGTGTCAGCTGAGTTGGTTCCTTCTGAAGGCTGTGAGTGAATGGTCTACTCTATGTCTGTTTCCTTGGTTTGTAAGTGACCTTTTCTCTTTCATATTGTTTTTCCTCTATGTGTGCCTGTGTCATATGTTCCATTCTTTCAGGGCAGCAGTGATACTGGATTCGACCTCACCCTAATTACCTAATCTTAACTTGTTTACCTCTATAAAGATCCCATCTCTAAACCAGGTCATATTTTGAGGTTCTGAGGGTTAGGATTTCAACATTTGAATTCTGGGGAGGACACAACTGAACCTATAACAGTCTGTCCTTTGCCCTCCCCCAGTTCATGTCCTTCTCACATGCAAAATACATTCACCACCATTCCAACATCCCCAAAAGTGTTCATCTATTTTAGCATCAACTCTAATTCCAAAATCTCATAAAAATATCATCTAAATCAGCTATGGATGAGACTATGTTTATGATTCATGTTGAGGCAAAATTGTCATCTAGCTATGAACCTGTGAAGCCAGACAACAAGTTATCTGACTGCTTTATTAATTATTTTTAATTTTCAACTATCCAACTTTTGATTTCATTGTTTTCACTATAAATTTTATACTTTCATTTTCAATGAATTCTGTTCATCTCTGCAGCTTCCATTCTTCTTGCACTTGGCTTGATATGCTATTCTTTCTCTTGGGCTTAAAGTGAAATAAGTGATTTGAACTCCCTTCTTCTCTTAAGTATGCTCATTAATACAAGAAATTTTCCTCTAATCATTGTTTTACTTTGTTCCCTTTTCATTTACAATGATTTTAAAACTAATTTTCTATTTGACTTCTTCTTTGCCGTGGGTTATTTAGAAGTGGTGTTTATTTTTAAAGTGTTTGGGGATTATCTAGATATTTTTCTCTTATCAGTTTCTAGTTTCCTTCAGTCACAGTCTTTTATCTGTGATTTCATTTCTTTTAAAACTGAGGTTTCTTTAATGGCTCAGAATATGGCCAGTTTTAAAGAATGACAATGCGTTCTTGAAAATAAAGTATATTCTGCTGCTACTGGATGGATTTTCTATTAATAGGATTTAAGTCAATTTTAAAATAATGTTGTTTAGTAATTTTGTATCATTACTGATGTTATGTTTACTTGTTCTCTTGTATATTTGGATTGAGTATAGGTAATCATCATGTTTCATCTCTGCTAGGTAGAGATATACACAATAAACCTCTTTCCAAATTATTTTAGAGTTCGCCCTAGGGTTTATATTATACATCTTACTTTTATGCTGTCTATCGTTAAATAATGTTGTACTCCTTCATGTATAATGTAAGAATCTTACAAGAATATATTTTTAATTTCTCTCTTTGATATTTTGCTGTATTACTTTATTACCTTTATTACATTATGTTATTGAATATGCTATAAATCTGAATAAATTGTTAGTATTTTGATTTAGATCGTAGATTATTTTAAGTGTTTGCATATTAGAAGACATATATTTTATATTTGCCTTGTATAGTAGGCAAAATTCTAAAGATTTTCTCCGTGCTTCTCATCTCCCAATTATTTAAACACTAATCTATTTCCTCTGTTGAAGGGATTTGATGATGTAATTAAAATGACTTATCAGCTGACCTTAAAATAGGAAGATTATCTTGGATCATCTAGGCAGCCCCAATGTAATCACATGAGTCCTTAAAAGCATATGAGGAAGGCAGAAGTGTCAATCAGAGCGATGTAGTGAAAGAGGAAGGTGAAAGTAGTGGCTCAGAAGGGGAAGTCAGAGCTATTACAAGTATGAAAAAGATGTGAAGATATGTTGTTGGTTTTGAGATGTAGGAGCCCATCTGTGAGGACTCAAAAAAGGCCTTTAAGAACTAAGGCCTATCACGGGCTCACAACGAGACAAAAGAATTGAATGTCAGTCCAATAGGTGATAAAAACCTAATTCATATAATAACTTGAATGACCTTATAAGTGAATTCTTCCCCTGAACCTTGAGAAAGGCTCTTCTGATGCAATGATTCTAGTGAGTCCTGTGTTAGACTTCTGGCCTACAGAAACTATGAGACAGTAAATTTGAGTTGATTCAAGCAGTTTAGTCTGTTCCAGTTTGTTACATCAGCAATATCAAATTATTGAACTTTCATTTTAGTTATTTTTATTTCTTTTCATTTCTTTGTTTACATGCAAACTCCTGTCTGGTATCATATTCTTTCTATCCGAAACCCTCCTTTAAAAAAACATTTATTTTAGTGCTGGTCTACTGGTACTTTGTTCTCTTAGCTTTTGTGCGTGTTTAACAAATTATTTATTTTGCCTTTTTTTCTGAAATGCATATATTTATGGGTATGGAATTCTGAGTTGACATATTTTTTTTTCTTTAACTTCTATAAAGATGTCACCCATTTCTTTTCATTTGCATAGTTTCTTATAAAAAGCCTGATTTTAAAAAATCTTTGTTCTTTTATATGTAACATAACTTTTAACCTCTTGTTTTCTTCAATATTTTGTTTTTAGTCTCCATTTTGTAAGCAGTTTTGGCCATTTTCTTTTAAAATATTTTTTTCAGCCCTTTTTGTTCTCTCTTGTTTTTCTTATTCCAATTATGCATATGTTAAGCCCTTTGATATTTTCTCACAGTTCTTGGATGCTTTTTCTCACAGTTCTTGGATGCTTTTTTCAATCTTTTTTTTTTTTTTTGTCTTTTTTACTCAATTGGATGTTTTTATTAATCTACTTCAAGTTCACTGTTTTATTTCTTGTTTGTATTGAGTCTGTTGATGTCACAGGCATTCATTTTTTCTTTGTCTTTTTAAAAAACTATTGTTTTAATTTTATACTTTCTTTTAGTTTACATCTCTCTGCTTAAATTCTCCTTTGTTCATGCTTTGTTTTTTTTTTTTGTTTTTGTTTTTTTTGTTTGTTTGTTTGTTTTTTTACCTTTTCCAATAGAATCTATAGTATATTAACTAAGGTCCCCATGTGATACTTTTGATTGTGACATTACCTCTGCATCTGGTTCTATTGTTTTGTTTCTTGATAATGGTTTGTTTTCCTTGCTTTACTGTGTATCTTATAATCTTTTTTTGAATGGTAATCATGTCTTGTAGAATAGAAGAAACTTAAGGGGACTATATTTGTGTCTTAAAATGGGCATACTTCTTCTGCTCTAATCTTTATAATATCTTTTTTTCTACTAATTTTGGGTTTTGCTTACTCTTGCTTTTCTAGTTTTTTATGAGACATTGTTAGATTTTTTATTTGAATTTTTTTTTCTTTTTTGATGTAAGCACTTATAGCTGTAAACTTCGCTCTTAGTCCTGTCTTTTCTGTATTCCATAGGTTTTGGTATGCTGTGTTTCCATTATCATTAGTTTCAAGAAATTTTTTTGATCTTTCAATTAATTTTTTCATTGACCCACTGGTCATTCAGGAGCATATTGTTTACTTTCCATGTATTTGTATAGTTTCCAAAATTTCTCATTATTGATTTCTAGTTTTCTTTTATTGTGTCCAGAGAAGATACTTGATATTATTACATAGTTTTCTGAATGTTTCAAGGCTTGTTTTGTGACCTAACATGTTGTCTGGTCGTTCCCTGAGAGCGATCCATGTGCTGAGGAAAAGAATGTGTATTCTGCTGCTGTTGGCTAAAATATTCTCTAAATATAGATTAGATCTATTTGTTCTATAGTGCAGATTAAAACTGATGTTTCTTTGTTGATTTTCTGTCTGAAAGATCTGTTCAGTGATGAAAGTGGGGTGTTGAAGTCTCCAGATACTATTCTATTGGAGTTTATCTCTCTCTTTAGCTCTAATAGTATTTACTTTTCACACCTATGTGTTGTGTTGTTGGCAAATATGTTTAAAATTGTTACATTCTCTTGCTGAGAGCCATTTATCATCATATGGTGACCTCGTTTGTCTATTTTTATAGTTTTGATCTTGAAATCTATTTAGTCTGATATAAGTTTAGCAACGTTTGCTTTTTATGGTTTCCATTAGCATGGGATATCTGTTTATGTTTAGTCTGTGTGTGTGTCTTTATAGACTAATTGTGTTTCTTGTAGGCAACAGGTCAATGGTTCTTTTCTACTATTATTTCAGTCACTCTACTTCTTTTGGTTATACTATTCAGTCCATTTTCATCCAACATGATTATTGATAAGTGAGGACTTATTTCTTTCATTTTGTTATTTGTTTTCTGAGCATTTTGTTGTCTTTTCATGCTTCTTTCTCCTTTTCCTGTGTTTTGTCATGGAAGGTAATTCTCTCTGGCAACATGGTTTAGTTTCTTGCTTTTCATTTTTGTGTGTTTGTTGTATATTTTTTGGTTTGAGGTTACCATGAGGTACACATATGCTATCTTACAACCCATTATTCTGAGGTGATAACAGCTTAATATCATTTGCATTAATAAAGAAACAAACAACCAAAAAAAGAAAAAGAAAAAAAGAAACTAAGAAACTAATAAAACTCCACACCTTAACTTTGTTTCCCTGGTTTTTATCTTTTTGCTGTTTCTATTTATATCTTTTGTACTGTCTGATTATCTTTTCTACTGTCTGATTATCTTGAAAAGTTGTTTTAGTTATTCTTTTCGATTGGTTCATTACTTAGTCTTTCTTCTTAGGATAAGAGTAGTTGACATACCACAGTTACAATGTTATTACAGTCTATGTTTTTCTGTGTACTTATTATTAGCAGTTAGTTGTTGTACCTTCAGGTGATTACTTATTGCTTATTAATATCTATTTTCTTTCTGATTGAAGTACTCCCTTTAGCATTTCTTGTAGAACATGTCTGGTGTGGATGAAATCCCTCAGGTTTTGTTTGTCTGGGATAGTCATTATTTCTCCTTCATGTTTAAAGAATATTTTCACCAGATATACTATTCTAGGGAAAAAGTGTTTTTTTTTTTTTTTATTGTTTTGTGTTTTGTTCTGGTTTGGTTTTATCCTTCAGAACTTTAAATATGCCATACCATTCTCTCCTGTTCTGTAAGGTTTACACTACAAATTTGCTGTCAGACATATTAGAGCTCCATTGTATGTTGTTGGTTTATTTTCTTCTGCTGCTTTTAGGATCCTTTTTTTAGCCTTGTTCTTTGGAAGTTTGATTATTAAATGCCTTGTGGTAGTCTTTTTTTGGGTTAAAACTGTTTGGTTTTCTATAATATCCTTGTACTTGGATATTGATAACTTTCTCTTGGTTTGGGAAGGTCTCTGTTAATGTCCCTTTGAATGAACTTTCTACTTGTGTCTCTTTCTCTACCTCCACTTTAATGCCAATAACTCTTAGATTTACCCTTTTGAGGCTATTTTATAGATCCTGTAAGCATGCTTCATTTTTCAAACTATGCTTTATTTTGTTTTTCTGACTGTATTTCCAAGTAGCATGATGTAAAACATACAGATTGTTTTTTCTTCTTGATAATTCTGCTATTCAAAGACTCTGATATATTCTTCATTATGCTAGTTGCATTTTTCTGCTCCAGAATTTTTGCTTAATTATTTCAATGCATGTGTTAAATTATCTGATAGAATTCTGAATTCCTTCTTTGAGTTATCTTGAATTTCTTCGTGTTTCCTCAATACAACTATTTTGAATTCTCTGTCTGAAAGTTCACGTATCTTGGTTTCTCCTGGATTGGTCTCTTGTGCCTTATTTAATTCAATTTGTGAGATAGTGTTTTCCTGAATTATCTTTATACTTACTGGTGTTTGTCTGTGTCTGGTCACTGAAGAGTTTAGTATTTCTTGTTGTCTTCACAGTTTGGTCTTGTTTGTACCTTCTTTCTTTTTTGGAAGGCTTTTAGATATTCCAAAGGACTTGAGCTTTGTGATTTAAGCTCTATATGCTTTAATGGAAACCTCAAGTCCAGTAATGCTGTGGTTATTACAGACTCATGGAAGTACCTTTCTGATGGTCTTGGACAAGATATGGGAGAGTTGTCTGGATTACTCTTGTTTACATAGTGAGACTCTTGTTCTTTTCCCTTACCTTCTCCCCCACAAAATAGTCTCTTTCTCTGTTCTGAGCCACCTATTACTGGGGGTGGAGTGACAAAAGCAGCCCTATGTCCACCCCCTTAAGACTGTGCTGAATGATAACTGAAGCCAGCGCAGCATTGTGTCTCACCCAAGACCTGGTGTAACCACTTCCTGGCTTCCACCTATATTTACTTAATGACCTGGGAATTTGCAATCAGCAGTTGGCAAAGTCAGCCAAGTCTGTGTCTTTCCTTCAGGGCAATGAGGTCCCCTAGGCCTTGGGGAGGTTCTAGGTGCCATCCAGGAGCTAGGGACTAGCTAGGGACTAAAATCTAAAACCTTAGAAGTCTATCTGATGTTCTGTTCTATACTGCAGCAGACCTTCCCATTCTTCCATTCTTCCCTCCCATTTCCAAAGGCAAAACTGCCTCTGCCTGTGGCCACTGCTACCTCAACCCCATATATATAGTACTGCCAGAGTAATGACGATGTACTGTTAAGACCCAAGCGTTCTTCTTTTCTTTTCTTTTCTTTTCTTTTCCCTTCCCTTCCCTCCCCTTCTCCTTCCTTCCTTCCTTCCTTCCTTTCTCTCTCTCTCTCTCTCTTTCTTTCTTTCTTTCTTTCTTTCTTTCTTTCTTTCTTTCTTTCTTTCTTTCTTTCTTTCTTTCTTTCTTTCTTTCTTTCTTTCTTTCTTTCTGTCTTTCTTTCTGTCTTTCTTTCTGTCTTTCTTTCTGTCTTTCTTTCTGTCTTTCTTTCTTCCTTTCATACAGGGTCTCACTCTGTCACCTGGGCAGGAGTGCAATGGCTCAATCTTGGCTCATTGCAATCTCCACTTCCCAGGCTCAAGCCATCCTTCCACCTCAGCCTCCTGTGTAGCTGGGACGATAGGTGTGTGCCACCAAGTGCAGCCAAAAGTCAGTTAATTTTTGTGTTTTTTGTAGAAACAGAATTTCACCATGTTACCCAGGCTGGTCTTGAATTCCTGCGCTCAAGCAGTCTGCCCAACTCAGTCTCACAATTGCTGGGATTACGTGTGTGAGCCACCATGCCTAGGCACCAAGGGTTTTTAAGTGAGTTTTGGTGAATAATACTTGGCCTGGGACTCATTCTTCAGGGAAGTTGACTCCCTTCTGGCCAAGGGCAGGTCCAGAAATGCAGTCCAAGGGCCAAGTCCTCAAATCAGGAACCCTAAGAGCCCGCTTGGTGCTCCACCACGCTGTAGCTAAGCTGGTGTCTATGGTTCAAGACAAAATTTCCTTTACTTTTCCCTCTGCTTTTCTCAAGCTGAAGGAGTCTCTCAGTGTAGTCACCACAGCTCGCAATGTGTTGGGTCTCACCTGAAGCCAACACACTACAGAGTCTCACCCAAGGCGCTCGGTGTACTACCTTGGTATCACTACTGGTTACTCAGGGGCCAAGGTCTCTTTATTCAGCAGGTGATGGGTTCTGTTAGGTTTGAACTCTTGCCTTTAAGGAATTGGGTTTCCTTTTGGCTCAGGATATGTCTAGAAATGTTTTTTGGGAGCTAGGGCATAGAATGGGTGCCTCACAACCCTGACCTGTGTTCTGTTCTACAGTGGCTGAGCGTGTATCCAAGATGCAAGACAAAGTCCTTTTTACTCTTCTTCCTTTCTCAAGCAGTAGCAAGGGGTCTCTTTTGGAGCTGCAAACTGTGCCACTTGGAGTTGGGAGAGAGGTGGCACAATCCTTCCCTTATCTGCCTGCGCTGTTGTCTCAGTGGGTTGCATGCCCCTCAAGTCCACTGGCTTTGAGCCCGGTTCTGCAATAGGACTTGCTTAGAGATTGCAGTTCCTGTGGCCTAGGCTTCCTTTCAAGCTTGTTTAGGGCCCCAGATAATTTTAGTCCATGATCATGAGGCTTGCCATAATTAAAGATCTGACTGATGGTAAGGGAGATTTCCCTCTGGCTAGGGTTGGTCTAAATTCTCCCTCTGTAGGCAGGCATCAGTTGCGTTCAGACTGGTTTTCCTTACCGCTGTGACAGGGCAGCACTAAATTCAATGCCAAGTCTCGCAGTCTCCACGCTCTTTCTCTCCCAAACCCACAGACTCTCTCTCCACACCACAGTGTTCCTGTCACAGGATGGGGCAAAGGTGGTGTCAGTGATTAAAAACTGTCTTTCTTACCCTCTTCAGTGCCTCTTTCAGTGATGTGACATTAAAACCAGGTACTCTGAATTCTCACCTGATTTTTGTTTCTTATTAATGTGCTTCTTTTGTGAAGACAGTTGTTGAAATTGTTGTTGCTTTGTGTGTGTGTGGGTGAGGGGAATGATAGGTGGATCCTTATATTTAGCCCTCTTGCCCTGACCCCTCTCTAAAAGGTTTTTTTTTTTAGTCAGCAGGTGATGAATACTGCCAGGACGGAGTCCTTCCCTTCAAGTTGGTGGGTTCCCTTCTTGCTCAGGTTGTGTCTAGAAATGTCATCCAGGAATTAGGGCCTGGAATGCGGGTCCTCATCACTCTGTCTGGGACTCTATCCTACTGTGACTGAGCTGATACACATGTTACAAGACAAATTCCTTTTTACTCTTCTCTCTCCTCTCTTCAAGAAGAAGGATGGCACTCTTTTGGAGCTGCAAGCTCCACTGCCTGGTATTGGGGGAAGGGTCATGCAAGCACGTCTTCAGCTGGCCCAGACAGGTTATTTGCCTCCCTAGTCCACTGGCTCTAAGCTCAGCACAGCACTAGGAATTGCATAAGAATTTCAGTCCTTGTGGCCTAAACTGCCTTTTGAGTTCATTTAGAACCTCAGAGCACTTTAGCCCACAGGGTCAAGGCTTACCAATATCAGTTTTTGAATGTTCAAATGGGAAATTCCCTTCTGGCTAAGGCTGATCTAAATGCTCTCTTTGTGGGCGTTGGTGTTGTCAGCACTAAGCTACCATAATAGCTGTGCTTTCCCTCCTGCCAGCACATAGATTCTCTCTCCACACCAGGTGGCTGCTGCCAGGGAATGGAACAATTGAAGACTGTCTTTCCTACCCTCTACAGTGTCTCTTTCAACACATGAAGTTAAAACCAGGTCTTGTGATTGCTCACCTGATTTTTGATTCTTATGAGTGTACTTTTTGTGTAGATAGTTGTCAAATTTGGTGTTCCTACTTGGAAGACAATCATTGGATACTTCCATTGAGTCATCTTGCCCACCTCATGACCTAGTTTTAAAAGGCAGATCATACTTAATCTATTGTTCTAGGACTTGAAATAGACTTTTAAAGTTTTTTAAAGTTACAGAATATTTACTATCAGGAAATTCATCTTTTAAACTGATTGAAATTTGTTTTGTCATATTGTTTTCCTGGCTAAATATCAAGGTTTTCCTATCCAAAGTCAAATGCATGTTAACATGAATAAATAATAGCATATAGTTTATTATATAAAATATTTCTCATTGTTCAATTCCCACCTATGAGTGAGAACATGTGGTGTTTGGTTTTCTGTTCTTACGATAGTTCACTGAGAATGATGGTTTCCAACTGCATCCATGTCCCTACAAAGGACATGAACTCATCCTTGTTTATGGTTGCATAGTATTCCATGGTGTATATGTGCCACATTTTCTTAATCCAGTACTTTGGAACATAAAGTATAATAAAAAAAAAATTCTGCTTTGCAAGCTCTTTAATCCTTAATATAGATATTTTGTGCAAATCTCCCACCTGTAATTACCAGCTTTGTAATTTCAGTAGTTCTCTGTTTAAAATAATCTATAATTTATATTTGGTTAAAAAATATGTCTGTGTCTCTTAGATGGAATGCCTTCAGAGTTTTTTCAACTTTCTAACTCCTGTCAGTGATTGTGTTTCTCTAACTCTTAGCTTTCTTTTTCCTTTTCATCTGCATATCTCTTACGTTTACCTTTATTCTGTGCTGACCAGTGCTCTTGGAAACTTTCTATTTCAATGCTTATATTAAAAACTTTATTCTTTATAACATTCCTCTTTAAATTACTATTCTGTTAGTATAGACTATAAAACTAATTATAAAATTTTTCAGTTAATGAAAAAAATATTATCTTGATTGACTAATCTATGGTCAATGACTTCCCAGTGGTATATACTATAAGCTGTTCAGTGGTTAACTTCTTGATTTTGGGAAAATAAATCATCTTCAGCTTTCTGTTTTGCCTACCTTGGTAGAACCTCATAATTAAAAAATTTGTTTAGTTTTGAGTTTATCTAGGTTCTGGTGTTTTCTGAGAATAAGGTACTATCATTGATGCCTTCTTGTCAGATAGTATGATCTCTTGATACTTCTTATAAAACATAATATATAAGCATATATATCAATAATTCAGGATCTATGGCATAAGTCAGTCACATGGTCTGTTCTAGAAGATGGAGTAGCTCCTTCTACTTTCATGCTTAAGACCTAATTTATAAAATATTATTCAACATATTTCTATGTAACTCTCATGTACTTCATAAAGGAAAAGTACAGAATATACTCTTTGGTATAAATTAATGTAGAGCGTTTTTGACAAACTTATTACCAAGCACATATTCATATATAAAAGGTGAACTAACTGTGTTAAATAGTTCAGCATTTTACTCAAAGGTAAACTACATCACAGTAACGTCATCATTTTCTTAAAATAAATCTGTTTTTTCAAGTGAGATAGCTGATCTACTGAAGAAAATATTTTGTTTATTGATTTTTATATAGGCACTTTGACCAAATGACTATATTATCTAGATGGATATGTGAGTATTCATTACTATTGAACTATAATTATGTCAAGATTCGTTATCTTAGGTGGAACTTGATAGTGTTTAGGAAGTCTTATACTCTGCCTCCAAAAAGCAAGCTTCTTAATGGGGAGTAGAATTTATTTGTAATGATATACTTAGATTTGTAGAGGATTGATTATTAAAATGATATTGAAAAAATAGAAAAAATTAAGAAAAATATAATATTGTGACCATTTAAAAGGTCTTGAGAAAAATAACTCTCTTGGATATGTCTAATGTTTGTGAAAGTATTCTTCATATCTCTTATTACACTGTCACCTCATAATCAATCTGCAGAGAAGATGTTATCCCATTTTGCAGGTGAGGAGATGAAAGTTTAGAGTTTACCATTAGTAGCTTGATGCTCTGTTCAGTATCTTTTTCACCACCTTCACATGGATTTTTTAGTTTCATGACAATTTAGTTTTATCAAATTTGACAATGGAGAGCTGGCCTCTGCTATTTTTATCACAGCAGAGGGATAAGGTAGTGTTGTTGAAAATCCTACAAATTCTGCTTTCCATAAAATTTTGAGGGGGATACAGCTCAAGATAGCAGTGCTCATCAGCAAAATGAGTTAATTCATACTCTCATTTAAGGTGAGCTGTACCTAGCAGGGTAATCTCAAAAGGCATTTTAGGATGGTTGAATGTAAATAAGGAAAAATTAGAGATTTTCTCTATGTTTTTGATACAAATTCTCAGCCAACATTTGGCAAAGAATAGCAAAGTTTCTTGAATTTGTCTACGCCTTACAATTCTGTATCTTTTTCTCTATACAAAACCTTCTTTGTGAGAGAAACAAAGTGAATAGGTCCATAAAGTATTAGATCACCTTGAAATCTCCTAAAGCACTCTGTCAGTGCCTGTTGTCACCCACTCTTATTAGTCTTTTCTGGAAAAGATCTTAAGGCAAATCAGACTAAGAGAATCTCTTCATCTGAAGAAAGAGAAGCTCTGTTGCTATCAGAATGTGGATTTGAGTTTCATGAAGGAATTCAACTTTTCCCCTTTGAAATGACATTTCAAGTATTTCTGGGATGAAATTAGCAGATGCAAACCTATTATGGGTCCAACTACCTTGTCTTCATATTATTTAATTATTATGACAACATTGTGAATGAATATTGTTGCCCCCATTTTACATAGGCGAGAACTAAAGTTCTGACAGATAAAATGACTTTGTCAAAGTAGGTGATAGAGCTGAAACTTGAAATCAGATTTATATGTCTCCAGATCACCTTGGTCTGGTTGCAGAACTGGACTTCATAGTTCAAGACTAATAATACTAGTAATACTGTGTCATATTTTTGACTGCTCAGTGTATTTTTGTTTTATTTTCCTGAGCTGTCTTACTCAGCACAGTAACCTCACAATTTGTAAAGTGTAGTAATTGACTTTGTTTTATACATGAGAACACTGAAGATTTTCACAAGTTTATACATAAGGGAGTAACTAAAGCACATTTTAATGTAAATATTTTCTCCCCTTAGCCTATAATCTATATTATATACCACATAGACCTTATAGAGTGACAGCAGCCGTTTAACTGCCTACTGATTTTTTAAAAATTTTATTTCAGGTTCAGGGGTACATGTGTAGTTTTGTTATATAGGTAAACTTGTGTCATGGGGGTTAGTTGTACAGATTATTTCATCACCCATGTACTAAGCATAGTATCCAACCTTTTTTTTTTTTTTTCTGCTCCTCTCCCTCCTCCCACACTCTACCCTCAACTAGGCCACAGTGTCTGTTGTCTCCCTCATTGTGTCCATGAGTTCTCATCATTTAGTTCCCACTTATAAGTGAGAACATGTGGTATTTGTTCTGTTTCTACATTAGTTTGCTAAGGATAATGGCCTCCAGCTCCTTCCATGTTCCCCCAAACACATGATCTCATTCTTGTTTATAGCTGCATAATATTCCATGGTGTATCTGAACCATATTTTTTAAATTCAATCTGTCATTGATGGGCATTTAGGTTTATTCCATGTCTTTGTCATTGTGAATAGTGCTGTAATGACCATTCAAGTGCATGTGTCTTCATGGTAGAATGATTTATATTCCTTTGGGCATGTACCCAGTACCGGGATTGCTGGGTCAAATAGCAGTTCTGTTTTCAGATCTTTGAGGAGTCATCACACTGTTTTCCACAAAAGTTTAACTAATTCACACTCCCATCTACAGTGCATAAGCTTTCCCTTTTCTCCACAAGCTCACCAACATCTGTTATTTTTTGACTTGTTGATAATAGTCATTCTGACTGGTGTGAGGTTGTATCTCATTGGGATTTTGATTTGCATTTCTTTAATGATCAGTGATATTGAGCATTTTTTCATATGCTTGTTGGCTGCATGTGTGTCTTCTTTTGAAGTGTCTGCTCATGTCCTTTGCCCACTTTTTAATGGGGTTGCTTGCTTTTTACTTGTAAATTTCTTTAAGTTCCTTATAGATGCTAGATATTAAAACTTTGTCAGATGTATAATTTGTAGGTTTTTTTTTTTTTTCTCATTCTATAGGATGCCTGTTTACTCTGTTGGTAGTCTTTAGCTGTGTAGAAACTATTAAGTTTAATTACATTTGATTTGTCAAGTTTTGCTTTTGTGGCAATCGCTTTTGTCGTCTTTGTCATGTAGTCTTTGCCTATTTGTATGTCCACAATGGTATTACCTAGGTTGTCCTCCAGGGTTTTAATAGTTTTTGGTTTTACATTTAATTCTTTAATCCCCTTTGGAGTTGATTTCTGTATATAGTGTAAGAAAGGTGTCCAATTTCGATCTTCCACATATTGCTAACCAGCTATCACAGCACAAATCATTGAATAGTTCTTTCCCCATTGTTTGTTTTCAACTGCTTTGCTGAAGATCAGATGGTTGAAGGTGTGTGTCATTATTTTTGGGCTCTTTATTCTATTCCATTGGTTCATGTGTCTAATTTTTGTACCAGTACCATGCTGTTTTGGTTACTGTAGCCACGTAGTATAGTCTGAAGTTGAGTAATGTGACACCTACAGCTTTGTTCTTTTTGCTTAGGATTGCGTTGGCTATTTAGGCTCCTTTTTTTTTTTTTTTTTTTTTTTTTTGGTTCCGTATGAAATTTAAAGTAGTGTTTTTTTGTTTTTTTTTTTGTTTTTTTTACTTCCATGAATAGTATCATTGGTAGTTTGATAGGAATAGCATTGAGTCTGTAAATTTCTTTGAGCAGTATGGCCATTTTAATGATGTTGATTCTTTCGTGCTACAAGCACAGGCTGTTTTTCCATTTGTTTGTGTCTTCTCTGATTTATTTTAGCAGTGTTTTGTAATTCTGATCTTTGAACTCTTTCTCCTTTCTGTTCAGCTGTATTCCTAGATATTTTATTCTTTTTATGTAACTGTTTACTGTTTCTAGAGTTTATTTTCTGCAAATATTGGTAACACTTCTTTTTTCTACAAATATTGGTAACATTTGTATCAACCTTCATGTGGTACATGTTAAGCATGCATATGTTGACCGAACATTATTAGAAAAAAAAGTGTCCTTTCTACCGTGAAATAAAATTTCAAGTGTAAGTACTATAAAATGTGAATTAACAATGCTGAATAAGGGTTTTTCTGACTTTTAAATCCAATTTTGAGCAACATAACCTGAAGTATTCTGATTTATTAAAACATTGATTTATAATGAAAGCCTTTGCATTGAATTTTGTTTTCACCATCATGTAGCAAGCTGAATAAGCTATTTAATGTTTCTTTGTTTCACTTTCTTTATCTGTAAAATGAGATAGCAACTTTTAGTTGCTTTAAGATTATGATGAGAATTGACTTAAATAATTTATATTAAAGAAAGTATCAACTGAGCCTACTGGCTTGTGCCTATAATCCCAGGTCATTGGGAGGCTGAGGTGGGAGCATTGCTTGAGCCAAGGAGTTTGGGATCAGCCTGGGCTACAGAGATAAACACACACACTCTCTCTCTCTCTCTCTCTCTCTATATATATATATATATATATATATATATTCTTTTTTTTTTTTTTTTTTTTTACACACACACACACACACACACACACATATTTAGTCAGACCTGGTGCTGTGCATCTGTGGTCTCAGCTATTTAAGACGCTGAAGTGGGAAGATTACTTGAGTCCAAGAGCTCGAGGCTGCAGTGAGTTACGATTGTGCCACTGCACTCCAGCCTGGGTCAAGACCACATCTCAATTAGTTTTCAAAAACCAAAGTATCATATTGCCAGATATAGTTTATGAGCTCAATGAACATTATTTTGGTGATTCAGTATAAAATATACTATAATGTTTTTGTTCACCATGAATAAAAGAAAAGAATAGAGTCACAATTTTATAAAACGTTTTCTATGTTTGTTGTTTTTATTTATAATCTTTGCTATCATAACAATATAAAATGGATAAATGTATCATACATAGTAGGTGTTCATAATATAGAATTATTGACATAGTCTAAGCCTAGAGTGTACTACTTTGTAGAATTTTTTTGATAGTTAAATGATACATGTACAAATATGTTTTACATAAACTGTGAATCTATGCATAAATGTAAACTATTATTAGTAATTTAATTATCATAATAGATTTATTATTAGTAGTTTAATTATTATAATAATATTGTTTTAAATAACCAAATAGATACCTATGATAATATGCAACGTTAAAAGACAGTGTTTTGAGTTACAGACTTTTCAAGAGTAGTTTTATCTTTTCATACCTTACATTAGATTTCTTACAATTGCCTTATATTTTTTCTAACTCTCAATTATACTGTGGTTACTTAAAAATGCATGCAGTTTTAAAATAGAAAGTTTTGAGAATTTGGGAAAGGAAGAAGAACTTATACTTGCTTATTTATATAAACTACATTGACTATGACACTAGAATTGGCTCTTACCATGACTTAGGTTCAGTTCTTGCTTTTTTAAACACCATACATTCTCTCATGTGTTTTCTCCCATATAGTCCAGTTATTCATATCAAATTTGTAATTTTCTGTGAAAATACACTTGTTAGTCTAAAATGAATTTCCTTCAACTGGAATTTTTTAGCAACACTGGCACAGAAATTTAATCATCAATGATAGCTGGGATCTTATAATTATTTTTGTAAATAAGAGAGAAGATGAAATATTCAAATGCCTGTTTGAGTAGGTCTTCCGAGAACCCTACCACATAAAGGCACAGAATAACTCTGTAAAAATTACCTTTGAAAAGGCCATGTCTATTGTAGTTGAATATCTATGATTTAGTCCTGGGCAGCTACCCTATGTAATATTTTTTCTTCTTTATTTTCTTCTTTCTTGCAACTAAAAAAACCTTTAACCCAGTATTCCTGAAGCCAGAAAAAGCAAATCAAGGCTAATATTCTGTGTGAATTTTTTAATGACATAAGTAGGGACAAGAGAGGATATAGCAGAAATGATTTTAACATGGTGTAAAATATACCAATTTATTGACCCCAAGATTTTTCTATTTATAAGGAAGCAACTATTCCAAAAATTGTCCTATGTACTCTGCAGCATTAACAATGAACTCTTGAGATTTCTTCAAGCCACAGATCTTGACTGACAGTGCTATTAAAGAAACCGTGGTCCTTAGAATTACAGATACTGCATAATACTGACCTATCATCTTTTTCCCACACAAACTGTGCAAGTGAATTGCTGAATGAACAGGAAGGGGCACTCTCAGTTGTTCTTGGGGAAGATAATACGGCACTTCATCTTAGTTACTGTACCATGAAATGTTGCATTACAATCACTCTGATAATTTAATTACATTTAAGAAATGAAAATGCTTGGTTTTTGCATGTTCTCACTCATAGGTGGGAACTGAACAATGAGATCACTCGGACTCAGGAAGGGGAACATCACACACTGGGGCCTATCATGGGGAGGGGGGAGGGGGGAGGGATTGCATTGGGAGTTATACCTGATGTAAATGACGAGTGGATGGGTGCAGCACAGCAACATGGCACAAGTATACATATGTAACAAACCTGCATGTTATGCACATGTACCCTACAACTTAAAGTATAATAATAATAAATAAATAAAAAAAAAAAAAAAAAAAAAAAAGAAATGAAAATGCTTAGAGTCATGCTACATAGGCAAACATTAAATGCTTACACTACAAAGCCATTATACACACAGAGACTACAATGCAGTTGTTAGGTAGATGCCAATTTTTCCTGGGAAAAATTACAGCAAACTTAAAATATATTTCTTTTTAATTCAGTGGCTTCTCTACCTAGATTGCAAACTTTAACACCTGATTGAGATGGGAAACATAGCTATGACTGTTTGAAAGAGGCCTCTTCAAACTTATTCTATTAGAAATATCCACAGAATTACTTAAAGTGGCTTTCATTTTATTTAGGCCTTAAGTTACTGAAATACTTTGTTACTTTTGGCAGTAAAGGCAAGGTGGTTCCAGTGAACTGTTAACTAGTCGTTTATGGTCATAACTTTTTTTTTATTATTATACTTTAAGTTCTAAGGTACATGTGCACAACGTTCAGGTTTGTTACTTATGTATACATGTGCCATGTTGCTGTGCTGCACCCATTAACTCATCATTTGCATTAGGTATAGCATTAGGTCATAACTTTTAAAGTGGAAAAGTTAGTTGCCTTTAAAGTTGTACATAGAAAAAGGCCGTGAACTAGGATGGTATCTTCTCTTCATATGAGGTAACGAACTGCTGAGGCTCTCAGTTGTGCTTCGTTCCCCATCACTTTAGGACGAGAGTCAGGGAATTGGTTTTGAAACATGGGGAATATTTTTTCCTTTACCGTGAGTAGCATGGACAGCAGCTTTCCCTGGCTTTCTCACACTGACACTCATGAAGAAAAGCATAAGAGACGATGACTGCTAAAACATCCTCAGTATTCCCCTAACATATTGATCTGTTTTCTCTCTGAAACTGGAATGCCAAACATATTGTAAACCCTCTGAGTTTCAAACATATTTTAATCTGAGCCTTCTGTCCTCAGGACATATAAATTTTGATTTATTCCAGAGAACAGTAACATAGTTCTTTTATTAGTTTCTCCATTGTGCCTTTTGTTTGTGATTGAGAGACTGTGGAAGGGCTGAGGGCTGGAGACTGAGTAGTGGGAGCAGTGCAGGAGGAGAGTAAATGCCACTAAATAATCTTTTGACAAGCAAGTAAACTAAAAGAAAGGAGAGAAAGAGGATATATTAATGTACCCCATGTTTTTCAAAGACAAGTAGATTCGAGAGGATCTCTGATTCTGGGAAGTTCTCCGTTTTCAGTATAGAAAGTCCTTAATCTTTGTGATTGACATCCCTTTTTTAGAGGCTTGTGCGACATAAGAACTATGGGTCTGTCTTTTAATACAGTTGAAAAGTTTAAAATATGTTAAGAAGAGGCTACTACTTACAATGATTCCTTTGGGCTTTTTCTATTTTCTTCTAAAAACATTTGTTAATCTATTAATTTGGAAACTCCAGTTTCTCGTTAGAATCACTGAGCTTTGTGGTGATCATTCTTATTTAAAAATACATTCAGTAAAGTCTTTTGATAATGTATGGGAAGGTGTCTTCTAGAGAGCTCTAGTTCTAGTTTTTTTGAAATCATTACAAGATGTAGATACTTAGAGACAGCTTGCACCTGCAAAGAGAAGTGGCACAGTGAGACAGTTATTGAGATCATTGAAGAAATAAGACACAATGCCCTAAACTTTCACAGTGGTAATTTGTAAACATTAGACAAAACATAATTTGGGGAGGCATGAATTACCTAGACAAGTGTTTCATAAATTAAGTGGTATAACTCTTCTGCTATATCTCAATCCTCCATACTGGATTATATAAGACTAGCTAATTTATTGCTCCAGTTTTGACAAAGATTTAATTCATGGAACTATAAAAAGAACTTTTTTTGGTTCCAGAATTTTAATAATAAAAAAAACATAAGAAGAATAGAACTTTCGAGTTAGATTAAAGCTTTGTTCAAATCTCTGCCTTATTACTTATTCACCATGTGATCTTGCCCATGCTAGTCAGTCTCTCTTGCTTTTGTTTTCCTCATCTGTATGATTGGCATAATAGTTCTTGCATTTTCATAGAGTTGTTTTGAAGATTAAATAAGATAATGTATGTGAAGTTTTGAAATAGTGCTTGACATACAGCAGTGGGTGTTCAATAATAGTTCTCATTTTTTCTCTTGCATTGACTCTGTCCAGTGATGAGCTAAAGTAGCAAACTGTTCTAGTTCATGGAAAATGTACATTCAAAATAATGTAGTTTAAATTTAATAAGGCTCTTTGCCATTTACAAATTTTAGTGACTTCAGTGCTGATTTTCTTTCAAGAACATTGCATAGGAATTAGTTTTTCAGCTCCCTTTCATATTTTTGGAAAATCTAGTGTGTATATCATATAATAGTGGTATTTATGAATGAAAAAACTTGTTTACAACTAATACTGCAATATCAGTTTAGAAAACAGGGATCAGCTTTACTGAACTTTGCTAAATGCCAAAGTAATACAGATCTATTAAAACCTCAAGAAAAAAAAAAAAAGACTATTCATTTCAGTCACAATATCACCTAAAACTAAAGTATCATAAAAGCTAAACAATGTAAAGTGGATTTTGCTGAGATCAAAAGTCAAACCTATTTATTTATTTTATTTCATTTTCAGTATTTCTTTTCCTAGGAATATGACCTTAGTCAAACACCTATTAGAGTTAGCTTTTGATCTCAATCTTCTTTTGGGATAAAAAGGAAGTCAATCTTGAATTTTTTTCTTCTAGAGACAATCACTCTATTGTGTTTTAATGTTTCAATAGTGTGTGATATATGTGATAGAAGACTGGTTAAATGGGACAATCATTTTTGTGTCAGAGACAAGTGTCAAAAGGAAGCATTCTTCACAAGCTATTAACTAAAAAAAATCCCCCCAGGTCAGTGAAAATATGTTAAATGGTCAGTCTTCTGCCTTTGTAGGTCTTTTGATGAAAATGCCATGTAATTTGATAACAGATAGTTGCTCATTAGTAATATAATTTTCTCCTTACCATTCATAGTTACTCCATGATTAATCAGAGAAAATATTTCTTTTAACCTAGATATTTTAAAAATATTTAAAACTTTGCTTAAAAATGTCTTAATAGCTCTAAAAAGGATCATGCATTTTTCATTCTTCTTGTCATAGATTAATCAAACTATAGGGAAATTTTCATGATATATTAAAGACACAAGAGACATGACAACACATGATGATTACAGTTGAATTAAAGAGAAAAAAACTGGTGTTTGATGGTAGTGAAGGTATGTTTGTGAGTACTATTAACCCATGTGTATGACTACATTCTAACTATTGAAGATCTTTACATCACCTTTACTAAATCTATTTTATTAAATGGTAAATTCATTAGACAGCTATTTATCAAGTACTGCCTACCTGTGAAACACCACTCTAGGTCATACTGTGAGTACAAAGATGAGTAAGACATAGTCAATGACCTATAACAGATTTCACAGCCTTTATTCGAGTTGAGAGAATGAGACCTACTTGTAGGCATAATTATAATAAAAGGCAAAATCCTGTATTTCTAAGCATACATATGTTTGTGTAAATATGTCTATGTGATATAGGGACATTGAAAGATGAGAATAAGTATTAACAGTTGTGGGAATTAAAGAAAATATTTGATGTTGATGGCATTTAATTTGTGCCTTAAAGGTTGGTTAAGTTGCAGTTGGCAAAACAGGGATAAAAGCATTTCAGGGGAAACTGGCAATGGTCTGAACACAAGCAAATATTAATACCAATTTTTTTGGGTAACAAAGGGTTCAGTCTAGCTAGAATAGTGGATTTGTGATGGAAAAAAAAAAAGGAGCTCTGTCTGAAGATGGGTGGGGATAGATTGTTGGAGATTGTAACTCCCATATTAAAAGTTTTGAACTTTATTCTACAGCAAGTATCAAACCACAAAACACTTTATTGTAGGTGAGCAATGTGAAGATGCTCCTCTTTACAAGAATGTCACTCATATGAGAATATAACATAAACTGGAAAGGCAAAGAGTTAGAGGCAGAGCGATCACTCAGGAAGCTCTTCAAGTAGTCTAGCTGAGAAAGAATACAGACCTATTAGAAAGTGGCATATTTCCTTTTATAGCCAATAAATCTCCTTTAGACTTACAATGTATAACTTCGAAGTAATGCTATTTAAACCTGCTTTGGAAAATAAATGTTTGAAATTACTAGTAGCAGGATTTCAAACTAAAAACTAAAGTGTACTTTATCTATACATTCCTATTAGTTCATGTAGAACTTTCTAACATCCCTACGCTTCTCATTCAATTGCAACCAAGCAGATCATATTGCTTTTTTTTTTTTTAATGTGTTTATCTTACATGAGATACATGGCAATTTAAAAAAAAAAAGGCACATAAATTATACTAAGATTCTGTGTTTCTTAAAAGCAAAAAGAACAGAGTAATAACTGGTTAAAAGAAAGTATAATTTGACAAAAAGTTGAAAGGGGTTTAGTATCAGGATCACAAACAGAAGGAATGATGGTATAGATCACCTGGAAATTACACCTTTGACTTTGGAAAGCTCATGATTTATGCCAATCTGTTTGAACAAGTTAACAGGTTACCACAGTCTTTCAGGAAACACAGTCTTCCAACAATATCCAAGATCTAGGAGGACAAAATGGGAAAAGGAAGAAATCATTGAAATGAAAGGGAGTAAACAGAACATAGTTTAGTAAACTATTATCTAGGGAGATGTTTCTGTTCTCATTTTATTGGTTCCAAACATACAAAGTCATATTCATGGCAAAAATACCTATGGAAATTCTCAAATCTACCAAAGATGGAGTGCCTTTTCTCATCATCAAGACGGTATAGTGTTACTAGCATTGTGCTGGGTCAACCCATCCTCATCTACCTCCCAGCTGTGTATGTTTGCTTATCTCTAGCATAGCAGTTTTAAGGTCAGACATATTATTGCCAAAATGTTTCAAATTCTGACTGAATAAAAAGGTAGGATAAAGATAAATTTCTTTATGACTTCTGTTTAATTTGACCCATTTGAGTTAGTATGCCCGTTAGCAACCTCAAGATATTGGTTCCAAGCAGAAAAATGGTTTGTATCTCTTTTGGAATGTATTGTTAATAGGACTGTGACAGAATTCCGGAAACCAGAAAGAATATTCCACCTTACAAATCATTCAACTATCCCATATCTCTATACAAAAACCTTCTTAGTGTGTGTGTGTTTGCGTGCGTGCGTGCGTGTGTGTGTGTGTGTGTGTGTGTGTTAGGGGTGGGTTTCTCTTTCCTCCATTAATAAGCTGGCATAATTATTTAATGGAGAAGTATTTTTCTATTAACCAAGAGCTACCTTGTGTATATCAGATAATGACACTTTTGAGAAGGATGGGTTGATATCAGAATTTTCCTTTGCACTTATTTTTCTACTGAGCCATTATGAAATACTGTATGTGTGCAATTCAAACATGTCATTTGAGTGTCCTTACTGATAGTAATATGCTCCACAGAAATTGTAGGAGAAAATTATGCCCATTATATATTTTCTTAGTGTTAGAGGCAATCCCCTAAGTCCCACTGTATTAGTCTCTTCTGATGCTGTTAATGAAGACATACCCCAGACTGGTTAATTTGTAAAGGAAAGAGGTTTAATTGACTCACAGTTCCACATGGCTAGGGAGGCCTCACCATTATGACAGAAGGCAAATTAGGAGCAAAGTCACCTCTTACATGGCAGCAAGCAAGGGAGAGTTTGTGTGGGGGAGCTCCCCTTTATAAAACCATCAGATCTCATAAGACTCATTCACTATCATGAGAACAGCATGGGAAAACCCTGCCCCACTGATTCAATTACCTCCCACCGGGTCTTCCCCACGGACATGTGGGGATTATGGGAGCTACAATTCAAGATGGGATTTCGGTGGGGACACAGCCAAACCATATTATTCCACCCCTAGCCCCTCCCAAATCTCATGTCCTCACATTTCAATGCCAATTATGCCTAACCAACAGTCCCCCAAAGTCTTACCTCATTTCTACATTAACTCAAAGATCCACAGTCCAAAGTCTCATCTGAGGCAAGGCCAGTCCCTTCCACCTATGAACCTGTAAAATCAAAAGCAAGTTAGTTACTTGCTACATACAATGGGGGTACAGGAATTGGGTAAAACACACATTCCAAATGGGAGAAATTGGCCAAATCAAAGAGGCTACAAGTCTTTTGCAAGTCTGAAATCCAGCAGGACAATCAAATCTTAAAGTTCTTAAATGATCTCCTTTAACTTAATGTTTCATATCCAGGTCATGCCTATGCAAGAGATGGATTCCCATGGTCTCGGGCAGCTGCACTCTTGTGGCTTGCAGGGTATAGCCCCCCTCATGGCTACTTTCATGGGCTGGTGTTGAGTGTCTGTGACTTTTCCAGGCACTGGAAAAGTGGAACTGCTACTCTGGAGACTGGAAGACAGTGGCTCTCTGCTCACAGCTCCACTGGGCAGTGCACCAGTGGGGACTCTGTGTGGGGGATCCAACCCCCCATTTCCCTTCTGCACTGCCCTAGTAGTACAGGTTCTCCATGAGAGCACTGCCCTTGCAGCAAGCTTATGTCTGGACATCCAGGAGCTTCTGTACATCCTCTGAAATCTAGGTGGAGGTTCCCAAACTTCAGTTCTTGACTTCTGGGCACCCAGAGCCTTAACATCATGTGGAAGCCACAAAAACCTGGGGTTTGCACCTTCTGGAGCAATAGCCTGAGCTGTACATTGGTCTCTTTTAGTCATAGTTGAGACACAGGGCACCAAGTCCCAAGAGTGCATAAAGCAGCAAGGCCCTGGGCCCTGCCCAGGAAACCATTTTAACCTACTAGGCCTTCTGACTTGTGATGGGAGGGGCTGCCAGGAAGACCTCTGACATGTCCTGGAGACATTTTTCCCATTGTCTTTGTGACTTACATTTGCCTCCTTCTTAGTTATGCAAATTTCTGCAGCTGGCTTGAATTTCTCTCAAAAAGTGTTTTTTTTTTTCTTTCTATCAAATCATCGGGCTGCAAATTTTTTAAACTTTTATGCTCTTCTTCCCTTTTGAACATAAGTTCCAATTCCAAAACACATCTTTGTGAATACATAAAACTGAATGCCTTTAAGAGCACCCAAGTCACATCCTGAATACTTTGCTGCTTGGAAATTTCTTCTTCCAGATACCCTAAATCATCTCTTTCAAGTTCAGTGTTCCACAGATCTGTAAGGCAGTGGCAAAATACTGCCAGTCTCTTTGCTAAAACATAGCAAGAGTCACCTATATTCTAGTTTTTAACAAGTTTCTCATCTCCCTCTGAGACTGCCTTAGCCTAGGTTTTATTGTATCTATTTATATGATATCTATCATTTCTTGTCACATAACAATTGTTCATGTTGTTGTTGGTCGTTTCAAGTAGCTTCTAGTACAATAATTATACATTCTGATAGTTAATAGAAACATAGTTTTCAACATTTGTACCTTAAAACATGTGGATATGTAATTAAATATTATTGTTATAGTAAGCTTAATTTAGGTACTATCTAAATCTCTTGTTTTCTGGAGGTTGAGAATCAGTCTCTTAAAAGTAGTAGATTAAAAACAATTAGGATAAACATTTCTTTACATATTATTCAAATGCAAACCTCTGAAATGTGATTACAAGTCTATTCATACATTTATATCAATGCATCTATATTTAATTTTATGTACTCATTAAATTGAGAATGACAAGTTCTGTCACAAAGTTTTCACATAATTGTGTTCACTATGTCATATTGCTTTGCTTTCTAAAACAGATGCTGGATGTATTTGGCTTCAGTAAATATAAGCATAAACTGATGATAAAGAATGAAACCATCAGACAAAGAGTAAAACAAAGGCAAACACTTTCAGTGTTTCAGTGAACCATCTTCATCCCTGGGCACTTCTCACTTTTGTTGTTATGTCTTAACAGAATAGTCAGGGAAAATGCGATTGTGAAGAGAACATAAAATAGACCTGCTTCTAGACAAGCATCCTTAACTACTAGCATTGGGCTAATAGCCCTTTTTCCTCCTCCTGCTGTTGTCCCTTCTGAAGGTGCATTTTGTTATTCTGCAGTCACTTCCTGGGCATCACCATGGACTCACTACTGTGTCAGGCACCAGGGAATACAAACAATAAGAATAATACATTTCTAGTTTATGGTAGTAAGCACCTTGCAGCCTTGGTAAGGGAGATATTATTAACATATAGAATTAATAAATGACTAGTTCATTATGGTTATTTTGGAAGTATTTCATTCTGGTTAGACTCTCTGAAGTTTAACAGTGGATTGAACCTCATTTTAAAGACATGAACATTGATTCTTAAGATAAAGTGATTCAGCTAGGCATACAGGTAGCTATAGATAAATCCAATTTTAATGTCCAGACTTTATGATTCCTCATTCAGTATTCTTTACATCATATGTATGTGTGATGTACATACATACATCATAATTCAGGCTAGATAAGCACTATCCTCGCTGTTTTCTTGATGTTATGAATTACACATTTAATTATCATAAATATGTTGCAAACAACATTAAAAATGCAGGTTTTTAGATCAATTAACATTTCTAGATGTATTGCTGGATTCTTTGTCCTTTATTTAAGTAGTATACACATATTTAAAACACAAACTATCACAATGTTGAATAAAAACAACTAAGAAAGATAGTAGTTGCTCTCTGCAGCAACAGAGCATGACACTGGTTGAGAATCACTATTCTGAGGAGTGGAGAATTGATTGCACAGTTGATTCTCTGGCATTTATGTGGTATATCCAAGGGAAGAATGGCTACTGAAAAGCCACAAGAGAAGTGATCTTTAGGAAGCCAATTACCTTTCTGGAAGGTGGTTCATTATTGATATTTAATATTCTCCTACTGGCAGTTTGATACCTTTTAACAAATACAGAACACATTTGAATTTTCATTAGCTGCTGTGCAGAAGTTAGCACTACAATTCAATTTTAGACTAAAATATATTATAGAATTTGAGGTTAATTTCCCATTTATTCTACTTATAAAGGGAAATTTATTGTACTGTATTTTGCAAAGTATTGCTGCTTTTCTACAGACAGAACTGCCTTTCTAAAAAACAGGAGTATGTGTTGCTGTTAATTTTCTTGGGTTCCCAGCATTTCAGGTAGTCTTCCTGAATTTCTAGGGTAACTAGGCATGGAAAGAATCACTCTTGGTCCAATGTCAGAAATTAGGAGTGTTTTGTCGCCTCTAGTCTATGTCTAATGTACACTGTCTCCTCGAATCACAATGGCATTTGCTGGTCATACCACTTCTGATATTCTGATTTAGATATCATAGTCCTATGGCAAGTCAGGGCTGGAAATTCCTTAAAAATGATCTGGAAACATCCAGTAAATACTCTATAAAAATGCTCAAATAAGTCACCTTAGGGCAGAGTGCAACTTACTACAATTTGTATATAATATTAAGAGTTATTATGACTCAAATTTTCTTAAACAAGAAGATTATCTATTCACTGGTACAAGAAAGACAATTAATAATTCTCTTAATTATAAGGTAGAAAAAGAGGAAACATTTACAGTTTAAAATATCACCAGTGGGCTGGGTGCAGTGGCCCATGCCTCTAATCTTAGCACTTTGGGAAACAGGTGGTTGGATCACTTGAGCTCAGAAGTTCAAGACCAGCCTGAGCAACATAGTGAAACCCTGTCTCTGCAGAATAAAAAAAAAAAAATTAGCCAGGCTTAGTGGCACATGCCTGTAGTCTCAGGAGGCTGAGGTGGGAGTATCCATTGAGTCTGGGGTGGTTGAGGCTGCAGTGAACTGGGATTGTGCCCCTGCACTCCAGTCTGAGCAACAGAGCGAGACCCTGTCTCAATAAATAAATAAATAAATAATAAATAAATAAATAAATAAATAATAAAAACAAACTACCAACAGACAAGTATAACTCATGATTACTCAACGAGAGAACAGATGAACTTTATATAAATTTTAAGAAACCCTGATATCAATATACAGCTTAAATTCAAATTTGGAAAATAATAGTACCCAAGCAGATGAAGTTGAGCTTATATCCTTTGCTAAAAGAAATAGATTTAGTGCAGCATTTCTCAAACTGTGTTCTACAGAGTTTTAGTATCTTTAGATCAAATAATAGGTATTCTATTTTATGTCTCTTTTGGAAATTCATTAACATATTACATGTGTAAAGCTTTTAAAAAAACTGCCATTAAAAAAGCCTGGAGTACCTGGGTTTAAACCCCAATTTCAAGATTTATTAGCTGCATGAAATTAGACAAATTATTCAGTTTCTGTCTTGGTTTACTCATCTGAGAAATGGAAATAGTAATGTTATTACCCTCTTAAGGTTGCTTTGAATTATGTGTGTGTGTATGTGTGTGTGTGTATATATATATATATATATATATATGAACAAGAGAGAGCTTGTGGCATATGACAAGTGCTAGGTAAGGTTTTTATTAACTCATTGTTACCTAATTTGGCCTGGGAAATTTCTTACCCAATTTCTCGATTTTTAAATAGATGCTCTTTTAACATTTTGTGGAACAAGTAGTCAAATGAAAAGTAGTTTGGAAAAAGTTGATATAAGACAGGTTCTGTATGGTGCTTCTCTTTTGCTTTTAATCTTTTAACAGTAGATGTAACAGGAGTGTCTGAAGAGCTTATTAAATATTTTTTTAAAACTGAGTCTTGCTCTGTCGCCCAGGCTGCAGCGCAGTGGCACTATCTCAGCTCACTGCAACTTCCGCCTCCTGGATTTAAGCGATTCTCCTGCCTCAGCCTCTAGAGTAGCTTGGATTACAGGCAACTGAAGTGCCTATTATGCATTGGCAGAAAGGTAACTGCAAATTCACTGCCTGATTGTACTTCCTCCAACTGTTGTTTTGGTGAGGCAAGTGGAACTTTAGCACAGACTGAGTGTATTATCTCTTAATATCTATCTGTAACTCAACAGATATTTGCAAAATATAGTCAACTTCTAGTATTCACATCATTTGAAGGCTTCGCTGATGTGTAGCAAAATGCAGCTCCTGTTGAATGTTTTGAGATCCTTCCAAAGCTGTATTTTGTCAACTTTTCCCTTACAGTCATAGAATTGCACTAAATTTTAATCTTGTGTCTATCCATGAATGGTGACACTTAAAAACCACCGGAATTTTTGTTCCTCATTTGGTTAGCCTGTAAATACCTTCACGTGGTTTCTTTGCTCTTTCAGTCTCTAGTATTTTTCTGAGTAGAATTCAGAGCCTAGGCATCAACTGAAAATAAACCCAGATACTACCTCTGTTTGGAAAGATTTGCATCTTCCCAGTTGATTTGTAGAGAATTTCAAAATTGCTTAAAGTAGATTCAATGTGATATATAACAATTAACATTTCATACCAACAGATGTTTTATTATTCATATTTTGATACATCATATTTGACCCAAAGTAGCTTTGGTTGCAACAACAAACAAGCTAACACATGGTACTTGACAGATAGATGGAAATAATACGGCAGATCTAAACTGCTTTTCATTTTTGGAGGGATATTATCAATTGCAATGTCTGACTGTTAATTTAATTGTGTTATTTTTAAAATATAAAACCATATTGCAGTGAACTGACTCACCATTATATTTAATTAATTGTAAACCTCAAGATTTGATTACTCATAGCTCTCCCTTGGTTAATTTACTTGCTCACAGTATTGACAGAAAATATTTCAAACTAATATGATGGGAAGGACATAGTTCACATCAGTGGAGGAACCCAAAGTCACCAAACTTTTTTGGTTATTTTCCTTGTAAATTGTATTGCAAACCATCATTTTTTCTTCACACACTGCTAGTTTAAGGACTGTAGATGACATAAAGTTGTAAATCAAATCCTTGTTTACTAGTGAGAAAGGAGTACAAGAACAACTTTGTTTTAGAGCATGCATGAATGATTTTAAAAACTGGAATTTCAGAAAACTCTCTAGTACAAAGCAAATCTAGACAGAATTATAGACTCATAAAGGATCTCAAGGACAATCTGGCTGAACTCCATTTTGCACATGAATAAACTGAAGTCCAGAAAAGTTATATGATGCAATTTCTCCTTTATTCTGGTCAGTGACATATAAGGTATCTCTGCGGATCCATTTTAGAGAGTTTTTTAAAAGTTCAAGTCAAGATTATGAATTTTGGGATTAGTAAAGAAAGCACTAGGGCAAAAAGGTTTCATTACCTCCGTTTGGCATGGAACGCCATCCAATTATTTGAAGTTTTCCATTTTGTGTGGACTTTATAGCTCTACCACTGACTGACTGTGTTATCTTTAGCCCCTGCTTCACTTTTCCACTCTAGACTTAGAGTTTTGCATTTATAAAATGGAGGATTTGATTTAGATGTTTATTAAAGTTATTGTACCACTTAAGAACTTCTCTCAACATTCTAAGCCTCAATTTGGACCTAATATACGTGCTAACAATTATAATAGTCATACACATGTGCACACACACACATTCATAATATGGGTTATTTTTCAAAATATTATGTTGAATTTTAAGTTAAGAAGAGGATGTAGAAAGAATACACAATGGGGACAAGGTAGTCCCTCCAATACATGGTGTTGGGAAAACTTAGTATTCACTTCAGAGGATGAAGTTGGACCCTTCAGCAAACACAAAAATGAACTCACAAGGAATTAAAGATATTCTCAATAAATTGTTTAAAATTAAAACCATATCAAGTATTTTCTCAGACCTCAGAGAAATAAAACTAGAAATCAACACCAAGAGGAATTCTAGAAGCTATACATATACCTGGAAATTAAACAAAATGCTCCTGAGAGTTATTTGGGTCAATGACAAAATTATGATGGAAATTAAAAACTTTTCTAAAACAAAAATGAAGATACAATATAATAAAACCTATGGGATACAGCAAAGGCAGTGCTGAGAGAAATTTATAGAGTGAAATTCCTACATCAAGAAAAAATAGACCACAAATTAATAACCAAATGTTGCACCTCAAGAAACTAGAAAAAGAAGAGCAAACCAAACTCCCGACCCAAAGCTAGCCAAAAAAACAAACAAACAAATAAAAACAAACAAAAACAGAGATTAGAGTGAACTAAATTAAATACAGACCAAAAAATACAAAGGATAAAGGAAATGAAATGTTGGTTCTTTGAAAGATAAACAAAATGGATAAAACTCTAGTTGGACAAACTAAGAAGAGAGGAGATGCAAAGAAACATAATTAAAAATGAAAACAGAGACATTACTAATGGTACCACAGAAATACAAAAGATCTTTAGAGACTACTATGAAGGACTATATTTAGTAAATTTTCAGGACACAAAACCAAGGTATGAAAATCAGTGGCATTTGTGTACGCCAACAACAACAAGCTGAGAACAAAATTAATCCCATTTATAATAGCTACAAAAATTAAAATACCTAGGAATGTATTTAACCAAGAAAGTGAAAGATCTGTAAAAGAAAACTACAAAACACGGATGAAAGAAATTATAGAGGACAAAAACAAATGAAAATATATACCATACTCATGAATTAGAAGAATTAATATAATTAAAATGACTGTACTGCCCAAAGCAATCTACAGATTCCCTGCAATCTTTTTCAAAATATCAAAGTCTCACAGCTGAATTATACTAGATATAAAAAGAAGAGCTGGTACCATGCCTGCTGAAAATATTCCCCAAAAAGTTGAGAAGGAGGGACTCCTCCCTAACTCATTCTATAAGGCCAGCATTATCCTGATGCCAAAACCTGGAAGAGATATAACGAAAGAAGAAAACTTCAGGCTAATACCCTTGATGAACACCAGATGCAAAAATCCTCAACAAAATACTGGCAAAACAAATTCTGCAGCACATCAAAAAGTTTATCTACCACAATCAAGTAAGCTTTATCCCTGGAATGCAAGGTTGCTTCAACATACACAAAGCAGTAAATGTGACTCATCATATAAACAGATCCAATGACAAAACGAGATGATTATCTCAATAGATGCAGAAAAGGCTTTGGATAAAATGTAACGCTCCATAGTGGTAAAACAAACAAACAAACAAACAAACAAACAAAACTCTCAAACTAGGTATTCAAGGAGCATACCTCAAAATAATAAGAGACATCTAGGACAAACTGACAGCCAACATCATACTTAATGGTTAAAAGCCAGAAGCATTCCCCTTGAAAACTGGCATCAGACAAGAATGCCTTCTCTCACCACTCGTATTCAACATAATATTGAAAGTGCTGGGTAGAGCAATCAATCAAGAGAAAGAAATAAACTGCATGCCAATAGAAAGAGAGGAAGTCAAGCAATCTCTGTTTGCAGATGACATGATCCTATATCTAGAAAACCCCATAGTATTGGCCCAAAATCTGCTTAAGCTAACAAACAACTTCAATGAAATCTCAAAATATAAAATCAATGCAAAAGAATTACTAGCATTCCTATACACCAACAACAGTAAAATTGAGAATCAAATAATGAACACAATCTCATTCACAATTGCTACAAAAAGTATAAAATACCTAGGAATACAGCTAACCAGGGAAGTGCAAGATCCCTTCAAGAAGAACTACTGAACACTGCCCAAAGAAATCAGACATGACACAAACAAATGGAAAAACATCCCATACTCACGGATAGAAATAATTAATATTTTTTAAATGGTCATACTTGCCAAAACAATTGATAGATTCAGTGCTATTGCTATTAAATTATCAATGACATTTTTCACAAACCCAGAAATAACTATTTTCAAATTCATATGGAACCAAAACAAGCCCAAATACCCAAGGCGATTTTAAGTAAAAGGAACAAAGTTTGAGGGATCATGCTACCTGACTTTAAACTGTATTACAGGGCTACATTAACCAAAACAGCATGCTAGGCTGGGTGCGGTGGCTCATGCCTATACTCTCAACACTTTGGGAGGCCAAGGCAGGCAGATCACCTGAGGTCAGGAGTTCAAGACAAGCCTGGTCAACATGGTGAAACCCCATCTCTACTAAAAATATCAAAAATGAGCTGGGCATAGCGGCAGGAGCCTGTAATCCCAGCTACTCAAGAGGCTGAGACAGCAGAATCACTTGAACCCAGGAGGCAGAGGTTGAAGTGAGCTGAGATCCCACTATTGCATTGCAGCCTGGGAAACAAGAGTGAAACTCCATCTCAAAACAAACAAATTAACAACAACAACAACAAAAACGCCAGCATACTACTGGTACAGAAACAGACACGTAGAACAATGAAACAGAATAGAGAGCCCAGAAATAAGGCCACACGACTACAACTACCTGATCTTGGACAACACTGACAAAAACAAGCAACGGGGAAAGAAATCCCTATTCAGTGATACTGGGATAACTGGCTAGCCATATGCAGAAGACTGACACAATACCCCATTCTTACATCATACACAAAAGTTAACTCAATATGGATTAAAGTTTTAAATGTAACACCCCAAACTATAAAAACCCTAGAATATAATCTACACAATACCATTCTGGACATAGGAATGGGCAAAGATTTCATGACAAAGACACGAAAAGCAATTGCAACAACAACAAAAAATTGACAAATGAGGTTTAATTAAACTAAAGAGCTTCTGTACAGCAAAAGAGAGTATCAACAGAGTAAATATGTAACCTACAGAATGAGAGAAAATTTTTTCAATGTATTCCTGTGACAAAGTTTAAATATCCAGCATCTATAATAAACTTAAACAAATTTACAAGAAAAAAACTGAATAACCCCACTAAAAAGTGGGCAAAGGACATGAACAGACACTTTTCAAAAGAAGACACACATGTGACCAAGAAGCATATGAAAAAAAGCTCAACATCACTGATTATTAGAGAAATGCAAATCAAAACCACAATGACATACCATCTAGCACGAGTCAGAATGGCTATTAGTAAAAAGCCGAAAAAAAAAAACAGATGCTTGTTAGTTTTCAGAGAAAAATGAACACTTATATACTGTTGGTTGGTGTGTAAGATAATTCAACCATCATGGAAAACAGTGTGGCTATTCCTCAAAGTCCTAAAAAAATACTATTCAACTCAGCAATTCCCATTACAGGATTGCTGTGTTGAATGGTATTATTATACCCAAAGACATTTGCAGCACTATTCACAATGGTAGAGACATGGCATCAACCTAAATTTCCACCAGTGGTAGACTGATTAAAGAAAATGTAGTATATAAACACCATGGAATACTACACAGCCATAAAAAAGAACAAAATCATGTTCTTTGCACGAACGTGGATGGAATTGCAGAATATTATCCTTAGCAAACTAATGCAGGAGCAGAAAAGCAAATACCACATATCCTCACTTATAAGTGGGAGCTAAATGATGAGAACACATAGACACATAGAAGGGAACTACATATACTGGGGCCTACCAGAGAGTGGAGGTTGGGAGGAGGAAGCAGACCAGGAAAAGTAACTAATGGATACTAGGCATAGTACCTGAGTGATGAAAGAATCTGCATAACAAACCCTCATGACATAAGTTTACCTACATACTAAACCTGTACTTGTACCCCAAATGCTAAAGTACAAGTTAAATTTAAAAAAATACCAACGTCATTTTTCACAACATTTAAAAAAAAAAAAATCCTAAAATTCATATGGAACCAAAAAAGAGCCTGAAAAGCCAAAGCAATCTTAAGCAAAAAGAACAAGGGCAGAGGCATCACAGTACCTGATCCCAAATTATACATTAGAGGTACACTAATGAAAACAACAAGAAACTGGTGTTAAAACAGACACATAGATCAGTGGAACAGAATAGAGATCCCAGAAATAAAGCCATATACGTACAGCCAACTGATGTTTAACAAAGTTGACAAAACATACACTGGGGAACGGACACCCACCCTCTTCAATGGTGCTGGGAACATTGGATTACTATATGCAGAAGAATGAAACTGGATCCCTGTCTCTCACCATATGAAAAAACTAGCTCCAGATGGATTAATGAGTTAAATGTAACACCTGGAATTATAAAAATATCAAGGAAAACCCAGGAAAAATTCATCTGGACAATTGTCTAAGCAATGAATTCATGACTAAGTCCTCAAAAGCACAAACAATAAAAACAGAAATAGACAAATGGGAATTAAACTAAAAACTTTTGGCACAGAAAAAGAAATAATGTACAGAGTGAACAGACCACTGACGGAGTGGGAGAAAATATTTGCAAACTCTGCATCCAACAGGGGATTGATAGTCATAATTTATAAGAAACTTAAACAACTCAACAACAAATAAAAAAAAAAAAGACCGCATCAACAAGTGGGCAAAGGACATGAATAGATATTTTTGAAAGAAGACATACAGATGGCAAACAAGCACGTGAAAAAATGCTTAATGTCACTATTCATCAGATAAATTCAAATTAATACCATAATGAGATATTATCTTATAACAGTCAGACTGGCTATTTTTAAAAAGGAAAAAAAAAAATAACAACTGTTGGTAAGGATATGGAGAAAGGAAATGCTTATACACTGTTAGTGGGAATGTAAATTAGTACAACCTCTATGAAAACAGTATGGAAATTGCTCAATGAACTAAAAATAGGACTACCATTAGATCCAGCAGCCCCACAACGGGGTATCTACCAAAAGGAAAAGGAATCATTATATCCGAAATATACCTGCACTTATATGTTTATTGCAGCACTAGTCACAATAGCAAAGATATGGAATCAACCTAAATGTCCATCAGTGAATGACTGGATAAAGAAAATATGGTAGCGGTGAGTGGCCAAGATGGCCAAATAGAAGCAGCTAGTGTGTGTGGTTCTCACAGAGAGGAACAGAAATTGAGAGACTAAACGCAACATCTTCACCTGTAACATCCAGGTACTCACATTGGAATTGATCCAGGAAACAACTTGACCCACAGAGAATGAAGAAAAGCAAGACCGGAAAACAGCCCACCTGGGAGCAACATGGAGCTTTGCCCAGGGAAGTGGTGAATGAATGAGCGACTCTGGGAAACCACACTTCTCCCACAGATCTTTGCAACCCTCGGGTCAGGAGATGTCCTTGTGAACCCAGTCCACCAGGGCCTTCACTCTTCAGTCTGACAGACAGAGCTACATGGAGTTATGGCAGAGCAGCTGCTCAGGCATGCGTTGGAGACCCTGGAGCCTTAGATACTTGGGCTTACTGGCAAAAGTACCTGCAGCTCCTGCAAAGTGGTAGGTTAGACTATGGTACATACCCCTAGGAAAGAGGCTGAATCCAGGGGGCTGAACAGTAACAGCCTGCAGGCCCCACTTCCAGTGCACATCACAATATAAGACCCACTGGTTTGGAATTCCAGCCAGCTACAAGTAGTGGCATTGCACCTCCCTAAGACGGAGCTCCTTGGTGGAGGGGCAGGCCACCCTCTTTGCTACTGGGGCACTTTAGTAGTTCCAGCCATCAGGCTTTGAAGATTCTGAGCTGACCCAGGGCAGAAGGGATCCCCTGTATAGCACAGCTGATCTACCAAAACATGATCGGACTGCTGCTTTAAGTGGATGCCTGATCCTATTTCTCCTCACTGAGAGGGACCTCCCAACTGGGGTCTCCACCCACTTCCTACAGGTGCCTTTGGAACAGCAACAGGTTTGTACCTTCCTGGGATAAAGCTCCCAGAGGGAGGGACAGACTACCATCTTTGCTGTTTTGCATCCTTCACTGATGACATCTCTGGGTTCTGGAAAATCCCAGGTGACTAGGGACTGGAGTGGGCCCTAAGCATACTGCAGCAACCCTACGGAAAAGTGGCCAGATTGTTACACGGGTGCCCGTTCCCATATCTCCTCACTGGACAGGCCCTCCAGTCTGTGCTTCCAGCCACACCCCGCCAGAGCTATTGAGCCAGTACAAACTCAGCAACTCCCTGGACAGAGCCTCCAAGGGCAACCGAAAGCCTCTCTGCCGCTGCCTCTGCTGTGGAACTGTCCTTGCCACCCCCAGACTAATGAAGAAGTAAAGACCCTAAGTGCTTTATCCACATCTCCAACAAGCTGCAGTTGACACAAGGAGAGGAGGCCAGTTCGTCTCCCACATGCCTCACACACCTCTCACGACTCATAAGCAGACAGTAAACCCCTTGGCTTGGGACCAAAGCACAAACCTGCCCTCTTGGGATGACTGAATGGAGTGATTGCTTACACCTGCATCTCTCTCTGTGGTAAATCCCCCAAGAGTCAAGCAAAATAACCCTTGGCCACAACCACTAAGATGTCTTCATCTGCTCCCTCTGAGCTGGGGAAGGAACATAAACACTGAGATCGCCTAGGAACTGCAGTAGTCAACTAAGGAGTGCCAAGTTATGAACTACAGCCAGCACTCAAGGGGGAGAGGAAGTCACCCTTTCAGAGCACGAGGGGGAAGCACAGCTGCAACTGTGAGGAAACATAGGGGAGCCACACAACCAAGCAAGAGTCTACCAACTGACCAATAAGGCTAAGTGTCACCTGCTGGATCACATCTCAAAGCTTCAACCCCAACAATACTTTACTAACATTTCCCTCTGTGAAACCACAGACAAAAAGTCAGCTTCAAATAAAGACTCTACACAAAGCCTTGGCCCGGTGAAAACATCCTAAAAAGAACTCTATTGACTGTGTTCAGTTTACACTGCAATTAAAGGAACAACCACACACAGAGATGAGAAAAAACCAGCGTAAGAACTCTGATAACTAAAATGGCCAGAGTGTCATACATTCTCCAAATGATCACACCAGCCCTCCAACAAGAGTTCTTAACCAGACAAAACTTCCTGGAATGACAGAAATAGAATTCAGAATATGGATAGGAATAAAGATCACTGAGATTTAGGAGGTTGGCAAAACCCAATCCCAGGAAAATATGAATCACAATAAAGCGATACAGGAGCTGAAGGACAAAACAGTCAGTGTAAAGAAGAACCTAACGTGTCTGGCAGAGCTGAATAACACAATAGAAGAATTTCACAATGCAGTCACAAGTGTTAGCAGTAGAATAAACCAAGTTGATAAAATAATCTTGGAACTTGAAGACTGGGTCTCTGAAATGAGACAGTCAGACAAAAACAAAGAAAAAAAAATGAATGACTAAAATCTCCAGATAATATGGGATTATGTAAAGAGGCAAAATCTACAAATCACTGGCACCCCTGAAAGGGAAGGGGAGAAGCAAACAACTTGGAAAATATATTTTAGAAGATTGTCAATGAAAACTTCCCAACCTTGCTAGAGAGGCCAACAGTCAAATTCAGCAAATGCAGAGAACTCCTACAAGATTCTACACAAGAAGATCATCCCCGAGACACATAAGCATCTGATTTTCCAAGATTGAAATGAAAGAAAGAATGTTCAACGCACCTAGAAAGAAAGGGCAGGTCACATACAAAGGGATTCCCATGAGGCTAACAGCAGACCTCTCAACTGAAATCCTACAAGCCTTAAGAGATTAGGGGCCTATATTTATTCAATAATAATAAATCTTCTTAAAGAAAAAAAATCTTCAACCAATAATTCATATCCAGCCAAACATAGCTTCCTAAGTGAAGGAGAAATAAGATCCTCTTCAGATAAGCAAATTTTGAGGGACTTTATTACCACTAGAAGTGTCTTACAAGGGATCTTGAAAGGAGCACTAAAATAGAAAGGAAAGATTACTATCAGCTAATACAAAAACACACTTAAACACATAGACCAGTGTCACTGTAAAGCAATCACACAAACAAGCCAACATAGTTACCAGCTAACAGCATAATGACAATATCAAATCCACACATATCAATATGAACCTTGAATGTAAATGGGCTAAATGCCCCACTTAAAAGGTACATAGTGGCAAGCTGGATAAAAAAGCAAGAACCCATAGTATTCTGTCTTCAAGGGATCCACCTCACATGTCATGACACTCATAGGCTCAAAATAAAGGGATGTAGAAAAATCTATCAAGCAAATTGAAAACAGAAAAAAAAAAAAAACAGGAGTTACAATTCTAATTTCAGAAAAACAGATTTCCAATCAATAAAGATAAAAAAAAAGACAAGGAAGAGAATTACATAATGGTAAAGTGTTCAATTCAACAAGAAGAGCTAACTATCATAAATATACCCAACACAGGAACATCCAGATTCAGAAAGTAAGCTCTTAGAGACATACAAAGAGACATAGACTCCCACAAAATAAGAGTGGGAGACTTCAACACTCCACTGACAGCATTAGGTAGATCATTGAATAAGAAAATGAACAAAGATATTGAGGACATAAACTCAGCATTGGACCAAATGGATCTGATAGACCTTCAAAGAAGTCTTCACCCTAAAACAACAGAATATTCATTCTTCTCATTGCCACATGGCAGATACTCTAAAATCAACTAAATAATTGGACGTAAAACAATCCCGAACAAATGGAAAAGAACCAAAATCATTCCAAACACATTTTCAGATCACAGCTCAATAAAAACAGAAATCAACACAATGAAAATCTCTAAAAAAAATACAATTATATGAAAATTAAACAAAATGCTCCTGAATGATTTGGGGTACATAATGAAATTAAGGTAGAAATCAGTAAGTTCTTTAAAAATAATGAGAACAAAGATGCAACGTACCAGAATCTCTGGGACACATAGAAGGCAGTGTTAACAGGGAAATTCATAGCACTAAATGCCCACATAAAAAAGTTAGGAAGACTTCAAATTAACAAGTTAATTTCACAGCTGAATGAATTAGAGAAGCAAGAACAGATCAACCCCAAACCTCACAGAAAATGAGAAATTACAAAAATCGGAGCTGAACTGAAGGAAATTGAGACCCATAAAAACCATTCAAAAGATCAGTAAATCCAGGAATTGTTTGTTTGGGTATTTTTTTTTTTTTAAATAAAATAAAATAGGCCACTAGTTAGACTACTTAAGAAAGAAAAGGAGAAGATCCAAATAAACACAATTAGAAATGATGAAGGGAATATGATACTACTGACCCCACAGAAATCAAAACAACTGTCAGAAGCTACTACAAACACTTTCACACACACAAACTAGAAAACCTAGAAGAGACTGATAGATTCCTGGACACATACGTCCTCCCAAGACTGAGCCTGGAAGAAACTGATTCCCAGAACAGACCAATAACGAGCTCCAAAATTGAATCAATAATGAATAGCCTACTAACCAAAAAAGCCCAGTACCTGATGGAATAACAGTCACATTCTACTAGATGTACAAAGAAGAGCTCATACAATTGCTACAGAAATTATTTCAAACAATTGAAGAGGAGGGACTCCTCCCCAACTTATTCTAAGAGACCATCATCATCCTGAAACCAAAACCTGGCAGACACACAACAAAAAAAGAAAACTTCAGGTGAATATCCTTGATGAATATTGATGCAAAAAACCTCCACAAAAATATTTGCAAACCAAATCTTGCAAGGCATCAAAAAGCTAATCCACCATAATCAAGTAGGTTTCATCCCCGGGATGCGGTTGGTTCAACATATGAACATCAATAAATGTGATTCATCACATAAACAGAACTAAACAGAACTAAAGACAAAAACCAAATGATTATCTCTGTAGGCGTAGAAAAGGCTTTTGATAAAATTCAACAACTCTGCATGTTAAGAACTCTCAATGAAATAGGTTTTGAAGGAACATACCTCGAAATAATAAGAACCTTCTATGACAAACCCACAGTAAACATTATACTGAACGTGCAAAAGCTGGAAGCATTCTCCTCAAGGAGAATGCTTGGAACAAGCATTCTGGAACAAGCAAACTGCAACAAGACAAGGATGCCCTCTTTCATCACATCTATTCAACATAGTATGGGAAGTCCTAGCCAGAGCAATTAGGCAAAGGAAAGAACAAAGGTCATCTGAATAGGAAGAGAGGAAGTCAAACTATCTCTGTTTGTGGACAACATGATTCTATATCTAGAAAAATCCCATAGTTTTGGTGCCAAAGCCCCTTCAACTGACACATAACTTCAGCAAAGTTGCAGGATACAAAATCAATGTACAAAAATTACTAGCATTCCTATACACCAACAACAGCCACACTGAGAGCCAAATCAGAAAGACAATCCCACTCATAATTGTCACAAGAAATTAAAATATCTAGGAATACAGCTAACCAGGGAGGTGAAAGATCTCTGCAATGAGAATTACAAAACACTGCTCAAATAAATCAAAGACACAAATGGTTGGAAAAACATTCCTTGCTCATGGATAGGAAGAATCAACATAATTAAAATGGCTAGACTGCCCAAAGCAAGGTACAAATTTAACGCTATTCCTATCAAACTACCAAAAACATTCTTCATGGAACTAGAAAAAATTAAATTTATATGGAACTAAAAAAGAGCTGGAATAGTCAAGGAAATTCTAAGCAAAAAGAACAAAGCTGGAGGAATCACATTACCTTACTTCAAACTATACTACAAGGCTACAGTGACCAAAACAGTGTGGCATTGGTACAAAAACAGGCACATACACCAATGGAACAAAATGGAGAGTGCAGAAATAATGGTGAATATCTATGACCCTCTGATCTTTGACATAGCTGACAAAAACAAGCAATGGGGAAAAGACTTCCTATTTAATAAATGGTGCTGGGATAACTGGCTAGCCATATGGAGCAGATTGAAGCTGGACCCCTTCCTTAAAGCATATACAAAAATTAACTCAATATGGATTAATGACTTAAACATATAACCAAAACTATAAAAACCCTGGAAGACAACCCAGGCAATACCATCCTGGACCTAGGAATGGGCAAAGATTTCATGAGAAGGACACCAAAAGCAAGAACAACAAAAACAAACATTGACAAATGAGATCTAATTAAACCTCAAAGCTCTGCACAGCAAAATAACCTATTAACAGAGTAAACAGACAACCTACAGAATAGGAGAAAATATTTGCAAACTATGCATCTGACAAAATTCTAATGTCCAGCATCTGTAAGGGACTTAAATAAATTTACAAGATAAAAACAATTTCTCTAAAAAGTGGGCAAAGGACATGAACAGACACTTTTCAAAAGAAGACATACATGCATCCAACAGGCATATGAAAAACAACCCTATATCACTGATCATTATAGAAATGCAAATCAAAATTACAAGGTGCTACCATCTCACCTCCATCAAAATGAGTATCATAAAAAAGAAAAAAAGTAACATATGCCGGCAAGGTTACAAAGAAAAGGGAACACTTATACACTGTTGGTGGGAGTGTGAATGAGTTCAATCTTTGTACAAAGCAGTATGGGGATTCCTCAAAGAGCTAAAAGCAAAACTACCATTTGACCCAGCAATGCTATCACTGGGTATACACCTAGAAGAATATAAAGCATTCTACCAGAAAGGCACATGCATGTAAATGTTCATTGCAGCACTGTTCACAATACTAAAGACATGGAATCAACCTAAATGTTCATCAATGATGGACTGGATAAAGAAAATGTGGTACATATACCCTATGGAATATTATGCAGCCATAAAAAAGAACAAGATTATGCCTTTTTGGGGAACATGGAAGAAACTGGAGGCTATCATCCTTAACAAACTAAGGCAGGAACAGAAAACCAAATACTGCATGTTTTCACTTATAAGTGAGAGCTAAATGATAGGAACTTATGAATACAAAGAAGGGAACAACAGACACTGGGGTCTACTTTAGGGGAGAGGATGGTGGAGAATATTAGCAAAAAATAAATAAATAAATAAATAACTATTGGGTACTGTGATTAATATCTGGGTGGTGTAATAATATGTACAACAAACCCCCGTGACATATGTTTATCTATGTAACAGACCTTCTCATGTACCCCCAAACCTGAAATAAAAATTTTAAAAACAAAGAAAATATGGTACACACATACACCACGGGAGACTATTTAGCTGTAAGAAAGAATGACATGTCTTTTGCAGCAACATGGGTGAAACTGGAGGCCGTTAAGTGCAACAACTTAGAAATGAAAATTCAAACACTGAATATTACAAGTGGGAGCTAAATGACAAGTATACATGGTCATAGAGTGTAAAGTAATAGTCATTGGAGATTCAGAAGGGTGGGAGGGCAGGTAGGGGGTGAGGGTTGAGAAATTACTTAATGGGTACAATGCAAACTGTTCGGATGACTGTTACACTAAAAATTCAGAGTTCACCAATCCACAATATATCCATAAAACTGCACTGGTACCCCTTAAATGTATACTCCTATTTTTAAAATGGAGTTAAATATAAGACCTGACATGACAAAACTGATAGAAGAAAACATAGGGATAAAATTTCTTGACATTGGTCTTGGCAATGATTTCTTGGATATGACACCAAAAGCATGGGTAACACAAACAAATATGAAGTGGTACTATATCAAACTAAATAGCTTCTACACAGCAAAGAAAGCAGTCAACAGAGTGAAAGGGCAACCTATGGAATGGGATAATATATTTTCAAATCATGTATATAACAAAGGATTAGTATGCAAAATATATAAGGATATCCTGCAACTCAATAATGAAAAATAAACACTAAAAGTCCAGACCTTATCTCTATGCAATATATGGATGTATGAAACTGACACTTGTACATCCTAAATATCTTTAAATAAATAAATAAATAGGCAACGGAGCTGAAAATATTTTTTTTTTATTGAAAGAAGACACACAAATCACCAACAAACAGTTTAGCCAATATGGAAAACAGTATTTTGGTTTCTTAAATAATTAAAAATAGAATTATCATACCATCAAACCATCCCACTTCTGAATATATATAAGAGGTAAAATCAGAATCTCAAAGAAATATCTGCACTCCTATGTTCATTGCTGCTTTATTAACAATAGCCAATATATGAAAAAACCTAAATGACCAACAATGGATGAATGGATTCAAAAAACCTGGTATTTATATATTATATACAATGGAATATTATTCAGCTTTTAAAAAGAATGAAATCTTGCCATTTGTGACAACATGAATAAACCTGGAGGATGATATGCTAAATGAAATAAGCCAGAAAGATGGATATACACCATGACACCACTTATATGATTAATCTAAAATAGTCAATCTCATGGAAGCAGAGATTAGAATGGTGGTTGCCATGCACTGGGGGGAGGAGGAAACAGGATGCTATTAGCTGAGATGAGCAAAGTTTCGGATGTACAAGATGAATAAGTCCTAGAGATCTACTGTACAGCATAGTGTCTATAGTTAACAACACTGTACTGTATACTTAAAACTTTGCTAAGAGGGTAGGTCTTATTTTATGTGTTTTTATCACACAAACAACAACAATAATAAAGTAGACAGGCAGAAACTTATGGAGGTTTATGGTATAGACTATGGTGATGGTCTCATGGATATATATGTATGTCCAATCTCATCAAGTTTATGCATTACATATATTTACAGCTTTTTGTATCTGAATCATACCTCAGTAAAGTAGTTTTTAAAAAAGAAAATAACAAATCAAATAACTTAATAAATATGTTTAAATTATAAAAAGAAGAGTATAGAGTACCATAAGGGCTATACATTATGACTTGGTCAATAATTACAGTGACTAGACATTGAGGCAATAATGAAATTAAGTGAACAAGAATAGAAGGCACTGAGTTTACAGAAGTAAATGCTCAGTTATCAGTAAGTGCAAAATGGGAATGTTTTCTCAGTAAAATTGAATCTCTGCGTTTCCCAACCAATTTCAATAATTTAATATATGTAATCTGAACATAATATAAATGTGTTATTTTCAGATTCAGTGACTGAAAAGGACAACTTTTATACTTCTAGGTATCTTCTAGGTATATGTGTGGGTTTTTACCTATATTGTAGCACTTTCACTTTTAAAGGCATCTTTTCATTTTCATTTAACTTACTATTTTCTAGTTGTCTGGTGCAAGTTGAAATTTCGATTCCCAAGTAAAATTTAACTAAGTAACTCCCAAATCAGCTTTATGTATTGCCCTTTTTACGAATTATTCCAGACCTGCATTTTGAGAACTTGTGGCCAGGTGATAAAGTGCTATTTTAAATCTATCAGTGTTACACTGAGAAGCTTCCTGAGGATAAGAATTTAATTGAACAGTTGAATAAAAGGCCAAATTGCTATGAAAAATTCATATGAACCAAAACATCTTTTCCACTACTTTCCTATCCTTAACTGTGGTATTATCTGAAGACACAGATATTCAGGTGCTGCACTGAAGACTAAACAAATAGGATGTAAGAGTTTCATAAGCTTAAAGTCACTGCAAATATGGTATAAATTATGGTGATGGTCTCATGGGTACATACTTAACTCCAAGATCATCAAGTTGTATACATTATATATGTACAGATTTTTGTATCTCAATCGTACCTCTACTAACTAGTTTTCAAAAAATAAAATAAAAGGTCAAATAATAATTTTTTTTCTGGACCATGAGGCAATACAAAATATATGTTATATAGGCTATACCTCTAAACTTTGAATCAAGTATAAGGAGCTATATAAAAGACAAAACAAAAATTGATGACCGTATGTAGTAAGGGGATCTTATCCTTCAGAGACTTTTTTTTTTTAAATCATGTGTGAGCTACTTTAGGACTTTAACAAATACATCTAGGTTCCATCAGGAAACTTAGACTTCTCCCTATCTTCACCTAAATAACTGACCTATAATGGTTCAATCTGAGACCCAGTTTCCTCATCTGCAAACTGAAGAATTAAACTAGTTCCTAATTTTTTGTATGAATTAAAAATATGTGGGGAGTCTTGCTAATTAATTATCTTAATATCATCATATGAGACAAACATTTTACCATGAATTTTCTTTATCTGTGAGAGGGTTTAGATATTTGTATACCTTTAGTTTTCAGAGTTAGGAAGCATATATTGTTCACTGGAATCCATTATTTACCCTACAAATAATAAAATACCTATTAATTCACTAATTACCATAGCCAGGATTCAGTTCTGAGGAGCCAATGTAAATTCTGGAAACTTATTGATACAGTTTTGATTATGAGGCACTCAGTCATGGTAGTCCTAAGCAGGGTCCATTTGTTTAAATCATTGCCATCATATTTTCTGTCTAGACATACCCTTTGGGAGCTGAATGGGTTATTTGGGGGATTGGAATTTTATAAAGCTAAATCAGATGTGGCAACAAAATCTCTTGGACCGTCAAGATAATGTACAAATGTATGTCATCAGTTTAGATATTAAGGAAATTTCCCTTCAGATTTTTTCTTTGCCATGATTTAGAGACAATCTAATGTAATGAAAAGTTTGCTTCATTGGGAGTTTTCTATGCATCATAGGAATACAGAATGGCAAAACAGAACCTTAGTTATTCTACCAAACACACAGACGGTTTAGCCTGTATTTACCTCCCCTCACATATTTGATAAAGCTTCACCTTACCTCTTAGAATCAGAATCTTCTAATGAGAGTTATGGTTTTTTGTTGTTGTTGTTGTTTGTTGTTGTTTTTTGAACAACCAATGTTTGCCTTCTTTTCCTTGAATCACATTTTTATGGTAGGATGAATTTTACTCAATTCTGAAATAATGCTTCAAAATCTACCAGATTTTTCTTTTTTCTTTTTGGCCCATGGTAGCAGTGTACCAGTAGATGATGATGATGATTTTTTTTTTTTTTTGGCCCATGGTAGCAATGTACCAGTAGATGATTAGGGACATTATCTAAATATAATTAAGTTGAATTCACTAGACTTTTTGGAGGACATCGTTGGAGTATGTATTGTTCCGGTACTTTTAGTACTTGTTTCCTTATATATGGTTGTGTTGTTGTCTGATATAGACTTCCTAGGAGAAATAATTTCAAACTTACATATTCACTTTTTAATCCATGGCCATTCCCCCACACCCCACTTATTTATACCATTATGCTGAGAGCTTCATTTTAATATCTGACTTTTATTAATACAAAAGATTATAACTATACTACAGATGCTGGCTATATAGGTGGCATGCCATGTTTTCATTCATTTGGTTCCTCAGTGTGTAAGTATGAGGCAGACAAAAAGGTAGAAAGAATACCTGAAGTCTTTTCCTTCTTCTCCCCCTCCCCACTAAGCTGATCCTCACAGGTGAGGCAGCCTATCCTTTATAAAAGTGCCAGCAAGGATATGCACTAGAAAAGTGTTCCTTTAGATATACACTAGTGAGGATATACACTAAAAGGTGTTTCTTTTAGAATTTCGGAGTGCTCCCACTGACAATGCTGGTTTAGATGGAATTTATTACATAGTGAGTTCTGTCCAAAATAACCATCCAAAACTCTTAGCAGACAAAAGAATACATTAGCAAGAGTCTTGGAATGTTTTAAACAATTTGCATTTTACTATCTTTGTTTTATTTGTGTTTCAAATTGGGGATCAGATATATGTTGAATATATATTTTTTTAAATTTATAAACTATTCATTGTAGCGTGAAGGAATTATAAGAGTTGAAAGATACATTGTTAAAAATATTAACAAATTCAAGTTACTTTTGGTTTGTGCTATGCATCATAGCTCTGTAAAATAAACTTATCCAGCTTTCAATTACATTAAGAAATCATCCCCATTTTACAAAGGATCATCCATAGCCCAAACCTCAGTATCATGCAATATTTTCATGTGAAAAACCTGCACTTGTACCCCTAAATCTAAAATAAAAGTTGAAATTGTTAATATAAATAAATAAATAAATGGAATGGAATAATTCTGATTTTAGGTATAACAGCTGCAGCAATGGCTGAGGCGATGAAACTGCAGAAGATGAAGCTTATGGCTATGAACACTCTTCAGGGAAATGGAAGCCAAAATGGGACTGAATCAGAGCCTGATGATCTTAATTCTAACACAGGTGAGTGTCTTCTGGAATCCCAGACAGGTGACTCTTACTGTTTTATTGTGGGGCAGGAGAGAGGTGGGATGAGGATGGAGGAGAGAATGATATGTCTACTTTGGTTATAAAGATACTCAAGATTTTCTGTTCTTGTGATAGTTTGCTAAGAATGATGGTTTCCAGCTGCATCCATGTCCCTACAAAGGACACAAACTCATCCTTTTTTATGGCTGCATAGTATTCCATGGTATATATGTGCCACATTTTCTTAATCCATGTTCTCACTCATAGGTGGGAACTGAACAATGAGATCACTTGGACTCGGGAAGGGGAACATCACACACCGGGGCCTATCATGGGGAGGGGGGAGGGGGGAGGGATTGCATTGGGAGTTATACCTGATGTAAATGACGAGTTGATGGGTGCTGACGAGTTGATGGGTGCAGCACAGCAACATGGCACAAGTATACATATGTAACAAACCTGCATGTTATGCACATGTACCCTAGAGCTTAAAGTATAATAATAATAATAAAAAAAGAAGATTCAACACCACGAAGACAAATAAAATGGGTATCTATTTTCTAAAAAAATAAAAAATAAATAAATAAAGATACTCAAGAGGGATGCTTAGCCCTATTGCTAGCATTTGTACACTGACATTAGAAAACAGTTACAAGTCTTAATCTCGTTTTGGAAACATTTAGTTATCTTCACTGTTTTGCTGTGGTGGAATTGAATTATAATTCCTATAGTGCTAGCCATTGTGCTGCCTGCCTGACAAAGACTGCTGCACTCCAGCATCACCCCAGGTTTCTTACTCCATCCTATTCTAAATAATTTACCACTGAAAGGCAATGCTGACAGTCCAGGTTGGCTGGGCTGAAGTCTTTTCAGCTGGAGTACCATTTCCTTAGATAAAGGAAAGTGCTGGGTGACTCCAGGCGTTATCGAAAGGGATTAATGAAAAGAGGTAGAACAGGGAGCAGGCAAAGAAGAAAAGATGGATGAAAGGAAAAGAAAACAGAGGTGACTTGTAGAGTGGAAAGTCCTCTCCTCTCATGTTACTTGTTTCTTTCTTTTACCCCGTGATCATTCTACCTTGGCCTTGATCATAAGACCCCTCAGATCTCTTTTGAAGGTAGGTGGAATTATAACTATCAACACACATGAATGAATGGATGAACAGATGGAAAGAAGGATGGATGGATAAGTGGAAGGATGGACACATAAATACAGGAAAGATTTAAGAAGTATCCAATTTTATTTTAGATTTAGGAGTACATGTGCAGGTTTGTTAAATAGGTAAATATTTGATTTGGGGTTTTGGTGTACATACTGATTATTTTGCCACTTAGGTACTAAAGATAGTCCCCAACAGTTTTATTTCTTTTCTGAACTTCTTCCTGCTACCCCCTCCTCCCTCAAATAGGCCCCAGTGCCTGTTGTTCCCTTTTTTTCTGTTCATATGTTCTCATCATTTAGCTCCCACTTGTAAGTGAGAACGTGTAGTATTTGATTTTATGTTCCTACATCAGTTTGCTATGGATAATGGCCTCACTCCATCCATGTTCCTGCAAAGGAAATGATCTCATTGTTTTTTATTGCTGCATAGTATTCCATGGTGCACATTTACCACATTTTCTTTATCCACTCTCTCATTGATGGACGTTCAGGTTGATTCCATGTCTTTGCTATTGTGAAAAGTGCTGCAATGAACATATGTGTGCATATATCTTAATGGTAGAACAATTTATATTCCTTTGGGTGTATAACCAGTAGTGGGATGGTTGGGTCAAATAGTACTTCTGTTTTTAGTTCTTTGAGGAATCACCACACTGCTTTCCCTAATGGTTGAGCTAATTTACCCTTCCATCAGCAGTGTATAAACATTCCCCTTTCGCTACAACCTTGCCAGCATCTCTTATTTTTTGACGTTATAGTAATAGCCATTCTGACTGGTGTGAGATGTTGTCTCATTGTGGTTTTGATTTGCATTTCTCTAATAATCAATGGTGTTGGGTTTTTATCATATGCTTCTTGGTCACATGTATATTTTCTTTAAAAAAGTGTCTGTCCATCTACTTTGCCCACATTTGAACAGGGTTGTTTTTTGGTTGCACATTTGTTTAAGTTCCTTGAAAATTATTGATATTAGACCTTTGTCAGATGTATCAACTGCAAATATTTTCTCCCATTCTCTAGGTTGCCTTCTTACTCTGTTGATAGTTTCTTTTGCTGTTCAGAAGCTCTTGACTTTAATTAGGTCCCATTTCTCACGTTTTACTTTTGTTGCAATTGCTTTTGGCATCTTCTTCATGAAATCTTTGCCAGTTCTTATGTCCAAAACGGTATTTCCTAGGTTATCTCCCAAGGTTTTTACAGTTTGAGGTTTTATATTTAGGAATTTAATCCACTTTGAGTTGATTTTTTGTATATGCTGTAAAGAAGAGGTCCAATTTCAGTCTTCTGCATAGAGCTAGCCAGTTATACCAGCACCATTTATTGAACAGGGTGTCCTTTTCCCTTGCTCGTTTTTGTCAGCTTTATTAAAGATCAGATGGTTTCAGGTCTGTGACTTTATTTCTGGGTTAGCTATTCTGTAACATTGGTCTATGTGTTTGTTTTGTACCTGCAGTATGCAGTTTTGTTTACTGTAGCCATGTAATATAATTTGAAGGCAAGTAATGTGATGCCTTCAGCTTTGTTCTTTTTGCTTAGGATTGCTTTGGGTATTTGGGATCTATTTTGGTTCCATATGAATTTTAGAATAGTTTTCTCTAGATATGTGAAGAATATTATTGATAGTTTGATAGTAATAGCATTGAATCTGGAAATTGCTTTGGGCAGTATGGCCATTTCAGCAATATTATTTTTCCTATCCAAGAACATGAAATGTTTTTCCATTTGGTAATGAATTGTCTCAGCATTTGCTTGTCTGGAAAGGATCTTATGTCTCCTTCACTTATGAAGCTTAGTTTGGCCAAATATGTATTCTTTTTTTTTTTGAAACGGAGTCTCACTCTATTGCTCAGCCTGGAGTGCAGTGGCACGATCTCAGCTCAATACAATCTCTGCCTCCTGGGTTCAAGCAATTCTCCCTGTCTCAGCCTCCCAAGTAGCTAAGATTACAGGTGCCCGCCACCACGCCTGGCTAATTTTTGTATTTTTAGTAGAGAAGGGGTTCCACCTTGTTGGCCAGACTAGTCTCGAACTCCTGATCTCAGGTGATCCACCTGCCTCGGCATCCCAAAGTGCTGGGATTATAGGTGTGAGCTACCGCGCCCAGTCACGGATATGAAGTTCTTGGTTGGAATTTCCTTTCTGTAACAGTGTTGACTATAGGCCCCTAACCTCTTCTGGCTTGTAGGGTTTCTGCTGAGAGATTTGCTGTTATTCTGATGGGCTTCCTTATGTAGGTGACCTGTCCTTTTTCTCTAGCTGCCTTTACCATTTTTTCTTACATGTCAGCCTTGTAGAATCTGATGATTATGTGTCTTGGGGAAAATCTTCATGTGAAGTGCTTGTGGGGGTTTACATACTTCCACATTTCTCAGATATTTTGTTTGTTCCTTTTCATTCTTTTTTCTTTTTAAAAAATGATCAAAAGACTGAAATTTTGTTAAAGATGCTATTAGTAGAGGAACATATGGAGGTTCTAGCAATTGTTGCTCGATTGGCTACCAGTGGCAGAGTTGGGTGGTGGTAGCCAAGTTTGGGTCAAAGCAGGACTGATGGGCCAGAAGCTGGAGCTGAGCCCTGGCTGAAAAGCAGTGGTGGAACAATGTTAATGTTCCCCGGCATTGCAACTGTGGCCTCCATTGGTGCTGTGACACCTGTGCTGGTTTGTCCCAGGGTCCAAGACTTGTGGAGGTCCTCTTGGACTTGGGAGTTGCCCCCACAAAACCTTCAGGTGACTCTTTGCCTCAGTCTAAAAGTGTGGTGGAAGGGTGCGGGTGAGCAGGGTGATTTCCCATTCCCAGTCTTACACAGGTCCCTGTGGGGAGCAGGAATCTCCCTGGGAGCTCTCACTCACTCAGCCTGTCCATGTTTGAGAGGTTCTCCTAGCCATTTTAACAATATTGATTCTTCCTATTGAAGAACATGAAATGTTTTTCCATTTGGTAATGAATTCCCTCAGCATATGCTTGTCTGAAAAGGATCTTATTTCTCCTTCGCTTATGAAGCTTAGTTTGGCTGGATATGAAATCCTATTTTTTTTTTTTTGAGACAGAGTCTCATGCTATCACCCAGGCTGGAGTGCAGTGGCACGATTTTGGCTCACTACAACCTCTGCCTCCTGGGTTCAAGCAATTCTCCCTGCCTCAGCCTCCCAAGTAGCTGAGATTACAGGTGCCCACCACCACACCCGGCTAATTTTTGTACTTTTAGTAGAGAAGGGTTTTCACCATGTTAGCCAGGCTAGGCTCAAACTCCTGACCTCAGGTGATCCACATGCCTCGGCCTCCCAAAGTGCTGGGGTTACAGGTGTGAGCCACCACACTCAGCCAATATTTTTTAAGATGCTGATATCTAACAGGTTAGTGGCCAGCTTTGTTCCTTTCTGTTCTCTGTTTCTGCCTGCTGCCTTGATGGATCCCTACATGATTTCTCTGTTGATTGGCCTGCACGGCAGTGTTCTCTAGCCCTTTGCTTTCTTCTCCATAAGAGCAGTGCACATGAACTGCTTCTAGTTCAACATCTTGGCCCTGTCCCCCAAATATTTTTAGAAAAAAAAAAGGCAATTAAAGATGGTTTTAGGATCCAAAGATTTCCAAACTAATTCTGCAATTTAATCCAACATAATGTGATAGGTAAATTGGCAGCAGCTTTACATCTCTTTTTCTAGACTCCTGGAAATTCAAGCATGGTGGGGCTTTATTTTTCAGGAAAGTGGTAAGAGCAATTAAAGAGGAAAATTATTGAATGAAACCAGTATGAGAAAGTCCTCTGACTTTAAGACAGTGTAGATCGCCTCATGTAAAGTTACAATTTTCATGGTGAAATGCAAGATGAGAACTGCACTTCAACCAGAGCTAACAGTGACTTTTTTCTACATAGCCTGGATGCAATTTACTGGGGAATCAGTGGAAAATGTGTATTTTATTGGGTTCTTGGAAACTGAAAACAACCCATAGATAAGAATAAACAACACTAAACAATAATAATAGCAACAGTAAGAATAGTTATTAGTTACTATGTACTAAGTATCTCACATAATAACTCATTTAATTTTTACCTAAATCTTGAGAAAAAGTACTTTCAATACTCCCATTTTATAGATCAGGAAACAGAAGCACAAAGGTTCAGCCTTGCCTATAATCACAAAGCTAGTAAATTGCAGACCTAAGTTTGAGTCTTGTGTCTAGTTAAATCCAAAGTGTTTGCTTTTCCCACGTTATGCTTCCTCTTCAATCTTGGTTTGTAATGAGAATTTGACTTTATCAAAACCGTGGAATTCAAAAAAAATGTTAAAATGAAGATACAGTGAGAAAACTGATTATCAGATTCCTAATCCTAATGCCAGTTAACTCATACTGGCTTTCAAAACTTAAAGTAACTCAGAAATGACCAATATTCTAAAGGAAGCCTCTTATAATACAATGTTGTTATAAAGCAGTGTTTTCTACCAATAAAAATTAGTGAGAGTTCACACAGTAATTTCTTTCATGTTTGTCTCAGGAATACCAGTTACTGGAAAAAGATATTCTACAATGTTTTTAATGTGTCTCCTTTGTAATGAGCTATCATATATGAGAGCTATACTGGTGCCTAATTTTAAACTTGCTAAATAGTTAATAATTTTCCTGTCTAGATATAATTTGGCCTAATTCTGAATATCTCTATCATTGTGATAAAATAAAGTATAGATTTCCATCTGTGTACGAAGTTATACTTGGTGCAATAGAAATTGAGTGACAGAAGTGATTGTCCTTGGCCATGCAGAGATTACAATCTAATTATCCTTATCTTGATGTAATGAAGTGAAGCTGACTTGAAGTATAATAATAATTATTATTATATAGGTTTAAATGAAGTTTCTGAAGCATTTCAAAGTCTGAATAAATGAAATCCCTGCTCTACTGGAAAGTGAAACTACTACAGTTTCCTAAATGATCATTTGTAAATGAAAATTTATTTCAAGCATTTTAGATCCGAAAATTTTTGGTAATCTGGGGACTAGTGTGTCTTGTTGCTCTTTGGGTCACCTATCTCACCATTTAAACTGAGATCAAAGACTGGGCTTGATTTCTCTTTGTTTCCAACTTTTATCTACTTTGGTGCCTTCCAAGAAGCGACAGAAATAGCTAATTCCAACAAGGGAGATCAGGCGTCATAGCATTTATGGTCTGATTACTAGTTATGGGAATGTTCTTTCTCAATGCTTATGGTTCAAGTAGGACTGGGAGATTGGCTATTTAATCCAAAGGAAAGCTAGATCTTGGAGAAACATTCAAACTTTGTTCACAAGATAAGTACTAGATCTAATCAGGCCAAAGAAAAGCAGTCAATTTGGTAAATATTCAATTGAGTGGGTTGTGAGGTATCCAGAGGGATAAACATTGAATGTTTCCATCATTTATGTGGTGACATAGAAGTGAGTGTTAGATTATGATAAAATGCAGTTATTTTCAATTTTGTTGTAAGTAATTCCAGTTGTATATTTGAAGTGACTAGCAAATAATAGACATTCCATGAAGGGCAAGTACATAAACGAAATAAGCAGTGTGGCTAGTGACTATTTCTAAACCACTCCATGAGGGATTAGAGTAATTCTTGAATAAGATTCTCAACAAAATTCAATTTTCATATTTATTAGGCTCCACAATGTACAATATTCCAACAGTTATAAAGGCAATATGTTGGTAGTCTGAGGAGAGAAGACAAAAAAAATCACTGTATTTCAAATGCTTATGATCTAGGTAGGAGAGGAGATAAAAATGAATCAATATATAAATGACTATACTCTGACATGGAATGTGATAAAAGCAACAAGAAGAACTGTGACAATATAGAGAAAGAAAAAATTACTTCTAGATGATCAGAAAGAGATTCAATTGTAGGATGTAGAATTTGAACTGTTCTTTGAAGAAGGTGAAATTGAACATCAGAAAAAAAAAATTGCATAGCTTTGGATGAAGCATTAAGCAGATTGTCTCATTGTGTTGAGTGCCTCCAGACCAACGGGTATATCATCAAGACTTTGTCCAGTGCAGAAGAGACCAAGGAATAAAGCTCCCCTCACTTATCTGTACATAATGGCCTCGGTATTGCGTAGATCAATCATTAAAATAAAATAAGCCTTCAAAAAATAAACACACTGTACTATTCCCCTAGACAGTCATTTTCAAATAGTGATTCTCAGAGACCCCAGGACATTTACAGAAGTTGGGTAAGAGTTGAGGACATGGCTTGAGGAAATTTTATGTTTGATTACTATAAAGTTTTGATCAATTACATTTTTAGGTTAACTATAAAGCGCCTGTTGTTTACAATCTTATTGACGAAGATCTCTAAAATTAAAATTTAGAGTCCTAAGTGACTTCAGATAATTAAATCCCAACCTTTCATACTACAGATGATGTATGAAGCATGAGAAATTGGCCAGTAATCACACAGCTAGGTAGTAAGAGATCTAGCACTGATTCATAGTTCCTTGATCTTTCCATCATAACATTATGCTTCTAATGTTTGAATCAATGTTCTAGTATAGTTTAAGCTACATAATCTAATTTCTTTCTTTTATAATGAATCTGAATCAATAAGCCTAGAGATTGAGATGCAGCTGATAAAGGAGATTTTCCTTAATTTGGCTTGACTAATATTTTGTTTACAAAATAGTTACCAGACTTCAGATGAGACCTGACCTGACCTCAGGATCTACTCTGGGAATTACTATTTTGACTACATCTCTGATAGATTTTCTTTCTTGATATTATCTTTTTTTCTCTTCAATTAAGTAAGGTATAGAAAACAAATGTTTCACTTGAAGTTCTGAAACTGTCCAATTAATCAAGCCATAAAATACATATATTTGTATTTTAATATGTAGTGTATATATATATACATATTTTGTGTGTGTGTGTGTGTGTGTGTGTGTGTGTATATATATATATATAATGAAGTAGTATTCAACCATAAAAATATAACAAGATCCTGACATTTGCAACAACGTTGATGGAACTGGAGGTTAATATGTTAAGTGGAGTAAGCCAGGCATGGAAAGACAGTCTCTGCATATTCTCACTTATTTGTGGGAGCTAAAAATTAAAATGAGTGAATACATGGAGATAGAGAGTAGAAGGTGACTCACAAGGGTAGTGGGGGGTGAGGTGAGGAGGTGATGTGGGGAGGGTTAATGGGTACAAAAATAGAAAGAATGAATAAAACCTAGTATTTGCTAGCACAACAGGGTTACTATAGTCAAAAATAATTTAATTGCACATTTAAATATAACTAAAAGAGTGTAATTGGATTGTATTTTTTGTGGATAACACAAAGGATAAATACCTGAGGTGATAGATAACCTGTTTACCCTAAAGTGATTATTATGTTTTGTATACCTGTATCAAAATATCTCCTCAATATATATCCATAAATATACTTATCATGTACCCACAAAAATTAAAAATTGAAATTAAAAAATCTAGTTAGAGCCACAAATATTATAAATTATTAAATATGATTTAGAATTTTATACTGTTTTAAGTATAAACTCAATGATTTATATCCCTGCTCTGAAATCAAGCTGAGGGCATATTACCTTTCCTGTTTTCTCCCGTATAAGTGGCATTTGTTTTTATAAGACACAATTATAAATATAAATGAATGGTCTCTCTTTGTTGAATGTATTTGTGGTCATATGAACATTTTTCTTGAGAGGCCAATTTTTGGTTCTTATAAGCCATTTTCACAATGGTTTGTGTAACCAGAAAACTTTAAAAATGAGTTTGTTTTTCAATTTAAGAGTGAGCACACTCTGTTTTAAATGACTTATTGTGGCAGAATTACTATTTTAATTTCATCATTATTAGTGGCTAAATCACCTGAAGGCATAATACCACAGGTATAAAAACATGCCAAGTATTCAATTAAAATTTTTCTGCTGGTGTTAATATGTTTATCTATCTTTTCATTTTAAAAAGGATCAAATTTTGTTTTCTCTGCATATTCCTTGTGACTTTTTATTCTAGCCCCCCATGACCAATTGATTCTTGCCATTTAATTGTGGAGGTATTGGCTTTTATTTGTGAAAGCCTTTATCAAAATACAGACTAAAAGATCATGCTTTCACAATTGAACTAAACAGAGAAATGTACAGCAATGTACCAACTTCCTAGAGGGTATGAGATCAATCGTTGTGCATTTTGCTCTTCACAAAAAAACCAACCACGGTGGTCAGAGAGCACGTATTTCATGACCTAAGGAAATTTCCAAATTTATTGACACATCCTGAAATAAGCAGCACACTGACCTAAAAATACTGGAAGGCCGTATTTAGTGGAGATGTTTGAATGTGTGTGAAAAAAAGAGTTTTCCTGCTGGGAGTTCTTACATCTTCTATTTTGCTTAAGTTGATATTTTTGGGTGATTCGACAAGAGCAGAGGCAGGAGAGTATGAAAATAGAGTGAATACCATTAGGCTTTAAAAGAAAAAGCAAATATAGGAGTTAGAATATTCTTATGCAAGACCAGAATTTTCTCTTTGAAGGCAGACCTATAGTTTCTTTGATTTGAGGTTTGTTTAATAGTTTCCATAATGGCTGCACCATGACTCTGCATCAAGATTTCAGCATGAATAACAACTTGTTCATGTTTCATTTAGCTCCAAATGAGAAATTCTGTTTTTTATTGTTTTAGGAAATTAGTCTGTGTACTATTTCTCATGGAGCTTTATAATTAATCACTAAAGGTTATGGCTGTAGAGAGTTTGTGGGAAATAGATGCTTGAATGATTATAATTGTAGCTGTCAAATTAGAAATATAGTTATACAGTTGCAGAATCTATTTTTAAACTATAACAAAGACTTCCAGGGTTGCCCATTTACTTGTAGAAATAAATGGAGTATTTTTAACTGCATTGCTTACTTCAGGAAGAACTATGCTCAGTGATGTTCTCTGGAGAACCCACGATTATAATCATGTAAATCTTTATCCTCCGAGTCCCTGCTTGTTCTGACTTTTGTGTCAGTTTTGCTTCCATGGAGCAGATGTTGAGTACTTTACCTTTTGGAAAATATAGTTTTAGTGGAGAGAATCAAAGTGTATATGGTTGATTAACTTGCAAAGTTGAATTAGAAAATCCCAAGATTGCCTTCTTTCTTTATGTTATCCAAACACCTCATTAGATATGGAGCAAGATGTTTCTAGGGAATCAAGCGAGGCATGCTGTTTTTATTAGCTCCTGATACCAAGAACTGTTTTGAGAGGGTTTTTTCTGATAGAATTTTCAACTTTTACTAATTTACCCATCTTTCTTCTGTGCTTATGACCCCTTAAAAAGTAAGCCAGAAGAACCTATTGTTTTTTTCAATACCCTTCTATAACTCATTCCAGGAGTAAGCAACTCCCACTTCTGGGGACTTGTTTATTATGTCTCTTCCTAATGCCTCATCTAGTGAATTACATTTCTTGTTTTGTCAGTAATATTAAGGTCAGTTTGTATGCAGTCACCTCAGAGTTTGGCCTAGTGTTATCTCTTCCTCACAATTAATAATCTGCAATGATGTGATCTATCCTTATAGATCCTGTTAGCCAACGCATAATCATTCTGATCTTCCTAGTCCTCCACCTTCCTCCTGTCCCCAACTATGCTATTATCAAATCAAAGGGCAGAACTTCACTTTTGAGAAGATGTAATCAGTGTTGAATATATTGTCTCGATTCCTACATGTTATTCTCATTTAGTGTTTCTGGTTTTTTGTACATTCATGCTAAATATCTAGCTCTGCTACAGTTTTGCGTGGTTCAAAACAAGTGATTTCAACCAAGTATTCTCTCTTGGTGCTTTGGTTATAATGAATGAGTCTGGGATAATCATATTGCCTTAGAATTCATTATTATAATTCTTGAGCATCATTAGTCTAGTCCCATCTTCTGTTTGTATTGTTTTTACTTAATGGGTACTCTCCTGAATCTGTTGCTCTCATAGTCCATACTATTTATTCCTTACAGAATCTTTCACTTAGTGATGTCACTTCAGGTTCTGAACCCCTTCCTTAGAAGTTTGAGGTTAGTGTCATGTGATCAAAATGTGCCTCTGTCCATGTTCAGTACACTGACAGAAATGTTTTTCCTGCTTTTGGGATTTGGAAAATACTTTTTTGTATCATTGCCTCAACTTAACATTTATTCATGGGTGATCACTCTTCGTGCCCCTTCTGGGAACTCTCTTCAGGTGTGTGCTCTGACTGGATTTTCACAATATATTGATGAGCCAATTGTTTAGAATGGTCTCCAAAACCTTAGTAAAGTCAAAATAAATTATATCTATTGTTTCCCCTCTATCTCCCATGCTGTCATTCTGTCACAGGAGATTAGATGCGCCTGACAAGACTCAATCGCTAGGAAGCCATGCAGGGTGTTATCCAGCATACTGTTCCCTTCAAGGTATTTGCAAATTGATTTGCAGTATCTTCCAAGACACACATGTTATCCTTACAGGTTAAGTACAAACAGGTGAAAAATAACAGAATGGGAAAATATAGGCAATGGTTCTTAAACTGGACCAAAAAGTAATATAATTTTATTTTATTTTCTAAAACCTTTGACAAATTATTGTTATATCTACGTTGAGAGATTGTGTTCATAAATGGAGTTTACTATAAGTAATTATTGGTATATGCTATCATTTAAGAAGTGTTCCTTCATGAATTAAATGGAACATGACAAAATATTCAATAGTAATTTGCTTAATACAATGCCAGATTTCAAAGGTTAATTTACAGCGTATATTGATTTTGAGATACTCTTTAGAGTATATATGTATCTAAAAATTAAAATAATAGTAATTCTGCACTGTTATCATATACATATATACTCTTATTTTGTTTCTATTTACTTTTCAAAAGGCAGTTTAATAAGCATATAGTTTCACATAGAGTTGAGCTCATTAAATATCTCCCACATTGAATGGATTCTACTTTACACTGGACATATGAGTGTAAGGGACTCAGATATAATCACTATTATTTTTTCTAAATCCTACTTTTCTATGATACTTGGATATTAACATCACAGTCATGGATATAATCAGTATATACAGTGAACCTAGTTCATGCATTGAACTCAAGTAATAAATACTTGTGCCCTTATGGAAAGTTTGGAAGTTCTGTAGTATCCAAAGTGAAAATTTTGTGAGTTTTGTGAGTTTTATTGAGGTAAAATTCACATACCATAAAATTCACTCTTTTGAAGTGTACAGTTCAGTGGTTTTAGTATATTTACAGACTTATACAACTACTATCATTATCTAATTCTAGTCTTAATAACTTATTGTCAAATTCCAGAAATATTTTATCACTCCATGAAGAAATCCTGTACCCATTAGGATGCCCATTTCTCTGCATCCACAAGAACCTGGAAACCACTAATTTACTATTACATTGTATTCTCTGTATGGATTTACCTATTCTGGATATTTCACATAAATAGAATCATACAATATGTGACCTCTTGTGTCTGACTTATTTTACTTGGAATAATGTTTTTAAGGTTCTTCCATATTGTAGCATGTATCAGAAATTCATTTATTTTAATGCCTGAATGAGATTCCGTTTTATGAAAATACTATATTTGGTTTATCCATTTATCTGTTCATGGCCATTTGGGTTGCTTCCACTTTCTGGCTATTATAAATAATATTACTATAAACATCTGTGTGCAAGATTTGTGTAGACATATGGTTTCATTTCTCTGGGATATATACCAAGGAGTAGAATTGCTGGGTACAATGATAACTCTGTTTTTAACACTTTGAAGAAATGCCAAACATTTTACATTTCCAAAGTGAATTTTGTACATTACATATTCACAGATTGGTTTCAAAAAATAGATTTTCATACACCATGCATTTCCTGGATGCTCTGCACTCTATGGTCTTTCTTATGCAAATTTCTTGATATTCCAACATTTTAATTCCCCTTTTTAGAGGTAAGCTGATCCTGCCAAGTGGTAGCATTAAAGTTTTTTTTTTTTTTTTTTTTTTTTTTTTACAAAAAACTTTACTTTTTACAAAAAAAGTAAAGTTTATTGCCTTCAACAATAAAAGCAAAGGTTGTGACTTTAAAGAAAGTTTAAGAAGTGAAATATGATTGGTTGATATATGGAGAGAGGAATTGACCTCTGACTTTTCTGAAGTTTGTAGTATAAAGAATATAGAGCAGGAAAATAAATTATGCCACATAGGGGTCATCATATCAGTATTGTCATCAAGACCAATGCTCTCATAGACTCAGCTCTACTAGAATTAGCCTGGCATTCTAACCCTTGGCTTCTGGTCACATATGGGTTAAGACAGTTCAGATTCAGAAGGAGGAAATGTATACAGAGTAAAGTAGGAAGGTATCACTAGTTGGGATAAAGATATGTCTGTTTTACTTCAAAAGGTGGGAGGTGGCTCATGCCTGTAATCCCAGCACTTTGGGAGACCGAGGCAGGCAGATCATGAGGTCAGGAGATCGAGATCATCCTGGCTAACACGGTGAAACCCTGACTCTACTAATATTAAAAATACAAAAAAATAGCTGGGCATGGTGGCACGCTCCTGTAGTCCCAGCTACTTGGGAGGCAGGAGAATAGCTTGAACCCGGAAGGCAGAGGTTGCAGTGAGCCGAGATCATGCCATTGCCCTCCAGCCTGGGTGACAGAGCGAGATCCCGTCTCAAACAAAAGCAAAAACGAACAAACAAACAAAGGTGGGAGATAGGGGTTATGTAAGTTTTCTTCTACTGAAATAACATGAACAGTAGTACAAGGAGAAAAGCAAAAAACAGGCCGGGCGCGGTGGCTCAAGCCTGTAATCCCAGCACTTTGGGAGGCCGAGGCGGGTGGATCACGAGGTCAGGAGATCGAGACCATCCTGGCTAACCCGGTGAAACCCCGTCTCTACTGAAAAATACAAAAAAAAACTAGCCGGGCGAGGTGGTGGGCGCCTGTAGTCCCAGCTACTCCGGAGACTGAGGCAGGAGAATGGCGTGAACCCGGGAGGCGGAGCTTGCAGTGAGCTGAGATCCGGCCACTGCACTCCAGCCTGGGCGACAGAGCGAGACTCCGTCTCAAAAAAAAAAAAAAAAAAAAAAAAAAAAAAAAAAAAAAAAAAAAGAAAGAAAGAAAGAAAGAAAAGAAAAAACAAATTCTGGGGAAGTTGCCACTGGGTGAACTGTCTTAAGGTATACTCTCATAGGTTTTGGTAAGTCCTTAAGGGAGTGATATCTTCCTAGACTTTTTTCTCTTCTCTTCTGGCTTACTATGGAGAATTATGCCTAAATCTTAAACCTTACAACAGTTAAATGAGACCCCTTTCAAAGGGATTAACACCCTAAATATTATATGCATACAGATTTATATTTATGTACCATACACATATATATATTCTTTATTGGTATATAAATATGTCATGATAATGATAAATGGATAATGATTACACATAAGATAGACATTTATCAAAAATTGTACTATAAATAATAAAACAGTAAAATATAAAGTGAAATAAAAAAATAATTATAGACAGTGAAAATTAGTAGCTTTTTAATAATAAAAGAAGAATATAGTTGGAGAAACTTTCAAGAAACCACTATTAAGATCGTTGACTCTCGGAGTAAAACTTCAATATGGAAACAATGTAGGCACTCGCTGTAAGAAATACTCATTTCACTCATGTATGAGAGTTTTGGTTTTTAACTTACTGAGGGAAGTTGATGGACACAGATTCTAAAGAGTTATGTTTCCTTTCAGAATTAGATATAATTAATGAAGTAACAAAAGACACTGCCTCAGAGCTACATTTATCTTTAAGTAAGATAATTTTATGGACTCTGAGAAATTGTGGTGTTTCTGCCATTGCCAACTCTCTTAGGATGTGTTTAATGCAAAGCATAAAGTTAATTGTAAAGCTACCCAGGGTATTCTATTTTTGACAGTTATTAGTCATTTACATGTTAGTGTGAATCAAAGTTTGAGAGCTAATGCTGATGAGAGGAGGGAATTCCCTGGACAGAGATTTTAAACAACAGGAGAGAAAAGAGAACTAAAAGTTAGGGTCCCAGACACAAACGCTTCCTATTTCAAAGTTTACCTCATTCTTTTCTGAACCTTTAATATTTCCTAATGAATGGTATTTCCAAATCTTATTGAAGATGCCTATCTTCTCTTTCTTGGCAAAAAGAGGAGGTTGTTCCTTCACAAGGATTATTCTCCATGTGTAAATTGACACCATGTCCACTTAACCTAATGCATTCTCAGTCCAGGTCTCTCTTTTTTCTGTATGAATTAAATTGTCAAGTCTCTCTAGCTGCATCATAAATGGTTGATTACAAGTGCCTCCTCTAGGTGATCATCCTAAAATCCTAATGTTTATCTTAAATGGCTTGCAGAAATTTGCAAAGAAACCTCTATAAACCATTAGGACTGATTTGCATCTAAATCATTTTTAACCAGGAGGCAAAAGTTATTTTCTGCAGATGCTCAAGGTTTGTATTTTATGGGCAGCAGCATCTATGAAAACTACATACCTCATTATAAAAATAGAGCACAAATGCTATTCCCTTTTAACTTTCTGGCTTTTAGGCTTGTTCCTCCTACTGAGACATAATCAATGGAACATCAATGCATTGTACTGGAGACAGTACCTGCTCCCATAAAACACTGAGCAAAGAACAAAGCATTTGTTTTCCTAGTGTGGATGCTGAAGTTAACCTGCATTATTTAATAAAGATATTTTTGCTTTCTCAAGAGATATATCAAGTAGTAGTAAATATTTCGGTGTTATTTCTTTAGGAAGTTCAAATGTTTTGAGTGTAGACCTTCTTTTGGGAGGGTAGAGGGTGGTGGTGTTTGCGGGGAGGGAGGGAGTTGGAGGAATCAAAGGAATGAGGAAAAGCATCATGCTGTAAAGTTTGATTGTTGTTCTACCTCTTTTTCCAACTATACCTGCCATGGAGTTTTCTCATAAATGCAAACATCCTTCATAATACGTTTAAAAACAACAAATACATCACTCGGATGAATATTTAAGGAACCATCAGGAGGGGAGAAACTCATTGGTTTAATGGAATGCTGTCAAGGCAAATGAACATCATGAAAGACACTGGGGCAGAATTGATACCTTTGTACTGACATGTTAAAAGAAAAGCCCATGCATTATTTAGAAAACCCAGAAGTCTGTCAGCCGCATGATTGCCGAGTTAGCAGATGCAGGAGGATTCTGCTCGAGTTGAAAAGAAATGTGTAGGCACAGATCCATACTGTAACCTTTCATGTTTTACACCCACCATGAATACTCAGCTATTAGGCAGTCAGCGTTTTTGAGTTTTTCTTTTTTAAATTTTCAAGTGCTTCAAAAGGCAAAAGAGGTACATCTTTTAGTCTAAAAAAGCAACATGCCTGGGCTGTTATTTCAGTGTTAGAGTAAAGATGATAAGACCAAAGATTGTTTTTCATGTTTTTGAGTGTTGCGCAAGGTTCCCAGGAGTGTTTTGAAGTTGTTAAAGTAGGTATTATTTTTACACATTTATCTCATGAACAAAGTATTTTCTTAACCATTTTGCCTTCAATAAACATAAGGAAACACTTTATTTTAGTGATTTAAGTGCATGAGCATGCCATTTATAAACATGGAAAGTTCTATAGTCTACTAATATAAAAATGAATTTATAGATACTATACATGTAAGCATTTAATATAATTTTATTGAATACACAAGGGCAGCATTGTCTAGTAACATCTTGCCAAAATATAGTTATTGACATCCTTATGCCTTTGTATTACCCCTATGAGGCAAGTAAGAAGCCAGTATTCTGACTATTATCATAGAAGAGACAAAGAGAGGCACAAAAGAATGAAGTACCTCTCTTAAGGTGACATATTTTGACACTAAGAGAAAATTAGTGGTAACAAAGCCAAGATTTTGTGTTTTCAGTCTAGTGAGCCTAATGTGTTTTCTACTCTGCTGCTGCATCCCACCTTTTCTCTGTAAGTCTCTCTGCATTTATACGTGTTTAATTGTCTCTAAGCCAGAAAATACTTAATGAAAATTTCCTATTCCATATTAGCTGCTAATTCATAGCCAATGAAGGAAAAATCACAACCAGCCAATCAGGATTAATGGCATAGAATTGGAAAGTAATATTTTTTGTATCATCTATATTTTGGAAAAGTCTGTCCAAGTAGATTTCAGGAAGTTAATTGCTGATGAGGGTTCAATTTAAAATTATATATTACTTTGTTAAAAAAGAAAAAACCCTACAAATCTTTTGATAGAATTTCCACTGGAAATAATAAATAGCAAAAATTTATAAAACATATGTTATTCCCTGATTTCTGGATCACTAGTATTTCTATGGAAACAGATGTGCATACTTCGACATATAAATGGTTAAACTTTCTTTTCATAAGTTCTTGTGGATTTGGTATTGTGTACAGGACTTCTTTGGGAGGAGCATTAATTTACACTTTTTATTTTCAGAAAACTCATCATCATTACTATTATATGCTATTTCTACTGACAAAATCACAATAAGTGAAAAATTCAGGAAGCCAAATTAATATTTTGAATCAACTTGTAGAATGGTCTGAGGTCCGAATTCTCATTTTGCCTGGTTCCTTTGCTTCTGGATGATATTTTCCAACTCTATCCTCTCTTTTTCGTCTCCACTAACCTCTGTTTACTCCTCTTCTCTACTATGTCTACCAGATATATTAAGTTAATAAAGGCATTCATATACTTCAGCAATGTTTTTGGAGTTGTGTGTGTGTGTGTGTGTGTGTGTGTGTGTGTATGAGAGACAGAGAGAGAATGAGCATATGCATGCTGAAGTGCTGAAGCACCTGCATCAACATCACTATCGCTACAGTCATAGTCCAGGAAAGATGTCCCTGCTCTCAAGCAAGAAACAAGAACTATCATGATGGTTTGGGAATGAGGAAAAATAAGAGGGTGAAATAAGAGAGTGCCTTTGACATTAAGTTGAGAAATTGCAGAGGAAGCAACCTAACATTAGGTGTTAAAAGACCTGGATTCTAGAACCACCTCTGCCAAGAAGTAGCTGTGAATCCAGGCAAGTCTCTTTCTGTACCTGAGCCTCAGTTTTCTGATTTGTAAAATAGAAAGTGGGATTAGATTATAGTTAAATCAATTCTAGCTGTGGCAATTCTCTCTTTGTACATAGGGTAATGAGTTATTGCTGTCACTCTAATTGCAGAAGGGAGAAAGAGAGGTGTGGCAATACATAGGTAAGATGCCCATTTAGTTCTGGAACTGTCTGTAAATAAACTTTAGAAAATTAATAATCCAGATATTGTTTTACTGCCAATTCTTCATTTTCTTCTAGAATTCTAGAGTAACTACATTTCCATCATACACATTAGAAAACATTGAGTTGCTGTGTGATGCATCTCAACAGTGTATAGTAAAGAATGTGGCCCTGGGCCAGATGCGGTGGCTCTCACCTGTAATCCCAACACTTTGGGAGGCTGAGGCGGGTGGATCACTTGAGGCCAGGAGTTCCAGACCAACCTAGCCAACACGGAGAAATGCTGTTTCTACAAAAAAAAAAAAAAAAAAAGGAAAAAAATTAGCCTGGCATGGTGGCGCATACCTGTAGTCCCAGCTACTCAGAAGGCTGAGGCATGAGAATCACTTGAACCTGGGAGGCAGAGGTTACAGTGAGCTGAGATCATGCCAGTGCACTCCACTCTGGATGACAGAGCAAGACTCTGTCGAAAAAAAAAAAAAAAGAAAGAGAGAGAAAGAAAGAGAGAGAGAGGAAGGCAGGAAGGCAGGAAGGCAGGAAGGCAGGAAGGCAGGAAGGAAGGAAGGAAGGAAGGAAGGAAGGAAGGAAGCAAGGAAGGGAGGGAGGGAGGAAAGGAGGGAGGGAAAGAAAGAAGAAAGAGAGAGGGAGAAAGAAAGAGAAAGAAAGAAAGAAGAAAGAGAGAAAGAGAAAGAAAGAAAGAGAGAAAGAAAGAAAGAGAAAGGAAGGAAGGAAGGAAGGAAGGAAGGAAGGAAGGAAGGAAGGAAGGAAGGAAGGAAGGAAGGAAGGAAAGAAAGAAAGAAAGAGGCCCTGGTCTTAACCGCTTTCCATCCACAATAAAAGGGTAAAAGGATTAATGTAATACACTAGATTTGTCATTATTCTTGAAAGAGTTAAAATTCAAATGAGAAGCCTTCTCTCTCCTTTGCCTGTAGGACCAGAGTCATCATATTTATCCTTCTTCAGTTTAGAATTATTTGGATCTCCATGAGCTATATGGCTTAAAATACTATGAATAGGGACACTTTAAAGCTCTGTTTGGACTACTTGAAACAAACTCTCCATAAGAAAATTGTAAGTAAATAAAGTGCAAAAAACATGTCCTTCAGACATTCGGCAATGTCTTCCCTGGATTCATTAACGTTAACGAGAACTGCATGCTTCATTGAAGGAAAAGATATACCTCTTAGTTTATATTTCATCCATTTAGGGATATTGCATGAACCACTTTACTTGGTTTATTTATTCTATTACCTTCCTTGAATTTGAAGAATTGGCACTGTGTTTTAATAGGGTAAAAAAATAACTTTGTCTTATCGAATCAAAATTAGCTACTTGAAAGTAATCTATTTTCTTATGTAAGCTTTGTTGTAGCAAATTTACTTTGAAGTATGAGGAACATGTCTTTGTAGAGCACAAGAAGATACCTCCAGGCACCTACCAAACAACAGAGAAGGAATTTTTCAGTTTCTTGTTAATTTCCTCATGTACTAAATGCAACACAATAAAAACTAATGACAAAATACAAGTAGTGCAGCCTAAGCTATGTAGAGTAAAGCATTTTCACATGTCTGTAACTTTGCTGATCTTTGACAAATTTATAGTCTCTAACTACAGAGGTCTAAATCTTCAAAGCTTGAAAAGCAGAGATGCAGCATGAACTAATCTTCATTTTTCCCCTATCTTCTTACAGCAGCATTAATGGAAATGTATTTTGTTTAATGACTCTGAAATCCTGTTTGTAATTAGATGTGGGAATTGGTCTTACTTTGTAACAGATGATACTGGAATAATAATATGAGAGATGCTACACTGAGACCACTATCCTCCTAAATCTATATCATTTTTCATTTTATTGACAAGAGATGTGTACAAGAAACAAAGAAATTGATTTTAAAAGGGAAGAAAATAAGATCTAATAAAAACTTCCAATCCAAATATTTTAGTGTTATTTTCAATATGTTGCGGTGGGGAAATGAAAGAGCATGCACCTTGTTTTTAATTTTAGGAAACTAGGGTTTTTGATTTGTTGCTTTGTTCCTAATAATGATCTCTGAATATTATTGCAAAGACTAGGTAGAGAAGTTTAATTAAGTGACATATATCATATAATTGAAGCATGTATTATATGTGAGTATGGTTATACAAAATAATATCATCTTTTAAATAAAAATTTTATATTCAAACAAAGAATTTAATGAGTTGACAGACTGAATGTAACAGCTATTCCGTATGTTATGTACTTCATTGTCAGTAAATGCTAGAGTCACAAATCATTCTGGTCACTAAAGACTTACTAATAATTGGAGGTCTTAGATTTTTTTTTTCTCATTTAATGTTAATGGGTTCCAAGGGCCAAAAAAAGTAGCCTAAAAAGAAATTATATGCGTTATGAATAGGTTTCATCTTCCCTTCAAAACACATGTATTATTGCCCATTGATAATTGTAAGAATGATCAGATGTACTAACACATTACTGGTGGCGTTTCTGATTATACATATCTAATAGCATATGATTATCAAATTCAGTCTTACTGCATTTGTTTGCTTTCCAATTCTTGTTTTAGACCCTTCTTAGTAGATACAAGAATTAGCAAAAAAAAAAAAAAAAAAAGATATTATATATTGGTCATTTACTTGAAAGCTCACATTTGTTTAGCAATTTAGTTCACAAAGTGGTTTCACATCAACATATTTCCTTTGATTATCATGAAAATTCTATAAGGCAAGTAGAGCGAGTAGTGTCATGATTTCTCTTTGGTATTAGAAGAAACCAAGGCCCAAAGAGGCTCAGTGATTTAGTAAAGTTCAAATAGACATTATATGGTCAAATATATGAATTTTAACTCCAAAGCTTACATTATTTTCATGGCAAAATAACTCATTGTAAAAAAATTAAATTGAGAACACATATGGTTCCATCAATATACAGGTTAATAGATTTTGGTGACATCATAATGGTAAGAACACAATGTAATTAGAATGGAAATTTTCCTAAACCCTGGGTTCATGACTGCTCACACTGCAAAGCAGTAGAGGAGATTTCAGTTTGATGATGGTGAACAGCATCTTTTATTTGCTATGATAACTAGCATTAGGTGTTTTTGTTTTAAATGATAAGTAACACTGTCACAGGGGATTCTATCTTTTTCTTTCTTTTGCAAAGAAGAAGACAGCTATTACAATCAATCTATTTCTTCTTTGTACATGTAATCTGTTAGTGATAAACGCTAATAAAAATAACCTGTTTGAGCCCAAATTTACAAATCAACTCTAAGAGAGTCTAGCTGCTTCATTATGAAAGCTCCTTATTCAACAATGTAATACTTGTCTGGTCTTCATTTTTATGTTCATTACTCTAGAATAGTGTCTTACATAAAGTTGGGATGATAAATATATCAAGAATAGATCAATTATCTCACGTTTAACACAAGTTTCTGGCCGAGACTAGGCACTCAGTAATAAATATTTGATGAATGCTGATTGCGTAGTGTGCCATTGTATTCAATACGTTATGCTGAGAGTCCTGTGGATTACACTATTGTAGGACATACTGTTATTCTAGCTCTGTCTTCATTATAGACTAAGATTTTTTTGTCAATAGAAACAAAGAATTGCCTTTCTCTGCAACGTCCAAAATAAATAAATAAATAGAAATTTTATAAGCATTTTTTTTTCTTCTAATCAGGCTACTGGAAAGTGTACTTAGAGGTGAAATAATTATAATGAACAAATCTGTGATAAGTTTCAACTTAGAAACTCTGAAGGAAAACATTAAATTTGTTGCTGTGATTTGATTTGCTACTGCAAAGTCAGTAACAGCGGTTCTTATCAATGCATTATTTTGGGTCACTTCCAAGTTGAACAATACACTTTGTCTCAGTGAAGGAAGCACTAGTACAGATAAATTCAGGTATTAGGCATGGCAGATAACATAAACAGGTGATCATACAGAATTTGGAGCAAGTTCAAACAACTGAGATCACTAGACTATAAGATATTTTGTTGTGTTGCTGATAGCATGTGTTGGGGTAGATGGAAGAGGGCAGTGATGGGTATTTGGTCAGTAGATATAAAGCTAGAAGGAACAGAAACAACATATATTAAACCAATAGGGCCTTGATATCCCAAAAGCAAAAGTCAACTAATAGTTGCAATGGGGTAATTGGAAACCTGTTGAAAGTCACAATATTGAATATAAAAGAGGTTCAAATAACATAAAATCCAGAAAGGCTAGATTACAATGGTCAATAAAATAAACAAGGAAAAAAATGCACAACAGCAAGCATAAGCATACCTACATTCTTCACCCCTTTGTGGACGTACTTAGTCTCATCACATCTGAGTTGAATTCAATTATACAAATTATACTAAACCACGACAGTCCTAAATATAGGACTGCAATATAAGTTAGGACATGCCATGAAGCTATAATACTAAAGAAGAATTACGGCAAGGTTGTGCACTTAGGGATTTAAAATATCTTTACAAATACAGAATTGTAGAGACAGATTATTACAGGCATATTGCTAAAAATACTCTAAAAAATGAATACCGAGCTACTTTGTTCTTTTTTCCCTATTCATTTACCCATTTGCCCAATCCCCTTATTCCTCTACCTTTTAATTTATATATTCACTCAATAAGCCCTTATTTATTGACTAATCTGTGGCATTGATGTTAAGGAGAATAAGACACAGTCCTTTTCGTGGAGGTACTCATAGAACTGTTGTGAAAATAAAATGTGATAATGGATTTAAAAGTGCTTTCAAAAGTTAAAACGCTTACAAATGCTGGGAAACTTTATTACAAAGTCCATTTATGTATTTGATAATTTAATAAACTTGGATAGTATATACAGACTGTTTATTTGAGTGAATTAGACCATGCAATTATCTTTTTTCTTACTCTTTCTGAGAAATATATTTGAGAGGGGAAGTGGTTAGCAAGCTTTTCACTATAATTGAAATAATAATAATATATTAAAGTTATATAAGCTATACAGAAATTTTTTGTCAAAGCTATTTTACTTTCATTGTCTCATTATTTTTGTTGTGAAAATAAAATGAGGTTATGGATGTGAAAAATACTTTTTAAATTCTAACAGTCATATATATGTGAGGGGTGATTATTTACATATTTTAAGAATGGAGATTGTTTTTCTCATATGGCCAGAAAAGAGGTGCCTCCTTCAGTAGAACCCTGTGGATTCTAACCCTCTTCCCAACCTAAGCTTCATCCCTATAATGGCCCTGCATCTTAGGTATGACTTATATCTCTCTGCCTATCTTTTTGACTGATGAACAGAAACAGCTTTTAACAGTAAACGAATGGTTCATCCACTAATTAGCAGTTGACCTTGGCCTTCATTTATGTTAATCTCAGGTTTCCCTATCTGTAAAATGATCGATTTAAAGGTTCCTTTCATCTGAAATATGCTCTGTTATCATAAGGACAAGTTAGAGTATGTTAACTCTTTTTAAAATCTATAGCATGAAGAAACAGTATATGGATATTGTTATAGTGACTAAATTGACCAGCATATTTTAATTTACCCTTTAGTGAGGCTCTATTGTCTTTTCTGAGGAGTCGGTGCTACATAGCCATTTGGTGCAGATAGAATCGCTAGTGACACATATAAACAGTACAGGGTGTTTTCAATGAGATATATTGACAATCCAAATTCATTGTCTGTATTTCCTTGTATTGAATTGTTTCTTTTGTTTTAGTAACATAACAATTGAATCACATTTGAGTGACAAATGTGTCTGTATGTCTTATCTGCCATATGTGTATCAAATGGACTGGTAAAGCTAGAAATAAATACAATTATGTTTTAACACTACAGTTCTCAGTGATCTTCACTGTATATACATGATACCTTCTAATGCAATTAAGATCAATTATATTCCACATTAGGTTGAATGATAAAATCCATAAAGGATATTGCAACAAAAGGCATTAATTTGGTAATACCATTTTAACTAGTTTTTGCTCATGAACTTGATACCAAAAGTGTTATAGAGGCTGGTATGGTTTGTATTTGTGTCCCTGTCTGAATCTCATGTTGAATTGTAATCCCCAGTGTTGGAGGAGCGTCATGGTAGAGGTGATTGAATGATGGGAAGATTCTCCATGATAGTGAGTGAGTTCTCAAGAGAGCCGGTTGTTGAAAAGCGTGCAGTATCTCCTCCTTTACTCTGTTCCTCCTGTTCCAGCCATGTAAAACATACCTGCTTCCTTCCCCTTTGCCTTCCACCATGATTGTAAGTTTCCTGAGACCTCCACAGCCAGACTTACTATACAGCCTGTGGAAGTGTGAGCTAATTAAAGTTCTTTTCTTTATAAGTTACCCAGTCTCAGGTATTTCTTTATAGCAATATGAAAATGGAATAATACAGAATATTAGTACTGAGGATGCTCTAAAGATATCTGAAAATGTGGAAGCAGCTTTGGAACTGGGTAACGGGCAGAGGTTAGAACAGTTGCAAGGGCTCAGAAGAAAACAGGAAGATGAGGGAAGTTTGGAACTTCCTAGAGCATTGTTGAGTGGTTTTGACCAAAATGCTGATAGTAATATGAACAGATATGGCCAAGCTGATGAGGTGTCAGATGGAGATGAGGAACTTTTTGGGAACTGGGGTAAAGGTCACTCTTGCTATGCTTTAGTAGAGAGACTGGCAGCATTGTGCCCATGCTCTCGGTATCTGTGGAACTTCGAACTTGAGAGAGATGATTTAGAGTATCTGGCAGAAGAAATATCTAAGCAGTAAAGCATTCAAGAATTAGCCTAGCTGCTTCTATAAGCCTATGTTCATATGTGTGAGCAAAAACATGATATGAAACTGTAACTTATATTTAAGAGGGAAGCAGAGCATAAACTTTTAGAAAATTTACAGCCTGGCTATGTGGTAGAAAAGAAAAACAGATTTTCTGGGGAGGAATTTAAGCTGGCTGAAGAAATTTGCATAAGAGGTGCCAAATGTTAACAGCCAAGACAATGGGGGAAAATGCCTCAAAGGGATTTCAGAGACATTCATGGCAGCAGCCCCTCATATCATAGGCCTGTGGGTTGAGGAGGGAAGAATGGTATTGCAGGCTGGACCCAGGACCCCAATGCCCTGCTCAACCTCAGGACGCTGCTTCCTGAGTCCCAGCTGCTCTAGCTCCAGCCATGGCCAAAAGGGCCCCAGATATGTCTCAGGTTGCTGCTCCAGAAGGTGCAAGCTGTTGGCCTTCACAGCTTCCACATTGTGTTACGCCTACAGGTGTGCAGAGGGCAAGAGTTGAGGCTTGGGGGCCTCCGCTTAGATTTCAGAGGGTGCATGGAAATGCCCAGATGTGCAGACAGAAGCCTGCTACAGAGGCAGAGCCCTCATGGAGAACCTCTACTGGGGCAGTGTGAGGGGAAAATGTGGGGTTAAAGTCCCCATACAGAGTCACCACTGGGGCACTGCTTAGTGGAGCTGTGAGAAGAGGGCCACCATCCTCCAGACCCCAGAATAGTAGATCCACTGACGGCTTGCATTGTGCACCTAGAAAAGCCGCAGACATTTAATGCCAGCCTGTGCAAGTAACCAAGGGGGCTGTACCCTCAAAGTCACAGAGGCAGAGCTTCCCAAGGTCTTGGGAGCTCGCCTCCTTGCATCAATGTGATCTGGATGTGAGACATGGAGTCAAAGAAGAATATTTTGGAGCTTTAAGATTTAATGACTTCCCTGCTAGGTTTCAGACTTGCATGGTACCTGTTGCCCCTTTGTTTGGGCTTATTTCTTCCTTTTGCAACAGGGATATTTATCCAATGCCTGTACCCCCACTGTATCTTGGGAGTAACTAACTTGTTTTTGATTTTACAGGTTGATGGGCAGAAGAGACTTGCCTTATCTCAGATGAGACTTTGGACTGTGGAATTTTGAGTTAATGCTGAAATGAGTTGAGACTTGGAGGACTGTTGAGAAGGGGTGATTGTATTTTGTAGTGTGAGGACATGAGATTTGGGAGGGGCCAGAATGATATGGTTTGGATTTGTGGCCCTGTCCAAATCTCATGTCGAATTGTCATTCCCAGTGTTGGAGGTGGGGCCTATTGGGAGGTGACTGGATAATGGGAGGATTTCCTCCTTGCTATTCTTATGACAATGAGTGAGTTATAAAGAGATCTGGTGTTTTAAAAGTGTGTAGCACCTCCCCCTTCACTCTCTTCCTCCTTCTCCAGCCATTTAGGACATGCCTGCTTCCCCTTCATGCTTCCACCACGATTGTAAGTTTCCTTAGGCCTCCCCACCTAGGGGAGCCTGTACAGCCTGTAAAAGTGTGAGCTAATTAAACCTCTTTTCTTTGTAAATTACCTAGTCTCAGGTAATTCTTCATAGCAATTCATGAATGGACAGAACCTTTGTACAAGGCAGAACCTTTGGATAATTCTGTTCCCTACATAATTCCCCAGAACCCTAAAAATTCATTGTAACCCTCAGCTCTTCTCTTTGATTTTCTCTATTCTCTTTGGTTAGTGTCAAAATTTATTATTGGTACATTTTTGCATGTGTACTCAGAGGACATTGTTTATTACTCTTGTCTGAAGTAAGCCTTTAATAGACTCTCAAAAGAGAAATAACTTGCCACCAAGTAGCTACCATCTCTTAATTTGACAACTTTAGAAGTCACAATTCATTGGACTTTACTAGCCACTGGACTCAGGAAATAAGCAGTGATTAGAACTTGAACTACAAATATTCTAATGTTCTACTAGCAAAGTAGGCTGTTAAGCCTCCATTGTCAAGCTTGTTCTATCTTGAATTGATTTTTATGAGTGTGTACATACAGTTGGTTTTGATATTTTACAGTTGAATGGCCAAAAGAGCAGAATAGAATCATGTTCAATGGAAATTTTAGCTCAGGACCCACTCATTAAGATCTTGAACTTATTTAAAATAAGTAATGTCAATGTGAATAGAAATATCTTGAGTATCTAGTGTTTATCTTTTCTGGCTCCAGAATCTCTTATTGCACAAATGGCAAGTCTGTTACCCTTCTGCATTTTTCTTTGTCATATCCAAAAACTGATGAAAATACAGGATTTCTGCTTTAAAAGAAAGAAAGTGACAAGTATTTCAAGCAAGTTTTATAATCTCTGAGCAATCTGGGCTCATCATCCACTCCTCTTGTATCTGTACTTGCTTTAAAGAAGTCTTGGCCCTGTGCTTTTACATAGCACAGCCTAACATCAGATGACTTGATTCTTAGAACCAAATGGAGTAGCCATTCAGTAATTTCCTTATGCTATCTTTTAAAAACATTGGAATTGAAAAAAACAATATGTAATATGCTGAGACCAGCTCGGTCTGGGAGACCCTAACCCAGTGGCGCTAGAGGAATGAAAGACACACACACAGAAATATAGAGATGTGAAGTGGGAAATCAGAGGTCTCATAGCCTTCAGAGCTGAGAACCTCAAAGAGAGATTTACCCACATATTTATTAACAGCAAGCCAGTCATTAGCATTGTTTCTATAGATATTAGATAAACTAAAAGTATCTCTTATGGGAAACGAAGGGTTGGGCCGAAATAAAGGGATGGGTTTGGCTAGTTATCTGCAGCAGAAGTATGCCCTTAAGGCACAGATCGCTCATGCTATTGTTTGTGACTTAAGAACGCTTTTAAGTGGTTTTCCGCCCTGGGTGGGCCAGGTGTTCCTTGGCCTCATTCCGGTAAACCCACAACCTTCCAGCGTGGGTGTTATGGCCATCATGAACATGTCACAGTGCTGCAAAGATTTTGTTTATGGCCAGTTTTGAGGCCAGTTTATGGCCAGATTTGGGGGGACCTGTTCCCAACAGTAATATATGTAAATTATTAGTGAACTCACTACACAAGAACTAAAAGATTATTAAAAACTTGCATTTACATATATGCACATCCCTTTTCCCATCCCTCTGCCTCCCAACCAAAGATAAGCACTCTCCAGAATTTTGCATTTAACATTTCACCACTTTTTTATGGTGCTTATATTTAAATAAATATTTATTTATAGAAACAACCTATAGAATCATGAAATGCCAGAACCGGAAGGCCGCCTTCAAATCATCCAGCTCAACTTAATAATTATATAAGAAAGGATACTGAAACCTATAGGAGGCAAACTGAGGATGTCTAGCCTTTTAGTGGGAAGTTAATCATCAATTTAGAGGTTGGAAAATTACTAGTATTCTATGAGTTTATCCATTTATTTATAATTACAACATAAAAATTGATATTACGGCTAGGTGCAGTGGCTCGCATCTGTAATCCTAGCACTTTATGAAGTCAAGGCTGGTGGATCACTTGAACCCAGGAGTTCAAGACCAGCTTGGGCAACATGGCGAGAGATCGTCCCTAGAAAAACACAAAAGTTTGCTAGACATGGTGGCACATGCCTATAGTCCCAGCTACTCGTGAGGCTGAGGTAGAAGGATCATCTGAGCCCAGGGTGGTTGAGGCTGCAGTGAGTGGTGACTGTGCCCCTGCACTCCAGCCTGGGTGACAGAGTGAAACACTGTCTTGAAAAAAATTGATATTAAAATGCTTAACATTAAAACTTGGTGGTATGAGTCTCAAATTAAGAGGTTTTTTTTTTTTTTTTTTTTTTTTTTTTACTTAAAAGTATACAATTTGTAAGAGAACATATTTACAGATAAACTGCTTATCAAACTTGTATGTACTACATTTATCAGTCTCTGAATTATAAATCAAGAACCTCAGTCCTATTGAGAAGTAGTAAAATTTAAAACGTGCAGTAGTCTTTTTAAAACAATTTCAGTGAAAAATAATTTCCGATAAAAATATTAATCTGCTCTGATTTTGTTTAGAATTGTATTGCTGAATATGTGTGTGCACATACATATGTGTATGTAATATTTTCAGACTAGCTGAACATAGTATTAATTTCCAAAATATTCCCCAGAAATTGTAACATATGATTTCTTTGATTTTACAGTTCATCACCTTAAATAAGTAATAACCTAAGATTCATTTCTGATGGCTTGCCATTGTCACACTATATACCTTGGCTATGTAAGGGAAATTGTGGGTAAAATAGCAGAGATTTAGCTGAAGAATAACCTTTGCTAAAGTTTCTTAAAGTCTTAAAAAGATCAGTGCTCTGTAAACACACCAAGAATGTTTTTTCGAATGTGTATCAACTAAGCCTGTTGAAAGTGAAGCTTCTAGCACTCCACCTAAGAAAACTGAGGGAATTCTGAATCCCTTTGTAACCTGAAGACTCTGTCTTTCATTTATCTGCTCTTACATCCCTAGTCTGCCTACAGTTCAACCTCACTAGTTTGTATGAATGGGGTAGCAGTAAGTCTGAAATATAGACCAGCACTGACCAATAGAACTTTCTGTGATGATGGGAATGTTCTTCCATGCTGTCCATCATAGTAGGGTTGGTGTGATTGAGGAACTGAATTTTTCATTTTATTTATTTAATTAATTTAAATTGACATATGTGTCCAGTGGCTACTATATTGCACAGCTCAGATAAAAAACAAATAATTTACTTGGACTCAGGAAGGGGAACATCACACACGGGGGCCTATCATGGGGAGGGGGGAGGGGGGAGGGATTGCACTGGGAGTTATACCTGATGTAAATGACGAGTTGATGGGTGCAGCACACCAACATGGCACAAGTATACATATGTAACAAACCTGCACGTTATGCACATGTACCCTACAACTTAACGTATAATAATAATAAATAAATTTTAAAAAAAACCAAATAATTTAATTGGTGTTTTCAAGAAATAAGAATGTAACCATAAACAGTCCTCACACTGCATGTATATGCCTGAATTGATCAACATTTGTAATTAGCATACCGTTTGTTTTGAAATAAATACTTTTAGGTTATTGGTTTTGTGAGCGAAACAAATCACAAATTGAAAAAGTATTTATCTTGCCACATTCCTTTCCATAGAGTGGGCAAAGGCATCCATCACCCCACAATATATTAGTACAGTTACATATTCTAAATGTATTAATTTAGTTTTACTGTTTTCTCACAAGAAGTAACAATTCAAAGGCACACAGAGGTATTTACAAATGAGATAATAAGAATAATTTTTACATGGCAAAATAGAGAAAAAATATCAATGGAGATACTGCACCTCAAAATATTTACTTTCTATGATAGCATCCTCAACTAAATGCCCAACATAGCCATTTCTGTGGTTAGAAAAAGAGATCTCACATTTTGAGTTAGTCACTGCCTACACATGTTTGTGGTGAACTTTTGACAGAGTTGCCATTTTCATTTAGGAAGCATAATAATGAAAATAACAGGCTTAATATGAATATGTAAATTTTACCTTAGAAAATAAATACTGGTTTTGCCAATCTCTAAAGATGCCTAAGAGCTTGTTTGTAAAGCTGGCCCTGCCTTTTCATCACAAACTATCAAAAAGAATGCAGTTTGCACACTATTCTCCTAAAATTAAAAGATAAGCTGCTTTTCATTCACTCCGAAGAGTTCTCTTGGCTTCTAATCATGTAAAAATGAAAGAACTGCCAATTTGTCCTAAACACTGGACCACAATTAAGGTAAAATGGGCTTCGGATTCTCACTGTACTCAGCTTGTAAACACTTGCCTGACAACCACCGAAAGCAAGGAATTTGGGTATTTGGAGGTGGATATTAGTCCTGAAGTATAACAGGTGTGGTAGCCCTCAGTAATTAGGACATTAAGAGACTGTGTGAGAAACAACTTTCCCAAACAACTAACTGAGTTATCAGAAGTGAAAAGTGAATTCTCAGGTTTTACAAAGTACAAGAGCTTTGGGAAGAGTGTGTTTGTCATTATGGTTAATTTGCGCATACCTCACTGAAGAAAAGGCCAGGGGAGCTAGGCCGGGAACACAGCTGTACAGGCAGCTCAACTAATTGCCTCTCCATCCTCAACCTCATTTATCTTCATTTCTTCCCAATTATACCAAATTATCAATAGTCTCTGTTGCATCAGAGTCTTAATCCCCTTTATTCAGGCAGCATTAGATAGTGGCAGATGAATTCTTGGAGGGAGTCAGGGTAAACAGCCATGAATGCCACCTCTGGCAGATGGCATTGCTCACAAGAAATGTGACAAAACATTTGGAATTTGTAAATGGGCATTGGTATGAGGCTGCAAGCTGTTAATATTTTTTTAAAGATAATCAAGGTGGTACATGGTAAAAATGCAGCCCATATTTTAAAGAAAAATACAAAGGTGCAGGTGTTCACATCAACGTAAAATAATACATTTTTAGATAGTATATTCCCACTGAGCACTGTAACCATGAAATTTTTTCAGGCCATTGTATTTTATGATAATCAGTGGCCTATTTCCATTTCAAGCAAAGTACACGTGTTCTGTATTCAAAGAGAAAATATTATTTATTTTTCTTTCCAAATAACAGACTGTGCAATATTTATTGTGTCCATTGCCAAATTGGAAATATGTTTCAAAATTGGATAACAAACTGAACAGCCAAAAGAAAACATATTAGTGAGAAAAGAATGTTTGAAAGCATTTACAATTATTCTATTTTTCACTTGGTAAAAATCAGACAATAAGAATTCATGTTTTGTGTCATTTACGAAAATATCAATACTGTAATAGAAATATAAGTAATTTATTTTCATTCAATAACAGATTTGGTACTTTGCAGAAATAATCACATATGTATGCTTTTATGAATTTGACTTTCAGAAACATATGAACTATAGATGTTATCACATAGATGGAATGAGTAAATCAATAAATAAATAAATAAGAGCAATCATTAAAAGGAAACATAAAATAAAAAATAGGCCGCTTTCAGGTATTTTATTATCAAGTTATAGATCTTTTTAAAAGAGTTGGCTGATTTAACTTTGACATTTTCTAGAATAGGCAGCATTGCTTTAAGTAGTGGTATCCCTTTCATCTTTGTCATTTACATATTGGTGCTGAATTCAGTTGCATGACTACAAATTAAACTTCTTGGTCAGAAACAGAGAAGGTGAAAAGTAGACAAAACTATGGACCTGCCTGTTCCCTTGGTATCTTAGGTTCCAGATCTCCATGTCCTTTTATCCTCCTCTTCTTCGGCTACACCTAGGCAACTGTATCTTCCACCATCCTTCCTATCCCACGCAATCCTACCCAAGTTACATCCCACAAATGTTCTTTCCCACCTCCATTTCTACAATAATTTAAATTTTTTATACTTTATAAAATATGTCTGAACTATCTATCATTGCTTGAGGTAAGCCTATATGAATTGAGTCATTAATCAAGTTTGGAAGGTAATAATTTCTAGCCAGTTTTCCAAATTTGCTTTTAAGGCCTTTTGATTTGAAACCCAATTTCTTAGGCTACTCTGTATATTGTGCATTGTTAGGATGGCAGATCTTAAGAAATTTGTGTGAATGCGTACGTATAAATTACTCCCGCACATATCTATGAAGAGCTATTTCTTTTTACTTTGAGCTGGGATCTGTGCTCTTTTCTGTTCTACAAAGTTCTAAAACATACATATTACTACTGTTGACAATGCATAAATATTTTCAACACATGCAAACTTTCAAATGCCTGTGATTTTGCAATGTTGTTAACTTTGAAGTTACTATTATTTTATAAAACTCCAAAAAGTTAAACTGTAGAATACAGACTTTGCTTTCAGTGCCAGGCATAGGTTTTATATGTCTTTCTCTCTCTCTCTCTCTCTCTCTCTCTCTCTCTCTCTCTCTCTCTGTGTGTGTGTGTGTGTGTGTCTCTTTGTGTGTGTATTCCCAAATACATTTATCATGCCAGGTTGTTGGCCTTGGAAACAAGTCTGTAAATTGGCCAAAAGCATCACACATTATTTTGCTATGAGTCTCTGCTACTTTTGCTGCACTGCCAACCCTAATAAGCCAAGCCTGTGTGGTGTGCTGGTGCATATTTAACCTTTCCTCCTTACAGGAATGGGTCTGAGCTTAATGGTTGTTATGTATTGAAATTTGATAGGCTGTGGCCAATAGAGAATCTCATACTAAATAATACTGTGCAACTGAATTTGGGCTTGTATTTGAAAGAATATCTAGTCTATTAGTGATTCACAAGATTTTTATATTTATGCAAAATAGACTCATTTGTTTATATTCTACTTCCTCTCTTGTGAGCATACTATACATAGTGTGAAGAGGCCAATTCAAATAATTTAATGATGGAAAAATATTCCATTTTTGTAAAAGATCCAGACATCTCAAATTGTACTGTTGTTAAGATCAATCTCTCTCCTCTCTCTTCGAAATCTTACTGAATTTTTAAAGGAATATTGAAACATAACTGCATGCTTTAAAACTTTTCCAACTATTGTAGCTGCTTTGGAGAAACTAAAAGTTCTTAAAGATAATTATCATCCAGCCATTAACACAGAATATATAATCATATTTTGTAAACATCCGTCTTTTGTGTGCAGGTAGTAAAAACTGCAGCTAAACTATTAATGTATTAAATTGCATAAGTTAATCCAATGTTTGATAGTTTTCTTTGAACAATGTGTTCAATGGAACAATCTGGAATGAAAACAAATTACCAGACACTATTTTTTACTGCCCTGTTGCCTATCGTGTGTTGAATGACCATTTGGAAAGCAAGTCAGTGCTTCTCCTTAATCATTTGCAAATTTTGTGCATATTTTAACTATACTCATCATTATTTTCTTTAAAAGAAACTAATGGCTTTTTCAACCAGTAAATGTATTTTAATTATTGAATTCATAATGACTCATTTCTTTTTCTTTTTTTTTTTTTTTTTTTAAAGACAGGGTCTCACTCTGTCATCCAGGCTGGAGTGCAGTGGTGAGATCATAGCTCACTGCAGCCTTGACCTACTGGACTCAAGCTGTCCTCCTGCCTCAGACTCCCAAGTACCGCGGACTGCGGATGCACACCACCATGCCTGGCTAATTTTTAAAACTGATTTTCATTTTGTGTAAACATGGGGTCATGCTATGTTGCCCAGCCTGGTCTTGACCTCCTGGCCTTAAGCAATCCTCCTGCCTCAGCCTCCCACATTGCTAGGATTACTGGTGTCAGTCCTTGCATCCAGCTGCCCTTGAACATTTCTAACATCAGTAGACAGGGAGTGCATACCATGCCTTCCACATTCATCTATGTATCTATCTATGTATCTATGTATGTATGTATGTATCAATGTATCTATGTATATATGTATGTATGTATGTATGTATGTATGTATCTATCTATCTATCTATCTATATCTATGTCTGACTCCATTCTATCTTGCTTGATAGAATTTTCTTGAATTTGTTTCTTTATGATATGGTAAGCATTTCATATATAAAACCTGCAACTTGAAAAGGATGTGTTCTCTTGTTTTGGTCAAGAAAAGCAGACAATCTTATTCCTAATGCTTGTCTAGCACACTACTTGAAAAATAATTTTAGCTGCTCAAAGAGAAGTTCAGGATTTGAGGTTAAGAAAAACAGTGTATAAAAAGTTTTCTTGGCCAATTGCAGTGGTTCAAAACTGTAATCCCAGCACTTTATGAGGATCATTTGAGCCCAGGAGTTTAAGATCAGCCTGGGAAACAGTGAGACCCCATCTCTACAGAAAATAGAAAAAACTAGCCAGACATGGTGTTGTGCACCTGTATTGCCAGCTATTCGGGAGGCTGAGCTGAAAGGATCACTTGAGCCCAGGAGTTCAAAGCTCTAGCGAGCCATGATTGCATCACTGCACTCCAGCCGGGGTGACAGAGTGAGATCCTGTCTTAAAAAAAAAAAAAGATTTAGTCTACTTGTGGCATTTTTATTGTATTCTGAATTAGATATATTTTCATTACTTTAAGCCCATGGCTGTTAGTATTTTTTTTCTGATCATTAAAGAAGTGTTAATAATCACATTGGATGTAGTAATAATGCCTTTTCCACTTAAATTATTGTTTTCAGTTGTGGTATTAGACCTTGTATGTTCTGTCCTTCTTTTAGTGATTGGCTTCCAAGAAATACCATTATTTTTCCACTCTTTTCTCTTCAGGCATCAACTTGGCCCTTTTCCTTCAGATGCTTTGCAGCCTTACCCTCGTTTTCAAGACAGAGAAAACACTACCCATAATTGACTCATATCATTTATATTTTAAAAAGACTTCATTTTAAAAGAGGGACGTGAATAAGAAAGTAGCTTTCTTATGCCACTTGGAATTGAGGGATTTTCTCTGAAGGCCTTCAATACTTCATGATTCCCACGTCTGCCCACTACAGGTCTCAGCCTAGTCTAGTAAGCCTATCTTTGAAACTACCACTTTCTTAGTTCTCTTCACCAAAGTGCCTCATTTTGTTCCTCAGATTCTAAACTGTGCACATTCACAATCAAAACCTCAGTTAAAAGTTAAAAGGACTTTTATACCTCGTATCAGTTAAACAGTTGAGGATAGTGATTTAGTGTGTGTGTTCTGGAGCCTTTCCTGGTTTGATTCTTTACTGGTGATACAAGAGTGGGAAAATCAATCTTTTGAGTTTCAGTTTTCTCTCTAAAATGTGGCTGATTACAGTACCTATGACATGGTGTTCTGAGGATTAGGTGAATACTTTCTGGCACATGTCAAGTGCCCAGTGTGCTTTCAACGTTTTTCAGGCACATAGTGTGCGTTCAGTGAATGTGATTTTCACAGGTATTAGACATATATGCTGTAATTGTTTTGTAAGTAGCAGCCCTTAACTGATAATTATAGTTTTAATTACTCAATGTAGTGATAAAATCCATTTATGAATCTCTTTGATATCATCAGCAGTCATTCATAAGCCCCAGTATAATACAAGTGAAAGATCCATTCCACACACTCACAGGCACTAAGATCCGAGAGCCAGTGAATGGTCCATGTCAAATCGATACTTGCTATATATTGATTCTATCTATTGATTTATGTTGCATCTACTGCATTTTCTTCTTCTTTTATTTTTCATTAAAAAAACTGTATTCCCTTATCCTTTCTTTTTTCCATATGGAAGAATTGTTGGTGTATTCAGTCTAATGCCTCAGCTTAACAAATATGTTTCTTTCTCTTTGTATTGTTATTTCAGGTTCTGCCATGTATTTCAATTTGTCATATTTTCCCCAGTTTTATAGATTTCTGTGAATTTGGGTCTGCAGGTTTTGTCTTTATGTGGGTAAAAGGATTACCTTTTTCTTGCTGAAGTTCTTTCTTTTTTTGTGTCTTTCATGTTCATGTTGTATGCTTGCCTCTTTCCTCTTGTTTTTTGTTTTATTTTGTATTCGGTTTAGAGCACTATGAAAATTATTGGCAAAAATTATTCTCCATTATTTCTACCAACTTTCTCCTCTTTCTTCATATTAAATGTATTTTTTTGTTTCTTTCTTATTGTTCTTCTTTTAAGAAGTCCTAGGATTAATAATCAATGTTTACCAGCCAAGCCCAGTCTTTTCTGCACAGAGAAAAAAACAAAGAGCCTTCCGCTTCTGCTTTCTCAAGGGGAGAACAGGCTATATATAGTTGTTTAGTCTCACTGCTGAACCACTTGATAGATTATTAGAAGTAGCCTAGTAAAGTCTCATCTGGAGTTCTCATTTTCAATGTTTTACTGTATTCTATTATGCAATCTGCTTTAAGAGCAATAAGTTAAAATGCACATGGCCATGAAAATTAATGTGGTTAACTGCAAAAATAATAGAGTTTTACCTCTGCAAATTATTTCTTTAATTCTTGGGGTCACTAGTGGTCTTCATCATCTTTTGTTGGTAGTATAGTTAAAAAGGTAGTCACTCTATAGACAGGTTAATGAATTTAATACCCTATTTTGTCTTTTTTATATATATATATATATATATATATATTTTTTTTTTTTTTTTTTTTTTTTTTTTTTTGAGACAAGAGTCTCACTCTGTCGCCCAGGCTGGAGTGCAGTGGAGTGGTCTTGGCTCACTGCAAGCTCCGCCTCCTGGCTTCATGCCATTTTCCTGCCTCAGCCCCCCCAGTAGCTGGGAATACAGGTGCCCGCCACCACGCCCGGCTAATTTTTTGTATTTTTAGTAGAGACGGGGTTTTATATTCTAAAATAACTTAAATGATAATAGCTTACACTCATTTAGTGTTTGATATGTCTAGATATTGTGTCGTTTTACATATTCCATCTCATTTAATCCTTAAAACAACCCTAGAGCAGGTAGATTATATTTCCCTATCAGATATTAGGAAACTCGGACTCAAAGAACCTTAATGTCATTTCCAAAGCCCATAGATAGTAAATAGAGTGACCAGAATTCAACCTCAGGTCTGTCTGATGCTCCTTCCACTATGCTATTAGAATTTTTTGAAGGATACAGTTCTTCCCTCTCTATTTTATGTCGGTCTCTATCTGCCACTTTCATAGAACTTTGCCAGTTGACCACTACTAGTCAAGTAAGATCGCTTCAACCTCACCACTCCAAAGCATACAGACAAGCTGAAATCTCAACAAGAAAACTTGCTGTGTGAGTAATAATTAACTCTCACCATTGGCTGCAAAAGATCATAATGCTTTCATCTCGATTTATTGGTCAAAATGAATTCTATTGTCTAGAGACTGTGATATGGTTTCCCTAAATAATTTTTTTGATAGCTGTAAGAATTGCACTGACAGGAAGATATTTATACCTACAGAAATGATATTAGTTTATGGGCAGGGATAAAAAGAAGAGATGAATTATTCTGCCTCCTTCTATGTGGCCAGTCTTATCCTCTGCTTTTTGGTTTACTTCATTAGCTTCTAAAGCATGGTTTATTTGGTTAAATTAACAGTGTAATAGAAAAAGTACTTTAATTATGTTTTGTGTAAGTATATATACTTAAATTATGTTATGGGTAGGAAAATACACTTAAATTATGTAGGTATGTATACTTAAATTATGTTATGGGTAGGTATATATATTTAAATGATGTTACAAGTAGGTAAATATACTTAAATTATGTATGGGTAGGTAAATATACATCCATAATATTACACTTTTACAACACTCATTTTTCATCTTCTTAGTTGATCTATGAAAAATGAGTATTGTAAAAATATAATATTACACACATATTTTTTCTTAAATTTCTGATTATGAAAAAAACTGTAAATTTGTGCCATTTAATTTTTTTATAAATTCAAAGCAGTCATTGAAACCTTATGTTCATACACTCCATCAGGTAAATAATAAGTATGCTCTTTTAGGCAGGACGTGGCAGCTCATGCCTGTAATCCCAGCATTTCGGGAGGCTGAGGCGGGCGGATCACGAGGTCAGCATATCGACACCATCCTGGCTAACACGGAGAAACCCTGTCTCTACTAAACAAAATACAAAAAATTAGTCGGGCATGGTGGCCGGTGCCTGTAGTCCCAGCTACTTGGGAGGCTGAGGCAGGACAATGGCGTGAACCTGGGAGGCGGAGCTTGCAGTGAGCCTAGATCGTGCCACAGAATTCCAGCCTGGGAGACGGAGGGAGACTCTGTCTCAAAAAAAAAAAAAAAAAGTATGTTCTTCTAGTATACATAAAGTACATTTCAAGCTGTATACATGTACTAACATATACATAAAGTAGAAATTAATGAGAACAAGATTAAACAAGATTTTAACTAATAAAGTTTATTTATTACATAAAACCTTTAAAACATATATTCTTAGTATCAGTGAGGACAATGTGATTAATACATCAAATCTGATGACCTTTACAATATTTCACTTCTTAATGAAAGTGACAGAGTTCCTACATTGAGTAGGAGAAGTATCAGCTCTGCTATTTTATATTTCTTCTCCTATGCTTGCATTATTGTCTTCAGTCTGAGGTTGTATTGTGTTGTTCATTTTGTAACGGCTAGTTTATTGAATCTACTCAGTGCATGTAGAACATATCACAATGGGGTCAGAGTAAATAAAAATCTAGGGCTGCCAATGGCCAACCACGTGCCCTGCTGAAAATTCCTCCTTCCCCCAACCCCTCCGGGTTCCTCTAATGCTTGAGCGGTGAAGGCATCAGTGATGATTCATATCTTAAATATTAGTGACACATAATGTTGTAGCTACTTTTTGGTTAACATATCAAATAAATGTTAAAACTCAAATATCTTGCTCTATCTTTGTAGGTCAGCTTTTACATTTTTCTAGGGTATGCATAACCTCATTTTAAGGACCTCCGATTTAAGGTATATTTTACAAGAGCACATATCACAACTTACAAATTCTAGGAACTAGCTCTTTAAAATAAATAATTGGCCTGTATTCTCAGTAATTGTTCAATGTTTCAGAAATATGACGAAAGAGGGAAATGATAGATGGTGGTTCTGCTTGGTTTCTGGTGAAGCCTCAGGGAGCTTTTTTTCACGGCGGAACGCAAAGGGGGAATAATCATGTTACATGGTGAAAGCAGTAGCAATGGAGAGAGGGTGAAGGTGAGGTTCCACACACTTTTAAATGATTAAATCTTGCAAGAACTCACTCACTGTCATGAAGACAGCACCAAGCCATAAAGGTTCCGTCCCCCTGATCCTAACACCTTCCACCAGGTCCCACCTCCAGCATTCGAAACTAAAATTCAACATGAGATTTGGGTGGGGACAAATATCCAAGCTATATTGGTGGTATTATATGATTATTTACTGTGAAGTGACTTGATAATATGTTCGTCATTTAGACAGACCACATGTTATTAAGAATGAAAGAAGGAACTCAAATTCAGATAAGAAAATGCTATCACTGTCTTGAACTTAGATTTTTCGAGTGTTTTAACTTGCAATACTTACAGTAGCAAGAAATGAATTCAAATTTCCAAAAAGCGTCTTGTCACACATAAACACATTTTTCTGTACTTGCCACAGCAGACAGCTTATATAGAATTGAAGGGTATTTTTATTTTATGTATGTATGTATGTATGTATTTATTTATTTATATTTATTTATTTATTTATTTTTTGAGACAGAGTCTGACTCTGTCACCAGGCTGGAGTTCAGTAGTGTGATCTTGGCTCACTGTAACGTCTGCCTCCTTGGTTCAAGTAATTCTCCTGTCTCAGCCTCCCGAGTAGCTGGGACTACAGTTGCACACCACCATGCCCAACTAATTTTTGTATTTTTAGTAGAGACAGGGTTTCGCCATGTTGGCCAAGATGTTCTTGATCTCCTGACCTCGTGACCTGCCTGCCTCGGCCTCCCAAAGTGCTGGGATCACAGGTGTGAGCCACCATACCCAGCCATTGAAGTGTATTTTTTTAAAAAACTTCTACTCCAGGCAACATAACATGATACCAAGAAAAATACGACAATTTAAAAATGTGGGGGGTTCATAGGAGAGTGAATAAGATAAGATTATCATTTGGAATTGCAAAATAATATCTGGCAAAACCCCATTTTCTTCATGTCTACGATAAAATACCTTTGAACCAGAGTGTATTTTAAGTTATGCAAACTAATAGTTTGCAAGAGTTTCTCCAACCATATCATCACATTCGGCAGATCATATGGAAGAGCACTGTGCCTTCATTATCTGTGATATAATTCCTTCTACAACTAAACTAATCTTTGAAATTCCATAATGTGATGTTCAAGTTTTAGCCACTGTGCTTTAAAGTGGCACTCAGGGAATACTTACATCTTGCAACATTTTAATTTAGAAACAAATATATTGGGACTTTGTTTGAATTTTACATTTACTTTGTGAAACATATTAGCCTTATTTTTAGAAATATGTATGAGTTAGGTGCAATTGACTTGAGTAAGCCTGTGGCGAGTACTTATATTTTAATTATCAAGTCTACTTTGAAGCGTGAGTTCCTTTTAAATCCAGAAACAAATTTATTCACTATTAATTTGGAAACTTTTGAAATTGACTCCTAATCTTTTTGAATGACAGTGATGATAAAAGTATAGGGTCATTTGTTTGATTTTTTTCATTTGTTTGTGTGGTTGGTGGTTTCGCCTGTAAAGATAATGCAGCCAACAGACATGAAAAAAAGCTCATCATCACTGGTCATTAGAGAAATGCAAATCAAAACCACAATGAGTACCATCTCCTGCCAGTTAGAATGGTGATCATTAAAAAGTCAGTAAACAACAGGTGCTGGAGAGGTTGTGGAAAAATAGAAACACTTTTACACTGTTGGTGGGAGTGTAAATTAGTTTGACCATTGTAGAAGACAGTGTGGCGATTCCTCAAGGATCTAGAACCAGAAATACCATTTGACCCAGCCATCCCATTACTTGGCATATACCCAAAGGATTATAAATCATTCTATGATAAAGACACATGCAAACGTATGTTTATTGCAGCACTATTCACAATAGCAAAGACTTGGAACCAGTCCAAATGTCCATCAATGATAGACTGGATTAAGAAAATGTGATACATATACACCATGGAATACTATGCAGCCATAAAAAAAGGATGAGTTCATGTCCTTTGCAGGGACGTGGATGAAGTTGGAAACCGTCATTCTCAGGAAACTGTCACAAGATCAGAAAACCAAACACCTTGTATTGTCACTCAGAAGTAGGAGTTGAACAATGAGGACATATGGGCACAGGGAGAGGAACATCACACACTGGGGCCTTTCAGGGGCTAGGGGGCTAGGGGAGGGATAACATTAGGAGAAATACTTAATGTAGGTGACAGGTTGATAGGTGCAGCAAACCACCAGGGCAAGTGTATACCTATGTAGCAAAACTGCATGTTCTGCACATGTAACCCAGAACTTAAAGTATAATAAAGAAAGAAGATAATGCTTATGTGTTAATACAACAGTTGTAGTGCATGTTGGTCCACCCATCACACTCTCTCACAGAGTCTTTGTACATTTCTTGGAACCGTTTGAAGGTTTGTATATAAACATTCTGGTCATGCAACCAAGGCATTCTTTTCTTTCTTCCTGGATACTGCTCTGCTCAGTTGTATTCTCTTCTTTTTAGATGGTCCTTTCTGATACTCCACCTTCTTTATTTTTGTTTTTCATGTTTATTTCAGTCGCTATGTCAAGGGCCAATTGGAGGAGATGAGGCTAGTAGTAGGAAAATCAGTTAAGAGTCTCTTGAGATGATTGTAATGTGAGAGAGGAATGAGGGTCCAGACAAAGGCAGTGTCAGTGGGAATGGAAGGGAACTCAATGTAAAGTCAATTCCAGATAATTTGGTCACTTAAGCACAGAGTGAATGGTTAAGAGATGGCAATGGTACTTATTGCACTGAGAGATCGTTGAGGTCAAGGGATTTGCCCTTTATTTCTCTATTCCCAATACCTGCAAATAGCACCTGACACATGTTAAGAACTCAAACATTTCCCATTGAAACAACTGCATTATGCCACTAACAGATATAGGAAATAAAGGAGCAAGATCTCTTTCATTGAATAATGGTCAGTTTAGTTTCAGATATGTTGAAATGAAGATGCTGTAGATACCTGTGTTTTAAACTGTTTTACACAAACTGCTTATACTCTAGGATAGCGCTTTCTAGTATAACTTTCCGCAAGGAAGTAAATTATCAGTATCTGTACTTCTCGATATGATAGTCCCTAGCTGCATGTGACCTTTGAGCATTGGTAATGTGATTAGTGCAACTGAGGAGCTGAATTTTTTCATTCTTTTGACTTTATTTTAATTAATTAAAAGTTATATTTAAATAGCCACAGGTGACTAGTGGTTATTGTATTGGCAAGTACAGCCCTAGAGGCTCATCAATTAGCTGCTATTATACCTCTGATTAAACTTGAAATTCCTAGACCATCACCCGGCGGTGTGGCTGTTTCTAGGTAACGTTTTAAAGTAAAAGAGGAGATAAACTAGTTGAGACCTTCTCAATATTTTAAAATGAATAATTGCTGTCTATTTTCTATCCATATTGGTTCAAATTTCAGATACACTGCATGATTGTGCTACTGATGTCACCAATCTGGAAAACTGCTGAATATTCTATTTTTTGAATGCATACAGGAAAAGCAAATAAAAGAATAATATGATGATTGTAGAGTATAGCACCTCTACACATACACACCTTGTTTTCCATTCATGTATTAGCACTTTACAATATCCTAAACCCTGAATTTGTGTCTATATGTGTTTGTGTACACCTCCCCGCTACACACACTTAACACATACTATATTATTATTTAGAAAAAAAAAATGAAGTCTTTAACGGTTTAATTATGATTCAAAATATTTTTCTACTACAAAATGCTTCATACTGTGTAGATTCATCAAACAAGGTGCGTTTATCTAAGATTCTAGCTAAACAAATATTCTATGGCTGAGAGAACAAGCTCGATTTAGGCCGTATGCTACATAGACCTCTTCCCATTTGACTGCTTTTTCTTTGCCTTATGTACGTAAGATTACTGGAAACATGATCAATTTAGACCCATATTTTCAAATAATCTGACTTATATGTTTTGTTGTAGCTACAAAAGTTTCAATGTAAGGACAGCTTGTTATAAACACTTCCATTTTTCACATTCAAGGCCATAGTTTTGAATTTATATAATTACCTTATATATTTTTTCTAGTAGGTGGCTTTTAAATGTGTACTTTGCAAAATATACTAGCAACTGCTATTACAGTATTCCTCTAAAATTTTAAAAGTTACACTCAACTTGAATTCATAAGACAGATCACTTTTAAATTATGAAACACTTGCCTATGACTCACACAATTCTAGTAGTCTTAGAAACTCAAACCTACAGAAATTACAGCTTATTCATTTATAAAGAAGATCACTGACCCCTATGGGTGGATGAGGAAGACTGGTTACTAAATTTTCTTGATTCTCTTCAGCGAATATTTTATTAGCTTCCTTCACTCATTCTTAACAACATGGTGCTAAGGTGAAGAATGATTGCTTGGAATTTTTATTTAGAGCCTTACTGCTGGGTTTCCTTTATATCCATTTGAAACATGTTGGTGTTTCGGTGTTTTGGCTTGTAGGCTTATGCTAATTTGTTTGGAACACATCATAATGATCTTTGTTATTGCTTTTCACAACCTGACCATAGTAAGCATTGTGTTATTAGAATGGGAAATGCGGAAGTGCTAATTCAAAATTTTAGCAAATTAAAACATTAAAATACTGCTTTGGGTCCCACCCATGATATGATCTTGCTCCTTTTTTTTTTTTTTTTTTTTATTGAGATGGAGTCTCGCTCTGTCGCCCAGGCTGGAGTGCAGTGGTGCGATCTCAGCTCACTGCAAGCTCCGCCTCCCAGGTTCACGCCATTCTCCTGTCTCAGCTTCCCGAGTAGCTGGGACTACGGTGCCCGCCACCACATCCGGCTAATTTTTTGTATTTTTAGTAGAGATGGGGTTTCACCATGTTAACCAAGATGATCTCGATCTCCTGATCTCGTGATCCACCCGCCTCGGCCTCCCAAAGTGCTGGGATTACAGGCGTGAGCAACCGCGCCCGGCCAATCCTTTTTCAAGTTATTATTTGTAACTCAATGGATGATAAAAAGGTCCTTTTTATGTGTTAAATTCCATGTTTCTGTTGTAGGGTCTCTGTGATTCATAGGTCTCTGTCCTCTACCCACTTATCCTACAAAGAAAATGCCACAAAAACAAATAACCTTCTGGGAACCCTAACATTTTAAAATGGGATTTTTTTCAAAAGGTCTAAATTGCAAACTAAAGAGTTTCTGATTAAAGCAATAGAAGTTTGTCAGATACCTTGTTAAATTAATATTTCCCCACAGTGAATCATTTTATTGTTCTTACACTGATTCTAACTAAGAATATATATTTCTATGAAGTAAGGGCTTATAAAAATGTAGTTCTCTCTAGCTTTCTTATTGGTAACGTTAGGATTAAATTAGTACTAATGTAGCAATAGTTGCTTGTAATACTGTTGATTGTGTTACACTGTTTATTGTCATCAATTTAGTTTTACTAAATATTGTGGTAAAACAGTGATAAGTAGTTGATATGGAAAAGCTCAAATAAATTATTCAGTTAATGAGGATTTGCTGCATTTTCTACATTATCTTTACATGCTTAGGTTACGTTTATACTTAATACAAAATTTCATGAAGACTTAAAGAGGTTATTTTATTTTCGCAAACCCACTGCCTACCCTGCCAGCCTCTTAGTCATGCCTTGTGAAAAATGCTGTCCAGTTTATCTCCTCTTTACTGGAGGAATTCCCTCACAAAGCTAGTATGGTCTGGTTCCAACAAATGTGCATACTTTAGTGTTATGGGCTGAATTACGTACCCCTAAAATTCAGATATTGAAGCCCTAACCCCCAGTTACTTTGAAATGTGACTGTATTTGTAGCTAAAGCCTTTAAGGAGGTAATTAAGTATATTTTAAAACAAAGAATCTAACCGTATTGCTTGTAACTCAAAGGATAAATGCTTCAGGGGATGAATACCTCATTCTCCATGATGTACTTATTTCACATTGCATGCCTGTGGCGAAACATATCAGGTACTCCATAAATATATACACGTACTCTGTACTCACAAAAATTAAAAAATAATAACAATTTAAATAAATAAATAAATAAATCCGGCCTAGAATGGATTCTAATCCAGTTTGCTTGGAGTTCTTATAAGAAGAGGAAACTTGAGCATAAAAGAGTTACCAAGGATGAACTTGCACAGAAGAAAGAGCATGTGAGGACACAGGGAAAACACAGTCATCTACAAACCATAGAGGAAGGTCTCAGGAGAAACTACTAAACCTGCCAAAACCATGATCTTGGACTTCTGACCTCCAGAACTGTGAGAAACTAAATTCTTGTGGTTTAAGCCATTCTGTCTGTGGTATTTGTTATGGCAGCCTTAGCTAACTACTGCATTTGGAGGTAGACAGACAGACAGATAGATAGGACAAGGAAGGTGGATATCCAAGCCTTCAAAATAGTGGTTAATACAAGGCTGACTGTAGCTTAGACTGGTCAAAATACTTTGTTAGTTTTAAGGGCAATGGGTATTACTGCATCTTGACAAAGAGGCATAAAAATGCAAGTATTGGGGCCCCTGAACATTCCAGATTAAGTCATAATTAATGTTTACACTTAAAAAGATAAGAGATTTAAATCAAAAGACAAAAAAATGTAGTCAGAGAGTTAATACCTCCTAATCCAAATATCTAGAATGTTCCACACTCCTCAGCCATTTGATTCATATACAGTTGCCGTTACATTGCAGGATAATACTTATATCCACATTTGGTGGAGGTGGGAAGAGATGGAAACTACCTTTTCTATCATTAACACAGTAGTTAACAAAGGTGTGAGCTGTTGGAAAAAGTGTATACAAAGTTCTCATCAAAGCATACATAAAACCACACTGAAATCCTTTGATAAGATTTTTAAAACATTTCTATTCAAGCTTATTTGGAAAATGTGATACACAAACCATGAGAATACTACCTAATGTACCATTTAATATTAAATGTAGAATAAATAGTTTTACATTTATAAAATAAATATTAATATAATCTCAGCTCCAATGTTGCTGTGTTGCTGTTGCTGCTGTGATACTGCAGTACTATATTATTATCATATGGTATAATTTAATGTCTTCTAAATGTATCTTCCTTTGTCAATATTTTACTCATTTTATAAATTACAGTTCTGCAATGGTAAGCTAATTCATATCTTGAACATAGTGCTAAAATGATGCAGTGCTTCCGTTTTTGCTCAGTAATTGATCTTTCAAATTTTTGCATTTTCTGATATTAATCATGTTTATTGGCCTAATGTTTCTATAAAGAATTCTCAGTGTTGCAGTGGTTACTTTCATAGCTTATTAAAATACTCCCTTGCCCCACCATCTCTCTTCATTACAGCATAACAATGTCTTATTGATTTTAATTGAAATTTCAAATTTGTCAACACTAAAATATGTCAATGCACCAAACCATAAATTACCTCCCTGCTCTTAAGCACATGCTGTACAACAGCCAACATCTGGATGAAAAGAGAGAACAACTGGTAATCATAGAAGTATTGCATGTTTTCAATGAACATAGCAGACCTCAACATGATCAAGGGAATGATTTTTGGTCCATTAAACCAGTCTATTAAATTCAACCAAATTTTCTACCTACGAAGGTTTCATGCATCTTGTCTGAATGGCTTATAGCAGGACCCCAACAAGTAACTGCTTATTTCTTCCCACATTTGATTGGAAAATCTGCGTCCACATCAGCAGGGCCAGATACCCTTCAATCTTTACATATACTGCTCTAGAATCTGGTGTTTCCTTATCTCAGCTCATCTAGTTGGAGGCTAGTCAAGATTCTCACTTTTGGATTAGAGATTAACTTTGGCCACAAAAGAACCTGACAGAGTACTGAAGAGGAGGACTAGAATAAGGTTCTTCCTCTTCAGAACTGAGGTAAGACTGGATGACTGGAGAGGAAGGTTAAACAATCCTTTCAGAGATTCTAGCAGGCAATTTGCTTGAATAAATTTTAAATCTTGAGGAGGAATACCAATTGGGCCTGAAGACATTTCCCTGAAAAGTTTACAACTCTCAAAACTGCTTTTGCAAATGTGGTTTTTGAAATAAAAGTATAAAAATTTTTGTCCCCTTTGACTCAAATTCCACTCAGGGAATTAACTGATTCTAAGGAAATAATTTAAATGAATGTTTTTGTTATAATGTAGACTATAGTAGTGACAATTGGAAACGAAGTCTAATGTTTAATAGTTACTGCACTTTGTAGATATGATACCTGAAGCAACATGACAGACTGCTTATAATGTAAAAATGGGTATCCATATGAACAAAGTGTGGGAGGGAAGTCAAAGATGTGAAAATAATCACAATATTAAATGTTGTGGATATGAGTATGTTGATTTTTCTACCTTTAAAAAAAACCATTAAACGTACATATTTTACAGAGCTCCCAAGAGTCCCAAGACCAAACCCCACACAAACAGGGTCAGAGTTTCAGGCAGTAAGTGGGATGGTGTCAGCCAGGTAGAGTGCTAATGTTGCAGTCCCAGCATGGGAATGGAGGAGGAACCACTGACCCCTGAATGAATGAAGCACATCAAGCAAATAGATGCAGCTGCCTGCACAACCATTTTGTTTTCTAAAGCCAGACTATCTGCTTCTGCAGTGATTCGAATCCCACTCTTTACTTCCCTGTTTAAAGTATTATCCTGAAAGAATGTCCTGGAAATTATTCTGTATTTGTTTTCCATATGGTTTTAAGCAATGGTTCTATCCCCCATAGTATGTTAGATACCAGATGAAATAGCTATGTCAATGTAGATCATGATTTATCTACATTTATACACACTTCACCTCACGTTCTATCTTGAAGGATCAAGGTAAGTATAATTTCAAATTCAAAGCAATTGTTTCCTATTTTTGTCCAGCTTATTTTATACAGAACTCTAGTGTGTATGAATAGATTTGCTTCTCTGAGTGACCTGAGAAGAAAAGATCATTCTTTTCTTACTATGTATTTTTGCATGTTATCATGCTCTTACAAATGAGTGTGTTCTTTTTCAGTGATCAGTACAGTCCTTTAAAATATAGTATATGTATGTTAAAGGTTTAGAATACAAGGCAGTGGTGGTCAATTAATGTTCCCTAACATGTAAGTGCTTCTAAAAGCTATTCATTATGATTCCAGATTTGTTGAGAATACCAACAAGTCAAGAGTGCCTATACTATTATTGAGGATGATTTAGCCTTCCCAAAGGCAGCTTACATCTCTAGACTATTGAAAGTTTTTGAAACTGTCATAAAAATGAGTTAACTGTGTTCAATAACAATATTCTAAGAGGTGGTATTCATGATTGCAGCCCTAAAAGGGAATTTTAAAAAGCCTTCTTATGGAAAGATGTCAAATTGAAATCTGTTTATATGAATCTTTTTCAGGTGGAAGTGAATCCTCCTGGGATAAGGATAAGGTGCAGTCTCCATTTGCGGCACCTGGACCCCAACATGGAATTGCTCATGCAGCCCTAGCTGGCCAGCCAGGCGTTGGAGGTGCTCCAACCCTCAATCCACTGCAGCAGAACCACCTGCTAACCAATAGTATGTATACCGTCCTCCCAAAACTGGGTGTGTTGAGCAAAATACTATCCAAGACCTACTAGAAAACTTTGGCTGGCAGGGCTTAGTCTCTTTTTCTTCAATTAGGTATACCGATTTAGTATCAGAAGGGGAGGTAAAGAGGGACTCACTTTCCCTCTTTACCTCCTCTTCTGATATTAAATGGTTAAATCTTAAGTACATGTAAGGGCACATGGGAGGTACGTGGAAGGTGGAGGTACACAGAATAGAGGTACATGGGAGGCTATGTAGTATAGTCATTAAGAATGTTGGCTAAAGTCACATAAACTTGTGTTTGAATCCCACATGTTTAGAATTCTTTTTTTTTCCTTTTTTTAATGGAGTTTTGCTCTTGTTGCCCAGGCTGGAGTGCAATGGAGCGATCTTGGCTCATTGCAACCTCCGCCTCCTGGGTTCAAGCAATTATCCTGCCTCAGCCTCCCAAGTAGCTGGGATTACAGGCACCTGCCACCACAGCCAGCTAAGTTTTTTTTTTTTTTTTTTTTTGTATTTTTAGTAAAGATGGGGTTTCACCATGCTGGCCAGGCTGGTCTTGAACTCCTGACCTCAGGTGATCTGCCCGCCTTGGACTCCCAAAGTTCTGGGATTACAGGTGTGAGCCACTACACCCGGCCACATGTTTTGAATTCTACATTATTGTTAGATGTTGGAGAAGTCACCTAACATTTCTAAGTCTTAATATCCACAACTATATAGACTGTGGATAAAAATACACCCACTTAAGGTTGCTGTGGGGTCTCAGAATAATAAAGTAAAATATGTTAACAGTGAGTTGCATATAGTAAGTACTATATATATCACAAGTAGTATTATTACTTAGCAATCGCACTATAGCTAATGTATACAAATACAGGTTTAGATGATGTTTTAGGGACTTCAAGGACTCACAAGCCTTTCTGCAGCAAAGCAGATCTTGTGTATATGACTTTTATATATATCTTACTTTTCTTACGAATGGATAATCCAGGATAGGGTTTCATTACTCTCTTCCCTGACACTTTTATCCTCCCATTCTACCTTGGGATTAAGGCAACAGAGGAATTCTGAGACATTTTAATATAATGTTCCAAATCTTAGTGAAATTGGTCAGTTATTAAGCATACAAAAATAGGTTATGGTGTGTTACTTTAAAGTAGTTATAATCTCAAGCATAAAATGTCCCGTACAAAATGAAATGTTAAACAAAAGCAAATGAAATGAATGCCAGAAAAGTTATAAATATTATGATATGAAAAGTTAAAAAAGGACTGATTAAGGTAGATTCAGGTTATAATGAGGGTAATTTAGAAGACTTTGGCCTCTAGTCCGACATATAAAGAGCTTGGAAGTCATTACTCCCATCTTTGCAACTAGAAAAAAGATAAACAATCTGAGAATCACCAACTCTTATTAAAGCCATCAGAGCTTGAGGTCACAGAGCCCCACCATGCTGGAAACTAGAGAGAAAGGCAGCACAGCTCATAAGGAGAAGAAGCCACAGCTAGATCCTGGTAGAAGCATTTAAAAGATAATTGAGTAATTGCAGGAGACTTGCTGTAGATCTAGCTCAAGAGACAAAAAATTCGTGGGGGCCCTGGTTTATGAGGCCCCTACACTTTCATGAGTTTTATTTCTAGGAGCCGTACCAGATGCTCAGGGTGAAGATATGAGAACATTCTCCTCATGTTTCTAGCAAGGGGAAAAGAAAAGTAACAACTTTGAAATATGCTCATAGTATCTGTTCTCCTGAAGGCCCGTCCTCAAAGAAAACTATTTTACCAGAGCTTAAACTACTTGGTGTTGCTAGAGCCTAACTGACCTGGGGAAAGGGATATACTAACCTCCAACCCTCTCTAACTTTTATGTGAGGGGAAAAGAACAGTACAGTTCCAGCAGCCTTAAGCCTTCTGTCTCACCTAAGGACTTACGGGAGTTAAAAATTACTTGTGAAAGTCACAGCCCAAGGATACAGGCTCACTAAGGGGCTAAGACCTAATCATAAGATTACAGAATGTTTCTTCTCTCACATTTAAGTATCCCCACAGTAGTGCTCCTGTATAACAAAGGGGGATTACAGCTTAAAGAACTGCAATTTTCAGACCCTAGTTATGACAGGTTCTCTAGGGAGAAGCAAAACTAAGGAGGACAGAAACAAGACTAGAGGAAAATTTAGACACTAATGCCACAGGTAAAGCAAGCATTTACGATAGCCTAACTACCAGCCAGATCAGCATAAAACCTATCACCAAAGGCCCATTTACTTCAGTCTCTCCTACTACATCATTTCTGGCTTTAAACGAAAAAGAAAATGCAAACATAAACAAAATCAAAAAACACAATCTGAGGAGACAGAGCAAACAACAGAACCAAATTCAGACATAGCTGATATTTTAGAATTATCAGACTGAGAATTAAAAAAAAAAAAAAAAAAAACTAATATACTAAGAGAATGGAAAAAATGAACATCATACAGAACACATGGGATAGTTAATCAGTGAGGCAGAAACCCTAAGAAAAAATCAAAAGAAAATGCTAGGAATAAAAGAAAGAACTCCAATAAAATGAAGAATATCTTATATGAAATAATCGATAGAATACACAGAGTCAAGCAAAGAATCAGTAAGCTTGAAGATATTTCAACACATACTTCCCAAGCTGAAAAAAGAGAAATGATGACAGAAATAAAATACCAGAATGGACTATCTAAGAACTGTGTGACAAAGAAAAGAAAAAGATAAAAGAACAGAAGACATATTTCAAATAACAACGACTGAGAGTTTTCCAAAATTAATGAGAAACACCAAATCACAAATTGTTCAGCAAACACTAAGTAGGATAAATACCAAAATCTACAAATACCCATATCATATTCCAACTGCAGAAAACCAATGACAAAAAGAAAATCTTGAAAGAAGACAGAGAAAAAAACTTTATTTTCACACAGAAACAAAGATAATAATTACACTGGACTTCTCTTTAGAAACCAGGCAAATAGCAAGAGAGTGGAATGAAATATTTAGAGTGTTGAAAAAGAAAACACCATAAATGTATACCCTTACTATCCACCCACAAGAATTTAAAAATATATATTTAAAACCCCACAAACCTAGAATTCTGTCTCCAGGAAAATTTCCCTTTAAAAGTGAAGGAAAAATAAAAACTTTCTCAAACAAAAATTGAGGTAATTTGTTACCATACCAGTAGAACTGCATCACAAGAAACATTGAAAACTCTTCACGAAAAAAGAAAATGATATACGTTGGAAAGTTTGATTTATGTAAACAAAGGAAGAGCACTAGAGGAGGAATAAATTAAGATAAATTAATATTTTTGATTTCTTCTTTTTGTTTTGTTAGTTTGTTTTTTTACAGGGTCTCACTCTGTCACCCAGGCTGGAGTGCAGTGGTGTGATCACGGCTCACTGCAGCCTTGACCTCCCAGGCTCAGGAGATCCTCTCTCCTAACCCCCTCCACCCCCCAGTAGCTGGGACTACAGGCATGTGCTACCACTCCCAACTAACCTTTGTATTTTTTAGTAGAAACAGGGTTTTGCCACGCTGCATAGGCTGGTCTTGAATTTCTGGGCTCAAGAGACCTGCCTGTCTTGGCCTCCCAGAGTGCTGGGAATACAGGCATGAGCCACCATGCCCAACCAATTTATAAAAATTCTTAGTTAATCTAACACATAATGGTCTGTTCAAATAATAAAAGCAATATAAGCAGGAGGAGCAACTCTTATATCAGGTAAAACAGACTGTAAAGCAAAAGCAGTGAAGAAAAGACAAAGAAGGTCATTATATTAATATATTGATAAAAGGATACATCCAACAAGAAGATATTACATTCCTAAATATACCTGCACCTAACTCTGAAACTCCCAGATTAATAAAACAGTTACTACTAGACCTAGGAAAAGAGGTAGACAGCAGCACAATCATAGTGAGCGTCTTCAACACTCCACTGACAGAACTAACATAGCATCAAAGCAGAAAGCAAACAAGGACTTAAACTGAATGCTAGAACAAACCGACCTAAAAGTATTTACAGAGCACTTTATCCAATAAATGCAGAATTTACATTCTTCTCATCAGCATGTGGCACATTCTCTACGATAGACCATGGATTAGTCCATTTTCACGCTGCTGATAAAGATATACCCAAGGCTGGACAATTTACAAAAGAAGGAGATTTAATGGACTTACACTTCCACGTGGTAAGGGAGGCCTCACAATCATGGTGGAAGGCAAAAGGCACTTCTTACATGGTGATGGCAAGAGAGAGAATGAGAACCAAGTAAAGGGGTTTCTCCTTATAAAACCATCAGATCTCGTGAGACTTATTCACTACCATGAGAAGAGTATGGGAGAAACCTCTCCCATGATTCAGTTATCTCCCACTGGGTCCCTCCCAAAACACATGGGAATTATGGGAATACAATTCAAGATGAGATTTGGATGGGGACACAGAGCCAAACCATATCAGCCCATATGATAGGCCAAAAAACATGTACAATTTCTTTCAGTTCAGTTCAGATTTTGATTATTTTTTGTCTTCTGATATGTTTGGGGTTGGTTTGCTCATGCTTCTCCAGTTTCTCTAGTTGTGAGAATAGGTTGTTAATTTGAGATCCTTCTAACTATTTGGTGTAGGCATATAATGCTATAAACTTCAATACTAACACTGACTTAGCTGTGTCCCAAAGATTGTCATATGTACTATCTTTGGTCTCATTAGTTTCAAAGAATTTCTTGATTTCTGCCTTAATTTTAGTATTTACCCAAAAGTCATTTGGGAGCATGTTGTGTAATTTCCATGTAATTATATGATTGAATTTGTTAGTATTGATTTCTATTTTTACTATTGTGCTGTCCACGTGTGGCTGGTATAATTTCACTTTTTTCAATTTGCTGAAGATTGTTTTATGTTTGATTATGTGGTAGATTTTAGTATGATTTATTTTTTTCCCAATTTTCTGAGTTTTTAAATATTTGATTATGTGATCAATTTTATAGTATGTGCCATGTGCAGATGAGAAGAATGTGCATTCTATTGTCTTTGGTTGGAGAGTTCTGTAAATGTGTATTAGGCCCATTTGGTCAATTGTGAGTTCAGGTCTTGAATATCTTTGTTATTTTATGCTTTGGTGATTTGTCCAATACTGTCAGTGTAATGTTGAAGTCTCTCACTATTATTGTGTGTAAATCCAAATTTCATCATAGTTCTCTAAGAACTTGCTTTATGGATCTGGGTGCTCCTCTGTTGGGTGCATATTTATTTAGGGTAGTTAGGTCTTCTTGGTGAATTAAACCCTTTATTATTATGTAATGCTCTTTTTTCTTTTTTGATCTAACCACAGTAAAAAAAAATAAAGGAATCCATGATTTTGTTCTTTGAAAAAATTAATAAGATACATAGATAACTAGCTAGACTAATAAAGACACAAAAGACAGAAAATCCAAATAAACACAATTACAAATGACAAAGGGGACATTACCACTAACCCACAGAATACAAAAAATTCTCAGAGACTTACTATAAATACCTCTATGCACACAAACTAGAAAATCTAGAAGAAATTGATATATTCCTGAAAATATACAACCTCCCAAGACTGAACAAAAAAGAAATTGAATATCTGAACAGACCAATAATGAGTTCCAAAATTGAAGCAATAATAAAAAATCTACCAAACAAGAAAAGCCAGGGACTAGATGGATTCACAGCTTAATTATATTAGATGTACAAAGAAGGGCTGGTACCATTTATACAGAAAATATTCCCCAAAATTGAGGAGGAGGGACCTTTCTAACTTGTTCTATGAGGCCAGGATCATCCTGATACCAAATCCTTGCAGATGCACACCAAAAACAGTAAAAGGTAAAAAGAAAAAGGTATTGTCATCAGGACAATATCCTTGATGAACACAGATGGAAAAATCTTCAAGAAAATACTAGCAAACCAAATTGAGCAACACATAAAAAGCTAATCCACTATGATCAAGTATGCTTTATCCCTGGCATCCAAGGTTGTTTCAACATATGCAAATAAATACATGTGATTCATCATATAAACAGAAGTAAAAACAAAAACCACATGGCTGTCTCAATAGATGCACGAAAGGTTTTTGGTAAAATTCAAGATCCCTTCATGTTAAAAACCCTCAGTAAACTAGGCATTGAAGGAGCTACCGCAAAATAATAAGAGCCGTCTCTGACAAACCCACAGCCAACATCACACTGAACTGGCAAAAGTTGGAAGCATCACCCTTGAAAACCAGCACAAGACAAGGATGCCTTATCTCACCACTCTTATTCAACATAGTACTGAAACTCCTGGCCAGAGCAATCAGACAGGGGAAAGAAATCAAAGGCATCCAAAAAGGAAGAGAGGATGTCAAACTATCCCTAATCGCAGATGACATAATTCTACATCATGAAATTAACCCAAATGCCCATCAACAGTAGATTGGATAAAGGAAGTGTTGTACATATACACCATGGAATACTACACAGCCATAAAACAGAATTAGGTCATGTTCTCTGCAGCAGCATGGATGGAGCTGGAGGCCATTACCCTAAGAAACTAATGCAGGAACAGAAAACCAAATACCACTTATTCTCACTCAAAAGTGGAAGCTAAACCATGAGAACACATGGACACAAAGAGGAAAATAACAGACACTTGGGCCTAATGGAGGGTGCAGGGTGGAAGGAGGGAGATGATCAGAAAAAAATACTATTGGGTACTATGCTTATTACTTGTATGAGGAAATAGTCTATACAACAAACCCACATGACACACAGTTTACTTGTATAACAAATCTGCACATATACACCTGAACCTAAAATAAAAGTTAAAAAAGTCTCAATACATTTTTAAAAAATCAAAGTTAGATGAAATATCTTCTCAGGCCACAGTGGAATAAAACTAGAAATCAACTGCCAAAGGAACCCTCAACACTATAGAAGAGCATGGAAATTAAACAGTCTGCTCTTGAAAGATTTTTGGTTTAACAATAAAATCAAGATGGAAATTTAAAAAGTATTCAAAATGAATGATAATAGTGACACAAGTTATTAAAACAGCTGGAATATAGAAAAAAGTAAACAGTGCCAAGAGGAAGGTTTATGTTACTAAACGCTTACATCGAAAAATCTGAAAGGTCACAAATTAACAACCTAACATCACATCTCAAGGAACTAGAGCAACTAGCCCAAACCAAACCCAAAGCTAGCAGAAGAAAAGAAATAACAAGGATTAGAGCAGAACTAAATAAAATGGAAACAAAATCTATGAAAAAAAGATCAATTTAAAAAAAGTTAGTTCTGTGAAAAGATACAAAATCAATAGAACATTAGGTAGATTAATCAAGAAAATAAGAGAGATGATTCAAATAAGCTCACTTAGAAATAAAAATGGAGCTATTACAACCAACACCACAGAAATTCAAGATTTTTTGAGACTACTATGACCACCTCTATGCACACAAACTAGAAAACCTAGAGGAAATGGTTGAATTCCTGGAAACATACAAACCTCTTAGCTTGAATCAGGAAGAACTAGAAATCCTCAACAGATCAATAATAGGCAGTGAGATTGAATCAGTAATTTAAAAATTGCCAAAGAAACAAGAGCCCAGGACTAGATGGATTTAAAGCCAAATTCACTGGACCTTCAAAGAAGTGATACCAATCCTACTGAAACTGTTCCAAAATATTGAGAGAGAATACCCTCCAACTCATTCTATGAAGCCAGCATCACCTTGTTACCCAAGCAAGGAAAGCACATAACCAAAAAAAGATAACTATAGACCACTATCCCTGATGAACCTAGATGAAAAAAATCCTCAATAAAGTACAAGCAAACCAAATTCAACAACACATCAAAAAGATAATACACCATGATCAAGTGGGTTTCATCCCAGTAATACAGCGATGGGTCAATGTACTCAAGTCCAGAAACGTGATTCACCACCTAAACATAATTTAAAACCTAAAGCATATGATCATCTCAATAAATACAGAAAAACATTCAATAAAATCAAACATTCCTTTATTATAAAAACCCTCAACAAATTAGACATTGAAGGAACATAATTAAAATTATAAAAGCCATCTATGACAAACCAACAGTCAGCATCATACTGGAAGGGCATACACTGGTGGCATTATCCCCATAAGAACTGGAACAAGAGAAGGTTGCCCATTTTTACCACTCCTGTACAACATAGTGCTGGAAGTCCTAGCCAGACCAATCAGGCCAGAGAAAGAAAGAAAGGACACACAAATAGGAAAAGAGAACGTTAAAACATCTATCTTCACTGGCAATATGATCGTATAAGTAGAAAGTCCTATAGATGCTATCAAAGGATTTCAAGATATGTTAAATGACTTCAGTACTGTTTCAGGATACAAAATCAACATACATAAAATTGTAGCATTTCTATATACCAATAAGATTCAAATCAAGAATGAGAGCCAAATCAAGAATGCAATCCCATTTACAATAGTCACAAAAATGTAAAATATCTAGGAATACATCTACCAATGAGTCGAAAGATCTCTATAAGGAGAACTACAAAACACTCCTGAAAGAAATAATAGATGACACAAACAAATGGAAAAACATTCCATGCTCATGGATTGGAAGAATCAGTATTGTTAAAATGGCCATACTGCCCAAAGCCATCTACAGACTCATTACAATTTCTATCAAAATACAAATGCCGTTCATTTAAATAATTAATAAAAAAAACTATTATAAAATTCATATGGAAGAAAAAAATTGGCCTAAATAGCCAAAGCAATCTTAAACAAAATGAACAAAGCTGGAGAGTTATCACATTGCTGGATTTCTAATTATACTACAAGGATATAGTAACCAAAACCAAAACAGAATGGTACTTATATGAATAGAGACATATAGACAAATGGAACAGAATAGAGAATCCAGAAATAAAGCTGATCTTTGACAAAGCATCCAAAAGCATAAATTGGGGAAAGGACACCCTATTCAACAAATGGTGCTTGGAAAATTGGATAACCATATATAGAAGAATGAAACTAGATCCCTGTCTTTCACCATATACAAAAATAAACTAGAGATGGATTAAAGACTTAAATCTAAGACCTCGATTAATAAAAATCCTAGAAGAAAACCTAGAAAAAACTCTTCTAAACATTGGTCTAGACAAAGAATTTGTGATTAAGACCCAAAAAGCAGATATAATAAAAATAAATAAATAAATGGGGCCTCATTAAACAAAACAAAAAAAAGCTACTGCAAAGCAAAAGTAATAATCTTCAGAGTAACAGCCAATTCACAGAATGGCAGAAAATGCTTGCAAACTCTGCATCTAACAAAGGACTAATATCCAGAATCTACAAAGAACTCAAAGAAATCAACAAGACAAAAACAATAACATCAAAAATGTGGGCAAGTGACATTAGTAGACACTTATCAAAAGAAGATATACAGGAAATGCAAATCAAAACCACAGTGTGATATCACCTTACTCCTGCAAGAATGGCCATAATCAATAAATCAAAACATAACAGATGTTGGTGTGGATGCAGTGAAAACGGAACACTTCTACATTGCTGGTGGGAATGTAAACTAGTACAACCACTATGGAAAACAGTGTGGAGATTCCTTAAAGAACTAAAAGTAGAACTACCATTTGATCCAGCAATCCTGCTACTGGGTATGTATCCAGAGGAAAAGAAGTAATTACACACAAAAAAAAAACACAGGCACTTTTATAGCCACAATTCACAATTGCAAAAATATGGAACCAGCCCAAATACTCATCAATCAACAAGTGGATAAAGAAATTGTATGTATGATATATATGTGATATATATAATGGAATACTACTCAGCCATATAAAGGAACAAATTAATTGCATCCACAGCAGCCTAGATGGAACTGGAGATTATTCTTCTAAGTGAAGTAACTCAGGAATGGAAAACCAAACATTGTGTGTTCCCACTCAAAGGTGGGAGGTAAGCTATGAGGATGCAAAGGCATAAGAATGATACAATGGACTTTGGGGACTCGGGGGATAATATAGCAGGTGGGAGAGGGATAAAAGACTATAAATTGGGTCCAGTGTATACTGCTTAGTTGATGGGTGCACCCAAATCTCAGAAATTACCAAAAAAGAACTTAATCGTGTAACCAAATGTCACCTGTTGTCCAAAAACTTGTGGAAATAAGAAATAAGAAAAAAAGATATACAAATGGCCAAGAGAAAATGCTCAACATCCCTAATCAATAGGAAAATGCAAATTGAAACCACAATGAGATGCTACCTTACCCCTGCCGGAATGGATATTATTAAACATTTAAAAAAATATATAGATGCTGGCCTGGATGTAATGAAAAAGGAGCACTGTTCCTTTTAGACACTGTTGACGGGACACTGTTGATGGGAATGTAATTTAGTACAGCCCCTATAGAAAACCATATGGCGATTTCTCAAAGAACTAAAAGTAGATCTGCCATTCAATCCAGCAATCCCTCTACTCTGTGTCTATCCAAAGGAAAAGAAGTCATTATATCAGAAAGACACCTGCACTTGTATGCTTACCGTAGCACAATTCACAATTGTAAACATATGGAATCAACCTAAGTGTTCCTCAACAGATGAGTAGATAAAAATAAAGTGTTATATGTATACACCATGGAATACAACTCAGCCACAAAAAGAAGAAATTAATATCTTTTGCAGTCATTTGGATGGAGCTGAAGGTCATTATTCTAAGTGAAGTAACTCAGGAGCAGAAAACCAAGTGTTGTATATTCTCACTTATAAGTGGGATTTAAGCTATGTGTATGCAAAGAAATACAGAGTGGTACATGGACGTTGCAGAATCAGAAGGGAGGAGTGTGGGAGCTGGGTGAGGGACCAAAAAAACTACATTATGGGCACAGTGTACACTTCTCAGGCTACAGGTGCACTAAAATCTCAGATTTCACACTATGCAATTCATCCATTTAACCAAAAGTTACTTGTACACGCAAAGCTATTGAAATACGAACAATAACAAGAAAAAGTAATTTTAAAAAGAATGTATGGGGTCATTATACTTGTGGATGAGTGAAATAAGTGACAGCAATGTTATAAAGGACTGAAAGGAGGAATTGAGAACTGAGAATACTCTGTTATAAGGCATTTGTACTACCCCTGAAGTAGTATAGTGGTATTTGTAAATGGAATAAGACTAATTGTAAATATATATTGAAAACTCTAAGGCAAACACTAAAGAACATTAAAAGTTTTAACGGTTTGATTTTTAAAACATTAAAAATTTTAATAAAAATTTTAAATTCCTCTTAAATTCATGTGGAACATTCACCAAGATAGGACATATTCTGGTCCATAAAATACACTTTAACACATTTAAGAGAATAGAAATCAAAGTATACCCTCAGTCATAATGGAATTAAACGAGAAGCCAATAACAGAAAGACAGCTGTAAAATAAAAAAAATACTTAGAGATTAAACAGTACACTTATAAATACCACACAAGTCAAAAAAAGAACCCCCAAGAAAAATTCAAAAGTATTTTAAAGCAAATGACAATGAAAATATAATTTATCAAAATTCATAGGATGTAGCAAAAGCAGTGCTTAGAGGGAAATAAATAGCATTGAATTAATTAATATATTAAAAAGGATAAAGAGATAAAATCAGTAATCAAAGCTACCACTTTAGGGAAAATAAAAAGATAAAAAATCTAAAGCAGAAGAAAATAAATAATAATTATTAGAATAGAAATGAATGAAATTGAAAACAGAATATCAACAGAGAAAATCAATGAAACCAAAAGCTGGTTCATTGACAAGACAAATGAAATTCATAAACCCCTAGGCAGACTAATTAACAAAAAGAGAGAAGATGCAAATTACTATTATCAGAAAATAGAGGCCATCACTATTTATACTATGACATTAAAATGATAATATAGCAATACTCAACAACTCTATACCCACAAATTTGATAACTTGGAAGAAATTAGCTAATTTTTTATAAACTACAATCTACCAATACTCACACAAGAAGCAACAAATAATCTGAAAAAGCCTATACTTATTACAGAAATAGAATCTATAATTAAAACCCTTCCACAACAGAAAGCACCATGTTCAAATGGGTTCAAAGGTAAAGTCTACCAAACATTTAAAGAAGAAAATATACCAATTATCTGCAATACCTTCCAGAAGATAAAAGCAGTGGGAATACTTTCTACCTCATTCTATGAGATCAAAATTAACCAAATACCAAAATATCAGAGAAAGACAATGTAAGAAAGGGAAACTATAGACCAGTGTCTCTGATGAACATAATGCAAAAATCCTGAAAACAAAATAGTACATTAAAGTTAACAATGTATAGGAAAAATTTTACACCGGCCGGGCACATTGGCCAATGCCTGTAATCCCAGCACTTTGGGAGGCTGAGGCAGGCGAATCATGAGGTCAAAAGATCAAGACCATCCTGGCCAACATGGTGAAACCCCGTCTCTACTAAAAGTACAAAAATTAGCTATGTGCAGTGGTTTGTGCCTGTAGTCTCAGCTACTAGGGAGGCTGAAGCAGGAGAATCACTTGAACCAGGGAGACGGAGGTTGCAATGAGCCGAGATCGCACCACTGCACTCCAGCCTGGCGATAGAGTGAGACTCTGTCTCAAAAAAACAAAACTAAACAAAACAAAAAATTACACACCATTACCAAGTGGAATTTATTCCACGTGTGTAAAGGTAGCTCAACATTGGAAAATCAGTTGATGTAATCTGTAACATCAGTAGGCTAGAGAAAAAAAATAATATGATACTAAAAGTAGATGCAGAAAAAGTTTTTGAGAAAATACAATACACATTCATAATAAAAACTCTTAGAAAAAAATAGGAATAGAGGAGAACTGCCTCAACTTGTTAAAGAACATCTACAAAAACCTACTGCTGACATCTTACTCAATGGTGAAAAACTAGGTGTTTTTCCCCTAAGATTGAAAATAAGGGAAGGATGTTCCCTCTTATCACTTCTATTCATCATTGTACTGGAGGCCTTAGATAGTGAAAAATGACAAGAAAATGAAACAAAAATTTATACAAATTAGGGAAGAAAAAATTGTATTGGTTCAAAGATGACATGATTATCTGTGTAAAATTTAAAAAGATTTTACAAAAAAGTCTCATAGAACTGATAAGAGATTATAGTAAGGTTGCAGGTACAAAATTAATGTAAAAAATCAACTGCTTTCTTGTATACCAACAATGAACAGTTGCAATTTGAAGTTAAAAACACATCTTAAGTGAAATAACTCTGAAACAGAAAGTCAAAAACTTATAAGTGGAAGTCTAGACTTCACCACTACACAATGTATCCATGTAACAAAACTGCACTTGTACCTCTTAAATTTATACAAATAAAAACACAAAATTGTTTAAATTAGCAGCAATAATTGAAGTACTTAAGTATAAACATAGCTAGCTAGCTAGCTAGCTAGCTAGCTAGATAGATAGATAGATAGATATAGATATAAGATTACTAGAATGACTACTACAGAACTCTGATGAAAAAATCCGGGAATATATAAATAAATGGAGAGGTATCCTATGTTCATGGATAGGAAGACTCAATATCGTTAGAACAGCAGTTCTTCCCAACTTGATCTATAGATTTAATATATTCCCAATCAAAATCCAAGGAAATTGTTTTGTGGATACTCACATAGTGATTCCAACATTTATATGGAAATTAAAAGAACCAAAATAGCCAGGAAAGTATTGAACAAAAAAAAATGCAGTGGACTGACACTACCATACTTCATTATTTACTATAAAGTTACAGTAATCGTGATAGTGTGATTTTGGCAAAAGAACTGACAAATAGATTAATGTTAATAGAACAGAATAGAGAGCCTAGAAATAGATCCACACAAATATAGTCAATTGGTATTTGATGGAGGAGCAAAGGCAATTCAATAGAAAGATCATAGCATTTTTCTACAAATTACAGTGGAACAACTGGGATATCACATGCAAAGAATGAACCTAGACACAGACAGACCATCTGTTCTTTACAAAAATTAACTCAAGAGCATCATAGGCCTAAATGTAAATTGCAATTGCAAAACTCTGAATCTATTAGCAGATAACATCAGAGAAAAGCTGGGTGATCTTGGGTTTGGCAATGAGGTTTTAGATACAATATCAAGACCATAAACCTTAAAATAAACTAATAAGTTGGATTTCATTAAACTTAAAAACCGTTCCATGAAGCCCACTGTTAAGAGAATGAAAAGACAAACAAAAGAATAGGAAAAGTCTTTGCACAACTCATTTATGATAAAGGACTGATAGATATACAAAGAAACTTTAATCTCAACAATAAGAAATAAGCAACCAAATTAAAAAGTGGACAAAAGACCTAAACAGACATCTCATTAATTAAAACACAGATGGATAATAAGCATATGAAAACATGTTGAATATAATATGTCACTAGGGAATTGCAAATTAAAACAACTAGGAGATACCCATAAACACCTGTGGAAATAGCTAACATCCAAAATTGTCAACTTCAATTGCACACAAAGATTTGGAGCAACAGGAACTTTCCGTTTGTTGTTCATGGAAATGCAAAATACTATAATGACTTTGGAAGACATTTTGGGCATTTTTTAAACTAAAGTAAACATAGTCCTATATTTATACAAATCAATGAAGAACTTAAGTTCACACAAAAACCTATACACCAAAGTATATAGTAACTTTATTCATAATTGCTAAAAATTAGAAACAACCAAGATATGCCTTAATAGGTGAATGCATAAACCAACTGTGGTATATATGTACTATGGAAACATATTTAGCAATAAATACAAATGAGCTATCAAACCTTGAAAAGACTTGGGTGAACCTTAAGTGCAAATTGCTAAGTGAAACAAATCAGTCTGAAAAGGCTAAATAGTGTGTGATTCTAACTAGCTAGCATTCGGGTAAAGGCAAATCTATAGAGCCTAAAAAGATCAGTGATTGCCAGAGGTTGGGCGGAGGGATAAAACAAGTGACCTCTGCTATAAACTATGGACTGTGGTTAATACATCAATATTGATTTTTCAAATGTAGAGATACAACAGATTATTACACGATATTAATATGAGGACCAACTGTGTGATGGCAGAGTGGAGGTATAAGAAAATTCTCTGTAACTTCTGCTAATGTGTTTTATTAATCTAAGACTGCTCTAAAACTAGTCTATTTATTTTTTAAAGGGAAGGGGTATTTACATAGGCAAATCAATTGGGTTAGGAAGGCAGATTCCAGAGAGAAGCATTAACATGAGTGAAGGCTAACATGAATTCAAACTATAGATGTAAATAGTCCAGTGGGGCTAGAGTACAGCATACAGAGAGGAATATAATGAAACATTACAACCAGAAAGGTAATTTTGGATGAAATAAAAATGCTTGTATTTTATTCTGATAGCAGTAAGTGGTCACTGGAAGTCTTAAAAAGGGAGTGGAAAGGCAAATGAAAAACCACAGGAAGACAGATTGGGAAGATAGGGTACTTCTATCAAGTGATTAATGCCTGGTAGTCACCGTAGAAATGGCAAAATATTACAGAAGTCAACGTGACTTAGAAATCAAATCAATGTGAGATTTAGATAGACAGAGGATTACTAAAGTTTGTACCTTTCATAGCTAGAAGGAGGTGGTGCTATGCACTTATATAAGAATTGTAGGAGCTGCTGAAATACCAAGATGCATTAGAAATTATTCTTACAGGCCCGACTCTGTGGCTCACTGCTGGAATCCCAGCACTTTGTGAGACCGAGGTGGGCCGATCACTTGAGGTCAGGAGTTCGAGACCAGCTTGGCCAACATGGTGAAACTCCATCTGTACTAAAAATACAAAAATTAGCTGGGCGTGGTGGCACATGCCTGTAATGCCAGCTACTTGGGAGGCTGAGGAAGGAGAATCGCTTGAGCCCAGGAGGCAGAGGTTGCAGTGAGCCGAGATCATGCCACTGCACTCCAGCCTGGATGACAGAGCGAGAATCTGTCATATTTTTAAAAATAAATAAATAAATAAATAATTTTAAAAATTTAAATTAAAAAGAAGAATTATTCTTATAGTAACTTGCATAATGTCTGTGAAGTCAATAGGAAAAGAGATAACCCATTTTGGTGATTTTTTAAAAAGATTTGTCTTTATTACCATGCTATTAAAAGGCTACCTGTATATCTAGCATGTGACTAAGTGAGCCAGATTGCAGGTGTGGTGTGTACTACTGATGGTTTTTAATTATATGTGTTCAGTTTCAGAAAAAGTTTGACTTTCATAATTCAGTATTTGCATAAGCTTGGCATGGAGAACTCATGTGTGGTCACTGTTATATTGGCCTGTAATGTAAGTACTAGCTTGGGGTAAAGTCTAGGGCATTACAGTCAATTGACAGTTATTGCAGGTCATGATTTCAAAATATGAGTTTTAAGTCTTTCATGGTCATTTGAAATGTTTGATGAATTAGATTTTAAAACTGCCAATGGGCTGTTAAATTCTTTTTGTAGTTTGCATTTAGTTTGCATTTCAATTGGACTTTAAGTAGGCATATTTCCTATTATTGCCAGATGGTGCCTAGGTGATACTGAAAATCTCTGGAGAATGAGGAAAGATTATTACACTGTTAAGGGAACTGTAAGTTGAACAAAAGCTTATTTGAGCATTTGAATAGTAAATAGGAGCACTGATGGCTACTTTTCATCTAAGTTTGATCAATTTGTGACTGAAGCAGTGTACACAAAGAAGGACTGAATTGTATAATTACCTTGGGCTTGCGGTAAATGATAGCCTTATATAGAAACCTACTTAGGTCGTTGATTGTCGTTATTATGTTGAACATAATGTGAAGGTTTCAGGAGAAAGATAAACAGTGATTAGTTTAATATATATTATAAAATATCATTATAGCATAAGCTATATGATAAAAATGCATATGTACCTAAGTAATTTTAGAAGGCTAACTGAAAATATGCTTTTAGTTTTAAAGGGAGTGAGTTGCACATACAAATGAGATTACACAGCATTTGTCTTTCTGTGCCTGGCTTATTTTGCTTAGCATAATGTTCTCCAGAATGACAAGTGTTTGAGGCGATGGATATATTAATTAGCGTTATTTAGTTATCCCACATTGTGTGTGTGTATATGTATATGTGTATATATGTGTGTGTACACATATATATAATAGGATCACTTTGTATTCCATAAGTATATGCAATTGTAATTTGTCAATGTATAATAAAATTTTTAACTATTAAAAAGTAAAAATAATCACAAGTGAGTGGAAAAGGCCACTTTGAATTCAATATTGTAAGAGTTGTTTTGCGGCTTCATTGATAAATTAATAATGGCAACAAAAATATTTCAGAGCTCGAAAGTTTGGTTTAGAAGGTTGTTCCTAAAAAGGATTTAGAGATAGTGAGCTGTAAGTGCACACGGATAGGAGAAAAGTTTAAAATAGTTTCTGACTCTGGGATATGGAGTCAGATAGGGAGTACAGAGAATGTTTTCTTTCCTGAGTTCCACACAGAATTTAAGTTTCTAGGTTAGGTTTTATCCTTGTGTAATTCTGGTAACAGTGCATTTTGTGACTATCTTTATCAGAAACACTGGTGGCTAATGTTTTCTTTACTGAGGAATTGCTTTCATTGTGATGATCACTTGAGTGTTGTATGAGACCTTACCTACCTGGAAATGTATTCCACTGCTTGTGCTGCCTTTGTACTTTCTTGTTAACAGTTTTAGATCAACCATTATAAGTGAAATCAGGAGATGGACCTCAAGTAATTTAACACTGCTTCTTCCTTCTAGCTCCCATTAAAATTGGACTTTATTAAAATTAAAAACTACTCTGTGAAACACACTGTTAAGAAAATGAAGCCATAGAATGCAAGAAAATCTTTGTCCTAAAAATGTGTGTTTTAAGTGTTTGTATTACTGCCACTTTGGTTTGAGGAATGAGATTTAGGGAGCTTTTTAATATACTTTCTATAGATTCGCTGATGTTCTTTTTCTGTTGTGATAAGGGAAGCAAGGAAATGTGAAGCGATTACCAAGAGAAAAAAAAGGACATTATTAATACTTAATACTTGTGTGCAGAATCAACGTAAATGCTGTCCACCATAGAATTTCTGTAGTCTGTGATAATTTAGAAAAATTATAGACAGGGATGTTTTAGAACATCCATTAAAGACTACTGATTTCTGGGCTTCTGTCAAAAATTAGGCAAGATTACTGTAGAGGTAATTGTTTATAATAAGTGCTATGATTTGCTCACAGTCACATTCACATCCGTAAAGCCAAACTAAATTTTAGTAGACTCTGCTCAAACTCCTTTCCTCCTACAAATTTCAGCCTATTAAGGGATAAGTAGACAATGATTTTAATGTTACCTTTTACATGATGGCATACCTGTGGCTACCAGAAGTTGAATGTGGATAATAATTGAGAGATGTTCTTTCAGATATTTCAAATGTGTGAAAATTATTTCAACTTGCATAAGAAAAAAAATGAAATTCCTGAAATGACTCAATAATATTTGTTATTAAGTATTTCTTATTAAACTGGAAAATAGGTTGATATTTTGATAGGAGAGTTATTATTTATTCACAAAGACTTTAAATTAAAGCTATTAATATAAGCATTCATTTTAGAGATTTATATCTAAAAGGGTATAACATACTTCGAGTCTGTTTTCTTCTATAGTTCTGAAGCTTAGAGAATCTACATCCTGCCTTACCAGCACCTCTGTTAAGTCTCTTAAAGAAATTATAAAGCTGTCAACTATCAACACATCAATGCATTATTGTTATGATGTTACAAAATGGTTATAATGATTAAGAAGAAAGTTCTTATTTTTTGAAATGCAATGATGTTTGGCTTAAAGATTTGTGTTTGTTTTATGGGTAAAAATTTTGCATCTTATCAATATTTGGGGAGTAAAAGCAAGAACAAAGCATATTTATAATTAAACATGTGGATACAGGAAGATTTTTAAAATTATTAAACAATATAAAATACCACAGGTGCTATTAATGGCACAAGGTGACACTAGCATATAATAAAAATTGTTTTTATAAGAAAACTAAGAATGAATTCAGATACTTTTTAACAAACTATTTCAGATAATCATAATGTAACAAGTTTAATATGCACTGTCTCTTTTAGGACTGGATCTGCCATTTATGATGATGCCTCATCCCCTACTTCCAGTCAGCTTACCTCCTGCATCAGTTGCCATGGCAATGAATCAGATGAACCATCTCAATACTATTGCCAACATGGCTGCTGCAGCACAGATTCACAGTCCACTCTCCAGAGCTGGTACCTCTGTTATAAAGGTAAGAATCATGATTTAGAAAAGGACAAAGGTGTCAATTACATGCAAATTTAGATAAAATATTAACAATCCCACTGGATCTTCAGTAGTCACTCAGCTCATTGATTCAGTTAGTTAGCATACAGTATTGATGGACTTAGTTTGTGACTAGGCCTTCCAGGTTTGTTGTTGTTTGTTTGTTTTCATTCCATGGCCACAGATCTCACTTTTAATTCTGTTTCCTGTCTTGCAGTCATGTGCACAGTGTGTGGGAGGCATGGGCAGACTAATGACAGAGTAGAAGAGTGTGCAAAAACCACTCTCATTGCTGGGGTGAAACAAAGTAAACACTGTGCATCTTTTTGGAGTTTCAGGGACAGTTATGAGGTATGATATACCATACAGGACTTACAGTCAGACAGTTTTGGGTTCCAATTCTGATTTGCAACTTAGCTGAATGAACTTGGGCATGACAGCCCTCCTGAACATGTTTCCTCAACTGTAAAATGAAGGTCATAGTTAATAATCTATGCTGCTTATTTCGTGGGCTGTCCAGAGATAATATGAGTAAAATATATGTAAAGACCTGCAAAACATTAACACTATTTATGATAACTTATTGCATTAACGTTATGATGTTAGAATACTTTTTTTTCAAGTTTATGGGCATGGGATAATGAAACACAAAGGATATTTTGTAGCTACCCCTTCTTTTTCCTCTTAGTTTGGGATATGGCTTTTCTGCTCTCTTTTCAATTGTCATATGAACTAGGCTTTTGAATGCTTTTTCTTCTTGTGAAGAGGTGATATACGGGTACATAGTATCCCAAGATTTTAGTTAATCACAGAAACCCATTGATTCCCTCTTTTATTCCTCCACTTACTCAACAAATATTACACCCTTAATAATTACATGTCAGGGAATTGAGCAATATGGGAAATTTATAAGTACGATATACACCTTGACTTTCAGGAGCTCCCAAACATAAATGTGAGACAAACAAGTACCCACTTAACTTATAACCAACAAGACAGACTATGGTGGATAACATAAGAGAACCACCAAGTATTACAGGAATTTAGAGGAAGGAGTGATTATACCTACCTTTTAGAAGAGAGGAGGCAGGGATCTGGGAAGGTATTATAGTTAATGGATTTCAACTGAGCCTTGCAATATTGATATGATTATAATAGATAGGCATGGAGGTGAAAGAAATGAAGGCAGAGGAAATGTGACATTTTGAACATACTTGTTTCATTTTAAAATTAGCTTGTAATTTGGGAGCCTTCTAAAGCACTGAAGAAAATTTTAAGCATAACCTTTGTAAGAAAGGAACAGAAAAATTGATCATTTTTATAAAGCTTCATCTATATATTTATAACACCAACTGGAAGTATGCTTCCTGTAGAGGCTGGTTGCAGACTTCACCACTACACAAATACCCTGGCAACAAAACTGCACTTGTACCCCTGAATCAATAAAAAAAATTAAAGGTAAAAATAAAGCTTGTGGTTGATAATGAGTTAGTCTATCCTAGCTAATGGGAGCTCTGTTATTAAAATATTTGACGGGAGTGTAAACTTGGACTTAGGGTTGTCTTTGAGAAGAAAATTACCCATGAAATGTGGGATAAATTTCCCATGATTTTGAAACTGGATGGCTATTAAGAAAATATGACAACACAAACAAATTGTGAAATTATATTAACAAACCTGGGAGCAGTGGCAGTGACATGTGCCTGTAGTCCCAGCTACTTAGGAGCCTAAAGAGAGGAAGATCACTTGAAACCAGGGGCTCAAGATCAGCCCGGGCAACATTGTGAGGCTCCTTCTCTAAAACAAACAAACAAAAGCACTTCAAAGTAATTGTATTGTCATACTGGCTTTGGAATGATGGAAGAGTACTCTTAATAGAGGCATGCTTATGACTCTTCAAAAGTACATTGGTTGGTTTTCATAAGTACCACATTTAATTAGCTGTATTTCGTTTGAATGTTTGAGACTTCAGTTAGCTTTGTGAATAATTTGCGTCAAGAGGCACATGGAAATGTGGTTCATAATTATGGTCCTGGAAATGGAAAAGATAATTATCTTCTTAATCCAAATATTGTTTTTTTTGTTTTGTTTTGTTTTTGTGTTTTTTTTTTTTTTACCTATTACAGCAATATAACTGACATTTTGTTTAGGGTTTATTAGTCTATTTCATATGCAACCTTTTAAAAAAGAAAGTTGGCATTGTCACAAACAATTTTATACAACTTTTTAACAGGTGAAATTAGATCACATGCTTATTTATGTCCTGCCAAATACACAAATACATAGAAACCATTTTATGCTAAAGAGAAATGTATCTACTTTCATGTCGTTATTTTGACTAAAGTAAGTTAAGATAGATATATTTAATTAAAACACGCTGATAAAAATTTCTATTTCTGTACAAATCTATGAGAAATATATTTTGTCATATGCATAGATTGCACGGTGGTGGAAGAAGGGCTTTTTGGGTATCCATTACCCAAATAATGTACATTGTACCCAGTGAGTAATCTCTCATCATGCACCCTATTCCATCCCCTCACCTTTCCATTGTCTATCATTCCATACTTTACACTCCTGTGTACACATTATTTAGTTCCCACTTATAAGTGAGAACATATGGTATTTGTCTTTCTGTGTCTGACTTGTTATGCTTAAGATAATGGCCTCCATTTTCATCCATGTTGCTGCAAAAGACAAATTTCATTCTTTCTTATGGCTAAATAGTATTCCATTTATATATATATATACGTATATATATATTGTATCTATCTACCTATCTGTCTATCTCTCTATCTATCTATCTATCTATCTATCTATCTATCTATGTAGATAGATAGATAGGAATTTGATAATGGGTTAGTCTATCCTAACTAATGAGAGCTCTGTTATTAAAATATTTGATCGGAGTGTAAACTTAGAGTTGTCTTTGAGAAGAAAATTACCCATGAAATGTAGGATAAATTTGCCTGTTAGGCAAATATGCCTGTTAGGATAAATTTCCCATGATTTTGAAACTGTATGGCTATTAAGAAAATATGACAACAAAAACAAATGGCGAAATTATATTAAAAAGCAAACCTGGGAGCAGTGGCGGTGATATGTGCCTTTTTTTATATATAATATATATATTATATATATATGAATACTATTTGGAATATATATATATATATAAAATACTATGATCCTAAAAATGTGCAAGATATATATTCATATATATATGCAAGATATATATATGCATATATATATATCTTGCAGTTTTTCTTTATCATATCATTTGTTGACAGACACTTAGGTTGATCCCATATCATTGCTGTTGTGAATAGTACTACGATAAACATATGAGTGTAGATATCTTTTTGATATAGTGAGTTATTTTCCTTTGGGTAGATACCCAATAGTGGGATTGTTGGATTGAATGGCAGTTCTATTTATAGTTCCTTGAGAAATCTCCCTACTGTCATAGTGAATGTACTAATTTACATTTCTACCAACAGTGTATAAGCATTACGTTTTCTCCTCACAAACATTTGTTATTTTTTATCTTTTTAAAAATCCTCACAAACATTTGTTATTTCTTGTCTTTTGAAAAATAGCCATTCTGACTCATGTAAAATGATATCCCATTGTGGTTTTAATTTGCGTATCTCTGATGATTAGTGACGTTGAGCATTTTCATATGCCCGTTAGTCATTTGTATGTTTATTCATGTCCTTTGCCCACTTTGTACTGGGATTATTTGGAGTTTTCATTTTGAGTTGTTTAAGTCCCTTCTAAATTCTGTTTACTAATCCCCTGTCACATGCATTATTTGCAAATATTATCTCCCATTCTGTAGGTTGCCTGTTCAATCTTGATTATTTCTTTTGCTGTGCAGAAGATTTTTAGTTTAATTAAGTCCCATTTGTCTATTTTTGTTTTTATTGCCTATGCTTTTTACATCTTATTCATAAATATTTTGCCTAGACCAATGTCCAGGATAATTTTCCTTAGGTATTTTTACAGTACTTTTATAATTTCATGTCTTTCATTTAAGGGTTTAATCCATCTTGAGTTGACTTTTTTTTTTTTTTTTTGAGACGGAGTCTCACGCTGTTGCCCAGGCTGGAGTGCAGTGGCGCGATTTTGGCTCACTGCAAGCTCCGCCTCCCGGGTTCCCGCCATTCTCCTGCCTCAGCCTCCTGAGTAGCTGGGACTACAGGCGCCCGCCACCGCGCCCGGCTAATTTTTTGTATTTTTAGTAGAGACGGGGTTTCACTGTGGTCTCGATCTCCTGACCTTGTGATCCGCCCGCCTCGGCCTCCCAAAGTGCTGGGATTACAGGCTTGAGCCACCGCGCCCGGCCTTGAGTTGACTTTTGAATTTGCTGAAAGATAATGGTCCAATTTCATTCTTCTGTGTATGACAGTCAAATTTTCCCAGCACCATTTGTTGAAAAGGATGTCATTTCCCCAGTGTATATTCCTGTTGATTTTGTCACAAAAGAGTTGGCTCTGAGTACCTGGCTTTATTTCTGTGTTCCCTATTTTGTTCCCTTGATATATGTGTCTATTTTTATATCAGTACCATGCTGCTTTGGTTACTGTAGCCTTATAGTATAATTTGAAGTCAGTAATGAGATGCCTCCAGCCTTATTCTTTTTGCTTAGTATTTATTTGGCTATTCGGGCTCCTTTTTAGTTCCATATGATTTTGAGGATAGTATTTTCTATTTCTGTGAAAAATGATTTTTTAAGGGATTGCATTAAATCTGTAGATTGCTTTGAATAGTATGGTAATTTTAATGATGTTAGTTTTTTTAATCCAAGAGCAAGGGATATTTTTCCATTTGTTTTTGGCATCTACAATTACTTTCACCAGTGTTTTGTAGTTTTCCTTGTAGATATCTTTTACCTCTTTGGCTAAAATTATTCTTAGTTTATTCTTTACTAGCTGTTGTAAATGGGATTGCCGTCTTTATTTGATTATCTGCTGGATCATTATTGGTATGTAGAAATGCTACCAATTTTTGTAAAGGGATCTTCACACTTTACTAAATTAATTTCTCAAATTCAAAAGATATTTGGTGGAGACTGAGGCTTTCTAGATGTAGGTCATGTCATCAGTGAACCGGGCAAATTTGACTTCCCCTTTTCTGTTTGGATGCCTTTTATTTGTTTATTTTGCGTGATTGCTCTGGCTGGGGTATATTGGTTCATTCTCAAGCTACTATGAAGAAATACCTGAGACTGGGTAATTTATTAAAAAAAGATGTTTAATTGACTCACAGCTCCACATGGCTGGGGATGCCTCAGGAAAACTTACAACCATGGCAGGAGGCAACTCTTCACATGGCAGCAGGAGAAAGAATGACTGCCAACAGGGGAAATGCCAGACATTTATAAATCATCAGATCTCATGAGACTCACTCTTTCACAATAACAGCATGGAGGAAACCACTCCCCATGATTCAATTACCTCTACCTGGTCCTGCCCTTGACATGTGGGGGTTATAACAATTCCAGGTGAGATTTTGGTGGGGACACAGAGGCAAATCATATCATTCCACCTATGCCCCCTCCAAAATCTCATGTCCTCACATTTCCAAACACAATCATACCCTTTCAGTAGTCCCCGCAAATCTTTTTTTTTTTTTTTTTGAGATGGAGTTTCAATCTGTTGCCCAGGCTGGAGTGCAGTGATGCGATCTTGGCTCACTGCAAGCTCCGCCTCCCAGGTTCATGTCATTCTCCTGCCTCAGCCTCCCAAGTAGCTGGGACTACAGGCACCCGCCACCACGCCCGGCTAATTTTTTGTATTTTTAGTAGAGACGGGGTTTCACCATGTTATCCGGGATGGTCTTGATCTCCTGATCTTGTGATCCGCCCGCCTTGGCCTCCCAAAGTGCTGGAGTTACAGCCCTGAGCCACTGCGCTTGGCCTAGTCTCCCCAAATCTTAATGCATCCCAGCATTAACCCAAAAGTCGAAGTCCAAAGTTTCATCTGAGAAAGGACTCAAGGCAATTTCCTTTTGCTTTGAGTCTCTAAAATCAAAAGCAAGTTAGTTACTTCCTAAATACAATGAGGGACAGGCATTGGGTAAATATAGCCATTCCAAATGGGAGAAATTCTGCCAAAACAAAGGAGACACAGACCCTATGCAAGTCTGCAATCCAACAGGGCAGTCGTTAAACCTTAAAGTTCCCTAATAATATTCTTTGACTCCATGTCTCACATCCAGGTCATGCTGATGCAAAAGGTGGCCTCCCATGGCCTTGGGCAGCTCTGCCCCTGTGGCTTCGCAGGGTACAGCCCCCTCCCGACTGCCTTCACAAGATGGTGTTGAGTGTCTATGGCTTTTCCAGGCACACGATGAAAGCTGTTGGTGGATCTAGCATTCCATGGTCTGGAAGACAGTGGCCCTCTTCTCAATGTTCCACTAGGCAGTGTCCCAGTGGGGACTCCGTGTGGGGGCTCACATGCTCCATTTTCCTTCTGTACTGCCCTAGCAGAGGTTCTCCTTGTGGACTGTGTCTCCACAGCAAACTTCTGCTGGATATCCAAGGGTTTCCATACATCCTCTGAAATCTAGGCAGAGGTCCCTGAACCTCAATTCTTGTCTTCTGCACACCTGCAGGCCTAACACCACATGGAAACCACCAGGGCTTGGGGTTTGCACCCCCTGAAACAATTACCTGAGCTATATATTGGCCCCTTTTAGCCGAGCAGCTGGGACAAAGGGCACCAAGTCCCTAGGCTGCACACAGCAGGGGGGCCCTGAACCCTGCCCAGGAAACCAATTCCCCCTGGTAGGCATCCAAGCCTGTGATGGGAAGCTCTCTTACTTGGCCTGGAGGCATTTTCCCCTTTGTCTTGGTGATTAGCACTTGGCTCCTCATTACTTATGCAAATTTATGCAGCTGGCTTCAATTCCTCTCCAGAAAATGGGAGTTTTCTATTGCATCATCAGCCTTCAAATTTTCCAAAGTTTTGTGCTCTGCTTCATCTTGAATGCTTTGCTACTTAGAAATTTCTTCCGCCAGATACCCTAAATCATCTCTCTCAAGTTCAAAGCTCCGCAGATCTCTAGGGTAGGGGCAAAATGCTGCCAATCTCTTTGCTAAAGCATAGCAAGAGTCACCTTTATTCTAGTTCCCAACACGTTTTTTATCTCCATCTAAGACCACCTCAGCCTGGACTTCATTGTGCATGTAACTGTCAGCATTTTGGTCAAACCCATTCAACGAGTCTCTAGAAAGTTCCAAACGTTATTACATCTTTCTGTCTTCTTCTAAGCCCTCCAAGCTGTTCCAATCTCCGTCTGTTACCCAGCTAGTTCCAAAGTTGCTTCCACATGTTTGGGTATGTTTACAGCAGTGCCCTACTATCTCAGTACAATTTACTGTATTAATTCATTCTCATGATGCTATGAGACTGAGTAATTTATAAAGAAAAGAGGTTTAATTGACTCACAGTTCTGCATGACTGAGGAGGCCTCAGGAAACTTACAATCATGGCAGAAAGCACCTCTTCACAAGGCAGGAGGAGAGAGAAAGACTGCCAGCAGTGGAAATGAATGCCCAACGCTTATAAAACTTTCAGATATCCTGAGACTCACTCACTATCACGAGAACAGCATGAGGGAAACTACCCCCATGATTCAATTACTTCCACCTTGTCCTGCCCTTGACACTTGGAGATTATTACTATTCAAGGTGAGATTTGGGTGGGGACACAGAGCCAAACCTTATTACTGGGACTCCAGTATTATGTTGAATCAGACTGGTGAGAACAGGCATCTTTGTCTTGTTCCAGTTCTTAGAATACTTTCAACTTTTCTCCATTCAGTATGATATTGGTTGTGGGTTTGTCATAATGGTTCTTATTGCTTTGAGGTATTTTCCTTTTATGGCTCCTTATTTCATTGAGGTCTTTTATCATGAAGGGAAGTTGGATTTTTATTAAACGCATTTTCTGCATGTGTTGAGATGATTATATGATTTTTGTTTTTAATTTGGATTGTGTAATATATCCTATTTATGTATTTATTTATGTATTTGTGTATTTCTTTATTTAAAGACAGCATTTTGCTTTCTCACTCAAGTTGGAGAGCAGTGGTACAATTATAGCTCACTGCAGCTGCAAGCTCCTGGGCTCAAGTGATTCTCCTACCTCAGTCTCTGGAGTAACTGGGTCTACTGGCATTTTCCACCGTGCCTGGCTAATGTGTTTCTTTATTTTTTATTTTTATTTTTGAAGAGGTGGGCGTCTTACTATGTTGCCTAAGCTGGCCTTGAATTCCTGACCTCAAGCCCTTCTTTCAACTTGGCATCCCAAAGTGGAGTCCCAGTAATAACGTTTGGTTCTGTGTCCCCACCCAAATCTCACCATGAATAGTAATAATCCCCCAGTGTCAAGGGCAGGACCAGGTAGAGGTAATTGAATCATGGGGGTAGTTTACCACATAATCCTGAGATTATGACATTTATTGATTTGTATATGTAGATTCATCCTTACATTCCTAGCATAAAACACACTTGATCATTATATATTATCCTTTTGATGTGTCATGACTTAATTTATTAATATTTTGTTGAGGATATTTTCATCTATGCTTTTCAAGGATATTGGCCTGCAGTTTCCTTTTATTGTTGTGTTGCCCTCTGGTTTTGTTATCAGGATGTTACTGGCCTCATAGAATTATTTAGGGATACTTTCCTGTTCTTCAACTTTTTGTAACAATTTCAGGATAATTGGTGTTAGTAGAATTTGGCTGTGAATACACCTGATCACGGGCTTTATTTTGTTTGATGATTATTTTTGTTAATGATTCAATCTCACTACTCGTTATTGTTCTGCTCAGGTTTTATATTTTTTCCTGGTTCAATTTTAAGAGAATGTAAGTTTCTAGGAATTTATCCATTTCCTCTAGGTTTTCAAGTATGCAAGCTTTTACTTCTTCATAGTAGTCTCTGATGATCTGTCATTTTTCTGTGGAATCATTTGTAATGTCTCCTTTTTTATTTCTGATTTTTATTTGTATCTTTTGTTAGTCTAGCTAATGGGTTATCAATTTTGTTTACATTTTCAAAGAGCTATTTTCTCATGTTGATTTTTCATACTTTTTTGTTCTTTATTTCATTTAGTTCTGCTCTGATATTTATTTCTTCTGCTAATTTTTTTTGGGGGGGTTGCTTTTCTTTCTCCTTGAGGTGTGATGTTAGGTTGATAATTTGTAAGCTTTCTAAATGTTTGAAGTAGGCAGTTAATGGTATAAACTTCCCTCTCAGCACAATTTTTGTCTGTCTCATAGATTTCGATAGGTAGTGGGTCCATTTGCACTTGTTTTAAGAAATTTCTAGATTTCCTTCTTAATTTCTTCCTTAAGCCAACGATTGCTCAAGAGCATGTTGTTTAATTTCCATATATTTGAAGTTTCCTTAGTTTTTCTTTTCAATGATTTTTAGTTTTATTCCATTGTGATCTGAGAAGATGCTCTATATGAATTTGAATTTTAAAAATTTGTTGAGACTTGTTCTGTGGCCAGGTATATGGTCTATCTTGGACACTGTTCCATGTGCTGATGAGGAAAAGGAATATTCTGTAGTTGTCAGATAGAATATTCTATAAATGGTTCTCCCATGTTGGGTGCTTGTATTTTTAGAATCATGATATTCTCTTGCTGAATTGATCATTTTATCAATAGTGATTGAGTTGTCTTTTTTTTACTATTTTTGATTTAAACTCTGTTGTAACTGATATAAATATGGCTACTCCTGCTGACTTTTGATTTTCGTTTGCATGAAATATCTTTTTTTCCACCTCTTTGATTCTGTATTTGTTTTTACAGGAAAGCTTCTTGTTATCAGCATATAGTTGGATCATGTTTTTTAATTTATTTCACCCATCTATGTCTTAAGTGTAGCATTTAATCCATTTACATTCCAGGTTATTGTTGACATGTGAAGTTTTGTGCCTGTCATGTTTTTTATTCCTTTTAATTGGTTTTACAGATTATTTGCTTTTTCCTTATTCTCTATGTTTCTTTATTGTTTGATAGAATTCTGTCATGTTGTCATTTGATTATTTCTCTTTCTCCTTTGTATGACTGTTTTGTAAGTGTTGTGAGTTTTATACTTCCATGTGTTTTTATGATGGTGAATAACGAAGTTTTGTTTCCATGTTTAAAACTCTTTTGAACATTTAATGTATGATCAATATTGTGGGGAAGAATTCTCTGTGTTTGCTTGTCTGGGAAATATTTTATTTTTCCCTAACTTATGAAGCTGCTTCTTGTGGATGAAAAATGCTTGTCTGGCAGTTTTTTCTTCTTTAGTACTTTGAAAATGTCATACCATTCTCTTCTGGCCTGTAACATTTCAGGTGAGAATTCTACTTTCTGATGGGGATTCCTTTACAGATGACTAGATGTTTTTCTCTTTCTGATTTTAAAATTATTTATTTCCTGTTGATTTTAGATATTTTGACTATAATATGGTGTGGTGAAGTCCTTTTCGCAATGTATACTCTTGGAGATTGCTAAGTCTCCTTTAGATGTCTGACACTCTTGCTAGAAATGCAAAATCTCCATAAATTACTTCCTCATATAGGTTTTCTAGACTTTTGGTTCTTTCTTCTTCCTCAGAAGCACAGATAATTCTTAAGTTTGGTTGCTTTATGTACTTCAAAATATGTTATAGTCTTTATTCATTCTTTTAATTTTTTTTTTTTTTTTGACTGACTGGATTATTTCAAAAGACTGGTCTTCATGTTATGAGACTTTTCCTTCTGCTTGGTCTTGTCTATTACTGAAATATTCAAGTGTACTTTATATTTCCTTCAATGAACTTTTGGGTTCTAGAATTTCTGTTTTTTTGTTTGTTTTTGTTTAAAAAAAAACAAAAACAAAAAAAACCGGTGTCTGTCTCCTCGGTAAATTTCTCATTTATGTCCTGAATTGATTTTCCAATTTATTTGCATTTGTTTTCAGATTTCTCTTGCATGTCATTGAGCTTCTCTAAAATTAACATTTTGAATATTTTATCTGTCATTCAATAATTTCTTTGTGATTCATTTCTTTTCCTGATCATTTTTTTATGGTTTTATTGTGTCATATTTCCTTGCTTATCATGCTTCCTGGGGTAACAGTAGCTTTTCCAAGTTTTTGAAACTGCTTTTATACAAGAAAACTTTGCTGAAAATGTATATATGTTATTGGTTGAGTCAGATACTTTGGCTTTGACTTTGGGTGGCCCATGGTAATCTATACAATATTTTCTGTAATATACAGGGTCATTGGTATCTGTGATTTCCTCCATGGGTTACGATACAGTTATGTGTTAAGCCTGTGCTGAAATTTTGCTGTAGAAATGGGATGCGAGATAGACCATTCTTCAGGCAGTAGTGATGGCGTCAATAGGCTGAATCTGCCTGTTCTTAGTCCCCAGAGCAGCTTACACAGGCACCAGTGTTCATGAGCCCTGAAGGGCCAATTTGTGGGCCTCCAGGTAGCTTGTTTGGATGCTGGTAATAACAGTGGTAGACCATGCATTTGGGCAGGTTCCCAGGACCCCTGGACTGCTGGTGTGATGTGACTAAATAAAGTAGTGAAGATGGAGCAACCCACTTGAAATCAAGTGGTTTGCGCTCGTGTTGCTGGTGCCTGCAATTGGTTGTGGAGGCTCGTTCCCCTGGCCTGCTGGTAGCACATGTGGGTGGGTGTCATCTGTTGTGGTATTGGTAGATTGGGTCAGTATGACTTCAGACTCTGGAAGCAGCAATCAAGTGCCAGCAATAATAAACTTGGCTGGGAAACTTCCTGGGTCCTGCGTGGCGTGCTTGAGTGCTGGGGATATGGGTCTAGGCAAGGAGACATTTCCTTGAAAGTAGTGACTTCAGGTGCTGTGTGTGATAAGCAAAAGTGGGGTTGTCCTCATGCCACCAGTGGAATTCTCAGGAATGGACTGTCATGGCTGTGCTGTAGACCTGCCATCAGGGAGGGTGGGGCTCCTTATAGCTGGAGGGGCAGGTAACTCTGGAAAGTACAGCCTGTCCACATCTTGATCTCACAGCAGCTGTAGCAGGGGAGAGGGAATTGTTTTAGGAGTGCGTTGAATTGTCCAGTCTCCTCCCGCTTCAGCCAGGTGGCAGATGCAGCAGAGTCAGCTCAAACTCTGCCCAGTGGTGGGGCACAGCCCAGTGTTACACTCTCAAAATTGCACCAGGTGTGGGTCCATAACCAGAGAGAGTGGCGCACCTCTCAGGTGAGCAGCATGGATAAGAAGCTGCAGGAAGTGAAGTCTGCTTATGCCTCAGTCTTACAGCAGCCTCAAGTAGGGTGGTGGAGATTGTTCTAACGGTGTGTGGGAGCACTCAGTTTCCCAGATCCTTCCTCAGTCCAGTGTTGGCAATGGCAACAGCCTTGTCAGTGCTGCCTCGGAGCAGGATCTAGATCCTTGGTATCTAGTCTCTCAGAATGGTTCCAGGTTGAAGCTGCTCTGAGATTGGAAGCCTGTGGGATTTTGGGTGGATTCCCTTTCTGGAGCAACACCTCTGTGCAATCACTAGGCAACTCCCTATGTTAGGTCCAAGGCCTGTGTTGATTGATGGGTTCTTCTATAAGCCAAGATTGCTAAAGTCTGTTGCAGGAGTGTGGAGTCCTGGGGAGTTTCTCCCTTTCCTTTTCCCCATGTCCAGGAGCTTTTCTTGGTCCCCAGCAAGCCCCCATCCTGGTAAGCTGCTTCAAACCCTCTCATTACTTGCTTTGGGGTTTCCCATGAGTCTCTGTTGAATTTTAGTGTTCTCTTTTAGACAGTCTGTTTGAAATGTGAATATGTACTCACTGTTCTTTAAATTTTGTTATCCTAGCAGTTTTACATAATAAAACAAATGTTTAAATTTGTATAACTCATTACTTTACAAAATATCTTAGTTTAATTCACCAGGTCTTTTATATCATTTTTACCATGTAGGTAAACTGTCTTTCCAAATATGCATTATCAGAATATTTAACATTTAATTATTAGAAGTAAATGTCTTCACTATGAAATTTGATTTCCTTCTGACAAATCCACTATGAATTAAGAAAAGTCACAGTGGCCTTTCCCAAAACCTCTTTGCTGTGTATACTATAATCAATTTAAAACACACCTAAAGAAAAACAATACTCAAAATTTGAAAGATGTAGTATGAGACTAGGGCACATTATAAAAAGGGTCCAAAATTTGTGTTTAGTTATATAAAACTTGTGAAAATTTACAGAAAGAGCTATCAAATTATTTTGAAATGTTTACATTACTCATATTGTCATTTTTTTCTTTCAGATCAAAATTACCTTTTGATATAGTTTGGATATTTGTCCTCACCCAAATCTCATGTTGAAATGTAAACAATGTTGGAGCCTGGGCTTGGTGGAAGGTGTTTGGATCATGAGGGTGGATCCCCCATGAATGGCTTGGGGCATCTCTGTGGTGAAAAGTGAGCTCTCACTCTGAGTTCACACAAGATCTAGTTGTTTAAAAGGCTGTGGCACGTGCCCCATCACATTCTCTTGCTCCTGCTCTGGTCATGTGATGTGTCTGCCCCCACTTCACCATCCACCATAAGTAAAAGTTTCCTGAGGCCTCCCCAAAGCAGGTGCCAGTGATATGCTTCCTGCACAACCTGCAGAACCATGAGCCAATTAAACCTTTTTCCTTATAGGTTCCCCTTTTTCAGGTATTTGTTTATAGCAATGCAAGAAATGCCTAATACAGAAAACTGGTACTGAGGGATACAACATTGTTGTAAAGATACCTTGAAATGTGAAGCCAACTTTAGAACTGGGTAATGGCCAGAGGTTGGAAGAATTTGGAGGGCTCAAAATAAGACAGAAAGATGTGGAAAAGTTTGGTACTTATTAGAGACTGATTAAATGGTGGTGACCAAAATGCTGATGAGGATATGGACAGTAAAGTCTAGGCTGCTGAGGTCTCAGATAGAAATGAGGAATTTATTTGGAACTGGAGCAAATTTCACATGTGTTATACCTTAACAAAGATCCTGGTTTGCATCCTGTTCATGCCCTAGGGATCTGTGGAAGTTTGAACTTGAGAGTGATGACCTAGGGTATCTGGCACAAGAAACTTCTAAGCATCAAGGTGTTCAAGATGTGGCCTGGCTGCTTCTAACAACATATGCTCTTATGTGGAAGCAAAGAAATAATGAAAAGTTGGAACTTATATTTAAACAGGAAGCAGAGCATTAAAGTTTGGAAAATTTGCAGCCTAGCTATGTGGCAAAAAAAGGAAAAAGCTTTTTTGGGAGAGAAATAAAAGCAGGCTATGGAGCAACCATTTGCTAGACATATTTGCATAACTAAAAGAAAGCTAAGTGCTAATATCCAAGACAATGAGAAAAAGACCTCAAAGGTATTTTATAGAACTTCATGCAGCCCCTTCATCACAGGCCTAGAGGCCTAGGAGGGAAGAATTATTTCTTGGGCCAGGCCCAGGGCTCTGCTGCCCTGCACAGCCTTGGGACACAGCTCCCTGCATCTCAGCTGCTCTAGCTCCAGCCTCAGCTCAAAGGACCCCAGATAATGTTCTTGCCACTACTCCAGAGGACACAAGCCACCATATCCCTTGGCAGCTTCTGTGTGGTGTTAATACTACAGACACACAGAATGCTTGAGTGAATGAGACTTAGCAGCCTTTGCTAGGTTTCAGAAAATGTATGAGAAGGCCTGGATGTCCAGGCAGAAGCCTGCTGCAGGGGCAGAGCCCACACAGAGAACCTCTACTAGGGCAGTGCAGAGGGAAAATATGGGATTGGAGCCTTGACACAGAGTCCCCACTGGGGCACTGCCTAGTGAAGCTATGAGAAAGGGGCCACTGGCTCCAAGACCCTAGAATGGTAGATCCACTGGCAGTTTACAACTTCAGTATGGAAAAGCCACAGATGCACAACAACCTATGAGAGCAGCACAGGGTCTGAACTCTGTAAAGCCACAGGGACAGAGCTGCCCAAGGACTCAGGAGCCCACCACTTGCATTAGTGTTCCCTGGAGTTAAGGGCAGTTGGGACATGGAGTCAAGGGAGATTATTTTGTGGGATGTGGGACATGAAGTCAAGGGAGATTATTCTGGAGCTTTAAGATTTAATGACTGCCCTGCAGGGTTTTTAACTTGTGCAGGGCCTTTCTTTCAGCTGATTTCTCTCTTTTGGAACATGAATGTTTACCCAATGCCTATACCCCTGTTGTATCTTGGAAGTAAGTAATTTGAATTAATTGATTTTAAGTAAGCAATTAGTTTTATAGGCTCATAGGTGGAAAGGACGTGCTTTGCCTCACATGAGACTTTGGACTTTGGACTTTTGAGTTAATGCTGAAATAAGCCAAGACTTTTGGGGACTGTTGGAAAGGCATGATTGTACTTTGCAATGTGAAAAGGACAAAAGATTTGGGGGAGTCTAGGGGTGGAATGATATAGTTTGGATATTTGTTCCTGCTCAAATCTCCTATTGAAATGTAATCCCCAATGTTGGAGGTGGGACCTGATGGGAGGTGTTTGGATTATGGGGGCAAATCCCTTGTGAATGTCTCAGGCCATTCCTCTGGTGATAAGTGAGCTCTCACTCTGAGTTCACATGAGATCTGGTTATTTAAAAATGTGTTGCACCTACCTCCCCACCCTTGTTCCTGCTCTAGCCATATGATATGCCTGCTCCTGCTTCAACTTCCATGAGTAAATACTTCCTGAAGTCTCTCGAGAAGCAGATATGAGTGCTATTCTTCCTGTGCCTCCTGCAGAACCATGAGCCAATTACATCTCTTTTTTTATAAATTACCCAGTATCGGGTATTTATTTGTAGGAATGCAAGAACTGCATAAGACATCCTTTTTGCCATATCATTTTTTAAAATCCCTGGGATTAAAAAAAAAGCAAGCTGTGATATTGAAACATGTTTTCAGTGTCCTTCTAAACACATGCCACTCTTCTTTAGCTTGGTTTATGTTAAGCTGATGCCTGTGCTAATGCTTGTCACTGATGATCATAATACTTGGATCACTAATTCCACTGGAAGCTCGTCTTCTAGTATATTCTTTGAATAATAGGATTATATGATGCATAGAATATATCAAGTTAATAAATGACTGGCTATACAAATCATACTTATTTCTAACATTTAGTATTTCTAGACAAAGGTCCTAGGAGCAACTTTTAAAATATTTTTGCACTTCAGTTTTCCTTTCTGCAAAATGGATCTTGCTTTCTTTATACTTTACTTCTATATTTGCATATAAAGTTTATATTTAAATTATAGTTTACATCTGAAAACTGATTAGGCTAATCTGTAAGCCATGTTAACTTTTCATTTCAATTCAAACAAGTCAATTTGTCATTTGCTGGCAGGCTTATTTGTTAACAATTAATTGAATCAAATGAAGCCACTGGTATCTGGTTTAAAAAATTTGTTGGTTCATTCATATTTTTTGTTTTCTACTCATTGAATCACTATTGTGTATCAGGTAGTGCTCAAGGTTTATGATTTAAATGGGAGAGACAAATAATGAACAAAATAAATAATTATATAATTCTCTATTAAGTATTTAGATAGACAAAATGAACCCGTATTTTCTCTTTTGAAAACATGGTAGAGTTTGCTTTTATGCCCTATGAGACCAGGGTTTTTGAGTTATAAAAAGAAGTGAAACTACCTATAATTATTTATATTAATCTACCTTCACATTGCTTAAAATTTTAATACTGGGTGATTTGTTAGTGTGCTATTTTTGTCTCTTATTTTTCACATTCCTAAAAAGAAAGCTATGGGATATATGCAACTGTGATTGAGTGCATACTCACAAAATACATTTATTTTCAGAATGTTACAAGTCTAGTTTTGTTTGTTTGAATGCTCATAGGCTCAAATGAACACAGAACTTGTGTACTTATTCATGAACTTAATATTTGCTTAATCAGGTAATGTTGAATGTTAGGATGAAAGAAAAACTTCTAATTTCTATAATGGACTTACACATTCAGTGTTTCAGATTTTATAATTTTGGGGCCAGCATCCAGTGATATGCCTAAAAACCAGCTCTCCAAAAACAAAACAAATCAAAATAAGAAGAAAACTGTTATTTATAACATTTGCCAATTTTCTTGGTGTAAATATTTCTATCATGGCAGATTTCAGGTTACCAACAGCTTAACAACTGGTTCACAAAATTAATGAATATTTAACAATTGGCTCTAGCTTGAGCAGGTCCAAGGCAGCAGCCTCCTTTAAAAATATTATACTAAATATGAAATGGGTATCACTTCAGACTCTCCATGACAACCTTTTCTTATATCTATTAAGCAAAGCAAACAACAAAAACTTTTCCAACCAGTTTACTTTTCAATACCTTCAACAAAGCATAACACATTAACTAAGTGTTTGAAAATTCTCTATAAAAGTGAATGAATAAAGTTTGTTTACCAGTTTAATTTATACCACTTTAACAGAGAATGGTATTAAATTGGAAGGGAGTTTAGCTTAATTGCATTTAGATCATTTTTTATCAGCATGTAAATATTGGTTAAAAAAAAGTTTGGTGATTAGAAGTGTGGATGCCTACAAATATCCTCAAATAGTGAAAGCTACCAAAAGGGAAAATACACCTGGCTAAGTCTTTTTCATTTTAGGTCTCAGAAGTGATATAACTTTTAGAAGCTTATATTCCAAAGAAAATATGTATTTCTTACATAGTCTGATAGATTTCCTTGCCTCCATGGATTTAAATAATTAACAGTGCATCTTAGATGCATAGGATATATCTACTATAGCAACACTGCCCATAATGGTAGCCATTAGGCATATGTGGGTATTTTAACTTAAATAAAAATGTAAAATTCAAACTTCAGTTACCAAATTAGTCACATTTCAAGTGCTCAATAGCCGCATGTTATTTGTGGCTATTGTATTAGAGAGCACAATTATAGGATGTTTTCATCATTGTAGAAAGTTCCATTGAACAGAACTCCATTAAATAGGGTGAATGGAAGGTCTAGAACCATCCATAATTTTGAGAACAAAGAAGGATAATAAAGATTTAAAAATCAGCAAGCGTCTGGAAATTATACTTTCAGTTACCCAGAAAGGACAGCTACTGTTGACTTTTGGCTTATTGTACTATTATCTTCATCACTTTCTGTTAGAAAACAGAATTCACTGATTTAGCAAATGTTGAATGTATGCAAAAGACTCTGTCATATTGCTTTGTCCAAAACACAGAAAAGAAACAGACATAGATAGGCTCCACCCCCAAAAGGACCACTTCTGGCTAGAGCCATCATAATTTGTTAGTTAAATAAGATGCATTCAGAAGCAGATTTCATTAGAGGTAGTATAGTACAATTGCTATCTGCCTAGATTTGAATCCTGGTTTTACCATTCCTTGTTATGTGACTTTAGGCAAATTAATTAACCCACCTGTGTCTCAGATTGCCTCATGGTCCCAATGAAATGGGGATGATAATTGTACCTACTTCATAGTGTTAACAGAAGCCTAAGTGACATAAAGCATGTTAACACATTTAGAGTAATGTTTGGCACCTACTAAGTGCACAGCATGTTTTAACCAATATTTTACATTGAAGAATCCATACAGAAATAGTAGTAAGTAGAAAACCATATTGTGGCCAAAAACTAGCATGAGATAGAAGTAGCTTCCTCTATGTAGGTTCTTCTGTATGTTCTCTCACCAGTAATGGTACAAAGGGAACCTCCACCTTTAAATTCACCTACAGTTATTGGCCTACAGCATTGATTTACCTGTGATAGTTGCCTTGATTTGATACCCCAGAATAAAGATTAGGAGCCTGATGGGGGCTGGAGAAGGGTGCCCAATTAAATATCAAATTTGATCTGGTTGGTGTTTAATTTTAAATAATATTTGAATGTTTATATGTGAATTATTTAGTATAGTTTGCACCGTGGGCACCTACAATGCATATGAAAACATACATATGCCTTCCTTTCATCCCCAGTGGGGTACATCAGGCAGTCAATAAATATTTGTTGCATGAGTGAATGAAAGCTAAAGGAGTCACTTTAGATATTAAACTTTGGGGAGTGTTTCCAACATAAATTATTATTACTAATACAGACTTTAAATCCAAAAGTGGAAAAGACGTTACAAGTTGCAAATAAATGTTTCTTGTTGTTTTTTGTCAGTAGATAGTTTGGGAATATTGCTACACAAGGCACATGGTAAATTTTAGTTCTGGCTCAGATCCCTTTGGTGTTGGCTCAACTATTAGCATGTGTTGCTAATAAATAATATAGCTATAACATGAATTGGAATTGCATTATGATCATTAGGCTTGCAAGACTATTAATCCTTAAATTATATTATTGAATGCGGCAAAATCATGAAGACAAAAATAGGTCAAATACCTTACTGGTATGGAATTCTATTCCCTGTTTGACATTTAAGTGTCTTACAATACATTTTTCTCTATTTGTGGGAAACTGTGTAATATCAGTGTGCCATAGCTTTTTTCTGATAACACATTTAAGAAATTTAAGTTGGAAGCTGTTATTTGGCAGTTTACCAACACCATCTGATTAGCTCTGTTTCTTGTTTGGCTGAGCAGCTGGCGATTAATGAATTGATAGGAAATGGTCACACGGCAGTGGCATTAGCATGTGAACATCTGGTATTAAAATTAGTCAACACAGAGAGGTTTTTGTGTGATAATTCAAATTCACTGACAAAAATCACTACTTGGGTCTCAGTCTAAGTGCTCTGTGGAAAGAGAAAGCTATTACTATCTCAGAGCATGAGATGAAGATGCATTGAGTGGGCATTAAGGGTTGTTTGTGTTTGTTTGTTTGTTTGGGTGGGTGGCAGAGTAACAAGCCCACAACATAACTTGGAAACCATGCATTTTTCCCATTGAACTATCCATTCTCCCACTTGAAGGTATTTTAGGCTATGGTCAGATATTATGGCTGATTCCCTTAATCTGTGAGCCTTTTCCAGGACAGGTTCATCACATTAAAGAGAGGAGAGGATTCTTTGTTCAAACACCACATCGGTCACACATAGGTTGTGTGTATTATTTTCCACTCTCATGCTTACGTATTCCAGCTGCACCCCCAATCTGGCATTATTTTTTATGCATACTATTATATTGCCTCTTCTAATTCAGGATTGCAATTATGCCTTCAAAACCACTGAAGAGTGAAAGCTCCCAATATCTAGAATATTTTTTCTGAGTGGTGAGTTTCTTAAACACTCCTTGAGAAACAAGGTAAGAGTATTGTGGACTCACTGTTTCATAGACTAATGAAATATGTATGTTGTGATAGCTTCTACCCTGGAATAGGGAGTTTAACAATTACTAAATTGCATAATTTTTCCTTTTTAACCTCAAGAGCCCTTTTTCCATTTTTTAAGTTTATGAAAACTTCGCTATATTCATCATTGTTAATTTAAATTCAATGGTAAATTGCTGATTGTAGAACACAGACCAATTCTTGAATTGTTTCATAAACATCCATAAAGTGTCATGCTTCCAAAGGTTTTTAGATAAACCAACTTTGGGCATCAAATTACCCCCCCTATTTAGTGGTAAGCCAAGTTGGTAATAACAAAGAGCAAATTTTTATTTTACCGTCTCTGGTTTTATTATTAAAGTCTTTCAAGTTACAATCTGTTCTGTTTCTGCAGAACTCTGGTGACAACACAGAAGAAGCATATCAATTAAATATGAAATATCAAGACGAATACATGAATAAAATATTCAGCATTCAAATAAACTTCCAAAAGCCACTCTTCAGCAGCAAAATGCCATTAAATCCTTGAGGAACTCATTAATAGATTAACATTTGGAAGAGTAATTACAATGAGAGTTGAAGTCAAACTAAATAAAAATAAGACATATATTACATAATTCTACTGAATTCTTGAAAGAAATCAATATAATAAAATATCAGAGGCAATTCAATGTTGACACAGTTGTTTTTAAAAGGCAATGGAACATGTGCACATACATATTACTACATGGTAGAGATACTTAACACAAATGTGTTAATACTTCGTAAATTCTGTGTATACTTCCATATTTCCAAGAATGCAAAACAATATATTGAAATGAAATAAATGACCTCTGTGAACATGGTCAGAGTTGATACTTTAGTGCCAATAAACTGAATCCTAAGCCAAATTGACTGTGATAAAAAACTCAGTTTTCTAAACATTGTCCCATCCTTTATGAAGGTTCAACTGTACTTTCAAATACTTTGATATAATGGGCATCATTTTTAACCATTTCTGATATACCTCTAAAGAAAACGAACTGGTATAGTAGAAGAAGGGATTATGTGTACTAATTAATAACATTTTCTATAACAACTTATTCTTTTTAAGCAAAGTCCTTGAACTATGTAAGTACACATCAGAATCTGAGTTATTATTGAAGATAGTATTACTAATTACCGGGAAAAATAGGAATTGTGAGAATATATACATTTTGGAAATCTCTGTCCTTTGCTACTTTGGATTTGGAGAAGACTTCTGTGGTTCATAGGAGCTACAGTTGTTTTCGATGGAGCATAAATTAAATATGCAAAAAGTAACAGGGTTGTAAAAGTCATAAATGCCATGTAAATGAACTTATCAATGAGTAAAAATGATTGGGGTTTTAGATTTGCAAGTTTCCTTTTTAAATGTGCTTATTGATTTGTTGCAAATACTGTTAACCCCGTATTTGGCAAATGGTGAAAACATTATCGCTTGTGTTCTCATTTGTAATAAAACAGATTAACTTGCTGTGAAATTTTAACTAGGCTGAGACACAACAGTAGCCACCTAATGAACCAAAGCATATTGCAGTTAAGTAGCTAAATAGATGCATACTTATTATAGGGCTAAGAAATGGATCTGTTTACTTGCAAAGAAGAAATTGTTCATATAATTATTCATTATTTTAGGAGAACTTAAACATTCCACTTCCACAGAGATTAAAAAAAACACAACACCTAATTCTTAATCAATATAAGACACTGCATTCACATAACAAGGTTTGCGTGGTGTAAAAAGTCTGACTTCTGTGCTGCCTTAGAAAAATAACAACGGACTGAACCTTGGTCGAATTTGGTAAGTACAGGCTACAAAATCTTAAAGGAGAAAATTTGCTTCATGCAAAATATTACTGTCACTCTTAATAGTCACCTTCTAAATTATGTTCTCAAAGTTAGTTCATTGTTTCACATAAGATGCTGCTGAAAATGCAAAGAAGGAGTTTCAGTGTAAATTATTGGAGTTTATATTGTTTGATCCTATGCTAATTTTAAATATGTTAGAGGAATCCACTATTTTTTCTTAATATGAGTTAATATCAATTTCATTTTTGTTAACATTCATGATATTTTCTATTCATATAGGTGTTCTTATGATTTTTATGTATTCATAATGAGAACTCAGCTTTTATTAGGGGGAGTGAGCAAGGCCAAGTATCACTGTCAGTTGGACTCTCTTGTTTATTAAACCGTGAAACTGCATGGATCACTCAAAAATTGTTTATTTTTATTACAGCAGCATGCATTGCTGTATATGTGATGCCAGTTTGCTATTACACAGTGATTTTCCTTTTGTCAGTTTTATTTTTTCACAATAACTGCTGCACTTTGTCCCTCTCCATTCATTCAGAGGTCCATTAGAGATAAATATAGTTCATTGAATTACACATATTTAAAGGACATTTTCAGTGTTGGAATTCAAACACAAATAGCAAATGCTCTGCAGTTTTTGCACATATTTTGGCGTGGAATCAGTGAGACACAATGATGAAAGACAAAAAAAAAAAAGGCCACATATATTAAATTCCTTTCACTGGTGTGTGTGTGTGCGCGTGTGTGTGTGCGCATGTACACACATGCACACACACACGCACACACATACTATTTAAATAATATATTTTAAAGCATTATAGTTTAAGTTGAATTTCACAACTGATAAACTACAAGTTTATTTTTCAAAATTGAAAGCGTATGATAGAAGGGCTGTATGGATATTGCTTTCAGTACCCGTACCATCCCTCCAAAATGTGAATAGAATGATTAGGGGAAAAAACTTGATTCTTTTCTTCTGCTTTGCTTCTATATTTCTTTTTATTTTTCCTGGCAGACATTATGTGACAAGCAGATATTTTCCTGCATACTAAATATAAGAGAAATGTATCAGTATTCTACTCTGTTTGGAAACATTGTTTTGGAGGCATGACAACAGCTATAAAGTCCTTAACATGTAATATACATTTAAAATTGTTGGTATTTAATTAGCATAAACTACAGGTAATATACTCAAAGTCTATTCATTTCACTAAAGTTATTGGATGTTAATGAAATGCTAAGCAATAATGTAAAGCAAAATTTAACAATATGCATACTACATTGATGACCGTATTAGTGTTCTATTGTTGCTATAACAAATTGCCACAAATTTAGTGGTTTAGCACAGTGCAAATTTATTATCTTGGGGTTCTGTAGGTCAGAAGTTGGACATGAGTTTCACTAGGCTAAAAGCGAGGTGTGGTCAAGGTGTGCTGCATTTCTTTCTAGAGGCTCCAGAGAAGAATCTCTTATCTATTTTCTTTTCTTCTTTTAAAATAATTTCAACTTTTCTTTTAGATATACGGGATACCTGTGCAGGTTTTTTTACATGGATATATTATGTGATGGTGAGGTTTAGGGTACTAATGGTCCCGTCACCTAGGTAGTGTCTATAGTGTCTAATAGGTAGTTTTTCAGCCCTTCCCCTTTCCCTCTCTCCCCCTCTAGAAATGCCCAGTGTTTATTGTTAAAGGCCACTCACATTTCTTTGCTCATGGCTCCCTTCTTCCATCTTCAAAGCCAGCCATGTTGCATCTCTGTGACAATTCCTCTGCAATCATTTCTCCTTCTGACCCTTCTTTTCTGCCTGTGTCTTCCACAGTTTAGAATCCTGGTGATTAGACTGGGTCCACTAAGATAATCCAGTATAATCTCCCTATTCCACAATTCTCAATTGCATCTGCAAAGTCCCTTTGGCCATGTGAAGTAACAAATTCACAGGTTCTTAGGATTGAGATGTGGATTGGAGATTTTAAGTTGGGGAGGTGGCATCATTGTGCCTACTGCAATGCCAGACATTGGATAATGTTAACTACTACTAATGAAATAATAAATTTTAACTCTCATGCTATTACTTTTGCATTAAACAAACAGTTTTTAGGGGGGTTATTTGGGCTTCTCATGCAAAATCAATGTGGAAATGTACAAGCACATATTTGACAAATTATTTCTTAATGTTATGGTGATTAGAATAATGATGTGATTACAGATAATTAGCCACAACATTTAATTGAAGAAATTTATTATGGATGAATTAAATATTTTATAGAACATTCTCTGTCCCAGCATGTCTATCACCCAGTCACATTTATTGAATATGTGCATAAGCACTGCAATTTGGTTCTTTTATTGATCAAATTAACTTAATGATTTCGATTTATTCATCAATTTGTGATGCATAAACACAGTGAATAGCTTCAGTGTTTTATAGCAATTTTAATAATCAGAAGTCTTGAGAGCCATAATAATTACTGAAGAAGTATGCAAAAATATTTTATTAAAATTCATTACTGAAAACTACAAAAAATCTATGGAATACTAGAAGAAGTGACCTTGATAGATAGTAGCGTTAAGTTTGAAAAAAATAATCATGTACTGTGACTATTAAAATATATATACTTTTTTGAGATGGAGTTTCGCTCTTTTTGCCCAGACTGGAGTGCAGTGGTACGACTTCGGCTTACTGCAATGTCCGCCTCCTGGGTTCAAGGGATTCTTCTGCTTCAGCCTCTCGAATATCTGGGATGACAGGTGCCTGCCACCATGCCTGGCTGATTTTTGTATTTTCAGTAGAGATGGGGTTTCACCATTTTGCTCAGACTGGTCTTGAACTCCTGACCTCAGGTGATCCACCCTCCTCGGCTTCCCAAAGTGCTGAGATTACATGCATGAGCCACCGTGCCCAGGCTATTAAAATATTTTGTTGGCAGAATTCAACATAAGTTATTAAGGTCTGAGAGGTTACAAGTGTCTAATATACAAGTATATTATTTGCATAAATTTTGTCCACACAGAAAAGCTCAACTTGTACCAGGGGCCACGATTTGTGAGTTTTATTCCAGGGCTCTCAAGTCTTTACATATGGGAGTTCTCCTTCTTAATGAGATAGGAGTATCACCCTTCAGGCCTTGCTATGAACTTTACATCAATCTAGAAGTTACAATAACAATAACCTTCAAAACACACCTACACTATTAATCATTTATGAAGTTTTTAGGAGAGCACATGGAAATTAACTTTTCTTGACCCTTTACCATATGCTTTTTTGTCTTTTTCCATAATTTAGCCCTCATTATATTTTATTAATTTCACAAGAATCAAAAATATATTTTTGTTTAAAGATATATTTTTTGAAACGTGAAGGGGAACATCACACACCGGGTCCTATTGTGGGGAGAGGGGAGGGATAGCATTAGGAGATATACCTAATGTAAATGACGAGTTGACGGGTGCAGCACAGCAACATGGCTCATGTATACATATGTAACAAACCTGCACGTTGTGCACATGTACCCTAGAACTTAAAGTATAATAAAAAAAAAGATATGTTTGTAAGACGAATTATAGTAGATGAGTACACTTTCACAATAAGTGAGAGGTCAGCATTTCAAATGTATGGACTCAACCAACATAAAAACTTGGCGCATAGATGACATTTCCTTTTGGGTTTCCTTTTGTGTCAGGAGCGGATCCCAGAGAGTCCTTCTCCTGCTCCTTCTCTGGAAGAGAATCATCGTCCTGGGAGCCAGACCTCTTCCCACTCCAGCAGCAGTGTGTCCAGTTCTCCCTCTCAGATGGATCATCACTTGGAAAGAATGGGTGAGTAACTTTTCGGAAACAGGTAATTGAAAAATATTGTTTCAGGAAATTAGTTGTTAGGAAAAATAGAGGAGAGGGAAAAGCTGGGGAAGCTGACACCTCTTTAATATAAATAGCTTTTTGAAAGTTGGTCATTCGTAATTGCTGAAACAATATGACCAACAAAATGAAACTTACATTATTAGAAATTTGTTCTCTGCAAAGATCTTCCTTTACTGTATCATTCAATCTCATGGAATTAATATGATGAACTGTTTGTAGAGTATATGTGAGTTCTATATGTGATACAATACACCTGACACAGTCACAACATCTTTTTGAATAAGGGAAGTTGAAATATCCTTTAGGCAGTTCCCCTTTTAAGAGTGAAAAAAAGTGAATCAATATAAGATTTGCCACAATCTCAACAACTTAGATCACAAATATTTAACGTGATTTCCCCTATGTTTATATATATTTTGTTGTCTCAGAAGCCTTACACCATAGACACTATTCCAGAAATTGGTTGTGATGTGGCATATTGGGAACTTTAGTCTAGCTGTAGGTCTGGCACTAACTAGCTATAACATCTTGTGTATGCCACTTAACCACGATGAGTTTCTTTACTTATTATATGGAAAAAAACCTTATCACCCTGTCTAATGCGCTGGATTATTGAGAGGTGAAATGAAACATTATGTGAAAAAAGTGCCAAGGAAGTGTGGGTGATAAAAATTACTCTTCTCTGTGTGACTTGACTTTGATTACTTATCATTTCCTGCTATCTAATTCTACTCAGGTATATAGAAGTCGACAGGTGCATTCAGCTGTAACAAATTCTCATTTAGTGTATAGTAATTACCGATCAGTTGAGTTAGGTAAAATCTTCATTAATCTTCTGTACCTACACAGTCCAATCTCCTATGTACCCATTTCTTTTTGGCAAAATGATTTTTGCTATCCCTTTAGTCTTAAAGGGGGGAAGTTCTTTAAGTGAACTGTGAATGTTTACAGCTCATAATAGCTATTGCTTTCAGCCTTTCCAAAATAATGTATTTTCTTGGGGGAAGAGAAATTTGGGAGATTAAGGAAGGTTTTAGATTTCAGAAGGATGAAGACTATCCCTTGGGGAAATTAATCCAAAACTCACTTAGCTTGTCAGTATTATATGTTTTTTGGAGCTCTTTAGCTTCATGGTGAGCATAGTGTTTCTCACATCTGGCTCCCAAATATAATCACCTATGGAGTTTTTATTAATATGGATGCTGAGGCCACATGCTCAGAGTTTGATTCACTTGGTCTGGAATAGAGCCTGGGCAGCAGTATTTTGTTTTGCTTTTCAGCATTTCTTCCGTAGATTCTTATGTTCTGCCAGGGTTAAGAACCAGTAGATCAGAGCTTGAGGCTAATGTCTCTCAGAGAGTAAGTTTAATTCCTGGAAGACCTGATAGACATCTTCTAGCTTTACTCTTTTCTCTGACATAGACTACCTGGTTGTTACAACATTGTGTACGACTGATTCAAGAAAGTCTTAGAAAGAACGAGAGTCTACAAATGAGTGACCACTAATGAATCAAGAAGCAAAAGGACACATTCTTCTGTTGGGATACCATTCATATTGATGAGAGTGGGAAGAAGGAGACAAAAAGGGGAAAGGGATAGAGAGAGAGAGATAATTATTTATTGAGTGCTGGCTAAAAAGCAGAGCACATAGGGAAATATACTTGGTAATAGATATATCATAAAAGAATGGGCAACTTATACTTAGAAGTAAAATCAAACATATCCGAAGCAATGTAATATCCTAGAAAAAAATGTTGACAGTATAGTTTACTTCTAATTACACTGGCAGTAGTTAGGCTCTATATGCACATTCCACAGTTGTCTAACAATGATACCAAGATTGTCTATAAATAAATAAAACGGCTTGAGAATTTTTACATATTACATTTACAGTTACCATATTTTATTACTAGGGCTGTATAATGTTTGAATAAAATATGACTAAAGAGAATTAAATTACAAACTCTGAAAATTAACATTTTTTCTCTTTCAATATGTTTTATAAAGAATCATAATAATTTCCAGAAAGTTATATTATCTATCAATCTTGCTCTGTTTAACAAGTTCATATGTATATATGTTTATATATTAATTATACTTTAGAACTCACACGATCAAGCAGCTTACTGATTTTTTCATTATATGATCTTCAGACCAACAAAAAAATCTTTCTACTGTTTTAGAAATAGAAGTACATAAAACTTATGTTAGTTGTTATTAGATTATATTAGCCATTTGTGTGATGTTTTCTACCTTTTTTTCTGGGTATTTACATAGAAAACTATTCAGTTACATCTCTTATTTATAGTTATGATGCCCAGCAATAGAGAGGGACTTACTGTTGTTCAGGATAATGGACTAACCATCAAAAAATTCCAAAAACATAATAAAGGTAAAATGATTTTTGCTTATTTGATACACATATAATAATCAGATACTAACTCAGTTAACACCCGTGTGCTGTATACTGCATCCACATTTCCCTTAGTAAGAATAGATTCATACTAACTTTGGATAAGTTATTTTAATAGTAGAAAACATGATGTTTATCTGAAGCTTGTTTATTTGGAAGGTTATAAATTACATATCCACCTGAAATTTATCTGTGCGTGTGGTTGGAAACTTTATCTTAAGCCTTCTTACTATGCCAGTTCAGAGACACCTGACGCCCTTTGTATTATATGTTTACTTTTTAAACTATGTTTAAATGATTCACCATTTGCTGGTTGTAGTTGACGGTTATATTTGACAAAACTGAGTTGCTGTCACACAGGGGAGCTGCTTCTGTCAATCCTTGAAAGTGATTTTTAAAATATATACTAATTTGGACATTTCAGATGAAAGCTTAGCAAGTTAGCCCATCAGGTATTTACCTGGAATACTGATACATATTATCTCAACCTGCCTTTTGATCAGCTGAGGTACATGTATCACCTCGGCATAGTATCCAGTTTTGTCTTAGGAGAGCTGTTCAAGGAAGATAAAGAATTTTAAAGTGATGCTCTCCTAATATGAAAGCTGAGTACAACTTTGTTTATAAGGCTGAAAGGGTAAGAGAAAAGGAAAATACATAATCATATGGCATAGATGATACATTGTTGCTGTCACCATGAGTTATACAGTAGCTAACATATAATTTCTCAGGTCATCCGATAGTTTATTTGTACTTCACCACAGGGTAAATTTTTCTATCTACTAAAGGTGCCCATAATATATAGAAAAAAATACTTCATGAACTGGAGAGTTAATGAAGAATATTTTCTCTTTTCTGTAAACTGAATGTGCTTCATAATTACTAGATGAGCATTTTCGTTGGAATTTGAAATAATGTATGATTTTAATTTCATTGATCTATGGTTGATTTCCTAGCCACATGTTTTGTCTTTTCTTAGCCTGACAGTGAAAGGCTATACCCTCTGGGGCTCCAAAATGCAAATGACTGATTTTGGATTAGTTGTCAGAATGAAAGTCAGGTTCATGATATTAAACTACCCAAACTCTTGCACAGGTAATGAAAGTCTAGTTATAGATGAAACTTCGTTTATAACCCAGCAACAATTTGTTCCCGAAACTTTTTTTCCCACCATCTCATGACTATTTAAAGGACACCTTGGTAGTAAAGCAGCTTTGCTAGGAAAGTCCCAAGCTGTGCATGATGCGTATAATACAATCAGAGTTGCAAACCCCATCAGTCAATATGGCATTTGGGGCTGTCCTGTGTGCTGCAGCACGCAAGTGTACACTATTGTGGCCTATGAAAAATCAGCTGGAGCGTTATTACAGGTGCACAGTAACTGATTTTCATAAAATATATAGTAGTATGCACTGGTATTTCGGAATTTCTTGCTGTGGAATGGTAGAATTTTACTTGTTTAAATCAAATAAGTTGGTCACATATCCTGATGAGGACGTTAATAAGCAAGAGTGGCATATGAAACTGCACCCCAGTTATAGTGGAAAGGTTTTTTTTAAAAATGGGATTCTCTATGTCAAGTCCTTCCAGTTATATTTGTGATGGTAAGAAAAAAACATATTTTCCTGAAATAGAGTTTAGTTATTAAAAGGGAATGAGTTAAAGTAGAAGTGTCAACATTTATTAACTGTGACAAATAAGCAGTTTATACAACTGTGGCAAACATATGTTTTCACATCTGCTTTGAGTATCATCATGATTTTAAAAATGATTTATAGCTCTGAAAATTATAAAATGCCAGCTTTGCTATTATGAAGGAATTTTCAGAACATAAAGACATATCTTTAGACTATTCATGTAGCCCACCCTTACTGTATCTGGTAAAACTGGATGACATTATAATACATGTCTCAAAGTCTGTATGACCTGAGCTTTCACGGCATTGATATCCATTTTGACTGTGCCCAATATTGTGATTTTAGTTTTGAATCAAGTATTTTGAATAAACTGACTGATCAGTCAAATAAGGCTTTTGATTTTATTTTTTCACAGACTTTGTCAAATAAATTGACCAAATTAATCACGTTATGACATTGTGTTATGTGGTCTTTAACAGTCAGTTCTGGGATTCTTTAGAGTACAGCAATTATGACTATTCACTCTAGTTTACCTGTATGGAAGCAAAGGCACAGAGTAAAATCCCCTTCCTCTGGCAGCCACTTATCTCTCATACTGCTATTGGGAATAGGGTTTCTGTGATATTTTGCACTGGGAAGTAAATGTTTTCAATAGAAAACTCTCTATGCGTAAAATGCCCCAAACACTCTGATTAATCAAGTCTGATATGCTACAGAAATAGTTGAACAATAAATTCACCACCCAGCCCAAGAATTTAGCCCATTGAAATGTTACATGTTAACTCAGAGCCTACAGATGAACAGCTAATAGTTTTAACGTCCTTTTATCACAATAATATATATATTATGTTTCACCTTGAATAAAAGCATTGTCATATTTCTTTTTTAACTTTTAAGTTCAGAGGTACATGTGCAGGTTTGTTGTATACATAAATTCTGTGTCACTTGGGTTTGGTGTACAGATTATTTTGTCACCCAGGTAATAAGCATCGTATCTGACATGTAGTTTTTCAATCCTCTCCCTCTTCCCAACCTCCACCCTCAAGTAGGCCCCATTGTCTTTGGTTCTCTTCTTTGTTTCTATGTATTCTCAATATTTATCTTCCACTTATAAGTGAAAACATGCAGTATTTTGTTTTCTGTTCCTACATTAGTTCTCTCTCTTAGCCTCCAGCCCCATCCATGTTGCTGCAAAGGACATCATCCTGTCCTTTTTTATGACTGCATAATATTCCATGGTGTATATGTACCACGTTTTTAATGGGCATTTAGGTTTATTTAATGTCTTTTGTCTTGTGAACAGTGCCACAATGAACATATGCGTGCATTATTTAGAATGATTTATATTCCTTTGGGTATATATCCAGTAATGGAATTGCTGGCTCAAATGGTGGTTCTATTTTAAGTTCTTTGAGAAATCGCCAAACTCCTTCCCCCAGTGGCTGAACTAGTTTACACCACCAGTGTATAAGCATTCCTTTTTCTCCACAACCTTGCCACCATCTGTTGTTTATTGACTTTTTAATGATACCCATTCTGATTGGTGTGAGATGGTATCTCATAGTGGTTTTGGTTTGCATTTCTCTAATGATCAATTATATTGAATATTTTTTATATGTTGCTGGCTGTATGTATGCCTTCTTTTGAAAAGTCTGTTCATGTCCTCCGTCCACTTTTTAATGAAGTGGATGCAGCCGTTTACATTTCCTACCAGCAATATATGAAGGTTTTCATTTCTCCCCACTCTCTCCAACACTTACTATTTTCTGTGATTTTGATTATAGCTGGACTAATGTTTGCGATGTATTATCTCATTTTGGCTTTGATTTGTATTCGCTGATGAATAATCATTTTGAGCATCTATTCCTGTGTTTATTGGCTATTAATATATCTTCTTTGGACAAATATCTATTTAAGTCCTTTGTCCATTTTTTAATTGGGTATTTTCATTCCTTAATTTAATTTCTCATTTGTTTTTAAGTTGTAGGAGTTCATTTTATATTATGGATACAATCTCTTTATCAGACATATGACTTATAAATATTTTATCCCATTTTTTGGGTTATCTTTTTACTGTTTTCATAGTATCCTTTGACAGACAGGTTATTAATTTTCATAAAGATCAATTTATCTATTTTTTTTGACACATGTGCTTTTGGTGTTGTATCTAAGAACGCTTTGCTCTTACACTTAGATCTGTACTCCCCTTTGAGTTAATTTTTGTTGTGTTAAATAGGGGACCAACTTCACTATCTTGCATTTGAATATTCGATTATCCTAGCACTGTTTGTTTTAAACATTTCCGCATTGAATTAAGTAGGCACCCTCATCAAAAATCACTTCTCTGTAAAACTAAGCATTGATTTCTAGACTCTCAGTTCTGTTCAATTATCTACATGTCTATTCTTTTGCCAGTATCATACTATCTTGATTACTATAGATTTGTAATAAGTTTTAAAATAAAGACGTATGAGTCTTTTTATTATTTTATTCAGAATTGCTTTGGGTCTTCTTGATCTTTTGTGTTTCTATGAGAATTTTTAGATCAGTTTTTGATAAAATATCAACTGGAATTACTGCAAGGATTATATTGAAACTGTAGATACATTTGGCTAGTGTTGCCATATAAGCAGTATTAATTATTTTGATCTGTGAAAACAAGATATTTTTCTATTATTTAGGTTCTCTTTAATTTCTTCCAGCAATATTTTGTCGTTTTCAAACTATACATTTTGCACTTCTTTGAAGTTTACTCCTCAGCACAGTCATACCCCAGAGATATCATGTGTTTGGTTCCTGACCACCACAATAAATCCTATATTGCAATAAAGCAAGTCACACAAATTGTTTGATTTCTCAGTGCATGTAAAAGTTATATTTACACAATACTGTAGTCTGTTAACTGGGTGATGCCATTAACTCTAAAAAACAGTATACATACCTTACTTTGAAAATACTTCATTGCTAAAATAATGGTAATGATCATCCAAGCCTTCACCGGGTCATAATCTTTTTACTGGTGGAGGGCCTTCCCTTGATGTTGATGGTTGCTGACAGATTAGGGTGGTGGTCACTGAAGGTTGGGGTGGCTGTGGAAATCCCTTAATGTAAGACAACAATGAAGTTTGCCACATCAACTGACTTTTCCTTTCATGAAAGATTTCTCTGTAGCATGCAATGCTGTTTGAAGGCATCTTACCTACAGTCATTTTTTTTCAAAACTTGAGACAACTCTCTTAAACTCTACCACTTCTTTACTAAGTTTATGTAATATTCTAAATACTTTGTTGTCATTTCAACAGTGTTCACAACATTTTTATCAGGAGTATATTCCATCTCAATAAACCATGTTCTTTGTTCATCCATAAAAAAACAAAAAACTCTTCATCCATTCAGGTATTAGATTGCAGCAATTCAGTCATATATTCAGATTTTACTTCTAATTCTAGTGCTTTTGCTATTTTCACATGTGCAGTGATTTCCTCTACTGAAGTCTTGAGTCCCTCAAAGTCATCCACGAGGGTTGAAATAAACTTCTTCCAAACTCTTGTTAATGTTGGCTTTTGACCTCCTTCCATGAATCAAATGTTTGTAATAACATTTAGTACGATGGATCCTTTTCAGAAAGTTTTCAATTTATGTTGCTTAGATCCATTAGAGTAATCTTCATATATGGAAGCTTTAGCTTTGTCAAATGCCTTTCTTAAATAATGAAACCCAAAAGTCAAACAATGACCCCACGTTACATAGTCTGCAGAATGTATGTTGTGTTAGCAGGCATGAAAACTGAATTTCTTTTTACAGAGCTCTCAGGTAACTAGATTCGTTTGCAGTGAGCAGTAATATTTTGCAAGGAATCTTTTCTTTTTGAGCCATAGGTCTCAATAGTGGGCTTAAAATGTTCAGCAAAGCGTGCTGTAAATAGACGTGCCATTATCCAGACTTCATGGTTCCATCTATAAAGCAGAGACAGAGTAGAATTTGGCATAACTCTTAAAAACTACAGTTTTTTTAATTTTTTTATTTGTAATGGAAAATGTGCATTGGCTTGAACTTAAAGTCACCAACTGCATTATCCCCTAACAGGAGAGTTAGCCTGTCCTTTGAAGCTTTGAAGCCAGTTATGACTTCTCTTCTCTAGCTATGATAGTCCTAGATGGCATCTTCTTCTAATATAAGGCTGTTTTGTCTACATTGAAAATCTATTATTTAGTGTAGCCACCTTCGTCAATGATCTTAGTTAGATTTTCTGGATAACTTGCTGCAGCTTCTACATCCACACTTGCTGCTTCACCTTGCACTTTTATGTTAAGGAGATTGTTCTTTTACTTAAACCTCATAAACCCACATTTGTCAGATTCTAACTTTTCTTCTGCAACTTCTTCACCTTTCTCAGTCTACAAGGAATTAAAGAGAGGTAGGACCTTGCTCTGGATTAGGATTTGGATTAAAGAAATGTTGTGACTTGTTTGATCTTCCATCCAGATAATTACAACTTTCTCCATATCAAGAATAAGGCTAGCTCACTTTCTTGTCATTTGTGTTTTCACTGGAGTAGCACTCTTAATGTATTTCAAGAAATTTTCCTTTGCATTCACAACTTGGCTACCTGTTTGGTGCAAGAGGCCTAGCTTTCAGCCTATCTTGGCTTTTGACATACCTTCCTTACCAAGCTTAATCATTTCTAGATTTGATTTAAAGTGAGATACATGTGACTATTCCTCTTACTTGAACACTTAGAGGCCATTGGAGGATTTGTAGTTGACACAATTTCAATATTGTTGTATCTCAGGGAATAGAAGACCTGAGCAGAGGAAGAGAAATGGGGGGACAACAGGTCAGTGAAGCAGTCAGAACATAGAAAGCATTTATCAGTTGCATTTGCCATTGTATATAGGAACAGTGCATGGAGTCCCAAAACAATTATAATAGTAACATCAAACATCACTGATAATAGACCACCATAACCGTTATAATAATAATTAAAAGTTTGAAATTTCATGGGAATTGCCAATACGTGACACAGAGACAAAAAGTGAACAAGTGCTATTGGAAAAATGACACCAATAGACTTGTTCAATGTGAGGTTGCCACAGACTTTTAGTTGGTAAAATATGTAGTATTTGTAAAGTGCAAAGAACAGGGTATGCCTATATTTTGTTTTTAAATGTTTTCAAATTTATTTATAAGTGAAATTGTTTTGTTAATTTAAATTTCAGATTGTTCACTGCTGTGTATAGAAATATAATTATTTTTCCTATATTCTTATATTCTTCAAATGTATTAATTTTTTAGCTTTAATGGTTTTTATATAGATTGTTTACGATTTTTTCTGTAGTTTCTTTAATAATTTTCTCTATATAAGATCATACCATCTACAAATTGAGAGAGTTTTATCTGTCTTTTCCAATCTATATGCCTTTTATTTCCATTTCTTGCCTAATTCTGTGGCTAGAGACTGTGATAACAATGTTGAGTAGACATGGTGAGAGTGAATATCCTTGTCTTATTTCCGATCTTAAGAGGAAAGCTTTCAGTTTTTACCATTAAATATGATGTGATTAGTGAGCTTTTTATAGATGTCTCCTATCAGATTGAGGAAGTTTTCATGTATGCTTAGTTTGTTTCGTGTATTTACTTTGAAAACACGTTGTATTTTGTCACATTCTTTTTCTGTATGTATCAAGATGATGCTGTGGTTTTTGTACTTTATTAGTACAATTCATTACATTGCTTTTTCTAAGTAAATTATATTTCTATTATTATTCTTCGTTGTAAAAACTTAATATGCTTAATATGAGACCTACCATCTTATGCATTTTTAAGTGCTCAATAGACTATTGTTGACTGTAGGTATAATGCTGTACAGCAGATCTCTTGAACTTATTCATTTTGCATAACTGAAACTTTATACCAGTTGAACAGCAACTCTCCATTTCTCTCTCTCCACAGTCCCTGGCAACCACTATTCACTCTCTGTTTCTATGAATTTGACTATTTTACATAACTAATATATGTGGAATCATGCAGTGTTTGTCCTTGTGTGACTGGCTTTTTTCATTTAGCCAAACGTCCACCAGGTTCATGTCACATATGACAAGATTTCTGTCTTTTTTAAGGCTGAATAATAGTTTATTGTATTATATACCACATTGTATTTATCTATTTCATCCATAAATTGGCATTTGGGTTATTTCCATGTATTTGTTATTGTGCATAATACTGGTATTAATGTTGGTGTACAAATATCAGTCCAGGTTCCTGCTTTTAATACTTTTGGTTTTATACATGGAAATGGAAAGCTGGATCATATGTCGATTTTTTTTGTTTTAAAAATATATTTTGAGGAACTACCATACCGTTTTCCACATTGAGTGACTGCACAATTTTATATTGCAACTAAAAGTGTACAAGGTTCTAGTTTCTCCAAATCCTTATTTCCCAACTCATTCTATGATACCAAAACTTAACACAAAAACCTGATACCAAAACCTTGCAGAGTTTTCAAAAAGAGAAAACCTCAAGCCGATATCCTTGATAAACATCAATACAAACATTCTTAACAAAATACTAGCAAACTGAATCAAGCCGTATATCAAAAGCCTACTCCGTCATGATCGAGTAGGCATCATCCGCAGATACAAAATTGGTTCGACATATGAAAATCAATAAATATGTTTCATCACATAAACAGAACTAAAGACAAAAAGCACATGATTTGCTAAGTGAGACGCTAGTGTGAAAAGAAAACGTCAACAACACATGATTATCTCAACAGAGGCAGAAAAGTCTTTCCATAAAATTCAACACCCCTTCATGTTAAAAACTCTCAATAAACTAGGTATTGAGAGAACATACCTGCAAATAATAAGAGCCACCTATGCTTTAGTTGGCTCTTATTCTATCCAATCTATCAAATTAGATACAATGAAGGAACCTCATGCTACAATATAATTAGATTCTAGCTAAACTAAATCTAAACTAAATTTTGTGCATTGTTGGACTCACAATATGTAAATACTGGTGAAGCACACAAAAAAAACAAGAAGACAGAAGTAAAGGCAGGCAGGCAGCAAGGAAGGAAATAGGAAAAAAAAGAAAAGTATACACAGAAGACTGAAAGCCAACTATCAAAAATACATGTGCACTCATATGTTTATCTCAGTACTATTCACAAAAGCAAAAATACAGAATCAACCTAGCTACCCATCAACAGTGGATTGGATAAAGAAAAGGTGCTACGTATACACCATGGAATATTACAGAAATAAAAAGAACAATATCATGTCCTTTTCAGTAGCATGGATGGAGCTGGAGGCCAATTATCCTAAACAATCAAATGCAAGAACACAAAACCAAATACCACATATTTTCACTTATAAGTTGGAGCTAAGCATTGAATACATATTAATGTAAAGATGGGAACCGAGGGAGGGGGGTGGTTACCTGTTGGGTTCTATGCTTACTGCCTGGGTGTCAATACTCTGGGACGTCTAGCCTCAGAATCACATGATTTACTCATATAACAAACCTATACATGTACCCTTTAACCTATAATAAAATTTGAAATGATAGAAAAACACTGTACAAATTTCTAATTTCTCAACATTCTTTCTAATACTTGTTATCTTTTGTTTTTTGATGAAATCATACTAGCAGGTGAAAGGTGGTATTTCACTGTGGTTATTATTTGCATTTCCTTGTGATTACTGATGTTGACCAATTTTTCATATATCTACTGGCCATTTTTATGTCTGTTTTGGAGAAATAAAGAAATAGATGTATAAATACCTTGACATAAGGCTAAGGTACACATAATTATTCTATAATTTTAATAATCAACATGTAGTAGTGCTATTATCTCAACACACACATTTTAAAGAACCAGGATGACTAAATTACAATATTACAAATAATACAACTAAGGCTATTTGATTTGTTGCAGGAACCATAGATTTGATTGTTTTGGATCAGAACATAACATTTTTTCTTAATAGTAATTGCAAATTATATCTGTGCATAACAAATCCTGCCAGAATGATGGGTGACTATGGAAGTCTTGGAAAAAGAAGAAGTAAAATGTCATTTAAAAATATTCTATTTTATGATAGAGAAGAATCAAGTAAACTGATATTTGTACATTTGTATTCAAATTACTATGTTTTCAATTAGCTTAATCCTGAATATAAACCACATTATCACTACACTAATATCATCATATGAAGTTATTAGAGCAGTTGTATAAATATGACTAAAAGATTATTAATATAGAATTAGCAGTAAGTTTATATTATTTGAGCTCTCATATTTCATATCTTTTAATTCAATATAATATCCAATGCTGCCTGTAGAATTTAGCCTTATTAAAAATATACACACATACACACAGACACCCCTACACACATACATCATGGTTCATTTATTGTTTTAAAATGGGTCTTGGTTAAAGGAAGAGAAGTACACTCCAGTTACTTCCAGTCTGTTGTATGTGTTATTACTGATTTTCATGCTGTCTGTCTAAATAAGGATGTTTGAGAACTATAATAAATCTCGACATCAGGTGCAAATAGGAATTTCTCCAAAGCAGGAATAAATACATTCATTCATTCATTCTGGATGCATTTGTTTAGATAACTGCATTATATAAGTCACTGGGAAAAAGAATTAAAAAGTATTAAAAATTCCTTATGATGCATTATAGTTAGATAAATGTATTTACTGTTTACATTATCATAAACAGAGGAATTTAGATGGTTTCAATGATGACAATAGATCAGACCTGATCTTGTTATTTCATTATGAGAGTGAATGTTATAAAAATCTAATTAGCATTTCATGTGGCAGTGTTAGGATAACAAAAAGAGCTGTCACATGCACAGTTTTATCCGGATCATAATTCCAGTTCTTATTATGATTTCCATTAATTATTTTTATAAATAATGTCTTCTGTGCCCTACATTATTTCAGGCACTGAGAATGTAATGATGAGAGATATTATTCTTGTCCCCAAGGAGCTCACAGAGAATGCAATAATTCTAAAATGCATCTAAAATACAGGTGCTTTTCTTCAGAGTAAAGTTGTGTTTGTTTATGATAAGAGAGTGCTACTGACCTCAAGGTCCTGTCTATATTAAGAGGAGTCTCAAATTCAGCATCCACACCTTACTGTGGGCTTAGGGTTTATCTTTTGATCTCACTACCTGTATTTGAGGCCCTTAAACTGAACCAAATATGAGCTCACAATAAAAAAAGAAAACAAATGTTCAAACACACAAGGAATCCAACCACCATGAGACCATCACAGAAACAGCTAAGCATAGATTTAGATCCGTAAGTATTCAGACATATATTTATTTTACACTTTATCTGAACTGCCTAGGGAATTAAAACATGGAATTAAATTAATAAGCAAGAAACTAGATATTACTAACATTTCCAAACAGATTTTTAAAGTACCAAATATAATTGTTAGAAATAAATTAACATAAACATTGAAATTAAAAACTAGACGAATGAGTTAACCAACAGAATAAAACTAAAGAAAGAAGTACTGAACTGAAAAATAGATATGAAAAAATCATCTAGAATGTAGTACAGACAGACAAGGTGACAGAAAAAATGCTAGTTTAAGATAAATGAGGATAGGAAAAAATATAAATGAGGATACAGCAATAAGTTATAACATTTATCTAGGTATCAGGAGGGACTAATAAACTTCAGAGAATACCTTTCATCTTTTTAAATGGAGAAACAATATTTTTTTGATTGAGGGTTAGAAGTCATTGTAAAGAAATAGTATCTATCAAAGCATCTAGCTAATGTACTTGTGCCCAGAAAATATTTGCCTCCAAATCCTAAGTAGAGTTATAATCCCACAATTTCCTAATAGACTATCTGGATTAGGTCAATAAAGAAAAATTCAATGTTTTTACATCACTGTGTTAACTCTCCTTTACATGCAGAATTTTTATCTTGGGTGGATTCATTAACATTGATATGACCAATGGTTTACTTCTATGAACACATGTTGTTAAACAACCTCTTTTTCTTTATTATTTATTTGTTGAAACTGTAACAAAATAGGCAAATACAGAGAATGATACAAAATGGGAAGCAGATAAAAAAATCTTTATTATTCTGAAAGAGATGTAGAAATTCAGATCCACTGAAGAGAGAAGCTAAAGTGCCAATTACTATTTTAACTACTTTAATGTCTAATGCACTCCATTGAGCAAATTCGTAATAGGTATGTTGCTTTGAAAACACGATCTATTTATTTATTATTTTGCTGTTTTAGTCTATACATGTTTTAGCATCAATTTTCATTTGACATAGTACATTTTCTCTCATAAAAAACACTTGGTAATTTAATAAACAAAAAATTAATAGATACATAAACAGCTTCAAACATTGGCTTCAACCAGGTACTCTATTTGAAAACATAGGATGTTATGATAAAAGAATGTTCATATAGGTGCATTTTTATAGATACATATAATAAATCTCTGTTGTCATATATTTCTATCCATGTGTATATGTACATATCTAATATATTGCCTTCAAAACAAAATAAATGAAAACATACATATTAAAAGATAAATGCAAGTTGCTAATCATTTTTTGACTTACTTGTCATGCCTCAGGCATTACAGATTAAAAGGGACTTAAATGGAAAATAAATATTTAAAAATATTATTTTTCTTTTTTACATTTTTATTAATACGTAATATTTTACATGCTTATGAGGTATATGTGATGTTTTGTTACATGCATAGAGTATGAAATTCTAAAGTCAGAGTATTTGGGGTGTACATTACATTGAGTTATGTCTATGTGTTGGGAACATTTCAAGTCTTTTCTTTTAGCTGTTTTGAAATATATAAATACACTGTTTTTATTACATATTTGCTACTCTGCTATCTAACATTTGAATATTTTTTTCTATCTAAATATATGGTTGTACTCATTGTAGCCAACCTCTCTTCATACCCCCCTCCCACCCTAACACCCTTCTCAGCTTCTGGTATCCATCATTTTTCTCTCCACCTCCACGAGATCAACTTTTATATCTCCCACATATGAGTGAGAATATGTGATATTTGTCTTCCTTTGCTGGGCTAATTTCACTAAACATAGTTACCTCCAATTCTATCCATGTTGTGGTAAATAAGATAATTTTATTCTTTCTTTGTGGCCAAATAGTATTCAATTGTGTATTATACCACATTTTCTGTATCCATTTATCTGGTGAAGGACACTTAGGTTGATTCCCAGTCTTTGCTATTCTGAATAGTGCTGCAAAAAACATGTGAGTTGTAGGTATTCATTTGGTATACTGATTTATTTTTTTCGTATAAATACTTAGTAGTGGCATTCCTGGATAATATGATAGTTCCATTTTTAGTTCTGTGAGAAATCTCCATACTGTTTTTCATAGTAGCTGCACTAATTTATATTCCCACCAACAGTGTATGAGTTCCCTTTTCTCTGCATCCTTGCCAGCATCTGTTATTTGTTATCTATTTAATAATAGCCATTCTAATTGGGGTAAGAAGGTATCCCATTTTGGTTTTGATTTGCATACTTAGTGATGTTGAACTTTTTTTCATATATCTGTGGGCTATTTTTATGTCTTCCTTTGAGAAGTGTCTACCCATGCACTTTGCCCACTTATAATATTTATTATTATTTATTGTGGACTTATTTGAGTTCCTTGTATATTCTGGATATGAATCTCTTGTTGGATGAATAGTTTGCAAGCGTTTTCCCTCATTCAACAGGATGTCTCTTTACTTTGTTTAGTTTCCTTTGCTGTGCAAAAGCCTTTTAGTTTAGTATAGTCCTATTTGTCTAGTTTTGTTTTTTATCTTGTGTGCTTTTGAGGTTTTAGCCATAAAATCTTTGCCTAGATCAAAGCATACCTGAAAAATTTCCCCTATGTTTTCTTCTAGTAGTTTTATAGTTTCAGGTCTTACATTAAAGGCTTTACTCCATCTTGGCCTGACTTTTTTATATGGTGAGAGACTGGGGTCTGGTTCCATTCTCCTTCATAAGGACATCCTATTTTCCCAGCACCATTTATTGAAGAGGATGTCCTTACCCCAATGTATATTCTTGGTGCCTTTGTGAAAAATCAGTTGGCTATAAATAGGTGGATTTATTTTTGGACTCTCTATTCTGTTCCAGTTATCTTTGTGTCTAATTTTTATACCAAATACTATGCTGTTTTGTTGTTTTGGCTACTATAGCCTTGCAATATATTTTGAAGACAGACAGTGTGATACCTCCAGGTTTGTTCTTTTTGCTCAGGAATCCTTTGGCTATTTGGGCTGTTTTTGATTCCACACGAATTTTAGAATTATTATTCTATTTCCATGAAAAATGATATTGGTATTTCAGTAGAGATTGCGTTGAATCTGTAGATTGCTTTGAGCATTATGGTAATTTTAATATTAACTCTTCTGATCCATGAAAACATGATGTCTTTTCATCTATTTGTGTCCTCTTCAATTTCTCTCATCAGAGTCTTGTAGTTTTTCTTCTAGAGATCTTTCACCCCTTAGGTTAAATTTACTCCTAGCTTTTTTTTTTTAATTTTTGTAGCTATTGCAAATGGGATTGCCTTGTTGGTTTCTTTCTCAACTACTTCTTTATTGTATAGAAATGCTACTTATTTTTTGCATGCTACTTTTTATCCTGAAAATTTACTGATTTTATGTATTAGATGTAAGATTTTTTGGTGAAATTTTTAGGTGTTCTGGATATAAGATCATGTCATCTGCAAACAGGGATAATTTTACTCCTTCCTTTTTAATTTGGATGACTTTTATTTCTTTCTTTTATATAATTGCTCTGGCTAGGACTACCAGTACCATGTTGAATAGACATGCTGAAAGTGGGCATCCTCATCTTATTCCAGCTCATAGAGGAAAGACTTTCAACTTTTGCAATCAGTATGATGTTGGTTGTGGGTTTGTCATATATGACATTTATTATGTTGAGTTATGCTACTTTTCTACCTATTTTAAAGGTTTTTATTATGAAAAAATACTGAATTTTATCAAATACTTTTTCTGCTATTGAGATGATCGTATTTTTTTATCCTCATTCTGTTGATGTGATGTATTGTGTTTACTGATTTGTGTATGTTGAACTATCCTTACATACCTGCAATAAATCTGACTTGATCATGTATTTTTTGATTTTCTGTTTGATTCTGTTTGCTAGTGTTTTGTTTAGAATTTTATTTTTTTAATTTTTAAGTATTATGGATATATAATAGTTGTACATATATATGAGGTAAATATGATGTTTTGATACAAACATTCTGCACCCCTATGTTGATTGCAGCACTATTCATAAGAGCCAAGATGTAGAATACACCTTATGATGTTGAGAATTTTTGTGCCTATGTTCATCTGGGATACTGGCCTGTAGTTTTCTTTTTTTGTTGCATACTTGTCTGGTTTTTCATATCAGGCTAATGCTGGCTTTGTCAAATGAGTTAGAGAGAATTTCTTCTAATTTAATGTCTTGAAATAATTTGAAAAGAATCGGTGTTAATCTTTGGAAAGTTTGATAGAATTCAGCTATGAAGCCATCTGGTCCTGGACTTTTTTTTCTTGCTATACTTTTCATTACTAATTGATATGGTTTGGCTCTGTGTCCCCACCCAAATCTCATGTCGAATTGTAATTCCCATGTGTTGGAGCAGATGCCTAGTGGGAGGTGAATGAATCATAGGGGTGGACTTCTCCCTTGCTGTTCTCATAACAGTGTATGAGTTCTCACAAGATCTAGTTGTTGAAAAGTGTGTAGCATTTCCCCCTTCACTTTCTCCTCCTCCTGCTCCAGCCATGTAGGACGTGCTGCTTCCTCTTAGCCTTCCACCATGAGTAAGTAAGTTTCCTGAGCCCTGCCCAAGCCATGCTTCCTGTACAGCTTGCAAAACCATAAGCCAGTTTAATCTCTTTTCTTTATAAATTATCCAGTCTCAGGTAGTTCTTTATAGCAGTGTGAGAATTGACTAATACTCTAATTCAATCTCATTATTCATTATGGGTCTGTTCAGATTTTCTATTTCTTTCTGATTCAATTTTGTCAGGCTGTATGTGTCTATAAATTTTTCTATTTCCTCTAGGTTTTTCAGTTTGTTAGTGTGTAGTTGTTCTTAAGCATCTCTGATAATATTTTGTATTTCTGCATTCTTAATGTTAATATGTCATTTCTCACTTTTGTTTCTTTGAGTCTTCTCTCTTTTGTTCTTGGTTAATGTAGCAAGTGGTTTATCAATTTTATCATTTCAAAAAACCATCCTTATGTTTTGTTGATTTGGTTTAGTTCTCCTCTGATATTTGTTATTTTTTTCTGGTAATTTGGGGTTTGGTTTGTTCTTCCTTCTGTAGTTCCTTGAGGTGCATCGATTGTTTATTTGAAATCTTTCTGCTTTTTGATAAATACGTTTATTGCTATAACTTCTCTCTTAGCGCTACATTTGCTGTATCACACAGGTTTTGGTATGTTGTGTTTCAATTTTCATTTGTTTCAAGATATTTTAAAATTTCCTCCTTAATTTCTTTCTTGACCCAATGGACATTCAGGAGTATGTTGTTTCATTTCCCTGTGTTTATTCAGTTTCCAAAAAGTTCATTTTATTATTTATTTTCAGTTTGAATCCATTGTGGTTTGAGAAGATACTTTATAAGATTTGATTTTTAAAAATTTGTTGAGACTTATTTTGTCTTCTAATATATAATCTGTCCTTTGAAATGTTTAATGTGCTGATGAGAATATGTATTCTGTAATTGTTAGATAAAATGTTCTGTAAATGTCTGTTAGGTCCATTTGGTCTAACCTGCAGCTTATCTTATAATTTATAATTTTTGTTACATTAGTATATTTATGAGGTACATGAGATATTGTGATACAGGCATGAAATGCATAATAATCACATGGTAGTATATGGGGTACCCATAACCTCAAGCATTTATCCTTTGTGTTACAAACAATCCAATCATACTCTTTTAGTTATTTTTAAATGTACAATTAATTTATTATTGACTATGGTCACCCTTTTGTGCTATCAAACGCTAGGTCTTATTCTTTCTATTTTATTGTACCCATTAAACATGACCACTTCCCCCATTCCCATGCCCAGACTCTGGTAGATATCTTTTTCCTTTCTGTATCCATGAGTTCAGTTATTTTAATTTTTACCTCCCACAAATATACTGTGCTGTTTAAATACAATATTTATTTGTTCATTTTCTGTCTAGATGATCTGTCTAAGGCTGATGGTGGGGTGCTGAAATCCCCTACTATTATTATATTGAAGATCTCTCTGTCTTCAGATATAATATTTGCTTTACATATCTGGGTTCTCTGGTATTGGTTGCATATATGCTTTGAATTTTTAGACGTGTTTGCTGAACTTATCCCTTTATCATTATATATTTACTTTATTTGTCTCTGTTCTCTCTTTGTTACTTTTGACTTAAAGTCTGTTTTATCTAAGTATAGCTACTCCTGCTTACTTTTGGTTTTCATCTGCATAGAATATCTTTTTCCATCACTTTACTTTTAGTCTGCATATGTCTTTACAGGCGAGATGAGTTTCTCATAGGCAGAATATAGTTGTTGTTGTTGTTGTTGTTGTTTTTTAAATCCATTCAGCCAGTCTATATCTTTTAAGTGGAAAGTTGAATTCATTTACATTCAAGGTTATTATTGATGTGTGAACGTTTATTCCTTGTCTTTCATTTATTGATTTCTGGTTGATGGTATACTTTTTGTTCCTTAATTTTTCTCTTACAGATACCATTGTGGTTTGGTGAATTTCTGTAACGGTAACATTTGAGTGTTTTCCTTGTTTTTGTGCTAGCTCTACCAGTGTATTTTGTACTTTTGTGTGTTTTCATGATGGTAGATAGTCTTCATTCACTTGTAGGTGGAGGTCTCCCTTGAGTATTTATTATCAGGACAGTATAGTGCCAATTAATTCCCTCAACTCTTGTTTAGCTGGGAAAAAATTATTTCTTCTTTATTTATGAATGATAACTTTGCTGAGTATAGTGTCCTTGAATGGCATTATTTTTCTTTTAGGACTTTGAATATATCATTTCATTTAATCCTGCCTTGTAAGCTTTTTCATAAGAAATAACCGGGGTTCCATTATAAGTGACTAGACACTATTCTCCTTCTGTTTTTAGAATTTTATCATTGTTTATTACTTTTGACAGTTTGATGTAATGTGCCATGGAGAACACATTTATGTCTTGCATATATTTAGAGGTCTTTGAGCTTCCTATATCTATGTGCCTAAGTCTCTTGCTACACTTGGGAAATTTTCATCTATTATTTAATAAAACAGGTTTTCTAAACCTTTGCTTTTCTCTTTGCCTTCTGGGACATTGAACATTTGAATATTTGATCATTTTATCATTTCCCATACGACATATGTGCTTTGCTCATACTTTTTCAATTCTTTTTTCTAGACTTTTGTTTGACTGTGTTATTTCAAAATACTGTCTTCAAGTGCTGAGATTCTTTGTTCTATTGTAGTAAGTTCATTGTTGAAGCTTTCAGATATGTTTTCTGTTTCATTCAATGAATTGTTCAGTTCCAAAATTTGCGTTAGATTCTTTTTTATCATGTCTATATTTTTGGCAAGTTTCTCTCTCATATTCTGAATTGCTTTTCTGATTTCTTTGTATTTTTTTCCAGTATTCTCTTGTATCTCACTGAGCTTCTTTAACATCGATATTTTAAAATATTTTTCCAAGATTTCATAAATTTCTTTTTTATTTGTATCTGTTGCTTGAGAATTATTTTGTTCCTTTGGAGGTGTCATGTTTCTTTTCTTTTTAATGTTTCCTGTGTCCTTAGGTTGATATCTGCACATCTGGTGTGAAAGTTGCTCCTTCCATTTTTTTTTTTTTTTTTTTTTGCTTTAAATTTGCTTTCTTAAAGGAGGACTTTTTCCTAAAGATGTTTTTTGGTGATTGTTTTGCAGCATACTTTGGCTCTGATTTTGGATGCATGCAGTAGTGTAGTTTTTGTGTGATTTTTTTTTTTTCAACAGTAAATGGCATTAGCAATATCCATTATTTCTTTTTGTTTTGTTTTTTAAGTTTTTATTTTACTTTAAGTTCTAGGATACATGTGCTCAATGTGCAGGTTTGTTACATAGATATACATGTACCATCGTGGTTTGCTGCACCTGTCAACCCATCATCTAGGTTTTAAACCCTGCATGCATTAGGTATTTGTCCTAATGCTCTCCCTCCCTTTTCCCCCCACCCCGACAGGCCCCAGTGTGTGATGTTCCCCCTCCCTGTGCCCATGTGTTCTCATTGTTCAACTCCTACTTATGAGTAAGAACATGCAATGTTTGGTTTTATGTTCCTGTGTTGGTTTGCTGAGGACGATGATTTTCAGCTTCATCCATGTCCCTACAAAGGACATGAACTCATTCTTTTAAGTCTGGAAACAACAGATGCTATCAAGGATTCAGAGAAACAGGAATGCTTTTACCCTTTTGGTGGGAGTGTAAATTAGTTCAACCATTGTGGAAGTCATTGTGGCGATTCCTCAAGGATCTAGAACCAGAGATACAATTTGACCCAGCAATCCCATTACTGGGTATATACCCAAAGGATTATAAATCATTCTACTATACAATCACATGCACATGTATGTTTGTTGCAGCACTATGTACAATAGCAAAGACTTGGAACCAACCCAAATGCCCATCAATTATAGACTGGATAAAGAAAATCTGACATATAAACACCTACTATTTCATTGGTGGCTTGGAGTGTGGTTGTTAGTGGAGGCTGTGGCAAAATTTTTCTAAAAAGTAGGATACCAGGCCGGGTGCGGTGGCTCAAGCCTGTAATCCCAGCACTTTGGGAGGCCGAGACGGGCGGATCACAAGGTCAGGAGATCAAGACCATCCTGGCTAACATGGTGAAACCCCGTCTCTACTAAAAAGAATACAAAAAACTAGCCGGGCGAGGTGGGGGGCGCCTGTAGTCCCAGCTACTCAGGAGGCTGAGGCAGGACAATGGCGTGAACCCAGGAGGCAGAGCTTGCAGTGAGCCCAGATCGTGCCACTGCACTCCAGCCTGGGCGACAGAGCGAGACTCTGTCTCAAAAAAAAAAAGAAAAAAAAAAAAGAGTAGGATACCAAATGAGCAAGTCTTTGAGCCCCAGTGTTGGCAGAAGTGGTTCAAGAATGCCTGTTTGGGGCTCCAGTGTGGCATACACTGGCACCATGATAGTGGCTCTAAAAAGGCTGATTCTTGGGCCTCCACATGGCTTGCTTAGATGCTAGGAATAGAACCAGTTGGCTCAGTGGGTGGGTAATTCAGTTATTTAGTCCTTAGGCAGTGGGCATTGTATGGACAATGGCAGTAGCCATGGTGGAACAACCCTCTGAGATCCAAGCAGTTCATTTTGGTGTTAGTGATACCTGTGATGGGCTGGAGACCAGTCTCCTAGATAGCAGATTGTGCATATGTGTGGGTACCAATTGTGGTGGTAGTGGCAGATTGAGTGGGTTTTATATTCCACTCTGGAAGGAGTGCACAGGTACCAACACTGGTTGAAATGGGCTGGGAGATTCCCAGACCCCTGGAAAGTGTGCAGACATGGGGTTGGCAAAGGCAAGGCTGACCAGCTCTCAGGTCCCCTGGTGGTGTCTGCAGTTGCTGGGTGTGGTAGGCAGGATGCTCAGGTGTGAGTAGAACTGGCTGTGCCATAGCCCTATTATTGAGGGAAGTGAAGATGCTCTCAGTGGGAGCATCCATAAGCAGGTGGCTGGAGAACATGTGGTTCACTCATGCCTTAGCCCTGCAGATGCCAGAAGAGGCAGAGGTTGCAGAAAGTGTAATTTGCACTTGGGGCATGTGAAACTGTGTGACTGCCCTTCCTATAAGGCAGAAGGTTCACTGCTAGTGTCTCACACTTTGTCCCCAGCAGTGGTAGCTGTGGGAAGGTAATGTCAATGGGGCTCCAGATATGTCTAGATGCTACACCATCCTAGAGCAGGATACAGTATTATTGTGGCTGGGCTCTCAAAATGCTGCCATGCTGCAGCTGCTTAGGACTTGGTCAGTATGTGGGACTCAGCATGATATCCCTCTCTAGATAAATGACATTGCGTGGTCTCCAGGTAGCTCCCTATGTTAGTATCAGGACCTGCAAGTGTTGAGCAGATTTCCCATGGCTAGGATTGTAGGAGCCTGTGGCAAAAATGTGGACCATTGGAGGTCTCTCACTCACTTTTTCCCTGCTTGAGGAGCCTCTTCAGGCTCCCAGCTGATCCTGGACAAGTGGACAGCCTTGTTTCCCTCTACTTCCTTGATTTCAGTGCTTCCTATCGCTTGTCTGTTAAATACCATTGTTCTCTATTAGATGGTCTATTCGAGGGGTGATTATCTACCCACTATTTTGGTTCCTCTCCATGAAAGAAACAAGTAACAGATGCGTCTAGTCAGCCATCTTGAAGCATTTCAAGAAATTACTTTTAAAGGATTTTCTATGTGGACTCACACTTGCTAAAGGTCAAAAGAGATGAGCAAACAAATAAAAAAAAAAACATTCAAACAATCATAGACATTTAACGGTAAATATATCAAAAGGGAGAAGTGACTAGGTCAGTTCATTAACTTCCTGCAAAAGCTCTCTCAAGTTATTCCCTAAAAAATCATTACTTAGACTAGTGGAAAAAAAATCTGAAAGACCTTATTATCTCTAAACTGGTATCCACAAGCAGTTATTTTCAAATAATTAGAGCTTTTTGTATAAATTCTTATAATCTTCTGCTCATTAATGGTCATGGAAACGAAGAGAGAAAGGCAATTTTGTTCCCCACCCCTCCATATTCTGTCTTTGAGAGCTTTCCATTTGGAAGATACTTTACTAGTCTCTGGAATTAGGCATCCAGCTCCTAGATAATTGGGAAAATTAGGTATTGAGTATTTTTCTTGATAATGAGTAGAAAGATTAGAGATCCATCTGCATGTAGCTAATTCAGAGTAACAAAGGCACAATCTTTGTTAAGATGTCAACACTCCACTTTTTAATTTTCTTAATTTAATTTTCTATTTGTAATTTTTATGGGTACATAGTAGGAATATATTTATGAGTACATGAGAGGTTTTGATACAAGCATGCAATGTGAAATAAGCACATGATGGAAAATGGGGCATCCATCCCCTCAATCATTTATCCTTTGCATTACAAACAATTCAATTAAACTCTTCATTTTAAAATGTACAATTAAGTTATTATCAACTATAGTCATCCTGTTGTGCTATCAAATAGTAGGTCTTATTCCTTCTATTTTTTCGTACACCTTAACCATCCCCACCTCAGCCCCAAAGCTCCCTACCATTCCCAGCTTCTGGTAACCATTCTTCGACTCTCTATGTACATGAGTGCAATTGTTTTGATTTTCAGGTTCCACAAATAAGTGAAAATATGTGATGTTTGTCTTTCTATGCCTGGCTTATTTCACTTAACATAATGATCTCCAAATCTTAATGGCGCCTGAAAGCTAATGTATTTCACCACTAGCATATCATGCTTTATAAAAAAATATTCATAACAGCACTATTTTTTCCAAAACCTGGAAATTACCCAAATGCCCATGAGCCGTAGAATGAGTAAAAAAATTCAGATATGTTCAAAAAATAGAATGCTATTCAGCAAGGAAATGGAATGATTTACAGCCACAAACAATAATGTGTTTGAATCCCACAAATGTAACACTGACTGAAAGAAGCTAGACATGAAAATAATTATACTTTGATTCCAATCATATAGAGTTCAAAAATAGGCAAACGAATCTATTGTGTTAAAATTTAAGATGACGTTTACTCTTATTTTTTGAGACAGAGTCTCGCTTTGTCGCCCAGGTTAGAGTGCGGTGGTGCGATCTTGGCTCACTGCAAGCTTCGCCTCCCAGGTTCAGGCCATTCTCCTGCCTCAGCCTCCTGAGTAGCTGGGACTACAGGCACCTGCCACCACGCCCAGCTGTTTTTCGTGTTTTTAGTAGAGTCAGGGTTTCACCTGTTAGCCAGGATGGTCTCGATCTCCTGGCCTTGTGATTCGCCCGCCTCAGCCTCCCAAAGTGGATGGTTACTCTTAGGACAGATGATGTTCTAATGACAAGAAAGAGATGTAAGGGGAATTTTTGGTTTTTGGTAATATTCTGTTTGTTGACTGATTGCTCGTTACACAAATATGTCCAATTTGTGAAAATTCATTGACTTATATACTTATAATTTATGCACTTTTTAATATAAATAATATGTTTCAATAAAGGTATGGAAAATAGATTAGAAAGACATACACTAAAATGCTAAGAGTAAATATCTCTGGTTGCTGTGACCATGGATATTCAGAAACTTTTTTGACCTGTTCTTATATATTCCAATCTAATAATAATGTTCAGGTCTTGTTATTTAAATCCGAATAAAATATTACTGCTTAACAATGAATTGAATCTAAATGAACATTCTAATTTTAGATATAAATGAATAAATATTATAACAAATTTGTATATAACTACCACAATGTTATATCCATACAACATCATCCAAGAATGAGATTATATATGTGAAATTTCTTTTCCTGTTTTTACATTTCAACATTTATTATAGATTAAAGGGTACATGCGCAGGTTTGTTACTTGGGTAAATTGCGTGATGCTGAGACCTGGGCTCCCAATGATCCCATCACCTAGGCAGTAAACACAATATCCAACAAGTGATCCTTCAGCCCATCCCTTCCTCCCTTCTTCTCCCATCTAGTAGTTCCCAGTGTCTATTGTTCCCATATTTATATTCATGTGCATGCAGTGTTTGGCTCCAACTTACAAGTGTCAACATACAGTACTGGTTTTTTAGTTCTTGCTTTAGATCACTTAGGATAATTGCTCCCAGCTCTATCCATGTTGTTGCAAAGGACATAATTTTATTCTTTTTTATGGCCAGATAGTATTCCATATTGTATGTGTACCACATTTTCTTTATCCAGTCGACTGTTGATGGGCACATAGGTTGATTAAATGTCTTTGCTCTTGTGAATAGTGCTGCAGTGAACAAACGGATGCATGTGCCTTTTTGATAGAATGGATTATTTTTCTCTGGGTATATACCCAGCAGTGAGATTACTGGTTCAAATGATAGTTCTATTTTTAGTTCTTTGTGAAATCTCCGAACTGCCTTCCACAGTGGCTGAACTAATTTGCATTCCCACCAACATTATATAAGCTTTTCCTTTTATCTACAGCCTCACAAACATGCTGTTTTTATACTTTTTGTTTTATTTTTTCATTTTTATTTTTATTTTTATTTATTTTATTTTTTTGAGACGGAGTCTTGCTCTGTCGCCTAGGCTGGAGCACAGTGGCGCAATCTTGGCGCACTGCAAGCTCCGTCTCCCAGGTTCACGCCATTCTCCTGCCTCAGCCTCCGGAGTAGCTGGGACTACAGGCGCCCGCCACCATGCCCGGTCAATTTTTTTTTTGTATTTTTATTAGAGACGGGGTTTCACCATATTAGCCAGGATGGTCTCGATCTCCTGACCTTGTGATCCACCTGCCTCGGGCTCCAAAAGTGCTGGGATTACAGGCGTGAGCCACCACGCCTGGCCTGTTTTTCTACTTTTTAGTAATCACTATCCTTGCTGGCAAGATGATATCCATTGTGGGTTTGATTTGCATTTTTTTTTTCATAATAAGTGACGTTGAGCACTTTTTTCATATTTGTTGGATACTTGTATATCTTCTTTTGAGAAGTGTCTGTTCATGTCCTTTCCCCATTTTTAAGTGCATTTTTTGTTTGCTTGTTTTTGCTTGTTGATTTAAGTTCCTTGTAGATTGTGGACCTTCGTCAGATGCATGGTTTCTGAATATCTTTTCCCATTTTGTAGGTTGTCTGTTTACTCTGTTGGTAATTTATTTTGCTGGGCATAAGGTCTTCAATTTAATTAGATCCCACTTGTCCATTTTTGTTTATGTTGCAATTGCTCTGGGGGAACTTAGCCATAAATTTTTTGCCAAACAGAGCCTAGTTTAGGAAGAGTATTTCCTGGATTTTCTTGTAGGATTTTCATATTTTGAGGATTTAACACTTACATTTTTAATCCCTATTGAGTTAACTTTTATATATGGTGAAAAGTAGGGGTCCAATTTCATTCTTCCACGTATGGCTAGCCAGTTACCCCAGCACCATTTATTGAATAGGGAGTATTTTTCCTATTGCTTGCTTTTGTCAATTTTGTTGAAGATCAGATATTTGGAGATGTGAAGCATTATTTCTGGGTTATCTCTTCTGTTCATTGGTCTATATGTTTGTTTTGTGCCAATACCATGCTGTTTTGCTTAGTGTAGCCTTATAGTTTAAAGTCAGGTAATGTGATGCATCTGGCTTTATTCTTTTTGCTTAGGAATGCTTTGTCTATTTGGGCTTTTTTTTTTTTTTTTTTTTTTTTTTTTTTGGTTCCAAATGAATACATTTCTCTTATTCTGTTAAAAATGGCTTTTTTTTTTTTTTAATACTACAGTGTTCAATCCATAAATTGCTTTGAGCAGTATGGTCATTTTAACTATATGGATTCTTCCAAACCATGAGCATGGAATATTTTTCTACTTATTTGGGTTGTCTTTGATTTCTTTCAACAGTGTTTCATAATTCTCCTTGTAGTGATATTTTACCTCCTTGTTTAAAGTACACCATTCTTGACACTTATTTCTTTCCTCTATGACTTGGACCAATCCTAATTTTCCCCCTTATTTTCTGACTATTCTTTTTATGTATTTCACCAGTAAGCTTCTCTCCTTTCTTCTCCAAGCCTGGATGTTCCCAGAACTCTTTCCTCAGAACTCTTGTAAGTATTTTCTTTCTTGGAAACTCTGTCCATGCCCATGGCTTTAACTTTCCAATTTCAGTAGATGACTCCTAAATCAAATCATCCCTCTGTTAAAAGTTCTTAAATAGTTCCTAATGGTACGGTGAAATAAATATTTTTCTGACCCTGGCATTCAAATTCTTAAAATAGAAGTGTGCTAAAAAGTGTTTGTTAACTGACTCTCTCCCAACCCAAATAAATACAAAACCCTGATTTGCAACATGTGCTGAATTATATGGTGTAAGTTTTCCCACCATGGCCAAATTCAAGGTAGCAGCGTGATGTCAGTGAATGCAGACATGGCAAGAGATGCTAATAGTAAGCTCTTGCGAGGTGGTGTGAACCAGTTCCAACACATTGCTGCTTTAACCACATCTTCAAATTCTCTCTCTAGCCTTTTCTTTTCTTCCTGCACCAAACTAGATTAAAAATTGTTTGCTGAATGTGCACCACATTTATGTTTTATACATTGCTATTTTGTTCTTGCTATTGACTAAGCTTGAAAACGTCTTACACTCAACCCTTATTTATTGAAATTCCCAATCAGGCTTTCAAGGCCCAAATACTGGACTATTTTACTAGTATTCGTATTTTCTCCATGTTATATTCTTCTGTGAGTTGTTCTTACTAATTTCAAACTTCCCTAGTTTTTCCCACCAACAAGATTCTAAACATCTTGAGTCCAGGGATTTTTTTTTCTTTTTCCTAGTGGCATTCACAGAGTCTTACTTACATCCTTAATACCCACAGTTGAAAGAAATTGATAGCTGATGAGCAAATTAGCCTCTCACTTGCAGCTGTTCAACATGGTTTGCTGTACTCTAGTGATACATTTAAATTTTCTTCTGCCCCATTTTGTAAAGTAGCAGAAACAAGTTTTTATGAAATTGTCACTCATGTCCTAAATAATCAGTTGCCTAATCTTTTGTATGCCCGACCTATATCCAATGATTTGTGGCAGCGAAGAGTGATCTTTAATAATTTAACATTAGGGATTTAATTGACCATAGAATTTTGCTATTATGGGGAAGTCAATATCACTGAGGCTTGAACCTTTGTGCTTTATCTACTCATGGGCTTCATAAGATGTAAACAGGGGATTAATTCGTTGGCTAGAACCTCTGAAGCAGTACTTGTTTCCTATACTACTGTTAATTTGTATTTTACTTGTGGCATTATTTAAACATATGTTCCTCTCTTTCCTTCCTAGTTTGAGCATAATGTCACAGAGAAAGAAATGTCCTCAATATCAAATGATATTTGCATTTTCCCCATAAAGTATCAAGGAAGGAGGGTACCTACTAGAAATGCAGATTGGTAGGTGGTCTGAGAATATATTTGCATAATTAATTAGTGCGTATGCTTTTAGACATTTCTCCTCCAGGTACTATTAACTGAATTATAGAGTGACACGCTGATGTCAACACTTAATTTAGACATTTTCTGTTATTTGCCACTGCGTATATTCTCTTTGGCAAATTTATATTTCAGTATATCTCAGTTGGCCTAGGCTACCCTTCACTATATTAGACGAATTAGGCAATAAATAAATACACGTAAAATGCTTCATAGGTGAATTCCATTCAAAGAACTAGGTGAGAAAATTGGAGAAGAGAAAGGTTATGGAATTTGACCACTTTGGCACAGCTATTAAGCACAACACTAGAATTCGAACTTGGGTGTTCCAAGTTCTTTCCCCTCTACCACACTGCCTGACCATCTTCATAAAGTATGTTATGGACAATGAATCAGCTATTTTTTTTTTCCTTTTTTTAACTAAAAAAATTGTTCATTCACTGGTGAATTATAGATGAAATGCCAGGAAAAGCCAGGAGATACAGCTGTAGAGAGTTAGCAAGATTCTAACTTGAGTTTTAGCAAGTTCAGGGTAAAGGTTTAATAATGTATCTCACAAGTCTTAGAGTACTATGCTCAAAACACTATTTTTGGAAGGTATATCTGTTGGTCATTTGCAGGATAGATTAGAAGAGGAAAAAACTAAAGCTGTTTGCTGTGAAAATTGGGATTTGGGGCAAGTTCATGTTTAAGCAAAGTAATTACAATTGAAAATTATCTTAAAAATCAAATCATATAGGCCGGGCGCAGTGACTCACGCCTGTAATCCCAGCACTTTGGGAGGCTGAGGTGGGTGGATCACGAGGTCAGGAGATCGAGACCATCCTGGCTAACACAGTGAAACCCCATCTCTACTAAAAATACAAAAAAAGAAAATTAGCCGGGCATGGTGGCGGGTGCCTGTAGTCCCAGCTACTTGGGAGACTGAGGCAGGAGAATGGCGTGAACTGGGGAGGCGGAGCTTGCAGTGAGCTGAGATCGCACCACTGCACTCCAACTTGGGCAACAGAGCGAGACTCAGTCTCAAAAAAATAAAAATAAATAAATAAAATCATATAATTCACAATCAAAAGAATTTACTGTTGTGGATTATTACCTGTATTGGATTTTCTTTTCTTTGGTGTCTTCCCTTTCTGTGGATATTTAAGAATCAACTTTATAATATATCATAATGAATATTTTCCCTGTAGGTTAGTATATACAATTGTATTTCTAAGTTACAGATCATATGCAGATTCGAACCAAACCTAACTATGAATTCTCTCATCATGTTTAATAATTCGAAAGTGATTCATGGATTTCTTGTAGGGCCACTTACACTTATTATAATTGTAATGTTAAAGAGACAGATTGGGTGTTCAGCAGAATTTCATTATTAGTAATGTCGGTGTCCCAAAGTAATCATATTTATTTGTTTATTAGTTTTTATTTTAGATTCGGGAAACGTGCAGGTTTCTTAAAAGGGTATGTTGCATGTTCCTGTGGTTTGGCCTTTATTGATTCCGTTGCCTAAATAGTGAACATAGAACCCAATAGAAAGTTTTTTGGTCCTTGCCGCCTCTATACTTCCCCTGTTTTGGACTCCATAGTATCTGTGGTCTTCATCTTTATGTTTGTATGTATTCAAAGTTTAACTCACTAAACTCTCACTTGTAAGTGAGAACATACAATATTTGGTTTTCTGTTTCTGTGTTAATTTGCTTAATCCACCAGCACATCAAAAAGTTAATTTGCCATGATAAAGTGGGCTTTATTCCTGGGATGCAAGGTTGATTCAACATATGCAAATCAATAATTTGATTCACTACATGAACAGAATTAAAAACATAAAACATGATCATCTCAATAGACGCAGAAAAAGAATTAGATAAAATCCAACATCCTTTCATGATAAAAAAATATTCAACAAATTAAGCATCAAAGGAACATACCTCAGAAAATAAGAGCCATCTATGACAAATTCACCAACAAAATAGATACCTAGGAATACATTAACCAACAAGGTAGAGGATCTCTACAAGGAAAACTACAGAACACTGCTGAAAGAAATCGTGGATGACACAAGTAAATGGAAAAGCATTCCATGCTCGTGGATTGAACAAATATGGTTAAAATACCCATACTGCCTAAAGCAATCTACACATCCCCTGCAATCTCTATGAAACTACCAATGTCATTTTGTGCAGAATTAGAAAAAGCTGTTTTAAAATTCATATGGAACCAAAAGAGAGTCCAAGTAACCAAAGCGCTTTTAAACAAAAAGAAAGTTGGAGGTATCACATTACCATTTTTCAAGGTGTACTACAACTAATTTTTAGAAAAGCGCTGGGGTATGTATAGGACTGGTTCATTTGAGATGACTTAGAACATTATAATATTACTTTATAATTTTTTAAATTCTAGGAGCATGTATCTGTAGTCATATAGACATATAGTCATATAATCATCTAGGAATCAAAGACAAACATTTTTATATTCTTCGCAATGTCGGAGTAGGTTGGGATACAGTTATTTCACCTTAAAAGTCACATTTTTTATTTTAATGACAAAATACTGTTATTGATTTTGATTGCTTAAATGATGACAGAAGCTTTGTGAGATTTCTCTGGTGTATCAATGGTAGAAAAGTGCAATTATAGGCCAGGCATGGTGGCTCACACCTGTAATCCCAGCACTTTGGGAGGCTGAGGCAGGAGGATTTTCTGATCCCAGGAGTTCGCAACCAGACTGGGCAACATGGCAAAACCCTATCTCTATAAAAAAATAAAATACAAAAGAAAAAAGAAAAAAGCAGCAAAAAGAAAAGTGCAATTACAATGGTCCTTTAGACTGTCCCCGTTTTATATGGAGAATACAGAGTGAAGTCACCAGAAATTTTAAAGCACACAAAGACATTCATCAATGACTTCATAAGAGCCACTCATTTTTTTTTCATTCAGGCACTAATATACCACATATTCATGTAGGTGGGCTATATTTCTACAGCAAAATTATTGTGATGAGTTACGCTTGGCTCTAAAAAAACCCGCTGAGTCCAAGAAAGCATCCTAATTTCAATGTGTTGAAGGATACTCAAGTGCTAGGCACCTTAGTTCAGAACATATTTTGAGGAATCATGGAGAGCTCTTGGCTGATTTTTGACTTGAGGTCGTTGTCAGCAATTTACTTGACTTGCTTCTGGTTTCTCCATGTCAGATTAGCTCATCTTTCCTAGTCAATTGAAAACCTAAAACAAAAGACTGCCTTTCCTCCTTGCCCAACTCTCACCTCCAAATTGTACATAAAAGATGCATTTATAAATCTATCAATTCCTTTAGTCAGAGATAGCCAGAGTATGTTTCTCACCTGACAGTTTCTATCATTATTTGGTAAAGTGACAAGGTTGAGCTTCCAAATATATTTACATTCCTTATTTTTCCAGGGAAAATATCACACTTTGGGCAAATTTTATCTATAACCAAATAATTAATTCAACATTATTTAGTTCTAACATGTTCTGAGGACTTTGTATATAACAAGCACAGTTAAGATACAGAACATTCCTTGAGGACTATGCCCTTATTTTCAGCTAATGTGGTAACATCTAATACAGTGCCATATGCCCCAATGGTACTCACAAAATGCTAGTAAGAAAGGGAATTTAGTGAAGCATTCAGTGCCTACTTCCCAGGAAAAAGATAATATATCACATCAATGTGTGTTTACATCCCATATTTTGTCTACTTTATTTGTGTGGTAGATTGGGGGTTTTGGGTGATGTTTACCAGGGCATGGTTTTGAAAATGTAAACAAAAATATTCATAACCTTTTCATATGAGCATCATAGAAATCTCATATGGTTTGCTTAAAAGCGAGGCTTGTGCTGACATAATATCCAGGAGTTAGGCTTAGCTCTGCTTATAAGTCAGCTTGCTGAGGAGGATACAGAAGTTATTTTTCCACTGCATTTATTTTCTGAGTTTCCTTGCTTATTAAATTGATTATTGATGCCTTTCATTTGCCATTGTTCTAAAGTGAGAATGAAAATTATATTCCACGTTTAACTGCATTACTTTTTACTGATAAAACAAAATATGTAAAATATATAAATAGACACTAAAAAAGGCTTTCTGCATTTCCTTAAAATATAAATTGAAAGAAATGTTTCAAAAATATTTGACTAAGAGCTAGCAATTATGGTTTCCATGGGGAAGAATGATACTAAAGTTTCTACCATTTTGTTTGCTTTGAAAGATGAGTTTGAAGTTAATACTGATGCTAAAGTATGAAAGTGTTTAAGTAGGAAGATAATGTTAACTCAGCAGTATCATTGCTTTGATCTTTGTTTAATGTCTCACAAAACTAGATTGCTATTTGATTGACAACCTTGTCAAAGAGTGAATGAAGACTGACACTGTAATATTGAAAATGCAGCGTTTACAAAACTTGAAACCCAAGTTTTCTCATGACACTACTTCTTTTGTGGAAGGCTGCATTTTACATTGTTTTTTAATACATGTGTACCCTTCTAGAATACAAGTAAATGTCATTTTTTTTTAATCTCCTGGTGTCCTGAATTCCATTCACCTCCTTACACACATAGCTTAGGTATGTCCCTATTAGCAAACATTATTGAGAGTTTTTACTTCAAGAAAAACTCAAAAACCAAAGCCTCATCATTCTAGTGTCTGTTCTTTTTCAGAAGATAACTCTGTTTGTGAAATGTTAGTATATTAGTTCAGTGTACTACAAGCTAGGGATTATGCTGTGTAGTTAAGCTGTTAACAGTGCAGAATCTAGAGTGAGACAGAACTGGATTCAGTTCTGAGCTTTGCTGTGAGTTTGGGCAAGCATCTTTTAACTTTCAATGCCAGTTTCCTCAGCTAGAAAATGGAGGAATGATAGTACCTGTTTTCTGATGTTGGTTTGAGGAATAAATGAGATAATTAATGTAAAGTGCTTAGCACAGGTCTTGGCACCTTTATAATTATTACTATTATTATTGTGCTTAGTATAATATTATGCTCACCAAAACCAACAAAAAATACTTGGAGACTGAATTAGTAGAACAAATAACTATTTGTCTTAGAACATTTAACAGTCCCAATAGCAAGAAGCTTGAAGTAGTTCCAGTTCCAATTACTCCTGTTGGGTTTACAAACCTAGTTTATTTTTTATTGTTCCCAATTTTAACCTTATAGAAGTACTTATACTGTACAAAGTGCAAAGTACTCACTCATCTTCATTATATATAACTGATAAAACCATGAAAACTTAGAGCTTGTGAAATCATTAAAAGCAATGCTTGAGTGTTTTTCCTTTCATCTAAGAATAGTGGAGATAGAACACTGTATTTATTCAGCTTGCAAGTAGAGTAAAAATAATAATAAAAAAAAAGAATGAAAACAAATAATACTGTGTTTGGTAAGGGTGGGAAACATAAAGGTAAAATACATTGTCAGAGTTATTATTCCCTTTTTAATTGCCAGAAATAGGACAGGCTATATTTCTACTTCCATTGCATAGAACTAGTGTTCAAAAATGGCTTCACTAGACCCACAGGGTGAAATGAAATCTGGGGCTAAATTGCCTCAAGGGAGTCACATCATCATCAGTAAAAGACATTTAGAGAATTCCTAAGCCCCTTGAGGACAGTTTTTTCCTACTATATAAGACAGTCATAGTTGTGCTATTATTGTTTTAAGGAAAACATCCTGTAAGCCCACAGAAATGGAGCATTCAATCAGGTGCTTCCGTGGAAGTACATGAACCACACAAATCTATTTCCTGCTTGCCAAGGGCTTAAAATCTGACTGAGAAAACTAAAATTTCTTCCACAAATCCAACCTTAAATTATTTGTAACTAAACCAATGATTTTCCAAACCTAAGGAACCTGATTAAATTGTGGTCAGCTCACCTCATTTTAATTTTGTATGCCACTAGAACCTATTTAATTCTCTGAAAAGAAGGTTCCTGTTGTTATTGGCAACGTAGTAGAATCTGAGAGAGTTCTTCATCCTGTTTAAGAAGAAATTGTAAATCTTGGCTAAAGACACAAATGCTTGGGGGAGAATACTTAGGTATTAGCTTAGTTTTCATTGCCTGTATTTCTATACAGAATTTTGAGAGTAAAATTTAGTCACTGGCTTTAGTGCAGCAAAATTACATTGTTCCTTAAGGAAAAAATTCTGACAGAATGGTGTTGAAGACTATTTTATACATAATGCATATACTTCAAACTTGGTTTCATACAAATCTGATTTTGGTTAAGTATATTTTATTAGTAAATAATTGTTCATTTTCTTTCAAAGTATTTTTTACTATGCTGATGTGATGATTTTGCCAATTTTATAATTTAAATGTATACCTTTAACTTATAAATATCTACAAGAGAGAACAATTCCAAGACCATTACTTTTTTCACTAGTTATGTTCTTTGTCTATCAGTTTAGAATTTCAACACATTCTCAGAGTTACCCATTGGCAGCACTGGGAAAAGACAATGAAATGCGTTGGACTTCAAATTCGCAATCGATCTTTACCACCACACCACCACCACCACATATCGAAGTCTTTTTGCATCTGCTTTTGTCATTTCCTTTTCCATTTCTGGTCATGCCCATTTACCATTGTGATTCATTCTTAGTTCTAATCATTGTAGAAAATGTCTAAATTAGGCATTTACAAACTAATGATTTCCCTTCTTTTGGATATGTACCCAGTAGTGGGATTGCTGAATCGTATGGTAGCTTTAATTTTCGTTTCTGAAGGAACCTCCAAACTCTTCTCCACGGTGATTGGACTAATTTACATTCTCACCAACAGTGTACAAAGACTATGTACCCACAAAAATTAAAAATCTAAAATTAAAAAGGAAACTAATGAAATTCCCTTTTGAAAACAAATATTCTTCTGGTGTTTCACTTAATAACTCAAGTTTAGAAAAGCTGTTAATTCCCTCCCCTCCAAGAATTATATATGCAAATAGGAATAATTCCTATGTAAACAGTAGCTTAAGTATCATCATCATATTTTGAGCTCAGAACATTTCCTTATAAAAAGAGACTTCTTTTTTAAAGCCCCCTTTTTAAAACATTAACATTCATTTATTGTTTCCTTTCATCTGTTGAAATAATTACTTTTCTTTTTGCCTTCAATAGTTTGTTCTGGTCATTAAGATTTCTGTAAAATTAAGTTTGAAAGGTGCTTTTAACGTTCAGATAGACTGCAGTGCACATTTGGCTATTTAATAGCCAAATCTACTTAAGGCTGAACTAATGTTTAACACTCACAGCTGTTTGAAGTAGTTCACTGCCAGGTTTAATGGTGCTGCCAAGGGAAATGATCATATTACTTGCTATCATATTTTGGAGGGTTTGTTATTCTAGTAATAAAGACAATCAATGGCATTTCTGAACACAATGGTTCGGATCCTTTACATAGTGCTTTCCCACTACAAGTTGCAAACCATAATTTCAGTGGAAATGGTAAGTGGGAGGCATTAGCTGTGTTTTATTTCACAGAAGTTCATTGAGAAAAGCAATTATATTCATGACAGGATTTATAATTGTGTGTGCCTGCATGTTTATACACACACAAATGACCATACACTTATATGTCGGTGATGAATATCAACTTAGGCAACAGGGCTTTTATTGTATATGGACCTTTTAGAAATCAATCTCATTATATTATTACCATGTACAAAATAGAATAGCGTAAAACATAATCAACAAATAATTATGGTGAATCTTCCATGTATGCAGCGTTCTAGGTGCTACAGGAATGTAAAGAGGTTAAAGACAGGGCCCTCTCTATAGGGACTTTATAGTGTATTTAGGAATAATAAAGACATCAGAAAAGTGAACGTCACAAAGCATAAAAAGATTACTTTGCAAATGACTAGTACAGGCAATTGTTGCTTTAAGTGTAGGTCGAATGGACTGCGTAGTCTCGAAGGGTTTGTGGAAGAGTTGGGACCTGAGTTAAGTGTTGTGGAAGAGTTGGGACCTGAGTTAAGTGTTGGAGGAAGAATATGTTGTGTTTAAGTAGAGTGAAGATATGAGGTGTTTTATTTCATGGGTCCCCAACCTCTGGGCCTTGGACCAGTGCAGGTCTGTGGCCTGTTAGGATCCAGGCTACACAATAGGAGGTGAGCTACAGGCAAAGGAGCATTACTCCTTGAGCCCCGCCTCCTGTCAGATCAGAAGTGACGTTAGATTCTCATAGGAATGTGAGCCCTATTGTAAACTGCACATGCGAGGGATCTAGGTTGTGGGTTCGTTATGAGAATCTAAGTAATGCCTGATGATCTGACGTGGAACAGTTTCATCCTGAAACTATTTTCCCTCACTGTCAGTGGAAAAATTGTCTTCCATGAAACCAGTCCCTTTTACCAAAAAGGTTGGGGACTGCTGTTTTAGGTGACATGAATAAATGTCCAGAGGATAATAATGTGCTCAGTTCATATTGTTATTAAGCAGAACAAAACAATAGAAATTTAATAGAAATGTAAAACTTCTTAAGTACCGTGTTTCTACCAGGGAAGTGTTGCATTTGCATTTACATTTTGTTCTTAGGTACTCTCTCACATCAAAAATATTTTTTAAAAAATATGATAACAATAAGAATCTAATAAGATCTTATCTCAGGCCAGGTATGGCTCTAAGGACTTTACAATTACTAACTCATTTAAACTTCAAATCCACATTACGAGGTAGATACAATTGTTAAGCCCATTTTAAAGATAGTAAAATTGTGGCATAGAGAGAAGGTCACTCAGTAAGTGTTGGAAACTTAATTTGAACCTAGGCCATCTGACTTGAGAGCCTGCCTGCTTAATAACTATAACACACTTTTTTCCAGACTATCTGGCACAGGCACTAGATATAGGAGGTAAAGGAAATCATATACTATACTACTTTCATAAAAACTCCAAAAGAGCATGTCTGAATCAGTTCAGACTGCTATAACAAAAATACCATAAATTGAGTGACTTAAACAGCAAACTTTTTTATTCTTAGAGTTCTAATAGCTTAAGAGTCCAAGATTAAGGTGCCGGCAGATTCTATGTCTGGTGAGAGCCTGTTTCCAGGTTTGCTCATTTGGTGGAGAGAGAGAGAGAGATTGAATCTCACTTATAAATGCACCAATCTCATCTGAACCTAATTACTTCCCAAAGGCCCCACCTCCAAATACCATCACATTGGAGATTAAGGTTTCAACATATAAATTTTGAGAGAATACAAATATTTACTCCATAGTACCACATATATTTTAAGTCAACTGAGAATGGTGTACAAATGGGAAAACTCTGGTTTTCCTTGAACAAGCACATTTTTTAGACTTTGAGAGTTTACCCGTTGGTGAAGGAGACTATCTGGGATGAAAGTTCTTGAGTATACCTTCACACTTGTCCCTGCACATCAAAAAATCCCTAGAGAAGACAGTTATCATTGGTTTCAGGGAGAAAGGAAGCTTACCAAATTTTGAAAATTTATTGAAAGACACACCTCCTGATATTAAGTGATTCTCTAGTTTCTGGCTCTGTTTCACATTATGTCCTATATCCTTAAACATCACTGTTTTGATGAAAATACAAATAACTATACAAATAAATGTAGATTTTTCTATAATTATTTATTCTGCATTTATAACATTCATGTCATTTAAATAGCTTAAATAAATCCCCTAGTAGATGTTTTTTTTTGTCCCTCTCTAAATAAAAATGTTATATTTAAATATGTTACTAAGAAAATTTTCAGTTTTCCTTTCTGAAATAGTTTGTGACACTTTCTGCTGTCACCCCTTGTCACATTCCTTTGAGTGGATAAACTGTGATCTGCAACTTTAATGGCAATAATATCTATTTTGGTATAAATAAAAATAGACAATGTCTATCAAGATGCCCCAGGTAACATATATACATTTCATTTAAAGTTTCTTTAAAAGAGGAATTAAAATAAGAAAAATATGGATTTGAGTAATCTTTAACTTACATGCATCATCAAATAGTCATTAAGCATGATGTTCAAAGACATCAAAAGTATAATTCATTCATTTCTAGATGGCAATTCGGTTGATTCCATATATTTGCTGTTGTGAATAGTGCTGCAGTAAACCTGGGTGTGCAGATGTGTCTTTGATATACTGACTTCATCTCCTTTGGATACATACCCAGTAATAGTATAGCTGGATCATATGGTAGTTTTATTTATTTATTTTTTTGAGATCCCTCCATAGTGTTTTCCATAATAACTGTACTAATTTACATTCCCATCAACGGAGTGTTAGAGTTTCCCTTTCTCCACATCCTTGCCAGCATTTATTATTAATATTTTGTCTTTTTGATAATAGCCAGTCTAACTGGGGTGAGGTGATATCTCACTGTAGTTTTTATCTGCACTTCTCTGATGATTAGTGATATTGAGCCAAAAATGGAAGAATGGTTTCTTCAGTAAGTTTAGAAATAAGTCAAACACATGCAATGTTAGGTAGTAATAAAACAACTAACTACTAGTTTAGGAGTATAGAAAAGAAAGTCACAGCCCAATATATGAATTATTAAATGAATGCTATTCTCTGTAAATGCCACAGACATTCATTATGCCCCAAAAACCTAGAACCTTAGTAATATTTTCTTTTCCTTTTTTTTTTTTTTTTTGAGACAAAGTCTCACTCTGTTGCCCAGGTGGGAGTGCAGTGGCGTGATCTCAGCTCACTGCAACCTCTGCTGTCTGGGTTCAAGTGATTCTCCTGCCTCAGGCTGCCAAGTAGCTGGGTTTACAGGCTTCTGCCACCACGCCCGACTAATTTTTGTATTTTTAGTAGAGACGGGGGTTTCACCATCTTGGCCAGGCTGGTCTTGAACTCCTGACCTTGTGATCCACCTGCCTTGGTCTCCCAAAGTGCTAGTGTTACAGGTGTGAGCCACCGTGCCTGGCCAATATTTTCATTTTTATTTCAACCATTTCACAAACATTTATTGACATCTTACTATGTGCCAGGGGGTATTCTAGATGCTAAATATACACCAGTAAATAAAAGAGACAAAATTGCCTACTCTTATGAAGACTATATTAGTTGGAGGAAATAGGTAATGAGGTTAATAATAAATATGCATATACACAAATATAACATTATATTTGCATATTAATGTCTTTCTATTACCTATTTGTTTAATGTTACATGGTAATAAGTGTTATGGAAATAATAGACCAGACAAGAGGATGGTCTGTGTTAGTAGAGACTAAAGACATTCTATTTAAATAAGGTGACCATAAAAAGCATCATAGAAGGCAATATTTGTATAGTAGATGAGGGAGCTAACCATGCTGATATCTGAGGAAAGATTATTATAGCCAGAGACAACAGTAAATGTAAAGACCTTGATTGAGTGTGGCTGAGGCAAAGGGAATGAAAGGGAATGCAGTAGCAGACACAATCAGAGAATTAAAGGGATCCAGATCATGTAAGACTTTAGAGGCTATTTTAAGGATTTAAAATTGAAGCTTCTGAGAAGATAGGAAGCCTCTGGAGATGGAAAGCCATTGAAGGATTCTGAACAGAAAAGAGATATAACCTGATATATGTCTCAAAGTATCACTCTGGGTACTGGTAAATAATACACTGGAGGGGAGCAGAAACTGAGGCAGAAAGAAGAGTCAAATTACAACTGCAGTAATGTGATGTGAGAGTTACAGTGCCTTGGACCAGGGTAGCAGCAATGGAAATGGTAAAAAGTGACCTGATTCTGGATGTATTTTGAATGTAGAGACAAAACGGTTCACTGAGGGATTTGTTAGTTCATGTGAGAAGAAAACAGAAGACAAGGTTGTTTCCAAAGTTATTTTGTTCTCAGCATTTCATTGCTAGTACCAATATGGAAAGTTTTGGCTGTGCCACTGTTGCTGCTGGCATGTATATGCAAGCATGCATCCCACTGCCACTGCCCCAGTGAAGCACTTTGGCTGGCACCAGCCATTGGATTGTTGCTGCTCATGGACTGGGAATATCTCATCCTCCCAAATGCAGCTGTTTTCTAACCTTGAGAGGCCAGAAAACAAAGCTGGGAGTCTGATACCCATCCCCCAGGGTTAGAGCACACAGCCCAGGAGTGATTAAGCTGAGCCCTCACCCCCTGAAATCTTCCAGAAATGATACCAGTGGCCTGAACCCCACTTATGCCACAATGAAACTCTCAAGGGCATCAAAGAATATAAACACACACACAAAAAAACCCATCCAAAGGACAGCAACTACAAATATTGAAGGAACATCAGCCCACACAAATGAGAAAGAAACAACACAAGAATTCTGGCAACTCAAAATCCCAGAGTGTCTGCTTACCTCAAAACAACCACACTAGTTCCCCAGAAATGGTTTCTGACCAGGCCGAAATGGCTGAAATGACCGACATAGTATTCAGAATATGGATGGGGATCAAGATTCAGGAGAAAGTCAAAACTCAATCCAAAGAATATAAGGAATACAATAAAAATATACAAGAGATGAAATGCAAAACAGCCATTTTAAGAAGGAACCAAACAGATATAATAGAGCTGAAAAATTTACAATATTTAACAGCATTGTTATATTTAACAACATTAAATGTAGAGTACCTACTTCTTGGGCCCAAATCAATAAACTCAGCCTGATTCAATACTATATTCCTTCCCACTATCCCACACCCTTAATATTCATTCCCTTGCCTGTTCTCCATATTTCTGCTTATATAAATTAGAAAACCCAGACAGTTCTTTTCGAGTGTAGCGCACCTCGTCATGGGTCACACTCTCAACCTCATCCCTAGGTGTCCACCAGGACTTTAGTCTAGTTATAGGTTTAGAAGCAAGCAGGGTTGTTGGGGATGGCTCCTGAGGATAATCAACGTTATCTTACCTGGCACCTGCCTCAGGGGAGGCCGTAATTGTTGCCTCAGCCAGTGCAGGGTTTATCTCCTCAAACAAAGATGGAAAGGCTCATGGCAGTATGGGTCCGCGAGGGGATGTTGCCTCTACTGGGGATGGGGAAGCTGTTTCTTTTGGCAAGAAAGGTTTATCAGAGTTTACAAACTCAGTGTTTCAGCTTCATCATAGTTCTCCCACGCATTCCCATTCTAAGTTGCAGGGTCCTATTCTTTTCCAATCAATGCCCTCATTTTATCAGTAGACACCTGGCAAGGCTGTGCATGCACTTTTCATTGCAGATCAGCCACTTGCATGATAAGAGCTTGTGTTTGTTTTTCCACAATTTCAGCTCTTTCTCTACAGGAGCCAAGACTCCCACTCAGGGCAATCTTAGCAGATTTGAGGCTCAGTATCTCCTAAAGCCAGGAGATAGAATCCCTTAGTTCATCATTTTCTTTGATCACTTTGTCCACTTAGGAGCAACCAACCAGCTTCATTATGTTCCTTGGTTCTCCACATATGGTCAAAGTATTATGTATAGAGTCACTAAACTCCTTGCTTCTCACAAGTGGTGAATTAGGAGTGTCAAATGCATTTATTTTGCATAACTCGCTAAACAGTTCACCCCAAGAATTATCAGTGTTCTCCATACTATTAGAAGTAAAATCTTTAGCATTTAGGGGTCTAATCATATTGAGCAGTCAACTCCAGGAACCCCAAAACCAATGAAAGAACTCCATCCTTAATATTCTGTTCCTCCAGAACCACTCCTGGTACCAAAATCTGTATTGGTCAGGGTTCTCCAGAAGGACAGAACTAATGGAATATATATATGGGGATTTTATGCAGACCTACAGCTAGTATCACATTGAAAGGGGAAAAAATGAAAGCTTTTCTTCTAAGATCTGGAACATGACAAGGATGCCCACATCAGCATTGTTACTCAACATGGTACTGGAAGTCCTAGCTAGAAAAATCAGACAAGAGAAAGATATAAAGGGCATCCATATTGGAAATAAATAAATCAAAGTATCTTTGTTTGCAAATGATATGGTCTCATATTTGGAAAATTTTAAAGACTCCACAAGAAAACTATTAGAATTGAAAAAAAAAAAATACAGTAAAGTTGCAGTATACAAAATAAACAAACAAAAAACAGTAGCATTTCTATAGGCTAACAGTGAACAATGTGAAAAAGAAATCAAAAAAGAGATCTCATTATCAATATCACAACAGTGACACAAAATTCAATGCCTAGTAATTAACCATAAAAATGGAAGGTTTATATAATGAAAAGTATTAAATGCTGATGAAGAAAATTTAAGAGGACACTAAAAAGTGGGAAAATGTTCTATGTTCATGGATTGAAAGAATAAATATTATTAAAATGTCCATACTACCCAAAACAATCTATAAATTCAGTGCAATCTGTATTAAAATAATGACAATTTTCACAGAATTAGAAAACACAATCTTCAAATTTATGTAGAAACACAAAAGACCCAGAATGGCCAAAGCTATCCTAAGCAAAAAGAACAGAACTGGTGGAATCACATTGCCTGACTTTCAATAATACCACAGAGCTATAGTGTCCAAAACAGAATGATACTGGCATAAAAATAGACACATAGACCAATGGAACTGAATAGAAAACTCAGAAACAAATTCACACACCTACAGCCAACTTATTTTTGACAAAGTTACTAACAGCATACACTGGGTAAAAGACATTCTTTTCAATAAATGGTGTTGGGAAAACTGAATATCCATATGCAGAAGAATGAAATATCGGACCAATGTCTCACCATATACAAAAATCAGATCAAAATGGATTGAAAGACAGAAATCTAAGACCTCAAACTGAAACTACTGCAGGGGAGCTTTGGAGAAAATCTTTAGGACATTGTTCTTGGCAAAAATTTCTTGAGCAGTACCCTACAACCACAGGCAATCAAAGGAAAAAAAATGGACAAACGGGATTATATCAAGTTAAAAAGCTGCTGCATGGCAAAGGATACAATCAAAAAAGTGAAGAGACATCCCACAGAATGGGAAAAAATATTTGCAAACTACCTATCTGACAAGGGATTAATAACCAGAATATATGATAAACTCAACAACTGTATAGGAAATAATCTTATAATCTCATCAAAGAATGGGCAAAAGATTTGAAGAGGCATTTCTCAAAAGAAGACATACAAATAGCAAACAGACATATGAAAAGCTTCTCAATATCATTGATCATCAGAGAAATGCAAATCAAAACTACAATGAGATATCTTTTCAACCCAATTAAAATGGCTTATATCCAAAAGGCAGGCAATAACAAATGCTGGCACAGCTGTGAAGAAAAGGAACCCCTCGTAAACTGTTGGTGGGAATGTAAATTAGTACAAACACTATGGAGAACAATTTGGAGATTCCTCAAAATCTAAATTGAGTTGCCATACGATTCAGCAGTCCTACTGCTGGGTATACACCCAAAAGAAATGAAACCAGTAAATCGAAGAGACAGCTTCACTCCTATGTTTGTTGCAGCACTGTTTACAGTGGCTAAGATTTGTGTGTAACCTAAGTATCCATCAACAGAAGAATGCATAAAGAAAATATGGTGCATATACACAATGGAGTACTCTTCAGCTATATTAAGGAATGAGATCTTGTCGTTTGCAACAGCATGGATGGAACTGGAGTTTATTATTTTAAGTGAAATAAATCAGACACAGAACAAAAAACTTTCCAACAATATGGATTGAATTGGAGATTATTACCTTAAGTGAAATTAACCAGTTACAAAAAGTCAAACAGCATAGTCTCACTTATTTTGGGGATCTAAAAATTAAAACAATTGAACTCATAGACATATAGAATAGAAAGAAGGTTACCAGAGAGTGATAAAGGTAGTGGGAGGGTCGGGAGAGGGTGTTGGTGATGGTTAGTGGGTACAAAGTATAGATAGAAAGAATGAATAAGACCTACTATTTGATAGCACAACAGGTTGACTATAGTCAATAATAGCTTAATTGTAAATTTTGAAGTAACTAAAAGAGAGTAACTGGTTTGTAACTTGAAGGATAAGTGCTTGAGGGGATGGATACCTAATTCTCCATGCTGTGCTTATTTCACATTGTATACTTGTATGAAATCATCCAATGTACCGCACAAATATATACACTTACAATATACTGACAAAAAATAAAAAAAAAAAAAGAAACAAAGAAGGAAACAATCTACAAAGTAAACAGACGGCCTACATAATGGGAGAAAATATTTGCAAAGTATGCATCTGACAAAGGTTTAATATCTAGAATCTATAAGGAATGTAAACAGATTAAGAAACCAAAAACAAACATCCCCAATAAAAAGTAGTCAAAGGACCTGAACAGACATCTTTCAAAAGGAGGCATACCCACAGACAACATACATATGAAAAAATGCTCAGCACCATCAATTATTAGAGAAATGCAAGTCAAAATCACAATGAGACACCATCTCATACCAGTCAAAATGGCAATTAATAAAAAATCAAAAATAACAGATGCTGGTGAAGCTGCAGAGAAAAGGGAACACGTATACACTGCTGGTGGGAATTTAAACTAGTTCAGCCATTGTGGAAAGCAGTTTGGTGATTTCTCAAAGAACTTAAAACAGAATTACAATTCAACCCAACAATCTCATCATTGGGTATATGCCCAAAGGACTATAAATCAGTCTATCATAAAGACACATAAGTACATATGTTCCTTGCAGCACTTTCACAATAGCAACGACATGGAATCGACTGAAATGCTCATCAGTGCTAGCTTGGATAAGGAATATGTAGTAAATACATAACAGGGAATACTTCGCAGCCACAAAAGTAATGAGATCATATTCTTTATAGCAACATGGATGGAGCTGGAGGCCATTATCCTAAGCAAACTAATTCAAGAACATAAAACCAAATGCTGCATGTTCTCACTAATAAGTTGGAGCTAAACATTGAATACACAAGGACACAAAGAAGGGAACAGCAGACACCAGTGCCTACTAGAGGGTGGAGGTGGAGGTTGGGAAGAGAGAGATGATAAAAAAAAAAAAACTGCATATCTGGTACTAACCTTATCAACTGGGGGTGAAATAATCTGTACTTCAAACCCCCATGACATGCAATTTACCTGTATACCAAACCTGCACCTGTACCCCTGAACCTAAAATAAAAGGTTTTCAAAAATAAATAAAGTCTCTAGAAGGAGAATTTAGGTAAGGGAGATGATCATGTAAATTTTGAGGTACTTGTAAGACATCTACTGAAGATGTTGAGTAAGCAGTGAAATATACAGTCTGAAATCTAGGAGACAAGTACATGCTGGAGGTATAAAATTTGGAATAACAAGCCAATAGATTGCATTTAAAGTCATGAAATTGGACAGAATCACCAAAGGAGTGATTAAAAAAAAAAGAAGCCCAAGGATTTAGCCCTCTGACATTCCAGTGTAGGCTTGACAGATGAAGAGAAACTTCTGAAGGAAACTGTGAAGGAGGAGTAAATGATGTAGGAAGAAAACTAAGAGAAAATGATGCCCTGGAATTCAAATTAAGGAAATATTTTAAGGAGTATATGATCAACTGTGTCAAAAGCTATTGAGAAGTCAAGTAAGATTGAGACTGAGAGTTGACCGTTGGACTTACAAATATGTATAATTGGCCACCTTCATAAGAATGGGATCTTTGGACAGATGGGACAAAAGCTTAATTGAAGTAAGTTCATAAGACAGTCAAGTAAGTATAGGCAACTCTTTCTGGGAGTTTTGCTACAAAATGTAAGAAGAGGAGTGGTGTGGTAGTCAGGCAGCATATGGTCAAGAAAAACCATTTTTAATATGTGAAAATCTTAGGACCATAGTTCATCAAGTCAACAGGACCACAGGTAGAATTGTAGAGATGAAGTTTGAAAAATGGAGAATTCTAAAGGCATTACTTCCTATATGCTACATATATGCCATGTATGCTTCATTTATGCTTCCTCAAATTACAATTCAAAGAATATTCTTCTCATAAGTTTCAACAAAAAGACAAGCTAAGAAAACTAGCTCTCAAACACTGTCAGAAACAAGATTCGATGATTCCTATCTCAGAATTCAACAATCCTATCACAAGAAGAAACTCTCTATAGGAATATACAGGAATCTATAATATTATACGTGAGAAGCCATGAAGACAAGAAATTGGAACACTGCTCCTTTCTTCTATAATACTAAATATAGACCATAGTGACCCCCTAACACCACCCCCACTATATATACTCTGAAGAAAGGTTGGAGACAGAAGGCAGGGTAGAAGACAGTCAGATAGATAACCATTTTCAGTGGTGTGACAGAATTGAAATAAACAAAATATGCATCTTGGCACTATTTCCTCTCCCTTCAAACTGGAGCACTGAGAGCAGTACTAGAAGTTTTTGCAATATTAAGTAGTAGAGTGGAGATGCACATGCACTTATTACCTAAAGAGCAACCTGCTGCCCATTAGATTATCAGTGCTTGTTAATGATTATATCACAGTTGATACCTGCAACCTGCAGAGTCCAAGCCACAAGCCATATGCCTTTGTGTCATAGTTATCATCACAGTAAGGAGACAGCCAAACTATTACTCTAAGTGATAAATAAGAAAGTGGATAGAAACAGCATGTTCAAATTGGTCTGATGAAAATTCTTACTGATATTGTCATAAAAGATAAAGAAAATGGTAGCTTCTCAAACATTCACAGCAGTGTTGGTTTAATTATTTACAAAGTACTTATAAATAATTCTACATAACATTTTTCTGTTAAGATTTTATGTGCCAATTCCAGCATGATATTTTGGCTGCTGGATTGGGAAAATATTTCTAATTTAATGAACAGGAGCCATGAACAAATTTAAGATTACTGCAGTAAAAAACATTTTCCTCCAAAAATAATTTTGTTCATCATCATTGCTGATATAGTTTGGCTGTCCCCACCCAAATCTCATCTTCAATCCCCATGTATTGTGGGAGTGACCCGGTGGGAGGTAATTGAGTCATCAGGGCAGGTCTATATAATGCTTTTCTTATGATAGAGAAGAAGTCTCATGAGATCTGATGGTTTTGTAAGAGGGAGTCTCCCTGCACAAGTTCTCTCTTTGCCTCCTGCCATCCATGTAAGATGTGGCTTGCTCCTCCTTGCCTTCTGTCACTATGGTGGGGCCTCACCAGTCATGTGGAACTGTAAGTCCATTAAACCTCTTTATTTGGTAAATTGCCCAGTCTTGGGTATGTCCTTATCAGTAGCATGAAAACGGACTAATACAATTGCCTTTAACGAGGGGTTGAAAAATAAATCTTTAAAAAAATAGCACCAACATTTAGTGACCACATAGAAGCATGTTTCTAGAGTTTTAAATGGAAAATAATAATTTTGTGCTGACACTTTTGAGTGAAAATTAAAAGATCTAGTTTACTCTCTCAGGGCTAGAAAATGAAACAGCACATCCAGGGGTGGTGGCTCAGGCCTGTAATCCCAGCACTTTGGGAGACCAAGGAGGGTGGATCACCTGAGGTCAGGAGTTTGAGACAAGCCTGGCTAACATGGCAGAACCCTATCTCTACTAAAAAATAGAAAAAAAAAAAAATTAGCCAGGCGTGGTGGCGTGCACCTGTAATCCTAGCTACTCAGAAGGCTGAGGCAAAAGAGTCGCTTGAACCCGGGAGGTGGAGGTTGCAGTGAGCTGAGATCATGCCATTGCACTCCAGCCTGGGCAACAAGAGTGAAACTCAGTCTCCCCGAAAAAAAAAAAAAAAAAAAAAAAAGAAAGAAAGGAAAAGAAAATGAGTCAGCACTTATTTTACAGTGTGAAGTAAAGGTCGATGCACTGGCCAGAATGTGAAACATAAATAGGGTTTTTTACTCCAAAGCACAACACTGTAATGCAACATGTTATTTTGTTAGCTGCAGAAAATCCATATGTATCTGAGCAACCTCAATTCTTTCCTCCCCCAAATAAATAATTGTACTGAGGGGCATAAGGCAGGGAGAGAGGAGATATCAAAGCAGGTTTTAGAGAAGAAGTGAAAATTTATTAAAAAGTGTTAGAGCAGGAGCGAAAGGAAGTAAAGTGCACTTGGAAGAGGGCCAAGTGGGCAACTTGAGAGATTGGAGTGCACTACTTGACCTATTGACTTGGGGTTTTATATGTTGGCATGCTTCCAGGGTCTGTGTCTTATTGTTCCCTTGAGGTGGGCTGTGTGCATAGGTAGTGGCCTGCTAGCACTTGGGAGAGGCCGCATGAGCAGTTTACTGAAGTTGTGAGCATGCTCACTTGAGATGTTTTTTTCCTTATCAGTCGAGTATTCTTATAGGAAGATTATATACCAGTTAAACTCTGCCATTTTGCTTGCCTCTTAGTGTACATGCTTAAGCCTACTCGCCCAGCTCCTGAGATCTCATTGGGAAGCGGCTGATCACCAGCTTCACGTGTTTTCTATCTACTGGGAGACTGACTTTCCTTGGTGCTAGCTGCAACCAATTATTATTTTAGAGAGACAGCTTAACAACCACCTGACCACCACCTTATGGTTTCTTGACATTCTTGGTGGGGTGTGGGTCTCTTGTCTGTTCATTTCCACCTAACTACTCCAATTTGAGACCCCAGTGCATGCAATTGAATTTTCTTCTACATGTTGCATGTCTTTTCACAATCATTGGACTGCAATGATATGCAAAACATTATTTGTAATCATATCACTTTCTCACTTTTTCTTCTCCATGATGATTTCTTTTATTTTGACTGATAATACCTACACTTCAATCTAATGAGGATTTCCCCTTTCCCTTATTGTTACTGAATTGAAATTTTTCTCACACCAATGGCTGAATTGCAGAGTAGAGAGGAAAATAACTGCTCAGAAACTATCGGTCAGGAAACAAAACCTTATTTACATTCACATTACATAGAAGACACATTTAAGTCACTGGAAACTCACTTTAAGTTTCTTCTTTTTAACCTCCTTGATAAAACACCAACTGAAATTTAAAGTTGATTGGGGCTCTAAGAATATTTAGGAGTTATTTGTTTTAAATAGGCTGGCTCTACTCCTAAGGTACATCTAAGTACACTTTCTCCTGATTTGTCCTTAATTATGGGGTTAGCTTTCCAGTTTTTGAGAATTTCAAGAGGTACTCTTAAAATCCATATGTCTACATTTTAAGAGATTTTTTTCCCCCTCGGACAAATCTTTATTCTCAATTTATATTACTCTAGATCATTTTACTTTGAATGTAAAAATTGTGTAACCATGATTACTGATTCATGAAATAAGAACAAAGTTGTTATTTGTTATTACAAATGGTTAAATTGTAGAGGCTTCTCTGTGGTTTCAGTAATGGAAAAGGACAGCAGCTCCCATGAGGTAATTTTAACTTCCTTGTGAAAGAAGGGAATCACCCTTGTCTCTGATGGAATTTTTGTGTGTCTTTCCAGCATCAGGTATTCAACCTTAGGTTAGATCTTTAAAGGATGATTGAGTATTTGGATAGTGTTTAGTTTGCATAGCTAACACAAATACATTTACCCTAACTTTTAGGTTGCAACAACCTCTTGAAACCATTAAAACCCAAAAGATTATATCTGGTATCAATAGTTTAAAAAAAAATTCCAAAAACAATAGATGGAGTCTATTTCAAATGCTCCATACAATTTATAAAACATATCCCTGTCTTTTAAGTATTTTCAGTGAAAATGTTCTAAATCATTGTGTTTATTCATAAGGTATGAAAAGGAGTCTGACATCTTTTAAGCCCTAGGTAACAGGATATAGCTCTATCTTGGTTCTTCTAAATGAATTTGAACAAAGTATAAGATATGGCCATGTGCATAACACCGAAGGGAGATAAGAAGACAAAATATAGTTAAATACTATACATTTGTGTGTAAATGCATTTTCTGTGTTTGGAGATGCTACAGCATAGAGGTAACATTTTTGCAAATAAAAGATGATTCCAGAAGGACTCATAAATCCGCCTTTTTGTCAAGGCAATAGAAATAGATGTCACCTATTTCCCAAATGATGCACATTTTGACAAAGGTAGAGGAATGGAATTAACCAAAGGAAAATTACAATGAATAATTGAATTTCTCGGTTGTAATTCAATTTTGGATAATACTTCAGTGCTATGGAAATTATTTTATTTTGCCTAGAAAAATATTTCACAAGCGTACTGTGTTTCTTGGTAGAAATGGAGAGAGTAGCTTTAAGTTTTATATGCCCTTGGCTATCATACACATGTATGCGCACACAGAGAGATTTGTCATTAAAATTGAATTGGACAATCAATTCAATCTGAAAAGATGTCAGCTCTGCAAGATAATTGATTTGGTTTCTTTTTGTTTGAATTTACTAAATGTTTTACACCCATATGATTCAACAATAAGGGTCAATATAGTTGCATGCATAAACACAGCTCAAGTTGTATACGGCTATGGCTAGTCTTTTTTTGAAAGTACAGCATTCAGTATTAAATCATATTTGTTGTACGTAATAAAGAACAAGTACCCAAGAGATTAGAATCCACAAATTTAAAATTCTGTTTTTCTAAATATTATAACTTGAATAGAATAAATCCACTTTACATTGTAAATACCATTGACTCTTGAACAATGCAGAGGTTGGGGCACGAACCACCACCTGCCTCCAGTCAAAAATTCACATATAACTCTTCTGTTTGTTTGTTTGTTTGTTTGTTAAGTGACAGTGTCTTGCTCTGTTGCCCAGGCTGCAGTACAGTGATGCAATCATATCTCACTGCCACCTCAACCTCCTGGGCTCAAGGAATCTTTCACCTTAGGCCTCCCAAGTAGCTGATACTACAGATGTGCACCACTATGGCTGGATAATTTAAAAAATGTAGAGACAGGGTCTTGCTATGTTACCGAGCCTGGTCTGGAACTCATGGCCAAAAGTGATCCTCCTGCCTCGGCCTCCCAAGGTGCTTGGATTACAGACATGAGCCACCATGCCTGGCCACATGTATAACTTTTGACTCTCCAAAACTTGAAACTACTAATAGCCTGCTGTTGACTGGAAACTTTATTGATAATGTAAATTGTCAATTTACACATATTGTATGTTACATGTATGATATACTGTATTCTTACAATACAGTAAGCTAGAAAAAAGAAAATCTTATCAAGCAAATTATAAGGAACAGAGGATATATTTTCTATTTATTAAATGGAAGTATATCATCATAAAGGTCTTCCACCTTACTGTCTCCATGCTGAGTAGGCTGAGAAGGAGGAAGAGGACTGGTTAGTCTTGTCTCAGGGGTGGCAGTGGTGAAAGAAAATTTGTGTAAGTGGACCCGCACAGTTCAAACCCATATTGTTCAAGGGTCAGCTGTAGTACGTTGTTACTAAGGACATAAAACAATTTGGTAATTAACTCTCAGAGAGTAAGAACCTAGTTCACACTAAGCATGGAACACTACTTAAAGAAATCATCTCCAGTAATGCTAGAAGAATCATACACTTCTTTCCCACTTATAGAAACCCATTCATTTTGAACTTAGGGAATATGGATTTGATAACCAGTGAATCAATGCCTCAAATCCTCTTCTAATTACTGACGTTCTGACCACTAGACATGTTTACAATATTGAACAATCCCACTTCAATCACATTCAACAGAATGAGTATTAACCTGTTGAGTGCTCTTTCCTTAATTTAAAGATCATGGGAAGTTTCTAGGAATTCAGTCTAGGAATCTATTTACCTTTAGGCTTTTGTGTTGTAAACCTTAATATGTGCTCTCTAGGCAGCTCTAGCTTATTTCAAATGTTCATATGACTTTCGGTCATATGTAATTTAGAAAACAGATACTTATTGAATGTCCACTCTGTATATAGCAAAATGATAGCTTCTGCAGAGGAAAAAGAATGAGTAGGTCATAGTCCCCACTCTCAAATAATTTAAATCTAGAGATTTAAGACATTATCATGTGAACTTTTTTTTTACTTTTATATTAAGTTCAGGGGTACAAGTAAAAGTTTGTTACATAGATAAACTTGTGTTATGGGGATTTGTTTTACAGATTATTTAATTACTGATAAAGCATATAAATAACATTTGAAGAACATATTTTAGTAGATAGTGTGAGATTCCATATGTGTGGTCAGAAAATTTACACTGTGTAGGATTTCAAAGTGAAATATTTTTGTACTATACCTTTGCTTTCTTCAAAAGTGTGGACATTTTTGAGAGGCAGAGAGGAATGATTCGTGTTTAGGCTTCAATATTTTGGCAGGCATGTTACATGATTTTAAAAAGAGGCAGCTAGATAATAGGTGGAGGTTTTATATTTCATTATTATAACTTTATTCTTTTTGCAAAACAATTGGAAACTGCCAGTGAAATTTATTGATATGTAATATTTGTATATTTTATGCAAGATATGTGGCATTTTGTCACAAGCATAGAATGTGAAATGATCATGTCAGTGTATTTAGGATATTCATCGCCTCTAGCATTTGCCATTTCTATGTGTTGGGAACATTTCAAATGCTCTCTTCTAGCTATTTTGAAATACATAATATATTTTTGTTAACTATAGTCATCCTATTCTTCTATCAAACAGAACTTATTCTTTCTACTTAATTATATGATTGCACCCATTAAACAACCTCTTCATCTCCTTCCCCCAACATGTACCTGTCCCAGCCTCTGATAACTATCATCCTACTCTCTACCACCATAAGACAATTTTTAGCTCCCACATATGGGTGACAGCAAATAATATTTGTCTTTCAGTACCTAGCTTATTTCACTTAACTTAAAGACCTCCTGCTCCATCTATGTTGCTGCAAATGACAGGATTTCGTTCTATTTTATGATCAAGTAGTATTCTATTGTGTATATATACCACATTTTCTTTATCCATTCATCCCTTGATGGACACTTACATTTATTCCATAACTTTGCTTTTGTGAATAATGCTACAAAAGCATGCAAGTTCTGATATTCCTTTGATATACTGATTTCTTTTCCTTTAGAAAAATATCCAGTAGTAGGACTCTTGGATCATATGGTAGTTCTATTTTTAGTTTTTCAAGAAATATCCATTCTGTTTTTCATAGTGATTGTACTAATTTACATTTCTACCAACTTTGTATCAGTTCCCTTTTCTCCAGATCTTGTCCAGCACCTGTTAGTTTCTTTCTTTTTAACAATAACAATTCTAAGATGAGATCTCATTGGGGATTTAACTTGCATTTTCCTGATAATTAGTATGTGGAGTCTTTTTTATCTACCTGTTGGCCATTTGTATGTCTTCTTTTGAGACATGTCTATTCATGTCCTTTGCCCACTTTATAATGGGATTATTAGGTTTTTTGTTTTTTTTTTTGTTTTTTTTTTTTTTTTTTGCTATTGAGTTGTTTGAGTTCCTTGTATATTCTGAACGTTAGACCCTTGTGGGATGAATAGTTTTCAAATATTTTCTCCCATTCAATGGGTGTAGTGTGTCTTTACTCTGTGGATTGTTTGCTAGTACATTCTGAAGAAAGGTACTGGTTAATAAAATAGATTATTGAGATACATATAAGAGAATACACTCTTTGGGATGAAGGAAGGATGTAGGAAGTGCCATTTTACTCTATCTTGAAGGGTAGGGAGAGAATATACACACATCATGCACGGTTCCCATTCAAAAACATAAATAAAATTTCTGAGGACTGACTAGAAGGCAAAATGTAATAGCAAGAAAGATCATAAAAACAAAAACAAATATTTCCAAATTTCAATTCCAAAAATTCTGAATTTATCATTAAACTGTTTTTGCTTCTAATTTAAACTCTAATGTTCTCTACTTTGAGGGCTTTTTTTTCTACTCTGGCTCATTCAAAACTTACACAAACACATAAAGCACATTGAGCATGTAACATGTCATTTTTATTTGCCAAATTATAGTCATCGAACGATGCCTTGTACGGAAAGAGTAAAACCTACGCCAAAGTGAAAATGTATTTCCTGGATTCATTTTGGAAAACATGGTAACACTGCAAGTTGGAAGCCTGATTATTCATTGTCATACTAGCACACAAAGTGCATTGTACTTAAATCTCTTTTTAAATTTCAAAAGCAAGACATGTAAAAATAAAAGAAATTTAAAGAATGTGAGATTTGGTATATAAGACCTATTCTCACTCTTAAAATTATTGAAACAGGTGCTATGGGAAGCCATTGCCTTTATAAGCCTTTTAAGATATTTACAACAAAACATTTCCCTGTGATTGAATTTTTCCAAGTACTAAAATACCATGGAGAAATATGTTTACCACCAGTTTTATGGCTCCCTAGATGCATTCTCTATAAACCTTGTATCTGCTTGGACACAAACAGTATTGCAAAAAGACACCATGTCATTTGAATAGGGTATACAGCTTTGAAAGCGTATGCCACAGTACTAATGGGAATGTCAGTATTATTATGAATAATACAGTTTTAAGACCATTCTTTTATTATGGTAGACCTAAGTAATTGTTCTTATTTTATATCTTAATTTTAGTAGGAGTATTTTATATCTGTGGAGATACTACCACTATTGTGTTACACTTTTTGGCCTTGGTGCTGATATGGGATATAACATTTGTGAAGTCTAAGCACGGAAAAACATAATGGTAAAATTTTCCTTTACAACCTGTATGATTCCATTGAAAAGCAAATAAGAAATAATTACCTGGTACCTGAAAATGCAACCCCTATATGCTTCAAAAGTTTGGGTTGACAAGGTTTAAAAAGCTACAACGTATCAATAATAGAATTTTGCTAACCAGTGAGTCAATTTTCTAGGCAAATGGGGGAAGATAACACATGTTGTAAGTATCCAGATGAGAAAGTATCTTCTGGAAACTTGTAGCAGTGGCAATAAAGCAATACACATCAGTGTTCAAACTTGAATAGCATATTGTATTGCTTTTCACCCTCATAATTTTTTTAAATACACCAACTGTCAGAGACAGTGGTAGGTAAGGTTAGATGGTTACATGGATTATTAGTAAATTCTGCCGAGAAATCGTGCTATTGATGGTGGTTGAGAATCACAGGCTGACTATGATGCACTTCACCATCTGTTAATATAGGCATTTTAACTAGAGATAGGATAGAATGTCTTGTCATTTGCCAAGAAGATGAAGTAATTTCAATGCCGTGTTAAAAATACAGTATTTAGCCATTCACACTGGAAAAATGTCTAATGGGAAATGAATAATGGAGGGGAGGTGACAATGTACACAGAGGCAGTGAGCAAAGTGATCTTCCATAGTGATCAAATAGAATCAAGAAAGTTAAAATCTCAAAGTGATGTGAATAGATATAGCTGTTCAGGTGATGGAAGCATGTTCTTTTGTTTGTTTGTTTGGTTGGTTGGTTGGTTGGTTGGTTTTGTTTGTTTTTGTTCGTTTGTTTTGAGATGGAATCTTCACTCTGTCGCCCAGGCTGGAGTACAGTGGCACAATCTCCCTTCACGCAAGCTCCACCTCCCCGGTTCAGGCCATTCTCCTGCCTTAGCCTCCCGAGTAACTAGGACTATAGGCGCACGCCACCACGCCGGCTAATTTTTTGTATTTTTAGTAGAGACGGGGTTTCACCATGTTAGCCAGGATGGTGTGGATCTCCTGATCTCGTGATCCACCCGCTTCGGCCTCCCAAAGTGCTGGGATTACAGGCATGAGCCACCACACTCAGCTGCATGTTCCTTAAGGTTATCCAAAGCAAACATGAAGGCAGATTCAGGACAAATGCAGAAATGACTAACATATGATACTGTGTCCAGAATTTATTACTTCTGGTGGATTCTTGGTCTCGCTGACTTCAAGAATGAAGCCACACTCACAGTGAGTGTTACAGTTCTTAAAGATGATGTGCCCGGAGTTTGTTCCTTCAGATGTTCATATGTGTCTGGAGTTTCTTCTTTCTGGTGGGTTCGTGGTCTCGCTGACTTCAGGAGTGAAGTTGCAGACTTTTGCAGTGAGTGTTACAGCTCATAAAGGGAGTGTGGACCCAAAGAGTGAGCATCAGCAAGATTTATTGTTAAGAGTGAAAGAACAAAGCTTCCACAGTGTGGAAGGGGACCTGAGCGGGTTGTCACTGCTGGCTCCTGGCCTGCTTTTATTCCCTTATTTGGCCCCACCTACATCCTGCTGATTAGTCCATTTTACAGAGTGCTGATTGGTCCGTTTTTATAGCACGCTGATTGGTGTGTTTGCAAACCTTTAGCTAGACACAGAGCGCTGATTGCTGCGTTTTTACAGAGTGCTGATTGGTGCGTTTACAAACCTTTAGCTAGACACAGAGTGGTGATTGGTGTGTTTACAATCCTTTAGCTGGACAGAAAAGTTCTCCAAGTCCCCACTCGACCCAGGAAGTTCAGCTGGCTTCACCTCTCAATACCAAACTGAAAATAATTTCATGGGACTCAAATGTTATAAAGTTGATTTTTAAAGCACTTTATCCAAATAAGTGACTCATAAAAATATGCCAATTTCATAGAATTGGAATTTAGGGCAGAAATTTTGGGTGTTTTGTTTAAATCTGATTACAACATATTGGTAATGAAAGATTTTACATATTAATTTTATCTTTATTTTCCTTTCTTCATGTTCCAGAATTTCTCTGGTTATTGAGTTCATAATATTTACACATTCATAAAAACAGAAAATGTTAAACAACTGCATTTAATACTAATCATTGAATTTTGTAGGGCTTCATGTCAAGTAAATCTTAAAAATATTTTTCCTCCTAAAGAAGTATCATTGGCTCTGAGTACAGTAGTCCCATCTTATTTGTGGGGGATACGTTCCACGACCCCTGGTAGATGCCTGCAACAGTGAAGTGTACTGAACCCTACACATATTGTTTTTTTTTCCTATACATGCATACCTGTGTTAAAGTTTAATTTATAAATAAGGCATAGTAAAAAATTGACAACAATAACTGATAGAAACATAGAACAACTATACCAATATACTGTGTAAACATTATGTGAATGTGGTCTCTCTTGCTCTCAAAACATTTTATTGTACTGTACTCCCCTGTTGTCTGATTGTCATTTACTAGGAGTAACAGAAATCTTTGGAAAATGAAATCACAGATAAGGGGCGACTATTGCGTGTATAAGGATAGAATCCAATTGGGAAAGAAAAGAGGAGAAAATCATAGTGATCTAAAATGTCACTGGAAGTTGAGAACTGACTATGTTTCTCTTTACATTTCAAGTTTTGACAGATTTTAAGATGTTTAATAAATATTTATTTTACATACATAAGTATATATATAATATATATTTATATTTGCAAGCTAATAAAACCATCAAACTCTTACTGTCTGCATAAACCCGGCCTCAACATAGACATAATTTTATATTCAGTAAACACTTAAGATTCTTCTTTCAAACTAAAGTTCTTATGATAGAAAAATGAGAAAAAAATTCTCAAGTACTAGGGCTATTAGCAAAAGTGAAACATGTCTGTAGTGTCTTTGCTTCAACATTTGCCATTCCATATGGATTCGTAAATATTTGTAACAACAGTAAGTAATTTTCATGGCACATGTATACATACGTAACAAACCTGCACGTTGTGCGCATGTACTCTAGAACTTAAAGTATAATAATAATAATAATAATAGTAATAATAAAGAAATGTTAACATCAGTAAAATAAGGTCGAATTTGCCAGGAAAAATTAAGATAGATTTTTCATATTGTCTTTTTTTCATTTAAATATTTATTGAACTAAAGCAGAATAAATGAACTAAAGTCTGTTTTAACCTGTAGATATAAAACAGCAACTTCAAATATTCAGAGAGGTGTCACACACTGAATGAAAGACTCATTTAGTATTTCTGCAAAGGGCAGAACTTGACCCAGAGGATAAATACAAGCAATCAGTAGGCCATTGGATAGTTGTACAAAGTGTATCACATATCTTAATTGCTTCTTTCTTCATATAATGCGTTCCACACTTAACTTTTCCCATCTTATAAAAGGAGATAATACAACTTAATACTTCTCATGAATATCTTAAATGAGTCACATTTCCGTGCAAGCCCTCCACTGCCACCAATAGATGTACTCACAGCATTGGAAAACATCTAAAGTTAGCAAACTGGTTTAGTATAAAAATGGTTGATTTGTTTCTCAGACATATTTCTGTATTTTTACATCAGTGGCTCTCAGAATTTGGGGAGAAAAGAGAGCATAGTCTCCAAAGAGGGTAAATCATAATCCCTAGCAATACAGATACTGCCCTCAAACTCCAAATGAATCATTACAACTATACAACAATGGTACAGATGAGAGTGCGGTGTGTGCTGGGGCCTCTGCACAGACAAGAGATAGTTGACAACAACTGTTCCACAAGAAACAGGAAATCTTATTGCACAAGTCACTAAAAAACAAGCTAACTGCTGTAGCAATGAGAGACTCCATCCAGACTGTTAAGTATTACAAAATGAGAACTGTTTCAACAACTATTCAACATAATGTTTAAGAACAAAATGTACATACAACATTGTACTTTATATGTGTATTTTATCACATGGTAAGGAAAGCTGAGGTGCTTCATCTATGCAACAAATTGAAAATTAAAACTTTACATTTCTATATTTGTCAATATACAGGATTCTGAAGGTGGATCTTAAACTCAGGGTGATAAATCAGTTATCAAGGAAAACCACATAACCCGTCCATCTGGATAACTGCTATTCACTGGAGATTGGGTGAACTGGAATTCACTCTGGCAAGAGAATAAGCTTGTTAAAAGAAACATCTGGGGCCCTTGCAGTTGGCTTTCTGGGCATAACCATTCTTATGGTGGGGTCAGCTTGCCATTCTTGTTTTGATGTACTTTTCACAGACTCTTCTACAGGACGTCCAACAAAGGCTGCAAAATCATCAGCCATTATTGAGATATATGCTTGAAAGGGCAAGGCAAAGGCTCATCTCCTTGTTGTATCTCTAAGTGCTTCCATAATTGACTGGAACATCTTAGGCTACTGGTAAGCATTGAGGGTTGTATACATCCCAAGGAAATCTCTATGCCAGAATTTTTTTCCTACTGAGCAAATTCTCCCAAGTTCAGAATTTGCAGATTTTATAGCAGGTGGTATTCTTTACCAAAGATATCTTGGGTTATTCTTGTCGTTATGGAGCAAATAAAAAGCTAGAAGCTGACCATACACTGGGGGAACAGCAGTTCCTCCAAAAGCCTGGAACTCTTGGCTCTGATCCAACAACTTTCTGAAACGGAAGTCATTTTCCTTCATCGTTGCCACTGGCATCTTCCCAGCCTGTCTTGCGGCCACACCTTCCCAACAGCCAGACCCCAAACTGTCCCCCTTTTCCTATATGCTTAGTAGAAAGTACAGTTATCTTACACTTGCATGTCTCCATGGGAATAAATTTACAACTTAAAATTGAGGGGAAAATGCGACTCGGTGGCTGACAAGATGGTCGAATAGGAACAGCTCCTGTCTGCAGCTCCAAGGGAGATCAATGCAGAAGGCAGGTGATTTCTGCATTTCCAACTGAGGTACCCAGCTCAAATCATTGGGACTGGTTAGACAGTGGGTGCTGCCCATGAAGGGAGAGCCAAAGCAGGGTGGGGCGTCAATTCATACTACTCAGGTAGTTTGAAGACTTCAGGCTCAAACTACCTTAGAAATAATCTGAGAGAGTTCAGTTACAGAATTACAAGTTTATTCTTTTGTCTGGTTATTAGGAAGACAAAATACAATGCTATAATACCTTAATTCATTCTTGATACACTACGTAAATTCTTCACTCAATACAAGAGTAAATTTTTTTGAAGACTTTATTGGGTGAATCCCGGAATCAATGTATATTCAGTGCACTTCTTTTTCTTGGACATTCCAGATCTCGAAGGTGGCATAGCTTCAGATGTAGCTCATCTTTTTCAGGGCCAACTCTGTGCTCAGCACCATGCTAAGTGTTTTGCATTTTAATTTTTTCCTTTAAACTTCCTACACACACTGAGGTAGATCTTTATATTCTACATATAGAGTCATTGTGTAGCATCCCAACACACAGAGATATTCAGTAATGTTTACCATGCTATAAGAAGAAGGCAGACTCATAGGAAATAAGTTTAAATCAGAAAGGGACGTATCAGATGATTAACCATTGTATAATCATTTACATTCAACTGCATGACACATTTTTGAAAGGTTTCTAATTAATTGAAATTTTTTTGAAAATATTACTCTTTGTCTAGTAGTTATTAGAGAAAATCACTACCACACTCTTCAATTTATACCACTTTGATGTATACCACAATATAATGCACAACTAGGTACTTAAAAGTGTTTCTGATAAAAGTCATTAAGTTGAGAATATTGAAATAGAAGAAAGTAAAGTTGAATCAGTCCCCACAAACTAGAAATGAAGATGAAGAAGAGGCAGCATTAAAACACAAAACAAAATGGCACATTAATGTGTTCTAGTGCTGGCATTTACCTATCCTTGCCTCTTTGGATATAGATTATGAATTATTTTATTATTATTTTTATCAAAAAAGAGTGTCCATAAGATGGTATGAATTTTTCATAGCAATAGACAGCATCTGAAACTAGGATTGTGCTTTTTGTAAAGGTTGTTAAATTAAGCATTACGAATAAATACCAACTTCTTTGATAAAACTTAAGAAATTTTCAGGCGAGAAGCAACAGCTTTGTTTGTTTGTTTTTTGAGATGGAGTCTCACTCTGTTTCCCATCCTGGAGTGCTGTGGTGTGATATCGACACACTGCAACCTTCGCTGTCCGGGTTCAAGCGATTCTCCTGCCTCAGCTTCCCGAGTAGCTGGGGTTACAGGCACCTGCCACCATGCCTGGATAATTTTTGTATTTTTATTAGAAATGGGGCTTCACCATGTTGGCCAGGCTGGTCTTGAACTCCTGACCTCAAGTGATCTGCCCACCTCAGTCTCCCAAAGTGCTGGGATTACAGGCTTGAGCCACGGTGCCTGGCCGCAACAGTTTTTATTATCTTAATGTCTGTGTTACACAGGATAAGAAAAAAAAAATGTGAAAATTACAGTGCTTTGCCTTATTAATTAAACATATATTTTAAATAAAATTCAACTTTCTAAAATAAATAATTAGGGACATTTTGAGTTAGCTAGGTTTATAACAGTGTTGCAGTTGTGGTATCAAACTCATCTATTATGAAAGCCCTTAATTTTTTGTATAAAACATGTGATGCCTCAGTACCTCATTTTTTTTTTTAAGTTTTTTCAGAGGTGGAGTCTCACTACATTGCCCAAGCTGGAGTGCAGTGGCTATTTGCAGGCATGATCATAATGCATTGCAGCCTCAAACTCCTGGGCTCAAGTGATCCTCCTACCTCAGCATCCTGAGTAGCTGGAACTACAGATTCGTGCCACTGTACCAAACCCAGTGCCTCCATATTTTAGCTAAGACTGAAATCTCAGTATATATTCTCAGTGATTGTGGGGGTATGTGCACATACATGTGTGTATGCATGAGCAAGGGAAGGAAATGGCTAATGAAAACAGAATTGTCTAGCATTAGTACTGTGGTAACATGAAAATATGAATATGCATAGATTACAAACAGGTATAATTGCACAGTTATGAGTGAGCATATTGATAAAAATGTCAAATCTGTGTAATTAAGGGCACGTTCCTCATGAAACAGTTTATAGGAGGTGACAAACTGAATTCTTTGTTATATAGACTGTTTTCCCAAGTTTTACGTGGTAATGTCATTCTGATTTTGAATTATCTTCAATTTTTAATGTTAATCCTCTAAAATATATTCTTTATACCTTTCTGGGATACAATTTAATTATAATCCATAGAATTCATTCTTGGAAAAATATTTTCCTTTTATTTGTATAGACTCATGTTTTTTACTATTTTGTTTCCTGAATCTATGCTACAAATTGGCCCCCACACATATTTTTCTGCAGTGTAAATTGATTTTCAGAACCTCTATATCTATAAAACCGACTGGTTGATATATGTCTTTAATTTTATTCAGTTTCTTGAAGTTTTGGCGATACGTACTTAAAATTAGGTATCATTTTTGAAATGATTTTTTGAAATGTGAAAAATAACTAGTTAAAAAATACATTGTGATAGGAAATCATGTTATAATCTTGTAAATGTAGCAAAAAATAACCTTTATATAGCCCAGTTGTTTTTTGAATTGTGATTCCCACACCAGCAACTTTAGCATCAATCGGGCACTTATTAACAATTCAAATTGCCAGGTTTTACTCTATACCTACTGAGTAAGAAACTCTGGAAGCAAGGAATGTGTATTTAAAAGACTTTCAGTGCATTCTTATGCATGATGAAGTTTGAGAACTATGCTCTAAAGTGCTGGATGAATAACCTGCTCTCTTCTACCTTCCATTGACTCTCTCTACTCAGATAAGTTAACTAACCAAATATGAAAACAATGATTTTTAAATTTGGCACCTGAATTGCCAGGTCAGAACAGTAAATTTCCCTTCCTGATCTGTGCTAGGTTAAGAAAAGAAGTTTCTTTCTTGGTTAAAAAAAAAAAAGACTGGATGTCTCCAGGCAGGGAAGCAAAGTGAGAAATCTGCTTTACAGCCTCTTCAGCCAGCCAGATGCCTGAGCCCCCAGTAAGACTAAAAGCAAACCTATGTTAGAATCCTGGGGAATATGGGCAACATGGCTGACTTGACACAGTCAGGTTGAAAGCTGCCACTGAGGGACCACGATGGCTGGCATACTCAGATTTCAGAGGGAAGGCACAAAGTCATTTTACAAATGAGCCGGAGTTACAAAACATTATCACCTGGAAGGGTCATCTAATTTATGGAAATGGGTGCCCTCCTCCTCCATCTATCCCAAATACATCACTTTAAAACAGCAACTTTCTTTCTACCATACCCATTCCCAATACTGCCTCTTGTTTGCCAGTTTATGATGCAGAATGTTACAATGTTACTCGGCACTGATAAAATGTTACTTTTTTTGTGCAGCCTTTTACACAGAGGTAGCCAGGCTGGTTTTCTGGAGAAGGGACTTGTACATACATGCCTGTGGTGCTTTTCGGTTGTTTATATCAGAAGTTGTTGTTTTTCTTTGCCGATTTTAGATCAAATTCTAGTTTCTTTCTGGACCCTCAGCAGTTTTGTATTTCTAGGCTCTATAAAATATATAGTTACTCCAAAAAAACCAGTCAGCTCTGCTTTATCTCTGATATGTTAATAGATCATCTCAGAGATGATGGGAAACTGTGTGTGGGACAGAAAGCTTTATGTTTTAAATTTTTTTGCTCAGAGGACTATGCTATGTAGACAATTTCAATAAATTTACACTAGACATTCTGTGACAACTATACAAGCTATTTTTCAAAATTGTAAAATTTCAATTTGTCACAATACTTGTAGATTACAGTAATCATTTATTTTATTGGAAAGACTAAGAGTTGACCAGAAACTCTTTACCTCTATCCCCATTCTTCCTTCATTCTACCACATATTTGTAAATAAGTAAATAAATTATATATTCATGTACAATCTTGTCTTTTTGAATAAAAAAGAAATAGTGGAATCAATTTGATGATTAGAAATCTTACAGGGCTTTAAGATTACCAGTCTACATATCCAATTCATTGCATAGGTTATAGATAGACACATAATAGTGACTATTCTAGATATTGAGGAGACAGCAGTGAGCAAATAAAAATCAGACAAAAGTCACTGTCCTCAAAAAGATTAAATTGTACTGGAATAAAATATTTAATAAAACAATAAATAATTATATTATACTGTATATTAAATGGTGCTAAATTTTACAGAACAAAAGAAATCATCTCAATGGGGGTAGAAATAGGGGTGCAAGTTGCAGTGTTAAATAGGATGGTCAGTATAGATTTCACAAAGAAGATACCATTTGAGCAAATCATGCAGGTAGCAATCTCAAATGAAATGCATAAAAACTCTAAAACACACCTTGTAAAGCATTTTGTTAGTTCTAAATTTTTATTTGACTTTTTTTTTTCTTATTAAGCTTCTTACATTCTCTACAGTTTGAATATCCCTTATCTGTCATGCTTCAGACCAGACAGGTTTCCATTATTAGTCCATTCTTGCATTGCTATAATGAAACACCAGAAACTGAGTAATTTATAAAGCAAAGAGGTTTAATTGGATAACGGTTCTTCAGGCTGTACAGGAAATATGATACTGGCATCTGCTCAGCTTCTGAGGTGGCCTCAGGAAACTTTCAATCATGGAGGAAAGCAAAGGAGAAGCAAGCCTGTCTTGGCACACATGTTTAAATAACCACATCTCATGAGAACTGACTCACTCACTATCATGAGAACAGCATCAGGAGATGGTGCTAGACCATTCATGAGAACTTTCTCTCAATGATCCAATCACCTCCCACCAGGCTGCATCTCCAACACTGGGGATGACAATTTGACATGAGATGTAAGTAAGGACACAGATCCAAACCATATCATTCTGCTCTGACCCCTGCCAAATCACATGCCCTTCTCACATTTCAAAATGAAATCATGCCTTCCCAACAGTACCCCAAAGTTTTAACTAATTCCATCAGTAACCTAAAAGTCTGCAGTCCAAAGTCTCATCTGAGACAAGGCTAGTCCCTTCTGCCTATGACTCTACAGAACAAAAACAAGTTAGTTACTTCCAAAAAACAATGAGGGTATAGGCATTGGGTAAATACTCCCATTCCAAAAGGGAGAAATTGTCCAGAAGATATGGGCTACAGGCCCCATGCAAGTCTGAAACTTAGCAGTGCAGTCATTAAATCTTAAAGCTCCAAAAGTGTATCCTTTGACTTCATGTCTCAGATCAAGGGCATACTGGTACAAAGATAGGTTCCCAAGGCCTTGGGCAGATCTGCCCCTGTGGCTTTGCAGGGTTCAACCCCCGCAATTGCTCTCAAGGGCTAGTGTTGATTGTCTTGGCTTTTCCGGGTTCATAGTGCAGGCTGTTGGTAGATCCACAATTCTGGGGTCTGGAGGATGGTGGCCCTCTCTCACAGACACACTACTAGGCAGTGCCCCAGTGGGAACTCTGCGTGGGGGCTACAACTCCATATTCCCCTCTATTCTGCACTCATAGAGGTTCTCCATGAGGGCTCCACCCCTGCCATAGGCTTCTGCCTGGGGAACCAGGCTTTTCCATACATTCTCGAAAATTTAGGCACAGGCTCCCAAGCCTCGACTCTTGCACTCTGTGCTCCTGCAGGCTTAACACCACATGGAAGCGGCCAAGGCTTATGGCTTCTTCCTCTGGAGTATCAGTCCAAGCTGTACCTGGGTCCCTTTTAGCCACAGCTGAAGCTGGAATGGCTGGGATGCAGGGAGCAGTGTTCTGAGACTACACAGGGCTGTGTGGCCCTGGGCCTGGCCCATGAAATCATTTTTTCCCTCCTAGGCCTCAAGGCCTGAGATGGAACGGGTTGCCAGGAAGGTCCCTGAAATGCCTTTGAGGCATTTTCCCTATTGTCTTGGCTATTAACATTTAGCTCCGCTTTACTTATGCAAATTTCTTCAGCCCACTTGAATTCCTCACCAGAAAATGGGCTTCTTTTTTCCTACCACATGACCAGGCTGCAAATTTTCCAAACTTTTATGCCCTGCTTCCCTTGTAAACATAAGTTCCAGTATCAGGTCATTTGTTTGCTCACACATAAAAGCATACACTATTAGAAGCAGCCAGGCTACATCTTGAACACTTTGCTTCTTAGAAATTTCTTCTGGCAAATACACTAAATCATCACTCTCAAGTTCAAAGTTTCACAGATCCCTAGAGCAGGGGCACAATATAGCAAGGCTCTTTGCTAAAGCATAGCACAAGTGACCTTTACTCTAGTTTCCCATAAGTTTGTCATTTCCATCTGAGACCTCCTCAGTCTGGGCTTCATTGTCTGTATATCTATAAGCATTTTAGTCACAACAACTTAAAAAGTCTCTAGGAAGTTCCAAACCTTCCCTCATCTTCCTGTCTTCTTCTGACCCTCTGCATTCCTCCAATCTCTTCCTGTTATCCAGTTCTAAAGCTGCTTCCACATTTTTAGGTATCTTTATAGCAATACCCCACTTCTGGTACCAATTTTCTGTATTAGTCTGTTCTTGCACTGCTATGAAGAAATATTTGAGACTGGGTAACTTATAAAGAAAACAGGTTTAATTGGCTCACAGTTTCACAGGCTGTACAGGAATCAGGATGCTGGTATCTGCTTGACTTCTGGGGAGGCCTCAGGGAACTTTCAATCATGGTAGAAGGCAAAGGGGAAGTAAGCATGTCTTATATGACCAGAGCAGGAGGAAGAGATAGATGGGGAGGTGTCATATGCTTTTAAATAACCAGATCTCATGAGATGTCACTCACTCACTATCTTGAGAACAGCACCATAGTTCTCATTCATGAGAACTCCACTCCCACAATCCAATCACCTCACACCAGGCCTCATCTCCAACACTGAGGATTTTGGACATGAGATTTGTGTGGTGACACAGGTCCAAGTCATATCATTTTTAATTTTGGGTATTTCAGATTTTGCAATATTTGCATATACATAATTAAATATGTTGTGGATAGGACTCAGGTCTAAAGATGAACTTAATTTACTTTTCATATACACCTTATAAACTTAGCCTGCAGGTAGTTTTATAAAATGTTTTTAATAACTTTGTGCATGAAACAAAGTTTTTATTGTATTTTGACTGTGATCTGTCACATTATGTCAGGTGTGTATTACTCCACTTGTGGCTTAATGTCTGAGCTCAAAAAGTTTTGAATTTGAAGCATTTCAGACTTTAGATTTTCCAATAAGGGATCCTCAACCTGTAGAAGGGGAAATCTAGTTAACTGTCCTTTCATTGAGATTTTCCTATATGAAAAATAGGAAAGAACAGTGCTTCCCAACCAGTATTGACATTTGGCCAGATAATTCTTTGTTGGGAATCTAGCGGAAGTTGGGGGTGAAGGGCTTTCCTATGCTTTATGGAGCGTTTTGCAGCATCACCGGCCTCTACCACTAGATGTCAGCAGTACGTAGTCTTGGCAATCAAACATTTCTCTAGATATTGCCATATGTGCTCTGGGCAACAAAATTGTTCCTGGTTAAAAACCACTGACTTGTGTCTTCAGGCCTTTAATGACTTGGAAAGTAAAAGTGGGCTAATTTAAGGTTAAGCTGGGCTCATCCAATTTTTACCTAGAGAAGGATATTTCCAAACATTGTGTTTCATGAGGTGTTAATAGATGCTTAGTTTGTCAAATATATGACTATATACCCCTCTTCCACTTCGGTAAATTTTCAACTACCATTTAAGTTATTTAATAAACACTTATATTGGATTTACTTTAGGTCAGAAATTATTCTATCAATTTTGCTAATAGTAGTTCATTAATATTTATAACAGCCGTAAGAGGTAGGTGTATTATCCTAACTTTACAGATAAAGAAACTGAGGCATAGAAAGGTTAAGCAACTTTCCCAGGGTCCTACAAATCATATGGCAGGGATTCAAACTCAAGCAATCAGGCTCCAGTGTATTTTGCTCTTCGTTATGCTCCTGCTTCCTATCTTGACATATAACATTTGTTAATATTTAGTATTAGCATTTTATTTATTTAAAAAATTATTTCCATAGGATTTTGGGACATGGTATTTGGTTACAAGAGTATATTCTTTAGCGGTGATGTGTGAAATGGAGTCTGAGATGTTCTGCTTTAAAAGATTTAGCAAGTTAAAAATAAAGGAAAACTGTGCCCTGTGAAATACGAGTTTCAGATAAATGAGAAATCAATTTTTAGTCTAAAGATGTCCCATGGAATATTTTGGACATAATTATATTAAACAATGATTTGCTGTTTATCTGAAATTCAAATTCCACTGAGCACCCTGTAATGGATCTAGCAATCCTAGCTTTAAGGAAAATTGTTAAATATTGTTTAGGCCAGTTTTCTGAACACTAATTTGAGCAAGGAAGTTTTTCTTGTTAGAACACCTAATATCACGTGGAAGTTCTGTGGGGCTTTAGTCGAAGGACAGTGGGAATGCCTTTCAGCTAGAGAGTTAATAGATTATTAAGGGTTCATTCCAAACTACAGTGATCTCTCCTTTGAACTCCCAGAGGCAAATAACAATCTATGCCACATGAACATGATTCAAGCTTAAGCATCCACTGTTTTCCTAACTAATGTATCCACTCCTTAATGACAAGAACAGGGTATCATACTTCTTCCAAACCTTTCATTGAACATAATATTTGTTATTGGAATAGTATTTTGTCTGAAAGACGATTGAATTCTAATACATGATTTATAAAGGAGCCTGTTATATGAAATTGCTAATCTAAGGATCCACAGCAAATGGGCATAATTGGTTTTAGAGTATCTGTGTCACTTTCTCAGGCTGATACATCTTCATTCCTTTGCTATTAGCTTTCTGTTTTCATTTATCTGTATTATTTTTATTTCATCTCCTTAAAGAAATACAACAATTTGGGGATCAAGCTTTTCTTTTCCACATTTGATGATGGCAATGCTTGAGGAGTCATTGAAGCTATGTACACTTCCTTATATTCACGCAGGTCACATTACACAGCAGTTGGTCATTTTATTGTTGTAATTGTTCCTCAGTTTGTGAGAGGGAAACAGGTGTCTCACTTGTCCTGAATGTAATAATAATGACATTGCCAAAAAAAAAAAAAAAAAAAAAAAGAGTCACTTGGGACAGCTGTATTTAGGCAAAAGTTCTCAAAAAAATAATAAAGTATAATTTACTTGATAACGAATAAACCTGATGACCTGGTAGGGAGCTACATTTTTCTACGGCTGGCGTAGTCAGCTGTGTTAAGTTTATATTCCTGTATCACAATCCTTAAAGCTCAGAGGAGAGACACTCCATGAAAAATGGGAAAATAAGCACTAGAGTCATGTAGAGAGCCTCTAGCAGCCTGGACTTAATTTTCTGGGTGATTTTTCTATTTTGAGTATTCACTATATGTTTATCTTTCTTTCCTACAAAAGTTCTCATCAACTTTTTTATCTATTCATCTGGACTCTAAGAAATATATTAAAATGAAGAACTTATTCTCTAAGTGGATGCTCAATCGCTATTACAAAGTATGTATGGCAGGTTTAACAAACAGGCTTAATAAAAGTGGTTTCCACCTTGCTTTAATAACTGGAGAGGTCGCTCATGTCCTTGACTAAATAGCAGTTCTCCTATCTTTACTTTGTAGTTTATACTATTATGTTCTATGTACTGATAAAGCTTTTACTATTTACATTTTGAATACCAGCTTTTTAAATCAAAAAAATCAAAATCCTTTTTCCTGTGTTTAGTAAGAGATGCTCTTATTTAACCAATGGCCTATGCTTCTAGTACTTGCCCATTTAAAATTTTATTGCCAATTAGGATTTTTCAACCCTATCTACTAAATTCCTGCATGACAGTGCACCTATTTACATTCTGAAAAGAATTCGGATGCTGTTCAGATGTAAAAATATATTACAAGATTGAAATTGATTTCCAATTCATTTACCATTCATTTTTGTAGCAAATGAGTTAAATAGGAAAAAAAAATCTGATGAATAGTTTGACAGTTTCCTCTTGCATACGCTAAAACGTAATACACTTCCACTACTTTTGGGCTATTATGGACCTTAACATGCAATGTGACCTTGGTCTGAAAAGCATGTTTGGTTAGCACAGAAACTTAATCATAAGAAGTCATAAGTAGAATCCTTCTTGTTTATGGCCCTTTTTCTAGGACTAGGAAATTTATTGCTTGTGAGACAGGTAGGATATGAACAATGGGCCAAATAGAGTCCAGGGTTATCTCATCCATGTTAAAACTGCTGCTGAAAATCGATGTGACCTCTGCTACACTGTCATCCCAGTTCCCACCCTCTGTGTCCTATTTGTCTTTTGATAGAAGCTTAGATCCGTGTGCTGTCTCTATGTGTCTCTCTTGGGCCAGATTATCAAAATGAATCATTGCCTGCATACCTCTTATATTTCTATTTATTTTCCTGGTGTTGACTAGGTCTGATGAAATATGATTCTTTTTGTGTTTGATCCTCACTGCAGCAAGCAACACCTAATTCAGCTGTGTCTATCTCTTTAAAGAAGAGTAATACTATTTTGAAACTCCAATTTACTGTACAGCAACATTATAAACCATAGACCATGCAACCTGTCTTCATCGTCAATAGTAATTTTACCTTCAGCCAATTTAATGGCATTTTTTTATCTTCAAATAGAAGACTTCTAACAAATTTAATGTAGTTATAATTTTGTTTTGTGCATACTAAATGTATTGCTTTCCTTTTCAGCTATCTTGTTTGTAAAGTAACCCTCAGAGTCTCACCACTGAGGTTATACATATGTGTAAGTGATATGTAACAATGAATCCATTATTTTAAGAGCTCTGTCCTTGACACAAAATATTTATTCAGGGAAATGATTATATTGTCTCTGAATCAGCAGGAAGTTAATGTTATAACTTTGTAGCACTTCATTTTATAATAGTAGCTTTTCCAGGCTACATAAATTAATACTTGAAGATTTATAAACATCAGTATAAAAGTACAGAACCTTTCCAGCTGTTATAAATATTGATATATCATCATTATAAAGTAATTCCATCCACTTAATGCATTCATGTGGAGAAGAAAAAAATAGTACTTAAATATAGACATCAAATAATGCAATTGAAGCATAACATTGTGGTTAATTGTTGAGAAATGTACCTTAGAAACCTTAGAGCTGCTGCCTAAGACATGTTTTAATAGTGTTTTTATGAGATAATACTTCAAATGAAACCATGTAGCTGAATAAGGTCACAGAATTTGTGATAATGGGCTGATTCTCTCTGGCATAGTTTAACTCTTCTAAACCTACCACTGACTTTACCAAAAAAAAAAAGTAGAGGGGCAAATGTCTTGTAAGAGTTTAGGGTTAATTTTAAATAGTCAGAGTTACGTAACTAGAGTATAAAAATAAACTACAAGTGAATTGTAGAAAACATTTGCATCTGTGAACAAAATACTGTTTTTAAAGCTTTACTAAAAAATAATTTCTGGGAAGTTATTCTCATAGCTTTCTGTGCTAAAGAAAATTAATAGAGATGGGGTTTCTCCATGTTGGCCAGGTTGGTCTCGAACTCCTGACCTCAGGTGATCTGCCTGCCTCGGCCTCCCAAAGTGCTGGGATTATAGGCGTGAGCCACTGCGCCAGGTAAGGTATTGGAAACTATCTCCAATGCAACAATGTTGAGAGTTGTGACTTCATGAAAGGTGTTTAGGTCAGGAGAGCTCCGTCTTCACGAAGGGATTAATAAGCTATAAAAAGAGCTCGCAACAGAGAGTTCACTCTCTCTTGTGTGTCTGGCTTGTGCCACATGAGAATGCAGTGAGAAGGTCCTCGTCATATTCTAGTGCCTTGATATTTTACTTCCAAGCCTCAAGAATTGTGAGAGAATAAATTTATGTTCTTTATAAATTAAAAAAATAAAATTAATGATATAGTTCATGCATTTTATTGAATTATTTAAGGTCAATAAACAAATGCTCTTTTTAATATTTGGATTCAAACAGTGTGAAACTGTTGACTCTAATAAAATCATATAGCATTTTTAAAAATGATGTTGGTTTGGAAAAATAAAAAATGTAAAGGTGATACATACTAAGAGCCTTTTATTCAGAGATAGTACTAAGTAATCTCACTGAAGTTTCCCACAAATGAATGGCACAACTTCCCACACGAGAAATTCCACAGCAAACGGTAACTGATAAATTAATGGGCTCAAGACTCTGCACACTGCATATGTAGGCTGCTTGCAATTGCAAAATGGAGTCAATATATGACAAATCCATATTCCAAACCTACAGGAACCAGAACCAAGAGACCTTTTTTGTTGTTGTTGTTTCCAAACCGTATGAAATTGGTTATGTCTAGATTTAAGCCAAGTCTTTTTTGTTGAGCGAGTCTCATTAGAATATATGGAGTCACTGAATTTTTTTTCTGACCAGAGAGATGCATATTTTTTAAACTTTACCTGTGCTCTCTTGATGAAACTAAGATACTCCAGTGAGCAGCGTAACTGTGTGAGGTGCTATGATTCACCCCGTCGTGCACTGCTGATGAACCCAATTAAGAGTAACTGAATTTGTTTCGTTAACATCCCAAGATTACCTTTCAGTGGCAGTTTCTTTTTACATATGCATTTACAGAAGACAATTTATCTAATTCATGCAGGTCATATGAAAGACTGTCAGCCAGAATAACCAAGTGTTCAGGGTTCTCAAAGTAGGAGGGGATTCCCTTTATAATTAGGTATATCTGTTTGAAGCAAATATAAAACATTTATAAACAAAAATTCTATTCATAGCTCTTTATTGAGTAATGAGACTATTGAAGAATACAGCATAAAAATAAAAGAGGAGAATATGTGTAACTTGTGATTTTATGTCATACATGTTATTTTCTGATAAGGGATATTCCATGAAATAAAAAGTAACACTGGACAATAGGTGCTGGAGAGGATGTGGAGAAATAGGAACACTCTTACACTGTTGGTGGGATTGTAAACTAGTTCAACCATTGTGGAAAACAGTGTGGTGATTTCTCAAGGATCTAGAACTAGAAATACCATTTGACTCAGCCATCCCATTACTGGGTATATACCCAAAGGATTATAAATCATGCTGCTATAAAGACACATGCACACGTATGTTTATTGTGGCACTATTCACAATAGCAAAGACTTGGAATCAACCCAAATGTCCATCAGTGACAGACTGGATTAAGAAAATGTGGCACATATACACCATGGAATACTATGCAGCCATAAAAAAGGATGAGTTCGTGTCCTTTGTAGGGACATGGATGCAGCTGGAAACCATCATTCTCAGCAAACTATCGCAAGAACAGAAAACCAAACACCACATGTTCTCACTCATAGGTGGGAAATGAACAATGAGATCACTTGGACACAGGAAGGGGAACATCACACATTGGGGCCCATTGTGGGGAAGAGGGAGTGGGGAGGGATAGCATTAGGAGACATACCTAATGTAAATGACGAGTTAATGGGTGCAGCACACCAACATGGCACATGTATACATATATAACAAACCTGCATGTTATGCACATGTACCCTAGAACTTAAAGTGTTAAAAAAAAAAAAAAAGTAACAGTGGAAACAATCCAAATAGTCATCAACTAGAAAATGTTTAAATGCAAGCTAGTACATTAATGAAGTGAAATACTATTCAGCAATAAAAATAAACCACCGATACCTGCCACAACATGGATAAGCTTAAAAAACATGCTAAGAGAAAGAAGTCAGACACAAAAAACCATGTATTGTAGGATTCTATTTACATGAAACATTCAGAAAAGGCAAACCTTTGGAGATAAAGCAGATTAATGGTTTCTAGGGGCTGAGGTGGGAAAGAAGATTAATTGTAAATGGACATGAGGAGTCTTTATAGGGGAAATTAAGATGTTCTAAAATAGATTTGTGGTAATGATTAGACAACTCTAGAAATTTACTAAAAATGAAGTGTATACTTAAAATAGGTGAATTTTATTTTATGTAAATTATGCTTCATTAAAGCTGTTAAAATAATCAAGATAAATAAATTGATTGACAGATTAATAGATTTAGAGAAGAAAAAATAAAATGTTGCTTATGTTTTTCCAGGAAGTTATCTGAGTATTTAACTTATAGATATTTATAAACACATATGCCAATTGTATGTATCTTAACTTTTTTTCTGCAGATTTTATACCTCTTTAGCCATAAGCATTGTTTCAGTTTCACAAGTTCTTTACTGAAATATTTATTTTTTGAAATTAGAGGCAGCTGGAGAATAAATATGACTTCTAATCATGAGAATGTCAGTCATTTAGTTTTAGAAACAAAATCTTTATAGATGCTTGGTAGAGGTGGCATAGTGAGACTTTTGAGCTCTTAATCTGTGAACCTTCTGATATTAATTTTGTTTTTGCAGAAGAGGTACCAGTACAAATTCCAATAATGAAGTCACCCTTGGACAAGATACAGCTGACTCCTGGGCAGGCATTGCCCGCTGGATTCCCTGGACCATTCATTTTTGCTGATAGTCTGTCCTCCGTGGAGACTCTGTTGACCAACATTCAGGTCAACAATATTTCTATAAACAAAATAAATGTAATACAAGACATTAGCACCTACATATATTATTTTATATTTGATAAATTAAAACAGATAAGATGAACTGCATGTCATTTCCTGTACCTTGACAGGGTCTATTGAAAGTGGCTTTGGATAATGCTCGCATCCAGGAGAAGCAGATTCAACAAGAAAAGAAGGAGCTACGACTGGAGCTTTATAGAGAGAGAGAAATTAGAGAAAACCTTGAAAGACAACTTGCAGTTGAGCTTCAAAGCAGAAGTAAGTTTTACAAGTTCAATTACAGAGTGAATATTATGCTGGAGGTATTTTCAATACTAATAGAAATATTCTCTGAGATATCTTGGAATTGCCGAAAACAAATGATAAGCTAAGAATTAAGTACTGTGTATAAACCAAAACATCGCTCTTTATACTAAAAGAAAATGAATTATGTCTGCACTTTGGGCCAGCTGCAGATTTGGAAACATGAATATTTATTGTTATCTCACAATTTCATAAAGTTCACCTGAATATAAATAATCTAACAATTCCTTATATATGGAATGCATACCCTTTGCCAGGCACAGTGTTAGATTATGGGATTATAACACGAATAAAAAACAGTCTCTGTTTTGGAAGGATTATGTTTTAGAGAGCTAGTGCAATCGTTTACTTTTAACACAAAGTGGCAAAAGCAGCCATGTCCAGTCAATATGATTATACAGAGAGTGAGTAGTTAGCTTAGTTTGTTGACGGTGGTTAAGGAACACTTCCTGATACTGACACCTGAATCTGAATCTTGAAAGATAAGGAGGCAAATATATATGTGTGTGTGTGTGTGTGTGTGTGTGTGTGTGTGTGTGTATGAGAAAACCTAAGTGATTTGGGCAAGCTAGACAGAGGTATCAGTTAGCAAAGGCTTGGGGACAAGAAACTTCATACATGGATAACTAAATACAATTTATTATAATGTCGTTGAGGTTTTTGAAGTGAATAGTGGGAGATGATGGAGAAAGTTGGGAGTGGAAGCTGCATTATGAAGGACAATTTTAATCATGTGAAAGCTTGGACTTTATCCTGTAGGTGATGTGAAATATTAAAAGATACGCAGTGGAATGATCTGATTTGATTTCAATTGGATCAATCACCACCATGTTGGGAATAGATTGGGGGAGTGCATATAAAACTAGAGAAAAAGAAAACTATGCAAAAGGAGATTGCTGTCATCCAGGCAGTGGTGAGGAGGACTGAATTAGAGTAGCGGAAATAGGGATGAAGACAAAAGGGAAGGAATGGAGATATTTACAATTGTTCACAAATAGGATTAACTTTCCAACTGTGAGTAGCCACTTGATTAATGAATAAATGAGAATAGTTCATATCAAAACCACAGAGAATTAAACACTTAACTTTAGTCAATAATTTCCACATCTTCCCTATATTTATCATAAAATACTAAACAGCCATAAACATGACATTTATGAATTTCAACTTCTTTCCCTTCCCTGTTTACTCTTCTGTGTAGGGGGTCACAAAGCCTAAAATTAGCAAAGAGAGTGGAAAAGACAGGCAAAGAAAAGGTGTGAAAATCCATAATCCAAATATAATTACCTGAACAAAGAAAGATGACTACAGTTGCATGAAATCTACTAACTTTATACTAATTGAAAGTAGCATATTATACTCTGAAATTTATTTTATAAAATGGAAAACATACTATATATTTTCCTTAGGGCCTAGGAATCATTGGTTTCATTCAAAATGGAAATTTAGTCTTTGCACTTAAAAAGAATTAAGCCCGTTTTGCTTATCTTGTCAAATTCATGAAATACTACAAAGCAAAGACTAAACCATCTTTTTAATGTTTGGAGAAATTGATATATTTCTGATATTTGGTATACAAAATATAATATTATGATTAACAGTCATAAGTCACATTTCTTTAGTAGAGAGTTCCTTAATACCAAACATCCAAAAAAAATTGTATGTTAAATATAATAAGGCTCTTAAATTGGCTTATGAAAATCCACTACATATGGTAAAATTGGCTTCTAACTTTTAGGGATCTATTTATTTTGATTTCTGTTCACTGACTTTTTATAGACCCATCAGGTCTGTATTTATAATTCATATCTATTGTTTTTTAAAAAGTCCTTAGACATGGTAGGTATAATATTGTATCTATTATCAAATTTTCTGTGAAGTATTTGTATTTAATAAATGTAGCATTTATCACAATATAATAATAATAATACCACTAATACTATTGCTTTCATTATTACTACTACTGCCATTATCATGACTACTAATATTACTAGGGTTAATGCTTATCAAATGTCTAATATGTAGCTAAGCACCTTTTTTAGCATTTTGTATGTAATGACTACCATAATTACAGGAAACTACTTTGTCATCTTGATTGATCTATAGAAACTATATACTTCATCTCTCTGAATCTCAGTATCCTCACCTATTACAATAGTTGTTCTAGATAATCATTAAAATTTCTTTTACTTCGTTAAAGATCCCACACCCGGTATACCCCACTTTTAATGACAAAGAATTTACTCTTTACCTAAAGTCACGTGATGGGAAAGACAGAGGGGAAATTGATATTATGATCATAAAATAACATCTCTCCAAAGATATAGTAAACATACTATGTCCGTCTGTGTGTGTGTGATATGTATGTGTATATATATATGAAGAATATATGTAACTACATACATAAAATTATAGATAACTATATATAAAACTATGTATGTATTAAAATAATTTACAAAACTTTTTTTTCTAATCGAAGGAAACAATGTTCCACACTCAGAAACAATTTCTACCTAATTTCCTTTTGGTTACTAGTCATAGTGTGTTACTTGGATTAAAAACACTTATATAATAATATTTTTTTGCAGATTAAACACTTAAAACCATAGAATAATATAGCTACATGAAACCTTGGAGGTCATCTGCCTTGGTCCCCTGGCCAATTATATGGTCTTTAGGCTTTGAAACAACTACCTATGTGATCTTTGGTCTTCAGGCTTTGAAAACTAGTGGCTGTGTTTTCTTGGGTAAATTTCTTGACCTGTCAAGGACTCAGGTTCTTCATCTGTAAAACTGAGATAAAAGTGTTTTTCTTACTTGAAAGTTTCTTATTTTTATGACTGGCAGCACAGTAGATTTATCTGCACCATCATCACCACATACCCACTAGTAATGCATTGCACTAGGACATTAGGATGACTACAATGTCACTAGGTGATAGGGATTTCTAGCTCCATTGTAATCTTATGGAACCACCATTGTATATGCGTTCCATCATTGACTGAAATCTCATTATGCAGCCTATGACTGTATATACACATGCGGAGAAAAAGCGAGAGAGAGGCAGAGAGAGAGAGAGAGAGAGAGAGATTGATAATATGTACATTAAATAGGCAGATATTTGCCTTTACAACTGGTAACATTTCAGAGGAATGGACACTTGCCATTTTCAGTTTTAAGGACTATATTTTGCAAGCTAATAGATATTTTCAGGATTTTTTTGCATTTTGAAATATGAATAGTAATCAGTAACCTGATGAATAAAAAGAATATTTTTCTTGAGAGAATTATAAAATGTTTAATGAATCATTAAACGCATATAGAGACTCAAAGTAGAAGACAATTCTCCACCACCACTGCCACCATCATACAAATGCATGTGTATTACAGAACATACACTCTGGAAGTGTGAAAATAGAAAGAAGTCAGTTGTGTGATTGAAATACAGTATATAAAGCATTCTTTAGATGACCCTAATGAGAATTAGTACCAAAAGAACACTAATCATATGTCAAGTGAAACATTTCTATATCTCTCTATATCTACATCTGTGGCTTATAATTCATCAAAACTGGCATCCCTATTTCATTGCTCAAGTCTTTGCAAGCTACATTTTTACATTTCAGCTACCATGCAAAAGCGCCTGAAGAAGGAGAAAAAAAACAAGAGAAAATTGCAGGAAGCCTTGGAATTTGAATCAAAGCGCCGAGAGCAAGTGGAGCAGGCACTTAAGCAAGCCACCACTAGTGACAGTGGCCTGAGGATGTTAAAAGGTAATGTCTGATTTGGACTTTCACTCTCAAGGTAAACAAAGCAAAACTGATTCAAGAAAAATAGAAGAAGGAAAAAAAAAAAGAGAGGAAAGCAGGAAGAAAGGAAGGGAGAGAGGGAAATGGATATATTTTGTCCAGGAATGATTAAAAAATCAATTTGAGACCAAGTATTTTAGAGCATGAATTAAAACCAGTCAAAATAACCACTGTTCAGGAGATACAAATAGCCTTGGAATAATAGGAAATCCTACAGACTTCTGCAGTAGAAGCAATAACACTGATAACCACCCTGCACCTAAAATGTAGGTGCATTAGATCTTTTCATGTTAGAATATGCTGTTGTTTGGTGAACTGTATTTTGATTAGCTATGCAATGCTTGTTCCTTTAATGCAGATTCCATCAGTGTTGCCATGCCTAGGGAGTACCGGGTTGAAAAAAACATGTTCTGAGTTAATCCCTGCAGATCCTGTAAACGGAGATGCTTGAATTATGAAAGATCTTCATTCCAAACTTTTTTGATTCTATTTTTAATTCTGAGGCCTCATAACATTGTTTCATCTCACTCAGACCCAATTTCAAGTAAATGTTCAAATAAATGTGTACACACACAAACAGAACCTTTTTACATCAAAATTACTAGCTTTTACCTGAGCAGCACAATCATAAAACATTTGCCCCTAGAGCCAGTAATACATGAAGACCACAAACCGTAATGAATATTTTGGTATTCACTTGCACTTTATATATATATACACACATATATGTGGATATATATATTACACACATATATGTGTGTGTGTATGTGTGTGTGTGTATATATATATATCATAAATAATATCATGAATCACATCTTACAAAGGGAAAATATAGCATGAGGATGGGGGCAAGTTAACCTGACAGTCTTAGGGGGTTTTAATGGACAGACTATTTTGCTAAGATTTATTTTTAGAGAATGAAAAAAATAGAGGTATTTACAATATAACTAGAAATATATGCTCAATTGTAAGATTCAGCTGCGGTTTATAATCCTCCCTCTTGCCGTTAAAAACAGACATACAAAAAACGAAAATGCCACCCAAGGTCTTATGTTATCTGTAGAACCAAAGTACTGGCTTACTGGAGTTTTCCTTTTAAATGAAATCAGGAACCACCTCATTGTACCTTAATCTTGCATGTCACTTATTTCAGATACTGGAATTCCAGATATTGAAATAGAAAACAATGGGACTCCTCATGACAGTGCTGCTATGCAAGGTAGTGTCAACTGCAAACTTGTTTCTATGACTGCTTATTATGTGACCCCTGGGGATGAGGTGGGGATGAGCTCCTATGATGATACTCTTCTTATAAATAAAATAAATAAGTTTTAACCCTTCTTACTTTATGACACAGGAAGCAATTTGCAGTTTTTTTGAGGAAAACAATACTTAACATGGGTTTGAAAACCTAATAACTATGGTTACATAGGGACTAATAATTTTACATATACAATGTGAGCAAATACGTTTAGCTGTAAAAAGAATACACATTTGTACATCAGGCATATTCTAAAAATGCATAAATGTGAATGTAATTTACCTTTTCAAAGTGTACAATACCATGAGGTATTTTTGTAATTTCACCACTTTACCCTTTGTAAAAGCCACAGGTACAATAAGTATAACTTATCGAAATTTTAAAGGTGTTCCAGACAACATTTTTTTCATCCTTTAAATTTTGATGTTAATCTTAGAGACCACTTAAGTATGAAAATCAGGACATGACTTATAATTCGTGATTTCCATGATTATCACAAATGCTTACATCTTTAAAAATATTTGACAATATTTAGTAGTAAGAAAACAGATGACACAAATCACTATAGAGTCTCACTGGAGTGCAAAAGCACATAAAAATATGAGTTAAATGTGACCACTGAAAATGTTCCCGGTTGATTCCAATGCACTTCTAGAACTTTGCATGCAGATTACATTTATTTTCACACTTATTGTGATAAAATACCTCACTCTAATAAAAAATAAAGAACATTGTAATGAGAAAACTATTTCCTAACTTTGAAAAATGAAGACAACTATGAATATGTTGCTTGCTGGAATTAATCAGTGCCTTTCTACTGTGTGATGAGTGGATCTACATAAAGGCAACAGAACTGGATGTGACCAAAATATCCATTTTGGTTCATCTGAAGGTCACCATTTTATGTGGTAGCTTCCTAAGTTGTTTTACATGTAGTTTTACGAGTCATCTTTATAAAACCAGAAACATTAGCTCTCATGGATACTCTAGTGATGCATGACTCTGTTGCAGCTGGGTAGACCTAACTAATGCACTAACTATGTTAGGTGTAAAAGCATGCATGCTTACCTCATTCATTGAAGCTTTTGCTGTTTCTTATCCCTTTTTTGCTTGCCTGCTTTATTCCCTCAGCTTAAAGGCTGTGTCTACATGAGCAAAACCAATTCAAATGGAATTCAATTGTCCAACCAATTCATCACAGCAAAATTCATTAAGAAGTGCCCCACTAGTTGTGGGCTCGGTTTTTGAGGTTGCCATCACATACCAGCTCCATGGTAGAGATGAATAGCCTGAAGCAGTTGATCCCTTCTGAATCAGTGACACACAAATATAGACATAGTCTTTAAGGAATGTTGAACTTGAGTGTGCCCTGCTTTGAGTGGGTTTAAGGTCAGCTTTGAAACTGGAGAGGGTAATCCGAATACACCACTAGTGAGTTTTATCTTTATTATCTTTTAACCTGTACCTCTGATTTATTGCTGTTCGTTTAATTTATATGATACCTTTAGTTCATAGTAGTAACATCTTTCTTAACTCTGAGAGAAATACAAGCTTTTGAACTGTCCTAAAATTATTTCATTTCCATGTAGCAAATAGTGATATTTTATTTGTGGGCAATTAGGAGATATAAGCAAAAGGTGGATCCACTCTTCATTTCCAAATTTTTTTATGAAGTCTACCAAGAATGGCTTTTGCATATTTACTTGTACTTAGGGAAGGACACATTTAATACTGGTTTTCACTGTACATACTTTTAATAAGTTCTACAAGTTTTTACTTGCTAAATATGAGAGAATGAGATTCATCTTAAAAGGATTGAGATGGAATTTATTTTAAAGCAAAGAAGCTGATTTGTATTTTTTCCAAATTAAAAATTACATTGTCTAGTATTTATGTTCAATATTGTCTATATATGGTAAAATATGGTAGGTTAATAATTTTTTATTGGATGTCTATCTTTTACATTATATTAAATAAGCTTCTATATAAAAGTGATACAAATGGAAAAATACACATTATCTCTTCTCTTAGCACAACATTTAAGCACTGTAAATGATAAAACCCCATCATCCCTTTGTGAAAAGCTAGAGTTAATGTCTTATGTTAATATGACAGTAGAATCACAATTTAATTTAAAAAAATAGCAAATTTTATTCTTTTAGCCAGGAAAATAGGTGCCTAAAAATATTATCAGAAATAATTTTAAATAGAGTTTACCAAATCAATCAGGTCAAATAATCACCTAAAAATCCCAAACATTTTGCCTATTATTTGTAAAATAATAAAAAGTAATATAAACATTACTTTTAAATGTATCTATGAAATTTAGAAAATGTATAATGCTCAGAAAACGTGAAAAGCAAGCTTAGCCATTATTTTTCTGTTCTTCCTATTAATTTTGGTTTTGTGAGTCATAGTTCTTTTTTGTGACTTATTTTGATACTGTTTCAATCTTTTCCATCTCCCTTGAAACCTATTTTTTAACTTGAAAGATCATTTCCTATCACTGTTTGTGAGGGTCAGTTCATGTATGCCAATACAATACCATTTCCAAAATTCATCTCCATCACAGGAAAAATTCCAGCATCAGGAAAGTTCTTTCTCTTCCTATTGTCAATAGCTCTGCTAGATAGACATCTGTCATTCACCTAGTTCTCTCCCTTTGAAATTCAATTGATTCCACTGTGACATCTTCTTAAGAATTTAAAAGGCACTTGGGAAAACGTTACATGACCACCCCGGAAGCAAAAACGTCATATCCAGTTTTATGGTAATTTCCACGTGAGTTTTAGTTCAAACAAACTGCACATGTACCAGAAATCTTAAATATATAAGATTTTATATATATACTATATATAGTGTATATATATTATGTATTCTATATAATGTATTATATGTAATACATTATATGTATATAATACATCTCTTCAGCTTAGTTATTTCATGTCTTTTATGCTTTGAATGTTGTTTGACAGAGAAGATAATATGCATAGACCAGGTTTCCATAAAAGGGTATCTGTATCTTTTATATTTTGGGAGTCTACCATAGCAACTCCTGCAGAATGTTTTCTGGTGATCACACAATGTGTATACACTACTCCAGTGGTTATGTCCGCTATCTCTAGAGATGAAGGATTTGGTGGAGCACTTGTGCTAATGTCATTCCATCCAAATTCCTATAACTCAGTTGAGGGCCTGCAAGATAGCACATCAACCATCTTATCAACCAATCCCTGTTTCACATAAAATAAACATACTAGGTGTCATTAAGTGCACCTTCAGATCAATGATTTTTTTGCAAATGACATTCAAGTGCCATTTGCGTAGTGCATTTTTGCTGATAAAAGCAAATTAAATTAGCACAACTACAAGTGTGCTGATAAAAACTAAAACTGAACAGCAGTACCATTAGCTAACAAAGTAATATTTGTTTTTACTGCATTCTGCCATTTAGTTATTATCCTATTGGAAATCTAATTATAATCCTTTTACTCCCTAGTCAAACTTCACAGTTTTTGCAAGCTTAGCACTGACAAGTGATTTCATTACATTTGATTGCCTGCGCCCAGATTGACTTAACTTCACTTGGAGACCTAAAAGCCCTCTCAGTTTCTCAGATTCCCTGTTTGCACATTACTGCAACAGCTCCTTTAATTAATTAGCATGAACAGCAGTAACATGAACTGCTGAACAGAAAATAACATCATTTTATGATCTCAGGGAGACTTCTCCTTTTGCATGTTTATACCTTAGTTAACTTTTGTATGACTATATTTCATTGTTAGTGGCTAGTGGTATAGTTGACAGTGCATGTTTCCTAAATTTAAAAAAATTGAAGTTAACATCTTAATAACAATAGTTAAAACAAAAACAGAATATGAAGCTCCTACTTTTTAGAAAATAGACAACTGTCACCATGAACTGACTTTATAGTAATAAAATAAAATAATAAATTTCAGGGGAGATGATATCATAAAGTACAAGGGCACAGTGACATACTGTCCCTGTATCTGCCACTGCATTTGCTTGAGGAAAAAAAAATAAACCACAAAATGTTTAACTGTGTTTTGCCCATGGAATGTCAATCTCTGTGAATAATTTTTACATTTTCTTTTATGTATACATGTTTGACAAAGACACAAGATGATTTAGCACTGGAATATATTTTCCTCCGATATTTTTTCCATAAATGTAGTAGCATCCTAAATAATTTTTTTATTCCTTTTGCTACTGAAACACTAGAAGTAGATATTAAGTCAAATCCACATGTGAAAGGAAACCAAAATTTCATGTAAAAGTAAAACTACTAGAACTTTTTTTTTTCTGAACTATTTTTGCTCAGAAATAAAAGGGATCTTATAAAGAGTACAGACTGGTCATTCAAAGATACAAAAGTCATGATCTCATCTATGCAGTACCTGGTGAAGGTGCCACTGAAGAATTAAAAGCAAAAAAAGTGTCATTTGACTGCAAAAGCAGCAAATATTATTTTAACATCTATTATATTAAAAATTATTGTCTAGGGCATAATTTAATATGCATATCTTATGGCCTAGAACATTTAATATATATTCATAATATGAAATATATGTGAATATGTCTATTTTTATCAATTCTCTCAAAATCAATTTGAACAGTGTATATCCTTCCTTGACCCCTTAGACCTCCTTATTATCTTTTCTCTTTGGTTCTTGCTTACTAACCTAAAACAACATTCCTCTAAAGAACTTAAGATGCCATGCCAATATTTCCTAAAAACAACTACCCTTGGGATAGGATTATCACTGTAGAATTAGGAAGAATAGTAAGAAAAGTGATAGTAAGAGCATGAAAGGGAGTCAGAAAAAATACATCACGTATGATTTATTGGCATGTATGTGATATGACAAGAAAAATTAAAAGGAAAACAGATGGAATTTTATTATAGGCTTTTCTAATTTCCTCCACCACAGTGTGCTCTCCATCTTTCTCCATCGCTAGGGTTTCCACTGACTGCTTCCTACCCTAAACTCATCAACCATTAATTTCCTTCCCATTGATGCCTTGTACTGTGTTGGAAGATATACACAGGTACTCTGATGTTCCCATTGTAAAGTGAAAATATTTTCTTATAAAGTGGAGGTATATAGCAAGTCAGGGACCAGAGGAATTGTGGGAAGAAGGTCTTAAAATTTTTCTTTTAAATGCTTCCTTGAAGAGTAGGATCCTTTTATTTCCTAGACAGACTTTATTGCAGTGACCATCATACAATGGGAAAAGACTCTAGCACACACCCCACAGAGAAGATCCCAGCATCTTTCTCTAAAGCAGCAAAAATGCTTTTCTGTACAGTTTATTAAATGGCCTGAATCTTTCTATTTTCTTCCTCAGAAAGTATTTCCCCTAATTTTCTTCATCCTCCACAGGATTTTTATCCTGACTGGTGGTACCTCTCTGCTGTGAAATACCTGGCAGACCATAGTACAATTTATACTTCTAGTTTTTTTCTTAGGAGGATGGGAAGAGCTTGCATTAATTGTTTAATCATTTAGGGCCTGGTTGTCATGGAGTGGCTTGCACCACACACATGCGTTGTTAACAAAATTATTTTCAGTGACCACAAGACTGTCATGGTAATTATGATGGTAACATACAATCTCATATATAGATCGAAGACTTGCAGTTCTAGCTACATCTTAATTATATAACAGATCAAATTGCAGTTATAGCAAATAGTGAGACTTGCAAGCCATGATAAGTTGTTCTGCTATTCAGCATGTTGAGTCTACAGGAGTAATTCACTAATTAACAGGTGTTTTTTTTTACTATAATCTAGGAAGGGCTGTTTAACTTAACGCTGATAACTGTTTGACCAGTTGCTTTATGCCCCATCCTCTTTACATATACAATACAATTTTTTAAGCTTGGGATTCACCATACACCAACCCCAACCCAGGTATACCTGAAGGACCTGCAAAAGAAAAAACATTTTCCTGATTAAAGGATTAAGTCAAGTTTTACTTTTTTACTTCCACATTTGTGTTTTAATAAATAAAACAAACAGCATTTTCATAGGAGATTGTAATCATATGCCATTATTTTCAAAGTACTTTAAAAATTAAAATTATGATATTGCTACCACATGAATCTGTGGAGGTTCTGTTCCAAGATACTTATCATTCTAAGAATGAGGAATTCATAGCCTAAAATTGGAATAGTTAAAAAAGAAAGGCAGGACCTATTATGTGTATAGCATGGTGTAATTTGTGTCATCCTTTACATCATATCCTCTAGGAGGATTATTTCTGGGAGGTAGTTTGGAAAGATGTGATTAACCTCTGTTTTGTAAGTATGAAAATAACCTAAGTTAATTTGCTTGCCATTGACAGTGGGAACTAAAACACAGGAATCTTAACTCTCATTCATTTATCTCACTGTACGTCACTATCAATCCGTTCTTGTAAAAATCTCACATAGTTAGCTAGTTAGGATGTGCAACAAGACTATAGTATTATCCAATGCAAAACAGTGCATGGGGTTCAGGGAAAGGGCAGAGGCTTCTCTGCTTCATAGTTCATTAATTAAAATAGTCTAAAACTAGGTATAATTTAATAATCACCTCTGCTTTTAAAAGTTTGTAAAGATTGGGGTAATATTTATAAAATTTAGATAAATACCATACAACTCTCTTTTCTATTTAAAACTGTGTGGAGCAGCTGAAATAGTAACAGAAATAACCTTTTTTATTCTTGACTACACTCACTTCACTCTGCCTGTCAGAACTAGATTTCAACAGAGCCTCGCTGTCTAATTTTACATTTTTTTAATTTAATTTAATTTAATTTAATTTAATTTTATATTTGTTGAGATGAAGTTTCATGCTTGTTACCCAGGCTGGAGTGCAGTGGCACGATCTTGGCTCACTGCGACCTCTGCTTCTCGAGTTCAAGCAATTCTACTGCCTCAGCCTCCCAAGTAGCTGGGATTACAGGCGTGGGCCACCACACTTGGCTAACGTTGAATTTTCACCATGTTGTTCAGGCTGGTCTCAGGCTCCTGACCTCAGGTGATCCACCCACCTTGGCCTCTCAAAATGCTGGGATTACAGGCATGAGCCACCACTCTCAACCACTTAACTAATTTTGGACTGGAATTCCGTATGTAGCATTAGCATAAAGTTTCATTTATTTACTCTAGGGAACTTACTTTTCATTTATAATAGACATGTAACATTACCTTTTGGGAATTAAAATGAATATAAAGAAAAACATTCTTTTGGATTTTATACACAACTCCTTTAAGGCCCCTAACCTCTTGACACTTTCAAGTTTACATTTTACTTTTTTAATATTTGAAAATTAGCATTGGTAATGATCCACATACTTCAACTGGAATCTACTTTTTGTCAGTAATGCAAATGATTTTTGGAGCAACATTTCCAACAATTACTTTATTACCTTTCAAGAAAGCATCATTATTTTACAAACATTTCTTTCCTATCTTCCTGTTTTTTCACTATTGGGGGAACCTGCCCCCAATATTTCAAAGTAGGTTCTTTCTATTTTCCATAAGTGTCGGCCAGCTGAGAAATAAGGAGAAAGAGTACAAATAGGAATTTTATAGCTGGGTCGCCAGTGGTGACATCACATATTGGTAGGACCATGATGCCCACCTGAGCCTTAAAGCCAGAAAGTTTTATTAAGGATTTCAAAAGGGGAGGGGGTGCAAGAACAGAGAGTAGGTCACAAGATCACATGCTTCAAAGGGCAAAAAGGAGAACAAAGATCACATGCTTCTGAGGAAACAGGACAAGGGTAAAATCAGAAACTCCTGATAAGGGTCCAACAAAGATCACTAGGCAAAGGGCAAAACCAAAGATCACAAGGCAAAAGGCAAAAGCAGAATTACTGATAAGGGTCTATGTTCAGCAGTGCACGTATTGTCTTGATAAACACCTTAAACAACAGAAAACAGGGCTCGAGAGCAGAGAACTGGTCTGACCTCAGATTTACCAGGGTGTAGTAAGCCTGAGGGTACTTCAGGAGACCAGGGCATATTTCAGTCCTTATCTCAACCGCATAAGACAGACACTCCCAGAGCGGCCATTTATAGACCTCCCCACAGGAATGCATTCCTTCCCCAGGGTATTATTTATTAATATTCCTTGCTAGGAAAAGAATGTAGCGATATCTTCCGAACTTGCATGTCCATTTATAGGCTCTCTGCAAGAAGAAAAGTATGGCTTTATTTTGCCCGAACCTGCAGGCAGTCAGACCTTACGGTTGTCTTCCCTTTTTCCCTGAAAACTGCTGTTATTCTGTTCTTTTCCAAGGTGCACTGATTTCATATTTTTCAAACACACATGTTTTACAATCAATTTATACAGTTAACACAATTATCACAGTGGTCCTGAGGTGATGTTCATCCTCAGCTTATGAAGATAACAGGATTAAGAGATTAAAGTAAGACAGGCATAAGAAATTATGAAAGTATTATTTGGGAACTGGTAAATGTCCATGAAATCTTCACAATTTATGTTCCTCTGCCACAGCTCCAGTCAGTTCCTCCATTCGGGATCCCTGACTTCCTGCAACATTTCACAAATGTCTAAGCGCTCTTGTTTTCATTAAAATAATAAAAATGAATAAAGGTAATGTTGATCTCAGCATCTGTGAGCAACCATTTAATAACGTGTGAGGAAAAACCCTCAATAGGACTAATAAACCCTCAAATCTTACAATTTCCTGGGAACCACATTTCAACCTTCTATGGGAAATGTTGGATGTCATCATTTTTAACATTGTACAAGTTAACATTTGTTTATCCATTACTTTCATTTTTCACTTTCCTCCATATTTTTATTTGTTTAAAATCGAGTATTATAGTGTTCTTCTATAAGTTTTGCAGACAAAAGTAGTAGTTAAAAGTCATTTAAAAATAGAACTTAACTATACTTTAAAATATTAACTAAAATATTTCCAATCTGCATCCTGTGCAAAACTCAAATCAATTAGAACCTTAAGAAACGTTTTGTGGCCAGGCGTGGTGGCTCACGTCTGTAATTCCAGCACTTTGGGAGACCAAGGCAGGCAGATTGCCTGAGGTCCGGAGTTAGAGACCAGCCTGGCTAACATAGAGAAACCCAATCTCTACTAAAAATACAAAACATGGCCAGGTGTGATGGTACACACCTGTAGTCCCAGCTACCTGGGAGACTGAGGCAGGAGAATCACTTGAACCTGGGAGGCAGAGGTTGCAGTGAGCTGAGATCCTGCCACTGCACTCCAGCCTGGGCAACAGAGCAAGACTTTGTCTCAGAAAACGAAAGAAAAAAGAAGAAGAAAAAACATTTTGTAACTTATATGCTTATGGAAAGTGGGGGACTTGGTCTCAGATTATTTAGAGAAATGGCATAGAAACATAATTCGTACTTTTCACTGTAGCATTATCCACAACAAGAAAATAATGAAGGAAGATGGCATTCCATATATGCCATATGTACATGTGGAGTGGCTCCTGACATAGTGTTCCATACACGTTAGCTTTCATTTATTCTCCTCTCCCTTCCTCTCTCTTCTAAGATGAAAAATAGAATTTCAGTATTTCTAAAGCTCTTAATGTGACTCAACAGTTGGAGATCTCTGTACTGGACACGTGCACTTCTATTGCTGTTTTATAACCAGTATGTGAGAGGCACAATGAAGTGGCAGAAGGAGCACTGATCTAGTAGTCAGAATTTCTCAGTTACTAACTCGCTAACTCAGTTACTAACCTTGAGAAGTCATTTACCTACTCTCTGCCTTAACTTTAGTAAAATAGGTATCATAATATTTGCCTATTCTTCCTCATCAATAAGTTAGATACATACTATCTGATAAGTATGACAAGTACAAGATATCATTATTATGGTGCCCTATAAAATACACACAAATTTGATTTTGTGTTTTCTAATATTGATTTCAGTAAGAGTGAACTATTTGGCCTATAAGTGATGTGTAAAGCTTCCGCTAAAGAATGTGCTCTCCCATAGATAGTTATAGTTAATGATATCTTTGCATTTTATCCCCATGTGTGAGCAGAAGGGCATTCATGCTTCCATTTTAAGGGAATGTTTTCTAAGAACTGGAGATTCAAAAAAGGGGAAAGAGATGTATTAAATAATTATTTCACAAAACCAGGGTGTATTACAAGTGAGTAAGATAGTTTGATACTCCTTTATGATACCATTTGCACAAAAAAAAGATGACCTATTGACCTATCCTGGTCTTCATTTTGATTAAATTGTAAGTCAGATATTTGTAAGGCTAATGAGCCCAAATGGTTATTCTTTTCAAGAAACCTCTTGTTTTTAAAAAACATGTCATGTTCTAAAAATAAGCAACAGAACCTTCTGAAAAAATGACTCCAAAATAGTGCTCTTCTCTAGACAAAGAGTAATCAAACATTATATTGTATCTTCCCCTTGCTTGCAATTGTCTGCTTTTCCTACTTTCAAATTAGTAACTCATATTTATACTACTCCAATAATAACTGACCGGACCCCAAACTAACCTCACTACTGTCACTTCTTTGATTTGAGAATATCATATTCTGAACATATTTCCACAACTAAAGTTGAGTTTCTACAATTAATTCTACATTTAATTAGGATTGAATCTAAGACTGAAGTGGAAAACAAGTGGAGCATTAACTAGCACATTATTTTATCTCTCTCTTATTCAGGTCAGGAAATCATGACCTTCAAGAGATGATCTTACTTGCTCCTAAATAATATAGCGCCCATTTGTAAATCAGAAGCACAGCACTGATTAACCAACATAAAGAAAACATAGAACGAACTTCTTAGCTGTAGAACTCATTACAAAATATTGTCAATAGTTCAAGAATAGCTTAGCTACCTCAAAAGAAAGGTTTGATAGCCTAAAGTATACTTGTGTGAATTCTATTAGTTTGTACTGCAGTCTCATTATTTATAGAGGTAAAGAAGTAGTGAGGAGACATTTGGAAGCAAACATGAACCTTGGGTAAGAAAAATCACAAATGCATTTTATTGTAAATATAATCCTCTAAACACATTATAGATAGAGTTCTTGGTAGTTTCTTGAAAAATAAAAAGTGAGCAATTACTTTCAAATAACCATCCTGTCAGGGAAGGAAATCTCATACTGAGGGAACATTGCAGTCATTAGCAAAGATTTCAACTCACAAAAAAACAGTATAGGCCTTTACTCGTGTTTTAGATGGTGGAGGAAAAAACAATTCCTAAATGCCTTGCTTATTAAGCTAGTTATGCATTTTGCTGCAGGTTGTAAAGAAGAAGAACATGCACAAGGGGCTCATAAGCATATTTTAGAGTTAGGGAATATCATTTACACCATACTTATATTGTCAATATCACCCCTAGAGAATAAGATTAAGCTTTAAACTTCTGTAAATCTACGCTTTTGCTCACCTTTGTATAATTTAATTTTTGATAAAATGAGACTCATATAAATGAATATTTGATTAAAAGATCAACCTAATAAAATAATACATTAATTTCAGAGAGATTTATTCAAATCTTGAAAATACATAGCACAGCGAAATACTATAAAGTGAGTTTGTGGTTTTCAGTGAAGTGCATTGAGTAGATTTTGAATTTTCTCTGTTCGAATGAAATTTTGACCAGGTCTTATTGTTTTTTCTGTGCAGCCTGAACACTGATGCCGGAGCTCCAACTGATCATAGGCACGAATAGGGTGCTGTAGCAGTTACCTGCTTATCTAGTGTTGTAAATTCTTTAGAATTCATACTCAAATCCTTAAAATATGGAACCTTTAATTACTGTTTGTTCATTACTGATAAATAGAACCTTACAAACACAGGACAAATGTCCTAGAGAATGGGCTTCACAGGTTTTTAGGGGATAGTCATAATAATGACTGAACACACTTTACACTTCTTTAACCTCTTTCTCTCAAGGAGCTCATAGTGCTTCAAAGACATTATCACATTAATTCACACAGAGTCCTAGTGGGGTAAGTAGGTGGAAGAATTTTTAAGACAGAGAAACTGCTATTTCTAAATAGTGTGAGACAAATTAAAATGCAGACACACCTACTTTAAGCTGCAATTACTGTGAAATAACTTCTTGTCTGACCTGGTATTTAACAGGAATTAGATCAGGTGGTAAATCATTTGTGCAAATGATCGATATTTGTTATCACTGCTTTGGAGCTCTCATTTCTAAAAGAAGCACTTGGCCTGTAGTGTTCTCTAAGAAAATATAAGGAGCTCTAGTTTTTAGATTTTACCACACCCAGTTTTTCCTTTGAACTGCTGATGGTGGAGCAAATCCTTTAACCCCTTTCTACTAGCACATTCCTGATTTGCAAAGAATGCAATGATAAAAACAGATACCCAAGCTGCTAAAAATACCCCTTTACTGTTTTCTTCTCTCTTCCCATCCCCAATCTTGCTTCCTCTTTATTAAGCTATTAATAAGCAAACAGGATGAAAAATCTACAGGCAAAAGAAAAGAGAAAGACAGATGGGTCAGTGAGATTATGGATATTTTCTACTGTTCACTCTCTGGTCTAGACATAGCCAGATTCCTAATGTGTTCAAATGATTAGGATCAAATGGGTCATTTGGCTTGAATTGTGCAGGAAATGGCCTCAGATGTTTTTAACTGTTTACTTAGAGGAGATCTGGCCATTGGCTGGGGGCAGATACCTGTTATCATCATTTTGATGCCTACTAAAAATCTAATAGAACAGCATTCCAATGTGTTATATGGTACTCTAATGACCAAAAAGATTTAATGCCCCTCCTAAAGTGCCCTCCTTACATTAAACAAAATCTAATCCGTTGTGTTGTTTTCACGTCTGCCCTAGCATTAAGTTCTGGTGTGACAGAAGCACCGAGCATCTTATGCAAAAGGCCAACTGAGTTTTTATCCATTTTCTAATAAGAGGTTCCCCATGGCAGTATATGCAATTTCTGCTGGAATGGCCGCCCACTCTAAACACTTAAAAATATTACATTAATTCATATCAATGTGACATTTCAGTAATTCCATGCTCTGAAGGAAGGTTTTCTAAAGCATAAGCATTTGGATTCTGGCATTCTTCATGGGCTGTAGAAGGTCTGCTTATATCGAGTAGGTGTACTGTTTTAGCTCAATTCAGTGAAATAATGCCAAATTAGAAATAAGTCACAGAGAAGGATTTGAAGCAAGTCAAATAAAAATGTTTATTAATATCAAATATCTGAAATAAATAACAATGACAGGTGACTAAAAATATAACATCCGAGAAAGTCTCATCATTAAATAGAATTTCCAAATGAACTAAGTCACTTCAAAATAAACTAAGGTCTTTTTTTTAAATAAGTAGATATGTTTAACTTACCTTGTTTGAACCATGAGGACTCCCCATGTGTATTTTTTTCTGGCCTTTTCCCATATATTTGCCTCGTTTATGATTCATGATTTTAGCTATTCCGGCTCATAAGTTTAGGATATATACCACAAAGGGCAAGTCTCACATTTACTTGAGTTTGGAGAAGCTATTTATGGCCCAGTAAAGATAACTCGATTGATTAGGAGAGGTTCATCTCCTGTATGGAGTGCCCACACTGACCTTCTGTGCCATGGCCTATGCCCACGTCAGGCAGTGCTGTGCTAAGGGAAGGACTGCATGGACCTTTGTTTTTACTTTAAAAATGGTCACATTTGTATGTATCAAATTCCTCTTTTTACCTATCTGATAAATCCCAAAGCAATAAACTCTGTCAGCTCCCCCCAAATATCAGTGTGTGTCCCTCTTTTTAAGTTCCCAAGCTCCATAACATTCCCTTGGAGAGACTTTGTTAGTTTCTCTTCCTAATCTTTAATCTTATTGACATCCAGAGTTCATATCAGATCATCTCTGTTTGGAGCTCAAGAACAAACCCTTTTAAGAATATGAAACATTCCATTACTAATTAGCTGTTTCCTGTTCCTAATGAAGTGAGCACACTGGGTCTGGATTAAAATTCAGCTACTACTCCTCTTTGTTTATGGTTCCAGATGTTTTTGGTTTATCTAGGAGATTACTTTGACAGCTACTACTAAGTGATAAATCACTCATATTATAGCTGAAATGCATTTTGAAATTGAAATGTGGCAAACTTTGAGATTGCTCCAAGGATCGGTGTCAGTTAGCAGTTCCTTACTGGCATCTTCCTTATGATCATTCAGTATTGGCACATGTAAAACAGTAACCAAATATGTGTCAACATTATACAGCATGCTACACAGGGGTCTATTTTGCTCCTGTCCTCAAAATTGGGAGAAAAAGTTTCACTACCATGAAATCTCAATTTATTGTATTCCGGTAGAAAAGTGGATTCACTTAATATTGTTTTCTTCTTGCTAGCCTAGTTTTTCTTTCAATTTTTGAGCAGCTGTGGGAGCTATTCCTAATAGGCCTTGTAAGCAGACACATAAAGGATGTGGGCAAATATTTCTGTCTCTAAATAAAGGCAAGAAATAAACATAACAAAAGTAGAAATTTTTGAGAAACTGCATTTTTCTAAAGGACAGATGGTGATTGTCTTTCGCTATTCATTGCTGAGTTCATGTACCCTTTTTAAGGGGACATAGTGTGTGCCATTGCTATCCAGTTTGTAATGTTCACAATTTGTGTTGCATGATTTAAGCTTTAGCTATAATGTATAAATTTCAATCCTGGTAAAATGACTGTCGTTTCATGTCGAAGAGCTTTCCTTTGACATTTAGGCTTTGTATACATAGGATGAGGTAGACTGGAGGACTAAGCAAATATTTGTCAATTCATCAGAGTAAATATTCTCAGACTCCACAAAGGAGCTGGAACAATTACCAGTGTCCAAAAATTCAAGCTCTGTTTTCTTCTGGTCCCTGGAAAACTTTTAGTGAATTCCATGGGCTTCTTGGGAAAAATGTCTGGTTGCCCTCTGATGAAGTCCAACCCTCCATGAGTCTGACTAACCCAAACCCCAATCTTTTATTCGTCTGTTACCTTACTACATCTTTATTTTTGGTTCTGAGGTATTATCTAGAAAATTCTGCTACTCACCATGATACCTTATACACAGAAAGAATAAAGATTTTAAAGATACTAAACCCAAGGTTTAAAAAGGGTATACTTTTCTTCTAATAAGCTTTGACCAGATTGATTTAATATTTTAGATTAGACATATTAGTCCAACAATGATAATGTCCTCTCCATTATATGTTAAAATAAACCACTTGACTCAGAAACATTATCTTTAAGTATTTCTCAAGCACAAGTAATGGATTTGTACTGATTCATCCACATTTCTTTTCCGACTTCGTTTGTAACCAAAAGCCAATCTTTGTAACACATCTAAATAGAGACTCGGGTTATAAGCCATTGCTGTGGAAAATAACAAGGTTTGACAAAAAGAGGTAGAATAAAATTTAAAAAACAAATTTCCAATAATAACTTTTACCCACCCAAATTAAATATTATCTAACTCTAGGATGGCATGGGCTCTTTTAATTGCTATCATTTAGAGGGATACCGGTTTGACTAAACACTGTAGCTAAAATGATAATTCGGAACTAGTCTCCCTTCATGCAGTATACACAGTCTCAGGGTCAACCCGGGAGAGGAAATTCTAAATGTACAAAGCTGTCATTATCTTAGATCATAACCAGATACTCTTTTCCCCCTGTTTTGGTAAACTATAGGAATTGTATTTCAGATGCACCATTATATACAAAAAGAAAAAGTAATATAGATTATTACAGACATTATAATATGGTTCATGAAGAGCCTTTATCAGTCTTCAATGTCTCCAGTGCTGTGGAAAGAAGAACAGAAGCTATAGCATGAAATTTGAAGGATCTTTGAAAACTGACAGATGAAAATATAGAAATGTTAAGAAATGTTAAATTTTACCAACACTAAATTGAGCCTGTTACATCAGATCATTTTAGGTTCCTGAAGATAGAAGTTTTAGTATTTTTAAGCACGTATCAGAATTATTCTTCATAAGAACTAACTTGTTTTCTTTTTTTTAAAGGAGGTAACTATTACTGTTTAGAAATGGCACAACAGTTTTATTCAGCCTGAAAGGTCCTCGCTGGCTTTACATAAATGAAGATGCTTGTGATTCCAGTTTATCTCTGAAACTATTCAACATGGAGTTATTTCAATTTTGTTTATCAGCAAAGCTTTGTTTACTGAAGGAGCTATTTAATCTATGTTACATTAAAAAAGAAAGAAACACGTGTACATTTTAAAAGCAATGATGTAAACTTTGTCCTTGCATTAGATAGACCAGTTTAAAAATATGAGCTAAATCCTAATGGCTAAAGTAACTTGACCATATTTGATGCTTTTCTATGCTCATTTCAACTTGGCTTTTTGTCTTTTAAATTAAAAAAAATGCAGTAGTGTGTTAGAGACTAGAAACTTATATGTATGGTTTCCCTGTTCTACTATACATAACGTTAAAGTACACCTTCTTTGTTAAAAATGTACTTGCTAAACTTCAGCATAAATAAAAACATTTTGACTTTGTCAATTGTCACTGAGTATTTATTTTCAAACTGCCATCTGCAGCCATTGAAACATATAGTAGAGTCAATGCAAATCAAAATACAGGAACTAGCAAGATGTTTGCAAATCTTCCTCTAGTTTTGTTATTTTCAAGCAGATATGAACACAGTTCTTATTTTAGTTCATCTGTTTAAGCAGGATGATATTCCCGTCCTCGATTGTTATATTGATTCACACTGGATTGCCTTTTCCTAGCTATGTGTGCTTAGTGAGCCTGCTTCCAGGAGGAAGGGTTACACTGGGAAGCAGGAAAAATGGGTGCACCAAGAACTGGAAAATATTTTCCGAGCATCTGTTATCGTCAAAAGTTTATTCTAGAGCCACCTACACTAAAAAGCAAACAAAACTGAAGGGGTATGTATCTTCTCTGGCCCCCCAAAATATCAAGTCTCTTTGTATATCCAAGTGCCCATCACAGTGTGGTGAAAAACCAAGGCCAGTGATAGCCCTGCCCTACAGTTTATTTAATCTGTGCTCTTAGCTTCTCTTGGTTCACTTCTGGTGAAACGCTGGAGCTCACTCAAATTCTGGTTGATAATAAAACCTCTCAGGTTTTCCTCTGAAGTGGCAGCGACACTCCCACTCCTTGCCTATCTTTTGAAATGTATTGTATCTCACAGTATTATTCTAGCTGGTCACCCAATGACTAGGTCTTCTACTTTGGAACCATGTTGGTAAATCCACAGATGTTTCTTCTCACTATCATGTCCACACCGTCCTTGTTTATGGAAATCTTGAGAGTTCTGACAGGACTATAAGCTCTTTCTGTGTTGTAAAGGACAAAGATCTCTAAGATTTTTGTTTGCTAAGCAGGCCTGCTCTGGTAGCATACTATAGCCCCTGCCATAACACACAAAGCAAGTCCTCAATAGGCAGACATATGATATTCAGGCTTGCACTATTTAAAAGTCAATCTAACAATCACAGAAAGCATGTGCTAGTAGCTGCCCTACTTTCAGGTGCTCTGGTGCCTAATGCTGCCTGTGGGTTTATCTCACCTGGTAGCAATTATTTGCACCGGCTTAACATCAATGGGCATAATTTGATTTTGGGTCTCATGGATGGTTAGGACTTCTAAGGAAGTGAAAGCAATTATAGGAATCTTCTGGTTATTTGAAAGCCCACTTAATTGACCCATCAGAAGAAACTGAGACAGAAAAATATTGGGAGTGAGGCCCACCATGTACCTTCAAGTTTACTGGGATAGGATTGCTTGTCATTTCACTGCTACCCCTTGACAACTCTTCCACATCCTCCTCTTCACAACCACCTCCCTCCTCCAAAAGCACAGGAACCTTAGCCTTAAGAAAAGGAACTGGGTCAAGGCTAAGAATTCCATCATTGCTGGATGGTGGTTTCACTGTATATCAATTCTTTCTCAGTAAATGCTTTTATCCTAGGGTTGGGAGGATCCACATTACGTTATTTTCCTATGCACTCTCTTTGGAGAAAATACAGTTTATGTTCATCCTGGGAATATGGCTGTAGCAGTTGGATCAGCCTCAAGCAAATCCTATGGTCTCTGACTTCCTTAAATTGCCTAATCATGGAGTAGGGGTGAGGGATTACAGCTGCTCCCACCACCAGACATACTCATAACACTGTCATCTATAATTACAATCCTAGTCTGAGTGTCTTCCCATTCCTTACAAGTCACCTAACCTTTTTGCCAGATACAGCTGTTTTTGTTCTTCCCAACATATGCCATTCACATATACTGCTATTTATATATAACTGAACCCCTATGTATTAGGTTATAAAGGCCTCTCTCACCCAGCAAACACTAGCTTTGTGCCCTCTTACTTAGGGATAGGTGTCGATGTAGATGGTGTTCTAAAAATAATTTAAAATAGAATATGAGATTAGGGAGTGATTGGGAGCGTCTATAAAGACCATCAAATGTCCGATATATCAAAAGGAGGCAAACAATTACTATTTGAAGAATTACAATGTCAAGGAGCTGCTGCTTTTGTTAGACAGCTGTCAGCATTATAAAGATCAAAAGTGATATTGAATTAAAATTTACCACTTCAGCTTGAACTTGGAGGAAAACTACCCCCAATCACAAACATAGCTAAATGACTCCCTCCTTTAAAATTATAGAAATCTGTCAGATATTACAGGCAAAGTAAAAGGAATCAGCATAGTTTTTATTCCTATTTGTATTTGTGTGCACACACAGAGGATATATGCACAAAACACTCCTGCTTCCCTTTGTCAATGAATTACTGAAATCAAACCTGGGCATTTGTCCAGTTTCACCTGATTCAACTCTCTCTTAAAGCATGTGAGTAGCTAAATTATGAGATGTAAAGCAAATGTGAGGTATGAAGATAGTAGGCAATCATTGGGAGGGGAGGTAGTCATTTTGAATATAAAATGCCCAGATTATAATAATTATTCTGAAGCTCAGCTCTTTAGTTTTCTGAACAAAAAGTCCCCTCTCCTGACCCCAACTGGCCATGTAAGAGTTCATTTTTTAAACCTCTATCAATTACCCTGCAATCCTTCCCTAAAGTTTCTAGGTTTAAACTGAACGATAGTCCAACTGAGAACACAACCATGGAACCCTGTTTTATGTTCTCATACATTAGAAGTATGGGAGGCAGAAGCTCCAGAAAGGCAATTGTACTAATTTTAAAGCTCCTTGATTATCAGACATATTTATTAATATCTTCAGAATTATCTATGCCTCATGGACAACTTCTCTCACTTATTCAAATAAGAGAGCTACAATAACCACAAATGCATTTGAACTCAACGAATAAACATTTTAGGGCATTACACAATAACTCATTATGCTCTCATGGGGAGAATATTTCTTCACTTTTGGGTGCTTTTTTAAATGCATGAAACCCATAATCTTTTGTGTAATATTTGTGCTAAAATTAGGTAGAGTATGCCTCTTGGGTTGTCATGCCATTTATGAGATTAGCGGTATGTAAAGATCTTAGAAGTTCCAGAGCAACACTAACACACCTCAAAATCTATCTTAATTAGTCAAACAGGAGCATTAAAATTAAGTGTTTAGGTATAATTTTGTGTCTGACATAGAAAAGGATACTTTATATAGCAAGAAAATTCTAATAGAAATGAGAAAACAGAATTCACATTATAAACGATTAAAAATCACTACAAATGTTAGATAATTTAATGCCAATATGTATGGTACAGAGATAAAGAAGGAAACACATGTTATGGGCAAGAATAATGGGTAGGTTTTGTGAAACTTGATTACAGCCCTAAATAACAAGAAGGATTTGTGGGAAGAGGACAATGGTAAGAGTTCAGTACCAGCTAAGCCCCAGGGTAAGAAAGTAAAATGGTATGTACTATTCATGGAACAGAAAGAAATTCACTCTAAGAAAGCACAGACTTCTTATCCAGCTTTAGTGGGAGGTAAGATTTGATAGTTAAAATGGGGCTATATTATAGAACAGTGTGAGTAGGTAGTATTGAACATATAACAGCAACTCATTTGGAACATCAATCTGAGAGCAGTGTGGGATAAAGTGATTGGAGAAGTTTCAGGAAGAGAGACAATTACATGGCATAAAATAGCACTTTTATGTTTTTCTCTACATGTTTTTAATTTAAAAGGAGAATTCAGCATAATCAAGGATGGTACACATGCTATCAATTTTCACAGATGCTTAACAATCCTAGCTAACTATGAGAATGTGAGGTGTTCCACGGGTCAATCAACATAAACTGTTCTTGGCAAGGTTTAACATTTGCATTTAAGCTTCCACAAATATCTATAAAATCATAAGCCAGAAATGGAGTTTTATTTGAAATAAAAAATTTCATCTGAAATCTCAATCAATCTAGTATTTTCAACTTTACTAATGTAGATCATCCCTGAATTCTAAGTGTCATTACAACTGAACATCTTTTATACGTGAACCATGGCATCAGCTAGGCCTCATCTCCATTTCTACCCTCCAAAGTCTCACTCCTTTTACTACTTTTAAACATAGGGTTTTTTGCCACCTTAAGAAGACAAAGTCCGACTGAAATCTTCTTACCACCTGTACTTCCCTGACCAAGCTAACCCCAAAGTCAGAGCCCCTACAATATTTACAGTCCCATTAAAGTCCTTGCTCCTATCAGCCAGCATACTGAAATGAGGAAGAATAATTATATGTCCTGCTACTAAGAATGCACTGGGTGCTGTATCTTTGGAGTTTAATACAGAATTCAGAACGAGGCAGATTTTTTTTTTTTTCCCATGGACAAATGATTAGCTTTGACAGACAGTTGGGGGTTTGAAGCACAGATGGTTCTATGTTTCCTGGAGAAAAAGACATCTCACTTGCAACTTGAAGGACAAACACAGTTCACTAGAGGAAGAAAGGTCAGGCCACCTGCAAGCAAATATGCAATTTACTTCCAGAAAAATGCCACTTTTATTCCCCTAAAGTTCTTTCATCTTTAATATCTTGGTGCTCCAGGAAGAAATAAACCTAAAGTCTCCTCTTATTTCTTTTTCCCCTTAATTTTTCTCTCCTCTGTATCCAATAGTTTGAACACAGTAGTAGAGAGTAGAATGGTGGTTACTAGATGCTGGGGGTTGGGAGTGTGAATGGGGAAAGGGGAAATGTTGGTCAAATAGTATAAAATTTCAGTTATACACTAGAAATAAGTTTTAGTGTTCAATTTCACAGCATTGTAACCTTAGTTAATAATGCATTGTTTATCTCGAAATTGCTAAAATAATAGATTTTAAATGTCCTCACTGCAAAAATTAAGTAAGTGAGGTGATGGATATGTTAACTGGCTGGATTTAATTATTCCACTATGTATACACATATGAAAAGATCACATTTTCCTATAAAATGTACAATTACTATTTTGCATTTAAAGGAAAATAAAATTAAAAAAATAAAGGTGGCTCCACGTACTAAGTTCTCACTCTATAGCCCATAGGGTTTGATGGGTTTTAAAGCCCCTAAAAGCTTCCAGTGCTTTAACTGCCCATTATTTCTCCCAGGTTAACCACTCATTCTTAGTTCTTATAATATCTGCAACTATGTGAAGGTAAAAAATGTCTTATTCTCTTGGTATTTGTGAATGACTAGTTTAACCTAGAGTGACTAAAACCATAGCACATATTTGTAGCAATTTGCATTTGATAAATTGTCTTCACACAAATCATTTCATTCGATATCAGTTATTCAACATGTTTCTAAGGGAATGTACTTTCCTTTATTTTCATATATTCCCCTATTGTACAACCTTGACTCTTGTAAGAGCTCTTCTCCACGAAGTATGACATGAGTGATACAGGTCTCAGGGATAGATACTCAAGCTCATTAAATTTTAATAGGTGTAAAATTTATGTCTTTATGTCAGAGCCAACAGGCATACATACTACGTTTTTAGACCAGAGACTTTGTGAACAATCTTTCAGGCTCCCAGGCTGATTTACTTATTTCTGAACTTAGAAGCTAATTCTGAATATATATGACCAGAAATCAGAAAGTCAGGCAATTCAAAATTGCTACCAAAGTAACAAAATATTGTCTTACTGGTACACGAACACTTTTGGTCTTACACTTCCAAGTGTCTGCTGGATATATTCATTCAGATATAATAATGAAGGGCATGAAATATATTCAAAATAACATTTTTGATCTTCTCTTTCAAACATGCCCCTTTTGGAATAATCCTTTTCTTAGTTAATGCATAACCATCACTGAATCTCTCCAGCTAGAAACCTCAGAGACATTCTGAATTTTTCCTTTGACTTATAACCAACATCTAGTCATCGAATACTATCACATCTACCTCAGAAATATATTTCAAAATCATTTCCCTTCCAATTGCTATTATCTTAATTTAAACCTCTATTATCTCCTACCTGAAGAATTTCAGTCCAACTCGTCTTTTAGGTAGTAGTCTTTTCAACTGCATGCTATCATAACCAAACTACTAGAGGGCTCTTCCTAGGATTTTATTAGGGTCATGTTATTATTAGTCTTAAACCATTAATGCCTCCTCCCTAATTGGGGATGGCATACAAGGCAGTCTTACTTTTTAAATCTCAATTCCTGCTACATCCCCTCGTATGCTAAACATACACCCACAACCTACACAATGTATATATTTAATGCTTCCATTTCCTTAAATCTCATGCTCTCTTTGCCTAAAATGATCAGGACCCAGGACCAGTTACATAATTCCTGGGGGTGAGTGCAAAAGGAAAATGTGGAATCCCTTGTTTAAAAAGCAAGAAATAAGTGCCATTAAATTTATATATAAAGGTTTTCCCTTTCTGCCATGTTCTCTTTTTCTTGCTAACATTTTTTTAAATCGCAATTTAATGTCATTCTATGAAAAATATAAATTTTTACCACAAATTTGTCATTCAATTTTATTTTTGTGTGAAGCCAGTTTTAAATGCCAAAGCCAGCCCTGTCAGTATCTGTTTCCCATCTTGTGTACTCCTTTGAGACCGAGTACATTCACTTGCCTTCTGCGGAAGAAAGGTCCATTTATTTTTAATCTGCTTAGTAACCTATACATTTTTCCCTGTCAAAGAACACAGGCTTTTGAAACAGAGAAACTTAGGTTTGAATCTCAATTCTGTCTCTGACATAAAATATATATATATACACCCACCCTGAGCCTTAATTTCCTTGTCTGAAATGTAGAGAATACTACCCACAGGATTTATATAGGATTAAAGGAGTTGAAGTACTTAAATAATTTGAACAATGTCTAGTACAAAGGAGGCAACTACTAAATGGTAGCTTTTAATTTATTATTGGCCTGTGACATTATACTAGAATTATTTTCAATTGTATTTGTCTCCCCACTGGACTCAAGATTGTCTTTATTACTCTGTAACTCTCCTAATATCTACCATAGCATGCAGCACCCCCAATACAAAATGAATTAATGAACTAATGCTTTTATTGAACACTTAGCGCAGAATCTGGTACATAGTACTCATTCTTTTAGTGTTTGTCGTATTATTTGTGAAGAGATGGTTTAATGTTTCCACCACCTTGACTTACATTTCACTTGAAGTTGATATTGACTGCTACAGATGCACAGCAACTTCCAATTGTGTCTCCTTCTGCTCAAAACAAATAATTTTCTAGAACTCATACAAACGGTTATTCACTTACCTCCTGTATTTTGCTAAAATCAGAATTCTCAAAGGCATCCAAAATTAGGAAGCAAGGGATGAGTTTGGGAGAAACAAAAGGCAGAAGTATTCCTTCACTCTCTAATTTTTAAAAAGAAAGCATTGGCCAGGCGTGGTGGATTATGCCTGTAACCCCAGCATGAGATTTGGGAGGCCAAGGTGGGTGAATCATGAGGTCAGGAGATCCAGACCATCCTGGATATCATGGTGAAATCCCGACTCTACTAAAAATACAAAAAATTCGCCAGGCATGGTGGCACGCGCCTGTAGTCCCAGCTACTTGGGAGGCTGAGGCAAGAGAAACACCTGAACCCAGGAGGCGAAAGTTGCTGAGATTGCGCCACTGCACTCCATCCTGGGAGACAGAGCGAGACTCTGTCTCAATTAAAAAAAAAAAGGGAGGGGGGAGCATTGAGGTGAGGAGAGTCTCTACAAAATGTTTCCAGTGATTTCTACTTTACATTTTGAGGGTGTTGGGGTTTTTTTGTTTTTTTAAAAGGATTTCTGAATTAGGCTATGATATATATACATATATATACACATATACATATACATACACATATATATACATATATCATATGTGTATATATATATCATAGCCTAATTCAGAAATCCTTTTATATATATATATATATTAGAGCCAGTTGCCATGTGGAAGGCTTTGTGTGTGTTTTGTTATTGTTTTAAGACTAGCTCTCAGACTTCCATAGTAAAATAAAAAGATAGGATAAAGCATTGTTCTAAATTCCAGATTTTCAGCGTTCCTATTACACTCGAATAGTAAAATAAAATGCTGTTAGGATTACATCTGATATTCTGTCACCGAGCAGCCAGTTTTTCAACACACCTAGAATATCAGCCCAGGGCCATCTGTATTGATATCCTTCTGTGAACTCTTAGCATGAAACTTCGGGGCACAAGTCTGTCAATCAGTTCTCACGGTTATTGCTGATTGCTAGAATGAACACTACTATTTCCTCTTATGACTGATCTCCCAGTGCATTTACACTGGCGTAATTTAGGGAATAAAAGTAAAGTTTAATGGAAAATGTTTCACAGAGAACTTTGAGAACTAAATGTCTGTATTTTCTTTAACATCTCTGAGGGATGTAAAACAGGTTTAGAGGGAAAGTACTGTAATCATAGTACTTCCCCTCAAAACCTGCTTTACATTTTTGTAAACTACACCGATATTGGCTTGATATGTCCTTGATTTCTAATTTGTCCCTCTAAAAATAATTTAAAATGTCAAACTACTGGCAAATGAGGTTTAGGGAATTGATAAGTTTCACAGAAGAAACCTGTTGCTAAATTCTTATTAGCTTGCTGCTGATATATATTGACAGGCCGGGGTATGAAGCGAAAATATTTCAACTTTATCCAAATAGCTTGTAACTAATATTTTCTTTTGCTGAATTTTCTCATACTCTCAATAAGAGCAAATTAGGATTATCTGTGGGCAATGATTGATTCCTAAATATGACATTCAAATTAATTAATATGAATCCAACCATTTTCTCTTTGTAACTCCCATGAAACACGCTGCCACAACATATCTCTACACCATGAACATTTGTATTTCAGCAATGTCAAAGTGCTCTGGAATAGTAATGCTTCTCAGTGGGATTTTCTTTCCAGGTGAATATCTCGCTATAGGAGGGAGCCCCCAGTGATGAGTATAGAAAAGAGTAAAGCATATATGTGTGATTGCAATCTAGAAAGATCACTTGCAGAAGTTGTAAAGCACCACAGCAACTTTCACGCCATAAAAGCATAACTCCAATGGATGGCCATCTCCACAGCATTACCCATTATGCAATTAAATATTTAAAATATGTATTTGTAACACGGTCTGTCTCACAGTGCCTGACGACAAATTGCAGCAACGGAGTGCTACCGAAGGCATTTCGATTTATTTTTTATAAAAGAAAAATTTCTTATCAGACAACAATCTTCAGTGAAAAAAACTGAGGACAAAGCACATTACTGTTATCCAGTACTAAGTTAGTCTACCTTGAAAATTAAAATAGCTCTAGTTACTGTGTACCGATTAAAACTCAAAAGTATACTGAATAGGCGGGGCACGGTGGTTCACGCCTGTAATTCCAGCACTTTGGGAGACCAAGGCCGGCAGATCACGAGGTCAGGAGATCGAGACCATCCTGGTTAACACAGTGAAAACCCGCCTCTACTAAAAATACAAAAAATTAGCCGGGTATGGTGGCAGGCGCCTGTAGTCCCAGCTACTCGGGAGACTGATGCAGGAGAATGGCATGAACCTAGGAGGAGGAGCTTGCAGTGAGCCGAGATCACACCACTGCACTCCAGCCTGGGTGACACAGTGAGACACCGTCAAAAAAAAAAAAAATAAAAATATATATATATATATATATATACACACACACACACACACACACACACACAGAATATTAGATTTCTCTAACTAAAAGGTAGTCATCAGCATCACTATCATCATCAGAACAGGCATATTTGAACTATGAATTATCCAAAGTAGTTACTAAAGGAAAATTTCATTGATAATTGATGTATGGCACATAATGAGTACACTCTCTAATAACATGATGTATTTTGGCTGCTGTGCAGTATAACCATAGACATAAAAATGTTACTATAATATATTATAGGCCTTCAAATGCATATAATACCATACTATATGAGCAGATCCAGGAATGTTTTGAAACACAGTCACTGTATAATGTTTTAGTATATAGCCATGATGACAGTGAAAAATTATGGCTAAAGCATCAATTATTTGATAAACCCATACGTTGTTAACATGCATGTACACATATATCTACAAAGACAATAACATATGCTTCTGAAGGAGAGAAAAAAGAGTAGATTGGTTTAAATATATATAAATGTACATACATACCTCTATCTGCATAATTTTATGTTTGTGGTTGTAGAATATTACAAAAAATAATAATGAAACATTTTGTTTAAGAATGACAATAATTTTCTTCATTAGAAGATATTTTAAATGTGTCTACATGGAATTTGAAAACTTAATGACTGCTAAATTTTTCATTGGCAAATGTTTCAAATATTAGATTTTTCAAATCTAATAGTAATAATAATATTAGATATTTCAAATTGTAGTAGTGATAATATTAGACTTAACCACAAAAGTCATTAAACTAAAACATATTAATATCTATATCATATTATAAAGAGAAAGGCCTTTGGAGGCATAACTTTTGAGGCAGAAGCCATAAAGGTAAATAAAGACTGATGGATTTGGCTCTTAGCAGTCAACCACACCTGTATGTAAAACACACTACAAAACAAAAATTGAAAGACAACAACAGATAAAACATTTGCAATATAGACAGATGAAGAGTTAATAATTGTAATATATAAAGAGTTATTGCTAATCAATAAAAAACTGTCAAATGAAAATGGATATTTAATCAATTTATTTTTAAAAAGATATAAATTTGAAACTTATTTACCTCACATATTAAAATTCAAGTTGAAATGAGAGGGCTTCCTTTTATCTATAATATTGACAAGAATAAAAAAAAAAATCATTATGGCCAGAGTTAATGAAGTTGTGTGGAAAAAGTCACACACTGCAGTTGATAGGGTTTATTGTTAAATTTGGGGGAGATAACTTGTCAATATGCTTCAAAAGCCATATAAATGTGCTTATCCTTTAGCTTTGTACTTGTTCTATTATAAATATGCTTGTTGTAACTGTACAAAAATGAATGACAAAGTTATTCACAGTAACTTTTTTTCTATCAAGAGAAAATGGAATAAACCTTAAATCTTACATAGATACAAATTTTAAAAATTATGGCATCTTCATGAGGAGACTGAACTGTAGTCATTTTTTATATTAATGGGCTCAAGAAGAGGTGTACAATATATAAATTAGGGAAAAATCAAACTACAAAATTTTATATGCCATAATCACACACACATTGTAAGGTTGGAAATGGTATTATAAATAGAGGTGATTTTCTTATTTGAATTTTCTAACTTTGCTATAATGAATACTAAATGTTATGATAAGTATTTAAAGTTTTTGAAGATAAAAACGTGTATTAATAAAACATTGTGCTAAGGAAATCCATAACTAGGATCAGCATATTATATTACTCAGCATGGGTCCTGATTAATTCAGATAACTTTGTCTGTAAAAGTTAGATGCCGATTTATAAAATGCATGGACATTCTCAATTGCAGTGTTATTTCAATAAAATTTACTGTTTTTTTCTTATTAGAAAAACAATATTATCTCTTTGTTAATGTTTAAAACATGTGAAGGGAGAAATAAAATAAAATTTGCCAATAATTTAACCATCAATATATGATCACCAATAACCTTTGATTTATATCCTTTTCACCTTGTTTCTAGATGTTCTTGAGATAACATACAAATATAGATCTAAAAAGATTTTACAAAATTAGAATCATATTATGCATATTTTGAAGACAGCATAGAATTGGGACTTGATTTTTTATCCACTCTGACAATCTGTGCCTTTTCATTGGTGTATTTAGACCATTCCTATATAAAGAGATTATAAATATAGTTGGTTTAATATTACCATATTTTTAAATATATTTAATTTGTTACCTTTGTTCTTTGTTTCTCATTTTGTCTTTTACTCTTCTGCTTTCTCTGGTTTTAAATGAGTATTTTGTATGATTCTAATGTTTTCTTACTTAGGATTTCAACTCAACTTATCTTTTAAATTTTAAGTGGGTGTCCTGATCTTCTTATGTAGATCAGAATTTATGGTCTATATAATTTTCTTTCTCTCTAAACAACTTTCAACATTTCTGGCAAGGCATGTCTATTGGTGACTAATTTTCTCAATCTTTTGTTTGTCTGAGAAAGCCTTTATCCCTCCTTCACTTTTGAAGGATAATTTCACTGGACACAGAGTTTTAGGTTGATGGTTCTTTACTTTCAACACTTTCAATACTTTACACCATTCTTCTTTGGCTTGCCTGATTTCTGTAGAGTCTTTCAATGTAATTCTTATGCTTATTTGTCCATAAGTAAGGTGTTTTTATTCCCTATGTCGTCATTCAAAATTTTTTCTTCATCTTTGATTTTCTGCAGTTTAATATTATGTACCTAGATGTAGATTTTTTTGGTATTTATCCTGCTTGGTGTTTTCTTAGCTTCCTGGATCTGTAGTTTGATATCTGTCATTAATTTTGGAAAATTCTGCCATTATTGCATCAAATATTTCTTCTGTTCATTTCTTTCCTTTTTTTCTAATGGTATTACCATTATGCATATGTTACGCCTTTCATAATTGTCTCACTGTTCTTATATATTCTGCTCTACCTTTTATTTTTTACTACTTTTCTCTTTGCATTTTAGTTTTGAAAATTTCTATATTCAGATCTTTACATCCACCAATTGATGAACCCATTGAAGACATTCTTCATTTGTTTATAGTGTTGTTGATTTCTAGAATTTATTTTTGGTTCTTTCTTATGGTTTCCATCTCTCTGTTCACATTACCCATGTGTTTTTCATGTTGTCCACATTTCTTATTAATTTCCCATTAATTATGATTAACATTAATCATAATTATGTTTACTTCAGTTCATAATTCCAAATTTTCTGTCATATCTTAGTTGAATTCTGATACCTATGTTGCCTCTTTATTCTGTATATTTGTCTTCTAACATGCCTTGCAGTTTTTTGTTGAAATCCAGGTTTAATATATTGAGTAACATGAACAATAATGTGAAACGTTATGTTTATCTGACTGAGACCTAGTCTGTGTTTACTATTTGCTGTAGCTCTAGTGTCAAATACTCAATTTTTCTGTCATGTCCTTGTTTTTGTCTTCCTGTTGAGCTTCTTTAGAGACTCTTTTTTTAAAAATAGGGTCTGAATGTTGCAGTCCTTAAGTCGTAATCTAATTATTGGTGTGGCAGTAAGATGTGAGGGACAGGAAGGATTTTGTGATTAGATCTCAATCTTTTAGAAGCATGTGTCCCTAGGCTGTGACTTTCACAAGTGCTCCTTAGATTTTTCTCCCTTAGGTAAGACAGTATGGCTGGGCCACTGGAGTTGGGTATTTCTCTTCCCTTGTGCCAGTTAGACTCTAGTAAAAACCATGTAACTTAGTCTCTGGTAAACACTATTTTATTTTTGAGAATGACCCATGTTTAAGGAGAACCAAATGCTCTAGCTATCTTACAAAATGCTTACTTTTCCCCTCCCTATGGAGTATCACAAGAGGATTTCTCTCCACCATTTACCCTTAGAATGTGGTAGGTTTTCTGGAGGCAAAAGTTACAAAATTGTGGGTGCCATATTAAAACAGTCCCCTCAAGATTCTTACCTCTCAAGCTGGATCACCTTGTGCCTTCAACAACTCATCAATTAGAGATCAAGTGTTCTTAACAGTACTGGTTCCAGTGGCAGGCTTCTGATACTGGTAAGCTACAACTTTCAGCACTGACATTTCTCTCCAGTTTTGGGGACAGTGGTTTGCCCTCTACCTCAATTCGCTGTTGGATCTAATAAGAGTTGTTTGCTTTTAGTTCAGTTTTTTTCTTGTTTCAAGGATGACAGTGATGACCTGTAGCCTCTTTATATGTCAGACCAACATGCTGAAGTATCTTGTAAATACTATTTTGAAGCCTCTTTTACTCATACAACAATGTATACTACCATTTTTGGGGGGCCTATAACATGTTTTCTAATGAATACATTGTATTCTGTGTAGGTACACTAATTTAACTAATCTCATACTGTTAGACATTTAAGTTTGCAAAATACTATTATGTTATAGATATATGTATACATCTAAAGAAAAATTGTTAGATGTAGAATCACTGGGCTCAGATTTATTGGCATTATTTATATTCATTTGAGATAAAGCACATATAACTTGAAAGTCACCATTTTAACACCTTTTAAGTGTAGAATTCAGTGAGTTTTAGTATATTCACAATGTTGTGCAAACATTACCACTAATTCCATAACATTTTTATTACCTCACTTAAAAGCCCCATACTTTTTAACAGTCACTGCCAATTTCCCTTCCTCTCAACCTCTGGCAACCACCAATCTCCTTTCTATTTCTATGGATTTGCCTATTCCGAATATTTCATATAAATGCAATAATAAAATATTTAATTTGTATAATGTTTTCAATGCTCATCCAAGTTGTAACATGCATTAGTTTTGTTATACTTTTTTATTGTTAAATAATATATTATTTTATGGATACACACTTTTTCATCCACTCATCAATTGATGAACATTTTATTGTTTCCAAATTTTGACTTTATGGATAATGTCACGAAATCATTTGTGTACAACTCTTTGTTCTGAACACCTTTTATTTCATTTTTGCTATATATGTAGGAGTGAAATTACTGGATGATATGGTAACGCTATGCTTAACAGTTTGAGACATCACTAAACTGCTTTCCACGATATTGTCACCATTTTTATTTGCATAAATTTAAACGGTACAAGTGCCATTTTATTACATAACTATATTGCTTAGTGGTGAAATTTGGGCTTTTAGTGTGTTCATCACCTGAATAAAGACATTGTACCCATTAAGTAATTTCTCATCATCTCCCTCCCTCCCACTTTCTCACCCTTCCAAATCTTCTGTGTTTATCATTCCACACTATGTCCACGTGTTCACATTATTTCACTCCCATTTATGAGTGGGAATATGTGGTATTTGTCCTTCTGTTTCTGAGTTGTTTTACTTAAGATAATGTCTTCCAGTTCCATCCATATTGCTACAAAATACATGATTTCATTATTTTTAAGGCCCAATCATATTCCATTGTGTATATATGCCACATTTTCTTTATTGAATCATCATTGATAGACACTTAGGTTGATTCCTAAGTGTCTATTGTGAATACTACTGTGATAAACATACAATGCAGTTATCTTTTGATATAATGATTTGTTTTCCTTTGGGTAGATACCTAGTAGTGGGATTCCTTGATCAGATGGTAGTTCTATTTTTAGTTTTCCTTAGAGGTTGTACTAATTTACTTGCCCATCAAAAGTACATAAGCATTCCCCTATCTCCACATCCTTGCTAATATCTCATATTTTTTGTCAGTTTAATAATAGTTATTCTGACCTGTGTGAGATGATATCTCATTGTGGTTTTAATTGCATTTCTCTGATAATTACTGATATTGATAATTTTTCATATGCCTGGTGACCATTATTTGAAAAAGTCTATTCATATCCTTTGCCAACTTTTTAATTTGATAATTTGGTTTATCTTGTTGTTGTTGTTGAGTTGTTTGAGTTCCTTGTAAATTCTGGATATAAGTCTTCTCTCTGATGCGTAGTTTGAAAATATTTTCTCCCATTGTGCAGATTTTCTTTTTCACTCTGTTGATTGTTTGATTATTTTTTCTGCTGTGCAGAAGTTTCTTTTTTAAATTAAGTCCCATTTGTCTATTTTTATTTTACTTGCTTGTGCTATTAAGGTCTTAGTCATAATTATTTGCCTAGACCAATGTCCAATGTCTATAAGAGATTTCCCTAGGTTTCCTTCTAGGATTTTTATAGTGTTGGGTCTTCCATTTAGATCTTTATTCCATCTTGAGTTAATGTTTGTATGTGTTGAGAGATCGGAGTCCAGTTTCTTTCTTCTGCATATGACAATCCAATTTTTCCAGTACCATTTATTGAAAAGGGTGTCCTTTCCCCAGCATATGTTTCTGTTGACTTCATTAAAAATCAACTGGCTGTAGATCTCTGATTTCTTTTCTGGGTTCTCTGTTCTGTTCCATTATCTAGCTTTGTTATTTTTCTTAAAATTGCTTGAGCCATTTGAGTTATTTTCTTGTTTAATATTAATTTTAGAGTTTGAGTACATTGAAGCTTTTTGATGTGCTGCTGGGTTTGATTTGCTAGTACATTTGCTAGTATATATATATTTTTGAGATGGAATCTCACTGTGTTGCCTAGGCTGGAGTGCAGTGGGATGATCTTGGCGCACAGCAACCTCTGTCTCCTGGGTTCAAGCGATTCCCCTGCCTCAGCCTCCCAAGTAGCTGGGGTTACAGGTGCCTGTCACCACACCCAGCTAATTTTTGTATCTTTAGTAGAAATGGGGTTTTGCCATATTAGCCAGGCTGGTCTCAAACTCCTGGCCTCAAGTGATCCACCCGTCTGAGCCTCCCCAAGTGCTGATATTACAGGCAAGAGTTACCATGCCCAGCGCCTTTAAACTATTTTAAATAAATATTTTGCATGCATTTTTTTAAATTTCCATAGTTTTGGGGGTACAGGTAATTTTGGCTTATATGGATAAGATCTTCAGTGGTGATTTCTGAGATTTTGGTGCACCTGTCACCTGAGCAGAGTACACTGTATCCAGTATGTAGTCTTTTATCCCTCACCCACATCCCAGCCTTCTCCCTGCATCCCCAAAGTCCATTATATCATTCTTATGCTTTTGTATACTCATAGCTTAGCTCCCACTTATAAATGAGAAGATATGATATTTGATTTTCCATTCCTGAGTTACTTCACTTGGAATAATAGCCTCCAGTTCCATCCAAGTTGCTGCAAAGGCCAATATTTTATTCCATGTTATGGCTGAGTAGAATTCCGTGGTACATATATACTACATTTTCTTTATCCATTCATTGGTTGATAGGCATTTAGGTTGTTCTCGTATTTTTTCAGTTGCAAATTGTGTTGCTGTAAACGTGTGTGCATGCGTCTTCTTATATAATGACTTATTTTCCTTTGGGTAGATACCCAGTAGTTGGATCACTGGATCAAATGGTAGCTCTGCTTTTAGTTCTTTAAGGGATTTTCATATTGTTTTCCATAGTGGTTGTACCAGTTTACATCCCCACTAGCTGTATGAAAGTGTTCCTTTTTCACCACATCCACATCATCATCTACTATTTTTTTTGACTTTTTAATTATGGCCATTCTTTAAAAAGTAGGTTGGTATTTCATTGTGGTTTTAATTTGCATTTCCCTGATGATTAGTGATTTTGAGCCTTTTTTATAGGTTTGTTGGCTGTTTGTATATCTTCTTTTGTCTTTGCCCACTTTTTGGTGGTATTGTTTGTTTTTTTCTTGTTGATTGGTTCAAGCTCCTTGTAGATTCTGGATATTAGTCCTTTGTCAAATGGATAGCTTGTGAATATTTTCTCCCCCTCTGTGGGCTGTTCATTTACTCTGTTGATTACTTATTTTGCTGTGCAGAAGTCTTTTGTTTTAATTAGGTGGCATTTATTTATTTATTTATTTATTTATTTTGCATTTGCTTTTAGGTTCTTAGTCATGAATTCTTTGCCTAAGCCAATGTCTAGAAGAGTGTTTCCAATGTTATCTTCTAAAATTGTTACGGTTTTAGGACTTGGATTTACGTCTTTCATCCGTCTTGAGTTTATTTTTGTGTAAGGTGAGAGATGAGGATCTAGTTTCATTCTTCTGCACATGGGTTGCAGGTTTTCCCAGTACCATTTACTGAATAGGGTGTTTTCTCCCCCACTTTGTGTTTTTGTTTGCTTTGTTGAAGATCAGTTGGCTGTAAGTATTTAGCTTTATTTCTGGGTTCCCTTTTCTCTTCCATTGGGTTGCATGCTTATTTTTATATGAGTACCAAGCTGTTTTGGTAAGTACACCCTTGTAGTATAATTTGAAGTTGGGTAATGTGATGCCTCCAGTTGTGTGCTTTTTGCTTAGTCTTGTTTTGTGTATGTGGACTCTTTTTTGGGTGCATATGAGTTGCAGGATTGTTTTTTCTAGTTCTGTGAAGAATGATGATGATATTTTGATGGGACTTGCATTGAGTATGTAGAGTGCTTTGAGCAGTATGATTATTTTCACAGTATTGATTCTACCATCCATGAGCATGGGATGTGTTTCCATTTCTTTGTGTAATCTATGAATTCTTCAACAGCATTTTGTAGTTTTCCTTTTAGAGATCTTTCACCTGTTTGGTTAAGTATATTCCTAAGGATTTTATTTATTTATTTTTACAGCTGTTGTAAGGGATTATGTTCTTAATCTGATTCTCAACTTGGTCGTTGTTGGCATATAGCAGTGCTACTGATTTGTGTACATTTATTTTGTATCCTGAGATTTTACTGAATTTATTTACCAGGTTTAGGAACTTTTTAGATGAGTCTTCAGGTTTTTCTAGTTATATGATCATATCACTGATGAACAATGATAGTTTAACTTACATTTTCCAATTTGGATGCCCCTTATTTCTTTCTCTTATCTAATTTCTCTGGCTAGGACTTTCAGTACTATGTTGAATAGAAGTGGAGAAAGTGGGCATCCTTGTGTTGTTCCAGTTCTCAGCGGGGATTTTTTCAACTTTTCCCCATTCTGTGTGATGTTGGCTGTGGGTTTGTCAAAGACGGCTTTTATTACTTTGAGGTATGTCCTTTCTATGCCAATCATAAATGGAATCTGGATTTTATCAAATATTTTTTCTGGATGTATTAAGATGATCATATGATATTTTAAAATTCCATTTAAGTAATGTACCACATTTATTGACTTGCATATGTTAATCTATCCCTGCATCCCTGGTATGAAACCCACTTGATTATGATGTATTATCTTTTTGATTTGCTGTTGGATTTGGTTAGCTAGTATTTTGTTGAGGATTTTTGCATCTATGTTCATCAGGGATATTGGTCTGTAGTTATCTTTTTTTGTTACGTCCATTCCTGATTTTGATATTAGGGTGATACTGGGTTCACAGAATGATTGAAAAAGGATTCCCTTTTTCTCTATGAGTGGTGTGAAGTAAGGGTCCAAGTTCATTCTTTCGCATGTGGATATCTGTTTTTCTCAGCACCATTTGTTGCAAACACTACGTTTTACCCACTGAATGATTTTGGCACCCTTTTCAAAAATCAGTTAATCAAAGTATGTGAATTTATTTCTATACTTTTAATTCCATTTCAGTGTGCCTGTACTACATTGTTTTGATTACTGTAACTTTGCAATAAGTTTTCAAAACTGCACATGTGAGTCCTCAAACTTGATTCTTCTTTTTCAAGAGTGTTTTGGTTATTCAATATTTGGACATTCAGCAGTACCTTGCTTTGACATATGAGTATTAGAATAAATGTGTCCATTTATTTAAAGAAAGAGTATTGAAATTTTGATAGAGATCATTTTGGATCTATTGATTAATTTGGTAAGTATTGCTATCTTAACATCTTTAAGTTTTTAGATACAAAAAAATCAGATACCCTCCCATTAATTTAAGTATTCTTTAATTTTTTTCTACAATGTATTATACAAGTGTTGGACTTCTTTAGCTAAATTTATTTAAGTATCTGGCTGGGTGCAGTGGCTCACACCTTTAATCCCAGCACTTTGTGAGGCCACGGTAGGTGGATCACCAGATGTCAGGAGTTTGAGACCAGCCAGCCTGGCCAGCATGGTAAAACCCCATCTCTACTAAAAAATACGAAAATTAGCAGGACTTGGTGGCAGATGCCTGTAATCCCAGCTACTCAGGAGCCAGAGTCAGGAGAATCACTTGAACCCCGGAGGAGGAAGTTGCAGTGAGCCGAGATTATGCCATTGTACTCCAGCCTGGGTGACAGAGCAAGACTCCGTCTCACAAATAAATAAACAAATAAAAATAAATTTATTTAAGTATCTTATTATTTTGATGCTCTTGTAAATGTATTTGTTTTCAAAATGTTTATTTCTAGTGTATAGAAGTAAACTAATATTTATATTGATCTTGTGGCTGCAACTCTAATGATCTCATTTAGTAGCTCTAACAGATTTTTTCTTTGTGGATTCCTTACATTATTTTATTTATAAGATTATGACTTTTATGGATAAAGATAGGTTTACTTCTTTTATAATCTATATAGCTTTATTTATTTTTCATGTCTAATGCCCTGGCTAGGACTACCAGTGCAATGTTGAATAGAAGTGGCATGAATGAATATTTTTATCTAGTTACTTATTTTACAGGCAAAACTTTCAGTCTTTCACCATCAAGTATTCTTTTTGTGTGTGTGCCGGTTTTTCAGAAATGTCTTTAAACAAGTTGAAGGAGCTTCCTTCAATTAGTAGGGTTTTTTAGACATTTTTTAACGTGGAAGATTGTTTAATGTTTTCAAATGCTTTTTCTGCATCTATTGTGACAATGTGATTTTTTTGTTTTATTAACACAGTATATTACTTTCATTGACTTTTTTATGTCAAACCACTCTTTTGTTTTTGGAACAAATCCCACTTAGTCATGGTACATCATCCTTTTAATATACTCCTGGATGCAGTTTAGTAGTATTTTGTTGAGAATTTAAAAAATATATTTATAAGAAATATTGTTCTATAGTTTCCTTTCTTGTAAGGCCTTTGTCTGGCTTTGGTATTGTTCTACTACAGTAGTACAACACTTCAATACACTAGTTTCAATGATGGGTAGAAAAATGAAACACAAAATCATTAAGGAGATAGAGGATTTAAACAACACTATAAATCAACTATACTTATCAGATATATATAAAACACTCCATCTAATGATAGCAAAATACACATTCTTCTCAAGAGCATATGGAACATTCTCCAGGATAGACCATATGTTTGTCCAAAAAACAAATTCTAACAAACAAATTCTAAACAAAAAACTTCTAAATTAAAGAAGAATGAAATTGCAGTGGCTGACTCCTGAATCCCAGCACTTTGGGAGGCCAAGGCAGGAGGATTGATTGAGGCCAGGAGTTCAAGACTAGCCTGGACAACATACTGGGACCCTGTTTCTAAAAGATTTTTTTAAAACTTAATTGGGCATGTTGGTGTCTTCCTGTGGTCCTAACTACTCAAGAGGCTGAGGAAAGGAGGTAATTTTAGCCCAGGAGTTTGAGGCTACAGTGAGGTATGCTCATACTACTGCACTCCAGCCTGGGCCACAGAGTGAGAGTGTGTCTCAAAGAAAATTTTTTCAGAATAAAATTGTACAAAGTGTCTTCTCAACAAGAATAGAATGCATCTAGAAATAAATAACAGAAGGAAAACTAGAAAATGTACACATTTGTGAAAATTAAACAATACACATGTAAAGGACCAATGGAACAAAGAAAAATCACAATGGAAATTGAAAAATATTTAAAGATAAACGGAAACAAAAACACAACATCCCAAAACTTATGGAGTGCAGTGAAAATAGTCCTCAGAGGGAAATATGTAGCTGTACACTTAGAAGAACTAGAACAAAAATGAATAAACTAAAGTGAAAGTTAGCAGAGGGAAGGAAATAAAAAGTTAGGATAGAGATTTTAAAAGGGATAATAAAAAAACAATAACGAGAATAAGTGAAATCAAATTGGTTCTTTAAAAAAACAATAAAATTAACAAGTCTTTAGCTGGACTGACAGAAATGAAAATGAGGAAACAAATAACTAAGTTCATAATCATAAATGAGTATGTTACTACCAACCTTACAGTAATGAAAAGCATCATGAGAATTCTATAAACAATTGTATACCAACAAATTAGATAATTCAGATGAAACAGAAAAATTCTTAGAAGCACACCAATTACTTAAAGTGATTTAAGAAAAATTTAAAAATATCAATGGTGCTGTAATATGTAAAGAAATTAAGCCAGTAATCAAAAATCTCTTAATTAAGTAAAGCCCAGGACCAGAAGGTCTCAATGTTGCATTCTATCAAATATTTTAAAAGAGTACTTCTAAAACTCTTCCAAGAAATTACCTAACCCATTCTAGGAGATGAGCATTACCCTGACACCAAAGATAGATAAAGCCATCACAAGAAAAGATAATTGCACACCAATATCCTTTAGTAATATATATATATATATATATATATATATATATATATATATATATATATGTGTGTGTGTGTGTGTGTGTGTGTGTGTGTGTGTGCAAAAAGCCTCAGTAAAATACTAGCAAACAGATTTCGACAGCATATTTAAAGAATTAGAAATCAAAGTAAAGTGGGATTCATTCCAGACATGTAAGGGCTGGTAAGAAATCAATGAAATATTTTTAATCATAAGAAAATCAATATAATATTACACATAATATATCAATGAGAAAAGATTATCTCAATTGATGCAGAAAAGGCATTTATTTGACAAGGTGAAATACTTTTTCATATTATAAATACCCAGAACACTAGGAATGGAAGTATACTTCTTCAACATATTAAAGAGCATTTATGAAAAACACACAGCTATCATCATACTCAATGGTGAACAAAAGGAAACAATTCCCTTCCAAAGTCAGGAACAAGACAGGAATGCTCACTTTAACTACTGTTACTCAACATTGCACTGTAAATTCTAGCCAGATACATTAGACAACAAAAAGAAATAAAAGCCATCCAAACTGAAAAGAAAGAAGTAAAACTATCTCCAATTGCTGAAGACAAGATCTTATATATGGAAAAATACCAAAGCATTCACAAGAGAATTACTAGAGCTAATTAACAAATTCCGCCAAATTTTAGGGTGCAATCTCAACAAACAAAAATCACTTGTGTTTCTAAACACCAGTAATGCACAATCCAAAAGGAATATAAAAAAGCAATTTCATTTTTAATAACCTCGAAAACATAAAAATACCTAGATATACATTTAAGCAAGAAGGTGGAAGATAGTACAATGAACACTAGAAAACATCGCTAAACTAAATTCAGTAAGACCTAAATATATGGGGGAAAAACACAAATTCACAGTAGAAATACTTAATTTTGTTGAGATGTTAATACTACTCAAACAATTTCTAGATTCAACACAATCCCTATCAAAGTTTTACCAATAGTCTTTTTTTGCAAATATAGAAAATCTAATTCTCTAATTTATGTGTAATTACAAGGAGCCACAAATAACCAAAACAATAAAGAAGAACAATGTTTCATGATTCCCTCATTTAAATTTCAAAACTTACTACAAAGCTGTATTAATAAAACATTGTAGACCTGGCAAAATAAAAGGCATATAGGCCAACAGAATATAATTGAAAGTCATGTAATAAACCCATGAATCTATGCCCAATGGAGGATTTTTTTTTTTTTTTTTTTTTTTTTTTTTTTTTTTTTTTTTTTTTTTTTTTTGTAGATATAGGGTCTCATTCTGTAGCCTTGGCTCTGGTGCAGTGATACAATCATAGCTCACTGAAGTCTCAAACTCTTGAGCTCAATTGATCCACCTATCTCAGCCTTCTAAGTAGCTGGGATTTCTATATGCAAAGGAATGAAGTTGGACCCCAACCTCACACCATATGCAAAAATTATCTCAAAATGTATAATAAAGGCATAAATATAGGAGCTAAAATCATAAAATTCCTATAAGAAAACTTAGAAGTAAAATATTTATGACCTTAGATTTGGCAATGGATTTTTCAGCATGACACTGTATTGGTTTGCTAGGGCAACTGTAACACAGTACCACAGATTGGGTGGCTTAAATAATATAAATTTATTTTTCACAATTCTTCAGAATAGAAGTCTGAAATCAAAGTGCCATCAGGATTGGTTTCTTCTGAGGCCTCTCTTCTTGGCGTGTAAATGAGTGTCTTCTCCCTGTGTCTTCACATGGTATTTTTACTGTGTGTGTCTGGATCATAATCTCCTCTTCTTATAAGGACACCAGTTATATTGGATTAGGGCCCAACCTAATAACCTCATTTTACCTTAATTACCTTGTTAAAGAACGTATCTTCAAAAAGAGTCATATTCTGAGGTAATAGGTGTTGGGACTGCAACATATGATTTGGTAGAGGAGATGTGAAATTTTAACCAATAACAGACAACAAAAGCATATAAACAGGAGAAATGTGACTTTATCAAAATTAAACACTTTTGTGTGTCAAGGGACATTATCAAGAAGGTAAAAAGACTGTTTACAGAATGGGAGAAAATATTTGCAAATCATATAGCTGATTATGGTTTAATATCCTGAATATACAGGGATCTCCTGCAATTTAACAACAAAATACAAATGTTTCAGTTACAAAATGGGCAAAATACATAGATGGACATTTATCCCAAAAACATATACAAATGACTGGTAGGAAGATGAAATGATGTTCAACATCAGTCACTTAGAAACTGCAAGTCAAAACCACAGTGACATACCACTTCACACCAGTAGGATAGCTATAATTATAAACAGCAGAAAATAACAAATGTTGGCAAGGATGTATAGAAAGTATTACCCTTGTATGTTGCTTACTGGAATGTAAAATGGTGCAGTCATACTGGAAAGTCGTTTGGAGTTTCTTCAGAAAGTTAAACATAGACTTACAATATGACCTACCAATTCTACTCCTATCTATATACTCAAAAGAAATGAAACTAGAGACTCAAACAGATACTTGTTTGACAATATTCATCGCCGCTTTATTCACAGTACCCAAAATATGGAAACAACCAAAGTGTTCATCAACAAATGAATAGATGAACAACATACAGTATATTCATGCAAATAAAAATTATTTGACCATTAAAAATAATGAAGTACTGATGCATGCTACAACATGAATAAACCTTGGAAACATTATGCTAAGTAAAATAAGACAAACACTAGTGGCCATATTTAGTATGATCCCATTTTTACAAAATGTCCAGAATAGGCAAATCCATAGAGTGAAAACAGACATTGAGTTCCTACAAAACTGATGCGTCTTCTTTGATAGTGGAAGAGATCTCTCAGCCTCCAATGGAAGCAGACTACCTACTCAGTGGCAGCAATATCCCCAAATCTCTCCATTCCCAGTGGTATAAGATTTTACACCCATCTCGGTTTAAGGAAATTAACTCTGCATTGACTGAGAAAACTGTAATGGGCTCCGCTGAGGCAATTTTCATGCAAGACAACGCTGCTTCCTTTCAGGATCCACCCCACTACATCTTTCGCTTCTAGATCTATAACTAGACTCAACTTCCGGCAGGTCCCTAAAGGTGAGGTATATAGTATGACCCGTGAAGAGGTGTGCCATACTCCAAAATAGCTGCTTGAATTTTTCTAATTTATACATACAGAAATCTGGGGAATATGTGTGGGAGTAAATTCTAAGGGTATGAAATAATTAAAGGAACACTAAGTTGAATCAGGCTGAATGTATTGATATGAGATAACTAAGCTGAGATTCTGGATTTAATGTTGTAGCTGGGAGAGTTAGAAAGCGTTCTAAGAGTTTGCTCGGTTGGGTGAAACATGTACCCAAAGATGCCCACAATGAGTGATTAGGAAATGCTAGACCCGACTTCCTTTAATGAAAGGAAATCAAAGGCTTATGGAGATTGAAATGTTACAGTGTATTTGTCATTAAGTCCTACTCATCCACAATAGGAAGGTCCAGAATACATAACTTTCACCAATACTCCAAGAAATAAGTTGATAAAGGAGACCCAGCATCTTTAAAGAGCTGCATGATTGCTTTTCTCTGTAGGCAGCAATTTCCATTGTTACAAAAATGGAAACTGCTGCCACTTAATTGGAAATTCTAAATGCAATGGGATTAATTGGATTTTGGAGTGGCAGCACTCAACTGCCAAAAATAGGTGGGCATGGTTACTATAAAAGACAGCAGAGTCAAAACAACAATTATGAGTAGACTCATCCAGAACTCTGGCATTGGCTCATTGATTATGGGATTTATAGAAGTAAAATAGATATGAAGGCTACTAAATTCTTACTTGATCCATATAAACAGAAAAGTCCTAAGTCAATTTAAAAAAAGACTAACCTAAATCATAAAAATGGAAACTTATCATCCCTCAATCAATTCTTAGACTTGAGCCAGTTTACAGACCCAAAGCTCTTGAATAAAGGAGAGGTCAGGTCACTGTAAGGAAGGACCCAAGTATCTAACCACAAATTTTTGCTGTTTTTTCTCTCAGACAAACCCAATGGGGCTTACAGCCTTTTTAAGGGTAATTGCCCTTGAGGAAAGAAAATATTCAGATCTCTCAGGGACTACTGTCACTAGTTATGAATTGTCATTAATTTTGAGAGACCTAAAAAGTCACTGTGGCCTGCCAGAAAGAGTAGGGATTTATGGAGGTCAGGTTATCAATGGAGTTTTAACTCAGATCAGTCTCACAGTGGGCCCATTGTTTTCCAGAAGCCATCCTGTGGTTATTTCCCCAGTTCCGGAATTCATAATTGGAATAGATATACTCAGTAGCAGGAGGAATACTCATCTTGGTTTCCTGACTTATATAGAGTGAGGGCTATTATGGTGGGAAAGGCCAAGTGAAAGCCACTTAAACTGCCTTTAATTAGGAAAATAGTAAACTAAAAGTAATACTGCTTTCCTAGAGTTATTGCAGAGATTATGCCACCATCAAGGACTTGAAAGATGTAGGGATGGTGGTTATCACCATATTTTCATTCAACTCAGTTATTTACCCTGTGCAGAAGAAAGTTGAATCTTGGAGAATTGCAGTGATTTTTTATAACCCTAACCAGGTGGTGACTCCAATTGCATCTACTATAACAGATGTTATTTCATTGTTTGTGCAAAGTAACACAGCCCCTGCCACCTGGTATGCAGCTATTGCTCTGGCAAAAGACTTTTTCTTCACTCCTGTCTATTAAGCCCACTAAAAGCCCACTGTTTTCAGTGGACAAGGCCAGAAACACAGCTTCACTGTACTACCTTAAGAGTACAACAGCTCTCTAGGCCTGTGTCATAATTTAGTTTGCAAGAATCTTGATCTCCTTTCCTTTCCATATCACGCTGATCACACTGGTCCATTATATTGATGGCATTATTCTGATTGGATTTAGTAAGAAGTAGCTACTCCAGACTTATGGTAAGGCATTGTTCCAGATGGAGATAAATAAATCCAACAAAACTTCAGGGTTCTTCTACTTCAGTGAAATTACTAGGGGTCCAGTGGTGTGGGATCTGTCAAGATATTCCTTTTAAGGTGAAGAATAAGTTGTTGTATCTGACCCCTCCTACAACCATAAGGAATGCACTATGACCAGGACACCCCTGGATTTTTGAGGCAACATATTTCTTCATTTGGGTATGTTACTCTGGCCCATTTACAGAGTGACCTAAATGCTGCTAGTTTTGAATAGGTCCAAGAAAAAGAGAAGACTCTGTCACAAGTCCAGGCTGCTGTGAAAGCTACTCTGACATTTTCATCATATGGTTCACCTGATCCAGTAATTCTAGAAGTGTCAATGGCAAGTAGCGATGTTCATTGGAGCGTTTGACAAGTCCCTATAGGAAGATTATAGTACAGATGCAGGATTTGGGAGCAAAGTTCTGCCATCCTCCACAGATAACTACTCTTGTTTTGAGAAACAGCTTTTGGCCTGCTACTGAGCCTTAGTAGAAACTGAATGCTTGACCAGAAGCCACTAAGTTATCATGAAACATGAGTTGTCCCTCTTGAATTGGTAGTAATTTGACCCGCGATGTCATAAAGTAGGGCACACATAGCAAAATTTCATCATCAAATGGAAGAGATATATACATGTTCCAGTCCTAGCAGGCCCTGACAACATATGTAAATTATGCAAAGAAGCAGTCCAAATGCCCATGATCCCCACTCTTGTTACATTACCTTTTTTCCTCTGGCCTGCACCTATAACCTCACAAGGAGTGCCTTATAATCACGTGGCAGAGGAAGAAAATACTTAGGCCTGGTTTATAGATGGTTTGACATGATATGTAGGCACCACCCAAAAGTGGACAACTTCGCTATAGCCACTCCCTGGGACATACTTGTTGGACAGTGGTGAAGGAAAATCCTCTCAGTGGGCAGAATTTTGACAGCATACCTGCTGTGAACTTTGTGTGGAAGAAGAAATGGCCAGATAGGTGATTATATACCTATTCATGCACAAAAGCCAATGGTTTGGCAGGATGGTCAGGAACTTAGAGAGATGATGATTAGAAAATTGATAGCAAATAAATCTGAGGAAGAGGTATGTGGATAGACTTCTCTGAATGGGCAAAAATGTAAAGATATTTGTGTCATATGCGAATGATCACCAAAATGTGACCTCAGCAAAGGAGGATTTTAATAATCAAGTGAAAAAGATGAACCAGAACCATTCAGTGGTTACAAGCTGATACTAGTCAGACTCTTTCCCCAGCCACCTCTGTTATTGCTCAATTGGCTCATGAACTAAATCTCCAGGGTAACAGAGATGAAGATTATACATGGGCTCAGCAATATGGACTTCACTCATCTTGACTGACCTAGTTACAGCCTCCGCTGAGTGCCCAATGTGCCAACAGCAGAGAGCAACATTGAGTTCCATATATGGCCCTGATGTGGCACTGTTTTCAGGGTGATCAGCCAGCTACCTGGTGGCACATTAAATGCAATAAACTGCTTCTATTAGGAGAGGAAAGCATTTTATCCTTACTAGAACAGATACTTATTCTAGATATGACTTGCTTTCCTTGCATGTGATGTTTCTGCCAAAACTACCATCCTTGGAATCACAGAATGGCTTTTCCACTGTCTTGGTATTCCACACAATATTGTTTCTAATAAAAAAAATTTCACAGCGCTATATATATATACATATATATACATATATATACACATATATGTGTGTGTGTGTGTATATATATATATATAAAAAACAGTGGGCCAATGTTTATAGAATCCATTAGTTACCATGTTTCTCACTGTTCTGAAGCAGCTGACTTGATAGAACAGTAGAATGACTGAAGGATCAATTACAGCACCAGCTGGGTGGCAGTGTCTTGCAGGTCTGGCACAATACTCTCCAAAAGGCTGTATATACTCTGAATCAGTGTCCAATATATGGTGGTGTTTCTTCTATAGCAGGATCATTGGTCCAGGAATCAAGAAGTAGAAATAAAAGTGGTAGAACTCCCCAGTGATCCATTAGCAAATATTTGCTTCCTGTTACTGCGACTTTATGCCCTGCTTTCCTGGAGCACTTAGCTCTAAAAGGAGAAATATTTCCACCAGGAGACACAATAATAATTTCATTGTACTGGAAGTTAAGATTGCCATCCAGTCACTTTGAACTCCTTTTTGTCTCTGAATTAACAGGCAAAGAAAGAAGGTACTATGTTGGCTGTGGTGATTGATCTTGACTAGCAAAAAAAGATTGGACTCTTACTCCACAATGGAGATAAGGAAAAGTATGTCTGGAACACAGGATATTACTTAGAGCATCTCTTATTATTATCATGCCCTGTGATTAGAGTCAATGGAAAACTAAAACAACCTAATCCAGGCAGATTAGCACAAAACATTCAGTAATGAAGGTCTGGATTACAACACCAGGTAAAGAATAATGACCAGCTGTGGTGCTCGATAAAGGCAAAGAAAATATAGAATGGTAAGAGAAGAGAACAATTAAAAATATCAGCCATGATCATGTGACTAGTTACTAAACTGAGAACTATAATTGTCATGAGTATTCCTCCTTATTTGGTTATGAACATGTTTGTGTGTGTGTGTATAAAATATATCAAATAACTTTATTTTCTTTCCTCTTATTTCTATATTACATAACATAAGATGTATTAACTTCATATCATACTATCTAAGTATTAATTTTACTTTATAGTATTTACGTTACAGGATATGAAGTAAATGAATAAAAACTTAAGAACTTTAGGACAAAATTACTCTTCCTTTAGGAAAGGGGTTAGTGTGTTTTCAGTTATACACAGTATTGCTGTATCATGTTCGGTGATATTTTGATCCAGTATTGTCTTTATTTGGAAATTAAGTATGTTTTATGACATGCATATTATCGTCAAGATGAAAAGGGGTGGACTTGTGATAGTTAATTTTATACATCAACTTGATTGGATCATGAGGTGCCCAGATATCTGGTAAAACAAATTAATTCTGGGTGTCTCTATGTGTTGTATATTTTTATTTTCTGTATTATTTATGAAGTTTTGGCATCATAAAAAAACTTTTCTGGCTGGGGAGAGACTATTTCAGGGATAGACAATCCTCAGAGATAGCAAAGGTCACAGCTAGGGGCATCCCTTTGACATGCAAATTAACCAGAGCCATAACTTTTCTATCTGGCCTACACACCTCAGGAGGCAATATTCTTCAGCCTTAAGCATCCTAGGACCAGATACCAGACAACTAGGGATCACGTCTATAGGATAAAGCCTGCAAAAATTGTTCAAACTAGCCAATCTTAAACTGGTCATCCTCCACTGCCTTGCATTTCCCACAGAAACTCCAATAAAGGCTCTGGCTAACATTCCTGTCTTCTGCCTCCTGACCACCCTAATGTCTTTACAGTGTGGTTTTATGTGGTGTGCTATGCCACCTGTCTCTAGGACCTGTGAGTGTAATAAACTTTGTTTTCTTCAGCCTCTCTTGTGTCTTCTTTTGTGGCCACACCTGACTGACCATCAAACAAAACAATACAAAACAGTTCATGAGGTTATTTTCAAAAGAGATGAGCATTGGAATCATTAGACTATGTAAAACCTATTGCCTTCCCCAACGTGAGTGGGTCTTATCCAGTCCATTGAGGACCTAAATCCTAAGAAAAGGTGGAGGAAGGGAGGTGATAAGGTTTGGCTGTGTCCCCATCCAAATCTCATCTTGAATTGCAGCTCCCATAATCCCCACATGTCATGGGAGGGACCTGATGGGAAGTAACTGAATCATGAGGGTGGGTTTTTCTTGTGCTGTTCTTGTGATAGTGAATAAGTCTTACAAGAATTAATTGTTTTATAAAGGGAAATTCCCCTGCACAAGCTCTCTTGCCTACTGTCATGTAAGACGTTCCTTTGCTCCTCCTTCACCTTCTGCCATGATGGTGAGTCCTCCCCAGCTATGTGGAACTGTGAGTCCATTAAACCTTTTTTTTTCCTTCATAAATTACCCAGTCTCGGGGATTTCTTCATAGCAGTATGAAAATGGACTAATAAAGGAGAATTCTCTCACTCTGTGCCTGAATGTTGGAGCTGAGACATCAGTTTTCTCCTGCTCCTGGTACTCCTGTTTCTCAGGGCTTCAGACTCAGATTGGAATCTGTAATTGGCTCTTCAGTCTCAGACCTGTGAACTACACCATCAAGGTCTTCAGCTTGCAGACAGCAGATTGTGGGACTTGTAAGCCTCCATAATAATGTTAGCTAATACCCTATATAAACTATAGATAGACACCTTCTATTGGTTTTACTTCTCCAGAGAACCTTGACTAATACAAGTCTTTAAGGTGATATATTTCTTTTGGGATCCTTCACCTACCCAATATTATAAACTTTATTTCTCTTACTCCCAGTGTTCTATCCATGTGCAAAATAGTTTTGATTCAAGTTGATTTATCTTCTGAAGAAAAAATATTATTTTTGGAGCTTCACAGGGTTTACCGTTATTATACTTTTCAATTCTCTTATACCCATATACTTTTGGTTTCTGCATTCTCTCATAATTTGAATATTCTGAAAAATTTTTCCAATTTTATTGGTTCTTTGATTTGTAAGCCTGGGGATATAATCAATGTAGAGTCTTTCTATCTCACTGCTAAATTTATCTGATAGAATTCTGAATTCCTTCTCGGTGTTATCTTAAATCTCTTTGACTTTTCTCAACAACTATTTTGAATTCTCTCTCTGAAAGGTCACATATTTCTGTTTCTCCAGGTTTGGTCCATGGTGCCATATTTTGTTTATTTAGTAATGTCATATTTTTCCTGGATGGTATTCACGCTAGTAGATGTTGTTTGGTGTCTGGGCACTGAAGAGTTAAGTGTTTATTGTAGTCTTTAGTCTCTGGGATTATTTGCAGCTGTCTTCTTTGGGAAGAACGTCTAGATATTTAAAAGGACTTGGGTGTTGTAACCTAAGATGTTTATGATTAGGGGGCACCCCAAGCCGAGTAACACTGTCATTCTTGCAGACCCAGAGGTACAACCTTGATGGTCTTGGACAAGATTTGAGAGCATTCTCTCGATTAACAGGTAGTGATTCTTGTTCTCTTTCCTTACTTTATCCCAAACATACAGCATGTGTCTCTCTGTTCTGAGCCATCTATAGTTGAAGTGGAGTGACACAAGCACCCCGGTGGCCACCACCACAATGAATGCACTGGGTGAAATTGAAGCAAGCACTGCTCTGGGTCCCGCCCAAGGCCTGTTCTAATCACTTTTGGCTACTATCTATGTTCGCTCAAGACTCTGAGCTTTAGTTCACTTAGGATAATGACCTCAAGCTTCATTGATGTTGCTACAAAGAGCATGATCTTGTTCTTTTTATGGCTATGTAGTATTCCATGGTGTCTATGTACTATATTTTCTTTATTCAGTCTACTGTTGATGGGGATTTAGATTCATTCAATGTATTTTATATTGTGAAGAGTGCTGTGATGAACATACATGTGTCTTTATAGTAGAATAATTTATATTCATTTGGACATATATCAAACAACAGGATTGCTGGGTTGAACGGTAATTCAGTTTTAAGTTCTTTGTCAAAGATCAGATGGTTGTACACGTGTGGCATTATTTCTCAATTCTATTCTATTCCATTGGTCTATGTGTCTGTTTTTGTACCAGTAGAATTTTGTTTTCGTTACTGTAGCACTGTAGTACATTTTGAAGTTGGATGATATGTTGCTTCCTGCTTTGCTCTTTTTGCTTAGAATTTCTTTGGATATTTGGACTCTCTTGCGATTCCATATAAATTTTTTAATTTTTTTTTTCTAATTCGGTGAAAAATGTTATTGGTAGTTCAATAGGAATAGTACTGAATCTATGAATTGCTTTGGGCATCCTTGTCTTGTTCTGCTTTTCATGGGGAATGCTTTCAGCTTTTGCCCTTTCAGCATGATGTTGGCTGTGGGTTTGTCATAGATGGCTCTTATTATTTAATTTTCCTTCATTGCCTACTTTGTTGAGGGCTTTTAACATACAGGAATGCAAATTTTATCAACAGCCTTTTCTGCATCTGTTGAGATAACCGTGTGGTTTTTATTTTTATTCCTGTTTATGTGATCAATCACTTTTATTAATTTTCGTATGTTGAACCAACCTTAGATCCCATAGATAAAGCTTACTTCATCATGGTGGGTTAACTTTTTGATGTTCTGTGAGATTCAGTTTGCTAGTATTTTATGGAGAATTTTTGTATCTATGTTTATCAAGGATATCGGCCTGAAGTTTTCTTTTTTTATTATGTGCTTGCCAGGTGTTTGTATTAGGATCTTGCTAGCCTCGTACAATGAGCTAAAAATTAGTCTCTCCTAAGTTTTCTGGAATATTTTCAGTAGGGATGGTACCAGCTCTTCTTTATACGTGAGGTAGAATTCAACTGTGAATCCATCTAGTCCTGAGCTGTTTTTGTTTGTCAGGGCTTTACTAATGCTTCAGTTTCAGAGTTCATTATTGGTCTGTTAACGGATTCATTTTATTCCTGGTCAGTCTTGTGAGGTTGCATGTGACCAGGAATTTATCAATTTCTTCTGTATTTTCTACCTTGTGGGCATAGATGTAATTGTAATAGTCTCAGAGAGTTTTATTTTTATTTTTTTAAGTTTTATTTTGCGGTAACTAATCTTTTTTATTGTTATTATACTTTAAGTTCTAGTGTACACGTGCACAACGTGCAGGTTTGTTACATATGTATACTTGTGCCATGTTGGTGTGCTGCACCCATCAACTCATCAGCACCCATCAACTCGTCATTTACATCAGGTATAACTCCCAATGCAATCCCTCCCCCCTCCCCCCTCCCCATAATAGGCCCCAGTGTGTGATGTTCTCCTTCCTGAGTCCAAGTGATCTCATTGTTCGGTTCCCACCTATGAGTGAGAACATGTGGCGTTTGGTTTTCTGTTCTTGTGATAGTTTGCTGAGAATGATGGTTTCCAGCTGCATCCATGTCCCTACAAAGGATACAAACTCATCCTTTTTTATGGCTGCATAGTATTCCATGGTGTATATGTGACACATATTCTTAATCCAGTCTGTCACTGATGGACATTTGAGTTGATTCCAAGTCTTTGCTATTGTGAATAGTGCCACAATAAACATACGTGTGCATGTGTCTTTATAGTAGCATGATTTATAATCCTTTGGGTATATACCCAGTAATGGGATGGCTGGGTCATATGGTATTTTTAGTTCTAGATCCTTGAGGAATCGCCATACTGTTTTCCACAGTGGTTGAACTAGTTTACAATCCCACCAACAGTGTAAAAGTGTTCCTAGCCAGGGGAACTAAGACACACAACACCTGGAAAATCAGGTAACACCAACCCTAATACTGTGCTTTACCAAGGGTATTAGCAAACGGCACACCAGGAGATTATATCCCACACCTGGCCGGGAGAGAGTTTTATTTAACTACTTTAGGGTCAATTGTAATGTCCCTTTGTCATTTCTCATTGTGTTTATTTGAATTTTCTCTTTTTTTTTTTTCTTTATTAGTCTAGCCATTTATCTTATTATTTTTTTTTTTTCAAAAAAACAAAACCTCCTTAATTCATTAATCTTTTGTATGGCTTTTTGCATCTCAATTCTTTTTCATTTCAGGTTTGATTTTGATTATTTCTTGATTTCTGCTAGCTTTGATGTTGGTTTGCTCTTGCTTCTCTAGTTCCTCTAGTTGTGATGTTAGGTTGTTAATTTGACATCTTTCTAACTTTTTGATGTGGTCATTTAGTGCTATTAACTTCACTATTAATATTGCCTTAGCTGGGTCCCAGAGATTCTGGCATGTTGCATCGTGGTTCTCATTAGTTTCAAAGAATTTTTTGATTTCTGCCTTAATTTCATTATTTTCCCAAAAGTCATCCAGGAGCAGGTGGTTAAATTTCAATGTAATTATATGATTTTGTGTAATTGTCTTAGAACTGATGTCTATTTTTATTGCACTGTAACTCAAGAGTGGGGTTCGTATGATTTAGGGTTTTTTGATTTTGCAAAGGATTGTCTTATGTGCAATTGCATGGTTGATTTTCAAGCATGTGCCTATTAGGTCCATTTGTTCAAGTGTCAAGTTCAGGTTCCAAATATCTTTGTTATTTTTCTGCCTCAATGATCTCTCTGATACTCTCTGTAGAGTGTTGAAGTCACCCACTATTATTTTATGGTTATCTCAGTCTCTTTGTAGGTCACCAAGAACATGCTCAGTAAATCTGGCAGCTCCTATTTTGAGTGCCTATATATTTAGGATACTTAGGTCTACTTGTTAAATTGAACCCTTCACCATTATGTAATGTCCTTCTTTGTCCTTTTTTGTCTCTTGCTTTTAAGTCTGTTTTATCTGAGTTAAAATAGCAATCCCTGCTTTTTTTCTGTTTCTGGTTGCTTGGTGGATTTTTCCACATTTCTTTACTTTGAAGCTACAGGTGTCATTGCATGTGAGAGGGATGTCTTGTAGACAACATACCATTGGGTATTGCTTCTTTTTTGTTTTTATTTTGACACTGTCTAACCTATTTTTTTCTTTATTTTTACATAGGTTATTGGGGGTACAGGTGATGTCTGGTTTCATGAGTCAATATTTTAGGGGTGATCTGTGAGATTTTGGTGTACCCATAAACTGAGCAGTAAATACTGAACCCTATTTGTAGTCTATTATCCCTCATCCCCCCTCCCACCCTTCATCTCAAGTCCAAAAGTTCATTGCATCATTCTTATGCCTTTGCAGTCTCATAACTTGGCCCCCACATATCAGTGAGAACATACAATGCTTGGTCTTCCAATCCTGAGTTACTTCACTTAGAATAATAGTCTCCAATCTCATCCAGGTCACTGTGAATGCCATTAATTCATTCCTTTTAATGGCTAAGTGGTATTCCATTGTATATATCTACCACAGTTTCTTTATCCACTCATTGATTGATGAGCACTTGGGATGGTTCCACACTTTTGCAATTGCAAACTGTACTGATATAAACATGTGTGTGCAAGTATCTTTTTCATATAATGACTTATTTTTCTCTGGATAGATACCCAGTAGTGCGATTGCTGGATCAAATTGTTGTTCTACTTTTAGTTCTTTAAGGAATCTCCACACTGTTTTCCGTAGTGGTTGTACTAGTTTACATTCCCATCAGCAGTGGGACATGTTCATGATCACTACATCCTGGCCAACATGGAGTGTGTTTTTGTTTTTTTGATGATGGCCATACTTGCAGGAGAAAGGTGGTATTGCATTGTGGTTTTGATTTACATTTCCCCGATCATTAGTGATGTTGAAGATTTTGTATATGTTTATTGGCTATTTGTATATCTTTTCAGAATGGTCTATTCATGTCCTTAGCGCTCTTTTTGATGGCACTCTTTTTTTCTTGCTGATTTGTTTGACTTATTGTAGATTCTGGATATTAGCTTTTGTCAGATGTTTAGATTGTGGTGATTTTCTCTCACTCTGTGGGTTGTTTGTTTACTCTGTTGACTGTTCCTTTTGCCACGCAAAAGTTCTTTAGTTTAATTAAGTCCCAACTATTTATCTTTGTTTCTATTGCATTTGCTTTTAGGTTCTTGGTCATGAAATCCTTGCCTAAGTCAATGTCTAGAAGGGTTTTTCCAATGTTATCTTCCATGGTTTTTAAAGTTTCAGGTCTTAGATTTAAGTCCTTAATCCATCTTGTATTGATTTTTGTATAAGTTATGAGATGAGGATCCAATTTCATTATCATACATGTTACTAGCCAATTATCCCAGCACCATTTGTTGAATAGGGTGTCCTTACCCCACTTTATGTTTTTGCTTGCTTTGTCAAAGATTAGTTGGCTGCAAGTATTTGGGTTTATTTCTGTGCTCTCTATTCTGTTTCATTTATAGCAGTACCATGCTGTTTTGGTGACTATGGCCTTATAGAATAGTTTGAAATCGGGTAGTGTGATGCCTCCAGATTGGTTCTTTTTGCTTAGTTTTCCTTTGGCTATGCAGGCTCTTTTTTGGTTCCATATGAATTTTGGAATTGTTTTTTCTAATTCTGTGTAGAATGATTGTGGTATTTTGATGGGAATTGTGTTGAATTTGTAGATTGCTTTTGACAGTATGGTTATCTTCACAATATTAATTCTACTCATCCATGAGCATGAGGTGTGTTTCCATTTGTTTGTGTCATCTATGATTTCTTTTGCAGCGTTTTATAGTTTTCCTCATGGAGATCTTTCACCTCCTTGGTTAGGTATATTGCTAGAACTTTTATTTTTTTCAGGTATTGTTAAAAGGGTTGAGTTACTGATTCAATTGTCCACATGACTGCTGTTGGTGTGTAGAAGTTACTTTCTAGGTATTTAATGTATATGTGGTTACTGTAAATGGGATTACTTTTTTATTTCTTTTTCTCATTGTTCACTGTTGACATATAGAGATGTCACTGATTTTTTGTGTTGATTTTTTTATCCTGCAACTTTACTGAATTTGTTTGCCATTTCTAAAGGTTTTTTCATGGAGTCTTTAATTTTTTCCAAATATTAGATCATATCATGTGCAAACAAGGGTAATTTAATTTCTTCCATTCTAATTTGGATGCCCTTCATTTCTTTCTCTTTTCTGATTGCTCTAGCTAGGAATTTCATACCATGTGGAAAAACAATTTTGGTAGTGGGCATTGTCATCTGCCAGATCTGAGAGGTCAGGCTTACAGGTTCTCCTCATTCAGTGTGATACCAGCTGTGGGTCTGTCTTGTATGGCTTTTATTATACTGAGACATGTTCTTTCTATTCTCAGTTATTTTAGGGTTTTTATCATGGAAAAATGTTGAATTTTATCAAATGTCTTTTCAGCATCAATTGAAATGATCATATGGTTTGAATTATACATTCTGTCAATATGATGTGTCACATTGATTGATTTGCATATGTTGAACCATTTTTGCATTGTTGAGATAAATCCTACTTAGTCATGATGAATCCCACTTTTTTTTTTTTTTTCTTAAAACAACAAAGGTTTATTTCTTCTCATGCTACATATCTCTCATGGACTGGTAGGGGCTCTGATCTGTGTTGTCCCGGGGCACCAGGCTGATGAAGGCTCTATCTCCGTGCATTCACAATCACTGTGCAGGAGGAAGAGTGTGCTCTGGGGCCTTGCATTAGGAATTCAGTACATCTTCTTTTATCTTTTTAATTATAAATTTTTAATTTGTGTGGATACATAGTAGATTTATATATTTATGGGCTACATAGATATTTTGATACAGGCGAGCCATCCCATTACTGGGTATATACCCAAAGGATTATAAATCATGCTGCTATAAAGACACATGCAGCTGGAAACCATCATTCTCAGCAAATTATCACAAGAACAGAAAACCAAACACCACTTTTAATGTATTGTTGAATTTAGTTTCTTAGTATTTTCTTGAGAATTTTTGTATCACCACTCACCAGAGATATTTCCCTATACTTTTGTTTCTATTGATGTATCCTTGTCTGGTTATGATGTCTTCTTTCTGTTAAAACTGCTTGTCATTCTGTAACTTTCTTGTACTTGGATATTGCTTTCTTTCTCTATGTTTTAGCAGTTCCCTGTTATTATCCCTTTGAATAAGTTTTCTACCACTATCTGTTTTCTCTATTTGTTCTTTAAGATCACTAACAGTTAGATTCTTCCTTTTTGAGGATATTTTCTAGATCCTGTAAGTATGCTTTAGTGATATATATATATATACACAATCCTTAACTAGGTATTTTCAAGTAGCTTATCTTCATGGTCCCTAAGTCTTTCCTCTCGTTGGTCAATTCTACTATTCAAATTCTGATGTTTTCTTCAGTATATCACTTGCATTTTTTAGCAGCATAATTTCTGGTTTTTTTTTTGTAAATTACTTCAATCTCTTTGTTAAATTTATCTGACACCATTCTAAATTATTTCTTGATGCTATATTAAAGTTTTCTCAAAACTCTTATTTATAATTATCTGTCTCAAAGGTCACACATCTGCGTTTCTCCAGGACTGGTCCCTGGTGCCTTGTTGACTACATTTGGTGTGGTTATGTTTTACTGGATGTTATTGATGCTAGAAATGTTCTTCAATGTCTGGACACTGAAGAGTTGAGTATTTATTGTAGTCTTCATTGTCTGGTCTTTTTATTTAACTTATCCTTTTGTGAAGTTTTTCTAGATATTCAAAAAATCTTGGGCATTGGGATCTAAACTGTATCTGCTTTAGGTGGCAACCCATACCCCATACATTTGTGATTCCTGCAGACTCATAGAAGTACTGCCTTGATGGTTTTGGACAAGATCCAGACAAATTCTCTGGAGGATGAGGCAGATAACTCTTGTTCTTGCCCCACTTTCTTGCAAACAAATGAAGTCCTCTTTCTGTTCTGAGCCACCTAAAGCTGGGGCTTCGAGTTACACATATACTCCTGTGGCCACCACTATGATGACTGTGCTGAGTCAGACCTGAGATCAGCACAACACTAGATCTCACCCAAGGTCTTCTGTAACCACTACCTGGATACTGCCTTTGTTCATTCAAGGGTCTAAGGCTCTACAATCAGCAGATTGTAAAGCCCACCAGTCCTATGTCCTTCCCTTCAGGGCAGCAGGATGCCCCATACCCCAGGTGAGCCCAGAGATGACAGCCAGGATTCATAGAGAAGAGAAAACTACCTTCTGCTCTCTGTACTGAAGCTGAGCTGGCACTCAAACCACAAGGTGCAGCGCTTCTCATTCTTCCCTTCTCTTTGCAAAAGCAGAGGAGCCTCACCCTCTGACCAGCACTACATGTCCATGTGGAGTACTGCCAGATTATTAGTGATGTTTTCATAAGACTTAAGGGCTTGTAAGTTAGTTTGTGGTGAATGCTGCATGGCCTGGAACTCACCCTTCAGGGTAGTGGGCTCCCCTCTGGCCCAGGGCAGGTCAAGTAATGCCGTCACAGAGTCAAGTCAAATCAAAACTACAATGTGATATCATTTCACCCTAGTTAAAATGGCTTGCATCTAAATGACAGGCAATAACAAATGTTGACGATGATGTGGAAAAAAGGGAATCCTTGTACGTTCTGAGTGGGAATGTAAATTAGTACAACCACTATGAAGAACAGTTTGGAAGTTCCTCAAAATCTAAAAATAGATCTACCATATCATCCTACAGTCCTACTACTGGTTCTATACTCAAAAGAAGGTAAATCAGTATATTGCAGAGATATCCGCACTCCCATGTTTCTTGCAGCACTGTTCACAATAGCCAAAATCTGGAAGCAACCTAAGTCTTCATCAACATATGACTGGATACAAAAAATGTGGTAGTTATACACACGGGAGTACTTTTCATCCGTAAAAAAATTAGATCCAAGTACTTGCAACAAAATGGCTGAAACTGGATGGAGATTATTATGTTAAGTGAAATAAGCCAGGCACAGAAAAACAAACATTGCATGTTCTCACTTATTTGTGGGATCTGAAAATTAAAACTAGTGAACTCATGGAGATGGAAATAAAAGGATGGTTATCAGAAGCCTGGAAATGTAGTGGAAGGATAGGGGGCAGTTGGGGATGGTTAATGGGTACAAAAATAATAGAATAAATTAATAAGACCTAGTATTTGAGAGCAAAAAGGGTAGCTATAGCCAGTAATGTTAGTTCTACATTTAAAAATAAAAGAGTATAATAGGATTCTTTGTAACACAAAGGATAAATGCTTGAGATGATAAATACCCCATTTTCAAGGATGTGATTATTTCACATTGCATGCTTGTATCAATACATCTGATGTATCCCATAAATATATACACATAGTATGTAACCACAAAAACTAAAAACAAAAAGATCTAAACAAATTTCTATCTGCCCTTCAAAAATTTTAACTACACAAGGGCGGGAACTTTGCATGTTTCTGTAACCTGCCAAATCAGCATCACTTGGAAAAGTGCCTGGCAATATTAAAGGCTCAAACATTTTTTAGAGTGAATGAATGAATCAGAGACAGATGAAAAACTGGAAATCTAAATTGTTAATAATTATTCATTTATGGATTATCTAATATGTATTTGGATATCTTGTATATATATTAATACAACGTTCTGAGGCAGTACACTTTAGTTTCCATTCCGGTTAACTTTAGCAAGAGTCCTTTTTTTTTTTTTTTTTTTTTTTTTTTTTTTGTATTTTAAATTGTGCAAAAGAACAAATTAAAAGTGCTGGTATTTTAAATATATCTTAATATCATTAGACTTTTTGCCTTAGCTTGTGTCCTTCATGAAGTAGAGCCTGGAGCAAAAGTACATGTTGCAGTACTTCCAGAGAATGGAATGTTATTCGGCACTAAAAAGAAATGAACTAGCAAGGAAATTTAAATACACGCTGACCAGTGAAAAGAAGATAATATCAAAGTCTACACACTGTATGATTTTAACTATATGACATTTTGGAAGAGGCAAAACTATAAAGATGGCAAAAAGATCAGTGGTTTCCAAGGGTTGGCGGGGAGAGAGGAATGAATAGGCAGAGCACAGAGGAATTTCAGGGCAGTAAAACTATTCTATGTGATGCCATAGTGTTGGATATATGCCCTTATACATTTCTATAAACCCATGGAGTGGGAGATGTTAATACTAGGGAGATTATGCATGTGTAGAGACAGGGAGTATATGGAAAGTCTCTGCACTTTCTACTCTTTTTTGTTTGTTTGTTTTGAGAGGGAGTCTCACTCTGTTGCCAGGCTGGAGTGCAGTGGAGCGATCTGGTGTTGTGGGGCCAGATTTCATTTATAGTGATAGTCATTAAAAAACAAACTGTAAAAGGGGAAATAATTTGTCTTATAATTTATATTAAAACTGCAGTAAGAGTTTCGATTATTTGGATAACTTCCTTAGGTGTTTCTTAGCAATAATGAAGTCTCTCACCAATCCCCACTCTCATTCTCTATGATGTTTCCATCATTGGTGGGTGTTAAATAGGGGAAGAACAATCATTGTGGCATCATTAGACTGCTTATTGCATATTAGTGGTTTGAGGGATGATGACTTGCAAATAAATAATAATAGAAAATTGTGGCAAATGAATAATATCATTAAAATATGACATGTAGGTAGAGCAATATAAAATGAGTTGATAAATGCCAAAGCATGTTTACTATATTTGAAAAGTATTTCTATAGAGTCCTAGTTACTATATAGCATTATGATGTATTTATACTTACAGCATATACATTCATAAAACTTTCATTTGCTTTTCACTTTTAACATTCATTTTTTAAGAAACAATGAAAAAGATATTCCTTCAAAAACATAAAGAATCAATAAATATACCCCAAAAGTATGTTTCACTGGACTCATTCTTCTTATTCCATTTTAGATAAGGTACATTTTCCTTTTATTTCTGAATTTTTTCAATTATCCTTCCTTTTTTAGGTGGGAGGAAGGAAAACAGAAAGGTTAGGAATGGAGAGTAGGAGAGGGCTTGATCTAGTTAAGATTGTTAGCACAGGCTGCATGTTGGTCACTGACAGAGTCTCCATTACATAGTAAAACAAGAAAGAGAGAGAGAAAACTTTTGATGAATAGACAACATCTAATTTCTGTGCAAGAAAATCTTAAATTACTTTCAATTATTATTCCAAAAGGCAAAATTAATTGTAAATAACTAGATGTCATTAAAGCCAGATTCTGCTGGGTAATGCAAATCTTTTACAGTTTTGTTTCAGTTAACTGCCTCATTAATGATTTATAGATGTGTATACAGCTGTGGGAACCATAGCATTATCTAATGCACTCAGAGCATAATTACATATGAAAAGAACTATGCAGCTCATGGGAAAATCTCTGAAATTACTTACTGCTTTAACTTCAACTATATTAAGATGTAAAGCATTTCGAAATAGACTTTGATGTTTTGTCATGTTTTTGACTCAAAATATTGCCAACTTTTAAAGAAAAAATGGAATTTGCCATCAAATAAAAATGTTTCCATACTTCTTCAGTGCATGGCATACAAAAACATTAAGGCTTGTTTAACAAAGAAACTAAGCAAGTTATTTATTATTTAGGAAGCCAGTTCAGAAAACATTGCTCTTTGTGCATCTGTTATGTATGAAGAATAAAAATTTAGTCAATAAAACAAAAGCATAGTCTTTTCATCATTATACTAAAACACAGATCATTTCAAGATAAAAGTCTTAGAATACTAATTTTCCATCAGATTTTATCTAGTTCTATAGGGTAATACTTTTTATTATAACCACTATTTCTTTACCTCTAGGAGAGCCCAGCCCTTTTTTTAACATCATTTGTTTTAGTTCTCCATTCATTTCTTCTTTGGTGAGTATTTTTTTCCTGAATTTTAACTACTTAGATGATATTATACATCACCAATTATTTCTGGACTCTTTTTCCTTTTACATTTAATATACACACATATAACTTTGAACATCTAAGTTCCTAATTCTGACATACATATATAAATGTAATGAAAATATGTATTTATGTATATATGTATATATATTCATAGTTCACCCAAGTGAAACTTCAATGTTAACTCACTCTTGGTTTCCTGGGCATGTGCAAATAAAATAGTAGTTGATAAAAAATGTGGGAGAGAAATTTTAAAATGATACATTTTTAATTGTTAACATACTGCCTAGGAATAGGTACTCTATAGATAAAGACACAGACTTCCAATTTGTTATTAGGTAAAAGAGTCATGCCAAATGCAATTAAGTTTCTCTTTCTTCCTATCAGAGCTTTACTGAGCTCCTTTCTGGCTGGAAACATGGAGGCTGTCCAAGAGAAGAAGAAGATTCCTGTTGTGCCAGTAATGCTTAAGAAAAAGTGAAGGATTTAGCAGAGCTGAACATCAAGTGCCTGAGAAAGAAGTTTTTGCCCAAAAGATGCTTCGAAAGGTAAGTAGGAAGCTTATCTATGAAAAAGCAAAGTACTATCACAAGGAATATAGGCAGATGCACAGATCTGAAATTCGAATGGCTAGGATGCTAAGAAAAGCTAGCAATTTCTATGTATTACACCTGTAGAACCCAAATTGACATTTGTCATCAGGAACGGAAGTATCAATGGTGTGAGTCCAAAAGTCTGAAAGGTGTTGCAGCTTCTTTGCCTTTGTCAGATCTTCAATGGAACCTTCATTAAGCTCAACAACGCTTCACTTAATATGTTGTGGATTGTAGAACCATATACTGCATGGAGATACCCAAACCTGAACTTGGTAACTGAACTAATCTACAAGCATGATTATGGCAAAATCATCAAGAAGCACATTGCCTTGACAGATAACACATTGATTGCTCATCGCTTGGTAAATATGGCATCATCTGCCTGGAGGGTCTGATTCATGAGATCTCTACTGATGGAAAGATGCTTCAAAGAAGCAAAAAATTTTCTGTGGCCCTTCAAATTATCCTCTCCATGAGGTGGAATAATAATAAAAAAAGACCATCCCTTTTGCAGAAGGTGAAGATGCTGGCAACAGGGAGGACCAGAACAACAGACTTACTAGAAGGATGAACTAATGTGTTTATCATAATTATTTTTCTAATCTGTTCAGTTTATAAACAGTGCTTGCTTTCAAATTGAAAAAAAAAATGTTACTGACTTGGGCTTTAGATGATATTGAAATAACTAGTAACTTATACACAGCACTTTCCCACTGAAGAAAGTGATCAAATGCACACGTGACTGTTAATAAACCAAAATAATGGTTCTTAAATAATGCATGAAATTAGCTGAAGATCATAAACTTAAAATAGGACTTTGTACTGTTCCATTAGGGGTGGAATTTTAATTAAACCTGCACCATAAAACCAAATCAATGTGTATTCTGTGTTTACAGTGAAACCATGCCTCTTAGTAAAATAAAATGCATATTTAGAAAAAATGGAGGCTGAACAACATGACTAATATGTCCTTTAAATTTCTAATTTATAGAATTAGGTGGCCGATCTTTTCCATTTGTTCACATTAATTGTATAATAGGCTATGTCAAAAGATCAAAAATAATATCACATGAATACATTTTAATACTTTCCTATTGGTAATCTAGTGGATGAGGCCAAAAAACAATAACAATGAAAAATAAATAGAAATGATTCCCAAGGAAAACATTTCAGTTCTTTTTGTGTGTGCCTTTAAATAAGATTTCTATCATTATTTGCATGTGTAAAACATATTCACTGGAAAAATTTTATCCTTTTTATATAATTTTGTTTGATCAAGATTTCTACTATTTCTATGAGAATCAAATTTTCATGCTTTCCTAGCTTACGCACCTTTGTAATTTAAAAGTTTGTAAGGTATTATTTACATTGAAACTATCTTAAAATTACTCAAACATGGGAACATAAATTTGTTTTATAATTTTCTAATAATTTTAGACTTGGGGCACATAAAAGCATATCTTCAAATTTTCAGTTTTAAATGGAAGAGAAAAATGGTACCTGACAGCATATTTCTCCTCCAATTCTCTTATAGCTCCCAATGAAAGAATAATGGTTTTTAACAACGCAAAAATTAATAAGATACAGCAGCAAAACAATTTAGAAGACAGCAAAAATTTTTAAAAGTCCAAAAAAAAGTAGCAATGACTAAATAACGCAAGAGGTGGAGCCCAAAATCATTAACTTCCAAAAGGACAACCAAGAATGGAAACAGTTAATAATGTGACAGACAGAGCACGGGGCCTATCATGGGGAGGGGGGAGGGGGAGGGATTGCATTGCGAGTTATACCTGATGTAAATGACGAGTTGATGGGTGCTGACGAGTTGATGGGTGCAGCACTCCAACATGGCACAAGTATACATATGTAACAAACCTGCACGTTATGCACATGTACCCTAGAACTTAAAGTATAATAATAATAATAAATAAATAAAAATAAATAAATAAATAAAATTTTAAAAAATAAAAAAATTTAAAAAATTAAAAAAAAAAAGTAACAAGACAAGACCCATCCAACCCATGTCCTTTAGATACCATAATAGTGATTCCACAAAAGCCTGAGAATTTTAACTAATATTACCAAATGCGAAAAAGCAAGCTAATTGAATATCTTTGTGTTGACTCTCTTCTGAAGAGGTAATAGGGGAAACGGATGCTGTAAAACTGAAGAAATTAACAATGAGATTGAATTTATCGGAGAAAAATAAAGGTTCTAAGTATAAAGAATAATTAGTGGAGTAAATTTTAAGTTAAATGATACCCCAAATGAATTGAATACACCTAACAGTGAGGTGCGGTACATCTTGATACAGCAGATATAACGAAATCTGGGAAGGAAAAAGTGAGTTCAGTATTGTTCTTTCTTCTTTCCATGACTGCAGGCGACAGAAAAACTGAATAGAATATTTTAAAGGCAGCTGAAAATAACTGCTTTTTGCAAAAAGTAAGTCACAAAAGAATTGGAAAGGAAGGTAAATTCACCTACACTATAGAGATTTAAAATATAGTCTGGACAGAGCTGAGGAAATTCCAAAGTGCAAAAAAGCTGAAAAAGTTTGGCATGGAAATTAAGCCTATGCATAACACCAGAAAAAAAAAATAAATGAGATGCTTTCAATAAAAAGAACAGAGAAAGAAACTATAATGGAAGAAAACATAACCCAAGGAACAAAAGGAAATTTGCCAATGATGCTTTGTATTCCAGAAGGACTCAGATTAAATAAAATAAAGAGCAAAACCATGAGAAAAACTGAGGTGATTAACTTACAATACAAAATAAAGGGTCAAAATATATTAATGTAATTAATAAACTGAAAGGTGCAATGAACAAAGCATATATGGAAAAATGCAAATTAATTACTTGATAACATGGAGGAAAGGCTTGAAATAATTACAGAGAACACAGCTGTGAAAGATCAAGTAAACAGAAAAAAATAGATACGCAAGACAAAGACAATCTCCTATATGAATTATTGGTTTCCCTGAAGAACTCAACATATGGATTGGGAGAATTATTAAATATTTAATAAAATAAGTTTCCATGAAATGAAGAAAGAGCCAAAAAAGATTCCAGGAAACATTTACACTGAATGGTTAAGATATATCCCATGTGTAAGTAATTAAATTTCAAGACAAAGTTGTTTTGTTTTCTTCCTGAAAGAAATAAAATGTGATGCAAGGATTATTCATCCAAAAGAAAATGTTGAAACTTGAAAGCGTTAGGAATCCTAAACCCAGAAAAATTGTAAAAGAAACATTTTGGAAACTTTGTTGGAAATAAAAACTACTTAATGATGAAACCGAATAAAGAAATAAGCAAAAATAATGAATATGTGAAAACATAAAATAATGAACAAGCTTATAATACAAATATAAACTTATAAAAATTACAGTAACAGAACGTAAGAGAACAGACTGTAATAAATTTTAGTGAAATAAAATTAATAGCATAAATCACAAATCAGAAAGAGGAAGGAAGGGAGGTAGGACAACATGAAAGACTGCTAATGTCTTTATCTTTTATGGCAGAGAGCCAATTGATGTGTGTAAAGTTTAAAAGAGGAGTTAAAGGTGCATAATTTAAAAACCTATATTTAAAAAATTTTTATATTTAGAAATAAATTAAAGGAAATAATTTATTAAGGTGAAACAATATTTAATTCAGTTTCATTACAGTTTCCTGTTCTGTTCATTCACGTAAACTTACACTGAATACTTATTTTTTAAAATAAGGCATGTGTTAGGACCCAATATTCATAAAACATTTTTATTGTCAATTTATCTATCTATATGTCATATCTATATCTATCTATCCATCCATCTATTCATCCATCTGTCCTTTGACCCATCTATCTTCCTACCTTTATAATTAGTTGATTGAAATGATATTCAGCTGGTGTAAACATTTTGTGGTGGTACAATACAGAATGTAGTTTTTGCATTTTACTATGCATTTTCTTAATTGCCCAAATTATATATAATATGTAGCATTTCATTGCAAAATAAATTCACTATTTTTATCACAAAATTAACCCAATTTGATAAAGTATGATGCAGCAGTTCTATTATTTAAATAAATCATAATCTTCTAGGCCTTAATATCTGGTACTTTTATTTTTGGCAGCAATATTGGGTAATAGATAATTACCTAATACTTTGAGAGGAATCATAACTGATGCTTGAATGTTTTAAGCAACCTGCAGATTGTCATCCAGCATCTGTGTTAACATCCTTAATGACCAGTAACTCAATTTGTCACAAGGCTTCCTTTTCTATTTCAGGATAACTTTACATTTTTTGAAATATTTTTTTTTCCTTTTTGGCTTAAACAACAGAGACTTTTTTTTCATAAATCTGAAGACTGTAAGCTGAAGATCAGGATGTAAATAAGAGTTTTTTTTTTTTTTTTTTTTTTTTTTTTTTTTTTTTTTCCTGAGGCCTCTTTCCTTGGCTTTTATATGGCCATCTTCTCCTTATGGTGGACACATAGGTTGATTCCGTATCTTTTCTGCTGTGAATAGTTCTATGATAAATATGTGAGTGCAGATGTCCCTTCCACATACTGTTATCATTTTCTTTGGATATATACCAAAAGGAATATATATACCATATATATATATCTTATTTGAGTTTATGTATACTTAATGTTTAGTATGTCATTTTGTCGTGTATACTTCATGTTTACAAATGTCATGTACACTTAATGTTTAGGTACCAGTCACAAATGAGAACATGCGGTATTCGGTTTTCTCTTTCTGTGTTGGTTTCTTTAGGATAATGAACACCAGCTCCATTGATGTTGCAGCAAAGGAGATGATCTCATTCTTTTTGGGGGCTGTGTAGTAATCCATGGTGTATATGTACCACATTTTCTTTATCCAGTGTGATGTTGATGGGCATTAAGCTTGGTTCCATGGATTCATTATTGTGAACATCAGCAAGCATGCATGTGTCTTTATGGTAGAACAATTTATGTTCCTTAGAGTATATATCCAATAATGGGATTGCTGGGTCAAAGAGCAGTTCTAAGTTACTTGAGAAATCCCCAAATGGCTTTCCACAATGGATGAATTAATTAAAGTTTCTGCCAGCAGTTTTTAATTGGCATCATCTAATTATTAGTGATGTTGATCATTTTTTTTCCACATGCTTCTTGACCCCATGTATGTCTTCTTTTGAAAAATATCTGTTCATGATATTTGCCCACTTTTTAATAGGGTTGTTTGTGTTTTGCTTGTAAAGTTGTTTAAGTTCCTTATAGATTCTGGATATTAGACTTTTGTCAGATGCATAGTTTGAAAATATTTTCTTCCATTCTCTACGTTGTCTGTTTAATCTGTTGATAGTTTCTTTTGCTGTGCAGATGTTCTTTAATTTAATTAGGTACGATTTGTCAATTTTTTTTGTTGTTGCAATTGTTTTTGGCCTCTTAGTCATGAAATCTTTCCCAGGGATCTTAGGTTATCTTCCAAGGTTTATATAGTTTTAGGTTTCATATTTAAGTTTTTAATCCATCTTTAGTTTATTTTTGTATGTGGTGTAAGGAAAGGGTCCAGTGTCTATCTTCTGCATATTTCTAGCCAGTTATCCCAGCATTATTTATTGAACAGGACATCATTTCCCGATGGCCTGTTATTTTTTAAATTATTGTTATACTTTAAGTTCTGGGATACATGCACAGAACATGCAGGGTTTTTACATAGTTATACACATGCCATGGTGGTTTGCTGTACCTATCAACCAGTCATCTACATTAGATATTTCTTCTAATGCTATCCGTCCCCTGCCCCTCAACCCCCTACAGGCCTCTGTGTGTGATGTTCCCCTCCCTGTGTCCATGTGTTCTCATTGTTCAACTCCTAGTTATGAGTGAGAACATGTGGTGTTTTTTTTCTGTTCTTGTGTTAGTTTCCAGCTTCAAACATGTCCCTGCGAAGGGCATGAACTCATCCTTTTTTATGGCTGCAGAGTATTCCATGGGGTATATGTGCCACATTTTCTTTATCCAGTCTATCATTGATGGGCATTTGAGTTGGTTCCAAGTTTTTGCTATTGTGAATACAGCTGCAATAAACATATGTGTCCATGTGTCTTTGTAGTAGAATGATTTATAATCCTTTGGGTATATACCCAGTAATGGGATTGCTGGCTCAAATGGCATTTCTCATTCTAGATCCTTGAGGAATTCCCACACTGCCTTCCACAATGGTTCAACTGGTTTACACTGCCACCAACAGTGTAAAAGCATTCCTGTTTCTCCACATCCTCTCCAGTGTCTGTTGTTTCCTGACTTTTTAAAGATCACCATTCTAACTGGCATGAGATGATATCTCATTGTGGTTTTGATTTGCATTTCTTTAATGACCACTGATGGTGAGCTTTTTGTCATATGTTTGTTGGCTGCATAAATGTCTTCTTTTGAAAAGTGTCTGTTTATATCCTTCGCCCACATTTCATGGGGTTGTTTGATTTTTTCTTGTAAATTTGTTTAAGTTCCTTGTAGATTCTAGATATTAGCCCTTTGTCTGATGGATAGACTGCCAAAATTTTCTCTCGTTCTGTAGGTTCCCTGTCCACTCTGATGACAGTTTATTTTGCCGTGCAGAAACTCTTTAGTTTAATTAGATCCCATTTGTCAATTTGGGATTTTGTTGCAATTGCTTTCTGTGTTTTAGTCATGAAATCTTTGCACATGCCTATGTCCTGAATGGTATTGCCTAGGTTTTCTTCTAGGGTTTTTATGGTTTTAGGTCTTATGTTTAAGTTTATAACTTGTCTTGAGTTAATTTTTGTATAAGGTGTAAGGAAGGGGTCCAGTTTCAGTTTTCTGCATATGGCTAGCCAGTTTTCCCAACATCATTTATTAAATAGAGAATCCTTTTTCCATTGTTTTTTTTTTTTTTTTTTTTTGTCAGGTTTGTCAAAGATAAGATGGTTGTAGATGTCTGGTGCTATTTCTGAGGCCTCTGTTCTGTTCCATTAGTCTATATATCTGTTTTGGTAACAGTATCATGCTGCTTTGGTTACTGTAGCCTTGTAGTATAATTTGAAGTCAGATAGTGTAATGCCTCCAGATTAGTTTTTTTTGCTTAAAATTGTCTTTGCTATACGAGCTCTTTTTAGTTCCATATTAAATTTATAGTGTTGTGTTGGTTGGCAAGATGGCCGAATAGGAACAGCTCCAGTCTGCAGATCCCAGTAAGATCAATGCAGAATGTGGTGATGTCTGCATTTCCAACTGAGGTACCTGGCTTATCACATGGGGATGGGTTAGACAGTGGGTGCAGCCCATGGAAGGTGAGCTGAAGCAGGGTGGGATATTGCCTCACCCAGGAAATGCAAGGGATCAGGGAACACCCTCCCCTAGCCAAGAGGAACTGTGAGGGACTGTGCCTTGAGGAATGATGCACTTCGGCCCAGACACTACACTTTTCCCATGGTCTTCACAACACCCAGACCAGGAGATTCCCGAATGCGCTGATATCACCAGGGATCCGGGTTTCAAGCACAAAAATGGGTGGCCATTTGGGCAGACATCGAGCTAGCTGCAGGAGTTTTTGTCTTACCCCAGCAGTGCCTAGAATGCCAGCAAGACAGAAATGTCCACTTCCCTGGGAAGGGGGCTGAAGCCAGGGAGACAAGAGGTCTAGCTCAGTGGATCCACCTCCATGGAGCCCAGCAAGCTAAGATCCACTGGCTTGAAATTCTCACTTCCAGCACAGCAGTCTGAAGTTGACCTGGAATGCTTGAGATTGGTGAGTGGAGGGACGTCTGCCATTACTGAGACTTGAGTAGGCCGTCTTCCCCCCACAGTGTAAACAAAGCCACCAGGAAGTTCGAACTGGGCAGAGCCCACCACAGCTCTGCAAAGCCACTGTAGCCAGACTGCCTCTCTAGATTCCTCCTCTCTGGGCAGGACATCTCTGAAAGAAAGGCATCACCCCCAGTCAGGCGTTTATAGATAAAACTCCCATCTCCCTGGGACAGAGGATCTGGGGAAAGGGGTGGCTGTGAGTGCACCTTCAGCAGACTCAAACATTCCTGCCTGCTGGCTCTGAAGAGAGCAGTGGATCTCCCAGCACAGCACTTGAGCTCTTCTAATGGACAAACTGCCTCCTCAAGTGTGTCCCTGACCCACGTGCTTCCTGACTGGGAGACACATCCCAGCAGGGGTCAACAGACACCTCGTAAAAGAGAGTTCCAGCTGGCATCTGGTGGGTACCCCGCTGGGACAAAACTTCCAGAGGAAGAAACAGGCAGCAATCTTTGTTGTTCTGCAGCCAGCCTCCGCTGGTGATACCCAGGCAAAGAGGGTCTGGAGTGGACCTCTAGCAAACTCCAGCAGACCTGCACCAGAGGGGTCTGACTGTTAGTAGGAAAACTAATAAACAGAAATAGCATCAACATCAACAAAAAGACATTGTCACAGAAACCCCATCTGAAGGTCACCAACATTAAAGATCAAAAGTAAATAAATCCACAAAGATGAGGAAAAACCAGCACAAAAAGGCTGACAATTCAGAAAACCAGAATGCCTCTTCTCCTCTAAAGGATCACAACTCCTCACGAGCAAGGGAACAAAACTGGATGGAGAATGAGTTTGACGAATTGACAGAAGTAGGTTTCAGAAGGTGGGTAATAACACACTCCTCCAAGCTAAAGGAGCATGTTCTAACCCAATGCAAGGAAGCTAAGAACCTTGCAAAAAGGTTAGAGAAATTTCTAACTAGAATAACCAGTTTAGAGAAGAACATAAATTACCTGATGGAGCTGAAAAACACAGCATGAGAACTTCGTGAAGCATACACAAGTATCAATAGCCGAATCGATCATGTGGAAGAAAGGATATCAGAGATTGAATATCAACTTAATGAAATAAAATGTAAAGACAAGATTAGAGATAAAAGAATGAAAAGGAATGAACAAAGCCTCCAACAAATATGGGACTATGTGAAAAGACCAAACCTACATTTGATTGGTGTACCTGAAAGTGACGAGGGAGAATGGAACCAAGTTGGAAAACACTCTTCAGGATATTATCCAGGAGAACTGCCCTGGTAGTTTTTTTCCTAATTCTGTGAAGAAATTCAGTGGTAGCTTGAAGGGATAGCATTGAATCTATAAATTACCTTGGGCAGTACGGCCATTTTCAAGATATTGATTCTTTCTATCCATGAGCCTGGAATGCTTTTCCATTTGTTTTTGTCCTCTCCTATTTCCTTGAGCAGTGGTTTGCAGTTCTCCTTGAAGAGGTCCTTCACATCTCTTGTAAGCTGTATTCATAGGTATTTTATTCTCTTTGTAGCAATTGTGAATGGGAGTTCACTCATGATTTGGCTCTCTGTTTATTATTGGTGTATAGGAATGCTTGTGATTTTTGCACATTGATTTTGTATCCTGAGACTTTGGTGAAGTTTCTTATCAGCTTAAGGAGATTTTGGGATGAGACCCCGGGGTTTTCTAAATATACAATCATGTCATCTGCAAACAGAGACAATTTGACATTTTGCTTAGGATTGTCTTGGCTATGTGAACTCTTTTTTGGGTCCATATGAACTTTAATTTTTTCCAATTCTGTGAAGAAAGTCGGTAGTAGCTTGATTTAGATAGCATTGAATTGGTAAATTACTTTGGGCAGTATGGCCATTTTCACAATATTGATTCTTCCTATTCATGAGCATGGAATCTTTTTCCATTTGTTTTGTCCTCTCTTATTTTCTTATGCAGTGGTTTGTAGTTGTCCTTTAAGAGGTCCTTCCCTTGTAAGTTGTATTCTTAGGTATTTTATTCTCTTTTTAGCAATAGTGGATGTGAGTTCACTCATGATTTGGCTCTCTGTTTGTCTGTTATTGGTGTATAGGAATGCTTGTTATTTTTGCACATTGATTTTGTATGCTGAGACTTTGCTGATGTTTCTTATCAGCTTAAGGAGATTTCGGGCTGAGATGGTGGGATTTTCTAAATATACAATCATGTCATCTGCATACAGAGACAATCTGAATTCCTTTCTTCCTATTTGAATACTCTTTATTTCTTTATCTTGCCTGATTGCCCTGGCCAGAACTTCCAATACTGTGTTGAATAGGAGTGGTGAGAGAGAACATCCTTATCTTGTGCCAGTTATCAAAGGGATCTGCTTCCAGTTGCTGCCCATTCAGTATGATATTGGCTTTGGGTTTGTCATAAATAGCTCTTATTATTTTGAAATACGTTCCATCGATACCTAGTTTATTGAGAGTTTTTAACATGAAGGGGTGTTGAATTTTGTTTAAGGCCTTTTCTGTATCTATTGAGATAATCATGTTGTTTTTGTCATTGGTTCTGTTTATGTGATAGATTATATTTATTAATTTGCATATGTTGAGCCAGCCTTGTATCCCAGGGATGAAATCAACTTGATCGTGATGGATAAGCTTTTTGATGTGCTGCTGGATTTGGTTTGCCAGTATTTTATTGAGGATATTTGCATTGATGTTCATCAGGGATGTTGGCCTGAAATTTTCTTTTTTTGTTGTGTCTCTGCCAGGTTTGGGTATCAGGATGATGCTGGCCTCATAAAATGAGTTAGGGAGGATTCCCTTGTCCTATTGTTTGGAATAGTTTCAGAAGGTACGATACCAGCTCCTCTTTGTACCTCTGGTAGAAAACAGCTGTGAATTCGTCTGGTCCTGTACTTTTTTTGATTGGTAGACTATTAATTATGGCCTCAATTTCAGAACTTGCTATTGGTCTATTCAAGGATTTGACTTCTTCTTGGTTTTGTCTTGGGAGGGTATACGTGTCCAGGAAATTATCCATTTCTTCTAGGTTTTCTAGTTTATTTGTGTAGAGGTGTTTATAGTATTCTCTGATGGTAGTTTGTATTTCTGTGGGATCAGTGGTGATGTCCCCTATATCATTTTTTATTGTGTCTATTTGATTCTTTTCTCTTTTCTCCTTTAATAGTCTGGATGACAGTCTATCTATTTTGTTAATCTTTTCAAAAGCCACCTCCTGGATTCATGGATTTTTGAAGGGTTTTTCGTGTCTCTATCTTCTTCACTTTTGCTCTGATCTTAGTTATTTCGTATCTTCTGCTAGCTTTTGAATTTGTTTCCTGTTGCTTCTCAAGTTATTTTAGTTTTTTAATTTTGATGTTAGGGTGTTAATTTTAGGTCTTTCCTGCTTTCTCTTGTGGGTATTTAGTGCTATAAATTTCCCTCTAAACATTGTTTTAAATGTGTCCCAAAGATTCTGGTTTGTTGTGTCTTCATTCTCATTGGTTTCAAAGAACATCTTTATTTCTGCCTCCATTTCATTGCTTAACCAGTAGTGATTCAGGAGCAAGTTGTTCAGTTTCCATGTAGTTGTGCGGCTTGGGGTGAGTTTCTTAATCCTGAGTTCTGATTTGATTGCACTGTGGTCTGAGAGACTTTTTGTTATGATTTCCATTCTTTCGCATTTGCTGAGGAGTCTTTTACTTTCAATTATGTGGTCAATTTTAGAATAAGAGTGATGAGGTTCTGAGAAGAATGTGTGTTCTGTTGATTTGGGGTGGAGAGTTCTGTAGATGTCTATTAGGTCCACTTGCTCCAGAGCTGAGTTCAAATCCTGAATATCCTTGTTAATTTTCTGTCTCAGTGATCTGTCTAATATTGACAGTGGGGTGTTAAAGACTCCCTCTATTATTGTATGGGAGTTGTAGTCTCTTAGTAGGTCTCTAAAAACTTGCTTTATGAATCAAGGGTTACACTCTCTATCTCACATCTAGGGGCTCTCCGGGACTTTTGTCCAGTTATAGGTCTAGAAGCAACAGGGTTGTTGGGGGTGGCTGCTGAGGAGAACAACATTATCTTGCCTGGCAACTGCCTAAGAGGTTCAGCAGAGTTTACAAACTCCGTGTCTCCAGCTTCATCAGGGTCCTCCCACATGTCTCCATTCCAAGATGCAGGGTCCCATTCTTTTCCAATCAATACCTTCACTTTAACAGTAGACACCTGGTGATTCTTTGCATGCACCTTTCGTTACAGGTCAGCCACTTGCTTGATAATAGCTTGTGTCTTTCAGCTCCTTCTCTATTCTCACTCAGGGCAATCTTAGCAGATTTGAGGCTCAGTATCTGCTTCTGAAGTTGGGAGATAGCATCCCTGGGTTCATCATTTTCTTTTATCACTTTGTCTACTGAACTTAGGAGCAACCAACCAGCTTCATTTTATTCCTTGGTTCTCCATATATGGTCAAAGTTATTATGTTTAGAGTCACTAAACTCCTTGCCTCTCTCAAGTAGTGCATTAGGAGTGTCAGATGCATCTATTTTTCATAACACTCTAAATAGTTCATGCCAAGGATCATCTGTGTTCTCCATACTATTAGAAGTAGAGTCCTTAACATTTGGGGGTCTACATATTAAGCAGCTAACTCCAGAAACCTCAAAACCAATGAAAGAACTCAATCCTTAATATTCTGTTCCTCTAGAACTGCTCTTGGTACCAAAATCAGTATTAGTCAGGGTTCTCTAGAGGCACAGACCTAATAGGATATATATATATATATGTGTGTGTGTGTGTGTGTGTGTATGTATACATATATGTGTATATATACATATATAGACACACATACGCATATATCTATCTATATATAGATAGATTTTCTATATCTATCTATCTATATAGATGTGTGTGTGTGTGTGTGTGTGTATATATATATATATGAGTTTATTAAGTACTAACTCACACAATTCCAAGGTTCCAAGCTGAGGAACAAGGAAAGCCAGTCCGAGTCCCAAATCTGAAGAACTTGGAGTCCAATGTTCGAGGGCAGGAAGCATCTAGCATTGGAGAAAGATGCAGGCTGGGAGGCCTTGCCAGTCTCCTCTTTTCAGGTTTTTATGCTTGCTTTATATTCTAGCTGTGCTGGCAGCTGATTCGTTTGTGCCCATCCAGATTAAGGGTGGGTCTGCCTCTCCCAGCCCACTGACTCAAATGTTAATCTCCTTTGGCAACACTCTCACAGACACACCTATGATCAATACTTTGCACTCTTAAATCCAATCAAGTTGACACAGTATTAACCATTACAATAACTTAGGAAGTATCATTCCAAATATAGACCCTGGGAAAAATTTCTTGACAAAGACACCAAAAGCAGTAACAAAAACAAAAATTGACAGCTGTGACCTAATTAAATCAAAGAGCTTCTGCACAGCAAAATAATATATCAACTGAGTAAACAGGCAACTTACTGAATGGGGGGCAATATTGGCAAGCTGTGCACACAACAAAAATCTAATACCCAGAATCTATAGAAAACTTTAATAAATTAACAAGCAAAAACCAAACAACTCCATTGAAAAGTTGGTGAAATCGTTTGGATATTCGTCTCCATCGAAATCTCATGTTAAATTGTAATCCCCAATATTGGGGTTGGGGTCTGGTAGGAGGTGTTTGTGTGTCCGGAATTGGTGGGTTCTTGGTCTCGCTGACTTCAAGAATGAAGCCACGGATATTCGCAGTGAGTGTTACCATTCTTAAAGATGGTGTGTCTGGAGTTTGTTCCTTCTGATGTTTGGACGTGTCCAAAGTTTCTTCCTTCTGGTGAGTTCGTGGTCTCGCTGACTTCAGGGATGAGGCTGCAGACCTTTGCAGTGAGTGTTACAGCTCTTAAAGGCAGCGCATCCAAAGTTGTTCATTCCTCCCGGTGGGTTCTTGGTCTCACTGACTTCAGGAGTGAACCTGCAGACCTTTGCGGTGAGTGTTACAGCTCTTAAGGGTGGTGCAGACCCAAAGAGTGAGCAGCAGCAAGATTTATTGCAAAGAGCAAAAGTTTTTTGAAAATTAAAACCACATACCAATTCACACACCAAGAAAGCTTAGAGAACACTAAGCAACACTAATGCAAGTAAACAAACAATAAACACACCTGGACACATCACATTTAAATTTCAGAAAAACAAAGCCAACTGCAAATATTTAAAGAAAACTAGAAGAGGAAAGGACCTTACTTACAGAGGAATAAGGATTAGAATGACATTGGACTTCATTTCAGAAACTGTGAAAGCAAAAAAAAAAAAAAAAAAAAAAAAAAAAAAAAAAAAAGCTTTGAGTGAAATATTTAGTTTTGAAAGAAAAAAATTACAAACTGAAAAGAATATATTAAGTATAAATGATTATTCAAATATGAAGATAAAGTTAATGATCAAGGAATTAACTTTCCAAAAAAATAACAATCTTTAACACAAATTCACCTAAGAAAACATCAAAATATATGAGGCAAAACCTGATAAAACTTTAAAGAGAAATGGGCACATATACTCTTAAAGTTAAATGTTTTAATGCCACCTATTCAGTTATTGATAGAGGAAGTAGACACACAAGCAGTAAGGATATAGTGGACATAGCTGCTTATCAATTTAATTTATTTGACATTTTAAATACTCCATTCAACAACATCAGAATATGCATTATTTTCAAGCTCAAACGAAACATTCATCAAGAGAGAACACAATGTGTACCATAAAATATGCCTTAAAAACTTTAAATAATAGAACCTATTGAAGTTTTTTCTTAGTCCATTTTTGTGTGGCTATAAGAGAATACCATAGGCTAGGTAATTTATGAAGAAAAGAAAATTATTTCTCACAGTTGTGAAGTTTGAAAAGTCCAAGAGCATTACACTGGTATCCAGTGAGAACATTCATGCTGCATCATCCCATTGTGGAAGGCTGAAGGGAAAGAGAGTGTGGGAATGAGTGAACAAGAGGGTCAAATTAGATTCTATAACAATTCATTCTCATGATAAAGAACTCACTCCAGTGCTAATGACATTACTGCATTCATAAGGATGAAGCCCTCATGGCATTATCATCTCTTTTCAGTCCCACTTCTAAATAATGTCATAATGGCAATACAATCTCAACATGAGTTTCGAAGGGGAAATTCAAGCTATAACATTCTGCTCCTGATTCCCCAAAACTAACATTGTTCCCACATACAAAATGTATTCATTCCACCTCAGTAGTCCACAAAATTTTAATTGGCTGTGGGATCCAGTCTGGCAATAAGACCCCTTCCAATGGTACTGGCCTAGAGCCTGGGACTCTGAGGTTTTTTCCAAAATTGAGATTTATGGAGGCAGGCCTGGTTCTAGAATACAAAGCAAGTTTGATGCTCACATTCCTCTCTTTTCCTAAATCAGAGGGTATGTATAACACTACAATTCTTGCAGACTCATAAAGGTACCACCTTGATCATCTTGGACAATGTCCAGAAAAGTATCTGGATTACCAGGCAGAGACTCTTGTTCTCTTCTCTTACTTACTCCAAAAAAAAAAAAAAAACCCAGAGTCTCTCTCACTCTGTCTCTGTCTCTCCTTCTGTCTCTCTCTGTCTCTGTCTCTCCCTCTCTCTCTCTCTCTCTCTCTCTCTCTTCTGACCAATGAAAGCTTGGGTTGGAGTGACACAAGCACCCTGGGACCACCACTATGACCGCATTGAGTGAGACCTGAAGCCCGCACGGCATTGTGCCACACTGAAGGCCTGCTCTAACCACTTCCTGGCTACTGCATATGTTCGCTTTAGGCCCTGGGACTCTATTTTCAGCTTGTGGCAAAGTCAGCCATGCCTGTGTCTTTTACTTCAGGTGGTGGTATGCCCCAGGCCCTGGGTGGGTCCAGAGGTGACATCTGTAATTCAGAGACTATAGTCAAAACCCTTAGAAATCTACTTGGTATTATATTGTACTATGAATGAGCTGTCATTAAAACTGCAATATGCAGTCCTTTCCACACCTCCCTTTTCTTTTCAAAGGCAGCCACCATTACCCCATGCCATGAGGACCACTGCCATAATACTCGCATTGGTCTCTTAAGTTTCAAGGACTCGGCTGGGTGCGGTGGCTCAAGCCTGTAATCCCAGCACTTTGGGAGGCCAAGGCGGGTGGATCACGAGGTCAGGAGATCGAGACTATCCTGGCTAACATGGTGAAACCCCGTCTCTACTAAAAATACAAAAAACTAGCCGGGCGTGGTGGCGGGCACCTGTACTCCCAGCTACTCGGGAGGCTGAGGCGGGAGAATGGCGTGAACCTGGGAGGCGGAGCTTGCAGTGAGCCGAGATCACGCCACTGCACTCCAGCCTGGGAGACACAGCAAGACTCCGTCTCAAAAAAAAAAAAAAAAAAAAAAAAAAAAGTTTCAAGGACTCTTAAATCAGCTTGTGGTGAATGCTGCATGCCCTGGGACTCACCTTTCAGGGCAGTGGGTTCCCCTCTAGTTCGGGACAGGTCCAGAAATGACATCTAAGAGTCAAGTCCTGGAATCAGGGACCCCAGGAGTCCATTTGGTGCTCTACCCCGCTGTGGCCACAGTTGTACCTAAGTTGCAAGACAAAGTCCCTTTTACTTTTCCCTCTGCTTTCTTCAAGCAGAAGGAGTTTTGCCCCAGAGCCACCACAGGTGCTAATGTACTGAATCTCACCTGGAGCCACCAAGACTCAGAGGCTCACCCAAGTCCCTCAATATATTACCTGGGTATCACTGCTGGTTATTCGGGGCACAAGATCTCTTTAATTGGCAGGTGATAATCGCTGCCAGCACTGGGTCCTTTCGATCAAGGCAGTAGGTTTCTTTCTGGCTTAGGGTGTGTCTAGAAATATCACCTGGGAGCTAGGGCCTGGAACAGGGGTCTCATGACTCTGACAGGTGCCTTATCCTTCTGTGGCTGAGCTGATATCCAAGATGCAAGACCAAGTCCTCTCCACTCTCCCCTCTCCTCTCCTCAGGCAGAATGAAGGGATCTCTTCTGGAGCTGTGAGATGTGCAGCCTGGAGTGAGGGGAGGGTGGTGCCAGCAACCCCTTGGCTTCTCCAGCTAGTATCACAGTATGTCACCTGCCTACCTAGTTTATTGTATCTGAGCCCAGTTCAGCACTAAGTCTTATCTAAGATTTGCAGTCTTTTTATCCTAGACTGTCTTTCAAGCTTAGTTGGCGACAGAGAGTGTTATAGTCCTCAATTGTGAGACTTGAGGGAACTCAATTTCAGACCCCTGGAATTGACCATTTCCCCTTGGATAACGCTGGTTTAAATGCTCCCTGCATGGGTAGGCATCAGCTGAGTTTGGTCCAGTTTTCCCTTCTGCTCTAACAAAACAACACTGTGTTTAATACTTCACAATTGCTGTGTTTTCTCTCCCTAAACCCCCAGAGATGCTCTCTGCACCACTGCTGGGGGTGAAGGAGGTGTAGCATTGGCAATTTAGGACTGTTTTTCCATCTTTTCAGTACCTTTTTCAGCAACATGAAGTTAAAACCAAGTACTATGAGTGCTCACCTGATTTTTGGTTTTATGAAGGTGTTTTTTTCTGTGTATATAGTTGTCAAATTGATTTCCTTGCCAGGGGATGATTGATCGAGCCTTCTCTTCTGCCGTCTTGCTCCCCATGTTATTTTACCATCTAGATTCACCAAAATGTAAAGAACTTGAGCTTTACAATTACTGGTGGTGTGTGATAATACTTTTCTGTGTTAATGACATGAAATGATATTAATATTCTAAGAACAGTTTAGTTTATTTAAATATTTGAAAATTAGAATTCTTAAACTTGAGAAAGGCTGGAAAATATCAGAGACCTCTAAAAGTTATTTGGCTCACATATGCTAATAATGAAATTCTGATCATCAAAATGTGAAACATTTTAATTAGAAAATAATTTTATAGAATTTGATTAGAGAGATGGATGTTGGAACTGGTAGCATCTAACACCAAGTAGCTGAGATGCTTTTTTCTGCTTGGTGATAATATAGTTATTAGAGTCTCTAACTCATCATTCCCTCTCTATTTTGTCAGTAGCAACGTATTTATAATGGTCTGAAGTGAGCAAATTTATCAATTTTGTACGTTTAAATATTCTTAGGGTGAGTTTCTAAAATGAGTTCTATGCACATAAGAATTTTCCATTGTGAACATATAGTTTCAGAAATAGGATTTTTCCAACTAATGGCCAATCAGAAAATGTTTGAATCTGCCTATGACCTGTAAGCCCTCACTTTGAATTGTTTAATCTTTTGAGTCTGAACCAATGTAAACTTCACATGCATTAATTTTTGTGTATGATGAAAGGAAAAGGTCCAATGTTATTACTGTGCACATGGATATTGTTTTCCCAACACCATTTATTGAAGATAGTATCATTTTCCCATTGTGTATCTTAGTGACAATGGGAAATGAATTATGTCTTCTTACAATGTATAAAACCAATGAAAGTTTGGTTTGGAGTGACACGAGTTCTCCTATGGCCACCATCACTATGACTGCATTGAGTCAGACTGCAAATGTATGTCTTATGCCTCCCTAAAACGTATAAAATCAAGTTGTAATCCAACCACTTTGGGCCCGTGTTCTCAGGACCCCTTGAGACTGTGCCTCAGGCCATCATCACTCCTACTTGGCTCAGAATAGACCTCTTTAAATATTAAAAAAGAAATCGAATTTTTGTTTCTTCTGTGTTAATTGAAAACCTCACTCTTTCCTCCTTTGCCCAGTGCTAAGTGGAGTGTTACACACAGTAGAACTTTAATTCTAACTCAGCTATTTAACTGTACTGTTTTCGCTACACAGACAAAACAAGTACATTAGAGAAAAGTTTAGAAGACATAAAGCCTAGTGAAAGCCAAAAGGTATCATCACATTTTTGTACAGTGTGCTGCACCAAGATAATATAATAGCTCTAGTTTATTTTTAATTCTTCTCATTTTGTGTGTGTGTGTGTGTGTGTGTGTGTGTGTGTGTGTGAAACCTTATTTATTTAAGAAGGCTGCTTCTTGGAGGAGAGAAAATCTGAAATCTGTTGGGCACTATAGGGGGTGCTATTGTGTACTACACAGGTTCCCATTACCCTGACCCTTGAATGTGCCACCTCTTCCAGAAATTAAAAACTCATTCTCCTAGTTGCTGGAAGTGGTGGCTGGCAGTTATCATTTGTGTCCTTCTCTTTGTTTGCCAATAACAGAAGGAAACAGCATTGCCCAAGATTACACCCCTGCCCGGGGCAACTCATATCCAATGAGTATTCAATGTCACCATCTTTGCCCCAATTTAGACCACTCTAGCGCAAGAGCTCTCTACAGGATCTGTGAAACTTTCGCTGCAACTATGTGGCACTCCAGCTCCTCTCTCTGTCCAGTTCTGTTGCCTTTATTTCCTCATGGCAATGATCCCGATAGGACACTTAGTAAATGCCCTACGTGCAAATTTCCATCTCACTGTTGACTTTCAGGTTAACCAACGTGTGGCAGACACACTTTAACAAGTGGAAAACAAATATTTGAAGAAATAAAATAAATAACAAAAACAACAAAAGCAACAGTAGTAATAGCTACTTTAAATGAGCCCTTTCTTTATGTCAGCTATAGTTCATTACTTTATAAAATCCTCAAAAAAGTTATTAAATAAATATTAATATTGATAGGGAAGGGGGCAGAGAAATTCTAAACAGAAAAGTGTGGGTCTCTGAAAAAACCTGGAATACATGGCTAGCATTGGCAAGGGCCAAGATACAACAAAAAGTATACAGCATATGTAGAGAATTAAACATAGTTTAGTATCAGTAGATGTAGTGTTAAAAATTGAGAGGGGTAAGATATGAGGCAGAAGGAACAAATAAATACCAAATCGTGTATACCCATGTAATGGAAAATCATAGATGAATCATGGGCTTATATAATCAAATGTACATTTAGGAAGATTTGTAGAGCTTCAATGTGGAACAGAAACCAGAAGGAGGCTATACTAGAGATAAGTATTCCAGTTAGATTGCAATAATCTCAGTGAGAGATGATGGCCTAGACTAGGGTAGACTAGCAAAGTTGGAAAGATATTAATGAATTCAGAATACTTAGGAGGTAGAACTGGTAGTGCTTGGTTATTTCTTGCCTATAGAGTTAGAGAGAAAAGGAGGAATAATGCCTGACTCCCAGATTTGAGACTTAATCAAATGCATGGATGTTGGTTCTTTATCCATTTACTGAGAATGGGCAAAAAAGAGGATAAAAATTAACCATAGGGAAATATAGAAGAGCCTGCTGATTCTCTGTCCTATATGTCCTCAGCCTATCTGAGTTAACTTCTCACTGTTGCAGATAGTCCCTATGCACACAGACAGCTTCCTCAAATGCCTATGTATTCTGACTTCCTTAAACTTTCATGCTCAGTCCACTCTCAGTGAGGACTGGAAGTGCTAGAGAATTAACACTACCAAGGGCTGTTGTAAAACAACTACACTACAAGGGGTGTGCAGATGACTGAGCTGAGAGAGGAAACTACTGGATGATGACAATAATGAAGATGGGTGATGATCAGCTGGAGTTGATCAAATATGATGAAAAAGAACCTGAGGAAGGAGAGGATGACAGAGAAAGCATCAATAGTGAAGATGACTCTCAAGCACATAGTACGACTTAGAAATCTTATCCCATTATTTCTTTACTTAGGTGCTTGTCTAAGATCAAACTTTTCATCAGATCTTTTCTCCTAGTGTCTTCAGCACATGCTCCCTGTTCTTCCTACCCTCATCCTTTCCATGTTCATTAGTTCATATTTCCTTGTGCCTCGTCCCATTCTCACTTCCTTTGATTCTCCTAATAATTATGCTGTCTTAACATGCAATTTTTGCTTTTATTTTTGGTACCTCTTTATAACTTAATAAAAAGGATGTAAAGTTTAATTTTTAATCAACAGTCTCCAGAATGATCTCTTGTTATGCATTCAGTACAGTTTAGTCCTGGAAATCATCATTGAATTAGAGGTATTTGTGTCATACCCTACATAAGAGTGCTGTGTGGGGTTGTTCAACACAAATGTAGCAATCTGTTTTTGTAAATAAGTTTTAGCATGTCAATCACAGCCTCTAGACAAATGATTAATGTAATAGTCTTAAGATTTGCTTTTTAAAGTTGATACCGTGGGTTATTTTTGTAAACAGCCTAATATTTGAGACTTTTTTTTCTCAAAATAAACAAGTCCTTATTAAGACGGGAATTTGGAGAAAGAAAGAGAAAACAAGACAAGAATGAAGGAAGAAATGAGAGAAGGAAAGAAGGAAGAAAGGAAGCAAGGAAGAAAACGTTTATCCAGCAATGGAATGGCAGAGGTTTCAGTAAAGATATTATAATGTGGCATTTGATGTCCTATTGAAATTCATTTCAACAAGTTTTGCATGGTCAAATTCCATTACTAAGCTTGCCTTCTTCCAGGGATATGTGTGTCTCATCTTCCATGGTGTCCTCACTGTAAGAAAACCTCACCTCACCTGCTTAATCATAGCACATTTCTAATTGATTTCTTCTTGCTCATTATTAGCATGAAACTGGTTTAGGTAAAATTAGAACTTTAAATAGATTGTTTATTGTATTTTATTGTTAATTACAAATAGAAAAAAAGGTAAAAAAGGCATAACTCTATATTCTTTAGGTAAAAAGTTAGTATTTAAAGCTTTGTATTATCTCATCTTTCCAACTAGACTGTGAATTATAAATAAGAATCGGTGTATTCTACTTATTTTAATAACCTACCATATATTGTTCACAGTAGTATCAGTGAGTAATATAAATTTCAATAATATTGTAAAGTCTATACTCATTCCAAATTTTTTACAAGTTACTGGCTAATGGTTCTTGCTATATTTTCTTCTAATTTGATCTTGAGATCTTTTTCAGGAGAGTGGCTACAAACTCTAGCCCTGTCTTAACTAGATGCTAGGGGATTTAGTAATGGATGGTTACAGCATTGCTGTTTCTGGATACTTCTTCATCCTGGCTCATGGCCTAATGCCTAAAGTGTCTGGCCAATTACCAGGTGTGTCCCTTTCGCTGGAAACTTGTTTATACTGGAAAATGGGCTTGCGTCTCTTGTCTGACTTGTGTTTGATTTATTCCTGTCAAGATAGCCACTCTCTAGGAGAGCCTTGACTGGAAAATAAGTTAGGTTCGGGTATGCTGGGAAAGTGAAACATAGAGGACACAACTTAACAAAATGCATGAAGCAACAGAAGCATTGTATTACTTACAAATCCCAGAAAGAAGAGGGTAGCATGCCTCACAAAGCCAATAGAAAAGGGAGAGCTGTTCAGGACATGTATGTTCAACCAGTGAGTGAAGAACAAGAAAGAAATAGCAAGGAACATATGGATCCAAGCCTTTGTTGGTTCAGGCTGTTACCCAGGCAGGGTTCCCATGAAGAGTTCTAACTGGTGGATTTAGAGCAAGCTGACACAAGTTCCATGCATTCATACTGTGACTGACAAGTGGTCATTGTGGCATATCTACACAGTTCATGTAGGGTTGGAGCATCAGTGGCGTGAGTTGATGAGGTTGTACCTATTTCAGAGGGAGATGGTTACCAGGAGGCACTTGTATAAGGCAGATATCTGGATCAACCACATTAAAATCCTGGGAAGAAGCAGAGAACTAGAAACTATGCCAAGCGTGACTAAGCCTGCTTATGATATGAGAAAGTTAAAGGACGTCTTTGCTTCACTTTTCACCGTGATTGTAAGTTTCCTGAGGCCTCCCCAGCTATGCAGAACTATGAATCGATTAAACCTCTTTCCTTGGTAAATTACCCAGTATCTGCTATTTCTTCATAAAAGCATGATAATGGACTAATACAGATGCTCAGTAGGCAGTGATTTGCATGCATGAAGGGGAAAGAATGAGGACATGGTGGTACAGGGGCCTCTATAGGTGCATGAGAATTTGGGGTAAATAGAAAAACTCCATTCTTCTCAAGTGAGTCTGATGTGTTTCTCTGTATCCTCACCTCTCTATACCAATTTTGGAATCACTGCTACGCCCATTTGCTTGTTTTTCCAAATATAACCATAAGGTAACAGGCAATCCCATTATTTTAAATTTCCATTATATTAAGCTGAACATTTTAAATAAATCAGAGTAGGTGATATTATAATTTCAATAAATACTCATTCCAAAGAAGAAAGGAATAAATAAAAGGAAAGAAAGAGTAGTATATTTGAGCTTGGGTGTGGGATTAGGCCTTGTGGCTTCGGATGTGTGACAAGCAATAGTACTCAAGATTAGGGGTAAGCAGTTTCAGTTCAGGTTAGGCTGCTAGGCAACTGTAGCAGTTGCAGCAGTTTGATGCAAAGTGAGGGAAACAAGAATCAGAGGTAAGTCAAGGGAAGGAGTTAACAGAAATAAAGAGAGAAACATGTTCCTAATATATAGCTGGACTCCTCCCAGGCATAAGAGTAGTGAGGAGATAGAAAAAGCCCAAATATGAAAGAGAACAAAAGTTTAAATAACCAATTCGGCATATTTACCTCTTCATAAGCAGGGAAGAGAGAGAAAGCTAATTCCTGATAATACTGTGCCCCCAAATGCACTGAGCTGTCAGAGGAGAATGAATATCCTGCCTGAATGGGGTTCAATGGTTAACAGAAGAGATATGGAGTGCCCACAGGAGTTGGATTATCATGCTGTATTGTTAGTTGAGGATGGGCTGAGAACAGACAGGACTTAATACCACAAGGTGGACAAATTTCCCAGAGCTAAGCAATGATAAAATATCCACTTATACCTAGTTTTCATATACAATGTTCAATAACATTGTAACAGTATTATTCACCGTATTTTTCCCTTTTATTCAATTAATCAACTGACTAAAGATTCACATCCTTTGCCATATAACGTTTCCATATTTATGCCAACTCTGTGGAACTTTTGAGACTCATAAATTTTTCCATTAGTATAAGCAGTTTAAGTTTTTCCACTTCCCACCCATTTTTATCTAAAAAGCTTAAAACATAATAAAATATTCAAATGATTTCCCACTGTCAACTAAGATAGTAAGGCTTCCCAAACTGGAGACAATATTTGACTGACAACTGATATAAAAAAATCTGAATCTTATATGTGAAAGGCAGCTTAAAGACATCATTTATTACGCATGAACATGTAGAATATTTGAATGATGGATTCATGGAAGATGAAGACTGCTTATACAAAAGTACATATGGTATGTGCAGAGTACGCCTAGAGAAGCATTGCCCAAATTCCTTTTTTTTCAGAGCACTAGTATTTTGTTATGTTTGTGTCTTTGATTATGATGAAATATCAATAGTATCTCCAAGAGAAAAATATTTTCATGGTTAAATAAATGTTACTTGCTACACAAATTATCTCCCTTTTTGAGAATCACAATTTACTACAATAAATTATAATAATAGGACTTCTTAGACATCTTGCAGCAAAGAAACCTGTTTATCTTTGAGCAGTCACTTCCCCAAATTCCTCTCCATAGAACACTTTTTAACAGAAAATGTATTGTGGCTAACATTGATGGGGACATACTCAACATATGTGCTCCCCTCCTCTTTCTTCTATGCTAGTAAAGGCTACCTTCCATTAACAAGGTAGAAAATGCTAATTACTACCTTTCCCGCTTTTTTTTTTTTTTTTCTACTAAGGCATGGGCCAGTGGGCGTGGCCTGATTTTGACAAAGAGGGTTTGAAGATGAGTATGCAGTTGGCTTCAGGAAAGGAAATTTTCTCTCTAACAAATACTGACACATAATAGAAAATACACCCCCTTCCATTGATAATGCTTTTTGTCTACCTGTGACATTTGGATTTTCTGCAGTTATTTTGTGCTTATGAAGAAAAACATAATTAATGTGTGAGAGACAGGAAACCAGAATTGGAAAGAATTTGAGTCCTTCGTGTCATTGACTTCTTAATTAACCATTTTAGGAGTTGCCTACCTCACGACTTCTTGTTATATATGATAAATTGTTTTTTGTTTAAGTCATAATTATTTGTGTTAGTTGATCCTTACAGCCTAAATCATTCTAACTGACGCACATATTAAAATCCCAAACATATTTTGGGAAATACTGGCTATAGGGAGCTATAAGGCAGCCAAGACTCCATAATATTTTCTGCATTACAGCTCTGCATTGTTTACTAAGGGAAATATTTATTAAGATATAACACGTCATGTTTTACACCATACCCAAGAAAAAAAAATCTCTAAGTGGTTTGGAAATCAAAATGTAAAAATATAGAACCAAACAAGAACCTGGGAAATATGGGTGACTTATTCTACAAACTAAATATAGTTTAAAATTTCTCCCATTAACTGGGTATAGGCAAAAACTTTCAGACTATGACTTCAAATGGTTGATTTGTGGGAGAAGGTCAGGGAAGTGAGGAGTGATTTACAGAAAACAATTATAGTGGAATGTTGAAGGGTGTTATATTTGCTGGTGGAAATGTTGTTATAAGAAAATTGATTTTGAGATCTATATCTGTTAGATGAAGAAACAAAAAGAATAATGGAAAGTGGAATAGTGAAAAGAAGGAAAAAGAAGAGATATTAAAAAGTAATAATAATAAAAAAGAAGGGGACAGTCCTGGTAGCTCACATGTATAATTGCAGCACTTTGGGAGGTCGTGGTGGGAGGATCACTTAAGATCAGGAGTTCGAGACCAGCCTGGCCAACACGGTGAAACCCCACTTCTACTAAAAATACAAAAATTAGCTGGGCGTGGTGGCGCATGCCTTTAATCCCAGCTACACGGGAGGCTGAGGCAAGAGAATTTCTTGAACCTGGGAGGCGGAGGTTGCAGTGAGCCGAGATGGGCCTCACGCACTCCAGCCCAGGTGACACAGCGAGACTCTGTCTCAAAAAATAAATTGAAAAATAAATAAATAAATACATACATACATAAGAAAAGGAGGAGTAATGATAAAATGAAATTCAATTTAATGTATTAAGAAACTACTATTCGGAAAACACTATGTCACCTGTATAGATAATTAAAAGATGTAAAAGTAACAGTCCCTGCCTTATAAAGTGCTTTTGTTCTACTGAAAGACACCAATACGAAACATATTCTGAAAGGTAGACTTTGTAAGTATTACCATTGAGGTGCAAATAATTCAGCGAGAATGGGAAAGGGAGAAAGTAGGCTATCTGAGAGGATTTGTAGAAGGTTTAGGGGTTTAGACGGACCTTATATGCCTCAACAACAGCTATGGGTTCAGGGGGAAAAAATAGTATATCCTTAAAAAGGATTTTTCTTTTTAAATCAGAGGTATTTAAACAGAAAGGAGGCAACTTTTTTAATAAAAAAATGGCAAGATGACCAATATGGCAGAAATAGCGTTTCAATGAAAGGGGATGCATGGTTGGAGTTTGGGAATGTAATACTGGAAATACACATACAGGCCTATCCATGGACATTATGTTACATGAAGTAAGCAGAAACATAAACACTGCATGTTCTCACTCATACATGGAAGCTAAAAAGTGTTCATCTCATAGAAGTGAAAAGCAGAACCGAGGATAATAGAAAAGAGTAGCGGATGGGAGGAATAGAGAGAGATTTGTTAAAGGATGTAAAATTACAGCTAGTAGAATAAATAAGTTCTAGTGTTCTACAGGACTGTAGCATGACTATAGTTAACAATAATATATTGTGTAGTTTAAGTAGCTAGAAGGAATATATTGAATGTTCCCAACACAAATAAATGATAAATACTTGAGATGAAGGGTATGCTAACTACCTTGATCTGCTCACTATACATTGTAGGTATCAAAACATCACTATGCATCCCATGAATATGTACAGATATTATTTGTTAACTGAAATATAAAATAAAATAAATGACAATTATAATACTATTAGAAGAAATCTTGGAATAATTTATCTAAAACCTCGGAATGGAGAAAACCTTCCAAGTTATGACTTGAAATCCAAGAGCTATGATAGATTGATAATTAAACTGCAATCACCGACTTAAGATGTTTGACTTAATTTTTGAGTTTATTTTGGTGCAAAAGTGATATGTGTTCAGTCGAAACTGTGCCTCTATTGCAATGCTGGGTAGTGGCAGTGAGTAGTGGCTCTCAGCCACGCATTTTTTTACTTACTCTATTTTACATTTACAATGAGTTTATTATGACATAATTCCACTTTATGTTTTTTTAAAATGTAGTTATGTGAGATCAATAGAAGCCCAAAGACTAGCATCCTGGAATATACTCATGTAACAAATCTGTACATACACCCATTGAATTTAACATTTAAAAATAAATAAGTATGTAGTAATGACTAAAAAACCCATAACCAGACTTCAAATACAGGTACCTGGCAGGAAAAATATTTGCAGTTCATAGAATAAAGAACTAATTTCTCTAATATATAAATAGCTCCAAAATCAAAAATAAAAAAGAACAATGACCTATTGGAAAATAGGCAAAGAACAAGAAAAAAACAATTCTTGAAAAAATAAATACAGATAACTCTCAAATTTACTAATAGTTGTTCAACCAAACTTATGGTAAAATAAATAGAAATAAAACAATATTGAAGTAGCATGTTTTTCCTTATAAGACACTAAAATATTCTAAAAGTTTGATAACACACTCTGTTGCTTAGACTGTGGGGAAACTGACACTTGAATATTGCTGATTGGAATGTAAACCAATATAAGACTTGGCAATAATTATCGAAAGTACCAATTCATATATCCTTTGATAGAGCTTTTCTACTTCAGGAATATTTTTGCACATTTCAGTAGCACACACACAAAATGAAATGTATGCAGAATGATTCATCGCGGCTTTGTTTGTAAGAGCAACATATCAGAAATAATATACACTTCCAGCAAAGAGAACTCTTTACGTTATAGCATGTGTGTACAATGGAATATTATTTATCTGTAATAAAAGAATGAACAGGCTCTAAATATACTGTTTAGAAAATAATGCTAAAAGATATTAAGAGAAAAAACAATGTACAAATCAATGTATGGATAAACTCTTCTGTGTAAAAAATGAGAATATATTACAATTTTTTTGTATGTACAATTACCTTATGGCAGAATACAAAATAAATTAATAAAAATCGTCATTTGTGTGTAATGGGAGGTAGAGTGAAACTGAGTAGATGTGAGATGAAGGTGGCAAGGAGAGTTTTATTGTGTATCTTGCATTTTTTATTTGAACCAAGGGTGTTTATTAGCTATTCGAAGTTTTTAAAAGAATAAAACTTCTGATATACTCTATATAAAATTATGACAATGTGATTTTGAACTTATGTACATACAGGCATGATAATACTGTTAACAAAGAGAAAAAAATGGACAGCAAAATTTGGAATATTTAGAGAAAAGCTGACTGAGTTAGGTTTTGAATATGTAGGTGGGAGGTACCTAGGCCTATATGTACATGGAGATGCCCAGCAAACTGGACTGTGAGAAATAGGTGTCTCAGGAGATTTTAATTTGAGGGGGAAATAAAAGTATAAATGCAGAAAAGAAACAATTGCCAGTGTTTGTTATCTCAGTCAATATTGCCTAGACGTAATTGGTGACGCCATTTGGAATCATGAGGCTATTTGAATAAAATCTTTTCAGAGGCATTAGTAGGTGAATCCCATGAGACCTTACTATAAATCAGAGGTTGTCTTAAGGGCAGTTCCACAGTTTCTCACATACGTGATTGACAGGATAGTTTAACTTAGGTTTCCAGGTCAAATTTTAAATATTTGGAGATAATGAAAGATCCCCTTTACAGACAAACAAAATAAAAATTGTTAGTTTATTGGTTTTCCTCTTTGATCCTTCCTTTCTTGGATTCACAGCAAATTATAAACACCAGGGCAAGCATTTTATAGATATACAAGAACACAAAACATTTACAATACATCAATCCCCTTCAGAAATAGCTATTTAAGGTTTAAAACACCTGTCAACCACATATACTCAGTAGTGTATTAGTAATTAATCATGGAAACCTTACATTAAAAGTGTATATGTGAATGTGTATATTAGTCTTCTATTGCTGCATCACAAATTGCTATAATCTTAGCAGCTTAATACAACACAAATGTATTATCTTCTGTGGGTCAGATGCCTGAGTATGAGTTCCCTGGTCCCAATACTAAGGGTCTCACTACAGTGCATTCAGCATGTTGCCTGAGGCTGCGATCTCATCTGAGTCTTAGTGTCCTCTTCCACTAGTTGATTGCAGAATTCACTTCTTTATGGTTGTAGGACTGAGGCTCTTATCTTCTAGGGGCTTCCTATTGTTCCCTTCCGTGTGACTCTCCCAACAACGTGACAGTTTTATTCTTCAAGATCAACAAAAGAATGTCTACTCCTTCTTCTGTCTTTGACTGGCTCACCTGATAACATAAGGCTCACACAGTGTAATTTCTCTTTTGATTAATAAAAGTCAACTGATTAAACAGCTTAATAACATCTTCAAAACCCCTTTTCCATGCAGAGTAACACAATCATAGGAATGATACTCCATTACATTCATAGTTTCCACCAACATTTAAAAGAAGGTGACTACATAATGTGTGTACCACTGGGGAAAGGAATCTTGAGGATCATCTTAGAATTCTGCATACCACAGTGTGTGTGTGTTCTGTGTGTGTTCTTTGTGTGTGTGTGTCCAAGCATGCACAATCATACTCATGCACAGGCAATTGGTTTTGGAAAATGGTAAAACTATAGGGCATATTTGTATCATTTTTGCAAACGTTCCAGGTTTTTGTCAGATATTGTGAGATGTTTCTTTTGTTTGTTTGTTTGTTTTTTTCTGACAGAGTCTTGCTCTGTCACCCAGGCAGGAGTGCAGTGGTAGGTTCTTGGCTCACTGCAACCTCTGCCTCAAGGTTTCAAGTGATTCTCATGCCTCAGCCTCCTAAGTAGCTGGGACAACAGATGTGCACTGCCAAGTCCAGCTAATTTTTGTATTTTTAATAGAGATGAGTTTTTGCCATGTTGGCTAGGCTGGTCTCAAGCTCCTGGCCTCAAGTGATCCACCCATCTAGGTCTTGCAAAGTGTTGGGATTACAGCCGTGAGCAACAGCACCTATTTTTTTTTTTTTGAGGTTTTTAATGGTCAATGTAGTTCTCACTTCACTTGTCATTTTTCCTCACAGAATCCTTTTTGATTGGCACATATACAGTTTAATGTAACACATAACCAAAACATTTTAGCATACTTAGTGGTACACTAGAGGCCAGAAAGTGTTAAAGTGTTAAAGGATAAGGCCTACATTATAGTTAGAAGTTTTTTTATAACTCTTTCTACTTAATATTTCTCATCTTTGAACTTCGTTGGTAAAGTTAAGCAGTGGATTAAGGGGAGAACGTTCAATGATTTCTGGCCACAGTCTGGTTGAATAGTACATTGAGGATGTATGAGGAAATGAATATAGTTGTGAAGTAGTTATGAAGCAGTACTAAAATCATCAATTATATCTTATACATATAATGTCTGTGGGACACCAGTGGAGGAACTACAGGAGCTCTGTACATAGTCTTGCTGGCCTTGAATAGTCAAGATAATTAAAAATGAGTGAGTTGACAAGTGTTCTTCATATAGTTTGAATTTGAACTGCAGTCTATATATTAATGAAACTTTATATGAATATGATTCTGAGTGCCACTGATAGAATTATGAATATGTAATCATTAGTTTCATTTTGGTGCACTCTAATTTGATTTTCATCTTCAGAGGTTATAAATAAATGTCTTCTTGTATGAAAATTCATGCAAAGCCAAATACCAAAAGAAAGTATCATGTAATTTCATAATTTTATTTCATTCATTATGTTGTATGTATAATTAAATATGATCATGCTATTTTATTTGTATATATAGACAAATTTTTTCATGGTTTTTAATAATCATATTTCCGGCCTATGAGAAAATAAAAGAAAATTGAAATGCTAGAGTGTTTTCAAATTATTCATTGTACAGAGACTGGGAACTGATTAGAGCATAATCTAAGCAATTCTTCTGCAAAATTTTATAGCAGATGACCTTTAATTAGTGTAAAGATATTCTCTCTATTTTATATTTATTCACTTCTCTTACTGGGCAGTAGATGTCTGCTGTGAAGCATAAATGGTTTTTTTTTTTGTCCTAATCCCTATGATATGACATGATTAATGAGATAAAATTCCCATTTGGAGTTTCCTACCAATCAATAGGCAGATGGGCAATAGTGGGTGTCGAACAAGACAGCAGGAGATGCTTAAGCTCTTGTTGCTTTCATAAAGAAAAAAATATTTGGAGAAATTTATTTAAAGCTACAGTCAACATTTTCTGTACCGTCTTTTATATCATATATCTTTTCACTTGAGTTGTAGGTGTCTGAAGCATAAATATTATTGTTCCAAGTGAAGTTTATGGTGTATATATATACTCATAGTGGCTAAAAAAATTAAAACGGCAAACAGGAGAATTTCCAACACTTCGCTCTTTGAGTAAAGATTGCATAGTTGTTAATATGTGAATGAATAGAACTATATATACAGTGCTTTAGTAGACTCTTTTCAATTTTTTATTTTTAATATTTGTGGGTACATAGTAGGTATATATTTTATAGGGTACAGGGAATGTTTTGATACAGGTATGCATGGTATAAGAATCATATGTATAATGGGGTAGGCATCTCCTCAAGCATGTATCCCTTGTGTTACAAACAATGCAATTATAATCTTTTAGTTAAGATTCTTACATATCAAAATAAATGTTGGTAGACTGTAGCAGTTAATCTTCCATCTACAATATGGTTGCATATGAGACAAACTACCTGACATGTAGATTGTGGCCTGCATGAACATATGCCAGAGATATCTCTCTTTTTCATTCTTTTACAAAAGGATGAAAAGAAACCCCGAATTTGAAAAACTCCTTTAGTATTATATTATTGCATATTGTGCACACCTGGCAGAATGTAGACTTATTTGCAAAGCTCTTTATCTCTTTTTATTTTACACCTGAGGCTATGTACCACAAAATCTTTTTTTCATCTCGACATTATTTAATAAGTGGCACATAAAAAGAAAGGAAAAAAGACCATTCTCTGAATTCTGTCAGTGAAGAGCACCTGTAGTAAAAGCATGAAGTATGAACTTAGGGCTTGGTCAAATAATAGACAATTTCAGAATGAATTTATAAGGTCCCTAGAGAGAATAGCAAATTTTATTACACAAGTTTATTTTAAAGAATTACCCACATACATTATGAAGTCTTTCAAAAGTTAAAATTCAACAGATACTAGTGTTACGCAGATAAGAAACAAAGGGGGTAGGTGCAACTTACATCATTAAAATTTTCTAAAAATAATTATGATTTATATAGAGTTTCTCCTGAGCACTATAGAATGACTATAATTACTCTAAAAGCAGACCGACGGTGGAGAAAGCCACTGAGCTCATTTGACAAAAAAACTTAAAGTCCAATGTGCCAACTTTACTCTTCTCTGTCATTAATATTCCCCATGTGCCCTAAAAGAGGACCATCCTAGTTCTTTCCGTATAAAGACATTCAAGAAACATTTGCTTCTGTATCATGTGGAGACTGTTACTGGTCTTATGTATATTCTCACTATTCAGAAACGTCCATATTGTGTTTTTGCCCCTTTATACACATGGTCCATGTCTTCTTTTATAATGAAAAAGAAATTAATTGGCTTTATTGTATCTTCAAATTTAAAAATACAGAGATAACGGTAAATACATTAGTGTAGAAAAAGTTCTATTGTCTGATCTGCTCCATTTCCCTGCTTAAGCATTATTGATAACTACGATACATTTTCTTGGTTCTTTCTCGGTTTTTCTGCAGCGTCTCCAGGAAGAATGTTCTTCTATCGGGTTGGTGCAAAAGTAATTGCAGTTTTTGCCATTAAAAGTAATGGTTGAAAAGTGCAATTACTTTAGCACCAACCTAATAGCATACTATTATACAACAGTCGACTCTTCAGCAACACACTAGAGATCTTTGTATGACAAAGTGTCTGTCCATGATAGCGGTCCTCTCCCTTTAGCAGATTCTCAATTCCAAACACATATATACAGTATTTTTACAAATTCCTTACAATAATGATAAGGACAGGTTTTATTTTTCCTTCCTTGCTCCTAGACTTATTGCACCCTATTAAACTGGAAAGAGAACTGTGATTTTCATGTAATTTTGAATTCTTATTATCTAACATATTTTAAAGAAGGATATCTCTATTTATGCTTGATAATTTTTTCTCAAGTAAGAGCTCTTGTATGTAAATCAACCTTTTAGTTTAACATTGAAGTTTAGAGTTGAATCCACTTCTTTGGACTGAAGTTAATGCAATCTTGATTTTGATACATAATTTGGTTCATAAAATTAAAATATTTTGTTACACATCAGATTGGTTTTAATCAACATTGAAAAGGAAATGTAACAACACCCCTACAAGTGATAGCATATATTTTATGAAACGTCTTAAGGTAACATTTCAAAGAGACAATGCCGGAAACCAATAGCGAAATTAGTTTGCTCATCATATTAAACTATAATAATATTTTCTCAAGTTAGAAGCGTACTTACAGCCTATTAAAACATCCATTATTTTTATGCAAACTATATCCTGTGGGCCAAATCCAGTCTGTTGACTGTATTTGTAAATAAAATTTTGTTGAAACATAACCATGTATTTATATCGTCTATGGTGATTTTGCACTACAATGGCAGCGTCATATTGTAGCCAAGACTGCATGGCCCACAATGCTAAAAATATTTGCTACCTAACCAATTACAGAAAATGTTTACTGACTCCTGTACTAACAGTCCTTCTTTATGCTGAAACTTTGTGACAGCATAAGTGAACCTGGAGGACATGATATTAAGTGAATTAAGCCAGGAACAAAAATGTAAATACTGCATAATCTCCTTTATAAATGGGATCAAAAAAGTTGAACTCATAGAAGTAGGGAGTATGATGGTAGTTACCAGAGGCTGGGGGAGGGGAGTGGTTAGAGAAAGAAAAGATGTTGATCAAAGGTACAGAATTTTAGTTAGACAGATGGAATAAGCTTTAGTGATCTATTGCACAGAATGGTGACTATAATAATAACGTACTGTGTATTTCAAAATTACTAGAAGAGTAGATTTAAATGTTTTCACAACCAAACATGATAAGTATGTTGTATGGTTTGGTTCTGTGTCCCCACCCAAATCTCACCTTGAATTGTAATCTCCATAATCCCCAAGTGTCAAGGGTGGGACTGGGCGGGGGTAATTGGGTTATGGGGTGGTTTCTCCCATGCTTTTCTCATGATAGTGAGTGAGTCTCATGAGATCTGATGGTTTTATAAGCATCTGGCATTCCCCCTGCTTGTACTCACTTCATCTGCCAACTTATGAAGAAGGTGCTTGCTTCCCCTTTGCCTTCTGCTATATTGTATGTTTCCTGAGGCCTCCCCAGCAATGCAGAACTGTGAGTAAATGAAACCTCTGTCCTTTATAAATTACCCAGTCTTGGGTATTTCTTTCTAGCAGTGTGAGAATGAACTACCATGGTATTTGAGGTCCTGGATTTATTAATTAGCTTGACTTAATCATTCCATAATGTAAACCTAATGTACACATCACATTATAACAATGTAAAGATCACATTGTACCTCATAAAAATATAACATATAAAATTATTATTTGTCAATTGAGAAGAAAAAATAAACAAATGAGGTTCTATAATTGTCCAGCTTACTCAAAATAACTCATTAAAAAAGAGACTTCATTAAAAACACAAAATTATTTACTCATCTTTTCTCGCTCCAATTTACAGTTGGTGAAAAATTCAGTTATCTTTCACTTGCTAAGAAAATATACTTTCTAATGCCTCCATTAGCTTGTATTTGACAGATGGTTAATGTGTTCTTGAGAAATATACCAATCCATTTCCTCTCCTTCTTGAATTTCTCTTCAAAAGGACCTAGGTACAAAATACTTACCTGTTTCCATTTTTGTCCCCACCCCCACCAATTATTTTATTTGAAAGAAGCCAGGGAAAGCCATTGTGAAAAGACCAGTTCCTCTGCCATTCTTTTGTAAACAAGACCAATTGAGCAACTTTTCAAAGGAAGTGCCTAGCATTCTATGGATTTTTCAGATAAATGTATACACACAGGAAGACACATACTTCAGATGCACAGATACACTTCACAGTCACACTTATATAAACTACAAGGTGTCAGTAAAACAGTTGCAATTGTCTCTCAAGCATAACCAACTTGTCTATTCATACCAAACAGAAGCTTCTGAGGGCTTCTGGGGCTCTCAGTACCTTCCTACATATTTGCCTGGACTGAGGTTGCTGTTTTTTGGATCAACTTGAACAAAAAGAGGAGATACTAATGGTATATAGCTACTCCAGGATTGTCAAAAGCAGCCTATTACATGCAGGAGTTTGCCTACAATACTAAAAAAAGATGATAAAAGGAAAGTAAAAAGAACACACACATTTTTGGAAGTGATCTTTTGGAAACAATTAATTTAATTGGAGAAATAAAAAATATATGCATACTGCAACCGCCTAAACACTTATGAATTTGTTTTTATAGATGAAATCAGTGTTTTCCCCCAACAGTTATGGACTAGTTGGAGAAACAGATCAGAGGTAACAATTAAACACATGGGAAAAATAAGTTTAGGCATTATATAAAGAAGACTAGCTTGTTAAAATGAAAAAGGACCAAGTAGCATTGAAATAAAGGTATTCTTTTTAATTTGAATTATTTTATCATGGTAAAATTTGTTTAGCATTAAATATATCATCTTAACTTTTTTTTTTTTTTTGAGATGGAGTCTCGCTTTGTTGCCCAGGCTGGAGTGCAGTGGCTCAATCACGGCTCACAGCAAGCTCCGCCTCCCTAGTTCACGCCATTCTCCTGCCTCAGCCTCTGGAGTAGCTAGGACTACAGGTGCCCGCCACCACGCCTGGCTAATTTTTTTTATTTTTCAGTAGAGACAGGGTTTCACGGTGGTCTCGATCTCCTGACCTTCTGATCTACCCACCTCGGCCTCCCAAAGTGCTGGGATTACAGGTGTGAGTCACCACACCTGACCCGTCTTAACTATTTTTAAGTGTACAGTTCAGTGGTATTAAGCATGTTCACATTTTTGTGCAACCATCACAACACAGCAATCCATCTCTGGAAAATTGCATCTTCTCAAGTTGAAACTCTATACCCATTAAACACAATCTCCCCATTCCCACCTCTTCCAGCCACCATGCTATTTACTGACTCTACGAGTTCAACTGGTATAAATGAAACCACACATTATTTGCCTTTTTCTGTCTAGTTTATTCCACTAGCATAATGTCCTCAAAGGTTCATTCATGTTGTGCCATGTCAGAATTATTTCCTTTTAAGGATGAACAGTATCGATTGGAATTGTTTTTTTAATTCCAACTTTTATTGTAGGTTCAGAGAGTATGTGTGCAGATTTGCTACCGTGGTACATTGCATGTCTTAGGGATTTGAGGTGCAGATTATTTCATCACCCAGGTAATAAGCATAGTAACCTATAGGTAGTGTTTCAATCCTCACCCTCCTACCACCCACCATCCTCAGTAGATCCCCAGTGTCCATTGTTCCCTTCTTTGTGTTCACATCTACTCAATGTTTAGTTCATAATTATAAGTGAAAATGTGTGGTGTTTGGCTTCCTATTCTTGCTGACTCAAATGGTCAAATGGTACTTCTGTGTTAAGTTATTTGAGAAATCCCCAAACTACTTTCCAAAGGGGATGAACTAATTTACATTTTCACCAGCAGTGTATAACCATTCCCTTTTCTCTGCAACCTCCCCGAAATCTGTTTTGTTTTTGTTTTGGTTTTTGGTTTTTTTTGACTTTTTAATGATAGCCATTCTGACTGGTGTGAGATGGTATCTCACTGTGGTTTTGATTCGCAATTCCCTTATGCTTATTGATTTAGTACACTTTTTCATATGTTTGTTTGCTGTGCCTATGTCTTCTTTTAGAATTGTCTGTTCATGCCCTTTGCCCAATTCATAATGAGATTGTTTATTTGTTGCTTATTGATTTGCTTAAGTTCCTTATAGATTCTGGATATCAGACATTTGTCAGAAGCATAGTTTGCAAATATTTTCTTCCATTCCGTAGGTTGGTAAATTCCTTTGGGCAATATGGCCCTTTTAACAATATTAATTCTTCCTATCCACGCAGATGGCTTCCCTGATTAGCTGTATTCCTAGGTATTTTGCTCTTTTGTGGCTATTGTTAATGAAATTACATTCTTAATGTGGCTCTCAGCTTGAATGTCATTGATGTATAGAAATGCTAGTGATTTTTGTACTTAGATTTAATATCCTGAAATCATGCTAGAATTGTTTATTGGTTCTAAAAGCCTTTGGGTTGAGTTCTTAGCCCTTTCTAAGTGTAGAATCACATCTTCAGTGGAGAGAGATAGTTTGACTTATTTTCATATTTTAATGCTTTTTGTTTTCTTCTCTTGCTTGACTGCTTTGTCTAGGATTTCAAGTACTATATTTAATGGGAGTGGTGATAGAGGACTTCCTTGTCTTGTCGTAGTTCTCAAGATGAATACTTCCAGCTTTTGCCAATTCAGTATGACATTGGCAGTCAGTTTGTCATAGGCAACTCTTATTATTTTCAGGTATGTTCCTTTGATGCCTAATCTTTTGAGGGTTTTTAATATGAAGTAATGCTGAATTTTATTTTATTGAAATCCTTCTCTGCATCTACTGAGATGATTATGTGCTTATTGGTTTTAGTTCCATTTATACAATGAATCAGATTCATTGATTTGGAGCAACCTTGCCTCCCAGGGAAAAAGGCGACTTGATTGTGGTGGATTAACTTTTTGGTTTAGTTTCCTAGGATTTTTTGATATTTTTTTCATCTATGTTCATCTAGAATATTGGCCTAAGGTTTTCTTTTGTCAGTTTTGGTATCAAACTGTTTCTCAGTTTTGGTATGAAACTTCTAGGTTTGGGTGTCAGACTGTTCCCGGCCTCCTAAAATAAGTTTATGAGGAGTCTTTCTTCCTTGATTTTTTGGAATAGTTTTAGCAAGGTTGGTAACTGGCTCTTTTTCATACATGTGGTAGAATTAGACTGTAAGTCTGACTGTTCCAGGGTTTTTCATAGTTGATAGATTTTTAAAATTACTTACTCTATTTTGGAACTTGTTATTGATCTGTTAAGTATTTCAATTTACACCTGTTTCAATCTTCGGAAGTTGTATGCTTTCAGGAATGTATCCATTTCTGCTAGGTTTTCTAGTTTATATGTATAGAAGTATTTGTGATAATTTCTGAGGGTCGTTTGTATTTCTATGGGGTTGGTGGTCATTTCTGATTGTGAATATTCTCACTTATTTTTCTATATTATTCTAACTGGTGGTCTATCAATCTTATTTATTCTTTCAAATAATCAGCTTTTTGTTTGGTTGATCATTTGTATGGTTTTTCACATCTCAATTTAATTAAGTTCTGTTCTTATTTTGGTTATCTCTTTTCTTCTGCAGCTTTCAGGTTTGTTTTCTTCTGTATTTCTTGTTCCTCTAGGCATGACGTGAGGTTTTTAACTTGAGATATTTCCAACTTTGCTGTTGGGTGTTTAATGCTGTAAACTTTCCTTTTAACACTGAATCTCCTGTAGATTCTGCTATGATGTAACTTTATTTTCATTGGTTTCAAATAATTTTTTGATTCCTACCTTAATTTCATTGTTTATCCAAAAGTCATTTAGGTGCAGATTAGTTACTTTCTATGTAAGTGCAGTTGATATGATTCTGGTTCTTTTGAAATTGTTAAGAATTACTTTTTGGCTTAGTGCATGGTCAATTTTTTAGTATGTACCATGTGCATATGAGAAAAATGTATATTCTGTTGTTACTGCATGGGGTGCTCTGTGGACGTCTGTTAGGTCCATTTGGTCTAGGTCCCGAATAGCTTTGTTAGTTTTCTGCCTTGATCTGTCTAATACTGTCAGTGGCATATTAACATCTCCCAATATTATTATATGGCTGTTTAAGTCTCTTCATAGGTCTCTAAGAAACTGTTTTATAAATCTAGGTGTTCCAGTGTTGATTGTATATATATTTAGGATAGTTAAGTCTTCTTGTTGAATTGAATACTTTATCATTATGTAATTCCCTTCAGTTTTCTTTCTGATTGATGTTGGTTTAATGTCTGTTTTATCTGAAATAAGAATAGAAACTCCTGCTTTTTGTTGTTTTCTATTTGCTTGATAGATTTTTCTCCACCCATCTACATTAGGTCTATCAGTGTCATTGCATGTAAGATAGTTTTCTTGAAGGTAACATAAATTTGGGTCGTGTCTCTTTATCCAACTTACCGCTCTGTGCCTTTTAAGTGGGGGCATTTAGTCCTTTATATTGAAGGTTAATGTTATTATGTGCAGATTTGACCTTGTCACCATGTTGTGAACTGTTTGTTATGTGGATTTGATTGTGTCATTCCTTTATAGTGTTAACAATCTATGTCCTTTATATATGTGTGTGTGTTGGGGGGGGGTGTTTGTCGTTGTCTGGTAATGGTTTTTTGTTTCCAAGTTTTTCACTCCCTTAAGGACGTCTTCTAAGATAGGTCTGGTGATAATAAATTCCCTTAGCATTTGTTTGTCTTACTTTACTTATGAAGCTTAGTTTGTCTGGATATGTTTTTTGGTTGGAAATTCTTTTTTTAAAAACTGGTGAATGTAGACCCCTAATCTCTTCTGCCTTGCAAGGTTTCTGCTGAGAGGTTCACTGTTATCCGGATGGGGTTGCTTTTTTAGGTGACATTCTCTTTATCTCTAGTTACCTTTAATTTTTTTGCATTTATCTTGGAGAATCTGATGATTATGTGTCTTGCAGATAGACACCTTGTTTAGTATCTCACAAGGATTCTCTGCATTTCCTGAATTTTAATGCTGACCTCTCTAGCAAAGTAGGTCAAATTTTTGTGGACAATATCCTCAAATATGTTTTCCAAGTTGCTTGCTGTCTTTCCCTCTTAGAGATGCCTTTGAGTCTTAGGTTTTGTCTGTCTATATAAACCCATATTTCTTGGAAGTTTTGTTTATATTTTATTATTTTTTTAAAATTTTTGTCTGACTGAGTTAATATGAAGAACTGGTCTGAGAACTCTGAGATTCTTTAACCAGCTTTGCTTATTTTTATGTTAATACTTCCAATTGAATTATTAATTCCTGCAGGAAAATTTTCAGCTCTGTCAGGTCAGTTTAGCTCTTTTTTAGAATAGCTATTTCACCTTTCATCTTTTCTATCATATTACTTGGCTCCTTAATTCCTTGGATTGCCTTTCAACTTTCTGCTGAATCTTGATGATCCATGATGCCATTCAGATTCTGAATTCTATGTCAACCTTTTTCAGCCTGGTTAAGAACCGTTTCAGAAGAGCTAGTGTCATCATTTGGTCAAAAGTCATGGTGGCTTTCTGAGTTACCAGAGTTTTTGCACTGGTTGTTTCTCATATGTGTGGGCTGATGTTCCTTTAAACTCTGAAGTTGCTCTCCTTTGGATGGGGCTTTTTGCTTTTATATTGTTTAACAATTATTGTTATATCAATATATAAGCAAATAATATATTGTTTGCTAATCTATTGTTTGATATAAAAGCAAACAGCCCCATCAGGGTTCCACTGTGGTATAAATTGGGTTCAGTTGACTGGATTTGATTCTGCAGGATTTCAGGAAGCCAAGGCTAAACTTAGCACTCCTGGGCTGCATGCTCTAACACTTGGGTGGCTGGGACCAGGCCCATGGCTTTGTTCTCTGTCTCCTTGAAGCTAAGTATCTAATGTTCAGGAGGGATGAAGGTGTTTCCAGTCTATCAGTAACAACACTCTGATGTGGGGGTGATAGGAAAACAATTTCATTGGGTCAGTGGCTGTGAGGTCTGTACTCACATGTGCACGTCAGCCGTGGTTAAGTGGCAGCATGGCATAGTCCATGTGCACATGTACACTGGCAGCAGTGGAGTGTCAGTGGTGCAGTGTGGCAGCAGCTTTGCCTGGGTCTGCTTTCGTGTGTGCATCAGTGATGGCATGGGGCTGGTGTTCATGTGCATGCACACACCAGTGGGTGTGGTGGCAAGTTTCATGTGTGTGTGCCCACTGATGGCAGCTAGGCAGCAAGGTCTGTGTGTGTGCTTGTACCAGCAAAGCAGTGGGGGTATGTTGGGGGTGAGTGTCCATGGGGGCCCTTCTGTGGAAGGTCTCTGATGATTAGGTGAAACCTGCCCGTAAAGGAGCTGTGGAAGTGGTAGTCACCACTTCCAGGGCTAAAGTGCCCTGGTTGGGCATGTGAGGGTGCACTGCAAGTGAGTGTAACCATACAGGGACCTTGGGAAAGGGCAACAGACAGAGGAATGGTCAGGTCAGACTGGCTCTGTTCGTGGGCAAGATAGTCAGGTTCTGTATAGATTCCAAAATTAACAAAGTCCAAAGGGGTGGTGAGTGTTATAGGATAAGCATCCTTGGCTGTGCTCCATTGCAGCGATTCCTATTCTAAACTCTCTGGTCCCTGCATGGACTGAGGTCTCATTTCCTGCCTATTTTCCAAGCAGTTCTCCCTGCCAGCTCAAATGTCTGTGGGGGTCATAGACTCTTTCACAGCTGGAATTCCCAAGGTACACAGCAGGATTGTGCTACTTCATGCCTATTTAACTCATCCTTTCCCCAGGAGGTGCTTGGGACCAGGAGTGAGTATTGGTGCTCAGCATCCTCGTGCTGAGTTTCGAGATTCCTCTCCCTTCAGCCCAGGGGACAGGATCCTCCCTCCATCCACTCTGAATGTCTTCCTTGCAAAGAACTGCTTGAAGTGAGTTGGTCTTCTTGATGGTCTGGTCTCTTTATGGAGAAAGATTTCTTGGTTGCATCCGGTTGGCCATCTTGGCTCTTTCTTTTGATTTGATTTTTATAAAATAAAAGCGTGTTTTCATATTACTGATATAAATGCATTGCTTTTTAAAATGCTCCTTCTGGAGTAGTTCTGGCTATATTTGACCGTGTCCATGTGTCCTGATCTATGGGATAATTCACAAACTGCTGAATATCTCCTGTTGCATAGTGCAGTACTGCCCCCTTGCAACTCCACTGCTGCTGGTGCACATATGCAAACAGGTTACGCCACACTGCCACTTGGCCACTGCTGATTTGCACAAGTGAGTGCAGACCCTATAGCCACTGGCACAATGAAATGTTTTTTCCCATCACCCCCATCAGCATTGTTACTGGCTTATGCAGGGAAGTGGATCACCTTGAATAAAAAATTGAGAAGCAGTTAAAGGAAAAAACGATTGAATCCATCGTCTGTGATGTACAAGGTAGAGCTAAATGATCTGGTGCCCATACAGGTCTCCATGACAAGTACCTCCACCTAGTGTTCAGTGGCCAGTGTCTGTCTCATGGACCCATGGTTCCTACCTTCTAAGAGATTGGTACTTGGTCCACTCTGAGCACCTGCATGTGGAATATTATTTCGTTATCTTGTTGTGGGTTTTATTTCCAACAATGCCACTATCTTACTTGGTGTCCTGCATCCAGGCTTTAATTTTCTCACCTGGGAAATATGGGGATTGAAGCTTTTTCTCTGCTTTCCTCTAGTTTCTTCCTTTTAAGCCTTTCCTCTTTTTTTCTTCTTACATTTCTGTTTCTTCTTCTTCCCAAATTTATTTTTCTGAAAAACTTTCCTATTTTACAGTACTTATTTGTTATTTCTTTAATTAATTAAAATTTTAAATCAGCATACATATGTTTGTTGATACGTATGTACAACATATGTCTATGTTGTACAATATGTACAATATGATGTTTTGATATATGTATACATTGTGGAATGATTAAGTCAAGCTAATTAACATACACATCACCCCACATACTTAACACTTTTTGTACTGAGAACATTTAAAATATACTTTCTTAGCAACTATGAAATGCAAAATACATTACTATTAACTATAGTCAACATGTACAATCGATTTCCAGACCTTATTTGTCCTATCTAAAGGAAACTCTGTACCCTTTGACCAACACTTTCCATTCACATGCCCTGTCTCATTCTCAGCCCCTAGTAAATACCATTCTACTATCTGAAAACAAAGATTTTCTTAATCAACAGACAATTCATTTAAAACATTTCCTGCTAAGGCATGAGGTCAGTGCACAATATTTGTTCATCCTAGAGTGAGTCATGTCTGCAGCACAACATTAAACATTCAAAGTCACCATTTAAATAGATTTTCTTGAATATTTAACTTTATTAAAACTTCATATTGATGTATGTCTAAACTAATGTTTTTATATTTTGTTCTGGGTTTTAAATTGGGCTAAGGAAGTTATTCAAGTGTGAATATTTAATTAATCAACCCATGTGCACAGTCTGCCAGTTTAGTCTGTTAATAATTTATTAGATATAAAACAATATTTATGGGGAAATAAAATTTTTTTAAAAAAGTGAAGGCCTCAAATAAACAAAATGTGCAAACAACAAATGTATTCTAATGTATGGGCATTCTAAAAAAGTTAGCAAAATCTTATAACAATTTCTTTTTATACCATAAAATCCTCTTTGGTTAAAGGCAAACATTAATGGCAGTTGAATTCATGAAGACACATGTGACAATCCTATTCATTTTAAATACAAAATTGTAACTTTCTGAAGTAGAAAAACAAAAACAACTTAAAATGAGTTACTTGTTCGATGACACCTTGGAGGAAAAAGAATGTGCAATTAGAAGGGTCACTGAGGATGCTTGAGAGTATTTTGTTAGGTTCACATAAATTTTGTTTACCCAAAACTGATGAGAGAACAGAAAATAAAATAATCTTACCCCTAATCAAAGGATGAATGTGTTGATTGACCTATCCACAATTAAAAAATGGCAAAATCTTGAGTCTGAACTGTCACAAGTAGACTAATCAAGTAGGCCAAAAAGAGTTCTAGACATAAAGCCTGTTCAAAATATTAAATATCATTAAATATGTATAAAATTTATTAGGAGTTGGACATACTCCCAAATCATTAAGGAGGTGTATTATCTTGGTAGCTATGGTACAGTTAAAAAAAGAGGCAGAAAACTGTTGAGAATTTTCACAAAATCAGTTATTCAAATGGTTCTTTGAGATGTACATTTGATTTATATCATTTCCAACTTCCAGTGTTGGCACAAGATTAGTCCTGTGTCATAGTTTTCAGAAGCTTAAATAATAATCCACAATTTAAATAAATAATGATATTGATAAATTCAAACTCTTCACCTCATCGAACTCATGAAGATACTTCTTGTATTGTTGGGGTACCATTACCTGATCATGCTTAATACAATATTATGCACACAGTAAGAACTTAAACACTCATTCTATGAACTGGTTTATGTTAGGACTAAGATATTTAAGTTATAACTTTTTATTGAAAACAATAAGAAATGATAACCTTTCTTCTGAAGTCATAAATTTGTTAAAAAATTAAAAAGGTAATTTAATTATTGAGTAGTAAGTAAAATATTACGTCAATTTAAAATGGTGGTTACCAAGGTGGTTTCACCTGCTGAGACAAACCATGTTTTTAATGTCCGGAAAACATTGACTTAAATTAAGCGTTTTTAATTGTTCTAAGGAACAATCAATGTTTATGCATATACAATAACATTAATTATTAAAATATAATAATATAACAAAACGCATTCAGGTTAATTTTAGTTCTATCACGTAGATAGAACTACAATGTAGTCTTATATATACAAGGGAAGTGTGTGGGAGCATATTGAATGATGTTTACCAGGAAAAGCTAATTACCTATGGATGCTGTTTATGAAAATGATGGACATGAATGAGGCGATAATTATTAGTTTTTGGAAAAGCACCAAACTCATAACCTAAGCCCACAAATTTATTGAGTATACTTAATTTTTAGTCAACTATTTTAATTTGGAAGTGATCAGCATATACATGGCACTTGAGTTATAAGACATACAGAGAACAAGAGTTAAAATTGAGCAGAGAAAGATGGCCTAGAACCAGATTTTTTTAAATGTCATTGGAGGAGAGGGAGAGGAAACAGGAGAAAGTGTTGTTATGGAAAGCAACAGAAAATAAAACTTAATTTGTTTTGTTTTCTGCAGAATGCCTAGTGCCTAGAATGGTTACTGACTTAGAAAATAGTGTTAAATTTTTTGTTGAATAAGTGAATGAATCTTAAGCTAAATGAGGTTGATTGTCCAAGGTGGTTTACATAGCGACAGTGAGAGGAAGAAAATTGAGTAAATTGCATGGGCCTTAAAGCACAAATAATTTTGTTCTAATAAGATAGAGAATAAACTATAATTGTGACCAAGGAGGATGCCAGGAGAAACATTAAACAGTCACCACTAAAAAGAACTTCAAATAAACAATGTTTTTTGAGAAAAGATGGAGACAGGAACATAGCAAGCATTTCAGATACTTTGAAGGTGAGAGATAGGGGAGGCATATTAGCAGAGATAAGAAAATACACAGTAGGCATTAGAGATGTGCAGAATATTAGGTGTCATTGTTTTCCTTAGTCATTGATAAAAAAAAAAAAAGATATGGTGAATTTAGTTTCAAAAATTTCTTTGAATTGGAGAAATCTGTGAGCTTTGGCTTTAATGCCCATAAGGCTTGTTTCTTCTAAGTGGGTAATGGAAGATCTCAGAGAATGAATTTGATACATGACTGTCAATTGCTTTATAGTGGCTAACTTTTTCATTCTTGAGATACATCAAGTGTGGAATTTCTAAAAGTAAAAATAAATTCCACTATCCTCAAATAAGTGATAATCAATTTTATTGACAAGCAAATTAATAATTATTTCAGGCATCTTAAAACTGTATCCTGAATTTTACAGGATCATAGATAACCAACTCTCTCTTCATGTTATCTTCCATAGCACTTTGAACTATTTTTCTATTGCTTGTACTACAAAATTAATTATGGACAATGGTATGAGGAAAGGTGTGTTATATAATATAGCCAATACATTTACATCAAAATATGTAAGCACACAGAACCTTAGATATAGGCACACCTGGAAAGATACATATACCCATCAACATGGATCACATATTTTTCCTGGTTGAAAAGAATATGCTGATTTATATTTTATCATTTTGCTTAAGTAGATAATACATTATCCACAAATAATATATATTGATTTTGGACTTAGAAAAATCTTTATGTTTAAAACTTAGACACCTATATTTTTAAATGTATAAAAATTATGATATCACCTATATTTTAAATGTATTAAAAGAAAATAACCATATACCCTGAAACATTAATGTTCTAATGATAGAAATTAACAAAAAGGCAAAACTTCTTAAGTAGCATGAGGAATACAATTGTTGATTTATGAAAAAAATCACAATGTCACAAGGAACAGAAGTAACTTCACAAAATAAGTAACACTTAAGCTGAGCAATTTTAAATGGTAGGATTTTAGAAAACATTTTGTTCTGAGTGATAGAATCAGGTAACTTTTTAGTAAATCTCTATGCTTTTCTGTCTTAAAAATTTAAAAACTATAATTGATATGCCAAGGGCTCCAATGAAAAAGTAGACAATATGAAAGAACTGATAATGTAAGCAGAGAAATATAAATTCTAAGAAAAAATAAAAAAGAGATGCCAAAAATCAAAACACTGTAACAGACATGAAGAACGCCTTTGATGGGCTAATTAGTAGAGTAGACACACCTGAGGAAAGAATCAGCGAAACTGAGAATATGTCAATAGAAACTTCCAAAACTGAAAAGCAAAGAGAAAACAGAATGAAATAAGCAGAATAACATATCCAAGAACTGTGGGACAGCTATAAAAGGTGAACTATTCGTGAAGTGAGAAATCGGAAGAAAAAGAAAGAAAGGAAGAGAAGCAACATTTGAAGTAATAATAACTGAGAATTTCCCAAAATTAATGTTAGATATCAAGCCACAGATCTAGAAAGCTCAGGAAACATTAAATAGAATGAATGGGGGTATGGAGGAACTATACCTAGGCATATCATATTGAAACTTCAAGAAGTAAAAGCTAAAGAATAAAATATTGAAGAAGTCGGGGGGAAAAAAGGGAAACGATAAGAATTACACCTAACTTCTCAGAAGCTATGCAGGCAAGAAGAAAGTGGAGTGATATATTTGAAGTATTGAGAGAAAATAACATAATAACGTAGAAAATTTTTCAGGAGAAATAATAACAGCATGGATAATGGTATCGGGAAGTGGAAATAAGAATGAATACAGAGCAGATATAGTTGATCTGCCTACTAGAGAAGATATAACTAGTTTTGTGGAGAGTTGTGGCATTGTTAAAAAATTAAGCTGGCCGGGCGCGGTGGCTCAGGCCTGTAATCCCAGCACTTTGGGAGGCCGAGGCGGGCAGACCACGAGGTCAGGAGATCCAGACCACGGTGAAACGCCGTCTCTACTAAAAAATACAAAAAATTGGCTGGGCACGGTGGCAGACACCTGTAGTCCCAGCTACTCGGGAGGCTGAGGCAGGAGAATGGCGTGAACCCAGGAGGCGGAGCTTGCAGTGAGCCAAGATCGTGCCACTGCACTCCAGCATGAGCGACAGAGAGAGAATCCGTTAAAAAAAAAAAAAAAAAAAAAAAATTAAGTCAACAATATCAGATTTTCACCAATTTCATTAGAATGAGAATCATTGCCTTAAGAGAACGGAACATCTGCAGTACGCATAGCACAAAGCTGTGCTTACCTCTCTGATGTTCCTTCCCAGTTTCCATTGCCTCATCTTTCCATTGCCCAAATTCTAAATACGGGCATTTCCCAAGATTCAGTACTAGCATCATGTTTTCCTATGTTCTCTAACCTTTAAATATCTCCTATATTCTTACGGATTTGATAATGTGTAATACAAAGTTTTCTATTCCCAAGTCCATCTCTCTAGGCTAAATTTTTTTTAAGCTTTAGTCTGGGATATGCACAATATGTGGGATATTTCCTTCATAGCTCTGACCATCAGGTACTTCAATCAAAGTATTTCTAAAACCAAATATTTTCTTTCATGTTACAGCCATATTCCCCATTAGATATCTCAATTCTCATTATATTGGATTTTTTTCTTTTTCCATCAACTTCTCCCTCATCCCACCTTTCTCATCACAATCATCTTATTCCAAGATGTTATGACCTCAGGCATGGATCACTGCAATAGTCTTGTAACTGATCTCACCATCTGCAGTGTCTCCCCCAACCCATTCTATCCCATTATCTCCAGATTAATCTTGCTGAAAGTTTGCTTTGATAATGTTACTTTCCCCGTTCCAATTCACCAGTGACTCCCCACTGCTTATAGGATAATGTAGACCTCTCTTTCAAACTCAGAAAATGTTTTCTTACTCATTTTACAATTTATTCCAAAATTAATCATCTTCTCCAATGAAATTGGCCTATTCACTCCCTCCCCCGCAAAGCACTTTACACTTGCTCACCCTGATGGCTTCAGTAATGGCATTTTTGCCCTTTATTCCACCATCTAAACTCTACTAATCTTTTAGCCCATAGTTCAAAGCTCCTCTTATATGTGAAATATTAATTCAAACAAAGTTTGGCTAGTCCTTACTCTGTGATAGTATCTGTGCTATCATTTAAGAATGTCATGATAAGAAATAGCACTTTTGGTCAGGTAGCTTGTGTTCTAATAGTGGATATGAACAAAAAGGCAAAACTTTTTAAGTAGAATGGGGAATGCAATTGTTGGTTTATTAACAAATTACTAGATGTCATAATAAAACAGGAATAACTTCACAAAAGAAGTGACATTTAAGCTGAGCATTTAAAAATGATAGGGGTTTAGAAAACACCAGCAAAAATATTAAAGGGACTAAGTAATTGTAACATAGAGTAATTCAAGGGTAGAAATAATGGTTGTCTTCAGATATTCAAATGGTGATTACGCATAAGACAGTCTTGTTCTGTATAGTTAGGCTTTGGCTATATTGAGTTTGAAGTTCCTGTATGAAATTCAAATGTAGATATTTAGTACGTTGTTAAATATACAGTTCTGGAGGTCAAGAGTGTTGTTATTAACAACAATGAAGACATTTCTCATTCATTAAAAAAATTGGGGTCCACTATGAGTCCAGTACTTTAAAAAATATTGAAATGTATTGCTTTGTTTTATCTTCACAACAAGGCTATGTGGTAGTTATTATTGTTCTCATTTAGCATGTGAGGAAATCGAGGTATAGAGAGAGATTTGAGAGTAGTCATCAGTGGTAGATGAGACACGATGTAAGTGAGATTGTTTAAGCTAACTGGTAAACTCACAGCACCATCGAATAGAAGTTTCTTCAATAGTAAAAATATTCTATAATCTGCCTTGTCCTATACAGGAGTCATTAGTCATATGTTGGTATTAAGCACTTAAAATATGGCCAATGTGACTAAGGAATTTAATATGTAATTATATTTATTTTAGTTAATACAGTTTAAATTGGGATAGACACTTGCGGCTAGCGACTACTGTACTGGACAGGGCAGGTAGAGTAGGGGGAGGTAGGGTTGTGTTAGAACTTGGAGGATGTCAAACCGCTAAGAGATGGGTAGGGGATTAAATCATTTGAAGGATACCTTTGGCCACCTAAGACTAAAGTGACTTATTTATCTGCAAACCTTTTCACCCATCTGCTTTCCACTTTGTTCATTTTGGACATAGCATACACTGCTTGGTTCACAACTAATCACAACATAATCATTAGCAAATATAACGCAGAAAACATTTTTAAAATTTGAATCATGTTCAGTGCATAATATACTGTTAGTAATCTAAGACTCATTTCTACTTGATTGATTTGTTTTTGGTCCGAACCTGTTTGCAATCAGTTTTTGGAAGCAATTTAACTTTTATATATTGACAATTTGGGTCTGAGTAAGACAACAAGAATCTCAAAAAGTACAGAAATTGTATTCAAGGTAAATAAACAGTGGTGGAGTACAGACAGCTATGTATGCTCTTAAAATTTTTTTAAATGCAAATCTTTAGGTAACATGCCAAAATCTTTCAATATTATGAATAATAATATGATAAATTTTGGTAGACTACATTAATTTCAGTGAGAATTATTATTTAGTAAACATACAATTGCAATTTTTTGAGGCAGTACTTTTTACCCCTTGGCATTTTGTTATTGTTACTCTGCAGTGATTCATAAAAACAATCACATTCTTCATCACTTTGTTGGAAGTTCTATCTTGCAATTAACAAAGTGCAAAGAGCCCTTTTTTGAATTTTTTCCCATAGAGTTCCAGAAACTAAACTTATAGTGACACCACCAACTTATGCAGGTCAGGGGAACAATCTAGGTTTTATTATGATTTACTGTTAGTTAATACAAAACTATTGCTGTTTTCCTGAGTTTAAAACCTCAAAACTGAAAACTAAACCCACAGATTGCTTGCTGGGATTAAATTGTGACAAGAGGAAAGCTGCAGCAGTGTGACAAAATTAATGCAAACACTCTTACCCTACCATATAAGAGCGAGAATATCCAACTACTGTGTGTTGAAGGGAGCAAATTGTTTTTATTATAATAGGAACACAATTTTAAACCAATTCTATATGTACTCTTTATTTGTGGTTAATCTATATTAATTGGAAGATTTAAACACTTTACAAATATGTCTTTGTGAAGTCTAATGATAAGCTTGAACATAATGATAGACTCTTAAGAAAAATTACACTCAATTTGGATGGTAAATTAGATCTTTCTGTCTATTCCTTCTCAGATTACCCCAGTGGGAAGAAAGTTAATCTGAAGTTTTTGTTTATATGACCAATACATGACCATGTGTGCAAATTCAGATAGTGGACTACATTTATTAGTTTTAAGTTATTTGGGATCATATATCATTACCCAAGTTTCAAGGAGATAACAATCATAAAAACATCTGGATTGAGAATGAAAACATCTCAGACCTAGTCTTGATTTTGCCATAAACTGGATATGCGAACACAGCTAATAATCTGAACATTTTTTGGAGCAAATCTCATTCCTAAAATGAGGGGATTGGACTACAAGATAATCTTTAGGGTGCCTTCTGGCACTCTGAGTGTATCAGAGATAATATTTGGTAATTATTAATACAGAAAATTCAACTTAGTGAAATGTACCACCAAGCTTTTCCAGAGGTAATATTATGTGATGGCTAACATAGTGAAGGCAAATTTTCTTTTGGCTACCACACATATGGGTTCTACTAACGGGAGCAATAGCTTTGACTTTGATTCTAAGACAGTACCAAAACCAGTTTAAAATTAACTATCCCATTGTCATGCTCAGCTAGAGGAAAAAGGTTGGCAAACCAGATTTACTAGTTTCTTTCTCTTTGATATATTACATAGGTTGCATGATTACAGAAATTTTAACTATAATTGAAAGTTAAAAACAGAAATTAAAAATACAAATACCATTGTCCCATCCATTTAAAAAATAGTATGAATAAAAAATGTTGACATTCTTAAAGGAAACAAAATGTCAAGTGGAGTAAGTGAGAGCAATACTACACAGAAGAATGTTGCTACACTGCCACTTAGTGGTAGCCATGTGAAACTTAGTTGAGTGAATATGAATCCAAAACTAGTCTATTAACGAATTACTGGTAGTTCTTACTTCAGAGAATACGTCAATTGTAGCAGTGTTCCATAAAACAAAGTTAGATCAAGAGGACAGTATTTTACCAGTGTTTGAGTCATAAAACCAAAAATATAGTCTCATGGAAAGTGCTTTGGCAAGTGGACATAAAACAATAATTAGGCGTGAAATATATTTTAAGTATTTTCAAAGGGAAATAAGTCTTAAAGCAACAAAATAAACATCTTCTACTCAAAAGTCACAAAATTATAACAGTGAAGTGAACATGCAAAATGTAATTGTAATTTTAACCTCAAAATATTTATTTCCAACATGCAGGCAATAATCTATGAAATAAAGATAGCTAAACATATTTTTTTTGCCAGAGTCTTTAACTTGTTTCATATCTCCTTAACACTATTTTTATATATAAAATATTTACATTGGTCGGGCATGGTGGCTCAAGCCTGTAATCCCAGCACTTTGGGAGGCCAAGACAGGTGGATCACAAGGTCAGAAGATTGAGACCATCCTGGCTAACACGGTTAAACCCTGTCTCTACTAAAAAATACAAAAAACTAGCCAGGCGAGGTGGCGGGCGCCTGTAGTCCCAGCTACTCGGGAGGCTGAGACAGGAGAATGGCGTAAACCCAGGAGGCGGAGCTTGCAGTGAGCTGAAATCGAGCCACTGCACTCCAGCCTGGGCGACAGAGCAAGACTCCGTCTCAAAAAAAAAAAAAAAAAAAAAAAAAAAAAAATTTACATTGATTTATTGCGCACTTTAAGACTTAAAGCTTACTGGTATATCTGTAGTGTACATCTACTGATTTTTGTTCACACATACCCAATTCACCCTAATTACCAGGAAGTCATGATACTCAATATAGAAATTATAGGACCTCCTAAAAACATTAGCCAAAGTGGTTGACTCAAAATATGAAGGTATGAAAGAAGTCAGAATGTTAAGTGTAATTGTATTAGTCCCTTCTCACGTTGCTATAAAGAACTGCCTGAGAATGGGTAATTTATAAAGAAAAGAAGCTTAATTGCTCATAGTTCTACAGGCTGTATAGGAAGCATGGCTGGGGAGGGCTCAGGAAACTTACAATCACGGTGGAAGGCAAAAGGGAAGCCAGCAAGTCCTATATGGCTGGAGCAAGAGGAACAGAGAGCAAAGAAGGAAGTGCTACACACTTTTAAACAACCAGATCTTATAAAAACTCAGTCACTATCATGAGAACAGTAAGGGAAAAATTCACCCCTATGATCTGATCACCTCCCACCAGCTCCCTCCCCCAACACTGAGGATTTCAATTCAACATGAGATTTGGGTGAGGACACAGAGCCAAACCATATCAGTAATTTACTGAAATGTTTTGACAATGCAGCTAAGATGTCAAAATTTAATAGAAAAATAAATAAATTGATTGATCAAAAAGCTTATAAATAAAAAGAAAAGAAAGAGCCTCTTTTTGGTCTGGCCACAAAGCTTCAAAAACAAGAGCCCAGACTTGGCAGCAGATATGTCTGCTGCTCTGTGGGAAAAATGTAGAGCATTATAAAAAAAAAAAAAAAAAAAAAAAAAAAAAAAAAAGTAAAGCATTGTAGAAAAGTAATTAGAGACAAAAGAGAGAGAATGTATCCTGAAAGCATTATATTCCCTGGTTTGAGTCTGGTTCGAATTTTGGACATGTGGCTTTAACACATTTTTTGGATTATGTGAATTATAACGGTTTCTAGCTAATAACTCCACTTTATTTTTTTAAAGTTTGGGCTAGATTTCTGTTGCTAGCTTTTTTGACTCATTCTGAAGTATGTAGTGGGTATATGTTATTTTACGTCCAGTATCAATTTTAGTTCTGATAATAATCACCCTTACTCCAACAGAAGTAGATCTGTAGCCCCAAATAGTTTGAGAATGTTTATTTACTGAAATTTTTAAACTGTTTTTCTCTGTGTTTACAAAGTTGTGAGGTTAGCCTAGAAGCTACCTAAGATTATTCTTTCTTCCATACAGGCAAGAGAGATTCCTAAAACCGTTTAAGGTGCTAATTCCAGTTATCCTTAAGACAAGATCTTCCAGTGACCTAATCACAACTTGCTTAAGTTACTTTAAGTTGGGTTTCTGTTATAGCAATCAAAGGAATCCTTAACAAATGGAGACTTCTGACTGATAACATAAAATTTTGCTCAAACGTCTTGAAGGGAAAGAGTTAATATAGCATGTATATTACATGAAACACCTCATTTGTGCTTGGGAATGATCAGCTTCAATCGGTTGGAAAAAAATATGGCAGATTTTCTTTTTATTTCAATCAACTAAAAATATGACACTGATATTTAATCCAGAACTGAACACAATGGCTACAAAATACTAGTTGCTCAATTTTTAAAAAGTTCTCATGCTATTATGTTTTTAATCTACACAAATAAAATATGGATCTACCAAGTTCATTTTAGTTGTAAAAGTTTTGAGCACAAAGAAATAGAGTAAAATAAAAAAGTTCTGTGTCACTTCCCAGTAATTCCTACTTTTCTTTACAGAATAAACCAGTGCTAACAGTTTGGGATATATTATTGAAGCCATTTATATAATCAATTGTATCTCAAGAAATCTTCATACATTAATATATATTTAAATGCAATATGCATCACATTTTATATATTTTTTTCCTCAGACGCAGGCTTTACATTAGGATGTGTGGTTATGTGGTGGCAGTTGGATAGGTGTAAACATCTTTGAATAGCAAAAAAAAAAAAAAAAGGTGGGGAGAGACACAGAGAGATTTTGAGTGTTGATAGTTTTTAGCTTATTTCCTTCCTGGGTAAAGTTACTATCTGTTTCTCCTCTCTATTTCTGTTGTGGAGAAAGAGATTTACATCTGCCTTTTTTTTCTGTGAGTATTTTTTTTCCTGATGTATCACAACAAAATCAAAAATATTAGGCACTTTCTTTCTTTAGAGATGACATCTCAAGTTTTTTCTGGACACAAATAATAATGCTGCCATTAACAACATTTTTTGCATATGGGGTAATGAGAGTGGAAATGTAATAAGAAAATGGCCATACATTGTTCTGAAAGTAAATGTTTAATCACTGCTTAACATCTATTTCTTTTCAGTCTGGAACCTTGCTATGTCTCTCCATGAAATACTGTCACTTCTTTCAGAAAATGAATAAAATGAATAAAATCTCATACACAAAGGAATTTTGAAATAGTGGAAGTAAACAAATGAATAAAAAAAGACCAATAGTAAGAGGGTATAAATTTGCATTAAGGGTTCTAAGTTCTTTGCATTGTTTAGGACTTATACCCAGATATATACGCAGGCATTATTTTAAATAACTGCAAAATATCATAATAAAATTTAGAAAATATTTTGAAATTAATAAAAATTTAACATATAAAACAATGAGCTATAGCTAAAGTCATGATTGGAAGTAAATCTATAGCCTTAAATTCATATATTAGAAAAGAAGAAAGATAGGAATTTAATAATCTAAATAGTTATCTCAATAATTTGGAAATTAGAACAGTTAATTAAGCCAAAATCCAGTAAAAATAAGAATTATTTTGATTTTATACTTTTTTATTAACAATAAAGATTAAGATCAGAAGCTACTGAACTACAAAACATACACTAAGGAGTTTAAAAATGCAGAAGTTTTTTCTTTAAAAATAATTGATAATTACCTTTATGAATAAAGTAATTATCAAGATAAATAAAGACAAAAATGACAAGTTTAGGAATGTGACTGATCATGCAGACATTAAAAATATGAGAGGATAATATTAATAACATTGGGAATACATTTAAACATTCACACAAAATGGATAAATATCTCGAAAATTATACTGTACATGACTGACACAAGCACACAGAATGTCTGAATAGTTTTACATCTATTAAAATTCAATTCTGTAATTTGAAGTTTTCTACCACCAAAACTCCAGGCTTAGAAGACTTCACCAGTGAATTATTACAGACCACTGAGGAAAGAAAATGACACCAGTATTAACCTAAACATTTTATGAGAATAGAAAAAAATGAAGGACTTACTTTCTAATTAAAGTATGATGCCAAAATCTGACAAAAACATTACAAGAAAAGAAAAGAACATGCAAATATCCTTTAGGAACATGGAAGCAAAATCTAAAATATATTAGCAAGTCATATTAAATGATATATGAAAAGGTCACTATATCATAATCAAGTTAAGTTTATAATAGAAATTAAAAGTTGATTTAACATTAGAGAATTAACGTAAATCATTATGTTAAGAGTAAGGAAAAAATGTGAGAATCTCAATAGATGCAGAAAATTTATGGGATGCAATTCAACACTCATTCATGAACCAAATACTTAGCAACTAGAATTTCAATGGCAATTTATTAATATTTAAAAGAGTTTCTCCATAAACTTAAATATTTTTCATGATAAAATATTGATAATTTTTTGTGGAATTTGCATGAGGCAAAGAGGCAAACTGTAAACTCTTCTATTAAACATTGTACTTCATGTTTTAACCTTTGTAGTAATATGAGAAAGGAGAAATGAAAAGTAAGGATTGACAAAAGAAATAATACAGTTATTATTCACAGATAACATGGTTGAGTATGTAAAGTCTGAATAAATCTGCATAAAAGATCATTAGAATTAATAGATGAATTCAGACTGCTAGCCACAAGGTCAATATACAAAAATCAATTGCATTTTATATACTGGCAACAGTTTAAAACAATGAAACAAATGGAGGAGTATAGCCTGTTCATAGATTGGAAGACAGTTACAGGAAAGGAATCCAGAGCCAGACCCCAAGAGAGGGTTCTTATAGCTCACACAAGAAAAAATTCAGGGTGAGTCCATAGAGTAAAAAATGAAAGCAAATGTATGTGGAAAGTAAAGGACTAGAAGAATGGCTACTCCATAGACAGAGCAGCCCTGAGGGCTGCTGGTTGCCCATTTGTATGGTTATTTCTTGATGATATGCTAAACAAGGGGTAGATTATTCCTGCCTTCCCTTTCTAGACCATATAGAGAAACTTCCTGATGTTGCCATAGCATTTATAAACTGTCGTGGCACTGGTGGGAGTGTAGCAGTGAGGACAACTAGAGGTCACTCTCATGGCCATCTTGGTTTAGGTGGGTTTTGGCTGGCTTTTATCAGCATGGTCTTTATGACCTGTATCTTGTGCTGACCTCCTATCTCATCCTGTGACTTAGAATGCCTTAACTGCCTGGGAAGGCAGCCAAGTAGATCTCAGCCTCATTTTAGCCAGCTCCTATTTAAGATGGAGTTGCTTTGGTTCACATGCCTCTGACATTTCCCTCCTCCCTTTTATAAAAGAACCCTTAATCTTAAGGGTTGCAGAGGGGCAAAGATCCATCTTCTGTAACTTCTTCAGGCGGAATAGGGGCAATGATATTCCTGCCTAACTATTAGGGTCTCTTGTATTTAGGGTAGAAAGAAGCTCAGTCAGAAAACATCAGTATGGTGAGGTCCAGTCATGACTCTTGAGTTCCAAAAGGTGGTATCTGGAAGAGAAGGATTACAAAAAGAAGTAATACAGTTATTATTCACAGACAACATGGTTGAGTATGTAAAAGTATTTAAAAATCTGCATAAAAGATTATTAGAATTAACAGATGTATTAAGTGAGACTGCTAGCCACAAGGTCAATATACAAAAATCAATTGCATTTTATACCCTAGCAACAGTTTTAAAAATAAAATAAATGGAGGAGTATAGCCTATTCATAGATTTGAAGACTGCATATTTTAAAGATGTCAGTTCTTCTAAACTTCTCTGTCATATTCATCCAATCCCCATCAAAATTCTATTAGGTTTTGTGAAAATTAACAAGATAATTTTCAAATCTATTTGGATAAATAGAGAACCAGAAATAATATAAGGGAATGATGAACCAACAGATATCAAGACTCATTATATAGCTACAGTGAAGATGAGAGTGTGGGATTGAGGTGAAGACAGTCAAATAAATCATTTGAACAGTCTGGAGTTGTGAAATAGACAACACATATATGGACAGTTGATATATGTTAAAGATGGCTCTAAAGAGCGTGCATAAAGGATCATATTTTAAATAAATATGTTGACAACACTGTGGAGAAAAGTGAACCCATCTACACTGTTGGTGGGAATGTAAACTGATGTAGCTTCTGTGGAAAACAATATGGGCGATTACATAAAAAATTAAAAATAGAGTTGCCATTTGATCCTGTAATTCTTCTTTGGCATATATATGCCAAAAACAAAATTTGAAACCTGGATCACAAAAAGATGTCTGCAATCCCATGTTCATTGCACCATTATTTGCAATAGCCAAGATACTTAAAACACCTAGATATTCATTAATGGATGAATGGATAATGAAACTGTGGTTGATACATACAGCAGAGTATAATTTGGCCTTAAAAAAGGGGGAAATATTGACATATGTGACAATACGGATGAAACTGGAGGGCATTTTGCGAAGTGAAATATGTCAGACACAGAAAGATAAGTACTGCATCATCTCACCTATGTGTGGCGTATGAAAGAGTGAAACCCAGAGAAGCAGAGAGTAGAATGGTCGTTTCCAGGGGCTAGCAGGGCAGGAAAATGAGGAAAAGTTGGTCAAAGGGGACAAAGTTACAGTTATACAAAATAAAAAATTCTAGAGATCAAGTGTGCAACATAGAGCCTATGATTAATAAAAATATATTGTATTCATAAAAAATTGCTGAGAGCGTAGATCTTATATTGAGTGCTCTTATCACAAAAGGGGAAAAAAATTAAAAAAAACAAATTAAACGGAGGAAACTTTTGGAAGTGGTGGTTGAATTTATTGCATTGATTGTGGTTATGGTTTTAGAGGTGTATAGTTATCTCTAAATACATCAAGTTGAATATGTTAAATATCTACAGTCTTATATATGTCAATATTATTTAAATAAAGTAGTTTAAAAACATGAATATTGGACTCTCACACAATACACAATAAAGCAATCGTAGGTTTACTATATATACATAGTAAAGTTAAAACAATGAAAAATTCTAGTAGTATCACAGGAGAATATCTTTATTATCTTGAAGTAAATAAATATTTTATAAACAAGATAAAATAATGCTAACTATAAAAGAAACAGCTAGTTTAGACTCCACTAGTAAAAACGCATTGTTCAACAAGAGTTTAAAAAAAAATCTAAACTAAATTACAGAGTGGGAGGAGATAGTTGTAAACAATGTAATGGAATAAAAAATATCAAGAACACACAAACCATGCCCATAACTCAATAAGAAATAGACAAACAATCCAAATTTAAAAAATAATAATCAAAAAGTATCAGCAAGCACTCCACAAAAGTAGATAGCCAAATGGATAATAAACATTAGAAGAATATGATTTCAATGGTTATCAGGAATGTCACAACTAGATACCACTACAAAATTATCATAATGGTTAAAATTAAAAATGAAAGAGTACTGGACTACTGTTCTCATGTATTTTTGGTCATTCTTGTGTTTTTAAGTTACTTTTAATTGGTACATAATAATTTTCCATAAGATAAAGCGTGATTTATTGATAGCTGTATACAATGTGTCATGATCAAATTCCGGTAATCAAAAAATTTTTATAAAAATAATTTTTTTAAAATTTAAATTTTTTTTTTTTAAATAATTATAATAAATTTGGCATATACATCGCCTCAAACATTTATTACTTATTTGTGTTGGGAACATTCAAAATCCTCTTTTCTAGCTATTAGAAAATATAGAATAAATGATTGTTAATCATAGTCACTCAACTTGTCAATTTTTCCTTTTGTTGCAATTGTTATTTGTGTCTTTGTCATGAAATCTTTGCCCTTTCCTATGTCCAGGATCGTATTGCCTAGGTTGTCTTCCAGGGTTTTTATAGCTTTGGGTTTTACATTTAAGTCTTTGATCCATTTTGAGTTGATTTTTGTGTTTGGTTTAAGGAAGGGGTCTAGCTTCAGTATTCTGCATATGTCTAGTCATTTATTCCAGCACCATTTATTGAATAGGGAATCTTTTCACCATTGCTGTTTTGGGGATCTGATTAAACTTACCAGCTTTGGCACAGCAAAATAAACCATCAACAGAATAAGCGGACAAGCTACAGAATGGGAGAAATTATTTGCCAACTGTGCATCTGACAAAGGTCTAATATCCAGCATCTATAAGGAACTTAAATTTATAAGAGAAAAGCAAACAACCCCAATAAAAAGTGGGCAAAGGACGTAAACAGACACTTTTTAAAAGAAGACATACATGCAGCAAACAAGCATATGAAAAATGCTCAATATCACTGATTATTACAGAAATGCAAATCAAAACCACAATGAGATACCATCTAACACCAGTCAGAATGGCTACTATTAAAAGCCAAATAATGATAGATTCTGGTGACGTTTTGGAGAAAAAGGATCACTTATACAATCTTGGTGGGAGTGTAAATTAGTTCAACCACTGTGGAAAGCAATATGACAATTCCTCAAAGAGCTAAAACCAAAACTACTATTTGACCTAGCAATCCCACTGCTGGGTATATACCCAGAGAAATATAAATTATTCTACCATAAATACATGCACATGAATGTTCATTGCAGCACTATTCACAATAGTGGAATCAACTTAAATGCCTATCAGCGACAGATTAGATAAAGAAAACAAGGCACATATACACCACGGAATGCTATGCAGCCATAAAAGAGAACAAGATCATACCTTTTGTGGGAACATGAATGGAGCTGGAGGCTATTATCCTTAGCAAACTAACACAGGAACAGAAAACCAAATACTGTGTATTCTCATTTATAAATGGGAGCTAAATAATAAGAACTTATGAACACAAATAAGAAAACAACAGACAATGGGGTCTACTTGAAGTGGAAGGGTGGGAGGAGGGAGAGAAAGAATAACTATTTGGTACTGGGTTTAATACCTGGGCAATTAAATAATATGTACAACAAACTCCTGTAACTTGTGTTTACCTGTGTAACAAACCTTCACATGTACCTCCAAACGTAAAATAAACGTTAAAAAATGAAAAAAAATTATAGTCACCATACAGTGCTCTAGATAACTAGAATTTATTCCTTTTACCTAGTTGTAACTTCCTATTTGTTAAACAACCTATCTCTATCACCCTCATTCCCTACTCTTCCCAACTTCTAGTCACCACTGCTCTGTTCTCTACTTCTGTGAGATCAACTTATTTAGCTTCCACATATGAGTGAAAACAGGCGGTATTTATCTTTCTGTGCCTGGTTTACTTCACTTAACATTATCCTCCAGGCACATCTATTTTGCCAAAAATTGCAGGTTTTCATTTTTATGGCTAAATAGTATTCCACTGTGTATATATTCCACATTTTCTTTAATTTGTTAATCTGTTGATGAACACTTAGCTTGATTACATGGCTATTGGGAATAGTGCTGCAATAAACATGACAATGTAGAGATCTCTTTGACATACTGATTTCCTCTCTTTGGATATATATTCAACAGTGGGATTGACGGATAATATGGTAGTTCTATTTTTAGTTTTTGAGAAACCTCCATATTGTTTCCTGTAATGGATGTACTAATTTACATTTCTACCAACAGTATAAAAGAGTTCTCTTTACCCCACATCCTCAGCAGCATCATTTTTTTTTCTTTTTTTCTTTTTTTTTTGTCTTTTTGAAAATAGACATTTCAACTAGGGTGAGATCATATCTCACTGTGGTTTTGATTTGCATTTCCCTGGTGATTAGTGATACTGAGCATTTTTCAACTATTCCTTTGTCATTTTCAGATCTTCCTTTAATAAATGTCTATTTAGATCATTTACCCGTGGTAGAATCAGATTTTTATTATTTTACTGTTGTTTCAGATTCTTTGGTATTCTGGATACTAATTTTATTTCAGATGAAGAGTTTGTAAACATTTTCTCCCATTCTTTATGTTGTCTCTTCACTCTGTTGTTTCCTTTGCTGTGCAAAAGGTTTTTAGTCTCACATAATCCTATTTGTCTATTTTTACATTTGTTGCCTGTGGTTTTGAAGTCTTATCTGTAAAATCTTTGCCTAGACCAATGTCTTGAAGCATTTCCTCTATGTTTTCTTCTAGTACTCTCATAGACTTGGGCCTTACATTCAGGTTTTTAATCCATTTTGAGTTCATTTTTGTATATGTTAAGAGAAAGGGGTGCAGTTTCAATCTTTTGCTTATGGCTATCTAGTTTTTCCAGCAGTTTTAATGAAAGACAGTCCCCTTTTCTCAGTGTATGTTCTTGGTGTCCTTGTTGAAAATCAGATGGTTGCAAATATGCGGATTTATTTCTGGGTTTTCTATTATCTTCCATTGGTGTATGTGTCTATTTTTAGTGACAGTACCATGTTGTTTGGTTACTATGGCTTTGTAGAATATTTTGAAATTAGGTAATGTATTGCCTCTAGCTTTGTTCTATTTGCTCAGGAAGGCATTGGCTTTTGGGGTTTTGTGGTTCTATGGAAATTTTATGGTTGCTTTTACTTGTGAAGATGTCATTGGTATTTTGATAGGCATTGCACTGAATTTGTAGGTCATTTTGGGTATTATAGTCATTTTAACAATATTAGTTCTTCCAATCCATAAATATGGATGCCTTTTCATTTATTTTTTCTCTTCAATTTATTTAATGAGAATTATATAATTTTCATTGAGTAGATCTTTTATATCATTGGTTAAATTTATTCCTAGATATGTTATTATTTTCAGTTGGCTATTTTAAATGGAATTATTTTATTGACTTATTTATTTTTCAGTTACTTCTTTATGTGTGTATGAAAATTTTACCAATTTTTGTATGTTGATTTTGTGTCCAGCAACTTTACTGATTCTGTTTATCAGTTCTAAGAGTGTTTTGGTGGAGTCTTTAGGATTTTCTTTTTATAAGATCATGTCATCTGCAAATAAGGACTTTTTAAAGTTATTACACTTATATGTATATGCATTTATTTGTTTATATTATTAATTGTGCATATATCATAGTTGTACATATTTATGGGGTACATGTGAAATTATGATACAAGCATGCAATGCATAATGATCAAATCACAGTAATTGGAATAACCATCACCTCAAGCATCTATCATTTCTTTGTGCTACAAACATTCCAATTCCACTCTTTTAGTTATTTTGAAATACACAAGTTACCTTTTACTATAGTCACCCTATCGTGCTACCAAACACAAGATCTTATTCCCACTATCTAACTGTATTTTTGTATCAATTAACAATTCTCTTCTTATCCCCCCTCCCCACTACCCTTATCAGTCTTTGGAAACCATCATTCTACTCTATCTCAACATTTTTTAGTTCCCACATATGAAAGAGAACATGCAATATTTATATTTCTGTGCCTGGCTTACCTCGTGTCACATAATATCCTCCAATTTCATTCATGTTGTTGCAAATGATGGAATTTTATTCATTTCTAGGGCTGAATAATATTCCATTGTGTATATATGCCACATTTTCCTTATCCATTCATTTGTTGATGGACAGTTAGGTTGATTACATATCTTGGCTATTGTGAACAGTGCTATAATAAACATGAGAGTACATATATCTCTTTAATGTACTGATTTTCTTGTTTTTTTTTTTTTTTTTTAAATATATACCCAGTAGTGGAACTGTTGAATCATATAGTAGCTCTATTTTTAGTTATTTGAGGTACCTCCATACTCTTCTCTATTGTGGTTTTACTAATTTATATTCTCACTAACAATATGTGAGGTTCTTCTTTCTCTGTATTTTCTGAAGCATATGGTTGTTTTGTTTTTTGTCTTTTGGAAAAAGTCACTTAACTAGAGAGAGATGATATCTAATTGTACTTGCAATTTTCATTTATCTGATGATTAGTGATGTTGAGAATATTTTTATATGCTGTTGGTCATTCATATGTCTTCTTTTGAGAAATGAATATTTGTATATTTTGCTGATTTTAAAATTGGATTTTTAAAATTTCATTTAAAAAATGAAATTTTTTTCCCCATTGAGTTGCTTGAGCTCTTTATGTATTCTGATTATTAACTTCCTGTCAGATGGGTAGATCGCAAATATTTTCTCTCATTTGGTATGTTTTCTTTTTACTTTGTTGATTGTTTTCTTTGTTGTGTAGATGCCTTTTAGCTTGATGTTGCTGCATTTGTCCACTTTTGTTTAGGTGGCCTGTACTTTTTGAGATATTACTCAAAAATTTTTCTCATCCCAATGTCTTGGAGAGTTTCCTCAATGTTTTCTTCTAGTAGTTACATAGTTTTTCATTTTTTTATTTAAGCCTATAATCCATTTTGATTTGATGTGTATATGGCAAGAGATAGATGACTAGCTACATTTTTCCATATAGAAATACCCCACTTTTATCACTTTTATTTAATATAGTACCAGAAGTCCTAGTCAGAACAATTAGACCAAAGAAAGAAATAAAAGACATACAAAATTGAAAAAGAAAGAAGTGAAATTATACTGTTTGCAGATTATACTGTTTTATATTTAAAAAAATTTAAAGACTATTGGCCAGGCGCGGTGGCTCAAGCCTGTAATCCCAGCACTTTGGGAGGCCGAGATGGGCAGATCACAAGGTCAGGAGATCGAGACCATCCTGGCTAACCCGGTGAAACCCCATCTCTACTAAAAAATACAAAAAACTAGCCGGGCGAGGTGGCGGGCGCCTGTAGTCCTAGCTACTCGGGAGGCTGAGGCAGGAGAATGGCGTGAACCCAAAAGGCGGAGCTGACAGTGAGCTGAGATCCGGCCACTGCACTCCAGTTTGGGCGACAGAGCGAGACTCTGTCTCAAAAAAAAAAAAAAAGAAAGAAAAAGAAAAAGAAAAATTTAAAGACTATTAAAAAACAATTAGAACTAATAAATTCAGTAAATCACAGGATAAAAATCAATATAAAAAGTCAGTAGAATTTCCATATGCTAACAGGAAACAATAGAAAAATAATTTTATCTCATTTATTGTATCTATAAGTAAAATTAAAATATATCAGAATACACTTTACAAAAGAAGTGAAAGATCTCTACAATGAAAACTATACAACATTGACAAAAGCAATTGAAGAAAACATGCAAAATTGGAAAATAGTCTATGTTTATTGATTGCAGGTATCAATATTTTTTCAATGGTCATATCACCTAAATAATCTATAGATTTTATGTGATACAAATGGTATTCTTCACAGAAATAAAAAAAAAAAATCTGAAATTTATACAGAACCTCAAAAGACCCAGAATAGCCAAAGCAATCCTGAGCAAAAAAATCAAAGCTCAACGCATCACATTATTTGATTTCAACATAACCCACAATGCTGTAGCAACCAGAACGGCAAAATCTTGCTATAGAAACAAACACATAGACCAGTGTAAGAGAACACAGAGCGAAGAAATAAATATACACAGTTACAGTCAACTCAACTATGAACATAGAATATTTCTTCATTTTTTACAAAGGCGCCAAGAGCAGACATTTAGAAATGACAGTGTCTTCAAATCATGATAACTTTATTTCTTCCTTTCCTATTAAGATGCTCTTTATTGTTGTATCTGGTGTAATCGCTTTGGCTAGGACTTCTATCACTATGTTGAATATGAATGGTGAAAGTAAGCATCCTTGTCTTGTTACAGTCCTGAGAAGAAAGGTTTACAGCTTTTATCTGTTTAGTACAATGTTAGCTGTAGGCTTGTTATACATGGACTTTATTGTGTTGAGATATGTTTCTTATATACCAAATTTGTTAAAAGTTTTTATGAAGGGATGTTGAATTTTATCAAATACTTTTTCTGCATCTATTGAGATGATAATATGGTTATTGCCCTTCATTCTGTTGCTATGATGTATTAAATATATTGTGCTGTATATGTTGACCTATCCTTCCATCCCTGGGATACATCTCACTTTATCATGGTATATAATGTTTTTGATGTACTATTGGATTTTGTGTGCTAGTATTTTGTTGAGGACTTTTGCATCTATATTTATCAGGTATATTGGCCTTTAGTTTTATTATTTGTGTATCCTTGTCTGGTTTTGGTATCAGAGTAACTCTGGTCTTGTAGAATTAGTTCAAAAAATTCCCTCCATTCAAGTTTTTTTTGAACAGTTTGAGAGTTGATGTTAAGTTATCTGTAATTGTTTGTTATAATTCAGCTGGGAAGCCATCTGGTCTTGGAAATATCCAAAACTTTATGTTACTGATTCAATCTTGTTATTTGTCTGTTCAAGTTTTCTATTTATTTCTTGTTCAAAATTAATAAGTTTTTGTGAACAGAAATTCTCCATTTTTTTTAGGTTTTCAAATTTTTTCATAATAGTCTTCAATGATCCTTTGTATTTCTGTGACATCACTTGTAATATCTCTTTTATTATTTCTGATTTTATTTATTTGATTCTTTTTGCTTTGTTAGTCTAGCTAGTGCTTTGTTGACTCTTTTGTCTTTTAAATTATTTTTTTCATTTTTTGGAAAAATTTTAGTTTTTATTTTATTTCTGCTTTGTTCTCTATTATTTCTTTTCTTATTTTTTTCCATTTTACTAATTTTTAGTTTGGTTAGTTATTCCTTTTCTTGTTTCTTCAGATGCAGGATTAGATGGCTTATTTAAAAGTCTGCATACTTTTGTGATGTAGGAGTTTATTGCTATAAACTTTTATAATACTACTGCTAGGGCTGTGTCCTATACTTTTTCATATTTGTACTCTCCTTTGTTTCAAAATAATTTTAAATTTTCTTCTTAATTTTTTCATTGATCCATTGGTAATTCAGGAGCATGTTTCTTAATTTACATGTTTTATACAGTCCAAAGTACTTACTGTCATTTATTTCTAGTTTTGTTCAATTATGATTAGAAAAGATACTTGATATGATTTTAATTTTAAAAATTTGTGATACTTGTTTTATGTCCTAACTGATTTTAGATTCTGTCCCAGAGAATGTTTCAAGTGCTAATGAGAAGAATGCATATTCTGCACCTGGTAAATAAAATGTTCTCTAAATGTCTGTTAGTTTCATATTGTCTATACTGCAGTTTTAAGTGAATATTTGTTGGTTTTCTGTCTAGATAATCTCTCCAATCTTGGGAGTGAGGTGTTAATGTCTCCAACTATTATTGTATTGGAGTCTAATGTCTCTCTTTAGATGTAATAATATTTGTTTTATATATCTTGGAGGTCCAGTGTTGGGTAAATATATATTTACAGTTGTTGCATCCTCTTGTTGAATTTATGTTTTTATTATTACATAACCATCTTCTTTGTCTATTTTAACAGCTTTTGGCTTAAAATCTATTTGGTCTGATATATGTATAGCTGATCTTATTCATTTTTGGTTTCTGTTTGTGGGAAATAACTTTTCTACACTTTTTGGTTTTAGTGTATGTATGTTGTTACAGGTTTACTGAGTTTCATGTAGACCGAATATAGTGGTGTCTTTTTTATTCACATAGTGTATATATATATAGTTGATGGACTGTAAAGTTATATATATATATAAGTATATATATGTATATATATAAAAGTATACAGTATATGTATGTATATATACATACAGTATAAGTATATATATAAGTATATATATACACACACACACACACATATATATACTTTTATATACATATATACACTTTTTTTGAGATGGATTATTACTCTGTGGCCCAGGCTGGAGTGCAGTGGCATGATCTCAGCTCATAGAACCTCTGCCTCCCAGGTTCAAGAGATTGTCCTGCCTTAGCCTCCCGAGTAGCTGGAAATACAGGCACGTACCACTACGCCTGGCTAATTTTTGTATTTTTAGTGGAAATGGGATTTCACCATGTTGGCCTGGCTGTTGTTGAACTCCTGGCCTCAAGTGATCAATCTGCCGCAGCCCCCAAAGTGCTGGAATTACAGGCATGAACCACTGTGCACAGCCTCAGTTTATATATTTTAATTGGAAATTTAATTTGCTAACACTCAATTTCATTATTGATAGGTTGGGACTTACTCCAGTCATTTTATTTTTTTAATTATTTTGCATAACTTTTGTTAATTTCTTTCTCTTATTGTTTATGTTTGCAGTTTGGTGGTTGTCTGTAGCAATAATATTTCATTTCTTTGTCTTTCTCATTTATGTTTCTGTCCTACCAGTCAGTTTTATAGCTTCTGTGTTTTTCTGATGTTTTAATGATGGTCAATATTGTCTTTTTACTTCAAGGAGTAGGATTCAAGCATTTATTTTAAGGCCAGTCTAGTGGTGATGAATTATCTTAGGCTTTACTTTTCTAGGAAACTTTATTGGTCCTTCATTTCTAAAGGAAAACTTTGTTGGACATAATACTCTTGGCAGTCAATTTGCTTTTCTTTGAGCTGTTTAAATATGTCATCCTATTTTCTCCTGGTTTGCAAAGTTTCTGCTGAGAAGTGTGAAATTTCCTAATAGTGTTTGCCTTATATGCAAATTGATGTTTTTCTGTTGTTGTTTTTAGAATCATCTCTTAGTCTTTGACTTTTGACAGTTTGATTATAATGTACCTCAGTGAGAATCTTTTTGAAATGAAACTCATTGAAGATCCTTAAGCAGCAGTTCCTGGGCAACTGGTCCTCAATCCACAGGGGTGCGCACCATGCATTGCAGCTCCACAGTTGGAGGGTTCAGCGTTGTTTCCTGCAGCAAGTTCTGGGCAGCCATTTCTAGACACTGGATAGTGCACATGTATTCTACCTGAGTATTTGAGGCAGTCTTCCTGCTTTGCTGGGTAACTTACTACCTGGAGTGTACGATACTGCAATTCTAGTATGTGAATACTTAGACATAGAAATTATGAGTCTTGGAGTCAGTAACAGATATTATCAGTTTTTCAAAGTTATTTTGGTACGAGTTTACACTTCTAGCAGTGTATCAGAGTTTTGGTTGCAAAACATACTTCTCAATACTTGCTGTTTTTCACCTTTTTTCATTTTAGTGAGTTCTAACTTTCATATTGTCTATGTTATTATTTTCCCTTTATAATACAAGTGTTTTGTGTCCTGATTAAGAAATATCTGCTTATCTCAGGTCATAAAGATGTTTTCCTAAAATTTCTTATAAAAGTTTTACTAGTTTACCATTCACATTTAGAGTTGCAATTCTTCTGCAACTGATTTTTGCGTACAGTATGAGGTAGGAGTCACGGTTCATTTTTTCTAACATAAATATCAAATTGACCCATCACCATTTATTGAAAAGCACACCATTTTCCCACGACTGTGCCGTGTCACATTCTTAGTACATCACATCAACATACTCATGTGGGACTTTTCGCAGAAGTTTTCTTAGTTTTATTTTTCTATTATTGAATGACACACAGTCTTAATGACTATGGTTCTCCTGACATCTAGTAGTTTAAATCCTCTAGCTTTGTTCTTCTTCAGGTTTGTTTTGGCATTTCTTGGTTTTTATTAATTTTCCTAGAAAACAAAGGCCAAAATAACTCTGGGATATTGGTTGGGTTTGCACTGAATGTTTACATTCACTTAAAGAGAACTTGCATATTTAAAATATTAAGTTTTCCAATACATAAGCAAGATATATCTCTCCATTTATTTAGTTTTCTGTTTCTCACACAATTATTATGTATTGTTTAGTATATATTTTTCACATTTTTATTATAATTATCCCTGAATATTAAAAGATTTTTGATGCTATTGTAAATGACAAATATTTTTAACATTTTATTTTATCGTTGCTAAGTTATAGTATACAAAACCATAATTGGTCATTTTGTATATTGGCTTTGTATCCAGCAGTGCTCCCTAATTTTTGAAACATACTTTTACTTACCTTTCAATTTATTTTATGATTTTTAATATGTTTGGATGTACTACCTATTCTTGAACCATTATAATACTTCACGTTTTCCACAAAACTTCTAACTTTTGCATAGATTCTGAAATTTATTGCTATAGAGTTGTACAGAATATTATTTTTAATTCTGCCATATTTTTTGTGTGGCATCTTATTTTCAGATTATTTTTGTTTATTTTTCATATTGATCAAATTTGCCCATGTTTTGTCTCATATTGGTCTTTCCAGAAAAATATGTTTTCTATTGAACATCTCCAAATTTTTGATTTTGTAAAGTATTTTCATTATTTTCTACTCACTTTGGGTTTGCTTTTTGTGAATTTGTTGACTAACTTCTTATAAACTTAGTTTTTTTTCTTAGTACTTCTTTGTTTATACACTCAAATATTTGCCAAGTAGATCACTTATTGCTGATATTAAAATAGATTGTATATGTTTTAAGAAAATTCCAGGTAGATAGAGATTTGGAAACTATACAATAATGTAAATTAATTTTGTTGTGTTCATCTAGGCCATTTTCTTATTTTCAGCTTTTAAGTTCAGGGGAACATATACAGGTTTGTTATACAGGTAAATATTTTCATGGGTGTTTGTTGTACAGATAATTTCTTTACCCGGGAATTATGTCTAGTATCTATTAGTTATTTTCCTTAATCTTTTCCTCCTTCTGCCATCCACCCTCCAGCAGAACCCTGTGTCCGTTGTCCCCCACTGTGTGTCCACATGTTCTCATCACTTAGCTCCCACTTATAAGTGAGAGCATGCAGTATTTCGTTTTCTGTTCCTGTGTTAGTTTGCTAAAGATAATGGCATCCAGCTTTATTCATGTTCCTGCAAATGACAATATCTCGTTTTTTTGGTAGTGTTATATTCCATGGTATATACTAACCAAATTTTCTTTATCTAGTCTAACCACTGGTGGGAATTAATGTTGATTCCATCTCTTTGTTATTGTGAATGATGCTGTAATAAACTTACATATGCATGTATATTTGTGACACAACAATTTATATTCCTGTGGGCAAATACCTATTAATGGGATTGCTGGGTCAAATGGTAGTTCCGTTTTTTGGTGTTTGAGGAATTGCCACACTGTTTTCCACAATGGTTGAACTAGTTTACACTTGCAACAACAGTCTGCAAGCATTCCTTTTTGTTTATCCTTACTAGCACCTGTTATTTTTTGACTTCTTAATAACAGTCATTCTGACTGGTGTTAGATGGTATCTCATTGTGGTCTTAAGTTACATTTCTCTAAAAATCAGAAATGCTGACCTTTTTTCATATGCTTGTTGGCCAAATCTATGCCTTCTTTTGAAAAGTGTCTGTTCATGCTTTGCCCACTTTTTAATGGGGTTATTTTCATCTTCTAATTTTGTTTAAGTTCCTTATAGATGCTTCATATTCTACTATTGTCAGATGCAGTTTGCAAAACTTTCCTCCCATTTTGTAGTTTGTCTGTTTAATCTGCTGATAGTTTCTTTTTTTTTTTTTTTTTTTTTTTTTTTTTTTTTGAGACGAATTCTCACTCTGTCACCAGGCTACAGTGCAGTGGCACAATCTCAGCTCACTGCAACATCTGCCTCCCGAGTTCAAGCAATTCTCCTGCTTCAGCCTCCTGAGTAGCTGGGATTACAGGCAGGTACCGTCATGCCCAACTAATTTTTGTATTTTTAGTAGAGATGGGAATTCACCATATTGGTCAGGATGGTCTCAATCTCCTGACCTCATGATCCTCCACCTCGGCCTCCCAAAGTGCTGGGATTACAGGCGTGAGTCACTGTGCCTGGCCTGATAGTTTCTTTTGTTGTGCAGAAGCTCTTTAGTTTAATTAGGTCTTATTTGTAAATTTTTGCTTCTGTTGCAATTGCTTTAGGCATCTTCATCATGAAATCTTTACTAGCGTTTATGTCCAGAATTATGTTTTCTAGGTTGTTTTCCAGGGTCTTTATAGTTTTAGGTTTTACATTAAGTCTTTACTCCATCTTGAGTTGATTTTTTTTATATTGTATGAGGAAGGTGTCCAGTTTCAATCTTCTGCCTATGGCTAGCCATTTATTCCAGCATAATTTATTGAATAAGGAGTCTTTTCTCCATTGCTTATTTTTGTCAGAGCTTTGTCAAATATCTGAGGGTGATGAGGATTTGATCTTATTTCTGTGCTCTCTACTCTGTTCCATTGGTCTATGTACCTATTATTGTACCAGTCCCATGCTGTTTTGGTTACTGTAGCCCTGTAGTATAGTTTGAAGTTGAGTAGCATGATGCCTCCAGCTTAGGTTATTTATTTCTTTTGCTTATGAATACTTTCACTATTTGTGCACATTTTTGTTTCTGTATAAATTTTAAAATAAAATAATTTTTCTTACTTCTGTGGAGAATGTCATTGGCAGTTTGATAGGAATACCATTGATGTTAGGTTGTTAAATTAAAATTGCCATAACATTTTAATTTGGGCTTTTAGTGCTATAAATTTCCCTCTTAACATTGTCTTAGATGTGTCACAGAGATTCTAGTATATTGTTTTTTTTTCACATTAGGTTCAAATAGTTTCTTGATTTCTGTCTAAATTTCATTATTTACCCAGGAGCCATTCAAAAGCAGCTTATCCAACTTCCATATCATCTATGATTTTGAGTGAATTTCTTAGTTTTAATTTCTAATTTATTGAGCATTGGTCCTGGAGAGTGGTTATTATGATTTCAGTTATTTTGTATTTACTGAAGAATGTTTCTTGTTTGATTATGTTGTTGAATTTAGAGTATGTGCCATGCAATGATAAGAAGAATGCATGTGTTATGTTGCGTTCTGGTGGAGCATTTTGCAGATATCTATCTGATCCATTTGATCCAGTACTTCGTTTAGGTCCTGAATATTTTTGTTAATTTTCTATTTTCTAACTTGATGATCTGTCAAATACTGTCAGTGGGATTTTGAAGTATCCGACTATTATTGTGTGGTAGCCTAAGTTTCTGTGAGGTCACTAAGAACTTGCTTTACAAATCTGCATACTCTTGTGTTTGGTGCATATATATTTAGGATAGTTAGGTCTTCTTGTTGAACTGAAACTTTTACCATTATGTAATGTCATTTGTTGTCTTTTTTGAACCTTGTTGGTTTAAAGTCTGTTTCATCTGATATTAAGATTGCAAACCCTGCTTTTTTCTGTTTTCTGTTGGCTTGGTAGGTTGTTCTCTATTTCTTTATTTTGAGCTTGTAGGTGTCATTGTATTTGAGATGAGTCTCTTGAATACAGCATAACATTGGGTCTTGGTTCTTTATCCATCTTGCCACTCTGTGCCTTTTAATTAGGGCATTTAGCCTGTTTACATTCAAGGTTAGTATTGATATGTGTGGATTTGATCTTGTCATTATTATGTTAGCAGGATGTTACACAGATGTATTTGTGTGGTTGTTTTAGTGTCATTGATCTGTGTAATTAAGTGTGCTTTTGTAGTGGCTGGAATGATCTTTCTTTTCCATGTTTAATGATTACTTCAAGAGCTCTTGAAAGACTGGTCTGGTGGTAATGAATTCCGTCAGCATTTGCTTGTCTAAAAAGGATTGTATTGTTTCTTTGTTTATGAATCTTAGTTGGGCCAGATATAAAACTCTTGATTGGAATTAAAAAAAAATACTGTTGAATATTAGGCCTCAATCTTTTCTGGGTTATAGGGTTTCTGCTGAGGGGTCTGCTGTTGTTCTGATAGACTTCCTTTTGTAAGTAACCTGACCTTTCTTTCTAGCTGCCTTTAAATTTTTTTTCTTTTATTTCAACCTTGAAGAACTGATGATTATGGATCTTTGGGATAATCTTCTTGTGGAGCATCTTACTAGGGTTCTCTGCATTTCCTGAGTTTCAATGTTGGCCTCTCTAGCTAGGTTGGTGAAATTCTCATGGGTGATACCCTTAAATGTATTTTCCAAGTTGCTTCCATTCTCCTTGTCTTTTTCAGAGACTCCAAACAGTCATTTATTTGGATCTTTACATAATGCCATATTTTGCAGAGGTTTTATTCATTCATTTTCACTCTTTTTTCTCTATTCTTGTCTGACCATCCTATTTCAGAAAACAATTCTTCAAGCTCTGAGATTCTTTCTTCAGCTATATCTATTCTGCTATTAATACTTGTGATTTCATTATGGATTTTTTAGTGTGTTTTTAAGCTCTATCATGTTGATTATGTTCTTCTCAATACTGGCTATTTTCTTTGTCAGCTCCTATATTGTTTTATCCTGATTCTTACCTTCCTTAGATTGAGTTTCAATGTACTTCTGCATCTCAATGATCTTCATTCTTGACCACATTCTGAATTTTATTTCTGTCATTTTAGCCATCTCTGCCCAGTTCAAAACCTTTGTTGGAGAGGCAGTGCAGTCATTTGGAGGACATACGGCACTCTGGCTTTTTAAGTTATAAGATTTCCTATGTTGGTTATTTCTCATCTTTTGGGCTCATGTTCCTTCAATCTTTGATGTTGCTATATTTTTATTCTATTCTATTTGATGACCTTGAGGGTTTGATTGTAGTATAAGTGGGTTCAGTTGACTGGTTTTATTTCTGGAAGATATTGGGGCAAGTCTCAGTTCACAATTCCTGGACCACATACTCTAACTCTGGCAGACTTGCATCAGGTCCCAACTTTGTTCTCTTTTTCTTTGATGTTAGAAACTTACTACACTGGTAGCAGGGGTTGGGGAGGTAAGGTGCTCTCAGATTGCTGGTCACTACACTCTGAAGGGTAGTGCCAGTCAAACCATTTTGTAGCGTGATGGCGGCAGGATCAATTCTTCCTCACATGTACTAGCAGCAACAGCAGTGGCAGTGTTGTAGGATGCATGTTTATTCATTGTGGCAAAGTACTAGCAGGTGCTGGGGTGCTTGCCTTTATGCGTGTGCTCACAGCAGTTGCAGAGACAGCAAGGCTTGGGGACCCCCCCACTGGCAACTTTGTACATGGTTGTGCTTGTGGTGGTGTTAGCATGGGGGCAGGGTGCTGATGGGTGCAAGTTCGTGTGTGCCCTGCGTGGCTGCCCAGAGTGGGGAAGAGTCCAGTTTTCTCCATGCCTGGTTTCACTCTAGGGGCACTGTTGGTGCCCTGGGGCAGTTCACCAGAAGGAGGAGGGCTGGTGGGCTTGGTACCAGCCAATGCTCTGGCTTCTGTGGAGGTACAGTGAAGTAGGGGTGGTGGAATGCGCTCCTGCCAGCAGTAAAGTCAGGAGAGGGTGCACATACACACATACCCTGGCTGGGCAGGGAAGGCAAAATACACACACACACACACACACACACACATGCAAAGCCATATGGGGGGTGGCCGTGGGCTCCAGGAAAGCTGCAGTGAGAGGGAAAGAATGGGGGTGCTAGTGTGTAGCCATGGGGGTTTCCCTGCTGGAGCTCTCTTTTGGTCATGTGGTAAGCTGGCACAGGAGCTATGATGTGGGTCCCCAGGTCACCCAAGGTGACACTTCAAGCAAGCACAGCCAGGCTGGGTTTTTGGGAGAGACCAGAAGACCACTGAGTGTTCTGGTCAGTCTAATCTTGTCTGGTGGGTAAGACTGCTTTGCAGAGTTCAGGTCTGACAGTTTTCCTAAGGCTAAATTATGGGAGCCAGGATAGATGCCTCTGGCCATGCTTCACTACAGAGACTACTATGCCAAATTATCTGGGTTCCACCTCTGCTGGCATGCTGCCCCTACTACTTCTCTAGGCAGCTGTCCTTTCCAATTCATGTGTCCTTGATGGTCGAAGGGTTTCCTCTTGCCAGAATTCCAGATGCCCATGGTGAGAGTGGCTTGCTCTTTGTCTGTTCAACTCACCCATTTCTCTGGATTCATTGGCAGTCAGAAACAAATCCTGGTGTTTGGTAGCCCTGTGCAGAGTTCCCAGCTTTCTCCCCCTTCAGCCCAGCTTCTGTGTCTTCCATCTGTCTAACCTCAGTGCTTTCCTTGTGAAGATCTGCTAGGAGTGCACCAGTCATCACGATCTCTCAGGGCCAGCTGTTGTTCCACATAGATGCATCTAGTTGGCCATCTTGCTTCAATCCTAGTTTATTTTTATTGTAGGTAATCTTAAAAAAATTATCTTTCTCTGGAAGTGTTAAGATCTTCAGTTTATCATTGCTGATTTCAAATGGTTCACTTTTTAGAATAGTTTCCTTTATTTTACCCTACCCAACACAAATGATTGCCCTTATTCTAGAAACTTCACTTTCAGAAACTCCCTTCAAATGACAGCTGGAACTTTTGTATTTATCTTACACATGTCTTAACTTGTCTTACATATTACATCTCATTGCTTCCTTGCTCAGTTTACTGTGGAATATTTAAAATATTATTTGTGAACAAACTAATTCACTTTTTAGCTGTCTCTTCTATTAACCCCATCCAATAAGCTTATAATTTTGAATATTTTCTTTGCTTTCAAGATATTATTTGTATGTGTTTGTAATCCAAGTTTCTCTAAGAATGTTCAAAATAATTATTTGTAAAATGTCTATTAACTTACTTTCTCTCCAATGTTTAATTGTTTTACTCATTCAATATAAGACCTCTCTTTCTCATAATGTTTGTTTTTCAGAAATATTTGGAGGTTATTAATTCTGTGCAAATATTTGTATTTGACAATTCCTTTTTGCTTGTATATTAACTATGTTTTCTGTTATTTTTAAACTGCAGTTTACCTTCAGTGTTTATATAGACACAGATCCTGCTTTCCAGTGAAATATGTCAGTAATTTAATTTCTAGGTATATGTACTCTGAACTTGTAAGTCAGTAGTTTTATGGGATATTGCTGTGTATTTCTGCTCCAAGTATGCACTTATTTTTTGGCTATGAAAACACACACATGCACACACACATAAACTTACACACACAGTTGTAGCTCAGGCTGCCATAAAATGTACCATATATAGAGTTACTGAAATATAAAAATTTATTTTCTCACAGTTTTAGAAGCTGAAAATATGACATTAGAGTGCCAGCAAGTTTTGGCAAGTGCTCTCGTACTGGATTGTTAATGGCTGTCTTCTCATTGTTCTTACATGGCATTTTCCTGGTTTATATATTTGGAGAGATAGAGAGACAGACAAAGAAGGAGAAAGCGAAATGTTCTCTTCTTATAAGGCCACAAATCCTATTAAATTATGGTCCCATTTTTATAAACTCATTGAACATTAATTACCTCCACAAAGCCCAATTTCCAAATACAGCCACCTGCAGTGAGCACTTCAATATATGAGTTTTGGAGGGGTCACAATTCACTTCACAACACACATACACTATAATGTATTTTCAGAATAAACATGGAAGGATGCAGAGATTTACTGACATTGCTGTTCCAAATGCTGTTCCCCATTTAATTTTCCTGATGGACTCTTTTCTATTTATTTTACATATTGACTCTGAAGAACTAGCTTCCTTAAAATCTGTTCCTATTTATACTGTTTGGAATTTAAATGATACTTCCTTGTATAACTGTTTCTTTATAGATTTCATCTACTTTCATTTTGTTGTGGATTTTCAAACTGTCAAATTTGCTGTTAATTTACTGTTGCTTTCATACACGGTTACTCTTTATTTGCATGCACTAATTTTGCCAGCATGACTCAGTTAGATGATTTAACTGAGGGCTAATTGAAAAATAATCTGACAGAGAATCCGTCATTTTCAAAATTAGTTAATTGTTATAGCTTAGAATAAAACGATCTGGGCACCCCTGGGGGTGACAATAACAAGATAAAAGACATCATATAGTAATTTAGATCATATGGTTTTCATTTTTTAGAAAAAAATTAGTGAACGTTAAGATGGTCAATTTGATGCAGTAAGAAAAAACGTCTCTCCCCAAGAGACCAGGCCATTGGGATGAATGGCTCACTGAAAACAGATCACGTTCAGTTGGAAAGCATTGAGAGTATATGGAAGGAGGACACAGACAGTGGGCTGAAGGGAGAAAAACTTTAGAACCCCTCACAAGGCTACTAAGCACCAGGACTCATTTCTCGCCCCCACTGTCTCCTGGGGAAGGGATAAGTTAAACAGGTGAGACATGGCGCAATCTTGCAACAGCACTCTGGAATCCTAGCTCTAGGAGACACAACGACCCCCACAGACAATTGAGATGTCAGAGATTGCTTTCTGGAGAGGTGCCAAACGCAGGACTACAACCTGTGTGAAACTCAGAGGATTTGACATGGGAATAGTGGCAGTGGAGTATGACAGGTACACCTATCCCCAAGGCTCTCCATGCTGTTTTAGGTGGCATTGGACTCTGGTCTTTATTGGACTTGGACAGAGCAAGGAAGTCTTACATGTGGAATGAGACAACTTCAATATCAGCATCTCCCTGTCTGTCGGAATATTTTGGGGACCCAGCTTGGCCACACCTGCTTGCAATGCAGCCTCAGATGCTCAACCAGCATGCTTCCTGGGGGCTGTCCTCATAGCTCCTCCACCAGCAGACCATAGCTAACCATCAGAAAGTTCCAGAAGACCAAACACCGCTGATACACAACCAACCACCCACAGCATCCACCATCACAGCCTATATCCACTGCTTTGCCAACATACACCTGTACATGCCCCACCCCACTGCAGTGCTGGCACGTGTGTGTAAGCAGACTTTGCCTCCCCTCCCCCACAGGTACACTCCACTAACATACAGTTTCTGTCACCGGAACATGACCAGAGGCTGCTGCCCCACCCCTGCTGGCTCCTTAACTAGGCACCCTACCACATTGAAAACTGTGCACCTCACTGCACTGCTGCTTCTGGCAGATGAGACACTGCTGCCACTGCCCTCATGAAGTACTTTAGCTGGCACTTTCACTGGACTAGGATGACTTGCAAACTGGAAAAAATTTGAGCCTTCCAGTACAGCAACTTCCTAAGCTTAATGGGCCATAGGATAAAGCTGGGGCTCCAGTATGAATATTCCAGGAATGTAGCAAACAACTCATCTCAGGAGTAATGAGTTGTCTTGCTCCCTTAAATTCCTGGAAATGAAGCCAATCAACTGAGCCCACCTTATAACACAACAAAAACTTCTAAGGCATCAAGGAATATAAAAACGAAAACCCAACTGAAAGGAAAGCAATAATTAAAGAAACATCAACCCACACATACAAAAAATAGCCAGAGTGCAAGAACTCTGGAAACTCAAAAAAGCCAGAATGTCTTCTTACTGCCAAATGACTGCACTAGTTCCCCAGACGTGGTTATTAACCAGGTTGAAATGACTGAAATGTCAGACACAGAATTCAGAATCTGTATAGAAATGAAGATCTAGATTCACGAGAAAGTTGAAACACAATCCAAGGAATCTAAGTAATCCAGTAGAAAGATACAAGGACCAAGCCAAATGCCCATCAGTGATAGACTGGATAAAGAAAACATGGCACATATACACCATGGAATACTATGCAGCCATAAAAAGGATGAGTTCATGTCCTTTGCAGGGACATGGATGAAGCTGTAAACCATCACTCTCAGCAAACTAACCCAGAGACAGAAAACCAAACACAGCATGTTCTCACTCATAAGTGGGAGTTGAACAATGAGAACACATGGACGCAGGGAGGAGAACATCATACACTGGGGCTAGTCAGGGGGTGGGGGGCTAGGGGAGGGATAGTATTAGGAGAAATACTTAATGTAGATGATGGGTTGATGGGTGCAGCAAACCACCATGGCATATGTATACCTATGTAACAAACCTGCACATTCTGCACATGTATCCCAGAACCTAAAGTATATATGTAAAAAAGAAATAGTCATTTTAAGAAAGAATCAAACTGATGGGATAGAGTTAAATATCTCACTACAACAATTTCATAATACAATCACAATCATTAACAGTAGAATAGACCAAGTTGAGGAATGATTCTCAAAGTTTAAGTACTTGTTCTTCAAATCAATTCAGGCAGAAAAAATAAAAAATAATAAACAAAACATGTGAGAAATATGGGATTATATTAAGCTATTGAATATGTGACTCATTGGCATCCCTGACACAGATGGAGAGAAAACAAGAAACTTGGAAAACAAGTTTGAGATTGTTTTTTATAAAAATTACACCAACCCTGTCATAGAGACCAACATTCAAATTCAGGAAATGCAAAGAATATCTGCAAGATACTATACAAGGTGATCATACATAAGACACACAGTTATTAGATTCTCCAAGGTCAATAGAAAGGGAAATATATTAAAGGTAGCTAGAGAGAAGGGGCAGATCACCTACAAAGGAAGCCACATCAGGATAACAGTGGACTTTCAGCCAGAAACCCTACAACCTGCAAAAGATTGGGGGCCTATATTTAGCATTTCTAAAGACAAGAAATTCCAGCCAAGAATTTAATATTCAGCCAAACTAAGCTTTATAAGCAAAAAAAGAAAGAAGATTCCTTTCCATTCTTTCAAGCAAATGCTAAGAAAATTTGCTACCAATGGATGTGTCTTATAAGAGTTCCTTAAGGCCAGGCGTGGTGGCTCACGTCCATAATCCCAGCACTTTGGGAGACCGAGGTGGGCAGATAACCTTAAGTCAGCAGTTCAAGACCAGTCTGGACAACATGGTGAAACCCTGTCTCTACCAAAAATACAAAAATTAGCTGAGTGTGGTGGAGTGTTCCTGTAATTCCAGCTACTTAGGAAGCTGAGGTGGGAGAATTGCTTGGACACCTGGGAGGCGGAGGTTGCATTGAGCCAAAATTGCACCATTGCACTCCACCCTGGGCGTCAAGAGCAAAACTCTGTATCAAAAAAAAAAAAAAAAAAAAAAAAAAAAAGGAGTTCCTTAAGAGAGTGCTAGATATGAAAATAAAATACCATTACTGACCACCACAAAAATATACGTAATGGACTAATGACACTATAAAGCAACTACACAACTAAGTCTGCATAATAACTGCTAACAACATGATGACAGAATCAAATACACACATACCAATATTAACTTTGAACATTATTGAGCTAAGTTCCCCACTTAAAAAACACAGAGTGGGAAGTTGGATAAAGAAGAAAGACCCAACTGTGTGCTGCCTGCAAGAGAACTATCTCACATGGAATGACACTCATAAGCTCAAAGTAAAGAGTTGGAGAAAAATCTACCAAGCTAATAGAAAACAAAGCAAAACAAAAAATAGGGGGTGCTATTCTCATTTCACACAAAACAAACTTTGAATGAACAATGATTATAAAAGACAAAGAAGGGCATTACATAACCATAAATGCTTCAATTAAACAAAAATCCATAACTATCCTAAATATATATGCATGAAACACAGGAGCATCCAGATTCATGAAACAAGTTCTGAGAGAACTATAAAGAGACTTAGATAACTTCACTATAATAGTGGCAGACTTCAACACCACTCTGACAGTACTAAATGCAGCATTGGGACAGAAAACTAAAAAAAAATTTGAGACATAAACTTGACCCTTTACCAAATGGACCTAACACACATCTAGAGAACTCTCCACCGTACAAGAATTGAATATACATTCTTCTCATCTGCACATGGTGAACATTCTAAAATCAACCACATAATCAGCCATAAAACATTTCTCAAAAAATTTTAAAAGGGCAAAATAATACCAACTACACTCTCACATTATGGTTCAATAAAAATAGAAATCAATAGTAAAAGATTGCTCAAAACCATACAATCACATGGAAACAAAACAATCTGCTGCTGAATGACTTTTGGGTGAACAATAAAATTAAGGCAGAAATCAAGAAATTTTTTGCAAGTAAGGAAAGCAAAGATACAGCATATCAGAATCTCTGGAACACAACTAAAGTAGTATTCAGTGGAAAATTTATAGCACTAAATGCTCACATGAAGTAGTTAAAAATATCTCAAATTAACAACCAAAAGCACACCTAGTGGAATTAAAAAAACAAGAGCCAAGTAATGCCAAAGCTAGCAGAAGACAAGAAATATCCAAAATTGGAATTGAATTGAATAAAATTGAGATGAACAAATGATAAAAAAGATCAACAATTAAGTTTGTTGTTTGAAAGAATAAATAAGATTGATAAATCACTCACTACTTTAATAAAGAAAAAGAAGAGAATATCCAAATAAACACAATCAGAAATGACCAAGGGGACATTACCATCAACTTTGCAGAAATATTTAAAAAATTCTCAGATAGTATTATAAATACCTCTATGCACACAAACTAGAAAACTTACAAGAAATAGGTAAATTCCTAGAAACACAACCTCCCATTATTGAACCAGAAAGAAATTGAAATCCTGAATAGAGAGCAATGACTAGTTCCAAACTTGAATCAATAATAAAACGTTCACCAGCTGAAGAAAGTCTAAGAATAGATGGAGTCACAACCAAATTCTACCAGATATATAAGGCAGTGTTGGTTACATTTCTACTGAAAATATTCCAAAAAAATTGGGGATAGACTCCCTCATAACTCATTTTTTGAGGACAGTTTCACTCTGACACCAAAATCTGTCAGAGACACAACAGCAAGTAGACAACTTCAGGCCAATATTTTTCATGAGCATAGCTGCAAATATCCTCAAGTGAATACTACTGAAGTGAATTCAGGAGCACCAGAATAACACAAGAATGCTTACTTTCACCATTCCTATTCATCATAATAATTGGAAATTCTAGCCAAAGTAATTAGGAAGAGAAGAAAAGAAAATGAAGCCAAATAGTAAGACAGAAAGTCCAACTATCTCTGTTTGCAAATGACATGATTTCGTACCTAGAAAACAACATAGTCCCTGCTCAGCTTTCAATATCTGATTAACAACTTCATCTAAGTCTGAGAATACAAATTATTGTACAAGTATCGTCAGCAATGACAATTTCCAACCTGTGAGTTAAATGACTAATGAAATCACACCCACAATAACCACACAAATATTAAAATACCTAGAAATATGGCTAACCAGAGAGGGGAAAGATCTTTACAATGAGAATTATAAAACATCACTGAGAGAAATCAGAGATGACACAAACAAAAATGAAAATATTTTATGCTCATGGATAGAAATAATCAATATATTAATGTTAACATGGCCATACTGCTTAAAGCAATTTACATATTCAATCGTATATCTATCAAAACTACCAATGACATTTTTTACTGAATTAGAAAAAAAAACCTTCTAAAATTCATATGGAACCAAAAAAAAAAAAAAAAAAGCCTAAACGGCCAAAGTAATCCTAAACAACAAACAACAACGAAAAACAACAAAGTGAAAGGTATCACATTACCCAACTTTAAACTGTGCTACAAGACTACAGTAACCTAAACAGCACGATACTGGTACAAAAACAGACATATAGACCCTTGGAGCAGAATAGAGAGCCTTGATATAATGCTACACACCTCCAACCATCTGATCATCATCAAAGTCAACAAAAAGGCAATGGTAAAATGGCATTAAATAAATGGTGCTGGGATAACTGGCTAGTCATATGCAGAGGATTGTAACTGGACCTCCTTCATTTCACCAGATACAAAAATCAGCTTAGGGGGATTAAATACTTAAGTGTAAAACCTAAAACAAAGAAAACACTAAGAAAACATAGGCAATAGCATTCCTGACATAGGCCCTGGCAAAGATTTTATGAAAGGCACCAAAATAATTTGCAACAAAAGCAGAAATTAACAAATGGGACCTAATTAAACTAAAGAACTTCTGAGATCTAATGTTCAGAATACATAAATAACTTAAACAAATTAACAAGTAAAAAACAACTGCATTAAAAAGTGGGCAAAGGCCATGAACTGACACTTCCCAAAAGAAGACATACATGTGACCAACATCCACATGAAAAAAGTTCAATATCACTAATTATTAGAGAAATGCAAATCAAAACTACAATGAGATATCTTTTCTCAGCATTCAGAATGGTTATTCTTAAAAAGTCAAAAAACAGCTGATACTGGTGAAGTTGCATAGAAAAGAGTATGCTTATGCACTATTGGCAGGAATGAAAATTAGGTTAATCACTCTGGAAAAACATTTTTGTGATTTCTTAATGAACTTAAAACAGAACTACCTTTGAACTCAGAAATCCTATTATTGATATATACCCATAGGAATTTAAGTCACTCTTCCATGAAAACATGTGCATGTGTTTCTTTCTTGCAGCACTCTTCGCTATAGCAAAGACCTGGAATCAACCTAAATGCCCATCAACCATAGACTGAATAAAGTGATTGTGGTACATATACACCATAGAATAATATGCAGCCATAAAAAACAGCATAATAATGCCTTTTGCAGCAACATGAATGGACCCAGAGACTATTATCCTAAGCAAATTAATGCAGGAACAAAAAAACAAATACCACATTTTCTCACTTGTAGGTGGGAGCTAAACCTTGAGTGAACATGGACACAAGAAAGGGAACAATAACAAATAGGACCAATTTGAAAGTTGAGGATAGAAAGAGGGTGAAGATTAGAAAGCTGTATATTGGGTACTGTATTTTCTAACTCGGTGTTGAAATAATCTGTACACCAAACCCCCATGATATGCAACGTACCTATATAACAAACAAGCACATATGCTTCTGAACCCCAAATAATAGGTAAAAATATTAAAAAATTAGGAGCTGTATGTATGCATTTATTTATATTTTTAATTTTTAATTTTGTGGGTAGAGTGTAGGTATATATATATATTTATTAGGTACATAAACATTCAGGGGTTAGTATCTTTTCAGTACCCATTTTTTAAATAGTGTTTTGTTATAGTTTTTCATGCATTAAACCAAATGAATTTATAGTCTATACTACAGAGAGAGATATTTATGTTTAATTGATTTACTGGATGGTATTTCCTTTCTCCTGAGATACAAGATCCAAGTACCCTCTCTTGGGCTCTGGATCAGGGCTCCTTTCCAGTAACAAAACTAAAGGCAAGAAAATAAAAAAATAAGTGGAACTACATATAACTAAAAAGTTGCTCCACATCAAAGGAAGCAAAGAGCAAAATGGAAAAGCAACCTATGGAATCAGAGAAGATGTTTGTAAACAACGTACTCAATAAGAAGTTAATGTCCAAAAATAAAAAATTACAACTCAAAAGCAAAAAATTCCAAATACTCAATTAAAAAAGGGAAAATGACATGAATAGATATTTCTTAAGACATACAAATGACTAATAGGTATATAAAAACACATTCAGCATTACTACCCATCAGGGAAATGCAAATCAAGAACACTATGATACATCAGCTCACACCTGTTAGAATGGCTATAATTTAAAAAGTTCATAGATAATAAGTGTTGGTTAGAATGTAAGGAAAGAAGAACTTTTATATACTCTTGGTAGAAAGGTATATTGGTACATCCATTATGGAAAACTGTATGGAGGTTGCTCAAACAATTAAAAATAGAACTATCATATGATCCAGCAATCCTATCTCTAGGTATATATAAGAAGGAAATAAAATCACTATATTGAAGAGATATATTCAGTCCTATGTCCGTTGCAGCATTATTCACAATAGCCAAAATGCGAAAACAACCAAAGTATCTGCCTATAGATGGAATGGATAATGATAATTTGATGTGTGTGTGTTTATAAAATTAAGCCTTATAAAAGAAGGAAATGTCTTTAATTTTCAGTGACCTGTAGATTTCAGTGTACACATTTTTTGTGAGATGTGTCATCTTATGTTTTTATTCTATTACGAATAGTATTTTCAATTCATTTTTTCGATAGTTTATTGATAATATAAAGAAATACAATTTGTATTTTGTATATTGATCTTGAATCTTATAACTGTATTAAACTCACTAATAAGATTTAGCAATCTTTTTGTAGATTTTATAGAATTTTTTATGTACATTATCATGTCATCTGTGAATAAATAAAGCTTTACATGCTTCTTTACAATCTGGAAGCCCTTTCTACCCCATTTCTTGCAATATTGCTTTGGGTAAAGCTTCTAGGACAATGTTGAACAGAAGTGGTGAAAGTGCACACATTATTCTGGTTTATGCTTTTTGTAAATAGCATACAGTTTTTCAACTATAAGTATGTGATATCTGTAGGTTTGTTGCAACTTTTAATCAGGAATGGATGTTGAATCTTTATGCACCTATTTGGATGATCATATGGATGTTCTGCATTAGGCTGTTAATATGTTTAATTTCATTGACTTATTTTTGACTGTTAAATAATCCTTGCAATCCTGGGATAAATCAACTTTGCCATGCTGTATTATTTTTTAATATGGAGTGATTAGGTTTCCTAAAGGTTAATACATTTTGCATAACTATTTATGAGTGATAGTTTTCTGTAATTTTCTTGTAGTATCTTTGTATAGTTTTGGTATCACTCGCCTCTTAGAATGCTGGCCTCCTAGAATGAGTTGGAATATATTATATCATCTTTCACTCTATTGAGTAATTCACATATATTTGCATGACTTATTTCTTATGTGTTTGATAGAATTTATGAGTAAAGCCATCTGTGCTTGTGATTTTCTTTGTGGGAACTTTTGTAACTGAAAATTCAATTTCTTTAATATATAAAAGTTTAGTCAGGTTATGTATTATTATTCTTTTTTTTTTTTTTTTTTTTTGAAATGGAGTCTTGTCTGTCACAGAGACTGCAGTGCAGTGGCATGACCTCGGCTCACTGCAACCTCTGCCTCCAGGATTCAAGTGATTCTCCTGCCTCAGCCTCCTCAGTAGCTCGAATTACAGGCACCTGCCACCACACTCGGCTAATTATTTCTATTTTCAGTAGAGACAGGGTTTCGCCGTGTTGGCCAGGCTGGTCTCGAATTCCTGACCTCTAGTGATTTGCATGCCTCCACTTCCCGAAGAGTTGGGATTACAGGCGTGAGCCAACACACCCAGTAATCTATTTATTCTTGAGTAAGCTTTGTACTTGATGTCTTTTAAGAAAATGTTTCTTATATTTAAATTATCAAATTAGCATGAATTTGTTGATATTCTTCTCTTATCCTTTTTAACATATTTAATATCTGTAGAATATGTAATGATATCATCTTTTTCCTTTCTGATATGAAAATTTGTGTCTTTTTTTCCTGATAAGTCTGGCTAAAATTTTAAAGAACTAGATTTTGACTATATTGATACTCATTATTAATACTTGTTTGTTTTATTGATTTATTCTTTTATTCTCTTCATGTCTTTTCTACTCACATTGAGTTTACTGTATAACCTACTGTGTACTGATATTATACTACTTCACTTCTAGCATTACGACATTACAAAATTATACTTCTACTTCTCCCTTAGCTTTTTGTCTTTTTAATTCAACGTATGGTAAACCTTGGAATAATTTGTTATTAATTTGCTGATACAGTCAATTGCTTTTTAAAATTATAAATATAAATAATAAAAACTTTATATATTTAATTACGTATTTCTTATTTCCAGTGCTCTTTCTCCATTTGTGTACATCCATATTCTCTCTGTCATCATTTTCTTCTGCCTAAGGGACTTTCTTTAAATTTCTCATAATGTAGGTTTATTGGTAAACGTTTTTTCCAGATATTATATGTCTGAAAAAGTTTTAATCCTATCATTATTTTTGAAATAAATTTTTACTGAATAAAGAATTGCTGGCTGACTTTTTTTTCATTTCAGAACATAAAATATGTTTCTCCAACATATTTTAGCTTGCACTCTTTGTGATAAACAATCTGGTGCCATCTTATCTTTATTTCTTTGTACACAACAGTTCATTTCCCTATAGTTGTTTCCAAGATTTTTCCCTTTCTTACTGGTTGTTAGCAAGTTGATTATGATGTAGGTTGGCATAGTATTACTCATGTTTCTTTTTTTTTTGAGGTTCAGTTATTATCTTGAATTTGTTGGTTTATAGTATTTATCTTATTTGGAAAATGTTCAGCTCTTTATTTTTTATTTTTTTATTTTTTTCTCAGCCATTTCGTTCTTTCCTCTCTTTCAAAGGCTCTAATTACATGTATGGTTGGTCACTTAAAATTTTTCCAGAGTTTCATGATACGCTGTTTATTTTTTCTCATGCTTTTTTTTCCCCATGTGTTTCACTTTTGATAGATTATTTTGCTGTTTTGAATTTCACAAATTTTTTTTACAATGCTTTATCTGCTATTAATGGAAATGTAGTTTTAATCTTATACATTATAGTTTTTATTTTTAAAAGTTCAATGTATAATTTTGCACATTATTAATTTTATACATTGGGTGATGTGCATATATATATAATTTTGTGGGACATGGTTAAATCATTTGGAAACAGTTTTACTCTTTTAGATCTTGCTTTTAAGCTAGGTTAGGCAGAATCCGAGTTTCATTTAATCTAGAGTTAATTCTTCCTCACTACTGGGGAAAAACCTTCCCAGGTACATTATCTTTTGTCTTCTGAATTATTATGTATTCCATTCAGAGTTTTGGAAACAGGCACTATTTTAAGAACTAAGTTAGCTCCAACCAGAGCTTCCTCTACTGTCTTCAATTAGCTTTTTCTTGGGATTGGATATTTTTCTCACATATATACACTGGTCTGTATTCACCTGATATTTGACGGGGAATGTTTGAAGATTTTTTGATTTCTCTCTCAGACATATTTCTCTTCTTAACAATCTGCTCAATGAACTCTAGCCACTTGGCTTAAGCAGAATCTTAGCTTCCTATTTTTATTTCAGATGGACTACCAGTCTTGGCCTGACTTTGCCACCCTGTACAGAGCAATGGACTAGAACCTTTTTCATTCAGTAATCTCATACATTCATACTGTTATTTTGTCTGGTTTTTCAGTGCTTATAGGTGGAATTACCCTGTTACTTTATCTTAACATGAGGCAGAAGACCTGTACATTTTAATAAACTGTCTTCTGCTTTATCAAGATAATAAATAACTTATTTGTGGGATGGAAACATTGCCAAACGGCAAACTACAAGGTTCCATTAACCATCTCCACTGCAAGGGCAACCATTTAACAAATAGATACACAAGAAAAGCACGTTCATAAGAACAAATAATCAGGGGAGCACTTATAGTACCTGGTCTTTTTTTTTTTTTTTTTTTTTTTTTACTTTTTTTTTTATTATTATTATACTTTAAGTTCTAGGGTACATGTGCATAACGTGCAGGTTTGTTACATATGTATACTTGTGCCATGTTGCTGTGCTGCACCCATCAACTCGTCAGCACCCATCAACTCGTCATTTACATCAGGTATAACTCCCAATGCAATCCCTCTCCCCTCCCCCCTCCCCATGATAGGCCCCGGTGTGTGATGTCCCCCTTCCCGAGTCCAAGTGATCTCATTGTTCAGTTCCCACCTATGAGTGAGAACATGCGGTGTTTGGTTTTCTGTTCTTGTGATAGTTTGCTAAGAATGATGTCTTAACTTCATATCGCTGAAAGAGACACTGAAGAGGTAGAAAAACCAGTACTGAATCACCAATGCCATCCCTCCCCTACCAACCGGCATCCATGGTGTGGTGCAGAAAATGATTCTGTGTGCTGGGAGAGGGGAAGTGCAGCAATTTTGAGACACTGAGCTCAATGCTTTCCTGTTATACCAGAAATAAAAACTGGACCAAACTCAGCTCCCACCCACCAATGGAGGGAGCATTTAAACCAGTCCTAGCCTGAGGGGAATTGCTTATCTCAGAGGTGGAAACCTGGCCTCTCACAGACCTTATCACCATAGGATAAACTGCTCTAGACTGTAAAAAAATTTGAAAGACAGTCAAGGCCAAGGGACTGCAATGTTTAGGTGAGTCTTAGTGCTGAACTGAGCCAAGAACCAGTAGACAGGGGAACATGACCTACTGAAACACTAGATGGAGCAACTAAGGGAGTGCTGGCATTTCCAAAATCCTAGATTGCACAGCTTGCAGCTCCAAAAGAGACTCCTTTCTTCTGCTTGAGAAAAGGAGGGGGAAGAATGGGGGAGACGTTGTCTTACATCTTGGATACTAGCTCATCAAAAGCAGGATAGGGCAACGGTGAGAGTCATGAGGTCCTCTTTCCAGGCCCTAGCAACCAGGTGACATTTCCAGAGATACCCTGGGCAGCAAAAATGGAACAAAACACTCTGCTGACTTGAGAGGAAGAACCTAGTTTTGCTAGAATTCATCATGGCTGACTTAAGACCCCTTGGGCCCAGAATAACCAGAAATGATACTAATACATCGAGGACCTTGGGTGAGGCTTTGAGACTTGCTGGCTTCAGGTGAGACTCAGCACATTTCCAGCTGTGGTGACTGTGGCAAGAGACTTCTTCTGTTTGACAAAGCAGAAGGAAAAGTAAAGGTGACTTTGTCTTGCACCTTAGGTACTAACTTGGCCACAGAGGGGTAGAACACCAAGCGATCATGTGGGTTTTCTGATTCCAGAACATGGCCCTTGGACATTTTAGGACCTGCTTAGGGCCAGAGGGGAGTCCACGGCCCAGAAGGGTGAGTCATAGGCCAGGCAGTATTCACCACAAGCTGACTGCAGAGCACTTGGGCCTTAAAGAAACATGGTAGTAGTCTGGCAGTACTCCTTGGGGACCTGCTGTGGCAGTGGCCATGGGGTAAGACTCCTCTTTCTTTGGAAAGGAAAGGGAAGAGTGAGAAGGACTGCATCATCTGGCCTGAGTGCCAGCTCAGGAATAGTACAATAGAACACCAGGTAGATTTCCAATGTTTTTGACTCTAGTTTTTGGCACCTCTGGAACCACCTTCGGACCGTGGGAACCCCTGCACTGAAGGAAAGAACACAGGCCTGACTGACTTTACAACTTGCTTACTATAGAGCCTCAGAGCCTCGAGAAAACTTAGGTAGTAGCCAGGTAGTGGTTATAGCAGGCCTTGAATGAGGCCCAGTGCTATGCTGGCTTAGGTCTGACCCAGCACAGGCACAGTAGTGATGGCCACAGGGGTACTTATGTCATTCCACCCCCAGATTTAGATGGCACAGGAGAGAAAGGTGTATATATATAGAGAGAGAGAGAGAGACAGAGACAGAGACAGAGACAGACAGAGACTCTTTCTTTGGGAGAAAGTAAGGGAAGAGAACGAGAGTCTTTCCCTGGCAATCTAGAGAATTATCCCAGATCTTATACCAGAATATTAAGTTGAAACCTCTAGGAGTCTGCAAGAACCACAACATTACTGGGCTTGAAGTGCTCCCTAAAGCAGATACAGCTTAGATCACAACATCCCAGTACTTCTGAATATCTGGAAATCTTTCCCAGAGAGGATGGGTACAAACAAGCTCAGACAGTGAGGACTGCAATACTTAACTCTTAAATGCTCAGGCATCAAAGAACATCTACACATATCCAGACATTGCAGGAAAACACGACCTCACCAAATGACCTTAATAAGGCACAGGAACCAACCTTGGATAAACAGAGTCATGCGACCTTTCAGACAGATAATTTAAAGTACGTGTGTGGAGGAAACTCAAAGAAATTTCCTCCACACAAGTACTTTAGAATGTTATCAGATAAACTTAACAAAGAGATTGAAATAATTAAAAATAAATTAGCAGAAATTCTGGAGCTAAAATGCAATTGGCATACTGAAGAATGCATTCGTCTTTTTTTTTCTTTTCTTTTCTTTTCTTTTTTTTTTTTTTTTTTTGAGATAGGCTGGAATGCAATGGCACAATCTCTGCTCACTGCAACCTCCCTCAGCCTCCCACATCCTCTTTCAATAGCAGAATGTATCGAATAGTAGAATGAATAACTTGAAGAGAGTCTATTTGTAAATATACAGTCAGAGGAGACAAAAGGAAAAAGAATACTTAAATCAACAAAACATGCCTACAATTTAAAAGATAGCCTCAAAGGGCAAATTTAAGAGTTACTGGCCTTAAAGAGTAGGTAGAAAAAGTCATAGTGGTAGAAATTTTATTCAAAGGAATAATAACTGAGAACTTCCCAAACCTAGAGAATGGTATCAATATCCAAGTACAAGAACGTTTTAGAACACCAAGCAGATTTAACCCAAAGAAGACTTCCTCAAAGCATTTAATAATCAAACTCTCAAAGGTCAAAGATAAAGAAAGGGTTCTAAAAGCAGCAAGAGAAAAGAAATAAATAACATGCAATGGAGCTCCAATACATATCGCAGTAGACTTTTTAGTGGAAGCCTTACAGTTCAGGAGAGAAGGAGAGAATGGCATGAGATATTTAAAGTGCTGAAGGGAAAAAACAAACAAACAAACAAACAAAAATTACCCTCTAATAGTATATCCAGGTAAAATATCCTTCAAACATGAAGGGGAAATAAAAACTCCCAGAGAAACAAAAGCTGATAACAACTTAACACTATTCACACAAACAAACACTCAAAAAGAAAACTAATAAACTTGCCTTAACTTTGTCTCCTCTCTTTTTACCTTTTTCTTGTTTATATTTATATTTTCTTGTACTGACTATGTCTTGAAAAGTTGTAACTATTATTTATTTATTTATTTTGAGACAGAGTTTTGCTTTGTTGCCCAGAGGCGCTATCTGGGCTCACTGCAAGCTCCGCCTTCCGGGTTCACCCCATTCTCCCGCCTTAGCCTCCCGAGTAGCTGGGACTACAGGCACCCGCCACCATGCCTGGCTAATTTTTTGTATTTTTAGTAGAGACGGGGTTTCACCGTGTTAGCCAGGATGGTTGCGATCCCCTGACCTCGAGATCCGCTCACCTCAGCCTCCCAAAGTATTATTTTTGATTTTCTTTCATTCAGTCTTTGTACTTAAGAGTTGTTTACATGGCACAGTTACAGTGTCATAATATTCTGTGTTTTTCTGTGTACTTATGATTACCAGTAAACTTTCTACCTTCAGGTGATTATTTAGTGCTCATTAATGTTTTCTTCTTTTTGATTGAAGTGTGCACCCTTTCACATTTCTCGTAGGACGGGTTTGGTATTGATGAAATCGCTCAGCTTTTGTTTGTCTGGGAAAATCTTTATTTCCCCTTCATATTTGAAGGATATTTTCACCTCATATATTATTCTAGGATGAAAGGCTTTTTTTTTTTCCTTCAGCATTTTAAATATGTCATGTCATTATCTCCTGTTCTGTAAGCTTTTCATAAAAAATTCTGCAGCCATTTGTATTGGAACTCCATTGTATGTTGTTGGGATTTTGTTGTTGTTGTTGTTGTTGTTTTTGTTTCTTTACTCTTGCTGCTTTTAGAACCCTTTCTTTATTGTTGACCTTTGGGAGTTTGATTTTTAAATGCCTTGAAGTAGTCTTCTTTGGGTTAAATATGCTTGGTGTTCTGCTACCTACTTTTATTTGGATATTGATACCTTTAGGTTTGGGACATTCTCTGTTATTAACTCATTGAATGTACTTTCAACTCCTATCTCTTTGACTCTTCTTTAAGGTCAATAGCCCTTAGATTTGACCTTTTTAGGATATTTTCTAGATCATGTAGGCATGGTTCTTAGGTTTTTTAAAATTCTTTTTGATCTCCCCTGACTGTGTATTTTTAAATATCCTTTCCTCAAGCTCACTAATTATTTCTTCTGTTTTATCCAATCTGCTACGGAAGAACTCCAATGCATTCCTCAGTACACTAATGGCATTCTTCAGCTCCAGAACTTCTGCTTGACTCTTTCCACCCCTGGTCAAGAGGAGTACTGGCCAGACCAACTATGTTCCCTTTAGGCCCAAGGTCTCTTAAGTCAGCTTGTAGTGAATGCTGCCTGGCCTGGTACTCACCCTTCAGAACAGTAGGCTTCTCCCTGGCCCAAGGCAGGTCCAAAAGTGTCATGTAAGAGTCAAGCCCTGGAATCAGGGACCTCAAGAGCCTGCTTGGTGCTCTATGCCCCTGTCGTGGTGTTGATACCTGCTTTTTTCAAGTAGTTTTGCCCCAAAGCCACACAGGTGGTAATGTGCTGAGTCTCACCTGAAGCCAGCAAGTCTCAAAGGCCCACTAAGGCCTATGATGTAGTATCTGGGTATCACTGCTGGTTATTCAGGGCCCAAGACCTCTTCAGTTAGTAGATTATGAATGCTGCCGTGACCGTATTTTTTTTTTTTTTAAGCAGCAGTTTTTCCTGTGTCCCAGGGCGTGTCTCGAAATGTCATATTGATACTTGAAACTGAAACAGGGGCCTCATGACTCTGACTGGTGCCCTATCATGCTGTGGCTGAGCTGGTACTCAAGATGCAAGCTAAAGTGTTCACTCTCCTCTCCTCAAGCAAAAAAAAAAAAAAAAAAAGAGCCTTTTTAAGAGACAGGAGCTATGAAGACTGGTGTTAGGTGAGAGGTGATGCCAGCACTCCCTTCTCTGCCCAAGCTGGTGTGCCAGTATGACAAAGCAGTCAATTCAGCAAGAGGAATAACAATTTCGCATACATATTCACCCAAAACTGAAGCACCAAGATATATAAAGCAAATATTAGTGCTAAAGAGAGAGATAAACCCCAATATAATAATAGCTGAAGACTTTAACACCCCACTTTTATTATTGTGTAGCTCTTCCAGAGAAAATCAAGAGAAATATCTGACTTAATCTGCAATACAGACCAAATGGATCTAATTGATATTTATAGAATATTTCTATCAAAATCTACAAGATATACTTTTTTTACCACATTGATTCTTCTCAAGTATAGACTATATGTTAGATCACAAACAAGTTGTAAAACATTCAAAAAAATGAAATAACATCAAGTATTTTCTCTTACTATGATGGACTAAAACTACACATTAATAACAAAGGCATTTTAGAATCTGTACGAGTAAATGAAAATTAAACAATATGCTCCTGAATGACCAGTGGATCAATGAAGAAATTAACAAGAAAATTTAAAAATGTCATGAATCAAATGATAATGGAAAACACCATACTTTTATTAGTCTGTTCTTGTGTAACTATAATTAAATACCTGAGACTGTGTAATTTAGATTAAAAAAAAAAGAGGTTAAATTGGCTCATGGCTCTTCAGGATGTAGAGAAAGCATATTGGCTTTTGATTCCAGGGAGGCTTCAGAAAACTTACAGTCAATAAACTTACAATAGAAGAAGGCATACGGAAAGCAGGCACATCTAACATGGCTGGTGCAGAAGAAAGAGAGCGTGGGGAGGTACCACACACTTTTAAATGACCAAACCTTATGAGTACTCTATCATGAGAACATCACGAAAGAGACTGTTCTCAGCTATTTATTAAAAAATCCACCCCCATGGGACCCACCTTCATTACTGAAGTTTACAATTGAACATGAGATTCAGGTGGGGAAACAAATCTAAACTACATCAATACCAAAACCTATGGGATACAGCAAAAGATGTACGAAGAGGGACGTTTGTATCTATAAATGCCGGCTTAAAAAAAAGGAAAAAATCAAATAAACAATCTAATGATGAATATTAAAGAACTAGAAAAGCAAGAGCAAACCAAATTCAAAATTAGTGGTAGAAATAACAAAGATCTGAGTAGAAATAAATAAAATTGAAATAAAAAACAATACCAAAGAACAATGGAACTAAAATTGGTTTATTGAAAATTTCAACAAAAATGACAAATATCTACCCAGACAAAATAACAAAAAAAAAAGGATGTCCAAATTAATAAAATCAGAAGTGGAAAAGGAGACATTAGAGCTGATACTGCCGAAATTCAAAGGATCATTAGTGGCTACTATGAATAACTATATGCCTCCAAAATTGGAAAATCTACAAGCAATGGAAAAATTCCTATATATATTCAACCTACTAAGATTGAACCAGGAAGAAATCCAAAACCTGAACAGACCAATAATAAGTAACAAGATAGAAGCTGAGTAAAGAGTCTCTCAGTGAAAAAAAGCCTAAGACCTGATGGCATCACTGTCAAATTCTACCAAACACTTAAAGAAGAATTAATACCAATCCTCCTCAAACTATGCCAAAAGATAGAGGAGGAGGGAATACATCCAAACTCATTTTATGAGGCTAGTATTACCCTGATACCAAAACCAGACAATGACACATCAATGAAAGAATACAGGCCAGTATTTCTGATAAATATTGATGTAAAATTGCTCAACAAAACACTAGCAAACTGTACTCATTAATACATTAGAAATATCATTCGTCATGACCAAGTGGGCTTTATCCCAGGGGTGCAAGTATGGTTCAACACACACAAATCTATCAACGTAATACATCATATCAACAGAAGGTGATTGATGTTGAAAAAGGGTTTGATGCAATTAAAAGTCCCCTCCTGGAAAACAAAACAAAAAACAAAACAAATTCATAAAACTAAGAAGAGAAGAAACATACCTCAACATAATTAAATCTATATACAGTAGGCCTATAGCTAGTATCTTACTGAATGGGTATAAACTAAAAGTCTTTCCTCTAAGATCTGGAAGATGACAAAGATGTTCACTGTCACTATTGTTATTCAATATAGTATTGGAAGTCCTAGCTAGAGTAGTCAGACAAGATAGGGACCTAAAAGGCATCCAACTTGGAAAGAAAGAAGTCCAACTATTCTTGTTTTCACATAATATGATGTTATATTTATGAAGACCTAAAGACTCCACATGAAATTTATTAGAACTCATAAACAAATTCAGTGAAGTTGTAGAATACAGATTCAACTTACAAAACTAAGTAGCATTTATATATGACAACAGTGAGCAATGTGAATTAGATATTCAAAAAAACCTATTTACAGTAGCTACATAAAATTAAATACCTAAGAATTAACCAAAAAATAAATGATCTTCATAATAACAATTATAAAATACTGATAAAAGAAATTAAAGAGGACACCAAAAAATAGGAAAAAAAATCCACGTTCATGAGTGGGAAGCATCAATAATGTTAAAATGTCCATTCTACCCAAAGCAATCTATAGATTCAATGCAGTCCTTCTCAAAATACCTATGGCATTCTTCACTGAAATATAAAAACAAGTCTAAAATTTATATGGAATCCCAAAAGACCCCAAAAAGCCAAAGCTATACTAAGCAAAACTAACAAAACTGGAGGAATTAAATTACCTGACATCAAATTATACTGCATAGCTATTGTAACCAAAACAGCATGTTACTGGCATAAAAACAGACACACAGACCAATGAAATAGAACAGAGAACCCAGTAACAAATTCACACACTTACAGTGAATTTGTTTTTGACAAAGGTCCTATGAACATCCACTGGGGAAAACACCATCTCTTAAACAAATGGTGCTTGGAAATCTGGATATTCCTGTGCAGAATAAAACTAGACCCACAAATCTCAGCATATACAAAAGTCAAAGCAACATGGATTAAAGACTGAAATCTTATACCTTAAACTATGAAACTAATACAAGAAAACATTGGGTAAAATCTCCAGAACATTGATCTGGGCAAAACTTCTTGAGCAATATCCCCACAAGCACAGGCAACCAAAGCAAAAACGGACAAATTGGGTCGTATCAAATTTAAAAGCTTCTACACAGCAAAAGATATAATCAACAAAATTAAGAGAAAGCCTACAAAATGGAAGAAAATATTTGAAAACTATCCACCTGACAAGGGATTAATAACCAGAATATGCAAGAAGCTCACAAAACTCCCTGGTATACTGTTGATGGGAATATGAATTAGAATATCTACTATGGAGAATAGTTTGGAGGTTCCTCAAGAAACTAAAAATAGAGCTACGTATGATCCAGCAAGCCCGTTGTTGGGTGTATACCCATAAGAAATCAAATCAGTATATCAAAGCCATATCTGCACTCTCAAGTTTGTTGCAGATCTGTTCACAATAGTCAAGATTTGGAAGCAATTTGTGTCCATCAGCATAGTAATGGATAAAGAAAATGTGGCACATACACACAGTGGAGTACTATTTATCCATACAAAAGAATTATATCCTGTTATTTGAAACAACATGGATGTAAGTGGAGATCATTAAGTGGAATAAGCCAGACACAGAGAGACAAACATTGCATGTTCATTTTTTCATACGATATGAAATAAGCACATCATGGAGAATGAGTTATCCATTCTCTCAAGCATTTATCCTTTGAGTTACAAACAATTCTATTATACTCTTTAAGTTATTTAAAAACACACAATCAGCCGGGCGTGGTGGCTCACGCCTGTAATCCCAGCACTTTGGGAGGCTGAGGCGGGCGGATCACAAGGTCAGGAGATCGAGACCTTCCTGGCTAACACGGTGAAACCTCGTCTCTACTAAAAATACAAAAAATTGGGTGTGGTGGCGGGCACCTGTGGTCCCAGCTACTCGGGAGGCTGAGGCAGGAGAATGGCGTGGGCCCGGGAGGCAGAGCTTGCAGTGAGCCAAGATCGCGCCACTGCACTCCAGCCTGGGCGACAGAGCGAGACTCCGTCTCAAAAAAAAAAAAAAAAAAAAAAAAACCACACAATCAAGTTATCACTGATGATTACTTACTTGTGGGATCTAAAAGTAAAAAAATTGAACATCTGGAGAGTAGAGGAATAGTCACCTGATGCTGGGAAGTGTAGGGGTGTTGGTGGAGGAAGGAGGGGAAGTTAATGGGTACAAAAATAGAAGAATGAATGAGACCTACTAGTTGACAGCACAATAGTGTGACTACTGTCAATAATAACTTAATTATACATTTCAAAATAATGTAAAGTGTATAATTGGATTGTTTTTAACTCAAAAATTGAAGTAGTTGAGGGAACGGATACCCCCTTCTCCACGATGTGATTATGAATACATAGTACTTGATAGCAAAACAGAATCACTATAGTCAACATAATTTAATTATGCATTTCAAAATAACTTTAAAAGTCTAATTTGATTGTTACACAAAGGATAAACGCTTGAGCAGATATATACCCCATTTTCCAGGATGTGATTATTACATATTGCGTGCCTATATTAAAACATCTCATGTGTGCCATAAATATATACAGCTACTATATACCTCCAAAAATTAAAAGTAATAAAAAGATAATCAATAATAAAGGAATAGGGGTTACCTCAGGTAAAGAACATGTGAACTAAACATATTTAACAGGAAGTTAGTGAAACAATAAAAAATAAAGAGCCAGACTATTGAAGCACAGTTGATTAAAAGCATGCTTTCAGCTTTTACAACTTTTCCCCGAGTTTTATTCATGTGTAGTATCTTACTGAGTTGAAAAAATCTCACTTGTAAGCTAGTAATCATTAGGAACATTTAACAGTAGAATAGAAATTTTTGAAAGATAATGCTACTCAGTGCAATGTTAATTACTTGACTTGATTGTAGAACGGCCTCAGTCAATATTTTACATTGTTACTGCTGGGAAGATGATACAGACACTTTTTGCAGTATTAAGAAGAGTAAGGTTTAGATAATTCTGTCTTGCATTCTGAAAATTCTTTCAATACACAGCTGGCTACTGTAGTCTAGGTGTCAGTCATGTAATATCATGTAGAGAAGATGCTAAAATTATTGATCATCTTTGAAGCACCCTGTTATTTTCACGTGAGTCTTTCTGAATACAAAGGAATTACAAGCTCCTTTTTAACCAGCAATGATATTGCAATCTACTTTTACTTAAGCCCACAAACAGATAGTGTGGAAGAATTGTCTTCATGACTAATTTTTGTCAAACTATATTTAAAACTATGTCAACAAATATGACATTTCATACTGCTCTGCAGGAAGCCTGTAAAATATGTTCATGATTTTAAACAGCAGGGAAGCATCCACTACAGGGATTAACTGGTAACATATGCCACTGCTGCTGAAATAATTTTTAATCCTGTTATACATTAATGTAGCATTTTTCTTCTGTTACAATAAGGCAGCCATCTGTGCTTTAACCTACTGGGAAACTGTGGATATACATATAAAAAGAGAAGAGAGAAAGAAAGGCAGATAGGCAGGAAATGTACATTTGTAAAGTTAGCATCTAAAGTCAAAATATTTTAAACACATTATTTAAGGAGTTTGATAGATATCTAAATAGTTTTCAACCACTAAATTGAAGCAACTACTTAACTACTAAATTAAAGCAACTGCTTTTTAATTTTTACATAAATAACTGCTCTTTACTTGTACTAAAGAGTTCTTCTTTACCCACCTATCTCTGAAAGGTAAATGTATATAATTGAGCCTGGAAACGTTTGTTATTGTTTTATAAAATATGCTTTTTTTTTTTTAACGAGTTAACTTTTTATTCTCCTTTTCATACATACTATTTGACATACAATAAATTTTAATATTATCTAGATACTGGAGATAATTATGAAAGATAAAGATTTAATACTGTAATAAAACATTTTTTATTTATTTATTTATTTATTTATTTTTTATTATTATTATACTTTAAGTTCTAGGGTACATGTGCATAACGTGCAGGTTTGTTACATATGTATACTTGTGCCATGTTGCTGTGCTGCACCCATCAACTCGTCAGCACCCAACAACTCGTCATTTACATCAGATATAACTCTCAATGCAATCCCTCCCCCCTCCCCCCTCCCCATGATAGGCCCCGGTGTGTGATGTCCCCCTTCCCGAGTCCAAGTGATCTCATTGTTCAGTTCCCACCTATGAGTGAGAACATGCGGTGTTTGGTTTTCTGTTCTTGCGATAGTTTGCTGAGAATGATGGTTTCCAGCTGCATCCATGTCCCTACAAAGGACACAAACTCATCCTTTTTTATGGCTGCATAGTATTCCGTGGTATATATGTGCCACATTTTCTTAATCCAGTCTGTCACTGATGGACATTTGGGTTGATTCCAAGTCTTTGCTATTGTGAATAGTGCCGCAATAAACATACGTGTGCATGTGTCTTTATAGCAGCATGATTTATAATCCTTTGGGTATATACCCAGTAATGGGGTGGCTGGGTCATATGGTACTTCTAGTTCTAGATCCTTGAGGAATCGCCATACTGTTTTCCATAATGGTTGAACTAGTTTACAATCCCACCAACAGTGTAAAAGTGTTCCTATTTCTCCACATCCTCTCCAGCACCTGTTGTTTCCTGACTTTTTAATGATTGCCATTCTAACTGGTGTGAGATGGTCTCTCATTGTGGTTTTGATTGGCATTTCTCTGATGGCCAGTGATGATGAGCATTTTTTCATGTGTCTGTTGGCTGTATGAATGTCTTCTTTTGAGAAATGTCTGTTCATATCCTTTGCCCACTTTTTGATGGGGTTATTTGTTTTTTTCTTGTAAATTTGTTTGAGTTCTTTGTAGGTTCTGGATATTAGCCCTTTGTCAGATGAGTGGATTGCAAAAATTTTCTCCCATTCTATAGGTTGCCTGTTCACTCTGATGGTAGTTTCTTTTGCTGTGTAGAAACTCTTTAGTTTAATTAGATCCCATTTGTCAATTTTGGCTTTTGTTGCCATTGCTTTTGGTGTTTTAGACATGAAGTCCTTGCCCATGCTTATGTCCTGAATGGTATCACCTAGGTTTTCTTCTAGGGTTTTTATGGTATTAGGTGAAAGAGTATCAGCAATTGAGGATCAAATGAATGAAATGAAGCAAGAAGAGAAATCTAAAGAAAAAAGAAGAAAAAGAAATGAACAAAGCCTGCAAGAAGTATGGGATTATGTAAAAAGACCAAATCTACATCTGATTGGGGTGCCTGAAAGTGAGGGGGAAAATGGAACCAAGTTGGAAAACACTCTTCAGGATATCATCCAGGAGAACTTCCCCAACCTAGTAGGGCAGGCCAACATTCAAATTCAGGAAATACAGAGAACGCCGCAAAGATACTCCTCGAGAAGAGCAACTCCAAGACACATAATTGCCGGATTCACCAAAGTTGAAATGAAGGAAAAAATCTTAAGGGCAGCCAGAGAGAAAGGTCGGGTTACCCACAAAGGGAAGCCCATCAGACTAAGAGCAGATCTCTTGGTAGAAACTCTACAAGCCAGAAGAGAGTGGGGGCCACTATTCAACATTCTTAAAGAAAAGAATTTTCAACCCAGAATTTCATATCCAGCCAAACTAAGTTTCATAAGTGAAGGAGAAGTTTTTTATAGTTTTTCACTTTACATGTAAGTCTTTAGTCCATCTGGAATTGATTTTGATATATGGTGTAAGAAAGGGGTTCTGTTTCAATCTTCTGCGTATTGCTAGCCAGTTATTCTGGCAACATTTAATAACTAGGAAGTCCTTTCCTCATTTTTTTTTTTTTTTTTTTTTTTTGCCAGATTTGTCTAACCTCAGATGGTTGTAGGTGTGTGGCCTTATTTCTAGGCTCTTTATTTTGTTCCATTGGTCTATGTGCCTGTTTTTGTACCAGTACCATGTTATTTTTGTTACTGTAGCAGTATAATTTGAACTCAGACAGCATGGTCCTTCCTGCCTTGCTTTTCTTTGCTTAGAATTGCCTTGCCCATTTCTGCTACTTTTTGGTTGCATGTAAATTTTAAAATAGTTATTTTTCTAGTTATATACAGAATTTCCTTGGTCATTTAATAAGAATTGCACTGAATCTGTAAATTGATTTGAGCAGTATAGCCATTGTAATGATATTGATTGTCCCCATTCATAAGCATGGAATGTTCTTCCTTTTGTATTATCTCTGATTTCTTTTAGCAATGTTTTAAAATTTTCATAGTAGAGATCTTTCAACTCCTCAGTTAGCTCTATTCCTACATATTTTATTCTTTTCATAGCAATTAGGAATGGTATTGCATCCCCAATTTAACTCTCAGCTTGGCTGTGGTTGGTGTATAGGAATTCTACTGATTTTTGTATGTTGATTTTGTATCGTGAAACTTGGCTGAAGCTGTTTATCAGCTTAAGGAACTTTTGAGCCAAGACTATGGGATTTTCTAGATATAGAAACTTGTCATCTGCAAACAGGGATAGTTTGACTTCCTCTCTTTCTATCTGGATGCCGTTTATTTCATTCTCTTGCCTGATTGCTCTGGCCAGGACATACAATCCTATGTTGAATAGGAATAGTGAAAGAGGGCATCCTTCTCTTTTGCTGGTTATCAAGGAAAATGCTTCCAGCTTTTGCCCATTCAGTAGGATACTGGCTGTGGGTTTGTCATAGATGGTTCTTATTCTTTTTATGTATGTTCTTTTGGCAACTAGTTTGTTGAGAGATTTCAACAAAAAAAGATGTTGAATTTTATCAAAAGTCATTTCTGCTTCAATTGAGAATATCATGTCGTTTTTGTCTTCAGTTCTGTTTGTGTGATGGATCTTGATTTTTTATTTGTGTATGTTGAACTAACTTTGCATCCCAAGGATAAAGCCTACATTACTGTGGTGGGTAAGCTTTTTGTTATGCTGCTGGATTCAGTTTTTCAGCATTTTATTAAGGATTTTTGCATCTATGTTCATCAAAGATATTGGCCTGAACTTGTTGTTGATATGTATCTGCCAGGTTTTGGTATCAGGATGGTGCTGGCCTCATAGAAAGAGCTGAGAAGTCCCTGCTCCTCAATTTTTTAAGAATATTTTCAGTAGGAATAGTACCAGCTCTTCTTTGTACACCTGGTAGAATCCAGTTGTGAATATAACTATTCCTGGGATTTTTTGTTTGTTTTGGTTGGTAGGCTATTTATTACTGATTCAATTTCATAGCTCACTATTGGTCTGTTCAGGGATTTAAGTTTTTCCTGATTCAGTATTAGGATGGTATATGTGTCCAGGAGTTTATCAATTTCTTCTAGATTTTCTAGTTCATGTGCATAGATTTTCTTCAAAATAGTCTCTGATGGCTATTTGTATTTTGTAGAGTCAATGGAAATATCCATTTTGTCATTTTTGAGTGTGTTTATTTGGATTTTCTCTCTTTTTAATATTAGTCCACTTAGTGGTCTGTCTCATTAATTTATTCAAAGAGTCAGTGACTGACTTCTTTGATCTTTTGATTTTTTTTTTATGTCTTAATCTCCTTCAATTTAGCTCCGATGTTAATTTTTTTTTTTTTTTTTTTTTTTTTTTTTTTTTTTTGTCTTTTGCTATCTTTGGAATTGGTTTGCTCTTGCTTCTTTAGTTATTTTAGTTATGATGTTTGGTTGTTAATTTGAGATCTTTACAACTTTTTGATGTGGGTTTTTAGTGCTACAAATTTTCCCATTAACACTGCCTTAGCTGTGTCCCAGAGGTACTGGTATGTTGTATCTTTGTTCTCATTAGTTTTAAAAAAAACTTACTGATTTCTACCTTAGTATTTTTATTCACTCAAAAGTCATTTGGGAGCAGATTGCTTAATTTTTGTGTAACTGTTGTTTTGGGGCAATTTTCTTAGTCTTGTATATTATTTTTTTGTTTGTTGTGGCCTGAGAGAGTGGTTGTTATGATTTCAGTTCGTTTACATTTGCTGAGGATTGTTTTATGTCCAGTTGTGTGGTTGATTTCAGAGTGTGTTCCATATGCAAATGAGAAGTATGTATATTCTATTGTTTTTGTGTAAAGAATTCTTTAGATGTGTATTAGATCCATTTGGTCCAGTGTTGAGCTCAGGTCCTTAATATCTTTGCTAACTTTCTGCCTTGATGCTCTTTCTAATACAGTCAGGTTAGTCTTGAATTCTGTCACTATTATCATGTGGCAGTTTAAGTCTCTGTGAAGGTCTCTAAGAACTTGCTTTATGAATCTGGGTGCTCCTGTGTTGGGCACATATATATTTAGGAAAGTTAGGTTTTCTTGTTTAATTAAACCCATTACCATTACTTAATACCCTTTGTTGTATTTTTGATGCTTGTTAAAGTCTCTTTTGTCTAAAATTAAAATTCCAAACTCTGCTTTTTTTCTGTTTTTCATTTGCTTGGTAGATTTATATTCATTCTTTTATTTTTAACCTATGTGTGTCATTGCATGTGAGAGAAGCCTCTTGAAGGCTACATATCATTGGGTCTTAGTTTTATATTTAGCTTGCCACTCTGAGCCTTTTAACGAGGATGTTTAGCTCATTTTCATTCTAGGTTAGTATTGATATGTGTGAACTTGATCTTGTGATCATGATCTTGCATGTTTATTATGCCCAATTTTTTTGCATAGTTGCTTTATATTGTCAGTGGTCTGTGTACTTAAGTGTGTTTTCTTTCTTTTTTTTTTTAGCAGCTAGAAACGGTTTTTTCTTTCCATATTTAATGCTTCTCTCAAAAGCTCTTGTAAGATAGGTCCGGTAGTAACTAATTTTTTCAGCCTTTGCTTCTCTGAAAAGATCTTATTTCTCCTTTGCTTATGAAGCTTAGTTTGATCAGATATAAAGTTTTTTATTAGAATTTTATTTTCTTCAAGAATGTTGAATATATGTCCCATTTCTCTTCCAGCTTGTATGGTTTCTCTGAGAGGTCTGCTGTTATTCTGATGGGCTTCACTTGTAGGTGATCGGTTCTTTTTCTCTAGCAGTATTTAACATTTTTTTCTTTCCTTTCAACCTTGGATAATCTGATGATTATGTCTCTTCGGGATGATCTTCAGGTGAACTATTTTGCAGATGTTTTCTGCTTTTTCTGAATCTGAATGTTGGCCACTATAGCTATATTGGGGAAAATCTCATGGATGGTGCCATGGAGTATGTTTTCTAAGTTGTTTTTATTTTCCACAACCCTTTCAGGGATGCCAATGAGTCATAGACTTGGTCTCTTTACATAATTCCGTATTTCTTGGAGGTTTTGTTTTTTCGTTTTCTTTCTTTTTTCTTTATTCTTGCCTGACTTCCTTATATCAGAAAACTAGTTTCCAAGCTCTAAGGTTCTTTCTTCAGTTTTGTCTATTCTGCTTTTAATGCTTGTGCTTGCATTGTAAAATTTATATAGATTGTTTTTTAACTCTATCAGATTGGTTATATTCTTTTTAATGCTGGCTATTTTGCCTCTCAGCTCTGGTATTATTTTATTCTGATTCTTAGATTCCTTAGACTGGATTTCAACATTCTCCTGATACTCAAAAATCTTTATTTCTGTTTATATGTTGAATAATATTTCTGTCATTTCAGCCATCTCAGCCATGCTAACCCTTGCTGGAGAACTAGTGCAGTAACTTGGTGGAAAGAAGACACTCTGGCTTTTTGAGTTGTCAGAGTTCTTGCACTCGTTCTTTCTCATCATTGTGGGCTCATGTTCCTTCAATATTTGAAGTTTCTGTCCTTCAGATGTTTTTTCTTTTATCCTATTTGATGACCTTGGGGTTGGACTATGATATCTGGTGTGTTAAGTAGACTGGCTTAATTGCTGGAAGATTTCATGGGGCCAAGGCTTTGGTAAGGACTCCTGAACTATGTGCTCTAATGCTGGGGGACTGGTACCATGCCCTGGCTTTTATCTCTGCCTTCTCAAGGATAGGAAGCTGCTTCATGAGAGAGTCCAAGCTGCCCCTGGACCACTGGTCACAACACTATGATGTGTGGTGCCAGCCAAAGCAATTCATAAGGAGGTGACAGTAAGATGTATCTTCATTCACACATGACAGCAGCTGTGGTAGCACAGTGGAGTGAATGGTCATCACTGAAGGCAGGGTGCTAGCAGGTGCTGGGATGCCCACCTCTGTGCAGGCATTTTCTGCAGCAGCAGCAGTGCCTGTATGGCTAAGTGGGACGGGAGAGGGGTTAGGGAACCCTGCTGGTGAGGACGCATGTGTTTGCATCAGTGTTAATTTCATCTGGGGAGAAAGGTGCTGGTGGAAGTAGGACTATTTTCACCCTCTGTGCGTGTTCATGTTGGCAGCAGTGGCCGCTCAGAGCTGGGAGTGAGTCTGCTGTTTTTTATGCCTAGTTTTACACTGGTAGCAGTGTCAGCACAGGAGTAAAATGCTGGTAGGTTTGGAGCTTTTTAATTTTTATTGGCTATTTGGATATTCTATTTAATGAAGTGCCTGTTTGAGTCTGTTGCCATTTTAAAAATAAATAAGATTCTGTCTTTTTCTTATTGGTTTGAGTAGTTATTTATGTATTCATCACACAAGTATTGCCAAAATAAGATCTGGAAATATCTTCCTCCCACTGTGTGGTATTCCTTTTTATCACTTAATGGTATCTTTTAATGAAAAGGAGTTCTTATTATTATAATCTAATTTATTTATTTTTTACCTTATGACTACTGATTTTTGAATCTTCTTTAAGAAATAATTCTCTAGACAAGTCATGAATATATTATTTAACGTTTTTTCTGGAACATTTCATCTTTAGTCATTCATACCCATAACCACAATAGACATAATATTGATATTTTATATGGTGTGAGGAGGGTTCAAGATCAACTTTCTCCCACATGAATATGCATTTAACTTACTTTTTTATTTTCAGTTTTTCCTTTGTCATATTCAAGGGTATATATATTTTCAATTCGTTTATGGATTATATTCTATTATATTTATCTGTTAAAGTATTCTTGTACCAATAGTTTATTATGGTAATTACTGTATTTTTATACACATTAATAGGGACAGGATGGCAGAATAGTAACCTACACCTTTCTTTACCTCTGCTGGAATACAAAATTTTAATAACTATCAATACACATAATCGCTCAGTCACAAAAAACAAAAATTTGGTGAGTAATCAGAGTACTTGGTTTTCTCTTTGTATCAAAAAAAAAAAAGAAAGAAAAAAAGACATCAAGCAGGGGAGAAAAGACAGTCTTGAATAATCAATGCCAACCGTTCCCTATCCCTCAGTGGCTCTGAAGTACAGAGAATTTGTGCACTGTGGGGAGAAAAAGTGCAGTAACTGTGGGACTTTACATTGAACTCAGTGCTGTACTGTCACAATAAGAAATAAAGCTGTGCTGGGTTCAGCCAGGAACAGTGCAGGGAGGGAGCATTTGGACTAGCCCAAGCCAGGGGGCAATCACCTATTCCAGCAGTCAGAAATTGAGTTTGTCGGCAAGCCCTGCCACTGTAGGCTGAAGTGCTCTGGGGTGATAGGTAAACTTAAAAAGCAGTCTAGGACACAAAGACTGCAATTTTTAGACAACGCATAGTGGTAGGCTAGGTTTAGAGCCAGTGAACTAGGGTGGCATGCAACCTAGGGAGGTACTCACTGGCATTGCTGAGAGATGGTTTGTACCATCCCTCCTGCAGCACCAGGCAGCACAACTCATAGCAACCAAAGTGACTCATTTCTCCTGCTTAAGGAGAAGAAATCAAAGCATAAAAAGGATTTTGTCTCACATCTTGGATACCATCTTATCCACATGGATAAGATAGGGCACATGGCAGAGTTGTGAGGCCACTACTCAAGGCTCTAGCTCCCTGATGATATTTGTAGATATACCCTTGACCAATAAAGGAACACACTACCTTGAAGGGAAGGACCCAGTCTTGGCAGAATTCACCACCTACTGACTAAAGAGCCCTTGAGTCCAGAATAACTAGCAGTAATACCCAGGAAGTATGTAGTGGACCTTGAGCTCTGAAACATGCTGGCTTCAGGAGAGACCCGGCACATTCTCAGCTGTCATGGCTATGGTGAAAGACTCCTTTTTGAGAAAGATAAAGAAAAAATAAGGGACTTTGTCTTGCACGTTAAGTACCAACTCATCCACAGTGGGGTAGAGTAAGAAGGAGTTTCTTGAAGTTTCTGAATTCAGGCCTAGGCTGTTGAAAGCATTTCTGGACATGTTCTGGGAGAGAGGGGAGCCCAGTGATCTGAAAGATGAGTCCCAGGCATGGCAGTATTCATCATAAACAGTCATATGTGCCCTTGGGCTTTAAGCGAATATCAGTTGTGGCCTGTTGGAAACCTCCACAGACTGGTGGTGGTGAAAGCCACAGGAAGAGACTCCTCTGACTGTGGAAAGGGCAGGGAAGAGAAGGAAGTAGATTATATTGCTATCTGAGTGCTAGCTTAACCACAGTAGCATAGAACATCAGGTAAATTGCTAAAGTAAATTGCTACTCTCAACCCTGGAACCAAGGCACTACCTCAGGACATATCCATAGCCAGGGTGAACTCACCACTCTGAAAGAAGGGCCTTGGGCAAAGACCAGTGCTGCGGTAGCTTCAGGTCTGACCCAGTGTATTCTCAGTGGTGGTAGTCACAAAGGTACTTGAGTCAGCCCAGCTGTAGTTCCAGGTGTCTCAGCACAGAGAAATTCCATTTGTTTGGGAAAAAATGTAAGAGAAAGAACAAGATTCTTTGCCTATAAATACAGAGAAATCTTCTAGATCTTATCCATGACCACCAAATTGGTACTTTTACGAGTCTGCAAAACTCACAGCATTATTGGGCTTGGAACCCAAGTTATGTAGAATACCTTGAAAGCCTTCCCAACAAAGACAAAAACAAACAAACTCAGACTATGAATACTATAATGAATACCGAATTATTCAATGCAAACAGACTGAGAGATATCTACAGGCATCACCACCATCCAGGAAAACATGACTTCACTAAATGATCTAAGTAAGGCACCAGAAACCAATCATGGAGAAACAGAGATATATGTCCTTTCAGAGAGAGAATATAAAAAGGCTGCTTTGAGAAAAGTCAAAGAAATTCAAGATAATGCAGAGAAGAAATTCAGAAGTCAATCAGAAAAAATATTAACAAAGATTGAAACAATTAATAAGAATCAAGCAAACACTCTAGAGGTGAAAATGCAATTAACATGTTGAAGAATGCATCAGAGTTTTTGAAAAGCAGAATTGATCAAGCAGAGGAAACAACTAGTGAGCTTGTATCCAGCCTATTTGAGAACTCACAGTCAGAAGAAAAAGAATGAAATACAAAAATCTAAAAATTGCCATAAGAGGGGAAACCTAAGCCCAAAAGGCCTTATGGAAGAGGTTGTAAAAGACATAGGGTAGAAAGTTTATTCAAAGTGATAGTATCAGAGAACTTCTCAAACCTAGAGAAAGATATCAGCATTCAACTACAAGAAAGTTATAGAATATGAAACAAGTTTAACTCAAAGAAGACTACATCAAGGTATTTAATAATCAAAGTGCCTGGTGTCAACAATAAACTAAGAATCTATAAGCAGCAAGAGAAAAGAAACATACATACAACGTAGCTCCAATATGTCTGGCAGCAGACTTTTCAGTGGAAACCTTACAGGCCAGGAGAGAGTAGCATGACATTTTTAAAGTGCTGAAGGAAAACAATTTTTCCTAACCTTGAAGATCTTGTGAAAATATCCCTTAAGCATGAAGGAGAAATAAAGACCTTCTCAGACAAGAAAAAAAAAAACTGAGGGATTTCATCAATACCAGAGCTGTTCTACAGAAATCCTACAGGGTGTTCTTCAAACTGAAGGGAAAGGATGTTCATGAGAAGGAATAAATCATTTGAAAATACAAAGCTCACTGATAATAGTAAGCACACAGAAAAAACAGAATAATATAAAAACCAATTGTGGTGCATAAACTACTCTTTACTGAATTAGAAAGGCTAAACGATGAACCAATAAAAAATAATAACTAAAATAAGACATACACAGTACAATAAGACATAAAGAGAAACAACACAATGTTAAAAAATGAGAGACAAAATTAAAGTATATAATTTTTATTAGCTTTATTTTTGCATGTTTGTTTATACAATCAGTGCTAAGTTGTCATTAGTTTAAAAGGATGAGTTATAAGATGGTATTTGCAAGTCTTATGGTAAGCTCAAATTTAAAACACATGACAGATACACAAAAATAAAGCACAATAAATTAAAGCATACAACCAGAGAAAATCTCCTTCACTAAAAGCAAGATAGAAAGGAAGAAAAGAACAAAGAGAAGACAACAAAACTAGAAGAAAACAAATAAAAGTGTCAGAAGTTCCTACTTATCAATAATAAAATTGAATTTAACTGAACTGAACTCTCCAGCACAGTGAGTGAGTGAATGGATTTTAAAGAAAGAACTAATGATCTGTTGCCTACAAGAAACAAATTTTGCCTATAAGAGTACAGATAAATGGAAAATAAAGTAATAGAAAAAGATATTCCATGCCAATTGTAATGGAAAAGAAAGAGGAATAGCTATGCTTATATTAGACAAAATAGATTTCAAGACAAAAACTGTGTGAAGAGACAAAAAGGTAATTATAGAATAATAAAGGGATCAATTCAGCAAAAGGATATAGCAAATGTAAATATATATACACCTAACACTCAGGCACCTAGATATAGAAAGTAAATTCAATTAGAGGTATAAAGAAAGATAGGCCCCAATACAATAATTGCTGGAGGTTTTAACACCCCACTTTCTTTTTATTTTTTTTTAATTTTTTTTATTATACTTTAAGTTCTAGGGTACATGTGCATAATGTGCAGGTTTGTTACATATGTATACTTGTGCCATGTTGGTGTGCTGCACCCATCAACTCGTCAGCACCCATCAACTCGTCATTTACATCAGGTATAACTCCCAATGCATTCCTTCCCCCCTCCCCCTTCCCCGTGATAGGCCCTGGTTTAACACCCTACTTTCAGCATTGTACAGATCTTCCAGACTGAAAGTTAACAAAAAGACATTGGACTTAATATTCACTATAGAAAAATGAACCTAATAAATATTTACAGAACATTTTATCTAATGGTTGCATAATACACATTATTTTCCTCAGCACATAAAATATTCTCAACAAAAAACCATATGTTAGGTCACAAAATAAGTCTTAAAATATTCAAAAAATTGAAATTATATGAAGTACCATCTCTGAACACAGTGGAATAAAACTAGAAATAAATAAGAATTTTGAAAATTATATAAACACCCTTAAATTAAACAGTATGTTCCTGATTGAACAGTGGGTCAATGAAGAGGTTAAGAAGAATATTGAAATATTTCTTGAAATAGATGATACTGGAAACACAACATATAAAACCTACAGGATATGGCAATAACTATGAGGAGAATTTCTATCTGTAGGTGCCTATGTTCAAAAAGAAGAAAATCTCAAAATAAATAACCTAATGATGCATCTTTAAAAACTAGAAAATCAAGAGAAAATTTAAGACAAAATTAGTAGAAGAAAAGAAATAATGAAGATCAGAGCAGAAATAAATTAATGAGATGAAAAAATACAAAAGGTGTAAAAAACAATAAGGTGATTTTTGTAAAGATAAAATTGACAAAACTTTAGCCAGATTATGTAAAAAAGGGAGAAGTTCCATATAATAAAATCAGAAATGAAACAGGAGACATTACAACTGATTCCAAAGAAATTTAAATGATCATTAGTGACTGCTATGAGCAGCTATATAGCAAGATATTGGAAAATCTAGAAGAAATGGATAAATTCTTAGTCACATACAGCCTACCAAGATTGAACCTTGACAGAATTTGAAACCTGAACAAACCAATGACAAGCAATGAGGTTGAAGTTCTAATAGTTTCTCCACCCAAAAAGACCCAATGGCTTCACTACTAAACTCTAGTGAACTTTTAAAGAACTATTATCAATCTTATTCAAACTGTTCCAAAAAATAGAGGAGGAGGGAATACTTTCAAACTCATTCTACAAGCCAGTATTTTTCTGATAGCAAAACTAAACAAAGAAACATTAAAAAATAAAAACTACAGGCAAATATTTCTGATGAATATTTATGCAAAAATCTTCACCAAAATACTAGCAAACCAAAATGAACAGTATATTTAAAAAATGATTTATAATGAAAAATTGAGATTCACCCCAGGGATGCAAAGGTGGTTCAACCCACACAGATGAATCAATGTGATACATCGTATCAACATGATGAAGGACAAAAATCATATGAGACTCAAAATTGATGCTGAACAAGTATTTAATGAAAATCAACATTCCTTTATGATAAAACCTCTCAAAAACCTGGTAATACAAGGAACGTCTATCAACATGATAAAAGCCATGTATGGACAGGCTCACAGCTAGTATCATACTGAATGAGGAAAAGCTGAAAGTCTCTTCTGTTACTTCTGGAACGTGACAAGCATGTCCACTTTCACCTCTGTTATTCAACATAGTACTGGCAGTCCTACCTGATGTAATAACACAAGAGAAAAAAAGTAAAGAACTTCCACATTGGAAAGAAAAAAGTCAAAGTATCCTTCTTTGCAGAAAATATGATCTTATATTTGGAAATACTTAAAGACACCACAGTAAAACTATTAGGACTGATATACAAATTCAGTATAGTTGCAGGTTACAAAATCAACATAAAAGCAAGTACTATTTTAATATGCCAAGAGTGAACTATCAGAATAATAGACTTAAAAGTAATCTCATTTATAATAGTCACAAATAAAATTAAATACCTAGGAATTAGCATAATCAAAAAGGTAAAGATGTCTACAATGATAACTACAAAACACTCATGAAATAAATTAAGGAGAACACAAAAAAGTGGAGAGGTATTCCATGTCTATGGATTGGAAGAATCAATATTGTTAAAATGTCCACACTACCCAAAGCAATCTACGTATTTAATGCAAATCCTATCAACATGCCAATAACATTTTTCACAGAAATAGAAAAAAAATGTAAAGTTTATACAAACCACAAAAGACCCAGAATAGCCAACACTATCTTGAGCAAAGAGAACAAAAATGGAGGAATCTCATTAAGAAAAAAAAAAAAATACAAATGGAGGGATCACATTATTTGACTTTAAATCATACTACAGAGCTGCTGTAACCAAAACAGCATGGTGCTGGAATAAATATAGACACTTTGACCAAGGGAATAGAGTAGAGAACCCAGAAACAAATTCACACACCTACAACCAACTCATTTTTGACACAGGAAGAATGTACATTGGGGAAATATTCTCTTCAATAAATGCTGCTGGGAAAACTGAATATCCGCATGCAGAAAAATGAAACTTGATTCCTATCTCTTGACATATGCAAAAAATAAACTAAAATGGATTAAATACTTAAAGACCTCAAACTATGAAACTCCTACATGAAAATATTGAGTACCCTTTTTTACCTAAACATCACTTTAGGTAAAAAATTATAGTGTATTACCCTCCCAAGCACAGACAACCAAAGCAACTATGAACAAATGGGATCACATCAAGTTGTAAATCTGCGAAGAAAGGGAAGCAATCAAAAAAGAGTGCAAACAACCCACATAATGGGGAAAATATTTTCAAACTACCCATCTGACAAGAAATTAATAACCAGAATACATAAGGAGCTCAAATATCTCTATAGGAAAAAAAAAGACTAATAATTCAATCAAAAATTGACAAAAAAAAATTTGAATAGACATTTCTCAAGAGAAGACATACAAATGACAAAGAGGCATATGAAAAGGTGCTCAGCATCATTTATTATCAGACAAATGCAAATCAAATTCACTATGAAATATCTCACCCCAGTTAAAATGGTCTTTGTCTATGAGGTAGGTAATAACAAATGCTGGCAAGGATGTGGAGCAAAGAGAACTCTTATACATTATGGATGAGAATGTAAGGTAGTACAACCACTGCAAAGAACAGTTTAGAGGTTCCTCAAAAAAAAGCAAAAATAGAGTAACTATATGATTCAGCAATCACACTGCTTGATATATATCCAAAAGAAAGGAAATTACTATATTGAAGAGATATCTGCACTCTTATGTTGTAGCACGGTTTACAATAGCTGACATTTGGAAGCCACCTAAGTATCCATCAACGAATGAATTGATAAAGAAAACGTGGTACATATACACAATGGAGTACTATTCAGCCATAACAAAGAATGAGGTTCTGTCATTTGCAACAGCCTGGATCTAACTGGAGATCATTATGTAAGTGAAATTATTCAGGCCCAGAAAGACAAACACCACATGTCCTCACATATCTGTGGGACCTAAGGTTCAAAACAATTGAGCTCATAGAGATAGAGAATAGAAGGATGGTTACCACAGGCTTAGAAGGGTAGGGAGTGGGGTTAATGGGTCAAAAAATAGTTAAAAGTAATAAATAAGATCTAGCATTTGATAACACAACAGGAGGAATATAGTGAATAATTTACTTTTACATTTAAAAATAACTAAAATAGTATAATTGAATTGCTTGTAACTTAAAGGATAAATGCATAAGGAGATAAAAACCCAATTTTTCATAATGTAATTATTATGCATTGCATGACTGTACCAAAATATCTCATGTACTCCATAAATATGTACAACTAATATGTACCCACAAAAGTTGAAAACCATTTTAAAACAGTAGGTCACGGATCTTTTTACAGTTATTTACAGTTACTCTTTCCTTTTTATCATCTCTCATTGTACCTACATCAATCTATTTCTATTTCCACAACTGTGCCCCAAATATTCTTTTCCAGACTTACCAGTGACCCTCAGTTGGTGCTAAATACAACAGTCTTTCATTTCTCTGCTTCCTTAACTTTTTAGCAACATTTTACATAGTTGCTCATAGCTTCTGCTTGAAACATTATCTTCTCTGATGCCACACTTTCCTTATTTTCCTCTTAATACTCAGAAAACTGCTTCTAAGTGTTCTTGGCTCGTGCATTCTGCCATATTTTGTTTTTAAACACTAGCATTCCTCACTGTTTAAAGCAAACACTGGGCTTAATCTTGAAATCATTTAACCTAAATTCTTCAACCTTGTTATTTCTCTGTATTGTTTAGGCTACTGTATGTGCATTACCTTCCTACATGAATATCAGAATCAGCTTGTAAATTTTCCAAATGCGTGCAAGGCTTTTGATTGAGTTTGCACTTAATCCATATATCAAATTTGGAATACTAACATTATAATTATAGGCAAACATCCAATACACAAACCTGGTATATCTCTGCATGTATTTAGGTCTTCTCTAATTTCTATCCACAAGTTTTTACATTTTATTATATATGCCTTGCACATTTTAAATAAAAATTATTACTAAATACATTATATTGCATGCTACTGAAAATGGAATTTTACAATTTTATCGCTAACTGCTTATGGCTGTAATATAGAAAGTTTTTTTTTTAATTTACCTTGTAAACTTTGACTTTGATAAACCTACTTAATGATTTTAGTGGCTTTTTGGAACCACAAAGGAATGTAAATAGCAAAAGTTGTCATGTGAAAGAAGAAAAAATACAGAAGCCTCATATTTCTTGATTTCAAACTATTGCTAAGCCACAGTAATCAAAACAGTATGATAGCTACATAAAAACAGACATATAGGCCAATGAAACAGAAAATAGAGCACACAAATAAATTCATAAGTTTTCAGCCAAGTAATCTGTGCAAGAGTGCTAAAGACACTCTCGTCTATTCACCATATTTGAGATGAATAGTCTCTTCAATAAATTGTGTTGAGAGAACTGAATATCCACATGCAGAAGAATGAAATTAGACTTTTATCTCACACCGTGTAAAATAACTCAAAATTAATTATAGACTTAAATGTAAAACCAGAATCTGTAAAAATACTAGAAGAAAAATCTTTTCTACATTGATTTTTTTGAATATGGTACTGAAAGCACAGGAAAATAACACAAAAATAGACAATTGGTATTTCATCAAAATAAGAAGCTTCTGCTCAGCAAAGGAAACAATCAACTTGGTGAAAAGGGAATTTAAGGAATGGGAGAATGTATTTGTAAACCATGTATGAGTTAAGGGGTTAATTTCCAAAATACATGAGGAATTCATACAAGTCAACTTCAGCAAAACCCAAATAACCCAATTAAAAAGTGAGCAAGGGACATAAATGAACATTTATCAGAAGAAGACATACAAATGGCCAATGGGTACATAAAAAATGTTTAATTTTAATAAACATCAGGAAATGCTGATGAAAATGACAATGAACTATCACCCCACAGCTGTTAGAATGGCTACTATAAGAAAAGGCAAAAGATAGCAGGTGTTGGTGAGAATGTGAAGAAAAGGAAAACCTTGTAAACTGTTAGTAGGAATTTAAATTAATGCAACCATTACAGAAAACAGTATGGAAATTTCATAACGAATTAAAAATATAACTACTATATGATCCAGCAATCTCACGTTTGGGTATATATCTAAAGAAAATCAAATGAGAATCTGCACTTCCATGTTTGTTGTAGCATTATTCACTGTAGCCAATATATGGGAACAACGTAAGTGCCCATCAATGGATGAATTAATAAAGAAAATCTGTTTATTTATATACAATGGAATATTATTTAGCCACAAAAAGGAGGATATCTTGCCATTTGTGATGGCATGGATGAACCAGGAGAACACTATGTTAAGTGCAATAAGTCAGGCACAGAAAGAAAAATAGCACATGTTCTCAGTTATCCGTGGAGTCTCAAAGAGTCAAACACTAGATGCAGAAAAAATTGTTGTATCCCAGGGCTGGGGATGGAGAAAATAGAAAGCTGTTGGTCAAAAGGTACAAAATTTCAGTTGTGCAAGATGAATAGGTTCTGAAGATCTAAAGTACAGCAATGTGATTATAGTTAACGATATGTTATTCTATACTTGAAATTTGTTAAGAGGATATATCTTAAGTGTACTCACCACAAAAGAAAAAGAAAAGAAAATGCTAAGTACATGAGGTGATGAATATGTTAGTTAATTTTATTTTGGTGATTATTTCACAATGTATACATATATAAAAACAACACATTGTACACCTTAAACACATGTAATTTTTATTTGGCAGTTATGCCTCAACAAAGCTGAAAAAATTTGAGTTGCTTGTTTTCTGAATTGCTGAGCACTTTTTGGATATACAACTGTGTCTTACACAAAGAAAACTAGATTACCTATTTCTATCCAATCTATAAGTATTTTATCACTTTTTATTGCTTTATTGCAGTGGCTAAGACCTTAACAACAATGTAGAACAGAAGTGATAAGAATATAATTCTGGTTATTCTCAGCATATTATTTTTTCTATGGATACTTAGTAACCATTTCCTGGTTCTTTGTGTGACAATTAATTTTGGAATATATCCTGGACATTGGGACTGTTAGATTGTGTGAAACCTGAATTCTGTTACATTACTACCCCAAATTTGATATTCTTATTTGAATAGGTATTTAACTTGGTAGGACTCATATGGAAAATTGTTTGGGGTGGTAGCTCAAATCTTAGTTCAGTTATTTCACATTTAGCTTCATTGCTTTGAACATGCCTTGAGAATGAATTTTTTAGCGGCTGTCCAGAGATTAAGGCAGAGGTTATTCACACAATTTTTAAATCCTTCTTTCTGGCCCTCTACTATTTAGAATTACCTCTTCAGTTTCCCATGGCAGTGGTTGCTCCAACTTCAAGTTCCATGTTCTTAAGGCCAAAAACATGTAGACTCCCTATTGGAGTTTAAGCTACCCTATGTGCTTGCTCTTAGGTTAAGAAGCAGCAAACAATAAGGATTTTATCATATGCTGTTTTCCTCTTATAAGTGCAGACTCCCTTCAAGAATTTGACTACTTTTGTTGACTTTTAAGATTCTTCAGTTAGATTTTTAAAATTTTTAATGGACTTTACAGTTCTTATCTGCAAAATGATTATCAAACGGAGATTACTGAGCCCTACCAGTAGCAGAGCTTCCTCGATACACTTTTAAGCAAAGAAAAAAAAATGTTATGTAAAAAAGAGTATGGTAAGAACTAAATAATTTAAATGATTTTAATATATCTAACATTCCTTGAGCATTTGAGATGTGCCTGTCTTTTTCATAATTGTACTACGTGCGTTGCCTTATCCATTCGTCGTTACCACCATATGAAGAAACTTTCCTGATTTTGTAGATAGGGGAAAATGTCTCAGATAAGTTACGTAAGTTGCCTAAATTCATTTATCTAGTAAATTGTGGAGCTGGAACTCCAAGTATAGTTATTTGACTCCAAATCAACGTACTTATGAAACACTGTGCTTCTACATTCTGCTTAGTTTTAACATGTATGACTGAAAACATACTGAAAATTGATAAATCTATTCTGTGTGAATTACAGGATAGTGGGTCATCTTCTCTTCGTTTTTATATATTATATCTTTTCTAACATTTCTTGATCATTTGAGATGTGCCTGCCGTTTTCATAATTGCATTATATGCGTTGTCTTATTCATTCCTCATTACCACCATATGAAGAAACTTTCCTGATTTTGTAGATAGGGGAAGATGTCTATATGTGGCCTGTATAATTAAAAAGAAAACAATTTCTTTTTCTAAAGTAAAGAAGTTGGTCAAGAATGTCAAAGCTATTTAGTTACATTTTGAAGATTTCTTTTACATTTTCCCTAAAGTGAGATACTAATACATGGTTTGTTTATATAAAGTGTTTTCACATTAGTTATTTTAACAGAAAAAAGCAATCTTACGTAAAGAATACAGTTTGTAATTTTAATCTTGAGATGTAACAAATTGTAATAGATTGCATAAAATCACAGACAAATTCTTTGAGAGGAGAATAATTCCTTATGAAGCTCAGTCATCCATTAAGTCGTGAAGAAAAATTACAGAGTGGGAGGAAGATATTTCTAAAACTTGTTTTGACTGGCACTGTAATAAAGTAGCAGCTTTGTCTCAGCTCTGTTACTCCTGGAACTGTGTCAGAAAAATTCAGTCTCTTGGTTGTATTATCTTATATGCATATCCACAAAACTTAAAGAAGATGGTACTTCTGGTTATGGATAAAGCAGCCTGTGATGTCAACGTTATACCAACCCATTGCAATCTTTAATATACAGTGTTGTGTTAATAGACAATCTTTATGCTTCAAGTTATTCCCTTGGATTGTCTCTATATTTTTGTCTATCTGTTTGTTTGCTTTTCCTTGTAAAATTTATTTTAGGTTCTGAAAGTACATGTGCAAGTTTGTTACATTTGTAAATTGTGTATTGCTGATGCTTGGTGTATGAATAATCCTGTCATCAAGATAGTGAGCATAGTATTCCATAGGTAGCCTTCCAACCCACATTCCATTCCCACTCTTCCCACTCAAGCATTCCCCAGTGTCTGTTTTTTTCTATCTTTGTGTCCATATATATTCAATGGTTAGCTCCCACTTACAAGTGAGGGGATGTAGTATTTGTTTTTCTGTTCCTGTGTTCGTTCTCTATGCTTTTTGAAGTGTCACTCTAACACTTAATTTACTAAAAATGAAGTCTAAGTTCATTACATCATATAGTATTGAAATATTTTCTCATTGCCTACCACATCTCCTTTATCATGTTTATTAGCTTACTCCATTTGTATATTTATAGTTATTCATAAATTCATCTTCAAGTGTATTTGATTCTTTTCTTTTTTTGGTCTCCTATGTGATGTTTACTTGGTTTCATCCTGGGACTTAAAAATACCTGATGTAAATGACGAGTTGATGGGTGCTGACGAGTTGATGGGTGCAGCACACCAACATGGCACAAGTATACATATGTAACAAACCTGCACGTTATGCACATGTACCCTAGAACTTAAAGTATAATAATAATAAGAAAGAAAGAAAGAAAAGAAAAAAAGAAAAAAAATCAGTGGCTACTTGCTGGAGAGCAGAATAGGGCTGGATAAACTATCAAGACATGTATTAAAGTACTACCTCAGCTGGGCGCGGTGGCTCACGCCTGTAATCCCAGCTCTCAGGGAGGCAGAGGCAGGAGGATAGCTTGAGCCCAGGAGTTCGAGACCTGCCTGGGTAATATAGCAAGACCCTGTTCTCCACAAAAAGGAAAAAAAATAAAATAAAATAAAGTACTACCTCAAAACCAAACATGAGAGTGTCTTTTTTATTCATTTACAGATGATACAGTTATACACACACACATTCACACATGCATACCCCTATCTCACCTGCTATATAATTAATGGCAGAAAAATAACATATTTTTTTTTCCTGGGAAGCAAAGCACTATCTGCAAAGTTGTACAACATTATTTAATTTTGGCACTTTCACATCGTGAAATGGATGTGGAAGAGTGTTATGGTGGACACAGGGAGTACAGATCTATCATTAATATACTGTGTATCTATAGTGGAAGCTCCAAAAAACAGAAAATTTAGTCTATCTAAATAAGTGTCCCAGGCTAATAACTTTTGATATAAATACCAAGGCCAATTTTTATTTTCAGTCCATACATGGAGTTGAGTCTTGTTGAGACTCAATACAAGCCAATTATATTATTTGTGTATTATTGATGTAGACTACTCTAAAACCAGGCAGCTGGCTCATCGAACTATGCATTCTGGTCACAAAGGGACCAGAAAGATTTGAGAGTTCAGTCCAACTCATCTTGAATAGTGGATAAAAAAATTAATGCTAAATAAATTGCTTCATTTCTGTTTATAAAAACATATGAAAATGATTAGTTGTTGGAAAGTATGACCTAGAGTTATTAAAAACACCACTTTATGATTAAAAAAAAAAGTAAGTGCTAAAATTCTAGCAATGTCAATAATTAGGAAAATGCCATTAATTCTAGCTTTCTTATTTGTGGGGATTCAGTATAATAGGAAAGGTGTCCATTTCCATAATATACATACCAAATTATTTCATCTTATGCAGTTTTTTAAAAAAATATTTAAAACCTATTCTGCTGTTAATTAAGTAGCTTTATTTAATACGTGACTTCTACTAACATACTAACATATGCTTGCTTATTTGTTTGTCTTCTCTGTTGGTGCTTTGCTTTCACTCAGTGCATATTTTTCTTGCTTTAAGTTGAGCTGATCATAATTTAGCAGGCCCAGCTGTAGAAATTCAGCCTCTCAACATAGTCAGATGTTCTCATCAAATTAGCTAATTGGCAGTGGCTTTACAAATTCCTTAATTACAGCTGCAAACATGTTATTATAGGAAACAAACAAAGTAGAAAGAGCCTTAAAATTTTTCATTTCACATGGTTGTAAATGTCCTTAAGTGGAGAAAATCTGATAATTTTGTTACTATGTTAACACACTATTGTTCTAATGATAGGGAATTAGGTATATGAGTGATGTAAACAAAAAATGAAAATGTTTGATGGGTAAAATAACATTCACTTTAAAGACTACATTGTTTTACATTTTTTCTTCAGTGATTTGGTTACCCATTAAAACCAAAGTTAATATGCATTATATCAGTTGTCTGGCTAAGTAGAAACTATAAATGTTTGTGCAAAATGCACTTATTTGTTCATATTACTATCAATAGGCAATTTAAACTTCTTGTCAAATGGGATTTGTCTTACATCTTTTATAAAGGGTTTCCTGATATTTATTATTGAATTTATTCAATGATGAGGTAGTTTGAAAACTTTTTATAGTTTAAGCATATTAAATCTGTCTCCTGCTTGCTGAGACTATCCTTTATCTAACCCAATTCAGTAGAAAATGTAAAAAGTAAACAGATTTTTTAATTAATAGTTTGCTCTGTGAATCTGAAATCATGGTATATTATGTTCACTGCTTTAAAATTACTACCCTCAAAGGGTACTATTTATAAGTATAATTTTGTAGTAAAGGAAAAACAGGATTGATGTTGAAAGAAAATGAACTTTCAGAACCTGCCATAAAATTAATCTAATATTTCACCATACAAAGCACACAAATGTAATATCTCAGTTACAAATAGAAAAAAAGAAAATGTTGATTACATGCATAAGAACAAAAATAAGAATAAAAATCTTTATTGCTGCAGTCTGAACTAATGAATATTAAATTGATATTTATGGTATTTTGCAAAGACTATTTTAAAACTATTTTTAAATTTCCATTTTGATTTTATATCATCAAAAATATTGAAGGTAGCATTAATTCTGGAATGTTTTTAATGCTTTTATAATTCTTTGTGGTAGCATATTAAATGTATCTCTATGTGCAGATTTTCCTTGTTTCTAGACTATGTATTTAAAAGATAACCATTTTCCACATGAAACAAAATGGAGTAGGGGTTGTGTATGTGTGTTTAAAGAAAAAAAATATATAAAAATTGCTCTTCAGAAACCTCAAATTCAGAAAGTATGTAAAAGAAGTAGTGTGTGTGTGTATATATATACATACATACATACATATCTTATTAAACAAACATAGCAAAAATTTCTGAAATACCTTATCACTATTTATATTACTTGATTATTGAAGAAATTAAATTGTTATGTATTGTTACAAAGTGTGTTAAATGTCTACTTTATTATTGTTAATAAGAAATAAAAGATAACCCTCAAATGCTAATCAATAAAATAAAGGGATTTCAATCCTTACTTTGCTAATAGCCTAACATGTCAATAGCTTTAAATTGTATGATGTTTTTCAGAAAAAAACCTTTGTCTCAGATAATTATTTTTAAAAATATATACAAGAAAGCAGTTTATGAAAAAGAGTGCAAGAACTAGAAACAAAAGTAATTAATGAGAGAAACAATTCCAAAAATACATGATATTTTTATTATGATATTTTACTTCACTCAGGAAAACAATTCATAGCTGAACCTAGGATGAAAAGTTTTGTATTTGAATTACTAGAATTCCTGTTTGAAAGTGATTTCATTTTTGTCTAAAGTATATTTTCATTTGCCCTCTATTATAGTGTTACCTACTTTCTAGCTTCTTTCTTCAAAGGTTTATGGTAAAGTACCTTCAAAAGCCTACCCAGCTCAATGAATTTCTGATTTTCACTAAAATTGGAAAATGTAGTCTCAGAGCTAAGGACCATTTTAGCAGCTTATCTTCCATTTGGACTCGTATAGCTTAGAATGTTGTCTATAATTGTCGTATTTGTTATTCAATAGAGTCACCAACTCCATAGCTTAGTGAGATTTTTCTTCAAGTTTGTGGAACACCTGCATCAGACTCACATAGAGGTAACTGAAAATTAGAGATCTGGGAGCTGTCAGTAGCTGTTGAATGGAAGTTTTTATGGTTCTTTTCAGTAACATGCAATTTTAAGAAACTTCCTGGATAAGTCTAATATGTAGTAATAATTGAACACCAATGGAAGTGCTTAATTCCTATGCCTCTGGAAACAAACAGACCAGAGTTATATATTTTACTATCTGTGTAAATATATAACTGTAGCCTTTTCTGAATGCCCATCATTTATAATATTTTGTAAGAGACAAAAAATATTGTATTCAATGTTTTTCAAGAGTGGTCCATTGACCCTTCAAACTTAATAGTGTTCAGCACTGTGTTAGGTTGGAGTCATTTTTTTCAAACAGCTTAAAATCTAGTGGAAGAGTCAAGACTAACAGAAATTAATCTATAGAAATAATAGAGGATGATACATGTGTCATATTACATGGTATCAAACACATATTGTCAATGTTTCAGGAAATAAAGAAATTAATATACAGAAATATGATATAGATAAAATTCAGAAAGGGAGAGAAAGGGTATTTTTGGCAAAATACCCTTGCTCCACTGGTTTTCAGTTTTAACTGTACATTGTATTTATCTAGGATGTTTGTTGAAATTGCACATTTATGAAAAAAATACATACGGAGATTTTTATTCGTCAGATAATATTTCCCAGAGACATGATATTTCTCAGAGCTCTGATTCTGAATGATTTTAAGCAGCAATAACAAAAAAAAATTGTAGGACATCAGGATAAACCCAACCAGAAGCAAGCAAGTAAATGGAAGGATGAAGAATCTGATAAATAGGAGGGTTACATCAGACAAAAGGTACTAAAAATCCAGGAAGAATATCTAGAATTCATAGTGTAAGCACATATATATATTTTTAATGGAAAAGTGTAAAAAATAGCATTTATTTATATTAAGATTTCAGTACTAACTGAGTGATATCAACTCTGGCCATATATTACAGAAAACAAAATATTACGACTTGGGTTATAAACAATAATATGATAGAATTTTAGGAGACTTTTACTTCTGATCATGACAGAGTAGCTGATACCAGACTTGTCATAGCAGTTAAAATAACCGTAAAATTGGATAAAAATTGTGAGACGACTTTTCTCAAACACTAAACCACAGGTAGCATGAGATTGCAGCCCTCAAAAGAAAGATAATTCATGATGTGAGTGCCATATTGGCAATAGCTTTCTTACTAGGGACAATTTTCAGATTGTAGTACATAGAACTGGAACCCAAGCAGAACACAATCATTCTGCTAACGTCACAAAGCAGACGTCGGAGGTGTGGCTAAAGTAGCAGGAAACTGTGAGTCAAAGCACCACAGAGAAGGGATCTGCGTTGAGTGGCAGAAGTCTACTGGAAGTTTCAGACCTGTCTTTGGCGAAGGGGTAAACTTTGAAGGATCAGGATGATACCACGTGAGGATAGCAACATAGAACTTACTACTCAGATGAGAGTAAATAGCTAATAGACATTAAGCAGTGTCAAGAAACATTGGTATTCTAGTCCAATCACAGAGAAGAGACCTAATTAATAAGTACCCAGGGAATCCAGCTAAGATAAAGAAAAGGTATTGCTTAAGAAGTAAGGTTGGTGGGCTGGGCGTGGTGGCTCACGCCTGTAATCCCAGCACTTTGGGAGGCCGAGGCGGGCAGATCACAAGGTCAGGAGATGGAGACTGTCCTGGCTAACAAGGTGAAACTCGTCTCTACTAAAAAAAAAAAAAAAAAAAAAAAAAAAAAAAAAATTAGCCGGGCGTTGTGGCGGTCACCTGTAGTCCCAGCTACTTGGGAGGCTGAGGCTGGGCAATGATGTGAACCCGGGAGGCGGAGCTCGCAGTGAGCCGAGATCGCGCCACTGCACTCCAGCCTGGGCGACAGAGCGAGACTCCGAAAAAAAAAAAAAAAAAAGTAAGGAAGGTTGGGAGGAACCAATATGGCCAAATAGAAGGAGCTGTCATTGGTGGCTCTCACCAAGAACAAAAAGAGTGAGTGAATCCTGCACCTTTAGCTGAGGTATCTAGGTTCAGTCACTGGGACTGACTAGACAGTTGATGTGACCCACCGAGACCGAGGAAAAGCAGGGTGGAGTGGCAGCCCACCCAAAAGCTGCATGGGGCAAGAGGAGGTCCCACTCCCAGCCAAGGGAGGCAGAGATTGTGCTACCCAGTCTGGGAAACCACATTTTTTCCATGGGTCTGTACAACCTGTGAATCAGGAGATCCCTTTGTGAGCCCATGCCACCAGGGCCTTGGGTCCCAAGCACAGAGCTGTGCAGACTCTCAGCAGCCACTCAGGTTATGCCAAGTGGCAGTAAGCTGGAGGCTAAGATGACCGAATTGCCAGGGGTAAGGGTGCCTATCATCACTGCAGCTCCAGTTGGCCATTTTCCCCTACTGGGGCCTGGGAGACGAAGTGATTTGGTCCAGGAGGAATTCCCCCACAGTGCAGCACAGTGGCTGTGGCAGATCATGGTCAGACTGCTTCTTTAGGTGGTCCTGGGATCCATTTCTCCTCACTGGGCAGGGCCTCCAAAAAAGAGCCCAAATAGCAACGACAACCCAAAGCAAAAAGAACAAAGCTGGAGGCATCACACTACTCAAATTCAAACTATACTACAAGGCTGCAGTAACCTAAACAGCATGGTACTGATACAAAAACAGACATGTAGACCAACGGAACAGAATAAAGAACTAAGGAATAATACTGCATATCTACAACCATCTGATCTTGGACAAACATGACAAAAACAAACAATGGGTAAAGGATTCCCTATTTAATAAGTAGTGCTGGGAGAACTGACTAGCCATATGAAGAATATTGAAACTGGACCCCTTCCTTACACCTTATACAAAAATTAACTCAAATGGGTTAAAGAGTTCAATGTAAAATTCAAAACTATAAAATCCCTAGAAGAAAATCTACGCAATATCATTCAGGACATAATCATGGGCAAAGATTTCATGATCAAAACGCCAAAAGCAATTACAACAAAATCAAAAATTGACAAATGGGATCTAAATAAACTAAGGAGCTTCTGCACTGCAAAGGGAGCTATCATCAGAGCAAACAGAAAACCTATGGAATGGGAGAAAATTTTTGCAATCTATCCATCTGACGAAGGTCAATTTTCAGAATCTACAAGGAACTTAAATTTAGAAGAAAAAAAAAAAACATTAAAATTGGACAAAAAACATAAAAAGACACTTCTCAAAAGAAGACATTTATGCGGCAAAAAAAAAAAAAAATCACGAAAAAAAGCTCAACATCACTGATCATTAGAGAAATGTGAATCAAAACTACAATAAGAGACTGTCTCATGCCAGTTTGAATGACAATTATTAAAAATTTAAGACACCACAGATGCTGGTGAGGTTGCAGTGAAATAGGAACCCTTCTACCCTGTTGGTGGAAATGTAAATTAGTTCAACCACTGTGGAGACAGTGTGGCAATTCTTCAAAGACTTAAAACCAGAAATGCTGTTTGACGCAGCAATCTCATTACCGGGTATATACCCAAAGGAATATAAATCTGTCTATTATAAAGATATATGAATGCGTATGTTCACTGCAGCACTATTCACAATAGCAAAGACGTAGAATCAACCAAAATGCCCATCAATGATACACTGAATAAAGAAAATGTGGTACATATACATCACAGAATACTATGCAGCCATAAAGAGGAAGGAGATTATGTCTTTTGCAAGGACGTGAATGGAGCTGGAAGCCATTATAGTCAGCAAACTAATGCAGGACCAGAAAAACAGACATCGTGTGTTCTCACTTATAAGTGGGAGCTAAACAGTGTGAACATATAGACACAGGGAGGGGAACAATACATACCAGGACCTGTTGGTAGAGGGGAGGGAGAGCATCAGGAAAAACAGCTAATCCATTGTGGGCTTAACACTTAGGTGATGAGTTGATCTGTGCAGCAAACCAGCATGGCATAAGTTTACCTGTGTAACAAACCTTCACATCTTCCACATGTACCCTGGAACTTAAAATAAAATATGGAAGTACAAATTGTACCCTACACTGAACAAGGGTTGTTTTAGACTTGCCTTACCAAAGCATGAAATAAAGTTATGACAAGACACCTAGGGAGACAATTTTTTGAGATTGAATCTTGTCAAATTAGAAGGACATTGGAAGCACCTTTATATGTTTAAAGGTACTACCATAGTGAACAATCAAACCTAAACAAACACAAGGTTAAAAAACTCCTTATGTGAACAGACTGTTTAACAAAATCATCCCTCTTCAGAGGAAAACAACCAAGATCAGAATATTTACAAAATACCATATCACATCGCAAAATAGAAAAAAAAAAAAAAAAAAAAAAAAAACAGTTACTAAATATGATTTGTGGGTAAATAACAAAATGAAGGCAGAAATAAAGATGTTCTTTGAAACCGATGAGAACAAAGACACAATGTACCAGAATCTCTCGGACACATTTAAAGCAGTGTGTAGAGGGAAATTTATAGCACTAAGTCCCCACAAGAGAAAGCAAGAAAGATCTAAAATCGACACCCTAACATCACAATTAAAAGAACTAGAGAAGCAAGAGCAAACAAATTCAAAAGCTAGCAGAAGGTAAGAAATAACTAAGATCAGAGCAGAACTGAAGGAGGTAGATACACACACACACACACACACACACACACACACACAAAAAAAAAAAAACCTTCAAAAAATCAGTGAATCCAGGAGCTGGTTATTTGAAAAGATCAACAATATTGATAGACTGCTAGCAAGACTAATAAAGAAGGAAAGAGAGAAGAATCAAACAGACAGAATAAATAATGATAAAGAGGATATCACCACTGATTCCACAGAAATACAAACTACCACCAGAGAATACTATAAACACCTCTATGCAAATAAACTGGAAAATCTAGAAGAAATGGATAAATTCCTGGAAACATACACTCTCCCAAGACTAAAAGAGGAAGAAGTTGAATCACTGAATAGACCAATAACAGGTTCTGACATTGAGGTAATAACAAATAGCCTACCAACCAAAAACAGTCCAGGACCAGATGGATTCACAGCCGAATTCAACCAGAGGTACAAAGAGGAGATGGTAGCATTCTTTCTGAAACTATTCCAATTAACAGAAAAAGAGGGAATCCTCCCCAACTCATTTTATGAGGCCAGCATCATCCTAATACCAAAGTCTGGCAGAGACACAACAAAAAAAAGAGAATTCTAGACCAATATCCCTGATGAACATTGATGGAAAAATTCTCAATAAAATACTGGCAAACCGAATCCAGCAGCACATCTAAAAGCTTATCCACCATGATCAAGTTGGCTTTATCCCTAGGATGCAAGGCTGGTTCAACACAAGCAAATCAATAAACATAATCCATCACATAAACAACCCAAAGACAAAAGCCACATGATTATCACAATAGATACAGAAAAGGCCTTCTCAGAATTCAACAGCCCTTCAGGTTAAAAACTCTCAATAAGCTAGGTATTGATGGAACGTATCTCAAAATAATAAGAGCTATTTATGACAAACCCACAGCCAGTATCATACTGAATGGGAAAACCTGGAAGCATTCCCTTTGAAAAATGGCACAAGACAGGGATGCCCTCTCTCACCACTCCTATTCAACATAGTGTTGGAAGTTCTGGCCAGTACAATGAGGCAAGAGAAATAAATAAATGGTATTCAATTAGGAAAAGAGGAAGTCAAATGATCCCTGTTTGCAGATGACATGATTGTATATTTAGAAAACCCCATTGTCTCAGCCCCAAATCTCCTTAAGCTGATAAGCAACTTCAGCAAAGTCTCAGGATACAAAATCAATGTACAAAAATCACAAGCATTCTTATACACCAATAAGAGATAAACAGAGAGCCAAATCATGAGTGAGCTCCCATTCACAATTGCTACAAAGAGAATAAAATACCTAGTAATGTAATAAAATACCTAAGGATTTGAAGAACCTTTTCAAGGAGAACTACAAACCACTGCTCAATGAAATAAAAGAGGACACAAACAAATGGAAAAACATTCCATGCTCATGCATAGGAAGAATCAATATCGTGAAAATGGCCACACTGTGCAAGATAATTTATAGATTTGATGCCATCCCCATTAAGCTACCAATGACTTTCTTCACAGATTTGGAAAAAACTACTTTAAAGTTCATATGGAATCAAAAAAGAGCCCGAGTTGCCAAGAAAATTCTAAGCAAAAAGAACAAAGCTGGAGGCATCATGTTACCTGACTTCCAACTATACTACAAGGCTACAGTAACCAAAACAGCATGGTACTGCTACCAAAACAGAGATATTGACCAATGGAACAGAACAGAGGCCTCAGAAATAACACCATACACCTACAACCATCTGATCTTTGACAAACCTGACAAAAACAAGAAATAGAGAAAGGATTCCCTATTTAATATATGGTGCTGGGAAAACTGGCTAGCCATAGGTAGAAAGTTGAAACTGGATCCCTTCTTTACACTTTATACAAAAATTAATTCAATATGGATTAAAAGACTTAAATGGTAGACATAAAGTCATAAAAACCCTAGAAGAAAACCTAGGCAATACCATTCAGGACATAGACATGGGCAAACATGACTAAAACACCAAAAGCAATGGCAACAAAAGCCAGAATAGATAAATGGGATCTAATTAAACTAAAGAGCCTTCTGCACAGCAAAAGAAACTACCATGACAGTGAACAGGCAAACTACAGAATGGGAGAAAATTTTTGCAATCTACCCATCTGAAAAAGAGCTAATATCCAGAATCTACAAAGAACTTAAACAAATTTACAAGAAAAACAACCCCATCAAAAAGTGGGCAAAGGATATGAACTGACACTTTTCAAAAGAAGACATTTATGCATCCAACAGACACATGAAAAAAATCTCATCATCTCTGGTTGTCAGAGAAATGCAAATCAAATCCACAATGAGATACCATCTCACATCAGTTAGAATGGCGATAATTAAAAAGTCAGAAAACAATAGGTGCTGGAGAGATGTGGAGAAATAGGAACACTTTTACACTGTTGGTGGGAGTGTAAACTAGTTCAACCATTGTGGAAGACAGTGTGGCAATTCCTCATGGATCTAGAACTAGAAATACCATTTGACCCAGCGATCCCATTACTGGGTATATACCCAAAGGATTATAAGTCATGCTGCTATAAAACACATGCAAACATATGTTTATTGAGGCACTATTCACAATAGCAAAGACTGGAACCAACCCAAATGTCCATCAATGATAGACTGGATTAAGAAAATGTGGCACATATACAACATGCAATACTATGCAGCCATAAAAAAGGATGAGTTCATGTCCTTTGAAGCGACATGAATGAAGCTGGAAATCATCATTCTGAGCAAACTATCGCAAGGACAAAAAACCAAACACCACATGTTCCCACTCATAGATGGGAATTGAACAATGAGAACCCTTGGTCACAGGGTGGGGAACATCACACACTGGGGCCTGTCGTGGGCTGGGGGAATGGGGGATTGATAGCATTAGGAGAAATACCTAATGTAAATGATGACTTAATGGGTGCAGCAAACCAACACGGCACATGTATACATATGTAACAAACCTGCACGTTGTGCACAGGTACTCTAGAACTTAAAGTATAATGAAAACAAAACATGATTTCACGTGCATGGATAGGAACACTCATTATACTTTAAGATGTGGGTTTTTTCCAACTAAATATAGAGATTCCATGCATCCCACTCATAATTCTAAGACATTATTTTGTGGATATTGATAAATCAATTTTAAATGGAATGTAAATATAGAAAGGCAAAATACTCAATAATAGCCAGCATATCTTTGAAGAATGAATATGGAGGACTGAGGCTACTTGACATCAAGACTTACAATAAAGCAACAGTAATCAGATAGTGTGATATTGACAAAAGCATAGACAGATCTTATTGGAAACAAATAGTGAGGCTAGAAAGATATGTATACAAATATAATCAATTTAGCTTTGACAAGGGAACAAAGGCAATACCATGGAGAAAATAGAGTCTTTTCAACAAATAATGTTAGAACAACTGGACATTCATGTACACAAATAATGAAAGTAGAGGCAGAAATTATACCTCTCACAAAAATTAACTAAAAGTAGTCTACTGACCTAAATGTAAACACAAATCTCCCAGATGTAAACATAAATGCAAAACATAAATCTCTCGGAAGACAAAATAGGAAAAAAATTTAAGTGACCTTGACTTTAATGATTACATATATGATATCAAGGGCACAATACATAAAAGTATTGATACACTATACTTCATTGAAATTAAAGATTTCTGCTCTTTGAAAGACATTCAAGAGAATGAGAAGACAAAGGTCAGGATAAACTTTTGAGAGATATATATATAATTATGTATATTATTTATATATTATGTATATAAATGGACTGTTATTCAAAATCTACAGTCATTAAAACTCAAAAACAATAAAACAATTAAAAATGGACAAAAATCTGAACAAACATTTCTCCAAAGAAAATATACAGAAGGCAGATAAGTATATATGTCATTATATAATTGAATTAATATTACAATTAGATAGCAGTACATATCTACTAAAATGACTAAAACCAAAACACACCAAATACTGTTGATTATACATGCCACAGAAACTCTCATCTGCTGCTGGTGGGAATACAAAATGATATAATTTAATTGTAATTGCTAAAATGTGATAGTATGTAAAATGTTTAAAAGGTGGATGTATACAAACAAATGGTACACCATACAATGGAGTATTATTTAGTACTAAGAATAAATGAGGTATCAAGCCTTGAAAATTCATGAAGGAAACCTTGAAAGCACATTGCTAAGTGACAAACCAAACTGAAGAGGCAAGATACTCTATGATTTCAACTATATGGTATCAAGAAAAGGTAAAATTATGGAGACAGTAAAAAGTTTAGTGGTTTTGTACTTCTTTTTCCTAAAGGAAAAGAGGGGCAGGGATAAATGGTGGAGAGCAGGGAATTCTTAGGGCAGTGAAACTATTTTGTATGTTACTTTAATAATGGATACGTGTCATTACACATTCTTCAAAATCCATAGAATGTACAACAAAAAGAATGAACCCAAATGGAAGGAGAGCAGGGAAATCTTAGGGCAGTGAAATATTTTGTATATTACTTTAATAATGGATACACGTCATTACACATTCTTCAAAATCCATAAAATGTACAACAAAAAGAATGAACCCTAATGTAAACTGTGGACTTTAGTCATAATAATGTATTAATATCTGTTCATAAATTGTAACAAATATACCACACTAACACAGGATGTAAATAATGTAGAAAAATGTGTGTTGGTGTGGGGAGACGGTTACATGAGAACTATTTGTATTTTCTGATTAATTTTTCTGTAAATCTCCACTTTTCTTAAAACTGAAGTTTATTAACATTAAATGTCACTAGACATAAGGAGAAACATGAAAATGTGAGTTAGAGCCAAGAATAAAAGCAGTAAACAGAAAATGATTGCATAGTATTCTATGCTGGATTTCGCTTACAGAAGTTCCATTTTGGATCTAGTTGACAAAGGCTTTTAAAGTAATTATAAATATGTTTAGAAACTTCAAGGAATTTTTCATCACAATGAATGACTAATAGACCATTTTAGGAAATAAATAGAACTATATAAAAGGATCAAGTGGAAATTCTAGATTTGCAAAAATGTAGTAACTTAAGTAAAAAATTTCACCTGAAAAATTCAGAGACATTTGGAAATAGAATGGGACAGGGACCATAAAAATAAAATTATTACAATTATGCAATTTTAAAACCTGAGAGAGAAAAAAATAAAAATGAATAAAAGAGTTGGGGAGAAAAATATTTAAAGTACTGGCTGATATTTTCCAATATTTAGTGAAAGACAAATACACAACTTCAGGCAGCTCTGCATATCCAGTTGATTCAAATACAACGATAATCAGTTAGTCAAAACATGATCAAACAGCTAAAAACCATAGATAAAGATAAAATCTTGAAAGCAGCCAGAGGAAGACAAGACTCAGATACATTTTCATGAACAAAAATAGTTAAAGAAAACCGTCGTAATTCATACCATTAAGACTATAGAGCAGCAAAAACAACAGCCTATTGACATACGTAGCAACTTGGATGGATCTCAATGGTGGAGGTTGTGGACATAAAAGAGTAGCTTGATGGGGTTGTTTGTTTTTTTCTTGTAAATTTGTTTGAGTTCTTTGTAGGTTCTGGATATTAGCCCTTTGTCAGATGAGTAGATTGCAAAAATTTTCTCCCATTCTGTAGGTTGCCTGTTCACTCCAATGGTAGTTTCTTTTGCTGTGCAGAAGCTCTTTAGTTTAATTAGATCCCATTTGTCAATTTTGGCTTTTGTTGCTGTTGCTTTTGGTGTTTTAGACATGAAGTCCTTTCCCATGCCTATGTCCTGAATGGTATTACCTAGGTTTTCTTCTAGGGTTTTTATGGTATTAGGTCTAACATTTAAGTCTCTAATCCATCAAAAAGTGGGCAAAGGATATGAACAGACATTTCTCAAAAGAAGACATTCATACAGCCAACAGACACATGAAAAAATGCTCATCATCACTGGCCATCAGAGAAATGCCAATCAAAACCACAATGAGATACCATCTCACACCAGTTAGAATGGCAATCATTAAAAAGTCAGGAAACAACAGGTGCTGGAGAGGATGTGGAGAAATAGGAACACTTTTACACTGTTGGTGGGATTGTAAACTAGTTCAACCATTACGGAAAACGGTATGGTGATTCCTCAAGGATCTAGAACTAGAAGTACCATATGACCCAGCCATCCCATTACTGGGTATATACCCAAAGGATTATAAGTCATGCTGCTATAAAGACACATGCACACGTATGTTTATTGCAGCACTATTCACAATAGCAAAGACTTGGAATCAACCCAAATGTCCATCAGTGACAGACTGGATTAAGAAAAAGTGTCAAATATACACCATGGAATACTATGCAGCCATAAAAAAGGATGAGTTTGTGTCCTTTGTAGGGACATGGATGCAGCTGGAAACCATCATTCTTAGCAAACTATCACAAGAACAGAAAACCAAACACCGCATGTTCTCACTCATAGGTGGGAACTGAAACTGAACAATGAGATCACTTGGACTCAGGAAGGGGAACATCACACACCGGGGCCTATCATGGGGAGGGGGGAGGGGGGAGGGATTGCATTGGGAGTTATACCTGATGTAAATGACGAGTTGATGGGTGCAGCACAGCAAGATGGCACAAGTATACATATGTAACAAACCTGCACGTTATGCACATGTACCCTAGAACTTAAAGTATAATAATAATAAAAAATAAATAAATAAAAAAATTAAAAAAATAAAAAAAATGTTTTATTACAGTATTAAATCTTTATCTTTCATAATTATCTCCAGTATCTAGATAATATTAAAATTTATTGTATGTCAAATAGTATGTATGAAAAGGAGAATAAAAGCACATGTACCCTAGAACTTAAAGTATAATAATAAAAAAAAAAATAAAAAAGAAGAAAAAAGAAAAAAAAAAAGAGTAGCTTGAGAGCTCTAGGCAACTGAGCACAGAGTGAGAGTCTAGGTTTGAAGGAAAGTTAAAAGAAAGAGCAATAGTCTCTGATAAACCAAAAAATTCTGTAAGAGCCACAGTGCTATTGTGCTTGGGATACCCCTTAAAGCCGATATGACCACAGTGACCAAAGATTTAGATTACAACACCCAAGTCTTTTTGAATGCCTGGAAAGGCTTCCCAAGAAGGATGGCTATAAACAAGCCCAGACTAAGAAAAGTACAATGAATACCTAACTCTCCTACACTAAGACACCAACAAACATGCACAAGCATCAAGGTGATCTGGGGAAACGTGGCCTCACCAAATGAACTACATAATGCAACAAATATCTATTTTGGAAAACAAGAGGTATTTTAAATTTAAGATATAGAATGCAAATTGGCATTTTCAGAAAACTCAAAGAAATTCAAGATAACACAGAAGAAATTCAGAATCCTATCACATAAATATAACAAAAAAATTTAAACAATTTAAAAGAATTAGATAGATTCTTGGGCAAGATGGCCAAATAGGAACAACTCCAGTCTGTAACTCCCAGTGAGACCAACACAAAAGGCGAGTGATTTCTGCATTTTCAACTGAGGTACCGGGCTCATTCCATTGGGACTGGTCAGACAGTGGGTGCAACCCATGGAGGGCAAGCAGAAGCAGAGTGGGGTGTCACCTCACCCGGGAAGCTCAAGGGGTCAGGAAATTCCCTCCCCTAGCCAAGGGAAGTCATGAGTGAGTGATGGTGCTATCTGGCCCAGATACTAGGCTTTTCCTACTGTCTTTGGAACCCACAGAACAGGAGATTCCCTCAGAAGCCTACACCGTCAGTGCACTAGGTTTCAACCACAAAACTAGGTGAGCATTTGGGCAGGCACCGAGCTAGCTGCAGGAGTTTTTTTTCATACCACAGTGGCACCTGGAATGACAATGAGACAGAACAATTCACTCCCCTGGAAAAGGGACTGAAGCCAGGGAGCTGAGTGGTCTTGCTCAGCGGATCCCACCCCCATGGAACCCAACAAACTAAGATCCACTGGCTTGAAATGTTCACTGCCAGCACAACAGTCTGAAGTTAACCTGGGATGCTCAAGCTGGGTGGGGGAAAGGGTGTCTGCCATCATGGAAGCTTCAGTAGGTGGTATTCCCCTCACAGTGTAAACAAAGGCACCTGAAAGTTCAATCTGGGCAGAGCCCACCACAGTGCCACAAAGCTGCTGTAGCCAGACTGTCTCTCTAGATTCCTCCCCTCTGGGCAGGGCATCTCTGAAAGAAAGGCAGCAGCCCCAATCAGGAGCTTACAGATAAAACTCCCATCTCCCTGGGACAGAGCACCTGGGGGAAGGGGTGACTGTGGGCACAGTTTCAGCAGACTTAAATCTTCCTGCCTGCTGGCTCTGGAGAGAGCAGCAGATCTCCCAGCACAGCGCTCAAGCTCTGCTAAAGAACAGACTGCCTCCTCAAGTGGGTTACTGACCCCTGTGCCTCCTGACTAGAAGACACTTCCCAGCAGAGGTTGACAGACACCTCATACAGGAGAGCTCTGGCTGGCATCTGGCAAGAGCCCCTCTGGGATGAAGCTTCCAGAGGAAAGAGCAAGCAGCAATTTTTGGTTGCTGGTGATACCCAGGCAAACAGGGTCTGGAGTGGACCTCCAGCAAACTCCAGCAGACCTGTAGCAGAGAGTCTTGACTCTTAGAGGGAAAACTAACAAACATAAAGCAATAGCATCAACATCAACAAAAAGGATGACCACAAAAATCTCATCCAAAGGTCACCAACATCAAAAGCCAATGGTAGATAAATCCACGAAGATGAGGAAAAACCAGGGCAAAATGACTGAAAATTCCAAAACCTGCTTCTCCTAAAAAGGTTCAGAGCGCCTCCTGAGCAAGGGAACAAAACTGGATGGAGAATGAGTTTGACAAGTTGACAGAAGTAGGCTTCATAAGGTGGGTAATAACAAACTCTTCCGAGCCAAAGGAGCATGTTCTAACCCAATGCAAGCAAGCTAAGAACCTTGATAAAAGGACACAGGAAATGCTAACTAGAACAGCCTGTTTAGAGAAGAATATAAATGACCTAATGGAGCTGAAAAACACAGCATGAGAACTTCGTGAAGCATACACAAGTATCAATAGCCAAATCAATCAAGCAGAAGAAAGCGTGTCAAAGATTGAAGATCAGCTTAGTGAAATAAAGCATGAAGACAAGATCAGAGAAAAAAAGAATGAAAAGGAAGAAAACCTCCTAGAAATATGGGACTATGTGAAAAAACCAAACCTATGTTTGATTGGTGTGCCTGAAAGTGACAGAGAGAATGGAACCTAGTTGGAAAACACACTTAAGGATGTTATCCAGGAGGACTTCCCCAACCTAGCAAGACAGGCTAACATTCAAATTCAGGAAATACAGAGAACACCACAAAGATACTCCTCGAGAAGAGCAACCCCAAGACACATACTCATCAAATTCACCACGATTGAAATGAAGGAAAAAATGTTAAGGGCACCCGGAGAGAAAAGTTGGCTTACCCACAAAGGGAAGCCCATCAGATTAACAGTGGATCTCTCTGCAGAAACCTTACAAGCCAGAAGAGAGTGTGACCAATATTCAATATTCTTAAAGAAAAGAATTTTCAACACACAATTTTATATCCAACCAAACTAAGCTACATAAGTGAAGGAGAAATAAAATCCTTTACAGACAAGCAAATGCTGAGAAATTTTGTCACCACCAGGCTTGTCTTACAAAAGCTTCTGAAGGAAGCACAAAATATGGGAAGGAAAAACCAGTACCAGCCACTGCAAAAACATACCAAAATGTAAAGACCATTGACACTATGAAGAAATTGCATCAACTAATGGGCAAGATAACAAGCTAGCATCATAATGATAGGATCATATTCACACATAACAATATTAACCTTAAATGTAAATGAGCTAAATGACCCAATTAAAAGATGCAGAATGGCAAATTGGATAAAGAGTGAAGACCCATTGGTGTGCTGTCTTCAGGAGACAAATCTCACGTGCAAAGACACACATGGGCTCAAAATAAAGGGATAGAGGAAGATTTACCAAGCAAATGGGAAGAAAAAACAAACCAGCAGGGGTTACAATCCTAGTCTTTGATAAAACAGATGTTAAACTAACAAAGATCAAAAAAAGACAAAGAAGGGCATTACATAATAGTAAAGGGATCAATGCAAAAAGAAGAGCTAACTATCCTAAATATATATGTACCCAATACAGGAGCATCCATATTCATAAAGCAAATTCTTAGAGACTTACAAAGAGACTTAGACTCCCACACAATAATAGTGGGAGACTTTTACACCCCACTGTCAATATTAGACAGATCAACAAGAGAGATAATTAGTGCAATCAAGTTAGAACTCAGGATTAAGAAACTCACTCAAAAACACATGACTACATGGAAACTGAACAACTTGCTTCAAAATGACTACTGGGTAAATAACAAAAGTAAGGCAGAAATAAACAAGTTCTTTGAAGCCATGATAACAAAGAGAAAATGTACCAGAATCTCTGAGACACAGCTAAAGTGGTGTTAAGAGTGAAATTTATAACACTAAATGCCTCCATGAGAAAGTGGGAGAGATCTAAAATTGACACCCTAGCATCACAATTAAAAGAACAATAGAAGCAACAGCAAACAAATTCCAAAAAATTCAAAAGCTAGCAGAAGAAAAGAAATAACTAAGATCAGAGTAGAACTGAAGAAAATAGAGACATGAAAAAACCTTCAAAAACTCAGTGAATCCAGGACCTGGTTTTTTAAAAAAAAGATCAGCAAAATAGATAGACCACTAGTAATAAAGAAGAAAAGAGAGAAGAATCAAATAGACACAATAAAATATGATAAACAGGGTATCATCACTGATCCCACAGAAATAAAAACTACCATCAGAGACTACTATAAACACCTTTATGCAAATAAACTAGAAAATCTAGAAGAAATGAGTACATTCCTGCACACGTTCACTCTCACAAGGTTAAATCTGGAAGAAGTCGAATTCTTGAATAGACCAACAACAAGATCTGAAATTGAGACAGTACTTAATAGGCTACCAACGAAAAAAACCCGGGACCAGAGAGATTCGCAGCCGAATTCTACCAGAGGTACAAAGAGGAGCTGGTACCATTCCTTCTAAAACACTTCCAAACAATAGAAAAAGAGGGACTCCTCCCTAACTCATTTTATGAGGCCAGCATCATCATGATACCAAAACGTGGCAGAGACACAACAAAAAAGAAAATTTCAGGCCAATATTTCTGACGAACATCAGTGCAAAAATCCTCAACAAAATACTGGCAAATCAAATCAAGCAGCACATTAAAAAACTTATCCACCACGATCAAGTCAGCTTCATCCCTGAGATGCAAGGCTGGTTCAACATACACAAATTAATATACATAATCCATCATATAAACAGAAACAAAGACAAAAACCACATGATTATCTCAATACATGCAGAAAAGGCCTTCAATAAAATTCAACACCCCTTTATGCTAAAACAATTCAATAAATGAGGTATTGATGAAACATATCTCAAAATGATAAGAGGCATTTATGACAAACCCGCAGCCAATATTATACTGAATGGGCAAAAGCTGGAAGCATTCCCTTTCAAAACCAGCACAAGACAAGGATGCCCTCTGTCACCACTTCTATTCAACATGGTATTGGAAGTTCTGCCAGGGCAATCAGGCAAGAGAAAGAAATCAAGGGTATTCAAATAGGAAGAGAGGAAGTCAAACTGTCTCTGTTTGTACATGACATAATTGTGTATGTAGAAATCCCCATTTTCTCAGCCCAAAAACTCCTTAAACTGATAAGCAACTTCATCAAAGGCTCATGATACAAAATCAATGTGCAAAAATCACAAGCATTCCTATACACCAATAATAAAGAAACAGAGAGCCAAATCATGAGTGAACTCTCATTCACAATTGCTACAGAGAATAAAATACCTAGGAATACAACTTATAAGGGATGTGAAAGACCTCTTCAAGGAGAACTACCAACTACTGCTTAAGGAAATAAGAGGACACAAACAAATGGAAACACATTCCATGCTCATGGATAGGAAAAATCAATATTGTGAAAATGGCCATACTGCCCAAAGTAATTTATAGATTCAATGCTACTCCCATGAAGCTTCCCTTTACTTATTTCACAGAATAAAAAAAAAAAAAAAAAAACTTTAAATTTCATATAGAACCAAAAAGGAGCCCACATAGCCAAGACAATCCTAAGCAAAAAGAACAAAGCTGGAGGCATCATGCTACCTGGCTTCAAACTATAATACAAGGCTATAGTAACTAAAACATCATGGTACTGGTACCAAAACAGATATATGGACCAAAGGAACAGAACAGAGGCCTCAGAAATAACACCACACATCTACAACCATCTGATCTTTGACAAACCTGACAAAAACAAGCAATGGGGAAAGGACTCCCTATTTAATAAATGGTGTTGGGAAAACTGGCTAGCCATATAAAGAAAACTGAAACTGGACCCCTTCCTTACACCTTATAAAAAAATTAACTCAAGATGGATTAAAGACTTTAATGTAAAACTTAAAACCATAAAAACCCTAGCAGAAAACCTAGGCAATGCCATTCAGGACACAGGCACGGGCAAAGACTTCATGACTAAAACACCAAAAGCAACAACAACAAAACCCAAAATTGACAAATGGCATCTAATGAACCTAAAGAGCTTCTGTACAGCAAATGAAACTACCATCAGAGTGAACAGGCAACCTACAGAATGGGAGAAAAATTTTACAATCTATCCACCTGACAAAATGCTAGTATCCAGAATCTACAAGAAACTTAAACAAATTTGTAAGGAAAAAAACATCAAAAAGTGGGCAAAATGTATGAACAGAAACTTTTCAAAAGAACACATTTATGCAGCCAGCAAACATATGAAGAAAAGTTCATCATCATTGGTCATCAAATAAATGCAAATCAAAACCACAATGAGATACCATCTCACGCCAGTTAGAATGGCAAACATTAAAAAGTCAGGAAACACAGGTGCTGGAGAGGATGTGGAGAAATAGGAATACTTTTACACCGTTGGTGAGAGTGTAAATTAGTTCAACTATTGTGGAAGGCAGTGTGGTGATTTCCTCAATAATCTAGAACTAGAAATAACCTTTGACCCAGCAATCCCATTACTGGGTACATACCCAAAGGATTATAAATCTTTCCACTATAAGGACACATGCACACATATATTTGTTGCAGCACTATTCACAATAACAAAGACTTGGAATCAAACAAAGGGAGGGATAGCATTAAAGGAGAAATATTTAATGTAGATGATGGGTTCATGGGTACAGCAAACCACCATGGCACATGTATACCTATGTAACAAACCTGCACATTCTGCACATGTATCCCAGAACTTAAAGTATGATTTTAAAAAAGAAAAAAAAAATCAGTAAAAAAAAAAAGAACCAAACAGAAATTCTCTTGCTCAAAAACGCAGTTGGCATATTGAATAATGCATCAGAATCTCTTACCAGCAGAAGAGGTGAAGCAGAAAAAGAATTAATCAGCTTGAAGACAGGCTATTTGAAAATACACAGAAGAGACAAAAGAAAAAATAATTACAAAAAGGATAAAGCATGTTTACAATATCTAAAAAAATAACATCAAAAAGAAAAGTCTAAGAGTTATTGCCCTTAAAGATTACTTAGAGAAAGAGATAGGGGTAGACAATTTATTCAAAATTATAATAACAGTGAATTTCCTATTTCTAGTGAAATATATCTATATTCAAGTTCAAGAAATTATAGAACACTAAGAAGATTTAACCCAAATGAGACTACCTTAAAGCATGTAATAATCAACTCTGAAATATCATGAATAAGAAAGGGACCTAAAAGTAGCAAGATAAAAAAAAAATAACATCAATGAGGCTCCAATACATCTGACAGCACTCTTCTCCGTAAATTCTTACATGCCATGAGAAAAATGACATTCTTGAAGTGCTGAAGAAAATAAAGAAATTAACCTAGCATATTATGTCCAGTTACATTCCTTCAAGCATAAGGAGAAATAAAGACTTTCCCAGATAAACAAAAGCAGAGGAATTTTATCAACACCAGATCTGTCCTACAAGAAATGCTAATAAAAGTTTTTCAATTAAAAATAAAAAATCAATAGCGAGCAATAATAAATTATTTGAAGGTATAAAACTCACAGGTAAGAATAAACACTTTAGAAAAGAAAACACTGATGGTAAGGCTTGGTGGCTCACGCCTGTAATCCCAGCACTTTGAGAGGCCCAAGTGTGTAGATGACCTGTGGTCAGGAGTTTGAGCCTAGCCTGGCCAACATGGCAAAACCTCATCTCTACTAAAAATACAAAAGTTAGCTGGGCGTGGCGGTGGGCACCGATAATCTCAGCTACTCAGGAGTCTGAGGCAGGAGAACGGATTGAACCTGGGAGGTGGAAGTTGCAGTGAGCTGAGACTGCACCATTGCACTCCAGCCTGAGTGACAAGTGTGAAACTCCGTCTCAAAAAAACTATCAAACAAGCAAAACAAAACAAAACAAAACAAAACAAAAACACCAATTACTATAACACTGCAATTGTGGTGTGTAAACTACTCATATCTTGAGTAGAAAGACTAAAATATAAACCACTAAAAGTGATAACTACAACAAATTTTCAGGACATAGACAGTACACTAAGATATAAATAGAAACAACAAAAAGATAAGGAACAGGGGCATGAAGTTAAATTGTACATTATTTACTTGTTTTCTCCTTGCCTTTTATACAATATGATTTAAGTTGTCATCAGCTTAAAATAATAGGTTATAATATAACATTTGCAAGCCTCATGGAAACCTCAAATCAAAAAACATACAACAAGCATACAAAAAGTAAAATGCAAGAAATTAAAACACTGTATTAGTTTTAATTGACTCAGAGTGCCACATGGCTGGGGAGGCCTCAGGAAACTTACAATTATGTTAGAAGGCACCTCTTCACAGGGCAGCAGGAGAGAATAAGTACAAGCAGGAGAAATGCCAGATGCTTATAAAACCATCAGATCTCATGAGATTCACTCATTATCATGAGAACAGTATGGGGGAACCTCCCCCATGATTCAATTACCTCCATCTCTTCATGCCCTTGACACATGGTGACTATGGGGATTGCAATTCAATGTGAGATTTCTGTGGGGACACAGAGCCAAACCATGTTCCATATCATCATAGAAAATCACCTTCACCTAAAGAAAGGCAGGAAGGAAGGAAAAGAGGAAGGAAAGATCACAAAACAACCAGAAAACAACACACAAAATGGCAGGAGCATGCTATTATTACATATCAGTCACAACAAAGAATGTAAATGGACTAAACACTCTAATCAAATAGTATAGAGTGGCTTAATGGATAATAAAATAAGACTCACAATCTGCTGTCTATAAGAAACATACTTCACCTATAGGGACACACATAGACTAAAAATAAAAAAAAAAAATAGAAAAGATATTCCAGGCAAATGAAAACAAAAAAAAATTAGAAGTAGCTATACTTACATCGGGCAAAATATATTTTAAGGCAAAAACAATAAAAATGATAAAGGAGGTAATTATATAATGATAAAGAGATCAAATCAGCAAGAAGTTAATACTTTTAAATATATATTCACATAACACTGGAGCACCCAGACACATACATAACGTGAACATTATTAGAGGAAAAGCGATAGGCTCCAGTACAATAATAGCTGGAGACTTCAGCACCCTACTTTTCATGTTGTACAGATCATTCATGTAGGAAAAAAAAATTAGACTTAATTTGCACTGTAGACTAAATGGACCTAATAAATATTTACAGACCATTTCATCCAACAGCTGCAAAATACATATTCTTCTTTAAGGCACATGGATCATTCTCAAGAATAGACCATGTATTGTCCATAAAACAAGTCTTAAAAATTCAGAAATAATGAAACCATATTAAGCATCTTCTCTGAAGAAAATTGAAAACTATAGATCAATCAGAAGAAGAATTTTGGAAATTTTGTGAACACATGGAAATTATAAAATATGCTGCTGACTAACCAGTGCATCAATAAAGAAATTAGGAAGAAAATTTAAAAATGTCTTCAAGCAAATGATAACAGAAACACAACATACCAAAAGCTGTGGGATACACTAAAGAGGACATTAAAAGGAAAGCTTATCACTATAAGTGCCTACATGAAAAATTTAAAAACTACAAATAAGCAGTCTAATCATGTATCTTAAAGAATTAGAAAAGAAGAGCAATCCAAACCCAACATTATTAGAAGAAAATAAGCATAAATAAATGAAATTGAAATAAATAAAACAATACAAAGACTAACAAAATAAAAAGTAAGTGTTTTGATAAGATAAACAAAATCAACAAACCTTTAGCCAAAGTTTTTCAAAAAAAGAAGACACAAATAAATTCAGAGATAAAAAATTAGACATTAAATCTGATACTGCAGACATTCAAATGATTACTAGGGGCTACTATGAGCAATTATATGCCAGTAAATTGTAAAAACTAAAAAAAAAAAAAAAAAAAAAAAAAAAAAAAAGATAAATTTCTAGATACACACAGCCTACCAAATGTGAACCATGGATAAATTCAAAAGCTTAACACACCAAAAATACGTAATGAGATTTAAGCCATAGGAAAAAAAATCTCTCCCAGCAAAGAAAATCCTGGAACCCAATGTTTTCACTGCTGAATTATATCAAAACATTTAAAGAAGAGGTTATATCACTCTCACCCAAGCTAATCAAATAATAACAAATGAGGGAATACTTCTAAACTCATTCTATGAGGCAAATATTACCCTGACACCAAAATCAGACAAAGACACATAAAAAACCTACCTGTCAATATCCCTGTTGAACACTGATGCAAAACGGTTACCAAAATCCTAGCCAATTAAATTGAACAACATACTGAAAAGATCATTTTTCATGATATTCATGATTATTCATAATAAGTGAGATTTATCCCTGGGAGACAAGCATGGTTCAGCATATGCAAAACAGTCTATATGATAATTCATATCAACAGAATGAAGGAAAAAAACTATATGGTCACTTCAATTGATGCTGAAAAACCACTAGATAACATTCAACATACTTTCAGGATAAAAATCCAAAAAAATCTGGGTATAGAAGGTCCATAACTTCACACAATAAAACTCATGTATGACAGAACCACAGCTGGTATGATACTGAAAGTCTTTCCTCCAAGAACTGGAATATGACAAGGATGCCCACTTTCACCACTATTATTCAACATAGTATTGGAAGGCATAGCTACAGTAATCAGACAAGAGAAAGAAAGAACATACAAACTGTAAAGGAAGAAGCAAGTTATCCTTGTTTGCAAACAATATGATCTTGTATTTGGAGAAACCTAAAGACTTCAGCAAAATATATATATATATCTCATATATATATCATATGTATATGATATATATATATATATATGAAGTGATGAATACATTCCATAATTTTGCTGGATACAAAATTAACATGCACAACATCAGGAACATTTCTATATGCCAATAGCAAACAATCAGAAAAAGAAATCAAGAAAGTAATTCCATTTAAAATAGCTACAAATAAAATAAAATACCCGGGAATTAACTTACCAAAGAAGTGAAAGATCTCTATGATGAATATCATAAAGCACTTTCACAAAAAAATTGAAGAGAACACCAAAAAAAAAAAAAATGGAAAGGTATTCTACAATCATGGATTGGAAGAATCAATATTGTTAAAATGTCTATACTACCCAAAACATTCTACAGATTCAATGCAATTTTTACCAAATTACCACAGTATTCTTCACATAAACTATTGTAAAATTAATATGGAATCACAAAAGACCCAGAGTAGCTGAAATTATCCTGAGCAAAAAGAACAAAACTGGAGGAATCACATTACCTGACTCAAATTATAACGCTGAGCTATAGTAGGCAAAACAGTTTGGTGGTGGTATAAAAACAGACACACGAATCAATGGAACAGAACAGAACCCAGTAACAAAAACAAAGCTATACATCTACACTCGACTCATTTTCAACAAAAATGCCAAGAATGTACATTGGGGAAAGGATAGTCTCTTCAAAACACTGTGCTGGGAAAACTGAATATTCATAGGTGAAAAACTGAATATTCATAGGCAGAAAAATGACACTAAATTCCTGTATCTCACCATACACAAATATTAAATCAAAATGAATTACAAACTTAAATCTAACACCCCAAGCTATGAAACTACTGAAAAGAATTTGGGAAACTCTTTAAGATAATTGAACAATAATTTCTTGAAAAGAAAACACCCACAAGCACAGGCAACCAAAGCAAAAATGTACAAATGGAAGCACGTTTCAAAAGCACAGCAAAGAGCAAAGTGAACAAAGTGTAGAGACAACCCACAGAATGGGAGAAAATATCTGCAAACTATCTTCCTGGCAACGAATTAAAAACCAAAATATATAAGGAGCTAACAGAACTCTAGGAATAATTATAATGATCTGTTTTAAAAGTGGTAAAAATATCTGAATAGACATTTCAACAGAAGACGCAAATGGCAAACAGACACGTAAAGCTGCTCAGCATTATTGATCATAAGAGAAATGCAAATCAAAACTACAATGAGATATCATCTCACTCCAGTTGAAATGGCTTGTACGCAAAAGACAGGCAATAACAAATGCTGACAAGGATGTGGAGAAAATGGAATGCTTGTAAACTCTGGGGAATGTAAATTAATATAACCGATATGGAGAACAATTTGGAGATTCCTCAACAAACTAAAAATACAGCTACCATGTGATCCAGCAATCTCACTGCTTGCTATATACACAAAATAAATGAATTCAGTATATCGAAGAAATATCTGCACTCCCGCATTTTTTACAGCACTGTTTACAGTAGCCAAGACTTGCAATCAACTTAAGTGTCCATCAACAGATGAATGGATAAAGAAAATGTGGAACACATACACAAAGGAGTGCTATTCAGCTGTTAAAAAAATTAGATACTGTCATTTGCAAAAACATGAATGGAACTGGAAGTCATTATGTTATGTGATATAAGCTAGTCACAGAAAGACAAACTTAGCATATCCTCACTTATTTGTTGTAGCAGCTAAAATTAAAACAATTGAACTCATGTAGATAGCAAAATGATGGATACTACAGGCTGGTAATGACTATAGTCAACAATAATTTATTGTGCATTTTAAAGCAACTAAAGGAGTATCATTGAATTGTTTGTAAAACACAGAAAAGATAAATGTTTGAGGTGATTGATACCATATTTACTCCCATGGGATTGTTATGTATTGTATGCCTGCATCAAAATATCTCATATACCCTATAAATATATACATCTACTATGTACTCACAAAACTTAAACATTAAAAATTTTAAAATAATAGACAAATAAACTGAAAAATAGTTATAATAAAGTCAGAAAATGCCTTCCTGAACTTTGTGCTTCTAAGAGTAAAAGTAGATACAAGTTGTTTCATTTATCTACTTCAATTCCATGATAGAAGATTTATGTAGTGATGAATCTAAAAGTAAGATTGATAACCTGTTCTAAGAAACTGCATTACAAGAAAACAAGACAAGCAAAAGCAAAAAGCTACTATTTAGATATATTAATCTATATGTAATTGTTGACTAGGAAAAATTTTAGATTGAAAAATTAACATAAAAAGGTACAATTACATTCTGAGATATAGTATGGTGGTTAAGAATTTAGGCTTTGTAGTTACGCTATAGGGATTTCAATTTTGACTTCACAAGTCATTAGCTGCATAATCTTAGGTAAGTTATTTAACTACTATAAATCTCATTTAGCTCAGCTAAATTGAGGAAAATAGCTTATCTCATAAGGTTGGTAGCATTAAATGAGTCAATTTATGTAAATCACTTGGAATAATGCCTGGTTCATAGCAAGCATTAACGAATCATCGTGTCTTATTGTTTTTGTAGTGATCTAAAACTATTCATTAATCTCTGTATACAAAACAAAACACAAATAGTAAGTGTACGTTTCAATATTTTTTAATAAAGTAAACATCCATAGATAACCAGAACCTGAGTCAATAAAGTAAACATTTGCAGCACTCAAGTCCACCTTAATGCTTCCAAAACTAACAATTTTCTTGACTGTTAATGATATGGGAGTGCTGGAAAGGGAAGAGTATGGTCCCTTTAAATGATACAGAAGCAGGAAGGGAAATGCTGGGTAGAGAAAGGCGGGACCCTGGATAGGACTCCACTCCCACAGACCTTGGTGAGGACAAGCATTTCCTGCCCAAATGTTGCATTTCCCAAGACCACTGTGGCCTGCCATGCCTCCATCGTGGGCCTGTGAAAATCCTAGACCCTAGCGGGCAGACACACAGGCAACCAGACATTGAGAGCAGCACATTGGCGAAAGAGCACATCGGCAGAAGAAGACACAAGAGACTGGTCATTCTGTGGACTTGGAGAGGAGCACGCTGGCAGAAGACCACACGAAGACCACACTGACAGGCACCGGCACGACTGGCAGGAGGATGTGAAGTTTGGCTGGGGCAGTTGGAGAAGAGCGGCCAGACTCCAGGGGAAAACCATCTCCCTTCTGGCTCCCTGATTGGGCAGAGAGCTACAGAAATCCCTCTGTCCTTGTGATAAGGAAGGGGGTCAAATTGAGCTGGTTACCACAAACCGCCTATAGACAGCAAACTAACAGAACACCCTGTAACACACACCCACACTGCCTTGGGGTGGAAGCCCCACAATCTGCCCCTCTGTATGCTCCCCTAGAGGTTTGAGCAGCAGTGGCACTGTTAGAAGGGAGCCACATCCCCATCGCACACTCTGCAAGGCGAACAAGGGAACATTTCCGGTTTCACTAACAGTATAGTTTAGTTTTTTCTCTACTGAAAATTTCTGCAAATAAATTATACAATATACTTGATCTGCTCAAAACTATTCTTCCAAGTCTACCGTGTTCATACTTGGGCTGATGCTCAATTATATTTATTGTTCAATAGTATCCTATTACATGGGTATACTATAATTTATGTATCTACTTTAATGTGGGTGTATATTTGTCTTGAGTCCAGTTATTTTGTTCTTGCTATTGTGATTAGAGTTGTGATGAAAATAACTGCATGAATTTTTGAGGGAAGATATATATACATTGCTGTAGGGTATATTTCCAGGAGGTGAATTATTGGCCCATGGAGTATGCATGGATTCAGCCTTTGAAGATATTGTGAAACAATTTTTGGAAATCGTTATACCCTAAACAACAGTTAATGAGAGTAGCATCACATCCTTGCAAACACTTTTTATTTTATTCATTTTGGTGAATGTGCAGCATTTGTTAGCGTTTCAATTTGTATTTCCTTATGAACAATAATGTTAAGTATCTTACATATATTCATTAGCCACATAAACATCCTCTTTTGAGAATTAACTATTCCAGCGTTTTACTCATTTATCACTGAGTTGTCTATCTTTTACTAGTGGATTTGTAGAAGTTCTTTATATATTATGAATGAGTCCTTTTACAGATATATTTCTTGAAAATATCATTTCCCACACTAGAACTTGTTTTTATATTCTCCTAATGTCTAATGGTAAACATATATCTTTAATTTTAATGGAGTCTAGTTTCAATATGTAGATGTATATATTTTTCTTTACATTTAGTGTTTTTTGTGTTTCATTTTAAAAATATTTTCACATTCTAAATTCATAAGGGTATAAATGTTGTCTCCTGGATATTCTTCCTTTTACTCCTCACAGTGCAAACTGTAGTCACTTTGTGTATAATGTCATATAGTAATCAGGATCCATTATTTGCATATTAATATCCAAATGACTCAATAATATTAATTGGAGATTATATTTTTTCTTTATTGAACTTCAGAGTCATGCATATCATAAATCAAATATTTTTAAAGTATCTATAGTCTATATTCTGTTTTATTGGTCTAATTGCACATCCATATTCTTAATTATTGGAACTTTATATTATATCCTGATAAATGATATGTATATTATATATACATATACTAATCACCTGAATGTGAGATGTAAGAAGATATAAACAGATAGATAGCAAGGAAGTTGAAAAAGATGATCAATACAATGTATGTGCATGTATAACAATACCATAAAATTGCTTAGCATTGTTCTCAGAATGTACTTTACTTTAATAGTCTTTCTTTTTAACAGTTTTATTATTGCTTACAAAAGGCCCTTGTTGTAATTATGTCTTGCTTTGTAATTTAAAGATTAAAATTAAAGCAATTTAGCATTAAAATTATTTATTTGCACTTAAATTTTAATATTCTGTCTCAGGCAGAAACATATTTTTTATTTAGAATATCTTGAAACATTAATCACTCCAAGGCCTATATCTGCAAGATAAATTAAGAGTAGATGAATTATGCTATTTCATTTTAATACAAATGATACAAGATATATCTTATGTATTACATATATATTTATTCCATAATTGAAGGTACATATTTTTCAAATTCTCTTTTGATAACGGATAATTATGCCAGAGTTAATTCCCAGCAATTTTTTTTTCTGGATGGTACATAAGATAATGGTAAATCTGAAAATGATTGGAAGTTTAGATTCCATGAAATATGATAGTTAATATTTAGTTTTGCTTCTAAACTTTTTATTTTCTTTCCTTTTCATACCACCCTCATTTTTCTCATTTTTATCTTATCTTTTCACATATTTCTCATGTTTTCCATCTATTTTTTACAAAATGCATCAGAAAATTAATGGCAGCAATATTGATAGGAGAAGTATTTGAAACAAACCAAATATCCATCAACAGGGGTATGGATAAATATGCCACTCAATGTTCATATTAAGTAAAATTCTACAACTATTTATTTTGTTGGAGTGATGAATATGTACTGATAGAGAAATATTAGCATATTTATAGGCAAAAGGAAGTGAGCAATAATATTTCTTTTATAACCTAACTTTGGGGAAAATAGGCACATTTATGTTTAGAAAAAAAAAAAAAAAGGTGGTACACCAAATAGTTAAATTTGCTTACTTCAGAGTTGCAAAATTGGAGAGAAAAAATATGAATCCATTAATTTTCACTTTTTAATATGTAATATGTATTAATTTCATTGACATTTTATCAAGAAGAATGGCTTCTGTTTAAATTATGTAATTCATATTGTCAAAAATAAAGTCCGATTGTAGTCCTCAACAATATTTCCAAAGTGTACTTCCATGGCCATTGGAAGCCAATGGAATTAAAGCTAATAAAATTGAAGTCACTAATACATTAAAAAATCTGTCTACAATTATTTTCTTATACATATGTTCTTTGCAACAGATGCACAATTATTGCATTGAAATTTAATCTGCAAATTTGCTCTAAAATAATAAAAAGGTAACAGAGAAACTGTTATGAAATAGAGCATAAACCTCAAGTAAAGACATATGGATGTTATGAAAACTTTCTCCCTCCTTTTCAAAATGTCAGGTTAATATTGAGTACTACATGATATCACCCATAAAATTATTTCACCTTAACCTATCCTGTTAAAATACCTTTTAAATTTTATAATTTACAGTTGTTCTATAAATTCTTTTCTAGAGCTCAAAATAGGAAGAAATATGAAATTGAAATTACTGAGGTCAAACAAATTCTGAGTATCAGCAAGAAATATTTTGTGTTTTGCATTTGTAACTGTGTGCTCAAAAACAAACAAGCAGAGGAACAAAAAGGTGCATGTTATTTGCTAGGAAAAATGTTGGAATATTTATTCAGTTATCCAGCTAATGGTTCTTCATCATTCTTAAATTGTCACTAGTTCTCTGAAACAGAGTTTTTTCTTCTCTGAATAAGGGCCAATTTTTAAGTCCAGATTCCTGAAGAAAATTAAAACCTTGTCAAAAATTAGACACATTTCTTTTTTCCACTCCATCTCTATAATCCACATTGATACACCACAATTTCGTAAATTCTTCACCTGTAGATAATTAAATGCTCTTAGTATTAAAGAAATTTTTTTTTCAGGGCAATTAACAAGTAAATACTTATTTTTATTCCAGGTGTTCTGTAACCTGATGGTTTTCTGAAAACTAGGCAGCCCTACACCTATGTCCTCTACAAAAATTTATCTGAACCAGCGCGGTGGTTCACACCTGTAATCCCAGCCTTTTGGGAGCCCGAGGTGGGCGGATCACCTGAGGTCGGGAGTTGGAGACTAGCCTGACTAACATGGTGGAACCCATCTCTACTGAAATAGAAAAATTAGTTGGGTGTGGTGGTGCACGCCTGTAATCCCAGCTACTCAGGAAGCTGAGGCCGGAGTATCCCTTGAATCCAGGCTGGGGAGGTTGCGGTGAGCCCATATCACGCCACTGCACTCCAGCCTGGGCAACAGAGAGAGACTGCGTCTCAAAAAATAAAAATAAAAAATATATAAGAAAAAAATTGGAGCTTTATGGACCGTGCTTCTTTAAAATAAGTAGCCTCAGACATGAACCACTGTTTCTATGAAGCACTGTTTCTATGTGAGTCCAGTATCAAAAGCTGTGCATCACTCGAAGTATCTTAGTGTTAGGGGTTGTATATATCCATTAGTTTTGCCTTCTCTTTGTGTAATTCACAATTTTAGGGATAATTCCAAACTTTCTGAGTCAGTTTCCAGTTAAATGATCCACTACTGGATCAGAAGTTTCACTTTTTTTTTTTTTTTTTAGAAGTTGATGACTTTATGTGATGAAAGCTGTGCTTTCTTCTTCAAAAGGGATGTTGTATATTAAAAGATATCAAACATAGCTCTACAAAGTATTATCTCAAAACCTTTGGATCTACAATGCTGAATATTAAAGGACAGCTCACTTTACCTGCCACTCACTTTCTTACTGTCTGGAATGTTGACAGTAGGCCAAACAGACACAAGCATCATTTCTTGCTAGTTTTCTGCATCCCTTCCTATCTGCCTGCACACCGGTTACTAACTTGCCAATTCAGCTTCTTGGCACTTGTGACAGTATCTGTAGCAACCAGCATGTTCATATTATTTGATTTTTTACAATGACCATGCATTTTATTTTACTTTACAAGGATGTTATGGTTCCAAAACTGCAGAGGCATTTTACAACATGTATTTATTGTTGTTTCCAACCACAGAAACATCCAAATCATTCTATATTTTTAACTTAAAATTTGTATGTGGTGTAAATTAAGGGTCCAGTTTCATAATCTTGCATGAAGATATCCAACTTTTCCAAGACCATTTATGCAAGAGACTATTCTTTCTTCATTGTCTATTTGCTCACCCTTGTCAAAGACCAGCTGACTGTGAGTGTGTAGATTTTTTTCTGAGATCTCTATTCTGTTCCATGTGTCTGTGTCTGCTGTTGTGCCAGTACTAAACTGTTTTGACAAATGTACATTTTTAATATGTTTTGAAATTAGCACGTGTGATGCCTCTTGCTGTATTCTTGGTCAAGATTGCTTTGGCTATTTGGGGCCTTTCTGATTCCATGTGAATTTTAAGGTTATTTTTTATGTATCTAAAAAGAATACCACTGGGACTTTGATAGGGAGTAAAGCAAATTTGTGATACCTTTGAGTTGTATGGACATTTTGACAATATTAGTTCTTCAAATCAATAACATGGAGCATCTTTGCATTTATCTGTGGCTTCTTTAATTTTTTACATAATTGTTTTATAATTTTCGTGTACAAACCTTTCACTTCTTTAAGTTCATTCCTAAGTATATTTTTTTGCTATATTAAATGGTATTGTTTTGTTAATTTTTTTCAGATAGTTCATTACTATTGTATAGAAACCACTGATTTTTGTATTTTGATGACATCTTTGCATGAATTAAATACTTACACCTAAGAGGTGAAGCCATAAAATTGCTAGAGGAAAACATAGGAAGAAAGATTCTTGACATTGGTCTTGACAATAATTGAACATCACATCAAACACATAGGCAACAAAAGCGAAAAAAAAAACAAAAAACAAAAAATATAGACCTGTGATACCACATCAAAATAAAAAACTTCAACACAGCAAAGGAAACAATCAACAAAGTGAAGAGACAACCTATAAAATGGAATAAAATATGTGCAAACCATATATTTGATAAGGGAATAATATCCAAAATACATAAAGAAATCATAAACTCAGTAGCAAAAAGATAAAAACCCTATTAAAAATGGGTAAATGACCTGAACAGACATTTCTTGAAAGAAGACTGATACAAATGGCCAAGAAGTATATAAAAAGGTGTTCAACATCACTAATTCTCAGAAAACTGCAAATCAAAACCACAATGAGATATTACCTCATGGCTGTTAGAATGGCTACTATAAAGAAACAAAATACAAAAAGTGATGGCCAAGGTGTGGAGAAAAGGGAATTTTTCTACGCTGTTGTTGGCAAAGTTGGTGCAGCTGTTATGGAAAACAGTATGGAGGTTCCTTAAAAAGTAAAAAATACAACTACCTACCATATGATGTAGCAATCTCACTTATGTGTATATATGCAAAATGATTGAAACTAGGATCTGGAAGATACATTAACACTCTCACATTCATTGCAGCTTTATTCACAATAGCTGAGATATGTAAATATTATAACTGTCCATCAATGGATGAATTGATTTTTTAAAACGTGCTATATATACAACATTGGTCAATGATGTAATGACATGTATTAGTTGAATCCAAAGTTGATGTGAATTCTAAAATTACACCAAGACCTTGGGGGAAAAAAAAGAAAAGAAATGTTAAAAAAAAAAAAAAAAAGTGCTATATCTACGACGTAAACCTGTGGCCCGGCACAGTGGCTCAAGCATGAAATCCCAACACTTGGGCGGCCAAGGCGGGTGGATCACCCGAGGTCAGGAGTTCTGGACCAGCCTGACCAATATGGTGAAACCCCATCTCTACTGGAACTACAAAAATTAGCCAGGCTTGGTGGTGTGCACCTGAGTCCCAGCTACTCGAGAGGCTGAGGCAGGAGAATGCTGTGAACTCCAGAGGCAGAGGTTCCAGTGAGCAGAGATCGTGCCCCTACACTCCAGCCTGGGTGACAGAGCAAGACTCTGTCTCAAACACTTGGACTCGGGAAGGGCAACATCACACACCGGGGCCTATGATGGGGAGGGGGGAGGGGGGAGGGGGGAGGGATTGCATTGGGAGTTATACCTGATGTAAATGACGAGTTGATGGGTGCTGACGAGTTGATGGGTGCAGCACGCCAACACGGCACACGTATACATATGTAACAAACCTGCACGTTGTGCACATGTACCTTGGAACTTAAAGTATAATAATAAAAAAAAAAAATTAAAAAAAAAGACACACACACACACACTAAATAAATAAATAAATAAATAAATAAATAAAATAAAATATAAAGAAATAAACCTGTAAGAAATTATGCTAAGTAAAATAAACTGAACACAGAAATAAAAATAATGCATCATCTCGCTTATGTGTGAAATATGAAATAATCAAACTCATAAAAACAGATAGTAGAATGATGGTATCAGAGGCTCAGCGAAGACGGAAATAGGAAGACTTTGGTCAAAGAATACACATTTTCAGTTATGCAAGATGAATAATTTCTGGAAAGTTAATGTATAGCATAAGCATACTCACCATAGTTAACAACATTGCTGGTATATTTAATTTTTTTTTTTTTTTTTTTTTTTTTTTGAGAGGGAGTCTCGCTGTGTCGCCCAGGCGGAAGTGCTGTGGCGCGATCTCAGCTCACTGCAAGCTCCGCCTCCCAGGTTCGCGCCATTCTCCTGCCTCAGCCTCGCGAGTAGCTGGGACTACAGGCGCCCGTCACCACGCCCGGCTAATTTTTGTATTTTATTTAGTAGAGACGGGGTTTCACCGTGTTAGCCAGGATGGTCTTGATTTCCTGACCTCGAGATCCTCCCTCCTCGGCCTCCCAAAGTGCAGAGACTACAGGCGTGAACCACCACGCCTGGTCGGCATATTTTAAAATGTTTAAGAGGGTAAACCTTAAGAGTTCTTCACACACACACACACACACACACACACACACGAAAAAAATAGAAAAGGAAATAGTAACTATGTGAGGTGATTGATACGTTAATTTGATTGCAGTGATTATTTCACAGTATATTCATGTATCAAAAATATCAAGTTGTTAATGTTAAATATATACAATTTTTATTAGCCAATTATATCTTAAAGCTGAAAACAATTTAAAAGTTTTAAGTAAGCAAAAATGTTATGATACCTTTCAAAATCCTCACATCCATATTATATCACATAGGGAATTAGACATCAACATACGGATTTCTGGGAATACAAATATTCAGTCGATATCATTCCACCCCTTACCTCAAAATTCATGTCTTTCTTGTACGCAAAAGAAATGCATTCTCTCCCGACTGCTCCAAGAGTCCTACCTCCTTCCACCATCAACTTTAACATCTGTAGTTCAAAGTTTCATCTAAATACTATCTAGAACAGATATGGGTGAAACTCAAGGTACAATCCTGAAGCAAAATTTCTCTCCAGATGTGAATCTATGAAACCAGAAAAGTTATGTGCTTTCAAATGCAGTGATGGGATAGGCACAGAATAGACATTCCCATTTTGTAAAAAAGATTAGGGAAGAAGCAAGGGATAACAGCTCCTACACAAATCTAAAACCTATAGCAGCAAACAATATGAGTTCCTAAAACTCAGTGATAATCCTCTTTGGCTCTATGCTCTGCCTTCCAGACTCACTGGGGTGGTGATTCTGCCTACAGGACTCACTGAAGTTGGATTATGCCCCCACAAATATGAGTAGCCCTGCCCTCATGCCTGTGCTATATATTTGAAGCCAAGGTGGAGGTAATTCTGCCGCCCAGGTTCAACACTCTGGATCTGTGGCTGGAGTGGCGGGATTAATCCAGAGATCATCTTTGACATACTTCTCTTGTCCTGAAGAATAGCACACATTACACAGCCAAATAGCTCTACAATCTGGTACTATAGTATCTAAAAAGTCTGATGGTCTTCTTTCATTCTATCATGTCTTCCTTCAGTTCAAATTAGCAGTGTTTCTGCTGGGGCGGCTGATTAAGAATGTGCTTCACACACATACTGATCCCTTTATCAAACGGTTGTTGGGCAGTTTGCAACATGAATAGGCTGCAATATGGATAGGTTGCATATGTATAGGCTGAGAAATGTCTAAGTATTTTTCTGCTCATTTTTGCTTAACAACTCCATCTTCAATATGTTTCCTTCTTCTTACATTTTATTATAATCAGTCAGGAGTAAACAAGCTACTCCTTCAATACTTAGCTTAGAAATCTCAGCTAAATATCTATATTTATTTCTTGGAAGTTCTATATTCCAGAAAACACTAGAACATGAATACAATTCAGCCAAGTTCTTTGCCACTTTATAACAAGGATTACCTTTTCTCCCTTGTCTAGTAACCTTTCTTCATTCCCATCCAAGACTTCATTACATTGACCTTCACCATTCATATTTCTACCAACATTCTATACATGATAGTTTTTGCATTCTCTATGAAAATGGGAGCTTCTTCTCCAAGTCTCTATATCCTGTCTAACACTCACCAGAATTGCTCTGAATAGTTCATTCAGGGAGATATTGACTTTATTTAGCATGTATATCAGTACTCTTTCAGCCTTTGTTAATTATCCAGTTCCAAAGTAACTTCCATATTTTCCCCATCCAGAGCATTTATTTTAGAACACAGTTAAGTACAGAAAAATAAAGATGAAGCAACTCATTATTTTTGAGTTTATAAATGTATGGGATAGAATGCCTCACTCATTCAAGATAACTAATTGTGAAGTTAAAAATCTTATTTATTATTTAAACACTAATGAACAGACATTACAGAACCAAAGACATCTCCTTAGCTAAGAGCCTATACTAAGAGTATTTTTCTTAGTTCTCGTTTCAGGTACAATAATATAAAATTTTTAAAACTAGTCATTTTGTCGCTGAACATCATGACTCCAAAAATAGCAAAAAGTAAAACTACCCAGGAATCAGCATACTAATAAATTTCATAGGTATAAAAATATTATTCTTTTCAAAGCTAATAACTAATGCTATTCAAATAAGAATGGTTTTTAAAACAGAAGTTTGCCTTTCTGAAGCCATTTAATGGATATAACATTACAAAAAATTACATCCAAGTCAATAGAACTGTTTTTCAGATTTTAAACTTTATTTATTAATATCAGTACACAATCCTGATTTCCCATTTTTAAGTTTTTTCAACTTTTACTTTAGGTTTGGGTTAATTATGTAGGTTTAATAGGTAAATTGTGTTTCACAGATATTTGGTGTACAAATTATTTTGTCACCCAAGTAATAAGAACAGTACTTGATATGCAGTTTTTCCATCCTCACCCTCCTCCCAGCTTTCACTTTCAGGTAGGTTCCAGTCTAGGTTGTTCCCTTCTTTGTGTCCAAATGTACTCAAAGTTTAGCTCCCACTTATAAGTGAAAACATTTGGAATTGGGTTTTCTGTTCAGGTGTTAGTTTTCTGAGGTTACTGTCCTGCTACCTTCTTTGTCCAAAATGGTATTTCCCAGGTTACAGCTCCATCCATGTGGATGCAAAGGACATGATCTCGTTCTATTGATGGCTGCATAGAATTCCATGGTATGTATGTATGTATGCATGTGTATATGTGTGTGTGTGTGCATGCATATGTGTGTGCACATACATATACATACATATGTGTGTATATAAGTATTTGTGTATATATGTGCATATATAATACATATATGTGTATGTGTGTGCATTTGTGTATGTATACATATATATATATATATAACATTTTCTTCATCTAGTCTACCATTGATGGGTACTTAGGTTGGGTTGATTCCATGTCTTTGCTATTGTGACTTGTGCTATGCTGCACATGTGTACTCATGGGTTTTTATGATGGAATGATTTTTATTCTTTGGGTGTATAACCAATTATGGGATTTCTAGGTCAAAAGATAATTCTGTTTTATTTGAGAAATCATCAAACTGCTTTCCACAATGACTAAACTAATTTACATCCCCATGTCCATTGCATAAATGTTCCCTGTTGTCCCCAAACATACAAGCGTCTGTTACTTTTTGACTTTTAATAATAGCCATTCTGACTGGTGTGAGATGGTATCTCATTGTGGGTTTAATTTGCATGTTTTTAATGATTGGTGATATTGAGCATTTTTTCCTATGCTTGTTGGCTGCATGTATGTCTTCTTCTGAAAACTATTTGTTCATGTTCTTTGCCCAGTTTTTCATGGGATTGTTTGTTTGCTTTTTGTAAAGTTGTTTAAGCTCCTTACAGATGCTGAATATTAGATCTTTATCAGATGCTTAGTTTGAAAATATTTTCTCCCATTCTGTAGGTTGTCTGTTTACTCTATTGATAGTTTCTTTTGCTGTGCAAAAGCTCTTTTGTTTAATTAGGTCCTTTTTGTCGTTTCTTTTGTTTTTACTTTAACTGATTTTTGGCAGCTTCATCATGAAATCTTTGCTACCTTCTATGTCCAAAATGGTATTTCCCAGGTTATCTTCCAGAGTTTTCACAGCAAAGTTTTAATGCATCTTGAGTTAATTTTTGTGTATGATGAAAAGAAGGAATCCAGTTTAAATCTTCTGCATATTGCTAGCCAGTTATTCCAGCACCATTTAATAAATAAATAATCCTTTCCCCATTGCTTCTTTTTGTTAATTTTGTTGAAGATCAGATGGTTGTAGGTAAGAGGCTTTGTTTCTGAGCTCTCTATTGTGTTTCATTGGTCTATATGTCTGTGTCTGGTTTTAAACCATTACGATGCTTGTTTTGGTTACTATAGCCTTGTAGTATAGAAGTGTAGATTGAACCCAGTTAATATAATGCCTCCAGCTTTGTGATGTGTGTGTGTGTGTGCGCGCGCGTGTGTGTGTAGGATTGCCTTGGCTACTTGGGCTTTTTTTGGTTCCATATGAATTTTCAAATAATATTTTTCTAATTGTGCGAAAAATGTCATTGGTAGTTTGATAATAATAGCATTGAATCTGCAAATTGTTTTGGATAGTATGACCATTTTAATAATATTGATTGTTCCTATATTCACAAACATAAAATGTTTTTCCATTTGTTTGTGTCATCTCTGATTTCTGTAAGCAATGTTTTGTAATTCTCATTGTAGATATCTTTCACCTTCTTGGTTAGCTGTATTCCTAGGTGTTTTGTTCGGTTTATTGCTATTGTGGGTGCGATTGCATTCTCGACATGGCTCTCAGGTTGAACAATGCTGGTGCACATCAATGTTACCAATTATTGTACATTCATTTTGTATCCTAAAAGTGTGCTGAAGTTGTTTATTAAATCAAGCAGCTTTGGGTCAGAGACTGTGTGGTTTTCTAGGTATAGAATCACGTCATCTGCAAACAAGAGCAGTTTGATTTTCACTGTTCCTATTTGGATGCTTTTTATTCCTTATCTTGCTTGATTGCTCTGGTTAAGACTTCCAGTATTATTTTGACTAAGAGTAGTGAGAGAGGGCATCCTTGTCGTTTTCCAGTTTTCAAGAGGAATGGTTTGAACTTTTGCCCATTCAGTATCATATTGGCTATGGGGCTGTCATAGATGGCTCTTGTAATTTTGAAGTGTGTTCCTTCAATGTTTCATTTACTGAAGGATTTTAATATGAAGCGATGTTGAATTTTATCATAAGCCATTTCTGTATCCACTGAAATAATCGTGTGGTTTTCGTGTGTAGTTCCATTTATGTGGTGAATCACATGTATTGATTTGTATGTGAACCCATCTTGCATCCCAGGGATAAAGCCTACTTGATAGTGGTGAATTCCTTTTTGTTTTGCTTGTTTCTATGTGCTTTTAGATTTGGTTTGCTAGTATTTTGTTGAGTATTTTTGTATCTATGTTCATCAAAGTTATTGGATGAAGTTTTCTTTTATGTTGTGTCTTTGCCAGGTTTCGGTATCAGGATGATGCTGGGCTCATAGAATGTGATAGAGGGGAGTCCTACCTTCTCAGTTTTTTGAAACAGTTTCAGTAAGAATGGTACCAGTTCTTCTTTACGCATCTAGTATAATTTGGCTATGAATTCATCTGATCCTGGCCTTTTTCTGGTTAGCAAGCTTCTTATTACTCATTCAATTTTGGAACTAATTATTGGTCTGTTGAGGGATCCAATTTCTTCCTGATTTAATCTATGGAGGTTGTATGTCTCCAGGAATTTATCCATTTCTTCTAAGTTTTCTATCATGTGTGCATAGAGGTGTACATAATAGTCTCTGAGGGTTTTTATATTTCTCTGGGGCCAGTGGTAACATCTGTTTTGTAGTTTCTGATAGTGTTTATTCGGATCTCATCTCATTTTTTTCTTTATTAGTCTAGCTATTGGTCTATCTATTTTACTAATTATTAAAAGAACTAGCTCCTGTATTCATTGTTATTTTGAATGTGTTTGCATCTGAATTTCCTTCAGTTTAGCTCTGATTTTGGTTATTTCTTGCCTTCTGCTTGCTTTGAGGTTGGTTTGCCCTTGTTTCTACAGTTCCTCTAGTTGTGATGTTAGCTTGTTAATTTGAGATCTTTCTAACTTTTTTGTGTGGGTGTTTAGTGCTGTGAACTTCTCTCCTAACACGACAAACATTTATTTCCCATAGATCTGCAGGCTATGAATTTCAAGAGAAAGGTACTGGCAGACCCCGTGTCTGGATATTGCCCACCTCTTGGCTTACAGACACATTCTTTCTTGATGTATCATCACATGGCTGAGAGACAAAGACAGAGAGAGAAAGAGAGAGGTGGTAGGGAGACAGAGAGAGAGAGAGAGAGAGAGAGAGAGAGAGAGAGATTGTATATTTGTCTCTTCTTAAAAGGACACTAATTAAATTCATGAGGCTTCCATCATCATAATCAAATCAGGTCCCAAAGTCCCCACCTCCAAATATCAGACTTCAACATATGAATTTGGAGTGTACACATTCAGCCCATAACAACCTCCAAATATAATATTAAAAAATAATTGCTTTCTATATGTATTAAAATGATCATATGTTTATTCTTTATTCCCACAAAATATAAATTGTGCTTATTTATTTATGAAAGCTAAAACAAATTTACATTTTGTCTTATTAAATGTCTTTTGTTTGTTTGCTTTAAATAGAATCTGTCCTCTAATTTTTATTTATTCTACTGTTCTTATTAGGCTTTGTTTTTGAAGATGTAAGTTAGAAAGGGTTTTGTTGCCCACTATCTAAAGAAGATATACCGTTCATATTACTTCCTTCTTAAATATTTGAAGAAATTTACCAAGAATGCCTACTCATCGTGAAGTGCTTTGTTTCACTTTGTTTACCCTGATAAAACTTTTGATTATAAATTAAATATATTTATTTGAAATAAGAATATCCTATTTGTTCTGTGTCACTTTTCATAAGTGACATTTTAAGGAGTTTGTGCATTTTATCCAAATGTTTAAATCTTTTTGTAACAAAGATGTTTATAATATCCTCCTATCCCCTTGTCCATAGGATCTATAGTGGTCTCCCAGTTTTCATTTCTCTAATGTAATGAGCAATTTGGGTAATTTTCACCTTCTCCCTCTCTATATTTTTTTTCATCTTTCACATTAGTGGTTAATAAATTTGATTAATCTTGATAAAGATCCTCTTTTTGCATTTGTCAATTTTAAATATTTTACATTTCTTCATTCATTCTTCAGAATTGTTTTAATTATTCCATCTTTTACCCTTTAACTTATTTTTATTTTCTGTTACTCTACATTTAGTGACATATTTCCTTGACATATTACAGTGTAATTTACAGATTTTACCACTTCGCAAGTAAATACATTACAATATTGAACACCATTTATACACTGTAAATCTTTTATATTGTTGTTATGAAGTATTTTAGTTCTCCATATATTTTAAGGCCAACAGCACACTAATATTATTATTATCGCTTTGTAAATATTTATTTAAGTTAACCAGATATTTACCATTTGATTATTCTGTATATCTTTATAAATTCCCATGCTTCAATGTGAGATCATATTTTTTACCTGAATAAATCATTTTTAACATTTTCTTTTAGTGTGAGTCTACATGTGAGAAATGCTGTTGTGTTTATTTGTCAGAATATATTTATTATACCTTCATTTTGATAATTTTTTGTGCATAGAACACTAAATTAGCAGATTTTTCTGAATTTAAATGTCATTCTATTGTTTTCTGCTCATTCTTGTTGAAAAGTTAGCTGCCAATATTATGTTATTTATTAGATAGTAATATGTCTTATATATTCCCTTTTGTTGCTTTAAGATTTTTTCATATCTTTGATTTTTATCAGTAAGGTACTTGGATTTGGCTTAATTTATATTTATTCTGTTGGTGTTCGAGTAGCTTCTCAAATCTATGGATTGATATTTCATTGAGTTCAAAAACAGGTTAGCAATAATTTCTTCAAATGTTGCTTCCAAATCATTCTTTCTCTATTCTTTTGGGACTACAATTATATGTATTTTTGACTTTTTTGTTTTTCGTACCTCCTATGATATTTTCTATTTGCTTATGTTATCTTACACTAATGTTGTATTTCATTGTTTCTAATACTACTTCACTCATCTACAGAAAACATGATTTCAGTGACTTTATTTTACAGTTCTAAATTTCAGTGGTGCTTATTTTTACACATCTCATTTTTCTCATGAAATTGTCTACATTGTATATTTAAAATATTTATGTTTATTGTAAAGTCTATAACTGATCATTTCAGCATCTGGATTATCAATGTGTTTCTTAATCTTTTTTTTCCTTTTGGATATTGTTTATTTCTTCCAGATTTTTAGTATGATACCTGGTAAGTATTTATTGACCATAATGCATGAAAATATTTAAATACTCTAGATAATTTTATTTTATTCCGGAGAGGATTTATATTCATTCTGACTAATATTAAGAATATTTCATATCCCTTTGATCTAGCAAAAATTGAAAAAATTTAAGGTGAAATTCTCATCCAATAAGAGCTTTCTGGACATTATTATATCCGTCAGGATACTCAATGGAGGCTTGGTTTAGAGTGCCTCCTTCTAGGAAGGTTTTGAACACTGAAATGTGCCTGTTCAGTCTCATAAAACAGCTCAAACTCCATGCTGTGACTATGTACTTTCCCTCTTAGCCCTTGTTTTTGTACATCTTATGAGTTAACAAATGCTCGGATTATAAATGTTGTGGATAAATTTGGCTCACGACAAATCTTGGCTTAGTTACTCTCCAATGTCTTCAAACACTTGTTTTAGTATTGCTTCCCATTTTTTGCTTGTTCTCAGTAAACTTATTGCTCAGAAAGAAGCTACATCATAACAGCTGCAGGGAGAAGTCAATCTTTAAAAAATTACATATTATATAACAGCTACTATAATATACTATATATTGCCTTCTTGATATCAAGAATGAAATAATGATCCTTAATAAACTAAAACATTGAGCTTAACTGCATTTACTTTCTATTTTTATACCTCCCATTTACTTGCAATTTAGGGCTTATATATTTTTTTAATTTTTAATTTTTTGGTACATGGTAAGTATATATATACTATGGTATACATGAAATATTTTAATACAGTCACACAATGCATAATAATATCAAGGTAAGTAGGGTATTCATTGCCTGAAACACATCATTTCTGTGTGTTACAAACATCAAAATTATACTATTTTATTTATTTTAATATGTATTATTTATTATTGTTAACTATAGTCACCCTATTGTGCTGTGAAAAAATAGATCTTATTCATTCTAACATCATTTTTGTATCCATTAACCATACCCAACTGCGCCATTCCTTACCCACTACTCTTAGCAGACTCTGGAAACATAATTCTGCTTTCAGTCACCATGAGTTCAACCGTTTTAATTTAAGGTTTCCAAAAATAATAAGAACACGTGAAGTTAGTTTTACCGTGTCTGGCATATTTCACTTACTATAACGTCCTCCAGTTCCTTCTATGTTGCTAAAAATGATGGAATCTTATTTTTTATGGCTGAATAGTGCTCCATTGTGTGTATGTACCATGTTGTCTTTATCCATTCATTCATGCATGAACACTTAGATTGCTTCTAATTCTTGCCTATTTTGAATAGTGCTGCAATAAACATGGGAGTGAAGATACAGCTTTGATATACTGATTTCCTTTTTTGGGTTGATGTGGGGAGTGTATACCTAACAGTTGAATTGCTGAATCACATGATCATTCTATTTTTATTTTTTTTGAGGAACCTCCATACTGTTCTTCATGACAGCTGCACTAACTTACATACCCTCCAACAGTATATTAGAGATCCTTTTTCTCCAGATCCTTGTCAACATTTATTATTGCCTGTCTTTGGATAAAAGCCATTTTAACTGGGGTGAGATTATATCTTCTTGTAGTTGTGATTTGCATTTCTCTGATGATCAATTACGTTGTGCATCTTTTCATATACCTGTCTTCTATTGGTAAATGCCTGTTCAAATCATTTGCCAAGTTTTAAATCAGATTATTATATTTTTCCTAGAGTTTTCTGAGCTCCTTATATATTCTGGTTATTAGTTCTTTACCAGATAGATGGTTTGCAAATATTTTCTCCCATTCTCTGGACTTTCTCTTCACTTGACTGATTGTATCCTTTGCTGTACAGAAGCTTTTAAACCTGATGTGATCTCATTTGTCCAGATTTGCTTTGGTTGCCTGTGTTTGTGGGAGTATTGATTAAGAAATATTTGCTCAGATCAACGTTCTGCAGATTTTCCACAATGTTTTATTTTAGTCATTTCATAGTTTGAGGTCTAGTTTGAAGTCTTCATTTAAGTGTTTAATCCATTCTGATTTGATTTTTGTATATAGTGATAGATAGGGGTCTAGTTTCATTCTTCTGCTTATGGATAGCCAGTTTTCCCAGAAGCCTTTATTGAAGAGATGGTACGTACCCCAATGTATATTCTTGACACTTCTGTTGAAACTCATTAGGTTGATGCAAAAGCGTCAGGAGCATATTGTTTAACTTCCATGTGTTTGTACAATTTCCAAAGTTTTTCTCGTTATTAATTTCTAGTTTTATTCCATTGTGGTCAGAGAAGATACTTGGTATGATTGCAATTATTTCGATTTTTTAAACTCTTGTTTGGTGGCCTAGTAGATGGACTGTTCTTGAGAATAATCAGTGTGCTGGGGATAAATATGCATATTCTGCAGCCATTGGATGAAATGTTCTGTAAATATATATTAGGTCCATTTGGCCTAATGTGCAGATTAAATCTGATGGGTTTTTTTCTGTCTGAATGATCTGTACAATGCTGAACGTGGGGTGTTGATGTCTACAACTTTTATTTTATTGAGATATGTCTCTCTTTTATATCTGATACTATTTGCTTTGTATATCTGGATACTCCAGAGTATCCAGAGTATGTGAGTATGTATTTACAATTACTATATCCAAGGAGCACAGTTACTGGAAATTATAGTAAGAGCATATATAATTGTGTTACAAACTGCCAAACTATCTTTCAGAGTGGTTGTACCATTTTTGTATTTTCACCAGTGATGAATGAGAAATCCTGTTGCTTCATACTCTCACCAGCATTTGATGAATTTAGCTTTTAGAATTTCACCATTCAAATAGACCTTTAGCGGTATCTAGTTGTTTACATTTGCAATTTGCAAATGGCATAAAAAGTGGAGAACGTTTTCATGTGTTTTGCCAACTGTATGTCTTCTAGGGTGAGGTGTATGTTCAGCTCTTTAGTCCATTTTTAATCAAATTTTTATAACTTATTGTTAAAGTTTAGGAGTTCTTTATATATTTTGAATAACAGATATATGTCAGTCAACTGAGCTGCCATAACAAAAATATCATAGGCTTTATGGCCAATATACATGTGCCAGTATTGTCAGATTCTATTGAGGTCTCTCTTCTTATCTTGCAGACAGCTGCCCTCTCACTGCGTCATCACATGGCAGAGACATAAGAGAGCAAGCTCTCTAGTGTGTCTTCTTATAGACACTAATACCATCATATGGGCCTGTTGTGCTTTCTATTGTTATGGTTTATTTCTAATAAACCAAAGGGCATTTCAGGATTCCCAGTTGGGGATGACATCAACCAGTCTTTTACCAGGGATGTAGACAAGTGTGGTTCTTCCTGGGGTCCTTTGGTGGATGGAGCTGGCTACAAGACTAAGCCAAGTGACCCTGGAGTTGAATTCATAGGGGACAGGGTTGCTTTCAGTCTGGAGCTAGAACCATATTGAGTAAACTACAACCAGAGAGTAGGCCTCCCTTTTCAAAGCACCTTTCCTCAGTCTTTGGCTTCACTGGGATTTGCAATCTCCAACCTAGAGCCCAAAGCTTCCACAAGGGCACATTTTTTCTGTGGATGGTTGTCAGATCACTGTTTGTGTGGGTGAATGTCAGAGGGGTACCTCTTATTTTATCTTACAGACATCACTACATATATCTCTTTTTGAGTGTTTTAAAGTAAGTATTAAGGGTTTTTTCAAAAGACTTCTTTCATTCTTAATGTTCTAAATACATATACTTTCTATTTTTTTTCTTGAACAGTTTTACTAGAGGATTATCAGTCTTTCTTTTCAAAGAAAGGCTTTTAGATTGATTCCATATATTGCCTATTGTGAATAGTGCTATAATAAACCTGAGAGTGCAGATGTCTTTTTGACATACTGATTTCTAAAAAAGCTGATTTTATAGAAGGGGAGATTAGAATGGTGGTTAACAGAGGCTGGAGATATTAGGGGGCAGGGTGAAACAAGGAAAGGTTGGTAAGTGGATAAAAAGTTTCAAGAAGAATAAGTTTCAGTGTTCTATTACACACTAGAGTGACTATAGCAAATAATAATGCATTATGTATTTCAAGATAGATGGTAGATTTAGAATGTTGTCAGCATAAAGAAATGCTAAATATTTAAAGTGACAGATATGGTAACAGCCACAATTTGATCATTATAGTATGTACACATGAATTTAAACATTGTGGCCTAAATATATGTACAAAGATTATTTGTCAAGTATACGTTTAAAATTAAATATATAAGAATACCATTTTCTCTCTAATGTTTATTTCTGGTTACTTTAATTTTTTCTTTTATTTTTCCATAATTATTTTACTTATAATTTTCCTACTCAAATAATTTTGCAATCCACATCCAGTTTAATTGCTAGAATAGATTTTGCACTTGCTTTGCTTTTAAGATATAAAATTGCCTTCCTACCTTGGTCTAAAAGTATTTGAAATGACAAAAATACCGGACTCTATATATTTTCTGGGAATAAAAGGAAAAATAAACTCGTAAGTTGCTATACTGCCATTATCTACATTAATACTCTAAATATAATTTCAAAGTGTTTGGGAATATTTTTAATTAGACTCCAATAGAATTTTAATATGATTGACTTTCAAAATATTACAAGAATAAAAAGGCAAATAATCTATTGTTTATGTAGCAAGAGAACAAAAGAAAGTATCAAGGAAATAAAATAAGTTAAAAACATCAAACAAGATGATAGGAATGGGATCAAACCTATTAATTACAATAAATCGTATAAATGCATTGGATTCCCAAAATAAGTGTCAAAAATATCTCATATTTGATTACTAAAGTTAAAAAATAATAGGCCTATAATAAAAAGAAGACCTACAATGAAAACTTCTAAAACAAAATAAAATGTAAATTTGGCAGTTTTTAAACCTATAAGAGAAAAAAATCTCACAAACAACATAAAACTTTGAAGTTATATGAAAGCACATAACCCGTTTCCCCAGATAACACTACTCCAAGTAAAGCAATATCTTATTAATGACTCAATGGCTAACGGCTTCTGCTTCTACATGCTATGCAGAAGACATTCAGCTCACTGAAAAATCTCAAATTCCTTAACATTTTGTGTTTTCTGGAGTGCTTAGAATGAATTTCACATATGCTCACAAGAAATTCCCCTACTTTCGATGTTTCCAGTTATTCTACCTTCTACTGGGGATCTACTGGACACTGTTGTGTTTGTAAAAACAGTTATTCATCACGGAGTTTATACTGGTATAGCAATTATAATAATCTAGATATGTTACAATAACAACTGACTTTCAGTTCTTTAAACCATACAGGCATACTTCAGTTTCATACTATGCACCCACAGTGGCTCACTTGGAGCTCCTGGATGACAGAAACTTCGTTGCAAGAGCCACTTTCATATTCATCCTAGCTGGAAGAAGAAATTGTAGAAATTATGCATTGGCTCATAAAGTTTTTACGAAGAAATAATATAAGCCATTTTTATCCACAATTTCTTGGCCAAAACAAGTATAATTATTTTATCTAACTTAAAAAGTGGAGATAATGTTGAATTATTTGAGGAAGAATTATATCGGAATATGTGTACATAGTTCTTATGACTACCATGACTAGATATTACTCTGTCCTGCAATAGTTGAAGCACTAGAATCATTGAAGCACTGAGGTGTATAGTGTTTTGTTGAAATAAAATTATATGTCAAATTTCTCTTTTTTCTTATGTTTACCTTCACTTAGAGATATTCCAAAGAGTAATTCTTTATCTCGAAGCCTTATGGAACCCTTGTTTTCCATTACAGTCAGAAACATATTCAGTGGGGACTAGGCTGGATAGGCAGTAGATATTCAGTACATACATACTGACTGAGTGAATGCTTAAAATAAATAAATATCTTAAAATAATAAGATAATTCTCATGCAGCACTGATATGGCTCACTTTCAGATGACTAGGGCTGTCTTATGGTGTCAAGCTCATTTTACTTATATCACCCTGATGAGTTTCTAGAAATATCTTAATAACTCAGGCAAATGATCATCTGAGTTCCAATTATCAATTAATTAGATATATCTAAATCAATGTGAATGCCCTTAGGATTAAGCTGGGACCGCATGCATATCAGATAATATAAAATTTAATCTTAATCAATAAAACAAAGTAGTATAATTTTATATTGACAAAAAGTACTATCTATGCTTAACTACTTTGTGTCATAAAAGCATCAAAATAGATGAAAGAAAACCTATTGGAAGTACAAGCAGAAGACCTTGAAAAAATTCTAAAACTATATATGAGATCCCTGGCAAAGTCATGTAATAATATTTTCTTCCCACAGGTACAAATGAGGCTAATATAAATGATCATGATTATTAATTGTCTTAATTTGGATTCCCACAAAAGCAGACACCTAGGACAAGCCTGCATGAAGATAGATTATTTGGAAGTGGTATCTCAGGAAGCAAAAATTAGGAAAGTGAGAGAGGGGACAGAAAAAATTCAGTAGAGAGTGTGCTAATGAGAAGTTAACACTTTAGAAACTGTGACTCAATCCCACTGGAGACCCTCTGAAAAACCACACAAAATGTGTCTCAAAATAATCCTATGACGGAAAGAGAATGCTGAGCTATTTATCTACCATACTGCATTAGGTAAAGATTACTCTAGGGGGCTGAATTTCCAGCAGCACTGAACTATCTTGCCAGTGGTCTTACCAAGCTACTGAAATGCCAGAGAAAGTCTCCAGTTAAAGAAACCAAAAGAAAAAGGCACTTGAGTTGAAAAGCTGTCAGCTCACTAGATACTGTTTCCTTCACTTATAGATTAATTCAGAAATGAGGCAAAAGCGTATGGGATAGCACATAAATGATAAGTATTATATTAACCTGAGTCTGGCAGAAATTACACTGCTGCTTCCTGAGAAATAAGGTGTGTGTTTTCTTTTCTTTTATTTATTTATTTATTTATTTATTTATTTATTTATTTTATTATTATACTTTAAGTTCTAGGGTACATGTGCATAACGTGCAGGTTTGTTACATATGTATACTTGTGCCATGTTGGCGTGCTGCACCCATCAACTCGTCAGCACCTATCAATTCATCATTTACATCAGGTATAACTCCCAATGCAATCCCTCCCCCCTCCCCCTCCCCATGATAGGCCCCGGTGTGTGATGTTCCCCTTCCTGTGTCCAAGTGATCTCATTGTTCAGTTCCCACCTATGAGTGAGAACATGCGGTGTTTGGTTTTCTGTTCTTGTGATAATTTGCTGAGAATGATGGTTTCCAGCTGCATCCATGTCCCTACAAAGGACACAAACTCATTCTTTTTTATGGCTGCATAGTATTCCATGGTGTATATGTGCCACATTTTCTTAATCCAGTCTGTCACTGATGGACATTTGGGTTGATTCCAAGTCTTTGCTATTGTTTAAGTTCTGGGATACATGCTTAGAATGTGCAGGTTTGTTACATAGGTATACATGTGATATGGTGGTTTGCTGCACCCATCAACTCATCATCTAGGTTTTAAGCCACACATGCATTAGGTATGCGTCCTAATGCGCTCCCTCTCCTTGCCCCCAACCCCCAGATAGGCCCCAGTGTGTGCTGTTCCCCTCCATGTGTCCATGTGTTCTCATTGTTCAACTCCCACTTATGAGTGAGAACGTGTAGTGTTTGATTTTCTGTTCCTGTGTTAGTTTTCTGAGAATGATGCTTTCCAGCTTCATATTTTCATTGAAAGAAAATTAACAACATTGGAATATCCCTTGCTTAAATTACTTGAATAAACATAAACTGTATTTACTTACTGTTTTTGATATGTACCTATCCACAGTTAGATTAGGTAAGAAACAAACTAAACAAAAAAAAAATAGAACACTCTATTTTTTACAATAGTACTTTGATATGTATAATGTAGCTCAGATGTAAGTATACCTCTTGGTACATCAGTCTTCTATTTACAAAATGCCTGTTTCAAGACTCAGAATCATTTGTACTATTTTAAGTTACCACTATCAGACTGAAAGCTTGAAGCATTAAGAAAAATTTGCATACTGATTGGTCACATCATTTTAACATGCAAAAGACATGTGAAACACCTTTACTAATTTGTTTTTACATTCTGAATTTACTGTTTTATTGAGACAAAATAATCAGATAGATAAGCACATTGCATATCAAATGTAATATACTAATTGTAAACAATTTAAGCCAGTGATTCTCAAACTATTCCATTAATTTCCACATATTTAACACACCTGGTCCCCAGTGACTAAATATCAGTGGTGCCTCCTACACATTACGGTCACACAGCATTTTATTAACAAAATAAGAATTTCAACAAAGTGCCATTATAAAAAGAAACCATAAATAATTTCTGGAGCTGAAAACTAAAATAACTAAATAAATAATTGAAAAATTTAGTAGAGGATTTCAACAGCAGATTTGGGCAATCGGAAAAAGAATCAGCTAAACTGAAGACAGGATAATAAATATATTTACATTTGAGAAGCAGAAAGCAAAAAAGAATAAAAAAGTGAACATAGCTTAAGGGATTTATGGAACACCATCATGTTAACCAATATACACATTATAGAAATCTCAGAAGGAGAAGAGTTGAAGAACCACCAATATTGTTAAATACTGACCAAAGCTTCCCAAATGTGATGGAAAACATTGATCTACAAATCCAAGGAGTGCTAGAAACTCCAAGTAAGGTAAACCTAGAGATCTACACTGAGCCACATTTTAAATAAACAGTTAAAATACAAAGACAAAATCTTGAAACCAAAAAGAAAGTAGTGACTCGTGGTAGATAAGTGGTTCTTAATAAAGTGATCAGCATATTTTGAAGAATAAACCTAGAAGGCCAGAATTCAGTGGTTGATAGATTTAAAGTGCTGAAAGGAAAACAAAAGAAACTGTCAACTAAGAATTCTGTATCTTGCAAAGCTAGATTCAATGCTACTCCTTTGAATAGAGTAAGCACAGCACAGTCCAGTAAATACTGTTATTTACCACACTATGATAGTTAATTTTACATGTCAACTTGACTGGGCAACAAAGTGCCAAGATATTTGCTCAAACATTGTTCTGGGTATATCTGTGAAGGTGTTTCTTAATGAGATTAACATTTGAATTAGCAGTCTAAGTAAAGCAGATTGACCTCCCTAATGTGGCTGGGCCTCTTCCAAGCAACTGATGGCCTGAATAGAATATAAAAGCTGAGTAAAGGAAAACTCCTCCTGCCTGACTGCCTTTAAGCTGGAACATTGTTTTCTGTGCCTTTGGATGCAAACTGAAACACTGGCTCTTCCTGGGTCTTGAGCTTGCCGGGCTTCCTGTTAAAGTTACATCACTGGCTCTCTGGAGTCTACAGCCTGCCAACTGCGGTACAGATCTTGGGAAGTTATGTAAGCCAAATTTTTGTAATAAATATTACTTTCTCATCTGTCTTCAATCTCTCTCTCTCTCTCTCTCTCTTTCTCTCTCTCTCACTCACACACACACATACACACAACACAAACACATACACATTCTCTCTCTTTCTCTCTCCTCCCTTTCTTGCTCTATCAATTATCCTATGGCTTCTCTTTCTCCAGAGAACTCTAATACACACATCATAATCATAGAACCCACATAATAGAATAAGCAGATCATATATCATATGTGAATATTAAAACTCTTTGAGCTAAATCTGGAAGTTCTAAGAGCAAGAAAGAAGGAAAATAAAATGCTTATTTTGAAACTAAAAACTTTAAATAATGGTAATATCACTGGTAATTAAAATAAATTTTGCTTGTACATTTTGGAACTACTTTAAGGCTATCAGGGACAGAAATATCTGCAACATTCTACTGTATTTTTTACAAAGAGAAATTTGAACATAGATGCATCTGATCCAAGAGAACATTTCAAATATCAAACAAATATCTTGTGAGTCTTAACTCCAAAAAAGTTCATCATCTAATTAAAAAGTTGCCAAAAACGAATACTCATGTTTTAATTTTAATGTGAAAAATTATAACGTATTGAAACATCCAATTTTGAAGTTCTTTACTTCCTATAGGACTGCCATATGCAGTAGGTGAAATACTTCATAATGAGGCCCTAGGGATTTTTTGATAACAACACCCAAGAAGGTACTACAGTGAGATGTTTCATAATAAAGTCTGCATAGAGGTTGAAGAAGAATTAGCTAATTCACTGCCTCTACTATGTATTTGTGCTTATGTAAAAATTATTTGGAGGGACTTCAAGAGGGCTGACTGGAGGCATCTGATATTCAGCACCTCTACAAAAATGAACCAAAATAGGAATTTGATAATCATACTACAAATAGATCATCTAAAAGAGAAAATCAGAATTCAACATAGAAGTGACAAAAAAACACTTAAGGCAAGAAATGAAATGAAAATGAGGTAACCTGCCTGACCAGGATTATACAAGATCCCAGAGAAACTGGATGAGTGAGATACCCTCAGTGATTCACATCCTCAACATAAACTACAGCAATTCTATCCATGAGGCAGCCCCCTAACTGTCACAGACCCTGAGACTAACATTGGGAGCCACCTGGACACTAGTTGATGGCACTACTCTAGAGAGTGACTCACAGGGTCCCACATACCACTGAGTCCTAAGCTGCTACTGCAAAGCCACACAGAACTCCGTCCTTCCTTGGGGCACAATAGTTACTCAATCTCCACATTCCTGTAGCCCCGTTGACATCCCCCACCTGCAGTCACCACTGCTACTGGCTGCTACCACCAGGGCCAAAGTGCAAGCCATTAGCACTTTGAATGTCCCCAGCAGCAGGGCCACCATGCATTTCTATCACCCTGAAGACAGACAATCCCACCTGCAACCACCACCTGGGGCTAAAGTGGTGTGCTTCCCAGCTACCTGTCTATGGTTGGTGCAAATAAATGCAACACTACCCTCCTCAACATCTGGGTCACAGCACTGGCACTGTCATCCCCACAAGAGCATTCCACCATGGATGTAGGAGTAACCCCACTCCTGCCTACTATAGACAGCACCTGCATGCACAACTGGAAGGCCTGCAAACATACCTTTCTGGTGCAGCATTACCTACCCCACTGCTCAAGGCCTGGGAATTGCCCTGACTTATATTCCACCATTGACACCTACATTCCTACCAGGGACCTAAGGATGGGCATACTTATCTACCACTACCACTACAGCTGCCACTAAATCACATGTGGCCACTGCAATACAGGGAACTGGAGTGCCTAGCCAATTGCATTTACAGCCAATACCAGCATGGACCACATGGGAGCCAGAAGGTTGTCCCACCTTCTGTCATTGCTTACATCACACCTACTGTCATTGCTTACATCACACCTGCTGTCCATGGCTCTGAGGAGTCACCCATCTGCCTGGGTGACTTTTGCCACTGCTAAAACCTCCAAAATTCAACTGGGGATTCAAGAGTCAGCTTGTGTGAACCTGCTAACGCCAGTGCAAGAGTATAATGCTCTGGAACCCAAAGACAGGTGTGCTTGACCTGATGTTGCCACTGCTAAGTCCCAAAGACTGGCCACGTGGCATTGCCATTCCCAGAAAAAAAAATTACTACAATCTCCAATAACAACTGCACCCTAAGCCACTGAGAAAAATCAGAGACACCAATGACACTGATTACTACCAAATAAATAATATATCAACTACATTACTGCACACACCTAGAATAAAAGCCAAAGTGCCTTACCCAACCAACACTATAGATACTTCTTCAAAATAAAGTCCCCTTCTATGAAAACAAATTCAAAAAATTGGAAAAAGCAATGGTTACATGAGATGTGAAAATGTCAATGTAAAATAACAAGAAACACAACAAAGTAAGGAAGTATGATACTACCAAAATAATACAATGATTTTCCAGCAACAGATTGCTATTAAAATTATGAAATCTGAGAAAAATAATTTAAAATAATAATAAACAATCTGAGTGAGATAGAAAAGGATATAGAAAAACAATATAAGTAAATCAGAAAAATATCAAGATATGAGTAAGAAATTTGCCAAAGTTATACAGACAATAAAAAGAACCAAATAGAAATCCCAGAACTTAAGAATCCATTTAATGAACTACAGAAATTAATTAGAAAATTTAAACAATATACTAGTTCAACTCCAATAAAGAATTTCAAAACTTGAACACAGGTGTGGTTTTTTTTTTAAATAACTCAATAAGATAACAAATTAAGAAAGAATATAAAAGAATGAAGAAAGCCTTTGTGATATACAGGACATTATAAAGTGATGAAATAGTCAAATTTTTAATAACCCAGAAAGCAAAGATAAAACCAAAGATATATATCAAACATATTCAATAAAAGAATAGCTGAAAACTTTCCAAGTCCAGCATGAGATTGAGCTATCCAAATACTCCCAAATAGATACAATGCAAAGGGTCTTCTCCATGGCACATTATAATTAACTATCCAGAGTCAAAGCCAAGGAGATAATTCTAAAAATAGTAAGAGAAAATCACCTAGTCATTTATGAGAGAAACACCATCAGATTAGCAATAGATTTCTCACCAGAAACATTACAGACCAGGAATGAATAGGACGATATATTCAAAGTGCTATAAAAAAATCTGCCAGCCAATGATACTATACCCAGCAAAACTGTCCTTCCTAAATGGAGGAGAAAAAGCCTTTCCCAGATGAGAAAAAGCTGAGGGAAATTCTCACCACTATACCATCACAATAGGAAATACTTAAGGGAGTCCTATAACTGGAAGTGAAAAGATATCTATCATCATAGAAATACCTGAAAATATAAAGCCAACTGATAGAGCGAACACACAATAAGGAAGAGAAAGGAAACAAATATAACCAATACAGAAAACAACCTAACCACAATGATAATAAATTAGAGAAAAATAGGGATATACAAAACAACCAGAAATCAATTAATTACAAAGGTGCCAAGAGCATACCTGGTAAAAGGACACCATCTTCAATAAATCGTGCTAGGGAAATTAGGTATCCATATGCTAAAAATAAAATTAGATCCCTATCGTTCACCATATATATTAAAAAATCAACTCAACATGGATTAAAAACTTAAGTGTACGACTTAAAATTGTAGAACTAATAGAGAAAAACTAGGGTAAACACTCCAGGACATTGGTCTAGGCAAAGATTTTATGACTAAGGTATCAAAAGTACAGGCAAGAGAAACAAAATAAGACAAATTAAAATATATTAAGCTTAAAAATTTCTGCACAGTAGAAGAAACAACAAACTGAATAGATAACCTGTTGAATGGGAGAATATACTTGCAAACCATTCAACAACCAACTAACATCCGTAATATACAAGGAACTCAAACAAATCAACAGAAAAAAAGCAAATAATACCATTTTAAATGTGAGCAAAAGTCCTGAATGGACATTTCTCCAAAGACATACAAATGGCCAACAGACATATGAAAAAAGCTCAACATCACTAAATATTAGGGAAATGCAAATCAAAACCACAATGAGATATAATCTTTCTGAGAATGGCTATCATTAAAAAGATTACAAATAATAGATATTAGTAAGGATGTCGAGAAAAGGGAACTTTCTTTTTCTTTCTTTTTCTTTTCTTTTTTTTTTTTTTTTGAGGAGGAGTCTCGTTCTGTTGCCCAGGCTGGAGTGCAGTGGTGTGATCTCAGCTTACCACTGCAATCTCCACCTCCTGGGTTCAAGCAATTCTCCTGCTTCAGCCTCCTGAGTAGCTGGGATTACAGATATGTGCCACCACGCCTGGCTAATTTTTTTTATTGATTTTTATTATTTATTTATTTATTTATTTATTTTTGTATTTTAAGTAGAGACTGGGTTTCATCATAATGGTCAGGCAGGTCTTGAACTCCTGACCTCTTGATCCACCCGCCTCAGCCTCCCAAAGTGTTGGGATTACAAGTGTGAGCCACTGCGCCAGGCTGAGAAAAGGGAACATTCATACACTGTTGGTGGGAATGTAAATTAGTATAGCCACTAATATATTGTGGCTATAAAAATGGAAAACAGTATGGAGATTTCTCAGAAAAACTCAAATTAGAACTACCATATGATTCAACAATCCGCTACTGAGTATTTATCAAAAGGGAAAAAAAAGTCAGTATATCAAAAATATACCTGCATTCCCATGTGTATTGTGGCACTACTTACAATAGTAAAGATATTCAATCAATAAAAGTTTCCATCAACAGATAAAGACAATATGGTAATATATATGATGATACAGTATTTGGTCATTAAAATAATGAAATCGTGTCATTCATAGCAACATGGATCGAACTGGAGGTCATTATGTCAAGTGAAATAAGCCAGATACTGAAAGTAAAATATCACATTTTCTCACTCACATATCAGAGTTAAAAACTTGATCTCATGGTAGTAGAGAGAAGAACGACAGATACCAGAGGCTGGGAATGGTATGTAGGTGAGAAAGGGATGAATAGAGGTTGGTTAATGAATATTAACATATATTCAGATAAGAGAAAGAAGTTCCAACAGCAGAATGGAACAGCTACAGTTAACCACAATATACTTTATATTTCAAAACATCTAGAAGAGAGTACTCAAAATGTTCCCAACACACAGAAATAATAAATACTCAAGATGATGGATACCCTAAATGCCCTAACTTTATAATTACACAATTTATGCATGTAACAAAATGTCACATATACCCCATAAATATGTACAAATATTATGTGTCAAAAATAAAAATAGACATAACTTATGTACATATTTAAAAAGCAACATTTAGATAACTGGACTCTGATAATACTAAATGTAAGTTATTATATTTCAAACTTGAAATGACCTATTTTTAATAGTATTAATTAAAATGGAAAAATAGGAATGAGTAGAACTATGTTTAAAAAAATGGATATAATCCCCTTAATTATGTTTGGAAGCTGGAAGTTTGTTTTAGTCTCAGTTCCAAATATTTATTTAGTTTTGTGAAAAAATACTTTGAAAAAGTAATCCATTGAGCAAGAAGTATTTTCTGAGCACGCTTTTTCCTGCTTCTAATTTTTCATACTTATTATAGTGAGATGAAAGGATTACAATATTCTAGAGGAGTAAAATAAAATGAAATGAAATATTGATAATAACCCGATTAGCATGAGACACATTTTTTACATTTTTAAAAGTTTTTAAGACTGCAGTACATAACAGCAGGGTGCCCGGTAAACAATCACTAGGTAAGGCACATGACAAAGTAAAAGTATAATCATTTTTTAATTTAATAATATACAATATTAAAAATTAACTTTTCAAAAATTACGTGTGTTTTATTCTGTCACATCTTTTGAACCATGCTTTATTGTATGGTTGTTATACTAACTTATTATTTTATAATATTTATGTTCTCTTGAGAGGTTATCTAGCCTGATTCACCAGTTTGTGAGACTGATCAGGATTCTGCAGACAGACCCAGAAAGCGAGCAGTTTTAAATATTACTTGAACTTTTCTTTAAAGCATTTGAATATTTAAGAAAGACTTCTGGATTTCAGGCTGACATAGTAAGAGATTAGATGTGAAAATTATTGACAAAACCATTGCCAGACTAACTAAAAACAAACAGAGAAGATCCAAGTAAATAAAATCAGAGATGAGAATGAAGACATTACAACTGATATTGGAGAAATTCATAGGAACATTAGTGGCTACTGTGAGCAATTATTTACATCAATAAATTGGAAAATCTAATGAAATGACAGATTTCTAGATGTATACAACCTACAAAGATTGAACCATGAAGAAATCCAAAATCGGAAGAGAAAAATAACAAGTAACAAGACGGAAGCCATAATAAAAAGTCCCCCAGCAAAGAAAAAACTGGAGTACAATGGATTCATTACTGAATTCTATCATACCAAACATTTAAAGGACTGACACCAATTATACCCCAACTACTCCTTCCAAAACATAGAAAAGGAAGGAATACTTCCAAACACATTCTACGAGGCCAGTATTACCCTGATCCCAAAAACAGACAAAGTCACACACACACACACACACACACACACACACACACAAACTACAGGCTAATATCACAGAATAATATTCATGCAATTATCCTCAACCAAATAAGAGCAAACCAAATTCATCCATATGTTAAAAAAGATTATTCATCCTTAGCAAGTGGAATTTATCCCTGGGATGCAACACACAGAAATCAATCAATGTGATGCATCATATCAATGGAATGAAGGACAAAAGCCACATGACAATTTCAATTGATGCTGAAAAAATTTGATAGAATTAAATAATTTCTTCATGACAAAAACCCTAAAAGAAACTGGGGATAACTCAACATGATAAAAGTCATATATGACAGATATACAAGTAGTATCATACTGAATGTAGAAAAATGGAAAGGATTTCCTCTAAGATCTGAAATACAATAAGGATGCCCACTTTGACCACTGTTTTCTAACATAATACTGGAAGTCCTAGCTTGAGTAATAAGAAAAGAAAAAGAATTAAAAGTCATCTGTATTAGTCTGTTCTCACGCTGTTAATGCAGACATACCCGAGACTGAGAAATTTATAAAGAAAACGAGGTTTAATGGACTCACAGTTTCACATGGCTCTGGAAGCCTCATAGTCATGGTGGAAAACAAAGGAGAGGCAAGGCACATCTTACGTGGTGGCAGGCAGAAGAGTTTGTGCAGGCAAACTCCCGTTTATAAAACCATCAGATCTCCTGAGACTTATTCACTACCACAACAACGGTATGGGGTAAAATGCTCCCATGATTCAATTATCTCCATCTGGCCTGACCCTTGATATGTCATGATTACTACATTCAAGATAAGATTTGAATGAGGATACAGCCAAAGCCTATCATTTGCCCCTGGTCCCTCCCAAATCTCATGTCTTCACATTTCCAAACAATCACGCCTTCCCAACAGTCCCCCAAAGTCTTAACTCATTTCAGGATTAACTTAAAAGTCCACAGTACAAAGTCCCATCTCAGACAAGGCAAGTCCCTTCACCTATGAGTCTGTAAAATCAAAAGCAAGTTAGTTACTTCCTAGGTACACTGAAGGTACAGGCATTGGGTAAATACACCCATTTCAAATGGGAGGAAATTGGCCAAAACAAAGGGAATACAGGCTTCCTTCAAGTCCAAAATCTAATAGGGTAGTCATTAAGCCTAATAGTTCCAAAATAATCTCCTTTGACTCCATGTCTCACATCCAGGGCACACTGATCCAAAAGGTGGGTTCCCATGGTCTTGGGCAGCTCCACCCCTATGGCACTACAGGGTACAGCCCCCCTCCTGGCTGCTTTCACAGGCTGGCATTGAGTGTGCTTTTTCCAGGCACATGGTGCAAGTTGTTGATGGGTCTACCATTCTGGGGGCTGGAGGACTGTGGCCTTCTTCTCACAGCTCCACTAGGCAGTGCCCCAATTATTGATTTCTGTGCCCCCACAGGCCCAACACCGCATGTAAGCTGCCAAAGTTTGGGACTTTCACCCTCTGAAGCAATGGCCTGAGCTGCGCCTTGGACCCTTTTAACCGTGGCTAAAGCTGAAGCAGCAGGGATGCAGGACACCGTGACCTAAGACCTAAGGCTGCACAGAGCAGAGCTGGGAGGAGCCTGGGTCCTTTCTACAAACCCATTTTTCCATGTTAGGCCTCAGGCCTGTGATGGAAGGGGCTACCCTGAAGGTCTCTGACATGACCTGGAGATGTTTTCCCCATTGTCTTGGTGATTAACGTTGTCTTGGTGATTATGCCAATTTTTGCAGCTTGAATTTCTCCCCAGAAAATGTTTTTTTTTCTTTTCTACTGCATCGTCAGGCTGCAAATTTTCCAAAATTTTATACTCTGCTTCCACTTGAACATTTTGCTTTTTAGAAATTTCTTCTAACAGATACCCTAAATTATCCCTCTCAAGGTCAAAGTTCTGCAGATCTCTAGGCCAGAGATGAAATGTCACCATCTCTTTGCTAAAGTATAGCAAGAGTGAAATTTACTGTGGTTTCCAACAAGTTCCTCATCTCCACATGAGACTACCTCAGCCTGGACTTCACTGTCCACATCTTTATCAACATTTTGGTCAAAGCCATTCAACAAGTTTCTAGGAAGTTCAAAATTCTCCCACATCTGTCTTCTTCTGAGCTCTCCAAACTGGTCCAACCTTTGCCTGTTCCCCAGTTCCAAAGGCACTTCCACATTTTCAGGTATCCTTATGGTAGTGCCCCACTCCCAGTACTAATGTACTGTATTAGCTCATTCGCACACTTCTATGAAGAAATATCTGAGACTGGGTAATTAATAAAGGAAAGAGGTTTAATTGACACAGTTCTGAATCACTGGGGAGGCCTCAGGAAAGTTTCAAATATGGTAGAAGAAACCTTTTCACAGGGTGGCATTAGAGAGAATGAGTGCCAGCAGAGGAAATGCCAGACTTATAAAACCATCAGACCTCATGAGAACTTACTAACTCTTGTGAGAACAGCATGGGTGAAATCGCCCCGTTATTCAATTACTTCCACCTGGTCCCATCCTTGCCACATGGGGATTATTACAATTTAAGGTGCGATTAGGCCAGGGACACCGAATTAAACCATATCACCAACATTCTAGGATATTTTGTTTTCAAATTTCTCAACCCAGAGAAACATGACTTTAGAAAACTCTGCTCCTTGCTGTGTGATTAAGGTGTTAAAATCAGATCATCCATTTACTTTCCAAGGGAGGGTGAACTAAGATATTCCTGGAAATTATGAGTTTTTATTTGAAGAAACATTTAGTATATAACCTAAGGAATGCCTATATTTGAATTTCAAGCCAACATACTTTGTTTTCTCATACAGTTGCAATATATTGAAACAAGGAGTCACAGAAAAGGGGAAGCAACTTGAAAAAAATAACTCTACTTACCATTCTCTGTGACATAGGGTAATAAATTCTTTTATATTATTATGTTCTTGTGAAGTTAACTTTATTAACATGAATTGCTCTGGGGTCCTAGTGCTCAGAATATGTCACTATTTTTTTTTTACAAATAAATTGTAGTAAAATAGATGGTCATGTTAAGATGGCACATGACATTAGTAATGGTTATTGTAGGAGAAATACGAGTAATTGACTATTGTATTCTTTGAAGACTGAAGCATGCAAGCTAATTTCAATATCTAAATTGCTGTGCCTGCTGCCTATTCTTGTATCAAATTTATTCTTCCCCACTGTTTATTCCTATTTCTCAAAAATCAATCATCCAGTGATTTAGGCAGCTCATTAAAAATATGGTTCCAGTTTCTGTGCATGTTTCTTTCAATCCTATACAAATAAATTTCTTATTAAAATGTGCAGAAATTTTGCCAAAATGTCTGCAGCTGGCATATACATCAGTGACTTTGACAAGTTACAAAGTTTCACAATGCCATGGAACAAAACGAAAATTTGTTTCAAACTTAAGACACCTTTTGTCACATTCTGTATTGTTTCTAAAATTTCATCTAAAACTCTAAAGCCATTTTCATGAAAATCCACACCTCAGTACCTAATAGCCTAAGCTGTGTAATATTTGAGCTAAAGCTGTGCCATCTGTCATGTGCCAAGTGAGAAAGGTTTACCTATGGCTTAGAAGTAGATTAATTACAAGAAGAACCATCATTCACTAAAGGAAGCATGATTTACCATGCCCAACTGATATGGTTTGGCTGTGTGCCAACCCAAATCTTATCTTGAATTGTAGCTCCCATAATTCCCATGTGTTATGGGAGGAATCAGTGTGAGACAATTGAATCATGGGGGTGGGTCTTTCCCATGCTATTCTCGTGATAGTGAATAAGTCTCATGAGATCTAATGGTTTAGAAACTGGAGTTTTCCTGCACAAGTTCTCTTGCCTGCCACCATGTGAGATATGACTTTCACCTTCTGCCATGACTGTGAGGTCTTTCTAGCCACTTGGAACTGTAAGTTTATTAAACCTCTTTCTTTTGCAAATTGGTCAGTCTCAGGTATGTCTTTATCAGCAGTTTGAAAACAGAATAATACAGTAAATTGGTAGCAGTAGAGTGGGGCACTGCTGAAAAGATACTCGAAAATATGGAAGCAACTTTGAAACTGGGTGACAGGCAGAGGTTGGAACAGTTTCTCAGAAGAAGACAGTAAAAAGTGGAAAAGTCTTGAACTCCCTACAGACTTGTTGAATGACTTTGATCAAAACATTGTTAATGATATGGACAATGAAATCCAGGCTGAGATGGTCTCAGATGGAGATGAGAAACTGGTTGGGAACTGAAACAAAAGTGGCTCATGTTATGTTTTAACAAAGAGAGTGGTAGCATTTTGCCCCTACCCTAAAGATTTGTGGAATTTTGAACTTCAGTGAGATGATTTAGGGGATCTGACAGAAGAAATTTCTAAGCAGCAAACCACTGAAGAGGTGACTTGGGTGCTGTTAAAGGCATGCAGTTTTAAAAGGGAAACAGAGCATAAAAGTTTGAAAAATTTGCAGTCTGACAATGTGACAGAAAAATATCCCATTTTCTGAGGAGAAATTCAAGCCTGCTGCAGAAATTTGCATAAGTAAGGAGGAGCTGAATGTTAGTCACCAAGACAATGGGGACAATGCCTCCAGGGCATGTCAGAGACATTTTCAGCAGTCACACCCATTATAGGTCCCACCCAGAGGCCTAGGAGGAAAAAGTAGTTTTGTGGGCCAGGCCCAGGGTCCCTCTGCTGTGTGCAGTCTATGGGCTTGGTGTCCTGCATCCCAGCCACTTCAGCTATGAATAAAAGCGATCAAGGTACAGTTCAGGCTGTGGCTTCAAAAGATGCAAGCTCCAAACTTTTGCAACTTCCATGTGGTGTTGAGCCTATGGGTGCACAGATGTCAGGAATTGAGGTTTGGAAACCTCTGCCTAGATTTCAGAGGATGTATGGAAACACCTGGATGTCCAGGTAGAAGTTTACCGCAGGGGAGGAGCTCCTATGGAGAACCTCTACGAAAGCAGTGCTGCTGGGAAATGTGGGGTCAGAGTCTCCACTGGGGAACTGCTTAGTTCAGCTGTGAGAAGTACACCATCCTCCAGACCCCAGAATGGGTAGATCCATCAACAGCTTGCACCATGCCTCTGGAAAAGCCACTCAATGTCAGCCCATAAAAGCAGCCTAGAGGGAGGCTGTACCCTGCAAAGCCACAAGAATGGAGCTGCCCAATACTATGGGAACCCTCCTCTTGAATCAGCATGCCCTAGATGTGAGATGTGGAGTCAAAGGAGATTATTTTGGAGCTTTAAGATTTGACTGCCCTGCTGGATTTTGGACTTGCATGGGGCCTGTAGCCTTTTTGTTTTGGCCAATTTCTCCCATTTGGAATGTTTGTATTTACCCAATGCCTACACCCCCTTTATATCTAGGAAATAATTAACTTTCTTTTGATTTTATAGGCTCATAGGTGGAAGAAACTTGCCTTGTCTCCAATGAGATTTTAGACTGTGGACTTTTGAGTTAATGCTTAAATGAGTTAAGACTTTGGGGGATTTTTGGCAAGGTATGATTGTTTTTAAAACATGAGGACATGAGATTCGGTAGGGACCAGAGGTGGAATGATATGGTTTGGCTCTGTCCCAACCCAAATCTCATTTTGAATTGTAGCTCCCATAATTCCTACATGTTGTTGGAGGGACATGGTGGGAGATAATTTTATCATGAGAGTGGGTCTTTCTCATATTATTCTCATGGTAGTGAATAAATCTCACAAGATCTGAGGGTTTTATAAATGGGAGTTTCCCTGCACAAGTTCTCTTCTCTTGTCTGCCACCATGTGAGACATGCCTTTCACTTTCTGCCATGATTGTGAGGCCTTCTCAACCACATGGAACTGGGAGTCCATTAAACCTCTTTCTTTTACAAAAGAAAAAGGTTTATTGCCCAGTCTCAAGTATGTCTTTATCAGCAGCATGAAAATGGACTAATAAAACTTTTCTCAGTATGTCTTCCCCATTAACCTACCAACATTATCTCAGTTTTTTTCTGTTTGTTTGTTGGTTTGTTTTTGAGATGGAATCTCAATCTGTTGCCCAGGCTGGAGTGCAGTGGCATGATCTTGGCTCACTGCAACCTCTGCCAACCAGATTCAGGCAATTCTCCTGCCTCAGCCTCTTGAGTAGCTGGGACTACAGGTGTGTGCCACCAAGCCAGGCTAATTTTTTGTATTTTTAGTAGAGACGGAGTTTCACCATGTTAGCAAGGATGGTCTCGACCTCATGACCCATGATCCACCCTCAGCCTCCCAAAGTGCGAGGATTACAGGTGTGAACCACCACGCCTGGCTTAGTTTTTTGTTGTTGTCGTTTGTTTGTTTGTTTATTTGTTTGTTTGTTTTTTATGCCAGAGGCCTGTAATATGAATGCTGCATTCTTAGGAGAAAACTATTTCAGGAATGGGAAATATGTAAGAGAGTTAGACCACATACCAAATGATCTCTAAATTTTTATTTCAGTTTTAAAGTACAAAAATTATGTTAGGCTACAAAAATTATGTTAGGCATCAAAAATGTCAAGGGCTTTAATAACTTGTTTAAACTAAGTAGCTACTAGTTATTAACTTTGTTTGCCTCCAACTCATATCCCTTGAGAAATGAGTTAGTTCTCAAAATTTCTAAGACAATTTCATATTAGTTACACTGAATATATAGGATTCATGATATATTTGTGTATGTGTATTGGGATGCTAAAAAGAAAGAAAGGAAGAGGTAAATTTATGAGGTAGAGAAAGAAAGAATATGACTGATAGTGTTAATTTAACCTGATGTACATGTTCCTTAGAGTCTTTCTTGATATAATTCACACCTGCATGCCAATTCAAAGTGATTTATAATAGGCGAAGTATTTGTATCTTGAGCCTAGAATATCAGAAGCCTTATGTTATTTTCAAATATTATATAGTGGTTCTATATTGTAAAACAATGTAATTACTTAGTGTAGAAAATGTTAATTTCAAGGACTATCTTATAGCATCAAAATCCACATTAATACGTATTTATTTTCCTGAAAAATATCTATCAATAAATATTGTCATAACCCAATATTACTAACACATATTTATTTTAGTATATTGATTTTAGTATATAACACATATTATTTTAGTATATTGATTTTCAATTAATTTATATTAAAAACAATGCTAATGTGTCTTCTAAAGATATTAAGAATGTTTACCCTAGAGAATGGATATGCTAAGAACATTGAATTATGGTACTGGATCAGCTGTCTTTCTTTATGAAACTCACATATTTAATGTTATCAATTAGCAAGAACTAAGTTTGAAAGTTCTGTGACAAAAGTTAATCATTTGTTTCTTTAATTTATTCTCCACTTCTCATCACTTAAGTGTAAAATTTAAATCTCTTGGATATATTTGTAATTATTTGAATCATAATTTTGAATATTCATTCACATTATAATCTGATTTGGAGTCAAGGTCCATGATTCTCAGCTATATCTGTGGTTCTGAGGACACTAAAGGGAAATTTTGATTGCAAACTTTTTAGTAGTTTCAAGAATCTTCATGAATACAACAATCTAGAAACTAGCAAAATGTGATAAAAATAATATATGAAATTAATTAGTAAATTACCTGATCACATCCACAAGACTGTGAGCTTTATGAATGCAATTACTCTATTTCTTACTTCTAAAACAGTGGCTGGAACATAGTAAACACTAAAAAACTATATTTTAAAAAATTGAACATAATGATGTTCTGTAAACATTTTTCTTTTCTTTTGGCAATTTTCTTAAACAAGGCCAATTAACTAGGAGAGTCTCTATCAGAGTAAGACTTATTTTGAAATCTTGAAAATGTATGCCAAAAAACATAAATATATGAAAGAGCCATATAAGGAAATTATACTGATCTTTAATAGGAGAGTTCTTATCTCAGAGAATTAAGAATTGCAAATTAGTGAGTGTCTTAATAAAAGGAAGAAAGATATTTTAGACATATTATAGTCAAAATCTCTTATTTTACAAATGAGAAAACAATTATACTCTTCTTTCTTGCAGAGAAATTTTTATGCTGTCTTGATTTTACCCATCAGATAATATTTGACATAAATAAGTTTAAGAGAACTATTTGTAAATAACACCAGTACAATAACAGAGTTAAAATCTATATATATTTGGTTGTTATCTCTTTTCTCATATAAATTTATTAAGTTTTATAACTGTATTTATTTGAAAATTGTTACTGGTTAATGTTATTTGTATCAGTATTGGCTTTGTGGTATACATTTTGTTTAAAAAGCACCTTTGCGTCAGAAAGATGTCAAACTAGAAAGCTCCAGGCCCTTATTTCCCCACAGAAACATCAAGTAGGCAGAGTAAGTTGAGTAAAATTTATTTGTGAGAATTCCAGAAAGCATTCACATTCAAGGGTATACATCAACCAAGCAAATACCCAATCAAGAAAAAGACACACTCAAAACGGAAAAGAAAGGAAGAAAGAAAGAAAGAAAGAAAGAAAGAAAAGAAAGAAAGAAAGAAAGAAAAAGAAAGAAAGAAAGAAAAGAGAGAGAGAGAGAGAGAGAGAGAGAGAGAGAGAGAAAGAAAGAAAGAAAGAAAGAAAGAAAGAAAGAAAAAGAAAGAAAGAAAGAAAGAAAGAAAGAAAGAAAGAAAGAAAGAAAGAAAGAAAGAAAGAAAGAAAGGAAGGTGGTGTAGATTGTTTGGGAGGAAGCTACTCAATGTTCAGCTCCTATATCAGGACAGAAGAAAATTAGTATAACTTATCTCATCTGAGACCCTGCCAGGGGATGGGTTTCTGTCTCACTTGACTCAGACCTCAGCAGAAGCTATAGCATAATTTTTATATCAGATTGGAGGCTGATGAAAGCAGCAGAGGGACTACAGATCCACGGGTACATGAAAGCAACAGATTATGAGCAGGAGAATACAATATAATATTTTAAGACCTTGAGAAAAAATAAGAGTGAGACTCCTAGGAAAATAAGGATGAGTAAAAGCAGCTGTGTATATGGTGAAATAAGAACATGCTCAAACCTAGGAAAAATGCATATGTAGAAAAGGCCTGAGAATACCTTATGCCTTTAAATCACTCAGGTTAACGAAGGTATTCCCTTGCATACAGTCAGTCTTCAATAGCAGGGAGAGGTGGCTTTTTTCCCCTAATGCCAACTTTTCAACCAAAAATAATGGGGACACATAGAGAAACAAGGAATTGTGGTCCTTTCAGAGGAACAAAATAAATCTTCAGAAACTGAAAACAAAAATAGGCTATGGATTTATTAGATAAGTATTTTTAAATATTCTTAAATATTCTCAAATAAACTAAAATTTAAAAAATGGAAAGATAACTAAAATAAATATTGAAAACAATATATAAACAAAATAAGAATATTCACAAAGAGGTAGAAAGAGCAGTAAAAAATAGATATTCTGGATCTGAAAAATTTAAAAACAATGAGTTAAAAAATTTACTAGGGAATTCAAGAGCAGTCTCGTACAGAAGAAAGAGTCATTGAATTTAAAGCACAGTAATTAGAAATTATCAAGTTTGAGGAGTGGAGCAAAAAAGGAAAGAAATAAAGAATGGTCAGCAGAACCTAAGATCTTGTTGGGACACCATCAAGTGGACCATTGTGTACATTTTCAAAGTCCTAGAAAGAGACGAGAAAAAAGCAGATAATTTTCTCAAAATGGCAAAATGCTTCCCAAATTTGAAGACAGACATGGATATACAAATATGAGACGTTCAGCAAACACCAAGTTGATGCAAGAGACCCACATGAAAACACAAAATCAAACTGTTGAAAGTCGAAGACAAAGAGGGAATCATAAAAGCAGCAAGAGGAAAGCAACACATCACATATAAAGTGTCAATAACATTATCAATGAATTTTTCAGCAGAAAGATTTGAGGCCAAAAGGCACTGGGGTGATATATTTAAAGTGCTGAAAGGAAAAATATAAAGCAGTCAACTAAAATTTCAACATTTAGCTAAATGTGTTTCAAAAATGAGGAAAAAAATAAACCTTATTAGATCAGGAAAACCTGAAGAAGTTTATTATCAAGTGATCTGTACTACAATAATACTAAAAATAATCTTTTCAGTTGAAATGAAAGGACTCTAGAAAGTAACTTGGTGCCAAACAAAATTATAAAGGTCTTTGATAAAGGCAAATATATGAAAAATATATAAATTAATTTTATTGTAAATTTGGTTAATAACTCTTATTTCTTTACAAGATTCAAAAGACAAAATTATAAAAAAAATACAAATCTACTTAAATGAGCACAAAATAAAGATGACATTTGTGACACCAATAACACAAAGTTGATGTAATGGGGTGAGAAATAAAGAAGTAGATCTTTCATATGCAATTGAAGTCATCCGTTTAAAATGTACTCCTATAACATTAAGATATCATGTGTAATCCCATTAAAAACTAAAAAGGATATATCTGTAGAATATATGCAAAAGACAAAAAAAGATATCAAAATGTCCCACTAAAAAATACAAGACAAAAGAAGGCAGCAAGTGTATAGATTAGGAAAATAATGTTATAAGACATATTAAAAAAAATACAAGCTGGCAATAATAAATTCTCTCCATCAGTAACAACTTTAAATGTAAAGGACTTAAACTTCCCAATAAAATGAAAAGTATTAGAAGAAAGGATTAAAAAATAGGATCCAACTATGTTGTGTACAAGAGATTCACTTTAGACATAAGGACATATATAGTTTGAATGTAATATTTGGAATAAGATATCTCATAGCACTAAGACAGCAGTGCAATAACTATACAAATATTACACATAATAGATTTAAGTAAAAAAATGTTTACAAGAGAGAAAAATGCATTATATAATTATAAAAGTAATAATTCATGAAGAAAATATAACAATTATAAATATGCATGCACCAAACGTCAGAGCTCCTAAATATATGAATTAAAATACTGACAGATTGAAAGGAGAAATAGACAGCACTACTAAAATAGTAGTAGGTTCCAGTCCTCTCTGCTGTGACGGTTAATATTTCATGTCGATGTGGACAGTGTTTTTGGATGAGATTAACATTTAAATCAGTGAACCCTGAGTAGTAGATTGCTCTCCAAAATGTGAGTGGGCCTCATTCAATCAATGGCAGGCCTGAATAGAACCAAAAGATGGGCTTCCTGAGCAAAAGAAAATTTAATCAGCAGACTGCCTTTGAACTTCATCTACATCATCGGTTTTCCTGGGTCTCTGAAAACAAAAAAGCCATCCAAATTACAAAGAAAGAAGTTAAATTTTCAGTTTGGAGATGACAAGATCTTACATATAGATAATCTTAAGACTTTATAAAAGTGTTAATTAATAGAATTAACTTAGTAAAGTTATAGAATATGAAATCAACATGAAAATAATAGTTTGGTTTTCACACACTAGCAATCAACAACTGGAAAAGAAAATTAAAACAATTTTATTGCAATGATATCAAAAACACTTAAAGACAAAATTTTCGAAAAAGGTATAAGATATATAATAAAAAGCAAAAAGAATACTATAATGAATTAAAGAGGACTCCAATGAATGAAAATATATTCCATTTTCATGGACCAGAAGACGTAATATTGTAAAGTTGTCAGTTCATCCAAAATGATGTATAAATTTAATGCAATCTCTCTCAAAATCTCAATTTTTTTTCCAGATAAAGAAAAAATCCATCTGAAAATTTATAGGGAATCTCAAAGGGTCTTCATTAGCCAAAATAATCTTGACAAAAAAGAACTCTGAAAGTCTCATACTTATTGCTTTAAAAACATACTAATAAGCCAGAATTATCAAAACATTGTGGTACTGGCATAAAGATAGACATACAGAACAATTTAATAGAAAAGAAGCCCATAAAATACCCTCACATCTATAGCCAAATGATTTTCCATAGGAGTTCCAAGATCATTCAATAGGGAAAGGATGGTCTTTTCAATGAATGGTATTGGATAAATAAATATTCACATGCAAAATGATCAAGTAGACTTCTAATCTTATTGCATATACAAATACAATTACCTCAAAATGGATGAAAGACCTAAACATAAGAGCTAAAACTAAAATTCTTAGGAAAAAAAATAAGAGAAAAGCCTCATGGATTTGGCAGTGATTTGTTTTCCAAAAAAAAAAAAAAAAAAAGGGCAAAGCGCTGTTTAAATTGGACTTCATGGAATTTTAAAACTTCTGTGCATCAAAAAACACAAGAGTAAAAGGTAATTCATAATAAGAGAGAATTTGTTACTAGATATCCCTCTCACAGGAAACTTGTTTATACTGTCAGTCACTCTTGTGGTTCTTCTCTGACGTACATCCAGTTTATTACTACCAAGATACCAAGATAGCCACTCTAGGAAAGACCTAACAAATAGATTAGGTTTAGGTGTGTTGGCCAGGTGAGACTCAGAAGAGGCAACACAATAAAACATATGAAAAACAGAAGCAGTGTATTACTTTCATATTCCAGAGAAAAGGGGGCAGCATGCCTTGCAGAGCCAAAGGGATAAGGGGAGCCCTCTGGGACACAAGCACTCCACCAGTAGGGGGAGAGGGAGAAGAGAGAAAGGGGAAAGGGGATAGGGGAGAGGGGAGAGGGGAGAGAGGAGAGAGAAGAGAGGAGAGATAGAGGAGAGACAGATAGAGAGAGGGAGAGGAGAGAGAGAGAGAAACAGAGGGAGAGGAGAGAAAGAGAGAGAGAGAGGAAGAGAGAGAGAGAGAGAGAGACCTGTGTGTCAAAACCTTTCTTGGGGTCCAGGATTTTACCCAAGCCAATTTCCCATGGAGATTTCTAATTGGTGGGTTTACAGAAAGTAGGTACAAGATCCATGGAGTCATTGGAGTCATACTGTGACTGAAAGGTGGTCATAGTGGCTTACTTGTACAGCTCATTTGGGTGTAGCGGTCACTGGAGAAAGTCAAGTAGGTGATATATACATATATATCCCATAAATAAATAAATATATATATGGGATATACAGATTCCAATGTATTTTATAATTTTACATTTAGCTTAAGATAAGGATAATGAGGTTAATAATATAATTTTTTAAATAGTAAATTTTAGAGGATGTGTAATAATTTACAAAATAAAATTTATGAACTAAAACTCAAAGAAAAAATTTAGTACAAGCTGTTAAGAACTTCTTACCAAATTTCATATTCAGGCCACTTTGTTTATATAATCTACATTATGTATTTTGTTATCTTTAGAGTTAACCTGTAACATAGAAATAAAATATTTAGGTTTCAGTTTTCACTACAGGCCTTTAACTTTAATATAAATCTCAAGTTGCTTTATATTCCATACAATTTAACAGTCAAAGTACATTTTAACATGTTTTCATTCTGACATAAAACACCTAGAGGCCCAACAGATTTTTGAATGTTAACTTTGTATCCTGCAATTTGGCTAAAATTATTTATTAACTATAATAATTTGTTTTGTTATATTTTGTGATTTTTAATATATAAAATAATGTTATATATGAACAGAGACAATTTGACTTCTTTTTTGATGAGGATGCCTTTTATTTCTTTTTATTGCCTAAATGCTTTGGCCATGACTTCCAGTACTATGCAAAATAGAAGTGTGAAAAGTATACATCTTTCTCTTTTTCCTGATCTTAGAGAAAAAGTCTTCAGTATTTTAACATTCAGTGTGATGCTATTTGTGGGCTTTTTATGTGTGGCAGTTATTATGTTAGGTTATTTCTCTCTATTCCTAGAATGTTAAGTGTTTTCATCATGAAATATTGTTGAATTTTGTTAAATACTTTTTCTACATCTATTGAGATAACCATGTGATTTTTATTCTTCCTGTTGTTAATGTGATTTATCATACTGATTGATTGCTTGTGTTGAACCATTCCTGAATAGGTTACATGGCATAATTCTTTTAATATGCTATTAAAATAAGTTTGCTAATATTTGTTGAAAATTTTTGAATATCTACTCATCAGTAATACCACATTATTGTTTTCTTATACTGTCTTTTTGTAGTTTTGGATCCAAGGTAATGCTGGTCTCCTAAAATGAGTTTCAAAGTGTGTTTTAGTCCATCTTCTCTGTGATAACAAAATATTACAGATCGAACAACTTATAAATAATTTAAGTGTATTACCCACATTCTTGCAGGGTAAAAGGTCCAATATCAAGGCTCTGACAAATTTGCTGTCTGGTAAGAGATGCTCTTTCTTCTTCCAAAATGAAATCTTGTTGCTATGTCTTGTGGTTGGTTTGAATGCTGTGTCCTCACATGGCAGAAGGCAGAAGGTCAAAAGAGAATATATTCTATGTTCTCACGTGACAGAAGAGTTAAAGAGCTAAAAAAAAAAAAAAGACTAAGTTTCTCCACCCTTCTTATAAGTCACTAATTCATGTCTAATGGAACCCTTTTGACTTAATCATTTCCCCAAAGTTTCCACTACTGAATACCACTACAATGGGGATTAAGTTCCAGCACATGAATTTAGCAGCACACATTCTGATCACAGAAAAGTGTTCTTTCCTCTTCAATTTTTGAAAAACTTTGAGAATGATTTCCATTAATTATTGAAATATTTGGTAGAATTCACTAGTGAGAGGTTGGGTATTTGCTTTGTTGGAAGGATTTTGATTGCAGATTCATTCTTCTAACCAGTGATAGGTCTGGCCAGATTTTTTATTTCTTAATGATTCAGTATTGGTAAGTTGTATACAACAAGGAATTTGTCCATTTTTTATCCAATTTGTTTAAGTGTAAATGTACATAAGATATTTTACTATTTCCTTTAATTTCTGAGGCATCCGTTGCAAGGTTTCTTCTTTTATTTCTTATAAATATGTATATTTTCACTTTTTATTTTCAGTTAATGTAGCTAAAAGTCTGTCAATTTGATTGATCCTTTTAAAACACTAACTGCTATTTTTGTTAATTTTAGATTCAGTGCAGGTTTGTTACATGGGTATATTGAGTGATGCTGAGATTTGAAATACTAATGATCCTGTCACCTAGGTACTGAGCATAGTATGCAACAGTTAGTTCTTCAATCCTTGCTCCACTCTCTCTCTCCACTCTGTAGTATGACACACACCAAGTGTCTATTGTTACCATTTTTATGACCATGAGTACTTAATGTTTAGCTCTCACTTCTAAGTGAGAACATGTGTTACTTGATTTTCTGTTCCTGCATTAATTCACATAGGATAATGACTTCCAGCTCCATTCATGTTGCTGCAAGAGACATTGTTCCCATTCTTTTTAATAGCTGCATGGTATTCCATGGTGCATATATACCATATTTTGTTAATCTAGTCTACTGTTAATGGACATCTAGGTTAATTTCTTGTATTTGCTATTGTGGATAGCAATAAACATGTGTGTGCATGTGTCTCTGTAGTAGCACAATTTATTTTCTTTTGGATATATACCCAGTAATGGGATTGCTAGGTTGAATAGCAGTTCTGATTCAAGTTATTTGAGAAATCTCCAAATGTTTTCCACAGTAGCTGAACTAATTTACATTTCCATTAATGGTATGTAATTGTTTCCTTTTCTCAGCAGCCTTACCAGCATCCATTGCTTTTTGACTTTTTGATACTAGCCATTCTGCCTGGTGTGTCATAATATCTCATTGTGGTTCTACTTTGCATTTCTCTGATGATTATTGATGTGGAGCAGTTTTTCATGTTTATCAGTCACTTGTATAAATTATTTTGGGTAGTGTCTGTTCATGTCTTTTGCCAACTTTTTAATTGGGTTATTTGTTTTTTGCTTGTTGAATTATATACGTTTCTTATAGATTCTGGATATTAGACCTTTGTCTAATATATAGTTGGTGAATATTTTCTCCCATTCTGTAGGTTGTCTGTTTATGCTGTTCCTAGTTTATTTTGCTGTGCAGAAGTTCTTTAGTTGAATTAGGTCTCACTTGTTGAGTTTTGTTTCTGATGCAATTGCTTTTTACGATTTAGTCATAAATTCTCTTTCAAAGCCAATGTCAATAATGTTTCCTAAGTTTTCATCTGGTATTCTTCTATCCTGATGTATTACAGGTAAATTTTTAATCAATTTTAGTTCATTTTTGTGTATGGTGAAGGGTAGTAGTCAAGTTTCATTCTTCTACAAATGGCTAACCAACTATCTCAACACCATTTATTGTATAGAGACTCCTTTACCCATTGGAGTACAGAGATTCCTTTACCTATTGCTTTTTCAATAAACTTTGTCAAAGATCAAATGGCTTAGTTGTGTGATTTTATTTTGGGGATCTCTATTCTGTTCTATTGGTCTACATATCTTTTTTTTTTTTTTTTTTTTTTTGTATTCATACCATGCTGTTTTAATTACTATACCATGATAGTATAATTTGAAGTCAGGTAATGTGATGTTTCCAGCTTTGTTATTTTTGCTTACAATTATTTTGATCAGTCAGGGTCTTTTGGGTTCCATATAAATTTTAGAATAGTTTTTTTTCTAATTATATAAAAATTACATTGTTATTTTGATGGAAATAGCATTGAATCTGTAGATTGTTTTGGGCAGTATGGCCATTTTAACAATATTGATTCCTCAAATCCGTGAGCATGAAATATGTTTTCACTTGTTTGTGTTGTTTACAATTTCTTTCAGTAGTATTTCACAGTTCTCCTTGTAGAGATCTTTCACCTCTTTTGTTAGATGCATTCCTAGGTATGTAATTTTTTGTGGCTGTTATAAATAGGAATGTATTCCTGATCTGGATCTCAGCTTGAATGTTACTGATATATAGAAATGTTACCGATATATAGAAATGTTACCGATTTTGTACATTGATTTTATATCCTGAAACTTTACTGAAGCCATTTATCAGTTCCAGGGACCCTTTGGTGGAGTCCTCAGTGTTTTCTAGGTATGTAATAATATCATCTATGAAAAGAGAGAATTTCACCACTTCTTTTTCCATTTGGATGTCTTTTATCTATTTCTCTCACCTAATTGCTCTTTCTGAATAGGACTTTCTGAATTTATTTTTAGTGTATTCAAATTGAGCCACTAGCATATCTACATTGAGCACTTCCTTAGTGCAAATTAAAATGCCAAAACTACACTAAAATCAGTTTTTACAATATGTAGAAAATGTCTGAATGAAGCCCTATTTGGAAAAATATACCTATATTGCTTCCTCCTGAACTATTTTAAGATTTTTTTTCAACGTCAGAACAAGCCATAACTTGGTAGTTTCAGATGCTTCCATTAGCACTTACACAAAGAGAGTTTAAAATAATAACAAACTTAATCAAATGGCAATATTAACGTTTAATACATAACAAAGAACATAAAACCATGTAAAATAAAACATACATAAATTATTATAAATGCCATAACAGTAAGAAGTATGCCCTTGAGGCTTCATAATAATTCCCTTTTCCCCAATAATAGTAATGTTTTCAAAATTTTCATCATATTTTCTCATAAGAATAAAAGTGTATACTTACACCAGATAAATCTTGACCATCAATACTGCGTTGTCTAACCCCAATGTTTTTTGCCTTTCCCATTTGTATTTATCTATAAGAAGTTGGAAGGTATATTGATACATATGATTACCTGACCATTGTGGCCAATTGGTTAGGGGATCTCATAGGCCAGTTACTTGTGTAAACTCTATCAAGCATTCTTGTTTTAATCAAAATTCAATTATTTTGAGAGTAACAACTGCTTTCCATCCTAAAAAAATTGACACCATATTGCAAAATTGCCATGCTTAAATTGAGTACCTCCCTGTGTAAGCAGAGGGCAAGCTCCAACCAATGAAAGGGGGAGATCATTCTAGGTTGGTAGGTAGTCAAATAATTATTTAGGAAGAACTTACATAAGAGCTTACATATGAGGCAGTTTTGGGTGGCAGCACAAGGTGGATCTCTGCGCTTGCAATGTTTATCTGTCTAGTCTTTCATACCTTGAAAAGAAAAGGGAAAGGGAAAAAAGTTACTAATGGTGTATTAAGCTTTCTTAATCTGTGCATTTTCTAATTAGTGAGGTTGTTTGTGTCCCTACGATCAGATCAACATTGCTAAAAGAATGAGAATGTTCCAGGCAATAGCACTTATCTTGGCACCTTTCTGTTTCCTCCAGTCACTGCAAATCTCAACTCACTTCATGGTCATGTACCTAGAATACATTTACACAATATGTTGAAGGAGGTCAGGGAATGTCATCCTGTAATATGCTACCTTGGTATGCTGATTGCCTCAAATTGAGGGCACTTTGGGAACCGTTAATGCAGGGAAAGTCTCTGAACTTCCCTTAGCTACTTAAATACGGAGCCCCCAAAAAAGCCCACAAATGGGATGAAGTCCCTCCCTGGGAATCTCATCAGCCAGAGAAGAACAAACTTTTAATCACAGGAGAGAAGACTGTTGACATCACACCCAGACAGACTTTGTCATAGGCTATTACCTATTCTTTTGAAGACCCATTCATCTTTCTCCAAAATTTACTTTTCCCAAAATGAACAGCATTGCTCCTCCCTCTCCCCTAAGAAGAGGGTATGTAAGCCTCTAGATCTCACTTGGGTTTGGATATTGACTTTCCTTTCACATGATGCTCCCATGTACTTAATAAATTGTTTACTTTTTCTCCTGTTAATCTGCCTTCTGTCGGTTTATTTTGTAGACTCTGTTTGAACCCTCAGGGAGTAGATGGAAAGTCTTCCTTTCCTTACAACACCAATAAGACTCAATTATATTAATTCCAAAATGTTTGCTGCCATCTAAAATAGTCATTTATCAAATTTAAACAGGAAAAGAGAACTTTATTCTGATTCCCCCCCCAAAAATCTTAAGAATTATTTTAATAGTCTTTTGATATTCTATGATAAACAGATGAATTGCTGTTCCGGCCATAAAAGGAAAGCAATATTAATTTTCATCTATGGAGAAAGACAAAAAGAAAGCAGCTGGTAGGGTTTTTCTTTTTTGCTTCAGTTCTAACTTCCTCTTGTAGGGTAGAAAAAAATTCTTCCCCTGTCCTCTTAGATTCAAAAACTGGAGTCCATGAATAAATCTGATATTGTTACTGGAAAGGATCCTGGTCCAGACCCAAAGAAAGGATTCTTGGATCTCGCACAAAAAGAATTCAAGGCTAATCCATAAAATACAATCAAATTTTTTAAGAAAGTGAGGAAAAAAACTACGGCTACTCCATAGGCAGAGCAGCCCTGAGGACTGATGATTCACTGTTTTTCTGATTGTTTATTGATTATATGCTAAACAAATGGTAGATTATTCATAAATTTTCTAGGAAAGGGGTGGGCAATTCCCGGAACTGTGGATTCCACCCATTTTTCCACCAAATAGTGTAACTTCCTGATGTTATCATGGCATTTGTAAACTGTCATGGCACTAGTGGGACTGTCTTTTAGCATGCTAATGCATTATAATTAGTGTGTAGTGAGCAGTGAGGATGACCAGAGGTCACTTTTGTCGCCATCTCAGTTTTGATGGGATTTGGCTGGTTCTTTACTGATGCTGTTTTATCAGGAAGGTCTTTATGACCTGTATCTTTCGCCATCCTCCCAACTCATCCTGTGACTAAGAATTCCTTAACATCCTGGGAATGCAACCCAGTAGGTCTCAGCCTTATTTTACTCAGCCCCTATCAAAATGGAGTCACTCTTGTTTGAACACCTATGACAATATAAGGCAAATTAACAGGATAAAAAAACATATTTAATTATGTTAATACACATGCAGTTCACAAAGAAATGTAACTCAATAAAGTGGTTAGAATTTGAAGTTTATATAACATTTTAAGAAAGGGTGATAAATTCTGGAGAAGTAACTAGACAAATGAAGAGAGTTTGGATATCTGGGGATGGCAGATTGTGGGAATAGAAATAGAAAAAATTAATAAAATATAAGAGGGTTTCTTAGTAAGTTATTATTCAGACTCAAGATGTTGCCTTTTTTTTGCAAGAGTAATCCACAGTGATAAAGAGTCTTCCTCATTTTCCTGCAGGAGAAGGAAAGACATTTACAAATGATAATTTTCTTTACCAATAGAAATTTATTCCTTATTTTTACACAGGTTGGGGAGGTCAGATACATTTTTCTGTGTGCTATGTCTCAATTGCTTTCAGTTTAAAATAATCCTTATGCAAAAGTGGCATAATTTGTGGTGGCATATTCAGATGCTCTTTATTGTCAATGTCTATTGTAATTTACCAAAATACCAAATGAAACATTAAAACAAGTAAGTCACTGATTTTCAACTTCTTTAGTAGGGGGCTTACTTGAAATAAAGTAGAATAATATTCAGCTTTAGTATAGTTTTAGAAACTGAGTAAAAATATCTTTATCATAATACATCTGTCATTTTTTTTTCTTTCGAGGCTATGTTAGTACTTGCTACATTTAAGTTTAAAAATGATTGGTTCCTATATCTGTGATTTAAAGTTTGTGGTTTGCCTACTCACCAATCACTTGAAAAGATGCACTGGGTATTAATTTGTATGTAACTGAATGATTTAGAACAATGATTCCCAAATGTCCTTTTTCCCAGATAGGGAAATTAAATGTAAGATCAGCTAAAGGACTTCTCTGAGCCACAGTTAGTTACATAATTCAAGTGTACTAACTGCCATAATAGCTCTTGATAATTAACTCAGAAATTTTCTGAGTAGTAGGTGGCTAATGGTTATCTTCCTTAGCCTACATGGAGTCCTCGGTCTACCTCAGTGAGACAAACTAAACTGCTAAGTAAGCAAGGTGCTAGTCTTCTCCATCCCATGAAGAGGAAATAAACATAAGGAGCGAGAGACACATAAATGAAAAAAATCTAATGAGAATTTTTGCACTAACATGCATATGTAGAGCCAATGTCCTCTTACATTATCCTTTACCAGTGAAAATATGTTTTGCTTAGTTATCACTTCAATGACTTATCTTGTAATCATATGAGAAAAGAAGGGACTTACTAAATGATGAACAGCTAGTATGTTGAGGCCTCTTAAAAGGTTATAAGCCAATACTTGAATCCCTGGAAGTTTGGTTGGTGGCCAGAGCTGATTGCAGGGAAAAGGGATGTTTGTTTCTTCTGAAAATTAGCTGACTCAGGAAGTATGGAAAAGTACTATAAGTAGGTGGTTGTGTTAAAGATTTCAATAGTGTCATTTTTATAGGTCAGTATTGAAGGACAGTACTATCAACCTTAAATAATGAGATTCAGAATATATGATTAAGTGTAGAGTCTGTACAGGTGCAAAGCTTGAGAATAGCCACCCAGAGAACACTGACTCCAAACAAATGTGGTCGGTTTTCCAAACTAGAGAAGTTAAGTATTCACTTATATAAGTAGAGTCTGTGAGTTTTAGCAGGATGATAACACATTCCATACAAGACCAGTGAATATGCTACAGTGATTTGATTGGTTCCAGACTGCTACATTCCCAGAAAAATCATTTTGTTACTTTATGAGGAAGCCTAGTGATCTGAGGATGTCTTAAATATTTAGAGGAAAATAAGGCAATAGTTGCAGCTGCATGCTGCATGATTCAAACTGGGTAACCACATTCCTGTAAAGGCTCAGAATAGTCTAAATTTCCAACAACTTTTATTTAATTTCACACCAGTAATTTGTGACATAGGAATAACATGTAATAATTTTCTGTTAGAAATTAGTATTGCATACCCCCTTAAAATGGGAAACTTTGAGAGACTTCACAATTCACATAACTATATATTTCATCTAATTTAAGCAATATTTACTAACTTGCTATGGTAGGGATATCACCTATTTAATAAGTTTAGTTTTGTGACTTATACAATTCTATAATTACATCATATATTTGTTATTTAATTGAATATTTACTATGCATTTAGGCATTTATACTATGTAAAATTATTCTCTGTGAGTCTAGGTTTGAAAGAAGAAAGTTTTAAATAGAAAATATAGTGTTACCTATATCAAGCAAACTAAAATTTGATAAACCAAATTTTATGAAGAACAAATGTACATTTTAGTTTCCAAAAATCAACTGGTAAGCTGTGAAAAGTCAAGAAATTCATGTCAAATTTCAAAAAACTAAGATGTTTTTAAAATATGAAAGTCATATATCCACTCTAAACAATGTTTCTCTTGAAGCTACATGTATACTCAGTAACAAACATTATATACCATATATCTATTCCTTTACATAGCCTGGAAAACATTTAGAAGAATGGTTCATAGACTAAGATCATATTTTCAGGCAATATTTTGATTTAATTTAAATTGTTATTTTTATTATTAGAATTTTAAACAACTTTCTTCAGGCATAATAGAAAACTGCACATATTTGAAGTATAAATTTTAATAAATTTTGCCGTATATATGCATACTGAAACTATCACTCCAATCAAGGAAATGAATGTATCTATTACACAAAAGTTTTTTCTTGTCCCTTTGAATTCCATTGTGTGGACCCTCCCCACATCTCCTCTGTGCTAACAAAACTACTCATCTGTTGTCTCTCACTGTAGGTTAGTTCACATTTTCTAGAATTTTATATAAATGAAATTGGGTAAGGTGTCACTTTTTCAATGTGACTTCTTCATTGAACATGATTTTTTTTAAGTATATCCATGGTCTTGTTCATATTAACAATCATTATTTTTGTTCCTGAGAAGTATCTCATTATATAGATATACCACTGTAGGTTTATCTATTCACTTGTTAAAGGAAATTTGGGACTTTTCTTGTTTTGGCTACTGAAAATAAAGCTGGTTTGAACAATCAGGTACCAATATTTGTATGAATATATGCTTTTATTTCTCTTGGGTAAATCCCTATAAGTGGAATGTCTGAATTATATGGTAGGTGTGATGGTTAATACTGTTGGCTTGATTGGATTGAACAATACAAAGTATTGATCTTGGGTGTGTCTGTGAGGGTGTTGCCAAAAGAAATTAACATTTGAGCCAGTGGGTTGGAGAAGGCAGACCCACCCTTAATCTGGGTGGGCACAATCTATTTATCTGCCCATTCTGCTATAATATAAGCAGGCAGAAAATTGTGAAAAAAAGAGACTGGCCTAGCCTCCCAGCCTACATCTTTCTCCCGTGCTAGATGCTTCTTGCCCTCAAACATTGGATTCCAAGTTCTTCAGTTTTGGAACTCAAACTTGCTCTCCTTGCTCCTCAGCCTGCAGATGGCCTATTGTGGTAACTTTTGATCATGCGAGTTAATATTTAATAAATTCCCCTGTGTGTGTGTGTGTGTATGTATGTGTGTATATATATATATATATATGTGTGTGTGTGTATATATATATATACTTCATTAGTTCTGTCTCTCTAGAGAACCCTAGACTAATACAGACTTTGGTACCAGGAGTGGTTCTAGAGAAACAGAATATTAAAGATGGAGACCTTTCATTGGTTTTGGGTTTCTGGACTTGGTTGGTTAATATGATTAGACCAAAAAAATGCTAAAGACTCTACATCTAATAGTATCAAGGACACTGATAGCCCTCTGCATGAATTGTTCAGAGTTATGCAAAATAAATGCATTCGACACTCCTGATGCACCACTCATGAGAGGCAAGGAGTTTAGTCACTCTATACATAATACTTTTGACCATATGTGGAGAATAAACGAACATGTTGAAGCTGGTTGGTTGCTCCTAAGTTCAGTGGACAAAGTGATGAAAGAAAATTATGAACTCAGGGATTCTACCTCCCGACTTCAGAAGCAGATACTGAACCTCCAATCTACTAAGATTGCCTTGAGTGAGAGTCTTATCTCCTGCAGAGAAAGATCTGAAATTGTGAAAAACCAGACACAAGCTCTTATCATGTGAGTGGCTGACCTGCAATAAAAGATGCAAGCATAACTTCACCAAGTGTCTACTGTTAAACTGAGGGCACTAATTGGAAAAGAATTGGACCCTGCAACTTGAAGCTGGGTACACTGAGTTTGTAAACTCTGATGAACCTTTTTGTGCCAGAAGAAACAGCTTCCCCATCCCCATTAGTGGTGACATCCCCTCCGTGACCCATGCTGCCATCAGCCTTTCCACCATTGTCTGAGGAGATAAACCCTGTGCTGCCTGAGGAAACAGTGATGGCCTCCCCTGAGGTAATTGCCAGGCAAGATAATGTTGATTCTCTTCAAGAGCCACCCCTAAGACCTCTGCTTGTTTCTAGACATATAACTAGACTGAAGTCCCGGCGGGACCCTAGAGGTAAGGTTGAAAGTGTGACCTATGAAGAGGTCTGCTACACTAAAAAAAGCAAATATGGTTTAAGTTTTCTAATTTATATAAATAGAAATCTGGAGAACACGCATGGGAATGGATATTAAGTGTGTGGGATAATGGTGGAAGGAATATATAGTTGGATCAGGCTGAATTTACTGATTTTGGCCCACTAAGTAGGGACTCTGCTTTTAATGTTGCAGCTCGGGGTGTTAAAAAAGGTTCTAATAGTTTATTTGCTTGGTTACCTGAAATATGGATTAAAAGATGGCCCACTCTGAGCAAGTTGGAAATGCCTAATATCCCATGGTTTCATGCAGAGGAAGAGATCCAAAGGCTTAGGGAGATTGGGATGGTGGAGTGCATTAGTCACTTTAGACCTACTCATCCCAACTGGGCAGGTCCAGAAGATATGCCCTTGAACAATGTTGTGTGAAATAGATTTGTGAGGGCAGCACCTGCATTTTTGAAGAGTCTTGTAATTGCTCTTCTCTGTATGTCAGCTCTAATGGTGGAAACCACAGTCACTCAACTACAAAATTTAAACATAGTGGAAATACTTGGATCCTGAGGTGGCAGGGGTCAAGTGGTGGCACTCAACTGTCAAAGGCAAGGTGGGCATAGCTACTGTCAAGGACAGCAGAGGCAAAGCAGCAATCAGAATAGTCTGTCTTGTGTAGAGCTCTGGCATTGGCTAATTAATCATGGTGTTCCTAGAAGTAAAATGATAGAAAACCTTGGAGAATTGACAGAATGTCTTGGAGAATGACAGTAGATTATCATAAGCTTAACCAAGTGGTGATTCAAGTTGCAGCTGCAGTACCAGTTGTAGTTTCATTGCTTGAACAAATTAATACATTTCCTGGTACCTGGTATTCAGCCACTGACTTGACAAATGCCTTTTTCTTCATTCCTGTCCATAAGACCCACCAGAAGCAATTTGCCTTCAGCTGGCAAGGCCAAAAATATAACTTTACTGTTCTAACTCAGAGGTATATCAACTCTGGCTTTGTGTCATTATCTTATTTGGAGAGAACTGATCATTTTTTGCTTCCACAAAATATCACACTGGTTCATTACGTTGATGAAATTATGCTGATTGGATCCAGTCAGCAAGAAGTAGCAAACTCACTGGACTTATTGATGAGACATTTGCATGCCAGAGGATAGGAAATAAATATGACTAAAATTCAAGGACCTTCTATTTCAGTAAAATTTCTAGGAGTACAGGGGTGTGGGGCCTGTCAAGATATTCCTTCCAAGGTGAAGGAAAAGTTTCTGCATTTGACCTCTCCTACAACCAAGAAAGAGGCACAATGCCCAGTGGGCCTACTTGGATTTTGCAGGCAACACATTCTTCATTTGGATGTGTTACTCCAGCCCATTTATTTGGTGACCCGAAAGGCTGCCAGTTTTGAGTGGGGTCCAGAACAGAAGGTCCTGGTGCTTTGCCACTTGTGACATATGAGCCAGCAGATACAATGATGCCAGAGTTGTCAATGGCGGATAGAGAAGCTGTTTGGAGCCTTTGGAAGGCTGCCATAGGTGAATCACAGAGGAGGCTTCTAGGCTTTAGGAGTAAGGTCCTGCCATCTTCTGCAGATAACACCTTTCCTTTTGAGAGACAGTTCTTTGTCTCTTACTGGGCTTTGGCAGAAACTGAATGTTTGACTATAAGTCATCAAGTCACCATGAGACCTCAACTGCCTACCATGAACCGGGTGCTTTATGGCCTATCTAGCCATACGGTGGGTCGTGCACAGAAGCATTTCATCATCAAATGGAAGTGGTATATATGTGATCAGGCTTGAGTAGGTCCTGAACTCAAGTAAGTTACATGAGGAAGTGACTCAAATGTCTATGGTCTCCGCTCCTACTACCCTGCCTCCTCTCTCCCAGCCTACACCAATGGCCTTATGGAGAGTTCGCTGTGATCAATTGACATAGGAAGAGAAGACTGGGGCCTGTTCACAGATGGTTCTGCACAATATGCAGGCACGACCTGAAAGTGGACAGCTGCAGCACTAGAGCTGCGTTCTAGGACATCCCTGAAAGACAGCAGTGAAGGTAAATCTTCCCAGTGGGCAGAACTGTGAGTAGTGTACTTTATATTGAAGGAAAAACTGTAAGATGAGAGATTATATACTGATTCATAGACTGTAGCCAATGGTTTGGCTGGGTGGTCAGGAACTTGGAAGAAACATGACTGGAAAATTGATGACAAATAAATTTGAAGAAGAGGTATATGGATGGACATCTCTGAGTGGCCAGAAACTGTGAAGATATTTGTATCCCATGTGAGTGCTCACCAATGGGTGACCTCAGCAGAGGAGGATTTTAATAATCAATTGAATAAGATGACCCATTCTGTGGACACCACTAAACCTCTTTCTCCAGCCACCCCTGTCATCACCCAATGGGCCCATGAACAAAACTGTCATGGTAGCAGGGATGGAGGTTATACATGGATTCTGCAACATGGACTTCCACTCACCAAGACTGACCTGGCTAAGGCCACTGCTGAGTGCCCAATTTGTCAGCAGCAGAAAACAACACTGATCGCTTTATATGGAACCATTCCTCGCAGTGATCAGCCAGCTACCTGGTGAAAAGTTGATTATATTGGACATCTTCCATCATGGAAAGGGCAGAGGTTTGTCCTCACTGGAATAGACACTTACTCTGGATATGGGTTTACCTATTCTGCATGCAATGCTTCTTCCAAGACTACCATCTATGGACTCATGGAATTCCTTATCCACGGTCATGGTATTCAGCACAGCATTGCCTCTGACCAAGGCACTCACTTTATGGCTAAAGAAGTGCAGCAGTGGGCTCATGATCATGGAATTCACTGGTTTTACCTTGTTCCCCATCATCCTGAAGCAGCTGGATTGATAGAACAATGAAAGTGCTTACTGAAGTCACAATTACAGCACCAACTAGGTGACGATAGTTTGCAGGGCTGGGGCAAAGCTCTCCAGAAGGTCGTGTATGCTCTGAATCAGCTTCCAACATATGGTACCATTTCTTCCATAGTCAGCATTCATGGGTCCAGGAATCAAGGGGTGGAAATGGCACCACTCTCTATCACTCCTTGTGATCCACTAGCAAAATGTTTCCTTCCTGTTCCTGCAACATTATGTTATGCTGGCTTAGAGGTCTTAGTTCCAGAGGGAGGAACGCTGCCACCAGGAGACACAACAATGATTCTATTAAACTGGAAGTTAAGATTGCCACTGGACACTTTGGGCTCCTCCTACCTTTAAATCAACAGAATAAGATGAGAGTTACAGTGTTGCCTGGGGTGATTGACTTGGACTCTCAAGATGAAATCAGTTTACTGCTTCACAAAAAATGTAAAGAAGAGTACGCATGGAATACAGGAAATCTATTAGGGTATGTCTTAATATTACCACGCCCAGTGATTAAGGTCAATGGGAAGCTACAACAGCCCCATCCAGGCTGGACTACAAATGATCCAGACCCTCAAGGAATGAATGTTTGTGTCATTCTACCAGGTAAAAAAGAAAAAAAAATGACCTGCTGAGGTGCTTGCTGAAGGCAAAAGGAATACACAATGGGTAGTTGAAGAAGGTAGTCATCAATACTAGCTACAACCACATGACCAGCTGCAGAAACGAGGACTGTAATTGTCATGAGTGTTTCCTACTTATTTTTGTAAAACCATGTTTGTGCATATATACACCTGTACTAAGAAAATATCTTCATTTGATTTCCTTTCTCCTTCATCATGTGACATATGATTTATTGACATCACATCAGCATTTAAGTATTGTTAACTTATGTAATAGTATTTGGGTTGGGGGTTGGTGCGTTTCTGGTTGTACGAAGGATACTTGTATCATGTTAGGCATAATGTTGACCTTATTATTGCCATCATTTGAAGATTATGTATGACCTCAGGAAATGTATATGGGTTCAAGTTGACAAAGGGTGGACTTGGGATGGTTAGTACTGCATGTTAACTTGATTGGATTGAAGGATACAAAGTACTGATCCTGAGTGTGTCTGTGAGAGTGTTGCCAAAGGAGACTAACATTTGAGTCAGTGGGTTGGGAAAGGCAGACCCACCCTTAATCTGGGTTGGCACAAACTAATCAGCTGCCAGCATGGCTAGAATATAAGCAGGTGGAAAAATGTGAAAAGAGAACTGGCCTAGCTTCCCAGTCCAAATCTTTCTCCCATGCTGGATGCTTCCTGCCCTCAAACATCGGACTCCCAGTTCTTCAGTTTTGGAACTCAGACTGGCATTCCATGGTCCTCAGTCTGCAGATGGCCTATTGTGGGATCTTGTGATCATGCAAATTAATACTTAATAAACTATATATATATTAAATATATATTAAATATATATAATACATATTAAATATATCATATTAAATATAGTATATTAAATATATCATATTAAATATATTATATTAAATATATATTATATATTAAATATATATAATATATTATATTAAATATATATATATTCCATTAGTTCTGTCCCTCTAGAGAACCCTGACTGATACTATAGGTGTGTGTTTAATTTTTTAAGAAACTTTCAAACTCTGAAAATAGTTATTTCTTAATATAAAAAAATGCCCCATCCGTAAAATGAAAAAGGAAGTGTTATTTTACAAAATCATGTTACCATATGTTGGTAAGATTATTCGCTGGAGAAACAAACAAAAAATAGAGCTTGCCTATCAAACTTTGACTGAAATATACAGTAATGTGTATAATTTAAAGTACTAGTTTCAGTTAAGCTCTCAAAATTGTTGCACATCAACTCATATATTTCTCTGTTCACCATAAAAAAAGATTTGATTTGGTAACTTAACGCTTGTGGCTTGTAGTCACTCCATGATGAGCTAAGTCTTGTCTAAGGAATTACTCTGTTTATTTGATTGTTTAATATTAATTTAGAAAGTTTATTGAAGAGGATTTTTTTTCACTTAATTTTTTTTCTTTTGTTTTTAATTTAAAATTTTTGTGGCTAGGTGCATATATTGTAGCAGGCATATATATTTATGGGGCATATGGTATATATTGATATAGGCATACAATGTGTAATAATTTCTTTTTTTATTACACTTTAAGTTCTAGAGCACATGTGCTCAATGTGCAGGTTTGTTACATATGTATACATGTGCCATGTTGGTGTGCTGCACCCATTTGTTTTTATATTGCATTTTGCTAAACAATATTACTAGTAAAAAATATTGAACCAAAATAACAATTAAGCAAACAAGGATTTCAGAGTTTAACATTCACTGTATGTAGCAACATACATATGTATGTACTGCTTGAGGAAAATATCACAGGGGCTGTATCACATATCCAAAGGGTGGCACCTGAAAGCAAAATCGTTATTACATGCTAAAGAGAATACTAAATAGCACTGTGTAAATGTTCATCCCATTAAAACATTCTAATCATTTATAATACCTTTCACCGTGTCAATTATATTTGATCTTATCTAAGTAGACCATGGTAAAAGCTGATATCCAGAAAACAACTTTTTTTTTTTCCCCCCATACAGAGATACCGTATAGTGACTTTCAGGTAATAAATTTCAGTTTCTTGAGGGCTGTCGTAATTTTCGTGGTTTCTACCCTTCTGTTGTGTAATGGTTTGACACATTTTTTTTTTTTTTTTGGCAGCTTAGACATATATCCTCTGTATATATTTTTGTATGAAATTATACATGATTAATCTGTCAATGCACAGAAAAATGTGACATAAGTTTTTGTCAGTTGATAAAACATAATTATTTACTAAGAAAATTTTAATTGGAGGCCATGACCGAAGAAGAATATATAGTTCATTTAATTTCCTGTATTCAATGACTTTTGAATTTATCTCAATTGCAGAATTAATTTAAAATATCTTTTGCACAGACTCTAGGAACTATTCACTGTTGTACTATGTTATAATATTCTTCTCTAAACATAATTATTGGCTTCTACATTTATGCTCATTAGTAGTGAGAATTTTCTTGATAAAACATTAGACTCAAAACTAAAAACTCTCATAAAACTTACCTGAAAAATATTTGAAGTAGACTAACATATAACAGAAATACTAAAAAATGTGCATCCTGTCTTTCTCTTTACTTTACTATATCTTGTGAAAAATATAATGTAGTAGTATAAGAATAAACTTAACTTTTCCCTTGGGATGAGTACACAACCGTATTATTAAGCACAGAAATAATTTTAAAAGGGCACATACATTTTATAATCCACAGCAAAAGTATGCCATATCGTATTATAAATGTGTTATAATGCAACTGGTTTAATTTAGTAAACATTATTTGCTTCTCATTTCTGAAATAAGGTTTCTAAATATATATAAATAATATTTAGATATTCCTGGCAGCACTTACTATTTATGTGTTTAAGTTAAGCATATGTTATATCTCATGAACTCATATTAGGATTCAACACATTACAATTTCAAAAGTGTTCTGCTGAGCTAGGCCAAGCATATGTGTGGGGCAGTAGGTACCCTTGAGTAATGATTCAAGTGGTTAGAATTTCCTTTACCAATATCGTATAAGGAAGTAAGCACTAAAGATAAAAATAAGGTTGGGTGTGGTGGCTCATGCCTGTAATCTCAGCACTTTGAGAGGCTGAGTTGGGCAGATCACCTAAGTTCAGGAGTTTGAGACCAACCTGGCCAACATGGAGAAACCCTGTCCTTACTAAAAATACAAAAATTAGCGGGGTGTGTTGGCATGCACCTGTGGGACTAGCTACTTGGGAGGCTGAGTCAGGCGAATCTTTTGAACCCAGGAAGCAGAGCTTGCAGGAAGACGAGATTGCACCACTGCACTCCAGCCTGGGCGACAGAGCAAGACTCTGTCTCAAAAAAATAAATAAATAAATAAAACAAAATAAGGCCAGGTGCAGTGGCTCTCGCCTGTAATCCCAACATTTTGGGAGGCCGAGGCGGGTGGATCACCTGATGTCAGGAGTTCGCAAACAGCCTGGCCAACATGGTGAAATCCTGTCTCTACCAAAAATACAGAAAATTAGCCAGGAGTGGTGGCAGGTGCCTGTAATCCCAGCTACTCGGGAGGCTGAAGCAGGAGAATCGCTTGAACCCGGGAGGCGGAGGTTGCAGTGAGCCGAGATCGTATCATTGAACTCCTGCATGGACAACAAGAAGGAAACTCCATCTAAATAAATAAATAAATAAATAAATAAATAAATAAATAAATAGAATATCCATGTCCAGGCAGATCTCTAACTCAAAGAGTCATTCAAGGAAAGAGCATCAGCATGAGGGAAACTGCATAAGAGGACTCTTTGAATTAGAGTTTTAAGAACAAATCAGCTGTGCTGACTTTCATTATATTAATCAAATAAAGGAATCTAAAAAAACTAGTGTAAAACATTTCTGAAAAACTTCATATAGTAAGATACAGCAGAGGGACATGACAGGATCCACAAGTGCTATAGAAGACCTTGAGGTAGTAACAGTAAAACAAATTCTTATTCTAAGATGAGCTTCCTAATTCATCTTTTCCTCAAAATATTTTAGAAATCCTGCTCTAGGTAGTGGTTGGCATAGAAATAATGAGTTTTCTAGCATTTTGTAAATCTAGAGAAGAATACAATTTAGACTTAAAATGGCAGCCTCACCACATGAGCAATATTTAATACATCTCCTGTATTTATAGAGCTATCAATTTAAGGACTAGACTGAGGCAGATAGTAATGTTTTCAGTGTGATTTCATTACTACAACTGTCATTTTGTTCACCAAGTTGAATTATTCAAAAATAAATATGTGTTAGCCAGGGTTCTCTAGAGGGACAGAACTAATAGGATCGATGGATATATAAAGGGGAGTTTATTAAAGAGTGTTGACTCACACGATCACAAGGTGAAGTCCCACAATATGCCATCTGCAAGCTGAGGAGCAAGGATGCCAGTCTAAGTCCCAAAACCTCAAAAGTAGAAAAGCCAACAATGCAGCCTTCAATCTGCAGTTGAAGGTCCAAGAGTCTCAAAGCTGAAGAACTTGAAGTCTGATGTTCAAGGGCAGGAAGCACCCAGCACGGGAGAAAGATGGAGGCTGGAAGCTTAAGTCAGTCTAGTTCTTCCATATTCCTCTGCCCGCTTTTATCCTAGCTGCACTAGCAGCTGATTAGATGGTTTCCACCCAGATTGAGGGTGTGTCTGCCTCTCCCACTCCACTTACTCAAATCTTATTCTCCTTTGACAATGCCCTCAAGACTCACCCAGGAACAATACTTTGCATCTTTCAGTCCAATCAGTTTGATACATAATATTAACCACCACAAAATACATTTTATTAAGACAATGTAATAGTAAAGAGGAAAACTAGACATCATGTAGGAGAATGAACTGAGTAACCTCCAAGTTTGGTTTGAAATCTATAATTATATCATAAGTTGGTGAAGGCTTGTCCATTACTAATTTGTCTTATTTATTCCAATAAAGGACACTGAATATATTAGATTAAGAGCCACCAATAGTTCATTTCAATTTTTCACAATGTGTTATTATTTAAAGATTGAATGTAATTAGTTTGTGTAGAAATTACCTGATTGACAACTTATTTGGGAGGAAAGCACTAAAGATGTCATTATCATATTTATTATTATGAATGATTTAGAACACTTTTATTTCTATCCTCATCTTTCTGTTTTCTGAGTTATGTTCATTTAATCAGGGAGGGTAAATCAATTCTGGAACAATTACTGGTTTTAGCATGTAACTCTTCAAGATTTTATTTTTGGCATTCATTTATTTTTGTCATGTTGACAGCATAATTTATATTTAATCTTATATGGTTGATTGATTTAAAGATTTATCACTTGTCATTTTATACTACTCTTCCTTTCTTGACTTGTTAATGTTCAATTATTTTTTATTCAGTTAGAATATGCCTTTGAGTAATTATTTGTGTAAAGGTCATGTGAGTGATACATTCACAAAGCCTGTGACCATCTGAATATGGCTTTTAATTTGTCATTACACAAGAAAGGTTTATTGTTGCTGAGAAATCTAAAACCACATGGCCAGTTCTTTTGCAGGTAAAGTATTAGTTTTCTTTACTGCTTTTATGCTTGTAGATTTTTCAGTTTTATCTTTTTTATTTTTATTTTTCATTTTACTTTAAATTCTGGGATACTTGTTCAGAACTTGCAGGTTTATTACATAAGTAAACGTCTATCTTTAAAACTATATTTGTTCCATTGGTCTATATCTCTGTTTTGGTACCAGTACCATGCTGTTTCAGTTACTGTAGCCTTGTAGTATAGTTTGAAGTCAGGTAGCGTGATGCCTCCAGCTTTGTTCTTTTGACTTAGGATTGTCTTGGAGATGCGGGCTCTTTTTTGGTTCCATATGAACTTTAAAGCAGTTTTTTCCAATTCTGTGAAGAAACTCATTGGTAGCTTGATGGGGATGGCATTGAATCTATAAATTACCTTGGGCAGTATGGCCATTTTCACGATATTGATTCTTCCTATCCATGAGCATGGTACAGAACAGAGTCCTCAGAAATAATACCACACATCTACAGCCATCTGATCTTTGACAAACCTGACAAAAACAAGAAATGGGGAAAGGATTCCCTATTTAATAAATGGTGCTGGGAAAATTGGCTAGCCATAAGTAGAAAGCTGAAACTGGATCCTTTCCTTACTCCTTATACAAAAATTAATTCAAGATGGATTAGAGACTTAAATGTTAGACCTAATACCATAAAAATCCTAGAGGAAAACCTAGGTAGTACCATTCAGGACATAGGCATGGGCAAAGACTTCATGTCTAAAACACCAAAAAAGCAACAGCAGCAAAAGCCAAAATTGACAAATGGGATCTCATTAAACTAAAGAGCTTCTGCACAGCAAAAGAAACTACCATCAGAGTGAACAGGCAACCTACAGAATGGGAGAAAATTTTTGCAATCTACTCATCTGACAAAGGGCTAATATCCAGAACCTACAAAGAACTCAAACAAATTTACAAGAAAAAAACAACCCCATCAAAAAGTGGGCAAAGGATATGAACAGACATTTCTCAAAAGAAGACATTCATACAGCCAACAGACACATGAAAAAATGCTCATCATCACTGGCCATCAGAGAAATGCAAATCAAAACCACAATGAGATACCATCTCACACCAGTTAGAATGGCGATCATTAAAAAGTCAGGAAACAACAGGTGCTGGAGAGGATGTGGAGAAATAGGAACACTTTTACACTGTTGGTGGGATTGTAAACTAGTTCAACCATTATGGAAAACAGTATGGCGATTCCTCAAGGATCTAGAACTAGATGTACCATATGACCCAGCCATCCCATTACTGGGTATATACCCAAAGGATTATAAATTATGCTGCTATAAAGACACATGCACACGTATGTTTATTGCAGCACTATTCACAATAGCAAAGACTTGGAATCAACCCAAATGTCCATCAGTGACAGATTGGATTAAGAAAATGTGGCACATATACACCATGGAATACTATGCAGCCATCAAAAAGGATGAGTTTGTGTCCTTTGTAGGGACATGGATGCAGCTGGAAACCATCATTCTTAGCAAACTATCACAAGAACAGAAAACCAAACACCGCATGTTCTCACTCATAGGTGGGAACTGAACAATGAGATCACTTGGACTCAGGAAGGGGAACATCACACACCGGGGCCTATCATGGGGAGGGGGGAGGGGGGAGGGATTGCATTGGGAGTTATACCTGATGTAAATGACGAGTTGATGGGTGCAGCACACCAACATGGCACAAGTATACATATGTAACAAACCTGCACGTTATGCACATGTACCCTACAACTTAAAGTATAATAATAATAAATAAATTTAAAAAAATCTAAAAAAAAAAAAACTATATTTGATGCAGGAACATACATACAGTTGTGGGACCTGTTTTGTCAATCTTTCTTCCCTTTTTAAAATATTTTGGCCACCTGTTTTTATTCAGATAGATTTAGGGAAAATCAGGGAAGCCATTTAAGATACAAGTAGATTCTAGGAGAATAAGAAAAGACGATTTGCTTAAAATGTGCAATAAGCCTTTCTGTGATGAGCAAGTATGGTGATATGTGTTTTATTTGCCATATAGTAAACCATACCCAAGTTTCCTTGAAAATCTTAGGGCAAATAAAGCTCAAGGGGATGTGGTAAGATTTTCTATTTCAAATTTAATTTTTTTAATGACAAACAGCTGAATGTTATGATATTTTAAGTCTCCTTAAAGTGTACTAGAATTAAATAGCTGCATCAAAATATCACACCAAAATGGTATATCCTCCCACTAGTTTACAATCATGGCAATCTAGAAATATAAAGATCTTAGAAAATACTCTGATACTTGGACAGCAATTAAGAATTTTAGTACAAAATTAAGCTGAAAACTAGTTTTCTTTTTTAACTTATATTCAAATTGTTATTTGCTGTATCATTTTTAGGAAAAACACAAATTCTTATTGCTTTAAAGATAGCATTTCTATGAATTCAGAAAATTAAAACGTAAGATATTGTTTCAAGGAAATATATATATATATATTTTAGATGGAGTCTTGCTCTGTCTCCACGCTGGAGTGCAGTGTTGTGCGATCTTGGCTCATGGCAACCTCCGCCTCCTGGGTACAAATGATTCTCCTGCCTCAGCCTCCCGAGTAGCTGGGATTACAGGCACGTACCACCACGTCCAGCTAATTTTTGTATTTGTAGTAGAGATGAGGTTTCGCCATGTTTTCTAGGATAGTCTCAATCTCTTGACTTCGTGATCTGCCTGCCTCAGCCTCCCAAAGTGCTGGGATTACAGGCGTGAGCCACCATGCCCTGCCAGGAATATGAATTTTTTAACATACACAACTTCCATAGACTGATATTAACATTCAAATAAAAATATTCAGATACAGAAGATTCACTTTAATGGATATTAAAAAGAATTCAACGTATTTGTGGCAGCTGTGGAAGCAGAAAAATTTTTAAAGATTTTACTATTAGAGGAAGGAAGCATAGATTATAGAGTCTGGCGTTAATGTTTATACTGATTCTTGAGCTCCTCAGTAGATTATACAATTGGAGAATCACATCTTAATCAGTAAAGAAAGGATTACAGAAATATGTCATACTGAGCTCAGATATACTGCAAGGGTGGCTCACTATTCATTTACAGTTAAGATTCTGAAGTCTGCAGCAAAGTTATAAATCAATTAATAAAGAACATTTTTCCCACCAACTTATGTGAATCGAGAACCTCAATATATTAAAAAAATGCGAGTGCATTTTAAAAATTAAGAGGTGTTGACTATACAAACTTTAATGCATTTTACTTGGCTATGGTTAATAGTTTTGTTATATTTATTTATCACAGGAAATATACATATAGAACCAAGCAAGCTGAACTTTTAAAAAGATTAAAGAATAACAGTTTATAAGGGGTGCACGTTAATATTTAGCTAATGGCCATGGTGAAAACAAAGCCACAAAAGATTTATTTCTAAGCAAAATCCTGCCTTCTGAGATCAGTAAGCATATCTTCAGTATTTACAAGAAAACTACTAATGCTACCTTGCGCAGCTTATCTCATTTTGATAAGGACAGGACTGAGCCCCCTGTTTAATGTTTGATTTTTGTGCAGAGCAAAATGAAATTCTCTTGTAACGTATATGGCTTTATTTCTATTGATTTAATCTGCATTTATCTGCATTTTAGCATTGTTATTTTTTGAAGTCTTTTTGATGCAAGTATTTCTTTTTAATTTTTAAATAATTATAAGTTCACGGTAATTTGCCAAGATAGTACAGAGAAACCCCATGTACCGTTCATCAAGTTTCCCCACATTGTTACATCTTGCATAGTTATAGTGTAATATCACAACCAGGATGTGAACATTGGTACAATTTATGTTTATAGTCCTACGTTAATTTAACACATGCATGCATGTGTGTAACTTCCACGACAATCAAAATATTGAATTATTCTATCAACCCAAAGACATGTCATGATACCACTTTGTAACAATTGAACCCAAGTCCTTCATACTACCTCCAAAATCTACACAACCTGTAATTTGTCCACTATCTCTATAATTTTGTCATATTGAGAACGTTATATACATAGGATCACACACAATGTGACATATTGACATTGGCTTATTTTGTGGTGATCTGATTCCGAATTTTGTATTCTGTTCCATTGATGTTGTATGTTTTATCCTCCAGTGATGACACACAGTTTCTATCATCGTACCTATATAACAGGTCTTAAAATTCATTAGATGAATTCCTACGAATCTATTCTTTTTATTCGAACTCATTTTAAATATTCTAATTTCTTTGCATTTCCAATATATTTTAGAATAATTTTGTCTACATCTACAAAAATCCTGCTGCAGTTTCTACCAGAATTGCATTAAACCTACTTAGATATTTGGAAGGATAGACATCTAACTCTTCTGAGTCTTTGAATTCATGAATGTGGTGTGTATCTCCATTTAATATATATCTTCTTTAATTTATTATCATTTAAAAAACAGTGATTATCTTTTCTTTTAGTCTTTTCTCACCTTCTTCCTTCTCAGTATTGTGAATAACTGAATATAGAAAATACAGTTATTGGAAGAGGAGGTGGAGCAAAATGGCAAAATAGAAGACTCCACCCATCAGCCCCTCTGCAAAGACACCAATTTGACAACTATCCACATATAAAAGACACCTTCATAAGAACCAAAAATCAGGTGAACACTCACTGTATTTGGTTCTAATTTCACATTACTGAAAGAGGCACTGAAGAGGTAGGGAAAAAAACACATTTTGAATCCTCAGCACCAACCGTCCCCCACCACTGCAGAGAGCATTTCTGTGTACTGAGGAGGATGAGCTCATCAATTGTGAGGCATTGAACTTAGTGCTGTTCATTTATAGCAGAAAGGAAAACTGGACTAAACTCAGCTTATGCCCACCCACAAAAAGAGCATTTAAACCACCTCTTGCCAGAGGAGAATTGCCAATCCCAGTGGTCAGAACTTGAATTACTGCGAGCCTCACCATCAGGAGCTAGAGTGCTCTGGGCACTAAATGAACTTAAAAGACACTCTAGGACTAAAGGAGTACAATTCCTTGGAGAGTCCTAGTGCTGAACTAGGCCCAGAGACAGTGGAAGGCAGTGGCATGTGACCTACTGAGACACCAGTCAAGGTGGCTGTATTAGTCAGGGTTCTATAGAGAAAGGTGTAGGCTGGGAGGCTAGGCAAGTCTCTCCATTTCAAGTTTTTCTCCCTGCTTTATATTCCCGGCAGCTAATTAGATTGTGCTCACCCAGATTAAGGGTGGATCTACCTTCCCCAGCCCACTGACTCAAATGTTAATCTCTTCTGGAAACACCCTCACAGACACACCCAGGATCAATAATTTCAATCCAATCAAGTTGACACTCAGTATTAACCATCACAAGTCTGCCCCTTGTCAACTTGAACCCACACACATCTCCTGAGAGTATACATAATCTTCAAGTAAAGACAATAATAAGGTCATAATTACACCTAACATAGTACAACTATCCTTCCTACAACTGGAAATGCACCAATATCCCACCCAAATATTATAACTTAGGGTTAACAATACTTAAATGCTGATATTAAGTCAACAAATCTTATGTCACATGATAAAAGGGAAGGAAATAAAATAAAGATATTTTCGTAGTACAAGTGTATAGATGCACAGACATATTTTCAGAAAAAGAAAGAAGAAATACTTATGACAATTACAGTCCTCATTTCTGAAGCTGGTCTTGTGGTCATAGCTGGTATGGAAGACTACCTTTTCTACTATGCATTCTGTATTCCCATTGCCTTCAGCAAGCACCTCAGTATGTCATGTTCTTTTTTGTTTGTTTGTTTGGTTTTTTGTTTGTTTCTTTGTTTCCTGGTGGAGTGACCCAATTCTTCATTCCTGAGGTGTCTAGGCCATTTGTAGTTCTGCCCAGATTGGGCTGTTGTAGTTTTCCATTGACCCTAATCACAAGGCATGGTAACACTAAGAGATGACCTAATGGATCTCCTGTATTCCCTGCATACTCTTCCTTGCCTCTGTTGTGAAGTAGTAGATTGATTTCATCTTGATAGTCCAAGTCGATCACCCCCACGAGCACTGTAAGTCCCTTCTTAGCCTGTCGACTTAAAGGTAGGAGGAGCCCAAAGTGTCCAGGTGGCAATCTCAATTCACAGTTTAATGGAATTGTGGTTGTGTTTCCTGGTGGCAGCGCTTCTCCCTCTGGAACTAAGACCTCCAAACCAGCAGAACATAATGTCATGGGAACAGGAAGGAAATATTTTGCTAGTGAAACACAAGGGGTGATGCCACTTCCTCTTCCACCCCTTGATTCCTGGACCCATGAATCCTGGCTATGGGAGAAATAGTACTATACATTGAACGCTGATTCAGAGCATACAGGGCCTTCTGGAGTTTCATAGTTTGAGGTCTTAGTTTTATGTTTGTAATCCATTTTGATTTGATTCTTATATGGAAAGAGATAGAAGTCTAGTGTCATTCTTTGCATATGGATATCCAGTTTTTCCAGCACGATTTATTGAAGAGACTAGCCTTTCCCCAAAGCATGTTCTTGGCACTTTTGTCAAAATGAGCTCACTGTAGATGTATAGTGTTTATCTCTGAGTTGTGATTGTGTTCCAGTGATCTATGTGTCTGTTTCTATGCCAGTACCATGCTGTTCTCGTTATTTTAGCGCTTTAGTATAAAGTCAGATAAAGTAATTTATCTAGTTTTGTTCTTTCTACTCAGGAGAGCTTTTGTTATTCTGGTTCCATACACATTTTAGAATTATTTTTTTCTATTTCAGTAAAGAATGCCATTCAGATTTTGATAGGGATTGCATTGAATCTGTGGATTGCTTTGGGTAGTATGAACATTTTAACAATATGGATTCTTCCAATCCATGAGCATGAAATATCTTTACATATTTTTGTGTCCTCTTCAATTTCTTGCATCAATGCTGTATTAGTTTGTTTTCACACTGCCAATAAAGACGTACTAGAGACTGGGCAATTTACAAAAGGAGGAGCTTCAATGGATTTACATTTCCACGTGGCTGGGGAGGCCTCACAATCATGGTGGAAGTTGGAAAGCATGTCTTACATGATGGCAGAGAAGAGAAGAGAGCTTGTGCAGGGAAACTCTCCTTTTTAAAACCATCGGGTCTCACTAGACTTATACACTATCAAGAGAACAGCACAGGAAAGACCTACCCTATGATTCAATTACCTCCCATCCAGTCCCTCCCACAACACCTGGGGATTCAAGATGAGATTTGAGTGGGGACACAGCCAAACCCTATCAAATGCTTATAGATTTCATTGTAGAGTTATTTTCACCTATTTGGTCAAGTTAATTCATAGATATTTTATTCATAGCTGTTGTAAATGGGATTGCATTTTTTATTTCTTTTTTAGATGGTTCACTGTTGGCATGTAGAAATACTACTTATTTTTGTTTGTTGATTTTGGATCCTGCAACTTAACTCAATTTGTTCATCAGATCTAATAGCTTTTTGGTGGATTTTATAGTTTTTTTTTTTTTTTTTTTTTTTTTTTTTTTTTCCAAATATAAGCTCATATCATCAGAAAACAAGGATAGTTTGACTTCTCCCTTTGGATTTCGGATGCTCTTTATTTCTTTCTCATGTCTGATTGCTCTAGCTAGGACTTCCAATACTATGTTGCAAAATAGTGGTGACGGTGGGCTTCCTTGTCATTTCCTAACCTTATGTGAAAGAATTTGTTTCTCCCCATTCAGTATGATACTAGCTGTGGGTCCGTTGTATATGGCTTTTATTATATTGAGGTATCTTTTTTCTATACCCAGTTATTTCAGGGTTTTAATCACAATGGGATATTGAATTGTATTAGTTTTCCAGCATAAATTGAAATGATCTTATAATTGTTGCTCTTTATTATGTTGATATGATGTATTACATTAACTGATTTGTATACACTGGACCGTTCTCCCATGCCCGGGATAAATCCTACTTGGTAATTATGGATGATCTTTTTAATATATTGTTGAAATTTGTTTGCTAGTATTTTTGAGGATATTTGCATTAATATTCATCAGTTATATTGGCCTATAGTTTTATTTCTTTGATATGTCTCTGTCTGGTTTTGGTATTAAGGTAATACAGTTTGGAAGTACTCTCTCCACCTTTATTTTTCAGAATAGATTGAGCAGGATTGTCATTAGTTTTTTAAATGTTTGGTAGCATTCAGTAGTGAAGCCATTAGGTCCTCACTTTTTCATTGCTGAGAGAAATTTTACTACCATTTCAATTACATTACTTGTTATTAGTCTGTTCAAGTTTTAGATTTCTTTCTGGTTCAATAATGGTAGGTTACGTATGTCTAAGAATTTATCAATTTCATGTAGATTTTCCAATTTCTTGTAATATAGGTCATGTAGTTGTTCATAGTATCCACTAATGATTATTTGAATTTCTGTAGCATCAGTAATGTCTTTTTTTCATCACTGACTTTAATTGGGTTTTCTCCTTTTTTTCTTAGCCTGGCTCAGGGTTCGTCAGTTTTGGTGAAGTTTTCAAAAAAACAACTTTTTTTGCTTTGTTGGTTTTTTGCGTTGTTTTCTTTATTTCAAATTCATTTATTTCTGCTCTGATTTTTATTTTTGTTCTTCTAATTTTAGGTTGGTTTGTCTTGCTTTTCTAGTTCTTTAACATGCATTGTTAGGTTATTTTATTTTTTTCTTCTTTTTTTGATGTAGGTACATATTGCCATAAACTGCTCTCATAGTACTGTTTTTGTTGTATTCCATAGGTTTGGGTATGTTGCGTTTCCATTATCATTTGTTTCAAGAAAATTTTCAATTTTCTTCTTATTTTATTTGTTGACTCACCTGTCATTCAGGAACATATTGTTTAATTTCTATGTATTTGTATAATTTTTGAAATTCCTTTTGTTATTGATTGTAGTTTTTATTCCATTGTGGTCAGAGAAGATGCTTGATATTATTTCAGTTTTTTGAATGTTTTAAGATTGGTTCTGTTACCTAATGTATTGTCATTCTTGTGAATGATCAATGTGCTGAAGGAAAAAAATATGTATTCTGCAGCCATTGGATAAAATGTTCTGAAAAGTTCTATTAGGTCTATTTGTTCTACAGTTACTATTAAGTTGAATATTTATTTGCTTATATTCTGTTTGGAGAATCTGCTAAAGAGTGAAAGTGGGATTTTGAAGTTTTTAGCTATTGTTGTATTGGGATCTATTTCTCTCTGCAGCTCTAATGGTATTGGCTTTATACATCTGGGTGTCTAAATGTTGGGCATATATATACTTAAAATTGCAATATCCCTTGCTGAATTGACCCCTTTATCATTATATAATGAATTATTTGTCTCTTACAGTCTTTGTCTTGAAGCTGTTTTGTCTGATATAAGTATAGTGACACCTGCTTTTTTTGTTTTCCGTATGCATGAAATATTTTTCTGTCCCTTTATTGTCAGTCTAGGTGTGTCTTTATAGGTGAAATGTGTTTCTTGTAAGAGAAAAATCAATTGATATTGTTTTTATATTTATTAAGCCAGTCTATGACTTTTAATTGGAGAGCTTAGTCCATTTAGGTTCAATGTTATTATTGATAAGTTAGAATCTACTCCTGCCATTTTCTTATTTGTTTTCTGGTTGTTTTTTGGTCTTCTCTTTCTTCTTCACTTCCTTTCTTCTTATTTTGCCAATGAGGATTTTCCCTAGTGGTATGATCTAATTTTCTGCTTTTTATTTGTGTATCTGTCATATGTCTTTTGGTTTTAGATTACCATGAGGCTTCAAAATACTCTCTTATATGCAACTATTTTTATCTGATAACAACTTAACACTGTTTGTGTAAGCAAACAAATGAACAAGCAAAAAAACCTAATAAAAGCTCTACATCTTTCCTTTATCCACTTTCTTTTTAATTTTTGTCTTTTCCATTTGTATCTTGCTGTACTGTTGATGTCTTTAAAAGTTGTTTTAGTTATTATTTTTGATTGGTTTATCATTTTTCTTTCTACTTAAGATAATACTAGTTTTCACGTCACAGTTACAGTGTTGTAATAGTCTGTGTTTTTCTGTGTACTTACTATTACATGTGAATTTTGTACTTTCAGATGATTTCTTCTTGATCAGTAATGTCCTCCTTTTCCTTCTGACTTAAATACTTCCTTTAGGATTTCTTGTACAATAGGTCTAGTTTTGATGAAATCCATCAACATTTGATTGTTTGAAGAGTCTGTTCCTTCTTTACATTTTAAAGATATTTTATGAGATGTATTATTCTAGTGTAAAAGCTTTTTTGTTGTTGTTTTTTCATTCAGTACTTTAAATATCTCATGTCTCTCTCTCCTGGTCTGTAAGGTTTCCACTGAAAATTCTACTACCCAGTTGTATTGGAGTTCCATTGTATGTTATTTTTTTCTTTTGCTGCTTTTAGAATCCTTTCTTTAAACTTGACCTCTGGGAGTTTGATTATTAAATGCCCTGAGATAGTCTTTGGGCTAAATCTGCTTGGTATTCTATAACCTTCTTGTACTTAGATATTAATGTTTTTCTCTAGATTTCGCGAGTTCTCTGCTATAACTCCAATTAAATACACTTTATACCCCATCTCTTTTCCTGCTTTCTTTTTAAGGACAACTCTTAGATTTTTCCTTTTGAGTATATTTTCTAGATCCTGTTTGGCCCAAACAAATAGAGTCACTTTCTCTTTTCTGAGCTGTCTTGAGCTGGGGTGACAAATGCACACCTATGGCCTTCACCACTGGGTCTGCACTGGGTCAGACCTAAAGCCAGCAGAGCACTGGGTCTGACCCAAGGCCCACTGTAACCATTACTCAGCTGCAGCTTATGTTCACTGAAAGTCCTGGATCTCTACAATTAACACATGACAAAGCCAATCAGGCTTGTGATTTTCCATTCAGGGTTGTGAGTTCCATCGTGCTCTGAAAGGGTCTAGAGCGGCTGTTTGGGAGCAAGGGACTAAAGAAGGCTACCTGGTGTTCTATTGTACTGAAGCTGAGCTGGCAGTCAAACCAGAAGATGCAGTTTTCCCGGCTCTTCTCTAAGCTTTCCACAGGCAGAGGAGCCTCGCTGCATGTCCACCACCACCACAGGCCCACAGACAGTACTGCCAGGCTACCGCCAATGTTCACTTAAGGTCAAACGGTTTTTTTAGTCAGCTGATGGTGATTGCTGCCTGGCCTGGGACTCATCTTTCAGGCAGTGGGCTCCACTCTGGCACAGGGGAAGCCCAGAAATGTCACCCAAAAGCCAATGCCTGGAATAGATCACCCCAACTGCCCACATAGTGCCCTCCCCCACCCCATGGCCAACCTGGTACCTAAGATGCAAAAGGAAGTCCCCTTTATGTTTCCCTATGCAGTTCTCAGTGGGATGGAATCTCTAACTACAGCTGCCACAGCTGGGGAAGGTACTGAGTCTCTCCTGAAGCCAGTAAGTCTGAGAGGCTCACCCAAGGCCCATGGTGTACTATCTGAGTATTACTGCTGGTTATTCAGGGCTCAGTGGCTCATTAGTCGACAAGTGATGTTTTCTTGCCTGGACTGGATCTTTTCCTTCAAGGAAGTGGGTTCTCTTCCGGTCCAGGACGTGCCTAGAAATGTCATCCTGGAGCTAGGGCCTGGAAAAGGGACATCACACATTTGATTGCTGCCCTATCCTACTGTGGCTCAACTGGTATCCAAGATACATGACAATATAGTTTTTACTCTTTCCTCTTCCCTCCTCAAGTAGAATAAAGGGGACACTATTGGAGCCAAAAACTGTGCTATCTTTGGTTGGGGAAGGGATGGTACAATCACTTTCTTAGTTGCTTTGGCTGGTGTCTCACTAGGTCACCTTTCCCAAAGTTTCCCGGCTCTGAGTCTAGTCCTACACTGTGACTTCTCTAGTAGTTGTAGTCCTTGTGGCCTAGACTACCTTTCATGTTTCTTTAGAGACACACAGCACTCTAGCCTGTGGTGACAAGGCTTGCCAAAAGTAAAGTTCCAATAAATGGGATGAGTGATTCCCCTCTGGTTAAGACTGGTTGGAATACTTTCTCCATGGTGAACATCAGCTGAATTCATCCCAGCTTTGCATTCTACTGTGATGAGGCAGCACTTAGTTCAGCACAATGTCTCACAATTAGCTTTAGTGTCCTACCAAGCCCACAGACTTTCTCTTCAAGCCACATGGCCAACACTGGGAGATGTGGAAAGAGTGGCATTAGCAATTCGACCCTGTCTTTTCCCTGGGTCACTGAAGACCCTATTCAGTGCTTCTTTCAGTCATATGAAGTTAAAACCAGGTACTGTGAGAGACCACTTAAATTTTATTCTTACGAAGGTGCTATTTTTGTTGTTGTCAAATTTGGTGTTCTTGTGTAAAGATGATCAGTGGAGCCTTCTATTTGGTCATCATAATCTGCCTCTCTCTGAATCTATAAATTTTTGTGTCTATAAAGACATTATGTGTATTTTAGTACTGAATGTTTAAAAACCAGACATCTAAAGAGTTATTTAGATGTGAAACAAAAAAAAAAAACTTATAAGATGTTATTGTTTAACGTAAAAAACTAAGTTAAAGTTGAGCAAATGTCTAATTTATGTGAGTTAAAATTATTGTGCCAATATTTTACCAGTACACATTCACTTTATATCTCTGTGTCACATTTTGGTAATTCTTGTAATATTTAAAACTTTTTATTATTATTATATTTTATGATGGCCTGTAATCAGTGATCTTTGATGTTACTATTGTAATTGTTTGGGGGGCCATAAACCACCCCCAAACAAGATGCTGCATTTAATTGATAAACATTGTGTGTGTTATGAACACTCCACTGACTGGCTGTACCCTATCTCTGTACCTGTCCTCAGGCATCCCTATTTTCTGAGTCACAGCAATATTGAAATGAGGCCACTTAATAACCCTACAGTGGCCTGAATATATTCAGCTGAAAGAAATATTTGCACATCTCTCACTTTAAGTCAAAAGCTGGAAATATTTAGGAGCAGTAAAGAAGACATGGCTAGAAGTCAAGATTGGCCAAAAGCTGGGCCTCTTTTGCAGTTAGCCAAGAAGTGAAGACAAAGCAAAAGGTCCTGATGGAAATCTAAAGCGCTTTCCACTGACTAAACAAATGATAGGAAAGTGAAATAGCCTTATCGTTGATACGGAGAAAGCTTTAGTGGTCTGGATAGAAGATTAAACCAACCACAACATTCCCTTAAACCCAAGCCTAATCCAGAGCATGGCTTTAAATCTCTTTACTTCTATGAAGACTGAGAGAGGTAAGGGAGCTGCAGAAGAAAAGTTTAAACTGGCAGAGGTTGGATTAAGATGTTTAAAAAAGAAGCCATCTCCAAAACATAAAAGTGCAAGATGAAGCAGGAAGGATTTTGTGTAAAAGCTGCATGTTCTCCAGAAGATCTAGCTAAGATAAATGATAAATACAGTTGAAGTAAACAACAGATTTTCAAAGTAGACAAAACAGCCTTATATTGATTAAAAAATGCTACCTAGTACTTTTATAGTTAGGCTAGAAGCTAATATCCAGCTTTAAAGCTTCAAAGCACAGGCTGACTTTCTCGTTATGAACTAATGCAGCTGGGGACTTTCAGGTAACATCAATGCTCATTTACCATTTTAAAAAACTTAGGACCTTTGAGAATTATGCTAAATTGACTCTGCCTGTGCTCTATAAATGGAACAATGAAGCCCTGATGACAGCACATCTGTTTACAGCACGGTTCACTGAATATTTTGAGGCCACTGTTGACACCCTCTTCTCAGAAAACAAAGACTCCTTTCAAAATGTTGCTTCTCATTGTCAATGCACCTGGTCACCCAAGAGCTCTGATGGAGATGTACAGAGTGTAATGTTGCTTTGATTCCTACTAAAACAATATTCATTTTGGAGACAATAGATCAAAGAGTTATTTTCACTTTCAAGTCCTTTTTAAACTTTTATTTCAGCTTGAGGGGTACAGGTACAGGTGTGTTACATAGGTAAATGGTATCACAAGAGTTTGTTGTCCACATTATTTTGCCACCCAGGTAATAAGTATAGTATAAGACAGGTAGTTTTTTAATCCTCACCCTACTCCTTCCCTCCACCATCAAGTAGGGTATCAGTGTCCTTTGTTCCTTTCTTTGTGTCCATATGTATTCAGTGTTTAGCTCCCAATTATAAGTGAGAACATGTGGTATTTGATTTTCTGTTTACATGCTAGTTCACTTAAGATAATGAACTCCAGCTTCATCGACATATCTGCAAAAGACACAATCTCATTCTTTTTATCACTGTATAGTATTCCATGGTGTACATTTAGTACATTTCCTTTATTCATGTGTGTGTTATGAACACTCCACTGACTGACTGTACCCTGTCTCTGTACCTGTCCTCAGGCATCCTATTTTCTGAGTCACAGCAATATTCAGTCCACCTTTCATGGGCATTTAGACTGATTCCATATTTTTGTTATTTTAAATGTTGCTACAATAAACGTACATGTACATGTGTTTTTATGGCAGAACAACATATTCCTTTGAGTATATAACTAATAAGACAATTGCTGGGTTGAATGGCAATTCTCCTTTGAGCTCTTTGAGAAATTGCCAAACAGCTTTCCACAATAGCTGAACTAATTTACATTCCCATCAGCAGTGCATAAACATTTCCTTTTCTTCACCACCTCACCAGCCTCTATTATTTTTGACTTCTTAATAATAGCCATTCTGATTGATGTAAAATGATATCCCATTGTGGTTTTAATGGGCATTTCTTTAAAGATTAGTGATGTTGAGCATTTTTGATATGCTGATTTGCCATATGTATGTCTTTTGTGTTTGAGTAGTGTCTGTTCATATGTTTTGCCCACTTTCTAATGGGGCTGCTTGTTTTTTACTTGTTGAATTGTTTAAGTTCCTTATGTATTCTGGATATTAGACCTTTGTCAGATGCATAGTTTACAAGTATATTCTCCCATTCTTTAGATTGTCTGTTTAATCTCTTGATAGTTTCTTTTGCTGTGTGGAAGCTCTCTAGTTTAATTAAGTTTCATTTTTCAATTTTTGTTGTTTTTACAATTGCTTTTGGAATCATCATCACAAAATATCAGGTCCTATGTCTGGAATGGTATTGCCTAGGTTATTTTTCAATTTCTTTATAGTTTTAGGTTTTACACTTAGATCTTCAATCCAACTTGGGTTAATTTTTGTACATAGTGTAAGGAAGGGGTCCAGTTTCACTCTTATGCACAGGCTAGCCAGTTATTCCAGCACCATTTATAAAGTAGAAATTCCTCTTCCTAATGCTTTTTTTTTTTTTGTCAACCTTGTTGACTATCAGATGGTTGTAGGTATGTGGCATTATTTCTGAACTCTGTATTCTGTTTCCTTGGTCTATGTGTCTTTTTTAACCAAATACTGTGCATGCTGTTTTGTTTACTATAACATCATAGTATAGTTTGATATTAGGTTACATGACACCTCCAGCTCTTTTCCTTTTGTTTATAATTGCTTTGGCAATTCAAGTTCTCTTTGGGCTCCATGTGAATTTTAAAAATCTTTTTTTTCTAATTCTGCAAAGAATGTCATGGGTAGTTTGACAGAACTAGCATTGAATTTGCAAATTACTTTGGGCAGTATGGGTATTATGGGTATTTTAACAAAGTTGACTCTTGTTATCAATAAACATGCAAAGGTTTTTTCATTTGTTTGTGTCACCTCTGATTTATTTGAGTAGAGTTATGTAATTCTCATTTTAGAGATCTTTTTCCTCCCTGGTTAGCTATATACCTAGAAATGTTTTCTTCTTGTGGCTATTGTGAATGGAATTGTGTTCTTGATTTGGCATTCAGCTTAGATATGGTTGGTGTATAGAATTGCTAGGATTTGCGTACATTGATTTTGCATCCTGAAACTTTGCTGAAGTTGTTTATCATATCAAAGAGCTTAGTCTCTTAATAGATTTTTAAGAACTTGCTTTATGAATCTTCATTCTCCTGTGTTGGCTGCATATATATTTAGGGCAGTTTGTCTTTTTGTTGAATTGAATGTTTTGTTGTTATGTAATGTCCGTTTTTTGAATTTTGTTGCTTTAAAGTATCTTTTATCTGAAATTAGCATAGCAAATATGTGTGGAATATATTCTGTCATCGTGTTTTTAGTTGGTTATTATGTAAACTTGTTAGTGTAGTTGCTTTCTTGTGTCAAGAATTTAGATTTTTCCAAATATAAGATCAAATAATCAGCAAACAAGGATTATTTGACTTCTTTGTTTCCAATTTGCATATGCTTTTTGTCTTTCTCTTGCCTAATTGCTCTGGCTAGGGCTTCCAGTACTAAGTGGAATAACAGTGATGACAGTGGGCATCCTGGTCATGTTCCAGATCTCAGAGATGTTAAAAGAAAAACTTCAACCAAGTTAAATTTAAAAGAGTTTAAATGAACAATGAAAAATTTAAAAGAGTTTAAATGAACAATGAACAATTGACAAATTGGGCATCCTCTAGAATCACAGGAGATTCAGAGAGACTCCAGGAGTGCTTCATGGTCAGAACAAATTTATAGACAAGAAAATAAGGTGAGATGCAGAAATGGAAAGTGAGGTACAGAAACAGCTGTATTGGTTACAGCTCGGCTTTTGCCTTATTGGAGCACAGTTTGAACACTCAGCTGTGTATGACTGGTTGAAGTATCTCTGCTGGGACCGGCCAAGACTCAGTGATTGTTACAGGTGCATACTCCTAAGTTATGTCTTTAATCTTGTCTACCTATTATGTTAGGTTGCAGTTCAGACACAGTAACTCAAATATAGAAATGCAACATCCTTCTCAGGCCATATTTAGTTTGCTTTAACAGAGAAAGGGCTTTCAGTTTTTCCTCATTCAGCTATGGGTCTGTCATGTATGGCTTTTATTATGTTTGGGTATGCTCTTTCCATCCCCAGCTTTTGGAGGGTTTTTATCACGAAGAGATGTTGAATTTTATCAAATACTTTTTCACTATCAATTTAAATAATCATATGGTTTTAAATCTTCATTCCATAGATATGATGTATCACACTGATTGATTTGCATATGTTGAACCATTCTTGCTTCCCAGAAATAAATCTCACTTGGTTATAATGAAGGATCTTTCTAATGTGTTGTTGAATTCTGTTCACTTTTAGTTGGTTGAGAATTCTTGCGTCAATATTCATCATATCTGATGAACCTGTGGTTTATTTTATTATTTGTCTTTGATTGTTTTGGTATCAACATAATACTGGCCTTGTAGAATGAAGCTGAAAGTATTGCTTTATATTCTAGGTTCAGAGTAGGTTGAGTAGCATTGGTATTAGTTCGTCTTTAAATGTTTCATATAATTCAGCAGTGAAGCCATCAGGTCCCAGGTTTTATTTACTGCAAGCCTTTTTATTATAGCTTTGATCTTATTACTTGTTATTGGTCATTTCAGGTTTCAAATTTCTTCCTGGTTCAATCTTAGTAAGTTGTATGTGTCTAAGAATATGTCCATGTCTTCTAGATTTTCCAATTTACTGGCATGTAGTTCCTCATAGTTGCCACTAATGATCCTTTGAATTTCTGCAGTATCAATAGTAATGTCTTTTTTAGATTTCTGATTTTATTTGTTTGTATTTTCTCTTCTTATTGTTAGTCTGGCTAAAAGCTTTTCGATTTTAACTTTTCAGGAAAACAACGTTGGCTTCATTGGTCTTGCAGTATTGTTTTCTTCATTTCAAATTCATTTATTTCTGTTCCAATCTTTTTTTTTTCATCTACTACTTTTGTGTTTGATTTGCCCTTGCTTTTCTAATACTTTCAGATGCATTATTAGATTGTTTATTTATTAAAATTTTTATCTTTTTTGACGTAGGCTCTTTTAGCTATAAACTTCTCTCTGAGTGCTACTTTGGCTGTATCTCATAAATTGTGGTATAGTGTGTTTCCATTATCATTTGTTTCATAAAAATTTCAATTTTTAAAAAATTTCTTTATTGACCCACTGGTTATTAAAGACCATTTTGTTTAATTTCCATATACTTGTATAAGTGCCAAAATTCCTATTATTGTTAATTTCGAATTTTATTATATTGTGGTCAGAGATGCTTGACATTATTTCATTTTTTTGAATGTTTTAAGACTTTTTTGTGGCCTAATGTATGGTCTATACTTCAAAATGATCTATGTGCTGAGAAAAAAAAATGCATATTCTATACCCATTGGATAAAATGTTCTATAAATATAAATTAGCTCTATTTGTTCTATAGTGCCAATTAAGTCTGATGTTTGTTAGTTGACTTTCTTTCTGGAAAATCTCTACAATACTAAAAGTAGGATGTTGAAATACCCAGCTATTACTGTGACCTCTTTCTTTAGCTCTAATATTTCCTTTATCTATTTCGGTGCTCCAGTGTTGGGTGCATATCTATTTTAAATGTTCATATTCTCTTGATGAATTGACCCTTTATCATTGTATAATGACCTTCTTTGTCTCTTCTCATAGTTGTTTTCCCTTCTCATAGTCTTCAAAGCTATTTTATCTGATATAACTATAGCAATTCCTGCTCTTTTGTTGTTTTCATTGGCATGGAATATATTTCTTCATCCTTTTATTTTTATTCTATTTGTGACTTTATGGGTAGAGTGTGTTTTTTGTAGGTGACAGATGAATGGGTTTAGTTTGTTTCAGCCATTCAGCCAGCGTATGTCTTTTGGTTAGGCTGTTTATTCCATTTATACCCAATATTTTTATTAATAAGTAAGGATTTATTTCTGCCATTTCATTCATTGTTTTCTGATTCTTTTTCTTCTCTTTTTCCTTTCTTTCATTTCCCTCTTTCTCCAGAAAAGATGATTTTCTCTGATGAAATAATTTAATTTCTTGCTCTGTGTGTGTGTGTGTGTGTGTGTGTGTGTGTGTGTGTGTGTTTCATTGTATCTTCTTTGGTTTGAAGTTACCATGAGGCTTCCAAATACTATCTTATAACCCATCATTTTAACCTGACACTATTTGCATAAACAAATAAACAAAGAAGAAAAAGAAAATCAATAAAACCTCACCTTAACTACTATAAGCTAGTATAAGGCCAAGAGGTCATTCTTGTTAGGAATTTGTAATGTTAATGATGGTTACACCTATTCTTGTGGTGCCAGAAGCCCTTGAGCATGTTCCTCTACATGTTGTGTGTTATTCATGCAAATAAAGAAGTTTGCAAAGTGAAGAAATTGCAAAAGTTCTTTTATAACTTCCTTCACAGAGCAGTTTACATTTGTTTAGGTCTATATAAAAATATATGGAGGGGCGATGGTACAGGCCCACTGGGGAATGTTGGTGTTGTACCGAGTTTAAGAATGAGCAATGTCACCATTAATCAGATCCCCAGTATTGGGGCTGCCTTATATTGAGGTAGAACTAGTTTGAAAAAAAAAAAAAAAATGAAGGAATTACTTATCTTTTCACTTGATAAACCTTTCCAAGGTTTTATTTGGGATCGTTGGATCCAACTTAAGATGCCAGGAACTTTGATAGCTGTTGGGTTCTGTGAAGGGAGAGCAGATGTGTATGTCATCTATAAACTATGGAAGTTGTCCCCCTTTAAGAGATATCATCATTAGGTTGAAATTGTCCCCCTTCAAGACATATTCTTGTTAGATTTTTTTTTTTTTTTTTTTTTTTTTTTTTTTTTTTTTTTTTTTTTTTTTTTTTTTTTTTTTTTTTTTTTTTTGCTAGGGCTTGTCTGAATAAGTGTGGGCTGTCTCTAGAGTCCTGTCATAGAACCATCAGCTTTTTCAGGAGAAATGTGGCTATTGGGGGAAAAATAATTTTGGAGGTTGATTAAATATTAAGCAAGTACCAATTTTGGAAAGTATTCCTAATCAAAACTGTCATGAGGCTTTTGAACATTGCCAGGAGCAGGTGGGAGAACAAAAACTGGATCTATAAGCAATGTAATAGGGTTTGAATATTTTGAGGGAGAGGGTGACACTTGCCCCCATTTTCTGGCAGGATTTGGAAAATAAGTTGCCCAAAGAAAAAGTTCAGCACAAAGTACATGGCCCTTGTATTTAAAAGGAAATTTATAGTTCTATCCGCCACTTCCAGATTTGCCCCTGGCTCTATTCCTTTAATTATGATGTCTGATTTGGAAGCTGACTAGAACAGAGGGCCCCTTTAGCTCAAGGCCATTACTGGATGGGGGTCCAACCAGGAAGACATTTGGCTTCCTATGTGGGGCTATGTGAGGTTTTTCCCCATTTTGACAATTCTTTCTCCCATGGCCCAGTCTTCTACAATAACAACAATTACCTGGAAGAGTGTCCTTAGGGCACTCTGGAGGCAGCTGGTAGGATTGTAAGGCAGCCAATAGTTGAGCCTGCCTCTTGTGCTTGCATTTCTTTCTCTCCTCAGCCCTGACCTCTTCATCCTGATCAGGGTTATAGAAGACTGAGGCAACTAATTTGAGGATTTCTGGCATAGGGGCACTGAGTCCCAAGGCTGACTTTTGTAACTTTTCCTAATATTTGGGGTGGCTTTGGTAAATAAATGATCCTTTAGGACTACTTGTTCCTTAGGGGATTCTGGGTTTAAGTCGATGTTCTTAATAAGGGTTTCCTGTAGCTTTATGATAAAGGCTATGACATTTTCATTTGTTCCTTCTTCTGGAAGCTTCGTCCTAGAGGGGCACCTGCCAGAGGCTATCCAGAGTTCTTCTGTATGAGGTGCCTGTCAGTCCCTACTGGGAGGTGTCTCCCAAACAGGAGACACGGGTGCCAGGGACCCACTTGAGGAGGCAGTCTGACTCTTAGCAGAGCTCGAATGCTATGCTGGGAGATCTGCTGCTCTTTTCAGAGCTGTCAGGCAGGGACGTATAAGTCTGATGAAGCCACCCCCCTTCCCCCAGGTGTTCTGTCCCAGGGAGATGGGAGTTTTATCTACAAGCCCCTGACTGGGGCTGCTGCCTTTTTTTTTTCAGAGATGCCCTGCCCAGAAAGGAGGAATCTAGAGAAGCAGTCTGGTCACAGCAGCCTTGCTGAGCTGCAGCGGACTCTGCCCAGTTTGAACTTCCCAGAGGCTTTGTTTACACTGTGAGGGTAAAGCTGCCTACTCAAGCCTCAGCGATGGCAGACACCACTCCCCCAACCAAGCTCGAACATCCCAGGTCAACCTCAGATGGCTGTGCTGGCAGTGAGAATTTCAAGCCAGTGGATGTTAACTTGCTGGACTCTGTGGGGATGGGACCTGCCAAGACAGATCACTTGGCTCCCTGGCTTCAGCACCCTTTCCAGGGAAATGAATGGTTCTGTCTCGCTGGCATTCTAGGTGCCATTGGGATATGAAAATAAACTGCAGCTACCTCGCTGTGGCCAGTTTTGTGCTTGAAACCCAGGGCCCTGGTGGCGTAAGCACAGTAGGGAATCTTCTGGTCTGCGGGTTGTAAAGAACATGAGAAAAGCACAGTATCTGGGCCAGAGTGCACCGTTCCTCATAGGACAGTCCCTCACAGCTTCCCTTGGCTGGGGGAGGGAATTCCCAGACCCTTCGCACTTCCTGGGTGAGGTAATGCCCCACTCTGCTTCAGCTCACCCTTCGTGGGCTGCACCCACTGTTCAACCAGTCCCAGTGAGATGAACTGGGTACCTCCACTAGAAATGAAGAAATAACTCGTCTTCTCCATCGATCTCTCTGGGAGCTGCAGACCAGAGCTGTTCGTATTTGTCCAGCAATCTTTGCTGCTCTGCACCCTCCTCTGGTGATACCCAGGCATACAGGGTCTATAGTGGACCTCCAGCAAACTCCAGCAGACTTGCAGCAGAGGGACCTGATTGTTAAAAGAAAAACCAACAAACAGAAAGAAAAAGCATCAGCAGCAAAAAGGACATCCACTCAGAGACCCCATCCAAAGTTCACCAACATCAAAGACCAAAGGTAGATAAATCCACAAAAATGAGGAGAAACCAGTGAAAAAAGGCTTAAAATTCCCAAAACTAGAACATCTCTTCTCCTCCAAAGGCTTACAACTCCTCACAGGTTAGGGCACAAAACTGGACAGAGAATGCATTTGACGAATTGACAGAGGTGGGCTTCAGAAAGTGGGTAATAACAAACTCCCCCATACTAAAGAAGCATGTTCTAACCCAATGCAAGGTGGTTAAGAACCTCGAAAAAAGGTTAGATTAATCGCTAACCAGAATAACCAGTTTAGAGAAGAACATAAATGACCTGAAGGAGCTGAAAAACACAGCACAAGAACTTCATGAAGCATACACAAATATCCATAGCCAAATCTATCAAGCAGATAAAAGGATATCAGAGATTGTAGATCAACTTAATGAAATAAAGTGAGAAGAAAGGATTAGAGAAAAAAGAATGAAAAGGAAAGAACAAGGCCTCCAAGAAATATGGGACTGTGTGAAAACACCAAATCTGCATTTGTTTGGTGTACCTGACAGTGACGGAGAGAATGGAACCAAGTTGGAAAACACTCTTCAGGATATTATCCAGGAGAACTTCCCCAACCTAGCAAGATAGGCCAACATTCAAATTCAGGAAACACAGAGAACACCACTAAGATACTCCTCGAGAAGAGCAACCCCAAGACACATAGTCATCAGATTCGCCATAGTTGAAATGAAGGGAAACATGTTAAGGGCAGCCAGAGAAAAAGATCAGGGTACCCACAAAGGGAAGCCCATCAGACTAACAGTGGATCTGTCTGCAGAAACCCTACAAGCCAGAAGAGAGTGGGGGCCAATATTCAGCATTCTTAAATAAAAGAATTTTCAACCCAGAATTTATATTCAGCCAAACTAAGTTTCATCAAAAGAAATAAAATCCTTTAAAGACAAACAATTGCTGAGAGATTTTGTCACCACCATTCCTGCCTTACAAGAGCTCCTGAAGGAAACACTAAACATGGAAAGGAACAACTAATACCAGCAACTGCAAAAACTTACCAAATTGTAAAGACCATTGACACTATGAAGAAACTGCATAAACTAATGGGAAAAATAACCTGCTATCATAATAGTGACAGGATCAAATTGACACATAATAATAGTAACCTTAAATGTAAATGGGTTAAATGCTCCAATTAAAAGGCACAGACTGACAAATTAGACAAGGAGTCAAGATCCATCGGTGTGCTGTATTCAGGAGATCCATCTCATATGCAATGAAACACATAGGCTCAAAATAAAGGGATGGAGGAAGATTTTCCAAGCAAATGGAAAGCAAAAAAACAGCAAGGGTTGCAATCCTAGTCTCTGATATAGCAGACTTTAAACCAACAAAGATCAAAAGAGACAAAGAAGGGCATTACATAATGGTAAAGGGATCAATCCAACAAGAAGAGCTAACTATCTTAAATATATATGCACCCAATAAAGGAGCACTCGCATTCATAAAACAAGTTCTTAGAGACTGACAAAGAGATTTAGACTCCCACACAATAGTAGTGGGAGACTTTAATATCCCTCTGTCAATATTAGACAGATCAACAAGACAGAAAACTAACAAGGATATTCAGGACTTGAACTCAGCTCTGGACCAAGCAAACCTAAGAGACATCTACAGAACTCTCCACCCCAAATAAACAGAATATACATTCTTCTCAGCACCACATCACACTTATTCTAAAACGGACCACATAGTTGGAAGCAAAACACTCCTCAGCAAATAAAAAAAAAAAACAGAAATCATAATAAGCAGTCTCTTAGAGCACAGTGCAACCAAATTAGAACTCAGGATTAAGAAACTCACTCAAAACCACACAACTACATGGAAACTGAACAATCTGCTCCTGAATGACTACTGGGTAAATAACAAAATGAAGGCAGAAACAAAGATGTTCTTTGAAACCAATGAGAACAAAGACACAACATACCAGAATCTCTGAGACACATTTAAAGCAGTGTTTAGAGGGAAATTTATGGCACTAAATTCCCACAGGAGAAAGTAAGATACAAAATTGACACCCTAATAGTACAATTAAAAGAACTAGAGAAACAAGAGCAAACGAATTCAAAAGCTAGCAGAAGACAAGAAATAACTAAGATCAGAGAAGAACTGAAGGAGATAGAGACAAGAAAAACACTTCAAAAAATCAATGAATATGGGAGCTGTTTTTTTGAAAAAATCAACAAAAAAAGATAGCCTCTAGCCAGATTAATAAAGAAGAAGAGAGAGAAGAATCAAATGGACACAAAAAATGATAAAGGGGATATCACCACCAATCCCACAGAAATACAAAATACCATCAGATAATACTATAAACACCTCTACACAAATAAACTAGAAAGTCTAGAAGAAAGAAAAATTCCTGGACACACACACTCTCCCAAGTCTAAACCAGGAAGAAGTCAAATCCCTGAATAGACCAATAGCAAGTTCTGAAATAGAGGCAGTAACTAATAGCCTACCAACCAAAAAAAGTCCAGGACCAGACAGATTCACAGCCGAATTCCACAAGAACTACAAAGAGGAGCTAGTACCATTCCTTCTGAAAGTATTCCAAACAATAGAAAAAGAGGAAATCCTCCCTGACTCATTTTATAAGGCCAGCATCATCCGGATACCAAAACCTGGCCGAGACACAACAAAAAAGAAAATCCAGGCCAATATTTCTGATGAATATCAATGCAAAAATCCTCAATAACATATTGGCAAACTGAATCCAGCAGCACATCAAAAAATTTATACACCATGATCAAGTTGGCTTCATACCTGGGATGCAAGCCAGGTTCAAAATATGCAAATCAATAAACGTAATCCATCACATAAGCAAAACAAAGACAAAAAACACATGATTATCTCAATAGATACAGAAAAGGCCTTGGACAAAATTCACACTCCATGCTAAAATCTCTCAATAAACTAGATATTGATGGAACATATCTCAAAATAATAACAGCTATTTATGACAAACCCACAGCCAATATCATACTATGTGGGAAAAAGCTAGAAGCATTCCCTTTGAAAACTGGCACAAGACAGGGATGCCCTCTCTCTCTCACCACTCCTGTTCAACATAGTATCGGAAGTTCTGGCCAGGGCAATCAGGCAAGAGAAAGAAATAAAGGGTATTCAAATAGGAAAAGAGGAAGTCAAAATGTCTCTGTTTGCAGATGACATGATTTTATATTTAGAAAACCCCATTGTCTCAGCCCAAAATCTTCTTAAGCTGATAAGCAACTTCAGCAAAGTCTCAGGATACAAAATCAATGTGCAAAAATCACAAGCATTCCTATACACCAAGAACAGACAAACAGAGAAATCATAAGTGAACTCCCATTCATAATTGCTGCAAAGAGAATACAGCTTACAAGGGATGTGAAGGACCTCTTCAAGGAGAACTACAAACCACTGCTCAAGGAAATAAGAGAGGACACAAATAAATGGGAAAATATTCCATGCTCATAGATAGGAAAAATCAATATTGTGAAAATGGCCATACTGCCCAAAGTAATTTATAGATTCAATGCTAAACCCATCAAGCTACAATTGACTTTCTTCACAGAATTAGAAAAAACTACTTTAAATTTCATATGGAACCAAAAAAGAGCCCACATTGTCAAGACAATCCTAAGCAAAAAGAACAAAGCTGGAGACATCATGCTTCCTGACTTCAAACCACACTACAAGGCGCAGTAACCAAAACAGCACGGTACTGGTACCAAAACAGAGATATAGACCAATGGAACAGAACAGAGGCCTCAGAAATAACAACACACGGGGGGGCGGAGCAAGATGGCCAAATAGGAACAGCTCCAGTCTCCAACTCCCAGCGCGAGCGACACAGAAGACCGGTGATTTCTGCATTTTCAACTGAGGTACTGGGTTCATCTCACTAGGGAGTGCCAGACAATCGGTGCTGGTCAGCTGCTGCAGCCCGACCAGTGAGAGCTGAAGCAGGGTGAGGCATCGCCTCACCTGGGAAGCGCAAGGGGAAAGGGAATCCCTTTTCCTAGCCAGGGGAACAGAGACACACAACACCTGGAAAATCGGGTAACACCCACCCCAATACTGCGCTTTAAGCAAACAGGCACACCTGGAGATAATATCCCACACCTGGCCGGGAGGGTCCCACGCCCAGGGAGCCTCCCTCATTGCAAGCAAAGCAGTCTGCGATATCGCAGCAAAGCAGCAGGGAGGCTGGGGGAGGGGCGCCCGCCATTGCTGAGGCTTAAGTAGGTAAACAAAGCCGCTGGGAAGCTCGAAATGGGTGGAGCTCACAGCAGCTCAAGGAAACCTGCCTGTCTCTGTAGACTCCACCTCTGGGGACAGGGCACAGATAACAACAAAAGTAGCAGAAACCTCTGCAGATGCAAACGACTCTGTCTGACAGCTTTGAAGAGAGCAGTGGATCTCCCAACACGGAGGTTGAGATCTGAGAAGGGACAGACTGCCTGCTCAAGTGGGTCCCTGACCCCTGAGTAGCCTAACTGGGAGACATCCCCCACTAGGGGCAGTCTGACATCCCACACCTCACAGTGTGGAGTACACCCCTGAGAGGAAGCCTCCAAAGCAAGAATCAGACAGGTACACTCGCTGTTCAGCAATATTCTATCTTCTGCAGCCTCTGCTGCTGATACCCAGGCAAACAGGGTCTGGAGTGGACCTCAAGCAATCTCCAACAGACCTACAGCTGAGGGTCCTGACTGTTAGAAGGAAAACTATCAAACAGGAAGGACACCTACACCAAAAACCCCATCAGTACGTCACCATCATCAAAGACCAGAGGCAGATAAAACCACAAAGATGGGGAAAAAGCAGGGCAGAAAAGCTGGAAATTCAAAAAATAAGAGCGCATCTCCCCCGGCAAAGGAGCGCAGCTCATCGCCAGCAACGGATCAAAGCTGGACGGAGAATGACTTTGACGAGATGAGAGAAGAAGGCTTCAGTCCATCAAACTTCTCAGAGCTAAAGGAGGAATTACGTACCCAGCGCAAAGAAACTAAAAATCTTGAAAAAAAAGTGGAAGAATTGATGGCTAGAGTAATTAATGCAGAGAAGGTCCTAAACGAAATGAAAGAGATGAAAACCATGACACGAGAAATACGTGACAAATGCACAAGCTTCAGTAACCGACTCGATCCACTGGAAGAAAGAGTATCAGCGATTGAGGATCAAATGAATGAAATGAAGCGAGAAGAGAAACCAAAAGAAAAAAGAAGACAAAGAAATGAACAAAGCCTGCAAGAAGTATGGGATTATGTAAAAAGACCAAATCTACGTCTGATTGGGGTGCCTGAAAGTGAGGGGGGAAATGGAACCAAGTTGGAAAACACTCTTCAGGATATCATCCAGGAGAACTTCCCCAACCTAGTAGGGCAGGCCAACATTCAAATCCAGGAAATACAGAGAATGCCACAAAGATACTCCTCGAGAAGAGCAACTCCAAGACACATAATTGCCAGATTCACCAAAGTTGAAATGAAGGAAAAAATCTTAAGGGCAGCCAGAGAGAAAGGTCGGGTTACCCACAAAGGGAAGCCCATCAGACTAACAGCAGATCTCTCCGCAGAAACTCTCCAAGCCAGAAGAGAGTGGGGGCCAATATTCAACATTCTTAAAGAAAAGAATTTTAAACCCAGAATTTCATATCCAGCCAAACTAAGTTTCATAAGTGAAGGAGAAATAAAATCCTTTACAGATAAGCAAATGCTTAGAGATTTTGTCACCACTAGGCCTGCCTTACAGGAGACCCTGAAGGAAGTACTAAACATGGAAAGGAACAACCGGTACCAGCCATTGCAAAAACATGCCAAAATGTAAAGACCATTTAGGCTAGGAAGAAACTGCATCAACTAACGAGCAAAATAACCAGTTAATATCATAATGGCAGGACCAAGTTCACACATAACAATATTAACCTTAAATGTAAATGGACTAAATGCTCCAATTAAAAGACATAGACTGGCAAACTGGATAAAGAGTCAAGACCCATCAGTCTGCTGTATTCAGGAGACCCATCTCACACGCAGAGACATACATAGGCTCAAAATAAAGAGATGGAGGAAGATTTACCAAGCAAATGGAGAACAAAAGAAAGCAGGGGTTGCAATACTAGTCTCTGATAAAATAGACTTTAAACCATCAAAGATCAAAAGAGACAAAGCAGGCCATTACATAATGGTAAAGGGATCAATTCAACAGGAAGAACTAACTATCCTAAATATATATGCACCCAATACAGGAGCACCCAGATTCATAAAGCAAGTCCTTAGAGACTTGCAAAGAGACTTAGACTCCCATACAATAATAATGGGAGACTTCAACACTCCACTGTCAACATTAGACAGATCAACGAGACAGAAAGTTGACAAGGATATCCAAGAATTGAACTCATCTCTGCAGCAAGCAGACCTAATAGACATCTATAGAACTCTCCACCCCAAATCAACAGAATATACATTCTTCTCAGCACCACATCACACTTATTCCAAAATTGACCACATAATTGGAAGTAAAGCACTCCTCAGCAAATGTACAAGAACAGAAATTATAACAAACTGTCTCTCAGACCACAGTGCAATCAAACTAGAACTCAGGACTAAGAAACTCAATCAAAACCGCTCAACTACATGGAAACTGAACAACCTGCTCCTGAATGACTACTGGGTACATAACGAAATGAAGGCAGAAATAAAGATGTTCTTTGAAACCAATGAGAACAAAGACACAACATACCAGAATCTCTGGGACACATTTAAAGCTGTGTGTAGAGGGAAATTTATAGCACTAAATGCCCACAAGAGAAAGCAGGAAAGATCTAAAATTGACACTCTAACATCACAATTAAAAGAACTAGAGAAGCAAGAGCAAACACATTCGAAAGCTAGCAGAAGGCAAGAAATAACTAAGATCAGAGCAGAACTGAAGGAGATGGAGACACAAAAAACCCTCCAAAAAATCAATGAATCCAGGAGTTGGTTTTTTGAAAAGATCAACAAAATTGACAGACCACTAGCAAGACTAATAAAGAAGAAAAGAGAGAAGAATCAAATAGATGCAATAAAAAATGATAAAGGGGATATCACCACCGACCCCACAGAAATACAAACTACCATCAGAGAATACGATAAACACCTCTATGCAAATAAACTAGAAAATCTAGAAGAAATGGATAATTTCCTGGACACTTACACTCTTCCAAGACTAAACCAGGAAGAAGTTGAATCCCTGAATAGACCAATAGCAGGCTCTGAAATTGAGGCAATAATTAATAGCCTACCAACCAAAAAAAATCCAGGACCAGATGGATTCACAGCTTAATTCTACCAGAGGTACAAGGAGGAGCTGGTACCATTCCTTCTGAAACTATTCCAATCAATAGAAAAAGAGGGAATCCTCCCTAACTCATTTTATGAGGCCAACATCATCCTGATACCAAAGCCTGGCAGAGACACAACAAAAAAAGAGAATTTTAAACCTATATCCCTGATGAACATCGATGCAAAAATCCTCAATAAAATACTGGCAAACCGGATTCAGCAACACATCAAAAAGCTTATCCACCATGATCAAGTGGGCTTCATCCCTGGGATGCAAGGGTGGTTCAACATTCGCAAATCAATAAACATAATCCAGAATATAAACAGAACCAAAGACAAGAACCACATGATTATCTCAATAGATGCAGAAAAGGCTTTTGACAAAATTCAACAGCCCTTCATGCTAAAAACGCCCAATAAATTCGGTATTGATGGAACGTATCTCAAAATAATAAGAGCTCTTTATGACAAACCCACAGCCAATATCATACTGAATGGGCAAAAACTGGAAAAATTCCCTTTGAAAACTGGCACAAGACAGGGATGCCCTCTTTCACCACTCCTATTCAACATAGTGTTGGAAGTTCTGGCTAGAGCAATCAGGCAAGAGAAAGAAATCAAGGGTATTCAGTTAGGAAAAGAAGAAGTCAAATTGTCCCTGTTTGCAGATGACATGATTGTATATTTAGAAAACCCCATTGTCTCAGCCCAAAATCTCCTTAAGCTGATAAGCAACTTCAGCAAAGTCTCAGGATACAAAATTAATGTGCAAAAATCACAAGCATTCTTATACACCAGTAACAGACAAACAGAGAGCCAAATCCGGAATGAACTTCCATTCACAGTTGCTTCAAAGAGAAATAAAATACCTAGGAATCCAACTTACAAGGGATGTAAAGGACCTCTTCAAGGAGAACTACAAACCACTGCTCAGTGAAATAAAAGAGGACACAAACAAATGGAAGAACATACCATGCTCATGGATAGGAAGAATCAATATCGTGAAAATGGCCATACTGCCCAAGGTAATTTATAGATTCAATGCCATCCCCATCAAGCTACCAATGAGTTTCTTCACAGAATTGGAAAAAACTGCTTTAAAGTTCATATGGAACCAAAAAAGAGCCCGCATCTCCAAGACAATCCTAAGTCAAAAGAACAAAGCTGGAGGCATCACACTACCTGACTTCAAACTATACTACAAGGCTACAGTAACCAAAACAGCATGGTACTGGTACCAAAACAGAGATATAGACCAATGGAACAGAACAGAGTCCTCAGAAATAATACCACACATCTACAGCCATCTGATCTTTGACAAACCTGAGAGAAACAAGAAATGGGGAAAGGATTCCCTATTTAATAAATGGTGCTGGGAAAACTGGCTAGCCATAAGTAGAAAGCTGAAACTGGATCCTTTCCTTACTCCTTATATGAAAATTAATTCAAGATGGATTAGAGACTTAAATGTTAGACCTAATACCATAAAAACCCTAGAGGAAAACCTAGGTAGTACCATTCAGGACATAGGCATGGGCAAAGACTTCATGTCTAAAACACCAAAAGCAACGGCAGCAAAAGCCAAAATTGACAAATGGGATTTAATTAAACTAAAAAGCTTCTGCACAGCAAAAGAAACTACCATCAGAGTGAACTGGCAACCTACAGAATGGGAGAAAATTTTTGCAATCTACTCATCTGACAAAGGGCTAATATCCAGAACCTACAAAGAACTCAAACAAATTTACAAGAAAAAAACAAACAACCCCATCAAAAAGTGGGCAAAGGATATGAACAGACATTTCTCAAAAGAAGACATTCATACAGCCAACAGACACATGAAAAAATGTTCAGCATCACTGGCCATCAGAGAAATGCAAATCAAAACCACAATGAGATACCATCTCACACCAGTTAGAATGGCAATCATTAAAAGGTCAGGAAACAACAGGTGCTGGAGAGGATGTGGAGAAATAGGAACACTTTTACACTGTTGGTGGGATTGTAAACTAGTTCAACCATTATGGAAAACAGTATGGTGATTCCTCAAGGATCTAGAACTAGATGTACCATATGACCCAGCCATCCCATTACTGGGGATATACCCAAAGGATTATAAATCATGCTGCTATAAAGACACATGCACACATATGTTCATTGCGGCACTATTCACAATAGCAAAGACTTGGAATCAACCCAAATGTCCATCAGTGACAGACTGGATTAAGAAAATGTGGCACATATATACCATGGTATACTATGCAGCCATAAAAAAGGATGAGTTTGTGTCCTTTGTAGGAACATGGATGCAGCTGGAAACCATCATTCTTAGCAAACTATCGCAAGAACAGAAAACCAAACACCGCATGTTCTCACTCATAGGTGGGAACTGAACAATGAGATCACTTGGACTCGGGAAGGGGGACATCACACACTGTGGCCTATTATGGGGAGGGGGAAAGGGGGAGTGATTGCATAGGATTTATACCTGATGTAAATGACGAGTTGATGGGTGCAGCACAGCAACATGGCACAAGTATACATATGTAACAAACCTGCACGTTATGCACATGTACCCTAGAACTTAAAGTATAATAATAAAAAAAAAAATTAAAAAAAAAAGAAAAAGAAATAACACCACACATCTACAACCATCTGATCTCTGACAAATCTGATAAAAACAAACAATGGGGGAAAGGGCTCCCTATTTAATAAATGGTTTTGGGAAAACAGGCTAGCCATATGCAGAAAACTGAAAACGGGCCCCTTTCTTACACCTTATACGTAAATTATCTCAAGATGGATTAAAGATTTAAACGTCAGACCTAAAACCATAAAAATTCTAGAAGAAAACCTAGACAATACCTTTCAGGTCATAGGCATGGGCAAAAACTTCATGACTAAAACACCAAAAGCAATTGCAACAAAAGCCAAAATTAACAAATGGGATCTAATTAAACTAATGAGCTTCTGCACAGCAAAAGAAACTATCATCAAAGTGAACAACAATAGGAGGAAAATTTTGCAATCTATCCATCTGACAAAGGGCTAATATCCAGAATCTATAAAGAACGTAAACGAATTTACAAGAAAAAACAAACAACCCCATCAAAAAGTGGGCGAAGGAAATGAATAGACACTTATCAAAAGAAGACATTTATGCAGCCAACAAACATATAAAAAAAAACTCATCATCACTGATCATTAGAGAAATGCAAATCAAACCACAATGAGATACCATCTCAAGCCAGTTAGAATGATGATCATCAAAAAGTCAGGAAACAACAGATGCTAGAGAGGACATGGAGAAATAGGAATGCTTTATACAGTTGATGGCAGTGTAAATTGGTTCAACCATTATGGAAGACAGTGTGGCAATTCCTCAAGGATCTAGAACCAGAAATATCATTTGACCCAGCAATCCCATTACTGGGTATACACCCAAAGGATTATAAATCATTCTACTACAAAAACGCATGCACGTGTATGTTTATTGTGAAACTATTCATGACAACAAAGACTTAGAAGCAACCCAAATGCCCATCAATGATAGATTGGATAAAGAAAATGTGGCACGGCTGGGCGCAGTGGCTCAAGCCTGTAATCCCAGCACTTTGGGAGGCCGAGACGGGCGGATCACGAGGTCAGGAGATCGAGACCATCCTGGCGAACACGGTGAAACCCCGTCTCTACTAAAAAAATACAAAAAAACTAGCCGGGCAAGGCGGCGGGCGCCTGTAGTCCCAGCTACTCGGGAGGCTGAGGCAGGAGAATGGCGTAAACCCGGGGGGCGGAGCTTGCAGTGAGCTGAGATCCGGCCACTGCACTCCAGCCCGGGCGACAGAGCCAGACTCCGTCTCAAAAAAAAAAAAAAAAAAAAAAAGAAAATCTGGCACATATACACCGTGGAATACTATGCAGCCATATAAAGGATGAGTTCATGTCCTTTGTAGGGATATGGATGAAGTTGGAAACTATCATTCTCAGCAACCTAACATAGGAACAGAAAACCAAACGCTGCATGTTCTCACTCATAAGTGGGAGTGGAACAATGAGAACACATGGACACAGGGAGGGGAACATCACACACTGTGGCCTGTTGGAGTGTGAGGGGCTAGGGGAAGGATAGCATTAGGAGAAATACCTAATATAGATGATGGGTTGATGGGTGAAGCAAACCACCATGGCAGGTGTATATCTATGTAACAAAGCTGCACGTTCTGCACATGTACCCCAGAACTTAAAGTGTAATAATAAAAAAAGATATAGGTGGCAGAAATAGTAATAAATAGCATCAGAGCAATGCAAAAAATTTCATTTGGCCTCTTATGTGCTATGCGTATTTTATTATGGTTTGTAGCGTTGAACTTACTCTATTTTACTGCCTCTATTAGGAGGATATGGCTGCTGGCCCATATTCCCACTTGGGTATAGTAGTCCCAACTGGGGTTTCGCTGGGAAACAACTGTAGTCCCTTCAGTGTGGGTAGGATTTGCCAGGTGTATGTCATCCTCACAATAAATTGCTGCTTTCACGGTATCTGTTTTCTCTCATTTGAGGGCTTCTCCCCTCCAAAATTTATGTTCATCCAAGATAATCTAAATGTTAAAAGAAAATTGGAAGCCCTCCTTTAGCTTTTTGGGGTCTTCCAAGAACTTTCCTAGGTTTTCCTAACTTGCCAAAGGTCCTGCATGGAAAATGGGACCTGGACCTGGACCTGGATGGGTCTGATTGGGTCTCTTACCTCCTGTAATGGGCAGGGAGAAATAAGGAGCCCAGAGTAGGGTAAGGTCAATTCCAAAGGTCTGGGAGTGGCATAAATAGGGGGAGGAGCCCGGGGTGACATTTTTTAATTTGGCCTGTACAAGAAGAGGCAGTTTTTCCCTTCGGCTTCTGGAAGAGAAATATCAGAAGGTATTCAGCAGGTAAGTGTCCAAGGCCTCCTAATGGAGAGTCCTGGAGCAGGTGGCTAAGCATAGCTATGATGATGAAGTCTGCGTTAAAAGCTTTACAAGGATTAAGGTCTTCCCTCCAGGCTATGAAGGTTTATAAATAGGCCCTGAGTATTTACCCTGATGATGGCAGAAAAGGTCCAGCTGGAATCAGAGGTTAAATGAGGTGGCTGAACACAAAAGCTTCACTGATCATCTCCACCCCCCCAAGAAATATACCAAATCAAAATCCACACAGAACAAAAAAGCAAAAACAAAACAAAACAAAAAACAACCTTCATAAGTACCAAAAATCAGGTAAGCACTTATAGTGCCTGGTATTAAATTCATATCGCTAATAAAGAAATTGAAGAGATAATTTAAAAAGTCCTGAACTGCCAACACCCTTCCCACACCCCTAAAGGCCGTGGCCTGGTGCAGAGAGCATCTCTGAATGCTGGGGGAGAGAAAAGACAGCTATTGTGAGACAGTGAACTCAGTGCTACCCTGAAAGAGCAGACGGAAACACATGACCAAACTCAGTTGATGCTCGCCCATGAAGGGAGCATTCAAACCAGCCCTAGCCAAAAGGGAATCACAAATCCCAGTAGTCTAAACTTGAGTGCTTCCAAATCTCACTAGCAAGGACTACAGCACACTGTGTCTCCAAGCAAACCTGAACTAGGCCACGAGACAGTGGATTGAGAGGGAATGCAACATACTGAAGCAACAGCTGGGGCCACCAAGGGAGTGATGGCAGTACCACTCTCCGAATCCCAGGCTGCACAGCTCATGGCTCCAGAAGAGACCCTTTCTTTCTGCTTAAGGAGAGGAAAGGAAAGAGGAGACTTTGTCTTGCATCTTGGATGCTACCTCATCCACAGCAGGATAAGGCACTAGTCAGAGTGATGAGACCCCCGTTCCAGGCGCTAGCCTGAAACCCAATGTGGGTTCTTGGGGCAGCATGCAAAACAAGTATTTAAAAAGCAGGGCAATTTATCTGAGATTGGTGGGAATGGGAGAGAAAGAAAAGACATTTGTGAAATGTTTTTGTGCATTCACAAAAATCAGTGCTCAGAACAAAAAGGACAATGCTTATTGGCATTCTTGACATAGAGGAGAAATCACCAGAGGGCCAAGGAGTTTGGGACGGTTGACCACAAAAGCTAGAGAAAGAATTGTCCCTCTTCTCAAAGTAGGGATAACCGTGGAAGGGAGATGGGAGACAATATTAATGGGCTACAGACAGATGCCCTATGGAAGTGAACAAATCGCCTCAAGAGCCACTGGAAAACCTGGTCTTAATAGTGTAGCAGGAATTAGAAATGCATAATAGGTAATAGGGAGTTGGTGGAGTCATGGTCCTCCCAGTGTTACGCAGAGAAAAAGTCATGTGATACATAAAGCAAAAGTAGAGAAGCAGCTAATTTGTCCCCAAGGCCATCTCACAGTCTGCAGAAAAAATAAGCAGAACAGCGTTCAGACTTATTGTGGAGACGCCAGTTTTAGTTAAGAAAATGAAGATCTCCAGTCCTTGTTGTGGAGGCTGGTTAGTGAGTGAGAAAATTAGAGAAAGAAGACTCCATGTAAGCAGAGTTAGGTGCCTTCAATTGAGGAAGTTGAGGCACAGAGGGGTCTTACCAAGAGGCAGCAATCTGAGTCATGGGAGTCATGGCAATTAAATGTTACTGGTGGCAACTCTGGGTGGGGTACACAATCTTCAATTCTTGTCTTCTTGGGAGAAATAATTTGGTCAAGAGAAAAAAGTTGATTTAAGGCAGAAACAAGGGATTATTGAAGCAAAGAAAACTACACTTGGAAGAAACCAAGCAAACAACTTAAAGGATTGAGTGACTTGCTTGATTGTTAGCTCAGAGCTCTTTTAGATTTATAATACTATTTCCTGTCATCTCTCCCCCTGAGAAAGCTGTTGGCTAATCAAAACATGCACAGTGCCTTGCCAGTATCTGGGAGGGGTCTCATGCACCATATGGAGGTTGAAATTATGCACATGCTTTCTTGGGGGGTCTTTCTCCTACTGAACTAGTGCTCCCAGAGGAATGTAATACATGGGTCAAATTCTACCATTTTGCCCCTTACTGCTCATGCCTGGACATGCTCCCAGAGGAAGGCAAAACTTTGCCATTTTGTCCCTTACTTCTCTTACTGTGCATGCCTGGACATGTCCCCAGAGCAAGATCAAAGTTCACCATTTTAAGTTTTTATTGGTAAGTTGTTGCCCACAAGCTCAAGATGTCTCGTGTTCATATCTACTTATACCGTTCCTAACAGTTCTATCAAATATCACCACATGCTACAGAGAAATATTTCATGAAAGGAAGAGTCAATTGATGCAGCAAACTGCATTGCTGTCTTATTTTAAAAAATCGCCACAAACACTCCAACCTTCAATAACCACAACTGTGATCCGTCAGCACTGATAGGAAGTCACAGTCCTCCAACAGCAAGTCCCTCCACCAGCAAAAGTATTATAATTACATGAAAGCTCATATGATCATGAGCGTGTTTCAGCAATAAATATTTTTAATTTTTTTGATACATTACATTTGTACATATTTAAGAAGTGCCTGTGAAATTATGTTACATGCGTAGAATGCATAATGATTAAATCAGAGTATGTAGAGTACTCATCACCTCAATATTTATCATTTCTGTGTATTGAATACATTTAACGTCCTCTTTTCTAGCTATTTTGAGATATATCATACTCTGATTGTTTTTAACTATAATCACCATATTCTGCTATTTAGATGTGTTCATTCCATCTGCATGATTGTACCTGTTAACTGATCTCTCTTCATTTTTCCCCTCAGCCACCCATGCACTCTTCTCAGTCTCTGGTATCTATCATTCTATGCTTCTATCTCCATGAGTTCAGCTCTTTTAGCTCCTACATGAGGAAGAACATGTGATATTTGTCTTTCTGTGCGTGGTTTCTTTTACTTAACATAATGACTTCAGTTTTATCCATGTTGCTGCAAATGGCATGTTTCAATTTTTATGGCTAGATAGTATTCTATTGTGGATATAAAGCATATCTTTTTTATCCATTAATCCATTGATGAACACTTAGATGGATTCTATACCTTCGCTATTATAAATTGTACTGCAATGCATAGAAGGGTGAGTATCCCTTAAATATCTTGATATGCTTTCCTTTGGATAAATACTCAGTAGTGGGATTGTATGGTACTTCTACTTTAGTGTTTAAGGAAATATCCATACTCTTTTCCATAGAGGATGTACTAATTTACATTCCAATCAACAGTGTATAAGAGGTCCCTTTTCTCGGCATCCTCACCAACATCTGTTGTTTTTTCTTTTTAATAATAGCCATTCTAATCAAGGTAAGATGATATCTCATTATGATTTTAATTTGCATTTCCCTGATGATTAATGATGAGCATTTTTTCATATATCTGTTGGCTATTTTTGTCTGTTTTTTTTTAAACTACAGTATATACATTGCTTCTTAGACATAATGCTATTGTATATTTCATAGACTACAGTAATGTGTAATCGTAACCTTTATGTGCATGGGAAAACTTTAAAAATAATGTGACTTGCTTTAGTATGATATTCACTTTATCATGGTGATCTGGAACTTACCCCACGATATCTCTGAGATATGCCTGTAAACAATTGCATTTTAACCATTATAGTAGTTTATTTCCTAATCATTTGCTTATTATGCAGTGATTAAAAAGGTTGGTAAATGCAATCAAAATAGTTTTTTAAGTCTTTTAATTGATTTTCCACATCTGTAGACACATTGTTTTATGCCAGTAATTTAATTCTGTGCTCAAATTTGCATATAAGTAAATATTGCCCACTTCAGTTCATTAACATTTTTGCTCTGATATGATGAATAAGTTCAAAAGCCACATGCCCAAATTTCAAGAACATTTGGATTCAGGAAAAATTATAATAAATTTATTTTTCAATATACTTTTAAAATTCTTCCTTGCAAATAGCAGGATCTACTACTAATTTTAAAACATCATAATAACCCTGCATTGTTTTACTCACATTGTTTTGCTCAACTAAAATGTTATTGTCTCAGCAGAGATCTACCATGATCCTAAACATTTTTTAAAGCCCAGGACATGTTTTAGTCTGTCTGTGATTTCCAACCCAGTAATCCAATCTGTATGAAATAATTTAACATTAACATATAATTGACACTGAATTGTTCATTATTTTTTCTAGAATATTAGTCTTTCTAATTTACCTGGATGATAAATTTTTTGAAGTGTGGCCCCAACATCCCACAATTCTATTACTGAAAAGGGCTTAGGTGATTGATATTTGTAGGCCAAAGGTGTTTTTCTAAAAGATATCCTCACCAAAGTGGTGTTCATTTATTATTTTTAACCTGAGAACGTTTGGCCAGGCTTAAGGCTCACACAAGCACCAATGGTTCATTTATGAGTAATGATTTTACTAACTTAAAAACAACTTCAATATGTTTCAAACAGTATAAACATGTCAGGGCATATTTTCGGTTTGCATTAAATAATTCTGAAAACTCATCAAAAGTTGATCAAAAGTCTCCAGTTAGTCTGGGCAAAGGTAGCTCAGTTCAGTGCTTTGAGAGGCCAAAGTGGGAAAATCACTGGAGGCCAGGAGTTCAAGACAAGTCTGTTTCTGAACATAAAGTATGGAACCATACCAAGACCCTGTTTCTGAACATAAAGTAGCTGGTTACAGTGTGTCTGCCTTTAATCTCAGCTACTTGAGAGGCTGAGGTAGAAGGATCACTTGAGTCCAGGAGTTTGAGGGTGCAGTGAGCTAAGATTGCACCACAGCAATCCAGCCTGGGCTATAGAGCAAGACCCCATCTCTAAAAATGAAACAGAAAAAAAGGCTCCAATTACTTAAATGTAATCATATCTTGGTTTTTCGTTTGTTTGTTTTGTTTTGTTTTGTTTTGTTTTGTTTTGTTGAGATGGAGTTTCATTCTTGTTGCCCTGGTTGGAGTGCAATGGTGTGATCTTGGCTCACTGCAACCTCTGCCTGCCAGATTCAAGTGATTCTCCTGCCTCAGCCTCCCAAGTAGCTGGGATAACAGGCGTTCGCCACCATGCCCAGCTAATTTTTATTTTCAGTAGAAACAGGGTTTCACCATGTTGGTCAGGCTGGTCTCAAACTCCTGATCTCAAGTGATCCACCCACCTCAGCCTCCCAAAGTGCTGGGATTACAGGCATGGGCCATCTTGGTCTATTTCTATTGATTGGTTTTTACCCTGTTATGAGTTAATGATTTCTTTGTTTTAGCATGGCTAGTAGATTTTGATTAGATGCTCGATGTTGTGAATGTTACATTGTTCTGTATCTCAAAAATTTTTTTTTGTCTACCACTAAAGAGTGTTAAGCTTTGTTTTGGTTGATATTTAATTACAATGTAGTTTAATCCACTAAAAGCTTGCTTTTAAGACTTTTAGAATAGGCACAAAATAGCCTTTTCTCTAGTGATAGTTTAGCTTCCATACTTTGGAATGACCATTCTAGGGTTTCTAGTGAATATCCTGAGTAATCACTGAGTATGCTCCGCTCTGATTGAGGGGATCTTGAAAAAACTCACGAACTCCTGTGAACTCTAGCAACCATTAAACTGTAGCTTCCAAATTACTTTCTGCCCAATATTGTGGGAATTTATCTTACTCATTCTCATCTTCCTATTAAGTAAAGGCTCAAGAGTAACCCTATATAGATATGTGTATATTATTTTCTCCATAGCTTCTTCTCTGGATTGCTGCTTTATAACTTTCTGTAAACTTACATACCCTGGACTCCGATCTATCTCTCCTGGACTCAGCAGGACAGCCATGCTGTACTTGTGATATGTCCCTGGAATCTCTGGTTCAGAATGTAACTCCAGGAAGAAATTCAGGGCAAAAATAGGGTTTACCTTATTTGTTTGCATCTTTTCTAAGACCACAATCTTGGGCTGCCTATTGTATAATGTCCAAAAACAGTTGATTCATATATGTTGTCCAGTATTCCAGTTGTTTAAGGTAGGAAGGCAAACTCAGCCACTCTTTCTTCATTGGGGTTAAAGAAGAAAGTCTTACACTTAGTTTAAAAGTAAAACAAACAAAAGAACAAGTAAAATCCAATCATTTAAATATTAAGCAAATACATCGACTTGACTCAACTCAAAGCTGTCCAATAACTTAAAGTCACACATAAAATAAATTCCAGAATTCTTATTATATTTGGGTTTGCTTTTCATGTTCATCCCATACTCCTTGGGTGACCACAGAAAAAGTATTGAATCTGCTTAAGCATTGATTTCATCTGTAAAATAGAGGTGATAATAAGTGTAGCTGCCTCTTAGAGATGTTGGGAAAATTAAAATTGTTGATATATGTAAAGGACTTCTCAGTACTTGGCTCTCAATAAGCGGTCCAAAGATCTTTCTTTGTGAATATCCATGGCATAATGGTGTAGGGGCAGGGAGGGAGTAAAGACTGTGCACAGAAAAATTTGTAAAATTTATCGCATAGTGTTATGCATGCATCAGGCACTCATTGCTGCATAACTAACAACTTTAAAATCTCAGTGGAATATAACAATAATAATTTATTTCTCACATATCCACAATTGGCTGGAAGTCAGTTGATCTAGGATTGGCTTGGCAGGGTAGTTCTTCTGCAAGTTGTGTACCTACTTGGGCTTGGGACCTTAACTATGTATTCGATGCTTTTCCATTCCATTTATTTCACCCTGAGGGCCAGGCTGATGAAATAACTATTACCCAGATTTCTGACAGACTTTTATGGTAAGTACCAAGTTGCAAAACTAAAAACAGAAGCATGTGAGGTTTCTTAAAGTCTAGAGGAAACTCAAGTTTATCACACTGTCATGAATCTACTCACATTCCACTATCATCTATAGCATTTCACAGTCCACAGACCAAAGTAAAGGGACTAAGAAGCACATGCTACCTTTTTTGTTGTTGTCTTTTGGAGAGAGTGCAAAGTTGCATGGCAAATTGTGTAGACACAAGGAGCAGTAAAATATAAGGCCCAATAACACCATAACACCATCTACCACAGCATACGTAATAAGGTATAAATAAGTAGAGTGGAGGGAGTAATATAAAAAGCATTGGGATAAAATATATTCAAAATTTAGGTTTATGTAATTTCTCTTAAAATGTGTTATGCACAGCAAAGGAAATGTCAACAGAGCGAAGAAACAACCCACAGAATGGGAGAAAATATTTTCAATCTACATATCTCACAGGGGACTAATAATCAGAATATATAAGGAACTCAAAAAACTCTTTAAGAAAAGATCTAATAATCTGACTTAAAAGTTGGCAAAATACTTGAATAGACATTTCTCAAAAGAATACCTACAAATGGCAAACAGCCATACGAAAAGGTGCTCAACATCATTGATCATCAGATAAATGCTGATTAAAACTACAGTGATATATCATTTTGCACCAGTTAAAATGTTTTGTATCCAGTGTTGAATGCTGCTGAGAATGTGTGGAAAAGGGAAATCTTGTACACCATTGGTCAAAAGGTAAATTATTACAACCACTATGGAGAACAGTTTCGAGGTTCCCTCAATATCTAAAACTAGAGCTACCATATGATCAAGAAATCCTACTGCTTAGTATATACCCAAAAGAAAGGAAATTAATATATCAAAGGTATATCTGCACTTTTATGTGTGTTGCAGCATGATTCCCATAGCCAAGATTTGAAGCAACCGAAGCGTCCAGCAACAGATGAATGGATAAAGAAAATGTGGTAAATACACACAATGGAATACTATTCAGCCATAAAAATGAGTAACATCTTGTCATTTGCAATAACATGGGTGAAACTAGAGGTCATTACGTTAAGTGAAATAAACCAGCACCAAAAGACAAAATTTGCATGTTCACACTCACTTGTGGGAGCTAGCAATTAAAACAATTGAACTCCCAGGATAGAGAGTCGGAGGATAGTTACCAGAAGCTGGTAAGGGTAGCGCAGGGAGGAGAGGAAAGTGGAAATGGCTAATGGGTATGAAAAGTAATTTGAAAGAATGAATAATACCTATTATTTGATAGCATAACATGGCAACTACAGTAAAAATCATTTGATTGTACATTTTAAAATAACTTAAATAGTGTAATTGGACTGTTTGTAACACAAGGGATAAATGCTTGAGGGGATGGCTATCCTACTTACTATGATGAAATTATGCATTGCACATATCAAAGTATCAAAGTTTCTCATGTACCCCATAAATATATACAACTAGTATGTTACCACAAATATTAAAATTTAAGAAACTATCTAGAAAATTCTGTAAATAAGTAAACATTTTTCTCCCTAAAATGAAACGTTGATCAATTTGCTTTCAGTCTGTGAAACTATTTTAGATTTTTCAACTATAGAATTTTTCTTTTTACTAAATGGCTAGTTTTAATAATGGGAGAAAATTTGGATAGAAACAGAACCATCTCTCCTTCTTATTATATGAAATAAAACTGCAAAATAATGATATGCAAAATAATTTTTTCCAAGCTATTATAAAAGGATTACAGTATTGTTAAAAAGGGATTATAATAAACATCTATCTTTAAGCAGAATCACTCAGAGTGAGCTTGTATGAAGAATAATGGATACTGCCCTTCTGTGAATAAACAAACACCAGAATCGTTAACTTTAAAACTGAAGCAAAATTGACTACGTACAGAAAAATTAAGAGTTTGTGGGCCTCTGGGATTGAAATCTTTAGAACTGTCCCAAATAAAGCTTTCATTGCTAGTTGTTAAGTAGATGAATCAAACAAATCTACCAGCAAGCATATAGGTTGCAGTTTCTCACAATGATAGAAAAATCTATCATCCTCTACCTACAGCTATAAGTGTGCGATCAAATCAACAAGTCTTTCCTTCAGAGTAAGTCAACTGCAAATTATCTTTCACTAGTCAGTCAAACACAAAGCAACCTCCCTATTAATGGCAACACAGTTTACTCTCCTTCATACTCAGAGGGAGCATGGCAGTGGCAGTGATGCTTTGTATGTCACATTCTTCAAGCAATGCTATTCCACTATTGCTAAAAAGCTTAGTCGGATGTTAAAAATTAGCATACAATATATTTCTCTGATACGATGTTTAACGTTGAAAGCATTCAATGATTGAATTAGGAAATACAAAGAAAGCAAGAGCATGTCAGCAAAGAAAGTAAGAACAACAGCAAATTAATGGGAAGACATTTTATGTGATGAAGAAATCTCAATAATTTCAATTCTAATATATTTCATATGCCACACGCACATGTGTGTACACACACACACACAGAGAGAGACAGAATTTGCATAATTTCTGAATAATTTGAAATAATCCCCTCACCATTTTCTAGGAATTCTAACTTTGCAATATCTTCAGTACACATCAAAAATTCAGGTGGCATTGAGCAGCTAACAGAAAATAGGCCTGCCCTTTTTGTTTTATGTTAAATCCCAAACGGTAATTTTCTACAGTGGGAGGACTGAGATAAAACCAGTGTACTTTTTTCTATCACTAAGTGCAAATACTTATGGAAGCCAAAGGACTGCATTCTTTCCAGAAGACTCTGAACGTTGATACAGAGGTTGACAAAAGAAGTACAGAGTTTAGGAAAGGCAGTTCCAAGAACTAACGTTAGCTCATTAGAAGGCCGTTGATACGAGGGTTAGTTTACATAAGAAACTGAAATATTTGTCCAAGCCATATCTTCAATAGATGGCTGTTCATTATGATATGGTCCTCAGGATGCACATGCAGTTATGGGACTTGATGGTACACGTAAATAGTAGCCGAGTATGGAAGAAAATACCTTCAGCACTTGTTTCAGACATGAAGCATTTTCTAAAACAATTGATGCCTATTTAGACACTCGTTGCCCAACTGGGATCTTTCAGCACCATCTTATGTTTATTATTAAAAAGAGGATTCAACAAGATGGTCAGTTTTAACAGAAATAAATTAGCTTTTACATTCATGTGAACTTAACTTTTTCTGAAGTATTTTTAACAGCTATAATAGATAAGAAAACATTTGGTAGCAACAAAAAAGTAAAATATGTTTCTGAAAGTTAATAAGAAACAATAGTTTTTGGTTTGTTCCTCTAAGCCAAGGGTGTATTTGGTACAACAAAGATGCAAGCATTTGGCAGGATATTCAGGAGCCATAAAAGCCTGAAACCCTGAGGCTGTACATTAGCAGGCATTCAGAAGGTCAGTGAACAAATTCAGTCAGCTGGATATATATTCAAACAGCTGGGATTTGGGGAACATTCATCAGATGGATTTTTATTTTACTTTTTTATCAGGATGTTTGGACTCGGTCTTAATTTTCTTAATAACTTATACTTTTTGTTAGGTTCTTTTTTCTTCCATAAAAGATTTCTCATATTTTCATTATAAAAGTCTTAAAACATAAGATGTTATGTTGAAAACAAATAGCCAGCATCATCAAGGCACTGCACAATACACTAAAACCGGGACTGCAATTTCGTAGGCAAATTATTTAAATCCCCATTCAATTGTTTACACTTTATGCTGGAGACTTTTCTCAGGATTTTAAAATATATTTGGGCCTATACTTGGGACAAATTCTTTCCTATCTGCATAGAAAGCACAGTATTTTTAGGTCCTAATACGTGACCACTGCAGATGGTTGAGCTATGGTCATGAAAATTAAGCTGACTCTAGTTGGCTTAGTTTTGTTATAGAAAAAAGAAAAAAAAAATTCTTAGTTTTTAATTCTCAGCACTATGGTTCAATAGTTAATTCCCAAAATAGTCCTAATTTTTGTTCTCAAGGGACTTATTGGAATAAATATTACATTCTGAGATAAAATTCTTGCACCTGTAAATTGACTAATAATAAAGCATATTGGTTTCCGGCTGACAAACAGTGCAGTTGTTTTTTAGTCCTAGCTCTGAGTGTAAACCATGATGTATGGGCAAGGACAGCACAGCAAGAAGAGAAACTCAAGACTGCAGAGCTTTGGTAAATCACGCACGTAAACCGAAAGAGATAGCTAATTTAAAGCATAGTAATTCTTAAATAAAGCATGTGGTGGCTTTTCTTACGTAAATTATCTTTAAGCTACACAAATCTTTTATTTTTCCCCATAAGATTTTTTTTTGCAACTAAGCACTCCTTAAAAGTGACCAATAAAAATGATGACTCATCTCACTATGAAGCATTACTGCCGTTTGAATACCATCTGCTACTTTGCATTTCTTTGATACAACATGCATTTTGATATATTTTGATGTGACAATCAAAGAACAATGTCATCTACAAAACTTATGAGTAAAAACTGTTTATCTTAAAAATATTTTTGTTTAATATAACATTAAAACTTTAAAAATACTTTTAAAATTACCCATTGTTCCCTTACTGGAATATTTAAAATGGCAGAGCATATGTTCCATGACTCAAGATGGGTGGCTGACAAGGGCATAAATGTGCTGCTATAAGAATATACTACAGGTATGATATTTTACAGCTGCTCCATCTCTATTCATATTATTTAAAGGTTTCTGGGTCAGTCACTTCTTATTTATTCAAATCTACATTGAGTATCTCCAGAAAGCAAAGCTGACAAAATGATTAATTAGACTGTAGCTCATTGGCAGACTATAGTTTAATATAATTAATAGAGCTCAAGTTCATCTTTAAATATGATTATGGTCTTTGTATTAAAAATGTCAAATTATATTTTTCAGTTGTTACAAAATCCAAGATGACTTATTCCAAGCTTACAGCAATAACGATGAAAAACTCAACAGGATACCTTATTTAATATACAACATCCACAACACTCAAAATATTTTTCAGAAAATTTATTCAGTGGATCAAGTTGTATACATTTGGATCTTAAGTATAAAATATTTCTAAATATTTTATAGTAAAACCACAAAATTATCTATACGCTACACTTACCTTTGCAAGATTGGAAAAAAATGTAATGCAAAGGTCCAACATTTAAAATTACACATATCTGACCTTGATTACTGTCCTCCATTAGTCTTGAAAATAAGTTGTAAATAAAGCAATATTTTATGTATCAAATTATATTCATATATAACTTCTGAATTAATTCCAGATATAAATTCCTCTAAACAAGTTGAACCAAACATATAATAAAATGATGCCTTATATCAGAATAAAAAGGACTGATTTTACATCTAATAAACATCTCAAATTGAACACGGCACCATGCCCAGCTAATTTTTGTATTTTTTTGTATAGATGGGGTTTTGCCATGTTGACCAGGCTGGTCTCAAATGCCTGGGCTCAAGTGATTCATCCACTTCATCCTCCCAAAGTGCTGGGATTACAAGTGTGAGCCACTATACCTGGCCAATCTCAAGTATATTTCTTCATAGCAATGCAAGAATGGCCTAATACATGCATACACATTAAAAAATGCTTTGTTTTGTTGGAGAAATGACCCCTTTATTATTATTTAATGCCCCTTTTTATCCCTGATTATTTTCCATGTTCTCAAGTCTGCTGTAAGAATAATATAGCTACTTCCACTTTTTAAAATTAGTGTAGAAATGGTATATTGTTCCCCATCCACTTACTTTTAATCTATATATGTCTTTACATTTTAAATGGATTTCTTATAGACAACATAGAGTTGAGTCTTGTCTGTTGATTCACTCTGACAATATCTTTCTTTTAATTGGTGCATTTATATGTTGATGTTCAACATGATTATAATAGAGTTGAGTTGATAGTTATATTTACTGTTTCTATTTGTTGCTCTTGTTTGATTCAATATTTGTCTTACATCTTTCCACCTTTCTTGGTATTAATTGAGAATTTTCTACGATTTCATTTTTTCTTACTTTTTAGTACATCAGTTATACTTCTTTTTCACTTTTCTTAGTTGTTTATCTAGAGTTTACAATATATATTACCAACTAATTCAAGGCTGCTTTCAAATAGCACTTCCCAAGTAGTACAAGTGCCTAATAATAACAAAATAATTCTTACTTTTTCTCTCCCACCACTTTTATTATTTATGTCATTCATTTCACCTATACAGAAGCATCTATAAATAAACATGTGCAGAAGCATACATAATTAAACATATTTTTGCAGTTATTATTTTGAATAAACTATTATCTGTTAGATCAACTAAGAATGAGAAAAATAAGTTTTTTTTAAAAATATTTTACCTTTACTTTTTCCTTCTTTTATTCTCTTCTTATTGTAGAGTTCAGTTTCTGACATGTATCATTATTCTTGCAAGGCAGATCTACTAGTAACCAATATCTTCAATTTTTGATTGCTCGAAAGTTCTTTATATATCTTTCATTTCTGAAAAACAATTGCAAAGGGAAAAAATTTCCAGGTTGATGGGTTTTTATTCTCTGCATTTTAAATATTTTACTCCACTCTCTTCTTCCCTGCACGGTTTCTGAGGGTAAGTTGGATGTCTTTCTTATATTTGCTCCTCTAAAGATGAGGTATTTCCCCACAAATGCTTCTTTTAGGAATTTAAATTTATGTTTAACTAACAGTAGTTTGAATGTAATATGCCCTGACGTATACGTTTTTCTTCTTCTTCTTTTTATTTTTGTCTTTTATCTTGCTTGCTGTTCTTTGAGCTTTCTGAATCTGTGAGTTGGTGTTTGAGATTAATTTGGGGGAAATTCTCTGTTGTTGTTGTTTACTATGTGTCTTCTGTTTCTTTCTCTCTTTCTTAATCCTTTGGTTTACCTATTCGACTTATGTTACCTTTTCTGTAGTTGTCCCACCATTCTTAGATGTTATGTTGCTTATTTTTCAGGGTTTTTTTTCTCTTTGCTTTTCTAATTTTTAAAGATGCATCATTAGATTGGTTATTTGATGCTTTTTCTATTTTTAAAATATTTTATTTTATTATAAGTTTTGGCATACTTGTGCAGGATTTGCAGGTTTGTCAAGTAGGTATACTTGCACCATGGTGGTTTGCTGCTCTTATCAACCCATCGACTAGGTATTAAGCCCGGTTTGCATTAGCTATTTTTCTTGATGCTCTGCCCCAACAGGCCCCAGTGTGTGTTGTTCCCCTCCCTGTGTCCAATGCGTTCTCATTGCTCAGCTCCCACTTGTAAGTGCGAACATGTGGTGTTTTGGTTTTCTGTTCCTGCATTAGATTGCCAAGAATCCTGGCTTCCAGTTTCATCCATGTTGCTGTAAGAGATATGACCTTATTCCTTTTTATGCCTGCATAGTATTCCATGGTGCACATGTACCACTTTTTGTTATCCAGTCTATCACTAATGGGCATTTGGGTTGATTCCATGTTTTTAGTGTTGTGAATAGTTCTGTTAATGGACATTTGTGTGCATGTATCTTTATAATAAAATGATTTATATTCCTTTGGGTATACACCTAGTAATCGGATTGCTGGGTCAAAGGGTATTTCTAGTTCTAGATCCTTGAGGAATTGCCCCGCTGTCTTTCACAATGATCAAACTAGTTTACAGTCCCACCAACAGTGTAAAAGTGTTCCTATTTCTCCACATCCTCTCCAGCACCTTTGTTTCCTAACTTTTTAATGATCGCCATTCTAACTGGTGTGAGATGGTATCATTGTGGTTTTGATTTGCATTTCTCTGATGGCCAGTGATTATGAGCATTTTTACATGTGTCTGTTGGCTGCATAAATGTCTTCTTTTGAGTAGTGTCTGTTTATATTCTTTGCCCACTTTTTGATGGGGTTGTTTGATTTTTTTCTTATAAATTTGTTTAAGTTCTTTGTAGATTCTGGATATTAGCCCTTTGTCAGATGGGTATATTGTAAAAATTTTCTCTCATTCTGTAGGTTGCCTATTCACTGTCATGGTAGTTTCTTTTGCTGTGCAGAAGCTCTTTAGTTTAATTAGATCCCATTTGTCTATTTTGGCTTTTGTTGCCATTGCTTTTGGTGTTTTAGTCATGCAGTCCTTGCCCATGCCTATGCCCTGAATGGTATTGCCTAGGTTCTCTTCTAGGGTTTTTATGGTTTTAGGTCTAACATTTAAATCTTTAATCCATCTTGAATTAATTTTTGTAGAAGGATTAAGGAAGTAATCCAGTTTCAGTTTTCTACATATGGCTAGTCAGTTTTCCCAGCACCATTTATTAAATAGGGAATCCTTTCCCCATTTCTTCTTTTTGTCAGGTTTGTCAAAGATCAGATGGTTGTAGATGTGTGATATTACTTCTGAGGGCTCTGTTCTGTTCCATTGGTCTATATTTCTGTTTTGGTACCAGTACCATGCTGTTTTGGTTACTGTAGCCTTGTAGTATAGTTGGAAGTCAGGTAGCATGATGCCTACAGCTTTGTTCTTTTGTCTTAGGATTGTCTTGGCGATGCGGGCTCTTTTTTGGTTCCATATGAACTTTAAAGTAGTTTTTTCCAATTCTGTGAAGAAACTCATTGGTAGCTTGATGGGGATGGCATTGAATCTATAAATTACCTTGGGCAATATGGCCATTTTCACGATATAGATTCTTCATATCCACGAGCATGGAATGGTTTTCCATTTCTTTGTGTCCTGCTTTATTTTGTTAAGCAGTGGTTTGTAGTTCTCCTTGAAGAGGTCCTTCACATCTCTTGTAAGTGGGATTCCTAGGTATTTTATTCTCTTTGAAGCAATACAAACTACTATCAGAGAATCTATAAACACCTCTATGCAAATAAACTAGAAAATCTAGAAGAAATGGATAAATTCCTGGACATATACACCCTCCCAAGACTAAACCAGGAAGAAGTTGAATCCCTGAATAGACCAATAACAGCCTCTGAAATTGAGACAAAAATTAATAGCCTACCAACCAAAAAAAGTCCAGAACCAGACAGATTCACAGCCGAATTCTACCAGAGGTACAAAGAGGAGCTGGTACTATTCTTTCTGAAACTATTCCAATCAATTGAAAACAAGGAAATCCTCCCTTACTCATTTTATGAGTCTTCACTCTTTATCTAAGTTGTCATCCTGTGTCCTTTAATTAGGGCATTTAGCCCATTTACATTTAAAGTTAATATTGTTGTGTGTGAATTTGATCCTATCATCATGATGATAGCTGGTTAATTTTGCAGAGCAGCAAAATTTGTTAATGTAGTTGTTTCATAGTGTTGGTCTGTGTACTTCAGTGTGTTTTTGTAATGACTGGTAATGGTTTTTCCTTTCCATGTTTAGTGCTTCCTTCAGGAGCTCTTGCAAGGTAGGCCTGGTGGTCACAAAATCCCTCAGCATTTGCTTATCTGAAAAGGTTTTTATTTATTTTTTATTTATGAAGTTTAGTTTGATCAGATATTAAATTCTGAGTTGGAAATTCTTTCCTTTAAGAATGTTAAATATTGGTCCCCAATACCTTCTGACTTGTAGGATTTCCACTCAGAGATCTGGTGTGAGTCTGATGAGCTTCCTTTTGTAGGTGACCTGATCTTTCCCTCTGGCTGCCCTCAACATTTTTTCCTTCATTTCAACGTTGGAGAATCTGATGATTATGTGACTTAGGGTTGAACTTCTCATGGAGTATCTTATTGGGCTTCTCTGGATTTCCTGAATTTGAATGTTGACCTGTCTTGCTAGGTTGGGGAAATTCTCCTGGATGATATCCTGAAGCGTGTGTTTCCAACTTGGTTCCATTTCCATTCTCCCCATCTCTTTCAGTACTCCAATCAGTCATAGGTTCAGTCTTTTTACATAGTCCCAAAGTTCTCAGAAGTTTAGTTTGTTTCTTTTCATTTGTTTTTGTCTAATGTTGTCTGCCTGCCTTATTTCAGCAAGATTCAAGATAGTCTTCAAGCTCTGATATTCCTTCTTCCACTTGGTCGATTCAACTATTGATACATGTGTTTGCATCATGAAGTTCTCCTGCTGTGTTTTTCAGCTCCATCAGATCATTTATGTTCTTCTCTAAACTGGCTAGTCTGGTTAACAGCTTCTGTAATCTATTGTCATGGTTCTTAGCTTCTTTGCATTGGGTTAGAACACAATCTTTTGGCTCAGCAAAGTTCATTATTACCCATTTTTTGAAGCCCAATTCTGTCCATTCACCCATCTCAGCTTCAGCCCAGTTCTCTGCCCTTACTGGAGAGGTGTTGTGATCACTTGGAGAAGAAGAGTCATTCTGGCTTTTTGATTTTTCAGCGTTTTTGCATTGTTTTTTCCTCATCTTTGTGAACTTATCTGCCTTTTATCTTTCAGGCTGTTGGCCTTTGGATGGGGTTTCTGCGGGGTCTTTTTTGTTGATGTTGTTATTGTTGTTGCTTTCTGTTAGTTTGTTTTCACTGAAACAGTCAAGTCCTTCTCCTGGATATCTGCTATAGTTTGCTGAGGATTCACTCCAGACCCTGTTCACTGGGTATCACCAGTGGAGGTTGCAGAACAACAAAGATGGCTTCCTGATTTTTCCTCTGGAAGTTTTATCCCAGAGGGGCATCGACCTGATGCCAGCCAAAACTCTCCTGTATGAGGTGTCTGGTGACCACTGTTGTGAGGTCTCACCCTGTCAGGAGGCACAGGATCAGGGACCCACTTAAGGAAGTACTCTGGCTGTCCCTTGGTGGAGTGAGTGCACTGCCCTGGGGAAATCCCGCTTGTCCAGATTGCCTGGACTTTTCAGAGCCAGCAGGCAGGAAAGATTAAGTCCACTGAACCTGAGACTGTGGCTGCCCCTCCCCTCAGGTGCTCTGTCCCAGGGTGATGAGAATACTATCTCTAAACCCTGGATGGAGTTGCTGAAATTCTTTCAGAGAAGTCTTGCTTGGTGAGGAGGGAGGAACCTGGGTCCCACCTAAGAAAGCAGTCTGGCCAAGTCTGCCACAGCTATTGTGCTGTGCTGTGGGAAATTCTACCCAGTCCAAACTGCTCACCTCGCACTGGCAGGGGAAAATTGCAGACTAGAGTTGCAGTAATGGCAGTCACCCCTCTCCCCAGTAATTCAGTCTTCTTAGGCAGATTCAGGGCTTCTCTGCTGGCCAGTGGGGATTCCAAGTCAGTGGGTCCTAGCTTTCCAGGTTCCATGGGAGTGGGATCCACTGAGAAAGGCCACTTGGCTCCCTGGTTTCAGCACCCTTCCCAGAAGTGTGGATGGATCTCCTGCCTCACTGGAGTTCCAGGAGCCACTGGAATATGCAAAAAATCCTGCAGCTCAGTGCCTGCCCTAGCAGCCACAGACCTGAGTGGCCATGGTGGGTCTGCAGAGCTTTGTGCTTGGGACCCAAGGCCCTGGTGGTGTGGGCTCACAAGGAAATCTCCTGATCCACAGGTTGCAAAAATCCATGGGAAAAGTGTAATTCCCTGAGCAGGTAGCACAATCCCTCACTGTCTCCCTTGGCTAGGGGTGGGAGGTCCCATTGCCCTATGCAGCTCCTGGGTGAACCATCCTGAATTTTCTTGCTCTCTGTGAGTTGAACCAACCACCTAGTCAGTCCCAATGAAAGAATCTGGGTACCCCAATTGAAAATGCAGAATTCATTTGCCATTTATGTTTGTCTTAGTGGGAGCTGCAGACTGGAGCTGTTTCTACTCAGCCATCTTGTCCCCTCCCTTCTTTTTATTTTCTTATAGTTTCTGTCTTGAACTATATTTAGTCTGATTTAAGTATAGTGACTTCTGCTTTTTCTTGGTTTCCATGGGTATGAAATATCTTTTTCCATCTCTTTACTTTCAGTCAATGTGTTTCTTTATAGGCAAAGTGTGTTTCTTGTAGGCAACAGATCAATGGGTCTTGTTCTTTCATCCATTCATGCAGTCTATGTGTTTTGATTGGAGAGTTTATTTTATGTACGTTCAATATTATTATTTATAAGTAAGGACTTATTTCTATCATTTCATTATTTGTTTGGGTTTTTTTTTTTTTTTTTTTTTTTTTTTTTGGTCTTCTTTGATTCTTTCTTTTCTTCCTGTCTTCCTTTAGTGGAGGTGATTTCCTCTGGTGATATAATTTAATTTTTTATTTTAACTCTTTTGTATCAGTTGCATTTTTTTTTTGGTTTAACGTTGCCATGAGGCTTGTAAATACCACCTTGTTACCAATTATTTTAACCTGGTAAAAATTTACTACTGCATAAACAAGCAAAAAGAAAACTAATAACAACTATATGCCTTAATTTTGTTCACTGACTTTCTAAGTTTTATTTTTGTTTCTATTTACATCTTGTTCTACCGAGTATGTCTTGGAAAGTAGTTTGTTTTTGATTCTTTCATAATTTAGTCTTTCTACTTAGGGTAAGAGAAGTTTACACACCACAATTTTGGTGTTATTCTATGTTTTTCTGTGTCATTCTATGACCAGTGAATTTTCTACCTTCAGGTGATTATTTATTTCTCATTAATGTCCTTTTCTTTCTGGATGAGTATTCCCTTTAGCATTTGTTGTAGGAGAGATTTGAAGTTGATGAAATCACTCAGCTTTTGTTTTTCTGGGAAAGAATTTGTTTTTCTTGCATGTATGAGGAACATTTTCTTAGGATATACTATTCTAGGGTAAATGTTTTTATCCTTCAGCACTTTAAATATGTCATGCCACTCTCTCCTGGCCCATAATGCGTTCACCAAAATGTCTGCCAGATGTGTTGCAGCTCCATTGTATGTTATTTGTTTCTTTTCTCTTGCTGCTTTTAGCAACTATTCTTTATCCTTAACCTTTGGGTGTTTGATTATTAAATGCCTTGAAGTAGTCTTCTTTGTGTTAAATCTGTGTGTTGCTCTGTAACCTTCTCTTACTTGGAAATTGATATCTTTCTCTATATTTGGGAAGCTCTCTGTTATTCCCTTCAATAATCTTTCTACCCCTATATCTTTCTCTACCTCTTCTTTAAGGCCATTAACTTAGATTTATATTTTTGATGCTATTTTCTATATTCTGCAGGTGTGCTTCATTGCTTTTTATTCTTTTTTACTTTATCTCCTCTTTGTATTTTAAAATAGCCTGTTTTCAAGTTCTTTTGTGGCAATGTAGAACCATTATAGGATTGTGCAATGGGAGTTAACATAATACTCCATAAAGGCAGAGACTGTTACCTGTTTTGTTCCCTGCTGTGTGTTCAACATGTAAAAAAGTAGAAAAGTACCAGGCACATAATAGATTCCCAAATGAGAATTTGTTATATAAATAATAGAAACAGTTGTTATGCAGCATTGGTCAGAATTAGGGAACAAAATAAACTCAAGACCAGTTAGAAAGGTATTTTAATCTTCCTTTTATCAGGCTGTAGATTACCACTCCACTTTTACTTAAACTATTGTGGAATTGCTTTTAGGATGTTTTTGGAGGAAACTGTATATTCATATGCTTGAACCAGTGAAACTGGCCAACAAAGATGTTTTCTTTCTATAATTGCTGGTAGTAGTTGTTCTTCATTTAAGTAATTATAATAGGAGAAAGTAATATTGGCCACATGTCTTCACCAAGTAGAATTAATAAGAGACCTTAATGAAAAAAGTTAATGTTATCCCCTAATTATCCTCTAATTATGCCTGAGATTGAATGATTCATTATAACTCCACCCCGCCGTGTGTGTGTGTGTGTGTGTGTGTGTGTGTGCGCGCGTGTGTGTTTAAAAACCTATGAGGTTACTTAGGGATAAAGATATTCTATTTGATTGACTTTTCTGCATAGTTAATATTAAGTTGCACAAGTTTGTTGCGACTGTTGTTGATGATTATAGCAGCAAACAGTTACTACTTACTTTACATCAAATTATGTTCTAAGATATTTTCATGATTTTTTTTAACTTACAGAAACATAAGGTAGATTATTTGTTTTATCTATAAGGAAACAAAATAACCAACATGCTCTGATTCCAGAGCCCATGCTCTTTTAACATTTAACTCATACTAACACTTTCCTTCTTTGGTAAACATGGTATACTACAATGGTAACTTTAAACTATGTCCTTCATGCTTTTTAGTGTTAAAATGTCATTTCAGGAAATTATAACAAATTTTAGTCTGATTTTAAAAACATTGTTATTTGCAAAAAGGTTGGCAGTTTTGTGTGTTCTGAAACTATTTTGGACATTTTCTTCTCTGTGAAATCTAAAAGTTTGAGAGTTACCATAAAATGGCAAATCTCTCCTATTAATTAGTAACCTTATAAAATGTAGAACCACTTCCATGAATATAAATGAGCAACATACAGATTTAGAGATATAAGAAAAATCAGGTTAATTTGGAAAATGTTTTTTCTTAAAAAAAGAAAAATTCCTCTGTTTTAGAGGGTTCTTTGTATATCTTTTAGAGCAGGAATCAGTTATCTCTGACAGAGCTACACTTTGAAACTATACTTACAGTTCCTGTTAAGAGCATTGGTGATAGACAGGTTAGATAATTTTATTATTTTGCGTAATTAAATGTTGATATTACTTTGATTAATAAAAGTGCATTAAACAAAGCAATTTATGATTATCTCTTCCAACAAGTTTTCCTTTCTCAAATAATGTAATGATATTCCAGCAATTTCTAAGTATAAATTGCAACTTTTTGATACTCTTTACTGATGAAATATGGTGCTTTTAGAGGTTCGATCATAGGTACAATATTAGGTGCATATTGCGATTCTGAAAGTCTTAGGATGACACATAGGTAAGTTAAAATACAGCTTGCTGTAAACGTTCATTGCCTGCCTTTTTGTTTTGTTTTGCTTTCTTTTACCTTAGTAATGGGTGAAATTACTGGTGGAAACATTTTGAACATTTCGTGGTTTGAGAAATTTTTTTTTTCCGTTTTCATAGGCCATGAAACCTCAGTTTTTCAATTAAATCATTTGTCTTAAGACAGCACATTCCATCCTTCCACTTAACTCAATGAGACCAACATCTCATATTTCAAAGTTTTTGCATTTCATCACACGTCCTCTTTGTATAGGAAGCACTATTACATTGGAAGAAATTTGTAAACACCCAGACTAATTACTGTAATTAATTTTTTGGTCTAAAGCCAAATAACCTAGAGCTCATACAAGCTATATGACTCTTTATGATTTTAAGATTAAAGTAAAAGGTTGATTCTTTATAGTCATCTGCTCTTTCACATGCCTTTCTTTTATCTCATCTTTATCACATTTCTCTTTTCTAGGGCTTACTTCTGAGTTCCATCTTGGTTTGTTTTCCAGAGGTCAGTCCAAGTTCTATCTAGAATCTCTTAATCCCTGAAGTACCAAGCACTTTCTTTGTGAGTCTCCTGTTTTTAATCTCTGTTAAAAACGAATAATATTCCCTAAAAGCTGAAGCAGTAAATAAGTAAATCCAACTCACTGGTATCTCTTAGAATTTCTCTCTCTCTCTCTTTTTTTAAATTCAAATCACAGGACTTTGGAAAGCATTCTTACAATGTTTTTCCCCTCACTCTGGAAACTCCAGGTTTTTATTATGGCTGCTCCCAGCAGCCATTTCAACTTCAAGATCCAGCTAGTCATCAAGTACTGTGTTATTGGTCTTAGCAACAGGGAAGCAAATAAAACTTTGTAACTTAAGAAAATTGAGATTTCTCTCCACTTTCTATAGATTAGCTCATGTTTTGTGCCTCCCTCTCTCAAAGAAAGGTCAGTCATATGTGTTGTATTTTTTAAGTCTATGGAAGATCCACCTAAACTTCCCAGAACTGTAATAATAAGATATTAGAGCTATTATTTGAGTAAGTTAGGATGAATAGTTACATAAGGTGTTCCTATACAAGTGACTCTTATTCCAGGCAGAAGGGCGAAAGGATACTTATGACAAAGATTGGAAGCTGTGCCAAAATTTCAAGGATTTCTAAATTCAGGTACTGCTGGTAGAAATTGAAGGGGTTGTACAATACAGAGCCCTGCTCATACTAGGAAATCCCTATAAGGTATGAGGAATGTGAGAACTTATATCACTGGAGAAGCAACTTCAGGGCTCTATATACTGTAAATCACAGCAAGAATTGAGACAAAGTGTAGTATGGTGTGGTGGGAAGTATCATACTGGTTTACTTTCTAAATACTCAGTGAAGCAGATCTTATCAAAAGTTTATAAAACCAAGCCATGCAATCTCTGAAGGGTCTAGGAATGAGAGTGGAAGCTTTTGATAGCAGAACAGGCTATTAATTGAAGTGAAAGAATTGTTGGAGGGAAACCATGGCAGTTGCCATTGGTAGTCTTGAAATTATGGGCAATTTGTTATGCCTGTCATTCAGGGTGAAACTTCGTTAATTTCAGTTTCAAGAACATCAATTGTTTAGGTCCATCAAATATCCACTAGAAAGAATATGAAAATAAGGATTATATTATACAAAATGATGCACATTTTTTGAAAACTTTTTAACATGGTCTTGGTGTGGAAAGGCAAACTTATTTTCTGTATCATCTGGTTTAGCTAGTTTGCCCACCAGTGTAAAATACCTGTCAGGATATAGTATATTGTGAGTTATATTTGTTTCTGTTTTAAAGAGATAAACTTAGATATTTGGACAAGGGATTTTATAAAATCAAAGTTATTGTTTAATTTTAGAAATGATATTTTATTGAAAGTCAAAGGCCTTCTGAAAATTGAATGTGTTCTCTCTAGGCTTTGTTTATTTATTTTTAATCAAATGCTTATGCACCTGAATCTTTAAAATACAATGGGAAAAATAATTTTAAAAAGATGAATTGATTTTTTATCAAAATGTAAAGGGATAATTTGATCTATTAATTGGATTTAGAATACATAACTGGAACTTAAGATGGAATTATTTAAGGTCAGTCACAAATTTGAAAATGTGCGGTATTCAATAGGTATAATTGTTGGGGTCCACGTGTTTCCTAAACAAAGGAATGAACACACAAGACAACAAGACAAGACAAACATGGCGGCCGCCTCGAATGGCGTGCTCTGCTTTATTTTATACAGTCTTTTGTGGAATGTTACCAAGTCACAAGACACATTGTTGTTTTTCTGACCTTTCCCCGACTTTCTGGATTTTCAAGATGTTTACACATAAACAAGCCCCCAACGCCCTGCTTTGTTTGCAAGAGCAGGACTTATCCGGAAAGTCTCATTTGCGAGCACGTAGTCCTCTACATATAATAAATAAATTGATAATATCCAGTGAATATTTCATCATACTGACACTTATTAAATTGTACAAAATATTGACACTAAACACATATTAATAAGTCATTATATTTATGTAAGTATACTTTCAGATAGAAAACATTATGAAACATTATTGCTATGGTCTGAAAGCGTCCCAGCCTCCAAATTCATATGTTGAAAACTAATCCCTGTTTTAATGGCAGTAAGAGGTAGAGACCTTTAAGACATGACTAGGATCCACATGAATGGGATTGGAACCCCTATAAAAGAAGCCAAAAGAAGCTTGTTTGGCCCTTACACTATGTAAGAAATTAGCAAGAAGACACTATCTTTGGAGAAGAGTGTATGCCACCACCAGACACAGAATCAGCTGACCTTGGACATCCCAGCCTCTAGAACTGTAAGCAATACATTTCTGTTGTTTATAAATTACCCAGTCTAAGATACTTTGTTGTAGGAGCCCTAATGAATTAAGACAGTTATCTAATGCTGAATCCGAAGCAGCTTCTAATAGAAAGGCAAAGAGCTCGGAATAGTGTGAGTCAAGTTCAAATTATTTTCAAGTACTTCATCATATTTCTAGTTATTGTGTATTTGTAGTACAAGAAGTTTCACAAAATGAGAAAGCTATCTTTGCATTTTCCATTTTTTATACAATGAATCATCTCTTGATTTAGGTTCTTATCAACTGATAGCCTTAACTTCATTGCCATGTAAGATGATGGAAGAAATGATTTATTACATTCTGTCATTCTTTCTAGAGAAGAATAATCTCCTTTCTCGGTATTAAAGTGATTTTCAGGCAAATCAATCAACCGTAGATGGTGTCATAAGACTGTCTTCTGATGTTAATAAAGCATTCTGTAATAAGGAGTTTTTATGTGTTGTATTTATAGACAGTGATAGAAATTATAAGAGACTGCTTAGAAAAGGACTAGAGTACCTGCAATTTCTGAGAGCATTACACTTCAAAATACTTAGCTGTAGGGTCTGTTTTTGTAAATAACAAGTACTTCAATATGCCATCATGCATTTTACTCATACTGATTTTAGAAAATGACATAAGATTTACAAGTATTTATACTTTGTGTTTCAAAAAATCCACCTATACTCTTTACATTTCATTAAAAGTAAACACTTGTATTTGAAAAGTATGAAGATGAAATGATTCTATGTTGTATCTTTGGCATTCTCTTATAGATAATAAAATATATTTATTTATTTGTATGCTTCTTTTTAAAACATGCTTATGTAAGACTGATATCACTTATATGAAGAGAAATAAAAATACAGTAAGAAATCATTCTATCTTATTACTTATCTCCTTCAAAACACTTTTTAATAATTTTATGGAATATTTGATGGTAGAAATGTAAAAAAGTTGAAGTGGAAAACCTCACAGTATACCACTTTCCAGAGAAATGCCAAACTTTATTTCAGATGTAGATACTTTTCTAGTTAGATATCCAATGAAGTTAGCAATTTCAATTATGTATGAATACTCTAAGGACAATTGTAATTCCTTGCCTCCATATTGCCAGTGAAAAAGAAAAAATAACATTTACTATGGAATTGGAATATTTAGGAGTATGACTGAATAATGACTTATCTTATGGTCATCATATTCAGTTTGGTGATTGAACAGTGCATGTTTTAACAGTGTAGAAATAGAAGCATCAATAATCTTTTAGGAAATGTATAAGGAAATTCTTTTTCTATTATCTGGAACTCTAATAATAGTTATTTGAGTATATGTGTCAAACGCTTAATTCTGCAAGCTGAAATTTGATAGATATATTTGATGTTATTCAATATGTTGCCCAATAAGCTGTTTTTATAGTTCAAAACTGAAGGGAGAGTCATTCTAATCCTTGATTCAAAACCTAATGAAAGGAGCTCAATTTACAAAATGTTATCAAATAGAAGACATGAGCAATACCTCTTTTAGAATTTATAGGTATATTCTTTTGAACACAATGGCATCCATAAATGGCATAAAATATTGAGATTCAACATTTCTCTTTATTTGTTGATATCTGTGGTTTCATTACTAAAGTCAGATAGAAAAGTTCTGGAAAGTATCTGACTGCATCTTACTTATCAAATACAAATATGTATCTGTAAGAGAAATGTACCTACTATGACCCAGATATAAACTTTACCTACTTTATAAGCTTAAGTAAACATGGTGAATGTGATGCTCTGTTTGGTACTATGAAATTTATAGATCATTCTATGGTGTGTTGTTTATTTATAGTTCACTAAGTTATTTTTCATTTTAGCTTGCTTCTCCCTTTGAATACCACAAATAGTATTCTCATCCTCAGAAAATCATCTGACAGCAGTTGTTTTTTTTAAGTCAGCTAGGTTGTTGGACTACTTATCAGGATATACTCGTGAGTTTTTCATGTCCTTATGGCACCAAATTAGATTGCTAAAGTACAACCTTTACAATCTATCACTTTTGCAGATCTTTTAAGTGCCATTGATATAATCCTGGAAATTTCAATCACCACAGTGAGGATGGGCTTTGGGAATTATTGATGTCTATAATAGGGTAATATGTCAAGGCAACAATGCCATTTTTGTGTGGTTCCCAGTTTGTGTAGGTATTAAAGGAAATGAAGTGGGAGATAAAGCAGTCAAAAAGGCTTTGTAAAATCATTCAGGAGTATCGAATATTCAATTATTTTAAAGATAATATAATTTATTATGAAACAAAGAACCAATGCCAAATGAGGACAAAAGCAAAATGAGGTTAAACAGGTTTACACAAATACAAAGAATTACAAATTTATGTCTTTTGTCAATCTGGTTAAAACATCAAGAAATATTCATTTTCTTATATCTAAATATTGTAAGTTCTTTCTGAAATTTTATTCAGTGTGCTGCCTTGCAGTCACATTTTGTTCTAATAAATCAGCACAAACATGTGATCAGAAAATATAGTTTTCTTTTCTCATAGTTGAAAATGTAATTGTGAGCTCTACATTAGAGTTTAATAGAATAAGTGGCAGTTATAAACAATAAAGAAGTCATAAATATAATTAAGAAGTGTCATTATGCTTACATAACTCTTAAGATATTATTGACTTAGAAATGCTATCATTGGAGCAATGCACACTTACTTACAAACTACAAAAATCATATAGCTCTTTTGTTTCACTAAAATCCTAAAATTACTAGAAAGCAGTAAATTAAAAATAGAATACATAATGTGTTTTCTTTTTTTTGTTATACTTTAAGTTCTAGGGTACATGTGTACAATGTGCAGGTTTGATACATAGGTATACGTGTGTCATGGTGGTTTGCTGCACTCATCAACTCATCATTTACATTAGGTAATTCTCCTAATGCCATCCCTCCCCCAGCACACCACCACCTAACAGGCCCCAGTGTGTGATGTTCCCTGCTCTGTGTCCAAGTGTTCTCATTGTTCAATTCCCACCTATGAGTGAGAACATGTGGTATTTGGTTTTCTGTCCTTTCGATAGTTTGCTGAGAATGATGGTTTCCAGCTTCATCCATGTCCCTGCAACGGACATGAACTCATGCTTTTTATGACTGCATAGTATTCCACGGTGAATATGTCCCACATTTTCTTAATCCAGTCTATCACTGATGGACATTTGGGTTGGTTCCAAGTCTTTGCTCTTGTGAATAGTGCCGCAATAAACATACGTGTGCATGTGTCTTTACAGTAGCATGATTTATAATTCTTTGGGTATATACCCAATAATAGGATTGCTGGGTCAAATGGTAATGATAGTTTTAGATCCTTGAGGAATCACCACACAGTCTCACACAATCGTTGAACTAATATGCACTCCCACCAACAGTGTAAAAGCATTCCTATTTCTCTACATCCTCTCCAGCATCTGTTGTTTCCTGACTTTTTAATGATTGCCATTCTAACTGGTGTGAGATGGCATCTCGTTGTGGTTTTGATTTGCATTTCTCTGATGGCGAGTGATGAGTATTTTTTCATGTGTCTGTTGGCTGCATAAATGTCTTCTTTTGAAAAGTATCAGTTCATATCCTTTGCCCACTCTTTGATGGGGTTGTTTGATTTTTTCTTGTAAATTTGTTTGAGTTCTTTGTAGATTCTAGATATTAGCCCTTTGTCAGTTGGGTAGATTGCAAAAATTTTCTCCCATTCTGTAGTTTGCCTGTTCACTGTCATGGTAGTTTCTTTTGCTGTGCAGAAGCTCTTTAGTTTTATTAGACCCAATTTGTCTATTTTGGCTTTTGTTGCCATTGCTTTTGGTGTTTTAGTCATGTTTGCACATGCCTATGTCCTGAATGGTATTGCCTAGGTTTTCTTCTAGGGATTTTATGGTTTTAGGTCTGATATTTAAGTCTTTAATCTATCTTACGTTAATTTTTGTATAAGGTGTAAGGAAGGGATCCAGTTTCAACTTTCTACATACGGCTAGCCAGTTTTCCCAGCACCTGCCTCAGTCTCCCAAAGTGGTGAGACTACAGGTGTGAACCTCTCTGACCAGCCAATGTCATCTCTTTTAGACTCCAACTATAAGTGAGTTCACACAGTATTTGTTGTTCTCTGGCTTATGTATTTAACTTAGCATAATTCCTTTAAAGTTTATCCACATTATTGCAAATGGAAGAATATTCACCTTTTTATGACTGAATAATATTTCATTGCATTTCTATACACCACAATTTCTTAATCTATTCATCTTTCAATAGACAAATAGCTTGTTTCCACATCTTGGATATTGGGAATAATGCTGCAATTAACATGGGGGTGTTGATACCTCTTCAACATGGTGATTTTTATTCCAATTGGATACTTACTCAGAAATGGGATTTATGGTTCAAATGGTAGTTCTGTTTTAAAATTTTTGAGGAACCTCTATCTATACTGGTTGTACCAATTTGCAATCTCTCCCACACTGCACAAGGGCATTCTTTTCACTGCATCCTGGCCAGTACTATTCTCTGTTTGGCAAGACAATTCTCTCTTGTCTGTTAGATAAAAGTCATCCTAACATGTATAAGGTGATGTCTCACTGTTGTTTTGATTTGAAATTTTCCTATGATTAGTGATGTTTAGCATTTTGTATATGCTCATTGGCCATTTGTGTATCTTCTTTGGAGAAATGTACAATCAGATTCTTTGCTCATTTATTATTTGGATTTTGTTCTTTGCTATTTAGTTTTTTTTTTTTTAATTTATTTATTATTATTATACTTTAAGTTGTAGGGTACATGTGCATAACGTGCAGGTTTGTTACATATGTATACTTCTGCCATGTTGGTGTGCTGCACCCATCAACTCGTCATTTACATCAGGTATAACTCCCAATGCAATCCCTCCCCCCTCCCCCCTCCCCATGATAGGCCCCGGTGTGTGATGTTCCCCTTCCTGAGTCCAAGTGATCTCATTGTTCAGTTCCCACCTATGAGTGAGAACATGCGGTGTTTGGTTTTCTGTTCTTGTGATAGTTTGCTAAGAATGATGGTTTCCAGCTGCATCCATGTCCCTACAAAGGACACAAACTCATCCTTCTTTATGGCTGCATAGTATTCCATGGTGTATATGTGCCACATTTTCTTAATCCAATCTGTCACTGATGGACATTTGGGTTGATTCCAAGTCTTTGCTATTGTGAATAGTGCCGCAATAAACATACGTGTGCATGTGTCTTTATAGCAGCATAATTTATAATCCTTTGGGTATATCCCCAGTAATGGGATGGCTGGGTCATATGGTACATCTAGTTCTAGATCCTTGAGGAATCGCCATACTGTTTTGCATAATGGTTGAACTAGTTTACAATCCCACCAACAGTGTAAAAGTGTTCCTATTTCTCCACATCCTCTCCAGCACCTGTTGTTTCCTGACTTTTTAATGATCGCCATTCTAACTGGTGTGAGATGGTATCTCATTGTGGTTTTGATTTGCAATTCTCTGATGGCCAGTGATGATGAGCATTTTTTCATGTGTCTGTTGGCTGTATGAATGTCTTCTTTTGAGAAATGTCTGTTCATATCCTTTGCCCACTTTTTGATGGGGTTGTTTGTTTTTTTCTTGTAAATTTGTTTGAGTTCTTTGTAGGTTCTGGATATTAGCCCTTTGTCAGATGAGTAGATTGCAAAAATTTTCTCCCATTCTGTAGGTTGCCTGTTCACTCTGATGGTAGTGTCTTTTGCTGTGCAGAAGCTCTTTAGTTTAATGAGAATCCATTTGTCAATTTTGGCTTTTGCTGCCGTTGCTTTTGGTGTTTTAGACATGAAGTCTTTGCCCATGCCTATGTCCTGAATGGTACTACCTAGGTTTTCCTCTAGGATTTTTATGGTATTAGGTCTAACATTTAAGTCTCTAATCCATCTTGAATTAATTTTCATATAAGGAGTAAGGAAAGGATCCAGTTTCAGCTTTCTACTTATGGCTAGCCAATTTTCCCAGCACCATTTATTAAATAGGGAATTCTTTCCCCATTTCTTGTTTCTCTCAGGTTTGTCAAAGATCAGATGGCTGTACATGTGTGGTATTATTTCTGAGGACTCTGTTCTGTTCCATTGGTCTATATCTCTGTTTTGGTACCAGTACCATGCTGTTTTGGTTACTGTAGCCTTGTAGTATAGTTTGAAGTCAGGTAGAGTGATGCCTCCAGCTTTGTTCTTTTGACTTAGGATTGTCTTGGAGATGCGGGCTCTTTTTTGGTTCCATATGAACTTTAAAGCAGTTTTTTCCAATTCTGTGAAGAAACTCATTGGTAGCTTGATGGGGATGGCATTGAATCTATAAATTACCTTGGGCAGTATGGCCATTTTCACGATATTGATTCTTCCTATCCATGAGCATGGTATGTTCTTCCATTTGTTTGTGTCCTCTTTTATTTCACTGAGCAGTGGTTTGTAGTTGTCCTTGAAGAGGTCCTTTACATCCCTTGTCAGTTGGATTCCTAGGTATTTTATTCTCTTTGAAGCAATTGTGAATGGAAGTTCATTCCTGATTTGGCTCTCTGTTTGTCTGTTACTGGTGTATAAGAATGCTTGTGATTTTTGCACATTCATTTTGTATCCTGAGACTTTCCTGAAGTTGCTTATCAGCTTAAGGAGATTTTGGGCTGAGACAATGGGGTTTTCTAAATATACAATCATGTCATCTGCAAAGAGGGAAAATTTGATTTCTTCTTTTCCTAACTGAATACCCTTGATTTCTTTCTCTTGCCTAATTGCCCTAGCCAGAACTTCCAACACTATGTTGAATAGGAGTGGTGAGAGAGGGCATCCCTGTCTTGTGCTAGTTTTCAAAGGGAATTTTTCCAGTTTTTGCCCATTCAGTATGATATTGGCTGTGGGTTTGTCATAAATAGCTCTTATTATTTTGAGGTACGTTCCATCAATACCAAATTTATTGAGCATTTTTAGCATGAAGGGCTGTTGAATTTTGTCAAAAGCCTTTTCTGCATCTATTGAGATAATCATGTGGTTCTTGTCTTTCGTTTTGTTTACATGCTGGATTATGTTTATTCATTTGCGAATGTTGAGCCAGCCTTGCATCCCAGGGGTGAAGCCCACTTGATCATGGTGGATAAGCTTTTTGATGTGTTGCTGAATCCGGTTTACCAGTATTTTATTGAGGATTATTGCATCGATGTTCATCAGGGATATTGGTCTAAAATTCTCTTTTTTAGTTGTGTCTCTGCCAGGCTTTCGTATCAGGATGATGTTGGCCTCATAAAATGAGTTAGGGAGGATTCCCTCTTTTTCTATTGATTGGAAAAGTTTCAGAAGGAATGGTACCAACTCCTCCTTGCACCTCTGGTAGAATTCAGCTGTGAATCCATCTGGTCCTGGACTTTTTTTTTTGGTTGGTAGGCTATTAATTATTGCCTCAATTTCAGAGCCTGCTATTGGTCTATTCAGGGATTCAACTTCTTCCTGGTTTAGTCTTGGAAGAGTGTAAGTGTCCAGGAAATTATCCATTTCTTCTAGATTTTCCAGTTGATTTGCGTAGAGGTGTTTATAGTATTCTCTGATGGTAGTTTGTATTTCTGTGGGGTCGATGGTGATATCCCCTTTATCATTTTTAATTGCGTCGATTTGATTCTTCTCTCTTTTCTTCTTTATTAGTCTTGCTAGTGGTCTGTCAATTTTGTTGATCTTTTCAAAAAACCAACTCCTGGATTCATTGATTTTTTGGAGAGTTTTTTGTGTCTCTATCTCCTTCAGTTCTGCTCTGATCTTAGTTATTTCTTGCCTTCTGCTAGCTTTCGAATGTGTTTGCTCTTGCTTCTCTAGTTCTTTTAATTGCGATGTTAGAGTGTCAATTTTAGATCTTTCCTGCTTTCTCTTGTGGGCATTTAGTGCTATAAATTTCCCTCTACACACTGCTTTAAATGTGTCCCAGAGATTCTGGTATGTTGTATCTTTGTTCTCATTGGTTTCAAAGAACATCTTTATTTCTGCCTTCATTTCGTTATGTACCCAGTAGTCATTCAGGAGCAGGTTGTTCAGTTTCCATGTAGTTGAGCGGTTTTGATTGAGTTTCTTAGTCCTGAGTTCTAGTTTGATTGCACTGTGGTCTGAGAGACAGTTTGTTATAATTTCTGTTCTTGTACATTTGCTGAGGAGTGCTTTACTTCTAATTACGTGGTCAATTTTGGAGTAAGTACGATGTGGTGCTGAGAAGAATGTATATTCTGTTGATTTGGGGTGGAGAGTTCTATAGATGTCTATTAGGTCTGCTTGCTGCAGAGATGAGTTCAATTCTTGGATATCCTTGTTAACTTTCTGTCTCGTTGATCTGTCTAATGTTGACAGTGGAGTGTTGAAGTCTCCCATTATTATTGTATGGGAGTCTAAGTCTCTTTGTAAGTCTCTCAGGACTTGCTTTATGAATCTGGGTGCTCCTGTATTGGGTGCATATATATTTAGGATAGTTAGCTCTTCCTGTTGAATTGATCCCTTTACCATTATGTAATGGCCTTCTTTGTCTCTTTTGATCTTTGATGGTTTAAAGTCTGTTTTATCAGAGACTAGTATTGCAACCCCTGCTTTTTTTTGTTCTCCATTTGCTTGGTAAATCTTCCTCCATCCCTTTATTTTGAGCCTATGTATGTCTCTGCGTGTGAGATGGGTCTCCTGAATACTGCAGACTGATGGGTCTTGACTCTTGATCCAGTTTGCCAGTCTGTGTCTTTTAATTGGAGCATTTAGTCCATTTACATTTAAGGTTAAGATTGTTATGTGTGAACTTGATCCTGCCATTATGATATTAACTGGTTATTTTGCTCGTTAGTTGATGCAGTTTCTTCCTGGCCTCGATGGTCTTTACATTTTGGCATGTTTTTGCAATGGCTAGTACCGGTTGTTCCTTTCCATGTTGAGTGCTTCCTTCAGGGTCTCTTGTAAGGCAGGCCTAGTGGTGACAAAATCTCTAAGCATTTGCTTATCTGTAAAGGATTTTATTTCTCCTTCACTTATGAAACTTAGTTTGGCTGGATATGAAATTCTGGGTTTAAAATTCTTTTCTTTAAGAATGTTGAATATTGGCCCCCACTCTCTTCTGGCTTGGAGAGTTTCTGCGGAGAGATCTGCTGTTAGTCTGATGGGCTTCCCTTTGTGGGTAACCCGACCTTTCTCTCTGGCTGCCCTTAAGATTTTTTCCTTCATTTCAACTTTGGTGAATCTGGCAATTATGTGTCTTGGAGTTGCTCTTCTCGAGGAGTATCTTTGTGGCGTTCTCTGTATTTCCTGGATTTGAATGTTGGCCTGCCCTACTAGGTTGGGGAAGTTCTCCTGGATGATATCCTGAAGAGTGTTTTCCAACTTGGTTCCATTTCCCCCCTCACTTTCAGGCACCCCAATCAGACGTAGATTTGGTCTTTTTACATAATCCCATACTTCTTGCAGGCTTTGTTCATTTCTTTGTCTCCTTTTTTCTTTTGGTTTCTCTTCTCGCTTCATTTCATTCATTTGATCCTCAATCGCTGATACTCTTTCTTCCAGTGGATCGAGTCGGTTACTGAAGCTTGTGCATTTGTCACGTATTTCTCGTGTCATGGTTTTCATCTCTTTCATTTCGTTTAGGACCTTCTCTGCATTAATTACTCTAGCCATCAATTCTTCTACTTTTTTTTCAAGATTTTTAGTTTCTTTGCGCTGGGTACGTAATTCCTCCTTTAGCTCTGAGAAATTTGATGGACTGAAGCCTTCTTCTCTCATCTCGTCAAAGTCATTCTCCGTCCAGCTTTGATCCGTTGCTGGCGATGAGCTGCGCTCCTTTGCCGGGGGAGATGTGCTCTTATTTTTTGAATTTCCAGCTTTTCTGCCCTGCTTTTTCCCCATCTTTGTGGTTTTATCTGCCTCTGGTCTTTGATGATGGTGATGTACTGATGGGGTTTTGGTGTAGGTGTCCTTCCTGTTTGATAGTTTTCCTTCTAACAGTCAGGACCCTCAGCTCTAGGTCTGTTGGAGATTGCTTGAGGTCCACTCCAGATCCTGTTTGCCTGGGTATCAGCAGCAGAGGCTGCAGAAGATAGAATGTTTCTGAACAGCGAGTGTACCTGTCTGATTCTTGCTTTGGAAGCTTCCTCTCAGGTGTGTACTCCACCCTGTGAGGTGTGGGGTGTCAGACTGCCCCTAGTGGGGGATGTCTCCCAGTTAGGCTACTCAGGGGTCAGGGACCCACTTGAGCAGGGAGTCTGTCCCTTCTCAGATCTCAACCTCCGTGTTGGGAGATCCACTGCTCTCTTCAAAGCTGTCAGACAGAGTCGTTTGCGTCTGCAGAGGTTTCTGCTGCATTTGTTATTGTTTACTGTGCCCTGTCCCCAGAGGTGGAGTCTACAGAGACAGGCAGGTTTCCTTGAGCTGCTGTGAGCTCCACCCAGTTCGAGCTTCCCAGCAGCTTTGTTTACCTACTTAAGCCTCAGCAATGGCGGGCACCCCTCCCCCAGCCTCGCTGCTGCCTTGCCGGTAGATCACAGACTGCTGTGCTAGCAATGAGGGAGGCTCCGTGGGTGTGGGACCCTCCCGGCCAGGTGTGGGATATGATCTCCTGGTGTGCCTGTTTGCTTAAAGCACAGTATTGGGGTGGGAGTTACCCGATTTTCCAGGTGTTGTGTGTCTCAGTTCCCCTCTCTAGGAAAAGGGATTCCCTTCCCCCTTGCGCTTCCCAGGTGAGGCAATGCCTTGCCCTGCTTCAGCTCTTGCTGGTCGGGCTGCAGCAGCTGACCAGCACCGGATCGTCCGGCACTCCCCAGTGAGATGAACCCAGTACCTCAGTTGAAAATGCAGAAATCGCCGGTCTTCTGTGTCGCTCGCGCTGGGAGTTGGAGACTGGAGCTGTTCCTATTCGGCCATCTTGCTCCGCCCCCCTTTGCTATTTAGTTTTACGAGTTTCTTATATATTTTGGATATTAGCCAACTATCAGATATATGGTTGGCAAATATTTTCTTTCACTTCATATTTTCATTTTGTTTATTATTATTTTGTTCATTATTTCCTTTTATTTGCAGAAGCCTTTTAATTTGATGTAGGCCCACTTATTTACTTTTGCTTATTTTTTTGCTTTTGCTTTTGATGTTATATTTTTAAAAATCATTACACAAACTAATGTCAAGGAGCGTTTTCTCTATGTTTCCTCTAGAAATTGTACAGTCTCATGTCTTATATTTAAGCTGTGAATCTATGTCAAGTTAGTATTTGCGAGTGGTGTAAAATATGGACTAAATCTCAGTCTTTTGCATGTGCATATTCAGTTTTCCAAAGACTATTTATTGAAAAGATGGTAATTTCTCTATTATGTGTTCTTAGCATTCATGTCAGTATTAGTTGACTGTGTACACACGAGTTTATTTCAAATCTGTTCCATTGATTTGGGTGCCCACTTTAGGCCAGTGTCATACTATTTTGATTGCTATAGCTTTGTAATATAGTTTGAAATCATAAAGCATGATGCCTCTAGGTTTTTCTTTTTTTTTTTTTTTCCAAGATTGTTTTGGCTCTTCAAGGTCTTTTGTGGTTCTCTATGAATTTTAAGATTGATTTTTTTCTATTCTTTGAAAAATGCCATTCTCTGTCATAATTCTGATAGGTATTATGTTGAATCTATAGATCACTTGGATAGCATGGACTTTTTAAGATACTGGTTTTCCTCATCCATGAACACAGAATACTTTCATTTATTTATGTTTTCCTCAAATTATTTCATCAATGTCTTACATTTTTCAGTGTAAAGAGCTTTTACTTCCTTGGTTAAATTTATTCTTATATATTTTATTTTTTGATGCTTTGTAAATGAGATTCATTTCTTTACTTCTTTTCCAGATAGTTTATTGTTAATCTGTACAAATCCAACTAATTTTGTATGTTGATTTTGTATCTTACAACTTTACTAAATTTGTAATTAACTCTAACAATTTTTTGGTGGGGTCTTTAGGGATATATGTGTGTGTGTGTTTTGTGTGTGTGTGTATATATATATATATATATATATACATACATACATATTCATGTCATCTGGAAACAGAGAGAATTTTACTTTTTGCTTTCTAATTCAGATGACTTTTATTGTTTTTCTTGTCTAATCACTCTGGTTAGGACTTCCAATATTACGTTGAATAGAAGTCGTGAGAGTGGGCACCCTTGTCTTAATCCTGATCTTAAAGAGAAAGTGTTTAGCTTTTCACCATTGAGTATATGTTAACTGTGAACTGATTATACATGGCCTTTATTATGTAATGTTAAAGATTAAACACTCTATATGAATTTTATTAAAATTCTCTCATTAAATGTCACGTTTCTCATCTGCCATTTTTAAAATTTTGTTTGTAAACTTTTTTCTTTTCATTTACATTCATAATATTTAAATTTTTATGAAGCCAAGTTGATCAACTTTTATTTTATGGCTTCTCTCCTTTATGCTTTGAAAAACCTTTTAAAATCCCTATCACAGAAGGCCTATGTTTTCTTCCAAGATATTTTTTTCTTGTAAAAAATATTAGCTAATTCATTATGAATTCATTTTGTTATGTGATATGATGCAAGGAACAAGTTCACCTCCCAATGCTCACCACCACCATTACATCATTACCCTGATAATCAGCCATTTGCACCAACATTTTTATCAAGCAGAGTAAGTGGGCAAAAGTAGACAAAAATACTTTAACAAACATAATGAGAAAATAACACACCATTTATCAAAATGTGTTTTTAAAGTATTAAAATTAAAACTCTGTAATTTAGCATATAAATAGCATATAAAAATTAAAACACTCTTTATATGAATTTTATTAAAATTTTCTCTCTTTAAATGTCACGTTTCTCATCTGTCATTTTTTACATTTTGTTTGTAATGCTATTTGAAATGCTATTGTTGTTGTATATTAATTGTTTATTTATTCTTCAGTCTATTTGATAGCTTCTTATTTCACTATACACAATGTAGTGATTCAGAGTTGAGCTTCTGGAGTCGCACAGGCAATCGTATACTAGCTGTGTGCTTTTAGAGTTACTTAACCATTTTGTTTCTCAATATCTTTACTCATACAACTGGGATAATAATGATAATTACTTCCTAGGATTAAGGTAGGATTAAGTGAGATAATATATGTTGAGTGGTTTAAATGAATTATTATGTGTAAACTATTGAAAACAAGGCCTGATATAGAGTGAATAATCAATTGATTCCAGCAACCACTTTACCTATCCATTTATATGCTAAATTACACAATTTTAATCAATATTTTAAAAACACATTCTGATAAATGGTGTGTTATTTTCTCATTATGTTTGTTAAAGTATTTTTGTCTCCCTTTGCCCACTTACTCTGCTTGATGAACTTACATTGTGATCATGTGTCTAACAAGTCTCATCAATACATTATTTTGTTCATTAGAATTGAATGATATTTGTTATTTATTTTGCATAGTTTTATTTTTCAAGAATTAAATGTATTTCAGTAAAGGTTAATTGTTTCTTCATAGAAAGCCCTCACATTTCATTTTACAGTTATGTCACAGTGTTTTCTCTATTAAATTAGGATATGGGGATCTTATATTTTAAATTATGTTTTCTACTTATTTGAACGAGACAATAAAGAATGAAATCTTAGCTCTGCCGCTTTCTAGCTGTGTAAACTGGAGCCAATTATCCAACCTTCCTATGCTTTGTTCTCTCAGATGTATAATGACAGATATGTCAGGACCTATACTATAGAATTATTATAAGGATGATTATGTAAATTTATTCAAATTATTATATTGATTTTTTTATCTGATTCTCTTGAATTTTCTCTGTAGTAATTATATTTACTGTCACAAATAAATGTGTTCCTCACTTCTCATGCTTGTGCATCTTATTTATTTTACATTCCTTACATCAATACTAGAATGTTCATAATGTTTTCACTAATAATATTAATGATTTAGAGCTATGTCTTCTTTCTTTTAATATGGTCACGTGAATCTTGATCATGTCTGTTTGAGAGAGATGTGTTTTATCATACAGAAAAAAAATGCTTCAATTTCTATTTTACTATGGGTTTTTATCAGAAATTGATAGTTCATTTTCTCAAATACCATTTCAGCATTTAGAAGAAAATTGCATGTGTGCATGCATGTGTGTGCTACTGCATTTGCTCTATTAAGGAAAGCCATTATAATAACAGATTGCTTTTGAACAATCCTCACATTTATGGAGTAAATTGTGTTTGATTATAGTGTAGGGTTATTTTAATGCACTCATGAATTTCATTACTTAACAATTAAGGTTATTGTGTCCACCTCCATAAATCAATTTGGTTTTTAGATTTCATAATTGTACTTTCTTTATCAGGTTTTTGTATTAAGGTAGTATACTTGCCTCATAAATGAAATAGGAATTTTCCTTGTTTACCCTCTAGAAGAAACTAAAATACATGTGAATCATTAGCCCCTGTAGTTTTGAGGGAGCACACCTATAAAATCAACTGAGTCTCAAATATTTCGGAGTAGTATTTTTTTTTTGACAAATTTTAACAATGTCTTTTGTTGTTATGTCTTTTATTTTTATGCAATTTGGGTGAAGAAAGCTTCTTATAAAATTCATGTACTAAATGTGAAACCTATTCAACTAAATTTATTCTTTGGATCCTTTTGAATACCCCCTGTATCTATAGTTACAGCATCTCTCTAATTCTTAATATTGGCTGTCATGGATCCCCATCAGGGATAAAACATTAGACTACATTTTCAGTCTTGGTATGTTGGGATTTAGATGACCACCTTAAAATGCTGCTGAAAATATTAGGATCACAGGTGCCAGAGTCTACTGACAAGATATGCCTTTCTCTTCCTCTACATCAACAAATGCATATATCTACATATGCCCTAGCGTGTTACTTAAATTTTTGTGAGCTGGCAGAAAGATACATAGCTAGAAATTAGGGCCTCGCCTTTTTCCTGAATCTTGATGTTTCAGTAGTGGAGGGGTATGACCAGAAGGTAAAAGACATGTTTGTATTCTGGGTTCCTGTTCGGTCCTCCTCTTTGTAGTTAGCTGCTTTCTGACAGGACTTGCCTTAGGTGATACAAGTTAATTCCATAAATAACAGCATGGCAACAAAAAGCCACTTTTTTTCTTATTATGTGTCCTCCCTTTAAAAGTCCTTTAAACTTTAATTACACTAATATAATCAAAATAGGCATATTTCTACATGACAGCAGTCTTCTGAATAAAACCAAAGTACAAATACTGTAATGCATTTTCTGATATATTTATTCTCCTTGAGTTTGGGCCCTGCTACCAATTATGCACATTGTTTTTCTTCAGTGAAATAGATAATGTGAAAACCAGTGCTTTATTTCTTGCTGGAATTAATAATGGTTATTACAACGAGTGTTTCTATTACTTTTTAGAATCTTCACGCATATACAGATATCACAAAGGTGTAAAAAATTTAATATATTTAATAAAAATGTTGAAAATTTGTTCTATTATAATTTTCTCATATACGTTTTACAATATTAATTCAGCAGAAAATGAACATTTTTGCTAAGAGTAGCTTAGAATCGATTTCAGAAAAAAATGTTTTCATCAAAGAAAATGTTTTAGCGCACTCTAGTGGCCAACTGTGTAATTTAGCATAAAGTAAAAGTCTTCCTGTGTATAATAAACTGACAGATTATGCATAAGAATAATTTATCTTACTGTAAAAATATAGCAATGTTTTCCAATATATGAAGATATACTACAAACATGCATGCTTCGTAGCCTGCCATTATTTTCTATTTACTTTTGTGAGATTTATCTACCATTTCATAGTCTACTGAAGCATACTTTTAATCACGTTTGATATTTTTTATATTTAAAAATAATCTGACAGTTCGAATTGTTTATCTTTATATTTCTGATATTGAAGTCACACATTAGTAGCTAATACTTGTGAAATGAGTGGAATTCTTTTTTAATACTGCTATTCCTTTCCCAAAGTCAGAAGTGACTACGTTGCAGTTTAGCTATGTTAAGTTCCTGGCATTAACCACATTGCAAGATTAAAGGCACAGTTCTCCAGAATTGCAAGTCTGACCAAAGCTTCTGACCCTAGCTGCAAGCAATTATGTAATCACCCAACTTCCTGCATCCTGCATAGGCAAAAACAATTCACCAAGAACATGCTACCACAGTAAAGAAAGAGTTTAATTAATGTCAGGCTAGCCAGGCAGAAGACTGAGATATTACTCAAGTCTCTCTCCCTGAGAACTCAGAGGCTAGGGTTTATATAAATAATTTGGTGGGCCGGGGGCTAGGGAATGGGCACTGCCAATTGCTTGGGAATGAAATGAGATTCTGGAACAGTCCTCATGTGCTGAACCCACCTCTGGATATGGGTTGCATGACTGCTTGAGTCATGAGTCACAGGTCTGGGTGGGGTCAGTTGGTTGCCAGAATGCCAAAAGCTGAAAAACATCTCAGAAGACCAATCTTAGAATCCATAATAGTGATGGGAGCAATTGAGGAAATCACAAAATTTTGTGACCTCTGACGACATGACTCCTGAGTAGTAAGAGATTATAGAAACTATGCCTACATTTAAGCAGAATTCAGACCTTTTCTAGAATTTGAATCTCCCGACCTTTTGTTGGTTTTACAAAGGCAGTTTCAGTCCCCAAAAAATGAGTTTTAGGGACAGACTATTTTCACTCTTGCTTTAAAGTTAAACTATAATCTAAATTCCTCCCGTGGTTAGCTTGGCATACACCCAGGAATGAGTGAAGACAGCCAGTCTGTGAGGCTAAAAGCAAGATGGACCCAGCCATATTAGATTTCTCTCACTGTCACAACCTTTGAAAAAATGGTTTTAATTAGGGGACAATGACAAAGTTAGAGAAAGAGTTCACTCAAAACTATCCTCACTTCTGACATCATGTATAAGTTTGGAGGGTTCCCAAAGCCATTTTCAGGTTTGATCATTCAACAGAAAGACTCACAGAACTCACTGAAAATTATTATACTCACAGTTATAGCTTACTAAGGGCAAGAGCACAGAAAATTCAACAAAGTAAGAGACACATCGGGCAGCATCTGGGAGGGCTTCACATGTAAATCTTCCATCGTTATCAGGATGTGTTACTTTCCTGTCATTAATGTGTAACAATACACACTGAATATGTCAACCACAAAGCACACCTAAACTTTGGTGTCCAGAAGTTTTATTGAGACTCCAGTAAGTAAGCGTGATTGATTGATAACTCCTATGTTTGAAATTAGTCTCCAGCCTCTGTAATTTCTAGAGGTCTTGCTGTTATCACGTGGTTGGAGAGACCCATTATGAGTCACCTCATTCGCATAAACTATCAGGTATGGTTCAAGGGGCTCCATATAAATAACAAAGGCATTCCTATCTCTTGGGTTATTCTAAGTGTTTGGAGGTTACCTCCCAGGTCCCAAAGACAAAGGCAAGCACTTTCTTTGGAAAAAGTCATAAAATAAATAACAGAATTGAGAAAAACCAAGGAGAAGAACTGTTTGCTTCCTCTATAGAAGGCACTTTCATGAATGAATTTCATTATTGACACTGTCCACTAATTTTTTTTTCTTCTAATAAAAATGAGATACATGTGCAGAATGTGCAGGTTTATTATATACTTATATGCGTGCCATGGTGGTTTGCTGCACCTATTGACCAGTCCTCTAGGTTGCCACCCCTCACCCCCACCCGCCAACACTCACTGGTGTGTGTTGTTCCCCTCTCTGTGTCCTCATTGTTCAACTCTCACTTATGAGTGACAACATGCAGTTTTTGGTTTTCTGTTCCTGTGTTAGATTGCTGAGGATGATGGCTTCCAGCTTCACTTAAGTCCCTGCAAAGGATATGATCTTAATCCTTTTAATGGCTGCATAGTATCCCATGGTGTATACATACAACATATTTTTTTATCCAGTCTATCATTGATGAACATTTGTCTTTGCTATTGTAAATGGTGCTGCAATAAACATACATGTGCATGTGTCTTTATAGTAGAATGATTTACATTCCTTTGGGTATATGCACAGTAATGGGATTGCTGGGTCAAACGGTATTTCTGGTTCTAGATCCTTGAGGAATCACCACACTGTCTTCCACAATGGTTGAACTAATTTACATTCCCATCAACAGCGTAAAAGCGCTCCTATTTCTCCACAGTCTCACCAGTATATGTTGTTTCCTGACTTTTTAATAACCACCATTCTGACTGGCATGAGATGATATCTCGTTGTGGTTTGGATTTGCATTTATCTGATGATCAATGACGTTGAGCTTTTTTTTGTATGTTTCTTAGCCACATAAATGTCTTCTTTTGAGAGGTGTCTGTTCATAAACTTTGTCCACTTTTTGATGGAGTTTTTTTTTTTTTTTCTTGTAAATTTGTTTACGTTCCTTTTGAATTCTGGATATTAGACCTTTGTCAGATGAGTAGATTGCAAAAGTTTTCTCCCATTCTGTAGGTTGCCTGTTCGCTCTGATGATAGTTTTCATTTGCTGTGCAGAAGCTCTTTAGTTTAATTAGATATCATTTGTCAGTTTTGGCTTTTGTTGCAATTTTGCTTTTGGTGTTTTTGTCATGAAGTCTTTGCCCATGCCTATGTACTGAATGGTATTGCCCAGATTTTCTTCCATTGTTTTTACGGTTTTGGATTTTACATTAAAGTCTTTAATCCATCTTGAGTTAATTATTGTATAAGGTGTAAGAAAGGGGTCCAGTTTCAGTTTTCTGCATATGGCTAGCCAGTTTCCCCAGCACCATTTACTGAATAGGATATCTTTTTCCTATTGCTTGTTTTTGTGAATTTTATTGAAGATCAGATGGTTGTAGATGTGTGGTGTTATTTCTGAAGTCCCTGTTCTGCTCCATTGGACTATATGTCTGTTTTGGTACCAGCAACATGCTGTTTTGGTTACTGTAGCTTTGTAGTATTGTTTGAAGTCAGGTAGTGTGATGCCTCCAGCTTTGTTCTTTTTGTTTAGGATTGTTTTGGCTATATGGGGTCTTCTTTGATTCCATATGAAATTTAAAATAGTTTATTTCTAATTCTGTGAAGAATGTCAATGATAGTTTAATGGGAATAGCATTGAATCTATAATTACTTTGGTCAGTGTGACCATTTTCATGATATCGATCCTTCCTTTCAATGAGGATGGAATGTTTTTCCATTTGTTTGCATCCTCTTTTATTTCCTTCAGCAGTGGTTTGTAGTTCTCCTCAAAGAGGTCCTTCACGTACCTTTTTTGCTGTGTTCCTACTATTTTATTCTCTTTGTAGTGATTCTGAATGGGAGTTCATTCATGATTTTGTTCTTTGCATGTACATTGTTAATGTAAACGAATGTCTGTAATTTTCCACACTGATTTTGTATAGAGACTTTGCTGAAGTTGTTTATCAGCTTAAGTAGTTTGGGGGCTGAGATGATGATGGAGTTTTCTAAATATAAAATCATGTCATATGCAAACAGAGAAACTTTGACTTCCTCTCTTCCTGTTAGAATACCCTTTGTTTCTTTCTCTTGCCTGATTGCCCTGGCCAGAACTTCCAATACTATATTGAATAAGAGTGGTGAGAAAGGGCATCCTTATTTTGTGCTGTTTTTCAAAGAGAATGCTTCCAGCTTTTGCCCATTCAGTATGACATTGGCTGTGGGTTTGTCATAAGTAGCTCTTATTATTTTGAGATACATTCCATCAATATATCGTTTATTGAGAGTTTGTAACATGAAGGGATGTTGAACTTTATCAAAGGCCGTTTCTGCATCTATTGAGATAATCATGTGGTTTTTGTCTTTGGTTCTGTTTATGTGATGGATTACATTTATTGATTTGTGTATGTTGAACCAGACTAGTATCCTAGGGATGAAGCTGACTTGACCGTGGTGGATAAGGTTTTTTGATGTGCTGTTGGATTCGGTTTGCCAGTATTTTATTGAGGATTTTCACATGATGTTCATCAGGGATATTGGTCTCTGCCAGGTTTTGGTATCAAGATGATACTGGCCTCATAAAATGAGTTAAGGAGGATTCCCTCTTTTCCTATTGTTTTGAATAGTTTAAGAAGGAATGGTACCAGTTCCTGTTTGTATTTCTGGTAGAATTTGACTGTGAATCTGTCTGGTCCTGGGCTTTTTTTGGTTGGTAGACTATTAATTACTTCCTCTATTTCAGAACTCGTTATTGGTATATTCATGGTTTTGACTTCTTCCTGGTTTAGTCTTGGGAGGGTGTATGTGTACAGGAATTTATCCATTTCTTCTAGATTTTCTAGTTTATTTATGGAGAGGTGTTTATGTTATTCTCTAATGGTAGTTTGTATTTCTGTGGGTCAGTAGTGATATCCCCGTTCTCATTTTTTTATTGTGTCTATTTGATTCTTCTCTCTTCTTTATTACTCTAGCTAGTGGTCTATCTATTTTGTTATTTTTTTCAAAAAAACAGCTCCTGGATTCACTGAATTTTTTGGAGGGTTTTTCCTGTCTCTATCTCCTTCAGTGCTTCTCTGATCTTAGTTTTTTCTTGTCTTCTGCTAGCTTTTGGATTAGTTTGCTCTTGCCTCTCTAGCTCTTTTAATTGTGATGTTAGGTTGTCAATTTGAGATCTTTCAAGCTTTCTGATGTGAGTATTTAGTGCTGTAAATTTCCCTCTTAATACTGCTTTAGCTGTGTCCCAGAGATTCTGGAACAACCTACTCCTGAGTGACTCCTGGGTAAATTATGAAATTAAAGCAGAAACCAAGAATTTCTTTGAAACAAACGAGGGCAGTTTGCAGTAATTTTCATGCCAATTCTGAAAAAAAATATATTCTGTTTCATATTACTGTAGTTTCCCCATGGAATACTGCCATATTAAGGAGTGGTTTTTGCTAATTATTTCTTTTGTTTTCAGCCTTCTTAAATTTGCATATAAGAAGAATGTTCTCTAGTCATGCAAAGTCATGATCTCCAGCACTTTACCCAGGATTTCCATTTTCTGCAGGAATTTGTTATTTTGACAGAACTGGATCAAGTTCTAATAATAACAGTTAATAACTATGTGATTTGGACAGCATAAATAACCTCTCTAAGATTAGTTTTCTCCTTTCCAAAGTACAAATAATAAAAACAATCTCAGATGGTTGCTCTGACAATTAAGTAAGATTGTATATGAGAAATCTTTATGTAGTCTCAGTATTATATAATCACCTGCACTAAAGTGAGTTGGACTCTGCCCGGTTAATAGGTCATACATCCAGACTGATGACACTTCACACACCTTGATAATTTGCAACGAAGTTTATTATTCACATCAAGAAATTGTACATAGAGCAAGGTAACTGCAAGCTGATCTGACTATAGCCTCAAGAACAATGAGCAGAGAGCTGGTTTGACTTTTGTAATGGTGAGAGTGGGGCTGGAGAGGAGTTCTCACATTCGGTCTAGGGCTGTGAAGTTCAAATTTCCATAGGACCCAAAATCTCAAGAGGCATGCAGTTTTATTTCTCTATAGTGCCAGATATATGGTATTTGGGCAGGGCAGGGTAGGAGCCTAGACGCTGTGCAGTCAAATATCAAACATGGAGTCAGACTCTTCTTAACCACCAGACAAAACAGGTCTTCAATAAATGTTAGTGCTGTCCTCATTCTCCCCATAAAAGTCATGAAAGTCTTCCTTTTCTTAATGACTATTCTTAGCTAAAATTATTAGAGGAAAAAATATGATCAAGATGATGTCCTAACTTTTTAACACACAATACAACGTCATGATGATTTTAATTCTCTGCAAGTTTCACATTTATTTCTCTCTATTGCCACCTTTCTCTTCACACTCTACATTCTAGCCATAGTCAACCATTTGTGGGCTCCTGAATATGCAAGCCTTCCTTGAGCCTTTACATGGGTTGTTTCCTAGCATGGGACTACTGGCCTACCTTCCTTTGCTTCATTAACTCTTAGTTATCCTTCACAATTTATTTCGAGAGCAATCTCACTTATTCTTAAAGAGGCCTCCCTTGAACCTGTTCTCATTTCTAATTCTATCCTCTCTGACACACACACACACACACACACTAGCACACTATCTTGAGTAAAGGGCTGTCACGTGTATTTTTATACCACTTGCGAATGCCATATATCAGGGATCCCTAAACCCCTGGTAGCAGTTGGTGACTGGGCCACACAGAGGGAGGTGAGCAGTGAGTTAGACAGCATTACTGCCTAAGCTCCGCCTCTTGTCAGATCAGTAGCTGCATTAGATTCTCATAGGAGCTCTGACAACACTATTGTGAACCACGCATGTGCAGGATCTAGGTTGCACACTCCTTATAAGAATCTGATGCCTGATGATCTGATGTGGAACAGATTCATCCCAAAACCATCTCTGCCTTGGTCCGTGGAAAAATTACCTTCTACAAACTGGTCCCTTATGACAAAAAGTTGGGGACTGCTGCCATATATAATAATTTATCAATTTTTCTCTATTTCCTGTACAAGATTATAATAACTTTAAGGGCTAAAAATGCAACATATTTATCCTCGTATCTCTGGCCCCAGCATACTGGCACGCATAGAGTGAGTACCCACTAAATGTTTCAATAAGCGTAATTGGATAAACTATACTATACAATTGTTTTAATGACATGTAACTCTTCTGAAAATTATTTTTATTTTAAAATGAGAAAAAATTTCCTCTTCATTAATTACATGTTGATAGAAGTAAATGTAATAGAATCAAGTTACATGAACAATTCATAGTGGATAGAATGTTGGTGATGTGGAGATAGCAATATGTTGTTGCCGTTGCTGTTGCTGTTATTATTATTGTTTCATGATTTTTAGTATAGGAGACAACTTTCTGGGACCTCTTCAGTCATGTTATAAGTGTTTACTGGGTTCTACATTTATCTACTTGTGGATGTATAAGAGCTTTGATAATATAAGAAACTGAGGCTATTAGGAAACATATATTAAACACATTTATGAGAAACTGGTCACTTTTTCCTATCTTTTAGCCAAATTTAAAAATATTTAGACTACATAATTAGATAAGGAATAATAATCTGTGCATCATTTTGACATATATAAATTCCCAAAAACAGGAAGATGCTATATATAAAGTAATACAATCTGTTGTTTAGCTTAAGACTATCTCTTGAGTTTTGTTGTCCAACATCATTTTTAATTGGTGTGTTTTATTATATAAATTAATGTAATCAAAAAGTTTGAGCTAAATATTTGAATTTGTTTATGACTAGTCATTTATATTATGGGGGAAGAATTGAAATTTGAATAACTTATGAGCCTACAACTTATTTATATAGGATGATAGCCGAAAATCCATAGTTTTTCTCAGTACATATTCCATGGGACAAAGGATCAATATTACCTTGTGTGTAAATTGTGTTGACATTTGTTCACTATTAAGAGAAAAGTCCTAAGCATTACTAGAACTACTTTTTGTTACAGTGCATATGATTATTAAGAACTATAAATAGGACAGGAGAGCTGTCCTGCAAACTAGATATCTTTGTGTAAGCATAATATGTGGCACACTTAGACAAAAATATACCCCATAAAAACAACTGATGATAACTTGGCCATAAGAATGACCAAGAGAGAGGACTCTTATTATCCTGTATGGATTTCTTTTTTTCTGTATGACAGTGGGTTTTTAAAAATAAACTGTTCTACATAATTCTTGCAACATTCTGTTTTGCTTTGGGGTGATGAGTCCTTACAGTATGGGTATTTTAAAGTAGTTTTATTGTGACAAAATTGAAATACAGTAAACTACACATATTTAAGGTATACAATTTGATAATGTTTGACCCATACAGTCATATGCCACATAAAAACGTTCAGTTAGTGATTGAACATATATACAATGGTAGCCCCTAAGATTTCAATGGACCTAAAATGTCCTTATTGCCTAGTGTCATTGTAGACTTTGTAACATCACAATACAATGAAAAAATCACGTTTTTGTGGTGATGTTAGTGAAATCAAGCTTATTGTGTTGCCAGGTGTACAAAAGTTATATCACATACAATTACACACAGTACACAATACTTGATAATGATTGCATTAGTATGCTTTCACACTGCTATAAAGAACTACCAGAGAATGGGTAATTTATAAAGAAAATATATTTAATTGACTCACATGTCTGCGTGGCTGGGGAGGCCTCAGGAAACTTACAATCATAACAGAAGATGAAGGAGAAGCAAGCACCTTCTTCACAAGGCGGAAGAAGAGAGCGTGGGAAGTGCCACACTTTTAAGCCATCAGAACTTGTGAGAATTCACTCACGATCACAAGAACAGCAATGGCAAATCCGCTCCCATGATCCAATCTCCTCCCTCCAGGTCCCAGCCTGGGGACACAGAAACAAACAATATCATTCTGCCCCGGACCCCTCCCAAATCTCATGTCCTTCTCACATTTTAAAATACAATTATCTCTTCTCAACAGTAACCCAAAGGCTTAACTCATTCCAGCATTACCTCAAAAGTCCAAGTCCAACGTCTTATCTGAGATACGGTAAGTTCCTTCTGCTTATGAGCCTGTAAAATAAAAAACAAGTTAGTTACTTCCAAGATACAATGAGAATACCGGCATTCGGTAAATGCTCTCATTTCAAATGGCAGAAATTGGCCAAAACCAAGGGGCTACAGGCCCCCATGTAAGTCTGAAACCCAGCGGGACAGTAGTTAAATCTGAAAGCTCCAAAATAGTCTCCTTTGACTCCGAGTCTCACATCAAGGGCGTGCTGATGCAAAGGGTGGGCTCCCAAGGCCTAGGGCAGCTCTCCTTCTGTGGCTCTGCAGGATACAGCCCCCATGGCTGCTTTCACAGGCTGGTGTTGAGTGCCTGTAGCTTTTCCAGGCTCATGGTGCAAGCTGTTGGTCAATCTACCATTCTGGAGGCGGGAGGACAGTAGCCTTCTTCTCACAGCTCCACTAGGCAGTGTCCCAGTGGAGACTCTGTGTGGGGGTTCCAACCTCACATTTCCCCTCCACACTGACCTACTAGAAGCTTTTCATGAAGGCTCTGCCCCTGCAGCAGACTTCTACCTAGACATGCAGGTGTTTTCAGACATCTTCTGATATCCTGGTGAAGGTTTTTAAACTCTTGCCTTCTCTGCACTGTCAGGCCCAACACCACGTGGAAACCACCAAGCCTTGGGGCTTGCATCCTCTGAAAGAATGGCTCAATCTGTACCTTGGCCCCTTTTAGCCATGGCTGGAATTGGAGGGACTGGGATGCAGAACATCATGTCCTGAGGCTGCACAGAACAGTAAGGCCCTGGGCCTAGTCCACAAAACAAGTTTTTTTAAATCCTAAGTTTCTTTTTTTTTTGAGACAGAGTCTTGCTCTGTCGCCCAGGCTGGAGTGCAGTGGCATGATCTCAGCTCACTACAAGCTCTGCCTCCTGGGTTCAAGCCATTCTCCCACCTCAGCCTCCTGAGCAGCTGGGATTACAGGCACCCACTACACGCTTGGCTAATTTTTATGTATTTTTAGTAGAGATGGGGTTTCACCGTGTTAGCCAGGATGGTCTCAATCTCCTGACCTCATGATCCGCCTGCCTCAGCCTCCCAAAGTGCTGGGATTACAGGCGTGAGCCTCCGCGACTGGCCTAAATCCCAGGTTTCTATGCCTGTGATGAGAGGGGCTGTCATAAACATCTCTGACATGCCCTGAAGACAGTTTCCCCTTTGTCTTGGCTATTAACATTCAGCTCCTCTTTACTTATGCAAATTTCTGTAACAGGCTTGAATTTCTCTCTGAGAAATGTTTTTTTCTTTTCTACCACATGGCTGGGCTGCAAATTTTCCAAACTTGTATGCTCTGCTTCCTTTTTAAACGAAAGTTCTGATTTCAGAGCATCTCTTTATGAACCCATATGACTATATGTTCTTAGGAGCAGCCACTTCACATCTTGAATGCTTCGTTGCTTAGCAATTTCTTCTATCAGATGCCTTAAATCATATCTCTCAAGTCCAAAGTTCCAGAGATCTCTGGGGCTGGGGAAAAATGCCATCAGTCTCTGCTATAGCATAGCAAGAGTGAGTGACCTTTACTCCAGGTCCCAATAAGTTCCTCATCTCTATCTGAGAACACCTCAGCAAGGACTTCTTTGTCAATATCACTATCAGCACTTTAGTCATAACCAGTCAACAAGTCTCTAGGAAGTTTCAAACTTTCCCACATCTTTCTGTCTTCTGAGCCTTTCAAACTTTTCCAACCTTTGCCCATTACCCAGTTCCAAAGTTGCTTCCACATTTGCATGTATCTTTATAGCAGTACCCTACTTCTGGTAACAATTCTCTGTATTAGTTCATTTTCACACTGTTATAAAGAACTAACTGAGGCTGGGTAATTTATAATGAAGAGATTTAATTGACTCAGTTGTGACTGGGGAAGCCTCAGGAATCTTACATTCATGGCAGAAGGTATAACAGAAGCAAGCACCTTCTTCACAAGGTGGCAGGGAAGGGGTAGGGGTGAAGTCCCTTAATTTTAAAATATCAGATTTCATGAAAACTCACTCACTATCATGAGAACTGCATAGAGTACATCCGCCCCTGTGATCCAATCACTTGTCACTATGCCCCTCCCTTGACACGTGGGGATTACAATTCGAAATGAGATGAGGGTGGGGACAAAGAGCCAAACCATATCAATGATTAAACAATTATGTTACTGGTTTATGTATTTACTGAGTTATACTTTTTGTTGTTATTTTAGAATGTACTCCTACTACTTATTAAGAAAACAAAAGCTAACTGTAACACATCTTCTGGCAGGTCCTTCAGGAGTTATTCCAGAAGAAGACATTATTATCCTAGGAGATGACAGCTCCATTCACATTATTGCCCCTCAAGACCTTCCAGTGGGACAAGACGTGAAGCTAAAAGACAGTGACATTGATGTTCTTAACCCTATGTAGGCCTAGGCTAATGTGTGTGTTTGTGTTGCAAAAAATAGTTTAAGAAGTAAAAAATAATTTTAAAATGTTTTAAATAGAAGAAAGCTTATAGAATAAAGATATAAAAATATTTTGTACAGCTATACAACATGCTTGTGTTTTAAGCTAAATGTTATAAAATAATAAACAAGCCTTTAAAAATCATTTATTATTGAAGGAAAAATGTTTCTTTATAAATTTAATGTATCCTATGGGTACAGTGTTTATAAAATCTACGGTAGTATATGATAATTTCCTAGGCTTTCACATTCACTCACCACTCATTAACTCACCCAGAGCAACTTCCAGTCCCACAAGCTTCACGCGTGTTAAGTGCCTATAAAGGTATACCATGTTTTACCTTTATCTTTTATACTGTATTGTTAGGAAACTTTTATATGTTTAAGTATGTTTATATCAAAAATACTAACCATTGTGATACAAAAGCCTACAATATTCGGTGCAGTTACATGCTGTATAGGTTTGTACCCTAGGAGCAATAGGCTATACTGTATATATGTGTACATGTATATATATAGTCATATAGTAGGCAGTATACCATTAGGTTTTTGAAGTACACTCTATCAAGTCTGCACAATAATAACATTGCTAATGATACATTTCTTAGAACATATCCCCATATTAAGTGATACATGACCATATATGCACCCATAAAACCATCACTACCATCAAGTGAGTGAACATCCCATCACCCACAAAAGGCCCCTAGTGTCACTTTATAAGCCCTCACTCATGTCCCTCTCTGTACCACATACCCCAGAAAAGCACTGAACTCCTTTCTGTCTTTGTAGGTTAGCTTGTATTTGGTAAAAATTGTTATATAAATGAAACCATACAATATGTACTCTATTTTGTCTGGCTTCCTTCCTTTGGCATAATTATTCTCAGATTAATCTATGTTGTTGGATGTTTGTATTTAATTTATTTTTATCCCTGAAGAGTATTCCACTGTGTGAATATACAACAATATGTTTATCCATTTCCCTGCCAATGAATATGTAGATCAGTTCTAGATTTTGACTACTGTAAATAAAGTTATCATGAATATTCATGGACAAGTCTTCTCTTGGGCAAACATCTACGAGTAGGATGACTGGGTCACAGGATAGATGAATGCTTCAATTTGTGAGAAACTTCCAAACTGCTTTCCTAAGTGATTGTACCATTTTATGTTCCCACCATCAGTGTGTGAATGTTCAACTTGCTCTATAAAAGGATCACTTTTAAACTCAAGCTTCCACTGGGAAATTATTTTTACAACCAAAAGGAGAGTGAAACTATTATTTACTTAGGATATGAATCCTGTTGTTGATTGGCTGAGTGTTCTATAAATGTTAATTGAATCCTGTTGTTGATGCTCTCGTTCAAGTCTACTATAAACTTATTTATTTTTAATTTTGGTTCTATCAATTATTGAGAAAGGGTTATTGATATCTTTAACTATAAATGCTGGTTTGTCTATTTTTCTATGCAGTTTGTATTAGTTTTCTATTGTTGCCATAACATTACCACATACTTTAAAGGCTTTAGAAATAACACAAATGTGTTATCTCATTGTTCTGTATATCCGTATTCCAGTTTGGCTTGGCAAGTTTTTCTGCTCTAGGTTTCACAATGTGGAAATAAAGTTGTCAATCAAACAGGGCTCTCATGGGAGGTTTGGGGGAGAAAAAATCACCTCAAGGCCATTTAGTTTGGTGGCTAAATTTAATTCCTTGTGTTTGTATAACTAGGTTCCCAAATTTCTTGCTGGCTGTCTGCCAGGAACTATTTTTTTTGTACCCAGAGACTACTAACACTCCTTCTTATGTTTTCCAGGCTATCCCTACCCTGACAATGGTAAGTCAAGTCTCTCTCATAATTTGAACCTCTCCAAATTTCTTTTCTGTCTCATCTCTCAGGTTGGTTTTTCAGCTTTTTACACTGGTTCTAAGAGGTCACATAATTTCATTGGGCTCATCTGGATAATCTAATAATCTTCCCTTTTCAGCAGATTAATAATCTTAGTTTCACTTACAGCATTACCTATATTAGTGTTTAGTTGATTAACCAAATGTTTACTAGGCCATCTGAAGCTTTCCCACAGCTCATGGATATCCTCTTTGATTGACTTTTTGGTGTATGTTTAATCTTGAGTAGTTCCATTGCTGTGTCTTCAAGTTCACCAATCTTTCTTTGGCAATGTTAAATCTAATGTAATTTTCATCTTACAAATTCTGATTTTTACCTGTAAAAGTTATATTCTGGTCTTTTTCTATTTTCCAGGTGTTCATGTATTCTGCCATTCTTGAGTTGTTATAAAGAAATACCTGAGGCTAGATAATTTATGAATAAAAGATGTTTAATTGTCTCATAGTTCTGCAGGCTGTACAGGGAGCATACGACATATGCTTCTGGAGAGGGCTTCAGGAAACTTACAATCATGGCAGAAGGTGAAGGGGAGCCAGTATATCACATGGCAAGATGAGGAACAAGAGAGTAAGGGGCGGGGAAGGTCCCAGACTTTTAAACAACCAGATTTTGTGTGAACTCAGTGATAACTCACTTATCACCAAGGGGATGGTGCTAAACCAATCTTGGAGGATCCATCCCCATAATCCAATCACCTAGCACCAGGTCCCACATCCAACAGTAGGAATTACATTCTAACATGAGATCTGAAGAGGACAAACATCCAAACTATATCAGTCCACTCAACATGTTCAGTCTTTCTTCTACCTTACTGAATGCTAATTATTTTTGTGTTTCTAGAAGTTTACTTGAGGTTTGCTCTATGCTGCAGTTAAGTTACCTGGAAAAGTCTGATACTTTTGTGTGTTGTTTAGGAAACATTAGTTCTAGAACAATGCTAACCTAGGGTGAATTATTCCTTACTACTAAAACAAGACCTTCTTTGGTCGCACAAATCCATGGCTGGGCTCAGCTTTAAAAAGCCTTATTTGAGATTTCTCCTATGGAACAAAGTTCCATCAAAGCCAATTTAAAAGCTTATGTAAAAAATTATTCTTTCTGCACTGTACACAAATAATTAGGCCAAGTATAATAAAGCAAACCAGTCCTATTTATCTTTAGTAAAAATGGGAAACTGGGAAGAGAAAAAATTGTGTTTCAAAAGTACAGGAGACTTGTTGTTAGATTCTAGTCTTCCCTAATGTTTCATTCAATTTTTATTATTTTCTACAGCTTGGACCGAATTCTAATTTTTCTTGGCTACAAGTCTTCAAAATAATGTTTTCAATTTCTTTTCTTCTTTTTTCCCCCCAGTTCCAGTTTTCCTAATTTGGAGTTACTGAAAACTAAGCTGTGCTTTCTTAAAATCCTGCGAACTGAAGCCAGACAACTTAAACTTCAGCAGAAAATAACAGCAACCTATTTACATATATAAACCACTTTCATACCTGCCTACTAATGTATGGGCTTCAGAGTAATATGCCCTATATTAATTTTTCCAAGATTTTTTGTTTGTTTGTTGTTGTTGTTTCTCCCTTCCTCCTCCCTATTTTATCTTCGCAGAACATGAGACTTCGCAACCTGTTAATGAGCTTTTGGGACTTCCCCATCTAGGCATAAACCATCATAACCATGAGAGATCACATGAAACCTGAGACCAGAGACTCATTTTCTTGTAAAATGCTTTCTCCAGAAAATTTTTTGAAAGAAAAAGGGGGAAATGTGAAAAGAAAATAGCTCCGGCCCCCAAAATCATTAAGGAAAACTCAGGCTGGAAACTGCTTAGGGCAAAACTGCCTCTCATTCTATTCAAAGTCACCCCTCTGCTCTCTGAGATAGATGCATACCGGATAGCCTCCTTTGGAAAGGCTAATCAGAAACTCAAAAGAATGCAACTGCTTGTGTACCACCTATCTGTGACCTGGAAGCTCCTTTCTTACTTGGAGTCTTCCTGCCTTTGCTTCAAGTGGTCCTTCCTTTTCAGACTGCACCAATGTACTTTTTACATATATCGATTGATGTCTCATGTCTCCGTAAAATGTATAAAACCAAGCAGTGCCCTGACCACCTCGGGCACATGTTGTCAGGACTTCCTGAGGTTGTGTCACGGGCACATCCTCAATCTTTGCAAAATAAACTTTCTAAATTAACTGAGACCTGTCTCAGATTTTCTGGGTTCACAGTAGGATATGTTCACCAGATATATTATTTTAGGATAAAAGTTTTCTTCCTTCAGCACTTTAAATATGTTATGTCTCTCTCCCTTGGCCTGTAACATTTTTATTAGGAAGTCTGCTGCCAGATGTATTGGAACTCCATTGTATGCTATTTACTTATTTTCTTTTGCTGTTTTTAGCATCCCTTCTTTATCCTTGACCTTTTGGAGTTTGATTATTAAATGCCTTGATGTAGTTTTTGGGTTAAATGTGCTTGGTGTTCCATAATCATCTTGTACTTGAATATTGATATCTTTATGTTTGGAATGTTCTCCTATTTTATTTCTTTGAATATGTTTTCTACCCCTATCTCTTTCTCTACCTCCTGTGTAAGGGGAATAACTCTTAGATTTGCCCTTTTGAGGCTGTTTTCTAAATCTTTTCATTGTGGTTCACTTTTTATTCTTTTTTGTTTTGTCTCCTCTGAGTGTGTACTTTCAAATAGCCTGTCTTCAAGCTCATGATGTTTTTTTTTTTCTGCTTGATCCATTCTGCCATTAAAGGATTCTGATGCATTCTTCAGTATGTCAATTTGCCAATTCAGTATGATTCTTTTGAATTTTTCAATGTCTTTGTTAAGTTTGTCTGATGGGATTCTGAATTTTTCTGTGTTATCTTGAATTTATTTGAGTTTCCTCAAAACAGCAATTTTGAATTCTCTATCTGAATAGTCACATATATCTGTCTCTCTGAAATTTGTGCCTGATGTATTGTTTATCTCATTTGGTGAGGTCGTGTTTTCCTGAATGGTCTTGTTGCTTGTGGATGTTCCTCAGTGTCTGGACACTGAAGAGTTAGATACTTATGGTAGTCTTGTCAGTGTGGGCTTGTTTATATACATCCTTTTTGGGAAGGTTTTCCAGGTATTCAAAGGGATTTGAGTGTTGTAATCTAAAATTTTGGTCACTGCACCCATATTTGTGTTAGAGGGCACCCCAAGCCCAGTAATGCTTTAGTTCTTGCAAACCCAGTGTTACCACCTTTATAGTCCTTGATAAGATTTGGACAAATTCTCTGGATCACCAGGTAGGGACTCTTGTTCTCTTCCCTTACTTTCTCCCAAATGAATTGGGTCTCCCCCTTTCTCTATGTTCTGAGCTGCCTGAAACAAGGGCAGGGTGACACAAGCACCCCTATGTCCACAACCACTGAAAGTGTGCTGGGTCAGACCTGAAGTGAATACAGCACTAGGTATTTCCCAAGGCTGACTGTAACCACTACCTAGCTATTGCTTCTGTTTGCTCAAGGCCCTAAGGCTCTACAATCAGAAGGTGGCAAAGTCAGCCAGTCTTATGTTCTTGTCTTCAGGGTGGTAAGTTACCCTGTTTCTCAGGCAGATCTAGATATGTTGTTAGGCACTCAGATTCTATAGTTGGAAACCTTAGGAATCTACCTGATGCTCCTTTCTACTGTGGCTAAACTGGCACCAAATCCACAAGACAAAGTCCTTCCTACTCTTTCCTCCCCTTTACACAGGCAGAGAAGACTCTCCCAATGTCCACCATCACCACTGGTCCATTTGTTTTTTACTGTCAGGCTACTACTCGTGTTCATTTAATTCCCAAAGTCTCTTCAGTTAGCTTGTAGTGAATGCTGCCAGACCTGGGACTCACTCCTCAGGGAAGAGGGATCTCCTTTGTCCCAGGGTCAGTTCAGAGACGGCATCTGAAAGGTTCTTATATTGGTTTGAATCCCTAGAGTGCGCCAACAGACAACACGAGGTGGTGTGGAGCAACACGCTGTTTTAATGAGCACCTGGGTGCAGGCGGGCTGAGGCCTAAAATGGCATCAGCCCCAACTGAGGATGGGACAGGGGTTTATAGTCCTCTGTAAACAGGAAGTGTCCCAGTCTGACATGACTGCTACATAGTACCCAGACGGCCTCTTTCTCCATCTTCAGGGATAGGTGTCTTCCGGCCAGGGTAGGTGTCTTCCGGCTGGCTCTCTTCTTGCTTCTGCTATCTTGCTGATGCATGCTGCTGGCACAAGTGGCCTTGCACCTTGGGAGTGGGCCTGAGAAGGGAGTGAGTTACTTATCTCTTCAAGCTTTCAGGCCCTAGGGAGAATCTTTCACTATCCAAGAGCCAAGGCCTGGAATCAGGGACACAAGAACCTGCTTGGTGCTCTTCCCCCTGTTTCTTAAGCTATAAGGTAAAGTTCTCTTTATTCTTCTCTCTCCTCTTCTCAAACATAAAGAGGCTCTTCTCATAGCCACCACACCTGTGAATATGCTGGGTCGCACTTGAAGCCAGCGTGTCTCAGAGTCTCACCCAAGGCCCATGGCGTGTACTGCCTGGGTACTGCTGTTGATTATTCAGGACCCAAGGGCTCTTTAGTCAACAAAGAATGTATTCTGTTGAGAATGGGTTCTTCCCTTCAAGGCAGCAGGTTCCTTTCTGGCTCAGGGTGTGTCTAGAAATGTCCAGAAGATACAACCTGAAATGGGGGTCTCATGACTCTGACCAGTGCCCTACTCTTTTGTGGCTAAGCTGGTATCCAAGTTGCAGGACAAAGTCCTCTTCACTCTTACCTCTCTTCTCCTCAAATGGAAGATAGGGGTCTCTTTCAAAGTTGCAAGCTGTGCTACCTGTGGTGGGAGGAAGGGTGATGTAAGCACTCTTTTAGCCATTCTGCTTGGCGTCTCATTAAGTCATGTGCCCCTAGTTCCACTGGCTCTACAAGCCCAGCATAGAACTAGGATTTACCTAGAAGTTTCAGTCCTTATGGCCTAGACTGCCTTTCAAAGTTTTTTTAAGGATCCCAGAGCACTATAGCCCACAGTTGCAAGGCTTGCTGAAACTCAAAAGTTCTGACCACTGGGATGGGTGACTCCCTCTCACTAGGGCTGGTCTAAATGCTGTCTCCATGGGTGTTGGCTGAGTTCTACCCAATGTTGACAAGACTGATTTATAATGCAAAGGCCCACAATTGCTGTCCTTTTGCTCCCCCAAGCGACAGATTCTCTCTCTGTGCCACACAGCTACTGCTGGCAAATGGGAATGAGGTGGTGTTGGCAATTCAAGACTGTCTTTTCTACCTTATTCAGTCCCCTTTCAGTGATATGAATTTAAAACCAGCTACTGTAATCACTCACCTGGTTTTGGTTCTTATGAATCAGGTTTTTTGGCGTGGACAGTTGTTAAATTTGGTGTTCTTGTGGGGAGGACAATTTCTGGGGGCTTCTATTTGGCCATCTTGCTCCAACTCCTATTACTGTTATTGTGTGCCCTGTGGTTGCAAAAGTCATTCCTAATGGAAGCCTGAGTTTGCAATGGTTCCTTTTTGGGAGCAAGCAACTGGAACGCTCATATACTGCTGATGAGAATATAAAATGATATAATCAGGAAAGATGTTTGACAGTTTCTTGTAAATTTTAGGGCCCAATTACCCTATAGTCCAGCCATTCTATTCTTAGGCATTTATGAAAGATAAATAACAGCATGTGTGTCTACATAGACATGCCAAATACCTGCATGTTAATTATACTTCAAAAAAGTTGTATTAAAATGAACATAAGACAAAATAAATGCATCTTTCAATGAGCAGAAACATAAGTGATAATACACTGTCTGTGAAGCACTGTGAACAACATCGTTTTCCCAAACCTTGCCACAGCCACTAAAAAGGCAAAGCCCATGTGTATAACTCAGCTATGACTGAATTCCTGTGGATATATCTCACACCACTTTTATTCTCAAACCTTACTCAATATTTTGCTGTTTCTCAAAATAAAATGATTAAATTTTATAACTCATTAGAAAGTGTTTTCTTTTACTAAAGATATTATATTAGACATAGTCAAAGTTTAACACACGATATAACTTTATTAAAGTTCTCATTACTTGACATTTTCCCCCTAATGTTTCTTACAATACGTGAGCTGCCTCCTTTGACTTTTTATTTCTCCACATGCCTCTAACTCCACTCTGGTTTTTGAGCCATCCAGCAATGGCCCTTAGATTGCATAAATCATTGAAAAAGTAAAAGTTCCTAATTAGTTGATTTCACTGCTATTTTGATGAAAGCTTATTCACAGCATCCACTGTTCCTCCAAAATACTCCTTGGGCATCTAATTAACTTTGCTATGTATTCACTCCCTCATCCCAAAAATACCCTTCATAGACAGGTATGATTCCAATAACAGGACATGAGATTTTCATTATATCACTTTTTAAAGCTGTCTCTTTATAATTATTGTTCTGTGGCAATTGTTTGTGCTATTTGTAAGTTATTTATATGTATGCCAACATTAATTCTCTTTAATTTTCAGAAAAAAATCAATTGCTCTAACAAATATTAGTAATTCATTACCTAGAATAATTAAACGAACCATCTACAGAGAAACTATGTACTTATTTGAGGAGAACGAGCACCACATACATGTTTCTTTTAATGTAGTAGTGGTATTATCCCCGGACAATAACTATGATTTAAAGAAGACTTTGCTTATGTTTCAATATTTTTCTCAGGATTTCTTTGCAAATTAAACTTTTTTTGGTGCTATCTATTAACTATCTGCTAGAATCAAGGCCTTAGCAGTCTCATAGCTACTTTTCATGAGTTGTTTTTCCCAATATCATGTAGTTTCAGAGTGGAAGACTATGTAATCTATAAAAAGACATATGATTTCACTACTTGACCCATTTGTGCTAGTGAAAATCATGGGTCTTAGTTTACAATAAATTACTTGCTAATCTAAATGTCAATGGGGAACTATTGTAATTTAGAACTGTATCCTCATTAATTTATTTCGTGGATCAGTGTTCATAGGGTCCTTTCAATGGAGGGCAAGAGAATGACCTGTGGTGATTGGGGTGTAGCCTTTGAACACAAGAAAACCTGACAGGATTATATAACAGAAAATTGAATGTCATTTAGAAAACTGCTTGGACAGTTTTAGATCTTATTATTATGCTAAAAAATGAGAGAAGTATAAAGAAAAGATCTACTGTACACCATTTTATATCCTTAGCATGCTTCAGGATCATTATCTTGCACCAAATAAACCTCTGGGCTACCGGGTTTCCTGAAGGTATTTGAACAAGGATGTAATCTCGCAGATACTTCTTATTTATATAATGTTTATTGGCCATGTAAGGTCAGCAAAGTTGATGTCAATGCTAATTCAGTAACATTTGAAAGTTTCTAGTAAACTACACTGAAAGATTCAAAAATTTTTTATCAATCTGTATTTTTTAATACTAGTACGTGTCAAAGATGAGATATTCTACTTGAGTAATTACTAGCATCCTAGAGTAAGGTAGTATTGAATAAGTAGAACTATTTTCAACTTTCAAACATTGATCTGCTTTATTTTATTTTGACTTTCCAAAAATGTGATATAAAATGTAATCCTGAAAAAAAAATACTCCCCAATCATACATATTCCTCAATACCTCTGTCATATCTGGCAAGTAGGAGGTCATTGGTAATGTTTGAATGCATATATATGTATATAATACAATTTCAATTATCACCTTTTATGTAAATGACTGCTAACTCTCTCATAATTGCCAGTAAAATGACTTCACTTACCTAAAAGACATCCTCACTTGGATGTTTTGTTATCTCAACTCAACATATCTAAAAATTAAATTGAATTTGCCTTGTTCTTTTCATGTGGATCACTTTCCTATTGCTGTTAGTGTTATTACCATCCTCAGTTAGCAAAAAATCTACTTATTTGAGAATTTTTCCTCCCCTACAATTCTCAGATATACTCAAAGTGCAGTTAATGGTTCCATCAGAAAGACTTACTTATCAATAGCTGCCTTGACATCCTGCCCATCCTTTAAGACCAAGATAAAAACCTCAGCTTTTCCGTGTACGTGCTGAAATTAATGGCATCAGGATGGCTGGTGAACTCCAAATAACCACATCGATAGAATTTATTTTTTTAAAGGTGATATAGTATGAAAGTTTTTGAAGAATAAAATATGCATATGTTTGAGAGGAGGAAAGGAGAAAAATCGTATTCATCAGGGATTGGGTTCAACTTATTTTTTTTTTTCTCTTTAGGACCTAAAATGTAAATGGTGTATTTCTCAACTACTGAGGGGAAATATTTTGGGGAAGATTTTTTTTACATTTTTAAGTGCTCTCTCATACTTAAGTGATTATACCACATCTGTACATCTGTTCTCTCTTCTGTACAAAACATTCTTATTTTTAAGTTTAAAGTTTTTAAGTTTAAAAATTTAAAACTGGGAAGTTGCATTTTCTTGCCTACTGATAGGTTTCTCTTTTTATACCCCCAACTTATCTGAAAGGAAGCTCTAAAGACCTTCATCTGTCTCCTAAATAGTGATACTTCAAAAATTTATAATAATTACAATTTAGGATCATAGTTGTGATTTGATATACACCCCACAAAAGTTTTAGTGAGGTGATAATTGAATATTTGCTATGAAATTAATTGATATCTTCTCCTAAGTTAATCCTGCCAAATTCAACTGCTATAGCCATTTGATGAGACTATTTTATCGCATACACTCAATCTCCAAACAGTTAAAGACAAGTCTTTTGCAGAAAAAAAATTAACAAAGAAAGATAAGCACTTTGCTAGTGCACCAGCCAAGACAAAACATTGTGCATAACCCTGTATTACAATCGCCTATAGTATTCATCATTGTTACATGCTGTTCAGGTTTGTAGCCTGGGAACAAAAGGCTAAACCATACAGCCAATGTGTGCAGTAGGCTAGACCATCTAGGTTGGTGTAAGTATATTCTTTCATGTGTGCACAATGATGACACTGGCTAATGATGCATTTCTTAGACTATATCACCATCATTAAACAATGGATGACTGTATATATAAATAAAAAACCTGCTATAATATTAGCAGTCAATTAGCAAAATTTTTTAAAAAGCTAAAGGACATTAATATTCTTTCTACAAAAGAACTTCTTGCAAATACATTTATAAAAGAGGAAAATACCAATATTAAAATAAACAGAGCATTAACAGAAGAAATCCTACAAATTTATTTATTCCATAAATACTAGGCATTTACTACATGCTAGGCATAAATCGCTACTGTATACATGAAAAGATATCAACCTCACCAGTAACGTTTTTGGTTAGTTTGCAAATAAATATCACGGTTATTTGGAGGAATATATAAATTGTACTCTCTTTAGAGCCCAATTGATAAATTGCATCACAATTAAAACTGTGTATTCACTGATTGATCAATTCTACTCCTAGGCATTTTAGTTCATGAAAATAATTAAGCAAGTGCATACAGATGTATGCACAACGGTATTGGGTGCAATCTGGCTTATAATAGTGGTATTCAAAACTCTGGATGCCTCATAGCTACAGAAATATTGGGTGGTTCTATGGATCCCCTTCATGCCACACTGGCAATGCAGAGGAATATGCTGACAAGTGTAATTTGGGATCCCACTTTAAACAAGAGTATCTTAACGATTATGCGTTTCCAATATTGCGATTCTATTCCAGGTGCAGTGGCTCATGCCTGTAATCCCAGCACTTTGGGAGGCCGAGGCGGGCGGACCACCAGAGGTGAAGAGTAGTGCAAGACCACCCTGGCCAATTTGGCAAAACCCCATCTCTGCTAACAATACAAAAATTAGCCGGGAGTGTGGCACATGCCTGCAATCCCAGCTACGCGAGAGGCTGAGGCAGGAAAATCTCTTGAAACCGGGAGGCGGAGTTTGCAGTGAGCTGAAATCCTGCCAGTGAATTCCAACCTGGGCAACAGAGGGAGATTCCGTCTCAAAAACAAACAAACAAAACAATCAAAGAATATTGATATTCTCTACGAGTTTTTTGTTTTGTTTTGTTTTGTTTTGTTTTTGTTTTTGTTTTTGTTTGTGTTTGTGTTTGTGTTTTGAGGCGGAGTCTCGCTCTTGTTGCCCAGGCTGGAGTGCAGTGGCGAGATCTCGGCTCACTGCAACCTCTGCCTCCCAGGTTCAAGAGATTCTCCTGCCTCAGCCTCCCGAGTAGCTGGGATTACAGGTGCCCACCACCACGCTTGGCTAATTTTTTTTTTTTTTTTTTGTATTTTTAGTAGAGACGGGGTTTCACTATGCTGGCCAGGCTGGTCTTGAACTCCTGACCTCAATTGATCCACCCGACTAGGCCTCCCAAAGTGCTGGGATTGCAGGCGTCAGCCACCGCCTCCAGTCAAGTTTTCACTTTAAGAAAGGTTTGCGTATCTAAAACGAAAAACCATATCTTGTATTAAAATTTAAAATAATCAAAATAATCATCATAAAAGGATTAAGTAAATGATTGAACATTCACCTAATGGAATTCTCTATATCCATTAAAATGATATTGGCAGAAATAATATGAACCATTATTTTTACATCAGTAGATGCCCATAGTATATTATCAAGTGATAAAAGTAGGATAAAACATTGTAGAATGCATAATATGATTCACTTGATGGTATAGTTATTATGCATATGTGTAAATAATAAAGTTCAGAAATACATGCAACAGAATGTTAATGACAGTTATCACTATGTGGTGGCACTGTAGGTGGTTTGAATTATCTTATTCATATTCTCTATATTACTTGATATTCATATTTCATTCAAGAAAAATATATTCATTTGAAAAAATATTACAGGCTAGGCGTGCTGGTTCACGCCTGTAATCCCAGCACTTCGGGAGGCCGAGGTGAGTGCATCACTTGAGGTCAGGAGTTCAAGACCAGCCTGGCCAACGTGGTGAAACTCCGTCTCTACTAAAAATGCAAAAAGTAACTGGGCATTGTGGCGGGCACCTGTAATCCCAGCTACTCAGGAGGCTGAGGCAGGAGAATCGCTTGAACTGGGAAGGTGGAGGTTGCAGTGAGCCAAGATCATGCCACTGCACTCCAGCCTGGGCAACAGAGCGAGACTCTATCTCAAAAAAAAAAAAAAAAATTACAAATACAACCTCTGATACACTTTTCTAATTGCTTATCATAGTTTATTGAGGCTAATATAATATCAAGTGTTAATCAAATTGCCATTCTAGGTTGCTGTTAAAGGAGTAGAGGAAACAGAAACAGGAAAAGATTTTTCAGTGTTTTGCCAATCATCTGTCGTTTCACACCCACCCCTGCCTCTCTCATTATTTTTGTATTAAAGCTCTTTTGAATAATGTATAGAGAGCATATGAATGGTCCCTTGTCATTAATTTCCATACTGGAGAAGGTATTCAAAACATGTATTTTATGATGGTGTGCCAGAAAAATATTGTTGGCAAAGATGGTCTATCATATTTTTTCTGTAAATATTTTGTTTCTGCATTATTTAAAACTATTCTAAAAACAAATATGTATACATATGTATATATTTATATATTTATACATATGTATTTCTATAAATAATTCCTACTTTTTAAATTTCATATTTCCTCTCTATCCATAGTCATATTATGAATTCTATATAGAATTCCTACTTTCTCTCTTTTTTTAGTGAAAGTGAGATTTTTCTAAAAAACTCAAAACAGCTCTTTTATCATATAAACATTATTATTCCCTGGATATTTAAAAATATTTTCAACATATTTATGTCCTCTAACTTAAATTCTTACTCAGTAAAATAGAAAAGTATAGAAATATCACACATTTGTAATAGTGTATAATCTCAGAATAGTAATGTTTTTCTGATTTCTGTCTTGTTAAGTAGAGTGACTCATATTTGCAATAATTCCTTAAGTATTTAAAAACTGAAGGAGGTGGGTATATATTGCTGTATGTACACAGAAAGAAATTATTTAGGGTATAGGTTATCTGAATAGGTTTTTAGGAGAAAAAAAAAGTGAGTTTATTAGATGTTCAAAAAACTGAAACTTTGGCAAATCCTTTATGTCTTAAGCAGGTGTATCCTCTTTCTTTTATATTTGACCTTTTTTGGGGGAAAAAAAGGGATATGATTTCTTCGTTGGATGAGTCCTTGTGGATGTCTGTCTAAATATTTTGATAATTGGAGCTACTTTTGCCTTTTTAAATTTCAATCCTTTAGTCCAAAATCCAATTGACCTTTTAAAACATCTTATAATAACAATTAAGAAGGAGAAGACTGTAATAATAGAAGACACAGGGGGAACTGTGTCATTGGAAAATTTAAAAGCAAATGAGAAAAGTATCAAAAAATCAAAATAGTTGAATCTGTTGGATAGGTCAATAAGCAAGATCTGAAAAGCATTGGTCATTGATTTTAAAAACAGTAATTGGGGTCACAGGTCATATTCAAAATGTGACTGTCCCCTTTATCAGATTATAGAAAGCTGGAGTAGAAGTGTGATTAATGAAAGCCTACAATATCTTGATGCCTATGTGTAGTGGTTAATTATATTTGTCAATTTGACAGGGCTAAGGGATGTACAGATAACTGGTAAAACATTATTTCTGGGTATTTGTGTAAGGGTGTTTATTTAAGAGACAAACTTATGAATTGGTAGACTCAGTAAAGAAGATCACCTTCACCTATGTAGGTGGGTGTTATCCAATATGTGAAGGAACTAAATACAACAAAAAAACCCTTTGCAATTGGGCTGAGACTTGCACTATTGGCTCTCCTGGTTCTCAAGCTTTTAGATTGGGATTACATTAAACCACTGTGTTTTCTAGTTCTCCAGTTTGCAAACAGCAGATTGTGGAATATCTTGGTCTCCAAAATCATATGAGAGAATGTCTAATGCCTATAACAAATATCTTACACACACACACACACACACGGTAGATTAGACAGATAGATAGATAGATAGATAGATAGATACATAGATAGATACATAGATGATAGATAGAGATAATAGATAGATAAATAGATAAATCTATTAGTTCCATTTCTCTGGATAATCCTAATACAGTGTATAATAGAAGTCCAGTGTTTGGAATTTCAGTTTATTAAGTTGTCTTATATTAATTGTCTTAGCCTTTCAGCTTTAGCTTGTCTTCTTAGCTTGTTTACTTTAACACTTTACATATATATATATATATAATGTGTGCATACATATATACATATATGTGGGTGTGTGTGTTAAAGAACACCATGACCCCCAAAATCTGGCAATATAATTCCTTCTTTTAAATATTTTTATATTTTTTATCAAGTGAGAGTGACTGTTTAAATTTTGTTAACTATTTACTTTCACATATTTTATATATTTTTATATCTCTTTGAAATGCTCTTTATTAATATTATTAAACAAAGATCCTCCATAGTGTCCTTGCATTACTGACTCCAACGCTTTGTACTGAATTAAAAGTAAAAACAGCAGAGGTGCCAAGATAGCTGAGGAGAAGCAGCTAGTGTGCACCACTCTCACAGAGAGGAGAAAGAGTGGCAAGTAAACACTAGCTCTTCATCTGGGTCATCCAGGAGGATACATTGGGATTCATCAAGGAAGCAACATGACTCATGGAGAGCAGAGAGGAGCAACACAGGTGAGCTGTCCACCTTGGATTAGTGCAGAGCCAAGGGAAGCTCTCCAATATGGGGAAATGGTGAGTGAGTGAGAGCTCTCAGGGACCTACACTTCTGCCATGGACCTATGGACCTTTGCAATCCTGGGCACAGGAGATTCCCCTGACTCGCCCGCCATGGAGCCTCCAGACTGACATGCAGTGCCATGTGGAGCCTGAGCAGAGCCACCACTCAGACCCACTTGGAGCCCAGAGGGCCCTGGATCTCTGAAAACCCTGGTGCCAGCTGCCATAGCCCTGCCATCAAGGAAGTCAGGCTCTCTTACCTGCTCACAGGGTAGTGGCCACATGCAGAGTGCTGAGGAGCACAAAGATTGGAGGCTTTGCCTCTGCTGCATCTCACCAGCCAAAACCCACTGGCCTGGAACCCCAGCACAGCCACCTCACCTTTGCTTGAGCACTCAGGCTACTCACAGGTCTCCATTTAAGACTCTTCTCCAGGTGGGTCACTGCCCCTGCTACTCCTCAACGGGCAACGTCTCCCAACCTGAGCACACAACACTGCCACTCTACCACTGCCTGATCACCTCAGTTGGTGGTGACTCTGTATTTCTCTATGGAGAAAACCCCAAAGACAACCCAAAAACTCTCTGCCTTTGACATTGCAGTGGTACTGCGCTTGCTGCCTTTGGGTTGGAAAAAGAACAAAGACCCTGATGACTTTCTTGGCACCTACGGCATGCTGCAGCCACTACACAGAGAGGAGCCCAGTCTCTCTACCCTGTGAGTCCCTGACTTGCTGCTCTTTACAAGGCAGGGCTCCCAGCTTGGAAACACAATGCAACTGCCCCACCCATGGCTGAACATTCCCATTGGCAGCAGTTCTATGTCTTTCTGGGTGGGAGTTCCAAGAGGAAACTGACAGCATCTTTGCCATTGCCAATGTAGCAGTACCTCCCTTGCTGCCCCTGTGCTGGGGGAAAACAGACACCGATTGCTGTTCCGGCACCTCCAGTGTGCCTGAGCTGCCAAATAGAGAGGAATCCAGCCTGTCATCCCTGTAAGCCACCAATCCCCTGTTCTTCAGCAGGCAAGTACGCCCATCTTGGGCCCACAATGCAGTCAGCCCAGCCCTGGTTGAACATTCTCATTTTCAGTGACTCCGTGTCTCAGGCCTAGAGTTCCTAGAGACAACTTACAGCCCTTCTGCCTCTGCTGCTACAGTGGTATCTGCCCTCTTTGCCACCAGGCTGGGGAAGGAAAAAAGAACCTGAGTGCTTTACTTGAACTTCCAGCATGCCACAGCTGCCCTGCAAAAGGAGGCCAAATTGTCTTCCCCATTTTCCTACCTCCAACACTCCCTGGTCTTCACCAGGAAGGGCTCCCAGGCTTGGGCCTGAAACACAGTTGCCCCAACTCCACCTGATTTTTCTGATTAGCAGTAGTTCTCTGTCCTTCTGGACTGGAATCACAAGAGATAAGTAAATGGCCCACTGCCATTGCCATTGCCAAGGTCTATTCCCCTGTTGCCTCCAAGCTGGGAAAAGAACTTGAAGCTTAAACTCACCCAGGGTTGTAGTGTGCAACCTGGAAGTGTGAAACTGAGATCTGCAGCCAGTATTTGAGGGGCTGAGGAGCCCACACTTTCAGAGCACTGAGTGGGAGCATAGCTGCAAATGCCAGGAAATACAGAGCAGCTGTGTAGCAAAGTAAGAGCCTATTTACCAACAATTATGCTTAAGCACCATGTACTGGATTACAGTTCAAATTTCAAAAACAAATATGCTTTACTAATATGCCCACCAGTTAAACCAATGAGAAGAATTCAGCCACAAATAAAGACCTTGCACAAAGCCTTGGCCTCTGCAAACATCCAGAGATGAAGCCAAGTGACTATAATCAAATTATACCACAGTTAAAGGAACATCAGTCCACACAGATAAAAAGGAGCCAGTGAAATAATCTGACAACTCTAAAAGATAGAGTGTCTTCTTACCTGCAAACAACCATCCTAGCTCCCCAGTAATGTTTTTTAACTGGAATGAAATGGCAGAAAGGACACATAGAATTTAGAACATGGATGGCAATCAAGACTACTGGGATTCAGAATAAAGTTAAAGCCCATTCCAAGGAATCTAAGGAATCCAGTAAAATGACTCAAGAGATGAAAGATAAAATAGTCATTTTAAGAAAGAACCAAACCCATACACATAATATAACTAGAAAACTCACTAGCACAAATTTATAACACAATCAAAAATATTAACAGCAGAGTAGACCAAGCTGAGGAAAAAATCTCAGAGATCAAAGACTGGCTCTATGAATTACATCATTCAGAAAAAAGTAAAGAAAAAAGAATTTAAAAATTATCATTATCTCCTGTGAGATACTATACAAGATAAGCATCCTCAAGACACATGGTCATCAGATTCTCCAAAGACAATGTGAAAGAAAAAATATTAGAAGTAGCTAAGGAGATGGGGAAGGTTACCTACAAAGGGAATGTCATCAGGCTAACAGCAGACATTTAAGCAGAAATTATACAAGCCAGAAGAGATTTAAGGCCTACATACCGCATGCTTCAAGAAAATAAATTCCAATTAAGAATTGTATGCCTAGCCACACTAAGCTTGTAAATGACGAAGAAAGAAAATCCTTTTAAGAAAGCAAATGCTAATGAAATCTGTTACCTCCAGACCTGCCTTAGAAAAGATCCTTAATGAAACATTGTTACCAGCCAACACAAAAAACACGCGTAAGAACATAGATCATTGACACTATAAAGCAACTACACTATCAAGTTTACATTAAAAACCAGCTAACAACATGATGACAGAATCAAATCTGCATTTATCAGTATTGACCTTGAACATTAATGGGCTAAATGTACCACTTAAAAGTCACAGAGTGGGAAAGTGGATAAAGAAGTAGAGCCCAATGTTATGCTGTTTTCAACAGATTCATTTAACATGCAGGGACATTGATATCCTCAAAGTAAAGGGACTGAGAAGGATCAAGCAAGCAAATTAAAAGCAAAAAGAGCAAGGATTGCTATTCTTATTCCATAAATCTGAGACAACACAAACAAATAGAGAAATATTTCATCCTCACAGATCAGAAAAATCAATATTGTTAAAATGACAATACTGCCAAAATCAATTTACATATCCAATGTTATTCCTATCAAACTGCCAACATCATTTTTCACAGAAAAAAAATAAACTATTCTAAAATTCACTGGGGCCTAAAAAAGAGCCTGAATAGCCAAGGAACTCCTAAGCAAAAAGAGCAAATCTGGAAGCATCACACTACCTAACATCAAACTATACCGCAAGGCTACAGTATCTAAAACAGCATGGTACTGGTGCAAAAGCAGAAACATTGACCAGTGGAACAGATTACAGAGTCCAGAAATAATGCTACACAACACAGCCATCTGATATTCAAAAAAAATGACAAAAACAAAAGCAATGGGGAAAACTCCTTATGTAATAAATAGTACTGGGATACCATATGCAAAAGATTGAAACTGAATGCCTTTCTTTAACCATATAAAAAAGTTAACCAATGATGGGTTAAATACTTACATTTAAAACCTGAAACTATAAAACTCTAGAAAAAGTCCTGATTCTGGACATCAGCACTGGCAAAGACTTCATAATGAAAACTCTAAAAACAATTGCAACAAAAATAAATATAGACAAATGGAACCTAATTAAACTAAAGACCTTCTCTGCAGCAAAAGAAACCATCAATAGACTAAATGAACAACCTACAAAATGTGAGAAAATAGTTGCAAATTATACATCCAACAGAGGTCTAATATCCAGAATCTGTAAGTAACTTAAACAAATTGACATGATTTTCCTTAACCCATGGATTATTAAAAGTGTGTTTCTAAAAACAAACAAAATTATTAAAAATGGGCAAAGTTGATGAACAGACACTTCTTGAAAGAAGACTTACACATGACCAAAAAACATGAGAAAATGCCCAACATTTCTAATCATTAGAGAAAAGCAAATCAAAACCACAATGACATACCATCTCAAATGTTAGAATGGCTATTATTAGAAAGTCAAAAAATAACAGAAGCTATTTGGTTGCAGAGGAAAGGGAATGTTCATATATAGCTGGTGGGAATGTATATTAGTTCAGCCACTGTGGAGAGCAAGCAGTCTGGAGATTTCTCAAAGTACTTAAAATAGAACTGTCAGTCAACTCAGCAATTCCATGATTGTACGTATACCCAAAGGAATATAAATCATTTTACCATAATGACACATGTATACATATGCTCATTGCGGCACTAGTTACAATATCAAATACATGGAATCAACCTACATTCTTATTAGTGGTAGACTGGATAATAAAAATATAATATATATATAATGAACTATTATGCAGCCATAAAAAGCAAGAAATCATGTCCTTTCTAGTAACATGCATGGAGCTAGAGGCCACTACCCCAAGTGAATTAATGTAGAAACAGAAAACCAAATACTGCGTGTTCTCACTTGTAAGTGGGAGCTATACATTCAGTACACATGAACACAAAGAAGGGAACAACAGACACTGGGGCCTACTTCAGGGTGGTGGGTAGGAGGAAGATGAGGATTGAAAACATACCTATTGGGTGTTATGCTGATTATCTGGGTGACAAAATTATATGAACACCAAATCCCAGCAAAACACTCAATTTACTCATGTATCAAACCTGCATGAGTACCCCTTGAACCTAAAATAAAAGTTGGAAAGAAAAAAAACAAGGAAAATTTTCAGAGAAGATGATGAGAACAGCTGCTTTTATTTTTCTTCATAAAAAACTCACAAAGCATCAATGATATGTCTGGCTGAGTTTAAGTTAATAAATCCAAGTTTTATTTCATTATCATTTTGACATAAAACATATCCAAATTTGAAAGATGGAATAGAAAGTGGACAGCATTGCTCAGGCTTATTTTACTAAAATTTCTTGTATAAAGAGTATGTAATGCATGTATAGTGTTAACGACGTAAGTCCTAAGGAAATTTAAATAAAACATAAATATTAATGATCTAGTGTAAGATATTTAAACATAAGTCAAGAAAAGTTGCAATTTTTTGCCCTGAACAAATGGATTTTCTTTGTGTTTCCCCAGTGCTAAGGACATATAACCTTCATTGCCTTACATTTTGTTACTATCACTAGCCTATGCTTTTCATTTCAACAGTTATTATTATACATATAACTACAGTTATATTATACATATAACTACATATAATAAACAGTTATTGTTTATTATACATATAACTACATATTATACATATAACTTCTACATATGGAAGATTTTTGATAATTGACTCAGATTTTTCATTTCCTCTCTTTCCATCTTTGTTGTGTTGTTCAAAAATTTTGTCTATGTCATTTAAGGTTTTAATCTTATTGGAAGAAATATTTTTATAATATTTCCATATTTTCATTTTAATATATTCAGAATCTGTAATTATATGTTCTCTTTCATTCTGAATAGGAATAATTGGTGTTTTCTTCCCTTTTTCTTCTTCATTCTTACTAGGAGTATATCAATCTTTCCATTTTTCCAAGGAATCCACTTTTGGTACTATTGATTTTTTTTATTGTTAAACAATCACTATTTCGTTGATTTTGATTCTTATACTTATCTTTTTTACATTTAATTTGGGTTTAATTTGTTATTTCTATTCTAGGTTTGTTGAGAGGAAATTTAGATTGTTGATTTGACAACTTTTCTAATATAAGCAGTTAATGAAATAAATTTTCTGCTAGCAGTGCTTTAACTGAATCCCGTATATTTTGATAAATCATAGTAGCATTATTCCACAGTTTAAAATATTTTCTAATTTTTCTGGTGTTTTTTTAGCCCATGGATTATTAAAAGTGTGTTTTTTAATTCCAAATATTTGGAGTGTATCTTAGATATCATATTGTTAATGTTTATGTTATTTCTCCTGTGGTCAGAAATATTTCAATCTTTTAAAATGTATTAAGATTGGTTTTGTGGTCTAGTGCATGGTCTATCTTGATGAATGTTCCACGTGTATATGAAAAGAATGTGTATTCTGTTATTCTGAGGTGTAGTCTTTTGAAAATATCATTTAGGTCAAGGGGGTTGACAGCGTTTCTTAGATCTTCTATATTCTTAGGGTTAGTTTATCTACAGTATTTGCTCCGCTCCATGAGAGTCATCAAATTCTCCAAAATAATTACTGATTTATTTACCCTTTAATTCTGATTGCTGTTTTCATGTATTTTGAATCTGTGCTATTAGATCTATATACATTTAATATTGTTGTTTTCCTTTTGAATTAACTTTTTTATCAATGTAAAATAGCTCTATCTCTGTAGTATTCACTTTATCGAGCATTATCATAGTCACACTCGCTTTCTTTTACTTAACATTTGTGTAGTTGTTTCTTTAAGAACCTATCTCTATGTTTATATATGAGTGTGCCACTTAATATTAGCAAAAAATATGTCTCTAATTTCTATGTTTTCTGGATTGTTTAGTTATATTTAATGTAATTTTGGATACAGTTGGGTTTAATTCTACCATAATTCTATATGTATTTGTGGAATGCAATGTATCTTTTGTATCTACCTTCTTCTTTTCTGCTATCTTTTAAGTTAACTGAATTTGTTTTGTTTTTTATTGATATATAGTATTTGTACATATTTATGGGGTATGTATGATTTTTTTTTTTTACATTAATGGGCTGTGTAATGATTACCTCAGGGTATTTGGGGTGGTCAGCATCTGAAGTAATTATCATTTCTATGTGTTTGGAACATTTCTAGTCTTCTGTTCTAGCTACTTTTAAATATACAATAAATTGCTTTTAACTGTAGTTGTCCTACTCTGCTATTGAAAAATAGAACTTCCTTGTTCTATCTAACTATATGTTTGTGCCCATCACCAACTTATCTTCATCCCCCTTCCACCTACATACCTATTCCAACCTCCAGTGTCTATCATTCTATTCACTATGTTCATGAGATCAATGTTTTTTAACTCCCACACGTAAGTGAGAACATATTTGTCTTTCCATGCTTAGCTTATTTCACTCGTCAGTGACCTTCAGGACCATCCATGTTGCTGCAGATAAGATTATTTTATTCTTTCCTTTATGGCTGAATAGCATTCCATTGTGTATATATGCCACATTTTCTTTATCCATTCATCCACTATTGGAAACATAGATTGATTCCATATCTTTCTTATGGTGAATAGTGCTGCAATAAATGTGAGAATGCAGGAATCCCTTTGATATATACTGATTTATTTTTCTTTGAATGAATACCTAGTAATAGGATTGCTAGATTATATGGTAGTTATATTTTAGTTTTAAATAAGTGTCCATACTGTTTTCCATTGTGGCAGTACTAATTTACAGTCCAATGCACACTGTACAAAAGTTTCCCTTGCACTGCATCCTCTCCAGCACCTGTTACTTTTTGTCGTTTAAATAATAATCATTCTGTGGTGAGATAATAACTCATTATGGTTTTGACTTGCGTTTCCCTGATTGGTAGTGATGTTGAGTATTTTTTTCATATACCTTTTAGCCATTTGTACATATTCTTTTGAGAAATGTCCATTTGTGCCTTTTGTCCACTTGTGTCTTTTGTCCACTTTTTAATGGGATTATTTCGTGTTGTTGTTGTTGTTGTTGTTACTGTTGTTTGAGTTACTTGCATATTCTAGATATTAGTCCCTTGTTGGATGAATAGTTTTTAAATATTTTCTCCCATTCTAAGGTTGTTTCTTCACTCCATTGTTTCCTTTGCTGTGCAGGTTTTCATTTTAATATAGTCCCATTTATCTCATTTTGGTGTTGTTGCCTGTGCTTTTAAGGTTTTAGCCATAAAACTTTTTCTGAGACAAAATGTTTCTCCTATGTTTTCTTCCAGTAGTTTTATATTTTTGGGTATTTTGGGTCTTATATTTAAGTCTTTAATCAATCTTAAGCTGTTTTTTCCAAGCACCATTTATTGAAGAGGTTGCTGTTTCCCCAGTGTATGTTCTTGGTGCCTTTGTCAAACTCAGTTGGCTGTAAAAATGTGGATTTCTTTCTGGCTTTTTTTTTCTCTCTCTTTTTTTGGTCTACGTGTCTGTTTTTATGCCAATACCATGATGTTTTTGTGTCTGTAGTATATTTTGAAGTCTGATAGTGATGCTTCTAGCTTTGTTCTTTTTGCTCAGAATTGCTTTGGCTGTTTGTACTTTTTTTTGCTTGTTTTTTGTTTTTGTTTTTGTTTTTGTTTTTGGTGCTCTATGAATTTTAGGATTGCTTTTTTCTATTTCTGTGAAAAATGACATTGGCATTTTGATAGCGAATGCATTGAATCTGTAGATAGCTTTTAACAGTATCGTTATTTTAACAATATTAATTCTTCTGGTTCATGAGCATGGGATGTCTTTCTACTTATTTGTGTACTCTTCACAAACAACTTATTAGTAATAAGATTAATAATCGTATTCATCAGTTTTGGGCAGTTTTCCTTGTAGAGGTCTTTCAGCTTGTTGATTAAATATATTCTAAGTGTTTTAACTTTTTGTAGCTATTGTAAATATGATTGCCTTCTTGACTTCTTTCTCAGCTAGTTCATTATTGGTGTACAGAAACACTATGATAGAATACTTTTTAAATTACATTTCATCACCCCAATAGCCTTTAAGATATCCCTCTTTTATTATTATTTTATTATTACTATTTTGTTACTTAATCTAGAGTTTAAAACACAAACATATACGTTTGTTTATGTGTTGTCTAAAGATCCTTTCCTGCTTTAATGGCAGAGTTTACTAGTCACAACAGAGCAATTATGGCCTGCAAACCTAAAATAGTTACTATCTGGCTGTTAAAGGATGAAAAGTGTTTCTTGCTCTCAATTCATATGTTGAAGCCACAATTTTCAGTGCCTTAGAATATGATTGCATTTGCAAATCTAGTCTTTAAATTGCTGATTATGTTAAAATGAGGATAATTGGGTAGGCTCTAACCCAAAATAACTGCTGTCCTTATAACAGAGAAAATTTAGACACACGGAGAGGCACCAGGATGTATGCACACAGAAGAAAAACCATGTGAGTACCCTTAGAAAGTGGTCTTCTGAAAGTCAAGTAAAAAGAACTTAGGAGAAACCAAACCTGCTATTTCTTGAACAGTGGATTATTGGACTTCTTGCTTTCAGAAGTGTGAGGAATTAAATTTCTGTTAAGTCACCAAGTCTAGGGGATTTTGTTATGGCAGCCCTAGAGAATGAGTAAACCAGCCTTATATAGCAATAACATTTGCTTACCTATATTCTAGAGGGAGGTTCTCATGCTTATTAGCTTAAGGCTTAGCTTTCCTGATGTTTCAGCTGAGTATCAAGGGTATTAATAAGATTTTTCCAGTAAGCCTAACCTGGAACTCGAATTTCTTTCAGAATTATGCAACCTGTAGTTCCTCTGTTTCACTCCCAACTCTATAGCAGCCATTCTTTGTTAAGGATTTATGGACTGTACCCTGTGAATATGCAGTCCAGCTCTCTGTCAAAGAATTGTAAGGATCTCACATGTGCACTTCTGATTCCCTATTTCACACAATAAACAAAAATAAACTCCAACTGGATTAAGACTTAAACATAAGTTGGGAGATTGCAAAACTACTATGAGAAAACACAGGGGAAAAGCTTCATGATATTAGACTTGGCAAAGATATTAGATATGACCCCCAAGACACAGGCTGGAAAAGTACAGATAGACAAATGTGATTTGATCAAATGAAAATGCTTCTGCACAGCAAAATAGAAAACTGATGGAGTGAAGAGTCAACTTACTCCATGTTAGTAAATATTTGCAAATCATATATCTGATAAGGGGTTAATATCTAAAATATAAATAGAAACAACTCAAGAAAACAAATAATTCAGATTTTAAAATGAGTAAACAACCTAAAAAGACATTTCTCAAGAGAAAACATGCAATGGACAGCAGGTATATGACAAGGTGCTCAACTTCATTAATTATCAGGGAAATAAAAATCAAACACAATGGAATATTGCCTTATACTATTGAAATGGATAGTCTCAAAAAGACAAAGGTAACAAGGGTTAGGAAGAATGTGGAGAAAAGGGAACTCTTGTAGACTGTCAGCGGGAATGTAAATTGGTATAGTCATTATGGAAAACAGTATGGAGCTTTCTCAAAAAAAATTAAATAAATAAAAAATAGAACTACCATATGATCCAGCAATCCCACTTCTGGGTACATATTCAAAGGAAAGGAAATCAGGATATGGAAAAAATGTCTGCACTCCCAAGTTCATTTCAACATTATTTGCAGTACTCAAGGTATGGAATCAACTTGTGTCCACCAACAGACGATTGAATAAAGAAAATATGGAACGTATTCAAAACAGAATACTATTCGGTCTTAGAAAAAAAGCAAATGTCATCATTTGTGACATGAATGAACGCTTAGGATATTATATGATGAGAAAGAAGCCTGACACAAAAAGAAAAGTACTGAAGAATCTCACCTGTATGTAGAATTTAAAAACAACAACAACAACAACAACAACAAATAAAACACTGAAGCCACAGAAGTAGAGAATAAAATGGTGTTTATTGGAGGATGAGGTACAAGGGATCTGGGAGACATTGGTCAAATAACACAAAACAGCAGTTATATAAGAGAAATAATTTCAAGAGATCTATTGTACAACATGGTGACTATAGTTAATAGCTATATGTTTTATTCTGAAAATCTCTGAGAGTAGATTTTAGGTGTTCTCACCACAAAAATATGGTATGGGAGGTAATATATATGTTCAACTCATATGACTCAACTGAGCCATTCCAGAGTGTGTACATATTTCAAAATATTGTCTTTTAAAAAATATGCATTTTTAATTTGTCAATTAAAAATAATATGAGCTAAAACTATAAAACATATAAAACCTATAAGAAAATATGGAGCAAATCTTTGTGACATTAGATTTGACAGTGATTTTTTTTAGCTATGATACCAAAAACACAGGCATCAACAAAATATATATAAATTTTTTGGACTTCATCAAAATTAAAAACTTATTTGTGCTATCAAAAAAGTGAAACACTATCAAATAGTGAAACACTATCAAACAAGTGAAAACCAACTCATAAAATGAAAGAAAATATTTGCAAGTCATATATTTGATAAAGGATTGGTTTCTAGAATATATAAAGAGCTCCTACAACTCAACAATGAAAAAGAATACAATTCAATTGAATAGTGGACAAAAGACTTAGACAATATTCCAAAGAAATATGCAAGTATTCAATATATACAAAAATTATCAACATCATTAGTCATTAAGAAAATTAAATGAAAATAACATATTACTTTATACCCATTATAATGGCTATTATCAATACAAAATAAAACTAAACTAAAAAAAAAAGTTAAGGATGTGTAGAAATTGAAACCCTAGTACATTGCTGATGAGAATGTAAAATGATGTAGCAGCTGTTGAAGACCTCTAGTGGTTACTGAAAAAATTCAATATAGAACTACTATATATCCAGAAATTTCACTTCTAGGTATGTATCCAAAAGAATTGAAAGGAGGGACTGGAACAGATATTTGTACATCAATGTTCACGGCATTATTATTTGCAATTGCCAAAAAGTGGAAATAACTCACGTGTCTATATATGGATGAATGAATTATCAATATGTAATATATACATCTAATGAACTATTCTTTATCCTTAAAATGAAATAAAATTTTGATGCATATTACAACATGGATGACTTTTAAAAATATTATGCTAAGTAAAATAAATCAGACATAAAAGGGAAAACATTGTATGATCTCACTTACGTGAGATACCTAGAGTAATCAAATTCTTAGAGACAGAAACCAAAATAGTGTGTTATAGAGTCTTGGGGGAGGGGAGCATTGGGAATCATTGTTTAGTGGGTACAGGGTTTCAGGTTTGAAGGATGAAAAGGTCTGGAGATGAATAGTAGTGATAGTTGCACAAGAACATGAATATTCTTAATTCCACTGAACTGTATGCTTAAAAATGGTAAATTTTATGTTATGGGTATTTTACCACCATAACAACTGATACAGTAGAAAGAAAAAATCATGAATGTGGAAATATCCCTAAAGGGATGAGAAAACAAAAATGAATGAAATGACTTTGGAATTTAGAATATAGGAATAGAACAGAGAAGAGAGTTATGATAAAGTGAACAAAGAAGCTTTTTTTTTTTTTTTGCAATTGTCAAAAAGTGAAAGTAACCCATGTGTCTATATATGTATGAATGAATTATCAGTAGGTGCTATATACATCTAATGAACTATCCTTTAGCCTTAAAATGAAACAAAATTCTGATGCATATTACAACATGGATGACTTTTGAAAATATTATGCTAAGTAAAATAAGTCAAACGCTAAAGGGAAAATACTGTATGAATTGGTATGAAGAAAATTATTAGATTAGGAAGATTATATCAATCAGGTTATATGTAAAAGAGAAGGTATTGTTGAGAGTGAGGAGAGCAGGGATGGAACTTGGATTTGCACTTGGAAAATGGACTGGTGTGGGAAAGAGTTTTTAACAGAAATTCTGTAAGTATTTATAGAAATGTTAATAGTATATTTTAATTAGCACACTTCAAGAGTAACACGGCACGGTTAGTTTATCACAAAGCAGCAGACACATTTTAGATAATTCATTCTAAAAATCTGAGCATGCCCTGTGCAAAGAATTAGTTTACATATCAATAATCCAGTACTCCAGCAGAGGGACATCTTGAGTTAAAAATTAACAAAGCAGCACTGGAAACAAAAGAGGAAGGAATCTATTTCTTCCCAGTCAACTGCCACTATTATACTACAGTGATCAAAAAAAAAAAAAAAAATGAATTTTATAAAAATTTGTAATGCACTTAATATGGTCTATGGCCAACAATGCCTAACTTTTCAAAATATAAATTAAATTAACCCTTGGAATTTTTTAGCTATGGATCAGTAACATTATTGGAACTTGGATATAAAAATTTAGCTCTTTTAATTATGCTGTTCAGACATAACATATATTAAGTCCCATGTTAACCATCTTTGTTATTTTGCCTCCTAACATTTTGTACTATTTATACCTTATTTTCCTCTTATAAACAGTCCCAAATTAAAGAGCAGTATTTGATAATACATTACACATGTAAACCTCTTGTCTTTCTCAATATCGTCATTCAAATTTTAATAGTTTCTTTTGTTTTAATTTTAAAAACACACATAAAATAGAAGTTTTAAATTAAAACATTACATGTTTTGGACATTGGTTCCATTACTTTATTATTTTTAATTAATAGCTTCTTTGTGATTTTTTTTTAACAGAAATTGTATGAATGAATAAAATCTAGCAATTACTCTGTTACAGAGTTGTACTTCCAACAGAAAGATGTTTTATAACATAGCCAGTTAACAGGAATTTATAAAATCAAATTATGTCTTCTCATTTTTGATTTAGACAACAGAGGTAAGAATTAACATTTTCAGCTTTGATCACTGTCACCACCCAGTCTTTGGACATCATTTCTTTAACTTAGCAAGTAAGTGTTGATTGGCTAATTATGTTTCAGGCACCTATGTTCTAGGAATATGCATGTTAATTTAAAGAAGAAAATCTCTCTGTCCTAATGGACTTTATATTGCGCTAATTGTTCTCCTGATCCTCAGAATTGTTACTTTCAGGTACTTCTGAAAGTGGGGATAAAAGAGGGCAAAATTAAGAAGATTGTCTCTTTCATGACCTTATCTAGTTTTGCTTCTGTCTTTTATACTATTTTATCTTTGTTTTCTTCATTTCAATCCTTCAACTTCATCTACAAATACATTTAGACTTCTTCAGACTGTAAATTTTGGGGGGAATTTATCCTTTAAGTCTCCTATATTCTATTACCTAATCTTTTACTTACTTTTACTTTGTATCATTTATGGTGCTTTTGGTGTCTAAAACAGCAACCCAATTCAGAATGACTTAAATAACAATGAAATTTACTAAGTTACAAAAGTAAGGAGTCAGGGTGGCCTCAAGGCTCTGGCTGCATTTGTCTGTGATTCTTTGCAATCTGTAGTTTTTTCATATACTGAATTTGCCCTCAGGCTTCTAACAGTAGGATTGAAATAGCTCAAGGTGTCAACTTCTGACATGGTGAGGTCCAAAAGAAGAAAAGTATGTCTTTTTGTAGCATCATGCTCACCTTCCTGAGAAGGAACTCCACAGGGTTCGCATATCACATTGACGAGTTCTGGGCCACATGCCGATTTCTAAACTCATTACTGGCAAAATAATGAAGATTTTATTACTATGATCGGTTTAGATTAATAGTTCTGAGTGGTATCAACTATGACTACTGCAACATCTCAAGTAAGTTTCTCTTAGACCATTTTTGGTCTACTTCGGTTTATATTGTTGGATGATGTTAACCCCTATGGCCCATTGTTGCTTGTGTAATGTAAGAAATGCATCACATAAAATCCATTATTTTTATATTACTTAAAACATCCAGATAGAGTGCTTTATATATTGTAGTAGATAGCACATTTTTTTTAGTTGAACTTAGTTTTCACTATTTGAGGGTCAATATTGATGTAGACTGGAAGCGTCACAGAAAATTGATTTCAGACTAAATTAGCATAGTTTTTGTTTTCTTCATCTTTTAAGAAACGGACTATTCAGTAACAATTATTATTAACACTGTTTTTGTTATTAAAATTATTGATACTAGAGTACAAAAAGGATAAGAAAAATGTGATTTGTTACTGTGAAAATATTAAGTTCTGTCATTTTACATGGATTCTTTCTCATGTATACCTAAATATCGTAGACTAACCTTGCTATCATTGTTTTATACTTATACTTTCATTTATTTATTTATTTATTTATTTATTTATTTATTTATTTTGGAGACAGCATTTTACTCTGTCGCTCAGGCTGGAGTGCAGTGATGCTATCTCGGCTCACTGAAACCTCCGCCTCACAGGTTCAGGTGATTCTCCTGCATCATCCCTCAGCCTACAGAGTAGCTGGGATTACGGCGTGTGCCACTACATCCGGCTAACTTTTGTATTTTTAGTAGAGATGGGGTTTCATCATGTTGGCCAGGCTGGTCTCAAACTCCTGGCCGCATCCACCAGCCTCAGCCTCCCAAAGTGCTGGGATTACAGGCGTGATCCCTGGTATATCCCACAACACCTGGCACTTATACTTTTCTCTCCAGCAGCATATTGACACTATAACGGGACTGTAAGAATCTTTAGGAAATGACATAACAGGGTGGGTCACAGTGACACACGCTTGTAATCCCAGCACTTTGGGATCACTTGTGGTCATGAGTGCGAGATCAGTTTGGCCAACATAGTGAAACCATGTCTCTACAAAAAATAAAAATGAAAATAAAAAATAATCCCCCAAAAAATATTAGCTGGGCAAGGTGGCAGGTGCCTGTAATCCTAGCCACTCTGGAGGCTGTGACATGAGAATTACTTGAACTCAGGAGGCAGAGGTTACAGTGAACTGAGATCATGTCACTGCACTCCAGCCTGGGAGACAGAGTGAGGCTCTGTCTTAAAAAAAAAAAAAAAAAAAAGAAAGTGATAAAACATACCTGAGAAAGTCTGAAAGTTGCATGAGCGTCATGGGATTAATGAAACCACAAAATCCAATCTACATGTTATGGTTCATAGTCAACGAAGTACAATAATTTCCTGAAAAGCAGGTTTTAGAAGCAGATACCTGCACTTTGAAGCCTGACACAACTTCACAGCATATGAATGTGCTTATTACTGCACTTCTGTAATACTCAGTTTATTTATACATAAACTGAGGCTATTAGACTCATACTTCATCTGGTTGTTTTTAGCATTGAAATAATACAACTATAATGCCACCGTATATATGACATAATAAACTCTCAATAAATGGCAATGTTATTAATATGTACCAACTGTTGATTTCATAGATGTTGCCTAGTCAGTGATTATTTGTCTATGCTATATGCTTACTTGGTAAGCACAATAATGGCCCATCGAAGATATTCAAGTTCCTGGGATTTTTTTTTAACACATTATATTACATAGTAAAGGGGAATGAAGGTAGCAGATAGAATTAAGGTTGTTATTCATCTGACCTTACAATAGAGTGATTTTCCTGAATTACTCAGGTGACTCCAGTATAATCACAAGGGTCTTTAAATGTGGAAAAGGGACGCAGAAGAGGAGGTCAGAGTGATGGAATGTAAGAAGAACTCTTGCTGACTGTAAAGACAGAAGTAAGACAACGACAAGCCCAAGGATTGTGGGTGGCCTCTAGAATCTGAAAAGGGCAAGAAAAAATATTCTTCCAGAGAATCTTCAGAAAGAAATACGGCCTTGTGGAAACCTTCATTTCAGTCCAGGGAGGACCATTTTAGGTTTATAAACTATAAAACTGTAAGATTAAAAAATTGTGTTGTTTTAAGTTGCTACATTTTTGGTAATTTATTACAGCAGCCATAGGAAAATAAATACCTGCCAAAAATGTTTAACATATATTTGTGATACTTACTCTTACAACATAGGTTATATTAAAAGTAGTTAATGTCCATGAAAATATTAACATGTTAAATTACTAACACTTCCCGTGTTCATTAATTTACTTATTTAATAAATAATTATTGAGTCCTTACTCCTTGCCAGGTATTGTGCTAGGTTCTAAAGAGACAGTGATGATCCAAATAAGTCACAATTTTGTCACTCATGGACTTTTTTCTCTATGTAAAATTAGCAAGGTTTGCTGATATATTGGACATAGGGAGTAAGAAAGACAGAAGTATTTATGAATGACTCCTAAATTTCTGGTTTTCAAAACTGGATAGAGAGACGCCATTCACTGAGAGTGGACTTACTTGTTGAAGACTAAATCACATATTGCATTAAATATGGTGAATTTAAAGTAACTTTGAGACAGTCAAGTGGAGATTTTCTGTGAGAGCTAGATAAACGTAACTGGTATTACGAGAGGTCTGGGCTTTAGATACGAACCAATAAGAACAGAAGGCAATGGTATGATTAAGTTTCCCTAAGGAGAGCATATGGTATGAGCAAAAAGAGTACTTGGAACTGAGTCCTGAGGAATTCCAAGTGTAGAAGAAAACAAAATAACTTTATGTCATGAAATTAAAAAATAGAAACTGAAGTGTGATATTGGTAAACTTCATCAATGTCATTGCTGATGTTAGTGTGAGCCATCCAGGTGTAGTGATTAGGAGAGAATCCAAATTGGAGTGAGTTAGGCATAAGGGTTGAAGAAATGAAATTAGATAGTATAGACAGCACTTTCAAGAAGCATGTCTATAAAGTGAAGGGAAGGAGAATCAGCATTAGAGCTGAATAAAAATGTAAGTCAAGGGAGAAATGTATTTTTAAATAACAGAGACTGGAGCATGTTTTAAATGTCAGTAAGAGGGATTCACTTGAAAAATAATGCCTGACTATATAGGAAAACTAATGAGTAATTGATCATTAGTTTGAAACACTGATAAGGAATAAGATTCAAAGCATGTGATGTTTGAGGGCATAGTGCTATATCCAACAACATAACCATGGGGTAGAAGAAGAACACAGTTGTAGATGGTTTTATTTATTTATTCATTTATTAGAGACAGAGTGTCCCTCTGTCACCCAGGCTGGTGTGCAGTGTCGCTATCTCCACTCACTGCAAGCTCCACCTCCCGGGTTCACAGCGTTCTCCTGCCTCAGCCTCCCGAGTAGCTGGGACTACAGGCACCTGCCACTGCGCCCGGCTAATTTTTTATATTTTTAGTACAGACGGGGTTTCACCATGTTAGCCAGGATAATCTCGATCTCCTGACCTCATGATCCATCCGCCTCGGCCTCCCAAAGTGCTGGGATTACAGGCGTGAGCCACTGCCCCTGGCCAGTTGTAGATGGTTTTATATGCTTTATATGCTTTTCAGTCAGAGCAGCCAGAAGAGAATATGGAGAAGAGGCTCAGGAAAAAAATAGAAAAAGATTTTTTACACTCATGGGTCCTAGAGAAAGGAAGCAAGACATGCCTCAGAAAGCCACATGGGAAAGACACCAGGGTGGTCAGGGGGCAGAAGACAGGAGCAAGGGACAGCATCAATCCAGAGCCTTTATTGAAGTTTCTGAGGGAATGGCAAGGCAGGGCAGAGATACCAGTTTAGGATGAGCTGGTTTGAATAATTTTGGTGGGCTTTGAGCTGTAGAGCTGGTCCTTAGTTTCCTGGCCCTGAAATGATTAGCCCAGAGGAATATCGTCTCCTGGAGTGTACAGTCAGGAAGAGGAGGTGTGGCTTTGGAATAGTTAATTTGCATATCAAAGACATGCTTCCAGTTGGAATCTTCATTATTTCCAAGAATTGGTTAGTCCTAGGAATGGCCATCTTTCCTCATCTAGAAAGGTTGCTTAAGATGTCCAAATATCATAATATTTGCATATATCATAATATACAGAAAAGTAATATATTTACAATACACAGATATTAGGTTTAGCAGCCTGAGGTAGAAGGATGATCTTTTTTCTTTGAAGTGGCAGATAAACAGAGCCTATGGGGGAGGGGACAGAATAACAGATTTGAGGACAAAAGAAACTTAGAGTGTTAGATATCTAATCTTTAGCGAGAAGATAGTGTGGATTGCCAGACACATTCTAAACTGATTTACATGCATTTTCTCACTTCCTCCTCACAAGGACACTTGGAGATAGGTACTCTTACTATCTCCACTGTATAAATGAGAAAACAATCACAGTAACTTCCCTAAGTTAATTTATATAGTAAAAGATAAGTCTGAGATTTAATTATGGGTTTCAAAGCCATCTCCTTTATATCTATGTTATATGGCCTCATAAGAGAGGCCTTCAGAGGAATTGTAGGAGAAATAGAAAATTTTGTCAAGTTCACATCTTTGTCAAACATATACTAGACTTTTAGTATGATAGCTTCTGAAATCATTAAAAATCATTTTAAAAGTTGAATAAAAGTTATTGGTCAAAAGTTAAAGAGACTATACTCTAGCCTGGGGGATAGTGACACCCTGTCTCAAAATATATATATATATTTATATATATATAATATATATATATTTATATATATATAATATATATATATTTATATATATATAATATATATATTTATATATATATTGTCTCAAAACTATATATATATATATATATAGTTTTATTGTTTCTTTCAGTAATCTGGCTCTCCACTTGGCCAACGTAACAACATACTACTACACTAGTTCTCATTCTCCTACTTCAAATACTCCTTTACAGTGTCCTTTATAAACTCACAATGCCTCCCTCTCAATGTAAACAGTTAAGTTTTCATCTTTGATCCTAGTCCCTTCCCATTTTATAACTCTCCCTGAACAATCTGATTAACTATTAAGACACTATGCTGATGACTCACAAATCTCTCTATTTCTGAATTTCATTTGTACGATATCTACAGGACAGTTTTCTGCAAAACAACTTATAAATATTCTACAGATACTTTGAACTATACATGGACCAAGCCAAACTTCCTTTTCCTAGTTCTAGGATCTATCCTCATTTAAATGTCTCTATTGTCACAATTGTGGTATGCATACTCATCCCCTTTACTACCCCTCCAAACTGGTCTATAGGATTATAATCTGTCCTTTCTCATTTAGATAGTGCTTTACACTTCTAAAACATGTTATAGCATACTACTATTCATTTTATAAGACATTGATGATTTTTCCATAGCTTTTATTATATGGTCTATACTCCTTAATATGGCATTCAAATCCTACAGGTCGGTAAATCTCACATCTTGAGACATAGGCCCATTTTAATAGGATAAAAAACCGTGAAGCTTACATACCTCACTCACTCCTACTGTCCAGTGGTAACAGAAAACTGAGGATAAAACAGTGATCACAATAATAGCAATTGTGATACAATCACAAAATGATCACGAAATTCTAAAATTTTCATAAACTATAAAATTTAGAATTTTTTGTCTTGTCAATAACATAAAATGTATTTCTTAACAGTTTTTTACAAACTGTGCTACAAGAAAAGCAACTTTTGGAAACAATGAAAATAATATAAATGACAAGCTGCTAATAAAACATATTTTCTGAAAACTAACAGTTCCAACTATCAGTGTTTGCATGTATGGAAGAAGTGATGCACTGTTACTACACATTGAATAAGAGCCAAACTTCTTACAATATTCAATTATAGTCCTTCGTTAACTTTAGTATTTTACTGAATGTTAGTAACTATTAATAACTCACTTGATTACTAGTAGGAAAGCTGTCTTTCTTGACATTATTCTTTGTCATTCACCAAGTCGTAGCCTGCTTCCTTTTAGAAATAATAAATGACTCATTACTAAACAATTAATATATTTAATCCTTCTGACATTGTTTATTTTTCTACTACTACATAGAATGTTCTTTACCTTTTTCTCCATCTTTAAAAATTATACTCAACCATTGGGAAGCTTTTCCCGATTTTACCAATTATTATAATTTATTTGTTTGTTTATACCTGTCTTATGGTTTTTATAGTGTTAAACGTTTGGCCTTACATCATAGTTATTTATGTGCAACCATCTTCCCTATCAGAGTCTACATTTTCTTAGGATAAAGGTTATGGTATGTTTATTCGTGTATGTCTTGCAAATCTTAAGCATTCATTTAACATAGGTGTTTCATCCTGTATTCTGAAGGTTTAAACACAATCTTTTTCATTTTAAACTGATATATAACATGTGAGACAGAATAGTAGTCGGCACAGATTATCATGTACAGTGTACAAATATCAACAGAACACAAAGATAAGCCTAGAACTATCTATTTACATTAACATTTGTGAATACAAAAGAAAAAAATGAGGCAAAATCAGAAAAATTCTCAAGCAATTCACTGCTCTAAATAACCAATAGACTTTGGCAATTAACTAACAAACTTTACATGGATAAGCCCAGGGATACTTCTCAACTGGCCAAGAATCGCTACCCTCAACAAGTAATATTAAATAATCCAAAATAACAACACTGTTAGATGAAACCAAATGTTAAGGGTAGGTAATTAAACCTTTTATAAAGCCAGTTAAATAAAAATTCAATATATATCTTCTACTCTCAGGTAAAAATTAACAAGTACCTAGAAAGACAGAGACACCTAACATCCTTTTTTTGAGGTACTCAAGGCACATATGTGAAAAAGTATAATTTTGATTTTAAACAAGGAACAATTGATGAACTCATTGCAGCACCACTAACTGTGCTTACCATCCTTTTCTTACTCTCTTGGTATTGAAAACAGTGACATATTTTGATAAAGATTCGGTACTTTTCATGTTTATCTCTTATATGCCATTTTCTAAAAGCTCTTTCGTTAAGCATAATGAATCTACAGTAAGCCTCTGTTCACTTTTTCTTACAAAAAAAAAATCATGAATGTATCAAACCCTAATCTCCAGAGCAATTATGATGCTTTAGAAATGAGATACGATGTCAATGTCACTCCTGAGAAAATATGTAAAATTTTATACCAGTAGTCCTTGTTAGATCTGTATCTACTTCTAGTGTAGGGCATGATTTTGTCAGAGATTAACAACTTTTCACTTTTGACACTGTATTAGTCAGGGTTCTCTAGAGGGACAAGACTAATAGGATATATAGATATAGATATTAGAGATATGAAAGGTAGTTTTTTAAGGAGTATTGACTATCACCAGTGAAGTCCCACAACAGGCCATCTGCAAACTGAGGAGGAAGGAAGCCAGTCTGATTTCTAAAACCTCAAAAGTGGGAAAGCCAACAGTGCAGCCTTCAGTCTGTGGTCGAAGGCATGAGAGCCCCTGGCAAACCACTGGTGTAAGTCCAAGCGTCCAAAAGCTGAAGAACTTGGAGTCTGATGTTCCAGGAGGCACTCAGCATAGGAGAGAGATGAAGGCCGGAAGACTCAACAAGTTTCCCCATTACACTTTCTTCTGCCTGTATTATTGTAGCCACACTGGCAGCCGATTAGATGGTGCCCACCCAAATTAAGGGTAGGTCTGCCTCTCCCAGTCCACTGACTCAAATGTTAATCTCCTTTGACAGCACTCTCACAGACACACCAAAGAACAATACTTTGCATGCTTCAATCTAATCAAGTTAACACTCAATATTAACCATCCCAAGTCCACCCCTTGTCAACTTGAACCCAAACACATCTCCTGAAATCACATATAATCTTACAGGTAGCCATCTGCAAAAGTAAAGTGATAGGATATTATTAAGGAGAATGATGTAAAAATAGATTAAAAATATCTGTACATATAGTGCTTTGGATGAATCTAAATGTATAAAAATAATATATTCTTTTTCACTTACTTAAGTTATAAACTTACTTAAGTTATAAAGCTGAATCTCAAGTATTGGTTATAGAGATGTGGTACAAGATGACAGATTAGAAAACTCCACTAATGGTCCTCGTCTACCCCCTGCAAGGACACCAAATTAAAAACTGTCTTCACAGAAAAGTAAAACACCTTACTAAAAGAAAAATTAAATGAGCACTTATATTACCAGGTTTTAACTTCATATTAGTGAAAGAGGCATTGAAGAAATACAAAAAAAAAGTCTGGAATCATGGAGGCCACCCCTTCCCCACCCCAGAAACAGCTGCATGGTACAGAGAGCTTCTCTGGGTGCTGGGGGTTGGGGGAGAACACAGCAATTGTGCGGCATTAAACTCATTACTGTTCTGTTAGAGCAGAAAGGAAAATCACACCGAACTCAACTGTGACTACTCACAGAAGAAGCATTTCATCCAATCCTACAGAAGCGAATTGCTCATCCCAGTAATCAAAACTTGAGTGTCTGCAAACCTTGCGATTGACAAAGGCCAAAGTGTTCTCAGTCTCCAAGTAAACTTGAAATGAAGTCTAGGTCATAAGGACTACAACTTTTAGGCAAGTCCTAGGACTGTGCTAGGCCTAGAGAAAGTGGACTAGGGGGGTGGGGCGTGGGACATACTGAGACACCAGCTGGGGCAGCCAAGTGTGTGCTGGCATGACCCTTTCCCAACCCCAGGCAGCACAAATTAAGGCTCCAAAAGAGATCTCATCCTTCTGCTCTTCTGCATGAAGGGAGAAAAGAGTGGGGAGGACTTTGTGTTTCATCTTGGATACCGGGTCAGTCACAGCAGGATAAGGCACCAGTCAGAATCAAGAGGACCCCGTTCCAGGCTTTAGCTCCCAGATGACATTTCTAGACACACCCTGGGCCATGAGAGAACAAGCTGCCTTGAAGGAAAGGACTCAGACCTGCCAGTATTGGTCACCTGCTAACTGAGGAGTCCTTGGGCCCTGAATAACCAGCAGCAACACCCAGGTACTACATTGAGGGCCTTTGTGAGCCTCTGAGACTTGCTGGCTTCAAGACGAGACTCAGCAGATTACCAACTAAATTTGCTACACCGCAAAACTCCTTCTTCTTGTGAAAAGCAGAAAAAAATGCAAAGGAGACTTTGTCTTGCACCTTAGGTACCAACACTATCACAGGAAGGTAGAGCACCAAACAGGCTCTTGGAGTTTGCAGTTCTAGGACTTGACTCTTTGATGGCATTTCCGGACCTGCTCTCAGCCAGAGAGGAGCCCACTGTCCTGAAAGGTGAGTCCCCAAGCCAGGCAGCATTCATGACAAGCTGACTTAAGATACCCTGGCGCTTAAGGAAACAACAGTAGTAGTCTGACAGCACTTCTCAAGGACTCGGATGGCAGTGGTTATGGGGTGAGGCTCCCACGCCTTTGGAAAGCAGAGGGAAAAGTGGGAAGGACTGCATCTTGTGGTTTCAGTGCCAGATCAGCTGCAGTGCAATATAATACCAGGTAGACTTTTAATGTTTTTGACTCAAATTTCTGAGTCCTGGACAGAACTTTTGGACCTGTCCAGGGCCTAGGGGACCTTGCAGCTTTAAAGGGAAGGAAACAGGCCTAGCTGGCTTTGCCACCTGCTGATTGTAGATTCTCAGGGCTTTGAATGAACATATTCATCAGAAAAAGAGTGGTTACAGCAGGACTTGGGTGAGACCGAGTGCTGTGTGGGCTTCAGGTACGACCCAGTGCAGTCATGGTGGTGGCGGCCATTTCAGGGCTTATGTCACTCCACTCTTAGCTTTAGGTGGCTAAGAAGATAGAGAAGACTCTGTATGTTTTTTTTTTTTTTTTTTTTTCAAAAGTAAGAAAATAGAACAAGAGTCTCTGCCTTATCCAGAGAATTCTCCCATATCTGTCCAAGATCATCAAGGTGGTACTGCTTCGAGTCTGCAAGGACCACAGCCTTACTGGAGTTCTGGTGCACCCTAAAGCAGAAACAGCTTATATCAAAGCACCAAAGTCCTTTCAAATATCTGGAAAGCATCCCAAGAAGGACAGCTACAGTTAAGTTAAGACAGTAAAGATAACAACAAATATCTAACTCTACAATGTCCAGAAACCCAAGAAAATCTACTAGCATGACCACCATCCAGGAAAACATTAGTTCACCGGATGAACTAAGTAAGGCACCAGCGGAAAATCCTGGAGAAACAAAGATATGTGAGCTTTCATACCTTGAATTCAAAATAGCTGTGTTGAGGAAAGTCAAGATATCCCAGAGAAAGAATTAGAAATTGTATTATATAAATTTAGCGAAGAGATTAAAATGATTAAAAAGAATCAAGCGGAAATTCTGGAGGTGAAAAATGCGATTGGCATACTGAAGAATGCATCACAGTCTTTTAATAGCAAAACTGATCAATGAGAAAAAAGAATTAGTGAACTTGAAGACAGGCTATTCGAAAATACACATTCAGAAAAGACAAAGAAAAAAGAATAAAAAACAATGAAGCATGCCTACAGGAACTAGAAAATAGCCTCAAAGGGCACGTCTAAGAGCTATTGGCATTACAGAGGAATTAGAGAAAGAGAGAGGAGTGAAAAGTTTGTTCAAAGGGATAATAACAGAAAACTACCCAAACGTAGTGAAAGTGAAATATATCAATATCAAGTACAAGAAGACTACAGAATACCAAGCAGATTTGATATAAAGAACACTATCTCACAACAGTTAACAATTAAACTCCCACAGAGCAAAGATGACAAAAAGATACTAAAAGCAGCAAGAGAAAAGAAAAAAAAAAACATACAATGAATTTCCAATATGTCTGATAATAGACGTTTCAGTGGAAACATAAAAGGCCATGAGAAAGAGGCACAACATATTTAAAGTGCTAAAGGAAAGATAAAAACACAAACTTTTACCTAGAATAGTATATTTAGCAAAAATATTAGTCATACATAAAGGAGAAATAAAGACCTTCCCAGACAAAGAAATGCTGAGAGATTTCATCAGTACCAGACCTGTCCTACAAGAAATGCTAAAAGAAGTACTCAATTAGAAAGAAAAACACGGCCGGGCGTGGTGGCTCAAGCCTGTAATCCCAGCACTTTGGGAGGCCGAGACGGGTGGATCACAAGGTCAGGAGATCGAGACCATCCTGGCTAACCCGGTGAAACCCCGTCTCTACTAAAAAATACAAAAAACTAGCCGGGCGAGGTGGCGGGCGCCTGTAATCCCAGCTACTCGGAGGCTGAGGCAGGAGAATGGCCTAAACCCCGGAGGCGGAGCTTGCAGTGAGCTGAGATCTGGCCACTGCACTCCAGCCTGGGTGACAGAGCAAGACTCTGTCTCAAAAAAAAAAAAAAAGAAAAGAAAGAAAAACACATTAATGAGCAAGAAACAATCACCTGAAGGTAGAAAATTTACTGGCAATAGTAAGTACACAAAAACCCACAGAATATTATAACACTGTAACCGTGGTGTGTAAACTACTCATACCCTAAGTAGAAAGACTAAATGTTGAACCAATCAAAATAATAACTACAATGTCTTTTCAAAATATACTACAATAAGATATAAATAGATACAACAAAAAGTTGAAAAGAAGAAGGATGAAGTTAAGGCAAGCTTTTATGAGTTTTCTTTTTGCTTGTTTATTTGTTTATTCAAATAGTGTTAAGTTGTTGTCAGCTTAAAATAATGGGTTGTAAAACAGTATTTGCAAGCCTCATGGTAACCTCAAACAACAACAAAATTATCATACAATGGATACACAAAAAAACAAAAGCAAGAAACTAAATTATATTACCACAGAAAATCATCTTCACTAGAGCAAGATAAGAATGAAAGAATGAAGGGAGGGAAGACAACAAACTAAGCAGAAAACAAATAGCAAGATGGCAGGAATAAGTTCTTACTTATCAATAATAACATTGAATGTAAATGGACTAAACTCTCCAATCAAAAGACATAGAATGGCTGAATGGATGAAAAAACAAGACCCGTTGTTCCACTGCCTACAAGAAACACACTCCACCTATTAAGACACAGAAAGGCTGAAAATAAAGTGATGGAAAAAGATATTCCATGCCAATCGAACCCAAGAAGGAGCAAGTGTCACTACACTTTTTTCAGACAAAATAAATTTCAAGATGAAACTATTAGAAGAGACAAAGAATCTCACTGTGAAATGATAAAAAGGTAAATTCAACAAAAAGATATAACAATTTTAAATACATATGCCCCCAACACTGGAGCACTCAGATATATGAAGAAAATATTATTAGAGCTAAAGAGAGAGGCTGGCCCGAATAAAATTAGCTGGAGACTTCAACAACTCACATTTAACACTGGAAAGATCTTTCAGTCAGAAAATCAACAAAGAAACACCAGACTTTATCAGCACTATAGGCCAAATGGATCTAATAGATATTTACAGAACATTCATCTAAGAGCTGCATACATGGATCATTCTCAAGGATAGACCATATGTTGGGTCACAAAACAAGTCTTATGACATTCAAAAAAATTGAAATAATATCAAACATATTCTCTGACCAAAATGGAAAAATGTTAGAAATTGATAGCAAGGGGATTATTGGCAATTATACAAATACAGGGAAATTAAACAAGATTCTTCTGAATTACCATTGGTTTACTAAAGAAATTTTTAAAAGAAATTAAAAATTTCTTGAAACAAATAACAATGAAAACACAGCATCCTCAAACCTATGAGATATAGCAAAAGCAACACTCAGAGAGCCTACATCAAAAAAGAGAAAAACTGCAATAAATATCCTAATAATACATCTTGAAGAACTAGAAAAGCAAGAACAAACCAAACTCAAAATTATTAGAAGAGAAGAAATAATAAAGATCAGAACAGAAATAAATGAAATTGACATGAATAAAACAATTCATCAATTAAGTGAAAAGTTGGTTTTTTGAAAGATTAAACAAATTCACAAAGCTTTGCCCAGACTAACTAAGAAAACAAGAGAGAAGACTCAGATAAATAAAATCAGAGATGAAAAAGAGGCATAACTACTAATACAGCAGAAATTCAAAGGATCATTCATGGCTACTACGAGCAACTCCAAGTTAATAACTTGGAAAACCTAGAAGAAATGGTCAAATTTCTAGATACATACAACCTATTAAGATTTAACCAGGAAGAAATCCAAAACCAGAGCACACCGATAACAAGTAGCAACATCAAAGCCATAGTAAAATGTCTCCCATTAAAGATAAACCTGGTACCTCATGATGTCACTTCTGAATTCCACCAAACATTTGAAGAGAGGTAATACTATTCCCTCCCAAGCTATTCTGAAAACAGAAGGGGAGGGAATACTTCCAAACTCATTCTATGAGGCCAGTATTACCCTGATATCAAAAGCAGGCAAAGACTCAAAATAAGAAAACTACAGGCCAATATATCTGATGAAATTTTTCCTCTTTTTTGATATAGGCAATTATACCTATAACCTTATAACTGAGTACTGCTTTTGCTGTGTCTCATTGATGTAAAAATCCTCAACAAAATGCCAGCAAACCAATTCAACAATACATTAGAAAGATCATTCATCATGATCAAGTGGGATTTATCCCTGGGATGTAAGGATGGTTCAAAATATGCAAACAAATCAGTGTGATATATTATATCAACAAAATGAAGAACACAAAACATATTACTATTTCACTTGATACTGAAAAGCTTTTGATAAAATTCTACATCTCTTCATGATAAAAAAAACCCTCAAAAAATTGGGGATAGAGAGAACATACCTCAACATAATGAAATCCGTATACAAAAGACTCACAGCCAGTATCATAGTGATTGGGGAAAAACTGAAATCTTTCCTCTAAAATCTGGAAAATAACAAGGATGCACACTATCACTACTGTTATTCAGCATAGTACTGGAAGTACTAGCTAAAGTAATCATGCAAGAGAAATAAACAAAGGGCCTCCAAATTGGAAAGGAAGAAGTAAAATTATCCTTGTTTGCTAATGATGTGATCCTATATTTGGAAAAACCTAAAGACTCCACCAAAAAATTATTAGAACTGATAAACTAATTCCGTAAAGTTGCAACATTTAAATCAACATGCAAAAATCAGTAGCTTTTTCTTTTTTTCTTTCTTTCTTTCTTTCTTTTTTTTTTTTTTTTTTTTTTTTTTGTGATGGAGTCTTGCTGTGTCACCCAGGCTGGAGTGTAGTGACATGATCTCGGCTCACTGTGACCTCCACCTCCTAGCATTTTTTATGCTAGGTAAGCAATTTGAAAAAAAGAAATAAAATAAGTCATCTCATCTACAATAGTCTCAAATAAAATTAAATAGTTAGAAATTAACTTAAATAAAGAACAAAAATATCTCTATCATGAAAATGAGAAAACACTAATAAAATAAATTGAATAAGACACAAAGAAATGAAAAGATATTTCACGTTCATGAATTGAAAGAATCAATATTGTTAAAATGTCCATACTATGCAAATCCATCTACAGAGTCAATGCAATTCCTATCAAAAAACCAATTACAATCTTCATAGAAATAGAAAAAAAATCCTAAAATTTATATGGAAACAGAAAAGACCCAGAATAGCCAAAGCTATCCTAAGTAAAACAAACAAACAAACAAAAAAAACTGGAGGAATCATATTACCTGACTTCAAATTATACTACAGATCTATAGTAAGCAAAACAAAACAGCATGGTACTGGCATAAAAACAGACACATAGTTCAATGGAACAGACTAGAGAACCCAGAAATAAATACACACACCTACAGTTAACTGATTTTTGACAGTGGTTCCAAGAACATACACCAGGAAAAAGACAGTTTCTTCAATAAATAATGCTGGGAAATCTGAATATTCATAAGCAAAAGAATGAAACTAGACCTCTATCTCGTGCCATATACAATAATAAAATCAAAATCGATTAAATATTTACATCTAAAAGCTCAACCATTAAACTACTATAAAAAAAATGGGTAAGATCTACAGGACATTGGTCTGGTCAAATATTTCTTGAGCAGTACCCCACAAGGAAAGGCAACAAAAGCAAAAATGGAAAAACAAGATCACATCAAATTGAAAAGCTTCTGCACACCAAAGAATATAATCAACAAAGTGAAGTGAAAACCCACAGAATGGGAGAAAATATTTGCAAACTACCCATCTGACAAGAGATTAATAACCAGAATTTAAAAGAAGTGGAAACAATTCTATATGAAAAAATCCAAGAATCTGATTTGAAAAAGCTCAAAAGATTTGAATAGAAAAGAAGACATACAAATGGCAAATTAGCATGTGAAAAGGTGTGCAACATCATTGATCATCAGAGAAATGCACGTAAAAACTACAATGAGATATCATCTCAACCCAGTCAAAATGGCTTATATCCAATCGACTGGCAATAACAAATGCTGACAAAGATGTAGAGAATAGGGAAAACGTGTACACTGTTAGTGGGAATGTAAATTAGTACAACCACTATGTAAAACAGTTTGGAAGTTCCTCAAAAAAACTAAAAATTGAGCTACCATATTATCCAGCAATGCCACTGCTGCTTATATACTCAAAAGAAATAAAATCAGTATGTCAAAGAGATCTGCATTCATATGTTTGTTGCAGCACTGTTTACAATAGATTTGGAAGCAACCTAAGTGTTCATCAACAGATAAATGGATAAAGGAAATGTGGTACATATACACAATGGAGTACCATCCAGCCATAAAAAAAGAGTGACACTCAGTCATTTGCAACAACATGGATGGAACTGGAGATCATTATGTTAAGCAAAATAAGCCAGGCACAGAAAGACAAACATCTATGTTCTCAATTATATGTGGGATCTAAAAATCAAAACAATTGAACTTATGGCCATAGAGAGTAGAATGAGGGTTACCATAGGCTTGGAATGGTAGTAGAGTGCTGACGGTTAGTTGGGATGTTTAACGATACAAAAAAATAGAAAGAATGAATAAGACCAATTATTTGATAGCACAACAGGGTGACTATAGTCAATAATAACTGCACATTTGGAAATAAAAAGTGTAATTGGATTATTTACAACTCAATGGATAAATGCTTGAGGAGATGGATACCCAATTCTTCATGATGTCCTTATTTCACATAGCATGCCAGTATCAAAACATCTCGTGTAACCCATAAATATATATACCTCCTATATAACTACCCATATTAAAAATTAAAATTTTTTAAAAGTATTGGTTAAGATACCACATAATCAAGCTGAAATACATGCTAGGGTGACAAATACTATTTTTGTCCTATAATATGAGCACAATTGATGTGAAAGAATAAAAAACAGATCATAGTCTCTATTTTTCCTTTGCCTAGGTTCAATTTTATTCACTTAGATTGTTAACAAGGAAAATAAAAAGTAGTCCTTCAGTGTTGGGAATAGGCCCCCAAAATCTGGCCATAAACTGGCCCCAAAACTGGCCATAAACAAAATCGCTGCAGCACTGTGACATGTTCGTGATGGCCATGACACCCACGCTGGAAGGTTGTGGGTTGACCAGAATGAGGGCAAGGAACACGGGGCCCACCCAGGGCGGAAAACCGCTTAAAGGCGTTCTTAAACCGCAAACAATAGCATGAGCGGTCTGTGCCTTAAGGGCATGCTCCTGGGGAAGATAACTAGCCAGACTCATCCATTTATTTCGTTTGGCCCATCCCTTTGTTTTCTGTAAGGAATACTTTTAGTTACTCTATAATCTATAGAAACAATGCTTATCACTGGCTTGTTGTCAATAAATACGTGGGCAAATCTCTGTTGGGAGGCTCTGAGCTCTGAAGGCTGTGAGACCTCTGATTTCCCACTCCACACCTCTATATTTCTGTGTGTGTGTCTTTAATTCCTCTAGCGCCGCTGGGTTTGGGTCTCCCCCACCGAGCTCTTCCCGGCACTTCAGTCATTGCAGCAGTGAAGGTTAGTTTTTTTGATTATTAATATATTTCAGCATATACCCCAGAAAACACAACTAAAATTCAGTAGTTCATTAAAGAATATTTAATATCAGCAACTGATTTTAACAAAGTTGGAGAGTTGAAACTAAGAGATGGTCAGGTGGACCCAACAGGTAACAATTGAAGAAAGCCTCACTCCTAGAGCTAGAATTACAAATCAAAGACATAGAAATATTAGAGCTCAGGGTATAACCAGGGTCTAGGACTGCCAGAAAAGGAACCATTTTTGCAGATATTAGTAAGCTGATCTTAACTAAAGTTCATATGAAAATGCAAGAAGCCCAGAAAGACCAAAATAGAAGTAAAAGAGCTGGAGGGCTCAAATCTCCCAATCTCAAAACTCACTGTAAATCTACAATAACCAAGGTATTGTGATAATAACGTAGAAAAGACTTACAGATCCATGGAATAGAATTTAGAATCCAAAAATAAGCCCCTACATTTTTGGTGAGTTAGTTTTCAAGAAGATTGCCAAGGGAATTCAGTGAAAAAACAATAGTCTCTTCAAGAAACGGTGCTCAGACAACTGGATATATACACAGTCGAAAAAAGTGCCATTGGATCCTTCATGATACTATATAAAAATCATCTCAAAATGAATCAAATATCACAATTTAAGAGTTAAAGCTCTACAACTCATAAGAAAACACAGGGATAAATCATCATGATGCTAGATTTGAGAATTATTTCTCAGATATTACACAAGAAACACAAGCAACAAGAATAAACAAATACATTGAACTTCAAACAATGCAAAATGTTTGTGCATTAAAAGTATGCTATTTAGAAATGAAAAAGTCAATTCACAGACTAGAAGAAAATGTTTCCAAATCATGTATCTGATGAGGGTCTAGCATCCAAAATAAAAAAAGAACTATTGCAACTCGACAATAAACAAACAAATAACCCAGCTAAAAAATGGTTAAAGGATCTGAATAGACATTTTCCCAGTGTAGATATAGAAAAGACCAGTAAGCATATGAAAAGACATTTAACATTATTTCCATCAAGGAAATGCAAATCAAATCCACAAGGAGATACCACTTCACACTCATTAGAATGGCCATGATAAAAAAGACAAATAATAAAAGTTTGGTGAGGGATTAGGAGAAATTCAAGTCCTCTTTCACTACTGGTGACATTGCAAAATAATTCAGCTCCTTTTGAAAACAAATTGACAGGTCCTCAAAATATTCAATATAGAGTCTTCATGTGGTCTGTCATTCTACTTTTAATTATGTACCCATGAGAAATGAAAGCACATGTTCATAGAAAAATGTATGCAATAATGCTCATGGGAGCATTATCCATATTAGCCTAAAGGTGGAAACAACTCGAATGTTTGTCAGTGGATTTGTAGGTAAATAAATGTGCTAAACAATGAAATATTATTCAGATATGAAAAAGTAATGAAATACTGATTCAAGCTACAACATAGATGAAACGTGTTAAATGAAACATTAATTTAAATGAAAGAAGTCAGGCAAAAAAGGCCACACTAGTGTGATTCCATTTATATACAATGTCTGTAAATAGGTAAATTCATAGAGACATAACTTAGTAATTGTTAGAGGCTAGGAGAGAATCAATGGACAATGAATGCTAACTGGTATGAAGTTTATTTTTGGAATGACGAAAATGTTCTGAAATTAGTGGTGATGGTTGCACAACTCTGTGAGAGTACTAAAAAGCACTAAAGGATACATTTTAAATAAATGAATTTTTTGGTATCTGAATTATATCTCAATAAAGCTATATAAAAAAACATGAAGTGACAGTTGTCTTTATTCTGTCCCTCCCAGAATTAGTTACCCTTAACATTTGGCATTTACACTTCCAGTCTTTTGTTGCTTTGTAAGTACTTTTAAAAAATCCATACATAGGCCAGGAGTGGTGGCTGATGCCTGTAATTCCAGAACTTTGGGAGGCTGAGGCAGGTGGATTATGAGGTCGAGATCGAGACCATCCTGGCCAACATGGTGAAACCTCGTCTCTACTAAAAATACAAAAATGACCTGGGCATGGTGGTGTGCACCCGTAGTCCCAGTTACTCAGGAGGCTGAGGCAGGAGAATATCTTGAACCTGGGAGGAGGAGGTTGCAGTGACCTGAGATCATACCACTGCATTCCAGTCTGGCGACAGAGTGAGACTCTATCTACATCAGTTAATTATTTTGTACTTTTACTAGAGATGGGGTTTCACCATGTTGCCTAGGCTGGTCTTGAATTTCTGAGCTTAGGTGATCCGTCTCCCTCAGCCTCCCAAAGTGGTGGAATTACAGACATAAGCCACGGCCCCCAACCTCACAAGTAGATTTTCAAGGAAGAATAATTGTTATTAAACAATACGAAAGCCAATTTTATAGGACTTTGAATAGGCTAGAAGATGATAATTATAGAGAAAAAGGAACTGATAGATAAAAACAGTCAGAGCTATAGATATTTTTGTTAATCACCAACTTTAATAATTGATCTAATTACCTCAGCACATAATTTTGCATTAAATGTTCAGTTGTATCTAGACCCACACCTGATTTTCCTTCTCTGGTTATGTGATTATGGGGGCGGTGCTGAGAAGAGAGGTGTGTTAACAGTGTTTATCAGGACACAGTAGAAAAAATGACTAGTTAATAATAATGTGTTTTTAAAATGTCATATACTCAAATTTGAAATAGTTTACTAATCATATTTGTTTCATTTAACATGTATAGTTGACCACTGAACAACAAAAAAACAGGTTTGAAATGTACATATCCACATATATATAGATTCTTAAAAATAAGTATATTGGAACGTTTTTTGAAATGTGTAACAATTTGAAAAAATTGCAAATGGCACGGACTAGAAATATTGAAAACAATTTTTTTTAAAGTATGTCACGATACATAAATATATGTAGGTATTGGTCTATTTTATGATTTGCTACCATAAATATATACAAATCTAGTATAAAAAGTTAAAATTTATCAAAACATATGCACACAGACTGTACATGGAGCCATTAGCAGTCTAGAGAAATATAAACAAATGTAAAGATGCAGTACTAAATCACAATATAAAATTAACCATAGTAGACACTGTACTATTGTATAATTTTATAGCTTCCTTCCATTACTGTTTCGGTGAGCTCAAGTGTTGAGAGTACGTGCTTAGAATGCCATGTGACATTTAATCATCACTACATGAGCAGTTTGTCTCTCCAGTAAATTGCATATCATATCACAGTAAAAAATAATCTGTCATGGTTGTCATGTATTTTTCATTGTGTTTTGTACAATACCATAAACTTTGAATAACACCATGGGACCCATATGAAGTGCCACTAGTGATGCTTGAAATGCTCCCAAGAAACAAAGTCATGACACTACAATAAAAAGTTAGGACTGGGAGCAAAGATGGCCAACTAGGCACAGCCAGGAAGAGCTTCTCCCACTGGGAGAGAACAAGCCATCAAGTAGACTGGCACACTCCAAACAGATCATCAAAGAGAAGGCATTGAGAGTGGATGGAGGGAGGACACAGATCCCGGGCTAAAAAAGGAGGAATCTGGAAACCCTTCATGGGGCTGCCAAGCCCCAGAACCCATTCTTGGCCCTCAGCAGCTCCTGGGGAAGGGGTGAGTAAATAGGCATGGAGCAGCCCATTCTTGCCATGGACCTCTGAAATACTAGCTGCAGGGGACCTCATGATCCCCACAGACATATAAGCTGTCAGGAGGAACTTCCCAGAGAATTAACAGAGAAAGAACTCCAGCCTGCATGGAACCCAGATGTTTGGCACAGGAATGGTTGCGGTGCAGCATGGCCTTGGGTACCCATCCTTCAAGAGCTGCCATACTCCTCTAGTTGTCTTTAGCCTTTGTAGGCTGACATACCTGGATGGAGTAGAGCTATCTTACCCATGCGATGGGGACTGCCTGATCTGAGTACTCCCCAGTCCGTAGCTATATCACAGGGTCCCTGCCTGGCTGCACCTGCTTGCAGCACAGCCTCAGCTGCTAAGCTGAGGAACTTACCTGCAGCCATCATCATAGCTCTTTTACCAACAGACCCTGCCCAACAGGTGAAGGACTACTGCAGGTGAGCTTTCACCAGGGAGCACCCATCTGCAGTCCTCCCCAGAGGGCACACACTCACCCAAAGCCTCTGCACGCTGATTCACCTGCATGCATTCAGCCACAGCCTGCACCATGTGGCTTCACCAACATGTGTGTGCATGGGACCTACTGATGCCCACTGCTGCTGGCACATGTGCAAGCAGAGAATATGGCCACCCACTACCTGTATGCCAAAGTGCTTTTGCTGGCATAATTTATCAGAGTGTCGTGGCCAGCAGACTAGAAACACATAGGCCCCTCTACTAGAGCAGATTCTTAACCTCAAGGGGCCAGAGAAAAAAAAGCTATGGTCATGGTCCCAGTTTCCCAGGGTTATAGCACAAAGATCATGAATGCCGAGCTGAGCCATGACCTCCTGAAATTACCCACAAACGAAGCCAACTGATGAACCCTAACTTATACCACAATCAAAACCTCAAGGGCATCAAAAAAGAGAAAAGCAAAAAACTTTATGAAAATGACAGCAAATTGAAAGATTAAAGAAAAAATAGCTAATGCACATGAGCAGGTACCCCTGCAGGAACTCTGGACACTCTAAAGGCCAGAATGTCTTTTTACCTGCAAATGACCACACTAATTTCTCAACAGTGGTTCTTAAACAGACTGAAATGGCTGAATGACAGGCATAGAATTCAAAATCTGGATGGCAATGAAGATCATCGAGATCCATGAGAAAGTTGAAACCAATGCAAGTAAACTAACAAATCTAGTAAAGTGATCCAAGAGCTGAAAAACAAAATAGTCATTTTAAGAAAGAATCAAACTAATCTACTAGAACTGAAAAACTCACTACAAGAATTTCATAATATAAATGCCAATATTAACAGCAGAATAAACCTAGCTGATAAAACAATCTCAGAGCTTGTAGACCAGTTCTTCAAATCAACTCGATCAGTCAAAAATAAAGAAAAAATAATTTCTAAAAATAAACAAAACCTCTGAGAAATATGAGATTATGTAAAGACACCAAATCGATGACTCATTGGCATCCCCCAAAAAAAGGGAGATACAGCAAGCAACTTGGAAAACATATTTGTAGATGTTGTCTGTAAAATTTTTCCCAACCTCACTAGTGAGGTAAACACGCAAATTCAGGAAATTTAGAGGACCCCAGCGAGACACTATACAAGACAATCCTTGTTAAGACATATAATCATTAGACTTTCCAAGGTCAATGTGAAAGAAAAAATATTAAAGACAACTAGCGAAAAGGGGCAGGTCATGTACAGAGGAAACCCAATCAGGCTAACAGCAGAAAATTCAACAGAAATAATTCAAACCAGAAGGGAGTGGGACATATAGTCAGGATCCTTCAAGAAGGGAAATTCCAAACAAGAATTTTATATCTAGCCAAACTAATCTTTGTAAGTGAAGGAGAAATAAAATCATTTCAGACAAGCAAATGCTAAAAGAGTTCATTGTCACAAGACCTGCCTTAAAAGAGGTTCTTAAAGGGAGTGCTAAGTATGGAAACAAAAGATTTTTACCTGTCTCCACAATACATAACCCACTGACACTAAAAAGCAACTACAAAATCAAGTCCATATAACAACCAGCTAACAACATAATGACAGGATCAAATCTTCACATACCAATTTTATTTTTTTAATGTAAATGGGCTAAATGCTCCACTTAAAGGCATAGAATGACAAGTTGGATAAAGAAATACATGAAACTGTATGTTGTCTTCAAGAAACCCATCTCACATGCAATGATCTATATAGGCTCAAAGTAAAGAAATGGCAACAGATCTATCAAGGAAATAGAAAACGAAAGAGGGCAGGGGTTGCTATTCTTGTTTCAGATCATACAGACTTTAAACCAACAATGATGAAAAGGAACAAATAAGGGCATTACATAATGAAAAAGGGTTCAATTTAACAACAACAACAAAAAAAGTAACTATCCTAAATAGATGTGCACCCAACACTGGAGCACCAAGATTCCTAAAACAAGCTAATAGAGACCAACAAAGAGACTTAGATAACCCTGTAACAATAGTGGGACACTTCAACAATCCCCTGACAGTATTAGGCAGATCACTAAGGCAGAAAAAGAACAAAACTATTTGGGGCTTAAACTTTATCCCTGACACAAGGAACCTAACAGACATCTACAGAACACTCCAAGCAATAACAACGGAATATACCTTCTTCTCATCTGTGCATGGCACATACTCGTAAGTCAATCACACACTCGGCCATAAAGCAACTCAATAAATTCATAAAAACTGAAATCATACCAACAATACTCTTGGACCACAGTGCAATAAATATAGAAATCAGTATCAAGAAGATCTCTCAAAACCATACAATGACATATAAATTAAACAACCTGCACCTTAATGGGTTTGGGTAAAGAATAGAATTAAGGCAGAAATCAAGACATTATTTGACACTAACGAAAACAAACATAAAACAAACCAGAATCTCTAGAAAGCAGCTAAAGAAGCATTAAGAGGAAAATCTAAAATTGTAATAACCCTAGAAATAAACCTGGGACACACAATTCTGGACATAGGCCTTGGCAAAGATTTCATATTGAAGACCACAAAAGCAATTACAAAATTGACAAATTGACAAAATTGCAAAAATTGACTTATGGGACTTAATTAAACTAAAAAGCTTCTGCACAGCAAAATAAACTATCATCAGAGTAAAGAGACAACCTACAGAATGCGAGAAAACATTTGCAAATTATATATCCAACAAAGGTCTAATACACAGAATCTATAAGTAACTTAAACAAATCAACAAGGAAAAATACATATAACCTTATTTTAAAAAATAGGCAAAAGACATGATCACATACTTCTACTTACATGTGACCAACAAATATATGAAAAAATTCTCAACATCACACATCGTTAGAGAAATGCAAATCAAAACCACAATGAGATATCATCTTACAGCAATAAGAATAGCTATTATTAAACAGCAAAAAAAATAAAAAATAACATGTTAGCAGGATAGTGGAGAAACGGGAATGCTTTTATACTGCCGGTAGGAATGTAAATTGGCTCATCCACTGTGAAAAGCAATTTGGAGATTTCTGAAACAACGTAAAACAGAACTAACATTCAACCCAGCAATCCCATTACTGGGTATTTATTTAAAGGTATATAAATCATTCTATCATAAAGACACATGCACGTTTACATTTATTGCAGCACTTTTCACAATAGCAAAGACCTGGAGTCAATCTAGATGCCCATCAAAGTTGCATTGGATGAAGAAAATATGGTACATATACAGCACAGAAAACTAGATAGCCATAAAAAAAGAATGAAGTCATGTTTTTTTGGAGCAACATGGATGCAGGTGGAGGCCATTATCCTAAGCAAATTAACAGAGGAGCAGAAAATTAATCACTGTATGTTCTCACTTATAAATGGGTGCTAAACATTCAGTATGCGGGGACACAAAAAGAGGAACAATAGACACTGGTAGCGACTTGAGGTTGAAGGGTAGGAGGAAGGTGAGGATAGAAAAACTGCCTATCTGTACTTTGCTCCCTATTTGGATGATGAAATCATTTGTATGCTAAACCCTTGTGACATGCAATTTACTCACTTATCAAACCTGCACATGTACCCTTTGAACCTAAAATAAAATTTAGATTTAAAAAATAAACAGTTGAATTGCTTGATATGTACCATAGACTGAGGTCTGAAGCTGCAGTTGTCCACAATTTCAGATAGAAGATACATCTTGTAAACAGTGTAAACTTATGATATTGATAAATGTAGTGCAGTGCCATGAATGTATTTTCTCTTATGAGTTTCTTAATAGCATTTTATTTTCCATAGCTTACTTTATTGTAAGAATACAATAAAACATACAAAATATATAATACATGTAACATACAAAATATGTGCTAATTTACTCTTTATGTTATCAGTAAGGCTCTGGTCAACAGTAAGCTATTGGTAGCTAGATTTTTCAGGAGTCAAAAGTTATACTTGTATTTTTGTGCGTGGGGTTAGCTCCTATAACCTTTGCATTGTTCAAAAGGAGTCAAGTGTAAGAAACAATGTAAATTTTTATTTGAAATTTTTCTTCTAGATATTTAATTTTCTAATGTTAAGGATATTTTTTAATTCGTGTATTACTAATATCCTTAAAATATAAGGTATTCCAGATGTTTCAAATTTATAATCAATAAATAACCTTAATATAATTTTCTTCAATTAAAACTAACATTCATGCATTATATTGTAGCATATAAAATAAACCTAGGTATATCAATATTTGAATTCCATAAACAGATAAACTGAGACTCTAAGGCTGTGAGTGTAATTCCAGATAGGTCTTTCTAACAGTTTTAGCATAAATGGATTCACTACCCAACATATAATTTTTATTCTAGACTTAACCCAAGATATTTGGTATTTCTATTATTGCAGTTGCCTAGTAAACACATGGGTACCATGAAAGGGAAACATTAGAAGCAGGATAAACCAAGAAAATTAATACAATTTCTAGTTAATATGGACAATTTGGAACTCTATGACTGCCATACTATTTATATACTTTCTTTTAAATATTCAACACTGGGCATATTGAGTAATTAAATAGCGAAATACTTCAGTTAACTATTTTTAAGTGAAAAATAGTTACACTAAAAATACCTATTTTTTCTTCTTTTTGAAATTTTAATACAGTTTTCTGAAAACAAAATATGAATGTAGGATTCTAAGTTCATAGTATACAAATTTTCCATATAATCACAATCTTTATAATTACATGTTTTAACAAAAAATTCCCAGGCACTGACAGATCTCCATTTCAGGTAGTGTTGTGCTACTAAAAAGGCCCTAGCATTCCTACAGGGTATGAAGAACAAAGCATTTGAGACAGGTGGAATAACGTTCAGTTCTTTGGTGGACACATATTTTTGAAATGAGAGAGTTGCATAAAATAATCTGAAAGTTTTGATAAACTATACATACAATATTTTAATAAGAGATGATATTTTTAAGATTACATTTTTTTAAACATCTTTCTCCTGCTTTCAAGTAATTGAATTTATTCAGTCACATTTTGAGATGCCAGAGAGAAGTATAAAATGGCTTTAAAATTATTCAAATTATAATCCCAGAAAGTATGCAAACATTTCATAGAATTTAATTCTGAGAAAATAAAAATAAACAAAAACATCACCATGCATACAATTATAGTATTCTATATTGCATATTAGCGTGATGATACATTATATAGTTATTAGAAATGACTGTCTAAAGACTATGGAAACAAATATATTTATTATTTGCAGGATTAAATAAAATAATGTAGCAAGAATGATGTGTACCTAGGTAAAATTGATATATATTTTAAAACTCAAAAAGTTTTTACTATATTCATAACTTTTAATTTTTAGAAAATAATACAAGAAAATTTATAAGATTCAGAATTCAAAGATGATCCACAATTAAATACGTTTCTCTCATGTTGTAGATAAGAATGTCATTTATTTTTAGTAAAAAAAAAAAAAAAATTGAGCTCACAGTCCTGTAATCTGCCAAAAGTAAACAAAGACAAACCATTCAAATAATTTCATATTTCTCAAATAATTATATAAAATAATAGAATAATAGACATTTTTCTTATTTTTTTTTTTTTTTTGGATGAAGTTTTGTTCTTGTTGCCCAGGCTGGAGCACAATGGCACAATCTCACCTCACTGCAACCTCTGCCTGCTGTGTTCCAGCGATTCTCCTGTCTCAGCCTCCTGAGTAGCTGGGATTACAGGCACCTGCCACCATGCCTGGCTAATTTTTGTATATTTAGCAGAGATGGGGTTTCATCATGTTGACCAGGCTGGTTTTGAACTCCTGACCTCAGGTGATCCACCTGCCTCGGCCTCCCAAAGTGCTGGGATTACAGATGTGAGCCAACACGCCCGGCCCATACTAGATATTTTTCCAATTAAAAAAATATTTTAAACCTCCAGGAACCGACATTTCTATTACAAAAGGTGTTGGAAGACCTCTGATGACACTGGAATTTATTTGAAAAAAAGTAGAAAGCATAACACTCAGGAAACACTGACTGGCAATAGAATTGTTCAATGTCAGGTCTGTAGACAATACAATAGAAAACATTATGCACGTGTTTCCACGCTGGCGCCACAGTGTCAATTTTCAGGTAAAATGGAAACAGTTGTTAACAACAGTTAGGGGGCAGAAGGATGCAGGTTAGTTACAGAATTTCATAAAATAATCTGTCACTGGAAAGTAAGCAAAAAGCATGTTTACTAGTAACAATAATAAATGTAAAACTTACCTATCTACAAATTATTTGTACAGTAGAACATAACTATCAAACATTTTGTTGCAGGCTAACCACTTCTTTTTGTTGTTGATGTTTTTTATTGATACCTAATTATTGTACATATATCTAGTATACATGTGATAATTTGAAACATGTATACAATGTGTAGTAATCAAATCAGGGTAATTTGGATATACATCACCTCAATTATTCTTATGTGTTGTGAGCATTCCAACCCTTTTTCCTGGCTATCATCTCACCCTAGGTAAAACTGAATTTCTCAAACGACAAAAAATAACTTATGCTGGCAAGGATGTAGAGAAAGGTGAATGCTCATACACTGCTGGTGGAAATATAAATTAGTACAGGCATTATGAAAAACAGTCTGGAGTTTCCTCACAAAACTATAAACAGAACTGCCTTATGATGCAAGGTGATCACTTCTAAGGTAAAAAGCAAAATTTTAATTTCATTGATCTTGTAACAGTGAAACAGCAAAGGAACTAACATAATAAGCCCCATTTTTGTTTAAAGAGCTTTTGCCCATGTAGGCAAGGATAATTTTAGAACACTGAGATACTATAAAACACAGCAGTCATGTGGTTTTTAAAACTAAATCTGGGATCAAAGAGTTAGTATGAAAAAAACTATCTGTTTTGTTAATGATTTACGGGAGTACAGTGACCTGATCAAGGACAAAAATGTTGCAAAAGTCCTCAGATCTTCACTGATGCCCGGATGTCTGTGGTTCTCCGTAGTCACTTTGTGATACTAATTGCTTCCTTTTCCCCATATCCCACTCTCATAAAAGCCCTCTGGCTGGGAGACCATTGGAGCAAGATGGTGAAATAGAAGGCCCTACAGATTGTCCACCATTCAACAAGGGCAAAAATTTAACAACTATGTACACAAAAAGTACCTTCACAAGAAACAACAACAACAACAACAAATAGGTGAGCACTCACAGTACCTGGTTTTAACTTTGTATTATTAAAAGTACCATAAAGAGGTAGCAAACACAGTCTTGAATAACTGACACCACCACTTCCCCATCCTCTGGCAGTAGTGGAGTGGTGCAGAGAGCATTCCTGTGTACTAGGGTAGGGAGAACACATCAATTGCGAGGCACTGAATTCAGTGCTGTCCTGTTATAGCAGAAAGGAAAATCGGACCAAACTCACCTGAAACCCACCCACAGAGGGAGCGTGTAGACCAGCCCTAGCCAGAGGATGATTATTGAATTGAGTGGTCAGAATTTGAGTTCCCCCAACTGGGGCTCTAACTAAACTTGAAAGGCAGTTGATGATGCAACTCCTAGTCAAGTCCTAGTGCTGAACCTGGCCCAGACTTAGAGGACTGAGGTAGGGCTGGGGGCATTCAGCCTATAGCAACACAAGCTGGGTTGGCTAATAAAGGGCTGGCATTACCCCTCTTCTAATCCCAGGCTGCACAGTTCACAGCTGCTAAAGAGATCTTGTCCTACTACTTGAGGAGAGGAGAGAGAAGAGCGGGAAGGACTTCGTCTTTCCAACCACAGCAGGATAGGGCACTGGTAAGTCATGAGGCCTCCTTTCCAGGCCCTAGCTACCATATCGCATTTCTAGACAACTCTGAGCCAGAAGGGAATCTGTTGCCTTGAAGAGAAGGAAGGATTCAGTCCTGGCGGCATTCATCACCTGCTAACTGAAAATCTCTTGGGTCCCTGAATAACCAGCAGTGATACCCAGGTACTACATCAAGGGCCTTGGATAAGACTCTAAGACTTACTGGCTTCAGATGAGATTCAGCACATTCCAAGCTATTGTGGCTACAGCGTAAGACTCCTTCGACTTGAGAGCAGCAAAGAAAATATGAAGAAGATTTTGTCATGCACCTTAGGTATCAGCTGGGCCATAAGAGTATAGAGCACCGAGTAGGGCCTTGGGGTCTCTGATTCCAGAATGTAGGAACTGGATGGCACTTACGGACCTGTCCTGGGCAAGAGAGAAGACCACTGCCCTGAAGAATGAGTCCCAGGCCAGACAGCAATGATCTCAAGCTAACTGAAGAGCACTTGGGACTTAAAAGAATATTGGCAACAGTCTGGCAGTGCTCACTGTTTGCCTGTGGTGGTAATGGCAGACACAAGGTGAGACTGATGGTGGTGGTAGCCAGAAGGTGAGGCTCCTTTGTCTTTTGAATAGGGAGGGAAGAGTAGAAAGAAATCGGCCGGGCGCGGTGGCTCACGCCTGTAATCCCAGCACTTTGGGAGGCCGAGACGGGCGGATCACGAGGTCAGGAGATCGAGACCATCCTGGCTAACACGGTGAAACCCCGTCTCTACTAAAAAATACAAAAAACTAGCCGGGCGAGGCGGCGGGCGCCTGTAGTCCCAGCTACTCGGGAGGCTGAGGCAGGAGAATGGCGTGAACCCGGGAGGCGGAGCTTGCAGTGAGCTGAGATCCGTCCACTGCACTCCAGCCTGAGCGACAGAGTGAGACTCCGTCTCAAAAAAAAAAAAAAAAAAAAAAAAAAAAAAGAAATCTGCATTGACTGGGTGCCGTGGCTCATGCCTGTAATCCCAGCACTTTGGGAGGCCGAGGCAGGCGGATCACCTGAGGTCAGGAGTTCAAGACCAGCCTGGCCAACATGGTGAAATCTTGTCTCTACCAAAAATACAAAAATTAGCTGGGCGTGGTGGTAGGCACCTGTAATCCCAGCTACTCTGGAGGCTGAGGAAGGAGAATCGCTTTAACCCGAGAGGCGGAGGTTGCAGTGAGCCGAGATCTCGCCACTGCACTCCACAATCCAGCCCAGGCAACAGAGTGAGACTCTGTCTCAAAACAAAAAAAGAACTCTGCATCTTGTGGTTTGAGTGCCAGTTCAGCTGCAATAAAATAGAATACCAGGTACACTTCTAGGGTTTTTTTTACTTCAGTCTCTGGCTCGCAGACAACACTGCTGAACCTTCACTACCATGAAGGAAATGATACAGGAATTGCCAACTTTGCCACCTACCAATTGTAGAGCCCCAGGACCTTGAGTGAACACAGGCAATAGCCAGGGAGTGATTACATTGGCCATGGGTGAGACCCAGTTATCTGCTGGCATAAGGACTGAGCCAGCAAAGTCACAGCGGTGGTGTCAACAGGAGTGCTTGTCTCAACCCACCGGAAGAGAGAGACAGACTCTGTTTGTTACAAGAAAGTAAGGAAAGAGAACAAGTGTCTCTGCCTTGTAATCAAGATAATTCCCTTGGATCTTGTCCAAGACCATAAAAGTGGTACATCTACCACCCTGCAAGAAACTCAGCAATACTGGGCTTTAGGTTCCCCCCTATCGCAGATACAGCTTATATCACAGCACCCAAGTCCTTTTAAATATCTGGAAAGCCATCCAAGGAAGGATGGGTACAAGTAAGCCTAGAAGACTTGTGTTGTGAAGACTACAATAAATATTTAACTCTTCAATGCCCAGACACTGAAGAACATCTACTAGCATCAACTCTATCCATGGAAATGTCACCTCGTAAAACAAACTAAGTAAGGTACCAGGGACCAATCCTGAAAAAACAGATATGTGACCTTTCCAACAGATAATTCAAAATAGCTGTGTTGAGGAAACTCAAATAAATTCAAGACAGCATTTAGAAGGAATTCAGAATTCTGTCAGGTAAATTTAACAAAGAGATGGAAATAATTAAAAATAAGCAGAAATTCTAGAGCTGAAAAATGTCTTTGGCATATTGAAGAATCAGAGTATTTTAATAGCAGAATTAGTATATTCAAATAAAGAAGTAGAGAGCTTAAAGACATGTTATTTGAAAATACATAATCAGAAGATACACAGAATTTAAAAAAAACAAAACATAAAACATACCTACAAGATCTAGAAAATAGCCTCAAAAGCACAAATCTAAGAGATATTCATCTTCAAAAGGAGGTAAAGAAAGAAACAGAGGCAGAAAGTTTATCAAAAGTGATAAAAACAGAGAACTTCCCAATCTAAAGAAAGATATTAATATCCAAGTACAGGAAGGTTATAGAACACCAAGCAGATTAAAAACAAAGAAGACTAACTCAAGGCATTTAATAATTAAACCTCCAAATATCAATGACATGAAAAGGATCCTAAAAGCATCTAGAGAAAAGAAGCAAATAGCATACTATGAAGTTTCACTACGTCTGATAGCAGAGTTTTCACTCAAAAACATATAGGCAAGGAGAAAGTGCCATGACATATTTAAAGTGCAGAAGAAAAAACAATCATTTACTCTAAGATAGTACATGTGGCAAAATAGCTGTGTGGGCCTTGGGTGAGATCCAGTGATATGCTGGCATCAGGACTGAGCAGCAGAGAAAAAGTAAAGAGGTCTTGACTTTTAACATAAGACACTTTGTGCTTTATGATTTAGTGTTTAACATAAAACACTTTGTTTCTTCAAACTTAAAAGAGAAATGAAGAATTTTTCAGTCAAATAAAGGCTAAGAGATTTCATCATTTCCAGACTGGTCCTACAAGGAATGCTAAGGGAGGACTTCAATTAGAAAAACAAACAAACAAACCAAAAAACAAAAACCCAGAATATTAATGAGCAATAAGCAATCACCTAAAGGTACAAAACTCACTTTTAATAGTAAGTACACAGAAAAACACAAAATATTATGACATTGTAACTGTTGTGTCTAAACTACTCTTAGACTAAATAATAAACCAATCAAGAAAAATAACTGCAACAACTTTTTTTTTTTTTTTTTGAGGGAGTCTTGCTCTGTCACCAGGGCTGGAGTGCAATGGCGCTATCTAGGCTCACTACAACCTCTGCCTCCCCTGTTCACATAACTTTCCTGCCTGAGCCTCCTGAGTAGCTGGGATTACAGGTGCACACCACCATGTCTGGCTAATTTTTTTCTCTTTTTTTTTTTGTATTTTTTTAGTAGAGACGGGGTTTCACTATGTTGGCCAGACTGGTCTCGAACTCCTTCCCGACCTCGTGATCCGCACACCTCAGCCCCGCAAAGTGTTGGGATTACAGACCTAAGGCACCACACCAGGTCAACAACTTTTCAATACATAGACAGTATAATCAGATATAAATAGAAACAGCACAGAGTTAAAAATAATGGAAATAAAGTTAAGTCATAAAGTCTTCATTAGTTTTCTTTTTGCTTGCTTTTTTATGTACACAGTGTGTTAACTTGCTATCAGCTTAAAATAATGGGTTATAAGACAGAATTTGTAAGCCTCATAGTAAGCTCAAACCAAAATATGTAACAGACACACAAAAAATATAAAGAAAAATTAAATCATATGACCAGTGAAAATTACCTCTACTAAAAGAAATACAGGAGGAAAAGAAAGAAGGAAGAAAAGACAAAAAAAAAATCATCCAGAAAAAAAGAAGTAAAACAATTGCAGGAGTAAGTCCTTACTTATAAATAATAACAATGAATATAAATGGAATAAACTGTCCAATTTATAAAAGCATAGACCAGTGGAGTAGATGAAAAAATAAGACCCATTGAACTGTGGCCTATAAAGATGCACATACACAGAAAAAATTATACACAGATTAAGAAGAAAAATGGCAGATAGAAGCCCCTTTGTTTTGGCCAATTTCTCCCATTTGGAATGGTTGTATTTACCCAATGTCTCCCATTGTATCTAGGAAGTAACTAACTTGCTTTTGATTTTGCAGGCTCATAGGCAAAAGGGACTTCCCTTATCTCAGATGAGACTTTGGACTGTGGACTTTTGAGTTAATGCTGAAACGAGTTAAGACTTTGGGGTCTGTTGGGAAGGCACGATTGGTTTTTAAATGTGAGAACATGAGATTTGGGAGGGGCAGAAGTGGAAATGAGTTGAGACTTTGGGGGACTGCTGGAAAGGCATGATTGCTTTTGAAATGTGAAAGCATGAGATTTGGAAGGGGCCGTGGACAGAATTATATGATTTGGCTCTGTGTCCCCACCCAAATTCATCTTGCAGCTCTCCTAATTCCCACATGTTGTGGGAGGCACCCGGTGGGAGATGACTGAATCATGGGGGCGGGTTATTCCTGTGCTATTCTCGTGATAGTGAATGGGTCTTATGAGATCCGACGGTTTTAAAAATGGGAGTTTCTCTGCACAAGCCCTCTCTTTGCCTGCTGCCATACATGTAAGATGTGACTTGCTCCTCCTTGCCTTCTGCCATGATTGTGAATCCTCCCCAGCCACGTAGAACTGTGAGATCAATTAAACCTCTTTCTTTTGTCAATTGCCCAGTCTTGAGTATGTCTTGATCGGCAGCATGAAAACAGATGAATACACTAATTATCAGGGAAATGCAAATCAAAACCACAATGTGATACCACCTTACTACTGCAAGAATGTGCCATAATTAAAAAATCAAAAAATAATAGGTGTTCTCATGGATGCGGTGACAAGGGAACACTTTTACACTGCTGGTGGGAATGTAAACTACTATAACCACTGTGGAAAAGTGTGGAGATTCCTTAAAGAACTGACAGTAGATCTACCATTTGATCCAGCATTCCCACTTCTGGATACCTACCCAGAGGAAAAAAAGTCCTTATATAAAAAAGACACTTGCTCACACATGTTTATAGCAGCACAATTTGCATTGCAAGAATATAGAATCAGATCAAATGCCCATCAATTAATCAGTCTATAAAGAAAATGTGGTATAGATATACCATGGAATACTATTTAGCCATAAAAAGGAATGAAATAATGACATTCGCAGCAACCTAGATGGAACTAGAGACCATTATTCTAAGTGAAGTAACTCAGGAATAGAGATTCAAACATCATACATTCTCACTTATAAGTGGAATCTAAACTATGAGGACACAAATGAAGAAGAATGATACAACGGACTTTGGGGACTCAAGGGGAAGGGTGGGAAGGAGGTGATGAACAAAAGACTAGACAGTGCTCATGGTTTACACTGCTTATGGTTTACACTGATGGGTGCACTAAAATCTCAGCAAACACCACTAAAAAGCTTATCCATGTAAACAAACACCACCTGTTCCCCAGAATATAATTGAAATTTTAAAAATGGTAATTAAAATAAAATAAAATAAAAAAGAATAACTTATGTTTTTCTGATGTGTTTTGTATGCCTACCAAAGCTGTTATACATTTCTGAAAAGTGGTATTACTTACTTCACCTAAGAGCGCTTTTAAAATAGTAATTTAAATTACTTTTAAAATAAATTTAAATTAAACATAAATTAAAAGAGTAATTTTAAAATGAGGGACAGTTCACAAATAATGAGAGAAGAATACAAATTTATTTAGAACCAGTGAAAATTTAAACACACATAGAGATTATACAGTCTGTAAAATCTGATCTCCAATTTTAAAATTTCCCAGCGCCACTAGTCTTTTATTTCTTATTTAAATGTTTTAAGTATTTCAGAGGAAAGCAGCACACAATTTTCTTTCAAAATATGATCATTGAGGCTACTTGAATACTATGACTTAGCAGTGATTTCACACCTCTATCCCTATTTGGAAGTAATGCTTCAACTTTGTCCAGGGTTAAGTATTTGAAGTATAACAGGTATGTAGGATTTATGATGTGCTCATTAACAGTAACTAATGAATGATAATTCAGAACATGCACAACCATAAGCAAACTTTAAAAACACACACTCTTTAAAAATAATGTTTCTCAGACCCAGCTATGCATCAGAATCACTCGGATAACTTTAAAAATTACGTATTACTAGGCATTACCCCACAGCTAATGAAATTAGAGGCCCTAGAGATGAAGCTTCAAACATCTATTCTAATAAGTCCTCTTGTTGATTTCAATGTCATTCATGGCTTGGTGCTGTGGAACTATTGTTGTAGAGAAGTTATTCAAAATTTGGTTGTTTTTAATTATAACATTTTCATAATCATTTACTGAAAATTAACACTCACTATAGACGTCATTTTTCTCTCTTAGAATAAAATTCTATACCTTAAAATTAAAATGATAATTAGAGGACATCTAATACAACATCTGCCCCAGTGTAGCAATAATCCCTTTCATGGTGTCCCTAATCTTCCAGCACCTGCTTGCAAACTTTTAGCTTTGATTGGGTGTGGCTGCCATGGGTTATCATACAAAACTTAATATTTTAATAACAGCATTTTTGAGATATAACGTATATACCATAAAATTTTCTCCTTTAAAATTATACAATTCAGTGGTGTTTAGTATATTCACAGAACTGTGGAAATATCACAACTTTCTAATCTTGGAACATTTTAATCATCTTCCAAAAGTAACCCATTAACAGTCACTTTCCTTCTCCCTCCTTGCCCTAGACCTAAATAATCATTAATTTAAATTTGTCTCTATAAATTTGCACATTAAAAACATTTCATATTAATGGAATTATACAATATGTAGCTTTTAAGCTTGTCTTCTTTCATTTAGCATGTTTTAAAGGTTCATACATTTTGTATCATGTGCCAGTTCTCCATTCTATTTTATTGCCCAATAACATTTCATTGTATGGTTCACCCAAATTTTCTTTATCCATTTATCAGTTGATGGATATGTGGGTTATTTCTGCTGTTTGACTATTATCAATAATGTTGCCATGAACATTTGTTTACGTTTTGTGTGATATATGGTTTTTCAATTCTCCTGGGCATGTATCTACAAATGGATTTTTTGTGTCATCTGGTAACTCTATGGTGAACTTTTTGAGAAACGTCCAGACTTTTTGTTAAAGTAGTTGTACCACTTTACAATCTCACCAACATTTTTTGAGTGTTTTAACTTCTCAACATCTCTGCCTATACTTGTCTGTCTTTTCTATTTTAGACACCCTGGTGAGTGTGAGGTAGTTTCTTGTGGTGTTAATTCCATTTTGTGATAAAAAATGATGTTGAACTTTATATTCATGTGATTACTGGCTATGTGTACACCTCCTTAGTGAAATGTCTATTCAAATATTTTTCCCATTTTGAAATTAGGTAATTAATCTTTTTATTGTTGACTTGTAAAAGTTATTCATGTATTCTGATACAAGTCTGCTATGAGACATGATTTTCAAAAATTTTCTCTTGTTTTGTGTGTCTTTTCATGCTTTTGATAGTATTGTTTGAGCATAAAACATTTTCAGTTTTGATGATGTTCAATGTATCTTTTTTTTATTTTGTTGCTTCTATTTGGGGTGCTACATTTAAGAAATTATTGTTCGTACCAAAGTCACAATGTTTTACTCTTATGTTGTCCTGTGAGATTTTTAGTTTCAGCACTTATTTTCAGGTTTATGATCACTTTTGAGTCAATTTGTGTATATGCTGTGCAACAATTATTTTTATAAAATGAGGCTGGGCGTGGTGGCTCAAGCCTGTAATCCCAGCACTTTGGGAGGCCGAGACGGGCGGATCATGAGGTCAGGAGATCGAGACCATCCTATCTAACACGGTGAAACCCCGACTCTACTAAAAAATACAAAAAATTAGCCGGGCGTGGTGGCGGGCGCCTGTAGTCCCAGCTACTCGGGAGGCTGAGGTAGGAGAATGGCGTGAACCCGGGAGGCGGAACTTGCAGTGAGCCGAGATCGCATCACTGCACTCCAGCCTGGGCGACAGAGCGAGACTCCGCCTCAAAAAAAAAAAAAAAAAAAAAAAAAAAAAAGCTTCCTTATATTGAACCCGTATCTAGTTGTGGTAGTCATTCCCTTTGATCTTGGTGTTTTCCTCTGAAATAGGAGGATATTAATTTATTCTGTCATCTACATAAGGATCATTAAATATTTGAATTTAACTATTATGACTCCCATTACTCCTTCAAAGCCTATATGTTTACAAGATTAAAGTTTCTGGCCGCATCAATTATTTTTTGATGTTGGCACCTTCTTTCTATCAGTAGAGACTAAAATGGCACTAGCTTGTTTTGCACGCACACACCAGTATTGACTCAGTCAGCTAAATCTAGGTTGTTAACAATACATAATAAGATATTATATAAAATTTAATAACTTTTATAGAAAGGAAAGAGACCTACAAAATTCTTTCATTTCCACATTTTAAATGTTTTCCATGTTTTCTTGCAGTCCTTATTTCTGTGTACACACATTTTACACAGTTTAATCAGTGTACAGTTTCACATTCTATTACCACACTAGTTAGAACATGATTATCTCATACTTGGTATACTGCAATATTCTCTTAGCTATTTCAGCCCCTTGCCCTCTTAAATTGGCCCAGCAAACTATAACCAGCTTACTACTTCCTAAACACTATTATATACATAAATATATATATCTATATATATATATAGATATATATATATAGATATATATAGATATATATGTTCCCTGCTAGAAAGTATTTAATGGTTTTCTGTGACCCTCAAAAAGTTTTCAGGCATGCAATTACTGACAAATCTATAGTCAAACCTCAGCTCCTCTACTGTAAGCTGTGTGATTTGGGACAAATAATTCGGTTTCACCAAGCCTCAGTTTTCTCAACTGTCAAATGGGTATCCTAAAACATACCTTGAAAAGTTATTACAAAAAGTAGTAAGACAATGCACAAATGAAGGATAACAAGAGGAGCCATTGCTCTATAATTTATCTTAAAGCTTGCAAATATATGCCGTGAGTGCCCCTTGATCACAATCCAGAAACCATTAACAACTTCTATTAATTACTTGCAGCACTCTTTCCCACACAGGCCTAAATATGGCTTCTCCAGATACCTTCTACATACTTACAGCATTAAGCATGCAAGATATTATTTGTCTTTCCGAATGTGTCCCAACCAAAACCTCCTAAATTTCCTCTCAATCTTCCCATGGAGAGATGTTTTAATGAAATGAATCTACCTGTTGTCCTATGGAATGTCTCACATCTTCCCATTCCCATGACTTTCCTCAAGCAACTTTCTTCACCTAAAATATTTATTCACTCCTTTTTGTATTCATCAAAATTTCACCCATCTGTCAGGATATAAATAAAGTCTTTGCCTCCTCCGTGAATGTTTTCTAATCACTATTAGGTTGTAATTGATCTCCTTCTGTTGAAATTTCACTAATTTATATACCTTGTCATAATCTATTCATTATTTTTGTTTGTTTGTTTGTTTGTTTGAGACAGGATCTCACTCTGTTGCCCAGGCTGGAGTGCAGTGGCATGCTTATGGCTCACTGCAGCCTCAACCATCCAGGCTCAGGTGATCTTTCCACTTCAGCCTTCCATGTAACTGGGACTATAGATGCACCACCATACCTGGCTAATTTTTTTCAATTTTTTGTAGAAACCATGTTTAATCACGTTATCCAGGCTGGTCTCGAACTTCTAGGCTCGAAAATCCACCCACTTCCACTTCTCAAAGTGCTGGAATTACAAGTGTGAGCCACCCCACTCAGCCTTATTCATTACTTTTAAATGTGTTTTTTGAGTTAAGAAATTATCATTTTTTTTTTTTAATAGTGAAGGCCATACAGATCTAACACATTCATTTATGAAAAACCTGGGTTTCTGAATTAAAGGAAGAGAAAAAAAGAGTGAAGTTTACCAATCAGAAATGGTAAAAGGACAAAGGCCAACTTGGTAACTCAGTGAGTCTCAGCCTTTTCGAATCTCAACACATCTGAGGGATTTAAATCTCACCAATAAAAAATGGCGAATAATCATCTCCCTTGGCATTGATTCTCATAATGATTACGATAGTGATGATGGAAGTAGAGTACCTGAAAGTGGTATGTGATTTGATAAAGCCCCAATAAGTGATGCTGATAATGTTTCCTATCATCCCTGGGACTTAATTTTACCCTATTCACTAGCTACTGAGTTCACATGTAACTGTTTCAAGGATGCTGGCAGAACACATAAAATTCCTGGGACAGGGAGAGCAGACTTTATTTCCCATGGCACAGGAAGCAGCTTGAACATCAACGTTTTTGTGTGGGTCTCCCTTGTCCACAATTCCCATAGGGACAATGTGGTGTGTCCGAAAAGGATACAGACACGGGAGTTTGCATCACAGTTGGAAACAGTACTTGGAAAATCCACTACATTTGTTTCAAGTAGTGAACAATCGAACTCTGTCTGGTTTGTGGAGAAGATATTACCTTATTCCTCAAGACTGTTTCTTGTAAATTCAACTTTGAAAAAATGGCATAGTAAAGAACATTTAGGGCCTGTCATTCTTGGCAACTCAGCAAGATGTATAGGAACATAAGAAGTCCAAGAAGAATTGTCTCTTGCAACAGCCTTTCGGCACTTTCTATCACTGTTCTAGAGTTACTCTTTTACCTATGGCCTATAATCATCATGCTACTAAACCCATAGAAACCAGGGTGTGATGAAGTGATTTGTAGACCATCTTAATACTTTAGGACGCATCCAGGTTTTTCACTGGGGTCTCTAAAACGTGAGTTAATAAAAAAGGGTTGCCCCGTAGTGTCTTCCCTGAGAAGAGACCTATCAGTCATGTATGTTTCTGTTACATTTCCGAAGGTAGCTCTTGAAAAGAGTAGCCATCTTTGGCATCATTAGGGCTCAAAATGAATCACCCTGAGGAATACCTGCATTCTTATAAAGTAGTCACTTTTAATTATCTCTACCATTTGCGGATTTATTTTGAATTATTTTGTAGACTTTAATGTTAACTTGCTATGACATTGTTAAACCGATATATGCTGCATCTCTCAGATATCAATGTTTACTAGGCTAAATCTGACATATAAGGCTGTCAAAAATCTAACAGAATTTAACTCTATAATTATCATATTTTTAGTGACCATTAAGTATAAAATACTATGAATAATGAATTGCAAGTTTGACTTGTATACGTGGCTACAGTACTTTTGCAATTAAGGATACTCACACAGGAAGTTTCAGTAACAGTGTTTTGGTGCTCTGCTTGACACAGAGAAAAGTTACTGCAGTGAGTTAGATTGGAAGTATATCCCCCAAAAATACTTTACAAATATAAGGAGAGAATAGATGTGTCACTATTTCACCAAAGAAAGACACAATATGACGTAGTCAGTAATCACTTTCTTACCAGTGCCTTATTATTAAAAAATACAGTCAGTGATGGCCAAACTGATAAAAAAAAAAATAGCCGATATTGCTTTTTATTGTTTATTTGCATGACCAACTAAGTGTTTGCATAAGCACATTGCAAATAAAACATTCCGTCTAAACGTTAAATAACTATAATACACAATGAGTATCTTTGAAATTCATGCCTTTTGTGTGTTAGCATTTGAAATTTTGTTGAAATATTTTGACCTAGTTCAGTCCTGATATGAAGTTGGTTTTATTTTCCAGCTCAGAAATTCACTCACAGTGTATACAGGTTAAAAATTTCATGAATATAGATTTAAGAAAGAATGTTCATAATTTTGTGATGACGTATTTTAATTGGAATTTTATCTGTTTTTTCTCAATTTAATATTTTTTTCTCAATTTCACTTACTGCATGCATTATGTAAAATGTTATCTATTAAAGACATCAAGACTGACCTAAAAAAATTGACAACCTTTAACTGTAACATGCATATAATTTAAAACTTTGAGAGGGAACTAATATTTTTTAAATTCTGAAAACACATGGTGTTTTCACTTGGCTTAATGCTTAAAACAGTCTCTGAATTTGAACTGTTAATTATTCAATAAAGTGGGTAATTTAGCCAAGTTTGTCAAATGGTTTTTATTGGAAGTAAGTGAAAAATAATAAAATTGGTTAAATTATTACAACAGTTGTAAATATTAAGAAGTTATATATAAAAGCAGAAAAATGGGCATTGAATGCCACTGCTTAAAAGCAACATTTATATTTCTATAAGAAATCTGGAAAAGTTAAAATTTGTCATGTCTGAATGAGTTTTTAATAGGTAAAATATTTTTTCCTTAACAAGACAGACAGTAAAATATTCAGAGTATGTGCATGCTATTAAAATGCAGAGACTGTAAGCACATCAAGAAAAACCAAATATAAGGTCAAAATTGAGAAATAATCTACAAGATTAGAGATTACAAGCATTTAAATCTGTTGACCTAGGGAAGCACTGAAAGAAAATATAATACAGTCTTTAATTATGGTCATGGAAGCAGAATTTTAAAAAATTATTATTTATTTTCTCTCATGGCAGCCTAGGAAGAAAAGCGTCTCCTTGTTCGAAGTTTAAACTAGAGATAAAGAAAATGTATGTGGTTATAATGCCTGTTGACATCGAAACAAGATAACAGTGTGCTAGCCAAACATTTAATATTGGCCTTAACATTTGAGAATATAGATAGACTTTTATAAAGTTCGGCAATGTACTATGTTCCCGTAACTACCTTCTTTCCCTGTACTTCTAGTTTATGTGAAAACCAGAAACAAACAGAAAATCATACCAGAAGACAGCACTGTACGTCAGAAGATAGAAGAGACATGTACTACCTCAATTTTCACTCCTTTAGGGTCTAATTTCCCTCTTCTCCCCGGTTCTAAAGATGGCATTTACAGCAGAACTATAAAATGTTTTAAATTTATTGCTCCCCAAAGTACTACACTGGCAGTGTTTTAGTACAGAATGAGAGAAGGGTTAGAAAAAGATACTGTGTATTAAATAGACAAACTCTTTTCTAGCACTGAGATTTATATCGAATGCTACAAAGATTAACATACATATGGAGAAATTAAGGGAGAATCTTTATTTTATCTAATTAAACTTTTTATTTTCCTTGGAAAGCTGGATTATGTTGAATATTATTGGTTTTTGATATAATGTGCACAAATAGATGTATATATAAATCTAACAGAATTAAATTTTATAAAATAGTAGAAAACCCTATTATAAGATGAGTGTCAGTCATTAATTTGAAGGGTGGCATTGGAGGGTGGGATTAGAATGAGGTTCCAAATGTAATTATATTTTTCATATGGTTGGCCTAGGAATTTTCAGTGTAACTGCTTCCTCAGAGTAAGTTTTTTTGCACATTCAAATTCCATGAGTCAAAACTAGACTTTCAGTCTTACATAAAGCCTAGATACTTCCTGCCACCACATTTACGATCTCCTATAAACCTGGGGTTAGTAAAGGAAATAAGGCGATTTGCAAAAAATGAAATAATCAGCAGTTTCTGATGTCATCCTGACTACAGTACTCTGGTGAAGGGTCATTGGAAACATTAAGCATTTGACAAGATATTTAAAGAGCCAGGGGAAAAAATAATTTTAAACCTATGAATGACATTTTAGACAAAGATTTACTACCATCGGATATATGTTGGGGAACTAGCCTTTGATGGCCTGTTCCCTGAAATAACAAAGCTGGTTACAAAAGAACAATGGGAGTACAGGGAATTGTTGATAGTGGAAACAAAACAGTATCATGAGAATTTTCCAGTCTATGGTGTAATGTTATCTAATGATAGACTTTCTCACCATTCTCTCAATGAACTAACACATCTGTGCGAAGGCTTGAGGTAGTGAATGCATGTGCTGAAATAATGAGAATTAGTTTTATTTGATAATATAACTGTTTGATGACAGAACTTTTTTTACAAATAGAGTTATGTGACTCTATAATAAATTAAAATGAATTCAACAGTTATGGCTCAGGCTTCTTAGACAACTTGTGTGAATTGACATCTAAAATAAATACAGACAATGGATGACCACATATGTTAATTAATTTATTGATTCAAGAACACGTATACTGAGTGCCTGCTATATACCAGACACTATGCTACAGATGGGTACACAGTAATGAAAAAAAATTAATATTGTCTGTCCTCAAACAATTTATAGTTTAGTCCAATTTATATAAATTATTATATGATCCTAAGAAATTTAACAGGTGTTCAATGATGTAGACTGGTAACTAGAGAATGGAATATCAGGTGCCTCCTCAGACACAGGCCAGGAATTGAATTGCCGCCTTCTACTTCTGCCATGTGATGGGAGATTAACTCACTCTAATTTGCCTTGCTGATACCGTCTTTCAGAGAAATAGAAGCACTGCCTGTATTATGTGGAGGGGGGAAGAGTGAGGAGGATGGAGGAGATAGAGCAGGTATTGCCAAAAAGGATTTCTGTTGTTAGACCACCCTTTCTGCTTGTTTTTTTGTTTTGTTTTGTTAGGGAGCACAAGCTTCTTTTTCGTGCTTTTTTGTCCATTTGTGTCTGTTGGTGGTTCCAAGTCGCAGGTCTTTGCAGTGTTCTGTGTGGGATATATGAAAGGTAGTAAGAAAATCAGGGAACTGCCCAAGGTTATTTATAGATTCAATGCCATCCCCATCAAGCTACCAATGAGTTTCTTCACAGAATTGGAAAAAACTGCTTTAAAGTTCATATGGAACCAAAAAAGAGCCCGCATCTCCAAGGCAATCCTAAGTCAAAAGAACAAAGCTGGAGGCATCACGCTACCTGACTTCAAACTATACTACAAGGCTACAGTAACCAAAACAGCATGGTACTGGTACCAAAACAGAGATATAGACCAATGGAACAGAACAGAGTCCTCAGAAATAATACCACACATCTACAGCCATCTGATCTTTGACAAACCTGACAAAAACAAGAAATGGGGAAAGGATTCCCTATTTAATAAATGGTGCTGGGAAAATTGGCTAGCCATAAGTAGAAAGCTGAAACTGGATCCTTTCCTTACTCCTTATACAAAAATTAATTCAAGATGGATTAGAGACTTAAATGTTAGACCTAATACCATAAAAACCCTAGAAGAAAACCTAGGTAGTACCATTCAGGACATAGGCATGGGCAAAGACTTCATGTCTAAAACACCAAAAGCAACGGCAGCAAAAGCCAAAATTGACAAAAGGGATCTCATTAAACTAAAGAGCTTCTGCACAGCAAAAGAAACTACCATCAGAGTGAACAGGCAACCTACAGAATGGCAGAAAATTTTTGCAATCTACTCATCTGACAAAGGGCTAATATCCAGAACCTACAAAGAACTCAAACAAATTTACAAGAAAAAAACAAACAACCCCATCAAAAAGTGGGCAAAGGATATGAACAGACATTTCTCAAAAGAAGACATTCATACAGCCAACAGACACATGAAAAAATGTTCATCATCACTGGCCATCAGAGAAATGCAAATCAAAACCACAATGAGATACCATCTCACACCAGTTAGAATGGTGATCATTAAAAAGTCAGGAAACAACAGGTGCTGGAGAGGATGTGGAGAAATAGGAACACTTTTACACTGTTGGTGGGATTGTAAACTAGTTCAACCATTATGGAAAACAGTATGGCGATTCCTCAAGGATCTAGAACTAGATGTACCATATGACCCAGCCATCCCATTACTGGGTATATACCCAAAGGATTATAAATCATGCTGCTATAAAGACACATGCACACGTATGTTTATTGTGGCACTATTCACAATAGCAAAGACTTGGAATCAACCCAAATGTCCATCAGTGACAGACTGGATTAAGAAAATGTGGCACATATACACCATAGAATACTATGCAGCCATAAAAAAGGATGAGTTTGTGTCCTTTGTAGGGACATGGATGCAGCTGGAAACCATCATTCTTAGCAAACTATCACAAGAACAGAAAACCAAACACCGCATGTTCTCACTCATAGGTGGGAACTGAACAATGAGATCACTTGGACTCGGGAAGGGGAACATCACACACCGGGGCCTATCACAGGGAGGGAGGAGGGGGGAGGGATTGCATTGGTAGTTATACCTGTTGTAAATGATGAGTTGATGGGTGCTGACGAGTTGATGGGTGTAGCACACCAACATGGCACAAGTATACATATGTAACAAACCTGCACGTTATGCACATGTACCCTAGAACTTAAAGTATAATAATAATAATAAATAAATAAATGAATAATTAACAAACTATCTAAAAAAAAAAAAAAAGAAAATCAGGAAACTCACTCTCGCCACCGTATTATTCATCAACACAGATGTCCCTGGTCTCTTTGCCTTGTTTCTTAATACTTCTATGCTTGTTTGTTGTTTTGTATTCAGAGGCTTTTAGCTGTAAAGAGTAGAGAAAAGAATGGAACTACTCCATCTTGGTGGAAACAGAAGTCTTGATACATGTTTTCAAGAAAAACTAATATAACTCCTGTCTAGAATCACAGAAATATTTTCGAGTCACTATATACAACTAGGACACTTGATGGATAAGGATCTAAAATTCTTTAGTATTTTGGATTTAGCAATTAACGAAACCATTTTATTTTGACTAAATTTTCGCATAGCAAATTAAAACAACCCATATTGGGGTTTGAATTTTTAAAACTCAAATTAAATGTTTTAATTTGTTTTCTTTGTAAACAACAGCATTTGCCCTAACATTATATATACATCAAGAACAAAAGGCAAAAAGAGTAAGCTTTCTCCAAAAGCATGCCTACTCTGTATCTTATTTCTATTGCCCCTAGAAGAGCAATAAACTTCCATAGATAACATAACAAACCCTAGCCCTTCTCAAGAGCTCATGGCACATAAGGACAATTGTAGGGCTACCATATGCAACATTCTAAGGTGGAAGAAGTTCATTGAATGGCTCTGTGAAAATGCTGTATCTTGAAGTGGTGTGCTTGAAATTTCTATAACTTCAATTTGACATAGTTTGATATATGAAACGATAGCTAGGAGCTTCATCTATCAATTCAAGCCCAGGGTTAGACTTACTTTCTCTTCCATCTATCTATGTATCTTCCTCACTCATCTTCTCTGTTTTCTGGACTCTCTGCCTTGACAGTTTTCTTTGAAACAAATGTTCCATATCTGTGATTTTGTGTGTGTGTGTGTGTGTGTGTATACATATACAGAAACCTAACATTTTTTATTATCTATTTTATAATTTATTAAGATTTTTGCTAATACCTTTATTATCATTTTAGGCAGTATGCAGATCTTAACTTATATTTATCTATGTTTTAACTAATACAAATATACTTGCATTTTATTATTTTGATCTGCAAAAATCTAGTGTCATAAATAATATTTTTACAGCTCTTCTGAAGCAGAAATGGAGGCAGACAGTATTATGAATATAAAGGCTTTTCATTTAACTCCTCCCTACCATGCTCTTCTATGTCAATTATATCACACACATTTAACTAATGGAAAACATTAAATATTCCTTAGTCTATTTATTTCTAAAGTAAAAATAAATATAAAAACATAATAGATCTAAAATTAATTTTATTCCATGTCATGATGATGTAATTCATGTCACTGCTAAAAAAAATCCTGTTAAAATAAATTTGTGAGTATAGGGTAGTAAAATAGAAAGATACATTTTCACATATGATTTGAGATTAGTGTTAGCATGTCTGCTTTTTGTACATATTTTAATAAAATCAAATAAAAATTTCTTGTGCATCCACATGGTGTGAATTACTTTTTGTCCAAGATCACAAGCTAATCATTGGCCTAGTGGGATGTCAAACTCCAAGTTTTCTAACTCCAAATACTTCATGCTTCCGTTTGAGTCATATACATCATGGATACGCACTACAATTGGGTTATTTCTTGTATAAACATGATCCCTTTCACTTTGCTAATACCTGTTTTTATTTAGCATTCATCACACTGCACACGTTCAATCACACACACACAGGTATAGGTTTACATATGTACATACACAAGCACATCAAGGCTCCTATTACTTTTTGCCACCATTGATTAGTAGTACATAGCAACGTACTTTTACCAAGGTGCAAGGCAACTTTTGATCCTTTTCTAATCTTGGAAATCCCATTTCAGAATACTGCTCAGTATTGCATTCCTTAGAATACTGTTTACTTAAAGGATAATGGGTTGATCCCGCAGATCATTCTCTGTAAACACATTAGGCAGCTGATAGTTTACTTTTCCCAAGCAACCCAAGGCCTTAATTTCAAAGATGATAATGTATTCATGTCTAGAGAGTCCTTAATGAATAAGACTAATTAGTGAGAAATTCAAATATTGTATCAAGACACCCGGAAGAATGTTTTTTAATGGCTGATCTTTTATTACCACTCAAATTATACCTGTTTCACCTGAATACAGAGCTGTCCCTAAAATCTTGACTAAAAAATTCATTGGGAAATAATATGCCAGATTAAAACTTACATTTCTGAGCAGTGTGAAGACCTTTTCTTGTTGTGCTGCTGAAAATCCACTTGGTATAGGATGACTTTGTCAAAAGAAAAAAAAATATGAAGAGTAGGTATAAGAAAAATACCTACTTGTATTAACTGGAAAAAATAACACACTGGGTAAATGTTTATAATAAACTAACATAAAATATTTGAAAAGTATGCCCTTTAAAACTATGTACAAATGAGCTGTTATTAAAATTGCTGAAATGTTTTCATTGGATTTAAAAGTATGAAGGTCAACAGTAACCTAAGAAAGAATAATCTTAGTCTTATGTTAGAAATAAAAGCCATATTTAGGGGATTGAGGAGTTCCTTGGAGTTAAAGGAGACAAGTCTTGGGAAATTTAGCTGACAGTAGTATGTCTGTGCTGGGAAAATGGGGCTATGAGAAAGAAAAGTAGTTGAAATCTGTTTGATTTTAATAGGAGAGACTAAAATAATTAAAAAGAGGACCCAGTAGAGAAAGAGAAGAAAAGATATAAGAGAAACAGGGACTAGTAATGTAAGTTTCTGGAGAAAACTAAGGGAAAGAGAACCAGAATACAAATGAAATAATAGTTTTTGTGTAGGAAGAAGACAAGAAGAGAGAGATGGGTGAGGACATATTTAGTGGCAGAACCATGAAGGCTTTTTTTACCTAAGGATTTTGTTAAATCTAGAAGACAAAAAAGTTCAGTGTGTAGAAGAAAGAGGTCTAATATTGTTCTCAGGCAAATTAGAGGAGTGATTTGGCCAGAGAACTCTAGTAAATTATTTAGTACTGTTTAAGGCTCAGTTTAGTTTGGTGACTATGAACTTTTAGTGATGAAAATCTTCCATTAGCTGGGTGCAGTGGCTCACGCCTGTAATCCCAACACTTTGGGAGATGGAGGCAGGGGGATCACCTGAGGTAAGGAGTTCAAGACCAGCCTGGCAAACATGGCAAAACCCCATCTCTACTAAAAATACAAAAATTAGCCAGGCATGGTGGCAGATGCCACTTGGGAGGCTGAAGCAGGAGAATCACTTGAACCCAGGAGGCAGAGGTTGCAGTGAGCTGAGATCATGTCACTGCGCTCCAGCCTGGGTGACAGAGAGTGACTCTGAAAAAAGAAAGAAAGAAAGAAGAAATAAGAAAGAGGGGAGAGAGAGAGAGAGAGAGAGGAAGGAAGGAAGGAGGGAAGGAAGGAAGGAAGGAAGGAAGGAAGGAAGGAAGGAAGGAAGGAAGGAAGGAAGGAAGGAAGGAAGGAAGGAAGGAAGGAAGGAAAAAGAAAGAAAGAAGGAAGGAAGGAAAGAAAGAAAGAAAGAAAGAAAGAAAGAAAGAAAGAAAGAAAGAAAGAAAGAAAGAAAGAAAGAAAGAAAGGGAAAGAAAGAAAGAAGAAAATGTTCCATTATGTGTTTTTACCAACATGCGGCTGCCTGGGTTGGAGATTTTTCAGGTACATATAACAAACGATAGAGGAGGTTTAGGTAGTGGCATGAGAGTAATTAAAATAACAAACAAACCACAGCATCTGAAATAGATAGAGAGTAACATGAAAACAAAAGAAGGATGATGGACACAAAATTAGGTCATTCGAATGCTAGTCCTCATAAGGGACAAGAAGAATCATAATAGGAAGAGTTTAGAAAATAGCCTGGAAAGATAAATGTTGATCAAAGTAGATGTTTGAACCGGTGATTTAGTAACTACAGTAGTTCAGGATGATGACAACATTCATGGTATGACAGTGAGAATGGTGGCTATTGAGTGGAGAAAAAGGCATTAAAAATGAGAAGTTTAAAGAAACTGTGACTAAAGGGTGATTTATGTATTGTTAACCTGGATTTTGAAATTACTGGGAGTGTGTGAGGATTTGCATTAAAAAATAATACTACATGCTATGGGCTGAATTGTGTCTACCTTCAAAGTTTATATGCTAAATTCCTAAGCCCTAGTACCTCAGAGTGTGACTGTATTTGGAAACTGGGTCTTTAAAGATGTAGTTAAGAAAAAATTAGGTCATTAGAGTGACCTCTTCTTATAAGAAGAGGAGATTCGGACACAGATACATACAGAGGAAAGACTATGTGAACCCATGTTAAAGAAAAAATATTCTGGCACTTGTTAAAACACTAAGGTTTCAAGGCCATTGTGCTAGGAAGACAAGACACAGCTCAACTTCTAATTTAAAAACAGTTGGTGATTTATAGCCAATCAGCAGACTGAAGGGGCCAGTGGATGGAAAATTACTAAAAGGCAATGCTAGGGAGATTCTTGCTAAACCAACTTAACAGGATTCTTTCTGAAGACAGGCCAAGAACTTAGACATTAAAGGTGGGGGATGTTGAACATGGTCTGATATCAAGGGTGGGGAATTATCTCTTAAATGACTAATTAGGATTCTTGCTAAAAGTACGCTATGCAAGCCTGACAAAAATTTAAAAGAAATTGGGCAAGGTCGAGGTCTAGCTGAAAAAAGGGCTCAGAGGAATGTCACTGAAGTTTGGCCAAGCAGACAGTCTTTGTCAGACACAGAGATAAGACAGCAATCTACAAGACAACCAGAGAGAAGCATCTCAGAAGAAACCACCCCTACTGATACTGTAATCTTGGACTTACAGCTTCCAGAATTGTGAGAAAATAAATTTCCGTGTGTTTTTTTTTTTTAAGACGTGAAGCCTGTGGCTCTTTGTTATGGCACCCTTAGTAAACTAATAAACTGTGATTCAGTAAATGAAGCAGAATTGTCAAGTGAACAGTGGATTGTGGTGACAGAGATTAGTAGAGAGAAATTAGAGCCAGATGTCATGATATTAAAGTGACTGATGGAACACCATTCAGCCTTTAAAATGGAAGAAATTCTGCCATTTTTAACAATATGGATGAAATTTGGAGGTCATTATGCTAAATGAAATAAGCTAAACACAGAAAGAGATACCATATGTTTCCACTTATATGTGGAATCTAAAACACCCAAACTCATAAAAGTAGAGATTAGAGTGAGGGTTGACAAAGGCGAGGGGCTGGAGGGAATAAGATGGTAACCCAAGAGGAAAAATACTCAATTAGATAGAAGGAATAAGCTTTATTTTTATTGAGATCTGTTGCACAGTATAGTGAATATAGTTGATATTTCAGTACTATAAATTTCAATATTGCTTAGAGAGTAAATCTCAAATGTTCTTAGAATAAAATATGTCAAACATTTGAGGTTATAGATAGGTTAATTGGCTTTATTTAATAATTCCAGGTTGTATAAAAAGTCATGTCATCACCTTCTATCCCATAAACATATAAAACTATAATTTTTTAATATATAATTTAAAATTTTTTAAAAAGTGGCTGAGGAAGTAGTAGATTACAAGTCATTACAAAGGCCATACAGATTCCCCTGCCAACCAAAGTTTGATAATAATAATAATAATAACATCAACAATGACAATAAAAATAGCAGCAAATAATTCTCTATTGATTCCTATATGCAAAGTATTGTTCTAGTCACTTAATACACATTAACTCATTTACTCCTCAAAACCCTCTTATTACCTCCATTTCATAATGAGAAAACTAAAGCATAGAAAGATTAAATCATTTATCCTAGGTTATATTGCTAGTTAGTCACAGGACTAATATTCAAGCCAAGACATTCAGAATCAATGCCTCTTCTCTGTCTGGACCAATATGCTACAATGTATACAGGATATGGATTTTAAAAAAAAAAAAAAAGCCTCCGTTAGCTTTTATCCAAAGTCACACATCTCATGAAAGGCAAACTCCAGATCCAACTAAATATTCTTCTTTCAATTTTGGTATTCACATTGGTATTCATAATTTGAACAAAAATTTTACTGAACAAATTGTGGTAATTTAGTCAATTGTGATTAAGAATGCCAGTTTGTTAATTAAATTATATAACGAGAGGTTTAACCTGTTGCACAAAAGTGGAAGTTTTAGAAATTACTTAGAAAAATATGAGTTTAAGAATGTATCATTCACTCTTCTGACTTACAACATTATAGACCTAAGAATTTTATAATTTAATGGTTTTTTGTTGATATGGTTTGGCTGTGTCCCCACCCAAATCACATCTTGAATTGTAACTTCTGCAGTTCCCATGGGTCATGGGAGGAGGCCGGTGGGAGGTGATTGCATTAAGGGAGCAGGTCTTTCCTGTGCTGTTCTCATGATAGTTAATGAGTCTCATGAGATCTGATGATTTAAAAAGGGGAGTTTCCCTGCAAGCTCTCTTCTCTTGTCTGCTGCCATGTGAGACGTGCCTTTCACCTTCCACCATGATTATGAGGCCTCCCAGCCATGTGGAACTGTAAGTCCAATAAACCGCTTTCTTTTCTAAATTGCCCAGTCTTGGGTATGTCTTCATCTGCAGCATGAAAATGAACGAATACAGAAAATTGCTACCACTAGAGTGGGGTTCTGCTGAAAAGATACGTAAAACTGTGAAAGCAACTTTGGAACTGGGTAACAGGCAGAGGTTGGAACAGTCTGAAGGACTCAGAAGAAGACAGGAAAATGTAGGAAAGTCTGGAACTTCCTAGAGACTTGTTGAAAGGCCTTGACAAAAATTCTGATAGTGACATGAACAATAAGGTGCAGTCTGAGGTGGTCTTAGATGGAGATGAGGAACTTGTTGGGAACTGGAGCAAAGGTGACTTGCTATGTTTTAGCAAAGAGATTGGTGGCGTTTTGCCCCCATCCTAGAGATTTGTGGAGCTTTGAATTTGAGAGAGATAATTTAGGGAATCTGGCAGAAGAAATTTCTAAGCAGCAAAGCATTCAAGAGGTGACTTGGGTGCTGTTAAAGGCATTCAGGTTTAAAAGGGAAATAGAGCATAAAAGTTTGAGAAATTTGCAGCCTGACAAGGAGATAGAAAATAAAATACCATTTTCTGAGGTGAAATTCAAACCAGCTGCAGAAATTTTCTTAAGTATTGAGGAACAGAATGTTAGTCCTCAAGATAATAAGGAAAATGTCTCCAGGGCATGGCAGAGGTCTTCACAGAAGCCCCTCCTATCACAGGCCTGGAGGTCTAGGAGAAAAAAGTGGTTTCATGGGGGGACCCAGGGTCCTTGTGCTGTGTGCAATCTAGGGACTTGGTGCCCTGCATCCCAGCCACTCCAGCCACAGCTGAAAGGGGCCAACATGGAGCTCAGGTTGTGGCTTCAGAAGGTGCAAGCCCCAAGCCTTGGCAGCTTGCATGTAGTGTTGAGCCTGTGAGTGCACAAAGTTAAGAATTGGGGTTTGGGAACCTTCACTTAGATTTCAGAAGATGTATGGAAATGCCTGGATGCCCAGGAAGAAGTTTACTGCAGGGGTAGGACTCTCATGGAGAACCTCTACTAGGGCAGTGCAGAAAGAAAATGTGTGGTTAGAGCCCCCAAAGATTCTCTACTGGGGCAGCACCTAGTGGAGCTGTGACAAGAGGGCCACCATCCTCCAGATCCTAAAATGATAGATCCACCCACAGCTTGCACCGTGTGCCTGGAAAAGCCAAAGACGCTCAACAGCAGCCTATGAAAGCAGCTGAGAGTGAGGCTATACCCTGCATAACCACAGTGGTGGAGCTGCCCAAGACCATGGGAACCCATATCTTGCATCAGTATGACCCAGATGCGAGACATAGAGTCAAAGGAGATTGTTTGGAAGCTTTAAGATTTCACTGCCCTGCTGGATTTCGGACTTGCGTGGGGCCTGTAGCCCCTTTGTTTTGACCAATTTCCCCCACTTGGAATGGCTGCATTTACCCAATGCCTGTACCCACATTGTATCTAGGAAGTAACTAACTTGCTTTTGATTTTACATGCTCATGGGCAGAAGGGACTTGCCTTGTCTCAGATGAGACTTTGGACTGTGGACTTTTGAGTTGATGCTGAAACGAATTAAGACTTTGGGGTCTGTTGGGAAGGCATGATTGGTTTTTGAATGTGAGAACATGAGATTTGGGAGGGGCAGAAGTGGAGTAATATGCGTTGGATTTGTCCCTACCTAATTTTCTTCTTGAATTGTAACTCCCACAATTCCCATGGGTTGTGGGAAGAACCCGGTGGGAGGTGATTGAATTATGGGGCGGGTCTTTCCTGTGCTGTTCTTGTGATATTGAATACGTCTCAGGAGATCAGATGAATTTAAAAAGAGGAGTATCCCTTCACAAGCTGTCTTTTCTTGTATGGGGCCATGTGAGACATGCCTTTCACCTTCTGCCATGATTATGAGACCTCCCCAGCCACATGGAACTGTAAGTCCCATAAAACCCTTTCTTTTGTAAATTGCCCAGTCTTGGGTATGTCTTTATCAGTAGCATGAAAACTGACTAATACAGTTGTATTGCCAAAGAAGGTGCCAAAGTAGATTTTTAAATGAGGTCTAGAATTCCATTCACTCAGGGAATAAACATTTATGTTTAGAAATGGTGATCTGAAGTATGACCACATTATTTAAGCATAGGCATCTCTAAGGAAAATCTCTCTCTGTGAAGTTAATCAACTGCATTCACATTTTATGAAGACTTTAGCAATTTGATAACCCAACCTCTTAATTCCTTTAAGTAGTCTTCATGTACTGTGAAATGAGAGTCTGTTTTAGGGATTAAATAACTCAAAGGAGAAGAATTTTCATTTGAGTATATAATAAAATGTTTAGTAGCAATTGGGAATCAAAATGTTTGATCAAGGGTCAAAAAGTCTTGGCACTCAGAGAGCAGCATAGTCTAGCCATATGTTCAATGGGCAAGGAATACAGCTCTAAATGTATTGGTTATTCCTGTTGCACCACCATTGTGAAGAGAGTGAAATCAATGTGCCAGTAACCTAGAGTTGTGAAAGCTTTCAGAATAATTCAGGAACAATATATCCACAGAAAATTTAAAAATCAAGTAAAAATACACTTGAAAAATTATTTTTCACTTTTCTTTACTGTTCACCATAAATAAGTCTATTCATTCAAGTATGCTGCAAAATTAGAGTAGGAGTCATAAGATTTTCTTCAATAAGAAGTGAATTTTGACTAGAAAAATGTATAAGGAAATCTAAAATTGAATATTCACAAAAGCATATTGAAGCCAAATAGTTTGGAATATATTTTGACAAACAATATTAGTTTCTCATAAGTTTCTTATCAGTTACATCATTGGTTCTTAGCCATTTTTCAGGTAAGTAAATGGCTTAATTGAAATGATATCAAAAAGATAAGCAAATAAATGAAGTGTATCTATTCAACATTTAACTGTAAACAAGGTAGTCTTGGTATTAAAAGTATAAAATAAAATGTCTTATTTAATGTTTGGGATATACAAAATTTCAAAACTGGATTACACATTTGTATGAGTATTTTACATTATATTGCTAATTTACTTATTATAGTTTATACTATCCCTCCCCACAGATACACTTCTCCATCCTTACCTGCCAACAAACATATTTTTCAGCAATGGCTGTGTCACATCCACAGTTCCATAATTTCCTGAGATTGAAAGATAACATTTCATTGTTTGAATAGATTGTGGATTCAATTTCCTGACAGGTGGATTTCAGCATTTTCCCTACTTCTTTATGATATACTTTCAGGACTAAATCCCATTAATTTCTCGCTCAGGAATAAGTCATATTTACCTTGTCATGAGAGTGGTCTGAAAAAGTTTGTGAAAATGAATTTTCACCAGAATGTACTTTCATTCATGGAGATTGAATACACACTCAATAATACACAATCAAAATATACATTAATACCTGGTATATTTAAAAAATTTTAGTACTTGTATATAAAGTTACTAAATATTTTCATCTCAGAGGTATTACTGCTTAGTCTCACTGGTATAACATAATTTATTTTAAAATTGATCTTAACATTATTATTAGCTATGTGTTATACACGGGTCGTTAATAATTTATTCTAGGAAAATTAGTTCTATCTTTAAAGTGTATCACAAATTTTTTTAAAGAATTATTTCTGGATGCACTGATCTCATAATCTTTTTGCAATTGTAATAAAGAGTATATAGATTGCTAGTGACTTGTTCAGAGAGAATGCTATGTAAATTCCAAAGATATCACAAGGGTGAAAATGAGTCTGATGCTTCAAGAAATGTTTTCATATACTTATAAGAACATGAATAAACTTTTAAAATATCTGATCTTTTGATATGCCGTACATCTTTAAATTTCTTTCAAAAACTCAAAAATTATTTTAAATGTTTTGCATATATTGAAAGCTACCAAGAAATGATAAGTAATTATTTGGACTTTAAATATCTAGATAAACCATTATGAAAAGGTAACTGCCTTCATGGATCTTAGAATCTATGTTGAGACAAAATTACATCTGTAAGGCAATTTAACTATAGAAATAAGGAATAATATGATATTAATCATACACTGCAAAGATAGTTTTTTTCAATAATTAAAATACCTGTAAAATTTTGTACAAAACAACAAACAGGACTAACGAAGAAACAAGTAAGATAATAAACTGGATTTTATAACTTGATTAATAAAATTTCAAGAAAATGGATTGGCTATAATTAGAACACAATTTTTGCTTGTGTATGGAAACCTCAAACTCATTCAGGGTCGTGGCTGACCATTTCTTCAAAACAAATTGCAAGTACTTTTTTTTTTAAATTTTGCCCTGGCTCCCTTTATCTGGATATGTAATTAGCTGTTAACATTATTTCTGGATAGCCAACCAGGACCCAGAAGTACTCCCTATGCATTATTTGACTCTCCATTATTCACCAGGATTGTTGACTGAGCTGATTTATTCAACTATATAAGTGACCCCCTTTCCTTCCTCTTCATATTATTTGCTCAGAAATAATATCCCTTCTTGAAAACATGGAATCTTTTCAGGAAGGATGTACATGCATTAGAAATTTGTTTTCCCTGTCAAGTCTCGAAAAACTTAGCAAGGTTGATTTAGGGGAGTAACAGATCAGTTGTGGACACTAGGTTGTGTTCTCCTTATTCTAAAACATACTGAAGGACAACTGGTCGTTCACTTACCAATCTTATTTCCAAGTTTTGGGGGAAGGTGGTGAAGGGCACTTTCAGATGAGTATAATTCATACGAGCTAGTGAGTGTGCTGGATAAGGTTGAAAAGACTTTTTAATGGATTCAAAATCAATGCTGTTATTTTAATAACTTATATATAACTTTTATCTATTTACCCAGTCAGAGAGATAGCTAAAAATTTAAGATACATACATAAAATATTTAATTATGATGAGAAATAATTATATGTATGGTTTCTCAGAATTTTTCTTGTACCAGAAATCCATTTTTGAGAGAGCATGAAAACAAACAGATAAAGCCTCCCAAGTCCCCCCTACCTCCACTACCCCTGCCACCACCAGGGAGAAGGGCAAGTTTGATAGATTATTGGAGAAATCCACATGTCTTCCCTTTACCTTACCAGTTTCTAACTTAGAAAATCTTGACCTGCTTCACACACAGGAACCTCTGCTTCTGATATATAGTCTGTCCCATCACATTCATCCCATAGTTGCCAAACTAATGTTTAAACACAGCGGTTCTGTTACAGTTACAGGCATAAGTGGGGTAGAAGAGGGCTCTCGCCACCCATCCATCAGGAATGTCAGGCAATCTAATAGGGTGATGGTTTGACAGTTATCACATTGCCTTTCCAAAAATGATAATTCAGCAGCTGCTGCCAGGGAAGCAGTGTTTAGGCAAGATTTGCTGCAGTAAATGTCATTTAGCTTAGAGACCTGAAAAAGAGGAGGCTGAGGTTAAGAGGAACAACTTTAAGCCTTGGGAACTTCCTGTTTCAAAGGTTAGAAGTGAAAAGGAGCAGGGCACTTTTGAGGCACTGTGAGAACTTAAAATGGTTGAAGAGTAGGTCATCTGACTATAATGGAAGATGATCAGGCAGAATTTCATTCAATTGTAAATGAAACTGAAGCATTGGTATGTAAATTAATAATTGATCTATACAAGTTATTATCATTTGAAGGTGCATCCTCAATTATATTGTTATGGGATCTCTGGAGGGTCGATTTTTTCTGGCCAGAAACATCTGTGACTGCAGCACCTTTGCCCAAGTTCTCATCCTGTGTCCAGAAGAATGTGGTACACAGACAAGTGAAGGGTGAGGAAGAAGAGTTTTATTTAGTGTTACAACAGCTCAGCGGAGTGGGGAGCTCCTCTCTGCAGGCCGGTTGTCCATTGAGTGTTCAGCTCTCAGTAGAGAGGAGGCCCTGGAGAGGGTGGCTCCTCTCCACAGACAAGTCATTCAGACTTCTCTGCAGGTCTCTGAAGCTGTCATCTCGGCAGCTCTCAGTGGAAAGGGTACTGCTCTGTGCAGCAGGCTGTCCCATCATCTCTGCTATCAGCAGCAAAAGTACTCCTGCCTGCTGCTGGTCCTCCCATTGTCTCCCTGCCCTCTTTGTCCTCTGGCCATCCTCTGCCTTGCTCTGGCTGAGCCCAGGGCTTTTATGGACATCAGAGGCAAGGAAATGCATGCTGACTGGGCCATGGGCAGCCATGGGTGGGCCCCAAAGAGGCACTATGAGTCCCCACTCTGGTCCATGGGACTGGCAGCCTTGTCCCTCACCTTCAGGCCCTCCCTAACCTGAATATGGGGACTTACTGGGGACCCACCTTCTTCTGCCCAGGAATCAATCTGCCCCCAGCCACCATTCATGGACCCTGGGCTAGGCCCCAACCCTCACTCTGAGATCGGAGGAGGTGCCAAGAGTGGAGAGAGGTGAGACAGACACCCCCAAGCCTACAGAGACATGAGAGTCCTTCCTGCAACCCCCAAGGGTGCATGCTGCAGAGACACCTGGCCCCTGCACTTGGGAGGGTGGCCACAGCCACACCTGGAAAGGCAGATCCTGCCTGCTCCTGGCTCTCCCCCAAGAGCACAAGGAGGCTGGGATGCACAGATGCAGTTTGGGTGGCCGTAGCCCCACCCAGGAGGGTGGAGCCACTGCCATCAATATTACTATTTGAGGCTGCCTTGAAGTACTGGGAAACAGCTACTGGAAGGAACCAGAGCTTTAGAGTCAGACTAAGGGATTCGAGTTACCTTAGAGAAACTTCTTATCTTATCAGTAAAATCAAGGCATTAGTATGTACATCACAAGAATGTTGAAAGACTATTGTTTTATTTATTATACTGTTCCCAGTGCCTGGCGCATGCATAGACATTTTATAAATGTTTCTTAAATTAATGTTAAATTTGTTTTCTTCTGTTGCTTTTCTAATTGACTTCTGGAGACTGAGTAAGAATTACACTGTCTTTTAAACTGCTGTTAATATATTTTCCATTACGCAGAAGTGTCCAAGGTCATTTGATTGTATGTATATGACAAATTCCACTCTTTTTCTGCCTTTGAATAGTAAGTAGTTTGTTAAGCTAGCAAATTTCTATTACACTGTAATGGCGGGGTATTGTTTAAGATAACTATGGTACTGAGACTGAAGCCCTGTCTATGTTTTAATAGCATTAACTATCCAAGTCATTTTCATATCTGCAGACTATAATGTCTTAGATATCTTATATTTCATATGTATTTTGTCTGTTTCTTCATGTAGTGCTACTGTCACTGTTGTGTTAAGGCAATATACCTATTTATTTCATTGACACCATCATTCAGTTCTGTTCTTCTGTTTTTCCTGCATATGTTTGAAAGCAAGAAGAGCTTTAAATGTTGTTCAATAAAATGCTTGTCAATAGGGTTCATGTGTAATGTTTCTAGCTGTATATATTTAACAACATTTGAGTTCTATTTTAAATTATTCCACTTATCTCATGCTCACATTATATACTGCCTTTTGTCCTGAAGAACTTTTAATAAAATTAGGAAGGTACATTATTACAGTCTCTAAATGTGAAACTCATTGTTGAACAAAATAAAATTACTGTAGAGTATTGCATGAAACTTGCAATAATGGGAAAAGTTTATTGAAATTTAGAACTGCACCTAAACCATAAACCAATCAACTGCTGACCTGTGCAAGTAATTTCCTCACAAATAGTACTCACAAGTAAACTTCCCTTCAAGATACTATTTCTGGCTGGGGGCAGTGGCTCACGCCTGTAATCCCAGCACTTTGGGATGCCAAGGTGGGCAGATCACTTGAGGTCAGGAGTTCCAGACAGACTGGGCAACATGGTAAAACCCTGTCTCTACAAAAAAATACAAAACAATTCGCCGGGCATGGTGGCACACCCCTGTAATCCATCTACTCAAGAGGCTGAGGCAGGAGAATCGCTTGACCCAGGAAAGCGGAGGTTGCAGTGAGCCAAGATGGTGCCACTGCACTCCAGCCTAGGTGACAGAGAGAGACTCCATCTCAAAAAATAAAGATACTATTTCCATGGGCTTTATGTTGCAAGAACATGACTATTGCAACTTTTTCCACCAACTCATTTTTGGCTGGCCTACAATTTCTTTGCCAAATCAGTTTAGGCAAAATATGTGATATACAACTGTAAACACACACATTCACACAATGTTATTTTCTTTTATTAACTAAGGTGTATAAATAAAGCCTAAAGGAGATCCTATGAAAACTCCCAAAATACTCAAAATGGAGGCTATAAAGAGGTAGATATTTCTGTTCAATTTTATGTCACAATTAATTTAACTAACCCAAATAACTCAGATTATCCAATTCAGAGCCTTCATTATTGAGCTAAATAATTTATTATATGGTAATTAATATGCCTAGATATGGAAAGCAGGAAGTTCAAGTAAGACATATATATATAGAGAGAGCAACATGGGGATTAATACTACTTCTCTTGAAGTAAATAGTTTCGGTGGAATAACAATAATAATTTGAATCTCAGTGAATTTGAAGGGAGTTAGTTAGCTTGCCTTAGGCAGATAGCAAGGGAAGGGTCCCTGGAGACCCCCCGGGTCCATGGGTCAGTGCCTCATCCCCACATGACATACAAAGCAGTCTGGGGAAAAATTCAGGCTGCAGACACAGATAAGGAAACTAGCACAGGGTGTTGTGCCTAGAGACAGGCTCACAGCTGCACAGATAGAAAAACCTCAAGACCATCTTGATAAAAACTTGCACAAACCTCCAGTTCACTCAGATAAGTGAACAAGGCCTGCCATAGAAATGCCTATGTCCTTTGTATAGTCAGCACGTTCCCAAGAAAAGTTTCTTCTCCTTTTGTGGGCATGGGCACAGTGGGTTCTTTCCTTTTTGACTGTGTGTCTAGTCTCCATGAATCATCATTTCAACCCATGGTTGGTCTCTGGCCAAGGTCCAAGGTCAAGCTTTCACTTCAACTACTGATAGATCCTGGGCCAAGCTTAGCGGCCTCTATGAATCATCACTTCAGCCCCTGATTGGTCCCGGGCCAAGGCCCTGGGTCATGCTAAGTTACACATTCTCCAAGACAACCCGCAGACTAAGCACATTCCTTCCCCTTCCCAGTCCATAAAATCCCTGGACCTCAGCCTCATAAGGGGCACTCCATTCAACGTCCCCTCTCTGCTGGCAGAGAGCTTTCTTCTTTCACTTATTGAACATTCACTCTAACCTCACCTTTGTGTCCACATTCTTTAATTTTCTTGGAGGTAGAACAAAAAACTCTGGGCGTTTTCTCAGATGACAAGAGACTGTTACATCTTGGTACGTTGCTGAGACTACAAAAATTAAGGAGTAAATACAAGTTGAAGCAGTGGAGACAACATATTTTATGACTTTCTTATTAATTTGGCTTTGAAAGTGAAGAAAGAGAGGGAGAATGATAAATCCATACATCACATAACCTTGTATCTCATTTCAGTGTCCAATTCATAAGGAATGCTAAGTAAATACATGTTAATTTACCCTTACTGGAAATTAAATGTATTTTAAAACTTTATTAACAGTAACTAGAAGTCATTTACTCAACAGACTATGATAGCAATTATACTTCTCAAAAATAAGTAAAATATCCCTGCTCTAAATAGTTACCTGGAAGAGAATAGTAATCAATGAGAGAGTATTAGGTCTTCAGCAGCAGGATAAAACACATTTTACACATGTATTAGTCCGTTTTCATGCTGCTGATAAGGACATACGCGAGACTGAGAAAAGAGGTTTAACTGGACTTACTGTTCCACATGGCTGGGGAGGCCAAATCACAGCAGGAGGCGAAAGGCACTTCTCACATGGTGGTAGCAAGAGAAAATGAGGAATATGCAAAAGCAGAAAGTCATGATAAAACCATCAGATCTCATGAGACATATTTACTAGAATGGGCACAGTATGGGGGAAACTGCCCCCGTGATTTAAATCATCTTCCACCCAGTCTCTCCCACAATATGCGGGAATTATGGGAGTACAATTCAGGATGAGATTTGGGTGGAGACACAGCCAAACAATATCATTCTGTCCCTGGACCCTCCAAGTCCCATGTCCCCACATTTATAAACCAATCATGCCTTCCCAACAATCCCCCAAAGTCTTAAATCATTTCAGCATTAACCCAAAAGTCCACAGTCCAAAGTCTCTGAGACAAGGCAAGTCCCTTCCACCTATAAGCTTGTAAAATCAAAAGCAAGCTAGTTACTTCTTACATACAATGGGGGTACAGGTATTGTGTAAATATAGCCATGCCAAATAGGATAAATTGGCAAAAATAAAGGAGTTACAGGGCCCATGCAAGTCTGAAATATGGTGGGACAAATTTTAAAGTTCCAGAATGATCTCCTTTGACTCTAGGTCTCACATCCAGGTCATGCTGATGCAAGAGGTGGGTTTCCATGGTCTTGGGCAGCTCCACTCCTGTGACTTTGCAGGGTACAGCCCCCCTCCCAGCTGCTTTTATGGGCTGGCATTGAGTGCCTATGGCTTTTTGAGGTGCAGGGAGCAAGCTGTTGGTGGATCTGTCATTCTGGGATCTGGAGGATGGTGGCCCTCTTCTCACAGCTCCACTAGGTGGTGCCCCAGTGGGGACTCTGTGTGGGGGCTCCAACCCCACCTTTTCCTACTGCACTGCCCTAGCAGAGGTTCTCCATGGGAGTCCTGCTCCTGTGGCAAATTTCTGCCTGAGCATCTAGGGATTTCCACACATCTTCTGAAATCTAAGCAGAGGTTCCCAAACTCCAATTCTTGGCTTCTGTGCACTCTCAGGCTCAACACCCTGTGGAAGCTGCCAAGGCTTGGGGTTTGCATCCTCTGAAGCCACAACCTGAGCTCCATGTTGGCCCCTTTCAGCCATGACTGGAGCAGCTGTGATGCAGGGCACCAAGTCCTTTGGCAGCAGACAGCACAGGGAACCTGGGCCCTGCCAACGAAATCATTTTTCCTTCCTAGACCTCTGGGTCTGTGATGGGAGAGGCTGTCGCAAAGGTCTCTGGCATGCCCTGGAGACATTTTCCCCATTGTCTTTGGGATAAACATTCAGCTCCTCATTACTTATGCAAATTTTTGCAGCTGGCTTAAATTTCTCCCCTGAGATGAGATTTTCTTTTCTATCGCATTTCTATTGCCAGGCTGTGAATTTTCTGAACTCGTATTCTCTGCTTCCCTTTTAAAACTGAATGCCTTTTACAGCACCCAAGTCACCTCTTGAATGCTTTGCTGCTTAAGAATTTCTTCCTCCAGATACCCTAAATCATCTCTCTCAAGTTCAAAGTTCCACAAATCTTCAGGGCAGGGCCAAAATGCCACCAGTCTCTTTGCTAAAACATAAGAAAAGTCACCTTTGCTCCAGTTCCCAACAACTTCCTCATCTCCATCCAAGACCACCTCAGCCTGGATTTCATTGTCTATATCATTTTCAATATTTTTGTCAAAGCCATTCAACAAGTCTCTAGGAAGTTCCAACCTTTTCCACATTTTCCTGTCTTCTTCTGAGCCCTCCAAGCTGTTCCAGCTTCTGGCTGTTACCCAGTTCCAAAGTAGTTTCCACTTTTTCGGATATCTTTTCAGCAATGCCCCACTCTACTGGTACCCATTTATTATATTAGCCCATTTTCATGCTGCTGATAAAGACATACCAGAGACTGGGAAGAAGAAGAGGCTTAATTGGACTTACACTTCCACATGGCTGAGGAGACTTCAGAATCATGGCGGGAGGAGAAAGGCACTTCTCACATGGTGACAGCAAGAGAAAACGAGGAAGATGCAAAAGCAGAAACCCCTGATAAAATCATCAGATCTCATGAGACTTATTCACTACCATGAGAACAGTATGAGGGAAACTGCCCCCATGATTCAAATGATTTCCCACCAGATCCCTCCTACAACATGTGGGAATTATGGGAGTACAATTCAAGGTGAGATTTGAGTGGGGACACAGAGCCAAACCATATCAAGACACTATCAGCAGTTCAGTCACAACCATCCAACAAGTTTCTAAGAAGTTCCAAAACTTGCCTATCTTCCTGTTTTCTGAGCTCCCCAAACTGTTCCAACCTCTGCCAGTTACCCAGTTCCAAAATCTCTTCCACATTTTCAGGTATTTTTATAGCAACGCCCCACCTCTCTGGTACCAATTTTCTGTATTAGTCCATTCTCACACTACTACTATAAACAACTACCTGAGACAGGTAATTTATGAAGAAAAGAAGTTTAATTGACTCACAGTTCTAAGACTATACAGGAAGCATGGCTGGGGGTCCTCAGGAAACTTAGAATCATGGCAGAAGGGCAAACGGGAAGCAAGCACATCTTCAAATGGTGGCACAAGAGAGAATGAGCAAAGGGGGAACTTTCAAACACTTTTAAACCATCCTATCTCATGAAAACTCACTATCATGAGAACACCAAGAGGAAAATTCACCCCAATAATGCAATCACCTCCCACCAGGTCCCCACCCCCAACGTTGAGAATTACAATTCAACACGAGATTTGGGGGAGACACAGAGCCAAATCATGCCATATATGTACGTATATTATATTGGAGGGGGGATTTATTTTAAAGTATTGGCACACACGATTGTGGTGGCTGGCAAGTTCAAAATCTGTGGAAGTCTGGTACATGAGATCTAGAAAAAAACATTGCTATTGCAATTTGAGGTCAAAGGTAAAAGATACAATTTCTTATTTAGACTCACTGACGTATGATTCATTTATTAAAATTGTTTCAGGTAACCTCAACACATATACCGAAAAAGTAACTATGTGAGGAAATGAATATGCAAATTTGCTTAACTGTAGTATTTATTTCACTATAAATGTATATCAAAACATCATTTTTATAACTTTGTTATTTAAAAAGAATTTGCAAAAATTATTTTATTAAGTTGAATCATATAAAATTGCTAATATTTGACTGTGTTTAACCTACAAAAATGTCATTTCATATTGTTCAATCTTGCAGTTGTCAGGGATTTTCACAACTCCTACTGTGATATGTGTAATATGTACTTGTATTTCTAGTAGCATTATTTATCTTTAAAAATGGGCAATCTTCATTTAAAAAGTACCAGATATCTGTTATAATTCTTCTCAGAAAGTATCTGATAAGTTCGGATACTTATCAAACTCTGCCAATGGCCTACTTTAGTTTCATTTTTAAGATATTATGCAAACCATCTGCAATCATGCAAGATATGTAAAAACTAAAATGACTGAGCAAAAGGCAAAGCTGATAACTTCAGTAACATATTGCGTAGCACTTCTAGAGGATTTGTCCATATGAGTACTCAGAAGTGCCATGTTTTCTACTTTTTTTAATGTACAATAATGTTTGATTATTATCTACGGTCAATAGGCAACCTTTGTTTTCAATAACATAGACCCAAATAATGGGTCTAAAGAATTTTCTTTATTTGTGTATGCTTGTATGTTTTATCAAAACATAAAGTATATTCTTATGCTATAAAAAATGCATTAAACTTTTATTTTTATTTTCCATGCTAGAAAATATATGTTAGAGAATAGATGCTAAAAAAGGAAGTCACAGCCACCTAGTAAAAACTGTTGGACGAACCTTGCCAAAGAACAGTTTGAGCAGAAGAAATACAGTGGTAACAAAGAAAGGCAGAGAATGCTTTTCTAAGGATGACCGTAAGTTATCTACTTTGAGATCCTTTCAGTTTTAAGATACATTGTTGAGTTAATAACAGCTTTAATTGCAGGAAAAAATAACACTATATTAAATATATATATTTATTATATAATGTATCATTATTCCAGAAATATTGAAATGTGAAAGAAGTATGCATCTTAGAATCAAAGAAATATGGTGTTTTTGAGGCCTAGTTAGGAATTTTTCCAGAAGCTTGCAAGAGCGAGAAACACCAATGTACAGCAAGCACTCAATACAAGATGTAAACATGGAAAATTATAAGGAAAAGATGATAAATCCTTTCAATGTTTTAACTGATAACACTGGCATTAAGTACAAAGCAGTATTTTTCAGCCAGGCGCAGTGGCTCATACCTGTAGTCCCAGCCCTTTGGGAGGCCAAGGTGAGTGGATCACTTTAAGTCAGGAGTTCGAGACCAGTCTGGCCAACCTGGCAAAACCCCATTTATACTAAAAGTACAAGAATTAGCCAGGTGTTGTGGCAGGCACCTGTAATCCCAGCTACTCGAGAGGCTGGGGCAGGAGAATCACTTGAACCTGGAAGGCTGACGTTGCAGTGAGCCAAGATCACATCATTGCATTCCAGCCCGGGTGATAGAGCAAGGCTCTGTCTTAAAAACAAACAAACAAACAAACTACAAAAACAGCAAAAACTATTTTTTGCTACAGTTGTTTTTACTTCAGCTCATACGTACATTTTCATATTTGATATTGATATATTAATTTGCATGCAGCTTGAGAAAAAGAAGTTTAGATTATCATGATATGCCCACATTAGGTAATAATAACAAAAGGACTAATTTAATATCTATGAAGAGATAATTCTGTTTTCCAGGTCCCATTAAGTAGAGAGGCTGCCTATAGGTGGATCACAAAGCCTCACAGGGTTCAAGTGTGTGGATTTAGGTTTATGCTAGAAAATGTCCAAAAAATGGTTAATTTCCCATCAAAACATAACCTTTATATATATATATAGATATGTTTATATACACACAAACACACATATAAATAGTAGAGTTTATTTTTGTAAATTTCAATATCTATTTTAGATACATTAGATACATGGGCAGGTTTGTTACATGGGAATATTGTATGATACTAAGGATTGAGGTATGGATCCCATCACACAAGTAGTGAGCATAGTACCTGATAGGTAGGTTTTTTGTTTGTTTGTTTGTTTGTTTTGTATTTTACTGTGGTTTTTATTTTCATTTTTCTAATGATCAGTGACGTTGACATTTTTTCATATGACTGTTGGTTGCATGTATGTCTTCTTTTGAAAAATGTCTCCTCATGTCATTTGCCCACTTTTTAATGGGGTGCTTTGTTATTTTCTTGTAAATTTGGTTAACTTCCTTATAGATGCCGGATATTAGACCTTTTTAAGCTGCATAGTTTGCAAAAGTCTTCTCCCATTCTGTAGGTTGTCTGTTTACACTGTTGATAGTTTCTTTTATTATTATCATTTTTTTTATTATTATTATACTTTAAGTTGTAGGGTACATGTGCACAACGTGCAGGCTTGTTACATATGTATACCTTTGCCATGTTGGTGTGCTGCACCCATGAACTCGTCATTTACATCAGGCATAACTCCCAATGCAATCCCTCCCCCCTCCCCCCTCCCCATGACAGGCCCCGGTGTGTGATGTTTAACCCATGTTCTCCTCCTTTCCTCCCCCTCCAGGTAGTATGCAGGGTCTATTATTCCCCTGTTTATGTCCAAATGTACTCAGTATTTAACTCCCACTTATAAGTGAGAACATGAGGCATCTGGTTTTCTCTTCCTGTGTTAATTCATTTAGGATTATGGCCTCCCACTGCATCCATGTTTCTGCAAAGGACATGAGTTTGCTCTTTCCATGTCTGCATGGTATTCCATGGTGTATATGTACCACATTTTCTTTATCCAATCTACCATTGATGGGCACATAGTTTGATTCCATGTCTTTACTACTGTAAATAGTGAAGCAATGAACAAAGTGTATGTGCCTTTTGGGTGGAATTACTGATTTTCCTTTGTGTTTATACACAGTAATGGGATGGCTGAGTCAAATGATAGCTCTGTTTCAAGCTCTTTGAGAAATATCCAGACTGCTTTCCACTGTGGCAGGACTAATTTACACCCTCACCAAAAGTGTATAAGGATTTCTTCACAGTCTCACAAGCATCTATACTTTTTTTTTTTTTAACTTTTAGATAATAGCCACTGTGACTGGCATGAGATGGTATCTCATTGTAGTTTTGATTTGCACTTCTCTGATAATTAATGATGTTTAGCATTTTTCATAGGTTTGTTGGCCACTTGTATGTCTTCTTTTGAGAAATGTATGTTTATGTCCTTTGTCCACTTTTAAATCGGGTCACTTGTCTTTTGCTTATTGATTTAAGTTCTCTATAGATTCTGGATGTATTAGTCTGTTCTCACACTGCTAATAAAGACATACCTGAGACTGGGTAATTTATAAAGGAAAAAGGTTTAATTGATTCACAGTTCCACATGGCTGGAGAGGCCTCACAATTATGACAGAAGAGCAAGGGACGTCTTACATGGTCAGCAAGAGATGGTGGCCAGCAAGAGAGAGCATGTTCAGGGGAACTCCTCTTTATAAAACTATCAGATCTCCTGAGACATTCACTATCATGAGAACAGCATGAGGAAACCTGCCCCGATGATTCAATTATCTCACACCACTTCCCTCCCACAACATGTGAGAATTATGGGAGCTACAATGTAAGATGAGATTTGGTTGGGGACACAGCCAAACCGTATCACTCGATATTATGACTTTGTTAGCTGCATAGCTTGTGAATACCTCTCATTCTGTAGGTTATCTATTTACTCTGTTACTAGTTTCTTTGGTTGTGCAGAAGTTTTTCAGTTTAATTAGTCCCCACTTGTCCACTTTTGCTTTTGTTGCAATTGCTTTTGGGGACTTAGACAAAAATTATTTGCTAAGACTGATGCTGTGAAGAGTGCTCCCTATATTGTCTCCTAGGATTTTTATAGTTTGAGGTTTTCTATTTAAGTCTTAGATCCATTTCTAGTTAATATTTGTATATGGTGAAAGGTTCAATGTTCTGCATATGGCTATCCATTTATCCCAACACCATTTATTGAATAGGGAGTCCTTTCTCCATTGCTTGTTTTTGTCAGCCTTGTCAAAGATCAAATGGTTGTAGGTGTTCAGCCTTATTTCTGGGCTGTTTATTCTGTTCCATTGGTCTATGTGTCTGTTTACCGTGTAAGCAGTGTTGTACCATTACCATTGTTTTGGTTACTAGTAATATAGTTTGAAGTCAAGTAATGTGATGCCTCCTGCCTTTTTTTTTTTTTCCTTAGGATTGCTTTGGCTATTGGTGCTCTTATTTGGTTCCCTATGAATTTTGGAATAGCTTTTGTCTAATCTGTTAAAAACGACATTGGTATTTTGATAGGAATGACATTGAATCTGTAGACTGCTTTGGGAACTATGGCCATTTTTATGACATTGATTATTCCAATCCATGAGTGTGGAATATGTTTTCATTTATGTGCATCATCTCAGATTTCTTTGAACAGTGTTTTATAGTTCTCCTTGTAGAGATCATTCACCTCCTTGGTAAGCTCTGTTCCTAGATTTTCTTTGTGGATATTGTAAGTGTGATTACGTTCTCGATTTCACGCTCAGCCACAATGTTGTTGGTGGATAGAAATGCTACTAATTTTTGTACATTAATTTCATATTCTGAAACTTTGCTAACATCGTTTATCAGTCTTTTGGCAGGGTCTTTAGAATTTTCTACATATAAATTCATTTAATCGGTGAAGAGAGGTAATTTGGCTTCTTTTTCTGTTTGAATGCCTTTTATTTCTTTCTCTTGCCTGATTGCTCTGCCTAGGGCTTCTGGTATTATGCTGAATATGAGTAATGAGAGTGGGAATCCTTGTCTTATTTCAGTTCTCAAGGGACATTATTTAATTTTGCCCGTTTAGTATGATGTTGGCTGTTGTCACAGATGGCTTTTATTACTTAGAGGTATGTTCCTTTGATGCCTAGTCTGTTGAGGGTTCTTTTTTATTTTGTTTAATTTTTTATTTCCATAAGCTTTTGGGGAACAGGTAATATTCAGTTACATGAGTAAGTTCTTTAGGGCTGATTTGTGCGATTTTGGCACACCATCACCCGAGAAGAATACACTGTAGTATTTTATCCCTCACTCCCCTCTCACCTTTTCTCTTGAGTTCCCAAAGTCCATTGTATCAGTCTTATGCCTTTGCATCCTCACACTTCCCACTTATGAGTGAGAATATACCATATTTGGTTTTCCATTCCTGAGTTACTTCACTTAGAATGATAGCCTCCAATGCCATCCCGGTTGCTGTCTTAGAAGAGATGGCTGGAATAGTTGGAGGTTGGCTAAGTATCTCTTTCTTCTTGTAATCACTCCATGTGTTTTGTTTGGACTTCCTCATAGCACAGCAATCTCAGTGTAGTTGGACTTCTTCTTAACTGTCTTCTGCATAATGTGTGATCTGAAGGACCTGCTCAGAAACTGAAAGACTTCTTTACAGCCTAGGCTGTGGACATTCAGAATGTCACATGCACTGCAATAAAGCCAGCTCGTGTACAATAATGTGAAAAACCTGTATCTGCCAGTAAGCACATAACAGCTTCCTTATACTTTGCATTGTAATGTTTCTGATGAGATAACTAGTGATAATAACAAGTATTGAGTTATTTATATTTTATACTAAAATATGTAATATTTGGAAGATTTAAGTCTGTGTGCCAATACTTTTTAAATGATCAATGCTTTGTGTTACAAAATCTATCATGCAGAGGTAAAAGATCATCTCAAAGTGCAAGGCACACTATTGTATTTTAATGTAAAGAGTATGAAAATTTGATTGATATGGTTTCAGATCCTGCATGATAACATTTACGAAATTGCCAATTAGAAAACATTGAACAAATGGATAAATTTCCGGAAACATACAACCCCCTCCCCCCAAGATTAAGCCACAAATAAATTGAAATCCTGAACAGAAAAATAACTAGTTCCAAAATTTATTCAGTAATTAAAAGCCTACCAAACAGGAAAAGCCCTTGACCAGATGGATTCATGGCAAAATTCTACAAAATATACAAAGAAGAGCAGATACCGACTCTACTAAAATTATTTTTTTAATGGAGGAGTAGGGACTCCTCCCTAACTAATGGTATATGTGGTACATACATACCATGCAGTATACATATATACTATGCAGTCATCAAAACAACAACATAATCATGCCATTTGCAGCAACAGGGATACAGCTGGAGGTCATAATCGTAAGCAAGTTAACAAAGGAATAAAAAACCAAATACTGCAAGCTCTCACTTGTAAGTGGAAGCTAAATATTGAGTATACATGGACACAGATGGAAACAATAGACACCAGGGCCTACTTGAGTGGATATGGTAGGAGGAGAGTGAAGGCCTAAAAACTGCCTATTAGGTACTGTGTTCACTACCTAGGTGATAAAATCATTTGTATACCCAACTGCAGACATGAAATTTACCTATGTAAGAAATCTGCACATATACCCCCAGAACCTAAAATAAAAGTTGAGAAAAAATATTATGATTAAAATAAACAATAAATGATAAATTATGCAAGTGAAAAAGGAACTGCCATTTGTTGAGTTTTTATGCAGCACCAAAAATGAATATCCACATTTATTTGAAAAGGCTATTAAAATATTTTTATCGGCCTGGTGCAGTGGCTCACACCTGTAATCCCAGCACTTTGGGAGGCAGAGGCAGGTCGATCATCTGAGATCAGGAGTTCGAGACCAGCCTGGCCAACATGGTGAAACCCCCTCTCTACTAAATATACAAAAAATTAGCCAGGCATGGTGGTGGGCACCTGTAGTCCCAGCTACTCGGGAGGCTGAGACAGGAGATCGCTTGAACCCAGGAAGCAGAGGCTGCAGTGACCCAAAATCGCACCACTGCTCTCCAGCCTGGGCAACAGGATGAGACTCTGACAAAAAAAGAAAAAAAAATCATCTTTTTCACTACAATCCTTTTTGAAGTATGATTTTCTTCATATAGTTCAACCGAAATAGCATTTGGAACACACAGAAGATGAAAGAAACTTACGAGAATGTAGATGTCTTTTATTAAGCCATGCCTTATGGAGTTTACAAAAATATAAAACTGTGACAGGCTTCTCATTAAGAATTTTCTTTTGCTAAGTATAATTTTGATAAATATATTTTATTTATGTTCACATTTGGTGGTTTTATAAATATATTCTAAAAATTGTTATTTAAGAATTGTTATATTAAGATTTAGGTACCTTGTATTTCTCAGCTTTAATTTAAAATATGATTTACAACAATAATGTTAATCCAAATAAACAGAAGGTCTTTGAGGTCCTCAATAATTCATTATTATTTTTACAATTGTGATTAAATACACATCATACAATTTATTATGTTACCCATTTTAAGTGTACTGTTCTGTGGCATTAAGTGCATCCACACTGTCATGCAATTATACAATCCATCTCCAGAACCCTTTTTATCTTGCAAACTGAAACTCTGTACCCATTAAACCAAAACTCCCCATTTCAGCCTCCATCCATTCTCTGGCAACCATCATTCTATCCTCTGTCTCTATGAATTTGACTATTCTAGGTAACTTATATCAGTGGAATCATGCAGTATTTGTCCATTGGTGACTGGGCATGGTATCCTCAAAGTTTATTCATGCTGCATCATGTGTCAAGAATTTCGTTATGGCTGAATAATATTTCATTGTGGATGTATAACACATTTTGTTTATCCACTTATCTATCAATGGACACGAGCCGATTTCACCTTCTGGCTATTGTGAAAAATGCTGCTGTGAACAAGGGTATACAAATGTATGTTCAAGTTTCGACTTTCAATTTTTTGGTTATGTACCCAGAAAGAGATATGCTGGGTCATATGATGATTCTATTTTTAATACTTTGAAAAACTCCTATACTATTTGCCACAGTGGCTGCACCATTTTACATTCCCAAAAAAATAGTGCATAAGGGTGTCAATTACTCTACACACTTGCTAACAACTGTTATTTTCTATTGTTGTTTTTTAGATATAGTAGCCACCCTAATGTGTGTGAGGTGGTTCTCATTGTGGTTTGGATTTGCATTTCCCAAATGATTGGTGGTGATCAGTCTCTTTTCCTGTATGTATAGGTCGTTTTGAATATCTTCTTTGGAGAAATGTTTGCCTATGTCCTGTGCCTATTTTTTTTTTAATCAGGTTGTTTGTTTTTGAAATTTTTGAGTTGCAGGTATTCTTTACATATTCTGCATCTGAACTCCTCATGAGATATATTATTTATAAATGTTTTCTCCCATTCAGTGTCTTGTCCTTTCACTCTGTTGATTACGTGTTTTGATGCACAGAAGTTTTTAATTTCAATGCAGCCCAATTTACGTATGTTTTTCTTTTATTTCCTGTGCTTTTGGTGTCATATCCAAGAAATTATTGCCAAATCCAATGTCATAAAATGTTTCTCCTATGCTTTCTTCTAAGAGCTTTATAGTTTTAGTTTTACGTTGATGTCTTTGTTCCATTTTGAATTTTTTTTTCACATCTTGTAAGGGTCACAGTTTTTCCCAGCACTATTTATTGAACAAACTTATGTCTCCCACTGAATGGCCCTTGCATGGAATACTACGCAGACATAAAAAGAACAAGATCATGTCCCTTGCAGGCACATGGATGGAGTTTAAGGCCATTATCTGCAAACTAATGCAGGAGCAGAAAATCAAATATCACATTTTCTCATTTATAAGTGGGAGCTAAATGATGAGAATACATGGACCCAAAGAAAGGAACAACAGACACTGGGGTTTATTGGAGGGTGGTGGATGGGAGGAGGGAGAAGATTAGAAAAAAATGCCTAATGGGTAATAGGCTAAATACCTGGGTAATGAAACAACCTGTAAAACTAACCCTTGTGACACAAGTTTACGTGTATAACAAACCTGCACATGTACCCCTGAACTTAAAAGTTAAAAAAATAAAAATCATTTGACCGTGTAGGTGAGAGTTTATTAATAGGTCCTCTATTCCATTGGTTGAAGTGATTATCTTTACACCAGTAATGTACATTTTGATTACTGTAGTTTAACAGTAAAGAGATTCAGAATGTAAATTTGTGGCATAAAAATTATTTTTAAGCTGATGACATTTGTGATTCAATAGATGCAAAAATAAGCTTTTTTAGAACCTTCCATACCTGACTAGAGATAGAAACTTCTGAGAGTGAAGTATCTCTTTATTGACAGTAAAACTTTCCAGGGAAGTTTTATTATCAATGAAGACAGAGAAGACCACTCACACCTGCATAAACACACTTTATCACAACCTTTCTTATCTCTTGCTTGTTCTTCGAAAAACCCATTTGTCTTTCCTTTGAAAAGCCATTCAGTCTTCCTATAGAAGCCCTTTACTTCCCACTTCCTTTCTCCTATTAAGTTAGATACATAAAATCCTTTTTGTTTTTTTAATTTTACTTTAAGTTCCGGGATACAAGAGCAGAATGTGTAGATTTGTTACGTAGGTATACATGTGCCGTGGTGGTTTGCTGCATCTACCAACTCATCATCTAGATTTTAAGCCCTGAATGAATCAGTTATTTGTCCTAATGTTCTCCCTCCCCTCGAACCCTCCCACTGACTGTCCCGGGTATGTGTTGTGCCCCTCCCTGTGTCCATGTGTTCTCATTGTTCAACTCCCATTTATGAGTGAGAACATGTGGTGTTTGGCATAAAACTGTGTTTCTAATTATTGAGCAAGCCACTTCTTTAATGTACTCATATGCACGTGAATAAACCTTGTCTTTTCTCTTGTTAATCTATCTTTTGTCAATTTATTCACAGGCTCTTAAATATTAAACCTGAGTGAGTAGAGGAAATCTTTTTCCTCCCAGAAAAAAAGTAAGTTTGAAAATCAGGAAGTATGAGATCTCTAATTTTATTATTTTTGGTTGTTTTATTATCCAAGGTACTTTGAGATTCCATATACATTTTAAGATGAGTTTTCCTATTTCTGCAAAAAGTGTCATTGGGATTTTGATAGGGATTGCATTGAATCTATAGATTACTTTGGGTAGCATGGATTAATGGTATTAAGTTTTCCAATTCATGAATATCACATGTTTTTCTACCTGATAGTGTCTCTCTGATTGCTTTCTGTAGTGTTTTACGGTTTTCAGTGTATGAGTCTTTCATCTTTTTTGGTTAAGTTTATTCCTAAGTATTTTATTATCTTGGATGCTATTGCAAATGGAATTGTCAATTTTCTTTTTGGATTGTTCATTGTTAGTGTGTAGAAATGCAACTGATTTTTTTGGTGCTGATTTTATCCTTTAACTTTGCTGAATTCGTTTTTTAGTTATAACAGTCTCAGTGTGTGTGTGGTGTGTGTGTAATCTTTAGAGTTTTTTAAATATAAAATTAGGTTGTCCTCAAATGGAATTAATTTTACTTCTGTTACCAGGAAGTGTGGGAATCCCCAGTTCTTGTCCAACTTGGAAGAAATTATGTAGCCGACAGATACACAGCAAAGGTTAAGTAGTAGAGTTTATTGAAGGAAGATAAAATACATTCCTAGAGAGGTGTGAAAAACAGCTGTTCCATATGGAAAAATAGTAGTCACAGTGTTTATTTAAAGAGACACTATACTCTGAAAGATGAGATAGAGTGGGCTGTTAGAGAGAATGATTCAGCAGCAGCAAATTCTGGAGAATTCTGTTTATGAGAATCTTACCTGATTGTTCATAAAGGGTATAAGGGAGTGCTACTTGCAAGCATGTTTCAGGAAGTCTTTTTTACTATTATCATGAGCAAAAGACTATGCTAGGGCAAGGTTTTGGAGGAGTGTGCGCTCTCCTCAGCAGGAAAAATCCCTAGCATGGTTATTTCAAGCTAGGGCCTGAGAGGTCCCGTTTAGGGCTGAAGGAACCCAACAAGTCCAGAAGTAGCCAGTAGAGCCATTGTTTGTTTGTTTGTTTGTTTGTTTTGGATGAGCACAGGGGACTTTATTGATAGTACACGACAAGGTAGGACTCCCTAGGCCCCTCCCTCTTCAAGGGGTCGGCCTGGAAACTGAGGAGGGGAGATTCAGTGTGGTGAAGGACTGAGAGTGGCAAGGACTCCCCAGCAGTGAGGGCCTCTCTCTTCCTCTCGTGCTCTTCCTGGGGCTGGTGGCCCAGGGGTCTTACTCCTTGGAGGCCATGTGAGCCATGAGGTCCACCACTCTGTTGCTGTAGCCAAATTCATAGTCATACCAGGAAATGAGCTTGACAAAGTGGTCGCTGAGGGCAATGTTTTTTGTTTTTTACTGACTGTCAGCAGACTGCACTGACTATCATTGGGCAACATCTTCAGGACTCCTTTTCTCAGGGAGCTCCCTTGCCTGCTCATTTCTGGCTATCTGCCTACTCTAACACTTCCTCTTTTCTGATTTGGATGATTTTTATTTCTTTTTCTTGCCTAATTGCTCTCGCTGAGACTTCTAGTACAACATCGAATAAAAACGGTTCACAGTAATTTTTAAAGTGTGATATCTTTAAAAGTTTTAAAACCAAAAATGTTACGAGAGTCTAAGAGGAAGAAGACAAGATTGTAAGAAAAAAAGTCTGTTCTTCTTTCCCTTAAACTATAATTATCTTTTTTATGCAAAGTAAGTAGTTTTCTTTTAACTTCAAGATTTTACCTATTTCTTTAAAAAAAGGTAATAGAGTGTTGTTGCAAATAATTAGTAAAAGTTAACTGAGAGAATTTTTTCTTTGTTTTATTCTGTGTATTAACAATCATTATACTTATATATCTATATATAACACCAAAATATTAAATTCAGGATCTTAAACTGTACCCTTCAGATACAGTTTAAGTTCATAACATGAGGAAAACTGTGTGTTAATGGGTTGCTTGGCCATTTACATTTGTTTTTAGCTTTCTCTTTCCAGAAGTAAATATTCCCTTTTCAAACTCCATGCTTTTCACTATTACTCCCAGAAGGGCATTCATCACATCATGTGTAATGTCATTTAATGGCTTGTTTTTGAAAGCCTCAGCTATTTGTTGCTAATGTACTTATTTTGTAAGTCTTCTATGTTAAAAGTCAAAATGTACCTTGTGAAGTAAAATTAAAATGAGGGAATTATAATAACTGCATATTTCTATAAATGTAGCCTATTTTTGACATGTTTCTCTAATATAGAGAACTTGTATAGAGGTTATTTTGTGGGGAGTCATTTCAACTGATGGACACTACCAATACCCACATTTCATTTGAAAAACATCCAGCCTAGGAGTTCTCTCTAAGAGGGTACTAGGATGGCTATATGGTTAGTCATGATAATGTCCTGTCACAGTCTACAGTTAAGCACAAAATTTACCAACACCATGACTTTAAACAGAGCACACCAAAGGGAAGAGCCGCACTGTAGAGAGGATCAGCAATACTGAGTGAAAGGCATAGTCTGTGTTTGCTTTTCGTTGAGCAACCTTACTGAATATGTGTAACATTTTTAAGTTTAATTCTATTCTCATGGAATAATATTTTCAAAACAGATGAATCAGCTCCAAAAGCATACCCCACCTCCTAAAAAAAGGAAAATATTTTGATAATATAGATACAACTATTTTTAAAATAACATTTATATTATAGATGTTTTATAAGCTCCATTATTATTACTGATGCATTAACAAATATATAAAAAAAGAAGATCCATTTATAATGAATCACTATAAACAAATATATAGAAATGACTGATAGTATTTAAGCTAATGAAGTATTAAAAATTGTCCTAGACTTGAAAATGAACTGGAGAAATTCCTGGGTGTCCTTTTAGAGTATGGTTACTAATTGTCTAGTGAATTATTTGGGGGATTGTTTAAGAGGAGTGTTAACTTTGACTGATTTCTTAATTTGCTAGGCTATTTTCTATTATGTAGGGTAAGGAGTTAATCTTGTAGAAATCGAATAGTAATGCAGATGTTTGTTTAAGCTATGCAAATAGATTTGATTCAGTAAAATCACTTTTGATTGCCGCTTGGAAAAAAACCTCATACATGGATATTATTGTTCTATAAGACACAAAACTATTTTGCATTTTTTGCAAATTCATTTCAGCATTCTTACTAACTCTATGTATATTTTCATCAAGTTCTCCTTTGAAATAGTTTTACTATTTTACTGGTTATCTCATTAACTCATGAATTGAATCCAATTTTGGACACAATGTTTGTTTTATACTTGCAAGTAAGTTATGTTTTCAAATTTTTGAACATTTTACTCTAGTGGAAATAAGAAATACAATAAAAATAAAATAAAATTTTAAATTTTAATTTTAAATTTAAAATAAAAATAATAAAAATAAAAAGGCCTCATTTGGGTACTGTTCTGCATAGGGGTGCTGCTTAACTGGTCTGACTGTTTTTCCATCAGAATCATCAGTGTAAATTGTCAGTTGTATCCTCTCAGTTGTAATATCTATTTTAAAATAACTGAAATGATACTTTGAATTGTTGTTTACATAAAATACCAAAGGATTGTAAAATAATGCCTGGACCCATAGTATAGTAACAAAAACATGTATGCAAATACTGGATAGTTAACTTATTTAATCAACTATCTACATAACAAATTTTAAATAATATAACTTCCAGTCTTGCAGGTGTAAAGGAAATGGTTTTGTATTGGCTCACAATGGATACTCTTTATTCTGAGATCTTGGCTTTATACGATTCACTTACCATCTGCTCTGTCAAAAGACATTCTAAGTTCCATAACACTAAAATGATGAGCACGACCTCACATCTGCGTTTTTGTATAAGTTACAGAGTATTTTCAATATCCCTGTCTACAATTTCTTCAAATTTAGAATTTATTACACAGTTTTGGCTATATTTTGACATATCTAGGCTATATTTTGAAAGAAAAATAATATGTAAGCAAACTAATTTGCTGTTTCAGACTTTCTGTGTAGGAGACGGTTAAATAGGTGTCAGACACTGTGACTGGAAGGGTTCTAAGGAATTTTTCCTAAAACAGCAGATGGAAGGAAAGCAAACTGTTTTTGTTTTTGTTTTGAGGCTATTTGGATTTACTGTAAAGCTGCTGTTGGAATTATGCGGGGAACCCTTCAAGTTAGTCTTTGGAAATGCCACTGAATAAGAAGTACAGTTCCCCAAATAAGGCACACCTGTTAGTTAGCAAATTAAAAATACTATATTTCAAAAACACCAGATTTATATCAGAAGACTGAGCTATTCATCCTGGATCAGCCATCTATTTGTGCTATGGGCTAGGTGAAATTGAGTTTCCTGAATCTGTCAAGCCAACTTAATAACTCTTGTCCACCTCGTGGTTTCCTTGTAGGATCAGGTATAAGGGGCAACAGATTTGAAACTAAAATTTTTATAAATAAAAATACTATAAACAATTAGGTCAGGTTGAGAAATTACTTTAAAACAGCTACCGGCCGGGCGCGGTGGCTCAAGCCTGTAATCCCAGCACTTTGGGAGGCCGAGGCGGGTGGATCACCAGGTCAGGAGATCGAGACTATCCTGGCTAACATGGTGAAACCCCGTCTCTACTAAAAATACAAAAAACTAGCCGGGCGTGGTGGCGGGCGCCTGTAGTCTCAGCTACTTGGGAGGCTGAGGCGGGAGAATGGCGTGAACCCGGGAAGGCGGAGCTTGCAGTGAGCCAAGATCACGCCACTGCACTCCAGCCTGGGAGACACAGCGAGACTCCGTCTCAAAAAAAACAAAACAAAACAAAACAAAAAAAAAAAACCAGCTACCAAGACTGAAGATTTATTTATCTTTCATCAGTACTAGGTTCACTAAACTCATAATAAAACTAAAATTCTATTTGGGTTAGCTGTGCTCTAGACCCTGGGTGAATTTTGTCCTCTAATTGGGCCCTGAGAATCTTTCCCTAGACTTGGATCTTTTCTTGCATCTCATTTATGGCTTTTTTTATATATATGACCAAAAAATCCCTCCATGAGTTTAAGATATCTTTAGAAGTATTATTTCACCATTCTCTCTGTTTACTGAGGGTGGTTTCAATACAAGTTTTTAGATCAGGTCAAAAGTTCTCACTCCTTACCACCAATCTTTCTTCTTTATTCTTTCTGTGATCAAAATGGCTGCTGGGATGAGAAAAGGTTAACAGGAAGGATAATGATGTTGGCAGATAAGCCTACAGTGCAACAATAAAGGATCACTTCCTGAATGTTTGCATTGAAATTACATGCACTAATTGCCGAAGTATTGAGAAATTGTAAAATTAAATGTAAATGTTTGTAAAGGCAGATTTGTAAATAGTAATGCCAAATTTAGTGAATAATAATACTGGGTGCCCAGTTCAAGCTGAATCTTAAACAGTTCATCGTTTTAGTCTAAGTATATCTAATATGTTTTATGAGACAGACTTAAACGTTATCCATTGTTTATCTAAAGTCAAATTTAACTTGCTGTCCTGTATTTTCATCTGGTTGCTCTGTCTGTAGTCCGTTTGTTGATTAAGAATTTTCCACACGGGAGCAGTGTTCAAAAACCAGAATCAACCCTCATTCAGGTTAACACGTGCCAGTAACATTTTATAGACCAATGAGAATATAATTAGAACAGGAAACTTACTAAAGGGGCTGTTCCTAGTAGGCTGGTAATAGTTGAAAGGAGATCCTGGCATTTGGTAAAAGGAGAGGAAGATCAAAGACATTATAATCTGCTGGTTTAGCTAAAATATAATACTTCTTATCATGGTAATAGCTGATGATACTTGGTAAATAAACTTACATTTAATAAAGAAATGAGCCAATTATTTACCATCTGCTTAATATAAATCCTAATTGAACGAGGAAAGGAAATGATGTGAGAGAGAGTAAATCCCTGGAGACTGATGTGCATAATGACCTTAGGGAAAGTTAAGCAATGCAGACTAAGCCCCTATGTGCCATTTATAGTCTAGGGAGAAATCACAGAGCCAAATTAAGAACAAAATTCACCTAAAGTCTAAAGACCAGACAAAGACAGAAGGAAACACCTGAGGGGAATTTTCTGAAAACTAAACCTAGATGATGAAAAATTAGATTGTAGATTAAATTTAAACTCTATGAAGCCTAAAAACGGGCTGTTCTCAATAATGGTATCAAGAAAAAAAATACATATATATAGTTTAGGTGTATTTTCCAGGAAAATAAAAAGAAGTTGTGAATGTGTGACTGGATTTTTACTCCCCACCCCCATTTCCTTTTTGTTTTTCTTAAAAAATTTCCTCTGAAAAATATTAGTCTAAAGATTTCCACAAAACTTCCTGTAAGGTTAGATTTTAAAATGCTTATAACAATTCTAGCAGTAAAAATAGAAGGGCAAAAATTGTGGAAAGAAAATTACTTTGCATTACACTGAATCTCTTTTCATATATCATGATTTTGCTATAGTAAAACTCCTAGGCCTACACAGATACATTTTAACTGTAAAGAACGTCAGTAGATAAATGAATATCACTTAGTTTTTCATATACAGTTTCTGTAAATTTAGACATATCTATTTAAAATTGTTTATACAAGATGAAGCACACAGATGAGTTAAAATATAGAATTTATAGTTATTTACTTTGTCTAAACATCTCCTCAAAATCAGGTAAAAGGACTTATAGTTAATACAAATTCTCAAATGCAAATGTAAACCTCTGCTACTTGATTGTGACATCTGCTCTGTAAATCTTTTTCATGTTAAGTATTGTGATTCATTCTTCACTCTTTAATGATATCTGTAAAACGTATTTTAACATAAATTGTCTTAATGCTTCTCATTTTTCCTGAGATGTTATGCTCTGTACCAAAAGAAACAGAAGCTCCCACAATTGCTATTTTTTTATGCTTGATAAAGGGAAGTGCTAGAAAGTAGAATTAAAAACAAACGTAGATGACTTGCAGGAAGCATAGTGTGAATAAAATTTTCATCACTGTTTTTGATGATACTGTGTGAGAAGTTTACCAAGAAAGGTGAAATATTTCCCCCTTCTATTTTACTTAATCTGTTATGCAAATCGTTCTACTTAGAAAACATGTATTTTTTGAGTTTCTATATTAGGTATATTTAGAAATCTGGGGAGATTTAGGAGTTGAGAGAGGTGTCTTATGGTTTTTATGTGTCTTAAAGCAGATTTCCCATATTCCTCTGTTGCCATTTGGGTATCATTAGAATGAACTTCCAAATGAATCCACTTAATCCTAAGGCTCGCCTTTTTAGAAGGTGAAGAGAAAACACTTCCTCTGTGGCTGAAAAGTAGGTATTATCATCTCTGGACCTAAATATCATTGTCCTTCCTCATTAGTCATGGCACTCAAAATTACAAGTATTATCTTTCCTTTATATTAAAAGAGTAATAGTCAAACACACCCAGAGTGAGAGAGGGTGGGAAATATCATATAAGAATCTCAGAAATGGGTGAAAAAGAAAGATGAGAGTTTCATATTTATTAAAAGAGAGCATAGGAAAGGATGGAATATTCAACGTGGTTTGACTCCAAATGGTTTGGGATCCTATGGATTGGCAGAAAACAAAAGTAGAAACTAACCTGACACCATTTATACAGTAATTACAACTGAATTAAAGACATAATCATAAGAGTCATATAAAACATTATAAGAAATTATAGGATAATATTTGTATATTATTTAGATAGAGGAGGCCTTCTTAAGCAGGACAAGGATCGCAAAAGCCATAAGTGAAAAAAAAATTGATTTCTTATTTCTGTATGACAAAAGGCAATATCATTGAAGTCAAAAGATAAATGACAGTCTGAAAGAAAATGATTGCAATGTAAAACAAAGTGTTTTCCTTGTAAGTACTCATTGCAAGAAATAACAAACGGTGCATACAACATGCTATAATTAAAATAACCGACGCTGGAAAATGGGGAGAATATAAATAAGCAATTCATTATAGAGGGAATGAAGACAGTAGACATATCAAAAATGCTAAACAGCTCTAATAATGAGAGGAAGAAAATGTAAAACAACAATAAAATAATTTTTTTTTCTATCAGACTCAAGAGAAACTGCATGGGTTTAAATAACAGCTCTCTCAATTGCTAATTGTGTGACCTTGGGTGAGTTAACAAATCTATAATCCTGATTTGGTTGATTCATCTATAAAACTGGAGATAATAATTCCTATGTTACAGAATCATTTTGGTATTGATTATGTCCTTACAGTAGTTTCTGGCACATTGTGGGTCCTATTAGGTGTGAGTTAATATTATTGCTATTGTTATTATTATTGGTAATAATGTTATTAAGTAATCCAGCATTTTTTTAATTATAAATTTACATCTTTTTGAAACAGCAGACTCATATTTGGGAATTTATCAGAAGTAAAAGTTATCTCTATGTAGGAGACTGGTCCAAAGTACTTATTTTTGCATCGTTTGCTGCAATAATGAAACATTAAGTGACTTTGAGGTTTATTAATAGGGAGAAAATACAATAACATATATGGTATTGTGGCAATGGAATCTAATGTGGGTAAGAAGAAGGAGAGGCAAATTTACATAAAAATACTTGAAAGAATGCCCAGGATGTTTTCTTAAGTAAACAAAGCCTGTTATATAAAAAGATTTAAAGTATGATCACATGTTTGTACAAAACACAAACAAGCATCTACATGTGCATATATATATATATATATTTGTATAAGGAAAAGAAACGGTACGCAAAAAGAGAGAACAAATTTTTCACAATAGATATATTCAGGCCACAGAATGGTAGTATAAAAGGAAACTTACTTATTTTACTTTAGGTACTTGTGGCCTTTTAGGACTTGAATGTCAGCTTCCTCCATGATGGCAACACCATATATGGCTTATTCACTGCTGTATTTGCTGTATTTCCAGTGCTCAGAAATAATTTTTTTTTTTTTTTTTTTTTTTTTTTTTTTTTTTTGGAGACAGAGTCTTACTCTGTCACCCAAGCTGGAGTGCAATGACGTGATCTCAGCTCACTGCAACCTCCGCCTCCCAAATTCAAGCAATTCTCCTGCCTCAGCCACCCGAGTAGCCGGGATTACAGGCATGCACCACCACAGCCAGATAATTTTTGTATTTTTAGTAGAGACGGGGTTTCACCATGTTGGTCAGGCTGGTCTCGAACTCTTGACCTCAGGTGATTCGCCCACCTCAACCTCCAAAGTGCTGGGATTACAATTGTGAGACACCACACCCGGCCAGAAATAAATATTTTTAAATGAATAAAGAATCAACATTTAGATTGTATATAGGTTAAGGTAAATACTATTTATAAGCATTATAATGTTTTCTCATCGCACAAATTAGTCAGCAACTTCACTTCACAAAGAGTTTAAAGATTCAGACATTCCTTACTGACCTGAAAGCACCTTATGATATAAGGCATATAGAAACTTTATCTTTTGCTTTTATTGTTTCGAATGGCATTTATTTTGATCTGTATAGCATTTATTTTGGAGTTGAGTTTATCAGATGCTTGTGTTTTATCATGATGCATGAAGCAAGTTAGGAAGATGCTTACATTTATTAAGAAAAGTCTCAAAGGCTTTGCAAATATTCAAGACAGAAGTATGAAAATAACCATTGAGAATTAGGAAACTCTGGTTAAGTGGTTGTGATTTTTTTTCCAGAGCAGATTTTCAGTAAAAACATACACCTTTAACATTCTTAAAGGTCAGTGTGTGTGTGTGTGTGTGTGTGTGTGTGTGTGTGTGTGTGCGTGTGTGTGCCTGTAAAGGATGCTGGGGGAAATATACAGATGGGCATTCAATTGCCTTTCTTTCCCTGTTAGGATTCAGGAGGAAGTGCACCTGTGCTCCTGGAAGGCACGGTGGAGGAGAATTTAGATAAGTTCAGGCAAGCAAAGCCGTGAAGAGCTCTGTACCTAACTGAGAGTATATATCGCGGCTTTATTTCCTGTTTCCATCTCAGTCCCCTCTCTAGCCCATTCTATTATCCCCTCAATATCTATATTTCTGGCCCCATTAAGGCAACCTGACTTTGATTAGTGCTGCTGCTTTAACAGTTTGGTTTGGTGGTGTTTTACTCAGATAATTTCATGAGAGCAGTTAAGTTTGCTAAGGTGTTCAGCTACCGGGGTCTAAGTCTCTCCCATCATATTTTAGTGGTTAGACTATTTAATGTAACTCCTGTTTTACTCTAAGCATTTACACTAATTATATTTTGCATACATGTGTTCCCCATGTCATGGAAAACAGATCAATATTGTGAAATGAGAACTGGAACAGAGATTATGCATTTGCTGAGAGTAGGATCAAGTTATGATTTTGTCTCCTGAGATGACTGAGATGGTATGCGATTCTGGGCAAGAGTAAATTGGAGGCAGTAGAGCCTAGCAGTTTATACCATGGACTCCAGAGTCAAACTTCCTTCATTGAAATCCTGATTGTGACACTTACAAGCAATGTAACCTTGGATAGGTTACTTAACTTCTCTGTCCTTTAGTTTCGTCATCTGTACAATGGAGATAACATTAGGATCTCACAGAAAACTAGGTCTGTTGTGTCCAAAGTCCTTATTCTTTCCATTACATTGTGCCAACATATCTCATGTGAAAACTCATTGAGATGGACAAAGTAATATAAACTTAAAACATCTGCAGAACGAGAAAAAAAAAGTTTTAATGATCAAAATAACAAATAAATCAATATAAAACAGCATTTCTAAAAGCTCATCCTGACACCTCACTGGCATAAGTCAGCTATTTCAAAAGTGGTCTTGTTTTAAACTTCTTTTAAAAACAAAAAAACAGAAGAGAATATCTGTCAAACCATGGCAGGCAGGAAATGCCAAAGATATTGACCTTCCCCTGGAAACATGTGACTTCCATTGTTGGTAGTGTAGATCTGGGAACCTTTTTAGGAAAGGACATGAACATATCTTAGTTATCATGTGGCTCCATAAGTATCCAGGTTTAAATAATATGAAACTCAATGCAGTTATTTAGTTGCAGAGCTTGCAAATTAAATTATAGAGAGAGTGAGCTTCCTTTTTTAGTATTTGATCTCCTTACCTACTAAAGCCTAAGTCCTGAAGAGGTCTAAGCTAAAATAAACAATAAAAATATACGTGTTTCTATAATTGTAGAACATCAAAACCACAGATTGATTCAGTCAAATAAGAAAATAAAATGTTAATTTAAAAACCCTAAAACAAAACAAAAAGTAAAGGAAATTGAGTATTGGCATTGCATTGATGAAACTGGGTAAGTGAATCTTTCTACTTTTTAAACTATAAGCATGGGCTGTTTATGAAACATTCTGACAATAACTTTTGGTCAGTGTAATTAAAACATTGATCTGTATGGTAAACTGATCATCAGAGTACTGCAGATGTCAAGCACACTGACACAGACATTGCTAAAAAAGCTAACTCAAGTTCATTGCTAGCCCCTCTCCTAGGCGATCTCATTCATTCTCTCAGTTTAGAGTATCTATATGCTTATTAGATCGAAATCCCTAGCTCCAGCTCTAACTTATTTAAGTGTGATTTGTATGTGCAGCTACCTACTTATCTAGTGTACATGATTCATAGGCATCTCCAATTTGTCCAAAAAGGATACTTCATTTTTTCTTCTATGCTTGCCTTTTTTTTTTTCATTACAGTAAATGGGGCCACCCCCACCCTCCCGTTGATCTAGACAGAAACCTAGAAGGTTTCTGTGATTCCTCTGGTTTCTTCACTCTGTAGCCCCATACTTCATTCTTCAACAAGTCTTGTGGGTTTTACCTCTGAAGCACGTATCTTAATTCTGGCCATTACTTTTCATCTCTATTGCCACTATCATAGTCTGAGCCACTGTCATCTCTAGCCCGGTCCATCCCAGGAGTCTCTTATGTGGCCTCCCTGTTTCTATGCTTCTACTTCTGGCTTTCTCTGATCCATTCTCCAAATAGCAGAGAGATCTATTTTAAAGTGTAAGTAAGATCAGGTCATTTTTTTTTTTTTTTTTTTTTTTTTTTTTGAGACGGAGTCTCGCTCTGCCGCCCAGGCTGGAGTGCAGTGGCCAGATCTCGGCTCACTGCAAGCTCCACATCCCGCGTTCATGCCATTCTCCTGCCTCAGCCTCCCGAGTATCTGGGACTACAGGCGCCCGCCACCTCGCCCGGCTAGTTTTTTGTATTTTTTAGTAGAGACGGGGTTTCACCGTGTCAGCCAGGATGGTCTCGATCTCCTGACCTCATGATCCGCCCGTCTCGGCCTCCCAAAGTGCTGGGATTACAGGCTTGAGCCACCGCGCCCGGCCCATTTCTTTATCTAACAACTGTTGTTCCATTGCAATTAAAATACAATCATCCAAACTTCTCTCTCTGATCTACAAAGCCTTGTTTGGTGTGGCTCCTGTTTATTTCCCAGTCTCGTTTCATACGACACCATCTTTTGTTCCCTATGCTCTAGCTTTCTTTCCGTTCTTTGAGCACATCAGACTCACTTCTGCTTAGGGACTTTTATATTATGTTTCTTTTTTTCCTTCTGCAGGTGTCTCTCATGGCATAAATGTGTCTTTTAGGACTCTTGGGTCTCAGTTTAAATCTCAGCTCTTCTGTAAGGCTTTCCTAACCATCTCTTCTAAAGTAACCCCTATCTATTATTTTCTATAACAACATCCTCTTTGCTTTCTTCACGGTTGAAAAAAAAGAGGAGTACTTACTATAACCTGTAATTATATTTAAAAATACGTATTTATTTTCTATCCTTCTCCACCAGGACATAATCTCAAAGGCATAGGATACGTCTGTATTATTTACTGATGGTTCCCCAGTGCTTACTACAATGTTTAGTATAAGTAGACAACCAACAATTATTTGCTAAGTGAATGTATTATTGTGTTTAATCTCTGGTCTTTTAATTTATTCAGTCCAGCCTCAGAAGCCTCTTGGGAGAAGACGAATTTTCTAAGGGTAACACAGAAGTTTGGAGGCAAAAGTGACCAACGTAATAGAATTGTGTCAAGTGCCAAAGTCATATGATTCACCAAAGGTCTGAAGAAAGGTTGTTTTGAGGGATGACTTCATATCAGCATCTATATTGACACCCTACCAAAATTTACGCGAGTGGATCCTAAGCCTCATATAACTTTTTATTCTTATTGGATTATACTTCCTTGAAGACATGCTTCTCCTCTCCAGAAACCCTAGGTCATATTTTGGGGCATCAATAATAATGCCCCAAAATAATAATAAATCGCCACTCCCGGCAGTCTGGCATCAACTAAAAGGGGTAATGGGAAAAAGGACTAGGAAGAATAAATATTTTTTCTGGGATATTAATAGCATACAACACCATTAGTCCATTGAAAGAAACTCAAATTAAAGTCCAAGAAAACAGAGAAATGTAGAATTACGTAGAGTTTTAATTAAAATACTGACAAAATGTATACATGTATTTCAGTGAAACGAGTTGTGTTATGAACTGATTCTGAGTTTCAGAGGCTGAGTGATTATTTAACAATTTTGGTAAAAAAAAAATTTATATTCCCGCCAACAGCCTACAAAGGTTCCCTATTCTGCACATCGTCACCAGCATTTGTTACTGGCTGTCTTTTAGATATAAGGCATTTTAACTGGGGTGAGATAATATCTCATTGCAGTTTTGATTTGCATTTTTTTAATGATTAATGTTAAGCATCTATTCATATGTCCATATGCCATTTGTATGTCTTCTTTTAAGAAGTGCCTATTTAAATATTTTGCCCATTTTTGATCAATATTTTTCGTATAGAGTTGTTAGAATTTCTTATAAATTCTGGGATTAATCCTTTGCCAAATATTTCCTCCTATTCTGTGGGTTGTCTCCTCACTTTGTTGATTGTATCCTTTGCTGTGCAGAAGCTTTTTATCTTGATGTGATCCCATTTGCCCATTTTTGCTTTGTTTGCCTGTGCTTGTGAAGAATTGTTTAAGAAATTTTGGGCCAGAACAATGTCCCAGAGGTTTTCCCTAAAGTTTTCTTGTAGTAGTTTCATAGTTTGAGGTCTTAGATTTAAGTCTTTCATCTGTTTTGACTTGATTTCTTGTATTTGACGAGAGACACAGGTCTAATTTCATTATTGTGCATGTGGATATTTGGTTTTTCCAGCACCATTTACTGAGAGATAGTCTTTTCCCCAATGTATGCTCTTGACACCATTGTCGAAAATGTGTTTGCTATGGCTTTGTGGATTTGTTTCTGGGTTCTCTATACTGTTCCATTGGTCTATGTATCTGTTTCAATGCCGGCTCTATGCTGTTTTGCTTACTATAGCTCTGTAGTATAATTTGAAGTCAGGTAATGTGATTCCTCCAGTTTTGTTCTTTATGCTTAAGATAACTTTGGTGATTCTGGGTTTTTTGTGGATCCATATAAATTTGAGGATTGTTTTTCCTTTTTTCTGTAAATAAGGTCATTAGTATTTGAATAAATATTGCATTGAGTTTTTAGATTGCTTTGGGTTGTGCAGATATTTTGACATCATTGATTCTTCCAATCTATGAACATGGTCCATTTCTTGGTGTCCTCTTCAATTTCTTTTATGAGTGTTTTGTAGTTTTTATTATAGAGATCTTTCACTTCTTTAGTTAATTCCCAGGTATTTAACTTTATGTCTGGCTATTGTAAATGGGATTATTGTTTTACATTTCTTTTTCAGATTGTTTACTGTTGGCATATAGAAATGCTACTGATTTTTCATGCTGCTATAAAGACACATGCACATGTATATTTATTGTGGCACTATTCACAATAGCAAAGACTTGGAACCGTCCCAAATGTCCATCAGTGACAGACTGGATTAAGAAAATGTGGCACATATACACCATGGAATACTATGCAGCCATAAAAGGATGAGTTCATGTCCTTTGTAGGGTCATGGATGCAGCTGGAAACCATCATTCTCAGCAAACTATCAAAAGAACAGAAAACCAAACACTGCACATTCTCACTCATAGGTGGGAATTGAACAATGAGAACACTTGGACACAGGAACGAGAACATCACACACAGGGGCCTGTCGTGGGGTGGGAGGAGGGGGGAGGGAGAGCATTAGGAGATATACCTAATGTGAATGACAAGTTAATGGGTGCAGCACACCAACATGGCACATGTATACATATGTAACAAACCTGCACGTTGTGCACATGTACCGTAGAACTTAAAGTATAATAAAAATGAAAAAATAAAATAAAATAAAACTCTAAAATAAATAAATAAATACAAAGAAATGCTACTGATTTTTGTGTGTTGATTTTGTATCCTGAAAATTTACTGAAAAATAGTTTTTGTGGAGTCTTTAGGTTTTTCCAAATAGAAGATCATATCATCTGCAAGGAAGGATAAATGGACTTTTTCCCTTCCAATTTGGATGCACCTTACATGTTTCTCTTGTCTAATTGTTCTAGCTGTGACTTCCAGTACTATGTTGAATAACAGTGGTGACAGTGGGTATCCCTGTTATGTGCCAAATCTTAGAGGAAAGGCTTTCATTTTTTCTCTATTTAGTATGATACTAGCTGCGGGTCTGTCCTATATGGCTGATGTGGTTTGGCTGTGTCCCCACCCAAATTTCATCTTGAATTGTAATCCCCATAATTCCCATATTCCCCACGTGTCATTGGGAGGAACCCAGTGGAAAGTGACTGGATCATGGGGGCCGTTTCCCACATGCTGTTCTCATTATAGTGAGCGAGTTCTTATGAGAGCTGATTGTTTTATAAGCCTCTGGCATTTCCCCTTCTCACATTTACTCTCTCTTCTGCCACCTTGTAAAGAAGCTGCCTGCTTTTGCTTCGCCTTCTGCCATTATTGTAAGTTTCCAGAGGCCTCTCCGGCCATACAGAACTATGAGTCAATTAAACCTCTTTTATTTTCTTAAATGAATTACCAGGTCTCGAGTATTTCTTTATAGCAGTGTGAGAATCGACTAATACAATGGATTTTATTATGTCGAGGCATGTTCCATTTATACACAGTTATTGAGGGTTTTCATCACAAAAGGATGTTGAATTTTCTCAAATGCTTTTTCGGCATCAATTGAAATAACATGTGGCTTTATTTTTCACTCTGTTGATATGATATATTGCATTGATCATTTGCATATCTTGAATGATCCTTTTATCCCATAGATAAATCCCACTTGATTGTGATGCATGATCTTTCTAATGTATTGTTGACTTCCATTTGCTAGTATTTTGCTTAGGATTTTTGCATCAATATTCATCAGAGATTTTGACTTACAGGTTTTGTTTTGTTTTGTTTTTGATGTGTCTTTGTCTGATTTTGGTATCAGGGCAATAATGGTTTCATAGAATGAGTTTAGAAGTATTCCCTCCTACTCTATTTTTCTGAAGTGTTTGGATATAATTGGTATTAGTTATTCTTTAAATATTTAGTACAATTCAGCAGTGAAGCCATCAGGTCCTGGGCTTTTTTTTTTTTTTTTTTTCTGGGAGACATTTTACTATGGATTCAAAGACATTACTTGTTGTTTGTGTATTCAGATTTTAGGTTTCTTTCTGATTCAATCTTCATGGGTCTATGCATCTAGGAATTTGCGCAATTATTCTAAAGTTTCAATTTATTGGCATACATTGCTTGTAGTAGCCACTAATGATCCTTTAAATTTTTGCCGTATCAGTTGTAATGTCTTCTTTTTCATCTCTGATTTTATTTATTTGGATCTTTTTTTTCTGAGTTAGTCTGACTAAAGGTTTGTCAATTACTATTTAAGTTTTCAAAATAAAAAAAAATTTATTTCATTGACATTTTGTATTGTTTTCTTCACTTCAATTTCATTTACTTCTGCTCTGATGTTTATTTATTTCATTCTAATAATTTTGGGTTTGGTTTGCCTTTGCTTTTCCAGCTCTTCAAGACACATCATTAGATTGTTTATTTGAAGTATTTTCTCTTTTTTGATGTAGGCACTTAGAGCTATAAACTTCCTTCTTAGTAGTTCTTTGGTCGTATTGCATAGGTTTTGGTATGTGTTTTATCATTACCTTTTGCTTAAAGAAAGTTCTAATTTTTTTTTCTGAATTTCTCCATTGATCCACTGATTGCTCAGGAGCATATTGTTTAATTTTTATGTATTTGTATACTTTCCAAAATTATTCATGTTATTAATTTTTAGTTATATTTCTTTGTGGCTGGTGCAGATGCTTGATAATATTTCAATTTTTAAAAAATATTTTAAGACTTTTTTTAAAACATATGGTCTGTCCCTGGTAATGATCCTTGTGCTGAGGCGAATAATGCTGATTTTGAAGATGCTGGATGAAATGCTCTGTAAATAGCTATTGGATCGATTTGGCCTATAGTGTGGATTTCTCTTTGTTGATTTTCTGTCTGGAAGATCTTCCCAATGCTAAGAGTGAATTGTTGAAGTCTCCAGTTGTTATTGTATTGGGATCCATCTCTCTCTTTAGCTCTAACAATATTCGTTTTATATATCTGGGTGTTCCAGTGTTGAGTGCATATATATTTAAATTTGTTATATCTTCTTACTGAAGTGACCTTCTTTGTCTCTTCTTATAGTTTTTGTCTTGAATTACATTTTGTCTGCTGTAAGTATAGCAACTCATACTCTTCTTTGGTTTCCATTGGCATGGAATATCTTTTTCCATACCTCTATTTTATAATAGTATATGTGTGTCTTTATAGGTGAAGTGTGTTTCTTGTGTGTTTCTTGTGGGAAACAGATTATCGGGTCTTGTTTCTTCATGCATTCAACCAGTCTACCTTTTTTGATTTGGCAATTTAGTCCATTTACATTCAATGTTATTATCGGTAAGTCAGGGCTTATTTGTTACGTGTTTTCTGGTTGTTTTGTTGTCATTTCTTTCTTCTTTTATTCCTTTCTGTCTCCCTTTTAGTGGAGTCGATTTTCTCTGGTGATATGCTTTAGTTTCTTGCTTTTTATTTTTTGTGTCCGCATTCCTTTTTTTTTTTTTTTGGTTTGAGTTTGCCATGCTACTTGCAAATATTATTTTATAACCCTGTATTTTAATGTTACCACTTAACAGTCTTTGCATAACCAAACAAGCAGAAAGAAAAATACCAAAAACTGTATTTCTGAAATTTGTTTTCCCACTTTGTATCTTTTTGTTGTTTCTATTTCTATCTTATTGTATTGACTGTCTTGAAAAGATTTTGTAGTCATTAGTTTTGATTTGTTCACCGTTTAGTCTTTGTATTTAGGATAAGAGTAGCTTACACACCACAGTTATAGTGTTAGAATATTTTGCGTTTTCCTATGTACTTACTATTACTAGTGAGTTTTGTACCTTCAGGTGATTACTTATTACTCATCAATGTCCTCTTCTTTCTGATTGAAGCACTTCCTTTCACATTTATTGTACAATAGGTCTGATGTTGATGAAATCCTTCAGCTTTTGTTTGAGAAATTCTTTGTTTCTCTTTCATGTTTTTAGTGTATTTTCACCAGATATACTATTCTAGGGTAAAAGATTTTTCCTTTAGCACTTTAAATATGTCATGCCACTCTCCTGTCCTGTAAGGTTTCCACTAAAAAGTCTGCTGCCAGATGTATTAAAGCTTTATCGTATGTGTTGTTTGTTTGTTTGTTTGTTTTTCTCTAGCTGCTTTTAGGATTCTTTTTTTATCCTTGACCTTTGGTAGTTTGATTATTAAATGCCTTGAGGTAGCCTTTTTTGGGGGGTTAAATCTGCTTGGTGTTCTATAACCTTCTTGTATTTAAATATTGATACCTTTCTCTAGGTTTTGGAAGTTCTGTGTTATTATCCCTTTGAATACAGTTTCTATACCTATCTCTTTCTCTACCTCCTCTTTAAGGGCAATAACTCTTAAATTTGCTTTATTGAGGCTATTTTCTAGATAGTGTAGGAATGCTTCATTATTTTGTTGTTGTGTTTTCTGACTATGTATTTTTAAATTTACCTGAAAGTATTCTGAATTATTTCTCTGTATTATCTTGAATTTCTTTTTGTTTCCTCAAAATAGCTATTTTCCTTCCCTGGTTTTAATTGAGAATTTTTCAGTCCATCTCCCTCCCCTCTTAGCATATGAATTATATTTTTTAAAAAGTAATTTTTGTTGTTCTGAGTTTGCAATATGCATTCACATCTAATCAAAGTCCTCTTGCAAATAATACTATACCACTTCATGGGTAATGCAAGCAGAATAACAGAGTATTTCTAATTTCTCTCGCCAATCATTTACATCATTTCTGTCATTTGTTTACTTATCTACGTTATATTCCCTGAATAATTTGTTGCTATCACTATTTGACCACATTTTTATCTGTTAAATCAATTAAGAATAGAGAAGTAAAATATTTACTTTTACCTTCATTTATTTCTTTTCTAATGCTGTACCTTTTTTACATAGCTGGGTTTTTAACCTATGTTATTTTCTTCTCAATAACTCATTTTCACATTACTTGCAAGACAAGTCTACTGTGACAAAATCCTTCATTTATTTTTGTCTGAGAAATTATACTTTTCCTTCAATTTTGAAAAATAAATTTCACTGTATTCAGAATTCTAAGTTGCTGAGAATTTTTTCAACACTTTAAATATTTCTTGCTGTACTTTTCTTGTTCTCATGTTTTGTAAAAATAAGTCTGTGGTAATTCTCTAAAGAAGGTATGCCCCAGGCCTTGTTGCTTTTTTTCAAGACCTTCTCCTTGTCTTTGATTTAGTGTACTTTCAATATAGTATACTCAGAAGTTGATGTTTTTGGAATTTATCTTGCATGGTGTTCTCTGAGTTTCCTGTTTCTGTGTTATTTTTTTAATCTATCATTAACTATGCAGAATTATCAGTCATTATTACTCTAACTATTTCTTCTTATTTTTTCCTCTCTCTTCATCTTTCTTCTTCCCTCACCCACTTCTCTCTTTCTGGTTTTCTCATTACACTTATATTATAGCTTTTATAATTGTCTCAGTTCCTGGGTAGTATGCTGTGAGTTTTTTTTGTTATTATTTTTCCTCTTTGCATTTCATTTTTGTATGTTTTTATTTACATTTTTTCAAACTCATTAATTTTTTTGCTTGGCCCTGTCCAGTCTATTGATGAGTTTATCAAAAACATTCTTGTCCAGGCATGATGGCTCATGCCTGTAATCTCAAAACTTTGGGAGGCCAAGGCAGGAGATCTCTTGAGTCCAGGAGTCCAAGAGCAGCCTGGGCAACATAGTGAGACTCCATCTGTATAACAAAAACATTTTAGATTAGCCAGTCATAATTGCATGTGCCTGTAGTCCTACTTACTCAGGAGGCTAAGGCACGATGGTTGCTTGAGCCCAGGAGTTTGAAGCTACAGTGAGACACGATCACACCACTGAACTCTAACATGGACAACATAGAGAGATCCAGTCTTAAAATATAAATAAATAAATAAATTAGAAAGCACTATTTATTTATTTCTCTAACATTGTTTTTTATTTTTAACATTATCTTTTGATTTTTAAAAAAAAGTTTTTAAAGTAATGCTTGCATTAACCATCTATTCTTGATTTTTTTTTCTGCTTTTCCATTAAAGCTCTTAGCATATTAATCACACTTCTTTTACGTTTCTGGTCTAATAATTCCAACATCTCTGCCATATTTGAATCTGGTTCTGATGTTAGCTATACCTCTTCAATAATGTGTGAAAAACGTGGTTCTTAATGTGTGAATTGTGCAGTTCTTTCAGTTGTGTGCTACTGGTATTATTCAGGAGTTATAGTGATGTGGTAGTAAGGTGTCAGGGGAGGGGGAGCATTTTATTGTTCTATGATTAGGTCTAAACCTTTTAATGAACATGTGCTAAGTCATTCCCTCTACCCCCATTAGATTAGACCAGAAGGCTTCTAGAGGGGGCTAGATTTAGATAGCTCCCTTTCTCTATATTGAAGCCTGTAATGATCAGAAAATGGGTATTTTCCTTCCCCTGGATTACTTAGGCGCCGGTAAAACTCCAGCAGATTGGACTCTTGTAAAATAGTTTCCTTTGAGGGAATACCTTGTAAGAACATAGTGCTTTGGGCATTATTTCATAATGAATACACTTCCTTCTTTTCTGGTGTGAAGCAGGAGAGGAGAGGGTTTTTCTCTAATTTTCACTGTGAGAACCTGGTAGGGCTACAGAAGGTAAAACTTACACAAGTGTTGGACCCTTTCTGGAAATTTTAACTCTCAGACTTGTTCGCACTAAGCATTCAGCACTCATTCAAGTAAGGTTTAAGTCTTCCTATCCTTGTACTGGTTTTTATACATTGTGAGCGTTGTTACACCCCTGGCGAATTTCCATGGGGAAGACAAAGAAAAAGTAAATATTATCAATAAAATCAAAAGCTATTTCTTTTATAAAACATTAAACTATTAACTCTTGTCATGTCTGATCCAAATAAAGATGAGAAAAAACACAAAAAGTAACGTTAGGAGAGGATAATGTTTCCTCTCCTCAGCTTCAGCTCCAGTAAGTTGTGATTCTTTTTACCTGCTTGTCTGTGTTTCCAGCTTTGGGAGCAGAGTAGTTTGCCCTGTGACCTCAATTCCCTGATGAATCTAGAAAAATTGTTGATTTTTAGTTTGTTCAATGTTTTGCTTAATTTGAGAGTGGAAGTGGTGATTTCTAGACACCTTATATGCTGGACTGAAACTGGAAGCAATTTTGTTTTCTTAAGTACCAGCAACATCTGAGAAATATTGCCTACAAAGCAACATAATATCATTTGTCTTTGTTATTTTAATAAAAAAAGTTCATAAGCAATATATGACTATATGTTCATATGCATTTTTTTCTCAGTATCATAGAAGAACTGAGATTAGTTTTTAATCTCCTCTCCAACACCCATTGCCCTTACTTCAAATAATCACTGTTAACATTTTGGTATACAAGACTTCCAGGCCTTTTTATACTGTTACCTACATAACTATGTCTCCATCGCTATATCCACAAATCTATTTAGTTTTAAATATGTTGGTTTAAAGATGTATATATTATTCTTTAATAATTTTACATTATTTTTTATTTTGATCACTTCTTTATTTTGATAACTTCCACAATAAATTACTTATTGTGTTTTTTAATCTTTGCTTCGATCAGACATGACAACAGTGTAATGTTTTATGAAAGAAATGGCTTTTGATTTTATTGATAATTTTACTTTTTGTTTCTCTTTCCCATGGAAGTTCTCCAGGGGTGGAGCAGTGCTCACTAAGGAACTATTCAAGCCTTGATATGATTATGGATCAATCAAGGCAGTGGTCTACAAATTGCATAGGCTTAAAAGTAAATTGAAACTAATTATTTTATAACATTAAAATAATAAAATCATGCTAAAAAGATTTAACCACTTTGTACACTTTGACTTTTTTCATTCATGCTTTATTCTTTTTCTTCTTCTTCTTTTTTTTTTTAATGGAGTCTCACTCTGTGGTCCAGGGTGGAGTAAAGCACAACCTTCGACTCCCAGGTTTAAGCGATTCTCCTGCCTCAGTCTCCTGAGTAGCTGGGATTACAGACTTACACCACCACGTCTGGCTAATTTTTGTATTTTTAGTAGAGATGGGGTTTCGTCATGTAAGCCAGTGTGGTCTCGAACTCCTGGTCTCAGGTGGTCCTGCCTGCCTCAGCATCCCAAAGGTCTGGGATTACATGCATGCGCAACCATGTCCAGCCAACTTATTCGTTATTAATGTGTTTTTTTAGCTTTGTCAGTGTTTTTTTTTTGTAATTCTTTTTAAGAATTGTTGACTTGAATGCTTAGTTCATTCATTTTTATTTCTTCTTCTTCTCTAATGTATTGGTTCAAGACTAAAAATTTATTCCATACATTGTGATATATAATATCTTCACTAAAATTTGTTTCTAAACTATTTGCATTTAAAATTTTTATTTCTTTTTTAATTCAGGCATTATATGTCAGTGTGTGGTTTTTTTATTATTTGTTTTCAATTTTACATTGAACAGTTTATTTACCCTCTTCTTTTCTCTTCTTTTTATTTTATTTCTAGTTTCCTATGTGTCTTTGAACATGGTTACATTTTATGAATGTTCTCTGCATGACAGAACATAACGTGCACTTTGTAATGTGTTCAAAGTAATTGATCTTTATCAAATTAATCTGATTACCTATGTTATTCACTTCTATTGCCTTGATTATTTTTGTCTGTTCATTCTATCATTTTCTAAAAAATCTCCAATTATGACTATAAAGTTCTTATTTTCTTAACATCAATTTTATACTTTCATTTTCAATATATTAATAAAGTAAAAACTTATGGTAGTTTTATGGTAGTTTTATAGTTTTATAGCATTCTGACAAGATAGTAAATAGAGCCAAAGAACAAAGTTGAGATCTGATACCAGTCCCCCGGAGTTAAAACACACAGTCCAGGAGTTGGGAGCTGAACCTTAGATGATAAAAATAGCCTAGAAATGAAGGCAGTCAACTAAACCATCTTGTACCACAATCAAAATGCAGAGCAATTTTCTGTATTAGTTTTGAAAAACAATGAACAAGTATTGGTTTAGAAAATTAAAATACATGTAAAAAAGTAGGCCGAAACCTGCAGTTAGAAAATAAGCCTTAAATAGCACAAATAAAAAAGTTCTCCTTCATGGATTAATTAAGTCAATGATCTAAATGGCATATGCTTAAAGGTAAATTGAAACTAATTATTCTACGACATTATAATAATAAAATCATGTTTAAAATTTTCAACTACATTGTACACTTCTACTTTTTTTGTATAAAGACCGGTTCAAAGAAAGTGTCGGCATTGACAGCTATATGTAGGTTGCAAGCTACAGCTCATAGTTCTATTCTTGAACTTAGTATAAACACAGCATGGAGAGAGAGACAAGGGTGAGAGAAAGGAAAAGAAAGTTTTCATTCACCAAACACATTTTATGTCATTTGAATATCAGGAAATTTTCCTTAGTATTATTCTAGAAATAATCTTAATGTTTCTGAATATTAAGCTTATTCTTGAGACTCCTTAGCTCATTTTATTTGTAATGTATTTCTAGGCATTAGAAACAATATTATTCATTTAATGCTCTTAGATTATGTTAGAACCAATTTTTAAAAGACAAAGAATCTTCAAAATTAAATATCTTAATTAGAAGCAGCATAATTCTTATTCTTTATTCTACAAATTACACATATTTTGTTTATGTGGTTTAGCCCTGATATCTGAAGGAGACAAAAAAGTAAAATAAATCAAAAGGAAAGTACACAGAACACAAGACAGAAAGACATATGAGATATCAACATATGTAGGAAATTGTCAACAGGGCGTTGGGGCTCACGCCTGTAATTCCAGCATTTTGAGAGGTCAAGGCGGGTGGATTGCCTGAGCTCAGGAGTTGGAGATCAGTTGGGCAACATGGTGAAACCCCATCTCTACTAAAATACAAAAAATTAGCCAGGCATGGTGGCGTGTGCCTGTAGTCCCAGCTACTTGGGAGGCTGAGGCAGGAGAATTGCTTGAACCCGGGAGACGGAGGTTGCAGTGAGCCAAGATCATGTCATGACACTTCAGCCTGGGTGACAAAGTGAGACTCCATCACAAAAAAAAAAAAAAAAAGATAGAAAACTGTCAAGGGCACACAGTAAATAAGCAATTTATAAACTCTCAGTAGACTTTGTTAGGAGGAGCCAAATATAAAAATTCTGACTTTCAGTTCTAGCAGAGATTGAACTATAATTTCAATCTCTTGATTGAAGTATAATTTGATCTTCTGAAGTATAATTTGATGTGTGGGCCAAATTAATGTTCAAGCAAAGTATAACTTCAAAGGTTTGGGAAATGTACACATTGTAAATATAGTTGCATAGCATATGAATAATGAAAATATATTATTTATTATTATTATTATTTTTTTTGAGATGTGATTTCACTCTTGTTGCCCAGGCTGGGCAACAAGTTTATAGCACTAAATGCCAACATCAAAACTTAAAAAGATCTCAATTTAACAATCTAACAGTCAGGCGTCATGGCTCATGCCTGTAATAACAGCACTTTGGGAGGCCGAAGTGGGTGGATCACTTGAGGTCAGGAGTTCGAGACCAGCCTGACCAACATGGTGAAATCCCATCTCTACTAAAAATACAAAAATACAGCCAGGCATGGTGGTATGCACCTGTAATCCTAGTCACTCAGGAAGCCGAGGCAGGAGAACAGCTTTAACCCAGCAGACAGAGGTTGCAGTGAGCTAAGACTGTGCCACTATACTCCAGCCTGGGTAACAGAGTGATACTCTGTCTCAAAAATAAAATAAAATAAAATAAAAACAACCTAACATCACAACTATAAGAACTAGAGAACCAAGAGCAAACCAACCCCAAAGCTAGCAGAAGACAAGAAATCACCAAAGTCAGAGCTGAACTTAAAGAGATTGAGACATGAAAAGTCATTCAAACAATCAATAGATCCAAGAGTTTTCTTTTTGAAAAACTTAATAATACAGATAGATTACTAGCTAGAGTAATAAGAGGAAAAGCGGGAAGATGCAAATAATCACAATTAGAAACAACAAAGGGGATATTACCACTGACCCCACAGAAATTCAAACAAGGATCATAGAATATTATGAGCACCTATATGCACATAAACTGGAAAATCTGGAAGAAATGAACAAATTCCTGGACAGATACATCCTCCCAAGACTGAACCAGAAATAAATTGAATCCCTGGACAGACCAATAGCAAGCTCTGAAATTGAGTCAGTAATAAATCGTATACCAACCAAAAAAAGCCAAGGACAAGACAGATTCATAGCCTAAATTTTCCAGATATACAAAGAAGAGCTAATACCATTTCTACTGAAACTATTCCAAAAAAAATTGAGGAGGAGATACTCATCTCTAGCTCATTCTATGAGGCCAACATTATTCTGATACATAACCTGGCAGAGATACAGCAAAAAAGAAAACTTCAGGCCAATATCATTGATAAATATCAATGCAAAAATTCTCAATAAAATACTAGCAAACCAAATCTAATAGCACACCAAAAAGCTAATCTACCACAGTCAATAGGCTTTGTCCTTAGGATGCAAAGTTCATTTAACATATGCAAATCATTAAATGTGACTCATTACAGAAACAGAACTGAAGACAATATCCACATGATTATCTCAATAGAGGCAGAAAAGGCTTTTAATAAAATTTAACACCCATTCATGTTAGAAACTCTCAATAAACTAGGTAAAAGAAGGAACGTACCTGAAAATAATAAGAGGCATTCATGACAGACACACAGCCAACATCAAACTTAAAAACCAGCACAAGGATGTCCTCTCACACTACTCCTATTCAATGTACTATTGGAAGTCCTGACCACAGCAATCAAGCAAGAGAAATACATTAAAAAAAAAAAATTCTATATCTAGAAAACCCCATAGTCTTGCCCCAAAAGCTCCTTCAGCTGAAAAAACAACTTCAGCAAATTCTCAGGGTACAAAATCAACATACAAAAACTACTAGCATTTCTATACACCACAAATTCAAGCTGAGAGCCATATCAGGAATGTAATCCCATACACAATAGCCTCAAAAAAGAATAAAAATACCTAGGTATACAAATAACCAAGGAGGTGCAAGATCTCTACAATAAGAACTACAAAACACTGCTCAAAGAAATCAGAGATGACACATACAAATGGAAAAAAACATTCCATGTTCATTGATAGAAGGAATCAACATTATTAAAATGGCCATGCTGCCCCAAACCATATATAGAATCAATGCTATTTCTATCAAATTACCAATGGCGTTCCTCACAGAACTAGACAAATCTATTTTAAAATTCACATGGAACCAAAGAGCCTGACTAGCCAAGGCAATCCTAGGCAAAAAGAACAAAGCTGGAGGAATCACACCACCCAACTTCAAACTTAACTATAGAACTGCAGTAAACAAAGCAGCATGGTACTGGTACAAAAAAACAGACACGTAGACTAATGGAACAGAATATAGAGCCCAGAAATAAGGCCACACAGCCACAACCATCTGATCTTTGACAAAGCTGACAAAATTAGGCAATGAGGAAAGGAGTTCCTATTCAATAAATGGTGCTGGTAAAACTGCCTAGTCGTATGCAGAAGACTGAAACTGGACCCCTCTCTTATACTATATACAAATATCAACTAAAGATGGATTCAAGACTTAAATGCAAAACCCAATACTATAAAAACCCTGGAAGACAACCTAGGCAATACCATTCTGTACATAGGAAAGGGCGAAAAATTTAGCGTAAGACACCAATAACAATTGTAACAGAAGCAAAAACTGACAAATAGGATCTAATTAAACAAAAGAGCTCTGCACAGCAAAACAAATGATCAATAGAGTAAACAGATAATCTCCAGAATGGGAGAAAATTTTCACAAACTGTGCATCTGACAAAGTCCTAATATCTAGCATACATAAGGAATTAAAACAAATTTTCAAGAAAAAATACTTCATTAAAAAGTGGGCAAAGGACATGAACAGACACTTTTCAAAAGAAAGCATACATACAGTCAAAAAGTGTATGAAGAGAAGCTCCACATCATTGATTAATATAGAAATACAAATCAATACCACAACGAGAAGCCACCTTACACCAGTCAGAATGGCTATTACTAAAAAGTCAAAAATTAATAGATGGTGGTGAGGTTGTGGAGAAAAAGAAATGCTTCTACACTGTTGGTCAGAGTGTAAATTAGTTAGACCATTGTGAAAAGCAGTGTGGCAATTACTCAAAGAGCTAAAAAGAAAACTATAATTTAACCTAGCAATCCCAAGGGAATATAAATCATTCTATCATAAACATGCATGTATATGTTCTTTGCTGCACTAGTCACAATATCGACGACATAGAATCAACCTAAATGTCCATTGATGGTAGACTGGATAAAGAATATGTTGTACATATACACCATGGAATATTGTGCAGCCATTAGTTAGAATAAGATCATGTTGCTTGCAGGAACATGCATGGATCTGGTGGCGGTTATTTTTAGCAAATGAACACAGAAACAGAAAACCAAATACCACATGTTCTCACTTATAAGTGAGAGCTAAATGATGAGAACACATGAACACATAGAGGGGAACAACAGATACTGGGGCATAGTGGAGGGTGCAGGGTGGGAAGAGGGAAAGAATCAGGAAAAAAAAAATAAGTATTTCGGTACTAGGCTTAATATCTGGATGACGAAATAATATGTACAACAAACCCCATGACATGGGTTTACCTATATAACAAACCTGCACATGTACCCCTGAACTTAAAATATAAGTTTTAAAAAATGTGCTGTAGGTTCATGTTTGCCTCCTTGGAATGACAGAAATATCTTTTTTTTTTTTTTTTTTTTGAGGCGGAGTCTCGCTCAGTCGCCCAGGCTGGAGTGCAATGGCCCGATCTCGGCTCACTGCAATCTCCTCCTCCCGGGTTCACGCCATTCTCCTGCCTCAGCCTCCGGAGTAGCTGGGACTACAGGCGCCCGCTGCCACGCCCGGCTATTTATTTATTTATTTATTTATTTATTTATTTTGTATTTTTAGTAGAGACGGGATTTCACCGTCTAAATGGTCTCGATCTCCTGACCTCGTGATCCGCCCGCCTCGGCCTCCCAGAGTGCTGGGATTACAGGCTTGAACCACCGCTCCCGGCCACAGAAATACCTTTTATTTCATGACACCTGGTTTTCCACTCAGGAAAATCAATGTATAGTCACTGTAACTAAAATTAAACGATGTTTTTTAACTTTTTAGTTCACCTTGGACAGGAGCAGATCATTCTGGAAAATAGCCCATTCTTATACAAATAGATATAACTCGTGTTTGGATTATAGAAGAGAATGTACAAGGTGAATGAAAAGATGCTATACTATGCTAATATGTATCACTGTGTGGCTTTTTAAGTGTAAAAATATTACTCTTGCTTTTTACCATCATCAAATATAAATGAGGTCAAAAGCGCTGTTGGACTTTTATGTAATTTACAGTAAAAAAAAAACTCTCTTGGTTTGGAATCAGTTGCAGTCTTGCTTCCTTTGTGTATAAATCTTTAAGCTGTGTGTCATTTTAGACGTATCTGTCTCCTAAATACTCAAGCAAAATGTTGTTTATACAGTAAACAGTAAATATTGGTATGTGTTAAATTAATTAGTAAACAAGTAAGTCTTATATGCATATATTGGTGTCCTTAAAAGGAACTTGAAGACCCTTTTTACTTCCTTATGCCAAGCCTAGAACAAATTATAAGTCTCTCACTAACTTATTTCTCTCCCTGGGACTTAATTCTCGCTGACTCATCTAGTTCTTCATAATCAAAGGTGTCCTTAAAGTCAATGGTTCAGACACACAGTCCTCAATAACTTCAGCCTTTTCAGTTTGATTCTCTTCTTGTTTCCATTAAAAGTAATTGCACAAATGGCAATTATTTTTGCATTAATCTAATACTAAAACTCCTGAAACCCAAATTTATGATAAGTTCAATAAAGGGGGATGGGGGAAGAAAGTGATTTTCACCCAGCCTGTGCACCAGTGTTATAGCTCTCATTATTTTCCTTCATCAAATTGATTTACCAATTTATTTTTTATCTTTATTCAACATTTTTATAATACCTCCTTTACCACTCTATAATTGGCATTTAGTCATTAGAATATTGGGTGAATAGAAGAGAACATATAATCTGTGTATGAACTTGGTTGTATAAATGATATTGCTCAATATTTAACTTGGTTCAGTATTATTCGACACTTTCATCAACACTCTCTATATTAAGAAACGAACATCTCTGAGAGAAGGATGGGCATTTGAGTAGCACGCTCTAAAGAGAAAAGAAGGATAAACACAATTTTGGGAAGTGTTTGGAAACTAATATATTTAAGTTAGCTAGGGAAGTTGTATTAACAAACACAAATTAATGTTATTTTAATAGTGTGACATTACCAAGATGGTAGAGAAGAAGACACACGCCTTCATCCCCCGGTAAAAACAACCGATATAGATCACCGTTCAAATTCAAATTAGCCCAGAGAGAGCCGGAGGGCCCATTAAAGAATCTGCAGCGACACACTGGAGCAAATAAAATGAAGAATATCCAATTAGAAAGGATCTCCAGCTAGATCCACATACCTGAGATGTGAAGAGATGGCTAGGAACAGAGAGGAAAGATGGAGGATATTGGTGTCAGCCACACTGTGGGGAAACACCGTGGTCCCCAGGAGCCTTCTCCACAGAGGATACTAGCATCTCTTTACACTGAAGTAACCAACAGCCATTCCCAACAGGGAACACCAGAGGAGATATAGTTGTACACTTCTCCTCAGCTCAAAACCATCCATTGTTCAGTTGCTTTGGGAAAATAGTTTCCACCTTTCTCAACCCTGCATGTGCCTCAGTCCTGGAGTTGTGGCTGACCCACAAGTGCCTGCAGCCCATATCCAGGCTCTCTAGCTGCACTGGACTCTATCATATTTCAGACACTAATGGCATCAGCATAGTCAACTAGTTTACACTCCATATCCCAAAGCCAGACCTTGCTGTGTATTCCTGAAGTCTAGTACTGGCTCAGCCCATAGAAAACCAGGCTGCTTCCAGCCCCCAGAGCCAATTTTCTGTGCTTCAATTTTTTGGCTTGCTGTCTTCTTAATGCTTTGCAAGCTGTTACCAACACAGTGACAGAGCGGCTTGCAACCTGGACACCAGCTCAGTCATCACAGAGAGTTAGGCTCTGTTCTGACACTAGAGCTGTTCTAACTCTGTGTACACCTGCACTCTCACTCTTAGTTTTCCTGGCTACTACATAAGCATCCAGGACTCACATACTTTTAGCAGTATCGCACTGGGGTGCCACCAGCGTGGGCAACAGTGCCATTACCACCTCAAATCACAGAACTGTAGTTCCTTCAAACAGGTTCATGCTTCAGACATCAGCTCCACAGCTGTTCCATAGTACCACTCAACAGACCCCAGTGAAACCATCATGATGAGCGGGCTCATAAGCCAGACCCAGTGTTAAAAGGAATCCCCTCAGCCAAAACTTCCCAGGAGAGAGAAACAGAAATCAGGAAGAACATAAATGGCATTGCCACCAAAGACCACAACAACCCTTGCTGCCACCATGGACAGTATTGGCAACTGAGGATGCCTGCAGTCTTCATCAATACCAGTATCAGCTGACATAGCTGTGCAAAGTTGACACAGCTACATCCTCACTGCTGTTAGAACCACTGCACCCATCCAGTTTGCACCCTTGCACCACCACATAGAGGTTTTCGTTTTTCACAACGAAGCTGAGCCATCATGTTTGAAAGAGGAGAATACTCCAGAAAATGTGCAGACATCAAACATAAGGGAAAAAGAACACTTAAAAACCAAGGAGACTCTTGACAAGCTGACAGCCAGGCAGACCAATGGAAGGACGCTAAGCATAGCACCCTATAGCTAATGGTTTTTCCTGAGGAAGCCTACACTCACCAGTGTTAGTCAGTTCTCAAAGTCACAGCTGGATAGTCAGATCTCATTGCATTGGTTTGATAAATGCTTCAGTGAAGAAAAATCTGTGTACTAGGGAAGCAAGTCGAGCTATTAGGAGCTGCTAAATGGAAAGGCCCTAATGACAAAGAATCAGCAGAAGCTCTAGCCTGAGACAATCAGTCCATATCGAATCCTGCCAATAACTCACGCATAAGTGCAGAAGCAGATGCTGCACCAGTCAAGCTTCAGTTGAGACCATAGCCCCAGCCTCCTGAGAAACGTTCAGATAAAGACAAAATGTGAGCCCTGTCTGGATCCTGTTCTTCAAAAAATATGATATAATAAATGTTTCTGACTCACACTGTGAACTTCTTTTTCAAGAACCATCACAGGAACACACCAGGAAAACCAAAAAAGTTCACAGATCCTATGAAAGTAGTGACATACTGGTGCAAACTCCATGAGACAGACAAAAAGCTCTGAATACCCAAAGTGTGAGAGGAGGAAATCCTGCCTCCAAACACACATGCCCACTAGGAAATCTGAAAATCCAGATCATGGACAAAGAATCTAACCTTACCTAGAAGTAGACTGGATTTAGGGAGCTGTGCAAAATGCAAAAGTAAAAGCTGGCAGGGCCTGGTTGCTCACGCTTATAATCCCAGCAGTTTGGGTGGCTGAGGCCGGCAGATCACCTGAGGTCAGGAGTTCGAGACCAGCCTGACCAACATGGTGAAACCCGTCTTTATTAAAAATACAAAATTAGCAAGTTGTGGTGGTGGATACATATAATGCCAGCTACTTGGGAGGCTGAGGCAGGAGAATTGCTCGAACCCAGGAGGCAGAGGCTGCAGTGAGTGGAGATTGCGCCATTGCACTCCAGCCTGGGTGACAGAGCAAAACTCCATCTCAAAAGAAAACAAAAAAAAAAAAAAAAAGGAAGAGCAGCGGCAGGAAGAGCCTTGTAGGCACTCCCAATCTCCAGCTGGAGCCCAAGGAAACCATTCATAATTATATTCTCATAAAGAAGCTTGGGGAAGGAAGCCAGTGGAATTAGGGAGGGGGTAACAGAATGAAAGAAGTTTCCATCTGAATTTTGTGTTAATTTCAACTGGACACAAAGTTCCTTGGCAGAATCTAGGGGGTGAACAGGAACTGCTGCAGATATAAGTGCAGAAGCCACCACCATTGTGGGCAGATGGGAAAGGGTGTGGCCTGAAAGATATGCTTGCTCTCTCAGTGGGAAGGCTAATGGCCTGGCACAGGTATGCGTTCTGTGCACAAGCTGCCTGTACCTAAAATTGGTGCTGTTAGCAGGGCACTGCAGGAACAAGACCAGCCTCACCGACCGCATGGGAGTTGGGTGAGGTCTTTTGTTACCAGCTATCCCCTGCTTCCCTGGTGAACTATACTGCACAGCAGAGGCAGCCGTAATCCCATATAGAAAACAACCCCAATGCCCTAAGGACCACCTTCCATCCCGAACAGTGGCTATAGCAAACCCCGTCCAAGGAGAGTGTGAGCCCAGACCTTCCTAACCCCCATCTGGTAGTATTTCTCTGCTGCCCTGTAGCTGAACACAAAAGACACACACTCTTGGGAGCTTTATGGCCCCACCCATCATTCGAGAAACCCGAGTACTCTTCGTTGCCAATGTAGGGCAAGATTATATCCTCCTCCTACTACTGTAGCTGGTGCTCTTTTAGAAGTGCCACCTCCTGTTGGGAAGCCAGCCAACTCAGGCCATTACAGCAACCCCTGACAGAATAACACTGCTCCCAGGAAGGAGAAAACAACAGCTAATATCACTGCCTGCAACACCCTGGCTAACCAGAGGTCCAGAGTCTGCCCATGTGACAACTTAACTGCTAGCATAACCAGCATTTGAGAAAGCCAGCACACTAAACCTATCTAAAACCAAGGATTCTCACAGTCTCCATCACTCCCGTCATCACCACCAGAGCAGGTGCTGTTATTGATGACTGGGAGACCTGAAGACTGATCACATCACTGAACTCTTTGCAGACATTCTCCAAAACCAGCCCAGAGCCTGGTAGCCCTGCTGGGTGGCGAGAACCAGAAGAGCAATAACAACCACTGCAGTCTGGCTCTCAGGAAGCCTCATCCCTAGGGGAAGGGGAAGAGGACTACAGCAAGGGATCTAGCACTACAGCAGGCTGGATTCTTTTTTCTAGAAAAAAGAAAAATAGCAGGTTTTGAGTTTCAGATTTTTTCACTGGTGAGTGGTTTCTCATAGCAGAGACACAATTACATGCTGGCTGTAGTAGGAAAAGTCTGCACCTGTACACCAACAGGGAGACAGCCTCTTTGATCATGAAGAGCCTTGGAGAAAGGATCGTTGGTCCCCCCTCCACTCCGCCACAGACAGAGCTTGGGCTTTCCCCTCAGAAATGCAGCATGGAGACACCTGTAGACAACCTTTCTGAAAAAATTCAAGGTGAGTTCAGCCCCACAGGAGTAGCGCATCTTAGATTCAGGCCTGCATGAGAGGCAGTGTCACAATTCCTCTCTATGTGGAACATCAACATTCCTATAGTTGAAATGAGATGCCGGTCTGATCTCAATCAGACTTAAAGCAACAACAGTAAAAGAAGACAAAGAAGGACATTATATAATTATAAAAGCATTAGTCCAACAAGAAAATATTACAATGCTAAATATGTATGCACCTAACACTCGGAGCTCCCATATTTATAAAACAATTACTACTCGACATAATAAAATAGATAGATGGCAACACAATAATAGTGGGGGACTTCAATACTCCACAGATAGTACTAGACAGATCATCAAGACAGAAAGTCAAGAAGAAACAATGGACTTAAACTATACCCTAGGACAAGTGGACTTAAAATGTATTTACAGAACATTCTATGCAACAACTGCAGAATTTACATTCTTTTCATTAGCACACGAACCGTTCTCCAAAACAGACTATATAATTGCTGCAGGATAATTAAGGAATCATAGAGACTGAGGGGTTGAAGAGGAATTATTTAATTACTTAGGTGCACCAACCCAGTCGCATTAATATCCAAAGGACTGAGCCCTGAACAAAGAGTCAAGCTACCTTTTAAGCATTTCGTGTGGTGGGGGGAGATCTGTGCAGGGGGAAGTGTATTACAGAAGCGAGAAACAAAGACAGTTATTCAATTAAGACATGCATTACATTATTTCTTACTTTTAAGGAACAACATGTTTTACGACTTGAGATTATCTGTCTAGTGACCTTGCAGCTGCACAGCTAGAGAAACAGAGTCTTCACAATGCCTGGGAAAGGGAGAGATAAGACTCACTCGTCACAGAGAGAAAAACAGGCAGTTAATTTTAAAGGACTCCAGCCCTTTCTCTTCCTCAAGGGAACTGTTTTTTTTTTTTTTACATACAACTAAGTTTTTGCTTACACAGTCTTCAATTTCTTTTAATTTCTGTTTCATAATAGGCCACAAAATGAGTCTCAATAAATTGAAGAACATTGAAATAATATCAATTATTCTCTCAGACCACAGTGGAATAAAACTGGAAATTAATTCCAAATGGAACAGTCAAAACTATACAAACATATACAAACTGAACACTCTGCTCTTGAATGATCTTTGCTTTAACAATGAAATCAAGATGGAAATTTTAAAAATCTTTGAACTAAGTGATAATAGTGATGCAACTTATCCAAACTTCTGGGATACAGCAAAAACAATGCTAAGAGAAAAGTTCATAGCATTAAATGCCTACATCAAAAAGTCTGAAAGAGCAAAAATAGACAATCTAATGTCACACCTCAAGGAACTAGAGAAAAATAACAAACAAAACCCAAACCAAGCAGAGAAAAATGACAAAGATCAGAGAACTAAATAAAATTGAAAGAAAACAATACAACTGATAAATGAAACAAAAAGCTGTTTATTTGAAAAGTTAAACAAAATTTATAGACCATTAGTGAGATTAACCAAGAAAGGAAGAGAGAAGATCCAAAAAAGCTTAATTAGAAACAAAATGGGAGTTATTACAACCAACACCACAGAAATACAGATCATTCAAGGTTACTACAAACACTTATACACACAGAAACTAGAAAATCTAGAGGAGCTAGATAAATTCCTGGAAATACTCAATCCTTGTAGATTAAATCAAGAAGAAATACAAAGTCTAACAGACCAATAACAAATAGCAAGACTGAAACACTAACTAAAAAAAGTGCAGGACCAGATGAATTCACAGCTGAATTACATCAGACATTTAAAGAAGAATTGGTACCAGTGCTACTAAAATGCTCTCAAAAAATAAATAAAGAGATAATTCTCCATAAATCATTCAATGAAGCCAGTATCATCCTAATATCAAAACCAGGAAAGAACATAACAACAAAACAAACAAACAAACAAACAAAAACTACAGATCAATATCTCTGATGAGCAATCTCTGATGAAAAAATCCTCAATAAAATACTAGCTAACTTATTCCAACAGCATATCAAAAAGATAATACATCATGATCAAGTGGGTTTTATACTAGAGATGCATGAATGATTTAGCATACATAAGTCAATAAATGTGATACATCATATAAACAGAATTTTTTTAAAATAATGTGATAATCTCAATAGATGTAAAAAAAAAAAAAAAGCATTTGAAAAAATCCAGCATCCCTTTATGATTAAAGCCCCCAGCAAAATAGGCATAGAAGGAACATACCCCAAAATAACAAAAATCATCTGTGACAAACCCACAGCCAACATCATACTGTGTGGGAAAAAGTTGAAAGCATTCCCCCAGAGAACTGAAACAAGAAAAGTATACCAACTTTTACCACTTCTATTCAATATAGTACTGGAAGTACTAGTCACAGCAATCAGACAAGAGAGAGAAATAAAGGGTATCCAAATTGATAAAGAGGAAATCAAACTGTAAATGTTCCCTGATAAGATGATTTTGTACCTAGAAAACCCCGAAGACTCATCCAAAAATCTCCTAGATCTGATAAATAAATTTAGTAAAGCTTCAGGATACAATATCATTGTACACAAATCAGTAGCACTGCTGTACACAAACAACTACTAAGCTGAGAATCAAATGAAGAACTCAATTCCTTTTACAACACCTGAAAAAATAAATAAAATGCTTAGGAATATAGTTGAGCAAGGAGGTAAACAATTTCTACAAGGCGAACTACAAAACACTCCTTGAAAAGATGGCACAAACAAATGGAAACACATCCCATGCTCATGGATGGGTGGAATCAGTATTGTGAAAATGACCATATTGTCAAAAGCAAATTACAGATTCAATATAATTCCCATAAAAATACCATCATCATTCTTCACAGAAATAGAAAAAAATTCTAAAATTCTTATGGAACATATAAAGAGCCCACATAGACAAAGCAATACTAAGCTAAAAGAACAAATTTGCAGGCATAACATTACCTGACTTAAAACCATACTACAAGGCTATATTTACTAAAACAGCATGGCACTGGTATAAAAATATTCATATAGACCAGTGTAACATAATAGAAAACCCAGAAATAAAGCCAAATACTGACAGCCAACTGATCTTTAACAAAGCAAACAAACACATAAAATAGAGAAAGGACATCTATTCAACAAATGGTGCTGGGGTAATCGGCAAGCCACATGTACAAGAATGAAACTGGATCCTCATCTCTCACCGTATAGAAAAATCAACTCAAGAAGGATTAAAGACTTAAATCTAATACCAGAAACCGTAAAAATTATAGAAGATAACATCAGAAAGTCTCTTCTAGACATTGGCTTAGGAAAAGAATTAATGACCAGGAACCCGAAAGCAAATGCAACAAAAGCAAAAATAGATGAATAGGACCTAATTAAACTAAAAAGCACATGTACAGCAAAAGAAATAATTGGCAGAGTAAATAGAAAACCCACAGAGTGGGATAAAATATTCTCAAAGTATGCATCCAACAAAGGACTAATATCTACAACCTACAAAGAACTCAAACAAATCAGTAATAAAACAAATCATCTCATTAAAAGCGGTCAAAGGACATATGAATACACAATTCTCAAAAGAGGATATACAAATGGCTAACAAACATAAAAAATGCTCAACATCGGTAATTATCAGAAAACTGCTAATTAAAACTACAATGAGATATCACCTTACTCCTGCAAAAGTGGTCATAATTAAATAAATAAAAAATAATAGATGTTGACGTGGATGCAGTGAAAAGGGAACACTTTTACACTGCTAGTGGGAATGTAAACTAATAGAACCACTATGGAAAACACTATCCAGGTTCCTTAAACGACTAAAAGTAGAAATACCATTGAATCCAGCAATCACACTACTGGGTATCTACCCAAAGGAAAAGAAGTAATTATATGAAAAAGACACTTGCACATGCATGTTTACAGCAGCACAATTTACAATTTCAAAAATGTGTAACCAACCTAAATGCCCATCAACCAATGAGTAGATGAAGAAAATGTGGTATATACACACCATGGAATACTGCTCAACCATAAAAAGGAAGAAAATAATGGCATTTCCTGCAACCTCAGTGGAGTTGGAGACCATTATTCTCAGTGAAGTAACTCAAGAATGGAAAACCGAATATCATATATTCTCCCTTATAAGTGGGAATTAAGCTATAAAGATGCAAAGGCATAGAAATAATGTAATGGACCTTGAGGACTCAGGGCAGAGGGTAGGGTTGGGGTGAGGGATAAAAGATTACACACTGGGTACAGTGTACATTTCTCAGGTGATATGTGCACCAAAATCACAGAAATCAACAGTAAAGAACTTAACCATGTAACTAAAAACCACTTGTTCCCTGAAAACTATTGAAATAAAACACAATTTAAATAAATAAATAGAAACCAAGGAGATATAACACAACAAAGACAAAATAATATCTCATTGGCTGACCTGCAAAGAGATGAAGACATATGAACTGCATGAAAAAATAATTTAAAATAATTTTTTAAGAAAAAAATGATGAAATTTCAGAAAACACAGAGAAACAATTCAAGAAAATCAGGGTAACAAAAATTTAGTAGATTTAAATGATTTACAAATCAAAAGAAATTCTGTAGCTTAACAATATAATAAATAAAACAAAAAATTCAATAGTCAGCATCAAAAGCAGAATTGATCAACCAGAAATAAGTGAGCTGAAAGACAGGTTATTTGACAAGATATAGTCAGAAGATATTTAAAAAGAAGAAGAAATTCTATGGAATTTATGGGATATCATCAAAAGAGAAAATAATTATTTTATGGAATTTTAAGAAAGAGGGAGATAAATGGGTGAAAAGCATATTATAAGAAATAATGGCAGAAACTTTCCAAATCTAGAGAATAATATAAATATCCAAATATATCAAGGAGGTCAAAAGTCTTCAGAAATATTTAATCTAAGTAAGAGAACACCAAGATATGTTATCGAAATGGCAAAAATCAAGGACAATGAGAGAGTCCTGAAAGCAGCAGAAGTAAAGAAGCAAATTACATAAAGGGGATGAGAACATTTGAGAGTTACTCTCATCAATATTGAAATGTGCAGTACTCAATTACTAGCTACATTCAACTTGTCGTACAGTAGATCTCAAAGAAATCAAGTTCATTCCTTATATAATGGGGAGGCTTTGTATACTTTGATTATTGTCTCCTCATTGCTCCCTCATCCCCATTCTACTCTCCACTTCTATAAAGTCAGTTGTTTTAAATTCCACATGTAAGTGAGAATATGTGGTATTTGTTGTCCTGTGTTTGGATTTTGTGAGGTTGAATGGTATCCCATTGTGTGTATATATAACATTTTCTTTTATCCATTCATCTATTGTCTGGCAGGATTTTCTTCTTTTTTAAGGCTGGATAATATTCCACTGTGTGTGTATACCAATTTTTGTTATTTTTTTCATTCACTGCTGAACACTTACATTCTTCCTGTATCTTGGCTACTGTTGTGAATAATGCTGCCAAAATTAGAGTGCAGATATTTCTTCAGCATACTCATTTCAAATCCTTTGGCTATAGACTGAGTAGCTGAATTGCTGGATCATTGATCAGGTCTGTTTTTAAGTTTTTGAGGAACATCTATACACTTTGCCATAATGGTTGTAATAATTTACATTCACACCAACAGTGTATGGCAGTTCCCTTTTCTCCACATCCTTGTCAACTCTTCTATTTTGTTTTTTTAATAATAGCTTTCCTAATAGGTGTGAGATTATATCACATTGTGGTTTTCATTTGCATATCTTTTAGATTTTAGTATATTTTAATATGCCTATTGGCTATTTGTATGCCTTCTTTTGAGAAATGTCTATTCAGGTCATTTGCCTTATTATTATTATTATTTTTTTTTTTTTGAGACAGAGTCTCACCCTGTCACCCAGGTTGGAGTTCAGAGGCATCATCTCAGTTCATTGCAGCCTCAGGATCCCAGGCTCAGGTGATCCACCTCACCTCACCTCTCACCTCAATCCCAGTCTCTCAAGTAGCTGGGATTACGGGTGCATGTCACCATTCTCGGTTGATTTTTTTTATTTTAATTTTGTAGATGAGTTTTGACATATTGTTCAGGCTGCTCTTGAGCTCCTCGGTTCAAATGATCTACCTGCCTCGGCCTCCCAAAGTGCTAGGATTGCAGGTGTGAGCCATTGCACCTGGTTCAGTTGCTCATTCTTAATCCATTTGTTTCCTTGATATTGAGCTGTGCGAGTTCTTTATTTATTTGGTTAGTAGCCCCTTATCACAGGTGTGTTTGCAGAATATGTCCTCCCATTCTGTAGGGTATATTTTTACTCAGTCAGTTGTTTCCTTTGCTGTGCAGGAACTTTACAGTTTGTTGTAATCTCATTTGCTCAAGCTCCTGGATTCAAACAATCCTCACACCTTGACCTCCCAAAGTGTTGGGATATCAGGCATGAGCCTACTGTGTCTGGCCAATGATCTAAAACCATAAAAATTCTGGATGATAACCTGGAAAAACCCTTCTGGACATGTTCCTAGACAAAGAATTCATGACTAAGACCCCAAAAGCAAACACAACTAAAACAAAAATAACTAAATGAGACCTAATGAAACTAAAAAGCAAATGAAATACAGCAAAAGAAATAATCATCAGAGAAAATAACACACACAATGGGAGAAAATATTTGCAAACTATGCCTCCAAGGACTAATATCCAGAATCTAAAATGAACTCAAACAAATTAGCAAGAAAAAGTGAGCAAATAACATGAATAGACATTTCTCAAAAGAATATACACAGATGGTCAATAAACATGAAAAAATTATGCTAGATTTCATTAATCATCAGGGAAATGCAAATTAAAATTTTAATGAGATATATACTTACCCCAACCAGAATGCCCATTATTATTTTTTGTTAAACTTTTGCTTTAAGTTCCAGAGTACATGTGCAGGATGTGTAGGTTTTTTACATAGGTAAACATGTGCTATGGCGATTTGCTGCACAGATCAACCCATCATCTAGACATTAAGCCCAGCATCCATTAGCTATTCTTCCTGATGCTCTGCCTTTCCCCCACCACCCAACAGGTCTCAGTGTATGTTGTTCCCTCCATGTGTCTATGTGTTCTCATTTTTCAGCTCTGACTTATAAGTAAGAACATGTGTTGTTTGGTTTTCTGTTCCTGTGTTACTTTGCTGAAGATAATGACTTCAAGCTCCATGCATGTCCCTGCAAAGGACACGATCTCATTCCTTTTTATAGCTGCATAGTATTCCATGGTGTATATGTACCACATTTTCTTTATCCAGTCTATCATTGATTGGCATTTAGGTTGATTCCATGTCTTTGCTATTGTCAATAGTGCTGCAATGAAAATATCCATGCATATACATTTATAATAGAATGATTTACATTCCTTGGGTATATACCCAGTAATGGGATTACTGGATCAAATGGTATTTCTGCCTCTAGATCTTTGAAGAATCACCACACTGTCTTCCACAGGGATTGAACTAAATTTACAGTCCTTCCAACAGTGGAAAACTGTTCCTTTTTCTCTGCAATCTCGCCAGCATCTGTTGTTTCTGGACTTTGTAATAATCACCACAGAATGGCCATTATGATGAAGTCAAGAAAAAATTGATGTTGGCATGAATGCAGTGAAAATGGAGTGCTTATACACTCTGGTGGCAATGTTAACTAGTACAATCTCTATGGAATACAGTAGGGAGATTTCTGAAAGAACTAAAAGTAGGTCCACCATTTGGTATAGCAATCACACTACTAAGCATCTACTTAAAGGAAAGAAGTCAATATATCAAAAAGACATCAGCACATATATGCTTATTGCAGCACAATTAAAAATTGCAAAGATATGAAACCAACCTAAGTGCCCAATACCCATTGAGTATATAAAAAAGAGTAAAATGATGTTTGTCTTTATATGTGAAGTGTGTTTCTAGTACAAAACAGATTAATGGGTCTTGCTTTTTAATCCATTCAGTCACTCTTTGTCCTTTGATGGGAGAGCTTGGTTATTACTGATAAGTAAATACTTACTCTTGCCATTTTGTTTTTTTGTTTTCTGGTTATTTTGTGATCTTTCCTATTTTCTTTCATCTCTCTCTGTCTTCCATTAATGAAGGTAAATTTCTCTTTTGATATTACTCAGTTTTTTGCTTTTTACTTTTTATTCCTCCCTTGTATGTTTTTTAGTTTGAAGTTACCATGAGGTTTGCAAATAATATCTTATATAACCCATTATTTTCACCTGACAACAGCTTAGCACTGTTCCCATACACAAACAAATAAACAAGAAAAACAAAACAAATAAACACTCTACCACTCCACTTAATTTTATTCCTCTGCTTTTTAACTTTTACTTATATTCGTATCTCATTGTACTGTCTATGTCTTGAAAATGTTTAGCTATTAGTCTTGACTAGTTCATCATTTAGTCTTTCTACTTAGGAAAAGAATAGTTAATACATCACAGTTACAGTATTATAATTGTCTGCATTTTTCCCTGTACTTACTATTACTAGTGAGTTGGTTTTTTTTTAACCTTCCGGTGGTTACTTATTGCTCATTACAGTCCTTTTAGTTCTGAATAAAATATTCCCTTTAGCATTTCTTCTATGCCATATCTGCTCATAAAATCCCTCAGCTTTTGTTTATTTCAGAAAGTCTTTATTTCTCATTCATGTTTGAAGGATATTTCTCCTGGTTATACTATTAGATGAAAAAGGGTTTTTTTTTTTTTTTTTTCAGTACTTTAAATATGTTATGCTACTGTCTCCTGGCCTGTAAGGTTTCCACTGAAAAGTCTGCTGCCAGACACATTGGAGCTCCATTGTATCTTATAAGATTCTTTTTTCTTGCTGCTTTTAGAATTTTTTTCTTTTCCTTGACCTTTGAGTGTTTGATTATTAAATTCCTTGAGGTAGCTTTCTTTGGGTTAAATCCACTTGGTGTTGTATAACCTTCCTGTACTTAGATACTAACATATTTATCTAGGTTTGGAAAGTTATCTGTTATTATCCCTTTGAACAAACTTTCTAGTGTAATCTCTCTCTACTTCATCTTTATGGCCAATGACTCTTAGATTTGTCCTTTTGAGAATATTTTCAAGATCCTGTAGGTGTGTTTCATTGATTTATATTCTGTTTTTCTTTTATCTGCCCTGTGTATTTTCAAACAGCCTTTCTTCAAGCTCACTAATTATTCAGCTTGATCAATTCTACTATTAAAAGACTCTGGAGGACTTCCAAGCAAAATGCTGGAATACAAAGTTTCATTGATTTTGCCCCCAACAAGGACACCAAGTTAACAACTATTTACACAGAAAAAAATACATATTCATCAGAACCAAAAATCATATAAGGACTCATAGTACCCAAGTTTAACTATATTGCTGAAAAAGGTACTGAAGAGTTAAAAAAAAAAAAAAAAAAGCCTTGAACCACAGATGTTTCCAATTCCCCACCCCAGCAACTGCAGGATGGTGCAGAGAGCTTCTCTGGGCACTGGGAGAGGGAAACAAAAGTAATTGTAAGGCATTGAACTCACTGCTATCCTGAGAGCACAAAAGAAAACCGAACAAAACACACCTGGTGCCCACCAACAGAGAGAGCATTTAAACCAGTCGTAGCCAAGGGGGAATTGCTGATTCCAGTAGTCCAAACTTGAGCACCCACAAACCTCTCCACCAATGACCAAAGTGCTCTAGGTCTCTAAGTAAACTTGAAAGACAGTATAGATCATAAGACCTGCAACTTATAGGAGAGTCCAAGGATGGAACTAGACTCAGAGACAGTGGACTTGAGGGGCATGCAACATACTAAGACAACAGCTATGGCAGCCAAGGGAGTGTTGGCATCACCCTTTCCCTAACCCCAGGCTGCACATTTCCCAGCTCCAAAGGACATCCCTTTCTTCCTCTTGAGGACAGGAAAGAGTGGGCGGGACTTTGTCTTGCATCTTGAATACCACCTCAGCCACAATAGGATGGGGCATTAGTCAGAGTAGTGAGGCTCTTGTTCCAGAAACTAGCTCCCAGAGAACACTTCTATACATACGCTGGGACACGAGGTAATATGCTGCCTTGAAGGAAAGGACTCAGTCCTGCCAGTCTTCATTACCTGCTAACTGAATGATCCCTAAATAACCAGCAGCACTATCCAGATACTACACCTTGGGCCTTGGTGAGCCTCTGAGACCTGTTGGCTTCAGATGAGACTCAGTGCACTATCAGCTGTGGTGCATATAGGGCGAAACTCCTTTTGCTTAAGAAAAGCAGATGAAAAAGTAAGGGGGTCTTTATCTCACACCTTAGGCACCAACACCACTACAGGGGTGTAGACCACCAAATGTGCTCGTGGGGTCCTTGAAACCAGGAGGTGATTCTTGAATGGCTTTCCTAAACATGCCCTTGGCCAGAGGGGAGTCCAATGCCCTGAAGGTTGAGTCCCAGGGCAGGCAGCATTCACCATTCACCACAGGCTGACTTAAGAGCCCTTGGGCCTTAAGGGAACATTGGGTGGTAGTCTGGCAGTACTCTTTATGGTGTGAGATGGCAGTGGCTACCAGGCAATACTTCTCTGCCTTTGTAAAAGGGAGGGATAAGAGGGAAAAAATTGTCTTGTGGTTTGAGTGCCAGCTCAGCTGCAATGCAGTAGAATACCAGGAAGACTTTTAAGATACTTTAATCTAGTCCCTGACTCCTAGACCACACTTCTGGACCCAAATTGCACCCAGTGGACCTTCGCATCCTGATGGAAAGGACACAGGCATGGCTGGCCTTGCCACCTGCTGATGATACAGCCCTGGGGCCTTGAACAAGCATAGGCTGTAGCCAGGGAGTGGTTATGGCAGGCCTCGAGCAAGATGTAGAACTGTGTTGGATTCATGCCTGATCCAGCAGTCATAGTAGTGGTGGTCACAAGGGTGTTTGTGTCACTTGACTCCCAGCTTTCAGTGGTTCAGAACAGAGAGAAACAGACTCCATATGTTTTGGAAAAAGTAAGGGAAGAGAACAAGTCTCTGCCTGGTAATTCAGAGAATTCTCCTGAATCTTGTGCAAGACTATCAAGGTGATACCTCTATGAGTCTGCAAGAACCACAGCGTTACTGGGTTTGGAGTGACCCTTAACAGAGAAACAGCTAAGGTCAAAATACCCAAGTCCTTTCAAATGTCGGGAAAGCTTTCCCAAGCAAGACAGCTACAAATAATCCCAGACAATGAAGACAACAATAAATACATAACTCTTCAATGCCCAGACACCAAAGAACATCTATTAGCATCAACACCATCCAGGAAAACATGACCTCATGAAATGAACTAAATAAAGCATCAGAAATCAATCTTGGAGAAACACAGATATGTAATCTTTCATACAGAAAATTCAAAATGGTTGTGCTTTGAAAACTCAAAAAAAAAAAAAAATCAAGGTAGCACAGAAAAGGCATTCAGAATTCTATCAGATAGATTTAACAAAGGTATTCAAATAATTAAAAAGAATCAAGCAGAAATTCCAGAGCTAAATAACACAATTGCCTACTGAATAATGCATCAGAGTATTTAAGGAGCAGAATGGATCAAGCGGAAGAAAGAATCAGTGCACTCGAAAACAAGTTATTTGAAAATATACAGTAAGAGGAGACAAAAGAAAAACAAGCATACCTACAGGATCTAGAAAATAGCCTCAGAAAGATAAATATAAGAGTTGTTGGCCACAAATAAAAGGTAGAGAAAGAGATACAGGTAGAAATTATATTCAAAGGAATAACAGAATTTGCCAAACCTAGACAAATCTATCAATATCCAAGTACAAGGATATGGAACATAAAGAAGACTACTGTGAGGCATTTAATAACCAAAATGCCAAAGGTCAAGGATAAAAAAGGATCCTAAAAGCAGGAAGAGAGAAGAAACAAATAACATACAGTAGAGCTCCAATGTGTCTGGCAGGGAACTTTTCTTTTTTTTAAATTCATTTATTATACTTAAAGTTCTGGGATACCTGTGCAGAAAGTGCAGGTTTGTTATGTAGGTATATATGTGCCATGGTGGTTTGCTGCACCCATCAACCCATCATCTAGGTTTTAAGCCCTGAATGAATTAGGTATTTATCCTAATGCTTGCCCCCAACCCTTGACCCCAACCCCTTGCCCTCAACCCCTTGCCCCCAACCCCCTGACAGGCCCCAGTGTGTGATGTTCCCCTCCCTGTGTCCATGTGTTATTGTTCAACTTCCACTTATGAGTGAGAACATGCAGTGTTTGGTTTTCTATTCCTGTGACAGTTTGCTCAGAATGATGGTTTCCAGCTTCATTCATGTCCCTGCAAAGGACATGAACTCATTCTTTTTTATGGCTGCATAGTATTCCACGGTGTATATGTGCCACCTTTTTCTTTATCCAGTCTATCATTGATGGGCATTTGGGTCGGTTCCAAGTCTTTGCTATTGTGAATAGTGCTGCAATAAACATAGGTGTTCATCTGTCTTTATAGTAGAATGACTTCTAATCCTTTGGGTATATACCCAGTAATGGGATTGCTGGTTCAAATGGTATTTCTGGTTCTAGATCCTTGAGAAATCACTGTCTTCCACAATAGTTGAACTAATTTACACTCCAACCAACAGTGTAAAAGCATTCCTATTTCTCCACATCCTCTCCTGTATCTGTTGTTTTGGCAGACTTTTCAATGGAAATCTTACAGACCAGGAGAGAGTGACATGAAATATTTTAAGTGCTGAAGGAAAAAAATGATACCCTAAAATAGTATATTTTTGGAAAATATTTTTCAAACCTGAAGGAGAAATAAAGACTTTCCCAGAAAAAAAAAAAATGCTGAGGGATTTTATCAATACCAGATCCATCCTATGAGAAATCATAAGGGGGGTATATCAATCAGGAATCAAAAAAAATATTAATGTGTAATAAAAAACTAACATGAAAGTACAAAACTTAATGGTAATAGTAAGTAGACAGAAAAACAAAGAATATTATAACACTATAATTGTGATATGTAAACTATTGTTATCTTAAGTAGAAAGACTAAACAAAAAGCCATAAAAATAATAACTACAACAATTTTTCAAGACATAGTGCAATAATACGTAAATAGAAACAACCAAAAGTTAAAAATGGGGATGAAGTTAAGGTGAATTTTCATTAGTTTTCATTTTTCCTGTTTGTTATGAAAATAATGTTAAGTTTTTATCCGGTTAAAATAATGTGTTATAAGACACTATTTGCAAGCCTCTTGGTAACCTCAAACCAAGAAACATACAATGGATACACAAAAAATAAAAAACAAAAAACTGAAGCATATCACCAGAGAAAATCATCTTTGCTACAGGAAGAAAGGAATAAAGGAAAGAGAAAGAGAAGACCACAAAACAACCAGAAAACAAATAACAAAGTGACAGGAGTAAGTTCTGGCTTATCAATAATAACACTGACCATAAATAGACTAAACTGTCCAGTCAAAAGACACAGAGTGTCTGAATGGATTAGAAAACAAAACCCAATGATCTGTTGCTTACAAGAGTCACACCTCACCTATAAAGACACACATAGACATAAAATAAAGTGATGGCAAAAGGTATTCTATGCCAATGAAAGCAAATAAACAAAAAAAGTAAGAGTCACTATATTTATATCAGAGAAAACAGATTTCAAGATAAAAACTATGAGGGACAAAGAGGGTCACTATATAATGATAAAGGGCTCATTTCAGCAACGGGATATAACAATTGTAAATATATATACATCCAATAAAGGAGCATCTAGACATATATAAAAATATTATTAGAGCTAAAGATAGTTATAATTTCAATACAGTAATACCTGCAGACTTCAACACCACATTTTCAGCACTGGACAGATTTTCCAGACAGAAAATCAACAGAAACATCAGACTTAATGTGCACTATAGACAAAATGTATCTAAATGATATTTACAGAAAATTTCATCCAGGAGCTGTCGAATACACATTATTTTCCTCAGTATATGGATAATTCTAAAAAAAGTAGGCCATATGTTAGGTCACTAAAAAAATCTTAAAACATTCTAAAAAACCACAATACCAAACAGCTTCTCTGGACTAAATTTAATGAATGGACTAAAACTAGAAATTAATAACAAGAGAAAATTTGGAAGCAATATGTCCCTAAATGATCAGTGGGTTAATGGAGAAATTAAGAAGGAAATTGCAAATTTCTTGAAACAAATGATAATGATAACATAACATTACAAAATCTATGAGATACAGCAAAAGCAGTACTCAGAGCTTTATAAGTTTATAGCTGTAAGTGCCTATATCAAAAAGAGGAAAAACTTCAAATAAACAATCTAATAATGCATCTTAAATAACTAGAAGAGCAAGAGCAAACCAAACCCAAAATTAGTAGAAGAAAAGATATAATAAAGATCAGAACAGAAATAAAATTGAAATTAAAAAATTTACAAAATATCCATGAAACGAAAAGTTGATTTTCTGAAAAGTTAAAAAATTATTGACAAACATGTAGCCAGACTAACTAACAAAAAAGGAGAGATGATCTAAGTAAATAAAATCAGAGATGAAAAAGAAGACATTACAACTGATACTGCAGAAATTCAAAAGATTATTCATGGCTACTATGAGCAATTATATGCCAGTAAATTTGAAAATCAAGAAGAAATAGGTGAATTCCTAAATACATACAGCCTACCAAGATTGAACCAGGAAGAAATCCAAAACCTGAAGACACCAATCAAAAGTAACAATATCAATGCCATAATAGAACATATTTCAAAAATAAAATAAAATAAAACAAAAGCCCTAAACCTGAAGGCTTCACTGCTGAATTATACCAAACATTTATAGAAAAAAAATAATTCCAATCCTATTCACACTATTCAGAAATATATAGGAGGAGAAAATAATTCCAAACTCATTCTAAAAGGCCAATATTACCCTGATACGAAAACCAAAGACACATCAAAAAAAGAAAACTGCAGACCAATGATTTTTATGAAAATTGATGCAAAATTTCTCAACAGAATGCTAACAAATCAGATTCAACATTATATTAGAAAGGTCATTAATCAAAAGCAAATGAGATTTATACCTAGGATGTAAGGATGGTTCAACATATGCAAATCAATCAATGTGATATGTTATATCAATATAATAATAGATAAAACCATATGACCATTTCAATTTATGCTGAAAAATTGTTTCATAAAATTCAACATTCCTTCATGATAAAAACGCTGAAACAACCAGGTATATAAGGAACATACCACAACATAATAAAAGCCATACATGACAGACCCATAGTTAGTGTCATACTGAATGGGAAAAAACTGCAAGTTTTTCTCTACAATCTGAAACTCAACAAGGATACTGACTGTCACCACTGTTTTTCCATATAGTACTGGAAGTTCTAGCTAAAGCAATCAGACAAGAGAAGATATAAAGGCATCCAAATTGGAAAGGAAGAGGTCAAATTATCCTTGTTTGCTAACTATATGATCTTCTACTTGGAAAAACCCTAAAGACTCCACAATAAAACTATTAGAACTGATAAACAAATTCAGTAAAGTTGCATAATACAAAATCAACATACAAAAATTAAAAGCACATCTATGTGTCAGCAATGAGAAATGTGAAAAATAAATTTAAAAATTAATTGTATTTACAACAACCACACATAAAATTAAATACTTCAGAATTAGCTTAACCAAACAAGTGAAACATCTCTATAATAAAAACTACAAATCACTGAAGGAAATTGAAGAGGACACCAAAAATGTAAAAATATTTCATGTTTATGGATTGGAAGAATCAATATTGTTAGAATTTCTATGTTACCAAAATCTATCTACAAATTCAATGCAATTCCTATCAAAATATCAATGACATTCTTTACAGAAATAGAATAAACAGTACAAAAATTTGTATGGAATAACAAAAGTTCTAGAGTAGCTGAAGCTATCCTAAGCATAAAATACAAAACTAGATGGATTCACATTACCTAGCCTCAAATTATACTACAGAGCTATAGTAACCGAAATGGCATGGTACCTGGCATAGAAACAGACAAAAAAGACTAATAGAAAGGAATAGATAACTGAGAAGGTAATCCACAAAACTACAGTGAACTCATTTTGGACAAAGGTGACAATAACATACACTGGGGAAAAGACAGTCTCTTCAATAAATTGTGCTGGGAAAGCTTAATAGCCATATGCAAATGAATGAAACTAGACCTTTGTCTCTTGCCATTGGATTGTTTATAATTCAAATGACAAATGCTTGTGGGGATGGATATATCATTCTCTATGACATGCTTATTTCACATTGCATGCGTTTATCAAAACATCTCATGTACCTTATAAATGTACTATGTACCCCCAAAAATTATTTTAATTTTTTAACAAATTAAAAAAGCCTCTGATGCATTCTTCAGTCTGCCAATTAAATTTTTCAGCTCTAGAATTTCTGCTTGATTCTTTTAATTATTTCAATCTTTTTTTTAAACTTATCTGATAGAATTCTGAATTCTTTTACTATGTTATCTTCAAATTCTTTGGGTTTCCTCAACACAGCTATTTTGAATTCTCTGTCCGAAAGGTCATATATCTCTGTTTCTCCAGGATTAGTCCCTGGTGGCTTATTTATTTCATTTTGTGAGGTCGTGTTTTCCTGGATGGTGTTGGTGCTACTAGAGGTTCTTCAGTGTCTGGGCATTAAAAAATTAGATATTTATTGTAGTCTTCACTGTTTAAGGCTTGTTTATAACTGTCCTTATTGTAAAGGCTTTCCAGATATTTGAAAATACTTACATGTTGTGATCCAAGCTGTAACTAACTGCTTTAGGGGGAGCCCCAACTCAGTAATGCTGTAGTTCTTGCAGGTTTGTAGAGGTACCACCTTTGTGGACTCAAACAAGATCAGATTATATGGACTACCAGGCAGAGACTCATGTTCTTTGCCTCATTTTATCCCACAGAGTATCTCTCTGTTCTGGACCCCTGAAAGCTGGGGGTAGTGACACAAGCACCTCTGTGGCCACCATCACTATGACTGTGCTGGGTCAGACCTGAAGAAAGCACAGTGCTGAGTCTTGCCCAAGGTCTGCTGTAACCACTCCCTGGTTACTGCTTATGTTTCCAAGGCCCTGAGGATCTACAAGCAGCAAGTGGCAAAACCAGCCAGGTCTGTGTCTTTTACTTCATGGCAGCAGGTTCTCTCAGACCCCATTCAGTCGAGAGGTACCATCCAGTAGTAAGCCACTAGAGTCAAACAACTTAGAAAACTACCTGGTGTTCTATTGTACTGCGGCTGAGGTGGCAAAGAAACCACAGGATGCAGTTCTTCCTTCTCTTCCCTCCCCTTTTCAAAAGCAGAGGAGCCTCACCACATAGTCACTGCCATCAGAGTCCATGAAGAGTACTGCCAGACTACCACTGATGTTCCCTTAAGGCTCATGGCCTCTTATTTCAGTTTGTGGTGAATGCTGCCTGGCCTGGGACTCACTCTTTAGGACAATGGTATCCCCTCTGGCCCACGGCAGGTGCAGAAATAATGTCAAAGAGAGTCAAGTCCTGAAATCAGGTACCGCAAGTACCCACTTAGTGCTCTTCCCCTCTATGGCTGCGTTGGTACGTAAGATGCAAGATAAATTCCACTTTAGCTTTCCCTCTGTTTTTCTCAAGCAGGAGTTTTGCCCCATAACCACCACAGCTGGTAATGTGTTGAGTCTCACCTGAAGCCAGTACACCTCAAAGGCTCATGCAAGCCCATCGATGTAGTAGCTGGGTGTCGCTGTTTGTTATTCAGAGCCCAAGGGCTCTGCAGTTAGCAAGTGATGAATGATGCCAGGACTGGGAAGCTTTCCTTCAAAGCAACAGGTCCCCATATGGCCCAGTGTGTGTCTAGAAATGTCACCTGGAAGACAGAGCCTGGAACAGGGATCTTATGATTATGGCTAGTACCTTATCCTGCTGTGCCTGAACTGGTATCCAGGATGCAAGACACAGTCTTCCCTACTCTTCCCTCTTCTTTGCTTAGGCTAAAGGAAGGGGCCTCTTTTGGTGCCGTGAGCTATGCAGTCTGGGGTTAGGAGAGGGGAAAAGCCAGTACTCCCTTAGCTGTCCCAGCTGGTGTCTCAGAAGGTCTCATGCTCCCTCCAGGTCACTCTCTGTGGTCCCAGTTCACGATTGGGACTCACCTAAGATTTGAAATCCTTATGGCCTACAATGCCTTTCAAGTTAACTTAAAGATCGAGAGCACTTTAGCCTTTGGTGGCAAGGTTTGCAGGAACTCAAGTTCCCATCACTTGGATTAGGGTTCTCCTCTGGCTAAGGCTGGTTTAAATGCTCTCTCTGTGGGCAGGTATCAGCTGAGTTTGTCCTGGTTTTTCTTTCTGCTCTAACAGGACAGCACTGAGTTCATTACCTCAAAAATTGCTGTGCTGTCTTTCCCCCAGCACCCAGAGTCACTCTTTGCACCATGCCACCTGTGCAGTGGGTGGGGAAGGGCTGGCAATTGCAATTCAAGACTGTTTTTTGTGCCTCTTCAGAGCATCTTTCACTAATATGAAGTTAACATCTATGAAGTTAAGCACTATGAGTGCTTACCTGATTTTTGGTTCCGATGAAGGTGCTTTTTCTGTGTAGATAGTTTTTAAACTGATGCCCTTGCAGGGGAAACCGTCTTTAGAGCCTTTTATTCCACCATCTTGCTCCACCTCCTCTTCTTCCCTTTTTATTTTACACAGTTTAACTAAATATTTGTCAATTTCATTCACTATGGTCAAACACCAACTCTTCGTTTCATCAGTTTTTATACTGTTTTCTTATCCTCTATTTCATTTGTTTCCTCTCTAATCTTTACTATTTCTTTCAATCTGCCATCATTGGGCTTAATTTGTGGTTCTTTTCTAGCTCTTTGAAGTGTACTATTAGGTTGCTTATTTAAGAATACTTTTATTTTTTAATATAGTCATTCATTAATATAACTTCACTCTTGGTAATGCTTTTGTTGTACCCCAAACATGCGGGCATGGTGCATTTTAGTTTTTGCTTGTATTGAGAAATTTTCTGATTTTCCTTTTGCTTTCCCCTTTGACCTGATAGTTGTTCAAGCGTATGTTGCTTAATTTCCATGTATTTGATTCCTTTCTTGACTTCCTTTTGTTTTCAATTTCTACTCTTCTTCCACTGTGGTTAGAAAAGGTACATGGAATGATTTCAGTTTTCTTAAATTTGTTAAGACTTCTTTTGTAACCTAGCATGTTACCTATTGCAGAGAATACTTCATGCGCACTTGAAAAGAATGAAAGTTCTGCTCCTGTTGGATGGAATGTTTTATAAAGGTCTTTTAGATCCACTTGGTCTATAGTGTTGTTTAAGTCTTCTGTTTCCTTATTAATTTTCTTTGTGGATGGTTATCCATTACTAAAAGTTGAATATTGAAGCCTCCTACTGTTATTGTATTATTTTATTTTATTCCCTTGAGATCTGTCAATGTTTACTTTATGTATGGAGGTGCTTTGATCTGGGGTTGATATATATTTATGATTTTATATCTTCCTACTGTATTGACCTTTTATCATTATGTGATGACTTTGCCCATTGTAACAGTTTTTTATATAATTTGTTTTACTTGATACAAATATATCCCCTCTGCTCTTATTTGGTTACTATCTTCATGAAATGCGTTTCCATTTCTTCACTTTCAACCTATGTGTGTCCTTGAGTCTAAGGTGAGTCTCTTGTACAGCATATAATTTGGTCTTGTTTTTATCCATCCAGCCACTCGATATGTTTTGACTGGTTTAATACCTTCACATTTAATAAAATTATCAATAGATAAGGACTTATGATTGCCATATACTTCATCATTTTCTGGCCATTTTGTAGTTTTCTCATTCCTCTGTATTCTCTTGCTGTCTTTCTCTGAAGTCTATGATTTTTATGGTGATATGGTTAATATTTTTCTATTTATCTTTTATTTATCTACTATAAGTTTTAATTGTGCTTATCATGAGACTTGCATTGAAATTATTATTGTTATAACCATTCATTGTAAGCCGATAGCAATTTCATTTCAATCACGTTAAAAAACTCTACAGCTGGGCTGGGCGCGGTGCTCAAGCCTGTAATCCCAGCACTTTGGGAGGCCAAGACAGGTGGATCACCTGAGGTCAGGAGTTTGAGACCAGCCTGACCAATATGGAGAAACTCCATCTCTACTAAAAATACAAAAAATTAGCCGGGCTTGGTGGCGCATGCCTGTAATCCCAGCTACTCGGAAGGTTGAGGTAGGAGAACTAATTGAACCCGGGAGGCGGAGGTTGCAGTGAGTCCAGATCACACCATTGCACTCCAGCCTGGGCAACAAAAGTGAAACTCTGTCTAAAAACAAACAAACAAACAAAAACTCTACAGTTTTACTTCCTCCCCCACACACTATTACTATTAGAAGTTATTTGGTTTGTTTGTTTGTTTGTTTTTGAGATGGAGTCTCGTTCTGTTGCCCAGGCTGGAGCGGCACAATCTCGACTCACTGCAAGCTCCGCCTCTGGGGTTCACGCCATTCTCCTGCCTCAGCCTCCCGAGTACCTGGGACTACAGGTGCCCGCCACCAAGCCCAGCTAATTTTTTTGTATTTTTAGCAGAGACGGGGTTTCACGGTATTGCCAGGATGGTCTCGATCTGCTGACCTCATGATCCACCTGCCTTGGCCTCCTAAAGTGCTGGGATTACAGGCATGAGCCACCGCACTGAGCCAATTTGTTTTTATATTGTGTGTTCATTAACAAGTTTTTGTGGTTGTAATTTTCTGAATACTTTAAGAAATACTTTTATACCAGGGTTAAAAGTGATTTCTCTGCCGCCACTACAGTTTGTTTCTACATTTATTTTCATCAGTGAGATTTGTAGTTTCATATGCTTTTGTGTTGTTTAGCATTTATTCCACTGAGCTTCATGGTAAGGCAGGGCAGCTGGCTAAGCTCTCTGGTAGGATGAGGCTGTTTTCTGGGCTCTGTGGTTGGGAGGGGATGCTGGCTAAACTCCTTGGTTAGCAAGGCCTCTGGGTAGGCTTTCTGGTTGGCTAGAGCTGCTGGTTGGGCTCCACAGTCAGGCACTGACAGTTGTAGGGACTCCAAAGTTGGGACAGGTTAATGATGAGGTCTCTGTTTGGGCAACATAGCTGGCAGGGGGTGCAGAACTACCACTGGAATCTGTGTGCTGGTCACTGAGAGCTCCACGTCTTTTCTTTGTTCTTAGCTGTCCCCAGTGATCTAGCAGTGCCGATTTCCCCTGTGTTCTGCCTGAAGAAAAACAAAACTGGATCTCTTAAGTAGCCCCCTAAATTGTTGAAGTGAAGCATCTACCTTTACCTCTCTTTCCCACACTGGAGATCTCATGGGTCACAGGTGTCCTTCCCCCCATGGTGCTATACCGGTTTAAGGGAGAAGCAATGTGAACAAAGTGAAACCATTTATTTTAACCCTTTTAATCAAGTTTTCTCATTTTGTTATGCTTTATTAGGATACTGCAGCCTCACCTCTGTGTTTTAGAATTTATACAAAGGCATTTTCACTTGTGAATAGTTGCTAAATTGGTGTTTCTGTGAGGGGACAAGGACTGAGGACTTCCTTTTCCACTATCTTGCTGACATCACTCCTCTACTAATTTATTTCTTGTTTTACCTAACTCATCCCACAACCTAGATTATATTACTCATTTCTCTATAAACACAGCTTATTTGGTTTAGTGAATTTGCATATATAATACCTTCTGCCTAACACCTCTGTTTTTAATATTTCTCAAAATCAGATGAAACATTCATGTAATTTACCTATACAAAACCTTACCTCATGGCTCCATTTCATTTTGATTAATTTCTTAATCTGAATCTCCAAAGAAACTTGATGTTAAATTTCCATATTAATTTAAAATAATTATAATCTTTTCTACAGATAGTGTTTCCTAGATTATTTTGTGATTGTGGTGTCTGATTTGAAGGCTGGGATCATGTATTTCTACTGGGATATGTGGAATATGTATGTAGAGTTTCTAAAGTGTTAAGCAGAGATATTTTGAATGATGTCAGTTGCAGAAAATATTCATAAAATCAATTGTCTGTTAATGATAGGTTTAGTCATAAAAATAGAAAGAGAATTATATTATTATCTGAAATGATGATTGTATTATGGAAGTGAAGTTAATGAGTTGACTGAGAATGTTTCCAAGGCCAAAATTTGCGTGATTTGTAGGTTGTCTCACTACTGTCAATGAGCTACAGCATATATACGGGTATTTAAGATGCCACACACATAGGGCAGGGTCACCATTTAATACAAAGTAGCTCAAAGATAAATCAGCTATTGTATACTAAGTACCTACCACCACGTTTAAGGAACCTTACCCTGTGTCATGTAGGAAATAAAGCATATCAATGTCGCATATGACTTAGGTGAACTTATGAGAAAGGTATATTTGAACAGGAAACTAGCAATGAAAGAGATAACAAATGTCCTAAGTAGAACCTTAACTAATCTGCATCTTTGAAAATTGGATAGAATCTATGAACTATCCTATAATAAGAATGTAAACATTTTAGAGAATCCAAGAACTTTCTGAAACCCATGAATAAACCCTGTAGGTATTAAGAATTTCTGATAGAAGAAGAAGGAATACTCATTAAATATGGATCATGTAAGATCTGAGATAAGCTTTGAAAGATAAGTAGGATTTGAATAATCAGAGGAAAAGCTGTGGTTATTCAAATCATAGAGAATGATGTGAACAAAGGAAAAAAGGGAATAGTAAGCAGTCTTTTGTTCAACAATTTGGCTGGAATAGAAGGTCTCGTTTGGAAAATTGTAAGCAATGTGGGTGGTTAACTGAGGCTAGAGTATAGGTGGCCTTATAATATCAGAAAGTGAGATGACCAAAGAAGTGTTCACCTCTATCCAGAACTTACTCAAGTACTTTCCCTATCAATTTTACCAGTACTGTTTTTTCCCCAATTTTTCACTGTCATGTCAAATATGTAGCTCATGCCATAAACTTCAGGAACTAGAGAAGAACAATTCCAAATAGATTCAATTTTCTTATCTATTTCAAAAAAAGTTTATGGTCCACATTTTCAGCTTAAATTAAGTTCAGCTCCTGGAGATCAGTACCTGAGGCATTAAGCTTCTTCCCATAGCGTGTTACAAAAGATGTGTGCAATGATACACCCATTCACAGGGATGACTCTCAGAAGCAAAGCAAATTGCCCACAGTTTATACTCATATCAGAATTTATCTTTTGATTTACAATGTTTTGGGTTGATAATACTCACACTTTATTGTGTATGCATATGAACAGGTTGTTCTCTGTGTGAAATGATAGCTATAAATACGCTGAAGCACTATAATACCCAAAAATTGTAGTAATAGCTATTACATGATGTCAAATAACTATAATAGCAATAAGCTATTGTATTAATGGAGAGGAGAGGTTGGAGGGGAAACTTAGATCATCTAGGAAATCACTTTGATTTTGTTTCGGAAAACAGTCAGACACGGATGCATGTGGGATTAAACATTTTCCCACATTGTCTCATTTCACCCCCGCCCCAAACACACGTGATAGAAGTGAGATGATTTGAGGACTGAGATGAGTTAGTTTTTTGAGCTCTTTTCCACTGCTCTTTCAACAATAGCCTTCCTCCTTTGATTACCTCACTGCCAGCCCAGCCTCAGGCTTTCAAAGCCCTCGTGCAGCATCAAGACCACATTGCAGCACCCCTTTTTTCAACACCTCTCTCTCTACTGCAGACCGTATAACTCTATCTGCCTCCTGGCTGGCATTCGTATATCTTATAGACACCCCAAACGTAACTTATTTCTTCATCAAACTCTTTCTTCCCCATGACCCAATCTTGGTTGGTGAAAGCAGCAAGTTAAACAAGACAGAATTCTGTAAGGTTGGAAATCTTCTCCCTCATATCTCATATAAATTAAAAGTCTTAATGACGTAATGTGTCTCACATTTTTGCTTACCTTTCTATTTATGCCACCACTACCTTAGTTCAGGCCCATGTCACCTTATAATGGATAAGTTTTTTCTGCCATCTTTATTAGGTAAAACCCTTCTTGTATCTCAAGGCTCAGTTCAAATGCTCAATTTTCCAAAAATATTACTCTATTTCTATTTTTCATTAGCAGTCATTCCTTTGTAAGACTTTACAAATCATACATATCATATTTTGCCTTGTATTCTACTTGGACTACATCTCTATATTTAACTTACACTCTATTACAGGATCCGCAAGGGAGACAAGGACCAGATTCTAAACATATTTTTGGTGAAATACATTAAATTTTACTTGTGGCACGTATATAATTTTATAATATCGTGCTATAGTAATTTGTATATGTGATCTGTCCACAGTCAATTTTGAAAAGAACAATTTTGCTAAGATGAGGTTGAAAGGAGATAATGAATCTCATGCTAAGAAATACAGATTGTATGACAAAGGCAGTGGAAAATCATGACAAATTTTGAAGAAAGACGGTGGCATGATTTACATGTGTTTTAGAAAGATAGGTCTGATGGCAGGATGAAAGATGCAATAAAGTAGTAAACTTTGAAAACCAGGGATTAGTTGGGAGACTCATATGGTAGTCTAGTCTGGGGATTCAGGATAAATAGAGAACAGGATGCTGTAGTTTTTCTAACTTTGGGGGGAATGATAACATGCTAAAGAAAATAGAGGTATTCAAGTTAGACTAAATTTGTTTACATGTGTTCGTGCTATGAAAACATACATTGAATTTAGATTAGTTGATCATGGTGATATTTAGTAAGGATCATCAGATATATGAAGGCTACATTCATGCCATATTTCCACTGGGCTATGAAAACAAATAAATGAAGCAAAACTCTAACATGAGGGCTTAAGTTAAATTATTGCCTATTATTATTATTGAATTCTAGATTAATTTTGTCAGCCTGTAAGTTCTTTTATTTATTTATTTATTTATTTATTCATTTTTTATTATTATTATACTTTAAGTTCTAGGTTACATGTGCATAACGTGCAGGTTTGTTACATATGTATACTTGTGCCATGTTGGTGTGCTGCACCCATCAACTCGTCAGCACCCATCAACTCATCATTTACATCAGGTATAGCTCCCAATGCAATCCCTCCCCCCTCCCCCCTCCCCATGATAGGCCCCGGTGTGTGATGTTCCCCTTCCCGAGTCCAAGTGATCTCATTGTTCAGTTCCCACCTATGAGTGAGAACATGCGGTGTTTGGTTTTCCGTTCTTGTGATAGTTTGCTAAGAATGATGGTTTCCAGCTGCAGCCATAAAAAAGGATGAGTTTGTGTCCTTTGTAGGGACATGGATGCAGCCTGTAAGTTCTTTAAAGAATGCTGGTATATTATTGAAAGTTAAATTTCTCCTAAATTTTGTAGTTTAGATTCAAGCACAGCTTTCCTTCTTAAAATATATCTATCTGCTTGGAAATTTTAGTAACTTGGAAGGCTGTCTGCACGTGCATATGCACACACTGACACACACATACATCCTCTCAAACATCTGTTACTGATGGCTCTCATTCTATCATTATTTTTCTTTCAATATTCATCCTCTGTCCAGATGCAAATACCATTGAGAGTAATAAAGCAAGCTGAGGGCAGGTTAATACAGGAAGCAGTGAAGGAAACGTAGAGTCTGAGTATCGTGTATAGGAAGAATGGGAAGATTTAAATTTGAGAGTATATGCGTAACAGAACAGCATGAAAGAAAGGGACCCCATATCAATTGATTTTCAAAAGGCAAAGTTCGAGAAGGCATCAAAAATAAGAATTACCTATGTCAAAATTCTCACTCAAACTACATTTGGTTAGAACTTCATCCACCTGAAAAGACTGTAATGACCAAAGATCATATCCATATTTGTTACTAATGAAAAAAGTAAGTCTCTTTCCCTTCTCTGGGAGCTCAGACAAATATTCTGCCACCAAATAGGAAAGACAGACTCACATATCCAGAGCATAAATAAGACTTACCATTATTTATGGTATAATTTATATTTATTTGTTGTCAGTGAAGACCTTATAAATTCTGTAATGAAAAAAAATGAGACTTTGGCTACTTACTGGCAGTGAATTTTATAAGCAAGTTTTTTGGGCTGACATGCATGACTAGAATTATGATAGGGTATTCTTTTGTTAAGACCCTAATGATTCTGGATCTAATTTCCACTGAGAAAATGCACATCACTTTATAGTCAACAACTGAGCTCTACTTAGTGCTACAAAATAATTTTTTAAAAAACTATTTGCAAACTATATTTGAGAAATTATTTACTTTCTGGGGGGTGAATTACAACTTGTAATAATGGTAGAAGTGAAAAGAGCAAACTTCAGGGGTGCCAATTCTGTGTATTTCAGAACTAGTATATAGGAAAAATTAAAATATAAAAAAAGTTTACTATCTTATCAAACTATTGAATAGAATTCATTTGTAATGTACTCAGACTATACAAGCAGAAATGTGACTCCTATATATTAGGAACTACGTGATCAAAGAATAGTCTGGAAACATTTTACATCAATTCCAATCAGTAAAATATTTTAATCATGCAGCCACAATACGTGTATATATTTTTTAATACAACTGTGAAAAATACCTGTTTAAACATTTAAGAAGAATTACATTAAATGAGATAATTAGTTTGAATGTGTTCATAGTTTTGACGACTCCATACATTTATTAGTAAATATGTCAAGGTGTAATATGCACTTAAGGTAAAGTTTATTGTTAGCAATCATTGATATAAATTCATACTTCAAATTATCTTTATAATTTAGAATTTTCGGCTGAATTCCTGTTATATCTGATCGGATAACCATTTTTTCCTTAACCGTCTAATGTGAAATAGCAAGAGCATTTTCAACTTTATTCTTCTATTATTTGTTTGCCTTTGCATTATTAGTATCATTTTCAATCTGCTGTTTTTTGCATAATACACACACACACACACACACACGTACACAGTCAATTTTCATTATTTGCAGCAGTTATGTTCTAAAAGTCACTATGAGCACTGAATTTGCAAATGCTGAAGCATAGCTCCTAGGTAAACCTCCTAGGGGTAGGTTCCAGCAAGCTTCTGGTCATGATATTTCCATCAACTATTCAATACACAGTCCTTATATAGGTATGCTTCTGTGTAAAGATACCTTATTTAATATCTATTGTTGACTTACGAACATTAAATCTATGACCAACAGGACAATAAATCATGCCTGAAGTAAGCTTATCTAACACATGCATTTTTCTGTAAGGCACATCATAGTCTTCTTGTGCTTAGCAAAACTAGACAGTACTTCCGCACTATGCTTGGAGGCCATTTTAAACAGCAAAAATACTAATAAAAAGCACAAAAGTACAATAGATTTGACAATAAACAGACTGCAAAAAGGCAATCAATTACAGTATGAAAACCAAAACAACAGTGCAGAACATAGCCTTGTTTGACCTCTGCTGGAGATATCAGCCTACACATCAGAAGACTCAATTATTTTCCTGCTCTGTGCATGTTTGCAAATGACCTTAAAAGCACTGTGAATATTGGTTTTGGTGTTACAAATACATTATAGCCAGTAGGTAAATATGAAATTCCCTAATGATGGGTATCAACTGTTTATACACACATGCATATATAAACACACACATATATGTACACACACATAATATATGTGTATATACCTACACAAACACTAAAGATACAATTATGCACATACTACATTTTGTATTTTACATGTTGCTGAACAGGTTTTCACCACAAAGGCATTGGGATGCTGTAATATTGTTACAGAGACACCAGAAGTTAAAGTGCCTAGATAATGTTAATTTATCTGACCTTACTTGTATGAAACGCAGAAAGTTAAAACAGCATTTTCTGGGATAAAATAAATGTGTTTTGTCAAAACAAAAATAAATCTGTTTCTCTATTGAATGGTTAGGTTTATTTTGTATTCATGTTTACCATTTCTTTTAATGAAATTTTATTTTGTAATATACAACATTGCTTGATTTAGTAAATTAGCATGTTTGGAAAGGTCACTGGAATCCAAGAATCTTGCTGTAAATAAATGAACTTTATTGTCCTACACATCCAAGCATTCCATCTTTACATAGCCTTTATGCCGCTCAGAATCCATTTTCATTTGCAGTGTTAAATGCAGAGGTGAAAATTATTTGTTACTACAGTCTCTAAGAGGAAGAAGAAGGGAAGACATGCTGGATGGGAAGGTGGAAACGTAAAGTTTTCCTTAAGTTGTAATGATCTTGGAAAAAGCAGCTCGTTTGAGAGAGAATTTGGAACAGACAGAAAATGACACATGTGAAGACAAGTTGACTCAAGCTTGAGAGACTGTAGTTTAAATTCATCAAGATAGGAAAGGATAGCTCAAAGTGCTGAGGTGGAGAGCAAATAGGTTGACTCGTGGTGAGAGCAAATGCAACTGAGAACCCAGTTTAGATCATAATTCTAAACGAACAATTTCTCAAGCAGTAAAAGAGCCCACAAAGGCTGGACATGTTTGATATTTAGGTCATTCCCATGGCTGAATTCTGATTTCACCGACAATTTCTTTGGGCTTTGTCACAATTTTGGGATACTTTTTGAAAAAACATTTTAATATTGCGCTTATGAAAAAGTTGGTTTTGAGGGGGGAAAGGGCTTTTTTTCAATCTTTTACGTTTAGCAAACTTATTACCATGAACTGCAAGTGAATTTTGCCACAATTAAATTAATCTTAATCAAGTTTAAGTGAAACTATACTTTCTAGTTGATGTTTGAAAATAGAAATAGATATACAAAGATTACTAATTACTTAATTAGTGAGGGATTTAAAGTTTGGTATCTGGTAACCAGAAGGTAATGTATATGTGTTTGTGTGTGTGTCTGTGTATTTCTTATTACAATTTATGATTTTAGAAGTTTAAATATATGGTTCATTGTATTAATTAATCAATGCATTTTCCCACGTGAAGACTCCTGACGTTTCATATTTCTTATTCAGTCTTACCAAATTTGATTTTGAAGACAATAGAGTAATATAAGAAAGAGCACAAACTTTGCAGCCACATAGGCCTGGTGCTTTGCTTCTCAATTCCTCCATTTCAATATGTAAACTCTAGGTCATTTAATTAACTATTGATAATTGGGTTTGTCAACTATGAGAGTGAAGGTAACAATACCTAATTTGAAAGATTATGCTGAAGATTAAATAATATATGTAAATTACTTGGTATATGTAATGTAGTGAGAAAGTTCCAGTTCTCTTCCTAAAGAATGTTCCAGGCTGGGCTCAGCAGCTTAGGCTTGTAATCCCAGCACTTTGGGAGGCCGCGGTGGGTGGATCACCTAAGGTCGGGAGTTCAAGACCAGCCTGGCCAACATGGTGAAACCCCATCTTTACTGAAAATACAAAAATTAGCTGGGGGAGTGGCGGGCACCTGTAATCCCAGCTACTCGGGAGGCTAAGGCAGGAGAATCACTTGAACATGGGAGGTGGAGGTCGCAGTGAGCGGAAATCCAGCCTGCTGGGTGACAGAGCAAGACTCGGTCTCAAAAAAAAAAAAAAAAAAAAAAAAAAAGAAAGAAAGAAAAGAAAAAAAAAAAAGAATGATCTTCCACCTATGGCCTCACCTAGGGGAACTTGGAGCATATGCAGCACAATTTCTGGATTCTTAAAAAGGTAAAAGTAACATTGTATACATAGCCAGCAGTCTGAAATATTCGAATCAAAGCTTTAAATAACAGTTTCTGAAAACCTCATGCAACTTTCTCAGTAACATTTCATTTTTACTCTCTATCAATACACTATGCTCTCTGGGGCTTCCTAACTCAAGATAAAAGATACTGTTCATTATCTTTCCACTAACACTAGATAATAGATATTTGCAGAAAGAGAAACGTTTCAAATTTGGAATGAAAGAGTAACCTTGGGCATGAATCTTTTTTTTTTCTTTTGAAGTGTCTGACATACTCTTCATTTGAGATGCCTGTGACTGAAATAACTTTCAAATTGTCTGTGATTACATTTCTTTTGTTCTCTGAAGCTTACAAAATGATACTACACATTTAGTCAAATAATCCATTTCCTGTATGCAATTTTTCAGGATATTGAGGGCAATGTTGTAAACAGGTGCCAAATTTTCATGGGATTTGCCTTATTTGAAATGATTCTTATCATTTTTGTTGCTATTGTATCACTTGTGTTTATTTTCTTCCCCACTTCCCCCTCCAGCTGACAGAGTCGAATCTCGCTCTGTCACCCAGGCTGGAGTGCAGTGGCGCCATCTCTGCTCAACGCAACCTCCGCCCCACGGGTTCAAGGGGTTCTCCTGCCTCAGCCTCCTGAGTAGCTGGGATTACAGGCACCCGCCACCATACCTAGCTAATTTTTGTATTTTTAGTAGAGACGGGGTTTCACGGTGTTGGCCAGGCTGGTCTGGAACACCTGACCTTGTGCTCTGCCCGCCTTGGACTCCCAAAGTGCTGGGATTACAGGTGTGAGGCACCAAGCCCGACCTATGTTTCTTTTCTAAAAGGTCATGTACTATAAAATGCACCTATTTAAAGTGTATGATTTAAAGGTTTTCAGTATATTCAGAGATATATAGAATCACCTCCTCTGGAGATAGTCAATATATGTGGAGCTCACTCTGCCTATGCTTAGTAGATGGCATAAAATGTTAAAGATCCAACAGTGTTGCTCTAGAAATACGAGCACATATAAAAAGTCTGTTTTTGCTAACTCTCTCTTATTTTCTATATATTTTCTGTTTTCATGATATAGAAAGCTGTTCCTTCCTACCATAGCCAGTTTTTCCAGGGATAGTCTTCTATTCTCTGCATTCTGTATCATCTTCATTCTGTTTGCTTTTCTAATACCTTACTTTTACTCCCTCTGTAGCATCTGCCAGATGGCTGGATTGTCAGACTGAACTTCTGTTTTAAGGTCTTTTGACTTCTTGGTTTGCTTTATACACATTGCCAAATAAAACTTTCCATTAGGCTTTCTTTTGTTTCATATGTTAGTGACTCATATAGTGAAGTAAAATTACCAGCTCAATTTACACTGGGTAATCAAGAGCTGTCTGATCGTAGAAATTTACATCATAGTTAACTTGAATGTGATTCCTACCCATGACCTAGAGAAGCGACAGGCTCAGGAACCCACCGCCAAGTCTCTGAGCTATGTATTGACCTATATACTAGCAATGGTTGCAGAATTGTTTCAGATAATTCTATACTTATTTCTGAGCAGCCTATTATTTACTATTAAGTCAGTGATTCTAACATTTTGAGAGTTATCATATCTTTAATTCCCCAATGTTCTCTGCCTCCTCCTATGACTTGGTATACAATATATGTGTTATTTTTAGGCGAAAGGAAATGTAAATTCACTTTATTTTGAGAACTTCAAGATATTCCTTGAGAAAAATCAGAAGAAATCTAGGATTGATTCAAATCCAATTGTGTGTGTCTGGGGATGGGGTGGGGAGAGGAAATACAGTTTGAAATAGTTTTTGCAATTGAAAGTAATGACAAAAACTGCAATTACTTTTGCACTAACCTAATACCTTTGCAAATGATAGGTACTGAATAGTGGTTTGGAAATATATAATATTTTATATAATATGGATTTTAAATTTTTTTGCCTTTCTATAAAAAGTACAAATTAGGTTACATTACCATTTCCTAGACAAAATAAAAGGTTTTTTTTTTTTTTTTTTCCATAAAACAGTTTCTCTTCCAACTATACACCATTATACTTGAATGGTGTTTGTTCAGGGTTTGGTGATGCCTCAAAAATAAGTATAAACACATACAATATAACTACATCTTGTTTTTATAATGACAGAAGGAAATTTTAAACTAAATATTGTTCTATTACGGGAAAATTGATTCAAACTTTGTAATGGGAAATAAAATGCAACTAAGGAATAAAGCATGATACAATGAAAACAATGGTGAGAATAATATCTTATTTTTAAATGGCACACTCCCTAGAATAAGACAGTAAACAAAATATGTTCCACCTTTGAACTATTTCTAGGCCAAATAGAGAAATATAAATAAATAGGGAATGATCTGTACAGAACCCTAAATATAGTATTACTTCTGGGAAGTTATTGCGAAATAATCAAAATAAAATAGTTATTGTATGTGCAGATATCCAAAAGGCATTGTTATATTTGTCAATATATATATTCATTGTTTTCCTTGTCTTCATGCAAATGTTAGTATTGCTTTTGTTTTCACAAAAACATGTATTACTCTAATATGATAACTTTTTTGAAAAGGCTCCATCTCTTACATATGTGATGATTTGATACAGACTTTTTAGAGCCATTAAAAAAAAAAATGTCAATAATGAAGACGTTTCAGGTAATCAAGTGCACTTCCCAGAAACAATGTTTTAGAAAACATTGAAAGGCTATAGCTCCAGATAATTTGGAGTATAGATAATCATGGAAGATACTTTCTAAAAACTCTGGTGATGATGATGGAGGGAGGATGAGAGTAGCATTGAAACGTACCATTGTGGAACATTTTACAAAGAAACCCAACGCTAGAATACATACTGCTAGTGAAAGTGTCCTGAGTGGCCGGGCGCGGTGGCTCAAGCCTGTAATGCCAGCACTTTGGGAGGCCGAGACGGGCGGATCACAAGGTCAGGAGATCGAGACCATCCTGGCTAACACAGTGAAACCCCGTCTCTACTAAAAAATACAAAAATCTAGCCGGGCGAGGTGGCGGACGCCTGTAGTCCCAGCTACTCGGGAGGCTGAGGCAGGAGAATGGCGTAAACCCGGGAGGCGGAGCTTGCAGTGAGCTGAGATCCGGCCACTGCACTCCAGCCTGGGCGACAGAGCAAGACTCCGTCTCAAAAAAAAAAAAAAAAAAAAAAAAAAAAAAAAAAGAAAGTGTCCTGAGTAACATGTGCCCATCTCTCTCCTCCACCCCATTTATGTCAAATAGGAAAAAAAAAGTTGGCTCAGTTCAATATTCTCTAATTCATCACAACTCCACCTATGTCGGCACAGTCTGTTAATATGAAGAGAGTTTGTTTTGGAATGATAAAAGGCCCTACATCTTTTCTTATTAGCAGTAAAAATGTGTATATATCTGTTCATGTCCACCAGTCTGAAATATTAGAATCAAAGCTAATGGTACCTCAGAAAATGCACCACTCCAGGCCATGTTCTCTCTCCTTAGAAATATAAATCTAAGTACAGATATGATATTGTACATTTAGCCCATGTTTTATGAGGAAAAATATATGAACGTATTTAATATTCTACCCATGATGCTTGTTCCTATACACCATTAGAAGATACGGAAAGCTAAGACATATTGGCAATTTTACATCAGTAAGAAGATAATGAGTAACAGGGAAGCATTAATTGTAATAAATAAAGCCATAGCCCTTTTAAGGAAAGCTGGGGTTGAATTTGCATGACAAGCAAATGTTTTCAACCTATAAAATAGAGTGAATTTTTCCTAGTTGGATATTTTTAAATGTATTGTCAAACCTCTTACCCAGTATTTTGTAATAAAGAGACATTACACAAAATCTGGCTGGGCGCGGTGGCTCACGCCTGTAATCCCAGTACTTTGGGAGGCTGAGTTGGGCAGATTGCCTGAGATCAGGAGTTCGAGACTAGCCTGGCCAGCATGGCGAAACCCTGTCTCTACTAAAAATACAAAAATTAGCTGGGCGTGGTGGCACATGCCTGTAGTCCCAACTGCTCTGGGGGCTGGGGCAGGGGAACCTCTTGAATACAGGAGGTGGAGGTTGCAGTGAGCCGAGACTGTGCCACTGCACTGCAGCCTGGGTGACAGAGTGAGACTCTGTCTCCTAAATAAATAAATAAATAGACATTGGCCGGGCGCGGCGGCTCAAGCCTGTAATCCCAGCACTTTGGGAGGCCGAGACGGGCGGATCACAAGGTCAGGAGATTGAGACCATCCTGGCTAACATGGTGAAACCCCGTCTCTACTAAAAAAAATTTTAAAAACTAGCCGGGCGAGGTGGCAGGCGCCTGTAGTCCCAGCTACTCGGGAGGCTGAGGCAGGAGAATGGCGTGAACCCGGGAGGCGGAGCTTGCAGTGAGCCGAGATTGTGCCACTGCACTCCAGCCTGGGTGACAGAGCAAGACTCCGTCTCAAAAAAAAAAAAAAAAAAAAGACATTACACAAAATCCAGACTTTGCCTATCCAAGGATACGTGAATTGAATAAGGTTTATAATGATAGGGTTAATTTCCAACACATATCTTTATATAGGACTCTGTACCACAAACAAACAAAAAAACACATTCTGCTACCTTGTTGTTAGGGAGCCAAGCCTGAATAATTACACCAATGAAATATTTTAGCCACATGTGTAAAGACTTGTCCTAAACCAGTATAACTTTTACAAAATGCTTACTTAATAACTTCATATACCCAATATTTGCAAGAAACAAGGTGAAATAATAGTATTGTTTAATTTATGCTGAGAATAGATTATAGAAGCAAAAATTTTAAAAACCTATTACCCATTGAAAGTAGATGTTTAAAAACTGTGACTTTGTTGCCTTGAATGATGTCAATAAAAGACATTCTTACATACCGATATTTCTTTATGTGAATGATCCTTCATATTTTTCCATCCAGCATAACTAATAGCTCTCTACCACATAATTTTTTTTTCAAGATTTAAGGTGCTGTTGTGTTTGTGACCTATGAATCCTGCTTATAAATTTTAAAGTATATTTCATGGCTGGTGTATCTATGAAATAAAAGATGTATACAGTATTTGTTGTATATATTTCAAAACCAATTGGTAAAATACATTTATATACCACATTATATAGAAATAAAATATTTTGCAAGAAATAAATGAGTGTAATAATTTCCAGTTATACTTATTATATATTAATATTTTTTACTTGAACCTAAATTTAAATAAAAAATAATAATACCAGCTCTTTATGTGATCCAGGAATTCTCAGCCTCGGCATTATTGCTATTTGGTGCTAGGGCTGTTGGGGGGACTGGTTTGTGCATTTTAGGGTATTTGGAAGCATACCTGACCTCAGGCTGGTATGACCTTTAGAGGTGAGAAACTAGGTCAATATGGCCGATGGCAGTGTATTAGACCTGGTGTTATCATCCCAACTTACTCACTCAACAAATAATGATGGATTGTTTACTAACCATGTGACATTTTGATGAATTTTCGTGGTACAATGATGAACAAATGAACTAAGGTCCCTGTTTGCATAAAGTGGAGGATAACAGATAATTATAACATTACATAGTAATAGTTCCTGCTGAGTGCTATGAAGAAACATTACCACGTGTAAAAGGAGTATAATACTTTCCCCTGTCTGGTGTATGATGCTATGAACAGTGTCCCTAAAGAAGTGACACTGAGGTAGAGAACTGAAAAATTGGTAAGCATTAGACAGCAGATGGATAGAACTTATTTTTGCCTTTAAAGAATGTATTCCTATTGATAGTATACTTTTCCTGGATCACTTAATATGCATGACCATGCAGTTTTTAATTTAGTGGGAAACTCAATTACTTTTCTTTGCACATTTCGTATTATGCCTTTGGGAGAGGTTAACTTCTGAAACCAAGGTGAACACAAGCCAATGATCAATTATTTACTCATTAAGCAAACAGGGACTTTGGGGTTGTTTCTAGGATCATAACTTCTCTAATGTTCATTCAGCAATTAAGTTTTAAGAATGTATTTTTTTAAAAAATAGAGATGGGGTTTTGCCATGTTGGTCAGGCTGGTCTTGAACACCTGACCTCAAGCAATCCACCCTCCTATGCTTCCAAAAGTGCTGGGATCACAGGCATGAGCCACTGTACACAGCCAAGAATGCATTTGTTTATTTCTTGGCCACATACTTGGTCAATTAAAAAAAGTAGAAATTTGATGAAATCTATATAACCCTTTTGGATATAGCCACATTCCTTTAGAAATGATACTTTTGATGAATTTATATTGTCTAATTGCTTCACTGTTATTGGGAATTAAGTATGGTTTTACCACAGAAGTACAATAAAGGTTGGGGTTGGCAAATATGCTGTTACTGCTATGATACTTGTGCTTACTCAGAATCCATTATTAATGTGTTATTATCATTTCAACACCAATCCCACTTAGAAAACACTAAGTATTTTACCAAATACATGGCCACAGATCAAAACTATTGAAAAGATTGCCAACTTGTCTGCATATGTCGTGACGTATATACTATTTTATTATTGAAGTTATACATTCACATTTCAAAAATTCAATCAACATAAATGGGCATAAAGTCATAAGTAAAAGTCTTCTTCCACTTATATACAGAACTACATTATTTTACGGACACACCTAATTTTATTGTGCTTCACTTTACTGTGCTTTACAGAGAGTGCATTCTTTTATAATTAGCGGGTTTGTGGCAACCTTGCATCAAGCAATATAACAGCACCATTTTTCCAACAGCGTTTCTCACTTCAAGTCTCTATCTCACATTTTGATCATTTTCACAATATTTCAAACTGTTTCATTATTATTATAGCTGTTATGGTGATCTGCAATCAGTGATCTTTGATATCACTGCTGTAATTGTTTGTGGGGAACATGACTTCACCTATATAAGACGGACAAGTTAATTAATAAATGTTTTGGGTGTTCTGACTGTCCCACAGAACAGCTGTTTCACTGTCTTTTCCTTTCTCTGTTCCCTGAGACATAACAAGATTAAAATTTGGGAAATTAAGAAACCTACAGTGGTCTCTAAGTATTCAAGTTACAGGAAGAGTCACACATCTCTCACTTTAAATGAGAAGCCAAAAGTAATTAAACTTACGAAGAGGGAATGTCGAAACCAAGATAGGTGAAAAGCTAGTCCTATTGTGCCAAATAGCCAAATTGTGAATGCAAATGAAAAGTTCTTAAATGAAATTTAAAGTGCTAATCTGATGAACACATGAATGATAACAAAGTGAAACAGCTTTATTGTTGATCTGGAGAAAGTTTTAGTGGTCTGGACAGATGTTCATATCAGCCAGAAGATTCTCGAAGCCACAGCGTAATCCAGAGCAAGGTTCTAATTCTCTTCAATTCTGTGAAGGGAGAGGTTAAAAAGCTGCAGAAGATAAGTTCGAATCTAGCAGAGTTTGGTGCATAAGGTTTAAGAAAATAAGTTGTCTGCACAACATAAAAATGCAAGATGAAACAGCATGTGCTGATGTGGAAACTGCAGCAAGTTATCCCAAATGTCTTCCTAAGATAATTGATAAAGTTGGCTACACTAAACAACTGATTTTCCACGTTGATGCAACACTCTTATTTTGGAAGAAGATGCCAACTAGGACTTTCATAGCTGGAGAGAAGAAGTCAGTGCCTGGACTGAAAGCTTCAAAAGACATACTGATTATCTTGTTAGGGGCGAAAGCATTTGGTGATTTGAATTTGTAGCCAATGCTCATTTATGCTTCTGAAAATCTTAAGGCTCTTAAGAAATATGCTAATTTACTCTGCTTGTACTCTATGTATGGAACAATGAAGCCTGAATAACAACACATCCATTATATCATGGTTTACTGAATTTTTTAAGCCCATTTTTGAACCCTACTGTTTAGAAACAACATTCCTTTCAAAATATTACTGCTCATTAATAATGGACCTGGTCAACCAAGAGCTCTGATAGGAAGTGCAAGGAGATTAATGTTATTTTCATGCCTGCTAACACAACATCCATTCTACAGCTCTTGGTTAAAGGAAGAATTTGAACTTCTGAGTCTTATTATTTGAGAAATACATTTTGTAAACTTGTGACATGGAGGTTTGTTGTACAGATTATTTCATCACACAGGTATTAAACCTAGTACCCATTAGTTATTCAAACATGCACATGTACCCATGAACTTAAAAGTTGAAAAATATATTTTGTAAGGCTATAGCTGCCACAGATCTTGATTCCTCTGATGGATCTGGGCAAAGTAAATAGAAAGCCTTCTAGAAAGCATTCACCATTCTAGATGCCATTAAGAACATTCATGATTCATGAGAGGAGGTCAAAATATCAACATTAACGTGAGTTTGGTGGAAGTTGATTTCAACCCTCATGGATGACTTCAAGATCTCAGTGGAGGAAGTCACTGCAAATGTGGTGCAAATAACAAGAAAACTAGAATTAGAAGAGGATCCTGAAAATGTGACTGACTTGCGGAAATCTCACGATGAAATTGAATGTAGAAGGAGTTGCTTCTTAGCGATGAGCATACAATTTCTTTTTTGGGGATGGAATCTACAGCTGTTGAAGATGCTGTGAACATTGTTGAAATGACAACAAAGGATTGAGAATATCACGTAAACTTAGTTGATAAAGCAGCAACAGTTTGAGAGGATTTATTTCAATTTTGAAATAAACTTTATTGTGAGTAAAATACTATCAAAAAACACATGCTACAGAGAAATCTTTCATGAAAGGAAGAGTCAATTGATGTGGCAAACTTCCTTATTGTCTCATTTTAAGAAAATTATCACAGCCATCCCAACCTTTAGAACCACTGTTCTGATCATTCAGCTAGTGTCAACTTTGAGGCAAGACTCTTCACAAGCAAAATGATTACAATTCACTGAAGGCTGCAATGATCATTAGCATTTTAACAAAAAAATACTTTTAGTTGAGGTATTTAGATATAATGCTACTGCACACGATAGTGTACAGTTTAAACATAACTGTATAAAGATATACTACAGTGTAGCGTAAACATAATTTTTATATGCAGTGGGAAACCAAAAAATAATTGTGTGGCTTGCTTTGTTGGGATATTTACTTTATTGCAGTGATTAAGAACCGGAGGTATAGTATTTCTGAGGTATGGGTGTACACTAATAAGTAATGAAACTTTTTTGTGACCAAAAGAACCACAATTACACAAATTATTAGAGGATGAATGCTTGTCTTCCTTCAAAATTATCATGTTGAATCCCCAACTCCAAATGTAATAGTATTATGAAGTGGGTTTTCTGGGTGGCTATTAGATGAGGTCCTGGGGATAGAGTCCATAATATGTGATTAGTGTCCTTGTATGGAGATGAAACGAAAGCTATCTGTATCTCTGCCTCTGCCCTGTGAAGACATAGTAAGAAGGCAGCCCTCTGCCATCCAGGAAAAGACAGATCGCCAAGAACCTGGCTGTGGTGGCACCTCGATTATGGATTTCTTGAACTCCAGAACTGTGAGAAATAAATGTCTGTTGTTTAATCCAGTAAGTCTGTGATATTTTGTCATAGCAGCCTAAGAAGACTACGGCATGAATCTTATAATTTCTTAGATGTATATGAGCAATAGAGTGTTTTGAAAAGTTGCGAGAATCATATTACACTTTATAAAGATTAATAAAAAGCACCATAATCAACTAGTGAGTAGTGCCAAGAATAGATACGAATAATACAATTTTCCCGGTATTCTTTGGCATGTATATACATAAACTCAGTAAAGATTATTTGAATTATGAAAAATTTTAAATTACTAGAAAGAGAAATATGGCTTTAGAGAGTAAAGCTTAAGGAAAAAAATACATTTCAAAGCTTTAGAAATCTCTATAAAGTACGTGATTTTTGTGTAGTCACTATTGAAGAAAGTGATCTCATTTTTCTAAAAGAATCAACTTCATTCACTACATAAGTATAATTTTTATAAGCTCCTTGGTGATTCATGAGGAATTTTAGTTTTTTTTTTTTTAATATGATCCTAAAAATAAGATTCAATATTCCTCTGGTAATGTGCCACAATTTTGTTTTCACTTTCTTTTTTTTTTTTTCTTGTTTCTCCTCAACTTGCCTATAAAACATTTTATATGCTTACATTTTTAATACTTATGATAAGTAATTTTTGAGTTGTAAACACAACTCTATTACCTCTTTTTTTTTCAACTTTATTTTAGTTTCAGGGGATACATGTGCAGGTTTTTGACATGGGTAAATTGCATGTAACTGAGATTTGGTGTATGAATGATTCTGCCACACAGTTAGTGAGTATAGCACCCAATAGGTAGTGTTTCAACTCTCCCTGCAAACACTCCCTTCTCTAGTAGTCCCCAGCATCTACTGTTCCCATCTTTATGTCCATGTGTGTAGCCAATATTTCACTGCCACTTATAAGTGAGAATATGTGGCATTTGGTTTTCTATTTCTGCATTAATACACTTAGGATAATGGCCTCCTGCTGCAATCATGCAATCATGTTGCTACAAGGGCATAATTTTGTTCCTTTTTATGGCTGTGTAGTATTCCATTATGTTTATATATCACATGTCTTTATCCAGTTCACCATTGATGGGAATCTAGGCTGATTCCGTGTCTTTGCTATTGTGAATAAAGCTGTGATGAACATACAAGTGCATGTACCTTTTTGGTGGAATGATTTCTTTTCCTTTGGATATTGATATGGTTTGGCTCTGTGTCCCCACCCAAGTTTCATGTCAAGTTATAATCCCTATGTGTCCGGGCATGGGCCTGGTGAAAGGTGATTGAATCACAGGGGCAGACTTCCCTCTTGATGTTCTCATGATAGGGTTCTCATGAGATTTGGTTGTTTGAATGTGTGCAAAGCTTCACCCTTCACTTTCTCTCTCTCCTGTCACCATGTGAAGAAGTTGCTTGCTTCCCCTTCGCCCGTCCTCCATGATTGTAAGTTTCCTGAGGCCTCCAGTCATGCTTCCTGTACAACCTGCAGAAGTGTGAGTCAATTAAATCTCTTTTCTTCATAAATTACCCAGTCTCAGGTAGTTCTCTATAACAGTGAAATAACAGACTAATGCAGGTGTATTCCCAGTAATGAGATTTCTGGATTAAATGACAGTTCTGTTTTGGCTCTTTGAGGAACTACCACACTGCTTTCCACAATGGTTGAATGAATTTGCAATCCCACCAACAGTGTATTCCTTTTTCTCTGTAACCTCACCAGCATGTTATTTTTTGACTCTTTAGTAATAGCTTTTCTGACTGTTGTGAAGCAGTATCTCATTTTGGTTTTGTTTTGCATTTCTCTAATGATTAGTAATGTTGAGCATTTTAAAAATGTATTTGTTGGCAGCATGTATGTTTTCTTTTGAGAAGTGTCTGCTCATGTTCTTCACCTACTTTTAATGAGTTTTTTTTTTGCTTGTTGAATTGTTTAAGTTCTTTAGAGATTCTAAATATTACTAATTTGTTGGCTGCATGATTTGCAAATATTTTCTCCCAGTCTGTAGGTTGTCTGTTTTCTTTGTTGATAGTTTCTTTTGCTATGCAAAAGCTTTTCAATTTAATTAGGTTTAACTTGTCAATTTTTGTTTTGGTTACAAATGCTTTTGGAGATTTAATCATAAATTATTTACCAAAGCTGATGTCTAGAATCATATTTCCTAGGTTTTCTTCTAGAAGTTTTATAGTTTCAGGACTTACATTTAAGCTGTTAATCCACCTTGAGTTATTTTTTTTTTCATATGTCGACCTCTTTCTTGTGTTTGCTCTTTTAATTGAAGTAATTTTATAGGAATCAAGTTTATAAAATTTATGATCAGAAATAGGCCAGAACTGGTTAAATGAGAATAAGATTTAGATGAAAGAAAGTTATACTATATGACTAAGCTTTTGTAAATGTTTACATGTGAAATATCTACTGAAACAAAGGTGCCACTTAAGTGAATAACACCAAAGTCTGTTTTATGGGATTATCTTTTTTCTAGTTATTTAAATTCAGTTACTCTTGTCCTCATTCTATCTTTGGTATGAGACACCAAATCATTTACTTTCTGTGTCAGTGTTATGGGCTTAATTGTACCCCTCCACAACAATTTAGTATGTTAAAGCCCCGATTCTCGGTACCTCAACCTCAGAATGTGACTATATTTGAAGATAGTCCTTTAAAAAGGTGTTTCAGTTAAAGGAAGCCATTAGGATGGGTCCTAATACAATCTGAATGGTCTTTATTTGCACACAAAGAAGGATACCAGGGAGGCCAGTGCACAGAAAAATGTTATGAGAGAACACAGCAAAAGGGCAGGTATCTGCAAGCCCAGGAGAGATCTGGGGAGAAAACAACCCAGCTGACAACTGGATCTTGGAATTCCAGCATCCAGCCTGTGAGAAAATAAATTATATTGCTTAAGCTACCCAGTCTGTGGTATTTTGTCATGGCAGCCCTAATGAACTGATATACCTAGTGTCTCTCAGGGAATTAATTTACAGCTCAGCAAACAACTTACAACGTTAGGTATCTTTATTCTTGAAATCCCTTGGCCTTTTCCACCACTGAAGATTTTTCACTGCCCATTTCTTTCAGTATTGAGTTGCACCCTGTTTTTATCTACCTGATCTTGTTTTTCATATCATCTCTTCTCTCCATTTTTCTGGCACCTAATTTCCATTCTCTCGGGCTCTCCCTAGGAATTTAGAACACTCCTCAATTCACCGTACAAAACAATTTAGCTTTCTAATTTCCTATTCTTTTTTTTCCTCTCTTTATGAGGTCTGCCTCAGGACTAAAAGCCATTTAAGTTATTCTAGTAAACCAAAAATAAAGGCTTTCAGATTACACTCTGTCAAAAGAAAATCCTCATCTCAAACAGCATTCAAACAATTATGCAATTATACCATATGATGAGTGCTATGAAAAAACATTAAAGCGTAAGAATAGAGAATTAGGTGATCCACTAGAAAACAGGTGGCCTCTTTTCTAATGGCATATTTTAGAAGGTTTCCTTGAGGAAGTGATTTTAAGCTGAAACCTGAAGAATATGTAATATTTAGCCAAGTGAAAAAATTGGCAATAGAATTTTCCAAGAAGAAGAAATCAAATATTTGAAAACTATAAGGCAAAAAGGAATTTTGTTTATTTAGTGGATTGAAAGCAGATTGGCTGAAATTCAGTGAGTTAAAGGTTGAGTCAACCAAGGTGATGGTAAAGAGTAGGTGGGCTATCTTTCAAGTGGGGGATCCGAGAGTGCATATTACTTGCCTTTTCTGAAGATTATTAAAATCAATATCAAAATTTCTGTCTTTAATGATATTCCTATGAAAGATAAAAGGAGTATTTTGAAATATTCCTTGCTGTTTGAGTTGCACTATGGGTACATTTCTATGTTTGGTTCTGAAATGTATGAGCCACATCACAAAGAACTCTGTAGACCATAGTAATTCTTAAAAAATTTATCCTAGGTGCAATGAAAAGCCTTTGAAGGATGATGAATAACGTCTGATATTTCAGTTATCATCGTTTCCATTTCTTTATCAAGGAATCCTTTGCCTCTGGACAAACTCCAATCTGTCATGTTTTTAGAAATGTGCTCAAGTGTGGTACACAGACTACCACAGACTATATTCTCTATTCTTCAAATTCCTATTAATTCACCCAAGATCACATTGGCTAATTTTGCAGTTGCATTCAACTATGATGCAAGGAACCATAGAAATTTAGAATTGCAAGGAAGTACTGAAATAATTTAATCCAGTCAGCTCTGTTTGGGGATGAGGAAACTGAAACTCAAGGAATGAATGTATAATACAATCTTGAAGTAATTTTAATACTAACTTTTATAAAACATCTCACTGTATTTTGTACTTGTTCAATTAGAAGTATATATTAAATGTCTTCTTGACAGATATGGCAATTTTTTTCCAGTGAAATAAGAGAGTTTTGCATATTAATATTTTTTTTTTTTTTTTTTTTTTTGAGACGGAGTCTCACGCTGTTGCCCAGGCTGGAGTGCAGTGGCGCGATCTCGGCTCACTGCAAGCTCCGCCTCCCGGGTTCCCGCCATTCTCCTGCCTCAGCCTCCTGAGTACCTGGGACTACAGGCGCCCGCCACCGCGCCCGGCTAATTTTTTTTTTTTTTTTTTTGTATTTTTAGTAGAGACGGGGTTTCACTGTGGTCTCGATCTCCTGACCTTGTGATCCGCCCGCCTCGGCCTCCCAAAGTGCTGGGATTACAGGCTTGAGCCACCGCGCCCGGCCGAGAGTTTTGCATATTAAACAGGTTAAACAATGTGTTTGACTATCCTCTCAGCTTCAATGCATATGTGTGTGGTCATCATGGCTCCCAATCCAGTCATTCACAAAAACTATAAAACAAGACAGGACGAAAGTAAGCCCCTGGACACACTATAAGATAGGTTCTTCTAATGGAACATTGATAGTTTCATTATTTGTGTATCATTATCCCAGCAATTACAAATACTTAGCTGTCTTATTGACTTGCCCATGCATGATATAAGGCCAAATAGACTAATATTATCACTGTCCTCCATAAGATAGTGCCTTCGGCCGGGCGCGGTGGCTCAAGCCTGTAATCCCAGCACTTTGGGAGGCCGAGACGGGCGGATCACTAGGTCAGGAGATCGAGACCATCCTGGCGAACACGGTGAAACCCCGTCTCTACTAAAAAATACAAAAAACTAGCCGGGCGAGGCGGCGGGCGCCTGTAGTCCCAGCTACTCGGGAGGCTGAGGCAGGAGAATGGCTTAAACCCGGGAGGCGGAGCTTGCAGTGAGCTGAGATCCGGCCACTGCACTCCAGCCCGGGCGACAGAGCCAGACTCCGTCTCAAAAAAAAAAAAAAAAAAAGATAGTGCCTTCATTTAAATGTGCTTGCACATGCTGTTCTCTTAGCTTGAAGGTAACTTCATCTGTTTAGAATTCCTTTGTCCTCCAATGACCAGTTTTGCCTTTTCCACATAGGTGTAGCAGAACACTTCAATCCCCACTGACGTCTTTTTTAAGGGAAGTACATCTCCTTTTCCATTTCTAGACTACATTGTACTACTCAATACATATTTGAATTCTGTCTTTTGTCTTTCTCTCATTGTTTTGTGTGTGTTCTGTTTCACTATTATCATGACAATGAGTTAATGGGGTTTGTGTTTCAAATTATTATCTCACAAGTTTTACATATATATATATATATCTGTGTGTGTGTATATAAATTAATTTATGATGAGTCAGACCCAGGTAAATATTAAGTGATATAATTTTGAGATTTAAAAACGTGGACCCTGGCTGGGTTTAAATTCTGCCTCTTCTACTTACCACTTGTACGAACTTAGGCGTGATTATGCTCTCTATGGATTAATTTTTTCATCTGCAAAAAGAAAACAAAAAAAACACTAACCTCAAAGATGTATTTTAATTGATGATGTAGTATGTTTATTTTAAAGAAATTTTTATATGGTTGAATTTAGACCTATTATTTTTTATCATTTGTTTATTTGTTCTTTTTTCTATTTGTTTTTTTTTCTTCTGTTGCATCATTCTTCCCTTCTTTGAGATCAATTGAACTTTTTTGAAATTAAATTCATCTATTAGCTTTTTAATTAATTATATATTCTTTTCATCATTTTGTTAGTGGTTTCTTTTGGTATTAGAAAATACACCCTTACATTTATTTTTACCACATAGTGTTAATATTGTCACTTCAAGTAAATTGTAAGAATCTTGCAACTATCTACATTTACCAATCTCATCATTTATATTTGTCACATGTATTACCACCGCATATATTACAAATCCTACAATAGAATATCATATGTAGTTTTGCTTTAACCAGCCATATTTTTTTTTGATGAATCAAAGATGTCAAAAATGTTTATTATTTATCACTAAAAATTTTTTTTAAAAATCACTGGCAATTAAATTGAAACAATGTTTTGTCATGAATTCAAATTTTAGTTGTAGAAGGAACTTTTTCTGATCTTTAATATTGACAGTATAATTGTGGGGCACACTAAAGAACATCGGGTTTTGTTAGCATTGTTTATTTGACTCTTTTTTTCCCCCCTAGATTTTATTTTATTTTATTTTATTATTTATTTTTTTTTTTTATTATACTTTAAGTTCTAGGGTACATGTGCATAACGTGCAGGTTTGTTACATATGTATACTTGTGCCATCTTGCTGTGCTGCACCCATCAACTCGTCAGCACCCATCAACTCGTCATTTACATCAGATATAATTCCCGATGCAATCCTTCCCCCCTCCCCCCTCCCCGTGATAGGCCCCGGTGTGTGATGTTCCCCTTCCCGAGTCCAAGTGATCTCACTGTTCAGTTCCCACCTATGAGTGAGAACATGTGGTGTTTGGTTTTCTGTTCTTCTGATAGTTTGCTGAGGATGATGGTTTCCAGCTGCATCCATGTCCTTACAAAGGACACAAACTCATCCTTTTTTATGGCTGCATAGTATTCCATGGTGTATATGTGCCACATTTTCTTCATCCAGTCTGTCACTGATGGACATTTGGGTTGATTCCAAGTCTTTGCTATTGTGAATAGTGCCGCAATAAACATACATGTGCATGTGTCTTCATAGCAGCATGATTTATAATCCTTTGGGTATATAACCAGTAATGGGATGGCTGGGTCATATGGTACTTCTAGTTCTAGATCCTTGAGGAATCGCCATACTGTTTTCCATAATGGTTGAACTAGTTTACAATCCCACCAACAGTGTGAAAGTGTTCCTATTTCTCCACATCCTCTCCAGCACCTGTTGTTTCCTGACTTTTTAATGATCGCCATTCTAACTGGTGTGAGATGATATCTCATTGTGGTTTTGATTTGCATTTCTCTGATGGCCAGTGATGATGAGCATTTTTTCATGTATCTGTTGGCTGTATGAATGTCCTCTTTTGAGAAATGTCTATTCATATCCTTTGCCCACTTTTTGATGGGGTTGTTTGTTTTTTTCTTGTAAATTTGTTTGAGTTCTTTGTAGGTTCTGGATATTAGCCCTTTGTCAGATGAGTAGATTGCAAAAATTTTCTCCCATTCTGTAGGTTGCCTGTTCACTCTGATGGTAGTTTCTTTTGCTGTGCAGAAGCTTTTAATATTAAATTTATATTTAAATTTACATTGACCTACACATGTACCATTTTGAGTACACTTCATTCATTCCTGAAGATTTCATTTCCTATCTGGTACCATTTTCCTTTAGCCTGAAAACATCCTTTGGCAGTCATACTAATAGGACAGTTTTATTTGCGATGAATTATCTTTCTTTTTGTTTGTCTGGAAATGTATGTATTTACTCTTCATTCTGATAGGATATTTTCTCTGGATATAGGCTTCTGTGTTGAAATATTTTCTCATTCAGCATTCTAAACATGTTTTTCCACTGTCTTTGGTTCTTCATTTATTTCCTAGTATAAAGTCACTGGTCAAAATTTCTGTCTGTCTCTCTCTGTCTCTCTCCTCTCTCTCTCTCTCTCTCTCACACACACACACACACACACACACACACACACACACACATCTGTTTTCAGCAATTTAATTACGATATGCCAAACTGTGATTGCCATTGTACGTATTCTGCTCAGATTTTGCTAAGATTGTTGAATTTGTAATTTTAAGTCTTTCATCAAATTATATAATTTTTTGGCTATTTTTTCTTCAAATATTTTTGTTGACCCTTTAATTGTCATTTATCATTCCTAGATTTAAAAATACATATGTATTAGACATTTTCATATTGTCACACAGATCAATTTTTTTTAACAAATTCTTTTTTCTCTCTGTTATTCAGATTGGATAGTTTATCAGTTTCTATCTTCAAATTTTCTTACTATTTCCTCTGTTATACCTTTCTATTGCTAAGCCTATCCAGGGAATTTTTTATTTCAGATATTGTATTTTTTCAGCTCTAGAATTTCCGTTAGGTTCTTTTAAATGACTTATTTCTCTGCTGATATCTTCCGTGTTTTTTACATCTCTGAACATAGTTACAATACCAGCTTTAAAATTCTTATCTGCTAATTCGAATATCTGGTATATGTCGGGGTTAATACTCATGGGTTGCATTTTCTCTTAAGTCACATTTTTACATGTCTAGAAATTGAAATTTATCTTGGACATTTTGATTATACATCTCCATAGGTTTTGGATTGCGTTATCATTTTTCAAAGAGTATTGATTTTTCCCCGTGTGCTTTAGTAGTCAGTTATATTGGTTGAAATCAAGCTTTAAACAGTCTCACTTTCAGAGGTACACAGCTTCAGTCTTTGTTCAATTCCTTTAGTCATAGCTGAGCTGCTAAAACCAACACCATACATACGTAGTTAAGCCAAAACTTTGGTTGAATTCATGTTAAAAATTAATGAAATCATCCTTGTGCCTCTATTGTTGGAATTTTCTAATTTCTTGTCCATCTTATATGGTTAACCTGAATCCTATTCTCCAATTCTTGAAGACAGTAAGACTACAGGCTTATATCCAAGTAGTAGCTGGCTCACGTATATGCAATATGTCCTGTCCTCTAGCTTAAAGCCATAACAAAGAAAATTTTCACTCAATGATGTTGCCATTCTCACCTTCCATGTGTAAAGTTTTCTCCAGTATTTTCCTGATTTTTGTCACTCTTCAGTGACTTCAAGTACTTTTTAAAATATTTTGTCCAGGGTTTACAGTTATTACCTACAGAAGTATTGGTTCAACTGAAGCTAGTCCACTATTATTAGAAGTAGGATCACCCCATAGACTACATGATGTAATTCTTGTATAGTGTTTTAGAAACTGCTGTTCATAGTGTCAGATTTCAAAACATGAACCTATTATTATTAAATGTGAAATAAATCTAGGTACTGCCTGCTTTCTCCAGTAACACTTCTGTGTCTGCCTAGCTCTTGGGTATAGGTCATGCTTCCAACACGAGAGTTGACAGTCTAACAACAAAAAGTACCATATATAACTGATCCAAAATGATGATTTTTCACTAAAATTTAGCAATATTCTTTCAAGATTTTATTTTATCACATTTAAGCAGGCTAGTAGAACAATTCAGCAATATATATATAATTCAGTTTATAGATACTTTGCAAAAAAAATGATTATTGCAGTGCTTAGTTGAGTGGTATTTCCTAAGTGATTTACCTGTTCAAACAAACCTTAATGGTTGTTCTACACAATGGTGATATATCATTAATTTTGTGAATTAAACATTTTATTTTGTTTATTTGCATGCAGTTGTAATAAATAATATAGAGAGATCTTTCATATCATTTATCCAGTTTTCTGATACCTTGCAAAACTATAATACATATTGCATCTAAGATGATGGCATGGATGCAGACAAAACACAGAAGAGTTTCTAACCCCATTGGAACCCCTATTACATCCAAATACACCCCACTCTTATTCCTAACTTCTGGAAACCACTAATCTGCACTCTGTTTCTCTCTCTCTCTCTCTCTCTCTGTGTGTGTGTGTGTGTGTGTGTATGTGTGTGGTGTATATATATATATGCATATATATATGTATGTGTGCATATATATTACACACACATACACACACACAGAGAGAGAGAGAGAGAAAGAGAGAGAGAGAGATGGAGTCCTGCTCTTTGTCACCTAGGCTGAAGTGCAGTGGCACGATCTCATCTCACTGCAACCTCTGCCTCCTGGGTTCGGGCAATTCTCCTGTTTCAGTCTCCCGAGTAGCTGAGATTACAGGTGTGCACCACCATGCCAAACTAATTTTTGTATTTTAAGTAGAGACAGGTTTTCACCATGTTGTCCAGGCTGGTCTTGAGCTCCTGACCTCAAGGGATCCACCTGCCTTGGCCTCCCAAATTGCTGAGATTATAGGCATAAGCCACCACGCTTGACCGTTTATATAATTTAGTATTTTTTAAAAAAATTTCAACTTTTGGGAGAACATATTCATTAAAATGCATCTCACAAAGACCTATTTTCTAGAATCTACAGGGAACTTAAGTCAAAAAGCAGAAGACAACCCCATTAAAAATGGGCAAAATACATGAATTTTGTCTTTTCGGTAACGGTATATAGATAGAATCACGTAATATGTAACCTCTTGAAAAAGTTCTTTCTCTCTCAGCACAATTTCTTTGAGGTTCACTCAAGTTGTTCTGTGTATTGACAGTTCACTATTTTTATTGCTGAGTGATAATACATGGTATGGATATATGACAGTTTGTTTAACCACTCTCCTGTTGAAGTACATCTGTGTTGTTTCTACTTTTTGGTAATTACAAATAAAGCTGCTAGGAATATTTATGTATAGGTTTTTGTATTAAAATAAGTTTTAATTTCTGTGGGGAAAAATGTAAAGTGCAATGCCAGGTAATGTGGTGGTCACACATTTAGTTGTATAAGAAAATGTAGGCCAGGCGTGGTGGCTCACGCCTGTAATCCCACCACTTTGGGAGGCCAAGGTGGGCAGATCACTAGGTCAGGAGCTCAAGATGAGCCAGTTCAAGACTAGCCTGGCCAACATGGTGAAACCCTGTCTCTACTAAAAATACAAAAATTAGCTGTGCGTGGTGGCACATGCCTGTAATCCCAGCTACTCAGGGGGAGCCGAGACAGGAGAATCGTTTAAACCCAGGAGGCAGACGTTGCAGTGAACTGACATTCTACCACTCCACTCCAGCCTGGGTGATGGAGCAAGACTCCATCTTAGGAGAAAAAACAAAAAACAAACAAAAATCTGTCAAACCGGTTTCCAGAAAGGCTATATACCATTTTACATTGTCACCAGATATGGGTGATCTGCTTTTACGACATTCTCTTCAACACTTGGTGTTGTTACTATTTCTTATTGAAGCCATTTTGATAAGGGTGTAGTCATCTCATTGTGATTGAAATTTGTATTTGCTCAGTGGCTTCTGATGCTGAACATCTTTTCACGTGCTTATTTGGCATTTTAAAATTAATTTTGGTGAAATATCTCTTGGTGTCTTTTGTCCATTTTTAATTGGATTGTTTAGTCTAATGTTGTTGAGTTCTTTAAGTAGTCTAGATCTTAGTCTTTCCTTGGATATGTGGTTTGCAAATATTCTGACTTTAGCTTGTCCTTTCATCCCTTTTATAGATTCTTTTACCCAAGCAAAGTTTTAAATTTTGACCAAGTCCAATTCATCAAATTTTCATTTGATGGATTGTGCTTTTGATGTCAAGTCTACAAACCCTTTGTTTGTAGACTGTTATTAACAAAACCTGTTATTCTATTCTATTTGTTTGTAGACTTTGTTACTGTAGATGTTCTGTTATTTCTAAGATTTTCTGTTATTTCTAATAGTCATATTTCTGCATTTTATATTTAAGTCTGTGATGCATTCTGAGTTACTATGTGTATAAAGTGTGTGACTTAGGTCAACGCTTATTTTTCTGACTATGGATGTACATTTGCTCTGGTACTATTTGTTGAAAGGACTATCTCTTTTCTATTAAACTGCTTTTGCAACTTTGTCAAATATCAGTCAAGCATGTACATGTGGGCCTACTTTCGGGTTCTTTATTTTGTTTCACTGATCTATTTGTCTCTCTCTCTCTCTCTGCTAACATTACATAGTCTTGATTAATCTAGTTATATAAAAGGCCCTACTGTTAGGTATCAGGTAGATTTCTCCAACCATATTCTTAGTTTTCAAGATTGTTTTTGGTATTTTAGGGCCTATGCCTTTCCTTATAAATTACAGAAGAAGCTTGTCTATGTATACAACAATTTTTGCAGGAGTTGATGAGAATTTCATTAAATTTGTGTATCAAATACCTGTGTGTGTGTATATATATATACATATATATATGCTCCTAAATATATATACTCCAAATATGTATAATCTTAATATGAATGTCTTAAATATGTATATAAATTATATATAGGCAAATATTTACTAAATATATACATGTATACACATACATACTCATATATATCAATTTGTGCTGCTTAATGTTGCTGTGCAGTAAATCTTAACATTTTACCCTCATATCTCAGTGTGCAGCCTTCTTCTCTTTCTCAGTTTTAACATTTTTCTGTACCACATACACGAGGCTATCATAAAGGATAATACCTTCCATAGTATTCTTTTTGTACACACTCTCTTGTGACTAAACAAATTAGTCTACTTAGTGTTATGATTTTTATATTTAGATTCATGTTATTTATTTCTAGTTCATTTATTTTATTTTTGAGTAATATTTTATTGTAGAATTATATCAAAACCTGTTTTTCTATTCTCATATTGATAAAAATCTCTTTTTTGTTCTGGTTTCATTTTATTACAAACAATTCTACAATTAATATTTTGTAAAGTCTTCTCATGCGTCTATATGAGTTTTTCGTGGTCTTACATTTAGGAGTGGAAATCTTGACCATTGGGCATGTGCATCTGCAACTTTATTAGATGTTGCCAAAATTATTTATTGATGTAAACTCCCACTTTCAGTGAGAGTAAATCTCTGTTACATAACTTTACATCCTAGCCAATATGAATATCTTAAGGTACTTTAATTTGTGCCAGCTTGATGAATACAAAATTATATTTGTTAATTTCATTTGCATTATTTCATTATGTGTGATTCTGAGCATGTTTTCACATGTTTATTGGACAATTAGTTTTTCTCTTCTGTGGATTGTCTGTTAACATTCATTACCCATTTACACATGGTTTGTTGGCTAAATGTAATATATTTTTTGCCAAGAATTTGCAAATAGCGCAAATTTTCTATGCCAAAAGCTATGTGTGAGCGTGTGTGTGTATACAGAGAGAGAGAGAGAGCAGTTTTGTGAGAATAAAGTTAACATGTTAATACAAAGTTCGATGCAATTTTTTGTAAAACTTTGTTTTCTAATGTAAAATTATCTAAGCACTGATTGCAGTTTGAAAAAGCAGAAACAAAAGGTACTTTTCTCATATTTTGGACTGTAAGAGATCAGCATTTTTTTTTCCTCCTTAGACAGTACAAATAGTGTACTTTTCTACATTTCCTTGTTACTTTGTTTTGATCTTTCTGAACTTGCAGTCATGCTTATGAGCTTACTTAGAAGAGATAAATATGTCATTTATATAAACTATTAACTCTAGGAGGAACCTTTTATTCACCTTTTTAAATGAGAGAACTGTAACTCTCTTTAGCTGTTATAACTCATAACCACCCTTCCAATGATCCTACTAGTTAAAATACCCTTAGTTAGCAATTTACTCAGTATTGAAGACTATGAATTTTCTTGGTTTTTTGGAACAATCCATGAGACATAAGCGCATATCCAAAGTACTACTTTCAACAATAAAAGTCCTCTTAAATAATAATTTAACAATAATAAATTGTATTTTTATACTACTTACTTCTAGATGGCTATACATACCTTATATGTTAAGTTGCCTTTCTTCACAACATCTTACCATCTAGAGAAAAGGCATATTGTTCTGTACTTTTCTATAAAAGGAAAACCTGAGGCACAAAATGATTTTTTATAATTTTTCTCACACAAGAAGTCGGTAAGAAAACTGAGAATAAGATCAGTGCCAAGATTTCCCTCTAGAAAACCATGTGGCTTTCAATTTACATTGTTATTTATTCCAGAAATGTTCATGAAGCCAGATCCCATGGTAGACATAGTCTATTCTTTTCAAATAGAATTCTACTTAGAGCATCTCACCTGTAAGCTATAAGTGTTTCATTCAACTCATCATTTCAAATTCACCCAACTGACTGAACAGACCACCTCCTGGCCAAGGGGACCCCAGAGTAACCTTACAAATTGAATGCTTGGCCATGATGGGATGGGGGTCAGGTGCATATGTTGAACCAAACTTGTATCTCAGCAATGAAGCCTACTTGATTGTGGTTGATTAGCTTTTTCATGTGCTGATTGACTAGGTTTTCCAGTAGAAAATGTATTTAGTTATGGTGGCTAACATTAAAAGATATTTTTAACTTCATGTAATTCAAGACCAGTGACCATGTCTATATTTACGATCAACTTTACACTGCTGAGGGCCAAGATAATTTTTAAAAACTCTTTTTAGGGTCAAATCTTGATCCTTAGAACACTAAAACCAGTTCTGTTTAATTGAAAGACAGAGAAAGTTAAAGTGAAGGTAATCGGTTTGTGGAATGACTGATATTATATTTTCTTGTAAACTGCTGCTACAGCATAAAGACAGAGAGAAAGATTTCTTTATAAAGTAAGATCTTGTAGGACGCTAGAGATTTGGAACCGAAACATTAATGAAAGTATGGCTTAAAACAAAGATTTAAAAATTACCTACACAGAGATCACCACTGAAATTTGGGAGCAAATAAACTTTATATGATAGTTAATATAAAGAAGTAAAAGCAGTGAGACAAGGCTGAAACCTGAAGTCTGCACGTATGTATGTTTCTAGGTTTAGAGGAGAGAAAGATGGATATCAAGACACAGACGGAAGAAAAAGAGAGCATATTATTAAGGACCAAGAGAAGACTGTTCCAGAAAAGATGGGGTGGTCAAGAGTACAAAAGGTAAGCTCTTGTGAGCAAGAACAATGTAATCAAATTTGCATCTTCAGAGTTCAGAGCCCAGCACATAGTAGGCACTCAATAAGCCTTTGTTGGATGGATTAATGAATGAATGAGTAAAAAAAAAAAAAAAAAAATCAAGGAAATGAAAAATTAGAAGAAATAATTCTATTCAACTAAGATCACATGTTGGCTACTTTAAAACACTATTTCTTAAAATGTCTGTGGACCACTTTCAAAGGGTGCCCTAAAGTGATTATTGAACAAATGGGTTTCTGGACCCTACCTTAAAACTGCTAATCAGAATCTGCCCATTTAATAAGTAAAAAATATAAAGTGATAGCTCACTAAACTTTGAGAACAGTTGCACTAGAGTGGATGGTTTCAATATAAAAATGGGGATAGCCGTTATGTTCCATAGGAAAGGAGGAGGGAATAAATGAGGAAGGTTTGTATAATGCTACTGCAGAATGCTCTTAATTAAATATGGAATGGAGTAAAAATGGGATTAAAATCAAGTGATAATCTTTCAAACTTAAGTTAGCTTTCAGGAATTGTCTTCAAACATTTTGCTCCACACATCCTCTACAAAACGTTTTGAAAAATTATGTAGAGTCTGATACAATATGAAGCTCACATTTGAAATATTACATCATAATTTTAAAGTGTCAAAAGATGCACTCTCTACCATACTTTAAACGTTAGTATTTCAAAATAAATTTTTAAATTACTTTTTCAAATATATTCAATGGAATCTAAAAATTGTAGTGACTTGATACCCTTGTCATTCAATAATACATGACATGTTTTTCTTTAGCAGCAGAAATTTCAAATAGTTTCTTTTCTCCTCGAATCCACATTTTCATTTCAGTTTCCTAAGATAATTATTTCGTAACATATTTTTACTTGAAAGTATTTTGTTGATTACCTTATAGTATTTTTACAACAAAAATAATACATGAATTTTAGTTTTTAAATTTTTTGACTCTAAATAGAATTTTTATTGAGGAAGAATAAGACAGGAGTCAGCATCAGTTAATTTATTTTTGTTTGTTTTTACAGACATGAGTGCTGAAAATGTTTGTTTACCTAAATAAGTGGATGTAAATGGAAGGAGTTTTATTATAGCAATGTTTTTTTCATTATTTGATCTCTTTTTGCTGAGGTGACTTGAGCCATGAGTCAACATTAATGCTTTTTACATAGTTCAAAATTTTGTAGTGATTTTTGATGCGGTGATTTAGGACAGACTTGTTTTAAGAGTTGTGCGCTTAGCATACAACCTTTCAAAATTATATATTACTATTATTTTGACTATTTTAGTGCTGGATAATGCATCTCATGCCAAGTGAAATAGTTCCACTTAAGCACATGAAAAGGTTGTTAATGTGTAGCTTTTAATACACAGATGTCTGGCTATGTAATTTTTCTTTGTGTTGTATAATCAGATAATTATGGGAAAGAAATAAAACAAAGTATTCCCAAGTAATTTTCAATAATGTTAACCACTATAGTGTCCTAGTAGCTGACGAACTTAATTTGCTATGCAGGGTTTTGCTAAAATACAATATCGAAAAGCTCATGGCTTTTAAATTGCCCTAAATATTCAACTGGTTTGTAGGCTTATTCCCCCACCTGTATAATCAATCAGTAATTATTTAGATGGTATTTTAGTCCCATAGCTATTTTGCATTTTTCTTTTATTTTACAATTCTGGCGTTCATTGATAAAGTAAATTTATATGATAATAATTTATATGGGCCGGGCGCAGTGGCTCACGCCTGTAATCCCAGCACTTTGGGAGGCCGACGTGGGTGGATCACGAGGTCAGGAGGTCGAGACCATCCTGGCTAACACGGTGAAACCTCATCTCTACTAAAAAATACAAAAAAATTAGCCGGGTGTGGTGGCAGGCGCCTGTAGTCCCAGCTACTCGGGAGGCTGAGGCAGGAGAATGGCCTGAACCTGGGAGGCGGAGCTTGCAGTGAGCCGAGATCGCGCCACTGCAGTCCAGCCTGGGCGACAGAGCGAGACTCCGTCTCAAAAAAAAAAAAAAAATTTATATGATAATAATTGTGATGGTTAGTACTGAGTGTCAATTTGATTGGATTGAAGGATGCAAAGTATTGATCCTGGATGTGTCTGTGAGGATGTTGCCAAAAGAGATTAACATTTGAGTCAGTGGACTGGGGAAGGCAGACCCACCTTTAGTCTGGTGGCACAATCTAATCAGCTGCCAGCAAATATAAAGCAGGCAGAAAAACGTGAAAAGGCGAAAAGGTGAGATTGGCCTAGACTTGCAGCCTACATCTTTTTCCCATGCTGGATGCTTCCTGGCCTCAAACATCGGACTCCAAGTTCTTCAGTTTTGAGACACACACTGGCTGTCTTTGCTCCTCAAGCTTGCAGACAGCGCATTCTTGGACCTTGTGATCATGTAAGTTCATACTTAATTAACTTCTATATTTATATATTTGGAATATATATATATTCCATTATATATATAACTAATATATACAATAATATGCAATCAATATATATTATTATATATTATATTGTATATTATTATGTACAATTGATTATACATATAGTATATATATATATCCCATTAGTTCTGTTACTCTAGGGAACCCTGACTAATACAAGAATTTCACTTAGAATTTGTTATGCATTAAATCTGCATAGATCAAATATGACCAGGTGCAAAGTAGATAGTAAGGCAAAGGGAAGGAAATTATTAATAAGACATGGTTCCTTTCCTTACAGACGTTTTCCTCATTTCTGTTTGAATATGCTTAAATCTTTCTTTTGTAATCAGAAATGTAAAAGGAGTCTTCATGTTTCATAAAAATACTATTCTTTTTGTTTTTTTCTAGGAGACCTAAAACTTTCTTAGTCATTCTATGATTCCTTGTTTAAGATCCAGGAAAATGACCATATTCAGCACACAGTGAAAAAGCACATTCTTGGTAAATTCTTACAGAACATTGTGCTATCAAAGTTTAGATTCTGACAGATATTAGTTCATCTTCATCTTATGGTAAGAGGTACGCAGGCAAATTCCCAATTATATCTAAATCATAAAAAGCTCAAAGAACATGTTAGAAAAATAAGGTTATAGACTCCTGATATATGAAAATATATTATTTACAGTTACTTAGATGGATAATTTAGTACTTCATCTTGCTCCTACCACATGTTGTTTACATTTCTGTTACAACATTTTATTTATTCTGCCTGATATTTACAGTTTGTTTCCTCTACATGTACACACACGTGCACACGCATGCGTGCGCGCGCACACACACACACACACAGATTTATTATAAGGAATTGGATGACATGATTATGGAGCCTGACAAGTCCCAAGATGCACAGTTGGCAAGCTGGAGACTGAGGAGAGCCAATGGTATATTTCCAGCCCAAATGCTGGCAGACTTGAAATCCAGGAAGAAGCCATGTTTTGGTTAAAGTCTAAAGACAGGCAGAAATCCCATGTTCCAGATAGAAGGCAGTGAGGCAAGAGTAATTCTCTCTTATTGAGGGAAAGGTTAGCCTTCTGTTCTATGTAGGCCTTCAACTGATTGGATGAGCCTCACCCAATTAGAGAGGAGACTATGCTCTACTCAGTCTAACAATTTAAAAGTTAAACTCATCAAAAAAAAAAAATACCCTCATGGAAACACCCAGACTAGCCAAATATCTGGGCATCCCATAGCTCAGTCAGGTTGATGCATAAATTAACCATCACACCTACAGAAACAAGAGGGGAAAGGGAGAGGTATAATTGAATTCAAAGAAAACCACGGATAAAATGCCTATCAAAACTTAGAGAGACTCATTTTATTCTCTCTTCAGTTGTTTTTAAATCCATCGCATCTGAGTGCTTTTGAAAACATAGAAATCTGTCTAGACTCTGTATAATATATATGAAGAAATTGAGATGCAAAAAAGTAAAGTGACTTGTCCAAGGTCACACAGCTCATTAACCATAAAGCTAAACTAAAAGCAAAATCTTACAACTTCAGTGTTCTTTCTAGGCATACGCTAGCATAATTTCCCCTTTATCGCCTGTATGTGTGACATGAGAACTGGATAAAGTAACAAACTGAATTTCAAAATGTCAGTGCTAAATGCATTCTTGATACATGACTGTCTTTTGTAAACATGTACATCTGTGCAAAGTAGTGATTATGCTTCAGATCTCAAAGTGCTTTGGGCACAGTTATTCCTGAGCAGTATGATGATTTGGAGTTCATTCAAAACACACTCTGTTCATCCTCTCATAAGGGTTTTTGAACAAAGAAAACAAACCTTTAACACTGCCTGTGAAAGTAAAGGGCATGATAAGAAGGTGTGTATCCAGGCATGGAGCCAGAATGAACTATTCATTTTCAAGCTGCGGTCACTGAGAGAAGACATCTCTTTTAACCTAACTAGCTTGGAAAAGCACTGCTTTCTTCCTCCATATGTGGACTAAAAATATCATTTCTCCATTCCCAAATGGTGTGTTTCTGTGCGAGTGATCATGGGTAACCAATGCTATCTTATGTTTCTAAAATTCGTCAAGTTTTCAGGTAAATATTCATATAGAGACTTTCACATGTTCAGATTAGTTTTGTAAAAAACTAATTACAAACCCGCATGAGGGTACTGACGCTTCCCCTTAATGAACCATTTTCAAAGTTTCCATAAAAGGAATCTCAAAATAGATTATAATGAATTCCTCTGTCGCACATTATCATGGAACAAAGTGGTACATTTTTAGAAGTGGGCTACTGAGAAATGAATCTAACAGGGGAGGCGTGAGTAGAAGGCATCTAGAAGAAAATAAGTTTAAACACTTCTCTTTGGCTCACTTGCCTGGGTTTCTACTGCAGCTACTGTACTTCGATACTGAAGAAGCAGGACTAGATATCTGCAAGTCCGAGCAGGAGGACTACAAGCCTGCAAATCTAACAGCTGGAGAGTGTTGTGGTGGCTGCTTTCCTGTGGTAAGCTGATTTACTTGCTTAAGGTCTGACCTCATCATCCTGTCAGCATGGGTTCCCACCTACACGGTTAGCTGCAGCCCTCTGCTTCTGCTAGAAGGCTACAAGTATTCACAGTGTATCATAGGCAGTGGGGGAGGGGAGAGAAAGCAAGAAAGACTGCTCTCGGCACTTGTGCTTTTGTTAGTTCTACAGAAGAGGCAGAAAAACAAGAGATAACAAAGGCTCCGTTTCCTTTCTGTGAGAGAAGGCTTTTGTCTTTCCTCTTGCTACAATGTCAGTGTCTGGCAAGAAAGAGTTTGATGTGAAACAGATCCTAAGGCTACGCTGGAGGTGGTTTAGTCATCCTTTTCAAGGTTCCACCAACACTGGAAGCTGTCTTCAGCAGGAAGGATATGAGCACAGAGGGACCCCGGTTCAGGGCAGGTTGAAGAGCCACTCTCGGGACAGAAACGGACTGAAGAAAAGCAACAGTCCTGTCCACCACAATATACTGGCACCAGTGCCAGGACCGGCCCCTGCCCATCAGAGAGCCGTTCAGAATTTGCAGCAACATAATCTGATAGTACATTTTCAAGCAAATGAAGATACTCCTAAGGCAGTTCCAGAGAAGAATTTATTCCAAGAAGCTTGTGGGAAACGCGCACAAGATTTGGAGATGATGGCTGATGACAATATAGAAGATTCTACAGCAAGGTAAGAGTTTTTGGTCACATAACTGAAAGCCGTAACTTCAGTTAACTTAACCTCTACAATTCATGTTTAGGGTTTAAATAGAAAGTGTTATAATAATCTCTGAGTTTGTATTCAGCCAATCAGGGTCTCTCAGAAACCGTTTCCTCTAAGTTTATAAAAGAAAACAGCAATAACGAATACGTCTTGATAATTACTGGAAATTTGGGGTGTGGGTTATGAGTTTACTTCTATTTTCATTAAGAATTCTGTTTCAATTCTAAGAAGTGTTTATTGTAATTACGAATGTTCTATAAATACACTCCGTGGCTCAGATGTTTAAATGCAATTCTTTGTACAAGTGTTATGAATCACAGAAACTCTTTCTGACATTGAGTTAGGCCAACTTTGACAAAATAAAAGCTGTGACTGATCAGCACATCCTTATCTGTTTCCTTAGTACATAGTTGCTATATTGAGTCTTAAAAGTGTGTTATCTTTATGTGACGATATGGAATATCTGGCGTTCGGAGACTCATTTCAAGTTTTATTACTTTCATAGCTAGTTTTCCCAAGCATGAAAATATTCTGCATAAAGCAGGTAATAAGATGCTACTTACAGCAATGTGATCTTAAAGCGGGAAATGGAGCATTTCAGCTTTTACATAAAATGAAAATTGAATAAACAGTGACTATATAGTGTAGTTTGGGTATAGTTCCGAAAACATTTGATTTTGTCTTTACTTTTATGCCCACCGGTATTGTTTGAGTGCAGGAAAATTACGTTCTGTTCTCTAATACTGTCAATTATAACTTAACCTAGTGTATCCTTATCTCTTTGTTTTTTGCTTTTTCACTATCAGACATTTTTATAGTCCCAACTTGTTTTAGACACAGTTGATAATATTGGCAATGTAATTAATTTTTAGTAATGCCATAGAAAAAGAAGTGTTTTTATGCATTTTAGATCATATAGTAGTTCAACATGCTAATTTATTTGGAAACCTGTATATTTGGCATACTATGTTTCTACATAAAAATAGAGAAGAAGGACTGGCAGATTCACTTCTTAATGTAAGTTTTCCAAAATAACAACCTCACAGTTTCTTGCTTTCATAAATTCAAAGCAGAATATCAAAAGAAGCGGCAGCCTAACAACATTACAGCAAAATGATGCCTTTATTGGAACTCAGTCTTGTTGAAATATAAACATGCAGAAGACTTTGTGAAATGACATTAATAATAATGTTAGATGGTCTGCCATATAAACTTCTCAGGAAATAAGGCACGTATGTGTGAAATTTTCCTAAGTATTTTGTGCTTGTCCGTGGAAATGCTATATAACTGTAGGGATTGCAGGTTGCATTTGGTACAGCAAATAAGACTCTCAGAGTAATATAGAGTCCATAATTTTAAATTCAGCAGGCTTTCAAATTTGTTCTCCTCACCAAGAACAATTTTTTAAAACTGCTAAATTTGGAGATTAATAAATGAATTTAACTCTGTGGTAGAGAAATTTAAATTACCAACTGTGACCTTGGAACAAAATTATTTGAGAATACATGAATTAATTTTCTAGTATGAGAATATTTACAATAAAATACATGTTAGAAAAAGTGTTAGATAAAATGTCAAATTTAAAGCGTCATCAAGTGACAGTTTTAAAAAGTGCATTTATCCTTTGATTTCATTCCTTACATTTTTTATTTTCTAAAGAGATGCCTTGTTAATTATTCTATGGTTTCATTGGAGAGCTAACATTTTCTTAACATACATACAGGAAATGGTTTTAGAGGTGTGCCAAGGATATCTTAGGCAGGAGGGGGCTAAATTGAGGATCTTATTAATTGAAATACAATGGTTTATTACCTTCTCCTTACCCATTCTACATCTTCCTGTCTTGATGCAACATCATTTGAGAAGGAGCTTCCTGGTACCTTGCTTGTCCAGTGCCTCTCTTCTTCAGCAATGTTGGGGGGCAGGAAGAAAAGATCCTAACAAGTTGGCAGCAGGCTGACATCCGCTCAATATAACTCCAGTGGTTTTTTAAAAAAGAAAACTGTAGTGAGTGTGCAGAATTATCATACTAGTACAAGATGAGCTATGACGCTCAGAGCAAAGTAAGGCTCTTTAAGCCACCCTGACTTCTACAAATATTATAGGGAATAAATAGAGAATGGACTAAATTGCAAACATGCAATACAACAGAATAAATCACAGTTCGTCCTGGAAAGGATATTAAAGCCAACATTCTTAAAGTTATGTTAACATGTTGGTTTGGAAAATTAAAATCCAAATATATTCATATGCAATTGAATTATAAGTACATAGAGCATTTAGGAACAGCTCTGTATTGTGATTCCACACTGTCAGTATTCATATACCAGTATGCTGGTCATCAGAGACCTGTGCTCAATTATCATTTTACTTTTGTCCTAGTTATCCACTAACTCTGCATCTTTGATTCCCCATAACTACCTTGCTCAAGTGTCTTTTCCTTATTTCAACCATAGCATTCCAACAAAAAGAGCACATATTTTAACACTGTATTATGATTATGCTTCCTGTGTGACAGAATATTTAATTATGAAATCATATATATAGGTATTTGCAATTGCTCATAAGCATTATTGCATAAGTATACAGACAGATGTCACAGTGTTAACATGAAAAATCATGCTTACTGCATTTGCTGAAAGAGAGATGTCTGATTTCCTCTTGTGTTCGAAGACATTGCATAAAATGCAAATGAACCATTATGGGCCAAGAACATGCCCCAGTACAAAATTGGACATTTACAGAGCTGTTTAATTCTAAGGAATTGTCAGGAATTGGGACCATGCCCTTATTTTACCTGTTGGGGTTTCAGGCTTTTGCACAACCTACCAACTGTACTGATACGTGACTTTAAATATTTTTGTCATCTGTGCACTGCCAGTAAAGACTCCATTCTTTCTTTACTAGAGCCCTTTCCAAGTTTCAAGTGAGGTTTGCCTAGAAAAAATGAGCAGATGTTATTGTTTATGTTGCTATCCAAGAGAAAGTAGGATTGGATGAATAAGACTTAGAATTTATTAATAATTTATTCCACAAAGATTGAGCATTCGTTGTGCTCCAGGCACTCTTCTAGATGTTAGGGATAAAACAGGATCAAAACAGAGAATCTGTTTTCATTGAATCATTGAATACACATTCTAATGGGAAGAGAGAGGCAATAAAAATAAACCAAATTATAATATTTAGGTGATTATATATAATATGACAAAAATTAATTAGAAAGAATAGAGTGAAGTAGAGGGCACTCCTTCAGATAGAGAAGGCTTTTTGGATGAGGTAGTATTTGAGTAGATATTTAAATGAAGTGAGAAAAGACAGAATGTCTGACTCAAGAATTTGAAGCAAATGAGAGGTTACTTCTCCTGTGCCAAGGGAGTACTTAACCACCATATATGGTTTTCTATATAAATCAATGCCACATGTCCCCACAGAGTCCATTGATTAATGTTCAAAATATTCCTCAACCGGTGAACTAAAAATTGTGTCCCGCCCTGTTATTCATTATAGTGATTTTAGGATCACATGCGTGGTCCATGGCCCCAGAGGTGACTTTCCAGCCATCCTGTAACCATGTTGCTCTTTTGCCCTCTGGGGATGTGGCTATTCAGGCAGCGTGGCACGTGCCTCGTACAGAGACCTCTCCCCTTTATGAAAATAGACACATGACAGTGTATTTGCCTTTTTTAACAAAACGATTCAGATAGGGTCAAATGTATTGTGGGTCTTCATCCTTAACACAAACCCATCTGTTTTGATATCTGCTAGGGAAATATTCATGCATAAGAGAAATTCTAAGTCTAAAACAGTGAAACTTGTTGTAAAATTATTTCCGATAAAGCAGAAAATGAGATATGTGGGTATCTGCAGGGAGTGCTTTCCAGGGAGAAATCAATTTCACGGGGCCTGAGATGGGAGTGTGGTTGATAGTGCATCTGGAGAAGCGTGCTCAACAGAGAGAGTGGTAGGAAATGACCTTGGAAAGGTAACAATAACAAAGCAATACTAATACAACATTAAAAATAAGAAGTACCTTTTGTTGACGCTCACTGTGCGCCAAGCGTGGAGTACTTTACGTTTATTTTCTCCGGCCCCCAAGGGAAGACTTTGAATGTGAAACTGTTGCTGACATCTACAATTGGTATTTCTCCAGGTATTATATCTGTTAATGTTGTTGTGGCCTATCTTCTTACAAGGTGAAAATAGTGTAATTTTCTGAAGTTCAGAATTAGACCTGCTTCACTTAACTTTACACTGCATTATTCGGTAGAGACTTGTATGTCAAATGAAAGAATGAGAAATGAACTACAATTATATTGTTATTTACAGAAAGGTTAAGGTTAAATCTTTTCGCCTATGGTTTAAAACACACCACACAAAATTACATAAGTTATTCAATTGCTTTACTACATTTAGAACATTACGACAAAAAATTTAAATTTATTGCAAAGATTCCTAACATATTTAGAGATGAAACCTTTGCTGGTTGATTTCAAATCCTTGCTACTCATCGCCTCAATCCTGAGGGTGAGGTACCGTGGTCCTCATGTCTCGTTCCTGACAGTATGGTATCACATATGTAATTAAGTTAACATTCATTAAAATATATTTAATATTTGAAAATTTGGGGACTGCCATTTAAGGAACTTGGTGATACTTTGGAGACGTATGCTTTTAGGATTAAACATAGTTGTTATTTCTGGTATGTGAAAGACATCATTTAATTTTTGCATTTGGAAACAGAAATAAAGGCTTCAAAATGCATTGTACTATATAGCAAGTGGTGTCAAGAGCAGCATATTAATTAGTGATGTCAAGAGCAGCATATTAATTATATTGACGTGTTGCAAATTGCACAAATGTTCAGTCACTTTGTACTTTAAAGACTTTTCTGGAAACTTGTATGTCTTCTTTCTGACTCTGGTCCCTAATGCTGATCCTGTTGATGCCTTAAGACATTATAAGTCATATGACTTTATTAGTGAAAATAATTGCAGTGTTTTATACATATATGTACACATATCTGTATAGGTATGTATTCATACCAGTGTGAAATTATTTTATTTAAAGGAGAAGGAAAAACTGAAATCAAGGAGGAGCACTGGGGAACACTGGATCCTCAGTTAAAAAAAATCGAGTCAAAATCAACATTCTGAAAGATGAACCTGAAACATCTTGTAGTGCCAGAAAATAAGTATTCAAAAAAATGATGCAGGTGTGTCAAAGGGACACAGGAATTAATGAAAAAAGCTCCCAATAGCCAAAACTGGAATAATTTAAATAGCAAAATGAAGTACTATTGGATTGCAAATCATAAGATAAGATAAACACCCATGAGTCCATACTGATATAAATAAATGATGGAGTAAATGAGAAGGCCGGCCATGGTGGCTCATGCCTGTAATGCCAGCACTTTGGGAGGCCGAGGCGGGCGGATCACTTGAGGTCAGGAGTTCGAGACCAGCCTAGCCAATATAGTGAAACCCCGTCTGTACTGAAAACACAAAAATTAGCTGGGCGTGGTGGCAGGCACCTGTAATCCCAGCTACTCGGGAGGCTGAGGCAGGAGAATTGCTTGAATGCGGGAGGCAGAGGTTGCAGTGAGCCTGGGTGACAGAGTGAGACTCCATCTCAAAAAAATATATATATAAATATAAATACATAAATAAAAGAATAAAGACAATTTTTTTGTGCAGAAGAATTTCAAATAATTTATGCCAGCACTCTGCCCTCAAAGAGGTCGAGCAGAATACTGAGCCTTAAGTGTAAGCTGCACATAATGACTTCTTTCCAAAGGGTGAGTACGGTATGAAAGAAGGGCAGGAAAGTGGAAATTTACATGGTTGGTGGAGAAGCCTGACAAATATGAACTTAGCCAGATATGCAAGTTTAACATCAAAAGTGGTCAAAATTGCTAAAATTTTAGACATTCTCACCAAAAAATAAAAATAAATTGGTGAGGTGACAGATATGATAATTAGGTTATTGAATATTTTTAATGTATACATAGATCAAAACATTGTATTGTACCCCATAAATAAGCACAATTATTAACTGTCAGTTAAACATTTTAAACATTAAAATATTGTTCGATCATGTTGACAGTGTGTACACTTAGTGTGATGTAATGACAATAATATTTTGCCTTTGTTATCTTCCTCCTCCATCCCCATCATTCCAATCTAATCATGAGAAAAACATCAGAGAAATTTACATAGGGGGACATTCTACAAAATACCTGGTCTATACTCTTGAAACTGTCAGTATTATCAAAAAAGAAAATCTGAGAACCTGTCAAAGTCAAGAAGAGCCAAAGGAGACATGAAATATAAATGTGATGTGTAACAGAAAAGGGACCTTTGGTGGAAACTGAGGAAATTGAATAAAAATGGACGTTAGTTAATAATAATGTATGAATATTGGTTACTTAATTGTAACATATTTACCATACCAGCAAAATTTTAATAGTAAAATAAATTGAGTGCAGTATTATGTGGGGACTCTATTCGACGATTAAACTATCACAGGTTTTCTTTTTAAAAAGTGCAATATTTTAGCAAGGGTTATCTGAGTGAATCGATTTCCTAAGTCAGCAATATAAGACCATCCAATTGGGAAAACTGGGTATTGGTTGTCATTTGTTTTGCTTGTGTTCGTTGGCAACTAGTTAATGTAATACTGAGCCAAAATCAATGGACTGTTACCGCCTCTAATGCATAAGTCCTACACATTAGAGACAAGATAATATCCTAAAGGCAATCCTATGGAAGTTAGCTAAAGTTCTGATAACATCTAGTGACTACATGCAGTATCAAATCTGATTAACATGATATTAATTGTGGCTGTCATTCAGTGTAAATCAAATTTAAGGATGTAGCAACTAATAAAATCACAGTTGGGTATAACAGAAAAACTTATTTTTTAATTACTGAGGATTCCACAGACACTAATGAAGTGGTATATATGTATTCGTATTTTCAAATAAAAATATGGCCTGCTACTTTAAAATAATATTTACGTTGCCATGGTTTATCTCTCAAAAGGAAAACAATGACAGATACAAGACAGTCTTTATTATATAAAAATTTTTATCATCTTCCTATGCTAAAAGAAAAATGTAGTCATTGAGTATATCTTACTTATGGTGTTTCTATTCCATTTAGATAATCATTTCACCACGAAGAATGGAAAATTTTCAGCTATGGTGTTTGTTTGAGAAATAAGATTTTACAAGTAGACTAAAAATAACTATCTAAGAAAAGGTGACTAGAAGTGAGAAAACCTAAATCAAATAGTTTCCAGTTTTAGGATTAAATGAGCACCATTGAAACTTTGAACGTTAACCATTACATAAAGGTTTACTCTGGTAACTTATAAATTATGTATTAAATTTAATTAAATTTAATTAATAAATTTAATATATTTTAATAATTTAATATATACTTAATAAAATATAATTAAATTATAAAGTATGTATTTGCTAAATCACTACATATATATTATACTAATACTATCATTTGTACTGAACGAGACCACATATCAATTGTCATATTTATTGAAACGATCAGCAGTGAATTCATAGTCCTTTGTAACTTCCGGTTAACTTTTCTTAGCCTATCACTATTAGTCACAATGAATCATCCCTTGCATGCTTTCAAATATTACTGTACAAAATGTGTGTCTTGCCCTCCTCCCCACATTGTCTATTGCTCTTTCTTCATCAGTAGCCATACTAAATACCTTGCAATTTTCTTGGCACTTCTATGACATAAGCAATTGGTTCTTCATCAAGCCCTGGGTAGCTCACTAAAGGGAAGCTATCTATTACATTTCTTGTCTACCCTTTTCCTGTAAAACTAGACTGCTATCAGCACAGTGAGACTTAGGTGTCCTTTTCTGGTTAATGTTGATTACAGTACCTGTAACAAAACTGAAAACAATGCATGAGTAACAACCAACTGTCGCATAAAATTGTAAGCAACACAGCTACTTAATTGAGTCTGAAGTATGTTGCAACATGCCAAAATTCAGTTGTTTAAGATGTTTCCACCATTCAAGAATTATTTATTGAGCCCTCATTTATGTGCATTATGGTTTCCTACTCACACAAATGAGTACAAAGGTAAATATTATGTGCTAATTTTCACTAGAGGCTTATGGCATAGTTGGAGAGAGAAAGTGTATTCAGTTGAAAGGTTTCATGACTGTGAAAAAGAAGTGCATTATAAGAATACTTTAAATTGCTTAGTCATTGAGCTCCATAGGCATTCAAAGAAAAGAACATCTTTCTGGCCAGAACAATCTTGGAATGCTTCATGGAGGTGATGTAACTTGAGATTAAGCTTGATGAATGGACACATTTTAACGCAGCTATGGGAAAGAATTAATTATAGGCAGAAGCAAAAACCTTTCTATTGCCTTTCTAGGGAGAAACGTGATGAAGCAGAGAAGTTTAATATATACTCCAATGGAAGATTTCAGTTTTGTCAAAATGAAAAACATATTGGAGAAGAGTACAAAATGAGGAGACTGAAGAAGAAAGTCAGAGCTATATTATGGAGGCTCTTAAAAGACAAGATAGGGACTCTGAACATTTTCTTAGAAGTCAGAGCTTATTAATCCTCAAGAAATCTCTAAAATATATTGTGTGTGTGAATATTTTGAGGGAGAGGTTCCATTCACTTTCCTCAAGTTCTCAAAAAGTTCCATTTTACAAGAAAATTTAAGAAGTACTGTTGTAGACAATGAGGAATCAGTGAAAACTATCAAACTATGAAATGAAATAATGAAAACAATGGAAAATGTATCGTTTAAATTCCTGAGCAACAGATGAAAATAATCTGCAATTTTTAGTGAATGAGATTTTTGCAAGGAAGTTTTCCCAGCCAGTTAGAAACACCTCACTTCTATATTTACACTAATTGTCATCTTGACATGTATTACCTAATCTACTATCAAAGATTCCAAGCTTTTGAGAACATTCTTAAAAATATACTTCTGCAACCCTGTATCCTAAGCTGTTGCATCATAGCACCATCTTGAAACTGGACTCACTATTACAGTGTGTCCTGCATTGGAGGCCAATAGCCACTTATACTTGTTGTCCCTGAGGCCTCATCATCATTCTATCACATTCACATGGGTGCCTGCAACACCACAACCCTAGCTGCCAAGAGCCTGGGCCTGATGTTAAAACGAAGACCTAGACATCCAAAGCCACGTGACCCTTTCCTCCCTAGGAAACAGTTGGACCTGCACAGCAGAGAATCTTCTGAACAACATGCCAGCTTCCCACACCCGCACATATATGTGTGTGCCCATGCCCAGCCTCATGGCCAGTTTAATGGCTGTTCCGACCCCCTGGAGAGCTTTCCACCCACACACATCCAGCATGACAACCAGCCTGGTGTTTACTTCCCAGCAAAACGGTGACAATGCCATCCCAGATCTCCAAGCCTAGACCACTGATACACGTGCCATATAAAAGTAGCATTCTAGGATTCATCCGCAGGAAAGAAAGACTTTCTCTGGGAAAGCTACTCACAAAATTGGGAAAAAAAACAATTGTTCTACTAGATGCACAGATACCAACCTAAGCACACAAGAAACATGAAAAAGCAAGGAAACATAACACATACAAAGAAACATAATAAGTTTCCAGTAGCAGATTACTGGAGAATGAAATTCTGTAGCATCACAACCTTGGCTGCCAGGAGCCTATGCCTGACGGTAAAACTAAGACCTGGGCATCCAAAGCCTAGAAAGAGTAGGGAATGTAGAAAGAATATTTACAAAATACCTGAAAAAGAATTTAAAATAATGATTATAAGGAAACTCAACATGATACCAAAAAAAATCAAACAAACAATTCAGAAAAATTAGAGAAACAATTTGTGATCTAAGTGAGAAATTCAACAAAGAGATAGATATATTGAAAAAGAACCAGAAATTTTGGAGCCGAAGAATTTCATAATGAGATAAAAACACAATTGTAAACTTAATAATAGACTAGATTAAGCAGAAGAATTTCTGAACTCAAAGGCAAGCTTTTGAAATAACTCAGAGGAAAAAAAATAATAAAAGAGAATGAATAAAGCCTACAGGACTTATGAGACACCATTAAATAAAGAAACTCACAGTTTAAGAGTGTTCTAGGCTGGGCGCCATGGCTCACACCTGTAATCCCAGCACTTTGGGAGACTGAGGCAGGGGGATCACGAGGTCAAGAGATTGAGACCATCCTGGCCAACATGGTGAAACCCCATCTCTACTAATAGTACAAAAATTAGCTCACTGTGGTGGTGCATGCCTGTAGTTCCAGCAACTCAGGAGGCTGAGGCAGGGGAGTCGTTTGAATCCAGGAGGCAGAGGTTGCAGTGAGCCAAGATTGCGCCACTGCACTCCAGCCTGGTGACAGAGCGAGACTCAAAAAAAAAAAAAAAAGGAGTGTTCCAGGGAGAAGCGATGGAGAAAGTCACAGAAAACCTGTTTAACGAGGTAGCTAAACACTTTCCAAGTATGACATCTTATCACGATCATCCAGATTCAGGAAGCTCAAATGTTTCCAATTATGTTCAACTCAAATATATCGCTTCTGAGTCAGACTATAAACAATCTGTCAAAAATCAAAGACAGAGAGAGAATTCTAAAAGCTACAAAAGGTAAGAACCAAATCACATTTAAGGGAATACTCATTGGACTTTCAGCAGATTCTCAGTAGAAACTTTTCACGTCGGGAGAAAATGCAATTATATAATCAAAGTGATAAAAGGAAAAAAAACCAAACACTGTCTTCCACTAATCTCATATTCAGCAAAGCTATCCTTTTCAAATGAAGAAACAGTAAACACCTTCCTAAACAAACAAAAGCCAAGGGAATTTATGACCATTAGACTGGCCTTACATGAAATTCTTAAGAGAGTACTGCAACTAAAAATGAAAAGATGATAATTACTATAACAAAAACAGGAAATTATGAAACTCACCAGTAAATGTTAATTCATAATCCAACTCAAAATACTCCAGGGCTATAATGGTACTATGTGCATCATTCAATGTTCTAGTGTAAAGGTTTAAAGTCAAAATGGTGAAAAAGAAGAGTTACAATTAGTGACTAAGTAATACAGAAAAGTTTTAGTATGCTCAAATTGAGTACAATTAATATAATGATTAATATTATACCTTAACTGGAAGAGAAAAGTATTCCTTTTGACAAAAACCTAGTCATGAGAACAATCAGAAACTACTTTTCTGTAGTTCCCTAGGAGAGTATAGCGTCTTTAATCTTGATCTTTTACCATTACATTCTCTATATGTGAGCCCTACAGTATAGACTGCATATGCTTCAGAAAGAAAATGTTTGTTTCCCAGAACAGTCATGATACTGCATTATTGTGTTTTCCAAAAAATGGCTGGACATAGCAGATAATCTCAGAGAAGATTTGGAGACATAAAACCATACTTTTTAATATCCTTTTTTTGAAAAAGACTATGCCAAATGTAAAAAGTAAAATGTACCTTGATAAGACAATAAAGAAATTCATTTTCTTTGAGGTTGTAATATCCAATTATAAAACATTTAGGTCAATATAATTTAAATGCCTTAATCCAGAGGCACTTCATGTTTCATGTTAATTGGGCAACTAGGATACTATATCACAAATTTCAGCAAGTACTATAAGCAAATAATTATAGTAGCCAGCACAGTGTGATGAAAATTCATCTCCTTAAAACAAACACGTAGCTTAGATCATAAAACCTACTCAGTTTTCTCATTGTTAGTAATGAGCTTGCTTATTTTCACTCCCAATATTTCTAAGTAAAAACCTTCTATGAGGGAAAGGAATTCAAGAGTTTCCTGTAGAGCCACAATGAATGATTTAACAAAAATCAGGGTATAGTCCAAGGATAAAGAACATTGAAACCAGATTATTAAGTAAAGGGAGTTTCAATTAGGAGTGATGGTCAGTTTATCTAGTCAAGACCAGAAAGCCGGAAATAGGAATCTCTGATAAAGGTGACACAAAAAAGAACGGAAAACCAAGGTTAGAAACTCAGCAGGAATAAAAGAAAGCATGTCTGTTAAATGTATAAAGTTATAAAGGTTATAACAGAGTAGAATGATGGGGACAGCTCATTTTCAGAGACCCTAGTAAATGTAGCTACTCCTGGGACAATTCTCTTTCCTGACATTGCTAAATAAGATCTTGGACTTCACTATGCCCAATAATTATGTAGGGAGCTCATTAAAAATGTAATTATTCACTATCCATTACCAAAGAATTTGACTTATTGGTTTGGGGGTAGAACATAGGAATTTGAATGTTTAACAAACGTCTCAGGTAATATTGACTCAGGAACCAAACTTAAAAAACAAACAAACAAACAAACAAAAAACACTTTAACTCCTGACAGCCCAGTTTATCAAGATTCTTACAGAAACCCAACACTTGATATACTGATAATGGTAAACGTGAAAGAAATAAATCTAAGACTTGAATCTGTGACTTACAAGTTCCCACATGTTGACCAGGTGGATACTTAAAACAATAGAGTCAACAGCATTAATTTAACCTTCCACCCCTCCTACATGTTATGTGCAAGGATGGCAAAGAAATAGAAATGGAGGTCCTTCCCTGAAGGATTTCATAATAAAGTTGGAATAAAAAAATACAACCACTCATAAAAGCTTTAAGAGTAATTACAAAACAGCAACTTGGCATGAATCACCTGGTGTTTAACAGTATAGAAGCTATTCAGGATAACTAAGATGGAAGTAGGGTTAATGATTCAAGACCTCTTGAAATGCAAACGTAGAAAGTTTAATGCAAGAATAGAAGGTGGAAAATGGGATGAAAAATTAAGCCCTTCTTTACAAATTATGAATCTGATTAAGAGATTTAATATGTTAAATAATCACCGTTCAGAAGCACTTGTCTGATCTTAATAAAGTGGAGAAGAAAGTTTGGTAGCAATTTGTATACTTCTTGCACCTGATCAAGATTTCCTTTTATTTCTACATTAAGTATTGTAGATACACTTGAACTTGCTATAAATGATTAGAACAAGTACATATGCTATAATTTCACAACTAGTGCATATCTGAGGATGAAGAAAATATTTGCTCTGAATTTTTTTCATCCTTTCTACTTCCATTGAATTGACCTTATAATAATTGCATATTTACAGATATATTAGCATTTTAGTAGTAGAAGGGACTTATAAAGAATGACCACACCTAATTAGTGGCAAAACTGGGACTATAAGCCAAATTTCCTATGCCTGGCTTCTCACAGCAGCATATTTTACTCCTTCCTCCTGATAAAATTATGAACGTTCAATCATCATGATAGCTGAAGATATTAGAAAGTGCTTAGATTAGACTGATCACAAAATTATTTGGAGTTAAATATGTGAAATAATTGTGACACTTTAAATCCTATAACTACCGTATCAAATTAGGACATTTTACAAACCTTAGTATCCTAAAAATAGCTAAATCATCTTGTTCCACTCTTTGCAGAAAATATCTAAAATATTCCGCCAACTCAGAAGCAACTATTATACTCTGTAAATTATCTATTAGCACCTGGAAACTTTTCTATACTCTCAGTTCAACAACAAGGCAACAGGGTCTCTGGTTGGGGATTCATCTGGTCTTTCAGCTTCCATTTATTAGTTGTTTTGTGATATGATTTCGATCTGTGTTTCTGCCCAAATCTCATGTCAAATTGTAATCTCCAATGCTGGGAGTGGGGCATGGTGGGAAGTGATTGGATCATGGGGGTAGTTTCTTATGAATAGTTTAGTACCATCCTTTTGGTGCTGTTCTTATGATAGTGAGCTCTGGTTGATAAAAGTGTGTAGTGCCTCCCCTTCTCTTTTACTCCTTCTCCAACCATGTGCAGTGCCTACTCCTTCACCTGCCATGATTGTTAAGTTTTTTGAGGCCTCCTAGAAGCTAAGCAGATGCCAGCATTATGCCTCTCGTACATCCTGCAGAACCATGAGCCAATTAAACGTCTCTTTATAAATTTCTCGGTCTCAGATACTTCTTTATAGCAATGCAAGAACGAACTAATACATTTGAGTAATCGAGAATCAAATGAATTCCCATTTAAACTGTTACCATTTTGAAGTAGATCAATTTTGCAACTTTGTTCAAGAAATAAGGAGTTAATTTGAATACTACTGACAAGTTCTCTGAAACCTAGCCAACAATTACTCTAAAACAAATTCGGCCCTATTCTCTTACTCTCCCTTCAGCAGTATAAACCTGATGATAAATAGAAATATGTAAAAATTTCTATGATGACTTTTAAAGTTACCTTGCAGTTTTTCTCTTCTTTAAGCCAAATTGTCAGAAATGATGTAAGATTCTTGAAATTCCCTTTGTCGTCCCTCTAGATAATTTAGTTAGTCTTACCTTGACAGCTATACGCTAGTAAGGGTGTGGCTATCATATATTTTTTACTTTTGTATTAAAAGTAGCTTGCAAAAATAAATGAATACAATTTACTTGTTCCACTAAATTTGAGATCATTAAAAGAGAAGAGAATACTTGCCAAAACATAAAACAATTATGAAATAGCTGATACTGCTGCCACTGAGGCTCAAATAATAGATATTTTCCCTTGTATAAAATAATTTTCCTTTGTCATTCTAGTATAGCATAAAAGTTTACAGGGCTATGAGAATATTAGTCATTTAGTGAAAATACAAATCTGAAAAAATGTGAAGAAAGTGCAAGTGGGGGGATATTCTGTGCAAACTTAATATATAGTATGTCATTATATTTTCATTTTGAAGAAAAAATATAATAGCTCTCCTAAGATTAATTTAAGAAAGAACTGTATAGGTGGTTGATTAAATCATTCTTAAGTAGCTTCATTGTTATATAATTTTAAAATTTAATTTATAAGTTTTTGAAAAACAGCTTAAATATCTATATTTACTTTTCATATTGTATCACAAACATTAGTTTATGATTAACAAATATAAACAGAATTGCTACTGATTTGTTGAATAATAATTGTTTATATTTGTCTATAATTGCATATATTTTAAATGTGTATCTAAGAACAAAGAACAATGCTCACTAAGAGAACTGCTATAGCCAAGGTTGCATCTACAATGCTGGAAAATAATGAAGTGCATTTAACATAAATATAAAGATAGCTTGATGTTTCCCCTGCCTTTTTGCTTTAGTTAATATGTGGAAACTAAGAGATCATTGGCTTGGAGAAATGTGTTTTTTGAAAACACATCGACTGTTTGACTAAATCAAGAAGATATAATAAAACACAATGTTTATTTATAATATTAATTTGAATTCTAAAGAATGTTTTCTTCAAATTATTTTATTTTTATATTAATGTTCTGATTTTATGTTTTCAATTTTAAATGGAAATTACAATGATTCGATGACAGTCACCTCAAAGTTTCAGTACTATTTAACAAGTTTATATAAATATATAGATAGGTAGTTATATAGATATAGATACACATATACATACACACTTCTTAGAAAAAACTACACTTTCAAAAACCATGCCCTATTATCAAGGTACAACTAACTAAATATATTTTGTTTTACTAATGAAATGCTTAAATGAAACTTGGCTAACATACATATGAAGATATTACCTTTAAATTTTACTTAAGTTTTTAAAAATATCCCCATATTTCTTTAGTTATCTATGTCAGTAGCTATAATCTCATTCTTCTCATTTGATAAAAACTAAGATCACACGGCCCGAAAAAGAGGGATATTGGAAATTTTTATATGGATATGGTACTTCTAATTAATGTCAAGCATTTTAGGAATTGAGAAGAAGGCAAGCTCAAATCACTTATTTGGTATTTCATTAAAAAATGCTTTATAGGGCACGCATTTAACTGTATGTGAATCTGGTGTGCTGGAAAGCAACAATCCTGTACTTAATGCCAAATACTAATGCATGAATAAAAAGGTTGAGAGTCTCACTTCAGATCTTCATTTTATGCTAGGCATAGACAACATCGAAACTCCTGTTATTTTCCAAAGTCTGAGCTTTCCTCTTTTTCCCTTTCTTAACTCCTTCTTTCCTCATTATTTTAGTTCCTTTCCTAAGATGGGATGAACAGAAGTAAGAACTGATACATGGAGAGGCATCTCAGCTGTAGGTTTACTTCAAGAAAGTGTCTCCAGGGTGCAACAGAAGTCCACATGAATCAAAAGGGGATGTTATTCTGAGCCTATATATGTTAAGGACGACTATGTCATAATGTCAGGGTTGCATTGAAACTGACTATGTTATAAAGATTGTGCCTAAATATCTGCGTATGAGCTATGAGGATTACTGGTATTTGTGTTTGAAAGCTATTACAATTATTCCACTAATTTTTGTTTTTTAGTGTTAATTTTATTAACACAGGTAAAACAATTTAGGGTAACAAAAATATCTTTGGAAAAAGTGGTAATAATTTTTAGAAATGTATTACTATATTCGGAATATCTAATTAAATTAGTAAACTTTCTTTGGAAGTTTAGTAAATTCCATTCCTACCGATCACCATGGGAAATCCCAATTGGAGCTCACATTTTTATTAAGAACTTTATTTTGTGGTAGCTTCCTGGAACCCTGTGGCAAGATCTACAGAAAAGTCTCAAATTCTGCCACTGTATACTATTTGTGCAATTTTTACTATGAGCTTCATTTATCTCCACATCCTTCATTTTCAATCCTTCACCTCCCTTCTCTTAAACTTCAAGAATTTATTGTTAGAAAACTTGGAAATTTAGAGAAACAATATTACAGACCTCAAAGCCGAACTTAATCTTATATTTGAATTGCTTCACTTGCTGGACATTGTTGTCGAAACCATTTCATTTTCTCACATTTAATTCAGGAACATAGACTTGTCAAATACTAAGTTAAGAAAAATATAAAACTTTTCATCATTTTTTAATTTTATGAATATTTATGGCTAAAATACACATTAACATTTGAAAAGGAAGTACTGCATAGAAGATAAAGTAATTCGTAATGTTCATGAAATTAGCAAATCCCAAAGAAATCAGAAATATACAAATTAGATTCTGTATCTTATATATGCAGTATAATATACAGTATATAAAATGGTTAAGACATTTGTGCCATTTTTGTTTTAGACTGTTGCCGTGCTAGTATTTCTAAAATCGTTCACTCCTGAAGCTTTTCATCATTTTGTAGTATCTGCTGCACTTTATGAGAGGTGATAAAGAGGACAGAAAACTGGTTTTTTTTTCCTCTCTTCAACCTTTTTGTGATCATTATTTTAAAATACAAAATATACCCTGTTTTTCTCCCCAGGGTCTAAAGTTCCTTTAATGTCTTCTTCTTATCTGGAAGGTAACTTAATTTTTTCTACTTAAAAATATTCTTGATAAGTTTTTCATTATTTTTTACTCAATGCATCCGATTTTTTGACTCAGTTATTTATTCTGGGCTTCAGAAATACTGAACAACTTGTTTTTATTACTTTTTTATAACTTGCTATTTCTCTAGGATTATTATTATATATATATATGTAATTTTTTTGCATCAAAAACTCACATTATGACAGTGTTCTGGTAATGGCTATTACCAACATCTGATGAGATACCAACATCTGATGAGAACATCTGTTGTGCTGGAAAGTAACAATCCTGTACTTAATGACAAATAATAATCACCAAACAAAAACACCCCACCCACCCCACCAAACAAAAAAAAACAACACCCAACAAAAAAACCACAACCCCCCAAACCCAAAAAAACAAACCAAACAAAAAAAAACCCAAAAAACATGCACGAACAAAATAATGCACATCCTAACATCCAGCATTACTCTATTTAGTAAACTTCTTCCCTGATAAACTGATTAGTCAATCCTTTCACCCTTATCTCCATCTATGAAGAGCCATTTTCTTATTATAGTCACGCATCACTTAACAATGGGAATACAGTTTTAGAAATGTGTTGTTAGGCAATTTTGTCTTTGTCTGAACAGGACAGTGTATTTACAAACCAAGATGGGCTAGTCTACACATGTAGGCTATATGGTATATTATATAGCTACAAACCTGTATATGATATTACTGCACTGAACGTTGTAGGCAGTTGTAGCACAATGGTACATATTTGCATGTCTAAACATAAAAAGTACTGTGAAAATATGATATCAAAGATAAAAGAAGGGTACATCTGCGTAGGGCACTTGACATAAATGAAGCTTGCAGGACTGGACGTTGTTCTAGATGGGTTAGTGATTGAATGGTGAGTGACTGTGAAGGCCTACTATATTACTGTGTGCTGCTGTAGACATTATAAACACTGTACACCTAGGCTACACTAAATTAATTAAAATATGTTTTCAATAATTAATTATAGCTTACTGTAACTTTTTTACTTAATATTTTTAACTTATATTATTTTACTTTATATATTTTTTAACTTTATATTTTTAACTTTTTGTTTGTAATTACACACCTTGAAACACAAATACATTCTACAGCTGTGAGAAATATTGTTATATCCTTATTCTAAAGTATTTTTCTGTTTTTAAAATTTTTATTTTCACTTTTCAATTTTTTTTGAAAAACGAAAACACACACACACACATAATCCTAGACCTACACAGAATCAGTATAATCAATATCACTGTCTTCCACCTCCACATCTTGTATCACTGGAAGGTCTTTGAGGCAAGCATACACATGGAGCTGTATCTCTTATGATAACAATGCCTTCTTCTGGAATAACTACTGAAGGCCCTGCCTGAAACTGCTTTAGAGTTAACTATTTTTAATAAGGAATAAAGGAATAAGCCCTACAATAATGACAAAAAGTATAATATAGTATATATATATATATAAACCAGTAACATCATTATTATCCTTATCAAATATTATATATAATTAATTTTATGTGCTATATAGTTATACAACTGGCAGTGTAGTGTTTGTTTACACCGACACCATCACAAACATTTGAGTAATGTGTTTCATTATGACATTATGACAGCTATGATATCACTAGATGATAAGAATTTTTCGGCTTCATTATAATCTTAGGGAACCACTGTCATATATGCAGTCCCTTGTTGACTGACACATTATTATGCAGCTGCTATGATTTGACTCTGAGTGCCCACCCAAAGCTCATCTGGAATTGTAATCCCCGTGTGTTGAGGGAGGGACCCGGTGGGAGGTGATTGGATCATGCCGGCAGTTTCCCCCATGCTGTTCTCGTGATAGTGAGGCTGTTCTCATGAGATCTGATGGTTTAAAAGTGGCAGTTTTGGCCCGGCCCAGTGGCTCAGGCCTGTAATCCCAGCACTTTGGGAGGCGGAGACGGGTGGATCAAGAGATCAAGAGATCGAGACCATCTTGGCCAACATGGTGAAACCTCGTCTCTACTAAAAATACAAAAAATCAGCTGGGCGTGGTGGTGCATTCCTGTAGTCCCAGCTACTCAGGAGACTGAGGCAGGAGAATCACTGGAACCTAGGAGGCGGAGGTTGCGGTGAGCCGAGATCGTGCCACTGCACTCCAGCCTGGGTGACAGAGAGACACTCTATTTCAAAAAAGAAAAGAAAAGAAAAGAAAAGGGGCAGTTTCCTCTGCATTCTCGCTGTCTCTCCTGCCACCTTGTGAAGAAGGTGCTTGCTTCCCTTTCACCTTCCACCATGATTGTAAGTTTCCTGAGGCCTGCCCACCCATGCAGAACTGTGAGTCAATTAAATCTCTTTTGTTTATGAATTGCCCAGTCTCCGATAGTATCTTTACAGCAGTGTTAGAATGGACTAATACAGATCATTTGCACTGGTAGTGGGACATTGCTATAAAGATAACCTGAAAATGTGGGAGCGACTTTGGAACTTGGTAACAGGCGGAACTTGGAACAGTTTGGAGGTCTCAGGTAAAGATAGGAAGATGAGGGAAGGTTTGGAACTTCCTAGAGACTTGTTGAATCATTTTGACCAAAATGCTGATAGTAATGTGAGCAACAAAGTCCAGGCTGAGGTGGTCCCAGATGGAGACGCAGAACTTACTGGGAACCAGAGCAAAAGTCAAGCTTGCTGTGCTTTAGCAAATAAATTAGCAGCTTTTTTTTTTTTTTTTGCTCTTGCCCTAGAGATCTGTGGAACTTTGAACTTGAGAGAGATGATTTAGGGTATCTGGCAGAATAATTTTCTAAGTAGCAAAGCATTCAAGAGGTGATCTTGCTTTTCCTGACAGCTTACAGTTGTATGTGTTCACAAAGAGATGATTTAAAATTTGAACTTATGTTTAAAAGGGAAGCAGAGCATAAAAGTTGGAAAATTTGCGCCTGGCCATGTGATAGAAAAGAAACCCATTTTCTGGGAAGAAATTTAAGCCTGCTACAGAAATTTACAAAAGAAACAAGGAACTGAATATTAATAGCTAAGACAATGAGGACAATGACATCTGGGCATGTCAGAGATATTTGTGGCAGCCCCTCTCATCACAGACCTGGAGGCCTGGGAGGGAAAAAATTGTTCTGTGGATGAGGCCCAGGACCCTGCTGCACTGTGCAGTCTTGGGAGCCCAGCCCTTGCATCACCATGCCCTTGATGTTAGACATAAAGTCAAAAAATATTACTTTGAAGCTTTAAAATCTAATGACAGCCCAGCTGTGTTTTGGACATTCATGGGGCATGTGGCCCATTTGTTTTGGCCAGTTTCTCCCATTTGGAATGGGAACATTTACTCAATGACTGCAGCCCCATTGTATCTTGGAAGTCACTAACTTGCTTTTGATTTTACGGGCTCTTAGGCGGCAGGGACTTGCCTTGTCTCAGATGAGACTTTGAACTTGGACTTTTGGGTTAATGCTGGAATGAGTTAAGACTGTGGGGGACTGTTGGGAAGGCATGACTGGTTTTGAAATGTGAAAAAGACATGAGATTTGGAAGGAGCCAGAGGCAGAATGATATTGTTTGGTTCAATGTCCCCATCCAAATCTCATCTGGAAATGTAATCCCTTTGTGTCGAGGGAGCAACCTAGTGGGAGGTGACTGGATTATGGGAGTGGTTTCCCCCACACTGTTCTTATGATAGTGAGGGAGTTATCGGGAGATCTGGTGATTTAAAAGTGGCAGTTTCCCCTGCACTCTCTCTTTCTCCTGACGCCTTGTGAAGAAGGTGTCTGCTGCCCCTTTGCTTTCCACTATGATTGTAAGACTCCTGAGGCCTCCCAGCCATTTGGATCTGTGAGTCAATTAAACCTCTTTTGTTTATGAATTACCTAGTTTCAGATAAAATCTTCAAAGCAGTGTGAGAATGGACTAGTACAGCAGAACATTATTATATTTAATATTCAGTTTGGGAAAAATAAAAGGGGAGGCAGAGCAAGATGGTAGAATGGAAAGGTCCACCAATTGTCCCCCCCAAAAAGGACACCAAGTTAACAACCATATACCCACAAAAAACACCTTCATACGAACCAAAAATCAAGCAAGCACTCACAATACCTGCTTTTAACTTCATGTACACAAAAGAGGCACTGAAGGGATGGAAAAAAATAGCTGTGAATCTCAGATGCCATCCCCTCCCCAACACCCAGCAGTGGTGGCATGGTGCAGAGAGCTTCTCTGGGTGCTGGGGGAGGGAGAACACAGCAAATGTAAGGCATTGAACTCACTGCTTTTTTTTTTTTAGAGTACAAAGGAAACCCAGACCAAACTCAGCTGATGTCCACCCACAGAGGAAGCATTTAAACCAGCCCTAGTCAGAGGGGAATCATGAATCCCAATGGTCTGAACTAGGGTCCACAAACATTGCCACAAAGGGCCAAAGTGCTCTCAGTCTCTAAACTTGAAAGGCAGTCTAGGCCGTAAGGACTGCAACTCATAGGTGAATCCTAGGGCAGAACTAGGATCAGAGAGAGTGGACTGGGAGGTATACGCCCTACTGAGACAAGAGCTGGGGCAGCCAAGGGAATGCTGGCATCGCCCCTCTTCAAACCCAAGGCTGAAGAGCTCCTGGCTCCAAAAGAGACCCTTTCTTCTAGTTGAGGAAAGGACAGGGAAGAATAGGGAGGACTTTGTCTTGCATCTTGGACACCAGTTCAACCACAGCAGGATAGGGCATCAGTCAGAATTATGAGAACCTATTCCAGTCCCTACCTCCCAGATGGCATTTCTAAACACACCCTGGACCAGAAGGAAACCTGCTGCCTTGAAGGAAAGGACACAGCCATGCCAGCGTTCATCATCTGCTAAGCAAAGAGTCCTTCAGCCCTGAATAAGCCAGCAGTGATACTCAGGTACTAACTACCTCCATGGTCTAGCTATGCCTCTGAGACTTCTTGACTTAAGGTATCAACATCAGCAGAGGAGGGAGAGTGAAACACCATGTGGATCCTTGGGGCCCCTGATTTCAGGACTTGACTCTTAGATGGCATTTCTGGATCTGCCTTACGCCAGAGGGGAGCTCACTGCCTTGAAGTTTGAGTCACAAGCCAGGGAGCACTCACCACAAGCTGACATAAGAGACCTTGAGCCTTAAGAGAACGTTGGTGCTAGTCTGGCAGTATACCTTGTGTCCAGGGGTAGTGGTGGCTACAGGGTGAGGTTCCTCTGCCTTTGGAAAGGGGAGGGAACAGTGGGGAGAGCTATGTCTTGTGTTTTGAGTGCCAGCTCAGCCACAATACAGTAAAATACCAAGTTGGTGTCTAAGAGTTTCAACTGTAGTCCCTGTCAACTAGACAGCACTCCTGGACCCACCTGGGACCTGGGGGACCTCACTGCCTTGAAGGGGAAGACACAGGCTTGGCTGTCTTTCAAGTCAAGTCCTTGAAAGAACATAGGCAGTAACCAGGAAATAGTTACAGCAGGCCTTGGGTGAGACCCAGTGCTGTGCTGGCTTCCAGTCTGACCCAGTAAAGTTATAGTGATGGCGGCCACAAGGGTATTTGTGTATGTCGACACCAAGCTTTCAGTGGCTCAGAATAGAGAAAGAGACTGTATATTTGGGAGAAAGTAAGCAAATACAACAAGAGTCTCTGCCTGGTGATAGAATTCTCCTGGATCTAGTGTAAGACCATCAAGGCAGTACCTCTATGAGTCTTCCAGAACCACAACATTACAGGGCTTAAGGAGTCCCACACCAAAGCAGATATAGCTTAGATCATAACACTAACATGCTTTTAAATATCTGGAAAGCACTTCCAAGAAGGAAGGCTACAAATAAGCCCAGTCAGTGAAAACAACAATAAATACCTAACCCTTAAATGCTCAGACACCAAAAAACATATACTAGGATCAATGGCATTCAGGAAAACATGAAAACACAAAATGAACTAAATATACCACTAGTGACTAAATCCTGGAGAAAGACATGTGATATTTCAGACAGAGAATTCAAAATAGCTGTGTTGATGAAACTCAAAGAAATTCAAGATAACAAAAAGAATGAATTCAGAATTCTATCACATGCATTTAGCACATATTAAAATAATTAAAAAGAATCAAGCATAAATTATGCAGCTGAAAATGCAATTGGCATACTGAAGAATGTCTGGGTTATTTAGTAGCAGAAAGAAGCAGAAAATGAATAGTTAGCTTGAGGACAGACTATTTGAAATACACAGTCAGAGGAGACTGATATTGTTTGGCTTTGTGTCCCCACCAAAGGGGCGATTTTCCCATGCTATTCTTATGACAGTGAATGCGTTTTCATGAGATCTGATGGTTTTATAAGGAGCTGTCCTCCCTTTGCTTCCTACACATGCCCTCTCGGCTGCTGCCATGTAAGACGTGCCTGCCTCCCCCTCTGACACGATTGTAAGTTTCTTGAGGTCTTCCCAGCTATTCAGAACTGTGAGTCAATTAAATCACTTTTCTTCATAAATTACCCAGTCTCGGGTAGTTCCTTATAGCAGTGTAAAAATGGGCTAACAAAATAAATTTGTGCTGCAGAGTGAGGTACTGTCATAAAGATACCCAAAAATGTGGATGTGGCTTTGGAACTGGATAATAGGCAGAGGTTGGAACAGTTTGGAGGGCTCAGAAGAAGAGAGGAAGATGTGTGAAAGTTTGGAACTTCCTGGAGACTTGTTGAGTGGTTTTGACCAAAATGCTGACAGTGATGTGAGCGATGAAGTCCAGGCTGAGGTGGTCTCAGATGCGATGAAGAACGTATTGGGAACCAGTGTAAAGGTGATTCTTGTTATGCTTTAGCAAAGAGACTGGCAGCATTTTACCCATGCCTTAGAGATCTGTGGAACTTTGAACTTGAGAGAGATGATCTGAAATTGGAACTTACGTTTAAAGGGGAAGCAGAGCATAAAAGTTTGGAAAATTTGCAGCCTGACTATGCAATAGAAAAAACAAAACAAAACAAAACTATTTGCTGGGGAGAAATCCAAGCTGGCTGCAAAAATTTACATAAGTAATGAGGAGCCAAACATTAATCACCAAGACAATGGGGAAAATGTCTCTAGGCATGTCAGATGACTTTACAGTAGCCCCTCCCATGAAAGAACCAGAAGCATATGAGGAAAAAATTGTTTCATGGGCTGGGCACAGTGTCTTGCTGCTTTGTGTAGCCTGACAATTTGGTGCCCGGGACTTAATCCATGGCTAAAATGGGCCAATGTACAGCTCAGGCCATTGCTTTAGAGGGTGTAAGCCCCAAGCCTTGGTGTCTTTTCAGTGGTGTTGGGCCTGCGGGTGCACAGAAGTAAAAAACTCAGGCTTAGTAACCTCCGCCTAGATTTCAGAGGACGTATGGAAACACGTGGATGTTCAGGCAGAGGTCTGCTGCAAGGAGAAAGCCCTCATGGAGAACCTCTGTCAGAGCAGTGCAAAGGGAAAATGTGGGGTTGGAGCCCCCACATAGAGTCCCCACTGGGGCACCGGCTAGTGGATCTGTGAGAAGAGGGACATAGTCTTCCAGACAACAGAATGGTAGATCCACCAACAGGTTGCACCATGTACCTGGAAAAGCCACAGACACTCAACACCAGCTGTGAAAGCAGCCAGGACTAAGGGCTGTACCCTGCAAAGTCACAGGGGTGCAGCTGCTCAAGGATGTGGGAGCCCACCCTTTGTATCAACGTTCCCTGGATGTGAGACAGGGAGTCAAAGGAGATTGTTTTTGAGCTTTAAGGTTTAATGACTTCCCTGCTGGATTTCAGACTTGCATGGGGCCTGTAGTCCCTTTGTTCTGGCCAATTTCTTCCATTTGCAAGGGGAGTATTTATTCAATGCCTATACCTCTATTGTGTCTTGGAAGTACATAAATTGTTTTTGGTTTTACAGGATCCTAGATGGAAGGGACTTACCTTGACTCAGGTGAGACTTTAGACTTAGACTTTTCTGTTAACGTTGGAAATAGTTAAGAATTGGGGTACTGTTGGGAAGGCACAATTAGTTTCAGACATGAGTTTTGGATGGATTCTGGGCAGAATAATATGGTTTGGCTTTGTGTCCCCACCGAAATCTCATCTTGATTAGTAATCCCCAAGCGTTGAGGGAGGGACCTGGTGGGAGGTGATTGGATTATGGGGTGGTTTTTTTTCCATGCTGTTCTTGTGACAGTGAGTGAGTTCCCAGAAGATCTGATTGTTTTATAAGTGGCTCTTCCCCCTTTGCTTCTTACACATGTTCTCTGGCCTGCTGCAGTTTAAGAGGTGACTGCTTCCCCTTTCACCATGAATGTAGGTTTTCTGAGGCCTCCTCAGCCATGCAGAACTGTGATTGAATTAAACCTCTTTTATTTGTAAATTACCGAGTCTTGAGCAGTTCTTTACATACATGTGAAAACAGACTAAAACAGAGATCAAATTAAAAACAAAAAACAAACAAACAACAACAACAAAAAAAACAATTGGCTGGGCGCGTTGGCTCATACCTGTAATCCCAGTACTTTGGGAGGCCGAGGCGGGCAGATCACGAGGTCAGGAGATGGAGCCCATCCTGGCTAACACGGTGAAATCCCGTCTCTACTAAAAATACAAAAAATTAGTTGGGCGTGGTGGCAGAGGCCTATAGTCCCAGCTACTCAGGAGGCTGAGACAAGAGAATGGCGTGAACCCGGGAGGCGGAGCTTGCAGTGAGCCAAGATCGCACCACTGCACTCCAGCCTGGATGACAGAATGAGACTCCATCTCAAACAAAACAAAACAAACAAACAGCAACAAAAAAAGTTAATCATGTACAAAAGATTTAGAAAATAAATTTAAAAGGGCAGATTTTAAAGTTATTCACCTTAAAGAAAAGGTAGAGGTACAGATGGGGTAGAAAGTTTAATCAAAAAGATAATTACAGAGAAATTCTCAAACCTGGAGAAAACTTTCCAATATCCAAGTATAAGAAGGTTACAGAACAACAAGCATATAACACAAATAAGACTACCTCAAGGCATTTAAGAACCAGACTCCCAAAGGTCAGGTATGAAGAAAGTATCCTAAAAACAGCCAAAGAAACAAATAACATACAATGGAGCTCCAATATGTCTGGCAGCAGATTCTTCAGTGGAAATTTTACAGACCAGGAGAGAGTGGCATGGCATATTTAAAGTGCTGAATGAAGAAACTTTTACCCTAGAATAGTATATCTGGTGAATATGTCCTTCAAACATAAAAAAGACATTCTCACACAAACAAAAGCTGAAGATTTCCCTGGACACCAGACATGTCTACAAGAAATGCTAAAGGAAGTTACTTCAGGAAAACAAACAAACGAAAAGAGAGATTAATGAGCAATAAATAATCACCTAAAGGTGCAAACCTTACTGGTAACAGTAAGTACATAAAAAAACACAGAATATTATAACAGTGTAACTGTGTTGTGTAAACAACTTTTATTCTAAATAGAAAGACCAAATGCTTAACTGATCAAAAATAATAGCTACAACTTTTCAAGACATAATCTGCTCAATAAGATATAAATAGAAACAATAAGAAGTTAAAAAGTTGGGGGATGAAGTTAAGATGGGTTTAAATTCATTTTCAATTTGATTTATTCATGAAAACGGTGTGAAGCTGTTATCAGGTTAACATAATGTTATAAAGATAATATTTACAAGTCTCATGGTAACCTCAAACCAAAAAAACATACAATGAATTCATAAAAAAAATAAAAACAAGAATCTATCACCAAGGAAAATAATCTTCACTAGAGGAAGACAAGAAAGAAAGGAAAAAAAGAGAGAGAAGATCACAAAACAACCAGGAAGCTAATAACAAAATAGCAGGAGTAAGTCTTTACTTATCAATAATAACGTTGTATGTAAATATACTAAACTATTCAATCAAAAGACATAGACTGAGTGAATGGCTGAAAAAATGGCGCATTGATCTTTTGCCTATAAGAAACATATTTCACTTATAAAAACACACATGGACTGAAAATAAAGGGATAGAGAAGAATATTCCATGCCAATGGAAACCAAAAAGGAGCAGGAGTTGCTATACTTATATCAGACAAAATAGAATTAAAGACAGAAACTATAAGAAGAAAAAAAGAAAGTCACTACCTAATGATAAAATGATCAATTTAGAAAAAAGATACATAATAGCAACTTTAAATATATATGCGTCCAAAATGGTAACACCCAGATTTATAAAGGAAATATTATTAGAGCTTAAGAAAGAGATAAGCCTCAACATAATAATAGCTAAAACCTTCAACACCCAATGTTCAGCATTGGACAGATTTTCCAGACAGAATGTCAACAAAGAAACATTAAACTTAATCTGCACTATAAACTGAATGGATCTAATGCATATTTAGAAACAATTTCATCCAAGAGCTGCAGAACACACATTCTTTTTTTATCATATGGATTATTCTCAAGTATAGACTATATGTTAGGTCACAAAATAAGTCTTCACACATTGAAAATTTTAAACAATATGAAGGATCTTCTCTGAAAATAATGCATTAAAAGTAGAATTTAATAACAAGAGGAATTTTGATAATTACACAAGCACATGGAAATTAAACAATATGCTCCTGAATGACCAGTGAGTTAATGAGGAAATTTATAAGGAAACTAAAACAGAAATTGGCAAAAATAATAGTGGAAACACAACATATTAAAACCTCTGGGATACAGAAAAAGCAGTAGTCAGAGGAAAGTTTATAGCTTTAACTGCCTACATAAAAAAAAGGAAAGACTTCACATAAACAATCTAAAGATGCATCTTGAAGAACTAGGAAAGGAAAGAAAACCAAATCCAAAATTATTAGAAAAAAAAATAAAGATGACATTAGAGATAAAACTGAAATGAAGAAAATAATACAAAAGATCAATGAAACAACAAGAAGGTTTTTTGGAAAGTTAAACACAATTGACAAATTTTTAGCCAGAGTAAGAAAAATAGAGAATATCCAAATAAATAAAATAAAAAATAAAAACTAAATATTACAACTGATAGTGCAGGAATTCAAAGGATCATTAATGGTTGCTATGGGACACTAAATGCCAATAAAGTGGAAAATACAGAAGAAATGGTCAAATTCCTAGACACATAGAGCCTACCAAGATTTAACCAGGAAGAAATTCAAAACCTGAGCTGACCAATAACAAATAATATGATCGAAGCAATCAGACAAGAGAAAAAAATAAAAGGCATCCAAATCAGTAAAGAGGAAGTCAAACTGTCACTGTTTTCTGACGATATAATCATTTACCTCAACTCTAAAACCCTAAAGACTCCTCCAGAAAGCTCCTAGAAATCATAAAATAATTCAACAAAGTTTCCAGATACAAGATTAATGTACACAAATCAGTATCTCTTCTAACACCAACAGTGACCAAGCAGAGAATCAAATCAATAACTCAACTCCTTTTACAATAGCTGCAAAAATAAAATAAAATAAAATAAAATAAACTTAGGAATATACCTAACCAAAGACCTCTACAAGGAAAACTACAAAACACTTCTGAGAGAAATCACAGATGACACAAACAAATAAAAACACATCCCACACTCACAGACGGGTAGAATCAATATTGCAAAAATGACCATACTGCCAAAAGCAATCTACAAATTCAACACAATCCCCATCAAAATACCAGCATCATTCTTTACAGAATTAGAGAAGACAATTTGAAAGTTCATAGGGAACCAAAGAAGAGTCTTCATAGCCAAAGCAAGACTAAGCATAAATAAATAAATAAATAAATAAAAATAGAAATCTTGTGTCATCACACTACCTGATTTCAAACTATACTGTAAGGCCATAGTCACCAAAACAGCATGGTACTGGTATAAAAATAGACACATAGACCAATGGAACAGAAGAGAGAACCCAGAAATAAATCAAAATATTTACAGCCAACTGATCTTCCACAAAGCAAACAAAAACATAAAGTGGGGAAGGGACACCCTTTTCAACAAATATTACTGGGATAATTGGCTAGCCACTATGGAAAACAGTGTGCAGATTCCTTAAAGAACTAAAAGAAGAACTACAATTTGATCTAGCAATTCCACTACTTGGTATCTACCCAGAGAAAAAGACGTTATTATTCGAAAAAGATATTTGCACATGCATGTTTATAGCAGCACTGTTTGCGATTGCAAAATTATGGAATGAACCCAAATGCCCATCAATCAACAAGTGGATAAAGCTGGAGATATATATATATATATATACACACATATCTCCAACAAGTGGATAAAGTGGATATATATATATAACATGACGTGTTCTCACTTACTAGCAGGAGCTAAAAATTAAATCAATGGAACTCATGGACATAAAGAGTAGAAGGATGGTTACCAGAGGCTGGGAAGGATAGTGGGGGATCCGGGGGAGGTACAGATTGTTAGTGCGTACAAAAAAATAGAGAGAATGAATAAGAACTACTCTCTGATAGCATAATAGGGTGACTATAGTTCATAATAACTTAATTGTATATTTTAAAATAACTTAATGTATTTGGAGTATTTGCAACTCAAAGGATAAATGCTTGAGAGGATGGACACCCTCCTCTCTATGATGTGCTTATTTCACATTGCATGCCTGTAACAAAACTTCTCATGTACACACTAAATATGTGCACCTACTGTGTATCCACAATAATTAAAAATAAATTAATATTAAAAAATGATAATATTCAGTTTTGGCTTTGATAATGTGGCTAGCTCTCTGGTGGTTTGTAGTATATTTGACAAGCGTGGAGGACAGATTTGAAGCAAAAAATAGAAATCAGTACATTCACATTCTTAAGTTTTACCAAGTGCAAATAAATAAGAATACAATTATCATATTTTGACTCAATTTAATTCAAATGTTATCAATCAATAATTAATGAAAAATTTACTAAAAGTTTTATATTAATTATTTCATTTTTATTTATAAATATATTAATTTATATTTATATAATTGCCTGACCAAAGTAGTTGTAAGCTTTGCAATCTGAACACAATATGATTATTCTCAAATATAAACTTCAGATAAATACCAATTTTTGCATTCTAGGTACTGGATGTCTTCATATATAGGTAAACCTCAGTATGAGAATATCTTAATTCTAATATCACTTCCTCATTAACAGTGGCCTCTACAGTGGTTAAAAAGAGTTTCTGTTCTAAAAATCTATCTTCCGTGTTTTTAAATGGATACACAGACACATACACTCACACATGCCACATTTGTGGCTAATTTTCCTGAAGATACAATGTTTTGTATGGCTGTTTTATTGGACTCATTTAAAAATAATTGTAACTTCATTGAGCGGCCGGGCGCGGTGGCTCACGCCTGTAATCCCAGCACTTTGGGAGGCCGAGGCAGGCGGATCACAAGGTCAGGAGATCGAGACCACGGTGAAACCCCGTCTCTACTAAAAATACAAAAAATTAGCCGGGCGCGGTTGTGGGCGCCTGTAGTCCCAGCTACTCGGGAGGCTGAGGCAGGAGAATGGCGTGAACCCGGGAGGCGGAGCTTGCAGTGAGCCGAGATCGCGCCACTGCACTCCAGCCTGGGCGACAGAGCGAGACTCCGTCTAAAAAAAAATAAATAAATAAAAATAATTGTAACTTCATTGAAATAATACTAAGGTGTCAAATAACAACTTGTGTTTTTAAAATCTAAATAGCTTCACATTGGACTTCTTTGAGAACCATCCTGAGATTCTGAGAAATTGCTATCTACTATATCACATGGCAGAGGAAGTTACCTCTTTTCCTAGTCAGTCTTCTTTATATATGCAACTGTATTTGATCATGCAGCATTTTTTTGATAATGAAGGGACACTAATAGAAACCAGGTATCCAATACGTTCACTGAATACGTTCCAGGCAATCCAGCCAATCTAACACTTTGAACAGATGAGTAGAGGATCCATAAGGACAGCCTAGATACTGACAAAGTAGAAATAACCGTGAGAAAATAAACTTGATCTACAAAACATGTAAAATTATATATCATTAAAAAATATACTTGGTTGATTTTAGAATAAACTGTGACTGAAAAGCAGCAATTCAAATTTGTCAGGATTAGTTTTTTCAGTCAAGATCTGTGATTGATTTAGGTATCACTGAAAAGTCAGGCCTGAGCTTATTCTTCTTTAATAACTGAGATTGTGTTCTCAGTGAATAGAAATTCTTTTGCTGCTACGGCAAATACAAGACAATTTTCTTCTTGTCTTTTGATTTTCCTTATTCTGCTTGCTCCAACTATAGAGAATAATTGGCAGTTTTTAAGGATAGCAGCAACGTCTGACTGTGGTTTATGGTTTGTTCTCTTTAGAAGAATCATTATTTTCTATGTCAGTTTGTAATCAATCTGCTCAAAATACCAGACATAATTTCTTTTATGAAATGAATGGGAATGAAACAGTACTCTGATGAGATGTCTCATATGCTAAAAGAACAAATCAATTACTTGATATTAACAATGTCATTAATCTTTAAGTCATGCTTACCAACCTAAAATGTTTATTGTTTTCTTTTTTTTTTTCTTCAATCTTCTATTTCTGTTTTATTTATATTCACATTTCCAAAAGCACCAGTTTTAAAAATAAATTAACGGGAATACTCAGTATTTTAAAATGTGATAGATATGGTTTTAAAAGTTATTTTGAAATGTGACAGATATGGTTTTAAAAGTTACTGTGAAAACATTTGTTGGGTACATGAATATACATTTGAATTAGGAGGGGATTACAGTCCTCTTTCTTTATCCCAATAGACACTTTGTGCCATAAGGGAGCATTCCCTCTGGGCATGTGGAGCCATTGCTTCTATTGGTCTTTAAGAATTGTCTCAAGGGCTCAAATTGAAACTTGAAACTACAGGGCCTCTAAAAGCCTAGGAAATCCACAGATGTCTTGGAAATTCCCCATCTTGTCTAAGAAATCGCTTAAAGATGATGGGCCACTTTGGGCCTGACTGTTTCTTAGTTTTCTACATAAAAGCTATTTATGGCCCCATGTCTACCCCAAGTAAAATGTGTTTTTGTTCTAGGGCATTTTGCTATCACACCCTATCTAAGCACGCACAATAAGTTGCATTCTAGAATCAGAATAACTGAGTTCAAATGCCAGTTCTGCCATTTATTTGCTGTTGTGACCTGAGTAATCTATTTAACCTCTTTAAGCCTCAGTTTCTCTCCTTTGTAAAATGAGGACGGTACATGCACCTATGTTATATGACTGTGTGGAAGAATAACTGAAGGAATAAATGCAAAGGTTTTGGAAAAGTGGCTCACATATATATGTTCAATAAATATTAACATTATTATTTCATATTTTTGAATAATTTTATCACACCTCAATCATCTTATATGGTAATGTATTATTACGTGTATATTTAATTAAGCATAGTTGCTTAGAGGTGATTAAAACTACCTCTTAAGTTGCAGTGAGCTGAGATCACGCCACTGCACTCCAGCCTGGGCAACAGAGCGAGACTCCATCTCAAAAAACAAACAAACAAACAAACTGCCTTCTAATTACTTAGTCAATGTTTATTGACTCAGTTAACTATTTCATAAGAGCTATGAATCATTTTTTATCCTTTCGTTTAACTTCTCATTTGCAGAGATTTCCACATGTCTCCATAATCCAGTCAATTAGAAACATCCTTCCCTCATTTCCTAAAGTGGATTTCTGGAACAGTAATGTTTAGAAACTAACATTTTCTAGTAATCCAAGGAGTAGATAGAGAAATTTGAGAATCCATTTGATACATCATAGTCTTACTTGGATTGTGGTAAAAACAAACTGAGAAAATATTTTAAAATAGGGTAATAAAAACTTTCAAGTCTTTGTTGGATATTGTAGAAGCACATTGTGAAGCATGATTGCAATGCATGTTGTGGAACGGTAGTAGGTAAATATCTCTAAAGGGACAAAGAGTATATATTTCAGGATTTACAACCGATAAGGTCTCTGTTACAGGCACTCAACTTTGAGTTTTTATTGAAAGCAGCCATGGATAACACATACACGAGTAAGTGTGACAGGATCCCAATAAAACCACATTTATGGACATTGAATTTGAGTTGTACAGTTGTTTATTTACCTCTTTTTATTTTAACCATATAAAAATGTGAAGTCCATTATTAGTCCACAAACCCTAGACAATTGGTGAGTGAATGGATTTGGCCCACTAGCTGTAGTTTATCAATGCCTGTTCTGGAAGCATTTTGTGAGACCTGAAGGCAATGTTTTCTACAACAGAAAACCATGAAAATCCTGTTATGTTGACAGCCTTAGTTGTGAGTCTTTGAGCTTTGTATCTTTCCGTTGGCTCAATCTTGCTTACTTTACAGCAGTGTTTTGATTTGACACTCTGGATTCAATTTTATATATCAAGATGCTTCCACTATTGTTAAAGAAGGTAAAATCATTCCGACTGCAAGATTTTTGCACTTATACAACACAGTAAATAAAAACCAAGAAAGTGTATTGCTGCAAATTCTTCTCATATTTAGAGAACCAGACACACTTAAAAGTAAAATTTCCCCAAAACAACTACTCTATTAATGAATTCGATAAACGTTTAGAATGCATAATACATTCAAGACACCTTGACACAGAGAAAGATGTATAAAACAACTGCTTTTAAGTGGCTTACACTCTAGTATATAACATAAAATTTGTATATGAATAACTGTAATCTAAGATGGAACATAATAAGTGCTACAACAGTAATATATCCAATAAGCCATAGATGATGGTAGATTTTGTATACAGTAGTATAATAATACTATATCCAATAAGTTATAGATAATGTATTCTGTAAATTATAAAAAACAATTTCTTATAAAAACTGTACCCTTAGTCTTAATGTGTAAACTGCTGATGAATAGTGTGTTTATATGTGTGAGACATATTTTCCTTTGGGCAATAATTAAGTAACTAGTAATTTCATAAGTAGCTGCTTGTTCCTCTGTATATATAGGAGAAATGTTTATGCTAAGATAAGGTCCAAATAGCTAAAGGAGTTTTGGCAACCAGCATTTGGTTTAAAAGCCTGTGACGATAATGCTTCTATCTTTCCTTAAAACTCATTGTTGTATCTTTTAAGTAGGCAGAGTGTAATTTAAGGAGTACTAGAAAAATACCTCATGGTTCAAATATTCTACCCTTATCCGTGTAGCTATTTTCCACATTTATTTTTGGAGATTACTTCCTCTTTTGCAAGGCAATAATTGTTCTTTGTTAAGACACAAATAGCTGTAGCCTCTCTGCTACTGCTTTCAATAAGAATGTTTTCATTTGAAGGCTGCTGACACAATTTTTCATATGTTGTCAGTTGGTTGTTTTGTGTAATGGCAAGAACACTTAATATGAGATCTACCCTTTTAAGAAATTTTTAAGTGCACAATATAGCCTTTTGTCAACTTTAGGCACGATGTTGTCTAGCAGATCTCTGTAACTTATTATTCTTATATAACTGAGATTTTATACCCAATTAATAGCAATTCTCCATTGTCCCCACTCCCACTTCCTGGCAACCAGCAATCTACTCCCCGTTTCTATGAGTCTGACTATTTTAAATACCTTATATAAGTGGAATCATGTAGCATATCTTGCTGTGACTGGCTAATTTCACTTAACATAATGCACTCTAGGTTTATTCATGCTTTTGTCACATACAACAGGATATATTTCATTTTTAATTCTTAACAATATTTTTATATGTGTAAACTACAGTCTCTTTATTCAATTGTACATGATTATTTAGATTGTTGCCATATTTGTAAATTATGCTACAATAAACATGTAAGTGCTGATACTCCTTTAAAATCCTGATTTCACTAGATATCCATATACAGAAGAATGAAACTAGCCTACTATCTATCACCATATATAAAAATAAAATCAAAATGGATTAAAGATCAAAACGTAAAACCTGAAATTATGAAACTGCTAGAAAAAAAAAGTAGGGAAACTGATTCAGGACATTGGTCTTGGCAAAAATGAATAAGACCTTGGAGCAGGATGGCTGAACAGAACCTCCAGTGATGGTCTCACCTCCCCTGCAGGAACACCAAGTTAAACAACTCTTCACACAAGAAAGCACCTTAGTACAAACCAAAACCAGGTGAGTTACCACAGCACCTGGTTTTCACTTCACATCAAGAAAGGAGCCACTGAAGAGGGCAGGAGGGACAGTCTTAAATCGTCTATACTACCCGCCCCTGTTGCTTCGCGCTGCCACATTGGGGCAAGGATAATCTACGTGCTTGGGTGGGGGAAAGCAAAGGTAGGACTTCACATTGGAACACAGTGCTGACCTGTCACAGCACAAATCAACACAAGGCAGAATTTACACTGGGTCCACAGAGGGAGTACTTGCGCTTAAACCAGTGATTAGACTGGAACTTAAGTTATGGCTAGCCCCAGCATTGTAGGCTAAAGTGTTGTGGGATCCTAAATAAATTTGAAAAGCAGTCTAGGTCACAAAGACTGTAGTTCCTGGGCAAGTCCTGGTGCTTTTCTGGGCTCAAAGCCAGTGGACTTGGGTGGATGCAACCCAGTGAGATCTGGAGCAGCCAAAGGAGTGCTTGTGTCACCCCTCCTGCAACTTCAGGCAGTGCTGCTTGCAGCTGTGGGAGAGACTCCTTATGCTTGAGGTAGGGAAAGAGAAAAGAAGAGAACTTTATCTTGCAATCTGGAGACCAGTTGAGCTACAGTAAAATAAATCACGAAGCAGAGCCCTAAAGACCCCATTCCAGGCCCCACCTCCCAGACAGCATTTCTAGATCCACCCTGGGCATCAAGGAAACCTGCTACTCCAAGGGGAAGGACCCAGTCCTGGCAGGTTTTATCACTTGCTGACTAAAGGACCCTTCAGCCTTGAATAAACATCAATGATAGCTAGGTAGTAATCACCATAGGACTTGGATGAGACCCAGTGCCATATTGGCTTCAGTTGTGACCTAGCACATTGTCAGCTGTGGTGGCCCTTGGAAGAGACATCTGCTTGAGGAAAGGAGAGGGAAGAAAAAAGGGACTTTTGCTTTCACCTTGAGTACCAGCTCAGCCACAGTGTGACCCAGCACATTCCCAGCTGTAGTAGCCATTGGGAGAGATTTCTTCTTGAGACAAAGAGAAGGAAGAATAAAAAGGACTTTGGCGTTTCACTTGGGTACCAGCTCAGTACAGTAAAATAAATCAACAAGCAAACTCTTAAGATCACCAGTTCCAGGCCTTGACTCCTTGATGGCATTTATAGACCAAATGTGGGCCAGAAGGGAACCTGCTGCCCTGAAGGGAGAGATCCAGGCCTGGCAGGAGTCACTACCTGCTGACTAAAAAGCCCTTGGGCCTTGAATAAACACCAGTGGATGCCAGGTAGTAGTATCCATGGGACAGGGACAGTGGTGATCATGTGGTGAGACTCCTACTTGAGGAAAGGATAGCGAAGAGTAAAAAAAAAAAATGTCTTTCAAATTGGGTACCAGTTAAGCCACAGTAAAACGAAGTACACAGTATATTCCTAAAGTTCCTGATTCCATGCCCCAGCTCCCACGTGCCATCTCTAGACACACCCTGGGAGAGAAGGGACTCTACTGCCCTGAAGGAAAAGACACATGCCTGGCAATAGTTACCACCTGCTGGCTAGAGAGCCCTTGGGCCCTGAATAAACATTAGCAGTAGACAGGCACTAGTTATCACAATCCTTGGGTGAAACCAAATAGGGTGCTGGCTTCAGTTGTGAATCAACATAGTTCCAGTGGTGAATGCCATGAGAGTGCTTGTATCACACCCTCCTCAATTCCAGGCAGCTCAGCACAGAGAAAGAGGCTCAATTTGCTTGGGAAAAAGTAAGGAAAGAGAACAAGTGACTTTGCCTGGTAATCCAGGCAATCATCCCTGATTTTAACCAAGACCCCCAAGTTGGTACCTCTATGAGTCCGCGAGTCACAGTTACTGAGCATGGGATGTTCCTAATACAGGTATGGCTGCAGTGATCAAAGTCTTAGATTACAATGCTCAATTCCCTTTGAATAACTGAAAAAAAATTCTTCTCAAGAAGGACAAGAGCACACAAGCCCAAACTGTGAAGATTAGAATAAATACCTAATTTTCAATGCCTAGACATTGAAAAACATTTAAAAGAAGGATCAAGACCATCCAGGAACACATGACCTCATCAAAAATAAAAACAAAAACTAAATAAGATAGCAGTGATCAATCCAGGGGTGAAAGAGATGTGTGACCTTTTAGAGAGATAATTCAAAATAACTGTTTGAAATGGTCAATGGAATTCAAGATAACACAGAGAAGAAATTCAGAGTGCTACCAGATAAATTTAACAAAGAAAGTGAAATAATTAAAAAATCAAGCAGAAATTCCAGAGCTGAAAAATCCAATTGATAAACTGAAGAATGCATCAGAGTCTCTCAACAGTAGAATTGATCAAGCAGAAGAAAGAATGAGTGAGCTTGAAGACAGGCTATTTGAAAATACACAGTCAAAGGAGACAAAAAAAAAAAAATGGAATGAAGCACACCTACAAAGGCAAATGTAAGTTATTGACCTTAAAAACGAGGCAGAGAGATAAGGGTAGAAAGTTTATTCGAAGAGCTAATAGTAGATAACTTTCCAAACCAGAGAAAGATACTAATATTCAAGTACAAGGAGGTTATAGAACACCAAGCAGATCTAACCAAAATAAGATTACCCGAAGACATTTAAGAATCAAACTCCCAAAAGTCATGGAAAAAGAAAGGATGCTCAAAGCAGCAAGGAAAAAGATACAAATAACACATGAGGGATTCTTAATATGTCTGGCAGCTGACTTTCCTAGACAAACAAAAGCATAGACAGACTTTCTTAGACAAACAAAAGCTGAAGGAGTTCATCAGCATCAGACCTGCCCTGAAAGATCTGATGTTGATGAATTCCTCCTGCTAAAAGGACAGAACTCAACCTGTTAAAAGTTCTGCAGTACAAAAGAAAAGGACATTCATGAGCAACACGTATTCATCCAGGGGTACAAAAGTCACTGGTAATGGTAAGTACACTGACAAATACAGAATAGTATAACACTGTAATTGTGGTGTGTAAACTGCTCATCTTGAGTATGAAGATGAAAAGGCAAACCTATCAATAATAACTGCAACAACATTTTAAGATATAGGTAGTATAATAATATGTAAATTGAAATGAAACAAGTTAAAAAGCTGGGGGGCGGGGGGTGGTGGTGATGAAGTTGAAGTGTAGAACTTTCATTAGTTTTTTTCCTTGCTTATTTTTTAGTTTCTTTATTTTTCAATTAGAGTTAAATTACCATCAGTTTAAAATAATAGGATATAAGATGTTATTTGCAAACATAATAGTAACTTCAGGAAAAAATAAATAAACCTAAAGATTCACTTTTAGACCAAAGACATAAACAGGTTGAAAGTGAAAGAATGTAAAAATATATTTAATGAAAATAGTAGCCAAAAGAGCTGGTGTAGTTATATTAATATCAGAAAAAATAGCCCTTAAAGCAAAAATGGATTTAAGAGACAAAGAAAGAGAGTAAATATTGATAAAGGACTAAACCATCAAGAAGCATACATAGCCAACAACACAGCAACAAATCATATGAAGCAAAAACAAACAGAATTGCAGGGAAGAATAGACAGTTCAATAATAATAGTTGGAGACTTTAATATCAGCTTTCAATAATAGAACAATCATACAGAAGAAATGTAAAGAAATAAAGAAGTTGAACAGCACTATAATCTGACAAGACCTAACGGACATACATAGAAATCTCCATCCAACAACAGGAGATTACACATTCTTCTTAAGTGCACATGGAATATTCTCCAGGGAAAACCATATATTAGACCAATAAAGAAGGTCCAAATAAATTGTAAAAGTATGTAAATACAAAAAGTTACTTCTCTGACCATATCGGAATGAAAGTAGACATCAAGAAAAGAAAGAAAATTGAAAAATTTACAAATATTTAGGTATTAAAGAGTTCACATTTAAACAAGGAATGGGTCAACAAAGAAACCACAAGGAAAATTAGAAAATATTTCAAGCTGAATGTAAAAACCACACATAATAAACTTACGGGGTGCAGTGAAAACAGTGATTAGATGGGATTTTATATCCATAAACACCTACTTGAAAAAGAATAAAATTTTACATTATAACCTATTTTCATATCTTAAGATAATAAAAAAAGAGCAAAAAGAGCACAAATCATGCAGAAAAAGACAATAATAATTACAGTGGAGATTAAAAATAAAGAATAGAAAAATAATAGAATCAATTGAACTAAAATTTATTTCTTTAAAAGACCTAGTAAAATTGGCAAACCTTTAGCTAGCTTGACCAAGTTAATATGAGAGGCCTCACTAAAATCAGAAATGAATTAGGGAGTCGGGTGAGGTGGCTCACGTCTGTAATCCCAGCATTTTGGGAGACTGAGGCAGGTGGATTGCTTGAGACCAGGAATTTGAGACCAGCTTGACCAACATGGTGAAATGCTGTCTCTACTAAAAATACAAAACGTATCTGGGTTTGGTGGCACATGCTTGTAATCCCAGCTACTCAACTCAGGAGGCTGAGGCATGAGAATTGTTTGAACCCTGGAGGTGGAGGTTGCAGTGAGCAGAGATTGTGCCAAAAAAAAGAAAAAAAAAAGGAAATGAATTAGGGGACACTACTACTGATCTTACAGATACAAAAAGAATTATAAGAGTTGATTATAAACAATTGTTTACCAACAAATTGGGTATCCTAGATGAGATGGACAAATTTTTAAAAGCACACAAAATAACACACTGCGTCTAGACAAAAATAGAAAATCTGAAATGGCTAATGACAATTAAAGATGAATTATTAATCAGAAACCTCCCAACTGAAGGGAACAACACACACCAGGGCGTGTTGTGGGGTGGGGGGCAAGGGGAGGGAACTTAGAGGGCAGGTCAATAGGTGCAGCAATCCACCATGGCACACATATACCTATGTAACAAACCTGCACGTTCTGCACGTGTATCCCAGAACTTAAAGTAAATTAAAGTGAAATAAAATAAACCCTTTCAACAATAAAAGCCAGGACCATTTTGCTTCACTGGTAAATTCTGTAAAACATTTAAAAATAATAAACATCAGTCATTCTCAAACTGTTTCAAACAATGGAAGAGGGGGGAAGACTTTGCAGCTGGTTCTATAAAGTCAGCATTATTATGTTAACAGCAAACAAAGACTTCACAATAAAAGAAAACATAAAAATCATCCCTCATGAAAATAGATACAAAAATCATTGAAAAAAATACAAATGTCCCTTAAAAAAATGGAGTTATGTCATGAAAAACTCATCATAAGCTGAAAATATCATTAGTTGAAAATGCAAATAATTCACCTACTGAAAATCATAGCTTAGCCTAATCCACCTTAAATGTGCTCAGAACATTTACATTCGCCTGAAGTTGGGCAAAATCATCTAACATTAAGCCTATTTCATAATAAAGTGAAGAATATCTCATGTAATTTATAGAATAATGTACTAAAAGTGACAAATAAAATAGTTTTATGGGTACTTGAAGTACAGTTTCCACTGAATATGCATCACTGTTGTACCATCATAAAGTTGAAAAAGCATAAGTCAAACCATTTTAAGTAAGGTAGCGTCTGTACTAGCAAACCAAATGTAGCATCATAGTAAAAGGATTTTGCACCGCCACCAAGTAGAATTTATTCTGGTAAAGTTGGGTCAACGTTAAAAAAGTAATCAATGTAATAAGCCATATTAATATAACGAAGAAAAAAAGAACATTACAATCTCTATGCAGAAACAGCATTTGGCATGAGAACACATGGACACATAGAGGAGAACAACACACGATGAGGCGTTTTGGAGGGTGAAGGGTGGGAAGAGGGAGAGGATCAAGAAAACAGCTCATAAGTACTAGGCTTAATACCTGGGTGATGAAATAGTCTGTACAATAAACCGCCATGACACATGTTTACCTATGTAACAAACCTGCACTTATACCCCTGAACTTAAAATAGAAGTTAAAAAAAGGCATTTGTCAAAATTTAGCACCCTTTCATGATTAAAACAATGAATTAAGGATTAGAGGGGATCTTCTGCAGCCTGGCAAAGGATATTTATGAAAAATGGGCAGTTAACATCATACATCATAACATTATAGGTGACAGAAACTTCGATGAGATATTACCTCATGCTCATTATGATGGATACTGTAGCAAAACAAAACAAGCAAATAAAAAAAAGAAAGTGACAAGTATTAATTGGAATGTGGGGAAATTGGAACTCTTGTACATTTCTGGTGAGTTTACAATGTATACAAAGCAATGTATTTTGTGGAAAACAATGTGGCAGTTTCTCAGAAGAATTAACACAGAATGATGGCATGATCTAGCAATTATAATTCTGGGTATATGCCCAAAGAAGTGAAAGCAGGGACAAGTAGATATTTGTGCAACAGCGTTATTCACAATAGTCAACAGGTAGAAATAACCCAAATATCCATCAACTGGTTAATGAATAAACAAAAATTTATATATACACACAGTGAAACACTATTCAACTTTAAAAAGAATGGAAACCATGTCCTTTGCAGCAACATAGATGCAGCTGGAAGTTGTTATCCTAAGTGAATTAATGCAGAAACAGAAAATTAAATACCTCATGTTCTCACTTCTAAGTGGCAGCTAAACATTGAGTACATACGAACATAAATATGGGAGAAATGGACACTGGGGTTCTGGAGGGGGAAGGAAGGGAGGGGAGTAAAGGCTGAGAGACTACCTAATGGGTGTTGTGCTCGCTGTCTGGGTGATGGGATCATCCATACCCCAAAACTCAGCATCACGTAGTGTTCCCATGAGACAGACCTGCACATTTACTCCCTGAATCTAAAATAAAAGTTGAAATTATTTTTTAAAAAATCACTCTGATTATTTTTCAAAAACTGAAATTCTAATACAGGTTACAACATGGATGAATTTTGAAGAAATTATGATAAATTAAATAAACCATACAAAAAAGGACAAATATTGTATGATTCCATTTACGTGGTGTACCTGGAGGAGTCAAATTAATACAGGCAGAAAGTAGTGATTATCTGGAGCTAAGAAGGGGAGAAAAATGGGGCTTTATTGTTATTATAATAAAAAATGCATTTCTAAAAGAAATTCAAGCAGAGGTAGATTAATGAAAAGATATCCTGTGTTCCTGGATTGGAAGACTTAATATTTTTCAGATGGCAATACTCCCCAAAGCAATCTCCATGTTCAATACAATCACTATCAAAATCCCTACAGCTTTTTTCTTTTTCTTTCTTTCTTTCTTTTTTTTTTTCAGAAATAGAAACACTAGTTGTAAACTTTAGATATAATAGCAAGGGACCCTGCAACCCTGCAAAGTCAAAACATTCTTGAAAATGAAGAACAAAGTTCAAGGACTCATAGATTCTGATTTCAAATCTTAGTATAAAGCTACAGTAATCAAAAATAAAGCTACAGTAATCAAATATGTATAGTACTTTCATAAGGATAAAAAGCTTACAGTAATCAAACATGTGTAGTACTTTCATAAAGATAAACATACAGACCAACAAAATAAAAAAGAAGTTTCAGAACTAAACCCATACATCTATGGTCAGTTGATTTTTGACAAGTGTGCTAAGACTTTATAATGGGGTAAGAATAGTCTCTTCAATAAACAGTGTTGGGAAAACCGGATTTCCACATGCAAAAGAATGAAGTTGAATCCTTAGCTCAAAGCATACAAAAAAATCTCAAAATGGATGAAAGACCTGAATATAAGAGCTAAAACTATAAAACTCAAACATTTTCATTACTTTGGATTTCACATTTTTTAAAATATGACACCAAAAGTACAAGAAACAAAGAAAACATCAATTAATTGGAACTCATCAAAACAATTTTTTTTATGCTTCAGAGGATACAATCAAGGGAATGAAAAAGATAACCCACAAAAGGGGAAAAATATGTGCAAATCATGTACCTGATAGAGGGCTTGTGTCTAGAATATATAAAGAACATGTACAACTAAACAGCTAAGAGACAAATAATATAGTTCATAAATAGGCAAAGGATTCATTTCTTCAACGAAGATATACAAATGAGCAAGAAGCACATTTAATAGCTGCTCAACATCATTAGTCACTAGGGAAATGCAAGTCAAAACCATAATGAAATAACAATTTATACCCACTAGCCTTCCTACAATGAAACCAAAGAGGAAAATAACAAGTATTGGCATCAATGTAGAGAAATGGGAACCCTCATGTATTGCTGGTGGGAATTTTAAATGGTGAATCCACTGTAGAAAACTGTTTAGAAGCTCCTCAAAAAGCCAAATATACAATTACCTTATTACCCAACAATTTCGCTCCTAGGTATATACTCAAAATAACTGAAATAGGTTTTCAAACAATAATGTGTACAGGAATATTCACAGCAGCACTATTCACAATAGTCAAAAGGTGGAACTGACCAAAATCAATGAAATTCTTTCAACCAATGAAAGAATAAACAATATGTGGTAAATACTAAGAAATACTGTTCAGCCATATAAAGGAATGAAATACATACATGTTAAAACATGGATAAGCCCTGCAAACATTATGCTAATTGAATGAAAGCAGATACAAAAGGTCACATGTAGTGTAATTCTATTTCTATATACCTGGGATAGACGAACATAAAGAGACAGAAAGCAGATCAATGGTTGCCCAAGGACAGGGAGAGAGAAGAAGGAGGAGTAACTGTTTATTGATTATGGAGTTTTCTTTTGAGGTGGTGAACATGTTTTGGAAATAAATGGTGATGATGGCTGCACAACATTGTGACTTTCCTAAAAGCCATTGTATTTTACATTTCATAATGGTTAAAGTGGTGAATTTCATGTTGTGTGAATTTTACCACAATAACAATTGTTTTTAATTGAACCAGTCTATTATGTTCAAAGTAGTGTGTTAGATAAGTAATGTACTAGATGCATTTCAGAGAGCAGGCTAAGTGAGTCATGGTTCCTTTCTTAAAGGAATTTATGATCTTATGGGAAGATTAGTACAAAAACAGAATATAATGAGAGGTACAAAATGTAGGTATTTGAGAGGAAGGAGCTATTTTATCTACTTTAGAAGATTTGAGAAAGAGGCTTCAAAAGAGAGGTGGTAGTTTACATAATCTTTGGACAATGTTTTAATCTGTATCTAGGCATATGTCAGGTATCTGCAGTGGCCAGTTAGTTGATAAATATATAGAGATTGCCTGCTATGAGTAGGGTAGCTCAATGAGGATTATAGAAACAAACGTTCTAGACAGAGGGAGCCATAAGAACCTGATAGAGCATGGCAGGTTCACGGAATTGAGAGAAGTATACTGAGAGTGACCATATCATTTATCTTCCAAATGTGAACACTTTTTAGACTGAAAGAGAGCCACTCTCAGTAATTATGCCAAGACAAAAGGAATACATTGGAACTTCCCATAGTAAAAGTCGATTTAGAATTAACCCAAGTATAGCTAGAGAGAGTAAAAAAAGGAGAGTTATCACATGAATTCAAGTAAATTAGGTGAGATTAATCAGGGGTTTGTAGAAGACAGTATTTATTTTCAGTATTTTCCCAAAGGAAAGGGGAAGCATTTTAACAAAGGAAAATGGAGTGACTAGGCTCATACTTCTAAACATCATTTTATTGGCAATGTGAAGTTGAAGTGTATGAAATAGGTGATGAAATAAGTATAGAAGTTCAAGGATTTGAAAATATTTGGGAGGTGGGATTAAATGGAATTTGGCAATATATCAGGAAAGATATATTGTGGCATGTTGTTGATGATGAATGCTGTCATTTCAATTTTGTGCTTAAGTTAGTAGGAACATGCGATTCATTAACACCTTTCAAAAAGGCGTTAGAAACGCGTACCATGATCAGATTTCAGTAACCTAATTCTTAGAGATGGTTGTGTAGTAATTTAAGCAAACTGTTGTTTATTTTAAACCTGTATCAACTCTCAGGGTACATATTTTATAATCTGACAACTCATTTATCTCTGAAATATATTCTGCTCTTTGCCGTATATTATACTTCTGTGAGCTTCAAGGGTTAAACTGTAGTGTATAAATAAATTTTTAATCAATTTTTATGAATTTTATAGTTTTAGAACATTGAATATAGTTTCCATCAATCTTGTTAAACTTCTGGATTAAACGATCCTTTTTTGCATTATACTTTTTACCTGACTACAGCAAAAATACTCTCACAAACCACTCTTTTGGTGATTTAAACACCAAGATTAACATCTTCCTGCCACTTTGTCAAAACTTAAAGAATATAAAGATCATTTTAGAAAATCCCCAACTTTATTTGACAAGTAGATAGAAAACCATCATTGTTTCACAAAGTCTGCTACTGGGAAAATAATTTAACTGTATAAAGAAACATTTGGCCTCAGTGTTGTGGAAAATTTTGTGGCTCACTAATTTGATTTAGACAAGAAATCAGTGCATGAAATAGGATCATGACAACAGTAAAAATATTTCTAATTTTAAAAAAGCTTAAATGCTTCAAAAACATAGTTTTCCCTATACTTTTCCCTATACATTTTGTGTGTTCATCCTTATCCTTTATGTTTATGATTTTACTACAGTTTATCCATCCCCTATGAAACAGAAGTATTTGTCATTTATTTTCTCAAAAAAATCAATTGATATAGAGATATTTTTTCTCATGAGTGTATTTATCCCTAATGGATTTGTTGATTTATTCGTCATGTTTATGTCTATATGAAAAGTATTGATTATTTCAGTGAAGCTATTCTTTTCACACTTAACAATATATGTTCACTGGAATTCAAAAATAAATAACCCACAATAACATCCTGAAAAATAGAATACAAAATCTGCTATTTGGCTTGAGGGGGCAGGTGACAGGGTAAGGAACAAACTCTCGCTACTACCAAAAATAAAAAATAACAGTTAGCCAAGCAATAATTTGAAATTCTGTTTGCATTTCTGTTTCCAAGAATAGCAGTTTAATGTGAATATCTGTGGTTCTTGGTAAAGAAAGTGTTTACCAAGAAAATTACATGTTCTTATATTTCATACCAAAGAACTAGTTTCTGCAAAAGCTTTCACATTCACACAGTTCTAAATAAAGTATAAAATATCACTTAAAGTGTCATTGGAAAATAAAGCACATAAAGAGACAAAATTCACAAATTGTCTACTCTTTCTTCCCTTCCTTAGGTATAAATTGCAATTGATCACTAGTTTATATATGTTGTCACTTACTTAACAAAATAAGCACTCAATGTGCAAAGCTGTCTGAAAAGAGCTCTCTCTCTGTTTCTCTCTCTCTCTATTAATGAGCTAATATGCACTTGTACGCATCCAAATAGATATGAGAAGACATATGTTCAATGTTTTTATATAAAAAGTTCTGTATCATTTTATAGTCCACTTTTTTCAAATAGGATTTGTGGTAGCTGAAAATATTAATATATGCTGAAGAAGCATTGCAATCAGATTTACACTTATAAAAGACAGCTCTGGAAACAAGCAAATAAATAATGGAAAATAAGAGTGAATTGCCTGGCACTTAGCATCAACTAGTTTCTATAGTTGAATAATTAAACTTATTTTGATATTGTCATATGCTAAAGCAGAAGGAAAATATGTTGCGTCATATAATTGTTTAAGAAATGAGGCCAGGCGCGGTGGCTCAAGCCTGTAATCCCAGCACTTTGGGAGGCCGAGACGGGCGGATCACGAGGTCAGGAGATCGAGACCATCCTGGCGAACACGGTGAAACCCTGTCTCTACTAAAAAAATACAAAAAACTAGCCAGGCGAGGTGGCGGGCGCCTGTAGTCCCAGCTACTCGGGAGGCTGAGGCAGGAGAATGGCGTAAACCTGGGAGGCGGAGCTTGCAGTGAGCTGTGATCCAGCCACTGCACTCCAGCCCGGGCGACAGAGCGAGCCTTCGTCTCAAAAAAAATAAAAAAAGAAAAAAGAAATGAAAGCATACAAATTCATTGGGAGAGACAAATTTTTCTTACCATTAAGATAAAGAAGAATTGGTCTGCTGACTCATTAAAGTAATGACCATTATGTTATTCAAAGGAAAATTTATTTGGTTAATCTCATAAAAGAGACAAATGTTTCTCATACAAATGTTTTTCTTAATCCTCTTTTATCAAAATTAAAGGCCACATTTGAATAATAAATTCAGTAAAGGCATTTGTTTGGGTTACAACATTATGAAATGCAGGATTATTGCTTTTTGATGAGCTAGTAGAATCAGAATTTACAACTGGCATGTGCCCTAGACCAGTGGCCTTTAAACAACAACCAGAACTATTCAGAGGAGTTGTTATATTAGTATCACTTGGTGAAATTTTCAAAAAGCACAGATCCCTGGGCCATACCTCCAGAGATTCTAATTCACTATACCTAGTGCATAGCCCACATTTTTTTCTTTCTTTTTTTTTTTCAAATGGTCTCCCATTGATTTTGAAACACTATATAGACAATGAGATTAAGAGGTGAAAAAGACAGGTAGAATCTCAGCTCATGTGGAGGTTATATGCCGAAATGAGGGAAAATAGACCTACAAATAAACAAATAAGTGAACAAGATAATTTCCATAGTGACTAGTTTATGAAGAAAATAGAACAAGGTAATTTCGGATAGAGAATGAATAGATGGATGGGAATTTAGTTGATGGGGGTGCATAAGTATATGAAGTGTTAGTATTATATGTTGTTGATTAAATGATAAAGACCCAATGTTGTGTTTAATTTCTGTGGTAAAGATTTAGAGACTGATTTCACTTTGCTTGGTATGAGAACAATCATAATTCTGTATAGAAATGTGCTGCAGAAACACCCAGAGATATTATAAAAATTTGTGCTCAATAAAATGTTTCACTATACACCTGATGATTGGAATACATACTTGGCTGTATGTGCTAAGCCATACAAATATTTTTGGTGTAAAAATTATAAAGGAAAGTCTTAAAATAATTTCAGCATGTCTTTATCTTCAAAGATATAACATAATAAGCTAATAACCACGAGGTATTGAATGGTTTCAGTAATTAGATAGAATCACTTAATATTGTCCATTTAAATCCTGAAGAGTGGATGCTAAATGTAACAATGTCATTTAAATATGTAAGCTATTCTTTGTGACAACAGATAGCTAAATAATTAACCTTATTCTTAAAGCCAAGTCTATTCAAAACTAAAAAAAAGAAATAGGTATCAGTTTGGAGGGAAACATTTAACTTCCTATTTGTAATAGTAGGTATGCCTATGCAGTTCAGTGAATATAATTTAAAAATGGAAAATATATTAAAACAAGTCTTGAGCTATAATCCTTCAAATGGAAATTTCCTCATATCCAATAATAACCTTAACTATCATGATTACAGAAGCATTATTTTATAGAATAAGTGCTAAAGAAGTACTAATGCCCATCTAAACCCAAAAATGTGTCATTGTCCATGAGTAATTCTAATCTGCAGAAGCCAAGGCTAACAAGAGTTCAAATTATGCTTTAAAAAATCAAGTGTTGTTTTAAATTATTTTTTTCAAGTGAAATAAAACAATGATAATATCCAAACTAACAGTTGTTTTCTAAATACATATCAGATTCAGAAACCCAATCAGTTTGTCAAGAAGAACACTGGCGATGTGCTTTTTCTAAACACCTGTATTGAGCTATAATCAGCATGCCATAGAATTCACCTATTTAAAGTGTGCAATTAAGTTTGCACACTTAAAATCGCCTCACTTTTTGAACATAAGACAGAAATTCGTAAGTAAATCAATTTTGTGGCAACCACAAAATTACGAGGATAATCAGTGTGGGCATATGTTTGTGTGTGTAATGACTGGAATTATCTGGAGAGGCTTCATGGTATGGAAGTAACATACTGGATTTGAAGTGAGAAGAACTGAGAATATAAAATCTTCCATTTATTAACTTATTAACTTAAAAGGAGGTAGTAATCATAACTGACTTTGCAGTGTTGGTGATATAATGAAATAACATGTGTGCCGCTGTTCCGTAAAGTGTAAAACATTCTCCTGCATTGAGAGGCAGTTACTATTCGTATTATTTCTAGCCTAGAATGTTATGATAAAAAAGTGATGTGACAGGATTCAATGAAAAGTCTGATGTTTAGCTTTTAAATATTTGAAATAGAAGAATTTGTCATCAACAGTTCGAATTTTTAAAGTCTTATCAGATCAGTTGATCACAATCACAATATGAACGAATAGCGTTTAATATGGCTAACAAAATCGACGAATACAATCTTTAGCTTCTTTACTAGAAGTTTCCTGCTACAGGGGTGAGGACAGGGTATTGGTCAGGGGTCCCCAACCCCCAGGCCATGGACCAGTTATGATCTGCGGTCTGGTAGGAACCAGGCGGCACAGCAGGAGGTGAGTGGCGGGGAAGTGAGCGTTACTTTCTGAACTCTGCCGCCTGTCAGATCAGCAGCAACATTAGATTCTCATAGGAGCAGGAACCCTATTGTGAACTGCGCATGCAAGGGATCTTAGTTGTGCGCTCCTTATGAGAATCCAATTAATGCCTGATGATCTCATGTGGAATAGTTTCATCCCTAAAATATCCCCTCCAACATCCCCCATCCATGGAAAAATTGTCTTCCATGAAACCAGTCCCTGGTGCCAAAAACGTTGGGGACTGCTGGTATAGGTGATAATGATATATTGGACTTTCTGCGAGTCATATTACATTTTCAGTTTTAGGTCTAGTTATAGTTATCCTCTAAATGAGGGAAATTGAAATTGAAGATATACCTAGAGTACATTACCCAGGATGGTCAGAAGTCAGGAAACACAGGTGATATAAGGAAACTTGAAAAAAGCAAGACACATAGATGTTTTACAGTTTAGTAGAGGGAAAACATTGTGGGCTGAAATGCTAACAGTATTAGGGAAAAGACAGACTCTAATGTAGGCACTGGGAATGAAATTTGTAAAAATAAGTGTGCACTAATATTTAGAGTCAGCAAATCTTGGATTCCACTCCTATTTAACTAAATTTGAAGGGCTAAAAAGCAAATAGCTGAGTTAATATGAACTACTGAAAATACTTGATCCTGGAAATACTGAAAAGATAACATTTCAGATAAGGTCCATAAGTTAAATATCGGTGAAACTTTATAGTGTTGGTTTGACAATTTGGGAAATAATGTGATAACATAAAAACTTCATTAACATTAACCTATAAGGAGATCCATGTTGTAATTATAAAAATTGGAGTCTGCCCCTCCAGTGAGATTTCTACAATACTGTGTAGTGGAAAGTAATCAGAAGCTCTTGTTTTAATAGAAGCAATGATAACTGGGAGCTATAATTTTTGATGAGGTTGGTGATCATCCTTACTCTTTACCCTTGATAGCCAAAAAGAGAAATTGTATTTTCTATTTCATGTAGCTTTGGATATTTGAGGTAATACGTGAAAGCTGAAATGAAATACATTATATGTACCTGTATTTTAATCAGTAAAACACAAGAAGCAAACTTTATATGCCAAGGAAGACAGCTTTAAAAACACAATATACTCAAAAGGATTTTAAAATATTCCCCAAACAAATAAATTATAATGTTTGAAGTAATGCATATCCTAGTTACACCTTGTATATGTCTTGAAATGTCACTCTAGACCCGGTAAATATGTACAATTATTGTGTCAACTAAAAGCAGTTTTTATAAAAATAAAAATCTTCAATGATAAATGAAGTTTATTTAAAAATAAAATGAGCTGCAATTGATGATTTATATGGAGTATTCACCATTATAAAATTATTTTATTTGATGTGTTTCTAAAGTAACATAAAATTATAGTTTCTGTAATGTGGCTATCCTGTTATGAAATCTTTAGACTTGTGATGGTTTTATATAACTATTTACTAGTTAATATGTCGAATTGATCAACTGTATGCAGTATTATTCAGAATCTTTCAAGACAATATTTTTTATGAGGACTCTCTCTACATACACATATATATGGATATAGTTTTATTTTTTAAAATACTTACCAAATATGTAGAAAATTATTAGTTTAACTTGCTGGTTTGAAATGAAACATCATATTTTAAATAAAGCATTTTTATTAAAATTACAAAATAATAAATCTAGTCCGTGAGAAAGAACAATAGCTGGCCTTTAAGTATGGTATTGATTAAAACTTCATGAAAAATGAAAGTATTTTTAAATGTCATGTGCTTAATTAAGTCACTTTACATTGAAATACTGTTATAAAGTTAAACAGTAGGGAATTTCACTGCTAAATAAGCTACCCTGCATTAGATTACAACATACAGATAAGTGTATGCGCAAATGCTAAAACTTACAGGTGATGCTAAAACATTTAATATATTTAACCCTTTTCCTTTTCACGTTTTCCCCGAGAATACATGCCAGTGGCACTTGTGACTGCAGCAACTACGATGAAATAATTTTGACATAAAATATCTTGCTTTTATTCTTACTTTCACATAGCTCTAGTATATCAGCTTTGAAAACAAAAGACATTGTTCTATTTATAGCATTCTGTTTTTAGTAGTGGTATTTCCATTTACATTATATGGTAATTCTTGATTGCCAAAAATGTCAAATCCTAGGAAATGTAACATTCCTATGCATCATGTTATCATCATTCTTAAACAGTTGTTGACTGAAGATTCATTTGATGAGTGCAATTTGTCTGAAATAGATGATTCTGATGATTCAGACAATTGTGATGTTAGATCTCTTTAGAAATAACTCCAAGAGCAGTTTTTATATTTTATTTTCCTACTGAAAGTCAGATTTGCTTCAGCCTCAGAGCACGTTTATGTAAAATTAAATGACAGCTGACAGTAAGCTGCACATTTTTTTTTCTAAATGGGAAAAGGATTAAATCTCTTTTTTAAAAAATATAATCAATAACTCCAGTGATTGTCACTTAATAGAATCATGCTATGCTTCGTTTACAACTGACTTCCTCATTCTAACATGTATATCTTTATATTTTCTTCTTCCCTGTGCCTTTAAAGAATGTAATGCTCTCTTTTAAATAAGTAAACACTAAAATAACACTAGTATTACACACGGTTTTCAAGGGTCTTCATCAATAAATTAATTGATTTTACTTTGATAATATGATTATAAAAATTATACTAGAAAAAATCCTACAAAAATATCCTTTAAAAAATTTATATCTCTGTCATTTGGTGGTTAATTCATTGGAAATAACTGGGAGCTTGATGAGATAACTATGTACAATGCCTGTATTTAAATACCAGCAAAATGTTCCATGTTCTCTTATACAGTTTTCTGATTCAAATGTGCTGATAATTTCTGGAATTTATTCTTCTTGATAAAGTTTCTTCTCTCTTTTTTAATTGAATTTGGATTGTATTTCCAAATATATCCCCAATTCAAATTAAATTAAATTAAATTGAAATATATTTTCCTCATTTCCTAAAGTGAATTTATGGAATGCTAATTTTTACAAGGTTATATATTCTAATAGACTAATCAGTAGAGGCAATGTGAGAAATTTAAGAATCCACCTTGATGGATCATTGCCTTATGTAGATTTTGGTAAAACTTAACTAAGAAGGAATAATGTCAGCAAGATGGTAGAATATGTAGCCACAGTCCTCATTCCCCACAGAAACACTGATTTAACAATGATATGTGGACCAAAACTCCTTTATGAGAAGACCATAATTTAGTTAAGAAGTCGCAGTACTCCAAATGAGCACAAAACTGAGAGCAGCTGCATTGAAATGAATAAGAAAAACAATATTAATGTATCTGTATTAGCCTCTTCTTAAGCCAGCACAGCTCAGCAATGAGAGAGACTGCCTCTGTAAGCAACATCCTCCTTGGGGAAAATTAGAGCATTAAGTATGTCTCCAATTTCCTAGCCTTTTGGTGTGCAGCTCAAGACAGTTTCTGTCTGTCTCTGCACATAGTGCTAAAAGAGCTGGCACAGCTTGGATGCCCAGTGGCAATTATAACCAAAAAAATGGGGGTGGTTGGCTTACAATGTAACACAGCTTTGTGAGATTGAAAGAAGTCACAGAACCTGAGGCTTCTTTCTCAGGAGGGAGAGAGGAGTGAAGTGTGCCTCTAACATCCTGGACTTTCAGTGCAAATCTCAATGTGTTATGTTCTGTCTTTCTTCAACTAGAACAGTGATAGAACTTTCAGAGTTTAGTAGGGGCAGCTAAGAAATAAGGAAAAGGTTTGCTGTACTCAGTATGGCTCTGTGAGACTCAAAGATGGTGCAGTAATTGTAGTTTCTCCAAAGGCAAGAAGGAGGAGGAGTGGAGCATGTCTCCAGCCTATGGTACAAAAGAAAGACACCAGAGGGAGCAAGAGATTACAAATTACTGAAAAAAAGTCAGTCTGTAAATCCCTTCTAATTAGAAATCTATACACAGCAGTACAGAGAGAACATGCCCATAGAAAAGGTTTGAGAAGCTTCCAGAATATTCAAAGAAGAATAATAATAAAGAGTGAGAAAGCCTACAGAAATTATATAACACCATCAAACAAATATATACATTAAGGAAATTCCACAAGGAAAAGAGAATGAGAAAGAGTAGAAAGTCTATTTAAAGAAATAGTGGCCAAAAGTTTGCCAAATCTGAAGAGGGAACTGGACATCTAGACTAGCAAAGTCCAAAGTATACAAAACATTCTCCACCAAGACACATTGTAGTCACATTATAAAAAGTCTAGGAGAGAGAATTTTGAAATCCATAAGAGACAAACAACTTGTCATATACAAAGAAACCATCAATAGCCAATCAGCAGATTTCTCAGCATAAACCTTTCAGGACATAAGGTAGTATCAATTTATCAAGAAGATGCAAGAATTATAAACTTATTTCTACACAGTATCAGAGCATCTACATGTATAAAGCAAACATTAAAAGATCTGAAGGGAAACAGATAGCAATACAATTGTAGGAGATTTTAATACCAAACTTGAAATAATTGATTGAATATCCAGACAGAAAGTTAAAAAGGAAACAGACTTGGACAACACTATATAGACCAAATGAGCATAAAAGAAATATACATCACTGGGCGGGACATCCCAGCCAGGGCCTCCAGCCACCCCCACTCACATGTATTCTATAGACAGAGCTCTGATCTCTCCCTGGGACAGAGTACTCAAGGAGAGGGTAGGACTGCCAGGTTGATTGTTTGGACAACTCAGCCATTCCAGCCTGTGGACTTTAAAGAACCCAAGCTGACAGGGTCACAGTTGGTTCATCAGCATGACATGGCTATTTTGTCAAGGCATGGCCAGACTGCTTTTTTAAATGGGACTGCAGTTCACTTCTTGTGGTATGAGTTTTCTCACCCAGGGCTTCTGGCCGCCCCTGTCCATGTATTAAGGCTGACGGAGTGCTAATTTCTCCCTGGAGTGGAGTGCTGGGGGGCTGGGAAGACCACCATGTTGGTTATTTGGGCATCTCAGCCAATCTAGCCTATTGGCCTTGGTGAGGCCAAACCTACTGGGGGCTAAAGGAATCTCCAACACAGCACAGCTGCTCTCCGCAAAAGCAACCAGAATGCATCTTTAAGGGGTTTTTTGATCCTGTTCCTCTTGACTGTGTGAGATTTCCCAACCAGGGTCTCTACCCACCTACTACAAGTGCATTCAGTCTGGTAACAGGTCAGTACCCCCTGGGACAGAGCTTCCAGAGACAATGGCAAAAGGCCATATTTGCTGTTTCACAGCATTCACTAGTGATACCTCCAGGTACTGGACAAACATAGGCAGCTAAGATATAGAGCAGACTGACCCACAGCCAACTGCAGCAGCCCTGTGGAAGAGTGGCCAGATGGTTAAAAGAAAAACAAACAAACACACAACAAAAAACCCCACAAAAACCCATCCAAAGGTAAGCAGTCTCAAAAACAGAAGGTAGATAAGCCCCCAAAGCCAGAGTACCCCTTTTCCTCCAAATAACTGCAACACCTCTGCAGGAAGGGCTCAGAACTGGGATGAGGCTGAGATGGCTGAATTGACAGAGGTAAGCTTCAGAATGTGGGTAAAAATGAACTTCACGGAGCTAAAGAAGCATGTTGCAACTCAATGCAAAGGAGCTAAGAGTTATTATAGAACAATGTGTGAGCTGACTGCCAAAATAGCCAGTACAGAGAGGAACATAACCAACCTGATACAGCTAAAAGCACATTATAAGAACTTCACAATGCAATCACAAATATTAATAACAGAATAGACGAAGTAGAGGAAGGAATCTCAAAGCTTGAAGCTTATCTTTCCGAAATAAGACAGGCAGACAAAAATAGATGATTCCCCCTGCAAGGACAAGAAATTAATAAGTATCTACATAGAAAAAACACCTTCATAAGAAATGAAAATTAGGTGAGCACTCATGGTACCCGGTTTTAACTTTATATCACTGTAAAAAGCACCAAAGAGATAGAAAAAACAGTGCAGAATTGCGATGCCACCACTTCCCCAACATCCAGCAGCAGCAGCTTGTTGCTGCAAACCTGTCTGGGCATTTGTGTAGGGATTACACAGCAATTGTGGGGAATAGAACTCGGTGCTGTCCTGTAAGAGCAGAAAGAAAAACCAGAACAAACTCAGCTGATGGCCATTGGGAGAGGGAACTTTTAAACCAGCCCCAGCCAGAGAGAAATCCCAATCTAAGCAGTCTGAATTTGAGTTCATGAAACCTGACCACAAAAGAACTACAGCACTCTGTGTCCCCAAGTAAATTTGAAAGGCAGTCTAGAGCATAATGACTACAACTCTTAGGCGACATCTAGTGCAGAACTAAGCCGAGGCCACATAACACAGCTTGCAACTCTAAATAAGACTCCTTCCTTCTGATTTAGGAAAGGAGAAGGAAGAGTAAAGGAAGAGTGGGGAGGACATTGTCTTGCATCTTGGATGCCACGTCAGCCATACCAAAATAGGGCATCGGTCAGAGTTGTGAGGCCCACATTTGAGGCCCTAGCTCCCAGACATTTCTAGACACACTCTGAGCCAGAAGGAAACCCATTGCCTTGATGGAAAGGACCTAGCCCTGGCAGAATTCACATCTGCTAACTGAAGAGCCTTTGGTCCCTAAATAACCAGACGCAATACACAGGTAGTACATTGAGGGCCTTGGGTTAGCCCCTTAGACTTTCTGGCTTCATGTAGGACTCAGCACATTACCAGCTATAATGGTCATAGGACAAACCTCCTTCTGCTTGAAGAAAGCAGAGGAAAAAGTAAAGGAAACTTTGCCTAGCAACTAAGGTACCAGCATGACCGCAAGGGGGCAGAGCACAAAGTGGGTTCTTAAGCCAGTGAATTTTTAGAGCTTGCCTTGGGCTAGGACCACTGCTGGGCTGGCTTCAAATGTGACCCAGCACATAGTGGTGGTGGTAACAATGGTGCTTGTGTCATTTCACCTCCAGCTTCAGGTGGCTCAGAAAAGACAGAGACTCTATATTTTTGGGAGAACATAAGGAAAAAGAACAAAACTCTCTGCCTGGTAAACCAGAGAATTCTCCCAGATCTTGTCCAAGACCATCAAGACTGTACGTCTATGAATCTGAAAGGACAACAGTTTTACTGGGCTTTAGGTGCCACCTAAAGTAATAACTGATTATATCACAATACCCAAGTCCTTTAGAATATCTGGAAATTCTTCCCACGAAGCACAGCTATAACTAAGCCCAGACAATAAATACTACAATAAATAGCCAACTCTTCAATGCCCAGACACCAAAGAACATCTACCAGCATCAACATCATCCACGGAAGCACTACCTCAACAAATAAACGAAATAAGGCACCAGGGACCAATTCTCTGTAAACAGAGATATGTAACCATTCAGACAGATAATTCATAAGAGCTGTGTTGATGAAACACAAAGAAATTGAAAATAATGCAGAGAAGGAATCCAGAATTTTATCAGATACATTTAACAAAGAGATTAACTAATTTAAAAAGTCAAGAAGAAATTCTGGAACATAAAATTGCAATTTTACTACTGGAGAATGCACCAGAGTCTTTTAATAGCAGAAGGGATCAAGCAGAACATAGTAATAGTGAGTTTGAAGACAGCTACTTGAAAATACACAGTCAGAAAAGACAAAATAGAAAAAGAATAGAAAACAATGAAGCACACCTTCAGAAACCAGAAAATACCCTCAAAAAGGCAAATCTAAAAGTTATTGGCCTTAAAGAGAAGGTAGGGAAAAGATAGAAGTAGCAAGTTTATTTAAAGAGGTAATAAGAGAGAACTTCTCAAACCTAGGAAAAGTTATCAGTATCCAAAAAAAAAGTTATAGAACATCAAGTAGATTTACTCCCAAAATGACGACCTCAAGCCATTTAATAATGAAATTTCCAAAGGTCAAGATAAAGAAAAGATACCAAAAGCAGCAAGAGAAAAGAAACAAGTAACATTAAATGAAGCTATAAAACATCTGGCAGCACACTTTTCAGTGGAAACCTTACAGGCCAAAAGAGAGTGGCATGACATATCTAAAGTGCTGAACAACAACAACAAAAACCCTTTTACTCTAGAATAATATATCTGGTGAAAATATTATTCAAACATGAAGCCCTTCACAAACAAATGAAAGCTGAGGGATTTCAACAACACCAGGCCTGTCCTACAAGAAATGCTAAAGGGAGCACTTCAATCAAAAATATAAAGACATTAATGATCAATAAATAATCACCCGAAGGTATAAAACTCACTGATGACATTGAGTAAAAAGAAAAACACAGAATTTTATAACACTGTAACTATGGTGTGTAAACTACTCTTACCTTAATTAGAAAGACAAAACAAAAAATAGTAAGTACAACTTTTCAAGACATAGTACAATAAGATATAAATGGAAATGACAAAATGTTAAAACAGGGGTAATAGCTAAAACATAGATTTTTTATTAGTTTTCTTTTTGTTTGTTTATGCAAATAGTGTTGTTATTAGATTAAAACAATGGATTAGAAGATGATAGTATTTGCACACCTCCGAGTAATCTCAAACCAAAAAACATACAATGGACACACAAAAAATAAAAACAAGAAACAAAATTATATCACCAGAAAAATTAACTTGATTAGAGAAAGACAGGAAGAAAGGAAATAAGGAAGAGTTGACCACAAAAGAAACAGAAAACAAATAACAACAAATTAGCAGGAGTAAGCCCTTACTCATTGATAATAACATTGAATGTAAATGGACTAAATGATCCAAACAAAAGACATAGACTGGCTGAATGAATAAAAAAGACAAGACTCATTGATCTTTTGCCTATAAGTAATAAGTTTTACCTATACAGACACACATAGATGAAAAATAAAGAGATGGAAAAATATATTATATGTCACTGGAAACCAAAAAACAGAAGTCGCTATACTAATATCAGACAAAATATAATTTAAGGCAAAAATTATAAAAAGTGTAAAAGAGGGTCACTATATCATGTTAAAGGTATCTATTCAACAAGAGGATATAAAAACTTTTCATATATATGCACCCAACACTGGAGCACACAGATATATAAACCAAATATTGTTAGAGCTTAAGAGAGCGATAGGACCCAGTACAATAATAGCAGGAGACTTCTACACCCCACTTTCAGCATTGGATAGATCGTTTAGACAGAAAAACAACAAAGAAACATGAGACTTAATCCATATTGAAGAACAAATGGACCTAATACATATTTAGAGGCCATTTCATCCAAGAGCTTCAGAATAGACACTCTTTTCCTTAGCACATGGATAATTCCCAAAGATAGTCATATGTTAGGTCACAAAACAAGTTTTAAAACATTCAAAAAAACCTGAAATAATATCAAGGATCGTCTCTGACCACAATACAATAAAACTAGAAATTAAAAACAAGAGAAATTTTGGCAACTATAGAAATACATGGAAATTAAACAATATGTCCCTGAATGATAAGTTGGTTGATGAATAAATTAAGATGGAAATTAACACATTTCTTGAAACAAGTGATAATGGAAACACAACATATTAGAACCCATGGAATACAGGAAAACCGGCACTAAGAGGGAAGTTTACAGCTACAAGTGCTTACATCAAAAAGAGGAAAAATTTCAGATAAACAATCTAACAATGTGTCTTAGAGAACTAGAAAAGCAAGAGGAAATGAAATCCAAAATTAGTAGAAGAAAATAAATAATAAAAATCAGAGCTAAAATAAATGACATTGAAATGAAAACCACAATACAAAAGATCAATGAAACAAGAATTTGTTTTCTAAAAAGTTAAAGAAAATTGACAAATCTTTAGCCAGACTAAGAAAAATAGAGAGAAGATCCAAATTAATAAAATAAGAAATGAAAAGGAAACATTAAAACTGATAATGCAGAATTTAGAGGATCAATAGTGACTGCTGTGAGCAACTATAGGCCAGTAAATGAGAAAATCTGGAAGAATTTGACAAATTCCTAGACACATACAACCTACCAAGATTGAAGCAAAAATAAATCCAAAACCTGAACAGATGAATACCAAGTAATGAGATGAAAGCCATAATAAAAAGTCCAGGACCCATGGCTTCATTTGACCATTTGACTTCATTTGACTGCTGAATTTGACCAAATATTTAAAGAAGAATTAATAGCAATCTCACTCTATTCTGAATGATAGAGGAGGAGGTGACGCTTTGAAACTCATTCTGTTAGGCCAGTATTATCCTGATACCAAAAGCCGACAAAAACAGATCAATAAAAAGGAAAGTAGGGGCCAATATATATGGAAAATATTGATGCAAAAATTGTCAACAAAATACTAGCAAACAGAATTCAACAATACATTAGAAAGAATATTCATCATGATCAAGAGGGATTTATTTCTGGAATGTCAGGGTAGTTCAACATATGCAAATTAATCAGTGTGATACATCATATCAACAGAATGAAGGATAGAATCCATATGATCATTTCAATTGATGCTGAAAAAGCAAAAACATTTGATGAAATTAAACATCCTTTCATGATAAAAACCCTAAAAGAACTGGGGATAGAGGGAACATATCTCAACATACTAATAGCCATATACAACGGAATCAGAACTATTATCATACTGAGTGCTGAAAAACTGCAAGCTTTTTCTCTAGTATCTGGAACATGAAAAGTTTACCCACTGTCATCACTTTTATTAAACATAATACTTAAAGTCCTAGCTAGAGCAGTCAGACAAGGAAAAGATGTAAAAGTCACCCAAAATGGAAAGGAAGACATCAAATTATCCTTTTTTGCACATATGATCATATACTTGGAGAAACCTAAAGGATTCACAAGAAATCTACTAGAACTGATCAACAAATTCAGTAAATTTGCAGGATAAAAAAATCAACATACAAAAATTAGTAGCATTCCATATGTCAACAGTGAACAATCTGAAAAGGAAATGGAAAAGTTATCCCATTTACAATAGCTACACATAAAATAAAATACCTAAGAAGCACTTAACCAAAGAAGTGAAAGATATATAAGGAAAACTATAAAACACTGATGAAAGAAATTAAAGAGGACACACACACCCACAAATTCCATGTTCATAGATTGAAAAAATCAATAATGTTAAACTGTCCATACTACCCAAAGCAATCTATAGATTCAGTGCAGTCCCTATCAAAATACCAATTACATTCTTCACAGAAATAGAAAAACAAGTTGAAAATTAATATGGAACCACTACAGACCCTGAATAGTCAAAGCTATACTAAGCAAAAAGAACAAAACTGGAGGAATCACATTACCTGACTTCAAATTATACTGCAAAGCTATAGTAACCAAAACAGCATGTTACTGGCATAAAAACAGACACATAGACCAAGGAAATGGAATAGAGAATGAGGTAACAAGTCCACACACCTACAGTGAACTCATTTTAGACAAAGGTGCCACAAACACACACTGGGGAAAAGACAGTCTCTTAAGTAAGTGATGCTGGGAAACCTGGATATCTATGTTCAGGAGACTAAAACCAGACCCCCAACTCTCACCTTATAAAAAAGAATCAAAGCAATGTGGATTAAAACACTTAAATCTAAGAGCTTAAACTATGAAACTACTACAAGAAAACATTGGGTAAAATCTCCAGAACATTGGTATGGGCAAAAATTTCTTGAGCAATATCTCCACAAGCACAGGCAACCAAAAAAAAAAAAAAAAAAAAAAAAAGAATAAGAAGGAAAATAAGATTATTTCAAGTTAAAAAGCTCCTGCATAGCAAAGGACACAACCCACGGAATGGGAGGGAATATTTGCAGACTACTCATTTGACAAGAGATTAATAAGCAGAATTTATAATTTGATCAAAAAATAAGCAAAAGATTTGAAAAAGCATTTGTTTAAAAAAAGACATACAAACAAAAAAGTTATATGAAAAGGTGCTCAATATCATTGACCATCAGAGAAATGCAAATCAAAGCTGCAATGAGATATTATCTCATCTTAGTTAAAATGACATATTCAAAAGACAATAACAAATGCTGTTGGGGATGTAGAGAAAAGGGAATCCTTGTACGCTGTTGGTGGCAATGTAAATTATTACAGCCACTATGAAGAACAATTTGGATGTTCCTCAATAAACTAAAAATTGAGCTACCATATGACCCAGCAATCCCACTGATGGTATATACAGAACAGAAAGGAAATCAGTATATTGAAGAGATATCTGCACTCCTATGTTTGTCACAACAGTGTTTACAATAGCTAAGATTTGGAAGCAACCTAAGTTTCTATCAACAAATAAGTGGCTGAAGAAAATTTGGTACTTATACACAATGAAGTAGTATTCAGCCATTAAAAAAATGAGATATTGTCATTTGCAATATCTTTTTTTTATCTAGTGTTTACATGGATGGAACTGGAGATCATTATGTTAAGTGAAATAAACCAGTCACAGAAACACAAACATTGCATGTTCTCACTTATTTGTGGGTTCTAAAAATCAAAATAATTGAACTCATAGACATAGAGAGTAGAAGGAAGGATGGTTATTAGAGGCTGCAAAGAATGGTGGGAAGGTGGGTGGGAAGTGAAGATGGTTAATAAGTACAAAAAATAGTTATGCAGAATGAATAAGGCCTACTGTTTGCTGGGCATGGTGGCTAACGCCTGTAATCCCAGCACTTTGAGAGGCTGAGGCGGGTGGATCACCTGAGGTCGGGAGTTCGAGACCAGCCTGATGAACGTGGAGAAACTCCATCTCTACTAAAAATTTAAAAACAAAAAAAAATTAGCCGGGCATGGTGGCACATGCCTGTAATCCCAGCTACTTGGGAGACTAAGGCAGAAGAATCGCTTGAACCCAGGATGCGGAGGTTGCCGTGAGCCGAGATTGTGCCATTGCATTCCAGCCTGGGCAGCAAGAGTGAAACTCCTTCTCAAAAAAAAAAAAAAAAAAAGATCTACTATTTGATGGCACAACAGTGTGACTATACAAAATAACTTAATTGTATATTTTTAAATAAGATAAAGAGTGTAATTGGATTGTTTGTAACTCAAAGGATAAATGCTTAAGGGAATGGACACCCTATTCTCCATTATGTGCTTACTTTAATTTGCATGCATGTAGCAAAATATCTCATGTACCCCATACATACATCTACTATGTACCCACAAACATAAAAAAATAAAATCAGCCAACCCCCCCAAAAAAGATATAATCTTAATGAAAAAAATCAAAGAACCCCCTGAAGAAATGGAAGACATCTTGTACTTACAGATTGAAAGACTTCATATATTTTAATGTTTGTACTTTAAGTGATTTACAGATTCAATACTATCCCTATCAAAATTACAATGACATTTGTTACAATCTCAGAAAAAAAAAATCTTAAATTTATGAGGGACTACAAAAGGTATCAGACATTTAAATAAATTTTTAGAATGAACAACGAAGCTGGAAGAGTCATGCTTCTGGATTTCAAAATATATTACAAAGTGATAGCAATTAAAACACTATGTCACTAGCATAAAAGCATATACATAAACCAAAGGAACAGAATAGAATGTTCAAAAAAAAAAAAAAAAAAAAAGCCTGTATATAAAAGATCAACTGATCTGGATGAGGGTGCCAAGAATACATAATGTGAAAAAGATAGTTACTGCAAAAAATGATGGTGAAAAAACTGCCTGGCTTATTTCACTTAATGTCTTCCAGGCTTGTCCAGGAAACATGATTTCATTTGTTAAAGGCCGAATAACATTCTATTGGGGATATACACCACATTTTCTTTATTCATTCATCTATTGATGAAGACTGGTTGGTTCCATATGTTGACTATAGTAAATACTGCTGCAATAAACATCAGGTTACAGATATCTCTTCAACATAATAACTGCTTTTTCTGGATATGTACTCAGTAGAGAGATTACAGAATCATGTGGTAATTCTAGTTTTCGTTTTTTAAGGAATCCCTATACTGTTTTCCATAATGGCCGTACTAATTTACATTCACGGCAGTGTATTAGAGTTCCCTTTTCTCCCAATCCTCACCAACATTTGTTATTCTCAGCCTCTTTTATAAAAACCATTCTATCTAATATCTTACAGTGGTTTTCATTTGCATTTCCCTGATGATTAGTGATGTTAAACATTTCTTCATACACTTTATCTGTCATTTGTATGTCTTATTTTAAGAAATGTCTATTCAGGGGCCGGGCGCGGTGGCTCAAGCCTGTAATCCCAGCACTTTGGGAGGCCGAGGCGGGCGGATCACAAGGTCAGGAGATCGAGACCACAGTGAAACCCCGTCTCTACTAAAAAATACAAAAAATTAGCCGGGCGCGGTGGCGGGCGCCTGTAGTCCCAGCTACTCAGGAGGCTGAGGCAGGAGAATGGCGGGAACCCGGGAGGCGGAGCTTGCAGTGAGCCGAGATCGCGCCACTGCACTCCAGCCTGGGCGACAGAGCGAGACTCCGTCTCAAAAAAAAAAAAAAAAAAAAAAAAAAGAAATGTCTATTCAGATTATTAGCCAATTTTTAAAAGAATAATTGCAATTTTTTATTTTAAAAAATTTAAGGAGTACAAGGACAGTTTTGTTAACAAGGATGTGTATAGTGATGATGTCTGGGCTTTTAGTGTAGCAATCAGGTGAACAGTGGACATTGTACTCATTATGTAATTTATTACACCCATTGTTTTAGATTATTTGTTGCTGTTTTCTGTTGGGTTGTTTGGCTTCTCATATATTCTGGATATAAATCACTTGTCAGACAAATAGTTAGCAAAAATTTTCTCCCACTTTGCAGATTGTGTCTTCACTCTATGGTTTCCTTTTCTGTGTAGAATCTTTTTAGTCTGATATAATCCTATTTGTCTATTTTTGCTTGTGTTGTCTGTGCTTTCAAGGACTTATTAATTTAACATTTTTAAATTTGTATGCAAACATATTAGGTGGAATATTTACAGGGTATATGAGATTTTGATAAAGGCATACAAAGTCTAATAATTACATTGGAATAAATGGGGTATTAATCTGCTCAAGTATTTATCAATTAATGTGTGTTAACGACATTCCAAATATACTCTTTAAGTTATTTTAAAATATACAATGAGTTGGTATTTACTGTAGTCACCCCATTGTGCTACTAATTACTGGATATTAACTCTATAAAACTATATTTTTGTGCCCATTAACCATCCAAACTTCAACCCCTCGCCCCGCCACTATCCTTGCCAGCCTGTGGTAGCCATCGTTCTACTCTCTACCTTCATGAGATCAACTGTTTTAAGTTATAGCTTCTACAAATCAGTGTGAACATGTGCTGTTTGTTTTTCTATGCCTGGCTTAATTCACTTAACATAGTTACCTCCACTTCTGTCCATGTGTTTGCAAATGACAGGATCTCATTTATTTTTATGACTGGATAGTGTTCCATTATGTATAAGTACTGCATTTTCTTTATCCAATCATCTGTTGATGGACACTTACATGGATTTCAAATCTTGGCTATTGTGAACAGTGATGCCACAAACATAGAAGTACAGATATCTCTCAGATGTACTGATTTCCTGTCTTTTGAGTGTGTACCTAGAAGTAGGATTGCTGGATCATATGATAGTTCTATTTCTAGTTTTTCTAGAGACAGACATACTGTTCTTCATAGTGACTTACTAATTTACATTTCCGCCAAGAGTGTACAAGGGCTCCCTTTTCTCCACATCCTCACCAGCAGTGTTATTGCCTGTCTTTTGGATAAAAGCCATTTTAACTGAGGTTACATGTCTCATTGTAGTTTTGATTTACATTTCTCAAATGATTAATGATTTTGAGCACTTTTTCACATACCCCTCTTCCCTTTGTATGTTTTCTTTTGAGAAATGTCAATTCAGTTCTTTTGCCTATTTTAAAATCAGATTGTTAGATTTTTTTTCCTATTGAATTGTTTGAGCATCTTACATATTCTGGTTATTAATTCCTAATCAAATGAATAGTTTGCAAATATTTTATCTCATTCTGTGGGTTGTATCTTCACGACTTTGATTGTTTCATTTGCTGTGCAAGAGCCTTTTAACTTGATGTGATCCCACTTGTCTATTCTTAAAGGATGGTATGGCTAGATATAGACTTCTTGTTTGATGTTTGATTTTCTTTCTGTATTTTACATATGTTATTCCACTGTCATTTGTTCTCCATTTTTCCTGATGTAAAACCTGCTGTTAATCTTATTGAGGAATAGTTGTATGTGATAAATATTGCCTCTGTTGATGCTGTCAAGATACCCCCTTTCTCTTTACTTTTTGACATTTTGATTATAAAATGTTTCATTGTGGATATCTTTTTTTTTTTAATTTATTTATTATTATTATACTTTAAGTTGTAGGGTACATGTGCATAACGTGCAGGTTTGTTACATATGTATACTTGTGCCATGTTGGTGTGCTGCACCCATCAACTCGTCATTTACATCAGGTATAACTCCCAATGCAATCCCTCCCCCCTCCCCCCTCCCCATGATAGGCCCCGGTGTGTGATGTTCCCCTTCCTGAGTCCAAGTGATCTCATTGTTCAGTTCCCACCTATGAGTGAGAACATGCGGTGTTTGGTTTTCTGTTCTTGTGATAGTTTGCTAAGAATGATGGTTCCATATGACCCAGCCATCCCATTACTGGGTATATACCCAAAGGATTATAAATTATGCTGCTATAAAGACACATGCACACGTATGTTTATTGCAGCACTATTCACAATAGCAAAGACTTGGAATCAACCCAAATGTCCATCAGTGACAGATTGGATTAAGAAAATGTGGCACATATACACCATGGAATACTATGCAGCCATAAAAAAGGATGAGTTTGTGTCCTTTGTAGGGACATGGATGCAGCTGGAAACCATTGTGGATATCTTTGAGATTGTCCTACTTGGAGTTCATTATATTTCTTGTATGTGTGGACTCAGATCTCTGAAAATGTCTAGTGAATATTTATTCTAATATTCTTTCTGTCCTTTGCCCCATCTTTCTTCCTTCTAGGACTTCTACTATGTGTATGTTGATATGCTTGATGTTGTCAAACAGGTTTCTTTGACTCTGTTTATTTTTTTCATTATTTTTTACTTTCTGCTGTCAAACTAGATATCATTTGAATTACATTCAAATTATTGTTGTTTATTGATTATTCTACTTGTTTATATTTACTATTCTACTTGTTTATATTACTGTTGAACTAGTGTAGTATATTTTGTAAATTGTAGTTATTGTACTTTTCAGTTATAGAATTTTATCAGAATTTATTTGGGTCTTTTTTATAAGTTTTATCTCTCTGTATTTTCTACTTGGTGAGGCATCATTCATCTAGTTTCTTTTAGGCTTTGTTCATGAATTTCTTTAGATATTTGAATATTTTGACACATAATTTAATGTCATTGTCTGGCGAGTCCAATGTGTAGGCTTCCTTGGAGACAGTTTCTATTGATGATCTTTCAAGGAGCCACCAGAGAGGTCCATGTCCACAACTGTAGTTCTCCAAAATTCATGTTCAAATTGCTCCCTGTAGCACCAGCAATACCTAACATAAATGTGGGCTATGATCTTCACAGCCATCACCTTGCTAGAAAGGGTGGGATTATTTGGAAATAATCTAAGTTATTTTTGTTTCATAAAATGATATCACAAGGCATATGAATCATGCATGAATTCATCCTATACAGGCAACACTTGGCTTTGATATACCTCACCTGTTCAATGATTATGGAAATAAAATGCCCCTTAAGTGAATTGCTTTTTAATTCTCTGATACTAAAAGAGTAGTAGAGTATTGAAGGCCATATTTAATTTGTCTTTCTATGGGGCTGAAAATAATTGTATTTGATAGCTTTATGTGGGCTGGTTCATTCTGGGTACTCACAGACAGAATGACTCTGTTCAAGCAGTTAAATAAACTTTGCCAGCTTCAATTATTTACATTACATCCTCATATAAAGTATAATATAAACGTATGCATCCTGTTTTTATAATATAAATGTCTGCATCTTGTTTTATAGGTTTTATTGATATATTAGTAGGGGAATTTAATTTCAACCTTTCTACTATATATTGACATTCAGTGGCCACAGAGTGAAGATGAACGTGAGTTCTAATTCCTATACAGTTTCCAGGTACCTGTGAATGATCCAGTTAAACAACTACAATGCTGAACCACAAACTTTTTGCATTGATTCATGTCGTCTGCCCTCATGTGTTCAACTGCAGTGTGTAGTTTCACACTTTATTTCTGCTCACTCATGTTTTCCTATGTCTTTCCTAAATCTCTTCTAACAAAACCAACTAGAACAGGTCCTTCCTTTTGTCTTGCCACTTTTACTACGGGTTTTCACACATTGGTCTGTGTGATCTCCAGTCTTCATCCCCCATCTCGTCCCACAAACTACATATTGCTGTTGCAATACAGATCCACTGGAACTCAGAGATGACTCCTGAAGAATATTGTATCTTGACTCTCTAACTACATTAAAATCATAAGATTTTTCTATTATTTTGTGGATTTTTTTTTCATATTGTATTTCAAAATCACCATTAAAATCTCTTTAGTCTCACCATAGTTGATCTTGTTTGTTCTATGCTAAAGAAATTGCCAATAGTTTTCTAGGAATATCTGGGACTAAATGTTTTTCTTCAAAAGGAAGAGAACTGGCTTCAAGAATGTCATAATATTAGGTCAAGCTTTGTTCCAGTGGGCAGTAAAATGTTATCACTCATTTTTCCTCCTCTACCCTTCTCTTTATGCTCATTAGGTGATGCTTAGTGCTAAACTCACTTCCGTTTACACGGTAAGAAAGTTTCAAACCTTCTTTATAAGTGTTGATCTGAAGAGATTCAATTGAGTATTTCTGCTTATTCCTTCTGACAATCTACCATGCATAGTGTGTGCACACATTCTTCATGATCTGTGGAGTGGAACTCAAACCAGCCCACCTCAACTTAGTTCTTCCTGTGTTCTTTATTGAAAAACGCCATTAGTTGAAGAGTAAATTATAAATTATATTGTTTTCTAAATTCTTAAGTTGCCTCATTCATTATCTTACGTGAAGTAAATGAGCATAATGTCACTAATTATGTAGTCATACATACCCCAATTTATTTTTGGAGGATATAAATGGTCATTTTTCACCAGATCATTTCAGACATATTTTTCAGTTTTTACATTACTTGGCCATTTGAGTAATAATTTCCTAATGAAAAATGAGTGGCCTTTGAATAATATAGTGTCAATTCATACTTGTTTCTATGTCTACTATATTAGAAATTAGAAAAAATATTCAAATTAGTACCCAATTCGATTGCTGGTGAATAATAGCTAATAATGCAAGCTAGTAATACTAAATATAAATATAAACTTTAACGCATATGACATCGTTTGGATATTGTCCCCACCCAAATTTCATGTTCAAATTTAATCCTCCAATGCTGGAGGTGAGGCCTGTTGGGAAGTGATTGGATCATGGAGTCAGATTTCTCATGAATGGTTTAGTACCATCTTCCGGGCACCCTTTTTCATGACAGTGAGTGAGTTCTCATGAGATCTGGTTATTTAAAAGTGTGTGGCCTCTCCCCCTCTTACTCTTGCTCCTGCTCTGGCCATGTGACATGTCTGCTCCCACTTCACCTTCCACTATAAATAAGTTTCCTGAAGTCTCCCCAGAAGCAGACCAGATGCCAGCATTACCCTTCCTGTATAGCCTGTAGAACCATGAGACAATGAAACCTCTTTTCTTTATAAATGACATAGTGTCAGATAATTATTCATAGCAAAGTGAGAATGGACTAATAGAACATGCGATGTTTCCTTTCTGTGTTTGTACATAATGCTGTAAAACTAAGTATGCTGGTTATTTGTAAATTTATGAATTTTATTTTGTTCTCTCATTTTAACTACACGGGACATCGTGTTTTACGACATAAAACCATTGTGAAAGACTGTGTGTATTCCTTGTGTATTCCTTTCATTTTGAGTAGACATTTAGTAAATATTTTTTAACGGATTAATGAATTTTGTTTAGGAAATCACTCAGTTAGCGAAAGACTAGATAATCTTCAGTAAATAAAATACATAAGTGTATCTGAAGAAAGTTTAGGAATTAAATGGTACAAGAGTTGCAGGGGGTAGCTGACCTCCAAGTACAGTATGGATACATTACCAGTTCCTTTCTAACTGAGCTAAAACATGATTACAGGAAGGCAGGGCAGAACCCAGGGCTCTCGATGTTTTGCTGCTTTCCATAAGTTTTTGCAGCTGTCACTTCTAGTATATATGTAAGAACATTTGAACACAAACATTCTCTTGGGCAACCATCCAAATTCTGGGATGCCGGAAAGGATCTGGCATATGCCAGGTGTTATAATCATCCAGATCCTGGCAAAATTTAATATACGATGTATCATTATCAGTTTGCATTTAATCTTTAAATAATCAAGAAAAAAAGACAATTAAGACAAGATGATCTAGAAAGAGAATTGGTTTTGTTTAGTAGTCAAGACTCTGGCTTTCTAGAGAAAGACTACCTAGATTGAAATCCTCTTCGTTTAGCAGCTTTGATTTTTATTACTATTTTTAAATTGACACATAATAAGTGGACATGTGTATGCACAGTTTACATAACCATTCTGCACAGCCTGTTTACTCATCAGTGAAATTAGTATAATAGAGCTATTGAGAGGATTAAATGAGTTACTTTATATGGACTGCTTCGTACCTGTCACATAGTAAGTGATCACTCACTGTTAAGTATGATTATTATTGATACTGACACTGTAGCTAGAATTTATTCCAGAACAGAAAGATTGTATTAACATAAAAGTTGAAATAATCATACTTGCTTCTAATCCCTCTTTGATAAAAATAATAATGAAAACAAATTTGTCTAAGTCTCTGCTTATATTTCTAGGTGGCACAGGTGCAGGTGTTCATATCACTTAAAAGTGGTTTTCTGGTACAAAACCATTTTAAAGGTGCCCTGCCATACAGGTCTTAAACTTTATTTCTCTTGAGTTTGTTTCCAATATTCTGAAAGTTATTCTTTGCAATTCAGTGAGAAAAATTATGATAAGTTTTAGGCATATGGAGTTATGTACATATGGAAAGGCTATTAGATAGTGGTTACTTCAAAGCAAAAGCATTCTTTTTTGATTCATATTTGTTTTTCTATCTGTAGAAACTAAGGGCAATACTAGGTGGTAAACATTGTTTCTTGGGAATACAACTTTAAGAATGGCTATAGAAAGTGGTAGTCTGTGCACATGTGTTGTTATGCATGATATATCAGGACAGTGCCTTGTACACAGTGAGTCTTCAATACATATTTGCTAAATTGAATAAATCAGTATTGTAATATTACCTTCCAATGGTATTCAGAAAGTGCTATGTTCTAGTAATTTGATATTTGGTGCAGAGAGATTATCTCATAGATGAGAGCACTAACTTTATAATGTTTTCCAGTGTAGAAAAAAGCAAGTGTTTTTTTTCATTCAAATTTGTTCTTGTTTCACTAACTGGTCTTAAGTGAGAGAATAATGTAGGAGTAGAATTATTACTATTTCTATTCTGTTTTGAAAAGTAAAAAAAAAAAAAAAAAAAAAAAAAAGTGTTAAATTCATACGCTAGCCTAGTAGGAATATTAATTGAATATGCATTTGGAGATTAGTTGTAATGAGTATATAAAATTTCAACCTGTTATTCTCTGCTTATACTAGGGTTATATTTTGGTATGTAAAATTAATGTTTCTAATATATTTTAAAATTATGTCTTCTCTGTATGTGGTATTTCCCTTTGTTCTTTATTAATTTGCTTGGTACACTCTTTTCAACGGTATCAATCTACCACCGGTTTGAAGTATTACAAATTCTGTATTAGAGAATTCCAAATTAATGAGGTTTGGCAGGATTATGATTACAGTTAATGTGAATAGGGATATAAATATAGAATATACTGATACTTTGGCATTTAATTTTGGTAGAAACAAATGGTCATAGGTCTTTTTAGAGCCACCATGAATACATTAATTAAGTAAAGTAATCCAACAATTTAGCAGAAAGAGAATACAGTTTTATTATCTACTTCCTGAAATGCCATCACATTTAATTTTTACGAAATAATTAGAAAGGGAAAAATTTACCAATCTAGAAAAGAGATAGAACTCAATGAAATCACTAGGCATATTGGCAAGAAAATATTCAAAATAGCAAAGACTTGGAACCAACCCAAATGTCCATCAATGACAGACTGGATTAAGAAAATAATAGATTTTTTGAGAAGTGCTTAAACTCTTGGATTAGCTATTGACCAAGTCAAATAAGTGGGGATAAAATTTAAATTTTCCCTGTTATAAGGATCTTAAAAAAATCTATGACCGTTACATAACAGATTCTGGTTGTTTTATTTTAGTATTTTTTCCATCAAAAGACTACAAAAAATGCTAGATTTTTGTATACCTCCCTGTTGAATAGTAGTGAGTCCTGAAATATGCAATGGAAAATTAAAACTTCCAGTATACACAAATGTAGTGCAACATTTCATAACCTTATGTGAGATACAAAAATAATAACCATAGGAAAAAAATTCAAACATAGTTAGTCATTATGTGTTTACATAACATAATTTGCTCTATAAGTTATCAAAATTAATATATTTTGTTATATATAATATATAATAATATAGCAACATTCTTCTTTTTCATTGGTTCATCTTGAGTACATGCTCAGACTTCGGACTACATGTCTTGTCTTTCCATAAATATGTGTCTACTTCTTCTCATTTACCTGCTTAGAGAGTTGACTCTTTGCTTTCTGAGACTTCCACTTCATCTGTTCTCCTTAAGTCCCCACTGCCAGACTGCGTGCCGATATGTTGCATCCCTTAATTATTCTACATATCAAATCTACAAATACTATTAAAGAAATAAAACATTTCTTAGATGCGTTAAACTCAGCCTAGAAAGTATATTTTGCTTTTTTAGATTCAAATTTAATCCAGCTCTGAGAACAGAAATAACCTATTATTATGCTTCTTCAGAAACATATGTACTGTATATGAATTACTTTTAGGTCTATTCATACAACAATGTTTCTGAAAAATACCACTTGCGTTCCTTTTCTACATTCACAGACCCTAAATATTTTAAATATCTGAAGTAAACATATAATCAGATTTACTTTATCCTATAAATGGTTTAGGAATCTGAAATAAAATAGGTAACAAAAAAAAAAGAAAGAAAGAAAAAACAGCGATATGATTATTAGAGTACCAAACACAGACTTGGAGGATTGTACCACCTGTGCTGCTTTGAATGAGCATTTTTAGATCACTGAGAGGGTATGATTACTTCAGTTCACCACTATTACCTCTCTCACTTTTCCATCCGTGGCTCTACTTTGGATTTGGTGATAGCATTCAGTGAAAAACAAACCAAGAAAACTGTATGTGGCCTAAGTGTTCAAATAAACCATAAATGGAAATTGCAATAAAGCCACTCAATTACATTAGATTAGGAGGAATCCCATTATTCTGCTTTTGTTTCTTCTTGTATTTTCTATTTTCCAAATATGTTTCAATTACTTGGTACAGACGTGATATAGTTTGGGTATTTGTACTCACTCAGATGTCATGTTGAGATGTAATCCTCAGTGCTGGAGATGGGGTCTAGTGGGAAGTGTTTGGATCATGGGGGCAGATCTTCATGAATGGCTTGAGCCATCCGTTGGTGATAAGAGAGCTCTTGCTCTGAGTTCACAGATCTGGTCATTTAAAAGTGTGTAGCACCTCTCTCCCCCAACTCTTTCTCGCTGTCTTGCTCCTGCTTTTGCCATGTCCAGTGCCTGCTTCTGCTTTACATTCCACCATGATTTTAAGTTTTCTGAGACCTCCACAGAAGCTGATGCCAGAGCTATGCTTCCTATACAGCCTGTAGAAACATAAGCCAATTAAACATTTTTTTCTTCATAAATTACTCAGCCTCAGGTATTTCTTTATAGCAATGCAAGAATAGCCTAACACAACAGTCTAAAAATTTATAAATTAAATCAACAGACTTCACCACTAATCTGGAAATATTACTTCAGTGAGAAATACTGTTTATTCTCATGTATCTTCACCAAAATTTGACAGTGAAGAACGCAGTTTTTATTTTTTCATTAAAAATATCCATAGAAAAGAGTCCAAAGTTTCAGTTAGATTGGAGAAACAATTTATAGTGGTCTGTTACACAACATGTTGACTGTATTTAATGGTAATGTACTTTATATTTCAAAATAGCTAACAGAGGATTTCAAATGACCTCATCACAAATAAATAATAAGTTTTCATGGTGATGGATATGCTATTAAGTATTATTTGATCATTCCAAAATGTATAGATATATCAAATCACCACACTGCGCCCAATAAATATATGCAGATATTATTTGTCAATTAAAAATAAAACAAATTTAAAACTCAAAATATTCACAGATAAGTTTTGGTTTTGTTTCTGTTTTAGAAAACAGTAAAGTCGTAGCTTCAAGAGCCCTCTCTACCTGAAACAGGTTCGAAAAATGAAAGGTCTAAAGTACTAAAAACAGTAGGTCAGCCCAAGAAACAAGTGCACCTCTCAAATGACTTCTAAGCCAAGTTATTTCCAAAGCACTTGTCTGTTTACAGAAAAATATTTTGAGATAAAAATGTGATTTTCAGGACACTAACATGTAATTCTTTCATCTTAGTATAAGCTATTTAAGAAACTTTCAGAAGTTAATATAATTTATCGGAATCACGCTGTCTCAAATTTCTCTATTCTAAGAAATTCTTTAGAATAAATATATAGACTGAGTTTGGTAGCTCACACCTAGAATACAAGCACTTTAGGAAGCCAAGGCAGGAGCATCACTTGAGCCTAGGAGTCTGAGACCAATCCTCGGCAATATAGTGAGCCCTTATATACACAAACATTTAAAAATTAGCTGTTCGTGGTGATGCCCACCTGTAGTCCCACCTACGTGAAGGGATCTCTTGATCCTAGGAGGCAGAGGTTGCAGTGAGCCGAGATTGCACCACAGCGCTCCAGCCTGGGTGACAGAGTGAGACTGTGCCCCCGCCAAATAGAATTAAATGTATACTTCATCTCTAAACAGCCTAGATTAAAACAGTTTAGAAGACAATACAAAGACTCTAATATCCTAGTCATTAAATGTGCAATATAATATAAGTACTTAATTTATATTGTGGAATACTAGAAAGAATGCACCCTTATGATCAAAATGTCGTGGTTTGAAACCCAGCTCTCCATTTACTAGCTATGTAATATTGGACAGTTCTTAAATTTCTCTAAGCCTGAGTTTGTATATATGAAAAATGAGGACAAAATTTAACTCACACACTGTGAAGATTAAATGGATAAAAATATAAGCAATTATTTAGCATATTGCCTGGCTCATAACTGGCACTCAAAAGTCATTATTATTATACTGATAATATAGGAGGGTATATAAATCTTGCTTTTCTGCTAAGTGTAGACAAAAATAAAATACTGTGTTATATTTGCATGGAAAGTTGTACCATAGTTGAAGTAAATTATAAAGTATACCGTTTAGTATAAAATAGGTTTTAGATGCACTACTTTTCAAATTATGTCATCTAATACATAGCAGCTGTGAAGAGGACAGGTCATAACCTAGGTACCCAATGAAGCAATATCAGACAAATCAACCCCTACTCCTGCCTTATGTGGGCATTTTTGTTTAGTTATTTTAACAAAACTTTTTTATAAATATAACTATTCATATGGTTAGCATGCAAATATTTATTTTTTATTTTTGCTTAAAAATAGATATTTGGAAGAAATTTGAACATTATCTACAATAAATACATTAGCATGACATCTTACTTTTCTCTATTACTAACTTAATGATAGTTCATTTAGCCATGTAAAACAGATAGAAAATCTTTAACTCTATCCCACAATGAAGAGAGGGAGGTCGCAAGTATAACATGGCAAATAATTTCTTAAGAACCAACATTTTTCTATAACATTGTATTATTAAAATGCACTATCGACAGCTTTCCTCAATTTATCCTGTGATTATTTCTATCTTATATTAAATTTGATTTCAAAACTAAGAAAGAGGGTTGAGCAAAGTGGCTCACACCTATAATCCCAGCATGTTGGGAGGCAGAAACAGGTGATCCCCTGAGGCCAGGAGTTTGAGACCAGCCTGGGCAACATAGCAAGAGTCCATCTTTACAAAATCATTTACAAATTACCTCGGCACGGTGGTGCACACTTGTAGTCTTAGCTACTCCTTTATTACATTCTCCATCTAATCTTCATTTAGGGCAAAAATGAGAATATATATTTCTCTTTATATCTTTAGATCTGCACATAGATCTAGGGCTTGATGTAGATATAAAATGAAAATGCTTGGTAATATATTTTCACCTAATGTGGGCAAAACCATGAGGTATCTGTACATACATCAATACTAACTTCAATATTCATAACACAACTTTAAGATTATATCCAGAAACCCTGAAAAAGGAGGGTGTTAACGAGTCTTTATATATTTATGTCTATATAAATGTATGTATAGGTGCCTGTGTGTGTGTGTGTGTATATATATGTATATATATATATATATATACATATATATATATAAAATAGACTTCTATGATGACACAAGCAAGGAAGAAAAGGCATACACTCTTGGCAGATTCACAAACATACTGAAAAAAAAAAATAGCTCTTCACATTTGAAACACTTTAGTATGTTCTATTCCAGCTTCTAAAGCTTTTGTGGTTATGTTAAATGAAATTCTTGATAGACATCACTAATTCAATATATTTTGGAAAATGCAGAAAATACACCTTAATTATGAGAATGTATCCAAAATGAATCTTGTACCAACATGTAGCAACGCTTAGTGATTTGTCTTCATTACTTAAAAATGATTACACCAGGCCAGGCACGGTGGCTCACACCTGTAATCCCAGCAATTTGGGAGGCTGAGGTGGGTGGATCACAAGGTTAGAAGATCAAGACCATCCTGGCTAACACGGTGAAACTGCGTCTCTACTAAAAATACAAAAAAAAAAAAAAAAAAAAAATTAGCCAGGCGTGGTGGCAGGTGCCTGTAGTCCCAGCTACTTGGGAAGCTGAGGCAGGAGAATGGCGTGAACCTGGGAGGCAGAGCTTGCAGTGAGCAGAGATCGTGCCACTGCACTCCAGCCCAGGCGACAGAGCAAGACTCCGTCTCAAAAAAAAAAAAGATTACACCAGATTTTATAAATTAGTATCCAACACTCCATAATTGTTCTTTTTTTATTAAAAGCTTAAAATTATTATTTTGAATAGAAATACATTAATATGTAATGTGATGATAATCTCTGGTAGATTTATGTATGTAATTTCTATAAGCCAAATCAAGCTATTTCTGCTTAAACATGATAAAAGATGCTTTACCTTTAAAAATAGGTCATGTTAAATAAATAATATCTTTATTGTAGACTGTTGGTCTTAATGTTTAATACAAATCACTCACAAATTTATTGAATCTTATGAAATAAATGAAAAACAGTAACATTATAACAAAATATTCTCAGCAGTCTTCATAAAACCAGTAAGTGTGTTGTATTTAAAATGTTGCCACATTAAAACTAACAACTGAAATGAGTAACTGAAGCATGTCTCAATTCTGTTCACTGAGCTAGCTTTAGGGCGCTTCTGGAAAAAAACACATGTTGCAAACACATCTGTGACTGTTTTTCTGAAGCAGGTTTCAAGAGGTTTTACATTTATCCATCTCCTTAAAGGGCTGGAGGAAGACATGTAGGAAGAAGGGCAGATAAGCAATTAGGCAAATAGATACGTTCTTGTGAGACTTTAGTTAGTGCCCAGTAAATCTAGATTTTACATAAGATAAGGTGAATGTCTGAAGAGAAAAAAGGAGTAAAGGAACAAGAGTCAATTACGGAGATGTCTCTGGGTAGGTGGAGGAATGAGTCTGGACTTTGTTCTGCACTTTGGAAGGTAAGCTTGTAATGACATTATCACTGTGCAATCTAACAGACTTGACTTGTAGGAGCTAGACTTAGATTGTAGACCCAAAGTTACAATTCGCATGTCATTGTTTACAGGAGGCCAGCAAAGAATTTACTTATGAATGATCTGTGATGGCAGTCCTTTGCAAATGCCTGAGGGCTTTCACCTTCCATCTGTTCTGGTTGATACATAATATTATTAACACCTATTATCTTGAAAAGGGTGTTACAATAACTATCCATTTTGCATAAGAAGTTTGGGAATTCTTGAGATTTTTAAATTTTATTTACAAAACAATGAATAAGCAAACATTTTAATGTTACATTAAATATTGGTTGGATGAGTGCTTACCTCCCGTTACCTTGCCCACTATTTAAAAAAAAAAAAAAAAAATCCAAAGCTTTAGCAACTACTGCAGAAGTCTTTCAACAGTGTCAAGTCTTAATCTTAATGCATAAGTCTTCACATTTAAGGGACTGTCATTTATGTATAGATTATGTGAATGTCTCAACATTTTGAATGGATTCACCTTTTTTCAGATGTTTTTGGCCCAGTGTGGTGTAACAAAAAAAGCATGAGGTTTCCTGCAGTGAAATAATTGATTCAAATTAAACAAACAAAAGTGATCACTGATGTCTCTTGACCCAGATATTGCTTATATCACAATCCCATATCATTCTTTTTCTAGCGCTTCTTATATTTCATTAAATCTAGTACTCAATTGTTACTTTTTGCTTTCACATTTGCATCACATATCATCAGTATACCCAATGAAGCTGATCAAATGGTAGTGCTATACATGCTCTGCACTTTGCTGCTGCAAGGCACCTGGCTCATAATTGCCCCTTTCTACTCAGTGAAGACCATCAAAGAAGTCCTCACTAGAGCCAAATACAAATTACTTTTACACATTTTGCTTCTTTGTCAAGTCACTGTCAGCTGTAATGTCAAATACACCCTCAGACTAACTGATTCTGAGCAAACCCTTCCTATTGACACGGTTCCTGACCCCAGTTTTTCTTTTTCTGTTTTTGTAACTGCCTGATGGGTTCTTCCTGACTGCTGCACAAACATCAATTCATGGCATTGCAGTAAAGAAAGAGTTTAATTGATGTGAGACTGGCCACGCCACTTGGGAGATGAAGTTATTACTCAGATCAATCTCATTGAGGGCTTGTATTTAAGGGTTTTTCTAAAGCAGTTTGGGGAAGGGGTGGGGATGGCTAGGCAATGGGAGCTTGCTGCTGATTGGTTGGGTTGGAGATGAAATCATAGGGAGTTGAAGATTTTCTTTTATGCTGAGTCACTTTTGATGGGGCCACAAGAGAGGTTGGTGGGTCTAGGTGGAGCCATTTGTGTCAGACATGCAGAACATCTGGAAAGGTATCTCAAAAAGCCATTGTTAGAACCTAACAATAGTGAAGTTACATCCAGGAGTAATTGTTAGAACCTAACAATAGTGAAGTTACTTCTACAATAGTGAAGTTACATCCAGGAGTAATTGCGGAAGCTGCATATCTTGTGATCTCCAGAATCATGATGGGCAATTGTTTATGTCTACACCTTAGCAGAATTCAGGCTTCTCTCCTCCTCCTAGCCTGGTGGTCTCTGATGAGCTTTACAAAGGTGGTTGAAGTTTGGAGAAGGGCTATTATCATTTAAGCTGCCTTAAGCCCATCAATAATTAAGGAAGCTTGAATGCTAAATGCAAGAAGGTGTTGGCTGAATCAGATCTCCCCCACTGCCAGAATTTTCTCAGTGATATAATTTATGCAAAGAGATAATTATTTTCACTTCACCACATCAAGTTTGGTAAATGGCCTATAATTTTCTTTGTGTTCAAACTCTGTTCCATCTACTTTTGACTGAAGTTTTTTCTAACAACAAAGATAACTTAGGAAAAAAAACCATTTACAACACTTAAAAGTTTTATTCATCCTTCTCTCCATTTTCAAATGCCTTTCTCACAAGACAAAGGAAAGCTTTCCCTTTGCCCTCTGAAAGTTCACTGATATATCAACTAACAAAGGGCAGATTAGTTGGAGAAAAGTCGTACAAATTAACATGCAAACAGAGTGATTACCTTAACTAGTAAGTTTGCTGTATTTAATATGTTTTCAATGAGGTTCAGAAGTTTATATACAATCTTGAGGATACAGATATAATGGGGGGCTTAGATTATGGGAAAACGGGTTATTGGAGGGAGAGAAAAGGAGGCCTGGCTAGCAAAGGTAGTGGAATCTAAAATGTTTAGCTCATAGAAGTAGAGAGTAGAATGTGGTTATCTAAGCTGTAGCAGGGGGTTGTGAGGAGGCAGACAGAGAAAGGAGAGATGTGGGTTAAAGGGTATAATGATTCAGTTAGAAAGAAGGAATAGGTTTTGGTGATCTAATACACATTACTATAGTTAATAATAATGTATTGTATACTTCAAAACAACTTAAAAGGGGCATTTAAGCATCTCATGACAAAGAAACAGTATTTGAGGTGATAAATACGTTGATAAGCCTTATTAGACTGCTGCACAATGTATGCATGAATAAAAGCATTATATTGTTTCCCATAAATGTATTCAATTATTATTTGTCAATTAAAAATAAAACTAAAAAAGAATCCCCTTTGAGCTTGGCACTATTTTACAGATGGAAAAAGTTAAACATTAGGAAAGATAACTAAATTAAAGACCCTTAATTAAGTGTTTACACTGAAATTAAGTATCAGAGTTCAGAGCTTAAATTAGTAACTACACCACAAAACTTCCTTTCAAATTTCATTATTTTCACAAAATAATTAAAGCAGTATTGAATGGTAGTTTTTTGACATCTCTTGTGATTTCGTCATTTGTTTTATTAAAAATAGGCTGTTTCTGTTGGCAAGTATATATAAGGGAAAAAATTATTCCTGGCTTCACCACACTGAATTTTTTACATAACTAGTATTCATTATCTAGGGCGAATGAGAGTGGAGGTAGGGAGAAGTAGGAAAGTGATTTTCTAGGGCTGACATAACAAAATATCACAGACTTGGTGACTTCAACAACATACACTGATTTTCTCACATTTCTGGGGTCACAAGCCCAAAATCAAATAAATTTTAGAGTTTTAGATGAAAGTGACTTACATTTTTATGATCTCATAATTTGTTATTATTAAATAACAAAAACACTTAACATTATTGCTACCAGTGGCAAATCTGTACGGGTCTGCAACAGTTCAGTTCTTGCCTCCTCAGAGGAAAGAATTCAGCCAAGGGGCAGAAGCGGATTTAAGGCAGAGGGAGAGACTGAGGCAAGTTTTAGAGCAGGTATGAAAGTTTATGTAAAAGTTTAAAAGCATGAATGAAATGAAGCAAAGAACAATTGGAAGAGGGCCAGGTGGGTTCCTTGAGAGATTCAAGTGCCCTGCCTGACTTTTGACTTGAGATTTTATACATGGGCACGGTTCTAGGGTGTGCATTTCTTCTCCCCTGATTCTTTCCATGGCAAAGTCTGTCCACACACATGGTGTCCTGCCAGCACATGACAGGATTGCATGCACAGTGTGTTTACTGAATGCGTGCACACGCTCACTTGAGGTGTTTTTCCCTTACCAGTCAAGTGTTCCTAGAGGAAGGTCATATGCCAATTAAACTTTGCCATTTTGCCTCTTAGTGCACATGCCTGGGCCTGCTCACCCAACTGCTGACATCTTATCAGGAAGCTGCTGATCACTAGCTGCAGGTATTTTATATCTATTGGGAGACTGCCTTTCCCTGATGCTGCTGTGATCAATTATTATTTTAGAGAGACAGTTTAACAACTGCCTGACCATCATCTGATCATTGTGTGACATTTACTGGGGGTTCTCTGTCCTGCTCACGTCTGCCCAGATACCTGCTATAACATTTCACCCTTCAAGAGTCTAACACCCAATTTTTTTTGAAATACGGACAAAAGTCAGACTTCTGTAACTGCTTCATACAGACAGATGGGTTGTAGTGGTTGTTCTGTGTGTCTTGGGCTCTTGCTAGCTGTCAGGGCAGCATGCCTTTATGGGTTGGTGAAAGCAATATCTATCCAGGTTCAAGGGAGACAGGGTCAGGGGTTTGCCTCTGTCATCTACCACTGATGAACAGTCTAAAGATTACCTGTAGAAGAGAATATTTCTCTGTAGAAGGGAATATTGAGAAGACAATATTCCTCACTGAGAATCATCTGGAGCATGCTGGCCTGAAGGTTAAAATAGACACATCAGGTTATTAGATTTAGAAGACATGGACCAAAAAGGAACAAAGTAGGATGCTTAAAAGGGGGTCTATAAAGCAAAGAACCCAGGAACACCATTTAATCAACCCTGGGAGGCTTGTTCCCATGAACTGGAGGCTTTATTTAGTTGTCTGATATTGTCTTGTACTTTTCCCAACTGACTTACCCCAAAGCAGCATTTTTTCATCATAGACTAAACAAATTTCTCCCTGTGCTGCCATTAATATGTCTAGTTCTCATTGACTGTGGAGGACTAAGGCTGCTAAAGAGTCCATTTGTTTTTGCATAGTTGTTGAGTTTTTAGCCATGGCACCAATGTTGTTGGCTATTTCCTTTGAGAGTTGGCTATAGGTCATTGAGGCTTTTGTGATTCCAGTAATTCTGGTTCCCCATCCCAGCTATAATTCTGAATCTCATGAGAAGGAGAACTAATTGGATAACCCTCTTCACCCTTGGCAAGATGTAATGCCTGTAGATTGGTACTTGAAGAGAAAAATTGCCAGAGGCTATGAAGTTGTCTGGGAATACATAGCCTATGATACAAGTTCTAGTCCAGTTAGTCAGGAAGCATTGTTAAAATTACTGTCCACAAATATAGAAGGTTTGCTGGGTTTTAAGACAAGTGAATATATCAAAATGCAACAAAAGCCTGACTTTATTTTCAGCATAGCTAGGGGGCATGGCTAAATCTGTATGTCCCCAGGCCTTACCTAAAATGTAATGCCTTTAAATTAGGCAAGTTATACAGTTATTAAGAGTCATGGTAGTAGTTTATGACCTTAAAGCATTTAGAAGACCTGATAACTTTTAAAATTGTACATTTCTTTCATAAATTCCCTTTCACAAATTTTTTTATACCTTACATAGTCCATCTATGACATGCTGGGACTTTTTGACTTGTCCTAAACATCTCTTTTTTTAAACAACCGATCATTTTATTTTAGGACAAGAATTTACCAAAAAAATTGTTTTCTTTTTCTTTTTTTTTTTTTTTTGAGACGGAGTCTCGCTCTGTCGCCCAGGCTGGAGTGCAGTGGCCGGATCTCAGCTCACTGCAAGCTCCGCCTCCCGGGTTCCCGCCATTCTCCTGCCTCAGCCTCCCGAGTAGCTGGGACTACAGGTGCCCGCCACCTCACCCTGCTAGATTTTTGTATTTTTTAGTAGAGACGGAGTTTCACCGTGTTAGCCAGGATGGTCTCGATCTCCTGACCTCGTGATCCGCCCGTCTCTGCCTCCCAACGTGCTGGGATTACAGGCTTGAGCCACCGCGCCCGGCCTAAAAAAAAAAATTGTTTTCTTTATAAAATCTCTTTTAACATTTCTTACCAAAAATTTCTCTTTTGTTTTATAACGTTTGAATTAGGTAAAAGTCTTTTTCCTTCTGTTAGGAAGTTATAGTTTATGCCACATGTTACTGTGTGAGTCCTTCGAATCGGGAGCAGATAAAGAGATTAACTACATACTCTAGAAGCTATCCCCCCCCTCAATATATTCCTCAGATGTCTTGCTAAGGCTTTTCTGAGTAAGTGTGGGCTATTTTATAAGTTCCTCATGTGGGGCTGTCCACGTTAAAGTTATTGGCTAAGGATTTAAGTAGCTTTTCTGGAACAAATAGGGCTATTAGATGAAAAGATGAATTCAGAGGTTGGGAAAGTATTAATCAGGCACCCATCTTGGAAAATATATATTTGCCTCAAAGGTATGCGGGTTATTTAGGCATTACCAGGAACTGGTGGGAGAATGGTAATGAGTCCCTTAAGTAATGTAAAGGGGTATGAATCTTTTCTTTTGGATAGAGGGTCTGCCATTTACCCCCGTTACCTGACAAGATTTGGAGAAGAGTTGCTCAGAAAAGGAGCTTAACACATAGTAGGCAACTCTTGAACCCAAAAGGAAAATGTATAATTTTATTCCTTGCCTCCAGAGTTGCCCTTGGCTTTGTCTTCTTGGTGATGATGTCTCATTTGGAAGCCAGCCAGAGGAAAGAGCCCCTTCAGCTCAAGGCCATTAGGGCTGGGGAATCTTTTCCAGGGGCCCTTTAGCAGTCAGGGGAGTCCCATTTCCAGCTGCCGAGCTTGTGGAAGAGGGAGCAAGCCACACGGGACTTTTTCTCATTTATCCCATTGGGGCAGCTTGCCTTCCAGTTGCCTGGCTTCCAGGACCCATGGCAGTTACCTCAGAGGGTATTCTGAGAGCAACATGAAGGGGCCTGGCGGGCTTGTAAAGTTGCCAGTTGTTGAGCTTGTCTCTTGTCACTCCATTTCTCCTTCTACTTAGCCCTGTCCTCCTTGTGCTCTTCTCAGTTATAAATGACTGAGGAGGCTAATTTGAGGACTTTCTGCCTAAGGACACTGGGCTCTAAGGCTGACTTCAATTTTCTCCCAGTTCATGAGAATGCATTAGAGGGGGCAGGTCCTGCAGTATGGAGACCCAGTTACCCATTTCTGAAGAGAGAATAGAGGTGATAAAGGAAAAATAAGGGATGCTCTTTTATTTCCCTATTACTCTTTCCTGAAGAGGGCATCCTTCATTCATCTTTGGGGTTCTGGAATGAACTGGTCTTACCAGGTATCCTTAATCTTGATCTCATCTCATCTTACGAAGGAAAAATTACCCACTTGAGAACACAGGAGATAATTGAATGGACGAGAGGCCTCCATTTATCCTTGGGATTCTAGAAGGAACAAATCTTACTGGAGTACTCTTAATCTTGCTTCATCTCTGTTCTAATGGTAATCCATTGGAACCAGCCTTCTTGTTGAAGAAGAGATGAACCAACTTTCATCTCTGTCCTGTGGGTACTTTAGTCTCCTGTGCCTATGACCTTGGGCTGGCCTATATCCTTGTCTCCATGACCTTATAGTGACTCTAGTTTGGAGTATTCAAGCAACAAAATGATTATCTATTTTATCAGATTCCCACTCTTATATTTTTTTAAGTAGACTAAAAGCCTATTTTTCATCCTACTGCTGCAAGGGCACTTGACTTGCCTCCCTTTGACTATAGCCTTGAAGGTCCTGATGCATATTAAGAAGGGCATGGAGATGATTAGAGGAATGGCTGAAAAAATGTGTTTCGGGTTCCTCATCCTCCTGGGGTAACATGCAGAATAGATGCTTAAACACACGGTCCATTTGCTACAGAAGGAAGGGGGAGGAAGTGAGATGGATACACATGGAAAGGCTTCCTAAGCCTGCAAAAACAGCAGCCCCTGAATTTGAGAGGGCAGTGTTTATTTTCCCCTTTGACGTGAAGGAGAAACATTTGGAGGACTTGAGGCCTGGGATAGGGCTTGCAAATGGCAAAGGAAGAATTTTCCCTCTTCACAAAGGGTACTAACTCAAACAAAAAGCAAGTGGGTGGACACCTTAAAGGGCCATAGAGTGAGGTCTTTTGCAGGTGGGCAAACCACTTCGAATGTCACCATAAAACTTGGCACTGGATTGTAACAGGTATGAAAACCATACGGTAAGTCACAAGGAACTGGCAGAGCCAATCACTATTTGTAATGGCAATGAGTCAACAGACAGGCAAAGGGTTGGAGGTCATCCAAGCTGCTAGGATGTATAGGACATCCTACCTGTATAGGATGTAGGACAAGAATAAATCTCAGAGGACATCTGCAAGGGAGCCTATGCCTAGGCTATGAGGCAAACACAGCATGAGCTGTAGGCACATGAATAACACACAAGAATTGTGTGTTTAAGGGAGAGAAGGAAGTCACATGGCATGCAAAGTGAAAGCAAAGAAAAGGCAGACTTGCTCCCAAGATGGACAGCATGGTGAGTGTGCAATACCATTTCAGAATACACGCAGAAAAAGCAGGAGGATAGGTAGTGCAGGTTTTGGGGAGGTATTTGGTTTTAATTGAGAAAACGGAGAAAACCCTAGACATTACACAGTTTTAGGATTTAGCCCTACCACTATTGTGAGCCTCCTTTCCAGGAGGGCCATTAGTGTCTCAGGGCTTCTTGGTGTGTACTACAAAGTCCTTCCCACCCCCACAAGCCACCCACCAGGGTGAGCAGAGACATTGTGGCCGGAAGGAATCATTCTGGGGGCTGGTTAGTAAGGAGAGTGAAGGGGGAGGAGGAAACCACACCTCTAGCCAAAGATGGTGTATTAGTCCGTTTGGATGCTGCTGATAAAGACATACCTGAGACTGGGCAATTTACAAAAGAAAGAGGTTTATTGGTCTTACAGTTCCACATGGCTGGGGAGGCCTCACAATCATGGTGGAAGGCGAGGAGGAGCAAGTCACAGCTTACGTGGATGGCAGCAGGCAAAAAGAGAGCATGTGCAAAGAAACTCATGTTTTTAAAACCATCAGATATCGTGAGACCCATTCACTATCACAAGAACAGCATGGGAAAGACCCGCCCCCATGATTCAACCATCTCCTACTGAGTCCTTCCTATAACACATGGGAATTATGGGAGCTACAAAATGAGATTAGGGTGGGGACACAGAGCCAACCATATCAAAAAGCAAGGAACAGAGGTTTCTTACCACTAGGGAACATATCCAAGTCACAGCACCGAAGTATGTTACCAGTAGTGAATACATACAGGTCTGCAGCAACTTGGTTCTTGACTCCTTGGAGGAAATAATTTGGCCAAGAGGCAAACGTAGATATAAGGCAGAGAGAGAGACTAAGGCAAGTTCTAGGGCAGGAGTGAGTTTATGTAAAAGATTTAGAACAAGAACAAAAGAAAGTAAAGTGCCCTTGGAAGAGAGCCAAATGAGTGAGTTACTTGAGAGATCCAAGTATCCTGTCCAACTCCTGACTTGGGGTTTTATACACTGGCATAGTTCCAGAGTTTGCGTTTCTTCTCCCCAGATTCTTTCCTTAAAGCAGGTTGCTCACATGCATGGTGGCCTGCCAGCATGAGGGGCCACAGGTGCAGGGTCTGGACTGAAGTTGTACACGTGCTCACCTGAAATGCTTTTCCCTTACCAGTGGACTGTTCCCGGAGGAAGGGCATATGCTGGTTAAAATTGACCATTTTGCCTCTTAGTGTGCATTGCTTGAGCCTGCTCACCCAAGTCCTGAGATCTTATCAAGAATCTGCTGATAACAAGCTTCAGGTGTTTCCTATCTAATGGAAGACTGCCTTTCCCTGGCATGAGCCGTGATCATTTATTATTTTAGAGACAGTTTAATGACCGACTGACCATCACCTGATGGTCGTCAGACATTCCTCAAGGGAGGAATCCTCTCCTGGCCTTCTCATGACTGCCTGGCTACCTACTCTAAAAATATCCTAAATGTTAAAAACATATATGTTTTCATAGCTGTCCATATGCTTTGGATTTTATAGGAGAATTGTAGACTTTTGCTTTACGTTATCCTTATAGAGCTGTGTGCTGCATAACAACATTTTAGTCAACTACAGACTGAGTATACCATGGTAGTCCCATGAAACCTGAACAATTCCTATTATTTAGTGACATCTTAATAATCCTGACTCAGTTTGGATCTAGGCTAATGTATATTTTCATGTCTTACTTTTTAACAAAAAAAGTTTAAAAAGTAAAATAAATAAATACAATTAAAAACTTAAAAATAGAAAAATGGTTATAAAATATGGACATAAAGACAATATATTTTTGTGCAACTGTGCAATATGTTTGTGTCTCGAGTCAAAAAATTAAAGATTATTATAGAAAAAATAAAAATAAAGATAAAAATTATCTTTCTTCAATAACAAATTAGCTTATTGTAACTAAATAAACTGTTACAGTAAGCTGTCTCATTTATTATTAAAGAAAGATAAATTTTAAAATAAATTTCACTGCTTATAAAGTCCACAGTAGTGTAGAGTAATGTTGTAGGCTGCCACATTTACACACCACTTACTCATTCACCCACAGAGAAACTTTTAATCCTGAAAACTCCATTCATAGTAAATGTCCAATACTGGTACACCATTTTTTATATTTTATAATGTATTTTCCTGTACTTTTCTATGTTTAGATATGTTTAGCCAGACAAATCCTGTTGTGTTACCATTGTCTACAGTATTCAGTACAGCAACATGTTGTACAGGTTTGTAGCTGAGGAGCAATAGGCTGTACTGTACAGCCTATGTGTGTAGTAGGTTATGTCATGTAGGCTTGTGTAAATACGTTCTATGATGTTTGCATAAGAAAATTGCCTATTGATGCGTTTTTCAGAAGGTATCCCTGTTGTTAAGCAACTTGTGTCTGTATATATAGTGTATCTTTGTATGTTTGTCTGTATATATACATGTGTGTATATAAAAATGAAAGCAGGTTCTAGAGGTCTAATAACTTGGATCCTGTCTATTGTTACCTCATTTGGCATAGTACTTAGCTTGCTTCTAGATTTCTGGGTAGATATCCTTTTAGAATCATAAGAATATGTAAGATGCCCTGAAACTTAAAATTCTTACATACATGTGAAGAAAATGTCACATTTTATTATTAAAATTGTATTTTGAATCATAAGGAATGGGCATATTTTAAAATTGGGAGTTAGTAGTCAAGGCAGTATCTGTACGATGAGGTTCAAGAGGCTGGAGGAGCAACAGAGCAGGGAATTGCGGGGCAGAAGGGGAACTCCAAAAGACAGACAAACAGTAGCACCAATAATAACTTAATTGAGACTACCTTTGCATAACAAATAGTGAAGGGTAATACATGAATCTTAGCATTTGCGTCCTGCATGCGTTTTAACTGAATTTTTGTTAAAGATATGACATATCAGTTTTTTCAAGAAAATAAGTATGTAAGAACTTGGGAGGCAAGCGTAACATCAGAATTCTTAAAGAATACAGAAAAGATAAATCAGGGGTCTGAAACCCACTGTAAAATTGAAGATTTTATAGAATTACACCACAATTTTAGCTAGCATATTTTTACCTACAGGAATGTTGATAAATACTAAATAAAATTCTGCTGCTGTCATTAGTATTTTTAGTGGTGCCATGTAATACTGTTTGGAGAATAGAGGCATTTAATAATTAAGCAGAATTTGTCCTAATCTATATAATAGTTTTTCTTCATCAAACAACAAATATTCATTGACTTTTATTTTTTAAATTTTACACATTATAATTGTATATAGTTATGAAGTACAATTTGTTGTTTAAATGCATATATATGTTGTATAATCATCAAATCATATTTATATGCATCATGTTATATATTTATTTCTTTGTGCTGAGCATTCAAAAGCTTCTCTTCCAGCTATCTGCTAGTATACAGTACTTTACAATTAACCACACTCACTCTAATGTGCAATAAAATATCAGAATTCATTCCTCCAATCTAATTGTCACATTGTACCTTTTAACCACCCTCTCTCCAGCCTCCCTTTCCCCACCCTTTCCCAGTCTCTAGTAACTACTGTTCCACTCCCCCCTTCTACGATATCAACTCTTTTGTTTCCTAATTCCACATATTAGTGAGATCATGTGGTATTTGTCTTTCAGTGTCTAACACTTTATTTAACATAATGTCCTCTAGGTCCATCCTTGTTTCATAAGTGGCAAGATTTTAATCCTTCTTATGGCTAAATAGTATTTACTTGTGTATATATACTACATTTTCTTTATTCATTCATTAATTGTTGGACACTTGAGTTTATTCCATGTCTTGTCTTCTCTAACTAGTGCAGCAGTAATTAAGGAAGTGCAGATGTCTTTTTAACATACTGATGTCATTTTCTTTGCATATATACCCAGTAGTGGGATTGAAAGATCTTATGGTATCTATCTAACACGTAGGTATTTATATGGTAGTATTATTTGTATTTTTTGAGGAATCTACGTGCTGTTTTCCATAGTAGCTGTACTAATTTATAATCATGCCAAGAGTGTGTTCACTTTTCTCAACAAACTCACCAAGACTTCTCTTTTTTTTTTTTTTTTTGTTAACAGTTATTCCAACTGGCATGAGGTAGTATCTCAATGTGGTTCCGATTAGTGTTTCCTTGATAATTAGTGATATTAAGCATTTTTATATACCAGTTGGCCATTTATATGTCCATTTTTGTGACATGACTATTAAAGTATTTTGACCATTTTGACATTTGGTTCATGGTGAGTTGTTTAAATTCTTTATATATTCTAGATATTAACCCCTTGTCAGTTGTATAGCTTGGAAATATTTTCTCACAATTTGAACATTATCTTTTCATGTTGTTAATTGTTTCCTTTGTTATAAAAAAGCTTTTCATTTTGATCTAATTCATTTTGTTTCTTTTTGTTTTTGTTGCCTGTGCTTTTGAGGCCTTATTTAAACACTCCTTGCCCCTCCCAGTGTCACAAAGCATTTCCACTATGTTCTCTTCTAGTATTTTAATATGTTTGAGTTTTATATGCATGTTTTTAATCTATTTTGAGTTGATTTTTGTATATGGTGAGAGGCAGGATTCTAGTCTCAATCTCCTGCAGCTGTGTATCCAAATTTCCCAACACCGTTTATTGAAGAAATTTTTCCCAGTGTGTGTTGTTGAAACTTTTATTGAAAATCACTTGACAATAGATGTGTGAATTTATTTCTGGGCTCTGTGTCCTGTTCCATTGTTCCTTGTGTCTGTTTTAATACCAATACCATGCTTTGTTGGTTCCTATAGTCTTGTAGTATACTTTGAAGTTAGGTAGCATGATGGCTCCAACTTTTTATTTATTTATTTATTCTTTTTTTTTTTTTTGCTTAGGATTCCTTTGGCTATTCAAGATATTGTGTGGTTCCATATGAATTTTAGGATTTGTTTTTGTATTCCTGTGAGGAATGTCATTTGTGTTTTCATTGGTATTGCTTTAAATCTGTAGACTGCATTGGGTAGTATGGCCATTTGAGAAAATTAATTCTTTCAATCTATTAACATGGGATATCTTTCCATTTTTTGTGTCTCTGTTTTCTTTATTACTCTCTTACAGTTTGTATTTGTTAAGGTTATTTCTAGATATTTTATTTTTATAGATATTTTAAATGGAATTGCTTTCTGATATCTTTTTGAGATAGTTTGCTATTAGCATGTAGATACACGATTGATTTTTGTATGTTGAATTTTTATACCATGACTTTACCGTATTTATTTATTACTTTTAACAGATTTTTGTGTAGTCTTCAGAGTTTTCTATATATAAGATAATGCTATCTGCAAATAGATACAATTTGGCTTCCTCCTTTCCAATTTGATGCCTTTCATTTTTCTCTTTTGCCTAATTGGTCTGGCTAGGTCTTCCAGTACTATGTGGAAGTGGTAAAAGTGGCCATTTATGTCCTATTCCTAATCTTAGATAAAAAGTTTTTAGTTTTTCCCAATTCACTAATTTGTGTGTTAGCTTTGGGTTTGAAATATATGGCATTTATTGTACTGAGGTACATACAGTCTATGTCTAATTTGTTGAGAGTTGTTTTTTTTTTAATCATGAAGACTTGTTAAATCTTATTAAATGCTTTTTCTATGTCTATTAAGATGATCATATGGTCTTGTTTGTTTTGTTAATGTGGTGTATCAAATATATTAATTTGTATATGGCGAACTCTCCTTGCATCCCTGGGATTAATCTCACTTGATCACAATAGATGATGTTTTTAATGTGCTGTTGAACTTGGTTTGCTTGTATATTGTTGAGAATTTTTCCATCTATGTTCAAGAAACCTACAGTTTTTGTTGTTGTATTCTTGTTTGGTTTTGAAATCAGGGTAATGCTGTTATGTGAAATGAATTTGAAAGTTTTTTTTTCTCTTTTTCTATATTCTGGATTAGTTTGAGGATGATTGATATTAGTTGTTACTTAAATGTTTGGTAGAATTCAGCAGTGAACAAGTTCAGCCTAAAATTGGTAGAAGAAAAAAACAATGAAGCTAATACTAGAAATAAATAAAATACAGACTAAAAACATTCAAAATATCAATGAAGTGAAGAATTGGTTATTTGAAAAACTAAACAAAAATCATTAGCTAGACTAAAGAAAAGAGAAAATATGGAAATAAAATCAGAGATGAAAAGGGAGACATTACAACTAGTATCACAGAAATACAAAAAAATTCATAAAAGTGTATTATAAATAAGTATAGCCCCAAAAATTTGAGAACACAAAAATGGATAAATTCCTAGACACATGCAACCTATCGAGATTAAATTATGAATAAATAGAAACTCTAGACAGACAAATAATGAGTGAGAAAATTAAAGCAGTAAAAAGTCTTTCATCAATAAAAGGCCCAGGTCTTGATTAATGTAACAAATGTCTTTTGAAAGTCCATTGTTTATCAACATTATTACTAAAAATGTAGACACTATTTTCTTTATTTTGAAGAGTTTACATTTGAACAGAGATATAAAGAAATAAATATAAGCTAATACATATAAAGCAAAAAATAAAAAGTTTAGACAACAAATGCTTCTGAAAGTAAGAAATAACACTATTGGCTTAGTTGGCAAATAATGACAATATTTTGAAGACATATCTGAGGACTTACATAAAACATTTCTTAAATCCTCTGTGGATATTATAGATCCTAGAGATGAATAAGCTGTTTATACAATTTATGGATTCTATCATATATATTTCCTGATCTATACCATCTTTTTTATTCTTGGCAATCTCAGTATCTGTGTAGATAAAACTTAGAGTAGCCTGGCCTCTCAGTTCCTTCACCACCAGTAGAAACATGTCTCCCCCTAGCTCAGCTCTCAAATCTTGTGGCCACACTCCATCATCTTGTCCTTATCAACAACGGCATATGTTCCATAGCATTGATTTCAAGCAATCAAGTCTCTGGTCACTTCCTCCTACCCCTTCAGTTCACTTCTTCAAAATTATTTTAGCCTTATTGGGTCTGCCAACCCACTAACCGTCACACATACCTAACGTCCTCACTTCACTACTCACCCAGCTTGCACTCCATGTAGCATGATCAGAATCACATATCTGCATATGCCCTTACTTTCTCTTCTTCCTTTGTACTTTTCTAGAAAAACAAAAACCTTGTAAGTTTAGCTTGCCACATATTTTGTGCCTGTATCTAATACCTATATTAATAGTCTAATCTTAAATATTACAGCAAAAATCAACTGGACCTGTAATGCTACATAGTCCTAATGTAGTTTCCTAGTCAGTTTACCCTTTGACTCTCATAAACAGCTCTTCTTCACCTTCATCTCATCCTCAACTTCCAAAACTTTCTCCTGGTTCTTATTTTTATACTCTTTAAATGTAGAAGTCACTAGAGGTGAATTCAAACCTCTTTCCTAATAACATGCATTCTTTGGGGTGTTATCACTTTAGTCCCATGGCCTTAAATGCCATTGTTGGCAATGGCCCAACTTATATGTCAGTTGTTCCCCTTAATGCCAGAGTTACAAATCTAACATTCTCCTCAATATATCTCCCTGGAATTATAATAGGTATCACCAATTCGATATATCCTAACACACTTATGATTACTAAACTTATCCTTCCCTATCTCAGTAACCATCTTTACCATTTAGGCAGTTGCTGATGTCAAACCTAGAAATCATCTTTGGTTTATTTCTTTACCATTGTTTACCTAATCCATCTTAAAATCTATTTGGTTCTACTTTTAAAATTTATTCAGAATTTAACAACTCCTAACTACTTCATAAAATTTATTCAGAATTTAACAACTCCTAACTACTTCTATCAATACCACCACTTCTATAATCTTGATTGCTACAATACACATGTAATTCTTCTTCCCATTTCTATCCTTGCCTCATAAATGCCAGAAGATTTTAAAGACTTAAATAACATCATGCTACTTCTGCTCAAAATGTGAATTCCCAATGTCGCTGCATGACCTGGTGTCTCACCAGCTATCTGACTTCACCATTCTCTTCCTTTCACTCGTTCTGCTTAACCACACTGGACTGTTGTGGTTCCTTGAATCATGCACTGCACAGTTTCCCTTCTGAAGGACTTTTTTTTTTTCCAGGAATTACTTTTACTAGGATTTTATTAGTCCATTTTGCATTTCTATAAAGGAATACCTGATCCTGGGTAAAGAAAAGAGATTTATTTGGTTCGTGATTCTGCACGCCATACAAGCAGGGAACCAGCATCTGCAAGCCTTCTAGTGAGGCCTTGGGCAGCTTTTACTCATGGCAGAAGTTGAAAGGGGAACATGCACGTCACATGGCAAGAGAGGGATCAAACAAGAGGGAAGGGTGCTAGTCTCTTTAAACAACCAGCTCCCACATGAACTAAGAGAGAGAGAACTCACACATTACTCCAAGGACAACACCACGCCATTCATGAGGGATCTACCTCCATGACACAAACACCTTCCACTAGGTCCCACCGCCAACATTGGGGATCACATTTCAACATGGTACTTGGAGGAGACAAAAGTCAAAACTATGTCAAGGATATTTACATAGCTTGCTTTCTTAGGTTTCTCAGCTGATTAATCTTATCATAGATGTCTTCCATTAGCACTCTACATACAATGCCACCAGCCTCCGCGTCGCAAACCCTTGACTCTCTTCCTTCACCTTGTTTCTCTTCATAGACCTTATCACTACCTGACATACTTATTTGTTTACATTCTAAGCCCTCCCATGAGACAAAATGCATGAGAATCAGAGTTTGTTGTGTTTACTGCTATATCTTTACTTCCTAAAATAGTTCTGTTCAGGCACTAAGAAATCAATAAGTAGCTGTGGAATGAATAAATCTCCTCTGAGATCTTTAAATGCAAAGTTCTATTGAAAATTAGAACACACACACATTCAACAGGAACAATAAGTCTAAATATTAACTATATTGGGTAGTATTTGGATATCAGGAAGAATATCCGATGGCTTACTTTTTCTATTGACTCCAAATTTTATGTATAGTTTTCTTCTGTCTTCTTACTGTGACATAGACAACAATTCTCTATGTTATTTTCTGAACATTTCTGCATTTAGAATTACCAACATATAATTATTTAATTAAATTTACATATTAATATATATGATAGCAGATAGAAAAATATCAAAATCATTGCTGATTTTCTTAAACATTACATTCCAATAAAACACATAACTGAAAGACATATTTAACTGCATTTGTGAAATTTCTTCACTTTCTTTTTAATTTTGAACAGCATAAATGCAAAAGGATTAGGTGATTAAAACAAGCCTCTGAGACTGAGCGCGGTGGCTCACACCTGTAATTTCAGCACTTTGGGAGGCTGAGGCTAGTGGATCTCTTGATACCAGGAGTTCAAGACCAGCCTGGCCAACATGGTGAAACCCTGTCTCTACTAAAAATACAAAAATCAGCCAGGTGTGGTGGCACACGCCCACAGTCCCAGCTACTTGGGAGGTTGAGGCATGAGAATCGCTCAAGCCCGGGAGGCAGAGGTTACAGTGAGCTCAGGTCAGGCCATTGCCCTCCAGCCTGGGCAACACAGTGAGATTCTGTCTCTTTTAAAAGAAAAAAAAAAGTTTCTGAGAATAGAAATTCTATTTAAATAAAAACATGCTTTTATTAAAACTAGTAATGAATCTGAAAATACCACAGATGATTTAAGATAATTTCCTTAATGTATGGCATATTTTACAAGGGCTGTAGAAATAACCACAAAAATATTAAAAAGGATATTTGGTAAGTAAACACTTTCATATATTTTTCAAATGTTAACATCTTAGTGTCTGGTTTCTACACTAGTGTTTAAGATTGGAGGTGCTAGAGCATAGTGCTCAGATCAAATACTCTGGGACATGATGGAATTGGTTCAAGTACAGTTATGCACTGCATCATGACATTTTGATCAATGAAAAACTGCTTATATCATGATGGCCCCATAAGATCATAAGGGAGCTGAAAAATCCCTATTACCTAGGGACAATGCAACCATTGTTCACAATGCACCACTCACTTGTTTGGTAGTGTTGTTGATGTAACCTACTGCACTCTCAGTTAAATAAAAAAGTATACCACATACAATTATGTACAGTACATAGTGCTTTATAATGCTAATAAATGACTATGTTACTGGTTTAAGTACATACTATACTATACTGTACTATACTATACTATATATACTGTACTATACTATATTATATATACTATATGATACTATACTATACTATACTATTTTTTCCACTATTTTAGACTGTATTCCTTCTACTTAAAAAAAAAAAAAAAGTTAACTGTAAAACAACCTCAGGCATGTCCTTCAGGAGGCATTCCATAAGAAAGCAGAGATGAAAGCTCCAGGCGTCTTTTTGCCTCTAGAAACCTGCCAATGGGACAAGAAGTGGAGGCAGAAGACAGTGATATTGATGATCTTGACGTTGTATAGGCCTAGGCTAATGCGTATGTTTGCATGACAATTAGCATAGAGTTTAACAGCTAAAAAAAATTTAAAATAGAAAAAAATTTTTAGAATGAGGATATAAGGAAAGAAAATTTTTTTACATCTGTACGATGTGGTTAAGTGTTATTTAAAAAGTCAAACAGTTAAAAATTAAAGTTTTTAAAGTAAAAAAAGTTGCAGAAAGCTAAGATTAATTTATTATTAAAGAAAAAGTATTGTTTTTAATTTAGTGCAGCCTAGATGTACAGTGTTTATACATTCCACAGTAATGTACAGAAATGTGCTAGGCTTTCACATTAACTCACCATTCACTTACATACTCCCAGAGCAAGTTTCAGTCTTTAAAAGGTTATCTCATGGTAAGTGTTTTATGCAAGTATTCCATTTTTCATCTTTTATTAAATTTTTAATGTACTCTTTCTACGTTTGTATATTTGAGATGAACAAATACTTACTATTGTGCTGTAGTTGCCTACATTGGATTCAGTACAGTGACATGTTGTACAGGTTTGTAAACCGGAAGCAGTTGGCTATACCGTAAACCATATAGCCTAGTTAAGTAGTAGGCTAGGTCATGTAGCTTTGCGTTAGTACAGTCTATAATGGTGCACAATAACAAATCCCTTAATGATGCATTTCTCAGATATATCTCTGTTGTTGAGTGACACAAGACTGCATAATATTGTCATTCAAATAACAATTTTGGTGATTTACAACAGATTATTTTACACTATAATCACGTGATATATTAAAATACTTATTTCACAAATAGGGATACATCATTTCTTCAGATAAAATTATCCAGCAAGCATGGCCGGGCACGGTGGCTCCGCCTGTAATCCCAGCACTTTGGGAGGCTGAGGCGGCCAGATCACGAGGTCAGAAGTTCAAGACCAGCCTGGTCAACATAGTGAAACCCGTCTCTACTAAAAATACAAAAAATTAGCCTGGCGTGGTGGCGGGCGCCTGAAATCCTAGCTGCTCGGGAGGCTGAGGCAGGAGAATCGCTTGAACTCGGGAGACAAAAGTTGCAGTGAGCTGAGATTGTGCCACTGCACACTAGCCCCTGCGACAGTGTAAGACTCCGTCTCAAAAAAAAAAAAAAATTCTCTACCTATTTTAGGCTTACAATGTTGGCCTAGTTTTTGCTACTTAGAATTATAATATTACTCACATAACTACAAAATTTTCAATATGTACCATAGCAATCATAGAAAAAACAAAGTTAACTTTGTGATTTGTTTTTGAGGTTCCTTTATCTATATCCAAGGAACCAATCATAGTAAAGTTCAAACTGTGCTAGCATTAAAATATATGCACCAATTAATACACTCATCAGACATTTGCTGTGTGCCTCTCATGTGCCAGAAAAAGCACATAGGCTGGGTGCAGTGGCTCATTCTTGTAATCCTAGCACCTTGGAAGGCTGGATTTTGAGCCCAGGAGTTTGAGACCAGGTTAGGCAACATAGTGAGGCCTCACCTCTACAAAAAATAAACAAAATTAGTTGGGAGTGGTGGCACATGACTGTAGTCCCAGCTACTTGGGAGGCTGACGCTGGAGGCTCACTTGAACCTGGAAGGTCAAGGCTGCAGTGAGCCAGTATTTCCACACCACTTTACTCCAGCCTGGATGACAGAGGGAGACCCTGTCTAAAAAAAGAAATGAAATGAAATGAAATGAAATGAAGAAAAAGCCCATGGATCAGGCCTTAACAACTCTCCAGAAAAGCTGTCTCTTGGATTTTTACAGAGCTAATTTTTATATAGTCAAGCATTACCGTGAACAAAAAAGTAGAGATGAATTTTTCTTTGTAGTTTCACATTTTCTAAGTAAAAAATAATCTTTTCTATAAAGAGTTTTGCAAACTTAGCAGTATTACAAAAAAATTTAATTTTCTTTTTTTGTTTGTTTGTTTTTTGGTTTTTTTTTTTTGAGACGGAGTCTCGCTCTGCAGCCCAGGCTGGAGTGCAGTGGCCGGATCTCAGTTCACTGCAAGCTCCGCCTCCCGGGTTTTTACGCTATTCTCCTGCCTCAGCCTCTCGAGTAGCTGGGACTACAGGCGCCCGCCGCCTCGCCCGGCTAGTTGTTTTTTGTATTTTTAGTAGAGACGGGGTTTCACCGTGTTAGCCGGGATGGTCTCGATCTCCTGACCTCGTGATCCGCCCATCTCGGCCTCCCAAAGTGCTGCGATTACAGGCTTGAGCCACCGCACCGGGCCAAAAATTTAATTTTCATTTAACCCCCATGGCTTCCCTGAAAAACAAGGCAAATGCCTGACATTAAAAAAAACTAGGAAAAAAAATTATGATACTATTTTGGAAGAGAAATGCCAAAATATTCACTTATATAGTCTCTGTTAGCACTACCTGGTCTTGTACATTTATAACATTTGAAGTGTGGTTTAAAAAAAAATGTAATTCCTAGTATATTTGGACACAGATTATTTTATTTCAAAATTTAGAAGCTCCCCACGAATGTCTTTATACAGTATGCATATTGTATTTTTTTAATTTGTATTACCAAATATTCTTCCAAATACGCTGTCAAAATTAGCAATCTGAACAATTTTGAAAACAGTGCCTTCCATTCTTTCTCGAAGTAACTTTGTTACAAGACAGTTTTATAGCTGAAGCAATCCCAAGGTTATATTTTTCAGATGTCTGTTTTACCAGTACGTAGAAAGCCATAGGAACCTACAACATTCTCCTTAAAGCAAAATAAAATCAGACAATAGTAGATCCTGTGATGTCAGCAACATGATGAATTAAAATGCTTGCAAGCAGTTTCATGAAAAGGATAGGTGGGGAGTATTTCTTTCCTCCCCTCACCCCTGCAACAGACTGCTGACCACCAAATCAGTGAAACCCTCTGCCCTCATGAGCCTGGGCAATACACTCAGTGGTGATTTGGGAATTTCCCAACGGCAGAGTACTGAACAGTCAATTCGTGCAGGTTCACTGATGATCCTTTTAAACCCGAGTTGAGGTGATAAATACCATATAAGTTGTGTGCTCATTGTGGGCCACTATTTTGCCCAGGGAATCTTAGTCCTTGTGTTTCTGCATCACTAGATCCCCTAAGAACATTCCCTAGAATTCACTCTTACTTTGGAAACCACAGGGGAACCTCGAGATCCCTGGTGATCTAGCTCTCAGCATGGGCCACTCCTAGGGAAAGCGGGGAGTATAACCCACCAAAGTGTCCCTTGGGAAAAGGAAAACCGATTGCAAGCTCTCGCCTACCCAAGAGCTTCCCATTTGTATCCAGAGAGTGATTGTGCCCCTCCCAGTAGAGACAGAGGCAAGGTGCTGATCTCTGAATGAAGGTCGTGTTTTTCTACCGCAGTTGAAAAGTGGCACCCATGGTTGGAAATGGACATGGAGAAGGGATCATCTCTTGCTTCCTCTGCCCACTGCTGCAGATGTAGCTGAGGCTATTACTATCAGAGGCTGGCACAGGTGCACTTGGAGAGAGTCTGTCCAGCACTATACGTGTCAGCTGCACCACCAGTGAAAGTGTACCCACTGATGAGGCTTGCACAAAGGGTGGGACTCACCTGCCCCTCTCTACACAGACTGGCATTATTTCAGCCACAGACTGTGAACCTGCCACAGACTGTGAACCTGCCACAGATCTGCCCGTTTTGGGCTGGATGAAAAGGTTCTTCCCCAAGGCCACTTTAGTAGTAGCTATCAGATGGGTGTTTTCCATGAACCTAAGTCACATTTTACGCTGGGGATAAAGGATGGTGTCTATCTGAATTGAAGATTTCCAGCTCTGTGACGGGAGTGTGATAAGAAAGCTCATCATGTTTCTGCCTGCCCAGGATGATGAGTTGGTACAGTTCCCTATCTGCCCCATCATGACAAGTGTTTTAATACATCCCTGGGGTACCTGAGAGTAACACAGCTTAAGTGCCACCTAACAGACTGGAGACTGATCTGTACCATTAAAAAAAAAAAAAAAAAAAAAAAAAAGCTGCTGACAGAAGGGCATAGTACTAGGGCATGAAATAAGCTTTTTTTTTTTTTTTTTATTGCGGCACTATTCACAATAGCAAAGACTTGGAATCAACCCAAATGTCCATCAGTGACAGACTGGATTAAGAAAATGTGGCACATATACACCATGGAATACTACGCAGCCATAAAAAAGGATGAGTTTGTGTCCTTTGTAGGGACATGGATGCAGCTGGAAACCATCATTCTTAGCAAACTATCGCAAGAACAGAAAATCAAACACCGCATGTTCTCACTCATAGGTGGGAACTGAACAATGAGATCACTTGGACTCGGGAAGGGGAACATCACATACAGGGGCCTATCATGGGGAGAGGGGAGGGGGGAAGGATTGCATCGGGAGTTCTACCTGATGTAAAGGACGAGTTGATGGGTGCTGACGAGTTGATGGGTGCAGCACAGCAACATGGCACAAGTATACATATGTAACAAACCTGCACGTTATGCACATGTACCCTAGAACTTAAAGTATAATAATAATAAAATAAAAATAAAAAAATAAAAGGAATCAAAAAAGAAATAAGCTTTTTTGAGACCTCTGCATTCCAAGACCCACAGAAGATTGTGAGTTCAAGGGAGAAAAGAATTGAGTATTTAAAAGTCCCACCCAAATGAAAGCAATCTCAAATATAAGAAGAAACAGCTACCTCAGATTACAAGCCATCTGAATTCTGATTATGCAGAAAGACAGTGTTTTAACATCCCCAAAGATTACACTAGCTCTCTAGCAATGGATCAGAACCAAAATAAAATTTATAAAATGACAGATACAGAATTAAAAGTACAGATTGTAAGGAAGGTAAGTAAGATCCAAAATAAAGGGGAAATCCAACACAAATTTTAAAAAAATTCAGGACCTGAAAGATAGGTATATATTAAAAACCCAAACAGAACTTTTGGAAGTAAAGAAATTCATGGAATGAATATAAAAATACAATTGAAAGCATAAACAATAGACCAGACCAAGCAGAAAAATAATTTTAGAGCTTCAAGATTTTCTTTTGAATTAACCTACTCTGACAAAAAAATAAAGAAAAAGGATGAGTTTGTGTCCTTTGTAGGGACATGGATGCAGCCGGAAACCATCATTCTTAGCAAACTATCACAAGAACAGAAAACCAAACACCGCATGTTCTCACTCATAGGTGGGAACTGAACAATGAGATCACTTGGACTCGGGAAGGGGAACATCACACACAGGGGCCTATCATGGGGGAGGGGGGGAGGGGGGAGGGATTGCATTGGGAGTTATACCTGATGTAAATGACGAGTTGATGGGTGCTGACGGGTTGATGGGTGCAGCACAGCAACATGGCACAAGTATACATATGTAACAAACCTGCACGTTGTGCACATGTACCCTAGAACTTAAAGTATAATAATAATAAAAAATTAAAAATTTTTTTAAAAGTGGCCAATCACCATGAAAGAAAATCCCATCTGAATAAAAGTGGACTTCTCACTAGAAATCTTACAAGCCATGAGAGATTGTTGGCCTACTTTCATCTTTCCTAAGAAAAGAGTCAATAATTTTATAAATTGCCAAATTAAACTTTATAAATGAAGTAAAAATAAACTATTAACCAGACAAACACTAAGTGAATTTTTCACCACTAAATTAGATCTGCAAGAAATACTCAAAGTAGTTATAAACGTAAAAATAAAAAGATGATACCATCATAAAAGCATACATAAGGACAAGGCTAAAAATTTTATTGAGACTACAAAGCAACTAGCTAACAACACTATGAAAGGAACAAAACCTCACATATCAATATTAACCTTGAACATAAATGGTCTAAATACCCCCCATAAAAGAGAGTAGCAAATTGGATAAAAAAAATAAAACCCAATTATAACTGCCTACAGGAGACCCACCTAAGGGTTAAAGACACCTACAGACTAAAAGTAAAGGGGTGGAAAAAGATATATCATGAAAATGGAAAGCAAAAATGGGATGGGCAGGAATAGCTATTCTTATATAAAACAGACTTTAAATTAACAGGAAAAAATAAAGAAGGTCACTATATAATGATATAGGGTTTAATTAAATAAGAAGATTTTACAATCATAAATATATATGCACTGGAGAACCCAGATTCTTAAAACAATTATCCTAGACATAAGAAAAGAGATAGAAAGCAATAAAATAATACAAGAGGACTTCAACACCCCACTTCCAGCACTAAACAGATAATAAAGGCAGAAAATAAACAAAGAAACCCCAGATGCAAATTGGGCTTTAAACAAAATGGACCTAATTGACATTTACAGAACATTCTACACAACAACCTCAGAATCTACCTTTTAGTCATCTGCTCATGTAACATTCTCTGAAATTGGCCATATGCTTGAGTATAAAACAAGTCTCAAAACATTTTATAATATCAAAATTACATTAACTGTCTTATTGGACCACAATGGAATAACATTAGAAATCACAACAAAGTAGAACCCTAGAAACTAAAAAAGTACATGGAAACTAAACAACTTGCTACTGAATGACCTTTGGGTAAATAATAAAATTAAGGAAGAAATTTAAAAATATTGGAAACTAATGAAAATAGACACATAAAATGCAAAAGCCTCTGTGATACAGCAAAAGTGTTGCTGTAAAAAAAAGCTTTATAGTGTTAATTTTCTACGTAATATGATACAAAGATCTCAAATTAACAAAGTAATATTGCATCTTGATGAACTAGAAAATCAAGGACAAACAGATGCAAAGCTGAAAGAAGAAAAAAAAAATAAAGATCAGAGCAAAAGTAAATGAGATTAAAACCAAAAAACAAAATAGATGCAAACGACAGCAAAATGAAAAATTGAATCTTTGAAAGAATATAAAAATGTGATTGACCACAATCTAGATTAAATAAGAAAAAAAACAGTAAAGATTCAAATAAGCACAATCAGAAATAATGAAGGTGACACTGCAACTGATACCAAAGAAATATGAAATATCATCAGAGACTATGAGGAGCATTTCTGTGTGCACAAACTAGAAAACCTAGAGGAATTGTGTAAATTCCTAGAAATTACAACTTCCTAAGAATGAACCAGGAATGAAAAGAAATATTTAATACACCAATAATGAGTAATACAATTGAATCAGCAATGAAAAAATCTTTTAATGAAAAAATAAAGCCCAAGACCAGACAGCTTCACAGCCAAATTTTACCACATGTACAAAAAAATAACTAGTACCAGTCTTACTAAAACTATTAAAAAAAATAACTGAGGAAGAGCGATTTTCCCCAACTCATTCCACAAAACCAGTGTTACACTGATACCAAAATCAGGCAAGAACACCCAGCAAGAACAACAGCAACAACAACAACAACAAAACCACAACAGGCCAATATCCCTAATCAACACAGACCCAAACATCTTCAACAAAATACTGGTACAGTGAACCCAACATCACAACTAAATATATATATATATATATATTTATATATTTATAGATATATTTATATATTTATAGATATCCTTATGAATTGGATTTTATTATAGGAATGCAAGGATGATTCAGCCTATATAAATCAATAAATGTAATTTACCACATAAATAGAATTTAAAACAAAAAACATATGATTAGCACAATTGATACATAAAAAGCATTTGATAAAATTTAACATCTCTTCACAGTTAAAAAACCCTTCATGAACTAGGCATCGATGGAATATACATCAAAATAATAAGCTTCATACATGACAAACCCACCACCAACATCAAATTGAATGGGGGAAAAGTTAAAATCATTCCTTTTAAGAGCTGGAACAAGACAAGGATGTACAATCTCACCACTCCTACTTGACATAGTACTGGAAGCTGTAACCAGAGCAAACAGGTAAGAGAAAGAAACAAAAGGCCTCCAAAAAAAAACAAAAACAAAAAACAATAGATCATCAGGTAGATGTACTGGCAAAACGGGTGTCAAATTGTCTCTGCTTGCTGATGACGTGATTTTTCTACATAGGAAATGCTAAAGGTTACTTCAAGAGACTAATAGACTGGATGAATGAATTTAGTAAGCTTTCAAGATACAAAATCAACATTCAAAAATCAGTATCACTTCTGAAGACAGGCAGAGCAAGATGGCCAAATAGAAGGCAACACCCCTGATAATCTCTCCCACAGGAACACTAAATTTAACAACTATCTATAACAAGAACAAAAATACTTTCACAAGAAGCAACAATCAGTTGAGCACTCAAAGTACCTCGTTTTAACTTCATATCACTGAATGTGGCACGGGAAATGGTAGGAAAGACAATCTTGAATCATCAACATCCATGTGGTATGGAGGTAGAATCTGTATGCTTGGGAGAGGGAGAGCACAATCGTGTGAGACACTGCATTGAACTCATCAGTGCCCTGTAACAGCAGAAAGCAAAACCAGGCTGAATTCAGCTGGCGCCTGCTCATGAAGGAAGCATTTGGACTTGACCTAGCCAGAGGGGAATTGCCCATCCAAGCAGTTGGAACTTTAATTCCAGCAAGCCTTGCCAGCACAAGCCAAAGTGCAATTGGACTCTAAATAAACTTGAACACCATTCTAGGCCACAGGGACTGCAACTTCTAGGTGAGTCCTAGTGCTGACCTGGGCTCAGAGCTAGTGGACTTGGGAGGCATGAGACTTACTAAGACACCAACTTAGGCAGGTAAGGGAGTGTTTGTGCCACTCCTCCCACAAACCCAGGCCACACACCTCACAGCTCTAAAAGGTTTCCCTATCTTCCACTTAAGGAGGGGAAAGGATGAGTAAAGAAGACTTTGACTTGCATCCTTGATACCAGCTCAGCCACTGTAGTATAGGGCACCAGTCAGAGTCATAAAGGCAACCTTTTTAGACACTAGCTTCTGGATGACATTTGTTGACGCTCCCTGTGCCAGAAGGGAACCTACTGCCTTGAAGGAAAGAACCTAGTCCTGGTAAAATCCATCACCTGCTGACTAAACAGCCCTTGACCCCCCGAATAACCAGAAGCAATATCCAGGTAATATGGCATGGGTCTTGACCGAGACACTGCGACTTGGTGGCTTCAGGTGAAACTCAACACATTCTCACCTGTGGTGGCTATGAGGAGAGACTCCTTTGGCTTAAGAAAAATGGAGGGAAACGGAGAGAGCCCTTTGTATTGTACCATATGTACCAGTTCAGCTACAGGAGGGTAGAGCCTCAAGCGGGCTACTGGAGTCCTAGATTCCAGGGCTTGGCTCTTGGGCATTTCTGGACCTGCCATGGTACAGAAAGGAGCCCATTGCCTTGAAGGGTGAGTCCCTGGATAGGCAGAATGTACCAAAAGCTGACTGAAGAGCATGTGAGCATTAAGTGAACATTGGCAGTAACTTGGTAGTACTCCCTCTGGGCCTTTGGTGTTGGTGGCCATGGGGTGAGGCTCAACTGACTGTGGAGAGGGGAGGGAAGAGTGGGAAAGACTGTATCTTATGGTTTCAATGCCAGCTCAGCCACAGCACAACGGATCATCAGGTAGCTGTATAGGGTTTTTGACTCCAGTCTTTGGCTCCTAAACAGCATTTCTGGACTCGCTGACACCTGGGAAAACTCACCACTCTGAAGAGAAGAACATAAGCCTGGCTGGTTTAACCACCTGCTGATTAAACCCTGTAGAGCTCTAGCGCTTTGAGTAAACATAGGCAGTGGCCAGGTAGTTGTTACAGTGAAACATGGGCGAGACCCAGTGCTCTGCTGGCTTCAGGTCTGACCCAGTGGAATCCCATAATCTTTGCCACAGGGCTGTTTGTGTTACCCCTACACTAATTTCAGGTGGCTCAGAACATAGAGGCACCATTTACTTGGCAGAAATTAAGGGAAGAGAACAAGAGTTTCTGCCTAGTAATACAGAGAAATCCTCTGGATCTTATCAAAGACCGTGAAGGTACTACCTCTATAAGTCTGCAAGAACCACAGCATTACTCAGCTTGTGGTGCCCCCTAATGCAGATACAGCTTAGACCACAACACCCAAGTCTCTCTAAATACCTGGAAAGCTTCCCAAAGAAGGATTGGTACAAATAAGTCCAGATTGTGAAGACTACAATAAAATACCTAAATTATCAATGCCCAAATACCAACTAACATTCATAAGCGTCAAGACCATCTAGAAAAGCATGAACAGCACCAAACAAGCAAAATAAGTTTCCAGAGACAAATGCTGGAGACTCAGAGATATGTGAACTGTCAGTGCTGGAGAAACAGATATGTGAACTTTCAGACAGAGAATTCAAAATAACTGTGTTGAGGAAACACAAAGAAATTTAAGATAACAGATAAGCAATTAATAAATCCTTAAGACAAATTTACAAAGAGAGTGAAATAATTTAAAAGAATCAAGTGGAAATTATGGGGTTGAAAAATGCAAGTGTCATAGTTAAGAATGCTTCAGAGGCCAGGCACGGTGGCTCACGCCTCTAATCCTAGCACTTTGGGAGGCCAAGGCAGGCAGATCACCTGAGGTCGGGAGTTCAAGACCAGCCTGACCAACATGGAGAAACCCCGTCTCTACTAAAAATACAAAATTAGCCGGACGTGGTGGGATATGCCTGTAATCCCAGCTACTAGGGAGGCTGAGGTAAGAGAATTGCTTGAATCTGGGAGGCAGAGGTTGCGGTGAGCTGAGATTGCACCATTGCACTCCAACCTGGGCAACAAGAGGGAAACTCCGTCTCAGGAGAAAAAAAAAAAAAAAAGCACACCTACAAGATCTAGAAAATAGTCTCAAAATGGCAAATTTAAGAGTTATTGGCCTTAAAAGGAGGTAGAGAGAGAGAGAGATTTGGTAGAAAAGCTATTCAAAGAGGTAATGACAAAAATCTTCTAAAACCTAGAGGAAGATATCAAAATTCGAGTACAAATAGTTTATATGTTTATGTAACACTAAGAAACTTTAATCCAAAGAAGACTACCTCAACGCATTTAGTAATCGAACTATCAAAGGTGAAGGAAACAGAAAAGAAACAATGTGTAATGGAGCTCCAATATGTCTGGCAATACACTATTCAGTGGAAAACTTATAGGCACAGAGAAAGTGGCATGACATATATAAAATGCTGAAGGAAAAAACATTTATACTAGAACAGTATATCCAGTGAAAATATCTTTCCAACATGAAGAAGAAATAAAGAGTTTCCAAGACAAACAAAAGAGGAGGGATTTCATCAACGCTAGATGTATCCTACAAGAAATGCTAAAGGGAGTTTTTCAATCATCAAGAAAAGATAATAACGAGCAGTAAGACATCATTTGAGGGTACAAAACTCACTGTTAATAGTAAGTATACAGAAAAACACAGAATATTATAACACTGTAATTGTGGTGTGAAAACTACTCTTAAATAGAAAGACTAAAAAATAATGAGCCAAAATAATAATTACAACTTGTAAGACGTAGACAGTACAATAAGATACAAAAAGAAACAAAAAAGTTAATATGCAGAGAGATAAAATTAAGTTATGGAGGTTTTATTAGTTTACTTCTTGCTTATTTGTTTGTTTATAGAAACAGTGTTAAGTCCTTATTTACTTAATGGACTATAATATATTATTTGAAAGCCTCAAGGCAATCTCAAAACAAAAAATTTATAACAGAAACCCAAACAAATAAAAAGAAAGAGCCGGGCACGGTGGCTCACGCCTGTAATCACAGCACTTTGGGAGGCCGAGACGGGCGGATCACGAGGTCAGGAGATCGAGACCATCTTGGCTAACATGGTGAAACCCTGTCTCTACTAAAAATACAAAAAAAAAAAAAAAAATTAGCCAGGTGTGGTGGCGGGCGCCTGTAGTCCCAGCTACAGAGGAGGCTGAGGCAGGAGAATGGCGTGAACCCGGGGGCGGAGCTTGCAGTGAGCCGAGATCGTGCCACTGCACTCCAGCCTGGGCGACAGAGTGAGACTCCGTCTCAAAAAAACCAACAACAACAAAAATAAATAAATAAATAAATAAATAAATAAATAGAAAGAAAGAAAGAAAGAAATGAAATCATACCACCAGGAAAAAATCACTTTCAGAAGCAGGAAGACAGTAAGGAAGGAAAGAAGGAAGAGAAGTCTGCAATACTACCAGAAAATAAATAGCAAAGTGGCACGAATAAGTTCTAACTTATCAGCAGTAACACTGAATGTAAATAGACTAAACCCTCTGATGGAAAGACACAGAGTATCTGATTGGATAAAATAACAAGACCCAATGATCTGTTGCCTACAAGAAACACATTTCACCTATAAAGACACACATAGACTGAAAATAAAGGGATTAAAAATATATTCTATGTCAATAGAAACCAAAAAAGAATAGGAGTTTCTGCACTTATATCAGATAAAATAGATTTCAAGACAAAAACTATGAGAAGAGACAAAGAATGTCACTACATAATGAAACAGAGGTCAATTCAGCAAGAGGATATAACAACTTTAAATATATATGCACCCAACAGTGGACCACCCAGATTTAGAAAGCAAATATTATAAGAGCTAAAGAGATAGACAACAATACAATATTAGCTGTAGACTTCAGCACCCCACTTTCAGCATTGCAAATATCTTCCTGATAGAAAATCAACAAAGAAACATCAGAATTAATCTGCATTATAGACAAAATAAGTTTAATAGATGTTAATAAAACAACTCAGAGCTGGATAATACTTATCTCTTTAGAACATAAAACATTGTCAAGCGTAGACAGTATGTTACATCACAAAATAAGCCTTTAAACTACACACACTGGACCCTGTTTGGGGGCAGGGGTGAGGGGAGGGAGACCATCAGAACAGCTAATGCATGTGGGGCTTAAAACCTAGCTGACAGGTTGATTGTTGCAGCAAACCACCATGGCACATGTATGCCTATGTAACAAACCTGCATGTTCTGCACATATATCCTGGAACTTAAAGTAAAATTAGAAGAAAAAAAAGAAAAGATAAAAACATTAAAAAATTGATATAGCATCAAGCATCTTCTCTGACCACAATGAAGTAAAACTAGAAATCAATAAAAAGAAGAACTTTGAAAACTATACAAACACATGGAATTTCAACAATATTCTCCAGAATGATAAATGGTTAAATGAAGTAATTAAGAAGGAAATCAAAAAATTTCTTGAAACAAATGAGAATGGAAACACAATATACCCAAACTGATGAGATACAGCAAAAGCAGTACTAAGAGAAGTTTATAGTTGTAAGTGCCTGCATCAAAAAGAAAAAAAAAAAAAAAAAAAAAAAACTCAAATAAACAACCAAATGTTGCATCTTAAAAAGCTGAAAAAATAAGAGCAAACCAAACCAAAAATTAGTAGAAAAAAAAAAAATAAAGATGAGAGCAACTACATACCAATAAGTTGGAAAATTTAGAAGAAATAAATTCCTAGACATATACAACCTATCGAGATTGAATGATGAAGAAATCCAAAATGTGTATAGTCCAACAATAATAAAGAGATTGAAGCTGTAATAAAAATTCTCCCAGCAAGTAAAAGCCTGAGACCTGATGGTTTCACTCTTGAATTCTTTCAAAAATTTTAAAAAGAACTAACACTGATCCTACTCAAATGATTCTAAATAATAGAGGGGAGAATGCTTCCAACCTCATTCTATGAGTCCAGTATTATCCTGATACCAAAACCAGGCAAAGACACATCAAAAAAAAGAAAATTGCAGGCCTATATTGCTAATGAATATTGACACAAAAATCCTCAACAAAATCCTAGCCAACCAATTCAACAACATACTAAAAAGATTATTCATAATGACCAAGTAGGGTTTATCTCAATGATGCAAGTATGGTTGAACATATGCATATCAGTTAATGTGATACATCATATTAACAGAATGAAAAACAAAAACCACGTGATCACTTCAATTGATGCTGAACAATTATCTGGTAAAATTCAATAGCCCTTCATTAAAAAAAAAGCCTTCAAAAATCTGGAAATAGAAGAAACATATCTCAGTGTAAACAGCAAAATGAGTAAGGTAGTATTACAGATTATAAACCAAACTATAAAAGAAATATCTATTAGTTGATGCTGATATAAATGATAGACTCTTTTCTGTAATTCTATAATTGCTCTAAAATGGAAGTATATTAAAGAAATAACAGTTCAAGACAATTTCTAAAAATATATTACTAAAATAACTACATCTTGGTAGTTTAAACTAACAACGTAAGACCTAATATTTCTACATAGAATTTTCATGCCCATGTTTTCATTTTTTCCTCTGATATCACTGTGGTACAAGCATTATTGTTTTTAGTATTAATATTATATTCATCCCCATTTTGTGGGAGAAAATTAATGCTTAGAAAAGATAAGGTGACTTTCCAAAGATCACTCATCCTGTAAGTAGCAGGGGCTGGAACTCAATCCAGGCATTATGACTTCATATAATAGGTTCTTTTCATTCCACCATGCTGCCTCCCATGTCACCACAAAACAAAGACAAGGGATTAACATTCTCTAATGAAGTGATTTCCATTATAACATCTGATCTGGCATTACAGTGTCTACAATGGAGGCAAGAGAACTGTAATTTATGAGCTCTGGGAACTTATTAAGATCAGATAAGTTATCAATAGATTAGTTTGTTGGTAATGGTGGTGGCCGTTTTCTTGTTTGTTTTATTATACTCTGCTTTGATAATGCCCAAGATTACTCTTTTAGCTATAATTTTGTATATTTAGATTAATATGTTTGTTGCGTTTTGCCATATTTGGATCTGTTCATATCTCTTTGGGTACTAATTTCTTATTTCTTAAAGTGACAGAAGATAAAGTTCCCTCTGTCTTTTTAAAACTTAATTAAATTATGTATGGCTCATATTTGTAGAATTTTCAGATTTTAAAAATATGTAATTTAATTATAAAACATATTTAAATATCTAATATATTTACTATAAAAACATCCTAAATTAGCTGGTAATTGAAGATACTTTTTTGTCCTTAACCAAATTAAGAGGAAGAAAATTTAGAGTAAAATTTTTTTCCTAGCCAAAACTTCTCAAACATATATTCAGAATATGTTCCACTCTAATGTATGGTGCAGTTACATGAGGATAGCTAAGCTAATTCGACATTGAATGTGTGACTCAATTAATGTGAACTGAATCATTCCTAGAAAAGAGAAAAGATTAAGATAATGTGAGTTAAGTGCAACCTGAATGCTTTTCAGTCTACGGTGCCAAGAAATTGTTCCTTTCCAGAACAAGTAAACAAGAGTGCATCTGAAGGGAGGTAGCAGGCAATTTTTGAGCTTTTCATACCATGATCCCTTCTTATCAGTACAATATTATGACTGAAGATTGAAAGAGTGATAATGTAATTGAATTAGACAGAGAAAGTAATATCACCTTGGACCAATTGTCTTAAAAGAAATATAGACTGAATTGGGAGTGAAGAGATCTAAAACCAATCCTAACTGATGGTTAGAAAATGATGCCTGGATGCAAGAAACGTAATAAGCAACATATTTAAGCACATCCATCCAACCAATCAATTGGTCATCTCCTACTAATTGTAAGCCTGTATGTACGTGTGTTGAGATTTAAATTCCACCATTGTGTAATGTTGAAAATACAGGTAGCCCGCTTTTATTATTGTAAATTCAGTAGCCATCACGTTTGACTAAATAGTAAGAAATAAAAGGTGGACGTGACATTGTGAAGAATGCTATGAAACTCTTAGGCTTGAAATTCTTTGAGGAATATTTCTGATGTGTAATGAGTACTCCAGGGAGAAGCTTCAGGACAGAATCAAAATTTTTAAAAGTATTTTGACTCAGGTCTAAGGGTTTCCTGCCTGACATAATTATAATACCCACATAAATCAAAGAATGTAGGTTTTATGTTTGTGAATATAACAACTATCACTAGCCCTGTTGGTGAATTGTACATAGTTCTGGTTACATTTCAGATATAAACACTAACCCGCACACTTCACTTTAATGAAAGGTTAGGTAGTAATTATAGTAAAATATCTAAGATTGGAAAACAAATTTTGATTTTACTTTAATCCAACATATTTCCTTTAGAAGTTGGTATGCCTAAATTTATATTACATGTTTGTACTCTGATTAGAGAAAAATTAAATTTTTTACAAACTTATATGATGAACCATATTCTCATCCTTACTTCCTTTTCAGATTAGATACACAGCACTCTGAAGAAATGAACGCCACCGGATCTGAAGAGCAGTTCCACGTTATAAACCACGCAGAGCAAACTCTTCGTAAAATGGAGAACTACTTGAAAGAGAAACAATTATGTGATGTGCTACTAATTGCAGGACACCTCCGCATCCCAGCCCATAGGTAAGTATTTTTATGTATACAGAATGGTTTTGAGTAGGGCAATTATAAATAAGAGATAATAAGTACATGGATTGTAAATTGGAATATTTGTAAAAATACTTATTTTCCTATATTGAAAAAGTGCCAGCCTATATGATCCGTTTCTCTGTGTATTATTTAGAAGAGCCAAACTCTGAAAAGACTGATGATGGAAAGTATAACACAAACACACCCTCTAAAAAACATCAATTTACGTGTTTGACCTTTCTGACTTCACTACGCTTAACTGAATTGTAAAAGACTTTATGGAGAAAACAGCCTCACTAGTGTTACAAACTTGCTGAATCCATTTCATGCTTTTCAGTGAAATTATTGACTCATTTAAATTCCTACAAATATTTCCTATTTCCAGGTTGGTTCTCAGCGCAGTGTCTGATTATTTTGCTGCGATGTTTACTAATGATGTGCTTGAAGCCAAACAAGAAGAGGTCAGGATGGAAGGAGTAGATCCAAATGCACTGAATTCCTTGGTGCAGTATGCTTACACAGGTAAGTGCTTAATACACACTAACTCATAATGACCCTACATGATATAACACACATTACTAGTAGTAGTAGTAGTAGTAGTAGTAGTAGTAGTAGTAGTTATTATTGCTACTACTACTACTATTCTTCAGTTTCCTCAGTAGTAGTAATACTGCTAGTACTACTACAAAGGTGAGGAAACTAAAGAATAGAACAGGTAAATAAATTTCCTAAAGTAATAAAAAGGCATAGTCAGGACATAAACTCAGTAATATAAAAGATCAAGAGGTATATAATATGTAGAAAATACCTTACACATGAGAGCAGACAACTATTTAACAAACATACAGGAACAACTCTGGAATGGTGTGGGCACATTCTTGTTTGTAAAAAGAAGAGTGAGAGTGGGATCTTCCAATCCTACAGTAGACATTTAGTCATTCTATTCATTCAGAATAATTTTCATATCTATTCAAACTGTAAATAAAGGTAACAATGAGTTTGGGGACTAAAAAGTAGTTTGACTTTTATTCCAGAATGATTATTTCATCTTCAGGGTCTCTTAGTATTAAAATACTTTTATTTGGTTATGTATACTTAGGCTCTTCTTAAGACTAAAAGCTTACCTCCTAGTTTTCTCCAACAGAGTCATTTTCAAACATTTTCGCTTGCACTGCCGGTAAAATAATTTTGAAAAACGATGTGCTCTCCTTACATTTTTCCATTAATGACTAAAATACCTTGTAATTTTAAAAGTTTGTAAAGTATATAATCCCCCAAATATTGTAAATATTAATCTTTTTATAAAGCACTATTAAGTTTGCATTTTAAATGTATCTAACAAATCTCAATCCTATAAGAATTTGAAACAACAATTCATTTAAAAGTATATCTATATGACAGTCCCTCAAAAGTTAAACAAAATAATTACCTGATAACTCAGCAATTCCATTCGTAGTTATATACTCAAGAGTTAAAAACATGTCCACATGACATTGTGTACACAAATGTTCATATAAACATTATTCATAAGTAAAGAGTAGAAACAACCCAAATGTTTACAAACTGAGGAATGGGTAAATCAAATACGGTATATGAACACAATGGAATACTAATCGACAATAGAAAAGGAATGAAGTAGTAATAGATACTACAACATGGATGAACTTTGAAAATATTATGCCAGATAAAAGAAACTTGTCACAAAAGATCGCTTATTTTAATATACCATTTACATTAAATGTACAAAATAGAAAAATGTGCAGAGGCAGAAGGTAGATTATTGGTTGTAGGAATATGGAGGGAATTGGGAATGAATGTCAATAGGTATGAGGTTCCTTTTGGGAGTGATGAAAATGTTCTGTAATTAAAGTGATACAGGTTGCAAACTTTTTTGAATATTCTAAAAAACACCAGATTGCACATTTTGAAAGTATGAATATGATATGATTTAGATCCTAATAACAATATGTATGAATAAGCTTTTATTTCAAAGTTGTTCCTGTGCCACAGCCCCATAATGTAGCATAGTATACTTTGGGATAGATGAGGAATGTGACTTCCTTTTATGAGGCAAGAAAAAAGAAAATTACGGAAAGGACACTGGGAAAGTAAAACCTGTGTGGTAACAACTGTTTTGGGAGCAGACCATTTTCTAGGAGGGGTATGTAATGGAATTTGAGGTACTGAAATTTCTTTACATCAAATTGATCTGTGTCTCAGATAGGTTTTATATAGCTCTAGTGGTATGCATGCTATTTGAAGACCACTGTTCTAACAAAACTACTTTGAAATTTCACAGTACTTCATTCCTTCCTTCAACTTTCACCTTTCTCCTGACAAGCCTTTATACAAAATATTTCCTAAATTTCCATTATGCTCTAAAATTTCAACAAACTTTTTAAAATTGGGAGTGAAATAGAAAGAACCTTATTTCTTCTACCTGATACATTTTAATCCTTAGAAAACATCTTTTTTGTTCCCAATGAGCATTCGTAGGATAAAATAATTCAGCCAGCTGGCTTGACTATCCTTTTACTCTTTAATGAAGTGAAACTTGAACCAGCTCCAAACAGCCTTTCTTAAGCATGCTTGTAACTGAATACTGTACACTGTAATACACAATGCTTTCCTACTGTGCCCGAGACATTTATAACTATTCCTCCGAATGAATATTCTTTCTAATAAACAGACCAAATGTAAATGTCTATAGCAGATGAATATTTATATCTGAATTGGAGAATAGTTCATACTTCTCTAGGTCTCATGAGATATGGGCAGGGCGCTCTCTTCAAAATCAGAACAAGAACAACACGAGAAAGTCTGCTGATGGGCTGGACCCCTTTAAAATATATTTTACAGGTTGAACTATGTATAGAGGACCTCGCAATATGTATTACTCTTTTCTTCATGGTTATGCAACGATATGGGCCCCATATTAAGGTATTTTGGAAGAAAAAACTTTAGAGGAATAGTTTGTAATTGATATCAGCCATTTGAAACATTATAACATGGCTAAAACAATAAAAAGCAGGAATGACTCATAAAAATAACGTAATTTTTGCAATAACTAATCAACAACACTTATTCCAAAAATAATACAGACATATAAATATGAAAGGACTAACTTAAATTGCTTCTGATTCTGTTTTTAAAAATTCATTACAGATATTTTCAAAAAGAGTCAGATTTTTTTCATAACAAAGCAAATAAGTAATTCTTAATTTGTAGGCTCTTGGCAACATATGCTTCCTCTTGAGACAGTGCCAGGGGTCAATTCCAGAGATAATATTTTGGGCAAATACATCTTTACCAGCTAATGTAGATACAAAAAAATAGACATAAAAGCTCAGTGTTCTTCTTACAAAATAAATGAACAATTAAGCTTAATGCGTTTCTTACAAAATAAATGAACAATTAAGCTTAATGTGTTTCTTATTTACCAAGATGTTTACCTCCTCACAAATGACAGTTACTTGCATGGCCAGTTGTATGATTCTTATACAATATGACATAATGTTCTTTGAATGGCAATGAAACAGTTTTTTCAACTTTATGCAGGAATGATTTAAAAATTAAAATTGCATGTGTTTAAGGTACAACGTAATAGTCTCATGTACATATGCAATGTGCAATGATCGATATAAGATTTAAATGCAGGCTTAAAATGATAAAGAAATAACAAGTTGCTCTTCTTTACAATAATGTTATTCACTGTTTTTTTGCTATAGTCATTTTTGATAACCTAATCTGGTTCATTTCAGCCATCTTACTAGTGCTTACGGACAGACTGTCTTGTGTATATTAGCCTCAAAATGTGCTCCAGATCTGTTGAAAAGCACAGCTCTACTAGAGAGGAAAATAAAAAGAAATTTAACTAGCTGACATATCTTTTACTTTATGGAACTTATAATCATTCTTTGCTTTTTCAAACCATCTAGGAATCCTGCAACTGAAAGAAGATACCATTGAAAGTTTGTTGGCTGCAGCTTGTCTTCTGCAGCTGACTCAGGTCATTGATGTTTGCTCCAATTTTCTCATAAAGCAGCTCCATCCTTCAAACTGCTTAGGGATTCGATCATTTGGAGACGCGCAAGGCTGTACAGAACTTCTGAATGTGGCACACAAATACACTATGGTAAAATCAATTGCTTCAACTTAACTTGTAATAAAAATATGTTAATGTTGTAATAAAATTAATAAGCAATATAAATTTATATAACTTGTAGATGACTTTCACATAGTATATTCAACAAAAACATTTATCTGGTTGACCTGCACTCAAGCAAGCTTTTCCTTTTTTGAATTACAGATGTTTCATTAAATCCCCAAACTTGAGAAAATAAAAATACTGCCACAAAATAAATTGTACAACTGTATATTTCAAGTAGAATCTATAGAATTAAGATAATGTTAATTCCCTGATGTTTTTGCACAATTAGAGCTTTAGTTTGTAAAACTGCACAAATTATGATTTATAAAGAAAGTGAAGTGTCTTTCAATAAGGAAAAATGCTAATATTAATGGGTCAATAATTGTCAGAGCTTAAAAACTACCAAAATTAGTGGCACAATCTCAGCTCTCTGCAACCTCCGCCTCCTGGGTTTAAGTGAGTCTCCTGCCTCAGCCTCCCGAGTAGCTGGGACTACAGGTGCCCGCCACCATGCCCGGCTTATTTTTGTATTTTGAGTAGAGATGAAGCTTCACATATTGGCCAGGCTGGTCTTGAACTCCTGACCTTGTGATCTGCCCGCCTCGGCCTCTCAACGTGCTGGGATTACAGGCTTGAGCCACCGCGCCCAGCCCGGATAATTTTATTGAATGAACTTCTTTATGTCTTAGTAACAAATTTTACTTTGGTTAAAAATAACTTACAGTTCAATTCATTAATGCAACTAACTTAAAATCCCTTTCAATTCTATTAACATTTAAATCAAAGGCAAATATTCATAGGTGGTAATTATTTAAATGTTGCATGTGATAAGATAGAGCATATTAAATGGACAGAGGATATTCAATAAAGCCTTACAATAGATGCTAATACTTCCCTGATGCAGAGTAAAAATAAACTTTTTTAACCTCTGAAGAAGGGAAGGACACGAGATGGATCATTTTGTGAAACCCAATCAAAATATTTCAAACAAATGAAATTGCTTCAGTTATTTAATATTAAAAAACAAAAGGCAATTGTATACAAGTGAACAATAGAAAGTCACACGTTGAAATCATAAATGTAGCATTTTTTAGAATAGAGATGTATATAAAGAGTATTTTTCTGGAGTTTTATACAGAAGGTAATTTTTTAACTTCTAAAATTTCAATTGTTTAAAAACTTCTTATCAAATCTTTCTTCCTCCTACTTCCCACCCTAGGTCCATTGCTCAAAATTTGAAGTTTGAAACATAATCCTCAAGCAATACCATTATATGGAGAATCATATTATAATGGATTGACATTTTAAAATATATCATTTAATTACACCTTTTATGTTCCTGTGTCCTAAATACAGATGCCATATAATCTAAAGGAACAGGAATTAGGAAGGTCAAAGTTTTATTCTACCACAAAAAATAAACATGAAAACTTCCTATTAAATTATTTAAATTCTTGAACTAAGTATTAGCAGTTTCCTGTTTCATATTACACACTTGCAAGCAAAATACATTCTGGAAAAAAACGCTTGAATTATTTTTGCTGGTCAAAATGAACTTGTCTTCCTTTTCCTATTATGTGACCAAAACGGAGTGTTGAAGCAGGGTGTGCATACAAATGTAATATTGTTGTCTCTCTTAATCTCTCTTCTTTAGTTATGTTAGTATCTATTGTAAATACAGTAAAATATATAAAGATCTGGCTATAATAATGTTTTTGCAGTACTGTATTGATAGTTTAATAATGCAAATAATTTTAATGTCTAAGAATAATATTACACAATTTAGGGATTCAATTGTAATCATGTGCATTGGTAGACTGAACAAGGTAGATTGCCTTCCCTGATGTGAATGGTCCTCATCCAGAAGTACCCTCACAGACACACTCAGAATGCTATTTGGCCAAATGTCTGGGTACCCCTTTACCCGGTCAAGTTCACACATAAAATTAGCCATTTAAATCATATAGATTGTTGCCTGCACCAATGAAGCATTTAGCAAATATGTGATAGTCATTTGGTAAATTTTGCAACAATATAAGTGTAGATTTTTATAAAATGAATAGTTAATCCAGGGCACAAAAGAAGTCTCCCTTGGAAGGTGCATAGAGTAAGTGTTTACCTTGAAATTAGGAGCAAAATAATTCCCAAATAAAACCATTTAAAATTCATCTTTAAGTGAAACTAATTATTTCTATATAGTACTGGACACTGCCATGTAATATAGGAATACTTTAAAATTACACTTACTTTTTTTTTTTTTTTTTTTTGAGACGGAGTCTTGCTCTGTGCCCCAGGCTGGAGTGCAGTGGCGCGATCTCGGCTCACTGCAAGCTCCACCCCCCCTTCACGCCATTCTCCTGCCTCAACCTCCCAAGTAGCTGGGACTACAGGCGCCCACCACCTCGCCCGGCTAATTTTCTTGTATTTTTAGTAGAGATGGGGTTTCACCGTGTTAGCCAGGATGGTCTCGATCTCCTGACCTCGTGATCCGCCCATCTCGGCCTCCCAAAGTGCTGGGATTACAGGCTTGAGCCACCGCGCCCGGCCACACTTACTTTTTATTTAGACTAATCTACTATATTGCTTAGCAATTTTCAATAGTCCTATTAGGAAGCAATTCTGGAGTCATAACAAATTCTATCAGAAAATCTAGGTTTTTCCTCTTTGTTTTTAATTGGAGAGTGGGCAGAAAGGAGGAGATATTGAGTTGTCCACAGTATTAATGGAGTTTCAGAGTTTATATAAAATATCGGTACTGTATAACCTTAACTTTTATAGTTTTATATTTGTCTCAACTATTTCACAAAAATCGTATCACTTATGAAAAGCAGATGCAATATCAAACAAAATGCAGTAAGCATGATTTCAGAGACTTATTTTTGAATCCAGACTTTGCCACTTACTCCACAGGGAATCAGACAACTCATATGACCTGCTTTCTTATGAGATTAATTCCACTTTCTCACAAGATCACACTGGTGATGACTTAATGCTTGTGAAAGAAATCAGTAGAGTGTGAAGTGCTGTACAAGTGTAATGTATTAATAGTTGCGCTACTATCACCATTATTTGTATAAGTGGGGGGGTCTTCACCCAGAGACATCTGCTACAGTAAGAACAGCAGTTCTCTTTCAATTGTTTGTCTTAATCACAAAGGGTTATTTGTCTAAATAGGTCAGTTTGAAACTTACAGCAATCAGAGCTTTCTGATGGGTATGTCAACGTTGATGATTGCTGTATGGATAACTTCCTTATTTGATTGATTCACTTCCACAATGACTAAACTAAAAGTAAAGCCGAGGTGGTGATTCGATTTATTTAGAGACCCCAATTATTCAGAGACTAGCTTACACTGTTCCTGGAATATCTATTTATTGTACAACATAAATTGCAAGTTAGGTATGTTTATCTTCATTTTAGAAATATATTTCATTTCATTTAAAACTTGAGATCTTCACTATGAGAAATATTAAAAATGATCATTCTGTTGTCAAACAAAGAACATGTAATATTTATAAACTAGAAAAAATATGATGGTGTTTTGATTTAAAAAAAATGAAACACAGATGTTTGAAACTGTATATTTGACAAAATACAACACAATGAAAGAAGAAAGAATTGAGATATAATATATAAATTTATTTTTTTTTTGAGACCGAGTCTCACTCTACTAAAAAAAAAAAACAAAAAAATTACCCGGGCATAATATATAAATTTAAAAGACATCTTCCCTCTTTCTTAAAGAAAAAATTTCATAGGAATCCTTTATAGATTTTCCTGAACCTATAGATTGTTACCAATTGTAAAAGAGTACTTTTCTCTTGGTCAATAGAAGATCATACTTTTCCATAAAAGGAAAGTTTTTCATCGTTTTTTTTTTTCTTATCTCTAAGGAATTCAGTTTCTTTCTGCCTCACATACATAGCCAGAGTTAACTCTCCTACGTTTTCAAGATAGCCACCACCTTAAAAAGTTCCAGCCTTTTTCTTATGACTTTTGGCTGAAGACCAACTAGACAGTCAGCTGTGAAATCATGAGCTGCTGTTGTCACATACAGCAGCTGGGAGCAAAAAGTGCCGCTTTTGACTCCAACACTCTGCCTGTGTGGGCTGTGAAGCAGTTAAAGCTAACCTTGTGTGTTCTATAAATAATTCCCACCGGAAGCATTTGGCCTCTCAGCTTCAGAAGGCTCCCTGTTATCCATGTCATGGGTAGCAGGAGCACCTATTTTTTATAAGTGGATACATCTGTGTCTCTTGCATTTTCTGAAGTTTAAGAACATGAAATGCTTTGATATGCTTATTCCATTAAGAAATTTCTAAAGTGCAGAGTTTTAGTAGATGACCTTTCTTTTCTAGGAACACTTCATTGAGGTAATAAAAAACCAAGAATTCCTCCTGCTTCCAGCTAATGAAATTTCAAAACTTCTGTGCAGTGATGACATTAATGTGCCTGATGAAGAGACCATTTTTCATGCTCTAATGCAGTGGGTGGGGCATGATGTGCAGAATAGGCAAGGAGAACTGGGGATGCTGCTTTCTTACATCAGACTGCCATTACTCCCACCACAGGTATGGAAAATCACCTAGGTAATTTAAAATATAGTTCTGAACTACCAGTAGGCGCTAATCCGTTTCTTATTTGCCTAATTTTATTTTCTCAGAAGATTCCTGGTAATTTGAGGGTACAAGATTTGTTTCACAGAAGGACATATTCAGCCATCAATTAGAGGCATTAATAAAAGACAGAAAAAAACATGGCTAAAAAAAGCTACGGTTAAACCATAAACATCAGAATACTCATTAGTTTCATTTTCACCACATAATATTTGTAAAAAGCTGGGAAAATGGCTAGGCTAACTCCTTTTTTTTTTTTTTTTTTCTGCACACCTTCTAGGCAAAATGTTAATAATTAGTACAATAGCCTTCCAGAGGAGAGTCTAGGAAGGAGTCAGATCCTGAATAATATCTATTAATATCATCTGCTACCATCAAAAAATGCTATCATACTTTGGATGCACTATAACGAAATCATAAAGGCATCCTCACCATATATGTTGAATTGAAGGATTATAGCAAAGATGATTCTAAGAACAAACACCTTTGAGTAAGACCCAGGGTTAACTCACCTCATACTGAATTTTGGAATGCAGTCTCACCACATAATTTCACCATTGGTGATAACTACAATTTTTTCTCTGTAGCAAATTGATCAATACAATGTCTAATACGTGTGGATATATTGCACATATGCATGTAATGTATACTGATTTTGTGGCTATAGGCCTCAAATATCATCCAAATTAAAAACAGAGACCTTGTATAGATGTAGTGGATCAATAATGTTATAAATATTAACATGAATCCACTTTTGTAACAAAGTTACTAATTAAATGTTAATATTGAAAAATAGATTGTTAATCTGCTGATGATTTTTCCACTTTTTTTTTTTTGAGAAGGAGTCTCGCTTTGTTGCCAGGCTGGAGGGCAGTGGTGCTATCTCGGCTCACTGCAACCTCCGACTCCCTAGTTCAAGCGATTCTCCTGCCTCAGCCTCCCAAGTAGCTGGGATTACAGGCACGTGCCACCACACCCAGCTAATTTTTGTATTTTTAGTAAAGATGGGGTTTCACCATGTTGGCCAGGATGGTCTCGATCTCCTGACTTTGTGATCCGCCTGCCTCAGTCTCCAAAGTGCTGGGATTACAGGCGTGAGCCACTGTGCCCAGTGGATTTTTCCACATTTTTTAAAACTTCCAGCTGTTAATTAAATTCCATAGAACTATATGCATGCTCTTAAGAATCTATTCATATGCAATGAAAGAACATTGATTACCTTTCTGGTTATAGCAAATTTATCCAAAGAATAAGGCAATAGTAAAGCCAAAAACAGAAATAACAAATATATATATAATTTTAGATCCAAGGTTCTAAATCTTTGGATTAATAGATGATCTTTAGAATCTATGGAAATTTTATGTTTGGGTGAACGTTTACACTTATGTGTATTATTCTCAAGAAAGGTTCTATGATATATGAGATTCTCAAAGACTGCCTTTCAAAATGTTCCTGGGTCTGTGAACTTATTAAAAATACAGTTTCTCATGTTCCACTGCAGACCCAGTTAATCAATTTCAGGGAAACGGGCTGAAGAATCTGTGTATTAACAATTTCTTCTTGTGACTTTAGGCATAAAAAACTTAAGATGCACTGGTGTAAGATCAGAGGATTATATCTTTACAGAGCCTTAAGTCTATAAGACATTTTCAGCAAAGTGAACTTCTTAGTTTGAACTTCTGTTATTTTATTGGAATGGAGGGACATTTCTAGCCCAAATACACAACCAACAGTACTGTGGTAGCCCACCTCTGAGTATGCCTTAGACCTAGAATATGGACTGTGTGAACTTTCCCTGTTGATGGTAGTGATAGGCAATGTCATGCAAATATAGGCTTTCCAAAAGAATGTAAAAGGTGACCTTACAAATATTTTAGAAATGAAACATATAAAAAGGATGGTGATGAATCTCTGAAGAGTATTTTTAGGGAAAAATACATAGCCTAGTTTTTAGACCTATTTCTAAAGCATATGCATTAAGCAAATGCCTGGACTCTCATGAGGCAGGTCAAAATAAAGATCCATCAGATATCACAGGCGGAGTGAGAACAGAACTGAAATTAACGCACAGAGAGCAGGAAAATTCAGAGAAGTTTAATGTAATAAGATTACCTCTTCTATTCCAGCAACCTGCTCACTATTCCTCTCAATGTCCCATGATACTGTGGACCCAAAACTCCAAGGGAACCAATCTAAGATGACTCTTGACAACATTCTGAAATATACTCTTGACTTCTCTCCAACTCATCTCATGAAAAATACTTTACCTCACTTTTATCAGTGTTAAATAAGGTCACTGTCTGCCAGGTAATGATAGATAAAAAGAATTGATCATCTCTTTTTGTTAATATGCTGGCTAGTTACTAAGGCATGTTATCTCAACTCAGTTAAAAAGCACCTGCTTTCAGAATATTCTGCAGAAGTGATCAGATGATAAAGATACCATCCACCATGTCTGTTATTATTTTAACTGAGCATGTTTGCATGACCGCCACTACCAACACAACTACCCCAAATCCACCAAAAAGATTGCTACTTGTATTAGCCGCATGCAGTAGACTAGGAGATTCTTGCTTGTGCAGACACAGCCATTCTCTTTGACTGCTTTCCACAATACTTTCTATGAGTGCTTTTTGATGTTTGCTCCTTTAAATTATATGTGTACATATTCAAAAGATGAGTAATGTGTCAAATAAATCTGCAGAGATCATTAGCTACTACCAGCAGAATTTTAGTTATTTTCCTTGATAAGTGAAAATAAAAATCTTGCTAAATAACAAAAAACATTAAATAATCAAACTTCTACCTTTAGGTTAGCTCAAGTTTTCTCTACCTCTACCTCCCAGGCTCAAACGATCAACCCGCCTCAGCCTACAAGTAGCTGGGATTACAGGCACATGCAACCACACCTGGCTAATTTTTGTATTTTTTTGTAGAGACCAGGTATCGCCATGTTTTCCAGGCTGGTCTCAAACTCCTGAGCTCCAGCGTTCTACACACCTTGGCCTCCCAAAGTGCTGGAATTACAGGTGTACGCCACTGCGCCCAGCCTGCAAAGTTACATAAATACAAATACGTTCTTTCTAAGGTGAACGCTCCGTTCATATGCCATGCATCACTATTTTGCAGTTACTGGCAGATCTTGAAACCAGTTCCATGTTTACTGGTGATCTTGAGTGTCAGAAGCTCCTGATGGAAGCTATGAAGTATCATCTTTTACCTGAGAGAAGATCCATGATGCAAAGCCCTCGGACAAAACCTAGAAAATCAACTGTGGGGGCACTTTATGCTGTAGGAGGCATGGATGCTATGAAAGGTAAAAATAACTTAAGAGTGTCTTCATTCAAAAAAGATACATTCTTAACAGCCTCCAAATTATAAGGGTGATATTAAAGCCATGTTAAATGAGTGCACCTAAAGCGAATTTTCATAAACAGGGTGCTTTGTATGATGTTGTGACCTCATTTTTCTACTTACCTTATGAGACATAACCTTTCGATTAGTGTTGAACTCTTAATAGGCACTTTTACTTTACAGAAGCTGTTTTAAAATTTGAATATTTACTTTGCCATATTATATCTTTTCAAGGAAAACTTACTTAGTGTTTGTGAACCCAAAAGTATGTGAGACAGGTCTCAATGAATTTACAAAGTTTATTTTGCCCAGGTTAAGGATGTGCCCATTCTGAACCCCAGGGGGCCAGGGTACAGCTTGATTTTATACATTTTAGGGAGATATCAGACATCAATCAATATGCGTAAGGTGTACATTGGTTCTGTCCGGACGCGAGACAACTCAAAGTGGGGACTTCTAGCGCATAAGTAGATAAGAGACAAATGGTTGCATTCTTTTGAGTAGCTGATTAGCTTTTCACTGAATACACAATTTACATGTGAGGGAAGTACAAGAATACTCACTTATGCCTTAGTCTGGCTTAGAGAATCTGCATTTTTTTTCATAAACAATAAAGCAGAGGAAGCAATCAGATATGCATTTGTCTCAGGTGAACAGAGGGATGACATTGAGTTCTGTCATTCCTTTATCCTGCACCTATGAAAATAAGCTGTCAAAATAAGAAATTCAATGTTAACTGCTTAAGGATAAGCATCTGGAGGCCCACAAGGAATTTCCCTGTGGGGAAATTGTGAGGGAGGTATGTAGCTTTAAAAAAAAAAAAAAAAAAAAAAACCTCAGTATTTATCTTATTTAGGAATAAAAAGGTGGGGAAGGTTTGCCTGATGCAGTTCCCAGCTTGACTTTTCCTTTTGACTTCGTGGCTTGGGGGGGGTCCCAAGATTTATTTTCCTTTCACATGTTAATCACAAAGGAAAGAGACTGCACCTGGCAAAAGGTCTGGCTGCTGGCCACTTGTAGAAAGAAGCCATAATAACAAGAACGAGGTGCAATATAAAGAGAGGAAGATTTTCTTTCCCATGCTAGTAACGGGAGGAGTGGGTGGAATTCTTTCCAAAAATTCCTACTCTTCCATTTGTAGAGGGAATGTGGGGGTTTTAAAGAGAGGGTTTGGAATGCAGAATAGACAGGGTGGCTAGGAAGTGGCAGGTGTTGTGACCCACTTCAGTGGCTTGTCTTGAATTATTTATTCTTCCATCTGGTTAAGGGGCTGGTGCCATCGTGGCTAGAGGTGTCTGGTCTGTATCAGCATATGGCCCCTGAAGCTTCTAAGGAAATATTTGATGAGATAAGTGAGTATGGTGTGTGTTTATCAAGCATCTAGGTAAACAAATGTGCGTAAGGCGTGGGAGCATAGAATGGGATAAGAAAGGGAGTGGAGGAAAGAAAACATTCCAAGGATGTAAAGTTTATCTCAGAGCGACATCTTCAAACTGGGGGATGGTGGGAAATGAGGAAAGGATATGGGATAGAAAAAAAAAGTTTAAAAACTTGGTTTGAAGTCCTACTGGAATCACATTATTTTCTTTGATATATGTAATTGAAAATTGGAAGACTATATAGTAACTATGCTTATTAATCATGAGCCCATAAAACAAGAGATTGCAAATGCAATTATCTGCAGATTTGTAGGGTTACTTGAAGAACTGATGTTCTTCAGAAAATAACAAATAACAATATTTTTGTATTTTGTAACAATAATGTTACAAGATAGGTTTTATAGGACAATGAGATCCTATAATTAATTTCCAGTCTGGCAACTTGAGGTTTTATTGCATTTTGTTGACTAAATTGAATATTAATAGCATATTAAAAGATTTCTTGTTTGGTATTTAAATTACAAGAGTACTAAATAAAAAATGCAAGTGCACTTGTCCTTCATTTCTGACTTTGCAAAAAGCCTAATTTGCATTGTGAGAAATGGAAAATTTTTTGTTTGTTTGGTTTTTGTGTTTGTTTTTTATTTTTGGCATTTTATTCGGGTAATCTTGCTTAACTTCTTGTTACCATAAAGAAATATATTACAACAAATGTTTATAAGTATCTATAACTCCTTATCAGTCTCTAAAAATGAGTGAAATATGAACCTATAATCTCTGGACTCTATTATCAAAGTTTGTTATGGAAATAAATGAGGGTATGAGACACTTTTGAGTTCCTGGTATTTGGAGACACTATAAAAGGCTCATGGGACGTTGCAGACCATTAAAAGAATAGTAAAACCTTACCTTTTTGATTACTTAATCTTTGATTGGCATTTTGCAAACATCGTTTCTAATCCTCACAATAATGTTACAATAATGTCACCGCTACTTTGCCCCTCTTAAGGTTAGAGAGCCAACCCAAGGACAAACATCAAGAAAGGCTGGAGATGAAATTCTTATTCAAATACGATGTTCCTTTTTCTACACTGCCACTGTTACAGACAAAAGAACAACAACAAAACTCTTGAGGGATTTTAGAATCTATTAGAAAACCAGGGTAAACACGTAGTAACGAAAAACAGGAAAAAGAGAAAAAGAAAGAAAGAAAACCTAAGAAGTATAACAAAAACATTACATGGGCAGCATTTATCTGTATAAAGCAGTATGACATTGAAAAATGTACTACTTGGCCGGGCGCGGTGGCTCAAGCCTCTAATCCCAGCACTTTGGGAGGCCGAGACGGGCGGATCACGAGGTCAGGAGATCGAGACCATCCTGGCTAACACGGTGAAACCCCGCCTCTACTAAAAAAAAAAATACAAAAAACTAGCCGGGCGAGGTGGCGGGCGCCTGTAGTCCCAGCTACTCGGGAGGCTGAGGCAGGAGAATGGCGTAAACCCGGGAGGCGGAGCTTGCAGTGAGCTGAGATCCGGCCACTGCACTCCAGCCTGGGCTGCAGAGAGAGACTCCGTCTCAAAAAAAAAAAAATAAAAAAAAAAAAAAAAAAAAAGAAAAATGTACTACTTTACATATTTTCACAAAAGTATAAACATTAATTTCTATACATACGCCTTTTCTTATAGTGTGTTGTTTCAGTTATTTTTAAAAGATGTTTTTGACTACATATTGAGTACAGTGTACACTGCTTGGGTGAGGGATGCACTAAATTCTCAGAAATCACCACTAAAGAACTTACCCATGTAACCTAAAACCACCTGTACCCCCAACACTATTGAAATTTTAAAAATTAAAAAAAAAATAACTTTTATATTTTGATGTTTAAGAAATACAGTGCTTCCTCAGTCTCTAATTTCCTCTCTGACTCATATAACAAGCTCAGAATTCCTGTTAAATATAGGTATCACACTAATGGCTGGGGCTAACTCTAACTCCTACCATGTATTTGAAAGAATCATTAGAAAGTGCTAAGTATGATCACAGAGTCAAAATTGTTAAATTGTCAATTAGTAAACTTTGGATGTCTGTCTTGTACATACAGAGTATTTTGCAAATTTTTATTTATTTAAAAAATAAATTCTGAATAAAGAGTATGGCAGGAGACAAAGTAAAGGCTAATCTTGTCACTTTGGGAACATTTGTAAAGTAAATGGAGGAAATCATTACATCAGATATATTTACTACTGCAGGAACTACAGTGTTCTCAACAACACTGATAAGTTTGATGGGTTTTGTTCACTTTTGAATAGATGATGAACGAAGATTGGGTAAGAGCATAGAAATGAATTGAGAAACAATATATCAAACATTCTGAGGCAGAAAGTTATTTATACAGAAAAATTTTAAAGGAAAAGATAGTAAAAAAATAGAATTTGTATTTTTCCATCTAATATAGAGCTGCCCTAGTAAAGCAGCTAGAGAATATACATTTTGATTAGCTGAAGGATTGCTGGAGGTGGACAAAGGGGCTGGAGAAGTCTTCAAACTTCAATATGTAGAACTACCAGTCATAAATGCTCATGTTGCAGTCAAAAGTTATGGGATCATTTTATCTTCTATATTGAATCTAATGCCTTGAAAACTGTAACCTGGCATGATTCACACATCTACATCTCTCAGTGTAAATCTTCTACATACAGCTGATTAATGTAGATTTGTACAATTTTCTAATCACCCCACCATTCATATCTTCATAATCATAACAATGAGTGCAGACTAGCTTTTATTTCCTAATCTAAATTAGGTCATCGGTAAAGTCTACTGACAAAAAGAGAACTGAAAGTTAAAATTATAGCAAGCAGATAAGAATACAGACATAGGAAGACTGGGATGAGGAAATGGAAAGAAGTAGAAAACATTCAGAGAAAACTGACTGATTAAACATAGAATAAAAGTAGATGTCAGTTTGTAGTTATTTCAGTTTTAACATTACCATTCAAAGATATTTAATGTAGAAAAGATATTTTGATAGGTGTTATAATTTGACCTCTTAGCAGTAAATATAGTCAGTAGAGCAATTGCTAACCTATAAATCAGTATTCAGTCAAATCCATGTTATCAGTGAAAGAGGCAGTAATGATAGAGAAAGAGTAAATGAGTCCTTATGTATTTACAAGTTTGTATTAGAAAACCCCAAATTTGGAACACAAATACTTACAGTGCACTATTCATCAGAATATATTTAAAGTTAGAGGAAGGAAACACGGTTTCCGCTAATTCAATCTAATCAAGGAGCAGCTATATATTTAATATACACGCTGCTTAAATTTTGACTGGATATGACCCCATACTATTGCCCTGTAACTGTCAATGGGTTTGCTTCAAATGTTAACTGCATCTTCATTATAACTAATGGACTGCATTTCCTTCACAAATCTCCCAGTAAAGGAACAACTGGAAAGTGTTTTTGCTTATTACTGTGGTTGACTTTGTGTAATTGGGATGAAATTTTTTAAACCTGCCACAAACTCTATTAGGTACACTATAGATGTAAAAAATAATTCTATTATTTTCCACCCTGGTTATTATTCAGAGTTTCCCTGTTGTGCAGAAGCAGCTTTTACTAAAAAATAGCAGCAGCTATTACAAATGAATGGTAAGAAGCATTGCCTACTGAAGTGGCAATTCATTATGACAGTAGTGATAGTTCACTTTGTCAATAGTGACAGTATACTACGGCAGTAAACTTTGTACATTAGTGATTGAACAGAAAATAAAATTATATTAACACTTAAAGTAATACCTTGTAATTCTATATTTTCAACTGTAATATTTTGTGCTACTGAAGCGGGTTCATTGTCTGGGGTAACACATGAGGTTCGTTGTCTCATGGCCACAGAAATCAAAGACAAGGACGTACAAAGACTGAGATTAAGAGCAGAAATTTAAAAGGCAAAAGAAAGAGAATAGCTCTCTGCTACAGAGAGGGGTCCTGGAAAAATGGGTTTCCAGATCTGTGATGAAATGCAGGGGGGTCCATAGATGAGCTGGTGAAGAGGTGGTGTCTGATATATATAGGGAGCAAAAGACTGGTTAGGACCAGGTGTGCCATTTGCATAGGGCACAAATCTCTGGCCGCCCCCACACCAATCTTTTATTATGCAGGTAGGTTCTCTGCCTAAGCTGGCCATGTTACCCGTTTCTTTCTTACTGTACACGTGGTAACAAAAAAAAGGGGAGATGAAGCCTCCATGTTGGAAATGCCTGCCCCCAAGGTAGCCCTTTCCAATCGGTGCAACTGCTGGCATTCCCCTGTGCAAGCTTCCAGCTTGCTTATCTATGTCTGCAGCCTGATTTTTCAGGCTGCTCTTTGTTAGAAAATAAATGATTTGGGGGGCTGCTTTTGATTAGAAAGGTAATTCCACCAAGGACTCTCTTGCCCTTACTATCTGCATAAATTTCTCTCTACCTCTTGCATCATTACCGTCATGGAACATTATGTGAGTCAACACCAAAGGCCCATTTAACATTTTTTGAATTTTATTTATTTATTTATATAGTCAGAGTCTCAGTCTGTCACCCAGGCTGGAGTACAGTGGCTTGATCTTGGCCTACTGCAGCCTCCGCCTCCTGGGCTGAAGGGGTCTTCCGACCCCAGCCTCCTAAGTAGCTGGGACTACAGGTGCATGCCACCACACCCAGCTAAAGGCCCATTTAAAAATAATTTTCATTCCTGGTCCTTTAGTTACATGTCTTTTAAATAAACACACACACACACACACAAACACACACACAAATAAACACACACACACAAACAAACACACACACCCAAAACAAATGTAAAAACCATAAATTAATATATTGAATGGTTATCAATAATTACATCTGTAACAGATGTGCAAACATTCAATAATAGAATCCAAGGTATTTTGTCATAAATTATGTCATTTGACACTTGTGTTGATACCACCAGTAGAATAGTATAGCCAAAGCCAGCGTTGTAAGGGTATAAACCAAACATATTACATAAAACATTTTATTTTGACTCTTCTATTTGGGTTCAGAGTTGGTAAAAGATTATCCTTTGCTTTATCTCCCAGGTTGTAGAATTACCTGGGCTACTTACTTCATTTGAATTGTAATCACTGATACTGTGCTGTAAGTTATGGGTATATAATTATAATGTGTATAATACCAATTCAAAATGTCAATAAAAGTACATTTTACCATTGTTCAATATCCCTTTGTCAGGTACTACTACTATTGAAAAATATGACCTCAGGACCAACAGTTGGCTACATATTGGCACCATGAATGGCCGTAGGCTTCAATTTGGAGTTGCAGTTATTGATAATAAGCTCTATGTCGTGGGAGGAAGAGACGGTTTAAAAACTTTGAATACAGTGGAATGTTTTAATCCAGTTGGTAGAATCTGGACTGTGATGCCTCCCATGTCAACACATCGGCACGGCTTAGGTAAGAGCTTAACGTAATGTATTTTTCAAGAAGGTATAGTAAGTAGAGTTTTTAAAAATTTAAATCTGGCCAGGCGCGGTGGCTCAAGCCTGTAATCCCAGCACTTTGGGAGGCCGAGACGGGCAGATCACGAGGTCAGGAGATCAAGACCATCCTGGCTAACACGGTGAAACCCCATCTCTACTAAAAAATACAAAAATCTAGCCGGGCGAGGTGGCGGGCGCCTGTAGTCCCAGCTCTTCGGGAGGCTGAGGCAGGAGAATGGCGTAAACCCGGGAGGCGGGGCTTGCAGTGAGCTGAGATCCGACCACTGCACTCCAGCCTGGGCGACAGAGAGAGACTCCGTCTCAAAAAAAAAATAAATAAATAAATAAATAAATAAATAAAAAATAAAAATAAAAAAATAAATTAAATCTAGCAGCACATAATTGGGATTTAGCCAAATCCTTAGTGAAAATGTCTCCAAAATGATGAAAAACTTAAAGAAATGATAAAAGCCTGGGAAACATTTGTTGTTGTTGCAGGTTACTCCTGATTCCCTTCCACCAGTATTTTAAAGGGGTTTCCTTCTAAAAAAGATAACAGCTTTTCAAAGGGATTTACTATTAAATAATATACAACTACAGCAAGGAGTTTTCTTCTAAGCTCAATTTAGAGAGGAAAGTACTTGACGATTGAGAGGGATTGTGTTTCCAGTTAGATGAATCATGTGCCCCTAGTGGAGAACTTTGATTCTCCTGAATATTTGTCAGGATACCTCTTTCTTTATACTAGGCTCCAGATTTTTGCGATATCGTTAAGAGTTGGCTGAACAACAGAAAACTTTCCTTTTTTTTTTTTTTTTGATTTGACTTTTACAGAGCTAAAAAGAGGCAGATTCAGGAATGGTATTGCTTGTCCCAATTATCCTGATAAATTGACTCTGCCAAATAATACACTATATAATTATATTATCTAGTTATGTCAGTGTTATTCCTAGGCATAGCTCAGAAAGATCCTGCAGAGAAATCAGAGCAAGCTTATTTTTCCATATAATTGATATTAGTAAATAGGTAGGAGAAGTGATGATGATATACCACTGAGAGGTTGATTGGGATAGTCAAGGTGGGGAAAAAAATCAATTATGTAAATTATCATAGCAGATGCGAAGCAGAAATGGGCTATTCATAATACCTGAAGGAACAAACTTCTAACTACATTAAAAAGCTGTCTAGTAAGTTAGCTCATGGGAATCTTTTTATCCCTATATTAAACACCAGAGGTTATAAAGACCAACTGCAGTCAGCCTGTAATTCTAAGGTTTATCTAAGATTCAACATCATGTTGTATCTACATGTTATATCAACAAACAATATTGAAATTTTGCCAGAAAGAGCCAGCTTTTTAAATTACGTATCTAGAAGTGATGCATTCTACTGCCTCTTTTGACTTCGATGATACCCTTCTATGTTATAGTAAATAAAACTGAAAGTTTCATAAGGTTAGAAAACCATACTTAGCTTTACAACAGAGTCAGTAAACGATTCATATGCATGCAAAACTGTTTAATAAGCAAAAAAAAAGTTAAGCAATTAATTGCTTGCAAAATGAAACAATATTCATTGTGTGTGGCATACCTAGGTGAACCCAGATATTATTTTAATTTTTTTAGGTGTAGCCACTCTTGAAGGACCAATGTATGCTGTAGGTGGTCATGATGGATGGAGCTATCTAAATACTGTAGAAAGATGGGACCCTGAGGGACGACAGTGGAATTACGTAGCCAGTATGTCAACTCCTAGAAGCACAGTTGGTGTTGTTGCATTAAACAACAAGTGAGTAAGTTGAAACACACATGCTCATTGCTTCCAGGTCATATAGTACAGAACTTCAGCGATGTGATCCATCAATCAATTAGCATTCCAAAAAACCTGGATGTACTTGTTATCAATAATAAAAGATCTTCATTGGAACTCTCCATTAGGACTGAAAATACTTGTCTAAAATAAATACTTGATGAAATATTCTCTATGCTCTTGCTAATCAAGGTGTTGTCCTGGGACCAGCAGCATCCACCTTTCCTGAGATGTATTTAGAAATGTTGAATCCTAGCCCCACCCCAAACGTCCTGAATCAGAATCTTAATTTTAACAGGATCTTCAGGTGACTTCTGTGCACATTAAACTTGAGAAACACTTTTACAGGCAAGCCAGTTCTAATTTTACCCTCAAGAAGTTACTACTTTTTTTACATTATGATTTATTTTTATCAAAACTTTAGTCTGTCTATGGTTATAACAAGGTGATTCTTTTATTCTTTCAACAATCTCTCTCCTGAGCGTTCAGGGTTCCTAAATATAGAATCCTACCTAGTCTCACCCTTCCTGAATATTTACCTCTTCCTGTCACTTGCCTATCACTTCCGAGATATTATACTAAAACATGATGATGTTAGAAGTTTCTAAGAGCTTGAATTGTTACCAGGTATTATTTGCTTTCTGACAAGGGAACTTTGGAGACAATGACCAGCATATAAGAGGGTAATGAATCATGCGAGTTTCAGACAATAGGTTGGGTCAGTTGCCAGAGACAGCCTTGTGTGTTTATATTGACTATGCATGAAGCCAATACATTATCATAGATATGGTCTCAGTCAAAATGTCAACACATTGTTTTTAGAACCTTGCACAGAAATAAATCGGAAATGTCCGCAGTTAAGAGGAGGTCCAGTTTTAAAGTGTCTTAGAGCTTAAGCTACTCCTAAATCTATCTGTGGCCTGACCTGAATAATGTCAGGTGATTCAGTTATGTGATCTCCTACCTAATACAGAACAGGATGAAAACATGAAATTTGCCCCATTTAATTGTGCTTTGCTGAGTTGCTGTTGTTTACAACTCAGCAGTAAGGGAACTTACAGGAATAAGGATTAATAAATGTCTGTCTTCTTTATTAATGCATGATAATTTTAAAATTATTTTTAAAATGCTAATCAAAAGAATGGCATTTTAAAGTGTATGGGAGAAATGTCATAGCCAATATCACTTCCTAGGGAAAAAAAAAATCTAGTTTCTAGGTTCTATCCTCTTTCCTTAGTTGTTTATTAAGTTAATGTCTTCTAAGTGATAATTTTTTAATGCAAATATAAAGTGATACATAAAAACAACAGATTCTGTTCCTAGGTAATTGAACCCTGCTAAAATTGTAAGGTTGTTGGAGTTGGTCTTTGGAACTATCCTGCCAATCCTTTTGATGTTTCCCTCTTTTTTCTGTGCCTCATATCCCATGAAATCTTTTATTCAATTATGTTAAAATGACTGTGACAAAGATAGTGAAAAAGGGAGGTTTGGGTTGGGATAGATTTTAACAGGTGCCCTCAGGTAATGATCTATTCACAGACTTCTGCTATTCACTGCAAAATAGTGTAGGAGTAGAATATATAGTCAGACCCTTCAGAAACTTGAAAAGCTTTGTGCAAAGTTCACTCACTCTCACTCTATGCATGCATTTTGTGTGTGTATGTATACACACATATACATACACGCGGTTCTGTCTGTTTATCTAGATTATATGCTATTGGTGGACGTGATGGAAGTTCCTGCCTCAAATCAATGGAATACTTTGACCCACACACTAACAAGTGGAGTTTGTGTGCTCCAATGTCCAAAAGACGTGGAGGTGTGGGAGTTGCCACATATAATGGATTCTTATATGTTGTGGGGGGGCATGATGCCCCTGCTTCCAACCATTGCTCCAGGCTTTCTGACTGTGTGGAACGGTAAGTTTTTTTCTATTTCTTTCTGTATGTAATTATTTGGTTATTTATTTTTTTAGAAATAGAAAGAATTTTTTTTTCTTTTAAATGGAAATCAATTTATTTTTATGCCCACTCTAAAAAAATTAAATAGTACAACAGGAATCTAGGAAGAACAAGTCCTTTCCCAGATGGGATCCTCTAAGACTCCAGTCCTCTCCTGTTCCAGGCTCTTTCAAATATGGGATCTTAGCTAATTTTAATTTTTCTTTATTTTTATTTTTAATAGACTGTGTTTCATTACATTTTTAAACAACCAGAAAGTAGTCTTCCAATAAATGCTAATCCTTTTAGTGGATTTATCTTCTGTAAAATTGTACGCTTTCTCTTAGGCTAAAAATATATTTTTTAAATATTCCATATTCATTTCAGATTCAGCATAAAGTATGTAAAAAGAATATGCCATCTTATTGTTATATAGTCACACTATAAAATAGTAAGACAAAGTGGTAAACAAACAAATTTTGTGCCAAGCTACATCACTCAACCAATTCAGGAGACTCAAATCAAAATAAGTTTACTGAGATTGGGGAAAAAATGGTGGAGAGGAGCCAGGACTAACTCGCAGCTCCCACTCACATAGACAGAGCAGTGTGTGGAGAACCATATTGTGAACTTTGGCTCTAAGAACTACCGCAGGAATGTAACAGGAAAGCCAAGAGAATCCACAGACCCTCTGAGGGAGGTGGATTGCTGCGCAGGGACAGCCGAGGAACTGTGGGCCTGCTTGCTTTCTCAGCTGGGAGACTTATGGCCTAGGGTAGGTTCTCAGTCCTGCTCACTGGCTGCCTTGAAATAAACTAGGTTCTGTTGAGTGGGGGTGCAGTGGGAGTGCGACCAGCCTTTCTGGCTGCAGGCTGCATGGCAGCTGGGTGAGACCTGTGGCTGCCAGCTTTCCCCCAGTTTCCTGGTGGCCTATGTGACGAAGCTGAGATAGCCATAATCCCCCGGGAACATAACTTCATTGGCCTGAAAAACACACTCCATCCCCCACAGCAGCTGCAGCAAGCTCCACCCAAGGAGAGTCTGAGCTCAGACATGCCTAACGCTGCCCCCACCTGATGGTCTTTCTCTTTAAGCTCTGGTAGACAAACACAAAGGTCATAATTTCTTGGTAGCGCTATGGCCCTACCCACTGCCTAAGCCTAAGGCAAAGTTGTATCCTTCCTAAACAAATGGAACTGATGGGCTCTTGAATGTGCCAACTTCTAGTTGGAGGCCAACCAACACAAAACCAGTATACTAAACAAAAATACAACCAAGGACCCTCAGAGCATACTTCACTCCCTTGCCACCTCCATGAGAGTAGGTGCTAGTATCCCTGACTGAGAGACCTGAAGACGGATCACATCACAGGTCTCATGGCAGACACTCCCCACTCCAGTAGCTCTGCTGGGTGGCTAGATCCAGAAAAGAAATAGCAATCGCTGCAGTTTGGTGCTCAGGAAACCGCATCCTTAGGGGAAAGGGGAGAGCACCACATCAAGGCATCATCTCCATAGGACAAAAGAATCTGAACAGCAGCGCTTGAGTTCCAGATCTTCCCTCTGACATAGTTTACCCAAATGAGAAGGAACCAGAAAACCAATTCTTTAAGTTTGACAAAATGAGGTCTTTTAACACCCCCAAAAGATCACACTAGCTCACCAGCAATGGATCCAAACCAAGATGATGTATTTGAATTGCCAGAAGAAGATTTCAGAAGGTCAACTATTAAGCCAATCAAGGAGGTATGGGAGAAAGGTGAAGTGCAACTTAAACACATCAAATAAATAAATAAATAAGTATCATGTAGAATATGAATGGAAAATTCTCCAGTGAAATAGCATACATAAAAAGCATTCACAGGCTAGGCATGGTGGCTCATGCCTATAATCTCAGGACTTTGGGAGGCCAAAGTGGGAGGATCACCTGAGATCAGGAGTTTAAGAGCAGCCTGGCCAACATGGCAAAACCCTTTCTGAATGATCGTTGAGTCACAATGAAATCAAGATTGAGGCCGGGTGCGGTGGCTCAAGCCTGTAATCCCAGCACTTTGGGAGGCCGAGACGGGCAGATCACGAGGTCAGGAGATTGAGACCATCCTGGCTAACACGGTGAAACCCCGTCTCTACTAAAAAAATACAAAAAACTAGCCGGGCGAGGTGGCAGGCACCTGTAGTCCCAACTACTCAGGAGGCCAGGAGGCTGGGGTGAACCCGGGAGGCGGAGCTTGCAGTGAGCTGAGATCCGGCCACTGCACTCCAGCCTGGGTGAGAGAGCGAGACTCTGTCTCAAAAAAAAAAAAAAAAAAAAAAGAGATCAAGATTGAAAGAAAAAGTTATTTGAACTGAACAATCATGATAATATAACCTCTCCAAACCTCTAGGAAACAGAAAAGTGGTTCTAAGAGGAAAGTTCATAGCATTGAATGCCTACATCAAAAAGTCTGAAAGAGCACAAATAGACAATCTAGGGTTACACCTCAAGGAACTAGAGAAAAAACAACAAACAAACCCAGAAGAAGAAAAGAAAGACCAGAACTAAATGAAATTGAAACAAACAAAAAATACAAAGATAAATAAAACACACAGCTGGTTCTTTGAAAAAAATAAACCAAATGCATAGACCATTAGCAAAATTAACCAAGAAAAGAAAGGAAAAGATTCAAATAAGCCCAGTTAGAAATGAAATGGGAGATATTACAACCAATATCTCAGAAATACAAAAGATCATTCAAGGCTACTAGGAGCACCTTTACATACATAAACTAGAAAACCTAGAGGTGATGGATAATTCCTAGAAATATACAACCTAGATTAAACCAGGAAAAAATAGAAACTCTGAACAGACCAATAATAAGAAGTAAGATTGAAACAATAACTAAAAAGTTACCAACAAAAAAAGTCTAGGTCCAGATGAAATCACAGCTGAATTTTACGTGACATTCAAAGAATAATTGGTACCAGTGCTACTAAAACTATTCCAAAAGATAGAGAAAAAGGGAATGCCCCGTAAATCATTCTGTGAAGCCAGTATCATCCTAATACCAAAACCAGGAAAGGACATAACAAAAAAGAAAACTACAGCCCAATATCCATGATGAACATAGATGCAAAAATTCTCAACATAATACTAGTTAACAGAATCCAACAGCATGTCAAAAAGATAATACACCATGATCAAGTTAGTTTTATACCAGGGATTCAGGGATTGTTTAACGTTCACAAGTGAATAAATGTGATACATCTCATGAAAATATTTTTTTAAAAAATCGCATAATCATCTCAATAAATGCAGTAAAACCCTTTGACAAAGTCCAGCATCCCTTTATGATTAAAACCCTCAGCAAAATCAGCACAGAAGGGGCATACCTTAAGGTAATGAAAGCCATCTATGACAAACCCACAGCCAACATAATATTGAACAGAGAAAAGTTGAAAGCATTCTCCCTGAGAACGAGAAGAAGACAATGATGCCCACTTTCACAACTTCTATTCAACATAGTATTGGAAGTCCTGGCCAGAGCAATCAGACAAGAGAAAGAAATAAAGGGCATCCAAATTAGCAATAAGAAAGTCAAACTGTCAGTTTGCTGATGACATGATTGTATACCTAGAAAACCCTAAAGATTCATCCAGAAAGCTCCTAGAACTGGGAAATGAATTCAGCAAAGTTTCAGGTTACAAAATTAATGTACACAAATCAGAATTGGAATCATCATGGTGGACATGAGGCAGGAGAAGATTGCAGCTCCAGACAGAGCAGCGTGCAGAGGCTCGCATTGTGAATTTTAGTTCCAGATGAACTGCAAGAACAAACCAGCAATCCTGAGAGAACCCACAGACCGTCTGAAGAAAACTAATGCTCGTGTAGGACCCGGGAGACACCCCAAGTATTGTGAGTGGCCCAACTGCAGAAGTGTGAAAGGGAAACCCTCCTCTCCCAAATACAATACACCCACTGGAGAAGCTGAAGGTCTATTTGCAGGAGAAGTTTCCAACTTTACCTGGTGCTGAGGCGATTTAGAGGGCCGAGCGAAATACAGGGGTAGAGGAAGCAGCAGTAAGTCCCTGTGAGCTTGCTGGGTCCGCTAGCAGGCCATTCCTGCCTGGTGCCACAGGGATACATTTGGAGGTTGGCCAGAGGAGCAGGGGGTGAAACTCCACAGGGAGGAGGAAATCTTTAGCTGAACTCTGTAACAATTTGAACGTTTTGTGAAGCCTCCTGGCCAGAAGTTGGGGGAGGGCACAAATCTGGTGTGCAGACTCCACAGGCAGGGGAAGAACCAAGCCCTTTTCTTTTGCAGCATGGAAGCAGGTAGCCTAGGGCAAGTTTTCAAGCCCATCTAGTCCTCCACCTGGAAACAGACTCAGGGCTGTTGGGGAGAAGCATAGTGGGAGTGAGACCAGCTCTTCGGTTTGCATGGGAGCTGGGTGAGACCTGTGACTGCTGGCTTTCCCCCACTTCCCTGACAACCTGCATGACTCAGCAGAGGCAGCCATAATCCTCCTAGGTACACAACTCCGGTGACCTGGGAATCTCACCCCCATCCCCCACAGGAGCTGCTCCTACACCCACCCAAGGAGAGTCTGAGCTCAGACATGCCTAGCCCACCCCTACTTGATGGCCCTTTCCTATTTACCCTGGTAGCAGAAGACAAAGGGCATATAATCTTGGGAGTTTTAGGGCCCCACCCATGGCCAGTCCCTCTCCATACTACCACAGCTGATGCTTTCTGGAAAGTGCTACCTCCTGGCAGGAGGCCAACCAGCACAAAAATGAAGCATTAAACCACCAAAGCTAAGAATCCTCACAGACTCCATTGCACCCACCGCCACCTCCACTGGAACAGGCACTGGTTTCCATCTTGAGAGATCCATAGACGGTTCACATCACAGGACTCTGTGCAGACACCCCCAGTATCAGCCCGGATTCAAATAGACTTGCTGGGTGGCTAGACCCAGAATAGAGACAACAGTCACTGCAGTTAAGCTCACAGGAAGCCACATCCATAGGAAAAGGGGAATAGTACTACATCAAGGGAACATCCTGGGGGAAAAAAGATATCTGAGAAAACAGCCTTCAGTTCTAGACCTTCCCTCTGACAGAGCCTACCCAGATGAGAAGGAACCAGAAAACCAGCCCTGCCTGGTAATATCACAAAAACAAGGCTCTTCAACACCCCCCGAAAAAAAATCACACTAGTTCACCAGCAATGGATCCAAACCAATAAGAAATTTCTGATTTACCTGAGAAAGAATTCATGAGGTTAGTTATTAAGCTAATCAGGGAGGGACCAGAGAAAGGCGAAGCCCAATGCAAGGAAATACAAACAATGATACAAAAAGTGAAGGGAGAAATGTTCAAGGAAATAGACAGCTTAATGAAAAAAACAATCAAAATTCCAGAAACTTTGGACACACTTTTAGAAATGTGAAATGCCCTGAAAAATCTCAGGATGTAATTGAACAAGTAGAAGAAAGAAATTCAGAGCTCAAAGACAAGGTCTTTTAATTAATCCAGTCCTACAAAGACAAAAAAAAAACGAATAAGAAAATGTGAACAAAGCCTCCAAGAAGTCTGGCATTATGTTAAACGATGAAACCTAACAATAATATGTGTTCCTGAGGAAGAAGAGAATTCTAAAAGCTTAGAAAACATATTTGGGTGAATAACTGAGGAAAGCTTCCCTGGCCTTGCTAGAGACCTAGACATCCAAATACAAGAAGCACAAAAACACCTGGAAATTTTATCACAAAAAGATCAGAGCAGAACTAAATGAAATTGAAACAAACAAACAAACAAAATACAAAAGATAAATAAAACAAAAAACTGGTTCTTTGAAAAGATAAATAAAACTGATAGACCATTAGCAAGATTAACCAAGAAAAGAAGAGGGAAAAATCCAAATAACCTCAGTAAGAACTGAAAGAGATATTACAACTGACATACCAAAGATCCTTCAAGGGTACTATGAACACCTTTACTCACATAAACTAAAAAACCTAGAAGAGATTGCTAAATCTCTGGAAAAATACAACCTCCCTAGCTTAAATCAGAAAGAATTAGATACCTTGAACAGATCAATAACAAGCAGCGAGATTGAAATGGTAACTACAAAAATTACCACCAAAAAAAAGTCCAGGACCAGACAGATTCACAGTGGAATTCTACGAGACATTCAAAGGAAAATTGATATCAATTCTTTTGACACTATTCCACAAGATAGGAAAAGAAGGAACCCTCCCTAATTCATTCTATGAAGCCAGCATTAATACCAAAACCAGGAAAAGACATAACCAAAAAAGAAAACTACAGCCCAATATCCATGATGAACATAGATGCAAAAATTCTCAACACAATACTAGTTAACAGAATACAACAGCTTATCAAAAAGATAATACACCATGATCAATTTAGTTTTATACCAGGGATGCAGGGATTGTTTAACATCCACAGATCAATAAATGTGATACACCTCATAAAGTTTTTTTAAAAAATCACATAATCATCTCAATAGATGCAGAAAAAGCATTTGACAAAATCCAGCAATGTTTATGATTAAAATTCTCAGCAGAATCAGCATACAAGGGACATACCTTAATGTAATAAAAACCATCTATGACAAACCCACAGCCAACAGAATAGTGAATGGGGAAAAGTTGAAAACATTCCCTCTGAGAACTGGAACAAGACAAGAATGCCCACTCTCACCACTCCTCTTCAACATAGAACTGAAAGTCATAACTGGAGCAATCAGACAAGAGAAAGGAATAAAGGGTATCCAAATCAGTAAAAAGGAAGTCAAACTCTCACTGTTTGTTGATGATATGATCATTCACCTTGAAAACGCTAAAGACTCCTCAAGAAAGCTCCTAGAACTGATAAAAGAATTCAGCAAAGTTTCTGGATATAAGATTAATGTACACAAACCAGTAGCTCTTCTATACACCAACAGCAACTAAGCAGAGAATCAACTCTAGAACTCAACCCCTATTATAATAGCTGCAAAAAAATAAAAATACTTAGGAATATACATAATCAAGGGGTCAAAAGGCCTCTACAAGGAAAACTACAAAACACTGCTGAAAGAAACCATAGATGACACCAGGAAATGGAAACACATCCCATGCTCGTGGAAGGGTAGAATCAATATTGTGAAAATGTCTATACTGCCAAAAGTAATCTACAAATTCAATGCAGTCTCCGTCAAAATAGCATCATTATTCTTCATAGAATTAGAAAAAAAAATTCTAAAATTCATATGGAACCAAAAAAGACCCTGATAGCCAAAGCAAGACAAAGCACAAGAACAAATCTGGAGGCATCACACAGCCTGATTTCAAACCAGTCTATAAAGCCATAGTCACCAAAACATCATGGTACTGGTATAAAAATAGGCACATAGACCAGTGGAACAGAGTAGAGAACCCAGAAATAAACCCAAATACAGTCAACTGATCTTTGACAAAGCAAACAAAAACATAAAGTGGGAAAAGAACTTTTTTCAGCCAATCATGCTGGGATTATACGCTAGCCACATATAGGAGAATGAAACTGGATTCTCATCTCCCATCTTATACAAAATCAACTTGAGATGGATTAAGGTCTTAAACCTAAGACCGGAAACTATAAAAATTCTAAAAGATAACATTGGAAAAACCATTCTAGACATTGGTTTAGGCAAGGATGTCATGACCAAGAGCCCAAAAGCACATGCGATAAAAACAAAGCTAAATAGCTGGGACCTAATCAAACTAAAAAGCTTCTTCACGACAAAAGGAACAGTCAGTAGAGTAAACAGACAACCCACAGTGTGGGAGAAAATCTTCACAATCTGTACATCTGACAAAGGACTAATATCCAGAATCTACAATGAACTCAAACAAATCAGTAAGAAACAAGCAATCCCATCAAAAAGTGGGCTAAGGAAATGAATAAACATTTATCAAAAGAAGATATACAAATGGCCAACAAACACATGAAAAATGCTCAACTTTACTAATGATCAGGGAAATGCAAATCAAAACCACAATGCAATACCACCTTAGTCCTGCAAGAATGATCATAATCAAAAAATCAAAAAACAGTAGATGCTAGTGTGAATGTGGTGAACAGGGAACACTTCTACACTGCTGGTGGGAATGCAAACAAATACAGCCACTATGAAAAAGAATGTGAAGATCCCTTAAAGAACTAAAAGTAGAACTACCATTTGACCCAGCAATCCCGCTACTGGGTAGCTACCCAGAGGAAATGAAGTTATTAATCATGAAAGATACGTGCACATGTACGTTTATAGCAGCACAATTCACAATTGCAAAACTGTGGAACTAACCCAGATGCTCATCAGTCAACAAGTAGATAAAGAAACTATGGTACATATACACAATGGAATACCATGCAGCCATAAAAAGGAATGATTTAACAGCATTTGCAGCAACGTGGATGAGATTGGAGACTATTATTCTAAGTAAAGTAACTCAGGAAAGGAAAACCAAACATCGTGTGTTCTCACTGATATTTGGGAGCTAAACTATGAGGACACAAAGGCATAAGAATGATATGATGGACTTTGGGGACTGGGCAAGGGAAAAGTGGGAAGTAGTTAGGGATAAAAGATTACAAATATGGTGCAGTGCATACTGCTTGGGTGATGGGTGCAACAGAATCTCACAAATCACCACTAAAGAACTTACTCATGCAACCAGACCACCTGTACTCCAATAATTTATGGAAAAAAATTAATGTACACAAATCTGCAGCTCTGCTGTACAAAAACAGTGACCAAGCTGAGAATCAAATCAAGAACTCAACCCGTTTTACAATAGCTGCAACAACAACAACAAAAACTTAGGAATGCACTTAACCAAGGAGGTGAAAGACCTCTACAATGAAAACTACAAAACACTACTGAAAGAAAACATAGATGACACAAACAAATGGAAACACATCCCATGCTCATGATGGGTAGAATCAATATTGTGATAATGACCATACTGCCAAAAGCAGTCTATAAATTCAATGCATTTCCCTTTATAATACTGCCACCATTCTTCACAGAATTAGAATAAAAAGTTCTAAAATTCATATGAAACCAAAAAAGAGCCTGCCTAGCCAAAGCAAGACTAAGCAAAATGAACAAATCTAGAGGCATTACATTACCCGACTTCAAACGATACTTTAAGGCCATACTCTCCAAAACAAAATCATACTGGTACAAAACTAGGCATATAGATGAATGGAACAGAATAGAGAACCCAGAAATAAAGGCAAATACTTACAGTCAACTGATCTTTGACAAAGCAAAGAAAAACATAAAGTGAGGAAAGGACACCATATTCAACAAATGGTACTGGCATAATTGGCAAGCCACATATAGAAGAATGAAACTGGATCCTCATCTGTAACCCTATACAAAAATCAAATCAAGATGGATCAAATCAAATACTTAAATCTAAAGCCTGAAACCGTAAAATTTCTAGATGGTACATTGCAAAAACCCTTCTAGACATTAGCTTAGGCAAAGACTTCATGACCAAGAACCCAAAAGCAAATGCAACAAAAACAGACCTAAATAGATGGGACTTAACTAAAAAGTTTCTGCACAGCAGAAGAAATAATCAGCAGAGTAAAAAGATATCCTACAGAGAGGGGGAAAATCTTTACAATCTACATCTGACAAATGACAGAATCTACAAGGAACTCAAACAAATTAGCAAGAACAAAACAAACAATTCCATTAAGAAGTGGCTAAGGACATGAATAGAAAACTCTCAAAAGAAGATATACATATGGCTAAAAAACATATTTAAAAAATGTTCAACATCACTAATGATCAGGGAAATGCAAATCAAAACCACAGTGCAATACTACCTCATTCCTGCAAGAATGGACATAATCAAAAAATCAAAACATAATAAATGTTGGCATGGGTGTGGTAAAATGGGAACACTTTTACACTGTTGGCGGGAATCTAAACTAGTACAACCACTATGGAAAACAGTGTGGAGATTCCTTAAAGAACTAAAAGTAGATCTACTATTTGAAACAGCAATCCCACTATTGGGTCTCTATCCAGAGGAAAAGAAGTAATTATACAAAAAAGATACCTGCACACAAATGTTTATAGCAGAAGAATTTGTAATTGCAAAAATATGGAACTGGCCAAATGCCTGTCGATTATCCATCAGCGAGTGGATAAAGAAACTGTGATATATGGAATACTACTCAGCTGTAAAAAGGAATTAAATAATGGCATTCACAGCAACATGGATGGAATTGGAGACTATTATTCTAAGTGAAGTAACTCAGAAATGGAAAACCACACATTATATGCTCTCATAAGTGGGGGAGGATGTAAAGGCATAAGAATGATACAATGAACGTTGGAGACTCAGGGGAAAGGATGTGAGTGGGGAGAGGGATAAAGTCTACTTATTTGGTGATGGGTGCACCAAAATCTCAGAAATAACCACTAAAGAAATTATTCATGCAACTAAATACCACCTGTTCATTAAACACCAATAGAAATTTCAAAAATAGCATTAACAACATAAAAATAAGTTTACTGTTTTTAAAATCAAATGAAATTAATCTGTAAAGAGACAATGACTTACCATCACAAAATATACAGAAATAATTACACAGAAATTAATAATTCTGTATTTTATTAATATACAGAAATACTTATTGCAATGACTCTATTGCAATAAGTATTTTGTTTCCCAAAGGTAATTTCACTCAAAGGGAGACATTCACTTGTATGAATATTGTGTATCTTGCTTAAAATAAGTGTTATGACTGTGTAGTTATACCATTTACATTCCCTTTCAAGACAGAAAAACTGTATACATACACAAAATAGTTAAATAATATTAACCTAAGACCAAATGACAAATTTACAGTAAGGAGAGCAAAATTTTGGAAACAGACATAATTGTGGAATGGCATCCTCAAGGAAAATTTATAGAATAGGTAGAATTTGTATCTTGCAGGCATACAAATTTAGGAGGAAAAAAATCACAATCAAAACCATTGAAGTAAAGGAGACAGCTTTTTCAGTTAGAGCAGACACTTTGGATGGAAATACAATTTGGAAGTGCAACTCAGAACAGAATTAAGGACCACATTGTCTGATGTCACTTAACGCCAAGGTAGAAGTTTTGAGACTTTATCTTTTAGGCAGAGGAAAAATTAAATTGAGGAGAGTTGGGATATCATGAAGAAAGCAACTTGGAAGAAATTGGTAGAACAATGACATAAAGGATAGAATTTAGGCAGAAGAGTCTAAAGAAAAGATGAATTTTTTTTTTCTGATAAACATACCACTGACACATAATTGATAACTAAAGCTAAAAGTTTCTTATAGGGAATATCTGATCTGTAGCACTTTAAAAATTTATTCTCAATGACTGGCTCCCTAGCATTCAGTGTATAAATGGAATGCCTCTTCTAAAATCAGTTATTAAGAGATGCAACTTACTTTTTTAAGATTATACAAGCCATAAATATGGTCAATCACTGCCTCAGATAATACATATTTGATTTTCATACACTATAATACTATAATGTACTATAGTCAAATATATGTGACACTGAAAAAACCACATTAGTTCTCTCTACAGTTCGCATAAGCAATAACCAATCACCCCTTAATAGTGCTAATTTTTGTGGCAAATTATACATAATAAGGATTTTTTTTACTTTAACTATTTTAAGTGTACAGTTTAGTGACATATTCACACTGTTTTGCAAATATCATTACCAACCATCTCTACAACATTTTTCATGTGCTCAGATTGAAAGTCTGTATTTATTAAATAATAACTCTACATTTTTACCTCTCCACAGCCACTGGTAACCACTATTCTACTTTTTGTTTCTATGAATTTGACTATTCTAGTTAACTCATAAAAGTGGAATCATAAATAGTTATTATTTTATGATTGTCATATCTCATTTAGCATAATTCTTCAAGGTTTATCTATGTAATAACGTGTCAGAATTTCATTTCCTTTTTAAGGCTGAATATTATTGTTATAGTAGTTCCTTACATATTCTGGAAATTAGTTACTTATCATATGTATGATTTCCAGATAGTCTCTCCTGTTTCATGGATTTCCTGGTCACTGTGTTGATAATGTCTTTTGATGCACAAATATTTTTAATTTTGATGAAGTTCAATTTATATATTTTTTTCTTGTTGACTGTTCTCTTGGTGTTTTATCCAATAAGTGATTGTCAAATACAAGTTAATCAAGCTTTTTATTTATATTTTATACCTAGAGTTTTATAACTGTACCTCTTACCTTCAGGCCTTTGACCCATTAATTTATTTGTTCTTTATTGAGTAAAGGTTCAACTTTATTCTTTTGCATGTGTATATCCAGTTTTCCCGTTAACATGTGTTGAAAAGACTCTCTTTTCCCCATTCAGTGGCCTCAGCACCATTGTCAAAATTTTTTTGACCATATATGTAAGGGTTTATTTCTGGGCTCTGTACTGTGTTCCATTGGTCTTTATGTTTGTCTTTATGCCCGTACATCACTGTGTTGATTAGTGTAGCTGGTATAGTAAGCTTCTTAATCAGGCAGGCAGTAAACCTCCAACTTTGTTCATTTTCTAGATTGTTTTTGCTACTTTGGGTCTCTTGAGATTCTATATGGAGTTAGGATGAATTTTTCTATTTCTGCCAAAAATGCCATTGGAGTTTTTATAGAAATTGCATTGAATCTGTAGATCACATTGTGTATTGATTTATTTATTATTATTTTTAATGACAGGATCTCCCTCTGTCACCGAGGCCAGAATGCAGTGGTGCCATCATGATTCACTGCATGGTCCCCAAGTTCATGTAATCCTCCTAACTCAGCCTCCTTAGTAGGTGAAACTACAAGCATGTGCCACCACACCTGGCAAAATTTTTTGTAATTTTTGTAGGCACAAGGTTTTGCCATGTTGCCCCGGCTTATCTCAAATGCCTGGGCTCAAGCAATCTGACTGCCTCAGCCTCCCAAAGTGCTAGGATTACAGGTGTGAGCCACCACACCCAACTGAGTGTGTTGATATCTTAAGAATATTAAGGTTTCCACTCCATAAGCAAAAGCTATCTTTCCCTTTTTTGATGTCTTTCTTAATTTCTTCTCTTCCAATTTGCATGACTTTTGTTTCTCTTTTTAGCCTGATTGCTCTGGTTTAAAATTTCTAATTGTCAAATAAAGTGGTAGAAGTGGGCACCTTTCCTTGTTCTTGTTCCTACAGGAAATACTTACATTAAGTGTGATAGTAGCTCTTGGTTTTCCATATACTACCTTCATTGGGGTGAGGTAGTTTTCTTTTATTCTTAGTTTGTTGAGGGTTTTTTAAAGTTTTGGGCTATACATTTTAGTCTTCAATCCATTGTATTAGTCTGTATTCATGCTGCTGATAAAGACATACCTGAGACTGGGAAGAGAAAGATGTTTAATAGACTCACAGTTCCACGTGGCTGGGGAGGCTTCACAATCATCGTGGAAGCCAAAAGACACTTCTTACATGGTGGCAGCAAGAGAGAAACAGAGAGCCAAGCAAAATAGGTTTCCCCTTATAAAACCATCAGATCTCATGAGACGTATTCACTACCAAGAGAACAGTATGGGAGAAAATGCACTGCACATTTGTTCACAGATGTGTTAACTCTAAGCTGGGTTTTCACTTACTTAGACTATTTATCTTCCTGTCTATAATTTTTCAAGACAGATTATTGCACATTCACCTGTTATAACTACAGACTGTCACTTTTCATATGAATTACAGCACGTTGGAAATTAACAAAATGGCTTTTGCAAATAATATCTTAGATGAGGCAGGCAGGGCAGGCCCCCATGATTCAATTATCTCCCACTGGGTTCCTCCCACAACATGTAGGAATCATAGAAGCTATAATTCAAGATGAGATTTGGGTGGGGACACAGCCAAACCATATCATTCTACCTCTGACCACTCCCAAATCTTATGTCCTCACATTTAAAAACCAATCATGCCTTCCCAACAGTCCCCCAAATTCTTAACTCGTTTCAACATTAACTCAAAAGTCCACAGTTCAAAGTCTCATCCAAGACAAGGCAAGTCCCTTCCACCTGTGAGCCTGTAAAATCAAAAGCAAGTTAGTTACTTTCTAGATACAACGGTGGTACAGGCATTGAGTAAGTACGTCCATTACAAATGGGAAAAAATGACCAAAGCAAAGGGGCTACAGGCCCCATGCAAGTCCAAAATTCAGCAAGGCAGTCATATCTTAAAGCTGCATAATGAACACTTTTGATACCATGTTTCTCATCCATGTCACACTGATGCAAGAGGTGGGTTCCATGGTCTTGGGCAGCTCTGGCCCTGTGGCTTTGCAGGGTACAGCCTCCCTCCCAGGTGCTTTCACAGACTGGCACTGAGTGTCTGAGGCTTTTCCAGGCACACAGTGTCAGTGGATTTACCATTCTAGGACCTGAAGGACAGTGGCCCTCTTCTCACAGCTCCACTAGGTGATGCTCCAGAAGGGAATCTGTGTGGGGGCTCTGACCCCACATTTCCCTTCTGCACTGCCCTAGCAGAGGTTCTCCTTGAGGGCCCTATGCCTGCAACAAACTTCGATCTGGGCATCCAGTCATTTCCACACATTCTCTGAAATCTAGGCAGAGGTTCCCGAACCCCGATTATTGACTTCTGTGCACTCACAGGCTCAACACCACATGGCAGCTGCCAAGGCTTGGGGCTTGCACCCTCTGAAGCCACAGCCAGAGTTCTACATTTGCTCCTTTTAGCCACAGCTGGAGCAGCTGTAAATGCAGGGCACCAAGTTCCTAGGCTGCACACAGCATGGGGAAAACATATTCCCCACTAGGCCTCCAGGTCTGTGATGGGAGGGGCTGCCGTGAAGATCCCTGACATGTCCTAGAGACATTTTCCCTATTGTCTTGGCAGTTAACATTGAGCTCCTCATTACTTAAGCAAATTTCTGCAGGGGGCTTGAATTTCTCAGAAAAAGGGATTTTCTTTTCTATCACATTGTCAAGCTGAAAATTATTTGAACTTTTATGCTCTGCTTCCCTTATAAAACTCAATGTCTTTAACAGCACCTCTTGAATGCTTTGTTGCTTAGAAATTTCTTCTACCAGGTACCCTAAATAGTCTCTCTCAAGTTTAAAGTTTCACAAATTTCTAGGGCAGGGACAAAATGCTGCCAGTCTCTTTGCTAGAACATAACAAGAGTCACCTTTGCTCCAATTCCCAACAAGTTCCTCATTTCCATCTGAGACCACCTCAGCCTAGACTTTATTGTCCACATTGCTATCAGCATTTTGGGCAAAGCCATTCAACAAGTCTCAAGACTCTAGGAAGTTCCAAACTTTTCCACATTTTCCTATCTTCTGAGTCCTCCAAACTGTTCCAACCTCTGCCTGTTACCCAATTCCAAAGTCACTTCCACATTTTCAGATATCTTCAGCAGTGGCCCACTCTACTAGTACCAATTTACTGTATTAGTCCATTGTCACACTGCTGATAAAGACATACCCAAGACTGGGAAGAAAAAGAAGTTTAATGGACTCGTAGTTCCACGTGGCTGTTGAGGCCATGGCAGAAGCTGAAAGGCACTTCTTACATGGTGGTGGCAAGAGAGAATCAGAGAGCCAAGCAAAATGAGTTTCCCCTTATAAAACCACCAGATCTTGAGAGACTTACTCACTATCATGAGAACAGTATGGGAAAAACTGCCCCCATGATTCAATTATCTCCTACTGGGTCTTTCCCACAACACACGGGAATCATGGGAGCTACAATTCAAGATGAGATTTGGGTGTGGACATAGCCAAACCATGTCATCCTTTTTCAGTTAATTTTTGTATAAGGTGTAAGGAAGGGTCCAGTTTCAACTTTCTGCATATGGCCAGCCAGTTCTTCCAGCACCATTTATCAAATAGGGAATCTTTTCTCCATTGCTTGTTTTTGTCAGCTTTGTCAACACTTCTCAAAAGAATACATACATGAGATCAACAAACATGAAAAAAAGTTCAACATCACTTATCATTAAATGCAAATCAAAACCACAATGAGATACCATCACATGCCCATCATAATGGCAATTATTAGAAAGTCAAGAAACAGTAGATGCTGGTGAGGTTCTGAAGAAATAGGAATGCTTTTACACTGTTGGTGGGAATGTAAATTAGTTCAGCCATTGTGGAAGACAGTGTGACTATTCCTCAAACATTTAGAACCAAAAATATCATTTGACCCAGCAATCTCATTACTGGGTATATACCCAAAGACATATAAGTCATTTTATTATAAAGATACTCACATGCATATGTTCATTGCAGCACTACTCATAATAGCAAAGACATATAATTAACCCAAATGCCCACCAACGATAGATTAGATAAAGAAAATGTGGTACATATACACCATGGGATAGTATGCAGCCATAAAAAGGAATGAAATCATATCCTTCGTATGGCCATGTATAAAGCCGGAAGCCATTATCTTCAGCAAACTAATGCAGGAGCAGAAAATTAAACACCGCATGTTCTCACTTATAAGTGGGAGCTGAACAATGAGAACACATGGACACAGGATGGGGAACAACAAACACTGGGGCTTGTCAGGGGAGTGTGGGTGTAAGGGAGGCCATAAGGAAGAATAGCTAATGCATGCTGGGTGTAATACCTAGGTGATGGATTGACAGGTGCAGCAAACCACCATGGCATACCTTTACCTATGTAACAAACTTGCACATTCTGCACATGTACCCTGGAAATTAATAAAATAAAATTTTTTAAAAATTAGGTACTATAAGTACAGTTTTACTACATGGACCTATTGCAAAGTGGCGAAGTCTGGGCTTTTCGTGTAGCCATTATCTGAATAGTCTATATTGAGCCAATTAAGTAATTTTTCATTTCTCACCACCCTCCACCTGCCTCACTGTTCTGTCTCCAATGTCTACTACTCCACTTCCTATATCATGTGTATGCATTATTTAGCTCCCACTTATAACTGAGAACATGTGATATTTGACTTCCTGTTTCTGAGTTATTTTGTTTAAGACATGATTGTTTAAAACACGATTTTTTTATGGCTGAGTAGTATTCCATGGTGTATGTATATGTGTGTGTATGTGGGTGTGTGTGTGTTTGTGTGCATATTTTAATCCAGTCATCCATTGATGGACATTTAGGTTGATTTCATATATTTGCTATTGTGAATAGTGCTTCATGAAACCTATGAGTGCAGGTATATTTTGGTATAATGATGTATCTTCCTTTAGGTAGATACGCAGTAGTGGGATTGCTGCACCAAATGGTAGATCTATTTTTAGCTCTTTGAGAAAGCTACATACTGATTGCCATAAAGGTTATACTTACTTACGTTCCCACTAACAGTGTGTGTTCCCTTTTCTCTGCATCTTTGCCAACATCTGTTATTATTTGGCTTTTTATTAATAGCCATTTTTACTGGTGTAAAATGGTATCTCATGGTGGCTTTAATTCACATTTTTCTCATAATTAGTAATGTTGAACATTTTTGCATATGCTTTTTGGCCATTTATATGTCATTTTAAAAAATTATCTCTTCATATTACTTGACCACTTTTAATGGGGTTATTTGAGTTTTTCTTGTTATGACTGAGATGTTTGAGTTCCTTGTAAATTCCAGATATTAGCCCATTTGCCAGATACATACTTTGCAAATATTTTGTCCCATTCTGAAGATTCCCTGTTCACTCTATTGATTCTTTCCATGGCCGTGCAGAAGTTTTTTACTTAAGTCCCATTTGTATATTTTCGCTTTTGTTGCCTGTGCTTCTGAGGTCTTAGTCACGAATTTTTTGCCGAGGCCATTTTCCTGTGTTTTTTTGTTGATTTTCTGCCTCAATAATTTGCCTAGTGCTGTCAGTGGGATGTTGAAGTCCCCTACTATTATTGCATTGCTGCCTAGCTCTTTTCTTAAGTCAAGTAATATTCGTTTTATAAATCTGGGTGCCCCAGTGTTTGGTGCATATATATTTAGGATTGTTACATCTTTTTGTTGAATTGATTTCTTCATGATTATATAATGACATTCCTTGTCTTTTTAAACTGTTGTTTATTTAAAGTTTGCTTGATCAGATGTAAACATATCTACTCCTGTTTGCTTTTGTTTTCCATTTAAATTGAATATTTTTTCCACCCCATTAACTTAAGTCTCTAAGTGTCTTTATCAATAAGGTGTTTCTTGTAAGAAGTGTATGGTTGTATCCTTTTTTATATATATATCCATTTTGTCAGCCTATTTCTTTTAATTGGCATATTTAATTCATATACAGTTATGGTTATATACATAACCCATATACATGAGGTCTTATTCCTGTCATAATATTAATTGTTATATAGCTACTTTGTAGCCTCATTTTTGTAATCGTTTTATAAGACTTTTGAGTTTTATACTTTCAGATGTTTTTATTATGGCAAGTATTGACCAAATTTTGTATCCATGTTTATAACTTCCTCGAGCATTTCTTGTAAGTTTGGTCTAGTGGTGACAGATTTTCTCAGTGTTTGCTTGTCTGCAAAAGACTTTATTTCTTCTTCATTTATGAAGCTTATTCTGGCAGTATACACAAGCCAGGGTTTACAGATTTTTCCTTAAGCGCCTTGAAAATAAAATCCCAATCTCTTCTGGCTTGTAAGGCTTCCGCTGAGAAGTCCACTTTTAGTCTGATGGGGTTTCCTTTATAGGTTACTATATGCTTTTCTTTTGCTGATTTTAGGATTTTTTTCCTTCATATTGAATTTAGACTGTCTGATGACTATATGTCTTGGTGAGATTGTTCTTACAATATTTTTCTGGAGTTTTCTGAGTTTCTTGCATCGAGATACCTAGATCTCTTGCCGGACTAGGGAAGTTTTCCTTAATTATTTTCTCAAATAGTTTCCCAGATTTTGGGTTTTTTTCTTTGCCCCCAGGAATACTTATAATTTGTAAGTTGGGACATTTTACATAGTCCCGTACTTACCAAAAGCTTAGCTCACTTTTTAATTCTATTTTTTTTGTTTTTATCTGACTGGATAAATTAAAAAGTACTGTCTTCAAGCTCTGAGATTCTTTCTTCTGCTTAGTCTAGTCTATCACTGAAGATTTCATCTGTATTTTGTAATGCCTTCAATGAATTTTCCTTTTCAGAAGTTTCTTTTTTAAAAAAATCTATCTCTTTGGCAAATTTATCATTCATATTCTGGATTGATTTTCTGATTTATTTGTATTGGTTTTCAGCTTTCTCTTGATTCCTGTTGAGCTTCTTTAAAATCAATATTTTGAATTCTTTTTCTGAAATTTCATGTATTTCATTTTGGTTAGGAACTACTGCTAAAGAGTTAGTGCAATGCTTTGTGGTGGTTACCATATCACCCTGTTCTTTTATACTTCCAGAACTGTTCCATTGGTTCCTCATCATTTGAAAAGAAAAATATCACATCTTCTTATTTTTAAATTTACTTTTATTTGGACAGGACTTTTTTCCCCTTAAGATGTGAATATAACCTATTTTGAATAAGATCATTAGGCTTTGAGTCTGAGTGTTTTCAGTGGCAAAGACTCTATGAATTTTTTTCATTATAGGTAGCCTTAGTGTGATTTTCTCAAGTGCCAGTTGTCATAGCAATGTTCTAGGGGTGTGAGCAGGCTCACTGCCTCCTTTGGAGCTGGGGTAGCAGAGGTCTCCATAAGCTTATCTGCACTGGTGTCAATGGATTTTGTATTGGATTGTGCAGTTTAACCTACAGGCCAGTACGTGGCACTTGAAGGAGGTAAGAGCCAGTGGTGGTGGTGGTGGTGGTGGTAGCAGATGGGTTTTTGCTTTATATTTCCTTATCAGGAGAAGGCCTCTGGTGCCTCAGGCAGTGGGCTGGTCTGTGGAATACCCAGTGGCCTGGGCTTTATCCTCAGCACCATGAGGAGGGTGAAGTTGGGCAGAGCTGGACCAGGTGGGGCCACCCTCAGATATCCCAGTGGTGGATACAAGCACTAACCCTGACAGAGATAGTGGAGGAGTGATGTAGGCGCTCTATAATTTCCTTGGTTATAAACAGCCTTAGTGTGGTGACTTGCTCAAATGCCAGTTGTAGTATTAATGTACAAGGCAGGTGAGCAGGCTCAGGGCCTCCTAAGCAGCTGGGGTGGTGTGGGTGATGATGGTAGCAGAGGTTGCACAAAGCACATTTCCTTCCCGAGAACTGTGCAGTTATGTCAGCAGTTGTAATGGGCTGAGCAGGTTGACCTGCTGGCCAGCTGAAGGCACTGGCAGGTGACAGGCAGCTGGGATGGTGGTAGTAAGGTCTATGCTTGACCTTTACCAGCAAGGAGAAGTAGTCTAATGTCCCAGGGAACGTGCTAGACTGTGGAACTCCCAGGGGTTCTGATCCCATGCTTTGCCTATGACGTGGGTAATGGGGTAAAATTTTGATGGGGCTGCATCAGGCATGCCCTTACTCAGGCTCCCCAATAGCAGGTGCAAGTGCTAGCCCTGATGGGTGATAAAAAGCAGTTCTCAGGACACTGGGGCAATATTAAAAGGAGTGGAGAAACCTCTGTCATTCCAAAGAGCCAGCATGGGAAATGAGGAGTGGCTTGGGCTCCAAAATTTAGCAGGTGGCAGTGAGACCTGCCTTGCTTCCTGGGTCACCATCCTGCAGAGCTCCCTCCTGAAGCCTACTACTGGCAACAAGCTGAAACAAATAGCTAAGTTACAAGCAGAACATCTCAGATTGCAAAACTGTCCCAGGCTGAAGACTTTCCTGGCTGGGACAAAAACTGGGGCTCCCACATGGTACCCTTCCTAGTCTGGTCTTGCAAAGGGGAGGTCACCCACCTCCTGCATGCACACTGTAATCCCATACCACTCTCTCTTCTCAGTTCTGGCGATGGGGACTCCTCTCCTCTTTGAGACTAGATCACAAATCTCAGTCTGGAGACTTGCCCAGCTAGTGACTGCTGCCCATGTGGCTTACAGATTTCAGTAGAGACTCCTATAGTTAGGATATTTATTGGCCACCTTCTATTGGAGCCAGCGTCTGGAATGCATGCAACACAACTTCCTGCTGTTACCCCTTCTCAAGGTCTCCCCACTGCTCCCAACATCAGATCCAGCGATTGGTAGGGTCAAGGAGCTCCCGCTTGGCCTAGATTACCTACCTCCCCAGTGGGAATGTGTATGGTGGAGACCCTTTCTCCCCGTCTCATGCACTGGGGACTCACTCTCAATTTTCGACTCAACCCACAGCCCAGGCTGCTGCCACCAAACTCATCAAAGTATCTGGAGTTTCTTTTGCTTTTATGTTAATCACCTGTGTTCCTTCTTAGATAAAAGTTTACAGTGTGAATCTCTACACACTATTTTGCTACTTCCTCGTGAGTGAGGCATGCCAGCAAAGCCCCTAATTTGCCCTCTTTAAAAAAAAATACCTCTGTCTTCTGAGGTTTTTTTGAGAAATTTATTAGTTATCTCATTGAGAATTCCTTTTATGTGTCAAGTTGCTTTACTCTTCTTGCTTACAATATTGTCTCTTTATCTCTGACTTTTAAGAGTTTATAATGTGTCTTGATACGGTTTTTCAGCTATTTTTTTTCAAATATTCTTCCTGCTCTTTTCTCTCTTTTTCTTCTGAGATTTTTGAAATGCATATGTTTGTCCACTGGATGTTAGCCCGTAAGTCCCTCAGGCTCTATTCATTTTTCTTTATTCTTTTTGCTTCTCAGACACAATAATTTTAAATGACCTATCTTTAAGTTCACTTATTCTTACTTCTGTTTCTTGAGTCTCCCATTGAATCCCTCTACTGAATTTTCAAATTGTCATTTTATTTTCAGCTCAAGAATTTTTATGTTTCTTTATTATAATTTTTTTTTTTACTTATTTACATTATTTCTGTTTTTATCTTGGCTTTAGCATAAGACAGCTATGTTATTGTCTTGTAAGTCAGATCTTTATATTTCTACAGGAAGAGTATCTGGAGATTTAATTCGTTATTTTAAAATTGACTTTGTTTTTATTTTTTTCTGTTTCTTTATATGCCTTTTGATCTTTTGCTGAAAACTGGGTTTTTGAAAAAACAGGCACCTTCCCTGTCTTTGAAGACTGGCTTCATCCATTAGACCATCACGCATTAGCAGGTCATGTTCTGTGCCTGGGATCACCTCAGCATAAAGGCCTGATGTATTCTTGGGCATTTCTAGGGATGTGTGCTTTCTGGATGTGTGAGTGTGTGTGTGTGTGTGTGTGTGTGTGTGTGTGTGTGTGCGCGCGCGCGCATTTGATTCCCCAAATACATGGCCCAAATTCACGGCCCAAATCATGTTTCCTTTTAGAAAAACCCAAAGAATACAGTAGACTTAAACTGTGTTTAAACAACACTGCAGGACATTTTTTTAAAAAGGACAGATTCCATAAAAATTTTAAATTGCCTAGATGATTTATTGATGCCTTCTGTAGACCGCAAAAAGTCGTAGACAGCACACAACTCATAAAAGTTAGGGTACAAGCCTGACTACCAGAGAATGTACACATATATTTTAAGAATCCATAATTGTATTCAACAAAGGTTAAGTGCAGTTTTTATTTTAAGTAATGATACCTAGGTATTGAATTCTATTCTTATGCCTGTAAAAGTATTTACGGTTCTACACCTAAAAGCCATGTAACTATAACTTCTTTATAAAACTCTTGATAGTTGGCAAGACTAAATCATATATAACATAAACATATAGTATCTGGAATTATTATATTTGGGAAAAAAGTCTTGATCAAAAGTGCTAACGAATTTGTATAAAAATAATTATGGTATCTTGAGATTTCATTGACACTTCAAACTACATTGGAGTCGGGCACGGTGCCTCACACCTGTAATCCTAACACTCTGGGAGGCTGAAGTGGGTGGATCACTTGAGGCCAGGAGATTGAGACCAGCCTGGCCAACATGAAGAAACCCTATCTCTTAAAAAAACACAAAAATTAGTTGGGCATGGACGCGCATGCCTGTAATCCCAGATACTGGGGAGGCTGAGGCATGAGAATCATTTGAGCCTGGGAGGCAGAGGTTATGGCGAGCTGAGATCACTGCACAACTGCACTCCAGCCTGGGCAACAGAATGAGACTCTGTCTTTAAAAAATAAACCAACAAACAAAAAACTGCATTGGAGTGCTAAACTCATGGGAGGGAGAAGTCAAGGAGAAAGATCGATATGGAAAACCCATGTTGTTTTTTACAGAAATATTAAAAGTTGCCTGAAGGATTTTATCCAAAATAACACAGAACTGTACAAAGATAACTAGTAAATAAGAAGCTGTGAAGGTTTGTTGCTATGAAAACCGCATCTGACTTCACAAAAATTGTATCTGTCAAGAAGTAAATCATGTAAATATATAATCAGCGATACAAATAATTCTCTATCTCATAATGGCAATTTTCTTGTAATAAATCCTAGCAAGACTGTTTTCATTTATTATAGTCTGTGCTTTCTTGTTTCTATTGCAGTTTGGAAGCTTTTTGTTGAGGCTTAGTGGTAAAACTGGTGTTGCATTAACTTGGCTTCCTGTATCTAAATGTATGAAACTATGTAAGTTGATTTTATCACAAAAAAGTATACCTCTCATAACAAAAAAATGTGGAATGTATGACTATTTTAATTAATCATTTTTCTTCCCATTATTATAATGCCAGCACTTTCTTAGCTTTACTCTGTGAACCCTTGAAATTGTGGAAGTCTGTGTTAAAACTCGAAAAAAAAAACAAATTGGGCTGCATATTTTAGCACCATAGAATGTTCACAGTAGAACTAGCCTTATTATGGTTTAAAATGTCTATATCAATTTAAATAAACCACTAAAAATATAAATTTAATTTATATTATCTGATATAATCTGTGGCACAGACTACACAATTACATACTTACATGCATATCCTATAAGTAAATGTTCAACCTCATTTTCTGACATAATTACACTCCCAAATTTACTGATTTTTAAAATTCTCATACTCTTTTTTAAAAAGAGAAAAATAAGAACTTTACACATACTAAACAAATGCGTAGTATAGTAGTTAAACGCATCAGATTAGATGTCAGACAGATCTCGGTTCAAACTTTAAATCTACTATTTATTAATTATGTGACCTTGTCCCAGTTACTTTACATCTCTAAACATCAGTTTCCTCATATGTAAAATGGGAATAATAATAGTATCAACCACAAGGGTACAAGATAAAATGTGATAAGGCACTTACCACATTGCTTGCCATATGTTAATTATTCAATAGGAGTCAGTTGCAAGTATGGCAGTTTTATTTTAGTATTATTGCTATAATCCAGTATTATTTTTATTACTAACATTATCACCCTATTATTATGCTATTATTGTCATTTTCCTTGAAAAGGCATTGAGAAAATGACTAGTGCTAAAATATAATTTTCAAAAACTTAAAATCATGGCTTTCATGCAAATATAAAATGACACATTTTATGTATGTAACAAAATATCACACGTACCCCATAAATGTGTACAAATATATATCAATTAAAAAATTTAAAAATATAAAATGAACATGTGTTAAACATTTCATGTGATTCATAGATAAAGAAAACAATTATAAGATGTTAAAACAGGCCGGGCGCGGTGGCTCAAGCCTGTAATCCCAGCACTTTGGGAGGCCGAGGCGGGCGGATCACAAGGTCAGGAGATCCAGACCACAGTGAAACCCCGTCTCTACTAAAAATACAAAAAATTAGCCGGGCGCGGTGGCGGGCGCCTGTAGTCCCAGCTACTCAGGAGGCTGAGGCAGGAGAATGGCGGGAACCCGGGAGGCGGAGCTTGCAGTGAGCCGAGATCGCGCCACTGCACTCCAGCCTGGGCAACAGCGTGAGACTCCGTCTCAAAAAAAAAAAAAAAAAAAGATGTTAAAACAAGTTCAAAAGGTACTTAGAATAAAAGGTACTTAGACAACTTTGAATACTGAAATAATTTCTCAATAGATGCAAAACTAGTTGAAATTATATAATATAACAATAAAAGATAATCTTTGGGAGTCATTATTTCTACATTGTGGAAATCAATTCTATTGCTATCAGGCAAAATGAATTTGTATTGTTATAGAAAAAAATCACAAGGAAACTCAGTTTTTTACAACTTCCACACACAGAGTTATAAAATAGGCTTGTCAGTAGAAAGTAACTTAAAGGGGCTGGGTGCGGTGGCTCACGCCTGTAATACCAGCACTTTGGGCGGCGGAGGTGAGTGGATCATAAGGTCAGGAGATCAAGACCGTCCTGGCTAACACGGTGAAACCCCGTCCCCACTAACACACCGGGGCCTATCATGGGGTGGGGGGAGGGGGGAGGGATTGCATTGGGAGTTATACCTGATGTAAATGACGAGTTGATGGGTGCAGCACAGCAACATGGCACAAGTATACATATGTAACAAACCTGCACGTTATGCACATGTACCCTACAACTTAAAGTATAATAATAATAAATAAATTAAAAAATAATAATAAAAAAATAAAAAAAATAAAAAATAAATTTTAAAAAATTAGCCAGGCGTGGTAGCGGGAGCCTGTAGTCCCAGCTACTCGGGAGGCTGAGGCAGGAGAATGGCGTGAACCCGGGAGGCGGAGCTTGCAGTGAGCCCAGATCGCGCTCCACTGCACTCCAGCCTGGGGAACAGAGCGAGACGCTGTCTCAAAAAAAACAAAAAAAAAAAAAAAAAAAAACGCACTTAAACACTTAAAGGTCCACACAACCTCTATGGAATCAGATAATCCTCATTTCCATGCGTTGAAGAATTTTTCTGATGCTATTTTTTTTTTTTCTGCTAAAACACTTTTGGCATACCCAATTGCTTATGATAATAATTTAAAGTTTTCTAAAACCATCACATTGGTTGGGTTAGGGATCACTATTGCTATAATGTTAATGAGAAAATTGAGGCACATAAATCAAGCAAATGATTCCTAGTTACTCTAAGTGGGAAAATAAGACCATGACTCATTCTCTTGACTTCCGGCTCAATTTCATTTCCATTAGAATATATATACTTACATTCAAAGTAAGGGGAGACAGAAAAGCAAAAGACAAACAAGGAAGAGAAGTAATGCTATTTTAATTTGAATATGCGGTGACTACTTTTGTCTTTAATAACTGTTCCTGTGTGTCTTTACAGATGATACACATCTTTACAGATGATAACCATATTATCAATTAATTTTTCTTCAGAAACTTCAACATTCCCCAAACTCCTCTTCTTAATTAAGCAATATCCAGATAATAATAATGTTAACCAGATTTTGAGCATTAGTTACCATGCCCATGCAGAAAAGTCTTGGGTCTTTGGATGCAAATTTCTGAGCAAATCCTTCTATGAGTTTCGGTTCATGATTCATCTGTGTGTGTACCCTGACTGTCAGCTGAGTGAAGCATCAATTAACAATAGCTATTGTTTTGAAGATTTGGCTTAGCCAGAGCATGCAGCTATGGATTTTCTGGTTCTGACTTTTACCATAACATCTGAATTTAAAGTGATATGCTACATGACACTCGATGATATAGAATTTAAGTTGTCTGAGTTATTGCTGATTTCAGATACTATTTTTAAAATTCTAGATGTGAGACCGATTTCAGATGGAAGCTGAAATCAGATGGTTTAGAATATCATTAAAGATATACAAACAGTGGTTAGAGGGGGTAATACAAATATATCAGTGGAAAGTGATAAATGAAAATCTCCTTTGTAAAATAAATATATTTCATTAGACTTTTACAAATAGGCCAATGTAAAGTCAGGGAGCAATTTTGTGTATAATTATATGAGTTTTCTTCATTGTTCAATTTTTAGATTTTAGTGTTATGTATTTTTAAAAATAAGCTTCAAAGGTTAGGAAAGAATTTCTAGAAAATATGTTAATTAATATTACTTACTGTATTATTTTTCATTTTGCTTACTAAAGAGGTTTGGGGATAAGGAGTTAACTTCAGATTAAAATAGAAAACAATAAACCTTAACTCCACTGAAGATAAATAAGAACTCTCAGCAGGGAAAAACACAGGATAAGTCTATAACCATTCTATCTGCAAATAGTATTAAAACCAAAGTAGTACATTTCATACAGCAAAAATAGAAAGGCAGTTATATTCAGGTTTACTTTAAAATGAGTTCTCATATAAAAGAGGCATCTTATGTATAACTTTGACAAATAAATAATAAAAGAAAAACAAAAGCTCTTCAATCAGACTACTAAATGAGAGGAGACATTTTTTATATCATGCCAGGATCACAATATGTGAAATTTCCTCAAAGTTTATCTGAGTACTTATTAATGAAGTGCATGGTATCTTGGAAAGGGAAACTTGTTCAATATGCTTTGAGAGACACCTAGTGGCTGAAGGTAATTTTGCCATGTACATAGCCTTAATATTATCCAATCTATACTTAATATTTGTATAAAGTGTTTTTAATCCTGTGTTTCAGATAGGTATACATTTTGAGAATGTCTATTATTTTCAATTGTAACTCTATTGGACTTTTCCTCCCAATTGTCTTTCTAAATCCTTTAAGGTATGATCCAAAAAGTGACTCATGGTCAACTGTGGCACCTCTGAGTGTTCCTCGAGATGCTGTTGCTGTGTGCCCGCTTGGAGACAAACTCTATGTGGTTGGAGGATATGATGGACATACTTATTTGAACACAGTTGAGTCATATGATGCACAGAGAAATGAATGGAAAGAGGTATTCAACTTAAAATATTCAAATTACTATATTTCAGGTTTTAAAAAGAATATATTAAAATATATTTTCAGAATTAATTGTATTCTCTTCTCTAGGCCCTTACAAGATCTTTTAGTGAAATTTATAGTCTGTGCTCTATTTATATCTTAGAGAATTACTAGTTGATCTAGTTGATATGATATGACATGATAGTTGATAGCAGGAGCCATCAGTACTTACATAAAAGAAGACAGACCATTCTCTTGACTTCATGAAAGCATTCCCTTTAAATAAAATAAGCGAATCCAATCAAATACTTCAGTAATAAATAAATAAAATAAAGGATTTTACCATGGCCAACGTTTTATGTATATGTTGTGACCTGAGAACCAAAGGGCAACATCCTCTTCCACAAATATCTGCCTTTATTATTGGCTGGCACCCAGGAGAAAAGCCTTCAATCTTTGCCATATAGAAACTGTGTAGACTGCAATACTCCTAAATTCTCCAGTCAGTCAATAATTTAGTAAACAATAAGGGACCAGAATTAAAACCTCTCAAAAGTGCTGGGCGTCTATTAGAAATAATTTCAAGGAGAATGCAAAAGATAGCATTGAAATGGCATCTTTGAGATGTTAAAGGTAAATTTGACCCTTTTGACTACTTTGCCAGTGATAGCACTAGATTTATTCTAAAATATTTAATAATACTTTGTCAATTAAATGATGAGTTAACAAAAAACATAAAGTATGATTAACTCTTTACCATCTCCACAAACAGGTAAACCTTGTATTTGGTATCTAACTTCATCTTCCCTTCTGCTGACTTCATGCTACTCTGTATTCTACAGGGTACAGCTGGCTATTGCTCTAAGTAAATTGGTGTTAATGTAATGACAGCTGATAATGAGATTTTAATCTCTCTCCTCCAATAATCTGACTCATTAAGACTCAAAAACCCTCAAATGCTACAATGTAGGGTAGCTCCTATTTTATCAATGCTTAGGACCACCCAGAAATAGAAGGAAAAAAAAATAGCATGCAAGGTGTTAGGTCAAATATAATAATCAAGATGCTTGACCAGCTTGTGGGATTTACTTTTCTGAAGATTGTAGGCAAGTAGCTAAGAGTCCTAGATTATATTTCTGGCTGTGTCACTGTTTCATTGTGTGATCTTGAAAAGAGTGAAAGAGAACTAACAGATGGTGGAATTATAACTACTAAGTGCAAATCGTTATTCATTATTTCAACCATCACAACACAAAAACCTTGACGTGTTAGTATAATTAGCTGTAATTTTTCAAGTGAGAATATTATCGGAGAGATGAAATTTACTTAAGATCACCTGATCCTCAATCTCAGGTTTTTACCATTCTGAAGGCTGTGTTTTTTCCACCACACTACACTGTTATCTGGGCTGCAGATTATCTCATCTTTAGACAAGGTGATGTTAGACCAAAATAAGTAAGGACTTCTTCAACCATATTGAATATAATATTTTATATTATGCTAAAATCAGAGTTCCAACAGTGTTTTGTTTCTTGTTTTGTGTTTTAGGAAGTTCCTGTTAACATTGGAAGAGCTGGTGCATGTGTTGTAGTGGTGAAGCTACCTTAAAGCTATCTATTTTTATCAAATGGAATGAAACTGGATAATTTCAAGAAACTGAGTAGGACAAAGGGAGAAAGAAATACATGTTCTTTTTCCTACAATTAATGATCAGACTGGAAAATTGTTGTATTGTTTTAATTTGTAGTTATAATTGCTTTCATTTGTGAAGCCAAAACTTTTTAAACGTGAATTACATATGAATTATTAAGCATATGTGTTATCGCAGCTGATAATATAAAAGGAAACCCCGTAGTCTAGATACAGCCCCATTACTACAAAATGCTAAAATATTTAATGAAAACTGGTGATGATGATGTCCACAGTGTGCAGGTTATAAAAGCATTAATACATTTCAAGGTAAGAGCCTTAGAAGTTAAAAACATTTTCAGTTTTTTTTTTTTTAAACATACTCTTATTATCTGGAACATAGAAATATAAAAGGTAACATCTGAAGCTTAAAATAGAAAATCTGATTTTTAGTAAGCCATTATTCTCCTATTCAGATAATATCCCAAAGAGCTAAACAATTCCTCACGTTTACCAAGAGGAAAGCTTTTACTGTGTTGAAGCTAAAAAAAAAAAAAAGAAAAAGAAAAAACAGCTCTTTGACAAAATTTGTTATGTTGATCGCGGTATGTCAAAATTTTTACAGATTTGCTCATCTGCCAGAGCACACATATAAATTTGGTATTTCTTAACATATTTTCTCATTAGATTTGTTACCAGTAGAATATTATTGTAATTTCATATACACAGCCTATACAATGAAATAATGAATATTTATCATATTGATACAAACTGTGACCTCAGCTACAGAGTGTCAGGGCTTCACTTGTATAGAATGTAATGTTCTCCTCAAGCATTCATGTTAACTCTATGAACACATATCGTTAAGTTAAACAAGTTTTCAAAAACAAAACGATTTTTAAAGTACATTAAAATTGAGGACATTATTCAGTGTTAACACATGGGAAAACCAAAATAATCAATAAGCTTGGTCAAATACGATAGTTATCTTTTTTGTACCAGTACATGCTTTTCTGTTACTGTTATATTATCCAGTAGAAAATGTTAGGATATGTGTGCTATACAAAAAAAAAAAAAAAGACTTTTTAAGTTTTAAAATAACAAAAATGGCTAGTTGAATAGTATTTTATGTGTAATGCTTCCATTTCTTCCATTTAATTATACAACTAAGATGAAATATTGAAAAACCCGTGATGAAAGTAACTTTTCAAGTAAATGCACAATTTTAGAATTTCTACAATAAGTTCTTTTAAACAGACTTTTTATTGTGGATTGTGAAATCAAAATCTGGAGAAATGCTTACAAAATATACTACTAGCTTTTAAGTTTTAAGAAAGAACAATGTAAGTTGTACAAAGGTATTTGTACTTTGACAAATTGAATTTAAATAAACTTTATTTCCTCTCCTTATGGTGTGGCTTTAGAATATATCAAGTACAACCTGAATGGATTTTTTGATTTTACATTTCCTATATCACTAAAATACTTAAACACAAAATAAAATTCCATTTATTTATTTCTTCTTACACCTGCCGTTGTCTCTAATTCTAAATAGAGAGCTATAGAGCTATAGATTTCTGCAGTTCTAGAGGTGAAGATAGAGACACGGAGAGGCTGTGAAACACACATACAGCCCTGTTAGGTCTTTTGAATTCACACCTTATTGAAATCAGTGTAGAAGTAGAGTTACCTAAACCTTTATCGCCAATGCACAGCTTGGCCTGTTAAGTTAAATGGGGGTGTCAACCAGTGGAAAAGATCAAAGGACCTTTTGCAGCCTAGCTTGCCAATCCTCTAGTAACAACTAGGTGTTACCAAGAGGCAGACTGTGTCTAGAGTCATTCATGGAGAAGAGGAAAGTAAAAGTTGAATACTCTCTTCTCAATGGCATAGCTGGACTTGACTGTACTGACTCGTAGAAGAGACATGTATGTTTCCCAGGGCTACCACTTCATAGCTGCATTTAAAAATGGTGTTCAGGCCACTATGGCTGCTATGGTTTGAATATTTTTTTCCCTCGAAAACTCATGCTGAAACTTAATTCCTAATGTAGCAGTATTGAGAGGTAGGGCCCTTAAGAGGTGATTGGGCCATGAGGCCTGTGCCCTCCTGAATGGATTAATCCATTCATGGATTAATGGATTATCTTAAGAGTGGGGGACTGGTGACTTTGTATGAAAAGGAAGGAAGAGTGACCTAAGCTAGCATGCTCAGAGTGCATATGCCCCCAAGTCATGTGATGCTATGTGTTACCTTGGGACTTACCTGACAGCTCTTACCAACAGGAAGGCCATCCCATATATGGCCCCTCAACCTCAGATTTCTCAGCCTGCCTAACTGTAAGAAATTAATTATTTTTATTTGTAAATTATCCAGGTTCTGTTTTAAGCCTCAGAAAATGAACTAAGACAATGCCCTAGATGAGCTGCCAAAATCTGAGCAGATGTGAGCCATCAGAATAGAGACCTGCAGAGGCCCAGGGCACTGAAACATAACTGTGCTTGTCTCAGTCAAACTTGGTTGGGAAAAGGAGGAGTGAGAGTGGGCCCTTGTTGCCATGCTTTAGCAGAGATAACCTATCAGGGCTAGTTTAAACAAATACATATAGGAAAGGGAGTTATTTATATATTCTTTCAAGAGTATAAGGGCTCACACATTTACTATACTCAGATCTGAAAGACAATGTTGCTGCTTCTTGATTTTTTTTCTATAATCACTATGGCCATGTTCAGGATTCCCTACTCTGCAACTCTCAGCATGCATCATGATGATTCTCTAACACTGTCTGCTACTTTCCTGTATTTCCACAGGGCATGCAAGAACTTCCACAAAACTTCTATACCACACAGAAGCTGAAGGAAACTCTGGGGCACTAAATGCAGATCCTTTCTCTGCACAACAATGCCACTTATCTGTCTGACTCAGGTGTGGCTGTTGTCCTTTTTTGATATGGAGGGAACACTGAAAGACAGTTTCCTTTTGGAGTTCCAAATGCAATATAGAAAAAAAACCTCTGCGACTCTGGATTTTATTTGAAGTTCTCTGACAAGACTCCTACCTTGAGATCTTAGTCTAGGTAAAGGGAAAAAAAAAAAAAAAAAAAAAAAAAGGCCATGAAACACATATGTCCTAAACTGTCATCATTCTATGTCTACTTTCTCCCAATCACATGACCTCAGGTAGAAGGGACAGATTTTTCAGTTGCTATTTCTCTTCGTAATGAACTTTCTTTACATCCTGTCCACATTGCTAGAGACACTAAGTCCCAACCTAAATGATGGAAGGAGCGTCTCCCCTCTCTTGTCTATGGAAGATATCACATGAACTACCTAATTTGCAAGCATGGATCTCCATATTTCAAAGGAGAGTTTTTAAAATGCTTTTAAAATTTCAAATGTCTCACCATGATGAATTATGTGTAAGGTGATAATATGTTTAATTAGCTTGATTTAATCATCACACACTGTATACATATACCAAAATATATTGTACCCCATAATATATATAATTATGATTTATGAATTACAGTAATATTAATAAAAGTGTTAAAGCTCTTTCTCTCTTGACAATGCTTGTTTTTCAGGATTATGGCCTGCTACAGACTAGGAAAAAGTCCTGCTCATGTTGCTAAATGTTTAATATTGACACTCACTTTTGTTTTCTGTCATAATCCTAATCCCTTCCCTTCACACACACACAGAAACACACACACACACCTACACACACACAGAGCACATGTAAACAATGAGGGAAATGGGTACATATAGCTAAATATGGGGAAGGTTATAAATGGATAAATATTAAAAAATAAAAGCACATTAGTATTTTTCAGATATTAGCCCCTTGACATAAACATCTATTAAAGATCTACTGTGTTTAGGACCCTAGTGGTATACACTAATTAAAACTAAGTTTATGAAATTTGTACAAAATCCAAGTCTATAAAATTTGGATTATATTTTAAGTGATGGAGAATCAGAATTAAATGGCCTCACCTATACAAAAGCTACCTGAGTTTGCCAAATTTACATTTCATCTAAGGCCATGGAGACCTTCATTTAAATAGCCCTGTTTCATATGTTAAATTCAGTTTATAGCTGTGTGGTTAAAAAAGCCTAACTTGACAAGAGCTAATTATATCTTACCAGAATGGGAACACATGAATTCTGGCCATCAAATCACAACTAGTCTTATTTTAAAATAAACTAGAAAGATAATATCATATGGAGATCTTTGAAAGCCGTATCTTCACAAATCCACTTATACTTGTTTCAGTTTTGCCAAGTCTGCATAATGAGATGAGGCTGAAAAGCCAGTCAGGCTGAGAAAGTTCATATGAATTCATAGAACCATCCTGGCTAATCCAATGCATAGCAACTTGCCCAATTGAGAGAAGGTCTGAGTCAGTAGATACAGACAATTCTCCTCCTCTAAACTATAATCTCTCGCATGAGTTTTAGTTTTACTCATTATAGTATCCTCAGTGTCTGTCCAGATTCTAATACAAAATTGATATTCAGTAAATAATTGTGGAAAAAATGAATGAATAGATTTTTGATGGCATCAAAGACTGGGTATTTTATGAGAATGGGATTCAAATAACAGCACTGGAAACATGGCCAAATAAGTAAAGGCAGAGGTCTGTCTCTCTGATACTATCCACAAATATATACACACATGAAAAACACAGAGAGATGAGATAAAATAACATGAAATTTAGGTACATAGCTACGCTCCATAGAAATAAAGGCAAATCTCCAGATGCTAGGAATCAGAGAGAACTTAACAAAACAATAATAAACTCAGATGGCAATAGAGATCATCTTGGAGTTAATGAACTTAGTTATATCCACTAAGGGCAAAGATTTTAACACCCATGTGTAGACAAGAATCATTAAGACATGGTCTTGAGACTTCTCCTAGGTGAAGAGAGCCAGGAACATCCGGAAATGGACACTTTAAGTACTTAAAAATTCACTGGGGAGGGAAAGTAGCAGATGAGGCACAAATAAGAAGATAATAAACTGGAGGGAAGGTCTGAGTACACTACACAGAGTACAGCACAAAACGTTTAATTATGGGAAATATATATTAAAAAAAAGAGGAGTAGAAGATAGAATGAGATGATCACATTTGAGATTCTTCACATTTAAAAGTACATTGGTCTTGCAAAACTGACTGAAGTTTATATGGGAAAGCAAAACACCCAAAATAGTCAACACAAAATTAAAGAACAAAATTGGAGGACTGGCACAACCCAACTACAACTTACTATAAAGCTACAGTAATCAAGAGAGTGTGAAACTGGCAAAATAATAGACAAATAGATCAATAGCACAGAATGGACATCTTAGAAATAGACCCACATAACTGTAGTCAACTGATCTTTGACCAAGGACCAAAGGCAACACAATGGAAAAAAGATGGGCTTTTCAACAAATGGTGCTGAAAAACGAGACATCCATATTTAAAAAATGAATCTAGACAGACATTTCACTCTTCATGAAAATTAACTTAAATTTGATCACAGATCTAAATGTAAAATGTAAACCTAAAATCTCCTAAAAGATAACATAGGAAAAACTTTAGATCACCTTGGGTTTGGTAATAACTTTTTAGATACAACATTAAAGACACAGTCTATGAAAGAAAGACTTGATAAGCTGAGCTTCATTAAACTCAAAAACTTTGCTGTGTAAAATACACTGTCAAGAGAATGAAAGGAGAAGCCACAGACTGGGAACAAGTATTTGCAAAAGGCATGTCTGATAAAGGACAGTTATCCAAAATACACATAGAAATCAACAATAATAAAACAATCTGAACAGACACTGTCTTAGCTTGGGTTTCCGTACCAAAAATATCATGGACAAGTTGGTTTATAAGCAACAACAATTTATTTTGTGTTTTAGACTGCCAATTTCTCTTTGTATCTTCACACAGTGAAGAGCAGAAAGAAGGACGTTCTTTCAGGATTCTTAGAAATGTATTAATCCCATTCATGATGGTTCTGCTCTCATTTAATCCTAATTACCCTCCAAAGGCCTCACCTTCCAATATCCAGTTGGGGGTGGGAACAGTTTCAACATAGGAATTTGGGGGGGCACAAACATTTGATCCATAAAATTCAGCTCCTTAATCCCCCCAAATCATGTCCTTCTCATATGCAAAATACATTCATCCATTCCAATAGTCCCAAAACTCTTAACTCTTTCCAGAATCAACTCAAAGGCCTAAATTCCCATGTTTCATCTAAATATCTAAATCAGATATGGGTGAGACTCAAGGTATGACTTATTTTACAGCAAATTTGCCTTCAGCTGTGAACCTATGAAACCAAACGTTAATTTGCTTATAAAAATATAACAATGGGACAGGCATAGGAGAGAGTCCCATTCTGCAATGGAGAAGTAGGAAAGAAAAACAGGAGTGACAAGTCATAGGTCCAAACTATAAGGGAAACTCCATAAGATTTTAAGGCTCAGGAATAAACCTCTTTGGCTAGATGCTCTGCCCTCCAGGCCCAACAGGGTTGGAGGTACCAACATCAGTACATACTGGGGCAGAGGTCTAACCTTCTGGATCCACTGGAGCAAGGGTTCCCAACTTTTAGACCCTCTCGAGTGATGGTCCTGTTCCCACAGCTTTGCTTGGCAAGGGTTCAGTTTCTAAGGCCCAATGTTTTATGATACTATTTATCTTAATGTTCAGAATAGGAAAATCTACAGAGACTTAAAGTAGATTAATGGTTTGCTAGGGCTGGAGATGAGCGCTGGCAGGAAATAGGAAATGAGTGACTGTTTAGGTTTATGGGGTTTCTTTTCATGGTAATGAAAATGTTCTAAACTAAGATTGTGGTTATGGTTACACAACTCTATGAATATAATTTTCAAAACATGGATTCTAAAATTTCAGTGGATGAATATTATGCTGTATGAATTTATATTTAAATAAAAATATGAAAAAGTAAAAACCATACCATGTCTCACATTGCAGCCCCAAGGATACTTTTTCTTTTCTTTCTTTCTTTCTTTCTTTTTTTTGTTTTGTTTTGTTTGGAACAGGATCTCACCCTGTCACCCAGGCTGGAGTGCAATGGTTCACTGCAGACTCGACTTCCCAGGTTCAAGAAATCCTTCTGCCTCTGTCTCCCAAGCAGCTGGAACTATAGGCATGGCATCACCATGCCCAGGTAATTGTTTTATTTTTATCTTTTGTGGAGATGGGGTCCCACATCTAGACCAGTCCCAGGCTGGTCTAGAACTCTTGGGTTCTGGTAATCCTCCTGCCTTAGCCTCCCAAAGTACTGGGATTACAGGCATGAGTCACTGTGTCTGACCCAGATGTTCCTTTTCTAATTTTTCTGGGAGTCTTAGGCCAAATCCTTAAACGGTAACTTTTTTTTTTTTTTTCTCATTAGTCTGACTTGTTAACTCAGACATCTGTGCCAAACACGCTCCAATTTTATTAGAAGGAAGATACTTTTTTTTTTTTTTTGCTTTTGCTTGTATAATAGTGTAATGAATTGACATATTATCTGGGGTCTTCTTTATTTCTCTGAATTTATTCTTATCCTGTAACCGTCTCTAATCTGGTCCATTATAGCCCTACTCAGGAGTTGTAAGACTAAAATCTTACATCATAAACTCAAAGATCATTAATTATGGCATAAGAAAAAAATATTTAACAGGAGGGTGTGTTAAGTTAGAAGATTTTTCCTGGTTCCCCACTAAGACTGGATAAAGATACCATGGGCTTGGAGGGAAAGAGTCTTGGGGAGAAAGTTGGTAATAAAGCAAGAAAGACATGAGCAGATGTTGAGTGTGTGGAGACGTTTGCCATGTACTCACTTTCTTCAACTCACTCCTAGGAGCAAATAGAAGCCCCAGATAGGGCTAAGGATCCCAGAACAGGGAATATGTATACCACCTTCTTTTCAAAGATGATGCCTGCAAAGACAGCAAGCTTCAATATCATGAAGTAGTTGTAAATCAGAAATAACTATTTAGTATGTCTAGCTGTAAAAGGACTGAAGATAACCTGTGTCTCCCATGACCATAAATGGGGTACATAAGTGTTCACGAGTTCATGGATTACTAAAAGAGGCATGGAAACTACCAATGGACCTGCAGGGTGGTCTTGTGGTGGTAATAATTATGTGGATAATACAGAGGATATGGAAGGAAACATAAAGTTGGCAAGCAGATGAGGAGGCCTTTACATTTCCGTAGATGTCATGACAGAAACAGAGCACACTGAATAACAAGATATAATAGGTTGTCTGTTAAAACAGATAAGACAATATGATTCCACTTTTGTGAACTTATAAGACTCACCATATGTGTATGTAAAAGTAGAAAACAATTGACTTGAAGGATGCACATTACCCTTATGGTAGTGGTTGGCTCTTTTGCAAAAGAAACACTTAAAAAAGTATGGCAAAATGTTAACACATAAATACTGGTGTAAGTTTTTAATACCTAGTAGTCTACTTTTTGGAGCATAAGTTGGACAAAACCTATAAATCTTAACAGAAAAAATAACTAATTTTTTGTCATGAATTGAAAAATCACAAATAAGTAATTGCATGTGTGTAGTGGGTACAAGTCTTATTCCATAAAGTCACATTATGTTTCTTTATTTTCTAAAAGAATATTTTATTATTTTTTAATTTTTTTTCTAAAATAAATTCTATTTTTTCTAAAATTTATTATTTTCTAAAAGAATTATTTCTACTCTGAGTAAATAAAATTATACTCTCAAGTTTCTGGTTTCCCTATATACAACCCTTAACCATCCCCTCTGAGGTTTAGCCACCTCTGTCATTCCTCTCTGATGGAGCAATTTCAGGTGGCAGTACCTCTGTACCTCTTCTTGTTTGGAAAGCAAGGTTGGTTCAACATATGCAAATCAATCAATATGACTTATCATATAAACAGAACTAAAGACAAAAACCACTTAATTACCTCAATAGGTGCAGAAAAGGCTTTTGATAAAAATCAACACCCTTCATGTTAAAAACTCTCAATAAACTAGGTCTTTAAAAAACATACCTCAAAATAACAAGAGCCATCTATGAAAAACCCACAGCCAACGTCATACCGAATAGGCAAAAGCTGGAATCATTCTCCTTGAAAACCAGAACAAGATGAGGATGCCCTCTCTCATCACTTCTATTCAACATAGTATATTAATCAGGCAAGAGAAAGAAAGAAAGGGCATGCAAACAGAATGAGAGGAAGTGAAACTATCCCTGTTTGCAGATGACATGATCCTGTATCTAGAAAACCCCATAGTCTCAGGTCAAAAGCTTCTTAAGCTGATAAACAACTTCAACAAGTCTCAGGATACAAAATCAATGTGCAAAAATCGCTAGCATTCCTATACACCAAAAACACTAAAGCCAAGAGCCAAATCAGGAATTAACTCCCATTCACAATTTCCAAAAAAAGAGAATAAAATATGTAGGAATATAGCTAACTAGGAAGGTGAAAGATCTCTATAAAGAAAACTACAGAACACAGCTCAAAGAAATCAAAGATGAAACAAACAAATGGAAAAACATTCCATGCTCACAGACATGAAAAATCAGTATCATAGAAAAAACTATTTTAAAATTCATATGGAACAAAATAAGAGCATAAATATTGTTAGGAATAACACTCAAAATCCTAAGAAAGTTGAACACTCGAAAAAAGTATTCTTAGCAAAGCAATTTTACTTCTGCGCAAAGGGGTGCCTCCTTGGCCAGTCACCATGAGAGCACACTTGAATAAAGGGGCACGAAAGCCTTTATTCCTGATGCAAGTCCTGCCCCAGTACCCTTTCCACATTGGCTGGGATCGGGTTGTACAATCTAAACTAATCCCGGTTGGCTAAACATTTGAATTTTTTTAGATAATGTGGGCACATAAAAGAAAGAGAGAGAAAGGGGAAGGGGTGTCTGCAGTGAGCTAGAAAGTTAGTCCTCTTTCCAAATAAGGAAAGGAATTTGAGCTGGTACTGATAACACCTGGTACTGTGGCATGCCTGGGCATCTAACAAAGGCAGAAAGGAAAAAGGAGAAAAAGAGGAAAAAAGAGGAGGGTATTATAAATTAAAAGATTGATCAGGCTATTTGAAGAGAAACCTCATCATATCCCACAATATCCAAAGTAATTCTAAGCAAAAAGAGCAAAGCTGGAGGCATCACACTACCAGACTTCAAACTATACTACTGGGCTACAGTAACCAAAATAGTATGGTAGTGGTACAAAATAGACACACAGACCAATGGAACAGAACAGAGAATCCAGAAATAGTCCACACACCTACAACTATCTGATCTTCAACAAATCTGACAAACACAAGCCATGGGGAAAGAATTGCCTATTCAATAAACAGTGCTTGGATAACTGGCTAGCCATATGCAGAAGATTGAAACTAGACCCCTTTCTTACACCATAAACAAAAATTAATTCAAGATGGTTTAAAGACTTAAACATTTTATTAGTCAGGGTTCTCTAAAGGGACAGAACTAATACGACGTGTGTGTATATATCTACATATATACATGAAGGGGAGTTTATTAGGAGAATTGACTCACACGATCATAAGGTGAAGTCCCACAATAGGTTGCCTGCAAGCTGAGGAACAAGGAAACCAGTCCAAGTTCCAAAACCTCAAAAGTAAGGAAGCCAACAGCGTAGCCTTCAGTCTGTGGCCAAAGGCCCAACAACCCCTGGCAAACCACTGGTGTTAAGTCCAAGAGTCCAAAGGCTGAAGTACTTGGAGTTTGTTGTTTGAGAGCAGGAAGTATCCAGCATGGGAGAAAGATGAAGACTGGAACAGTCAGCAAGTCTCTTCATTCCACTTTCTTCTGCCCACTTTATTCTAGCCACTCTGGCAGCTGATTAGATGGTGTCCACCCAGATTGAGGATGGGTCTGTCACTACCAGTCCACTGACTCAAATGTTAATCTCCTTTGGCAACACCCTCACAGACACACCCAGTAATAATACTTTGCATTCTTCAGTCCAATCAAGTTGACACTCAATATTAACCATCACAAATGTGAAATCCAAAACTATAAAAACCCTGGAAGACAACCTAGGCAACACCATTCTGGATATAGGAACGGGCAAATCTTTTATGACAAAGACTCCAAAAGCAGTTACAACAAAAACAAAACATGACAAATGGGACCTAATTAAACTAAAGAGCTTATGCACAGAAAAAGAAGCCATCAACAGAGTAAAAAGGCAAGCTACAGAATGGGAGTAAGTATTCACTAACTACGCATACAACAGAGGTCTCATATCCAGCATCTATCAGGAACTTAAATAAATTTACAAGAAAGAAACAAACAACTCCATTAAAAAGTGGTCAAAGGACGTAAACATACATTTTTCAAAAGAAAACATACATGTAGCCAAAAATCATATGAAAAAAGCTCAACATCACTGATCATTAGAGAAATGCAAATTAAAACCACAATGAGATGCCATCTCACATCAGTCAGAATGGCTATTATTAAAAAGTCAAAAAATAACAGATTCTGGCAAGGTTGCAAAGAAAAAGAAATACATATACACTTTTGTTGGGAGTGTAAATTAGTTCCACCATTGTGGAAAGCAGTGTGACAACTCCTCAAAGGGCTAAGAACTACAATTTGACACAGCAATTCCATTACTGGGTATATACTCTAAAGAATAAAAATTGTTCTATTATAAAGACACATACACATGTATGTTCATTGCAGAACTATTCACAATAGCGAAGACATGGAATCAACCTAAGTGCCCATCAGTGACAAACTAGATAAAGAAAATGTGGTACATATACCGATGCATCCGTGAAATGAACAAGATCATGTCCTTTTCAGGGACATTAATGGAGCTGGAGGTTATTATCCTTAGCAAACTAATGCAGGAACAGAAAACCTATATATAAGTAAGAGGTAAATTATGAGAAGTCATGAACACAAAGAAGGGAACAACAGACACTGGGATCTATTTGAGGGTGGCGTGTGGGAGGAAGGAGAGGAGCAGAAAAAAATAAGTATTGAGTACTAGGCTTACTAGCTGGGTGACAAAATAATCTGTACAACAAATCTCCATGACACAAGTTTATCCGTATAACAAACCTGCACACGTACCCCAAACTTAAAACAAAAGTTAAATTTTTAAAAACTGCAATCAAGTTTCTAACACATGAACTTTGTGGGATACATTCAAACCATAGTATTCCCCCCCCGGCTCCCAAAATACACGTCCTTCTTATATACAAAGTATACTCATTCCATCCCAACAAGTCCAAAATATTTTTTAAAAGCACCAACTCAAAAGTCTAAAGTTTCAGAATAATCTCATTTAAATCCATACCAAGCATCCTGTTCACACTGGGAGTGTTGGGCCCTTGAAGCCTTGGGCATCCCTGCCCCTATTGTTTTTCTGAGCTCAGTCCACCCATTAACTTTTAAAACTTGGAGTCTCATGCTTGCAGCTTTCCCAGGCTGGAGGGCTGAAGTTGCACACTGGTGGCGCTACAATTCTGGGGTCTTTGGGATGGCCCATTTCCATGACTTCTCTAGGTCATGATAGCAGTAGGGGCTCTCTGCAGTGGTCTTTGCCCCTGTAACATGTATGCTGCAGAGAGTAAGGGATCTTTGCAGCAGCTACACCCCTATGGCAAGTCTTCCTGGGCCCCCCTGAGCCCCTAGGCTATCTACAACATCCTTTGAAATCTAGGTGGAGATAGCCATGCCCCAACGGCTCTTGCATTGTGCAAGCCTACAGAATTAGTATCTAGAATTATAGAGATGCTCTGGAGGAGAAAGAAATAGTATAGTATAGTATAGTATGTGCAAGTAATTCAAAGAATCTGGTCTATCAGACTCTAGAAGATGATATTGTAGGGCCGGGCCCAGTGGCTCAAGCCTGTAATCCCAGCACTTTGGGAGGCCGAGACGGGCAGATCACGAAGTCAGGAGATCGAGACCATCCTGGCTAACATGGTGAAACCCCGTCTCCACTAAAAAATACAAAAAACCAGCCCGGGTGACAGAGCAAGACTCCGTCTCAAAAAAAAAAAAAAAAAAAAACAAAAAAAAAAAGAAGATGAGATTGTAACAATATTTACAGTCTTTAGGATAGGTCAAACAAGGCTACGTTTTTTGGTTTTTTGTTTTGAGATGGAGTCTCGCTCTGTCACCCAGGCTGGAGTGCAGTGGCGCCATCTCAGCTGGCTGTAACCTCCACCTTTAGGGCTCAAATGATTCTCCTGCCTCAGCCTCCTGGGTAGCTGGGATTACAGGTTCACACCACCATGCCCGGCTAATTTTTGTATGTTTCGTAGAGACAGGGTTTTGCCATGTTGGCCAGGCTGCTCTTGAACTCCTGACCTCAGGTGATCCGCCTGCCTTGGACTCCCAAAGTGTTGGGGCTACAGGCATGGGCCACTACGCCTGGCCCAATGCTATGTTAATTAAAAAAAAAAAAAGTTAAAATCTAGCTGGCTTAGAATATGAGATATTTACTTCTCACTCATGTGGAGTCGAATGAGTGAGAGGCTACTAAGGATTACTGCTAGTGTCTTCCAGAGAAGTGGTTTAGCCACACCTGAGCCCATTTAAGACACAGCTTAGGTAGCCAAGGGACACTGTGTTGGAATGTAAGGAGCTAAGTCCCAAGGTGGCTCTGGGCAGTGAACTTCTGGAGGGTGCTCCAGGTCCATCCCCCAAATCATTCTTTTCTTCTGGAACTTTGGGCCTGTAATGGGAGGAGAAGCATCAGAGATCTTTGAAATGCCTTCAGGATCTTTCTCCCATTGTTTTAATAAATAACACCTAGCTTCTTTCTATTCATGTTAATCTCTTTAGCAAAGGGTTCCTTGACTACACCTTGAATATTCTCTTTCAAATATACTTTTTCACTTTTTACATGCCCAGGCTGTGATTTTTCCAAATCTTTCTGCTCTGCTTCCTACTTAATTATAAATGATATCTTTAAGTTATTTCTTTCGCCTCACATCTCACTGTATGTTGTTAAAGGTAGTCACATAGCTGCCTTAATGCTTCACTGCTTACGTATTTCTTCTGGCAGATATTCTAGTTCATCACGGTTACATTCTGTACTCCATAAAATCCTAGGACATGAACACAATTCAACCAAAGTCTTTGCTACTATATAACAAGGATGGCCTTTACTTTAGTTTCCAATAAGTTGTTCCTCATTTTCATATGAGACCTCTTTAAAATGGCCTTTATTGTCTATAATTCTACCAGATTTCTGGTCAAAATCACTTAAGTAATCTCTAAGAAGCTCCAGACTTTCCCTACACCTCCCCTCTTCTTCTGAACCATAACCAAAATTGCCTTTAATGCTTCATTCATGGTAATACAGAATTTTTCTAGGTGACTTCTCCAAATTCTTCCATAATCTACCCATTATCCAATTTGAAAGTCAATTCCACATTTTCAGGTATTTGTTATAGCAACAGCCCCACTTTTCAGTACCAATTTTCTGTCTTAGTCCATTTTCTGCTGCCAGAACTGAATACCAGAGACTAGGTAATTTATAAAGAACAGAAGTTTATTTGGATCACGGTACAGGAGGTAGAGAAGTTAAAAAGCATGGCACCAACATCTGGCAAGGGTCACCACATAGGGGAAAGGTGGAAAGTGGAAGTGAGCTCATGAGACAAGCGAGAGAAAATCTGACTGAATTCATCTTTTTTATTATGAACTCACTCCCATAGTAATTAACTCATTCCCAAGATAAAGACATTTATACATTCCCCTCATGGCCTAATCATCCCTTAAAAGCATCACTTCTTAATATTGTTACAATAGCAATTCAGCTTCCAACACATGAATTCTAGGGAACATATTCACAATATAGCAGAACCAGTCACATGACAACCATCAACAACTGGAAAGAAGCAAGATAGAATGGTCCTCTTAATAGTTTGGGAAACAAATGAGAGCTACGTATGAGTAAGCACTAGGGCTTTCTACAGTTCTCCAGAGGTCTGTAAGTCAACGTATTTTTTTTTTTTTTTTGAGACGGAGTCTCGCTCTGCCGCCCAGGCTGGAGTGCAATGGCCGGATCTCAGCTCACTGCAAGCTCCGCCTCCGGGGTCCACGCCATTCTCCTGCCTCAGCCTCCCGAGTAGTTGGGACTACAGGCGCCCGCCACCTCGCCCGGCTAATTTTTTGTATTTTTAGTAGAGACGGGGTTTCACCGTGTTAGCCAGGATGGTCTCGATCTCCTGACCTCGTGATCCGCCCGTCTCGGCCTCCCAAAGTGCTGGGATTACAGGCTTGAGCCACCGCGCCCGGCCAAGTCAACGTATTTTAAATTACTATTATGTATCAACATTGAAGCTCACATACAAAAATAAATCAATGTAATATACTACATTAATACATAAAGGGATAAAACACATAATCATTTCCATTGATTCAGAGAAAGAATTTGACAGAATTCAGCAGTTTTATATGATTAAAAAACACTAAATGAAATAGAAACAGAAGGCCTATGTGAGCCAATTTAAATTTTATTGGATACCATCCCTAATGATGAATGAAACATAACATTTCATATCACACAGTTGTGTAATAACAGAGGTCAAAAAGTACTCTCAGGAAAAAAAAAATTTTCTTTTTAATCAAAAGATTTTGAGAGATGCTTCAGTGATGAAATGAAACAAATTTTAAAATAGAAGAACTTTGGTATATAATTAGAAGTCAGAAATCTAAATATCAGATTTAATACTATAAATTTATTATCTATGCATGTTTGAATCTCTGGAATGCTGGGTAAAAATGTTTACTAAAGTAAGCCCCTTTCAAAGTCACATGCATTAAATGAGACAATGTGAGGATATTCAGTGTTAGAAAAGCAGCACTCATTTGGCCAGGCACGGTGGCTCAGGCCTGTAATCCCAGCACTTTGGGAAGTCGAGAGAGTTGGATCACTTGAGGTCAGGAGTTCGAGACCAGCCTGGCCAACATGGTGAAATCCCGTCATCTACTAAAAAGTATGATAATGAGCCGGGCATGGTGGCAGACGCCTGTAATCTCAGCTACTTTGGAGGCTGAGGCAGGAGAATCACTTGAACCTGGGAGGCAAAGGTTGCAGTGAGCCAAGATTGTGTCACTGCACTCCAACTTGGGCGATAGACCAAGACTGCATCTCCAAAAAAAAAAAAAAAAAAAAACAAAAAACAAAACAGCACTCCTTTAAAAGGTCATATCAGCTTCTCATCACTAGCTTTTTGTTTCATGTTTCATGGAAACAGAGTCATGCTCATTTATTTGTGTATTACAATGGCAAAATTTAGTAGTTGCAACAGAGACTGTGGTCCATAAAGCATAAAATATTTAGTTTGATTTCTTACAGAAAAAAACAGTTTGTCAATATCTGTGTAGGTTTTAGAAGTAATTTTTTAAAAATTACCCTGTACCCCTTCTTTACTGCATGATAAGATGATCCCAGAAGAATCCACTGTTATAGTTCTCCTGTACTGTTAAAAAAAAAAAAAAAAAGCCATTTTTTGAATACGGAGTCATTTCCCTACTGCTTATTTTTGTCAGCCTTGTCAAAGATCAGATGGTTGTAGGTGTGGCAGCATTATTTCTAGATTTTCTACTCTGTTTCATTATTCTGTGTGTTTGTTTTGTACAAGTACAATGCTGTTTTGGTTACTGTAGTCTTACAGTTTGAAGTTAGGTAGTGTGATGTCTCCAGCCTTATTCTTTTTGCTTAGGATTGCTTTAGCTATTCAGGCTATTTTTGGTCTCAAATGAATTTTAGAACAGTTTTTTTCTAACTCTGTGAAGAATAATGTTGGTAGTTGGAAAGGAATAACATTGAATCTGTAAATTGCTTTGGGTAGTATGGCCATATTTACGATATTGATTCTTCCAATCCATGAGCATGGAATGTTTTTCCATATATATGCTTTATGTCTGATTTCTTTCAGCAGTGTTTCGTAGTTCTTTTTGTAGAGATCTTTCATCTCCTTGGTTAGCTGTATTACTAGGTATTTCATATTCTTTGTGGCTATTGTAAGTGGAGTTGTGTTTTTAATTTCTCTCTCAGCCTGGACATTGTTCATATATAGAAATGCTACTGATTTTCGTATATTGATTTTGTATCCAAAAATTTTATGAAAGTAGTTTATCAGTTCTAGGAGGCTTTTAGCAGATTCTTTCTGATTTTCTAGGTATAAAATCATATTATCAGTAAAGAGAGATAGCTTGGCTTCTTCTTTTTCTATTTGTCTGGCTTTTATTTCTTTCTCTTGCCCAAATACTCTGGCTAGGACTTTCAGTATTATGTTGAATAGGAGTGGTGAAAGCGGGCATCCTTGTCTTGTTTGAGTTCTCAAAGGGAATAGATCCAGCTTTTGCCCATTCATTATGATGTTGGCTGTGGGTTTGTCACAGATGGCTATTATTATTTTGAAGTATGTTCCTTCTATGGCTAGTCTGTTGAGGATTTTTATAGTGATAGTACTGGAATAACTGGCTAGCCATATGTAGAAGATTGAAGCTGGACCCCTACTGTCAGGCCTCTGAGACCAAGCTAAGCGATCATAACCCCTGTGACCTGCACGTATACATTCAGATGGCCTGGAGCAACTGAGGAACCACAAAAGATGACATTCCACCATTGTGATTTGTTCCTGCCCCGCCCCAACTAATCAATCGACCTTGTGACCTTCCTCCCCTGGACAATGAGTCTCATGATCTCCCCACCCTGCGCCTTGTGACCCCCACCCTGCCCGCAAGAGAACCCCCAACCCCTTTAACTGTAATTTTCCACTACCTACCCAAATCCTATAAAACTGCCCCACTCCTATCTCCCTTTGCTGACTCTCTTTTCAGACTCAGCCCACTTGCACCCAAGTGAAATAAACAGCCTTGTTGCTCACACAAAGCCTGTTGGTGGTCTCTACACATGGACACGCTTGACACCTACCTTTCATCATATACAAAAATTAACTCACAATGGATTATAAATTTAAACGTAAGACCTCAAACTATAAAAAATCTAGAAGACACAACATGGAAATCACTCTTAATATCCGCCTTGGCAAATAATTGTTGGCAAAATCTCCAAAAAATATTGCAACACAAACCAACTGAGACAAGTGTGAACTAATTAAACTAAAAAGTTTCTGCACAGGAAAATAAACTGTCAACATAGTAAACAGACAACCTACAAAATGGGAGAAAATACAAACTATGCATCTGACTAAGGCCTAATATCCAGAAACTATAGGGAACTTAAACAAATCAACAAGCAAAAAACAAATAACCCCTTTAAAAAATGAGTAAAGGACATATCCATGAACAGACACTTCTCAAAAGAAGACGTGTAAGTGGCCACCAAACATATACAAATCAAAACCACCATGAGATACCATGCCACACTAGTCACAATGGCTACTACTAAAAAGTCAAAAAAAAAAAAAAAAAAAAAAACAGATGCTGGTGAGGCTGCAGAGGAAAGAAAGGGGACACTTATGCACTGTTGGTGGGAATATAAATTAGTTCAGCCACTGTGGAAAGCAGTCTGAAAATTTCTCAAAGAACTTAAAACAGAACTACCATTTGACCTAGCAACCCCATTACTGGGCATATGCCTAAAGGAAAATAAATCATTCTACCAAAAAGACATATGCACCCACTTTGTTCATCACTATGGTATTCACAATAGCAAACACGTGAAATCATTCCAGGTGCTTCATCAATAGAAGATTGGATGAAGAAAACGTGGCATATATATATATACCATGGAATACTATGCAGATGTAAAAAAGAATAGATTCATGTCCTTTGCAGCAACATGGATGCAGCTGGAGGCCATAATCCTAAGCTAATTACTGCAGAAACAGAAAACTAAATGCCACATATTCTCACTTATAAGTGGGAGCTAAACATTGAGCACGCATGGACATAAACATGGGAACAATAGATACTGCAGACTACTAGAGGGAAAAAGGAAGTAGCATAGGTTGAAAAGCTACCTATTGGCTACTGTGCTTACTAGCTGGGTGACAGATTCCCAACTCAGCATCACACAATTTTCCCATGTAACAAACCAACATACGTACCTCTGTATCTAAAATAAAAGTTGAAATATAAAAGAAAGTCATTTTTTTTCTAGGATGGTGTGATTTTATGGCTTACTACTCAATGGTAGAAGATGCACATGACTTAGAGAAAATAAGAAAAAATATTCCATCCTTCTAGTCATCAAGAACACTGCTATAAAAAGAAAGTCAGTAAAAGCACGAGAGTCTGCGTCTTCCTTTTTTCTCTGTGAAACGGGAGTGGGGGTGTTGGAACCGAACTGTCGATTCCTTCCTGGGCAGGGGTCGCCGCGAAGGATCACCGACACGAGATTCACAGCAGAGAGTTATTTATTACTAGCGCGCTAGGGTCCCAAGCTCTAAGTTGGCCCTGGGACCCTGACTGCTTGTTACAGGCTGTTTATATAGGCAAACACAAGTTCAAACACAGCTTAGGGTGCGAAATTCAAACAAAGCTTTAGGCGCGTGGTAATTGGGTCTGTCTATGGCCTGAGCAAGGTGTCTTGTTCTAATTGGTTAGAGCAGGACCTTATGAGGTTTTTTCCTGGAGTTGTTGATTCCGGGAACTTCGAGGCAGGGTGAGACCCCCAGAATTGGCAGGGTGGGACCCCATGAGGTTGTTTCCCGGAATTGGCAGGGTGGGACCCTATCAGGGTGGGACCCTATTGAGGCAGGGTGGGACCCTATCCAGAGCTACCTGGTGTTAATTTTTTAAGTTCTTTTTTTATGAGGCCTAGTTTCTAAGTTTTATGCGGCCTAGTTTCAGGGGGTTTAGAGAGAACAGACAGTATGTTGTTACCTTTCCCAGAAGTTAAGCCGTAAACATTCTCTGTGGCTGTTTGTGAAATGTGCTTTTACAGAACTGAAGTCTAAGAGAAGCAGGTGGAAAGTAATTTATTTAAATAATGAATACACAGACCTTGAAGTTATTTTTTAAGTTGTGAAAAGAATAGACTGAGAAGAATAATCAGATTGGTTTACATTTTGGAATACATATTTCTTGATGACACAGAGGCGTCCTTGACCCACAGTCATAGGCTTGTGATTTCTGCTATTTTTCACAGTTGTTAAATAAATAAAGAACCTGAGCAAGTTAAGTGTCTGTAAGGGGTGGCATTCACTACCTGTAACCAATGGTTTCATCTTTGGTTTTTCAGTAGTAGCAGAAGGGCAACAGACCAGGCTTGAGATATAGAGAACCTATGATTGAGATGATTTGCTTGAGAGCCCAAACTAACTCACTTTAAACAATTAAAATCAAAGTATTATTTAAGTTAAGGTCCTGCAAATTCAAATGTCCTCATAGGCCATGTAGGTAACATAAATTTGTGAATGGCATCGTATATAAACAAAATAGAATGATAGTGCTTTGAGACTGAGATTACAAACTTCTTTGAAGGTGTTCAAATTCAATTTAAAATGTTTTCTAAGCTGAACAAAACAAGTTGCCAACCAGATTTGACTTTCATTTGTTGTCCAGTATCAAATTTTGAAAAAAAAAAAAAAAAACAACTTAAATGAGAAGCCTCCTGGGTTTTCAGGGAAATCCCTGATGTGTGATGGTTTGACTTATGATTTTTCAACTTTGGAAAGTGCTACACATTCAGCACTCTCCTTCATTTATGATGGGTTACTTCTGGATAGAATCATCATAAATCAAGGAGCATCTGTATATCATTACCATAAGATAATAAATACACATTTGCAGTAGCCAAAATTACCCAAGATATCACTTTTTATATCAGCGTTCTTGGGAAACTAAATTAGTCATCAGAGCAAAAGCAGTTATTCTTGTAATCCCAGCTACTCGGGAGGCTTAGGCAGGAAAATCGCTTGAACTCAGGAGGTGGAGTTTGCAGTGAGCTGAGATTGTGCCATTGCTCTCCGGCCTGGGCAAGAGAGCAAGACTCTGTCTCAAGAAAAAAGAGCAGCTATTGCTTATGAGGGTTATGTTACTCTAGCTATATTTCATCTTTTAATAACTGAACTACTTTTGCCAACCAGCCACAATGTCTCTTCAATGGACCCTACAGTTATACAATCACTAATTCTTATTATTTAGCTCTCATTTTAATAGGTTCCATAAAAGTTATTGAGCTTTTGTTATGCATTCTGTCAGCAGAAGATAAAATAATTTAATTATATCTTTATTGGTTATATAAAACATATATATAGTTATATATATAATTGTGTATCTATAAATGTATTTCATTATTTAGTTTATATATATTTTATTATTTAGTTATATTAAGGACTTGAACATACTTTCTAATCATTTTGATTAAATTTTATACCATTCCAACTCTTCTTAGCAATACATTTGAATTATGATAATTTCTTCTTCCATTTTGTGTTGCTATGACAGAATATCTGAGACTGGGTAATTTATAAAAATCAAGAGGTTTATTTGGTTCATGACCGTGGTGGATGGAAAATCCAGGATTGCACAGATGCATCTGGCAAGGGCCTCAGGCTGCTGCCACTCACAGAAGAAAATGGAAGGGTAGTCGGCATGTATAAAGAGATCACATGGTGAAAGAGGAGGAAAGAGAATAAATCATGGAAGACAGATTCTTTTTAAAAACCCACTTTCTTGGTATTCAATCCATTCCAGGGAGAGAAAAAACTGATTCACCCCCAAAAGAGGGCATTAACTTATTTCTGAAGAATCTGCCCCTATGACAAAGACACCTCCCACTATACTCCACCTCCCAACACTGCCAAGTGTGTGATCAAATTTCAATATGAGTTTTGATGAGGACAAACAAACTATATCCAAGTCCTAGCAAAGAACTATTAAAGATGAAAACCCATGCAGCTATTCATCAGAATGGCAGGAAAAAAAAAATGTCCACAGAGGAGAATGAGAGATGCTTTGACCCGACATTAAAGGAAAGTGAGGGTATCTAAGAGACTCTAGAGAGGAAAAATGAGGACGGCCAATTAAAATAAATGTTTCCAATATCCCCAATATGAGATGAGACTACAAGTGAGATGCAGGTTGAGAGGAGGCAGGAGAGAGAAATTTGTTTACCTGTGGATCCAGAAAGGTGAGAAGATGAACTGAAACACCTGTAAGAGTAGATCCTGGCCAGCAGAGATAAAAGCTTTGTTATCTTGAGTAAGTAAGTGGTTATTCAGTGTGTCTATAAAATTCATTGCATGCACGGGATGTGAGTACTGGGGATGGAGGAGTAATAGGTTTTTACTTAAGATGTGGCCTGCATTGGCACGCCAATGAAGCTAGAAGACCACAGGGAGGATGTAGGGAAAAGGATGGTAATTCACAGCGATGTTGCAAATATATTCCTGCAGAAAGTTGAGACATAATATATCACCTAGTCTTTTGGCTTTAGATAGTACCAAAAAATAGCTACATTTTAACATTACCTTTAGAAACAAAATGATGTAGCTGCATTAAAATAATGTCCCTATGTGCTACTTTTTCTGTGTAAGAAATTATTCCAAATTTAGCATCTTAAAAATTAACACCTTTGTGTTACTTTCTCTGTGTAAGAAATTATCCCAAATTTGGCATCTTAAAAATTAACACTTATTATAACACACAGTTTCAGAGGATCAAGAAATACAAGAGTCGCTTCCTTGGGTGGTTCCAGCTCATGGTCTTTCATGATGTTGCGATGAAGCTGTAGGCTATGGATGAAATCATCTTAAGGTTTGAAGTGCAAACCCATCCTGACGTTTCACAGAATACCCAGGCAATGTGTCAATGATCGTCAATGATTTATTTGCTGTGAGGTAAATAGGCTTCTGAATATAGAAATTTTCTAGAAATCATCTGTGTTCATTCGTAGTCCTTATGGGTTATGTTAGGCATATATCGTTCCTGGCATTTTTTGCTAATTATAGTTCCTGATTTGACTGCATAAGAGAACCAGCTCCATACTTTACATGAGTCTTGAGAAAAGGAATTGTGGTATTGGGATACTATACCAACTCTTGAATATATCTTAATATAATGGAAATATTTGGAGTCAAAGAGACCTGAGTTTAAATCCAGACTCTGCACATACTAGCTGAGTGATCTTGAGAAAGTCACTTAACCTCTTGAAACTTACTTCTTCATCAATAGAATAGGGGAAACAATGCTTGTTAGTTCAGTTTCAGACCTATGGTGGTAATCATATTAAGCAAAAAATACATACACACACACACATACAAAATATATATATAATATATACATATGATATATATCATATATAACCAAGCCTTACAAAGTGCTCAATAAATGGTAACTATTGATAGTTTTATGTACATAAATATATATGTGTGTGTGTGTGTGTGTATATATATGTATATGCCAGCCTAACAGCTTAACATTATGAAAGAAATATGGGCTTTAAAGTAAAAAAATAAAATAAAAACTGGATTTGTGTCTTGGCTGGAATCATCATTTATTAGCTGAGTGATCTTAACAGTTTTTTATCCTCTCAAAGTTTCAATTTCTTCATCAGTAATGTGTGACTTTAATTATAATATCTACCTCAAAGTGTCATACGCCGTAACATCTACTAAATTAGAAAGAAAAGTTAGCAGTGCCACCACTACTATTGCCAAATAATTTCACTGATACTACGTTTTTTCACCTTTCCTAACTACCATCTTCCCTCCACAACTTGGCAATCTTGATCTTTTCTCAGGATTGCCATGGAAGGAACACAGATGAACACACACACACACACACACTGATCCTTATAGCACCTTAAGGCAAACTGAAAGTTAGAGAGCAAGCTCTTTCAGCTTATAATTCTTATCAGAAACTTTGTCGTGCATTTATGATGCCTTCAGACCACAAGCCTATACTCCTGAGCTGAGAACATCGTCAGGGAAAATCATCAGTAGACACCCTATTAGTGGAATTCATCAGACTTCATTCTCCCATCCACATCACCAATACTGCTGTTCTCACCTAAATTACCTGACCTTGTCCTCTGATTCCTGGCTTAGCACAGCTACAGTAAACATCCCTTTCCCTGCAGACAACCATTGTATAATGACCTCTGTCAGTGGGACTCAATAAGACTTGGATAAAGGCCTGAGGCCTCCCTGATTCCAACCAGAACATCATTGGAATATTTACCCACCAAGTTCACTGCTGAAGACACAACAATACTAACCTCAGTGAATGAAATACATAAAATAGGAAGAAATACAAATGGTCATGTGCCATGTTTCCCTCAGGTATGAGCATTGTTTTCTATTAAGATCTGTGAGGAATGTAATTCAGAAATATTTATTTCATACCAAGAATCCAGGTGATGCTGATGCATACAAAAAGTTGAGAGAAACTGCTTTTGTCACATTCTCTGTAATATCAGATTTTCTCAGTAGATGGTGTTGTCAAACAATTTTTCTCTATTTCTATCATCATATTAATAGTCTTTCATCAGCATCAAACAAGGTAGCAAATTTTTTCTCTCCATACTATTCGCACTGTTTGGTAAGTTTGCATTTTCTTAGCTTCATGTGTTCTATTTTCTCAAGACACACACACACACACACATACACACAATATGTATACAATGGAGTGATCCAAAGTTAGAATAAGTTACTAGACCAGAATTGGCTACCATTTTCTATAAAAAGCAAGATAGGAAATAATTTGCATTTTACCAAATATAATCTCTATCGCAACTGCATAACTCAGCCAAATAGCACTCAAACAACACTACAGGATATGTAAACAAATGAGTGTAGAGCTGTTCCAAAAAAAATTTAGTTATGGGCACTAAAATTTAAATTTCAAGTAATTTTTTTTTTTTTTTTTTGACACACAGTCTCTCTCTGTTGCTCAGGCTGGAGTACAGTGGCGCTATCTCAGCTTGGGAATGTTAGTTCTCTAACTGTTTCAAGCCTTATTTTCTTTATCTCTATAATGGGAGTAATAATAGTAAAGGCCTTTTAGGGTTATTGAAATAATTACATGAGATGATTTGTAGAAAGAGCTCAGAATAGCATTGAATGTATGGAAAGCAGCCAGTAAATTATAACTATTGTTATAGGATAAATCCTTTTCTAGACATTTTCAACACATCACCTCACTTCAATTTCATAATAATGCTTCGACGTAGGTATTATTATGTCTCCTTAAGAGATAAGGAAATCAAAACTCAAAGAGGTAAGTGATTTGCTCTAGGTTACATAGCCAGTAGGCAGTAGTCCTGAATTTGAAGTCGCACTCAGGTTTTACTCACCCCACGCTCATGCTTTGCCACTCTGCTTACCTTTTCCTTGAGCTCATTTGTGTAAGCTCTGGACAAAGTCTCAAACTCTTTGTTAAATAGTGCTAGTCATAAATTTTTTTTTGGGGGGGGACAGATTCTTACCCTTATACCTAGGCTAGAGTGCAATGGTGTGATCATAGCTCACTGCAACCTTGAACTCTTGGGCTCTGGTGATCCTCCTGCTTCAGCCTCCCAAGTAGCCAGTAATACAAGTGTGTGCAGCCATGCCTGGCTATTTTTTATATTTTTGTATACATGAGGTCTCACTATATTGTCCAGGCTGGTCTCAAACTCCTGACCTTAAGTAATCATCCTGCCTTGGCCTCCCAAAGTGCTAGTATTACAGGCATGAGCCGCTATACCCAGATAAAATTTATATTTTTCCGAATTACTGAGATTCACAATCAACATACTAATTTGTGTTTTATACAAAATAGCTTGTGAAACTCAAAAAATATAGTTGTTATGATAGTTCTGTGTGTCAACTTGGCAAGTCTAATACATGTTGTTACCTGAGATAAGGCTACAGATGCCTAATATCTAGAATTCCAGTGTCTGTGTTGAAGATATCACCTATCATCATTGCTGAAACTGCTGAACGATTGTTTCCAGTGCCAGAGTCTTCTGCCCTCTCATCATTCCTACTCTGCTCAAGTTTTTTTGTTCTTTTTGTAAGTTTTTTTTTTTTTTTAATTTGTTTTGGAACACATGAGATATTTTGGAACAGGTATGCAAATGCGTAATAGTCACTTCATGGGAAATTGGATACCCATCCCTTCAAGCATTTATCCTTTGTCTTACAAACAATCCGGTTATACTTTTAGTTATTTTTAAATGTACAGCAAATTATTGTTGCCCATAGTCCCCGTTACCTGCTGTTTTTTCACAGCCTTCTCTTCCTGAGATGCAGGAAACAATTTAGTTGATATTTACCATGTTATACTCAAAGTTACTCTTTATTTTGAACTGGTCTACTTTTCTACAACCAGCGTAGGTTCCGCAACTACTTTTTCCTTAGAATGAATTATCTCCCAAGAGTATTTTAAGTCCCTGGTTTTAATCTACAATGGACACATATTATCAACTCTATAAATATGATAAGCTACACCCAAACCTTTCTGTGGGCCACTTTTTCCTCAGATAAAGATTTTCTGCGATATAAACAATTGATTACTTCATTCAACTGCTATACACACAATTATTGAGCACAACTCATCATTCAAAATTGTATTGAATAGTTAGCTAGATAGTTGTCTGAGAAATGAACATATAGCAGTGGCAAGGTAAGACAAGACCTTTTCCCCCAATAAAGCTCACATTCAAACTGAAAAGGAGAGGGAAAAAAAATAAGCAAATAAAAGTATTCATCTGAAATAAACTAAAACAGTATAATGTGACTCGTAATATAGAGAGATGATTCTTTGTAATGGGTGCAGTCAGGGAAGACTTCTCTGAGGGTTAGTATTTAACTAGACATCTGAATGATGTGAAATATCTAGAGGAAACAAATTTGAAGCAGGGTGAATAAGTGGAATCAAGACACAGAAAAATAAGTTAGTGTGACTGGAACATAGCGAGCAAGGGAGTGTGTGGTACAACATAAAGTCAGTCTGGCAGTCTCCAGATCATACAGTTTCTACTAAGTTCTAAACATGGTGCTCTGTACTAGGATATCTTTGTAGGCCAATTATATTATGGATCTCCCTCAAAGCATAGTTAAAAATATATGCTAATCAAAATTCATAGAACTAAGTATATAATTGCAAAGTACTTTAAGGTAAGTGCTATTAAGGAGATTATCTAATGTTATGAGAGTATATAAATAAAGCATGAAACCTGATCTGATTAAAGAAAAGTTTCCACAGACGATGATGAGCTGAGATGCATAGGATAAGTAGTTAGTAAGATAGAATGAGAGAAAGATTGGAATTACAGACAAAATATGTCGTTAACTTTTTCCACTTTTTAACAAGTAGTGAGGCAAGAAACAGATGTCCTTTTAAGGAACTAAAGTTATTTTTCTCTTTTCACTTGGATGCACAAAATAAGAAGTTTAGATTAAGAAGAAACAAGTAGTTTAAGAGTAAAAGTACACTTTGGTTAACAATACAATCATTAGGCGGGGCGCGGTGACTCAAGCCTGTAATCCCAGCACTTTGGGAGGCCGAGACGGGCGGATCACGAGGTCAGGAGATCGAGACCATCCTGGCTAACACGGTGAAACCCCCTCTCTACTAAAAAATACAAAAAACTAGCCGGGCAGAGTACTCGGGAGGCTGAGGCAGGAGAATGGCATAAACCCGGGAGGCTGAGATCCGGCCACTGCACTCCAGCCTGGGCGACAGAGCGAGACTCCGTCTCAAAAAAAAAAAAACAAAAAACAAAAAACAAAAAACAAAAAAAAACACACACACAATACAATCATTAAAACTTAAAGGCCTCACTCCAGGTTTCCGGTGGTCATTGATTTCTTTCTCTGTGCTGCTGTTATAGCATGACTTAGAAAAGAAGGGTGCACTTAGATCTGGTGAGGTGGGACCATTGTAAGCTGAACAGAAATGTACTGCTGCAGTCTTCCAGGGGAAGTAGGTGAATAGTCATTTTGGGAAAGGCACTGTGCCACCAGCTTCTAGAAAATTTTCTCAAGTGTACGACCGTTGTATTTTTTCTCAAATATTTTTTGAAATCTCTCCCTGAAGAGTGGCTTTGAACTCTAGCTTTGCTCAGATAGGGCTCCCAGAAATTTGGTGGTAAATATTTATATGTTTTTCAAGATACTTCTTTATCCTGGTGGATGGCCAAATACCTGCGCCTGATCGTAACCAGGTATCTTCCTCACAGGAAGAACTTGCTTATGCTGTCATATGCCCTTTTGGTTCTTGTCTGACCTCTGTCCGGTTTATTCTTACTGAGAGAGCCACTCCCCAGCAGAGTCCTGACCAGGAGGAGAATCAGGTGTGACACAGAGAAGGCAACTCAACAAAACACAAGAGATAGCAGAAGCAGTGTATTACTTACAAATCCCAGAGAGAAGAAGGCGGCATGCCACGCAGGGAAAACAGGAAGTAGGGAAGCTGTCTGGGACACATTGGTTCAACCAACAGGTGGGGAAGAAGAGAGAAAAAGGAACCTGTGGGCCAAAGCCTTCGTTGAGATTCAAGGTGTTACCCAAGCAAGTTTTTTTGTGTGGAGTTCTAATTGGTGGGTTTTGAATAAACAGGCGTGAGTTCCATCAATTCCCACTGTGACTGAGAAGTGACCACTATGGCTTATCTGCAAAGCCTATGTAGGATGTGGGGGTCAGTCAGGTAGTATCTAGCTGTCCCATAAAGATATGGTCAGTAGGAGGTGATTGTATAAGAAAGATATATGGATCAATCTGCTTGAGGAACTGGGGGAGGCAGAGAACTGGGAACTGTGTCAAGGATGACTAAGCCTTGCTTGTGGTATGAAAAAGCCAACCCTATATTCAAATAAATGACAAGGCAACATAACTCTATTAGGATCTATTATACTGGCCTCATAAAAATTTTGACCAATCAGACTATTCTAGCAATTTGGAGTTCTGGAAATGTTTTTCTTGAAGTAAACAGAAAAGGAAAACAATGCTAAATGATGGTGATGCATATGTATAAACCAAGAAGTAATTTTATAACATTAATGTGTGTATATATATTGGTAAAATGTCAGCTGCAGGTAACAGAACAATTGACTGAGTGGCTTAAGCCAGAATTTAAAATGTATTGCGTAAGAAGAAATCAAGAGGTAGATAATCCTTGGTTTGGTACAGTGCCAGAGTGATCTTCTTAAAAAGTGATGTGTAAGATGTTCAAAATAGGGGAAGCTTAGTCTGGGGTATGTGACAACTCTGTAGTATTTTCACAATATTTTTTTAAATCTAAAACTTCTCTAAAATAAAAAGTTTATTTTAAAAAAAGTGATGGTGTTATGATAGTCTTTGAAATACTTCCTTCTCTAAATGTTTAATGTCAAAATTTAACTTTGTTTTAATTTTAATGTTTTGTTTAATTTTGATGTTGGCATTGATGTTTTCAAATAAGCAAAGTGCATGTATTTATCACCACCACCAATACACTCTCATTGCTAATATTTGATTAGGAAATAAGATAAATATTGACCTGTTATTAGATAATTCTCAAATTCTGAGAGAAGTTAGAAAGAAGTTTGGAAACCTAAATGATACCTGGTCCAAAATAGACTTAAGCAGTACTCCTATAAATAACCAAATTTTGAATGCTCTCAAGTACAGATTAAAGTCAAAGTAGATAAAGCATTATGTTCTGAAATCTATAAACAGAGAGTTTTATGATTTTACTGATGTCATTTGATTTTCAAAGGCTGACATAGTTGAGACTGCAGAAATTTAAAAAAAAAAATTGAGATTCATCATATGGATGTAAAACATTTTCTACCAGTACTGTGAAGACAAGCAAAATAGATTATCACAACAACATATGAATTGGGATTTTAAAAGCTCCTTCTGGAAGACCCAATTGAAATATTAAAAATATAATTTTATTTATATATATATACATATATATATATATGATATCAGGCTCCATATTTTACAGTTCAGGCTCAGAAAACATCCAATTAAGACCATAAACAGCAATTTGATGATTAATAATAAAATCTGCTGTTTTTGAGCTAGGGATTGCTCCCTAATGGGTGACCAAGGGTCTACAATAAGTTCCTTACTCACCCCTTAGTGAGCAGTCCCTTATTTCAGAAAATATCTTGGGGAGGACAGCTATACTGTGTTTGCTTATATGTTTGCCATTGCAGTGGAAATAATTTGTGAGACCCTGAATTGGCTCCCAGAACCTGGAACTTTTCAAAGGGTTACAGTGGGAGAAGCAGTGACATGAATTGATACTTCACCTAAGGAAATATTTAACACTATTTGAGGATGAGGCAACATGGAAAGCTCTAGAGGAATGTTTCTCAAAAAATGGTTCACTGATAGATTCAGTCTGTTTTAAGTTATTGCTCAGACATTTCATTTTAACACATTAATACCAAATAAATTTTATTCTATAGGATCTATAATTTAGTAAGAATATATTTTATCATGGTCTGTTCTTGAGCCCCAGGCTGAGATACATTGTCACCAGTGCTATTGCATCCATGTGGGCCAATTCTTGGGCCTACAGGCATCTTGCCTTGGTTCTGGTAGTGGTGGCAATGGGTGTGTGAGTGGGCAGGTCCTTGAGCTCCTGGGCAGAAGGCATGGGATGTTAGATGATGTTAGCAGTGGTGGTACAACCTTCTACCTTTCACACACATAAATTATAATTGCCTCATAAAGTGTTGTAATATTCTGTCAATCAATGTAGAGAATATAGCTGTCAACATTTACAAATATTTACATGAATAAAAGTAACTGATTGAACTATAATCTTTCATGTGATAAAGATGGTGTTGAATAATATTTTTGTAATCTTCTGCAGGGTGGCTTCAAGATGGTTGATCAAAGGCACCTGTTACTTATCTCCTCAAAAAGTAAGAACCAAAATAATGAACAGATAATCATACTTCTAATAGATTATCTAAGAGAGCACATTGGAATTCAACAGCAAAGTGACAGAAAACACCTGAAGCAAGGAAGAAAAGGAAATTAAGGCAGCCTGCTAGGCAGGGATTGGCTAGGAGCCTGGTGAGCCCCCATAATGCAAGTAAAGGGTTAGCGAGAGATCCCCAGTGGTCCACATTCCCACGGAAACTCTTGCAATCCTAACCATGAGAGAATGCCTTGATGCTAATGGGCCCTTAGGGCAATATAGGGAGCTACCTGGAGATTGTGCAATAACATTGCCCTAGAGAGAAAGTTCATGTTGGGTCCTAGACACCATCTTAGACCTAAGCAACTGCAATTTGGTGTTACTTTGAGATCTCTGTCCCCACGAGACTGCATCCTGCCCTGGGGCTCAATAGTCCCCTCATCTTTACATCCCTAGAGCCCCACTGACATCCCCAGCTTACAGCAAAAGCTACTTATTTTCTATTTATACATATAAAAAGCTAGAATCATATAAGTGAAATTAATTTAGAATGACACATGTATCATCTACTTCTTGAAAAATTGACTTCACTTTTCAATAAACACACACTTTTTAGTTTATTGGTTCATAAAAGTGCTCATTATACTACAAAATGTAAAAAGAGCTGGCAAAGGATAAAATTAATAAACAGTTGTAGACCATATAATAAGTGATAAAACTTCTGTAACAAGAGTGCCATGCTACAACCAAATATAGAGGACAGCTCTATGGCATGACTGCTCAGCCTTGTCCAGCACATCTTTCATAACAACCTAACCTTTATTTATCACATTTCTCATTAACCCCAACAACTGCCAGTCTGTTTGATTTCTACTTTTGGCAGGCCTACTCTGAGTAACACCACTTGAGGACAAAAGTAGTGAGCAATCTGTAGCTGCTCATGCTTCAACTCACTTTGTTTTAGCAGTAAGAATTCTTCATGCTGTCCTTAAAAGGATATGTTACTTACACTGTTTAGACGGGGTTTTTCAGATTTACCCAAATGGTAAAATGAGACACTTTCACTACAAGTGTGAACACTACTAGACAAAATAATGAGGGAAGCCAGAAGTACAATGTGGAGGTTAATCAAACATCCCAGTTCACTTTAATGTATTTAATCAAGCAGTATGCACTGGTGTTGGCAGTGGCTGCAATGAGCTGGGTGGGCCAGACCCCAGGCCCTCAGGTTATATGCTAGAGTGAGTGCCAGCTATGGTGGTAACAGCAGGTTGGGTGGGCCCATCCTCAGGCCTGCAAGAGGACTGCTTAGGTGCCAGTGGTGGTAGCTGGGGAAGGGCAATATTCAGGCTCCCAGAGAACATGATAAGTTACTGCGTGAAGTGGAGCTGTTCCAGGCCATCTTGTCCTTGTCTCTTTGGTGGTGTGTATGGGTGCTGAAGTTGTAGGCAGAGGCAGGCTAATTCCTAGGCCTTTGGTGGAATGCTCAGGTAGAGGTGGAAGCCACTGATCTGTGATCCTGATGTTGGGGAGTGTGGGGTTGCTTTTCGTTGGAGCAACTGTAGGCAGGCAGCTGGGGAGTGCACGCTTTGGCTGCAAGAGGTATCTGTCGGTGAGTTCATCTGTCCTTGGGGTATTTGTAAATGTGTGGCATCCCCAATGTTGGGGGTGGCAGAATTACTGCCAGTGGCTCATGATTTAGTCCTGGTGACAGCATCCAGCAGTGACAGCATTTGTAGGTAGGAGAGTCTGTCCTTGGAATACAGGATTTACAAAACAACCAGAAATCAATTAAGAAAATGACAGGAGTCAGTCCTATATTAGTCTGTTCTCTCGCTGCTATAAAGAAATGCCTGAGACTGGGTAATTTATAAAGGAAAGAGGTGCAATTGATTTACAGTTCACCAGGGCTGGGGAGGCCTCAGGAAACTTAAAATCATGGTAGAAGGGAAAGTAAACACATCCTTCTTCACGTGGCGGCAGGAAAGAGATTTGCCAAGCAAAAGGGGAAAAGTCCCTTATAAAACCATCAGATCTCATGAAAACTCACTCACTTTCATGAGAACAGCATAGAAGTAACTGCTCCCATGATTCAATTACCTCCCACTGCGTTGCTCCCATAACACATAAGGATAATGGAAACTACAATTCAAGATGAAATTTGGGTAAGGACAGAGCCAAAACATGTCATTCTGCCCATGTACTCTCCCAAATCCCATGTCCTCACATTTCAAAACACAATCATACCTTTCCAACAGTCCCCCAAGATCTTAGCTTATTCCAGCATTAACCCAAAAGTTCGAGTTCAAAGTCTCATCTAAGATAAGGAAAGTTCCTTCTGCCCATGAGCCTGTAAAATGGAAAGAAAGTTATAACTAACAGGGGTACAGGCATTGGGTAAATACACTCATTCCAAATGGGAGAAATTGGCCAAAGTGAAGGGGGTATAGGCTCCGGGCAATTCCAAAACCCAGCAGTGCAGTCAAATAAATCTTAAAGCTCCAACATGATCTCCATTGATTCCATGTCTGACATTGAGGTCACAATGATGCAAGACGTGGGCTTCCCACAGCCTTGGGCAGCTCCAACCCTCTGGCTTTGCAGGGTACAGCCCCCACCCTGGCTGCTTTCATGGGCTGGTATTGAGTGTCTGTGACTTTTCCAGGCACACAGTGCAAACTGACGGTGGATCTAACATTCTGGGGTCTGGAGGATGTTGGCCCTCTTCTGACAGTTCTACCAGGATGTGCCCCAGTGGAGACTTTGTGTGGGGGCTTCGATCCCACATTTCCCTTCTGCACCATCCTAGCGGAGATTCTCCCTGAGGGCACCACCCCTGCAGCAACCTTCTGCCTGGACATTCAGGCGTTTCCATACATGTTTTGAAAGCTTAGCAGAGGTTCCCAAACCTCAATTCTTAACTTCTGTGCCCTCGTAGGCCCAACACCACATATAAGCTGCCAAGGCTTGGGTCTTGCACCCTCGGAAGCAATGGTCTGAGCTGTACATTGGCCCCTGTTAGCCACAGCTGGGATGCAGGGCACCAAGTCTTAAGACTGCACAAAGCAGCAAGGCCCTGGATCCAGACCACAAAATTATTATTTTTTTCCCTAGGCCTCCAGGCCTGTGATGGAAAGGGCAGCTATGAAGACCTCTGACATGCGCTGGAAACATTTTCCCCATTGTCTTCATGATTAACATTGGGATCATTGTTACTTATGCAAATTTCTGCAGCCAGCCTGAATTTCTTCTCAGAAAATAGGTTTTTCTTTTCTATTGCACCATCAGGATGCAAATTTTTTCAAACTTTTATGCTCTGCTTCCCTTTTAAACATAACTTCCAATCCCAAACTATATATTTGTGAATACATAAAACTGAATGCATTTACCAGCACCCAAGTCACACCTTGAATGCTTTGTTGATTGGAAATTTATTCCACAATATACTCTAAATCATCTCTCTTAAGTTCAAAGTGCCACAGATCTGTAGGGCAGGGGCAACTTTATTCCAGCTCCAAACAAGTTTTTCATCTCTGCCTGAAACCACGTGAGCCTAGAATTCATTGTCCATATTACTATCAGCATTTTTCCAAAGCCATTCAATAAATCTCTATGAATTTTCAAACTTTCCCACGTCTTCCTGTCTTCTTCTGAGCCCTCCAAGTCTCTAGGAGGTTCCAAACTTTCTCACATTTTCCTGTCTTCTTCTGAGCCCTCCAAACTGTTCCAGTCTCTGCCTGTTACCCAGTTCCAAAGTTGCTCCCACATTTTCACGTATCCTTATAGCAGCACCCACTCCCTTGGTACCAATTGGTCCCTTGCTACCAATTTACTGTATACATCCTTCTCACATGCTATAAAGAACTGCCTGAGACTGGGTATTTTTACAAAGAAAAGGGTTTAATTTACTCACAGTTTTGCATGGCTGGGGAGTCCTGAGGAAACTTACAATTATGGCAGAAGGGAAAGCAAACATGTCCATCTTCACATGGTGGCAGCAAGGCAAATTGCCCAGGAAAAGGGGAAAAAGCCCCTTATAAAAGCATCAGATCTCCTGAGAACTTACTCACTATCACAAGAACAGCATGGAGGTACCCGCCCCCCTCCACTGCTGTGATTCAATTACCTCCCACCTGGTCCCTCCCACAACACGTGGGGATTATCCTCCCCCCCCGACCGTTGTGATTCAATTACCTCCCACCTGGTCTCCTCTACAACACATGGGGATTATGGGAACTACAATTCAAGGTGAGATTTGGGTGGGGACACAGCCAAACCATTTCAAGCCCTCAAACAACAATAATAATAGCATTGAATATAAGCCAATTACATATTTCACTTAAAAGATATGGACTGCCTGAGTGGAGAAAAAAAAAATATATATATACACACACACACACACACACACACACACACACACACACATATATATATATATATATATTTTTTTTTTTTTTTTTTTTTTTGAGACAGAGTCTCGCTCTGTCCCCCAGGCTGGAGTGCAGGGGCCGGATCTCAGCTCACTGCAAGGTCCACTTCCTGGGTTTATGGCATTCTCCTGCCTCAGCCTCCCGAGTAGCTGAGACTACAGATGCCTGCCACCTCGCCCGGCTAGTTTTTTGTATTTTTTCAGTAGAGACGGGGTTTCACCATGTTCACCAGGATGGGAGTGGAGAAAATATTATGACTCAACTATGTGATGCCTACCAGAAGCTCTTGTCACCTGTAAAGACAAATATAGCCTGATGGTAAAGGGATGGGAAAATATATTACTTGCATACAGAAATCAAAGGTGAGGAGGAATAGCTATACTTACATCAGAAAACACATGCTTTACGTCAAAAATAGTAGAAGAAAGGCAAAGAAGGTCATTATATAATGATAAAGGGATTAATTCAGCAAGAAGATATAACAATTCTAACTATATATGCACCCAGCATCAAAGAACCAAGATATATAAAGCAAATATTATTACATCAAAAGAGTGAGATAGACTAATACAACAATAGTTTTGGATATTAACACCCATGAATATTAACAGCATAAGGCAGATCATCTAGAGAGAAAATTAATGAGAAATATTGAATTTAAACTGCATTGTAGACCAAATTGACTAAATGTATATTTTATTTTTATTTATTCCTTTATTTATTTATTTATTTATTTATTTAGAGACAAAGTCTCAGTCTATTGCCCACTGGAGTGCAGTGGCGCAATCTCAGCTCGCTGCAACCTTCACTTCCCTGGTTCCAGCAATTGTCCTGCCTCAGCCTCCCTAGTAGCTGGGATTACAGGTGTGCACCACTATGCCTGGTTGATTTTTTAAATATTTTTAATAGAGACAGGGTTTCATCATTTTGGCAAGGTTGCTCTCCAACCCTGGACCTCTGTTGATCCACCCACCTTGGCGTCCCAAAATGCTGGAATTTTTTTTTTTAATTTCATATGACAGTTACAGAATACACACTCTTTGCATCAACACAAGGAATACTCTCCAGGGTAGATCATTTACCAAGATAAAATACAAGCCAAAACTTATTTTTTAAAATAAAATCATACCAAGTATGTTCTCAGACCACAATGAAATAAACTTAGAAATCTATAACAAAAATATATTTGGAAATTGTACAAACACATATAATAACATGCTCTTGAATGACCATGGGTCCAAACAAAATTAAGATAATAGTTTAAAAACCTTTGAAACAGGGCGGAGCAAGATGGCCGAATAGGAACAGCTCCAGTCTCCAACTCCCAGCTCCAGCGACACAGAAGACCGGTGATTTCTGCATTTTCAACTGAGGTACTGGGTTCATCTCACTGGGGAGTGCCGGACGATCGGTGCTGGTCAGCTGCTGCAGCCCGAACAGCGAGAGCTGAAGCAGGGCGAGGCATTGCCTCACCTGGGAAGCGCAAGGGGGAAGGGAATCCCTTTTCCTAGCCAGGGGAACTGAGACACACAACACCTGGAAAATCGGGTAACTCCCACCCCAATACTGTGCTTTAAGCAAACAGGCACACCAGGAGATCATATCCCACACCTGGCCGGGAGGGTCCCACACCCACGGAGCCTCCCTCATTGCTAGCACAGCAGTCTGTGATCTACCGGCAAGGCAGCAGCGAGGCTGGGGGAGGGGTGCCCGCCATTGCTGAGGCTTAAGTAGGTAAACAAAGCTGCTGGGAAGCTCGAACTGGGTGGAGCTCACAGCAGCTCAAGGAAACCTGCCTGTCTCTGTAGACTCCACCTCTGGGGACAGGGCAATAACAAACACAGCCGAAACCTCTGCAGACGCAAACGACTCAGTCTGACAGCTTTGAAGAGAGCAGTGAATCTCCCAACACGGAGGTTGAGATCTGAGAAGGGACAGACTCCCCTGCTCAAGTGGGTCCCTGACCCCTGAGTAGCCTAACTGGGAGACATCCCCCACTAGGGGCAGTCTGACACCCCACACCTCACAGGGTGGAGTACAACCCTGAGAGGAAGCTTCCAAAGCAAGAATCAGACAGGTACACTCGCTGTTCAGAAATATTCTATCTTCTGCAGCCTCTGCTGCTGATACCCAGGCAAACAGGGTCTGGAGTGGACCTCAAGCAATCTCCAACAGACCTACAGCTGAGGGTCCTGACTGTTAGAAGGAAAACTATCAAACAGGAAGGACACCTACACCAAAACCCCATCAGTACATCACCATCATCAAAGACCAGAGGCAGATAAAACCACAAAGATGGGGAAAAAGCAGGGCAGAAAAGCTGGAAATTCAAAAAATAAGAGCGCATCTCCCCCAGCAAAGGAGCGCAGCTCATCGCCAGCAACGGATCAAAGCTGGACGGAGAATGACTTTGACGAGATGAGAGAAGAAGGCTTCAGTCCATCAAATTTCTCAGAGCTAAAGGAGGAATTACGTACCCAGCGCAAAGAAACTAAAAATCTTGAAAAAAAAGTGGAAGAATTGATGGCTAGAGTAATTAATGCAGAGAAGGTCCTAAACGAAATGAAAGAGATGAAAACCATGACACGAGAAATACGTGACAAATGCACAAGCTTCAGTAACCGACTCGATCAACTGGAAGAAAGAGTATCTGCGATTGAGGATCAAATGAATGAAATGAAGCGAGAAGAGAAACCAAAAGAAAAAAGAAGAAAAAGAAATGAACAAAGCCTGCAAGAAGTATGGGATTATGTAAAAAGACCAAATCTACGTCTGATTGGGGTGCCTGAAAGTGAGGGGGAAAATGGAACCAAGTTGGAAAACACTCTTCAGGATATCATCCAGGAGAACTTCCCCAACCTAGTAGGGCAGGCCAACATTCAAATCCAGGAAATACAGAGAATGCCACAAAGATACTCCTCGAGAAGAGCAACTCCAAGACACATAATTGCCAGATTCACCAAAGTTGAAATGAAGGAAAAAATCTTAAGGGCAGCCAGAGAGAAAGGTCGGGTTACCCACAAAGGGAAGCCCATCAGACTAACAGCAGATCTCTCAGCAGAAACTCTCCAAGCCAGAAGAGAGTGGGGGCCAATATTCAACATTCTTAAAGAAAAGAATTTTAAACCCAGAATTTCATATCCAGCCAAACTAAGTTTCATAAGTGAAGGAGAAATAAAATCCTTTACAGATAAGCAAATGCTTAGAGATTTTGTCAACACTAGGCCTGCCTTACAAGAGACCCTGAAGGAAGCACTGAACATGGAAAGGAACAACCGGTACCAGCCATTGCAAAAACATGCCAAAATGTAAAGACCATCGAGGCTAGGAAGAAACTGCATCAACTAACGAGCAAAATAACCAGTTAATATCATAATGGCAGGATCAAGTTCACACATAACAATCTTAACCTTAAATGTAAATGGACTAAATGCTCCAATTAAAAGACACAGACTGGCAAACTGGATAAAGAGTCAAGACCCATCAGTCTGCTGTATTCAGGAGACCCATCTCACACGCAGAGACATACATAGGCTCAAAATAAAGGGATGGAGGAAGATTTACCAAGCAAATGGAGAACAAAAAAAAAGCGGGGGTTGCAATACTAGTCTCTGATAAAACAGACTTTAAACCATCAAAGATCAAAAGAGACAAAGAAGGCCATTACATAATGGTAAAGGGATCAATTCAACAGGAAGAGCTAACTATCCTAAAAATATATGCACCCAATACAGGAGCACCCAGATTCATAAAGCAAGTCCTTAGAGACTTACAAAGAGACTTAGACTCCCATACAATAATAATGGGAGACTTCAACACTCCACTGTCAACATTAGACAGATCAACGAGACAGAAAGTTAACAAGGATATCCAGGAATTGAACTCATCTCTGCAGCAAGCAGACCTAATAGACATCTATAGAACTCTCCACCCCAAATCAACAGAATATACATTCTTCTCAGCACCACATCGTACTTACTCCAAAATCGACCACGTAATTGGAAGTAAAGCACTCCTCAGCAAATGTACAAGAACAGAAATTATAAAAAACTGTCTCTCAGACCACAGTGCAATCAAACTAGAAATCAGGACTAAGAAACTCAATCAAAACTGCTCAACTACATGGAAACTGAACAACCTGCTCCTGAATGACTACTGGGTACATAACAAAATGAAGGCAGAAATAAAGATGTTCTTTGAAACCAATGAGAACAAAGATACAACACACCAGAATCTCTGGGACACATTTAAACAGTGTGTAGAGGGAAATTTATAGCACTAAATGCCCACAAGAGAAAGCAGGAAAGATCTAAAATTGACACTCTAACATCACAATTAAAAGAACTAGAGAAGCAAGAGCAAACACATTCGAAAGCTAGCAGAAGGCAAGAAATAACTAAGATCAGAGCAGAACTGAAGGAGATAGAGACACAAAAAACTCTCCAAAAAATCAATGAATCCAGGAGTTGGTTTTTTGAAAAGATCAACAAGATTGACAGACCACTAGCAAGACTAATAAAGAAGAAAAGAGAGAAGAATCAAATCGACGCAATTAAAAATGATAAAGGGGATATCACCACCGACCCCACAGAAATACAAACTACCATCAGAGAATACTATAAACACCTCTACGCAAATAAACTGGAAAATCTAGAAGAAATGGATAATTTCCTGGACACTTACACTCTTCCAAGACTAAACCAAGAAGAAGTTGAATCCCTGAATAGACCAATAGCAGGCTCTGAAATTGAGGCAATAATTCATAGCCTACCAACCAAAAAAAGTCCAGGACCAGATGGATTCACAGCTGAATTCTACCAGAGGTACAAGGAGGAGTTGGTACCATTCCTTCTGAAACTATTCCAATCAATAGAAAAAGAGGGAATCCTCCCTAACTCATTTTATGAGGCCAACATCATCCTGATACCAAAGCCTGGCAGAGACACAACAGAAAAAGAGAATTTTAGACCAATATCCCTGATGAACATCGATGCAAAAATCCTCAATAAAATACTGGCAAACCGGATTCAGCAACACATCAAAAAGCTTATCCACCATGATCAAGTGGGCTTCATCCCTGGGATGCAAGGCTGGTTCAACATTCGCAAATCAATAAACATAATCCAGCATATAAACAGAACCAAAGACAAGAACCACATGATTATCTCAATAGATGCAGAAAAGGCTTTTGACAAAATTCAACAGCCCTTCATGCTAAAAACGCTCAATAAATTCGGTATTGATGGAACGTACCTCAAAATAATAAGAGCTATTTATGACAAACCCACAGCCAATATCATACTGAATGGGCAAAAACTGGAAAAATTCCCTTTGAAAACTGGCACAAGACAGGGATGCCCTCTCTCACCACTCCTATTCAACATAGTGTTGGAAGTTCTGGCTAGGGCAATTAGGCAAGAGAAAGAAATCAAGGGTATTCAGTTAGGAAAAGAAGAAGTCAAACTGTCCCTGTTTGCAGATGACATGATTGTATATTTAGAAAACCCCATTGTCTCAGCCCAAAATCTCCTTAAGCTGATAAGCAACTTCAGCAAAGTCTCAGGATACAAAATTAATGTGCAAAAATCACAAGCATTCTTATACACCAGTAACAGACAAACAGAGAGCCAAATCAGGAATGAACTTCCATTCACAATTGCTTCAAAGAGAATAAAATACCTAGGAATCCAACTTACTAGGGATGTAAAGGACCTCTTCAAGGAGAACTACAAACCACTGCTCAGTGAAATAAAAGAGGACACAAACAAATGGAAGAACATACCATGCTCATGGATAGGAAGAATCAATATCGTGAAAATGGCCATACTGCCCAAGGTAATTTATAGATTCAATGCCATCCCCATCAAGCTACCAATAAGTTTTTTCACAGAATTGGAAAAAACTGCTTTAAAGTTCATATGGAACCAAAAAAGAGCCCGCATCTCCAAGACAATCCTAAGTCAAAAGAACAAAGCTGGAGGCATCACGCTACCTGACTTCAAACTATACTACAAGGCTACAGTAACCAAAACAGCATGGTACTGGTACCAAAACAGAGATATAGACCAATGGAACAGAACAGAGTCCTCAGAAATAATACCACACATCTACAGCCATCTGATCTTTGACAAACCTGACAAAAACAAGAAATGGGGAAAGGATTCCCTATTTAATAAATGGTGCTGGGAAAATTGGCTAGCCATAAGTAGAAAGCTGAAACTGGATCCTTTCCTTACTCCTTATACAAAAATTAATTCAAGATGGATTAGAGACTTAAATGTTAGACCTAATACCATAAAAATCCTAGAGGAAAACCTAGGTAGTACCATTCAGGACATAGGCATGGGCAAAGACTTCATGTCTAAAACACCAAAAGCAACGGCAGCAAAAGCCAAAATTGACAAATGGGATCTCATTAAACTAAAGAGCTTCTGCACAGCAAAAGAAACTACCATCAGAGTGAACAGGAAACCTACAGAATGGGAGAAAATTTTTGCAATCTACTCATCTGACAAAGGGCTAATATCCAGAACCTACAAAGAACTCAAACAAATTTACAAGAAAAAAACAAACAACCCCATCAAAAAGTGGGCAAAGGATATGAACAGACATTTCTCAAAAGAAGACATTCATACAGCCAACAGACACATGAAAAAATGCTCATCATCACTGGCCATCAGAGAAATGCAAATCAAAACCACAATGAGATACCATCTCACACCAGTTACAATGGCGATCATTAAAAAGTCAGGAAACAACAGGTGCTGGAGAGGATGTGGAGAAATAGGAACACTTTTACACTGTTGGTGGGATTGTAAACTAGTTCAACCATTATGGAAAACAGTATGGCAATTCCTCAAGGATCTAGAACTAGATGTACCATATGACCCAGCCATCCCATTACTGGGTATATACCCAAAGGATTATAAATTATGCTGCTATAAAGACACATGCACACGTATGTTTATTGCAGCACTATTCACAATAGCAAAGACTTGGAATCAACCCAAATGTCCATCAGTGACAGATTGGATTAAGAAAATGTGGCACATATACACCATGGAATACTATGCAGCCATCAAAAAGGATGAGTTTGCGTCCTTTGTAGGGACATGGATGCAGCTGGAAACCATCATTCTTAGCAAACTATCACAAGAACAGAAAACCAAACACCACATGTTCTCACTCATAGGTGGGAACTGAACAATAAGATCACTTGGACTCAGGAAGGGGAACATCACACACCGGGGCCTATCATGGGGAGGGGGGAGGGGGGAGGGATTGCATTGGGAGTTATACCTGATGTAAATGACGAGTTGATGGGTGCAGCACACCAACATGGCACAAGTATACATATGTAACAAACCTGCACGTTATGCACATGTACCCTACAACTTAAAGTATAATAATAACAAATAAATTTAAAAAAAAAAAAAACCTTTGAAACAAATGAAAATAGAAATATAACATACCAAAACCTATGGGATACAGCAAAAGCAGTGCTAAAAGAGAATTTTATAGCAACAGACACCTACATCAAGAAAGTAGGAAAATTCCAAATAAGGAATTTAATAATATACCTCAAGGAATGAGAAAAGCAAGAACATTTAAACGCCCAAATTAGTAAAAGAAAAGGAATAATAAAGACAAGAGGATAACTAAACACTATAAATATTTAAAAAGACAAGAAACATGAAAACAAAAAAATCAACAAAATAAAAGTCAGTTTTCTGAAAAAATAAACAAAATTGATAAATCACTGGTAAGGCAGGCGATCAAATAAAACCAGAAATGAAAAATAAAATATTACAGTTTATAGTACAAAAATTTTTAAAAAATCATCAGAGATTATTATGAGCAACTATACACCAAAAAACTGGAAAACCTAGACAAATTAGATAAATTCTTGAACACATACAACTCACTGAGATTGAATCAGGACGAAACAAATATCTGAAAAGACCAATTATATGAGATTGAACGGTGATAAAAAGCTTTCCAGTAAAGTAAAGGCAAGGACTGGATAGTTTTACAGCTAAATTTTTCCTAACTTTCAAAGAAGAATACTAATTCTCCTCAAACTACTTCAAAAATTTCAAGAGGAGGGAATTCTCCCTAATTCATTCTATGAGGCCAGTATTACTCTGATAACCAAAACACACAAGGACACCACAACAGCAAAAAAGAAAATTTTGATATGTTATATTTTCAATATCTCTGATGAACTTAAATGCAAAAATTCTCAAAAACTACTAGCAAACTGAGTCCAATAGAACATCAATAAGCCAATACACCATGATCAAGTGGAATTTATCCCAGGGATGCAAGGATGGTTCACCATATACAAATCAATAAATCTAATACATCACACATCAGTCAAATGAAGAACAAACACTATTTGATCATCCCAATAGATGCAGAAAAAGCATGAGTAAATTCAACACCCCTCATGATAAAAATTCTCAACAAACTAGGTATTAAAGGAACATACCTCAACATAATAATGACCATACATGATAAACCCACAGTTAACATCACACTGAATGGGAAAAAAAAAAAAAAAAGAAATTCCTAGCTCTTTTCTCTAAGAACTGGAAAAAGAGAAGAATGCCCACTTTCACCATCCATATTCAACACTGTACTGGAAACCAGAGTGGTAAGTCCAGAGAAAAAATAAAAGGCATCTAAATTGAAAACAAACAAAGTCAAATCAATTCCTCTTTGCCTGCGACATGAATTTATGTTTAGAAAAAAACTAAAAAATCTACAAAATACTTTTAGATCTGATAAACAAATTCAGGAAAACTTAAGATACAAAATCAAAACATAAAAATCAACAGTTTTTCTATTCAAAATAACAAAATAGCTGAAAAAAAGAGATCAAGAAGGCAAGACCATTTAAAATACCTAAAAAATATAATACCTAGAAATAAAGTGAACTAAGGAAGTAAAAGACATCTAGAAAGAAAACTACAAAACACTGATGAAAGAAACTGAAGAGGACACAAACAAATGGAAAGATATCTCAAACACATGGAACAGAGGAGTTAATATTGTCGGAATGATCATACACGCAAAGCAATTTAAAGATTCAATGCAATCTCTTTTTTTTTTTTTTTTTTTTTTTTTTTTTTTTTTTGAGACGGAGTCTCGCTCTGTCGCCCAGGCTGGAGTGCAGTGGCCGGATCTCAGCTCACTGCAAGCTCCGCCTCCCGGGTTCACGCCATTCTCCTGCCTCAGCCTCCCGAGTAGCTGGGACTACAGGCACCCGCCACCTCGCCCGGCTAGTTTTTTTTTGTATTTTGTAGTAGAGACGGGGTTTCACCGTGTTAGCCAGGATGGTCTCGATCTCCTGACCTCGTGATCCGCCCGTCTCGGCCTCCCAAAGTGCTGGGATTACAGGCTTGAGCCACCGCGCCCGGCTCAATGCAATCTCTATCACAGAAATAGAAAAAAAATTCTCAAATTTATGTGAAACTAAAAGAGACCAAATAGCCAAAGCAATCCTGCACAAAAAGAATAAAGTTGGAGGCATCACGTTACTTAACTTTAAAATATATTATAAGGCTATAATAACCAAAACAGTATGACATACATATAAAAACACACATAGGCAAAGAGTATGGAACAGAGAACTCAAATAAGTCCATGTACTTACAGCCAGCTCTTTTTTGAAAAGAGCATCAAGAACATTCATTAGGAAAAGGACACACAATTCAATAAACGATGCTGTGTCCAGGCACAGAACATAGAAATGATAAATGCTTTAGGTGATGGACACCCCAAATTACATCTGCATGTATCCGCTTTCTCTTTTTGCTGTCCATCAGCAATTAGAGTTTAGAAATGTCTGAAGAACTACTTTCAAAGAACTATTCTTTTGAATAACTATTTTGTAAAATCACCTATCTTACAGTTATAATGAATTAGTTTTTGTAAATGAGTTAAATTTTGCTTAAATTTTTATCAATATTTGTTGGAAATATTTAATACACAACAAATTAAACACCAAAAAAAATGTGTCTTTTCAAAGTTTTAATGAATCACAATGATTAAAAGCAAATTAATTATACCGTTTGGATGCTTGTCCCTTCCAAATTTCATGTTGAGATGTAACCTCCAAAGTTGGAGGTGAGGTCTAATGGGAGGTGTTTGTGTCATGCAGGTGGATCCCTAATGACTGGCTTGGTGCTGTCCTCAGGGTAATGAGTGAGTTTTCACTCTTAGTTCACATGGGAGCTGGCTGCTTAAAAGAGCCTGGAGTCTCCTTCTCCCTCTCTTGCTCCCTCTCTTTCATGTTACATGCCTGCTCCCCCTTTGCCTTCTGCCATGAGTAAAAGTTTCCTGAGTCCTTAGCAGAAGCCAAGCAGATGTTGGGCCATGCTTGTACATTCTGCAGAACTGTGAGCCAAATAAACCTGTTTTCTTTATAGGTTACCCAGTCCCCAGTATTCTTTCATGGCAATGTAAAATGTACTAATACACTTGTAAACAGAAATGTTGAAATTCGTTATTACAGAAGGGGGCCCGAATTAGTTCATTTGAGTTTAAATTTTGTTAAAAAATTAATTTTGAAGTTCCGAAATTCTTTAATGGCACTTTGTAATATATTAATTTGTAATTTTTTAAAGGAGTAATTATTTTAATTGGTTAAATTTATATTCGTTACCAGAATAGAGTAAAATAAAGAAGTCTAGAGTTTTGCAACATCAAAATTTGGTAAAACATTAAAAAGTTTAATAAAGAAAATAAGTTTTTGATGAATTTTGTCTTGTAAAAACATTTGTCAAAAATAATACTCTGAATAGAGGCAAAACAGTATATTTAAACTAAAGCAAATGTACATTTTATTCAAACAATAGAATTGGTAATATATTACATTTAGTAGAATTTTCTCTGGGTTTCTCAGGTACTCAGGAGTTACTGACAGTGTTATCTCAATGTAACTATCATAGAGTGAAGGGAAGAATCAATTGATGATATAAAACATTTCCAATTTATTAACCATGAAATGCAACTTTCAAGAAGGTTTTGGGAATAAATGAAAAGAATAAGACCACATTTAAAATGTATTTCAATTTGAAAAATACAATTGCATGGTATTACAGACAAGTATAGCTAAGAAACTAATTAAAGTACATGAAAATGTACCAAGAATGTGTTTCAACTTATTTTTAATGTTTATAGACATTATATAGTTTAATTTTAACATAGTTTAATATACAAATATGCTGTCTTACTTTTGAAATAATTTTACTATTTTGTGGCATGCATATAATTTATTCTTAATTCCAATTGCATGATTTATTCTTTTTCTACCTTTCACAGTGATTATTTTCATGGTAGAAATAGGAGTAACTTTATCATTTGCTTTATAATCAAAATATTTATGCCTTTCTAAGTTCTAAATGAAACATTTCACAGCAAAACATGTCTTTAATGCTATTTTAACTTGTATTTTTTAACTGAAACATTATAACTGCACATATTATAGGGTAAAATTTGGTGTCTGGATATATTCATACAGTGTGTAATAATCAAATCTGGGTAAATAGTATGTCTGTCACCTCAAACATTTATCATTTCTTTATGATGAGAATGTTTAAAATCATCTTTTCTAGCTATTTTGAAATATACAATATATTATCATTAACTATAGTCACTTCACTGTGCAACAGAATGCCAAAACATATCCTTCATGTCTAACTCTCTCTCTCCATCTTTCTCTTTTTTCCTACCCCCTCCAGCCTCTGGTAACCACTATTTGACTCTATTTCTATGAAATCAACATTTTTAGATTCCTCATTTTAGTGAGATTATGGCTAACCCCAGAGGACATTATGCTAAGTGAAATAAAACAGGCACAGGACAAATACTGAATATTTTTACTTTAAAAAATAGTTTTTAAATAAAACTAGTTTATAGACACAACAGTATAGTGAAGCTAATTTGTCAGTTAACGCATACACATTTTTAAATTATATAATTTTAATATTTTCAGACTCTTTTTCACTCTCCAAAGTAGTTTAGTTGGGGTTATATATTGCAGATCCGATGGTCACTCTGTCCTTTGACCAAGGGCATCAGAAACACTGGAAGTGCCTGTCTAAAAAAATGCAGATTTTGAAAACAGAATGAGATTTTTCTGGGGTAGCCAGGAATCTGAATTTTTAATAGCCGTTGTGATTACTAAACGTAAAAAGTGCATTGGAAATGAGATTCAACTTCTATAATCAAAGAACCCATAAACCAGAAACAGAAGCCCTGTGGGCATAGCAACAAGGAAATGGCATAGCCTTTTAAGAACTGGCATATAAAAGAAAGCAATCTTACTCATTGCAGCATAGGCAGAATATTTTAAATTAAACAATAGCTTCAACATTTTTCCTTCCTATAAAAGCAATTCATTTTCACTGTAGAAAAATTAGAAAATACAGAAAAGCAAGAAGAAAATAAAAACCCATACAAGGTTCATATGAAGAAAACTACTGTTGAAACTTTGATTGATTTTATTTTCAAGTCTTTTACTTTGAGAATGCTGTTAAATCACATCACATATTGAATTCTAATTTCAAAGATCGCATTTTCTTTTTTTTTTTTTTTTTTTAGTACAAGTACAGTAGAGCTACACAAAGAAGAAAGTGTTGCATGAAATATGAGGGCTATTATGCTGGTTGTATATTACAATGGTTAAGAACTAGATTTATGTGGTTAAAACTGCATGAATTCAAATTCTAGCTCTATTACTTCTTTGTTTTGTGACCTTAGAAAGTTACTTAACCCGTTGTATCTCATTTTGCTTATCTGTGAGAAGACGTTAATAATAGTACCTATCTCATATTATTGTTGCAAGCATTAACTAATAAGTAAATAGCATCTCACCAATTTTCAGAACTCAGTAAATGTTAGCTATTATTATTTTGAGCTCTGTGGTTGCAGAAATATCATATAGCTTAGCTCAGTGAGGAACAAGATACAATCTTCTTTGAAGATTAACTTCTGTATATCTTTATTAGAAGACTTATTATTTTGCTTTTGTTTATTTATAATTTTAATTTTTGGGGTGCATAGTAGGTGCAATGAGGCAAATACTGAAAATTTGAAAGGTAATTGTCTATCCGTGTCATAAATAAGTGGGGTATCTAGAGTCTTATCTAAATTACAGGAGTAAGTATGATTCTTTGCAGTAAGCCATTTCTGGCAATACAAAAGGGGGAAAGGTTTTTAAACTGTCACTGTTTTCCAGAAACACAGTGCTCAAATTAATTTTAATATTGTCAGTTTGTATACTGAGGACATTTACCTTGGCACCTGCCTAATGCCCAGAGAGCACAGTCACTTCTACCACCTGTATCTCTTCTTTTAAGAGGCACTCAGATTTATGAATACCTCTCTCTCTCTATATATATATATATGGTTAGTGGGACTGGGGGAAAATGAAAGAGAATTGCCCTGGCCATTTCGGTTTCCACAGAGTAATGCTTTTCAATGAGCTGTTGCTTTTCACTCCTGTAAAAGTTTCTGTTTTATTCTTTTGCTAATTTTTTGTTTGGTTTGGCTTGTTTTGGTTTTCTTTTTTTTTTTTTATGTGAGGTAGAATGTGTCTAGATAAATTATAAACATAACTTTTAATGAAATATAGTAGTTTCTTGCTCTCCAAAGGCAAATACTTCTAATTTTTGTAGTTGTTTCATCTAATAATGATGTCCATATTTCTAAGCAATACACATATAAAAAAGCCTTTTCTTGGTTCATTAATTTTAAACATTTTCAGATAGTCTTCTTAAAATTGTTTATTTTAATTTTTGTGGGTACATAATAGGTGTATATATTTATGAAGTACGTGAAATGTTTTGATGGAGGCATGCAATGAATAACAATCATATCATGCAAAATAGGGTATCCATTCCCTAAAGCGTTTATTCTCTGTTACAAACAATTCAATTATGCTCTTTTAGTTATTTCCAGGTAGCATTATTGACTTTCTATTATAATAAATGAAGATTTAGCTGTCTTGTACCTCCTCTTTCTTTGTGTCCCTCATCTACTTGTTTGTATATATGTGTTTATACACACCTATGTGTCTATCTATATAACATATAGAGAGAGCACAATATTACTTAAATTATTAAACAGCATGCATATAATTATTATGCCAACATTACTTGCTGGATATAGATTATTATCAGATATATTTACATTTTTTATTTCTTTAGGTTATTTTTGGCTGTTTCTTGCATTTCATAGTTTTCCAGATATCCTTATTTTAGTCCAGATGCTCCATCATATTATTTACCATAGCATCTTCTCTACTGAGTTTAATTTTCCTGAACATCTTTTTCCAGAGGCTTCCACCAGTCTTCCTTTATATGGACAGATTTTTTCTAAGCTGGCCATAGAGCTGCTACCATGGGACTATTCTTGACACTCCTTGAGTGAGACTCAATAGTTCCTAAACCCAGAACTGATATTTAGCTGGTACAAATCTGTACAACAGAGTAGCCAGCTTCCCCCTTCATTGGTTGAGAGTCCATTCTCATTAGCCTTGCAATTCCTTGTTGATAAATACTTTGAACATCATATCTTAATGAACCCAATGTCTTGTCCTTTCTTAGCATACTCCATTGTATTGCTGGAAAATGTGTTCTCATAATAGAGTTTCTAAGAATCTTTCTATTTTCTACTCTTCACTTTTACTATAAATGCTTCCTCCAGATTCTGAACATTTCTGGGGCCTTGTAAGGATATATGGGTTCTTTTTTCCATTTTAATATAATGTTTTGTTGTAACTTATTTTATGTTGATGTTCCTGCATCATTATCTAGGTCTTTATTTGATTTTTGTGTTTTTCATTTCTTTAATTTTAATTATTAAAACCTGGTCATAATGCAAAAAAACTGTTAAAAATAATGATATTGACCTGACTTTAAACAACTTTATAAAATGTTTCTATAGTTTTTTCCTTCCACTTTCCCTCTGTCTTTACAGCTTATTTTTCACATACGGATTTAAGTCAAAACATTACTATAAATAATCTTTCTGCACCAAAGATTGAGTCAAATTAAGCCTTCTGCAGAGAAATTTCTTGTTTCAACATGACATATTTAACGTAATTGGAAATAACTTGTATCAAATCTTAGGTGAAAACTGAATATAAATTGTCTGGAAGACATTATATAAACAGGGAAAGTATATTTCAGAAACATTAGTTTTCAATGCTTGGTATGTAATCCAGAAAAGCATAGCTTTAGAAAGACTTCTATGAATTTGAGAAGAGTATATAAGTGTAGTAAAAGAAAATTGAAAAATATTCTGTACAACAAAAATATATAGTTGTACTTATTGAATTAGACAAGATATTTTGAAAGTTTTTAAATGGAGACTGATTATCTCATTTAATAGAAGGGGATCACATTCACAGCTATTTGTACTGATTTTTTTATTTTGTTTACTCATCCTCATGGACTACATATGTGGACGTCTTTTATTTTTACATTGCTTTCCTCCCTAACTTGGCTAATCAACTTTTAATAAAGACTGTCATCCATTTAGACCCAAGGAAAACTTCCTTTCCCAACTATTCTTCCTGGCTACCAAAAAATACCAGAACAACTCTTCACAAAATCTGAAATTTTAGGAATATTTTAAAATATGGTTTTCAAACAATGTGTGATAGTTAACTTGTGATTCCTTATATAACTTTTTGTATGATATATACTGTATATGACACCTCTTTCCAAATAATCTGTAAGTTGCTTCAGGGCAGTTATCAGTCACTCATTCATCAAGTATTTATTGAAAACCTACTATTCATCATAGGCACTGGGAGATGCAATAGTGAATAAAACAGCCATTTTTCTCATGTCTGCCTAAGAACACATGTGCTGGAGTCACATAAGCCTGGGATTGAATCTATTTCTTACTATCTGTGTGACGTTATGGGGGTAATAATGACATCTATCTCATAATTTTTTTAAAAACATGAGGTTTCAGACACAGGTGAGCTCTCAATGTTAGATACTATCATAATAATACATAGTAGTAGGAGTAGTAGTTTTATTTGCACTGTGTATCTTTGAGTGTCTAAATATGTGTTAAGTGTACTACGTAAATATGTGAAAATTAGTTATGCAACTTAGCACTAAGGAACAGGTTAGGAAAAGCTATTTAAGCTGGAAGTGACTCTATTTCTCACTTATAGGTTGTATTTTAACTGAAAAGGATTTTCCGGAAAAAGAAAAGTGACAAAATTGAAAGTTGATGAAAGCAAAATTATTATAAAGAATGTTCTTAGAAGAATATTTAAAAAAACAACCTTGTCCTTCCATTTATATCAAAGTAAAATTGAGATTCCAATGTTCCTTTAATAGCCAGCCCTTCTAAATATGTATATTTTTGATAATGGCTTTGGGATTACTCTTGAGACTATTAGACTTGAAAATAAAAGAGCTTCTTATGAGGTAGCAAAGCTTCGTTTGAGATGCAGGTGACAGTTTAAATGGAAGTAAAAGGAATTTAGAGATGAGATTAAGAGAAATGTGATATAAATTAAAAAATGGTGATCTTACAATTTTTTTTAACTTCTGGAACAAAAAGGGTGAGAAATAGCAAAATATTCTAAGGAAAGTAATTTGCAAATATTTGCATTGTCTCAAACAGCAAATGATCTAACCCTGAGATTGATTTAAATTGTGTTTGTCATTCTACTTAGAACTTTTTACCTGAGTATTTTGATGTATAAAGTATTTTTGCAAATTTCACATCATACAGTATTTTCTAGCATAAGAATCTTTCAGTTCTTTATAACTTCATAAAAACAGGATGGAAAATCATAACAATATATATACAAAGTATTAATATTTCTATAGATTATATAAGTGCTATACAGGTAGACCTAGTTACAACAGAATAGAATGGCTCCAAAACAGCTTTTGTATTTGATTTAACAAGGAAACTGACAATAAAGACATTTTCCATATGGAAAAATTCTAGCCTGCCTGAATAACACACTGCATCAGGTCACATGGGGCTTGTTATACTAAGAAGCTGTTCAAAAAATTTATCACCAGCCGGAGGTGTTCTTTGCTGTGATTGAATAAAATAGATTTTCCTAAGAATATGTGAAAGGAATAATGAAGTAGAAAATGTTTCCTACTTCTTCAAAACTGGGTGACTATAGCCACAATGAACTTGTTTGTTTGTTGTCTGGCTGCAATTTCCTAAGAGGATTTTGTCTACTGTTGATACCTATTCAGTGCTATCATTAACTATACTACTTCAAAGAAGGCACAGTTTCTACAGAGCCATATCATTTTGCCTCATGAAAGAATAAAATCTCAAAAGGTCAATGACATTATTCTCACTCTAATATCATCATCTAATCTTTTCTTACAAATTGAGTGATTTTATCAAGAGGAAACGGTGTACACAGAGTTATATGGGTTATCAAGATAGTTTGGATGTCTAAAGGATGCTTCATTCGAAATGCCTTAGTCAATTACCTCTGGGTGTGAGCCAAGAGTAAGATAAACTTCCATAAGGCTCTGGACAAATGTTCTAAGTCTGGACGAAAGGCAAAGTAAGTTGAAAGCTTTCATTTGCATTATTGAGGGATTAAAAATTTCATTTATTCATCAAAGAGAACCCTTTATACATAAGGCCTGCAAGGCATTCTATGGGAATATTCTAATTCAGTTTAACCTTTTTTATGTACCTTACAGTGTTCCTCAGTTTTAATAATCCCATGGATGTTGAAAACTTTGAAATTATCTGAAGGTCATTAAACTAGTATGACAGGGTGAAAATACATATTATCTGACACTAGTCCAATGCCTTTCTTATAGAATTATAGAAAAAATTTGCAAAATAAAGGATACAAATTTAAGACAACAACAAAGAGGTCTTATCAAGATGGGGACTAAATATGTTTCTAATATCTGATAACTGTTTTTTTTAATCTTAGTTAAAATTTAAACAAAGTGAAATGCAAACATTTGTGTATAAGTTAAATGTTTTTTTAAAAAATTATATACCCATGTAGGCATAATCTTAATCAAGATATAGAACATTTCCATCACTCCAGGAAGCTTCTCCAAGCCCACTTCTAGTCAATTACAGTACCCATAGGCAAACATTATTATTTCTAATAACAAGAATAAATTTTGCCTACTCCTAAACTTGATAAAAGCATATTTATACAATGTATACAATTTTGATCTGGCTTCTTTCACTTAGCATTTCTTTACATTCATCCATTTTTAAAGTAAATTATTATCAATAGTTTCTTTTTTGCATAGTAGTACTCCTTTGTATGATTTATTGTTCAAAGTAAATAACTATGAGTAAATTGTTGGGTCATAGGGTAGGTATATGTTTAACTCTACAAGGACCTGTGAAACCTTTGCAGAAGTGACTCCAAAATTTTTCACGTCCACCAGCAAGGCATGCTGTAGTTTCATTATCAACGTTTTCATAAATATTTGGTACTCGTTGGTGTTTTTAATTTGATATGTTTTAGTATGTGAAACCAGAAAATCTGAGACAGGTCCGAAAAGAAAGTTATACCATGAAAGACAGAATATGTGTCTCAAAAAATAAAATTCGAAAAACAATTTTCAGATGCAGTGAGGTGACGTTTTGTGGGAATGTGTGCCAGCAAAGCAGTGGAGGGACATTGGGGACAGGTGTGCACTGGTGGGGCAGAAGCTCTCCAATGGTAATGTGGGATCTACCTGCAAAGGAACTATAGCAGTGACCCTTGGAAAGCACCTCAGTTGGGCAGCAGAGATTGTGTCGCAAGCGGTGTGGCTAGGCAAGGACTCTGGGAGAGAACAGCAGACGGTGGTGCGTTCAGACTGGTCCCATCCCACAGCAAGATAACACTGTTTTGTCCAGGTCCAACAGTCAAGAAAGGCCAAGATCATGGTAAATTTGGGGACATAGGTAACAACAGCTATGCTCCACGACAGCTGTTTCCACGCCAAATGCTCTGAGCTCTGCACAGGCTGAAATCTCATCCCTGCCAACTCTGAAAGCAGCTCTCTGCCAGCTCAATTGTCTGTGGGGGTCATGGGGTCTTCTGTAGCTAGGACTATGGTGGTCCTTGGTGATGATGGGTCACTTCATGCCTATTCATCTCACCCCGTCCCCCGGAACAACCTGGGGGCAGGAACTAGTCTTGGTACCTGGAAATCCCACGCAAGGTTTCTGGCTTCCTCCGCCTTCATCCCTGCATTTGTGTCTTCCCTCTGTCCACTCTCAATGCCTTTCTTCCAACGATTTGCTCTAGCGTGCTGGTCTTCTTGGAGGCTTGGTCGCTGAGTGGAAAGAAGATATTCTTGGCTACATCGAGTCAGTCATCTTGGCTGTTCTGGAGACCAGATTTCTGTAGTTTTGTAACAGCACATCCCTATAACATTTCACTAAACAGGGTCCAGAAATGTCTATTCCTCCAGAGAGAATTTTATGACCACATCCCTGAATGATGACAGTCTTATTTCCCAGCTTCTGGCATGTCCCTGCATTTTTCCTACAGATCTCCCAGTACTTGCAGGTCACAGGGCCACAGAGCCTGTGGTAGAGTAACCTAGGGCCTTCTGAAGAGTAGGAGATGTAGCAATAAAGATGGGAGCAAATCTCCTTTTGCAGCACAGGGAGACAAAGGTCAAACCCCATTTTAATGTTAGCACTTTCTAACCAAAGGGAAACTCATTATCTTGGAAGAAAGTTTCCATATCTACATTTGCATTAATTTAAAAAAATACTTCACTCATGCAGACAATATAAAATAAATAATAAACATGTACAGCATGTAAATTTTGATGACTGACAAATCAAATTGTGAAAGAAGGCTAAAAACTTGGAAGGCAGCCTGTGGAAAAAAAAAAAATGAAGTAGATTTAAAAATTCATGAACTTTCTTTTCATTTAATAAATATTATCTCAATAACCTATTTTTGACTATACATGTTGACTCAGAGGCTCTGATAAGTTTCTAAGAATAAAAAAGAGATATTAAAGTGTATAAAAGTGTGTGTGAGTGTGGGTGTGCATACATTCTCCTTGTATTATCTGTGGCACAAACGGTTGTCTGCTCGAAAACTATTCCCTCATTTTTCTTCCTGAAAGGTATTGTTGCAGGATATTTTTTAGTTCAGCTAAAGATGGGGTTCTTTGTCCCATAGCCACAACAATTCAGGTTCGCAGACATTTTGAATGATGAGTAAGACAGGGTTTTATTGTGTGAAAAGGAAGAAAATGGGAAACAGGGACTCTTACAAGGCCAGAGTCCCTGCTAGAGCACTTCCCGCCCAGCAGATTGAATTCCAGTTTCCATGCAGGAAAAAGGGCCAGGGCTCCTCCCCACCGCAAACGGCCTGAAGCTCTGTGGCACCACCTCAGTGTGCATTCCCAGTGCACAGGCTGGCAGGAGTCACTCCAGGGATCCCCTCCCACCTGGTTGTCTCATTCCCACCTCTAAAGAGGTACATCTAACTGCCATTAGATTAAGGATAAGGATGAGGACTGATTTTAACTGATTCCTGCTGATAGGTGGCGCTGTTTTGGGGAACTGGCAGTCAGTTCATCAGAGGCCTATTTAACGGTTCCCGGCAGAAGGGGCCATCATCAGAGACTCCAGCTGCAGGACCATTTGGAGTTTGATGGCCTGAAGGCAAGAACAGACAAATCGAGTTACTAGAAAACGTGTTTCTAAACGAAACAAGGGGAGGGGTAAGGACAGCTTAAAAATTCCAAGGCCTTTTACCAGTTTGCACAGGGAGAGGGAGGCCAAAAGCCTGACTGGTATAAAAAAACTTGACCCTATTGCCGGCATGTTGAGCTTCCGGGTTCCCTTCCCCTGAGCCCAATCCTAAGCCAACCAGTTTAAGGTTTAACAAATGAACTCTTTCCAGTTCTGAGGATGCATCCGAGGGGAGTGTCCCATAGCATGGAGACACAATTACCTATCTGTGAAGAGAGAAACAAGGAAGAGAAAGAAAAAAAGAAGGTGCCTTTGAAAAGAGTCCCAGTGGTTCAGGATGCATTGGAAAGGGGTACAGACTGAAGAGGAATGGTGACCCATCTAGAAGAGGCGATCAGGCATCCCTGGATCCCTTCTCTTCCTCGTAGATACCCAGGGGTAAGTGAGGGAGACAGGGAAAAGTGTCCTCTTTCTCCTTTCCATCCTTGCACCCCTGAGTTCCAGTGACCTTGGCAGGGGCCACTATGGATGTCAAAGCAACTTGCACCCATGAAGCAGGGGGGGGGCTTAGGGGTGGGAATCATCCACTCTTACCAACGTACCCCCCATCTCCCCTGATGTCAGTAGCCTTGGAGTTCCCTAGACCTCATTTATGCCATGGATACTAACGTGGCCGTCATCCATGAAACGAGAAGCCTGGGCTTGGCATAATCGGCAGGAATCAGCCACGCTCACCTGTCCTCTGCCTTTTAACTTCTGTTATTGTTGGAACCGAACTGTCGATTCCCTCCTGGGCAGGGGTCGCCGCGAAGGATCACCGACGCGAGATTCACAGCAGAGAGTTGTTTATTACTAGCGCGCTAGGGTCCCAAGCTCTAAGTTGGCCCTGGGACCCCGAGTGCTTGTTACAGGTTGTTTATATAGGCAAACACAAGTTCAAACACAGCTTAGGGCGCGAAATTCAAACAAAGCTTTAGGCGCGTGGTAATTGGGTCTGTCTATGGCCTGAGCAAGGTGTCTTGTTCTGATTGGTTGGGGCGGGACCTTAGGAGGTTCTTTCCTGGAATTGCTGATTCCAGGAACATCGGGGACATTGAGGCAGGGTGGGACCCCATGAGGCTATCAGGGTGGGACCTCATGAGGCTATCAGGGTGGGACCCCATGAGGCTATTTCCCGGAATTGTCTTTCTGTTTGGGTTCTGGGAACATCGGGGGGCTATCCGTGGCCATCTGGGGTTTAAGTTTCACGATGGCCAAGCTTTTTAAATTTTATGAGGCTTAGGAATTATGAGGCCTAGTTTCATTATCATTTGCCTCTAGATCACTCAGATCCAGTTTTCCTTCCTAGGGCTTTGATCTGAAGTTTGGGATTAAGTTTGGGACAAAAATGTGTCTAGAGGGGGTTGCATGGGCTGAATGCTAAATGCTAAGCCGGAAGTGTGGAATTTAGTCCTCTTCCAACAAGGGAGAGGAAAGGATGTCATGTGACACACTCAGATAACTTGTGGCTATAGCTATGCTAGCTAGGATTTGGGTGTCTGGTGCTTGGCTTTGGTTAGTTCCCTTGGTCTTACTTTCCCAAAAAGGAAACCTCCAAGTGATGGGTATCCTATTTATTACCATCACCTGGCAGGATTTGCAGGATAATTGCTCAGAACTAGAATATTGATCCAGATTTCATCCAGATTTCTACATTCTACATTACCCATCCCTTTTGTTCTTTCTGAGCTGCAGCTGGAAATTGTTTGTTGATTCACAGGAACAAGCAGGGTTAGTCTAAAAATATAGACAAAAACTTTAAAACAGCTAATGAGTTTAGAATTTAATGACAAATGTATGAGTAGTTTTGGAACATATTTTCTCTCTGTCCAGTCCTCATTTTTGCTAAAAAAAAAAAAAAAAAAAAAAAAAAAAATCATCATAGCACTGAATGGTTTGCAAAATAGACTTTAGTATTATACTTGGCCTGATTATTTGCATTAAGGGCAGCAAGAATAATTATTTCTACATAGGCCTTTTGGATTGGCTTTGATGAAGTTTGTTCCACAAAGAATCTCAGAAAAGTCCTTTTAAATCTGAGCCCAGCCATGGGTTTGTATCCTCAAATACCTGTGAGTTGGTTTATCCTTTCCTCTTAAGGTCCCATCATAAACTTGGAACTCCCGGACCTGTTAGAAATTGACATTCTTTACTGACAACAGGTCAGGAACACTGTACAGGGGCTATGTAGACAAGGGTTTCAGGCTAGTTTCCCCACTGGGCTTTTATTGACTCTGCAAGTTGAGACTGACTCCCTTAAAGGGAAGCATACCCTTCCAGTTGTTGGAACCGAACTGTCGATTCCCTCCTGGGCAGGGGTCGCCGCGAAGGATCACCCACACGAGATTCACAGCAGAGAGTTATTTATTACTAGCGCGCTAGGGTCCCAAGCTCTAAGTTGGCCCTGGGACCCCGACTGCTTGTTACAGGCTGTTTATATAGGCAAACACAAGTTCAAACACAGCTTATGGCGCGAAATTCAAACAAAGCTTAAGTCGCAGAATGATTGGGTCTAGCTATGGCCTGAGCAAGGTGTCTTATGCTAATTGGTTAGAGCAGGACCTTATGAGGTTTTTTTCCTGGAGTTGTTGATTCCGGGAACTTTGAGGCAGGGTGGGACCCCCAGAATTGGCAGGGTGGGACCCCATGAGGTTGTTTCCCGGAATTGGCAGGGTGGGACCCTATCAGGGTGGGTCCTTATCGAGGCAGGGTGGGACTCTATCCAGAGCCACCTGGTGTTAATTTTTTTTTCTATATGAGGCCTAGTTTCTAAGTTTTATGAGGCCTAGTTTCACAGTCAAAGCATTGGTAAAATAACCACTTTCTCCAACTGAGTTCCATTTCAAAAGAAAAATGGATCATTATTGCAGTGAAGTGAACAACTGTATTGCCATAAGAATACTCACATAGTTTCCAAATTATAGAGGAACCAGGCAGAGAGAAACAAAGTCACAATAGTGAACACCTTTCTTAATTATTAAAGGTTTTAATATTTCAAAATAAGCTTACTTGAATCTGAAAAAAAACAAGGATCAGCAATATTGCAAGCAAAAGTCAAAAAGATTTGCTTCAGCTTCTTGAGTTCAGCCCATTTAGTTAACTCTTGTTTTGCTTGATATTCATGGATATTTTAGTTCTTTTAGAATCCTGTACATTTTCCTTATTCCAATGTTACAATCTCTAAAGTTATCAGAAGCCTGCATTGGAGAACACTTGTTAAAGTTCTACAGCTAATTATAAGCCATCTTTGAAAAGGATTCAAACAAGACAACAATTCTCCGTGAATATGAAAATGTCCAGAGCAGTTATAGTCAGAAACATGATTCAAAGAAGTTTGGTTATCTCCACGGTTTACAGTAACTTAACACAACAACCTTAATTATGATTGATAGCATACACTCAGACATTGGAATTTTATAAATCCCATATAATTTTGGAACATATATTAGCATTACTCACCACGATATAACCTAAAGAAGACTGAGTATCATTTTGGCAATCCCATGTACCTAAACATATCAAATAATCCTGTTTACCTCTTTTTTCTGGACACTTCAGGGGCCCTCTGAAGTATTCGAAAAGCCAAGTGCCAGGGAAGATAATTTTGAAACTGACGTTTGATTTTGGGAAGGCTGTTAAATGTTCAAGGTTTAAAACACTTAATGTTATGAAATGGAATCCAGATTACAATAAATTATTTATTTTGCCAAAATGATGACCCAGAGGTTTTAAAGAAGAAAAAAGCTTTTATAACCCTTTACAAATTTTGCCAAAGAGCAGATTAGCGCCTTAAGAAAACCTTGTTATGCTTTTATTTCAATGCTCAATGTACAGAAAAACCATGTAATACCCTGATTTGAATTTAGTCAATATGTTCACACAGAGAACCTTTTCTGCAAGATTAATTCCCACAATTCTTCCACCACTTCTTTGAACCTTCAACTTTTTCCTAATTTAACTCAAAACAGTCCTTTAACCCAAGGCAAAAGTTTCTATTTCCATGCCTTCGGAAAACACATTTTACTGTTCTTATACACCTTGCATGTAAATCTATTTCTAGTAGTTTCAATTAAGTCCTAGCAAGTTTTAACTTTAAGGTAAAACTTGGTAAGTTGCTTTAATTGTGTGCTAACTGCAGCCAAGGTTTGCCTTCTTAGTTAAGGGAGTTAAGGGTGTGGTTAGTTCCATATGTCCCCAGGCCTTACCAATTGTGAAGCATGCAAGTCAAATAGTTCTCAAAACTCAAAAAGCATTTCGTAACCTCAAAACACTTAGCAAATCTTGCATCTGACCTGCATTTTACCAATAGTATTAAGAGCTGGTTTCATTTCTTAGAGAATAAAGTCACATGAACTGAAATGTAACACCGATTTTATATTCCATTTAAAAAATATTATATGCATGTTCTTGTGTTTCTTTAGGCCAAATTAATTAGAGCTCTTTTTACAGACAATACAGACACTGAGAGGCAGAAGAATACCCAGTCACTGGGTAGGGCCCTTTAAGAGATCCGGCTGGGAAAATATGCAGATATTGAACCAGAGAGGGCTCATCCCCTAAGATAGGATTGCTAAACAAAGCTTTGCCAAGTGGTTACCGGCCATGCCTCCAGGATATAAAACAAGATGGAGACTTGCAGCACAAACCACACAGACATGCAAAGTACACCGGATTGGCCGCAGCCCAAGACTAGCCCCACAGATACTTTTTCACAATTAAAGCTTTACAGAGAATATATACAGTGATAGCTGGGGGGCCTGGCCTAGTAAAGCATTTTCTAGAAAGAAAAAAAAAAAAAAAAAACTTTAATGATTAACTGCTGACAGGGTGGAAAAGAGGAAAGAAAAAGAAACAGTTTTAAAATGCCTGGGGAAGAATCTCTTATTCTTATGCAAGTGGTTCCTCCCTGGGTAGACAAGTTTATTTGATGTGGGTTGGAGCTAACCTCCCTGATGCTGGGAGGAGGAGACTCCATTGGTGCACGGCAGAAAACGCCAGCCAGCCGCCCACAGCACCTTGGGCCCTGCGTCCCAGCTCCGGCAAGGAGGGGAGGGTGGAGGGGAATCACTGCTTGCCGGTCCCTCCCGAAAAGGAACAGAAAAGGTCATGGAAAGGATGGGTTGGTTCCAGATCCCCAGGAGCAACAGAGCGTGGGGGTTACCATAAGCTCAGAAGTCCAAGGATGAAAAGGCTGAAAAGTGACACGGAGAGGTTTTGAGTACCCATTTCACTAACCGTTTCTCGACCTCCACGTTGGGCGCTAAAAAGGTTGCAGGACTTTTCCTTAGTTCAGCTAAAGATGGGGTTCTTTGTCCCACAGCCACGAAAAGTCAGGCTCGCAGACAATTTCAATGGCGAGTAAAAGAGGGTTTTATTGGGTGAAAAGGAAGAAAAGGGGGAAACAGAGACTCTTGCAAGGCCAGAGTGCCTGCTGGAGTGCTTCCCACCAAACAGATTGAATTCCAGTTTCCACACAGGAAGAGGAAGGGCCAGGCTCCTCCCTGTTGCAAATGGCCTGAAGCCCTGTGGCTCCAGAGCCCAGTGCACATTCCCACTGCGCAGGCTAGTTGAAGTTTCTCCAGCAATTTTCCAGGGAATCCCCCTCGCCTTCCCCCTGGCTCTCTCAGTATCAGGTAAAAATTCCTTGATCTCTAGGAAAATGGGCACATGCTTACAGACAGACGTGTGATCCAGTTCTGCCCTATAAAATATAAGGATAGTTTTTCTGGCGTGGAGTGCTTCCCTTTCAGATACAAGATGGGCATGGGAGAAAAATTCTACTCCATGACGCTGCCTCTTTTGTGCCTTTGGGTATATTTTTATGAAATGTAGTTGATATAGTCATTGAAACTATATTATGGTGTAATGAGAAAAAGTCAAGAAAATTTCAGAGATAACTATCCAAAACCCTGACCTCGTTAAGATACTAAACCAGTGCCTGCGTCTTACTCTCTGAAAACTAGTTATTTGGGGAAAAAAAAAAAAAAAACCCTCTTATTTAAGCCTCAGTGAGTGCACATTATGCTTCTTATAGCCAACACATTTTTTTTTTCTCTTTTTGAGACGGAGTCTCACTCTGTCGCCCTGGCTGGCGTGCAGTGGCGCGATCTCCGCTCACTGCAAGCTCCGCCGCCTCCCGGGTTAACGCCATTCTCCTGCCTCAGACTCCCTAGAAGCTGGGACTACAGGCGCCCGCCACCATGCCCGGCTAATTTTTTTGTATTTTCAGTAGAGACGGGGTTTCACCATGTTCGCCAGGATGGTCTCGATCACCTGACCTCGTGATCCGCCCGCCTCGGCCTCCCAAAGTGCTGGGATTACAGGCGTGAGCCACCGCGCCCGGCTAGCCAACACATTTTTAAATTGCATCTTTTTAAAACTTTCATCTTATTTTTTACTCTGTGTAAATCTTTTTTCTTAGTTTTTTTTTTTTTTTTTTTTTTTTTTTTTTTTTTTTTTTACTAGGAAGAAATACGTAATCTGGGCAATTTATAAAGAAAAGAGGCTTATTTGGCTCATGATTCTGCAGACTTAAGAAGAAGCAAGACAAGATCTGCTTTGATGGGGGCCTCAAGCTGCATCAATACATAGTGGAAGGTCAAGGGGAGCCAACATGTGCAGAAGTAGCAAAGAGGTGGCAGGGAGATGCCAGGCTCTTTTTTTCTTTTTCTTTTTCTTTTTTTTTTTTTTTTGCAACCAGCTCTTGCTGGAATTAGGAGCTACAACTCACTCATTACCATGAAGACAGAACCAAGACATTCATGAAGGATCTGTCTTCATGACCTAAACGCCTCCCATTAGGCCCCACCTCCAACACTGGGTATTAAATTTCAACATGAAGTTTGGTGGATGACAAATATCTAAACTGTAGCATGTGCATATACACATGCACACACACATACACATATAATATTATATATATTGTATTTAATGTTACCAAGATAAGGAGACAAAAAATGCCCAAATATGGCTCTACTGTAGTTGAAATGAGGCAAAAAATATGTGATAAAAGTTAGAAGAGGACTCAAATGTTGTAGGAACAAAATCGTAAACAGTTAAGAATGGGAGTGAACAGAGTGTGTCAATGGTAGAGAGTAGAATGTGGAAGGTTTAGTGTTTTGCTATAGAGCTGTCACTACAATACAATTTAGTAAAACTGGCAGGTATAATATTCTGTTAGAACACCCTGATACCAGCACAGATTGTTTATAGTATCTGCTTCAATTAGTTGGTGCTTAGACTGTGCTGCTTGTTCATTATTTTGAGTAACCACAATGAATAGTGGCAAATAATTACTAAATTGAATGAAGTTCAAACCAAAGATTTTACTACAATTCAGTCTTGAAAGAAAACCCTCAGATCCAAAGAGCAATGACACTCGTGATTACTTGTTTTATTACCAGTTCATCATGATTTGGGAAAAGCAACATTCCAGATTTTTGAAGAAAAAGTAATCTATAATATATTACTATAAAATGTGAATTTAAATGGACAAAGTGAATGGGAACATCTCAAACCAAGATTGTAGCATGCCATCCTTTTCACCCTCTTTCAAGTTTGCATTAGCAAACCTAGCAATGGAAACCTGATTTCACATATTATTTTTAATCTATCCTCAAAACTGCTGCCTTCAACAAACCATTATGTAAATGGAATATTCTTCAGGACTAGATTGGCATGTATGCCTTTGATTGGTATTCAATTAGCACAAATTGTATATACTTTTTCCAGTTATTTCTGCCTTACCTTGACCTGCATTATTACATACTAGTTTAAAATTAATGTTAATGGAGTTAGCTAATACAGCAACTGAAACTGATGTTATTCAATATAGAAGGGCAATAATAACCTCAATATCTTATTCTAATTACTCTTTCATACTTTTCACACATCATATTGTATAGTACCATGACTACATGGAATTCTAAAAAACTCCATACAATTTGACATTTTAAATGGGAAATTATGAGTAAATATAAATGATATATGAATTCTTAATGTATTCATATTTATTTTCAGAAATTTCATTGTAACTAGATTAAATGTACTTTAGCAGGAAATTGTGTTCTATTCTGTCAAAACAAAAAAATACCACAGAGAAGCAGAGTCAATATATGGCAATGCTCATGTTCCAAGAGCTAATTTGATCATCTTCATATTGCTATTTGAATACCCTTTTACCTTGTAGAATACAAGCACAGGCAGCTATAAACTAACAACTACAGAGTAAAGAAAATGCAGAAATCATTGTTAGGTGAACACATGGGTTATTTTCTTAAAAATACTCCAAAATTTTAAAATATAATACAAAGTTCAAATGTTTTTATTAACTTGAGAAAAGCTGTTACAACCCACATTAACTGTTAAGTATAAAATGAGCAATAATTCAAGTACCTAAACAATTTACAATAACAGCATAGTAGACTAAAAACACATATTTAAATTACTTCATAAAGTAATTCAAACCCTAGGTAATACCCTTTGTACCATACATATTTAATCATATGTTCCAGGTATTCTTTTTTGTTTGTTAACATTTTCCTGGATGTAGTGAAAGTAATGAGTTCACTGAAAGAATTAAATTCCATTATCTCTAAAAGAAGATATCTTGGCTTATAACTAATCTATTTTCATTTCCCTTTTCAAGGGAAAGATTAGTTGAAACAGATGTGCATACTGAGTCTTGATGAGAAATCAAAAAATAGTAGGAAGTCAGGCAACCCACTGTATATCAGCACCCGACTCCAACCAAGCACACCCCCAAAACACTTACATTTTTACCATATGATTTTGTGACTTCACAAACAAGCTAGCCATATCCTAAACTGTGTTTCAGTCATAGTTGAGACTTATTTATTTCCTCTGGCTCTCCCAGGTTAGTAGGAATACTTTCCATTCTATTCTCAACATCTGGCTTGCTCCAGGGGTTCCTGAAAAATTAGTTGAATAATACACAATTGTCCCTATTTTTTACATCAGTCAATTAACCGCATTAATCGCCAAAAACTTCTGGGTCAGAAAGACTTGTTCAGTTTGTTTTGGAGTGTATTTTACTCCTCATTAAATAGAACATTAAAATTTAGTAGTCTCATTACCAAGATATAATTGGATTTATTCAAATTAAGTTCTGCAGACTGTAGCACTAATGAACCTTTCATGTAATTCAGATTCTTATATTCAGGGTTATACTGTCACAAGGGGAGTGGCATATCTCAGTACTAGATAGAAAAAGGACAGTGCTGGGGGAAGAACAGGCTGCTTCTATAAATGCATGTAAGTTAAAAATTGTCAAAATGTATTTCCCACTTGGTAAGCACTAAAGTGCCTGGTTCTCTGATGACAGAATGAGTAAGTGGTTGTTATTCTCCCCCTACTGGGGAGACGATGGTGCTCTGCTAGTTACCATCTTCTAAGTCCCTAAAGCACATCTACTTAACTAGAATAGAGTTGCAATGAAGTTAAAACTCTTTCAGACCTATTTTGGATAGCTGGTAATGTTTCGATGTACAAGATGAAAAAGAATTGGAATTAGAGTAGTAGGGCATGCAAAAATCTAGAGCAGCAGAATAATTACTTAAAATCCAAGTAATTAAAATCTTTGACGATTCAGATAATTTTGTCTCCTTTCAAATATTTTAATTTAAGTTTTTAATTTTTCTGGGTACATAGTAGTTCTCTATCTGCGGGGTACACATGATGTCTTGATACAGGCATGCAATGTGAAATAAGCACATCATGGAGAATGGGGTATCCATCCATTCAAGTGTTTATCTTTTGAGTTACCCACAATCCAATTACAATTTTATCTCATATTCTACTTTGAGAAGGACATACATAACATATGTTTTTTAAAAAGAAGAAGAAAGTAAATAAAAATATTGCATCAGGAGTTCTTGAATCAAAGGCATGACAAAATGAAAATAATGCTTTGGGAAGAGCAGTATGTCAGAAGAGAGTGCAAGGCCAGAAGACAATAAAGAGAACATTACAGTCATCCAAGTATGACTTTACAAAAGCCTGGACTAGAGTGAATAGCAGAACAAGAGAGAAAAAGGAAAATCTGAGAGATATTTAAACAAAAAAATAAAAATCTGAGTTAGACATTGGACTTAGAAGAAAAAGAAATAAATGAGTTAAAATAGCTTCATAATTTTTACCGAGAAAACTGAAAGTTACACAAATAATTTGGATAGAGAGAGGATCTACTTTAAGTAGACCATTAATTTCAGTTTCAGACACTTTGAGTTTGAGATACCAGTGTAATATTCATTTGGATATGTCCTGAGAAGTACTGCAATGCATGTTCATAGATATGTTAATTGGGGAATCATTTGCATGGAGCAGTAGTTGAAGAAATAAGAAAGAAGCCGTTGTGGAAAGCAGTGTAGTGATTTTTTAAATAATTTAAAACAGAAGTACCATTCAACCCAGCAATCTCATTATTGGGTATACACCTGAAGGATTATAAATCGTTCTACCATAAAGACACATGCATGCATATGTTCATCACAGCACTATTCACAATAGCAAAGACATGGAATCAATCTAAATGTCCAGCAATGGTAGACTGGATAAAGAAAATGTGGTACATGTACACCATGGAATACTATGCAGTCATAAAACAGAATGAGATCATGTTCTTTGCAGCAAGATCAATGGAGCTGGAGGCCATTATCCTAGGCAAACTAATGCAGGAACAGAAAACCAAATACCACATGTTCTCACTCATCAGTGGGAGCTAAATAATAAGAACACGTGGACCCATAGAGGGAAATGACACACACTGGGGCCTATCAAAAACAGGAGGGTGGGAGGAGGGAGAGGATCAGGAAAAATAACTAATGGTTAGTAGGCTTAGCACCTGGGTGATGAAATAATCTGTACAACAAATTCCCATGACACAAGTTTACCTATGTAACAAACCTGCTCATGTAGCCTTGAACCTAAGATATAAGTTAAAAAAAAAAAAAGAATAGTGTACTACGTATGAAATTTAGAGCATACTCATAATTAAGTGGTAGAAAGAGAAGATGTAAGCAAAGGATGGAGTGGCAAAAGAGATGAGAATCAAGTAATTAAAATTTCATCAAAGCCAAGCATTGTGATTATTTCTAGGAAAATGAGATTGGTTAATCGCATTCAGAAATACAGAAACATTCCCTGGATTTGGTAAGAAAGCTGATAATTTTTTAATGAATTGGGGGTGGAAGTTAGACAGCTGTAACTTAATAGAGAGTGTATAGGAAATAGAGAATACAGGAAGTATTTGGCAACAAAATGAATGAAAGTTTGGATAAACTGTAGAAAAGGTAAAATTGTTTAGGTCACTATGGTGATCACCAACTAAAGTTCTTAAAAAATAACTTAGTATATTTTCTTGTTAGACCACCAATTTCCAGTAGAAGACAAAATGTTAGTGACTTGCTTTCTTTAAGGTTCTCTTGGAGAAGTTAAAAATATTTGTATCTTATGTGCACTGCTATATATAATAAGTAAAACCAAGCCAAACCGCCCCCCTCATTTTATTTGAATATCTCTAATGAAGATGGTTTTTTTTTTTTTTTTTTGAGACGGAGTCTCGCTCTGTCGCCCAGGCTGGAGTGCAAGTGGCCGGATCTCAGCTCACTGCAAGCTCCGCCTCCCAGGTTTACGCCATTCTCCTGCCTCAGCCTCCCGAGTAGCTGGGACTACAGGCGCCCGCCACCTCGCCCGGCTAGTTTTTTGTACTTTTTTTTTTTAGTAGAGACGGGGTTTCACCGTGCTAGCCAGGATGGTCTCCATCTCCTGACCTCGTGATCCGCCCGTCTCGGCCTCCCAAAGTGCTGGGATTACAGGCTTGAGCCACCGCGCCCTGCCTGAAGACGGTTTTATACATTAAGAGGGCAAGGTAGAAACAACGTAATGCATAAGCCAAGAGGAGAAACTGCATAGAAGAGATACATAAACATTTTAAGAGGAGATGTTAACACACACACACGGGCGCATGCGAATCAAACCTGATAAACTGATTCCTGATAGAGCAGTACATTGAATATCAATATGTGGTTCTTCCTTCCTTTGTTTAATTTTATATTAGGCAAAAACTTTTTCCAGCATATCAAATTGTATCAAAATGCTGTCACTCAATTTTAGAATTAGATATTCATCTATCATTTTGAAGCAGCTAGAATTCTGGTCCTTGTCTTCTCATATACTAGTGAGATAATTGAGAAACTGAGAAGTTTCATAGCTTCTTCAGAGTGCCACAGAGTCAGGGAGTAAATCATGGCTTAAACTCAAGTTATGTGCTTTCTAATGCCACAAACTCCTGCAGTTTCTTTGACAATTCTCAGTATTACTTCAATCTGACTCATAGCACTAATTAGAAAACATTGTGAAGAATTTAATATCAGGATTCCTAAATGTGGATTGTTGCTCATATTTAGAAATGTGATTAATATGTCTGATTTTAGGTAATGTTTTCTTCAAATAAATTTAATTAAACCATTGTAAAATACAGGACTTTCCTCTTTCTCCATCTAATATGACATCTAATAGATAGGAAACTTCGTATACTATTTTTTATTGCAAAGGAAAAACCCTAATGTGCTGATCTAAATAAGATTTGAAAGAATCACTTGGTTATATGAAAATATCTATTATTTTAAATAAAATTACCAAGCATATTTGTATAAGATAAAGATTAAGTTAATAAACAATAAATTTTCATTTCACTGTAAATTTTGCCCTGTAAAGTATATTGTAGAGAGTGGGTATAAAGCAAAGTAGACAAGCATGGAAACAAATGACTTGCTGGCTCACTCATATTCACATGAGTAGTGGTTCACAATTAGTTCTACTTCTGCTAAAGCAAAAACGTAATTTCATCATAGGGCCATCACTGCTTTCCCAAGCATCACCCACAAAATGACTTTTATCCTGACTTTTTGTACCTTCGCTCTCATTCCAACAGCTAATATCATGCCTCCCATGTTCTGTTTATGCAAGCACACCCATCAGCCTGCTTTCTATATCCATTATATTGCTCCATGAATCCCATCTAAATGCCTACCTTAATGCCGTCGTTCAATCTTTGCCCTCATCTGGAATGTAATGCTACCTTTCCAATCATAATTTTTCTCCAAGGATTGTGTTATAAGTATCATCTCTCTGATTAAACACTTTAACCACTCTTGAAATCAATGATGATTCCCTCCTTTAAATTTCTATTATTTCCTTTTACTCTTCATTTGACATTATATTTTAAAAATTATAACACAACAAACTCTGTTTTTTCCTTTAAAATATTTTACATATTAAAGAGTTTTTTAACAAAAAAGATAAAACCATGACTCTCAGATAGGCATGGAATAAACACATATTAAGGATCTAATTTAACCTATTAATGAAAAACTGGTAAGATGTTACAACTAATTCAAAGAAGAATAAATCATACAGACACATTTATAGATCAACAATTTTAAAATGAATAGACAAATGGGGGCAAAACTAACTTCTTCTACAATGAAAAAAGACATTCAAATGGAATCTTTATGAGTCATAATTTTCATATTTGTAGATAATAATTATTTTTATTTTATCAGTTATTTATAATTGCCACAGTTGTAATATATCTGTTGTTAAATCTGAATCAGATAAGTCAGAAAGATGTACTCTTTACAATATATCATCTTCCACTGAAGCACATTTTTTTCACATATCCTGTAGAATTTGGACTCTACTTCCAAGATGTGACTATTTAAAAACAGTTTTACATTCTTTCGTTTAGATTGCTTAAGAATTCAAAGAAAACTTTTTAGAGTACCATTGATAATGATATACTTATGTCATTTGAGGGTTTACATGGTAATTGAAAAAAGTAAAGAACTACAATGCCATGGTTTTTGAAAAATGTGCATATTCAAGCTCAAAATGCCACTGTGTCTCCATTATAAGGTAATGATTTAGGGTGTTTTGGGTCACCTATGCATTTGTTTAATAGGAAGTTTCAAATGAAGACTATAAAAATATTTCAATATGTTTATTGCTCTGGAGTGATTTAGAAATTTAGCTCCTGGGAAACATTTTCTTACATGCCAGGTTGATAAATCTGGAGATCTTAACCTCACCTCACTGGAGAGGAATTTTTGGCATTCTAGAGTAAAGATGAGGTATCTCACGCCCTCTAGAGATGAGAAAAAGCATGTGTTCCAGTTGTCCCTTATAAGCTCTGAGTCTCATCATGTTAAAGATCCTCTTCTGTGATACAAACTCACTGCATGTACACGTAACATCTGGCTCTCACTATGTAGTCTGTGAAAATTGGACTCAGGAAACCAGCAATAAGATACTTATTTTACTACTACTGTTCTGGCCATAATAATCTGTTTTCCCGACACAGGGGTCTTTGTGATTTTACATACTTATGTGTGGGGTATGTATGTGTGTGTGTGTCTGTGTGTGGGTGTGATGGAGGCAATGGAACTCAGACTGTGAACTTCTAGAATCATTGCCTCTGTTTTAAAAACCCAACCAGTGACAAGATCCAAAATCATCATCTTGATAGATACTTTAGACACAGTAAACATCTACCACTGAGTGGCACCACATCATGGGTACAACCACGGCAGATTTGGAGAGTGTGGTCAAGACCCTGGGCTACCTTACAGATTTCTACTTAGGCTACCAACATGGGCGGTCATTTATTAAGCTCACAATAACAGAACCTCATTGTAAGTGACTAAATTTTGTAGGCATCTTATTACGGTATTTTATAGTTTCACCGTCTTTGCAAAATAATAACATAAAGAAACAGAATGTGCTTCAAGGTAAGGGCACACAGGAAAGTTATTTTAGAGTGGCAATATATATTGGAGTTATTTTGTATGTCCCAGAACTTAACTTTCTACTTTGAAGCTTTCTTTCCAATGTCTCAATCAGTGAATTTTCTGAAAAAAAAAAAAGTGATTTGAAAGGAATGAAGGAGAGCTTCTTGCTTACCCAGTTGGGTCTAGGAACCAGATTAGAAAAAGAAAGCAAACAAAACAGATCAAAAATACTACTGTGTCTTCTGCTTCTACTTTAGGATGCAAAGAAAAAGTAAAACTGTTAGTGAATCCTGGTCATGGCATATGATCATAATAGTAAATATTCATAAAGTCTTAATATTAACCAGGCACTGTACTAAACATTTTTTACCTGTTAACTAATTTAATCATATCAATAGCCCAATGATATAAATATTATTATTATTCCATATGTTTCAGATGAAGAAACTGAGGTACAGAGACAGAAAGTGTCTTGCCCAAGTTTACACAGCTAATAAGTAGTAAAATAAAAATTTAATCCCCGACAATCTATCTTTAATATACATGCTATTGGCTGGGTGTGGTGGCTCACACCTGTAATCCCAGCACTTTGGGAGGCCATGGTTAGTGGATTACTTGAGGTCAGGAGTTCGAGACTAGCCTGACCAACATGGTTAAACCCTGTCTCTACTAAAAATACAAAAATTAGCCAGGTCCGTAATCCCAGCTACTCAAGAAGCTGAGGAAGGCGAATCACTTGAAATCAGGAGGCGGAGGTTGCAGTGAGCCCAAATCACACCACTGCACTCCAGCCTGGGAAACAGAGTGATGAGACTCCATCTCAAAAAAAAAAAAAAGTATATATATATATATATATATATATATATATGCTCTTAATCATGTCATCTATGATATATAGCATTGAATTGTGGTTTTATACTTCAATTTTGAAGTGGGCAGGCTTTCTGTTCCAAGGAATTGTTCAAACAATGCAATAATGGCTCCATCTTGAGCCTTATTGAAACTTAATCATCAAGGGAACAGTGTTAAAAAGTGGGGGCTTTAAAAGGTGTTTGAGTCATGAAGTCTCCACCTTCATGAATAGATTAATGTATTCATGGATTGATCAATGGTTCTTATGGGAATGGGTCAGTTATCATGAGAGTGGATCTGTTATTAAAGCCAGTTTAGTGTCTTTCTTGTCCTGTGATGCATTTCACTGTGTTATGACACAGCACAAGACCCTCACTAGAAGGCAATGAGATGTGATCCCTCAACCTTGGACTTCCTAGCCTTCAGAATTGTAAGAAATAAATGTATTTTCTTTATACATTACCCAGTCTGTATTCTGTTATAGCAACACAAATAAGACTGAGAGAGCTACATAGCCCTCTTTTCAGAAGCAACATTTATCAACACTCCCTACATTTCTGGAATAACATTTTTTAAATGAGCATATGCAGTGGTATTTTACATACATTTCTCCTTTTCTTTCTTTGAGCAGAATTCTTCAGCCCACCTGGGATTTACCTTAACTATTTTTAAGTTGCCATTTTGTGTTCTACAAAACTTACAAAAATATAAATATAAATATGGACCCTGCTGCTCAGTGGTTTTTTTTTTTTTTTTTTTTTTGAGATGGAGTCTCATTCTGCCGCCCAGGCTGGAGTACAGTGGTGAGATCTTGGCTCACTACAACCTCCGCTTCCTGGGTTCAAGTGATTCTCCTGTCTTAGCCTCCTGAGTAGCTGGGATTACAGGTGCCCACCACCACACCCAGCTAATTTTTGTGTATTTAGTAGACGCGGTGTTTCACCATGTTGGGCAGACTGGTCTCGACCTCCTGACCTCAGGTGATCCACCCGCCTTGGCCTCCCAAAGTGCTTGGAGTACAGGCATGAGCCACGGTGCCTGGCCCTCAGTGTCTTTTAATCATTACAGGAGATATAAACATAAATGCATCACACATACTAAACTACATGTAACTAAATGCTGTGACTGGGCTCTAACATATCAAGTATGAGTAAAGAAAAATAGATTTTGTAAAGGTGTGAACTGCACAATAAAGAAATTGGGATAATTCAGGTTGGTGTCATGAGATCATAGTCTTTGATAGTAAAAATTAAAAAAAAAACCCACAGAGTTGGAAATTTTCCCATACGTTCCTGGAAGACTTGCTGCTGAATTTAGCTACTTTTCAAAATAAATTCACCCAAGAGAGAATACTCTTTCATGATTCCACAAGTTTATTGCGTTTCTTTCTGAAAGCTAGAACAAGTACATCAGTCTGCTGAGATGCAAGATAAAAAAAGGGCACTTCACATAATTCCTCAAGTCTAGCATTAATGTAACCCTACTAATTTGTTTAGTTTGACCCATAAAAAGGATGAATTGTACGTCTTTCATCAAAAAAATAGGGAAGTCTCACATTTTGCTAATGAGGATGTAAATTAGCACATCCTTTCTGGAAAGAAACCTAGTAAAATACCAAGTGCCTTAAAAAAAAGAATTCTCCCACCAATCTTCTTTCTAGGAACCTATTTTTAAGTAAATAATCATATAAATAAAAATATTTATGCTCTTTACTGTGCACACTATGTTATTTTTAATAGCACAATAAACGAAATGATACAGTCGACCGGTCATATAAATTAGAATGCATTTGTACAACAAAATAATAAGCAGCAATTAAAATGAACTTTTGAAAAACTGTGAGATAGAAAACGTTTCTGATATAACGTTCAGTAAAATCACCAAGATTGAAAGTATATATACAATATGATCTTAACTTTGTAAATATATGTATACTAAAATGACCAGAAGGAAATATAACACAATATTAACAGGGGCTATCTCTCTTTGGAGTGCAATGGCAGGCAATATTTTTCTTTTTATCTTTTTTAATAAAATGAACATATCTCAGCCTTAAAATAAGAAACCAAGCTTTTTTTTTTTTTTTACCGTAACTTTATGAAAAGTGACGGTAATGGTGGACTGATTAAGGACGCAGCTGACTGAAGGGAGAGAGAAAGGATCAAGCAAAAAGAAGGGAGCATGCCTGTGGCTTTAAGATTAGGGGGAATAAAAAAGGAGAAAGGGTAAATACCATGAAAGTGAAATGAAATGAACTGAGACAGACTCACTGAGTGTTAAATTACAAGTAAAGTAGCATCTCATTTCATGCATGCCAAATTTTACTCTTTATAGTGAGTGCTGGTAAGGATTCAATTTTCCAGCTATTGTTCCAGCATTTTTTATACCAACTATCACATTCTCTTTCGTAACTTTATTCATTTGTTTCCTCCATTGAACTATAATAATGCCTTCTTCAACAAACATATTATCCCTGAGTGTGCAATTTTGAGCCTTTACTCTGGTAATTTAAAATATAATTAGGTTCCATAATACAGATTTTTGGCAAGAAAATATTTATCTTCTTATTCTTCTAGTTGGGCTAAATACATTTTGGCTCAATTGAAATCCTGAAGCGTCTCCATGACTCTCTTTGAAGCTGTGAAAATGTGTGTAAATTCATCATATGTTAGAATTAATTCCCAAATTCATAAACCTGTTGTGTAATTGACCTACGGTAACCCGCAAAACACCCTGTGGATGAATGATAACATAGGAGATGGGACAAAATGCCAGGATAGCATTCTTATTTTTTATTTTATTATTTTTATTTTATTTATGTATATTTTCATTTTTGAGACAGTCTGGCACTGTCACCCAGGCCGATCTCGCCTCACTGTAACCTCTGCCTCCCGGGTTCAAGTTATTTTCCTGTCTTGGCCTCCGAGGTGAATTTCTGACTCATGAAATATTTGTTCAACTCAAAACCTTGATGGACTTAAAAATACCAATTCTACAGATAAAAGGGGTATTTTCTTTATTTCTATAATTGCCCTGACATGTTTTTCAGAGTATGATATCTTATGGAGGATTTTTAATTATATATCCTAGACAGGAAATATTAGGTGTGCGATCAAAGCAGAATTCAGAAATCTATTATGCATGATAATCTATGCGATGGTTTTATCCAGGTTCTACAACAGGAATTTATATCTGAATATGTGTACTCCCCAATGGAACCATGCTTAATAATCCTGCAGTGATGCAAAAGCTATTTTAAAGAGACCCTGGATGTACACTATGTGTTTGATCATTATGCTAAAATTCTCTCATTCCCATTGTTGCCATTTTCAGTAATATATGTTGAGCCAGGTTGCACAGAAATATGTATGTACATTACTAACATACACTGCTAATATTAACATAGTCATATACCATGCAACCTTTAACTCACACAGAAAAATCACAAAATAACAATTTTTTATTCTGAATCATGAATTTGAATATGTTTGAGTAATGCTTAACTCTATGTATACAAAAGATTTGTGGAGTGTCAAACAAAAAACAGATATAGAGACACTCACCTTGAAAATTCTTATTTGGAAGGCCTGAATTGGAGCCTGAAAAACTTTACGTATAAAAAAAGCTCTAGCGTAGATGGAATTGTGAACCATGGTATTGAGCAGTAAGTTACATCCATAAGGCAAAAAGTACATCATTTGTTTTCTAGAGTCTTGCTACTCAAAGTGAGATCTTGAAACTGGCAGTATCAGCATCACCTGGAAGATTGTTAAGAATGCAGACTCCGGCCGGGCGCGGTGGCTCACGCCTGTAATCCTAGCACTTTGGGAGGCCGAGGTGGGCCGATCACAAGGTGAGGAGATCGAGACCACGGTGAAACCCCGTCTCTACTAAAAATACAAAAATTAGCCGGGCGTGGTGGCGGGCGCCTGTAGTCCCAGCTACTCAGGAGGCCGAGGCAGGAGAATGGCGTGAACCCGGGAGGCGAAGCTTGCAGTGCAGCCGAGATCGCGCCACTGCGCTCCAGCCTGGGCGACAGAGCGAGACTCTGCCCTCCCCCCCCCAAAAAAAAGAATGCAGACTCCATGCCACACCCCAGACCTGCTGAATGAAAATGCATTTTTACAAGACTCCAGGTGATTCATATGCACATTAAAATTTGAGAGACATTGGCAGGTGAAAAGATTTAGGTATTTGAAGATAAGAAATGATGTGAATCTGTCATTTGTGGGTAACTGTAATAAAGCAAATACCACACTGTATAAGCATAATTTATCTTCCCTGAATATAAACTATAGATCTCTAAGTGGTTGCAGAATAGCCTCTTTATTCGTCTCTCTCTCTCTCTCTCTCTCTCTCTTTTTTTTTTTTTGAAGGAGTTTCGCTTTTTGCTGTCCAGGCTAGAGTGCAGTGGCATGATCTCAGTTCACCAAAACCTCCGCCTCCCCCATTCAAGCAATTCTCCTGTCTCAGCCTCCCAAGTAGCTGGGATTACAGGTGCCTGCCACCACGCCTGGCTAATTTTTGTGTTTTTAGTAGAGATGGGGTTTCACTATGTTGCCCAGGCTGGTCTCGAACTCCCGCCCTCATGTAATCCACCCGCCTCGGCCTCCCAAAGTGCTGGGGTTACAGGCGTGAGCCACCGCACCCGGCCTTTATTCCTCTCTTGAATGAACTTGAATTGTTTCCTCAGTTTTCCGTCAAAGCTCTTTAACATGCATTGTGATATCATTTTACCGCATTAGCTTTGAGTTCACAGCTGAAAAACTTTGTGCTATGTGCAGGCAGAAGTGCATTCAAGAGTTAGTTTCACTTTTAAGTTAATACAGAGAAAGTTCTCTATCCTGTAAGACTCCATAGGCCACATCAATGGGCTTTGGAGAACTGGAGCAGAATCAGCCAATCATGCCTTTCTCGGAAAATGTGATATGACAAAATTCACTCTTTGCTATCATTTCCTTTGTTTGCAAAGCAGACATAAGTCATTTCGTGTGGAAAATTATATATGTTAAAATTGAAATAATTGGTCTGATACTGCCGAATTCTATACATGATCTGTTAACAGTAAAAAGATTTGTTGGCAATATTAAATAACATTTCTTGTAATATCTATTTCTTGGGCTTTATCTCATTGTATCTATGTTTAAAATCAGCTTTTCATATGTTCTGCATTTCTTTATTGTAGGGGTAATATATCAAAACACATGATTAGATGTAAGCAAAGGAGGAAGATAAATTCATCAAATAAGCTATTGCTATAAATATTAACTTTTTCCTATGTATTATACAAATAAAATTGTAGCCTTCAAATATTTTGTATGAATACAGATGTACGGTTTTTAAAGTTGAATTGACGTTAACTTGGAAAAAATAGATTAAGCTTTAAGTTTAAATGGTGTAAGCAAATAAAATTGTAATTTCAATTTAAAGAACAGTTGTGCTACTCATAGGGAAATGAAGAATACTAATTTGCATTTTAGGAATCAGTAATAGGGGTTATGGGGTGTCAGTTATATTCCACATATGACCTTTTTCAGTTTCTATGCAACATACCTCAATTAATTTTCTGTGACATCATAAAAAACCCTTTTTACTGCAGCATGGCTGTGAAAAGCAATAAAATTCTTTCTATGCAGCTGAACTATAAAATGCACAACTGACCTCAGCACTTAGCAGCAGATCAGTGTGTCAATGCATATTTTCTATTGGCATAAATTACAGTGTGGTCAAAAATCAGACTAGCTCAACTAATGCTTTCTTTCTTACAAGACATGCTGAGTCTTTTGAAGTCATAGAAATGGTCATGCTTTTCAACTGGTATTTCATTACCAGCTGTCTAAATATATACTGAAAACTAATTAGGAAATTTAGTATTATCATAACGAGCCAAATTGGAAGTTACTATTAATGAAACAACTGCAGCTCTGATTGAAGGCTTTTCTACTTCTCCCTGGGCTTGCCAGAAACCAGGAAGAAAACCTAGAAATTACTAAGTTATTAAATTACTAGAAATTACTAGGTTACTAAACCAAGAAATTACTACATCATTCATTTATTGATTATCTGTTATGTGAAAATCAATGTGTATATGCTTGTAGATAATAGATAACAAGAAGAGTTAAATAAGACATTGTTTTTATCCTCAAGAGTTTACAGAACAAAAGAAGGAATTTACAATTACTATACAATTCTAACCAACCCTGCTCCAGAAATAAATAGCAATTCTGAAAACAAGCAGATTAAGAGTGGAGGGCAGGCTTATGCATATACTGGAATTGGGTATGGGAAGAACTGATGAGAAAGTAGAATGTCTTCAGATTTACTTCTTGCGACAGAAAGGGACAAAGATAATAATACAGGACTTAAATGAAAACACTGACAATCCAGGAGGATCCTAGTCTGTCTTGTATTGCTTCAGGAACTCGACTGTATTTCAAGTTCAAATGTATCAACACCATTTCAGTGGCAGCAATGTACATGACTCATTCTTCCATCTATCATCCACCTTAAGACTTATACAACTTTATAATGTAGTAAAAGACAGAACTTGATTTCCATTCCTTGTAATTTTATTTGTATGTCATGCAGTAAAATTGGACCAGTGATTGTGTTTGACCTGGCCTATTTATTGTGTTAAAACTGAATTATTACCACCTTGAATAAACCACTTATTACCACTCTGAATAAATAATTCTCCCATTATGAGAGATTCTGAGACCTAGAAGTATTCTTTTCAGCTTATTCATAACTCAGAATTCTATTTTGATATTACCAAGAAAATACATGTGCATGTGTACACACACACACACACACACACACACACAAAGGGAAGAAAAGTTTTTATTCAGTTCACATTAATACATTTTTATTTAAGATTACTTTGAAAATACTCTAGTTTCTTGAGTTATCAAAAACATAATAATAATTGGGTTATTAGGAAATATCTTCACAATATTTTATTATATAATACAAAGTACCAAAAAGCACAAGAAAACAAAAATCACCTTAGTTATACCGGAGACAACCACTATTATATTTATGTATGATTTTTTTCCCTTGTGTATATGTATTAGGGTAATACTGTATACATGGTTTTATATTCTGCCTTTTGTGTTTCATCTTACATTCTTAAAATCAGTTTAAAATAAAATTTACTAAGCTTTGGGAGGCCCTTAAAACTGGATATCATCTCGTCTTTTATATTATTGAGACTTAAAAATATGCCTTTAAAATATGATCTTAAGTCTGTTGTAATTTTAAGTTATGGCATTACCAAATATATTATGCAAGAAAATAGTGCATTCATTCATTATTATTAGCCTATGGAAAAAAAATTTCAGACTTTCTACATAAGCTTTGAAACTACAAAATGGAAATATAGTTTTGTAACCTTGTATTCATGCATTAAAATGTACCAGAATTCATTGGCAAGACAACAGAATAAGAAGTCACAGCATGAATTCCGGTATAAAAACATTGACTTGGCAAATATACATGTATCAACATGCCTTATTGAGAATTCTAGAATTCAGTGAAGAAGTTGCAGTGCCCGAGAAAAGTACAAAACTGAGAGCACTGTATTAAAATGGTTAAGAAAAGCAGTTTTATTTTACTCACATTACCCCTTCTGCAGTCCATCACAGATCCATGCCTAGAGAGGTTCCCTCAGCCCATGGTTTCTCCCCCAGGGAAAAGAGAGAGCTAAGTATGATCACAGCTTCCTCAGCTTTTCTGGGCACCAAATCTTGGGAAGTACTCAGAAAAGGCACTTGGGAAGTGCCCACAAAATTCAGAGTGTTGGGAAAACCTGCATTGTTGGAATGCCTGAAAGTAGCTAAGAGCAAAGAAAAAGGGAGGTGTGTGGGGGATCTTAGCAGCTGACACATGGTCCTCAGCAACTGGCACGCATATCTTGGCACACAAAACTCACATATGTGCAGATCTCAACAGCTGGTGCAGGTCTCAACACCTGGCCTGGTGCTCAGCAGCCTATATGGCTCTTAGCAGCTGGCTTGGCTTTGCAGGATTGAAAGAAGGTAGACAATCCTGAGATTTCTCCTACAGGAGAGAGGGAGAGAAGTGGGGCTTACACTCAATGTTCCAGCATCTCAGTGCACTCCCCGGGGAAAAAGGCGCAGGCAGATCTCAGCACCTAGTCTGGCTATGTGGGATTGGTAGAAGGCATACAATCCTCAGACTAATTTTCCAGAAAGTAGGGAGAAGAGTGGAGTGGACACATCAAAATAAAAGGATAGTTAGGATACCAGAATCTCTAGCAGGGTTAGTTGGTGAAGACCTTATGCTGGCAAAATCAGTCCATAACACTGAAAGAGGTGGTTGTTTCATGAAATGTTCAGACATCAACACACAACTATAAGAAATATAAAGAATAAGAAATATATATTACCAAAGGAACAAAATAAATCTTTAGTAACCAAGCCTAAACAAAAGGAGATCTATAAATACCCTGGCAAATAATTCAAAATAATCATATTTGAAAAGATCAGTGTGATATAAGAGAACGCAAATAGAATGCTAAAACAGAAAAATGATTCATGAACAAAATAAAAATATCACCAAAGATATGAAAACCATATAAAAGAGACAGAAAAAATCTGCAGCTGAAAAATACAATAACTGAATTGAAAAATCCCAAAGAGAATTTCAAAAGCAGACTTGATCAAACAGAAGAATCAGCAAACTCTAAAACAGGTAATTTGAAATCATCCAGAGAAGCAACAAGAAAAATGAATGAAAAATGTGAATAAATTTTGGAGGATTTATTGGACACCATCAACCAAATCAATGGATCCATTATGGAAGTCTCAGAAAGAGAAGAGAGAGAAAAAGGCAAGAAGCTTACTGAAAAAATAATGGCTGAAAAATTACTAAATGTGAGGAGGCAAATGGACATTGAGATTAATAGAGCCAAAAGATTTCTAAACAATATATCCACAGAAGTCTATACCTAGACAAAATTGACACAAGTCAAAGATAAGAAGAGGATTTTGAAACCAACCAGAGGAAAGCACTTTGTCACAGACAAAGGAACTCTCATAAAACAAACAGCAAATTTTTCAGCAGAAATATGTCAGGTCAGAAGGAGTGGAATGGTATATTCAGAATGTAGAAAGAAAAATAGTGCCAACAAAGAGAACCATACCTGACAAAACTGTTCTTTAAGAACGAAGGAGAGTTGAAGACTTATCCACACAAACAAAAGCTAAGGAAGTTTATGATCACTAGACGTGCCTTACAAAAAATGGCAAAGGGAGTTCTTCAAGTTGAAACAAAATGATGCTGAAAAGCAACACAAAAGCAGATGAAAGTATAACACTCACCATATAAATTTAAATATATAGATAAATATAGTGTAATTATGTAATGATCGTGTGCAAATCACAATTTAGTATAAAAGTAAGAAGTGTTAAGAATTGCTATAAAAACAAAAATTTGTTAATGAATACACACTATAAAAAGATGTAATCTGTGATATCAAGGAGGAGGAAAGGTGTAGATATGATTGAAGTTAAGTTGTTACCAGCTTACAGAAGACATACAAAAGAAAATAAGAAAGAAAACAAATAATAGAACTACAAAGAAAAAAACAAAACAAAACTCAATGAAACACAAATGGAGAGGCAAGAGAGAAAAAGAGGAATGAAAGTATTATAAGATTGATGGAGACAGTGAGCTGAGATCCGGCCACTGTACTCCAGCCCGGGCGACAGAGTGAGACTCCGTCTCAAAAAAAAAAAAAAAAAAAAAAAGATTGATGGAGAACATTTAACAAAATGGCAATATTAACACTTACCTATCAATATTTATTTTTAAACTAAATTGATTATTTCTCTTTGTTAGTAATATCTATTCTACATCATATTGTGGTTTCGATTTATATTTCCTTGATGATTAACAATAAAGAGCATGTTTTATATACCAGGTAGCCATTTGTATGCCTTAAAAGGAAGAACAAATTAAGGCCAAAGTAGGAGAAAGAAGGAAATATAAAAATTAGAACAGAAATAAATGTACAGACTAGTGAAATAACAGGAAAGCAGTAAAACTAGAGTTTGTTTTCTGAAATGATCAACGTATTTGACAAATGCTAAGTTATCTATTTGCCTGACATAAAAACAGCATTGTTCTAGGAAAAAGACATAAGCCATCTTTTTCAGAAGGAGATCCAGTCCCTTTCTATTTTGTAAAGTGACCACTGCCAAGGACTCCATTTGATTTTGTATGGTGATGGTACTGTGGGTAATGTCTTCCAAGCAGTCTGAAAGATTCTTGGACAAGCGTTGGTAATAGGATAGGGAAGTTGCAAGGATGCGAACTCCTGTTCCTACTCTGTTATTCCTAGCCCTACCAAAAAGGACATGAGTTGGATGGCTCATTTGTGTTGGGTGTTTGTAGTTAAAGGAATAATGAAGGATTGATTTTGGGGAACTATATTAATCTCAGGGGCTAAATAAACAAGTGTACAGGTTCCAGTTCAGTTGGCTGGTAAGCGTAATTAGGAACTCGTTGCACACAAGGAAAGGCTGCTTGTTTTTCAAGACAGAAATTGTTCTGTGTGGTGAACATATGGGTCAGCTCTTTGTTTTCACCTTCCCAAGTGGTTCAGATCCCTGCTAAAGTGGCCAAGAGAAAATGTGAACACAGCTAATGGGCTTGCCTTGACAGTACTTAGACTATATATATCCTTTAAAGTTTCGATATCTAAGGATGGTTTCCATGAAAACTGTACAGGTTTTCTAAATGATGCAGTTTGGGTAAATGCATAGCTTATGTGATTGTGTGAGGGGTTAATTTCCAGGGGATAGTTGCATTGATGACTTTTCAAGGTTACCAGGGCCTGACCAAAATGTTGGCTTCTCTTAATACAAAGTGGTGCCTCGAATTTTAGCTCTGTGTTTGTTGGTACTGGGCCCCAAATGAGCTTGCTCTGAGAGGAATGGAAAAGGTTTACTGCTCATCCTGCCATTGTAGGTTATTTTTTTCAAGGGCCTAAGATCAGGCTGGGATTGGGATGGTAATGTGCTTGGATAATAATGGAGACAAACAGTGCCAAAAGTCCTTTACCAGAGCTGGGCTGGTGGTATTTAACAATCTTTGCTTTAAATTTAAAGTTCTTAATAAATACCCAGAATCCATTAATTGCCAGAGGTGCAAAGTCAGGTCTCACTGTAAAATTAAGCTAATTCCCAATACGCGTCGTCCCAGTATACACAAGCCGTGGGTGACCATTAAGAAACAAAAACAAAAAACTTGTTTTTTTGTTGTTGTTGTTGTTCTATAAAGTGGGAACTTCAAGGGGTGGATACCTATGCTGTAAATAATGCTTGCTATAAAAATGAATTAAAACACTGTGCTTAATTGTTACAAAAGAAGGGATTTCACCTATTTAGAAGAATGCAACTAAATTGTAAAAATATAAAAATTGCTACTATTATCCAGCTTACAGTAACTATGCAACAAAGGCAGCAAGGAAAGTTAGTAGGCATTTACTTATCTTTTGGCTGTCTTTTAAACAGGTACTTCAGGTCTTCTTCAGGTTCACAGATGTAGTGACTGATAGGAGCTTCAGGTTCCAATGGTCTGCAAGAGAGAGAAAATTCTAAGGAGGCCTTAGTACTAGACCTTAAAACCTCTACCTGGGGCATCCACGATAGGTTGAGGTCTGGAGCTGGATCCCTGGGACATCCCACTTTGGAATCTAATCTCAGAGTGCCAGATGTCTCTGACCTTAGGTGGGCACCAGGGCCACATTGTGTTTTTCCGGCACAGGTGATAGCCTACTATGAACTTTTCTTTGCCCCTAGGTGTAATTCTTGACTTTTAGCATCCCACCAATTTAGATAGGCTGTATCTTCTTGGATTTCATGAAGGTTCCCAAACATTGCAGAGTTAACAGTACCAAGATTGGTGGGGTATTCCCATTAAGGAAAGGTCCAAGGAGTATATAAAAATCTGGGGTTGAGAATTTCTATGGTGTTCAGGGCAAGAAAACTGATGCCAAAGCAATGACCATGAAGCCATGTGGTCCCCTCAGTGGAGGTCCAAGATGTAGAATGTATTCTAAACCTGTGGGTCCCAAAGGCCCTTAGCCAGACAAATAGATCGAGTAGGAGAAGAGAGGTCATGATGCCTAAGAAACATTATCTTTTGCCATTACAGGATAACTTTATAGGATAATTTAGCATAAGAAAAGTGGGCTTAACTTTCTTGAGATGTGTGTGAATTTGCCTTGGATGAGCAGCCACTGCCAACTGCATCAACATAGGGATCAGGGACTATAACTGGAAAAGATAGAAAAGAGTCCTTCCCACTTCTGGGCAGGGCAGCTATCCCCATTCACTCCTTGGCCTTTAGGAAACACCGAAGAGTAGACCTAGCCAGTTGCTCTCAATTATCAAGGAGCTACTAAGAAATGGCCACTGAAAGAGTATGGAGTTTCAAAAAGGAAAAGGACTCAGGTCCCTCACCTGAACCGGGCAGTGGTGGTCAGGTGCTTCCACATGGAAACCTTTTAGTTTCATCAGAAAGTAGCACCAGCCAGAAAACTGCAGTTGTGTTCGTGCCTAGGCACTGCCTATCAAGAGTTCCTAGTTAGGGAAAAAGAGAGAGAGAGAGAGAGAGAGAGAGAGAAGGGTTTCCCTGTATGAAGCAGAGAGGAAAAAGGGAAATGAGAATAGAAGAAAAATAAATCCCAAACTTTGGGCTTACTCCTGGCTGGCTTGCCAAAATATGTTACCGGGGGAGGGTCTTGACTATGAGTCATCCAGGTTCTTGGTGTTTTGAATACAGAATTGGTCAAAATGCACAAACAAAGCAATGAAAGAATGAAGCAATGAAAGCATAGATTTACTGAAACAAAAGTACACTCCACAGAATGGAAACAGGCTTGAGCAAGTGGCTAGAGGGGGCTGGTTACAGAATTTTCTGGGGTTTAAATACACTCTAGAGGTTTCCCATTGGTTACTTGGTTACACGCTATGTAAATGAAGACTTGGCCTGTAACCAGTCTGATTGGTTTCAGGAGACAAGCAATCGAAGGCTGAAGTGAAATTACAAAGTTACAAATGAGGACATGGCCCATGACCAGACTCAGTAGAAAAGGGGGTAGGGTGCAAAGGGAGTAGCCTCTGATCCTTTTGTTACTTGGGTTTGGAGATGTAGGGTTTTCTTTTTGATTTAGTTCTAGGAAGTCAGCATGAATCAGCCTTAAGTTCCCTGCCTTCAGACCTGATTCTCCTGCCTCAACTTTATCCTTTAACTGCCTACTTTGTCTTTTTTTGCATGAGAGAGATACAAACTATCTCATTTAAGCTGCCATTGCTTCTGAATAAGAAGGTTGATGGCCAAGGACCCATGTTGCCTATTCTACCATTTTCACTAGCCAAATGGATGTCTTAAAACTTGCATAATTTTTTCTCCACTAAACTCATTTTCAAATTAAAATTTATATGTGTGCATCTGATTGGATAAACAAATTCATATCTCTGCTGTAAACAGAGTATGAAAATGATAATTTTTAGCTTTTCAGACTCAGCAATACAGCAAGGCACATTAGAAGGTTAGGGTGGCTCATGAGCAAGTCAATTCAGATTATTCAACACTCATGTGTTATTTCACTTGTATTAATTATGCAAGCACAAGTATGATTTATTGAAAAACAAAATTATGCTTGCTTTTGGGACTTAATGTATAGTAACAAAGAGAGAGTTGACTCTGGGTTTTGCACCAAAAATAAATAATATTGTTTTATATTTTATTTAATTTTTTTGGAAATATATTTTATTTAATTTTAATTTTTATTTTAGGTTCAGGGGTACAAATGCAGGCTTATTACGTGGGTAAATTGTGTGTCACTGGGTTTTGCTGTACAAATAATTGCATTACCAAAGTAGTGAACACAGTGTCTGATAGATTGTACTTAAACACTCACATCCTGCTTTGTTCCCCGCTCAAGGAGGCCCTGGTGTCTACTGTTCCCATTTTTGTGTCTACATGCACTCAGTGTTTAGCTCCCACTTATTTTTTGGCATAAATATACATTATATATTTAATATAAATATATTCATGGGTCTTTTTAATTTTTAGTTTAGGTTCAGGGGTACAAAGGCAGGTTTGTTACACAGGTAAACTTGTGTAATGTGGCTTTGTTGTATAGATTATTTATTCACCAACATAATAAGCCTAGTACTTATTAGTTATTTTTCCTGATCCTCTCCCTCTTCCCACTCTCCACCCTCTGAATGGCCCCATTATGTATTGTTCCACTCATGTGTTCACGTGTTCTCATCTTTTAGCTCCCCAAAGCAAAAACTGACAAATTAGATTTAATTAAACCAAAGAGCTTTTTTACAGCAAAAGAAACTACCAACAGAGTAAACAGACAACCTGTAGAATGGAAGAAAATTTTCTCAAACTATGCATCTGACAGAGGTCTAATATCCAGCATTTATAAGGAACTTAAACCAATTTACAAGGGAAAAACACACAAACCAATTAAAAAGTGGGCAAAGGACATGACACTTTTCAAAAGAAGACATACATGTGGCCAACAATCATATAAAATTAGCTCTCACTTATAAGTGAGAACATGTGGCATTTGGTTTTCTGTTTCTGCCTTAATTCACTTAGGATAATGACCTCCAGCTGAATCCATGTTGCTGCAAAGAAAATGTTTTTATTTTTTTTAAAGTTGCAAAGTATTCTATAATGTGTATGTACCATATTTTCTTTATCCACTCTACCATTGATGATCATCTAGGTTGATTTAATAACTTTGCTATTGTGAATAGTGCTGCAGTGAACAAGTGTACATGTCTTTTTGGTAGAACGATTTATATTGCTTTAGGTATATACACAGTAATGAGATCACTGGGTCCAATAGTAACTTCATCTTAAATTCTTTGAGAAACCTCCGAACTGCTTTTCATGGTGGCTGAACTCATTTGCATTTTGAGTAAAAGTGTATAAACATTCTCTTTTCTCTGCAACCTCTCCACCACCTGTTATTTTTTAACTTTTTAATAATAGCCATCCTGACTGATGTGAAATGGTATCTCATGTTGGTTTTGATTTGCATTTCTTTAATAATTAGTGACGTTGAACATTTTCTCATATACTTGTTGGCCACATGTATGTCTTTTGAGAAGAATGTTCATGTTTTTTGGCCATTTTTCAATGGGTTTTTTTTGTGCTTGTCAATTTGAGTTCCTTATAGATTCTGGATATTACACCTTTGTCAGTTTGGAAATATTTTCCCCATTTTGTAGGTTGTTTTTTTTACCCTGTTCTTAGTTTCTTTTTCTGTACACAAGCTCTTTATGTGATTAGTTCCCATGTGTCTATTTTTGCATTATTGCAATTGCTTTTGGATACTTTGTCATGAAATCTTTGCCAAATCCTATTCCAGAATGATATTTCCTAGGTTTTCTTCTAGGGTTTTTATAGTTTTAGGTTTTACAGTTAACTGTTTAATCCACATTGATTTAATTTTTGTATATGGTAAAAGGAAGGGATAAGTGGCTCATTTAACTTATATGCACTCATCACAACACAAGAATTCTTCTGACTACTCCTACCATCATGATCCCTAGGTTCTTTTCTAGTCTGTGTGACATTTCAATCTTCTGCATATGGCTAGTCAGTTACCTCAACACCTTGTATTGAATAGGGAATTCATTGCTTATTGCTAGTCATTGTTGAAGCTGTTGAAGATCAGATGGTTGTAGGTGAGCAACTTTATTTATGGGTCTCTAGCCTGTTCCTTTGGTCTATGTGTCTGTTTTCGTACCAATATCATGCTGTTTTGGATACTGTAACCTTATAGTACAGATTGAAGTTGAGTAAAGTGATGTTTCCAGCTCTGTTCTTTTAGCTTAGGATTGCTTTGACTATTTAGACTATGTTTGGTTCCATGTGAATTTTAGATTAGTTTGTTCTAATTCTGTGAAAAATGGCATTGGTAGTTTATTAAGAACAGTACTGAACCCATAAATTGCTTTGGATAGTATAGCTACAATATTTTTAATTTTTTTAATTTTTAATTTTTGTAGGTATGCAAATTAGTATGATCACTATGTAAAACAGTTTGGAGGTTCTCAAAAAATTAAAAAGAGAGCTACCATATCATCCAGCAACCCCACTGCTGGGCATTTACCTAAAACAAAGGAAATCAGTATGTCAAAGAGATCTCTGCACTGCCCCATATGTTTCAGTAATGTTCACAATAGCTAAAATTTGAAAGCAACCAGTGTCCATCAATAGACAAAAGGATAAAGCAAATGTGGTACATATACACAATGGAGTACTATTCAGCCATAAAAGTATAGTCATTTAAAAAATATTGATTCTTTCAATTCATGAGAATGGATTTGCATTTGAGTTGTCTCTTACTTCTTTCAGCGGTCTTATGTAATTCTCATTGTAGAGCGCTTTCACTTACCTAATTAGTTATATTTATAGGTACTTTATTCTTTTTTGTGGCTATTGTGAATATTATTAGTTTCTTGATTTGGCTCTCAGCGTGGTCATTATTGTTGTATAGAAATGCTACTAGTTTTTGTACATTAACCTTTTATCCTAAAACTTTACTGAAGTTATCAGTTCTAAGAGCATTTGGGAAGAGACCAAGAGGTTTTATAGGTATAGAATCATATTGTCTGTGAAGAGAGACAGATCGCCTTCCTTCCTTCCTATTTGGATGTCTTTTTTTATTTTTCTGATTTCTTCGGCTAGAATTTCCAGAACTATTGGTAATAGGAGTGCTGGGAGTGAGCATTCTTGGCTTGTTCTGGTTCTCCAGGAGAATGGTTCCAGTTTTCAGTCATTCAGTAAGATATGGGCTGTGGGTTTGTCGTGGGTGGCTTATATTATTTGAGGTGTGTTTCTTCAATAACTAGTTTGTTGAGTGTTATTAATATGGAGGGATATTGAATTGTATTGAAACCCTTTTCTGCATCTATTGAGGTTATCATGTGGTTTTTGTTTTCAGTTCTGTTTATGTGATGCATCACATTTATTGATTTGTGCATATTGATCCAACCTTGGATCCTAGAAATAAAGCTTACTTGATTGTGGTGGATTAGCTCTTTGTTGTGCTGCTATATTCAGGATGCTATATTTTATTGAAGATTTTTGCATCTACATCAGGGATATTGCTCTGAAGATTTTTATTTTCTTTTCATTGTGTAAGACAGATTTTAATGTCAGAATGATGCTGGCTTCATAGAATAAGGTAGTAAAGAGTATTTCCTCCTTGAATTTTTTAAATAATTTTAGTAGGATTGCTACCAGCTCTATTTTGTATAACTGGTAGAATTCAGCTGCAAATGCATCTAGTCCAGGGATTTTTCTGGTTCATAGGTTTTTTTATTATTGTTATTACTGATTCAATTTTAGAACTCACTATTGGTTCATACAAGATTTCAGTTTCTTCCATCATTCTCAGCAAACTATTGCAAGAACAGAAAACCAAACACCGCATGTTCTCACTCATAGGTGGGAATTGAACAATGAGATCACTTGGACACAGTAAGGGGAACATCACACAACGGGGCCTGTTGTGGGGTGGGGGGAGGGGGGAAGGATAGCATTAGGAGATATACATAATGTAAATGACGAGTTAATGGGTGCAGCACACCAACATGGCACATGTATATATATGTAACAAACCTGCATGTTGTGCACATGTACCCTAGAGCATAAAGTATAATAACAAAAAAGATTCCCTCTCAAAATAATAATAATAATAAATAATATACAATGTTTACTTTAAAAACAAAGATTTCAGTTTCTTTCTGGTTCAGTCTTAGGAGGTTGCATGTTTCCAGGAATTTATTCATTTATTCTCGGTTTTCTAGTCTGTGTGTATAGATGTGTATAGATGTGCTCATAATATTCTCTGAGGTATTTTTGTATTTTTGTGGGTTCGGTGGTAACTTCCCCATTTGTTACTTCTGATAGTGTTTATTTGTACATTCTTTTTTTTTTTTCTCCATATCAATTTACCTACTTGCCCATCAATTCTTATTATTCTTGTGAAGAAACAACTCTTTTTTTTTTTTTTTTTTTTTTTTTGAGACGGAGACCTGCTCTGTCGCCCAGGCTGGAGTGCAGTGGCCGGATCTCGGCTCACTGCAAGCCCCGCCTCCCAGGTTTATGCCATTCTCCTGCCTCAGCCTCCCGAGTAGCTGGGACTACAGGCACCCGCCACCTTGCTTGGCTAGTTTTTTTGTATTTTTTAGTAGAGACGGGGTTTCACCGTGTTAGCTAGGATGGTCTCAATCTCCTGACCTCGTGATCTGCCCGTCTCAGACTCCCAAAGTGCTGGGATTACAGGCTTGAGCCACCGCGCCCGGCCGAAACAACTCTTTATTTCATTGATCTCTTTTATAAATTTTCCTGTCTCAACTTTGTTCAGTTAAGCTCTGATTTTGGTAATTTTCTTTTCTTTTTTTTTTTTTTTTTTTTTTTTTTTTTTGAGACGCAGTCTCGCTCTGTCGCCCAGGCTGGAGTGCAGTGGCCGGATCACAGCTCACTGCAAGCTCCGCCTCCCGGGTTCACGCCATTCTCCTGCCTCAGCCTCCCGAGTAGCTGGGACTGCAGGCGCCCCCCACCTCACCCGGCTAGATTTTTGTATTTTTTAGTAGAGACGGGGTTTCACCATGTTAGCCAGGATGGTCTCGATCTCCTGACCTCGTGATCCGCCCATCTCGGCCTCCCGAAGTGCTGGGATTACAGGCTTGAGCCGCTGCGCCCGGCGTTGATTTTGGTAATTTTCTACTTCTAGCTTTAGGGTTGATTTGTTCTTGTTTTTCTAGTCCTTGTAGGTATGATTTTTATGTTGCTCACTTGAGATCTTTCTAACTTTCTGATGTGGGTATTTAATACTACCAACTTTTCTTTATATGTGTCCCAGAGATTCTGGTATGTTGTATATTGTTTTCATTAGTTTAAAAAAATTTCTTTATTTCAGCTTTAATTTTATTGTTTACTCAAAAGTCATTCAGAAGCAGGTTGTTTAATTTTTATGTAGTTGTATTGTTTCAAGATATGTTCTTTGTGTTGATTTCTATTTTTATTGTATAGCTGTAGTCTGAGAATGTGGTTGTTATTATTTCAGCTTTTAAAAAAATTGTGGTATATTACTTTATGGCTAAGTATGTAGTCAATCTCAGAGGATGTGCCATGTGCAAATGGGAAGAATTTATATTCTGTTGTTGTGTAGAGTATTCTGTAGATGTTTGTTATGTTCATTTGATCAAGTGTCAAGTTTAGGTCCTGAATATCTTTGTTACTTTTCTGCCTTGACAATCTGTCTAATACTGTCAATGGGGTGTTGTAGTCTTCCACTATTATTGTGTGATTATATAAGTTTTTTCATAGGTCTCTAAGAACTTGTTTTATAAATCAGGGTGTTTCAGTGTTGGGTGCATATATATTTAGGAAAGTTAAGTATCCTTGTTGAATTTAACCCTTTGTCATTATGTAATGTCATTCTTTCCTTTTTAAAATAATTGTTGGTTTAAAGTTTATTTTGTCTGAAAGAAGCTAGCGTGCCCTACTCTTGTTTTCTGTTGCTTGATAGTTCTTTCTTCATCTTTTTACTTTGAGCCTATAAATGTTATTGCATATAAGATGGGTCTCTTGAAGATGGCATAGAGTTGATCTTCCTTCTTTATCTACTTTGCCACTCTATGTCTTTTAAATGGGATGTTTAGCCTGTTTACATTTAAGGTTAATATTTATACATGTGAATTTGATTTTGCCACTGTATTGTTACCTGATTGTTATGTAGACTTGATTGTGTAATTGCTTTATACTGTCAATGAGCTACGTACTTAACCGTATATTTGTGGTGGCAGGTATAGATCTTTTGTTTCTATGTTTAGTACTCCCTTAAGGACCTGTTGTAAGGCATGTCTGGTGGTAATAAATTACCTTGGCATTCATTTGTTTGAAAAGGATTTTATTTCTACTTTGTTTATGAAGATTACTTTCATTGAATATAATGTTTTTTGATTAAAATTTTATTTCTTTAAACATGCTTCCAATCTCTTCTGGCTCATAAGGTTTTTGCTAAAATATCTGCTGTTAGCCTAATTGGGTTCCCTTTATATGAGACCTGCCTCTTCTTTTTAGCTATCAATAATATTTTTTCTTATGCATTGAACTTGGAGAATCTCATGACTTCATGTTTGGGGATGGTCATGTTGTGGAGGATGTCTCAGTTGTTGTCTGAATTTCCTGAATTCAGAGACACACATCAGCTTCTCCAGTAAGGTTGAGGAAATTTTTGTGAACAATATTCTTAAATATGTTCTCCAAGTTTCTCACTCTATCTCCCTCTCTTTCAGGAATTGCAATGGTCATAGGTTAGGTCTCTTTATATAGTCCAATAATTTTTCAGAGATTTTGTTCCTTTGTAAATTTTTTCTTCATTTTTGTCTGCCTGCATTGATTCAAAGGAGCAGTATTTGAGCTCTGAGATTCTTTCCTAACTTTACTCATTTTTTTTTTTTTTTTTTTTTTTTTTTTTTTGAGATAGAGTCTTGCTCTGTTACCCAGGCTAGAGTGTAGTGGCGCGATATTGGCTCACTGCAACCTCGGCCTCCCAGGCTCAAGTGATTATCCTGCCTCAGCCTCCCGGGTAGCTGGGATGATAGGTGCATGCTACCATACCCATCTAATTTGTTTGTATTTTAGTAGAGACGGGGTTTCACCATGTTGCCAAGGCTGGTCTCAAACTCCTGAGCTAAGGCAATCCACCTGCCTCCCAAAGTGCTAGGATTACAGGCATGAGCCACCATGCCTGGCCTCTTTTTCTATTTGTGTGTGTGTGTGTGTGTGTGTGTGTGTGTGTGTGTGTTTCTGCTGGCATTATGAAATTCTTTTGGTGAATATTTCAGTTACAGAAATTCAGTTTGGTTGTTTCTTTAAATTCTTATGTCTTCTTTCAACTCTTGAATCATTTTACTGCTGTATTATTTCATTGCTATAAAGAATTACCTGAGACTGGGTAATGTATGAAGAAAGGAGGTTTAATTGACTTACAATTAAGTAGGCTTAACAGGAAGCATACCTGGGAGACCTCAGGAAAGTTACAATTATAGTGAAAGGTGAAGGAAAAGCAAAGACATTCTTCACATGGTGGCAGGAGAGAGTGGCAGGGAGAGAGTGAAGGGGGTTGTGTCACATACTTTTAAAATATCATTCTGGGTGTGGTGGTTCATGCCTCTAATCCCAGGACTTTGGAAGGCCAAGATGAGAGGGTCACTTGAGGCCAAGAATTCAAGACGAGCTTGGCCAACATGGTGAAACCTCATCTCTACTAAAAATACAAATATTAGCTGTGCGTGATGGCAGTCACCTGTAATCCCAGTTACTTGGGAGACTAAGACCAGATAATCACTTGAACCTGAGAGGCAGAGCTTGTACTGAACTGATATCACAACACTGTACTCCAGCCTGGGTGGCAGAGTGAGACATCATCTTAAAACAAACAAACACACAAACAAAAATTCATCAGATATTGTGAGAACTCACTCACTAAGAAGAGTAAGGGGGCAGTCCCTACCCATGATCCAATCACTTCCTGTCAGGCTCCTCTTCCAATTTGGCATGAGATTTTGGTAAGAACACAAATCCAAACCATATCATTCCACACCGGTCCCTCCCAAATTTCGTGTCCTTCTCACATTTCAAAACATGACCATGCCTTCCCAACAGTGCTCCAAAGTCTTAACTCATTCCAGCATCAACCCAATAGTCCAAGTCCAATGTGTCATTTTTGACTGACACAAGGCACATCCCTTTTGCCGAGGAGGTTGTTAAATCAAAAAGAAGTTAGTTAGATGCAATGGGGGTAAAGGCATTGGGTAAATGCTCCTGTTCCAAATGGGAGAAATTTGCTGAAACCAAGGGAATGCAGTCCCCATGCAAGTCCAAAACCCAGCAGGGCAGTCATTAAATCTTAAAGATTTAAATTAATTTCCTTTGACTATATTTCTCACATGCAGGGCACACTGTTGCAAGGGGTAGGCTCCCAAGGCCTTGAGAAACTCCACCTCTGTGGCTCTGCTGTATACAGTCCTCATGACTGCTTTTTTCGTGTCTGACTTTGAGTGCCTGTGGCTTCTCCAGATGCACAGTGCAAACTGCAAGTGGATCTGCAATTTGGGGTTTGGAAAATGGTGGCCCTCTCTTCACAGTTCTACTAGGCAATGCCACAGTAGGGACTCTGTGTGAGGGCTCCAAACCCACATGTGCCCTCCACATTGTCCTAGTAGAGGTTTTCCATAAGGGCTCCACCTCTGCAGTGGACTTCTGCATGGACATCCAGGTGTTTCCATACACCCTGTGCAATTTATGTTCCCAACCTCAACTCTTGCCTTCTGTGTACCCACAGGCTCAACACCACTTAAAGACTGCCAAGGCTTGGGGCTTGCACCCTCTGAAGCCACAGCCTGAGCTGCACCTTGGCCCTCTTTAGCCACAGCTGGAGGTGGAGTGGCTGGGACACAGGGCAACATGTCTGAAGGCTGCACAGAGCAGCTGGGATATTTCCCTGACCCTTGAAACCATTTTTCCTTCCTAGGCCTCTGAGCCTGGGATGGGAGGGGCTGCTGTGAATATCCCTAAAATGTCCTGGAAACATTTTCCCCATTGTCTTGGCTATTAACATTTGTCTCCTCTTTACTTGTGCAAATTTCTGCATTTGGCTTGAATTCCTCCCCAAGAAAATGGGATTTTCATATATATATTCTACTTTAAGTTCTGGGATACTGTGAAGAGTGTGCAGCTTTATTACGTAGATATACAAGTTTGCTGCACCTATCAACCTGTCTTCTAGGTTTTAAGCCCCACATGCATAAGATATTTGTCCTAATGCTCTCCCTCCCCTTTCCCTTCACCCCCCAATGGGCCTCTGTGTGTGATGTTCCCCTCCCTGTGTCCATGTATTCTCATAATTCAACTCCCACTTATAAGTGAGAACGTGCAGTGCTTGGTTTTCTGTTCCTGTGTTAGTTTGCTGAGAATGATGGCTTCCAGCTTCATGCATGTCCCTGCAAAGGACATGAACTTATTCTTTCTTATGGCTGCACTGTATGTCATGGTGTATATGTGCCACGTTTTATTTATCCAGTCTATTATTGATGGGCATTTGGGTTGGTTCCAAGTCTTTGCTATTGTAAATAGTGCTGCAATAAACATACAGGTGCATGTGTCTTCACAGTAGAATGATTTATAATCCTTCGGATATATACCCAGTAATGGGATTGTGGGGTCAAATGGTATTTCTGCTTCTAGATTATTGAGGAATTGCCACACTGTCTTCCACAATGGTTGGACTAATTTACACTCCCACCATCAGTGTAAAAGTGTTCCTATTTCTCCACATCCTCTCCAGCGTCTGTTGTTTGCTGTCTTTTCAGTGATCACCATTCTAACTGGCATGAAATGGTATCTCTTCATGGTTTTGATTTGCATTTCTCTAATGACTAGTGATGATTAGCTTTTTTTCATGTTTGTAGGCTGCATAAATATCTTCTTTTGATAAGTGTCTCTTCATATCCTTTGCCCACTTTTTGATAAGTTTTTTTTTTTAACTTATAAATTTGTTTAAGTTCCTTGTAGATTCTGGATATTAGACCTTTGTAAGATAGGTAGATTGCAAAAATTTTCTCCCATTCTGTAGGTTGCCTGTTCACTCTGATGAGTTTCTTTTGCTGAGCAGAAGCTCTTTAATTTAATTAGATTCCTAAAATTGGATTTTCTTTTTTACCACATGGCTGGGCTGCAAATTTTCCAGGCTTTTATGCTCTGCTTCCCTTTCAAATATAAGTTCCAGTTTCAGAGAATGTCTTTGTCAATGCATATGAGCCTACACTTTTAGAAACAGCTAGGTCATATCTTGAATGCATTGCTGCTTATAAATTTATTCCTCCGGGTACCCTAAATCATCTCTTTCAAGTTCAAATTTCCACAGATCTCTAGGGCAAAAGCAAAGAGCAAAATGCTACCAGTCTCTTTGCTAAAGCATAGCAAGAGTGACCTTTACTTCAGTTTCCAGTTAGTTTCTCAGCTCTATCTGAGACCACCTCAGCCTGGACTTCACTGTCTATATCCTATCATCATTTTGGTCAAAACCATTCAACAAGTCTCTAGGAAGTTCCAAACTTACCCACATATTTCTGTCTTCTTCTGAGCCCTCCAAATTGTTTCGATCTCTGCCTGTTTCCCAGTTCCAAAGTCACTCCCACATTTTCAGGTATCTTTATAGCAGTGCCTCACTCCTGGTTTCAATTTCCTTCCTTCCTTCCTTCCTTCCTTCCTTCCTTCCTTCCTTCCTTCCTTCCTTCCTTCCTTCCTTCTCTCTCTCTTTCTTTCTTCTTTCAATCTCTCTTTCTTTCTTTCTTTCTTTCTTTCTTTCTTTCTTTCTTTCTTTCTTTCTTTCTTTCTTTCTTTCTTTCTTTCTTTCTTCTTTCAGTCTCCCTTCCTTCCTTTCTTCCTTCCTTCCTTCCTTCCTTCCTTCCTCTTTCTTTCTTTCTTTCTTTCTTTCTTTCTTTCTTTCTTTCTTTCTTTCTTTCTTTCTTTCTTTCTTTCTTTCTTTTCTTTCTTTTCTTTCTTTTCTTTCTTTTCTTTCTTTCTTCTTTCTTTCTTGAAACAGAGTCTTGCTCCATTGCCCAGGCTGGAGTGCAGTGATTTCACCTTGGCTCACTCCAACCCCTACCCGCCAGGTTCAAGTGATTATCATACCTCAGCCTCCCTAGTAGCTGGGATTACAGATGTATGCCACCACACCTGGCTAATTTTTGTATTTTTTGCAGAGATAGGGTTTAACCATGTTTGCCCTGCTTGTCTTGAACTCCTGACCACAAGTGATCCTGCTGCCTTGACCTCCCAAGATGCTGAGATTACAGGCATGAATCATCATGCCTTGCCCTGGTTTCAATTTTCTATATTAGTCTGTTTTCACACTGTTGTAAAGAACTATGTGGGACTGGGTAATTTATGAAGAAAAGAAGTTTAATTGACTCACAGTTCAGCAGGCTTAACAGGAAGCATCACTGGGAGACATTAGGAAACTTACAATCATAGCAGAGGGGAAGGGGAAGCAAGCACCTACTTCACATGGTGGCAGGAGAGAGAGAAAGTGTAGGGAGTAAAGTGCTACACTCTTTTAAATTATCAGATCTCATGAAAACTCACTCACTAGCATAAGAACAGGAAGGCAGACATTTATCCCCATGATCCAATCACCTGTGACCAGACCTGTCTTCTTCCAATTTGTCATGAGATTTGGGTGGGTACACAATCCAAACCATATCAACTACTTTCTTTGGATTTGGTTTCAAAATTCTCATCCATCTTCTTTATCATGCATCTGGATTCTGAGTTCTTTGTCTGTCATTTTAGTCATTTGTCTGGTTAAGAATCATTATTGGGAAGCTAGTGCAGTCATTTGTAGGTAAGAAGCCACTCTGGCTTTTGGAGTTGCCAGAATTCTTTTGCTGAAAATTTCTCAACGATATGAGCTGGTGTTTCTTTAATCTTTGCTCCTGCTGTCTTTTGATTGGTACTTTTTGCTTTTATAATATTTGACGCCCTTTATTGTTTGATTGTGGTTTAATTTGGTTTCAGTTGATTGGTTTTATTTCTGGATGATTTCAGGGGGTCAGTGCTCAGGTCAACACTACTGCCTCCATCTTGCTGGCAAGACAGTCCTGCTCTCTCCAGGTACAGCTCCTAACACGGGGTAAAAGCCACCAAGGGAATACAACAAGTCTTTGAGAATGGGCACCCATGGTCATGCTCCACTGCCCCTGTTTCTTCACCAAACTCTCTAGGCTCTGTGCAGACTTAAGTTCTGTCTCTCCCAACTCCCTAGAGAGTTCTCTCTGTCAACTCAATTATCTGTAGGGGCTATGGAATCTCCTGCAGTTGGATCCCAGAGGCCCACGGTGAGAGTGGGCTGCTCCATGCCTATTTTACTCACCCCTTCTCTAGGAGCTGCTCAGCACCATGAATAAGTCTTGATGCTTATCAACCCTGTGGAGAGTTCCAAGATTGCACCTCATTTAGCCCCAGGGGCTACATACTCCCCATATCCACATTCCAATGCCTTATTTCCAAAGATATGTTCAGAGTGTGTCAGTCTACTTGATGATCTAGTCTCTCTTGATGGGAGAAGCTCTTCCTGGAAGAGACTACTCAGTGATCTTGGCTCTTCTCCCAATAAAATTACTTTAGGATTTAATGCTTTTTACTCATGTATTTCATATTTTAAGAATTAAATTAATTTTTACATAATCATGTTTTATTTGAAAATTACAAGATAGAAGATTTAAGTTTAAGATTTATGACAAAAATGTTATGGGTGTGAGTCATCTTTAATGGAATAAATTAGTGAGATGATATATAACTTTCTTTTTCAATACACTTTCAGTCTTTGCATTTCTTATAATTGCTAGAAATTCATGTATATGCTTGGCATATGATTTTGATTTCATTAATGAATTTTTGGATGTGATTAAGGTCATCTTAATTTACATGATTATCATTTTATATTTCTCAGTGTGATTTGTATTTCAATGTTAAATTCATTTACGCATAGAAACTAAAGATTAAATATAAGCAAAATAATGTAGAATTATATAATAATAAAAATTATCATGAACCCTAGCAGGTTCCAGGTGAATGGTTTAAAATAAAGTGAGAGTATCATGAGAATGGTTACTGATTTTTTCTAACTGCCCTACAAGTTTATTTTACAACAGATTCAGAGGGTTTCAAGGACTTATAGAAGAAATAATCTCAAATAACTATTTACTCTTTAGATTTAAAATAAATACCTTTATAAATTAAAATAAACACCTTTATCTGAATCAATTAAATGAACTTCTGGATGAAGTTTAGAAATGTGGCATTAAAACACTGTACACTATATTTCAAACACTCTTTGTAAATCCTGAAGCAACTTTTTGTTACAGAAATATTTGTTTTTTACACACCCAAAAAAATATATATATTTCAAACAATCCTGCTTATAAATAACAATTGTTTTCATTGCACTTTGATTTGCTGAATTATAGTAATTGTGAAATCAGTAAAATTGGCAATTTATTCATGAACCCCTTTTTGAAATCTGTAATACATGTATATAGAAAAACATACGTAAATAAGTTAATGTTTTGTAGATATAGATAATCATTACATAAAATTGGCATAATGTACTTCAACAATGGCTTCAGTAATGCTTCTAGGCACCGTTATTTTCAAAACAACTTAAAAGATTTCTGTGAGTACTGTTTTTGATATTTCTAATTAATTCCTTGAATGCAGCTTATCTACTTATAAATTCTTAAAACTAAAATAAATAATAGGGATCTCTATGATTTTATGAAAAGAAATCTCTACTAAGTGCTAACCCCATTATTTGAATCAGCTATAATTTGGATAGAACTAAATGTGGTGTTATTCATCTCCTTAGGTAAACAAAAGGAAATAAGAAATCACAATATTAAAATATTATTAGCAAGTCTCATCTTCACAAATTGTCACTTATATGTAAATAATATGTTTCAAAAAATTTTCACAGGGAGTGTATTTGTATCATATGAATAATGTTATACCTAAAATATGCCCTAGGTGTAGTGGTAAAATACATTAGAACATAAAAAAATATTATTTACCAATTAAGCATCTTTTGAAATTAAACATTTTTGTAAAACATAAAACAACTTATAATTTTTTGTATACAATACTGTAGCTTGCACCTTATATTTAAAATTTTCTTCTCATTTTCATGCCTAATGTTTATTTTAATTCATTTTGACATTTCATTTGTAATATAAGTTGCTCTCTGGATTTATTTCTTCTAGAACCAGCTCACCAACCATCTAAACTAAGATTATCTTGTAACACACTAAAAATACTTCAAAAGTTACAATTACTAAATGCAGATGGTAGTTTACTAAAAGACAGATAAACAAATACAATTATAATAAAGAGAAAACAGTTGATGGATATTGAAAAGCAAGATAAATATAGCATTTATTTCTATGTACAAACTACTTATATTACTGATATTGGTTTTCAGTGATTTTTCAATTAAATTTTTTGTTTTTAACCAACATTGGGTAGATTGAATAGAATAAATATCTTAATGCATATTTATAACAATGTATTCAGGAAAATTTAAATTTACTACTAATATTAAAAAATAGCTTTATTTTTTTATTCAATAACATAAAGGTATTATCAGTATGTTGCCTTTTGACACAATTCTAGAATGCTGAGGACATTCTTATTATATTTCCATTTATAAAGTGCCCCTATCATTCACCTGTGAAAATTTACCTTTCTTGATTTAGGGTTTCACCTTTTGGTTATTTTTTTACTAGAGAGGTTTTGGGGGGAGAAACAGTTTCAAACTTTTTAATCAAACTGATAATGAAAGCTACAGTTAAAAAAAAAATTTTTAACAGACATAACATTTATTAAGCAAGTTAACATAGCAGTAGTTTACACTATAAAATTCACCCATGACTTAGTTTGGAAAACTCAGTTAACATAAAATAATTTTGAGTCCTTCAGACTGTCTGGTGATATTTGAAAATATCAATTTAATGAAGGAATCAGTGTAATTACAGCAAATGATGTGTAAACTTGAGTAGAAAGGTTTATATGGTTCAGATTTGTGTCTCCACCCAAATCTCATCTTTAAGTGCAATCCTCATACTCCCCACGTGTCTGGAGAGGAACCTGGTGGGAGGGGATTGAATCATGGGGGTGGCTCTTCTATGCTGTTCTTGTGATGGTTAGTGAGTTCTCATGAGATCTGATTTTATAAGGGGTTCTTCCCCCTTTGCTTCACACATTTCTCTCTCTTGCTGCCATGTAAAAAGTTCCAAGCTTGCTTCCCTTTCACCTTCCGCCATGACTATAGGTTTCCTGAGGCCTCCCTAGCCATGGGGAGCTGTGAGTCAAACCTCTTTCCTTTATATATTACCCAGTCTCGGTTATTTCTCTATAGCTGTGTGAAAACAGACTCATAGAAAGGTCTTTACTTTTTTCTCTGTATTTATTGTCACCACCTTTTCCTGGACTTCCATGAGGGTTGTGATATTTTTAACAAAGACTTCCATCTATCTGTGACTTCTTTTCATTAAATGGAATAATTTTTCATCAAAACGATTTATACCCTAAACTAATATGAGTTATGATCTATGTCTTGAATTTAATAAAGTATTTTTGATTATTCACACTTTAGAGTTATTTATTTGTTCTTCCACTTTTCTTAATGTGGGTCTGCCCTTCAATTCTGAACTATTCTCCCCTCAAATACAAGTTGTATAATTCCTCTTATCAAGAACATGCTTTCTCTTTGTACAGAAAACGTTGAACCTTTTTAGTAGATAAATATGTATAAAATTTTATTTAGGTAATCTTAATTCATTAACATAAAATGATACTAATAACCATTCTATTGACTGAATTATGTTTGTGTAGTTGTTTTAAGTGAGAATGGAAAGGTAAGAGAAACTGTTTTCCCTATTTTAGGAATTTAGACAAGTATATACATTTTTTTTAACATCATAGCCTTTGCTATGCTGCATTACTAATATTATATAGGATTTAGCAAGCAAACAAATAAAATTTAATTTTTATTTAAAAAGTTATTTGATATCTTAACTACAATCTGAACAGATCTCTGTATTTTCCATCCTCTGTACAATCATTAGCAAGACATTTTTCTTCAAATATTATCTATGGGCAATTTATATTATTATAAGTGATTATTCCTACCGAGCTAATCAATAGCTCCATTTTTGGACACAGTGATCAAGTTTCCTAATGTAATGATTGCATCCATCTCTTTAGAAAATATTACAGCTATTTAATTTTAATAACGTTTAATACCACTCATTATAAGTACCATAAGTATTATTAATATGATATAATTATATTTCATTTCAGATTTCTAGTTATGCTCTCTTTTACCTATCTATGTCATTCTTGGTTTATTGCAAGTCTGTCCATTACACTAATTCATTTATATCTAATGCTCTTCAGTAAAGACCCAAATTATTATTAACTGGTCATAATACTACAGCTTCTTTTAATACTTACGGCACTTGTATAAACCATTTATAGTTTTATAAACTTGCTAGAGTGATTAGCTCCAAACATTAATAACAATAGTGAAAATGACAAAATCTAACTAAATATTTACCATTAACTTTTAGCCTCAATCCCATCAAGTAGACACATTTCTTACAGCTTTATTGAAGAATAACTGAGAAATAAAACATTATATGTACTTAAAGTATACAATGTGGTATTTGATATAAATAACCTCATGTAATAATTCCAACAATCAAGATAATTAACATATACATCACCTTGCTTTGTTACCATTTTTGTATGTCTGTTGAGAACATGTAAGATCTACTCTCTTAGCAAATTTCCAGTATATAATACAATGTTATTAACTATAGTTATGATGCTGTACATTACCTATCTAGTAAAACTTATTCATCTTATAACTGAAAATTTGTACCCTTTGAACAACTTCTGCCAAATTCCCCCACCCCATAGCTCCTGGCAACCACCATTATATTCCCTGTCTCTCTAAGTTTAACTGTTTTAAATTCCACATGTAAGGGATAATATGCAATAATTACCTTTCCGTGTCTGGCTATTTCATTAAACTTAATGTTATCCAGGTTCATCTGTGTTTTCACAAGTGGCAGAATATTTTTTTAGAGGCTGAATAATATACTAGTATATATAAATATACGTGTGTGTGTGTGTATATATATGTGTGTGTGTGTGTGTGTGTGTGTGTGTGTGTATACACACACCTAGCATGTTTTATTTGTAGATGAACACTTAGGTTGTTTTCATGTCCTGACTATTACGAATAATGCTGCAATTAACATGAGAGAGTGGATATCTCTTTGAGACACTGATTTCATTTCCTTCAGCTATACACCAAAAAGTGTGATTGCTAGACACATTTTCTTAAAAATAATAAGTCATCATTGTAGGGACATCAAATATACCTCTTTTATCAAGCCCCCAATAATTTTCAGAGTTTTCCCCTTTTTTGAGATCTGAAAGGCCTGGACCTGAAGTTTTCTCGGGGCAGGAAAACAGTTACATGGACTTTATCCCAGTGATTACTTATAAAAGTGGCTTTTTGTGGTTAAAATATTACTTATTTCTATGTATAGTGTAACCCTCTTTGTGTGAATTTATCTTTCAGTCTTTGGTTCTTTCCTATTTAAGATAAACTTTAACCTCCATCATGAGTGTACATTTATGTTCTATGCTGTAATGTATATTTTTATATTTTAAATAGGCATAGTGGCAGAAAACTAAAGAAAAAGGCTAGTTATTTTGAAAAGTTGAAAATACAAAGATTTCCAGGATTAGCTTAATATTAACCCATATGTTAATGTTCTAGTTTAGTTCAATTTTAATTTTAAAAGTTTCCTTCCATCTTTTCTCTTTATGTATCAACACAACTAAGAGATTGTGATTGAAAAAGAAAACATTATCCCTATAAGGATGTTTTAAGACTAATGTTTTAAAAATCCAGAATCCACATAAGTTTCAGATTTAAATAAACATAAAATATTAACTCAGAGTATCTCATTATGTAACTTCTTACCTCAATTTATAACGGTTGAATAATCTGAGTTCCACTTTGCACTCGATTTGACAATGTGAATCTCAATGTTCCAAACATTTTCTTCATGACACATGCCATTATGGAGAAAAAGCTTCCATGCTGCTATCTCATATCATAGTGATGTTTTTATCTGCAGTGTGCTAATAGAGTCTCCTGGGATTTATATCAATAATAATCACCAAATGTGATGTCAGAGCAAGGTTGATGTTTTGATAGTCTTTTGTTGGCTGTTGCAAATGTAGACCAATCATCAACATCATTAGTATACAGAATGTGAATAAAAATGGGAAAAGGGAAAAGTGGGTTATTTTCATTTTAATTTAAGACTTTGGGCCCTAAATGCCAATGTAAGAATTTTTAGTAATAGCTATATCAAAAGCTTTTTAAAGTAATTACAAGCAAATTATATGCATGTGGCCAGTAAAATCAGAGGTTAGATTCATTATTTCTAATAAAATGCATGGTTTGTGAACAAAATCTGCTGAGTTTTGTATTCCCTAATTTAATCAGCATAAACTTCAACTGTGCAGAATTATATGGTAAAAAATGTCTTTAAAAAGTCATGAAATTACATAAATCTACACTGTGTATAATAGCATGTTCCTCATAACTTCAATTGAAAATGCTTCAAATTGACTTCGGTTTTCTGGTTCAGCATGTAAGGTGCTTAGAAGTCACCATTCATAATCTAGCCTTATACCAAAAAGCATATCTTTTCAAATTGTAATCAAATATCCAAGTAAACAAAATTTATTTTTTCTCCAACTGTTCTGAATATTCTATATTTTTTACTTTAAATTTGCATAGAAACACCAGGCACAGTGGCTCACGCCTGTAATCCCAGTACTTTGGGAGGCTGAGGTGGGTGGATCACCTAAGGTCAGGAGTTCGAGACCAGCCTGGCCAACGTGGCGAAACCTTGTCTCTACTAAAAATACAAAAATGAGGTCAGACGTGGTCGCTCATGCCTGTAATCCCAGGACTTTGGGAGGACAAGAAGGGTGAATCACGAGGTCAGGATTTCAAGACCAGCCTGGCCAAGATGATGAAACCCCGTCTCTACTAAAAATACAAACAAATTAGCCGGGCGTGGTGGCAGGTGCCTGTAATCCCAGCTACTTGGAAGGCTCAGGCAAAGAATTGTTTGGACCTGGGAGGTGGAGTTTGCAATGAGCCAAGATCACGCCACTGCACTCCAGTCTGTGCGACAGAGTGAGACTTTGTCTCAAATATAGATAGATAGATAGATAGATAGATAGATAGATAGATAGATAGATAGTTGTACACACACACACACACAAATACAAATATTAGCTGGGTATGGTGGCGGGTGCCTGTAATTCCAGCTACATGGGAGACTGAGGCAGGGAGAATCACTTGAACCCAGGAGGCGGAGGTTGCAATGAGCCAAGATCACACTACTGCACTCCAGCCTGGGTGACAGAGGGAGACTCAATCTAAAAACAAACAAACAAACAAAAAGCATATATATTTGATATTGTGAAAACAGCAAACATCAAGAGATCAATGTTCTTCAGAGGTTGTCAGTTAAAATTTCTACTGAAGCTATCTGAACAATGAAATCTAAAGAATATTTTGCTTGTCTGTCCTACACCCTCAAATTTTTAAGTGGGTTTAGCCAGCTCAGGAGCAATAGCCAAGGCAGGTATCATGACGGATTGCCAAGGAACAGAGCTGAAAGGATAGGTATCTGAACTGAAATCAGAAAGTACAACAGTCAAAAGTTATATGTGTTATGTCATACAAAGCTCCAGGAATTATTATTATTATTATTATTTTAATTTGAGATGGAGTGTTGCTGTGTTGTCCAGGCTGGAGTGCAATGTCACAATCTCAGTTCACTGCAACCTCTGCCTCCCATGTTCAAGTGATTCTGCTGCCTCAGCATCCTGAGTAGCTGGGATTACAGGTGCCCGCCACCACACCTGGCTAATTTTTGTATTTTTAGTAGAGATGGGATTTCACCATGTCGGCCAGGCTGGTCTCGAACTCCTGACCTCTGGTGACCCACTGGCCTCGCCCTCCCAAAGTGCTGGAATTACAGGCATGAGCCACCATGCCCAGCTCCAGGGATCAAATTTGGGGGAGCTAAGTTCTCTAATCAAATATAAGAGGAAGAGTTCTTGCAAAGATACTTTAGACATAGTCAAAGCGTCTAAAACTAGGTAGAAATGGGAATAAATATTGTGATCCAGAACGAAAAATTAAGTCACAGAAAATACCATAAATTGAGTTGACAGAACAGCTAGCTTTAACAGCTGACCAATATGAGACCAATATGATGCAATATAATTATAGAAGTTTTTCTTTTTTATTTGGATATAGTTTTGCTATTTTTTTGTGCTTATTGCCATGCTTAACACTATGAGCAACATAAAATATGTTTGAAATTAAGTTAGTGTCATTATAAAACTCACACTTTAGAAATCCCTAATCTGTTCCTCTTCAATTTAAAGCAGTGATCTAGGTGGGCAAATGAAACAAACACATGAAACTATTAAATAAAATTATAAGGTGGTTTATGATTTTATTGGTATAGTTGTTGTAACAAGTATAAATTACGAAGTGTAATATTCAAACGCAACAAAAATATATTTCTGGCTCATGTAGCCTCCCAGGGCAGATGTTGTTGGCAGGTGAGTGGCTTTTCAGGTACCCAAGGTTATTGTATTTTTTTATTCTGCCATGCCTTAGAACTTTATTGCCATATTCTTGCACAAAGGAACATAAAGGGAGCATATAGAAGTCACACATTTGATTGCTTTCTTTAAGGTTTTTTTGGAGATGCTAAAAATATGTATGTTAAGTGCACTGCTATATAAAAAGTAAAAGCAAGCCAAAAGAAAAACTCATTTTATTTGAAGTAATAGCTCTAATGAAGATGGTTTTATACATTAAGAGGGCAAGGTAGAAATAATGTAATGCATAAGCCAAGAAGAGAAACTGCATAGAAGAGATACATAAAAAATGTAAAAGAAATTGTTAACACACACACACTTGCATGCGTGAATCAAATCTGATAAACCGATTACTCATAGATCAGTAAATTGAGTATCAGTGTGTGGTTCTTCTTTTCTTCTTTTTAATTTTATATTAAGCCAAAACTTTTTCCAACATATCAAATTGTATTAAAACATTGTCACTCAATGTTAGAATTAGATATTCATCTATCATTTTGAAACAGCTAGAATTCTGGCCCTTGTCCTCTCATATGTTAGTGAGATAGCTGTGAAACAGAGAAGTTGCATAGCATCTTCAGAGTGCCACAGAGAGTCAGGGAGCAAATCACGGCTCAAACTCAAGTTACGTGCTTTCTAATGCCACAAACTCATGCAGGGTCTTTGACAATTCTCAGTATAATCTTATTTCGATCTGACTCATAGCACTAATTAGAAAACACCATGAAGAACACCATACACTGATCTAATTCCATTTATTCTTAGAAATCAGCTTATGTAGTACTTCATCAGGTAGGCCTCCCCTGCCACTCCAATCTAAATTAACCCCCCATATTATTCCCACTTATACCACTCTGATTTTATCTTAATACTTAACTCTATTTGTTATTACATATTTACTTTAAGCATTTTAAAACATTTATTGCCTCCATTAGAGGAGTCAGGGACCATGTTAGTTTTGTTTACTACTGTTTACCTGGTACCCATCTCAGTGTCTAGCAGTTAATGGGTACTCAGTAAATATTAATTTAGTAAGTGAATGCTTGCATTAGTCTTTCCTCATCTTTCCACTGAACTGAATTCCACATATTCTTTTTATTTATTTTATTTTACTTTATTTTGAGATGGAGTGCCACTGTATCACACAGGCTGGAGTGCAGTGGCATGATCTTGGTTCACTGCAACCTCTACCTCCTGGCTTCAAGCGATTCTCCTGCCTCAGCCTCCCAAGTAACTGGGATTACAGTTGCGCCCCACGATGCTTGGCTAATTTTTGTATTTTGGGTAGAGATAGGGTTTCACCATATTGGCCAGGCTGGTCTTGAACTCCTGGCCTCAAGTGATCTGCCTGCCTCAGCCTCCCAAAGCACTGGGATTACAGGCATATGCTACTGCGGCCAGCCAAAATTCAACATATTCTTAAAGGTTCTATTCAAGTTCTATTTTATTCATGAGCTTTATCTGAGTCATTTTAACTAATAATCTCTCTCTTTCGACTTCAGTTGTCATTAGTATTCACCTTTGGTCAACTGATATAACTGTGGCAGACTGCTAACTGTACTCCAAAAATTCTGTTTCCTCTTTGTCATGTATACATTGTCCATCCTCCCTTGCAGGTCAGTTGGGGTCATGTGACTGAATTACTGGCAAAGCAATGTGAGCAAAGGTGAAATAAACCACTTCCAAACTAAGGCTTATAACAAGTTATGTGTGATTGGGGTGTTTTAGCTATAGTTAAAACATAAAATATGATCAGTCTGACTTAGGTGTAGAAAACATCCTAAAGGTGTGGCTAGTAAGATGGCCAAATAGGAAGAGCTCTGGTCTGCAGCTCCCAGCGAGATCAACACAGAAGGCAGGTTATTTCTGCATTTCCAACGGAGGTACCCGGCTCTTCTCGTTGGGACTGGTTAAACAGTGGGTGCAGCCCATGGAGGGTGAGCCGAAGCAGGGTCGGATGTCACCTCACCCAAGAAGTGCAAGGGGTCAGGGAACTCCCTCCCCTAGCCAAGGGAAGCCGTGAGGGACTGTGCCATGAGAAATGGTGCATTCCAGCCCAGATACTCTGCTTTTCCCTCCGTCTTTACAACCTGCAGACCAGGAGATTCCCTTGGGTGCCTACACCACCAGCACCCTGGGTTTCAAGCACAAAACTGGGTGGCTGTTTGGACAGACACCGAGCTAGCAGCAGGAGTTTTGTTCATACCCCAGTGGTGCCTGGAATGACAGCAAGACAGTCTGTTCACTACCCTGGAAAGGGGCCTGAAGCCAAAGAGCCAAGTGATCTAGCTCAGTGAATCCCACCCCTGTGGAGCACAGCAAGCTAAGATCCACTGGCTTGAAATTCTGGCTGCCAGCCCAGCAGTCTGAAGTCAACCTGGGATGTTCGAGCTTGGTGGGGGCAGGGGCGTCCGTCATTACTGAGGCTTGAGCAGGCAGTTTTCCCCTCATAGTGTAAACAAAGTCACCAGGAAGTTTGAACTGGGTGGAGCCCACCACAGCCTGGCAAAGCTGCTGTGGCCAGACTGCCTCTCTAGATTACTTCTCTCTGGGCAGGGCATCACTGGAAGACAGGCAGCTGCCCCAGTCAGGGGCTTAAACACAAAACTCCCATCTCCCAAGGATGGAGCACCTGGGGGAAGGGGGCAGCTGTGGGCACAGCTTTAGCAGACTTAAATGTTCCTTCCTGCCATCTATGAAGGGAGCAGTGGATCTGCCAGAACAGTGCTTGAGCTCTGCTAAGGGACAGACTGCCTCCTCAACTGGGTCCCTGACCACCATGTCTCCTGACTGGGAGACACTTCCCGGCAGAAGTCGACAGACGCCTCATATAGGGGAGCTCTGGCTGGCATCTGCCGGGTGCCTCTCTGGGATGAAGCTTCCAGAGGAAGGAACAGGCAGCAATCTTTGCTGTTCTGCAGCCTCCACTGGTAATACCCAGGCAAACAGGGTCTTGAGTGGACCTCCAGCAAACTCCAGCTGACCTGCAGCAGAGGGGCCTGAATGTTAGAAGGAAAACTAACAAACAGGAATAGCATCAACATCAACAAAAAGGATGTCCACACAAAAACCCTATCTGAAGGTCACCAACATCAAAGGCCAAAGGTAGATAAATCCACAAAGATGAGGAAAAAACATCATTTAAAGTCTGAAAATTAAAAAAACCAGAACATCCCTTCTCCTCCAGAGGATCACAATTCCCTGCCAGCAAGGGAACAAAACTGGACATAGAATTAGTTTGACAAATTGACAGAAGTAGGCTTCAGAAGATAGGTAATAACAAACTCCTCCCAACTGTAGGAGCATGTTCTAACCCAATGCAAGGAAGCTAAGAACCTTGAAAAATGGTTAGAGGAATTGCTAACTAGAATAACCAGTTTAGAGAAGAACATAAATGACTTGATGGAGCTGAAAAACACAGAATGAGAACTTCATGAAGCATACACAAGTATCAATAGCTGAATCGACCAAGCAGAAGAAAGGATATCAGAGATTGAAGATCAACTTTATGAAATAAAGTGTGAAGACAAGATTAGAGAAAAAATAATGAAAAGGAACAAGCAAAGCCTCCAAGAAATATGGGACTATGTGAAAAGACCAAAGCTACATTTATTGGTGTACCCCAAATCAACAGAATATACATTCTTCTCAGCATCACATCACACTTATTCTAAAATTTACCACATAATTGGAAGTAAAACACTCCTCAGCAAATGCAAAAGAATGGAAATCATAACCAACTGTCTCTCAGACCACAATGTAATCAAATTAGAACTCAGGATTAAGAAACTCATTGAAAACCACACAACTACATGGAAACTGAACAACCTGCTCCTGAATGACTGCTGGGTAAATAATGAAATGAAGTCAGAAATAAATAAGTTCTTTGAAACCAAAGAGAACAAGGACACAACATACCAGAATCTCTGGGACACAGCTATAGAGTAAAATTTGTAGCCCCAAATGCCCACAGGAGGAAGTGGGAAAGATCGAAAATTGACACACTAATATCACAATTAAAAGAACTAGAAAAGCAAGAGCAAACAAATCCAAAAGCTAGCAGAAGATAAGAAATAACTAAGATCAGAGCAGAACTGAAGGAGATAGCAACATGAAAAACCCTTCAAAAAAATCGATAAATCCAGTAGCTGGTTTTTTGAAAAGATTAACAAAATAGATAGATTGCTAGTCAGACTAATAAAGAAGAAAAGAGAGAAGAATCAAACAGACACAATAAAAAATGATAAAGGTGATATCGTCACTGATCCCACACAAATACAAACTACCATCAGAGAATACTACAAACACCTCTACACAAATAAACTAGATAATATAGAAGAAATGTAGACATTCCTGGACACATACACCCTCCCAAGACTAAACCAGGAAGAAGTCAAATCCCTAAATATACCAATAACAAGTTCTGAAATTAAGGCAGTAATTAATAGCCTACCAACAAAAAAAGCTCAGGATCAGATGGATTCACAGCCAAATTCTACCAGAGTTTCAAAGAAGAGCTGGTACCAATCCTTCTGAAATTATTTCAAATAATAGAAAGAGAAGGACTCCTTCCTGACTCATTTTATGAGGCCAGCATCATCTTGATACCAAAACCTGGCAGAGACACAACAAAAAAAGAAAATTTCAGGCTAATATCCCTGATGAACACTGTGGCAAAAATTCTCAATAAAATACTGGCAAACCAAATCCAGCAGCACATCAAAAACTTATCTACCACAATCAATTCGACTTGAATCCCTGGGAAGCAAGCCTGGTTCAACATACATAAATCAATAAATGTAATCCATCACATAAACAGAACCAATGACAAAAACCACATGATTATCTCAATAAATGCAGAAAAGGCCTTCAATAAAATTCAACACCGCTTCATGCTAAAAACTCTCAATAAAAAAGGTATTGATGAAATGTATCTCAAAATAATAAGAGCTATTTATGACAAACTCACAGCCAATATCATACTGAATGGGCAAAAGCTGGAAGCATTCCGTCTGAAAACCAGCACAACACAAGGATTCCCTCTCTCACCAATCCTATTCAACATAGTATTGGAATTTCTGGCCAGAGCACTCAGCCAAGAGAAAGAAATAAAGCGTATTTAAATAGGAAGAGACGAAGTCAAATTGTCTCTGTTTGCAGATGACATGATTGTATATTTAGAAAACCCCATCGTCTCAGTCCAAAATCTCCTTAAGCTGGTAAGCAACTTCAGCGAAGTCTCAGGACACAAAACCAATGTGCAAAAATCACAAGCATTCCTATACATCAACAATAGAGAAACAGAGAGCCAAATTATGAGTGAATTCCCATTCACAATTGCTACAAAGAGAATAAAATACCTCGGAATACAACTTACAAGGGATGTGAAGGACCTTTTCAAAGAGAACTACAAACCACTGCTTAAGGAAATAAGAGAGGACATAAGCAAATGGAAAGCCATTACATGATCATGGATAGGAAGAATCAATATCGTGAAAATGGCCATACTGCCCAAAGTAATTTACAGATTCAATGCTATCCCCATCAAGCTACCATTGACTTTCTTCACAGAATTAGAAAAAAACTACTTTAAATTTCATATGGAACTGAAAAAGAGCCCGTATAGCCAAGACAATCCTAAGTAAAAAGAACAAAGCTGGAGGCATCATGCTCCCTGACTTCAAACTGTACTACAAGGCTACAGTAACCAAAACAGAATGGTACTGGTACCAAAACAGATATATGGACTAGTGGAACAAACAGATTACTCAGAAATAACACCACACGTCTACAACCTTCTGATCTTTGACAAACCTGACAAAGACAAGCAATGAGGAAAGGATTCCCTATTTAATAAATGGTGTTGGGAAAACTTGCCAGCCATATGCATAACCGAAACTGGACCCCTTCCTTACACCTTATACAAAAATTAACTCAAGATGGATCAAAGACTTAAACGTTAATACCTGAAACCATAAAAACCCTAGAAGAAAACCTAGGCAATACCATTCAGGATATAGACATGGGGAAGGACTTCATGACTAAAACACCAAAGTAATAGCAACAAAAGCCAAAACTGACAAATGGGATCTAATTAAACTAAAGAGCTTCTGCACAGCAAAAGAAAGTGTCATCAGAGTGAGCAGACAATCTATAGAATCAGAGAAAATTTTTGCTATCTATCCATCTGACAAAGGGCTAACATTCAGAATCTACAAGGAACTTAAACAAATTCATGAGAAATAAACAACCCCATCAAAAAGTGGGTGAATGATATGAACAGACTCTTCTCAAAACAAGACATTTATGCAACAAACAAACATATAAAAAGAGCTCATCATCACTGGTCATTAGAGAAATGCAAATCAAAGCCACAATGAGATACCATCTCACACCAGTTAGAATGCGATCATTAAAAAGTCAGGAAACAACAGATGCTGGAGAGGATGTGGAGAAATAGGAACGCTTTTACACTGTTCATGGGAGTGTAAATTAGTTCACCCATTGTGGAAGACAGTGTGGTGATTGCTTAAGCATCTAGAACCAGAAATACCATTTGACCCAGCAATATCCTTACTTGGTCTTTTTATTCTTGCAGCTGTGGATACTCTGCCACTACAAGCACTCCGCCAAAGCATTCTCTTTGTCCCCAAGGGCCAGATAATGCTATTAAATGTTTATAAAAAAGAAAATGTTTATAAAAAAGAAAATTTACTCTCCAGACAACCAATCAACAGATAAAATAAATGAAACGTTTTTCAGGAGACAAAACATTAGGTAAAGAGAACAGTGATCTCTCATAGATAGAAAAGAAATAAAATGAGCCTTACAATTTCAGTGGTTTATTGCCTTGTGAGTTTTTTTAGGCTGCTGTAAATAGAGGGTACCTTAGTCCAGTTAGTGTTGCTATGAAGGATTATCTCAGGATATGTAATTTATGAAGAAAATAGGTTTACCTAACAGTTTCAATGTCCGTAAAAGTTAAAGATTGGGCATCTGCACCTAATGAGGACCACAGGCTGCTTCCTCTCATGGTGGAAGACAAAGAGGATCCAGCATGTGCAGAAATTACACGGTAAAAGAGGAAGCAAGAGAGAAAAGGGGGGAGGTACCAGGCTCTTTTTAATAATTAGTTCTCTTAGGAACTAATAAAGTGAGAACTCACTAATTACCAAGAAGATGGCACCAACCCATTCACGAGGGATCCATCATCATGACTCAAACACCTCCTATTAGGTGTTACCTTCACCACTGGGGATCAAATTTTAAAATGAGGGGGAACTAAGATCCAAACCATTGCAGAGGGGAAACCCAGATAGAATTCAGCAGAACCCCTCAGTAGAGGAGATGAAGCTGAGAGTCTAGGGAGACCAAGGCAGCTAGGGTTTGTAGGACACAGTACAAGAGAGGAGAGAACTTAAAAGAGTGAGGACTTCTCAAACATGGAAATAACCTCTATAATTATGCATCAGAGTACTGATCAGTACATGTATACAAATAAACTACCTGAGGGTAGCATAGCAGAAAAGCAGCAAATATGTTTAAAGGGAAAAGTACCTGGTGCTCTAACAAAACAAGGAGTAGAACCTGTTCTCATTAGCCACACTGGAAAGTCTCACAGGGCATTAAATAGAGTTCTCAGAAGTGACTTATCTTAGTAGCATGAATAATTATCTGTAGACACAATGCTGTGGTTCAGCCTAATCAATCTTAAGAGCAGGATCTTAAGCCCATAATGAGGTACTCTCTGACAGCACTGCCATGTATCTCACTCTGCCAGAAAAATTTATTGGGTATCTCTGTAGAACATCCAAAACTTTAAAGGGATGAATTATAATTGATCATAACCATGAACCTCACAGAAATATAAAATGAACGCATGTGAAATGCTATATTTTAATTATTAATTAATAATGAAACACAGAAAGAAGTCACATGAAAGGACAAGAAACTGGGGTTTTTATAAATTAGAAGTTGTAAAATAGTTGAACGCAAAACAAAATAAAACAAAAAACCTCCCACAATTTCCATAAAATTAGATAATCCAGCAGAAGTGTGTTCAAGAAAACAGCTTTTTTTTTTCTACTGGAGACACTGTATCAGTCTGAGTTGCAATATAATAAAAGAATACCAAAGGCTGGGTAACACAGAGAAAAGAGGTTCATTTGGCTCATGGTTTTGCAGACTGTACAAAAAGCACTGCACCAGCATCTGATTCTGGTAAGGGCCTCAGGAAGTTTATATTCATAGTGGAAGTCAAAGGGAGCCAGTGTGTCACACAGCAATATAAAGAGCAAGAGAGAGGTGAAGAGGTGCCAGGTTCTTTTTAAATAACCAGTTCTTTCAGGAATTAATAGAGCAAGAACTCACTCATTGCCATGAGGAAATCACCAAGCCCTTCATAAGGGATGCAGCCCCATAACCCAAACGCCTCCCACTAAACCCCACTTCTAACCTTGGGAATCACATTTCAACATGATATTTGGGGGAGAAAAATATCCAAACTAGATTAACACCCAATAATCCTTCAGTCTATTTTAAATTAATTTAAAATTTTTCCCTATAGCCCTTTTATTGGAATCTCTATGTAAGGATTTGCACAACCCCAAACTATGATTTTTTTGGTCAAACCGAAAACTCAAGTATATTTGTATATCTTTAAAAAACCTTCATTTGGAAACATAATGAGACATTTATCTTGTTCCATATGTCACATTTTAATTTTTTTTTTTACTTATTTGTTCTCCTGTCCAACCTGAATACCTTAACATATAAAAGCTTGCCACCTGCCAGATGGCAGGGCAATTTCACATTTAGACCCTGTATTAGTCCGTTTTCATGTTGCTAATAAAGACATACCCAAGAATGGGCAATTTATAAAAGAAAGACATTTAATGGACTTACAGTTACATGCAGCTGGGAAGCCTCACAATCATGGCAGAAGGCAAGAAGTAAGTCACATCTTACATGGATGGCAGCAGACAAAGAAAAAGAGATTGTGCAGGGAAACTCCCCCTTATAATACCATTAGATCTCATAAGACCCACCCACACCATGAGAACACCATGGGAAAGACCTGCCCCTATGATCTGGTTACCTCCCACCAGGTCCCTCCCATAACAGGTGGGAATGGGAATTGAAGATGAGATTTGAGTGAGAACACAGCTAAACCATATCAGTCTCCCTATCCAAAAAATTAAATCAAAATTAAAATATCAAAGGCAACTGTAGGGCATTCTGGTAGCATGAAGATCTAGAAAGAGTGCTTGTGAGATCCCAATAGAAAACTAACTTCTTTCAGGTCCACCTTTATTAAATAATGCAAACTATATGGCTATTTAAAGATTTAATATTCTAAAATGGCCATAGCATTTTGACAAGTTTTAATTTGTGCTTGATATTTGACACATTTACACTTAACAAATGTTTACTGAATTAATTCAAATATATTTATTCAATTTCCATTATTTGACAAGTATTATATTATACTATGCTGGAATACAGGAGTGAACATGATAATAGCAACTGAACAAAACCAATCGGTTAGTAAGTAGTCAGTTTTGTGAACTGTACACACACACACAGAAGTTTTTATATACTGATTATCTAAGTTTTACATTACTTACATTGATAATGTCAATTAAAATTCTTTAGTGGTGTTTACATTTTATCATTTTGCTTTGAATGATATCACTTGTGGAGGTAGCTAAACATACAAAGTAACTATTCTTCTACTTAAAACATGACTATAGAATAGTTCAGATTCCCGGTAAAATTCTCAATTTACAAATACTATTGCTGTGGTATTGTATTAGTCCATTCTCATGTTGTTAATAAAGACATACCTGAGATTGGGTAATTTATATTTAAAAAAATGTTTAATGGACTCACAGTTTCACATGATTGGGAAGGCCTCATGGCAGAAGTGAAGCATAAACAAAGGTATGTCTTACATGGTGATAGGAAAGTATGTGCAGGGGAACTCACCTTTATAAAATTATCAGATCTCATGAGACTTATCTACTATCATGAGAACAGTGTGGGAAAAACCCACATCCATGATTCAATTACCTCTCACCAGGTCCCTCCCATGACATGTAGAGATTATTATAATTCAAGGTGGGATTTGGGTGGTGACACAGAGCCAAACTATATTATTCTGCTCCAACCCCTCCCAAATCCCATGTCTTCTTATTTTAAAATTAACAATGTCTTCTCAACTGTCTCCCAAAGTCTTAATTCATTTCAGTATTAATTCAAAAATCTACAGTTCAAAGTCTCACTTGAGACTAGGCAAGTCTCTTCCATCGATGAATCTATAAAGTTAAAAGTAAGTTAGTTACTTCCTAGATACAATGGGTGTATAGGCATTGGATAAATATAGCCATTCCAAATGGGAGAAATTAGCCAAAGCAAAAAGGTTTGGCTAATTTAAGCAATGTAAGTCTGAAATCTAATAGGGCAATTATTAAACCTTGAAGTTTTACAATGATCTCTTTGATTGCATGTCTCACATCCGGGTCACACTGATATAAGAGCTGTGCTTCCATGGCCTTGGCCAGTTCTGCCCCTGTGGCATTATAGGGTACAGTCTTCCTCTCAGTTTTTTTCATGGGCTGGCGTTGAGTGTCTGTAGGTTTTGTAGGCATATGGTGTAAGTTTTTGGTGGGTCTTTCATTCTGGTGTCTGGAGGACAGTGGCCCTCTTCTCACAGTTCTATTAGACAGTGTTCTAGTGGGGATTATGTGTGGGGGCTCCAAACCCACATTTCTCTTCTATACTTTCCTAGTAGAGGTATTCCATGAAAGTTTCATCTCTGTAGTAAACTTTTGTTTGAATATCTAGGTGTTAGGTGTTTCTTTACATCCTCTGAAATCTAGGCTGAGGATCCCAAACCTCAATTTTTGACTTCTGTGCACCCGCAGGCTCAACACACTATGGAAGTTGTTAAGGCTTAGGGCTGATACCATCTGAAGCAATGGCCTGAGCTGTACCTTGGCCCCTTTTAGTCTAGGCTGGAGTGGCTGGGATGTAGAGTATCAAGTCCCCAGGCTGTACATAGTAGGAGGGCCCTGGGCCCAGCCCATGAAATTATTTTTTCCTTCTCCGTCTCTGGGGCCTGTGATGGGAGGGGCTGCCTTGAAGGTCTCTGACATACCTGGAGATATTTTTTCTATTGTCCTAGTGATTAATATTTGGCTCTTAGTTATTTATGTAAATTTCTGCAGTAGGCTTGAATTTCTCTCCAGAAAATGGGATTTTCTTTTTTTATTGTATCATTAGGCTGTAAATCTTCTAAACTTTTATGTTGTTTCCTCTCAAACATTTTTCTGTTTAAAAATTTCTTCTGTCAGATACCCTAAATCATCTCTCTCAAGTTCAAAGTTCCACAGACCTCTAGGGCAGGGGCACAATGTTGCCAGTCTCTTTGTTAAAGTACAACAAGGGTCGCCTTTGTTCTAGTTCCCAATAAGTTATTCATCTTCATCTGAGACCACCTAAGCTTGGATTTTATTGTCCATATCACTATTACTATTTTGATCAAAGCCGTTTGACATATCTTTAGGAAGTTTTAAACGAAAGTGAGAAACCACTTTTTTGTCTTCTTTTGAGCCCTCTAAACTCTTTCAGCCGCTGCTTGTTACTCAAAATCATTTTTATTTTTTCTTGTATCTTTATAGCAGTACCCCACTCCTGGTATTAATTTGCTATATTAGTCCATACTTATGTTATTGATAAAGACATACCAGAGACTGGGTAATTTATAAAGAAAAAGAGGTTTAATGGATTCACACTTTCACATAGTTGAGGAGGCCTCATAATCATGGTGGAAAGTGAAGGATGAGCAAAGCCATGTACATGGCAGCAGGCAAGAGTGCATATATAGGAGAACCCTCCTTTATAAAACCATCAGATCTTGTTAGACTTATTCACTATCATGAGAATGGTATGAGAAAAACCTGCCTTCATGATTCAATTACCTCCCTCTGCGTCCCCCCATGACACATGCGGATTATTGTACTTCAAGGTGAGATTTGGGTGTGGATACAGAGTCAAACAATATCAAGTGTCAAGCAGTGAAGGTCCAGAATTCTTGCACTGTGCAGATGATAGACCTGTATTATTCTGTATGCAGTCTCAACATCTGTGATGCAAATCTCTCACTCATTCATTGAATAGATTGAAAATCAACTAGTTGAGCTCAGCAAGCAGTGATACAAACCTGCCTTCCACCTTTAATCACATTCAACTTCATTTAGATTGCAGCAGGAAAAAGATGATTTTTTTTTCTTTGTGTATAAGTTTTAAAATGTGAGCATTCATTCCCTACTATCAAATCTTGGTGCTCATTATAGAAGAATGCCCTAGAAATCTCTCAAAACAAATTACTTTTTCTCAGTGCTTCAAATAATAGATTTTGTTTATACTGTATTGGTTAACTAAAAAAATAATGTCTAAAAGTCACTCATCTAATTTTTGCCATAATACAATTTATAGTATTTAATGCTCAGGTAACATAACCTAAAGTTTTAAAATCAACTCTTATTAATAATTAAATTCTAAAAATTGCTAGTATCTCAATTTACCTCGGTGCCTCAAACAAAGAAAGGAAAGAAAAGGGATCTTAATTAAAAACAGATCCCTGGCTTTGCTGTTGAGGGTACAGACAAAAGCAGAATACTCTGGGACTTAGTTGTAATTTTCACTAGTCAAAAAAATGTAACAAAATCTATTTACAAACCTCAATACCATAAGCACTCTTTGGGCTATTGACAGCTTTATAATTCCCACACTTGAATTAGAAAGTGGTTTAAAGGCATAAATAAAGTTGGTTTTAGTTTTAATACATTGTTTTTTCTGTGCTAAGCAAGATACATGGATTTGCTTTTTTAATATTAATTCTGAAACCTACAAATTATACTACAGAGAAGGAAGGGCAATTTACTTATTCAGGAATCATGAGCGCAAACCAAACTAACCAAAATAAAGTAAGGGAAGATTTTATCAAAACCTGACTCCAAGCTATCTTATTGACATGTAACAAGAGAAAATTAGCAAGATAAAATGAGAATATTAATGTATGGAGTTAGGTTTTTCATACATGTAATTGGCATGGATATGGCAAAAAGGGAACACTTCTACACTACTGATGGGAGTGTAAACTAGTACAACCACTATGGAAAACTGCGTGTAGATTCCTGAAAGAACTAAAAGTAGATATACTGTTTGATCCAGCAGTTCCACTCCTGGGATTTCTCAGACTTAGTTAATACTAAGACACATGACCAACTGAATACAAATAAACAGGCTCCATTCAATGCTTAAATATTAAGATAAGTTTCTAACTTTGCAGATTACTAAAATTAATCTGAGCACTTTGATCTCTATAACATGAATATACAAGTTCCAAAAATGAGTAAAGAAGTCGAAGATTGGGTAAAATTAGTTTGTGAAAAACTTGAAGTCTGATTGTCTTGGCACTTGTCTGTGTCACTGAAGGTTCCAGGTTAATTGCTCCATGTATTTTGTATAATATCAAAGCCAAATAATAGTTTTTCTATGGCATCTTGTTTTACCTGTATGGCAGCTACCATCCTTAGAGTTATTACATCATGAAATAGTATCCTAACATCTTCTTTTCATGTAGCTGAAAAAAGCTGCTCATGCATGAATATTTTTGGCAATTAATCTCTGAACTAGCAAAAATAAAATGGAACCCTGACTGGTAAACAAACAACTGTTGCTTATGCCTATGGTTTGTATTTTCTCAGAAACTCCAACTTACTTAGTTCTCATCACATCTTTCCATCAATTTCCAATTATCTCGAAATCTTTGTGAACCCCATATCTCTATTACCACATCACCATTTGAGTAATGCCCCAGAGTAAAAGTACTGCCTTTCTAAAAAAGTTTTCTATTTCTGTAGGTTTTTGGGAGACAGGCAGTATTTGGTTACATGACTGAGTTCTTTATTGGTGATTTGTGTGATTTTGATGTACCCATCACCTGAGCAGTATAAACTAAATCCAATTTGTAGTCTTTTCTCCCTCATTGCCCTCCCTTCCTTTCCCCCTATTCTCCAAAGTCCATTGTGTCATTCTTATGCCTTTGCATCCTTATAGCTTAGCTCCCACTTATGAAGGAGCATATGCGGTGTTTGGTTTTCCATTCCTGAGTTACTTCACTTAGAATAATAGTCTCCAGTTTAATCCATGTTGCTGCAAATGCCATTAATTTAATTTCTTTTTATGGCTGAGTAGTATTCCATTATATATGTACATATATATCTTATATATATATCTTATATATATATTCTTTATCCACTCATTGATTGATGGGTATTTGGGCCAGTTCCATATTTCTGCAATTGTGAATTGTGCTGCTATAAACATGCATGTGCAAGTATCTTTTTTGTATAATGACTTCTTTTGCTCTGGGTGGATACCCAGTAGCAGGATTGCTGAATCAAACAGTAGATCTACTTTTATTTCTTTCAGGAATCTACACACCATTTTCCATAGTAATTATACTAGTTTTCATTCTCACCAGCAGTGTAGATGTGTTATCTGTTCACCATATCCATGCCAACATCTATTTTTATTACTTTTACTTTTTTGATTCTGACCATTCTTGCAAGAGTAATGTGGTATTGCATTGTGGTTTTAATTGGCATTTCCCTGATCATTAGTGATGTTGAGCACTTTTTCATGTGTTTGTTGGACATTTGTGTATCTTCTTTCGAGAAGTGTCTATTCATATCCTTAGCCCGCTTTTTGATGGTATTGCTTTTGTTTTTTTTTCTTGCTAATCTGTTTGAGTTCCTTGTAGATTCTGGTTATTAGTCCTTTGTCAGATGTATAGATTGTGAATATTTCCTCTCATGCTGTGGGTTGTCTGTTTACTCTCCTAACTTTTCCTTTTGTTGTGTGGAAACTCTTTAGTTTAAGTCCCAGCAATTTATCATTTTTTGTTGCATTTGCTTTTGGTTCTTGGTCATAGTCTTTGCCTAAGTCAATGTCTAGAAGGGTTTTTCCAATGTTATCTTCTAAAATTTTTATTATTTCAGGCCTTAGATTTAAGTCCTTGATCCATCTTGAGTTGATTTTTTTATATGGTGAGAGATTAGAATCTAGTTTTAGTCTCCTACATGTGGCTTGCCAATTATCCCAGCACTATTTGTTGAATAGGGTGTCTTTCCCGACTTTATGTTTTTGTTTACTTTGTCAAAATCAGTTGGCTGTAAGTATTTGGGTTTATTTCAGGATTCTCTACCCTGTTTCTTTGGTCTATGTGCCTATTTTTATACCAGTACCATACTGCTTTGGTGACTATGGCCCTATAGTATAGTTTGAAATCAGATAATGTGATGCCTCCAGATTTGTTCATTTTTTTAGTCTTGATTTTCCTATGCAGTCTCTTTTTTGGTTTCATGTGAGTTTTAGGATTGCTTTTCCTAGTTATGTGAAGAATGATGGTGGTATTTTGATAGGAATTGTATTGAATTTGTAGATTGCTTTTATCAGTAAGGTCATTTTCACAATACCGATACTACCAATTCATGAGCATCGAATGTGTTTCCTTTCATGTGTGTCAACTATAATTTCTGTCAACAGCATTTTGTAGTATTCCTTGTAGAGGTCTTTTTCCTCCTTGGTTAGATATATTCCTATGTATTTTTTTAAGCTATTGTAAAATGAGTTGAGATATTGATTTATTCTCAGCTTGGTCACTGTTGGTGTATAGCAGAGCTACTAATTTTTGTACATTAATTTTGTATCCAGAAACATTGCTGAATTCATTTATGAGTTCTAGGAGCTTTTTGGAGGAGTTTTTAAGGTTTTCTAGGTATAAAATCATATCATCAGCAAACAGCTACAGTTTGATTTTCTCTTTACTAATTTGGATGCCCTTTATTTCTGTCTCCTGTCTGATTGCTTTGACTAGGAATTCCAGTACTATGTTGAATAAAAGTAGTGAGAGCGAGCGTCCTTGTCTTGTCCTGGTTCTTGGAGGCAATGATTTCAACTTCTCCCCATTCAGTATTACACTGGCTGTGGGTTTGTCATAGATAGCTTTAATTACATTGAGGTATGTTCATTTATGCCAGTTTTGCTAATGGTTTTAATTATAAATGGATGCTGGATTCTGTTAAATGCTTTTTCTGCAACAATTGAGATAATCATATGATTTCTGTTTTTAATTCTGTTTTGGGGTGTATAACATTTATTGACTTGCAAATATTAAACTATTCCTGCATCCCTGCTCTGAAACCCTCTTAATCATGGGCTATCTTTTTGATATGTTGTTAGATTTGGTTAACTAGTATTTTGTTAAGGATTTTTGCATCTATGTTTATCAAGGATATTTCTGGGTAGGGTTTTTTTAAATTTTATGTCCTTGTTTTGTTATTAGCATGATAGTGGTTTCATAGAATAATTTACAGAGGATTCCCCCTCTCTATATATTTTGAAATAATGTCAATAGGATTGGTACCAATTCTTCTTTCAATGTCTCATAGAATTCAGCTGTGAATCTGTCTGGCCCTGGACATTTTTTGTTGTTGGTGGTCACTTTTTGTTACCATTTCAATCTCATTGCTTATTATTGGTCTGTTCAGGGTTTGTAATTCTTCCTAGGTTTAAGCTAGGAAGGTTATATTTTTCCAGGAATTTATGCATCTCCTCTAGGTTTTCTAGTTTTTGAATGTAAAAGTGTTTACAGTAGCCTTGAAAGATCTTTTGTTTTTCTGTGGTGTCGCTTGTAATATCTCTTGTTTTGTTTCTAATTGAGCTTATTTGGATCTTCTATCTTTTCTTGGTTAATCTTGCTAATGGTCTATGCACTTTATTTCTTTCCAAAGAACCAGCTTTTTATTTCATTTATCTTTTGTATTTTTTGTTTCAATTCATTTAGTTCTGCTCTGATCTTGGTTATTTCTTTTCTTCTGCTGGATTTTGGTTTGGTTTGGTTTGTTGTTTCTCAAGTTCCTTAAGGTGTGACCTTAGATTGGCTATTTTTGCTCTTTCAGACTGTTTAATGTAGGCATTTAAGGATATAAACTTTCCTCTTATGACTGCCTTTTCTGTACCCCAGAAGTTTTGATAGGTTGTGTCAAAGTTATCATTTAGTTCAAATATTTTTTTTTATTTCCATGCTGATTTCATTGTTGATCCAATGATCACTCAGGGGCAGGTTATTTAATTTCCATATATTTGCTTGGTTTTGAAGGTTTCTTTTGGAGTTTATTTCCAATTTTATTCCACTGTGGTCTGAGAAAGTACTTGATATAATTTCCATTTTCTTAAATTTATTGAGACTTGCTTTGTGGCCTATCATATGGTCTATTTTGGAGAAAGTTTCATGTGCTGAAGAATAGAATGTATATTCTGTGGTTGTTGGGTAGAATGTTTTGTAAATATCTGTTAAATCCATTTGTTCTAAGGTATAGCTTAAATCCATTGTGTCTTTGTTGACTTTAACCAGCACAAAACTAGTGCATTAAACAACTACAACTGGCCGGGTGCAGCGGTTCATACCTGTAATCCCAGCACTTTGGGAGGCCAAGGCAGGAGGATTGTGAGGTCAGGAGATCGAGACCATCCTGGCTAATACAGTGAAACTCCATTTCTACTAAAAATACAGAAAAATTAACCAGGCATGTGCCTGTAGTCCCAGCTACTTGGGAGGTTGAGGCAGGAGAATGGTGTGAACCCAGGAGGTGGAGTTTACAGCGAGCCAAGATTGTGCCACTGCACTCCAGCCTGGGCAGCAGAGCAAGACTCCATCTCAAAAAAAAAAAAAAAAAAAACAAAAAAAAAACTACAACTAGGGACCCTCACTGAGTCCATTTCACTCCCCTGCCACCTCCACCAGAGCAGGTGCTGGTATCCATGGTTGAGAGACCTGAAGACAGCTCATATCACAGGGCTCTGTGAAGACATTCCCCAATACCAGCCTGGAGCCTTATAGCCCTGCTGGGTGGCTAAATCCAGAAGAGAAATAACAATCACTACACTTCAGCTATTCAGGGAGCCACATCACTAGCAAAAATATTAGATCAAGGGAGGACCCCTTGGAACAAAAGAATCTGAAAAGCAGCCTTGAGCCCCAGATTTTTCCTCTGATGTAGCCTACCCAAATGAGAAAGAACCAGAAAAACAATTCTGGTCATATGACAAAACAAAATTTTGTAACACCCCTAAGAAATCACACTAGCTCACCAGCAAAGGATCCAAACCAAGAAGAAATCCCTGAATTCCCTGAAAAAGAATACAGAAGGTCATTTATTAAGCCAATCAAGGAAGCATGAGACAAAGGTGAAGTCCAACTTAAAGAAATAATAATAATAATAAAAGATATGAGGGGAGAAATATTCAGTGAAATAGATAGTATAAATAAAAAACAATCACAACTTAGAAAATAAAGGACACATTCAGAGAAGTGTATAATGTGTTGGAGAGTCTCATCAACAGAATCAAGCAGAAGAAAGAACTTCAGAGCTCAAAGACCAGGTTTTTGAATTAATGCAGTCCAAGAAAAACAAAGAAAAAATAATTTTAAAAAGCATAAAATCCTCCTAGAAGTTTGGGATTATGTAAAATGACAAAACCTAAGAATAATTGGTGTTCCTGAGGAAGAAAAGAAATCTAAAAGTCTGAAAAACATATTTGGGAGAACAACTGAGGAAAACACCCCCACCCTTGCTAGAGACATTGACATCCAAATACAAGAAGCTCAAAGAACACTTGGGAAATTCATTACAAAAAGATCATCATCTAGGCACACTGTCATCAGGTTATTTAAAGTCATGACAAAGGAAAGAATCATAAGAGCTGTGAGGCAAAAGCACCAGGTACCCTATAAAGGAAAACCTATCAAATTAACAGCAGATTTCTCAGCAGAAACCCTACAAACAAGAAGGGATTGGGGCCATGTTTTCAGCCTCCTTAAACAAAACAATTATGAGCCAGGAATTTTGTATCCAGTTAAACTAATCTTCATAAATGAAGGAAAGATACAGTGTTTTTCAGACAAACAAATGCTGAGAGATTTGCCACTACCAAGCCAGCACTATGAGAACTGCTAAAAGGAGCTCTAAATCTTGAAACAAATCCTGGAAGCACATTGAAACAGAACATCTTTATAGCACAAATCTCTCAGGACCTATAAAACGAAAATACAACCATCCCCTTGCAAAAACGAACAAGCAAACCAAACCAAACCAAAACCAAAACAGGCATTCAGACAACAAATAGCACAATGAATGGAATAGTACCTCACATCTAAATACTAACATTGACTGTAAATGGCTTAAATGCTCCACTTAAAATGTACAGAATTGCACAATGGATAAGAATTCACCAACCAAGTATCTGCTGCCTTCAAGGGACTCACCTAACACACAAACACTCACATAAACTTAAGATGAAGGGATGGAAAAAGACATTCCATGCAAATGGACACCAAAAGCAAGCAGGAGTAGCTATTCTTGTATCAGACAAAACAAACTTTAAAGCAACAGCAGTTAAACAAGACAAAGAGTGACATTATATAATGATAAAAGCCTTGTCCAACAGGAGAATATCAGAATCCTAAATATATATGCAACTAATGCTGGAGTTCTCAAATTTATAAAAACAATTACTACTAGACCTAAGAAATGAGATAGACAGCAACACGATAATAATGGAGGACTTCAAGTATTATCTTTTAAAGGCTACTGTTCAAACAGCCTATTAATTGTATTACTTACCATTATCCTGGGTTTTGATATAAAGTGAGACATTGGAGGAGGCAAGCTTTTCTTATTAGTATGAACTAACTTATCATATTTGCTAATTGCATCTTGATATAGATATCCCACTCCCCCATAGATGTAGAGAAAGCTGTTGGTTGTCCGACCAAATATCTTTCCCCCTTCTTTCATAGCAATAGGGTTAATCTTGCTGTGCAAGTAAAGGCTACATAACACAGATTTCCTTGTAACTAGGTGTGGCCCTATAACTGAGTTATCAGCAATAAAATGTGTACAAAGTGGTAAGCACAACATTGACCTTATTTTTTGAAAGAATATTATTTGTTCCAGACTTTTTTTCTCATAAACTAGAACACAGATATGTTCATAACCTAGCCTTGACTACACAGACTGGTGTAATGCCCTAGAGAGTGGTGCTGCAAAAAAGAGAAATAAACATAGATCTTTTAATGACCCTATGAGTAGAAACGTTTAGTTTATTTAAACTGCTTACTTCATGAACTGTATGTAAGGGTGACCCAAATGTCTATTATCTTTAAAGTACTGTCTTTTTGGATTCTTTGTTATATCATTTTAGTCTTTATCCTAAATACACCACAGGATAGTGACCAATTTGGTAAATTAGATTAATGAAGGAAGGCAGGCATTAACAGTCACAAGCCTATTGTCTTTTCCTTGACCTGTCAATGAAGACCCACAGGGAATTACCTATTTGTAGAATCATCTATTCCTCCTTCAATATTCATTTCACTTTCTTAGGATATCTGGAGCAGCCCTGCTTAAGAAATAGAGAAAATGGAAAGTAGTGGAAAGTTGGAGCTTTTGGCAATGTGTAAGGGGTAGAAAAAAGAAATCGTGCTTTGCTTATTATTTTTAAATAGTGTGATAGGTTGGCTAGCTGGCAAATTAAGGAGACAACATACATTTGAACCATTCTGCTGATTCATTACATTGGAAAGGTATTAATTATCCCATTTTCCAATAGGACTATGCATTCTCTCTCATCTAATTCAAAATGACTATTTTATTTTTATTTATGGGAACAACTTTTTTTCCTATTTGAGGAAGTTATCATATCCAGTATATTAATTTCTATGAGATTGGTTTCATTAAACATTAAACAGTAACTGTCTGTTTATCCTCATCTTTAAATATTGAAATGAAATAACAGAGCAGATGGATATATGCCTGGCCTACAAAGGCAAGTTGTAGATTTGAGATCATATAGAATTCACTCTGGGCCCATAGTCTTTCCTCTAGAATATACTTCTAAGTTATTGGTATATGACGGAGAAAATGTTTTTCTTTCTATTTTCTGTGCCAGCATATTATTGTTCTCATTATTATAAAATGATTAGCAGTTTACTTTGTTTTCTCATTTAATTATATAATAAATAGCAGAAATACTATGACTCACAATATTGTAGGGAAACCAAGCAGCTGTCACTGTAATATTCCTTTGTATGCTGAAATGGAACTTCCCTACCCCCTAAATATTTCCAGAAACAAAGACACTCTTAAATTACCAGATAGTAGAATACCTCAATTAATAAAAACATGCATTGTCTTGATGAGCTTAACCGATGAGATAAAGTACCTTTGAAACTTTACCATTTATTATAGGATTTAAGTTCTTTTAAAAATGCATCGTGTTTCTAAGTTTTCTTTTCTTCTGATTTTTCATGGTGAAATGTATTAAATTGTCTTGAAATTGGTTGGTTTGAAGCCCACTTTGTTACAATATTTCTTGGAATGGAGAGAAACAAACATATCAATTTTTCCCTGCTGCTTGATTAATTGAAGGTCTGAACCCAGCAGGGACAATTAGCTATGAATGAGATAATTATGACGCATGACTTATCTCAAAGAACTTATTTTTCCTGAAATGTCAAAGTATCTCAAGAGGATACAAGTTTTCCAACTTTAACGTGAAACCTGCCTATCACAACGTTTCTTTCCCCTCAAGTCAAGTGTATGTGCAACTACTACTGATTTCTTTACTAGCCTGAAGCAGGAAGGTAAAGTGGGAAAGACAATATCATCCATTCTAAGGCTTGCATTTTAATTATTTTATTTTTCAAAATAAATTGTATTGTGTATATTTGAGTCTTACAACATGATGTTATGGGATATATATAGATACTTAAATACATATAGATAGTACAATTGTTGCTATAGTGAAGCAGATAAACATATCTATCATCTAACATAGTTACTTTTTTGTCACATGGGCAGCTAAAATCTTGTTTAACAAAAATCCCTAATACAATACAATTTTGTTAGCTTTAGTCCCCTTGTTGTACATTAAGTCTCCAAATTTGTTCATCCTAGATATCTACTATTTTGTATCTTTTAACCTACGTATCTCCATTTTCTCTATCCCATCAACCTGTGGTAATCACTTTTTCTTTTTTTTTTTTTTTTTTTTTTGAGACGGAGTCTCGCTCTGTCGCTCGGGCTGGAGTGCAGTGGCCAGATCTCGGCTCACTGCAAGCTCCACCTCCCGGGTTCCCGCCATTACCCTGCTTCAGCCTTCCGAGTAGCTGGGACTACAGGTGCCCGCCACCTCGCCCGGCTAATTTTTTTTGTATTTTTTTAGTAGAGACGGGGTTTCACTGTGTTAGCCAGGATGGTCTCGATCTCCTGACCTCGTGATCCACCCGTCTCGGCCTCCCAAAGTGCTGGGATTACAGGCTTGAGCCACCGTGCCTGGCCAAATCACTTTTTCATTCTCTATTTCTGTGCATTTGAGCTATTTATTCCATATGCGTGTTTGCCATTTGCATATCTTTATTTTGGAAATGTTTACATATTTTGTGCATTTGAAAATAGAGTTGCGGAGGGCGGAGCAAGATGGCCGAATAGGAACAGCTCCAGTCTCCAACTCCCACCGCGAGCGACACAGAAGACCAGTGATTTCTGCATTTTCAACTGAGGTACTGGGTTCATCTCACTGGGGAGTGCCAGACGATTGGTGCTGGTCAGCTGCTGCAGCCCGAACAGCGAGAGCTGAAGCAGGGCGAGGCATTGCCTCACCTGGGAAGTGCAAGGGGGAAGGGAATCCCTTTTCCTAGCCAGGAGAACTGAGACACACAACACCTGGAAAATTGGGTAACTCCCACCCCAATACTGCGCTTTAAGCAAACAGGCACACCAGGAGATCATATCCCACACCTGGCCGGGAGGGTCCCACACCCACGGAGCCTCCCTCATTGCTAGCACAGCAGTCTGTGATCTACCGGCAAGGCAGCAGCGAGGCTGGGGGAGGGGCGCCCGCCATTACTGAGGCTTAAGTAGGTAAACAAAGCTGCTGGGAAGCTCGAACTGGGTGGAGCTCACAGCAGCTCAAGGAAACCTGCCTGTCACTGTAGACTCCACCTCTGGGGACAGGGCAATAACAAACGCAGCCGAAACCTCTGCAGACGCAAACGACTCTGTCTGACAGCTTTGAAGAGAGCAGTGCATCTCCCAACACGGAGGTTGAGATCTGAGAAGGGACAGACTCCCTGCTCAAGTGGGTCCCTGACCCCTGAGTAGCCTAACTGGGAGACATCCCCCACTAGGGGCAGTCTGACACCCCACACCTCACAGGGTGGAGTACACCCCTGAGAGGAAGCTTCCAAAGCAAGAATCAGACAGGTACACTCGCTGTTCAGCAATATTCTATCTTCTGCAGCCTCTGCTGCTGATACCCAGGCAAACAGGGTCTGGAGTGGACCTCAAGCAATCTCCAACAGACCTACAGCTGAGGGTCCTGACTGTTAGAAGGAAAACTATCAAACAGGAAGGACACCTACACCAAAACCCCATCAGTACATCACCATCATCAAAGACCAGAGGCAGATAAAACCACAAAGATGGGGAAAAAGCAGGGCAGAAAAGCTGGAAATTCAAAAAATAAGAGCGCGTCTCCCCCAGCAAAGGAGCGCAGCTCATCACCAGCAACGGATCAAAGCTGGACGGAGAATGACTTTGACGAGATGAGAGAAGAAGGCTTCAGTCCATCAAATTTCTCAGAGCTAACGGAGGAATTACGTACCCAGTGCAAAAGAAACTAAAAATCTTGAAAAAAAAGGGGAAGAATTGATGGCTAGAGTAATTAATGCAGAGAAGGTCATAAACGAAATGAAAGAGATGAAAACCATGACACGAGAAATACGTGACAAATGCACAAGCTTCAGTAACCGACTCGATCAACTGGAAGAAAGAGTATCAGCGATTGAGGATCAAATGAATGAAATGAAGCGAGAAGAGAAACCAAAAGAAAAAAGAAGACAAAGAAATGAACAAAGCCTGCAAGAAGTATGGGATTATGTAAAAAGACCAAATCTACGTCTGATTGGGGTGCCTGAAAGTGAGGGGGAAAATGGAACCAAGTTGGAAAACACTCTTCAGGATATCATCCAGGAGAACTTCCCCAACCTAGTAGGGCAGGCCAACATTCAAATCCAGGAAATACAGAGAACGCCACAAAGATACTCCTCGAGAAGAGCAACTCCAAGACACATAATTGCCAGATTCACCAAAGTTGAAATGAAGGAAAAAATCTTAAGGGCAGCCAGAGAGAAAGGTCGGGTTACCCACAAAGGGAAGCCCATCAGACTAACAACAGATCTCTCGGCAGAAACTCTCCAAGCCAGAAGAGAGTGGGGGCCAATATTCAACATTCTTAAAGAAAAGAATTTTAAACCCAGAATTTCATATCCAGCCAAACTAAGTTTCATAAGTGAAGGAGAAATAAAATCCTTTACAGATAAGCAAATGCTTAGAGATTTTGTCACCACTAGGCCTGCCTTACAAGAGACCCTGAAGGAAGCACTAAACATGGAAAGGAACAACCGGTACTAGCCATTGCAAAAACATGCCAAAATGTAAAGACCATCGAGGCTAGGAAGAAACTGCATCAACTAACGAGCAAAATAACCAGTTAATATCATAATGGCAGGATCAAGTTCACACATAACAATCTTAACCTTAAATGTAAATGGACTAAATGCTCCAATTAAAAGACACAGACTGGCAAACTGGATAAAGAGTCAAGACCCATCAGTCTGCTGTATTCAGGAGACCCATCTCAAACGCAGAGACATACATAGGCTCAAAATAAAGGGATGGAGGAAGATTTACCAAGCAAATGGAGAACAAAAAAAAGCGGGGGTTGCAATACTAGTCTCTGATAAAACAGACTTTAAACCATCAAAGATCAAAAGAGACAAAGAAGGCCATTACATAATGGTAAAGGGATCAATTCAACAGGAAGAACTAACTATCCTAAATATATATGCACCCAATACAGGAGCACCCAGATTCATAAAGCAAGTCCTTAGAGACTTACAAAGAGACTTAGACTCCCATACAATAATAATGGGAGACTTCAACACTCCACTGTCAACATTAGACAGATCAACGAGACAGAAAGTTAACAAGGATATCCAGGAATTGAACTCATCTCTGCAGCAAGCAGACCTAATAGATATCTATAGAACTCTCCACCCCAAATCAACAGAATACACATTCTTCTCAGCACCACATCGTACTTACTCCAAAATCGACCACGTAATTGGAAGTAAAGCACTCCTCAGCAAATGTACAAGAACAGAAATTATAACAAACTGTCTCTCAGACCACAGTGCAATCAAACTAGAACTCAGGACTAAGAAACTCACTCAAAACCGCTCAACTACATGGAAACTGAACAACCTGCTCCTGAATGACTACTGGGTACATAACGAAATGAAGGCAGAAATAAAGATGTTCTTTGAAACCAATGAGAACAAAGATACAACATACCAGAATCTCTGGGACACATTTAAAGCAGTGTGTAGAGGGAAATTTATAGCACTAAATGCCCACAAGAGAAAGCAGGAAAGATCTAAAATTGACACTCTAACATCGCAATTAAAAGAACTAGAGAAGCAAGAGCAAACACATTCGAAAGCTAGCAGAAGGCAAGAAATAACTAAGATCAGAGCAGAACTGAAGGAGATAGAGACACAAAAAACTCTCCAAAATATCAATGAATCCAGGAGTTGGTTTTTTGAAAAGATCAACAAAATTGACAGACCACTAGCAAGACTAATAAAGAAGAAAAGAGAGAGGAATCAAATCGATGCAATTAAAAATGATAAAGGGGATATCACCACCGACCCCACAGAAATACAAACTACCATCAGAGAATACTATAAACACCTCTACGCAAATAAACTGGAAAATCTAGAAGAAATGGATAATTTCCTGGACACTTACACTCTTCCAAGACTAAACCAGGAAGAAGTTGAATCCCTGAATAGACCAATAGCAGGCTCTGAAATTGAGGCAATAATTAATAGCCTACCAACCAAAAAAAGTCCAGGACCAGATGGATTCACAGCTGAATTCTACCAGAGGTACAAGGAGGAGTTGGTACCATTCCTTCTGAAACTATTCCAATCAATAGAAAAAGAGGGAATCCTCCCTAACTCATTTTATGAGGCCAACATCATCCTGATACCAAAGCCTGGCAGAGACACAACAAAAAAAGAGAATTTTAGACCAATATCCCTGATGAACATCGATGCAAAAATCCTCAATAAAATACTGGCAAACCGGATTCAGCAACACATCAAAAAGCTTATCCACCATGATCAAGTGGGCTTCATCCCTGGGATGCAAGGCTGGTTCAACATTCGCAAATCAATAAACATAATCCAGCACATAAACAGAACCAAAGACAAGAACCACATGATTATCTCAATAGATGCAGAAAAGGCTTTTGACAAAATTCAACAGCCCTTCATGCTAAAAACGCTCAATAAATTCGGTATTGATGGAACGTACCTCAAAATAATAACAGCTATTTATGACAAACCCACAGCCAATATCATACTGAATGTGCAAAAACTGGAAAAATTCCCTTTGAAAACTGGCACAAGACAGGGATGCCCTCTCTCACCACTCCTATTCAACATAGTGTTGGAAGTTCTGGCTAGGGCAATTAGGCAAGAGAAAGAAATCAAGGGTATTCAGTTAGGAAAAGAAGTCAAATTATCCCTGTTTGCAGATAACATGATTGTATATTTAGAAAACCCCATTGTCTCAGCCCAAAATCTCCTTAAGCTGATAAGCAACTTCAGCAAAGTCTCAGGATACAAAATTAATGTGCAAAAATCACAAGCATTCTTATACACCAGTAACAGACAAACAGAGAGCAAATCAGGAATGAACTTCCATTCACAATTGCTTCAAAGAGAATCAAATACCTAGGAATCCAACTTACAAGGGATGTAAAGGACCTCTTCAAGGAGAACTACAAACCACTGCTCAGTGAAATAAAAGAGGACACAAACAAATGGAAGAACATACCATGCTCACAGATAGGAAGAATCAATATCGTGAAAATGGCCATACTGCCCAAGGTAATTTACAGATTCAATGCCATCCCCATCAAACTACCAATGAGTTTCTTCACAGAATTGGAAAAAAACTGCTTTAAAGTTCATATGGAACCAAAAAAGAGCCCGCATCTCCAAGACAATCCTAAGTCAAAAGAACAAAGCTGGAGGCATCACGCTACCTGACTTCAAACTATACTACAAGGCTACAGTAACCAAAACAGCATGGTACTGGTACCAAAACAGAGATATAGACCAATGGAACAGAACAGAGTCCTCAGAAATAATACCACACATCTACAGTCATCTGATCTTTGACAAACCTGAGAGAAACAAGAAATGGGGAAAGGATTCCCTATTTAATAAATGGTGCTGGGAAAATTGGCTAGCCATAAGTAGAAAGCTGAAACTGGATCCTTTCCTTACTCCTTATACGAAAATTAATTCAAGATGGATTAGAGACTTAAATGTTAGACCTAATACCATAAAAATCCTAGAGGAAAACCTAGGTAGTACCATTCAGGACATAGGCATGGGCAAAGACTTCATGTCTAAAACACCAAAAGCAATGGCAACAAAAGCCAAAATTGACAAATGGGATCTCATTAAACTAAAGAGCTTCTGCACAGCAAAAGAAACTACCATCAGAGTGAACAGGCAACCTACAGAATGGGAGAAAATTTTTGCAATCTACTCATCTGACAAAGGGCTAATATCCAGAACCTACAAAGAACTCAAACAAATTTACAAGAAAAAAACAAACAACCCCATCAAAAAGTGGGCAAAGGATATGAACAGACATTTCTCAAAAGAAGACATTCATACAGCCAACAGACACATGAAAAAATGCTCATCATCACTGGCCATCAGAGAAATGCAAATCAAAACCACAATGAGATACCATCTCACACCAGTTAGAATGGTGATCATGAAAAAGTCAGGAAACAACAGGTGCTGGAGAGGATGTGGAGAAATAGGAACACTTTTACACTGTTGGTGGGATTGTAAACTAGTTCAACCATTATGGAAAACAGTATGGCGATTCCTCAAGGATCTAGAACTAGATGTACCATATGACCCAGCCATCCCATTACTGCGTATATACCCAAAGGATTATAAATTATGCTGCTATAAAGACACATGCACACGTATGTTTATTGCAGCACTATTCACAATAGCAAAGACTTGGAATCAACCCAAATGTCCATCAGTGACAGATTGGATTAAGAAAATGTGGCACATATACACCACGGAATACTATGCAGCCATCAAAAAGGATGAGTTTGTGTCCTTTGTAGGGACATGGATGCAGCTGGAAATCATCATTCTTAGCAAACTATCACAAGAACAGAAAACCAAACACCGCATGTTCTCACTCATAGGTGGGAACTGAACAATGAGATCACTTGGACTCAGGAAGGGGAACATCACACACCGGGGCCTATCATGGGGAGGGGGGAGGGGGGAGGGGGGATGGATTGCATTGGGAGTTATACCTGATGTAAATGACGAGTTGATGGGTGCAGCACACCAACATGGCACAAGTATACATATGTAACAAACCTGCACGTTATGCACATGTACCCTACAACTTAAAGTATAATAATAATAAATAAATTTAAAAAAAAAAAAGAAAAGAAAATAGAGTTGCTTAGTTTTTTAATTTTAATTTTAATTTTTTTTTTTTGCTATTGAGTTGTTTGCGTTCCTTATATAGTTTAGATATTAACCCTTTCTCAGGTTTATGTTTGAAACTCTTTTTTTCACAATCTGTAGCTTGTCTCTTCACTCTGTTAATAATTTTCTTTGTTCCAAAGAATGTTTTTAGTTTGATGTAATCCCGTTTGTTTATTTTTATTTCCTGTGTCTTGGGAATTTTGTGTGTGTGTGTGTGTGTGTGTATGTATATATATATTTAATGCTGGCTCATCCTTTTAATCTCAGTGCTTTGGGAGGTCACGGCAGGAAGATCACTTGAACCCAGACATTTGAGATCAGTCTGGGCAACATAGAAAGACCTTGTTCCTATGAAAAATTTAAAAATTAGCTGAATATGGTGGTGTGTTCCTGTAGTCCCTTCTAGTCAGGAGGCTAATGTGGGAAGATCAATTGAGACCAGGAGGTGGAAGATGCTGTGAGTGGAGACTGAGATCACACCACTTCATTCCAGCTTGGAAAACAGAATAAGACTATGTCTCAAAATACATATATATAATATAATATAATTGACCAGACCAATGTCATGGAGCTATCTGCAGTATTTTCTTCTAATATTTTTATAGTTCCAGGTCTTCTTTTTTTTTTTTTTTTTTTGAGACAGAATCTTGCTCTGTCACCCAAGCTGGATGGAGTGCAGTGGCATGATCTCGGCTCACTGCAAACTCTGCCTCCCAGGTGCATGCCATTCTCCTGCCTCAGTGTCCCGAGTAGCTGGGACTACAGGCACCCGCCACCACGCCCAGCTAATTTTTGTATTTTTAGTAGAGATGGGGGTTTCACCATGTTAACCAGGATGGTCTGGATCTCCTGACCTTGTGATCCACTCACCTCGGCTTCCCAAAGTGCTGGGATTACAGGCATGCCCCACTATGCCTGGCCTCCAGGTCTTCTTTTTAAGTATTTTATTCACTTTGTGTTGACTTTTATATAGGATGTAAGATAAAGAACTAATTTCCTTTTTCTGCATATGAATATCCAGTTTTCCCAACAGCATTTATTGAAAAGACTCTTCATTATTTATTCTTGGCATCTTTGTCAAAAACCTGTTCTTGATAAAGGCATGGGTTTATTTCTGGATTCCATTCTATTGGGCTATGTATTCATTTATAAGTCAGTATTATATTCTTGATTACTACAACTTTTTAGTAGACTTAGAGATATGATAGTATCTCTAAATACTGTCATAGTACGATGCCTCTAGCTTAGTTTTTTTTTTTTTTTTTTCTACTGAAGATTGTTTTGATCATTTGGGGTCTTTGGTAGCTCCATTCAAATTGTTGGATTATTTTTCTATTTGAAAATTAGGATTGTTTTTATTACTGTGGAAAATGTCATTGAAATTTTGATAGAGATCACATTGAATTTTTAGATTACTTGGATAGTATGAAAATTTTAGCAATATTAATATTTCTAATTCATGAAACAAAGATATCTTTTCTGTTTTTGTATTTTCTTTAATTTTTAAATCAGTGTTATATCATTTTCAGTGTACATATCTTTCATATTCTTGGCTAAGTTCATTCCTAACAATTTTGAGTTTTTTGCAGCTATTACAAATGGGAGTGTATTCTTGATTTTTTTAATAGTTCATTACCAGTGTATAGAAACACTAATGACTTTCAAATATCAATTTTATTTACTGCAACATCATTGCATTTATTTATTAGTTCTAACAGGTTTTTCATGGTGTCTGGGGTTTGCTATATATATAAGATCACGCCATTGACAAATAGAGAAAATCTAATATTTTCCTTTTAAATTTGAATGTCTTTCATTTCTTTCTCTTGCTTAATTGCTCTGGCTAAGACTTCCTGTACTGTATTCAATAGAAGTGGCAGGAGTGGGCATTCTTATCATGTTCCAAACCTTGTAGAAAAAAGTCTTTCAACATTTTGGCATTGAGTATCATGTTAGTTATTGGTTTGTTGTATATGGCCTTTATTTTGTTGTGGTACTCCTATAACTAAATTGTTGAGAGTTTTTATCATGAAATGATGTTGAATTTTGTTGAACGCTTTTTCAGCATCCCTTGTGATTATTGTATTGCTTTTGTCCTTCATTCTGTTAATACGATGTATCAAATTGATTGATTTGCATATTTTGAACCATCCTTACATCTCAGGGCAAATCCAATTTGGTCGTGATGAATTATCTTTTTAATGTACTGTCAAGTTTGGTTTGATAGTATTTTGTGGAGGATTTTTGCATCAATATTCATCAGAGATATTGACCTGTCATTTTCTTTTTTGATGTGACTTTGTCTGGTTTTGGTGTCTGGCTAATACAGGCCTCATAGAATGAGTTTGAAAGTACTCTCTCCTCCTCTATTTTTTGGAATAGTTTGAGTAGAAATGGTATTAGTTCTTCTTTAAATGTTTGGTAGAATTTAGCAGTGAAGCCATCAGGTTCCAGACTTTTCTTTACTGGGATAACCTTTACTATAGCTTCGATATCATTACTTGTTATTCATCTGTTCAGGTTTTGGATTTCTTCATGGTTCAATCTTGATGGGTTATATGTGTTTAGGAATTGGTCAATTCCTTCTAGGTTTTCCAATTTGTTTACATATAGTTGCTCACAATAGTCACTAATGATCCTTTGAATTTCTGTAGTATCATTTGAAATGTCTCCTTTTTCACCTATAATTTCATTTATTTGAATGTTTTCTCTTTTTTTCTTAGGCTGGTTAAAGTTTCATCAATTTTGTTTGACTTGTCAAGAAAATAGCTTTTTGTTTCTATCGGGAGAACCCGCTCCTGATGTTTAACGTGGGTTCTTTTCTATTTCCTAAGTGTCTGGACTGGGTTGAGAAATTAAGGGAAAGAGCACAGGAGAGAGAAATTTAAAGCTGTGTGTCCGGGGGAGACATCACATGTCGGCAGGATCCGTGATGTTCCCCAGCCATAAAACCAGCAAGTTTTTATTAGTGATTTTCAAAAGGGGAGGGAGTGCACGAATAGGGTGTGGGTCACAGAGATAACATACTTCAAAAAGTAATAAAATATCACAAAGCAAATGGAGTCAGGGCAAGTTCACAGGACCACCAGATGTGGTGAAATTAAAATTGCTAATGAAGTTTCCGCACGCATTGTCATTGATAACATCTTACCAGGAAACAAGGTTTGAGAGCAGACAATCTGTCTGACCAAAATTTATTAGGTGGGAATTTTCCTGTCCTAATAAGCCTGGGAGCGCTACAGGAGACCTGGGCTTATTTCATCCCTTCGGCTTTGACCATAAAAGACGGCAGCCGTTAAAGAGGCCGTCTATAAGCCTACCTTCAGGGCGCATTCTCTTTCTCAGGAATGTTCCTTGCTGAGAAAAATAATTCAGTGTCACCGGCGGCCAGTTCAAATTTACCTCTCTTGTTCCCTGAACATCGCTGTTTATCCTGTTCTGTTTTTAAGATGCCCAGATTTCATATTGTTCAAACACACGTGCTCTACAAACAATTTGTGCACTTGACACAATCACGGGGTCCTGAGGCGACATTCATCCTCCTCAGTTTACGAAGATGACGGGATTAAGAGATTAAAGTAAAGACAGGCTGGCCGGGCGCGGTGGCTCAAGCCTGTAATCCCAGCACTTTGGGAGGCCGAGACGGGTGGATCACGAGGTCAGGAGATCGAGACCATCCTGGCTAACACGGTGAAACCCCATCTCTACTAAAAAATACAAAAAACTAGCCGGGCGAGGTGGCGGGCGCCTGTAGTCCCAGCTACTCAGGAGGCTGAGGCAGGAGAATGGCGTAAACCCGGGAGGTGGAGCTTGCAGTGAGCTGAGATCCGGCCACTGCACCCCAGCCTGGGCGACAGAGCAAGACTCCATCTCAAAAAAAAAAAAAAAAAAAAGTAAAGACAGGCATAGGAAATCACAAGGGTATTGATTGGGAAAGTGATAAGTGTCCATGAAATCTTCACAATTTATGTTCAGAGATTGCAATAAATACAGGCATAAGAAATTATAAAAGTATTAATTTGGAGAACTAATAAGTGTCCGTGAAATCTTCACAATTTAAGTTCTGCTGCCGCGTCTTCAGCCAGTCCCTCCATTCAGGGTCCCTGACTTCCCGCAACATCTCTCCCTTTCTTTTTATATAAATATACCATGGCGATGAAGGCTTGTTCGTTCTCTCGATTTTGATGCAGGATTCTTTGACTGGTCCAGCACACTGAAAACAAGCCAATTAAACAGAGAGACATAACTACAACATTTACTATAGTAGAGCCCCCAATAGACTTGATCCAAGTCATGGGGTTCAATCCATAAAGATTTTCTGCCACCTGATCTACCGCCTCAGCTCCAGGCAGAATGGATAAGTGAGCTTGAGAGGATTCAAAAGTTTGTTTCTTTAATTTAGTTATGTCCAATGATAAATTATCTTCCCTACCCAGAAGGTGTCCTTTGGCCATTTCCCATGAATGATCAATCTCATTATAGGAATACAGGGTGATACAGAAATCAGAGGTATTCCAGTCGCACTGCATTTGCATGCGATGTTTGAGACTCACTGCCCGATCTCCAAGCCAAATAACAGACGGTCTTAAATCACTAATTTGATTAGCCAATTTTTGATCAATGCCTTGTTGAGAATTCCACATTTGGGTGGAATTGGCTTGCCAATTATTAACAAAATGAGCTGTCTGAATAGATTGATGTAATGCCATTCCGGCAGCGGTGACCAGTGCAGTGACTGTAATTAGGTCCATGATCACAGTGATGAAAGTGAAAACAAATCTCTTAGATCTTTTTAGAATTTGCTGTAACACTGCATTAATTAAATGTATTGAAGGAGAGGATTCCCAAGGTCTGGGCAAAGTCACTGGAATCCAGATTCCTTCTTGAGCTAGAACTAACATTACACTTTTCCTTGAGTCAAAATGGGAGTTAATACAAATGTATAAATGACAATCAATGCATTGGACAGTTTGATCGTTCGTCCAAATTTTTATATTTCCCATAACAGCATGTAAGCAGACTTAACTCAGCTCTGTATGGGAACAGTCAGATTGGAGGTAAGTAAAGCAGAATGTCTGGATCTACATTGATACTGAGATACTGGAGCAGTAGTGGGGACAACAGACAGAATAATTTCCGCTTCTCATACTCGCAGTCCAGACATGGCAGTAGCCAATTTTCAAAGTTCTGAGTGTTCTGGGCTCAGAATGGGGAGTATCATATGAGCCCGGGCGGGGGGGGGGGGTGGTGTAAGGGAAAGAATGAGCTGAACCTCCTATGCAAAGTAGAATGGTGATTCTGTTCTCCCGATAAGAAATAAAATAAGTAGCGTCCAGGCATTCCCTTCCGCCAGAGGAACAATTGTTTTTTAAATAGCCCTTTGGTGCCCAGTCTATTACTAAACCATATGAGTCATTTTTTAATACTACTGCATGTGAGTTAACACAATCTTCCCAAATTAAAGTTTTAGATGGGCCTTCAAAATTTTTAGGGCATAGTTTTCCTGCAGGTTTATATGGAAAGTATGGAGTATCTCCCATTACTCCCTGTTTTATTTGTTTTAAAGGAGAAAGGGAGAGGCCAGAGATCAAATGTCCCGGTTCCTCTGTAGTTGATTTATCCAGAAGATAAGCAGCCCAGACTTGAGTTTCTAGATGGATTCAACCAGGTGCATGTCTGAGGCCCAGAGGGGTGTATTTATAACCCTTGGTAACATTAAATGCAGTGCCTTCTTCTCCTGCTTGAGTAGGGCAATGGTCATCTGTAGCTCCAGGTATCCATACACTATTGTTAGTGTAGATTCCCACAGGAGCATCCATTCAGGTGAGAGGTCCAATAAGTGGAGGAAAAGGTACATAAGCCCAATAAGAATAATTATGTGTAGTAGGTAAATCAGTGTGAGAGGAAACTGGTGAAACAGAAAGTATAAAGAGGAGAATCGTTAAATAAAACCCATTATAAGCGAGATTGAGTGCTGAAGGAGGAAGAGAAAAACAGGGATGTTATTTTCAGGCTAATAGAAATGGTGAGATTTTTAGGGTTTTAAAGAGAAAAAGAAAGGTAATTAGAAGTGAGATTAGTTAGATGAGTCTCCATTGCCATCAGAGGATTGAATTAGACCCATTGTGATTCAGTGTGCCAGCTTCTAAGGCGTTGGCACAGATCTCACCACGTCTGAGGGCAGTCTCTGACACGGACGTCTTTTGCCTGTGGTTTTCTTTTGATGATTTCCTGGTGAAACACAAGCACATCCTCTTTCCCACGTTAAGTAGAATTAGAGACAATATTTAAAGGTTTGGGGAAATCCTGTAAGGCAGTAATCACAGCAATTAACTCTGCCTTTTGAGCAGAAGTATAAGAAGTAGAAATAAGCTTGTCTGTGGGACCTACATAGCCAGCATTACCATTGCTGGAGTCATCAGTGAACACTGTAAGGGCCTCAGGAATGGGCTGATCTGTGGTTAGTCGAGAGACCACCCAAGACGTCATTTTTATAAAATCAAACAATTGGTTTTTTGGATAATGATTGTCAATAACGCCAATAAAATCAGCCCAGTGAATTTGCCACAGTACTGAATGTTCAAAGGCAGCCTGAACTTCGAGCCAATTTAAAGGAACCATAATTAAATTGGGATCAAATCCAGAAATTTGAAGTATTGTACACCGAGCCTGTCCAATTTAAAGTTTTTAAAGAATCTCTCCTAATTTGAACTTTTTGAGGTTGAATGCATTGTTTATTGGCCATCATTCCTAAATATTGAATAGGAGCGGTCTGTTGAATTTTATCCTGGGTGATGCGTAACCCAGCTTCTGTAACACAGCGACTCAACATTTGATAACAGTCAATTAATTCTTTATCAGTGGGAGAAACAATTAAAATATCATCAATATAATGAAGAATACAGGCCTGGGGAAATTGGGCTCGAACTAGTGAAAGCACTTGTCCAACATAAAGCTGGCAGATTGTAGGGCTAGTCAGCATTCCCTGAGGAAGTACTTTCCATTGATAATGAGCTGCAGCCTCCTGATTATTGATAGATGGTACAGTAAAAGCAAATTTCTCACAATCCGATTTATTTAAAGCAATATGAAAAAAAAACAATCTTTAAGATCAATAACTATGAGAGGCCAATTTTTAGGTATTAAAGCAGGGGCAGCCATGCCAGGTTAAACCAGGTTTAACCTGGTTTCCAGGTTAAACCCCCATAGGTTTAATTACAGCGTTAATGGCCCTTAAAGCGGTTACCATGACTAGAAACACAGGAGAATTTCAGGGGGAAAGAGAGGGTTCCACATTTCCCAGTTGTAACTGTTCAGAAACCAATTGAGTTAAAGCCTACAGATTTTCTTTGGAAAGCGGCCACTGCTGAACCCAGACAGGTGTGTCAGATTTTCATTGTAAAGGGATAGGATCCGGAGGCGTGGCAGCAGCCACCACTAAAACAGTCCTGTTTTTTTTTTTTTTTTTTTTTTTTTTTAAAGTAACTGGGAGAGGTTTAGTAATCCCTTCATGCTTTGGACCCAGACCGAGTCCAGGAATAAACTCCATGTTTTTCATCATATGCTCTTTAGGAGCACTATAAGAGTTATGTGGAACATTAATTTCAGCCTCAGTATCTACTAGGCCCTCACACCTTATTCCCTTGAATGTATACGGTGTAGGTGGGCCGTTGTTTAGAAATTACATTAATCCAAGAAGCGGCTTTTTTCACCGCTGGAGCCCATCCCAGGGTCACGTGTCTTATCTCCATTGTTTAAAATGATATTAGGTAGTAAAAGCAATTGAGCTTGTTTAACAGTAGTAAAAGAAACAGGCGCTTGGCCTGGGGTGCGTGATTTATCCCAAGCTCTCATACACACATTTGTTACTTGTTTTGTGGTAAGAGTATTAAAGCCTAATTGGGCATAAGTATCAGAGGAACTACTGGAACCTGTGAGCTGAGCCTGAGTAACTAGAATACATTAGTCCGATTTAGCTGAGCCTGCAAACGAGCCTCTTCTGACCACCAAGTACCAAACTGTAAATGCTGAGATGGGGTCAGATCAGCTTTTGCCAAAATGTCCCAGTCTAAAGGAAGTAAAGTGATCTCTGTACAAAAAGTTTGCAATGCCATTTTAACATAAGGAGAAGTAGGACCGGCCGGGCGCGGTGGCTCAAGCCTGTAATCCCAGCACTTTGGGAGGCCGAGACGGGCGGATCACGAGGTCAGGAGATCGAGACCATCCTGGCTAACCCGGTGAAAACCCGTCTCTACTAAAAAATACAAAAAACTAGCCGGGCGAGGTGGCAGGCGCCTGTAGTCCCAGCTACTTGGGAGGCTGAGGCAGGAGAATGGCGTGAACCCGGGAGGCGGAGCTTGCAGTGAGCTGAGATCCGGCCACTGCACTCCAGCCTGGGTGACAGCGCGAGACTCCGTCTCAAAAAAAAAAAAAAAAAAAAAAAGGAGAAGTAGGACCATACTGAATACAAACATCCTTAAATTCTTTTAAAAAGGTAAGATTGAGCGGCGCATATCGATGCAGACCGGAATGAGAGTGTGAGAAAGGGGAATTGAAGGAGTAGAAGAAGCAGAAGTATACTGGTGATTACTGGCGTCCAGGTGTGAAGAAGGGTACAGAGAAGCAGGCTGAAGGGATGGCAAAGTGACCAGCTGAGGAACCAAAACAACAGGAGGGTGAGGGGCTGAAGTGGATGGGGGAAGGCCTGCAGAATTACAGGTAAATTGTAGTTTGGTCCTGGAGCCATTAGGTGACATCTAGAGGTAAACCCAGCAAAGGTTTGAAGATGGAAGAATTAGCATATCTATGGTCCTGGGCTGTGTTAGTTGTGGCCAGGGGAGCTTGGAGTACCAGCTCTTTGTGAAAAGAAGTAAGATTACCAGGGGGTAACGTTAAGCCAAATTTATCAGAGTTAGGCATTGGCGTTTCAGAATTGTTAGGTGGAAGAGGAGTAGCTGAATGGAGAGGCTGATCAGATAATGAAGGCCATGTGTGTGAGGAAGGTTGAGGAGCTATTAGGACGGCATGCACCAAGGCCAGATCATTCCAAACAGTGACAGGAACAGAATTCCCTGTGGAGACCAGGTCCTGGAATGCTGCAACAAGATCCAATACTTTTACATATACCGTTACTTTTTCAGGAAACCAAGGACAGTATTTTTCCACTGCCCTGAATGGAGTGACCATATTTTCCATGGGAACGCCTATCATTGTTTGTTTTAAGCAGAGTTTAATATAGAAGAGATAGGTATAATTTTTATACTCCGTGTGTCCCATAGTTAACCCGGACCATACACAGACTGCTCACCAGTCGTCACGGAGTCGAACACACGTATCTGTGAACCAAGCCGATGTCATTTCACCGCACCTGTCAAAGGGAATCAGGTTCCCACATGCACTTAGGAAAAAAGACCATGTTGGCGGCAGATATCTGGAGAACTCGCTCCCGATGTTTAACGTGGGTTCTTTTCTATTTCCTAAGTGTCTCGGCTGGGTTGAGAAATTAAGGGAAAGAGCACAGGAGAGAGAAATTTAAAGCTGTGTGTCCGGGGGAGACATCACATGTCGGCAGGATCCGTGATGTTCCCGGAGCCGGAAAACCAGCAAGTTTTTATTAGTGATTTTCAGAAGGGGAGAGAGTGTAGGAATAGAGTGTGGGTCACAAAGATCACATACTTCACAAAGTAATAAAATATCACAAAGCAAATGGAGGCAGGGCAAGATCACAGGACCACCAGATGAGGTGAAATTAAAATTGTTAATGAAGTTTCGGGCACCCATTGTCATTGATAACATCTTATCAGGAAACAGAGTTTGAGAGCAGACAATCCGTCTGACCAAAACTTATCAGGCGGGAATTTTCCTAGTCCTAATAAGCCTGGGAGCGCTACAGGAGACCCGGCCTTATTCCATCCCTTCCGCTTTGACCGTAAAAGACAGCAGGCCTTAAAGGGGCCGTCTATAAGCCTACCTTCAGGGCGCATTCTCTTTCTCAGGGATGTTCCTTGCTGAGAAAAAGAATTCAGCGATATTTCTCCTATTTGCTTATGAAAGAGGAGAAATATAGCTCTGTTCCATGGGGCTCACCAGCGACCAGTTCAAAGTTACCTCTCTTGTTCCCTGAACATCGCTGTTTATCCTGTTCTTTTTTTAAAGATGCCCAGATTTCATATTGTTCAAACACACGTGCTCTACAAACAATTTGTGCAGTTGACACAATCACAGGGTCCTGAGGCGACATTCATCCTCCTTGTGAGGGGATTCAGAGATTAAAGTAAAGACAGGCATAGGAAATCACTAGGGTATTGATTGGGGAAGTGATAAGTGTCCATGAAATCGTCACAATTTATGTTCAGAGATTGCAGTTGTTGGAACCGAACTGTCGATTCCCTCCTGGGCAGGGGTCGCCAGGAAGGATCACCGAAACTAGATTCACAGCAGAGAGTTATTTATTACTAGCGCACTAGGGTCCCAAGCTCTAAGTTGGCCCTGGGACCCCGACTGCTTGTTACAGGCTGTTTATATAGGCAAACACAAGTTCAAACACAGCTTAGGGCGCGAAATTCAAACAAAGCTTTAGGCGCGTGGTAATTGCGTCTGTCTATGGCCTGAGCAAGGTGTCTTGTTCTAATTGGTTAGAGCAGGACCTTATGAGGTTTTTTTCCTGGAGTTGTTGATTCCCGGAACTTCGAGGCAGGGTGGGACCCCCGGAATTGGCAGGGTGGGACCCCATGAGGTTGTTTCCCGGAATTGGCAGGGTGGGACCCTATCAGGGTGGGACCTTATCGAGGCAGGGTGGGACCCTATCCAGAGCCACCTGGTGTTAATTTTTTTTAAGTTCTTTTTTTTATGAGGCCTAGTTTCTAAGTTTTATGCGGCCTAGTTTCACAGTAAATACAGGCATAAGAAATTATAAACGCATTAATTTGGGGAACTAATAAATGTCCATGAAATCTTCACAATTTATGTTCACAATTTATGCTGCGGTTTCAGCCAGTCCCTCCAGGATCCCTGACTTCCTGCAACATGTTTCCTGGGTCTTTTGTATTGTTTTCTACATTTCAATTATTTCTGCTCTGATCTTTATTTTATTTTTCTTCTACTAATTCTGGTTTAGGCTTGCTCTTGCTTTTCAAGTTCTTTACAATGCATTGTTAGGTTGTTTATTTGAGTATTTTCTTTTTTTTAAATGTAGGCACTTATAGCTATAAACTTCCCTCTTAGTATTGCTATTACTGTATTTCATAGGTTCTTATATGTTGTGTTTTCATTATTCTCTGTTGCAAAAATTTCTTCAATTGTTTTCTTAATTTCTAAATTGAGCCCGCAGAGAAGAATATGTATTCTGCAGCCTTTGGATGAAATGTTCTTAAATGTCTGTTAGGTCCATTTTATTTGTAGTGCAGATTAAGTCCAATGAGTCTTGTTGCTTTTCTGTTTGGAAGTTTGTCCAGTGCTGAAAGTGGGTATTTATGACTCTAGCTATTATTGTATTGGGGCTTATCTTTCTCTTTTGATCCAACGATATTTGCTTTGTATATCTGGGTGCTGCAGTGTCAGGTGCATATATATTTAAAATTATTATATATTTTTGCTGAATTGACCCCTTTATCATTATATAATGACTGTTTTTATCTCTTCTTGTAGTTTTTGTCTCGAAGTCTATTTTTTCCTGATATACGTATCGTTACTCCTGCTTTTTGGTGATAGTGGGCATTCTTGTCTTTTTTTCTGTTCTCAAGTGGAATGCTTTCACTTTTTGCCCATTCAGTATGATATTGGCTGTATGTTTGTCATAGATGGCTCATATAATTTTGAGATATGTTCCCTCAATTTCTAGTTTCTGAGGGCTTTTTTCATGAAAGGACATTGAATTGTATGAAAAGATTTTCCCGTATCTATTGAGATGATAATATGGTTTTTGTTTTTAATTCTGTTTATGAGGTGAATCACATGTATTGATTTGGTTATGATGAATCACCCTTGCATCTCAGAAATGAAGCCTACTTGATCATGGTGAATTAACTTTTTGACATCCTATGGGATTTGATTTGCTATTATGTTATTGAGGAATTTCACATCTATTTTCAATGGGAATTCTTTTGTAACTTTCTTTTTATGTTGTATCTTTTCCAGGTGTTGGATCAGGATGATGCTGGCCTCATATAATGTTCTAGGGAGGAGTCTCTCTTCCTCAATTTGCTGGAATCGTTTCAGTATAATTCGTACCATCTCTTCTTTGTATGTCTGGTAGAATTTGGCGGTGAATCCACCTGGTCTAGGGCTTTATTTTGTTGATATGGTTTTTATTACTGATTAATCTTTGGAACTTGATATTGGTGTGCTTAGAGTTTCAATTTCTTCCTGATTCAATTTCAGGAGATTTTGTGTTTCCAGTAATTCATCTATTTCCTCTAGATTTTCTTGCTTGTGTACATAGAGGAGTTCATATTATTACCTTAGGATCTTTTGTGTTTCTGTAGGATCAGTTGTAATGTCATCTTTATCATTTCTTATTGTGTTTATTTGGACATTCTCTTTTTCTTTATTAATTTAGCTAGCTGTCTATCAATCGCGTTCACCCTTTTAGAGGATCAACTTTTGGTGTCATTGACTCTTTGTCAAGATTTTTGTATCTGAATTTCATTGACTTCTGCTCTGATTTTAGTTATATATTTTCTTCTTCTAGATCTTTGGTTAGTTTGTTCTTGTTTTTTTGCTTCCTCTATGTGTGATGTTAGATCATTAATTTCAGATGTTTCTAACTTTTTGAGGTAGTTGTTTAATGCTATACATTTTCTTCTTAACACTGCTTTTGCTGTGTCCTAGATATTTTTTTATGCTGCATCTCTGTTTTCTTTTATCTCAAATAATTTTTTGATTACTGCCTTAATTTTGTCATTTACTCAAAAGTCATTCAGGAACGAGTTGTTTAATTGTCATGTAATCATGTGGTTTTGAGACACCTTGCTAGTATTGATTTCTTTTTTTATTCCACTTTGGGCCAAGAGCGTGGTTGGTATGATTTCATTTTTTAAAAAAATTACTGAGACAATTTATTTTGAAATCACAAATCAGCAAATGAAGTGGGGAAATTTCATCCTCTGTCCACTCCTCCTTACCTTCTAAATTATCTCATCCACCCCTTTTCTCCTTTTCTTGGAAAGTAAATGCAACTTTCTCAAGGAATATCTTTGCTACTCCTTGAAGAAAGGAATAACTCCTTGTATTGTAGAAGTTCCTGGACAAACAAATATATGCATATTTTTATAGATATTAGAGGACCCACATCTCATTCTATGAGATCAATAAGAATCAGATATTTTTGGCTGGATGCCATTAAAATAATAATCACCTATTTTCAATGTATAGCACTTTAAAAGTACTAAACTACAAACAAATATCTGATACAATAATTAAACATTAAGGCAAATATCTTGATTGTCTGAACTTTGTAATACTGTTAATCCAGTTATAGGAATGATATGCATTTGAAATTAATAAGTACATTATTTAAAGAAAAACAGTTTAGACTTTCCTGCTGTCTCAACTTAGAGAAGTTTGAATGAATAGTTGTGCAAATTAGAAAAATGGGTCCTTATTCCAGAGATTTTTAGAAGAAAATATTGAAAAGACTCGATGCTTGACTTGATGAGTGGAACTTTTATGAAAATAAAGGAAGAGTTTGATAGACCTTTCAGTCTTCTGTTTTAGGCTACTGGATGGATGTTGATGGCATTCATATGGATCACAATGGGGCAAATGAGCAGATTTTAGGTGGAAAGTACTGAATTCAATTAAGGACATATTGAATTTAAGGTGTTCATGTATAGTTGTCCAGTGGGCCTGGAGCTTAAGAAACTCATCCAAGGAAAAATGACATAGATCATTAACACTTCAAGTTGCATCTTGATACTACAAAAATATAAGTTTACATAAATTTCAGTCTATTACTTATTTTATCACCAAACCCAACAGTAGGGGCACATTTGTTTACTTTTACTGGGGTCTGTTTAAGCTGTGACTTCACCAATTTAGATTTTGTCAGCTAACATTTGATATTCATATTTATACTTGTGCATAAGCCATTAGAATATGGAAGGAGTTGATGTAGAGAAAGTAGTTGATGTAGACAAGTAGTTGATGTAGAGAAAGTAAAATTATTTATTTTTATTTATTTAATTTGTAAGAGATGCATTTTAATAAGCACAGCAGAGTAGTAATAGTGTCTCAAAGCTGAAATTTATTAGAATAATTTGTAGAATAGACTAGAATGTTGAAGAATCTTGTATCCCATTTTACTTGTATTTTAGATATTATTTTCTTTAATGAGAATGAACCTGAAAATCAAAATTTATAGAGCTGTTTTACTAGTGAGATGACCCTTTAGTGACTGGGGTCCAATCAACAATGATTTATGTATTTTCTTCACATTATCTCCACTACTCACCAAATAATTCTGTGAATGTTGTGATTGCTAGAAATAGTCTTCCATTGCAGATACCATTGCAAAAAATACAGGTGGCCAAAAGTTAAGATTTAGTTAACTGGAAATTAGAAGAGGGACATTTGGCACAAGCACATCCCAGTGACAAGTGAACTTTGGAACTTGATGGAAAGCAATGCATATCATTAAAGCTTTCACCTCAACTCTCTTTCTATTATAATACATGCATTAGGAAAAAAAAAAACTGTTTCAATTGTATGTCCCTTGTTTCCTCTAAATCAAAACTTGCATAATGTTTCAAAATATACCAATTTTATTGGGTGGAACTCTGCTTTTTAAAATAAAATACACTTTATAGAGGCAGACAGAAAGAAAAATATTTTCTCAGAAATTTAAACTTATGAAATCATGGATTTGTGATAACTATACATTTCATGTTCCTGAAATAACTACTTCCACCTGTATTTATCAATATTAAAAACAACAGAGTAAAACAAAACCTGAGAAAAGACTATTTTGAGAAAGCAAAAAAACGTCTGCTGGTCTCTAACAGATCTTTTGTGGCTAAGGAAAACTTATGAGAGGCACTTTGAAATGAAAGAAATCCCATTCCATGGGTTTGAATGATCTCTGCTGCTTTCTCATGTGCAGTAAATGAACATACCCACTGGTGTGGAACCTAATGAGCTTGTTAGTAGGCTCATGTCCTTTATTTGGGAAGGAATACATGACAGTGCACCAGATGCCCAGGGCCAAAAGTAATTCAAACTGAAATTAGTGATAAAGCCATGTATATCAGACTTTCTCTCCTTTTTTACTTCCGTTTTCTTTATTCATTGTGTTAAGTAGAAATGCCCTGCAGACATTGTGGCAGTTAGCTACATAAATGAAAAGAACACAATTCCCGCTCTTGGAGTTCAGTCTAGTATTAGAGAGCTCACTTAAACACATAAATGCACAGTGTAATGAGCACTCTTTAACTGATGTCCAAACAAAAATACACAGGAACAAAAAAGACAGAGTGATTAGCTTCATGGGAAAGTGGAGGAAGAGTGGCACAGGAAGGATAACCTCCGGAGCATTGTAATGTGTGTGTGTGTGTGTGTGTGTGTGTGTGTGTGTGTGTGTGTGTATCCTCTCTTCCCACACCTTGCTTACCATCGTGCAAAAAATTTTTAAATATTAGCATCCCTGGTTCTCTTACAGGCAGGCAACTGGAGAGCATGCTTCTTTTTTTTTTTTTTTTTTTGAGACGGAGTCTCACGCTGTTGCCCAGGCTGGAGTGCAGTGGCGCGATCTCGGCTCACTGCAAGCTCCGCCTCCCAGGTTCCCGCCATTCTCCTGCCTCAGCCTCCTGAGTAGCTGGGACTACAGGCGCCCACCACCGCGCCCGGCTAATTTTTTGTATTTTTAGTAGAGACGGGGTTTCACTGTGGTCTCGATCTCCTGACCTTGTGATCCGCCCGCCTCGGCCTCCCAAAGTGCTGGGATTACAGGCTTGAGCCACCGCGCCCGGCCGGAGAGCATGCTTCTATCTGCACTCCCTTAGCTTTACATCTATGAAAGAACGATTACTAAAGTGTTTGCCAGAATTTGCCAGGAGCAAAACTACTCAATTATCATGTTCTATGACAAAAGAATATTTTACTCCTGTAACCCTGAGATTATGAATGATCTGTCTTGTCCTTAAGTGTGACATTTTGCCCTTAGGCCCTATAGTCTGTCAGGGTTTTATATTCTTTCTTTATTCACATAAAAGTTAATGGAAGTTTTAGTCAGTGTAGAAATTTGCAATTGAACTATTATTTCAGAATAAAAATTTCCATTTAAGTAAATGCAGCAATGTCGGTTGCCAAAGGCAGAGGACAATGATTCTAGTTCAGGTATTATATTCTGGTATTTACCTGGTCAGCCTAATCTAGAGTCCAGATGTTGTTTGCATTTATCTGGTTTCAATTCTTTCCTCGGCCACTTCTGAAAGAGTTATTTTAAGTCAACGATTAGTTTAAAGGAACCAAACCTTTCTGAAAAATGTTTTAACCATATATAGCTCTACAATGGAATCTGCAATTCCAAAAACCACTGAAGAGTCAACTTTATTTTAGGCTGATGCCAAAATTTACTCTGTGGCAAAACATGATCTGAACTGACTTATGACTATTTCTTGTCTTTATTTTTTCACCAGACATGAATATCTATACATATTGTGACAGAAATGTTAATCTATTTGATTATAGAGTACTGCTTCAGATGGGGATGAGATTGTTAATATATGTGATATGTACATTATAACATTTTAAAAGTCTGAATTATCCTGAATCCTGAAACACATCTATATCTAAGAAATTGAAAATGTATAATGACATTTGTGTATCTAATGTGATTCCTAATGTTTAATTCAAAAGTATAAATGTGGGGAAAAGAAAGAGAGATCAGACTATTACTGTGTCTATATAGAAAGAAGTAGACATAAGAGATTCCATTTTGTTCTGTATTTGAGATGCTGTTAATCTGTAACCCTACCCCCAACCCTGTCTTGCAAGAGACATGTGCTATGGTGACTCAAGGTTTAAAGGATTTGGGGCTGTACAGGGTGTGCTTTGTTAAACAAGTGCCTGAAGGCAGCTTGCTGGTTAAAAGTTGTCACCATTCTCTTAATCTCAACTACCCAGGGACACATACACTGCGGAAGGTCACAGGGACTTCTGCCTAGGAAAGCTAGGTGTTGTCCAAGGTTTCTCCCCATGTGACAGTCTGAAATATGGCCTTGTGGGAAGGGAAAGACCTGATCGTCCCCCAGCCTGACACCCGTGAAGGGTCTGTGCTGAGGAGGACCAGTGTAAGAGCAAAGAAGGCCTCTTGGCTGTTGAGATAGAGAAAAGCATCTGTCTCCTGCCCGTCCCTGGGCAATGGAACATCTCGGTGTAAAACCCGATTGTATGCTCTATTTACTGAGATGGGAGAAAACCTCCTTAGGGCTGAAGGTGGGACGTTCTAGCAATGCTGCTTTTTATGCACTAAAAAGGTTTATGGAGATGTTTGCATATGCATATCCAAGCACAGCACTTTTCATTAAACTTATTCATGTCACAAGAGATCTTTATTCATATGTCTTACTGCTGACCTTCTCCCTACGATGATCTTATTATCCTGCCACTTCCCTTTTCTAAGATGATAAAGATAATGATCAATAAATACTGAGGGAACTCAGAGTCCTCTGTATGCTGAGCGCTGGTCCCCTGGGCCCATTTTTTCTTTCTCTACACCTTGTCTCTGTGTCTCATTTCTTTTCTCAAGTCTCTCGTTCCACCTAACGAGAAACGCCCACAGATGTGGAGGGGCAGGCCACCCCTTCAATAAATTTATACAGAAACATTAAAAATACTTATGTATCTGGAAAACTTGTACTAATCTTTAAAAATTCACCTTAAATGTAACTTTTTCTGGGAAGCCTTCTCACTCTCTCATAGCTAGTAGTTCCTTTGTCTGTGTTTCCTCAATACCTGATTTGTATGTCTAATATACTTATAATATTATATAAATATTATTTCTTTCATACAGTCTCTATAATTCTTCAAGGGTACTCTTTTTCTCCTGTTGTTGTCTAGTGTCTGGTAGAGTGCTTGTAATGTACCAGATACTTAGAAAATTGTAAGCATCTCTGTGCTAGATGCAACAATAAAGTTAAAACTCAAAAACTTAATATTTTCCCAGATAATCCTTTGATACTAACCAATCATTTTATTCATTCATTTGTTATTGTAGAGCTATGTATATAGAAAGCTGATATCTCCCAACAGAAAAATAAAATGAAGCCTGAATATATTCCTTGCTATTAAGGATCTGACAGTGTCATTGACTAGCAATAAATTCACATCAAAACTTAATAATAGTTTATACTATTCTGTTTAAGGTCTAAAAGAGTGCACAGACATGAAATGCTAAAAGAGTTTTCAAAAGATATAGAATTACAGCATAGAACTTTGATAACCTACATGGACCAAAAATTATGTAAAGACCTTAGTGGAAGATAGAATATACAGAAAATCAGCAAGGCTAAGGAACCTAACTGGATGTGGGACCACGCTTCAAATAAGAAAAAACAAAAAGCAAGAAAAAAGAATGGCAAGAACAAGCATATTAACCAAAGAGTTGTGGTAAACTCAGAATTCGCCTTGGTGTACACTCAGGAAATTCAATATGGTGGGTTACTCATAGTGAAGTTGTGGTCTATTAACCTATATGTATCAAAATCATCAGTGGAGGTTATTTAAAATGCAGATTCCTGGGCTTCATTCCAGACTTTTTGAATTAGAATTCCCAAGTAATTAGAATTTCCTTGTAGTTTTTCGATTTTGTCTGTTTGTGTATTAAGTATCTATGATTACTTAACAAGTTCCTACAAGTTAAGGGAATTCAAACAATATGCATTTAGAATTTGATATTTTCTGTAGCTCAGAAGTCTGGGCATGGCATGGTTGGAAGATGAGAGATGGGGCTGCTATCTCATCTGAGGTTCGGGGCCTCTTTTAAACTCATTCAGGGTGTGGTCAGAATTTAGTTTCTTATGGTGCTAAGATTGAGGCTCCTGTTTTCTTGCTAGTTGTTGAGCAAGGCCTACTTTCAGCTCCTAGGTGCTGCTCTCAGTCCTTGCTATGGGGACCCTTGCATCTTCAAGCCAGCAACGGGACTTTGGATTTTTCTCACGTTTTGAATTTCTGGATTGCTTTTCTCTGACCAGCAAGGTAAAACTTTTTGCTTTTAAACATTTCATTTCATTAGGTCAAGCCCACCAGATATTCTTTACATTTTAAAGTGAACTGATTTGCGACTTTAATTATATCTTCAAAATCTCTTCATGATAGTAACTATATTAGTGTTTACTTTGAATAACAAAAAACTAGGAATCTTGTGGAGGGCATCTTAGAACACTGCGTAAGACAGATCATTTTTACAGTAATTCATACAGAAAACAAATCATTCAAAAATTATAAAAGGGAATAGGAAATCTCTTTCCCATTCTTGATTCTGAGTCTCCCAGCTCTCTCTCCGCCACAAGCAACAATTGCTATCAGTTTATTCTGAATCATTTCAGATTTCATCTTAGAAAAATCATATTTTTTTCTTCTGTTTTCTATCCTCACAGAAGTATACTATACACGTTATTCCATACTTTACTTTTATCACTTCACAGGGTGTCTTGAATCTCTTTAAGTATCAGTATCTCTATATCCATTAATCGTTCTTTATATTGGTTGTGTCTGCACTTTGTATGAAACGTTCTTTCTCCCAGATTCCCTCCACCTGACTCCCCAAGGCTTGAGTTCTCACTTTATTTAGTTTACTGTGTAATTTTCCCTTTTCTGAGATCCTCCATCTGTTCATCCAATATTAAGTAGCCACATGTTCATCATAGCACCTGTTTAATTTTCTTCAACTTTTGCCTATCTGGAATAATCTTGTTTGTTTATCTGTTTACTTGTCTGTTTTCTCACCATCCAAATAGAAGGTAACCTTCATGAAAACAGATACTCCATCTGTCTTGTTCACTGTTTTGTCTTTAGTTTCTGAAATAGTGCTTGGTGCATAACAGATGTGCTTTAAATATTTGTTAAGTATGTTATTCCATTATATGGATGCCATATTATTTAATTAATAATTAATATTGCATAGTTAATTTGATTGATATTAATTAATTCAATTAATATTAATTAATAATTTAAGTACTATTATGTTTGTTTTCTGTTATAGACAATACTGCAATGAAAATCAGTGGTCATATATCTTGTGCCTATTTGTGAATATAACTGTAAGATATATTTTTAAAAGTGTAATTACTAGGTCAAATCACATGCATTTAATATTCTGATAAGTATTCCCAAATTGTCCACCATAAAGTTTTTATTAATGTCGACACGCAATAAAAATGCATAAGAAATATATTTCTTTCAAATATTGCCTGACAAAATTTATCATCATACCTCCAAAAACTTATTTTCATTTTTAAAATTATGAGTGATAATGAACATATTTTTATGTTTATAGCAATTTTTTATTTTGTAGTTATTGCTAACTGCTTATTTATGCCTTTTCCTGTTTTCTTATTAAGTTTTGTGTCTCTATCTTATTGATCTTTTGAAAGTCGTTAAATGTTTACTACTCAAAAAAGCTTTATTTTTAAATGTTGTTTATTGACTCTGTGCTTGTACCTTTAACACTGTCAATGGAGAAGAATTAAACTCTCTAAAATATTTTTGAAAGGTTATTCTTAGCTAACATAGGTGAATGCAGCCAAGGAAAACAATCTCAAGAAATACTGATAAAGTGTTCCCGAGGTAGTCAGACTGCAAGTCTATTTTAGGGAAGCAGAGTTACAGGCAAAATCAAAAGTCAATACATGGTGATTATACATTGGTTTGGCCAAAAAGGAAGGATACCTTAAAGTGGGGATTTACAGGTCATAGGTGGGTTCTGAGGTTTTTAAATTTGCAATTGGTTAAAGGAAAAAAGCTTTGTCTAAAAACCTGGAGTAAGCAGAAAGGAATGCTTAAGTTAAGATAAGGAAGCCTGTTAATCATCATGTGATGCTATGCCAGAGTCAGGTTGTGAGATCAAGCCAAAAGTTTCTGAGTCGAAATGACCTGTTTAGCATGATTGATGGTCTGCAGACATGATTCTCTCCAGGCCCCTTAGAAAGAAATTTTGAGAAAAGGTCAGAATTTAGTCCTCAACACTTACCATGATTTCCTGCTCCTTGATTAAGCATATTTAATCCTGTCACAAACACATTTAGCATGCATAGAACCACCATGGGCCCTGCTGACATTTTCATTTGTTTATTTCAGATAACCTCATAATAATTTTAGGACTCACAGATTGAACCCTTCAAAGTTGGCTTGGGCACATGCCACAGGCAGATTTTGGTGCTTTCTCAACCTTCCTGTATAAAAATGAACAATTCTATTACCATTGGTCTAGGAAAGCCTAGTTTTGTTAGAGGCTGTATTGTAGGAAGGTCTGTGATGGTCTATCAAGTGCTGGACCATTCTGAATGCCTCCAGACAGCATCCCCAGAAGAGGCTATCTTATTGATTACTAGGAGCTATTTATATATTTTAAAAATCAATTTTTTGACTGTCATGTGTGTTGCAAATATTTTCCCCATTTTGACTTTTATATTTTGACTTGGTTTATGATATGGTTTGTGTGTATTACTTTATTTTTATTTTTATGTAGTCAACTACATGTATTGTTTAATGTCTTCTGGGTTTCTATTTTGTATTTGGCTGAGGCAATTCTTTTCCACTTCTAGAATTTCTAGGAAAACCAATCCTATGCTTTCTCCTAGCACTGGAACTATTTATTTTAAGATGTATCTTTGATTTATTTAAGGAATTATGTGCTAAATAATACATCTCTCTTTTATCTGAAATGTCAACTTATCAGCTTTAATTTCTATATGTATTTGGATACATAACTGGTCTCTTTTTTTATATTCTGTTGATCTTTCTATCTATTAATGTGTCTATTCCAGTATATTCTAATACATTAGATTTATTAGATGCTTTAGTACCTAGTAGTTCCTATTACTCTCCATCTCCATTATTTTCTTTTGTGGACTCTTTCTTCCTATTATACATTTATTTTCTCCACATGAATGAGCACGTCGAATTATGCAGATAATTATATCCTTTATATTATTGAATCTTCCTCCAAAAACTAGGTACAGTATTTATTTTCTATTTATTAAGCCTTCTTTTATTTACTTCTGTGTTTTTAATATAATTAGTAAAAAATAAAATTTATTTCTGAAGTTTTCCACAAAACTGAAGAATGACTATCAAATAATTCCTGAAGCATTGAGTTTTGTACACGTCCTTTCCTATGCTTCTTTTTTTACAAAAGTGTCATATACTAGCCTGCGCTTTGAGCTCTTGAGCTGACTGGCTATCTAACAAAGCATGTGACAGAGCTGAATCAAACTGGTAGTAATTCACTAAATATCTAAATGTCTGTGAATATAGTCATCCAGAAAATCATCCATTAATCTTTTCCGTAATTACAAAGTCTCACGCTATTCTACAGAATTGTCCTATTTTACAATGAAAGACCCTATTTACCATGCTAGTATCATTATAAATTTGGCAATAGAGCTTGATATACTCGGCACAATCTGGCTCAGACAGAACAATGCAGAGTGGAGGATGGCTGGCTGTACATGGTCTTATAATTTTTCTCTTTGAATATCAATAGTGGAAAGTTTTAGGATCCTCGATTTAGAAATAAATACGGGTCATCCTTTTTCACTCTTCCTATGAAGTGTTGGTTGAATGCCACTTTGTTCTCTGATCACAGCAAGATATCCCCAGTGTGTGTGGGTTTTTTTAGGGTGTGTGTGGTATGGGGGCGGTGTATACATACACATATTTAGACGTTTTATTCTTTTATGGCCTACGTACTGTTCTGTAACCTTTTCCAACTATGCCTGCATCACTGGCTTATGGATTCATGGTTTCAGTTCTTTAACAGCTAGATTTAAAATCTACTGTAAATTCAAACCAGTGATCCTGATTAGTATGCTTTCAACTTGTTCAGAGAACTCAGAGATACTTGATTCAGCCTCAGAGTTTAGCTGACAACCTCGGTAAATTTCCTTAGAGCCCAGGGTTGGGTCTGGGTCAGCTGACCTTCCTCACGCCTGAAGAGCCAGTCTGGTATTTCCACAGTGACAGAATCAGTAATATTTTAACATTTTCTTCAGTGTTTTGGTTCTGTGTATTTTGTAAATGTAGTTTACTTCTAGGAACTTTTAAATTGCTATTTTAAATAGCATTTCCTTTTTATGTTAGAATAATTATTTTCATTACTGTGTTTTGGAATGTGCACCATAGATCAAGAGCCAAGGCTTGGGGCTAGGAGGTAGTGCAGACCCTGGGGACCGAAGAAGCACTCAAGACCCAAACAAGTAAGTTGTGGCTCAGGGCCCGACTTGAATCCTTGAAGGAACATTGAAGTTGAAAATAAGGAAATTCAGATCTCAGTTTACAGATGGTCTCATAGGAATTTATACAAACCTGTATTTTATCATCTGTCACATTGTGACTATTTATTAACCTGTCTTTCTGTCCTACTAATTGTGAACTCCTTCAGAACAGGGGCCAAATCTTGCTTATCTAGGAGTCTCCAAAGCAAAACTCCAGATATAGAGTGACTGTTGAATAAATGGTTGTCACTATATATTTCTGCTGTGTTATCATGTGGCTAATACCCAATATTTCCTCCACGTGCTTTTCAATGTCAAGTGATTCTGAGTAGGTAATCCAGCATCTTTCAAACTATCTAAAACTGAACTGCAAAGGAAACTGCTGAATCTTCATTTAGAAATACTGAGTTTGAGTCATTTGCAGGAAACCGAAGTATAAATGCATTGGAGGAGAGGATGAGAACTCCGAAATCTCTTTCAACATAGTATTCTTGACTGCCCCACATCAGGTTTCTTAGCTTTGCCAAGGTTAAAGGAAATTTCTGTCCTGTGTAGTGTTGTAGAAAGTGGCAATACTGACTTCCCTCCTTGGTGTTTTAAAATTCATTGTTTGAATCAGACATGTATAGAAATGCCATTAAATAGTCCCTGAATCTGAATGTTTGAAATACTATTATCATATGTATAAACATTTTTAAACATGTCATGGGTAATAGCTAAGTAAAAATTTACTTTTCATTTTATTTGAGAGTCTACCTCAAGTTAACTAAACATTATAATAAGTTTCATTAGGTACTGATAGTTTCCATTAAACCTATAATTTGATGTTTCTTGGTTTCTTTGGCAATAAACAAATAATGCCTTTCCTAATTTAAGTTTAATTAAGACTGTGTCCCTGACATGTTCTTTAATGCTGTAGATTACTTTTCTGTGCCCATTCTGTAACATGCATTTGGTGAATCTATAGAGACAAGGCTCATCTGCGTGTTCAGTTCTTAACTGAAGGCAATCTGACATTTTTTAATACAGTGATTATAAAGTGGTAAGTCATAATGATGTTTGAAATGTGAGCTACAAGTAAAAAATAATGCTATGAAGGGGTTTGCTGATCTTTAATTTAAATCCAGTCAGAAGTGCAAATCATCACCCAGAAGTTTTACTGAAAGGGATGCTAATAGTGATTCTATATATTCTATAGAACCATAGAAAGTTAATTCTATTCAAGTGGATGATCGTTCTTGGCAACTAAAAAGAGTTTTAAATAATCTCTAGTACAGCCTGCTTTACTGAAGACCAAGGCTGACTTCAGCAATTATCTAGCCTAAAATTGGATAGTGGGTGGGCAAAGCATCATGGCTAAAGGGAGCTTGAGATGAACCTAGATTGGAATCCAAGCATTGTTGTTTACTAGCTTTGTAGCCTTCTGTGAGTCATTTACTCTTGATTTTCTGGGATTTTCCTTTGTAAAATGAGAATAATTATAGACTTGTGGTTATGAAGAGAAGTAAGATAATGCAAGTAAAGCATTTGGCATGGTGCTGGGCACATAGTAAACACTCAATAAATTGTGTCTATTACAGAGAAATCCCACAAAATATCTTCAAATGAGTTTTTATTATTTTGTTATTCTATAGTTTGGTCACACTAAGGCCTTAAAAACTTTTAAAAGTACCCCTTATTAAAATGAATCCCATTGATATTATGAAGCACCAATAACATGTAAATAGGGTTGGTTGTTGAAGATAATACACATTATATGCTGTGCATTAAAAAAGCCTAGGAATTATTTACATTGAACAAATATGTAATTTGAACTTGCTGGAACAATTCTAGCTTTAATAAGTACTTGAGCAGCTTCTAAAAAAGCATAATTTTCTCTTTTTATTAAAAATTAAAATGTTTCATTCATCTTTTAATTGAAAGTGAGGTTGAAACAGACATGGTAACAGAGTAAAACTGGTAATTAAATAATAGCTACTTTAATATTCAATGCTGTAAAACTTTGAAAGTGGGATAAAGAAGCACAAAGGAAAAAATCTCATAGAAAAAACATGAGTGTCCAAGGCCAGACTCTGCCATTTCACTTAAAATAGCTTGCCAAAAGTTGTAAGAGAAGAGAGAATTACTTGCAACATATTGGCAATGCTAGCTAGTTGTTCCTTATACATGAAAGAAGTGATTATCACAGATGTAAATAAAATGAGGAAGGTTATATGAATATATATTTTTCTAACATCAAAGAACAGTATGGCCCCATTACAGAGAAAAGGTATATTGATTTTGTGTTAGAATTATCTGCAATTGAATTTTTTCAGCTTATATTTAAATGTGTAATTTTGTATTTGGAAAATTCAACTAAAGAAAAACAAAATGGAATCACACACAAAAGACATTATTCCTACTCCATTATCATGGAATCTAGAGTTTAAACATTCTAGATTCAACTGCACATACAGCTATTAAATAACAAACTCATTATTGAATGATGTGTTAATCTCAGGAGAGACTAAGACATTCATTTTACTGCTGTCTTTTGTAGAGGATGGATATTCATGTGGAGAATACCCAAAATATTTTGATATGGGTCATTCTGCTTAATTTTTGGAATTTTTAAACCTATCATCTCTGCCCCACAGTAGTCTGTTTACAGGACATGAAATCTACATGGGCTTTGTCACAATCGAATGTACTTGTCATTTTTCACTATCCCTCCTTCCTTTCTGGAACCGCAATTCTTATTCCACCTTTTTCCCCTTCCTATTTTTCATGGAAGCATAGAATCTTAGAAGTGTAAAGTCATTAAAGTTCATTAGATACAACCACACCATTTTATAAATAGGAAAAATTTAAAAAGGTAAAGCCGCTTCACTCAAGATCACAAGGTGAGTTGAAGGCAGAACCAGGCTTGAACCTACATATCCCAACGTAAATGTTCTTTTGTCACACTGTTTTTAACTATCTATAGTTTGAGTCTTCCAGTATCACTTGATGATAATATGAAGGCTTTACATGCTTTCGTTAGTTTTTTATTCATTCATCTGGGCACTCAACAAATATATTAATTTCCTACGATATGCTAATGAGAGGAAGAGAGGTTACATAATGAGTCAAAGCCTATGTTAAACATGGTTCCCTGCTGCCAGGTTGTATACAATCTAGTGAGGAAAGTGAACATTAAGCAAGTTATACATACAGTTAATATCAAATTAGCCCTGCAGAAGATCCCAAGAAGATCATTGTGCTATAAAACTGTGTGAGAGAATAGAATTTAACCTATGGAGTACGTATATAAGGAGTAAGGAATGGGTTCCCTGGGGATGAACTGAGATTTAGCCGAGAGCAAATAGCTCAGTATGAATAAAAGAGGTGAAAAGCAGTGGGAGGTGAATAACATTCCAGGCAGCAAGTAGCACGTGTGATGGACCAACAACAGAAAGGAGAAGAGGTGACAGAGACAGCTATTGTGTCCACAGAAGTCGGGGGAGAGAGAGAGAAGTATTGTACGCTCCTAACTGCAGGATTAGAAAGAACTAATCATTTAGGGCCAGTGGACAGATGCTAGCTTCTTGAAAGCATGAGATAAATGCCAGTCTTCACTGATCCGTGATAGACAATTCCTTTTAAAATAAGTACCAATCTTTTAAAAGGTATGACAAAAATGTGAGGAGTGATGAAATGAAGAAATATCAGTAATGAAAAAAAAATTAAGCATAAATTGAAAAGCTTACAAGTCACATCCGTTTAAAAATAGGGTTAGGGCCGGGGGTGGTGGCTCACTGCCTGTAATCCTAGCACTTTGGGAGGCCAAGTCGGGCGGATTGCCTGATCTCAGGCGTTCAAGACCAGCCTGGGCAACACGGTGAAACCCCATCTCTACTAAAATACAAAAGAAATTAGCCGGCGTGGCAGCGTGTGCCTGTAGTCCCAGCTACTTGGGAGGCTGAGACAGGAGAATTGGTTGAACCCAGGAGGCGGAGGTTGCAGTGAGTGGATCAATACTGTCAACTCAGAAATATTTGAGTAATAGCTAGTAATTATTACCAAAGAGCTCTAATAAGCACTGTTCTATACAAGGCGGAAAGCAAATGGCTACCTAAGTATCACGTATTGAATAGAACGGGGTAGGAAAGATAATGGACAATTTGAGGGAGGGAGTATCCTAACAAAAAACTGTCTTCTACTTGCAGAAGCTGTGTACATAGTTCTCTGTTTTTCTGAGCATGATGATACCTTATTACATGCTAGTTTAATCTAAGCCAGTGATAAACTTAGACCAGCTGCAATAGAGAAGACATTCAGAAAACTTCAAAAGAAAGTATGATCTCAATAAAGAAAAAAGTGCAGAGAATAGAACGCCTGGCTGGAACTGTTCCAACATTTTAAAGGGTGATTATTTTTAAGTTAAGAAATTTAAAATTTTATTCTGTCGCTATACTCCTACATTTTTATGTAATCATGTTTTTAACATAACTTTCATATCTTATTACTACAAAATTATTCATATTAGAGGAAAATGTAGAGAAGCAGAAAAGAAAATAAAAATAACCCAGAGAAAACTACTATTAATATTTAATGTATTTCCTTCTCGTTAAATTTTTTATCTACTTATATGCCCATATTTTAGTAAAAATCATACAATAATATCAATAATATGCTTCCTATTTTTTAACCCCTGTTCATTTAATATATTATAAATATCTTTTTGTGTCATTACTTTTCTACTCATTCATCTTAACAGTTGTACATTATCCATGTATGTGCATGGCTTCACCCCCACCCACCTTTTTCTTTTTCTTTCTTTCTTTCTTTTTTTTTTGAGACAGAATCTCATTCTATCACCAAGGCTTGAGTGTAGTAACAGGATCATAGCTCACTGCAGCCTCGAGTTCCTGGGCTCAAGAGATCCCCTCTTCTTGTCTCCCTACAGGCATGTGCCACCATGATCAGCTAATTGCTAAATTTTTGTTGCTGTTGCTAGGGATGATGTGTCACTATGTTGACCAAGCTGGACTTGAACTGCTGATATCAAGCAGTTCTCCCACCTCAGCCTCCCAAAGTGTTGAGGTTATAGGCATAAGTAACCCCACTTGGCCCCAAATTAATTTTTTAACCAAAAAAAAAAAAAAGGCATTGGAATTGCACATATAAATGCTTACAAAATAAGGGTTTTTTAATGACATTTGTGTATTTTGTCTCCTTCTCATGCTTTGCTCTACACATGTACATACACATACACACTTTAACAATTTGTTATCAAATAGAGTAATTAAGTGCATCTTAAGTTCAGATCCAATGGTATATAAATTCCCAATCTGATTTATACAAGGTATTATTAAAGAGTTATTGCTGAGAAAATATATTACAGTGCAATTATTTTTTAATGGGGCTATGGTTCGTGTATTTAAAGTATGTGGTAATATTCACAGAGAAAAGAAAAGAAAAAAATTCCAAATAGACTTCTTTCAGGAATCTCATTTAATTCTGTGGTAAAGTAAATCTGACTAACATACAGTAGAATGGGAACTTCAAAGGTCTTTTCCTAGTTCTGAAAGTTTGCCGGAATTAAGTGCTGCTGATTAGTGCTAAATTGACAGACACTTTGGTTGGGAGTGAAGATTGGGGTCATGTTAGGAGCTGAGACCAGAGAAATAGATGACAGAGTCCTACACTTATTTTGTGTGCCCCTGCATAAATAATAAAAAAGAAAAGACAGACTGGAAAGTTGTGATTTTCTAATTGCAAATTGAGCTTGGATGCTGGGGAGACCTAATGTGATCCTGACACCAAAAGTCATTCCAGCTGACTTGATATGTATACAAATAACAGTATAATTTGGATTTTTAAAATGCAGCTGCAGCCTGTGCATTGAATCTGAGAACATTTTCATTTTCGCTTGAAATCAAACACAACACTATATAGTCTATTGGTACACATGTCTAAAATATTTACCTTAACTATATGACTACAAAAACATCTCTTAAATATCAAATTATAGAGATAAACTATTCAGTATATGTATATATATGTATAAAAATAAATCAACTATTCAATATACATATCTGTATACGTGTATAGTATATAGATATCTATACTGAATAGATATCTGTATGGAATAGACTGAATCTATATTGAATTTGTACAGTATAAATCGATATTGAACATAGCAGTATAGATATCTATACTGAATAGTTGATTTATCTTTATAAATAAATATACACACACACACACACATATACTGAATTGCTGATAGTTGATTTATTTATACTGATTACCTTCTATTTTTATTTTCCTAAATTTGGTGATTAAAATAAAATTCAGACCCAGAGCTGATTCAATAAAAAGTGGCTCATTTTATGTATGACCTTAGCTTAACTTCAAAGTCTTGGTCATAGTTTTGAATACATTTTCTTTTAACAACACAATTGCTTTTCATTCAAAAGGGAAAAGTACTCTCCGAAAAACAATTGATCTATCTGGAGGATTCCGGTTCCTTTGAATCTGTGGATGCATCATAAGTGTTTTTTTATTCTTTTGCCTGCACTCTTTCCAAAAGAAGCTAAATAAATTAGAGAAAGAGATGCTCTTTGTCTCTCTGATGGCCTAGTCATAAGAGAAACCATCAGATATGAGGCTTAATGGCTAGTACAGGAGGCAAAAAATGTAATTAACACTTACACAAATGTCTGCTTTTTTTTTTTTTTTTTTTTTTTAAGACGGAGTTTCGCTCTTGTTTCCCAGGCCGGAGTGCAATGGCGTGATCTCGGCTCACCCCATCCTCCTCCTCCCAGGTTCAAGTGATTCTCTTGCCTCAGCCTCCGGAGTAGCTGGGATTACAAGCATGCGCCACCACACCCAGCTAATTTTGTATTTTTAGTAGAGACAGGGTTTCTCTATGTTGGTCAGGCTGGTCTCGAACTCCCGATATCAGGTCATCCGCCTGCCTTGGCCTCCCAAAGTGCTGGGATTACAGGTATGAGCCACCGCGCCCGGCCAAATGTCTGCTTTGAAAGCACTGATTAAACATTGTGGAGTGGCCAGATTTCCTATTGGCGTGCTGATTCAGTTTTCACTGGAGATTAGACAGTGCTGCAGCTAGAATGCATAACTGATTTTCTAATTGGTAATTAGAAAATTACCAATTACTTATTGCACTGTCAATTGTATAAAAGTGCAGCACATTTGATTGTATGCAGTACATAATAAATGATAATGATAATAAACTCCTATGGTTTATGTATTTACTCTTACCAAGAGTTGTTCACTAATTTAGAGAATCACATCACTTAAAGAAATGCTACTTGTGATATTTGAGTTGTCAATACAATATGCTTGCATCAGTCTGCATTTCTAGCTGTCATATTCATGGTGATTCCATTTATGGATGCAAGCACTTTATCACTTCACTACTTCTAGTGTTATTGTGACTAATCATTGATATATTGAGAGCCTTATTATTTTGAAATGAAATACTTCATTTCATACGCTGAAAAACTTCTCAACAAGTAAAAATCCAGGATCAGATAGTTAAACTAGTGAGTTCCATCAAATGTTTAAAGAAAAGTTAAAACCAACACTTCTCAAACTCTTTCAAGAATGTGGAGAGAAAAAAAACACTTCCTAAGTTAATCTATGGAGCCAGAATTTTCCTGATCCCTGATTTTATCATTAACATTTGTAATTTTGTCTTGTCTTTGTTCAGGCTGTTATAACAAATCACTATAGACTGTGTGGCTTATAAACAACCGAAATTTATTTCTCGCAGTTCTGAATGCTGAGAAGTCCTAGATGAAAGTGCTAACAGAATCGTTGTCTGGTGAGGGCCCACTTCCTGTTTGACAGACAGCTGTCGTTGTGTTGTGCCCTCACGTGGCAGAAGGCACTCATGAGCTCTCTGGACCCTCTACTATCAGAACACTAATTCTATTCATGAGGGATCCACCCTCAGGACCCAAACACCTCCCAAAGGCCCCATCTCATAATACTATCACATACGGTATTAGGATTTCAACATATGAATTTTGCGGAAACACAAACTTTCAGTTTATAGCATTTCTTTTTAGCATTTTATATTTTTCAACAATCCTGTGAGGTAGGCAGGCCTAGTGTTATATATTCTATTTTGTGAGACACGGCTCCAAAATTATAATAGAATTCAGAAGGAAAGTCCTGGCTTGGTGAATAAGTGATCATTTCATTTATAAAAAAATAATAGAAATATATTCAATGCATAAAATGAGCTCAGTCTGTAATACATTATAAATAAATGCACTTCTTAGATTATTTACTCTATGGGAAGTCTGCACAATTTAACTCCACTCACATGGATCATTAAGGCATAACTGCACTCAAATAAGTAAATTGTAAATTATGGAATTCTGGCAAGAAATATACCAAGTAGTTTCACAGAAAATCATGACGCTCATGACTTTTGAATCAATTTGAGGAATTTTTATTTAGGAATAGTTGTTGTTGTTGTTGTTGTTTTTGTCCTACAATAAGAACATACTAGAATAGTTATAATAATAGCACTAATAATGGACCGTTAGGAGGTCTGTGGTGATCATTGATTAGACTTAAAACCTTCTCACTTTTGGCCAGGCGCGGTAGCTCACGCCTGTAATCCCAGCACTTTGGGAGGCTGAGGCGGGCGGATCACGAGGTCAGGTGATCTAGACCATCCTGGCTAACACGGTGAAACCCCATCTCCACTAAAAACACAAAAAATTAGCCGGGTATGGTGGCGGGCGCCTGTAGTCCCAGCTACTCAGGAGGCTGAGGCAGGAGAATGGCGTGAACCCAGGAGGTGGAGAAAGCTTTTTAACTTTCCTGTTCTCATGAACTCCATGAATGTTTATTCTGCAATAATTTGTATTTATCAAGTGATATCTTGCATTCTCATAGTAATTCATCGAAAATATGTAAAATTTTCAATTTTTAATATCTGACTACCATGGCATAACCTGGACTGAAGTTGATATAATTTGAATCAATAGCAAATACATTTAATATGTTAGCTAATAAAATATGGTTTAGTCTTATAAGTGATGAGAAGTTTAGTCTAAGTTTTATAATGGGTGATATTTTTGGACAAGCTTATATAAATACTAGGGAGATAGATTATTATGCAATGTTCAATGGATGTTTAAGTTTAGTAAATCATGTCTTAATTCCTAAAGAGACTTGTCATATAATAATAGTAGTTATTTTAGAAATATATATATTTGGTTATTTTTTAAGTTACACACACACACACACACAGTTACCCACTTACTCATTAACACTGTTACCCACTTAGTCATTAATCATTAGAATAAGAAAGACAATCCTTTTGTTTTTTAAACTCACCAAGTACATGTATCAGCACAGCAGCTAGTCTGGCAGCTATAAAAATACAATTATGCAAATTAGGTATGTGCTCCCTGAAGAGTCCTAATAGGATGATTGACCTATATATGGCTTAATTTGTTTTCATGCTTCCTCTTTATTGTCTTTCATTTGCACAAGAAATTAAAACCTGTTACATTCTATTGCTCCCCAATTACTTATCAAAGGTGCTTTTTGTCATTCCGTGTAAAAAATAATCAATAGCTTTTTCATGCTATTTTCTCTGATAATGCAACTATGGTGCCAGAAGATAGCACAATTTCCAATCATACATTTGAATAATCCCTTTTTAAATCAACATACCACTTATGAAATGACAGTGAGTTTTAAAGGTATATGGCTGAGAGATCACAGAATCACTGGGTTACATAGATAATTTGTTTGCTAGTGTTTTTGATCATATGTACATAATGTCTCCTATTTGGAAATCTGGTCATTTCTAAGTAGGAAAGACTATTTGGTTATAGCCACGTGGGCATTCTACTGGTTTAGCTTTTGGCACCACTAAAAATCTTTATAGTGATAAGGTTTGATTATCAGACCAAAACTTAGTGCAAAGGAAAGTAGCTTGGTTGCCTCTCAGTCCTAAAAACAGCTTTCTCAAAGCCTAACTTATGTGAAGGATTCACTTTTTCTTATTATGCTGCTTAGCCTGAACAAAAACATATTGCCAATACAGTGTGTTTCCAAAGTAAATTAAACAACTATGTTGTTTCCTAAAGAGGAAAATGCTTTCACTTTATGGAGATAGAAATACAGAATGTGAGTACTTTTAAATCCCTTTTCTCCTCAACTTACTAAAATTTTGGAAACTTTAACATTTATTGAGAGATGGGTCCAGTATTCCGGGATTGGACAGTCTCATGACAAGGTTTCTTACAAGGTCCCTTGCCCCTGTATCACTGTTAAAAGATAAACTGGGTTGGAAGTTGCTGTTCTTGGTCTACTGCTTTCTGCTTTTTTTACCCATTGACTTTCAACTTATGCATGAAACTCACTTAGAATGAAAGTGAGTGTTTTAAGCGGAGCAACATGGCCGAATAGGAGCAGCTCCAGTCTCCAACTCCCAGCGCGAGCGACACAGAAGACCGGTGATTTCTGCATTTTCAACTGAGGTACTGGGTTCATCTCACTGGGGAGTGCCGGACGATCGGTGCTGGTCAGCTGCTGCAGCCCGACCAGCGAGAGCTGAAGCAGGGCGAGGCATTGCCTCACCTGGGAAGCGCAAGGGGGAAGGGAGTCCCTTTTCCTAGCCAGGGAACTGAGACACACAACACCTGGAAAATCGGGTAACTCCCACCCCAATACTGCGCTTTAGGAAACAGGCACACCAGGAGATCATATCCCACACCTGGCCGGGAGGGTCCCACACCCACGGAGCCTCCCTGGTTGCTAGCGCAGCAGTCTGTGATCTACCGGCAAGGCAGCAGCGAGGCTGGGGGAGGGGCGCCCGCCATTGCTGAGGCTTAAGTAGATAAACAAAGCTGCTGGGAAGCTCGAACTGGGTGGAGCTCACAGCAGCTCAAGGAAACCTGCCTGTCTCTGTAGACTCCACCTCTGGGGACAGGGCACAGTAAACTAAGACACACAGACACCTCTGCACAGACGCAAACGACTCTGTCTGACAGCTTTGAAGAGAGCAGTGGATCTCCCAACACGGAGGTTGAGATCTGAGAAGGGACAGACTCCCTGCTCAAGCGGGTCCCTGACCCCTGAGTAGCCTAACTGGGAGACATCCCCCACTAGGGGCAGTCTGACACCCCACACCTCACAGGGAGGAGTACACCCCTGAGAGGAAGCTTCCAAAGCAAGAATCAGACAGGTACACTCGCTGTTCAGAAATATTCTATCTTCTGCAGCCTCTGCTGCTGATACCCAGGCAAACAGTGTCTGGAGTGGACCTCAAGCAATCTCCAACAGACCTACAGCTGAGGGTCCTGACTGTTAGAAGGAAAACTATCAAACAGGAAGGACACCTACACCAAAACCCCATCAGTACATCACCATCATCAAAGACCAGAGGCAGATAAAACCACAAAGATGGGGAAAAAGCAGGGCAGAAAAGCTGGAAATTCAAAAAATAAGAGCGCATCTCCCCCGGCAAAGGAGCGCAGCTCATCGCCAGCAACGGATCAAAGCTGGACGGAGAATGACTTTGACGAGATGAGAGAAGAAGGCTTCAGTCCATCAAATTTCTCAGAGCTAAAGGAGGAATTACGTACCCAGCGCAAAGAAACTAAAAATCTTGAAAAAAAAGTGGAAGAATTGATGGCTAGAGTAATTAATGCAGAGAAGGTCATAAACGAAATGAAAGAGATGAAAACCATGACACGAGAAATACGTGACAAATGCACAAGCTTCAGTAACCGACTCGATCAACTGGAAGAAAGAGTATCAGCGATTGAGGATCAAATGAATGAAATGAAGCGAGAAGAGAAACCAAAAGAAAAAAGAAGAAAAAGAAACGAACAAAGCCTGCAAGAAGTATGGGATTATGTAAAAAGACCAAATCTACGTCTGATTGGGGTGCCCGAAAGTGAGGGGGAAAATGGAACCAAGTTGGAAAAACACTCTTCAGGATATCATCCAGGAGAACTTCCCCAACCTAGTAGGGCAGGCCAACATTCAAATCCAGGAAATACAGAGAACGCCACAAAGATACTCCTCGAGAAGAGCAACTCCAAGACACATAATTGCCAGATTCACCAAAGTTGAAATGAAGGAAAAAATCTTAAGGGCAGCCAGAGAGAAAGGTCGGGTTACCCACAAAGGGAAGCCCATCAGACTAACAGCAGATCTCTCGGCAGAAACTCTCCAAGCCAGAAGAGAGTGGGGGCCAATATTCAACATTCTTAAAGAAAAGAATTTTAAACCCAGAATTTCATATCCAGCCAAACTAAGTTTCATAAGTGAAGGAGAAATAAAATCCTTTACAGATAAGCAAATGCTTAGAGATTTTGTCACCACTAGGCCTGCCTTACAAGAGACCCTGAAGGAAGCACTAAACTTGGAAAGGAACAACCGGTACCAGCCATTGCAAAAACATGCCAAAATGTAAAGACCATCGAGGCTAGGAAGAAACTGCATCAACTAATGAGCAAAATAACCAGTTAATATCATAATGGCAGGATCAAGTTCACACATAACAATCTTAACCTTAAATGTAAATGGACTAAATGCTCCAATTAAAAGACACAGACTGGCAAACTGGATAAAGAGTCAAGACCCATCAGTCTGCTGTATTCAGGAGACCCATCTCACACGCAGAGACATACATAGGCTCAAAATAAAGGGATGGAGGAAGATTTACCAAGCAAATGGAGAACAAAAAAAAGCAGGGGTTGCAATACTAGTCTCTGATAAAACAGACTTTAAACCATCAAAGATCAAAAGAGACAAAGAAGGCCATTACATAATGGTAAAGGGATCAATTCAACAGGAAGAGCTAACTATCCTAAATATATATGCACCCAATACAGGAGCACCCAGATTCATAAAGCAAGTCCTTAGAGACTTACAAAGAGACTTAGACTCCCATACAATAATAATGGGAGACTTCAACACTCCACTGTCAACATTAGACAGATCAACGAGACAGAAAGTTAACAAGGATATCCAGGAATTGAACTCATCTCTGCAGCAAGCAGACCTAATAGACATCTATAGAACTCTCCACCCCAAATCAACAGAATATACATTCTTCTCAGCACCACATCATACTTACTCCAAAATTGACCACGTAATTGGAAGTAAAGCACTCCTCAGCAAATGTACAAGAACAGAAATTATAACAAACTGTCTCTCAGACCACAGTGCAATCAAACTAGAACTCAGGACTAAGAAACTCACTCAAAACCGCTCAACTACATGGAAACTGAACAACCTGCTCCTGAATGACTACTGGGTACATAACGAAATGAAGGCAGAAATAAAGATGTTCTTTGAAACCAATGAGAACAAAGATACAACATACCAGAATCTCTGGGACACATTTAAAGCAGTGTGTAGAGGGAAATTTATAGCACTAAATGCCCACAAGAGAAAGCAGGAAAGATCTAAAATTGACACTCTAACATCGCAATTAAAAGAACTAGAGAAGCAAGAGCAAACACATTCGAAAGCTAGCAGAAGGCAAGAAATAACTAAGATCAGAGCAGAACTGAAGGAGATAGAGACACAAAAAACCCTCCAAAAAATCAATGAATCCAGGAGTTGGTTTTTTGAAAAGATCAACAAAATTGACAGACCACTAGCAAGACTAATAAAGAAGAAAAGAGAGAAGAATCAAATCGACGCAATTAAAAATGATAAAGGGGATATCACCACCGACCCCACAGAAATACAAACTACCATCAGAGAATACTATAAACACCTCTACGCAAATAAACTGGAAAATCTAGAAGAAATGGATAATTTCCTGGACACTTACACTCTTCCAAGACTAAACCAGGAAGAAGTTGAATCCCTGAATAGACCAATAGCAGGCTCTGAAATTGAGGCAACAATTAATAGCCTACCAACCAAAAAAAGTCCAGGACCAGATGGATTCACAGCTGAATTCTACCAGAGGTACAAGGAGGAGTTGGTACCATTCCTTCTGAAACTATTCCAATCAATAGAAAAAGAGGGAATCCTCCCTAACTCATTTTATGAGGCCAACATCATCCTGATACCAAAGCCTGGCAGAGACACAACAAAAAAAGAGAATTTTAGACCAATATCCCTGATGAACATCGATGCAAAAATCCTCAATAAAATACTGGCCAACCGGATTCAGCAACACATCAAAAAGCTTATCCACCATGATCAAGTGGGCTTCATCCCTGGGATGCAAGGCTGGTTCAACATTCGCAAATCAATAAACATAATCCAGCATATAAACAGAACCAAAGACAAGAACCACATGATTATCTCAATTGATGCAGAAAAGGCTTTTGACAAAATTCAACAGCCCTTCATGCTAAAAACGCTCAATAAATTCGGTATTGATGGAACGTACCTCAAAATAATAAGAGCTATTTATGACAAACCCACAGCCAATATCATACTGAATGGGCAAAAACTGGAAAAATTCCCTTTGAAAACTGGCACAAGACAGGGATGCCCTCTCTCACCACTCCTATTCAACATAGTGTTGGAAGTTCTGGCTAGGGCAATCAGGCAAGAGAAAGAAATCAAGGTATTCAGTTAGGAAAAGAAGAAGTCAAATTGTCCCTGTTTGCAGATGACATGATTGTATATTTAGAAAACCCCATTGTCTCAGCCCAAAATCTCCTTCACCTGATAAGCAACTTCAGCAAAGTCTCAGGATACAAAATTAATGTGCAAAAATCACAAGCATTCTTATACACCAGTAACAGACAAACAGAGAGCCAAATCAGGAATGAACTTCCATTCACAATTGCTTCCAAGAGAATAAAATACCTAGGAATCCAACTTACAAGGGATGTAAAGGACCTCTTCAAGGAGAACTACAAACCACTGCTCAGTGAAATCAAAGAGGACACAAACAAATGGAAGAACATACCATGCTCATGGATAGGAAGAATCAATATCGTGAAAATGGCCATACTGCCCAAGGTTATTTATAGATTCAATGCCATCCCCATCAAGCTACCAATGAGTTTCTTCACAGAATTGGAAAAAACTGCTTTAAAGTTCATATGGAACCAAAAAAGAGCCCGCATCTCCAAGACAATCCTAAGTCAAAAGAACAAAGCTGGAGGCATCACGCTACCTGACTTCAAACTATACTACAAGGCTACAGTAACCAAAACAGCATGGTACTGGTACCAAAACAGAGATATAGACCAATGGAACAGAATAGAGTCCTCAGAAATAATACCACACATCTACAGCCATTTGATCTTTGACAAACCTGAGAGAAACAAGAAATGGGGAAAGGATTCCCTATTTAATAAATGGTGCTGGGAAAATTGGCTAGCCATAAGTAGAAAGCTGAAACTGGATCCTTTCCTTACTCCTTATACGAAAATTAATTCAAGATGGATTAGAGACTTAAATGTTAGACCTAATACCATAAAAATCCTAGAGGAAAACCTAGGTAGTACCATTCAGGACATAGGCATGGGCAAAGATTTCATGTCTAAAACACCAAAAGCAACGGCAGCAAAAGCCAAAATTGACAAATGGGATCTCATTAAACTAAAGAGCTTCTGCACAGCAAAAGACACTACCATCAGAGTGAACAGGCAACCTACAGAATGGGAAAAAATTTTTGCAATCTACTCATCTGACAAAGGGCTAATATCCAGAACCTACAAAGAACTCAAACAAATTTACAAGAAAAAAACAAACAACCCCATCAAAAAGTGGGCAAAGGACATGAACAGACATTTCTCAAAAGAAGACATTCATACAGCCAACAGACACATGAAAAAATGCTCATCATCACTGGCCATCAGAGAAATGCAAATCAAAACCACAATGAGATACCATCTCACACCAGTTAGAATGGCAATCATTAAAAAGTTAGGAAACAACAGGTGCTGGAGAGGATGTGGAGAAATAGGAACACTTTTACACTGTTGGTGGGATTGTAAACTAGTTCAACCATTATGGAAAACAGTATGGCGATTCCTCAAGGATCTAGAACTAGATGTACCATATGACCCAGCCATCCCATTACTGGGTATATACCCAAAGGATTATAAATTATGCTACTATAAAGACACATGCACACGTATGTTTATTGCAGCACTATTCACAATAGCAAAGACTTGGAATCAACCCAAATGTCCATCAGTGACAGATTGGATTAAGAAAATGTGGCACATATACACCATGGAATACTATGCAGCCATAAAAAAGGATGAGTTTGAGTCCTTTGTAGGGACTTGGATGCAGCTGGAATCCATCATTCTTAGCAAACTATCACAAGAACAGAAAACCAAACACCGCATGTTCTCACTCATAGGTGGGAACTGAACAATGAGATCACTCGGACTCAGGAAGGGGAACATCACACACCGGGGCCTATCATGGGGAGGGGGGAGGGGGGAGGGATTGCATTGGGAGTTATACCTGATGTAAATGACGAGTTGATGGGTGCAGCACAGCAACATGGCACAAGTATACATATGTAACAAACCTGCACGTTATGCACATGTACCCTACAACTTAAAGTATAATAATAATAAATAAATTAAAAAAAAAAAAAAAAAAAAAAAAGAAAGTGAGTGTTTTTCAGACAATGTATAGTAGGATCTTGTTTTTGTATCCATTCATCCAATTCATTTATTTTATTGGAGAATTTAATTCTTATGCATTAGAAGTAATTACTGGCCATGTGCTGTAATCCCAGCACTTTCTTTGGGAGGCTGAGGTGGGTGGATCACCTGAGATTAGGAGTTCGAGACTAGCCTGGCCAACATGGTGAAACCCCATCTCTACTAAAAATACAAAAAAAAAAAGCTGGGTGTGGTGGCAGGAGCCTGTAATTCCAGCTACTCAGAAGGCTGAGGCAGGAGAATCACTTGAACCTGGGAGACAGAGGTTGCAGTGAGCCGAGATCGCACCACTGCACTCAAGTCTGGGGCAACGGAGTGAGACTCAATCTCAAAAAATAAAATAAAATGAGATAAGATAAATAAAATAAGTAATTACAGGTAAGCACTGACTTTTGCCATTTTCTTTTCTGTTTTCTGTGCATTTTCTGATGTTTTTTCCTCATTTTCTCCATTACTGCCCTTCTTTGTGTTTAGTTGCTTTTTAGTAATGCAAGAATGTGACTCTCTTTTCCTCTTCTTTTGTGTATATTCTATAGATATTTTCTTTGCACTTACCATGGGGATTACATATAACATACTTGTTTATGTTATTTCTATGTATATTTATGACATTCGATGGTAAATTGATACCAAATTAACTTCAATCTCAATCAAAAAGTCTATTTCTTTTGCAGCTCTGACCCGCCTTAATATGATTAGCTCACTTAATATGATTAGCTCACTTAATATTATTAGCTCACTTAATATTATTAGCTCACTTAATATTATTAGCTCGCAAATTAATTCTTCACATTTTGTGTTCCTATTAACATAGATTTATACTTATATTTATGTATTTTGTTTTTTAAATCCTGTAAACAATTCAAAAATGGTGTTACAAACCAAAATTATCATGGTATTGTATTTCAACTGTTTTTATTTATTTACTTTTACTGGAAACTTCATGTTATATATAGGATACATGTGAATTTTTTTTCATGCATAGAATGTGTGATAATTAAGTCAGAGTATTTGGGGTAATCATCACCTTGGTTATTTATCATTTCTATCTGTTGGTATTATTTCAAGTCCTCTCTAATAGCTACTTTAAAATATACAATATATCGTTGCTAACTATAGTCACCCTACTCCGCTATTGAATATTGGAACTTATTTATTTTTACTGTATATCTGTACCCACTAACCAGCCTCTCTTTATCCCCTCCTCATCCCCACACACCCTTTTCACCCTCTGGAATCTGTTATTTTATTTTTTATCTCCATGACATCACCTTTTTAAACTCCCATATATAAGTGAGAACATGTGGTATTTATCTTTCTGTGCCTGGCATATTACCTTAACATCATTACCTTCAGTTCCATCTATATTGGTGCAAATAATATGCTTTTATTTTTTTCTATAGCCAAATACTATTTCATTGTGTATATATACCACGTTTTCTTTATTCATTTATCTGTTAATATACACTTTGTTTGATACCCTATATTGGATACTGTGAATACTGCTACAATAAACATGTCAATGCAAGTATCCCTTTGATACAGATTTATTTTCCTTCATATAAACATCCAATACTGGGGTTGCTGAATTGTGTGTTCACTCTGGTTTTTTGTTGTTGTTGTTTTTTATTTTGTTTATTTACTTATGTTTTGAGAGAGAGTCTAACTCTGTCATCCATGCTGAAGTGCAATGGCAGGATCTTGGCTTACTGAAACCTCTGCTTCCTGGGTTCAAGTGATTCCCATGCCTCAGCCTCCCAAGTAGCTGGGATAACAGGCATCCACCACCACACTTGGCTAATTTTTGTATTTTTAGTAGAGACTGTGTTTCACCATGTTGTCCAGTATGGTCTCACTCTCCTGACCTCAGGTGATCCACCTTCCTTGGCCTCCCAAATTGCTGCGACAACAGGCTTGAGCCACCATGCCCAGTCTCTATTTTTAATTAGTGAGAAATCTTCAAATTTTGTTCTATAGTGTTTGTACTAATGTAAATTCCCTGCAAAGTATAAAAGTTCCCCTTTCTTTGCATTATTGCCAGCGTCTGTCTTTTTTTTTTTTTTGGTCTTTTTAACAATATACATTCTGAATATTTCTTAATGTGAGATAATATCAGGTTTTGATTAGCATTTCCCTGATGCTTAGTAATATTAAGCATTTTTTCATATAACAGTTGGCCCTTTTGTAAGCCTTATTTTGAAAAATATCTATTAATGCCCTTTGCCTTCTTTTCAATAGGATTATTATTACTATTATTTAACCATTGCATTGTTTGAGTTTCTGGTATATTCTGGATATTAGTCTCTTTTTGAACAAATCATTTTTGAATATTTTCTCCCATTCAAGAGGTTATTTATTTATTTTGTCGATGGTTTTCTTTACTGTGCAAAAGCTTTTTAGCTTAGTATCATCCCATTTGCCTATTTTTGTTTCTATTGCCTATGTTTTTGAGGTGTTAGCCATAAAATCTTTGCCTAGACCAATTCCCTAACGTGTTTTCTATTTTTCTTGTAGTAATTCTACATTGTTCGGTCTTAAATTGAAGTCTTAATTCATCTTGTGTTGAGTTTTCAATATGGAGGGAGATAGAAATCCAGTTTTATTTTTCTGCATATAGGTATCTAATTTTGCAAGTACCATTTATTGAAGGGCATGTCTTTTTCCCAATGCATGTCCTTGGTGCCTTTCTTGAAAATCATTTGGCCATAAATACATGGATATATTTCTGCGTCCTGTGTCTATTGTTATGCCAATACCACGTTGTTTTGGAAACTCAAGACTTGTCATACATTTTAAAATCAGGCAGTGTGATGCCTCTAGCTTTGTTCTTTTTTACTCAAGTTTGCTTTGAATATTTGGGCCTCTTTTGGGTTTCATAAGAATTTTATAATTGCTTTTTCTTATTTTGGAAAAATAATCGTATTTTGGGGGGGTATCACTTAATCTACAAATTGCTTTGAGCACTATGGTCATTTTAACAATATTAATTTGCTGATCCATGAGTATGGGATGTCTTACCATTTGTTATTGTCCTCTTCAATTACTTTCATCGATGTTTTACAGTTTTCTTTGAAGAGATATTTCACACCCTTGGTTAAATTTATCCCAATGCTTTTTTTGTAGCTATTGTAAATAGAATTGCGTTCTTGATTTCTTTCTTACCTAGTTCATTATTGGTATACAGAAACATTACTGATTTTTGTATGTTGATTTTGCATCCTGCAACTTTACTAAATTTATCTATCAAATCTAGAAGTCTTTTAATGGAGGCTTTAGTTTTTTCTAGATGTAAGATTGTATAATCAGCAAAGAAGTTCTATTTGACTTCCTCTTTTCTAACTTGGATTTTTTTTATTTATTTTCCTTGTCTGCTTGCTGGAAATAGAACTTCAACTACTAGGTTGAACAGGAGTGTTGAAAGCAAGCATCATCGTCTTGTTCCAGATCTTTAAAAAAGGCTTTTAACTTTTCCTCATTCAGTACGTTAGCTATGGGATATTCACATATGAATTTTACTATATTAACTTATATTTATTATATACATTTATTCTATTCCTAGTTTTTTCAGGGGTTTTACTATGAAGGAATGTTGAATTTTATAAAATCGTTTTTTTCTTCATGTTTAAATGATCATATGTTTTTTGTTAATTCTTTTGATGTAACGTTTATTGATTTGTGTATGTTGAATCTTCATTGTATCAGTGGTATAAATCTCACTGGGTCATAGTCTCTTATCTTTTTGATGTGCTACTGGATTTAGTTTGATAGTATTTTGTTGGGGATTTTCATGTTTTTGTTAATCAAAGATATTGGCCTATAGTTTTCATTTTTTGTTGTGTTCTTATCTGTTTTTGGTATCAAAGTAATGCTGGCCTTATAGAATAATTTAGGGAGAGCTTCCACCTCTTCAATTTTTTTGGTGTACATTCAGGAGAATTGGGATGAGTTCTATATACATTTTATGGAATTCAGCCATGAATTCATACAGTCCTGGGCTTTTCTTTGTTGAGATTATTTTTATTATTAATTCAGTCTTGCTACTCATTGTCTGTTCATGTTTTCTATTTCCCCTGATTTAATTTTGGTATATTGTATGTTTCTCGGAATTTACCAATTTCCTCTAGATTTTTCAGTATGTCAGCATATTTCTTCATAATATTCTCTGATATCTTTTGTATTGCAGTCTTATCAGTTGTAATGTCTCTTCTTTCACTTTTGATGTATTGATTTTTGGCTTCTGTCTTTTCTTGGTAAGTTTAGTTAGTGTTTTACCAACTTTATGTTTTCATATAACTAATTTGTTATTTTAGTGATTTTTGTATCTGTTTAGTTTATATTTTAATTCTGCTCTTAATTTCATTATTTTTTTTCTTCTACTAATTTTGGATTTGGTTTGCTTTTTTTTTTCTTTAGTTCCTTGAGGTGCATCATTAGGTTGTTTATTTGAACTTTTTCTGCTTTTTTGATGTAGTCATTTGTGGCTACAAACTTTACTTTTAGCACTGTTTTTGGTGTATTCAGCAGTTTTTATTATGTTGTGTTTCCATCTTCATTTGTTTCAAGAATGATTTTTATTTTTATTTTAATTTATTCATTGAACCAATGATTGCACAGAAGCATGTTGTTTAATTTCAGTGTATTTCTATATTTTCTAAAGTGTCTCTTTGTATTGCTTTTGAGTTTTATTTTATTGTAATCTGAGAAGATACATGATATGATTTTAATTTTTAAAAATTTGTTGAGACTTACTTTGTTACCTAACATATAGTCTATCCAGGAGAATGTTGCATGTGCTGGTGAAAAAAATGTATATTCTCTAGTCATTGAATAAAATGTTTTGTAAATGTTCGTTAGGTCTATTTGGTCCAAAGTCCAGTTTAAGTCTAATGTCTCTGTATATATTTATTCTGTCTAGATCATCTGTCTAATACTGAGAGCAGGATGTTAAAATATCCTTCTAGTTTTGTTTTGAAGTCTACCTTTCTCTTTAGATCTAGTAATATTGGCTTTACTTATATGGGTGCTCCAGTGTTGGTAGCATATGTATTTAGAATTGGTATAATCTCTTGCTAGATTAACCACTTTATTATTATATAATGATTTTCTTCAATTTTTTTTTCTATTTTGACTTAAAGTCTGTTTTATCTGATATAAATGTAGGTACTCCTGCTTGCTCTTGGTTTTTATTTGTGTGGAATATGCTTCCATTCCTTTATTTTGTGTCTATATTTATCTTTATAGGTAAGGTATGTTTCTTGTAGTCAGCATATACTTAGAAAATCTTTTTTTTTAAATGTGTTTCACGAGACTATATCTTTTAAGATGAGAATTTGTTCCATTTGCTTTTAAGGTTATTATTGATATTCAAGGCTTTGTTTTTATCATGTTATTAATTGTTTTCTAGTTGTTTTTGTATTCTTTGTTTCTTAATTTTTCTCTGATTATTTTTTATTGTGGTTTGGTGGTTTAATGTACTGGTTCCATTTGAGTCTTTTCTCCTCATTTGCCTGTTTGATTTACCAGTGAATTGTACACATTGAGTGTGTTCTTACGACGGTAATTGTCCTTTCACTTCCAAGTTCAGGTCTCCCTTGAGAATTTCTTGTAGAGACAGTCTAATGATGATGAATTCTCACAGAATTTGCTTATCCTGGAAAGACTTTATTTTTCCTTCATTTATGAAGGATAATTTTGCTGGATATAGTATCCTTAAGTGGCAATTTTTCTCTTTGAGCACTTGGAATGTGTTATCCCATTCTTTCCTTACTGGTTAGGTTTCAGCTGTTAGTCTAATGGGAGCTCCTTTATAGGTAAATGGATGCTTTGCTTTTGCTGGTTTTAGAATCCTCTCATTATCTTTGACTTTAGGCAGTTTGGCTATAATATGCCATGGAGATCATTTTTGCATTATATTAGTTTGGGTATCTTTGTGTATCCTGTATCTGAATGTATAAATCTTTTGCTAGACTTGAGAACTTTTCATCTATTATGTTGTTAAATAGGTCTTCTAAGCCTTTTATTTTTTCACCCTAGAGAACATCAATAATTTGAATATTCAGTTACTTTATGTTGTCCCAAATGTCATGAAGTCTTTGCTCATTTCTTTAAAAATTTTTAAAATTTATTTTTTTATCTTACTACATAATTTCAAAATTTTTTCTCAAGTTCTGAGATTCTTTCTTCTGTTTGATATATTCAATTGTTGACTATTTCAAAGGTATTCTATTTTTCATTCAATTTTCAGTTGCAGAATTTCAATTTTTTAAATGATCTCTCTCTTTGGTAAATTTCTCATTCATATAGTCAATTGTTTTTCTGTTTTCTTTGTATTATTTCTCAGAATTCTTTTGTATTTTGTTGAGCTTTAAAATCAATATTTTGAATTCTTTGTGAAAGATTTTGTGAATTTATTTTTTATTGATATTTTGCTGGGGAATTATTGTGGTCCTTGGGAGGTGTCATATTTCCTTGCTTTTTAAATGTTTTCTGTGTTCTTATACTGACCTCTCTGTATGTGTGCAACAGTGATCCTTTCAATTTTTTTAATTTGCTTTCTTAAAGGAGAACTTTCTCCTGAAGATGTTTGTATAGTGTTGGTTAGGTAGGGCACTTTGCCTTTTATTTTGGATGTATACAGCAGCGTGGTCTCTGCATCTTTTTTTGCGGGGGGTGTAAACAGCATCAGTTGTATCTGTAGTTTTCTTGGGAGCTTAGTGTGTGTTAGTAGTGGAGGCTGTGAAGAGGTTTTACTGGGGATTGGGAAGCCAGGTGGGCCAGTCTATGGAGTGCAGTTGTGGCAGTGGTAGGATGAGTATGACTGTCCTTAAGCCCCAGAGCAAAGTATTCTGGCTCTGGTATTAGTGAGTCCAGGCCTATTCCTGGGCTTCTGGCAGTGGTATCAGTAGGCCAAGCCTGTGGACAAGTTCTCAGATCTCTGGGCAGAAGGCATGATGTCAGCAATGGAAGTGAAAGTGTTGGGGCAACCCAGTGTAACCCACATGGTTCAAGATGGTGTTCATTGAGGTGATGGGTTGGGTGAGCCAGGACCTTAAATCACAGGTGGCATGTGAATTTGGGAGCCAGCTGTGTTGGTATTGTCATGTTTGTTTGGCCCAATCTCAGACCCTGAGAGGAGTACTTAGATACCAAGTGTAGTGGACTGGATTGAGCAATCCTCAGGTCCCTGAATGGCATGCTTGCATTCTGCGGGTATTAGATCAGTTGATGGACTTGTCCTCAGACCCCTTGGTAGAGTTCTCAGGTGTTGGCTGTAATATGTAGTGGTGGGGTGGTCCCCAGTCCACAGGTGAAATGCTCAGGTGGGGGCAGTGACAGCTGTGCTGCAGGCCTGCCATCAGGGAGGATGGAGTCACTCTCAGTGAGAGCAGCATAAACAGGAAGTTTTGAGGCACATGGTTTGCTCATGCTTTGGTCCCAGAGAAGCCCTCAGCAAAATCTGTAGGTGGTATTTGACTTTGGGGTCCATGATAATGTCCAATCTTCTCCTTTTCTCCTTTACCCAATGGCAAGAAGGGCGGTGTCAGCCCTAGGGAAAGATGTAGTCATTGGAGGGCTGGCCTCTCAGAATCTCTTTAGCCTATTCTTATAGGGACAGCTTAATAATAATAAACTCGCTTAGCTTTTGTATATCTGGGAATGTATTCATTTCTCCTTTGCATGTGAATCACAGTTTAAGTAGATATAGAATTCTTAGTTGACATTTTATTTTTCTTTCAGTACTTTAAATATATCATTCTATTACTTTCTTGCCTGAATGATTTTAGGTGAAAAATCTACTAATAACCTTACTGTGTATTTCTATTATGTGATCAATCACTTTTTTCTTGCTGCTTTCAAAATAATCTGTCTTCTGACAGTTTGATTATAATGTATCTTAGTGTGGGTTTCTGTGTTTATCCTATTTTCAGTTTATTGATACTCTTGGATTCTTAGATTGGTGTCTTTCTTGAAATTTGGGAAATATTTAGCCATTATACATACAAATAAAATATTTGCCCTGTTATCTTCCTCTTCTCCTTCTGGGAATTTCATAATGCATATTTGTATCTTCTTGATGGTGTCATGTAAATCTTTTGGACTCTGTTACCTTCCTCTTCTGTTTTAGACTCAATAATTTTATATAATTAGTCTTTAACTTTTCTGATTCTTTCTTCTGCCTATTTGAGTCTGCTGTTTAACTGCTGTAGTAAATTTTAAAATTCATTCATTCTGGTTTTCAGCTTTAAAATTTCTCCTTTTTTTTTTTTCTTTTTTAATTTTAATTTTTGGAGATAGTCTTGCTTTGTCAACCAGGCTGGAGTGCAGTAGCACAATCATAGCTTACTGCAGACTTGAACTTCTTAGCACAAGTAATCCTCCTACCTCAGCCTCCCATGCAGCTAGAACTATAGTCATACACCAGCATGCCCAGCTATTTATTTTAGAATTTTTTTCTAGAGACAGTGTCTTGCTATGTTGCCCATGCTAGTCTCAAACGCCTGGTCTCAAGTAATCCTCCCATTTCATCCTCCTGCTTCTTTTTTTTCATAATTTATATCTCTGTATTGATGTTGTAATTTTGTTTATACATATATATATATATATTTCTGATTTTCTTTAGTTCTTTGTGTTTTTATTTGGCTCTTTAAACATATTTAAGATAATTGTTTTCAAGTCATTGTCTAGTGTGTCCCATGCCTGTGTTTATTCAGGGACAGTTTTGAAAATTTATTTTACTTTTCTTGGGTATATTTTTCTCTTTCTTTGTATGCCTGCAATTTCCTTTGAAAAGCTGAATATATTAAAAAAACCACCAATTCTCACACTTTTTACAGAGTGATAGAGAAGGCCTTTACTAATTAGTCGGGTCCTGAGTCTTGTGATGAGTCTGGGGCAAAGGCTTAAGGTCTTCGCAGGCCTTTTCTGGGCATCAATTTCCCCTGGGATTGTATGTGTGCTTTTTTTTTTCCCGCCAATTTCTTCTGTGTACAAGTCTGCTTTAAAATGTTTTAATTTCCCAAAGAGCTTAATTACATCTTCTTCTTAAGACCTTAGATGTTCTATTTCATTCCTCTGCTTATAATCTTGTCCCCAGAGGTCAATGGGTCTTCTGTCTTCATGTGGTTCTCATGTTCTGGAGCACCTGCCAGTGCCTTTCATTGGTTCTATAAGACTGAAATCCAAAGAATACTAACATTTTCCATCTGAGCTCTGAATCAGTTGAGATAGAAACAAACCTTCCATGTAGCCCACAGAAAGGTTAGAATGTTGTAAACAGGTTTCACTTTGCTACTTCCATTCCATGAAAGAAAACTGGGAAATGGGCTGCTTTCTTCTGACTACCATGCCAGGGACGGTGTGGGGAAAGGGAGTGTAAAAGTGCCACAAAAACCATTTTGAATGTGGTTTCTTCTTATTTGTGCTTTGTTTCATTGCTCTAGATGTTTTAGTAGTTTTCAGAGCTCCTATCAAGTTGTTTCAATGTCTATAGGTTTTTAAAAATATTTATGTGGGGGAATGAGCGCCTGTGGCTTCCAGGTCTGCCATCTTACATATATCAAAATATCCATTTTCAGATTTTTCACTCAAGTGATATCTTGCATAACAGTCAGTAAAGCATAACAATAGCACTTTAGGTTGTTCTTAATAGCTTGATACAAAAGCATTGCTCATAAAGCCAATTATAAAACAAGGGAGTTAAAGTCAATCTTTTCTTTTTCTTTTTTTTTTTTTTTCTTTTTGAGACGGAGTCTCGCTCTGTCGCCAGGCTGGAGTGCAGTGGCCAGATCTCAGCTCACTGCAAGCTCCGCCTCCCGGGTTCACGCCATTCTCCTGCCTCAGCCTCCCAAGTAGCTGGGACTACAGGCGCCTGCCACCTCGCCCGGCTAGTTTTTTGTATTTTTTTAGTAGAGACGGGGTTTCACCGGGTTAGCCAGGATGATCTCGATCTCCTGACCTCGTGACCCGCCCGTCTCGGCCTCCCAAAGTGCTGGGATTACATGCTTGAGCCACTGAGCCTGGCCCATTAAAGCCAATCTTTAACATGTTGGCAATTTTTAAGTTCTGAACACAGAAGTTAAAGACCTGTGGTGCTCTGATTGTTAGTATATGCTCAGATTTTCAGGTCTTTACACTTGGTAATTATTTTTTTATTTCTGTCAAAAATTCAACACAGCTGAATGACTTAGAACATTTTCCTTTTATGGCATGGTTGCTTTATTTTGGGGCATGGGGGGCAACGTAAAGTTCATGGTCCTTGGATTGTATCTCTTCTCTTGTTTTAATGGCTCCTTTTATACATATATATACTTTCCATCCTGTTAGCTTCTCCCAAGTTAAATAATGTCTTAATTTCTGCAGCTTTTGAGGGGCTATATGTTGCTATTCTCGTTATTTTCTTTATCTAATAATAACTTCTTCTTATCTTACCACTATAGTAAAAACTGCTCTCAGCAACTACCACTTTATTGTATCCTATCTTATATAGATTTTGTATCCAAGTCTCAACTTGCTCGATATACTGTAGGTTATGATATCTTTTTAAAATCTTTTCTAATATTCAGCACACTACTATGACTATTGTAGTGAACAATTGTTTATTGCAATCATATTATTAGTGAGGTATTCTGCTATGCACATTTTTAATATATTATTTAGACACTTTTCTCTTCGTAATGCAGACAGAAAACTCAAGCCAGGAGAGGCTAAGTGACTTGACAAATGGCACTTCCTGACTAAGTGTAGCTGACTACAAAGCTGGTTTTGTTAATAAAGTTTCTAAGCTAGGTCTCGGATAAGTACTCAAACATTTATTCTATGTCATCTTATTTAACTAATAAAAAAAGAAAAAACAGCAACCAAACACACAAACACATACACACACACACATACACAAACACATGCCGAGTTAAAATTTCTTCAAATAAAAAAGCACCATATTAACGTGTGAAAGTCTAACTTATGAACAGTTGTATCTTCAAGTTGGTTTTAATTGCGAAATTGAGATAGAGAAGGTAGAACATTGCTTAGCAAGGCCATCTGCTTCTGTCATTTGCACAGGCTTTTCTCTTTCTTCATATATCAGAGACCATGTGTGTGTGGGCATGTGATACTCCCTGAATACAAAAGTTTCATAAGGAGCTTTTAATGGAAAAAAAGTTAACATTTTCCTAACATAAAATATAACTGATGCTTCCTTAGTCCAGGCTTATGGGATCTAGGTTAATCTCCCAATCTCCTGCAATGCATGCAAATCCTATTATTTTACAGACTTACAAATTTATGAATAGGATTTATAAAGACAATTGATTATTATCGAAGATCTCATTATATTAGGAAACATACATGAACAATTCTTATTATACTATCAACTACAGGAAATATACCTGACAGTGGAACATGTGTACTATGGGAATGCAATCTGCAAAATCTATGCTGTAGGATATTACAGAAAAAAATAATCCAGTATCTTCAGTTACAAGGAGAAAAAAGAAAAGCAAATAGAAGCCTAACGATTGAGACTTAAAGGAAATATGAAAATAGGTAAAACTAAATTGTACTGTTTAGGGATAAACACTTATGGGATAAGACTGTAGTCTTAGACTATAGACTTCGTAGTCTTATAAAGAAAAGCAAGAAAGTAATAAATGCAGGTTGAGGGCCTCTAGTCCAAAACTCTGAAATCCAAAATGCTCCAAACTCCTAAACTTTTTGAGGGCAACATAATACCACAAGTGGAGAATTTCATACCTGACCTCATGTGACAGGTTACAGCCAAAGCAAGTCAAAACTTTGTTTCATGGACAAAATTATTACAGTCAGCTGCAAGTATTTGGCTTTATTTCTGGGTTCTCTACTTTGTTCCATTGGTTTACATGCCTATTTTTATACCAGTACAATGCTGTTTTGTTAACTATAGCCTTGTAGTATAGTCTGAAGTCCAGTAATGTGATGCCTTCAGATTTTTATTAGTCTTGCTTTGGCTATTCAGGCTCTTTTTTGGTTCTATATGAATTTTAGGATTGATTTTTCTAGTTCTGTGGAGAATGATAATGATATTTTGATGGGAATTGCATTGAAACTCCAGCCTGCTTTGGGCAGGCAGTATGGTCATTTTCACAATATTGAGTCTACCCATCCATGAGCATGGCATATGTTTCAATTTTTTTCTGTGTCATCTATGATTTATTTCAGCAGTGTTTTGTAGTTTTCCTTGTAGAGATCTTTTACCTCCTTGATTAGGTATCTTTCTAATTATATATATATTTTTATTTTTTTTTACAACTGTTGTAAAGGTGACTGAGTTCCTGATTTGATTCTCAGCTTGGTTGTTGGTGTATAGCAGTGCTACTGATTTGTGTACATTGATTTTGTATCCTGAGACTTTAGTGAATTTGTTTATCAGATTTAGCAGCTTTTTTGATAAGTCTTTAGGGTTTTCTAGGTATATAATCATGTCATCAGTGAACAGAAACATTTGACTTCCTGTTTGCTGATTTAGATGCCCCTTATTTCTTTCTCTTTGTCTGATTGCTCTGGTTAGGACTTCCAGTACTATGTTGAATAGAAGAGGTGAAAGCAGGCATCATTGTCTTTTTCCAGTTCTTTGGGGGAATGCTTTTAACTTTTCCCCATTTAGTATAATTGGCTATTGCTTTGTCATAGATGGCTTTTATTACCTTGAAGTATGTCCCTTCTATGGGAATTTTACTTAGGGTTTTAATGATAAAGGATGCTGGACTTTGTCAAAGGATTTTTCTGCATCTATTGAGATGATAATATAATTTTTGTTTTTAATTCTGTTTGTGTGATATATCACATTTATTAACTTGTGTACATTAAAGCATCCCAGGTATGAAACCCACTTGATCATGGTGTATTATCTTTTTGATATGCTATTGGATTTGGTTAGCTATTATTAAGTTGAGGATTTTTGCATCTATGTTCATCAGGGCTGTTTGGTCTCTAGGTTTCTTCTTTGGTTATGTCTTTTGCTGGTTTTGATATTAGGCTGATACTAGCTTCATAGAATGATTTAGAGAGGATTTCCTCTTTCTCTATATTTTGAAATATTTTCAGTAAGATCAGTACAATTATTTGAATGCTTGATAGAATTCAGCTATAAATCCATCTGGTCCTGGACTTTTTTTGTTTACAATTTTAAAATTATGGTTTCAATCTCATTACTTGTTATTGGTCTGTTCAGAGTTACCATTTCCTCTTGATTTAATCCAGAAGAGTTGTATATTTCCAGGGATTTATACACCATCTCTATATTTCTAGTTTGTGCATGTAAAGGTGTTCATAGTAGCCTTGAATAATCTTTTGTATTTCTGTGATATCAGTTGTAATATCTCCCATTTCATTTCTAATTCAGCTTAGTTGGATAGTTTTTCCTCTTTTCTTGGTTAATCTCACCAATGGTCATTCAATTTTGTTCATCTTTACCAAGAACTAGCTTTTTGTTTCATTCATCTTTTGTATTTGTTTGTTTCAATTTCATTTAGTTCTGCTCTGATCTTTGTTATTTCTTTTCTTCTGCTGAGTTTGGGTTTGGTTTGTTCTTGTTTCTCTGGATCTTTGAGGTGTGGCCTTGTATCATCTATTTGTGCTTTTACAGACTTTTTGATATAGGCATTCAAGGCTATGAACATTCTTCTTAAGCCCTGCTTTTGCTGCATCCCAGAGTTTTTGATAAGTTGTGTCAATGTTATCATTCAGTTGAATTTTTTTAATTTTTATTTTAATTTTATTGTTGACTCAAAGAGCATTCAAGAGCAGATTATTTAATTTTCATGTATTTGTACAGTTTTAAGTGTTCTTTTTGGAGTTAATTTTCAGTTTTATTCCACTGTGGTCTGAGAGAATACTTAATATAATTTTGATTTTCTTAAATTTATTGACACTTGATTTGTGGCCTATCATATGTTCTATCTTGGAGAATGCTCCATGTGCTGATGAAAATAATGTGTATTCTGCTGTTATTGTGTAGGAATGTTCTGTAAATATCTGTTAAGTCCATTTGTTCTTGTGTGTCGTTTAAGTCTATTGTTTTATATTGACTTTAGGTCTTGAATAACTGTCTAGTGCTTACAGTGGAATATTGAAGTCACCCACTATTATTGTGTTATCATCTATATCATTTCATAGGTCTAGTAGTAATTGCTTTATAAATTTGGGAGTACCAGTGTTAGGTGCGTGTGTATTTAGGACTGTGATATTTTCTTGTTTGATTAATCCTTTTATCATTAAATAATGTCCCTCTTTGTCTTTTTTTACAGTTGTTGCTTTAACATCGGTTTTGCCTGATATAATAATAGTTACTCTTGCTTGCTTTTGGTTTCCATTTTCCTGACATATCTTTTTTCATTCCTTTACAATAACCGACATGCCAGAACACCGAACAGACCCGGCCCACCCGACCTACTCAACCAAAACCACCACAAACCCCCACCTCCAACACCACCCCCCAACCCACCAGGGGGCCCCCATAAAATCCGTGCCGACCACCCACGCCAACGCACCCCCTCGACACGCACACAACCACACTCCCAAACCCTACACCACCCCACCCACGCGCTAACCAACAACGAACCCTCCGCTCCCACGCACCCGAGTCCATCACCCACACACACCACCACCCATACGATACGAAACGAACTAGTCAAGCCCCCTAAGCAAACACCCCCAGATACACCAGGACCACCCACCCCCTCTCTCCCCCAACCCTCCCACACAGACCACACTTCTCCCCCCACCAACGCCACACCTTCCTCCACTGCCACCACCCCCACCCAGACCACACCCGCACACGAACCCACCCCCCTCCCCCCTACCCCCCTAGTTCACCCAACCACACACACACCACACAACTCCACTCCACACCCTCCCCAACACCCCCCCCACGCTACGACTCCCAAAACCCAAGATCCCCACACCACCCACCCTCAACACCCACAAACCCCAATACCAACCCCTGCACACTCAACAAAGAAAGAACCACCCCCCGCAAGCGAGTGAACAAACCTAACCAATTCAAAAAGCACACCCAAAACAACCAACCCCACAACGACACCCCAACTCTCCACCCACACACTCAACCCACCGCACACACCCCAGACACACCCACAACCCGCTGTACCCCAACCCTCCACCCCAACACAGACAACAACTACACACACCTCCCCTCAACACCACAACCAAAACCCTACCCACCCGCGCAACACTATCACCCCACAAACCAACACCCACCTACCAACCCCCAAACAACCAACACCACACACCGGCCCCACCACCCCACACGACCACACCCCCCCCACCACACCCCAACACTACACACCACACACCAAACCACCCACACCAAAAGCCCCACCCCCGAACACCGACCCCCCCACACAAACCCACTAACCCAACACAACCCGCACAAAGACACGCACCCCCCACACCCCCCCACAACACCAACACTCCACCCACCAACCCACAACCCCCACCTACCACCATACCAACCACAACCTCCCCCGCCACCCCCACCCCCCCCCAATAGCCCCACTGTGTCAGACACCATACCGACATAAACAACCACCCACTAACTCCCACCCTACGAATCAAAACTCCCAACCGACCCACCGCCCGCCACTCCACCACTCCCACCCACAACACCTCCCCACCTCCCACACACCACACCGCATCTACCTAACCCACCACCAACCCCCTCCACCCCACCAGACCGACCACTCACCCAACATAGCCCCAACCAACCAACCAACGCTCCCCACTCCCCACCCCATCACCATAACAAACAACAACCGGCACACGCCCCAAACCAACCCGCCAAAACTTCAGCAAACTGCACAGCACCCCAACCCCCCGCTCGCACACCCCCACGCACCACACTACGTTTATGTAAGTCCTTCTGTGTTAGGTGAGTCTCTTCAAGACAGCAGATACTTTGTTGGTGGATTTTTATCCATTCTGTTATTCTGTATCTTTTAAGTTGTATCTTTTGAGTAGCTTGATAATCAACCTTCTGAATTATTTATCTGGCAATTCAGAGGTTTCTTCCTGTTTTGAATCCATTGCTGGGGAGCTGGTGTAATCTTTTGGGGTTTTAATAGAAACCTGTTTTGTCATATTACCAGAATATTGAAGTCATTTACCTTCAATATTAGTATTGAGATGTGACATACTGTTCTATTCATCATGTGAGTTGTTGCCTAAATAACTTTTTTTTTTTTAAATTGTGTTATTGTTTTATAGGCTCTGTGGGATTTATGCTTTAAGGAGTTTCAATTTGGTGTATTTCAAGGTTTTGTTTGTTTCAACATTTAGAATTCCTTTTAGTATTGCTTGTAGTGTGGGCTTGATAGTGGCGAATTCTTTCAGCATTTGTTTGTCTGAAAGACTTTAACTCTCCTTCATTTATGAAGCTTAGTTTTGCTGGATACAAAATTCTTGGTTGACAATTATTTCGTTTAAGGAGGTAAAGATTGGATCTCAATCCCTCCTGGCATGTAAGGTTTCTGCTAAGAAATCTGCTGTTAGTCTGGTAGGTTTTCCTTTATAGGTTACTTGATGCCTTTGTCTCACAGCTCTTAAGAGTCTTTCCTTTACCTTGACTTTAGATAACCTGACGACTATGTGCCTAGATGCTGATCTTTTTGCACTGAATTTTCCACATGTTCTTTAAGCTTCTTGTATTTTGATGTCTAGATCTCTAGCGAGGCACGGGAAGATATCCTCAATTATTCCCTCAAAAAAGTTTTCCAAACTTTTAGATTTCTTTCTCAGGAATACCAAATATTCTTAGGTTTGGCCATTTAACATAATCCTAAATTTCTTGAATACTGTATTTTTTGAAATTCTTTTTTTGTCTTTGATTGGGTTAACTCAAAAACCTTGTCTTTGAGCTTTGAAGTTCTTTTTTCTACTTGTTCTAGTCTATTGCTGAAACTTTCCAGTGCATTTTATATTTCTCAAAGTGTGTCTTTCTCATTTCCAGAAGTTGTGATTGTTTATTCTCTATAATAGCTCTTTCTCTGGAGAATTTTTCATCCATATCCTGTATTTTTAAAAATTTCTTTAAATTGATTTTCCCCTTTCTCTGGTATCTCATTGAGTAGCTTGATAATCAACCTTCTGAATTATTTATCTGGCAATTCAGAGGTTTCTTCCCATTTTGAATCCATTGCTGGGGAGCTGGTGTAATCTTTTGGGGTTTTAATAGAAACCTGTTTTGTCATATTACCAGAATAACTTTTCTGCTTTCTTCTTATTTGGGTAGACTTTTACAGTGGGAGCTATGGAACTCAAGGTCTGCAGTTCAGATTATTTTGTCCCAAAGGATGATCTCTTGATGTGATGCTCTGCACCTTCCTCTAGGGATGGGGCTTCCTGAGAGCCAGACTACAGTGATTATTATGGCTCTTCTGGGTCTAGCGACTTAGCGGGGCTACTAGGCTCTGAGTTGGTGCTGGGAAATGTCTGTAATGAGTTCTGTGGTGTGATCTATCTTCAGGTCTCCCAGCTGTGCATACCAGCACCTCCTCTCATGGAGGTGACAGGGGAGTGAAGTAGATTCTGTGAGAATCCCTGATTCTAGATATGTTTAGTGTGCTGGCTTTCCTGAATGGTGGTGGTTCTAGCAGTGAAGTTGTCACTTGGACAGACTCAGGAACTCTGGGTAGCCAGGATGTTGCAGGCAGTTGTATTAGCTGTTCTTTTGTTCTTTCTGAGAGTAGGGTTATTCTGTCATGAGTTGCTGTAATGGCCTGAGTTGCTTGGCCTCTAGCCAGAAGGTGGCATTTTCAAGAGAGTACAAGCTGCCGTAGTATTAGGGGGATATAAATTTGCCCTATGTTGGCCAGGGTAGGTATTTTGCTTTATCAGGTAATGGGTGGGGCCATAAACTCCCAAAAGTTTATGTCTTCTGTGTTAAGCTACCAGGGTGGGTAGAGAAATACCATGAAGTGGGGTAGGTTAGGCTGGTCTGAGCTCAGGCTCTCTTTGAGTGGGGCTTTCTGTGGCCACTGTGAGGAATGGAGGATGGGCAGCAAGGTTGGCCTCGCTCCCACAGTGCCTTGCTAACAGTACTGAGTTTAGATCGAGGCAGACTGCGTGCAGAACTCAGACCTTGCACCAGGCCATAAGCTTCCCTGATCAGAAAGCAAGCATGGCTTTCAGGCCTCACTCCTCCCCTTCTGCCCACAATGTCAGTGGTGGCTCTTGTGCTCCTATCTGGAGCATTTCCCGTTCATCCTCTGGATTCTGCTCAAAAAGTTTGTGCCCGATAGAAATTAATTTTAAAAAATCAGCTGGAATCTTTTTTTTTTTTTTTTTACCCTGTGACCCCTTTCTAATTTCTCTGTCTGCCTTCCCCAAGGGCCCCTGTGAGATATGTCAGGGATGGCTTCCCTGGGCTTGAGCTGGAGACTGGAAGTGCCAACAACACTCTTCCTGCAGCTCCTTCTATTTTTATATATCGTGTGGCTCCCTAAATTCGTTTTGGCTCTGGTAACGTTAAATCCAAATGGGAGTTGTATGTTGCCCTGTCTCCTATCTTCCATCTTTCCAACTTTTTTTCGACTGATAGGTTTTATTTTTACATTACTTAAAAGTAGCATTAGCACTTTTTAAATTAAATTGATTTTTACGTTTTTTCATGGAGTCTTTCTTTTGCTAAATCCTTGTTGCTAGTTCACGAACAAAGTTTCTTAAGTGGCATATAGGTTTCATTTCTTATAAATCTACATATATTAATAGGTTGTTAAATAGCTTGTCAGTTTCACTGACTCTTTTTCCTAAGTAAAAAGTTACTTCTAGAATTCCACTGGGCATTGTAATGTACACATAATTCTGTCATTATATCTCACTTATATTACCCTTCAAAATAAGATATATATTTAATGTTCAAATAGATCCTGAGGAAAGAAACATATATTAATGTCTCCATCACGTTAGGAACCAAATCATTACCTTTTGGGTCATTGTCTTAGTATCTGCTGGTGAAACTGCCACTACCATGAGCATTATACTTTTACATAAGTCACATTTATTTCATAAAATGTTTTCTAGTTCAGAATAGAAGTAGGCCTAGCAGTTTCAGAATGTGATGTACCATAAAAGCTCTTCCGTTTGGCTTTAAAATATAAATATCCCTGATAAGATTAGTACTGTAATTAATATTTAAAATCTCTAAGACCTAATACTTCTGTTTCATTGTGAAGAGCATATGTAAATTAATAATACTGGTTATATTGACATACCTTTCTATAAGATGCATTATTGAAAAACCATAAGGAGTATCAATGGAGTTACTAGTAAAGATCATTTAAAAGCTCATTAATCTATGGTGTAGTAGATTATGAAAGCTTAAAGGAGTAATTTAGATAATAAGAACTAAGAAATGACAGCTAACCTGAACAAAACATAAGTATACACTGGGAAGAGCAGCATCAACCTGCCTGTCATTGAATTGGGTAATATTATGTTGGTTCCAACTCAACTTTCTGTGATTAATTATACTGCATTTTGGATTCATCTATACAAGGAATAGCTACCTGAATCAATGTTTCAGTTTGGCATGGTAATGAAATGTGAAAAGTAAATCAATATCTCTTGTATTATATCTCCAACTCTAAAATGGTTATAGGGAATATGTCTATTCACTTAGCATAGGTCAGATAACTCACTATTATTTGCATGGCAATTGCAATATAACTAAAAACAAGGAGACAAGAGAAACTCAAGGTGAAACATGTTGCATAAAAAATATAAAAATAATTCTTCTCCTGCATACTTTTGATAAAGAAGTAAATGATTCACTGAACATAGAACCTGAGTTCTGTCAAAACAAGATAGATAAAATATGTTTTTCTATAAAATTACGTTTTTATTTAGTCAGCTTCTATTCCTGTGGTTCTTCATAGTACCTCATACCCAGTAAGGCCAAGGACATGTGTAGAGTTCTGATGTTTCTAAAATAATGGGTTCAGCTCTTTAAATACAAAGTTTCATTACATAAGAGGGACTGCAACCAATTGGATAGTAGACAATCATAGTAATTAAGTGTGTATGAAAGTAGAAGAAGATAATTCAAACTTCTAATCATAAGCTTAAACCTGATGTAGTTGTGAGAGAGGAATGCTAATAGAAAGCCATAATGTGTTGTGGACTCCTGTCCTCTATTTCCCAAATACCTCATTGTGCTGTTCTTTCTCCAAAATTGTTCTTTGTCATGTTGAAAGCAGGATAAAGTGGTCCTTTTTAAAAAGTAATCTAAAGATATCAATCAAAGAAAATTTATACCTTCCATAGAAATTGTAGAAGAGACACAGCCATTTTACCAAAGCTGTATTTTTTAACTTCTATAAAATTTCAGAAACCAAGTGAGAAAACTGTAATACTTTTTTTTTTCTACTTACACAACTATTATAAAAAAGGAACTGCAAAATTCCAATATAAAATACATTTCTTTCTTTGGTGGAAATCGCATATTTCTAATCATATGAGCCTTAGAGGATTCAAAAGGTTTTCAATCATCTCCATATTAAAATACATTCTCTATTAACTTAAATTAACTCAAATTACCTGTTCTGCATTATTAGCCACAGTATACAACTCTCATCTGCTGTAACTAAATGATCATTCATTTCTTTCCGTTTTTGCTGTGAATATACTCTTGCTGAAGGTAATGAAGATAATGTCTACTTTGGTATTTGTTTGGGGTGGGATTGGCCCTGAAGATGACGATTTCATAGCTTTATTATTATGTTCTAACTCTCAAATGTATTTACAGGAAAAAAAAATGATAGATTATTGCCAAACACATCTGAAAGTCCAGCTTTGGGATATGGACAAATTTTGATGTTAAGTCACCTGTTGCAAATCTTGTTTTATTTTCCTAAATTTCTCTGTTATGACACCATATGACATTGCTTTCTTGTCCTACTTTACCCATGAGCTGACAATACTAAGTCAAAAGAATCAGCACTTTGGGAGGCCAAGACAGGTGGATCACATCATCAGGGGTTCAAGACCAGCCTGGCCAACGTGGTGAAACCCCATCTCTACTAAAAATACAAAATTATCCGGGCATGGTGGTGCGCCTGTAAGTCCCAGCTACTCAGGAGGCTGAGGCAGGAGAATCGCTTGAACCCAGGAGGCAGAGGTTGCAATGAGCAGAGATTGCACCACTGCACTCCAGCCTGGGCGACAGAGCGAGACTTTGTCTCAAAAATAAAAAATCAGTACTTGTAATTAATTCTTAACTAGAGCAAGAGAAACATTCAAAAACTAGAAACTGTGATTTCCCAGAATTTCTCAACTCTGTTTGCTTGTTATATTCTTTTTTACTCTAGGCATTTAACATTTTAGATTCCCAGTGTAGGTTTCTTCAGAACCCTCCTGAAACTGCTGACGCTTCAGAAGAAATAGGAAGAACAACCAAACTCACCACATAGCATTGAGCTTAATGAATCCTCTGGTTAAAAAAAATAGTATGCCTTAAAACTCGAGAATTAAAATCATATTTCCAAAGAGGAGCCAGGTTAAAATGCATAGTTCCTTTTAGAGAACACCTAGTGACGTTTTACTTCCTTTTCTTTTTTCAGTAGTAACTTTTTAATATTTTTGCATTAGTAGCCTTCTTGGGAATGCTGAGATTCTCAAGAGTCTTGAGTAAAGGAAAAATTAGGCTTCTATCTAAATAGATGTTGTAAGGTTGTATTTTCATAATATTAAAGTGACCCCAGGCAGATACCACAAACTGCCATTATAATTTACAGTAATTACTACAATTGAATAATCATATTCTGAAAGATTGAAAGTAACAAGAATCACCATTTACTGTAAAATTGCTATGAAGTTGCCAGTATAACCCATAAATTAGGTGCTTTATATATGCTAGCTTATTGAACTTTCCATCAAATCTACAAGCAAAGCATGATTATTCTATCTAATCCAGGGTTGTAAGAGCAATTGTGTTCAGACTGGCAAAATAGATCTATGTACAATTGTAATGAATTTAGTCTTAAAGCGTTTCCATCAGAATTAGGGGAAATATTTTAAATGCTTAAATGGTAGAGCTCTGGAGTCAAAGCTGTTTTGTTGAGATATTCTCCCATGTTCTCTAAGATTAGGCAAAGTTGCTATTCTGTGTCACTGTGAATTTCTTTGTTTTTAAAAATGTATTCTCTGAATCTTGCCTCCAGGTCAGAATAACATAGATAGTTTTGTTTATAATAGAGACAGATGGTCCTACCCAAGAGACTCTAATTCTGCAGCTGTGAAGGTGCCCTGAGATGTGTCTTTGGAACAGAGCTGTCATGATAAATAGCTGGTACAGAGAACAACAATATTACCAGAGCCAGCTGTTGATAATCTATACTCCAATTTTTGTATACTATTTTGCACAGTCCTATGGTCCATATTTTCTCAAGTTATTGTCCACAGGACTCCAACAACAGAAATTTTGGACTACTATTATAAAATACTGATTGTTGAGACTCAACTCAGACCCACAAATTCAGATATTGTGGGAAGAGAAGAACATAAGCATCTGTATGTTGAACAAGGCACATGGTGATTTTTAAACCCTCCTAAGTTTGAGAACAATTAATTTAAAGTGTGAATTTAAAGTCAGATGAATTTGAATTTGAATCCCCATTTTATTACTAATCTTTTCCCAAAGCCACTACCGCTCTCATGTGTCATTGCAAGCTATTTGAACACACTGATGTTTTAAAATACCTCCCTCCTGCTTATATAAGGCTATTCTTACTAAAAAGCTCTGGGAAGCATGTTTTTATCACCTAGTACTTCTGGAAAAAAAGAAAGTCCCAACAATGGATATTGTCAATATTGCTATACCCTACCACCACCCATGCCACAGGTGTGCAGTTGTTAAATTGATAGATTATCTTGTTTCATTTCCCCACAAATTTATTTCCAGAACATATTACCCAATCTTTCTTCCAAAACATGGTTGGGATTTATACATTGACTAAATAGAACTCTGATGCTGACATTTCTTTGATGTCTTTGCTTACATTATATTTTAAAAGGCAATGTCGACAAATTTATTAAAAATATAAATATTTTGTTCCTCTGTTGGCCCAGTCATAAGAGAAACTATCAGCTTAACTCCACTTGTCATGGAGGCTAAAAATATAATTAACATTTATATGAACATCTGCTTTGAAAGTACTGATCAAATTTTGTAGAGTGTTCAGATTTCCATTTAACATGATGATTCAATTTTCAAACTCGGATGGGACAACACCCCAGCTAGAAAAGATGACTTAAGAATTAGAGGCAGTGTTTTTCAAAGTGTGGCTGAAAATGAACCAGGTGCTTCAACAAATGCAAAATCATGGGCCCCTCTCCAAGTCAGAGAGAACCTAGTGAGTCATAGCGAATCACTGTAGACTGGGCCTGGAAACATGCATTTTCACAAGCAGGTACAAGGAACATTATACTATGAGGATGGCTGGACAGGGCAAACAGCATGGATATCATCACTGAACTTGGGCAAAGTCCCCGTTCTTTCAGTTCCTCATTGGGCCCATGGTGCACATCCTCTTGTGTGTCACACTTCTCCTTGCTGTGACCTCTTTCTCGCACTCCTCTTTTATGTAACTATCTCCTACCTTCACAAGTTTAGTTTGCTTATTTCCTGTTCTCCTCTTCTCAGCCAGGAAAAGTCCCTCAGTAGGTTTATTACCACCAGTCACTCACTGCCTCTATCTTCTGAATATTTGTAGAGCAATTATCCAACTGCCAGCCCTTTGGTCTTGCATCCTGCCCCATCCTTCCCAACTCAGCTTCCTGACCTGACACGGCCTCCTTTTCCTTGGTTATGGTTGCCATCACGTTGGCATTCAGTCTTCTTACCTTTCAAATGCATTGTACTGGATATTTTATAATTCGTCCAGTTCTAGCCCTTGTACATTGAACTAAAGGAGCTCTAAAGTTCTGTTTCAATGCAAGACTTCAGTGCCAAATGTCTAGCCTCTGCCCGTGTTCTACTCGGCAGCTCCATTCCAGCTCTCTTCCCACATACCCTGATTCCCACTGCCAATGGCTCTCCATATGGCTCCAGTCCCACAGTGTCGGGCAGGAGAGATCACATGATCCATGAGTGGCTGTTATGGATCAGGGATGCCTTCACGAGTAGCATAATTTAAGCCTGGCCTTGGAGGACAAGTGGGATTTCCACAGGCAGATATGAAGGGACTGGGCATTTTCAGTGGTGCTTATTTAAAGTGCAGATACTTGCACCTCTCCTCAAATCTACTGATTCAGAATTCTAAGGGTGAGGCCAGATGATCTGCAATTTTATAAACTTCCTGGGCATTTCTGTTGAATACAATGATTGATAATACTGTTCTAGCTGATACGTATTTTTAGAGGGTATATCAGGGCACAAGAGCACTGATATTACAAAATATTGAAAGTTGATAAAGTAGATAATATTTAAACCTATCAAAATAACTAAAGCCCTGTCCTGATCTTAAGGCAGTCTTTAGTCTTTGATAAGAGTGCAAATTTTTGATCAATTTATATATATATATATATTTATATATAGATGCACATATATATACACATACATAAACATAAATACATAAATAGCTAGATACATGAATACTGATACACATGCATATGTGGCATAGTGTTAAAATATATATTTTGAGTTCCTGGGAGCAATCATACCTTAGTAGTCACCAGCACATTCATTGTTCAGATCTTTGATTCTAAATACCATTCTCCAATAAAAGAAACTAGGGTCCCTTGGAGAAATGGCTGATTCCAGGACTGGAAGAGGAGAAATAAAAGATCAACTTGAAGAATCTTATTGGGCCAACAATAAAAAAAAAGCCTTGAAAATTAAATGATAAGGGCATGTCCAAATAATACAAAAGCCAACCTGAAAGAGTTCCCAATTGTCAAGACTGAAACAATGTGAGAAATACAGTAATTAACAATATTATTGGCATATAACCCAAATAATAAATATCCATGAGTCCATACTGCAATTAATAAATGTTTTAATAATTAAGTAAATGGGGAAAATGGACAGATATTCCTTGTACGATAATTCTGACTAATACATGTAGAAAGAATGAGAGAAATAGGAAAGCACCGTTAGAACACCACAGTGATAATTGCCACAGGCAAGATCTGCAGGTGAATGATACAATCAATAGGGAAACCTTTGAGAAACATTTTGTTTGCATAGCCTCAAAATACTCCCCTCAACACAAAATATTTACTAACTCCTGTAGTGGTTTTAACATACACTCTAAATATATCTGATACTCCTCCCTAAAGGAGGTGGAACTTAATTCGCATTCCTTGAATATGTACTGGACTTAGTGTCTCCCTTCTAATAAAGTATAGAAAGGGAAAAAATGTAATTTTACATTGGAGGATTCAGGTAAACATCATCTAAAGTAAGTATCAAATTTAGCTTCACAAATAATAATTAATTTTGATAGGTAAACCAGATATAATGTGACAGCAAAGGAGATATTCCATTTCTGTTCTTCTTCCCAATAATCTATAATGTCAGGCTAATCATAAGACAACATCAGACAAGTTCAAAATTGAGAAACACTGTATTAAATACTTAACCACTATTCTTCGAAAGTGTCATAGTCATGAAAGACATGGAAAGACTGAGGAAGTATCACTCGTTGGGGGAGGCTAAGGAGACATGTCAACTAAGTGTAAAATGGGACACTGGATTAGATCTTTGAACAAAGAGAGGGCACTAGTAAAATTTTTTAAAACTAGTATAATATGAATTGTTTGCTGCTTAGTTAATAGCAACATACCAATGCTAAATTCTTAGTTTTGATAAATCTACCCTGATTATGTACGCTTCTGTTAAAGTTAACAGAAGCTGGGCAAAGAGTATACAGGAATTTTGTATGCTGTATTTATAACTCTCATGTAAACTTACAATTATTTTGAAATAAAAAGCTAAAAAAGCATTATAAGCCAATGATGCAATAGACTGCTTCTCAGCAATTAAGAAAGTAACTATTTATGCATGCAGCAACATGGATGGATTTTCTTTTCATTGTTGTTGTTGTTATTTTTATTTATTTTATTTCAAGTTCTGGGATACATGTGCTGAACATGGAGGTTTGTTACATAGGTATACGTGTGCCATGGTGGTTTGCTGCACCCATCAACCCGTCATCTAGGTTTTAAGCCCTGCATGCAGTAGGACGATACCTGTATCTAGTTGAGGGATTCACTGTAGAGAGGTGAAGACTCCCTCAGTCTTTAACTTAAAAGGTTAATGCTGGGTAGCTTTACAGTGATATTATAGTGCATTAGGACAAATACCTAATGCACGCAGAGCTTAAAACCTAGATGACGGGTTGATAGGTGCAGCAAATCACCATGGCACATCAAGATCTGTGCTTAATGAAAGAAGCCAGACCCAGAAGAAAATTCCATTGATAAGAAGTCCTGCATTGAGAACAGATGGACACAAGGAGGGTAACATCACACACCAGGGCCTGTCCCCTTGGGGGACAAGGGGAGGGAGAGCAGTAGGACAAATACCTAAAGCATGCGGGGCTTAAAACCTAGATGATGGGATGATAGCTGCAGCAAACCACCATGGCACATGTGTACCTATGTAACAAACCTGCACGTCTGCACATGTATGCCAGAACTTAAAGTAAAATAAAAAAATAAATAAATAATAGGTTCTAGAACAGGTTAAATAATGTGTATTTATGGAAATCAGAATTGTGGTTGCTGTCGGGGATGAGAATTGACTGAATAAAGATAAGAGAGAACTTTCAGGGGTGACTGGAATGTTTTATATCTTGATTCAAGTGTTGGTTACATGTGTGCTTACGCCTGTCAGGAAGGATCATTTGTACTCTTAAGATATTTGAATTTCACTCCATGTAAATAATACATCCTTAGAATGGATTAGATGCCTTGCTTTTAGCAAAATGTGAACCCTACGAAGTGTTAGAATGGTTGAAATTGATATTTATTGCCGTATCTTGCCCGTATGTCAATTTTTAAATGTCAATTAGTAAGCATCATAGACTCCCCACAATTTCTATATTGTTGGTCAAAAGAAAATAGACTCCCACGGCGGTATTCTCACTTCACCAGTCTATTGAACTTATTTCAACTACGTGTATTCTATTGTGTTTCCACTGTCAGGCTCATTCATGGATTTCTATTCAGATGAATGCTTTCTGAACATTCACTTCATTTCTTTTGATTTTTTTTTTCCCTCGTAGCCCCATTCTTATCTATCTTACCAAATAATTGTTTTATCCACCAAATCATTATAATAAAATGTCCGTTCACTTGGTTAACTGTATATTGAAAATCACCATAATTTGCAATTGTTTGTGCAAGAATTATAATTATGTTAGACTAAGGAGTTTCATATATATGAAAGATATTCAGGCAATAATAGCCTTGCAAACTTTAGCTTTTCAGCTAAATAGTTATGTATGTGAAGATGCCATGCTTGTTTTTATATGGTACAATAAAGCCACATTGTAAGATGTAATAAATCAGCATCATTATTATTTATATTCTTATGTGCACTTGAAAATATCTCAATAGAATGTTGCAATGACTCAGCAACAATAGGGATCATGACATTTCTTTGACAGTTTAATTTTAATGTGTCATTAATTTTCAGATATGCATTTATCTAAAAGCAATTAACGCTTAATTGCAGCATAACCTGAATAATTTAGAAATGCAAATTAGTACAGAAAGCAAACAAGTGTGTGTTCATTAATTTCTTTGATATCACCATCTGTTTAATTTAAAGATTGCATTTTACTGAATGACAGCTTGCTAACTGTATAAATGGTTTTCTGAATGGAAAATGTCTGTTGCAATGGAGGTCAGCATCTGACAAAATCTGAGTTTGCACATGAATGTGTTATATAAACAAATTCGACTGTTTTCGAATTTGAGAAAATTTATGAGAAATTTATTGAGAATTTATGAGATTTATGTTTTTTATTTTTGATAAATTTTTGAGAAAATTATTGCCAATATATGTAATTTTATATAGTAGAAAACATAATTTTATCATTTAAAGAAAAATACTGCTCATTAGACAGATACAACAATTATGCACTGCTGCAATTTTAAACTTTAGTATTTTCAGTTACTTTATTATTTATTTTCCTTTTGTTTTTATTTTTGCATTATTAATTGTATGTATTTATTAAATTATAACTAGAAAGTGGCTATGAAAATTTTAAAGCTAGAAGGAAGAAAGAGCAATAAGTGGTTTTAGATTCTTGTGATTTTAAAACTATAGATTATGTAATTGAAGATACTTGAAAACTTGTAGAAATTATTCGTAACTTGGGGATTCTTTCTAACTCATAGTGTTTTAAGAATCAAAGTAGAAATAAATTGCCTTGCAGGTCTGTGATGTATAAAATACAGGGATGTTTTGAAAAGAACCCAGAAGCATTAAACAGAAGCAGGTATTTCCCATCAGTGCTACATTGTGTATCGTTGATCTCGTTAATGTTTTAAAGCAATCAGTTTTAAAACTACTATGAAATTAGAACACGTATATTATAAAAATTGATATAGCAAATACACAAAAATTAGATCAAGTCCATAAAAATGTCACCATATATATACATGTACTATGCATATATGCGTGTGTGTGCACATGCACATGGACAGAGGGTTTTTTGTTTATTTTTTCACTTGATGTAATTTGGAGAGATATTTAACTACCAGCTCATATATTTCTATGTCATTTCTCAATAGTATTCTATTGTATGGAAGTTTCAAAATTTATAGCTAGTATTTTATTGATGAGATGTTTACTTGTTTCCATTTTTCTATTACAAAGATGCAATAAATAACATTTATGGATAAATATTCATGCATGTGTGCTGGTATATCTATAGCATAATCCCCAAGAAAAAGTAAATTACTGGGGCAAATAGTACAATGGATTTAACATTTTGGTAGATATTGAAGAGTTTTTCTACACAATGCTAGCAACAATATAAACACCTATCAATAGTAAATAATAACATTTTCCCCCCAACCTTGCTGACATTAGATATTTTCAAGCATCTCAATTTTTGCCTGTGTGAAAAATGGGAAATGTATCTCATCATTGCTTTAATTTTTTTATTTAATTATGAAGGAGGCTGATCACGTTTATTGGCCACATATTTCTTTGTGTGTAAATGTAGCTGTACTTTGTTTTTCTCATTGGGATTTTTACTTATTGTTTTGTAGGACTGTTTTACGTGTTTTCTTTTTTTTTTCTTATGACATGATCCTCTACAAATGTAGAGTCTTCATTTAAAAAAATAAAGGCAAAATCTTCACTTGGTGTCAATTGTCAAAATTCATGCACCCAATTTTTCCTGTAAGCTACGTTTGGTAAGTCTTTGCTGTGAATTATTTTAGGATTTACTTTCTGTATTAGCGTAGAGAGAAAAGATAAAATGATTTGAATCTAATTATTATTCAGTACGCAATGTGGAGAAAAATATATATATAATATTTTATATTAAATACATATGCTGATATAAATTCATATATGTATTTACATATATATGTATTAATATATGAGTTCCATCTAGCAGTAAATCTCTTCTGTATCCTATACCTATATCTGCAGTTTTTGATGATTTTAATCTGCAATTCATTTCTGCTAATTCTTTTTTAACTTGTCATATTTTCTCTCGTGCTTTTAAATTTTTACTTGTATTTGGTTTTACCTTGTTTTTTAAAATCAGTGTGGACACTTTGGGGCATGTTTTACCAAAGAGAAGTTGCATTAACTACATCCACATAGTGGATGTAATACCTGGGAGCACAGCCCACTCGGGACCTATTTAAATTAAATTTTTGGTGTAAATGTTCCTTGAAGGGATGAACAAATAGAGTGAATTCTAGTTCCAAATCCACGTGAGGATTAGCTCATGGTTAAGATTTTAATGCGTCTCCTTTATGTAGAACCAAGGCTGAGATATGAAAGCATCTCCACCATCTGGTTTTGTGGGATGGGTTTTGAAAAGTCACCTAGATTTCTAGGTCAGCAGTAGAGAATGGTTTCTCTAGAGAACTAGTGTGGCCTCCTGTCTAGTATGTCTGTGTTCCTTGTCTAGTGCATTTTAGTGCATGGTTAGTATGTCTGAGTATACATTGATATGCTTTGGCTTTGTATCCCATCCAAATCTCATCTTGAATTGTAATCCCATAATCCCCACATGTCATGGGAGAGACCTGGTAGGAGGTAATTGAATCATGTGAACGGTTACCCCCATGCTGTTCTCATGATAGTGAGTGAGTTCTCAGAAGGCCTGATGGTTTTATAAGGGGCTCCTCCCTTTGCTTGGCACTTATCCTTCCCGCCGTCAAGAAAAGAAGGATGTGTTTGCTTCACCTTCTGCCATGATTGTAAGTTTCCTGAGGGCCTCCTTAGCCCTGCTTAACTGTGAGTCAATTAAACATCTTTCCTTTATAAATTACCCAGTCTTGAGTAATTATTAGCAGCTTGAGAAGGAACTAATACGTATACTAAACAGAGACAGAAAAAAGTTGGGATTTTTGGGGGGTACTTTGTGAGTTTTCTTTTAGTCATAATTGTAAAAGGTATGTTTAAGGTAAAACACAAATATACGCTCATTCTGTTTTTGATAAAGCTCAAGATAAAGCTCAATATTTAGTCTATGTAAGTAAAATATTTAGTCTATATAAGTAAAATAGTTTAAGCTCTTGGCCTTCTGCTAATATACGCTTTAAGATATTTTAAACTATTGCAATGTTCATGTAATTACATATTCAGAATTCTAGGATGCCTGTCTACAAGAATATCTACCTTTTAAAATAGTGCTTCATTTTATGTGATTAATGGTTCCTGTATAGCTACATCAAATTTTTATTTGTTGAGTTCTCATTTAAGGAAAATAATATTTTACTGAAATAAATAGAAGAGTGATGAATTGAGGCAGTATATATTAATATATCATACAGAATATTACATAAATTTGACTGGGAATGACACAATCATAGCCTTTTTTTTCTTTCTAAACATCCTTTATGTGATCACAGTTGCTGACTTTTCACTAGATGGCAATATTGCATTACATGTACATTAAAAATAAACACATATATAAAATCACAGTCCTCCTCTTCTGAGAAAATGATGCTCACAGAGAAATTTAAACACTTTATGTCCACATTTTTCAACCTCATTTGAATTTATGACAAAAAAATTCTGGTTTTCACTCTATAAAAGGCAATATACCTAAATCATTATGTCTCTGTTTTTATTTGTATTCAATATTCAACTTCCTTGAACTTTCCCTCTGATTACACTGTTTTGGTGTGAATGTCAAACTGATACATTGTTAGTGACATGACATTATTATGCTGTTCAGGAAAAATATTTTCTTTTTAAAAACTGCTTTAAGCTAATTATCCTGAGCCACTTAATGGTTTTCCTCAAATTTCCTGAATCTCTCTGAATTTAAAATGGATGACCTTCCTTAATAAGACTCTCATTTCTTGGCTTTTATGAGAATGCAAGCTTGTGACTTTTTCTTTCTACTGCTATTCAATTATTTTGCTCATTTTTTTCTCCTCTAACTTATAGTTTAAAGTTCCAAACTTTCCTCAAGTGATGGTATCTACTTTTACAAGTTTATTTTATTTTATTTTTTTACTTTTATTTTAAGTTCAGGGGTACATGTGCACAATGTGCGTGTTTGTTACCTACCTAAACGTGTTTCATGGGAGTTGGTTGTACAGATTATTTCATCACAAATGTGTTAACCCTAGTATTTGTTAGTTATTTTTCCTGATTCTATCCCTCCTCCCACCATCCACCCTCTGAAAGGCCCCCATGTGTCCATGTGTTCTCATCATTTAGCTCCCACTTATATGTAAGAACAGGCAGTATTTGGTTTTCTGCTTCTGTGTTAGTGTGCTGAGTATAATGGCCTCCAGCTCCATGCACATCCCTGCAAAGAACATGATCTCTTTATTTTCTATGGCTGCATAGTATTCCATGGTGTATATGTATCACCTTTTCTTTATCCAGTTTACCTTTGGTGGGCATTTAGATTGATTTCTTCTATTTGCTATCGTGAATAGTGCTGCAGTGAACATACACATTCATGTGTCTTTATCACAGAACAATTTATACTCCTTTGGGTATAGACCCAGTAATGGGATTGCTGGGTCAAATAGTATTTCTGTCTTTAGGTCTTTGAGGACTAGTCACACTATCTTCCACAATGGTTGAACTAATTTACACTCTCACCAACAGTGTATGAGCATTGCTTTTTCTCCACAACCTCGCCAGCATCTGTTAAATTTTTGACTTTTTAATAATCGCCATTCTGACTGGCATAAGATGATATCTCATTGTGGTTTTGATTTGGATTTCTCTAATGATTAGTAATGTTGAGCTATATATATATATATATATATATATATGATTGTCAGCCTCATGTATGCCTTTTTTTGAAAAGTGTCTGTTTGTGTTCTTTGCCCAATTTTTAATGGGGTTGTTTGTTTTTCTCTTGTAAATTGGTGCAAGTTTCTTATAGATGGTGGATATTAGACCTGTTTCAGATGCATAGTTTGCAAAATTTTTCTCTCATTCTGTAGGTTGTCTGTTTACTCTGCTAATAGTTTCTTTGGCTGTGCAGAAATTTGTTGGTGTAAATAGATCCTATTTGTCAATTTTTGCTTTTTTTGCAATTTTCTTTTGGCATCTTCATCATGAAATCTTTGCCCATGCCTATTTCCTGAATGGTATTGCCTCAGTTGTCTTCCAGGGTTTTTACAGTTTTGAGTTTTATATTTAAGTCTTCAATTCATCTTGAATTAATTTTTGTATATGATGTAATGAAGGGGTCCAGTTTTAATCTTCTGTGTTTGGTTAGCCAGTTATTCCAGCACCTTATATTATATAGGGAATTATTTTCCTTGTTTTTGTCAGTTTTGTCAAAGATCAGATAGTTGTAGATGTGTGGTATTATTTCCGGGTTCTTTATTCTGTTCCATTGGTCTATGTGTCTGTTTTTGTATCAGTACAATGCTCTTTTGTTTTCTGTAGCCCTGTAGTATAGTTTGAAGTCAGTTAGCATTATGCCTCCAGCTTTGTTCTTTTTGCTTAGGATTGTCTTGGCTATACAGGCTCAAAATAAAGGGATGGAGGAATATTTACCAAGCAAATGGAAATTTAAAAAAAAGCAGGGGTTGCAATCCTAGTCTCTGATAAAACAGACTTTAAACCAACAAAGATAAAAAAGGACAAAGAAGGGCATTACATAATGGTAAAGGGATCAACGCCAACAAGAAGAGCTAACTATCATAAATATATATGCACCCAATACAGGAGCACCCAGATTCATAAAGCAAGTTGTTAGAGACCTATTTTTATAACACTATCAATATATAACTATTTCTTCTATTTTTTTCAGAAGATTTAGTGCTACCTTTAGGAAAATGTGATTCCCTACTATTCATGAATTACACATAATGGAATATTTTAAATGTTTTGCAATGTCAAGAATAGTAAAACAAAAAGCAAACAAAACTTGTAAGCTTCCATTAACTATAATGTTTCTTCCTGAGAGAGCAAAGAGCTTCTGGATTGACATGGTTATGGTAGACCTGAGAAAGTTGTACTATAATGAAGAGGGGTATAAATTAATGAATGTCTTAATTTTCTCAAACAAGTGGCAGTGTAATTGCTCTAGTAGCACTCATTGAATTAGATCTGCATCATTGTCTTTAGGACAATAAACACTTTAAGATGTAAAGAGGGGTATAAATTAATGAATGTCTTAATTTTCTCAAACAAGTGGCAGTGTAATTGCTCTAGTAGCACTCATTGAATTAGATCTGCATCATTGTCTTTAGGACAATAAACACTTTAAGATGTATTACTGAATTAAAATGTTTTGGGAACATATAAAATGTATGTTTTATATAACTTTATGTATTACCTTATTCTGTTTTTTCTGTAGGTGGAAGTATATCATGTACACTTCTGTACCTTTTATTTTTCACTTGATTACAATTTTGAGATGCTTCCAGATCAGAACATGTAGATTCACCTCGTTTTCAATGCTGTGTAGTATTTCCAGTATGGATTCAACCATTGCTATCAATATAAATTTATTCTTTTTCTAATTTTTTCAGTCTTGTAATAACATATTGTAATTAATAACATATATATGTTTTTTGCATTTTAGTGCTAGTGTATCTATACAATAGAATCTTGGAAATAAAACTGCTGTACTAAAGGGAAAAAGGTATTAGTGAATCATATAAAACTATTTGATTAACATCTCTATCGGGTCATTAGAATGATCAGGCTCCTTTACATGAAATACATTTCTTAAAATTAGTGTATTGTAAAATTAAGTTCTCAATGGACTAAAATAAGCAAGCAGTTCACTTCAGAAAATATATGCAAATACATAGAAAAATTTCCTACACAAAAATGTCTCTGAAATCTAGAGGGTCATTAGGTTATGTCAAGTGGACATAAGGATACATTTCTGAGTAATAGGAGCTAGCATACTTATGTGAGGGATCAGAAAATGCTAACTTTGGAATAGACTTTTTATTGTTATTAAAATATTTTACAATTAAAGGAGCTGATTATCTGACATATTGGATTAAAACCAAATAAAAAAATAAAAAAGAAACTGAGACACAGAAAGCAGAAATGACTTGCTCATGTTGACGGTGCTCATCATCCTCCTGTTTCTCAGGTCAATGAACTTTCCATTGCACTGCCTTGTTTTCTTATCCCTAAGCAGTTTATAAACAGTGTCACTGCATTGAGTTGTTTAGGTTGTTCATTGAACAAAACTACCAGGCTAAAGAGGCAAATAGGCACAAAAATTCAGCCTACACACTTCTTGCCAAGCTATGTGCTCATGGGATGTACCTATCTATTTAGTTCACTAAATTTCTCCCAGGTCTACCAAGGTCTCGTTTACAAGTTCTAGGAGAATTTCTGTTTTTTCCCCCTGCATACATAAGAAGCAGTGGGTTTAGCCTGCTCCCATTCTCCTATGAAAAAGCAGTAATTTTTAAGGAGTATGTACTATGGCTATAGTAGGAGAATAAAGATCCACAGTTTCACTTTCATAATGTGGATTATAAGAGCTAAGGATTATGCCTAGTCTCTTAAACATTGGAGGGTGACTTTTTCCATATCTCCATGTGAAATATATAGCAGAGCTTAAAGAGTAGGTGTGTGTCTTCTCTGAGCTTGTGAGTCTGTATTACTCTCTGATGATGAAATAACTGAGACGTTAACAAGTACATCAAAAGAAAATCAAGATCAATCTGAAATGGCATCAGTATAAAAGTTTTCAATTTCCATGTAATTCTTGTTTCAAGGTTTTAGAGAATACCTTTTGTAAATTACCTGAGTGTTTACAAATTAGTAAGTAAAATACTCACTTGGATGTTTCTAGAAAGACAACTAAAACACAATTTCAAAATGCCATGCCTTAATTTTGTGGCTCATTAGAGCTAAATAAGCCTACTAATGCTTATTTTATAAATGGCAAGAGTCACAGTAGTTTTCAGGTGCGATAAGGTGAGACTCCATAAAATTCACTATATCTTTGTAATCATCAACAGTAACAGCAGCAGCATCATTCTCTCTCATTGACTTCCAGATTCATGTATGCGACTGTTGCTTTGACATCTCCACTTGTATATCTCAAATATCTCAAATTAACAGTCCAGTATAGACAGAATTATTGATTACTCTCCTCCAGTCTATTTATTCCTTAGTGTCTCCCATCCTGTCTAAATTCTGTACATCATCTGTAAGCCATCCTTTTCATTTACCATCCACATTTAATTTGTCTTCAAGTCTACAGGCATTATCTTCAACATATACCTCAAACCCTCCACCATGTAGTTCATCCTACCATCATCAATTTCCTGGACCACAGCAATAGCCTCCTAATTGCTCTTATTTTCTTTCATTCTTGAGTGTCTTAAAACTCATTGTAACACTGCAGTCAAAGTGATATTTTTTTAAAGCAAGTTAGACTACATCAACACTTCAAAACTCTTCAATCTCCATGTGACAGTCAGCCTACTTCTCCAGGCTTGCCGTTTTCTACTCCCTTTTTTCATTCTTTTTTCTTTTTCTTTCTTTCTTTCTTTCTTTCTTTCTTTCTTTCTTTCTTTCTTTCTTTCTTTCTTTCTTTCTTTCTTTCTTTCTTTTTTTTTTTTTTTTTTTTGAGATGGAGTCTTGCTCTGTCACCTAGGCTGGAGTGCAGTGGTGGGATCTTGGCTCACCACAACCTCTGCCTCCCAAGTTCAAGCAATTCTCCTGCCTCAGCCTCCCCAGTAGCTGGGACTACAGGTGCACCCCACCATGTCTGACTAATTTTTGTATTTTTAGTGGAGACAGGATTTCACCATGCTGACCATGCTGATTTTGAACTCCTGACCATGAGATCTGCCCTCCTCGGCCTCCCAAAGTACTGGGATTATAGCTGTAAGCCACTGCGCCCGGCCTCATTCTTTATATTTGGGTGACACCGTCCTTTATTCAAGTCTTCAAAATATACCAATCACTGCCTCACACTGAGACCATTACACATGTTTCCTCTGCCTGGGCTGCTCTTTGCCTCCTTTCTTTGCCTTGCTAACTCTTACTTATCTTTATATCATAGTTTAAGTGTCATCCTCAGAAAGACTCTCTGTACCCTTCATTCTAAATTAGGTTAACCCTGTTATTTTCTCTTTATAAAGCCCTATTATTTAAAAATATTATTTATTGCAATTTATACTCCCTATGTATTTGTGACATTGTTTAATGAGGATTTTCCACACTGTATTGTATGTCTTACAGATATTGAACCTATAAATAGACGACTTGCTTCATAAAAGAGCAACAGCATTTTCCAATTACTTCTCATAGTAAATTCAAACTTTCCAGCCTGCTTTTCAATGTCCCTTTTCAATTAACTTTCCCCATCTGGCAGTGCTAACTTGCAAAGGAGAGAAGCAGAGAAGATTAAAAACAACATGTAGATGGTCTTCCAAGTGCCAGGCCATGTGCTAGATACATTTACCTACACAGTCTAATTTGAACCTCACCATAATCTTCCTGAAAGATGCGTTATTGTCGCTACTTTTACAGATGAGAAAACTGAGTTTGAGATGGTAAGTGATTTATGTGAAATCTGGAATGCAAACCTAAGTACGAATCATATCTCATGGCCTTTCTTCCTGCATTGCGGGCAAACTAGGCTGCTTGCCTTACCTTATACACGCATGACTCATATAGGAGCATTTCCCCCTTCTTATCAGAAACACTGAAGAGTTTAGAGATGAAGCATTACCATGTATGAAACCTATTTTCCAATGAGTTAGCAAAAATGTAAAAAAAAAAAAAAAAAAAAAAAGGATATGTAAAGGGAGAGAAGACAAATGTGCAACATTAATAATTATTGAATATAAAGGATATATCAGTGTTTATTGCACTATTCCTCCAATTCTTTTCTGCAGAGTTGAAGTATCTTAAAATTAAATGTAAGAAACAAAAAGAAGAGATACATAGTTATATTCATTATATGCAACAGATAGGCCTTGTTTAGTTCCAGATGAAAACAAAGAGAATAAAGAAGTCAGCTTCTAATCAATGCGGGAATTTGAACATTAATGGGCTATTACAAGATATTAACAAAATATTATTTTGTTAGGTATAAGAATACTGTGGTTACATTTATAAAAGGGAAATTTTACCTCAGTGATACGCACTGAAATATTCACAGGTGAAATACAATGTCTTGGATTGGCTTCTAAATAGAGTAGTGTAGGGGTGAGGAGATTAAATAAAATTGGCCATTTGTTGATTAATTTTTAAGCTAGGGGATGAGTACCTGAAGGTTCATTATATTAATCTTTTTTTTTTGTAGGTTGGAAATTTTTCATAATAAAAATTTAGAAAAAATTCATTTACTCTGAGCCCCAAATAATTCGAATGACCCACATAATATCTCCATTTTAGACTCCTTTATAAAATTGCCAACAGCGTAACGTTAACAGGCACAATTTCCAAATGGTGTTTGGCAATATGCTGAAAATGTCAGTGCACTAGTAGTGATTTTTTTTTAAAGATATGGTGCTATATAAATTGAATTTGCCTCTGTCAAAAAAGACTAGAAGTACTTATTCTCACTTACCTGAAGAATATAGAAAAAAATCAACTTTTGAAAAATGAAAAAAAAAAAAAGAAATAAAGCAGGGCATCCAAGTTTTTCAGCAATTAGACTGAAGATCAGAAATTCTTATGTGTCCAGGCACAGATATTTTGTAATGATAAAAGTAGTGAGATATTTCTTGCTATAAAGATTATATACATTTTAGCAGAAACATAGAATCAGTCCAAAGATAAAATTTATCAACTTTATTTGCATAAAGTTTCATATTATTTTAATTGATAAATTTGGATCAAGTCAACGAGAATACTGGAATATATTAGCATTAACTATTCTCAATTGCAGTGAGTTGTATTTAGTGAGGCTACATTTAGTTCAGGGTTTTCCACAGAAAAAAAACCAATAGGATAAATATAGATAGAACAAAGATAGATAGATAGATAGATAGATAGATAGATAGATAGATAGATAGATAGATAAAGGTATATATAATGAGAATATACTCCCACAGTTATGGGAGCTGAAAAGCACCAAGACATGCCACCCGCAAGCTGGAGAAACAGGAAAGTCAGTGGTGTAATTTAGTCCCAAAAGCCTGAGAACTAGTGGAACCAATGGTGTAACTCTCAGTCTGAAGCCAAAGGCATGAGAACCAGGTGAAGGGGGAAGTCGGTATAAGTCCTGGAGTCTGGAGTGCTCTGAATCTGAAGCTCTGATATCTAAGGGTGAGAGAAGACGGATGACCGGGTTCCAGAAAAGAGAGAAAATTAACCCTTCCATCATTATTTTGTTCTATCTGGATTCTCAGTGGATTGGATGATGCTTGCCCGCACTTCTTTACTTACTCCACTGTTTCAAATGATAATCTCTTCCAGAAACATCCTCAGGGACACATCCAGAAATGGTTTCATCGCTTATCTGGATATCCTTAACACAGTCAAGTTGACACATAAAGTTAACCATCACTGATTACCTCTCAATTTAGATCCAAAGTTAACATAACTGATTGTGGGTTGATCTAAGCTTTGATTTTCACAGTTTCATAAATAAAATTATTTCACATAGCCAGGTGGACTGAAATATTGCCTAGTGTTTGCTCATAGGCTCAGAGATATCAACATGTATACAGGACTCACTCACACATTCATTTCTGCAATTCCAAGATTACCTTGTTTCTTTGTGTCAAAAAGTTGGCATTTAAGTCAATTGGTTCCTTAGGAAACTGTAAAACTGAGAGGACAAATTCTTGATTATTTTAATATAGCCTGAGGTTTGCAATACAAAGTCAGCCACAGAAAATTAAGCATGATTCATATACTCATCAAAGTCTGAATCTTTACTAAAATTGTGACAATTTAACAAATAGCTCTGCATTTTAAAAAATCTTTTTTGTATATTTGAAGCAGTTCTGCAAGAAAAAATAAACTGTTTCTAGGTTCCATCTAGTTGATCAACCTGTCTAAGTTTAGTAAATTTCTACACTTTTTTGTAGTAATAAACAATATTTTTAAGTTATTTGTATTCTAATATCTTCTTATATGAGTTAAAAAGTAGATATTCTATGTTTTTAGATATTTTCTCATATGAGGAATAAATTAAGATGTTGTAAGTTACTGGAGAAGACTGACAAATTTGGGCTTTCTAATGTGCTATTTTTTTTTTTTTTCTGCCCAAAGTAGTGCCTCAACGCTGATTTCTTAATTTCTACTCAGCCTTCTGGTTTTAGTTTAATTGTTATCTCCTCAAAAAGTCCTCTACTCTAGGGCACTAGCCACTCCCTTTCTGTACCATTATACTTAGCAAACTCTACACTAATTATCTATGTCTCTATATTCTCTACTGGACTGCGAAATCATTGAGGATGGATTCTATGTCTTATTTTTTCCTTATTCTCTTGTATATAACTTTAAGCTTAAAAAATAGCAAGTATTCAATACATTTTAAGAAGTTAACACTTTTTAAAGCCAATGGATTGATAATGAGTTTCAGACATCATAGGAGATAAAATGATATTTCTGAATAAGAAGAAGCATGTTTTAGTGCTCTTCAAAATGTGCTATTTGAGTGAGCACTTACTCTGTCTGTGATTAATGTCAGCCCTGATTACTTTTACATCACTGTTAGCCAAATATTTGTTATTCTAGCTATGTCACCATGGTGACTGACAACACTGATGTTACCATGTTTACTGGTGATACCATACATTTTTCTCAGAAGAATTCTCTCTTTACTGTTGATTATAAGATGCAAAACACATAGATGCTTCTACTATCCAGCTGAGTGGTGGTATATAAATGACTATTCATATCTAAATATTAGGACTTAAGAGTTGGCCTTATGTTTTACACAATTAAAAATTTCCTTTAATGGCAAGACATAATATACTGACTCTTGGATAGATGAAAGGCAGAATTGGGATAGGGTAACAGCAAGCTACAGTTATAGGAGGCAGCTCACATATGGCAAGCTGGTTGATGTTAGCTGTTTTGCAGGCTCCCTGTAGATTGACTAATTTGAATAATTCCATGGGCTTCAGGGCATAGGGGCTGTCCATAGTTGTCTGTTACTTGGCTCTGAAATAATTGGAGAGGGTGCATAGTGGCCAGGAGCATGACAGTCCCCTAAGGGCAGTAACTGAGGTCTGGACTTCATGAACATCTCAAAAAAAGGACATTTACAGAACTCTAGCCAGGGCCTCAAAACTGGGTCAAGACAATATTTTAAAAAAACTATATTATACATTAGATCAATGACTTATATAGAATTTAAGTAGATTACATAGCACATAATCTGTATTAATGAATGGGAAGTAATTATATGAAGAGTGAAGACAATTGGCTATAACAAATTACATACTAAAGGCTACGCTTTGATGACAAAATTTTCCTTTAAAGTCTTTCAGTGACTTTTCATCCACCTATTTTGCAATCATTCCTTCTTAAGCTTTTCCCTGGAAGCTTTGAGTTATAATTGATAAATTAAAACTATACCTATTTAAGATATACAACTTGATGTTTTATATACATTTACATTGTGAAATGATTACCACAATCAAGTTAATTAACCTACCTACCATTTCACATAGTTACATTTTCTTGGTGTTGAGACCATTTGACATCTACAATCTTAGCAAATTTCAAGTATACAATACAGCTTTTACTCATTTTTATTTTTATCTGAAAGCTTTCTTTTACTCAAATATTAAATCAAGATGTAACTTATATCCCTATGCATTTTAATCCTCTCCTTTTGCTTCAGGGAAGTCAGCTTCCCCTCAGTCCTACCATCTTTATTCTCATAATATTATATTATTGGTTTAGGCAAGTGTCCTCTCAAACTTAATGTAAGAGTAGCTTGGAACCTATTAAAATTGCAGATTCCTGTGCCATACTCCCAGATATTTTGATTCTACAAGTCTGTGGAAATTCTCAGGTATCTGCCTTGCTAAAGGGTTACCAACTTTTTCCAGAGGGACTAATGTTAAAGAGACACCAACTGACCTCTATTATCACTATTAGTTCATGAAAGAAAAGGCATTTTAGGGCCGGGTGTGGTGGCGCACGCCTGTAATCCCAAAAGCTTGGGAGGCCAAGGTGGGTGGATCACCTGAGGTCAGGAGTTTGAGACCAGCCTGGCGAACATGGTAAAACCCCATCTCTACTAAAAATACAAAAATTAGCTGGGCATGGTGGCAGGTGGCTGTAATCCCAGCTACTTAGAGGGTTAAGGTAGGAGAATTGCTTGAACCTGGGCAGTGAGCAGAGATCACACCACTGCACTCTAGCCTGGGCAACAGGAGGGAAACTTGGTCTCAAAAAAAAAAAAAAAAAAAAAAAAAAAGTAAAAAAGAAAAAAGAAAGAAAGAAAGAGCATTTTAACATTAAGGAAGAAACAAAGGAAATTTCACTAACTTGAATATATTTAACTAACGAAAAACTTGCCACATTATATTCCAAAATGATAAAAACATCTGCCTTCTAACAGCAGTCTAAGAAGATTATAATGCAGATGGTCTGTTTTAGGTCTTGTCTTTTACCATCTGATGCTAGAACACCACATCAAGCAAATCATTTAGTCTATATTTACATATCACTGTGGTCAGAAAACGTTTTTTCTGTAGTAGCCAACCACCTTTCAAGGAGTTATCTGTTGGAAGAGGGCTTGGGCTGAGATCAGAAGTCTAGGTTTATTTGAGGTCAAATAAAAGTGAGACATATGAGTACAATAAGGCCAAGGGCTATGCTCTTTAAAAGAATGGAAAAGACAGTTGTTAATTGAAAGTTCCAACAAGTAAGGGCCAACTTTGGGAAGAAAGGACAAAGAGAACATACGCACCATCACTAAATGGACAAATCCACATTGCTCTCTCATGGGTAGTAAGTTGACAGAAATTTAAGCAGCAAATAATCACAGGAGATATGGGCAGATAGTAAGAAAGGATGCTCTGGTAAGATCTGGTTGATACTGGTGACACAGCAGTGGGGATACAAAAGATCAGGAGCGGAAATCTAGATAGAATGGCAACATGGTATGAGCCTGAGAAAATGAGATGCCAATCTCAGGGAAGGTCCAGCATCATGACTGATACTACTGACCTGTTAAGCAACTGTCTCATACTCTATAGGACTACTCATAGATTTTTTTGAGGAGACAAAATTTTCAGACTGGTTCAGTCAAGGTTACCACAGCTCAGAAGATTTGAGTACTACAGAAACAAGGTGCCAAACAGGTGTTTACAGTTGCATTCAATATATTCCAAACTGTCACACATATTCATTCAGTTGGTCAAATAGAATAATTAAACCTTTACTGATTGAAAATCAATGCATTAGAAGATGTATACAGAATAACATATTGTAGTAGGAGAAGTATCAAATGTTCAATAGTAATTACAGTGCAAGGCATGGGGCAAAAACTCTGAGAGAGTTACATATAAAATTGCATGACAATCCAAATGAAAGATTGAAAACAGTAAACCATAGTGTCATACTCTAGTAAATGATACACATGATCTGATTACAATTAAATGAAGTGATATGAACAACTAACTGAGAAGATTCAGAAACAAGAGGAATCATGGATGGATAGAGGAAAGAATAGATGGACTGTAGGCTGTAAAGGAAATACAATTAAAGGTTAATTGTAGAATTTAAGAGGTAGGTATATGGGTGTTCACTGTACAATTTTTTCTATTTTGAACATTTTCATAATAAAAAATAAACAAATTGATATATAGGTGTTGGTAGAATTTAAATATGCAGAAACAGGAGAGGGATTTAGTGAGGAAAAGGGGGAGAAAGAAAGAAGGAATTATTGCAAGAGGAAGAGTAAGAGCAAAAGGAGAAAATTGGAAAATTTTAAACATGTATAGAGTATTGAAAACATCTAGAATATTTGGGTAATGTAGGAGAGTAGGCTAAAGAGTAGTTGAAAAGTAGGTTGAGATCAGATCATGTAGGGTTTTGATTCTTTAATAAATTGCTTATTTTTTAGATATTAGGAATTAAAATAATTAGTTCATTGGCAATAGCTGACTAATATACTCAATCCTGTTACCTTTTTCTCATTTTATTTATATGGCCATGCCTCACATTTTTCCTGAAAAAAAAAAAAGGTAAACTTTAGTAATAGTTTGGTAGCTCATCATTATCATTCCTGTCTAATTATATCATCAGAATCTATTCCCATGCCTCTTCTTGATAAGACAAATGAAAAAAAAAAATAACCATAGCAGAGCACTTTGACAATTGGAACCATGGAGAAGAACCTGCCTCCTGAGAGCTATAGTCCTGAAGAAATGCAGCCAGTACTATTAAATGTGGCACTGAAGTAGGGAAGGGATGAAAAAGAAGTATTCATACTTACTTCTCTACCACTCTTCCTAATAGCCGGTGCTTCCAAGTGGTCAAACCTAATAAGAAGTTATTCAGTAGGAGAGCTCAATTAAGGGAAACCTCCCAGGGCACAGAACACAGCAGAGAAGAATTGAAAATGCATGGGGTGTATAGATGGAGAACAACCTGCATGTTACTACTTTCCTTCTCCTTTTAGAGAAAGAAGCTTTCCTTTCCCCCTTTCTTTTGCCCTGATGAACAAATTTAGTTCTGTTCTTAAATCCACAAGCTCCTATCTGCTTCAGGATTTTAAACCATGTATTATTTTTAAAGTTTTAACTGAATAATTGTTACATTATATATCCTGGTTTCAAAGAACATCCAGATTACTTTCCCCAGAGAAAAAAAAGTATTATGAGTATTCTGTATGTCCTTCAAACCTTTAACCTCTTCTTTTTCTATATCTTTATACTTTATTTTTATACTTAAAGACAAGTATACACACATACAAGTGTGCAAACACAAATCTATAATAACTTGCTGCAAACTCTTGGAACAATATGTCTTTTAGAATTTGGGGTTTTTTCAGCTTTTCGATAAGAAATAAGGTATAAAAACTCTATATTATGTCACACCTTCTAATAAACGATATATGTTTGGTAACTGGCAAAGCATGACCCAAGGCAAAGGAGAAGAAATAGATAATGCCAAAGAATATTTGTTGAATGACTAGCTGTTGCATTTAGATTGGGTAGTGGGCCTGAAGAAAGCTGAAGTGTTGTCATTACAGGTATAGTAACAGGAAATAATGATAATAATATCTGTGAAAAGCAGAAGGGAGAAAATGGAAGAGAATAGAGTGTGTTAGTCATCTATTGCTGTCATGATGCCGTGTAACAAATGACCATGATCTCTCTGGCTTAACAAATACAAATGTTTATTTTTCTTTCTCATGAGTGTGTGAGTTGGTGGGATAGGATTCATGCTACAGTTTCTGGTTCAGTTATGTTTTACATGTCTCAATAAAGGGGTCAGGCTAAAAGGGCAACGGCTGCCCAATGTACGTCTTTCCATGGTGATGGCAGATGTGCAAGGTATCAAACACAATCCTATGTGCACATTTCAAACCTATCTTGACTCATATTTACTTATACACCATTGTCCTATGTATGTCACATGACCAAAGCTAAAGCCAAAGGGCAGAAAAATGTACTCTGCCAACCATGATACAATGGCAAGGGTATGGGTATAAGTACTCCTATAGAGGGATTAAGTAAAATAACTCAGTGTCGCTGTGGGTGTTAAATACCTAGAAAAATTTCATTTTTTGAATAATTTTTTTAGTTTCAGTTTTTGTGGGTACTTTATTAGTCAGGGTTCTCTAGCAGGACAGTACTAAAAGGATAGATGTGTATATGAAGGGGAGTTTATTAGGAGAATTGACTCAAATGATCACAAGGTGAAGACCCACAATAGCCTGTATGCAAGCTGAGGAGCCAGGAAGCCAGTGTGGGTCCCAAAACCTCAAAATTAGGGAAGATGATAGTGCAACCTTCAGTTGGTGGCCCAAGAGCCCCTGACAAATCACTGGTGTGTAAGTCTAAGAGTCCAAAAGATGAAAAACTTGGAGTCTGATGTTCAATGGCAGAAAGCATCCAGCATGGGAGAAAGATGAAGGCAGAAGACTTAGTCAGTCTAGTCTTGCCATGTTCTCCTGCCCTCATTTATCCTGACTGTGCTGGCAGCTGATTAGATTCTGCCCACCCAGATTCAGGGTGGGTCTGCCTTTCCCAGTCCACTGACTCAAATATTAGTCTTCTTTGACAACACCCTCACAGACACACCCTGGAACAATACTTTGCATCCTTCAATCCAATCAAGTTGACACTCAATATTAACTATCGCAGGTATATAGTAGGTGTATGTATTTATGGGATACATGAGATATTCTGATACAGGCATATAATGTGTAATAATCACATCATAGAAAATGGGGTATCCATTCTCTCAAGGATTTATTATTTGTTACAAACAATCCAATTATACTAACTTAGCTATTTTAAAATTTACAAATAAATTATTTTTGAATATAGTCACCCTGTTGTGTTATCAAATACTACGTATTATTCCCTCTTTCAAACTATTTATTGTACCCATTAACGATCCCCACCTGTTCTACAGTTTCCACTACACAGCTCAGCCTCTGGTAACCATCCTTCTACTCTCTATCTGCATGTGTTCAATTGTTTTGATTTTTACATCCCACAAATAAGTAAGAACATATAATGTTTGTCTTTCTGTGCCTGGCTTATTTCACATAACATCATTACCTACAGTTCCCTCCATGTTGCTGTACATGACAAGATCTTATTCTTTGTTTTGAAACAGAGTCTCTCTCTGTTGCACAAACCAGAGTTCAGTGATCTCGGGTCACTGCAATCTTCACCTGCTGGGTTCCAGCGATTCTCCTGCCTCAGCCTTCCGAGTAGTTGGGATTACAGGTACACACCACCATGGGCAGCTAAATTTTGTATTTTTAGTTGAGACAAAGTTTCACCATGTTGGCCAGGCTGTTCTTGAACTCCTGACCTCAAGTGATCCTCCTGCCTCTGCCTCCCAAAGTGCTGGGATTACAGGCATGAGCCACCATGCCTGGCCATCATTCTTTTTATGGCTGAGTAGTACTACATTGTGTATAAGTACCACATTTTCTGTATCCACTTATCTGTTGAAGGGCACAAGTTTTCTTTCTAAATCTTGGCTGTTGTGAAGAGTGCTGCAACAAACATGGGAGTGAAGAAATCTCTTGGATTTTTTCTGATTTCAATTCTGATTTCAATTTTTTTTAGGTATATATCAAGCAGTGGAACTGCTGGATGATATGGTAGCTCTATTTTTAGTTTTTGGAGGAACCTTCAAACTATTCGTCATAGTTGTTTTACAAATTTACATTCCCACCAACAACGTATGAGGGTTCTCTTTTCTCCACATCCTCTCCAGCATTTGTTATTGCCTGTGTTTTGAATAAAAGCCATTTTGACTGGGATGAGATCGTTTCTCTTATTGTAGTCTTGATTTGCATTTCTCTGATGAACAATGATCTTGAGTGCCTTTTCATATGTCAGTTTGCCATTTGTATGTTGCATTTTCAGAAATGTCTACTGAAATATTTTGCCCATTGATAAATCAGATCGTGAGATTTTTTTTCCTATATAGTTGTTTGAGCTCCTTATATATTCTGGTTGTTAATTCCTGGTCAGATAGGTAGTTTTCAAATATTTTCCTATTCTGTGGGTTGCCTCTTCACTTTATTGATTGTTTTCTTTGCTGTGCAGATACTTTTTAACTTGATGTGATCCCATTTGTCCATGTTTGCTTTGGTTGGCTATGCTTGTGGGGTATTACTCAATAATTTTCCGCCCAGACCAATGTCCTAGAAAGGTGGCTTTTTGTAGGAGTTTCATAGTTTGAGGTCTTACATTTAAGTCCTTAATGCATTTTGATTTGGTTTTCGTATATGGCAAGAGATGTAAGTCAAGTTCTTTTTTTCTGCATATGTATATCCAGTTTTCCCAGGACCATTTATTGAAGTGATAGTCCTTTCTCCAATGTAAGTTCTTGGCACTTTTGTTTAAAATGAGTCTACTGTTGATGTATGGATTTGTTTCTGGGTTCTCTATTTTGTTCCATTGGTCTATGTGTCTGTTTTAATGTCAGTATAGTGCTGTTTTGGTTACTGTAGCTCTGTAGTATAATTTCAAGTCAGGTAACGTGATTTCTCCTTTATTCTTTTTTACTAAGGATAGCTTTGGCTATTCTTGATCCTTTGTGGCTCCATATAAATTTCAGGATTGTTTCTTCTGTTTCTGTGGGGAGTGCCATTGATATTTTTGTAGGGATTGCATTGAATCTGTAGATAACTTTGGGTAGTATAGACATTTTAACAATATTGATTCTTCCATTATATGAACATAAAATGAGTTTCCATTTCTTTAGGTCCTTTTAAATTATTTCATCGGTGTCTAATAGTTTTCATTGTAGAGATCTTTCACTTCTTTAGTTAATTCCTAGGTATTTAATTTTATTTGTGGCTACTGTAAATGGAATTATTTTTTAAATTTCTTTTTCAGATTGTTCACTATTGGCATATAGAAACGCTACTAAATTTTGTATGTTGATCTTGTTTCCTCAACTTCACTGAATTTATCAGTTGTAATAGTTTTTTTGCTGAAGTCTTTAGGTTTTTCCAAATATAAGATTATATCCTCTACAAACAAAGATAATTTGACTGTTTCCATTTGAATGTGGATGTCCCTTATTTCTTTTTCTTGTCTATTTGTTCTATCTAGGACTTCTGTTACTATGCTGAGTTGCTGAGTGACAGTGGTAATTGTTAGTATTCTTGTCATGTTCTAAATCTTAGAGGAAAGGGTTTCAGGTTTTCCCCATTTAGTATGATACCATGTGCAGGTCTGTCACATATGGCTTTTATTTTGTTCAGGTATGTTTCTTCTATACCCATTTTTTCAGGGTTTTATCATGAAGGGACTTTGACTTTTATCAGATGATTTTTCAGCATCATTTGAAGTGATCATATGGTGTTTGTCCTTTATTCTTTTGATATGATGTATCATATTAATTGATTTGCATATGTTGAAGCATTCTTGCATCCGAAGATAAATCCTGCTTGGTCATGATGAACGATATTTTGAATACACTGTTGAATTCTGTTTGCTAGTATTTTGTTGAGGATCTGTATCAGTATTCATCAGAGATATGGGCCTATAGTTTTTATATTTTTTTGACATGTCGTTGTTTGATTTTGGTCTCTGGGTAATTATGGCCATTTAGCATGAGTTTAGAAATATCCCATCATACTTCATTTTTTTGGAAGGGATTAAGTAGGATTGGTATTAGTTCTTTAAATGTTTGGTAGAATTCAGCAGTGAGTTCATTGGGTCCTAGGCTTTTCTTTACTTGGAAACTTTTTATTACAGCTTCAGTATTGTTACTTCTTATTGGTCTGTTCAGGGTTTGGATTTTTTCCTGGTTCAATTTTGGTAGGTTTTATCTATGTAGGAATTTTGCACTTCCTCCAGATTTTTCCATTTTTTGGCATATAGTTGCTCATAGTAGTCACTAACAATTTTTCTTACTTCTAAAGTATCAGTTGTAATGTCCTCTTTTCCATCCCTAATTTTATTTATGTGTTTCTTCTCTAATTTCCTTAGTTAGTCTGGCTATAGGTTTGTCAACTGTGTTTAACTTTTTTAAAAAAATAGCTTTTTCTTTCATTAATCTTTTGTGATTTTTTATTTCAATTTTATTTATTTCTTCTTTGACCTTTATTATTTCTTTTCTTATGCTAGCTTTGGGTTGGTTTGATCTTGTTTTCTAGTTCTTTAAGATGTGTTAAGTGGACATTTAAGAAACCAAATAAAATTAATTAAATGAAATTATTTTAGATCAAGGTATATTTGCAAACAAATATCTTGACTTTAAACACATTACTGTGCTATAGAATTTTGAAACAGAGAGGTTTGACAAACTGTGTTCACAATGCTTACTTGTTCAGTAGAAAAAGCACACTTACGTCCATCCATAGTTTATATTTAACCTATAATTTACATTATATAAAAATAAATTAGATAAAATGTACATTATACTGAAAAATATCAGTGTTCCACTTTATAAGGTCCTGCTTTTTCTGTAAAATGTGCAGTAGGTCAATGGAGAATCTGAAACTTCATTCAAAACTAAATTTTATGTGCAAATTTTTATAAGAAATAGTAAAAGCTAAAAATGCAAATTTATATATCATCTTGAAGGATATAACAATCTGAGATAGTACAAGTTATTTTTAAGTACCTTAAAAACTTTTTATCAAGCTGAGATCAACTATTTCTTGCAGCTACATGACAGCCATTTTGTACCTATAATCACTTTTAATAAATACCAAGAAAGTTTACTGCATATTATACACAAGAAAATCAGATGGAATTGAGATTGCTTTTATAATTTATTGCTCAGATTAACTACACATTCAGAAACTCACAGCATTTCTTATAGTGAATTTAGAATCAATTTGTCCACGTAATAGGATGCATATTATTGTGATGGGTTTTTATTGTTTTTGCAACAATTTTGGATTGAATTTCCAGTTCTGACATGTTATTTGGAATTGTCTAGAAAAGAAAACGTTAGAAAATATTAAAACCAAATGTTGTTTGTAGCAAGATAGAAATTAAGATAATATTGTTACAAAAATCATAAATATAAGAGGACTGTGATCCAAACTGAAACTTTATTGTTATACCGACTGCTAGAACGCCACACTATTGGTAAAGAGAATAAAGTACACTATTGAATTAACTAAAATACCAATAGAAAATAAAGTCAGATAACACTAATATTTATTTTTAAACGTTATAAAATGCAGCTCAGTATGTCTTCTTGGTGTGAACTCTATCAATTTATTGTAGATAAATTCTCACATGAAAAAGACCAATCCTTTTAAAATAATATACTCTTTCTTAACGTTATTTATCCCAACTTTTTAATGCACAAGAAATAAAGCTTTGTGATATTTTCTCTCTGTATATATTCTAGTAGCATCATCAGTTAAAGGACATACATAAAACATTTATTTGGCCTAAAAAGTTAAAGGAATTCAAATGTATTCATGGTCATACAGTTTCAAGCTATATCTATTCTTATAAAAAAAATTCTTAGATAGTTGATTAGAATTGTTCATTAAGGCAAATGTTTCTTTCACTTGGATTTCAATCACAATATTTTTATCTATGAAAAAGTTGTATGTGTAGATTCTGGGAAGACGACAGCATGATAATCTAGTTCATCCATCTCTCTGTATCCCTGCATGAAACAGAACAAGTAAGTAGCAAACTAAAAAGTGATAGACTGTCTTCTGAAATGAAGGAGTGAAGAGCATGTCAAACTTTTCTCCCAACAAGAAATTATTTAACTGGATACAATTATCTTAAAAATAATTTTAAAATCTCTGGCATTTTCCTAAGGGCATATAGCAAGAGAGAAAACATTAATTCAGAAAAAAAAACTACTGATTTGTGTAAGAATATTGAGAGTCTATGGCCTTTGAGCTGTAACCTGTTTGATTATCATAACTTCTTCTGCTTAAATCTGTGTTATGGAAGTTCTACTCCAGAAGATGTGGCAGGGATCAGAAGGCTGCCTGCTTCCCTCCCCCCCACCCAACTCAGCCATGTGTTTCAGAATTCTACTTCAGTCAAATGTGACATAGAGGTCCTGGTGTCTCTTCTGTCACTTGTAACATAGAAGGTCTTTCCCAGGTGCAGCAAGCTGAGATTACTGGAACTATAACAGTCCTGCCCAAAGTTTCTCATTGAGTAGAGGCTCTACCCAAGGAGAGAGAGGAGAGAAGACCAATTGTTATTCCTGATTTCCCTACCATACCCACTCACAGAGTAGGGGTTTCACTCTTAGAAAAGTGAGCCACTATCTCTACACTTAGTTATTGTGTAATGGCCATGGGTAGAAGTAAGTCAGAAATGAAGGCCTCAAAGATGAAAATCCCTCCAGCTCTTCCTGAGGCAACTAGCTCTATTTGGAACACAGCTTGGAGAATTTCATACCTAAGGACATTGTTGATCATGAGGGAGATCTTGAAGAAGATAAATTAACGGAAAACTTCTAAATCCATGAAGCAAGCAGCAACAATGAAAAGAGAAGAACAATCAGAAGTTATACCTGATGTAAATGACGAGTTGATGTGTGCTGACGAGTTGATGGGTGCAGCACAGCAACATGGCACAAGTATACATATGTAACAAACCTGCACGTTATGCACATGTACCCTAGAACTTAAAGTATAATAATAATAATTAAAAAAAAGAAGTTTAACAGAGGGAACCAACAAAACGGACACACAAGAACAGTACTACGGGGTCCGTAGTCAACACCTGGTCCAGCATTTTGCACACACAAAGCTTTAGCTGCTCAGGAACAATGAAAGCAGGATATAAGACAGAATGGAAATTGTTACTCAAGTTACAAACAGACCTGTGAAACCAGGGATGGAGACCTCACAGGCAAAAAGGGCTCAAATACAACCTCTGACAAAATACTGGTTGAATAATGAGCTACTCTGACTAAGGGATAACACCAAAAATGCCAGGTTTAAAAAAATAGTACCAGTCATACTGTTAGCCCTGGTGAATCCATATGGGACTTGAGCAACTCGATTCTTGCCTCCTCACAGGAAATAATTCAGTCAAGGGCCATAAGGCAGAAAGACCAAGGCAAGTTTTGAGCAGGAAGGAGAGTTTATTAAAAAGTTTTAGAGAGAGAATGAAAGAAAGTAAAGTACACTTGGAAGAGGGACAACTGAGCAACTTGAGAGATCCAACTGTCTGTTCAGCCTTTGACTTGGGGTTTTATACATTGGCATGGTTCTGGGGTTTGTGTCTCTCCTTTCTTGATTTTTCCTTGGAAAAGGATGTCTACATGTGCAGTGACCTGCCACTCCTTGGGAGAGACTGCATGCTCACAGTGTTTACTGAAGTTGTACACATGCTCATTTGAGGTGTATTTTCCCTTACCAGTCAAGCGTTTCTAGAGGAAGGTCATATACTAGTTAAAGTCTGCCATTTTGCCTTTTACTCTGAATGTTCAAGCCTACTCACCCAACTCCTGAGATCTTACTGGGAAGCTGCTGATCACCAGTTTCAGGCATTTTCTATCTATTGGAAGACTGCCTTTCCCTGGCACCAGCTGTGACCAATTATTGTTTTAGCAAGACAGTTTAACAACCACTTGACTATCACGTGATTGTCCCCTGACATTCCTGTGGGAGCCCTCTTCTGCCCTGCTCTTGTTTATCTACCTACTCTAACATTTCCCTCTCAAGAGTCCAAGACCCAATTCTTTGGGAAAATGGATGAAGATCTGCCTTCTATAGCTGCTTCCTGCTGACAGAGGGGCAGTGGTGGTTGTTCTGTGGGTCTTGGCCTTTTGGTAGCAGTCAGGGCAGGCTGGATCTGTAGGTTAGTGACAGTGGTATCCAGCTGGGTCCAATAAAGAAAAGGGAATGATTTTGCCTCTGTTGTATTCTACTGATGGGCAGTCTAGGGGTCCTTTGTAGAGGGATGACTCTTGAATATTGAAGAGACAGTATACCTCATGGAGGATGATCTGGATTGGGTAGCCTAAAGACAAAAGGAGACAAATCAGGTTATTCGATTTAGGAGTCATGGACCAAAAAGAACAAAAGTAAGAGAATAACAAGTGGCCATAAAAAAGGAAGAGCCCAGAAGAACCATTCCCAGATTCCTTCTTAGTTTAACCAACCCTGAGAGGCTTGTTCCCATAAACTGGAGACGTGATTTAGGAGTTGTCTGATGTTGTTTTGTACTTTTTCCAATGTATTTATCCAAAAGAAACATATTTCATCTAAGGCTAAACAAATTTCTCCCTGTGCTGCTGTGGACATATCTAGTTCTTGACAATTTTGGAGAACTACAGCTGCTAAAGAGTCAATTTGATCTTGCATGGTTGTTAAAGTTTTAGCCCTAGTGTCAATGTTATTGGCTATTTCCTTTGAGAGTAGGCTATAGGTCAAGGAGGGTTTGTGATTCCAGCAAATATATTTCCTTCATCAGCTATAATGCAGAGTCCCATGAGAAGGGCAATTAATTTGCTATCTCCCCTCACCCTGGCAAAATAGAATGCCTGTAGTTTCATACTAGAAAAGAGAGATTGCCAGTTACTATAAATATGTTAGGCAATACATAGCCTATCATACAAGTTTCAGTTCAGTTAGTAGAAGACATTGTTGAATTGGCCACAAGTAGAGATGGCTCCTCATGTTTTAAGATGAGTAGACATGTCAAAATGCAGTAAAAGTCTGACTCTTTCCAGCATAGCTAGGAGACATGGCTAACTCCATATGTGCTCAGGTCTTACTTAAAAATTAATGGCTTTAAAGCCAGCAAGTTGTACAGTTATTAAGAGTCACAGTAGGAATTTATGACTTCAAAGTATTCAGTAGACTTAATAACCTTTAAAATTGTATAACATTTTAAAATAAATTTTCTTTCACAATTGTTTTATGACTTACATAGACCAACTACAATGTGCTTAGACTTTCTGACTTGTCCTAAACATCCCTCTTTTTAAAATAGTCGTTGTACTTTAGGACAAGTATTTATCATACAAAATTTTTTATATAAAATATATTTTCTTTATAATCTGCCTTACTGAAAACAATGATTTACCTTTATACCCTTTTAATTAGACAAAAGTAATTTTCCTTCTGTTTGAAAGTACAGTTTTTACTACATGTTTTTGTGTGAGTCCTGTGAATGAGAAGATAAAGAGATTATCCACATACTGTAGAAGTTATTCCCCTACAGAGATTGCTTGGTTAGATTGCTTTCTAGGGCTTGTCTGAATAAGTGTGGGTTATTTCTAAAACCCTTGAGGTGGGACTGTCCAGTTTGAGGTTATTAGTTAAAGATTTAGGTAGTGTTTCCAGGAGAAATAGGGCAAAAAATCCTATTTTCCAGGAGAGGAAAAGATGAATTGAGAGGTTGGGTAAATATTAAGCAGGCACCCATTCCCAAAGGATGTGGGGTATTTAGACATTACCAGGGACTGATTAGTGTCTGTCCCTTCAGTGAACCAACAGAGAGGGGAAAGTTTAGAGGTCATCTGAGCTGGTCATGTAAAAACAAGTATAAATCTCATGGAATATCCACAAGAGAGCCTGTCCTCTTCCAGGCAAACAAAGCAAGAGCCACATGTGCACAAATAACAAACAGTGAGTGTGTGTTTAAGGCAGAGAAGGAAGTTGTGTGGCATGCAAGATGAAAGCAGAGAAAAGCAAACTTGCTCCTGAGGTGTACAGTCTGGTGGGTGCACAAGGCCATTTCAGAATACACACAGAGAAAACAGGAGTGGAGATTGTGCAGGGATTTGGAAAAGAGCCAATTTTAGATGAAAAAGCAGAGGAAACCCCAGACATTGCACAATTTTAGGCTTTAGTGCTACCACTATCACCAGCCTTCCTATCCAGGGGGGCCATTAGTGTCTCAGGTCTACATGGTGCAGACTCCGAGCTTCTTCCCACCCCCGCAAACCACCCATCAGGGTCAGCTGAGAGATCAGCTGGGAAAACCAGAGTCACTGTGGCTGAAATAAATAGTTCTGGGGTTTGTTAGTAAGTAGGGCAGTGAAAGAGGAGCAGAAAACTGTGTATGGAGGGTTGAACACTTCCAGCTAAACAAGGTGAGGTGCAGAAGTGTCTTACCATTAGGGAATGTATCCATGTATCCCAGTCACAAGGCACCAAAGTATGTTAGCAGCAGCGAATTTCTATGGATCTACAGCAACTTGATTATTGCCTCCTCGAAGGAAATAATTCACATGAGGGGCATAAGGCAGAGTGAGAGACCAAGGCAAGTTTTGAGCAGGAGTGAGAGTTTATTAAAAAGTTTTAGAGAACAAAAGGGAAGTACACTTGGAAGAGGGCCAAGCAGGCAACTTGAAAGATCTAAGTGCTCTGTTCAGCCTGTGACCTGGGGTTTTACACACTGGTGTGGTTTAGAGTTTGCATTTCTCCTCCCTCAATTTTTCCTTGGGGTGGGTTTTCTGCATGTGTGGTGGCCAGCCAGCACTTGAGAGGAGTCGTATGCACAGCGTGTTTGCTGAAGTTGTGTGCACGCTCATTTTAGGTGTTTTTTTTCTTACCAGTTAAGTGTTCCTATAGGAAGGTCATATATCAGTCGAACTCCACCATTTTGCCTCTTAGTGTGCGTGCCTGAGCCTATTTTCCCAATTCCCAAGATCTTATCAGGAAGCTGTTGATCACCAGCTTCAGACTTTTTTTTTATCTATTCAGAAACTGCCTTTCCCTGGCATCAACTGTGACCAATTCTTATTTTAGAGAGAGAGTTTAAGAACCATGACTATCACCTAGTGGTCATCTGACATTTCTGGTGGGGGGTGGTGCCCTCTCCTGCTCTGCTCATGGCTGGCTAGTTACTCTAAAAATATCAATGATTACAAAAGACTGTGTTCATTTCTAAGAATATGCTATCACAAGAACAATACAAGAGGGAAAATTTAATCTAGTTTCTGGATGAACATACGGAAACATATAAACTCATAAAACTACAATGCAGCCACATACATATATCTAACAGTGGAGAATGAAAATGTAACTGGCTAAGAGTGCTAAAGAACAATTTGTGTCCAATAAATGACTAACCTGACATAGAGGTGACCCCTCATTAGCCAGACTAAAAGATCAAAACTAGAAAAAAAAAAAATCTGATTCAGGACAAAGGAGGTTATGTATTGCAGGAAAAACATTCGCACAATCAATTCAGCAAAATCATTAAAAAAATAAATGAAAAACCAACCAACAAACAACAATACCATGACAACATTAACCCTTTAATGTTATAAGTTTTCATGTTGCTACAATATATTATCTAAATTGTCTCTTTTTAAACAAAAAATTTTGAGACAGGCTGAGACTGAAAAGTGTGATATATTCCAATGGAGGCGGGGGGAAGCAGGCAAAAGAAACTGTCTGCAAAAGGGGCCAGGTGTCAGATTGTTAAAAGACTTTAAAGTAGTCATTATAAATCTGATATAAGAACTAAAGGAAATAATGCTTAAAGAAGTAAAGGAAGGTATGAAAACAATGTCTTATCAAATAAGTGGTAGAAATAAAAATAATCAATAAAAATTGTTTTTTATTTTATTGTAAATTGACACTTTATAATTGTATATATTTATGGGATAGAAAATGAGGTAATGATTTATGAGTACAATACAAAAAAACTAAATCAAGCTAATTAACATATCTATCACCTCTACTTATGCTTGTGATAAGAACATTTGGAATTTCCTCTTGACACTTTTCAAATGTATAGTATACAATTAGTAACAATACTAATTTTGTTGTGCAATAGATCTCAAAAAACTTATTACTTCTTACTGAGATTTTGTACAGTTTGATCAACATTTTTCCATTTTTCCACTCCCCACCCTCTGTAACCGCTTTTGTACTTTCTATGCTCTATCTATGAGATCAATTGTTTTAGATTCCAAATATAAATGAGAATATGTGGTATTTGTCTTTTTGTCCCTGGCTTACTTAACTTAGTATAATGTTTTTCTCTTTGGTAAAACAAGAAATTAAGCAGAATTAAATTTAAAGGAGTTTAATTGAGCAATGAACGATTAGTGAATAGAACAGCTCCCAGAATCACAGCAGATTCACAAAGACTCCAGTGCAGCCATATGTTGGAAAAAGATTTATAGACAAAAAAAGGAAAATGACACACAGAAATTAGTAATGAGGTACAGAACAGCAGGATTGGTTACAGGTTGGTGTTCACCTCACTTGAACACGGTTTAAACACTCAATAGTGTATGAATGGTGAAAGTACCACTGCTGGGATTGGCCAAGACTCAGCTATTGTTACAGGTACATACTCCTAAGTTAGGCTTTCAATCTTGTCTACCTATTAAGTTAGGTTGCAGTTTGTCCACAAGGACTCTAATATAGACATACGGAGTCCTTCTCAGGCCATATTTAGTTTGCTTTAACAATTTCCCCCTTTTGGTCATTTTCTCAATTTACTGTCCTACCTTAGGGGTATATCAGCTCTCTGGCTTTGTGTCATAATTTTGTTTGAAGAGACCCTGATCACTTTTTTGCTTCCACAAGATATCACACTGGTCCATTACATTAATGAAATTATGCTGATTGGATTCAGTGAGCAAGAAGTAGCAAACACATTGGACTTATTGTTGAGATATTAGCCTGCCAGGGAATGGGAAATAAATCTGACTAAAATTCAAGGACCTTCTACCTCAGTAAAATGTCTAGGGGTCTAATGGTGTCAGGCCTGTCAACATATTTCTTCTAAGGTGAAAGATAAGTTGCTGCATTTGGCCCCTCCTATAACCAAGAAAGAGTCACAATGCCTAGTGGGCCTATTTGGATTTTGGAGGCAACATGTTCACCCCTTGAATGAAGGGGAGGCCTGGTCCCCTTGATGTAGGATCCCACTACACTACTGACAATTTATGCTGTTAATCTTTTGCCAACCTTTCCACAGGGACACCTCTGGCCTTTTACCACGGTAACTGTGAATTGGGGAGAGAGAAATGATCAGATATTTCGGGGACTGCTGGACACTGACTCTGAGCTGATGTTGATTCCAGGGGACCCAAAGTGTCATTGTGGTGGTCTTCCAGTTAAAGTAGGGGCTTATGGAGGTCAGGTGTTTTAGCTCAGGGTATTTTAGCTCAGGTCTTAACTTTCAGTGCGTCCAGTGGGTCCCTGGACTCATTGTGTGATGCTTTCCTCAGTGGGAGAATGCATAATTGACACAGACATTCTTAGCAGCTGGTGGAACCCCACCATTGGCTCCTTAAGTGGTAGGGTGAGGGCTATGGTGGCAAAGGCCAAATGGAAGTCATTGGAGCTGCCTCTATCTAGAAAAATAGTAAATCATGAACAATATCACTTCCCTGGAGGGATTGTGGAGATCAGTGCCACTATCAAGGACTTGAAAGGTGCAGGGGTTGTGATTCCCAACACATCCCTGTTCCACAATTCCATTTGGCCTGTGAAGAAGATAGATGGAGCTTGGAGAATGACAGTGGATTACCATAAGCTTAACCAAGGCAAGGACAGGGCTGGGACTCACCCACGGCCTGCTGTAACCTCTCCCTGACTACTGCCTATGTTTTCTCAAGGTCCTGGAGCTCTACAATTAGCAGATGGCAATGCCTGTCATGCCTATGTCCTTCTTTTCAGGGCAGCAATGTCTCCCAGGTCTCTGCTACGTCCAGAAGCACTGTGTGGGTGTCAGGGACTGGAGTAAAAAATCTCATAAGTCTACCTGGTATTATATTGTATTGCAGCTGAATTGGCACTCAAACCACAAGATGCAGTCCTTCTTACACTTCCCTCCTCTTTCCAAAGGCAGAGGAGCCTTGCCCCATAGCCAATGCCATCCCTGGCCATGAAGAACACTGCCAGACTACCATAGATGTATACTTAAGACACCTGGTCTCTGAAGTCAGCTTATGGTGAATGCTGCCTGTCCTTGGAGTCACACTTCAGGGCAGTAGGCTCCCCTCTGGAACAGGGCAGGTCCAGACATGCTATCCAAAAAGCAAGTCCTGGGATCGAGGACCCCAGGAGCCAGCTTGGCTCTCTACCACCCTGTAGTAGTGTTGGTACCTGTGGTGCAAAACAAAGACTCTTAATTTTCCTTCCGCTTTTTTCAAGCAGGAGGAGTTTTGCCCCATAGTCACCACAGCTGGTAATATGCTGGATCTCACCTGAAGCCAGCAAGTCTCAGAGGCTCACCAAGGTTCTTGATATAGTACCTGGGTATCACTGCTGGATTTTCAGGGTCCAAGAGCTCTTCAGATAGCAGGTGATGAACGTTGGCAGGACTGGGTCTTTTACTTCAAGGCAGTGGCCTCCTTTCTGGGTGTGTTTAGAAATGTCATCTGGGAGCTAGACCCTGGAACAAGGGCCTCATGATTCTGATCAGTGCCCCATCCTGCTGCAGATGAGCTGGTATCCAAGACGCAAGACAAAGTCCTCCTCACTCTTCCCTCTCCTCTCTTCAAGCAGAAGAAAGGGGACTGTTGGAGCCATGTGCTGTGCAGCCTGGGGCTATGGGAGGTATAAAGCCAGCACTCCCTTGGCTTCTCCAGCCGGTGGCTCAATATGTCACATGTCTCCCCAGTCAAAGACTTTCAATTTTTTACTCAAGTGTAATATTAGCTATGGGCTTCTCATATATGGCCTTATTTTGGAAGGAATGACACTATAGTAGCAACAAGCACATCTTGTGCACCTATCTTAGTTTCTAATACCGTTCTCCAATAAAAGGATACAAGGATCCTTGGAGAAATGGTTGATTATAAGGGTTGGGACAGGGAAAATATAAGATATTCTTGGAGCATCTTATATTGACAAAAACTAATAACGTGCTCAAAATAAAGAAGGAAAGGAAGGAATTAAGGCAAAAAGAAAATGCAAGAATAAAGTATGTTAAAGTTATAAGGTACCAATTTAAAGAGTTCTTAATTATCAAGCCTGGAGCAATTTATGCAATATAATAGATAACCATAGTATTAGATTTTAATCCAAAGAACAATATAAATATATCTGAGTTCATACTGAAATAAATAATTTATTCAATAAATAAATACATGGCCATTCAAGGAAAACTTTTATTAAAGAGTTCCAAAAAGTTAATGTAGAATGAAAGAGGAAAATAGAAAATCACCATTAGATAACTGCAACAATAAATTCTGTGGGCAAGCTCCATAAATAAATTATAAAATTAGTGGAAGAAACTTTAAGGAGAAACAAGATGTTTGCAGACCCTCCAAGTATTTTCCCTAAAATATTACCAGAAATTACTGGATAATATTAATGTACATCTGTAATATCTTTTACAATTATTTATGCAGTTGATATTGCTTCCCTTCCCTTGAGGGCAAGACAGACATCATGACTCAATTCAAATGAACAGGTTATACAAAAAGAAAAATAGTAACTTTAAAATGGAGAAACTTGGCAAACACTACCTTAAACAATGATCAAGTTTAACACCTTAAATTATAAGCCATGTCACTATAATATAACTCCCTGACACTAGGCACTTAGAAGCATATATCGCTTCTGTGGCATTCTTTCCAATAATGCATAACACCCATCTAATCATGAGGAACCATCAGATGAACTCAAATTTTGGGGCATTCTATAAATATGTGACCAGCACTATTCAAGAATATTAAAATCATGGAAAAATGAGTTTGAGAAACTATCACAGTCAAGAGGAGACTAAACAAACACAATTATTAAATGCAATGTGATATCCTGAATTGAATCATGGAAAATAAAAATTATTTAAAAATCTGATGAAATCTACTTAAGTCTGTAGTTTAGTTAGATGTATTGTACAGATGTTAATTTCTTAGTTTTGGCAAATGTACCATGGTTAAATAAGGTGTTAACATTAGGAGAAGCTGGGTGAAGCATATACAGGAACTCTGTGCTATCCTTAAAACTCTTCTTTAAGTCTAAAATTATGTCAAAATAGTATTTATTTATTTATTTGTTTATTTATTTTTGGGACAGGGTCTCGCTCTGTCATCTAGGCTGGGGAATAGTGGCACAATCTAGCTTACTGCAGACCCAACCTCTCGGATCAAAACAATCCTCTCCCTTCAGTTTTCCGAGTAGCTAGAACTATAAGCACACATCACCACAGTCAGCCAATTTTTAATTTTTGTAGAGATAGTGCCTCACTATATTGACCAGGTTTGTCTCAAACTCCTGAGCTCAAGTGATTCTCCCACTTCTACCTCTGAGAGTGCTGACATTGAGTCATTGCACCCAGCCTCAAAACAAAACAAAACAAAACAAAACAAACAGAAGAAAACAAACTTTTAAAAAAATTAAGGTCTATTGCTTGAGTTTTGTGAACAAAGTCAGGGACAGTAGGCATGAGGAAGACATCAGATTAAAAATAAATGCCAAAGGTAGAATTGGATATGGTCAATTAGATTGGAAATGAGGTGGTATAGAGCTAAACATATGGAATAGTTAAAGATGACTCCAAGGTTTCTGAATTCGGTAGATGAGTTTGCCATTGACTACAAAAGTGAACATGAGTGGAAATGCCATTTGCTTTTTGGTGATACTAAATTAAATTATACTCTGGCTAATTCTTGAAGTCTTTGACGCATTCAAGTGGGAAAGATCACTAAATAATATATGAAGCTGGTGCTAAGTGAGGTTTGGAGAGGTAAAAAACATTTGTAAATTTTCTGTGTAGCGTTCTATAGACAAAACTTTGGAAGTAGGTGAGATTGCTCATTGTGTTTTGGTAACACATTTCTTGAAGCATAGAACCTATGTCTTATATTTTGCTTTTCTCTGAAAATCCCTGTAGAAAAATAATTAAGTTAATTTTCATACAAAAATTAAAAATTATGAATGACATGCTTTTCTACTTAGTGACCAATCTTTCCTTTGTTGATTTGGAGGATTTATGAATAAGTAATTGAAAGTCACAAATTTTTAGATTGTTAATTTTTTTCAGAGTGAATTATTTTCTCTAGCTGTAAGAAACAACAACTCTTGAACTGTCATTATTATTTATCTACTGGAGATAAATTTTAGAATGCAATCCAGTAATATTTCCAAGACCATAATTTTGAAACTCACACTGCAGTCAGGTTGGGAAAAAATAAGCAAAGTCAATTTGCTGCAAAAGTTTTTTATTGGCATGTGGTTTTTAAAAATGTAAACTTTTAAGGGAATTTAGATTAGATCGTTTTGGAGAATGAAAGCTATTTGAAAATTATTGATTTCAATAAAGGTGTATTTCCTTTGGACTTGAAATTTAAAAATAACATTAAACTGTAGAAATTCACATAGAATAGACTTGAAGTGACTTTTAAATTCTCTGGAAGTACATGCAGTAATTTCCTCAAAATCATTCAGAGCTATCAAAACTTCATTGTTCTCTACAGTCTTATGTCCCTTTTAGAAAGTCCACATTTACCTTTTATACCTGAGCCACGATCATTGGCATTTTAAGTGATAATGTCAATAATTGGTATTAGCAGGTCTAGTTTGCTTTATTATTTGAACAGTGTCCTGCAGATTACCTAGTAAAGAAATGAAAAGAGCTAGAAAAGATATATGCTCAGGTCCTTGAGAAAATGTGAATAGACATTCTAAATTGGAAGCTTTCATTTCGTTGTCTGTGCATAGTGAAGATTTTATATGTAACTGTAAGTGTTCATTACAGGTTTTTTTCTTAATAAAATTAGCTCATTAAATCTATATATTAGTCAAATAGAGAACATTCCTTTGTGTTTTAAGAATCTGCATTTTATTCTTCACTTTCTTAAGTCATTTTTTTTTCCTTAATCTTTCAAAATATCTTCAAAATGACTTAAATGCCTTTAAACAATTGGAACCTACAAATAACTTAGGTCTTTTCTTTTGTAGTGTGGTTTGACGTGGTCACCATTACTCTTAATTTCTAAGGAAGAATAGATGATAAAATGTCTGTGTGCTGAAGAAACAAGGTAACGTCTTTCAACATTAATACTTGCATTTAAATAGTTGTAAAATTCATTCATTTATTGAGACAACATTGATTAAGCTTGTGTCAGATATTATGCTAGGCCATGGGGATACAAAGATGAATAAAACCACTTCCTCTCCTCAAAGAATTCGCATGATGGCAGAAGTGGGGGATATGCAAACAAGTAATCAAACACGCAGCTCCAAACATAGAAGAGCTATGATAGATGAACATTCAGAGTGCTTTAAAAACACTGAGAAAGGAACAATCAATCTGTCTCCTTTCCACAGAGTAGACATATGAGCTGAGACTTGACAAATAATTAGGAGTTCACTGGTGGGCATGGGACACTGTAAAAAGAACTCTGAAAAAGTCATTCCAGTTACAGAAAATGTAGAGATAGGGAATAAAAACACATGGAAAGGAGATTAAAATTGCTAATGCTTAGGTTTTCATCATCAGTCTTCCTATTACTATTCCTATGACTACTGTGATCATAAAATATTACTATCAGAAGTAGTTAGTAGCAAGGCTTACATTTATTCAGCATCTACTATGTACAAAGCACTCTCCTTTTTTTGAGACACAGTCTCACTCTGTTTCCAGGCTGGAGTGCAGTGGAGCCATCTCCGCTCAGTGCAAACTCCTCCTCCCGTGATCAAGTGATTCTCCTACCTCAGGCTCCTGAGTAGCTGGGATTACAGGCATGTGTCACCACGCCCAGCAATTTTTTGTATTTCTAGTAGAGACGGGGTTTCACAGTGTTAGCCAGGATGGTCTCGATCTCCTGACCTCGTGATCCGCCTGCCTCGGCCTCCCAAAGTGCTGGGATTACAGATGTGAGCCATCATGCCCGGCCTACAAAGCGTTCTTCTAAGCACCTTTACTCATATATTTAAACACTTGCAATAACTCTTTTAGACAGATTCTAAAGTTTGTCAAATTTATAGATGAAGAAATTGATGCATCCAGATATAAGAAACACAATGAAAGGCATTTAGCTAGTAAATGGCAGGATTTATATAATAACAGGCAGTTTGCATTTGAGCCATGTTATAAACTACTTAGCTATGCTTATATTATACAAATATGACATGAAGAAAGATAAAAACAAAGTATGGTAATAACTCACTGCTGCTCATTTTTACTAACCTGCAAAATATGTCTTTCCATGAACTAACAAGATTGTGAATTCATCAAGTCAAGGAGCAATATATAATTTCAGTACGTTTCCCATTCTGTGGGACATGCAAAGAAATACTATATAGAATGGCACTCTGTTCAGGGAGTCTGTAGGTCTATACTCTAGTTGAGGAAACAAAATAATTTGAAAAATTAAATGTTGAACTCTACTGGCCATGAATGAATATTCTAGAAGACAAAAGAAAGGGAGCATCAGGGGGTACAATAATAGCCAAATCAGTTTTCCTGATGAATGGGGTAGGATTGTAGAAAGACATGAGAATAAGTAAAACAAGGCATTCTAATGAGGAAAGACACAAAAGCAGACACCAGGATGCCATATGTGAGAGACAGAGGGGAGCTTGGTCTGCTGAAATATGTACTGCAGGAAAGTTCAAGACTAAGCATAAGTAGAAAGATCTTGGGTATTTAAGGTTCTTGATAGCTTTGGCATGGTACAGCAAACAATGTAAGAGTTGTTGTGAATGTGCAAGTAATTACCATGATGAAATAGGTTTTTTCTTTTTCTGAAAAATATGATGTGTGCTTTTTTGAAATAGGGAAAAAATACTAGAGTCAGGAAGACTTGTATATTTGAGACATTTCTTGAGTAGCATGCCATTATGCTTATCCTTGGATCACCTAAATCAGAGCACACAGATGATCACTAATATACAGATTCAAGTTGCCTAAATTGACTGAGTCTGAATCCTTTGAACAAGGTCCAGGCATCAGATTTTTAACAAATATCTCGGGTAATTCTGACGTGGCAGCCAGTTATTCTAGTATATCCTTACAATGCTGTTTTGGAATTTCTTATAAAATCAGCTCATAGACATTTTAAAAAATAACCTTGGTGACTATTAATTATCACTCAGAGAATAGAAAGAGGGAGAGCAGATAGCAAGTCCAGTACATTATCTCTGTTTCACATAACATTTAAGTGGCAGGCACTTTTTGCGTCATTGATGTATTCCCTGCATATTGAGCTGAATTTGCCTTTTTATTTACAGTAGTTTCATTCTTCTTTTATTATATCCCTTTTGACTTGGTTCATTTAGATTTTCTCCAAAGTAAGTGTTTTGTTTTGCTTTAATTAAAACCATTAATTATCAACTGAATTTGGCACTTCCAAATACTATATGTGAAAAGAAAAGTAATCAAAACTCCATTACTGATGTTTTGAGTAGTTAGTGCAGTTCTACTGAGAAAGGTCTTTTATTGACCACTGGGTATTCTGAACCCTGCCTTTACAAATATGTCAATGACCAGTTCTCAGATTAAACACACAGTAAATATTGAACAAAGTATAAAACTGAGTAATCAAAATTAGCTAATAATGGTATAATAATTGTATAATTGAATGCATTAATATATCAATCTGGAAAACATGCTTTGCAAATCTACTCTCTGTTACGTTACTGGTAAGTGCTATAATATTAGTTTTGTGAGGTGAATTGCAGTCATTTGCTTCCTAAATTAGGTCTTTTTTTTGAAATTGTATTATATTACATTTATTGTATTATAACCAGTAAATTAAAATAAAAACTGGACAACACTCTATTGGGAAAAAAGATTTTCTGCATGTTACATATAAATCTGGATTTATGATTAATCTTCTAATTCACCACGTGTAATAATTGTTTAAATATGTTGTCAAATAAAAATAAAAATAGATTTACTAGGACTATATGCAAAGTATATATTACATCAATGATTAAACTCCCCACCATTTTGTGTTGGGCAGCATTTATTTCCCACATAACTCCATGTAGTAGGTATAAGAAATATTATTTTTACCATTTGACCCATGAGAAAACAGCCAACAAAAGGCAATTTGCCTAAAGTTTCAGAATAAGTTAAGGAAAAGGTGGAATTCAAACCTATGTTTCTCGACACAATACAATATTTTTGAAACTAAACCTTGCTACTTTCAGAAAATTAGAGTATTTTATAGTAGTTTACAGTTTTACTAAGTAGGAAGTTGAGTCACTGGGTGATTGACAAAGTGAATATAAACATAGACAAAGTTAATACTTCACACTATAACCGGAAACTTCACATATTATGTCCTCCAAACACACATTTTTTTCCTTTTCTTTTCTTTTTTGTTTTCTGAGACAAGGTCTTGGTCTGTTTAACAGGCTGGAGTGCAGTTGTGTGATCACAGCTCACTGGTGCCTCAACCTCCCTGGGCTCATGTGATCTTTCTGCCTCAGCCTCCAAAGTGGCTGGGACTACAGGCATGTGCTGTCATGTCTTGCTAATTTTTGTATTTTTTGTAGAGATGGGGTTTCACCATGTTGCCCAGGCTGGTCTTGAACTCCTGGACTCAAATGATCTGCATGTCTCAGACTCCCAAAGAGCTGGGATTACAAGTGTGAGCCATCACACCTGGCTCCAAACACACAATTTAATTAAATACCATCAGGCTAAATAAATGCCCACATGACATATTTTATGCAATTGAAAAATACTGGCTATTTTTTTACTATGTGCCAGGTACAGTGTAAAGAACTGATAAAAAAAAAAAAAAAAGTGGTTAAAATGCAGCCTTTGTGCCCTTAAGAAGTTCACAGTAGAATGGTCATTCAAATAAATAAGTCATGATACACTACAATAGAGGCAATGGCAGGAACCAGTATGAAAAAGAGACAGAAGGGAAGAGAGAGTGGTGAGCACTGCTGAAATTAGAAAAGTCTCTGGAGATATAATAACTTCTGTGATAAATATTGATAAGTAAGAGAATCAAAATTTAAAAAATGGCTATATGAAGTAATTTTGGTTTGCAAATCATTTTCACAAAAAAATCCTGAATAAACAAAATGAAAATAAACAGAATCATATACAATAATCACACTTTCTCACCTGTATTTATTCTACTATAGCTAACATCTAAGTTACCTTAGTTGTTATATAGGCAACACTCATTTTGGAAACAATAGTGGAGAGCCCACTGGGTAATTCTGAGCTTGGTCTAAGATCGCTTGCCCTTGGATAATTCTTCTACTCAGGATTCTATCTCATTGACCTTGGAAATGATAACACAGGGAGTGCAGAGAACTCTCTTCTACACTGAACGTTGTGCATAAATTCAGATCTTTTATTTCTCTTATCAGCACTCCAGGCACAAACAAACAGTACAATGGATGGCAAATATGGACTATGTATTCAAATATTAACACAGAGAAAATCTGATGTTCTGATTTTTTTGAGAATTTGGTAGATTAAAAATAATGGGTGTATATTTTCTGAAGCTAACAAACAGTTGTATGGATCATAATTGCTTACTGAGAGATTATATACTTTCCACCTGACTGTGTCATACATTTTGATTCCCAGCTTGGTCCTTGCAGGCATTGGGTTTCCATATTAAATACAAAAGCTTTCTCTGTATTCCTCTCTTCCTCATTAAGTCTCAAATTTCACCAAATTATAAATACCTTACTACTTTTGGCATGGCCAATTATGTGCATTTCTACTCCGCCCCAATAGGTATTTAGAAACTCATAGCTCCCCAGAGCCAAGGTCTAAATATTTGCACCACATCTGTTTGTGTTCCATAGACTATTGAAGTCTAATGTCACTTCCAAGACTATTCCCAGGCTCCTGAGAATCTGAGTGTTTCTAGCATTCTCTCCAGAAGACAAAAACACTAAAAATCAGGTTATTTATATACTATGGCTAAGGGCCACAGTGTTTTATCAGCAATCTTTTTGTTACTTTTATAAAAACAATTTCTACTTTTTAGTGGCTTGCATGGAGCTTGAGAAAATAGAAATTTATGTTTGATTTGGAGTGAGTTTGTAGAGAAAGAAATAAAGAAAAACTGATAAGAAGGATAACAAATCTGTGGCATCAAAAATACTGACAAAAGTGAACTTTGAACTAGAGTTTGTAAGAGTTTTTAAAAGAAAAACTTTAGCCAAATTAAATTAAAAGTGTTTCATGGAGCAAAGAATGATTCATGAGTCAAGCAGTCTGCCGAGCCAGAGTAGGCTCAGAGACACTAGTATAGCCATGTGGTGGAAGATTTATGGACAGGAAAAGGAGAGTGACATACAGAAAGTGAAAGTGAGGTACAGAATTAACCAGATTGGTTACAGCTCAGTATTCACCTTATTTGAACAGTGTTTAAACAGTTGACCACCTTTGATTGACCAAAATTTGGTGATTGGCACAAGAGTAGGCCACAGTATGTTTACAACACTATTTAGGTTATAGTTCATGATGAACAGAGAAACCTTTTAGGCTGAACTTAAAATATGTAAGAAGGTATCTTTAAGCTAAACTTGATTTAACAATCCCCCCTCTTGGTTATCCTAGCAATTTTGAAAGATTGACCAAAATTTTATTCATTGACATCACCATCACCATCATAAATGTACTTATTTGGTCTTTAAACTCACTGGGAAATAGCAGAACAGTGGGATTTGTAAGGTGAGAAGAAGGATTTCCCGTTATTTTACGTAAAGGTTAGAGTAGAGGGTACCCCCTTATGCTGGAATGTCCTGTTTACAGGAGAAAAAAACAAAACCTGATCTGTTCTAGGATCTATATGTTTCCTTAAAGTCCTAGCTTGATTATGACACATTTAGCACAAGTTACTGCCTTTTGGTTTGGTCTGGTCTATTGTGGCCTAGTGCATTAGCTCAGTCCAAAAAATAGCTTACCATAATTTGTTTCAAATCTCCCCTCTTCTGGCCAGGTTCTCACTTAGGTGAGAGCGTGACCAAAACTTAGGGCCTTAGCGCCACTCTCAGTTACCATCATTTTTGGTTGCCTGTCTCAGCACATCATTTACAGGTTATGGTGCACTCATGATCACACATTTCTTTCAGCTCTTGTCATTCCAGTTGAAGAGAGACAATTTGACATTCTAGAGATGGCTTCATGAAAACACTTAAAACTTTGAGAGAATACCATGCACCAGAGAGACTACTATTATGATTATCAGGACAACGATACCAAGAGTTTGGAGTATGCTCCTTAACCATGATCCCCGTAAATCAAACCAACTGAAATCAAATAAAGACTGGGCTAGACAAAGAGTTTACTTACTTTAATTAAGTTAAAGTAGTAACTTTGTTAGTTTCTTTGTTAGTTTCCTACAACTGAATATCTATAATATCCAGTATGATGTGTTATTATATGGGAAACAAGAAGTGCCAGAAGCTGCACAGATATTTCTCTGCTTAGCCAGTAATTAATCTAGAGCAATTCTATAGCATAACTTTCACAAGATAATTTAAAGTCTGTTGTGTAACCACAGTCTTTACAGTAGAATTTGCAGTAGAGCTTATCATGAGAAAGACATTTGTAATCATTTGCCTTATTTACTTCAAACCATGGAAGAAAAGGACCATAAAAATGATGCCCTTCTAGAAAAGTGAAAAACTCATGGCAATGTTATTTTTAACCCATGACATAGGTTAAGAGTAGCAGACCAATGTTCTGTTTCTGATGGATTATGAGGCAACATAGGTACCATTACAATTTCTCATCTTCATCTGTCAAAGCATAAGGTTAGGCACACGTAAGTCTGGCTGCAAAAGGTTTCACAAGTAAAAGTTTACCCCGTGAGTGCACATAACAGACCCCCTTTTTACTTCTATTGTTCACAGAGGCATAAGTGATGCAAAAAAAATGGAAAAATAAGAGTTGCATCATAGTACAGAAGTCTTGATCCATGATCTTAGCAAAAACTGTGCACTTCAAGGATATAATCTTTTTCTGGGAGGAACTTCCCTGGTTCTCTTTACCTAAAGGTTTGCAATAAGTGTGCAGTTCTAGAGTGAGGAGGGAACCTTCTGAGTTGTGAGATTGTGAACCCAAGGTTCAAGATTCTGAAGTTTTTCTGCAGTGTGAATGGCAAGGATAGTCTTTCTCTGATGTTCTCAGAAGATGCAGTCTTCGGGTTCTAGATTGTGAACGGGTTAATTGTCCTCAGTCAGTAAATCGTGAAAAGCTTTCTTTACCTGTGAAAATACACTGTGGCATAATGAGCTAGTGTTATAACATCAAGCCTCTTGCATTGGAAAGCTTTTATAGAATCAGAAAATATGCATTTAAATGACAATTGAATGAAATCCCTCTATTAATGTTTAAATGATCCATCAAGTAGCAGAATGTACCTGAAATTTTGATTGATTTTTCAGGAATGAGGGTTTGACAAAGCAAACATTAGTCATAAACTATTTTAGCAATTATATATATTTCAAATCATCACCTCATTTATTCCAAATCATGAATATATACATGTGTGTATATGTGTGTGTATATATATACATACATATACACGTGTATATATGTATATACATATACAAAAGAGTTTAAAGATAACCAATTAAATTCTAGAAAGGTGTATTTTAGTTCAACAGGGTGTCCTTTTTAACTTAGTTACTGTTTCTTAGCTAAAATTGCTGAATTCAGGGAAATGGGTGGAGTCCAATAAGGGATAGGGTCAAGAAAGCATTTTGTATGCCTGGAGTCAGCATGAATATATCTGAAAAAGAAGCAAGCCTATATGTATATACATATATACACCTGTGTATATATGTATATACATATTCACACATATGTATTTATAGGCACATATTTATATATATATAAAACACTTGGATTATTTTATATTTTTCACAATAAGGCATGGAATGCAGAACTCTTAATAACAAAATATTTAAGGATTCAGGAAGGACAAGGTAGCCATCCTAGTTCTCCATGTGTCCATGCATAACATTGGACTTATGTCCTCTTGAATACCAGTTGTCTCTCTAACTTAGGTGTATAGCACTGATAACTGAAGGGTTATCATAGTTAATTTGTCTTAGACCATGCAGTTCATTCATAGTGCATATCCAAACAATTTCGGTACTGGCTGATTTAGCATGAAAATCTGGAAAAGTATTTTCTTAGTATTTAATTAATTTTTGTTCTGCTTGGGTTAGCAGTTTCATAAACCAGTCTATTTATTAAAGTTCTGGGAATCCTTACCCAGTCCAAAGGATTCTAAAGTTATCAGAAACCTTTATTCAAGAGTGCTTCTTAGGGTTCTTTCCTTCCTTTCATGAACACCCTTAAAGACATCATTTTCCCCAACTTTTCCATTCATCTTGTTTTAACTATTTTTTCCCCTTCAATTTGAAATCTTTATGTAACTTCAAACCAGAAAAAAAAAATTTAACATATATTTTTATGCCTTTATAACGTTCCTCATCAGATGCATATTTTGTTTTCGCTTAAAAACTCTGTATACAGAATTGTTTCTCCCATATCTAGTGTTTATTTTTAACTCTTAGTAACTATAATTTCTAGTGAATACCCTATAAAGTAATTTTGAACTCTTTTAAGTATTTGTAAATAAATACAATTTTATAATTTTTGGAAGGATAGTTTTTCAAATTATTATTTATTAACAGATTTAAATATATTCAGCTTTTCTTTACCATATAAAATGACCATATCAAGGTATATAGTCTTAAACCCATGTTTAATAATTAATATTTTGGTATTTTAACTTACAGATTACTCAGACATTTTATGATTATTCATTACTTAATTTAACTTAATATCACTCTACAATTTTAAATTTCTGAAAAGAATTTTGAAACTATGGCACAGGTAACCTCCCTAATGTCCTCCTCAAGTTATACTAGGTCCCAAGTAGCCATGGTGCCGAGGAGGACTACGAAGGTCAGGGCCTTTCTGAGTTTGTCAGGACAGAAGACAGAGCTATGAAGCCTATACCTGGAGGATGCAACCCCTAACAAAATAGGCAGGAGGAAAAACGGAGAAAGCAGAAGAAGAAGGGATCATATTGGGCCTGATTCTGGCTTGTAGCTGCTGTTCTAGGCACTAAAAACATGTCTCCAGACCTCATCATGGCCACCTATTAAGACCCCTGAATCCAGAGACTCTTAATCAAAGACATAATCTCACAGTCAAATAAAGCAACTGTCTAATTGTATTTAATGAATAATTTTGAAGCCCTTTCTATTTTACAAACAATTTAAAAACTAGCTTTATTTACCAAATATCAAACACACAGAAGCAAATCTTACCTCATAAATAATTTTTAATTGTCGGCTTTTAAATACTTTTCCCTGTTTGGTCTAACAGTCTTCCAATTACCTGTTTCATTGTTCTGAGCAATTATTAACTAAGCAACAGATTTGCAATGCTAAAGGGACAACTCTTAGGTGGAAAGGAAATTATATTTCATAAGCACAGAGCTAACATTTTGGGCTTAAATATTGTTTCATCCTTTGCTCAAACCAAAGAAAAACAATTCTTAAATAAAAGTTCACTTCAGATGGGCAGAAAAGCATCTTAAAGATATGACTTATTATATAAATTTAAAAGAATGGTAAGAATTTTACTACGTATAGGCAGACATCCTTAAAAATGGAAATTTCTATTATAGATATAAATTTATTTTACAAAAGAGTTTAAAGATAACCAATTAAATTCTAGAAAGGTGTATTTTAGTTCAACAGGGTGTTCTTTTTAACTTAGTTACTGCTTCTTAGCTAAAATTACTGAATTCAGGGAAATGGGTGGAGTCCAATAAGGGATAGGGCCAAGAAAGCATTTTGTATGCCTGGAGTCAGCATGAATATATCTGAAAAAGAAGCAAGCCTATTTTACCTGAGGGCTTACCTTTTATAAACACCTTATCTAGCATAGCTTCCTTTCCACCTTCAGAGCTGAGTAGTAACTAAGCCAAAACGGTTAGCCAATTCAATTTTGCTTATCAATTAGTCACTTAAGCTTTGTATTTGCCTTTCATAAAGTCTTTAAATAAAAATATTAAAATATTTTAGAAGCTACTGAATATCAATAGGCATTCCTAGATAAGACTAATTTGGGAGCCCTAATTTTCAAATGCACTTTTTAAGTGCAATGTTGTATATTTGGAATGTTCCACTGTAACTTATTATGTCTTTAGTGAGATTTCACCGTTTCTGTAAGACTGCAGCTTCTGTGGCCTAATACTTAGGCATGTATCACCTGGAAGGGAGGGACTAAGTGGCTAAGTTGGCTGGACTTCCTGGGTCAATAGGGACTTCTCTAAGGGGACTTTCCCCTAAGCCAAAATGAGTCATAGCTGCGAGCTAAGGGATTGACACTTCAACCAATCAAGGGGGACTTTCCTCTAAGCCAAAATGAGTCACAGCTGAAAGCTAAGGGATTAAAACTTCAACCAATCATATAGGGAGTTTAAGCACTAATGGCAGCCTGATGTTTTTAACCAATCAGGCCCGCCAACCCACAAGCAGATAGAAAATAAGCTAATTCTATAGGACAGAAAATGGAAAAGGGACGAGTCACAAGGGGATATAAGCATAAGACACCCAAGCCAGAAAAGGGCAACCCTTCCGGGTCCCCTTCCACTACGTGGAAGCTTTACTTTTGCTTTCAATTTCGTTTTATTTTTGCTTTCGCTTTAATAAATCTTGGCGCCACACTCTTTGGGTCCGCGCATTTCTCTAATTGAGCTGTAACACTTGCCGCTGCGGTCCGCGGCTTCATTCCTTCAAGCCCCTAAGACCACGAACCCTTCAATCAAGAAAACCCTTTGATCAGGAAGCAGACTCAGCCTCTCATTTCTTCCGCGTGTTTCTCTAATCTAGCTGTAACCCTCGCTGCTGCAGTCCACAGCTTCATTCCTTGAAGCCCATGAGACCACAAACCCTTCAACTGAGAAAAGCCTTCAATAGGAATAAGACTTCTCGTCTCATTTCAAACTCAGCTCTTCAGAAATTAAGGAACCAATTTCTCCTCAAATATTGGCTTTGGCTCTCAGGATCCCTTGGTCAACTTAACCATTATTTTGTTCCCTATCTAAGTGTACAAGAAAAAAAAAAAAAAAAAGAGGGTAGAACATGAAAATCCCTGAGAATTTTCAAAAGCCAAATGTTATACCCCCGAAGTATTGCCATTTACTACTGGTTTCTTTCTGACACGGTCAGATGTAACAAACCTCCAACTGGATGTAAGCCAGTTAATTATTGGATCCAATTCAATCCTGGACTCAGTCCAGTTTCTTTTATGACTTCCAGACGCAGTGTGGATCAGAAGTTTGCTCAAAGAAACTCAGGGAGTGCAAAACACAAATCTATGGAGCTTCAGAATCTGAGAGAGAATTTATCACATTCCCCATTTGCTCTGAGAGACCAGTGGACACTATGGGTCCAGTGTATACCTTTCTTGGTCACTCAGCACACAGGGGGGCTGTTAGAAGCTCTACTTTAGATCCCACTTCTGATATCATTTGTTGAAAGAAAAACTTTAGCTGACTTAAATTTAAGAGTTGAATTGAGCAAAGAAAAATCTGTAAATTAGGGAGACTCCTAAGCCAGAGTAGTCTCAGAATCTCCATCACAGCCGTGTGCTGAAAAAAGATTTATGAACAGAAAAATCAAAGTGATGTACAGGAAACAGAAGTGAGGTACAGAAATAGCCAGATTGGTTAAGCTTGGCATTTGTCATATTTGAACACTGTTTGAAAAGTTGGCTGCCTTTGACTGCCCAAAGTCAGTGATTGGCATAAGAGTAGGCTACAGTCTATTTACAACTCTATTTAGATTTGTGAACCCTTAATATCTGAAACGGGTCTCAGTAAATTTAGAAATTTCATTTTGCCAAAGTTAAGGATGTGCGCCCATGATATAGATTCAAGAGATCCTAATGACATGTGCCCAGGGTGGTCCGAGCACAGCTTGGTTTTATATATTTTGGGGAGACATGAGACATCAATCAACATATATAAGCTAAACATTGGTTCAGTCTGGAAAGGGGAGACAACTGGAAGCAAAAGTAAGACAAAATGGGGAGGGTCTTCCAGAGTCAGATAAGCAACAAGTAGCTGCATTCTTTTGAGTTTCTGATAAGCCTTTCCAAAGGAGGCAATCAGATATGCATTTATCTCAGTGAGTAGAGGGATGACTGAATAGAATGAATGAAAGGCAGGTTTGCCCTAAGCAGTTCCCAGCTTGACTTTTCCCTTTAGTTTAGAGATTTTGGAGTCCCAAGATTGATTTTCCTTTTATAGGCTACAGTTCACATTGTACAGAGAAACCATTAGTCTAAACTTAAAATATGCAAGAAGGCAGATTTAGGTTAAACTTGATTTAACAGAGTAATGTTTTGAAAATGTAATACATCTTCTTATTACTGAAAGGACATCTGGCAAAGCCATAAATAAAAAACAACTTTTGGATATAGCCACTTTTTATTTCCTTGTTGAACTTGTAAACCAAAAATAAAAATCTAATGCCTCTCAACCATCTGCATGGACCCCTCTTTTCAGCCAAGTGGCATTTCAGAGTTAACCTAAAAAACTGGTTCAGGCTATGACGGGGAGTGAGGGTTGGACATGCTTCATTATGCCCTCCTCCCTATTGTAATTCAGGAAAAGTCAACCAGCATTTAACATCAACACAGACTTTAAGCCTGATTTTTTAAAAAAACAAAAAGCAACGACGACAAACAAACCACATTGATAGTCTATTCTCTCTAAAGCCTGCTACTGGAGGCTTCATCTGCATGATAAAACTTTGGTCTCCACAACCTTTTTATCAAAAGCAAGGCATTCCTTTCTACTGATAACTCTTTTTAACCAATTGCCAGTTCAAAAAATTTTAAATTTACCTATAACCTGGAAGCCTACCCACCTGCTTAGTTATCCTGCCTTTCTGGACCAAACCAATTTGTATCCTAAATGTATTTGCTTGATGTCTCATATCTCTCTATGGGTGACTATTGTTTAAGCTATTATTATCTTCTTGCTTAGCAGTTTATTTATTCCCTTCACCAGCTGCTGGTTGCAAAACTAGCTAGGTGCATGGAATTTCCCATGAAGGGATGCAAATCTTTCTTTATTCACATGCTTTGAAGAGGGGATAGCAACCTGGCAGGCCCCTAAGAGGGACTCCTACTCCATTTCAATTGCAATCTCTCTCTCACTGTAAGAAAAATGTATCAAACCTCCTTCAGCAATTCACATTTTGATTCACCAACAGTAGCCAAAATAATGGGTGTGCAAATATGTTCTAATAGAGCTTAGTAAGATTGATAGTAATAATAATAAAAGCTAACATTTAGTACATGTTTGCTAAAGGTAAAGCATTGTGCTAAATGCTTAACATGATTTTTCTAATTTAATTCTTACAACAACCCCACAGAGTACATATTATTATTATCCCAATGTTACCAATGACAGAACTGAGGCACAGAGGTGATGGCAATTTCCTAGGGTAACACAACTAAGTGGTTGAGTAAGGATGTTAATTAGGCAGTCTGATTTCACGATTGCCAGTCTTTGAAAATTTTATCCTGCTTGCCACATCAGATTTATCTATGGGACTACTTTTTACCTCACCTATCCCTTAAGATGTCATCACTTTATAAAATAGCTTGATTTTTTCCTTTCATAGACTCTCAAGTAATGCAGCATTGTTTGCATGGTAGCTCTCTAAAGAGGGGCATAAGTCTCTTTAAGAGGTCAACATGAAGTAGAATGACATGTAAATCTGCCTCATGTAAGTGGCAGAACAGGAGGATTTATTTTATTTTATTTATTTTTATTTATTTATTTTATTTTTAAATTTTTTATTATACTTTAAGTTCTAGGGTACATGTGTACAATGTGCAGGTTTGTTACATATGCATACATGTGCCATGTTGGTGTGCTGCACCCATTAGCTCGTCATTTACATTAGGTATATCTCCTAATGCTATCCCTCCCCCTCCCCCTACCCTACAACATGCCCCGGTGTGTGATGTTCCCCTTCCTGTATCCAAGTGATCTCATTGTTCAATTCCCTCCTATGAGTGAGAACATGCAGTATTTGGTTTTCTGTTCTTGAGATAGTTTGCTGAGAATGATGGTTTCCAGCTGCATCCATGTCCCTACAAAGGACACGAACTCATCCTTTTTTATGGCTGCATAGTATTCCATGTTGTATATGTGCCATATTTTCTTAATCAGTCTGTCATTGATGGACATTTGGGTTGGTTCCAAGTCTTTGCTATTGTGAATAGTGCCGCAGTAAACATACGTGTGCATCTGTCTTTATAGCAGCATGATTTATAATCCTTTGGGTATATACTCAGTAATGGGATGGCTGGGTCAAATGGTATTTCTAGTTCTAGATCCTTGAGGAATCGCCACAGTGTCTTCCACAATAGTTGAACTAGTTTACAGTCCCACTAACAGTGTAAAAGTGTTCCTATTTCTCCACATCCTCTCTAGCACCTGTTGTTTCCTGACTTTTTAATGATCGCCATTCTAACTGGGTGTGAGATGGTATCTCATTGTGGTTTTAACTTGCATTTCTCTGATGGCGAGTGATGATAAAGTACTTACTCATACTATAAGATACAGTAGCTAGTTGGTACCTCACTTGAGTTTACCTATTTTTAACATACTCTGCCTTCAGCACTTTTATCAGAAATAAGTGGCTTCTCTTGACATTCAGTTTTCTATCTATAAATAAAGATTATATTTGTTTCGTAGCTAATAATTTTTTGTGATGATTATGGATATCTATCTATCTATCTATATTTATTTATCTATCTATCTACCTAGTCACACATCTCTTACCTATGGGGATGCATTCTGAGAAATGCACCATTATGCAGTTTTATCATTGTGTAAACATTATAGTGTATATTTATACAACCTAGATAGTATAGTCTACTACATAGTATGTTATTTATAGCATAAATAGGCTATATGCTATAGCCTCTTTCTCCTAGGCTACAAACCTGTACATAATGTTACTGTACTGAACACTGTATGCACTGTACCACAATGGTATTTGTGTATTCTGAACATATCTACATGTAGAAGAGGTACAGAAAAAATATGGTATAAAAGATTAATAAAATGGTACACCTTTATAAGGCACTTATCTAGGAATAAAACTTTCAGGACAGGAAATTGCTGTGGGAAAGTCAGTGAATGAGTGGTGAGTAAATGTGAAGGCCTAGGACATGACTGTACTGTAGATATTTAAAGCTATACTAGCTTTGTAAAAAGTTCTTTTTTTTCTTCAATAATAAATTAATTTTACCTTACTCTAAATTTTTTATTTTATAAGCTTTCAATGTTGTTTAACTTTTTGAGTCTTTTATAATAACACTTAATTTAAAACACAAGCACAGTGTACAGCTGTACAAAAATATTTTCTTTTTAATGTCCTTATTCTATACATTTTTTTCTATAAAATTTAAGACACAAACACACACGTTATCCTAGGGCTAAACAAGGTCAGGATCATCAATATCACTGTCTTCTACCTTCATATCTTGCCTCACTGGAAAGTCTTCAGTGGCAACAACATGCACGGAGCTGTCATCTCCCATGATAATAACGCCTTCTTCTGGAATACCTAATGAAGAACCTGCTTGAGGCTGTTTTATAGTTAACTTTTTAAATAAGTGGCAAGAGTACACTCTAAAATAACAATAAAGACTATGGTATAGTAAATACATAAACCAATAATATAGTGGTTTATTATCATTATCAAGTATTATGCACCACACATAATCGTATGTGCTATACTTTTATACTACTGGCAGCACAGTAGGTTTGTTTACAACAGCATGACCACAAACATGTGACTAGTGCATTGCACTAAAATGGCTAAGACATCACTAGGCAACAGAAATTTTTCAGCTTCATTATAATCTAATGGATCATTATTGCACATGTGATCTGTCATTGACAGAAATATCATTATGTGTTATATGATTGTATATCTACATACATATTATACATATATGTATGTGTCTGGATAGATGAATAAATTGATAGACGAAGGCTGATATGTAGAGTGGAAAAGTAGCTGTGGTTCATGGGTGATCAAACTAGCAATAAAAGAATTTCAATCTCAGTTACATATTTTCAGTTATATTAAGTGATAGAGTCTGCTTCCATTAAGATCTTTAATGTACTCAACTAAGTAAAACTGTTTTAACTTTTTCATTTCCAAAAGGTATATAGTTGATGTTCATATCATGGTTCACATCAAGGATTCATCTGAAATCATAATGGAGTTTTAAACTGAGTCTTAATTATGCTAATTTTTTATTTACAATTGAGTCTTAACCTTCATTACAGTAAATATTTTACTTATATATTTGTCTTTGTGTTTGTGTTTGTATCCATATTTGTCTACATCATTGTTGAATTCTAGCACACTGATATGGTTTGGCTGTGTCCCCATCCAAATCTCATCTTGAACTGTAACTCCCACAATGTCCATGTGTCATGGGAGCAACCCAGTGGGAGGTAACTGAATCATGGGGCATGTTTTTCCCATGCTGTTCTTGTGATAGTGAGTAAGTCTCATAAGATCTGAGGGCTTTAAAAACAAGAGTTTGCCTACACAAGCTCTCTCTTTACCTGCTGTCATCCATGTAAGATGTGACTTGCTCCTTCTTGCCTTTTGTCATGATTATGAGGGCCCCCCAAGCCATGTGGAACTGTAAGTTCATTAAACTTCTTTTTTTTCTTTGTAAATTGCCCAGTCTCTGGTATATCTTTCTCAGCAGTATGAAAACAGACTAATACACAGACTGAAAGTACAGCAATTTTTAGTATGCTTTAAATTTGAAAAATGATAAAAGGCAATATTGCCAAGGAGGACTTTAAAATACACTGTAAATCTAGGCAATGCCATTTAGGACATAGGCATGGGCAAAGATTTTATGATGAAATTGCCAAAAGCAATTGCAACAAAAGTAAAAATTGACAAATAGTATCTAGTTAAACTAAAGAGCTTCTGCACAGCAAAAGAAACTATCATCAGAGCAAACAGACAACCTAGAGAATGGGAGAAAATTTTTGCAATCTACCCATCTGACAAAGGTCTAATATCCAGAATTTACAAGAAACTTAAACAAATTTACAAGAAAAAAATAACCTCATCAAAAAGTGGGCAAAGGACACGAACAGACACTTCTGAAAAGAAGACATTTATGCGGCCAACGAACATATGAAAAAAAGCTCAACATCACCGATCATTAGAGAAATGCAAATCAAAACCATAATGAGATACCATTTCATCTGTCAGAATGGCAATTATTAAAAAGTCAAGAAAAAACAAATGCTGATGAGGCTGTAGAAAAATAAGAATGCTTTTATACTGTTGGTGGGAACATAAAATGGTTCAATTATTGTGAACGACAGTTTGGTGATTCCTCAATGATCTAGAACCAGAAATACCATTTGACCCAGCAATCCCATTACTGAGTATACACCCAAAAGAAAATAAAATAATTCTATTATAAAGATACATGCACATGTATTTTTATTGCAGCACTATTCACAATAGCAAAGACACGAAACCAATCCAAATGCCCATCAATGATTGACTGGATAAAGAAAATGTGATTCATATATACCATGGAATACTATGCAGCTATAAAAAGGAATAAGATTATGTCATCTGCAGGGACATGAATGAAGCTGGAAGCCATCATTCTCAGCAAGCTAACACAGGAACAGAAAACCAAATACTGCATGTTCTCACTCATAAGTGGCAGGTGAAAAATGAGAACACACGGACACAGGGACGGGTACAACACAACATACTGGGGCCTGTTGGTGGGGGCGAGGGGAGGGAGACCATCAGAAAACACAGCTAATGAATGGGGGGCTTAATACCTAGGTGCAGCAAACCACCATGGAGCATGTTTACCTATGTTACAAACATGCACTTTCTGCACATGTATCATCCCAGAACTTAAAATAAAATTTTAAAAATAAAAACACACTTCAACTTTTCTTAAATGTATTATTTTAAAATGTATGCAACATATACATATTATATAATAGTTTCTTGAAGGGAAATATTCATATTGAAGTAACAAATAACAATACATACAAGCTTAAAATTTCAATAATCCTACACTTAACAGCAATTAATATACCTGACCGTTGGATAATAAAATATACAGGAAAATACAGGCTATCAAACACAAAATCACTGAAAGTAGAAGAGAAAAAAATGAATCATCACACTTGTAAGTGAAAAGTAGAAAATAAATAATATTTGTCATATCTGAATTGGACCATGGAACATATAAATTAATATTTTATAGGATAATTATAGTTAATTGTCTGCAAGTTAGTGCTTCTGCACTGTTCATCATAAATTTCATTATATGTCAGATAAACTACACGGTCATGGACTTACTTCATGGTCGTGTTCGTTTATTCCTAAAAATATTTTAAATATTGCAAGTAAAGCATAATCCAGGAGGAACTTCATAAGATAATGTACTATCTTTCATTATGAACAGGCAGTGTTTCACCCAAACCATTCTGGATATGCTTTTAAGAATATATATGCAGATACTCTTAACTAATTAGTGCATGCCAGTATTTAAAATTCTGCATCTATTCTACATGCTTTTTCTGTAGTTTCACACAGTTTCTAATGAAAACCAAAAATAGATAATTCATTTATTCCCTACGTGAGTTTTACCTAGATCCTTTAACATTCTTCCAAAAGTTATCACATGAAACTTCAATTTTGCTAATACATACAATTTTCATTTGTCAGACATACCTCAATAAAGTGGGGGAAAATAAAATAACAAGAGCAGTTTGGGACTCTAGTTGCATATTTTAAAAACGGTGAAGTTATGTGATGAATTTTTGATGGGTAATATATTAAAACACAATAAACTATAAACTACATTATCTCCAATGGGGAAAGATAATTTGCAAACACTTAAATAATTCCCCCCAAATATTAAGGCAGAAAAAGTTACCCAAAGGCATTTCAAGATATTAGGTGACTTAGTAAGTAATAAAGCTGCAGTGCTCAAGGTGATCAGCCCCTTGTTCAAATGTCAGTGTTAATATCGAGCATGATTTTCTATATATGAGGTCTCAAGACTATTACTATGACATATAGTAACCTGCTAGGTGATCTGATTACTTCTGACCTTTTAAAAGTTCCAAAGAGCAAAAATAGTTGAAAAGTGTTTATGCATATATGACACAATGCTGGAAATCCATATCTGAACTATAGTCAAGAACATATCTAATGTTCGCAAATTTCTGACAAGGCTTACAGGAAATAGTTTCTTGGATGGTTCGGCATCATGAAAACCTGTCATTTGTTGTGGCTGAACAGTGACAAGAGACATAAATATGATTAATTTTCTATCAACATGCCATATAAGAATAATTGCAATACATAGCACATTTTCAAAATTTGGGAACCGTTGCCCAAAACCACCATTTATTTGACTCCTATAAAATTTTGTCAAAAGCTGTTTTTTCTGAAAGTGGATTTCTAACATCATTTAGTACCATATTATGAGAGAAAATAAAGTATATTTTATATACATGTAAATATGTATATATGTATTTAAAATATACCTTATATATGTAAATTGTGTATATATATATAAAACTTGTGTATATATCATATACATAGACACACAAACACACCGCCCAAAAGGCATTGATATTTGATGTATAGAAAATAGAAAAGTAGATTTTTCATGGTCAATTTAAGCTTTAAAATTACATTTTATCAATGTGTTAATTGCAAGAAATAACATGTACCCAAAATAAATTTGCAATATATAGTTAAGATTTTGATTAATGGATGCTTCACATTGCAAAATAGTTGGAATTGAAGGAGCTGACTCAAACAATTATGCAATAATAGTTGTCACCATATCTCACATTGGGGTAATGTAAAGAAAGAGCTAAACAGCCGAAAATCTTCTTAAGCTGGTAAGCAACTTCAACAAAGTCTCAGGATACAAAATCAATGAGCAAAAGTCTTTAGCATTCCTATACAACAAGTGAAGCTGAGAGCCAAATCACGAATGAACTCCCATTCACAATGGAAATATATATATATCATATACTATATATAATATATAATATAGATTATAAATTATTATATATAATAATATATTATATATTATATGTATTTTTCATATGGAAAAACATTTCATACTCATGGATAGGAAGAATCAATATTGTTAAAATAACCATACTGCCCAGGGAAATTTATAAATTTGATGCTATTCCCTTTAAACTACCATTGACACTCTTCACAGAACTAGAGAAAACTATTTTGAAATTCATACCGAATCAAAAAAGAGCTCTAATAGCCAAGGCAATTCTAAGCCAAAAGAACAAAGCTGAGTGCATTATGCTGCCCAATTTCAAACTATATTACAGGGTTACAGTAACCAAAACAAGATGGTACTGGTACAAAAAACCTCCACACAGTTGGACTAATGAAACAGAACAGAGAGCCTAAAATTAAGGCCAAACACCTACAGCCATGTGATTTTCAAAAGAGCAGACAAAATATGCAATGGCATAAGGATTCCCTACTAAATAAATGTCGCTGGGATAACTAGCTAGCCATATGCAGAAAATTGAAGCTGGATCCCTTACCTATATCATATAAAAAAAATCTCAGATGAATTAAGGACTTAAATGTAAAACCAAAAACTATTAAAACCCTGAAAGAAAACCCAGGCAATAACATTCAGGACATAGACACAGGCAAAGATTTCATGACAAAGATGCCAACACCTATTGCAACAAAAGCAATAATTGAAAATATAATTAAACTTAAGAGCTTCTGCACAGAAAAAACAAAACAAAACAAAACAAAAAACAACTATCAACAGAGTGAACAGACAACCTAAAGAATGGGAGAAAATTTTTGCAAACTATGCATCTGACAAAGGTCTACTATCCAGTGTCTATAAGGAATTTAAACCAATTTACAAGAAAGAACAACCCAATTAAAAAGTGGGCAAAGTACATAAACAGACGCTTTGCAAAAGAAGATACGTGTGGTCAACAATCAGATGAAAAAAAAAAGTTCAACACCACTGATCATTAGAGAAATGCAAATCAAAAACCACAATGAGATATCATCTCACACCAGTCGGAATGGCTATTATAAAAAGTCAAAAAACAAAACAAAACAAAACAAAAAAACAGATGCTGGTGAGGCTGTCCAGAAAAAGCAACACTTGTATACTGTTGGTGGGAGTGTAAATTAGTTCAACTGTTCTGTAAGACAGTGGGGTGATTCCTCAAAGACTTAAAAACAAAAATACTATTTGACCCATCAATCCCATTACTGGGTATATGCCCAAAAGAGTATAAATTATTCTAGTATAAAGACACATGGATGTGTATGTTCATTGCAACACTATTCACAATAGCAAAGACATGGAATCAACATGAATGCCCATTAAAGGTAAAATGGATAAGAAAACGTGGTACGTATACACCGTGGAATACTATATGGCCATAGAAAATAATGAGATCATGTCCTTTGCAGGGATGTGGATAGAGGTGGAGGCCATGTTCCATAGCAAACTAACATAGAAACAGAAAACCAAATATGTCATGTTCTCATAAGTGGGAGCTAAATGATGAGAACACATGGACACATAGAGGGGAACAACACACATGGGGGCTTATCCAAGGGTAGAGGGTGGGAGGAGGGAGAGGATGAGAAAACATAACTAATGGATTCTAGGCTTAATACCCGGGTGATGATATAATCCATACCCAAAAAAACCCATGAAACACATTTACTTATGTAACAAACCTGCACATGTAACAAATGTATGTAACAAACTTACGTAACAAATCTGCACAGGTACCCCAGAACTTAAAATAAAAGTTAAAAAAAATAATAAAGGCAACACAAAAGTAAAAAGAAAGAAAGATAGATAGATTTCTAAGTAAGTTTAATTAAATTGAAATACATACATTTACTATTTTGTCAATCTTTATTAGATAGCTCACCAACATGTCTGTCTGCTAAATTGACAGATCAATTTATCATTTTCTGAGCATATAGTAGCATAAGTAGATTTTAAAAGAAACTGGTTCTCAAGGTGAGCCCAACTGACCATCACGTGTAAGCAAGATAATAATAATGAAAATTGAGTAAAGGATATTTTATGAAAATCATATGGTTTGAAAAAAATTAAAATCACTCGGGTCACGCTGGGTATCTCAAAAGTAGACATCAATGAAAAGAGTCAAACTCTGTAAAATATTTGAAAAGATTTATTCTGAGCCAAATATGAGTGACCATGGACCATGACACAACCCTCAGGAGGTCCAGAGAACCTTACAGGTAGATTTTAAAATGTTCTGGTTGACAGTTGGTTGAGTTTATCTAAAGACCTGGGATCAACAGAAAGGAAATGTTTAGGTTAAGATACAGAGTTGTGAAGACCAAGTTTTACTGAGCAGAGGAAGCTCTTAGAGAGCTGACTTTAGAAAGAGCAGGTTGTAAAATGTTTCTTATCAGACTGAAAATAGTACCTGGCTCTTACTTGATTATATCCTGGGTCTTGAAAGAAGAAGAAAAAGGTTGGGGGAAGGGGATTCTTTATAGAATGTGGATTTTTTTCTCAGAGGAGACAACCTTGCAAGGCAATTTAAAGATATGACAAGGAAATATATTTGGGGTTTAAATATTTTGATTTATTTTCTGATTCTTTATGTGATGTTATGCCAGAGCCAGGTTGGAAAGCATGTCACATTATATAGAGTTAAATAAACCGCCCCCCCCCCCCACCCATGAGACTTTATGATTTGTAGGGTGTGACTCCCCAGGCCCCTTAGGTAAGAATTTGGGCAAGATAAAAATCAGAGATTAGTCCTTAGAGAGAAACTCAGGGTTTCTCTTTAAACAAATATCCAAAGTTTCTTCAAGCTTTCTGCAGGATTGCTTTCCCTGGGAGCCCCTCCTTTTCAAAGTACACACACACAAACACAGACACACACCGCACATTTGTTTCTTTGTGTATCATTGTTTTACCTCAATAGTTCTACAATCTTTCTTACTTCTCTTGAGGCAACGATTCTTTACCGTTTTCAGATTACATGTGCCTTTTGAGGTTCAGATAAAATTGATTGAAACGTCCCCAGACAAACATTGTGTTCTGCTCCTGAAAAAAGGCAGTTTACAGAAGTTTCTCCTAGAAGCCTTCCCAAAGTTCTGAGATAAAATTTCCTATGAAGAGGATAATCCCTTATGGTTTCCAGAAAATCAAAGAGCTTATGCATTAGAGTCCCTATGACTACAGTTGCAGAAAAGGCCGGCACTTACTCTGTGTTTCCTTAATATTTTTTGACTATTCTGAGATTTAACTCAATTGACTTACTTCTGAGGATGTAGATCAGGGTCTCCACCCTTAACAGGGTCAAGTACTCCACCCTTTAATAAAAAACACTGAGTGTGTGTGTGTGTGTATGTGTGAATACTGGTTAAGACAATATATTCTCTCTCTATATATATATGTGCAATATCTGTAATTAACAATATTTCCAAAGCAGTCCATGTTTGGCATGTAATAATTAAAAAACCTTGATTCTATTTTCATTTTAAACATAAACTTTCAGATTCTCAGACTTTTGTCTGAGAATTAGAAATGTACAGTACATACACACATATACATATTGTCATATTTTGAAGGGATGCATCTGAAATGTCTCCATATAAGAAGTTAGTCATATGCTCAACTGTAATTCACTGATATGTAAAGCTTTAGATCATTGGTACTTAAAATAGCAACAGTTATATTATTAATTTCTCTAATTTTATTACCTGGATGTTTTAAAATCTGTACAATTCTTAGATGTCTCCTTTGAGAGAACACAGGAATGGCCAGAATTAACAAAAAGATGATGAAAGAGGGAAATATAATAGTCGGCATGAGCAGAATCCCAATTTAGAGACAGTAAGATTCATATACATTTCATATGCTCTATTAATCAGTTTTGGTTTTTTCGCTCCCATGAATAGAAAAAAAAAAAAAAAAAAAAAAAAACTAAAGAAGAAAATAGCAAACACCAGAGTTCTCAATCTTGTCTGAGTCCACAGCAGACAGAATCACAAAGTAAATGCACTTGTGGGAATTGTGAGGCTATTAATAAAAGATTCAGCGATACCATAACTCTAAAGATTATGTTCTTTCTCCAAAAAGCAAAGACATCACAGAAAAGTGTTCATGTCTATATATCTAAAAAGCTCTGAGCAGTAAAGAACCATTCATTAATGACTCTCCGGTATAGCAGAATGAGAGTAAGTAAACAGAAGCAAGGGACACCTACTAGGAAGAACCAAACATTTTTGAAGATACTGTAATCATTATATATTATCCACTAATTCCTTTCCATTTGCTACTTTTGGTGAAAAATGTTCTTCAGAGAGGGGCTGTAATAATGATAGTCAATTTTATAGATATTTTCTTCAATTAATAGGAAACTTAAAAAGAACTATTTAAAATATTAATGTACAGTGAATGGATATTAATACTTACTCATTCATCATTTTTATGAAATTGAAGGACAAAGGTTTGGTGGATTAAATAAATATCCTGACCACTGCAGAATCTTTAGATAATTTCACTAAAAACTTGGAAAGGTACAAGGGATTTCCTTTAATATCTTGTCAAAATCCATTTGTGTTGTTATTAAAAATACCTGTGGGGGATGGGCAAGATGGCCAACTAGATACAGCCAGGTGGAACAGCTCTTACCAAGAGACAGAGACCACTGGTATGCTCCTAACAAATCTGCAAAGGGAAGGCACTGAGATTGGACAGAGGAAAGACACAGAAGCTTGGCTGAAAATAGAGAAAGCTGACAACCTTGCATGGGTCTACCAGACACCAGGAATCGTTCCTGGCCCTCAAAGTCTCCTGGGGAACGGGTGAGTTGATCTGGCAGGGAGCAAACTGCTATTGCCACAGGCATCTGGAACCCCGTTAAGGGATGACCCCTTGACCACCACAGACATACAGGTTGGCAAGGAGAGCTGCTTAGAGAAGTGGTAGGGGCAGCAAGCCAGCTGATGTGGAGCCCAGAGGGTTTGATGCTCGAGCATCTGTAGCAGATCATGGCCAGATACAGCTATCCTCCTAGGCTCAATTTGCTGCCTTAGGAGACTTTAGCTCTAGGGGAACTGTCAGACCTGAACTCTGCACAGTGGTCTTGCCCATCAGATGGGGCCAATCTGACCTGAGCACCCATTGATCTCCAGCCTTTCCCAGGACCCCAGCCTGGCCATGCCTGCATGCAGGGCAGTTACAGTTGCCCTGGAGGTCTGCACCATAGCTTCTACATTGGTGGATTGTGGCTGACCAGTAAAGAGCTCCAGAGGGGCAGCCCCTATGGCCACACACCAGTCTGTACTTTCCCACCCCATATTGCAGCTTTCCCCAGGCCACCATATAGCACCTCCCAACATCGCTTTGCTGGAACGTAATGGCAGGGGTGGGTTTTGGTTTTCTTGCCTCATGAACATGCAGAAGTGCAGTCTATCCTCTTCCCCCCACTGACCACCATTGTGAATGGAGCCTCAGTGGGCACAGAGCCAGCCAGTCCTGCCCCTTACCAGCACACCACTAACTGTATAGAGACAGCAGATCTCCTCCCTCACATGCCCTGAGTGTCCACTCCTGCTTGCAGGGCAGAAAAGGCATTCACACCTGCACCTGCCGGTGCCTTGCCCCTGAGCCAACACCATCTCAGCATGACCATGCACACAGTAACTAGCAGAGTTCCCCACCTGCCCCCCAAACTGCCTTGCATCCACCACTGTGGTGAATGCTGGCAGGGAGACAGGCAGGCCAGCATGCACTAGCACTCTGCCACAGCTGCCACTACAAGGACAGATCCCACTGTCACCACACTACAAAATGCTTTGGCTTACATTATCCAGGGGAGAGTAGTAACCAGTGGTCTGGTAGTGCCTTGGCCTCCCCAGTGCAGTGAATTCTTAACATTGAGGGGCCAGAGAACAAAGCCAGGGCCCAATACAAGTTTCTCAGAGTTAAAGCATGCAGCCTAGGCATTGAGAGCTGAACACTGGCCCCATAAAATCTTCCAGAAATAAATCTATGTAGTTAAGTCTATCTTATAACACAAACACTCAAGGTCATTAAATAGTATTAAAAAATCCAAAGGTCAGCAGCCTCAAAGATTGAAGGCAGATAAGTCCACAAGATGAAAAAGAATCAGCACAAGAACCCTGACAATTGAAAACCCCAGAGTCCATTCTTTCCTTCAAATGACCACATCATCTTTCTGTCAAAAGTTCTGAACAGGGCTGATATGGCAGAAATGACACATAGAATTCTGAATGTGGATAGGAACGAAGATCACTGAGCTATAGAAGTATTTTGAAACCCAATCAAAGGAGGCTAAAATTCATGATAAAACAATGCAGGAACTGACAGAAAAAAAAAAGCTAGTATAGAAAAAATGTAACCAATCTGACAGAGCTGAAAAACACATTACAAGAATTTTATAATACAATCACAAATATTAATAGCCAAATAGATTAAGCAGAGGAAAGAATCTCAGAAATTAAAGACTGGCTTTTAGAAATAAGACACTCATACAAAAATAGAGAAAAAGAATAAAAAGAATGAATAAAACCTCCAAGAAATATGAGATTACATAGAGAGACCAAATCTATGACTCACCAGTGTCCCTGAAAAAGATGGGGAGAATGAACTAAACTTGGAAAACATATTTTATAATATCATCCAGGAGAACTTTCCCAACCTAGTTAGAGAGGCCAATATTCAAATCCAGCAAATGCAGAGAACCCCAGTAACATAATTCTCAAGAATTATTCTCAAGAAGACTATCCCCAAGACACATAATCATTAGATTCTATAAGGCCCAAATGAAAGACAAAATGTTAAAGGCAGCTAGAGACAAAGGTCAGGTCACCTACAAAAGGAAGCCCATCAGACTAACAGTAGACCTCTCACCAGAAATCTTGCAAGCCAGAAAAAATGGGTGCCAATATTTAATATTCTTTAAAAAAAAATTCTGACCCAGACATTCATATATGGCCAAAGCTTCATAGGTAAAAGAAAACATCCTTTTAAGACAAGCAAATGCTGAGGAAATTTGTAACCACCAGACAGGCCTTACAAGAGATTTTGAAGGAAACATTAAATATAGAAAGTAAAGACTGTTACCAGCCACTACAAAAACACACTTATGTACACAGACCAGTCACACTATAAAGCAATCACATAAACAAGTGGGCAAAATAACCAGCTAACATCATGACAGGATGAAATCCACATATATTAATACTAACCTTGAATATAAATGACCTAAATTTCCCAATTAATAACAAAAAAAGCAGAGTGGCAAACTGAATAACAAACCAAAACCCATTGGTATGCTGTCTTCAAGAGACACATCTCACATGCAATAAAACACATAGGCTCAAAATAAAGCGGGGCTGGGGGGAAAAAATCTACCAAAGAAATGAAAAGCAAACAAACAAAAAATATCAGGGCTTTCAATAATATTTTTCAGATGAAATAGACTTTAAGCCAACACAAATTAATAAAAATGACAAAGAAGAATATCACAAAATGGTAACAGGTTCAATTCAATGAGAAGATCTAACTATCCTAAATATATAGGCACCCAACACAGGAACACCAGTATTTATAAAGCAAGTTATTAGAGACCTTCAAAGAGACTTAGCCTCCCATACTATAATAGTGAGAGACTTTAAAACCCCACTGACAATATTAGACAGATCATTGAGATAGAAAATTAACAAAGATATTCAAGACCTGAACCCAGCACTGAATCAAATGGACCTGATAGATATCTACAGAACTCTCAACCCCAAAACAACAGAATATGTATTTTTATTGCCACATATCACGTACTCTAAAATTGGTCACATAATTGGAAACATTCCTCAGCAAATGCAAAAGAACTGAAATTACAGCAAACAATCTCTTGAGCCATGGTGTAATCAAATTAGAAATCAAAACTAAGAAATTCACTAAAAACCATGCAATTACTTGGAAATTGAATGACCTAATCATTAATAACTTGGGTAAATAATGAAATTAAGGTAGAAATCGAGAAGTTCTTTGAAACGAATGAGAACAAAAATACAACATATCAGAATACCTAGGACACAACTAAGGCAGAGTTAAGAGGGAAATTTATAGCACTAAATACCCACATCAAAAAGTTAGACTCCAAGTTAACAAGCTAACATCACAACTAAAAGAACTAGAGGATCTAAAGCAAACAAATCCCTAAGCTAGCAGAAGACAAGAAATTACTAAAATCAGACCTGAACTGAAGGAGATAGAGACATGAAAAGCCATTCAAAAACCCAACAAATCCGGAGCTTGTATTTTTTTGAAAAACATTAACAAAATAGACTGTTAGCTAGACTAATCAAGAAGAAAAGAGAGGAGATTCAAATAAACACACCCAGAAATGACAAGGGGGATATTACCATTGACCTAACAGAAATAAAAACAACCATCAGAGAATATTATGAACACTTCCTGTTTGCAGACAACATGATCCTATATCTAAAAAATACCATAGTCTCAACCCAAAAGCTTCTGAAGCTGATAAAAAACTACAACAATGCCTCAGGATACAAGACCATTGTGCAGAAATCACTAACATTTCTATACACCAGCACAAGTCAAGCCAAGAGCAAAATCAGGAATGCAATCCCATTCCCAATTGCCACAAAAATAAATAAGTAAAATAACTAGGAATATAGCTAACAAGGGAGGTGAAAGATTTCTATAAGGATAACTAAAAAACACTGCTCAAAGAAATCAGAAATGACACAAACAAATGGAAAAACATTCCATGCTCATGGAGAGAAAATATCAATATAATAAAAAAACTATTTTATAATTAATATGGAACAAAAAAGAGCCTGAATATTCAAGGTAATGCTAGAGGCATCATGCTACTTGCTGTCAAACTATACTAAAGAGATACAGTAACCAAAACAGCATGGTACTGGTACAAAAACAGACACACAGACCAAAGGAACAGAATAGAGAAAACAGAAATAAGGTTGCAAACATGTACCTATTTGACCCTTGACAAAAACAAGCAATGGCAGAAGGATTTTCTATTCAATAAACGATGCTAGGATAACTGAATATCTATATGCAGAAGATTGAAACTGGGTGCCTTACTTATGCCATATACAGAAATTAAGATGAATTAAAGACTTAAATGTAAAATCAAAAAGTATAAAAACCCTGAAAGATAACTTAGAAAATACCATTCTGGACACAGGGATAGACAGTGGTTTCATAATGAAGACATCAGAAGCAATTGCAACAAAAGCAAAAGTTGACAAAATGGGTCTAATTAAAGAGCATCTGCACAGAAAAGGAAGCTATCAACAGAGTGAACAGACAATCTAGAAAATGAGAGAAAATTGTTGCAAACTATAGATCTGGCAAAGATCTAATATACAGTATCTAAAAGGAACTTAAATTTATAAGAAAAAAATCAACTCCATTAAACAGTAAGCAAAGGACATGAACAGACACTTTTTTTTTTTTTTTTTTTTTTTTTTTTGAGACGGAGTCTCGCTCTGTCGCCCAGGCTGGAGTGCAGTGGCGCGATCTCGGCTCACTGCAAGCTCTGCCTCCCGGGTTCACGCCATTCTCCTGCCTCAGCCTCCCGAGTAGCTGGGACTACAGGCGCCCACAACCGCGCCCGGCTAATTTTTTGTATTTTTAGTAGAGACGGGGTTTCACCGTGGTCTCGATCTCCTGACCTTGTGATCCGCCCGCCTCGGCCTCCCAAAGTGCTGGGATTACAGGCGTGAGCCACCGTGCCCGGCAAACAGACACTTTTCAAATGAAGACATACATACATCCAACGATTATATGAAAAAAAAGCTCAACATCACTCATCATTAGAGAAATGCAAATCAAATCTAAAATGAGATATCATCTTGCACCAGTCAAAATAGCTATTACTCTAAAATCAAAAAATAACAGATGCTGGAGAGGTTGTAGAGAAAAAGGAACACTTATACACTGTTGGTGGGAGTGTAAATTAGTTCAGCCATTGTGAAAGATGGTGCGGTGATTCCTCAAATAACCCAAAACAGAATTACCATTCAACCCAGCAATCCCATTACTGGGCATATACCAAAAGTAATATAAATCATTCTTTATAAACACACATGCACACATAAGTTCATTGCAGCTCTAGTCACAATAACAGAGACATGAAATCCACCTAAATGCCCATCAAAAATAGACTGGGTAAATAAAATATGGTACATATACACCAAAGAATACTATGCAGCCATGAAAAAGAATAAGATTATGAATTTTGCAGGAACATGGGTGGAGCTGGAGGCCATTATCCTTATCAAATTAACATAGAAACAGAAAACCAAATACCACATATTCTCACTTATAAGTTGGAGATAAATGATAACACATTATATGTAGAGAATAACATACACTGGGACCTATCAGAGGTTGAGGGTTGGAAGGAAGAGAAGACCAGGAAAATAACTAATGGATACTAGGCTCAATACCTGGGTATTCCATAGTATGGAATACTATGTTCAGTAAACCTCCATGACACAAGTTTACCTATATAACAAACCAGCACACCTCTAAACTTAAAATAAAAGTTAAATTAAAAAATATATGATACTAGACAGTTTATAAAGAAAATAGTTTTTTGGCTCATGGTTCTGCAAGCTGTACAAGAAGCATTGTGCTAGCATCTGCATCTGCTGACTGACTTAAGCTATTTTCACGCATGGTAAAAGGGCAGTGGGAGTTGGCGTGTGCAGAGATCACATGGTGAAAGTGGAGCAGACAAGAGAGAAAGGGAAGGTAGTTTCCAGGCTCTTTTTAACAACCAGCTCTCATGGAAACTGGTAGAGTGAGAAGTCACTCATTACCATTTCAACAACACCAGGCCTTTCATAAACGATCTGACCCCATGACAAAAACACCTCTCATTAGGCCCCACTTTAAATACTGGGGATCAAATTTCAACATGAGATTTGGGGGAACAAATATCCAAACTATTACATGCCCCCATCATTACTACACTTGTGTTCTTCTGAAGCAGGAATTGTCCATATAGAAAAGAGTTAAATTGAATTTGAGTAAATTCAAGAGTTAAGTATCATCTTAGCTTAATGACTGATGGATGACGTTTTCTGGCTGGCATAGAATAATGATTTTCCAGTCAGAATGAGATTTCTCAAAGAACTTAAAATGAAACTACCATTTGACTCAGACATTTCACTGTTGGATATATATTCAAAAGGAAATAAATTATTCTAACAAAAAGACACATACACTTGTATTTTAATCTCAGTACTATTCACAATTGCAAAGATATGGAATCAATCTATGTACCTATCAATGGTGGATTGAATAAAGAAAATGTGGCACATATACACCATGAATACTACACAGCTGTAAAAAAGAACAAAATGAGCTCCTCTGAAGAAACATGGATGTAGCTGGAAACCATTACCCTAAATAATTAACACAGGAACAGATAACACAATACTGCACATTTTCACTTATAAGTGGAAAATAAACATTGAGTACTCATGGACATAACAATGGCAACAATAAACACTGCAGACTACTAGAGTGGGGAGGAATTGAGGCAATGCTTCTAAAACTACCTATGGTGTACTATGCTCACCACCTAGGTGACAGTATCACTCATACCCCAAACCTCAGCATCATTTAATATACCCATGTGGCAAACCTGCATGTGTATCCCCTGAGCCTAAAATAGAAGTTGATATTATTAAAAATATCATAAGGGTCTTTACCAGATGGCAAAGAGAAGGTTAACTGCTTTAATATCATTCATTTTTGTGTGTGATAGATGTTTGATTCTGTAAAAACGGTCTCTGAAGCTTTCCCTCTAGTCCTACCTGGTACTTTCCTCCACTTGCCTTTTTCCCAGCTCCTGGTATCTTGTCTCTATCTGGTCTGTGGACAAGATAGCTTTTCTTAAAAAATATGCCTTCAATTTTTTTTTTTTTTTCTGAACCCCTAGAAAAGTGGTATTTGAATTTTATGATCAAATATATTTATTTTATCCATTAGGAGGAAAACAGATTATTATAATTTCTAAATAGTTTTCTACCATACAATATTTATCTGGCAATACAGTGGGCACCTACTCTGCACCCAGTGTGGTATTTAATGGTAGAGACAACAAAATAGTGTATGGCTTATGGTTCTGAGGGAGAAGACAGAAATGCAATCTATCAAGTGCATTGAATTACTTTGAATATCGTAGAATACATGTGAACAGAATACATTGGAAGTCCTAGAAACTGGTGAGAAAAAAAGATGTTATAGAATAGGTAAAATGATTCTTTAAAGATTTTTGAGGGCCCAGTGTGGTGGTTCATACCTCTAATCCCAGCACTTCGAGAGGCTGAGGAGGCAGTTGGCCAGAGGCCAGCAGTTTGAGACCAACCTTGTTAACATGGCAAAAACCCATCTCTGAAAAGAAAAAAAGAGAGATAATTGAATTTCTGTACCTTACAAAGAAGGAGAAGAAAATTCTAGGTTGAAAAACTTGTGAGATTTCCATTGAGTGTGTGGCTTCCACTAGTGTGTATTTGCCATTACCGTGAGGTTTCCACTGAGGCTTTGATCATGTATTCTAGGATTCCTCCTTAGAGACCCATTGCAGGAATGTACTTTCTAACTTATTTTGATATTAAACATGACAACGTAACTTACTTTGGGCAATAATTCATGAAATTAAGTGAGATGTGTCACATGTAGGTGGAAACTTTAAGAGCCAGAGTATTATTTGCCATGTTGTTTATACCTCTGCAATGATAGCTAACAGTTCTTCAGATGATGATTCTTGAGTGAGGGGACATAAAACAGAGTTTCTTTTCTTTTTTTTTTTATTATTATACTTTAAGTTCTAGGGTACATGTGCACAACGTGCAGGTTTGTTACCTATGTATACATGTGCCATGTTGGTGTGCTGCACCCACTAACTCATCATTAAATGACCCGCCATTAACATACTACATAAGCAAAAATTAAACTTAGTTGTAATTAGCCACTAAGATTTTGAAGTTGGCTGTTAATGCAGCATAGCCTGGTCATTTCTAACTCATATGATTAACAAAATAATTGTTAAACATATAAGTTACAAGTAACTAGGTGGTCCACTGTGTGTGGAGAAATAAGCAGATACTTGAACCATCAAGTATTCTTATATGTTTTGCTACAGAATTTGAATTTTGTCCTATAAAAAATAGTAATCAGTGAAAATGCTTTGAGGAGGAGAATAATGGTTATATTTGTATCTTAGAAAGGTCGACTCTGATGATAACAAAGAATAGATTAAGTAAGTCAAGATTAACTTCAGGGAGACCAGTTAGGAGGCAGTTTCAAAATTTCAGGTAAATATAATAAGAGTCAGAGCTAAGGCACTCACACAAGTATTTGGTCCTCCTCTCAATTCCCTAACCACCTTTTTTTCTCATTCTTTTCTGTTGCTGAACAGCACAGTTTTAATAATAGCCAGGATTATAGTCTCAGTTTTTAGGTTATTTGCATGGTCTCCCTAAACAATCTCATCTCTGTCCATGTCTTCAAATTGCATGGCTATAAAATATTTGTGAGACCTTGAAGATATAAAATAGATAAGAGTTATTGACTTTTTGGATGTAGAAGTAAAGAAAGGGGAGAGTTTGTGGGTACTAGTAGCACATCCAGGTGGAAATATATAACAGGCAGTTGTAAAAGTTGGGGACTCAGGATAGTAGGCTGACTCAGACATAAATATTTGGCATCTATTTGTATATCCATGAAATTTGAAGACATGGACAGAGATGAGATTGTTTAGGGAGACCATATAAATAACGTAAAAACTGAGACTATAACCCTGGCTAGCATTGATATTTTGTTTTTCCCCAGAGAGAGGCAATAGAAAATAAGCATGAGAATAAAACATTTGGAGAATTGAGAGGAGAACCAAAATGGAGTTCTGGTACAGAAGTACATGGAAGAAGGACCTCAAAGTCTGAATATCTACATCCGATTATACAAGGGCTAATAAGAGTCTATTAAGAGGTTACTCTTAATATTTGCCCCTGGATATTCAGCAAAGTAGTGGTGGAAGACTGATTGGTGTTTTGAAGAATGGCTGGCAGATGAAGAGACTCTTAACTACACTTTGGAGAAAGATGTTTTATGGCAATATACTTATATCTCTGAGGAATAAACCAATCAAGAGGGCAAAGTTGAGTATGCCAAAGAGAGAGATAATTGAGGTCCAATGTGGAATAAAATTAGTGGCTACTTTGTAAAGAAAAAGGGCCACCTGCTCTGAAACTGAAGGAGAAAATGTAAAAGTGAGCAAGAGATATAGAAAAGTTGTTGGTATAAATCCAAGAGGTTTGGTTTGTTCACACTCCATGGACTCAGTTTTCTCAATAAATTAGAAGAAAACTTAAATTAGTGAGTTAGAGGTATGATACAAGATGGGAGGGTTGAGGTGAGAAGTAAAAATTTGGAATAGCTGTTAGAGGAATTCAAAGATGCTAAGCAGGGACTCATCCAAGAATTTCTGAGTGATATTGAAATCTCAGATGGCTGGGCACAGTGGCTCATGCCTGTAATCCCAGCACTTTGGGAGGCTAAGGCAGGTGGATCACCTGAGGTCGAGAGTTCAAGACCAGCCTGGCCAACATGATGAAACCCCATCTCTAGTAAAACTACAAAATCAGCTGGGTGTGGTGGCGGGCACCTGTAATCCCAGCTACTTGGGAGGCTGAGGTGGGAGAATCTTGAACTGGGTAGGTGGAGGTTGCAGTGAGCCAAGATCATGCCACTGCACTCCAGCCTGGGTAATAAATCGAGACTCCCTCTCAAAAACAACAACAACAACAACAAAAAAGAAATATCAGATGAAGAGAGATTACAAATATCTTGTTACCTCAATTCACAATTTTGTGATTCTCCTCTACAGTGCACAGTAGTCCTAGTGTATCAATAGAGGAAGTGATTATTTAGATTGATCCAATTTTTTGGACTTTTTGTGAAAGAGTGAAGCTGCTAGTATGTAACACTCTCATGAGGAGAAGAAAGAGTGGCAAGTAAACACTAGCTCTTCAACGGGAACTGTGTCCAGGTGGACACACTAGGATTTATCAAGGAAACAACGTGACCCCTGGAGAACGGGGGAAAGCCAGACAGGACAACCGCCCACCTGGGAGAGGCACAGAGCCAGGGAATGCCCCTCACTATTGGGAAACACTGTGCGAGCAGGAGTCTCTGGGAACCCACACTTCTGCTATGGACCTTTCAATTCTGAGCTCTGGAGATATTTTGTGACTCACCCCCTCCACCATGGCGTCCAGACTGACCCAGACAGCTATGTGGAATCTGAGCAGAGCCATTGCTCAGACACATGCAGAGTCCGGGAATTCTAGATGCCCAGGCACCCCAGAACAAGTGGCTGCAGCTCCAGCAATGGGGGAAGTCAGGCTCCCTCACATACCTCCAGGAAAGGGGCAAAATCCACAGGGCTGAATAGTAATGGACTCCAGGCCTCACTTCCATTGCACCTCACAGGATAAGGCCCACTGGCCTGGGGTGCAAATGAGGTCACCCCATCCCTGCCTGGGTTCTCAGGCTGGGAGCAACTCTGAACTTCCCTGGGACAGAGTTCCCAAGGGAGCAGGAAAGCTTTGACTAACTCCAGCAAGCTGCAGCTGCCCTCGTGAGAAGATACCAGTCTGCTTTCTCTGAGAGCCCCTGTTTCCCTCCTCATCACCAGGCAAGGCCCCCTGGCATGGGCCCACAGTGTAGCTACCCAAACTGATAGCCAATCATATCAACAGGTAGCAGCTCTGCATTTCTCTGGGGTGCAGCCTCAAGAGACAAGTGAAAGGCCCATTGCCAAAGTTTTTTTCCATGATGCCTTCAAGCTGGAGAAGGAATATAAAGCCGGAGGTCTCCCCAGGGCTGTGGTGTGCAGCTCTCCCATGCCAAGCTGAGATCTGCACCCAAGCACCAGAGTGGTGAAACTGTCACTGTGAAATTGTAACTGAGACAGTGAAAGAGATCTGACCTCACCAACTTCATCTTTCTTCTAACCTCCAAGCTGTCCTTGTTTCTTCCTGGACATAGGCTGAACTAACTTTGGGAGAAATTTAGTTTAATGTTTATAGCTTAAAACAAAGATGATAACGGGCCTTTCCCAAGGCAAATCCCCTTTTTACCTGGGGACTAGACTGTCTTTGTAGGACTAACAAATTTGCCACAAGATTAAGAATTACGGTTTAGCAGTCACGTAGCTGGAGGCTACAAGATTCTGACGCTCCCTAAACTGCTGCTGAGATAAGTGCTTAAGATATTTTGCAGACCCTGCACTTGATGGATCAACTGGCACCACCCAGAATGATAAACTAACTCATCTGATCTTATGGCTTCCCATCCAGGAACTGACCTAGCACAAAAAGACAGCTTTGACTCCCTATGATTTCAACTCTGACCTGACCAGTCACCACTGCCAGCTCACTGGCTTCCCCGTACCCACCAAGTTGTCCTTAAAATCCCTGATCCCCAAATGTTCGAAAAGACTGATTTGATAAATAATAAAATTCTTTTCTCCAGCACAGCTGGCTCCGTGTGAATTACTCTTTGTCTGTTGCAATTCCCCTGTCTTGATAAATCGGCTCTGTTTAGGCAGCAGGCAAGGTCAACCCATGGGACAGTTACAGTGGGACAGGATTCACACTTTCAGAGCATTGAGAGAGCACAGGTGCAATCCAAAGGAAATACAGAGGAGACACCCGGTCGAGCAAGAGCCTAACTACTGACCATTACACTCAAGTGCCATCTACAGGATCACAGCCCAAAATTCAACACTGAAAATCACTTCACCAAATCATTTTCCTGTGAAACAAAGGACAAGAACCCAGCTACAAATACATACCCTGAACAAAGTCTTGGCCCCCTGAAAACATCCAGAAAATAAATCAACTGGCTATACTCAAATTACACCATGGTTAAAAGAAGATTAGCCCACACAGAGGAGAAAGAACCAATGAAATAACTCTGGAAACTCAAAATGTCAGACTGTTTTCTTTCCTCCAAATGACTGCAGTAATTCCCCAGCAAGTATTCTTAACTGGGCTGAAATGACAGCAATACAATTCAGAATACAGACAGAAATGAACATCATCAAGTTTCAGGAGAAAGATAAAACCCAATCCAGGAAATATAAGAATTACAATAAAATAAAACAGGAGCTGAAAGATGAAATAGCCATTATTCATAATGGAATATGAATGGGATGTAATTTCATAATTCCAACATCAGTATTAATAGCAGAATAAACCAACATGAGGAAAAAAAATTCAGAGCTCAAAGACTGGTTCTCCAAATAAATACAGTCAAACAAAAATAAAGAAAAAAGAATAAAAAATAAAGAAAACCTTCAAAGAATATGGGATTATGTAAAGAGACCAAATTTATGACTCAGTGATGTACCTAAAAGAGAGGGAGAGAAAGCAAGCAACATGGAAAACGTATTTCCGAATATAATCCATGAAAATTTTTCTAACCTCACTAAAAAGGTCAATTTTAAAATTCAAGAAATGCAGAAAACCCCTGCATAAGACCATTCCTAAGATACATAGTCATCTGATTCTTCAAAGTTGAAATGAAAGAAAAAATGTTAAACATAGCTAGAGAGTAGGGGCAGACAACTACGAAGGAAACTTCATCAGGCAAACATCAGATCTCTCAGCAGAAAAACTACAAGCCAGAAGAGATTGGCGTCCTATATTCAGCGTAATCAAAGAAAGGAATTTCCAAACAAAAATTTTGTAAAATTTTTTTTTACAAAGTAAAATTCGTAACAGAAGATATGAAGTTTTTTCACACAAACAAATACAAAGGGAATTTGTAACCAGCAGACTAGCCTTACAAGATGTCCTGAAAGGAGCATTACATATGGAACGGAAAGAAAGTTACCAGCCACTACATAAACAGATTTAATTGTACAGACTATTGACACTATATAGCAACCATACAAACAAGTCTGCATAATAGTCAACTAACAACACAATTCTAAGTTCAAATTCACACTTGTCAATATTAACCTTAAATGAAAATGGGCTAAATACCCACATCAAAAGGCATGGGTTGGCATGTTGGATAAAGAAGCAGGACACAACGGAAGGCTGTCTTCAAGAAACACATCTCAGATGCAGTGACACCAATAGGCTCAAACTAAAGGGATGAAGAAAAGTCTACCATGCAAATGTAAACTGAAAAACAAATAAACAAACAAAAAAACCTAACAGGGATTGCTATTCGAATTTCAGACAAAATAGACTTTAAACCAACAAATATTTAAAAAACAAGGAAAAGCATTACATAAAGGTAAAGGTTTTGATTCAAAAAGAAGACCTAACTATCCTGACTATATATGCAGCCAACACAGGAGCACCCAGACTCACAGAGCAAGTTCTTAGATATTGTTGAAGAGACCTACATTTCCACGCAATATTAGTGGGAGATTACAACACCCCACCGACAATAGTAGAGAGCTCATCAAGGCAGAAAACTAACAAAGATGCTTAGCTCCTGAACTTGACACTTGACCAAATGGACCTAATAGATATCAACATAACTCTCAACTCAAAAATAACACAATTTACATTCTTCTCATCTGCACATGGCACTACTCTAAAATTAACCACACAATCAGACATTAAACAATGCTCAGCAAATTCGAAGAAAACTGAAATTATACCACCCACGCCCTCAGACTCCAGTGAAATAAAATAAACAATGAAATTAAGGCAGATATTTAAAAATCTTTTGAAACTAATGAGAACAAAAATACAACATACTAGAATCTTTGGGGCACAGCTAAAGCAATGTTAAGAGCGAAGTTTATAACACTAAATGCCCACATGAAAAACTCAGAAGCACCTAAAATTAACAACCTAACATAACCCCCAAAGAAACTAGAGAAACAAGAGCAAACAAACTTCAAAGCTAGCAGGAGACAAGAAATAGCCCAAATCACAGCTTAACTGAAGGAAATTGAGATGCGGAAAACTGTATAAAAGATTAATGAATCTGGGAGTTGGTTATTTGAAGGAATTAATAAGATAGATAGACCACTAGCTAGGTTGGTTTTAAGAGACAACATACAAATAAACACAATCAAAGAAGACAAAGGACACATTATTATTGACCCTACAGAAATACAGAAAACTCTCAGAGACTACTGTGAAACCTTCTATGCACACATGCTAGACAATATAGAAGAAATCAATAAATTCCTGTAAACATAAAACCTCCCAAGATTGAAGCAGGAAAGAAATGGAATCCCTAAACAGTCTAGTAATGAGCTCTAAAATTGAATAAGGAATAAAATGCCTACCAACAAGAAAAAAACTCAGGACGAAATGATTTCATAGCTGAACTCTACCAATTGCATAAAGAAGAGCTGGTACCATTTCTACCAAAACTATTCCAAAAATTTGAGGAGAAAGACACCTCCTTAATTCATCGCATGAGGCCAGCATAATCCTGATACCAAAACCTCACAGAAACACAACAAAAAAGGAAAACTTCAAGCCACTGTCTTTGATGAACATACATGCAAAAATTCCCCCAAAAAACTACCAAACCAAATTCAGCAGCATATCATAAAGCTAATCCATCATAATCAAGTAGGCTTTACCCTCTGATGCGAAATTTGTTCAACATATGCAAATTGATAAATATTATTTGCTACAAGCAGAACTAAAAACAAAAGCCACATGATCATCTCAATAGATACATCCCTTCATGTTAAGACCTTCAAAAAACTAGGCAGTGAGGGAACATACTTCAAAATAATAAGGGCCATTTATGACAAACCCACAGCCAAAAGCACACTAAATGGCCAAAATCAGGAAGAAATCCTCTTGAAAACTGGAACAAAACTAGGATGTCTTTTTTCACCACTCCTATTTAGCATATTTCTAGAAATCCTGGCCAGAGTAATCAAGGAAGGAAAAGAAATAAAAGGCACCCAAAAATGAACAGAGAACATCAAACTATCCCTGTCTGCAAGATCATATGATTCTATACCTAGAAAGCCCCATGGCCTGTGCCCAAAAGATTCTTGATCTGATAAAAAAAATCTTCAGCAAAGTTTCAGGATACAATAATGATGTACAAACATTAGTATCATTAAAAACAAATCAAAGCTGAAAGCAACATCAAAATGCAGCTCCATTCACAGTAGCCACAAAAGCAATAAAATACCTAGGAATACAGCTAACCAGAGAGGTTAAAGATCTCTACAATGAGAATTACAAAACGATGTTGAAAGATATCAGAGAGACACAAACAAATGGAAAATCATTTCCTGCTCATGGATAGGAAATATTAATATTGTTAAAATGACCATAGTTCCCAAAGCAATTTCCAGATTCAATGCTATTCCTACCAAATTACTAATGACATTCTTCAAAGGATTACCAGGAAAAACAAAAAAAAAACAAAAAAAACCCAAAAAAACCCCAAAACTATTCTAAACTTCATATGGAAACAAAAAAGAACTTGAATATTCAAGGAAACCCTAAGCAAACAGAACAAAGCTGGAGGCATCACACTACCCAACTTCAAACCATATTATGAGGCTATAGTAAGAAAAACAGCATGGCACAGGTACTAAGATGGACACATAGAACAAGGGAGCAGAAGAGACACCCAATAAATAATGCCACACACCTACATCTATCTGATCTTGGATAAAGTTGACCAAAAAAAAGCAATAAGGACATCACTGCCTATTCAATAAATGATGCTAGCATAGTGACTAGTTATATGCAGAAGATTGAAACTAGACCCCTTTCTTACACCATATATAAAAATCAATGCAAAATGGATTAAAGACTTATATGTGAAACCCAAACTATAAAGACCCTGAAACATAACTTAGGACATACAATTCTGGACATAGGAAGGGACAAAAATGTTATGACGGAGTCTAAAAGCTTGCAACAGAAACAAAAATTGGCAAATGGGAACCTAACTAAATAAAAGAGCTTCTACACAGCAAAAGATACTATCAACAGAGTAAAGAGACACCCTCCAGAATGGGAGAAAATATTTGCATCCAACAAAGATCTAATCTTAAACATATTAATCACATTAATTATAAAGTTGATGTCTAACAACTATGATGTCTGTATCTTTTGGGATTGTGTTGCTATGATCTGTTTTTTACTTGGTTCTCAGTCTTTTGGTCCTGTCTTTAATTATGCTTATAAATTTTTGATTGATTCAATTCTTCTGTGTGATACATTGAAGAGCTAATTTGAGTCTCTAATTTTATGCTTCTCCAAAGAGAATATGCTTTTGCTACTTGCAAAAAGTTACAAATAAACTTAACAAATTAACTTCATTCAAACATAAGTTAAATTGATTGTAAGTCTTTGTAAGAGTTGGTCATTTCTGGTTCCCTCTTACACTTCAGGAGTAGCCTCTCAAGAAATTCAATTAAAAACCTGGGCTGTTTATCAGGATTCTTCCTTCCTGGAAGTCCCTTAACACCATTTTTTGTTTTCCCAAAATTTGTAGGTATGCCATCTTCTATATTCATCTCTACTCAGCTTCTATACACCCTGACACTCACTTTGTTCAAGCTCATGAAGCCCAACTCTCTTTCTCTTCTTCTTTCTCTAAAATTTTGCTTCCCCATAATATCTTTGTTGCCCTGGAGCCCTGTGATGCTTTTAAACTAAATTTTTAAAACACATTTTGTTCATATTTTCTGGTTGTCTTTGGTGAGAAGATTGGCCTGTAGTAAACCACTCCACTATGACAGCAAGCAGAAATCACCAATCTTTTTGATTCATCTTTTTACAAGTTTTGCATTCTTTTGGACTTTGAGCCTCCTCCTCTTTCTCTTCTCCTCTTACCTCCCTAATAATTTGTTCCTTTCTATTTTTATGTCTATTTAAAAAAATTTCTGTTTTCCAAATTTTCTTCAGTTCTCCCATATGTTCATGTTTTTTTCTAGGGAATCCCATAAACTTTTATAATTTGAATTTTTGTTTGTTAACAAGTGGTTCCCAAATATCTCTAGCTTATAACTCTCTTAACTTTAGAACGCAGTGCCCAATTGTCTAACAAGCATCTTCAACTCTACCCAGGTATTACAGATGTATATCAAACTAAATGTGTCATCTTACCTCTCAAATCTCTTTCCTGGTCATTCTTTCTTATTTTGGTAAGCAATCTGTTATAGATTGCAAAAAAAAAAAAAAAAAAAAAAAAAAAAAAAGCTATGATGCTTTATAACACCCTGTATATATGTCCCTTCTCAATGTGACTTTGCAGCTCCTCCCATCAAAAGATGGAACCTATTTATCCCCTGCTTGAATATGGGCTTTTTGCTTGTAATTTACTTTGTCCAATAGAAAGTGACAAATAAGGACATATTGTTAGTTGTGAGACAAGGTCTGAGGAGGTTGTGCACTTGATTGCTCTTCTACTCTTTGTACTCTGTCAAGGCATCATGCAAATAAACCTGATATAACAGGTTAAATGATCAGATATTTTGTGTTTGTTGACACTGCCAAAATTGCTAATCCTCAGAATCAATTCCATATAGATTACTAGCAACTGATCACAGGCACAAGAGTGAGTCTAACCAATACCTGAAAAGCTTCCCAGCTGAGCCCATTTCAAGTTACCAACACACAAAATTTTGTGGTAAACAAGTGATCATTTTAGTCAGTAACTTTTTTTTTGTTCTGGAGAAAAAGATTACTGATAACATGTTCAAACTTGAAACTTTTAGGGCTACAACTTATTGCTCTCATTAGAAACCTCCAGTCACCTTTGTTGTTTATACCATGGAATCATATCTTAGCTATAAATTGCTTTACTATTTTCACAGTCCTTCACTCTAAGCCACACTTATCCTCACAAATACTATCTTCTAGTTATACCACACCATTTATCATATTCCAAAATACATCATATACTACTAGACTTTTGCATCTTTTTACATTTTTATTTCTTTTTGAAAAGCTATTCTTTTATTACACCTATTATATAATACCAATCCCTTTAACTTGTCCTATAATGTCCTGTATGAATTGGCACTTTCTCTATTTTAATTCTCATCTTTTTCTATTCTCAACCTTACTCTCTATGGTAAAACCACAGTGACTTCAAACATTTCTTAGAATTCTCCAAGCAATTTCTCAGAATGGAAATTTCATGGTTGCTATTTCTTCTATCTAAAATTATTTTACTCTAAATCTCAACATTGCTAGATTCCTCTTATCTTTCAGGTATCAGATCGGAAGATTCATCCAAAGAGATGTCTTTGCTGACCAACATATCTCAAATAGGCCAATGTTAAGTTGTATTATTTGCTGATAATTACTGATGACTGCTCCACCATTACTATGGTTTCCTGCAAGGGGCATATACTTCCTCAATGTATTGCTTTTGGGTTTGACCATGTGAGTTGATTGGTCAAAGGGAATACAACATATACCTTGACCAATCAGAAGTTTTAAGTGAGTTTATATGGTTTAGCTTTGTAGCTTTGCCCTCTTTGAGTTTGTTCCTTGTGCCAAAAGAAAAAAAAGAAAAGCAGCATGTTGAGGTAGTGGTTACACATTAAATGTGGATACTAGAATGAGCAGGAAAATGGAACTGAGCTATGCTGAGCCCAGTGGGTGATCTGTAACTGCCATTCAATGTGAAAAATAAATTAGAGTTATTATAAGCCAGTGAGATTTGGGGTTGTTATTGCCATAACAAAGGAAGACTAATACAGAGCCCTATCTTCTGTAACAAATTATTATATTTTGTTACATAATTATCATATGTAACAAAAAATACACTTTTTAAAACAAAATGTGTCATAAGCTCTGCTTTTTTCTTGTTATCGTAAATTTTGAAAATATCTCCCATTAAGCGGTAAGCTATGTGAATGTAAGCTCACGTCTGTTTACTGTTAGAATTCAGCATGGTGCCTAGCCTCAGCTGTCCCTCAGCAATTTTATTTGTAACAAATAAATGGATCCCTTAAAGGCTCAACTATAACAAATGCAGCCTTTATAATTTTCCTGCATGCACCCTTTATATAATCCACTTTTCTTCTCTTCCCCAGTTGAGAATTTTAGCTCTTTTCATAGAACAGATTTTTTATTTTTAGAAAAACACCAGATTATTAGACACATAATTTAGGATTTGGGAGACAGTCACAATTTTATATAATTGTATCATTTTCAACATAGCAATTCATTATATGCTTAGCTAAAATAAATTTATCTTTATTATAACTGTTTTGTAATTCAAAAAAATATTTGTAGGATTATACGTTCAGATTTTTGGTTTGGTAATAACAAATAAATATTAATAACTTTTATGCAACATTTGACTTTCATTAAAGCACACAAGTAGACATTGACTATATAAGTGATAGAATGAGCATAGTAAGTACATGGGTAAACTCTGATTATTTTTAGTTAGAGTTGACATGTTTGAATATACAGGGCAAGTCCAGGGCATGTAAAACCATTAGTGCTATTGATTCGGGCCATCAATAAGGACAAAGAAACTCCTACTTAATTAGAAGTACGCTGTGGTGTCTTTAATTGTCTTGCAATCCATCAGGTTCTCAAAACCTAAATATTTAGCATGTACCTTATGATTACTTCCTTTTTGCTTTATATTATGATTTTCATAATTATAAGTAATTTTACCTCTGTAGTTTCTTATAAGACATTTATAAAATTGTCTTAAATAATATTTACTTTTTATATTTTGGGTAGGTTGATTTTTACATAAAAGTTACTTATCTATTAATCAGTCTGTTTTTATAATATATATGAGTTATGTTTTCATAGCCCTCAATGTCCCTCCCCTTTAGCCTGTCCTACACAGTTTCCACATTTATTTTTCTAAAACACTACCTTCATCATATGAGCACTAATTATGCCCTTAAATAAAATCTCAAAAGTATCCCAGTGTATGCAGGACAATGTTAAAAACCCTTCACTGAGTCAGCAAGGTCTTCTATAACCTGGCTCCCCCTGACGATTATTTCCCATTTCCTTTTTATTAACCTCATTGTACACCGAATGCAAACATTTTTCATTTTGAGACCTTGACTTTTTTATTCCACTTCAAATGCCACCCAAAGTTTTAAGATTGACATACTCAAGTCTTAGAGCTCCTTCGGCATTCAGCCCTCATTATGTCCCTCCTCTTCCAGAAAGTCATTTGTCAGTTCTTGGGTACATGGTGTTCTCTAACTCCTGGATCTTGCTGTGTCTGTTAACTTGCAGTTTCATATTGTTTAGCATTGTCTGTTTTCTAAAAGTGTTCTTAACTCTTTTAAGGATAAATTTTTTTATGTCCTATGCTGTGTTCTTGTAATGAAATGATGAAGATTGAAGCAGGCAAAAAATGGAATCCCTAAGCAGTCTTAGCACAGAAATTTAGAGCTCTAATATATCTTAGGCAGCACTGAGTTCAATTCTGTAACTTACCACATAAGCTGAGGAGCTCCAATAATGTGAAATGACTCACTGAAGGTCACATGGCTAATTGCTATACATATTATATGTAAGACAGAGTGATTATGAATATTTAATACTGTGCATAGTTAAAAAAGTAAAGATGTCACAGAGGGTGAAGAGTTAAGAAAGATGTGGCAAACGAAAGGTAATGAGAATAATGTTAGAACATAGGTAACACAAGACAAGTTTATTAGGATCAAAAGAAGATCTATTTAAGTTAATCAGGAGACACACATCCTAGTTAGGCCAAGAGAAAATATCAAAGTACAAATGGCACCTAAACCCCTGTCCAATTTCTGATAAACCTGCAGTGACAGGTATCAGAGTAATGGTTAAAGAATTTTATAGGCCTGAAACGTGGAAAAAAAGACTGTTATAAATAATCTTTTATTATCATCCGAGTAAACTGTCACTCTATGTTAAAATAGGCTCTGCATACTTTTTCTTGTTAAAGTTTAGTTATCAGTTTTTGTATTTACTATTCTTATCTTTAAATACTGTTTAGGTTATATACATATATATACACACACATACATAAATATATATACACATTCATATGTGTGTGCGCATGCATTCACATTAACTAAATATGTATTTATTAAGCATCCTCTCTGATCCCAGCATTGTTTGGCTCTTGGAATGCATTCATGACCAAAAGAAAAATAATTTCTTCCTTTTAGTGCTTACTTCCTAGCGGAAGTGATAGACATTAGTAGCACAATCACAAAGATTCATACGTAAACGTACATTGTGCTGAGTGTCATACAATAGAAGTGTAGTGAGTGATGAGAGCTAAAAATAAAATGACCTTATCTAGTCTGGAAGGTGTCGGGGGTCAGGAAAGTCTTCCCTATGGAGGCACTGTGTAGGGTTATGCATTTACTACTGTATATGTTGGCTTCCTGTGCCCAGAGGAAAAAGAACTATTTTCTTTCCCCAAAAGTGCTCTCAATTACCGAGCTTTGTGTTCATGATGCTGTATTCTTGCAAACAGGGTGCCTTTAATTTAGACAAAACCTCTGTATAGTCTAAAAGTGGTCCTTGTTTTTTGTGGAAGTAATGTTTAAGCTAAGATATAAAAAAATTAATGAAAACAGGTAAGTGGCAGAAAAAAAAGAAGACACTCTAAGTCATATCCAATGCCCATAAATTATATGAAAACATGTTCCTCTGACGGACTGAAATGTATACTCAAGTGGTATCGATGGAGTTTATGGGGAGTATAATGGAGCTAGAAAGTCAGGACCAAGATGATGCCAAAACCTTTCATAATAAGCAGATCATATTTGATTCTCGAGTCCTGCAAGATGGGCTCCAAGGATTCTCAAGCTTTTGAAGAAGTTTAAGCAGGAGATTGATATGGTCTTACTTACATTGTAAAACAGATATCTTTGCTATGTGCATAAATGATTCGATATGGGAGGCTGAGGGATGATGCGGGGGAACCAATTACGAAGCTATTGCAGTAACTCAAATAAGAAGTAATGGGAGCCCCACCACTGCAGTGGTGGTGGAGTTCGAAATAGGTGGATGAATATTTAAGAGATATTTAGGAACTGAAGGATCAGTGGTAGATTATGTATGAAGTAGTAGACTGTTTTAATGATGATTCCTGAATTTTTAGGTTCTTCAACCAGATTGGTAGTTGTAATATTCACTAATATATTTAATACTGGAAAATAATCTGTTAGGTTTGTGAAAAAGAAAGAAGTCTAGACTTCAGTTTGTTCATGTTGTGGTTGTGCCACTTTTCAAGCTTCCAAATGGTCAGAAATAGTAGGTAATTGAATATGTGAAGCTGGATCTCTAAGAAGTCTAGGATGGAGCTGTAACTTTGTAAGCCAGCCTGTACGTAACTGGTAATTAAAGATATTGTGATTGTGGTATCCAGCCTCTAAGATGGCCTCCAGTGTTTTCCACCTTCTACAATTCACATCCTTGTGTGGTCTTCCACAATAAATCAGACCCGGTTTGTGTGTCTGACATATTATAAGAACACGAGTCTTCTTAGAGACTTAGGTCATGAAGAGAATTGCTACTTCTACTTTGCTCTTTTAAATTACTATCTCTGGAAAAAGTCAGCCTCCATTCCATAAGAACACTCTATTAGTGGAAGGGTCATGATGTAGATGAACTGAGACATCAACAGGCATTAATAACATGCCAACAGGGTGAGTGAGCCCTGGAAGTGGATCCTTCAACTTCAGTCAAACCTTTAGATTAATATAGCCCCTGTTCATATCTAACTGTTACCTTTCAAGAACTGTGAAGAGTTTGGAATTTTACCCTACTTCTAAGATAACAAGTCAGTCAGCCACAGTTTCATAGATCCTGGTGGAAGATATATCACCCAAGAATGAGAGACAAAGAACTTTTTCACTTATATCACAGCAGGCAGCAAAAGCTTCATGCTTGCGTCTTGACCCCTTTGTCTCACAGGGTTGATGTTACGTTGTCCAGATCAATGCTAAACATGCACCACAGCTGAAAAATTCCAAAGTTAACGTAACCTTCCCTTTGTTTTTGAGGTACGTATGTATGATTATTATTATTATGGTTTTTAAGCAAGTTTGCCCTTAGTTCTGTATGTAGACACTCTTTATCTTCTAAGCCTGTTGGCTACAAGCATTATTAGAAATATATGTGCAAAAGTGAGAGACACATAGAGGGCTGTTCTGCAACACAATCTCATGAGAAAACAAAGTCAGACCCACAAAGCCAAACCACTCCTAAATTCTGAGGGACACTAAGCATTTATTGCTGTTTTCAAGTATGACAATTAGGACTAACTTGGTATAACTTGTGTAGCTATTATAGTCATGAATAATAAATATTTTTCTTTCTGGAAATGGCTCTTAAATTTTCTTAAATTTCTTAAATCAAAAAATTATGAGGGTGATATTATTTAAAAAAATTTGTAAATGCATATTTTATCTCTCACTTGTAGATATTCTAATTCATTAGGTCTGGAGTGGGACTTCATAATATGCATTTTGTTATGAGTATTTGTAATGCAGATGATCAGAGGACCTAATTTTCAGAAAAACTATATGGAGAGGAATTACAGTGACAAGAAAAGAATGACTAAGACTCATCACTTTGGAACTTCATTATTTAAAGATCAGATAAAGAAAATATGTCATGTGAGAGCAAGGAAGAGCTGTGACAGGGGTATAGGAGAAGAAGAAAAGTTTGAGAGCAAAGTAAAGAGTGTTTTCTCGGAAAGAATGTAACTAGCAGAGTCAGGTATTTCTTAGAGATGAGGTACTAATCTGGATGATAACTATAAACAGCTCCATGTTTGAGATGTAACTGAGGAAAAAGTCCAAAGAAATATATACCTCTAATAAAGCTTCCTTAGGAAGCTCAACTAAAATTTACACTAAAGGGATAATTTAAGAAGATACATTCACAAGGATAAGGATTGCAGGAGATAAGCCAAAGCCAACACAATTTTAGAAGCTGGAAAATAAGCTAAGAGGAAAGGAGAGAGAAGAGATTTACCAGACCTAAGAAAGCCAAATGCCAAGCTGGCTGTGAGGAAAGCAAATAATAATCTGATTTATACCAGAAAAAAAAAAAATCCCCAGTAAGTTCAGGAACTGGCAGAGAAGTTGAAAGAAAGATAAGGTGAAGGTTGTTTGATGATCATATTTAAATCTTCTGCACTTCACTCCACTCAGAGTCTTCCCTTTCCCCATCAAAACATAAGATTAGATGTTTGTTTTCTGGGGAAATGAAAATAAAAAATCTATGGATTTGTGGGATGTCAGGCTTAGATGGCTGGAGCCATGGCAAAAACATTGGAGTAAGTGAACATATATGTAAAATTCTGAGAACACACTTTATACCACTTTCCGACTCAGTTCCAAAACAACGATATTTAAATATCCACTTTCTTACATAAAAGACACAAGACAGTAAATAGGAAAAAAAAAGCAGTTCAGAGAAGACAGACTATACAGAAAGAAGAAAACTTAAGGAAAAGCAACCAATATATTTGGAGATATAAAAACGATGTTACAACTATAAATCAAGAACAGGAAGATATAATAAACATTTTGAAAAAGCAAGCTGTTAGAAATAAAAAATAATATTTTTTCAAAAATTAATAGAATATTTGAAATATAAGGTAGGTAAAATATTCCAGAAAGTTAACAGGAAAAGAGGGCAGTCCAGGAGATTTAACATTTGAAAAAGAATTCCAGAAAGAAAGAAATTGCGAGGAGAAAAAAGTTAACAGAATTAATTTTAAACATTTTTCAGAGCTAAAGAACATGAGTTTCCAGGTAGAAAGGGCACGTTGACTTTTCGGCACACAGGTAAAAAATGAGAGGTGTTCTCTGCTGTGTAGGACCTTGTGTGGCTATGCACAGTTTATCCTACTAGAGCACATGTAAATGCTAAAAGAAGTTGCCTCTGAGGAACGAAAGAAAGTGGTTCGGAAAAGGGAGTACACTTTTTACTGATTCTTTGTGGCTCCTTTTCATTCTAAATTTTGAATTCATGCATAGATCTTGCTTTTAAAAAAATACTGTGGTAAGAACCTTTAAATGAGATGTATCCACTTAAAGTGCACAATAAAATATTGTTACCTATAAACACAATGTTGCACAGCAGATAGCTAGAACTTACCCATCTTTCATAACTGAAACTTTATACCAATTGTAGTAGTGTGTCCAGAATTGGTGGGTTCTTGGTCTCTCTGACTTCAAGAATGAAGCGGCAGACCCTTGCGGTGAGTGTTACTGTGGTGGTGTGTCCGGAGTTTGTTCCTTCTGATGTTCGGATGTGTTTGGAGTTTCTTCCTTCTGGTGGGTTTGTGGTCTCGCTGGCTTCAGGAGTGAAGCTGCAGAGCAAAAGAGCAAAACAACAAAGCTTCCGCAGAGCAGAAGGCTACCCCAGTGGATTGAGCTGCTGGCTGAGGTGGCCCGCTTTTATTCCCTTATCTGGCCCCACCCACATCCTAATGATTGGTCCATTTTACAGAGAGCTGATTGGTCTGTTTTACAGAGCACTGACTAGTGCGTTTTGACAAGAGTGTTGATTGGTGCCTTTACAATCCTTTAGCCAGACACAAAAGTTCTCCAGGTCCCCACCGGTCCGAGAAGCCCAGCTGGCTTCACCTCTCAATGGCACTTGCCAGGGGACTTTGCGGCACCTAGCCAGGGCACTCCAGCAGCCCAGAGGGAGCTCATCCCCCTATCAAGCCCAGCAGGCGCCTGTCCAGGGCGCCAAGTGTGGGTCCCAAGCCCACCTGTAGTCCGCGCCCACCCTCGCCTCTCGTGCGCAACAGCCCCGGCTCCGCCGGCACCTCTCCCTCCACACTTCCCTGGGAGCAGACGGAGCCGACTCTGCCTCTGCCAGCCCCAAAGAGGGGCCCCCACAGTGCAGTGGCTGGCTGAAGGGCTTCTGAAGTGTGGCCAGAGCAGAGCGGAAGCCGAGGTTGAGGAGGCCCCAGAGCGAGTGAGCGAGGGCTGCTAGCACGTTGTCAACTTTCAGTAGTCTGTTTTTACACTGCTATAGATATTATCCACGACTAGGTAATTTATAAAGAAAAGAGGTTTAATTGACTCAGAGTTCCACATGGCTGGGGAGGCCTTAAGAAACTTACAATCATGGCAGAAAGGGAAGCAGACACATCTTACATGGTGGCAGGCGAAAGAGAGAGCACGTGGAAGCGCAGGGACTCTACCATGTATAAAACTATCAGATTTTGTGAGAATTCACTCACTATCATGACAACAGCATGGGGGAAACCGCCCCCATAATTTGATCACTTCCCTCACTCAACGTGTGGGATTTACAGGTTCCTCCCTTGACACGTGGGGATTACAATTCCAGATAAGATTTGGTGTCAACACAGAGGCACATAGTATCACCAATTGAACAGCAACTTCCCATTTCGTGCTTCCCCCTACCACCACCAACCCTGGCAAACACCATTCCACTCTCTGCTTCTATGAGAACGAAATCATCTCTGATTATTTTAGATACCTCACACAAACGGAATTGTGCAGTATTTATCCTTTTGTGTGTGGCTTATTCTCCATGTTCACCCATGTCACATATGGTAGGATCTCCCTCTTTTGGAAGGCTGAATAATCTAAGGTTGTATATATGTAACACATTTTCTTTTCCCTTTCATCTGCAAATGGGCATTTAGGTTGTTTCTACATTGGGGCTATTAATTTTTGTAATAATAGCTAACATTTATTACGCAATATATAGGTTTTGTTAGGCATTGTTCAATCGTCTTCACATGAATGAACTCATTTAATTTTCACAGCAAAGCTAATATTATTATCCCCATTTTACACATAAGAAAACTGAGCTATAAGGATAAGTAACTGCCCCCAAGGTTCAAAGCTAATCATAAAACATAGGTTTAAATGTAAGCAGCTTGTCCCAAGAGGGAGAAATGCACTAAAAATTTCAAGCTCTATGGCTGACTATCACTATTAGAATATTCAGTCACAAAAGAAGTTTCCCTAGGTCTGTGCCATATGTTAGAATTCGATTACTATATAAGCCATTTTTGAATAGCTCATTTTTTATTGTAATCGAGAAGGCTTACAAATATATTTAAAACACATGAATGCAGTCTTTTAGGAAAAAATGAATTTAACATTGTTGGATTGTGTAGAAAGTGACAGTTTTGAAAGAGTCATTGTTACTTAGAAGCGATCACAACTCCTCTTACTATTGACAGTCACTGCCAAAGTATCATTTATTGAGTAGTTAGCATATATAAGTCAGTATAGTATGTTAAAGGCATCATTATATTTGTATTCAGAAGAATACTCCAGCATATTTTCCCCAACTAGAAACATGGTATATGTCTTAAAGGTCTTTTATTTCTTTCCTGGCTTTGTATTTATTTATTTATTTATTTATTTATTTATTTAGAGATGGATTCTAGTTCTGTCACCCAGGCTGAAGTGCAGTGGCGCAATCTCAGCTCACTGCAACTTCTGCCTCCCGAGTTCAAGCAATTTTCCTGCCTCAGCGTCCCTAGTAGCTGGGACCACAAGTGCACACCATCACACCCGGCTAATTTTTTTTCTATTTTTAGTAGAGATGGGGGAAAAAAAACCTCACTTTAAAATGTCATGCTTCAGCCAATGTTGTGCCTTGTATTGTTTTTTCTAATGCTGCATAACAGTATCACCACAAATTTAGTGGTTTAAAGTAACATACATTTATTATCTCATAATTTCTGTGAGTCAGGATTCTGAGTGTGACATAACTGGGTACTCTGCGAGGATGAATCAAGGTATTGCCCAGGACCGGATTCTCATCTGAGGTGGGACTGGGAAAAAATCTGCTTCTAAGCTCACATGGTTATTGGCTGCATTTGGTTTCTTGCAGTTTGCCAGAATGAGGACCTCAGTTCTTTGTGGACTGTCAGCCAGAAGTCAACCATAGTTCCTTGGTATGTGGCTCTCTCAGTGCAATACTCAATACAGCAGCTTGTTTCTTCAAATTTAGCAAGAGAGTGAATTTTTCCACAAGTCAGACACTGCTATTTTATAAAAATAAATATGTATGCAAAATAGAGTACACACTATCCCACCTTTACCATATTCGATTGGTTGAAAAAAAAAAAAAAAAAGCCACTGATGATGCCCACACTGAAGTGGAGCAAATTATACCAGAGTATAAATATCAGGCAGTGAGGATCATGAGGATCACCCAAGACTGTCTGCCACACACCCATATATATTTTTGATAGTTTTTAATCAAGTTTCCGAAAGTTACCTTTTCCTATGTCTGTATAACTAGACATTACCAATGAACTTTTGTGTCTGGCCCATCATACACTTACTCTAATCCCTTGGATCTTATGGCCTTTAAATCATTTTAGATAGAAACAGAAATTTCAAACCTAGAGGCAAGGACAAGTGGTACTTTTTTGAAATAAACTGATATTGAAGGTAGAGTATTATACGTTTTCTCAGTGGCAAAGGATTGTCTCCTTTGGCTTTGGTTTTGGAAATTAAATCAAGTGAAACTGATTTTATTTATTTTGAAAAAGGTCACTTGAATTTTCCCTTTATTTATGAAAATGTAGGGTGAGAAAACCTTAGAAAGGAGCTGCATCTCAACTCACATCCTAATTCCCCCTTGTACGTGGTTTAAACAAAAAACGCTTAATCACACACTACGGGAGTAATTACTACCCTTAGTGGGGAAAGCCAGATAAAGTTTAAGTCAATAGCTATGATCTTATTGGAAGATTCATATAGCGAGGGATGCGTGTAGACATCACAATCAGTGCTAAGTTGAGCGATACTATTGGAGTGTAATATCAATGAACTCAAAAGAGTTCAAAAAAATTATCTAGAACCAAACTCTTAGGAAAATGGAAACCAGTTTCTTCTCCACTTACTTATTCAGTGAAATAGTCAAGTAATTCTTTGCACGACCAAAAAAATAAAAAAGGAAATTTGATTGAAAACAAACACATAAAACATTTTCTATGGTATCCTTCATAAGTACTTATCCCATTATGAGAAATCTTTGTTTTCTGAAACATTCTCGATTAGGTTTTCTTACTGTTGTAAGTGCCAAATGAAAATGATCCCAAAAGGTAATATTGTCCTAAACTCTCTGTGTTTTTTCCTCTTGAAGGGGAGGCACAGTCAGATATAAAGTCTCTATATCATGGTCTTAGAACTATGTGTAAAACCTTGAAATTGGTGTGCCTTTATTCTCCTGGAATGTAATAAGATAACCTTTAAAGTTGTTTAACCAATATTAGCAGTTTTTTCAGCCAATTGATTTTATGTATGCTCAATTAAAATAGAATTGCTCAATGACAAACAATTTTTCAGAGTTGCTGATATGTTTATTTGATATTTAACAAAAATTAAATGTGTCATTTACTTATTTGCTTATTTTTAAAAGAAAATTAACTTCAAACCAAAGTCTTAAATATATTAATATTGCAGGCATTTGCTATCATTTAAAACTACAGTTTCTCTGAGGAACAAGGGAAAGAGTGAGTGGATTTTTGAAGTTTTTACATTTCTATGTGCAGGAACCAAGCAGTATGTACAGTTTGACATATTCTCTGAAAATGAGTATGGTCATTTTTCTCATAATGACCGTTTGAAATTATTTCGTAGGTATAACCAGAAATCATTGTGTTTTAACAAACATAGTTTTTCAGATATTTATATATTAGATACATGAGTCTTTTAAAGCAAAGAATATCTGAGGCAAACGTCAATCAATTTAGAAAGTTTATTTTGCCAAGGTTAAGGATACATTTGTGACACAGCCTCAAGAGATCCTGAGGACATGTGTCCAAGGTGGTCTGGGCACAGCTTGGTTTTATACATTTTAAGGAGACATGAGACATCAATCAGTATATGTAAGATATACATTGGTTTGGTCCAGAAAGGTAGGACAACTGGAAATGGGGAGGAGGCTTCCATGTCACAGGTACATAAAAGACAAACGGTTACATTCTTTTGAGGTTTTTTGTTTGTTTGTTTGTTTGTTTGTTTTTGAGTTCACTTATAGAGGACTTTATTCCTGAGTACAAAATAAAAGGCTGGGGGTGAAAGTAATGTATTTTCCTTTCTGAGGTTCCTTTCTATTGTAAAAGATAAATAATGTAGTATTTCAAAAAATTCAAAGGTCGTGAAATGTCTTGCACTTCCTAAATAGTTAATTTTCATGGATTATAAGTTTCAAAACAGTTTGATAGGGGTTTAATCCTAAATCTCTTGGTTATCTCATCAATCACTTGTGGGATCTTCTGATTCATACAATGATAGAGTCTGACAATCTAGGCTGTATTATTTTGAAGTGAAAACATAAGCACAAATTATTTTTAATGGAGTATAGCATCCTTGTATTTGAAAGTAGAAACTTAGTGATTAAAAACAGATCATAAGACAAACTCTTTCATCTATTCACAGCTGTGTCCCCAGTGTTCATTCCATCCAGTCCCTGACCCAGAGTAGGTGCTTTATAAAGAGCAGTTGATGGAGATAATCTTTTGAGTTTTTGATTAGACTTTCAGTGAATACACAATTTACATGACTAGTCACTTAACGCCTTATTCTGGCTTAGTAAAACAATAGGGCAAAGGAAGCAATCAGATATGCATTTGTCTCATATGAAGAGAGAGATGACTTTGCGTTCTGTCTGTTGTTTATCCACAAAAAATTGTCTTCCGGGCAAATTGTGAGGGAAGTATGAGGCTTTTTTTTTTTTTTTTTTTTTTTTTTTTTTTTTAATCTTTGTAGCTATCTTATTTACAAATAGAATGGGAGGCAGGTTTGCCCTATGAAGTTCCCAGCTTGACTTTTCTCTTTGGCTTAGTGATTTGGGGTCCTGTGATTTATTATCTTTTCACTGTCTACACACGGAAAAGAACCTTTTACTTAAAATGCAGTAATAGTAGTGTTTTCATTTTTGTGACTTGTAAATTAGAAGTCAGTTTTTCACTTTGTTTATAAATTTGAAACCTAGAAGAATTCATTAGTAAAAATCAAAGATAATATTAAACTTTTGATTTTGAGAGTTATAACAAATTAGCATGGTGGGTTTTCACTTAATTTATTAGAATTTCTGATGCTAAAATCTATTTGTAGTTCTCAAACTGAAGCTTGGAACTTTTTTTTTTTTTTTTTTTTTTTTTTTTGAGACGGAGTCTCACTCTGTTGCCCAGGCTGGAGTGCAGTGGCGCAATCTCGGCTCACTGCAATTTCCATCTCCTGGGTTCAAGTGATTCTCCTGCCTCAGCCTCTCCAGTAGCTGGCACTATAGGCATGCACCACCACGCATGGCTAATTTTTTTGTAGTTTTTAGTAGAGACAGGGTTTTACCATGTTGCCCAGGCTGGTCTGGAACTCCTGACCTCAGTTAATCCGCCTGCCTCGGCCTCCCAAAGTGATAGAATTGCAGGCATGAGCCACTGCGCCTGGCCTTGAAACTCTTTATATATGCATATACCATTACACCAGATCAACTGTCTGCATGCTCACCCTCCACTGTGTATGCATGTGTGTATATTATGGATAGATACAGATACACAAACACACGCACATATTTTTTAAAGACATACAGCTTTTCTCTGAAATTGCTTGTCTCATATGCCATAGAAGTTCAAGCTTCTGCTCTCTGCCTTAAGTAGCAAATTACTTCTGCTCACTTTGCCCTCTGCTCTCGTCATGTTTCAAGAGAGCTTTCTCAAGCACATAAACCTAAGAAAGGAACTAAGAACATAACTTCCTCCTAGTTGGTGAACTTTTCTGTAAATGCTGCCATAATTTACTGGGAAAAAATGAACCTACTAAAAATTAAGGTGATTGTAATAGTTTCTGGTTAAAGTTGGAGAAGATAATATTTTGGAAGATGCAATTGCATTTGGTCCTAAAACCTGAGAAAATGTAAAACTATCTCCATATACTTGAAATCAATGACTAATTCTATGTTGTTTCATTAAACAAATAAGAACTGAGAGATAAATGGTATGCAGTGAAATGATGTGGTTTGGCTCTGTGTCTCCACCCAAATCTCACCTTGAATTGTACTCCCATAATTCCCACATGCTGTGAAACGGACCTGGTAGGAGATAATTTGAATCATGGGAGTGATTTCCCCCATACTGTTCTTATAGTAGTGAGTAAATCTCACCAGATCTGATGGTTTTATCAAGGGTTTCTGCTTTTGCATCTTCCTCATTTTCCTCTTGCTCCTGCCATGTAAGAAGTGCCTTTCTCTTTCTGCCATGATTCTGAGGCCTCCCCAGCAACATGGAAATGTAAGGCCAATTAAACCTCTTTTCTTCCCAGTCTCAGGTATGTCTTTATCAGCAGCATGAAAACAAACAAATAAATTGGTACCAGTAGAGTGTGGCGTTGCTGAAAAGTTACCAAAACATGTGGATGCGACTTTGGAACCGGGTATCAGGCAGAGATTGGAACAGGTTGGAGGGTTCAGAAGAAGATAGGAAAATATGAGAAAGTTTAGAACCTCCTAGAGACTTGTTGAATGACTTTGATCAAAATGCTGATAGTGATATGAACAGTAAGGTTCAGGCTGAGGTGGTCTCAAATGGAGCTGAGGAACTTGTTGGGGACTGGAGCAAAGGTGACTCTTGTTATGTTTTAACAGAGACTGGTGGCATTTTGCCCCTGCCCTAGAGATTTGTGGAAGTTAGAACTTGAGAGAGATGATTTAGGGTATCTGGTGGAAGAAATTTCTAAGCAACAATGCATTCAAGAGGTGACTTGGGTGCTATTAAAAGAATTCCATTTTAAAAGCAAATCTGATCATAAAAGCTCATAAAATTTGCAGCCTGACAATGCAGTAGAAAAGAAAAACCCATTTTTTTTTTTTTTGGAGGAGAATTTCAAGCTGGCTGCAGAAATTTGCGTAACAAGCAGCTAAATATTAATCTCCAAGCAATGGGAAAAATGTCTCCAGGACATGTCAGAGGTCTTCACGGCAGATCCTCCCATCACAGACCCAGGAGTCTAGGAGGAAAAAATGGTTTCATGGGCCAGGCCCAGGGTGCCCATGCTGTGTTCAGCTTAGGGACTTGGTGCCCTGCATCCCAGCTGCTCCGTCCATTGCTAAAAGAGACCAAGGTACGGCTCGGCCCATGGTTTCAGAGAGTGAAAGCCCCAAACCTTGGCAGTTTCCACATGGTGTTGAGCCTGCAGGTGCACAGAAGTCAAGAATTGAGGTTTGGGAACCTCCACCTAGATTTCAGAAAATATATGGAAATACCTGGTTGCCCAGGCAAGTTTGCTGCAGTGGCGGGGCCCTCATGGAGAACCTCTGTTAGGCTACAGCAGTGTGGAAGGGAAAGGTGGGGTCAGAGTCCTCACACAGAGTCCCTGCTGGGGCACTCCTTAGTGGAGCTGTCAGAACAGGGCCACTGTCTTCCAGACCCCAGATTGGTAGATCCACTGACAGCTTGCACTGTGTGCCTGGAAAAGCCACAGATGCTCAATGTCAGCCCATGAAAGCAACCAGGAGTGGGGGTATACCCTGCAAAGTCACAGGGGCACAGCTGTCCAAGACTATGGGAACCTCCCTCTTGCATCAGTGTGACCTGGATGCGAGATATGGAGTCAAAGGAGATCATTTTGGAGCTTTAAAATTTGACTGCCCCACTGAATTTCGGACTTGCATGGGCCATGTAACCCCTTTGTTTTGGCTAATTTCTCCAATTTGGAATAGCTGGATTTACCCAATACCTGTACCCCCATTGTATCAAGGAAGTAACTAGCTTCCTTTTGATTTTACAGACTCATAGGTGGAAAGGGCCTTGCCTTGTCTCAGATGAGACTTTGGCCTGTAGACTTTTGGGTTAATGCTAAAATGAGTTATGACTTTGTGGGACTGTCAGGAAAGCATGATTGGTTTTGAAATGTGAGGACATGAGATTTGGAGGGGCCAGGGACACAATGATGTGATTTGGCTCTGTGTCACCACCCATATCTCATCTTGAATTATACTCCCATAATTCCCACGTGTTGTGGGAGGGACCTGGTTGGAGATAATTTGAATCCTGGGGGCAGTTTCCCCATACTGTTCTCATGGTAGTGAATAAGTTTCACGGGATCTGATGGTTTTATCAGGGGTTTCTGCTTTTGCATCTTCTTTATTTTTCTCTTGCCATTGCCATGTAAGAAGCGCCTTTTGCCTCCCACCATGATTCTGAGACCTCTCCAGCCATGCGAAACTGTAAGTCCAATTAAACCTCTTTCCTTCCCAGTCTCCAGTATGTCTTTATCAGCAGCATGATAAAGGACTAATACAGAATATTGAAATTTATTCCCTTATTACATACCAAAACGGAATTGGGTGAGTGGTAATGGATGAATTTCATTTAAGTTATTATTATAAATAGATCTAGAAAACATAATGCTGATAGGAAAGAGCAAGGTGCAGAAAGGTACAAACAATGTGATAGTATTTGCAAAGATTTCAAAAATGTATAATAGCAAGGATGACTTCAGCAATATGACAGAGTAGGGAACACTGGACCCCTCCTTTCCTGAACAAACACAGTGATTCAACAACCATTCACATACAATTTTGTTTGTGTGCAAAATCAAAAATTAATTGAAAGGCTCTTATACTTGAGGAGAATGCAAAACCAGATTCACTGAAACTAGTAAAAAGATACAAAACACTCTCTTGCTAGAATCCCTATCCCAGAACAGCACCATAGAATTGGGAGGAGAACCCTAGCTCGTAGTTTCACCCAAAATAGAGAAGGTGTTGGTTTGCCCTTCCAGTGCCCCAACTTTTATGAAAAGGGTCCTCAAAGGACTGGCTTCTGCCTTGAAACTTGGAGCTCTAAGACTCCATCATAGTTGAGGCACCCAGGGTGAAATGTAGGCAGTGGCTTTGGCTGGTAAATGCCATTAACAACCCCAGCCCCTCACCCAGCATAGAGTAAGAAAGAGACATCCTGCTCTCAGTTTCCCCCTGAGGAATAATTGGTGTAAGTCTCACCAGTCTTGAAACTCTGATGGGTCCAGCTTATTATAACCACCTAGGGAGAAAGGAGATTGTAATTTAGGCTAGTAGATGCCATAGTTCCTTCTTCTACAGCTTAGCACAGGGTCAGTGAACAAAACCACACCTGTGTGCTTCTTTCCAGGCAGATAAAGAGTTGGTAGATGCTCCCATAGCATCTGGGTAGAAATTTTGGTGGAAATCTTCTCCTGTATGAGACCATTCTGTGAAAACTAGGAGATGTACTTACTTTGTCTAATGCTCAGATACCAACACAGAGAGTCAAGGAAAATAAAGAATCAAGTAAAAGTGTTCCAAACAAAAGAACAAGAAAAACTCCAGGAACCAAACTTAAAGAAAAAAGGTTGCATAATTTATCTGACAGAGATTTAAAAATAACTTTCATATATATGTTTACTGGGATCAAGAGAACAATGTATGAACAAAGCAAGAATTTCAAATAAGATGGAAGTTATTTTAAAATGCAGCAATAGAATAATAGTAGAAGACATCAATATCCCATTTTCAAAAAGGACATAATATGGAGAGATATGATCAATAAGGAAACAGCAGACTTAAATAACACTCTAGATCAAATGGAACTAACAGACATATAAAGAGCATTCACCCAACAAAAGAATACACATGCTTCTCAAGCACACACAGAACTTTCTTCAGGATAGAGATCATGGGAGGTCACAAAACAGGTCTTAAAAATTCAAGAAGATTGAAATCATACTATGTGTCTTTTCTGACCAAAATGGAATGAAACTAGAAATCAATACCAAAAGGAAAGCTGGAAAATAAAAAAAAAAATGTGGAAATTAACACATTCTTAAGCAAACATTGTGACAAAAAGGAAATTTAAAAGTATCTCAAGACAAATGGAAATGGGAACAGAATGTATCATAACTTATGGGATCTAGTAAGAGGAGTATTAGAAGAAAGTTGAGAGTGATAAAGACCTACATTAAAAAAAATAAAGATAAAAAAAAATAGCCTATCACATTTCAAGGAACTGAAAACAAAAAAAAACAGGAAGCCCAAAGTTGGCAGAAGAAAGTTACAAACATTAGAGCAGAAATAAACAAAATAGAAAAAAAAGCAGAAAAAAATCAACAAAACTAATGAGTTTTTGAAAACATAAGCAAAATTGGCAAATCCTTACATAGATTAAGAAAGAAAAAAGAAAAAAAAGATGCAATTGAATAAAATCAAAAATAAAAAAAAAACATTACAACTGATGACACAGATATAAAAAGAATAATGCAAATTAATACTTCTCAAACTATCTCAAAAAATAAAAGAGAGGGGACCATTTTCAAAGCGATTTTATAAGGCCAACATTACCCTACTACCAAAGCCAGACAAAAACACCACAAGGAAAAAAAAAAAAAAAAAAAAAACTACAGGCCAATATCCTCGGTAAATACAGGTGTAATAATTTTCAATAAAATACTAATGAACCAAATTCAATACTAAATTGAAAGGATCATACACCATGACCAACTGGCACTTATCCCTGTGATGCAAGGATGGTTTAAAATATGAAAATCAAATAATGTGATACACATTAAAGTAATAAATGATTAAAAGCATATGATTGTCCCAACAGATGCAGAAAAGACATTCAACAAACTTCAAACACTTTCAGGGTAAAAATTTGCAACAAACCAGGAACTGAAGAAAATTACCTCAAATGTTAAAGATCATATGCAAAACACACACACATACACACACACACACACACACACACAGAGCAAGCATCATACTCAAGCTTTACCTCTGAGATTAGAGCAAGTCAAGATTGCCCACTTGCACCACTTCTCTTCAATATAGTATTGGTAGTTCTAGCCAGAGCCATTATGTGAGTGAATGAAATAAAATAAGTCTAAATTGGAAAGACAGATGTAAAATAATTCTGGTTTTCAGATGACATGGTTTCACATATAGAAAACTCTAAAGATGCTGCCAAAAAATTGTTAGAAGTTGTAAACAAGTATAGTAAATTTCAGAATACAAAATTAACATAGAAAAATCAGTTGTATTTCTTTTTTTTTTTTTTTGAGACGGAGTCTCGCTCTGTCGCCCAGGCTGGAGTGCAGTGGCCGGATCTCAGCTCACTGCAAGCTCCGCCTCCTGGGTTCACGCCATTCTCCCGCCTCAGCCTCCCGAGTAGCTGGGACCACAGGCGCCCGCCACCTCGCCCGGCTAATTTTTTGTATTTTTTTAGTAGAGACGGGGTTTCACTGTGTTAGCCAGGATGGTCTCGATCTCCTGACCTCGTGATCCGCCCATCTCGGCCTCCCAAAGTGCTGGGATTACAGGCTTGAGCCACCGCGCCCGGCCAATCAGTTGTATTTCTATACATTAACAATGAGCTATCTGGAGAGGAAATTAGAAAATATTCCATTTATAATAACACCAAAAAAAAAAAAAAAAAAAAAAAACCTAGGAATAAACTTAAGTGAAAATATAAAAGATCTGTACACTGAAAACTGTAAAATACTAATGAGATAAATTAAAGGAGATACAGATAATTGGAAAGACATGTTTTGCTTATAGATTAGAATACATACTACTAACATTTCCATACTACTGGAGGCAATACACAGAATCAGTGAAATCTGTTAATATCTCAATGACATTATTTACAGGAATAGAAAATCAGTCCTTAAATTCTTATGGACTTCTGGATATTCTCAAGATGGCTGACTAGGAACATTGAATTCCAGTTCTCCTCAGAAATAAGATCAAACTTACTGGTAATGGACAAGTTCTGAGTGGAAAACAGAGGGAAGGGAGCTAGGACCTCAGCTCAATGTTGAAGTGTCCATGGGAAGAAATGCCAATGAAAAGAAATGGGGTGCAGAAAAGGAAAATGGCAAGAGTCTGGTAGAGATTAATCCCCAAAGAACTTAAAGCCCTACAGAAATGGGAGATGGGAGTGCTTCTTTTCTCCCCTCACTTCTGCAACAATCTGCTGACTGCCAAACTGTTGGGAAGAAATGAAATTACACCAATCACAAAATCAATTAAAAAGGAATGAAAGACAAAAATGTAAGACCCAAATTCTAAATATTTAAAAAAAAATATAGGGGGGAAGCTTTATGACATAGGTATTGGCAATGATTCTTTAATACAAGACCAAAATCACATATATTAAAAACAAAAATAAACAAGTGGGACTACATTAAACTAAAAAGGTTCTGCACAGCAAAATAAACCATCAACAAAGTGAAAAGCAACCTATGGAATGGGAGAAAATGTTTCCAAAAGATATATCGGAAAAGAAGTTAATCTCAAATGTATATAAGGAACTCCTATGATGCAATAGTTCAAAAAATAATAATAACTCAATTTAAAAATGAGTTAAGGAATTGAATAGACATTTCTCCAAAGAAGACCTAAAAATGGTCAAGAGCTATATGCAAACATGCTCAATATTACTAATCATCAGAGAAATGCATATCAAAATTACCACATAATATTGCTTCACACCTGTGAGAATGATTATTATCCAAAAACAAATGACAACAAGTGTTCAAGAGGATATCAAGTAATTGAAACCCTTTCACATTGTTGGCAGAAGTGCAAAATGGTGCAGCTGTTGTAGAAAACAGCATGGATGCTCCCCAAAAATTTTAAAATAAAACAATCATGTGATTCAGCTATCCCACTTGTGAGTATTTATCCAAAGAATTGAAATCAGGATGGCAAAGAGACATTTAAACTTTAGTGTTCATTGTAGCACTATTCACAAAAAAAACAAGATATGGATAAAAACCTATGTGTTCATGAAGAGATGACTAGATTAAGAAAATGTGGCACACACATACATTGGAATATCATTTAAAGTCATCCAGTCTTTTAAAAAGACAATTTTGTAATATGTAACACTGTGGATAAATTTTGAGATTTTGTGAAGTAAAATAAGCCAGACACAGAAATCCAAACATTGCATAATTCAATTTATATGAGGTATCTAAAATACTCATTTTTTTTTTTTTCCAAGATTATAAATTGGAGGCACCACACAAAAGTGAACCAACTAGCTCAGGCAGTGAGAACAGATTGAAAGAAGCTCCCAAGTGAATTTCATGATGTAAACTCAACGGGCAATAAACTTCCTTAGCCAGAAACCCATGGATGAGTGTGAAGTGTGTCATAGTCACAAGTTCAAGAGCTGGGTGCCTAGCTTAGCAAGAAAATGAGGAAGGACATGGCCTAAAAGTCCTAGTTGTTATTTCTTCAAGGAAAGCTTAATGACTGGCTAGGTGTGAGTTCTGAGCACAGGCTACCTGCAACTTAGCTTGCTGCTGCTAGCGAAGCACTGCGGGAGTGAGATCTGCCTTGCCAACTGCGTGGGATCTGGGTGAGGCTTACTGCCCCCTGCTAATCCACACTCCCTATGCGAACTCTTCTGTGCGGCATAGGCATTTATAGTGCCTTCTGGAATATTACCCTCCTAGCCTGAGAACCACCCCTCATACCCTACAGGGGCTGCAGATTGCTCCGCACATGGAGAGACAGAGTGCTGACCCACCTGACTCAGCCCCTACCTGTCTCTGCCTCTCCACCCATGCTGGTAATTTAACACAAAAGACAGAAACTGTTGGGAGCTTTGTGGCCCCACCCATAACCTGAGAAACCAGAGTACCTCCTCTGGACAACATAGACCAAACACAAATTCCACTGCCACTATCACAGCTGGTGATCTTTTGCAGTACCACCTCCTGGCTGGAGGCCAGCTGAAAGAGTTCATTATAGCATCTCTAGTTGTAGTAGCAATAGAAGACAGTAAGTTTGTTCACATACCAAGTTTATTACTACCACAACCAACATCTGAGAAAGTCATCACACAAAGACTCTCTATAATTAAGGAATGTATATAGAGTCTTTATCCCTGGAAGCAACAAGAAAAAAAATAGGCTATAATAGACTTTAAATATTAAAGTCATAGCTTTACGTGGAAAAAAATGAAAAACAAACCAAAGTGAAATAAAAAATAAATTGAAGAATTATTAGAAGAAATAGTCTACTCAAATTAGAAGGAACCAGAAAAGTAATTCTGGTAATATAACAAAACAGGATTTGATAATGCCCTAAAAAAATCACACTAGTATCCCAGCAATTAATTCAAACCAAGATGAAATCTTTGAAATACCAGATAAAGAATTCAAAAAGTTTATTATTAAGCTACTCGAGGAGATATCAGAGAAAGGTGAAAACCAATATAAAGAAATTTACAAAGTAGTTTAGGATATATATGAAAAAATTTCTGGAAAGACAGGAAAAAACAACCAGATCTTCTAAAAATAAAAGATACTATTAGTGAATTACAAAATGCAGTGGGAAGTTTTAAAAATAGACTAGAGTGTTTTCCAACTTGGTTCCATTCTCCCTGTCACTTTCAGGTACACCAGTCAGATGTAGATTTGGTCTTTTCACATAGTCCCATGTTTCTTGGAGGCTTTGTTCGTTTCTTTTTACTCTTTTTTCTCTAAACTTCTCTTTTTGCTTCATTTCATTCATTTGATCTTCAATCACTGATACCCTTTCTTCCAGTTGATGGAATCAGCTACTGAAGCTTGTGCATTTGTCACGTAGTTCTTGTGCTGTGGTTTTCAGCTCTGTCAGGTCATTTAAGGACTTCTCTACATTGGTTACTCTAGTTAGCCACTCATCTAATCTTTTTTCAAGGTTTTTAGCTTCTTTGTGATGGGTTCGAACTTCCTCCTTTAGCTCACAGAAGTTTGATCATCTGTAGCCTTCTCTCAACTCGTCAAAGTCATTCTCCATCCAGCTTCATTCTGTTGCTGGTGAAGAGCTTCATTCTTTTGGAGGGGGAGAGGCACTCTGATTTTTAGAATTTTCAGCTTTTCTGCTCTGTTTTTTCCCCATCTTTGTGGTTTTATCTACCTTTGGTCTTTGATGATGGTGACGTACAGATGGGGTTTGGTATGGACGTCCTTTCTGTTTGTTAGTTTTCCTTCTAACAGTCAAGACCCTCAGCTGCAGGTCTGTTGGAGTTTGCTGGAGGTCCACTCCAGACCCTGTTTGCCTGGGTATCAGCAGCGGAGGCTGCAGAAGAGTGAATATTGCTGAACAGTAAACGTTGCTGCCTGATCTGGAAAACACTCTGCAGGATATTATCCAGGATAAATTCCCCAATCTAACAAGGCAGGCCAACATTCAAATTCAGGAAATACAGAGAATGCCACAAAGATACTCGAGAAACAAACTCCAAGACACATAATTGTCACATTCACCAAAGTTGAAATGAAGGAAAAAATGTTAAGGGCAGCCAGAGAGAAAGGTCAGGTTACCCACAAAGGGAAGCCCATCAGACTAACAATGGATTGCTCAGCAGAAACTCCACAAGCCAGAAGAGAGTGGGGGCCAATATTCAACATTCTTAAAGAAAAGAATTTTCAATCCAGAATTTCATATCTAGCTAAGCTAAGATTCATAAGCGAAGGAGAAATAAATCCTTTACATACAAGCAAATGCTCAGAGATTTTGTCACCACCAGGCCTGCCCTACAAGAGCTCCTGAAGGAAGCACTAAATATGGAAAGGAACACCCAGTACCAGCCACTGCAAAAACATACCAAAATGTAAAGACCATCGATGCTAGGAAGAAACTGCATCAACTAATGAGCAAAATAACCAGCTAACGTCATAATGACAGGATCAAATTCACACATAACAATATTAACCTTAAATGTAATTGGGCTAAATGCTCCAATTAAAAGACACAGATGGGCAAATTGGATAAAGAGTCAAGACCCATCAGTGTGCTGTATTCAGGAGACACATCTCAGATGCAGAGACACACATACGCTCAAAATAAAGGGATGGAGGAAGATCTACCAAGCAAATGGAAAACAAACAAAGGCAGAGGTTACAATCCTAGTCTCTGATAAAACAGACTTTAAACCAACAAAGATCAAAAGAGACAAAGAAGGCCATTACATAATGGTAAAGGGATCAAATCAACAAGAAGAGCTAACTATCGTAAATGTAAATGCACCCAACACGAGAGCACTCAGATTCATAAAGCAAGACGTTAGAGACTTACAAAGAGACTTAGACTCCTGCACAAAAATAATGGGAGACTTTAACACCCCACTGTCAACATAAGGCAGATCCATGAGGTGGAAAGTTAACAAGGATATCCAGGAATTGAACTCAGCTCTGCACCAAGCAAACCTAATAGACATCTACAGAACTCTACTCCCCAAATCAACAGAATATACATTCTTCTCAGCACCACATTGCACTTATTCCAAAATTGACCACGTAGTTGGAAGTAAAGCACTCTTCAGCAAATGTAAAAAAAAAAAAAAAAAAAAAAAAAAAAAGTATAACAAACTGTCTTTCACACAACAGTGCAATCAAACTAGAACTTAGGATTAAGAAACTCACTCAAAACCTCTCAACTACATGGAAACTGAACAACCTGCTCCTGAATGACTGCTGGGTACATAACGAAATGAAGGCAGAAATAAAGATGTTCTTTGAAACCAATGAGAACAAAAATACAACATATCAGAATCTCTGGGACACATTTAAAGCGGTGTGTAGAGGGAAATTTATAGAACTAAACACCCATAAGAGAAAGCAGGAAAGATCTAAAATTGACACCCTAACATCACAGTTAAAAGAACTAGAGGAGCAAGAGCAAACACTTTCAAAAGCTAGCAGAAGGCAAAAAAAAAAAAAAAAAAAAAAAAAAAAAAAAAACTAGGATCAGAGCAGAACTGAAGGAGATAGAGACACAAAAAATCCTTCCAAAAATCAATGAAACCAGGAGCTGTTTTTTTGAAAAGATCAACAAAATTGATAGACCATTAACAAGACTAATAAAGAAGAAAAGAGAGAAGAATCAAATAGGCACAGTAAAAAATGATGAAGGGGATATCACCACTGACCCCACAGAGATACAAACTTCCATCAGAGAATACTATAAAAACCTCTACACAAATAAACTACAAAACCTAGAAGAAATGAGTAAATTCCTGGACACATACACTCTCTCAAGACTAAACAAGGAAGAAGTTGAATCCCTGAATAGACCAATAACAGACTCTGATATTGAGGCAATAATTAATAGCCTACTAACCAAAGAAAGTCCAGGACCAGACGGATTCACAGCCGAATTCTACCAGAGGTACAAGGAGGAGTTGGTACCATTTCTTATGAAACTATTCCAATCAATAGAAAAAGAGGAAATCCTCCCTAACTCATTTTATGAGGCCAGCATCATCCTGATACCGAAGCCTGACGGAGACACAACAAGAAAAGAGAATTTTAGACCAATATCCCTGATGAACATCGATGCAAAAATCCTCAATAAAATACTGGCAAACCGAATCCAGCAGCACATCAAAAAGCTTATCCACCATGATCAAGTAGGCTTTATCCCTGGGATGCAAGGCTGGTTCAACATACGCAAATCAATAAACGTAATCCAGCATATAAAGAGAACCAAAGACAAAAACCACATGATTATCTCAATAGATGCAGAAAAGGCCTTTGACAAAATTCAACAGCTCTTCATGCTAAAAACTCTCAATAAATTCGGTATTGATGGAACGTTTCTCAAAATAATAACAGCTATTTATGACAAGCCCACAGCCAATATCATACTGAATGGGCAAAAACAGGAAGCATTCCCTTTGAAAACTGGAAGAAGACAGAGATGCCCTCTCTCATCATTCCTATTCAACATAGTGTTGGAAGTTCTGGCCAGGGAAATCAGGCAGAAGAAAGAAATAAAGGGTATTCAATTAGGAAAGAAGAAGTCAAATTATTCCTGTTCACGCATGACATGATTGTATATTTAGAAAACCCCATCATCTCAGCCCAAAATCTCCTTAAGCTGATAAGCAACTTCGGCAAAGTCTCAGGATACAAAGTTGATTTGCAAAAATCACAAGCATTTTTATACACCAATAACAGACAAACAGAGAGCCAAATCATAAGTGAAAAGTGAACTCCCATTCACAATTGCTTCAAAGAGAATAAAATTCCTAGGAATCCAACTTACAAGGAATGTGAAGAACCTCTTCAAGGATTACTAAAAACCACTGCTCAGTGAAATAAAAGAGGAGACAAACAAATGGAAGAACATACCATGCTCATGGATAGGAAGAATCAATATTGTGAAAATGGCCATACTGCCCAAGGTAATTTATAGATTCAATGCCATACCCATCAAGCTACCAATGATTTTGTTCACAGAATTGGAAAAAATTACTTTAAAGTTCATATGGAACCAAAAAAGAGCCTGCATTGCCAAGACAATCCTAAGTCAAAAGAACAAAGCTGGAGGCATCACGCTACCTGACTTCAAGCTATACTATAAGGCTACAGTAACCAAAACAGCATGGTACTGGTACCAAAACAGAGATATAGACCAATGAAACAGAACAGAGCCCTCAGAAATAATACCACACATCTACAACCATCTGATCTTTGACAAACTGAGAAAAACAAGAAATGGGGAAAGGATTCCCTATTTAATAAATGGTGCTGGGAAAACTAGCTAGCCATATGTAGAAAGCTGAAATTGGATCCCTTCTTTACACCTTATATAAAAATTAATTCAAGATGGATTAGAGACTTAAATGTTAGACCTAAAACCATAAAAACCCTAGAAGAAAACCTAGGCAATACCATTCAGGACATAGGTATGGGCAAGGACTTCATGTCTAAAACACCAAAAGCAATGGCAACAAAAGCCAAAATTGACAAATGGGATCTCATTAAACTAAAGAGCTTCTGCACAGCAAAAGAAACTACCATCAGAGTGAACAGGCAACCTACAGAATGGGAGAAAATTTTTGCAATCTACTCATCTGACAAAGGGCTAATATCCAGAATCTATGAAGAACTCAAACAAATTTACAAGAAAAAAACAAACAACCCCATCAAAAAGTGGGCAAACGATATGAACAGACACTTCTCAAAAGAAGACATTTATGCAACCAACAGACACATGAAAAATGCTCATCATCACTCACCATCAGAGAAATGAAAATCAAAACCACAATGAGATACCATCTCACACCAGTTAGAATGGCAATCATTAAAAAGTCAGGAAACAACAGGTGCTGGAGAGGATGTGGAGAAACAGGAACACTTTTACACTGTTGGTGGAACTGTAAACTAGTTCGACCATTGTGGAAGACAGTGTGGCGATTCCTCAAGGTTCTAGAACTAGAAATATCATTTGACCTAGCCATCGGATTACTGGGTATATACCCAAAGGATTATAAATCATGCTGCTATAAAGACACATGTACCCGTATGCTTATTGCAGCACTATTCACAATAGGAAAGACTTGGAACCAACCCAAATGTCCATCAATGACAGACTGGATTAAGACAATGTGGCACATATACACCATGGAATACTGTGCAGCCATAAAATAGGATGAGTTTGTGTCCTTTGTAGGGACATGGATGCAACTGGAAACCATCATTCTCAGCAAACTATCACAAGAACAGAAAACCAAACACCGCATGTTTTCACTCATAGGTAGGAATTGAACAATGAGAACACTTGGACACAGGAAGGGGAACATCACACACCAGGTCCTATCGTGGGGTTGGGGGACAGGAGAGGGATAGCATTAGGAGATATACCTAATGTAAATGACGAGTTAATGGGTGCAGCACATCAACATGGTACATGTATACCTATGTAACAAACCTGCACGTTGTGCACATGTACCCTAGAACTTAAGTATAATAATCAAAATAAATAGACTAGAATAAGTGGAAGAAAGAATTTCAGGGCTCAAAGATGAGGCTCTCAAATTAACCTAGTCAGAGGAAAATAAAGAGAAAATAATAAAAAGAAATGAACAAAGTCTCAAAAAAATGGAATTATGTAAAATGACCAATCCTATGAATAAGTGGTACTCCTAAGGGAGAAGAGAAGGTGAAAAGTTTGGAATACTTATTTGGGGGAATAATTGAAAAAAAACTTCTCTGGCCTCAGATATCAAAAAAAAAAAAAAAAAAAAAAAAAGGAAGAAGAAGAACCTCAATTAACTTCTGGGAAATTCATTGCAGAAGATAATCACAAAGGCACATAGTCATCAGGTTATCTAAAGTCAACATGAAGAAAAGAATTCTAAGAGCAATAAAACAAAAGCATCAAGTAACTTACAAAAGAAAACCTGTCAGACTATCAGCAGACTTCTCAGCAGAAACCCTACATGCCAGAGAGGATTGGGGTCCCACATTCAGCATCCTTAAGCAGAATAACTGTTGGCCAAGAATTTCGCATACAGCAAAACTAAGTTTTATAAATGAAGGAGAAATAAAGCCATTTTCAGAGAATCAAATGGTAAGAGAATTTGACACTGCAAAACCAGAACTAAAAGAAATGCTAAAAAAAAGTTTCAATTATTGAAAGAAAAGCTCAATATGCAGTAAAATAGAACATCTTAATGGTGTAAAACTCACAAGGACTACAAAACAGTAGTGCAACAACAACAACAAAAAAACAAAATATTAAGGCAACAGTAAACATAAAAAACAGAATAGTGGCTTACAACTCAACATTAACAATGAGTGTAAATGGCTTAAATGCTCCACTTAAAAGATATAGAATGGTAGAATAAATAAAAACTCAAAAACCAAATATGTGCTGTTTTCAAAAGACTCACCAAACACAGAAGGATTCCTATAAACTCAACGTAAAAGTTTCAAAAAAGATATTCCATGCAAATCAAAACCAAAAGCAAGCAGGAGTTTGGGGTTAAGTATGCAAGTGAAAATCAAAAGTGAGCAAGAGTTTTTATTAAATTTATATCAGGAGTCTGATATAATTATTGTATCAGATGGAACAGGCTTTAGAGCAACAACAACTTAAAAAAGACAAATAAGGTCATTATATAATAATACAAGTATAAATCCAACAAGAATATATTAAATTTAAAATTCATATACACCTAACACTGGAGCTACCAGATTTATAAAACAGTTGCTACTCGACCAAAGAAGTGAGATAGACAGCAATACAGTAATAGTAGGGGACCTCAGTACACCAGTGAAAGCACTAGACAGATAATCAAGACAGAAAGTTACCAAACAATGAAATTAAACTATACTCTAGAACAAATGAACTGAACGGATAATGACAGAACATTCTACGTAACCACTTGCAAAATATATATTCTTCTCATCAACACGTGGAACATTTCTCCAAGGTAAACCATATGATAAATCACAAAACAAGTATCAATACATTTAAGAAAATCAAAACCATATCAAGTATCTTCTCAGACCACAGTGAAATAAAATTATAAATTAACTCCTAAGGGAATCTTCAAAACTATAGAAATATATGGAAATTAAATGATCTGCTCCTAAATGATTTTTGGGCTGACAGTGAAATCAAGATGAAAATTTTAAAATTCTATGAAACGAACAATAATTGTGACAGAAGTTACTACAAGTTCAGAGATACAACAAAAACAGTGCTAAGAGAAAAATTTACAGTACTGAATACTTACATCAAAAAATTCAGAAGAGCACAAATTGACAACCTAATGTCACTAGAGAAAAAAAAAGCAAGCTAAACCTAAAGCTAGCAGAAGAAAAGAAATAACAAAAAATCAGAGCAGAATGAAATTAAATTAAAACAAAAAATATACAAAAGAGAAACAGAACAAGAAGGTGGGTCATTGAAAATATAAACAAAATTGATAGACCATTGGCTAGATTAACCAAGAAAAGAAGAGAGAAGATCTAAATAAGCTCAATTGGAAACGAAATTGGAGACATTACAACTGACACCATATAAATACAAAAGCTTACTTTAGACTACTATCAACACCTTTGTGTGCATAAACTAGAAAACCTAGAGAAAATGAACAAATTATTGGAAATATAAAACCCTCCTAGACTAAATCAGAAACAAATAGAAACCCCAAACAAACCAATAGCGAGCACCAAGATTGAATCAATAATATAAAGTAAATTGCCAACAAAATAAAGCCCAGGACCAGGTAGATTCACAGATGAATCCATCAGCTGAAGGAACCTGCCTCAAAATAAATAAACCATGTATGATAAACTCACAGCCAACATCATACTGAATAGGGAAATGCCGAAAGTATTCCCCCTGAGAACTGGAACAAGACAAGGATGCCCACTTTCACCATTCCTATTCAACATAGTTCTGGAAGTACTAACCAGAGCAATTAAAAGAAAGAGATAAAATACATCCAGATTGGAAAAAAGGAAGTCAAACTATTATTGTTTGAAGATGATATAATTATATACCTAGGAAATCCTAAAGACTCCTTCAAAAGACTCTTATATTTGATAAACAAATTAAGTAAAGTCTCACATTACAAAATCAATGTATGCAAATCAGTTGCACTAATATGCACCATTCAATGAACAAACTGAGAATCAAATCAGGAACTCAGTCCCTTTTACAACAGCTGCAAAGAAAACAACTAGGAATATGAAATATCGCTAGAAAGAGAATGACAAACACTACTGAAATAAATCATAGATGACACACAAAAGTGAAAACACATCCCATGCTCATGGATAGGAAGAATCAATAGTGTGAAAATGATCATACTTCTCAAAGTAATCAACTGATTCAATGCAGTTTCCATTATAATACCAATATCATTTTTCACAGAATTAGAAAAAAGAATCCTAAAATTTATATTGTACCCAAAAAGAGCCTGAATAGCCAAAGTAATTATAAGCAAAAATAACAAATCTGGAGGCACCACATTATTGAATTTTGGGTTACACCACAAAGCTATAGTTACCAAAACAGCATGCTATTGGTATAAATGTAGGCACATATAAAAATGGAACTGAATAGAGAACCCAGGAATAAAGCCAGATACCCATAGCTAACTGATCCTTGACAAAGCATACTAAAACATAAATTGGAAAAAGGATACCCTATTCACTAAATGGTGCTGGGAAAACTTCCAAACCACATGTAGAAGAATGAAACTGGGTTATCATTTCTCACCTTATACAAAAATCAACTCAAGATGGATCAAAGACTTAAATCTAAAACCTGAAACCATAAAAATTCTAGAAGACAGCATTGGAAAATCTCTTTTGGACACTAGCCTAGGCACAGAATTCACAACTAAGACCCCAAAATCAAATGCCTCCAAAACAAAAATAAGTAAATAGTACCTAATTAAACTAAAAAGCTTCTGCACAACAAAAGAAATAATCAGTAGAGTAAGCAAACAACCAACAGAATGGGAGAATACATTTTCAAGCTATGCATCTGGAAAGACCAGTATCCAGAATCTACAAGGAACTCAAACAAATCAGCAAGAAAAAAATGAATAATTTCATCAAAAACTGTGTAAAGGACATGAGTAGATATTTCTCAAAAGAAGATTTACAAATGTCCAATGAAAAAACGCTCAACATCATTAATCATTAGGGAAATGCAAATTAAAACCATAATTAGATACCACCTTAATCCCACAAGAATGAAACTTATTAAAACATTAAAAAAACTCTCTAGATGTTTGTATGGATATAGTGAAAAGAGAATACTTGTACACTGATGGTGGGAATGTAAATTAGTACAACCTCTATGGACAACAGTATGGAGATTCCTAAGAAACTAAAACTAGATCTACCATTTGATTCAGCAAGCCAACTACTGTGTATCTACCCACTCCCCCCACACACAAAATAAGTCATTGTATGAAAAAGACACATGCACACATGTTTATAGAAGCACAATTCACAATTGCAAAAATATGAAACCAACTGAAGTGCCCATCAACCAATGAGTGTATTTTTTTAATGCGGTATATGCAGCATGAAATACTACTCAGCCATTCATAAACATGAACAAAATCATGCCTTTTGCAGCAATTTGAATGGAACTGGATGATTTTATTTTAAATGAGGTAACTCCGAAATATAAAACAAAAGATCTTATTTTCTCAGTTGTAAGGGGGAGCTAAGCTATGAGGATGCAAAGGATATGATGGCCTTTAGGAACTCATAAGGGGGAGGGTGGGAGGAGGCTGAGGGACAAAAAACTACATACAGTGTATAACATTAGGGTGACAGGTGCACGGTGCATTAAAATCTCAGAATTCAACACTATAGAACGTATCCATGCAACCAAAAACCACTTGTACCCCAAAAGCTATTGAAATAAAAGATGTAAATAAATAAATAAAACAAAATAGTCAAATTTATAATATCAAGGAGTGAAGCAATGATTGCCACTAGCTGCAGGGAGAGGGAAATAAAATATTACTAATAAATTGGCATAAAGTTTCGGTTATACAAAAATGAGTAAACTCTTGCATTCTGCTGTACAATATTATACCTAAAGCAACAATAATGTATTGTACACTTAAAACTTTGTTAAGAGTGTAGATCTCATGTTAAGTGTTCTTACCACAGAAAGTGAATAAAATAAAGTTAAAAAAATAAATAAAAGATGCTAAGTAACATCATACATTGTTAATGTGTATATATGCATACACATAATATTTTTTAAGAAGATTAAAATGAACTACAAAGACACAACAAATTTATTTTATTAATTTCCTCTAAAGCAGAGATGGTGAAAGTGGGATGGATGGGATTGGGCCTGGGGAAGGGAAAAAAGGACTCCAGGTTAACTATGATTTTGCTTCGTTTATATTCACAAGTGGGCATAAACTCGGAAACCAAAAATAATTAAATGGTAACTTTTAGTTAATTATAGGTCATAGATATTTCTTTGTTTGTTACTTTAATCTCTAAATTTTTCTGTATTTCTGAACTATCTTTACAACGTGGAGTCTACTTTTAAAAATTCATGGCTTGGATTTTCTGAAGTGCAAAACATTCTACTAAAATGTTTATTAAAATTACAGACTCTTGAAGGAGACACTAGAGAGTTTATAGGAAGCTTATTTAAGGGAGATGTATCATTACAAGAAAATAGAATTGTTTGTAAAGAGGGTGAGGATGGAGAACTAACCAAGCCGGCATTGTTAGGTAAACACTAAACCTTCGAACACTTCGGAGCATTATAAGTCCTGCTGTCCTCAGGAGCACCATTTGCATTTTTAAAAAAGTATTCATAGTAGAGAATATAATAAAGATGCAGTGATAATTCATCTTGCTGAAGTTCAAAGTATTTTTCTTTCCTTTTCTGAAGAAGGATTCCAACTTCTATTCATTATTGTTGGACACAATACAAGACAAGTAACAGTATGATGGGAAAGTAAAGAGGATACTTCTAGAAAAACGTCAAATGAAAAACATTTTTCCAGTTATCAGTTGTGACTATTTCCTTTTTTATCCATGTGTACTCCCACTTATTCCACTAGCATCAGCCTCAATTCTTTGCCTTGGTGTCCTTGTGATTACAGGTTTTGCATTCCCTCCTTCAATATTTCCTCCTAACTCTCCGCATGTATTCCCAAATCTCTTTTAACTGTTGCTGTTGCTATGACCTGTAATTATTCTCCTTTACACTTTTAGTATGCTTTTATCATACTTCAACTTTAGGTTCTAATCAGCATTGCCTATTTTGTTATTTTCTTCTTTATCTGGAAAAGTTGCATGCATCTTCCCCACTCCTGTGCTCTCTCAAACACAAACTTAACCCATTGTTTTTAAAATTTTTCTCCCTTTATTCTTTCTCCTTTTTCATTCCTTGCAGTGTTTTATTTTCTTCGTAATTTTCCCTGTATTTTTTCTTTACAGCAATTCTGAGTAAAAAATGCTTGTCATCAGTTTATCCTTCCCACCCAATTCCAGACCACCATATCATCTTTCCTGTGGTAAAACAGCCCTTTCAATCTTTCATTTGACTAAATCATCTTAGTTACTGCTTTGCAATCTGCCTCTTCTATGCTAATGCAATTTCTAGTTTATTGATTAAGAACCACTGGACTATAAGTTTTATGAGGGCAAGGATATTTTTATTTTTTGTTCACTGCTGTATCTCCAGCACCTAATGTAGTAGGTCTGAGGTGGGGCCCAGGGGGCTTCATTTTTACATGCTTTTCAAGTGATTTTTGTCTTTGTGGTCTATGGAGCATACTTTTAGGAGTATACTAAGCTTTATATGGTGTGGTGTGTGTGCAGGGATGACTCCTAATGACGTTGTGCTCTTATTTTTCTTTAAAGATCCAGAGTGGAAAAACCTAAGATTTCTTATTCTGTTGGGGTACCAATGGAGACTTTCTGTCCCCAAATTCCTCCTCTCTGAGAGCATCTCTAGTTTTTTGTTTGTTTGTTTTTACACTACATGAGAATTCTATTTCAATTAGAGCTCCATCCCCCCCCCCATAATATTCTATTGTTGGATACACTTCTGGGTGCTGGAAATAAGAAGGTCTTAAAATCAAACTAAGTGGAGGTTACATTCATTTCAGAGATCATTTCTGCTACTCTACAAATATTAGAGCATCTTGATTCCCCTCTATGTTCAGTGGCCAAGACACATTTGAAGTTGATGTGGTTTGGATCTGTGTCCCCGCCCAATTCTCATGTCAAATTGTAATCCCCAATGTTGGAGGTGGGGCCTGGTGAGACGTGACTGGATCATGCGTGTAGTCCTTCATGAATGGTTTAGCACCATCCTCCATCCCCTTGGTGCTGTTCTTGTGATAGTATGTGAGTGAGTTATCATGAGAACTGGTTGTTTAAAAGTGTGTAACGCCGGGCGCGGTGGCTCACGCCTGTAATCCCAGCACTTTGGGAGGCCGAGGTGGGTGGATCACCTGAGGTTGGGAGTTCGAGACCAGCCTGACCAACATGGAGAAACCCCGTCTCTACAAAAAATACAAAATTAGCTGGGCATGGTGGCACATACCTATAATCCCAGCTACCAGGGAGGCTGAGGCAGGAGAATTGCTTGAACCTGGGAGGCAGAGATTGTGGTGAGCCGAGATCATGCCATTGCACTCCAGCCTGGGCAACAAGAGTGAAACCCCGTCTCAAAAAAAAAAAAAAAAAAAAAAATGTGTGTAGCACCTCCTTCTACCTTCTCTCTTGCTCCTGCTCCCCCTTCACATTCCGCCATGATTCTAAGTTTCCTGAGGCTTTCTCAGAAGCTGAGCAGAAGCTGTTGTGCCTCCTGTATAGCCTGCAGAACCATGAGCCAATTAAACCTAATTTATAAATTACTCAGTCTCAGGTATGTATCTATAGCAATATGAGAATGGACTAATACAAAATTATATTTTGAAAAGCTAGAACAAAAATAAAAAGTAGGAAAAATATATTTCAAAAATTCAAACATTATCGGCATTCTGACTTGTCCTTATTTTTTTTCACCTTCATGGACATTTAAAAAAATTTGAAATAAAGGCATAACCAAATCAATGCCATAATGTAATCTCTCCTTATAGCTTGTGGTTCACACAAAAATGTCCTTCCCGGTAATCATGGGAATTGCCTGAGTATAGCTCAATTTTTAAAGGTATTAGGATCCCTCAAATTGACATAACTTCAAAAAATAAAAATAAAAAAGATTTAAGCTAACACATTTTTCCAGTGTAATATATCTATACATTAAGTCACTAACATAGCACTAAGGTTGCCAGGCATTACCGGAATTAGTACAGATGGACATTTCTTGTCAATAGCTCACAGAATGTCAACAAACCCAAAACTGCTTATGATAATAAAGACTCTGGGATTGTGGAAGGTTAATTTACTTAAGAATTGTATTACATATCAAATATCCCGTTTAAGCCTAAAATCTTAATGAGTGAGTTTTAGATTTCACAAATTTTAACAAATATAATGTGAACACCTTTCCAATTATCCATTTGTTTCGTTTCATTTTTGGCACTTCTCTAGAGACAGATCTCCATTTATTTCCAGACTCAATGAACTCACCAGCAGATGTCGTTATTGTTATTTTGAAATGTTTTTAACAAAGGAAAAAGGGAGTAGCAAAACAAACTGGCAAAATATTGCTTTTTATATTTAAGAAAGTTGTTCTCCTTTTACTTATGATTTATACTGCATAGATATGAAAAAGATCCGCATCACTTATTTTTAAATACTGAATAAAATATGCCCTTTGGAGAAAGTGTTACATGCCAATAAAATTAATAATGTGCAGTTACACACAAGTTTACTTGTGATTAAATCAACCATTTAAAGCTTTTTAGTTAGTGTGATAGCTTTTCTCCCCTAGATGCCATATGTATGTTTTCAAGATGATGGCATCAAACAATTAATAATTTACTTAATTGCTACATTTAGGGAGGATGTTTTATTTTCTTTTGGCAACGTTCAGCAATCTGCTTATCTTTAATAAGTTCCTACAAGATGGAGATGATTATGGGAGTTAAGAGGAGAAAGATTTTGATAAATCTTCCACAAAAATAAATACCTAGTTGTGAATAATGTAAACAGTCTGGAAATAGAAGGCCTTTGCTAAGATTTACAGAGAGTTTTGAATTCTAGTTAAAAGTACAGATATACAAAGCGCTGATGATTTCTAACTCACTACCAAGCTTATAACACAGTCAATATTTGTCATTCCATCTCTTCCTGCAAGTTAAAAAAAATAACAACAAACTAACTAAAGTCGTAATAATAGTCCAGACACGCTCTGGCTCTGCCTGTGCCCTGTCTCATCCACTCAGAACTTTCCATTTCCCTTCAAGTCTCCTTCCCACATCTATTTTTGTGAACTTCCTAGAGGAGAGCCCTCATGAGTTAATGAGTAGCCCTCACAGTTGCCATCTGGAGTTTGCCATTTTGCTTCTCAAGGCAACAGATGCCTTCATTTGCTTATTTTGATGATCTATGTCAAGGTTGAGTTTGAGAGTCAGGCATTAATTAACAGTGTCTCTTGTACAGACGACATTAAAAAAAATAAACATCGAATGGGGTGCTTGTTATAAGAACCCAAAGTAGAGGTAGTATTTGTGGACAAAGTCCCTCTTAAATACAACAAGGCACCAAGAAGGTGTCTTGATGCTATTGCGACCAGAGAGTGTCTCCAAACCACTGGTAGCGATGGTGCTATAGATACACAAAACCCCTCAGGTCATTGACGTCATGTTATGTTCTGTGATGAAAAGGAAAAAAAAAAATTCTTCTCTTTCATCTTTTCTTTATTACTATGGTCCCCATTTGGCACTGTGTTTTGCTCATAGATATTTGTGTGTAAGTTATTCTTTTCATTTCTACTTAGTAATCTCTCCATAGACTTGGGGGACTTGACAGAAAATTATGTAAATGACATACGGCTACTCTATTTAAACTGTTCCTCTGCTTTATTTGCCAAAGCAATACTATTATTATGAAACTTGCATGACTGACTCTCTTTTGCTCCAATAATAATACCATCATAGTTAATAATTTTATTAATGTTATTCATCAAGTGCTATGTAAAATGATTTTTATTTTAACTCCTGAAGGTCTCTCAGAGTTAGATTTTACAGAATTGAAACAATAACCAAAAAACTAAAGGACAAGCCAAATAACACGTGACTAATAAGTGGCAAAGCTAGAGTTCAAAGTAGTGTCTGCCTCTAGTGCCTGAGTGTATGTCACTAATCTAACAAGCCCCACAATGGTCCTTTTGGAATCTGTCAAGCACCCAGTAATCACAAATGCAATGTGGGGGAAAGAAAGAGATCAGACTGTTACTGTGTCTGTGTAGAAAAAGGAAGACATAAGAAACTCCATTTTGATCTGTACTAAGAAAAATTTGTCTCCTTGAGATGCTGTTAATCTGTAACCCTAGCCCCAACCGTGTACTCGCAGAAACATGTGCTGTATTGACTCAAGGTTTAATGGATTTAGGTCTGTGCAGGATGTGCTTTGTTAAAAATGTGTTTGCAGGCAGTATGCTTGGTAAAAGTCGCTGCTATTCTCCAGTCTCGAGTACCCAGAGACACAATGCACTGCGGAAGGCTGCAGGGACCTCTGCCCAAGAAAGCCTGGGTATTGTTCAAGGTTTCTCCCCACTGAGACAGCCTGAGATATGGCGTCGTGGGAAGGGAAAGACCTGACCGTCTCCCAACCCGACACCCGTAAAGGGTCTGTGCTGAGGAGGATTAGTGAAAGAGGAAGGACTCTTTGCAGTTGAGATAGGAGGAAGGTATTTGTCTCCTGCTCGTCCCTGGGAATGGAATGTCTCAATGTAAAACCCGATAGTACATTCAATTTACTGAGATAGGAGAAAACCACCTTATGGCTGGAGGTGAGACATGCTGGCGGCAATACTGCTCTTTTTACTGCACTGGAATGTTTGTGTAAAGTCAAACATAAATCTGGCCTATGTGCACATCGAAGTACAGCACCTTTCCTTATTTATGACACAGAGTCCTTTGCTCACATGTTTTCCTGCGGACCCTCTCCCCACCATTACCCTATAGTCCTGCCACATCCCCCTCGCAGAGATGGTAGATAGTGATCAATAAATACTGAGGGAACTCAGAGACTGGTGCCGGTGCAGGTCCTCCATACGTTGAGCGCCGGTCCCCTGGGCCCACTTTTCTTCCTCTATACTTTGTCTCTGTGTCTTATTTCTTTTCTCAAGTCTCTCGTCTCTACCTTTTGAGAAATATCCACGGATGTGGAGAGGCAGGCCCCCTTCATTGTAAAACGTCTTTTTAAAAAATTTCTCAGTGTAAAGATTAATACGAAAAATGGAGCCAACAAAAATCTTAGAGACTATCAATTCTAGCCCCACATTTTACTGAGAAAGAAATTCAGACCTGCAATTGGGAAGTGAGTGAATTAAATGAGAAGAAAGTTGCTTCATCTGTTTGCCTTACAATTCTGTAACAGCCCTAAGGTTATGGGTAAAACTGCCATTTCCTTTGTGTATGCATTTAGCTCCAGACATAAAATCATTCTCCATCATACCACATTATTGGTATTATGATCCAAGAGAAAATGTATCACATGGGAAAGCACATCTCTGAAGGCAGGAGATGAGGGAGAATTTCATGACTAAGTTTCCACCATTCTCCCCTACTTGCAGTCTGCTTGCAGTAATGAGGCTCCAGGGTTTAGTTCCAGGAAGCCATCCCTCAATATCAGGGACTGATATGTTAACGTGAAGGGATTTAACACTATTACCTGAAACAGAGCACTTCACTAATACATTTCAGAGAAATGTTGCTTGAATTGGTCTACTATATCATGTTAGCCACTCAATTATGGTTGGCCAATACGTAATATACTAGGGAATAAAAACGACCACAAAGTGGACAACTTTCTGTTCACATCCAAAGATGGTTTCTAAGTTTTTCCAGTTCTACTGGCCCTCTACATCAACTGAAGGAAGATGAAAACTTAACATTTACCATATGCCAGTTATGGAGTCAAGTACAGTGCATATATTATTTCACTCAATACCCATAACAGCCCAATCTAGTAGGTACCATTATTACCACCATTTTACAGATGAGGATACAGATGAGAATTTAAATAAGTTTCTCAAGTTGTTAGTAAGTGTTGGAGCTGAATCAAAGCTTTTCTCAGTCCAAATTATCATATCATCTGCCATGTTTCCTCTGTTGGGGGAGACCTTAAAAATGTCTGACCTAGAAATTAACAAGGACCAAAAAGAAGAAAAACATCATCAGGTAAATCTCATTTCCTTACTATGTAGCGTATAAAGTCAACTACATAATCAAGTTGCTGATTAGTGACATATGCTTGCATTTTAAAACAAAGTACAATAATTTAGCACTGAGGATGCTTTTATTGTTTACTTCTTTTCTCACAAGACTTGCACTTTTCTGATCACAACTATGAAATAAGCTACAACCTAATTTTAATTAAGCTATTTCTCTGAACTAAAAATATCAAAGTCATATCAGAGTTTACTGTTTTTTTTTCCTACATTTAGGAATTGCTTTCTTGACAATACATGGACATTATGTATGCCTAGAGCTTCAAATGAAGGTTTATTTGTCCTCTTGCTAATCGTGAATCAAGCTTTTTGTGTCAATTTTAAATCACTTTGGAGTTAGTGTACTGTATACTTTATAGGTGAAAAATCTTTGTTCCTTATAGCCTCTGTAGCAACGGCCTTCCAAAAAAATATGCACTTAATAACCTACTAGTCTCTAGGGTGAGTAGTTTTCAATGTTTTTGAAAGTGAGCAATTAATTACTTCTAGTTTGCTAACAGAGATGACATGGTTTAGATTTGTGCCCATGACCAACTCTCATGTTGAATTGTAATCCCCAGTGTTGGAGGAGGGGCCTGATGGGAGGTGATTTGATCATGGGGGCAGATTTCTCCCTTGATATTCTCATGATAGTGAGTTATCGTGAGATCTTGTTATTTAAAAGTGTGTAGCACCTTTCCATTCTCTCTTTTTCTCTTGCTCTAGCCATGTAAGATGTGCCTGCTTCCACTTCCACCATAATTGAAAGTTTTCTGAGGCCTCCCCAGCCAGGCTTCCTGTACAGCCTGCAGAACCATGAGCCAATTAAACCTCTTTTATTTATAAATTACCCAGTTTCAGGTATTTCTTTATAGTAGTGCCAGACAGAAGTAATACAGAAAATTGGTACCAGAAATGGGGCATTGCTATAAAGATACCTGAAAATGTGGAAGTAACTTTGGAGCTGGGTAACTGGCAGAGGCTGGATGGAAGAGTGTGGAGGGCTCAGAAGAAGACAGAAAGATGTGGCAAAGTTTGAAACTTCCTAGAGACTTCTTAAAACTGTTGTGGCCAAAATGCTGACAGTGATATGGACAATGAAATCCAGTCTGAGAAGGTCTCTTGGGGATAAAGAACTTATTGGGAACTGGAGTAAAGGTCACTTTTCCTATGCATTAGGAAAAAGGTCAGAGGCATGGTGACCCTGTCCTAGAAATCTATGAAAATTTGAACTTGAGTGTGATTATTTAGGGTATCTGGTGGAAGAAATTTCTAGAAAACAAAGCTGTCAAAATGTGGTCTGTCTGTTTCTAGCAGCCTATGCTCACATTCATGAACAAAGAAATAATGTAAAACTGAAACTTCTAAAAGAAAGGGAAGTAGAGCATTAAAGTCTGGACAATTTGCAGCCTTGCCATGTAGCAGAAAAGAAAAACCTATTTTCAAGGAAGGAATTCAAGACTGCTTTAGAAAATTGACATAACTACTAGGTTGGTACACAAGTAATTGTGTTTTTTGCCATTACTTTCAATGGCAGATGCTGCAATTACTTATGCACCAACCTATAAAAGAACAGCAAGTACTAACAGCCAAGACAATGAAAAAAGGTTCTGAAAGTATTTCAGAGACCTTCACAGTAGTCCCTCCTATTATACACCTGGAGTCCTAGGAAAAAAGAATAGTTTTATGGGCCAGGCCCAGGGCCCCATTGCCCTGCACAGGCTCAGGACACTGCCTCCTGCATGCAACTGCTCCAGTCCCAGCCATGGCTCAAAATGTCCCAGGTACTCAGGCTTCTGCTTCAGAGGGTGAAAGCTATACACCTTTCCAGGTGGTGTTAAGTCTGCGGGTGCACAGAGTACAAGAGTTGAGGCATGGGAGCCTCTGCCTAAATTTCAGAAAATGTGGGTAAAAGCCTGGATGTCAAAGCATAAGTCTGCTGCAGAGGTCAAGCCCTCATGGACAACCTCTACTAGGGCAGTGTGGAAGGGAAATGTGGGGTTGTAGCTCCCACATAGAGTCCACATTGGGGCACTGCCTGGTGGAGCTATAAGAAGAATGTCATTATCCTCCAGGACATGGAATAGTACAGTCACTGGTAGCTTGCACTGTGTGCCTGGGAAAGCCACATGCACTCAACACAAGCCCTTGAGATCAGCTGTGGAGGCTAAGTCCTGCAGAGCCACAGGAACAGAGATGTTCAAGGCCTTGGAAACCCAGCTTTGCATTAGTGTGGCCTGGATATGAGACATGGAGTCAAAAGATTATTTTGGACCTTTAAGATTTAATAACTATCCTGCTGGGTTTTGGTCTTGCATGGGGCATGTAGCCCCTTTCTTTTGGCCAAATTCTCCCTATTGGAACAGGAGTATTTACTCAATGCCTGTACTCTCATTGTATCATGGAAGTAACTAACTTATTTTACAAGCTCATAGGGGGAAGAAACTTGTCTGCCTCAGATGAGACTTTGGATGTGGATTTTTGAGTTAATGCTGAAATGAGTTAAGACTTGGGGAATTGTTGAAAATGAATGATTGTATTTTGTAATGGGAGAAGGATGTGAGACTTAGGAGGATCCAGGGTTGGAATGATATGGTTTCCATTTGTGTTCCCACCCAAATATCATGTTGAATTGTAATCTTCAATGTTAGAGGACGGGCTTGGTAGGAGTTGATTTGATCATGAGGGTATATTTCCTTCTTGCTGTTACTATGATAGTGAGTTCTCATGAGATCTGCTTGCTTAAAAGTGTGCAGCACGTCCCACTTCTCTCTCTTTCTCCTGCTCTGGGCAGGTAAGACATGCCTGCTTCCACTTCTGTCATATTTGAAAGTTTCCTGAGGCCTCCCCAGCCATGCTTTCTTTACAGCCTGCAGAACTGCGATTCAGTTAACTCTTTTCTTTATACATTACCCAGTTTCTGGTATTTATTTGTACTAGTGCAAGAACTAACACAAGAAACTTAAGTAAAAAGCCAATATGAGCTTATAAAATATTTGTGTTATTTTTTCAAATATTTCAAGTAAACACAAATAAGTTTTGACTACAATTACTTATGGTAGTTTAAACATTAAATGCCTATAGTTTTTTTTTTTTTTTTTTCAAATAAGATCTTGTCTACCATTCATTGGTAGTTCATAACATACAAGCACAGAAAGGTTGAAAATTTAGGGTGAGCTGAGGAGACAAAAAAATCTAAGGAGGTAAACATAACTCCCAAGAACTTGTGCTTAAAATAGTTTATGGGAGTTACAGAAATATTAGACTATCCTTATTTGTGAAAAAATATACTAAGAAAACTTGTGATCAAAATAGAACTTTGCATTTTCTTTTTTGGGTAATCAAATCAGAGAGGCATAATGTTTAAGCAACCAACAAAGGAACACAGTACTTATTTCACTTTATTCTCTAATAATGTTTTATAATACCTCACATCTCAATATTAACATACAATGTAAATGTCCTAAATACTTTACTGGTAGATACAGAATGGCAGAATGGATAAAAAACTACCAATCAGATATATGTTGTCTTCAAGAGACTCACGTAACACGTAAGTACTCACATGAACTGAAGGTAAAGGAGCTAAAAATGATATTGCAAACACACTGAAACCAAAAGGGAGCAGGAGTAGCTATTCTTACATCAGACAAAACAGACATTAAAGCAGCAAAAGTGAAAAAAGACAAGGGAGGACACTGTATAATAATAAAAGGATTAGTCCAACAGGAATAAAGTACAATTCTGAATTTATAGGCACCTAACACTGCAACACCCAAATTTTAAAAAACAATTGCTGGATATAGAACATGGAGTCAAAGGAGATTATTTTGGAACTTAGAAATGAGATAGAGGGCAACACAGTAATAGTAGGTGATTTCAATACTCCATTGACAGCACTAGACAGACCTTCAAGACAGAAAGTCAACAAAGAGAAAACGGACTTAAACCAAGCCTTAGAACAAATGGACTTAACAGATATTTACAGAACATTCTTCCCCCAAACTGCAGAATATACATTATTCTCAGCAGAACATTGAACATTGCCCAAGGTAGACCATATGATAGGCCACAAAACAAGTCTCAATAAATTTAAGAAAATAAAAATCATATTGACTATCTTCTCAGACCATAGTAGAATAAAATTGGAAATCACCTCCAAAAGGAACCCTCAAAATTATACAAATATGTGGAAATTAAATAGTCTGCTCTATACTGACTTTGGGATTAACAATGAAATCAAGATAGAAATTGAAAACTTCTTTAAATTAAATGATAATAGTGACAAAACTTATCAAAACTACTGGGATACAACAGTAGTGGCACTAAGATGAATGTTCATAGCATTAAATGACTGCATCAAAAAGACTGAAATAGCACAAATAGACAACCTTATGTCACACCTCAAGGACCTAGAGAAAAAAGAACAAACTAAATCCAAACCCAGGAGAAGAAAACAAATAACAAAGATCAGAGCAGAACTAAATGGAATTGAAACAAAAAATGCAATACAAAAATTAAATGAAACAAAAAGCTAGTTCTTGTAAACGATAAACAAAATTGATAGACCATTATCCAAATTAACCAAGAAAATAAGAGAGAAGTTCCAAATAAGCTCAATTAGAAATGAAATGGAGGATATTACACCCATTACCACAGAAATACACAAAATTATTCAAGGCTACTATGAACAACTTTATGCTAACAAACTAGAAATCTAGTGGAGATGAATAAATTCCTGGAAATGTACAATTATCCTTTTTAAATCAGGAAGCAATATAAAACCTAAACAGACCAATAACAAGCAGTGAGATTAAATCAGTAATAAAACAATTGCAAACATAAAAGAAAAGCCCGGAAATAGATTCACAGCTGAATTCTTCAGACATTCAGAGAAAAATTTATATTATTCCTACTGAAAATATTCTAAAAGATTGAGAAAAAGAAAATTCTCCCTAAATCATTCTATGAAGCCAGTATCACCCTAATATGAAAATCAGGGAAGGAAATAACAAAGAAAGAAAACTACAGACCAATATTCCTGATGAACATAGATGCAAAAATCCTCAACAAAATACGAGCTAACCAAATGCAACAGCATACATATCATAAAGATAACACATCATGATTAAATGAGTTTCATACCAGATATGCAGGGATGGTTTAACATATGCAAGTCATTAAATGTGATACATCAAATAAATATAATTAAAAAGCATATGATCATCTCAATAGATACAGAAAATTCATTTGACAAAATCCAGCATCCTTTTATGATAAAAACGTTAAACAAAATAGGCAAAGAAGAGACTTACTGCAAAGTGATAAAAGTCATATATGACAAACCCACAGCCAACATCATATTGAATAGGAAAATGTTGACACATTTCCCCTGAGATCTGGAACAATACAAAGATGCCCACTTTTAGCACTTCTGCTCAACAGAGTACTGGACTTTTTGGTCAGAGGAATCAGACAGGCAAATCAATAAATAAATGGCATTCAAATTGGAAAAAAAAGGAAGTCAAACTGTCACTGTTCACCAATGGTATGATTGTACACCTAGAAAACCCTAAAGACTCATCCAAAACACTCCTAGAACTGATAGATGAATTCAGCAAAGTTTCAGGATACAAAATCAATGTACACAAATTAATAGCATTGCTATACAACAACAATGACCAAACTGAGAAATCAATAACTCAATCACTTTTACAACAGTTTCAAAACATATATTTAGGAATATTTCACCAAGGAGATGAAAGATCTCTACAAGAAAATCTTCAAAATCCTGCTGAAAGAAATCATAGCTGACACAAATGGAAACACATGCCATGCTCATTTTTGGGTAGAATCAATATTGTGAAAATGACCATACTGCCCAATGCAATCTATAGATTCAATGCAATTCCTATCAAAATACCATCACATTCTTTACAGAACTAGAAAAAAAATTAAAAATTCATCTGGAACCAAAAAAGAGTCTGCAATGCCAAAGCAATACTAAGCAAAAAGAACAAATCTGCAGGCATTACCTGACTTCAAGTTATACTACAGTGCTATATTTATAAAACAGCATGGTATTGGTATAAAAATAAGCACATAGAACAATGGAACAGAATAGAGAACACAGAAATAAAGCAAAATACTTACAGCCAACTGACCTTTGACAAGGCATACAAAAACATAAATTGGGGGAAGGACACCCTGTTCAATAAATAATGCTGGGAAAACTGGGAAGCCACATGTAGAAGAATAAAACTGTATTCTCATCTCTCACCTTATACAAAAATCAGCACAAGATGGATCAAATGATTAAATTTACTACCTGAAACCATAAATATTCTAGAAGATAACATTGGAAAAACTCTTCTTGGCATTGACTTAGGCAAAGATTCATGGCTAGCAACCCAAAAGCAAATGCAACAAAAACAAAGATAGATAAATGGGACTTAAGTGAACTAAAATGCCTCTGCACAGTAAAATTAATAATTAGCAGAGTAAACAGTCATCTCATAGAGTGAAAAAATATTCACAAACTATGCATCCAACAAAGTACTAATATCCAGAATCTACAAGGAACTCAAGCAAACCAGCAAGGAGAAAACAAATAATCCAGTCAAAAAGTGGGTAGAGGACATGAAGAGACAATTCTCCAAAGAAAATATACAAACAGCAGACAAACACATGAAAAAATGCTCAACATCACTAATTATCAGGGAAATGCAAAATAAAACCACAAGGAGATACCCCTTTACTTCTGCAAGAATGGCCCTAATTAAAAAGTAAAAACATAATATACATTGTCATGGATGTGGTGAAAAGGTAACACTTTTACACTGCTGGTGGGAATGTAAATTGGTACAACCACTACGGAAAATGGTATGAAGATTTAATTCTTTAAAACTTAAAGTAAAACTACCATTTGATTCAGCAATCCCACTACTAGGTACCTACCTCAAGGAAAATAAGTCATTATGTAAAAAAGACACATGCACACAGTATTTGTAGCATCACAATTCACAGTTGCAAAGATATAAAATCAACCTAAGGGCTCATCATTCAATGAGTGGATAAAGAAAATGTGGTATATATACACCACGGAATACTACTCAGCCATAAAAAGGAATAAAATAATGTCTTTTGCAGCAACTTCACTGGAGCTGGAGGCCATTATTCTAAGTGAAGTAACTCAGAAATGAAAATTCAAATATTGTGTGTTCTTACTTTTAAGTGGGAGCTAAGCTATGAGAATGGAAATGTGTAAGAATTATATTATGAACTTTGGTGACTCGAGGGGGAAGGGTGGGAGTGCAGTGAGGGATAAAAGACTACATATTGGGTACAGTGTACACTGCTCGAGTGACAGGTGCAGCAAAATTTCAGAAAGCACCACTAAAGAATTCATCTGTGTAAAAAAAACCATCTGTACCTCAAAAACCATTGAAATAAAAATCTAAAAAAATGTAAAAAATATGTTTCAAATTCAACCTCAGTCTTGTAATGCACTTATGCTGCCTAAAAATAAATCATCTGTAGTAGAAAACCATTAATAAGACTGTCTGATTTACTCATTAGTATTTTGGGCATTTGAATATTTACATAATAATCAGTTTCACTTTAATCTAGAAAATGAATAAACAACCAGTAGAAAGCAACATGAGTTGCATTAAAACAAACACTCCAGAGAAAATAACCCCAAGATGCAATGAATAGTAATTACCCTAAGAAAAGTCTATTCATTGAATACAAATAATTTTTACACTAGCCAATTCATAGATTGCATCAACTGAATGATATTTAAACTTCTTTTGAGACTCTCTGAAAGAGAAAAAGGACACTTTTATTCCTATTGTTATTAAGCAGTATTATGTAGTGATTACTCATTCAAACTCTACAGTCAGACTTTGCTAGCCATGACCTTGGAAAATGTAATCTCTTAACCTTCTATTTTTACACGTGTAAAATGTACTATTAAATGTGATATTATTTGTAAAGTGTTTGGCACAGTGCTTGAAAAGTAATAAAAGCTCAATTACAAAAATAATTAACATTTTTGTAATAATTATTTTTGATATAGCAATTACAATTAATGGATACCTATTTTAGCTCCATGTATTAAGAGATGCATGTAAGAAAAAATATTTATCACTCTTAGAGGCCAATGGAATATAACAACTTAAAATACGCTTTCCCATAAAGTAAGGAGCTTACTCACTACTCACCAAAATAATTCCCTCACCCTGAAGTAGGTGACTACTAAGGGGTATAGAGAGATTCCCAGAAGTAAGCCAAAATTATCCACCAAAGACTGTACATCATATACCTATGGCCGTAATGCTCTTTGTTCAGGTAACTTTGCATCCACTTTTCAGACTTAGAAATTACTCATTCCTTTCATTGTTCTAAGTAAAATAATTCATTTTCAAATAGAAACACTACTAAAATGAAACACTGTGGTAATAGTTTAGTTAAATTATAAAAACTGACAGCCATAAGATACAGCAAATATGGTTACTTTTTAAATTAGAAAAGGTAAGCCCCTGGCCCTATCAATTGATGCTACAGTTGATATACGATTAATAAAAATGTAATACAGCATTCATTCAAAATTGGTATTTCTCAATAATATTTATTCTTTAATATTACCAAATTATCTTCAAGGATGATTTTGTAAGCAGAAGCCATCTAAAATATGTTTTTGCTACAACAGTGTTAAGTACTTTATTTGTTAGTGTTAATTTATCTCTAGATTTGATGAAAAAATGTCCTATGAGAGTGAACTTTGTTATGCAGGTGTAACATATAGGCTATGAAACAGAACATTACTCTGTCCCATCTTTTACTTCAAGATTAAACTAATCAGAAGAAAAGCCATGTGAGGAGCATGAAGTGGGGGTGATACAGGAGATATGAATAAATTACTTAGGTAGATGGGGTGAAAGACTCCTCAGCAAAAACTTTCCTCCTAACTAAAAGCAGCTCAAAAACTACTTACTTTCTAACCACACGCAGTTCAAAGAAATCACTTCTCTTATAAAGAGCAGCCTGGAAGATCAGGTGGCAAAGCATAAATAAGCGACTCTGGCACAGGGGGAGAGTTTCCTAGGTAATCACCAAACTTTACATGCATACGATGGGCCCCAGTAAAAACAGTGGGCGTTAATGGGCACATTCCTTTTCCATTTTGGGGCACACTAAGATAGGGACGTTGGAAGCTTGCATGGGGCGGGGAGGATGCCTGAAGCTGCATGGAGGTACCTGGAATCTGGCACAAAAACTCCCCCTTCCCTTTTTCGCATATGCACGGTGGAAGGAGATCAACAATGTGGAGTAGTCCAAGCAAAGGGCCCACCTGTATAATAAAGGAGTCAGGTGGGGGTTGCCAGAGATTCTGCTCTGTGCAAATGGCACACCTGGTCCTAACTGGTTTTCTGTGCCCTATGTAAATAAGATATCCACTCCCCACTAGCTCATTTATAAAAACCCTCACATTTCACTGCAGCATGGCAACCAATTCGGAACTCCTCTCTGTGACAAAGAGCTCTTCTTTTCCTTTCTCCAATTAACCTTCTACTCTTACCTTGCCCTTTGTATGTCTACATCCTTAATTTCCATGGCCATGAGACAAAGAACCTCAGGTAAAATTCCAGACAGTGCAGCTGCTTCAGGGGTCAGGTTTAGAGGAGAAAATAACTATAGTATTCATTATCATTTATTGTGTAAAGTGCTTTCTACAATAAAAAATGATGACCTCCGAAGGCATACTAAGTGTATTACAAAGTAAATAACTAATTTAGAAAATGTATTTGTCTGGAAAATAATTTTAAGGGTTTTCTCATGCACTACTGTAGATCAAAGATAAAAGAGACAGGGATATTCATTCATTCATGTATTTATTCATCAAATATTTATTGAGGATCTACCTGTATCAGGTACTGTTTTAGGTACTGAGGGTATTGCAATACACAAAATATAAAAAATACTGCCTTTATAAATCTTACATTATAATGAAGGAAGATATAAAATAATAAAATACATAGATAAAACATAAAATGTCACAGGGTGATAGAGACTATGGGGAAAATTAAAAAGCAAAATGGTATTAAGAGTACTGAAGAGAGGGATTTGCCATTTTAAATAGGGTTATTTTAAGGGAGCATTTCACTAAGAAAGTGGAATTTCACCCAAGAGCTGAAGGCAATGAGGACACCAACGATACAGATGTATGAAGGAAGAACATTCCAGGCAGATGAATAACACTGTCAAAGATGCTGAGGCAGAAGCATGCTTTCTGTGTTTGAAAAACAGAAAGTGGCTGGTGCTGTCAAACCAAGAGAGAGCTTTGATAAGAGGGGTAATATTATTTGGTGCTTATTTTAACAAGTTCATTGCCTGCTTGTTTGCAAATAGACTGTAAGAAGGCAAGTGAAAACACAGAGACCAGTTAAGAGACTGTTGCAATAATCTAGGTGAGAGATAGTAGTGGCTTGTATTAGGGTGTTAGCAGTGGAGTTGGTCAAAAATAATGAGTTTCTGGATGCATTTTTAGGCAAAGCCAAAACATTTTTCTAATTGTTTGAATGAAGCTTATGAGCAAAAGAGGAGTTATAAATGAGGAACTGAAACAATAGATTTCTTAATTAAATGTGAATAACTTTGTAGAAGACAGGATTAAGGGAAAAGATCAGATAATCAGTTTATTGACGTGCTAAGTTGGAAATTGCTATTAAAAATCCATGTGGGGTAGGCAGCTGGATATATTGGTCTGGAGTTTGGGAGAGAAGTGTGGGCTGGAAAAATAAATTTTTAAGTTTTCAGCATGTGGATGATACTTAAAGCCATTAACATTGATAAAGTCTTCAGGAAAATGAGCAGAGATAGAAAAGACAAGACCTAGAAGAACTAAATGTTGTAGGCCCTCAGTTTGCAGATGTAGGGAAGATGAGGAAAAACTAATTGCAACCTGAAAAGAAGCAACCAATGAAGTAGGAGGGGAGAAACCAGGAGAGTAGTGTCCTTGAAGTCAAATAAAGTGCTTCAATGTGTAGGGAGTTATATGCTGGGTCATCTGCTGCTTAATTCATCAAGAAGAAGCCTTGAGCACTGGATTTTGCAATGTGGAGGTCATTGATGATTTTTACAATTTTTTTTTTTCGTAGAATCATGAGGATAAAATCTAAATAGAGTATCTTTAAGGAATAATGGGAAGACAGGATTTAGAGAGATCAGATTCCTCTTTGTAGGTGTTATATTGTAAAAGGGATCAGAGGTATTTGAGATGAAGAAGAAATTTTAAAAATTTTATTTTAGTATGCGAGAAATTACAAAATCAATATTAAATAGAGGTGGGCATGCAGAACAAGAGATAGGAAGAGAGAACAAGAAGAAAAGAAAGATGGGGGTGAAATGAGGATTGAGGGAGAAATGGTAACATTATTACAGAAGATAGTATCTTATCTCATTTTTAAGAGTGAACTATGTGCCTTACTCTGTTAGCAAAATGAAATTTTTTTTCTATTATACCAAGAAAATCCCATGCTTTTTTCTCCATGACTTTAACCTCATTTTGTGTGTTATCTCTCAACGAAAATACCTGCACTTTTCTGTGCTCACATAAAAGAATTCCTGTCCTTCAAGGTCTATTTTAAGTTCTCCTTCACTGAAGGCTTCCCTGACCACTCCAGTCATCCATAGATCGTTTGTAATTTTTAACAGCATAATTTAGCTTTTAATCACATACTCTCTAGTATCATTCAAATTTGACGTATTTATCAAAGTCTATTCAGCTAGAATATAAGATTCTTAATGGCAAAGACCATATTATACTTCTGTGTCTATTCATAAACTGTAGATTTTTTTAATACCGAAGTATATAGTTTCACAAATATCTAGGCAGATATATTTTAAATTACTACTAATAATAGTTTACTGTCATATTTGGGGCATGGGAATTTTACACAAGTGAGAGTGAAAATGTTACAAATGACTCTACTTGGTTAGTAGTGGTGAAATCCCATACCACAGGTCACTGGTACTAGAGAATATTATAGAAAGAACAGTAAGCTAGGAGTTATTAGTCATGAATTATAATCTTACTATAATATTAACTAGTACCTTTGTGAAAAACATTGCCTCTCCCTTTCTAAAATTAGTGGTATTCACTAAATGGTCTCTAAAAGAATTTTAACTGTAATATTTTATTTTTAATTCTAGTTCTATCTACACAAATGGTTCCACTATCCAAAATTAATAATTATTTTTAAGTAGAAAAAAACTCAATAATATTGGTGACTGTATTTTTTCTCACTCATATGCATTATTGAGAGATTTCCCTCATAGCCCATATCAGGTGAGGTCTATACACAACTGATGTGATGACCTCAAATAATAAAATTAAGTACTAGAGCACTGGAAAGAATGGACAACAGTGAGAAATGTCTAGAATTAAAAAAAAAAAATTAAATGGTGTGGCACTTAGAATAGGCTAAGTATTATACCAAATAATTCCCCAAAATCACAATGGCTAAAACACAATGTAAGCTTATTTCTCACTCATATCAGATGGGTTTTCCTGGTAATCAGGCATATCTCCTGTATGTGTTGATTCAAGGATCAATGTTCCTTCCATCTTTTAGCTCTATCCATTCCCTAAATGTAAAGTACTGTGATGAGTCTGAGCTTATTTTTTCCCCTTTTATTTTATTTTCAGAGGTACATGTGCAGGTTTTTTATATAGGTAAACTCGTATCATGGGGACTTGGTATACAGATTATTTCATCACCCAGGTAATACGCACAGTACCTGATAAGTATTTTTTTTTTCTGATCCTCTCCCTCCTCCCACCCAGGTCTGAAATTTTACCTGACTTGCAAGCTAACAAGTTAGCCTACTATAGTTTCATGAATGCTGGTAGAGGATGCAAGACTCTTAGGTCAGAAAAAAAAAAAAAAAAAAAAAAAGGTAGCCATAGCAGTAACCAAAGTACCAGCATTTTTTCACTGATTTCCTGAGCACCATATTTTACAAGGTGGCACAAAGAAGGGCAGTTGATGCCTGCACATACAGTGAGTTGAGTTGCAGGAGAGAAAGCCTGAGATTAGGAAAATCTTGTATAGTGGTGTTAGCTTGCCTAATTTTACTAAGGAGAGAGATACAATCTTTCTCTGGGTAGTGAGCGTGTCTGCTCTCAACTCTAGGAGAAATCTATATTGCCTAACCTTATTAAGTATACAGACATCCTTGAAAAGATGGTTCGGAACAAAAGCCAATCAGTGCTCATTCACAAGACATGCAGAATATCAGACTCATGGAGAATTGTCTCCCCCTTCCAAGGTCTCATTGTTGTCTGCATCAGTTAGAAAAAGGAAAAAGAGCATAGAAAAGGCCTTGGCCCAATAGACCATTTCCATTTCCATTCAATTGGTGAAAATTAATCACAGGACAGAACGTATCCTAAGGGAGTCTGGTAAATATTAGCTTGCCATGTCATCCTCCTAAAGAAACATTGGCTTCCTAGAAAATAATAGATTTTGGTGATCAGGGACTAGTATCTGCCAATATAGAATTATATCTAAACTCATAAAGCATTTACAACGTGCAATGTATTATTTCATGAAGTTGTCATAAAAATTATATGTGGTTAGTGCTGTCATATCCTCATTTGTCAAACGAAAGAAAAATGAGGCTCAGAGAGGATAAGGAACTCACTAAAGGCATATATATAGGAAATAGATTATTATCACAATTTGTCTGATTCCAGACTCCAGTATTTTCCATTAAGTTATCTATAGAATAATTATCTTGTCAAAGAGCTCCATAGATCATCAAAAATAGCACACAAGATAACACGGTAAATATCACTGTGTTGATTAATTTCACGTGTCAACTTGGCTATGTCAGAGTATCCAGTTTTTGGGTCAAATACAGGCATACCTTAGAGATATTCTTGGTCAAGTTCTGTACCAATGCAATAAAGTGAATCTCACAAGAAAGAGAGTCACATGAATAATTCGATTTCCCAGTGCATATAACAGTTATGTTTACACCTATAGGCTATTAACTGTATAGTAGCACTATGTCTATAAAACAATATACATACCTTAATTTAAGAGTACTTCACTGCTAAAATGATAATAATCATCTAAGCTTCAGCGAGTCATAATCCCTTTACTGACTGAGGGTCTTTCCTCAATGTTGATGGCTGCTGACTAATCAGAGTGATGGGTGCTGAAGGTTGGAGTGTCTATAGTAATTCTTAAAAATAAGACAAAAACGAAGTTTTCTGCATCAATTGACTCTTTCTTTCATGAAATATTTCTCTGTAGCATGAGATGCTGTTTGACACTATTTTGTCCATGGTAGAACTTTCCAAATTGAACTCAATCCTCTCAAACCCTGCTGCTGCTTTATCATCTAAGTTGATGTAATATTCTAAATTCTTTCTTGTTATTTCAACAATGTTTCATGGCAACTTCACCAGAGTAGACTCCATCTCAAAAACCATTTTCTTTCGTCATACATACAAGAAGCAATTCCTCATTCGTTCAAGTTTTGTTGTGAAATTAAAGCAATTCAGTCACATCTTAAGGCTCAATTTCTAATTCTACCTCTCCTGCTACTTCCACCACATCTTAATGACTTCCTCTACTAAAGTCTTGATTCACTAAAAGTCATCCAAGAGGATGAGAACCAACTTCTTCCAAACTCCTATTAATGTTGATATTTTCACATCATCTCATGGAATCACAGATATTCTTAATCGCATCTAGAATAACGAATCCTTTCAAAAAAGTTTTTAATTTACTTTGTCCAGATCCATCAAATAAATGACTATTTATGGCAGCTATAGGCTTACAAAATATGTTTCTTAAGCAATGAGACCTGAAAGTCAAAATTCTCATTCTTCCTTGGGCTGCTGAATGGATGTTGTGTTAGCAAGCATAAAAAAATATTAATCTTTTACACCTCCTGGGCAACCATGTGTGTTGTCAAAGAGCATTGATATTTTGAAAACAAATGTCTTTTCTGAGCAGTAGGTCACAAAAGCAAACTTAAAATATTAAGTAAAACAGGCTATAAATGTGTGTGTTGCCATCTAAGCTTTGTTGTTCCATTTATAGAGCACAGACAGTGTAGAATTAGCAGATTCTTGGAATGGTAAGTGAGCATTGGCTTCATCTTAAAGTCACCAGCTATTATACATTAGCTCCTAATGAGAGAGTTAACTTAATCCTTTGAAGTTTTAAACCCAGGCATTGACTTCTCCTCTTTTGCTATGGAAGTTATAAATAACAGCTTCTTCCAATATAAGGCTGTTTCATCTACAATGAACATCTGTTGTTGGCCGGGCACGGTGGCTCACGCCTGTAATCCCATCACTCCGGGAGGCTGAGGTGAGTGGATCATGAGGTCAGGAGATTGAGACCATTCTGGCCAACATGGTGAAACCCCATCTCTACTAAAAATACAAAAATTATCTGGGCGTGGTGGCGTGTGCCTGCAATCCCAGCTACTCGGGAGACTGAGGCAGGAGAATCACTTGAACCTGTGGGTGGAGCATGCAGTGAGCCGAGTTCGTGCCACTGCACTCCAGCCTGGTGGCAGAGCCAGACTCCGTCTCAAAAAAAAAAAAAAAAAAAAAAAAATCTGTTGTTTAGTATAGTCATCTTCATCAATTATCTCAGCTAGAGAGATCGTCTGGATTACTTGCTGCAGTTACTACATCTGTGCTTGCTACTTCACCTTGCACTTTGACGTTATGAAGGTGGCTTATTTCCTTAGACCTCATGAACTAACCTTTGCTATATTCAAATTTTTCTTTTGTAGCTTTTATACCTTTGTTAGTCTTCGTGGAATTGAAGAGAGCTAGGGCCCTGCTCTGGACTAGGCTTTGGTTTAAGGAAATGTTATGGCTGCTTTGATCTTTGATCTAGACTACTAAAACTTCCTCCATATCAGTAATAAGGCTGTTTTGCTTTTTTATCAATCATGTGTTCACTAAGGTAGCACTTTTAATTTCTTTCAATAATTTTCCTTTGCATTAAAACTTGACCATTTGGTGCAAAATGCCTGGATTGAGCCTATCTCAGCTTTTGACACTTCTTCCTCACTAACTTAGTCATTCTAGTTTTGAATTTATTGTGAAATATGTGTGACTCATCCTTTTACTTGAACACATGGAGGTCGTTGTAGGGTTATTAACTGGCCTAATTTTAGTTTTTTGAGGAACCTGCAAACTGTTTTCCAGTTGTACTAATTTACACTCTCACCAACAATGTACAAGAGTTCCCTTTTCCCTACATCCTTCCAGCATTTGTTATTGCCTGACTTTTGGATAAAAGCAATTCTAAGTGGAATGAAATGATATCTTGTTGTAGTTTTTATTTTCATTTCACTGATTATCAGTTATACTGAACATCTTTTTATATACCTGTTTGATATTTGTATGTCTTCTTTTGGGGATTTTAAAATTTTAATTTCTATTTCAATAGCTTTTGGGGAACAAGAGTTTTTTTTTGTTGTTGTTGTTGTTCCATGGACAAATTATATAGCGGTGAACTCTGAGATTTTAGTGCACCAATTGCTCAAGCAGTGTACATTGTACCTAATGTGTATTATTTTTATCCCTAACCATTCTCCCAACCTCTCCTTTCTGAGTCTCTAAAGGCCATTATATCACTCTGTATGCCTTTATGTACTCATAGCTTAGCTCTCACTAATAAGTGAGAACATATGGTATTTGGTATTCCATTCCTGAGTTACTTCACTTGAAAAAATTGTCTCCAGTTTCATTCAAGTTGCTGCAAAATACATTATTTCATTTTTTATGGCTGAGTATTATTCCATAGTGTATATATACCACATTTTCTTTCTTTATCTACTCATTAGTCAATGGGCAGTTAGGCTTGTTCCATATCTTTGGAATTGTGAATTTTGCTGCTATAAATATATGTGTGCAGGTGTATTTTTGAAATAATAATCTTTTCCTTTAGGTAGATACCCTGTAGTGGGATTGCTGTATCAAATGGTAGATCTAGTGCTGGCTATTTAAAGAATATCTCTGCTGTTCTCCATAGAGGTTTTACTAATTTACATTCCCACCAGCAGCATTTAAGCATTCAATTTTCCCCATATCCATAAAAACATCTATTGTTTTTTCACTTTTGAATGATGGCCATTCCTGCAGGAGTAAGGTGGTATCCCATTGTGGATTTAATTTGCATTTCACTGATGATTAGTGATGTTGAGCATTTTTTCATATGTTTGTTAGCCATTTGTATATCTTCGTTTGAGAAATATCTATTTATGTTCTTACTATTTTATTTGAGTTCCTAGTAGCTCCTGGATACTGGCCCTTTGTCAGATGCGTAGTTGGCAAATATTTTCTCCATCCTGTGGGTTGTCTGTTTACTCTGCTGATTAATTTTTTGCTGTGCAGAATCTTTTAAATTTGGCATTCTGGTGGGAATTCCATTGAATATGTTGACTGGTTTAAGCAGTACGGTCATTTTCACAATATCAATTCTTCCCATCCAAGAGCATGGGATGTGTTTCCATTTGTTTGTGTCATCTATGATTTCTTTCAGCACTATGTGTAGTTCTCCTTGTAGAGAGATTTCACCTCATTGATTAACTATATTCCTAAATATTTTATTTATTTGCAGATATTGTAAAAGGCATTGAGTTCTTCATTTGATTCCCAGCTTGGCCATTGTTGGTGTATAGCAGTGCAACTGATTTATGTATATTGATTTTGTAACACAAGACTTTACTAAATTCACTTATCAAATACAAGAGTCTTTTGGACGAGTCTAGGATTTTCTAGGAAAACAATCATATTATCTTTAAAAAAGTGAGAGTTTGACTTCCTCTTTTCCAATCTGGATGGCCTTTATTTCTTTCTCTTGCCTAATTGCTCTGGCTAGTATGTCCAGAACTATGTTGTAGTGGTGAAAGTGGGCATCCTTGTCTTGTTCCAGTTATCATAGGGAATGCTTTGAACATTTCCCCATTCAGTATGATGTTTGCTGTGGGTTTGCCATACAGGATTTTTATTATGAGGCAAGTTCCTTCTATGCCTAGTTTGTAGGGCATTTTTATTATACACAGTTGCTAGATTTTGTCAAATGCTTTTGCTGCATCTATTGAGATGATCACATAGTTTTGTTTTTAATTTTTATGTAATATGTTACATTCATTGACTTGCATATGTTAAAACTTTCCTGTATCCTGGGATGAAACCCACTTGATCATAATAAATTACCTTTTTGATGTGCTGTTGGATTTGGTTTGCTAGTATTTTGTTGAAGATTTTTGCATCTATGTTCATCAGGAAAATTGGTCTGTAGTTTTCTTTTCCTGTTGAGTCCTTTCCTGGTTTTGGTATCAGGATGAGACAAGCTTCATAGAATGATTTAGGGTGGATTCTTTATTTTCTCAATCTGTTGGAGTAGTGTCAGTAGGATTGGGGCCAGTCCTTCTTTGAGTATCTGGTAGAGCTCATCTGTGAATCCATGTGGTCCTGGGCTTTTCCTTTGTCTGCCATTTTTAAGTTACTGATTCAATTTTGCTGCTTGTTATTGGTCTGTTCAAGGTTTCTATTTCTTATGTAATGTAGGATGTTTGTATGTTTATAGGAATTTGTCCATTTACTCTAGGTATTCTAGTTTGTGTGCATAGAAGTGTATATTGTAGTCTAAAATGACCTTTTGTATTTTTGTGGTGTAGGATGTAATGTCTCCAGTTTCATTTGTAATTGAGCTTATTGAGACCTTCTCTCTTCTTTTCTTGAATAATCTGGATCATGATCTATTAATTTTATTTATTTATTCTATAAACTAGCTTTTGGTTTCACTGATCTCTCATATTTTTTTGCTTGTTTTAATTTCATTTAGTTCTGCTCTTATCCTTATTTTTTTTCTTTTTCTAGCTTTAGGTTTAGTTTGTTCTTGTTTTTTGTTGTTGTTGTTGTTGTTGTTTTTGTTTGTTTGTTTGTTTGTTTTTCCATTTCCTTGAACAGTGACATTAGCTTGTCAATTTGTGCTCTTTCAGACTTTTTGATGTAGGCATTTAGTGCTATAAACTTTTCTCATACCACTACTTTTGCTGTACCTTGGAAGTTTTGATAACTTGTTATGCTATTATCATTCAATTCAAAGAATTTTGAAATTTCCATCTTGATTTTATTGTTAACCCAGAAATCATTCAGGATCAGATTTATTTAATTTCCATGTATTTGTATAGTTTTGAGGGATCCCTTTAGAGTTATTTCTAGTTTTATTCCACTGTGATCTGAGAAAATACTTAATATGATTTTGATTTTTTAAATTTATTGAGACTTGTTTTGTGGCCTATCATACAGTCTATCTAGAAGAATATTCCATATGCTGATTAGAATGTATATTATGCAGATCGTGGGTAGAACGTTCTGTAAATATTTATTATTTTGATATTTTTTATATCATTTTGACTATAGATAGCCTGGTGACTATATTCATTTGTTCTAGTGTGTCACTTAAGTCCATTGTTTGTTTTGACTATCTGTCTTGAAGATTTGTCTAGTGCTGTCATTGCTGTATTAAAGTCTCCCACTATTATTGTTTAGCTCTCTATCTCATTTCTTAGGTCTTGTAGTCATTGTTTTATGTATCTGGGAGCTCTAGTGTTTGGTATATTGAAATTTAGGATTGTAATATTTTCTTATTTGATTGATATTTTTATCGTTATATAATGATTATCTTGGTCTTTTTTTTTTTTTTTTTACTGTTGTTGCTTTAAAGTCTGTTTTGTCTCACATGAGAATAACTACTTCTGCTTGCTTCTTGGCTTCCATTTGTATGGAATATCTTTTTCCACCCTTTGACATTGAGTTTATATGACTACTTCCATTTCAGGTGAGTCTCTTGAATACAGCAGGTATTTGGTTTGTGATTTCTTTATACATTCTTCTATTTTGTATCTTTTGGGTTTTTTTTTTTTGAGACAGTCTTGCTCTGTCACCCAGGCTGGAGTGCAATGGCATGACCTTGGCTCACTGCAACCTCCATCTCCTGGGTTCAAACAATTCTCCTGCCTCAGCCTCCTGAGTAGCTGGGATTACAGGTGCCCACCACCACACCCAGCTAGTTTTTGTATTTTTAGTAGAGACAGGGTTTCACCATGTTGGTCAGGCTGGTCACGAACTACTGACCTCAGGTGATCCACCCAGCTTGGCCTCCCAAATCCTGAGATTACAGACATGAGCCACTGTGCCCAGCCTATTTTGTATCCTTTTTTTTTTTTTGAGACGGAGTTTCACTCTTTTTGCCCAGGCTGGAGTGCAGTGGTGAGATCTCAGCTCACTGCAACTTCTGCCTCCTGGGTTCAAGCAATTCTCCTGCCTCAGCCTCCCAAGTAGCTGGGATTACAGTCATGTGCCACCACACTCAGCTAATCTTGTATTTTTAGTAGAGACAGGGTTCCACCATGTTGGTCAGGCTGGTCTCGAACTCCTGACCTCAGGTGATCCACCTGCCTTGGCCTCCCAAAGTGCTGGGATTATAGGTGTCAGCCTCCATGCTTGGCCTATTCTGTATCTTTTAAGTGGAGTATTTAGGCTACTTACATTCAATGATACTATTGAGAAGTGTGGTACTGTTCTCTTTATTATGTTAATAGTTACCCAGATTTTTTTTTCATTGTATTATTATTTTATAGACTTTGTGAGTTTTAAGATTTCAAGAGATTCTATTTGGTGCATAGTTGGCTTATGTTTCAGTGTTTAAAACTCCTTTTAGCATTTCTTGTAGTGCTGATTTGGCAATGACAAATTCCTCAGCAATTGTTTGTCTTAAAACTACTTCTTTTCTCCTTCATCTATGTAACTTAGTTTTCTGGGATACAAAATTTTTTGCTGACAGTTGACTATTTAAGGAGGTTATAGATAGGACCCCAATGCCTTCTGGCTTATAAGGTTTCTGCTAAGTAGTCTGCTGTTAGTCTGATAGTTTTTTTTCTTTGTAGGTTACCTGACACTTTTGTCTTACTGCTCTTATAATTCTTTCTTTTGTTTTGACTTTAGATAGCCTGGTGACTATGTGCCTTGGTCAAGATCTTTTGCAATTAATTTCCCACGTGTTCTTTGAGCTTCTTGGATTTGGAGATCTAGATCTCTAGCCAGACGAGGGAAGTTTTTCTTAAATATTTCCTCAAATAATTTTTTCAAACTTATTATTTTCTCTTCTCTCTGAGGAATGCCAAATATTCTTAGATTTTGCCATTTTACATAATCCTGTATTTCTTGGTGACTTTATTCATTTATTTTGATTCTTCCTTTTTTAAATATTTGTTTCATTGAGTTAATCCCTGAGCCTTGTTTTTGAGCTCTGAAATTCTTTCTTATACTTATTATAGTCTATTGTTCAAACTTTCCACTGCATTTTGTAATTCACTCAGGTGTCTTTCATTCCCAGATGTTCTGGTTGGTTTTTCTTGATGATATCTCTCTCTCTAGAAAATGTTTCATTCATATCCTGAACTGCTTTTAAAATTTCTTTATGATGGTGTTCACCTTTCTCTGATATCAACTTGAGTAACTTAATAATCATCTTTCTAGCCGAGCGCGGTGGCTCAAGCCTGTAATCCCAGCACTTTGGGAGGCCAAGACGGGCGGATCACGAGGTCAGGAGATCGAGACCATCCTGGCTAACCTGGTGAAACCCCGTCTCTACTAAAAAATACAAAATAAAACAAACTAGCCGGGCGAGGTGGCGGGCATCTGTAGTCCCAGCTACTCGGGAGGCTGAGGCAGGAGAATAGCGTGAACCTGAGGAGGCGGAGCTTGCGGTGAGCTGAGATCTGGCCACTGCACTCCAGCCTGGGCGACAGAGCGAGACTCCGTCTCAAAAAAAAAAAAAAATCATCTTTCTAAATTTCTTATCTGGTATTTCAAAGTTTTTGTCTTGGTTTTGGGCCATTACTGAAGAGCTGGTGTGATCTTTTGAGGATATAATAGCACCCTGTTTTGTCATATTACCTGAGTTATTTTTCAGGTTTCTTCTCATTTGGGTAGACTATCTCTTGTAATTACTCTTGAATTTATGCTTGATTTGACTGTGTTTTTCTTTGTTTGTTTGTTTGTTTGTTTTAAAATTTCCTTTTTCCCCTTAAGGATAAGACTTTAATACTTGTAGTTAATTATAGCCTAATTTAGTTCTTGGTGCTTTCAGGGGTGAAAAATCTGTAAGAGTTCCTTGGTTATTGAGAGTCATTGTATGATAGCTTTCTTACATACTGTTTGTAGTAGCTATGTGCTTGGTGTGAGAGCTAGTTCACTATCTCCTATGAGGCTGGAATGGTAGAGGTCTCTTAAAATCTATCTCATTCCCACATGGCATAAAATATTTTACTTATTTGTTTAACCCCAGTATTTTATTTACTGGTTTGATGGTTCCGACTTTAGTCTAGTAGGGGAAGTGTCCTGAGGTAGGAACTGATTGTGGCTAAAGCAGGTGGGTAAATGAAATCCCAGCCTTGACAGGGGTAGCTGGAGGAGGTCTCAGTGAGACTTAGTTTAAGTGATCTTAAACTAAGGTCTTACTGGGGAAAGGGTTGGAGCCACCTCAGCTCTGCTGCCAGGGTAGCAGAAAAGTTATCTACCTCTCAGACACTCCTGTCCCCATGCTCTGGCTATTCCTTTTGTACGTAAGAACGTTGATGTTTCAAGTAGAGAGGGAGTTGGACCTTGTCTCTCATGTAAGCCTGAACTTAGAAGATGCTCCTGCTGTGGAGATACAGTCACCCTGGCGTGTTTCAGAAAGATTGTCTATAGTTGCACCCACACCAAGCTCCCATGGGAGAAGCCCCAACTGTGCCTATGGTAATAGACAAGGGAAAAATGTCTCCCTCTTCTCCAAGACCCTTCATGTGCACCAGCACTGTCTGACTGTTGGGACAGAGCTGAAGACTTTCCCTGCTGAGCCCAGCACTGCAGTTGTGCCTCTGCTGAAAGAAGCTTTCCACCAGTGGAAGGATCTGGTGCTCAAGGTGTGAAATCTGTATTCTTTTGTCCCACAGGGTGTTCCCTTAATGTGGTAGATGACCCCTTTTCCTAAGAGGGGAATCCCCAATAGCTAGACTACTGTGAGTATTGTTGTTCCTCTGGGTCTAGCCTCCCAGTGAAGTTGCCATACTCCAGGCTGGTGTTGGGGGATTTTTGCAAGGGATCCAGTGATATGACCTGTCCTCAAGTTTCCCAGAGGTGGGCAGCAGCACCATATATAATGGGGGTGTCATAGGGGTGACATAAACTTTGTGAAATTTCTTGGAAATGTCTTGGAAATTGTTGGCTTACTTGAAAGCTGGTTATGGTAGTACTGAACTGGTCACCTGGACAGGATCAGAACCTCTTGGTTAACCAGAGTGGTGCAGGCAGAGGTAATAGCTGAGATGGTGTGGTGATATTCTCCTTCCTTGGCACAGTTTGTTCTACCAGGAAATGCTATAATAGACAGTGTTCATTGGCTTCCAGCCAGGAGGTGGCACTTGCAAAAAAGCACCAGCTACAGTAGTATTAGTGAAATTTTTTGCTTGCCTTATGTTGCCCAGAGAAGGTATTCTGGTATTGTAGGCAATGGGCAGGGCCATGCAGCTCCCAAGAGATTCTGTCTTTGTGTTAACCTATTACGGTGGGTAGATGTCTTTGCACTCTTAGTCTTCGCCTGCAAAACAGCAGCTTCTGTGAGTGTTGGGGGATAGGAGTAGGTCTCAGGCTACTGGATTGATGTTCCAGAGACGAGTGTTGCTGTCTCTGCTACACAGAAGAGTTTGCACAGAGAGTGAGGAGTACCAGGTGGTAGTAAGCCCCACACAGTTCCATACAGTTGGTGAGGCAGATCCACTCCCACAGTGTTCCACTGGTAGAAGCAAGCTGAGTTCCAGTCAGCAGTGTAGACTGCAGCCTCCTGCTTCCTTCAGAGGGTTTGTAGATTCCTTTGGTTTTCCTGATTAGTTCTTGCATTACTTCTTGAGAAAAGATCACAGTGTGAATCTCTACACCCTATTTTATCCTTCCAAGTGGGAGAGGAAGGCTAATGATGCCGCTACTCTATTGGCCATTGTGAAAAAAAAATATGCATGTCTTCTTTGAGAAATATATACTCAGATCTTTTGCCAATTTTTAATTGGATTGTTAGATAATTTCAAATTGTGTGTCTCAGAGAATAAGTAGGCCTGAGAATAGGGAAATAAATAAGAAAATAGATTGTCAGTGGGGAAGTCAGAACATACACAACATTGACCTACTAAGTTTGCCATTTTATATGGGCATAATTTGCGGTGCCCAAAACAATTATAGTAACATCAAAAATCACTAATCACAAGTTACCATAACATTTATAATAATAACACAAAAGTTAAAATATTGCAACGATTATCAAAATGTGACACAGAGACACAGAGTGACCACGTGGTATTGGACAAATGGCATCAATAGACTTTCTCTATGCAGATTTGTCACAAACCTTCCATTTGTGAAAAATGTAGTATCTGTGAAGTGCAATAAAGCACAGTGAAATAAAACAAAGTCTGCCTGTACTAGTCTAGATGTTTCTGTGAAGATATTTTGCAGATATAATTAACATAAAGGAGATTAACTTCAATGTAGGTGAGCCTCATTTAAACAATTGAAGACCTTAAGAGAAAAGACTGTAATCACCTGAAGAGGAATAAATTCTGTATCAAGGCTGCAATCACAGATTATACCTGAATTTCTAGCCTATGGACTCAAGACTGAAACATCAGTTCTTGCCCGAATTTCCAATGATGGTCTGTCTTGCAGATTTTGGACTTTCCAGTCCTCACAATACAAAAGCCAATTTCTATAAATTCCATTGGTTCTGTTTTTAGGGGAAAACATAACTAATACTTACTTTTGTACTAAGAGTGGTTGTAGAAGAACACAAGCTTTTTAAAAAAACAGCTTCAACCTTTTATTCTAGTTTCAGGGGATACATGTGCAGGTTTGTTACATGTGTATATTGTGTGATGTTGAGGTTTGGGACATGAATGATCCCTTCACCCAGATAGCAAGCATAGTATCCAACAGTTCGCTTTTCAACTCTTGTTCCCCTCCCTCCATCCCTCCTCTATTAGTCCCCAGTGTCTATTGATGCCATGTTTATGTCATCAGTATCCAATATTTAGCTCCCACTTATAAGTGAGAACATGCAATATTTTTTTTTCTGTTTCTGTGTTAATTTGCTTAAGATAATGGCCTTTAGCTGCATCCATGTTGATGCAAAGGACATGATTTGGGGTTTCTTTTGTGGCTGCATAATATTCCATGGTGTATATGTACAATATTTTGTTTATTCAGTCCACCATTGATCGGCACCTAGGTTGATTCCATGTATTTTCTAGTGTGAAGATTTGGTAGAATGATTTATTTTCTTTTGGATATATATCCAGTACTTGGATTGCTGAGTCAAATGGTAATTCTATTTTAAGTTCTTTGAAAAATCTTCAGACTGCCTTCTACAGTGGCTGGACTAATTTACATTCCTACCAACATCTTATAGGCATTCCCTTATCTCTGTAGCCTTGGTAGGATCTCTTGTTTTTTGACTTTTTAATGATAGCTATTCTGAATAGTGTTAGGTGGTATCTCATTTTAATTTTGATTTGCATTTCTCTGATGATTAGCAATTTTGGACTTTTTTTCATATTTGTTGGCTGCTTGTATTTTTCTTTTGAGAACTGTCTGTTCATATCTTTTGCCAACTTTTTAATGCAGTTATTTGATTTTTGGACTGTTGAATTATTTAAGTTCCTTATAGATTTAGCACAACAGAATCTTAATGAGTTTTATGACGTTGTTTTGTGGTTTCTGGAATTGGTTCTCTATACTTATTTGATTTAAAACACTAATGACTATATTTCCAAATTTAGAGATTGCTAATATTCCATGATATGATGTGGCAATAGAGATATACAAAGTATCACTAACGGATACTCTTAATGAAATACTTAAAAGAGGCAAAGTTCTGGTTGGCCATGTATTTAATTACCATAGAACTTTTCTGGCATAATTAATATAATGAAATTGTCTGCTCTTCATTTTGCTTTATAGAAAGGTTAAAAAATGGTAAGCTTATGTATTAAAATTCCCATCTTGCGTGCTACATAAGTGGCCTAGACATTTCTATCTCTGCTCTGAAAGAAACCCTTTTTTCCACAGCCATAAAGCTAAAATTGTTTGAAATAAACACAGAGTTTCATTCAGTGAGTGACTGAATTATACAAATTAAAATGAGGGCATTGATTGGGAAGCAGTGGAATCCTGAAAAATGGGAGGCAGACATATGGTAAGATGCTTGTGAACCTAGCAATATTGAACTACTAAATTCTAATGAGTCTTTTTTCGAGAGGAAACAGCCATTCTAAACCCTTGGAGGTGATTAACCCTATTTACCCTGAGGAAACTATAATGGTCTCCCAGAGGTAGTTACCGAGCAAGACACTAATTGTCCTCATGGCCACCCCTAACCCTTTGTACTTCTATACTTACAACTAGACTGAAGTTTCAGCAAACCACTGAAGATGATGTACAAAGTATGACCCATGAAGATGTGTACTAAGTTTCAAAATAACTAAAATATTTTTCCAATTTATTCAGACTGAAATCCTCTGAATTTATATGAGAATGGGTATTAAGGGTGTGGGATAAGAACTGTGCATTCACCCTGTGAGAATACACCTTTTACCATGACTGTGAGAAATAAATTTGTGGTGGAAGGCCCAACATCCTTTAAGACCTCTGTGGTCGCTCTTCTACATAAGGCACACATTACAGTGGGAACTGCTGCCACTTAATTGGGTAACCTAAATTCCATGAGAATAATTGTATTCTGGGATGGCAAGGGCTAAGTGGCAGTGCTCAAATCCTAAAGGCAAGGTGGGCATGGATTTTGAAGGCAACATATTTTTCACTTGGTGTACTACTTTATTCCTTTATCATATGACTCAAAAAGCTTCTAGTTTTCAATGAGACCCAGAACAAGTGAAGTCTCCGCAAGAAGTACAGGCCATTGTTCAAGCTGTTCGGCCACTAGGGCCACTTGAGACAGTATACTCAATGGTGTTTGAAGTCTCGGTTGCAGATAAAGATGCCTTTTGGACTTTTGGTAGGCACCTAAACATAAAGCACAGATCTTTAAAATTTTGAAAAATATCTATGGCATCTTCTGTGAAAATTACTCTTCTTTTGATAAACTGCTCTTTGACTTGCTACTGGGCCTGAATAGGGACTGAATGCTTAACCATAGGCTAACAAGAGATCATGGAACCTGAGCTGCCTGTCGTGAATTTGGTGTTGTCTGACCCATTAAACCATAAATTTCTAAAAGCACAACAATATTCCATCATAAAATGAGAGTGACATATAAAAATTGGTCTGAAGCAGGATGTGAGGGCACAAGTAATTTACATGAAGAACTGACCCAAATTCCCATTGTCCTCATTCTTGTTACATTATTTTCTGTCTCCCAGCTAGCTCCTGTGACTGTATAAGTTATCCTCAATTAGTTTTCAGAGGAAGAGAAAACTCAGGCCTGGTTTACTGATGCTTTTTGCGTGGTATTCAGATCCAACTGAAAATGGACAGTTGTAGCATTACCTCTCCTTTCTAGATCATCCCTGAAAGACTACGTTACATCATCTTAAAGCATCTGGTTTGATAAAAGAGTGGAATGGCCTTTTGAAAATTTAGTTGCATTGCCAGCTATGTACTAGTACCTTGTAAGGCTGGGGGAAGATTGTACAGGAGGCTGTATATGTTATAAATAAGCCTCAAATATATGATACTGTTTCTCCCGTAGGCAGAATTAATTGGTCCAGGAATCAAGGGGTGAAAATGAAAGTTGTGCTACTCACTATTACCCTTAATAATCCATTAGGATTTTTTCTTTCCTCTGTCTCTGAAACCTCATACTCTGCTAACCTAGAAATCTTTGGTCCAAAAGGACAAATGCTTCCAGAAGGAGATACAACAATGAACGGGAAGTTGAGACTTCTCTGCATTCACTTTGGGCTCTTCAATGTTCTGAATCAAAAGACAATGAAGGCAGTTGCAATACTGGCTGGCTTGATTGAGCCTGATTACTAAGGGGAAATTAGACTGTTACTTGACAGTTAAGGCAAGAAAGAGTATGCTTTGAATATAGGGGATCCTTTAGGGCATTTCTTAGTATTACATCAATCTCTGATCTAATCTTCATATATCTCTGTTCTAATCTCTATTATTTCCTTCTGGTGGCTTTAGATCTATTTTTTTTTTCTAGTTTCTTAAAGTATAAAGTTGGGTTGTTAATTAGAGATCTTTCTTCTTTTTAAATGTACACTTTTATAGCTATAGCCTTCACTTTTAGCACTACATTTGCTGCATTCTAAAAATGCACATATGCTGTGTGTGATTTTTTTTTTTTTTCGTTTGTCCCAAAGTATTTTCTAGTTTGCCTTGTGATGACTTCTTGATCGATTGGTTAAGAGTGTGTTGTTTAATTGCCACATATTTGCTGATTTTCCAATTTTCTTTTTGCTATTGATGTCCAGTCTTCCTCCATTGTGATCAGAAAAGATACTTTGTATAATTTCAATCTTCTCTTCTTTTTGAGACTTGTTTTGTGGCCTACTGTGTGGTTTGTCATGGAAAATGTTCCATGTACAGTTGAGAATAATGTATATTTTGCTGTTGTTGGGTGGAGTTTTCTATGTATGTTTTTCAGGTCCAACTGGTCTGTGGTGATGTTCATGTGCTCTCTTTCTTTGTCAGTCTTCTGTCTGGTAGTTCTGTGCATTATGGAAAATGGTGAATCAATGTTTCCTAGTATTATTGGAATACTGTTATTTCTATCTTCAATTCTGTGAAAGTATCATTTGTGTATTTAGGAGCTCTACCATCTGATGAATATATATATATATGATTGTTATATCTTCTTGATGAAGATTTTATCCTTATATAATGTCCTTTGTCTCCTGTGTAAGTTTTTGACTTGAAGACTTGAAGAGTACTTTGTCTGGTATTAGCCTAGCCACCATTGTTTTAAGTTGCATGGAATATTTTTTTCATCATTTTACTTTTAATGATGTATATGTGTTCTTAAATCTAAAGTAAATTTATGGTAGACATCATATAGTTGAATAATGTTTTATTATCCATTCAGCTAATCTGTATCTCCAATTAGAGACTTTAATCCATTTACATTTAAAGTATTTACTGATAGGGAAGGACTTACTATTGCCATTTTGTTGATTGTTTTCTGCATGTCTTGTGTCTTTTTGTTCCTCAATTTTTCTCTTAATGTTTTTTTGTGTTTCGTTGCCTTTTTTTTTAGAGTAGCATGCTTTGATTCCCTTCAAACATTTTCTTTTATGTGTGCCCTATAGATATTTCCTTTATGGTTGCTATTGCAATATATCACATAGCTGAAGGTTATAGCATTCTGTTTTTTTTTTGTTTTTTTTTTTTTTTTTGAGACGGAGTCTCGCTTTGTCACCCAGGCTGGAGTGCAGTGGTACCATCTGGGCTCACTGCAAACTCCGCCTCCCGGGTTCACGCCATTCTCCTGCCTCAGCCTCCAAGTAGCTGGGACTACAGGCGCGCACCACCATGCCCGGTTAATTTTTTGTATTTTTAGTAGAGATAGGGTTTCACCGTGTTAGCCACGATGGTCTCGATCTCCTGACCTTGTCATCCGCCCGCCTCGGCCTCCCAAAGTGCTGGGGTTATAGGCGTGAGCCACTGCGCCCAGCCAGCATTCTGTTTTAAGCTGATAACTTAATTTTAATAGCATGTAAAAATTCTACACCTATACATGATCCCCACTTTATAGTATTGCTGTTATAAATTATTTATATGTATATTGGTTTTGTTTCTCTAGGAACCCTGACTAATATAACCACTCTTAGTCTCACACAAATATCAAATATCTCTTCTATGCAAGGCATAGTTGGTAATCTGGCTATCTTTCTGTTTTATAGATGAAAGCACTAAGACACAGGCAGGTTACGTACTTGGCAGATGCAGAGATGTCTGCTTCACTCTTTCTTTTTTAAAAAACTACTTGCTTAGTTGCAGGAAGCATAGTAGCTGACAGCTTCCAGATATTGTTTTTTTTTTTTTTTTTTTTTTTTCTGGTTCTTCCACAGCTGTCAATCTAAGATTACACTCTTCTCTGGGCTAATATGGCAAGTGACTTAACAATGAAGTAGTAGGCAAGGTTCTAATCTGTTTGGAGAAGCTCCAAGACAAGATGATGGTCCATTATATCTTTCCAACAGAATTTATCTATAATGCAGTCTTTGATACAGATCTCTCTGTTGGGCAGCCAGAGACTTTGATCTACATCCTGATCTGATGGCTCCCATTGCTCAGTTCTGTTTCTTCTCTCTCTTTTTTTTTTTTTTCTTTTGACAGGTATTACTCTCTAATCAACCATTTGCACCCCTAACTCTGGCTCAGCATTTTACTTCTGGAGAACCCAGCTAGCACAGGTACCCACCCAGTTGTATACAACTATTGGCAGTTGTTTGAAGAGTATAGATTAACAATAATATCACCATGCTTATGTATCACTATATTTTAAAATAATATTGTATATTGTCTTTAGTGAAGAGGGAAAACATTCATTTTCATTAATTTGACAAATATATATTGAACACTTATGCATGCTTGAGTAGAGCTTGTCATTTTATGTTCTTGGTACAGCTGAGTTCACAGTGGCCCGGAAAAGTGACTCATATACATCAGAGCTGGAAAGACACTTCAGGTATTCTGATTCTTAGCCACAGTATACTTTTTACTGTAGTATATTGCCTCAGTGTTTATGTTTGATATACCACTGCTGCTTGCATTACTTGTTTTTGACCTTCAAGGATTCCCCAGACAAAGAGCTACACTGCCTTTATTACTACAGTTATGGATTATTACCCAACCCCACAAACTTCTTTAAAAATGTTAATATTTAAAACCAAGGAAGAAAATCCTGTGACTTTTTCCATGGGAAATGACATAAATCTACTGAAGCTTTCTAGTTATACCAATTGCTTTCCGGAGCAATTCTGAGTTTTCATAATTATTATGAATAGCAGTGTCTGTTACTGCAGTGACTGCTATTCAACTGTTTTTAATAGAGTTTTAAGACCTTTCTAGAAGCAACCTTTTGTCCCCTAAGATTTGAGAGTTCTTTAGACTGTTCACTAATTCAATTAATTCTTTTTGACACTGATTCTACATTATTAAGGTAAGGAGTAACAAAAGGTTTGGGATGCCCCTGTTTTTTGGCCATGTTATTCTGTCTGAGGCTTCAGTGTCCTTACTCTCTTCTCTCCTAGTATATGTAATGTAGAGTGATTTTTCTATACCTATAAAGGTAAATTGTTCTAAAGAAAAACGTAAAAGACTAATTTGCTTTTTCTGGCAGGATTTTAAGTTTTATTGCCAATATTTAGGATAATTTAGACTACAGTAAATGATGACACAGGGAAATCAATCCATTTTACTAAATAAATGCAGATTAGGGATAAAGTATATAACTGTTGTTTGATAAGTAGTTAGGCAATTAGACAGTTAGAGCTGAATGGCATTTTATCACTGAAAGAAAAAACTAGGGTACAGTATACAAGGATACTAAGTAAAACCAAAACAAATTTATATTTTTTTCTTTGGGTGGCTTCATATGAGATGGTAACTTTATATTCAATCAATACAAATAGACACCATTTATAAAATGCAAACTGATACACATTTATCATTTAATATTTCCAAAAATCGATATTGATTCTTCCTATCCACAAGCATGGTATGTTCTTCCATTTGTTTGTGTCCTCTTTTATTTCACTGAGCAGTGGTTTGTAGTTCTCCTTGAAGAGGTCCTTTACATCCCCTGTAAGTTGGATTCCTAGGTATTTTATTCTCTTTGAAGCAATTGTGAATGGAAGTTCATTCCTGATTTGGCTCTCTGTTTGTCTGTTGGTAATTTATAGATTCAATGCCATCCCCATCAAGCTACCAATGAGTTTCTTTACAGAATTGGAAAAAACTGCTTTAAAGTTCATATGGAACCAAAAAAGAGCCCGCATTTCCAAGACAATCCTAAGTCAAAATAACAAAGCTGGAGGCATCACGCTACCTGACTTCAAACTATACTACAAGGCTACAGTAACCAAAACAGCATGGTACTGGTACCAAAACAGAGATATAGACCAATGGAACAGAACAGAGTCCTCAGAAATAATACCACACATGTACAGCCATCTGATCTTTGACAAACCTGAGAGAAACAAGAAATGGGGAAAGGATTCCCTATTTAATAAATGGTGCTGGGAAAATTGGCTAGCCATAAGTAGAAAGCTGAAACTGGATCCTTTCCTTACTCCGTACACGAAAATTAATTCAAGATGGATTAGAGACTTAAATGTTAGACCTAATACCATAAAAATCCTAGAGGAAAACCTAGGTAGTACCATTCAGGACATAGGCATGGGCAAAGACTTCATGTCTAAAACACCAAAAGCAACGGCAGCAAAAGCCAAAATTGACAAATGGGATCTCATTAAACTAAAGAGCTTCTGCACAGCAAAAGAAACTACCATCAGAGTGAACAGGCAACCTACAGAATGGGAGAAAATTTTTGCAATCTACTCATCTGACAAAGGGCTAATATCCAGAACCTACAAAGAACCCAAACAAATTTACAAGAAAAAAACAAACAACCCCATCAAAAAGTGGGCAAAGGATATGAACAGACACTTCTCAAAAGAAGACATTCATACAGCCAACAGACACATGAAAAAATGCTCATCATCACTGGCCATCAGAGAAATGCAAATCAAAACCACAATGAGATACCATCTCACACCAGTTAGAATGGCGATCATTAAAAATTCAGGAAACAACAGGTGCTGGAGAGGATGTGGAGAAATAGGAACACTTTTACACTGTTGGTGGGATTGTAAACTAGTTCAACCATTATGGAAAACAGTATGGCGATTCCTCAAGGATCTAGAACTAGATGTACCATATGACCCAGCCATCCCATTACTGGGGATATACCCAAAGGATTATAAATTATGCTGCTATAAAGACACATGCACACGTATGTTTATTGCAGCACTATTCACAATAGCAAAGACTTGGAATCAACCCAAATGTCCATCAGTGACAGATTGGATTAAGAAAATGTGGCACATATACACCATGGAATACTATGCAGCCATCAAAAAGGATGAGTTTGTGTCCTTTGTAGGGACATGGATGCAGCTGGAAACCATCATTCTTAGCAAACTATCACAGGAACAGAAAACCAAACACCGCATGTTCTCACTCATAGGTGGGAACTGAACAATGAGATCACTTGGACTCAGGAAGGGGAACATCACACACCGGGGCCTATCATGGGGAGGGGGGAGTGGGGAGGGATTGCATTGGGAGTTATACCTGATGTAAATGATGAGTTGATGGGTGCAGCACACCAACATGGCACAAGTATACATATGTAACAAACCTGCACGTTATGCACATGTACCCTACAACTTAAAGTATAATAATAATAAATAAATTTAAAAAAAAATTTCAAAAAATCAGATTTTAGTTTGCTATCATTGATATAATTTTGGTGTAGAAAAACTTATTTTAATTATGAATTGTCTCTGCAACCCTAAGAGAAATATACATTATTAATTAACATACATTTAAATTTGAGTAAAAATTGTAAATGTTCATTTAAAAAATTTATAGATTATCTGCTATGTACCAAACACTCTTATAAGATAAATGCATTTGTGTGAGCAACTTTCATCAACCTTTCTTTAAATTACAAAGATAATGATTATTTTACTGACTTGCAAAATAAAATGTTTTAATTGTTATTGATAGCATGAAACAATATGTATTTATAGCACAAATATTCTATACTATATTAGTTATAGACAAATATTAAATATGATTTTGAAATGCGTGAGGTTTAGAATATATTTGGAAAACAAAAAAATTCCATATCCCTAACCACGGCATGTTAGAAGGCTGGACATAACTAGGTTTTTGATTGTCTAGCAACGTTTACATTAAGCCTTGATAGTTTAGTGATTTGGGGAGACAAAATGGAAGAGCATAGCTTTAATTATGACAGTGTTCAATAGATATTTCTTAGATGAGTAAATAAATGTGAGAGTACTTAGATTATTAATATTTACATTTGTATATGACTTTAATATACCTTTCTTCATCTGTTTTCTGCTGCCATAACAGAATACCAGGCTGGGTAATTAATAATAATCAGAAACTTACTTGGCTAGTAGTTCTGGAGACCTGGAAGTCCAAGAGCATGGCACTAGCATTGGCGAGGGACTTCATGTTGCATTATCCCATGGCAAAGGTGGAAAGGCAAGCATCTGGATAAGACAGAAAGAATTACTAACTTTATCCTTACATCAAGAGACCATTACACTGATAACTGCATTAAACCATTCATGAGGGCAGACTCCCTATGACTTAATCACCCCTTAAAAATCCCACCTCTTAAAAGCAACACAATGCCAAGTAAATTTCAACGTAAGTTTGAGAGTCACTGTTCAAATGATGTCATTCTGATCCTAGCTACTCAAAACTCATACACAAAACACATTCATTTCATCCCAATAGCTCCCAAATCTTAATTCAGTCCATTATGAACTCAAAGGTCCAAAGTATATAAAGTCTCATTTAAATCAGTTATCGGGCCAGGCATGGTGGCTCATGCCTGCAATTTCAGCAATTTTGGAGGCCATGGTGGAAGGATTACTTAATCTCAGAAGTTTGAGACCAGTCTAGCAACGCAGGGAGACCTCATTTGTACAAAAATATTTTTTTAAAAAAATAGCCAGACATGGTACACATCTGTGGTCCCAGCTACTTGGGAGGCTGAGGTAGGAGAATCACTTGAGCCCAGGAGTTCAAGACTTCAGGGAGCTGTGATAGCACCACTTCACTCCAGCCTGGGCCATAGAGTAAAATCTGGTCTCAAAAAATTAAATAAATAAACCAGAATGAGTGAGACTAAGTCATGATTTATTCTGAGAAAAATTCCTTCCAGCTGTAAGCCTGTGAAATCAAACTAAGTTATCTACTTTCAAAATATAATGGTGGGGCATGCATAGAGTAGACATTCATATTCCAAAACAGAGAAATAGGCAAGAAAAGACAGATAACTTGTCCCAAATAAGTCCCAAACCCAAAAGGACAAACAACATTAAGTTTTAAAGTTAGAGAAAAAACCCATTTGAATTCACATCTCACATCCTGGAAACACTGTTGTAGTGGTTGACCTCCAAGGCCTCAGGAAACTCCTCCCCTGTGATGAAACTGGGCTCAGCCTGTACATCAGTTCTCACAGGTTGGAGTTGCAATCTGGTGGCTGTGCAGTTCTTAGGTCTCTGAGGTGGTCTCACACCCATCATTCCACTAAGCATTGCCCTAGTGTGGATTCTCTGGGCAGCTCCAACCTCGCTTTTTTGCTTAGCATTTCCCCAGTAGGGCCTCTATGTGGTGGCTCCACTCTTTGGTAATTTTCTTCCTGGGTCCTCAGGCCATCTGTGGGCCTTCAAATCTAGGTGGAAGAAGCCCCCTTAACTCTTGCATTCTCCATTTCTGCAAAATTAGCTTCATATGGACACTGCCAAAGCTTACTGCTTGTACATTCTGAAGCAGAGGATTGAGCTGAACCTGAGCCGACTGTTATAATCACTGAAGCAGCCAAGGAGTTATTTGCTGGAATGCAAGGACTGGAGACCCAAGTTAGCTCTGGGCAGTGAGACCATGGAAGACCTGTCCTTGGAATCCAACCTGCCCTCTTAGAGCTCTGAGCGTGTGATGAGAGGGGCAGCCTGGCAGATCTCTGAAATTCCTTTGGATTCTTTCTCCCATTGTTCTAATAAAGAGACTTTGGATTTGTACTATTCAAAATAATCTCGTTACCAAATGGTTAATTAGCCAGATATTTAGTTTGCGCTCCTAAACAGGCCTCTTGACGTTTCACATGGCCAGTCAGAAAATTTTCAAAATCTTTTCATTTTGCTTTTCTTTTAATTATAAATTTAATATTTAAGTCATTTTTTTCTCTTGCATCCCACTCTATGTAGTTAAAATTAGTCACGGAGCAGCCTGAATGTTTTGCTCCTTAGATTTTTTTTTCTGCCAGATATCCTATTTTATCACTCTTAAGTTTTGCATTCCATAAACTCTTGAGACGTTTACACAATTCTTCCAAGTTCTTTGCAAATGTATAACAAATACAGACTTTACTCCAGTTTCCAATATGATGTTCTTTATTTTCATCTGAAACCTCATCAGAAAGGCCTTTACTGTCCATATTTCTACTAATATTCTGGTTACAACTGCATAAATAATCACTGAGAAGATTCAGACTTTCCCTACAGCTCTCCTCTTCTGAGTCCTCACCAAAATTGTCCCTTTTGCCCCATTCACTGCAATACAGGGTTTTACTAGCCTGTACTTCCAAATTTTTCCAGCTTCTGCCCATCACCTGGTTCCAAAACTGCTTCCATGTTTGCAGGTATTTCTTATAGCAACAGCCCCACTCTTTGGTACCAATTTTCTTCCTTCTTCCGTTTTCTAATGCTATAACTGAATACCACAGAATAGGTAATTTACTTATTTTTTTAAATATACTTTAAGTTCTGGGATACATGTGAAGAATGTGCAGGTTTGTTACATAGGTATACATGTGCCATGGTGATTTGCTGCACCCATCAACCCATCATGTACATTAGGTATTTCTCCTAATGCTATCCCTTCCCTAGCCCAGCAACCCATGACAGGCCCCAGTGTATGATGTTCCCCTCCCTGTGTCCATGTGTCTCATGATTCAACTCCCACTTATGAGTGAGAACATGTGGTATTTGTTTTACTGTTCTTGTGTTAGTTTGCTGAGAATGATGGTTTCCGGGTTCATCTATGTCCCTGCAAAGGACATCAACTCATTCTTTTTTTATGGCTGCATAGTATTCCATGGTGTATATGTGCCACATTTTCTTTATTCAGTCTATCATTGATGGGCATTTGGGTTGGTTCCCAGTCTTTGCTGTTGTGAACAGTGCAGCAATAAACATGTGTGTGCATGTGTCTTTATAGTAGAATGATTTATAATCCTTTGGGTATATATCCAGTAATGGGATTGCTGGATCAAATGGCATTTCTGGTTCTAGATCCTTGAGGAATTTCCACACTGTCTTCCACAATGGTTGAACTAATTTGCACTCCCACCAACAGTGTAAAAACGTTCCTATTTCTCCCTATCTTCTCCAGTATCTGTTGTTCTTTGTAGATTCCGGATATTAGCCCTTTGTCAAATGGAGAGATTGCAAAAATTTTTCTCCCATTCTGTAGGTTACCTTTTCATTCTGATGAGAGTTTCTTTTGCTGTGCAGAAGCTCTTTAGTTTAATTTGATCCCATTTGTCAATTTTGACTTTTGTTACCATTGCTTTTGGTGTAGTCATGAAGTGTTTGCCCATGCCTATGTCCTGAATGGTATTGCATAGATTTTCTTCTAGGATTTTTATTGCTTTAGGTCTTATATTTAAGTCTTTCAGCTATCTTGAATTTTTGTATAAGGTGCAAGGAAGGGGTTCTGTTTTTGTTTTCTGCATATGGCTAGCCAGTTTTCCCAACACCATTTATTAAGTAGGGAATCCTTCCCCATTGTTTGTGTGTGTCAGGTTGGTCAAAGAACAGATGGTTGTAGATGTGTGTTGTTATTTCTGAGGCCTCTGTTCTGTTCCTTTGGTCTATATATCTGTTTTGGTACCAGTACCATGCTGTTTTGGTTCTCATAGCCATGTAACATAGTTTGAAGTCAGCTGGCATGATTCCTCCAGCTTTGTTCTTTTTGCTAAGGGATAGAGGAATATTTACCAAGCAAATGGAAAGCAAAAAAAATAAAAAATAAAAAAGCAGGGGTTGCAGTCCTAGTCTCTGATAAAACAGACTTTAAACCAACAAAGATTAAAAAAGACAAAGAAGGGCATTACATAATGGTAAAGGGATCAATGCAACTAGAAGAGCTAACCATTCTAAACATGTATGCAACCAATACAGGAGCACCCAGATTCATAAAGCAAGTTCTTAGAGAGCTACAAAGAGACTTAGACTCCCACACAATAATAGTCAGAGACTTTAACACCCCACTGTAAGTATTAGACAGATCAATGAAACAGAAAATTAGCAAGGATATTCAAGACTTGAACTCAGCTCTGAACCAAGTGGACCTAATAGACATCTACAGAACTCCGCACCCCAAATCAACAGAATATACATTGTTCTTGGCACCTCATTGCACTTATTCTAAAATTGACCACATAATTGGAAGTAAAACACTCCTCAGCAAATGTGAAAAAATGGAAATCGTAACAGTCTCTCAGACCACAGTGCAATCAAAGTAGAACTCAAGATTAAGAAATTCACTCAAAACCGCACAATTACATGGAAACTGAACAACGTGCTCCTGAATGACTACTGGGTAAATAACAAAATTAAGGCAGAAATAAATAAGTTATTTGAAACCAATGAGAACAAAGACACAAGACAGCAGAATCTCTGGGACACAGCTAAAGCAGTGTGTAGAGGAAAATGTATAGCACTAAATGCCAACAGGAGAAAGCAGGAAAGATTTAAAATCAACACTCTAACATCACAAAGAAAAGAATTAGAGAAGGAAGAACAAACAAATTCAAAATCTAGCAGAAGACAAGAAATAACTAAGATCAGAGCAGAACTAAAGGAGATAGACACACACACACACACACAAACACACACACACACACACACACAAAAATCCTTCAAAAAATCAGTGAATCCAGGAGCTGGTTTTTTGAAAAGATCAACAAAATAAATAGTCCACTAGCAAAACTAATAAAGAAGCAAAGAGAGAAGAATCAAATAGACACAATAAAAAATGATAAAGGGGATATCACCACTGATCCCACAGAAATACAAACTATCATCAGAGACTACTATAAGCATCTCTACACAAATAAACTAGAAACTCTAGAAGAAATGGATAAATTCGTGGACACATACACCCTCCCAAGCTTAAACCAGGAAGAAATTGAATCCCTGAATGGACCAATAACAAGTTCTGAAATTAAGACAGTAATTAATAGCCTACCCACCAAAAAAAGCCCAGAACCAGACGGATTCACACTCGAATTCTACCAGAAGTACAAATAGGAGCTAGTACCATTCCTTCTGAAACTATTCCATTCAATAGAAAAAGAGGGACTCCTCCTTAACTCATTTTATGAGGCCAGCATCATCCTGATACCAAAACTTGGCAGAGACACAACAAAAAAAGAAAATTTCAGGTCAATATCCCTGATGAATATCGATGCGAAAATCCTCAATAAAATACTGGGAAAATGAATCTGGCAGCACATCAAAAGCCTTATCCACCACGATCAAGTCGGCTTCATCCATGGGATGCAAGGCTGGTTCAACGTTTGATTATGCAAATCGATAAATGTAATCCATCACATAAACAGAAACAATGACAAAAACCACGTGAATATCTCAATAGATGCAGAAAAGACCTTTGATAAAATTCAATACCCCTTCATGCTAAAAACTCAGAATAGGTAATTTATAAAGAACAGAAGATTATTTGACTTATGGTTCTTGAGGCCGAGAGGTCAAAGGCACGGCGCCAGCATCAATGAGGGCCCTCATGCTGTGTTATCCCATGGTGGGAGGCAGAAGTGTAAGCAAACTCATGAGACTGAGAGAAAATCAGGGCCAAACTTCATCCTTTCATTAAGAGCTCACTGCTGTAATAAGAGCATTAATCCACTAATGAGGGGAGCACCTTTATTACCTAATCACCTATTGAGGGTCCAATCTCTTATTATCATCATGATGGCAATTAAATTTCAACATGAGTCTTGGAGGGGGCACTCAAACCACTGTAATGTCCTGTTAGACACAATTTTCATACCATTGTAGCAAGAAAGTATTATGTAGTAGTAAGTTATTTATTCACAAACAAACCTCCTTAGTGTAAGTAACATTCTGAAATTTTCAAGAGATGTAATGTTTTTAATGTAACAGTGCTGCATGGCTTCAGATGAGTACTTCCTGAATTTAGAAATTCATAGACATGTTTAAAGGGTGGAAGCAGTATAGGTCTATTTGCATGAAAGACTGGTACCTTGTTTAAACACTCACTCAAAGGTTATAGAGAATATGGATAGATAAACTTGATCCAAAAAATATAGTTTTGTCAGAACATAAGAAATGTGCTTCTCAATGTGTCATTTGCTTTCATTTCTATGCTTACATAGGCAATGTGAAAGAGTCATAGGAAGAAAAGGATGCAAGGAGAGATGTATTTTAAATGTCTAAGGTAACATTTTATAAGGAAACCCAAGCAAGAGTAAAACCACTAAGGAGAATTCTAGGACTACAATAAAGTCAATTCATACACAGGTTATTTTTGCTACCCTCTGTATTCTCTCACCTGATGCAATGCCTCACACTTGGGAGGTACCACTCAATAAGTATTTGTGAAATGAATGCCCTGAGACCTCCATGGTCAACATTGGGAGTGACAAAGAAAGATGGCCTGTGAAACATCAGCTGTGATATTTAAATAAGAAATATTTAACAGAAAATGTCATTATTAAGCAGTAAACTTTTCCTCATATAGAACAGTTTGGCTTTTTTATTATAAAAATAGTAAATATAGCAAATATTTTCAGCTTTAACAGCTATTGAGTGTCTGTTAAATCTACATAACTCTGCCTCTGTAACATAAAAGCAGCTGTAGACAATACAAAAACAAATGAGCACGAATAAATAAAATTTCATGTATACGATCTGAAACTAGAATTTTATATGATTTTCATATGTCATGAAACATTATTTTTATTTTTTTCAACCATTTAAAAAGGTGACTATCATTCTTAGCTCATGGGCTACCAAAATGAGTCTGGATTTGCCCTGAGGGCCATATTTTGCTGATTCCTGATATAGGCTATAGTTGACACTATCAGAAAGCTACACAATAGTTTATACATGAAAATGTAAAACTTAAGATTCATGATCATTGTGCTTTTGTCCATCCCTATGACTTAAAATGCTCTTTTTCTTTATATTTTCTAGAGATGACTTTACTTGCTGTTTCTGGGAATAAATGAAGGAAGGAAAGCACTTGATACCTTGATAGTTTTCAGAACTGATCTCTATCATCTGAGATTAAGAATATTTTTATATCTAGGAAGAAAGTTATTCAAATACATTTCAGTGAAGGCTTTACACTGAGCATATAATGACTCATTATTTAAATTTCAAAAATTGGGAGAATGCTTTTACTAAGTATTATATGAGGAAGGGAAAATGAATTATTTAGAACACAATAGTAATTATTGTACATGTAAAAATTATAGAAACAAATTTATTAAAGCATGTATATAGCACAGGTTAGCATACCTGAATATGCTAAACAAGTTAACAGGACATGTAATTTCTTTTTCTTTTTTTTTTTTTGCTGTTGTTTTACTATTAGTTTGTCATAAATCAGTATATTTCATGACACTGATAAATAACTCTGCTTGAAGAAATAAACCTTAATGTTGTATTAAATGCAATGTATTTTATTCTCTAAAATAAATGAATTTTTCTCTGTATGATTTATTTAAAACGTTAGAGATACTTCTCTAGTTATAATTGAGTTCAGAGGCCATTGGAGGAATAATACAGATTTCAATAGAAGGTTTTATGGTAGGATTGAGTAAATATATCTATACAATTTGAAACTATATTAATATTAATAATAGCAAGTAGAATGCACTTACCTTATTCAAATCAAATGGGATATAAAATCTAAACATTTTATACTAAATTACTTTTTAAATATAGATTCTTTGAACTCTATATCTCCTATTACATTAGTTTAAATAATGCTTTTAACTTGAGGTCCACAGGTCTATGGATATAATTCAGTCTGTTCATGTACTTGGATTGGGAAATGTTTACATCTTTATTTTCACTAGCCTCTAACTGAAACTTAGTACAGTGTTTCCTTCAATTATAAATGTAAGCAACAAGACACAGTAGTATTATCATCTGTGTAATCAACAGAAATGGCATGTATTCATAAATTGTAGTCTAGATGTTGCAGCTATATCAAAATATCAATTATATTTATATTTTAAAATGATGGGTTTTTTTTCTTTCTTTCTACTACATTTATTTTATTTTATTTTATTTTTTATTATACTTTAAGTTCTAGGGTACATGTACATAACATGCAGGTTTGTTACATAGGTATACATGTGTCATGTTGGTTTGCTGCACCCATCAACTCGTCATTTGCATTAGGTATTTCTCCTGTTGCTATCCCTCCCCCCTCCCCCTACCCCACGACAGGCCCTGCTGTATGGTGTTCCCCACCCTGTGTCCAAGTGATCTCATTGTTCAATTCCCACCTATGAGTGAGAACATGCAGTGTTTGGTTTTCTGTCCTTGGAATAGTTGGCTGAGAATGATGGTTTCCAGCTTCATCCATGTCCCTACAAAGGACATGAACTCATCTTTTTTATGACTGCATAGTATTCCATGGTGTATATGTACCACATTTTCTTAATCCAGTCTATCATTGATGGACTTTTGGGTTGGTTCCAAGTCTTTACTATTGTGAATAGTGCCACGATAGACATACGTGTGCATGTGTCTTTATAGCAGCATGATTTATAATCCTTTGGGTATATACCCAGTAATGGGATGGCTGGGTCGAATGTTATTTCTAGTTCTAGATCCTCAAGGAATCGCCACGCTGTCTTACACAATGGTTGAACTAGTTTACAGTCCCACCAACAGTGTAAAAGTGTTCCTATTTCTCCACATCCTCTCCAGCACCTGTTGTTTCCTGAATTTTTAATGATCGCCATTCTAACTGGTGTGAGATAGTATCTCATTGTGGTTTTGATTTGCATTTATCTTATGGCCAGTGATGATGAGCATTTGACAGTTGTAATATGTTGATAAATATTACTATGCAAGTAATACATTACTTCATTGTGTGTTTTGAAATGTTTTAATAACTATATCAATATAATGCTTCATTTTGTCTTCATATTATATTTAAATTTCCCCATAATTATTATATTCCTTTAAAACTATTATTTTGAAACGAGTTTCATAGCCTTCACTAGCCTGCAAAAGGAGACCATGGCACAAAAAATAATGTTACAAGTTAGTACTGATCCAAATTCTAAGTTAGCCCCAAATTGTGTTGTGGAATCTTACAAACCAGTAAATAGCCCTCTGTTACAGCATATTCTCTACAATTAAAATGATATAGAGATTATTACAATGAAACCTTGCAGTGTTTCACTGATTTCAAACTATTCTGGGCTAACACCATTCTAAATCAATGCAGTTTACAACTATTAGAATTCAAAAGACCCACACAAATGAGTATTAGCATCTGGTGTTCCTGCCTACGTAACATATTTTAGAGAAACATTTAATGTTTTCAAATATGAAAGTCCTCATCAAGTTAAAGTCTCTCCAAGCAGTCAACAAATAAAATATGGAGATGTTTGACATTCCAAAGTCAGTACTTTTGCTAACATTCCACAATTGCATCTCAGTATTCTTACTTATAAACTGAAAGGAATACCTGGGGGCGGTGGCTCACACTTGTAATCCCAGCACTTTGGAAGCCTGAAGCGGGTGGATTGCTTAAGGTCAGGAGTTCAAGACTAGCCTGGCCAACATGGGGAAATCCTGTCTCTACTGAAAATACATAAATTAACTGGGCGTGGTGGCAGGCACTTGTAAATTCCAACTACTCGGGAGGCTGAGGCAAGAGAATCGCTTGAACCCAGGAGGCGGAGGTTGCAGTGAGCTGAGATTGCGCCACTGCGCTCCAGCCTGGGATACATATCGAGATTCTGTCTCAAAAAAGTAAAATAAATAAAATGATTGGGTTAAAGAGACTTTCAGCTTAAGTATGTGATCCTATAATTACAATATCCCTGTTAATGGTAGGCAGATTCCATGATAAATCAAGAATAATCATTAATCTATAATCACTTTGGCTCCTCAAATTTGATAAGAATATGGATACTAGACATTCAGTTTAATTCAAAACTGACCTGAGAGCCGAAATTACAAGCAATAGAGAGACCTGGTTCAATTTCCAAGCTTCCCGTGTTTGTAGAAGACCCTGCCAAGCTACAAAGGCAGAGATCCTTTGTGTGGAAACCTTTATAATTATTTGTATTGACCAGTGATAATGAAACCCTCTGGAGGGCTCCTTTTCAAGTTCTTACCAAATTAAAGATGTGCATTTTCTTGAGTCATGGAAGTAAGAAGAAATTGTCCTACGGTAAATGGGAGTACTTCTATAGGAGATAGTCATAGGAAGTCATTCATTTAGCTTGGAAGGCTAACTATAAGGAGAACAGAGAGAGAGGCTATTCCTTGATGGAAAAGTTAGAAGTGAGCCCATAATAATATATACTATTCTATTGAAAATTTTGTTAAGCAATTTATCAGACAAGTTTTCTTTTCTCCCGTGACATGAAAAAAATCATTTGAATTCTGAAATATTTATCACTTCCAGACCAGAACATTTTCTAGAAGGGTGAAAACCTCTTTCTCTATGGTATGGAAACCATTAGTGTTCAAGAAGTCAAGAAAGCGGTATCTTTGTCAGCCTGAGTCCCAGAGTTAGAGATTTTGGAGCGGAATATTCAGAAAACATTTGGAAATAAATATTTGCTTTCTATAAAGTACTACAATTTGAAAGATTGTTTGAAATTGCAGAAAAATCTAACATATTCCGACTGATACACTAGGGAAATATTAATCAAACTGCATAGACTCTCATCAGATGTTGACATTGTTGATTTTTCCATATCTACACACATTTCAATGTTAATTCAACAAGAAAATCTTAATACTTTTGAAGAGACTCTCGGTTCAAAGGAGGCTAGGTTTTAAAATTTATTATCATATTTCTTTATATCAACAATTTAACATTTACTCTTCTAGTAGACAGAGAAAGGGCAGAGACATAGTGATACATTACATTAAAAATGTATTTCAATTTCAGAAACATTGTAATAATAAAATAGCATATCTTATTATTTAACTAACTATTATAGTTAATAGAGGTGTTAAAGTATCTAACAGCTTAGAAAAAAATATTTGTTAGAGACTACTAGCTGTTCACCAAAATTCATATTCTCCTTTAGGTATTTTTATTGTCATTATTCTACCTCTGCTCCATCATTGTATATTAGGTGGACATTGGGTCAGATAGTCTGGCTGTTTAATTCATAAGCCAATAAAACATGAGAAACATCATCTTGATCCAATGGAAAGTACTGGGCATTTCCCAAATGGATTTGAGGTGGATGCAGTATTTGAATGTGACTTTCAACTGATTCCTTTGGAGAAGGAAGTAAGTGACATTTGGTCTCTGAGTGATTTATAGCAGCAAATTCTAAACATTTGCCATGTTAGAAGATGTTGATTTTACAGCCGAAGTTAGGACAGAGACAGAAGACTGGAGAAAAAGTAACATGTGTAATAAGTAATGGGTAGGAGGAGGATATTGACAGTAAGGGGGACATTTAAGACTTTTGGTCATAGGAATTGGCAAACATCTTATAAAATATATATTATTTTGAAATCTATTTCTTTAGCTCGAAATAATCTAGGTTTTTCTGTCAAACAAAATCATGAGAAGAGAAGGTCTAGACAAAAGGGAGGGATAAAAATTAACATCAAGATAGAGGATTTAATGATCTTGCTAGCTCCAGTGGGTTACTGGGTGGTATTTGGTGAAGTGGGATGAAAGAACTGAGGTGTTATAGAAGTTTTCTGAGATTTTGCACCTATGCTAGTCCTTAAATTGAGGTGTCTATAAAGACTATATCTAGATAAACACGCAACAAAGTAGCTGAAAGCAGTTTGTGACCGATTTAGTGCAGTTAATGCCAAGTACACAGCAACAAGTTTGAGGAGGACAATTGGGAGCCAAAACAATTTTAGAGACAGGAACGTGTGCAAAGGTGACAAAATGGGAAAATGTTAGAAGTCATATGTGCATATCTACATTAATGACATGGAGGAAGACACCTATACCCATTAAGGAAGATACTTATATGCTTAAGACAAAGGACTTGGCAAAATCCTAATTTAGCCTATGCAAATGTGAGACCCATTTAGCTCCTCAAATTTAGTGCATGATTCCCCATCACAGGGTGGAAGAATTTAGGAAAAGAGAAGTTGCTTATTAGATTGCAATGTAGTAGGCCCAGAGTTTGCTTCCTCAGTATCAGCTTGTGTAAATTTTTATGGGATAGTGGCCTGCTGACTGGTCACTTATAAATGTACTATAATGGATGAGGAAGTTTTTAAAGCCAAGTTTGATTTTCATGTTATGTTCAGACTTTGAAAATTCATACATGAGTATGTGCACTTGAGGGCGTGAAGAGTAGAGGAAGAGCACAGTTTTGGCACTGACAGTAGGTGAAATACTTAGGAGGTAGGGGAAATAAATTTGGAGGATGCAAACCTTCTGCAGTTGTTAGAGGCCTATCCTGAGTTGCAGGCTTTTATAGAAAGTTTCTTCTGATGTAACTGGCTGGGTCTGTCTGAGAAGGTGCTGTGGTGCACCTGACTCTGTCACTTGTCTAGGATGCAACTAAGTGAGAGTGGAAGCTAGTCTCAGATATTGAACCCCTTCTTCAAGTTCTTATACTTCTCAGAGCACATGCAATTTAGGAACAAGAAAGGAATCTGAGCAGTCCATACTACACATTTCCCACCTATTAATATCTTTTATTTTTCTCTAAGACTCACTCCAAATAGTACCTCATTCTTGAAGACTTTCCAGGCTTGGGAGCTGCGAGTAATCACTCCTATCTATATAATTGTATAAAACTTTATCTATGTTATTTAAAGATATATCTTAATTGACTTTATATCAGTATTATATGTGCATATCTTATGTAATAATCTTGTAATACTGTCAGATGATTTGACTCATCTTTCTCCCTTGGACAGGACCTAATTCTCTTTCACAGTAAGTTAATTTATTTATTCAAGAAATATTTTTGCTTGCCCTCTCAGTGCTCGTTACACATTAAATGCCTTGTCAATATTTATATGAAAAGGCAAAGGAAAGAAAAAAAGAAATAAAGAAGGAAGATAAGATAGAAGGAAAGAAGAAGGGAAGAAGAAGGGGTTTAACCATGTAAATTACTTGTCTTTGGTAAATCAGAAAGATATAAAATATTAATGGTTTGAAAAACAAGTAGAGATGAGTATTTTTTCCTAAAACTACTTAAATCTGTGTGGTTTCAAATATACAATTAGTATTATCTATTTCCATATTGTAACTTAGGATTTTAAGCGTATTTGGAAGACTTAAGGTTTCATTAGCTGTTATTTAATTTGCTCTTCCTTCTACCTCTCATAACTCTATCTTTTGCATTTGAAGGTGATTACCCCTGTTTTCTATGTTAGCTTCATTCCAGTGTGCTGTGCTAACTACAAAAATAATCATAAAGCCTTTTTCTAAACTGTTAATTCAACAGGAAGTCATCATTTTTAAATCTTGTGCAGCATCTACAAATTATTTTCCTCTGAATGAGTTCACATAGAGATCATCAAACACCAGAATTGCAAACTGATTAAGAGCACTTTAAGCTTGCTTCCTCTAGTAGATAAAGATTTTATCTTGCTTCAGAAAGGTCTGGAATATGGCTGTCTTCGTGTCTTTTTTGTCATAATTCCTTCACCTCTCATTATTTAATAGACTGAAGAAAGCAGTTTGTGTCCCATAAGTTTAAACTTCTCTTTTAATTATCACTGCCATCTCCTACCCACAAGTCTTTAAGAAGACTTCAAGGCAAGGGAGTTGATCTAAGTTGACGCAGCTGGAAGAAAAGTCAGCCCCAGATGAATGCAAGTGACACCAAGATAAACCACAATGTATCAGCTTGGGTTCTGCTTTGTAATAGATTAATGCAGAGATTTTTACCCCAACTAGTACCTAATTCATCCAAATTTCTGGGGATAAAGATCAGAGAGCTATATTGTAAATAATCTCTCCAAATGTTTTTATTTATCCCTGTGTTCTTACATTTATGTTGTTCCTCCTACACAGGTTGGGACCACATGTGAAATTCTCCCACCTGGGATCAATGTAGACTCCAGAAGCTGATATTGCAAAAAGATAGAAGGTTGCCTAAGGCAAAGTTTTATTTTTCTGTACAGATCTCAATGCTTTATGCATTAAAATCAGACTCCTAAGGATGCAATATAGTGATAGAGACCTAACTGATGAGCAAGATCTAAATAGGTTTTTTTTCTCTTTCTCCCTTTGAATTATTTTAGCTGATGTACTTCTGAGGCTACTTGGATTCATTTGTGGCAATTGCTTAGCTCAAGATTTCCCAAAGTTTTTCAACTATAGGAATTACCTAGGGGATCCTTATTAAAAATACAAATTCCTGAAACCACACTTCCCAAGTCAGAAATTCCAAGGTAATACACACACACACACACACACACACACGATTATTATTAAGTCCAAACTGCTACTGAAACTTCTAAAACTAGAATAATTTTATTCTTCAAATTTAGTTTAATCATACATTAACATACTCTCTAGATATATACTACTACCTATGTATAGATATGAATATATGCTAGCTTGAATCATTAAAGGTTGGGACCCAGTATAAAAATATTAATTATGCATTGTATAAATAGGCCTACTGTACACCTTGAACACCTACTCTTATAAATTATGGGACGTTTGAATATTGCCCTTCTGTTCAACCAGTCTCATGGTAAATGTTGAAGAATATGTTGGAGATAGTACCATTTTCTGGACTGATTAGGCCAAATAATGTAATTATCATGAGGAAAGCTGCATTATTGCCCTATGCTATTAGTAAAAGCAAAGAGCTAGTGACTTGTATTTAGAGCTTCAAGGGCTACATCTGTGTTACCAGAGGCCCTGAAAGAACTGGGAAATGAGAAGGAAATAATACAAAAATAAACATCTCCAGGAAATTTGATATTGCAACCATATTAAGACTGGTGGAATTTTAACTCTTTAAAGTAAATACAAACTCTTTTGGAACTTCTGAATTACAAGAAAACTCCTACTTCTGCCTGGGAATACTATTTTACATCATTTCTTGTTAAATGAACTTTACAAGTGTTTGTAACCTGTGTGTGCATGTGTGTGTGTGTGTATACACAAAAACCCTAAGAATTTGGATCCAATGTGTAAAGAGCTTGAAAATTGTAATTCATATTCTTTCAACATAAAAGAGCTGGGCCAACTGAAAAGCGTCTACTTTTATTGGACTTGTCAGATACCTGAAATCACAGGACACACTACAACTCTGAAATATGGAGAGACAAGTGAATCCAGGAAGACAAGTATGAGATGTTTGCCTATAACTGAAGCCACTGAAGCCATAAATGGGTAGGAATACTTGAATAGCAATGTTGATGAATGGATGAAGGCTGAGTGTAAGTGAGAAAATCCTGGGGGCTGCAGTCCAAGTGGTGAGGATGGGAGGGTGGGAAAATTCTATGCTTTCTTGAATATTCCCACCAGGAATCTCACAAATTTGTCTCAGGAGCTGAGACATTCTGAACATCCTCGTACGGGGAAGGGGAAAATAACCATTGTGAAACACACCCAGAGCACTCTTCATAAAAAAAGCCAACTCTCAAGGGGAAAGACTTTGCCAGAACACAGTTCAGAAACCGTACCTCAGTTGGGGAAGGGAATTCTCCTCATTCCAGCCACCTCCATTTTTCCTGGCTCACCTGAGGGAGAAACAAACAAACAAACCAAAACAGTACCTAACAGAGGACAGTCTTTAAGGAAATAGATTGGGGAAAAAAAGTGCTACCACTGAAAGAGAAACAGAGACACGTAAAAGTCACAATTTTGGGATACAGACTCAGAAAAGACGGTACTTAATCAAAATACTACAGAATGTTCTGCTCTCCCACACCATACAACCATACTAACAAACCTCCAATAATAATAACTTCATTACAGCTAAAAACAACTGCAAGACAAAGACAGCATTTTAAAAGGCATTATTAGCAGACCCTCCCTAAAACAAACAAACAACAACAACAACAACAAACACACAAAAAACGAGAGAAAAAGACAAGGTCTTTGAAGCCTCTGTTACACATGGCAACAACAAACGGTAAACACAGCCAAAATCCTAACCAGATTAAAATACATCTTTACACTAAAGGTATATTTACCTCAGTTTGTATTGTTGCCAGAAAAGGGATCTACTCTCAGATCTCAAGAGTGGGTTCTTGGATCTCACATGGGAAAGAATTCAGGACAAATCACTGAGTATAGTAACGTTAAAACATTTATTAGAAACTATGCTATTACAGAGTAGAATGTCCTCAGAAAGCACGAGGAGGAACTCACCTATCTTAAACATAATGCCTCGTTATGTAGGATATTAAGGCTGAGAATGGTGTACTGTATTATAAAATCTTGTCATCAGCTTGTGACAGACTACTAGTATTGTTGTTTTCCTGAGTAGTATCAATTTCAGCAAGAATTTATGAGTATACTATTGTCTTTAAAGAAAAATGTATCCTTAAACTAAGAATGCCTTTGTTCTTAAAATATTGAGACATTTTCATAAGTTTTGGGTCCTTAGTTAGTTAGCATTATTTACTTGTTCCCTCAACCATAATCATCTTATCTCTAACATCCTAGGAATGTTACCCAACAGGTTGGGCTTTATCCAGCCTTTATTCAAGATGGAGTCACTCTAGTTAGGATGCCTCTGACATTATTACTCAGTACGTGTCCAGATTGCAATAAGAAATTAAGATGCATGTCAAAAGCATAGGAACTGTAAACACCTAATTGGTTCTTCTTTTGCACTGCCGAGATAGAGCCGATTTATTAAGACAAAGGAATTGCAATAGAGAAAGAGCTTAACACATGTAGATCTGACTGAGAGGTTAGACTTTTATTATTACTCAAATAATCCTCCCTCAAAACTTGGAGGCTAGGGTTTTAAAAGATAATTTGGCAGACCGGGAGCTAGGGTGTATGTGCTGCTGTTTGGTTGGTAATTCAATCATAGGGTTGTGGAAAACAGTTCTTGTGCACTGAATGGGCTTCAGAGTGAGGTCCACAGAGGAGCTGCTGGTCTGGGTGGGGCCGTCTAATCATCAGAAATGCAAGACCTGAAAACACATCTTAAAAAGCCTATCTTATGTTTCACAATGATGTTGTTATTTACAGGAGTAATTGGGGAAGTTTCAAATTTTGTGACCTCCTGAATAATGGCTAGGAATCGTTTAACTACTAACTCAGGCCCCTGTTCTTCCTAACCAGGTTTTACAGAAGCAGTTTAGTTTTAGAGAAGGGCTATTGTCATTTAAAATATAAATTAAATTTCTCCCAAAGTTAGCTTGGCCCATGCTCAGGAATGACCAAGGGTGGTTTGGACATTAAAGGCAAGATGAAGTTGATTAGATCAGATCTATTTCACTGTTGTAATTTTCTTACTGTTATGATTTTTGCAAAGATCTTTTTAAAATTAGAATCATGGTAGCAAAAATAAAAATACATTTGATAGCTTCATCTGTACACTGAACATGGCTGAGAAAAGAATTAGTGAGCTTGAATATAGGCAAATAGAAAGCTATCAAATTAAGTACAAAAGAAATAAAGTGGAACAACTAAGGACTGTAAGACAATATCAAAATATGTAACTGGAATAACAGAAGGAAAAGAGAGAACTTAGCAGAAGAGTTATTTGAAAAATTAATGGCTGATAACTTTCCAAAATCCATGATAATCACTAAATCACAGATTCATGAAACTCAGAAAGTGCTAAGCAGAATAAATTGTAAAAACAAACATATGGAAATGTTGTTGGCATAACATGTTAAAACGGAAAAAAATCAAAGACAAACAGAAAATTATAAAGGAAGCATGATTAAAACAAAACAAAAACAAAACAAAATTCTTATCTATAAAAGAACAAGTATAAGAATTGCAATGATTTCACATCAGAAACCAGACAACATAGAGAGAGTGGATTAAAATTTGTAACATATTGAAAGAAAAAAAATCCACCAACCTAGAATCCTACAGCCCATGAAATTATCCTTCAAAACAGGAATAAAGATTACCTCAGACAAAATTGTGGGACTTTGTTGGCAGCAGATTTGTTTCCTTCACGTTTTTACCGGCAGCAAATCTTTATGGGTCTGCAATAACCTCAATTCTTGCCTACTCAGAAGAAAGAATTCTATTGAGAGGCGTTAAAGCAGAAGGAGAGACCAAGATAGGTTTTACAGCAGGAGTTAAAGTTCATTAAAAAGCTTTAGATCAGGAAAGAAAGAAAGTACACTTACAAGAGGGCCAAGCAGGCAACTTGAAAGACACGTATGCATTTTGACATTTGATGTAGGGTTTATTTGCTGGCATATTTCTGCAATCTTGTATCCTTTCTGCCTTGATTCTTCCCTTTGGGTGGGCCGTCTGCATGCACAGTGGCCTGCCAGCAGTTGGGAGGAGTGTATACACAGTGTGTTTACTGAAGTTGTATGCATGCTTTTCTGTATACCAGCAATTAACAGTTTGATTTTGAAATTAAAAACATAATACCATTTACAATACTCTGCCCCAAAATGAAATACTTAAATGTAAATATATTAAAATATGTATAGGCTCTATATGTAGAAAACTACAAAACTCTGATAAAAAGTCTAAATAAATGGGGAAATATTCTTGGTTCCTGGATTGAAAGACTCGATATTATGGTGTATTTTTTTAAACATAACATTTAGATTAAATGAAATTTCCACCAAAATATTAGCAAGCGATTTTGTAGATATCAATAAACATATCCTAAAGTTTATATAGAAAGGCAAAAGATCCAAAATACTTAATATTAATATAATGTAAAGGAACAAAATTGGAAGGCGGATACTACCTAACTTCAAGACTTACTATCAAACCACGATAATCAAGACAGTGTGGTATAAGTAAAAGAACAGATGAATAGATCAACAGAACAAAATAGGGAGCCAAGAAATAGATCTACACAAATACAGCCAACTGATCTTGTCAAAGAGGTAAGACAATTCAATGGAGAAAGGATAGCGTTTTTAATAAATGGTGCTGGAATAATTGGATGTTCATATGCAAAAAAGTACACAGACACAAACCTTATGCTTTAAACCAAGAATTAACTTTAAATGGATTATTGTAAGAGGAAACACTATGAAATTGTAAAAGGAAACATAGGAGAAAAAACTAACTTACTTTGGGTTTGGTAACCAATATATTTTGACACATCAAAAATACAATTCATGATATAAAATATTGTAAATTGAATTTTATTAAAATTAAAATGTTTTCTCTGTGAAATACAATTTTAAGAGAATGAATAGATAAGCTACAAACCAAGGAAAAATATCTACAAATCACATATCTGATAAAGGACTTGTATCAAAACCATATTTTTAAAACTCTTAAAATTGGCCAATACGAAAACAAACCAACCAATTAAAGAACGAGCAAAAGATCCTAACAGACACCTCATGAAAGAGGATGTGCAGATTGAAATAAACTGTTTTTAAAAATGGCTCAACATTTTTTGACATTAGGGAAATAAAAATTAAAACAACAAAGGATACCACTACATACCTATTAGAATGGCTAAAAAACAAACAAACAAACAAAACTTATAATACTCATTCCTGGTGATAATGTGGAACAAGAGAAATGCTCATTCATTGCTGGTGAAAATGCAAAACAATAAATATACTTTGGCAGTTTCTTACAAAGTTAAGCATTGTCTTACCTTATAATGTAGCAATAACAGTCTTATTTATGCAACCAACTATTTTTTACACTTATGTCCACACAAAACTACACAGGTGTTTATAGGAGGTTTATTTATAATTGTCAAAACCGAGAGCATGTCTGTCTGTAAGTTATCTTCGTGTAGCATATGGGTTAATGATTCTGAAAGCACAATACATGTATATTGCAATTGAAAAATTAAGTAAATGTATGGCAAATCATGGGACTCAAATTTCTAATCATTAAAGAGACAGGTTATAAATAATCAAATGGAGAAGGCTAGAATAACACATGTGACAATGAATTAGAGTTAGAGAGACCAGTATGAACTCATGGTTTAGCCTGATATGACACAGATGTATACATATATAAATATTTTTTTGCTTTGGGAGGCCCAGGCAGGCAGATTATGAGATTAGGAGATAGAGACCATCCTGGCTAACATGGTGAAGCCCCATCTCTACTAAAAATACAAAAATTAGCCTGGCGTGGTGGCACACACCTGTACTCCCAGCTACTCGGAAGGCTGAGGCAAGAGAATCGCTTGAACCCGGGAGGCAGAGGTTGGAGTGAGCCAAGATCACGCCATTGCCCTCTAGCCTGGGCAACTGAGTGAGACTCTGTCTCAATAGATAAATAAATAAATAAATAAATAAATAAATAAATAAATACGTGACTGAATATTTTTTGAGTTGTGTATATACATGTGTTGGTATACACACATAAATTTCATTGTTCTTTTCTCTGAGAAGGCATAGAAGCAATGACACACAGGAACAACAAACATATGCAGTGCCCTAATGTTGATGTCTAATATCATCCTTTAGTAAAGCGTAACCAAGGCTCCCTGGAGAAATGGCTGCCTACCATTGCTGCGACAAGGAGTATACAAGATGAACTTGGAGCATCTTGCAGTGCTAGAAAGTAAAGAAGTACCTAAGAATCACAAAAATGAGAGTATGCCAAAGGGAAATAGGAGCCAATTTAAAAAGCCCCCAAGAACCAAAGCTAGAACAATTAGAGCAACAAAATAAACAGAGAAGTGTTGGAGGACAACTCAAAGCCTAAAATAAATATCTATAAGTCCATGTTACATATATATATTTCCATAAACAAATAAATGGAAAATAACTAAATATGTGCAGAATTGCAAATAACTTATATAGATAATCCACCTTAAAGGAGGCAGAGCATAATTTCCCACTCCTCATGTGTTCACTGTGGATAGTGACTTTAGTTCAAAAAGTAGAGAGTGGGAAAAGGACAGAAAGCATGGATTTACAGTGGAGATCCCTCACAAAACTATCTCAGACAAATAGGTGATCAAAGTTAACATCAATAGTGAGAAGTCATGTTGATAGCGTGTACCATGTGATGTCATGAGAATGGCCTGTTATCTCTGTTGCATTTCTCCCAAAACTCATGCACTCTAAACCTAAGAAAAATATCAGACAAATCTCAGTGTGAGTCAGTCTACAAAGCACTCTTCAAAAATGTCTAAGTCATCAAAATGAAGTTCTAAGAAGCCATCACAGCAAAGAAGAGCCTAAAACACATGACCTTGTCATGTAGCATCTTTGGTGGGATGTGCCTTTGTCTCTTTGGACTGCTATAACAAAATATTTATAGACTGAGTGGCTTAGACTCTGCAAAAATTTATTTTTCACAGCTGTGGATGCTGGAAAGTCCAAGATCAAGGTGTCTGCAAATTTAGTGCCTGGTGAGGGCCTTCTTCCTAATTCATAGATGGTGCCTTCTTACCAAATTCTTACATGATGGAAGTGGTGAATGAGCTCCCTTGGGCCTATTTTATAAAAGTGTTAATCACATTCATGATGGCTCTCTTCTCATGGCCCAATTATCTCCCAAAAACCATACCCCCTAATATCACATTTATGACCAGGTTTTGTTATATTATTTTGAAAGGGACACAGACATTTCAGACATTCAGACTGTAGCAGAATGCTGGTATCAAAAAAAAAAAAAAATACATCAGGACAACACAAAAGGAAACCTCAATAAAGTATAGAATTTAGCTAAAGCACACGCACACACACACACACACACACACACACAGACGTCCATGTATTCTTTTGTTGTATCTGATGGTATCTTTCTGTCAATCTTATAATGATGTCTTTTTAGAGCTATACTTGTACTTACTAAAGTTGGGGTATTTTTCTTTATTTTTACCCTTTCTCACTGTAACTCATACCCTAGTATTACTTACTTAGGTAAAAACCTAATATCCTAAAAAAATGACAAAATTAATAGGAAAATCAATCTTCCACCAGCTGAGTAGTAGTAATAAACAGAAAGATGCAGATACATTGGCTCCAGATATTGATTTTAAATCCCTCAAAACAACACATTATTTAAGAAATAAAAACAAGGGGTTATATTTTAATAGGCTAGTATAAAGAGAGTGCTGGATTAAGAAACACAAAATACATGCGTTTTGTTGTTTTCAGATTCAAGGGAGCATAGAAGGCATATTGTTAGTTATTTGAGTTGAATATGTAAGTAATAGATTTTTGCACTTATTAAGCTAAAGTAACACATTTTTCACATAACTCAGTTTTGCAGGTATTTAATTTTTACCTACTTTATAGTCAATGCAATGTGCCTCTCCCTCACCCCACATAAATACTCATTTTTGAAGAAGATCAAGTGATTTTAGCTTCTCTTAATTGCTTCTCTTTTTAGAGAAGCAGGAAATCTCTCCTGATGAAACCTATTTTTATCATCCTTGGGAGGCAATGATAGGAGAATGAAATCTAATGTGTTTCAGTGATTATTTTACTAAAGTGTTGGATTACGTGCTTTGTGAAACTCTGAAGCTGCATTCAGCATCAAATCGTAGGTATTAGAACCCCGTTGGCAAAGTGGCAAAAAATGATTAGCTACCCCCTAAGTATACTGAGAAGTAGACAGGCAATAAGATGAATAGAATCAGCATTCTTTACTACTAATGCAGAGAAACTTTGATTGACTCCAGGCTAGTGGCTATTTCCAAAGATGTGACACTTGACGCAATATTATTTTCAAGTTCCAACTTTTCTGCTCTTCTTATTATCATACATTTGGCTCAGGATATTAGGGGTTTTTTTTTCCTCTGGAAAACATTCAAATTTTCAGCTACATCTTTTATTCAATTAGATGTGCTAGTTGCCAGCTTTATTCAACTAGATTAGAGGAAAAGTTTGAAATAATTTAAAACTGCATCTATAGTATTGTGGAGAGATTGGAAGTGCAATTCTTTAAGTCGTAGGGTGGTAGGGACTAATCATTATTAAGTTCCAACTTGGTTCTGTCCAGTGTACTATCTTAATATTTGCATGTTTGTTGTTAACACATTCAATCTATGATGTAGATTTTATCCATGAGGAGACCCATGGTACCTGGCATGTAGTAAACAGTTCATAAGAGTTAGTTTTTCTTATTATAATTTTCACTTTACTCCTGAGAAAACTGAGAATAAAAATATCAAGTAATGTTTCCCAGATAACAAAGCTAATTGTGTTCACTTCGAAATTTACATAGAATTTTTTTTTTTTTTTTTGCCCTAGAACATAGACCTATACTCTGCTTACAACACATTTCTCATAGCATACATATCAAACTCCTTCATATCATCTTTGGTGTCCTCCAAGGTCTGACATTGATTCTTTTCAATGCACTTAAGTTCTAACCTTTCAGGACGCAGTTTTTTGAGCAAACCAGGCTCCCTTCCTCACTCCTTTGCATTTACTCCTGATGACTCCCTTGAATGCAATGAAAACACTTTGAACTATCGACACTCTTCTTAAATTTAGTCTCTTTGGAGCCTTTTCTGATCTTTTCCCCACCTAGTCCCCAACACCATGCTCTTTTCTTTCTTCTACAATTATACCTATGAATTTCATTGAGGTTATGATTTTTACATGTCTGTCCCTCAATACCAGACAATGACTTTTCTGGAAGCAAACCTGTACCATATTAGCTTTAGTTTGCTTAACACTGTGTTTATCATAAAATGGGCATTTAGTGAATAGATCAAAAGATTAATAATCATTAAGTGGAATTATAATTATAACTAAATTCCATAGGAGTTATTTTTCTTCAAGTGTCCTTAAGTATTATGGTATTGTAAATTTAGCCTTCTTGAATAAAATAGTAACAGTTATCTGAAGTTCCAAAGATTGTATCAAGTCTATGACAGCTTCCACTACTTGCCATGAAATCAGCACCTTTTCATTACCACTTATTAAAAGAAAGTAAAAAGAAAGAGTAAAGAAAATATCCTGGCATGTTGCTGTTTTACGATATATTGCTTCATGTATTATTTGTGATAGACTATATTTTACCATGAACCAGACACTACTGTTTAAATTATGAATTCATGGAATTGTATATAATCAATTTTCAGAGAAGTGTACTATTAATGTTTAGAATTTGATGTTTCTTTCTAAATATAAAAATAGCTTTTGTATCTTGCTGCAGAACAATTCTATAAGTATATGGTTACATTCTATTAAATATAAGACATTTTGATGGCAATATATTTCAGAAAAAATTGATAAAGCAATGAAAGGCTTAAATCTCTGAGAGCTCAGATAAACATAAATCTTCGCTTCAGCAATGTAGATTATGGGAAGATGGAAAACGCCAGTCAGTAGTTCAGGTAACCTAAAGCAGAATGCAAAAATTCCAGATGTTGTGAGAAAATTCCATTGTTGGTGAGAGCATAAAGAAAGATGCTTTTCTTCTTACCAATGTCAATCACAGTAAAGACATAGCTCTGGAATATTTTTGAGTCAGTTTGGGGAGAGCGAAAGTCTTCTGTCAGAAAATAAATCTTAACAATATGAGACGATGACAATTGTTGCCTTTAGATGAGGAAGCATTGGATTCAATTCACAATTGGGTCTTTCCTTATCTTTCTATGGCTCCCAGTGAATTCTGCAACAAGTTGTCAAGGGACTTGCTAAATTTAGATAATAGAGAAAAAGAACCAAATAAAAGTTTAGTGTTAAAATGTGCAAAACTAATTTTTTGGCAGCACAAGCATTTGACAATATTTAGAGTCCCGGATTTGTTTTTCACTAATTATTACAAATTTTATGTATAAATGAAAGAGTAAACATTTATTTGTTTCTCCGACAATTTATTTGGTTCTTAGATAATTTATTTTATGTTTAATAAACACAATGTGTTTTCCTACAGATAAAGTTATGAAACTATCCTTTCAAAAATAGTCAAATATAACAAAAATTATGTATCTATTGCAAAAAAGACACATAATACATGATATTTATAGAGCAGGCATGGTGTTAGAAGTTTTACAGTCATTATTTTTAAAATTGCAACTTAGTCCAAGAAGATAAAGGATACAAAAATTATGTTTAAAAAAAGGGGTGATTTTATCTCTGCATTTTACTATTAGTGTTTACACCCATGGCTGTCAGTGTAAAATTTCATTCATGGTAAGTGGTTAAGAGTAATGACTTGATTTCAGACAGTTATGGGTGTAAATACTAATTCTACTCTTATGAACAAGTTGTTCTACTGCTCTAATCCTCAGCTCACTCATTTGTAAAATGAGGATAACAATAATATCTACCTCATAGATTATTTTAAAATGACTAAATGTGACAAAATATGTAAAGTGCTTAGCACAGTGTCTGATAAACAGTGAGTGCTCTGCTTTGGCAATGAATTATTGCTATTATTATCATCATAAACATAGAAGTATATAATTTTCATTTAAAAGGGGTTAAAAGTCAAAGATAGTTTAGAAGCTGGAAAGGTGTAGCCTATGAGGTACATCTTGCCTATGAATATATTTGTTAAATTAATGTAGTCTTTTGGCAAAATTAAGACATTACAAAATCAAGAAGTGTTACATAAAAATCTTGATTTCTGAATGTTGCTGAAAAACAGGAAGATCTGACAATATCAATCCATACTTTCTCATGGTAAAAAATAGTCGAACCTATGGAACAGAATAGAGATCTCAGAAATAAGATCACAAATCTACAACATCTTATCTTCCACAAACCTGACAAAAAAAAAAAAGCAATGGGGAAAGGATTCCCTATTTAATAAGTGGTGCTGGGAAAACTGGCTATCCATATACAGAAAACTGGAACTGGACCCCTTCCTTATACCATATACAAAAATTAACTCAAGATGAATTAAAGACTTAAATGTAAAACCCAAAACTGTAAAAACCCTAGAAGAAAATCTAGGCAATACCATTCAGGATATAGGCATGGAAAAAGATTTCATGATGAAAACGTCAAAAGCAATTGCATTTAAAGCAAAAATTGAGGCCGGGCGCGGTGGCTCAAGGCTGTAATCCCAGCACTTTGGGAGGCCAAGATGGGCGGATCACGAGGTCAGGAGATCGAGACCATCCTGGCTGACACGGTGAAACCCCGTCTCTACTAAAAAATACAAAAAACTAGCCGGGCGAGGTGGCGGGCGCCTGTAATCCCAGCTACTCGGGAGGCTGAGGCAGGAGAATGGCGTGAACCCGGGAGGCGGAGCTTGCAGTGAGCTGAGATCTGGCCACTGCACTCCAGCCTGGGCGGCAGAGCGAGACTCCGTCTCAAAAAAAAAAAAAAAAAAAAAAGCAAAAATTGACAAATGGGTTTTAATTAAACTAATGAACTTCAACACAGCAAAAGAAACTATCATTACTGTGAACAGACATCCTACAGAATGGGAGAACAATTTCACAATCTATCTATCTGACAAAGGTCTAATATCCAGAATCTACAAGGAACTTAAATTTACAAGAAAAAACAAACAACAATGTGAAAAAGTGGGCAAAGAAGATGAACAGACACTTTTCAAAATAAGACATTTATGCAGCCAACAAACATGTGAAGAAAAGTTAAACACCACTGATCATTAGAAAAATGCAAATCGAAATCACAATGATATACTATGGGAACAGGCATGTCACAGAGAACATAATAAAAAGGTATTTAATTACAAACAATTATGCTCAATGAGAGTCATAATGCATATTAAAATACTAGCAAGATACAATTTTCCACCTATGTTCTTAACAAAAAGCAAAACAAAGATTTGAGTAAAATCAGTGTGTTGATGAGACAGTGAGGGAACAGGCACTTTTAAACAAAGTTAACAGGAACTTAAATTGCACTACCTCCATACAGAGTAATTTTGCAATATCTATTAAAATGTAAAATGAAGATATCCTTTATCTCAACAATTCTACATCTACAAAACTTGCACATGTACGTAAATATACATATATAAATATATACAAATGTATGTACAAAGATACACACAAACGTTCATTGCAGCAAAGTTTGTAAACACAGGAAAACAATCTAAACATCGGAAGTAACTATTAATTTTAATTTTATCCATAGATGGGTAAATTTTACAGTTGCAAAAATAAAAAGAGTGATGAAAATGAATATGGTGATGGATTATTTTAATATACACAGGTAAGTGACAAAGTCAAAGAGGAGAAAACAAAACAAAAGCCAGATTTGTATGTCTTTACTTGAATTAAACAATAGAGTATAACTCTACCAACATATGCTTTTAAGGCATAAAATGTTCTGGACTGATACACGAGAGACTAGTAACTGTGGTTGACTCTGGGGAAGAGGCTTGGAGACTTAGATATCTTGGAAGAGATGGAGATCATCTTAGTTATTAAGTTATTTCATTCTATTTGAAATTTGACAATTCATTTATTTTACTTTTTTAATGAAAATGATTGCCTTACAACAGATGCTGGTGAGGTGCAAAGAAAAGAGAACACACATATTTGTTGACGGGAATGTAAATTAGTTCACCCCCTTTGGAAAGTAATTTGGCAATTTCTGAAAGAACTTAAAACAGAACTACTGTTCAACTAGCAATCCCATTACTGGGCATATATCCAAAAGGAAATAAATTATTCTACCTGAAGGACACATGTACTAATATGTTCATTGCAGCACTATTCACAATAGCAAAGACATGGAATCTACCTAGGTGCCTATCAATGGTGGATTGGATAAAGAAAATATGGTACATATAAACCATGGAATACTACACAGCCATGAAAATAATACAATCATGTCCTTTGCAGCAACATGGATGGAACTAGAGGCCATTACCCTAAGATAACTAATGCAGGAGCAGAAAACCAAATACAGCATGCTCTTTCTTATAAATGAGAACTAAACAATGGATAGTGATGACATAAAGATGATAACAATAGACAATGGAGACTACTAGAAGAGAGAGGGGAGGAGGGAAGGGTCAAGGGTTGAAAACCTAACTATTGAATACTATGATCAGTGCCTGGGTGATGGAATCAACCATACCCCAAACATCAACATCATGCAATATTCCCAGGTAACAAACCTGCACATATACTCCCTGAATCTAAAATAAAAGTTGAAATTATTTTAAAAATGCTTGCCTTTTAAAAGTAATGAGTTTCATCGTTGGTTAAAGTAAAAATTAATGAAGTCTTTTTGGAAGGTAATTGGGAAGTATGTTTTATACTTTAAATATATTTAAATATATTTACAATTGTAGTAAGTAAAGACTGAAAACTGTAATAGATTGCCTTGATTATTTCCTGTCACATAAATATTGGTCCAATAAGTATTTGTGAATAAGAGAAGCAGTTTTACGTATCCATATGGAGATATTTCTAAAAACATTTTGCCAAATGAAATATGTAACTTTCAAGTCAATATCGATAGTGTTAATTTCTTTATGAAAAATTCACCTGTGTATATTTTCCTTTATATACATGGGCAGGTACTTCTTTTTGCCTATCTAACATACATTTACTCCTTCTTCTTTACTAACAGAACACTAATAATATTAAAGGGGGCAATATTTCCAGCTAAAAGACATTTCTCACCTTTGCCTGCTGCCAATGTGGCCATGAAATTTAATTCTGGTAAAAAATATGCAAGGAGAATTTTTGGAAAGGACATTCAGGAGCCTCTTTAAAAGGAAAACAGATGATTAGTGCAACCTCTTTGATTTTTTCTTCTCCAATCATTTCGTCTTTAATGTCCACATAATGACTGGGGCACCAGCAGTCATCATAGACCATAGGGTGACCTTGAAAATAGAAACAATGTGATTGGATAGTGGTGGGAACAAATTCTGTGTTCCTTGTGACTGTACAGCTACCATAACTACTCTGAACAATATACCTGTGGATGTAATTTACAAGATGGAGTAATAAACTTTTATCATGTTTAAATCATACGTATTTGAGGTTTTTCTAGTATGTGAAATCAAACTGTGAAAACGCATATAAAGCAAACTGCAAAAAAAGCCTACAAATTATTGGTAGTAGTTTCCTACAGGAGTAGGAATGAGATTGGAGAGTGGTGATAAGAAAGACTGTCATATTTTGCTTTTGATATATGTGTATTGTTAAAATACTTTACAAAAAAATTTATCCATGCATTAGTTTTATAATAAAAATAATGATGAAATAAAAGAGTAAGGTATTGTAAGTCACTGAAAAAGATTATGCATACATTTTGTGGATATGGTCATGTACCACATAATGACATTTCAGTGAATGATGGACCACATAAATGGTTGTGGTCCCATAAGTTTATAAGGAGCTGAAAGTTTTCCATTGCCTAGTGACCTACATGGTAACTGATACAGTTTGGCAGTGTCTCCACCCAAATTTCATCTTGAATTATAGCTCCCATAATTCCCACATGTTGTGGGAGGGATCTGGTGGAAGATAATTGAATCACGGGGGCTGTTTCCCCCATACTGTTCTTGGGGTATTGAATAAGTCTAATGAGATCTGATGGTTTTATAAGGGGTAAGACATGCCTTTTGCCTTCCACCATGATTGTGAGGGCTCCCCAGCCACGTGAAACTGTGAGTCCATTAAACCTCTTTTTCTTTATAAATTACACAGTCTTTGTTATGTCTTTATCAGCAGCATGAAAATAGACTAATACAGTAACATCATAGTGCAAAATGTTACCTTTTCTGTATTAGATATGTTTAGATACAAAAAAAATTGTCATTGTGTTACAATCACCTACAATATTCAGAACAGTAATATGCTGTACAGGTTTGTAGCCTAGGAGCAATAGGCTGTACCATACAGCATAGGTGCTTGGTAGGCTGTGCCATCTAGGTTTGTGTAAGTACATTCTATCATGTTTATGAAAATGACAAAATCACCTAAGACTGTACAATGTATTCCTCATTAAGTGAGGTATGACATATATTGTAGATAGGATTTAACATTTAATTTTAAGGTAAGAAAAGTTCAAATAAATTGTGAAAGTTTTTATCTCAAAGCATGAGGTAACAGATGATGGCTGAGGCAGCCAGCACTCATATTCTCCACAAAGGAAAACCAAAATAGCAAGTATATAATCACACTATGAATAGATCATCTAATGGGTAACACTAGAATTCAGCATAGAAGTGACAAGAAATGCCTGAGGCACGAACGGAGAGGGAAGCAAGATATCCAGCCCATTCTAGATTCACTGGCGACCTGGAGAGGTTTCCTAGTGCAGGGAAAGGGTAAGTGAGAGATCCCCGGAGGTCCACATTCTCACCATGGACTCCTGTAATCCTAGCCATGAGAAAGCTTCTAGACCCTCATGGGACTTGAGACTAGTATCAGGAGCTGCCTGGAATCCATACAATAGTACTGTTCCAGAAAGGGTGCCCATGCTGCATCCCGTACACTCAGTGAAACCCAAGAAACTGAAGCATGACCCATCAGACTGCATTCTGTTTTGAAGCCCAATAGCCATGATACCTCCCCAACCCTGGAGCTCCATTGATATTGCCCTTCATCTACCTGAGGGCTGCAGTGGTACAAAACTGGTTGAACCTAGTAGTGTTGCAGGGTCCTCACTACTCTAGCCCACTCTGTGTCCTACATTCTAGGGAATGGAGAGTGTGGTGTATCAGGGAAGTTGCGCCCTCTGGGGCAAAAAGAGCCAAAAGGAGCCAAAGCATGCACTCCTCAGAGCCTGAAAGCCATTTGCCTGAAACTGCTGCCACGGAGAGCAACCCTCCTCCCATCAACAGTAGGGCCATTGCATACCTGCAGACACCCTGAGGACAGGCTTTCCATTCCTACTGCTGGTGCCAACATAAAGTGTGAGTTCCGTAGAGACTGAGAGCAGCTTGACTGAAACTGCTGCCACTGACAATGAGTTTGCCCCACCTTTGGCCCAATCAGCAGCAGTAACAAACCTGCACATGCCCTGAGGACAGATGTTCCCCAATTGCTGCCCTAACCCCTGCCTCTGGGACTGAAGCTCATGCTTCCCAGAGCCTGAGAGCCACTTGGTTGGGCCACTCCTACTTACAGTAGCCCTACCTCCTCCACCAGCAGCAAGGCTGCTGCACATGTGCATGCATCCTGAAAACAGATTTCCCTTCCCACCACTGCTGCTGCTGCCCCAACACAACCAACAAAACCTTGGGGCCTGGGGATATACCTGCCCTGGTCACCATATCCTTCTCCTGTGGGCATGACCAGGAGTCCTGAAGACAGGCCCATTCAGCCTGGCACCATATCCAGTGCCCAAACATGCCATGCCAGAGCCTGAGAATTGCCCTGCTCCATTCACCATTGCTGGCGTCTGTACATTTCTCCCAGCAGCCTGAGGATGGGCCCACCCTACCTGTTGCTTCCAAAACAATAAGCATCCACCCACACATGCCACCTGGAAGCTTGGGTACTGGTCCATGAAGCCCATTGCAGGCACCAATATCACAAGTATGTGACACCTGGTAGCCTGATGGTTGTCCACCACTGCAAATGCCATCTTCATGCTATACATGCTACCCAGGGGCCAGAAGACTTGCCCACCCACCCAGCCTACTGTTGTCACTGGCATCACCTAGGCAAGCTTCCTAGAGGTCCAATAATTGGTGTGACTAGACCTACTATTACTGGTGTCCATGTATGCCACCTGGGGGCACAAAAACAGGCACAGTTAGCTTGCTGCTGCCATGATTGGGGCCCAAGGACTGATGCCCCTGGTGACTCATCCACAGCAAAGCCTCACCACAGCCTCCACTAACCACTCCAGCTTAAATCAACAAGAAAGAGGTAGACATCACTGATGCTCTTTCATATCTGAAGAATTCATGTGGATACTACACCACTGAATATACCCAGAATCAGTGTTAAAGTACCTTACTCAGCAAACACCATAGACACATTTTCAGAAAAAAAAGTCTTTCCCTATATATGCCATTTCAAATAACTAGAAATAACTTTTACAGCAGATGAACAGATATCACAGTAGGAAAACAAAACAAAACAAACAAAAAGAAATGTCACCTCCAAATGAACACAATAATTCTTCAGCAACAGAATCTAATGAAAAGAAGTATGAAATTAAAAAAAGAATTCAAAATAATAATATTACAGAAGCTGCATGTGATACAAGTAAACACAGATGAACAACACAAATAAATCAGTAAAATCAATTTAAGATATGAATGAGAAATTCACAAAGAGATATATATCATAAAAAAGAATGAAACATAAATCCCAGAACTGAAGAATTAAATGAATGAATTAAAAACATATATATAATTGAGAGCTTAAAAACAATAGACTGTATCAAGCAGAAAAAATAATTTTAGAACTTGAAGACAAGCCTTTAGAAATAACTCATTCAAACATTAAAGAAAAAGGATACAGATAATTTAAAAAGCCTACTTGACGTATGAGACAAAATAAAGCAATGAAATTTTCAAATTTTGGCTATTTCAGAAGTTGAAGAGAAGACCAAAGGCATGGGAAATCTATTTAATGAAATAATAGATGAGAACTTCCAATGTCTAGCAAAAGATTTAGACATAAAGATAAAGGATGCTTAGAGATCCTCAAAGAGATACAAGCCAAAACGGTCTTCTCCAAGGTGCATTACAGCTAAACTACCAAAAGTCAAAGACAAGGAGATAATTGTAAAACCACCAAGAGAAAAGCATCTAGTCACTTATAAGGAAACCTTCATAAGAACAACAGCAGATTTCTCAGTAGAAACCTTACAGACCAGAAGCAAATGGGATGACATATTAAAAGTGCTGGAAAAAAGAAAAATTGTCAATCAAAGATACTATACCCAGCAAGGTTATGCTTCATAAAAGGACACATAAGTTATTTCTCAGACAAGCAAGAGTTGACGAAATGCATCACCACCAGACCAGCCATACGATAATTACTTAAGGAAGTTTTAAACCTGGCAGAAAAATGACAGGTATCTAAAAAAATGAAAATACATGAAAGTATAAAACTCACTGGTAGAACAAACACCTAAATGAAAAAGAGAAAAGATTCAAATGTTAATACTAACCAAAACTACCAAATCAAAATGACAAACAATAAAAGAGAAAGCATATACAAAACAATGATACACAAAACAACTAAAAAACAATGAACAAAATGAAAGGAGTAAGTCCTCATATATCAATAATAATCTTTAATGTAAATAGATTAATTTTTCCACTCAAAAAATACAGACAGCCTGAAAGGATACAAAATGGCCTAACTATTATATACTGTCCACAAGAAACATATAAACTGAAAGGAAAGAAATAGAAAAAGATATTCCACACAAATGCACATTAAAGTAAGCATTATTAGCTATAGTTATGTGAGATGAACAGACTTTAAGCCAAAACGAGGAAAAGGAGACAAAGAAGATTGTCATAAAATAAAGGGATCATTTCACCAAGAGAATACAACAATACTAAATATATAAACACCCAACACTGAAGCACCCAGATATATAAAACAAATATTATTATATCTAAAGGGAGAGAGAGTGTCCAATACAATAAGAGTTGGAGATTTTGACACCCCATTCTCAGCACTAGACAGATCATCTAGACAGAAAGTCATCGAAGAAATATTGGATTTAAACTTCACTTTGTAACAAATGGACCTGACAGACATATATCCAACAGCTGCAGAACACACATTGTTGTCATTAGCACATAGAACATTATTCAGAATAAACCATACGTTAGACCAAAAACCAAGTCTTTACAAATTTTTTTAAAATCACAGTTGTATATATTTTTTCTCAGACCACAAGGGAATAAAACTAAAAATAAATAGCAAGAGGAACTTTGGAAACTGCACAAATACGTAGAAATTAAACAGCATGCTCCTGAATGACCACTGGGTCAATGAAGAAATTAAGAAGAAATTTAAAAATGTCTTGAAACAAAAGAAAATGAAAAGGCAACATAGCAAACATTTTTGATACAGCAAAAGCAATACTGAGGGTGAGATTTATAACTATAAATTATTTCATTGAAAAAGTAGAAATATTTCAAATAAACAACCTATTGATTCACTTAAAGGAAACAGAAAAGCAAGAACAAATCAAACTAAAAGTAAAATGAAAGAAATAATAAAAATCAAAGGAGAATTAAATAAAATAGATACTAAAATTACAAAGAACAACAAAAAAAAGACAAAATTGATTCACCACTAGCTAGACAAATCAAAAAAAAAAGAGAGAGAAGAGTCAAAGAAATTTAGAAATGAAATGAGATATTATAACTGATAACATAAGAAATACAAAAGATTGGCCAGGCGTGGTGGCTCACGCCTGTAATCCCAGCACTTTGGGAGGCCAAGGTCGGTGGATCATGAGGTCAGGAGATCGAGACCATCCTGGCTAACACGGTGAAACCCCGTCTCTACTAAAAATAGGAAAAATTAGCCGGGCATGGTGGCGGGTGCCTGTTTTCCCAACTACTTGGGAGGCAGAAGCAGAAGAATGGCGTGAACCTGGGAGTTGGAGCTTGCAGTGAGCCGAGATTATGCCACTGCACTCCAGCCTGTACGACAAAGGGAGACTCCTTCTCAAAAAAAAAAAAAAAATATATATATATATATATATATATACACACACACACACACACACACACACACACATACACACAAAAGATCATTAGAGGCTACTATGAGCAACTATATGCTAACAAACTAGAAAACCTAGAGGAAATGGATGAATTCCTGGACACATAAAACCTGACTCAGTAATAAAAAGTCTCTCACCAAAAAAGTGCCTGGGACTAGATGGCTTCACTGCTAAGTTCTACCAAAGTATAATGAAGTAACAGTATTTCCCCTCAAACTAATCCACAACATTAAAGAGAAGAGAATTCTCCCTAACTCATTCTATGAGGTCAGCATTACCCTGATACAGAAACCAGATGGGGAGAAAACAATAAAGAAGACTACAGAACAAAATCCCTCATGATCATAGATGCAAAATTCCTCATCAAAATACTACTAAACTGAATCCAACATCTCATCCAAAAGATAATACATCATGGTCAAGTGGGATTTATCCAAGGGTGCCTGGATGATTGAACATAAGCAAATCAATTAATGTAATGTGTCACATGAACCAAATTAAGGACAAAAATAATATTATCATCACAATTGACACAGAAAAAGCATTTGATAAAACTCAACATCCCATCATGATAAAAGCTCTTATTATTTAAAAAATACATGAACATAATAAAGGTTATATATGACAAAGTCACAGCTTACATTATAGTGAATGAATAAAAGTTATATCCATTCAGCTAAAAACTGGAAGAAAAGAATGCCTACTTTTCCTACTCCTATTTAATATATTATTGGAAGTCCTAATCAAACCAATCAGGGAAGAGAAATATGTAAAAGGCATCCAAATTGGAAAATAGAAAATGAAATTGTGCCTCTTTGCAGATGACACGATCTTATATTTGGAAAAAAACTAAAGAATCCACCAAAGAATTCTTAGATATGTCTGCAAAATACAAAATCAACACTAAAAAATCAGTAGCATTTCTATATGTCAATAATGAAGTAGCTGAACAACAACAAAAAAGGCAAACACATTTTCAATAAGTAAAAATAAATAAAATACATAAGAATAAATGTAATCAAGGAAGTAAAATACCTCTATATTTAGCCAAGGAAGTAAACAACCTCCACAGGGAAAACTACAAAAGTGATGAAAGAAATTGAAGAGGACACAAACAAATGGAAAGACATCCTATGCTCATGGATCATAAGAATTAATATTGTTAACATGACCATACTACCCAAAGCAACCTGTAGATACAACATAATCTCTATCAAGATACCAATGATGTTTCTCACAGAAATAAAAACATCTGTAAAATTTATATAGAACCAAAAAAGAGCCTGAATATCCAAAGCGATGCTGAGTAAAAAGAACAAAGATGGAGTCATCACACTACCTAACTTTGAAATATACTACAAGGCTATAGTAACCAAACAGTATGGTATTAGTATAAAAACAGACACATAGACCAATTAAACAGAATACAGAACCCCAAAATAAAGTCAAATGTTTATAGCCAGCTGAGTTTCTACAAAGGCAAAAAGAACAAATATTGAAAAAAGGACATCCTCTTCAATAAATGATGCAGGGAAAATTGGGTACCTACAGATCCTATCTCTCATCTTATACGGAAATTAACTGAACAGGAATGAAATACTTAAATATGAGACCTGATACATTAAGAATACTAGAGGAAAATACGCTAGAAACAGTCCAGGACGTTGGTTAGGCAGTGTGATGTGACGGCTGAAACCTCAAAAGCACAGGCAAAACCCCCAAAACTAAACATATTACACTATTTACATAGTATAGTATAGAACTATATTAGACTTAAAAGCTTCTGCACAGCAAAATAAACAATCAACAGAGAGAAGAGACAACCTGATGAATGGGAGAATACATTTTCTAACTATTCATCTGACAAGGGACTGATATCCAGACTATACAAATAACAGTAGGAAAGCCCAAATAATTCTATTAAAAATGAACAAATGACATGAATAGACATTTCTCAAAAGAAGACATACAAATAGCAAACAGGTATGTGAAAAAATGCTCAACATCCCTAATTATTAGGAAAATACAAATCAAAACCACAATGAGGTATTGTCTTAACCCAGTTAAAATGGCTATAATCACAAAGACAAAAAAATACAAGTTGCTGGCAAGAATGCAGAGAAAATAAAACTCTTTTTTTTTTTTTTTTTGAGATGGAGTCTTGCTCTGTCTCCTGGGCTGGAGTGCAGTGGCCAGATCTCAGCTCACTGCAAGCTCCGCCTCCCAGGTTTACGCCATTCTCCTGCCTCAGCCTCCCGTGGAGCTGGGACTACAGGCGCCCGCCACCTCGCCCAGCTAGTTTTTTGTATTTTTTAGTAGAGACGGGGTTTCACCGTGTTAGCCAGGATGGTCTCGATCTCCTGACCTCGTGATCCGCCCATCTTGGCCTCCCAAAGTGCTGGGATTACAGGCTTGAGCCACCGCGCCCGGCCGAAAATAAAACTCTTATACACTGCTGGTAGATGCATGAAGTGGCACAGACATTATAAAAAACAGTATGGAAATTTCTCAATTAACTAAAAATAGAACTACTATCTGATCCAGCAATTCCACTTTTGCGTATTAAAAAAAAATTAGTATGTTAAGACATACCTGCACCTTCATGTTTGTTGCAGCTCTATTCACAATATCAAAGATATGGAATTAACCTAAGTGTCCATCAATAGATGAATGGATAAAGAAAAAGTTATATATATATATATATATATATATAGAGAGAGAGAGAGAGAGAGAGAGAGAGAGAGAGAGCGCACACATAAACCATAAAAATTCTAGAAGATAACATTAGGAAAACTTTTCCAGACATTGGCTTAGGCAAATAATTCTTGACTAAGACCGCAGAAACAAATGCAAGAGAAACAAAAATAAATAAACTGCACCTGATTAAACTAAAAAGCTTCTGCACAGCAAAAAAGATAATCAGCAGAGTAAACAGACAACCCACTGACTAGGAGAAAATATTCACAAACTATGCATACAACGAAGGACTAATATCAAGAATTTACAAGGAGTTCAAACAAATCAGCAAGAAAAAATGATAATAAGCCCATCAAAGAAGATATACAAACAGCCAACAAGCATATGAAAAAATGCTTAACATCACGAATTATAAGGGAAATGCATATTGAAGCCACAATGGGATACCACATTACTCCTGCAAGAATGGCCATAATTAAAAAGTCAAACAAATATATAGATGTCGGCTTGGATGTAGTGAAATTGGAACACTTTTACACTTTTACACTGCTGATGGGAATGTAAATTAGTACAACTGTGGGAAACAGTATGCAGATTCCTTGAATAAATAAAAGTAGAAATGCCATTTCATCCAGCAATCCAACTACTGGGCTTCTATCCAAAAAAAAAAAAAAAAAAAAAAAAAAAGGAGTCATTATATGAAAAAGATGCATGCACAGGCATGTTTACAACAGCACAGTTTGCAATTGCAAGGATATGGAGCCAACTTATGTGCCCATCAACCAAAGTGTTTAAAGAAAATGTCTTGTATACACACCATGGAATACTACTCAGTCACAAAAAAAGAATTAATACCTTTTGCAGCAACTTAAATGGGCCTGGAGGCTATTATTCTAAGTGAACTAACTCAGGAATTGAAAAGCAAAGCAAATATCATATGTTCTCGCTTATAAATGGGAGTTAAGCTATGAGAATGCAAAGGCATAAGAATTATATAATGGACTTTAGGGGCTCGGTGGGGGAAGCATAGGAGGGGCAGAAGGAATAAAAGACCACATATTGGGTACAGTGTACACTGCTCGGGTGACAGGTGTGACAGGTGCACTAAAACCTCAGAAATCACCACTAAAGAACTTATCCATTTAACCAAAAGCCACCTGTACCCTAAAAACTACTGAAATAAAAATAAATATTAAGAAATTTAAAAAACAGCCTTTAAAAAGAAACCAAAATAGTTTAGTAATGGCAGATGCAGAACAGTCCTTAATTTAGGTCTAGGTTATTCTCACTATCAAGGTTAATATCCTTCTTGAGGACTCTATCTGAAGTACAGTATATTAGGAGATTTTCTCCATTCTAGTTGGAAAAAACACAATTATTCTCAGACCGGTGTGAGTCCCAGAGATTTTTTCACCTTCTCTTTTGCAGTGGTTATTTCCTGTATTCTGATACTTTTCCCCACCCTTTTGAACCAGGACTCAGATTCAAAGAAACCCCAGTATGCATTTCTGGAGCTTTACTGATGTATATCTACAATTTCTCAGGCTTTGGGGGAAGAATTTTAGCCATATTTGCCTCCCTGAAGTGTGAATTTTGCCTCGTCAATGGAGTCATAACCTTTGTCTCTATGCACTCCACATTGTGGATGTTTGCAAACGTTAAGCCGAGGCAACAATAGGGCTTATCTTATTTTTTTCTGTTCTATAAAAGATTGCTGTTTTTGCTGTTTGTTATTCCATGTTTATGATTATTGTTTAATATATATTGCCTTGTTTTCTAGTTTTTTGAGGTAGATGGATAAAACTCTGTCATGGCTCTAAGGGTAAGTAGATACTGAATACAAATTTGAATTTTGAACAAAAAACCCCACAATTGGCTGAATAAGTAGTTTACTTTTAATCTCTTTTAACCTATCAGTTACTATACCTATCCAAAGCTTGACACGTAAATCTGTTTAAAAAAGAAAAAAATAGCGTCTTGGAAGGTAAAACTGTGGTTAATTTTGTATCTGTACTGGTGTCTTTGCATGTTGTTATTTTAGAAACCATATAAAGATGTATTATTTCATCTACAAGATAAATAAAGGGACCAGAAATTGTGTTAAAAGGTATCTCAAAATCCTTCATGTGTTTAATCCTTCTATGAAGATTTCTATTGATAAAATTCCTAGATTATCTTAAAAAACATAATACAATATTGTTAAAGAAATGTGCCTTACACAGTTTACCTTTAATCTTTTGGAACAGTTAGCATTCTAGTGACACCATGTCTTCTAACTTTCTGTTATATTAAGACTCAAAACTCTAAGCAATAAAATGACAACATATAGCGTCGTTAATTTCTACAGTTTATTAAAAAATATAGGTCATGTCACTTGCTACTTTGAGGACAATGAATAATTTTTTTCTAAATTTCATTAAATATGCAAATAATTGTGGAATAGGAAGGGGTCAGTATTCATATTTTCTAATCTAATTTTTCATGCTCTGTAATAATTTTTTTTTCTTTGTAGTGCAAAATCCTCCTAGCAAGTGGAATTTACTATTGTTTGCATTACAGTTTCTGGTTAAAGACTTAACTCATAATTGCTTGAAAGGTGAATTATACTGAAATGAGTATAGAATAACAACAATCTAAATTGAAATAATGCTATTTGCTTTTTCTTGTAGAAAATGAATAAGCCAAAAAAACAGAATGCATTTAGATGGTTTTTAATTTTTTTTTTTTTTTTTTTTTTTTTTTGAGACAGAGTCTCACTCTATCGCCCAGGCTGGAGTGCAGTGGTGCGATCTCGGCTCACTGCAACTTCCGGCTCCTGGGTTAAAGCTATTCTTGTGCCTCAGTCTACCAAGCAGCTAGGACTACAGGCGCATGCCACCATGCCCAGCTAATTTTTGTATTTTTAGTAGAGACGGCGTTTCAGCATGCTGTCCATGCTGGTCTTGAACTCCTGACCTTGTCACCTGCCTCTGCCTCCCAAAGTGCTGGGATTACAGGCATGAGCGACCACACCCGGCCAATTTTTCATGCATCAGAATCTCCTAGAGGATTTATTAAAGCACAGATTGCTGGAAACCACACTCAGAGTGTCTGGTTTAATAGGTGTAGAGCCTAAGAACTTGCATCTGTAACAAGTTTCAAGGTAATGCTGATGCTGCTGGTCTTAAGACCACAAATTTATAACCACTTTTTTTGGACTATACTGGGTTTAAGTAAATACAACCCCTTACCTTTAGCCATATACAAAAATTAATTTAAAATGCATGAAAAGACAGAATTTAAGATCAAGAAGTTTAAAATCTTAAGGATAAATTTTCATAAACTTTTATTTAGTTAGTTTTTCTCAACTTTTATTTTAGGTTCAAGGGATACATATGCAAGTTTGTTACATGAGTAGATAGCCATTTGCAGCGGTTTGGTATGCAGATAATTTTGTCAACCAGGTCATTAGCATAATATCCAATGGGTAATTTTTCAATTGTCATCCTCTTTCTACTCTCTACCCTTGAACAGGCCCCAGTGTCTATTGCTCCCTTCTTTGCATTCATAGCATGCTCAATGTTTATCTCTAACTAATAAGTGAGAATATGCGGTATTTGGTTTTCTGTTCTTGTGCTGATTTATTTAGGACTATGGCCTCCAGTCCCACTGAGACGGTATCCCATTGTGGCTTTGATTTGCATTTCCCTGATTGGTGATATTGAGCATTTTTTCATATACTCATTGGCTGTGTGCATCGCTTCTTTTGAGAAGTGTTTGTTCATGTCCTTTGCCTAGAAGAACTTAAAAAACAAGAAGAGAAAATGAACCCCAAAGATAGCAGAAGAAGAAAAGAAGAAAGAAATTAAATTAAATTAAATTATTTAAAATTCCTTAAAAATGTCTAGAATAATGTTTGATTACCTATGTGGTTACTGTTGTTTACACAAGTTGACACACAAAATTAACTATTGCACTGACTTAGAATTCATATGAAAATTCAGGGCACACAGAATAGACAAAATAATTCTGAATATGAGTCACAAAGTTGGAATATTCACATTTCCATATTTCAGTATATACTACAAAGCTATGGTAATCAAAACAGTTTTGAGCTGGTATAATGAGAGCCATATGGACCAATGGAATAAAATTGAGAATCTAAAAGTAAATTATTATATTCATTATCAATTGATTTTTGGCAAGGGTACCAAAACCATTCAATAGGGCAAAGAAAAATATCTTCCATGAATGTTGCTGAGAAAACTACATTCACATTTATAAAATCTAAATTTAGACCCTTAGTCTGTATACAAAATTAACTGAAAATATATAAAAACTCCTTATTTAAGAACCAAAGAGATAAACTCTTATAGACAAATCTTCAAGACCTTTGAACTGACACTGGTTTATTAAATATGACACCAAAAGCATAGGCAATAACAAAAATAGAAACATTGTCCTTCATCAAAATTAGCAACTTTTGTGCATTGAAAGATACCATCAAAAAAGTAGAAAGATAACTCACATACTGTGAAAAAATATTTACAAATGTTTGCAAAATATTTATAAATCGGATATCTGATAATTGTTTAATAACTAAATTATGTTTTAAAACACAAGTCAACCACAAAAAGGCAAGCAACCTAATTAAAAAATGCCCAAACGAGTTAAATAGACATTTCTGTAAAGAATATGGAAGTAAGTGCATGCAAAGTTGTTCAGTATCTTTAACCATTAAGGAAATAAAGGCATATCATTTTTCACTGGGCTTCACTTCATTGATCTTTACAGATATTGTGATTTTTACAAATTGAAAGTTTGCGGCAACCCTGAACAATTTGATCCGCACCGTTTTTCCAACAGCAGGTGTTCACTTTGTGTGTCTGTGTCACATTTTGGTAATTCTCACATTTCGAGCTTTATTATTATAATTATATCTATTCTGGTGATGTGTAGTCGGCGATCTTTGATGTAACTATTGTAATTGTTTTAGGGAATCATGATCTATGCTCATAAAAGGAGGCAAACTTAATCAATAAATGTTTTGTGTGTTCTGATTGGTCCACCAACCAGCCATTCTTCCATCTCTCCCCCTCAGACCTGCCTATTTCCTGAGACACAGCAATATTGAAATTAGGCCATTTAAGAACTCTAAAATGGCTTCTAAGTTTTCAAGTAAAGGGAAGAGGCACACATTTCTTACTTTATATCAAAAGCTAAAAATGATTAAGCTTTGTGAGGAAGGCATGTCAAAAGCTGATAGGCTGAAAGCTAAGCCTTTTGCAACAGTTAGCCAAATTATGAATGTAAAGAAAAGGTTCCTAGTGGAAACTAAAAATGCTACCTAGTGAATGATAAGAACGTGAAGTAGCATTATTGCTGATATGGAGAAAGTTTGAGTGGTCTAGCTAAAAGATCAAACCAGCCACTTAAGTTTTCCTTAAGTCAAAACCCAATCCAGAGCAAGGCCTTATCTCTTTTCACTTCTATCAAGCCAGAGAGGGGTGAGAAAACTTCAGAAGAAAAATTTGGAGCTAGGGAAGATAGGTTGATATGATTTAAGGATAGATTCCATCTCCATAACATAAAAATGCAAGGTAAAGCGGCAAATGTTAATGTAGAAGCTGCAGGAAGTTATCCAGAAGTCCTAGATGGAATAATTGATAAAAGTGTCTATACTAATCAATAAGTTTTCAATATAGACAAAACAGTGATGCTTTCATAGAGAGGAGAAGTCAATGGCTGGCTTCAAAGTTTAAAAGCATAGGCTAACTCCCTTGTTAGGGGCTAATGTAGCTGATGGTGTTAAGTTGAAGCCAACGCTCATATGCTCTTCCAAAAATTCTAGGACTTTTAAGAAGTATGCCTATGTTTTGTCAATGGAACAATGAAGCATGAATGACAGCACATCTACTAACAGCATCGTTTCCTAAATATTTTAACCCCGTTATTGAGACCCACTGCTCAGAAAAACAAAGATTTCTTTAAAAATGTTACTGTGTAATGACAAAACACCTAGCTACCTAAGAATTCTGATGGAGGTGCACAGGAGATTAAGTTGTATTCACACCTGCTAACACAGCATACATTCTACAGCCCATGAATTAAGAAGTAACTTTGTCTTTCGAGTCTTTTCAAGAAATACATTTCATAAGGCTATAGTTGCCAGAGATAGTGCTTTTTCTGATGGATCTGAGCAAAGTTAACAGAAAAAAATTCTGAAAATGGGATTAAGAACATTTGTAATGCATGGGAGGAAGTCAAAATATTAACATTAATAGGAATTTTGAAGAAGTTGATTCCACCTCTCATGAATGACTTTGAGGGGTTCAAGATTTCAATGGAAAAAAGTAACAGCAGATGTGGTGGAAATACCAAGAGAACTAGAATTAGAAGCAGAGCCTGAAAATGTAATTGAATTGCTGCACTCTCCTCATAAAACTTTAACAAACAAGGATTTGCTTCCTATGGATAAGCAAAGAAAGTGGTTTCTTAAGATAGAATCTACTCCTGGAGAAGAGTCTATGAACATTGTCGAAATGATTACAAAGGCTTTTAGAGTATTCCATAAACTTAGTTGATAAAGGAGCAGCAGGATTTGAGAGGATTGACTCCAATTATGAAGCAAGTTCCACTGTGGATAAAATTCTATCAAACAGTGTCTCATGCTACTGAGAAATATGTTGTTAAAGGAAGAGTTAATCAATGCAGAAAATCTTGTTGTTGTCTTATTTTTAAAAATTGCTACAGACACCTCAACCTTCAGTAACCACCACCCTGAGCAGTAAGCAGCCATCAATATCTAGGCAAGACCTTCCACTGGCAAAAAGATCATGACTTGCTGAAAGCTCAGATAATTGTTATCATATTTTAGCAATAAAGTGCTTTCAAATTAAGGTATGCATTTTTTAGACATAAGATTTCTGCACATTTAATAAGCTACAGATTCATGTAAACATAACTTTTATATACACTGGGAAACCAAATATTTTGTATGACTCACTTTTTTGTGATATTGACTTTATTGCAGTGGTCCAGAACTGAACCCACAATATTTCTAAGATATGTCTGTACAAATCAAAATATCAAAAATACCGTTTCACACCTACTAGCATGGCTGTAACCAAACAAATTGAAAATGCCAAGTTTTGCAGGAAATATGGAGAAATTGAAACTCACAAGCACTGGTGATAGGAATGTAAAATGCTGGAGTTTCTGTGGAAAAGAGCTTGGTAGTTCCTCAAAATTAAATGTAGAATTAATATATGACCCAGAAATTCCATGCTAACGTATACCCCAAAAACTTGAAAACAGGAATTCAAAGAGATAAGTATACAAAACATTCATAACAGCATTTTTCATGACATCCAAAAGGTAGAAACAACCCATGTGTCCATCAACAGATGAATGGATAAACAAAAGTTGTATATCTATAGAATAGAACACTGTTTAGCCTAGAAAGTAATGAAGTTCTGATAGAGGCTGCAACATAATTGCACCTTCAAAACATTATGCTAAATGAAATGAACTAGATATTAAGGAAAAATAGTGTATTATTTTACTTATATGGAATATTTAGAACAGGAAAATTCAGTGATAAAGAATACAGATTACACGTAACCAGGGAATAGGGAGAGAGGGAGCAGGAAATTGTTGCTTAATGCTTACTGAGTTTCTGTTTGGAGTAATAAAAACATCTTGTAAACAGATAGTAACGATGCTCGCACAACATTTTGAGTATTCAAAAACCACTGAATTGTGCATTAAAAATGGTTGAAGTGGTGAATTTTATGTTACATACATGTAATCACAAAAATAAGACTGAACAGATTACAGGATATTAAGGAAGTCTGGAAAACCTGTATTAAACATTATGTAGCAAAATATAATGTCTCAAATAATGTAGCAGAACTGTCTCCTTGCAGATCCCATTTGTCACCATCATTAGTGCTAAACACTGTAAATTCCATAGGTAACATCACTGATACTAGATATTGGGCATATTACTGAAACAGTTGCCTGTGGAAATGATATAGCTACTGCCACTACTACTTTCAGTTAATCAGGCTTGATGCTATCCAATCTTCATTTCTTAGTATAATTACCTTAATTTACTTAATTTTGTAGTATAATTACACTTAATTTTAAGACACGTACTTTTCACATTTTAATATCTAGGAAATCATAACACATATTATAATCAATAGCATAGTTTAATTGGAAGAATTTAAAAAATGTTCTTAATGGAACAGATAGTACTGGCGTGCCTTTTAATTGATGTTGTCTTATATTAGGTGAAATAAGTAACTTCTAAGTGGCTATAAAATGGATATGTCTGCTTGCTAGAGCCTGGGTCACATGACTGCACCTCCACTGAAAGTTGCGTAAAAGATATTTTCATCTTTTGTGGGGGAGAGTGAGTAGTGCCTTAAGGTGATAAATTCCTCAGTCATAGAAAATGGGTTCAAAATAATGATATGTTTTGTCTTTAGGAACTGATTTCAAAGTATTTGAAAATATTGGGGAAGCCAAAGTAACAGTATATGAAGGTTACATTCAGCCTATGTGGCATGTGACATTGGCTTATGATTTCTAGTTTATACTTTGCATAAAAATCTCCGATAAATGTGTGCATGAGAAAAGAACCAAGGACACACTACTTCAAATATTCCCGGTAAAACATTTCAGTAATTACAAATTCACCTCTTTTGTTGTTTTAGAAATCAATATTTTCTTATTGTTGTTTATGGAACTATCACAAAAAAAACAGTCGAATGTGTTGCTGAAGTCCAGATATAAATGTGTTTATCTTTTTTACATAGTTACATGACTTGATAAGTAAATGAGCTTGTTCATATGATATGTGTTTTTGTGGCATAGGTACTTAATGAATTCATACTAATTACAAACATGGAAACTGTGTAGTGTAGGGGCTATGCATAAAAATGGTGGAGTCATAGGGATTTGGGTTCAATCCACATTCCACTGTTTTCCAGTCGTGTGATATTGAGAAAATTATCTAACCTTTCGGAACCTCTATTCCCTTATCATTTTCATCTACAAAATAATAGAACCTACTCTATATAGCGTTCGTGAAGATTAAATGAGCTAATATATGTCAAGAATAAAGGCCCAAGACTATTAGCTATTGTGTTTAGTGATCATATCTTTAGTTATGTGTCCAATAATACTGACAAAAGAGATATCAAGTTCAATGGTCTGTGGTTTTCAAAACAGAAATATAATTTAATGGTTTTTATGGATGAATTTTCCTTCATTGAAACACATTGAGTTGAGGAATTGGGAAATAATTATCAGGTAAGCTTATACGACACACGATTATGATTAAGTTCCACTAATTTATATTTCTGCATTATGCTTCCTGTTAATTCCAGAGCATTATATTCATGCAGCAGTAGTAGGAAGCACTGATTTTTTAATGTCCATCTCTTGATAAAACAATCTAATATCAGGAAGATTTAGTTATGTTCTTTTCTGTCATTTGATTATGTGATACTCTAATGTTAAGAAATCAAGTCTAGGTCTAGGAAATTTAGACAGATTACCTTTGATGTACAAAACGTATGTGTATATATGTGTATATATATGTACACACACACAGGATTTTATATATATATATGAAAATATATATATGTGTATATATATATGAAAAAAAAAATATATATATATCTCCAGTAGTTGTACCTGGCTTTCAGTTATTTTTGTGTTGAAATTTCCCATTATTCATGGCTTTTCCCAAGCACAAAATCCTGAGCCATGGAATATCAGGTAATGATACAATATCGTAATTGCAATTTGATTTCCACACTGTTCAGGAATCCACAGATTTATCTGAATTTTTTTCTCTCCTATAGTATTATTAAGTATTTCATCAGATATTTTAGGCATAGTAGCCATAGTCTGGGGAGTGTCAGTGTGTCCAAATCCTTATAGTGATCCATGGGTCAAAGTAACATAAAAGAGGCTGTGGAAATTGCATCTCCATGATGATGATAATAAGCTTGTATGCTCATTCTGATTGTGATTCTCAGGAAACAAATTTTTCCTATGATGTCTCCTGACTGTCCATCCAATGTGCCTTATTTGTTCAAAAATACTAATATCTGAAACATCCCACATGGCAAGAAAGGAATCAGAGCATGAGCCATGTTCTGCTTCTTGGAGATATGGTTAATGAGAAAGGGTAGTGATGGGCAATAGCAACAAGGAACCTCTCAATGCAGATATGAAGTCCTGGATTCCCGGAACCACAGCTTCTACAGTTTGCCATTTCCATACATGCTTTTCATAAATAATGCCAACTTTTACCATCAAAGCAATAATTACTACTTGCCAAAAAGAAACAAAAACTACCAGCTTTACACAAAGAAATTTGCCAACATGTTGGATTGGGCTCAGTTCTTCCTTTAGATTTTTATAAAATAGTAGAAGACAATACATGGCAAACAATTGTGACATGTTGTTTATTATAACTAAATAAGTCTAAGTATATGAAAAGCTAATCATATATAGCAAGCAGTTCACAGATTAAAACAATGATGGTGGTGAATGGTCTGACAACTGTATACTGTAATATGCCTAGTTTGCCTAAACAGCAATACTTCTACCATAGACTATGGTAGACAGCAACATAAAGGAGGAAAATGTTTCAGCTGATCTTCAGCTTCAATAATTAGCACCAGATTTCAATAATAGTTAGTTAGATAATTGGTAAGGAATCTCATAAAGTTGTAAATGACATAAGCTTTATAGAATTCTCTGCAGGTATGCACATATATTGCAATGCTGGAGTATCCAATTATCTAAATTGTAAATGGGTACCATCCAAAGAATCCTTATGATTGGTTTTTGTAGTTTAGGTTGCATATAATGCACTAACTGTAGCAATATAACCCACAGTGATATAGGTATTGTCAACAGCAAAAACAATTCCAGCGATAAACCGAGCTTTTGGTGTGCATTTGAATCTCCAGTTTCTGTAGTCCCCACATTCATAAGGCAACCACAACCACTATGGACACCAGGAAGATGACTGCTAAAGTTCGAACCCACTGTCTCCAGTTCCTCCAGGTACAAGTGCAAAGCATGTTTTTGTACAAATCAGCTCTGAGTGGCAAGGGAAAGGAGCTTGAAGGAGATTGTAATGGGAACCCTGTCCTTTGTTTTGTCAACTCACATACTATGGAGAAAGAGCTGTTGTGTCATTTTACCAACAGCTTAAGCCACCTCCTTGGCCAGAACTGTGTTTGTGCTGCTGTTACTGCTGCAACTGAGGCCACTCAGGGTGCTACCTTGCACACTCCACTTCTGCCCCACAGCTACATGCCCGCTGGCTATTTTCTTTGAGGACTGAGAGTCCTCCCTCTGGTGTCTCTTCACCCAATTCTGCTGGTAGATAAGGCCTCAGGATTTCCTCACTCATTCACATGGAACATCCCCTGTGACGGAACCCAAGGTCCAACCAGGACTTTTAATTTAATGTTTTTATTAATGAATGCATTAGATTACAACTTGGAAGAAATCCTGTATTAGTATCTCAACTGTCCTAAGAAGTGAGTTCTACAAGTTTCCACGAATAAACTTGATACTGAATCCCAAGGATACTTTCCATATATTCATCATAAATGACTGCCTGCATTCTGAGTTTTGAGAGGTTCTGAAGTGCCTACCTACCTCCAAATATCTCTCACATCAGACTGCTGTAAAAGCTAAAATCAATACATTAGGACCACTGCTTTGGACAGCATATCTTTAGAAGGCCTAATATTAGTACTCAATTTTTATCAGGTAAATACATTCAGAGTACAGGATTGAAAAGAAAATTGAGGAGAAAACTTATTTTAGAAAGTTTGGAAGCAAATGGTGTTGACCCTAAGGTGAAACCAGACATCGTCTGCATGAGAATGGGGCACTGGGTTACCAAGTAGCTGAAAAGCTTCTTAATCTCTAAGGGTAAAAGTAAACCAGAAAATATCAAAGAAAAGCTAGTGTAGTTTAATGATCAGGGATGACAAATAGCATAAGAAAATTACTAGAGGGAAGTGGGTGGGTAAAAAAACTTTATTTGCTTCATACTAGCCGTGCCTACCCCTACTCGTCACCCCAGTCTTTTGGGTATAAATAAAATTACACTTGAATTTGCTTAAGAGGAAAACAATCAGTAGCACTATTTAGCTGTGCTATTAAAAAAAACTTCTCTCAGAGTATGGAATAAAATAATTGGAAGAAGCAGCAATCTATATGAGCAAGCATCCTCTACAGGAGATAACACAGGAATAGACTTGGGGAGGAGTTTCCCAAGACTAGAGGAAGAATCACAAAGAGTTCACATGAAATGTCTTTCTTCTGAAGTGCTCAAAAGACTGTGTGAACACAAAATACCGTGGAGGATGGCTATCATGGTGTCCTCAGGGTCTTCATTATGAGGTGAATACATTTTTTCTGGTTTTGCCTTGTACTGAATTCCTTACTAGAATATATGGTCAGGTACTCAAGCTCCTGTGTATTGCTAATGTGCCTCTATACATAAATAATACAAATTGTATATGAATGCCAAAGTGCATGATTTAATTATATCTTTAATGTCTCATCATATATTTGAAGTTCATATCATTTCATTGGTTTTCTTTCCAATTTTTCCCTTGGGTTAAAGACAAAGTCTAATAATGGAAAATAATGAAATTTCCTTCAGTTGAGAATGTCAATGTGGTTGGTATTCAGAATGGGTTTTCTAAAGGGAAGAAATTAAGCATGGAACTTTTAGTAAGACAAATATTACTATATATTAAATCTGGACTAAAATTTAGATGCTACTCCTTAGCTCTTAATGGTACTTAACGTGGCTATTTTTCTACAGCATAAAGTAATGTGGTTGGAGGCAAGGTGGGATAAATATAAAATCTTTTAGCCAATTGAAAGATATATCCACACAGTGATATTTTTAGTTTCAATTTTTATGATTGTATATGTGTGCATGTGATTGTACGTGTGTGATGTAAATCATCCTTGCTACAGTACCTGCCTTGAAATTATTAGGTTGCCTTCCTTAACTCTCACTCTTAGTAGAGGTGATTCTGCTATAGGGCAGATTACCAATACAGCACTGCATCAACTAGCACTATTTGCTATGTCCATAGAGATATGTCATTACCTAAAGATCTCCAAAATGTCATTAACTAAAAAAGTTCAAGATATGGATATGAAAGATTAGCCAAATTTTAAAATATGTTTTCAGAATCCTCCATCCAGGAAGTTGGTCCTGTTATTATTATAATAACTGGGGCAAATATATCTATGCTTTCAGAAACTAGTGTGTAATATTTAGTTCACATAATGGATTATGACCTTTTCCTGAACCCTCTTCTTTCCCTTCCTACAAAATATAATAGGATTAAGAAATACCATATGTATTATTTTATACTGAGGAGCATTTCTTAGATATGCTAACAAAATGATGAAATTCTTTGCTTACAGAGTAACATCTTTCTGGCAGACTCTAATAGTGGTAAAATAAAACAAATTGCAACAACCTGTTCACTTTAGTGCAGTAGAAGATATATTTTTATCTTAATCCATTTATATAAATATTGGCAAACTTATGTAGGTAAACATTTATTGAGTAGGTAATCTGTGCCAGACACTGTTCTAGATCATATATGGGAATCATTAACCTGAATATGTTTACTAGAACATTCTATTATTAATAATGTCAGAGAAAAGAGGGAATACTGTATATAGTTTTGACTCTAACAGTGAGTCTATAGAACATGTAAGTTTATGTATACTAAATTATTTTATGTTTAAGATCACCAAACACTTCTTTATTGCCAAAGTCATGAGTAATTTTCAGTCTAATCTGCTGGCACACCATGATGTATACTTGTTATGGTACCATTTACCGGCTCCTCTCTTCAAGAAAATACTGCCCAGATGACTTATAGAACTGTGAGCTAAATAAATGCTTGTTGTCATAAGCTACTAAGTCTGGAGGGTTGTATGTAATGCAACAACAGTTATTTCAAGTTTGGGGCTATCCCTTGTGAATAGAACTGGTATAGACATTCTTGTATGATATGGTTTGTCTCTGTGTCCCCACCTGAATCTCATGTCAAATTGTAATTCCCAACAATGCGGGAGGGATCTAGTGGGAGGCCATTGACCATGGGGGCAGAATTTCCCCTTTCTCTTCTCATGAGACTGAGGGAGTTATCACGACATCTGTTTTTTTAAAAGTATGTAACACTTCCTCCTTTACTTTCTCTCTACTGCCACCGTGTGAGGATGTGCTTGCTTCTACTCTGCCTTCCACCATGATTGTAAGTTTCCTGAGGCTCCACAACCATGCCCCCCGTACAGTACAGGAACTGTGAGTCAATTAAACATCTTTTATTTATAAATTGTCCAGTCTCAGGTCGTTCTTTACAGCACTTTGAGAACTCACTAATACAGAGAATCAGTACTGACAGAGTGGCGGGTACTGCCATAAAGACACCTGAAGGTGTGGAAGTGACTTTGGAACTGAGTAAAGGGCAGAAGTTGGAACAGTTTGGAGGGACTAGAAGAAGACACGAAGATGAGGGAAAGTTTGGAACTTCCTGGAGACTTGTTGAATGGCTGTGACCAAAATGCTGTTAGTGATATGAATGGTGAAGTCCAGGCTAAGGTGGTCTCAGACGGAGATGAAAAATTTATTGGGAACTGGAGTAAAGGTCAATCTTGCTATGCTTTAGCAAAGAGACTGGTGGCATTGTGTCCCTGCTCTAGAGATCTGTGGCACTTTGAACTTGAGAGAAATGATTTAGGGTATCGAGTGGAAGAAATTTCTAAGCAACAAAGCATTCAAGATGTGGCTTGGTTGCTTCTAAAATCCTATGCTCATTTGTTTAAACAAATTACCTGAAACTAGAATTTAAAAGAGAAGTAGAGCATAAAAGTTTAGAAAATTTGCAGCCTCAGTATGCAGTAGAAAAGAAAAATCCATTTTCTGAGGAGGAATTCAAGGCTGCAGAAATTTGCATAAGTAAATAAGAGCTGAATGTTATTAGCCATGTCAGTGGATATAATGCCTCCAGGGTATTTCAGAGACCTTTGCTGCAATCTTCCCATCACAGGCCTAGAGGTGCAGAAGAAAAAAAATGGTTTTGTGGGTCGGGGCCTTGCTTCTGTGTGCAGCCTTGAGACATGGTGCCCTGTGTCCTAGCTGCTTCAGCTTCAGCCATGGCTATAAGGGGTCAAGGTATACTTCAGGCCATTGCTTCAGAGGGTGAAAACCCCAAGCCTTGGTGGCTGTCACTCAGTGTTGGGCCTGCAGGTATGCAGAAGGCAAAAACTGAAGTTTGGGAACCTCTGCCTAGAATTCAGAGGATGTATGGAAATGCGTGATTGTTCAGGCAGAAATCTGCTGCAGGGGCAGAGCCCTCGTGTAGAACCTCTGCTAGGGCAGTGCAGAGGGAAAATGGGGGTTCAGAGCCTCCACACAGAGTCTCCACTAGGGCATGGCCTAGTGGAGCTGTGGGAAGAGGTCCACTGTCCCCCAGGCCCCAGAATGGTGGATTCACTGACAGCTTGCACCGTGCATCTAGAGAAGCCACAAGCACTCAACGCCAGCCCTTAAAGGCAGCCATGAGGGCTGTACCTAAAGAACAACAGGACTGTAGCTTCCCAGGGCCTTGGGAGCCCACCCTTTGCATCAGTGTGGCCTGGATGTGTAACATGGAGTTAAAGGATATTATTTATAGCTCTATGACTGCCCTGCTAGGTTTAGAGGTTTATTTTGCTGTGGTTAGGGACCATGGCCCATGGCACAGCCTCAGGAGTTCCTGAGAACATGTGCCTAAGGTGATGAGTTACACCTTGGTTTTATACATGCTAGGGAGACAGAAGTTGCAGGCAAAGACATAAATAATATATGTAAGGTATACATATGTTATACCTTAATGTAAATAATTTATTTAAATTATACATTGGTTCCACCCAGAAAATTGGGACATCTTGAAGTGGTGGCTTCCAGGAAATAGGTGGATGTAAAGATTTTCTGATTCTTAATTCTCCCTGAAGAGCTGAATTCAGCATAAACAAATGCTTGAGTTTAGATATGGGAGTTGTGGAAATTAAGGTTTTTATCAGGTACATGAAGCCTCCATGTAGCAGACTCTAGGAAGAAAAGATGGTGAATGGCCCTTATCAGACCTTAAAAGATGTCAGAGTCGCTGGGAAAGACCTAGCAAGGGAAGATTCTGTACGGAATGCAAATTTTTTCCCACAAGGAACAGATTTGCAAGGCCATTTCAGCATATGTCAAGGAAATATATTTGGGGGTAAATATTTTGATTTCCTTCAGGGACTCTTATCTGTCATATGATGCTATACCAGTTAGGTTGAAATTTGGTCATAGAATTATTGCTACAAAGAGTCTGTTTTCTCGGTCTTAAGAGCACTGTTTTAATGTCAGTGCTGTCTATTGTGTCTAAACACCAAAGGGAAGAGGTATGTGTCATATCTGATTTCCCCTTCTCATTATGGCCTGAACTAAGTTTTTCAGGTTTTGTTGAGTTCTCCTTGGCCAAGAGGGGTTCCATTCAGTCAGTTGGGGGCTTAGAATTTTATTTTTGGGTTATGTTTGCCATGTAATGAGAATAATAGCTAAAAGTTATTAAGTACTTCTTATGTGCCAGACACTATTATGTGTGGTTTACATGAATTCACTTAGCAAATATTCTCAATAATGTGAAAGCAGGTGCGTTGTTTTCCTTAATTTTACAGAGGAAACAGGAACAGGGAGTTTCAGTAACTTGCCCAGGATCCTGCAGATAACAATCAGCAAAGCCAGGCTTTAAAACCAGGCAGCCTGATTTCAGAGTCTGTGCTCAAAGTCATTATGGTACACTGTTCTTGATCATTTGAATTCTGGAGTTAAGCATCCCTGAGCTAGAATGGTAACTCTACAATGTTATCACTAATTCTGTCACCCTATATGTTTCTGTTTACCCATCGTTAGCCATTGTGTTTCATCTGATGGTCAGTAGATGACTGAATTACTTCCAGCATCACGGCAGTGTTCCAATAAATAATAACAAACAGCAACATAGACAAGTGGACACTCACCTCTATCATAGGAAAAGTAAAGAGCTTCATTGGCAAAACTTGTCCATGTACCTCAAGCACGAGCAAGGGATTGAGATTTCCCTGGCCCAAGGTTTGGACCTATACTGCGTCCATGGTCTCATCATCAGGAGTCTTTGTCCCAGTGTAGAAGATAGCCCTTTCAGGCTCTCTGAGTTCCATATCAGTAAAAATTTTCAGTGATTGCACTGAAAACCTGGATCTGATTCTATGATCACCAATTAGTCTCCTTATTACGCTTTTGCCTCCCATTAAGGCAGAGAATGTGCTATTCCCTCAGATGCTATGTGGAAATCTATTGAGCAGGAGAGTGAAGCCTGGCTGAGGACACAAATGTTGATTAATTTTACTTGGAAATCCTATAGTTACATAATTTTATTAATCTGTAGCTTATACCCTTTTCTTAATATATTTTAAAACCTCTTCAGCAAGGGAAGGATGCATGGAGAGAGGGAGTCTGGATCAAAATATTCCGATCTCATTAATTTGGATAAATGAGAGGGGAAAGAAAGGCAAGGAGGTATTACAGAAAAGTGAAATATGCAAACAATTTAAAAATAAGTGTATTTTAAAAATGAATGTGATATCCCTAAAGGTGGGTACTATATCTATTTTTGCTCAATGTTGTGGACCCAGTACCTGGCATAGTGTCTGATACAATAGATACCCAATAACGAAGTCAAATTAATGAATAAATACAAATATTACTAAAAATAGGCACCAACTAGACATGCTTGAATTAATATATAATAAACTTATGGTGAATCATTATTAATTTTAGAATTATAAATGCTTAAGCTTTTGAAAACGTTTGTTCACTATGTGATTATTAATTACTTAAATAATTAATATGCTCCACAAATAATTCAAAATTAATTAGTTTTTTTACCATTTACAAAGAAAATTTATAAGTTAATATCCACTCAATCTCTGTATAAATTATCGTGAATTTCATTTTAGAAATTCGAGTTATTGAGGAGTTAGTAGAGTTGTCTATTCAAAACTTACAGCAAGCAGAAGTAAAAACCTGCCATTTACAACCCTTTTCAATAATAGTCTGTTTACTTACCTTGACCACAATAATGTCAATATAATAGTCCCTATCAGAACGACTTATTCCTGATGAAAGCTAGATGAATCAAGCCTGTGCATAGAAAAGGATTTGCCTTTAAGCTTCTTGAATGGAAGAGTTTAAGATGGTATCTAGAGAGAGAAAGAATAGTATATAGAATAACATTCCTGTCTACCAAAGAAAATTATTCTGAGCAAAACTATCTCTTCCACTGGCTTCTTTTTGTTCTTGAATTTCTTAGTATTGGCTGAACTGCAGGTTACACTGTATTGATATGGAGGAAGGTAGGAAGTAGAAGTGTGTGAGATAAAACAACATTTTGGTCAATATTCTAATCACTTTAGTTAGATTATTTGAAAGAGGTTACTTTTTTGTCAGCTGCCAGTGTGGCACGAGTCATCATATCCGGAATAACTCATTCCAGTTACTGTGATGACATGTTTTGATCGTTTACTCTGTGCCAGTCACTTTATAAATGCTTTACTGAAATATAACTCATTCAATCCTTGCAGCAACCTTGTAAAATAAGCAAAGTTTCACCCATTTCACAGATATTAAAATTCAGGCACAGAACTGTTTAACCGTAGTTTTCCAAGGCCACTCAATCAGTAAGTAAATAAGCTAAAATTCAAACTTGGGCATCTGCCTACAAGTTTCCTGATCAATGTATCTAAACTGCCTTATGACAGAGACTAGGGCCCTGATGAAGTGGGGTGAAGGAAAGGTGATATAAGATGATGCCAATATATTCAGGAGAACAAGAGGGCTGTTCAGGCTGTGAGCATATGGAGAAAAAAGGGTAGAGAGATGATCAACACACTTTATAACTTTGCTAATGACCAACCCTGTTTATCATTATTTGTAAATGTTATCATTTGTCAAAGATGCTTTTCACATTTATTCTTTGCATTAATTTTCAAAAATTATAATGTCAGATATTTATGGGCTATTAAAACACCACCAAAAAAACGTAGCCTTCTGTTGATACTTAGAAATTTATATCAGTTATACATTTCAAGAAATGGTATGGCAGAGGAAAGATACACTCATCAATTAGAATTTGTCACTTTTTTTTTTTTTTTTTTTTTTTTTTTTTTTAGGCAGAGTTTCCCTCTGTCGCCCAGGCTGGAGTGCAGTGGCATGATCTCAGCTCACTGCAACCTCAGTCTCCCAGATTCAAACAATTCTTCTGTCTCAGCCTCCTGAGTAGCTGAGACTACAGGTGTAAGCCACCACGCCCGGCTAATTTTTGTATTTTTAGTAGAGACACGGTTTCACCATATTGACCAGGCTGGTCTCAAACTCTTGACCTCATGATCCACCTGCCTTGGCCTCCCAAAGTGCTGGGATTACAGGCATGAGCCACCACACCCGGCCACATTTTTAAAAATGACAATCTAATCTATGTGGTAGATTGTTTATCCGTTTTATTTTGTTTGTTTGTTTGTTTTTTTGTTTTAAGGTATAGAAATCAGATTTTAGGACAGAAAAACAAGAAACAGATCTTTGGCACACATAATCTGATTAAAACACTAGTAATTTTCTAGGCCCAGAAATAACAAGTAATTTAATACAACTGAACGACACTCAGTCGCTGTCTGTGCAAAACAGTATAGCAAGCACAGTGATGTAAATGTGATACTATGTACCTATAGAGAAATCTTATAAACAAAGGGAATCAGATATTTTAAAAATAAAAAACCTTCAGAAAATCTGTCTTATAATCAAGCTCTTGGCTACTCTTTACTTTTAAAATTAAATATAAATAACCAGATTTAATTATCTTTATACACACACACACACACACACACACACAGAGGAAATAAGCTCATTTTGCTGAGTACTAACAATATATATTTAAAGACTTTGCACTTTTTTTTTTTTTTTTTTTTTGAGACAGAATCTTACTCTGTTGCCCAGGCTAGAGTACATTGACGTGATCTCGGCTAATTGCAAACTCCACCTCCTGGATTCAAGCAATTCTCGTGCCTCAGCCTCCCAAGTATAAGTATATGGAATAACAGACATGTGTCACCATGCCTAGCTAATTTTTGTAGTTTTAGTAGAGGCAAGGTTTCACCACATTGACCAGACTGGCCTTGAACTCCCGGCTTCAAGTGATCTTTAATAATAAATATTTAGGAAATATTTTAGGTAGAAACATGTGGATTGGCTGTCAACTGAAAAACTTTTGTTTACACTTTCTGGTTAAAATAAAGGCAGTACCAACATTACAACTTGCATATTGTGGCACTATTCACAATATCAAAGACTTAGAGCCAATTCAAATGTCCATCAATGATGGACTGGATTAAGAAAATGTGGCACATATATACCATGGAATATTATGCAGCCATAAAAAGGATGAGTTCATGTCCTTTGTAGGGACATGGATGCAGCTGGAAACCATCATTCTCAGCAAACTATCACAAGGACAGAAAACAAAACGCCACATGTTCTCACTCATAGGTGGGAGCTGAACAATGAGAACACATGGACACAGGAAGGGGAACATCACACACCAGGGTCTGTTGGGGGGTGGGACGCTGGGGGAGGGATAGCATTAGGAGATATACCTAATGTAAATGATGAGTTGATGGGTGCAGCAAACCAACATGGCACATGTATACCTATGTAACGAACCTGCACGTTGTGCATATGTACCCTAGAACTTAAAGTATAATAATTTAAACAAATCCTTGATTAATTAGTACTGGAGTCTTAGACAAAGCCATGGAGATAATAAAAAAAAATCTTATAATGCCACATTAACTACATTCTGAAGGTTGCAGAGAATAGTATTGTGTGATAAAATATGGACTTTAGACTTTGAAAATCTGAAATCAAACATGACTAAAAAGAGGTATCCCTGGATATAAAATTAACATAAAAAGTGAATTGTCTTTCTATACACTAGCAATGAATACAAGGAAAAATCAAAATTAAAAATACAATGCCATTAATAATCACTCAGAGAAAAAATTAAATGTTTAATTATAAATCTAACAAAACATGTATAGGACCTATATATTGAAAACTATGATACACTGATGAAATATATCAAAGATGGTATAGATAAATTGACATATAAACCATGTTCATAGATTGGAAGACTCAACTTGCTAAATATATCAGTTCTCAGTAAATTGATAAACAGGGTTAACATAATGCAATTGACACCCCAGAAAGATACTCTGTACTTATGGATAAGATTACTTGGAAAGTCATATGGAGAGAAAAATACACTAGGATTGATGAAACGATTTTGAAAAGGAAGAATAAAGTGGGCGGAGTCAGTCTACCTAATTACAAAACTTTTTGTAACTATTATTTTTAGAGGGGACAGACACATAGAATGGAACCAAACAGAAGAGAAATAGAACTACACGTATATGGTCGTTTGATTTTTGGCATAGGCACAAATGTGATTCAATGGAGGAATGACAGACGTTTCAACAAATGGTGATGAAGCACGTGCATACCAATAGACAACCATTGACCTTAAACTAAATCTGTCAATTAAAAACTTAACCCAGAATGCATCATTGACTTAAATATAAAACTTCAAAATATAAAACTATTAGAAGTAAACACAGGATAAAATCTTTGGAACATAGGGCTAAGCAAAAAAATATTTAAACACGACACCAGAAAAAATGATGCATAATTTTTGAAAATGATACATTGGACTTCATCACAAGTAAAACCTTTTGATCTGCAAAAGCCTCTATTAAGAGGAAGAAAAGACAAGCTACAGACTGGGAGAATATTTGCAAACTATCTTAATATTTAAAATTTATAAATAACTCAAGGTACAGTATACATTCAACAATAAAAGCTATAAATGGACAAAAGACATGAAAAACATTTCACAGAGGAGTATCTGCACATGGCAAATAAGTGATGAAACGTGTAATATCATGAGTTGTTATAGAAATGCAATTAAAACCACAAGACATATCACTACACACCTATTAGACCGTTAAAATAGAAAATAGTGGCAATACCAAATGCTGCTGCTGATGCAACATATGTCCCTCTGATACCTTGTTATTAGGAATGTAAAATAGTACAACCACTCCTGAAAACTGTTTCATCAGTTTTTTAAAAAAACTAAACACACATTTACCATATGACCTAACAATTGCCTTCTTGGGCATTTATCCCAGATAAATGAAAACTTAGTCCACATCAAGAGCTATACATGATTGTTCGTATTTGTATTAGCCTAAACTGGAAAAAAAGTGTTATATAATAGGTAAGTAGTAAACCAAACTTTGATACAGCCATATCATGGAATATTACTCAGCAATAATAAAGAACAAACTATTGGTACTTGCAACAACTTAAATGAATCTCAGGGGCATGATGCTGGGTAAATAAAAGGGTTACATGTAGTATGATTTTCTTATTTAAATAATATTTAAATAAAAATATTATTTTTATTTAATCCTATTATCAAAAGGTTACATGTAGCATGATGTTTTATTTAAATAGTATTATTTATTGAAAGAAGTTTATTTACATTCCTCAAAATGGCAAAATTATAGAGATGAAGAACAGATTTGAGGTTTCCAGGATTTGGTTTGGGGAGGGGTAAGGTGATGTGGCCATACAAACAAGGAGTATTCTTATGGTGATAGAATAGCTCTATGCTTTGATTGTAGTAGTTATTACATGACCCTATACATGTAATATATGGAAACAAAAATGTGTACACATTGTAGCCATGTCAATTTTCTGGATTCAATAGAATATTAAAGCTGTGCAAGATGTCACCATTTGATGAGAGCTGAATGAAGATTAAATAGAAACTATCTGTAATAGTTTGGCAACTTTTTGTGAATCTGTAATTATTCAAAATAGCAAGTTAACGAAGAAGAGATAAAATGTCTCTAAATGCGAATAAAATTTTGAAATGACTTACCAAAGAGGAAAGACTTAATTATCATCCTAATATCTGTGTAGAAAATTAGACTTAAAATTCATTGTCATGTGAAGAGGCAATCACAGAGTATACATGTTGGGGGAAAAAGTATTATAAAAGTATTTCAGAGAGTTATTCATTTAAAAAGTTATGTTTCTGGATTTTTTTGAAGTTTGAGGTATCTGTCAGCTTTAAATTTTTATTTTCATTTTTTCTTGCTGAAAATGTATTCACTTTTGTACCTAATTTGGTATTTATAATTTTGAGCTCAATTTTTATAAGTCCTTCATTTTGTGGAAGTTTCAGGCCCCACAATAAGTGGATCAGTTTCTGACTGCAATTGGAACCTCTCAATATCACCCCCGCTCCAAAACCCAACCTCGCCCCAAGTTAGTAGGTCCTAAGTCCAGTGTTTTGTGCAGGGAGTTTTGTATTTAAGCTACCTCTTGAATTTCAACAATAGGCTGTCTTGTGTTGACCAGGAGAAAAATGTAAGAGGTGAAGTAACACTGTCTAACTCAGTGAATGACTGGAGATCTGAAAATTGCTAGAAAATAGAGAAAGCCTGGTACTTGATAACAAGTGACATTTTAGGGAGATGGTGTTTTCTGAAAATTCAGGGAGGGAGACAAGTTTAAAGAGATAAGTATCAACAGAAGAATAGAAGTGGAACTTTAGAGAAAGATAACTTCATGTGGGACAACACAAAATTCAGCAAAGTTAGGCACTGCTTTTTAATATTCTACGGAGATTCAAGAAGACACGATAATTAGACAGGAAAGGAAAAGAAGATTCCCTTTTTCTTTCTAGCACCCTTCAATACATGTTCTTCACAAACACACACACACATTTGCATATAACTTGAAAGTAGCTCTTATAATTTGTGTAAATTGCAACTTCACTTAGTTCAGTTGGTTTGTGTCCCTTTTGAAGAATTTTGGCCCAAAGAAGTCCGAACAATATCAAGAATCCAGTACCTGGAATGTCTGAGCACTAACTCCAAATGGTTATTGAAGGCATCAAATCCCTACCATTGCAGGATTATTATGTGTTGTATTTAACACTTTTGTCTCATGTATGACCTATTCTACCTGCAGATATTACTATTATTTGAGGTGATATAGTAAAAACTCAATAACTTTAAATCTGATTTGTCAAAACTTTTGTGATATTGAAGGTAGGAACTAATGGGTAAAGAAGAGTTTTAAAAAATTATTAATGCAACCCTAATGCCTTATTGCAAGACCATAAAAAGAAGAATGAAAATATATTTTATTAGGATACGAATAAATTCTAAGACTACTTCCAATTTATTTATACATCTCAGTGCTATTTATATTTATAATCAAGAGGTAGCTTAAATGTAAAATTCCTGCTGGGTGTCATGGCTCATGCCTGGAATCCCAGCACTTTGGGAGGTTGAGGCAGGTGGATCACCTGAGGTCAGGAGTTCGAGACCAGCCTGACCAACATGGTGAAACCTTGTCTCCACGGAAAATACAAAAATTAGCCGGGCTTGGTGGCAGGCACCTGTAATCCTAGCTACTTGGGAGGCTGAGGCAGGAAAATCGCTTGAACTTGGGAGGCGGAGGTTGTGGTGAGCCGATATCACACCATTGCACTCCAGCCTGGGGGACAGAGTGAGACTCCATCTTAAAAAATAAATAAATAAAAATAAAAATAAATAAATAAAATTTCATGCACAAAGAGAGTCCACACTGGGATAGTAGTGCTTGTCTGTGTTTGATGAAACTATTAGCTATTCTTATTAATTTTAATATCACCATTTTATACGTAAGAAAAGTGAGGTTCAGAATATTGAAGCGTTTTTCCTAAATAACATTCCTAGTTTTATCATGTAATTTTTATCAACAACAACAATATGTGTATTATCATCATGTGACTGGAAATGTTCTCTGCTGTTGTCTGACTAAAATAATGGCTCTTTAAATTGTGAGGGCAAATTTAAAAACCTTTCAGATGAATCAGCTTAAAATGTTCTTTGCATTTGTATGTTCTATATCTATTTGCAACAGAACTAGAAGGGAAATAGTTTGCTATGTGGACAAAAGACCTACTAGAATTGAGTGGAAGCTTTGTGATTGATGCAGAATAAGGACTAGAGCACAGCACACTAGGATGAGTACTAGATTTAGGCTCAAGAGCTTTTGTGTTTAGCTCCATCTCTAATTCTAGCTATGTAGTTGGCTTTTGTTCTGTTTTGTTTTGTTTTCCTTTTAGATGCTCAATTTTTGATCTGTAAATTGATTGTATTTGAGCAAAATGATCACTGAAGAAGGTCACTTTAAGAGTACTATTTGATGAGAATAAACCTGCCTTGTTGAGTAATCCTAAAGCTAGCACTGTATTATTCTTATAAAATAAGCAGCTTGAATATTTTAACAGCAACAAATGCATGACTGAATTCTCTAGATAGTGCTCTCTGAAAATTTATGGCCTTCTGGGACAAGCTTTCTTAGGAATCATGTTCAATAGTAAGGTATGATGCTTATAGAATTTTTAAGAAATATGAAATGTGAAGAGGCAAGATATAAAAGAGAAACAGGAAGAAAGTCAAGGTCATAAAATGATTTGAACATGAAAGCAAAATTATGAGATAGGCTAGGAAGGTCAGTCACCAAGGTAGTAAGGCGTAAGGTAAAGAGCTCTAAAGCTGGAACTATTTAGGCACCTGAGATCCCATTTACCCACGTGCGTTTTCTGAAAGGTGCTATGCTAGGTTGGAAGAGCCAATACGATGTAGGAGTCAGTCATACTGCTCTCTTTGGAGCATTCTTAGCTACAAGACCCAAAGCCCTGCTTTGCTTTCATCATGAGACACTCTTCAAATAACCAGCCTATGTAATAGTAAGTAATAAAATATGCAGTACTGTGCCTCTGGACATTATTACAATAAAAGAGAAGGTGACATTAATTACTATAAATCCCTAAAGAAAATATTTTCAAAGGATAATGAATTTATACATTCTCATAGTCTCCCAGTTATCCAAAGCTGCATGTGGACATTTTTGGTAGGCATTCTAGTGGCTTCCATTCATTAAGTATATCTGGCTTGTAGGAAATTGTGTTTTATTGTTGTTGTTGCACACCAGTTTTTCAATTTATTTTCAAATTAGGCCATTGAGAAGGTAAGGAAGAATGTTTGTCTAGGACAGATAGATAGTTTTATATTAAAGAACTTACTTTGTGCTATTATTTCTACTTTAATAACAAGAGTTTTCAGAAAAAAATTCATAATTGTGTATTTTAATAATATTTCTAATTCTCCAAGATAAATTGAAAGAAAATATTATACAAAGATTATAAATAATACACTGTATCAATTAAATTACTGAACCACAGGGAAATTGAAGATTTGGAAGATAAAACATTTAAGCATTTAAGGGGCAATGTACACACACACACAAAAACAAAGCATTTTCAGGGTGCAGATTACCAAAAACTCATTTTACTACAGAATACCCTCACCAAGACAGAGTGGATTAGCCTTCAAGACTCTAATGAAGATAATTTTGTCAAGGTCATTAGCTGCTCAATAATGTTTTATAAGAGCTGTAAAAGAATTGCACCTGGATTCTCTCATAATTGTTTGTATATCAGGAAAAGGGAAACGGTGTGCAGATTGGTTACCAATTATATTAAAATATTAGTTACAGCACTTGCAAATGTTTCTGAGTCATAATATGAGCCAGAAGACAGGTTTGGAATCATCTGTTATAAATTCTAGTTTCACAACAGGCACAGACGCATCAGTTCGTGCCTAATTATACTCTTCCATGTGAGATATAAAATACGTCAGGGTTTCTATAATACAGACTCATTAAAACAGTTAAGATATAATTTTAAAACTCTTTCTGCTAGGGCTAATGTTAATATAGATACTAATTGCTCCGATAGGCCTTTGGGGCCCATATTTACCAAAGTGCCATTCTTTTTGACTTACCTAGATTCTGTAGCCACAATTACTTCCCGACAATGAAACTTCTATTAGAAATTCAGTTTTTATACTTGAGAATGAATTTGGATAGCTGTACTGAGAAATAAGAATAATTATTTTGGGTTCCTAGTTTACATAAAAAAGAGAAAATATGACACTACTTACAAAAATTCTAAAGCTATAAATAGTTAAACTCAATATGACATTCATCATCAAACCCAGCCAATCTGAAGTTCTCACATATTGATATAATTGACTTTAATTTAGTCATCTGTCATTTTTCATTTCATATTCTTAAATTCAATTCAATTAATCAAATAACTATTAGGTGCAAGTTTCTCTGATAGAGTTAAAGTTGAATAAAATACAGGCTTTGCCCGCCTCTCATTCATGGGACTTCCAAATAAATGGAAGAGGCAGGTAAGTACTAAGCAACTAATACAAGGCAGAATATCATAAAGATTATAATGTAGTTCAAGTAAAGTGTAACAGGTGAACATGGAGGGAAATGTAGACAGGAATGAAGAAAGGCTTCACAGAGGATATTACACTTGAATAGGTCTTTAAGGTGTACATAAAACCTCAACATATGGAATTTGGAAAGAAGAAAAAGAGTTCAACATAAGTAAAAGCATGGATGCAGAAAACAGAGAGCATGTATGTTATAGCACGGTTGAAGTATCAGCATGTACTAGGAAAATATGGCTAGATAGATAAGCTGTTTCCAGATACTGAGTTGAGTGGAAAATTTTGGATTTTACTTTGCATACAATAAGGAATAATTGAAAGGTTTTTTTGAGGAGAGTAATGAGTTGGCATTTCCTTTGTTGGCAGTGTAGAGACGTATTAAAGAAGAAGAGACTAGAGATGAGAAGACCAGTTAAATGGCTATTTAAAGAGAGGTTTAAATTAAATGAATGTAAAATAATTAGAAAAAAAGCATCTTGGAATTAAGACACACTAATTTCCTTATAGGCTCGAAAATAACCAGGCAATATTGCCATGTTCACTTGTATTCATGTATAGCATGATATTACAATATGCATGAGGATTAAAATGATCATAATATTACACCACTAAATCTCAGAAAGATCTAAAATAGGTCATTAGAAACATGTGAGAAACCATCTCCAGTACCTCAGAATTTGACTGTATTTGGAGACAGATTCTTTAAAGAGGCAATTAAGTTAAAATGAGATTATTATGTTGAGTCCTAATCAAATAAGACTGGGTTCTTTCTTACAAGAAGAGGAAATTTGAACATAGGCACACACAGAGGGGAAAAAAAATGAAGACACAGGCACAAGACCATCTACAAGTCAAGAAGAAATGCCTGGATCTGATCCTTCTTTCACAGCTCTGAGAAGGCACCAATCCTACCGACACCTTGATCTTGGACTTATAGGGATCCAGAATTGTGAGAAAATAAATTTCTGTTGTTTAAGCAACCCAGTCTCTACTACTTGATTACAGCTGACCTAGCAAACCAATAAAAGTTTGCTATGGTTAATCCAGAAAAGGTGACCTCAGTTAACAATTTATCCATGACTATAATAATGACAAATATGGCCAGAAATCTGTGTCAATAACTAGAACAAAAAATGAACGCAAATGAACATTACACCACCTTGGTGTCATGCATTTCATCCAAAAAACATGGATATATTAGGAAACTACAGCTATAAACCACTTCAAGATAGGAATACATCCTGAGACATATGTAATTAGTCAATTTCGTTGCTGTGAGAACATCGTAGAGTGTACTTAGCAAACCTAAGTAGAATAGTATACTGCACACCTAGGTTATGTCATATAACCTATAGTTCCAAGGCTACAACCTGTATTGTGTATTACTGTACTGATTACTGCAGGCAATTGTAACATAATGGCAAGTATTTGTGTATCTAAACATATCTAAACACAGAAAAGACTCAGTAAAAATACAGTATGAAAGATAAAAAGTGGTACAGCTGTATAGCGCACTTATGGATGGAGCTTGGAGGACTGGAAGTTGCTGTGGATGAGTCAGTGAGTAAGTGGTGAGTGAATGTGAAGGCCTAGGATATTGATATAAACAACTGTAGACTTTATAAAAACTGCATGCTTAGGCTACATTTCATTTATTTAAAAATATTTGTCTTTATTAATAAATTAACCTTAGCTTACTGTAACTTTTTTACTTCGTAAACTTTTTAATGTTTTTAACTTTTTGACTCTTTTTTAATAACACTTAGATTAAAACACAAACACATGACATAGCTGTAAAAATATTTTATTTTTATCCTTATTCTCGAAGCTTTTTGCCATTTTAATTTTTTTTTTTATTGCTGTTTAAACTTCCTTGTTAAAAAAAGACACAAATGCAAACATGTTCCAGGCCTAAACAGGGTCAGGATTATCAATATCGCTGTCTTCCACTGCCACACTTTGTCCCACCGAATGGTCTTCAGGGATAATTCCACATATGGAGCTGTCATCGCCTATGATAACAATGCTTTCTTCTATAATACCTCTTAAAGGACCTGTCTGAAGCTGTTCTGCAGTTAACACTTCTTTATAAGTGTAATAGAACACTCTAAAATAACAATTAAAAATAGAGTAAATACATAAACTAGTAATATAGCCATTTATTATCATTATCAAGTATTATGTACTCTATGTAATTGTATGTGCTATACTTGTATATGACTGGCAGCACAGTAGGCTTGTTTAAACCAGCATCACCACAAATCTTGAGTAACGCATTTTACTATGATGTTATGACAGCTATAAGGTCACTAGGCCATAGGAATTTTTCAGCTCCATTATAATCTTACAGGACCACTGTCGTATATGCATTTCATCATTGACCAATACATCATTAAATGGCACGTGACTGTATATAATAATTTGGTATTCTTAGTTAATGAATACATACAATTATCCTTCAAACATGGCTTGATAAAAGTATTTTAATAAAGGCATAAATACAAATGTAACAATATTTTATGAATTAACTGTTCTGAAATTATTAGAATAAAGATCTTTAATCTGGTCTCCAAACCTCCATTCTCTTCAACCTATATTAATTATTGTAGTACATGCCAGATGAGCATTCTTAAACCAGAGTTATGATCATATTTCTTCTCTACTCTGTATCTTCCACATTTTATCCACTGCTTCCCTTACTAGATATTGAACATGCTAGAGGCGAACTCAAGGCTTTCACTTATTTCCAAGGTGGAGTATTTTTTATTGTTTATCATTCTTCTTCCCATCCCAAGATGTTGGTCAGATTTTTAATAGTGGTGATCTCACCTTAGTTTTAATTGATCAGTAGCCCTTTCTAATGTGTTAGTTTTCTGTTTTAGGGCTGACTCCTGTGTCTCCTTTACATTTTCCACAGATCTTGTCCTGTTAGGCTTAGTCCATTAGTCAGGATCTGGATATATATAGTAAACAGAAATGTTGACGATAACATTTCTGACTGGTACCAGGTTATCTGACTGAATTATTCCCTTTTTGTCTCAAACTTTTGGTTACATATATTGTTGTCAGTCTCTTTTGAATTAAGAATTAAAATTATAGGGCTTCTTCACATGCTGTTCCTGTAATATCTAATTAGTTAGACTGTCTAAATCAGAATCTCTCTTCCTCAAGTCTACCTTGAAAAGAAAAATTCTGTTCTCACCCTGAAAGCCTGGTTTTGCTAAAGACTCGTTTTGCTTCATGTCTAAACCAGTCTAGGTTTAAATGCAAATTTTGAATTTTGTGAGGTCAATGGTGCCTTGCTCTTTCATTGAATAGAAATGCTGTATTTATAGTAAGGCACATATATTTTTACTAGTTTACGATGTCAAAAATAGGTAAGGACTTTTGAATAGCAAACAACAGAAATGTAATCTTGTTAATATAAGAATAATATGGTTGAGATATTTAATGAAAGCATTTTTATTTTTGCTAATGCCTAATTGCTAGTTGTCCTGTGGTACCTACAGCCAATGAACCAATAACAAAATATATTTGAACACAAAGGAGTGTATTTATTAGTTCATTTATTTGCCTTGGTGTCTCAGAATAGAGGGTTGGTTTTTTGTCTTTGTTTCTGTTTTGAGGTTTATGAGTGTGCATAAATGTTGTTTACAGATTTTCATTTTTAGATTTTATTTTTTAACTTTTATTTTATGTTCAAAGTACACGTGCAGGTATGTTATATAGGTAAATTGAATGGTCCCCATTATTTCATCACTCAATTAATACACAGAGTTTTTTAATCCTCACCCTCCTTCAACCTTCCACACTCAAGTAAGCCCCAGTGTCTGTTGTTCCCTTGTTTGTGTCCGTGTATACTCAAGGTTTAGCTTCCACATATAAGTGAGAACCTGCAGTATTTCGTTTCTGCATTAGTTCACTTAGGATAATGGCCTCCAGCACCATTAATTTTTCTGCAAAATATATGATCTCATTTCTGTTTTTGGCTACATAGTATTCTATAGTATCACATTTTCTTTATCCAGTCTACCATTGCTGGGCATTTGAGTTGATTCCATGTCTTTGCTATTGTGAAAAGTGCTGCAATGAACATACGCATGCATGTGTCTTTATGATTGAATGATTTTTATTCTGTTTTTCTATTTTTCATATTCTTGTTGGCTGTGTGTTTGCCTTCTTTTGAAAAGTCCCTGCTAATGTACTTTGCTCATTTTGTAATGGGGTCATTTGTTTTTGCTTGTTAATTTGTTCCAGCTTCTTATAGTTTCTGGATATCACACTGTCAGAGCCATAGTTTGCATATATTCTCTCCTATTTCATATGTTGTCTGTTTACTCTGTTGGTAGTTTCCTTTGCTGTGCAGAATCTCTTAATTAGGTCCCATTTATCATTTTTTTTTTTTTTTTTTTTTTTTTGCAATTGCTTTTGGCATTTTCGTCATGAAATATTTGCCAGGTTGTATGTCTGGAGTGATATTTTCTAGGTTTTCTTTCAGGGTTTCTACAGTTTTATGTTTTACATTTAAGCCTTTAATCCGTCTTGAGCTGATTTTTGTATATGGTGTAATGGAGGGATCCAGTTTCAGTCCTCTGGATATGGCTTGCTGACTATCCCAGCACCATTTATTGCTTTCATCATTGCTTGTTTTTGTCAAGTTTATAAAAGATCAGTTGGTTGTAGATGTGCAGCACGATTTTGGGGCTCCCTATTCTATTCCATTGGTCTATGTGTCTGTTTTTGTACTAATACCATGCTGTTTTGGTTATGGTAGCTTGGTAGTGTAGTTTGAAGTTGAGTAACGTGATGCCTCCAGATTTGTTCCTTTTCCTTAGAATTGTCTTGGCTATTTGGGCTCATGTTTGGTTACATATGAATTTAAAAATTATTTTTTTCTAATTCTCTGAAGAATGTCATTGGCAGATTGATAGGAATATCATTGAATCTGTAGATTGTTTTGGGAAGTGTGGCCATCTTAAGAACATTGATTCTTCCTATCCATGAGCACAAAATGTTTTTCCATTTGTTTGAATCACCTCTGACTTTTTTGAGGAGTGTCTTATCATTCTGGTAGAGATCTTTCACCTCCCTGATTAACTGTATCCCTAGGTATTTTCATTTTTTGTGATTATTTTGAATGAGACTACATTCTTAATTTGGCTCCTAGCTTGGACGTTGTTGGTGTATAGAAATGCTATTGATTTTGTACATTGGTTTTGTGTCCAGAAACATTGCTGAAGTTGTTTTTTCAGATCTAAGAGGTTTCGGGCAGAGATGATGAGTTTTTTTACATATAACAATATATTGTCTGGAAGCAGAGATAGTTTGACTTCCTAGCTTTCTATTTGGACGCCTTTTATTTCTTTGTCTTGCTTGTTGGCTCTGGCTAGGACTTCCAATACTATGTTGAATAGAACTAGTGAGAGTGGGTATCCTGATCTTGCTCAGTTTCTTAAGGGAAATGCTTTTAGCTTTTGCCCATTCAGTATGATGTTGGTGGTGCGTTTGTCATAGATGGCTCTTATTATTTTCATGTATGTTCCTTCAATGCTTAGTTTGTTGAGGTTTTTTAACATGAAGGGATGTTGAATTTTATCAAAAGCCTTTCTGTGATTATTGAGATAATCATATGGTTTTCTTTTTAGGTCTATTTATGTGATGAATCTCACTTATTGATTTGCATATGTTGAATCACCCTTGTATCCTAGGGATTTAGCCAACTTGATCATGGTGGGTTATATTTTTGATGTGCTGGCAAATTGGGCTTTCTAGTATTTTGTTGAGGATATTTGCATGTATGTTTATCAAAGATATTGGGCTAAAGTGTTTTTGTTGTTGTTGTTGTTGCTGTTGTGTCTCTGCCAGGTTTTGGTATCAGGATGATGCTTGCCTCACAGAATGAGTTAGGGAGGAGTCTCTCCTTAATTTTTTGGAATAGTTTCAGGAGAAATTATGCCAGCCCTTTTTTTAATAAATATGGTAAAAGTTTGCTGTGAATCTGTCTGGCCCTGGACTTTTTCTGGTTGGTAGGCTTTTTATTACTAATTCAATTTCAGAACTCATTATTTGTCTGTTCAGGGATTCTACTTCTATCTGGTTCAATTTTGGGGGTTGTATATTTTCAGAAATTCATGCATTTCTTCTAGATTGTCTAGTATGTGTGTGTAGAGGTATTCATAGTAGTCTCTGAGGGTTTTCTGTGTCTCTGCAGGGTCGGTTGTAATGTCCCTTTTGTGTTTATTTAGATTTTTTTTAATTTATCTACCTAGTGTTCTAGCAGTCATGTTTATTCTTTCACAACCCAACCACTAGGTTTGTCGATTTTTTGTATGATTTTTCTTTTGCCTCTCAATGTCTTTCAGTCCAACTCTGTTTTTGGTTACTTACTGTTTTCTGCTAGCTTTAGGGCTAGTTTTTTCTTGTTCCTCTGCTTCATCTAGGTGTGATATTAGGTTATTAATTTGAGACATTTATAACTTTTGGATATGGGTGTTTAGTGCTATAAATTTCTCTCTTAACAATGCTTTAGCTGTGTCCCAGAGATTCTAGTATGCAATATCTTGGTTCTCATTAGTTTCAAGTAATTTTTTTCTTTCTGCCTTAATTTCATTGTTTACACAAAAGTCATTCAGGAGCAGATTCTTTAATTTTCATGATATTGTATGGTTTTCAGTGATTTTCTTCATACTGATTTCTAATTTTATTGTGCTGTGGCATGAGAGTATGGTTGTTATGACTTTAATTTTTTGAATTTGCCGTGGATTGCTTGTGGGCCAATTGTGAGGCTGATTTTAGAGTATATGTCTTGTGCAGATGAGAAGAATGTATATTCTGTTGTTTTCTGATGTAGAGTTCTGTACATGTCTGTTAGGCTTAGTCAAGTGTCATGTTAAGGTCCCAAATATCTTTGTTAGTTTTCTTCTTCAATGACCTGTCCAACACTATCAGTGGGGTGTTGAGGTCTCCCTTTATTATTGCACAGTTATCTAAGTATCTTTATAGATTGCTAAGAACTTGCTTTATGAATCTGAGTGCTCCTCTGTTGGGTGCATATATATTTAGTGTACGTAGGTCTTCTTTCCAATTGAACCCTTCATCATTTTTAGTGCCCTTCTTTGTCTTTTCTTTATATGTGTTGGCTTAAAGTTTGTTTTGTCTGAAATTAGGATTGCAAGCCCTACTTTTCTCTGATTTCAATTTGCTTGGCAGATTTTTCTCCATCCCATTGTTTAGAGCCTATTGGTGTCATTGATGTGAAATGGGTCCCTTGAAGATAGCATGATATTGGGTCTTGCTTCTTTATTCAGCTTGCCACTCTGTGCCTTTCAAATAAGGCATTTAGCCAATATGCATTCAAGGGTAATATTTATAAGTGTGTATTTGATCCTGACGTTGTGATGTTAGCTCTTACTTATACTGGATTACTTGTGTGGTTGCTTTATAGTGTCAGTGGCCTGTGTACTTATATGTGTTTTTGTAGTAGCTGGTAATGGTCTTTTCTTTTCATATTTAGCACTCTTTTCCAGATCTCTTGTAACACATGTCTGGTGGTAATTAATTACATTTTCTTCTCTGTAAAGAATATTATTTCTTCTTTACTTATGAAGCTTACATTGGCTGGATACGAAATTCTTGGTTGGAATTTCTTTTCTTTAAAAATGCTGAATATATCTCCACAGTCTCTTCTAGCTTGTAGGGTTTCTGCAGAAAGGTCCACTGCTAGCCTGATGGGGTTCTGTTTGTATATTATCTTCCCCTTTTCTCTAACTGCCTTTAACATTTTTCTTTCAGCTCAACTTTGGATAATCTGAAGACTAAGTGTCCTGGGATGGTTGCCTTGTATATTACACAGGTGTTCTCTGCATTTTCTGAATTTGAATGTTGGCCTCTCTAGCAAGGTTGGGAAAATTTTCATCAACAATATCCTCAAATATATTTTCCAAGTTGTTTGCATTCTCTCCTTCTCTTTCAGGGATGACAATGAGTCGTAGATTTGGTCTCTACATAATCCCATATTTCTGGGAGGCTTTGTTCACTCTTCTTTATTATTTTTTCTTTATTTTTGTCTGACTGAGTTATTCTGGAGAACTGATCTTTGGACTCTGAGATTCTTTCCTCAGCTTTGTTGATTCTACTGTTAATACTTGAGATTGCACTGGAAAATACTTGAAATGAGCTTTTTAGCTCAGTCAGTAAAGTTTGTTTCTTTCTTAAAATGGTCATTTTGTCTTTCATCTCCTCTATCATTTTATTGCATTCCTCAGATTCCTTGAATTGGTTTTCTTCTTTCTCTTGATTCTCAATCATCTTCATTCCTATCTATATTCTGAATTCTATTTCTGTCTTTTCAGCCAATTCAGTCTGGCTAATAAACACGGCTAGGGAACTAGTGTGATCATTTGGACATGAGTAGAAACTATAGATTTTTGAGTTGCCGGAGTTCTTGTGCTAGTTCTTTCTCATCTGTGTAGGCTGACATTTCTTCAATGTTTGAAGCTGCTATCCTTTGCACGAGTCTTTTTTTTTTTCTTTTATTATCTTTGATGCCTTTGGAGGTTTGATTGTGGTATAAGGTTGATTCTGTCAACTGGCTTCATTTCTGGAAGATTTCAGGGGGCCAAGGCTCGACTCAGCACTCCTGGGCTATGTGCACTAACTGTTGGGGGCTGGTACTAGGCCCTTGGCTTTGTTTTCTGGCTTCTTGAGGTTAGAAACCTGTTGCACTGGAGGGTTCCAAGTGTTCTTAGTCCACTGACAACAATACTCTGATGAGTGTTGCCGGCCAAAGTGCTTTGTTAGGACTGTGGCAGGGAGATCCGTGCTCACTTATGAGTGTCAGCAGCTGTGGCAGCACAGCAGGGTGTATACATGTTGACTGGAATCAGTGTACTAGTGGAAGTGGGGGTGCTGTGTTTCTGCACATGCTTGCACCAGTGCTGGCAACATCATATGGGGACCAGAGTGCTGGTGGGCATGGAGCTGTTGGCATCCATTCGTACATTCACACTGGCAGTGGTGGCAGTGCAGGGGGTTGGGGCCACTGACATTTGTGTTCACATTGTCACTGGCAATGGCAGTAGAGCCAGGTACCTGCACATAGGCAGGAGGCAGTGGGGTGCACTCATGCACATGTGCTGGCAAAGTGGTAGAGGGGTGGCCATGGGTGCATCTGTGCTGGCAAAGCAGTGTGAGGGAGAATGCAGTGCAGAGAGGGTGTGGGTGGACTGGTGCACTTCAGTGGGGCCTGCTCTACTGGAACTCTCTGACAGTCAGGTGCAGTCTTCTCGTGAAAGAGCTATGATGAGGGCCTCTGGGAAGTACTCTGGTGGGGCAACTGAGGCTTTCTGCAAGCAGGTGCAGCCAGGCTGAGAGGTCCTGAGAGAAGCTAGCAGAGAGCAGAGCACTCAGATTTGACAGGCCATGTCTCACAGGCAAGACCACGCTACTCTGTCCGGGTCTGACAGTCCTTCCAAGACTAAAGTCTCCTAGAAAAGCACGGCCAGTCTTATGGGATGGGCATCCTTGGCCATGCTCCACTGCAGAAATTCCCACATAAAACTCTCTAGGCTCTTACCAGGCTGGAGTCTGCTCTTTACCACCTCTCTAAGCAGTGCTCTCAGTTGGCTCAAGTGTCTGTGGGGCTCCTGGAGTCTCCTGCTGCCAGACTTCCACAGATCTGTGGTAAGAGTGGGCCACTCTTCACCTATTTAACTCATCCATTCCCCAGGCATTGCTGGGGACCAGGAATGAGTCTCAGGGCTTGGTAGCTACATGCAGGGTTCCCAGTTTCCTCCCGTTTCAGCCTAGCATCGGGATCTTCCCTCCATCTGCTCTCAATGCCTTCCCTCTGAAGATCTCCTCAGAGTAAGCCAGTCTTCCTGACATCCCAGTCTCTTGCTGACAGATGTTCTTCCTGGCTGCATTTAGTCAGCCATCTTGGCTGAAAAAAAAAAAGTTTTCTTTTTTCTCCTTAGTAAGAAATATTAAACATAAGTACTTTTTTTTGGAGCCAGGATTTCTTGAAGAAATAAAATAAATTTTATTTCTTCCACAGCTTGGCTTTTATATATTAGAAGCTATGTTTGGCTGACTCAGGTTGCATAACTTTTTCTGCATATCACAGAGTAGGAGAGGAGAAACATATTATATAAAGAAGATATCTACCCATTAAAATTATAATGTTCTTCTGGTGCCAGAAATGAAACCAATGGACAAAAGTATGGGTTACACAATGGAGGTAGTCAAAAACCTGAAGAACAAACTCAGACAAAAGGCCCTTTTCCTGCTGCCAAAATATAACATATACATCCCTATGTATATAGATACCACCCAAGGAGAACTAATATGAAGGAAAGGGGAAGTTGGAGGAGTTAGAAGCCCCCAAAGACTTGTTTTGCTGTAAAATAAATGAGTTGTGAACTTATTGGAATCAACAGAATTTAGCTGAAGTATTTTTATCTTGCTCTTTTAGGTAAAATGGAATGTCAGAGCAAAATCAAGGTAAAATTAAGAAATAATAAAATGATATATTTTGGTACATTTGAATTGCCATGTGTAAATTTTGCCTATACTTTATTGGCTTAATTTTTTTTAAAAAAGACATGATAATTTATTGGAAAAAAATCATCTACCTTACAGAATTGAGGAAATTGTTAAACAACTAGGGCTTGGGAAGAGTGAGAACCAGCATTGCTTTTTAGAAACAAGCAATAGAAGTTTATTTAAAAGGGATCTATTAATGTTACAAGACTCTAAGTATTCCCTGTCTCCATGTCTCTTCATTTTATGGATTTCTTGAGGAGGATAGTCTGATTGTTTTACTGTGAGTCAAGGTTCTACCCTGGGATCAATGTACTATAAAGAAAGGTCAAGACAATTTTACATACACATGGCCAGTGAGAACTATTCTCTGCCTATTGAGGGTTGTTTCCAGGAAAAGGGGATGTTTCATTTACCCACCATTTATACCTAAACTTGGTAGCTTAAAATGACAACAGTCTTATTGCTCACAATTATTTGAATCAAAAATTGGAGCAGGGCTCAGCAGGGATGACGATCTCCTGATATCACATGGTATCAGCTTAGGGACAGGAAATTTGACTGAGGGCTGGAGTACCCAAGATAGTCTCACATGTCCACAACCTTGGAGCTGGCTGTCAGGTAGGTGGGTTACTTTAGTTCTTCCTGGAAACCCTTCTGTTACATATGACCTCTTACCATTTTGTAGATTAGCTCGAGCTTCTCTACTTGGCAACTGGCTTCCAAATGGAAGGTGCCAGATATCTTAGGGCTTAGGTCTTGAAGTCACAATGTATCATTTCTGCCACATAATATTGATCTAAAAACGTCATGGGATAGCTAAGATTCGAGGAGAGGAGAAATGGACTCTACCTCCTTGTGGGAGGACTGGCAAAATAAAATTGCAAAAAGCCATATGAGATGGGAAGAATTACTGTGACCATCTTTAGAAGCAATGTAATATATGGGAACTGGAATAATCTATGCTGACATTACAATTAGTGTCCATCATATTATATATAGGATAAGGACAGCAATTTAAGTTAAGAAATGTGCTTGCTGAAATTCTCACCAGGCTTGAGTTCACATATCAATGGATTCCCTAATATGGCTCTTGTTATAGCAGCTTAATATCCCATGAGGGTCTCACTGGACAAAAAGAATGCAAGAACAGTGGAAAGAAATAGGGTTCTGGAAGTATTTTGGCTATAATGCCTGTAACACTGATACTACTGACATAATGCTATCACAGTAGCATTTATAACTTTAGTGGGAATTGGCATCAGTAAAATAGGTTCCACATTTGAAAAATAGCAACAAGAGTGATTGAAACATCAGAGCAATGCTGGAGAGAAGAAAATCAGGTGCTATATAGTTGCCAAGAGGACTATTTGACTTAGCATCCGTGAAACTCCTCTAGGAAACTGTCAGAACTCTTTGGGAGAAGTTTGAGGAAGGCTGAAGTTTTTAAAAAGCACATAGAGGTAGATTTAGCAAAACATAGTTTCATGGTGATGACTGTCACACTCTCAATCCTAAACTTGTCAGACCTAAAAAACATGTGAAACATTCCATTGAAGCAGTTCATCCTGTTCAAAGTGTGAACCGCCAAGTTTTGAGACAGTTTTCAGTCAATTTAGAAAGTTTATTTTGCCAACATTAAGGACATGCACCTGCGACACAGCCTCAGGAGGTCCTGATAACATGTACCCAAGGTAGTCAGGGAACAGCTTGGTTTTATACATTTTAGGGAGACAAGAGCCTTCAATCAATCTATATAAGATAAACTTTGGTTCAATCCAGAAAGACGGGACAACTCAAAGCAAAGCTGGGACAACTCAGTTAGCCTTTCCAAAGGAGGCAGTCAGATATACATTTGTTTCGGTAAGCAGAGGGATGACTTTGAATAGAATGAGATTCAGGAATGCCCTAAGCAGTTCCCAGATTGACTTTTCCCTTTAGTTTAGTGATTTGGGGGTCCTAAAATTTATTTACCCTTTACATCTGTCCTCTTTTCTTTGTAAAATCTGTCAGAGAGTTTGATATGCTTTAGCTCTGTGTCCCCACCCAAATCTCATCTCAAATTGTAATCCCCACATGTTGAGGGAGGGCCTGTTGGGAGGTGATTGGATCATGAGGGCGGTTTTTCCCATGCTGTTCTTGTGATAGTCAGTGAGTTCTCACAAGATCTAATGGTTTTATAAGTAGCAATTTCCCTGCTCTCTCTCACCATCTTGTGAAGAAGGTGATCGCTTCCCCTTTGCTTTGCGCCATGATTGAAAGATTCCTGAGGCCTCCTCAGCAATGAGGAACTGAGTCAATTAAAGCTCTTTTGTTTATAAATTACCCAGTCTCGGGTACTATCTTTATAGCAGTGTGAAAATGGACTAACACAATCTTTTGGAAGAAAATGAGTCTCTGGTCTCAGGTTTTGCTGCTCTCTCATGGCTAAGATGGTTTATTCCTAAATGGATAGGTCCCACTTTATCAGGAAAGCTCATTTTTAGCAGGTTGTGAAGTCTCATGTCCTACAATGGGAAAATAGGGAAAGGAAGGGAGAAAAATGACAACAAAAGAACAATCTTGGAAAATTAATATAGGCCCTCTTACTATAAAGTTCATACATCAGTAGGCAGGGAAGAAAGTGGCTTATGTATGTAAATAGGTTGCTGTTATTTTTTTCTGAAGTTTAAGTTGTCTAGCTTTGGTTTGCAGGGCTTTAAAAAAGCACAGATTAATTTTCAATAATTTCAAATTAGGAAAAATCAGGAGAAAAATGGGAAGAAAAGGAAAATAAAGAAGGAAAAATTGTTTAAAGAAAACATTCTTATTGCACTTATGCAAAAATCTACATTTCCATAAGTTGAGAATACTCAAAAATATTTTCCAAATTCTGAAGAAATCAGGTAAAGAGAAACAAATATGCTCCAAATTTTGTTCATAGTAGTATACTGTACTCAATTGCAACAAGCTATAAATAGCTCAAAAGAAACATTTTCTTGACTTGAAATAAACAAAACAAAGGAACAGCAATGTTTTAAGCAAAAGAGTCAAAAAAGGTTATTTCAGTCTTCTGTGAGTTCAGTCTATGAAGGTAACTCCTGCCCTGCTTGATATTCATGAACATTCCAGCTCTCCATGAGAGTCCTGAAAGATGTTCCTCTATTCCAATGTCACAATCTCAAAAGTTATTAGAACCCTGCCTTCAAGAACACCTTCTAGAGTTTTATAACTTATTATAAAACTACCTTCTAAATAAGACCAAAACAAGATGACAATGATCTGCAGATGACAAAAAGTTTTGGAGCAGCCACAGTCAAAGACACAATTGACAAGGAAGTTTGTTACTTCTGTGGCACAAAATATTTTCACATAACAATTATAATTATTACTTATAATGTACACTGTCATATCAGAATTATAAGAGTTTTCCATAATTTTGGACCATGTACCAATAACATTTTGTACAAATACAACCCAAAGAAAGTCAAACATTATTTCATGTTTGACAATGCTTCCTGTATGATTTTTATACCAAATAAGTCAAATATGTCAGTTTTGAACTTTAGGGAACCTAATATCTTAAAGGATTAATTGGATCAGAAAAAAACCAAAATTTATAATTTTATCTTGAAAAGTTTGTCAAATATCAAAGGTTTAAAATACTTGATATTACAAAATAGGATCACAGGTAATTGTTAAATAAGTCAATCATTTTACCAAAGTAATAACTCAAAGATTTTTTTTAAAAAAAGGCACAAACCTTTATTCTTTGAGAGAAGAGACTTAGTTTTCCAAACAATAAGCCATAATAAAAACAGCATAAAGCCAATTAAATTTGTTTTTCAAAGTTTTATAAACAATCTATAAAATTTGAATCATATGGGCCATAAGATATGGTCTTTATAGCCTTTATTAAGGGGTTGGTTAATTCTTCAAGAAAATCTTGTTAATATGACACAGGGGTCCATATTCTGGTACTGCATCAGTATGCCTTTGACATCAATGTTTAATTTATAGAGAAACTGAAGTTATTTTTTCTCTCGAAATCAGCTCTTACAATCTCATGTGCCCACCTCTTCTATGATAGTCCCTTGGCCTTGAAGAGTGGAATAGCTTTACTTTGTGGCCCTGTGTCTCATGAATGCAATTTATTTTGATTAGTGTCTTCTATCAGATCTGAATTTGAGGCTCTGACTGCTGTCAGTGTTAAGATTTAGCAGGACTTGGTGTCCTTCTTAGACTAAGAAGTCAAAGCCCTGTAACTTAATGACACCAGGACTTTAAAAATACATGCAGAAAGTTACACAGATGTAATCTTAATTAAATTTGTTTATACTCTCAGTTTTTTTAAGCAAACCAAACTTAGTAATAATGACATATGAATTATTTTGATAAACCGTAAGATCTGTATCTTATCAGGCCAGTTACCCAAGGCAAAAGAAAAGACTTTGCTGTTCCATATGGGAAATATTATGTTAGAAAAAAAAAATCCTTTTAAGATATAAGTTTTATTTTTATGTTTATTTCTTCTTCTTATTATTTTTTTTAGCATTAGGCCATGGCAGTTAGAACCCAAAAGGGGAAAAAACACAAACTTATGCAAATTGAATGACTTGATAGAGTTATTATTTCATTATAGTCCTTTCAAAAGGTGAGAGAAAGTTTAAAAAACAGCAAGACACAGTAAAAGTTGAATTTTCCATTAAAAGTAGTATAATGTCTTGTATTTTAAGAGTAAAGCAATATCCCAATAATATTTTGTAGTTTGAATGAATTCTCCAGTGTTTAAGGTTTTTTTAAAATCAAAATTTAATCTCTAGAAAAACCATTATAATTTTCATTTAATTATATGCAACTTGATCAATGAAAGTTTTTTTAAATATAAATCCTCCTGTTATGACTTACACAGACCATTTATGACATGATTGGACTTTCTGGTTTGTCCTGACCATCCTTCTTTTTTAAAAAACCAGTCATTTTATTCTAGGACAAATTTACCATACAAGATTCTTTCCCTTATAAAATTATTGGTGTTTAAGCTTTCTTACCAAAAATACCTCTTTATTTCTATAACATTCTTTAAATCCCTCCTATTTCCTAGTTCCTTTTACATTGTTTTATACATAACCTTTAAATAAACTTTGAATTAGACACAAATTATTCGTCTTTTAAAAAGGACACATTTATCTTTTAGAAATAATGTTTTTCTACAATATTGTTATTGAAAAATACCCGATTAATAACATATCCATTATTTAATTTAATATAACTTTAGATTCTAAATTATGACAAGTGTATCCAGAAGTATTTATCCCATTAAATTTACCTAATTGTTTTGTTTTAATAGTTTACTTAGTTTATAAAAACTATGATAATCATCATTTAGAGTTATGAAACCACACTGAAAAATTATAACTGAGACAGTGAAAGAGATCTGACCTACTGACTCCATCTTGTTTCTAGCTTCCAAGCTATCCTTGTTCATTCCTGAGCTGAGGCTGAACTAACTTTGATGGGAACTAGTTTATAGTTTACCTTTGAAACAAGGATGACAACAGTCCTTTCTCAAAACAAACCCCCGTCCTACCTGGAGACTAAACTGCCTAAAGCCACAAGATTAGAAATTATGGTTCATGATTCATGCAGCTGGAGGCTGCAAGATTCTAAATCTCCCCAAATTGAGACTAAACTGCCTAAAGCTACAAGATTAGAAATTATGGTTCAGGATTCATGCAACTGGAGGCTGTGAGATTCTAAATCTCCCCAAATTGCTACTAGGGATAACATTGCTATTGTAAAATTTAAAATCAGTGCTTCAGATATTTTGTAGACTCTGCACTCTCTGGATCAGCTGGCACCACCCAGATTGATACACTGGCTCATCTAGTCTTGTGGCCCCCACCTGGGAACTAACTCAGCCCCAGAGGACAGCTTCTACTCCCTAAGATTTCATCTTCAACCCAGCCAATCAAAACTCCCAACTCACTGGCTCACTAACCACCAAATTGTGCTTAAAACTCTGATCTCTGAATTCTCGAGAAGACTGATTTCAATAATAACAAAACTTCAGCCTTCCATACAGCTGGCTCTATGTGAATTACACTTTCTTTGTTGCAATTCCCCTGTCTTAATAAATCAGCTCTGGGTAGTGGGTAAGGTGAACCTGTTGGGTGGCTGCAGTTATTTCCCTGTCAACTATTTTATAGCCTGTGAATTTTAGGTGTTTACCTAAGTAAGAACCTTAAGATTAACTAAATAATTTAAGATTTAGCAATTTTTATTAAACCAATATTAACATCTTATGTATCAAAAATTACAGAAGCAAAGATTATTCTATTCTGGGCTTGGTTTATAGATTTGTAACCCTTCTGCCAAATTTTGACATCTTATAGTATTTGACAGGGATAACTGTGAAATTGCTTGATCAATAAATTCAAAGAAAAATGTATGCTGGAAATTCTTAAAACATTTCTAATATTACTTTACCAATGATTTTAAAGCTAACTTATTTATTAAAAATTTTACTTAATTCACATAAATGGGAACAAGCATTTGACTAGTCTTTTTTTCTGATAAAGTATTTGATTTAAGTGCTTTTATTTTTCTTAAGCCAATTAATTAGAGTTTTGTATATTTTTAATAGTGAAACATTATGTACACAGCTCATAGATACATAGACATATTAGGAATGGTGATGGAAGTACATCTTATAGATTCATAAGACTTTTTTTTAGAACAAAACAGGTATATTTCTATTAGACTACCTGATACAGAAGATAGTGTGGTATGGATGGATAGTGTGAATGACAATACAAATATATTTCATTTGAAATAAACAAAAATGCATACACAGCTCAATGAGTAACAAACTGTTTGGAAACAAACTTTTGCTTGACTATATTACTGAGCAGAAACAAAATGTAAGCACAAACACCTTTTATTTTTGACATGTATCTGGAGATAGGTAGGAAGACACTACTTGGTTTTTTAAAAATCTGATCTTCCCTTAAGGCCTGGTTGCAGACGTATAAACAATGTAAATTAATCCACTATTACCAGTTGTCATATCATATCTATGTCACCTGTGTATTCTGAGATTACACACATACCTGCCAATATACCTGAGAAATGTTATTTTATCACAGTTACACTTGATTTCTTGGCAGGCAGAACCGAGAAAGAGTGATTTGAAATAAGTTTTACATCCTGTTTAGAGGAAAACACTAGTATTTCCTTAAATAACAGGTTACAACAGAAAGACACTGCCTAGAAGTTATCCTTTTCACTTTGGTTCATTTTAAGTTTTTATGACTTACATAGATGTTTAATTCATTTGCTTATAGTACAATCCTGCCATAAAGTATTAAAGCACAAGATACCTAGTATTCCTTCAACATCTGCATTTTTCAAGTTTTATACTCTATATCCACAGTATGTCAGCAGTTCCTGAATGTTTAAAAAAATGGGTAAAATGCTTCTAAAAATGCAGACGTCTATAACTACAATGGTACTAAGATGGGAAGGAGACAATGTGAGAAGGGATAAAAGCAAACATGTTCATGTGCAGGGAATGTGGTTCAAGTGTTTGGATTTAAAAACAAGTTCTGCAGAGAAGCTGACACTTCCTTTGCCCTCCAAAAAGGACCTGAAAAGTTCCAATCCAAACTTTGGAAAATTACAGTTATAAGATGCAATAAATGATGATCAAAGCAGTCAGAAGGAGAAGGATGAATGTGTCCATTTAGCTATAGATTGTAGCATAGCCTCTTTAGGTGTTGATGGATCAGTAAAAACCAGTGAAGTACCAGAAGTGGTTGGAAGGATAGAGGTAGAAAGTAATGACCATAATACCTTGTCTAAATCAGTACAGGGCTTCATGGCTAGGAAACTGTTTTAAACAGTAAAATGTCATTAGGATAGATTTCTCTCTCACCAACATTAAATGTGGCAGAATTAACAACAATAAAAAAAAAAGGTTTACACATAGATATAGCAATAACAGAAAACTACAAGGCAGAGAACACAAAAGAATCAAGACAGTGCTATAGGTTCAACAGTATTCCATGAGGCCAGAAAACCAGTTAACTTTGAAAGCCCTAGCAAAATATCACTCTTGTTTATAAATCACTTATTTATCATATGACTACACATTGAATCTTTGTCTTTCCACATACTGAAGAATCCTACATTCAGCCTTTAAGCATTCTGCATTTCTTGGCCAATCTTGTAGCTGACTATCTTGTTCCAGTCGATTTTGGTGCAGGTAACTGGAAGCTGCAAGCACAAGGCCTTGAGCATGGTATCTGACACTGTTTGATAGTTTTCACCAATTGCTGTCTGATACTCATTTTCTGCATTCTCTATGATTTTAATAAACTCCTTTGCAGTTTGGGCTTCATTCGAAACAGTTAGTGAATACTGTACATCTTTATGACTAACCAACTGAACACTGCCAACTTCATAATAGTGAACCTGAATCTTAAGCACTCCAACCACCTGGGTTGTAGGTGGTGTGATGGTGAACTTCCACTCTGATCTCCAACGACCATTCCAAAAGTTTTTAGGCTGAAACTAGTGGCTTTCAATATGTGCAGTAATAGTCTGTTGTCCATTAATAGTTTTACCATAGACAATACAGAAACCGTTGGAATAATGGTCTTTCACATAGGCTCTTAAAACACCATCACAGGATTCTCTCCAAGATTTCAGACCTCCATCTAATTCTTCTGGATGGGGTCACTGCTTCTTTCCATAAGTGATCAAATTTAAAGGAAATTTTGTTTCTTGATCTAAAAATCTGCTATTACCCAGGTTACTGTGCTCGGTAATTAAGACCTGATCTTCATATCCTTCTATCTTCACAGGCTTGAATTGATCCATGTTATACTAGGCAAATGCATGTGCTACCCCTCCCCTGAGGAGACTGTCATTATTAAGTAGTAGCTGAATATCATTGAATACTTCACTAAATTCTTCTGGGGGTGCATGAGTGATGAATTTAGCAGCTATGCCTACCTTCTCATCAGACACACAGTCATCAAAGTCGGCCATCTTGGGCTGTTCTAAGACCTTTTTTTTACACTTTCAAAATGATAACCTGTTTTATTACCCTAGGTAATTGTCAGCTAAATAGCCACAAATTTTTATATTGAAGAAAATAACCCTTAGGTGAAAATGTGATAACAAAAATTTACATCTCAAAGTAAAGAGAAAAAGTCTGGTGTGCTAGAGGGAAATCGAAACCAGCTTAATTGCCAGTTAAACATAAAATAGAAATCTATCATAAAGGCCTTTTAAATATACACACACACAAACATACACACACTCACACACAAAGATTCTGTAACTTTTGCTTCAGAACTCTAGCCATGAAATATTAATACAAATTTGCTGGCTTTCAAAAACAAAACAAAGAGGTTGGGTTCAAACCGTGGTTTTTATCTCAGTAGAAAAGTAACAGCAGATTTAAAGCAGGCAGAAAAAGAAATAGAGAAAAAGAGAATTTAGGAACTCTACAGCTTACACATTAACCTTAGGGCTCTTTTTCCTTAATGTTAATATGCACAAAGACCATAATATTTCTATTTTTCACAAACTTTAGCAAGTAGAGGTGCCATAAAACTAACACAGTGCCCCGAAGGAGGTCATTCTCCTTGTTTTCTCCTCATTATTACATAATTTCTTTTCCACTGTTTATTTTCTTAAAAGAAGGAACTGAGTTGTCATCCAGGGTTTTTGTGGACTGGGTTGAAGTGTGTGCTGGTTGCCAGTGGGAGGCTACAGTATGTTACCACTGAGTCATTGCTACCCTCTATGTGTTTTGTCTCTAAGCACCTCCAGGGAGGCACAAAGCATGGACTGGCCAGCTCCCATACGCACTTTCTGGATGAGCCTTTTTAAAACTAATTCTGTTGGTGGTTCCCCGTAGGACCATTGCACATCATGGGGGGTAAAGCCACTAGACACTCCCATGAGGCTCCAGATCACCCAGGGGTGTCTTTCAGTTGGGAGGAGTAAAATGCATTTTCTGTTTGGAGCTGAGGAAACTCAGTCTTTCATTTACCTATGAAGACAACAGGTCAGCTCCTTATGTAAATGCACACAGACAAGCCACATTGAAATTAATTTGGGGAGAAAAATAAATAGAGAAAACCCTTTATTGAACTGGAATTAGAATTCTTAAAAAAACAACTTTCTAGGAGGAAAAAAGATAGCCAAGACCACTTGCTGTAAACTGTCCTCACCCACCCCTATACTTTGTAGCTCTTATCTGCCATTACACATGCCAAGGTCAAATCCTTTCAGAGTACAACATATTCTCTGGTACCCCCAGAGTCATAAAGGTTAGGTAATGCAGTGCAGGAAATCAGAACTTTGGACCTAAGAAAAATCTGCCCCTGACTCTTGAAACTTCACACACACACAAAACAGAACACCCCAAAAGGGGTAAGTGGCAACATTGTTTTTCAATTCTTTAAATGGGTTTGAGTCATTAGAAGCCTTCTCTAGACTTTTCCTGGTACTGAAGATGGCAAAGGGAGAAAGAGGTATAGGGTAGAAGAAAAGTAAATGAAACAACATTTTTTTTTTTAAGATGGGAAGCAAACACAGCAACAAAGTTAATGGTTTTGTTTGTTGTTTTCTTTTTCCCCTCTTTTGCAGCTGTGAGGAATTTTAGCCAATTCAGTGAGGTCTTGTTACCCATAATTTGGAGTTCTCATTCGGATTTGACCAAGTTAGGTAGAGTTGGTTAAATCTGATAGGAGAAAGACCAGAATAAACAATAACAGCAGCAACAACAACAAAACCCAAGAATATGATCACTGAGTGCTCTAATGGTAAGGAGAAATTTAGACCAGTTTGTTGTTAATGTTAACTTTAGCCAAGACAAAACTCCAATTCATCTACTTACCTAGGGATGGGTCTTAGGCTAAAGACCTAACATCCTAGAAGCAGGAAAAAAGTCAAACTCACCTTCCTTGTTTGAAGTGAGCTCAAACTCCAGAAAGAAGCTATCTGCTTTCCATTGTTATGGAAACAGGGAAACGCCTTTTTTGTTGGAAGCAAGTAAAACTCCAAAAAAGAGGAGTTGTACAGCAAAATACACTTTAGATCTTGACCAAATTTGGGGACATCAGGGATTCTCTGAGGGTCGGGTGGGGGCTGGGGGACTTCCATGTGTCAGCAAATTGTCCTATTTGTTTGAGCCATAAAAATAGCACAGGCTGGTTCTGTTACGAGTGGAAGAGATCCAAGTTACCCTGAGTTACCAGCGGTGTATCCATGAGGGTCTGCAGCAACTTCGGTCCTTGCCTCCTCAGAAGAAAAAGTTAGACTCAGGGACAGAAAGAATTAGACTGAGGGGCATAAAGCAGGAAAATAGACCGAGGCAAGTTTCAGAGCAGGAGTGGAAGTTCATTTCAAAAGGCTTTAGAACAGGAAAGAAAGGAAAGGTCACTTAGAAGAGATCCAAGAGGGCACCTGAAGATCAAAATAGAGTCAAAAAGGAGCGTTTGATCTTGATCCTAGGACTTTATATGCTCACCTCTTTCCCATGACTCTTTCATTAGGGTGGACTTCCTTCATGCATAGCACCCTTTTTACCCTTGGGAACTGAGCATACGCAGTTTGTCTAAAGAGTTGTACTCACCCTCATCTGAGGCTTTCTTCCCTTTTTCCAGTGGAGTGTACCCGGAACATCATACCTCACCACTATGTCTCCTAGTGCACATGCCCAGGAACTTTCTTTTCCCTGGCATCTGCATTCAATGAGCACTTTTAATGTTAATAGCTGTGAACATCATGAGACTATCTCTCCCTGTGGCTGCTGAAGTACTATTTTTAGAGAAGCAGTGTGATAATCATCAAACTGTCACTTGACATTCCTAGTGGATCAGGGGAGAGCCATCTTCTTCCCTGCTCGTGCCTATCTAACTACCTGTAACAGTACCAAGCACCGATAGATTTGTGAAAGGTCAGGGATCCCTCCACTCAAAATCCCTTCATAGTTACCAACATATGAACCCCCAAAATCTGAGACATGTCTTAGTCCATTTAGAAGGTTTATTTTGTCATATATAAGGATGTGCGCCCATGGCCCAGCCTTGGAGGTCCTAAGGACATATGCCCAAGACAGTCAGGGCACAGATTGGTTTTATACGTTATAGGGAAACATGAGACATCAATCAATATATGTAAGATGAACATTGGTTTGGTCGAGAAAGGCCGGACAACTCGAAGCAAAACGGGGAGAACTTAAGTAGGGAAGGGGCTTACAGGTCACAGGTAGATAAGACACAAATGGTTGCATTTTTTTGAGTTTCTCATTAGCCTTTCCAAAGGAGGCATTTAGACATGCATTTATCTCAGTGAACAAAGGATGACTTTGAATAGAATGCAAGGCAGGCTTGTCCTAAGTGGTTTCCAGCTTGACTTTTATCTTTAGCTTAGTGATTTTGGGGTCCCAAGATTTATTTTCCTTTTACAAAACAATAATATTATTCATGGGATAAAGCTCATAGAAGGAAATCTCAACCTAATAAAAGATTTGCAAAAGCCACAGTTGCAGTGATTTTATACCACTTTCCACTAGTGTGAACTAGATTGTCTTTAAGGAGATAGAGTAAGACTATTAGAGAAGCAGCAATTATAGAGCTCAAAGAAGCAGCTAGTTGCCAGATAAGAATATAAGTGACATAATCGTAAGTTAAATACAGTTTCTCATTAATACATAATGTATTTGTATGCACCATTACTTTTTCAGTTTCCAAACCTACTTGAAAATTCGATGGTTTAAATATTCCCCATTCAAAAAGAACATAGATAAATGGAGAGCAGAAGCAACCTACAGCGACTGACTGCAAGAGAGGCAAACGAATGAATTTCCTCACTACCAGAAGAGCTGAATGTGGACACCATCGTCAAAACAGACAGTGATATTTTATTCATCACGAAAAAAGGGCAACAAATTCTTCTCAGGGAAAATTGGCAAAATATTAGTTCCTAGTGCCAGTACTGGTTTTATTCAGAGGTAAAACAACGTTTTTAAACTTTATAAGTTTTTAGTATATATTAAAAACTACATTGAATAGATGTTTTAGACTGCTTTCATTGCAGAGCAAGTGAGAAAAAATAGTTGAATTTCAAAATATTTAGAATGACTTTTAAAGAAACCTATCATGTAGGCATTGATTTTATGTAACCAATTCCATAATTTATGAAGCATCTACTATGTAGCAGCCACTGTTACGGACACTGTATGAAGGGTGGCAAAGACACAGATAAAACTTCCCCTAATGGTTTTTACAGTGTAAGGGAAATGCCATTTTGTGCCTTTTTTAAAAGATTGTGTTGATCTAACCTTCAAATCTCATATCCCACTGTTGCAGAACCTACTCAATTCTTTTTTTCAGGCCCAGAATCTTGAGGAAGCCTGAAATCTTGAAAGAAATCTTGTAGTTAGTCAAGTAAAATGAAGTTAGCAGCAGGTCAGAGGATTGACTCCACTGGAATTATTTCAAGGAGCTTTCCAAAGTACAAATTTCAAGGGTCTCTTACTTTGTAGTTTATGATTCCCAGAGATCCTAGATTTTTAAAACATGCTTCCCAGGTGATAATGATTCCCAACAAGATACAAGAACCAGGATTCCAGTTTGTTATTCAGGAACATACTTTACCTCAATTTTTATTCTGAGTTTGTTACCAGATCTAACGATTGGAATTCTACTTCCTTACTTATCAACCTAATAGACACTCTTCCATTTTCTGTCCTTGCCTTGCCTAAATTTAAGTCTGTACATCAGGACTAGCACAGTCTGAAATGTGGCATTAATTTTTGAAACTTCTCAGTCAACTGAAGCTTGTATTCTATTCCTGAGGCCACTTAATTTCTGGCTCTTAGCATCTTCTAAAATGACAGTATGTCTGCCTATTGATATTCAAGTTTCTGTTCTGAGAGACCGTGTAAACCAAAAGTAAAATTCTAAGGCCTCTAGCCATCTGAATGCACTTCCTCCTAGGCCAGGGCACTCTAATTTTTAACCTGAAATACTGGCTCAGGCCATAACAGAAAGTGGAGGTTGGATATGCCTCATTATACCTCTCCTGGCATTAACATCAACACAGACTGTAAGTCTCATAAAAAACATTTGCAATCTATTATCTCAGAACCCTGCTATCTGGAGACTTTATCTGCATGGTAAAGCTTTGGTCTCTATAACCTTTTATCACAACCCAGATATTCTTTTCTATTTGTTAGTGATGATGAATCCATATGGGTCTGTGGCAACCTTAATTCTTGCCTCTTCAAAAGAAAGAATTTGACTAAGGGGCATAAGGCAGAAGGAGAGACTGGAGCAAGTTTTAGAGCAGGAATTAACATTTATTAAAAATATTTAGAGCAGGAATGAAAGAAAAGAAAGTATACTTGGAAGATGCGCAAGCAGTCAACTTGAAGAACAAGTGCAGGGTTGACCTTTTGACTTGGGGTTTTTTATGTTGATGTACTTCCGGGGTCTTGGGTTACTTCTCCATTGATTCTTCCCTTGAGGCAGGCTGCCTGCATGCACAGTGGGCTGCTAGCACTTGGGAGGCAAGCACACGCAGTGTATTTACTGGAGTTGTACACATGCTCACTTGAGGCGTTCTTCCCTTTACCTGCAAAATTTCCCTGGAAGGTCGTACTCTGCCATTTTGCCTCTTAATGCACATGCTTGAGCCAATTTGCCCAACTCCTAAGATCTTATCAAAAAGCTGCTGAGAACCTGTTTCAGATGTTTTCTATCCGTAGGGAGACTACTTTTCCCTGGCACTGGCTGCAACCTATTATTATTTTAGAGAGGCAGCATGACAACTGCTTGACCATCACCTGATAGTCGCCTGACTTTCCTGGTGGGGTGTGGGAGCCCTCTCCTGCCTTGTTCGTGTTTGACTACTACCCACAGTAACTGATAACTCTTTCAACCAATTGCCAATTAGAAAAATTTTAAATCTGCCTATAACCTGGAAGTCCCCATTTCAACTGGTCCCGCCTTTCTGGAACGAACCAGTATATATCTTAAATGTTTTTGATTGATGTCTCATGTCTCCCTAAAATGTATAAAACCAAGATACACTCCAACCACCTTGGGGACATGTTCTCAGGATCTCTTGAAGGCTGTGTCATGGGCCATAGTCACTTACATTTGGTTCAAGATAAATCTCTTTAAATATTTTAGAGTTTGACCCTTTTTGTTGACACCACTTTTTCTAGATTTTTCTGAAAATAGAACAAATATCATGAAACTGACTCTGAGTTACATAGTTAACCCCATGTCTTAGTTGTTGGTGTCTCTTGGGTGCCATAATCAGTTTAAATCTTGCAAGAAGTAAACATACTGCTTCATTGTCAGATATTTTCTAGTATACTAGAAGGTGAGAAGAGCTGCAAAAAATAGAGAATGCTAAAAGAATGAGAGTTACAGCGATAATAGTGTGGTTAGTAAGGATTGGGCCTCACTGAAAAGGTGAAGAGAAAGAAAGAAGAAGGTAGATATCTGGAAGAAGAGCTTTCCAGGTATAGGTGATTGATAGTGTAAATATGCTGAGTTAGAGACTGCCAGGCATGTTCAAGAAATAAAGCCAGTTTGGCTGGAGTGTAGTGAAAGAATACAGAACTGGAATATAATGTTAAAGAGAAAATGGGGATCACATTGTGTAGGACCTTGGTAAAGGATCATAAGGACTTTGGCTTTCATTCTGGTGGAATTGAGGAATCAATGGAGGGCTTTGAGCAGAGAAATATTCCATGGTTCTTTCAAAAGGTTCATTCCGGTTTAGTTGGGAATAAATTGTAAAGGAACAAAAGTGAAAGTAGAAAGTCCAGTTAGGAAACAATGAAAATAATTCTGGTAAAGAACGGTTATGAAAGTGGCCATGTGATGTGTATATGATGAAATTCTGCATAAATTATGAAGGAACATATACAAGATTTCATTGATGGATTCTATCAAAGATATAAAAAGAGGAGTAAACAATAAGGTCGGTGCTTTTGGCCAGAGAAGCTTGAAAAATGGGATTGCCAATAAATGAGATGGAGAAAGCTATGAGCAGATCGGGTTAAGAGGATGGATGATAAATGATTTAGTTTTTGTATATTAAGTTAGATATGTATATCAGAAATCCAAGTGAATGTATGGTATTAGAGTATAAGGGCAAAACAATAGCTCAACATTTCCAGTATTGGTAACCAGTAGATGGTAGTATTATTCACTGAGATGAGGGGTCCAGAGAGACTGAAGAATGAATGGCAAGTGACAAAAGAGACACTTAACTATAATTTAGAAGCATGGCTATAAATGTCAAAGAATGCTTTATTTTTAAACTTTTTAAAAAGTTTTTTCTTAAAATTATTGTTACATGTAGAGGTAAAGGATTCATTTATTACACTATTTTTCAACTTACTTATTTTAAGGGTTTTTGGACTAATTTTGTTTTCCATGGCAGTGGGGTTGTTAGATAAATTAGGTAATCTAATTGTTGAATTTAAAAGTAATAATTTAACTTTGAAAAACATTTTATTTGTTCAACATTTTTTTTTTAACCAGTCATTGAAATCACCATTTTATTTCATCAGATGCTTCGTTTGGGCCAATACAAATGGAGTCTCTAGTTGGGCATGCACCTGTGATGCCTGGATAATTTACAATAATTACTTTATTACTAAGTAAGAGTTAATAACAAAAATATCAATGTTGCAAAAAGCATTCTGGTTATAAGAAACAAAACAAGCTTCTGCAAATGGGGCGACTATCAATCTATGGAAACAAGATTCTCTGCATCTCACTGCCATCAACAAAACTCATAGTGAAATTTGGTCATTCAAGTGCTAATTTTGTGTATAGAGATGATAGAGCACTGAACACCATATAATATATCTATAATAACAGGATTCAAGACCCTCTTCCCTGGCACGGTTCAAATTACAGAAAACAGAGAAAGGTGTTATCATTGGGTAGATAAGGCCCCTCAAAATCTTAGATTATGCTATATAGGCATTCATGCATTTGTTTTCTGTACAAGGTTGATCTTGAACTTAAATAGTGAGAAGTGGATATTTTGACAGTGGATGTCATTGGCATGGATAACCTACATTTTATATTAGACACAATGTCATATGACAATCATTATTCTCATTTTTTCAGGTGAAGAGAGTAAGGTTGAGAATTTAGTTTGCTCAGTTAAAAAATGTCAGAGCAGATATCCAAATCCAGAGTTTCTAAGTCCGTGTTCAATATTTTTTTTCATTTAACATGTTGTTTCTAATTGAATTTAGTTTATTTATGAATTTATTTGCATTTAAATATAAAATTAATGCATGCTTACACTAAACCTTCAAATAAAATTTGAGTAGAATATAAACCAAAAGTTGGAAAATGTCAAAGTATTCAACCTACATTTATACTCCTTATAGGCAATTGATCAATTTATTCTTTGTCTTTCAAGAATTTTTATATAATTTCCATATATATGTATATATACTTATGTGTGTGTGTGTGTGTATAAAATAATCTGTATTGGTTTAGATCTCTTCTGAGAAACAGCTGTAAATATGCCATTATATGGAAAAGAGATTTATTGGGGAATCTCCTGCGAAAAATGAAGAGAGAGGAAGGAGGAGCAGGCAAGAAGAGCCTTTAGCCTGAAGCATGTGTGACACCTGTGACATAAAAAAGGGAAGGGGCAACAATTGGGAAGGAAGAGTCTCAAACCACGTAACACAGTTCTAAAAATTTATGTGTTAGACTAATTGGGAATCCCAGAAAAAGAATTGCCTATTGCAAGAGCCCCGGGTCATCAACCGCCCAAATCTAGCAACCCTCCACCCTGTTAGTCATTGCTTGGCAGCATCTCAAAGGAAGTAAGGCCTCAGCATATGAACACCACAATAAATTTAAATGTTTCACATATGGCATATGTAGGACAAGTGTGCTCACGAAAGTGGGTTCTCTTGAAGAAAGATGTGAGCAGGAAACTTTCATCACCTCCACAAGGTCATGCTCTATATAATGTTCTGCAACTTAGTTTTCTCTTAATAATAGCAAATGTTAATCAATTTTTATGAGATGGGCCAGGTGTTAAGTACTTTGCATAAATGTATACATGTAATTATTACAGCAACCCTTTGAGTTCAGCACTATTACGTAATTATGATCCTCATGTTGTAGATGAGGAAACTAAGGATCAGAGAGATTAACAAAGTAGTCCAAGGTTAGACAACACAAAATGACACCTGACTAATAAGATGTGATTCCCCAATATTCAAGTACAGAAGATCAGGATTTTATCATTGAAAGGTGACAAACATTTTTATCATTTATCTGCTCAAGTAATAGTGTAAAGAAAGTGGTAGTGTTTATTTCAGAAGCCTATATTTATTACTTACTTTATTCCAAAAGTGACTTAACACAAAATCATATATAACACAATGATGTTATTTTAAAATTAAACAGTAAAAATTGTGATCATTTAATTTTAAAAATTAAATAAAGTTATTGAATAACATTTTATTGGACATAGCAGTTTGCTCATATATCTTTCTTTTCTGCTTTACTAAGCAAGAACTAAATTTATTTTTTAAATTAACAAAATGTTTTAATTTATAAGGACAAAGTGTATGGGAGACATAGTACAATGGGCAAGAGATTTTATCAAATTTGTAGAAGACATAATTGAAACAGTAGCAAGTAATTATCAGAGAAAAAGTACTTCAGAGTCTCAGCCTTTAGAAGCATGAGGTATTATGGACGGTGGGAGTAAGGTGGAGGCTTAAGAGAGAAATTGATTGTACGTCTCTTTAGGTTGCAATTCTCTTTAGAGAACTATTAATCCTGCACCTCTGAAGAAGCAAAGCTTTCTCTAATAAAAATTAAATGTATTTATGACCTTGTATGTATGAAAGTTGGTGGAGACCTTGTCTACTATAGAAAATGCATGAAAACATTTTATATGCCTATTTCTTTTAGAAATCTTAGAGAAATTTCAGGAGATTGATATAAAAAGGCAACTCAGTGAAAAAAAATGTGGTCTTTAGGAGGGAGCCACATTATGTAATCTTGCTGTCTAGTCTTCCGATGCATTAATTAGCTCTAAAAATAAGGTTTAAAATGTATAGACAGGAATAGATAGCCTACATCAGAAAATTTTCCTGTATATTATTTCCTTAAGGTAAGCTTTTGATATAAAGCATGTACATTTAAAGTGCATTTGTCCATTGACTAGTACTTTTCAAAGTCTATCCTATCCATTGCCACCTGGTTTAATCTATTTATTGAGTCAGAGATTTGCGTGACAATTTCTAGAAGTGTCTGTTTACTATATTATTACTTTTTGGCTTGTCAGTAGATCAAATTTGGGACAAAGTGAGTAGCACTGTATGCAAGTAATGATTGCCTTTGTTTGTTAAAGTTATCTAAATAGGAAATGTGGTATATCTTTTAAAAATCTGGACTATGATAAAAAGCCCTGAGTTGGAGTCATAGCTTTGTTACTAACTACGTAACTTGCATGAATGATCTTGAAAATTATTCAATTTTTATTTATTTAAGTTTGATTAAAAATTATTAATCACCGATCATCCTGACCAAGATGGTGAGACCTCATCTCTACTAAAAATACAAAAAAAAAAAAAAAAAAAATAGCCGGGCATGGTGGTACATACCTATAATCCTAACTACTTGGGGAGGCTGAGGTAGAAGAATCACTTGAACCCGGGAGGCAGAAGTTGCAGTGAGCCGAGATTGTGCCATTGCACTCCAGCCTGGGCAACAAGAGTGAAACTCCGTCTCAAAATAAATAAATATAAATTTAATAAAAATCAATTAATTAAATTATTAATCACCTAGTATAGCAAGGCTTATGGGTAGGTAATCATTAAGAGTGTTAATAGCTGTAACATTCTTTAATTCGAACACTTCTCTAATTTTGGGTGGTGTCTGTTAAGAAATGAGAAAATTTTAGCACATGGGTGGCACACCATATCATACTTTCTGGCACTCAATCCTCTAACATATTTAAATTAAAAACTCAATTCCAAAATCAGATACTGTTAAACTTTATAAGGTGTTTTGGTTTGTTTTTCTTTCAAAAAAAAAAAAAAAACAGGAGAGATGAAGATGGCTATTTTAGTTTAAACTAATATGTGTGTGTAGTTTTACTCTTACCTGTGGATATGTGACTAATTATAATTTTATATTTTTTACCTTGATAGATAGATATCATGTGCATTGATATTTCCTTATGCCTAAGATATTTTTGTTACAAAATATAATTATAAAAGTTCTTTTGGGGTTTATGGCATACCTCAGTGAGTCATTTAAGTGGTTGTGGAAAAGGTGGTAACAATAACACAAACCCGCAGAGGTTAACTCATGTATTTTTCTCAAGCTATGGCAGCCATTTAGACTCTGCAAATGGCTCTTTAGTTTAAAGACTCTTTAAACTAGCAATGGTTTTCAGTTCAGAAATAAAATTATGGCTCTTTGAACCAGAAAAAAACATTTGAATAGGGCAGTATAAAGGAAATATGATTTGACAAAACAGGCTCCTAGGAAAGATAAAAGATGTACTAGATATTGGAGCCATGTGACTTTCAAAGGGTTTTAGCTCACACTTAAATTTATAACAATAAGAAATTGAGCTTCACTCATGGGTAGAAATAACCTGGGAAATAAGCAGCCGGCCATCAACTGAGGACAAGAACAAATGGGCCAGGGGAAAGAGTAGACCTTTCAGGGCCAAGATCTAAAAGGTTTCTAAGAAATACAAATGTGCCAAAAACTATTTAGGGTAGGATATTTTGAATCTTAGGAGAGAAATCTCTGGCAGCAAAACCGAAGTTTGGTAAGATAGGGATGGTGGTAGAACTTTCTAGGGTAGAAGCCGTGGGGGCATCTAGGAGGGGAAAGTGAAGAACACTTAGAAAAAGACTAAGTAGCTGAAACCCAATATTGATTGTATACTCGCCTAGTGTGTTAGGTATTGTGCTAGGCATTTATAAGCATTATTTTGCTTAATTATAAAACAACATAGTAAGCATTATCTTTGTTTTACATTTAGGAAACTAAGTTGACGGTTGTTAAGGAATTTGTCCCAAAGCATATAGCTGATAAATGGCAGAGACATGATTCAGATGGTATAAATTCAAAGCTTTTCACTACACTTTTCTGTTACGGAGGTGTATTGGATTCTTTCAGCCTATGGGAACAAAGAAAGGAGACCACAAATGCCCTGGGCCTGACCAGACAGAAAACCAGTGAGGTTCCTTAATAGAGAACTTAATGGTTTTATACTATACATTTTGTTGTAGAAACAATGACACTAGTCAAAAGATGTTGTATGAACTTGAGAATTAGGTAAAGCTGCCTTTTAGGGACAATATTCCAGAAAAATATCAATTATATCCATAGAGGTGTGCCTATGATAAGTCTCCTTAGATTGCCTGCAGTTGGTATCTGCCCTTCGAAATTGTCTGCTTTGTTAGCATTCTCAAATTTTGAAAGTGTCTTGGAGCCTGGAAAAGAAATCCTTTTCAATGTACACACTAATACTTTGCTGATGTCAGGATGATCTGAGAGAAGTCACCATTACTTTGAATGATGCTTAATATCAGTTTGAAAGAGCAGCACTCTATTTTCTTGTTGAAATATCTGATAGGTAATATCAGAGGGAGAATTTAGAGAAAGAAACTGGACAAACTGTTCTTAGAATCCTCTAAATTAAGCTTTCACAATGCTATTTCATTAGTAGGTTTAACATTAATTTGAAATTTAGACCATAGTAAAGACAGAAATTGCATGCCAGAATTCACTAGAAATTTTCTTTAAATTATTCACACCTCAGTTGTTGTTTGTTTATTAACAGAATTTCTACTGTTGTATCCTTTCAGGTTTGCTTTTGACTCCAATGATATTCAGTTAAATCTGGAAAAGATTTTCATTCTAATGCAAATTTGAAACTAATAAAAATTTTAAAAATATAAATAGGAAAAAATAAGCACTGTGTATTAACACAATGCTGAATATGTTAATTAAACATGATTTAATTATAGAAAAAGCACAGACTACTTATGTTACATAGGAGATATGTGACTTTGAACAAAATCCCTAAATTCTCTTTTTCAAAATGTTATTTTATTTTATTTTAAGTTCTGGGATATATGTGCAGGACATGCAGGTTTGTTACATAGGTAAATGTGTGTCATGGTGGTTTGCTGCACCTGTCACCCCATCACCTAGATATTAAGCCTTTCATGAGTTAACTATTTTTCCTGATGCTCTCCCTCCATCTTTCCCTCCCCAACAAGCCCCAGTATGTGTTGTTCCCCTCCCTGTGTCCACATGTTCTCATTGTTCGGCTCCCACTTATAAGTCAGAACATGCAGTGCTTGATTTTCTGTTCCTGCATTAGTTTGCTGAGGATAATGGCTTCCAGCTCCATCCACACCCTGACAAAGGACACAATTTCATTCCTTTTTATGGCTGCATAGTATTCCATGGTGTATATGTATCATGTTTTCTTTAGTCTATCATTGATGAGCATTTGGGTTGATTCCATTTCTTTGCTATTGTGAATAGTGCTACAGTGAACATATGTCTTCACGTATCTTTATCATAGAATGACTTATATTCCTTTGAGTATATACCCAGTAATGGCATTGCTGGGTCAAATGGTATTTCTGGTTCTAGGTCTTTGAGAAACTGCCACACTGTCTTTCACAATGGTTGAACCAATTTACATTCCCATCAAGTGTAAACGCATTCCTATTTCTTCACAGCCTTACCAGCATCCATTGTTTCTTGACATTTTAATAATCACCATTCTAACTGGCATGAGATGGTATCTCATTGTAGTTTTGATTTGCATTTTTCTAATGATCAGTGATGTTGAGCTTTTATTCTTATGTTTGTTGGCTGTATAAATGTCCTCTTTTGAGAAGTGTCTGTTCATGTTCTTTGCCCATTTTTTAATTTTTTTTTTTTTTTGTAAATTTGTTAAAGTTCCTTGTAGATTCTGGATATTAGACATTTTTCAGATGGGTAGATTGCAAAAAATTTATCCTATTCTGTAGGATGTCTCTTCACATTATTGATAGTTTCTTTTGCTGTGCAGAAGTACTTTAGTTTAATTAGATCCTATTTGTCAATTTTTGCTTTTTTTGCAATTGCTTTTAACATTTTCATCATGAAATCTTTGTCCATGCCTATGTCCTGAACGGTATTGCCTGAATTTTCTTCTAGGGTTTTTATAGTTTCAAGTTTTACATTTAAGTATTTAATCCATCTTGAGTTAATTTTTCTGTAAGGTGTAAGGAAGGGGTCTAGTTTCAACTTTCTGCATACCGCTAGCCAATTTTCACAGCACCATTTATTAAATAGGGAATCTTTCTCCATTGCTTGTTTTTGTCATGTTTGTCAATGATCAGATGGTTATAAATGTGTGGTCTTATTTCTGAGATCTCTATTCTGTTCCATTAGCCTATGTGTCTGTTGTAGTACCAGTACCATGCTGTTTTGGTTACTGTAGCCTTGTAGTGTAGTTTGAAGTGAGGTAGCATGATACCTCCAGCTTTGCTCTTCTGGCTTAGGATTGTATTGACTATACAAGCTCTTTTGTGGTTCTGTATGAATTGTAAAGTAGTTTTTTTCTATTTTTCTGAAGACTGTCAATGGTAGTTTGAAAGGAATAGCATTGAATCTATAAATTTGGGCATTATGGCCATTTTCATGATATTGATTCTTCCTATCCATGAGCAAGAAATGTTTTTCCATTTGTTTGTGTCCTCTCTGATTTCCTTGAGCAGTGGTTTGTATTTCTCCTTGAAGAGGTCCTTCATGTGCTTTGTTAGCTGTATTGCTAGGTATTTTATTCTCTTCATAGGGATTGTGAAGGGGAGTTCATTCATGATTTAACTCTTGGCTTGTCTTTTGTGGGCGTATAGGCATGCTTGTGATTTTTGCACATTGATTTTGTATCCTGAGACTGCTGAAGTTTCTTACCAGCTTACAAAGCTGGGCTGAGACAGTGGGGTTTTCTAGATATAGGATCATGTCATCTGCAAACAGAGACAGTTTGATGTTCTCTCTTCTTATTTGAATACCCTTTATTTCTTTCTCTTGCCTGATTTCCCTGGCCAGAACTTCCAATAATATGTTGAATAGGAGTGGTGAGAAAGGACATCCTTGTCTTGTGCCAGTTTTCAAGGGGAATGCTTCCAGCTTTTGCCCATTCAGTATGATATTGGCTGTGGGTTTGCCATAAATGGTTCTTATTATTTTGAGGCATGTTTCATCAATACCTACTTTATTGAGAGTGTGTAACATGAACGGGATGTTGATTTTTATTGAAGACCTTTGCTGAATCTCTTGAATAATCACGTGGTTTTGTCTTTAGTTCTGTTTATGTGATAAATTATGTTTATTGATTTGCATATGTTGAACCAACCTTGCATCCCGGAGGTGATGCTGACTTGATCGTGGTGGATAAGCTTTTTAATGTTCTGCTGGATTCAGTTTACCAGTGTTTTATTGAGAATTTTTGCATCAGAGATATTGGCCTGAAGTTTTCTTTTTTTGTTGTATCTCTGCCAGGTGTTGGTATCAGGAAGATGTTAGCCTCATAAAATGAGTTAGGGAGAAGTCCCTCCTTTTCAGTTGTTTGGAATAGTTTCAGAAGAAATGGTACCAGTTCCTCTTTGTACCACCAGTAGAAATTAGCTGTAAATCCATCTGGTCCTTGGCTTTTTTTCTTGTTTGTTCGGTAGGCTATTTATTACTGCCTCAGTAAGAACTTGTTATTGGACTATTCAGGGATTCAACTTCTTCCTGTTTCAGTCTTGGGAGAGTGTATGTTTCCAGGAATTTATCCATTTCCTCTAGATTTTCTAGTTCACTTGCATAGAAGTATTCTCTAATTGTTGTTTGTATTTTTGTGGGGTCAGCGGTGATAACCCTTTTATCATAAAATTCCTAAATTATTTAAGATTCACTTTCCTCAGCTGTAATAGTGGATCACCAAACAAAGATTTTCATGAGTGTTAAGTGAGATATGGCCACAAAATGGCCTAGGTCATGGCAGATTTTCAATAAATGTTAACATTTCCTGTTATTTTACTTACTTCCATCATTGAATCAAGGTGTGAGATGGGTGGAATAGAAGATAATTATATTGTTATATGCCTTCAGGTACTGAGCATAGATCACCGCGGGTATCTAATCTTCATACCTACCTTGGAGACTCTGGTATATCAAAGGAGCACCTGAAGCACTATATCAGAAAGCACCCTGGGTCTCCAGAAAAGCAGGGGACTCACTCATTAGTAGGAGCAAACAAAAGATAATATTCCTAGGTTTAAAGCATTGGTTGATGTCCAGCAAGTAAGAACACCTTTTACGGAACCACTGGATGTTCCTAAATGTCCTCTTGCCTAACTGTTAGAAAACTGTTTCTAATTTCCTTTTCTTAGTGGCCATAAATGTGAAAGAACCGGAATACCTATGGAGGGCCAAAAAGAGGTACAGTCCCTGTGGCCAAATCATTGTTAGGGAAGTAGGAGAAAGTTAGGTAATTATGACAGTCTGTACTCCAATGATCAAATGCAGAGGTTGCTAACAGATGGAATGCAGCCACATCTGGCTTCCGAAAAAGTTTTCTTTGTTCCATGTAAGTGCTGAAAAATACCAGTTAAATGTAAGGCTTATAGCTATAAAGATACAATATTTCTCAAACTGTATTCTGTAGAACTTGCTTATCAGGATAGATTAATATTTTTTTCTGAGAAAATCAAACTATCCCATTGTTTAAAAAGCTTTAGGGAAGAATTAATGTGATCCCACTATTTTGTAGATTTAAAACACATAATCATTTAATTAAAGACTCCAATAATTATTATAGTAAAAATACCTTTAACTGTTTCCAAATTATGTCTAATGCTGAGATCCTTTTCAAGGAAAAATTGATAACATGGATGCTGCACAATTTGGGAAAATATCAGCTGATAACTTGGAGATGGACTCAGGTGATAGCAGGAGAATAGGAGAAGAGGACATAGGCAATATGAAGGGGCAGGGGCAGAAGCATCAGTTCAGACAGCAGCAACTAAAGTAATGAAGATGAATAAAACACTATAAGCATCAGAAATAGTGGCAGTATAAGTGATAGTAGAAACTGTATAAAGGGAGGATTCTGGGGGTTTTGCCATCCCAGGAATGCAACTGAGTGAGAATTTGGTAACGAGTGACACTGTGATTGCCACCCAAAGCTATGATTGCTCTCTAGGCTTATATGCCCCTAGAAAATGATGCCCACTCTAATGTTTGACACTGTCACCATATTCAAGGAAGGCACAATAACATACTTATTAAAAACATGGCCTCTGGAGGCATATTGTATGGCTGCAAATTCTGGCTCCACTATTTATAAGCTGTGTGATTTTGGTCAAGTTCTTAAAGCTCTCTCTGTTTCAGTATCCTCATTTGTAAAATGGGGTTAATCATGCTACCTAATTCAGTTTTATTAAAATACTAAATGATATAATACATGAAAGTATCTTAGATCAGTGTCTATTATATGGATATCCTTCAGGGAAAGTTGAATATTGTCATTCCTAATATTGTTATTATTTTTGGTACTATTTGTGATGAATAATATTAAGTGTCAACTTGACTGAATTGGAAGTTGCCTAGATGGCTAGTAAAGTATTGTTTCTGGGTGTGTCTGTGAGGGCATTACCAGACAAGACTGACATTTGAGCCAGTAGACTGGGATAGGAAGACCCACCCTCAATGTGAGTGGACACCATCCAATCGGCTGCTAGCATTGCTAGAACAAAGCAGGCAGAAGATGAGATAACCTTCCTTGCTGAGTTTTTGGACTTCCTTCTTTTTCCTGTGCTTGATGCTTCCTTCTGCTCCTCCTGCCCTTGGGCATAAGACTCCAGGTTCTTTGGCCCTTGGACTCTGGGAATTGCATCAGTGGCTTTCCAAGGCTTCTTGGGCCTTTGGCTGCAGACTGAAGGATGCACTGTCAGCTTCCCTGGTTTTGCCACAGAATAAAAGCTGCACTTTGGGCTTCCCTGGTTTTGAGGGTTTCAGACTCAGACTGAGCCACTACTGGCTTCTTTCTTCCCCAGATTGTGGGACTTTGCCAGATAATCATGTGAGCCAAGTCTCCCTAATAAATTTTATTTTATATATACATATATCCTATTATTTCTGTCCCTCTGCAGAATACTGATTAATATACTATAATTTCAAAGGGTGCTTATGTTCTCAAACAAAAAAATCAAAAAACAACACAACAGTGACCAGGAAGAGCAATCATAAACTCCCTTGACAAAACTTTATTTTGCGATCAATAACACATTCTATCACAAAATTTATTTTGACTTTGGCCTCCAGAATTATTTGTTGTCATTCTTAATTTTAAGCTAGCCCTGGCTTGTAAAAACTGTAGATAAGTAGGTCAGTTTTAAAAAATCATTGTTAAATACCACCAGAAAAGGGTGGCACATCTTCTCCTGGCTATGTGCACTTCTATGCTTCTTCTATATCCTGCAAATTGACCTTATCTTGTCAATTAAGTATTCAAGATAGACTTCTAATGCTTATGGGAAACTTATATTCTGTATAGTGTTATATGACAATGAATAAGAGTCTACGGCAAAATTGTAATGTAGCTATTTATCATTAAGTTGGAAGGGTAATAACAAATAATATAAATTCAGTAGTTATTCTACCATATTACAGACTGCACATGTAGCTTCTTTGCTTAACCAGTTACATTTATACGTTTCCTTGTCTCCCATAAGAGACTTCAGCAGAAAGGTTTTGAAAACTCATGTAAATTAGTAATACAAATCACTTTTATATGGTATGAGTTATTTGAAGTATTCTGTTTCTGAAGTCTTCTTGCATTGGTTGATTTGCTTCTAAATGCGTAACTCCAATGGGGTAAATGGAAATTGAAAACTCATTGTGTTACTTTCTGGATGTCATTACACAATCTGAGATAAACTGCCAAGAGGATAGTAGTATCCCCATGAGAAGAGGACGAAAACATTCATTTGCTTCATGACTAATGTTATAGTGATCCAGTGGGAACTCCTTTTTGAAGTTTTAACAATAATAGCTAATTTTATTTGCACTTTCATTTTACTAAGCACTTTACATACATTATTTAATATTTAAATAGCCTTAGGATGCCATGTAAATCATCCTTCACTGGTCTTTTTATTTCTTATCTTATACTGCATTCATAACAAAGTCATGTCAGTTCTAATTCCCAAGTATATCCTTTATCCATCTAATCATCTCAGTCTTCCTGTACCACTTTAGTTGAAGCCATCATAATATATCACTTGAATTACAAGAATAGCCATCATTTCCTTCAATTGATTTTTCCTAAGATGAACAAAATTCACCTTTGCTTGTTATCAGAAGTCCAGGAGAGGTAGGTAATATGAAAGATAACAAACATGTTATCTGATTCTGTACTCAGTATTAATGTAGACCAGCTTTGACACATCTTTCTCAATGATATGAGCAATCCTTTGTTTTCCATTGGTTATTCCAACAGATAGCTTCCATTTCGATATGAAGCTGTCTATAAACAGAACTCAAATGTTTTAGGTATAAAAGAAGATAAGAAATCTGTTGTTCAAATATGCTTCACCACCCAGGGGGAAAAAAAAACTGATTACAATTGATTCATTGCCACTGTCACAAACCTATTTGCTGATAGGGACCATTCAGTTTTGATAGTTTTATAAGACAACTGCACTAACACCTATGCTAATGTGTTTCTACTCTATCTATTCTTCACTGTTTCTGTTATATAGATCCAAAAGTACAAGTGTAGCACAAAATGATAATGCCAATAATCTCTGAGACCAACAAGAACAGATAATCCACAAAGTCAAAATTATCTTTTTTGTAATAAGAAGACTCCTTTTTTATTTCTTTTTTGTTTGTTTGTTTGTTTTATTTTCTTGTTCAAAACCCCTGTTAAGCACATCTGAGTATGGGCTCTTTTTGAAGTTAATGGGAATTGTAGGCTTGGTTTAGCTCCACGGGGTATAAAGAAAGATCAAAATCAGAGTCCTACTCTCATAGCAGAAAACACCATAACAACCCTCGCTGTGCAATTATTAAGTACTGCTTTCTTTTTTGTTGTTTATTTTGAAGTGATGACACAAACAGTCAAGGAAGAAGATTTTGTGACCAGCTGCTTTTCAACATGGAATCTACTGGAAGAAACAGATGTAGAATCTGTCACTGAATGAAAGGGCACAAGACTGGTTTAAATTAATCTACATTTCACTGCAGGTTTTCAAGCTGGAATTAGATAATATATTTGAATTATTAGAGAAATTAAGTCATATAATATGACTTATAGCACTCAATGTTTTACTACCTGTATTTATTTAATTCTTTCATATGTTTTTGCCTTTACTACCTCTTTTAAATTCTAGGCATTTTATGTCAAGGAATCTGAGACATTTTTAACTGTTGATTATTTGTTTTATTTTAAAATATTTAATTAACAAATAAAAACTGTATCTATTCAAGGTATGCAATGTGATGATTTGATATATGTATACGTTATGTAGCAATTACCACAGTTAAATTAAACAACACATTTATCACCTCTTTCAATTTTATGTATTCCAAGTATATCTAAGGACTGAAACAAGTCCCTAGTTAATGCCTCACCTAATCTTCTAAGAGGTCACCAGTATCCTTTACAACTCTCCTCAAAATCCCTTAAGTCTTCCATCTCTATCTCCCCCTCTTTTGCCATAGGATCTCTCCTGCTACTTCGCAAAAGAAACAGAAACATTCAAGTACAAATTTCTCTCTCTCTCTTCTCTCTCTGACCCCATTCCCCTCCACTTTTCTCTTCTTCTCCTTTGTTGCTTTTCCCTCCGCCTGCATGTTGTATAACATGGAGACCTTTTTAGTCTTTTTGAGAATTAGAATACAGTACTTGACACTATAATGGACCTGGCTTCATCAGAAGTAGCTAATAGTTTTTTCATGTAGAAAGTCCAACTGAAGGGCTGAGAGTGTTGCTGCTGAGGTAGCTGAGTATTGTTTATCATAAAATACCATAAGTCTGTTTTTATTATTGAATCTTACAGGGAAAGGGGCAAAAAGTCCCCCTTGGGAAGGGCACGGTGGCTCACGTCTGTAATCCCAGCACTCTGGGAGGCCGAGGTGGGTGGATCATGTGGTCAGGAGATCCAGACCACCCTGGCTAACACGGTGAAACCTCGTCTCTACTAAAAACACAAAAAATTAGCCGGGCGTGGTGGCGGGCGCCTGTAGTCCCAGCTATTCAGGAGGCTAAGGACTTTCAAAGGGTGCTTATGGAGAGCACCGGGAGGCGGAGTTTGCAGTGAGCCAAGATCGCACCACTGCACTCCAGCTCGGGCAACAGAGCGAAATTCCGTCTCAGAAAAAAAAAAAAAAAAAAAAAAAAAAAAAAAAAGTACCTCTTACCGTTTCCCAAAAGTGTATTTTAATTTGAAGATATAGTGTGTAGGCACTTTATAAAGTGATATTTACTTCGCTAATACCTGATATTCAATATTGGACTTTCCAGACAGAAAAAAATATATACATTTTAATTTTTTAAATCATTTACCGTGTTTTCACTAGCGTTCCTTTTTTTTTTTCTCAAACTGGCATGTAACCTGTGAAAGCGATTTTTGTGCTTCTTTCCTGATAAAAGCCAGCATGTTTTCTCTTCTAAAAGTATATGATTTGGACTTTCAAAGGGTAAAATGATACAAGTTAAACGGCAACTTTCACCTCAGAACTAATGATAGGTGTCCTAGACAAAAGAAAGCAAAAGACTTCAGAGCGGGGCTTAGGCCGCAGAATATTAGAGCTAGAAAGGAATTTAGAGATAATTTAATACAAACCCCTCATTTTGCAGAGGAAGACACGTCTAAAACCTGAGATTCCATAGAATGCTGAGAAAATAAAGTGCATTGCAGGTAGGATCAAGGCTTCACTTCTCCTTTCATTGCCTTTTGCCCATCACATGAGTCCCCAAAAAAAAATTACTGTGAAAGAAGTAAATAAATGTGAATTGTCAATTCTTATTAAATTAAAGCTTAAAAAATCACTAAAAGGGTACCAAATTGTGCCTTAATTGTATTTCTGTTATTAATATTTAATCAGCTTTTGAAAACAATGACACATATTTAAAATATACAAATATTAAGAATCAGGAAAAAATAGTACCTAGCACTGAGTTATTTAAAAAAAAAAAAATAAAATAGGACCTAGGCTGTATCAGAGATGTTTTTGTTGTGTGGTTGTGTTTTTGGCTTTTTTTTCTCTTGCTATAAACTCAACTCAAAAATGAGTTGTCTGATGTACAAAATATGATATATGACTTAAAACAGCTAAAATAGTAGAAATTAATCACATTTAAACCTCTCAGATGCTATAACAATGATGAATGGTAACCTACAGAGTGCTGCTGAATCATCCTGCATTTTATCTGTGATACTGTAGGTCTCATCTACAGATACACTGATCTTCATTCTGCCCCGACAGATTTGGTTATCTAATTTCAGCTTTTGAACAGTGACTTGGTATTTCAAAGTCATTGCTTATTTTTTAAAAGCATTTACCAAGTTTGCCAACAATTCTGTTGATTACTCTTCTGTCACCTTTCTTGTCTCATGAATCACAGGCAGGAGACATGTCTCATGAATCTTAGTCATATTGTGAATAAAACAAACCATTAATTTCAAGTGAGGGAAATGAAGAAATGTTTTTGTGGCAGTGTTAAAAGCTACAATAGAATATGTGAATATATTGATTCATTCATTTATTTATTCATTCAAAAACTAGCCAGTATTTATTAGGACAGTAATCTAGGCATTGAGGATATAGTGGTGAGTAAAACAGATACAGGCCCAGTACGCTAGTATGTACATTCTAGTTGGCACAGGAAATACAGCAGTCTTGCCTTAGGGATGAAGCACTGTTGGCAGAGAAGTAAAATAAAGGAAAGAGTCATGTGTGATGGAGTTTGGTTTAAGATTTTTGGTGGCTCAGAATGGGCCAGTCAGTACCCCCTTGGGTGACAAAGATGGGGATAAATGAAGATCGTATCTTCCCTTTGTGAAACCACTGTTTTTACATTGTGAGCTCTTACTCATCTTTCAAAATCTGGCTGTAATATCTTCTTTTTAGGAAGCCATTTTAAGTAAACACTTCAGACAGCAGATAGGAAAAGAATTTAAGAAGGTATTATCAGACTTTACTTAGATTCCAGACATTTTCCTGACTCCTCCCCATCTTGTGCCCAATCTGCTTCCTAATATCTATTCAGAATGACTCAACTGTGTAGTCTGCTTGGAGATTGTGTTTCCACACTACTGACTCAAGATACCTTCAAAAGTGGTAGTTACTAGCTAGACTAATAAAGAAATAAAGAGAGAAGATCCAGATAAACACTATCAGAAATGACAAACGGGACAATACTAATGACCTCATAGTGAGACAAAAAACCCTGAGACTAATATGAATACCTTTATCAGATAAATTGAAAAAACATAGAAGAAATGGATAAATACCTGGAAACACACAACCTCCAAAGAATAAACCAGAGGAAATGGAATCCTTGTACAGAATGATAATTAGTTCCAAAATTGAATAAGTAATAAAAAACCTAACAACCAGAAAAAGCCTAGGACTAGATGGACTCATAGCTGAATTCTATCAGATATATAAATAGGAGCTGGCACATTCCTACTGAAACTATTCCAAACATTGAAGAGGGACTCCTCCTTACATCATTCTATGAGGTCAGCATCATCATGATACCAAAACCCGGCCGAGAGAGAGCAAAAAAAAAAAAAAAAAGAAAATATCAGGCCAATATCCTTGACGAACATATCTGCAAATATCCTCAACAAAATACCAGCCAACCAAATCCAGCAGAACATACAAAAGCTAATTCACCACAATAAATTAGGCTTTATCCCTCGGATGGAAGATGAATTAAACATATGCAAATCAATAAATGTATTTCATCACAAAACAGACCTTAAAACAAAATCTACATGAGCATCTCAGTAGTCACAGAAAATACGTTCAATAAAATTCAATATCCGTTCATGTTAAAGCCCTCAACAAACTAGGCATTGAAGGAACATACCTCAAAATAATATGAACCATCTATGACACATCCACATTCATACTGAATGGACAAAAGCTGGAAGCATTCACCTTGAGACTCAAACAAGACAAGAATGTTCACTCTCACCACTCCTATTCAACAGAGTACTGGATGTCCTTGCTAGAGCAACCAGGCAAAACAAAGAAACAAAAGGCATGCAAATAGGAAGACAGGAAGTCAAACTATGCATGTTTTCAGATGACATGGTTCTACACCTAGAAAATCCCATAGTCTCTGCCTAAAAACTCCTTGATTTGATAAATAACCTTAGCAAAGTTTCAGGATACAAAATCAATGTAAAATAATCAGTAATATTTCTATACACCAATAACGTCCAAGTTGACAGCCAAATCAAGAATACAATACCATTCATAATAGCCACAGAAAGAATAAAATATCTATGAATACAGACAACCAGAGAGGTGAAAGATCTCTATAAGAAGAGATCTCTATAAGATAAAAAAAAATCAGAGATGATGCAAACAAATGGAAAAATATTCCATACTTATGGATAGCAAGAATCAATATTGTTAAAATGGCCACATTTCCAAAAGCAATCTACAGATTCAATGCTATTCCTATCAAACTAACAATGACATTCTTCGCAGAATTAGGAAAACTATTTTAGAATTCATATGGAACCAAAAAAGGGCCCAAATAGCCAAGGCAATCCTAAGCAAAATAAAGCTGGAGGCATCTCGTTACCCAACTTCAAACTACACTACAAGGCTAAGACTACAGTAATTAAAAAAAAAAAAAAAAAGCATGGTATTGGCACAGAAACAGGCACATAGACCAACGGAACAGAAAAGGGAGCCCAGAAATATTGCTGCACACCTAAAGTCATCTGATCTTTGACAAAGTCAACAAAAGCAAGCAATGGGGATAATAATTCTTATTCAATAAATGGTGCTGGGATAACTGGTTTATCCCATGCAGAAGACTGAAACTGGAGCCCTTCCTTTCAGTGTATACAAAAATCAACTCAAGATCTGTTTAAGACTTAAATGTAAAACTTTAAACTATAGAAAATCTAGAAGAAGACCTAGAAAATTCTATCTGGACATATAACCTGGCAAATATTTCATAACAAAGACCCCAAAAGCAATTGTAAGAAAAGCAAAAATTGACAGATGGAATCCAGTTAAACTTAAGAGCTTCTGCCCAACAAAATAAACTATCAACTGAGTAAATAGACAATCTACAGTATGGGAGAAACTATTTGCAAACTATGGATCTGACAAAGTCTGATATTCAAACTCTATAAGAAACTTGAACAAATTAACAAGAAAAAACCAAGCCCATTAAAAAGGTGAGTAAAGACATTAGTAGTCACTTTTTAAAAGAAGACATACATGTGAACAGAAACTATATGAAAAAAAATGCTTAACATCTCTAATCATTAGAGAAATGCAAATCAAAGTCATGACATACCATCTCACACCAGTGAGGAAGGCTAGTATTAAAAAGTCAAAAAATAACAGAAGCTAGAGAAGTTGGGGAGAAAAGGGAATGCTTATACACTGTTGATGGGAGTGTAAATTAGTTCAAACCTTTTGGAAGACAGTGTGGTGATTTCTCAAATACCTAAAAACAGAACTACCATTTGACCCAACTATCCCATTACTGGATATGTACCCAAAGGAATAAGAATCATTCTATCATAAAGGCACCTGCATGCATATGTTCATTGCAGCACTAATCACAAAAGCAAAGAAATAGAATCATCTGAAATGTCCATCAATGGTAGCCTGGATTTTAAAAAATGTGCTAAATATATACCATTGAATACTATATAGTCAAAAGGGAATGAGATTATGTCCTTTGCGGCAACATTAATGGTGTTGGAGGCCATTATCCTAAGTGAACTAATGCAGAAACAGAAAACCAAATACCACGTGTTCTCACGTATATGTGGTAGCTACATACTGGAACATATCTCAAAATAATAAGAGCTATTTATGACAAATCCACAGCCAATATCATACTGAATGGGCAAAAGCTGGAAGCATTCCCTTTGAAAATGAGCACAGGACAAGGATGCCCTCTCTCACCATTCCTATTCAACATTCTATTGGAAGTTCTGTCCAGGGCAATCAGGCAAGAGAAAGAAATAAAAGTACTCAAATAGGAAGAGAGGGAGTCAAATTGTCTCTGTTTGCAGATGACATAATTCTGTATTTAGAAAACTCCATCATATCAGCCCTGCTGTGGCTCTGACTATTATATTTTATCAAGTTGGTATCAGCCTCCAAGACAAGCAGATAGAGGTTCATGATTGTTTCCCTTTGGGGTTTCAGTCCAAGGTGCTCTATTTGATATCTTTTGCTTGAAGATACTGTGCTTTATTTTCAGAAATGAAGTCTTCAGCACCAGATATTTTAATCTAAGAAAACTCTTGGAATATCAGGAGTATTTGACATATTTTATCACTGTCTCCCACTTGAAACACTTTTTCCACATTGCTGCCAAAATGCTACGCTTTCTGATTTTGAATCTATATAAATGCCTGCTCTATCTCAGCTACCTTTTGTGCTATATCTTCTGGACACTTCATATTGTCAATCAACATCTGAAGGTAAATTTCACAAATGGCACCTGGAATTTTCTGAATGAGAGATTGAATATTCATTTATGAAACTAAACAATTTTATTCAAATTCATAGGATAGTCCTTTTATTCCAAAAGGTTATCTCTGGCAAAAGCACCAAAAGAAGTTCCACAATTTTACCATTATATTTGTTATTTAGTTATTTAATATTTTATATTACCTATCCCATAACCGATATGTTTACCCATGATTACATAAAAATAATTTTCTTTTTCATAAATCTGTGTTTTATTTCTTTATTTCCCTTCCTGAGCATTCTGAAAGTTTGCTACCTGCCATTTTAAGTAATATTTTTGTTTGTTTGACCACTTAATTATTCTCTACCTTTGGTTTCTTTCTTAATTTACCATTTAAAAAGTTACTAAAGGAGCATATGCTTGTTGTATCAAGTGAAATTACATAGAGATTTATAAAGTGAAGTAAATAGTCTCCTCTTCCTTCTCTAAATCCAATCCCACACTTTGATGTAGTAACCAATATTAAAAATTGAATATTATGTACAATATTAACAGTTAAATCTATACACAAACTTTATAAGGATAATATTTTTTGAAAGAACTCCTATTGTACTTCTCTTTTCAGTAGCCCATTATTTTTCCATCATCATTACCAATGGCAAGAAAAAGATTAAATGCAGCAGTGGGAAGAAAGAAAATAAGATTTTTAAGAAGGTCATCACAGTCGGAGAGAGAAACTAATTGATGCCAACTCTAGTTCCTAAAGGAAAATCTTGGATAGTACAGAAAGCTAGGGATAAGTGAGAGAAGATCCTCCTGATTTCTCCATACAGACAAGTTTGGCATGGCAGGGATTTCTATGCTTCCCATGGGCCTACATTTGGCTCTAGAAGAAGAGTCGCACAGAGATTCCAGCCTCCTTACCTTCTTTACTCCCTTTAAGAAGTAACTTGGGGCCGGGCGCGGTGGCTCAAGCCTGTAATCCCAGCACTTTGGGAGGCCGAGGCGGGCGGATCACGAGGTCAGGAGATCGAGACCATCCTGGCTAACACGGTGAAACCCCGTCTCTACTAAAAAATACAAAAAAACTAGCCGGGCGAGGTGGCGGGCGCCTGTAGTCCCAGCTACTCGGGAGGCTGAGGCAGGAGAATGGCGTAAACCCGGGAGGCAGAGCTTGCAGTGAGCCGAGATCTGGCCACTTCACTCCAGCCTGGGCGACAGAACGAGACTCCGTCTCAAAAAAAAAAAAAAAAAAAAAAAAAAAAAAGAAGTGACTTGGTAGGACAACCTTGCCCCATAAGAAGGCTTTGAGGTGAATATCTTACTTGTGGTGAAGTGGGGCAGTAGACATGCTTCTGTAGACTCTCTGATATTGAGACTCTGTGGGGAGGGTATGGAGCTGGATACCCAATGTCATTATCAGTGCCCATGATTGCAACATCAGTGACATATCACCAGTGCCTAAAACAAACCTGCCTGTGAATAGTAACAGAACAAATCTCGAGATTTATTATTTATGCATATCAGCAGCTGATGGCATTTTGATGCCCAGAGAGAAAATTAAGTCAATTAATTGTATTACATCAGAAATCTGTGAAGACCTAGAAGATAGGGTGTACACACATGTACCCCCTCCTCCATCACCATGAGGACTTGTAAACTTTCATCAACACACAGATGCTGGCACTGCAAGAAGGACACAATTCTGAAAGTGTCAACATTTATCGTAAAGAGTAACCTAAAAAAGCCAGTTCTTCATGTTCATGTATGCACATGGGAAAATCACTTAAATGCTCTTTCCCTCAGTTTATTTGAGTATAAAAGGAGTTGTAATAATACCTGTCTCATAAGATTACTATGAAAATTAAATGAATTATACATGAAAAGCATTTATAATACTACCTGGTACATGTTAAAAACTATAGCTCTATATGTGTTACTTATAATGAAATTGGAATAGACATGGATGCCTTTGTTTGGCAGAAATTATCATTTTCCACCAAACTCTGTCTTTTCTACTACACAGTAGAATAAAGACTATGGATTAGATCAGTTATAGAAGCTAAAATTCTTTGGCAATCTACATTGTAGTGTGTGTATGTGTGTGTGTGTGTATACACATGTGTGTGTGTATATATATAGAGAGAGAGTGTACATATATAAGTAACTTTTTTCTTTTTCTGTCTCAAGAAATGGGATCTTTCTTAATTTCTACAGATATTTCAAATTTATTAACATACCAGGACTTAGTAAATATGTTTGACAACATTATTATTTTTCATGAGTCCATAAATTTTAATCATATTTCCTTTTGCCTTTGTCTCCAGATAATCAAGTCCTAATATTTTTAATCTATACTTATCATTCGATATACGTTGCCACAGCTGTTGGAGGAAACTATGATAATAAGATGTGGTAAATTCTAGCTTATGTTTACGACTAGAAGAATAAGGATAATCTTAATTAAGAGCAGTTACTCTAGACACAGAGAAGTTAAAAATGATCAAAGGTCATTCCCGTTCCAATTCTTGTTAGTACAGTATTTGAACACTGACTTGCTAGGATACATTGCTTCATTAATTAGAAAAAGATGAGCTATTAGATTTTTATTTGAAAATCAGTGTCAATTGCTACACATTTATTTTACAAAAGGACAGCAGCAATAATTGACAACTTTATTGTTTAGGAACAGAATTCCCTAAAAAACCTTTAAAATGCAGAAGTTGGTCACAAATAATACATTTTTTCAAAGTAAATTTGTTTTTTTGTTTTTTTGTTTTTTTTTAATTTAGTTATAGCAAGTTGAAAAGTTTTTAGGGAGCTCAAAGTTTATTTAGTGCTGGACTGCAGAATAGATGGTCATAAGACTTTGGAACGTGTTCACCAGGATTCTGCCAGTATTTTTAGGAAGTGGTCTGTCCAGACATGTAAAATAGACACCTCTTATATAGAAGCTCTGAGTGGTAAGAAGATAATTTGGGGACTTCACAGGAAACTTAGAAAATGTGTTTATGGAACAGAACATCACATTGATTTCTGACTGGTCCCTTGGATGCTGTGATTTTGTTAAGTGATTTAAGCAAAAAGAATTAAATAGCATATTGAGTTTATTTGCTATTCAGCATTTCCATTAGTCTCTACTTTCCATAGCTCTTACAACACTGCAGATTTTTTTTTTGGACAAGTAATTCATGTCAATTACAGAAACTTCGTAACTCCTTCATATTATTACCAAATCACAGATATTTCATAGTAATAACTGCTAACAGTTTTTGAGCCCTCACCATAGCCAGGCACTATTCTGTTTAATTTATATCCATTATATCATTTAATCTTTAATCTGATAACAACTGTATGAGGTGGAATACTGTTATTGTTTCCATTTTATAGATGTGGAAAACAAAGGGCAGAATGAATGAGTCGTGATCCTCAGGTTGCACACGTGGGGTGTTGTGCTGATCCGCTACATTTGTAATTAAAGTTGTTTTTAGGCTTGATTTTCTAGGTTTTAGTTAAATAGTTAGAAAATCAGAAACACTTGACAGTTCACATGGGAGAGAAAAGAAAAGGCATGTATGCCTGCGATTTTTCTTTTTCCCTTCTATTTTTAGGAGGCGACATAGTATTAGAGATGTAAGGAGTCTGGGCTCCAGGGTCTGAGCTTTGAATCTGGGCTGCACCACTTATCTAGTTGGGAAAATTACTTCAGTTATCAGAACTTCTGTTTTTTTTTTTTTTTTTCCATCTGTAAAACAGAAACAAGTTGTGTTTACTTCACAGGGTTGTTGTGGTAGTTAAATAGTGATTAAATGGCATCCTTCCGTAAGTCCCTTAGCTTTAAATATATTTATTATTATTATTACTATTTTATCATTCAACCTGTGCCCCCAGTAACTGGGCAATAGTTTCCCAACTCCTTTACTTTACTACATGCATTCACCTATCCATTTTGAATATTGCTGTGAGCCCAGTGTAATTACCCAGAACTCCCTTACATCATATCACTATCCCACTAGAGAAATTATATCGTAGAATGGAGGCCTTCAGAACACGGAATTTAGAGTCCTGTAAACTTGCCCCTGAATCCTAGAGTAGCAGTTGGGTAACCAGTCTTTAGCACAGCAGCCATCAGACAGTAGGCAGGAAAGAGTTATTACAGTTACAGAACAAAATGCAAACACTTTTAGAAGAAAAACCGCACCAGTGAGTTTCTCCTATAGGCTGTCACTAGTGAGAGTTTTCATGGCCTCAGCAAGCAGATAACAAAAAGTCAATAAAAATAAATGATAGACGTACATGAATAAATTTATATAACAAAACCACAAATGTGGAATGCAGGATATGTTTTCAATATCTACCCTTGATGTTAAAAGAGATTTGTGAAGGCATAATTGAAATTCAGTAAGTAAAGCCTTTTGAGTAATGAGGAAAATTTACCCCTTTCTTGCCTAGGAATCTTAGACATGGACTGCACGAAACAAAAATGGCAATCATGTTAAATGCAATGCTATTTATATAATCCTTATGTCCATGCAAGCACCAAAATAAGAGCATAAACTAGATTTTTTTTTTCTGTATAACAAGGAATACAGAGGGCAATATAAACAAACCAATTGGCTAAATACAACTCTAATGAGATAAAATGAAATCACAATAATTAGCTGTACTCACAGATCAATCGTTTTCCACATAAAATTATGACCTGCTTAAAATGGAGCATCTGCACAGTTTCTCTCTGAAGAAAGAAAATGATGCATTCCATTACTGCCTCATTTTCTTGGAGTAGAAGTATGACCTTAAAAACCTAACCTTTTAAATGAACCGTTCCTGAAGAAAATTTTGAAGTGGTAGGTTTTAATCAGCTAAAAGAGGTAAAAAAATAAATGTTGGGTGATTTATAAGCAGTGTCAGATAGAGATTTTATATATTTTTGTTAGAATTGTGAAGCCAATGGATATACGAGTATACCTGTGGGCAAAGTCTCTAATACCTACTGCTGTTCATAATTATGCCCTGAACATACATCCGGGCTAAATCAGTGCGGGAAGGCAACTGATTCTTATTTTATGTCTAACATGGTCCTTAGCACTTGTGTCTCAGAAACTAAATCTGATCTTCTATCCCTTGCCCAAGATTCACTAACCCGTCTCTTCCCTCTACCCTATCCAGGTCTATATTTAGTCAGCCTCTTTGACTACTGCCCACTCTCAGTGAGGCTCTTGTAATCAGGGAACAAAAAGTGAAAGAAATGACAATCTTCTCAAAACTTCTGTAGGTCTTGGTTATTGCCTAGTAATTTGACTCCAGAGACTTTCTAGATATGACCATTTGGTGGTAAACGTTCTTGTCATACGACAGGATACAGATCTCAGATGGAATTTATATCTGGCTGGTATAAAAACAATTACGTTAAAAATCATATTTCTAAGTAGAAGACACATTGAAAAATAAGTGTATAATTTGGTAATAGAAAAGTTACTTTTAACTCATGCCAATAATAAATATATAAATAGAAATAAAAATATGTGACTACACACGGTGGCCCATACCTCTAATGCTAGCACTTTGGGAGGCCGAGTTGGGGAGATCACTTGAGCTCAGGAGTTTCAGGCCAGCTTGCTCAGAAAAGCGAGATGTCATTTCTTCAAAAAATTAACAAATGTGCCAAGCATGGTGGCACATACTTGTAGTGCCAGTACTCAGGAGGCTGAGATGGGAGGGCCACTTGAGCCCAGGATGCTGAGGCTGCAGTGAGCCATGATCAGGCCACTGCGCTTCAGCACGGGTGACAGAATAAGATCCTGTCTCAAACAAACAACAAAATTATACCAACATGTATAGTATACAATATCATATAAATATATAAATAAACATTTAGCTAGTTTATTTAAACACATGTTGAACTACTGTGCTTATTATATACTTATTTATATTTTTATGTTTGTATATTTTTAATATGCTACAAATCGAAAATATTAAAAATGAATAATGCTATGCGGTATTAGCAATTCAGTGGTGCAAAGGACAATATTACATACAGTTAAAGAGAGTCTAAATTGATACCATCTTCTTGGTGGCTATCTTTGCATTACCTATCCAAAGTAAACCAAACTGTCTGGGTTTCTATCATACAGAAAATGTACAAGGGCATATGAACAAATATATTCCCTGAAGCACTATTTGTAATAAGAAAAATCTTGAGGCAAGCTAAAGGTATATCAGTAGGGGGAGAATTAAGCAAATTATGGTATGTCATCATTGGGAAAATGATGTAGCCGTTAAAATAAATTATATATATATATGTGTGTGTGCCTGTATATGTATATATACACACACACAGGCACACACATATACGCATTAAAGTAGAATGTTCATTGAATGAAAAAAACCCTAAACAATATGTAGAGTATGATGCTGTTTTTTGTAAATTGCTGTATCTCTATGCTCCTTTTCTAAGTCTGGAAGGACACAAATTGAGCCATTAAAAGTAGTTACTGCTACAGAGTGAGAATGATAGTGAGAGGGGGATATCTTATGATTTATATTATATCATATATCTTTTTTCTTTTTTTTCTTTTTTTTGAGTTTTTTACAAGTGTTGTTTTTGTCATTAAAAAAAGAAAGAAATCCTGCCTGCTCTTCAAAATTACCTTATATGCATATGTGTATACATTATATTTATATTGTACTTGTTTGTAGAGGAGTTTACCTTCTCAATTCCACTGTGGGTTCTTTGAAGACAGTTCTCATTTATCTTCTACAAAATTCCTAACATAGAAAGTGTCCATTGAAAGTAAGTGAACAAATGATTGATATGGTTTGGATCTGTGTCCGTGCCCAAATCTCATGTCGAATTGTAATCCCTAATGTTGGAGTTGGGGGTCTGGTGGGAGGTGATTGGATCATAAGGGTGATTTCTCATGAATGGTTTAGCACCACCCCCTTGGGACTGTCCTCAGGATAGTGAGTGACTTCTTGTGACTTTTGATCATTTGAAAGTATATAGCACCGCCCCATTCTCTCTCTCTACCTCCTGTTCCCACTACATGAGACATCTCACTCTCGCTTTGCCTTCCACCATAATTGGAAGCTTCCTGAGGTCTCCGCAGAAGATGAAGCCACTATGCTTTCTGTACGGCCTGCAGATCTGGGAGCCAAGTAAACCTATTTTCTTTATAAATTACCCAGTCTCAGGTATTTCTTTATAACAATGTGAGAATGGACTAGCACAGTGACCAATCTACACAAATAGGCTATATGCATCTCCTGAATTCCACTATGAGCAAGTTTAATTTAGCCCCTTGCTACTCAAGATGTAGCTTTCAGACCAGTAGCATAATTGCCAGTAGGCAGCATGTTGGAAATACAGTTTTAGACCCCATTTCAGACCTGATGAATCCAAATCTGCATGTCAGTCAGATTTGTAGGTGATTCTTATGTATATTAAAGTTTGAAATAAATTGACCCAGAACATCAAGCCCACATTTAGCTCTAATGCCCGCAAAAATAGCAATTTGGGGAGAACCACCTATTTTCTCTGAATCTCAGGCTCTTCAGCTGTAAAACAGGATAATCATTCATAACATCTTACTCAGGCAAGTTTTGAATATGATTTTGAAACTTCAAGTACCGGTGGCTTTAAAAAAGATGACATAGAAAATCAATTAAAATAAATATAGTATAGATGGGCTTATAAGTTGGTCCTCATTGAGTACAAATAGAAATTGAAGAAAAAAATTTGTGGCTCAACCTAGTGAAAACATATTATTTGTGAAAAAATATCAACCAGAATGCGTATTTTTGTCTTTGTTTTCATTGTTCTTCTAAGTAAAAACATAGCTGAAAAACATATTAAATTATTTCTTGAAAGTATACATGCAGCATTCAAAAGTGCTAGCACCAAAAACCAATCTGAATAACAAGAGAATTGTAGCAAGCTTTATGCCAAAATATTAATTGGAGTTTCTTTTCTACCTAACATTCCGTCAATTATCATTACTGCTGTAATGGTTTGATATCAGAATATTGATTTTATATATATATATGTGTGTGTGTGTGTGTGTAACAAATATTTTTCTCAACTGATATACCAACACAAAATTAATACATTGAGAGGGAAAAAGAAAAATTGGATTGAAGAAGCCACAAGTATCAATATAAAAGCACCTGACCCCTATGAAAGTGCTGGTAATCTGGTAATCTTCCAATGCACTTATTAATAAGAGGGGTGTATGTGTGTGTGTGTATGTGTGTGTGTGTGTGTGTGTCTGCAGCTGCTGAGGAAAAACAAAATAACACAAATAAAGGAGTCAAACAAAATCATCAAAGGAGGCATAATTATGTTGTGGTTAAAATTTGGGGATCTAAAGGCAGGTAGACCAGTACTTAATTTACCACCTGTGTGATATTTGCAAAGCTACCTCACCCTCTACATCTCAATTTCCTTATCTATCAAGTAGAATGAAAAAAAAAAAATCTCTGATCTAGGGTTTGTTTGGATTATTACATGAGATAATGCAGACTGTGGGTATTTCTATATTGATTATTTCATACATTATGCATACATTTTTATGTGTAAACAGTAAACCGTAAGGAAAAATCATTTATGGGGAGAACAGGTTTTTGATGGTTTCATTTGGACCCAGTGTTGTAGGATATGATAACTTAGATTGTATTATAGATAGGGATCATAGGATGGTTGGTAATTTATAGTAGGGGTGCCCAACCCTTGGACCACAGACTGGACTGGCGGCACAGCAGGAGGTGAGCGGCAGACAACCAAGCTAAGCTGAGCTCAACCTCCTGTCAGATCAGTGGCATTAGATCCTCATAGGAGCGTGAACCCTATTGTGACCTGAGCTTGTGAGGGATCTAGGTGGTGCGTTCCTTATGAAAATCTTATGATGAATGTAATGCGCTTGAATCAGCGAAATTATACCCCTACCCCCTCCGTGGAATCAAATTGTATTCCACGAAACCGATCCCTGGTGCCAAAAAGCTTGGGGAGCACTGATTTATAGCACAAATCTGCATCTTACCTTAAGTTCAGACTCATAACTCTGGCTGCCTATCCATCATCTCCTCTCAATGGAAAATAGGCCATCTCAAAATGAACACACTGTAAACCGGGCTCCTGATATGTTCACCCTAACGAAGTTCTCTCAGTTTTCCCCATTTCGGTAAGTAGCAAGTCTTTCCTGCCAGTTGTTCAGCCCCAGCTGTGTTATCCTTGACCTTTTGCCTATTTGCAACATGAAATCCATTTAAAAATTCTGTTTGCTGTGCTCAACGACTATATCTCTTTAATTTGGTCATTTTCCTAATCTGGATATTAAGAATTGATGGCCATGTTGATGACGCTGAGATTTACAAAGTCTGAATCAAAGAAAAACATTATTATATTCATGTGGCTGGGGAATAGAATCAGATAACTAACACGAAATTTATCACACTGGACTCTAGTTTAAGGAATTTTTCCTTTATAGTTTTCACACCAAATAACATTGACATTCTTAGGGTTTTCTTTTCTTCAAACATTCTGGTTAATTGAAATTTTACTATATTGTAAACTGTAAAACAGACGTCTGAAAAGACGCTCCAGGCTTAATTTAGTGTGTTTCCTGTTTCTGAGCATCATTCTCTTAAATTGTCCCAGACAGTAGACATAAGATTAAGCATCGTTCTTAAAGATACCGCATTTTGGCCGGGCGCGGTGGCTCAAGCCTGTAATCCCAGCACTTTGGGAGGCCGAGACGGGCGGATCACTAGGTCAGGAGATCGAGACCATCCTGGCTAACACGGTGAAACCCCGTCTCTACTAAAAAATACAAAAACCTAGCCGGGCGAGGTGGCGGGCGCCTGTAGTCCCAGCTACTCAGGAGGCTGAGACAGGAGAATGGCCCGAACCCGGGAGGCGGAGCTTGCAGTGAGCTGAGATCCGGCCACTGCACTCCACCCTGGGCGACAGAGCGAGACTCCGTCTCAAAAAAAAAAAAAAAAAAAAAAAAAAAAAAAAAGATACCGCATTTAAAATGTCTCAAGGAAGAGATGGACATAATTTCTCTTAGTAATTTGTTCAAACAATTACCATGTTTGAAAGTTCAGACCTGATAGTACATTTCTTGTCCAGGTTTCTTGATGGCTAAATTTCCTGTTCCACATTAATGGTCATGTCCTTATTCTTGGATGTTCATGAAGACAAATTTCATACTAACTTTGCTGAAGCCTGTAAAAACACAAATTTCAGCTCCCCTTGTGATGTTCACTTCATCTCTTCGTTAATGGATACAAAGTGTGGAACTTAAACCTGAGTTTTGCAAAGTGATTGGCTGTGGAATTTTATTGGTTTGCTGTCTGTCTTTTTCACTTTCTCCCCAGGAGAGGACTTGAAAGCATTTCTATCAGAGAAATTATGGCATCTGAACTGAGCAATTAATTTTACTTATTACAATGGACTACTATAGATTAGAATGCTAGCTAACAGGGCCAATGAGTCTGTTACCTTCTATCTGTGAGCCATATCTGATTGAAGATAAAACATTTGCCAGAGTAGTATTTCATTCATACAAACCGGCAAATAAAAACTTACCTTGTAATCACCATAAGAGTTTTGAGAAATGTAAAGTGACTGTGACATTCATAATAGATTTTTGTATTTTAATAAAAACTCCAGCTCTTTTAGAGACACGTATCACATTTTAATTGAATGTGGATGTAGATAAACATAGCCAGAACACTGACATAGTCTGTGGGTAATGTAACAAGCATGTATTCTGCTCTTAGTTGTTATAGATTTACTGCTGCGTTCAACAATTCATTTAGCAAAGTCATTTTAAAGTAATTGTTTCCAATTGTATCTCTACTTCTAGTAGACTGGAAAATAACAAGTTTGAGGCAAAGGGATTGCTATGTTTAGTCAATGCCTAGATATTGGTAACACTACTAGAAATGGGTCGGGCTCCGTGGCTCACGCCTGTAATCTCAACACTTTGGGAGGCCGAGGCTGGTGGATCACGAGGTCAGGAGTTCAAGACCAGCCTGACCAACATGGTGAAACCCCGTCTCTACTAAAAACACAAAAATTGGCTGGGCATGGTGGTGCGTGCCTATAATCCCAGCTACTTAGGAGTCTGAGGCAGGAGAATTACTTGAACCTGGGAGGCAGAAGTTGCAGTGAGCCGAGATCATGCCATTGCACTCCAGCCTGGGTGACAGAGCGAGACTCTGTCTCAAAAAAAAAAAAAAAAAAAAGCTTACTAACAATGGTTTGCCCATTGTCAAAGTAGTGCCTTTGATACTGTGTGTTCCTTTGTGTCTTAGTTTTATACGAATTGATGCACTGAGATTAGTGACGTAATCCTACTTGTACATTGGCATTTTCCACTCCCTCACATGCACAGTGATATCTGAAGAATTATTGCTTCCTTTCCAATATCATTCCACAAGCATTTATTGAGATGATCCTGCATGCGTGGCACTACGGATTATATAAAAATTAATAGAATAGAACTTATACTTTCAAAATCTTACTAGGCAATGAGGATTAAACAAATACCCCAAGATGATCATGTATCACGAATCATCTTCTTTATAAATATTACAGTTGAAGTCATAGAAATAAATAAGATACCAGAGAAAGAATAAGGAAGGAGAAAAGTAAGGTTTCACAGGCATAATCATGTTTACATTTTCGGGTTATGTTTTGGAGATTATGATTGGATCCTGGTATATTTTACATTGTGTTCTAGTGTAATTCTACCATTTATTAAAACAGAAATAACAAATTGTGTGATTATTCCAGTGTTAATATGTCTAAGATAGAAGTACAATGGGTTGCTAAGGGTAACCAAAACATGTCCAAATTATAAGAGTGGTGACCTATTCTCATATTATCCATGCTTTAAGTTTCTTCTCAAGGAAATTAAGCAAGATGGTTTCTGAAGGTCTATATCTTTGAGTTACATATGGAAACAGAAGGTCCCTGGGAAGCTTCTCAATGACATCAAACAAGCTTTTCTAGATAGACTCTCTGGTTGTTCCTGTAAGTTCTTTTCAACACACTGAGGATGAACCAACTGGTAGTGACATTTATCTTCAAGGTTATCAAAATCAGTTATCAACTACATATTACCAGGGTACAAATCGGTTTTAAATATTCTAGGTAACTAAAAAGAAAAGGAATTGAAAATACAGCTGATGTTCTTTAATATATAATGACAGTTTAAAGGTTTTACAATTTCTCTGACATAAATGCTTGGAAACTTTTATATTGCTTTTGAGAATTTTCTTCAATTTATTACAGAGTTCCCAGGTTTAAATAACCATCTTATTTCAACGCAAAAAAAAAAAAAAAAAAAAAAAAAAAAAAAAAAATCATCAAGGTTACCACTAGATGGCAGTATGATTCTTCTAATAAAAATGGAGTAGTGCCAACATTTATGGTTAAAAATAAATTAAAGATAAAGCATTATTGCAAGAGAAATCACACAACCACACTTTCTCCTGTTAGTCTGAAGCATATTCTTACACGTTCGGATCCATTTAATTAAAATTTCTGACTCTCAGCTAGTCTTAAAGGAGACAATTTTTTACATTCTTACTATTTCAAAAAGAATTGTATATATTTTCTAGTTTCCTTTCTGCCCTTCCTGCTTTACACCCACACTGACAGATCATAGAAACTTTGATAATTACTTGCTAAATAGAAAATGTTATACTAGTTGAATCTAGGAAAATACTGCTGTGTTTTCGGGAAAATGTGTCGGTAGGAGGAAAAACAAAACATAGTCTAGGTGTTCTCACTTAAACAGATTTTTGTTTTCTGTCAGATTTAAACAGTTTTTATTATAAATTTGATGAAACCACAGATACGATATGAAACTGTAGGAGACTTTAAAAATAATCAATAGGTTTCATTTTTTATTGGTTTTGGTGGAAATATATTTATATCAAATCAAATATTAAACAGAAATCCTATGTGTATAACCAAAGAAAGTGGAGCTGCTGCAGCTTCTTCAGAGGAGATGGAGAACCTGGGGCCCAGCCAGGTCTGTGCTCTTTTTCATTTCCTCGGCATTGCTTACGAGGATTTGAGGAAATCTCTGACACAGTCTAACTTCCTCACTTTTAAAATTTTCTAATTCAAAGATTCAGAGAAGAATAACAGGAGTAAAACTTTATAGGAGGCCGCACTCAAGGTGATCACTGTGCTAGAAGCGCAATTCTTCCTGTCCTTCCTAACCCAAGGTTCAATATTATTTCCATTGGATTATTAATTCTTTCTTAATCTTAAACTCAACTCCTGTAGAAAGTAAGAAAGGCCCAATGGTTGTGCGTATTATTATCATTCTTCTTTAAGGTTGTAACATTTCTCATCTTCATATAATTGCTATATATGCTTGAAATTTCACATGAAGGAGTGTAGGTATCTTATAATAGATATTATAGGATGCCATGACAAGGCAGGGTTTCCAGTATTTTTACACTTTTAGCTGGTCTTGTTTCTCATAAAACAACAACAATATCAGAAAAATAATATAAGAAAGGAACATTAAACTGGAAGTCAGAAAAAAAAATACTAGAGGCAGAATGGCACAGTGGAAAAAGGAAGAACTTTGGAGTCAGACTGCCCTGGTTCAACAAAATTTACTGTGTCAACAATGGATGAGTTACTAACAAAATCTTAGCTACCTCAGTGGTATAATAGAGATAATAACACTACTTAGCTCACCAGGCTGTCAGAAGGATTACATGAGAAAATGTATACAAAGATCCATTACCAGGCCTGGATGGCAATAGGGACTATATGTAATTTCTCTTTTCTCCTCATTGCCACTATTCTGTTTTGGCTCTGATTTAAACACATCATCTTGGTGACCTTGGCAATGCACTCATTTAGACTTCTTTACCTCTAAATTCCTTCCTGGCTCTGATATTTTATGGTTATAAAAATGCTATTATTTACATGGTTTAAATACTTCAAACTTTTGACTATTCTTTAATGTGATTCTTAATGAAATGTTAGTAGTACTGGCACACAGATAGTCAGAATTCTTGTTTATTGTTTCATTAGTAGCACTGTTATTCATCACAAAACAAGGTAATAATATCATTTTAATTTAAAAATCCTTTTCTATTTAAACCTTTTGAACTTTGCTGACTAGACTTTGCTGAACTTTAAGTTTGGGATCATTTTCTAAAACTTCAATGAATTTATATAAATGAAAAGTACATCAACAAAAATATTCTTGTTTGTTTTCAAATATGTAACATGATAAAATTAAGAGCTGTAAATATTCATGAATACTGCCTATTTAACATTCTGATTTTCAAATGTTGTACTTATCTTAAAGTTTTATATAACTTTTACATAAAAAAGCAAGCATGTTTTACTGAAATCTGTGGATTTTTTAAAATATCCATTCTCAAATACATGTTCATCATCTCATTAACTGGCATGCTATTATATATCATAAGCCATGAAAAAGCAGGCTTTGAAAAGCTTCACAGGTATAGCAGATAGGCTGTTTTCCTAAACAATAATAGGTGCTCATAATGGTCATATTTATGGGACATGAAAGAACAAGCGTATGAAGGAAAGAAAAGATCAGTGTTGCACTTGTTTCAATAACAGAGTTGAGGAGAACAAGTAAGTAGAAAGGAGGCATAAACAAATTAAGTCCAAAAGAATCAGAACATTCACAATATTTGATTTAAATTTGAAATATATTAGAGGGTAATGTCTTCATAGGACAATAAGATGACTGTCTTTGAAAGCTTTCTTGCCTTTCCAATAATGATATTGATGTCTATAAAGATGGTGGCTCCAAAATAAAGGCAGAAAAATATATTGAAAATAATACGGGTAAGGTTTCCAGAGCCTGCCTTTCAATATGTAAGATGTCCTTTCTTACAGACATTTCCAAATATATTTTTATTATTTAAAAAACAGACTAATTTTGCAAATGTTTAAAATGTGTGTGTGGCTACATCAGATTACCCTGGATTCGATTTGGCCATACTTCTCTTGGTTAGAGTCCATAATGTATGGTTGACACAACACAACTAACCATAAATAGGGAAGAAGACCTTCATAGATAAGTCAAAGAAAATGCTGGTGTTTTTCACACACTGTGTATTTATGGAAGTAGAATAACTGCATATTGGTAAACATCAGAGAACATTCTATTTTAGTAGAGACCTGAGAAAGTTAGAGAGTAGTCATAAAATTTGCGAAGTTGTTTCACTGAAAAGCTAGAGAGTAGCTGAATAGTTCTCAATACACCCTCCCCTTCATAACTTGTGAAGAGAGTAACTTCAAGGTTCATCATGACTTCATATAGTTCTAAATTTGCTTCATTAAATAACTTCCACAATAGGCCAAAAAAAAAAAAAAAAAAAAAAAAGGCATAACAATGGCATTGAAAGTCACCAAGGGGTATTAGTTATGAAAATAAATTTTATTTTCATGTGTTGACAGGAAACTTAAATAGATTTATTTTGTGGCCATATTGCAAGAAAGAAAATTTTACTCAGAATAAAGGCACATAATAAAACAAATCATTTCTTCAAACACCTCTCCCTCTTTGTGTGATTTTTGATATAAGATTAATAATTAAGTTTCCAACATAAATATCCAGTAATGATTTCATTCAGAATTGGAAATTGGAGAAATTATGAAATTATGAAGGTTTCTCTCAATTTTAAAAGCAGATTTAAAAGAAAAGCTTAAATACAGGCTCTGTGAAGAAAACACAGCTGGGAATAAACTCCTTTAAAAAAATATACTAATACATGTGGCATCCATAAGCAAAGCTTAATGAAAATCATGACACTTAAAAATATTTCTGGACTGTGTCCAAAGCTGAGTCCACAATGCTTTTTCCAAGTGTTACACTTTCTTTGAATAATACTATGTCCCCTCAGAGCAATGTATAGTTGTGACGAATGGAAAAAAATCACTTTTCTCAATTCGAATTTTTTTTGATAGACTACTCATTTAAATATTACTGTATCATTCACTTATTACCAACAATACGGCAGCAGAGGCTAAATTTATCAATTTTATTCTATCTTTAAAATAATGCCTCACTATCTCTTTACTTTGAAATAATTTTGATAGATAATTTTGAATTAAGATATAGCAAGAAAGATTAGAGAAGTAAGTAACCAATGGTATTTTGCTATGTAAAAACAGAAAACCAAAATTGTTATCCTGTTGCAAAAACAAATTAGGATTTTTAACAGTAACAACAGACATTTCGGTTTTTATTTTTCATCCCTACAATTATTTTTAAAATATCTAGTGTTCGCCAAATATTATACTATCTATGCATGATACAAACATGAACAGGACAAAATTCTGGCATGGCAAGGGGTGGGTGGAAAACTACCATGTAAAAAGTCTCAAACAAGACAATATTGTAATCAAAATAACTGACTATTTTGGAATACTGTGGAAATTATGTCAATATTCTGTATCATTTTGGAATATGTCATATTGGACTTTTTAAATGGAATATGGTTAGTTTATATAGTAAGATAGAAAGCTCAAGGTATGTTATTAATACTTTTATAATAATTTGGAACAATAATCCTGACAAATGTAGCTTTTTTTTTTTTTTTTTTTTGAGATGGAGTTTGACTCTTTTTGCCCGGGGTGGAGTGCAATGGCACGATGTTGGCTCACCGCAAACTCTGCCTCCCGGGTTCAAGGGATTCTCCTGCTTCAGCCTCCCGAGTAGCTGGGATTACAGGCATGCTCCAACACGCCTAGCTAATTTTGTATTTTTAGTAAAGATGGGGTTTCTCCATGTTAGTCAGGCTGGTCTCGAACTCCCGACCTCGGGTGATCTGCCCGCTTCAGCCTCCGAAAGTGCTGGAATTACAGACGTGAACCACCACGCCCAGCCACATTTTTAAAATATTTGGGTTGACCACACACTTTTGAAGTAGATTGGTTTTGTTTTTGTTCCATTAATCTTCTTTTCTGATCATTTTCTCTTTCGCTATAGTGTACTCTCTTTTCCCAGCCACAGGTTCTTGATTTGCTTTTTCTATACCATAATATCAAAGGCTGTTTTCAGAAAAGGGTATCATAGACTGAGTGTTTTTGTTCCTCCAAAATTTATATGTTGAAGTCGTAACTGGCAATGTGGTGATATTTGGAGATGGGGCCTTTAGGAGGTGGGGCCCTCATGATGGGATTGGTGACCTTATAAGAAGAAACACGAGCGGATTATTTCCTCCTGCCCTGTGAGAATTTAGTAAGAAGGAAACATTCTATAAGTTAGAAAAAGAGCCCTCACAAGAAGATGACCATTCTGGCACCCTGGCCTTGGACTTCCAGTCTCCAGAACTGTGAGAAAATAAAATTCTGTTGTTTAAATTACACAGTCTATGGTATTTTGTTGTGGCAGCCCAACCAGACTAAGACAAATACTGTGAAATTATTACTCTACTCCCTTTTGCCGGTGCATTAGAAATTAAGTCAATGACTCTGACTGTGGAAAGAAATATTTGATCTTTGTTAAAGGCATTCTAATAATGTTGAGGTCATGAAGATGAGTGTGATTTTAAAAATCCTACTGGGATGGTAGATGCCCTCTCCAATTAAGTGAACACCCATCTCTAGTTCTAATTCTCAATCAAAACATGAACTCTTCATTCAAGCCTCAAGTTTCAAGCATCATGGTTTAAGTCAACATCTCCCAAACATGAAAATGCTCATTTATCTTTAAAATGAGTTTTTCCAGGAGTGAAATAACTTAAGATAGTTCTTGTTTGCTTTAGAAAAGTTTTGCCAATCCAGAATATTTTTTAAATATTTGTACATAGGTTTTGCTACCAGCTTCTTATTTTGCTGTTAAACTATACTTCTAACTCTGTAATATTATCTACATTAGGTAAAGGGACTAAAAGTGACTGTTGCTCAGCCTACTTTCATTTAATGATGATCAATTTTAATTCAATTCAGCTTAGTTCAATTGAACAAATGTCTATGAAACACATACTGTATTCTAAGTGGTACTTAAAATAAAAAGATGCATATAACTTTACATCATGCTTCTCACGAGTTAGACATTTGTGCTGAAACATCTACCATCAGTAATCCTTGTGACTAGATGCACAGATTTGCAAAATATTTACAGTTTTAGGTACAATCTGTGTCTAAAATACAGTAATGCTAATTAGCCCAGCTAAAGATAGAACCTACAGACTTGACTTCATTAATCACTGACTGCACACTCACCAAATATTTAGGTCAGGATTATTTGTTGATTTTTTTTTTTTTTTTTCATTTTGTTCTTTTTGCTTCAGGAGACTTCAAAGAATGAGAGAGATTTTTTTTTTTTTTTCTTCTGTCCTGTAAAAGTAGGCAAGTTTGGGCCGGGCGCGGTGGCTCACGCCTGTAATCCCAGCATTTTAGGAGGCCGAGGTGGGCGGATCACGAAGTCAGGAGATCGACACCATCCTGGCTAACACAGTGAAACCCCGTCTCTACGAAAAATACCCAAACTTAGCTGCGCGTGGTGGCGGGCACCTGTAGCCCCAGCTACTTGGGAAGCTGAGGCAGGAGAATGGCATGAACCCGGGAGGCGCAGCTTACAGTGAGCCGAGATCGCGCCACTGCACTCCAGCCTGGGGGACAGAGCGAACTCCATCTCAAAAAAAAAAAAAAAAAAAAAAAAAAAAAAAAGAAAGTAGGCAAGTTTGAATCTTGTGTGGTTGCTTCATGAGGTGCTTAACAGTGTATGTTTTTTAGCGCCCAAAACAGGAGTTTAGAGTATCAAGAAGATCCAGGGTTTGATTATATGGTGGAGGCTAATCCAGGGTGAAGGAAGAGAGGCTACTGTTGAAAGTCGAGGTAGTTTAATTGGTTTGCCCTGAGGCAGTGAATAGTGAGGGAATATTTTAGTTGAAACTAGGGTAGGGATATGTATTTTGGGTTATTTGTGACAAGTTCCTCACAGATAACATCACCTAGGAGACTTGACAAAGTTTCCCATGTCCCACAGAAACATGGAGGGAGGGTAAGCAATGGTTTTCCAAAATAAACCGAAAGGACTTAAATAATGAGCATTTCAGTGTCTATCAAAGTGGAATGAAAGTCATAGGAAGCTTATATACATTTTCTTGTCACTCTAAGACTCTAGCCTTAGGGAAGAGTCAAATCATCACTGGTATCGGTCATCTTTGTGCTCTAACAAGTTGGAGCATAGAGGAGGATAGAATTTGATTTAGGAAAATGTGTAGAGATGGGACATTTCTTGCATCTGAGAGTTGTGGAGAAAAAGTGTGTCCATTATAAACTATAAAATGAAGATCTGTGCATTTTCCACTCCAACTACATATACATGGGATTAAAATGAACATTTTTAAAAGTACATTAAATACAAGTATGAAGAATTCCAGTAAAGTGCCTGAGAGCTGATCCGACCCATATCACATTGATTCCATCACATACTTGAGCAGCAATCGCCCTAGAGAGAAATTCTAAGTGATGCAGATAGTTTTATCCATGAGCCTTTCATCAAATCTGTGTAACTTGAAACCAGTGCATCATTTAAAAATACTTGTTTATTGCGGTCTAGACAACAGGTTCACTGTAGAATACGTAAAACAAAATGGTATTAAGATGATGTGACAGCAGAATTGTCAACTCTTGCCTCCATATTTCCCAACTCTCTTTTTCCCTGAAGAGTGAGCTTTGCGTATCTTTTTAGAAAAACAACAACAACAACAACAATAAATGGTCCTTGCTGACAAGAGAGTAACGAGGAAGTGATGGTCAATTAGATTATTGAGGTTGTGCAATATCCATAACATTTTAATCTGTAATAAGGCAGGCCCTGCAGAGACAGGTATATAGGGCCACACTCCTTAAACTATGGAATATTTGTCTGACCTTCTGCCCCCATCCAACAGCTCTGCTGCCTGAGATTTCCACCATCTGTGTCATTTTGGGAGGATAACAAATATTAAGCAGAAAATCTGGAAGCTATTCAGATACATGAGCCTGTATGTTTTCTTGCAAGGTAGAAAATGCCCTTCCTTTCTTGTTCTACCTTCTTAATATGCATGTAGTACCAAAAATAAAGGTCCTGAAGACTTTCCACTAAAGGAGTATGAAAAGATTAAGCAGAGGAGTGGACAAGAGCGAGACTCCGTCTCAAAAAAAAAAAAAAAGAAAAAAAAAAAAAAAAGAATAAGCTTCACAATTTGTCAGAGGATTTGTCTCACATGTCTTGAATAAGTCCTAAATATCTTATTTCAAAAAATGCTTAAGGATGATTGCTTAAAATGGCCTCTTTCAAGACAATGTAATATTTGGCAGCTTGTCCTCTCTCTCCTGCCTCTTAGTGACTTGTAACAGTTTGTATGAATAATTTATAGACAGCATAAATACCTCTAATAAATGCAAAAAGGGAGCATATGCTGTGATATAAAGTCTTTGATACTGGTGATATGAGCTAGTGAAAGTTGCCTGATAAAACAGGTTTTGTTGTTCATTCATACAATTCCATCAACAACAGTTTACAGAGAAGTGAATGTCTGATCTCTAATTGTTTTCTTTGTGGTATGGATTCATTTCATGCAAAGATGCTGGAAAATGCCTTTCTTGAAGGAGGTATCTTCCAGAAATTCTGCATTCATGATGTATTCATTAATGCACCAGAAGCAAGATTGAGAAGAAACAAAACGTGTGTGTGTGTGTGTATATGTGTGTGTTTGTGTGTGTGTAAGGGGAATGTGTGGGTATGTGGGTGTTTTTCTTTATATATATATATATATTTTTTCTATTTTGAGAGCCCACTTTTTCTTTCATCTTTTAATGCTACTTCTGTGTGAAGATTGCATGGGAGCAGTCTGTGTGTTACTGCTGAGCATTTCTGAAGAGAGATTGAAAGAGCTGTTTTTCTATTGCTTTTTCACTTGGTAGAAGTGTGAATGCTTCATTAACACTTCTTAGGCTGTAAGTGAAATGTCCTTTTGAAAAATGATGAACAATCTGTGTCCCACAGCTCCCCACCTAATCTGGATCAAAAAATCTCTGTACCATCCGAGGGAACAATTCCATTTTACGTTTGCTGGTTTCTTTATCATAAAGCATTGGAGACAAATTCTGATATGAGAGTCTAAGGAGAGCACACTATTCCTACCTCTTTCTAAGCTCGGGGCAAAGACCTTTTCACTGGTACTCTGCTTCACGTATTGAGGTTAGCCCGACAGTGCCCATTGCCAGAAGAAGATAGCTGCTCAAGTTTGTGCCTTTTTTTCTATTATCTTATCTTAAGCCTTCCCTATGAAACTATTAACATAAGGCTAAAAAGTCCAAGGGAAGCTTGTTAATGCTGATGTTATAAGCAATAAAACAATCTGGTTATAATTTACAGGATGTGGGAGGGTGATTGTTATTTTCTATTTATGGCTCCCTAAACATAAATGGGGAAAAAAAGAATTGGATAAGTAATGAGTTTCAGTATTATTTCAGTACTCTGCTCTAAACTCAAGCTGGTGTTATAATTGAGAACAGACTTCTATTATTAACCTGTACTTTCAGAGGCTTATAACTTAGTTATTATTAAACACATACAGGAACAGAAACAGCCTATAATGTCACATTATATTTTTCAGTCTATACAAATTTCATTTGGTTTAATAAAGCAACTTACAGCATGGATTCTGGATCCATGCCTGGATTTAAATTTTGGTTCTGTCTTTTACAAGCTTTGTCTGTACAGTAGTTACATCTCTGAGCCTTACACTCCTCTTTTTTTTTTTTTTTTTTTTGGAGACAAGAGTCTCACTCTGTCACCCAGGTTGGAGTGCAGTGGTGGCGCAATCTTGGCTCACTGCAAGCTCCGCCTCCTGGGTGTTTCACGTGTCCGTGTGAAGAGACCACCAAACAGGCTTTGTGTGAGCAGCATGGCTGTTTATTTCACCTGGGTGCAGGCGGGGTGATTCCGAAAAGGGAGTCAGCAAAGGTGGTGGGATTATCATGAGTTCTTATAGGTTTTGGGATAGGCGGTGGAGTTAAGAGCAATGTTTTGGGGGCAGGGGGTGGATCTCACAAAGTACATTCTCAATGGTGGGGAGAATTAGAAAGAAACTTCTTAAGGGTGGGGGAGATTATAAAGAACATTGATCAGTTAGGGTGGGGCAGAAACAAATCACAATGGTGGAATGTCATCAGTTAAGGCTATTTTCATTTCTGTGGATCTTCAGTTGCATCAGGCCATCTGGATGTATACGCGCAAGTCACTGGGGATATGATGGCTTAGCTTTGGCTTAGAGGCCTGACACTGGGTTCACGCCATTCTCCTGCCTCAGCCTCCCCAGTAACTGGGACTACAGGTGCCTGCCACCAAGCCCGGCTAATTTTTTGTGTTTTTAGAAGAGATGGGGTTTCACCATGTTAGCCAGGATGGTCTTGATCTCCTGACCTCGTGATCCACCCACCTCAGCCTCCCAAAGTGCTGGGATTACAAGTGTGAGCCACTGCACCTGGCCACATTCCTTTTATGTAAAATTAAAATAAACAAAGTCCACCTACCTCAAAGAGTTATTGAGAGAATTAAATAAGCTATGTAATATACTTAGAAGAGGTTCCTAAACATTGGCATTACTGTGTGTATGTTAGCTATTATTATTGTCAGTATCTTCCAAAGTTGTTCAGAGTGAAGAAGGGAGGAAAAATATCAGAATTAGGCTTTTTTCAAACTATGCAATCTTCATGATCATGATAAACCTGTCTAGGAAAGACAGTATATCCAATTCAAATGTAAATCACTGCTGTTTTGGAGCATTATTACTATGTATAACCCTTGGGTGCATTGGAGTTGTAAAACAAGTTAACAGATACTGCTACACAGAATCATATATATATAGCAACATACATATAACCTCTGGGTCAGGTGCTTTACATACATTCTATTAAACTTCATGGCAACCCTGCAACCCTGAGAAGAATGCATTGCTTTTCCTGTTGTACACATAAGGAAACAGCAAAGGCAGAGCAGGTGTGAATTTTCCAAGGTCACACAGTAGATAGCACAACTGAGGTTTGAAACCAGTTCTCTTTGCCTCCAACTTTTTTTTTTAATCCCAGCAACCTTCTGTAAAAAATACATGCATATAGTTTGAGCAACAAAGTGTAACCATATGCATCTGTAAAATAAATGAACCACTGAACTCTATCTGGAGTGTGACTTTAAAGAATGGAATATATTTTTGTTAGTAAGGATTTCAGACCAAACAAGAATTTCACACATAAAGGAAAAAGCAAAGCAGGCTCTTTCAATAACTGCAGACATGATTCCAAAGGGCTGTCTTTGTATACACAATGTGTGAAAAAGATTATTATTCTGACATTTGTCTTTTCAGTCACACCTATACATACAGATGAGAGGACATCAAAATGTAAATAGAGACATATATTATAGCTAAAGATTAAACTGAAGCTGATATTTGTAGCAGAAAACTAATTAGCAAGAGTACACATCAGGCTTTTTTACATTTTAGATGAAGGATTAAAGATTTTGTGTATAGGAAGAGTTATAATTTTAAGACTTAAAAGAGACTTGTGCTTTGTTTGCAAATGTTACATTTTATTGATAAGCACTAAGGACTGAATGTTGCAGAAGAACTCAAATTTTAACGCCTAAGAGAAAAAAGAAGCAGACATAAATTTATAAATTAGTAAAACATTATTTTTTTCTACAAAAACCACAAATATGTTCTTCAGCCATGATATGTATCTATTTTTTACTAGGTGGAAAACCTTGGCTTTATTCTACTAAACTGTTCCATATTACTGTATTTTTTTGTGGCATCCAGTAGTAAAAATGGACTTTACTTAGTCTAGCAAATGTAAAAGAGAATTTAATGAAAGCATTTTGGCGGACATTTCAAAATGCTTGGGAGAATCCAAGGTAAAGGTAACCAACCAAGACTTTTATTATTATAATTATTATTATACTTTAAGTTCTAGGGTACATGTGCACAACGTGCAGGTTTGTTACATATGCATACATGTGCCATGTTGGTGTGCTGTACCCATTAACTCGTAATTTACATTAGGTATATCTCCTAATGCTATCCCTCCTCCCCCACCACAATAGGCCCCAGTGTGTGATGTTCCCCTTCCTGTGTCCAAGTGATCTCATTGTTCAATTCCCACCTATGAGTGAGAACATGCGGTGTTTGGTTTTCTGTTCTTGCAATAGTTTGCTCAAAATGATGGTTTCCAGCTGCATCCATGTCCCTACAAAGGACATGAACTCATCCTTTTTTATGGCTGCATAGTATTCCATGGTGTATATGTGCCACATTTTCTTAATCCAGTCTGTCACTGATGGCCATTTGGGTTGATTCCAAGTCTTTGCTATTGTGAATAGTGCTACAATAAACATATGTGTGCATGTGTCTTTATAGCAGCATGATTTATAATCCTTTGGGTATATACCCAGTAATGGGATGGCTGGGTAAAATGATATTTCTAGTTCTAGATCCTCCTCGACCAAGAGTTTTTAAGAGGTAGGAATTGGGGAAGCTCTGGAGACCAGCAGCAGGAAGTCTTGAACTTGTTTGGGAGACAGAGGACTCTGTGAATAATATGACTGAGTGGAGTGATCCACATTCTCTGTACTTGTTAATGCAAAATTCCACATTCCCAGCTTTGGCTGGGTCCTAGCACTGTATATTTAAGAAGCATTCCTAGAGAAAGGGGTGAGGGGGATATTGTGAGGGGCCAGCTCTCTGCAAAAATGTCAGTTGCAAACACTACATCATTTGAAAATACTATGTTATCTTTTATTTTTCCAACATTATATTTTTAAAATTTTCAAACATATCAAAAATTTGAAAAAAGCTGTACAAGGAACAATAGGTGTTTACCACCTAGTTTCCATAATTGCTAAGACTTTGCAATGTTTGCTTTATCTATCAACATATACAGCAAACACATGCCACATTTATATTTTGCTGAGTCATTTAAAACTAAATTACAATAGCCATGATACTTCAATTCTAAATAATTTAACACAGACATTTTCCTAACTACATACAACACCATTATGACACATAAAGAAATTAGCAATTTCATGATATTATTTAGCTCTGTGATATTACTGAAATTTCCCCAACTGTTTTCTGTAATTCTACTTTTTAAATCAGAATCCAATGTAGGTTCATTTATGAAATTGTTTGTTATGTCATTTTATTCTATTTTCAATTTATAATAGCCCTCTCATCTTGCCTTTTATTATTACTATGACAGTGACACATTGAAAAGGCCAGGCCAGTTGTAGTATGTTCCTCATTCTGGATTCGTGTATGTGCCAGTTACGGGTTCATTGACTTTCAAATCCAAATCCAACTTTAGTATCTACTCTGAGATAATGAACTAGATAGCATTTTCTTTTACAATGAACCTGATTTTCAGCATCGTCAATAGAGGATGTTGGAGGGATATGACAGGTAGAAGGTGGCTTCTCTCTTTTCAAGTGTGCTGCATTTCGGTTGTTTTTTTTATTACTCCTGCTGCATGGTTGTTCAAAGATGTGAAGACATATTTGAAAACATCTGATGGTTCCCTGCCCCATTCACATTCCCAGTGTGTACAGTTCCTCAGCAACTTCATAGCCCTGCCTCAGGCCTGATGACAACCTTGTCACTGCCCTTTCTCTGAAGACGTTGCACACTCTAGGCCTTAGACTCTGAGCAATTGCTCAACTCCCTCTGTGATCCAGCCCACTAACCCCCATTCCCCTTCACCTGTGGAGTTATTTCCTTCTTGCCTATTAACTGTAGACCAGCTTCTTCCTTCTCCACTAGCAGAAAGCTACAACTACAGCTTCCCCACAAGATCTCAATGCCAGGCTTGAGAAGGACACCCTCGCTTCCAGGGATGTCCTTTTTTGGGTACTCTCCCTCAAATCTAGAGTATCTCTAGAGTATCTCTTAGAGATTTCTTAGAGATATCTTTAAAATGATTTTCCATTAATAGCTCAACAATTATTTACATTAAATTTACAATCTAGATTTACTGCATAGTCTCTGTCTTTTGAATGGACCCAGACTAATACAATATGTTCAGTTATTTTGGGTCATGTGGTATTGTTTAACTTGTTTATCCCCAGGATTTCCTGAAAATTGAGAAGAAATACTTTGTTAGATTTAAGTTAAATAGTTTTGGTGAGAATAATTTATATGTGATGTGGTATACTCAGCATTTCATCACATAACAACACAGTCACACAACACTATTGTATCTTTATTAGTGATGCTCATTTTTATTCCCTTGCTAAGGTAATGACTGCCAGGGTCTCCACTGTTAAGATATGCTTTTTATTGACAATTAGCAAATAATCTGAGAATTGATAATTTGGGATTATGTGAATATCCCATTCTCCCCAAATATTTTATTAATCATTTTAGCATCTATTGATGATTATTACATGAGTTATTTCATTGAATGTTGCAAAATGGTGATTTTGTAACTCTATTTTCTTTTCTTCTTTAATAATTACCTCTTCTGTGAAGAGTATTCCTTCATCAGCGGGTGAAGAACTTTGGCAGAGTAAATGCATTTTCCCTTTCTGGATTTCAGAGTAATACATTGATATCTAATAGTTACCTTCAATGGTGGCAAAATTATCTCTCTGTGTCATTGACTATCATTATGAAATTATGAATCTTTATTTAGTATTTTAAAGGCAAAAATAATAACTATTCTTTCTGATGCTTTCTTTTTTCAAATTTGGAGTCCGTTTAAGACAGTTTCTTTGTCATTTTGACTTAACACTTTTAGTCTTCGAGTACTTTCTTGGCTACTGCCATGATTAGATATTTTAGAATCTGGAAGAATTTACTGTTGTTACAAGCCCTCTTCTTTTGAGTGAGAAATAATATTTAGAAATATGCTAGGTGCTAGCTGAGCTCACTGCTAGTGGACCATCATCACTTGATTTTTTTTAGATCTTTCAGTGTATTTAAACATGTCCAGTGTTGGTTGTAAATAACCCTTGGCTTTGTTTGTGTCTGTGGATGAAATTCAGCACCTAGAGCCACCAGTAGCCTTAGCTCACCACCCACTGTCTCAATGTCATGGGTAAAACCCAGGCTCTGACAGGCATTGTGGCCCCTGGCCCAGATGCCCTGTCCCAATGCAGCAGATTGTGTGATCTGACTTCTGGCTTGGGGTCCCCAACCTTGGGTATCTCCTGTCCACAGGACACCCAGTTGCCGTGAGCCTGATGCCGATGCCTCTAGGAACTTAGAGATAAGCCATTTTGTTGTCCCCATCTTTCAAATAAAGCTTTTTGTGCAATTCAAATTCAAACACTAATAATGACTTTATATTAATATTTCCAATTCAATTTGAATTTTGGGGGCTTTTCTCTTAATTTACCTTAACAAAGCAATAAAAATGAGCACCACTAACAAAGATACAATACAGTGTTAATCCCATTCACAAGGGGGAGCCCTCATAACTTAACCACCTTTTAAAAGCCCTATCTCTTAATATTGTTGCATTGAGAATTAAGTTTCAACATAAATTTTGGAAGGTAACGAAATATTCAAATGATAGTATTCTGTCCCTATGCCCCTACCCAAATGCATGTTTTTCTCATATACAAAACATATTTATTCCATCTCAATAGCCTTAAGATTCTTAACTTGTTTTAACATAAATTTTAAAGTATAAATCCAAAGTCTCATCTAATTATTATCCATTCAAATATGAGTGAGACTCAATGTGTCATTCATTCTAAGGAAAATTACTCTCCAGCTGTGAGCATATGAAATCAAAGAGGTTATGTGCTTCTGAAATACAATGTTGGGACAAGCATAGGACAGCCATTTCCATTCTAAAAGGAAGCAATAGGAACAAAGAAAGGAATAATAGGTTCCAAGTAAGTCCAAAACCTGGTAAGACAAACGATTTCAAATCTAGAGGCTTTAAAATAATTATTTCTGACTCCCAGGCTCACCTTCCAGATGCACTGTGGCAGTGGTTGGGTCCCCAGGGCTTCAGAGGACCCCACACCCGTGGCTTTGCTCAGTGAGGGCTATGCAGCTCTCATGACTTACTGCCCATGTCCTGTAATTCTCCCAGGCTGGAGTTGCATACTGGTGGATCTACAGTTCTATGGATCTTGGGGATGGTTCCTAAGCTGTGAGTCCACTAGGCATTGCCCCACCGAGGATTCTCTGTGATGGTCCTACTTTTGCAGCATTTCTCTGTCTGAGCCCCAAGGCTCTTGGAGGCATCCTTTGAAATTCAGAGGGAGTAGCCATGCCTCCACAGCTCTGTGCACCTTCAGATTTAGCAACACATGGAAGCTGCCATGGTTTATGGCTTGTGCCTTTTAGAGCAACAGACTGAGCTGTACATGGGCCCACTTTGGCCACAGTTGGGGTGGCTAAAAATCACTGCACTGCAATGCAGGGAGCAGAGACTTGAGGCAGTGTTTAAGAGTGAGCCTCAAGGTTTCATGGTCACCCTGCGCATTTTTCTTAAAACTGTTCTGCCCTCAGTGTCCTGGTACTCTGAGCCTGTGATGTGAATGGTGGCACCAAAAATGGCCTTCTGGGTCATTATTTGATATGTTTTGGCTGTGTCCCCACCCAAATCTCCTCTTGAATTATAGCTCCCATAATCCCCACTTATTGTTGGAGGGACCCAGTTAGAAGTAATTGAATCATGGGGATGGGTTTTTCCTGTGCTGTTCTCATGACAGTGTAAGTCTCACAAGATCTGATGGTTTTGTAAAGGGCAGTTCCCCTGCACACACTCTCTTGCCTGCCACCATGTAAGATGTGCCTTTGTTCCTCCTTCACTTTCCACCATGAATGTGAGGCCTCCTCAACCATGTGGAACTGTGACTCCATTAAACCTCTTCTTCTTTTTTAAATTACCCAGTCTTAGATATGTCTTTATTAGTAGCATGAGAATGAACTAATATATTCTTCCATTGTCTTGAGGAATAACATCTCACTTCCTTGTATTCATATTTATCTCCTTATCAAATATTCACTTGGCCATACCCTTGGTATAGTCTCCCAGATACATATTTTTATTTTATACTTTTTTTACATGTCCAGGCTAAGAATGTTTTTAAATCTTTAAGTTCTGCTTTCTTTTTGAATGTAATTTCCATCTTTAATTTACTCCTCTCTTCTCATATTTTACTATAAACAGTCAAGAGGAGCCATGCGGGACTCTGAACACTTTGCTTAGAGATTTCTTCTGCCAAATATCCCAGTTTATCACTCTTAAATTCTGCCTTCCACAAAGCACTAGGACATGGACATACTTCAGCTGAGTTCTTTGCCACCTTGTAACAAGTATGGCCTTCCTTCCAGTTTCTAATAAGATATTTCTCACTCTCATGTAAGACCTCATCAAAAGGGACTTTAGTGCCCATATTTCTGTCAGCGCTCTGATCACGGTCACTTAGATAATCTCTAAGAAGACAGAGGCTCCTTCTACAACTTTCTTCTTCTGAGCCTTCACCAGAATTGACCTCAATGATTCATTCATGCCATCTAGGCTTTTTTCAGCATGCGCTTCAAAACTGTTCCAGCCTTTACCAATTACCCAGTTCCATAGATGTTTTCACGTTTACAGATATTTGTTACAGCAACATTCCACTTCTGGTCCCAATTTCTGCCTTAGTCTTTTTGTGTTGCTATAACAAAATACATGAAACTGACTAGCTTATAAACAAAAGGAATCTATTTTTTCACATTTCAGGAGGCTAGAAAGTCAAAAATCAAGGGGCTGGCAGGTTTGATATCTGGTGAGAGCCCAATCTCTGCTTTCAAGACGGAGCCTTGTCGTTGCATTCCCCATAGGGTGCAAACTCTGTATTCTCACTTGGAAAAAGGGAAGGAAGGGCAAAAGGGCAGAACACTGTGTAAAACTTATTTCATAAAGACCTGAACCTTATTTACAAGGGTGAAGTTCTTATCATCCAATCACCTGCTAAAGGCTCCACCTCTTTAAACTGTTCCACTGTGGATTAAGTTTCCACATAAATTTTGGAGGGGGAGCAAACATTCAAACCATAGCATCTCTTATTATATCTATGTATAGATGTATGAATATATATTTTAATTATTTACAAATTAGTTACTGATTGCCACATAATAAATTACACCAAAACTTAGCAGCTTTAGGCAACAAACACTTAGGGCACATTGCTTCTACGGATCAGAAATTTAAGAGCAGCTTAGCTGGGCATTTGTGGTTCAGAATCTCTCAGGAGGTTGCAAATTGTTGGCTAGGGCTGTAGTCATTTGAAGGCTTAACTGGGCACCGGGGCTAGAGTATATACCTCCAAGATGAGTCTCAGACCTCAGTTTCTCACTGGCTGCTGGCATAAATCCTCATTTTCTTACCAAATTGACCTCTGCGTAATTATTCCTAAGCCATGACATGTTTTGCTTATGCACCCTTAAAGAGTGATTGAAGAGAAAGAACAATGAGGAGCCACAATGCCTTTTAAGACCAAGTCTCAGAAATGGCACTCTGTTCACATCCACCAAATTCCATTTATTAGAAGCAAGCCACTAAATCCAGCCCACACTCATGGGGAAGGGAATTAAACTTCATTTCTTGAAGAGAGGAATAGCAAAGTAATTATGACCATGTTTTAAAAACACCACATTTGTTTCTTCTATATCATACATAAAATAGATTCAAATTTACCATATCTATATAAACATGAAAATAGTGAATTAAGTGTAAAAGTAGTGTTAACAATGTATACTCAGTGTATTGTGTTCAAAAGCCTGTTCAAGTAATTTTGTCTGTATGATAATGTTACTGATTTGGTATAGAGTTAAATTACCTTATTTTTAATTTTTTCAATTTTAGAATGTTTATGGCTTTTTATGCAAATCTGTTTTTTGATCAAATGTAACGCATGCATAGTTCAGAAAACAAAACAATTACGTTCAGGAATGTCTTGCTCTTTGTCTTATCTTTTACATTTACTATTCACAATACCTTGTTTCTATAGAGAGCCATTTTATTTGTTTTTGGTTTATTCTCCTTTTCTTTTGTTTTTCAAAATGAGCCTTAAAAAAGTCAAATAGTAATTAATTCTACTTTGACACTGCATAATTCTTTTTCTTGGCTTTATGAAAGCCAAATGTTTACTAATTAATTTACATAGGAGCAAAATAAGGAGATTAGAAACCCCTTTGTGTTCAGTAGGTTCCTCGGGTTAGTTAGGTTCCTCGGGTTGGCAGCCACGATGAGCACCATGCTGTTTTTAGAAGATGTCCTGCCAAATAAACTGCACCTTAGAGACACTGAACATAGCAGATGCACAAATGGTAGCCAGTTCCCTTTACACATTCCTGGCTGATGGACCAAAAACAATTTCCTTTGACAGGGAAATCTATGCTAACTGTATTGAAAACTGTAAGACAGACAAATGGTACATATTACTATACATTCCCTCTTGGTTAAAACTAAATTCAAGTTTTCTATGCATGTTTTTCATGATGTGCTTTAAGGTTAGAGCATTCATAAAGACATTTGTGAATCTGTGAATATAATTTGATTTTGTAGCCAAGGGTTGAAGGGGTAAAAAAGAACTACACATTAAGATGTGGTATTAAGACTGGGCATGGTGGCTCATGCCTGTAATCCTAGCACTTTGGAAGGCAGAGGCGGGTGGATCACCTGAGGTCGGGAGTTCCAGACCAGCCTGGCCAACATAGAGAAACCCCGTCTCTACTAAAAATACAAAATTAGCCAGGCGTGGTGGCGCATGCCCATAATCTCAGCTACTCGGGAGGCTGAGGCAGGAGAATCGCTTGAACCCGGGAGGCGGAGGCTGCAGTGAGCCAGATTTGCACCATTGCACTCCAGCCTGGGCAACAATAGCAAAACTCTGTCCAAAAAAAAAAAAAAATGAGGTATTAAAGTTCTTTTTAAAAAATTTTTAAACATTTTTTCAGGTAATTTTGAACAAAAAAACATTAAAATGGCATAACAATTTTCTATTTTAATAATTATGGTGTTATTGGGATTGCTTTATACTGTAGAGAAATGATAAACATATTTCTTAGTGACAGAATTGTTTAGGGAAAATGCCAGCGAATGACAAAAAGAAAGTGCATGAAACTGTTTTTATTCCAGCGCTGTTGTTATATTCAATGTTTCATTAAAGCATCAACTAAAGCCGCAGCTGGCAGTGATTGGGAGTTTTGCTTGTTTTGAATCACTAAGAATGACAAACAAGTTTAAAGGGACTGCATATCATCAGTTATGTGTTTCTCTTCTTTTCTCTTGTTCCTCCTTCGTTGTTTTCTTTCTCTCATTTGTTTCTTCATTAATTTACTTATTAACTTCTTTTTAATCTATTCATTTTATTGTTAATTTGTTTATTTATTCATTCATTTACTTATTCATCCATTCATCCATGTAAAGTAACATCTGCTTTAGCGTAGACCAGTACAATAGCAAATAGCTTCTCAATTTGTTCCCTGTTTCACTCTCACACCAATGCAAGGCATTCCGCACACAGCGTGCAGTGATCATTATAAAGTAAAAATTATATTGATTCTTTCCTCTGCTAAATACCCCTCCAGTGGCCTCCTATATCACTCAGGAAAAATTTTAAATTTCTACAATGGCTTACTTAATTTGAGGCTTTGTTCTCTCTCCAACTTTATTACCTTTCACTCCCCCTTGCATACATTGCTTTGGTCAAACTAACTTTTTTTTGGTTGTGCCTCAAAAAACACTTAATACTTGTTATTCCTTTTACCGAGAATGTACTTCCCTCAAATGTTAGCATTGATGGCTATCATCATTTTTATCATTGCTCAAATGCCACCTCAGAGATGGCTTTCTGACTACTCTATCTAAAGCTGCCTCCCATCCCTCGCCGTCATATCCCATTGTCTTCTTAGCACTTACTACTATTTGAAAGTGATTTGAAAGTGATTGTGTGTATCCCTAATAGAATGTAAGCTCTCTGAGCACAAGGAATGTATCTATCTTCTTTATTATTGTATTCTCAACACCCCAAATAATGCTGACACATAGTTAATTCCTAGTATATAACGGTTGGAGGAATGTATGAATGAATACTTCTGTTCCAGAAACAATCATTGTTAACGTATTGGGCATTTTGTGTGGCCATAAGATAATGGATCAAATAAAATTGTAATATACAGCACCACTGTAGTGATAAGACACACATACACTCAAACAATTAGCACATAGTGTGCTAGTAATAAAACAGAAGTCTATACTAAGGGCAAGGCAGCTTAGAGAAAGAAGGATATTTAGATTGAAAGGAAAAGAAAAAAAGAATACTTGTCTTGTTTGAGGAACCGCAAGAAGGCCAGTTTCACTGGAATAGACAGTGAGAGGCTATGAACTTGGTGACATGGGCAGAGGCTTGGATGTTAAACTAAATTGTGATTATGGAATTCCAGTACTGTAACATCTTTCAAATGCACTGCTTAAATCAAGTGGCAAAAAATATATAGTGCTGAGAAGTTTGTAAACTCCTTGAAGAAAAATACATCTTTTATATTCTTTATTTATATTTCCCAAAGTGCCTATCAGAGCGTTAAACACATGGCAAACACTCGATGATAGCACATGTTTGGATTACTGAAGGCACTAGCATATGTATACCCCATTTTTCCATCAGTTTAATAGCTCATAAGCCGCATCCTTTAAAGCACACTTTTGACTGAGGTGTAGATCTTCCTTCTATAGGAATATTTCATCCAGCCAATAGGAGAGGGTAAACTGAAGATCTCTTTCTCTTTCTATTCCACTTGTTCTGCTCACATGGCCGTAGAGGAAGTAGTACTGGAAGACAGGAAAGCATGCCTCTTATCCGTTGATTTCTTAGCTTGTTTTCAATTATTATCACTAGGTAACAAATTGTGGGAAAAAAAAACTAAGTAGCTTACACAAACCATTTTATTTTGCTTGCGAGTTTTATGTGTCAGAAACTTGACAAGGGTTTGCCTAAGCAATTATCATGTGGGATTGATTCTGCAGTTGAGGTAGATGTCAACTTGAAGCTGTAGTCATCCCAAGGCTTGACTGAGATAGATGTTCAAGATACCTTATTCACATTACTAGCAGTTGATGCTGTCAGCTAGAATCTCAGTGAGGGCTTTTGACTAGAGCACCTACATATGGCATCTCCAAATGGTCTGTGTTTCCTTATAACATGAAGGCTACAAGGTAGGTAGAGACTTCTAGAAGGATAGCTGTGATAGTTAATATTGTCAACTTGATTGGATTGAAGGATGCAAATGATCATTCCTGGGTGTGTCTGTGAGTTTGTTGCCAAAGGAGATTAACCTTTGAGTTAGTGGGCTGAGAGAGGCAGACACACCCTCAATCTGGGTGGGCACCATCTAATCAGCTGCCAGCGTGGCTAGAATAAAACAGGCAGGAAAAGATAAAAGAGCAGACCTGCTGAGTCATCTGGTCTTCTTCATCTTTCTCCTGTACTGGATGCTTCCTGCCCCTGAACATCAGACTCCATGTTCTTCAGGTTTTGGACTCTTGGACGTACAGTAGTGGTTTGCCAAGGGCTCTCAGGCCTTCAGCCACAGACTGAAGGCCACACTGTTGGCTTCCCTACTTTTGAGGCTTTGGAACTCACACTGGCTTCCTTGCTCCTTAGCTTGCAGACAGCCTATTGTGGGACTTCACCTGGTAATTGTGTGAGTCAATACTCCTTAATAAATTCTCTTTCATATATACATCTATCCTATTAGTTCTCTCCCTCCAGGGAACCATGACTAGTACAGATTTTGGTACCAAGAGTGGTTCTAGAGGAAAGAATTTTAAGGATGGATTTCTTTAGTTGGTTTTGGGGTTTCTGGAGTTGGCTGCTTAATATGATTAGACCCGAAAATGCTAAGGACTCTACTTCTAATAGTATGCAGAGCACTGATAGTCCTTAGTGAGAACTGTTTAGAGAATTATACAAAATAAATACATTTGATGTCCTGATTCACTGCTTATGAAACGCAAGGAGTTTCGTGACTCTATACATAATACTTTTGACCATAAGTGGAGAACCAAGGAATATAATGAAGTTGGTTGGTTGCTGCTAAGTTCGCTGGACAAGGTGACAAAAGAAAAGGATGAGCTCAGGGATTCTAACTACTGGCTCCAGAAGCACATACTGAGCCTCAAGTCTTCTAAGATTGCTCTGAGTGAGAGTCTTATCTCCTGCAGACAAAGGGCTAAAATTGCAGAAAATCAGACAAAAGTTCTTATCATGAAGAATGGCTGACCTGCAACAAATTGCGCACGCTCAGTCTCACCAGGTGTCTAATGTTAAAGTGAGGGCATTGATTGGAAAAGAATGGGACACTACAACTTGGAATGGAGATGTGTGGGCGGATCCTGATGAAGCTGGGGACACTAAGCTTGTAAATCCTTTTTTTTTTTTTTTTTTTTTTTTTTTTTTTCCAGACAGAATCTTGCTCTGTCATCCAGGCTGGAGTGCAGTGGTGCCATCTAGGCTCACTGCAACAGCCACCTCCCAGGTTCAAGCAATTCTCCCTGCCTCACCCTCCTGAGTAGTTGGGATTACTGGCACCTGCCACCATGTCTGGCTAATTTTTGTAGTTTTAGTAGAGAAGAGGTTTTGCCACGTTGGCCAGGCTGGTCTCGAACTCCTGACCTCAGGTGATCCACCCTTCTCAGCCTCTCAAAGTGCTGGGATTACAGGTATGAGCCACCGCTCCAGGACAGAGCTTGTAAACTCTAATGAGCCTTTTTTGCCAGAGGAAACACCCTCCCCACCCCCAGTGGTGGCAACCACCCTCCCCACCCATGCTGCCTTCAGCCTTTCCACCTTTGTCTGAAAAGATTAACCCTGTATTGCCTGAGGCAACAGTGATGGCCTCCCCTGAATGAGTTTCCAGGAAAAACAATACTGATTCTCCTCAGGATATACCCTCAACATCCCTGTTGCCTCCTAGACCTATAACTAGACTAAAGTCCCAGCAGACCCCTAGAGGTAAGGTTCAGAGTGACACACAAGGAGGTGTGCTACACTCCAAAATAAGTGCTTTTCTAATTTATGTAAGCAGGAATCTGGAGAACAAGCATGGGAATGAATATTAAGGATGTGGGATAATGGTGGAAGAAACAGAAAGTTGGATCAGGCTGAATTTGTTGATATGAGCCCACTAAGTAGGGGTTCTACATTTAATATTGCATCTTGGGGAGTTAAAAAATGGTTCTAACAGAGTATTTGCTTGGTTAGCTGAAATAGGGATCAAAAGATGGCCCACTGTAAGCCAATTGGAAATGCCTGGTTTCCCTTGGTTTAATGTAGAGGAAGGGATCCAAAGACTTAGGGAGCCTGGGATTCTAGAGTGGTTTAGGCACTTTAGACCTACTCATCCCAGCTGGTAGGGTCCAGATGACATATCCTTCACCAATACTTTGTGAAATAGACTTGTTAGGAGAGCACCTGCATCCTTGAAGAGCTCTGTGATTGCTCTTCTCTGTATGCCACATGTTACAGTAGGAATCAGAGTCACTAAATTACAAAACTTAAATGCAATGGGAAAAATTGGATTCGAAGGTGGCAGGGGCCAAGTGGTGGCACTTATCCATCAAAGCCAAGGTGGGCACAGTTACCGTAATGAACAGTAGAGGAAAAGCAGCAATCAGAATAGTCTGATTCGTGTAGAGCTCTGGCATGGGCTAATTAATCACCGTGTTTCTAGAAGTGAAATTAGTAGGAAGCCTACAGCATTCTTATCTAATTTGTATAAGCAGAAAAAATCCAGGTTGAGTGGACAAAAGACTAATTTGAATTATAAAAATAGAGAATCATAACCCCTCAATCAATGTCCACACTGGAACTAGTTTATAGACTCAGAACCCCTTGAATGAAGGGGAGGCCGAGTCCCCTTTGGAAGGACCCGACCACACTACGGACTATTTATGTTGTTAATCTTTCTTCCATCCTTTCCTAAAGATATCTCCAAAAGTTTGTGTATGCTCTGAATCAGCATCCATTATTTGGTACTGTTTCTCCCATAGCTAGGATTCACACGTCCAGGAATCAAGGGGTGGAAGTGGAAGTGGCACCTCTTACAATCACCCCTATGACCCACTAGTGAAATTTTTGCTTCCTTTTCCTGCGATATTAAGTTCGGCTGGCCTAGGGATCTTAGTTCCAGAGAGAGGAATGCTGCCACCAGGAGACACAACAATGATTCCATTAAACTGGAAGTTAAGATTGCCACCTGGTAACTTTGGGCTCCTCCTACCTCTAAGTCAACAGGCTAAGAAGGGAGTTACAATGTTTGCTGGGGTGACTGACCAGGACTATCAAGATGAAATCAGTCTACTACTCCACAATGGAGGCAAGGAAGACTATCCGTGGAATATAGGAGATCCCTTAGGGCATCTTTTAGTATTACCATGCCCTGTGATTAAGGTCAATGGGAAACTACAACTCAATCCAGGTAGGACTACAAATAGCCTAGACCCTTCATGAATGAAAGTTTGGTTCACTCCACCAGGTGAAAAACCACGACCTACTGAGGTGCTTGCTGAAGGCGAAGGGAAAACAGAATGAGTAGTAGAAGAAGATAGTCATCAATATCAGCTACAACCATGTGACCAGTTGCAGAAATGAAGACTGTAATTGTCATTAATATTTCCTCTTTATTTTGTTAAGAACATGTTTGTGCATGTATATGCTTGCTTTTAAGAACATATCTTCATTTTATTTCTTTTTTCTTTATCATGTGACATAGGATTTATTGACTTCATATCAGCATTTAAGTGTTGTTAACTTCATGTAACAACATTTAGGTTAAGGATTAGTGTGTTTCCGGTTGTATGAAGGATAGTTGTATTATGTTAGGCATAATTATGACCTTATTATTGTCTTTATTTGAAGATTATGTATAATTTCAGCAGATGTGTGTGGGTTCAAGTTGACAAGGGGTGGACTTGTGATAGTTAATATTGAATGTCAGCTGGATTGGGTTGAAGGATGCAAAGTATTGTTCCTGGGTGTGTCAGTGAGGGTGCTACCAAAGGAGATTAACATTTGACTCAGTGGCCTGGGAGAGGCAGACCCACTGTCAATCTGAGTAGGTATTTTCTAATTAGTTGGCAGTGTGGCTGGAATAAAGAAGGCAGGAGAAGATGGAAGGGCAGATTGCTGAGTCTTCTAACCTTCAAGGTTCTCCTGTGCTGGATACTTCTTGCCCTTGAACATCAGACTCCACATTCTTCAGCTTTTGGACTCTTTGACTTACACCAGTGATTTTCCAGGGGGTCTTGGACCTTTGGCCACAGACTGAAGGCTGCACTGTTGGCTTCCCTGCTTTTGAGGCTTTGGAACTTGGACTGACTTCCTTGCTCCTCAGGTTGTAGATGGCCTATTGTGGGACTTCACCTTGTGGTTGTGTGAGTCAATACTCCTTAATAAACTCCTCTTCATATATACATTATCCTGTTAGTCCTTTCCCTCAAGAAAACCCTAATAAAATAGCTTAGAGCTTCACATATGAGTCTTTCAGTGACGCACAACCTAGATCACCTCATATATTCTCAGAAGCCATGGTGCATTATCTCCATTGCATCTTAATAGTTTGTGAGTTTATATTTTTTTCCAAAGCAGATTGGTCAAGATAATAATTTGTAGTCATATAGAAAAAATAATCCAGGTAGGGTTTTGATTAACATTTGTGGTTAGGTGTTTAATAAGTTTTAATAAATTTAATAAATATGTAGACTATGTTGATGACCTGTCAGGCTTAGAAGTGTTACTGCACTAACAACAATTTTTCTAATTTTTGAAGATAATATTTTATTCACTTCAAATACTACATCTATTTATGCAGGGACCCTGTTTATTAAAAATTCCTATGACCATAAATCTTCCTATCTTTCCCTTTATGCTCCTTTTAATAAAACAAATTTCTTTGACTCATGATGCAAAAAGTACCTCTTAATTGCAGTTTTGCATCTCATCTTCCTCAGGGTTTACTTTATAGGAGTATTCTTCCACATTTTTCTCTTCTAGTTAGAGTCATGGGCATCAGGATTGCAATAAAGCAGAGTCATGACAGATGTGACAGTGACTAATTGTAGCCGTTGCTGGCAATGTGGCAAAGGGATTTTCTCATTAAAGGTAAGGGTCAGAGGAAGATTTGAGAATGAGAAAGCAATGTAATGGGGTCAGGGCAAAGTGACCACTTCAGCCTTGAGTCAACCCAAGTGGAAAATTGCTTGAAAAGCAGGTTAGCGATTTCAACCAGGAATGAAATACAGGATAAAAAAGCTTTTAACAAATGCATAGAGATGACCACACACATTTTCAAATAGCCTTCAAGTAATTATTTCTTACTTTCCAATGAAAGAGTTTTCAATGCCTTTTATAAATTTTTTATTGCCTTTGAATATAATTACATGAATAATTAAATTTTGCTCATTCTCTCTCCTCAGTACCTTTGCATCAGCCTCCTGTTCTTTATATCCATTGTCACTATCCTAGTTCTGACCCTCAGTTGATCTTCCTTGGACTAAAGCAATAGTCTCCAACTGGTCTTTCCACTTCCAGGTTCTCTTCTCTTTATAGTTTATTATCTCTCTCTTCCAAAAGCTTAAATGGTACTGTAATACCTACCAAATGAAAAGTAAATTATCTAGCCTTTCATTGCAGGCCCTCCACAGTATGACGACTTATTCTACTTTCTTCTAATCTTAACCTCTGTGACTACTGTGCAAATTCTCTATGCTCCAGCCTCATATAAATATAAATGTCTTCAGATGAACTCTCTTTTTCCAACTTTATTACTTTTTGCATATTTATTTTCACATCTCTTTATATTCAAATCAAATGCTTATTCCTTCATGATGCCTTCACTGATTCTTTCCAGCTAGACTAATTTTTGCTTCTATAAACTCTCATAGTATTTTATCTCTTATTACATATATCAAACTGCACATGATACTATAATAATCTTTGTACTTGTCTCATTTGGTTCTCTTCCATCATCCATTTCCCAGTGTCTACCACTATCATCCTCCAGTCCTCATCTTATTTATCCTTTGGTAGTATTTAATATTGTTGACCAAATTCTACTTCTTACAACTCTCTTCTACAGCAGTCCACAATGACATGACATTCTCCATATCTTCTGAATGATTATTCTCATCTTCTTTGCACAGTCACCTTGTCTAACTAGTTATTAAATGTTATACTTTTTCAAAGTACAGTCCTAGGTGCTCCAATCATCCTATTCTCTCTTCCAAGATGACATTTCCTATATCCATAGCTTCAATGCATATGACGTGCAGATTTATATTTCTAAAAGAGATTAGCCAGGTAATTTCTAGACCTTTATACTCAGGTGATAATTTTGCATCTCATCTTGAGCATCATAAGCAGCAATCAAACTCAACATAACCAAAACCAAGTTTATAATATTGTTTTACCCTCAAATATAGTTATCTTCCAGTATTCCTCATCTCAACAAATGACAGTGACATCACTCAGTTGTACAATTCAGGTAATCTCTACCACCTCCCTCTCCCTTACTTCCCATAGCCAACTTGCCACTAACTTGTCTAGTTTTTACTTACTAAGGGCACTTCAAATCTCTCTATTTGTTACTGTCTCCCTCTAAAAGCACATCGGTCATAGCTAGCATCATTTCTTGCTGAGACTGCTCCTATAGCCTTCTAATATTCTTTCCTTCCCTATCAGGGACTCTGTGATGGATTCTGCACACTGTACCAAGTTTATATTCTCAAGCCATAAATATAACATTATTTTCCTGATAAAGCTCTGAAATATTTTGCTAATGCTTTTAGAAGAAACATCTTGACACTGCTGTAGCCTTTTGCCAAGGCATCATGCCATTTTCACTTTACCACTTGGCCATTTCACATGCTACTCCTTTGTCCTGGAATATGCACCCTCCCCTTTTTATTTTTTACCAGATTAATATTTCTCTAACATGTTTTGGTTAAGGTGTTGTTTTTATTAAAAAGTCTTTCCTGACATCCTTAGCCTGATTATGTCTTCCTATTATCAGTGGCCACTGCACTGTGTGCCTCATTTTATAACATTTGTCACAATTGCAATTTTATATCTATTTATGTGATTATGTAACTAATGTCTTTATCTCCCACAAGACTGCAAACTTCACTGCATAAGGGATCAGGTATATATTTGTCATCTTTGTGTCCCCAGCACCTGGCACAATACTAAAACAAAATGGATACTCAATTACTATTTGTGAAATAAATTAATTCCGTCTACTAGAAATTATGTTCATTCATTCAACAGGTGTTCTTAAAGCATTTATTATTTGCCATGCACTGGCATGAAGCAGTTTTATCTTATCTTTTTCTATTCTATAATACTTTGATACATGAATGAATGGATAAATGTGAATCAGTTTTTCCTACTAGACCTTTAACTCTCAAATAGAAGACTTCATAATTAAAAAAATTAAGGAGCCATAAGTATGTTGGTTCCACTCCTTGAAACTTCTTTACATTTTATTTTATTATAATATTACTTTATATGTAAACATCACTTTATAGTCATTTTCACATATATCCATTTGAGTCTCAAATAATTTTCATGCCTTCTTAGTACATAAAGATTAAGAAGTTCAGAATGATTACATTATAAATAGAAATTGGCAGAGACAAGATTAGAACCTAGGAGGACTAGTAAAATCTCACAGTCCAGTTTTTAATTACTATAAATTTGTCAGACGTAAGTAAAGGAAAGCAAAGTCTATTAAAGGAGATATCTGTGTTTGTTTCACAAAAGAATGTTACCAGTAGCAAGTTGAGAAAATTGTGAGAATTGCTGGTTTAAATATTGCTGCATTTAGTGGCTATTTGTGTTGCCTTCCTTTTCAGTGCACATACCTGATAGCTTTCTACCATCACACTTTTTGTCTTGAATTCCATTTGCACTGCAACTTAGAAGCAATGTACATTTATGGGCTTAACATGTCTCCCACGCTTAGAATAAAAAGGAACAGGAAAATTTTCAAAAGTAATGGAGAAAAGAAAGATTATATTGAATCAAATATGACACAAATTGTTCAATATTAGTAATTTTTGGAATAGTTGACTCATATTATCTGACACTTAGAGAAGGCCGCAAAGGGTATCTTTATTTGTTACTTATTTTTACATGTGTCAGCTCCAGATAAGAACATAGAAAACCAAAAAACAATAAAAGTGATATCAATGAAAAGATGCATTAATCAGTTTTTCAAAAGTGAATAGCCTCAACTTACTATTTCTTTTGGAAGGGCATAGCTAGCTAGGTTGTATCTAATGTACTTCTCTTTAATTATATATCCAAATTAGATGATGTTGTGAAGAATAAAAACAATGCAGAACAATGAAAATAATATTTATATAATTTAATGATGATGAGTTTAATTATTTGAAGAAATATTTTGATCTCCAGGCAATCTCAACTTTAATATAATTTTAGCTCTTTTAGAAAGGGCTTTTAGGCCGGGCGCGGTGGCTCAAGCCTGTAATCCCAGCACTTTGGGAGGCCGAGGCGGGTGGATCACGAGGTCAGGAGATCGAGACTATCCTGGCTAACATGGTGAAACCCCGTCTCTACTAAAAATACAAAAAACTAGCCGGGCGTGGTGGCGGGCGCCTGTAGTCTCAGCTACTTGGGAGGCTGAGGCAGGAGAATGGCTTGAACCCGGGAGGCGGAGCTTGCAGTGAGCTGAGATCACGCCACTGCACTCCAGCCTGGGAGACACAGCGAGACTCTGTCTCAAAAAAAAAAAAAAAAAAAAAAAAAAAGGGCTTTTAAATCTTTTTCAGAAGCTAATTAGAATAGACAAAGTACTATATTCAGACATCCATAAGCTGAAACCAACATTATTTATCATACTACTCTAAGTGTTTTTCACAAATAATCATTAAAACTGTTGAGGGATCTGAATGCCTTCCAGTGAAGTATTATTCTACCTAAAAAGTGTTGGCGGGTGGTGGAAGGGGGTTGGTTCAGGGCAATGCTCAGAAAAACTCCTTGTATTTTGTTTGTAGATAATGAATATGTGGGTATGAGGTCAAAAAGTCAGTATAAAAAACCACTGACTTGTTTTTCTACTTTTATTTTAGTTTTGGGGGTACATGCATAGGTTTGATACATGTGTAAATTGTACGTTATTGAGGTTTGGTGCAAATGATTTTGTCACCCAAGTAGTAAGCATAGTACCCAAAAGATAGTTTATCAATCTTCATCCTCCTCCCACACTCCATCATCAAGTAAGCCCCAGAATCTATTGTTTCCCCTTCGTGTTCATGTGCACTAAATATTTGGCTCCCACTTATAAGCAAGAACATGCAGTATTCGGTTTTCTGTTCTTGTGTTAATTTGCTTAGGATAATGACCTCCAGTGTTAAAGCAAACTAAATATGTCCTGAGAAGGACTCCATACTTCTATATTTGAGTCCTTGTGGATGAAATGTAACCTAGCTTAATAGTCAGACAAAATTGAAAACCTAACTTAATAATATGCACCTATATCAATGGCTGAGTGTTTGCAAACCCAGCAGCCATACTTCAATCACTCATAGACTGCTGAATGTTTGAACTGCTTTCAAATAAGGCAAACGCTGACCTGTAAGCAATCTCACTGTTTCTGTACCTCACTTCTGATTCCTGTATGTCACTTTACCTTTTTTGTCTATAAATTTGTTCTGACCAGAAGGCACCCCTGTGGATCTGCTGTGATTCTGGGGGCTGCCCAATTCAGAAATTGTTCATTGTTCAATTAAACTCTTTTAAATTTCATTCAGCTGAAGTTTATCTTTTATCAGATGGTGTCAGAAGCAGGATCCGAAGTGGAGCTACTAGAAAACTCCAGGAGTGCTGAGTGAACTCACAAGGTACCTGCAGGACCCGTTTGTGTCCATTGATGTCTCAAAGCAGCTGGGGATCGTGGTAAGCTCCCTCTCGGATTTCGGAGCTCCGAGGATTTCTTTGAGCAAATTTTTGATCTAAACTGGGTTTGGAGTAGTGACAGAAATTGGACTGGGGCCAGGAACAGATTTGATCGTGGAATTAATTGGCTTGGATCCAGTTAGAGGCCTCTTACATCTGACTGGGTCAGAAAGGAACTGGTTGTAAGCAGTAATATTGCAGGGGTTATACAATTTGGCTTTTGAAAATTCACAGGGATTTTTGTGTTATAATTTTTGCTTCATTTTTCTTGCATGTTTAGGCAGGAAAAAAATCATTGGCTAAGTTAATCAAGAGAACCTGAGTGTAAAGCCAATATTTTCAGTAAAAATGGCATCCTTAATTTCTGGAAAATCAAGTTCAGTATGATGTTGGTTGTGGGTTTGCCATAGGTGGCCCTTATTATTTTGAGGTATAGTCCTTCAATTCCTAAGTTTTTGAGGGTTTTTAACATGAAAATATGTTGAATTTTTCAAAAGCCTTTCTGTGACTATTTAGATGATCATGTGGTTTTTGTTTTTATTTCTGTTTATGTGATAAATCAAGTATGTTGATTTGCATATGTTGAACCAATCTTGCATCCCAGGAATAAAGCCTACTCAATCATGGTGAACCAACTTTTTGATGTGTTGCTGGATTAAATTTGCTAGTACGTTATTGAGAATGTTTGCATCTATGTTCCTCAGGCATATTGCCATAAGTTTTCCTTTCTTGTTGTGCCTCTGTCAGTTTTAGTATCAGAATGATGCTGACCTAATAGAATGAGTTATGAAAGAGTACCCCCATGACTTTTTGGAATAGTTTCAGTAGGGTTGGTACCAATCTGATGATTGACACCAATCTTCATATGTCTGGTAGAATTCAGCTGTGAATCCATCTGATCCAAGGCTTTTTCTGGTTGTTAGGTTTCTTACTACTGATTCAATTTCAGAACTCATTATTTATCTGTTTTGGTATTCAATTTCTTCCTGATTCAATCTGGGGAGGTTGTATATTTTCAGACATTTTTCCATTTATTCCAGGTTTTCTAGTTACTGTGCATAGAGGGGTTCATAACAGTTTCTGAGTATGTTTCATATTTCTGTGGGGTCAACTGAAATGTCACCTTTGTCATTTCTGTTAGTGTTTATTTGGATCATCTCTTCTTTTTTAAAAAATTAGTCTATCTAGTGGTCTATCAATCTTTATTATTTTAAAAAACCAACTGTTGGTTTCATTGATCTTTTGCATGGATTTTTGCATCTTTTTAGTACAACTATGATTTTGGCTATTTATTTTCTTCCACTAGCTTTGGGGTTGGATTGCTCTTGTTTTTCTAGTTCCTGTAGGTGTGCTATTAGATTGTTAATTTGAGATCTTTCTAACTTTTTGATATGGTGTTTGGTGCTATAAACTTTCCTTATAACACTGCTTTATCTGTGTCTCAGAGATTCTAGTATGTTGTAACTTTGTTTTCATTAGTTTCAAATAATTTATTTCTCCTTTAATTTCATTGTTTACACAATAGTCATTCAGTAGCACATGTTCAGTCTCCTTGTATGTATGATTTTGAGAGATCTTCCTGGTCTTGATTTCCATTTTTTTGTATTCTGTGCTTCAGGAGTGTGGTTGGTATGTGTTCGGATTTCTTGAGTTTGTTGACAATTGCTTTATGGTTGAGCATGTGGTCAATTTAGAGTATGTGCCATGTGCAGATGAGAAGAATGTATAGTCCCTTGTTGTTAGGGAGAGTGTTCTATAAATTTTTTTAGGTCAACTTGGTCAAATGTTCGGTTTAGATCTTGAATGTCATTAGTTTTCTGCCTTGATGATATGCATAAAACTCAGTGGGTTGTTGAAATCTTCCACTATTATTGTGTGGTTATCTAAGTCTCTTTGTAGGTCTCTAAGAACTTGTTTTATTGGTCTAGGTGCTCCAATATCGGGAACATATATATTTAGGACAGTTAAGTCTTCTATTGAATTGAGTTCTTTGCTATCATGTAATATGCTTCTTTATGCTTTTGTATCTTTGTTGGTTTAAAGTCTGTTTTGTCTGAAAGAAGAATAACAATCCCTGCTCTTTATTGTTTTCCATTTGCGTGATAGGTCTTTCTCTATCTCTTCACTTCAGGTCTATGCGTGTCATTGTCTGTGCCATGGGTCTCTTGAAGACAGCATACAGTTGGGTCTTGCTTCTTCATCCAACTTGCCACTCTGTGCCTTTCATGTGTGGTGTTTAACTTTATTACTTTCAAGGTTAATTTTAATGTGGGAGGATTTCACCTTGCCATCATTTTGTTACCTGGTTGTTATATAGACTTAATTGTATACTTGTTTTATATTTTCAGTGGGCTATGTAATTAACTGTCTGTTTTGGTAGTGGCAGGTAGCGGTCTTTTGTTTTCATGTGTAGCATTCCCTTAAGGCAAGTCTGGTGGTAATTAATTCCCTTAGCATTTACTTGTCTGATAAGGGTTTTATTTATCCTTCACTTTTGAAACTTAGTTTGGCTAAATATGAAATTCTTATTTGAAATTTCTGTTGTTTAAGGATGCTGAATATAGGCTTCCAGTCTCTTCTGAATGTAGAGTTTCTGCTGAAAGTCTCACTTTTAGCCTTGATGAGGTTCTCTTTGTATGTGACCTGCCCCTTCTCTCTAGATGCTTTTAATTTTTTTTGTTCACACTGACCATAAAGAATCTGATGACCATGTGTCTTGAGGATGTTCAACTTGTATATTTTGCAGGGGTTCTTCAAATGCTTCTTTCCTCAGCATGGTCTCTCCTTCTGTTAATACTTCTAATTGCATTATGAAATTCTTGTAGTGAGCTTTTCAGTTCCAGTTGCTCGTTTTGGTTCTTTCTTAAAGTGTCTCTTTAGTCTTTCAGCTCTTGTATCTCTTTTTATTGGATTCCTTAGATTCTTTGGGTTGGCTTTCAACATTCTCCTGAATCTTGATGATTTTCATTGCCATCCAGATTCTGAATTCTATGTCTGTCATTTCAGCCATTTCATTATCAATAAGAACCATTGCTGGGAATCTAGTATGGTTATTTTTATGTAAGAAGACATGTTGGCTTTTAGAGTTGCCAGAGTTTTTGTGCTAGTTCTACCTCATCTGGGTGAGTTGACATGGTTTTTATTTTTTGTTTGTTTTTTCAGTGTTTGTAGTTGGCTCTCTGGCTGGGGATTTTTGCTTTGTGTCCTTGATGCTTTTACTGTGGTATGAGCTGGGCTTAAACTTTTGGCTTTCTTTTTGGGTGATTTCAGTCAACCAAGGCTCAGCTTAACACTTCTGGGCTGCATGCTATAACTCTGTAGGTCTAGGACCAGGCTTCTGCTTTTTCCTTGGGCCCCCTAAGTTTAAGCACTGTCTGCACTGGAGGATCCAAGGTGTTCCCAGTCCACTGGCAACAAGACTTTAATGGGAATTGGTTGCGGGGGTGCTGAAGGCCAACACACTTTGGTGGGAGATGGCAACACAGAAGGGGTTCCCTTATGTATGTGTGCCACCAGTAGGACACCAATGGGTCCCTCACATGTGTGTGTGCCAGTGGCTGGGTGGCAGTGGGGTGGAGGCAAAGTCAACATGTGTATGCGTGCTAGCAAAGCAGCAGGGTGAGGCTGCAGGTGATGTGCATCAATGAAACAGTGAGGCTCCAGGCCGGTGTGCACCAGCAAAACAGTGTGGGGAGGCTGTGGGTAAGTATGTGTCTGTGAAGTGGTGGAAAGAGATTGTGGGTGAAAGTGTGCTGGTGAAGCAGTTAGGGGAGGGCACCTGTGGGGGCCAACCTACAGAGGCTCTCTGACTGTTAGGCAGGGTCTGCCAGCAAAAGAACTATGGTGGTGGTCCCTGGCAAGTGCCTTGACTAGGCAGCTGAGGCCATGCTGCAAGTAGGTGCAGCTAGGCATGGAACTTGTGATAGGCCAGCAGAAAGGCGGACACATAGATCAGATTGGCTTAAATTCATAGGCAAGATAGCCTTGCTCTGTCTAGGTTCATCAGCCAACAAAGGCTAACTCCATCTAGAGGGATACGGTGAGCCTTGGGGAATGGGCACCCATGGCCATGCTCCTCTTCAGCTGTTCCTACGCCAAACGCTCTGTGCTTCATGTAGGTTGGAGTTCCACCTCTGTCAACTTTCTAGGCAGTCACTTATGCAAGCTCAAATGTCCATGGGGGCCATGGCATCTCCTGCAGCTAGGATTCTGGAGGTTTGTGGTAAGAATGTGTTACCCCAAGACTATTTTACTTACCTTTTCCCCTGGAGCTGCTCAGGGTCAGGAATTCATCCTGTTGTTCAGTAATCACATTCAGGGTACTCAGCTTCCTTCCCTTTCAGTCCAGGGTCTGTGTCCTCCTCTCCTACACTGCCAATGCCTTCTTTCTGAAGATCTGTTTGGAGTGTACCTGTCTTCTTGATGGTCTGTCTGGTCTCTCAGTGGAAGAAGTTATTCCTGTCAGTATCTAGTTAGTCACCTTATCTCCGTGTTTAACCATTGACTTTGAACCTGTAATTACTTAGCAACATTTTCATGTTGAAATAAACACTTAACATTATATGTCTAATGAATTTGTAAATATTCACTATCACATTATTATCATTATTATTATTATTAATATTATTTTGCTTCCCTACACTTTCCTCTGCCTTTTAATTTTTTTGGTTATTTTCTGCCTTTATACAATACTATTTGTCCATTGGTGGATAGATATGCTTAATTAAAGAAGAAGGTCAATTGCTCTAGCTCTTGACAGAATGCATTATTTCAAGTAATAGAGATAATTGGTATAATCACTAATGTCTTGCATGATTTCCCATTTCCTTGACAAGGTTTCTAAACAGCAAGCTTTTGATTATTTTGTTTTCTGAAGTGATGGCTTCACCTGCATAATTTCCTTGGTTTCTGGATGATGCTGTAACATAGCTTGTGAAATTTTAAAGGACAACCAGTGGCTTCTTCTGAATGTTCTTTGTGGCAGAAAAATCTTTGGTTATAGAAAGTTTTAAAATAGCCAAAGTTGATTTTCTCTCTAAATTCATAGTACAGCTAAGTGTTAATAGGAAGTTACACAACGAAAAGGATAACTGATTTAACCATTGATCTTTACATTTCCCATAATTCTATTTTGTTGTAATGTTTCTGGTTAAGAAGAAGTATGAGGAGTTTCTCTGATGAGAACTGAAGGTCAGAAAAGAGACAGCAGCCATTTTATAACACACACAGATACTAATCCACTGACTCACTCACTCCCTTAATGTGATGCAGTAGCTGGGCCTGCAATTGCTGTCACTTGCCCCAGAATCTTTCCTCAGTTTCTCTGATTCTTTGGCCAGGTGTATTTGTGTTTAGTTCTGTGATAATAGGTCCTGGATTCGGCAGCATACCCTCATCATCAAGGTCAAAGGCTACAAGAATGAAGGCGGTTTCTGAGCTTAATTCTTTCAAATATATAATTAACCCTTTATCTCATTCCCATCATTCTTTGGAGATTTATGCTACCAGCATTACACAAAGATGATTTGATAACTAGGAACTTGTTTACTGAATAGTACTGCACATTTTAGAGGGCAGTCATACAAATTCCTGAACTAAAAACAACTATCATGACTGAACACTTCATTTCTCTCCCTCAGCTTGCGGAAGTAATTTTTAAGCAGATGATTCCAAAGAGTTAGTCTTAGATGTATTTTGCAGTAACTCTTTGCAAATATAGCCTTAGAGCCATATTTTAATGCTGCAATTCTATAAATGTATATAAATATAAAACATTATATTGTAAATGTAGTTCTATATGACTGGAAGACTAAATGTCTGTTGTTTACATAACATGTCAAGAACATCAATGCAGCTAGCATTTTGGAAAATTGGCCAGCAATATTTTAGAAAATCAAGGAAGAAATGAATTTCTAGACATATTAGTTTGTTTCTGGAAACTCACTCTAACTTCTGTTGCTGTTATTTTTGTTGTGTCTCAAATTGAAAGTTGTGCTCTCCAATTTGTGGAAGAAAAATCATTATTTCATTGCACAAGAGATTTTAAACAACATAATATGGCAAAAGGTCAATGAGCATAGTATATTTTTAGCTTCTGTTTTGAAGCTTTTAAGGAGCCCTTGTAAAATGCACCACCAATCATGAAACAGGATCCAATACTTTTCAGTGCAATATGTGCAAGACATGGGCATTCCTAAATTTCTTAGAAAGGTTGGAGGACAATTACAAAGAAAAACCTCATATTATAAAGTTGTCCAATACGATTCTTTTAAGAGTCAGAAATATTATAGAAAGAGTAATTATGGCCTTTCTGATTCCAACTGTGCTCCTGAAGAAATCATCCACATAATTAAAGTGTCAATTCATTGGAAAGAATATATTATAGTCACTTAGTAACTTTGAGAAGTATTAGAGTTCCTTTTCTCCTTTCCCAATGTTTTAAAATCATGCAGCAGTATTTTATTTAAGTGAACCGTCAGACATACTATTATCTGATTTCAAGTTTACTGATAAATATCTGTGTTACACACTGAGATGCAGAGTTCAGATGACCCTCCTTAAAAGGTCATCTTGCCTTGAAGTGTGTGGTTAGCTGATGGCCTCCAGCTGTGAGAGGCTTCAGTGGAAGAAAGCCTGAGCTTTTGGGCCAAGGTCATGCTCTTGTTGAAGAGGGTCTCAGCCAACGACTAAGCAAGAACAAAGTCTAGCTATTTCTGTCCAATATCAGACTTCTCTAATGACGATACTTGCTGTAAACCCCCTTGTTGGGCTGGCAGGGACTTTGTCAGGTCTGCATCATTGTCTGATGGTTTCTCTCTGCATCACTCTCCAATAAATCTTTCGTGCCCCTAACTGTGCCAGTGTCTGCATCCCATAAAACACCAGCACAAATGGTCCACAAAAATAGGTGGGAAACATGGAATTTGAGGGCATAATCACTTTTGACTGTTTTTCTGCAATGATGACCCCATGTTTGGTTGTTGGTGGAGTATAGACAGCCACTTGTAGAATGTGGTAATATAATTGTTAAAACGTTCACACATGCTAAGTTGAGAAAATTTGCCGACAGAGACCATTATACTGGTCAGTATAATGATTTAGATATTTTAAATTTCCTGGTGATAGGTAAATAAACCAATCACAGAATTTTGTTACTGCTACTCACTAAGTTACATGGAAACCCTATAGACTGAGGTTACATTCTTCTCAAGGTGGTTCCCAGTCAATGATCAGGAAATGTGAATACCATAGTCTGGCCATTTCTGCCCAATGTAGGACTAATGGTCAGTCTTTGCTACCACACTTCTCATTGAGCTGGTAAAGACTTTCAGGTCCCCATCACAATCTGATGACTTATCTACCCAATCTTGCTTCCTCCCCTTTCCTTTCACAAGTGTTAATCACCAATAAACCTTTTGTACTTCTATCTTTGTAACACCATTTCCTTCCCAGAGACTCTTATCAGCACACTATGAATCCAAAAGTTTGGTAGGAAATGTGACCAATTAACTACTTTGGCTAATGACATTAACTTACATACTGTAAGATATTCCATATATTAAAAACTTAGAAATGAACTATGTTAGTGACTAAAATATTTCTGATGCTTGAGAAGGTATTTTGAAATTAATAACAAAATCAATTGCCCTAAAATCCTAAAAGTGTTTGAGAAAATGATCTGGTGCTTTTCATCTATTTGTTTTCTAATAGTGCAACTCTTTTTTGGTAAACATAGAATATAGAATGTGTACATATATGTATATATATTCAATATACTGTGTAAAGATCATCTTTGAGCTAGAATATACTTCAATTGATAATACTCCTTTCCTTTTAAAAGAACTATTGTTTAGAAGCCATTGACAATAAGGTTAATATAAACTAGTATTTTTCAAAGTGTAGTTCATCAATTTGTGAGACATTTTTAGGGAATTCAGAAAATCAAACTATTTGCTTTTTTTTTTTTTTTTTTTTTTTTTTTACTATTTTGTTATTTGCACTGGTGATGCAAAAACAGTGATGGTTAAAACTGTATCTTAGCATGAAATGAGCTAGTGGCACAAAACTGTTTTAGTAATAGTTGTCTTTTTCAGCAGCATGCATTCGTTGAAGGAAAAAATTATTCATTTTAGTACTTATGAATGTCCTTTGTAAAGGAGTAGCAATTACCAATTTTACCATATCTTGACCATTGAATACAAATCTTTTTATTATTCTGCACAATAAATGAAAATTATGCTTAAAAATTTATGCTTCATACTGAGGTATGAAGCTCTATTCATTTGATTTAGTTTTGGAAGTATACATATATTTTTGATAAAAGTATTTGTTCAGGTTAGCATCTACTGGCTTATATGATTTTTTTCAATAAATAAATAAATAACTTGCAAAATTGATCTTTTAAATTTCTGATATGAGAAATATCAATAGGTATTGGGGGAACCTGCCCCCAATATTTCAATGTAGGTTCTTTCTATTTTCCATAAGTGTCAGCCGGCTGAGAAATAAAGAGACACAGTATAAGGAGAGGAATTTTACACCTGGGCCGCCAGGGGTGACATCACATATTGGTAGGACCGTGATGCCTGCCTGAGTCTCAGACTAGCAAGTTTTTATTAAGGGTTTCAAAAGGGGAGGGGGTGTAAGAACAGGGAGTAGGTACAAAGATCACATGCTTGAAAACGCAAAAAGCAGAACTACTAGTAAGGGTCTAACAAAGATCACATGCTTCTGAGGGAACAGGACAAAGGGCAAAAGCAGAACTACTGATAAGGGTCCAACAAAGATCACAAAGCAAAGGGCAAAAGCAGAACTACTGATAAGGGTCCATATTCAGCGGTGCACGTATTGTCTTGATAAACACCTTAAATAACAGAAAACAGTGTTTGAGAGCAGAGAACCTGTCTGACCACAAATTTACCAGGGCGGAGCTTTTCACCACCCTAGTAAGCCCGAGGGTACTGCAGGAGACCAGGGCATATTTCAGTCCTTATCTCAACTGCATAAGACAGACATTCCCAGAGCAGCCATTTATAGCCCTCCCCCCAGGAATGCATTCCTTTCCCAGGGTATTAATATTAATATTCCTTGCTAGGAAAACAATTTAGTGATATCTCTCCTACTTGCACATCCATTTATAGGCTCTCTGCAAGAAAAAAATGTGGCTCTTTTTGCCCAACCCCACGAGCAGTCAGACCTTATGGTTGTCTTCCCTTGTTCCCTAAAAATTTCTTTTATTCTGTTCTTTTTCAAGGTGCACTGATTTCATATTGTTCAAACATACATGTTATTACAATCAATTTGTACAGTTAACACAATTATCACAGTGGTCCTGAGGTGACGCACATCTTCAGTTTACGAAGATAACAGGATTAAGAGATTAAAGACAAGCATAAAAAATTATAAAAGTATTATTTGGGAACTGATAAATGTCCATATTAAAATGAAATTATCACAATTTATATTCCTCTGCTGTGGCTCCAGCCAATCCCTCTGTTCGGGGTCCCTGACTTCCCACAACAAATAGGTGTAACTTACATACACAAAAGTTATTTGAAGCCTCAGACTTTTAATTCGAACATAAGACAAAAAAAAAAAAAAAAAAATCCCTGAGAGTTGCTCAATAAATAATTTCCTTTCCTGTAATTATAATTTGTAAGTCACAGAAAATTTGGATATTTCTAAGAAAATGTACAATATTAAAATCAGAATAATTGGTAAATAATAAAGATTCTGGAAAATACATCATAATTTTGAAGTCCATTTGGTGATAGGATAAAGAACTATACAAGATTTTATGTTTTGAAAATTTGAGTTAATTAGCTCCACTATTAGCCACTTTAACATTTTATTAACATTTTTTTCCTTTCTTGTAACATGATAGCAGAATAGGAGATTACGAGTTTACTTGCCCCTACATAAAGCAGCAATTTGGCAGTTACCTATAAATGAAAATAACAGTGGAAGTGCTCAGGACTCCACCTAAGCTATAGCAATGCAGTGGAAGGAAAAACACATTACAACGATAGGAAGAATAGGTTCATTTTTCCTGTATCATCCCTATGTCCTGGGCCAGAACAGCTCATCATGAAGACAGAACCCCCTGTCTCATGAGTGCTCCCTTACAAGAGAAAGAAAGTAGGGAGAACAACCATCTTCCCCAGCCTACTGGGGCACTACCCAAATGACCAACTACAGTTTCACTCAATCCACATTGCCTGGGAGATCAACATAGCTGAGATACCTAGAGACAGAGTGGAAAAAAGAAGAGGGATAGGGTCTATCAGTGTTAGCCATGAAGCAGGAACTATCCCAGTTCTTCTGATGACCTCATCAACCCTTAGGGTCCTCATGAATGCCCTGCAGCTTCACCACAGTGTTCAACATAGCAGCCCCTAGGAGCTTGTATTATAGAATACCTTAGAAGCTTTTCCCCTGAGGAAACTGACAGCCAGAATAGCTGCAGCAAACCCCCTAAAGATTTTGCTGCTTAGAACATTGTAGCGTTTTTTTTTTTTTTTTTTTTTTTCTACACAGTCTCCAGGTGCTCATGCCACCACTCCTGCCCTCCTCATTCTTTATTCAAACCAGCTGCTGCTTTTAAGGCTGATCTACCCCAGAACCTCAGAAAACCGACTACACATGTGCCCACAAATGGCCCTGGGCTCCCTGCCACTGGCTTGGTTTTCATATAGGCAGATGTGAGTTCCTGAGGCTGACCCCTACACTCAGGTTAGTATATGCTACCAGCTCCAGTCTCCACAGCTGTGCCTGCGTAAATAACTGGTCCTGTTTGCAGGTGCCTGCCCAGACGATCATGCTTGCATACAGTTAGTGCCTGCAACTGTATAGATGTGTACACCTCCAGCTTGGGTCACAGCTGTCCACTCACATACAGCCACCCTGACTCTTGTAACCAGCACATAGCTGGCTCCTGCAATTTTACATGTTCACATTGTCAGCCACCAATATTATACATGCACTCACAATCAGCCCTTGCCTCTGCTGCCATGCATGTGACTGTAGCCACGACCCATAGTTAGCTCTGGTCTCCACTGCTACTTGCCCCTGCCTCCTGACACTGGATCTAGAGATGCCGTCCCAACAAACCTTACATCCACAGCAGAATTCCCACAGCTCTTGCCAATAAGGACAACAAACTTGCCAACATCACATTACAGACCACTATTACCGAGCTGATGAACTGTGTACCACACAGTCCTGGAGCCGCCACATACTCCCATAGTTGGTGCCCTGTGCCTCTAAACCCAGTGCCACAGCGTGCCACAACATGCGTACACTTGCCCTCTGCAGGTTAAGATTTTTCCTTACCAAAGCAATTCCACCATAATGACTGGAAAAGGTGACTGCTTCTTCAAAATGCACAAACACCCTCATAAAACTACAAGTATCACAAAGAATTGGGAAACATGACACAACCAAAGGAACAAAGTAAATTTCCAGTAACTTACTTCAAAGAATTTGAAATCCACAAATTTCCTGGCAAAGAATTAAAAATGATTTTTCTAAAAAACCTCTGTGGACTGCAAGAGAACACAAATTGACAATTTAATGTAGTTCAAAAAAGAATGCATGAATAAAACAAGAAGCTCAACAATGAAATAGAAAGGATCAGTAAATTTGAAAAAGAAATTTTCTAAATCAGGTTATCACTCTCAATATCATAAACTAAAATAGAACTAGAGCTGTTAGGATTAGTATTCAAGGGGGCTTATTCATTCTTTGTTAACTAATATTCTTTGAAAAGTATTATTTTGTACCAAATTCATTTACCCTTATTTTATAAGAAAACATGGAATCAATGTAATGTTCCAATAAAAGGCTTCCTATTCTCTCACACATAGAACTAAAGCACATCCTCTCAGGTAACTTAGCCTGAACTTTTGAAAAGATTTTAAAGCATGATTTGTCTTTGAAAGACTAAAAAAGGCATTATTTTATTAAAAGCAATTAAATTTTGGGATGACATAATAAATTGCTATTAATGATCATCTGACTTCCAGAATATTAGAAAATAAACAAAAATTAAATAAATTATTGATGCATTTATTTAAATATTGTATTAAGATATGGATATATTCTAAGCCGATTTTGCAATTTGATCAAAATTTCCATTGGACACAAATATAACCCAACAAAACTAAATCAAAGATACAAATTCCACGTGGTCATGATGAATTATCTTTCTAATGAATTTTGTTGATAACTTTTGCATGAATGTTCATCACAGGTATTGGTCTATAGTTTTCTTTTTTTGATGTGTTCTTTTACTCATTTGGGTATCAGGGTAATACTGGCCTACTGGAATGAATTTGAAAGTATTCTTTCCTCCTCTATTTTATGGGGAAATTTGGGTAGAATTAATATTAGTTTTTCTTCATATGTTTGTAGAAATCAGCGTGAAGCCATTGAGTCCTGGGCTGTTTTCACTGGAAGACTTTGTATTATGTCTTCAATATCATTAGTTGTTATTGGTCTGTTTATGTTTTGGATTTCTTTCTGGTTTAAACTTGATAGGCTGTATCTGTCTAAGAATTCGTCTATTTCTTCTATATTTTCTAATTTAATGGCATATAGTTGCACATAATAGCCACTGATGGTCCTATGAATTTCTGCAGTGTCAGTTATAATGTCTCTTTTTCACTTCTGATTTTATTTATTTGAATCCTTTTTTCTTAGTCTCGCTAAAGGTTTGTCAATTTTAACTTTTTAAAGAAGAACTTTTTGTTTTATTGATTTTTAAATTTTTTTATTTCAATTTCATTTATATCTGCTCAGCTGCTTAAATCTTTTTTTTTCTTCTACTAATTTTGAGTTGGGCTTGCTCTTTATTCTCTAGCTCTTTTGGATGCATTGTGAGATTGTTTACCTGAAAAATTTCCTCTTTTTTGATGTAGGCATTTTTATAGCTGTAAACTTTCCTTTTAGTCCTTTTTTTTTTTTTTTTTTTTTTTTTTTTTTTTTTTGACAGAGTTTTACTCTTGTCGCCCAGGCTAGAGTGCAATGGCGCAATCTCGGCTCACTTCACCCTCCACCTCCCGGGTTCAAGTGATTCTCATGCCTCAGCCTCCCGAGTAGCTGGGATTACAGGCACCGGCCAATATGCTCAGCTAATTTTTGTATTTTTAGTTGATATGGGGTTTCACCATGTTGTCCAGGCTGATCTTAAACTCCTGACTTCAGGTGATCCACCTGCCTCGGCCTCCCAAAGTTCTGTGATTACAGGCATGAGACACCATGCCCTGCCCCTTTTAATACTTCTTCAGCTCTATTTTATAGGTTTGGATATATTGCGTTTTCACTATCATTTGTTTCAAAACATTTTTCAATTTTTAAAATATTTCTTCAGTAACATAAAACACTGATCATGCAGGAGCATATTGTTTAACTTTAACGTATTTGTATGGTTTCCAAAATGTATCTTGTTATTAATTTCTAGTTTTATCCCATTGTGGTCAGAGAAGATGCTTTATATTATTTCAAGTTTTTGAATGTTTAAAGACTCTATTTGTGACCTAACATGTGACTTATCATTGAGAACGATTCATGTGCTGAGTAAAAGAATGTGTATTTTGCAGCTGTTGGATAAAATGTTCTATTTTGGTATATATTGCAGTTAAGTCTGATATTTCTTTGTTGATTTCCTGTCTGGATTATCTGCCTAATGATGAAAGTAGAGTGTTTAAGTCTTCAGTTCTTATTATTTTATTGGGGCCTGTTTCTCTTTTTAGCACTAATAGTATTTGCTTTATATATCTGGGTACTCCAGTGTCTGTGCATATATACTTAAAATTGTTATATTGCCTTGCTGTATTGACCACTTTATCACAATATAGCGACTCTCTTTGTCTCTTCTAATAGTTTTGGTCTTGAAATCTATTTTGTCTGATATAAGTATAGCAACTCCTACTCTTTATTGGTTTCCATTAATATGGAATATCTATTTCTATTTTTAAATTTTCAGTTTATACGTGTCTTTATAGGTGATGTGTATTTCTTATAGGCAACAGATCAGTTGGTAAATTTATACAGTAATGTCTTTTGTCTAGAGAGTTTAGTCTATTTACATTCAATGTTATTTCTGATAAGCGAAAACTTACTCTTGTCATTTTAGTTTTTGTTTGTTTGTTTTCTGTTGTTTAGTGGTCTTCTCTTCCATCTTTTTTTCCTTCCTGTCTTCCTTTAGTGAAGGTAATTTTCTCTGGTAGCATAATTTAGTTTCTTGCTTTTGTGTGTGTGTATCTGTTGCATGTTTATTTTGGTTTGATGTTACTATGAGACTTGCAAATACTATCTTGTAATCTATTATGTTAAGGTAATAGCAATGTAACATTATTTGCATAAACAAACAAGCAAAAACAAAACTAATGAAAACTCTATGCATTAACTTTGTCACCCTGCCTTTTAACATTTTATTTTTTCTAGTTACATCTTATTTTACTATGTCTTTAAAAGTGGTTTTAGTTATTTTTTATTGATTAATCATTTAGTCTTCCTATTTAAAGTATGAGTAGTTTACACACCAGTGTTATAATATTCTGTGTTTCTCTGTGTAGTTACTGTTACCACTGAGTTTTATACCTCCAGGTGATTATTTATTGCTAATTAACATCCTTTTCTTTCTGATTGAAGTACTCCCTTTTGCATTTCTTGTAGGACAGATCTGTTGTTGATAAAATCCCTCAGCTTTTGTTTGTCTGGGAAAGTATTTCTACTGAATGTTTGAAGGGTATTTTCTGAGGATGTACTATTATAGGGTAAATGTTTTTTGCATTTGTTTCTTGTTTTTTTAATTTACCACTTTAAATATGTCACATTGCTCACTTCTGGCTTGTAAGGTTTTCACTGAAAAATCTGCTACCAGAAGTATTGACGCTCCACTGGATGTAATTCGTTTCTTTTCTCCTTTTGCTTATGATTCTTTATCCTTCATTTTGGGGAGTTTGATTATTAAATGCCTTGAGATAGTCTTTTTTTATTTAAGTCTGCTTAGTATTCTCTTACCTTCTTGTACTTCAATATTGATATCTTCTTCTAGGTTTTGAAAGTTCTTTGTTATTATCGCTTTGAATAAACTTTCTACCCCATCTCTTTCTCTCCCTCCTCTTTAAGGCCAATAACTTTTAGATTTGCCCTTTTGAGGCAATTTTCTAGGTGCTGTGTGTTTCATTGTTTTTCCTTAATTCTTTTTTCTTTTGTCTTCTCTGATTGTGTATTTTCAAATATCCCAACTTCAAGCTCACTAATTATTTCTTCTGCTTCATCAGTTATGTTACCAATGGACTCTCTTACAGTATTTAGCATGCCTATTGAATTTTTCAGCTGCAGAACTTTTACTTGATTACTTTTGTTTTAATCTCTTTGTTAAGTACATGTGCTGGAATTCTGAATTCCTCCTCTTTGTTATCTTGAATTGTTTAGATTTTCCTCAAAACAGTTATTTTGAATTTCATATCTGAATGACTACATATCTCTGTTTTTCTGGGATTGCTCCCTGATGTCTTATTTAGTTCATTTGGTGAGGTCACGTTTTTTTCTGAATTATCTTGATACTCGTAGATGTTCCTCTGTGTCTGGCATTGAAGAGTTAGGTATTATTATAGTCTTCACTGTCTGGGCTTGTTTGTACCTGTCCTTCTTGGAAAGGCTTTGCATATATACAAAATCACTTGGATGTTGTGATCTAAGCTATATTTGCTTTAGACTGCACCCCAAGCCCAGTAAGACCGTGGTTCTTAGGGCTTATAGAGGTACTGCCTTGATGATCTTGTCCAAGACACAAGAGATTTTTCTGGATTACCAGGCAGAGACTCTTTTTCTTTTCCCTTATTTTCTCTCAAACAAATGGAATCTGTCTCTTAGTTCTGAGAGACCTAAAGCTGGGGGAGGAATGACACAAGGAGCTCTGTGGCCACCACTTCTAACACTGTACTGGGTCAGACCTGAAGGCAGCACAACACATGGTCTTGTCCAAGGGCTGTTGTAACCACTCCCTGGCTACCACCTATGTTTTTTTCCTCAATGCCCTGAGGTTCTACAATCAGCAGGTGGCAAAGCCAGCCAGTGTTGTGTACTTCATTCAGGGTGGCAAGTTCCCTCAGACCCTGGGTGACTCCAGAGTTGCCATCTGGGAGTCGGGGATTAAAGTCAAAACCTTAGAAATCTACTTGGTGTTCCATTGTATTGCAGCAGAGCTGGCACTCAAACCACAAGTTGCAGTCCTTCCCTCTCTTCCCTTCACTTTCCAAATGCAGAGGAGTCTTACCCCATGGTAAATGCCACCACTGACCCATGGGGAGTACTGTCAGGCTATCACCGATGTTCCCTTAAGGCCCAAGGGCTATTAAGTCAGCTTGTAGTAAAGGGTGCCTTGCTTGGGAATCATCCCTCAGAGAAGTGGGCTCCCCTGGGGCCCAGGGGAGGTCCGGAAATGCCATCCTAGAGTCAGTTTCTGGAATTAGGGACCCCAGGAACCTGCTTCGTACTCTACACACCTGTTGCTGAGCTGGTACCTGAAGCTAGGTGGTCTCAGAGGTTCACTCAAGTCCTTCAACCTAGAATCTGGTTATTGCTGCTGGTTATTCAGGGCCCAAGGGTTCTTTAGTTAGCAGGTGATCAATGCTGCCAGGACTGGTTTCTTCCCTTCAAAGCAGCCAGTTCCTTTCTGGCCTGGGATATGTCTAGAAATGTCACCCAGGAACTAAATCCTCGAATGGGGATCTCATGACTCTGACCGGTGCCTTATCCTGCTATGGCTGAGCTGCTGTACAAGATGAAAGACACTGTTCTCCTCACGTTTTCGTCTCCTCTCCTCAAGTGGAAGAAGCAGACGTGTTTTGGAGCTGTGAGTTGTGCAGCCTGGAATAGGGGTGGAGGAATGCCCACATTCCTTTAGTTGCTCCAGCTGTTGTCTAAGTAGATCACGTGACACCCCAGGTCTACTCTCTTTGGGTCCAGTTCAGCACGGGATTTGCCTAAGGATCACGGTCCTTCTAGTCCAGACTGTCTTTCAAGTTTACTTCAAGACCCAGAATACTTCAGCCGTGCTGGCAAGTTTTGTGGGAACTCAAGTTCTGACGGCTAGGATTGGTGATTGCCCTCTGGTTAGGACTGGTTTAAATGCTTATTCTGTGGGCAGGTGTCAGCTGAATTTGGTCCTGGAAATCAGTGTTGTCAGTCTCAGATATTTCAGGAATGGATCAGGATATATAAAGGGGAACATAGCATGCTTCATAGAAAAATCACAATGGTAAATTCTCAGATGTTAGCTGAGTTTTTACCAGTTGAAAGATTTATTTAGTTTTGCACAAATTATATATTTAAAAATACAACATACCTTAAATAGGCAAATACTGTACTAAATTAACTTATATTTAAGTCTGTTACTGGAAAGAGATTGACCCATGTTCTCTTGCCTTTTTTATTTCCAACTTTCATTTTAGGTTCAGGGCATACATGTTCAGGTTAGCTACATGGGTAATTTGCATGTCATGGGGGTTTGGTGTGCAGATTCTTTTGTCACCAAGTAATGACCATAGTGACTGACAGCTAGTTTTTCTTTCCTCATAGTCCTCCCACTCTCCACTCTATAGTAGGACCTGGTGTCTATTGTTCCCTTCTTTGTGTCTATGTGTACTTAATGTTTAGTGCCAACACTTAAGTGATAACATGCAGTATTTGTGTTTCTGTTCCTGCATTAATTCACTTAGGATAATGGCCTCCATTTCCATCCATGTTGCTGCAAAGGACATGATTTCATTCCTTTTAATGGCTGCATGGTACTCCATGGTATATATGTGCCCTATTTTCTTTATTCAGTCTACCATTGATGGGCATCTAGATTCACTGCATGTCTTTGCTAATGTGAAGAGTGCTGCAATGAACATACACGTGCATTTGTCTTTATGATAGAACAATTAATATCCCTTTGGGTATATACAGTAATGGGATTGCTGGGTAGAATAGCAATTGTGTTATAAATTCTTTGTGAAACCTTTGAAGTGCTTTCCACAGTGATTCATTTACATTCCCACCAGCAGTGTATATGGCTTCACTTTCTCTGCAATCTCATCAGCAACAGTTATTTTGTGACTTTTTCATAATAGCCATCCTGACTGATGTGAGATGATTCCTTATTGTGGTTTTGATTTGCATTTCTCTAATAATTACTGGTGTGGAGACTTTCTTTAAACGCTTGTTGGCCATATATATGTCTTCTTTGAGAAGTGTCTATTTATGTTCTCTGTCCATTTTTTAATGGATTACTTGGTGTTTTGCCTGTTCATTTTCTTTCTTTCTTTCTTTCTTTCTTTCTTTCTTTCTTTCTTTCTTTCTTTCTTTCTTTCTTTTCTTTCTTTCTTTTTCTTTTCTTTCTTTTCTTTCTTTCTTTCTCTTTCTTTTTTTCTTTCTCTTTCTCTTTGTTTCTCTTTCTTTCTTTCTCTTTCCTCTTTCTCTTTCTTTTTTTTCTTTCTTTCTTTTTCTTTCTTTCTCTTTCTGTCTTTCTCTTTCTGTCTGTCTGTCTTTCTTTCTTTCTTTCTCTTTCTTTCTTTCTTTCTTTCTTTCTTTCTTTCTTTCTTTCTTTCTTTCTTTCTTTCTTTCTTTCTTTCTTTCTTTCTTTTTTTTTGACAGAGTCTCACTCCATTGTCCAGGCTGGACTGCAGTGTTGCAATCTTGGCTCACTGCAGTCTCCACATACCAGATTCAAGTGACTCTCCTGCCTCAGCCTCCCGAGTAGCTGGGACTACAGGTGCATGCCATGCCCGGCAGATTTTTTTGTATTTTTAATAGAGACAGAGTTTCACCATGATGGCCAGGGTGGTCTCGAACTCCTGACCTCAGGTGATCCACCTGACACGGCTTCCCAAAGTGCTGAAATTATAGATGTGAGCCACTGTGCCCGGCCAACCTATTCATTTGTTTAAGTTACTTATAGACTGTGGATATTAGAACATTGTGGGATGCATGGCTTGCAAATATTTTTTTTTCCATTCTTTATGATGCCTGTTTACTTTGTCGATATTTTATTTCACTGTGCAGAAACTCTTTTGGTTAACTTTGTCTCGATTGTCAATTTTTGTTTTTGTTGCTATTGATTTTGGAGCCTTTGTCATGAAATATTTGCCAGGACCGGTGTTCAGAATTGTATTTCCTAAGTTTTCTTTTAGGGTTTTTATAGTTTTAGGTTGTACATTTAAGTCTGTAATCCATCTTGAGTTGAATTTTGCATATGGTGAAAAAAATAGTCTCAGCTTCAATCTGTTATGTATTTTTAGTCAGTTATCTCAGCACCATATATTAAATAGAAAGTCTTTTCTTCATTGCTTCTTGTTGTTGGCTTTACCAAAGATCAGATGGTTGTCAGTGTGAAGCTTTATTTTCGTATTCTCTATTTTGTTCTGGTTCTCTATGTGTCTGTTTTTGTATAGTACCATTCTGTTTTGGTTTATTTAGCCTCATAGTATAGTTTTGAGTCAGGTAATGTTATGCCTCTGGCTTTGTTCTTTTTGCTTAGAATTGCTTTGGCTATTTGGGTTCTTTTTGGTTTCCATATAAATTTTAGAATATGCTTTTAATTCTGTGAAAAATATCATTAGTAGTTTGATACAAATGGCCCCAAATATGTAAACTGATTAGATAGTACGGCCACTTTAACAATATTGATTCTTTCTATCCATGAGCATAAAATGTTTTGCCATTTGTTTGTGTCATCACAACAATGTGACACATAATCTTTCAGCATTGTTTTTTAATCCTTATTGTACAGGTGTTTTACCTCCCTGGTTAGTTGTATTCCTAGTTTTTTTTTTTTTTTTTTATGGCTATTGGGAATAGAATTGCATTCTTGATTTGACTCTCAGCTTGAATATTATGGGGGTATAGAAAATGCTATTATTTAGGCCGGGCGCGGTGGCTCAAGCCTGTAATCCCAGCACTTTGGGAGGCCGAGACGGGCGGATCACGAGGTCAGGAGATCAAGATCATCCTGGCTAACACGGTGAAACCGCGTCTCTACTAAAAAATACAAAAAACTAGCCGGGCGAGGTGGCGGGCGCCTGTAGTCCCAGCTACACGGGAGGCTGAGGCAAGAGAATGGCGTAAACCCGGGAGGCAGAGCTTGCAGTGAGCCGAGATCCGGCCACTGCACTCCAGCCCGGGCGACAGAGCGAGACTCCGTCTCACAAAAAAAAAAAAAAAAAAAAAAGAAAATGCTATTATTTTTGTACATTAATTTTGTATCCTGAAACTTTATTGAAATTGTTTATTGCTTTTAGAAACCTTTGGGCAAATACTATGTAGTTTTCTAGATATAGAATTATATCATCTGAGAAGATAGTTTGGCTTTTTAAAAAATTTGGATGCCTTTTATTTATTTATCTTGCTTGACTTCTCTGGATAGGATTTCCACTGCTATGTTGAATAGGATTGGTGAGAAGAGAATCCTTCCAGCTTTTTCTTTTTCAGTGTTATGTTGGCTGTGGGTTTGTCATAGATTGCCCTTACTATTTTGCTGTATGTTCCGTTGATGCTTAGCTTGTTGAGAGTTTTTAATGTAAAGGGATGTCAAAGTTTATCAAAAGTTTTTTTATGCTTTTATTGAGATGCTCATGTGTTTATTTGTTTTAGTTTTGTTTAGGTGATAAATCACATTTATTGATTTGTATATGTTTAAACAACCTTGCATCCCAGAAATAAAGACAACTCAATCATGGTGAATTAGCTTTTCTATATGCTGCTGCATTTCGTTTGCTAGTATTTTGCTGTGGATTTTTCCACCTATGTTCATCAGGGATATTGTCCAGAATTGTGTGTGCGTGTGTGTGTGTCTGCCAGGTTTTGGTATCAGAAAGATGCTGGCTTCATAGAATGAGTAAGGAAGGAGACCTTCCTCCTCGAAGTTATGAAATAGTTTCAGTAAGATTGGTACCAGCTCTTCTTTATGCATCCGTTACAATTAAGCTGTGAATACTTTCGGAATAGGACTTTTATTGGATATCGGTTTTTTTTTTTAATTACTGATTCAATTTTATTAATCATTATTAGTCTGTTCATGGATTCAATTTTTTCTAGTTCAATATTTGGAGCTTGTATGTTTACAGAAATTTATTCAGTTTTTCTATGTTTTCCAGTTTTTGCACATGGTGGTGTTTGTGTTTGACTTGGAGGTTTTTTGTTGTTTTGTTTTTTATTTCTATAGCATTGGTGATAATGACCACTTTTTCATTTTTGATAATATTTATTTGAATTTTGTCTTTTTTATTAGTCTATCCAGTGGTCTATCAATCTTATTGGTTTTTTTTTTTTTTTCAGTGAACCAACATTTGATTTAGTTGATCTTTTGTATGGATATTCTTGTCTCCATTTCATTTGGTTCAGCTCTAATTTTCATTATTTTTGCCTTCTGCTAGTTTTGGGGTTTGTTTGCTTTTGTTTTTCTAGTTTCTCTAGGTATAATGTTAGGTTTTTAATTGGAGATCTTTCTAACTTTCTGGTGTAGGCATTTAGTACTATAAACTTTCCTCTTTACACTGCCTCATCTATGTTCCAAACATTCTGGTATGTTGTACCTTTGTTCTAATAAGTTTCAAATAATTTCTTGATTTTGGCCTTAATTTCTTTGTTCACCCAAAGTCATTCAGGAGCACGTTCTGGAATTTCCATGCTATCGTAGATTTTCAATAGACCTTTTTGGCATTGATTTTCATTTTTATTGTGCTGTGGTCTGAAATTGTGGTGTGTATGATTTTTTTTGAGTTTGTGAAGAATTGTTTCCTATTCAACTATGTGCTCAAACTTAGAGTATGTGCCATATGCAGATGAGAAAATTGCATATTCTGTTTTTGTTGGGTAGAGTGTTTTGTAGGTATCTGTTACATTCATGTGGTCAAGTGTTAAGTTAGGTCCTGGAAATCTTGTTCAGTTTTCTGCCTCAATGATCTACCTAATTAAGTGAATGGGTGTTGAAGTCTCCCACTCTCATTGTATGGTTATCTAAGTTTCTTCATAGGTCTCTAAGAACTTGTTTTATGAATGTGGATGCTCCAGTATCAGATACATACATATTTCAGATAGTTAACTCTTCTTCAACTGAGCCCTTTATCATTATATAATGTTCTTTTTTGTCCTCTTAACTTTGTTATTACAATGTCTGTTTCATCTGCAATAAGCATAGCAAACCCAGCTCTTTTTTGTTTTCCATTTGCTTGATAAATTATTTTGATCCTTTAACTTTGAACCTATGGGTGTCATTGCATGTGATGTGGATCTCTTGAAGACAGCATAAGGTTGGGTGTTGCTTCTTTTTCCAACATGCCACTGTGTGACTCTAAAGTTGGGCATTTAGCTCAGTTATATTCAAGGTTAATATTGTTAGGTGCAGCTTTGAACCTACTGTCACGTTGTTAGCTGCTTGTTATGTAGGATTGATTGTGCATTGCCTTTGTAGTATCAGTGATCTTTCTACTTAAGTGTGTTTTTGTTGTGGCAGGTAATAGTTTTTCATTTACATGTTTAGCGTTCTCTCAAGGACCTCTTATAAGACAGGTCTATTGGTAAAGAATTCCCATAGTATTTGCTTGTCTATAATGGATTTTATTTCTCCTTTGCTTATGAAACTTAGTGTTACTGGATATTAAATTACTGGTTGGAATTTATTTTGTTTGCAGATACTGAATATAGTCTCCAATCTCTTCTGGCTTGCAGGGTTTCTGCTAAAAGGTCTACTGTTAGCACGATAGGTTCCCTTTGTATGTAACTTGCCCCTTCTCTTAGCCGCCTTTAATACTTTTTCTTTCACATGGACCTTGGAGCATTTGATGACTATGTGTCTTGTGGATGGTCACCTTGCATAGGGTCTGGCAGGGGTTCTCTGAATTTCCTGAAATTAAATGTCCCCCTCTTTAGTGAGGTTAAGGAAATTTTTGTAAATAATACGCTCAAATATATTTTCTAGTTGTTTTCTCTGTTTCTCTCTCTTTCAGAGATGTCAATGACTTCTAAGTTTGATCTCTTTACATAATGCTACATTTCTTAGATGTTTCATTTATTTTTAAAAATCATATTCCTTTATTTTTGCCTGACTGCATGAATGTGAAAAAGCAGTTTTTGAGCTCTGAGATTCTTTCCTCAGCTTTGTCTCCCCTCCTATGAATATTTTCAATTTTGTTATAAAATTCTCGTAGTGAGTTTGTAGCTCTAGATGATCATTTTGGTATTTTCTTAAAATAGCTCTTTAATTTGCCAGCTCTTATATGTTCTTATTGGATTCCTTAGCTTCCTTGAGTTGCATTTCAACTTTCTCTTAAATCTTGCTAATCTTCGTTGCCATTAAGATTCATTATTCTATGTCTGTAATTGCAGCAATTTTATTCTCAATAAGAACCATGGCTGGGGAGCTAATATAGTTGTTCTGAGGTAACAAGACATGCTGGCTTTTAGAATTGCCAGAATTCTCACACAGGTTCTTTCTCATCTATGTGGACTGATGTTCCTTTAACTGTGGTGTATTCTCAGTATAGTCAATTGGCTCCTTTCTAGATATTTTCATACAGCTGAGGCATCCTAAAATGTTTATTTGTGAGTGAATTCTTGCCCTTTGTTAACAGGGGTTTATTTTATCAAAGTAGTTTTGTTGCTACAGCTTAGGCTGCAATGCAGTAGATAGTGCTTAAGCATAATGGCTGGTAGATAGGCTCTTACTTAGACATGAGGCTCCTCTGTATTTCTTTACGTTTGCAATCATGCTCCTCCTCAGTGTTCTGAGAGTGTAAACCCCTCTCCCATTAAGTGCTGGCAACAGATCTTGGCTCGGCAGTTGATATGGTTTGATTCTGTATCCCCACCCAAATCTTATCTCAAATTGTAATCCCCATAATCCACAGGTGTGGAGGGAGGGACAAGTGGAAGGTGATTACATCATGGGGGCATATTCCATCAGGCTGTTCTTGTGATAATGAGTGAATTCTCATGAGATCTGATGGTTTGTAAAGCAGTTTCCTCTGCTTTTGCTCGTTCTCTTTTACCTGCTTCCATGTAAAACATACCTCTTTCCTTTTTGCCATGACTGCAAGTTTCCTGAGGCCTTCCCAGCCACGTGGAACTGTAAGTCAATTAAACTTCTTTTCTTTATCAATTACCCAGTCTTTAATATGTCTTTATAGCAGTGTAAACATGGACTAATACAGTAAATGGGTACCACAGAGGGTGGGGTATTGCTATAAAGATACTTGAAAATGTGGAAGGAACTTTGGAACTGGGTAACAGGCAGAGGTTAAAACAGTTTGGAGGGCTCAGAGAAGACAGAAGATTTGGGAAACTTTGAATCTTCCTAGAGACTTCTTGAATGGTTTTCACCAAAATTCTGATAGTGATATGGACAATGAAGTCCAGGCTAAGGTGGTCTCAAATGGAGATAAGAAACTTTTTGGGAACTGGAATAAAGGTCATTCTTGCTACGCTTTAGTAAAGAGACTAGCAGCATTTTGCCCCTGCCCTAGAGATCTGTGGAACTTTGAACTTGAGAGAAATTATCTGAAATTGGGATTTATGCTTAAAAGGGAAGCAGAGCCTAAATGTTTGAAAAATTTACAGCTTGATGATGTGACAGAAAAGAGAAACCCGTTTTTTGGGGAAAAAATTCAAGTCAGCTGCAGAAATTTGCATAAGTAATGAGGAGCCGAATGTTAATCACGAAGACAATAAAGAAAATGTCTCCAGGGCATGTCAGAGGTTTTCAAGGCAGGCCCTCTCATCACAGGCCCAGAGGCCTAGAAGAAAAAAATGGTTTCATAAGCTGGGCTCAGGGTCTTGATGCTTTGTGCAGTCTTGGAACTTGGTGCCCTGTCTTCTAGCCATTGCTAAAAGGGGCCAAAATACAGTTCAGGCCATTGCTTTAGAGAGTGCAAGTGCCAATCATTGGCAGCTTTCACACTGTGTTGGGCCTGTGGGTGCACAAAAGTCAGTAATTGAAGTTTGGGGGACCTCTGCCTAGATTTCAGAGGCCATATGGATATGCTTGGATGTCCAAACAGAAGTCTGCTTCAGGAACAGGGCCCTCATGGAAAACCTCTGCTAGGGCAGTGCAGAAGGAAAATGTGGGGTTGGAGCCCCCACACAGAGTCCCCAGTGGGGCACTTACTAGTGGAGCTATGAAGAGGGCCATCGTCCTTCAGACCCCAGAATGGGGTGCAAGTATCAATCACTTGCACTGTTGAGTTGGAGAAGCCATTGACTCTCAATGCTAGCACATGAAAGCAGCCATGGGTGTTTTACCCCGCAGAGTCACAGGGATGGGAGGTGCCCAAGACAATGGGAATCTACCTCTTGCATCAGTGTGACTGGGATATATGAGACATAAAATCAAAGGATATTATTATTTTGGAGATTTAAGATTTAATGACTTCCTTGCTGGATTTTGAACTTGCATAGAGCCTGTACCCCTTTATCCTGGCCAATTTCTCCCATTTAAAACAGGTGTAGTTACCCAATGCCTGTACCCACATTGTATCTTGGATGGAACTAATTTGTTTTTTATTTTTACAGGCTCATAGGTGAAAGAGACTTGCCTTGTCTCAGATGAGACTTTGGATTGTGGACTTTTGAGTTCACGCTGAAATTAGTTAAGATTTTGGGGGACCGTTGGGAAGGCATAATTGTTTTTTGAAATGTGAGAATGTGAGATTTTAGAGGGACCAGGGGTGAAATTATATGGTTTGGCTCTGTGTCCCCATGTGTTGAGGGACAGACCAGGTGGGAGGTGAGTGAATCATGGAAGCATTTTACTCCATGTTGTTTGAGTGATAGTGAGCGAGTTCTCAAAAAATCTGATGGTATTATAAAGCAGTTTTCTCTCCTCTTGCTTGCTTTCTCACACCTGCCACCATTCCCACTGATACAACCTTATTGTGTTTCACTGAGAACTCCCCAAGCAGCCTCTGTCAAGGCTGAGACCTCTGCCCACCATTGAGCATTGCCTTAACCCACCTTCTTTAGGCACAGCCAGTTTTTACCCATGGACATTTCCCCTACTAGCCTGAAGCATGAATTATCGAATCCAGTAAATAAAATAATGGATAAATAAATAAATAAATAAATAAGTGCAGACCAGTAGGGAATGAGATAAGCTTCATAAGACCTCTGCTATTCTAACCCTACAGGAGGTGGTAAACTTGCTCACACATTGAGCACATCACTACTATAACCACCATCTAAGAAAGCCATCATAGAAGACTCCCTATAACCAAGAAACTCATACAGCATCTGAAAGCAGCGAAAGCCAAATATGCTACAATAAACCTTAAACATTAAAGTCACACCCTTAAGGGAAAAAATCTAAAAAGCCTAGTCAAATCAAACACAAGTTTAAGAAAAATTAGAAAAAAGTGTGGCGCAAGATGGCAGAATAGAAGTCTTTATCAATTGTTTCCCCAACAATGACACCAATTTAACAACTATCTACAAAAAAAAAAAAAAAAAAAAAAAAAAAAAAAGCATGTGAGTACTCACAGTAGCTGATTTTATCTTTATATTCCTGAAAAAAAGCCTGAAGAGGTAGGAAAATCAGTCTTGAATCACTGATGCCAGCCCTCATCCCCGAGCAGCAGCGGCATGGTGCAGAGAACACTTCTGTGCGCTGCGGGAGGAAGAGCCAGCAATTGTGCAGCAATGAACTCAGTGATGCCCTTGTTATAACAGAAAGGAAAAACCAGACAAAACTCACCTGACACCTGTCTAATGAGAGAGCATTTGGACTAGACCTAGCGAGATGGGAATTGCCTATCTCAATGGTCGGAACGTGAGTTCCCACAACCCTCACCGCTGAAGGCTAAAGTGCTCTGAAGCCCTAATAAACTTGAAAGGTAGTCTAGGCCACAAGGACTGCAACACTCACATAAGCCCCCATGCTGAACTTGTCCTAGAGACAATGGACTGAGGGACATGCAATCTAATGAGACATCAGTCGGGGCAGCTCAGAAAGTGCTGGTATTACCCATCTCCTAACACCAGGCTGCACAGCGGGTGGCTCCAAAAGTGAACCCTTCCTTCTGCTTGAGGAGAGGAAATGGAAGAGTGGGGAAAACTTTGTCTTGCGTCTTGGATATCAGCTTCAACACAGCAAGACAGGGCATCAATCAGTGTCATGAAGTCCACTTTCAGGACCTTGCTTCCAGATGACATTTCTAGACACACTCAATGGAAAGAGAAGCTGCTGCCTTGAAGGGAAGGACCAAGTCCTGGTAAGATTTATCATCTGCTAACTGAGGAGCCCTTTGGAACTGAATAATCACCAGTGATATACAGGAAATAGATTAAGGGACTTGGGCGAGACTCTGAGACTTGCTCACTTCAGTTGATACCCAGCGCACTCCCAGCTGTAGTGGTTATGGGGTAAGACTCCTTCTGCCTGAGAAAAGGAGAGGAAAAAGTAAAGGGTACTTTGTCTTTCACCTTATGTACCAGCTCAGTCACAAAAGTGTAGAGCATCAGTTAGGCTCTTTTGTTCCCTTATTCCAGGACTGGGCTCTTGAATGGCATTTCTGGATCTGCCTTGGGCCAAAGAAGATCACAGGGCTCTGAAGAGTGAGTCCCAGGTCAGACAGCATTCAACAAAATCTCACTAAAGAGGCTTTAGGCCTTGAGGGGATATTAGCGGTAGTTTGGCAGTATTCCCCATGGGATTGAATTGGTGGTGACCACCTGGTGAGGCACCTCTGTCTTTAGAAATGGTAGAAAAAGTGGAAAGTACTATGTCTTGTGGTTTGAGTGCCAACTCTACTAAAGTATAATAAAACATCAGGTAGATTTATAAAGTTTTTACTCTAGATCTTGGCTACTGGATGGCATCTCTGGACCCCTGCAGAACCAGCAGGAGCTTGCTGCTCTGAAGGGAGAAACATAGGACCAGCTGGCTTTGCCATCTACTGATTGTACAGCCCCAGGGCTTTGAACAAACATAGGCAGTAACCAGGGAGTTTTGACAGACCTTGGGCAAGACCTAGTGCTGTGCTGGCTTTGGGTCTGACCCAGTGTAGTCCTGAAGGTGGTGGTCACAGTGGTGCTTGTGTCACTCTACACCCAGCTCCAGGTGATTCAAACCAGAGAGTTACTTCATTGGTTTTGGAGAAACTAAGAAGAAAGGACAAGAGTCTCTGCTTTTTAATCCAGATAATTCTCTGAGATCTTATCCAAGACTATGAAAGTAGTACATCTAAGCATCTTCAAGAACCACAGCATTATGGGGCCTGGTATCCACTTTAAAGCAGATACAGCTTAGATCACAATATCCAAGTTGTCTTGAATATATGAAAAGCCTTCCCAAGAAGGATGACTACAAACAAGCCCAGCCTTTGGAGACTACAATAAATACACCAATGAACATCTACAAGTATCAAAACCATCAAGGAAAACATGACCTCACCAAATGAACTAAATAAGACACCAGGGACCAATCCTGTAGAAACAGAGGTATGTGAATATATGACCTTTCCAACAAAGAGTTCAAGATAGCTATTTTCACGAAATCCCCCAAAATTCAACATAATACAGAGAAGGAATTCAGAATTCTAGGGCATGTATTGAATAAAGATACTGAAATAATCAGAAGAATCAAACAGAAATTCTGAAGTTGAAAAATGCTATTGGCATACTGAAGAATGCACCAGAGTCTTTTGATAGCAGGATTAAGCAGAAGAATTAATTAGTGAGCTTGAAGACAGGCTACTTAAAAATACAAGCAAAACAAAAAAATATATATGAGAAAATGAAGCACGACAGCAAGATCTAGAAAACAGCCTCAAAAGGGGAAACTTTAGAATTATTGTCTGGGAAAAGGAAGTATAGAAAGAGATAGGGAAAGAACGTATATTCAAAGGGAGAGTAACAGAGAATGTCCCAAACAAAGAGAAAGATATCAATATCCAAGTACAAGAGGGTATAGAACACCAAGCAGATTTAACTGAAAGACTACCTCAAGGCATTTAATAATCAAATTCTCAATGAAGAAAGGATCCTATAAACAGCAGGAACAAAAAAGCAAATAAAATAAAATGGAGCTTCAATACATCTGGCAGCAGACTTTTCAGTGGAAATCTTATAGGCCAAAGGAGAGTGGTATGACATATTTAAACTGCTAAAGGAATAAAACTTTTAACCTAGAATAGTATATTCAGTGAAAACAACCTTCAAACATAAAGGATAAATACTTTCTCAGAGAAACAAAAGTTGAGAGATTCATCAACGTCAGACCTGTCCTAAAGGAAATGTTAAAGGGAATACCTTAAGCAGAAAGAAAAGGACATTAATGAGCAATAAGTTATCATTTGAAAGTTCAAAACTCATTGGTAATAGTACATACACAGAAAAAATATTGTAATTGTGGTGTGTAAATTACTCTTTAAATAGAATGACTAAATAATCAATCAATGAATAATAACTAAAATAACTTTTAAAGACAGACAACACAATAAGATATAAATAGAAACAACAAAATGTTAAAAAAAAGCAGCAAGATAAAATCAATGCATAGAGTTTTCATTAGTTTTTGTGTGTTTGTTTATGCAAACAGTGTTACATTGTTACCAGTTTAAATACAATGGATTATAATATACTATTTGCAAACTTCATGGTAAACTGAAACCAAAAATCATACACAAAAAGGTAAAAATCAAGACACTAAATCATATAACCAGACAGAAATACCTTTACTAAAAGAAAGATGGGAAAAAAAGAATGAAGGAAGAGAAGAAAACAAAACACCCAGAAAACAAGTACCAAAATGATAGAAGTAAGTTCTTACTCACCAATATTAACATTTAATGTAAATAGACCAACCTCTCCAATCATAGACTAACCTCTCCAATCAAAAGGCATAAGATTGCTAAATGGGGAAAAAAAAGAGACCCATTCATGTGGGTCTTTAAAGATTCACATAGACTGAAAACAAAGGGATAAAAACAGATATTCCATGCCAATGGAAACAAGAAAAGAGCAGGGATAGTTATACTTTTGTCAGAAAAAATATATTTTATGACAAAAACTATAACAAGAGACAAATAAGGTCACTATATGATGATAAAGGATAAATTGTGCGAAAGGATGTAACAACTTTAAATATATATGCACCCAACACTGAAGCACCAAGAGATATAAAGAAATTGTTGTTAGATTTACAAAGAGAGATAAACTCCAATGCAATAATAGCTGCAGACAATAACACTCCACTTCAAGCATTAGACAAATCTTCCAGACAGAAAATCACAAAGAAACGTCAAACTTAATCTGTGTTGTAGATCAAATGGATCTAATAGATACTTATAAAACATTTCATCCAATGGTTGCAGGATACACATTCTTTTCCTCAGCACATGAATTGTCCTCAAGGATAGACCATATGTTAGGTCACAAAATAAGACTTCAAACATTCAAAAAACTTAGAATAGTATCATGCATCTTCTCTGACTACAATGGAATGAAACTAGAAATTAATAACAAGAGGAATTCTCAAAACTATACAGATACATGGAAATTAAACAATATGCTCCTTAATGACCAGAGGGCCAATGAAGAGATTAAGAAGGAAGTGAAAAAATTTCTAGAAACAAATGACAATGAAAACATAACATACCAAAACATATGGGATGCAGCTACAGCGGTACTAAGAGGGAATCTTATAGCTATAAGTACCTGTATAAAAAAAGAGGGTAAGCTTCAATTAGACAACCTAACAATGCATCTTAAAGAACTAAAAAAGCAAGAGCAAACCAAACCCAAAATAGTGAAGAGAAGAAATAATAAAGATCACAGCAGAACTAAATGAAGTTGAAATAAAGAAAAACAGAAGAATAAAAACTGTTGTTTTTAATTAAAGAGTTAAACAAAACTGATGAACCTTTACCCAGACTAAAAAAAGAGAGAAGACCCAAATAAATAAAATCACAGATAAAAAATAATACAACTGAAATCACAGAAATTCAAAGGATTATTGGTGTACACTATGAGCAACTATATGCCAATAAGTAGGAAGATTTAGAAGAAATGTACATATTACTAGGTACATGCAAGCTTCTAATATTGAACCATGAAGAAATTTAAAACCTGACTAGACCAATAACAAGTAACACGATTGAAACTGTAACAAAAAGTCTCTAAAAAAAAAAAAAAAAAAAAAAAAAAAAAAAGCCCAGGACCTGATGGCATCACTGCTGAATTCCACAAATATTTAAAGAAGAACTAGTACCAATCCTATACAAACCATTCCAAAAAATAGATGAAGAGAGAATACTTCTAAACTCATTCTATGAGTCCACTATTACCCAGCTACCAAAACCAGAAAGAGACACATAAAAAAAAAAAAAGAGAGAAAATAACAGGCCAATATTTCTGATGAATATTAATGGAAAAATCCTCCAAAAAATACCAGTAAATAGAATTCAACAATACATTCAAAAGATTATTCATCAGGACAGGCCGGGCACGGTGGCTCACACCTGTAATCCCCGCACTTTCGGTGGACTGAGGTGGGCGGATCACGAGGTCAGCAATTTGAGACCAGCCTGGCCAACATAGTGAAACACCATCTCTACCAAAAAAAAATACAAAAATTAAGTGGGCCTGGTGGCACGTGCCTGTAGTCCCAGCTACTTGGGAGGCTGAGCAGGGGGAGAATCACTTGAACCCAGGAGGCAGAGGTTGCAGTGAGCCGAGACCACGCCACTGCACTCCAGACTGGGTGACACAGTGAGACTCCATCTCAATAAATAAATTAATTAATTAATAAAAGAAAAAATTCATGACAGACTAGGATCTGTCCCTGGATGCAAGGATGATTCAGTATATGCAAATCAATATATAATACATAATCTCAACAAATGAAGGACATTTGATCATTTCAATTGATGTTGAAAAGGCATTTGATGAAAGTCAATATTTCTTGAAAATAAAAACCACAAAAAACTGGATATAGAAGTGACATACCTCAAAATAGTAAAAGTTGTATACAGCAGACCCACAGCTTGTATCACACTGGATGGGAGGGGAGGTTGAAATCTTTCCTCTATTATCTGAAGTATGACAAGGATGCCCAGTTTCAACACTGTTATTCAACTTAATACTGGAAGTCCCAGGTAGATCAATCAGAAAACAGAAATAAATAAAGGACATCCAAACTGAAAAGAAAGAAGTCAAACTATTTTTGTTTACAGATGATATAATTTTGTATTTTGAAAAACCTAAAAACTCCATAAAAAAATGTTAGAAGTGCCAAATACTTTCAGTAAAATTGCAAGATACAATATCAACATTCAAAAATCAGTAGCATTTCCATATGACAACAGTGAACAATTTGAAGAATAAATAAAAAATTAATTTCATGTACAATAGCCATAAATAAGATCAAATACCTAGAAATTGACTTAACCAAAGAAGTGAAAGATCTCTAAAATGAAAACTATGAAACACTGTTGAAAGTATTTGAAGAGGAAACATAAAAGGAAAGATATTCCATGTTCATGGATTGTAAGAATCAATATTGTTAAAATGTCTCTACTACCCAGAGCAAGCTGCAGATTCAAAGCAATTCCTATTAACATACCAGTGCCATTCTTCACAGAAATAGAAAACACTACCCTAAAATTTACACGGAAGTACAAAAGACCTAGAACAGCCAAAGCTATCTTAAGCAAATGGAACAAAACTGAAGGAATCACATTACCTGACTTCACATTATACTACAGAGCTATAGTAAGCAAAACAGCATGGTACTGGCATAAAAAGAGACACGTAGAGCAATAGAACAGAATAGAGAACCTAAAAGCAAATCCACACCCTTACAGTGAACTTACTTTTGACAAAGGTGCCAAGAAAATACACTGAGGGGAAGATAGCCTCTTCAATAAACGGTGCCAGAAAAACTGGATATTTATGTGCACAAGAATGAAACTGGACTCCTATCTCACACTATATACAAAAATTAAATCACATTCAATTAAAGCATTAAAACTAATATTGAAAACTATGAAACTACTGCAAAAACTTTTTTGAAAAGTCTCCAAAACATTAGCCTGGACAAAGATTTTTTGAATAGTAACCTACAAGCTTAGGCAACCAAAGCAGCAATGGAAAAATAAGATCCCATCAAGTTAAAACTCTTCTGCACAGCAAAGCCAAGAATCAACAAAGTGAAGAGACAACCCACACAATAGAAGATAAAATATTCTCAACCTAACCATATGACAAGAAATTAATAACCAGAATATATTAGAAGCTCAAACAACTTTATATGAATTAATCTAATAATCTGGTTTAAAAATTTCCAGACCATTTGAATTGACATTTTTTAAAAGAAGACATGCAAAGGGCAAACAAACATATGAAATGGTGCATAACATCATCAATCAGCAGATAAATTCAAATCAAAGCTAAAATGAGATATTATTTCGCTCCAGTTACAATGGCTTGTATCCAAAAGATAGGCAATAACAAATGCTGCCAAAGATATGGAAAATAGGTAACCCTTGTACACTGTAGCAATGTACATTAGTGCAACCTCTATGGAGAACACTTTAGAGGGTCCTCCAAAAACTAAATGTAGGGCTACAAATATGATCCAGCAATCCAACTGCTGAGGATATACCCAAAAGAAGGAAAATTAGTATTTGGAAGAGACATCCGCACTTCCATGTTCATTGCAGCTCTGTTCACAAGACCCAGGATTTGGAAGCAACCTAAGTGTCCATGAACAGATGAATGGATAAAGAAAATGTGGCACTTACACACAATGAAGTACTATTCAGCTATGAAAAAGAATGAAATTCAGTCATTCACAACAACGTAGAGGGAACTGGATACTATTAGGTTAAGTGAAATAAGCAAGGCACAGAAAGGAAAGCATAGCAGGTTTTCACTTATTTGTGGGACCTAAAAATCAAGACAATTGAACCCAGGAAGACAGAGGGTAGAAGGATGGTTATCAGATGCTGAGAATCATAGTGGGGAATTGGGGAGAGATGGGGATTGCTGATGGGTACAAAAAAATAGTTAAAATAAATAAATAAGGACTATTCTTTGACAGCGTGACAGGGTGACTGTAGTCAACATGAATTTCATTATACATTTTAGAATAATTAATAGTATAATTAGATTGTTTATGATATGGTTTAGCTGTGTCCCCACCCAAATTTCATCTTGAATTTTAGCTCCCATAATCCGCATGTGTTGTGGGAGAAACCAGGTTGGAGGTAATTGAATCATGGGGGTGGTTTTGTTCCATTCTCTTCTCTTGTCAGTGAATAAGTTTTACAAGATCTGACGGCTTTATAAATGGCAGTTCCCCTGCACATGCTCTCTTGCCTGCCTCTGTGTAAGCCGTGCCTTTGCTCCTCCTTCATCTTCTGCCATGATTGTGAGGCCTCCGCAGCCATGTAGAACTGTGAGTCCATTAAATCTCTTTTCCTTTATTAATTACACAGTCTCGAGTATATCTTTTTTAGCAGCATGAGAACACATAAATACACTTTATAATACAAATGATAAATGCTTGAGGGGATAAATACCCCATTTTCCATACCATGATTATTATGCATTGCATACCTGTATCAAAACATCTCCTGCATCCCATAAATATATATACCTACTATGTACTCACAGAAATTAAAAATAAAAAACACTATAAAAAAGAATAATTAAAAGAAATAGTCTGCCAAAAATGAGAAGAAACGAGAAAAGTAATTCAGGTAACATGACAAAACAGGGTTCTATAACACCTCCCAGAAAATCACACTAGTTCCCCAGCAATGGATCCAAACCAAGATGAAATCTTTGAAATAGCAAATTAAGAATTCAAAAGGTGGATGATTAATCTACTCAAGGAGATAAAAGAGAAAGATAGAAACCAACATAAAGAAATTATAAAACAGTTCAGGATATGAATGAAACATTTTTAAGGAGATTGATATTTAAAAAAAAAAGCCAGTCAGAACTTTCTGGAAATGAAAGACCTATTCTGGGCATTACACAATGCAGTCTTAACAACAGACTAGACTAAGGTAAAAAAGGAATTTCAGATCCTGAAGACAAGGTTTTCAAACTAACCCTATCCGACAAAAATAAAAAAATAAGAATCAAAAGAAATGAACAAAATTTCCAAGAAATATAGGATTACATAACATAGCCAAACCTGAGAACCATTAGTGTTTTTGAAGGAGAAGAGAAAGCAAAAAAAAAAAAAAAAAAAAAAAAAAAAAAAAAAAAATAGAATACCTTGTTTAAGGGAATTATTGAGGAAAACTTCCCTGGACTTGCAAAAGGTTTAGATATCCAAATACGAGGGGCTCAAAGAACTCCTGGGAAATTCATTGCGAAAAGTACATCATCAAGGCATATAGTAACCAGATTACCTAAAATCAAGATGAAGAACTGAATTCTAAGAGCAGTGAGACAAAAGCATCAGGTAACCTACAAATAAAAAACTATCAGACAAACACAGACTTCTTAGCAGAAACCTTAGAAGCCAGAGGTTATTGGCATTCTATCGTTAGCCTCTATAAACATAATAGCTACCGGCCAGAAATTTTGTATTTAGATAAACTAAGTTTCATCAATGAAGAAGAAAAAAGTCATTTCCAGACAAGCAAATGCTGAGAGAATTTGTCAATACCAGAACAATCCTGCAATAAATGCTGAAAAGACTTTTAAATTTTGAAACAAAATGTTGATATACATAGAACCTCTTGAATGCACAAAGCTCACAGAGCCTATAAATCAATAACACAATGAAGAAAATAAAGCATCTAGGTAATAGTCAATATGATAACTGTAATAGTGCCTCACATTTCAAGATATAGACTGGCAGAGTGGACAAAAGTATCTCAAAATAAGTACCTGTTGTCTCCAAGAGATTCACGTAACATGTAAAGATTCTTATAGAGTCAAAGTGAAGGAACAAAAAATGATATTCCAGGCAAATGGAAACCAAAAGTGAGAAAGAGTAGCCATTCTTATATCAGATAAAACAGACTTTAAAGCAAAAACAGTAGAAAAAGACAAGGAAAGTTATTATATAATAATAAGATGATCAATTTAACATAAAGATATTGCAATCTTAAATATATATTCACCTAATTCTGGAGTCTCCAGATTTAAAAAATATTTAGTACTAGATTTAAGAAATGAGACAACAGCAATGCAATAATAGTGGAGGACTTCAATGCTCCATTGACAGCACTAGACAGATTATTGAGGCAGAAGGTCAACAAAGAAACAATGGACTTAAACTAAATGGGCCTAACATATTTACAGAACATTCTTCTAAGGAATTGAAGAATATACATTTTTCTCATCAGCACATGCAACATTTTCCAAGACTAATCATATGGTCAGCCACAAAACAAGACTTAATAAATTTAAGACTATCAAAATTATATAAAGTATCTCCTCAGACCACAATGGAGTAAAACTAGAAATCAACTTAAAAAACAACAACAAAAAAAAAACCCACAAAAAAACAACAAAAAAAAGCTTCCAAATTATACGAATACATGAAAATTAAAATGTCTATTCCCGAATGGTTTTGGTGTTAACAATGAAGTCAGGACAGAAAGTAAAAGATTCTTTGAAAGGAATAATAGTGACACAAGTTATCTCCTTTGAGATACAGCAATAGTGGTGTTAAGTGGAAAGTTTACAGTGCTAAATGCCTATGCCAAAAAGCCCAAAAGATAAAAAATTGACAACTTAATTTCACACCTTATAGAAAGAGAAACACGAACAAACCAAACCCAAAGCTAGCAGAATAATAGAAATACAAAAATCAGAACAGAACTAAATAAAATCAAAACAAAATATGAAAAATTAATGAAATGAAAAGTTTGTTCTTGGAAAAGTTAAACACAATTAATAGACCATCAGCGAGATGCAACAAGAAGAGAGAAGATTCAAATAAGCTCAATTAGAAATAAAAATAGAGATGTTACAACTGACACCACAGAAATGGAAAAGGTTATTAGAGTCTACTAAGAAAACCTCTATACACACATACTAGGAAATCTAGAAGAAATGAATACATTCTTATAAGCATACAACCCTCCTAGATTGCATCAGGAAGAAATACAAATCTTGAACAGACAAATAACAAGTAGCAAGATCAAATCAATAATGAGAAAAAAATTTCAACCACAAAAAAAGCCCACAGGCAGATGGATTCACAGCTGAACTCCACCAGATATTTAAAGAAGAATTGGTACAAATCTTACTAAAACCACTGCAAAACATTGAGGAAGATGGAATCTTCCCCAACTAATTCTATGAAGCCAGTATCACTCTGATATCAAAATCAGGAAAGGATATAATGAAAAAAGACAACTACAGACCAATATCCTAATGAACATAGAAGCAAAAATTCTCAATAAAATAGTAGCTAACTGAATCCAAAAGCACATCAAAAAAACTAATACACCTTGATCAAGTGGGTTTCATCCCAGAGATGGAGGGGTAGTTTAACATATATAAGTCAATGAATATGATACTTCACATAAACAGAATTATAAACAAAAAAACATAGGATCATCTCAATAGGTGCAGAAAGAGCATTCGATAAAATCCAGCATCTTTTTTATGATAAGTACCATCAACAAAATAGGCGTAAAGGGGGCACACCTCAAAATATTAAAAGCCACATATGACAAACTCACAGCTAGCATGATATTGAATGGGGTAAAGTTAAAAGGATTCCTCTTGTGAACTGGAACAAGACAAGGATGTCCACTTTCACCATTTCTATTCAACATAGTACTGGAAGTTCTAGCCAGAGCAATCAGACAAGAGAAAGAAATAAAGGGCATCCAGATTGGAAAAGAGGGAATCAAACTATCACTGTTTGCTGATAATTGTATACCTAGAAACACATAAAAATTCCCCCCAAAAATTCCTAGATTAGATAAATGAATTCAGTAAAGTCTTAGAATACAAAATCAATGTACCCAAATCAGTAGTACTACTACACACCAACTACCAGGGTGAGAATCAAGTCAATAACTCAATCCTTGTTACAATAGCTGCAAAAAATAAATAAATAATAACCTAGGAATATTTGTAACCAAGGAGGTGAAAGATCTCTACAAGGAGAACTACAAAACACTGCTGAAATAAATTATAGATGACACAAACAAATACAAACACATCTCATGCTTATTAATTGAAATAATCAATATCATGAAAATGACTATACTACAAAAATCAATTTATATAATTCCTATTAAAACACTGACATAGTTCATATGGAACCAAAAAAGAGCCCACATTGCCAAGACAATCCTAAGTCAAAAGAACAAAGCTGGAGGCATCACATTACCTGACTTCAAACTATACTATGAGGCTACAGTAACCAAAACAGCATGGTACTGGTACCAAAACAGAGATATAGACCAATGGAACAGAACAGAGCCCTCAGAAATAATACCACACATCTACAACAATCTGATCTTTGACAAATCTGACAAAAATAAGAAATGGGGAAAGGATTCCCTATTTAATAAATGGTGCTGGGAAAATTGGCTAGCCATAAGTAGAAAGCTGAAACTGGATGCTTTCCTTACTCCTTATACAAAAATTAATTCAAGATGGATTAGAGACTTAAATGTTAGACCTAATACCATAAAAACCCTAGAAGAAAACATAGGTAATACCATTCAGGACATAGGCATGGGCAAGGACTTCGTATCTAAAACATCAAAAGCAATGGCAACAAAAGCCAGAATTGACAAATGGGATCTAATTAAACTAAAGAGCTTCTGCACAGCAAAAGAAACTACCATCAGAGTGAACAGGCAACCTACAGAATGGGAGAAAATTTTTGCAATCTACTCATCTGACAAAGGGCTAATATCCAGAACCTACAAAGAACTCAAACAAATTTACAAGAAAAAAACAAACAACCCCATCAAAAAGTGGACAAAGGATATGAACAGACATTTCTCAAAAGAAGACATGCATACAGCCAACAGACACATGAAAAAATGCTCATCATCACTAGCCATCAGACAAATGCAAATCAAAACCTCAATGAGATACCATCTCACGCCAGTGAGAATGGCAATCATTAAAAAGTCAGGAAACAACAGGTGCTGGAGAGGATGTGGAGAAATAGGAACACTTTTTCATTGTTGGTGGGATTGTAAACTAGTTCAACCATTGTGGAAAACAGTATGGCGATTCCTCAAGGATCTAGAACTAGAAATATCATATGATCCAGCCATCCCATTACTGGGTATATACTCAAAGGATTATAAATCATGCTGCTATAAAGACACATGCAAACGTATGTTTATTGCGGCACTATTCACAATAGCAAAGACTTGGAATCAACCCAAATGTCCATCAGTGACAGATTGGATTAAGAAAATGTGGCACATATACACCATGGAATACTATGCGGCCATAAGAAAGGATGAGTTCGTGTCTTTTGTAGGGACATGGATGCAGCTGGAAACCATCATTCTCAGCAAACTATTGCAAGAACAGAAAACCAAACACCGCATGTTCTCACTCATAGGTGGGAATTGAACAATGAGATCACTTGGACACAGGAAGGGGAACATCACACACTGGGGCCTATTGTGGGGAGGGGGTAGAGGGGAGCGATGGCATTGGGACTTATACTTGATGTAAATGACGAGTTGATGGGTGCTGACGAGTTGATGGGTGCAGCACACCAACATGGCACATGTATGCATATGTAACAAACCTGCACGTTGTGCACATCTACCCTAGAACTTAAAGTATAATTAAAAAAACAAAAAACAAAAAACAAAAAAACAAAAAACAAAAAAACACTGACATCATTTTTCACAGAATTAGAAAAAAATTCCCCAAATTCTAATGGATCCAAAAAAAGGCACAAATAACAAAATGAATGTTTTTTTTTTTTTTTTTTTTTTTTGAGACGGAGTCTCGCTCTGTAGCCCAGGCTGGAGTGCAGTGGCCGGATCTCAGCTCACTGCAAGCTCCGCCTCCCGGGTTCACGCCATTCTCCGGCCTCAGCCTCCCGAGTAGCTGGGACTACAGGCGCCCGCCACCTCCCCCGACTAGTTTTTTGTATTTCTTAGTAGAGACGGGGTTTCACCGTGTTAGCCAGGATGGTCTCGATCTCCTGACCTCGTGATCCACCCGTCTCGGCCTCCCAAAGTGCTGGGATTACAGGCTTGAGCCACTGCGCCCGGCCAACAAAATGAATCTTAAGCAAAAAAACAAATTTGGAGGCATCACACAACCTGATTTCAAATTACACTATAAGGCTAGAGTTACCAAGCCAGCATTTTACTGGTATAAAAGTAGACGCATAGACCAATAACACACAACAGAGAACCCATAAATAAACCCAAATACGTACTACCAACTGATCTTAGATACAGCATAGAAAAACATAAAGTGGGGAAATGACACCTTATTATACAAATGGTGCTGGGAAAACTGGATAACCACATGTAGAAGAATGAAAATGGATCATTATCTCTCACTTTATAAAAAATTACCACAAGACTGATTAAATACTTAAATATAAGTCCTGAAACTATATAAATTCTAGAAGACAACTTTGGAAAAATTCTTCTAGACATCAGCCTAGGCATAGAGTTTATGATGAAGACCCCAAAAGCAAATGCAACAAAAACAAAAATGAATAAACGTTTCCTAATTTAACTAAAAAGTTTCTGCATAATAAAAGAAAAATCATCAGAGTAAACAGACAACCAACATAATGGGATAAATTATTTGCAAACTACGCATCCGAAAAAGGACTGATATCCAGAATCTACAAAAGACTCAGACAAAAGAATCACATGAGAAGGTGGGCAAATGATATGAATAGACATTTCTCAAAAAAATACATACAAATGGGTAATGGATATAGAAAAAAAAATTGCTCACCATCACTAATCATCAGGGAAATGCAAATTAAAACCACAATGAGATACTGCCTTACCCTAGCCAGAATGGCCATTATTAAAAAGTCAAAAAACAATAGATGTTGGAGTGGATGTGGTGAAAAGGGAATGCTTATAAACTGCTTGTGGGAATATAAATTAGTACAACCTCTATGGAAAACAATAAGGAGAGTTCTTAAAGAACAAAAAGTAGATATACCATTCAGTCCAGCAATCTCACTACTGGGTCTCTACCCAAAGGAATAGAAGTCATTACATCAAAAAGACACCTGCATGCATATGTTTATAGCAGCAAAATTCACAATTGCAGACATATAACCAACCTAAGTTTCCATTGACTGATGAGTAGATAAAGAAAATATAATATTTTATATATATATATATACACACACACACACACGCACATACATTCACCATGGAATACTATTTAGCCATTAAAAGGAATGAAATAATATCTTTTGCAGTAACTTGGATGGAACTGAAGGCTATTATCCTTAGTGAGGTAATCAGGAGTGGAAAACCAAATACTTTATGTTCTCTCTTGTAAGTGGGAGGTAAGCAATGCATACCCGATGACACAGAGTGGTGTAATGAAGTTTGGAGACTCAGATATGGGGAGAAAGGAGAGGGTGAGGGATGAAAACCTTATATTGGGTACAATGTACACTACTCAGTTGATGGGTGCAGTAAAATCTCAGACGTTATCACCATACAATTCATTCATGTAACCAAAAACCACTTGTATCCCATAAGGTATTGAAATAAAAAAAAAAAAATCTAAAATTTAAAAAGAAAGGAAATAATGAAGACGGAGACAGTATGCTGAGAAAAGATGTAATAGAAAGTTTCCACAGAACTTACATGGCAGATTATCTCATTAAACACATGTAGGACACCCTACTTTATCCCACAGTAACCCATTACAATCAAGTGTGCTGTGCACAAACATTTTTATTGTATATAACCTAAATTGCTCATAGAAGTTGTGTTCATTTATTTTTCTTTGGTCTTAACGGAGAATGTAACACTTGAAATATACGGCCACTAAAAAAATGCTGTTTTCCTTGTTGCTTTAATCATTCATATTATTGATTTATAAGCCAACAAAGCTATTTCCTTGCTAAAGGCATCAAATATGCTTCCTTTATGCAATGTGATACAGATAATTAGTGCACCCCATTATTATAGGAAGAAAAATTGACTCCAAATATTTCTAACACTTGTAATTATTGTTATAGATGAGCCTTCCTGATTCTTATTTACATCCTCTAATGTAACGACACCTACTATCAAAATGTTGGGCTAAATTGCATTTGGTTTGCAGTGCTCAATGGTGTTCATGTAAGTGCTGAAGTTAAAAACCACATGCTGTAAATGAAAACTTATTTTTTTCAAAAACAGAATAAAGCTTTAAAAGAAAGCTTCAATTGCAAAGGCACTTTCATTGACAAAGAATACTAATTATTCTACCAGAAATATAGGTAGAATCGTACTTATTTTGTGGTTTCAGACTTCAGCACCACAACCTCATGGTTACATACGATACATGATACATGATGATCAAGAACGTAACATTTTCTGTTAAAAAATGTATTCATTGCCAACACATTTATACAGAACACTGGTACATATTTTATGTTTTTTGATGTTTTAGCAGTGTGCACTGTGTCTTGTAGCAAATGAGATAATCTCAAAGTGCCTCTAACAGAAAAAGCACATCATGTGAACTACATAAAATGGTAATACAATTGCACTGACTAGGTTAGTTAAAACATGGTTTTAAAACATCCTGACAAAACTCCTGTATAAAAAATTCCAAATTACAAAAAATATAAATAAGATTAAAATTACAAATAACATAATATAAAATTACAAATAATATAATATGATATGATAAATAATATAAACAAATGTAAATGAGTTGGGCTTTAATTTTCCCAACCCTTTAAGTAAGTATCTTGTTTCCAATGTGTGTAAATATGGAAAGGTGAGGAGAAGTAACTTTCTACTGGAGAAACCTGGCATACGCTATCTCAGGCAGGTGATTAAGATCAACATAAAGAGTGGTAAGTTACATTGATGATATGTATGCTTGATAAAATGTGACAAAAGTGGCACTTTACCTCTGTGGTCTTCCTTCCCACAACTCATAACTTCAGTCTAACCACGGCAAAAAAAAAAAATACATATATATATATATATATATATATATATATATATATCAGACAAACTCAAATTGAGGATTGTTCTACAAAATATCTAAGCAGGTATTTTCAAAATTGTTAAAATTATTACAAATAAGTCTGAGAATCTGTCATAGCACAGAGGAGCCTAAGGATATGTAAGAAATAAATGTAACATAACATTCTGGATAAGGTGCTAGAACCGAAAATAAATATTAAGGAAAAACTGAGAAAATCTGAAGAACGTTTGTATTTTAGTTAATAAAAACATCATTTTTTATTAACTGACATTCTTAGTAATAAAGAGGTTCATATTGGCTCATTAAGTGTGACAAACCAACATCATTTAACATGTTGACAATAGAGGAAGCCTGTTGTGGGATATCTGGGAATTCTCTGTGCTATCTTCACAACTTTTTTTTGTAAAATACAATCTATTTTAAAATTAAAACGAATGTTTGATATTTTAAAAATACCCTGTCATCTTTGATATCTGAGAAAGATCTATTACTTCTTAGAAACTATAAGAATGTCTTGTTCTTTGTTTCACAGAGAGCATAAAATTGTAGGCCAATTTATACCAAGAAGCTAGAACAAAATTAATTGGGATTCAGAATACATTAAACAGTCAGGTATATAAGTTAAAGTTGAGCAGAAGTGGGAAGTCTAACCTCAAGGTTAAATGTTTAGTGAGACATTAATGCAAACACAGAAATGGTGAAGTGGATTGGGCTGAAGCATTAAAATATCAAAAAGTAGAATGAATAACTATGATGGTGAATGCCTGGCAGAACAATCTGTTTTGAAAGTTGGTTGGTGTTTCCAGCCTTAGTAATGAAGTATTCTAATACCCCATACTAATATTCTCTGAGATCATGTAAGTCAAATAGCTAAGGGCAAATCCATATATTTAAGTCATTTTGTGGAAGAACAGGTTCAATTTATTTTTGAGGAAGAACCCTAAGATAGGGTAAGGCCAGATGAGAATAACAAGGAATCAAATATAGTAACAGACTAAACTGATTGGTCTGGCATCTTGAGCTAAAATTACATCAACAAAATACCAGGAAACTACATTTGACACACAATCTGGCTGTTTCACTTCCCAAAATAATAATCATAGTTTTTCATTGTATTCAACAGTATTGTCAATTAAGTATATATACTGTGTATATACTGCATAGTTTATATATAAATGCACATATAAATAAAAACCCAATAACTTTCTCGTATATGTATGTGTGTGTGTATATATATACACATATACATGTACATATACATATATACATGTGTATATATATACTCACACACACACACATATATATCACATGCACACACACACACACGTAGATATATAAAATGAATAGAGAGAGAATTTCCAAAATGGTAGAATAAGGAGCCATGAAAATCTGCTTCACCATAAGAACATTGAGGGCATTGGGGAAAAGTTGTCAATATAAACTTTTTTAGAATAATTTAAATTAAGGATGTACAAAAATATAAGAAATATTTATTCAAAAATGACTAAATCTTGATAAGAAGAGAGTGCTTTGCAGCATTTGAGGTACCCTTGTCCCATCTGCCCCTCCCCAGCTCCATGGTAGAGTTGAGTATCAACAGGCCTATTATCAAGGTATTAGAATACTTCATTACTAAGGCTGGAAACACCAAACAACTTTCAAAACATTATTATCAAAATAACCATAAAAACATGTAGCGTAATGGCCACTGGAGGAGACTAATTGGGTCTAAAGTATCCCCAAAGCTTCATACCTAAATTTTTATGAATTGACCTTTCTGTCAGTGGTCTGGAATCCCACACTTGTAGAACCTGTCTTTACATTACCCGAATGAAAGCTTGCTCACTGGTAACAGTCTTTTTCCTGTGTCATTTGTCAAAAAAAAAAAAAAAAAAAAAATTAGTACCAATAATTTAACATTGAGAACACAGGTGGCAATAGCAATTTGAGCAAAAAAGTAGCTGATGAAAAAATCTTAATGGGAAGGCTGATCAGATGTCCACTGAGGGCTTAGAGAAGATCTGGCATATTACTGAATAGCTAGTATGCAATGCATACGCTCAGGATTGTGCTCATGCCCAGGAAAGATCTGAGAAGGTCCTAATCTCTCCCCTCTCAGGGACCTTATGGTTCTGTGCAAGCAGAAAGCAATGGCAAATGCATTTTACCAAGGATTGTAAAATGGTGTCAATTTAATAAAAGCCTAGGCAGCTCCGAAGTTTGTAAGAAAAAAGTGACATTCTTTTCAAGTTACTTGCTTTTTTGTGTTGCATAACCTCATTCACATTTTAGTTCTTTCTCATATTCTTCATAGATTAATGTCTGGTTGTTGTGTACATGTGTGTATATGTCTGATGAATATGAAATTATCATTTATTATTAGTCAATAACCGTAAGCAACTACTTTAATTAATTCTCACTGCTTATAAAATGCCACATTGATTATTGGCTATCTGTGTCCAATTGGTCATTGTTGAATCGGCTAAATTAATCTGTGACTACACAGGGGAAAATTATGGTAATTGGAAGAACTATTATATGTGTTTTATGTTTTACATGAGAGATATTATTTATCAAGCACTTCTTATATTCCAAGCACAATTCTAAGTACTTTACATGCACAATATCTTTAAATGTTCAAATGTGGAGACTTATGTAATTTTCCAGGTAATACTTGCTAAAAGGGCAAGACCTTAAGAGATAGCCAGTGGAGTCAGTGAGAGCTGAGCAGTTTGAAAGAGTCAGTGCAATAACTCTGGAAGCAGATAATATTCTGTGGTGGGCAATTAGCTGAGGCAGTGAGAGAATAGGTGAATGAGGCAGGAAAGGAGTAATTTTATATATATATATATATATATATACACACACACACACACACACACACACGTATATATGTATATATACACACACATATATACATATATATATATCTGCTTCCAGACTTCCAGAGTTTATGCATATATATATATGCACATAGCTTTTTAGTTAAAAGTAACAGAAATACATGAGCACTAACTTAAGCATAAGGAGAAATTAATTATACTTCATCTTGTGGAATCAAGTAATAGGCATATAACTTGGCCTCAGGAACATTCTGAAACCAGGACTAGATGTTCTCGCTACTCATTTACTTTATTCCTTTCTCTTGTCAGGTTAGATGTTTTCTTATTTTTAGTCACTATTGGTGATCATGATGAATGTAGATAGTCATTCTTTATCTGTATAGGAATATGATTTTTACTTGCCCCCTCCAATTCAGTACAATTTCAAGTATGAATTAAAGTAGAATATGCTGTGATACAAGATGTGTAGAGTTGCTCCTGTCCATTACTTCCAGCCCCGTCTTTGCTCCATCGCATTGAAATCATATAACCACACCAGCATTACTTCTTCTGTTAACAACCACATTTACAATAATCAGAGTAAACAGAGTCATTTACAGAGAATGTTTTAGTGAAAATTTTGAACTTAAGTAGTCTGAGGAGAAAAAATGGTAATACTGATGGTTTTGATCCTGTGTAATCACGATGGAATCAGGGGTCACGTCCAGAGGCATTTTGTGGCCATACCACGGTCACTCTTAAGAAAAAACAGAGTTCCTATTTTTGCCACCTAATTCTCAGTTTTGTGTGCTTCTCAAACACATAAGAGACAGCTATTTTATAAGTTCACAGTCATTCTGTGAAAAACAAAGAGGAATGGGAAATGACAAATGCTTATTTTCTTGATTCTGGCCTTTTCAAAGTTTAATGGCAAGGACACATTCATTCGACAATTAACTGTAGTCCAATTTATTTTATATGATATTTTTCAATTTTTTTTGCAGTGAATATGCACAAGGTAAAATTTATTATTTTAATCATTTTGAAGTGTATAATGTAATGATGTTAATCACATTCACATTGTTGTACAACCATTACCACCAGAAATTTTTTTTGTGTTCTAACACTAAAGCTCTCTACCCTTTAAACAGTAACTCTTTTCTCTCTCCTCCCAGAAGCTCCTGGCAACGACCGTTCTACTGTCTGTCTCTATGAATTTGGTGGCTCTGTGCACCTCATAAATGTGGAAACATACAGTATTTGTTTTTTGTTGTTGTTGTTGCTGTGACTGGCTTATTTCATTTAGCAGAAAGTCTTCAAGGTTCTAGTTTGTGTCAGAATGGCATTCCTCTTTAATGGCAATTTTCTGTATGGTTCTTTTTCGTAATTTCTATTTGTTGATATTCTTATTTTGTTCATATATTGTTGTCCTAACTTCTTTTAGTTCATTGTATTTTCCCTTCGCTCTTTGCACACATTTAAGATGGGTATTCTAACATTTTATGTAGTAAGTTTGGTACACATGGGCATACATGTGGGGAAAATAGACACTGAGGGGAACTAGAGGGGAGAGAGAGAGGGCGGGGATCGAGGGATTAAAACCTCTCCACTGAGTACTATGCTCACTACCTGTAACAAGATCATTCATACCCCAAGCCTCAGCGTCATGCAATATCCCATGTAACAAACCTGCATATACGTACGACCTGAATCTAAAACAAAAGTTGAAATTATTTCTTTAAAAATTCTGATGGCTGTGTTTCTTGGTGAGTTTCTGTAGATGTTCTCTGTTCTTTTTAATGGGCCATGTTCTTCTGTTTCTTTGAATATCTTGTGCTATTTTTGTTGAAAATTAGTGGATTAAAAAACAGCTTCTCCCAATCTTTGCAGACTGGTTGTGAAACTTTTGCTAATTAAGAAGGTGAGTTCTGAGTCTTGGAACCAGCCTGCAGTGAAAGCTGAAAGTCTTCTGTGGTCTTTTCTGGGTATGTGTCTTACCTGGGCTCATATGTGTACTACTTTTTATTCCTCCCATAGAAATTGCTGTCTTTAAGTGTCTTAAATTCCCAAGGAGTCTCACCCCAGTTTTTTCTAGGAAACTTACATACTCTATTGTACTCTTCTACCCATCAATTCTTGCCACAGGGGTCTACAGCACTGCCGCAGCTTTTACATTCTTCAGTGTCCACTATTGCCTTCTATGGCTTTCAGTGGTGTGAGATCCCAGCTATGGTCCTTTTTCTTTATGAGCTCTGAGACAGAAATCAGTCTCTCAGGCAACCCAAAGCCAGGTTAGAATGATGCAAATAAGTTTTTCTCTGCTCCTTCAGGTCCCTGAGAGGAAACCAGGGATTTGGCAACTTCCGCCTGATGGCACCACACTGTACCAAAGAGTGCGTAGGGCAAGCATGGAGAAAAATGTCATGATATTTCCTATCATTGAAATGTGACTTCTTGATTACGCATTTGCTTGGCAAGTTTCCTAGTGCACCATTTTGCTGGCATCACATCTCTATTTACATAATTTTAATCATCACAAAATATAAAGAAAACTCAAAGAAGTGTGAGAGACAACACGAATATCTTTTTCAAAGCATTTGTTATGGAGGAAAAGTAAAATACATATATTTGATATCTTTATTATGATTTTATTTTTACTTCAAAACTACCAATTTACTTAACTTTGGAAAAGTTCTCATCAGTTTATCAAGCTGAAATATTTATGCTATGGGGACAACAGAAAAATCAATATATATCTTTGGTATTTGCCCTTACATGTGTTTCACTGTGCTTTGATGGACCATTAGAGCGTGAACCTTAAATCATCAAAGTGATAGCAAGCCAACATTAAAATAAAATTCAGGGAAAGCATTTTAATTGGAAGATAATCCTTTACCTTCTGAGCTGGTGATTTCTTTCAGGGGAAAAGTGGATATAACCATTACATTCTGAAAGAGATAAGTTTTAAAAAGTCTCTATATTTAAACCAAAAGAAGAGGTATGTAAAAAGAAACTATTGTATCATGATGTTTGGGGAGACCTTCAAAAGACTCTTCTAGGGTCACTTTTGGACTTAAGCACTTTTATCTCATTTATTTTAACTTGCACATGCATCTAGCAGTAGAAGAAATTAAAATAATTTGAATCTAAATTGTATTAAATGTATATTTGTTTAACATGTTATTCAAATTTTAACCATTTAAAATATGAATGCACAAATGCTTAGAAAAAATGAGCTCAAAATTAATAGTTGTTCCATTTTACTTGCTTCCAGATGTTTAATAATACAAAACTTGTTTAACAATAGTAAACAATAACAATAGTAAAATCATTTAAATATTATGCAATATGCCATGAAATGCATTAAAGGAAAGAGTACTTAAAAAGTAAATGAGATCAGAGTGAAGCAATAATTCAGCTGAAAAAATTCATTAAAGAGAGTATAGAGAGAAAACCTAGCCTACAAACCAGCTTCCTTGTTTCCTTTTTATTTTTAAACTAATGTGGCTTATGATGTTAACTTTGAAATGACCCCCTGTGAAAACTGTGATCATAATGATGTTTAATTACATTTAAATTAATCATAAAATAGTTGATTTTAAGATAATTATCTTATGCTTCTGAAATTAGCATGCCAAAATTGTAATTGCAGCCTGCTACTTGTATAATATTTTTGTAATAGAAAGATATTTGCTACAACCATACAGACATATATTAGTAAAATCATAAATGAGCTCATAGAATATAGAGAAGGGAAGGTGAGATTGCTTTTAATCAACATCTGCCTCCAAATTACTAGCTACATTTTTCTGTATTCATCAGATAAATACTACACTTGGCTATACTTGTCTTAAAGTTATTTAAGTGTCTTCAGATATTTACTCTATATGTTGTAAGTATCCGTAAGGAGACTGATGGGTTGATGCTGCTTTAATTCTTATTCTATCTCTTAACTCTTACTCTATTTCTCTGCATTCATCAGTGAAATATCATTTTATTCACAGCAAGAAGTCTGACAAAATGAAGCAGCTCTACTACCTTTAGATCTAAACTGTAGGATAAGAAAAATAATTAAAGAACTAAATTCCTCTTGTTCAGGTACATAAGGGAAACCTTCCACCAAAGGGACAAAAAAATAGAGCAAAAGGTTTATGGAAGATTCCTACTATGGCTGAGTGAAATGAACAGAACTTAATAGCTAAAAGAATAATAGCTACCCTTTATCGAAAGGTCACTACGATTGCTCTGCTAGACGTCTTACATAAATTATATAAGGCCAGCTCCTGGCTAAAAAACTATGTATAATTTTTCAGGCCCAACCATATGCAATTAATT